>NC_141685.1:1472109830-1481300320 GCF_964263255.1 Lissotriton vulgaris
CTTCGCATGCTCAAAAAAACATTTCGCTGGATCCCCACCGAAACCAGAAAAACAGTCACCCATGCTCTGGTCACGAGCCGACTGGACTACGGAAACACCCTCTACGCAGGTACTACCGCTAAACTCCAGAAGAAACTCCAACGAATCCAAAACGCCTCAGCCAGGATCATATTAGACATCCCGCGCAACGAACACATCTCTGGTCACCTGAAAGACCTCCACTGGCTACCCGTCAATAAGAGGATCACTTTCCGACTGCTAACCCACGCACACAAATCTCTCTACGACATCGGACCAGAATGCCTCAACTCACGACTGTCCTTCTACACCCCCTCCCGCCAACTACGTTCCTCCAGCCAAGCCCTCCCCACTGTTCCTCGCATCAACAAGACCACCATGGGAGGCAGATCCTTCTCTTACCTGGCTGCTAAAACATGGAACTCACTCCCCACCTACCTTCGCCTTACCCAGAACCACCTAGCATTCAGAAAGCAACTTAAAACGTGGATATTTGACAAGTAATCCTCCTCCCCTCCCTAAGCGCCTTGAGACCCTTTGGGTATATAGTGCGCTATATAAATTCTTTGACTTGACTTGGATACATTCTGTCAGTCTCATGCAGTTCGTCCATCAACCATCCAGCACAATGTTCTTACTGTATCACCCTGCCAATACCTAAGCACTTATGGAGCAGATTTACAAGCCCCCTGCCCCACCAGTGCATCACTTTTTTTAATGTAGTGATGTTGCCGGGGACTCCTCCATATTTACAAGTAGAGGAAAAGCCACCCTGAATGGCTTTTCCTCTCCTTGAAAATACAACCCATTCAAACGCAGCACTTTGCATTGAAGGGCTGTTCCATGGGTGTTACTGTGTCTGTTCCCACACATAACCCATGGAATAACACATCTCAAGACTTACGCGTCAGTGTAAATCTGTAGATACATGTGAATGGTGCGCCACCCTAGACGCGGTGTAGCGAGGCACAACTAGGAGAAATGTTTTCATTTCTCCTCGTTTTCTCCTCTTTCAATGCATGCTGCATTCCACAGCACACATTGAAGGAGGAAAATGCCTTTAGTGATTGTTTTTGTGCAGGAAGTAGTCCCTTCCTGCACAAAAACATTCTCCCCAAGACACAGATACCCTTGCACCATGGTGCAAGGGTGCCTGCATCACTGCATGGCTGCAGTTTGTGTGCTAGTGCAGAGGGAGCACAGAATTGTGACATATTCATGCAAATATGTCACATCCCAGTGCTTCAGAAGTACCGCAGAGCGGTGCAGATAAAGTGCTTGTAGTGTCACTCTGAAGCACTACCTCATAGATCTGCCCCTATAAATTCACCATACAGTACTAATGCATTCTTTCAGTCAATCATGCTCTACGCACACATTCAACCAAAGTTTCAGACATTACCATGCAATCATAGTTCTTTTTTTAAACCAGATAAGGTAGTTCTGAACTTTTTTTCTTCTGTTTTTTGTTTTTATTTTTTTGTAGATTTTTAACCATTTTTGTACTTTTTTTGTTTTTTTCAAAAATTTAACAAAAAAGGAACTAAGTAAACAGTTAGCTTTTGGAATCAACATCATTCCAAAAACAAAAAAATTGAATTTGTAGTTCCGTTGAGCTGCACAAATAGAGTCCACCGACTGTTCACCATAACAGATGATAGATTGCACTTAGTGCAATGCTGCTGCAGAAAAGCAAATTCTGGGCGAATGTCTACTGGTGGTGCTGAAGTAGACGCTCCGGAGGTGCTAGCAATGACTGATGTAGGATTTTTTGCTGCACGCCTAATTTCTTCTCGTGCCAGATTCTTCGAGTGAATGGTCCGCAGATGTTTATACATACTTGCTGTTCCACAGGAGTTTTTCTTGTCCCTGCCTCGCAACAGGACCCTGTCACACAGCAAGCATGTGACTTTTCCTGCGCTGACCTTTTTTTCTCCGGCAAGAAAGGTGAACATTTTCCATAGCACTGATTCAGGATTCTGCTTGGGTGGATCTTCATCCAAGATATCTTCATCTGAAGAATGATGAGGAGCTTGAAAACCAGATGCCATTTCTCCAATGCAATTTTTTAAAAACACCAAAAAATTTCCAAAACCAGCTCTGGAAGAAGAAGAGATGTCTATCATCAACTGCTACAAACAGAATAATTAAAAGGAATGAGGTCCTTCAATAGTTACAGTGGGAAATGTTATGAACCAATCAAATCTTTTTTTTTGAGGTCACATGGGATCCGCGCACCGTGCGCTCACTAAGTGCGCACCCGACGAGACTTCATGAAAATATATTTAAAAATAATATTCTTTTTTTACAAGTAGAAATATATTATTTTTATGAATACCTTAGATAATCTTTTGTGCTAATATGTACATTAAAGACACGTACATATCATTTTAGAACATAAAAAATTTCACGGAAGTCGACACCCAGTGCACCCCAGCACATATATGACGTTACGTGGGGCCCGCCACCGCGCAAGCATCGCGTACCGTAATATGCATGTGTCGCAAATGCACGGGAGCAGGAGTCACGGACCGGTCGCATACCGGTCGCGCACACCACTTAACATTGTCTGTATATGACGTAACTGAAAAAAACCACGTACTCGTTGCTCTCCATATGCCGATCCTTCGCAACTTTTCAGCTAGAATACGCAGACCCACAGCAGTAGGTACGCTTTGGGTGCGCAACTCCCAAAAAACTTTGAAAAAAAATTTAAAAAAAGACAATTACATAAATATATATTGAAATACAAAAAAAAAGAAATAATTAAAAACATTTTGGTAGAATTTTTTTTGTGTGCAATTTTCAGAGAAATATATATTGTTGTTTAATAAATAAAATATTTATAAATAAACAGGTGAAAAACTAGAAATTCAGTACAAAAAATAGGTATAACTACTATTGCACTTAAAAATTAGCATTTAAAAAACCTTTGAAATTCACTGAAAAAACCGTAAGTTTCAGAGACCTTATAGTTAGAAATTAGCATTTAAAAGACCTTTGAAATTCACTGAAAACACCATAGGTTTCATGAGTGTTATAGTTAGCTTGACATTTCACTCGTACAAAACCATAGAAATTCCTCCGTTATAGTCAGTTTTGCTAACTATAACTCGCGCGCCAGCAATGCACTGCTGATGGTGTCACATATTACATTATTCATGAAATTGTCAGTGACATCACTGATAACATCTCAAATGACATCACTGATGACATCACCCATGTGATAATCTGATACACCTCATCACACACTAGTATAACCTTTGATCACTCACTGTAAAATACAGAGTACCATATTTAAAAGCATTGATACACAAATACCAGTTACTACATACGCACTCACTGATTCCTAAGTCTACACACACAACTGTCCATTCACCCACAGAATCACTTATACATGCAGTCACTGATCAATGGTAACACTATCAAATGTAATCATACACCTATATAGACATTGTCACATCAGCAGTCATCCTAGTAGGTTATGCAGTGATGCTACTCACTCATGAAAAGAATCAATCACACTTACATTTACTCACCTACACAGTTATACACACAACACCTGATTTATACATACACAGAGTAAATCATAGTTACTATGTTAAAAAATCACTATTACAATTATACACTCATTCCTACATTTACTCTCACAATCACTGACTCTTATATTTTTCTACTTTATTGGAGATGTACCACTGACGCATATATTCACTTACCAACACACAAATAAACACACTCAGACACCCAAACAACTGTTTCCATAAACACTCCTAAATCCATATGCCTAGACAATCAACCACTCACACATCTATGCATAGAGTTACCACTCCCCCACCCAACCACAGATACACTGTCTCCCTTACAAATACTCAGCTAACTAATCAATAACTAATTTAGACACTCATGTAGTTAGCGACCAATTGATGCAGCAGGGTATACAACAACAGAGACAGTGGTGCACACATTCACATAGTTTGGTTACTAACCCATATATTGAGTGAGACACATTTAATTACTCACTTAAACAAACAGTCAGACAGCTACTAAATCATCCATCCAGTTATTTATCCAGTCAATCTTCAAGACAGATTGGTATATATATATATAATAAATATTTAAATCTCAAACAAAACCACATTCACTGGATGA
Organism: Lissotriton vulgaris; assembly: GCF_964263255.1. Taxonomy (NCBI): domain Eukaryota; kingdom Metazoa; phylum Chordata; class Amphibia; order Caudata; family Salamandridae; genus Lissotriton; species Lissotriton vulgaris. The sequence continues at coordinate 1,472,113,998 of NC_141685.1, forward strand.
TGTCATCAGTGATGACATTTGAGATGTCATCAGTGATGTCACTGACCATGTCTTGAATAAAGTAATATGTGACATCATCAGCAGTGCATTGCGGGCGAGCGAGTTATAGTTAGCACAACTAACTATAACTGAGGAATTTCTATGGTTTTGTACGTGTGAAAAGTCCAGCTAACTATAACACTCATGAAACCTATGTTTTTTTCAGTGAATATTTGTATATATACATATATATATATATATATGCATATATATACATACATACATACATTTCAATTGTAGCGTGGTGCTGGACTTTGTTTGAATTGCGACTCCATTTTTTCCCTCGAGGTGGGGAATCTTGTTGAAATACATAACAGTTGGGCTCAACTGCGGGAGCGACGCGACCACAACCATCAGCGCCTACACGGGGAAAGGAGAGAGCCATATGGTAGACATACATACATACATATAACATACATACATATATATATATATATATATATATATATATATATATATATATATATATATATATATATATATATATACGTTCACACTGCTGCTAGAACGACCCTCGACCAATCAACGCTGATGCCGTCGGTAGCAGCAGCCGCTACCTTAATGTCTGTAGGTACTGGATCCCACCAATTCGAAGGAAACAGAGACGGCACACCAGGAAATCTTGCACAAACCCTTTATTGTGCACTCGTTAACCCAAAAAACCAAAACCCCCTCCACACAAGAGAGGAATGAGTCGCCACTCCATCCGATTTTACCAAGTTTTTGTTTGTAAACAGCACGTTCTGATGGTTTTGAATCCAATGAATTTCGGTCACTACTGTAACCTTCGTCAGAGATGAGGAAAAGAACTTTGCAGGTCTACGTAGCAAACAGCTTCTCCACACAGCCATAGTGTATTCATAACATCCTTTATTGTTGCCCCCTACTGGGCGCTACGTTTACAGTTCAGTGCAAGTTGTTATGGGATATGTAGTTTGCTTCTTGCCTCGAAGTTCTTCGCCTCTGCAGTGCTCTCTCGGAAGCCCATCACAATGTCCTTTTCAACATTGGACAGGACCCTTTACCACAGTCCAGTCCGTGGCATCACCTTACACCCTTGTGTGTTACCACATTTAAAGCGTTTAGTCCATAGTTCGGGTGCACTGGCGCTCTTTGTTAGGCGGTGCGTGTCTCTGGGGCGGACCAAGCCTCTTAAAATTACAACAACCCCCTCCACACGAGAGAGGAATGAGTCCCCACTCCATCCGATTTTACCAAGTTTTTGTTTGCAAACAGCACATTGTGATGGTTTTGAATCCAATGCATTTCGTTCACTACTGTAACCTTCGTCAGAGGTGAAGAAAAGAACTTCGCAGGTCTACGTAGCAAACAGCTGCTCCACACAGCCATAGTGTATTTATAACATCCTTTATTGTTGCCCCCTACTGGGCGCTACGTTTACAGTTCAGTGCAAGTGTTATGGGATATGTAGTTTGCTTCTTGCCTCGAAGTTCTTCGCCTCTGCAGTGCTCTCTCGGAAGCCCGTCACAATGTCCTTTTCAACATTGGACAGGACCCTTTACCACAGTCCAGTCCATGGCGTCACCTTACACCCTTGTGTGTTACCACATTTAAAGCGTTTGGTCCATAGTTCGGGTGCACTGGCGCTCTTTGTTAGGCGGTGCGTGTCTCTGGGGTGGACCAAGCCTCTTAAAATTACAACAACCCCCTCCACACGAGAGAGGAATGAGTCACCACTCCATCCGATTTTACAAGTTTTTTGTTTGCAAACAGCCCGTTCTGATGGTTTTGAATCCAATGCATTTCGGTCACTACTGTAACCTTCGTCAGAGATGAGGAAAAGAATTTCGCAGGTCTACATAGCAAACAGCTTCTCCACACAGCCATAGTGTATTTATAACATCCTTTATTGTTGCCCCCTACTGGACGCTACATTTATCGTTCAGTGCAAGTTGTTATGGGATATGTAGTTTGCTTCTTGCCTTGAAGTTCTTCGCCTCTGCAGTGGATAGCATATATATATATATATATTACCTACTGCCTTGGTATATTCTAATATATTCCAAAGGCAAAAATGGAACTGGTCCTACCTATAGTTAGGAATTAGCATTTAAAAAAAACTTTGAAATTCACTGAAAAAAACATAGGTTTCAGGCTGTATATAGTTAGGAATTAGCATTTAAAAAACCTTGCAAATTCACTGAAAAAAACATAGGTTTCAGGCCTTATATAGTTGGGAATTAGCACTTAAAAAACCTTTGAAATTCACTCAAAACACTATAAGTTTTAGGTGTGTTATAGTTAGCTGGACATTTCACTCATACAAAACCATTGAAATTGCTCCTATAGAGTTAGTTGTACTAACTATGTTTCGCGCCCCCTCCATCCACTGCTGATGATGTCACATATTAGATCATTCATGACATGGTCAGTGACATCACTGATGACATCTCAAATGACATCACTGATGACATCATCCACGTGACAATCACATACACCTTTTCATACACTAGTAACACTTTCATCACTCTTTGTAAAACTCATACATTGTCACAGCAATACAAGTATCTAAAAACCCACTCAGTGATTCATAGATGTATACACACATCTAATCACTTACCTTTAGATTCACTCATACATGCTGTCAATGAATAGAACACTATCAAAAATACTTATACACCTATATCGACATTACAAACCAGCACACATCCTATTCACATATGAAGTCATCCTACTCACTTATGCAAACAATGGATCATACTTACATATTTACTTAGCTACACACTTATACAAACACCACTTCATCTATTCATTTAGATAGTAAGTCATACTTAGTGAATTATAAAATCATTATTACAAGTGTACAGTTATCCATACAGTCACTCACACAATCATTGAGTCTTATGTATACTTATTTATATACAACAATTGACACATACACTGCCTTTTATTTTTCTAGTTTGTGGGACATGTACCATTGAGAAATATATTTGCTCATCACCACACCCATAAAGAGATTCACTCAAAAAACAACTGTTAGAACATGTAGTTTTAACTTCATATATATACTGAATCCACTATTCACACATCTTTGGACAGTCACACCCCCCCACCAAACCACACCACTTTCACTCTCCCATACAAATACTTAGGTAAATAATCAATAACAAATATAGACTTTCACATAACAAGTAACCAACTGTAGAACCAGTTTACACAACAACTGACAAAGTGGTACAGATATTCGCACAGTTTAGTCACTATCCACTATATTTAGTGAGACACTATAAATTGGTCAAGTAAACAGTCAATTACACTGCTACTAAATCCTCCATCGAAATATTTATTTATATATATCCACTCATTCTTCAATGCAAATTGCTATATACATAATGGATATTTAAATAACGAAGCAAACCACATTCACTGGATGATGTCATCAGTGATGTCATCAGTGATGTCATTTGAGATGTCATCAGTGATGTCACTGACCATGTCATGAATGATCTAATATGTGACATCATCAGCAGTGGATTGCGGGTGCGCGAAATATAGTTAGTACAACTAACTAATTTCAATGGTTTTGTATGAGTGCAATGTCCAGCTAACTATGTGAATTTCAAAGGTTTTTTAATTGCTAATTCCTAACTATATAAGGCCTGAAATCTATGGTTTTTGCAGTGAATTTCAAAGGTTTTTTAAATGCTAATTCCTAACTATATAAGGCCTAAAACCTATGGTTTTTTCAGTGAATATATATATATGTTGTTATAGCATATATTTTGTATAATTATCATTTTATGCCCATACCTCTTGTTTTTTCAACCGATGTGCGGTATTAGCTTCTTGCATGGGGTGTAGATGCATATGTTATCCATCGCATTCTATCCGCTACAAGATGGTGTCTACATTTGACTTTGGGCTAGTCCTTTGCTTATGTTTGTGACCATGAAGGAGCTTTAAAATTGATTCATGTGCTTAGTGTCATTGACACTGACGAAGGCTGACACTGAAACGCGTTTGTTGATCTTTCATTAAAAGACCGCTGTGATTTTCACCACCCCCGGAGTGCTGTTGTTCCTTTTTGAGTGAAAGGACTTTGAGTGTCATGTTTAGCGGGCGTCCACAGCCTGCCCACTGCACCCGCTCCTGAGTGCTCGAGTACATTCTTGTGGATAACGAGCGATTGGACTTTCATCTCGAGCACCGCTGCAAGCTGTCTGGGCACTTATACATTCGGAAGGCATCAAAAGAGAAGGTCTGACGAACGAAAAACGCCGACTACGCCTCGCCATTTGCCACTGCGTCTCAGCCGGTAAGCCCGTCACCCGTATTTATGGGTAGTTAATACAGCAGCATTAACAGCAGAGCGTCGTGGAGGGTGGTGTTCTTAGCGGTCTCCCGACCAGACCAGGTTCGAGCATATGAAAGGTTTACGATTTGAAATACACGCACATGAGCATGTTTTGCGAGACGGACATGTTCAAGAGTCATAATGCACAGAAAGCTGCTACACATACACCCGCAGTAATGGGTAACAACAAACTGTGTGAGAGCATGGCGAAATTGGAGAGATTATACGAACGTGAGGTTCGTAAGTGGTGGGAAGCCACAAGTTTGACCAGTTACATTGAGGAGAGGCGTGTACCGAGAGGTCTAAGAGTTTACACTGACCCCTCTTATGAGCACCCGGACCCCCAATTACTCACAGACTGGCAGGAACATACAGCGCAGTATTGTGAGGGCACGCTGAAGATTCTAGTCAAATACACCTGGAGCGACAGGGAGAAGGCTCTGGCTGATATAAAAATCCCAGAGGAAGAAATTGATAAAGAAGAAGATGCGGAGAAAGTGCAGGATCTGAAAGGGTCAATGAAAGCACTCTTGACCAAATATGAGCAAAAAATAAAAACACAAAAGCAAGAGAAATACGATTGTGACGAGAACGATTACCGTCAGGAGCGTGTACTGACTTTTGCTGAAAAATATGATGCCCCCAGAAAGGCTCTTAGTCAAGGTGCACAAAGCACACAAGCAGCAGGGAATACTAGCGCACCGACATCAGAATCTGATGCAACTGCCAACAAGTCTAGTGATGACCAAGCAGACCCCCTGAATGACCAAAGAAGCGCAGCTGTCCCTTTTCATGCAGAATTCAAATTACTAAGGGAAACTTGGCTCAGAGGCGGGAAGAACAAGCCCCCAGAGGTAGGAAAAGGAGAACAAGGAGATCAGGGGGCGGCGGCAAAAGGAAGAGGAAAGGGCAAAGGAGGAACCTCGAACTGGAACAGCCGCAACAGAAAGAAGAATTAACGGTCACTGAGGATAGCAGGCCTGTTGCCCTTACTGTTGTGAACCTCACGAACAAACACTTAACGGACACTTGACGGGAACCTTTGGAATTGGGCTTAACATTCTGCCCGAGTAACAATATGGAGTATACCCAAACAAAAATTGATCTCTTCCGTTTCGCGAGGAAATTGAAACTTTATAAATACTTTAAACTTAGATGGCATATGAAAGACACATCTAAGCAGGGGACTAGATTGACAGCTACAAATGCATAAAGTGGCAGGGATCTGCCAGGATTGGAGGCTATGGAACTTTGGAAAATGGAGCAAGAAGGAAGTCCATGTGATGTTATTAATGTGGACATGGTACAACGAGCCCTATTACAGGGTATAGAACAAGAAAGAGAAGAAAGCCATTTTAAGCCGAAGTCCATTTTTGTCCCCCGATCACCTTGGGACGCGATTGATGCTTTCACAGAGGCCATAACCATGGATTTGATCAACTATAGAAAGAAAACGACTCCTATCAGTCATAACATCACTGAGCCGCAAAGAAAAGTCTTGCGTGACCTCATGGGTAATAACAAGAGCGTAATAAAGCCCTCAGACAAGGGGGGCAACGTGGTACTGCTAACCAGTAAATACTACCAGCAGGAGGCAATGAGGCAGTTATCTGACCCCAAGTACTATTCTTTAACTACCAGCAAGGCTTATGACGATAGCATCAATGAGTATGACGAGCTGATTCGGAAATGGTATCATTTGCATATGTTGGGGAAGGATAAACACCTCTTTCTGCGGAGCAATAACCTCATGACTCCGACATTCTACCACCTTCCTAAGCTCCACAAGAACTCTATATCACCTCCAGGACGCCCCATCGTTGCCTCTATCTATGGGCTGACTGAAAATATGTCTAAGTTCGTGGACTGTTCTTTTTCCCCTTGTTACCAGCCTGGACTCATATATCCAAGATACAAAAGATTTCCTGAACATAATTGCAGATATGAGCTGGGAGTCTGATTATCTACTGATGGTGCTGGATATCACCAGTCTTTATACAAACATTGACCATCAACATGGCCTGAATGCTGTCAGGCATTATCTAGATAAACGTCAACTACGCTTTGTACAGCATAACACCATGATTCTCGATTTTGTGCAGTTCTGCTTAAATAACAATATATTTTTGTTTGGAGAACAGCTTTACAGGCAAACCTCTGGTATGGCGATGGGCACCTGCTTCGCTCCCAGCTATGCGAACTTGTTCGTTGGCTGGTGGGAGGAGCAGGTGCCCAGGAGCTGGAAGATGGGTCAGGAGCATGGTAGGGTGGTACATTGGTACCGCTACATAGATGATCTTTTCATTGTGTGGCAGGGTACAACTGTTAGCGCAGAAAAGTATATTGAGGGTTTGAATAACAACTGCTACAATCTGCATCTTTCAGGAACAATTAGCCGAGTGGCAGTCGACAACTTGGACCTGAGGGTGTATATTGTTAAGGGTCAGGTACATACCTCATTATATAGAAAAGAAACGGCAGGGAACTCAATTCTATTTGCAAAGAGCAGTCACCCACCCAAACCTATCAGGAGTATCCTATATGGGGAACTCCTCAGACTCCGTAGAAACAGCACACAAGAACAGGAGTTTGAGAGGGCAGCCCTTGAGTGCCTGGCACGCTTCCGACTCAGAGGATACAATGATTCCCTATTGCAGAACACACTTAGGAGAGTCAGGAAAATTCCTAGGGCTGAATTGCTCAAAAAGAAAGAGAAGGAACAGCCAATTATGAATACTACTACAGAAAAGAGTAAATTCAGGATGATCACACCCTATTCCTCTGGAGCCAATCACCTCAAGGCCATGATGCGTAGGAACTGGCGCATCCTGCGCACAGACAGTGTGTTGAAAGAGGATTTGCCCCCACACCCTCTGGTGACCTTCAGTAAAAGTAGATCGCTAGGGGATATGTTGGTACGTAGCCATTTCAATAAACCTATTGTCAGGCCTAATACACTTAAGGACATGAGTGGGTTTTACCCATGTGGCCGCTGCAAAGCCTGCGCAGCCAGTAAGAGAGTCCTCTGATATGAAAACCAGGTGACAGGTAGATCTATGGTAATCCAGACATTTTTGACTTGCAGTACTGTTTACGCAGTCCCTTTGCTACATCGGGACCACCATCAATCAGCTAAAATTGAGGGTGTTAGAACATCTTAGGGCCATTGATAAGGTTGATCCTTCCTAACCAGTAGCCCGCCATTTTTCTGAGTATCACAATAAAGATCGCAGCAAACTACAATACTTTGGGTTGGACTGTATACCTAGTAACATCGGGGGCGGAGATAAGTTGAGACGACTCAGACGACTAGAATCAAGGTACATCATAGATTTAGCTACTAAACATCCAGGAGGTCTCAACAGTGGGGAGGAGATGGCCGTACACTTAGGCAAATAATTTACTCAGGGGAAATAGCAGTATGGCTGTTGGTGCTCATGTTTAGTATTTAGGACAAATCTGTAAGACGACCTTGGTATATGAATTAGAATGTTTCATGAAGATGAATTTTTGTTATGACCACACGCAGTTTAATCACCTTTTTAATAATTGTGTATATATATATATATTGAATTATTATTTCCACCTCTTCCATTGTTTTTCTATTCCCCCTCCCCTTTTTTTACACCTCTTCTTCTTCTTTTTCTTCTTCTTTTTTCCTTTCCTTTACCTTATTTCTTTTATATGGAAGAGATGGTTGTAGGGGTATATTGATTAACCCCGTCATGGTTATGATGTGGTATGTTATGGCCATCAAGTTTTTTGGCTCCTGGGAGCACAGGATGTAGAAATATCCAAGTTAGGATGGCCATTCATCATATCTCTTTATATATTTATTTATATTTATATATATATATATACATATATATTTGTATATTTGCTCTTAATGATTGTCTCGCTGATTCATGCTTTACTCCTACAGGGACAGACTGATTGTCAAAGGACTTATGCCGATCCTCGGCTAGATGTTGTTATAACATATATTTTGTATAATTATCATTTTATGCCCATACCTCTTGTTTTTTCAACCGATGTGTGGTAGTAGCTTCCTGCATGGGGTGTAGATGCAAATGTTATCCATCGCATTCTATCCCCTACAAGATGGTGTATACATTTGACTTTGGGCTAGTTCTTTGCTTATGTTTGTGACCATGAAGGAGCTTTAAAATTGAGTCATGTGCTTAGTGTCATTGACACTGACGAAGGCTGACGCCGAAACGCGTTTGTTGATCTTTCATTAAAAGACCGCTGTGATTCTCACCACCCCCGGAGTGCTGTTGTTCCTTTTTGAGGGAAAGGACTTTGAGCATCATATATATATATATATATATAAATATATATCAAAGGCCACCAGCGCAGAGTGCAAATCCAGAACCACCAGGAGCAAAAGGCAGAGGGCAAACCGGCGGAATGGGTCAAAGCGCCGGGAGAGGATATCAAAAGCAGAAGAAGAAACAGACCAAGTAATAAGGAATACCACCAAGGATATGACCATCATAAATTTAACTAACATCCAACTGACGGAAAGAGAACTAAAGATCTTGGAACTGGGCCTTTCATTTTGCCCAGAGGCTGACATGGACTTTGTACAAACTCGTATTGATATTTTTAAGTTTATAAGATTGCTCAAACTTAAAAACCATTTCCTTGTAAACCCGAGGCAAAAGACTTCTGAGGTCCCCCTAACGGGTGATGCAATTGAGGATAACCTGAGAGTGGAGGATATGGATTTAATGATGGCATTAAGAGCAACTAACATGGAAGCACAAAATTTGGAACTTGAGGACTTTGCGGATAACATTGCCCGGGAAGAAGAAATCAACATACATCAAGATGCTCCAACACCCTTCAGACCAAGGTCGCGTTTTACACCATCATCAACTAGAGACACTGTTGATGTTTACAATGAACTGGTCCTAAATGAACTGAAGAAGCTGGGTAAGGACATGAATCCAAGTAAAGTGAATAATGAACAGCAAAAAGAATATTATGCTTTAATTAAAAAACTGTTAGAGTGTAATAACTGTATAGTGCGCAATGCAGACAAGGGAGGCAATGTGGTCCTTTGGGATAGAACGAAATATTTATCTGAGGCATATAGGCAACTTGATGATAAACGTTGCTATACACGCGTTGAGGAAAAAACAATGATGGAAAGTCATGAAATGTTCAACGCTGAGTTAAAACAGTGGTACGACTCTTCACTATTAACACATGATGAGTATATGTATTTGAAGATCGATTTGCCCACTACACCTGTATTTTATTTAATTCCAAAGGTGCACAAAGATTTATCAAACCCCCCAGGACACCCTATTATTTCAGCAATAGGTAGCGCACTAGAAAATACTTCCAAATTCGTTGACTCTTTTTTGAATCCTTTGGCAAAGACGTTACCTTCGTTTTTGTTAGATACTGGGGACTTTCTGAAAAAAATATACGACACACCATGGGAAGATGACTATCTGTTAATCACTATCGATGTGACCAGCTTGTACACAAGTATCAGGCACAAGGATGGTATCCGTGCCGTTAAACATTTCTTGGGTGCAAGAGCTATCAGTTTGTGGTCACACACACAAATGCTCCTAAGAATGGTGGAAAAATGTTTGACCAGTAATTATTTTTTATTCTATGGGCAACTGTTTCATCAGACGTGTGGTACTGCCATGGGCACCTGCTTCAACCCCAGCTATGCGAATTTGCATATGGGCTGGTGGGAGGAGCAGGTGGTCCGGACGCAGTATCAGAAGGAGTGGGATGAAAATATCATCCACTGGAGTCGTTTTATCGATGATTTATTTTTGGTCTGGAAAGGATCTGAATCTGAAGCTAAGTCCTTTATATCAAAGCTTCAGACGAATGATTTAAATTTATCCTTTACAAGTACCATCAGTAAAGATAGTGTTAATTTCCTAGATTTAACTGTGTATGTCGAGCAAGGTAAAATTCAAACTAAACTCTACAGAAAACCCACTAGTGGCAACACTTTGTTGCATGCTAAAAGCTTCCACCCCATGGCCCTCAAGAGCAGCATACCATATGGGGAGAGCCTCAGAGTCATGCGTAATTGTAGTACTCCTGTAGAAACAGAAAAAGAACTAGAAACTTTGAGTACAAGATTTAAAGAACGGGGCTATCCCACTACTTGGATAGCAGAAGGAATACAGAAAGCCTCTAAGCTCAAAAGGGAACAAATCCTCTTAGGCAATAAAAAAGAGAGCAAGGATGATAACCAATGCAGATTCATAACAGGATTTTGTAAACAACATGTTGAGGTGAGAAGAATACTCAACAAACATTGGCATATCATCAAAAACGATCCAGTGCTTGGGAAAGAAGTCCCCAAGAGACCGCAAATCACATTCAAAAAAGCAAAATCCTTCAAAGACTGTTTGGTAAGCAACATGCTTAGAAAACCCCAACCGAAAAAGACCTGGTTAGACAAAAATGGCTTCGTAAAATGCACAAAGTGCAAGGCATGTAATCATGGCGTAAACTGCAGTAAATACAGATTGGGCCTTTCCAACAGAATGGAAAAGATTAATAATAAATATACATGCAAAACTGATTATGCGATCTACATTCTCGAGTGCCCTTGCGGGCTCCGGTATGTGGGCAGCACAATCAATGAAGCCTACAAAAGGATTTTACAGCACCTGCGTGCAATTAAAAATGCCGACAGGGCTTATCCTGTAGCCAGGCATTTTGAATTGATGCACAATAAGGATGCCAAAGGACTGACGTATTGTGTAATTGACTCTATTCCAGCTAGTCAAAGAGGGGGTAATAGACTAAGAAAACTAGAGTCTAAATATATAATTAAGTTGAACACTAAGCAGCCAAACGGTCTTAATATTGAAGAAGATTTACACAGACATCTTTAATATTAATTCTCGGTGATTGTCAAGTAGCTCTGCTAAATTAACACACATGAAAATGAATTTTGATTATGATTAAGATTTTGTGGACAGTACTTCTTTGTACTTGCAATGGGTAGTCAACATGAATAATAATGATCAGATAAATTCATCTGTTTGTTTTCATATATGGTACAACCGGCATGTTTGCTCACTTGAGCTTCATTTTGTGCAATGGTAAAGAGTGTTGTGAGATAGCAACTCCTTTTGGAATTTTTTAGCCGGGAATGAATCTGTTAATTAATAATGGAATTTAATAAGCCCACAGGGGCGACATTTTCCAACGTGAAAATAGTTTTGACAAAGTGCGTAAAATTTGCACAGACTACACGCAATTATGTCATTGCGCGTCAGTGTCGATAAAGTTTCCAAAATGGAGTTGAAAAAACATGGTAAAACATGAACACTCGCATTCAGCACTTTATGATAAATATAAAGGTTGTCCATGAATTCAATTAACCGGTAATTACCAAGCATTTTGAGCAAATGTATTAAATTATGTTGAAACCAACGTGCAAACGATTGAAAATGCAACAGAATGTTAAATGCAAGTCTGTCTTTCCTGTCGGCTGACAGGCAGTTAATGACGTATTGTGAACTGTTATATTTTTTTCTTTAAAATGGCCGCACGCTTTCCTAACCGTAACCAGTGACCAAGACTACTGTGTAGTCGAAACACGTTTGGCAGCGGCAGAAATAAAGAAACTTTGAAAAATCTCACATGGCGTGGTCGTTTGCATGATGGAATGAGAGAGACTCGATCCAAGGAGTCTTACTGAGACGACGCAACTCTCGATCTGGCGGAGGTGGTTAATGCTTGGATAATTGCAGAATATATATATATTACCTACTGGCGATAGCCAGTAGGTATATATAGTTAGGATTTTTTCTCTATGGAACTTTTGAAAATTCTATGTCTAATAACTTTGGCGTTTGTGGACGGAATTGGCTGAAATTTTCAGGAAAATGGCACATTTTGTTTCTGAGCAGCCCCTGAAAATTTGGGGGGGTGTCATCAAGGGGGGGCCGAGAAAAAAGGGGGGTCCCAAAACGCGTTTTTCCCATTCATTTTTCCATAGGGCGGTTGGCCTCACTTTTAGCTCGAACGGCTGAATGGATTTGCACGAAACTTGGCAAAATTGTAGGGACTGTTAGCCCGATGTGCCTTTGCTAGGTCTCAATATATGTGCTTCAGTGGATTTTGAGAAATTAACGTTTAAAACAAGATATATATCTGTAACAGCGCTCCGGGCAGCGCTCCGGTTCGCGTACTTTTCGCGTAACGGAACTTTGCGATGCGAAGCTGATTGGCTCTCCGGTGTCTGTCAACATTCTAAACAGTCCGGAGCGGCCGCCATCTTGTCTCTCGGTAGGATCGAGAGACAAGAGGAGGCCAAAACAAAGGGGGAAATGAAGGAAAGGGGGCAAGGTAGACCCCTTCTGACCCCCTAGGATTGATGAGGGGGATATTATAGAGCCACGCGGGGCCCAAAAAAAAAAAAAAAATCCGATTTTTTCGCCGTAGAGACGCGTCTTGGTACGCGAACCGGGCAGCTAACCGGGCAGCTAACCGGGAAGCTAACCGGCAGTGTACCGGGAGTCTGAGGAGTAGCTGATTGGCTGTCAACATTGTAAACAGTCCGGAGCGGCCGCCATCTTGTCTCTCGGTAGGATCGAGAGACAAGAGGAGGCCAAAACAAAGGGGGAAATGAAGGAAAGAGGGCAAGGTAGACCCCTTCTGACCCCCTAGGATTGATGAGGGGGATATTATAAAGCCACACGGGGCCAACATTTTTTTTTAAAAAAAATCCGATTTTTTCGCCGTAGAGACGCGTCTTGGTACGCGAACCGGGCAGCTAACCGGGCAGCTAACCGGCAGTGTAACGGGAGTCTGAGGAGAAGCTGATTGGCTGTTAACATTGTAAACAGTCTGGAGCGGCCGCCATCTTGTCTCTCTGTGGGATCGAGAGACAAGAGGTGGAAAAAAAAAAGGTGTAAATGAATGAAAGGGGTAAGGCAGACCCCTCCTGAACCCCTAGGATTGATGAGGGGGCTATTAAAGTTCCCTGCGGGGCAAAAGAAAAAAAAATTGCGATTTTTCACGGTAAAGGTGCTTCCTGGTACGTTAACCGGGCAGCTAACCGGCAGCGTAACGGGAGTCCGACATATTGTGTTTTTTGAACGTTTGTGATATGTGCACGTGTGGATTTTGTCTAATTAAGGTTAAAAAAATATATATATATCTTTAAGCGTGTTCTGGCGCGCTTACGTTTTGGGTTTGGTTTGCGCTGCAGAGACGATACGTCACGGTTATGCGATGCATCATGAGGCGTCTCACGGGCTACGTGATACGTCACTTAATAAAGAATATATTTTACAGCTATAGATATTAGCTTTTAAAAAACCAATGAAATTCACAGAAAAAACCATAGGTTATAGACCATATATAGTTAGGAATTTGCATTTACAAAACCTTGAAAATTCACTGAAAAAACCATAGGTTATAGACCATATATAGTTAGGGATTAGCATTTACAAAACCTTATTTTATTTGCACAAAACCATTGAAATTCCATATATAGTTAGTTGCACTAACTATATATCGCGGACCCGCAATCCACTGCTAATGATGTCACATATTACATCATTCATGACATGGTCAGTGACATCACTGATGACATCACTGATGACATCTCAAATGACATCACAAATTGTATATCCATATTGACATTCCACATTTTGAGAATCACAGCAATATAGTCACTAATATACTTGGAGGCCTCTGTTCTTCTGGAATGATATGTTTATTTTTGAGTCTGCGTAGGTGTGTACAGGTGTAGGAAATCTAAAACGACACATTGTGTAAATTGTTCCTTTTGCCCCGTATTTTCAATGACAATGTTTGCCACATCTATGTGTTTGAAAGTGCAGGACTTGCTGTTTCGGACCTTTTTCAGCACTTTCTTTAGGGATGGCACATTTCACATACTGTTGTATGAAAGAGAGTACAAAGTCATCACTGTCTGGTCCAAATGTTGCTGTATTTGTAATCCATAACATCATATGAATATGAGAACCAACTCTTGCTTGGTACTCATTATGCGAAAACAAAATAATAACTTCTCCAAGAAGAGAATTTGTTTTGTTACAGCAAAAAAGATAGAATGGCTTGAAACCTGTGGATAAATTATCTATAAACATTTGCAGGACCCATAGAGAAAAGGTATCCTCTTGTCTTCAAATTGATGTCCTTAATGCCTGAGCAACATATACTTTAATTCACCGTGACGACGATACTAATACTCGTTCATCCGATTTTTGCACGCCATCAAATTAATCAACTTGAATTCTATTCTTACAGTGAACTTTGTCAACAAGTTCTTTTCCGAGAGAATCTGTTGATTAAGTCCTGTCTTCAGGGCGTGGTTTACAGCATATAATAGACCAGACAAATCATTCTCAAATAATAGATGAAATATTTATGAAATTGCCGAAATCTAGGGTACTCTGAATATAATCTGGTTGACCTTTACTCAGCTGCTGGTATTTGTACAGGGCGTTCATCATACCAGCCACCTGCTTCAGTGGGAAATAGTTGTGGATAACGGAGAGCCTCTAACCTTTCTCCCACACACTCACTTCAGCTCCTTTGGCTTGTTTAATTTGAAACAGATCAACAGCATTGCCAATAACATCTTTGGAATACAATGGATGACTACTGTAGTGTTCATATATTTCTTCTGATTAAGTTGTATCCACTTTTTCAATCTGTCCACTTGATAGTAAGATGTCATCCTCCATACAACTTCCACCTCCAATAACATTCACACTTTTATAATAAAGATGTTTGTGTTTCTGGTATAATGTATTTTTTTAACTGTATTAAGATCCACTAGCTCTTGCCAGATAACACTTTTTTTGATTTTTCCAGAGCTAATAACAGCTCTACTTTCTGCTGAAAATCTCTACCTAATTTTAGCTACCTGCATATTTACACCATCCAATGAAATATGTTATTTTTTAAAGTAGATGCTGCAGTCCCGTTTAACTCCCATTCACTTTGAAAAGTGTCTCATTCAACTCCAGCCTTCTACTTTGTGCTACTCCTACTTGCCTTCAAAATGGTTAGTGTGTGGATTGTGGGGCAGAGCTTTGTGTTTTGGGATGGAAAGTATGCTAGAAAAAGTGTCATTTACAGGGACTTGGATTGACATAATGTGGACATTACTTAGGCTGGCCAAAGAGTGTTAAAGTGGCATCAATTGCTGCCTTTGGTTGAAGGCACTTTGGATTGCCAATATCCAGAGCTCATGATTGTGCACTGTCCCGGTGAAGACCTAAGCACAATTAGTGGTGTAGGACTGGAAATCCTATTGAAGGACACCTTTGGTCAATTAATGGCACTTTTCCTCACACTGCTTTGGTGTGCTCCAGCATTTGTCAAAGATAGTACTGGAAGTGGTCAAACAAATGTTGTCTACAGATAGACAAAGCCACAAAGTATGTCAATAAAACTGTTTCTGCATTCCTCAGAAACCGTAACATTGGCTCTACATACAACAATAATTTACGCTTTTGCATGAGAAGTGATGGAGTTTATTTCACAAAGGCTACAGGGTGTTTCTCAACAATTTAAAAGACTACATCCTGTGTTATGTGTGGTTATCATCAACACAGCATAAACAGAAAGGCTCTTTTTAGAGCCACCTCTTTCCCAAACTTTGGTTCATCTTCTGTTGAAATCCTTTTTTGAAATTTTTACTTGAATCCGCAGATCCTTGTCTGATCCACAAACCAAATCCACACATTCAAAATAAAGCAGCACATTTAACCTTTGATTGTAGAGGTTTGTGAGTACATGTATAATGATGTGTGTGGACCTGTGAGTGTGTGTGTGTGTTCCTGTGTGGGTCTGCGAGTCAGTGTGTGAGTGTCTCTGTGGATCTGTGAGTAGGGGTGTAATTGCTTGTGAGGGACTCTCAATGGTTGTGAAAGTGCCAGCATAGAACTGTAAGTGGGGGTGTGAGGGCCTGTGTGGGTCCGTGAGTGACTGTGAGAGTGATTCTGTGGGTCTGTAAATGGATGTGTAAGTGGATGCAAGGGTTTCACAATGGATGTGTGAGTACCTAAATAGGTCTGTGAATGGGCCTGTGAGTACCTGTGTGAGTAGGTCTGTGAGTGGGTCTGTGATTGGGTGTTTAAGGTCTTGTATGGGTTGGCACTGGGGGTGTAAGTGCCTGAGTGGGTGTGTGACAATCTGAGTGGATCTATGAGTGAGTGTGAGGGTGTCTGAGTTGGTAGGAGAGTAGGTGAGTGAGTGTGTGAGTAGATCTGTGAGTGAGGGCATGTGACTATCTGTGTGGGTCTGTGAGTGGGTATGACAGTGTCTGAGTGGGCCTGTGAATGGGTGTGTAAGTGCCTGTGTGGGTCTATGGATGGATGTGTGAGTGCCTCTGTAGGTCTGTGAGTGGGTATGGGAGTGCCTACGTGGGTATGTGAGTGGGTGTGTGTCTTAGTGAATTTGTGAGTGCATGTGTGGGTGTCTGAGTGGATCTGTGAGTAGATGTATGACTGTCTGAGTTGATCTGTGAATGGGTGCGAGAGTATCAGAAAGGGTGCATGAGTATCTGAGTGGGTCTGTGAGTGAGTGTGAGTGTGCCTGAGATGGCCTGCCAATAGGGTAGGGGTGTCTGAGATAGGTTGAGAGTATGTGCATCAGTGGCTAAGTGGGTGTGTGAGTATCGAGTGGGTCTGTGACTGGGTGCATGAATGTCTGTGTGGGTCTGTGATTGGTGCACAACTTTCTGAGTGGATCTGTGAGTGGAATGGTAACTGTTGAGTGGGTCTGTGAGTGGGTGTGAGAGCACCTGATTGGGGGTGTGAGTGTCTAAGTAGGTCTGTAAGTGGATGTCAAAGTATTTGTGTGGATATATGAGTGGGTGTGTGGGTGCCTGTGTAGGCCTTTGAATAGGTATGTGAGTGCCTACATGGGTATATGAATAGGTGTGTAAGTGTCTGAGTGGATAAGTGAGTAGATGTGTGAGTATTTGAGTGGATTTGTGAGTGGGCATGTGACTTTCTGAATAGGTCTCTGCATTGGTGTGAGAGTGTCTGAATAGGTCTCTGAGTGGGTGTGAGAGTATCTGAGTGGGTTGGTCACCACGGGTAAGAGTGTCTGAGCGGGCTTGAGAGTGGGTGCATCCGTGCCTAAGTGGATATGTGAGTGTCTCATTGGGTCTGTAAGTGGGTGCTGAGTGTCTGAATGAGTCTGTGATTAGGAACAAGAGTGTATGAGTGGGCATGTGGGTGGGTGTGTGAGTGTTTGGATGGGTCTCTGAGTCAGTGAGTGACTTTTTAAGTGGGTGTATGAGTAGGGGCATTAGTGTCTGAATGGGTCTGTGAGTGGGTGTTAGAGTGCTTGTGCAGGTCTGTGAGTGGGTGTGCAAGTGCCTCTCTGGGTCTATGAGTGGGTGTGTGAGTGCCTACATGGGTTTGTGAGTGGGAATGTAAGTAGGTGTAAAAGTGTCTGAATGGGTCTCTGAGTCTGTGTGACATTGTCTGAGTGGGTATATGAATGGGTGTGTGAGTGTCTGAATGGGTCTGTGAGTGGGTGTGTAAGTGTTTGAGTGGTTCTGTTTGGGTGTGTTAGTGTCTGTGTGGGTCTGTCAGTAGGTATGACAGTATTTGAGTAGGTTTGACAGTGGGTGTATCAGTGTCTGAGTGGGTGTGTGAGTGAGTGCATCAATGTCTGAGTCGGTCTCTGAGTATGTGCATGAGTGTCTATGTGGATTTGTGAGTCGATGTGTGACTGCCTATGTAGGTCTGTGCATGGGTTTGAGTGCCTACTGGGTATGTGAGTATGTGGTTGAGTGACTGATTAGATCTGTGAAAGCAAGTGTAAGTGACTAAGTGGATCTGTGAATGGGTGTATAACTGTCTGAGTGGGTCTGTGAGTGGGTGCAGAGTGTCTGAAAGAATGCATGGATATCTGAGTGAGTCTGTGAGTGAGTGTGAGTGTGCCTGAGTTGGTCTGCCAGTGGAGTAGGTGTGTTAGAGATGGGTTGAGAGATTGTGTATCAGTATCTAAGTGGGTATCTGAGTGGGTATGTGACTGGGTGCATGAGTGTCTGCGTGAGTCTGTGATTGGTGTAAAAGTGTCCAGGTGGATTGTAACTGTTGAGTGGGTCTGTGAGTGGGTGTGAGAATATCTGAGTGTGTCTGTGAGTGGGGGGTGTGAGTGCCTGAGTAGGTCTGTGATTGGATGTCTCAGTGTTTGTATAAGTCTATGAATGTTGTGTAATTGCCCGTGTGGATCTGTAAGTGGGTATGCGAATGCCTATGTAGGTCAGTGAGTGGGTATGTGAGTGCCTACATGGGTATGTGGGTAGGTATGTGAGTGTCTGAGTGGATCAGTGAGCATATGAGTGAATTTGAGTGAATTTGTGAGTGGGGAGGAGACTGTCTGAGTAGGTCTCTGCATTGGTTTGAGAGTGTCAGAATAGGTCTCTGAGTGGGTGTGTGAGTGTTTGAGGGGGTCAGTCAGAAAGGGTGAGAGTGTCTGAGAGGGCTTGAGAGCGGGTGCCTCAGTGACTAAGGGGGTATGTGAGTGTCTTATTGGATCTGTACGTGGGTGCATGGGTGTCTGAATGAGTCTTTGAGTTGGAACAAGAGTGTGTAAGTGTGCATGTTAGTGGGTGTGTGAGTATATGGATGGGTCTCTGAGTCAGTGACTTTTAGAGTGGGTGTTTGAGTAGGTGCATGAGTATCTGAATGGGTCTGTGAGTGGGTGTGAGAGTACTTCTGTGGGTCTGTGAGTGGGTGTGTAAGTGTCTCTCTGGGTCTGGGAGTGGGTGTGTGAGTGCCTACATGGGTATGTGAATATGGGTATGTGAGTGAGTGTCTGAATGGGTCTCTGAGTGGGTGTGACATTGTCTGAGTGGGTATATGAATGGGTGTGTGAGTGTCTGAGTGGGTCTGTGAGTGGGTGTGTAAGTTTTTGAATGGAATATGTTAGTGGATATGTTAGTCTCTGTGTGGGTCTGTCAGTGGGTATGACAGTATCGGAGTAAGTGAGAGGGTGTATCAGTGTTTGAATGAGTGTGTGAGTGAGTGCATCAATATCTGTTAGGGTCTCGAAGTATGTGTGTGAGTGTCTGTGTGGATTTGTGAGTGGGTATGTGACTGCCTATATAGGTCTGTGCATGGGTGTGTGAGTGCCTATATGGGTATGTGAGTGTGTGGGTGAATCTCTGAGTGGATCTGTGAATGCATGTATGAGTGTCTGAGTGGATCAGTGTGTGGGTAAATGACTATCGGAGTTAGTCTGTGAGTGGGTGTGAGAGTGTCTGAAAGTGTTCATGAGTATATAAGTGGGTCTGTGAGTGAGTCTGAGTGTACCTGAGTTGGTCTGCCACTGGAGAAGGGGTGTCTGAGATGGGCTGAGAGTGTGTGCATCAGTGTGTAAGTAGGTGTGTCAGTATCTGACTGGGTCTATGACTGGATGCATGAGTGTCTGCATGGGTCTATGACTCGTGCGAAGTGTCTAGGTAGATCTGTGAGTAGAATTGTAACAGTTGAGTGGGTCTGTGAGTATCTGATTGGGTCTGTGAGTGGGAGTGTGACTGCGTAGATCTGTAAGTGGATGTCTAAATGTTTGTTGAGTCTGTAAGTGGGTGTGTAAGTGCCTGTTTGGATCTGGTAGTGGGTGTGAGTGCCTGTGTAGGTCAGTGAGTGGGTATGTTAGTGCCTACGTGGGTATGTGAGTGTCTGAGTAGATCAGTGAGAACATGTGTGAGCATTTTAGTGCATTTGTGAGTGGGTATGTGACTGTCTGAGTAGGTCTCTGCATAGGTGTGAGAGTGTCTGAATAGGTCTCTGAGTGGGTGTGAGAATGTCTGAGTGGGTCAGTCAAAAAGGGTGAGACTGTTTGAGAGGGTTGAGAGTGGTTGCATCGGTGATCATGTGGGTGTGTGAGTGTCTTATTCAGATTGTAAGCGTGTGCCTGACTATTTGAATGAGTCTGTGAGTTGGAACAAGAATATGTAAATTGGTAAGTGAGTGGGTGGGTGAGTATTTGGATGGGTCTCTGAGTCAGTTAGTGACTTTTTGAGTGGGTGTATGAGTAGGTGCATGAGTGTCTGAATGGGTCTGTTAGTGGGTGTGAGAGTGCTTGTGTGGGTCTGTGAGTGAGTGTGTTCGTGTCTCTCTGGGTCTGGGAGTAGGGGTGTGAGTGCCTACAGTGGTATGTGAGTGAGTATGTGAGAAGGTATATGATTGTCTGAAAGGGTCTCTGAGTTGGTGTGACATTGTCTGAGTGGGTGTATGAATGGGTGTGTTAGTGTCTGAGTAGGTCTGTGAGTGGGTGTGTAAGTGTTTGAGTGGATCTGTTAGTGGGTGTGTTAGTGTCTGTGTGGGTCTGTCAGTGGGTATGACAGTATGGGTAAGTTTGAGAGTGGATGTATCAGTGTCTGAGTGGGTGAGTGAGTGAGTGTATTAATGTCAGACTGGTCTCTGTGTATGTGTGTGAGTGTCTGTGTAGATTTGTGAGTGGGTGTGTGACTGCCTATGTAGGTCTGTGCATAGGTGTGTGTGCCTACATGGGTATGTCAGTGTGTGGGTTAGTGTCTGAATGGATCTGTGAATGTATGTATGAGTGTCTGAGTGTATCTATGAGTGGGTGTATGAATATCTGAGTGGGTGGTCTGTGAGTGGGTGTGAGAGTGTCTGAAAAGGTTCATGAGTATATGACTGGGTCTGTGAGCGAGTGTGAGTGTGCATGAGTTGGTCTTCCAATACAGTAAGAGTGTCTGAGATGGATTGAGAGTATATGTGTCAGTGTCTAAGTAGATGTGTGAGTATCTGAGTGGGCCTGTGACTGGCTGAATGAATGTCTGTGTGAGTCTGAGTGGATCTGTGAGTGAAATTGTAACTGTGGAGTGGGTCTATGAGTGGGTTTGAGATTATATGATTGGGTCTGTGAGTGGGGGGTATGAGTGTCTGAGTAGGTTTGTAAGTGGATGTCTAAGTGTTTTGTGAGTCTGTGCGTGGGTGTATAAGTGCCTGTGTGGATCTGTGACTGGGTGTGTGAGTGCCTGTATAGGTCAGTGAGTTGGTATATGAGTGTCTTAATGGTTATATGAGTAGGTGTGTGAGTGTCTGAGTGGATCAGTGAATACAAGTGGGAGTATTTGAGTGGATTTGTGAGTGGGTATGTGACTGTCTGAGGAGGTATCTGCATTGGTGTGAGAGTGTCTGAATAGGTCTCTAAATGGGTATAAGAATATCTGAGTGGGTTAGTCAGAAAGGGTGAGAGTGTCTGAGGGTAGGTGCATCTGTGACTAAGTTGGTGTGTGAGTGTCTTATTTGTTATGTAAGTGGGTGCCTGAGTCTGTGAGTGGAAACACGAGTATGTAAGTGGTTATGTGAGTGGGTTTGTGAGTATTTGGATGGGTCTCTGTGTCAGTGAGTGACTTTTTAAGTAGGTTTATGAGTAGGTGCACAAGTCTCTGAATGGATCTGTGAGTGGGTGTGAGCGTGCTTGTGTGGGTCTGTGAATGGGTGTGTAAGTGTCTCTCTCGGTCTGTCAGTGGGTGTGTCAGTTCCTTCATCAGTATGTGAGTAGGTAGATGATGGTCTGATTGGGTCTCAGAGTGGGTGTCACATTCTCTGAGTAGGTGAATAAATGGGAATGTGGGTGTCTGAGTGAGTCTGTGAGTGGGTATGTAAGTGTTTGAGTGGATCTGTTAGTGGGTGTGTTAGTGTCTGTGTGGGTCTGTCAGTAGGTATGACAGTATCTGAGTAAGTTTGAGAGTAGGTGCATCAGTGTCTGAGTGGGTGTGTGACTGAATGCAGCAATATCTGAGTGGGTCTCTGAGTATATACATGAGTGTGTGGATTAGTGAGTGGATATGTGTCTGCCTCTGTAGGTCTGTGCATTGTTATATGAGTGCCTACATGGGTATTTGAGTATATGTGTGAGTTTCTGAGTGGATCTGTGAAAGCATGTGTGAGTGTCTGAGCAGATCTGTGAATGGGTGTATGACTGTTTGAGTGGGTCGATGAGTGGGTGTGAGAGTGTCTGAAAGGGTGCATGGGTATCTGAGTGGGTCTGTGATTGAGTGTGAGTGTGCCAGAGTTGGTCTGCCGGTTGGGTAGGGGTGTCTGAGATGGGTTGAGAATGTGCGTATGAGTGTCTAAGTAGGTGTGTGAGTATCTAAGTGGGTGTGACTGGGTGTATGAGTGTCTGTGTGGGTCTGTGATTGGTGCATGAGTGTATGATTCGATCTGTGAGAGGAAGTGTAATTGTTGAGTGAGTCTGTGAGTAGGTGTGAGAGTATCTACGTGGTTCTGTGAGTGAGGGTACGAGTGTCTGAGTTGGTTTGTGAGTGGATGTCTCAGTGTTTGTGTGAGTCTATGAGTGGGTGTGTAAGTGTATATGTGGATCTATAAGTGAGTCTGTAAGTGTCTGTGTAAGTCTGTGAGCTGATATGTGAGTGCCTATATGGGTATGTGAGTAGGTATCTGAGTGTCTAAGTGGATCAGTGAGTGAATGTGTGAGTATTTCAGTGGATTTGTGAGTGGGTATGTGACTGTATAAGTAGGTCTCTGCATTGGTGTGATAGTTTCTTAATAGATCTCTGAGTGGGTGTGACAGTGTCTCAGTTGGTCGGTCATAAAGGGTGAGTCTGTCTTATAGGGCTTGAGAGTAGGTGCATCAGTGACTAAGTAGGTGTGTGAGTGTCTTATTATGTCTATAAGTGGGTGCTGAGTGTCTTAATGAGTCTGTGAGTGGGAACAAGAGTGTGTAAGAGGGTATAAGAGTGGGTGTGTTAGTAGTTGGATAGGTCTCTGTGTCAGTGAGTGACTTTTTGAGTGGGTGTATGAGTAGGTGCAAGAGTGCCTGATTGGGACTTTGACTGGGTGTGATAGTGTTTGAGTAGATCTATTAGTGGGTGTTTTTTTGTCTGTCTGGGTCTGTCAGTGGGTATGACAGTATCTGAGTAAGTTTGAGAGTGGGGCATAATTATCTGAGTGGGTGTGAGAGTGTCTGAAAGGGTGCATGGGTATCTGAGTGGGTCTGTGATTGAGTGTAAGTGTGCCAGAGTTGGTCTGCCGGTTGGGTAGGGGTGTCTGAGATGGGTTGAGAATGTGCGTATGAGTGTCTAAGTAGGTGTGTGAGTATCTAAGTGGGTCTGTGACTGGGTGTATGAGTGTCTGTGTGGGTCTGTGATTGGTGCATAAGTGTATGATTCGATCTGTGAGAGGAAGTGTAATTGTTGAGTCTGTGAGTAGGTGTGAGAGTATCTACGTGGTTCTGTGAGTGAGGGTACGAGTGTCTGAGTAGGTTTGTGAGTGGATGTCTCAGTGTTTGTGTGAGTCTATGAGTGGGTGTGTAAGTGTATATGTAGATCTATAAGTGAGTGTGTAAGTGCCTGTGTAAGTCTGTGAGCTGATATGTGAGTGCCTATATGGGTATGTGAGTAGGTATCTGAGTGTCTAAGTGGATCAGTGACTGCATGTGTGAGTATTTGAGTGGATCTGTGAGTGGGTATGTGACTGTATAAGTAGGTCTCTGCATTGGTGTGAGAGTTTCTTAATAGATCTCTGAGTGAGTGTGACAGTGTCTCAGCTGGTCGGTAATAAAGGGTGAGTCTGTCTTATAGGGCTTGAGAGTAGGTGCGTCAGTGACTAAGTAGGTGTGTGAGTGTCTTATTATGTCTATAAGTGGGTGCTGAGTGTCTTAATGAGTCTGTGAGTGGGAACAAGAGTGTGTAAGAGGGTATAAGAGTGGGTGTTTTAGTAGTTGGATAGGACTCTGTGTCAGTGAGTGACTTTTTGAGTGGGTGTATGAGTAGGTGCAAGAGTGTCTGATTGGGTCTTTGACTGGGTGTGATAGTGTTTGAGTAGATCTATTAGTGGGTGTGTTTTTGTCTGTATGGGTCTGTCAGTGGGTATGACAGTATCTGAGTAAGTTTGAGAGTGGGGCATCATTGTCTGAGTGGGTGTGTGAGTGAGTGCAGCAATGTCTAAGTGGGTCTCTGAGTATGTATGTTAGTGTGCAGATTTGTGAGTGGGTGTGTGACTGCCTATGTAGGTCTGTGAGTGGGTGGGTGAGTGCCTACATGGGTATATGAGTATGTGGTTAAGTGTCTGAGTGGAACTGTGAATGTGTGTGTGAATGTCTCAGTGCATCTGTGACTGGGTCTATCACTGTCTGAGTGGGTCTGTGAGTGGGGGCACGGGGATCTCAAAGGGTACATGGGTATCTGAGTGGGTCTGTGAGTGAGTGTGCCTAAGTTGGTCTGCCAGTGGGGTAGGACGATCTGAGATAGGTTGAGACTGTGTGTATCAGTGTCCAAGTGGATGTGTGAGTATCTGAGTGGATCTGTGACTGGGTGCATGAGTATCTGTGTGGCTCTTTGATTGATGCACAAGTGTGTGAATGGATCTGTGAGTGGAATTGTAACTTGAGTGGGTTTGTGAGTGGGTGTGAGAATATCTGATCGGGTCTGTGAGTGGAAGTATGAGTGTCTAAGTAGGTATGTAAGTGGATGCCTAAGTGTTTGTGCGAATCTGTGAGTGGATGTGTAAGTGCGTGTGTGGATCTGTGAATGGGCGTGTGAGTGCCTCCGTAGGCCAGTGCATGGGTATGTGAGTGCCTACATGGGTATGTGAGTAGGTGTGTGAGTGTCTGGGTGCATCAGTGAATACATGTGTGAGTATTTGAGTGGATTTGTGAGTGGGCATGTGAGTGCCTGCGTAGGCCAGTGCATGGGTATGTGAGTGCCTACATGGGTATGTGAGTAGGTGTGTGAGTGTCTGAGTGCATCAGTGAATACATGTGTGAGTATCTGGGTGGTTCTGTGAGTGGGGGTGTGAGGTTCTGAGTAGGTCTGTGAGTGGATGTCTCAGTGTTTGTGTGAGTCTATGAGTGGGTGTGTAAGTGCCTGTGTGGATCTTTTAGAGGGTGTGTGAGTGCCTGTGTAGGTCTGTGAGTGGGTATATGAGTTTCTACATGGGTATGTGAGTAGGTATGTGAATGTCTGAGTGGATCAGTGAGTACATGTATGAGTATTTAAGACTGTCTGAGTGGGTCTGTGAGTGGGTCGGAGAGTATCTGAAAGGGTGCAGGAGTATCTGAGTGGGTCGGTGAGTGAGTGTTCCTGAGTTGTTCTGCCAGTGGGGTAGGAGTGTCTGAGATAGCTTGAGCATGTGTGTATCAGTGGCAACATGGGCATGTGAGTGTCTGAGTGCGTCTGTGACTGGGTGCAGGAGTATCTGTGGCTCCTGTGATTGGTGCACAAGTGTTTGAATTGATCTGTGAGTGGAATTGTAACATGTTTTTTTTACATTTTATTTAGCCATTTGTAGGTACAAGAAAAAAAACATTAAAAGAACATATGTAGCACAGAAAAGAGATTGATAAAAAAAATGTACAGATAATATTCATCACAGACGTAATTACCTAGACCAATCAAGAAGAGTTACAGATATATACAAACAATCAATACCACTAACAATTGAGCGATTTGAGTGAATATTTAATCCCACTGAAGACTTGACCAGACCCTCCCAAATTTCATCCTTGACAGTAAACCCCTTGCTTTAGCTAATGCCAGTTCCATTTCTTAGACCCCTCTCAATAGTAACCAAAAATCAGTGATCTTAGGACTAGGTATGTCAAACCATACCCTGGCAATACACAGCCGAGAACAAGGAATATTAATTAAAACTAAAGATTTTGATACATTGCCCAGATCTGCGACTGCCCCCAATAACATTTCTTTCTCCGGTAATTGAATCTCCTTGCCAGTTAACTTACACAACACACAGGCAACCTCATACCAAAACATGACTAGCCGTGTTCACTTTATACACCTCTTACAGTATCAGGTACCCTCCCCCCAATTTTTCAAGATTATGTTATGAATAGATGGCGTAATTATGGAATCCACTATGTGGGTGATCTGTGGCAAAATGATCATTTAATTTCTGTTGCGGAACTTCAAGACAAATATAATTTCTCAGGCAATGATTTTTTCAAGTATTTACAGATTCACAGCTTTTTTAACTCTTTAGGTGAACAGACGCGATCTGGTTTGTGGAGAATTCCTCTTATTGATAGCATTTTCAGTAAAAAATCCATAGAACATTATTATAAATTGATTATCTCTTCGTGTCCAGATGATATAGAGGTATATCAAAATAAATGGACTGTAAAGTTGGTTAGGGATGTTATTCATATAGAGGAATCAATCAATCAAGAAATACTTTATTCGGTTCAATATTCAAAAACCATAAAAGTACAAGACACACGTAAAAGATGGTCCAAGAATCGCAATACAGCATTAAAAAAATTATCATTCTAAGGTTAAAAAAGAGACATGCATCAGTAAAAAATTTACAAGATAAAAAACTTGATTCAAATATACAGTGGGCAATATTTATGGTGGGTATTCTACGTCCAATTAATCTTTTTACCCAATCTCACTGCAATAGTTAAAAATTTAGCCACATTATAGATTTCCCAGATATCTGTTAACAGTTGAAGATACAATAAAGCTGGTTTGACCTGCCTGAACCCTCTCCCCTTTAATAGGGGAATAATGAATTTTTTCCTGATGTCTTTAAAGTGGGCACAGAAAAATAAGTAATGGGCAGTGTCCATGATTGAGTAACCATCACAGTTACATATGTTCAGATCCAAGTCCCTGGTCCAGCCAGGACAGCCAGAGATTAACAAATGAACTTTGTTCAATCGGAACTTAGTAAGAAGGTACCTGTGGTTTGGGTTGTTAACAACCTTCAAATAAAGTTCCAATTCGTGGTCTGAAGAAACAATCAATTGGTGAGACCTAACAGAGGGCTTTAACAGCTCCCTGTTTTCTCTGTCCATTCCACTATACTGCAAAAAAGTGTTCTTTGTCCACTTCAAGTCAGCTTTCACAAGGGCGGATGGATTGTGAAACAGTTCAGGCCGTCCCAGCTTTACACACATCTGTTCAACATATTTCAGCCAGGGGATCTTGTTCCAATGATCTAATTTTAAGCAGTCCTTCAGGATTTCATGGTTAACTTCGAGCTCTGAATTGAGCCACACAGATATCCATTTTAAAAGGGGGGCCATAGAAACTCGATCTTCCAAGAAATCCACCCGCATTCCTGATGTACAATGAAGCTGGCAGTGGATCTTGGCAAGGAAAGAATGGATTTTAAAAAATTATCTTCAATCACTTGGAGAAATTTAGTAGGCCTAAAGCCCCACAGGTCTGCACCATACATAGCGATGGCAATACATTTAGCAGCATACACTTTTAAAACTGCCTCTATGGGCTTCACCCCAAGTTTGCGTGAAAAACCCAGGACCGCAGATATGGATCGTGCCAAAACCTTTTTTTTCTCCAGCATTTGGGGGTGCCATGTAGAGCGGTCATCAAACACAACACCCAGATAAGGGAATCTAGAAACTCTTGATAACTTGTGGCCGTTACAATGTAATGTCATAACATTTTTTTTGGCCTTTGCATAGTGGCCTACCACCATTACATGAAATTTGCCAAAATTGATACTTAAATCCAGTTTTGTCATAAAAATATAAAAAGAGTTCAACAGGCTTTGTAGACCCACTGTGGTTCTGGCTATAAGAGCAGCATCGTCCGCATACACTAATGCGGGCAGTAGGTATTTCCCTGCCCTGGGTATATCCTTACAAGCTGTACCCAATATTCCACCCAAGTCATTAATATATAGTGTAAAGAGCAGGGGAGCAAGAATGCAACCCTGCCTTACACCGTTGGTAATACTGATTTTCCCTGTACAGTTCCCTTTTCTATCGTAGCGGACCGCGGCAGTAAGGTCCTTATGGAGGTCTGCTAGAAAATACACAATGTTTGGGTCAATTCCTAAGCTAAGAAGCTGGCCCCACAACTTGGATCTGTTAACTCGGTCAAATGCCGAGGACAGATCCATGAAGGCAATGTACAGGGATCCCTGCTTTACTTGTGTGTATTTTCCTATGAGCAGTTGTAAGTTTAAACTCTGGTCAATGGTACTACGCCCCTTTCTAAAACCATACTGAAGGGGGGAGAGGGTGTTAGTCTCCCCTAGCCATTCAGTAAGTTTGCTTAGAACCACTCTCCCTAGGACCTTAACCGCGGAATCTATAAGGGATATGTGGCGATAGTTTCCGGGTTCCCCCCTGTCCCCTTTTTTGTAAATAGGGACAATCACTGATTGGGTCCATGATTCTGGGATACCTGCTTTAAGAATTCTGTTGAAAACTCTAGCTAAAATTTTGGACCAGAATAAAATGTCAACTTTAAAAAGATCGGCGGGAACCCCATTTGGCCCGGAAGCTTTATTACTGGTCATTTTCTCAATGGCCACGGCCACCTCTTCCTCATCCACCGTTAGGCTATAGGGGAGTTGGTATAAGCTAGTCATGTCCTCAGCCGCAGGGGTTTCCTGTTCGTAAACAGATTTAAAGTCCAAGTGCCATTTATCTTCTTGGATGCCACAATCCAGATCGTTATTGCTTGAGTCCGAGAAGAAGGGTTGGTTGACCACGGCCCAGAATTTGGCGCTACTTTTCAAGACATCAATTGAGGTGAGGTCAGCCTAAGCGTCCTCTCTAATCTCACGCCGCCTTTTCTCAATGGTGATCTTGTATTCTTTCCTAAGGGTAGCCACAAGCGTTCTATCTACTGGTTTGGATTTAAGAGCTACTTTTAACTTATGATTAGCAGCAGAACATTTGGTGTCAAACCAGCCTTTCTTTCCTTGAGTTTTCCTTTTACCCTGTCGCGTCAGGTTGGACAGAATATCGGCACAGACCCTTTTATACGCCTCTATCACCTCTTTGTCCCCCGCCTGATCATCCAAACAGAGTTTTAAAGCCTCCTGGCTACTAATACACAGATTACCAAAAAAATCCTCAGGGATTATTTTACACCATTTAATTCTGCGTGCCTGGTCAGTTGGTCGTATGTCACATTTATCCACTAAACTCAAGCTACTTTCCTTGATATCAAATACATTCTTGACTTTTAGTACAACCAGATTGTGGTCACTAAAATGGGACCTTACAACAGAGTAACAAGTAATTTGACTACCATAACTACTACTCAAGAAAATATAATCAATTGTGGACCCGCTGCCGTGACCCGTAAAAGTGGGAATGTCCTCTTCCCCCCCCGACTGGCAACATTAATCCATTTTCAGCTAACAGGGATTCTAGAAAAGTTCCCTGTTCTGAATGTTCAAAGTGGATGTTCTCTTCTTCCGAGGGGCCAAATAAAACATTGGGGGGACATTTTTCCTGACAACCATGGACATTAAAATCTCCCAGTAGAATAACAATACATTCAGGCTCCATAGACTCCTTGAAATTAAATAAGAAAGAGTTTAACCTCAGCAGGTTGCCAACTGGATGTTCCCTATCAAAGGAGTTATAAAAATTCACTAACAGTACTGCATTAGAGCCCCTGTGTGTGATTAAAACTGCAAGACAGTAGGGACTACCAGTAGGAATTTCTTTATAGATGCCTGGGATTTTGGCGGATATCAATGTTACCAGACCACCTCTGGCCCGCCCTCGCTTTGAATTTACTGCTGGGAGAAAGAAGGTAGTGAAGCCGTCCACTGTAAGTAAATTTTCGGTGGCCCATGTTTCCTGCATGGCTATTATGTCCATGGTGCCTACAAGGTCTCTCCAGTATGGGTCATCAATTTTATGGGTCATCAATTTTATTCCTAAGGCCCGCAATGTTCCATGTGGCCAGTGTAATCCCCCGCCTGCCCTTTTCATTTCTGTCTTTCGCACAGAATGCTGTCCCTCCCTCAGTACCCTGACCTATAGTTAACACTGGGTCAGTGCTTATCTCAGTGTTTGATTCTTATGCGGGCTGACTGCTCTGTGGGGAAGTGAAAGGGGTGTTTTGCAGCTGTTTGATGGATGGGCCCAATTTATGTCAATCTACCCATTCCATAAATGACGGGCAGTCATAGTGATTAAACGTTGGGACGTTAAAATAGTTTTCTTGCCCGTTCACAAAGTGGTGATCATAATGTGGGTAGCTATTTTGAGGCCCTGCAGCAAACCCTCCCTGGAAAGGTCTAGCCCTTCTTCTCCTGACCAAGTTCCATCCATCCTCAACGCCCTCCTCCCAGCCACGGGGTTGAGCCTCCCATGGGGGATTGAACCTCTGTCTGTTTTTATGTTCCTGGGGGCCCTTTAACCAGCTCCATCTTCTATCTAGTTGATTCCCCTGTGCGTAGAAGTAGGAGAGAGGCCTGGCAATAACCGTGCTTGCCTGATAGCGCGGAGTGCCGGCACAGATGTAATTTGCTACCTGTGGGTTCTCGAAGGTGACCACGACGCAGTCACCTTGTAGATTTTTCCTATTACCGCCAACCCAAGGAGTTCTCTCCACCATTAAGATGTTACTGAGCATGCCGGGCGGTAATGGATGATTTTTAGACAGCCAGGGACCTACCTTGTTTTTTAGGGCCTGGTAGGACTCTATTTCAGTTGGTGCAAGTTCAGTGACCCCGGTCAGGATCACAACATAGGAACATGCATCCGGGGGAAGATGGATGTTTCTCCGGGATTCTCTCTTGTCTTTTGGGGCCTGATCCAGTTTAGGGGTCGGGGGTGTGGGGTCTTTAAACTTAACTTGAGGGGTTACCTTAGGTTTAGCTGGATTCGGAGTTTGTTTAGGGTCAGGGGTCTTTGAAGTAGTGCCTCCTGGATTGATGGTGTTACTGGGATTGCTGGGCACATTTTTATTGGTGGTGGGGACATTTTTGTCAGCTAAGGATGGCTTATTCGTAATGGTTTTTGCATGGGGCATCTTATTATTCAAATTAAAACTAGGGGCACTTATGTCTTTATGAATGTTTTTTAAGATAGTTTCTAAGCAGCGTAGCCTAACCTCAATGGGTTCAAGGAGGATTTTTAACATTTCAAGGATGTTGTTATTTACCATACTTAGGCTATTCCTATCCTCGCTGCTTCTGACATGATTGTCTACTGCACCACTTAATTCCAGGATTTCCTCTAAACTGCTGTCTACAACAGTATCATCTGGTAAGCTTAGGGATAGGCCAACATTGGCTTGATGCACTCCCTCAGTGTCAATGGTATGAGCAACCAGGTTACTGCTCGAGTTTAGAGGCACCGGGTCTAGAGTGGTTTGATCTTGGTTATGGGTAGTATGTGCTTTTTTCCCTTTGCGAGCAACAGGTTTGGTCTTTTGTTTGGGAATTGCCCCCTCTTTCATGCCCCTTTGATGTAGTGCATTAACCATAGAAACACTTTCAGACTCATTATCAATTGAACCGCTGTCTACTAACAAAGTGAGATTAGGTGTTGCCTCCAAACCTTCTTGAGAGCTTAAATCATCATGGCCCCCCTCATTGTGTACAATGGCAAGAGTATTTGGGCCTGTTACGGCATGTGGGGTACAAGCTTAAGCTATGAGGCCTAAGGAGGATCGCTTGGCCATAGCCAAGTCTTGGGACACCCTTCTATCCATTAAAATAATCCCTTCATCTATTAAGGCATGAGTCCGAACAATGAAGTCATCAAGGGTGCCAGTCAATTTTTTTGCTCCTGCAGCTGCCATACTTCTGGTCTCTCGACAGTTCATAACAGACCCTGGTAATATAGCAGTGGGAGGTTTCAGAAATTACCTTTAGTCAATCACAAAAGTCAATCTGGTATATTGGTCCCGTTAATAAATAGTAATATAAACAGTTGGCAAACTTACAGTTGTTTGAAGGTCCATAGTCCCAGGGGCTGAAAGCCAACAGGCAGCGTGAGTGGCCCAGGCCAGGCTCCTCAGGCCTCTGAGGGCCACAGAGGGCCCGCCCTTTGCCCGGGCTTAGCCCCGCGCTTGGTCCCGCACGCGTCCCGCTACGCGGAGGGGGCGTTGTTGTTTTAAGCGCCTCCGGGCGCCTTCTTGCGCGTCACTGTCGCGCGCCCCCGCACAGGCTCCTGGGTGTTGGAGTCCCCCCGCTCTACTTCCGCGTGGATGTTGAGATGCGGCGGCAGGAGGGACTCAGCTCCTACTCCTACGGGCGCTGGCAGACTCAGTCTCTGCTTCGGCGAGGTGGCGTTCACTCCCTCTGGTGCGTGTAATCTCCTGATAAGGCTCCCAGGGTGCTCCGGCGGCGCCGCTGTTTTAAGCGCCTCCGGGCGCCTTCTTGCGCGTCACTGTCGCGCGCCCCCGCACAGGCTCCTGGGTGTTGGAGTCCCCCCGCTCTACTTCCGCGTGGATGTTGAGATGCGGCGGCAGGAGGGACTCAGCTCCTATTCCTACGGGCGCTGGCAGACTCAGTCTCTGCTTCGGCGAGGTGGCGTTCACTCCCTCTGGTGCGTGTAATCTCCTGATAAGGCTCAATTGCTATAGCGAGCACCATATTGATAACTGACAGATCACGCTGACAGCATTATATGGCTCTATTCGACCTTTATGACACGCCTTCTAAAAATAGTAGTAGATGTGGGGAATTTGCAGCAGATGCACTACATATGTTTTTTCTTTGTCCTCAATTAACAACATTTTACTCTTCAATTCAGAAATTTCTGGCAGTATTGTTTGGTTCGACAGTTATATTGACAGGGTAATTAGTTCTGATAGGGGTGACATCGGATACCTTACTAGAGGAGGGGAAAAGTTTACTATTTTTTTGTATGGCACTGATACGGGCTTGTATCACGCAAGATTGGATTAATCCAGTTCCTCCTTCCTTTGAGACATGGAGAGCCCACCTATTAGCCACATACAATATCGAAACTGCCATATATAGAATGAAGGGCCGGAAAAAAAGAGCCTTAGGTATGAAGATATGGATTCAAGGGGAGCTGGATTAACTATGTGGTCTTTCTGTTTTGCTTTATCTAGTATGCTTTTTATTATTCCTTAGATGTATAATAAGTTCTGAGTCTTAGAAACGGTATTCGATGATGTCACTTTTTGATTGGATGGAACCTCTGTCTCGCTTGATTTTATGCTCTTTTTTTATTTATGTTCAGTTCTTCTTGCATAAAATGGGAAAAACCTTCAATAAAAATATTTTTAAAAAAAAGATTTTGATACATTGCCCGGATCTCCGACTGCCCCCAATAACATTTCTTTCTCGGTTATTTGAAACTCCTTGCCAGCTAACTTACACAACACACAGGCAACCTCATACCAAAACATTACTAGCCGTGGACACGTAAAGAACATATGTCGAAGATCCGCAGCATATTCATTACACTTAGGGCAGTATGATTTTGAGGAATCGTGAGAAATAGCCAATTTAGAAATTACCTTAGGGGTGTTATACAGCATAAACATAATGCGATGTTGTTGCAACTTTACATTGATTGAAGTGACCACAGTGTTAATTAAAGCCATTGAGCCAAAAACCTCTTTGAAGTGACTTCAGTTCCAAAGATACGATTTAGTTTAACTGTAGTCTGTATTACGTCATCTTCCACTTCAAATATAAAACTCTGACAGGCTTTCCCTATAGAACCTCGCACTGAGGTCTTAAAGATAACCCGTAATACCTAGATCTATGAGGGAGGGCTAGCAGGTCCTTCCGTTTGGTAAAGAAATCCCTGACTTGCATGTATTTAAAAATGAATTATGGGATAGTCCAAATTCTACTTTTAGCGAGGAAAATTACCTAAAGCTGTGTTCATCATAAAGCTGCTCTAACCATGTTATATCACAGTGTAGCCACGTTCTACCCACAGAGTCCGAAAAAATACCAGGAAACCTCAGGTTGCCCCATAAGAAAATTCATTCATGTAAATCTGGCACTGCGAAAGCTTTGCAAATATCTTGCCAAATGCAGGAGATATGTCTGATTGTCTTGAAACGGACCCTCTTGTAATAATGCGGGTCTGACAAGTGGTGTAGTAAAAACCCCGTATTTAGGCCATAGGCCAACTGATACGCAGACTACATTTTACTAGCGTGGGGTCCCAAAAGTAAGCTCTGGTTACGATTAAGAAAGGCTGCCCAAAAGTACGTTCTAAAATCAGGAAGTTTAAACCCACCTTACTCGTATGTCAGCTTAATATATCAGAGAGCTCTCCTCGCTCTACGATAGCCCCAGATAAAACTTCCAAAGACACTATCAAGCAGCTTAAAAAAAGGCATCGGGACTCCTAAAGGAATAGTGCGAAACAAGTAAAGAATTTAGGCCGGATGTTCATTTTTACTATATTGTATCTCCCCATAATAGTCAATGGCAGTTTATGCCACCTACGCAAATTGGCAGAGATTTTTTTAAGCAACGGTTCACAATTCAAAACCATAAAGTCCTCTGAACGACAGCTGAGACAAACACCCAGGTAAGTGGCTGAAGTAGTGATACCTAACAAAGGTGAAGCTGATACTGGTGCGTAATTTAAGATTGACTGTGTCTTTGTTAAATTGAGCTTGTAACCAGAAAAGGATCCGAAATGTTGTGCCTCATGATTTAACACTGCTATAGCTTCCTCTGGCCCTGTAGTGAATACCGCAATGTCGTCTGCGTAAGCAGTGACTTTTACAGTGATGCCATTAAAGGACACTGGCGAAATAGAGACATTATTGAGCAGATGCCTAATGAACGGCTCAATGTAAAGAGCAAATAATAAAGGGGAAAGCGGGCACCACTGCCGCATACTCCGCTGAATACTAACAACACTAGAGGCAAGACCATTGATTTTAATTACAGCGGTTGGATTATAATAAAGTCTATGTACCGCCGAGACGAACCTCCGACCGAGCCCTAAAGAAAACATAGTGCACCAAAGAAACCACCAAGCTACTCGGTCGAAGGCCTTCTCGGCATCCAGCATCAACATCCCAATCCGCTGATCCAAGTGGCTAGAAACATCAAATGCTGCAATAGCTGTATTTATGTGTGCTGCCGTATCCCTACCTGGAACAAAACCATGCTGTTTTTCTGAGACTACTACATGAATTAATTGGGCTAAGCGGGAAGCGAGAAGGTTTGAAAAAATGTTCGAGTCCGCATTGATTAGTGATATCGGTCTGTATGAGCCCATATCTTCCACTGATTTGCCCTTTTTGTGAAAAACAACAATATTAGTTCTGTTCCACGATGGGTGTGCATCCCCTCCCTGCAGTATCTCATTAACCTTCTCAAGGAATACTGGAGTCAATACCTCCCTGAATATTTTATGAAACTCCAGCAGGAACATGTCCTCACCAACCGCCTTGCCACTGGGCAAAGCCCCAATTGCTGAATTTAGTTCCTCAAGGTCAGCATTACTTTCCAACCCCAAAGTTTGAGACACACCCAAAACTGGTAGTCCGCTCTCTTGTAAATAGTCTATAGCCATTTGTTGGTTAAAGCTTATTGACTCCTCATACAGATTAGCATAAAAATCTTAAATTGCTCAACAATGTCGTGGGGATTCGCATAAGTTACATCATCCACACCATTAATTTTCTTAATATACGACTTAGCCCCCTGGTCAACAAGTTGGTAGGCCAATACCAGTTCTACCCACTCTCCATACTCATACAGTTTTGATCGAGACTTAAGAAAATTATTAGCAACTTTGTCCTTCAACCTTCTGCTGAGCTTTGCTCTTACATCAATAATTTGTGCGTGTATGTGCTGTTCACCAGTGTCCTTCGGAGCAATTGCTCGAGCGTGTTGCTGTTCTAACTCAATATACAGCTTCTGTTAATTTCCGAGCAGGCTACTATTAAGTCGATTTTGCTTAATAAAATACTGAAAGGTGGCCCTTCTCACACATGGTTTTAAACAATCCCAGACGATTGCAAGAGATGTAGTATGAAGGCTGTTTACTAAATATTCCCTCAAAACTTCTTTCATGTAGATTACGAATTTAGAGTTACTTAAAAGATGCCTAGGAAATAAGGGTGGGCGTAGTTCGCGAAGTAGCGCTACGCGAAGTGCACTTCACTATGCGAACTTCACGTAGCACTACGCGAGCTGCGTAGTAGCATGTTCGCACTGTGCAAGATGCGTTTTCAATGATTGCACAGTGCGGACAAGCATCCGGCACTGTGCAATCATTGAAAACGGCATCTTGCACAGTGCGAGCTGTAGTTTTCTGCTGCTCGAGTAGATTATTACTCGAGATGCAGCAATGCAAACTGGTAGTTTCTCATTGAGAGCGGTCGCAAGCATGCGCAACCACTCACAATGAGAAACCTTACCTCACCGCGTTGAGAATCTCGCCGGGATGTAATTTTGCTTGCTCGCGGTTGCGAACATGACGTTCAGGACTGCGAACAAGCAAACAATGAGCGCTGAACTATGCTACGCTGCACTACGCGTGTTCGCACTGTGCTACGTGCAGCTCGCGTAGTGTAGCGTAGTGCTTCGCCCAGGGTTACTAGGAAATGAAAACTCCCTACCTTGCTTTTCTCCAGACAACCCAAGATGTAAAGTAAGCATGACAGGGTTGTGGTCCTATGTTACCTTGGGACATACCAAAAACAACAGTTGATGGACAGAATGCAGAACAATGTCATACATTCACCCCAGTACAGATATCTGGGCCTAAATCCATCGTTTTTTTGCACTCCACACCACCCCAGTTCAGACATGGCCATATGCAAATCAGCCTTGACCCTGTGCCTCATGGGAAAAGTCCAGCCCGAACTGCCAAGCATTGTCTTTCCTGGACCGAAATCAAGCATCCTAGGACCAGTTTCTGGCTATCAGCCATCTTCAGCCAGGATAACTTGACTCCAGTGGTGTGGCGAGCATGGGACTCACGTTTGAGCATACCCATCCCACTCGGAGTTGACAAATGCAAAAACAACAGTTGATGGACAGAATGCAGAACAATGTCATAGATTCACCCCAGTACAGAGACCTGGGCTTAAATCCATCGTTTTTTTGCACTCCACACCACCCCA
This sequence comes from Lissotriton vulgaris, assembly GCF_964263255.1. Lineage (NCBI taxonomy): Eukaryota > Metazoa > Chordata > Amphibia > Caudata > Salamandridae > Lissotriton > Lissotriton vulgaris. The sequence continues at coordinate 1,472,151,179 of NC_141685.1, forward strand.
GTTCAGACATGGCCATATGCAAATCAGCCTTGACCCTGTGCCTCATGGGAACAGTCCAGCCCGAACTGCCAAGCCATGTCTTTCCTGGACCAGAATCAAGCATCCTAGGACCTGTTTTTGGCTATCAGCCATCTTCAGCCAGGATAGCTTGACTCCAGTGGTGTGGAGAGCATGGGACTAGGTGTGAACGCAAAATCCGTTCCGCTCGCGGATTTCATGGATTACGGTAAATCCGCAATCCGCGAACTCCCGCGAATTTACCGAAAATCCACGAATCCGCAAGCGGCGGATTCGGGGGGCAAAAGTTCAAGCCTTCAAGCTTGAAGTTGTAACTATTTTAGGATGGCGCCGGCAAGCTGCCAGCGCCATCCTAAAATAGTTACTAACTTAGCTTCAACAGGAAGCACTAATAGATAAAATAAAGCAGGTGCTCGAGCACCTGCTTTATTTTATCTATTAGTGCTTCCTGATGAAGCTAATTTAGTAACTATTTTAGGATGGCGCTGGCAGCTTGCTGGCGCCATCCTAAAATAGTTACAGGATTATAGGTTGACAGCTTACTCAGAGGACCCCTGCGCCATTTGGGGTGATTGCATAGTAGCACACACATGGTCGCTGGAACTAATTGAAGCTCAAATTCAGTGATTCCTTCATCAGCCCAAAAACAATCGTGAGCGTCGTCGAGGCTGGGCAGGTGTGTCTTCTTCCCAAATAGACCGTCGAAAATGAGCTGTGATGCTGGATAGAGGCCTTTGAAACCTTGACTTCCGCCATTTACCCACTATGATGGACAGCGCACTCAAGGGACCCCTGAGCCCTTCGGGGCGATTGCATAGTAACACACACATGGTCACTGGAACTAGTTGAAGCTCAAATTCAGTGACTCATTCATCAGCCCAAAAACAATTGAGAGCGCCGTCGAGGCTGCACAGAAGACCCCCCATTAAGAAAATCCGTGAATCCGCAAATTTGCGGATTTTGCGGATCCGTGAATCCGCAAATCCGCAAATTCGCGGATCGTGGATCCGCGAAATCCGCCCATGTTACGTCTGAGCATACCCATCCCACTCGGGGTGACAAATGCAAAAACAACAGTTGATGGACAGAATGCAGAACAATGTCATACATTCACCCCAGTACAGAGATCTGGGCGTAAATTCATCGTTTTTTTGCACTCCACACCACCCCAGTTCAGACATGGCCATATGCAAATCAGCCTTGACCCTGTGCCTCATGGGAACAGTCCAGCCCGAACTGCCAAGACGTGTCTTTCCTGGACCAGAATCAAGCATCCTAGGACTGGTTTCTGGCTATCAGCTGTCTTCAGCCAGGATAGCTTGACTCCAGTGGTGTGGAGAGCATGAGACTCACGTCTGAGCATACCCATCCCACTCGGGGTGACAAATGCAAAAACAAAAGTTGATGGACAGAATGCAGAACAATCGATTTTGGAAAAGGGGGTGGTGATGGAAAGAGTTTCTGAATGATGCAGAATACTCCTACCCAGTCAAGAGATCAGGGCTTGATCCATCACCGTTTTTTAGCTCACTGCACCATCCCAGCTCAGAACCTGGCTACATGCAAATTAGTCTGTTCCTGTCCCAGTGCATGATGGGAACAGGGCAAACCAAACTACCAAGCCAATTCTTATACTGGGAAGGAAACAAGCTTCCGGGGACCGGTTTCTGGCATTTCATCCGTCGTCGGCCCGGCTTGCTTGAATCCTGATGGTGCAATGAGCAAGGGACTCATGTCTGAGTATACCCTCCCACACATAGTGTGGACAAAATCGATTTTGGAAAAGGGGGTGGTGATGGACAGAGTTTCTGAATAATGCAGAATACTCCTACCCAGTCAAGAGATCAGGGCTTGATCCATCGCCGTTTTTTAGCTCACTGCACCATCCCAGCTCAGAGCCTGGCTACATGCAAATTAGTCTGTTCCTGTCCCAGTGCATGATGGGAACAGGGCAAACCAAACTACCAAGCCAATTCTTATACTGGGAAGGAAACAAGCTTCCGGGGACCGGTTGCTGGTACAGAGATCTGGGTATAAATCCATCGTTTTTTTGCACTCCACACCACCTCAGTTCAGACATGGCCATATGCAAATCAGCCTTGACCCTGTGCCTCATGGGAACAGTCCAGCTCGAACTGCCAATTCGGACCATTGCAAGAGATGTAGTATGAAGTTTGTTTACTAAATATTCCCTCAAAACCTCTAGCATGTAGATTAGGAAATCAAAGTTACTTAAAAGATGCCTAGGAAACGAAAACTCCCTACCTTGCTTTAATCCGGACAACCCACGATATAAAGTAAGCATAACAGGGTTGTGGTCCTATGTTACCTTGCGACATACCACCATAGAGGCATTGGCCAACAAAGCATAATTAGCAAAGATCATGTTGATTCTAGAATACTGTTTGTGGGGACAAGAAAAGAAGTTAAACCCCGGCATTGTAGGAAACAGTATCCTCCAAGCATCTCCCAGCTGATGAAAATGTAACAGGCCACGTATAGCTGCCCTTACCTGAACCATTTTAGCTCTAACAGACGTATTTGTGGTATCAATTTTTGTATTTAAGATGCAGTTAAAATCTCCAATTACAATGAAGTCCCCACCCTAGTCCAACAATTCAGAGTTTAAATAAGAAATAACCTCAGGGCAGTCAATATTAGGACCTTAGACCATATATACTATCACCATTCATCCAAGAATTAAGAGCTGAGCAATTGCCCATCTTCCCCTATAGTCAGCAGATGTGCATAGGACCGTAATTTTAGAGTGGAATTGTAACTGTTGAGTGGGTTTGTGAGTGGGTGTGTGACTGCCTCTGTAGGTCTGTGAGTGAGTGTGTGAGTGAGTGCCTACGTGGGTATGTGAGTATGTGGTTGAGTGTCTGAGTGGATCTGTGAGTTGGTCTATGACTGTCTGAGTGGGTCTGTGAGTGGGTGGGAGAGTATCTGAGAGTGTGCATGAGAATCTGAGTGGGTCTGTGAGTGAGTGTTCCTGAGTTGGTCTGCCAGTGGGGTAGGAGTTTCTGAGATAGGTTCAGCATTGTATTGTATTGTATTGTATTGTAAGGGGTGCTTGTAAAGCGCACTGACACCGAGGGTTTCCTGGCTCTGGTTGGATGCAGAGGGGACAGAGGGACTTAGCTGGATTGAGGGAAGAGCCATGTTTTTAAGGATTTACGGAAAAGAATAAGAGAATTAGAGGTTTTGAGAGAGAGGGGAAAGGAGTTCCAAAGTTTAGGGGCCAGGTATGCAAATCTCCGGCCTCCAGATCTGCAGAGTTTGATAGGGGGGATGGACAGGAAGTGAAGGTGAGAAGATCTCATATTACGTGATGGACAGTAGGGCCTGATGAGGGATTTCAGAAAGACGAGACAGGAACCAGATAAAGATTTAAAGGTGAGGCAGCCGATCTTAAAGGCTGCCCTCGAGATGACAGGGAGCCAGTGCAGTTTAAAGAGGAGGGGTTTGGCGGATTGCCATTTCGGAATCCCAAGGGCCAATCTCGCCACTTGATTTTGAACAGATTGCAGTCTGGAGAGTGATGTTTTAGGCAGACCGTGGTGAATAGAGTTCGAAAAATCCAAGCGGGAGAGGACGAGGGCCATGATAACTTGCAGAACGGCTTCAGGAGTAAGGAGATAAGCCACCTTCCTGATCCTGCGCAGCTGGAACATGAAGGAGGAGACCACCGTCCCCACCTGGGGCCCGAGAGATAGGCCGGAGTCAATAGTGACCCTGAGACTCTTCACCGAGGCCACGGGGGTGGGAGGGGGGCCCAGTTCTGCCGGCCAGAAGTGCGGACCCCAGTGGGTAGAGCTCCTGCCAGGAAGAAGGAGCTCCGTCTTTCCGGGGTTCAATTTAAGCTGGTTTTGGCACATCCACTGGAGGATGTGGGACATAGCTGCCTGGAAATTGGGAATAGCAGAAGGGGAGTTGAGAGGAAAGATGAGTTGCAGGTCGTCCGAGTAGTTGAAAACGGTGACTTCCCACTGCCTCAGGGAAAAAAGAAGGGGTCGAAGAGAGAGGTTAAAGGTAAGAGGGGATAAGGAGGAGCCCTGGGGGACCCCACAGGGCGAGTGCTCCCTAGGAGCTCTGAAAGTGCCCAGGCTGAGGGTCTGAGACCTCCCGGTCAGGAAGGATTTGACCCATGCCAGCGCCAGGCCCTGGACGCCAGCCTGCTCGACACGGTGGAGGAGGATGTTGTGGTCCACCGTGTCGAAAGCGGCTGACAGATCTAATAATACCAAGGCGTGGGGGGTACCCTTGTCAGCTCCATCTCTCAAGGCATCCAGCAACGGCCATGTGTGTATCAATGCCCACATGGGCGTGTGAGTATCTGAGTGGGTCTGTGACTGAGTGCATGAGTATCTGTGCAGATCTGCGATTAGAGCACAAGTGTTTGAATGGATCTGTGATTGGAATTGTAACTGTTGAGTCGGTGTGAGAGTATCTGAGTGGGTCTGTGTGAGTGGGTATGAGTGTTTAACACCTTGGCTGCTAATGGTTTTCCCCTCCTGTGCTGAGAGGCTTTGAAAGCCATTGTTCATGACGAGCTCAGCTCGTCATAAGCACAGCTCCACTGTGCCTCATGACGAACTGAGCTCGTCATGAGCATGGAAGGGGTTAAGTAAGTGGATGTCTAAGCATTTGTGTGAGTCTGTGAGTGGGTGTATACATGCCTTTGTAGAGCTGTGAGATACTGTGTAGGTCAGTTAGTGGGTATGTGAGTGCTTACATGGGTATGTGAGTAAGTGTGTGAGAGTCTGAGTAGATCAGTGAGTACATGTGTGAGTATTTGAGTGGTTTCGTGAGTGTTCATGTAACTGTCTGAATCGGTCCCAGCATTGGGGTGAGAGTGTCTGAATAGGTCTCAGAGTGGGTGTGAGAGTGTCTGAGTGGGTCAGTCAGAAAGGGTGAGTCTATCTGAGAGGTCTTGAGAGTGGGTGCATCAGTGACTAAGTGGGTGTGTGAGTGTCTAATTGGGTCTGTAAGTGGGTGCCTGAGTATCTGGATGAGTCTGTGAGTGGGAAAAAGATTGTGTAAGTAGGTATGTGAGTGGGTGTGTGAGTATTTGGATGGGTCTCTTAGTCAGTGAGTTACTTTTTGAGTGGGTGTTTGAGTAGGTGCATTAGTGTCTGAATGGGTCTGTGAGTGGATGTGAAAATGCTTGGGTGGGTCTGTGATTGGATATGTAAGTGTCTCTCTAGGTCTGTGAGTGAGTGTGTGGGTGCCTACATGGGTATGCGAGTGGGTATATGAGTAGGTATATGAGTATCAGAATGGGTCTCTGAGTGGGTGTGACCTTGCCTGAGTGGGTATATGAATGGGTGTGTGAGTGTCTGAGTGGGTCTGTGAGTGGGTGTGTAAGTGTTTCAGTTTTAGTTTCTGTGTGGGTCTGTCACTGGGCATGACAGTATCTGAGTAAGTTTGAGAGTAGGCGTTCAGTGTCTGAGTGAGTGTGTGAGTGAGTGCATTAATGTATGATTGGGTCTCTGAGTATGTGTGTGAGTGTCTGTGTAGATTTGTGAGTGGGTGTGTGACTGCCTATGTAGGATTGTGCATGCCTACATGGGTATGTGAGTGTGTGCGTGAGTGTCCGAGTGGATCTGTGAATGTATGAATGAGTGTCTAGGTGGATCTTTGAGTGGGTGTGTGACTTCCAGAGTTGGTCTCTGAGTGGGTCCAAGTGTGTCTGAGGGGGTGTTTAAGTGGGTATGTGAGTGTCTGAATATGTCTGTCAGTGGGGTGAGCATGTCTGACAGGGCTGGAGAGTAGGTGTATCAGTGTCAAAGTGGGTGTGTGGGTGTGTGATTGTCTGAGGTGGTGTGTGAGTGGGTGTGTGAGTATTTGAGTGGGTCTCAGAGTGGGTGGATGACTCTCTGAGTAGGTGCATCAGTATCTGAATGGGTCTGTGAGTGAGTATGAGAGTATTCATGTAGGTCTGTAAATAGGTTGTAAGCATCTGTGTGTGTCTCTGACTGGGTGTGTGAGTGCCTTCATGGGCATGTGAGTGGGTGTATGAGTAGGTGCATGAGTGTCTGAATGGGTGTATGAGTGGGTGTGTGAGTGGATGTGTAAGTGTCTGAGTGGATCTGCTAGTGGGTGTGTGAATGTCTATGTACGTCTGTCAGTGGGTTTGATAGTGCAGCATGGGTCGTAGAGTGGGTGCATCATTGTCTGAGTGGATGTGTAAGTGAGTGTATTAGTGTCTGAGTGAGTCTGTCTGTGGGTGTGTGAGTGGTATGTGAGTGAGTATCTTAGCAGGTCTCTGAGTGGGTGCATGAGTGTCTGAATTGGTCTGTGAGTGGGTGTATAAGTGTTTGAGCAGTTCTGTTAATAGATGTGTGAGTGTCTGTGAAGGTCTGTCAGTGGGTGTCAAAGTATCTGAGTGGGTGTATAAGTGTCTGATGGGTGTGTGACTGAGTGCATAAGTATCTGAGTGGGTCTATGAGTGTGTGCGTGAGTGCCTGTGTGTGTCAGTGAGTGGGTGTGTAAGTGCCTATGTAGGTCTGTGAGTATGTGTATGAGTGCCTACATGGTTACGTGAGCGAGTGTGTGGGAAATAGTAGTGAGTCGCAATTCAGCCTACCTCACTAATATGCATGAGGCAGGTCGCAAATTATGAGCCACTATGATTGAGTCACAGACATTGTGGCCTGCTTGGGTCAGCAGACCACCATGCTTACGATTACCTTTAAATAAAGCAATCTTGTTTTAATGTAGTCCATTTTCCGAAAATGGGTCTCATTGAAAAAGAATTTGAGTTAAATGAATATTTTTTATTTATGAGTCTGCAGTGGTCCCATTGACCACTACCTACTCCTAAAACATTTTGGTCAACATTGTCAAAGGGGAAGGTACACAAAAAGTATTTTAGCTGTTGCACACCCTCAGATTGACCAATTGTGAGGGTTTTTCGACTGGTAATACTCTTTGTACATCAGGACCCACAAGGACTAGGCCATGGCAAAGTGCACTTTGCAAATACAAACTATCATACCATAATCTGGTCTGGTCTGCCTGGGTTGTAGGATAATGAAACAGTAGAAAGGATAAGGTCTTGACATTCCAGTCCTTGTTTGAGTCCTGTACTCAACTTAGGGAATAGAATATTTCATTCAAACATGCCTTTATTGAACTTTATTTATACAGAATGCAGGCTCCAATGATCTGATATTACCTAAACAGACAGATGGCAAACATACATGGCATGCTATGGGTGCTTATAGATTCCACCTTGGATTAACCAACATGCTGTAGATGCTGAGTTGACAACCTATCACCCACTGTTTCAAATACGTAGATCCACAATATCAGATTTGCTTCTGTGGGGCTAACGCAAAGTTAACAAGACTCTATGAGCACCTTTCACTTTCTGTTCCCATTAGCTCCTTTATGATCCCTGAGACCAGGGACAGAAAAGGCAGGACCAGGTTCACTAAAGTGCTTGTCAGGAGACGCAACTGCTACCAAAGGGTACCTCTGAATTAGCACCCATCAACCCACCTTCAATTATTTTATTCTTTTGGTAATAAACAAGACATACAAGCTATTTCAAGCAACTAAATACAATCTTAGCTGGCTAAGGGTTGGCATTTTGCCAGCTAGTAATTAGACATCTTATATGAGACAAGTAAGTGTCACCATTAATTTTATTTGTAGGCATTTCACTTCATTGACAAGGAAAAATCTGTGGTCATATTATATTAATCATAAAATTAAGTATTCCCAAAGACAAGCAACAACCATCTTCCTGTGAGTCATATCAATATTTTCTTTCACAAATTCCCTGCAATCATAGGCTTTTATTCACCAAGAAGCAGTGGAAGTGAATTACGTCTACATTTTGATACCCAATAACATCCATGGGTAGACACTTTGTGAAGCCCCTTGTCTGGATCCTAAAAATCATCCTATTTTATACCAAAACCTAGTGATGGAAGAAGAGGAGAAAATACAGAAAGTGGATGAGTGTTTAGAGGTGTGTTCATTTCGAATAACCAGTGGCTTGTAACTGCAGAAGTAGTGGGGCGAGCACACTCATACCCATCCAATCACAAACTCACATGCGCACATATGCACACACCCATCGCTGAAATCCCCTACATGACTAAAATCTTCAACTGGATGAAGACCAACCCTCTACAGCTGAACACCGACAAGACCGAAATTGTGATCTTTGAGGAGAGCACATCACTGTGGGACTCCAACTGGTAGCCAACAGAGCACTGGTAGCCAACAGAGCTGGACCAACACCCAACTCCACCACCCATAACAAGAATCCCAAGATCGTCATTGATGCAAACTCGCCATGATTGCTCAATTCAATGCATTACTGTGCCATGCTTCTATACCATGAAGATGCTGAGGAAGATGTTTAAATGGCTCCCGATCAGCACTTGGAAAACAGTCATGCATGTCCTGGACACAACCAAGCTGGACTACGGGAACACCCTATATGTCCTGGTCAACAAAAATCTCACCAGAAGACTGCAGACCATTCAGAACTCAGTGCCCAGAATCACTGTCAACCTCCAATGATGCACCCCTCCACTGGGTCCCCATTCACAAATGTACACAATTAAAACTCCTCTCCCACACTTTCAAGGCACTATATAATAGTGGCCTAGCATACCTCAACAATTGCATCTACTTTCACAAATCTTTCAGACACCTCCACTTGTCTGAACTCTTATTTGCACAAATTGCACAAATACGGTTGATACTTCTCCTACATCAATTCTAAAGGTTGGAACAACGTGCTGCTACGCATAAGAGCCTCCTCCCCACTTCTTGAATTCCTCAAGGAGTTGAAGATCTAGTTTTTCAAGTACTTCCACAAAGTGCTAGGTGTGCCTAGACTCTATCTGCTCAGTGGTAGCAGTGGCTGCCGGCATGGTTTGTCGGTGGCGGGGCGGGTGAAAATGTGGGTGGGAGAACGGTAAATAAAATAATAAAAGAAACACTTACCAGGTCACATCGCAGGTCACACACTCGACCCTATCTTCACCTCCAGCAAACATGTCTCCTTCAGTCACACCACAACTCTACATTGGACGGACCACAGCTGCGTTCACTTTACCTACAATAAGACCACAACTCACAACCATTCTCAACCTACTCTACGAAGAAACTGGAACAAAATCACCATCGACCAGATCTCCTCATCGCTTCTTTAAAACCCCCCTGTCCACTCCTCAAACCCCGACCAAGCAGCCATTAACCTCACCCAATGGCTATCCAACAGCGCCGACATCCTAGCACCGTTGAAAAAACGTCAAATCAAACTAGGCAGCAAAAACGCCTCCTGGTTCAACGATGATCTTAAGAAATCGAAGAAACTCTGTTGCTCCCTCGAGAAGGCCTGGAAAAAAGACCCAAACACCAGCACCTGGAAACGCCTCCAAAAACGCCACCCGCATACACCACCAACTAATCCGATCTGCCAAGAAAGCCGCATTCAAAGACCGACTAGATAACAACACCCACAACAGCAAGGAATTATTCAACATCGTCAAAGAATTTACCAACTCCTCAGCCAACTCCAACGACATCACCCCCTCTCAAGCCCTCTGCGACTCCCTAGCTTCGTTCTTCCACAACAAAATCGCAGACATCCACAACAGCTTCGACAACCAACCCGGAGACCAACCCACCCAACCTTCTGCCGTACCTTCACCCCCCTTGAACATCCTTAACGACTGGAACCCAATCTCCACTGAGGACACCATCCACCTGATGAACTCCATCCACTCAGGATCCCCCACAGACCCATGCCCTCACCACATCTTCAACAAAGCAGATTCCATCATAGCACCACATCTCCGAGACGTCATCAACTGCTCCCTCAACTCCGCCACCTTCCCGGAAAGCTGAAAACACGCCGAACTCAGCGCCCTTCTAAAAAAAAACACAGCTGACCCCACCAAACTCAAAAACTACCGCCCCATCTCGCTCTTCCCATTCCCGGCCAAAGTCATCGAGAAAACAATCAACAACCAGCTCGCCGCCTTCCTCAAAACCAACAAATCCCTCGACCCCTCACAGTCCGGCTTCCGAGCCAAACACAACACGGAGACCGCCCTCATCGCAGCAACAGACGACATTCGAACTCTACTGGACAATGGAGACACAGTCGCCCTCATCCTCCTTGACCTCTCCGCAGCCTTCGACACAGTCTGCCATAGCACCCTTCTACAGCGCCTCAGAAACATCGGAATCCAAGGAAAAGCACTGGAATGGATCACCTCGTTCCTCACCGGAAGAACGCAGAGAGTCCGCCTCCCACCTTTCAAGTCAGAGGCCACTGAAGTCATTTGCGGCGTGCCACAAGGATCTTCACTTAGCCCCACCCTCTTCAACATATACATGAGCCCCCTCGCGACCATCGCACGCCAACACAACCTCAACATCATCTCCTACACTGATGACACTCAACTGATCCTCTCTCTCACCAAAGACCCTAACACCGCCAAAACCAACCTACATGAAGGAATAAAAGAAGTAGCCGAGTGGATGAAGCATAGCCGTCTGAAACTGAACTCAGACAAAACAGAAGTCCTTATCTTAGGTACCTCCCCCTCCGCCTGGGATGACTCTTGGTGGCCAGAGGCCCTCGGAAAAGCACCCATTCCGACGGACCACGCACGGAACCTGGGCGTCATCCTGGACTCCTCACTCTCGATGACCAGACAGGTCAGCGCCGTCTCATCATCTTGCTTCAACATTCTTCACATGCTCAAAAAAACATTTCGCTGGATCCCCACCGAAACCTGAAAAACGGTCACCCATGCACTGGTTACAAGCCGCCTGGACTACGGAAACACCCTATACGGCGGTACCACCGCAAAACTCCAGAAAAAACTTCAACGCATCCAGAACGCATCAGCCAGACTCATACTAGACATCCAGCGTAAAGACCACATCTCCAGTCACCTGAAAAACCTCCACTGGCTCCCCGTCAATAAGAGGATTACTTTCCGCCTCCTAACCCACGCACACAAAGCACTTTACGAACTTGGACCCGATTGCCTCAACACACGACTTTCCTTCTACACCCCCCCCCGCCAGCTACGATCCTCCAACCAAGCCCTTGCTACTGTACCTCGCATCAACAAAACCACCATGGGAGGTAGATCCTTCTCCTACCTGGCAGCTAAAACCTGGAACTCACTCCCCACTCACCTTCGTCTCACTCAGAACCACCTAGCATTCAGAAAGCGACTTAAAACTTGGATATTTGACAAGTAATTCCCCACCCTTCCTCAAGCGCCTTGAGACCCTCTGGGTATGTAGCGCGCTATATAAATCTTTTGACTTGACTTGACTTGACTTGACTTACCATGCAGCGCCGGTCCTGCGTCTCTGCTTCTGTTCTCCGATGCACAGGAAGCACAGAAAAGGCTACCATGACCAATCACAATGCTGCAATGCAGTGTTGTGATTAGTTAGCACCCACACTCCCCTGACCAATCACAATGCTGCAATGATTGGTTTTGAGTGTCCTGGTTCGACGATCAACCAGGGAGGCCTGGGCTTGTTCTCCATGCCGGCTGTAATGTATCCTGCATGGAGAATGGGGAAAGTGCGCATGACTGGTTTGAGCGGCCCGACAGGGCTTACCAAACAGTCATTGCACACTTAGGAGTGGACAAACAACTCCTCCCCATATCTGCTCAGAGAACAGAGCAGCCCTGCCCACCTGCAAAGCAACAGGAAACATAAAATGATAATAACTCGAAGTTATTATCATTTTATGTTTCCTTTGCAGTGCACTACTTAAAAGCAGTGGAGTGACGCTCCTCTGCCATAGCAGAGGAGCCACCCCTGATTGGTAGGATACCCTCCCGCGTGATAGTGTGCTCTGCAAATCTGCATACCATTACATAATATAACCCATCCCTTCACAAGCACACATTTTCATGCACACTCACACTCATCAATTCAAAAGCACACACACACACACTCTGCGCTCACCCATTCACAGCACACATGAATAGATACATATACATTCATTCATTCACACGTGCATCCAAACATTAACCCCTTCGGTGCTCATGACGAGCTCAGCTTGTCATGAGGCACGTGCTCGTGTGCTCATGACGAGCTGAGCTCGTCATGACCACACCCAAGATCATTATGGCCCAGCACAGGAGAGGAATATCGTGCTCAGCCAAGGTGTTAAATTGAGCACTTTCCAGAACGAAACAGTGATGACAGCACCAGGGGGTGGCACATGGTAGAAGTACAACCACCTATGAGGAGCTTGATGCTTCAGGAAATAAAGCAGGAATCTGAAAATCCTCCTGCTTCCTCTCATTGGATAACCTTGTCAAGGGTTGCCCACGGAGAGGGGGAGATTTCCTAACTTGTCACTGAGTGGGGTGGTATCAGTGAGACTTGCTAATTGTACCCCACTCTGTAACATATTAAGGAATGGTGTTGTTAGGCATCCCTCATAGACAGCCAGCCCTAGGCACTTCTGGGCTGAAACCTGAAGTGCCCAGGACTGCCTCAATCAGTGATACTCCCCATCCTGATGAGGGGAAGGATCCAGAATTTTACAGGGCTGATGATGTAACTATCCTTAGGATTGTGAAATCATCAGCCTTCAAAACATGGCGCAGGCTACCAGGCGCCTGTTCATTAGTGAATGTAAAGTGCCTGGCTGCCTGACCTCCAATCAATCATTAAATCATTTGTAAAGTGCACTACATACCTGCGGGGTCTCAAGGCGCTGGGGGGAGGCGCTACTGATCGAACAGCCAGGTCTTGAGTATCCTCCTGAAGGTCAGCAGGTCTTTAGTCTGTCATTGACTCAGTGGGAGGGTGTTCCATGTCTTGGTGGCGAGCTGATAGAAGGATCTCTCACCGGTGGTTGTTCTTCGGATGCGCCAACGGTGGTGAGTGAGAGGTCCGCGTAGCGTAGCTGGGTGGTTGGGGATGTAGAAGGAGAGCAGTTTGTTGAGGTAGGCTGGGCCGATCTTGTGGAGTGCCTTGTGTGCGTGGGTGAGGAGCTTGAAGGATATCCTCTTATTGACGGGGACTGGGAGCCAGTACAGGTTTCTCAGGTGGGGGGTGATGTGGCCATGGCATGGTACGTCGAGGATCAGCCGTGCAAAGGCGTTTTGGATGCGTTGTACTCGTTTGATGAGCTTGGTTGGGGCTCCCGCGTAGAAGGCGTTTCCTTAGTCGAGTCTACTGCTGACGAGGGCCTGGATGACTGTCTTTCTTGTATCTGTCGGGATCCATTTGTAGATCTTGTGGAGCATGTGGAGGGTGTTGAAGCAGGAGGAGGTGACGGCATTGACTTGCTTGGTCATTGAGAGCATTGAGTTGGGATGATTCCCAGGTTGCGTGCATGGTCGGTGAATGTCGGGGCTGCCCCCAGTGCCGTCAGCCACCAGGAGTCATCCCAGGCTGAAGGGTTGGAGCCGAGGATGAGAATCTCCGTCTTGTCTGAGTTCAGCTTCAGACGGATTGTCTTCATCCAGTCGGCGACGGCCTTCATTCCTTCGTGGAAGTTGGCTTTAGCGGTGAAGGGGTCCTTGGAGAGGGAGAGGATCAGCTGAGTGTCGTTGGCGTAGGAAATTATGTTGAGTTCATGCTGTCAGGCTACGTGTGCAGGCAGTGCCATGTAAATGTTGAACAGCGTCTGGCTGAGGGAGGATCCCTGTGGTACACCGCAGATGATCTGGGAGGCTTTGGAATGGAATGGGGGAGGCGGACGCTCTGGGTTCTGCCGGAGAGGAAGTAGGTGGTCTCCGATCCCTGTGGCGTGGAGGCGTGCGTGTAGTGTGTCGTGACATACGGTGTCGAAGGCGGCAGAGAGGTCTAGGAGGATGAGTGCTGTGGTCTCGCCCTTGTCCAGCTGGGTCCTGATGTCGTCGGTGACGACGATTAGGGCAGTCTCTGTGCTGTGGTTGCTGTGGAACCCTGACTGGGAAGGGTCCAGGATTCTGTTTTCTTCGAGGTATCGGGTTAGCTGTCTGTTGACGGTTTTCTCGATGACCTTGACCGGGAAGGGGAGCAGATGGATGGGCCAGAAGTTTTTGAGGTCACTTGGATCTGCCCTAGGTTTTTTGAGTAGGGCGTTGTTCTCAGCGTGTTTCCAGATCTCTGGGAAGTGTGCGGTCTCGAGAGAGAGATTGATGACGTTGTGCAGGTGAAGTGCGATGGAGCTGCTTGCTCTGTTGAAGACGTGGTGCGGTAATGGGTCTGACGGAGAGCTGGAGTGGATTGTGCGCATGGTCTTGATGGTGTCATTGATGCTCACGCTGGCCCAGGCTACCAGGGGGTCGTGGTCGATGGTGTGCGGAGGGTCTGTTGAGTTGCTATCTGTTAGGGCTGTCTGGGTGTTGAAGCTGTCATGGATGTCTGCTATCCTGCGGTGGAAGAAGGTCGCAAGGGAGTCGCACAGGGTTTGCGACAGGGGGATGTCGTTGGTGTTGAAGCTGGGGTTGAAGAGTTCCTTCACGATGTTGGAGAGCTCCTTGCTATTGTGTGCGTTGTTGTTGAGGCGGTCTTTGAAGGAGGTCCTCTTTGCCACTCTGATGAGGTGATGGTTGCGGGTGGCTTTCTTGGAGGCTAGGAGTTCTGGGGTGAACCAGCTGGCCCTCTTGCTGGTGTCTCTGTGGGGGGGTTTCTTCAGCGGGGCTAGGGTGTTGGCGCAGTCCTCGATCCAGCGTCTGAGGCTGTGGGCAGCATCGTCGGTGTTGGAGGGTTCGGTGGGTGGGCCGAGAGCAAGGTTTGCATGTAGTTGGTTTTCAGTGATTTAGCTCCAGCAGCGGCAGGGCATCTGTTGGGTGTGATGGTGTGTGGTGGGTTTCTGGAAGGCGAAGTGGATGCAGCGGTGGTCGGCCCAGAGGAGTTCGGTGGTGTGGCTGACGGGGATGTGCAGGCTTGAGGAAAAGATGGGGTTGAGCGTGTGGCCGGCGTAGTGGGTGGGCGTTGTGACGAGTTGTTTCAGTCCGAGGTTGGTGAGGTTATCGATCGTGGTTGTGGAGTTGTTGTCGTTGTTGTTCTCAAGGTGAAAGTTCAGGTCTCCGAGGAGGATGTAGTCGGTGGAGGTAAGGGCGTGCATGCTGATCAAGCCGGCGATGGAGTCGCTGAACTGGGGGTGGGGTCCGGGAGGTCAGTAGACGAGGGTGCCTCTGAGGGTGGAGTTAGGGTCTGTGTGGATCTGGAAATGCATGTGTTCAGCGGTGCTGAGCGTGTCGTCGGTGCTACTCGAGACCCTGATGATGTTCTTGTGGACGATGGCGATTCATCCTCTGACCCCTGGTATGGTGAGTGTCTCAAATAGTGATCTTTTTGTCACTCTAACAGACACTTATGACTCAACAATCTTTGAAAAAAGGGTCTGGGGGGCAGGGCCCCTGCACGTGTAATGACAGCCACCTCTGTGTTCTATTTCCATCATGACTTTGACATGTTTGACATTGGCCTGTGTGAAGCTTTATTGAAATGGAAATAATCATGGTTAGTTCATAAGTATTGGCCTACCTGTAGGTCGTTGAGATTGCTTTTTTTTCCTATGCATATGCACATGCACTCACATTATTTTCTTTGGCGAGTGTTACTTGGTTGCTCGTAAATTGTGAGCATTTTGTAAGTGATTAATTATCTTACTTAGCTCGTCCTTATACTTGAGAGCATACCTCACTTGTCCTAGCATGTGCATCTGAAACCATCTTTCATTGAGTACTCAAGAACATTCTGCACTCAAGTACGCTGTGGCTATTCATTGCTCACGGCTCAACACAAATTACAATTGCATATGAAGGGTTTGCAAAAATCCCAATTTTCACAGAGACGCCTCGACATGGAACTATAGGTACTTTGCTTGCCTCATCGTTTTAGGGACAATAATGTGTATTTTGGGGCATATTTACAAGCCCCTTGTGCCATGTTGCGCCGCCATTGCATCACTTTTTTTAACGCAACAGTGGCACTTCATTTTCGCCATATGTCACTTTTTTTTAAGGTTATGTCACTTTTTACCTGCATTGGAATTGGCTGCGCCAAGTTAGATGTTCATTTATGCAAGGTATGCATTCTGTTGTGAGTGCCTACAGTAAAACTGCTGCAGTGGTATTTACCACTTTTTTTCCTGTTTCTGGCCGCTGCGCTGGCAATGCGCCACAATCCCTACTCCTGCTAAACCCAGGCGTAGGGATGTCTCATTGGCTGTGCCTAAGGGACCACACCAGCTGTAGTGACTTGATTTCAATATGCAATCAAGTCATGATGTAAGTGGGTCAAAGAAAGTAGGTAAGTGCACGTATTGTCACAATTTGTGACATTACATGCTTGCATGTTTCACATCCAGGACCAATATGTTTGAGTGCAAGGTGACTTTGTCACCTTTTTATGCTCTAATACATTGGTCCCTATTCAATAGGCAATTGTTCACTGAAAATTGACTCATTGCCTCTGTATTGTGACACACTGCTGGAGTTCTGTTGGTTTTCCCACCAACTCCAGCAAAGTGCCCTAAAAAACCTGCGCCATGTTGCGCTGTTGTGTAAATATGTATGGTGGCGCAAGGGTTACTGCTGCAGCAGGTGCAAGTAAACTGGTGCCCTGCTGCTTTAGCACAGCGATTGGTCAGTTTCTTGAAAATGAGTGGACAGAAAATGGCAACTTTCCTTCAAAGCCCCCAACACCAGGGGCCACAATGGGAGTGCCAGAGAAGGGTAAGCTGGTCTAGCGCCTGCTACCCCTGGTTACACCCAACTGAAATCCGTGCCTTCTGCACCTGTTCGCATTCCAGAGGCGCGTCATATAGAAAAGCATGAAAACATCATCGCTTATCAGAAGCTTCAATGACTCAAAGCAGACGGTACTCGTCGTGTCACGCTGCTTCTCTCCCCACAGTTCTCTTTCTGGAAGTGATTCTGTATGTGTGTGCTTCAAAATGCCATCACGAGATAAGCCTGTACCTCTGGGGCTTGCTGTGATTGATGCAGACATCGTTGGCTCGAACTGCCAGTAATATTAAAGAATGTCACCTCCGGAACAGATGCCTTTAGATGGGGGCGGCGTGGAAAAGCCTTCCCACCTGCAAATTGTCGGTCTCCATGAAAGGGAATTCCTTTTTTTTAATACTAGCGGTGCATTTATTACTGGCTGTGTAACCATGGCAACGAGAGCCCGGTCTGATAGGAGCATTCTTCTCAACAAATACTACAGCTGATGAGTGCAGTAATTATCATAGCTTCCTATGGTGCGCCTAAAATAGCAAAGACGAGAGCCGAATTTCTGGAACATGCAGTGCGTTCCTCACAGTCTGTTCTGTAAGCGTGAAAGTTCAGCTTGTTTTCGTTAGTAGAGCACATCCCATTGCTCACGTTTTATCTACAATTCCACAAACGTGAAAAACTTCAGCAGCTCACGAAGTGCTGAGAATGAATGTATTTACCTATATATAGAGAGAATGTTAGTGTGTGGTGAGGGGATTGACGAAAGCGAAACACTAAATAGCATATTACACTCTGTTGATATGCATTTTTGGTTGATACCATGCCCTATTTTGGTCTTGCCTAAACACAGTTTTTAGCAAGTTGTCTTTCGACAAAAAACAGATTTTAGCTGACTACTGGCAAAAATGCAAAAAGAACAATTGATGGACGGAATGATGAATAATGTCAAACATTCACCCCCAGGGGCCATGTGGGACAAAATCCATATTTTTTTCTCACCAGGTGTAGTAACCTGGCTCTTTATATGATCAAACTGAAGTATATCGTGCAAACAGTCCACTGGTCCCCTTATGAGTGAACAGGGCAGGGGCGGATCCTCCATGTGGGCGGGGGGGGGGGCGTCGCCACACTGCTTCCTCTCAGTGTGAGAAGCAGAGACATAAAATGGTATTATAAATACCATTTTATGTTTCTGCTTCTCGCAGTGCGAGAAAGCAGAAGAAGGGTTAGGTTGGGGGCGTGACGGTGGGCGGTCTGCTCGATGACAGGGGAGGAGGGTGGCTAGTCAAATGTTGCTGGCCCTGACTGTTTGGTCGCACTCTGGGGCTGACCAAACCAGTCATGCGCACTCCATTTTTTCCATGTAAGCTGCATTCAACATAAATGGAGAAAATGGCCTCCCCATAGACGCCTGTGCTGTCGGCATCTCAGCCAATCACAATTCTGACATTGCAGCGTTGTGATTGGCTTTGGGGAGGGGAGGGAGGCTCCTGCTTTCTATTCCTGTAGTAGCAAGAAGGCAGGAGCAGACCCTGAAATGAAGATGCAGGACCTGGGAAAGGTAAGTTGTTTTTTTATATTATTATTATTTAACCCCTCGCACAACCCCCCCTTCCCTCGCTACAACTCGCCTGTACTCTCCGGTCCACCCCGCAACACCTCCCTACCTGCCCCCCACACGTGAGCCATACCAGCTGCGACTGGAACAGGGGCTTGAAATAGCAATCCCAAGTTGCTTTTCTAGGAGGTAGTGTGGTTGAGCAGCCTTAGACGTATCAGAGAGGAGTGTTAGACATCTGCAGATACACACAATAGTCAATAAATGAGGCACATGACTCAGTAAGGAGATCCACACCAATTAATACAAATAACATGTATCTTTACATATATTTAGACACTAGAATCAGTACCATCAGGTAAGTATGTTTTGAAAAGAGAAATACTTTCCATTTTAAAAAGTCAACAGTGCATCTTTCAGAAGTGGCTGTTATCCTATGGGAGGAAAAAACAAGTAGGGCATTCAAGTACAGTGTAGCGACATACAAGACCAATATCCTGGACTTGTGATAAGTATTGGGCAAGGTCCAAGGCAGCACCAGCAGGTCACCTTCAGTGGCATTAGGACGGCTGGTTGCAGTGGTGCTATACAGCTTCGGGTGCCCAATGTTATTCAATAAGGATCAGTCTTTGTGAAAAGAGGCTGCAGGTTTTGACTGGGAGGCCAGTCGTGTTGAACCATTCAAAGGGCTCAGATCTTATGATGCTAGGGGACGTGGGGACACTGGTGGTCCTCTTCTCCTCGGGCTGGTGCAGCTGAGTGCAGAGGGTCCTTGTGGCATCACGTTTCTTCATCCAGGAGCACTCGCGTTTGAGGGGGCCTGCAAACAGATGCTGCAGGTGACGTTGGGATGTTCACAAGGGGTGAACCCAAAGTAGATTCGGTCCCTTGAGGGTTCGGGGACTACGTTGACATCATTGGCCCACTTTGACATGGGCTGGGGGACTCAGGTGCAGTGGTGCTTGGTGACAGAGGATTTTGGCTGTTCAGGAGTACTCACAGTTCTTCCTGGGTTGCCTGCAGGATCAGGGGAGCAGTTCCACTGCTTTACGTGCGTTCTTGAGCCTTTATTGAAGGCAGGCTGTCTCCTATGCTTTGCATGCATTTTAAACCACACACATATAACTTGATGAAAGCCAGTTTAACACAGAGACTTGGCTGAAACATGTTGACCACACTGGATATTAGAGTCATTAATCATCTCCACTAATATCCACTTCTCAGTTTTTTATCACTGCCTAGGGTCCACCATTAAAATAGTCCTTTGAGTTTTGGGACCCTTTGGACAGTTTTTTAACCCACACACCATTCACCTTCACCGCACACTCACGGCACAATACCTGCTCCTCAGTAGTCAGGCGTTGAAGCCCATCCAAGGTACACTCAGTGGCTTGGGTGGGACCTGATGATGAAGCATGCCACCAACAAGGTTGGGGGGTGAGGGTCTTTATAAAAAACTAATGTTTTTTAAAATGTTTTTTTTCATCTACAAACATATACAAGGAGCTTCTGCCGTGTAGCTAGTTCCCATTGATTCTAACATAATACTAGGGGAAGTGAACTAGCTCTAGCTTTTTCCTCTCTCTCCCGCTTAATATTCATTACAAATAAAGTTGACTCATGCAGATATTTCCCCACATGTAGTAGAGTGCACCCTGTCGTAAGGCTGTAAGTTCTGATGTAGGGGTAAATTACCTATACTGCATGCAGTGTTTGTGGACATGGTACACAGAGACCGGACATAAGCATCCTGGGACCTTTTTGGCATATCACCCTTTGTAGGAAGGTAGGATCCTTCTAGCATGGTTACCCCCACTTTTTGCCAGTGTTAGGATGCGTTTTTGACTAGTCTGGCTAAGATCCTTTAATACCATGACCCCAGCCACTGTGTTTCCTCTCTAAACCTATCATGGTAAGTACTTTTGTACCTCCACAATAGGCTACTGGTGTACCCATGTAAGTCCCTAGTATATGCTACTAAGGTACCCAGGCATAGGTACACCAGGGGTCCCCTGTGGGCTGCAGCATGTATAATACCACCCATACCAGACTACTCAAACTGTTTTACAGGCCTGCCTTGGCAGCCTGTGTAAGCTGGTGCTAACACCACCTACAACAGCTATAAGTTTTCCTATATTTGAGGTCACTGCACGTAAAACCTATAAGTCACCCCTAAGGCAGGCCTTTCAATACTGAAGGCAGAGTGCTAGCCTATAAGTGTGATGGTGCCCTGTATGAGCAGGACACCCACTACAAAACCCAGAGTCGCGGTCAGGCATTTTCATGCATATAGTGACCATGTGTTATTACGCGATGGCTAGCTATATATTGGCTATGCCGAACCTGGACATGCTTAATATCAAACATGTTGGAATTATACCCCAACACCGTTACTGGTGTTGGAGGTATGATTTCATGGCCAGAAGCCCCATTACTCCCGGTCACAGCCTTCCAGGGTCTGCCAGCTATCTAGTGCTGCTACCAAATCCAGACATGATTCTGCCCTCCTGCTTCTGAGCTGAGCTCGAGCATGGGAAGGTAGAACAATAGGTTTCCTGTCACAGGCAGGTATGACCACCTCCCAGAAAGGACTTAGTGAATTGGGGTCGGGGTGGGGGCACTTGCCAGCTCCACCATATTGCTTTGAAGGGCACAGTTGGTGCCCTCCTTGCAATCTCTAGTAAGAACCAGTTCTGAGAGCCCTTGGCTCCCACTCTAGAGCAAAACTGGGCAAAGGAGATGGGAGAATCCTCACCCCCTGTCCTGCCCCTTCTCTTGGAGTGACCCTTGAGTTGTCAAAACCCCTTTCTAGGGTATAAGGGGCTTATCTGTGGGTGTGTCCTCAGATTCATTGCGGGGCAAGATTTAAATCTGAAACCAATTCAACTTCGACCATCTGGGTACTTGGACTTCGCTGGACTTTGCCTGGAACTGAGACTGCAACAAGGAAGGCTCCTGCTGCTCCTGGTCTCACTGTTTTGCAAGTCTCCTTCGTTGTCTGTGCCTATGCTTCTTCCTGGTACCACTCCAGGCCTGTGGGAATAAAGGACACCCAAAGTAATCTCGCTTGGAGTGAGGGAGTGACTCCCCTGCTTTTGCAGGTACTGCAACAAAGCTGACCGGTCTGCTGCTCCTGACGTCCCATGGACTTCGAAATTCTCAGTAACATAGGTCATTGTTCTGCAACTCCCTCGAGGCCTGACCTGTCCTCTTAGCAAGTTGGAGGCCAGTCTCCCTCGTCGGAACCACTGGAACATAATCCTTGTGCACCACGTTGACTTGCTGTTGTCAAGGCTTGTTGGCTCTGCATTCTAGAGATCTTCGAGCTACCAGAATCTCCAGCCTCGGGCATCTCTTTCTGCCAAGATCTTTGCCCTCACCACATCCTCTGCACAGTGGGCCTGCATCTTTGGTGAGCAGCTTGAGGTCCTCTTGCGACTCCTGGGCCTTCAGCCTGTGGGCCTTCTTGGGAGTCTTCTTTGGCTTCAGTGAAATCCACCTGCTTGATTAGGGCCTGCTATGAATTTGCTGCAATTGCTGAGTCCCTTCGACCTTGCTAGTCCCAACGTGTTCCTTTATCATTTATCAAGTCTGTTGTTGCTGCCAAGGCCTGTTGGTGCTATCTTCAGACACCGACCCCCTGGTTCTCAACTTCCAATGTGGGAGAGCCCATGAATGCCTCCTGTTCTTCCACAGCGTCTCCTGGTACTCACAGCTGCAGCGTCAAAGTCAACGTCATCATTCCTGCATCTTTTGTCATTGGTGATCATTGCTCTTCCATGCCTCCTGTTCACCTCCGAGTTGCATAGACTCTGACCCCTCTGCGTGCAGATTCTTTTCTTCAAGAATCCACCAATGGATTCAACCAGACTTTTTCACCTTCTTCGCCAGTGACATCTCTCCTGAAGTCCTCTATTGTGGCCTACAGCGGTTATCGGAGATAACTTCACACCTATGCACCCAGCTTCCCTGGTGTAGGTATCCTGGTTCATGGTGTAACCACAGGTGCAGTGAGCCTCCAACCTTCTGTCTTCCACGGCGTTTCTTCGCAGTCCACTGGGAAGAGTCATTCTTCTTTGAAACTGTAACCGCGTCTTTTCTATTGACTTGTATTGGGTACATGGCTGTGTTTCCACTCTGCACTCAGCCTCTATGGTGTTCCCGGGTACTTACCTCGAGTGATTCATGGTGTCCTCAGCTCTTCTGAGTCTTCTGATTCAAGTCCTGACGTTCGTCGCTGTTAGAATTGGGGGTCTCTAGTTGGCACAGGTAGGTACTTGTGAAAAATAGGGACCCTCTCCTCTAGTCAGGATAATGGGATTACACTCCAAAAATAACCCCTGTTCACCCCCTTGGTAGCTTGGCACGAGCCGCAAGAATTTATCTCGCGTTGTAAGTTAAGCATTTGTGACCACATACAGTAAGCCAGTGACAACACTACAAATGGACACCACACAAGGTTTTATATAAAAAATACGTATATTTTATATAGAGTTACCACAAGACCAATAGACAAAAGAAGAATCCACAGTACTATTAGATTCCGAGAGTTCTGGTTAAAATGCTTAATTCAAGGTTCTGTGAGAGTCGGTAGCCCGGTCTGGCTACAGCGTTCGTTGAAATAACACAGAGTCTAGCAAATCCAGCAGACCATGTCGGTACGGGCCCACTCAAATGTCGACAGACTCAATCACAGTACCTTTTACTTGAGGTGGCCGGCAAGGATGTGCGAGCCGGTTCTGGTGTTCGTCGCGGTGCAGAAAGGAAAGCGTTGCAGGACGTGTTGTCCCTTGATGCGGTGCAGGCAGTGGCCCGTTGACAGAGTTGGTGGATACAAGGCATGCGTAGCAGGGCGAGACGGTGCTTCGATGCGGTGCTTGCAGCTTGCAGTGCAGCGACAGAGCCGGAGTTCGGGAGCTGGCGTTGATCAGTCCGGACAGCCGTGTGATGCCCAACTCTGGTGCGTTCACGGGACTCGGAGTCAGCAGCAGTGACCGCGTCGGTCAGACCAGTACGAGTTGGTGTAGCGAGGCGTTGAACGTCGCAGTGTCCACCAGTCCCGGTGCAGGCAACGGCTCGCTGATGGCGTCAGGATGGAGTCAGTGTGCTCAGAGCTTGCGTTGTTCAAGGCGGACGTTGCTGAATGTGGTGCCTACAGGACGCCGGTCAGGTCATGAGAGTCGGTCACAGCTCCCTGCCTCTGTAGCCAATGAAACAGCATTTCCAGCAGCAATTCACAAAGGCTGGTGAAGTCCACTGGTCCTGGGACTTCGGTCATGGGCAAGCTCTCTTCCAAGCCCTTGGAGATCTTTTCACAAGTTGAAAGTAAAGTCCACAAAGTTCTTTCTCCTCTCTTTGGCAGTCAAGCAACCACTTCAGGCCAATCCCCCAAGCAGCACTTCAGCTTGGGAATAGTCTCTCCTCAGTTTCTTCAGGTACCTCCCCTCAGCAGAGGTTTCATCTTGTAAGTCCAGAAGTGATCTAATTTAATTGGATCAGGGTCCCAATAATCATACCCCAAAATCCTTTGTTCTCTGAGGGGAGAGGGACCAGTGCCCAGTACAAGCCAGTTCTGAAGCACTCTGTTTACCAGACTTCTCCTTTCCTTTCACATCGCAGGGCAGGCACATCAGATGCCCCACAGGAGGTGGAGCCAGCATTGTGGAAGGCAAATACAGTCCTGGAGCACTTTGTTGACAGTCTTCCTTCTCTTCTTACAGTGTGCAGGCCAAAGACATCAGACGAACCACGGGGGGGGGAGCCAGCACTGTGGGGGGCGAGCACAGTCCTATTCAGGTCCCAGGTGCAACTCCTCCCTCCCATCTAGATGAAGATCTCTCTATTCACCACAGGGCGGACTCATTCTGTCTCCTGGAATCCCCTAGCCCTATCACTCAAACTCCAGACAAAGGAATAGACAACCTCGAGGAGGCAGGCTTGAAAGGTTAGGCAAGCAAATACCAACTTTAGAAAAGTGGTATTTGCAAACACAGAATATCAAAATAATCTTCACTAAAAGATGTATTTTATTATTCCGAGTCCAGGCATACTAAACTCGAAATTCTACCATGTTCTCTGAGTTTGCTAGGATTACAAACATGTAATAATCTAGCAGCCCATTCTGGCCTATGGAGAACAGGTAGCCTTGCAATCGTGAAAAACAAAAATGGCTGTAATTCATGATTAGGACATGCCACACACATCAGGGCTTGTCCTACCGTATACTTACAATGCACCCTGCCCGTGGGCCTACCATAGGGGTGACAAATATGAAGAAAAGGGAAGGTTTACGGACTGGCAAGTGGGTCCACTTGCCCAGTCAGCATGACAGTTCCAGACTGCATGCAGGCTCTGCAATGGTAGACCTTAGACACATTTTACAAGGCCGCTTCTGTGGGTGGCACAACCAGTATTGCAAGCCCACAAGCAGCATTTGGAATTAAACGCCCTGGGCACCCTTCAGTGCACTGTACTAGGGACTGACAAGTAAACCAAATATCAATCATGGAATCACCAATTAATATATTAATTTAGAATAGGGAGAGCGTATGCACTTTAGCACTGGTCAGCAGTGGTAAAGCGCCCAGAGTCATAAAATAGCCAGCAACAGGTCAGAATAAATATAGGAGGAAGGCAAAAAGTTCGAAGGGTAGACCAATCACTACTTTGATGGGCTTCGCTGCTTTGGGCGATAGAACATGGACCAGGCCTGCAACAGCAGGGGCATATTCCCGTTCTACGCCAATCTGAACCCATTTCAATTCCTCTGTCCATATTCTCAGGGTCCACCAAGCTAATCCATGGGGAACCCTTTTTTCACCTGTGGACACCACCTGGGCAGCATCTAACCTTAACTTGCTCACAGGTGTGTCCCAACAGACAGACAACAAGTCACAGTGGCCACTGACAGCAGTCAGGGATGAGACCCAGGCCTTGTGCCTCTCAGGGCTCTCAAACCTCAGTGGTGTCAGAGAGCTGGGGTCAGTAGCCCCAGGTGCTTGGTGCCATTTGTCCACTCTCCCTCCTGTCAGGTCAGGTATGAATGACATCCTGGCACTGACCCACCAGCCCCAGGCCTGTACCCAGCGGCTGGACCAAAGACTTGGGTGGGCTCTCCCACACCCAGTCCTCCTCCTTGGGGCTTTGTACCCTCTCACCTGGAGTGGTACCCCCTTCCAGAATTGTCAGCGCACCTGTGGCAGGTGTCCTGCACAATTCGCCCACCAGTTCATGGGTTCTATCCTGCAACTGGGCAACCACATCAGGGAGGACACCCTGGACCTGGCCTCCAACCTAGGGTCTAAACCCTCAGTCTGGACCTGGGCCAGAGGCGAGGACTCCCTCCCTCTGTACCCCCATCCAGAGTGCTGAACCCACCCACCTGGAGTGGTACCCCTAGATGCTACATCTACCAGGACACTGATTACAGTTGCCCCCTCCCTCCAAGTCAGACAACACCTGAACCTGGCTTCCCACCCTAGGGACCAAACCCTGTGGTCGAACACTTGCCTGGCAAACCAGGACTTCCTGGAGAGTGCAAATACCCTCCCCGAGGGGGTCACATAACTCATGTGGCTTGTGACAGTCTGCCTGGTGCAGGTCTCCCGACCCCTGTCCATCTGACAGTGCACGAAGTTCCCCCAGGACAGAAGTGTTGTCACCATGATCATTCACTGGTGACGCAGCCCTTCCGGCTGGCCCCTGACCCACTGGTTCCTCCACTGGGGACTCTTTCCCCCTTTCACCCCTCAGTCTGTACCTCTGTACCCTCCCAAGTGGAGCGGCACTGCAGACACCAGAACTGATGGAGGCCTGATAGACAGACACTCCAAGCTCACCAGATACTAGGGGATCCCCCTCAACGGACGGCCCATCTGGACAGTCTAGGCTCCCTACCTGGTGTTCCCTTAAAGAACCATCCAGGCCCTGAGACTGGGTTTCGGACACGCAGCCCCACACTCACTCCTTCTCCACTGAGACAGGATGTGAGCTCCTACACCCCTCCCACTATGCTGAGACCTAGCTGGGCTACACTGAACCACTTCCACCACTCTGGGTTGGAAGATACCTGAGTGACTCCCCACAGGGTTACTCCCCCATGCCTCGCCAGACCCTCTGGAATCCACCAAAAGGTTTGCCTCCAATGTGAGTTCCCTGGGGTCAGAGAACTTACTCTCCAACAAGTGTTGGCATAGCTCTGGAAACAGGGACTTACAATATGCTCTCCCAGAATTGGATCACACAGCCCCCACAGGGGTTAACTGAACTATCCTTCACCTCACCATCCAGTGCCTCGCACACATACTCCACACCACTCTCCTGAGACTGGCAAGACAGTATCTGACTGTACCTGACACACAAACCACACTCTTCTGGGTGGTCTTCACACTCACATACCAGGACTTCAGTTTGGGGGAACCCCTCTCCCGGCACCTCTCATCTAGAGTCAGTAGAGTGTCTCTCCCACCACTAGGACCATGAAACCCTACGCCAGTTACCCTATTCCCCTCGGGGACACTGCGCACTTCTGGAGTTACCTCATGTTCTTGAACCTCCTGGTGTATGTTGACCCCCTCCAAGTCAGGTGCCTCATCTCTGGGTGTGTGTACTACTCTCTCAGCACTAGAAAATTCAATTTTGCTGCCGCCAGCTAAGTTGGACTCCACCTCCAACTCAGCAAAGCTCAATCTCTGAGCTACCCACATTTCTTGTTGCTGGGCTGAGACACTCATGGCCTCAAGCCCAACAAGCTCTAAATCAAGCATCCTCATTATCAAGTCATGCTAAAACTGCATTATCTTTTCTTCCAGGGCTAATTTCCTAGTTTCTAGCTCCAGTTGTCCACTCAACTCAAGCTTGGGCAGCTCCATTTCATGCCTCCTGTTTTCTTTCCTCTCTGCCAACTCTTCTGGGGACAGACCTCAGGCAGAAACAAGGTTGCACCCCTACATTCTGGACCCAGTGGTCCTTCCAGCTGCTGGTCTGCATCCTCAAATTCAATTTCATTTCCAGGGGCATTCCTTGAGATATTCTGAGCCCAGGCATACTAAACTCGAATTTCTACCATGTTCTCTGAGTCTGCTAGGATTATGAACATGTGATAATCTAGCAGCCCATTCTGGCCTATAGAGAACAGGTAGACTTGCAATAGTGCATAACAAAAATGGCTGTAATTCACTATTAGGACATGCCACACACATCAGGGCTTATCCTACCTTATACTTACAATGCACCCTGTCCATGGGCCTACCATAGGAGTGACTAATATGAAGAAAAGGGAAGGTTTAGGGACTGGCAAGTGGGTGCACTTGCCCAGTCAGCATGACAGTTCCAGACTGCACGCATGTTCTGCAATGGCAGACCTTAGACACATATTACAAGGCCGCTTCTTTGGGTGGCACAGCCAGTGCTGCAAGCCCACAAGCAGCATTTGGAATTACACGCCCTAGGAACACTTAGTGCACTGTACTAGGGTCTGACAAGTAAACCAAATAGTAAATCAAGGAATCACCAATTAATATATTAATTTTCAATTGGGGAGCATATGCACTTTAGCACTGGTCAGCATTGGTAAAGTGCCCAGAGTCCTAAAATAGCCTACAACAGGTCAGAAAAAATATAGGAGGAGGCAAAAAGTTCAGGGATGACCCTGCAAAAAGTGCCAAGTCCAACAGTCGCAGTTTGCATTCCACTTGCATTCTGGTTTGGTCTCCCCCTGGAGACCACTGTGTATTAGTGCTTACTTACCAGTTTACAATTGAAGTATTGTGTGTATTTGTGTTGATATCTTCAGGGAGAAGAAATAGCAATGTGTTAGTGAGTTTGTATAATAAATAGACATATTTTTATAACTACACTATGTGGTTCTTTTTTGTTTAACCTACACTAAATGACTAGATCTGGTAAAACAAGCTGCTTAACACTCCTTCTGGACTAAGCCTGAAGGGTGCTCCCGGCAGCTACCACTAAAATCCCCATAAGGGTTATCTGGATTAGTGCAAGGTGCTTCACTTAAATAAGTGTGCACCATATACTAAGTCAGCCTCCTACACCCTTCATCATCCAGGATAGCTTTACTCCAGTGGCATGGTAAGCAAGGGACCCACGTCTAGCCACACCCTTCCCACTTAGAGCGACAAATGTAAAAAGATCAATTAATGGATGGTGTATTCAACCAAGATCTGTGACTGGCTGAGTGGTTCAAAAGTTTCAGTGCTCCGCCCATCATCTTGTTGCATTTGCTACGATTTTGTTATCACCTACCGACTGTGGAGTAAAACATGGAAGGGCTGATGCATTATCAGGACTTGACACTGAAACTCAGAAGAATTCTATTGAGGTTGAGAAGATGATTCCAGAGTCGAAGATCATAGGAGCCACAAACAGTGGAACATTTGAAGAACAAGTAAAACAGTAAATGAACATAAAGGAGATGCTGATAAAAGTTTCAAAAAGAGAATTTCATGATCTTTTGTCATACCAGGATGGCACATTAATCTGGAAAACCCGAGCAGGCTACACAAATTACCCCTTGCTCAGTTTGGAATGTTGTCTATGTTTCAGAATTGTACTGCTTTCTGAGTTATTCAATGGGTTTCACATGTGTTCCTGCTTCAAACGGAAGTACGTTGTAACTGTAGAAAATATAGGAACAATGCACTAAAAGTTCAAAAAATGCAAAGACTGTGATAAAAAATGAGGGCCTCATTATGAGAAGTGACGCTTCACTGCATGAAAGCAGCGATGCGTCACTTCTCAGTGTGTCGTCCTTGCGACATGATTGATGTGTCATATTTACTGTATGATGCATCATGTCGCAAGGAGTTATGATACATCAGTATTTCTGACGTACCTGTATGGCGCAAAAGTGATGCATTGCTGGAGTGTGTTACAAAAGTGACACAACTCCAGCAATGTGTCCTTTCACATGGACCAAGTCCCATGTGAAAGGGCTTGTGTCAGTCTTACGCCTGCTTTGAGGCAGGCTTGAGATATTGATGCATTTGCACCCCAGAAGTGGCGCAGTGAAATCTGGTAGATTTCACTGCGTCACTTCTACGAGGCTTACTTACGTGGGAACGCCCACCCTGCATATTTTTAACCTGACGCAGGTATAATGTAGCGCAGGGGCTTACAAAGTGACGCATCTGTTAGATGCGTCACTTTGTAAATTGGGTGCAACAGGAGGCATGTTTTACGAGTCCGATGCGTCACATAAAATGACTCGACGGAAGCGCAAAACTGTCGCAAGGCCTCATAAATACGGCCCATTGTTTTCATTTACAATGCTGCTTGTTCCTGAAAGTTGAGAAGCAAACCTTTAGTTGATGCCATGTTTAGGATAGAAAGCATACACTTTCTTGCACAGGTCTTCTTTTCCTTTTTACCAACAAAAGCACATTGTTGCTATATTTTGGCAATTTTCTTGGTTCCTTGCTGGGGAATCCACAAATCCTAGATACCGTTAGAAACCTCAAAATATGGGAAAAATTGATGCAAATTTGGCCTGGATACTTTTTGTGCATAAAAGTTACCAGCTTTTAATTGCACACTGCCCACACATAAAAAAGGGGTCAGCATCAGGGGAGGAAAGCCTTAGCAGTCAACTGGTTGATTTGAATCTGTTGCAGTTAGCACCTTTCATTGATATTTTATGGCCTTTGACTCTTGTTCCTAACACCTTAGTATCATAACGTGGCATTGCTTTTTTTCATAACAAAATGTTTCCTGGTTCATGATGTTTTTATTTTATTTTATATTATCAATGATAATTATATTTGTAATTATTATTAATTAGTTATTGAGCAATAATATATTGTCACTGCCTTACATGTGTGCATTTCACACACAGTATCTCCAACCTTATTTCCACGCACATCTTTCGTAACAAGTGATGACTATTAGACCGTGTTTTATTTAATTAAATACTGCGCAAAAACGTTTGTTTTAGGTGCGAACAGGAAATTATTATTTTATGGTGGCCGGCACTTGGAAGCCTGACAACGCGAGAGCTGAGCTCATTATCAACACCTTATGGGTAATATATTCAGGAATGTGGGTACATTTCTACAGATCAGCAGGAAATGCAATGCAAGGTCCTATTAGACTTTTTATAAAATGTTAAGAATATTTGTTACATCAAGTTTTCTAATAGTCACCTATGCTAATGATCTAATAACAATCATTTTAATTGCTAATCATCTTTTATGCTCGAGGTTAGTGTATAATGAAGATAACTAGATGGCCTCCCAGGATAAATTATGATCCCCAAATGAACATTTCACCCGGCTTAAGTGTCTGCCAGGTCTGGAGCAGTCTCCACACTGTCAATCCCATGACACACCTCACACGTGAGAGAGTGAGAACCCTTGCAGTATTCCCTGCTCTGTTGCTGAACAGCCCAAAGGCTAAGGAAAACCTTCTTTGGCACAAAAACCTTTTGACTCACAACTGTGGTACCCGACAAGGTGTCATCTAGGTAGTCTCTAAAGGCCATAACTCTGAGAAGTCAAAACAAAAAAGTTGTACTAAAAGTGAAGAAGTTCATTGTATAATTGAAAGTTTCTCCCTTTGGATCGAAAAGTTGCAGTCTCTTCTTTTAAAATTGAATTAAGCTTAACAGCTAACCAGCATTGGCAAAGCCGATATGTAAAGCCTTTTGTCTTAGCCAATGTTTCTTGCAGACACTGTTTCATAATCTTTCCACTCCAAAAGCAAAGAATTATGCAGGCAATGTGTGACCAAACTCATATAGATCGCAAGAAATGCAAACAGCTCATCTGTCTCCTAGTGTGACCATGCCTTGCAGAGTCTTGTTAGAACTGGCATCATTGGCGTGAGTCTCCCTTCCATTTTGACGGAGAGCCTCATCTGTTTTGATATGTAATTGCTGGATTTATGCTTTGGGCACTGTGCCACTGCTAATCAATGCCACAGTGCAAGTGCTCCCTATGTTAAATTGATGTACTAATTGGTTATTCCATGATTGGGTTATTTGATTTATCTGTCAGCCCTAGTACAATGAACCGTGTGTGCCCAGGGCTTATAAATCAAATGTTGCTGGTGGGCTTGCAGCACTGGTTTGCCACCCACAGAAGCAGCTTGTAAAGTGCATCTCAGGCCTGCCGTTGAAAGGCCTGTGTGCAGTCTAGCACTGCCATGTCGACTTGGCCAAGTGCACCCACTTGCCAGTCCCTAAACCTTCCCTTTGCTTCATGTTAGACACCCCTATGGTAGGCCCAAGGGCAGGGTGCATTGTAAGTATAAGGTAGAACATGCTCTGATGTGTGTGGCATGTTCTAATAGTGAATTACAGCCATTTTCGTTTTTCACTATTGAAGGCTACCTGTTCTCCATAGGTTAGAATGGGCAGCTAGATTATTACATTCTTATAAGCCTAACTGACTCAGGGAACACGGTAGAAATTCAAATTTGCTATGCCTGAACTCAGAATAATGAAATGGTGCACAGTCAAAATATCGATTCCTAATTATCGATCTACATTATTATCGAGGTGAAAATATCGAAGGTGAAGAATATCGAGGTCAAGAATATCGTTGGACAGAATATCGACCCTAAGGTAAGTAATATCGCTCTTTTTTATATCGATGTAAGTAATATCGAAGTTAGTATCATCGATATCAATTACATTGATGTTACTAATTTCAATGTTACTAATATCGATATTTGTTTTTTGTTATGTATTTTATTATGTATTTTATATGTATGTGTTATATGTTTTTTTAAGTATTTTATTTGTTTTAAATTATAAGTGTACTATTTTTTGTATAGTAAGAATGTTATTTTTTATTTAATTTTATATTTTAGTACTGGAGCGGGTTGAGGGTTTATAGGGGAATAGGGTGGGAATTCATTTAATTGTAATTAAGTAATTATTTATTTTTTATTGGTATTGTTAATTATTTTATTTCTAATTAATTATTAATTGGTAATTAATTATTGTAATTGATAATTAATTTTTTTAATTGGTAAATTATAAATTTGAAGTATTTGAAAATGTATTTTAATTAAATTTTGCGTTTAAGTTCTGTAGCGGGTTGTGGGTTTATAGGGGAATTGGGTGGGAAGTAATTTAATTGTAATTAAGTAATTATTTATTTTTTATTGGTATTGATAATTATTTTATTTCTAATTAATTATTAATTGGTCATTAATTATTGTAATTGATAATTAATTTTTGTAATTGGTAAATTAGGTTTGTAATTGGTAATTACATTTTTTAATTGGCAATGATTTTTTTAATTGGTATTTATGGTTTGTAATTGGTAATTACATTTTTTAATTGGCAATTAATTTTTTTAATTGGTAATTCATTTTTTACAATTGGTAATTGATATTTGTAATAGTTAATTAATTTTTATTAATTGGAAATCTATTTTATAAATTGGTAAATATTTTTCATAAAACATGTTTTTTATTTAAAAATAATTTTATTGTTTACCATTTTTTAATTGTTAATCAATGTTTAATTATCAATATGTTTTTTGTTTTGAAAAATATTTTACTGTTCAACATTTATTATTTGGTCATTTATATTTATTAATTAATAGTTATTGGTATTTATTGTTAATGTATTGTTACTTATTCAATTGTAATTATGTTTTTAGTAATTATTAATGTTAATGGGCATTTTGCAAATGATGTAGAGTTATTTAAAAATGTATTTTTTAATTATTTTATTTACAACAACTATTTATAGTATGTTATATTTAACTTCTACGCCATCCAATGCTTTCCCTACTGTTGCACTCTCTGGAGTGGGAATAGTAATTTTTACCCCTATGCTATCCAACCATTTCCCTACTGTTGCACTCTCTGGAGTGGGAATAGTAATTTTTACCCCTACGCTATCCAACGTTTTCCCTACTGTTGCACTCTCTGGAGTGGGAATAGTAATTTTTACCCCTACGCTATCCAACACTTACCCTACTGTTGCACTCTCTGGAGTGGGAATTGTAATTTTTACCTCTACGCTATCCAACGTTTTCCCTACTGTTGCACTCTCTGGAGTTGGAATAGTAATTTTTACCCCTAAGCTATCCAACGCTTTCCCTACTGTTGCACTCTCTGGAGTTGGAATAGTAATTGTTACCCCTACGCTATCCAATGTTTTCCCTTGTGTTGCACTCTCTAGGGTTGGAATAGTAATTTTTACCCCTATGCTATCCAATGCTTTCCCTACTGTTGCAGTCTCTGGAGTTGGAATGGTAATTTTTACCTCTACGCTGTCCAACCCTTTCCCTACTGTTGCACTTTTTAGAGTTGGAATGGTAATTTTACCCCTACGCTATCCAACGCTTTCCCTACTATTGCACTTTATGGAGTTGGAATAGCAATTTTTACCCCTACACTATCCAATGTTTTCCATACTGTTGCACTCTCTAGAATTGGAATAGTAATTTTTACCTCTACGCTATTCAACGATTTCTCTCCTGTTGCGCTCTCTGGATTGGGAAGGGTAATTTTAAGTTCTGTGCTATCCAACATTTTTATTACTGTATTTTTTTAACTTATGGATTTTGAATAGTATTTTGATTTTTTTAGCTATTTTTTTTTTTTTGTATAAATTTAGATAATGTAGTATATAATTAATTTTAAACCATGTTGTAGATAGGATGTCGATATTCTTGCCTTCGATATTTCTGCATCGATATTCCTGTAGGTCGATATTTTCTAGGTCGATATTTTGTCAGTGATTCTAATAAAATACATCTTTTAGTAAAGTTTATTTTAATATTCTTTTTTTGCAAATACCACTTCAAGAAAGTAGGGGCCTTATTTATGAAGGCCTTGCGCCACCGGTGGGTCACTTTTTCCCATTTTAAAAGTGACGCAAAAGTGGCGCAAGACCTTCATAAATAAGGCCCTAGGTATTTGCTTGCCTAACCATTTGAGCCTGCCTCTGCTGGGTTGTGTATTCCTTGTCTGGGTTTGTGAGTGATAGGGCTGGGGGATTCCAGGAGACAGGCTGGGACCGCCCGCTGGTTAATAGAGAGATCTGCATCTAGATGGGAGGGAGGAGTTGCACCTGGGACCTGAATAGGGCTGTGCCTTCCCTCTACAATGCTGGCTCCACCTCCTGTGGCTTGTCTGGTGTCTCTGCCCTGCATTGTGAAAGGAGAGGAGGAATTATGTCAACAGAGTACTCCAGAGCTGTATCTTCCCTCCCTTGTGCTAGGCTCCACCTCCTGTGCGGCGTCTGATGTCTCTGCCCTGCACAGTGAAAGGAACAAGAAGAGTAATGTAAACAAAGTGCTCAGGAACTGGTTTGGGCGAGGCAGAGGCCTCTCTGCCTTCAGAGAACAAAGGATTTTGGAGTAGAAATATTGGGACCCTGATCCCAGGATATTAGATCACCTCTGGAAACCTTTCTGCCAAGGAGAAGAACCAAGGAAGCTGCAGGAGTTGTACTGCCCCTCTGCCAGTGTGCTGTTTGCTGGGTTGGCCTACAGTGTTTGCTTCAATGCCAAGGGAAAGGAGAAGGAAGTTTCTAAAGGACTTTCATTTACAGAATATTCTACAAGGGCTTGAACTGTGCTTGCCTCCTGCTGAAGTCTCAGGGACAAAAGACTTCACCTCCAGCTCCCTACTGAATTTTCTTGCAGGGAATTCTGACTCCAGTCACTTGCGTGCCGCTGGGAGCTGGAAGCGCGAAGCATCGAGAAGAAGCGTGTCGCTGCCGCAGCTGAAATCATTGCAAAGCCGTAGAAGCGTGCCTTTGTCGCATCTCCCTGGAGGCTTGTGTTCTCGAATCTGCCTGCTGTCACATAACCGGAGAAGCGTGACGCCATCGAGAGAGTCGCCATCGCATCACCAGATAAGTGTGTCGCAGGGCCTGTCGCGGCTCCAAAGTACAGAGTCGTCACAAGGCTGCCAGGGCGTCTTCGCATCGTCATCGCATCGCTGAATCAAGGGCGCCAGCTTCTCGCATCGTAACTGGATCATCACTTTGCATCAAGGCGCCATATTGCGCACTGAAACAGGCCCACAAGCCGAGAATCTACACATCACCTTCGCTCCGGTAAGGCTCACGACGAGTCCCCTACTCTGCGCAAGCATTGAGACAGGACACAACTGTTCCCCCAGATCACGGAACCGACGCTCCTTCCCTTTTGCGAGCATTTTGTTTACTTTGCGTTATGCATCCAGGTACTTTGTTGAGAACTTTGTTGCATTTACCAGCAACTTGAACTAAGCATCTTGAATCATCTTTTAATTAATCTTAAGTGTAGTATTGCGGATTTTTGTTGTTTGTGGTCTTGTGTTTCAGTCTATATAAAGAATACTTATTTTTATAAAACCTGTGTTGTGTCCATCTGTGTATATTCACAAATTCTTAACAAACTGCCTTTGAGATAAGCCTCTCTGCTCCTGCCAAGCTACCAAGGGGGTGAGCAGGGGTCATTAAGGAGTGTAATCCCCTTATCCTGACTTAGAAGTAAGGGTCCCTATTTGGACAAAGGTTAATACCATTGCCAACTAGAGACCCACAGATCTAACAAGTCTGCATAGCATCTTGGTCAGACTTTACAACAATGGAATATGCGCAATATGCCACCATGACTATATAACTGCAAGCACACTCCATAAAGCCTAACTCGCATTACCAAAAGATCACCTTAGCTAAACTGTTCCACATGTGCATAACACATAATCAAAGCTATATAATTGTCCAATGATGAAGTCGTCTGACCTGTTGTGTTCTGAGCACTCCTTAGTTTCCCAGTTTTTGTTAACTTAAACCTAATTTTTTGATCTGTGTGCTGCAACTAATAGAGTATACCCAAATACCCTAAAAACTAACATGGAAATGTGGCTGGTCAACACACTGTTAACACAGGCTTAGCTGCGCACAACTTAAATGAAATCTATCGATCAAACTTTTGTTTTGTACTTTCTGTACACAATTATTTATTCATGTTTATATTAACATTCAATAAATCTTCTCAACAAAACGTTATATGATGATTTATATACACATGATTTTCATCCATTTGCAAAGCAATGTAAAACGATTTATACAATAAAGAAAACATTAAATTCTCTTGTGCGTGTTGTTGTTCGCCCAATGCATTTCGGGACAAAAGTAGGGTCCCTTTGTCAGGGGAAATGCTGCAAAGTAACATATACAGGCGCATAAGTCTAGTTATATTAGTTCCAAGGTAACATGATTCAATAAACTTTATCAAAAAATATCCTCCACCAAAAAATGGCACCCAAAGTGTATAATAGAGAAAAAACAGAAAACAGAAGCCAATATAAGCTCCACTCACATTTAAACACGACAACTGATTCTTCTCGCTCTTATGAGCACCTTTAAGTTCAAGCAAACTCCTAAAAAAATGATGAATAGCAAAATCAAACTAACAACATGATGAAGTCAAGCAGCACAGACACCTCTGAGCTTAACAAAGTAACTGAAATTAAGTGAACCACTAATTTCACCACGCAAACAGATAAAGTCAGTCAGAGAGCACAAAGTGAGATTTCTATAACTCAAGAAGAATTGTTTTCTCTATTTAGAATGGAAGTATTCACCCACCCTAAAGTGGCATGCTTCATTATTGTGTCCCAGATGATACCAAGAAAAGTGATGCAATGGTGTGGGCAGCAACTTCCTGCCCACACCATTGCAACCAAAATGAGGACTGGAAGGAGCTCTAGAAGTGGTTTTGTTGGATTAGATAGAATTGTAACTGCCTAATGTTGGACCAATAACTTTATTAGAAATCCCAAAATGGCAGATTAAAACTTGGAGGGTAATGACAGCTTTAGACAAATTAAAATCATATTGACATGTTTCTGCTCATCTTAGGACCCTATAATGTAGTTCTGGGCATTCATCAGGAGAGGTAGGTAGTCACTATGCCGGTTAGAAGTGTGAAAACAAAAAGTTATATGCTTGTAAAATCCATCAAAGTGTCCCACAACCAGTTCACATAGGTCCACTGTTATCAGCACCAGCTATGAAGTCAAGAGCAAGTCTTCAACTCAAGCCTTGATTGACGAACATAAACAGGGCTATTCAAAATCAGTTTGTCACAGTGAGAAGTACTAAAATACTGACACTTCAAAGATAGCTTGCAAGCTGCAATAATTTGGTACAAAAGTATCCATTGATATTTATCAGACAAGTTTTAATAAGTTTCTAATATCAGCATTATTAATTCACAGACAGATTTCCCTATTTACATATGTGTGTACTGGCATGTTTAAGATATGGCACGCCTTAGTCAAGTTGCAATCCTTTATTCGAGAGTACAC
Source organism: Lissotriton vulgaris (assembly GCF_964263255.1). NCBI lineage: Eukaryota > Metazoa > Chordata > Amphibia > Caudata > Salamandridae > Lissotriton > Lissotriton vulgaris. The sequence continues at coordinate 1,472,188,742 of NC_141685.1, forward strand.
ACAGTTGTCTCTATTTTCAGATGAATTGCAATGATAACATATGAATACTGGTACTTCTGATTCAGGTTGCAGTGTTTTATATGATAATACTCTTCATGTTCAGTGTCTGTAATATTTTTTGATGAGTATTGGTAGTTGACGTTAGGGGTGGGGAACATTCCAATCCTCCAGCGGATTTGGCTGAATTTTGGCAAGTAACGCAGAGTTCCTGCCCAATTCCGCCAATCACCACATGGCATATGTTTTCTCGCGCAAGGTCCAGAACTTTAAGTTGGTGAGCATGAGTGAGCACAATTTACTCTCATTAGGAGGACATACAGTGAGATTTTTATGACACACATGGTCATGGGGGTTCGCGACCATTCGTGGTCAGAAGGCTGCCACTTGAGAAAAAATCTATTGAGCAGCAGCAAAATCAACTTGAGCAGCTGCACCCTCTGGCACTCTGCGTGGTGCTGTTAGTTTCAGCACCAAGCATGCAACTGGAGCTAAATCACAGCAGGAGCAGCATGATAGGCCTATTTCTACCCGTTGGTGGAACTCCGTGGAATCTTGTGACATTTTTATGTAACTCTGTAGCATCCCGCGGAGTCAACTTCTGCAAATTCTGCCTACCCATAGCTGAGGTGCAATGTTCCTGATAATAAAACACTGGCACCCTTTAGTAGAGTAGCAACAGTACTCATAAACACACACCAGCAGTTAAAGGAGAGGTTGGAAATGCTTTATTTCTCTGCCAGGCTACGATACTGATAGCATAATGTCAGTACGATTTCTCAGGACGTTGACAAAACTGATACTTTTCAAGCACTGTTACCTCTTATCTGGGTTGTAATATTGACAATATATGAGCTCTGGCACTTCCCGGCTGGAAATAATGTAACACACAAGTACTGACCCTTCTCACCTGGTTCTCTAAACTGAAAATATATGAAAAATGCCACTTCTCAGTTGGTTGCAATCAACAAAGGAACCCGAGGATCACCAGTGACCTTGGGTAAGTACATGTACAAGAAATACTGGTCTCACAGTTGAAACAGTGCAGTTATTACAAATGAACCAAATGGTTATTACAATAATTAGTTATAATATATCATATATAAATAACTTTGTAATGGCACAGTGGGTGTGTAGCGAGAAATGTGCTTGGTGCTGTCATCAAAGTGATACACATGTGAACAAATTCAGTTCTCAAAGTTGTGTAGCTTAAAAACAAGAACAGCACAGCACATTTATATAAAACATAATCTATCTAGGATCTGTTGTGGTAGTCGACGACGTTTAGATCCCTCAAGAAGATGGGGGAGGCATCATCAGGAATCACAAGATAAAGAAGAACCTGAAACAAGAAGAACGAGAGCTGAAAGAAAAAATAATAAATATAGGATAGTTTGAGGTGTAAGCCTATAATATAGAGGGTATACTAACAGAGAGAAGATTGAAAGCTTCTATGGGGAAAAAAGGTGGCTATCCTGAAAATGCGAGGTCAGAGTTCAAGATATAGCTGGTAGGCTGACCAATAATAACAAAAATTGCAGACGTGGGGAGAACAAGCTCTGCCTGAATTCTGCTAGGCCGAATGACCAGGTAACACTATTGTAACTGTGATGTCCCACCGGAGTATGACTGTAAAAGACGTACCTCAGTGGGACAGACATCACACTGTAACACTATCCCTTCTGATACATCACCGTGATAACAAAATGTGTTCATATGTGTGTATCACTCTGATTAGAGCACCAAGAAGGAAACAGAGATTTAATAGGAAGGAAACAAATCTAGAAATGTTAATTGGTGATGCACAAATGATAAATATTCCAGTGGTGGGTGGTGACAGTTGAAAGTGGTGGAGTATAAAAGTTGGGTATGACTTTTAATAGGTGAGCAAAATGAGCAAGTTAAATAGACAAGGGTGAGGCCTGGGGGCTCCTCCAGAAAAAAAAAAAAAAAGATTGGCAAATGGTGCATTTTAAAGCAAATTAATTTAGTGAGAAAGCAAGGTTTATAAAGCAGTGGGGTGTACATAGTCTTTAAATATTCAACACATTAAAAACTGCCCCATATCTTACTACATTAGTATGTTTAGCAGTAACTATAATGCGCAAATTGTATAGTGTGACAACTTCAGGCCATTTTAGGTGTGTGCTTGTCCAATGGTGTGCACTGCATGCAGCATCGACTTTGGAAGAAAATTCTCTAACCAGGTTTGAGGAAGGACCTACAGATGTTGGTTGCAATCAGTCATCTAGAAAGATGTGAGTGGGATGAAAAAAGTGGAGCTCTCCGAAAGGGAACATGTCAAATACATTTCTGTGATTTCCATAGTGTGCCACCCCATCTGAGATGTTATTACATCCACATATATTATACAACAACTGACATACACCTAAAACATCCAGTATTTATGGTTTTGTCAATGGTTATTAGCTGATTAAGATAAACAAACAGCAACGATTTGTTATAAATAATTAACATTGAAAATGTTTACATTCTGAAATTATAAGACTGTGAATTAAATATTATTGACACCTGTGGAAGGAGCATTGACCTTCAGTTATGTGTGCTTTATGTTAGCTATGTATGCCCTTTTACTTTGCACATCTACACATCTTCAACCTCCTCTGTTTCCTCTTCAGTACCCGCTTTTCACTCTCCTCTGAATGCACTTCTTAACATCTTCCTCACTTCACCACCCTTAACTGTGCTCACTCAAATGTCAGCATTTTAGTTTCTTTTACTTTTGCCTTGTAAATATTTTGACATCTGTGTACCCCTTTATACACATTTACACAGAATTTCAATTGCAAACTGGAATACATGTTCTGGGTGCTCTGTAGAGAGGCCAACCCACTGACAGGTAATTTGCTTTGCCTTCAGCCTCAGCACCAGAGCTCTCAATCAAAGCCCTTCATAAATCCCTAGCAGGACTCAAACTATGCACTATACATGATGCATGAAAACAAATGCACAACATGATGATATAGCTAACACTCTTGGGGAATTCAAGATTAAGTACAATGTGAAATAAAAGACAAACTAAATAGTTGAAATGGATTACCTTTATTACCTTTATGTTTTTAACATTCATTGTTCGTAAATCAATCTATGTATTTGGCATCAATGTTAAGGGCATGAAGATAGGGCCAGTTTAACACCGAACAGCATGTAACTGTCTTTACTATAAGCCCATATTTCTCCATGTGCACATGACTCAGGTATTTGGATCAACTTTGCAAGGGAACAAAAAACCTGCTAGTCTTTTGGATCAATTTCATGGGGAAAGACATACAGCAGCTCCACTTCTAAAGGGGCCAGCAACCTGCATCCAAGGCCTGGGTTCTCAAAATGGGAAATGTTAACGTGACCAGGGGGTCTCAACATAATATTCATAACATATGATTATCGTTATAACACGTAAAATCACTGAGAATTAGGCACCAAATCATAAGTGCTTGCATCCAGTCCTCCTGTGTAACGAATAAGAAAGGGAGTCACTTATGCCTGTGAATGACGGAAGTCTGAACTCACGCAGGATGCAGACTCTGAGGCCCAAAACTGTGACGTGGACAGCATCACTTGCCCACAGTATATTCCACAGTAAACTACAATGGCAAAGAAGGACTTTAAAATGGTAAGCCCTGTGTCATGATTCACAGTGAAGGAATTGATTCACTGCCTGGCTTCCATCTCCTGCTTGAGAGTGAGGTGGGGCAGGCAACCTGGGACAGGCAGCCCAGACTTAAATACATTGGTTTGTTTAGAGATATGATCGTTAATATTTTTTTAGGCAAAGATGTAGGAATTTCAGAGGGGTGCAGCCCCAGGGCCCTAATGGAGAAACTGCCACTGAAATATTCACAGAATTCCTATTTCTACAGATTATATTTCATGCACTATATACTTTTATCACTAAAGCAGTATGTCTGTGTAAAATTAGTGTCCACGTCAAAAGAAAATGTGTTGTCTGCAAATTACAGTGCGCTAAAACACAATGTTTTAGTTACATCAAAAAATCACCCGTGTTCATCTCCATTAAAGTTAGGAAGGTGGTGAGAGTTTGTCATTCTAAAAAGTGGATCAGGTTCTAAAATGTTTGAGAGCCATTGTCCTAGAGTGGCCAATGATCTTTGGAGAGTGTTCACAGTTTGGACATATCAATCCTAATTATTTCTGCTCACTAAAAGGTCTGCAGATTTCAGCTAAGCAGCTGAACCACTTCATGACATTTTATACATGGCTGCATTGTATTCAACAGGTGAAAGTAACAAGGACCCCCTGGGTAGTGTAAATATATAGACTCCTAGGGCAGGGTAGCAACAGGTGCGAGAAAAAATCCTAGGACATCTAAGAATTTGTGTGAACAATCAAGTCAGACCACAATCTATCACAATTGTTGCTTCATATATGTGTTTATTTTACACATATATATTTAATGATAGGCATGACCAATACCAACTGATCATTTTGGGCCTTTCTTACTCTGATTGTCCGTTAGTGTTCACAATAATAAGATCTTTATTGTTCTGGGATGAGCAATATTGCTTAGAACATCCCGATTAACAAACCTTATATATGTCTCATGAATGGAGACGCTCTTATGCCCACTGGATTGAGAACTCAAGTGTCTTTAAGCGCCATTTTGAATTGGGACACACTGAGAACTCGAGCGTTTTTACGCGCCATTTTTAATTAGGACATGTTTAGGACCTCTCATACCCTCTCCAGATCGATCGGCATCAGGAACCACCGAGTATATTTCAAATGTTATATCTCCCTCTTGCTGGTTTTTTCTATATATGTGTTAGATTTACGCATATATATCTAATGATAGTCATGACAAATATCGACTGATCATATTGGATATTTTTTATTCTAAATGATCTTTAAAACTTTTCTTTTCCTGGGATGATTACTATTACTTATAACACTCTGATTAATAAACCTTATATGCTCTTTATAAATGGATACGCTCCTATGCTTACTGGATTGACAAAACTCGAGCGTCTTTATATGCCATTTTGAATTGGGACACGCTTAGGATCGTTCTGTCCCATTAGTCCTACCTTTAGATCTATAGGCACCACGAGTGCTGCCGGCTTTTTCGCGCCATAAATTTCCTTTAAATAAGAAACCAATCATCCGGTGGCTACCTTCTATTTGCGTAGAGGACGGGTCCCCACACCACGAACGTCGGAGCAGCACCATCTTGCTGCAGGTCTACTATCTACTTATTTACGGTAAGAACCTCGTTGCGCTGGGCACGCTGGGTGCACTGAGACTTCGTTACATTATATTCTATCTCGCTTTTTACCAATAGTGAGATTTAAACTATATTAATTCCCTATCGTGACTCTATTTTCAGAGGCGTTTTTTATTACTACAACAAGGCATCATCACCTGTCGATATGCATCAGGCTTGATACTACACACTGCTATTTTATTTTAAAGGTAACTGGGACACTTATAATTCTTTTCAGTATTAGCTTAATAGATGGATGTAGTCATTGAGACCGAATATATTACCAATGATTAGTAAGCCCGTATCTCTCTATTCTTTATCCCATTTTCTTTCCCTCTCTTCCATCCTGCTTGAATTACCAGCGATACTGCCATCAACATTTTTTGAAAGATTAACCCCTTTACAACATATATCTCCTACTCCGTCTGGGAATATTCAGGTACTTATTATTTATTTATTATTTATTTATTTATTTATTTATTATAGAGTTTTGTATAGCGCGAACAAGACCCGTGGGTATCAGAGCGCTTAACATAGGGTAGGTGAAAAACATAACATATATATAGACAGTAAAAAGAATCACAGATATGAGGTAGATGAGATGCAATCATTCTTGACACATGTGCCAGTGTGATCAAAGTGAGTTGCAGCTCCAATTGTATCAAAAGCAAAGTATATACACATAGGTGAGGTAGATAGTTATAAGTCCCTGAGGGATGCGGTTATAAGGTCATTTAAAGATACCGTTTGGAGGTAGGTTTTGGGCCGTTTCATAACCTAGAATTAGCAAATCTTTATAATATTGATTATACTTCGCCTTTCTGATGTCATAAATGTTCTGAAGTCAAGCAGCAATAGATCAGGGCAGTGATCGATGTTCTTCTCTATTTATTGTATTTGATCATCAAAAGGCTCTTCACTTCCCGCTTGAATGCTGCCACATTTTTGATCTTCCGAATGGTTGGAGGGAGTGAATTCCAGATTCTGGGGGCAGCTCCTGAGAATGCTCTGTCATAGGTTTTTTTCTTTCTGAAAATGGCTGGTCGTAATAGCAACTCCTCAGCGCTTCTGGCTGGTCGGTTACCTCCAGACAGCTGAATTTTCTCGGCTAGGTATCCAGGGGTGTTGTAGTGGAGCGCTTTATGAGTGATACAGGCTATCTTCATTTGGATTCTGGCTTCGTAAGGTAGCCAGTTTAAGGCTTTCAAGTGAGGGGATATATGATCATATTTCCTAGATCTAGTGATAAGTCTTGCCGCGGCGTTGAGGCAGGCTTTTAGTGGGGCTGTGGATGTTTTTGGTAGGCCATCTAAGGTGGTGCAGCCATATTCAATCCTAGAGATAACCAAGGATTGGATTGCCAGTTTGAGATCTGGCTCTGAGATGAATGGTTTCAGTTTTCTTAAGTAGTTCAGGTGGAAGCGGGCATTTTTAGCCATTGAGTTAATGTGGGCTTTCATGTCTAGATTCTCGTCTAGAGTTATTCCAAGCGATTTAGCTGAATTGACTAGGGTTGGGGTGCAGTTGAGCGCAGTCACGAGTTTCGTCCATTCCTTTATTTCCGCCTGGCTCCTTGGTGGTGAGATTAGTAGGAACTCTGTTTTGTGAGCATTTAGTTTCAGATGGTTGTTAGTTAGCCATTGTAGTGCCCTTTTTAATGTCTCGTTCATTAGTTCAATGTCTTTTAGGGATGCGATCTTTATGTATATCTGCGTGTCATCCGCATACATGTGATAAGATATCTGTGATTTTTGGAGAATTTCTGTAAGTGGTTCGACATATAGGTTAAACAGATCTGGGGATAACGTCGATCCTTGAGGGACTCCTATTGAGATAGGGCATGCAGATGAGATAGATTCGTTGACCCGGAATCGCTGTGTTCTGTTTTGTAAGAAGGAGTTGAACCAGTCCAGTACAATTCCCGACAATCCCATCCTGTCCTGCAGCCTGGTCAGTAGTGCTTCATGGTTTACTGTGTCAAACGCCGATGACAGGTCAAGGAGAATCAGTAGGCATGCTTGATTTTGGTCAAGTGCCTGTATCGCATCGTCGACAATATGGAGAATCGCTGTTTCCGTGCTATGTCCTGTTCTGAATCCTGACTGGCATTCGTCAAGCAAGGAGAACTTGGTGATGTGTTGGCTGAGTTGGTTCTGGACGCATTTCTCAATTAACTTGGCTAGTACAGGGATATTGGTCACTGGGCGAAAGTTGTTTGGATCTGAGGTGTCCGCTGAGGGTTTTTTGATTATGGGTGCGACTTGACCTGTTTTTAGGCAGTCAGGGAGGATCCCTTGTGACAGAGAGGCATTTATTATTTCGGTCCATATTGGAACTAAAACGTGGTTGATTTCTCTTAAGCACTTTGCCGGAAGTGGGTCTTGATAGTGATTGTTTGGTTTGATTTCTGAGAGCGTCTTGGCGATCATGTGCTGGTCGTACAGTTCGAATGTATCCCATCTTGCCTTGTTTTTTGCATAAGTACACTCCGTTGAAGAGACGGTATCGCTCAAATGCAGTCGTTCGATGGGAAGGTTCGCCACGGCGCTTTTGAGCTCTGCCTCTAGCGATTTAGCCTTCTCTGTGAAAAATGTAGAAAAGTCATCGCAGTTTAGGGATGTTTTTGTGTTCTCTTGACCGGTTTTGGCTAATTTGTTCGATTGCTGCTTTAGTATTTCAAAGAGTTTTCGTGGTCTGTTTTTGGCATTGTCTAGTTCAGATCTTATGAACTCCTTTTTTGAGTTGATGATCTTTTTGTTATATTGTCTTCTGATTATTCTGAGGGTTTTCAGCTCGGGGGATGAAGGGTGTTGTCTCCATTTTCTTTCGGCCATCCTCAGTTTGCGCCTTTCTTCATTTAGTGACTCATTAAACCATGGATTTTTTGTCTTCTCCGTGACTCTTTTCAGTTTTAATGGCATGGTGTGATTGACGATATTTTCTACCGTAGTTATGTAATGATCGGTCAGCTCATTGACATTTTCCATGTTGTTCGGTGGCTTTAGGTCTCTTTCACAGCTTTCAACCAATAGCTCCATATTTGCTTGTTTTGTGTCCCGCATCCATTTTTTGGACTGGAAGGGTTGTCTGGTCCTGCCTTTTTCCATTATGGGTATCCCGAATATTATAGCATGATGGTCAGACCAGTCGCATGGGGTTATGGAGAGGATAGTTGTATCTTTGTTCCTAGAGATAATCCAGTCTAATGTCGCTCCTTTCGAGTGTGTGGGTTGTGTGCATATTTGGGTGAGGTTTAGTTCGACGAGGAAATCTTGGCACTTGTGAATCATGTGCCCTAACTACGTCTTATTTAAATAACGTATATCTCTTGCCATGTATAGATGTGCGCATATTATTGATCAGCTATTTTTCTAGTAATCTCCTTCCCTCTCTATTTCTCCCGCTGCTTCCGTTCATCTATCAGTTGTGAGATTGCGCTTGGGAGTTAAATATTGCAATACTTCGAACAGGAATGAGCTGGCTGCCCCTGTCCAAGACATCGTTTGATCTTATTACCATTGTCGGCTTATAGAATATTACCGTAGAGATCAGGTAAATATATAACCACGGGTAGCGAATAGTCACGACTCTGTCTAATATCTTGCAATTAAGTGTGTTGCCTCGTACAGTTTCTCCCACACTGAGAACCCCCTCCAACCCCTGCTTACCGTTTTATTGATCATTTCTGAACTTGCAGGACTATCCACATGTCTTGTTCAAAGTGTTTGATCCATTATGCTTTACCTTAGATAAATATGTCCCAGGTTCACCCCACTCATAATTGTTATTTCTATCATTAGGATTACCTTCAGTTTATAATCACATGCTTACTAAAGATATCTGAAGATTTCACCTTCCATCATTTTACTGCATGGATAGAGCCTCCATTGTTGTAAGTATATCGTCACCTATTGATTGCTATGCTATGTTATATTGCGATCTCTCTAAACATGTAGTGGGAGCCGCTTGATCAAATATATCTACAATCTCTATCAACTTAAGTGGCAACATGTAATCTTGTATACCTTGAATTTAGTAAATATACGTCTGACTATAGAGGTGTCATTAGTTGTCTCTATATGACGGGGCCTGTCTCAATGATCAATTTATGATCAACCCCTGCTGAGTCAGATACTGTACAATCGCTAGATACTATTCTATTCTGCCAATCGTTGGCTTTGAGTGAACAAATCGTTAGTCATGGTCAGTTAGATAGTAAGGAATGTCGCTTTAATATGTTGATATTATTATATATGTTTTTTGCCATTTACACCTTGTTATATATCTGTTGATGTGTTGACATAAAATCATGAATGTATAGATAATATTTTAACATTCTTCTTTAATGAATGTATTTCAGGATTTAATCTGTGTCTCCTGAAGAAGGCGGTTCTCTGCCGAAACGCGCGTCGAGTTTTTATGCTTTTTTCAATACCTGAGTTATTAAATATATGTTTTTGTCTATAAATTTCACTGTATTGAATATGAGTTTTATGCTATTTGTTTATTAGAATTGTATGTAACTAAGGAATTTTTTATACCCATCATATGGTTTGACTTTTTGGTCATTCATAATATGATTTTTAAATATATCGATTAAAAATATACGTTTTATAAAAACTGTTAATCTTTTGATTATTCCTTCTTGATCACTGGTCTGACTTGATTGTTCACACAAATTCTTAGATGTCCTAGGATTTTTTCTCGCACCTGCATTGTATTCAACAACATCTGTATTGGTTCCATGGCTGCATCTTTAAAAGCTATTCTGCAGAAGCATTCTAGGAGTGTCAAAAAAAAAATTACTTTATTTGGTTTATCACAACCATGAAGCATACATGTACAAAAATTCTATTAAAATAACGACAGGTTAAAAATTCATGTGATTAAAATTTGTTTTTGCATTCATTAATTAAATACTTCCTCCCAGGCCTTATCTGTGGTCTGTTTCTATTTTTGGAGCAAATTCTCTACAGAGTTCATGAATTTTACCCCGCAGCATATTTGAATGTTTGAACCTGCTCCCATCCAGCTGGTCACAACTTGCCTGCAGGTACGGATCTGTAGCATATTAAAAATAGGTTTCAATAAATTCTTCCTTTTTTCTATGGAAGATTCACATGTACACAGGAGGTGACACAAGGTCTCACTGTGGTAGTCACATAACCTACAACTTCGACCCTGATGCGTGCCTTTCCATGATGGGATCAAGTCTTTGGAGCAGTGGTCTCCCATTCTGAGGGCCATGAATTTTGTTTTTAAAGATAGCGGGAAGTGCGCTATGAGGTAGGCTTGAGGTTTTAATTGTTTGTATGAAATTAAAACGGTCCATGCATGGCGCCGCTTGGCCAAAGTCTTTTTATCTTCTTCCAAAGATAAGGCTTTTGCATTTAGTTTGCAAATCTTTTTGAAAGATGATTCTTCCAGTGGTTTCTTCCAGATCTCCTCTATTTTGAGGGTTTCTAGTGATGCTCGCTGATCATTGCCCCATAAGTTGGCTTCATGTCGGTCATATTGTTTTTTAATTTCTTGCCAACATAAGTTGTTTAAAGAGCCCATTTCCGCCGATCTTAGTTTCCAGCACCATTTTACTAGAGCAGCTTTCCGTTGGTATATTTGATTTTGTAAACTAAATTCTAGTCTTATTTGGGCCGGGGCTTATCCTTTGTATAGATGGAACACAGATTTGTATATTTTTGTCTGGAGAGTATTTAAAATGGCTGCTTCTTTTCCATGCCATATTTCCAGTCCGTATGAGAGTGATGGTAAGACTTGGGCTGCCATTACTTTTAACAGGTGGTCGTATGATGGACATTGCAGTTTATCTTGGAGAACTTTGTACGCGAAGCTCAGTGATTGTGCTTTAGCGGTCATGATTCTTTTTTAGTCTGAAAGTGACATGTTTTTGCTTATTGTAACTCCCAGATATTTATAAGCAGTTGTTTCCTCGATTTGTCTGCCTTTTGTGTACCATTTAAAAGATCTTCTACTGTTGCCCGCTAGTCTCACCACTTTTGTTTTTTTGATGTTTAATTCTAGGCCTTCTCTCTCAAAATAATCTGTTAATTCTGATATTATTCTTTGTAGGCCTATTGGCGTTTGACTTAAGACTACTATGTCGTCGGCATATTGGAGAAACTGAATACTTTCATTGGCTAATTTTGGCGGATGTCCGTTTGCATTCTGTAGATGATCTTTTAGGTCGGCCAGATATATATTAAAAAGGCTTGGGGAGAGCACGCAGCCCTGTTTGAGGCCATTAGTTATATTTAATTCTGCAGATATTCTTCTTCCGTCTCCCAGTTTTATTTTTGCCCATGTTCCGCTATATAGTGCCATTATTGTTTCCATTAATGCCGGCGGTAGACCCCAAAGATCCAGTTTTTTCCATAGGCGTTTTCTGGGGACTCGGTCGAAGGCGGCTTTCAGGTCTATGTAGCAGGCTATTAGTCCAGTCTTTCTTTTCCCTGCTCCTTCGATTAGTAACGACAGTGCTGACAAGTTGGTTAAGCAGCCCATACCTTCCCTGAAACCGGTTTGGAATTTAGGTATTATGTTATTGACTTTTATCCAAAGTTGAAGTAGGGACAATATACAGGATGAGAAAAGCTTTGCCTCCATGTCAATTAAGGCTATTAATCTGTAATTCCCGGGTTCCATTCTACATCCACTTTTGTGAATTGGATGGAAGATGTTTCCTTGCCAGGACGGTGGGATCTTTTTTTCTTTGTGAATGTAATTAAATAGTGGAGTCAAATATTTTGCCCAGAAGTCGGTGACATATTTGAATAAGGCGTTCGGCATTCCATTTGGGCCAGCTGCTCCTTCCGCTTTCATTTTCCTTATTAGTGCGGTTAGGTGTTTAATCGTTGTCAACGGTGCTTCTTCCTCTTGGGTAGCGCTTTCCTGCTGGACGTTCTTCCATTGTCCGGGAACTGTATGTTTTTGTTCTAGATCTTTTAGGTTTTTGATTGTTTCTATGTTGATTGGATAGCTCTGGATGTTGTACAGATTGTTAATATGAGCGGCCCATGTTGTTTCACTTATTCCTATATTGGCTTGTTCACCAACTACTTTTGAGAGTTTATTTATTATGTTCCAAAATTCTCCACTATTTGGGAGTTTACTTGTTCTTAGAAGGTCCACCCAGATTTCTTCTGTGTGAGCTTTTTAGCTTTTCTACAGTCCTCTTTATATTCTTTCCTCATTTTTTGTATGTCGTTATTATCTACTTCGTTTCCTGACCTTCTTTCTGCTGCCCTTATTCTTAATTTTTTCGCAATTTCCCTTTTCTATAGTTTGGTGTTGTACCATGGCTCTTTGTTTGCTTTATGACCATCAATTACCGGTGTATTTATTGCAAATTTTCCCAGCACAAATTTATGTAGATTTTCCCAATTTGCTATGGGTGATTGATTTTCCATGCCCGTAGAACAACTTTCATATTCTAACACTGCGTCCATTATCTCCTTTTTTACTGGGCCCTTGCTTTTGAGTTTTTTCAGTTTGTATATTTCCGGAATTGCGGAAAGAAATTCTAATTTTGTTTTCTCTTCGGTGTTTAACCTCATTATTGTCTCTTGTGGGAAGTGGTCGCTCTCAGGTCGAGTTTGTATACCAAAACATTCTAGGAGTGGACCTTAGAAATGGACTGGATCTCATGCCCAATTTGAAGATAGCAATGTATCTTTTTGCTCTGAGCCATAGTAACATCTCAAAAGTTAATGCGTCTCTATATAACAGAAAGTCTCAATGTGTTAAATGTTTCCTAGGACTCCAGAGATAGATATATGATTGTCAGATTTCTAGCCAGCGCACAGCACAGATGTTGGTAAACACCTTCAAGATTGTGGGTATTCACCTATCTCTTAGAGGTAGTTTCCAATCCAGGAAACATCTGAAAATGTACTCCTATGAAAGTAGAAGCATGTCCAATTCAACGGTTAGCAAGTGGGTGGGAAGGCCCTGACGTTTCTTCAGCCTAACTGAAGGCTTTCTAGAGGAAAAAATATTTTTCTGTTGAGAAGAAAAGTTAAGTGTGCTTGTGCACATTTGTGCACCATTAATTCATGAGGAATTGTGGCCTGACAAACAGCAAACAGCTGTTCAAGTTATTCTGTGGAAGCGTCCACCATAAAACAGGAAGTTTGCTCGCTGGCTTTTGTCCATGCAGTTTTCGCTGAGTTTTTGGTTACCCTGATATTGTCTTTATTCGGGGGGGGTTCTGCATTGGAATGGTCGGCAGCGCTCTCGACTATCTTGCAGTTTTACTGGCTTTCAGTGTTGTTTTATTTCCACCCGTTTTACGCTACGTTGTGGTAGTATTGTCAGTGGCAACGATGGGAGGGGCAATGCTTGGTGCAGGCTGCAGTGGGCTCCTGACGAGGGCCCTGCCACTTTTTGTTTTACTAACTAAGCACCGATGCTAGCTCAATGCCCATCAGCTAATGGTAATATTTGTGTGTGGGCACACATCAACCGCCCACTGTACATGACAGAACTATTCTGTTTTATTTAAATCAAAATGCATAATATGGCCAATAATAGGTTGCTTTACTTTAAAGGACTTAAGGAAAAAAGGCCGGGGTGGGTGGCAGTACCATGAGCATAAAAAATTACAAAAGAAAAATATATTTTAATGATCCAAATACTGTTCTCTCTCAGTAACAAAAAAGTGGTTACTTTAAATGATGATCTTTTGCATGAGAGTCACACTACATCAAGGCTGAAAGCAAACTAAAGCATGTTTCAATCCTTGATGATTTACAAAAATGAATAGACAAAAGTGACTTAATCCAAGGGGCTGAACACACTTTAAGCTGTCGGGCCCTCAATGAAAAAAAAAAACATATTGGCTAACTGCAAAAATATTTTGTTGGTCTCAAAAAGCACACATTGTCATGGTAGTCCCCAGTACTTTGTGTCCGATTTGCTCCTTGCAAAAGGGAGGACTGCCGTCCTTGTTCTAGGGAGGGAGTACCTCTGGCATTTGGACGAGGCCTTGGCAGAGTTCACAGAGTCTGTGCAGAACTCTGTGAAGTACCAAAAAAAACTCCACCGCTGTCCACTGAGTTCTGCAAGTTGTGGAGTGTGGTAAGCTGCGCTGCTCGTGTTGATTTTTAGTGCCGAGAGTTTGTCCTGCACTGGAAAATTAGCGCGAACTGCAACACATGCAGAACAAGATCGCATTGCTTCTTTCTGTCACTCAAGTAGATGCGCTACTGGAGCAGCAGCTTCCTCAACACGAGCCGCCGGGTCTCCTCTCAACTCAAATGGTAGCAACCTGCCTTGAGTGCTCAAGTTTAGAAATCTCACCGGGAGGTTATCTACTGTATGATTTTCCTTGCTCACGCTAGCCAACTTAACATTGGCAAGCCGTTCGAGAGGAAAAACTTTGCACTTGCCACCTGGCAGAGTTATTCAGCACTCCAACCTCTGCAAGGAGTGGGCAAAACTCTGCAAACTCTGCCGGCAGAGCGGCGTTCACAGCCCCCCTCTAATGTGGGCCTGAATGCTGTAACTGAATTTCGGGGCATATTACCAAGCAATAGCGATAATTATCGCTATTGCTTGGTTAGAGACAACAATTTACCGCTGAGCTGCGGCGATTTTTAACCGCAAATAACCCTTGGTATTACCAAGGTTTACCGCAAATGCGATAAAAATCGCCGCAATGCATGAATATCGCTGAAAAGTCAGCGATATTCATGCATTACCGAGCTAATGCTCTTAGCCATGTTATCCACCTCCCATTGGATAACATGGCTAAGAACTGCTCAGGGCAGGTGTTAGCTTTTGGAGATATTCGTGCTTAGCGCGAATATCTCCAAAAGTTGATAATAGGAGATAGCAATGTTAGCGACTCTTTTCAGTCGCTAACATCTTGGCACGCCCACTTTGCATATCATTAGTGATAAATATCACTGACATGCAAAGTGGGGCCCAAGATGGTCGCTATCTCCTACTAGCTGTCGCTAACTGGTGTTAGCGACAGCTAGGTAATAGGGAGATAATTTTATCTCCGCTTTCTTGGCTTTTAAAGCCAAAAAAGCGGAGATAAACCCCCTTGATAATATGCCCCTTCATTTTTAGAGACCACACAGGGCCCTCTTTTTATCTCTACAGACACAGAGATGTCATCATTATATATGTTATTGGTCTAAGGGAAATATATTTTCTCTTCCGACTTTCTTTTTCATAGCATCCTCTGCCTATTGAAATGATCAAAAAATTTACGTTTACGGTATTTCCCAGGAATATGACCAATTTTTCTCTCTCCTTTTTGAAGCAGTACAGCTACTCAGCTTTGCAGACGCGTGTTCTGCTTCCACAACAACACATTTGTGGCTCTCTCAGAAATATACTACGCTAAAGCCTTTTAACTTTTGGGAACCGCAGCTCTGGAAGATGAATATGTGTGCTTTTAGCAGTTGTTGCTTTTAACTCTGGCAGTAGTTGGAGTGGAAGGTCACACAGGCCGCCCATAACACATTTACAGGATACCGTGAAGGGACTGTTGAAGAAACTGGCGTTCTGAAGTTCAAACCAGTGAATCTATATTTTATTGATTACGATATTTATAGTACACTTTGGGTTCAAAAAGAAGTGCTTAAAGGCGTTCGTGCTATCAAGCACACTGGTGTTATCTGGCAGTACAGTATTTGTACTAGGGAACCACACAATTAAAAAAAAATGTTTTTTTTTTTAGTATTTGATGCAGCAAGGTCCTCTCTCCGATGAGCAGCAGGGCATTTTACAGGGAACGTTACTATTGCATCAAGAGCATCCCGAACGGAATGACGTGTGGAGGGGCCAGGTTAAAGAACCCACTGCGGTGAGGCAGGAGATATAAACGTATAACTGGAACAGTAGAGTGGAGCACAATGTACCATTTTGTTTCTGCATATATACCTCACAAGCTTTAACAATGCACGCTTTTTGCAACATCAGTCGCACAGATGTATTGATTTGCCCTTAATCAAATGATTTCCATTTGAAGTGCCCAAACATGGATTAAAACACAAATCATCAGGTTTCGGGATGGCAGCACAGTCAGGGCACAGTTTAGCTTGCATTGCAGCATCCAAAAAATGCCCTGTGCTGAAAGAGCATAATTGGCATCCACTTTTTTCCAAGAAATGTCCCTTATGCTATGGAATTGAGCAAAATAAGGAATTTTCAACCTCAGTCCACCAGGACCAGAACTGTACGAGATTTCTACAAGATATATTTACATACAAGTAGTTTAAATGGGAATAATTTAAAGGGCCAGTGATTATCCCGAAAAATCTGGCATTGGCCAACGCTGGAAAACTCTGGACTCAGATAAGATACTAATATTAAGAAGCATTCATAGCAAATTTTATGAACATCAGTCTAACAACTGCAGTAGCCTTTGGTTTTGCACTGAGGTTAACTTAAACAATTCACCAAGGGGCATATGCATCAAAACTCCAATTAGCGATTCTCAAAATGCGATTTTGCGAATCGCATTTTGAGAATCGCTAATCGTGATGTAAATAAAAAGTCGCTAACTGTTTGCGATTCCTTAAAAATCACCGACATTTCTTAGAATACCTTACTTGAGATTCCTTAATTGCAAATTTCGCAAATCAGAAATCGCTAATTTAGAGAATCTGCAATTCAGGTGCAGCATGATGACATCACACCCAGGAATTGGGAGTGATTTGCTGCACCTGATTGCCTGAGACAGAGTCAGAGGCTGTGAGAAGAGGCAGAGGAGTGAGAACACCAGTGAAACTGCTACAATGGAGTCCCAGGGCAAACAGAAGCACAAGGAGGGTGCAGGAAGAAAAGGAAAACAGAAATTCTGTGAAAGGGTGCAGGAGGTGCTCATTGAGGAGATGGTGTGCAGCCATGAACTTTTACTTGGCAAGAAGGCACTCCGGGTACCTGAGTCCAGGAAAAGGAGGATCTGGCTGGACATTCAGGAAAAGGTCAATGCAGATGGTGTGACCCAGCGCACTGTGGAGGAGTTAAGAAAGCGCTGGTATGACATGCACCAAAGGTCGAAGGAGAAGGTGGCAGCCAGGCTTGCGGTGGCCAACAAGACCGGAGGTGGAACATCTACTGCCACCGACTTAACACCCCATGAGGAGTTGGTGGAGTCAACCTTCCGGCCCGAGAGCGATAGTGGTGTGGCTGACATAGACAGCTCTGACCCGGCATCCACAAGCCAAGGCAAGATGCATGCCAAATGCAGCCGCACACATCACCATCCGATTCACACAGTCAGGAATGCACCAAACACAAACTACACATGTCACTCTGGTCCACTTTTTCCCCCACACACAGCAATGCATCATGGGAGATGTAGTCAGATGCATAACAGTGAGGCAATGAGACATAGCAATGTTAATGGAAAGGGGCGACCACTCGGTCCCCCCGAACGTATGGTGGAGTACCCCGATCCCCCCGGGAAGCCATTTTGGGCGGGAGGCGCGTCTCGGCTGGTATGCCCGAAGCGGCGTAGCCAGGGCGCGCTTTTTCCCGCCCAAGAGTGGGTTGTCCTAGACACTGAAGCCGTCAGCCACGCCCCTGGAGGCAGGAGGAGGCGGGTTTACGCCCGCCCAGAGAAGAATAAAAGGAGCGACAATCCAAGGAAGCATCCTCTTGTTCCTGTGCTCTGAAGCTGCACCTCCTCGCTGCACGTGAGCTCGAGACGGAACGAAGAGCCAAATTTGAAATTTGTAATTTCTCTCTTTTCTCTTCTAGCACTGCAAATCGCGCCCAGGATCTTTCACCTACGTGGGGAAAATGCCGGGCAAGAGAGTCGCAAAGAAGGTCAGCACCGAGCAAATGCTCCGGATGTTGGTGAAAGACATGGCAGAGATGAAGAGAAAAATGGCGGCCAGGGACGGTGCGGGAAAGCCGAAAAGACCCAACCCGGCGGAGGTCCCGGCCGGAAGAAGGAAGAGGGCCAGGAATTGGGCAAATGAGGACGAGGTCCCAGTTCCGGAGGCTCCCCCGGCGAGCCCTCCTAAACCAGCGGAGATTCCCGCGCCGGCTCCCGCCGAGGGCCAGCGGATCCCCGTGGTGGTTACCCCAGTGAACGATGGGGACATGCCCCCGGAGTTGGCCGCCCAGCTGGCGGCATGGTTGGGTAATAGCAGCGGGGTTCCGTGGCTCCGGGGGACACGGCCGAGGAGGCCAAGCAATTAATGAGGCGGTTGCGGCAGTCACGGGAGGCCGCAAAACCACCTTGTCCGTTTGTTTCCCCGCAGGCTCCAGTAGATCAACCCGCAGCTGGCACGAGTTCGGCAGCAACGGCGGTTACAGCTTCTAGCTCAGGTAAGCAGCTAATGCCGATTGCCGGGAAGGGGTCTGTACCCTCGAGAAGGGAGAAATTGGCTCAGCATATCCCGATGGAAATCAAGGAACGGATATGGGCTGAGAAATATGTAAACATGTTTTCCTTGCTAACTGATCATTACGAGATTGAGCATGTGAAAGTCCAGAAAGAGCTTATGCATCCGAGTGTTTGGCGCGCAAAAATGGCCGCTTTTAGAGTTGATGAGACGATAGGTAATTGGGGCAGAGCATTTGGCATATTCACTTCAATTATGGGGGAACGAAGACCTGAACTGTTGGCCGAGTTACCTGTGTACCAGACACGTATTATGGAATTTTCTCAGACATATGCGGGCAATGAGTGGTTTTGCTATGATAATATTTTTCGCAAGGCCAAAGAGTTCGACACGTGCCTGACGTGGGATTGTTACGACTCCATTTCTTGGCAAAAAATGGAGAACTCAGGCATGTTAAAGGCGCCATTGTTGGGGGGGGGCGGGGGTGAGTTTTCCCGCCATTCATCTGGTGCGCCCTTTCGGGCGGGGGCAAGTAATGAGCATCACCCAAGGTCGAATGGCAATACAGGTAAGAAAGGGGTATGCTGGAACTTTAACAGGGGAAAGTGTACGAGGCCCCAGGGGTCATGCAAGTTTAGGCACGACTGTGGGGGTGTGGACAGTCCTCGCATCCCGAGACCATGTGCAGAGCCAAAACGGGTGATAACGGAAGTAGGGGAAGCGCCAAACAGGTCTGACATAGTCCGAGGGGCGCCTTTACCTACACCAGTTGATACCATGGCAATGATTCCTTGGCTCAGTGAATACCCGGATCATGTCTCCGCTGGGATGTTGCGAGACGGTTTTTCCTATGGTTTCCACATCCCGGTGGGGAATTTTCAGGGTATAGCGCAGTGTAGGAACCAACTATCGGTCCTGCATAATACGGCGGTGGTGCAAGCGAAGATTGGGAAAGAGGTGGCCCGGGGTCGGGTTGCGGGACCATTCAACATGCCACCAGTTCCTAATTTTGTTTGTTCACCCTTGGGAGTGGTCCCCAAGAAGGACCCGGGTGAGTTTAGACTGATACATAATTTGTCAGCTCCGAGAGGTCTGTCAGTTAATGATGCGATAGACCCGGAGGTTTGTTCGGTGCGGTACGCATCCTTCGATGATGCAGTCGCCATGTTGAATCGCCTGGGGCCCGGAGCGCTGATGGCCAAATCAAACATCGAGTCAGCGTTCCGGTTGCTCCCGGTACATCCAGACGATCAGCGTCTCCTGGGCTTTATGTTTCAGGGGCGCTATTACATGGATAAATGTATGCCAATGGGCTGTTCCATATCTTGTGCTTATTTTGAGAAATTCAGTTGTTTCCTGCAATGGGCATTCACAAGAATGACGGGGTTTCAGCATGTTATGCATTATCTTGATGATTTTCTGTTCCTGGGGGCTGCCGGGGATACAGAATGTGCACAGGCTTTAAAAGAATTTTGTGATCTGATGAGGCAGTTTGGTGTGCCATTGGCGCCATGTAAGACTGTGGGGCCATCAACTTCGCTCGAGTTTCTTGGAATAGAGCTCGATTCCGAAGAAGGTTGCTTCCGGTTGCCAGAAGAAAAGGTGCGGAAATTCAGGGCCTCGCTTGAGGCATGCAGTAGGGAAACTAAGGTGAGCTTGCATCAATTGCAGCAGACTGTGGGTCAGTTGAATTTTGCCCTTAGGATAATGCCAATGGCCCGCCCTTTTTCCCGCTCGATTGCACAAGCCATGGTTGGTCTTAAAGAGGGGCACCACCGCACGAGGCTCTCGGCAGAGATTCGCCAGGACATGCGCATTTGGTTGGCATTCCTGGCGGATTTCAATGGTCGGGTTGTCTGGACCAAGCCGGCGGTGTCCTCCGAGGAGTTGGGGCTGTGGACAGATTCGGCGGGCAGTATAGGCTTTGGCGCCATATTTGGCAATCATTGGACGGCTCAAAGGTGGCCGCCATGGTGGCACAAGTGTGGGCTTACAAGTAACATTGCTTTTCTCGAACTGTTCCCTATTCTGGTGGCTTTGAAAACATGGCCTGAGGGGTTTAGGGATCACTCTGTGGTGTTCTGGTCTGATAACATGACAGTGGTTGAGTGTATCAATAGTCAAGCAGCACGATGTAAATGGATTCTGAGGTTGCTCAAAGAAATTGTTTTACTATGTATGCAATTGAACATGCTCTTTCGAGCGAGGCATGTGCCAGGGGTGCTGAATCAGGCTGCTGATGCGCTTTCTCGTTTCCGTATGCAGGCCTTCTGGGGTTTTCTGCCCACAGCGGACCCGGTGGCGGCACCATTTCCCGAAGCTCTCTGGTCTCTCGGTGCCCCGAACTACAAAACCTCGTGGGAGAGAGTTTAGCACCCAGGACAAGGAAGGCATATGAAGGGGCGTTCCGTTCCTATTGGTCCTTTTTGGGTTCTGCTAGGAGGGAGCTTTGGGGCCAGGAAGAATTTGTCATAGAGTTTTTACTGTCATTACGCAGGGCAGGCAAATCGGTGGCTACGGCCCAGAGGCATCGGGCCGCCATTTCCTTCATGGCGCAGGCCCATGGTATCCAGGATCCTACAGCGTCTTTCGTAGTACAGAAAGCGCTGCGTGGGTGGCAACGCCTTGAGGGTCGCAGAGTAGATGAAAGGCACCCGATAGGTCTGGATAGGTTGGCCCTGTTACTGTCCGTACTCCCTGCAACATGTTCATCCCAGTCGGAAACAGTGTTATTCCGGGCCGCTTTTGCATTAGCATTCCATGGGGCTATGCGGGTAAGCGAACTGGTGGCAAGAAACAAGCAGGATACGGGGGTGGTTTGTGCCGAGAGCACATTCAAGTAAAAGGGGAGACGATGATTGTCTCGTTTGTCAGGTCCAAGACCGATCAGGGTGCGATCGGGGACAGTGTTGTAGTCCAGCGGATTCCCGGATCGCCCATGTGCCCGGTTGCATGCGTTGAGGAGTATTTGGCGCAGAGGGCGGCATCATGGGGGGGGACATTGCTGAGGCACGCAGATGCCACCCCACTGACAAGGTTTCAGTTCCAGCTGGTGTTTGCAATGGCAATTTCGGCCGCGGGCTTGAACCCGGGCGAGTTTGGGACTCATTCCTTCCGGATAGGGGCTGCTACAGAGGCTACAGCCAGGGGTCTGAGTGTGGAAAAAGTGAAACAGTTGGGGCGTTGGTCCTCGAATTGTTACAAAAGGTATGTGCGGTTGCACATGTTGTGAAGCTGATATCATGTACTCACGCTTCTTGTCTTTGTTTGGTTACAGTTTCGCAAACCTACGAGGCGGGGCGGACTGTGCAGTCGACCCGACACCTGGGAACCAGCGGTCAGAGATCACCGGCTGAGGAAAGAGTGGTGTGGGTCGTGGGCCACTCATACGTGAGGCGTGCCGCGGACGTATTCAAAGCAGGTGACATGATTCACACAGCTGGGGAATACGGGTACAGGGTGACCTTCTACGGAAGGGGCGGGCTCTGTATTGACCAGTTTTAACATTTTCTCGAGGGTTTGTTAGGGCGGACAAGGTCACCGCCATCTATACTCATAGTACATCTTGGGGGCAATGATTTGGTGACCACTGGTAGACGACTTCTTCTCGAGGCGATACTATCCACAGTAAGTTGGTTGGCGAGAAGAGTTCCAGGGTGCACGATTGCATGGTCCCATATGATTCCACGAAAAGTGTGGCGGGGGGCTAATTCAGTG
The DNA here is from genome assembly GCF_964263255.1 of Lissotriton vulgaris. Taxonomy (NCBI): domain Eukaryota; kingdom Metazoa; phylum Chordata; class Amphibia; order Caudata; family Salamandridae; genus Lissotriton; species Lissotriton vulgaris. Next base: position 1,472,211,026 of record NC_141685.1, read on the forward strand.
TCTGCTTTAAATCATTCTGTGAAAAAGGTGAATAACAAGCTGGGTAGACTGTTCCGTACCAGTACATTGCATTCGATTCCTCATGGTTGTATCAGGGGGGACAATATGTATCTAGAAGATGGGGTCCATTTGTCCCGGGTGGGGAATTCCTTACTCATAGGAGACCTCGTAGCCTGGTTAAGGAGTTTACAGCATGACGTTTAGGTAGGAGTTTTGTGGGGGGTCCGGATAGCCGGTCAACTATCCGGCCTGTGGCGGTAAGGTCATGATCGGTGAGCAGTCATTGGAAGATCCCTAGGGGGGGGCGTCACCCATTACGGATGGGAGCGCCCGGGGGGAGGTGGCCATTGGCCCCTCAACGGGGAGGCGGTCCCTTCTAAAGGACGGGACGCCTAAAGGAAAGGGAAGGCGGTCAAGGCCCCTCCCTGGATAGGAGGGGCTACGGGCCCCTCCAGGGAATTTCCCGGGGCCAGGACATCTGCGACGGCAGATGTGGTAAGTTGTGTGGGGTGGGGAGGGGGGTCTACGCTACCTTCTAGACACCTCACACGAGTCCTCGGACGACCACGTAGATGGCGTCGAGTTAACAGGGGCCCCCGTCAAGACAAGGGAAATTGGTATGGCACATGAGGTGCAGTCCTCTGTGCGGCTGCCCCTCACAAGTGAGGGGGGAGTTCTGGTTTAGGGATCTGACACCGGTTACGACCTTGCCGTTGGCCCTTAACGTTAGGATGTACAATTTCAATTTGAAATGCATTTTGTAAGGATGTTAGTATCGGCTAGGAGAACCTTTGTATTAGATATGTGTTAAGGTTAGCCAAACATCGTAATGTGGATATGAAATTGTACATGATATGAAACTGTTATTTTAATGTTTTGATTTTGTTTCATATTTTAATAAATACGGCCGGGAGGGTAACTCCCTCCCGCCTTCCAAAAGTTCAGAACTGTTTCCGGTTTCCCAATTCTTGGGGATTGTGTTGAGAGGGGGTGGCGGGTATCTCAGCCATATGGAAAGGGGCGACCACTCGGTCCCCCCGAACGTATGGTGGAGTACCCCGATCCCCCCGGGAAGCCATTTTGGGCGGGAGGCGCGTCTCGGCTGGTATGCCCGAAGCGGCGTAGCCGGGGCGCGCTTTTTCCCGCCCAAGAGTGGGTTGTCCTAGACACTGAAGCCGTCAGCCACGCCCCTGGAGGCAGGAGGAGGCGGGTTTACGCCCGCCCAGAGAAGAATAAAAGGAGCGACAATCCAAGGAAGCATCCTCTTGTTCCTGTGCTCTGAAGCTGCACCTCCTCGCTGCACGTGAGCTCGAGACGGAACGAAGAGCCAAATTTGAACCCACCCACCATCCCCTGAAGACAGCAAGTTGTTTTGGTATAAAGTCATTTTACGTAGTAGTTGTTTTCTTGCAGGTTGTTTCTGAATAAAGTTTGTGATTCGGTTGCAATAAAGTGGATAATTCTTTGCAGTATGCTTTATTAAAGACTTGCATCAGAGTGAGTAGTAATGTTTTAGAGGGTTTATACTTGATCTGTTTAAAGTAGGAATGTCTTTTTCTCTTTAGTAATTAATCTTGTTGTATTTATTGTTTGGTCGGGCGGTAAGGTCATGATCGGTGAGCAGTCATTGGAAGATCCCTAGGGGGGGGCGTCACCCATTACGGATGGGAGCGCCCGGGGGGAGGTGGCCATTGGCCCCTCAACGGGGAGGCGGTCCCTTCTAAAGGACGGAACGCCTAAAGGAAAGGGAAGGCGGTCAAGGCCCCTCCCTGGATAGGAGGGGCTTCGGGCCCCTCCTGGGAATTTCCCGGGGCCAGGACATCTGCGACGGCAGATGTGGTAAGTTGTGTGGGGTGGGGAGGGGGGTCTACGCTACCTTCTAGACACCTCACACGAGTCCTCGGACGACCACGTAGATGGCGTCGAGTTAACAGGGGCCCCCGTCAAGACAAGGGAAATTGGTATGGCACATGAGGTGCAGTCCTCTGTGCGGCCGCCCCTCACAAGTGAGGGGGGAGTTCTGGTTTAGGGATCTGACACCGGTTACGACCTTGCCGTTGGCCCTTAACATTAGGATGTACAATTTCAATTTGAAATGCATTTTGTAAGGATGTTAGTATCGGCTAGGAGAACCTTTGTATTAGATATGTGTTAAGGTTAGCCAAACATCGTAATGTGGATATGAAATTGTACATGATATGAAACTGTTATTTTAATGTTTTGATTTTGTTTCATATTTTAATAAATACGGCCGGGAGGGTAACTCCCTCCCGCCTTCCAAAAGTTCAGAACTGTTTCCGGTTTCCCAATTCTTGGGGATTGTGTTGAGAGGGGGTGGCGGGTATCTCAGCCATATGCAGTATGTGTACAGGGGATAAGTGAGAGATATCAGTCAGCGCCAATATGAAGGCAGAACATTTAATTGAGTGAGAAATGCAGACAAAGTCACAAAATCAAATATTCCCCTTTCCATCCACAGGACAAGCCAGGACACAGGAAGACAGCGCAACACCTGTTCCACGTAGGAAGTGCACCATTGTGCCACCACTGCCACCACTGGAGGATGAACCACAGTCCACAGGGGAGAAGGATGAACAGGCAGAGCCAGGGCAGGGTGTCACCAAGATGCGTGAGCAGCACACACTCCAACATAGGAAGTCAGGAGCAGTCAGATGCAGGTCAAGGCCCAGGACCAGCTGTACCACTGACGAAGATGCCACATTGTTTGCAGGACTAGAGGGCAGCATCCTGCAGATTCAGCGCCTGCAACGCAAATCAATGAGGTCCATTAACCAACAGCTATGTAGAATGAACAAGATCCTGCGCTACATGGGGGAGGGCGTAATGGGCATGGCAGGTGCAATCTGTGAATTCTGTGCAACATTAAAAAGGGACCAGGCAGCTATGCACAGGGCTAGCCAATGCTCAAACCTACGTCTGCAAATCTACACCAAGGCGGCGAACCGCCTGTGCACTGCCACTAGCCAGCTAACACGTCGCAGTGTTAGCATGCAAGTGGAGATGTCCCACTGCTGCCATGTCGTTGCAAAAGGCCTGGCGCAGGTCACCACTGCCGATGAGCAACTGCAGACCGAAAAAGCAGGTGGCACAGCACTCATGGCCACAAGGGAGAGTGAGGAGACATCCAGTAGGAGCAGTATCACCCTACCAGTGCCAGATCCAAGAACGCGCAGTGGGAGACAGGGTGCAGCAGATTTGGACCCAAGAGAGAGCAATCAGCCTCCAGAACGGCATGCAGCAGTCCGTCCAAGGATGAGGTGAATTTGGAACAATGAGTCACGCAAATGGGTGAGGCAACCCATTCCTACAACACTCATGACTTGCCTGACTACCTGCACTGTGGAACTAACATGTGCTAAGGACAGCAACACTAATTATGTTGGTCAGACGATGTGACAAACTTCTATCCTGCATTTAAAGGTGTGAATAAACACAGATCTGCAACAAAAATGATGTTACCTCATGTCAGCATTACTCACCTAGAAGTAGTTCTGTGTGATCTCAGCCCTTCTCTGATGTCCGGCAGGTGCCCCAACTGCTGGTCTGCCAGGGGGAGCTGTGCCATCATCGTCCGACGTATCTGTATCACTCAGTTCTATTGGGATGCCTTTTCTCATTGCTATGTTGTGGAGCATTGCACAGGTAGCCACAATCTTGCAGCAGGTCTCAGAGCTGTATTGGAGTGCTCCTCCGCCCTTATGCAGGCAGCGGAAATGGCTCTTCAGGATCTCAAACTTCCGCTCTATTACACAGCACATAGATTTGTGTGCACGGTTGTATCTCCTCTCCCTTGCATTGGCTGGATTTAGGTACAGGGTCAGAATGAAGTCCTGCACTGCATACGCACTGTCACCTGCAGGGATGAAAACTAGAGGTGCGTCAATGTCCCACCACCAAAAGCTGTACTCTATGTAGGTATGTGTGCCATGTCTTTACCTAGCAGGTAGCCCTCACCAAACTCGCCAGCATTCAGACCTCTGTGTACCCACTATGTCTAAAGATGAAGTAGTCGTGAGCACTGCCTGGGTATTTGGCTACAATGTCATTGATTAAATGTTTGGCATTGCAGATGACCTGTATGTTCAGGGAATGGTTTGATCTCCGGTTTCTGAATACATATTCATTGGTTGCTGGGGGTGTGAGGGCCACATGGGTCCCATCTATGCAGCCAATTACGTGGGGTTATCGTGCAATCTGATAAAATTCCAGTTTTGTTTGCTGTAATGCCTGTTGTGTCCTGCAGCATTGTATGTGATGTTGTAGCTGATGTAGCATTGCATCTAAGAATGCACGGAAGAAGTGCAACAGGCAACTCTGTGAGACACCACCTGCCGCTGCTATCACCCCTTGCTGAGGCCAGTATGTGCAGTGAGCACAGGACCTGCACATGGGTGGGAATGATTTGGCCCTGCGTGTTGGGAGTTCCAGATAGGGTTCCAGCTCCTCTATCAGGTTTAAAATGGTATTTGTGTCCAGCCTGTACTTCTCATGGATCTCCTCCTCAGTCTGCTGGAACAGAGTGATGCGCACTCTGAAGATCCGTTCCTGTTGCCTCCTCTTCTGTGCTGCTGCATGAATTCTCAGCCTCCTGGCTATCACATATAGCGCTGCCATTGTAGAAGTACCTATTGTATTGTGGGCCTGATTATATAGCTTGAACCTGGTTACCACCTGCATTCGCTTGGTGGTAATTCTGCAGTGCAAATTTGCGAATTTTCATAATTTGCAATTTGTGAATCTGTGATACATTCCTTAGCGACTTCTTAAGTTGCGATTTCTTGATTTGCGATTTTTGCAGCCTGCATATCACAGACTGTGAATTCGCTGAATTCTTGCCTTGCAAATTAAGAAATCACAAAAAAATTTGATTTCTTAATTTGCAATGCGGAAATGTGTGGTACATTGCGTTTCTCTGTTTCACATTCGCAAACGCAGTTTTTTTGCGATTCGCAGCATTTGCAAACGTGAAATAGTTTCATACAAATGCCCCCAAATAATCACTTCTTTTTTCTGCATAACGTAATGCAGCAGAACTTTTAATAACACAGGTGTTGATATTACTCGATGGAAAATCATAAAGGTAGCAACAGGACCCCTAAACCACGTGTATGTTTCTTTTGGTTATCACTTTGAGTGTTTGAATCCTGGTTAAGTGTTTGCGTTCATAAGTGGCGGGTTTGGGGTTGTATGCTGCTCATGTGAAGAATGTAGATTTTAATAACCATCCTTTATGATTATGTTCTTCAGGGCTCCTTGCACCATCCCTACTTGAATACAGGATTTTAACAGTGCTCAGTTGCACATGATCCCTTGCCATCAACTTTTGGCAAAAAGGTGTTGTCGTGTCCTAATGACAGCCATTGTGCTACTCATCCTCTGTGTCTGCATTCTAGATGATAGACTGATTGATTTTTAAGTGCTGTCCAAAAATGTTATATTTTTTCCAGGGATTTTCTGTTTGACTGTATCAAACATATGACCTGAAGAAGTGCCTATACCACTTCAGAAGCACCCGATGAACTTCACTGGGAAGTGCTGGTTTTATGTGCCTTTACCAACACATATCATCGGAATACATCATATAGCTAAATTGCAATTTCAATAGGAATAAGGTAGCATAAGTTGTTTCACCTTCTAGGTCTCCTCTCAAGGCTATCCTCTCATTTATATTCTATGATGCCTAATGATGCTTAGCCATTTTGTCACCCATAGCACCGCCAAGGGATTTATAAAGGTATATCTCTGCTAAGTTCACAAGCAGAATTATAACAGTTATCTTCTAAAAAGTCACTCTGTGAGAAATTGGGTTGGTCTCTGAATGGGGTGTTAACCCTGTTGTGGGAACAGCCACAATCCCTGTCAGGGTGAACCACAAAAGTCACTAAATTACCCTGTGCTTAACCCTCTGGTAGCTTGGCACAAAAAAAGCAATCAGGCCTTTAAGGCAATGTGTAAAGTTTTTATGCAGCACTCACAAAGTAATAAACAGAAAAAAACACAAGAAAAATCCCACACCATTTAAAGCAACAGAGTCGATTTTTAATACATTATTTGATACCAAAACGACACAAATCCAGTCAGAAAAACCAGAGTTATGAATTTCTAAAGTTTAAGGTACAAACTAGTGACTAAAAGATCAAAGCACCAACCCTGGGAACCTAGTCATGTGAGAACTGGTCAATGTCGAAAAACATGGCGAACATGATGGAGAGTCAGATACAATAAGTGGAAGTAGCCCGATCATGGCTTATCTTTGGAATTTTTTGAAATTAAAAGAATAAATCTCTGTGAATGTTGTAGTTCAGTGGGGCAGGGCTGCAGGCGGTGTCCAAAGAGAAGGCATCAGCGTTGGGGAGCCTATGGATGAAGTTCCTGTGAAGAGTTCTACGTTAGGACTTAGGCTCTTTTTTAGAAGTCAAAAATCTCCAGCGGGACGAAGCAGGAGGCTATAGCTGAATAGGTTTCCACGAGGCTGGATACCCCTTTGATGAAGGTCTGCTGAACAAGATTTGCTGGGAAGAAGAAGAACGTACCGGTAACTGTTGTGAAGTCAGGGATACCGGCGATGCACCTTGGGTGGATAGATGAGCAGGTTGGTCCTGTTCTCCTCCTGGCTCTCAGAGCAGTTTTTAGTCAAAAAGTTTCTGAGTCCCAAGTTTTGGATGTTGCTTAACTGGGCACCATTAACACCTTAACCAAGGATCCGGGACTGGAGAGGCATCTCTTGGGGGTGGGGGGTGTTAGGACTCACTCAGGCTGGTTCCAGATGTGCAGTTAAGATGGTTGGAGCCTTTTCTGTCCCTGGGGCTCTGAGCCAGTCAACTAACTCATGGAGCCATGAGGGTTCAAGGCAGGCTAGAAGAATTTTCTAGAGAATTCCCTTTGAAGTGCTGGAACTTTCCAGCCTGTCCTGCCCTTTGTCCAAGCTGGCTGCATGAATATTATAATATAATATAGTGGTGCCAAGTCCTTTGTGTGAAAGCTGAGCACAGTCTATTCAGTTGCAAGTGGGACTGTGCCAGCTCCACAACCCCATCCTGCCAGTGATAGTCCACCCAGGCATACCTAATACTTCTATTGTGGGGTTGTATGGAAGGATTTATCAAAGTCAAAATTCCAACTACTCCCAGTCATATGGCCCAGGAACAGACTGTAAGCACCAAAAAGTTAGAGCAGGAAAAATTCAATTTTCTTAAAGTAGAATTTTCAAAATTGTAACTTAACATCTGATTTTACAATTAAAGAGGGTTTTTACGTACAATTTCTCAGACACCCAACATGAAATGGTGGAAGACAGGGTGGCAAACGCCAAGGGTGCCCCTAGGATAGAATTCTACCGATTACTTTGGATCCTAGTTGTGCAACCCGCTATAAACAATTAACCACAGGCTTGGTTGACAGGCAGGCATTTCATTCCATCTCCTCCGCCTGTCCCATGGTTTCATAGTCCGATGGACTGGTCACATATTTGCTTTACACTCTAAAGTTTTTGCACTGTATATAATTACAATCTATGTTGTTCACTGAATTTTGTATTGTTTTGGTGTGTCTTGCTTACTTGTTTCGCTTGATTCATCTTTGTAAGTGTTGTACATTTGTAAAATTTGTATATTTGTGGATATTGTTATCATGAATTCACTGTCGTAACAGTTGTTTTGTTTGTGTTCGTGCCTTTGAATCCTTAAGAACTTGAGTCAAAAAAGAAAATAAATTTGCTTTGGGATTCTTACCCGGTGGTCACGTGGTATATTTTGACTACGTGGCAGAAATTTGCTTTGTCAGTTTTCCTGTCCAGCCACCCTGTTCTGTTTTCCCACTCATTTGGGGATGTCAGTACAAGATCAAGACACAGCAAGATAGCATATATTTACCTAAGTGAGGCTGGTAACCGTCTCACCCATCAAGGAAAGGGAAAAGGCCTGTCCTATAGTGCAGAAGAATGGCATGCAGTCACTACGGCTCTACGATCATGTCCCGGGACAAGGACAGTAGTCCCATGTCATAGGAAGGCATTCTTGGTGTGTCCCTCCAAAACACACAGCCACTCTCTAGGTCATTTACCCTATGAAAAGGCCTAGGTCTCAGCTCATGCACATGACTGTCATGGACATTGGGCACCAAAAAAGCAGGACTGAAGAGAAAAGTTTAGTTAAGTTGAGTTTCTGAGGGAACTGGCACACATCTGTGAAAACATGCAGAGGACATATCCATATTGCTTTACACATCTCCTAGCAGTGGTTCATAAAATATGATGCTACACTTTGTATATATTTCACTTCTTATTTTAGGTGTTAACCATTTCAAATCTATGAAAAGAGATGAATAAGTCTCACCTTACAGTAAAGTGTGATTCTCATGTTGACATGACTAGAGAATCTGGAATTCATGAAAGACACGGAGGCTGACTTTATGCATTATTCCTTTAATTCAGTCCAAGCAGCCGCTTACATCACAATATTAAAAGTTTCCAGAATAAAACAATAGCAACACATGAAAGGCTTGAGCCATCAACAATCTGCCTCTTTTAAATGTGGAGAAAAATAAGTTCATGAAACTTGAAAAATCAAAACGATCTTCTGATGAGCAGGATGAAGGAGGAAAAACAAAGGTAAAACCAAAGGCCAGACGACACACATTTAAGGAGCAATACCTGAAAAGAGAAAGAAGTAATATATATCTTGAATATAAAAAATAGAGTTGAGCTTATCAAGCTAAAAGGACAAGAGATGAAACAAATTCTGTTAATAAAAAGTACAGTATTAAACTGTAACAAAAACAGCATTAAATCATTGTAAGACCACCAAGGGGTGGGATGGGAGGGATAATGTCGGCCTCCGTGTCTTTAATGAAATCCAGATTCTCTAGTCATGTTAACCCTTTCGATGCTATTGACGGAACGGTTCCGTCATGAGCATCGGTTGGCCTGTGCTCATGACGAAACCGTTCTGTCATGAGCCTGTTGGCTCATTAGAACGTGCGCCGCGCTGATGAGGTAAATATGAGAATCGCAATTTCATTACAAGAACGGAGGCTACATTATGCATGTTGGTAGCTTTGCAACACATCAGACATAAGTTCAATAGGCTTGCAATAATGATGTGCAAAGGTACTAGCATGTGACCAGTCAGCAGCATTGAGAATGTCGTCCAACTTACCTCCAGACCAGAGCGATTTACTGGCCATAGCACCACTCTAAGGGAGTGAGCTTGAAATTTCTTTTAGTCAATACCTGCTAAACTCATAACATTCTTAACCCATGTAGCAATAGAGGTCGAGGTTATGCCTTTGTGGGGTTTAACAAAGGATATAAGTAATTGGTTAATATCTTGAGGGCGAAGAGCAAACATTCTGTGATCATACTCTCTCATGCAGGCCACAACGCAAAGTTTTGAACATAAATCAAAACGTGGGTAAGAGATTGAAACATAGTCTTTGTTCTTCTATAAATCTCAAATTTGACTCCGAATATGTTAAAATATCTACTCGTAATCTCCGGGGCTTTGACATCAGAGACCCTGCTGGATGAGATTAGGCATAGTAGAGTAGCCAGTTTAATGGAAAGGTTTTTTTTTTTATTGAGAAGAGTATTAACCGGCCAGTTATTGAAAAGATCAAGGATTAGTTTTACATCCCAAAGGCTTTCATATTTAGGTTTAGAAGGTCTTCTTAAGCGAATGCTTTTCATCACTCTCAAAACAATGACATTTTTATCTACCGTTTTACCATTGACATTGACATGACCAGCAGAAATAGCCTATCTATAGCAATTGATAGTTCTATAGCTGAGGCCTTTATCAAATTGTTTAACAAGGAAGTTAACTATGTCAACAATAGGTGCTTCCAAGGAATCCAGGTTCCTTTCTAGGCACCAACGTACCCAGATTCTCCATATTTGTTATATCTGTAGTGAGTGCCTGGGGCCCAAGACACTCTGAGGAGAGTTGCAGCCATCAATGAAAGTCCTGAGATTTCATTGGATCTCCTGACACTCTCCAGGCAAGAAAGGTTAAACTCCTGTTCTGAATTAGGGGGTGAACTCCTCCGTCTACGTCTGCAAGAAGATTATCTAGGGTAGGAATTAAGATGGGGGGTTGCAAGCTAGTTCTAGAGTGGTGGGGAACCATGCTTGGGATGGCCAAAAGAGAGTTATTAGGACAAGGAAGCACTGATCCTGTCTCACTATTTGAAGACCTCTCTGAATCATGGCAAAGGGAGGGAATGCGCACACCTTGGCTCCTTTCCAAGATTGTAGTAAGGCGTTTACTGCTAGAGCACCAAGGTCGGGCATCCAGCTGAAGTTGTTCCCCAGTTGAAAGGTTAGTCTACTTGCAAATAAGTCTATCTCTAGTGGGCCCCAGATCTTTTTTAGGGTATTGAACACGAAACATTCAGATTCCAATTGCTGTGATCTAACAGGAATCTTGAGTTGCAGTCTGCAGAGATGCTCTATTTCCCCGGAAGGTATTCCACTTTGAGAGCGATCTTATGTTCCAGACAGAAAATTCAAAGTTACTTTGCTAGATTTGAGAGATTCGCAGATTTGGTGCGCTCATGAGGGCCTAAAGCCCAGCTGTTAGTTCATAATAATTTATGTGGTGAGATGATTCCTCTTGTGACCAGATACCACCAGTGTTCTGATTGAGAAGGCAAGCTCCAAAGCCATAAAGGCTTGCATCTGATTCTAAAACAAACTCTGGTTTTGAACCAAAGATTGCTTTTCCGTTTCAAGCGTCTAGGTTCTCGAGCCACCAGGCTAGTTCCGATTTGGCTTCTTGATTCAGACAGATTCGATCTCCGTACCAGCCAAGGGGCAGAGTAGAGTCCGAAGGGGAGAGCCTGAAATTGGCAAAGGTGATTTTTCCAGACAAATTGAAGAAAGGGTTGGTGGGATATGGTCATAGGAATGGTGAAGTAAGCATACTTCAGGTCTAGTTTGACTAGCCAGTCTCCCTCTAGAGGAAAACACCTAAAGAGATGGATGCCCACCTTCTTGAAGTGTCTGTAAACCAAATATTTGTTTAGTTCTCTTAAGTTTATGACAGGTCTCCAACCTTTGTCTTTCTTTTTTACAAGAAAGAACGTACCTATAAATCTTAACGTTTCTAATGGGACCTCTCTTATGTCTCCCTTCTGAAGCATAGAGGAGCCTGCCACCCACTTTTTGGGGGAAAGAAGAAGGGAGAGGGGAGAGAGTTCTCACTTGCAGGGATGTTTGAGATGAAGGGTCCACAGGATCGAAATCCTCTGATGCGTTGGCCTCTAATTCTCTGGGGGTAGAATTGAGGCACGTTGTACTGCTGAAACCCTCTTCCGAAATCACAGGATCTTGGAAATGGCCTTTGAATTAAGCGGCCAAAAGAGAGGACCCATCTTCTGGAGCGCCATAAACTGTCAGGATTGAAAACTCTGCGCATATTTTGCTGTGTCTGGTCCAGGACGGTGAAAGTGGAGACGTATTTCCCCAAGGATTTAATGAGTTCTTCTCCAAAGAGTAAACCATTTGGGTTTTGCAAAGGTTCTTTATCTGCCATGTCAGTTAGTTTTGGATTTATTTTAGTCAAAACGACTCTTTGTCTTTCTGCATTAATGCTAGCGTTGGCATTACCCAGTAGAATTAATGCTCTCTGACTCCATACCCTGATGAGATTGGTGTTGAGAGGGGTGCCATTGATGTGGCTGTCTTCTGCAGAATCTAGGATTCTGGCTAATGGTCCAAGTATGTTGAATAGACGGTCTTGACACTCTTTCAGGGATTTTTCCAACCTTTTTCTTGGATCACGTCCAAGTTTGAATAAGAATTAATGAGTTCAGTGTCCAAATTGGGGTGATGCAGCTTTTATCCTCAGTAGAAGGTCTAGAGTATTAAGCTCTAAGGATGTTACGAGTGCCCCTTTCTAAGAGGTTTCTTATCCATTTTTTTTTATCAATTTGCGACGTTGTCCTGAGGGAACCACTCAGAACTTCTTGGGTGTTTCAGATTTAACAGGGAAAACATTTCTTCCCCTAAGGGGTCAAGGATAATGTCCTTAGAGGATGATGGGAGTTCCTCTTATGGATTGTAAAATTCTTGATCATCTTCATCATGATCGAGGACATACTCATCAGGTGTGTCTGAGGATTCTATAGCAATAGATTCTTTATCTCCCATATTGTAAAGAGCATTATGATATTTTGTGCCACTTGGGACACCCAGATGTGTTGTGCCGTTAGGGACACCCAGATGTTTTGTGCCGCTACGAACACCCAGATGTTTTATGCCGCTACGGACACCCAGATGTTTTGTGCCGCTATGGACACCCAGATGTTTTGTGCCGCTACGGACACCCAGATGTTTTGTGCCACGAAGGACACTCAGATGTTTTGTGCCGCTACGGACACCCAAAGGTTTTGTGCCGCTAAGGACTCCCAGATAAGTTGTGCCACTAAGGACACCCAGATAAGTTGTGCCGCTTTGATGTGCGAGGACCTCCATTAGAAGTTGAGGTACTAAGACCTCCCTGAATTGATAAGGTGTTTGGACCACCTATATTGCTCCTATCAATGTTTTTACTTTTCTTAAGTCTTTTACCCCTAATTCAGTGATCTTGTCAGAGTTGAGGTTTGGAATTTCTGAGATTTCGTCCTTATCAGGGAGTGATCTTTTAGAGGACATGACTGACCTAAGGTCTCAAACATGCAGGACCTCAATTTCTGAAGGATTTTTTGCAGCGCTTCGTTGTCTATGTTAGGAGTAGGGCAGAAGCCGTGTCAGAGTCAGACATGGTATATAGGAAATGTTAATTTGTAAAAAGTGGTAAAGCCCTTTAATGAAAGATAATTAGGGAGGATTTCCCTTAATAACAGTGACAAGGTTTATAGATGAAGGAATGTCAAGAGAATAATTCCTCTCTTATTATAAATAATTTTGTTATAGAATGTTGAAAAGGCCAGTTAAATGAGGATTTCCTGCTAAAACTCCTTTTTTTATGAATAAGTTTGTAAAACAATAACAACTTGCGGATGAAATCCGAAATAATAAAAGGTAGTGATGCAGAGGAAGTAGAACAAGGATGAAATTGAAGAATAATCGTTTACACAAAAAAAAATATTAAGGTTTGATTAAACATCTAAAAATCTTTAAATATATTCAAACATTAGAAATAGTACATAAGCTGGAAAAAAAGGCAGGTTAATCTGGTCAATCACGCAAGGATGGAACTAAGGAAGAGGGTGTAGGGAGATCTCTGTAAATTGGAGATCGGTACAGAGGCAGTAGGAAGGGGGTTGGTGTTAAGCCACACACAAGGGAACTTCAAAATAGAGATAAAAATGAATATTGGTAATGAAGGAAAATTAACTTATCTGCTTGGAGCTGCATTTAAAAGAGGCAGATTGTTGATGGCTCATGCCTTTCATGTGTTGCTATTGTTTTATTCTGGAACCTTTTAATATTTTGGCTGCTTGGACTGTATTAAAGGAATAATGCATAATGTCAGCCTCTGTTCTTGTAATGAAATCAATTGATCTAGCCATTTATACTGTACAATAAATGTCATTCTGATGTTCCTTACAGTAACACAAAAAAAGAAGGGCCTCCAAGACTGCATAGACAATTGACATTATTTTATCAAGTAGGCATAACTAGTACACTTAGGTTTGGAGGATAATTCGAGTAAAGAGGTATTTTCTTAGTTATCAATAAATGTAGATCTGTAGGTGTATGAAATGGGGGGTCTCTTATTGGCAATGGTTTGCACGATTATCCAAGTAGGGACCCTTGCTTCTAGTCAGGGTAAGGGAGTTATGCCCTTAGAGAAACCCTGCTCCCCCCCTTCAGTAGCTTGGAATAAGCAGACAGGCTTATCTCAGAGGCAGTTTGTAAAGTATTTGTGCACACATACAGTAATACAGTGAAAACACTACAAATGGACACCACACCAGTTAAGAAATCTGGTAATCTAAATCTAAACCAAACAAGACCAAAGCGACATAATTCTAACATACAGTTATAAGATCTGACTTTTAAAATATAAAAACAGTTCTGTCCATAACAAACTATAGTTGCAACACTGTATCAAACTTTGAAAAGCACCGCTTAAGGATTTAAATCTCCACCATATGTGGGTGATAGAATTTGTAATCAGGAATGTTCCAAATGAAAAACGCTGAATCCGTAATTGCAAAAAAGTTCAAGGTTCTTTTTAATAGTCCATTTGAGATACCAGCCAACGCGTTTCGTTCCGTCAAGCGGAACTTCTTCAGGGCGCAATAGATGTCATCAACCGTATGTATGTTTCGAGGAAAAGCGTCTGGTTGGAATATATCTGTTCCCTCTATGTGGGTGATGGAAAATGAAGTGGATCCCAAATAAAGGTTTTCCTCAAAACCTGTTTCTTGCCGATTATTTTGAATAATATAAGGATGTAATATTTGCCTTGCTATTTCAAAGAATATATTTCTCGCAAAGACGTTCCTATTTCTTCATCTTAGCTTCGAATATGCTGCATGATTCACCGTGGGGTATTAACCTTTAATAATATAATGTGCACGTTTTGCACCGTTGAGTAGTGAAATTCCGTAAACTTCGGTTAACACACACAATTTTGCAGTCACTTTGAGGTAGTCACCTGTCAGGGTAGGTCCCGATACCCCCAGTTGGCGTCTCGACAGTCCACACGCCAAGTTATTTCCGGCAAGTAGTAACACTACTCAACGGTGCAAACACTCTTCAAATGGCATTTGGTTTGATTTGATTGGAATTAGGAACTCTTCCAGTATGAGTGTGGTCAGAAACAGAGAGCGAAATATGAATACAAGCCAGGGCGAAGATAGTCACCATATTGAAAGTAAACAAGCAGAGGAAAAGTATATTACAAAATTGAAGTAAAAGTAGGTAAGGACAGAGGTGATTTCAAAGTTATTAAAGTCCAGTGCAAGCGAAAGCCTAGAAGTAAATCTTAATATGAGTGCCTATAGCTCAGAAAAATCATCATATTCTCTTTATCAGCCATGGTCAGCTGCAATAGAAAATTGGAGAACAAAGTAGCGTCAGTAGGAAGCTAGTGTGGTCTTATGGTGCAGAGTATACGCAATATTGGGGAAACGGAATTTCGAGCCCAGTGTAAGGTCATCTGTTTGATTTACAAGATGACAGATCAAAGTTAGTAAGATCTGGCATTATGATATCCAAAAGAATATAGTAATATGAAAGGGCATGTGAAGTCCAGCTCACATAGAATGACTGTTATTGACAGCATGTCATGTGTTAAAATTCTGTAAAAAATCATGGATGCAAGTTATCAAGAAATAACAAAGAATATCGAATATCATTTGTCTAACAGGTCAACAGATGTAACGTAGTGGACAGAGCATCATGGTTCACAATAGAAAAAGTTCACAGTGAAAGTACTGAGATTACAACCACTTAGGGGTGACTGAACATATGTTAGAAA
This sequence comes from Lissotriton vulgaris, assembly GCF_964263255.1. Lineage (NCBI taxonomy): Eukaryota > Metazoa > Chordata > Amphibia > Caudata > Salamandridae > Lissotriton > Lissotriton vulgaris. The sequence continues at coordinate 1,472,226,478 of NC_141685.1, forward strand.
GTGAAGATAAGAACTTGAAATTTGAGTACACAATACACAGTTGGTGGAAAGGTTGTTATGTTATCAGTCATTATATCTGGTAGTGCCTCTGGAGGAGATCATAGGTTGCTCCAATGTTAATTTGCATATAACCAGTAATGCATCGTTAAATCCGTGTTGAGGGTGTTCTTTATTGTGTCATGTAAGTTCACTTTTCGTTTGTCAAAGTCTCAAATCATCTCAATTTGCGATTGCCTCTACGTGTGGGTTTATTCACAGTTTCTAATCCTGCAAAAGTGGATATTTTGTTATGAGGATGAAACTCATTGAAATGATCAGTCAGCGGGTGCCCAGTGGTAAATTTATTGATGATCCTATAATGCCCCTGGGTTCACAATCGTAATGGTTGAATTGTTCTGCCAAAATATGGTTTATTGCAGGGGCAAAAAAATCACGTAAATTGTAAATTTGCTATTGCAATCCACTCAATTGTGAGTCTTTATGGGTGGTTCAGGGTTTAGCCTGTTCTAGGGTATTATGAAGACCAAATCTGCAAATTTCACAGTTATGACAAATATGAAAACCGGCAGGTCTATCTAATAAAGGATTCTTAGTCATTTACTGGTCAAAAAATTCAGGTTTGCACAGAAATGTTTTGATATTACGTGCCTTATAGAATCCACTTTCAGGCAAATCCATATTACTGTCAGAGAGACAAGTGTTGTGCAATAATAGGTACTTGTGCTGGTTTAGAATTGACCTGATCTCATGATGGCCATTGTAATAGTCAGGTATAGAGCGTATAGATTTTGTATCTTAATTTGACACTGTGATATTTGTTTGAAGAGTATCTATACAGTTGACAGCTATAACCTTATTCATGGTCTCCTTAAGGTGTGTTGGCTGAGATCCTCGATATTCAAGTCGATTTATTAGTTTCATCCCATTCTGAAGAAATACAACCTGTTCACTGCAGTTTCGTTTAAAACGTAAGAGTTCACTTTTAGCACCGAGAGAGGGAGAAACACAGGTTGGCTGTTAACTTTTGATAGACCTATACACCTTGGTCTAATGCTTAGAACCAGTACTTGTGCTTTGCTTTAAGAAAAATGCTCTTTTCAGATCCAAAGATTTTGGACCAACGGATCTACATATTTGTATAACTATGAAAATACCCCTTTGCTCAACTTATCCTCCAAACCTATAAGATTCATGGCCTAATGGGTAATGCTTTTGCCATTTTGAGGTTAATCGAGCACTCGGATTTTATCCATTTAGCAAGGTTTGGCGATTCCTGGGACATCAACCCCTTCTTTGCCTCACATAACTAGTACACAGCAGAATGGATTAAAGGAGAAGGATGCCTGTTGCACATGAAAGTTATTCCACAAATAGCAGAAATAGATGAATTTTAAGCAGTCAAATTTTGTTATGTACAAGCTCATGTACATTCAAAAATAGTTAACCAACGATAGTTAACCAACACCTGGAGTACCAGGAAACATGATTTACTCTACTAAACATCAGGCTACTTGTTCACTGGAGCCACTACTCTTTGAATGTAATTCTTATGATACATTTTATGACTTGTGGGCTTTCTTGCTTGCATTGAAATTACTACTGGTGAAAAACATGTTCTTGTTGTGGCACATGTCTGTTTGTACATGCAGTAAAGGTAAAGACACCCCATGAGTGATGGCAGTCATTCCATTATTATTCTTTGCACTACACTAATAGAGCATCAGGATAAAAGTATGCACATTGATGTATGCAAAGTATCAATAAAGGCTACAACTGTTTCCTATACGTATCGAACAGGTCACTGTGGGAAAAATGCCATCACCGCACGTTTGGCCAACATAATACTATCAGCACACTTTTCATTGAATGAAAATGCATAAATCATTTGTTGAAATTTATTTCTGTAGAGGTGTGTATTCTTTTTAACTTATGTTTTCCTTCAAGGAAGTTGGATGCCGCTACCTAAACCTTAATAAGATACCCAACCAGTTTCATACATCTTCTCTTCATTCAAGTGAAACTGAGCCAAAATAAGCACTGATAGGTGCTTGTACATGCAAATCACCTGCGCTCACTAAGGATGAACCTTAAGTAAGTCTAACCTGTTGAACATTGTTTGATAGTGACCAAATAACACATCTAATTTGCATGTATTCAACATGAGCTCACCTATACCTACAAAAATCATTCTTCATGTCTCTTACATATTAAGAGAGCTCAACTGAGGAAATTTTGAATTTAGATAAATATTGGCTTAATGAAATTGCTCAACTACATTTAGCATGCCAATGGGGTTTATGATATACAACTTGCAGTGAATAAATGCTGAGAGAGCACTTATTTAAATATGCTTTTTGTAAAACTATATGCAAATCAGTCTTCTTCTTACTCAAATGGGGAAGTCCAGCTGAACTCCAAAGCAGTGTTATTCTGAATAGGAATACAAGGAAACCAGAAGGACTTGTTGTGCCTCATCGGGGAGATGCAGTCTGAGTCCCTTTGGGACAGAAAAGAAGTGATCAATGAAAGTTTTTTAAACAATTGAAGGCATTGGGAATTCCTCTAGTTAAAATTCCATGCCATCTTTGCTTAGCTTGTCCTTGTGAATGCAACATGGGACCAACCTTATTCAAACCAGTATTGACCCTGGTACTGATGGAGCAACCAATCCTAAATATAAATTTTACCTGGAACTCAAGAGTACCAGATGGTTTTTGAGCTTCTAGCCTCATCAAAGAGATTCAGCCTTTTCATCTTTGGTACTGTGAGCTCTTTTTCATCATCTGGATTTACTCCTTACTTCAGGATACTCATTTAGTGAAAGTCAAGGGGTATAGCCCTCCCTCTTAGGAGGCTCACCATAATATCATAAAGAGGTACAGCACATTAGGTCAACTCAAGGAAAACTCTGTTGACCAGAATGGTAGGACAAATGAATTCTGCTACATTTACTGGCCACCTTTTCCATTCAGTTGTCTTATTAAATCACTTAAGTCACATGTAGTGGTTGTTCACATGTAATATTAGCCCTGATGTATCAATGTGCAATCTTAGCTTTCCCTTTCACCTGCAACTTGTCTAATGAATATGTTGCATCGTAATGGTAATGCATGTTAATGATGCTGTTTTCATTTTTGTTCAGAGGGGTATGTTCTGGAAACTGATCTTCTAGTACACTAGAAATAAAATCTATGTATCTGCGTGGAACACACTGGTACAAGCCAGACAACATGGAATGGCATTGAGGATGATTTTAGAACTGTAGTACATTCTCTAACTACTGATGAGCATTCTTAGGTTGCATAATATAGTTAATGGGTTATTTATTTTTCTCACATATTCTATCTTTTTGGTTAAATCCTCAACCTCACTGATCTTACCATCTGAGGTTCATTCATTTGTGTTTTCATGCTACTCAAAGTGTATCCAACATAGTCTACACTACATGGTCACTTAAAAAAATAAATGACTTTTTTTTTCTTTTATTATAAATTTAAAAAATATTGATAACAACACAGGGCATTTGGCATTCGAGTGATACAGATCATGGATGTTGAAATTGATTAATATACCAAGGTGACATTAGAACATAGTGCACAGTTTGCTGCCTAATACAAGTATTGCCGACATCTTTATGTACACAAAACAGTTTCAACAAAATATGTGTACAACTTTTTGGAATTTGAAAGTCGATGCTTTCACAGTGTTGTTACAATTGAAACAATGTCAGTTACTTATGTACTCAATGTTGATATCATTCTTGCTATAAATCACTGTCAGCTTTAGTCATTACATTCTACAGGTTCTTGTTGCTCAAATACATAACTAAAAGTCTTTCAAATGTCCCCAATATTAAGCCTTCGTTATTAATGTTCTAAATCTTTTCCACAGTTGTTTGATTCTTGTAACTGTGCCTGCTGTATGATATACTCAACTTTATGTTATCCTAGTCCTTTCTTTGACTGTTAATAACTTTTCTCCGGATGTAATCTATATTTTTGTGTCATTTAGAACCAGAATGTATTGAGTATGAACCCGCTTATCAAAATGTCCAAACATATAGCTGTTGCAAACTTGAAATTATCTCTCTTTAGAAATTATTTTTTATACTTTTATCACTAAATAGGAGATTCTTTATCAGTGATTTTGGATGGAAACATGTAGCCAATAATAAACTGTTTAAATCAGAGTTGTATGTGAATATGTCTGTTTCAAACAGAAGGAGGGTGGGAACACTCTGCCTCACATCCCAGGACTCAGTTTGCCCCAATGCATCATGGTGAATGCAGATCATGATACCACTTACCTCAGTAGAAGTCTTTAATGATTCACCCTTGTTCGGGTAGCCTGGGCTGTGTAACTCTAGACACATGTCTAGAGATATAAAGCACTGATTGTACCAACAAGGATGAAACAATAAAGATCCTCTTTTGATCTTGCATAATGATGTCAGGTACAGGAGAACAGGTTCAGAGCGGTCACGGGAGCTTTAGGACTCACAGAGATAAGTTAATTCAGAATCTATTTTTCATATACAACTAAGTCTAGACACTTCCTACGTTAGAACAGAGAAGGTCTTTATTAACCAAATGCTTATTACATGCATTCATTTTTATACATCAAAAATAATATTCTAAATCTCAGAACATATGAATACAAGTGATCACACTCACCAAAGACTCAGCCTAGAAAAGTATTCATTGCTGCACTAAAATCCCTCGAGGATATTTTCGAGTTTTGGTTAAGGGTTCACTCAGTGTTCACTTGATCCAAGGTTTGTGGCGGAAATGTAAAGTCACTGTGGTTTGTGTAATAATTTACTGTGACGTTCAGATGCACATAGTTTATGTAGTTACAGTAATACAAACCTACACCAAATGTGTCTCTGACTGATGGAAAACACATGAACATGAATACGCTGAGAGCAGGTACGGTGATAGGAAACCGCTCACACCTGCAGTAGTGGGTGTTGTATAAAAAATAAGGATTCTGCAGGCCGATTCATGAAGCTACATTGCGCTCGCAAAGGGCCAGATTCTGAGAATCTGGCCCTTTGCGAGTGCGATTTTTGCATTTGGGATTCATCCTCCCAAATGCAAAAATTGCTATTAGCGAAATCGCATATTTGCGAGGAATTGGATTTAAGGAATCTCTATTAGAGATTCCTTAAATGCAATTCATAAACCAATTGGAAATTGCGAATTCGCAATATTTGGTCGCTATTTACCACGAAGTCTGACTTCGTGGTAAATAGCGAAAAAATAGTAATAAGCACTTTAGTGCATTTTTTTCTGTGGCATGTTACACACACACATGTCCTTTGGACATGTGTGTGCGCAACACCTGTTTAAATTTGCATTTCAGGGGTGCTACAGGGTGTCCTTTGGACACCCCTGGCACCCTTGAAATCGCTATCTTATTTGCGATTAGCTAATTGCTAATCGCAAATAAGGAATGTGTAGGAATCGCAATTTATTTTGCGATTCCTACATGAATACCGTTTTGCGAGTCTGTAATAGCGATTCCTTATGAATCGCTATTAAAGACTCGCAAAACGGGTCTTTGATGAATCTACCTGCAGGTTCTTCAACCTAGATGGTAAGAATAGATTTTCAGGTAGCGGAATTTAAAATTAAAGCTGATCACTGAAAATATTGAAATCAATTGCAGAATTGATTTGCTTTCAATAATAGTTCTTCATATTGGAATGTATCTACCTGAAGTACTTGCGGAGTCAGTAAGAGTGGCGAACACTACCCAACTGCATAAGAAGCTATATGCCATTGGTTTATAAAATGAGCCAAGGCTCATGCCTGCAGATAGTGCCATTGAGAAGATTCAAATAAACGTTACTCTCTCTTAGACTTCTTAATTAAATTAATTACTAATGTGACCAGTGTCTTGGCCCATAAACTGACAACTTTATGGCCTGGACCAGTTCTATTGTAAAATTGTTTTCCCAATTTGTTCCATCTACCTTGGGCCTCCGTGCATCCTGGCTCTTGCACAGGAGGGTCACACCTCACATTTTCTACTGCATTGTCTATGAAAACATGCATTCCAGCAGTGAAAGAGTGTATTAATAACCCTGCTGCTGAGCTTCATGGTTTCCTGAAGTGTCTTCCCACTCAATTTGAAGAATCAGTCAGTGACACAGTTCCAAATGTATTCTTTGCTTAGTCCCTGCAGGACATTTGGCCATGGTGTTATGTCAGCAAGCATTGGCAAAAGTCTCCCCACATTGTGTGCACTGTGTGATGACAAGGTCTAATTAAAGTTGTGTGTGATGGGTGTTGTTCACTATTGATGTCACGGATGAATGCAGGATGTGCAAGAGTTGGCCGCAGTGTTGGACATAGCCCATATTTGGTAAAGTTCAAAATAGGTCCTAGTATACCATTTGCTTGTATCCCATTTATGGGGTTTAATTGGTGCATAATACAGGTCTTGAAGTGCTGTGAGACGAGGGTCTGAACAGCTTTGTGTGGAGTTGATGCAAGGAATGGGGAAGGAATTCTGGTGACATCCAAGGATTACCCTAATATACATGTGAGTTACAATTTGTGAATTCAGAGGCAGTACAGATTTTTTCTGGCTGGAAGAAAAAGCGTAGAAAACAATATCCAAACATGAAACCACTGTTGACTTTAACATCTGTAGCTGGCGATTGGTCTATTTCAGTGCGGACCTTAACTTGTGTGGACATTAATTGCTGCCCAAGCCCTCGGGAGCCTATTGGGATGAATCACAAGATTACTTTTCTACTGATTATCACTTTTTCATGTATGCCGCATTAAGTAGGCTGTGCTTCGACTAGTTCAGTGTTTAAACGCCCAAATAGTACTACATTGATTAGAATTCCCGTTTCCATCAGTAATATTGTTGTAAAAGCCCATTCACAATGTTATACACCTATGGTGTACGAAGATGTGCTGCCTTCTCGTTTGCGAGGGCTTAAGCCTCGTTTTCACCATGGCACACATAAGCAAGAAAGTTAGATTTCTGTTAGATCAGCAAAGAGGCTTCAGCTGTGTATCTTACAGCCAGATTCATCATTGTCCCATTTTGCGAGTCCTTAATAGCGATTATTAAGGAATAGCTATTAAGGACTTGCAAAACGGGATTCATGTAGGAATCGCAAAATAAATTGCGATTCCTACAGCTTCCTTATTTGTGATTAGCAAATTGCTAATCGCAAATAAGGAATAACTCCCCATTCATTCCTATGGGCCTAAAGGCGTTTTTTGCATTTGGGATGATGAATCCCAAATGCTAAAATTGCGCTTGCAAAGGGCCAGATTCTCAGAATCTGGCCCTTTGCGAGCCGATTTAAGTTTCATGAATCTGGCCGTTAGTTTTAAAGTCGTTTCAGTGTGTCTCATGAGAACAAGGGGCATCTGCTCCAGCTGCTATTATGAGTAGTTTGGATTTCTGTCATGTGACTTTTTTCTTTGCCTATACACAATCCAGGATTGTTTTTTTTCTCTTGTGCATTGCCTGATTGTGTATTGCTCCCCAGCTAGAATGTCTAATAAAAGTTATGCAATATACGTCCCAGAATGTATGAGGTTCAGATCTTGAGTTTATTTAATGAAACCTCACCTTTTGCCTCTGGCCCTTTCACAGATGTCTCTCTGTGCATTTGAATCAAAATGGTTAGTAAGGGATTTTGATTTACCTAGAAAGCTAATTAGAGGATAAAAGAATATCTAAAATATGTACACACTTGACCTTATACTTTGCCTGTTCGGGAAATAATGTCATCTCTTTAGGATTTTTTTTATGTCTACAGATCATCCCCACGGGCTTTAGAGAAGCCCTTTTATTGTGAATGGGACACTGCAGAATAGACAGGAACTAACAGCTCACCCTGTCGCCCTCAGGTTAACCCTCCCACTTTATCGCGCCCTCACCCAACCTTCACACTTCTCCCCACAATCTCGGCATCTAAGTTGTTATGATAATCAGTTGTAAACCTAATAGACATGTAACAGCCCCATCCCCTACTATTTGGAAGAGATGTATCTCCCATACCTCTCCCTTGGAACCAGGGAGAGAAGTGCCATGTCCTCTTAATAACATCCAGCCATACTGCTACAATGTTGCATTCATGAACAACCATTTCCGCTCTCCGCCTGTAAAGGTATCACACATTGAGGAACAACATTTGTGATAATATTTTTTTTTAATCTCTGGGTATTCGTTGTGCCAATTGATAAGCAGGTAGGAAAAACAAAAAGTGAAGGATGGAATGCTCAAAGTAGTCATTTTGCCAGAATTCAAGTTGATTGTTTTTGCTCGTCTGTACCATTGAAGACATGGACCAACCACAGGCACAGCAGTCACGGAAGCGCCCCCCCCCCCCCCTGAATGGGAACACAAGACATGTTTGGACTTTATTGGACCGCATCTGGGAAGTCCGGCTCGAGATGCTATAGCACAGCGAGGTAAGGGACTGATGCGTAGGCATAATTTGATCACATTGGGCCTCATTACTAGTAGCTCCATAAATTGCAAAATGTGCGGCAACTCCTGTCGCCTCACATTTCAGTTCGTGAGTTTGGCTTTTTTCATTCATCCGAATGCAGGGTGCACTAGACACACACCCTCTTGTGGAATAATGACATGGGAATTACCGGGACATCAAGATGTTTTTGCTCTAAGCACCAACATATATTATTCCCCATTTTAAGGAAAAACTCGTGATAGGTGCTATGTATTTCTGCTGAGAAAAGAAAAACTGAGGCGTGCAAATGTTTGCATTAAATGTGTCCTGTTACTATCGGTGGAGTTCCATCCACCACTTTTAGGCTGACACGAATTAGCATTAACAACTGTTTTGATCACATTTGGCTAGAAAAAGATATTTTATTGAACATTGCAGGCCATAAATTCATGACGACAATTACGTTTCATGTTCAAGTCGCCTTCTACAGCGAACAATCTGCATCTCCTTCCGTGCGGCAAAACAATAAAGTGTACTGTAAGGCCATAGGGTTTGACAGGTGGAACTGTTCCAAGGGGAAAGGTACATTATGTTAAGTTTATCAGTATCATTTTCACATTTAGTTCCTGGGTCATATTGTTACCTGGAAAGTACAGTGCCTCCCGTGTTTATATTGGATGCCGAACCTGCCCCATTAAAGGATTTCATTGACAGCTGGCAACGCAAGCATCGAGGAAGGCAGGACTATTTTTGGCATATGAGGCACTATTGTGCTCTCACACTGCTCATATTCGATGTTTAATATATCTTTCAACTAATTTAGGAAGTAGATAGTTCTCAAAAAAGACCTTTCCGATTTCAAATTGATGTGGCTTTGAGGGGGTGCGCTGCGTATGGCGGTGGGCAGTGCCAAGATACCCACTACGTTACAAAGGGCGTTCTTCAATCTCCACACAGCAAATTATTGTTTATATATAAAAAAAAACTGCACGATCTGACGTCTAATAACTGTTGGGAACAGGATCACGGATGTGCTTCACCGTAGTTTGGCACCAGGCCTCGTGTACATTTCACTGTGCAGACAGTGAGGACGACTGACCTTTTTTATCGTGCCTTCGTGGACTTTTAATTAATAATTGCAGTACGTATTAATGCTGTGCCTAGCCATTCATCTTCGCTTTTATTTGCAGAGATGATCTTTAGCTGCCAAAAAAATGTCTCCCTTCTCACGCAGAGTCTTGGCAATGAGAGTGTACCCATGCTAGATGCATTGCCAATGCCACGCGCGTCTTTCTGCTGTAACGTATGCTGGAATTGAGGTGCACTGGATAGAATAGGTCATGGACTCATGGCAAAACCTCCAGTCACCAAGGGTTCGAAAGCAGAGGGGAGAAGAGAGGCACCATGATGGCTGTGTGTGTATGTGTGTGCTCAGCAAATTCTCATTCATTCATTCATTCATTCATTCATTCATTCATTCATTCATTCATTCATTCATGTGGTAAGTAGGCCATTTTATTGTATTTCTTGAAACAAATTATTTACAATATTACATATAAAGCAGAAAATGCATGTCATTTTATAAACACTTAAGGTGTCATAAGACCCTTTACCAGAAAAACTTTAAAAGTTGTGCAGGGGCGGCTGGTGACATATGAAAGTGGTGAGGCGACAGAAGTGCCTCACCGCATCCCAAAATACATAAATAAAACAAGCATGCAAAATAAAAACACTCACATGCATTACAATAACATTACAAATAAAATAAATGTACTAACCCGACCTGCGTCCTCTGTCCTTCGCAGTCAGTGGCTCCAACAGGCATGAGTGGAAGAAGTAACTTCCCTAAGCAATCCAGGAGCTGCACTCATGGTGTTTACTAGCATGAGAGCAGTTCCAGGATTGGATGGAGCAGGCTGGCTAGATGCTCCTTCCGCCTTATAGGCCTGTGCTTGGTCCCACCCAGCTGTCAAAGATAGCTGCTTGGAGAGCTTCAAATTGTGCATGTCAGTTTGGCTGGCAGAAAACAGCCGGCCAAACTGACTTGCACACTTTGCAGTGTCTGGCCAGCCACTACTCCAGTCCTCCATGCAGCAGAGGACATGCCCCTCATTTCTCTCAGCTCTGGGGCAGGCTGACAGCTGCAGTTTACTTTGTAAAAAAGAAAATTGTAAAGAAATATTTTAGTTGCCATTTTATTGTTCACGTTGATTTAGCACGGCTCACAGCAGGCGGGGTGGGGGGGGGGCAATACTCCCCCGCCCTCATGGTGAAAGTGCTGCTGGCTTTTAGTCACTTCTGCACCAGACATGTCCAAACAACAAATACACAAGAATAAAATGAATCGAAGTTAAAGTCAATGCAGCTATGAATAATATGAGCACTGACCACCACAAATACAGAGACAATTGTCATGTTTCTTAATTTACTGTCTAGGTTTCCAGTGGCCAATTAAGGCACTTTATAAAACAGCTCATTCCTCTGTGGCAGTCTCTGTGAAGTAATAACTGTCATTAGCATGTCTGTCACATTCTAAGGGGTCTAATTACTAAGATTTAACACCATGTTTGCATCTCAAAAGGTACGCAAAATGACGCTTAATCTTTTTGACCTATTTACTTTCTAGCGTACAGCCTGTTTTATGCTGGTAAATCACTTGAGAGTAAGGCAAAGCAGCACATAGCGCTGCTTTACATTACTTTGTACCAAGGGGCCATACCATGGGTGGTGATTGAGTGTTCTCATGCAACCACCAGCTAAGCCCTATTTACTTAAGCAAGTAGACAAGGACATACAATCAATCAAGTAATATTCGTATAGCATGAATAATCACCCCAGGGGGAATCCAGGTACTGTGCTGCAGGTATCAGTGGAAGAGCCAGATCTTCAGTCCCTTCCTGAAGTGGGTCAGTGAGGGTGCAATTTGGAGGTGGAGGGTGTTTCAGGCTTTGATGTCAAGGTGGGAGAAGGAAAGTCCTCTGTAGTTGCTCTGACAGATACGTGGTGTCTGAGCGAGGCAAGGTGTGCAGAGCAGAGGTTTCTGGTAGGTTGGTGGAAACCAGGCTGTGGTACATGTAGGCTGTTTTTTGTTTATGGAGGGCTTAGTATGTATCGGTTAGGAGCTTGAAATGGCATCTCTTCTGAATGTGGAGCCAGTGGAGGTCTTTTAGATGGTGGGTGATGAGTGTCCTCTTAAGCAGGTTGAGTATCGCAAATAAATTAAAGGGAACGTGCACTGTAATTCCAAAAATTAATCTCAGTACTCAGTTTGTAGCATGCTATAAAGGTTCTCACTCTCTGATCATGGAGCGTGTGTAACAAATAAAATAGCTGCGCCCCCTGTTAGGGTTGTTCCCCTTTAGCACTGCAAATACGCCTACGTCCAGGGGTTGTTTGAAAATGATTACACTTATATTAAGTTCAAATGCAATTAGTTTATTTTATCAAGGCAATATTCACTTTCCACCCACCTTGTGAAACATCAAAATATTTTAATAAATCATAATTTTCACAAAATGATATATTATTCATCCAGAGTGGTTCAATTGCAGTGTCCCATCCCGAAGCATTTCGGGACGTCGCCCTTCATCAGGTGGTATCAATTCTGTAAAAACACATAATGACAATCCATTAGGAAACAGATCTTCATATCCTGTATTGCCTCCCAACACCACTGGGTGAGGAGCCCAATAAACGAATGCTAAAGTGATAACGTGTATCAGTGTCCCTATAGGAATCATTTGGCATCATTTGTTATTTGTAATATTGTCATAGCAGTGATCATCAATTGATTAATACAGGGAATTCCTTCATAAACACTCAATTGTATAAAGGGTTATTTTATTCAAAAGACTTTTCAGTACGAATCACAATCTGGCAACTGACATACTACTGGAATTATCTGTTCATTCACCAGTAGTATACAAACACCTTTTGCTTTGAGTGCATATGGAAAAGAAAACACCATATTTAAGGAATCACACAGAAGATTTCATCTGATTTTACATTCTGTCTAATCAGCATACAACTAAAAGCAAAACGGTGTCAGTGCGTCAACGTTTTGTGCGTGTGCGCGTTTTCACAATAAATATCAGTGACGACAGACTGCTGAACTAAGAATGGGGGCTATATTGTATCGGCTCCTATGCCAAACATTCATATGCATCATGGGGGCCATCTTGTAAAGTGCTGTTAACATAACGTGAGGTTAGTAATTCTTAATCCTGTGTGAATGTAAAGATTCACTGTGCAAGGTAAATATTAACACTGTCATGTAATGCAAAGTGCCGCAACAGATAAGCTAGTCCAAGATGTGTGAGATCCTGGGTACATAAAGACTCAACCAGCTATGTGCATTCATAGGCTTGTTCAAAACTTGAAAGACCTTGAGTATGTTAAAACTCAGCAAGCTGTATACATGTCATATGCATAATTTGAAACATAAACATTAAAAACATAAACAAAAATGATAATGTAGACCCAGAGATATTAACCCATTCCATGCAGCAGCGATTCTGTGCCTGTGCGGCAAAATCGCGAGTGGGTGGGTTTATGAAGGCCCCCAGCAGTCATCAGCACACGAGCATCGTAGTGCATGACGGCTGGGGGCCGTCATCAGCATGCAAGGGGTTAAATGACATAGTTAAAGTTACTGGTGATAGATGGGTGAGGTTTACCCTGCTTCTTACAATTAACACATGAATTCTATCCTGTCATTCAGACCATTTGGTCTCAAAGCGTCCAAGCGCTTGATCCAGAAGATTTCCCTTTCTAACAAGCTTTTGTTTTTGTCTTTACCCTCCTTCTTCTCAACAATTTCTAAAATGAGGAATTTCAATTGGCAGATGTGGTGACCATGGTCTAAAAAATGGCTGGCTATAACAGACTTCATGTTCTTGGTACGAATATTACTTTTGTGTTTGTTTAACCTGATTTTACCAACATATACCAACCCGCACGGGTATTTCAACAGATATATGATATTCTTGGGGCACAGTTAGCAGACACTCTGAGATCAAATTTAGTGCCTTTCATGGGGTGAGAGATCCAAGTCTGTTTAATAGCACTGTTGGAGTTATTACAATTATAACATGGTGTTGTCCCTTTGTAGGCGACTTTTTCTGTGTTGGCGTTGGTGTATGTTAATATCTCTTTAACAATCTTCCCTCTCTGATAGGCAAACATTGGGATTTCTGAAAAAATGCCTCTGAAATGCCTCTGAAATCAGTTTCAGTAATAAGCATTGGCCAATGCTGTAGAATTTACTTTTTGAACTGAAAGCTTATAGTTGAAAATGTTGATATTAAAACCATCCTTTTACTTTGTGTTTTCACCTATGTGGTCTTTAGCAACTCCTGTCTAGTTTTCTTGGCACATTGTTCTTTAGCTTGATCCAACACCTTGTTCGGATACCCTCTGTCTCTGAATTTGTCAAGCATTCTCTCCATTTGCTAACTAGATGTTTCAGGGTTAGATACAATTCTTTTAACTCTTAAAAGTTGTGAGAATGGTAAATGATTCTTCAATTATTTCATGATTTCTCATTTGAACTTAATATAAGTGTAATCATATTCAAACAACCTCTGGATGTTGGGGTATTTGCTGTGCTAAAGGGGACCAAACCTAACAGTGGACACAGCAGGTTGAGTATCAGTCTGGCTGCTGCATTCTGGATTGTCTGAAGTTTTTGCATGAGTTTGATGGTGGTGCCAGCCTAAAGTGCATTGCCATAGTCAAGCTGGCTGATGAAGAGGGTCTGCGTCACAGTTTTCCTTGTGCTGATGGGGAGCCATCTGAAGATTTTGAAGAGCAGGCGAATCCTGTGGAAGCAGGCTGAGGAGATGGCGCTGACCCGACGTTTCATGGAGAATTCACTGTCCAGATGATGCCAAGCTTTAGGGTGTGGAGGAAGGTCTAAGGCCCGCTGCCAGCAGGAATTGTTTCAAAGGTCGGTGTGTCTCCCGAAGATCAGAACTTCCATTTTGTCCACATTGAGTTTCAGGCAGTTGCCTTTCATCCATGTTGTAATGTTTTTCATACAGATGTTGAAGTTGTGCTGATGGGGAGCCATCTGAAGATTTTGAAGAGCAGGCGAATCCTGTGGAAGCAGGCTGAGGAGATGGCGCTGACCCGACGTTTCATGGAGAATTCACTGTCCAGATGATGCCAAGCTTTAGGGTGTGGAGGAAGGTCTAAGGTCCGCTGCCAGCAGGAATTGTTTCAAAGGTCGGTGTGTCTCCTGAAGATCAGAACTTCCATTTTGTCCACATTGAGTTTCAGGCAGTTGCCTTTCCTCCATGTTGTGATGTTTTTCATACAGATGTTGAAGTTGGTCTTCGCCAAGGTGGTGTCCTATGAGAGTGAGAGGACGAGCCGTGCGTCGTTGGCATAGGAGATGATGTTGATGTTGTGCGTTCTGACGGTGTCAGAGAGTGGTGACATGTAGATGTTGTAGAGGTTTGGGGCTAGATGTAGGTCATTCACAAATACCCGAATCGTTATTACTGATTTTTACTGAATCGTTAATAAGGAATCAGTATTTGCGATGTAGGTAATAATTCGGTAAAAGTTACTGATTCGGTAAAATTCGGTAATAGTTACCTATTTCTTAGAAATCTGTAAAAATATTACCGAAAACCCATTACCGAATCGGTAAAATACCGATTCTGTAATACCGATTCGGTAAATACCGAATCGGTAATTCAAAAAAACAGGAATTGTTGAATCAGCCAATCCAGAACAAGCACATAACTCCCAACCAGGAAGTGGCAACACCCATGCAGGTGCACTGAATCAGTAGGTGTTGGAGAGACTGGGAGCAGCAGCAACAGCAGAGGAGCAGAACAGCCAACACCCAGTTCACAGAGACAAACTGCACCATGGCCACATCAGATACAAGCAAGGATTCTTTCTGCAGCTGGGAGAAAAAGAAAACTCAAATTCAGTGAGAAGGAGTTGGAGGTCCTCATTGAGGAAGTGGTAAAAGACCATGACCAGCTCTTTGTTAAGAGGTCACTAAACGTGCCTGAATCCCAGAAAAGGGACATTTGGATGGCAATCCAAGAAAAAATAAATGCAATTGGAGTCACACCACGGACAATTAAGGACTTGAAAAAGCGTTGGTATGACCTGAGAGCACGTGCCGGGGAAAGGATGGCTGAGCGCCAGAAACAATCTGGAAAAACTGGTGGTGGAAGCTCCACAGAGCCTGCTGCTACTGCCCTGGACCAACTGGTAGAATCCACCCTCCAGCCAGAGAGTGTCCGTGGAATTGGGGATGTGGATAGCTCTGCTAGACCTTCCAACACACAAGGTAAGTTGCAATTACATCATACTGTTTCCCCTCCCTAACCCTAATCCCCCTGCAACAATCCCACTCCAGGCCATGTTTTATGTAAGCTGTGCAATGCATCATGGGAAATGTAGTCCCTATCAAAGGGTACCAAAACAGCCACTCTCCAATAAGCATAGGCAATTGCTACACATCTATAGATGAGATAGCAGAGGTCCGACAGCTAGGATGTCAGTTGTGAAATTTATTAGCACACATTTGCTGCAAGAAAAGTGAGTAATGATACATTCTGTATGCACAGGCGGAACAGCGCCACAGGCTTCAGAGGGGGAGACTGCTGATGCTCCCAGGGAGGATAACAGAAGTGATAAGGAAGTTATGTCACCTCCATCCATTGCACTAACTACTCCACCACCACCTCCAAAGTCAAAGCGCTACACAGTTGCTCCACTTCTGGAGATTGATCCCACAGAGGAGGACAGGCAGGAAGTCCAGCATACATCCCCAGGTGCAGACACACAGCCATCTAGGGAGCAGTACCCCATGCAGGAACGCAGCACAGGTGTCCGTAGACGACGCCCAAGGTCACAAAGTCCAGAATTTCAAGGCTCAAATGTCTTTGCAGGCCTGGAGGGCCAAATGCTGATAGTGCAGCGCCTGCAGGGGAAGACAATGCGGACCATTCAGAGGCAGAAGGTGGAAAACAACAGAAAGGTAGATGAAAGGAAGGAGGCCATATACTGCCTAAACAATACAATGGCAGAGGGACTGAAGGAGGTATCTGAGGCAGTGAACAAATTAAGTGACAGAATGAAGGGTGAGCGCGCTGAAAGGCGGAGAGACAGGCAGGTGATTGCAGGCTTTACGAAGTCTGTGAACAGACTGTGTAATGCGACCCACGTGCTGAGTAGAAGATCTGTGGCCATACAACTGGAGATGGCCAAGTGCAGCCGTGAGGTTACCCAGGGCCTGGTCAGTCACCAGTGCCGTGGAAATCATGCAGACAAACCAGATTGCTGCCACCGGTTCCCGGGACGTTGAGGAAAGTGAGGAGGCAAGCAGTCGTAGCACTGAAACCCCCCCTTGCTAGAGAGTAGGAGGAGCAGTGTGAGGCATGGCTCTGCTGCAGGACACAGTGCTGCTGAGGACAATTTGCAAGCAGGACGCAGCACTGGTGTGCGGGGGCGCAGGAGATAGGCATGGCCCTACAATTCACATCTGTAGTGGGTGAAGTAACCCTTTTGAACATATAGCTGGTGTCATGGTGTGCTGGTAATTTGCTTGATGAAAGGTCTATTAAACACCCTGACATAAATGCATTACCTGGCTTTGTCTCATCACTTACTCAAAAATAATTATTTGTGATCTCTGACCGTCTCTGTCTCCCATCTGCTGCAGCTGCGCCGCCTGCTGCGCTGTGCTGTGGCTGTGTACCTTCCTCATCCTCATCCTCCTCTTCAGAATCACACATTTCAACAGGTATACCCTTCTTAGTGGCAAGGTTATGCAGCATGGCACATACAGCTATGATTTTGCAACACACCAGGGGCTGGTACTGCCATGCACCTCCACTTTTGTGCAGGCAGTGGAACCGGCTTTTGAGGAGTCCAAATATTTGCTCAACCACACTGCGTGACAATCTATGTGCAACATTGTATCTCCTTTCTCTTGGAGGGGATGGGTGCAGGTACGGAGTCAGGATGAAAGAGCGCACTGCATAGGCACTGTCACCTGTGTGTGAGATGTAAGTAAGTATTACACAGCGTGCAATCTCAGCAACAGTTGTGTAATTCAGGGGGTGTCACATGTACTTACCTAGCAGGTAGCCTTCACCAAATTCTCCTGCAAGGAGACAGGTATATATCCCACTGTTCCTGAATATGTATGAATCGTGGGTGCTCCCTGGAAACTTTGCAACTTTGTCAGTGATTATGTTCTTCGCATCACATATGACCTGTACATTGATGGAATGTGTGGACTTGCGATTGGGGTAGATGCACTCAGTCGCAGCAGGGGTCAAATTGGTATATGTGTCCCGTCAATGCAACCTATGAAGTGTGGGAAGTGGGCCTTCTGATAAAAGTCCAACTTGGTCTTCTGCAGTTCTGCCTGTGTGCTGGGGAATTTGATGTAGTGTGCCATCCTTTGCAACATGGCATCCAGGAATTTGCGGAAAAAACGTGACAGCAACTTTGTGAAACTTCACCTGCCGCAGCTATTACCCCTTGGTAACTGCCAGATGCCAGTAGGTGCAGGCAAAAGAGTACCTGTACATGAGTGGGTACTGCATGCGCCCTTGGTGTCTGGTGCTCCAGGAGTGGGAGCAGGTCCCGTATGAGGTCGAAGATGGTGGTTGGGTGAAGCCTGTAGCGCTCATGGATTTCAGCCTCAGTCAGTTGGAACAGTGTTATTCGCACTCTGTACACGCGCTCCTCCCGTCTCCAGATCCTCAGTCCTGCTGCACGCAAACTTAGCCGCCTTGCTATCACGTACAGGGCTGCCATTGTGTTCACACTGAAGCATTTTGGGGCTGTTTTTATACAGTGCACCTGATTACCACCTGCTTTCACTTAGTGTTAAATACCGATTCTTAATTACCGATTTTTGACAAATTCGGTATTACCGATTTTTGGTACATCACATTACCAAATTTTTACCAATTCCTTATTTCTGATTCAGTATTTTTTTTCCGATTCAGTATTTTTTCTCCAATTCAGTATTATTTTTCTCCGAATCGGTAAATAAGCAATCATTAACTGTTTTCCCTCATTTTTACCGATTCCTTATTACTGATGCCAATCGGTAATACCTACATCGCACATGGCTAAATACCGGTCGGTAACGGTGAAATTTACTGAATTTCACCGTTACCAACCTCTATTTAGCCACCTACAGCTAGCCCTTGGTGTCAGAAATTATAAAGCAGAAATGCTTTTTCTTTCCTTTATTGCCTGACTTTACATGTGTGCTGCACTGTACAGCAGACATAGAAAGTGGGAAAATGTTTAAAGTTAGTTTAAGCATAGTATTTTGTACTGGAAGGGTATCCTTAAAGTACAAAACCTATGCTAGACTCACGGAGACACCCTTGCACTATGGTGCAAAGGTGTGTCCATGGTGAACCACACATTTCTGTGTTGGCACTAGGGAGAGGGGAGGAGAGCTCCATATTTCTTTAAATTTAGCATTTTGCTCTCCTTATCACACTGCGCTGCATTTGTGGTTGCTGCACTGCTTTCTGTAACAAACTGGTAAATCTGTCTGTAAATCTGATAATTCACTACTGTGATGTAGCAAAGGTGGATTACAGTTCTCCATTACTCACTGTTGTTACCTCCTAGAGAAATTCCCAGTTGCTCCGACTGGGCTCTCTGTGAGTCGTTGGAATGCAGGGAGTACAGCTTCTGAAAGAGAGGGAAGGAATGGCACAGAGAGGGGTGGGGTTGATTGGCAGGTGACCAGGTGTTTTTTTATTTGGGACAGAGAGGAGAGGCCGTGTTAAGTATGGCTTCCCCATTACTATTTTGCCTCTGTGTAGCAGTTGAAAGCCTAGGCAATTCATTTCTAGGGCCATACATAATATAACATATGGATGGGTAAAAAGTGAATTACGCTGCCGTGTTTTTACCTCGAGCTTCACTTTAGTTGTCTGTCTGTTTTCACTCAGAACTCTTTGTGAAAAAAAACAGCCACTTAAATCACTGTTACCCATCTATAATTCTATATGTTATATGCTCTCCAACTATTTTCCACAAATATTGACCACAAATTGTTTTTGTGAAGGTGGACCAAAGAGGGGGGCACAGACATAAGTTATGTTCTACCATCATTAAAGGCTCAAGGTACAGATGACAGATCATGTCCTTTGCTAATAATCCCTTTCAAACTTCTTCAATTTTCCATAAGGGAATATACAAGAGGTGGAACCTCATGAATTCATTATTGGCTGCACACATTAAGTTGCATCTTAAGCAGGCTAGCTTTTCAATTATTGTTAGACCTAGTACCATTGACATGAGTCTCCCTTCCATTTTGTTGCTGTTGTCTTCTCTGTTTTTGATATGTTATTGCTGGTTTAGATGCTTTGGGCACCGTGCCACTGCTATTCAGTACCACAGTGCAAGTGCTCCCTATGTTAAATTACTGTAATGGATTAGTGACTCCATGATTGGCTTATTCGATTTACTTGTCAGACCCTAGTGCAGTGCACCATGTGTGCCCAGGGCCTGTAGATCAAATGCTGCTAGTGGGCTTGCGATACAAAAGGGGATGATGGATCGAGCGTTCAAGCAAGTCAAACACTCACCCCCAGTCAACTGATCTGGGTTTAATCCATCACCATTCTTTAGCCCACTCAGCCACCGCAGTTCAGACATGGCCGTATGCAAATCAGTCTGACCCTGTGCCTCATGGGAACAGTCCAGCCTGAACTGGCAATGAAGCCATGTCTTCCCTGGACCAGAAACAAGCATCCTGGGTCTGGTTTCGGATTCATAATCCTCATCAGCCAGGCTATCTTGAATCCAGTGGCCAAGTGAGCTAGGGACTCGCGTGTGAGAATACACTGCCAACTTAGGGCAAACAAAGCGATACAAAAGGGGATTATGGATGGAGCGTTCAAGCAAATCAAACACTCACCCCCAGTCAAATGATCTGGATTTAATCCATCACCATTCTTTAGCCCACTCAGCCACCGCAGTTCAGACATGTCCGTATGCAAATCAGTCTGACCCTGTGCCTCATGGGAACAGTCCAGCCCGAACTGGCAAGCCATGTCTTCCCTGGACCAGAAACAAGCACCCTGGGACCGGTTTTGGATTCATAATCCTCATCAGCCAGGCTATCTTGAATCCAGTGGCCAAGTGAGCTAGGGACTCGCGTGTGAGAATACACTGTCAACTTAGGGCAAACAAAGCGACACAAAAGGGGATGATGGACGGAGCGTTCAAGCAAATCAAACACTCACCCCCAGTCAACTGATCTGGATTTAATCCATCACCATTCTTTAGCCACCCCAGTTCAGACATGGACATATGAAAATTAGTCATCAGCCAGGCTATCTTGAATCCAGTGACCAAGTGAGCTAGGGACTCGCGTGTGAGCATACCCTGCCAACTTAGGGCGAACAAAGCGAAACAAAAGGGGATGAAGGACGGAGTGTTGAACATTGCAAGCACTCACTCCCAGTCAACTGATCTGGGTTTAATCCATTATTATTCTTTAGCTCACCAAGCCACCCCAGTACAGACAGGGCCATATGCAAATCAGTCTGACCTTGTGCCTCATGGCAACAGTCCAGCCCGAACTGCCAAGCCATGTCTTCCCTGGACCGGAAACAAGCATCCTGGGACCAGTTTCTGGCTAATCAGCCGTCATCAGGTTGAATCCAGTGGCAAAGTAAGCAAGGGACCCACGTCTGGCAGCTAATTAAGTGGCACAGTGCAAGTGCTCCCTATGTTAAATTACTGTAATGGATTAGTGACTCCATGATTGGCTTATTTGATTTACCTATCAGACCCTAGTACAGTGCACCCTGTGTGTGCAGGGCCTGTAGATCAAATGCTGCTAGTTGGCTTGCAGCACAGATTGTGCCACCCACAAAAGCAGCTTCTAAAGTGTGTCTCAGGACTGCCATTGCAGAGCCTGTGTGCAGTCTAGTGCTGCCAGTCGACCCACTTACCAGTCCCTAAACCTTCCCTTTTCGACATGTTAGCCACCCCTATGGTAGGCCCTGGGGCAGGGTACATTGTATGTGAAAGGTAGGACATGCCCTGATGTGTGTGGTATGTCCTGATAGTGAATTACAGCTAATTTAGTTTTTCATTATTGCAAAGCTACCTGTCCCCACAGGCCAGAATGGGCACTTTTAATATAACATCTTATCATCCTAAATGACTCAAGGAACAGGGTAGAAAAACAAATTTAGTATGCCTGAACTCAAAATGATAAAATACATATTTTAGTGAAGTTGGTTTTAACATTCTGTGTTTAAAACACCACTTTTAGAAAGTAGGTATTTTCTGACCTAACATCCAGCCTGCCTCTGCTATGTTGTGTATTGCATGTCTGGTTTGTGAGTGACAGGAGGGCTAGGGCTCCAGCAGTCTGATGAGTCAGGGCCTGGCTGAATACAACCTTGGCTGCACAGGGAGTGTGGGGGGTGGAGATTTCCTTTCACTCCTCTGAGCACTTACAGAATAGAGAGTAGGGGCAGGAGATTTATTTTCAGCCACCTGGGCCAGGTCTGCTTTCAACAATGCTTTCTCCATCTCCTGGCAGGAAGCTGCACAGAATGGGTTCTGGCTAGGTACAGGTACCCTATGCCTTTAGTATTTACTAGTATAAATATTGGGGCCCGGACCCCAAGACTTTAGATCATTTCTGGATATCAAGTCGGACCTTTTGCCAAGGAGAAGAACTAGAGAATCTGCAGGAGTTTTTTGACTTCCTCTGTGTCAGTGTGTTGTTTTCTGGGGTTGGCCTGCAGTGTTTTCTTTTATGCCAAGGAAAGGAGAAAGACTTTTATATGCAACTTTCATCATCTTAAAGCAGAGTCTCCAAGAGCTTGAACTGTGCTTGCCTCCTGCTGACGTCTGAGGGATACAAGACTTCACCACCAGCTACCCCTTGAATTTCCTTGCTGGGAATTCTGTCTGCAGAAGCCTGCATGTTGTTGGGAGCTGGAAACGCGACTCAATGAGAAGAAGCATGTCGCATCTTCAGCTGTTGCCGTCGCATCATCGGAGAAGCATGTTGCGACCGCAAGGGTCGTCATCGCATCACTGGAGAAGCGTGTCTCCGCCCAGCTGTATGTCATCGCATCACCGGAGAAGCGTGTTGCAGGGCTTGTCGCGGCTCCAAAGTAACAGTGTCGCCGCATGGCCGTCGGGCATGCACGCATCGTCTTCACGTTGTCGCATCGCATCAAGGGTGCCATCTTCTCGTATCACATCGGATCGTCGCATTTCATCTAGGCGTCATCTTGTCGCATCGCAACCGGGACGCACCAGTAGATCATTGCATCCTTTCTCTCCGGTAAGGAACAGAGGGATCGCCTACTTTGAGCAAGCACTGAGGAACAGATGCATCGTCCTACCTGCAAACCTTTTGTTTATCTTTCGTGTCGCATCCAAAGGTACTTTGTGAGAAACGTGCCGCATTTACCATCTAAAGTGAACTGAGTTATTTCTACCATCTTAAAGTCCTTTTCTTAATACTGTATTGTGGATTTTTGTCATTTGGGTCTTGTGTTAAGTCTATCTAAAGAATACTTATTTTGATAAAATCAGTGTTGTGTCCATCTGTAGTGTATTTACTGTATTACTGTATGTGTTCACAAATGCTTTACACATTGCCTGAGATAAGCCTTCCTGCTTGTGCCAAGCTATTACAGGGTTGAGAAGGGGGTATTTTAGGAGTGTAGCCCCCTTACCCTGACTAGAAGCAAGGGTCCCTATTTGGACAAAGGTGCAAACCATTGCCAACCAGGGAACCCCAGTTCTAACAATTATATATTTATCTTTGTAAGTCGATTAAAAGGTTAGGCCACCTTCAGAGCAGCAAAATAGATACCTCTTTATCAATCGGCCCACATAATGTTTTACTGATAAAGAAAACAAATTGTTATTAATACAATTTAAAGAGGCATCATCCTTGGATAAGCACATGCCCTTATGTAGCAGCCAATCGAATTTCAGCAAAAGCTGAAAGTGGCAAAATACTAAGGGGCCCATTAGGAAGGCGGGCAGTTCACCATGCCGGGCATGTGGTGGCCATCGCCAGCCCGGCGGAGGCCAACTGCCAGCCATCCACACCAGAAAGACCCCCTGCCATATTAGGATGGCTGGAGGGTCCGTGGCGGACAAAAAAACCGTCCGCCGCTTTTCTGCCAGTCGACTCGCTGACCGGCGGAAAACATTTCTAATATGATGGCAGTGTCTGCAAGACACCGCCATCCATATTAGGATGATGGCAGAGAGTAGCCTTTCCATGGTGGAAATGCCGCCATGGAAAGGCATGCAGTTTTTTCTTTGGGGGCCATTGCAGGCCACCAGGGGGTTGGAGGTGAGTTGCTGCACTTGGCGGGTACCTATGGTACTGCCCGACATTTGCATGCACAAAGTGGCAGGCACCACGCGGTGCGTGTCACGTTGTGCATGCAAATGCACAACATGCCTTTTTAACATTGTGGTGGGTTCTGAATATGCAGGATGCGACCGCCATGGTGGTGGTCTCAATCTAATAGGCACAGCTGGACCGGCCCACCTCTTGCCGTCGGTCCCGTTTACCGTTATGGTGGCGGGCGGACAACTTTGTCCACCCACCATCGTAATGGAACCCTAACTACCAGTTTGAGATAACCAAAGAATGTGGAAGAATTCTAATGCTATACTTTTTTAAGGACTAATATAGGTTGGTTGACAGAATATCGAGAATAATAGTATCGCAACACAAGAATATTGTGTCCAAAATATTGCCTACAAAAATATTGAGTTTGCATACATTGTATGTACCAAAACATTTTGTCAAAATATTTTATAACTGAATATATTTCAAAAAAGGTAAAATACATATTTAGCATTATATGTAATTTATTCAAAATATTAATAAAAACAAATAATTTTAATAACTAATGTAAATAATATATTTAGTCTTTCAAACATTCGAAATAATTAAACAGTTGTATGTAACCTAATATAAATATTAAAATGAATATAGAACAAATATTTTTAATTAATACTGCAAACTAAATAATCAAATAAAATATATAGATATATGTATGTATATATATTTATCAAACATATAACAGCAATTAGACAAAAATACAGTAGTAACATAAAGTATATCTTAAAATCAAATTTAACAAACATATTAACAAACAAGTATCACACTTAAATAATAAAATGAACATAAAAAAGTAAATTTTAAATAAAATTATATTTGTTTAGAAATCTAATATAATTTATTTATTTATTTATTTCTGATTTTGTATAGCGCCTGGTTACACTGTCAGTGTGTCCCCGCGCTGTCAGAAGAGTCAGTTGCCCTGACAGTCATAGCAGGACGGGCTAATCTTTAGGAAAGAGGAATGTTTTATCTATAAACATTAGATAAAGCAGACAAAGCCTCATGCTTCCATACCCTGAAGATGCTAAGGAAGATTTTCAAATGGCTCCCTTTCAGCACTTGGAAAATTGTCAGCCACGCCCTTGTCACAAGCAAGCTGGACTACAAGAACACCCTCCATTCCAGGATCAACAAAATACTGATCAGAAACCTGCAGACCATTCAGATCTTCACAAGCAGAATCGATCTCAGGCTCCAATGCTGCATTTACATCACACCACACCTGAAAAAGCTCCATTGACTCCATATACACAAATGAGCACAAATCAGACTTCTCACCCACACTTTCATGGTACTACTGCACACTGGCTCAGTGTACCTGAACAATCACATTTGCTTTTACAAATATTCCATACACCTTCACGTGTCCAGTCTTCTACTTGCACACACCCCACGCATACAGAGAACCAGATGGTCAAGCCTTTTTCTTCATCGCTCTTAAAGCCTGGGACCACCTGCTGCTACATATAAGAGCCCCCTCCACGCTGCTTGAATTCCACAAGTAGCTGAAGACCTGGCTTTTTGAGTAGTTCCACTAGGCCCTGGGTTGGCTACACTCGCACCTGCTCAGCCCATGATATCCTCCAGGGTGATTGTGCACTCTACAAATAGGCATAACATAACATAACAACCGGTATTATAAATGAGTAACAGGGAGAAGATATTAAGGAGACATTACAAAGACATGAAGTTCTCTGCATTGAGATATTGGCTAAAGTGAGGTAATATAAATTTTTATAGTCAATTGTGTCCCCTAACGTGAACCCCACCGTCTCCATGTACGAGCTTAAAGTGCATGTAACTTCCCTCCTTGACCTGCTATGAAGACGCAAATACATTTGCGTCCAACGTTAACATGTCCTCTTTCAGATCCACCATGAATGGATCGATAATTCAGTTCCTAAGTATGCCTTGCCAACGTCTTTTCATGGTGCACTTCCACGTTTTTCCTAGCCCTGCAGAGCTAGGCCCTGATTTCTGCCATCAAGCCCTTTCTGTTCTCTGCCTCCTGAAAAGCTGCAACGTGGGATGCCTCCCTGACCTCTGTCCTACTCCCTGCGCGGCGAGCGGTGCCCGGCTCGGCCTGCTTGCCTGCCAAAGACAGTATTTTGCCTTCAAGTTATCAGTATAGCCGAGTTCAGCTCCTCGAAAACACATTCCAGTCTAGCAGAATAGATAAACATTTCCCGGCTGCAGAGCAAAGGGCCCGGCCTCTCTGTCTCCATGCAAGTAATTCATTGCTCCTGTTACCATGGTAGGCCCATGGCCCCTCGCATTACACGCAGACACGTAGTCACATATGCACGCATTAATAGTCAGTATAGAGTAGCCTCTGCCCAAGAGACCTTTCCTTCTAGATAATATAGTTCCCCAAACACAAGATATCAGATATGATTTAGGAACGAGTTGATCTGACATGCCAGACTTCTGTCTCTTTCCTCTAGTGTTAAATGTCAAGTCCCCTGCACCCTCTAGCCTCACGTCAGTCACACGTCATGCTGCTGCGCGCGCATCCTTGCTATAGATTTCTGCTGACACTGCAAGATTCCACTAGGTATTCACCCACTTGTGACACCTTCATGTGACGTTTTCTAGCACACACCTCTGTGTATGCCCTAGTGCACGCCTTCTGATTACGTATTGCTACGCACATGTGTTCTTATCTCGTTTCTCTCAGCTGTTACGCCTTCTGTATTGATCACCATTCTGTGCATTAACTATAAAAGTTGTACTCTGTCAATAAAGTATGCTCTATCCCTTCCTGATCCTTTATGGTGAAAGGAACATGATATCCTGGTTCGAACCATTCCATTTTATGGAATAAAACCCACTTTGAAACTCAGCTGCCACGGACTTTGTCTCTTTATTTTTCGATTGAGTTATTCATATTGAACTTTACCGCATAGAAATTCCGACGGTAAATTACTATTTACCACATTAATTTGGCGCCCGAATAGGGACCCCTCCCCCACCCCACGCGCCGGTAGGTGCGTTGCAGGCTTTGCCCCCTGCCCCAGCCAAGACGGACAATCACGCGTACCCGCAGGATTTCCTGTATCTCCCTCAGGCCTACGGAGGTGACGGAGACTGCGATCAGCACCCAGACGAGGCGGTGAGGAGTGCAGAGGATCCCGACCAGAGCCCAGCCAAAGAGAACAAGGTCCGAGGTATCTAGAGGCCCACCAGTTCCGAAGTATTTACGTCACGAGTCGAGTCGAGTCCAGTCCGGTCCTGTCCAGTCGAGTTTCCGAGGCCTTCCGTTCCGTGCTTCCCGGTGAGTACCGTTGCTGGGGACGCATCTAGACGGGTGCATTACTATGTATCCGGTAAAGACGGGTTTGGGTACACAGACCCGGTCTGCACTGTTTTAGCAGTGTATCTGTACTGTTTAGCAGTATATCAAGATATTCAAGGGTTCAATTTTTGTTCTCGTTTTAGAGTTCTCGTTTTAGAGTTCAAGGGTAGTCAATATGTGTTCAAAATGTTTTTATGTGATTAATGTCGTGGTATGAGTGACTGTTTGATATACATTACTGTGTTTCTGTGTTAAAAGTGTGTTCAGGTTCAAGTTAGTATAAAGTACCGAATAACAAGATGCCATTATTCAGCAAATTAAGACAGATAGGAACTAGGAAAGGGATATTAGAGGAAGCAATTCCTGTCCCACCCAGGGACACTCCCGGAAATTTTATGTACCATAAGCATGGCTTCGAGGCCATACTGTACCTAGATTTATGGGCCGATTATACTAAGAACCTAGAAGAGAAATACAGATGGCCCGTTACAGGGACATGGGATGCTGATTGCATCATGAGAGTAGAAGAAGCGCTATGGAAAAAGAAAGCCAGACAATCTCAGAAAGATGCCATAGAATTGTGGCGTAAAGAATCGCATAAAAGAGCAGAAAAAGAATTCAGAAAAGCAGAGAAACATAGGGAAGATTCAGAAAAGGCCCGAGAAAATGAATTAGTTGAGGAAGGTATACGAGTCAAAGTAGAACAAGTAGACAGACAGCGAACTACTATTGCCAATGGTATGTATCCTCTTTTGGCCGAGGGTTTACCTAAGGCCACCCCGGAAGTACCAAAAGATCTGCCCCCTCCATTAGTTCCGACTAAATTACGCCACAAGACCGCAAAGGACATATTCCTTTCTTCCTATTTGGACGACATAGCTCCCGCATATACAAATCCACGTGTCCATGTACCACCTGATGATGGCACCCCGCCCCGAAATAATCTACCACTTCCGCAACAACAAACTCCTCCTCCCGTTCCACATCCTGCGCCTGTTCCCCCAGCCCCAGCCCTTCCTGCACCTCTTATTCCTGGCATTCACCCACTAAATCCTTTTGGACCTGGCACCTCGGGAGGTGCGACAGGAGGTTTTCAAACACCGCCACAAACACATCGATTGACTTATAGGGATTTAGCACAACAACGTACACCTCAAACAGCGAGTTACAACATACTTAAAGAGCCTCTCACAGACTGTAGATATGATCCAGTACCCGGCAAAGACAACAGAATGATGCTAGCATCAGTACGTCTACGACGAGTTGCAAACTATTTAATGTTGCTACCAGGAATGATTGATCATCTAGACAGAATATATCATTTTGTCCAAACGGGGGAAGGTCCTGAAAGTATTGGCGAGGCCATGGCATACCAGAAGGTTGACACTCAAAGTATGATATTACGTTTCTTCATAAACTGCTTGATAAGAGATCAAGATAGGCCCGGTGTAGACAAGGAAGAAATGAACGCACTTAACAAATGGGGTCAGAATATAGCAGACGGAAAGCATGATAAACAGAATTGTATAGAAAACATGTACAGAAGGATCCGAAAGGTAGTAGTAAAAATACACGAAAGAAGACAGCTTGAAAGAGAATTAGATACAGACAAGAATGAAACCTCGGAGGAGGACGATCAACCAGAAACAACAGCAGAAACATTGCAATTACCAGCTAAAGAAACGATAGCATATGGTAAGGGAAGACCCTTTAATAATACAATACGTCCGGTACGTCCAGAAAGGAAGAGACTTTTTCAAGCAGCCATGTCAAATCCAAGGACTCCTGAACATTTGTTTCAGGCTACCGATAAAATACTTCAAGATCGAATGGGGTACCATGTACTCAATTCCATGGATGAACAAGAACTAGCCCGGTCCGCCGTACAATGGGCTGACAATTCTAGTATGTATAATGATGATGCAGTAGCTCAGACGTTTTTGAGCCTTTCCCCAGATGAACAAAAATTAGCTAGTGTATACATGATTCAGCATCTCATTACGTTGTTTAAAAGCCAACATTCTGATCCAGGTCCCTTACCAGACATTTTGGTAGAACTGCTCTCTAATAGATGGAGAGGCCTAGGTACTGATCTAATTAAAGAAATTCTAGAACATAGACTCAAGTATAATACTTTTCTGAAACCACAGTTTATGTCAGCTCCACCACCCCCAGAAAGAAAAATGTTTTACTTTGACAGACAGAATCCCTTACGAGAAGTACATCCAGTAAGAAAAGAAGATGACACACTAGAACGTGTATATGTATATACACCCCTCACTAAAATAGAATTGCTAGAAATGAAGAAACTAGTACCCTGTCACGATAAAGACCCTGCAGGTTTTCACCGAGAAATTAAAGATATGCTGCTCATGGGTGACTACACGTACTCAGATATTATGAAAATGTTAAAGGTACTGTTGCCAGCTGGCATCTACGAGAAACTCAAAGAGAAAGAATGGGAGGTGGGAGATAAAAAGATTAGTTGGACCGAAATAGAAGACGAGGAAAATGGTCGTACTCCAGGGTTAGGCCTTGGGGAAAAAGCTAAAGCGTTACCAGGATTAATTGTACAGGTTTTGCCAAGATTATTGACAACGAAAAAGGAAGACTGGGACGCAATCTCAGCCTGTAAACAGAAACACGATGAAGACACTAGTGATTTTTATTCTAGATTCGAGAAATGTTTTATTATTAATAGTGGCCTGAAACCAAGTAGCGAGTCATACCCGCACCTTTTTGTAATGAAATTAGTCGAGAATTCCCTGCCCCAGGTTAAGAACCGTGTATACAAAGTCGAGAGCACATGGCAAGCAAACTCACCATCCCAAATGTTACAAATGTTACAGTACCACCAGAACAGAATTAGAGAAGAACAAGATCACGAACAAAGACGTATGAAAGATACGAAAATGAAAATGCTAGTTGCTCAGTCAGTCCCAGCTGACGGTCAGAAAAGGGGTATGACACAGTCTAATAATTCGGCGGCTCCTGTTAAAGGGACATGCAATTACTGTAAACAGCCAGGTCACTATGTAAATGAATGTGCCAGCCTGAAACACAACATATCCACAGGTAAAACTAGAGAGAGACCCCGTCAGCCTAGACAGGACCAGATCCAACATCAGGTCCAGCAACATGTTCCACAGAATACACAGCCAATGCATGCTCCCCAACAGACAGTACAGACAGTAGCGGTACCACAGCCACAGCCTATTGCCGCGGCACAGCAAGTTTCACAACAGATGTACCAGTATGCACAATCTGATTATCCCGATTATCAGCGATACACATGAAACAGCCTAGAGAGGGAGGTTGGCTTGCCTCTTATTGAAATTCCTGTAGATCAAGAGGGTCCTTATGTACATAGTCAAGTATTAGGAAAGGATAGAAGGTTTCTGATTGACACAGGGGCAAGTCGAACAACAATAAGTCACAATGACGTTCCAGGGGCACCCCTCTCAGGCTCACAGAATGTTTCCCTTGGTTTTTTAGGACAGCCTATTGTTAATGAAGTATCGAAACCTGTTCCCCTAGCAGTTGGTCCATTGTCACGCACTACAGACTTACTACTTACGAAGTCATGTCCCGAAAACTTGTTAGGTATCAAGACACTGAAGGCTCTAGGAGCCGTGATATGTTGTTCTCCGGAAGGAGTTAGACTATTTCTGCGTGACTTTAAAGGTCACTATGTGTTACGAGATTTTGATGACAGATTGAAAAATGTACCAAAGCATTTGTGGGCGAAAGGCCCAACTGATGTAGGTTGTATGCACATCACACCATACCGTGTTACACTCAAGCCAGGAGTTGTACTGCCCCGAATCCGACAATACAAGTTACCACCCGATGCTGTAGTGGCTTTACTGGAAATCATTGAAGAGCTCATTGCACAGGAGTGGTTGTCGAAACCGACTCCAATCTATGTAATTCCCCTATCATTCCGATTCTTAAACGTACTGACTCAAATGCACCACAAGTTTATCGGTTGGTGATTGATCTGCGAGAATTAAATAAATGCATTGTGCCACAGTACCCTGTGGTCCCCGACATCTCATCCTTATTGACTGCTATTGATTCAGAGGCGACGTTCTTTACTGTAATTGACCTCAAGAACGCCTTCTTCAGTGTCCCCATTGATCCAGAGAGCCAATATCTTTTCGGATTCTGTTTAAATGGACGAAGCTTCAAATTTGCACGCGCACCTCAAGGATTCACAGAAAGCCCCAGCATCTACAGTCAAGCATTGAAAAGACAACTTGACAGTATTCAAATGCCAGTTAAAACTGCCCTGCTCCAGTACGTCGATGATCTGCTGATCACCGCTCGTAGCGAACCTGAATGTGAACACGCATCACTGACAGTCTTACATTTTCTGGCTGACAAAGGACACAAGGTTTCCCCTTCAAAGTTACAATTCTGTGTTCAGCAAGTGGTGTACCTTGGGCACTTGCTGTCCAAATGGGGGAGACAGCTAACACCTGACCGCATTGAGTTAATTGCACACTTACCGCAACCTACGACACAAAAGGAAGTGCGGGCCTTCATTGGCCTCACCTCTTACTGCAGGCAATGGATTCCCCAGTACGCATTTTTAGCCAAACCACTTATACAGTTGACAACACAGGAGGCAACGACTTCGACTGTCCTCCCTTGGACTCAGGAACACACACAGGCTTTTGAAGAATTAAAGAAAGCATTATGTCAAGCACCAGTTTTAGCAACACCATGTTACAGCAAACCTTTTACACTCTTTGTTACAGAACGTGATGGTACAGCGTTGTCTGTCCTCACACAAGACCAAGCAGGTTCACATAAGCCTTGTGCTTATTTTTCAAGTACATTAGACCCAGTAGCCCAGGCTCTGCCTGCGTGCTTAAAATCAGTTGCAGCAACAGCCTTAGCAATCCGACAAAGTGATTCCATAGTGTTAGGACATCCTCTGACAGTACAAGTTCCACACTCTGTGGAAGTTCTTTTAAACAGAACACAGACTCAACACTTGACCATAGCACGACTGACAGGTTATGAATTGACATTGTTCCAACCACACATAGAAATCAGACGCTGTAACATACTCAATCCTGCCACATTGTTACCTTCGATTACAACAGATCCAGCTCCACATGACTGTATAGAGATCATTAATGCAGTAACAAAGCCCCGACGAGACTTGACAGATGTTGCACTGACTAACCCAGACCTGACACTTTACGTGGATGGTTCATGTATGAGAACAAGCACAGGCGAATTAGTGGCCGCATATGCAGTGACCACTGAAACTGAAGTCAAAGAAACACACCGTATTGATACACTGTCTGCTCAAGCTGCAGAGCTTATTGCTCTGACCCGAGCCTGAATAAAAGCCAAAAACAGGAATGTTAACATATACACAGATTCACGTTATGCATTTGGAGTCGTACACGACTTCGGTGTGCTCTGGCAGGAAAGAGGTTTCTTGACCTCTCACGGAGCCAAAATACAACATGGCCCCCTCATTCAAGCACTGTTAGAAGCAATACATCTGCCTTCAGCCATAGCCATCATGAAGTGTAAAGCACATACTAAAGTAACCGATACCATTTCCCAGGGTAACGACCTGGCAGATCAAACCGCGAAACACACAGCTCTGACTCATACGCAGGCAACTGATGTGACAAAGACAATAGTTCCGACACCGACACATTGCATGACAGTTAAGGATCCCGCACTAGATGTAATTGACATACAGACACACGCTACTCCAGACGAAATAAAGAAATGGACTGAACTAGGAGGGATCCAGACAGATCAGGGATGGATGACGAAGGGAAAAGCCACATGGTTTCTCCCCGACTCTATGGTTCAAGTTATGATCAACACTGCACACAGTCCAGCACACCTGGGAGAAAAAGCCATGTTAGACAGTTTACAGAATCTCTGGTACAACAAACATTTACGAGCAGCAGCAAAACAGAAAGTGCGTACTTGCATGATCTGTTGTCAGTTCAATCCAGGTAAAAGCATTCCCGTAGAGCAAGGTGGATTCAATGCTCCCGATTACCCTTTTGAAGTCCTCCAGCTGGATTATATCCAGATAGAACGATGTCGAGGTTTCAAATACGTCCTCGTAGTTGTTTGTGCACTCTCCCGTTGGACAGAAGCATATCCAGTCCCAGATTACACTGCTCCGACCACTGCCAAGCAGCTGGTTCGTGAATTCTTCCCACGGTACGGTTTGCCTCGTGTCGTGTACTCAATAACGGCTAGCCATTCTCATCCGAATTAATGAAGCAGGTTTCACTCCTGCTAGGGTATCAGTGGAAATTCCACTGCATCCGACATCCCGAGGCAGCAGGTCTCGTGGAACGCCACAATCAGACACTGAAAACACGTCTTGCTAAAATCTGTGCCGAGAAAGGGGTCGACTGGATAGTCGCCTTGCCAGTTGCATTGTTTTACATGAGAATGGTTGCACACTCTAGAACTGGGCTATCCCCGTATGAGGTGGTCTTTGGTAGGCCACCGAATATGTGGGGGACGCCTCTGCCTCGTAAAATTACTGATGTTGATAGTAATATGTTGACAGATTACCTTGCCTCCTTGATGTCTGCACTACAATCATGTCGTTCACAGGTAGCTGCAGCCTTTCCCGACAATACCGAGGTGAAGCCGCACGAGATTACACCAGGAAACTTTTGTTTTTGTGCGCAATTTCGACAGGAGAAGTCCGCTGGAGCCCCGCTGGCAGGAGCCGAAGCTCGTCTTATTGACCACGAGGACGGCAGTGAAGTTGGAGGGCCGCAAAGGATGGGTCCACATGAGTCATGTTAAAAAACTTTACGGATCGCCGCCAGAGACTGACTCTTCCTCCCCCTCTAAGGACTGCCCAGATTCTAGTGACTCTAAACTTCCCCTGGTAGAGAAAACTCCTCAACAAGAATATCGTTTAAA
Source organism: Lissotriton vulgaris (assembly GCF_964263255.1). NCBI lineage: Eukaryota > Metazoa > Chordata > Amphibia > Caudata > Salamandridae > Lissotriton > Lissotriton vulgaris. The sequence continues at coordinate 1,472,260,570 of NC_141685.1, forward strand.
GCTGAGGTCTAGCAAGTCAGACAGTTTAATTGTTTAAGTCCTCCCCTAGGTGAATCGGTTAGACAGTTTCTGACATGTACCCGTTAGACCCCAATAGAGAGAGAGATAGACAGAAACAGCTCAAGAAACGAGAATATTGTAAATCTCTTCGTAGTCACTGTGTTGTGACATTATTGATTATGTTTTTTCTGAGTCTTACGATTATTGCTGCAAGTATTCTGCTACACATGTATTTCCCTCTCTCCATACATGCACATTTCTTTTCAAACAGTACTGTCGAGCATACCTTCAGTGAACTACCCCCGCATGAGTTAGCTTACCGACTTGCGCTGCGCAACAATACTTTTATCAGTATGTTACATCATTCTCATCAGACCAGCAATGCTACCAATTGTTGGATATGTGGCCGACTTCCTCCCTATCAGAAATACAAGGGAGTCTTGCCTCTCTTCCCGTATCCGTTCACACATAATGGTTCCTGTGGTGCCTGGTTTAGTTTAATAAATTCATTAGACTCTGAGTCCATAGTCTACAAAGGCAGTTGGATATGGGGAAATCTGAACACAGTTCTGCATAAAGTATGTTACCCTAACAAGGAGGGTCTTCCACAAAGGACAGGGACAGATCTAGAAAATGAAGTATATGGATTAGGTAATTATACACTCAACCTCATGATTCTAAATGTTCAGTCTGATACAGGACCAGACTTACCCTCTATGTCAGTATTACCCGTCAAAGGCGAATTATGTGTCAGAGAGAATGGTTCAGTACCTCTAGGTCATAGTAAATGTACTACTGTGATCGAATTCAGTGATAAAGGCAAGTCTACATTCAAAGCTACCCGCCATTCCTATTTCATTTGTGGTCATACAGCCTATATACGTTTGCCATTAGATTGGGATGGGACATGTTACATTGCATTCCTTCTGCCACCTGTTTTTCTAGCTCCACCTGATTATCATAGAAACTCCCATCTAGTTCACAGACCCAAGAGAGATCTCCTGCTTGTCGACTATACTGAAACGGCATGGGAACGATACACAGATTTCAATAAAGGTTTCTTTCCCTATCTAGGTGCTGTCTTTAATAGTAAATCTATACGTCACTTAACCAGAACCCTCGAAGCAGTAGTGAATGAAACTACTTCCGCCCTAGGCAACTTGACCGAGGAACAGTCTGCTATGAGACTTGTCGTTCTTCAAAATCGTCTCGTCCTTGACGTCATCCTGGCCGATAGGAGCGGGGCCTGTAAAGTCCTCGGATCGAGCTGCTGTGTTTTCATTCCAAATAATGCACCGTCAGTATATAAAGCCATTACACGTCTCCATAAGATTGCAAGTCAGATACACCAGAATCCAGGTACCTGGACTTGGTCCGGCTGGTTCTGGAGCGTGTTATCTGCCTGGGGTTGGAAAGTCCTATCCTTCCTCGGAATAGCCCTTCTCCTAGTATTCAGTTGCTGCCTATGTATACAATGTGGGCCGGCGATTTGCGGCTTGTGCGCCACATCCTGTTTTCCTCATCCAAGTCCACGTTCTAAATCCCGTCTGAAAAAGGAAGAGCAAATGATGTTATACGAACAAATAGATGGACTAATGAGGATTGATGTATCATGAAGGGTCCGTAGGGGACAAGGAGGGAATGAGGTAATATAAATTTTTATAGTCAATTGTGTCCCCTAACGTGAACCCCACCGTCTCCATGTACGAGCTTAAAGTGCATGTAACTTCCCTCCTCGACCTGCTATGAAGACGCAAATACATTTGCGTCCAACGTTAACATGTCCTCTTTCAGATCCACCATGAATGGATCGATAATTCAGTTCCTAAGTATGCCTTGCCAACGTCTTTTCATGGTGCACTTCCACGTTTTTCCTAGCCCTGCAGAGCTAGGCCCTGATTTCTGCCATCAAGCCCTTTCTGTTCTCTGCCTCCTGAAAAGCTGCAACGTGGGATGCCTCCCTGACCTCTGTCCTACTCCCTGCGCGGCGAGCGGTGCCCGGCTCGGCCTGCTTGCCTGCCAAAGACAGTATTTTGCCTTCAAGTTATCAGTATAGCCGAGTTCAGCTCCTCGAAAACACATTCCAGTCTAGCAGAATAGATAAACATTTCCCCGGCTGCAGAGCAAAGGGCCCGGCCTCTCTGTCTCCATGCAAGTAATTCATTGCTCCTGTTACCATGGTAGGCCCAAGGCCCCTCGCATTACACGCAGACACGTAGTCACATATGCACGCATTAATAGTCAGTATAGAGTAGCCTCTGCCCAAGAGACCTTTCCTTCTAGATAATATAGTTCCCCAAACACAAGATATCAGATATGATTTAGGAACGAGTTGATCTGACATGCCAGACTTCTGTCGCTTTCCTCTAGTGTTAAATGTCAAGTCCCCTGCACCCTCTAGCCTCACGTCAGTCACACGTCATGCTGCTGCGCGCGCATCCTTGCTATATATTTCTGCTGACACTGCAAGATTCCACTAGGTATCCACCCACTTGTGACACCTTCATGTGACGTTTTCTAGCACACACCTCTGTGTACGCCCTAGTGCACGCCTTCTGATTACGTATTGCTACGCACATGTGTTCTTATCTCGTTTCTCTCAGCTGTTACGCCTTCTGTATTGATCACCATTCTGTGCATTAACTATAAAAGTTGTACTCTGTCAATAAAGTATGCTCTATCCCTTCCTGATCCTTTATGGTGAAAGGAACATGATATCCTGGTTCGAACCATTCCATTTTATGGAATAAAACCCACTTTGAAACTCAGCTGCCACGGACTTTGTCTCTTTATTTTTCGATTGAGTTATTCATATTGAACTTTACCGCATAGAAATTCCGACGGTAAATTACTATTTACCACAAAAGGGTTGGAATATCTCTGACATCTTGCTTTTATGCATTTAAAAACAGGAAATTGTTCTGAGATCAAATATCAAGTACGTGAGAAAAATACCACATTAATATCTACCTTTACACAAAGAGACAGAGGTTTATGAGAGACTCAGTGACTCAGAGCTGAAGGACAGCGTGCTAACAGAAATGTTGGAATATGGTTAAGAATATTGATTGAAGTGGTATGAGTGAGTGATTACATTTCAGACTCTTAAAAGGAAGAAATACAATATATTTTTTTTTTGTGCTTTCTCAACAGATTTAAATTGTGTTCTCTTGTTCTTCTGATGAGAGATTGGCCTCAAAAGGCAATGTGGTAATAACAAAGGCATTACACCATTAAAAACTGCAATTATTACTTTGGATTTATAGTAAAGCTACTTCCTCTTATATAGCCGGACTTAATATTATTGAGGATTACTTGAACTTTTGTATACATCATGGAGTTGTGAGATTGTTGGTCTCAATCTTCATAGTCCATAGTATGAGTACAGAGACAAAACTATCCAAAACAGTACCAAAAGATTATTATCTGAAGTCACCTCACAGGGGTTGTCCTCCCATTTTCTATCATGGTGTGGATGCATTGAAAGAGCTAAAATCCATTGTTCCTCTTTTAATCCCGCTCACTTCTTGCTCGTAGATCTTTCTATGCCTGTTTGTTAGCCCGCTTGATTGCTTAATTAAAAACTTCCTTTAGAGAAGGAATCAACCATGTATCATTCTAACTACACTGAAAGCTTTTAAAAAGGTATGACTGAGCCTGATTTAAAATCTCATTACATTGCAATTTTGGAGACAAACGCCTTAAGCGGTTGCAGAAGTCACTGGATTAAACAAGAATTCTGCCACGGTTTAAAGTGCAGAAAGATTTAGGGGCCTATTAGGATGGCGGACGGACCTGCGTCCGTCCGCCACCCCAGGGGAGGAGGGACCGTCCGCAGGGGCAGCGGTGGTCCCTCCGTCTGAATGAGGATGTGACCGCCACCCTGGCGGTCACATCCTGTATTTTTAACATTCCGGTGGGTGCTGCTTGAAGCAGCACCCGCCGCAATGTTAAAACTGCAAGCAGTGCATTTGCATGCACAAAGAGGCAGGCACCGCACGGTGCCTGACGGTTCATGCATGCAAATGCAGGGGGGTACCATAGGTACCCTTCATGTGCACCCCCACTGCCCCTTCACCCTAGGGGCCCGCAACGGGCCCCCAATGAAAAGACTGTATACCTTTCCGTGGCGGCATTGCTGCCGCGGAAAGGCATGTCACAGGGCAAATCCTAATATGTCTGGCGGTGTCTGATAGACACGGAGACTGTCCGCCGCTTTTCCGTCGCGAGACCGCGGCGGAAAAGCGGCGGATGGTTTCCCCGTCCGCCGATGACCCCCCAGCCATCCTAATCTGGCTGGGGTCTTCACACACACCACAGAGGTGAATCCGCATCCTCCGGGCCAGCGGTGGCTTCCACCGGCCCGGAGGATGCAGATTCACTGCAATCATAATCGGCCCCCAAGTGTACATCCTCCCTCTCACACAATCTGTTGGCAATGAGCACAGATCTATCTCTTATCAACTTCCTGTTCTTTTAGCCATCAAAAAAGCTTTTGAATCTCAAGTGACAATCACAATCAAAGACTAGTCCTAATCATCTTTTTTTATTGAACTTTTGTTTTTTGCTTTGGAGACATGCAAGATTTTGGAAGGACTGGGCAGTTAAGGACATTTTTATTACGTTACTGATATCACAAATGTTTTTTTTCTCTTCATGTCAGGAAGCAAATTAGCCTCTAAAATAGTGACTTGTTAAACCTTTTTCTGGTACAACATTCAGCTAAGCCTTTGAGTAGTCCTTTCACTGGGGAGCAAAATAATCTGGGCAGTGAACTTTAATTAGGAAAATTTAAGTGTGCGACCCCATTGATTGTCTCCCAGTGCCAGGATGGAGGCGTATTAAGGGGCAAGCAGACGCCTGTCCCTGGATTTGCTTTCCAAATTGGGAAATATTCTTCTTTGAAGCATCCCATGTTCGTTTTAGGCACTCGAGCTGCTTTTAAGGAAATGTTTTTAATTTGGGAAGCCATAAGGGGGAGAAGTTGCGGGCCCTCTGAACCTCTTCCTGCTATCCCCAAGGCCACCAATGTGATTCACAAAGAAACTCAAATGAGATTCCACGCTAGCTCTGGGGTTGGTGACTCATCAGGCTTTAGACCACACCTGCAGTCACAAACCAATGATAAATTCCTTTCGAAATCAGAAATAGGAGGGGAATGCCTCTTGTATGCTCCCTCCTATTTGCAATGCGGAAAGCATCGTAAAACCTTTTTTTTTAGTTGAGAAGACTTTTCTCACTTAAAAAAGGGCTTTGTGCATTAAGACAAGTCCTTTAGTGGTTGCATACCCTGTGATTCACAAAATTACAAGAGTTGGAGTTGGAATGGGTGCGCTTGGCCAGCTCTCTGGGAACAGCAGAAGCACAGGGAAACAGCCATGACAACGCAGTCAAAACACCACGCTGCCATTACCATGAGTCTTTTACAACGTAAGTCGTTACCACGACTTGCGCTGGAGGGCGCTCTAGACTACGGAATAGTAGATTTACTATTCCAACACCTTCCCTACTGTACGTAGGCTGGTGTTGGAATGGTAAATCTAACTATTCCTAAGTCCAGCACCCTACAGCGCGCGTTGTGATGTACCGCAATATAAAAGATCGCGTTGTAACATCATGCAACCGAAGCACAGCGGTCTTGATCTCCCTGGAGGTAATATGCACTGCTGGGGACAGTGAGCCAAGTGGTTGACTTCCCCAGCAAAGCATATGAAGATGTCATTTAGGAAGGAGTTTGTGATGTCCATGCCTTGGAGGAGATGCTAGTTTCTAGGGGCACTTGCTTCAACACCTTGTAAAGAGCTGGGCACACCCCTACTCCGGTGCCAGCAGTGAAGAACCTAGGTATAAAGTTGGACACTGGTCTAACCCTAAATAGCCAGGTATCTGCTGTTGTGGGGAGTTGTATTGGCCTAATGCGGCAATTTCCGAAACTGGTGACCTTGCTATCTTTCTCCACCATGCAGACGGTTGTGACTGCGCTAATTTTGGGGAAGCTCCAAGTGGTTATGAATGATGCCGCAAGGTTTAATTGCTAACAAGAGCCACGCCACTCCTCTGTTGCAGCAGTTACACTGGCTTCCCATCAAGCAAAGGATCAAATTCAAGGGGCTGTGCATATTGCACATAAGTCTCAGTTTGGAGAGGCACCCCAATACATCAAAGATCGCCTGAGGCCTTATGTGCCGGACGCTTTCTTCGGCCATCAGAGTCTTTTATCCTGTCCACGTTTTAATAAAATGACTCTAGGGGGCCGGGCATTTTCAGTCACTATCCCCCAGATCTGGAACAAAATACCAGATGATATGCGCAAGGAAGCCAGGCTATTACCGGTCCGGCAGAGACTTAAAACCCTTCTGTTTACAGAGGTGTTTGGATAAGTTCACTCCGCTGTGTGTTGTGTATAGTTGCGTGAAAGGATTCTGGACCTCCTATTTATGTTATAGCGCTTAGAGACCTTCCAGTAATTGGCGTTCTATAAATACAATTTAACATAACATTACATAAATGTAGATGGCAAGGCTCACCTTCCTGCTACTCTTGCACTTTTTCTCGTCCTTCTCGTGTGGCTCGAACAGGGTTTTCTTGGCGCCCTTCTTGGGAGTTGACATGGACTTGGCTGGTTCAGGCATAATCAGCAGTTAAAACTGGCTGTGGCTTCAAGAAAAATAAAGAAACCGCGCCCGGCTGCTGTCTTCAGGAGATCTGCGTGAAAAGCAGCCCTTGTCCTGCTCTCATTCCTGGCTTAAGCAGTCTTTATTTTATTTATGTTATTCGTCGTCCCTTCTCTATCTATATCCGCATTGGTGTCATGTTTTTCATCTCGTGTAGTTTCTTGTTAGCCTATTTGTTTTACCATTAGTCGTCATAATTATCTTTTGATTGTTACCATGTATTCGTCTCAAAGGACTGCCCTTTCTGCTCACACAGTTTTTTCCTGACGCAATGTTAATGTAAATCTGGTCCTGAAAATATAATAAAGCCTTTTTTGAACGAGAAAAAAAACATTCTCATAGGTTCTTCTGATAATGGCGCACCAATCAGAGCCAGGAGATTGAGTGGTGACTGTGTGAGCTCAGTATTTAGTTTCAGAAAGACACCCTGGATTCTCTTGTCTTGGAAAGACTTAAGGCATTAGAGTCGGTACAAATTTCCGGAACACTTTCATAAGCGCGCCATCTTTCATGCACCCAGACGCCAAACGTTTCAAGAGTCTCCGTACAAACGCTGTGTGTTCAGATTTTGAAAGTAGACCTAAAATGAACTCTGCTTCCGGCGCCGCCCGCCATTTTAGTAAACAGTGAACGCTTTGCGTCTTCGCCGGGAGCGCAGGCTGTCACGCTTTGCATTATATTGGATAATAAAAGAACCTATAATTTCTAACACTATAAAACTTCAAAAGAGGTTGAAACAGTAGCACCCCAACAAGGTATTATTATCATTTCATCGCTACTTTTAGATAAACTTGCTAGTTGTTGCATGTCCACACTGTGCCTAAGACCTATGCGTTAGTACACAATCGGCGAACATAACAGGTAGCTGCCATTATTTCTGCATTAAGTATCAACATCAAAGAAAGCACGGACAGCAACAAATTTCGCTTGAAGCAGTCTTTTGTAGGGATGTGTGTCATGAATATCAATATATAGGGACACATTTACAAGCCCCTTGCTCCTCTTTTGCACCGCCGTTGCGTCACTTTTGTGACGCAGCGGTGGCGCAAAAGATGCGCCATGGTGCGGGCTATTTACAACATGACGCATCTGAGGGTTGTAAAGCCTTGCGCTTTAAGGAGGCGTTCTGGGGCAGTGGGGGCGTTCCGGCGCAGGAACGCCTCCTAAAAGTGGCTGAGTGAAATCTACCAGATTTCACTCAATCACTTTTAGGCCAATGCTACGTCAAAACCTTGCGCCTGCTTGAAGCAGGCGTAAGGCTTGACACAGCATTAGTAGAATGGGCCCCCCAGAGCATTGCTGGAGCTGCGTCGCGCATGCGACGCAACTCCAGCAATGCGATACCTTTACGGCACAGATGCGTGACGCATCTGTGCCGTTTTTGCCCCATGACGCGCCGCATTGTAAATGCGGCGCATCATGGGTGGCGGAGGCATGGCGCACAATTACTGGCGCATCCCTGCTAATCAGGGATGTGCCAGTAATTGTAAATATGCCCCATAGTCTTGTGACGATGGTCTGTCCTCTTGTAAAGCATATTGGGGCATATTAGCAAGAACCTCGTTAAAATTATCGCTGTTTTAGCAGCAGGAATATGCCGCTAAAACGGCGATAATGGGCTTGCTAATATGCGTTATAGAATTCCAATAGAAGCCCAGGTTAGATGTGGACATCTAACCTGGGTTTATATTGGAATTCTATAACTCATATTAGCAAGCCCATTATCGCCATTTAAGCAGCAGTTTCCTGCCGCTAAAACAGCGATAATTTTAACGAGGATCTTGCTAATATGCCCCATAGTGTATTTTATTAAGGTAAGGGACATCCCTAGCCTTACACCGGATAATTATTATCAGCATTCAAAACCGGGGCACTTTTGAGACAGGACCCTGGCAGCAAATGCACCACAGAGCTGACACCCTTATACCAAAGGAAAGCTAATGCCATTTCTTCCTAAATAGAGCGGGGTGGTTTTTTAAATTCACAATACTATCCCTCGCTGGAGCTCCATTATTCTAAGTCATATGCTGTTATTATAATTAGGATAATGCTAATGAACAACAGTGTATTTAGTAGGTTTAGTAATGTGTTTTGTGTTCTGGTTCTATTTGCATACATTCTTTGTCTAATATAAAGTGCTTTAAAAATGCAGGAAGAGTTGTAGCCGAATGGCCAAGATGGCGGACACTCACCAATTATACTCTTCTTCGTGTGTGCTTCATCCCTCAACCATTCTGACTCTAGAGGTGGTATGAGTGACACTTCTACAAATTGGTGATCTACCGAGTAGAGCACTGCACTTGGTGGGCTCACAGTGATGGGAGACAGCAGCCTAGGCTGTGACCCGTCAGAGGAGCAACATCCCTGAGGCCAGCCGGTCAGTGAGGATAGGTGCAGGTGGGTAGTCCTAGACCCTGGGGGTGCCAGCTTGTGCACTCCCACCCAGAGGCTGATTGAAGTGCCAGGACAGTGCCGGTTTGGTGGTATCAGGTGATTGGGCTGTCCTGCTTGGTGGCCAGTGGCCAGTACTGTGGCATCATAACTTTGGCATCAGGGAAGCAGACACCCCACCAAAGGATACAAGCAATGCAGTAGGTTAGAAGTCAGAAAGTGACTAGTGCATTGGGATATAAATCACTTTACAGCCTGGCCTGGTGGCTTTGAAGCAAGCGGCATAGAACAGACTGAGTGACCTTGCTCATCAGTAACTGGTGTGGCCCATTTTAGAGCGCTCTTGCTGGTCCACAATTGGTCATGTTGAACACACACTCGAACATCTCACAGGTTAAGGGGCCAGCCCAGGGCAAGTAAAGCTCCATTAAATTGCCAAAATTGGCTCAGGAGCAGATCAGCAGTGGACCCCCCGCATTGATCTAAAACAGCTCACCTATTGGTCAATCCTTTTTCATTGTACCATCCTCTAGGTGATTCAGTAATTCAGATGGTCCTGGAGCTGAAGATTGGAGAAGGGGGTCCAGTACACTACTGACATATCAAGGACTATGAAATTTAGTCAATTTTGTTACAAAGCCATAGGAGAGAAGAGTAGCACAAAATAATTTACAGTTCAATTGTTTTTTCTTCTGAGACTTATCAATTCACCCTTAACTCTAAAAAACACAACTTGCTTGTTGCAAAGTCATCCTGTGACCTGGGCACCCCCAACTTTTTGCTGACTGGTACTGGTGGTAACTAACTGACTGACCCTGGGCTAACCATGCCCAGGGCAAGTGCTATGCTGAACACACTTAGAATACAGTAAAAGCACATACATACACTAGTGTACACTAAGGGTTGGGGGTAACCCCGTCATTGGCATGACCTACCCCATAGGGCCCTAGTACATAGAAGGGCAGGGTGATTGAAACTACCTCTCAGTACCTAGTATATATAATAGGGCATGGCCGTTTAGAGGCCAGCAGCCCTTTCTGCACTTGCATGCGTGCACTGCTGAAGCCTGAGATCAGATTAAAAGTGGCTATGTGCTACAGGACTACTTTTAAAAACTAAATTGTGTCCAAAGTCGACTTTTGTATTTGGGGCACCTAACTATGGTTAACCTAAAATGTTGGCCCATATTAGGAACCCCGTGGTCTCCCCTAGGTGTCCCAGGGGTGGCGGGTCAGGTATCTATAAAGTGGACACTTATAAAATTAGTTTTATATGGCCTGGGTAAAGTGAAATTGCAAATTTTAACACCCCCATTGTGATAAAGTGCTGCCCAAAATCGACTTTGGTGATAGAAGCACTGTGGAGAGAGGATCTGCAATATTTCTGCATATTCAGAACCCCTAAAGTCTCCACTAGGTATACCAGGGGTGGGGCCCCTGTGGATATAGACAAAATACTTATATGTTTTATGAGCCCTGGTGCTGGACAAATAGCCCAAGTCATTTTTCCATTGCAAATCTCTTGCCAAATAGGTTAAAATGGCAGAAAGTTATTAACTAATAGCACTTGATTGGAGAAGGATAATTGCACCATTCAAAGACTTCACAGAATGGTATTAATAAATACAACAATATGATATTGTTGAATGTCTCCTAAAATGTACATTCAAGAAGTTATAAGACTTTCTTGTTTGTAAATCCCAATTCAGCCTTCCAGGGCTCTGTCCTGATTGGTCAGAGTAACAGTGCTCACCTGGACCATCCCCAAAAGGAATCCCTAGCCTGTAGTACTACCAGTGGATTTGAAAAGGTTTTGTCCAAGTGGATTGTGTGAGTTGAAGTCTCACACTTTCAAGGGCCCTCTTGGAGATTCCAGAACCTTGGATTGTGTGTTGGATACTTTGGGACCCGCAAGAAGAACTTCTGGAAGGAGTTCTAACAGGATCCAGCCTGCTGGAGGAGGCTGCACAAGACTGGTGAGAGATCCTTCTGAACAGTTGCTAAAGGTGAATGTGTCCCTGTGAGAGGCAACAAAATGACCAAAAGTGGCACTGTTGGTTTCTAAGCACTAGAAAGTGACTAATCTTTGAAAATTCATATCTCTGGTTCCCTACAGTGGATTATGTTTAGTTTTGGTGTCATTTAAAATATACAAATATTTCCCATTTTTATAAATTGGTGTTGAATTTTTATTTGATGTTGTGTCTTAATTATTTACTGTATTGGTGTTTTTAAATGCTTTACATACCCTACCAAGGGTTGAGCATAGGAATAATTTCCTAAAACCTATTCTGAGCCCTGTACTGTGTTAGTGGCCTTATTGCCAGTGGTAGATATATATTTGGCCCTACTAATAATCCACTATCCAGCAATGCTACATACTTATTAACTCTAATATCTTGCTTCAGTCACCTCTTCCTTTCTCTCCTTGTACCCATCAACCCACTCAGCTCATTTCCTTCCTAGACCCAATATCTCTTTCATGAATACTGTCACCTGATACCCAATATCAGCCTTTATCCTCCCATTGTTTTTAAACACCATGATGCTTTGGTAATCTATTACACAAGCAGTGGTTTCTTGCTTTACTTTCTCCTAATGTGAGAGGATGAACAAATAGTAACAAGCCATCAGAGGTCATGTATGTGTGGTGCAAAAAAGAACAAGATGTCAGAATGGGTGTGGAGTTGTCATGTCTGGTGCAATACAGTACTATTTACAATATGTCTGTGCCTGCTTCTCTAAATGCATCATAGGTGTCACAAACATATTATGATTGGGGCCATTAGTTGCTTCCATCAACTTTCTGAGAATACATTAGAAGGTAAGTCTCTTCTATGCCTCGATCACCAAGTGTCTGCTTGTGTCAATGACTCATATGATTTACCTAGGCTTTTTCCTCTGTAAAAACGTTCCAGATCTTGTAACACTCTTTCAACTGACTGAATGTTCTCCTTGTTATGAATGAAAGATGGTTATCCTCCAAGGTTTGGAGTTTGAAACCAGTACATATGTGAGCAAAGGTGTACAAATGGTTGTATGATGGAACCCTGCATTCATCTACCAAGCATGCCTTTACAACGCAGTCTCTATGCTGACTGTGATGTTACCATGCTTTCCTTTGTCACAGAAGTCAGTACACTGACTTGCCTTGGAGGGCACTGGACTTTGGAATACAATAATTTACTATTTCAACTCCAGCCTACTCAACAGTAGGGAAGCTGTTGGACTTAAAATTCAACAACAGTCCCAAAACGTGCCCCCTAAAACAAGTCATAAAGGCAGATCATGATAATGACTGTGTGGTAAAGGATGTTTCCCCTACAAACATGGCTCAGTGCAGGAATGGGTTATGGTTGTCAAAATATCTGTGATTAATATTGTAATCTAAATGTCATCTACACATATATTGTCCCATTGAACTCAGCAACAGAATATCTGCATCCAATGCGATCATATTTTCTAAACAATATTTATGTAACTATATTTATATCAGATAATATTTCTTTATGTATTCTGGCAGTCAACCCTGGCTTTAGATTGTTCCTGAGCTAACTCATTGACGCATCACTGTCCTCGGGCAGCAGGTGCTGTTAAATGATAATTTATCTGCTCCTTTACAATCTAGAGGCGATCCAGTGTATGTAAAGATATTAAACATCTTTAACATAGTCATAGCAGGTGGCATCCTTGTGTCCAGATTTTTGATAACGGTAGATTGCATGGCTGGCCAGAGCAGACTAGGTGTTCCAGCGTGCATTCATTTTGTATCCGATTCTGTTCCTTTAGACTCTTCATCTTTACCTGTTTCCTTTGTGGCACCTGCAACAAGGAATACCGTCATTGGGTGGCTTTATGCATAAACTCTGGTATCAGTGGATAGATAAGGGAATGGGCTTCTGTGACTCAACATATGTCATGCACTCTTCGTCTGCAGCTGGTCACTAGCATCTATCTCTAGTCCATCATCCACCACTCATTCCACATTAATAATGGAACTAGCCTTTTCTTTTTTATATGAACGGAAATAATGCCTCTGAACTAATTTCATGTGGATGTTCTAATACTTCTTGGTCTATCTGTCAAGGAAGTTCCTTTGTTCAGTGTTTGTAAACATACTAGCCTCCTCATTTACGATCTCAAACACAACGACCTGCAGTTCTTCATTATCAAGCCTGATTTTTCTGTTTGTGCTCAATGTTACTTGGTGGGCAGATCTGCAAGGTTTAGAAATTATTAAAGGACAGAATTAAGATCTTCCACAAAGCACTGGTTCTTTGTTTCTGATGTAAATGGCTATACCTACCATTGTTTCACACATGCCTGCTTTTTTGCCCACGGTGTATTTACAAGCACTAATGAAACAATGCATAACTCTGTATACTTCTCTGCTTATTTAATAGAGAGTGGTATAGTTATACGTTGTACGGCACCTTAGGAACAATTGCACATATATCAGTTTAGGAATAGTATTGAGTTACAGTGCTGTAAGGTGAGGAGAACCACCAACCTTCCCCAAAGTTGTGGCCAAAGCCACCATAGAAATTCACAAAATCCTCAGCACACGTCTGTAGAGCATTACTAAATACCAATTCAAGTATACACAAATTATAAACAAAGTTTCAGAAATCTTCTCTGTCTTTTATTCTTATGTTTTTGATCAGCCAACACGTGCTTGATCACACAAACTGGGATATCGTCCAGTGACTTTCTCAATGCTTCAATGTCATTTGTAGCAACTTTCCATGTGGTGATAATTCCATCCCATACGCTTTAGACTGCGAGTGAGTCTAGTCTCCTTGCTTCGAAGTGAGCAAATCCATAATTTTCAGTAAAAGCACCCTGCTCCGCACCGTAGTACATCCGCAACTAGATCAGTCTGTCCGGTCCTCGAGTACGAGACATTGGTATTTATTATTACTCTACAGACGAGTGCTGAGGATTTGTGTACTTCTGTGCTTAACCACAACTTATTGAACAACCCAGTTTTTTATGTCTACATACTGCGAAATGTGGCCAACTCACAATTGCAGTAACTGATATTTTGATTCACAAGATCTATTGAATTCACAGCTTGGATTCTCTAAAAACCTGTATCAGTATAATTCAAATTTTGAGTATGTACAGAGTATTTTAAAACTCATCCTTATCTCCACTCTGATATATGGTTTGAGGATTGCTTTCACATGTTTAATCATATTTGACTGGAAGGTAAGTCTTTGCAAATTGTCAGTATTTTTTTGGGCATGGTACAGAGTGCATTGCAGTAGTACTAGTCTGCCAACACGAAATGTAGTTAGTTGTTTGAACATTGGAAAAAAGAGACAGATCGCTTAGTGGATGGTAAACAGCCAAGGATCTATTATGCTAAACTATAAAATGCAGGATTTCATTCAAAGATGCGCGTTATTGAGTGGTGGAGCTAGAGGTCACAATGGCAGCTTATATAACCACAACCTAATTCTGAGCATCACAAGTCCTCATTATGGGGAAAAACTCTCAAAGCAGTAATCATCAGGCTCTTTTTCAAATGCTTTCCCCAATGTATGGGACTTTCCCGCTCACCTTTATTACCTATTATGAACAGATGGTAAACAAGAGTGTGTGCGCTGCACCAGGGATGGTGCCTTCCTGGGGGGGTATCCATAGGGATTCTGAGAGGCTTGTGGCGCGGCTCACTGTGCCCTGTGCCTCCACATCACCCTGTGCTTATACCAGTAAAATTAGGCACTGGATTCTCATACTTGGTAATTTCAGGTGAGTGACCACTGGACCACGCAGAATTAGCCGAAGCAGTTTTCCACCTTGGGTAAGTCACCAGCCAAATTGTAATGAGCCATTAATGTTGGATTGCTTCATTGGTGTATCAGTTTAAGGTCTGCCCTTCTTATAACATTTTTTAAGTCTTCTGGTGTTGAAATTATATTGTTCTCGAATAATTGCTCCATTGTTACTATGTGTTTTAGGGACTACCTCCATTAATCAATGTAAATAACAAGGACCACCTGCAGATACCTGAAATTCCTAGGGCAAATATGCAATCGAGGAAAATTCCCTAGGCAATGAAGGTCTCTAACAATCAACAGACCATATTAACTGACAACATGATATAGTGAACTCAGTGTAGACAGAGATAGTATTTTAATAAAATTATTTCTGTAATTCAAATTAGAAAAAATTTATCTAGACTTAATTCATAAAGATAATTACTTTTAAAAGTATTCTCATCATGATACAAACAGACAAGTTACAAAAATACACAACTGTTTCACATACACAGAAGGTACAAACATACAAATATTTATGTAAATAATAATTTTTTCAAAAGACATACAATACAGTGATAAACAGAAAGTGTATTTTTGGAACTTGTTGTCTGTTTGTATCATGATGAGAATATGTTTAAAACAAATTATTTTCTAGGGGTGGCCAGTAAAGACCTCTCCACTGGTGGAATTCACAGAGTTCCACAAAAACTCTCTGGACTGCTGCACAGTGGAGTTTTTCTTGTGTGTGGCTCACCAATGTTAAGTTGGCGAGTGCGATCTAGAAAAATTGAGTGCTAGGATGAGTCCAGGTGTGATTTCTCAATGCTGGCATTCACGGCAGGTCTCTACCATTCACATTGAGAATGCTGCAATTCGAGATGAAAATCTACTCGAGCAGCAGAAAGAAGCAGTGCTGTCTGGTGCGGTGGGTGCTGCAGTATGTGCTGATTAGAAATCAGTGCAAGCAGCGCAACGTGTCAAAATTCCATCGCGGATCACCACATAATCTCAGAGAGATTTTTATGTAAGTCCGTGGGATTCTGTGGAGTAAAACTCTGCAAGTTCTGCACACCCCTAATATTTGACAGAATACAGGTCACTTCTTTGTTTTCTTGCCTTTAACATCTGTCTGTAATTTTCTTCTATAACCGATTCTCTTCATGATCAGATGACCACTTGCCTTTATTTTGTTGAAAGCTGACTGCTGTAATATTTTTTAAAACTGAATTCTAAGAAAATGGAGGTTCTATTTTACTGGCCACTTGCAATATAGCTCCTCCCCCTCCTCTAGTTATTTCTGCATTGAGAAACATTGGAATAATCTTTGATTTATTGCTCACTTTTTCTGAACAACTCTCTTCTGTGGTCCAGAACTGTTGCATACAGCTTTTAATATCTGTAAAATTAAATCTCTTCTACATTCTCTTTGCTCAAAGTACTACTTCTGTCCTTGGTCTTTTTCCGTAATAACTATTGTTCTTTACTATATGTTGTCCTTTGAAAGTTTCTGCTCACACTGCTTCAACCTATTAAAAAATCTTGCAGTTATATTCTTTTGTCTCTTGACTATCAAAGGTCTTGTGTATGCCTACCAGAATCAGCTTTGATGTTTGCCACTGACATCTCTATCCAGAGTCTGGTATCTCTGTATCATAAATGCCTGCACTTATTTGCTCCACCTTACTATGTTCTTTCATTTCTCTATGCTCCACAATGTGTTTTCTTTGTTCTGGTACTCAGTTTCCTATCTCTGTTTCCAAGCCTGTGCTTCTTCATGTTTTTGTTCCTTCACATTTCTTCCTATTTATCAGTGCAATAATCTCCCATTTTCAATCCATTCTGTTCATGCTTTTTCAGTACTGATGGAACATCCGGGGCCACAATTTGATTACAGCACACTGCTCTGATTTGCACAGCCTCCCACCCTTAACTAGCACTGCCCGGTGCAGATCTGCTCAGTGTAATTTATGACAGATAATGAGATGCCCCCTGGGCATCCAGAAGCTCGTTTCTTCGCTGTGGGCAGTGCAGTAGTGAAAGGAGGATTGACTGAAGCAGCCAAACTATCTTTAACTTTGCAGGTGACATTACAGCATTCCTTACAAAGGGAGATAGCATTCTCCTGATCGGTAGGTGTGATGAGTGACTGCACTTGCCTGCAGGTGGATGTTTGGGGGCGGAGTCGAAAGAACACCCCCTGGGACTCAATGCAATATTGTGAATTTAGCATAGGAAGTGTATCTTTATTATACCTATGTAGATGCAGTGTACCGTTTATTGTTGATTCACTTTATAAAGGTTGATTCACATGGATAACGGCGCTACAATTTATAAAATAAATAACTGCATAGACGTGAAGCAACTACATACAGTTTGCTTTTTATTTGTGGCAGTTTAAAATGTTCTGGTTCAAATTGCATTTTCTGAGCTGTACTGACTATTTCTGTGAATAAATCCTCCATGTTCCACCCTTTCAGTCTTCCCCTTTCCACTTCATTAAACATAGGTTTCCTCTCTTTCTTTGTACTTCTTTCTCCATATCTGCTTCTCTGTTATAAGTGGATTGCTTGTATCATTCCACTGGTGACATCATATTGTGTAGTTTTTAGTGCAACCATGGGTTTTGTGGGGATCTCACATTATAAGAATAATACAACAAATTAGTAGAAGAAATATCCAATTATTAAATTCTTATTCAAATTTATTCCAAACACATTATTATAGAAAAATGACAAGAAACCTTGTTTAAAAAATGTTGTTCCATACCATTACAAATTGTTTCCACAAATATTTTTACAGTTGACTTATTCCTAACACAAAATATTGTCAGCCAACACGTGTTTCACTGTCATTCATGCCACTTCTTCAGGGATGAAATACTGAAAAATAGAAAAAAAGAAACTGTTCTTGTATTATAACATATGTATACTTTTCATATTAAGTGATATACATATTCAATTTTCAAAGAAAACAGGTCTCCATCTTGTCAGAACCTCTTAAGATTCATGTTTGTGTTCTCATCAAATTATTCACAAATGCACTTGGAACATAATACTTACAAACTATTACTTATTCGTACAATGAGCAAAATGGTTAATATTTATCTCACTGCCTGACACTTGTCCCAATTTCACTTATCAAATTGTGGTAAGCTGATATATATCTTGTCTGATACAAATGTTAGTATCATTCGCATTTGGAGTTCCTTTTTTACACTCTCTTGCTATTTTAAACTATCTCTGAAGAAAACTGTTTCTAAACGAAAAACAAAAAAAAATAGAAAAAGTGAAAATCATCATCAAATCCAATCTCAATTACATCCAGTATTTCTGCAATAATTCACTCCAAAACGTTCTCACAATTATTATAAATTAATCCGGTATGTCCGAAACCCATATTTGACAAAAATTCTAAACATTGCTCTCACTAGTTCCTATAGTGCATACCAGATCAAAATAGTCAGGCGAATTTTTCTAACTTATTCACTGAGTTTAATAGCCATTCTTTTCAATTTTATTATCATTTGTGAAGGGCCATTTAGCTAATACGCATCACTAGATGGAGAAGTGTATCACTCCAACCCCTGTAACATTCAGCATCAACAAATAGTAGTTACGTTATCTCACTCACCCATTCCAGGTTGTACCAAGTTCATGTAGGTGGCCAAACTTGTTTATTTCCTACTGCAATATACGCTGGTTACCCAAATTAGTTTCCTTTGATTCTGATTCTATTCTGAGCATGGAGAATAAAAAGAATAAAACATATATGTATACTACTCACATATTTAAATGGCATTAAAGTAATAATATCCTACAATGACATCTTGTTTCTTTAATCTTCTTCTTGGAAGACAGCACTGAAAATAAACCCAACATTACATACTTCGCATACGGCTCAATCTAATAGGGTCGCGAGAGCCCAAAAAGGAACATTGGTTTCAGACATGATTAAACAATGCACACTCATGTAAAACCTAATTCGAACTGGTAAAATTTTTGAAACATGTCCAAACCGAGATTTCAAACATTTGATTTTGAAGGAGCCTAGCAAAATCATGTTGGCGCATCTTAGTGCACTCATTAATTTCTTTTCTAAAGTGCATAAACAAACCCACATTTGGGTTAAGTATTTCATGTTGCTCTTCTGTTATCAATTCGCTATTATACATTTATGAACATCAACCAGAAACACAAATTTTTAAACAAATTTTACCCTGTGACTTATAATGTAGAACCCACCTAATGTCAGAGTGCAAAACAAACCGACATACCATATGCATGTCTGCTCCCTTGCAAACTTGAAATTAGGCAACTTTCTAGTCTAAAATGAAAAACAAACCCTGCGGGTAAGATACAGTTTTACAAATCTAACCTCTCAATGCATCCAATATGCTCGCTCTGATTTCAGGTACATACCATGAAAAACCATCTTTCCACTTCCCTTAACATGCCATATGCCACAAAAAACTGACACCTCTACTCCCTTTAAATACTTTACTTAATTGCAGTGTCGACTTCACCAATCAGCTCTTAAATGTCTGAGTTTGAATTTTAAGCTATTTCCAAGAACTTAAACGGATTAGAAAAATATGCCCAATTTAAAAATAAGATTAATCTTGTTCGACAATGACATCCTAGCTGGAAGGATATTTTACCTTTCAACTCTGTCTGTTGCAATCAAAACTGTGTTTCAAGTCTGTAAGAATTACAAATATTAACTAATCTAATTGTATTAAAAGCTAAATATTAAAATATGGCATATAGTCATCCGAACCTAGGATTTGAACACCTTAGGTGGCGGTTTCCTTAACTAGTCAATTGAACCATTGTGCTAACCTTGTCTTGCTTTGGTGGAAAGGTTTTTCAAACCTTCAAGGCACCACATCCACAATCTGCTTAATACCAAAACAAATTCATCAACCAACTCCTAAACCAATTGTTCCAAATATTGAACTGCATTAAAAAAAAAAACAAATCGAAAGAACTACCCAGTTGAAGTGACAATCATCAAATGTGTCAATAGCATCTTAATATTAAAGCTTTTTAAGTTCAAAGCTCTACTTCTTTCAATCAACCATGTTCTTCGTTTAAAATTAATTCAGATAAGTAGCATTACTTTTTAAAGAAAAATGTAATACCAACATTTTAATTAATCTATGATGATTATGATATTCGACTGAGCACAAATTCTAACACCATGCCTAGTGGCTGCCCTACCAGCCATCCCAAACAGTAGTGCTAACCTAGTCACAGTTGTCTTTAAGACATTTGTTTATAAATCTGGAAACATCCCTGTTCCAAGATTTATAACTAGGTAAGGATACTGGCACATAGGGAGTTCGAATCCTAGGTTCAGATTGGATTTTTATTTAACAAGTTTTATATAGCGTGAACAAGACTATTTCTGGTATCAAAGAGAGCTGTACAATGGAAAATGGCAAAGGATGTACAAGATGATACAAGTTTGCAAGGTGATATTAGAGCGCTATACAATGGAAGCAACATAGACTATGCACAGGTAATATCAGGAGGCCAAGAGCAGCTGGATTGACGGTAGTACAGATAATCACTTCCAAGAGGAAAGCAGTAACATTTGTACTTATTTTTTTAAGAGGGTTAATGAGGGATTGGTCCTGGTGTCCTGGGGAGAGAGTTCAAATTGTATGGGCAATTCCGGAGAAGGTTCACGTGTAGGTTTTATTCTTGTTGAATCTTTGGGGTTATGTGCTATCAGAATATCAGTTTCCAACAGACAGAGCCAGTTTCTGGGCCAAATTGCACAGATTTTTTAAGTGAATGGCTCTTTGTGTCATGCAGGTGATTCGTAGATGGAGCCTAGCCTCAAAGGTTAGCCTGTTCAGTGATTGCAGGTCAGTAGTGATATGATTGTTTTTTTAGTGCCTGTGATGAGCCGAGCAGCCGAATTAAGGGCAGCCCTCAGAGGTGCTAGTTTTATTTTTGGTAGGCCCATGAGCGTAGCATTCCCATAGTCAAGTTTGGAGGGTAAAAGAGCTTGAACTGCTATTTTGAGATCTGCAATGGGCAGGAAAGGTTTTAGTTTCCTTAGTGTGTGAAGTTGACGATTGGCCTCTCTAGTAGAGGTGCTGATGTGGTTAAGCATAGAGAGGTTATTGTTCAGTATTATTCCTAGTGATTTTGCTGCATTTACAATATATGAGGTACAGTTCAAGGCTATAAGATGTGGGAGCAAGTCTTTGATGTTGGAGTTGGAATTGGATAGAGAGATGAATTGGAACCTGGCTTTGCTGGCATTACGTGTAGGGTGGTTCTAAGTCATTAGTGATGAGTTTTTATCAGAGTGTTATTAAGGATGCTGATGTCTTCAGGTGAGGCAATTTTCATGTAAAGTTGTGTATCATCAGCGTACATATGGTAGGAGATGTTAGAGAGTTTGAGGATTCCGGCCAGGGGTTCCATTTACAGGTTGAACAAGGTGGAGCAAAGAGTATAACTTTGGGATTCGCTGATCGCGAGTGGAGTCTCGTCAGATGAGGCATGATTGATCAGAACTCTCTGGGATCTATTGTCTAAGAATGAGGAGAACCATTTTAGCACAGTACCGGAGAGACACATTCCATGTTCTAAGAGGTTCACAAGAATCTTGTGTTTGACCTTGTCAAATGCCACTGATAGGTCAAGTAGGATTAATAAACAAGAATCATTTAGATTAAGTAAGCGTAAAGCATAGTCAACAATGTGGACCATGGAAGATTTAGTGCTGTGACCCAGTCTGAAACCAGATTGGCATTGGTCGAGGAGTTTGTATTGAGCAATGGGGTTGCAGAGTTGTAGATGTAGCCATTTTCCAGCAGTTTGGCTACAGTTGGGATGCAGGAGATAGGGCAGTAGTAGTTTGGATTGGAAAGGGGCTTTTTTAAGGATAGGGGTGACTTGGCCTCTTTAGAGAGAGCCCGGAATGGAGCCTTGTGTAAGAGAGGCATTGATAATCCTGGTCCATATGGAGAGCAGTAGGTGTAAGACAACATCGGAACCCAGGAGAGAAGCATACCCAGAAACATCACCAGCAAGCAGGGCGCCTGAAGCACAGGACCTTTACAGCAACAAGAACCTCAATATGAGCCAAGGGACAAGAATTACAAACACTGCAACTTCGTTGAAACACTCATTTAAGACACATGAAATAAAAATCCACATGGGAGGCACCCCAAACGAAGTAAGGAACACCACCTACGAAAAAGGGGACGAGGGTAGTGTGGTGGTCATCAGCATCAAGGGCCCAAGAGACACAAAGGGCCCACACCATGGCACAGTGGTACTCAAAGAAAATGCCACTCAAGAAATAAATACACACATTGCCTCACCCATAAGACCTGCCAAGCCTGGCTTAACTACTCCTTTAACTAGGACGGTCAGCAACATCAAGATAGGGACCGACCTCCATCAAATGTCCCATGGAGAATTCTATAATCCAAATCCTGAGGAGAAACACAAAGTACACAAGAGTGGGCTACTTGATCCAGCAAGGACATTCACAAACAGCAGGACAGGGATTGACCCCTTCTGAATGCCTCCGAACAATGACTCATCTTATAACCCACACACCCTGGAGGACTATAAAAGCAATGGGAGGGGATCACCGGGGTCTGGAAAAAAATCTCAGACTTCCCGCCCTGTGTCGACCACCAAGCCTGTCAGGCCTCAAGCCACATGATGCAATTGGGGCAGAAAGATCAAGAAAACTGTCCCAGCAGACTAACAAGTGTTACCTTTCTTCATCCAAAATATCGCTCCCTGAGACAGGAAGATATCTTAATTCGAGGTAATATACTAAGACTATTGAGGCACATCCCCACCGTATCCGGGGTCCAACCAGCTGGAAAATAATTAGTCCAATTCATCAACCCCGGTCCTGGGCAATAGAGTCACTCAACTAAAGTCACCGGGAAATCAGCCAAAACAGCCAAAAAAAATAAAGAAAGTAACAATTTATGGACTGGGGGATCTTAGTGGAAATGTATTTCGAACCTGAATACCACTCACATTGACAGAATATGCTCAAACACCAAAACACACTCCTCATCCATGCCATACTCAGTCCTCAGGAACGCAACAGGTGCCTCCTTTAGGAGGACCAACCAAAACAAAGGACCAGATCCACACACTTGCCCACAGAATCAACTAGGAGAAGAGCTCAAATGGTGGTGCTTTGCATTTTTAATCAACTGACGACCAACAACAGATTGAACTAATGCTCTGGGGACTGGACTGAAACAGACAATCTAAAACCTAAGGCTATGCTCATGGTGCATCCATGATCTGAAGGCCAAGATGATTGACCCCGTAACACTGAATTATCTTCACACATTCTCTATAATAGCGCTACAGGAAGCTTGGGCTTTGAAACCAATATCAATCTCGGGGTTCACTCATGCCCTGATTCCATCCACCAAAATGCAAAATTCAGGACATGGAAATGTGGCTTAGGAATATATATATCATGGCTCGGAAAGGTGTAGTGGGATTGCCAGTGGAATTTTTGTTTGTCTCTGTGGCAGTTTATCGTATTTGCATAGCAAGGACTTGGCTGGATAAGGTTCCCCCCTCGTTCCAAACATGGATTGCAAGCCTTCTCGCTATGTATAACCTGGAAAAAGCAATATATGATAGGAAGGGGTGAAGAGCTAAGATATTAGGACGGAAGATATGGCAACCTATAACTATTTGGAAAAATGGTAGGGCTAGTGAAGGGCAGGCGGAGGTTGCCTCGGCGATTGTTATATAAAGTATAAAAGCTTGTTGTGTCCTTGCTTAGTTTCTTTTCTTGGTTTATTTGTATTTTTTATGTCATTTTTGTTTGCTCTTTTAGCCATCCTGTAGGTCTATATTGTAATTTTGTGACTTTGTAGAATTAATGATGTGTGCTGTAACATGAATTGTATTTGTGCAGAAAAATGATAAATGCTTAATAAAACATAAAAAAAGGAATATATATATATATCAACTGCGCTCAAAATGCACAAGATTGAAACAACTGAACTCAACAGACTCCAGATACTGCATCTAACTCATAATCAAAGGAAAGGAATAGGGTCTCATGGTGATAAACATCTACATGTCACCAACATGGAAAGATCGCATGGAGTTATCAAAAGAGGAAACAGATCATATCATCAGCTTAGAAAGGCAACGTCCAGACACCCCATTAATTAGGGCCCTGCATCCCTTTATGGAGGAAACAAACTCCAAATTGCAAATACTGACAGACAATTGGTCTCAATTGGAGACGAGGATCTCATCAGTGGAACAAAGCATTTCATCTTTCAACGAAACTTGTGGAGTTATCAAAAGAGGAAACAGATCATATCATCAGCTTAGAAAGGCAACGTCCAGACACCCCATTAATAGTGACAGGGGGGCGTGGCTTGGGCCCGGGAAGTATGGCAGCACTGGGGTGAAGCGCTCTGGGAGACGAATTCTGCGGTCCGAAGGATATGGGCCCCTCCTGAGACCCTCAGCAGAGCCTCTCAGGCTGCTAATCACAGGATTTATTCACGGATCATGAACACTCTGCTTTCGGTGCTCAAATCTTCTCACTGTGCAGTTTACATTTTGTCTGCATTTTTTCTCCGTTAGTTACTTTAATACATTTTATTATTCGTAATACCTGATAATATCTTTCTGCGCCTGTGCCTGAACGAAGAGACCCCTCTCGCTTGTTGCTGACTTGCCTTTGTCTATCATGGCCACTCACTTTCTCCGACTGTTTCTACCACATGGAATTGCTTCTTTTTGTGTTTTGCCGGAGGAAACTGCTGTGACTGCGTCTTATGGGCAGAACGACAACGACTCATCCTCCTAGCATTAAACCTAAACATATATTTGTCAAAAACTCAAGGATCTTCTCTGAATTCTCTTGGTTTGAGGACTCTCAGATGCCGTCCCCTCACAACATGCAGACAACAATGGATTTCTCTTCTACAGTTTCAGGGAAAACAAACACCAAAAGGCAAAAAAAAGACCCTCCTTCCCCACCCAAATCAATGTCGTCAGTTTCTATGGAGCTTCTGTTGGAGGAAATTAGGGCCCTGCATCCCTTTATGGAGGAAACAAACTCCAAATTGCAAATACTGACAGACAATTGGTCTCAATTGGAGACGAGGATCTCATCAGTGGAACAAAGCATTTCATCTTTCAACGAAACTTGTGGAGTTATCAAAAGAGGAAACAGATCATATCATCAGCTTAGAAAGGCAACGTCCAGACACCCCATTAATAGTGACAGGGGGGCGTGGCTTGGGCCCGGGAAGTATGGCAGCACTGGGGTGAAGCGCTCTGTTGTGGTCGGTGAGCCCCGCAATTCCGGCACACCTTTCACTGCCTGGGAGACGAATTCTGCGGTCCGAAGGATATGGGCCCCTCCTGAGACCCTCAGCAGAGCCTCTCAGGCTGCTAATCACAGGATTTATTCACGGATCATGAACACTCTGCTTTCGGTGCTCAAATCTTCTCACTGTGCAGTTTACATTTTGTCTGCATTTTTTCTCCGTTAGTTACTTTAATACATTTTATTATTCGTAATACCTGATAATATCTTTCTGCGCCTGTGCCTGAACGAAGAGACCCCTCTCGCTTGTTGCTGACTTGCCTTTGTCTATCATGGCCACTCACTTTCTCCGACTGTTTCTACCACATGGAATTGCTTCTTTTTGTGTTTTGCCGGAGGAAACTGCTGTGACTGCGTCTTATGGGCAGAACGACAACGACTCATCCTCCTAGCATTAAACCTAAACATATATTTGTCAAAAACTCAAGGATCTTCTCTGAATTCTCTTGGTTTGAGGACTCTCAGATGCCGTCCCCTCACAACATGCAGACAACAATGGATTTCTCTTCTACAGTTTCAGGGAAAACAAACACCAAAAGGCAAAAAAAAGACCCTCCTTCCCCACCCAAATCAATGTCGTCAGTTTCTATGGAGCTTCTGTTGGAGGAAATTAGGGCCCTGCATCCCTTTATGGAGGAAACAAACTCCAAATTGCAAATACTGACAGACAATTGGTCTCAATTGGAGACGAGGATCTCATCAGTGGAACAAAGCATTTCATCTTTCAACGAAACTTGTGTCACTTTTTCTCATCTTAATTCATAGATCTCTTTTCTCCAAAGACAAGTGGAGGATCTTGAGAATCGTTACAGATTCAATAATCTTCGCATCTACGGCCTGGGGAGGGCATTGAAGGGAATGACTCTCTCACTTTTTTCAAATATTTTCTCCCTAAATTGCTACATCTGCCGCATGACACGAAGCTCAATATCCAACGTGCACACCGACTGGGCCGGATTCCTTTTCCATCTTCAACTTCGCAGAGGCAAAGGGGTGTCATTTTGTACATTCTAGAATACACAGATTTCTTGAAGGTGTTATCGCTGTTAAAGCTTCTCCACTCATCACCTGGTCGGGATCATCTCTGTTCTTTACACAGGACTATGCCAAGACAACTGCAAACCGACGCAAGACCTTTCTGGATATGAGAGCTGATCTACGGTCAAAGGGGGCCTGGTGTGGTCTTTTCCACCCGTGTCTCTTCAAAGTTACGTATAACAACAGAACGACGACATACGAAGATCCTGTGCCTCTCCAAAGTTTCATACACTCCTGTAAAACAACCAACATGGACTCTTCGGGTCCTTCTTCATTCCATGCTTGAGATTGTAGTATTTTTCTTGAATGGTTCTCTCTGGCCTTTGTTCTTCTTCATGCAGATATTACTTTGTGTTCTGTAGTTCCTGGTTTTTCACATAAGAGTGTTTAGAATTACTAAAGTGTAGGTTTCTTATTGTGTTTACATTTACTGTTGTTAATCGTCGATAGTGTACATGTCTCTTCCAGCATTCCCCTTTGACGAATATTATGTTTTGTCTCCATAGCATATGTACCCTTGTTTTGTGGTGTCTTCCCGATCGCGCGTCTGGCTGACCCTGGATGTACTGCCTACTTCAAGTGGTTCCTTCCCCTCCTCCTGTTTTCCGGATCGTACTTCCTTGACCTCCTTTTTTGTAGGTATGTTTTCCTTCTATCCGTTTTTCATATTTTTGATCCCAATTGTTCCTATATCTCCCTTCGTGTTTCTCTTCCTATTAAATCTTTGGGCGTCGCTCTCTTTTTGTTCCCTTCCAGTTTTTGTCAGTTTCATATCTTCTCTGGTTTTTATGCATATCTATATTGTTTTATTCGCTTCCCTAATACTTCTCATTCTTCCTCTTTTTTCATCTCTCTTTGTCGTTTATATGACCTGGGCTTTCTTCTTCTTTTTTCTTTTCTTTCTATGACTCAATGTGTTTCTAATACTCCATGTCATTAAGAATTATTACCTGGAACGTTAAGGGTTTGAACTCCCCATTAAGAGACAAAGAATACTATCTCACTTAGCCAAACTAAATGTCGACCTTGCATTTTTACAACAAACTCATCTCTCGGCTATTGAATCATTTAAAATTGAAGAGAGGTTGGGTAGGTGAGGTATTCTACTCTCCAGGTGATGGTAAACGCAATGGGGTGATGATATTATGTCGTAAGTCCCTTACATACTCTTTGTTGTCTCAAGAGTCTGATACGAATGGAAGATGGTTAAATGTTAAATTATCTCTCAAGGGTGTTCCAATCTCTCTTCCGAACGTGTACGCCCCTACATGCGGCAAACCCTCTTTTTGGTCCACATTTGCCAAGCATATCACTCAATGCATGGATGATAATGTTATCTTTGCGGGTGACTGTAATCATGTTTTTGATCCTTTCATTGACAGGCTATCTAAAGTCTCACTTGTGCCTAATAAATACCATAAGTCCTTTGTTCAGGCGATTTCGCAACATAAACTTATCGATGCATGGCGCCTATGTAATCCGACCACCATGGAATTTACCTTTTACTCCCCAACTCATCACTCTCAATCAAGGATTGATTATATATTTTTTTCTCGAAATATTGAACAAACTATTACTAATGCGGAGATTGGTCCCATTCTATTATCAGACCATAGCCCTGTCTCAATATACATTGATATTTTACTCAAAGTTATGGGTCCTAAAAGATGGCATTTTAATAATGCTCTAATTCTGGATCCGAAGTTTACAGATTATTTTGCTAATTTCTTTGACGAGTTTTTTTAGATAAATCAAACCCATTCCATGCCCCATTCCACTTTGTGGGGTGCTTTAAGGCTGCAGCACGAGATTTTGTAATTGGCAGATTTATTTCATATGTTATTTGCTTGTCCTAATGCACATAATATTTGGGAACAAGTGTGGTCCCAAATTAACTTGATTTTTCGAACTAATCTTTCTATTTCTTTTATTCATGTTTTTTTGGGAAGCCTTTCTTCTCGCTGGGAGAGTGTTACGCTTAATGTTAAAATAATTGATTAGGTCCTTGCAGTTGCATTCCAGCAAATTACAGCTAATTAGAAATACTTTTCTAAAATCTCTTTTAGAGCTTGGTGGTACAATGTTTGCCATAATCATAGATTGGATACTTCCTTTGTGTATCCTATACAAATGGCACCGAAGCGCCTAGATTTGTGGTTAGCTGTCACAATGTATTTTGATATCTGTGCTAGTCGTTCTTTCCAACTACAGCCCAGCCAACAAGACGTTTCAAAACCTCCTTGAAACCCCTAAACGTTCTTTAAATCTTCAGTATTCTACTGCTTTTTTTCATGATTGCCATATGTCGCTTTCCCTATTGTATTTTACGCCCATCTCATACAATGTTATTGTAATTTTTTTTGACTGATCTTTATATATGATATGCATTTATGTTTTGTACTTTTTATTGACACCCTTATTTCTCTCAATAAAGCTTTCTTTTGAACTTAAAAAATATAGTGACAGGGGAATTTAACATGATGCTGCTAGGCCACACTGCCAGAAGTAAAGTTGTTGCAGCTGGAAACAGGAGTGGAACACCCCTAAACAAACTCAACTTAGCACAGGGAGGAAGGGCCAAATGGTACTATCCATTGTTTGGAAATTGGAGCACCTGGGCCTATGAGTTCTTAATGGCCACATCAATGGAGAAACTCCCCCAGCCCTCTTGTTTCACTCTCAGTCTGAGAGCTCACTAATAAACTACACCTTGGTGTCACTTCACCTATTAAATGTAGCTCTCTCATACAAAATCGTCTTAAGACCGGAAAGCGACCACTTACCCCAGGAGCTGGAACTTGCCATTCCTTCCACAGAGAACAATTGCTTCACAGAAGTAGCTGGGACCACCTCCTCAATCTATCTGAAAAGAATCAAATGGTCCTCTGACACAATTGAGAGCCTGGCACAGGAGGCAACTCACCATCTGCAAAATTCATCTCCAAGGCACAACCACAGACAAATGGGTGGGATTGACAACCACCTATACAAAACAGTGCTCCACAAAAGTAAAACCTGGGAATATGCAGCCCGGACAATCCATTTTGACCAGTCAAAATCTACACAAGACAACTAAACTTAAACAACTAAAGTGGAAAGTTAACAAAGCCCTACAAACTGTCTGAAGTAACTCATCAAACTAATCAAATGCTGTCACCCTGAAGGAAGTTATTGGGGGCTTTAGGCATACAATATTAGCAATTAAAAGGCAAAACGGTGAGACCTTCTGGGTTGAACTCATCTGGGACCTCAAGCACAACAACTCGAGCAACTTCTGGCACACAGTGAATGCCGTAAAAACCCTACCCACTGGAAGCTTGGTTCCAACGTCTCAGAAGCTGAATGGGCCACCTTTGTACTAGCCTACTTCAACCACCAAGCATACCCAAACCCAACCTGGCACAAATATGGGCCAGACAACTCAGGACCGTACCTTAGTTTGGTTCTGATGTGGTGGTCAGACAAGCTTGGTATCTTCACAATCATCCCGAAGGAGGTGCAGCAGCAGATAACCAAGGGGCGGCACACCGGGGCCCCAGAACCAAATGGCATCCACCAGATATTATACAAAACTAACCTGGCAAAATAGGCTGAAGCGATAGTGCCACTCTTTAATCACACCCTTGGTGGGGGATCATTTCCACTTTCCTGAAGAGGATGCATCATTTCACTTATCTTTAAAGGAAGCAATAAACTTGAACCAGGAAACTACAGGCAGATAGCCCTGACCGATAGCGAGGCTAAATAAGATGCCGTGGTCCTACTCAAGCGCATTAGACTGGGCCGACTCGAACAACACCATTCCCTATAACCAAATAGGGTTTACCAGAAAATCAGGCACCACAACAAAAATAATGGTCTTATCTCTCATATTTGACTCCTCCAAACTTTCAAAGCTCCCCCTCTATCTTTACTACATTGACTACTAGGTGGCCTTCTATCGAGTGGACCGGAACACGCTTTGGGAAAAATAAAAAAGATTGGCAGATTTTGCCTCATCTCCTGAAAGCAAAAGAAATGCTAAAATCTAACAACTGGGTCAGGATCAAATTGGGAAGTGGAGGCCATCTCTCAAGGCCTTCCCAACAACTAGTGGGCTCAAACAATGGTGCACACTGGCACCGATGCTATTATTTTTATTTTAGCAGATCTCCAATCCACACTCTCCTCCATCAACTTGCACGCTCCCAAGCTATGATCGATTCAGCTGTCCAATCTTCTGTACGCCGACGACCTGGTGCTACTAAGCAGGACACAAGTTGGGATGCAGCGCCTGAAAATAAAAAGCAAATAAAATGAAAATAAGTGTCTTTTCCACAAATGCTCGGAAGGGGAAGGTTAGTTGGCACCTCTGTGGGAACAGGAATGAAGAAACAAATAGCTACAAGTATCTTCTCCTTATATTCAACAGCAATGGCTCCTTTAAGTTACACAAGGAGGAAATCAAAAGGAAAGGGATCGCTCTTGCTGCTGGTCTGGCTGCAATCTTCAGGAACCTGAACGGCCTCTCATACATGCCGAATCTCAAAATCGTAGTTCCCCACCTTGGCCTATGGCAGCGAAGTGCTTTAAGACAGAGACACATCAGTCCTGGATAAAACAGTGGTCCGCGTATACAAGTAAATAGTCCAGCTCTGCAAAAGCACCTCTCCAGCCCTAATCAGACTTGAGTTCAGGCTCACCAAGCAGTTCATGCCACAGGAGCAGCCTAAGTCACCTTTTGTCACAAGTTAAAAAACTCAGAGCTTAACTCTATCAATCATCACATATGGGAGCAGATCATAAAGAAGCCACACTTGGCTGTACGTAAACACCTCAGCCACACCAACAACTTGTTAGGCCTGGTGGAACTGTGGTCGACCACCATAAGCCAATAACAATTTAACCGGTCCCAGGATGCTTGTTTCCGGTCCAGGGAAGACCTTTCTTTACAGTTCAGTCTGGACTGTTCCCATGAGGCACAGGGTCAAGGCTGATTTGCATATCGCTGGGTCTGAACTGGGATGGCAAAGTGAGCTAAATAATGATGATCGATTCAACCCAGATCTGTGACTGTGTGTAAGTGTCTGAATAGTTTCAGCGCTCCGTCCATCATCTTGTTGTGTTTGCTCAATTTAAAAAGGCAGCATCAAAATCATCCAACATTTCAGCATTGCTAGGAGACAGGGCTACACTAGTAAAATGTTCACATGTTCACATGCCTGGCTCATATTAAACTGCTAACCTCAGCAGTATCTGGGGGAAGCATTAAATTCCAGGACAAAAAGCTAATTTCTGTCTTGTCTACTGTGAGACTTTCCGTTGCTACTGCACAACAAGCCTAGGTTGAGGACAGCAGGGGACCCCACCTGCAGGCTATGTGGCTTGGCAACTGAAAACCTGGTCCACACCATCTGCCTTTGCTGAACCACCCGAGACTACGTTGTAAACTTCTGTGCTCTCAATGGAACCAATGCAACATACCTTTTTCCTGGCCCTGTGCTAGTTAAAACTCCATATCTTAACAGCCTTTCCCTTTCCTGGCCTTTTAGCTACTGGTTCCTACTTCAACCTGTTTTTTAATGTATAACATTTTTTGACCTGCTGCTCTTAACACAATGCACACGTTTTCACAGTTTTTTTTCACATGACTATTTTTAGGACTGTTTAATATTGTAAAGATTTGAATAATCGAACAATAAAAAGTATTATTATTACTGGTTGGGGGATGAAGTTGCCTTTGCTGCTGAGGGTTGTTAGTGGCCAAGAGCCCCTATTGTTGCCACAAGTAAGTCTCTTGCAGCAGGATTGCTGAGACCTCATAGGAGGCCCTGTCCCTTTCTCATTCACCCTGAAAACGCACCTGTTGGTGTACTACTGGTTGGGGGATGAAGTCCCCTTGGCTGCTGAAGGTTGTTGGGGGCCAAAAAACCCCAGTGTTGCCACCAGTGTGTCTCTCACAGTAGGACTGCTGAGAACTCGTTGAAGGCTGTGCCCCCTTTCTCAACCATGCCTCCTGGTGCACTGCTGGTTGAGGGATGAAGTCTCCTTGGCAGCTGATGTTGACTGGGGCCAAAAATCCCTATTGTTGCCACCAGTATGTCCCCTATAGCGGGATTGCTGAGACCTCATCGGAGGCCCGCCTCCTTTCTCAACCACCCTGCAAACGCACTTCCAAGCACACTACTAGTTGGTGGGTGAGGTTCCATTGTCTGCTGAGGGTTTTTGGGGGCCAAGAACCTATTGTTACCACAGGTAAGTCCCCCACAGCAGGATTGCTGACACCTGGGGTCCGGGCACCGGTAAGCTCCGCTCCACTCTGTCCGGCAGGTTGGTGGAGATTTGCAGAACTCCACGGTCCAAGCAGAGCGCATAGTGGCAAAAGTTCACAAACTCCACCAGTGAAGCAGAGTTTACTGCCCACCCCTTGTTATTATGTGGATCATTGTTGGTAGAAGAAATAATCTCCATGATTTGTTCGGTGAATCTATGATTATCTCCAGGTGGGTCATAGATGGTGTGCAGAGTACAGACTGAGTTATCTTTGGTTGTGATATTGATCCTCAGATATTTGCAATAAGATATTGACTTAGTGTAAATCTGATTTACTGTGAAGTTGGACCGATGTATACAAGCCTAACCACCCCCTTGGCGGTCCACACAGTACAGATGGATGATTTCTTAGCTGGGTGAAACTAGGATGTATTGAATAGTGGATGAGGATTCTTTTACCATGTTTCAAAGAGAATTAGGAGGTTTAGGTTACGGTTGAGTATAAGGTCTGCTATGGCGGCAGTGTGTTTCACAGCCAATCGGCAATTCAGTAGGGAGCATTTTAGGTAAGCTGTGTTAACCGTGGTAGAAGAGTGTATGCGGGGGACTAGTTTAAGGTTCATTTTATTGATGGATCTGGTTCTAGGATGGGGCTCCCAGTGGGGTTGGGAGATGGTTTCTGCTGGCAGAATGTGCCCATTAGGGGCTGGGTTATGGGATGTGAGAAGCAAAAGTATATAATTGTTTGATAGGTGTCTGATTAATTTGTTGGGTTTGGTGGAATGTTCCGGATTCGGTTTTCATCTCCATATGGGTTGAGTACCCTCTGTATTGCAGTACTGACAGCTGGAGGGCTTGGGGTGGGAGTGTTAGGGGCCTGTTGGAAGCTCAAGTGATTCAACAAGTAATGTTCCAGGTTAGAGGTGATATATAGAAGATTAAGGATATCGGCCTGCATCAACAGAAGATCTGATTTTATTGCAATGAGGGTAGAATAGAGCTGGTAGGAGCTATTGGGGTTGGGATTACTATTGAGTAGATTGGGGGAACTGTGTATTATATTGGAGGCGAGGGGAGACGTCCTTGGTTTGAGGCAGTGGATATGAGAATTGGGAATGTCTAGGGGTAGGGTGATAGGATTTTGATCCGAATTTGTACTTTGTACCTCAACATTGGCACTCAACTCCTCACATATATTCACCTCATGTACACTGACATCACAGCTTCTGTTTGTGTGACCGACTCAACCTCACAAACTTTCTCTATTGGGCGGGGAACCCAACAGGAATGCCCCCTATCCCGCTACCCCTTCGCACTTGCCATGGAGCCGCTTGCTGCCTGGGTAAGGATTGATGCTCAGGTCCGTGGCTTTGAGTGGTCACAAGAAATTTTGGACCGCATAGCACTATGCGGATGATGTGCTTTTCTTTGTCATGCATCCTAATTGATCTGGCCTACTAAGGATAATGCACATTTTTTGTGAGACCTCTGGCCCATATAAGAACGCTGGTATATCCTTCTTGTGGCCCTTAAGCGGGGGCGACCAACTGGGTGAGTGGACACAGAAGGTGACGTGGTCCCCGATGGGTTTAATTATTTAGGGGTGTTCCTGTCAGCCTTCCAGTCCACTTCATGGGACAGAAATCTAGTCCCATTGTGGACACAAACCAGGTCGCACTTACCACTATCTCTGTTTGGCAGGTCTGCCATATTTAAGAAGGTCCCTCTGCCTAGTCTTTTGTATCAGCTTCAAAACCACTGCTACCCAATATTACCCACCTTGTTCCGACAAAGGAATGCAATTCTTGTCCGCTTCCTCTAGGTGGGGGCAGTTTACCACGAGTATCTTTAAGTACATGTTTTCAGTCTACATATTGCAGGGGTATTGCGACTCCAGATGTCCAGGCATACGATGCTGCATTGCATCTTCTTATCCTTAATGACTGGTGGTATGGGGACGGACGAGACCCAACATACGCGGTCGAATTATGGTTAATGGACACCACTCACTACATACGATCCTATTTTTTGGCCCAAAGCTTAGAACGCTACTACCTGTGACCAGGATGGTATTTCTGACTTAAGGCAGATGCTACGAGGAATGAGATGGTGGGGTAGATTGACAAAGGAAGCTCCTTTATGGCATTATGACCCATTACCACAATTATGGATCACTGACATAATATAGAATGCCAAAATATTGACCTACCAAAATATCGAGGTCAAAATATAGAATACCAAAATATCAACCTCCTATTTCCAAACAGGTAAGTACAAAAATATTGATTCAAAAATATCAATGTAAAAAACTATAGTCAAAAAATCGAATTATTTAAATGCTTTAAATTAATTAAAAATTAATGAAATAATAAATATAATGAACTTAAACATACTTAAAATACTTAAATACCCTTAAAATTAATAAATAATTAATGTAAGTGAAAAAAACATACAAATTGATTTGATAATACATACATATATATATAAACGTAAAATAATAAAACAATTACAATATTTTTACCATAGGATAGCGGAAAGGGTAAAATTTACTATCACCACTCCAGTGAGTGCAACAGTAGGGAAAGTGTTGGATAGCGTAGGGGTAAAAATTACTATTCCAACTACAGAGAGTGCAACAGTAGGGAAAGCGCTGGATAGCGTAGGGGTAAAAGTTACTATTCCCACGCCAGAGAGTGCAACAGTAGGGAAAGCGTTGGATAGCGTAGTGGTAAAAATTACTATTCCAACTCCAGAGAGTGCAACAGTAGGGAAAGCGTTGGATAGCGTAGAGGTCAAAATTACTATTCCCACTCCGGAGAGTGCAACAGTAGGGAAAGCATTGGATAGCGTAGGGGTAAAAATTACTATTCCAACTCCGGAGAGTGCTACAGTAGGGAAAGCATTGGATAGCATAGGGGTAAAAATTACTATTCCATCTCCAGAGAGTGCAACAGTAGGGAAAGCGCTGGATATCGTAGGGGGAAAAATTACTATTCCCACTCCAGAGAGTGCAACAGTAGGGAAAGCGTTGGATAGTGTAGAGGTAAAAATTACTATTCCCACTCAAGAGAGTGCAACAGTAGGGAATGCGTTGGATAGCGTAGGTGTAAAAATTACTATTCCAACTCCTTAGAGTGCAACAGTAGGGAAAGCGCTGGATAGCGTAGGGGTAAAAATTACTATTCCCACTCCACAGAGTACAACAGTAGGGAAAGCATTGGATAGTGTAGGGGTAAAAATTACTATTCCCACTCCAGAGAGTGCAACAGTAGGGAAAGCGTTGAATAGCGTAGGGGTAAAAAATACTATTCCAACTCCAGAGAGTACAACAGTAGGGAAAGCGCTGGATAGCGTAGGGTAAAAATTACTATTCCCACTCCAGAGAGTGCAACAGTAGGGAAAGCATTGGATAGCGTAGAGGTAAAAATTACTATTCCCACTCCAGAGAGTGCAACAGTAGGGAAAGCGTTGGATAGCGTAGGGGTAAAAATTACTATTCCAACTCCAGAGAGTGCAACAGTAGGGAAAGCGCTGGATAGCGTAGGGGTAAAAATTACTATTCCCACTCCACAGAGTACAACAGTAGGGAAAGCGTTGGATAGCGTAGGGGCAAAAATTACTATTCCCACTCCAGAGAGTGCAACAGTAGGGAAAGCGTTGGATAGCGTAGGGGTTAAAATTACTATTCCCACTCCAGTGAGTGCCACAGTAGGGAAAGCATTGGATAGCAGGAGGGTAAAAAATACTATTCCCACTCCAGTGAGTGCAACAGTAGGGAAAGTAAATACTTCCTATATAAATAAAAATTAAATAAATAATAATACTTATTACAAATTAATGAAAATACTTAACACTTTTATATAATATATTAATTAATCAATTAAAATGCAAATACGAATTAATTAATTAAAATAATTACCTACTAATACAAATTATTTACCAATTAACAATAAATTATTTAACAATTGGAAAGTAATTAAAAATTTGATAAATAAAAAAATAATTTCGAAATAGAATTACTTATATTCCCCTATAAACCCACAACCCACTACATAAAATAAATGAATACAATTAACATAATTATCAATCAATAAATATTTAAAATTATCTACCCATTATATTTTAATTAATTACCAATTAATAATTAATTAACTATTATTTCACAATAAATACAAATAAATAAATTAACATATTGCATTATTTATAATTAAATAACTTCCCACCCTATTCCCCTATAAACCCACAACCTGCTACAGAAAAAAAATTACTAAATTTAACATATTTATCAATTAATCCATTAATTTTAATTTATTACCAATTATGTTTTAATTAATTACCAAATAATAATTAATGAATCATTAATTCAAAATAAATACCAATAAATAAATTAACATATGTAATTAATTATAATTAAATTGCTTCCCATCCTATTCCCCTATAAACCCACAGCCCGCTACAGAAAATAAATTACTAAAATTAACATAATTATAAATTAATCAATTACTTAAAAATAATTACCAATTATATTTTAATTAATTGCCAATTGATAATTAATTAACAATTAATAAAAAATAAATACCAATAAATAAATTAACATATTTAATTAATTATAAATAAATTACTTCCCACCCTATTCCCCTATAAACCCACAACCCGCTACAGAATTATATTACGCAAAAATTAAATACCATAAAAATAATTAATTAATATAAATAATAAAATAAATATCCACTTTTCAAACATATACTAACATAAAAAACACTTTAAGAATTGATATTAACTTACCTCAAATTAGATATTTTTGTAGTCTATATTCTGTCCATTCTATATTTTTGTAGTCTATATTCTGTCCATTCTATATTTTGTAGTCTATATTCTGTCTTTTCTATATTTTTGTAGTTTATATTCTGTCCATTCGATATTATGTCCGTTCTATATTTTTTAACTCGATATTAATGCTATCCTATTCAATATTTTTGTAGTCTATATTCTGTCCAGTCGATATTCTGTCCATTCTATATTTTTTAATCTATAATAATGCAAGTCGATAATAAAAACTCGATATTTTGACTGTATACCCACAATTATCACAGCTGTGTGTATTCCAGGACTGTGAGGCCATTGGTATATCTACAGTTGGGGCGGTCTTACATGGCCTGAACTTAAAGTCTTTCCAGGAACTCCAAAGAGAATATGAAATGCCCTGTTCGCAGTTTTATAGGTACCTCCAGTTCCAGCATGCCTATTCCCCCTACATAGCCCATCAAAAGAAGACATAACCAACTTTAATTCCATTGAGGCTAAACTCTTTATGGGGGAATTGGGTGCCCATAAAATAACAATGATATACTGTACACTTGTGACCAATGGCCCCACTACACGGAATAGAACACAGGACACTTGGCATCTTGATCTAGGCCCCATAGATGACGATGGTTGGTTTGAAGCACTGGAGTCCCCACACAGTGCCTCAGACTTCTGCGATGGAGGGATGCAGAGGGCACTCTCATACACACAGTGTGGCAGTGCAAGGCGCTATCAAGGTTTTCGCGAGGGGTGATTGCATGTCTCTCGGAAGTGTTGGGACGCGACATTCCATTTTCGCCGCGACTGGCCATGCTTCATATCACAGAGGGAATAAGGGGCAATAGGTACAAGCGCCATTTTCTGTTTCTTGGTCTTATGTTAGTGAAGTGTGATATTGCCAGGGCATGGAAGGATGCAGCCTGGCATCTGTTGGGGTCTGGAAGAAGAGCATCAATTTCTCTATGGGTCTTGAGATGCCTGATTTTAAAGTGAGGGGATACCCTCAGAAGCATCCCAAAATATGGAAGAGGTGGGCAGACTATCCCCCCTACATATATTACTGAGGAACTGCCATGAGGACAAGATTGCGAGACAGTTTGGACTATGATTATGCATCTCTTCAACTCAGGTGGCCGGGAACTGTATGCTCTAGACTCTTTATCAGGAATATGGCACTGTTGTTTGTTATTAGTTTTTTTTTTTGCCCAGATATTCCTAATTTCTAAATTGTATTATTTGCATTTTGAAAATTTTGGCATCACATTATTGTTCAATATTTTGTAATAATGAGAGGGATGCCATAAACTATCCCGGAGTACTCTTATATCACAAATGGGGGTGGGGTCGCACACTACTCACACACCGGCGATGTCGCCTCTAAGGACTCTGGTCAATGTAGTAAAGTGTTCGCGATGCATCATCTTTCGATCTTCTGCTATCTTGGCTGTCTTCGCCATCCCTGGACACGTGTTTCGGGGTATCACCCCTCGTCATCAGGGATAGGCCGTGTACTGGGGTTGCCGATGGCTGCCAATATCTGCCAGGTCTTATATTACGAAGTACGGCAGCTAGTGCAAAGAGTCTCACTCAAGATGTGCAGGCTGTAGTATTACCAGCACAAGTCTCGATGTAACTGTGGCTAATATACCACTTCATTTATTCATCAACCTACGACTATTGGATATTGGAGGTATATTAAATAACACCCTTTTGGTCTTTATTGGGATTACTTACCCTACGCACAGATCAGATATCAGATTTCTACTCCTGCTGAGAATTATTTATCTACACAGGTACAACCGTATCTTCCGCATATTTCGGTTGCCTGAGACTGATATTGCCCTGAAGAAGTCCTATGTCATAGGATGAAATGTGTTGGCTGTTGCTGTTTATGAATAAAAAATAAAGAAGAAAAGATCTCATTCCGCGCTTCATTGAGCAATGATTATTCATATGAACTTGATCACTTCATAGTGGTGCAGCTCTGATCTAGTTTGTTTGTCTAATTTCCCTTAGGAAAAGAGGGGTGCTCTTAGACAGGGGTCCCTTTTGGAAGTCTGCACACAAGATAGCTCAACATCCTGAATTCATTGGTGACTTTTTATGATTGGTGCCGCGAGTGTTTGTGTTGGGTCCACTGTCCATTTTTTTTCAATTTTGTAATATTGGTAATCCTGGACGTTTCAGGGCTGATTTGGCTGTCTACAATAAAATTGTGTTGTGAAAAAAGAATTTGTACTTTGAGGTAGAGCATGGGGGTAAGAAGGACAGTGGCCATAGAGACTAGTGGTGAAAAGATCACTATTGGGATCCTGTCTGGTGGAAGCACAGTATAAAGGGAGCACATTAAATCCGAGG
Source organism: Lissotriton vulgaris (assembly GCF_964263255.1). NCBI lineage: Eukaryota > Metazoa > Chordata > Amphibia > Caudata > Salamandridae > Lissotriton > Lissotriton vulgaris. The sequence continues at coordinate 1,472,300,224 of NC_141685.1, forward strand.
AGATGGGTGACAAGTAGTTAGAAGGAGCAGCTATAGGTACCATAGCATTGGATCACTGATTAGGGGTGGTGTGGCTCCTAACCTGAATGACAGCAGTATTGAGAAATAGTTCACTAGTAGGTTAGGTAAGAGAATTGAGGGATACATGGTTTAGGGCAGGGTAGGGGATCTCATATATGAAGATAGTGTTCGGATATGTACATAGCACAGGTGGGAGAGTTGGTTCCTTCCATGGGAGAATAATAGAAAGAGGTGGAGGAGGGAGTAGGTGGGAACTGCTTATTATCGGGAAGGGAATCCATGAGGGGTTTGGATAAGGGGGGCTGTGTCATTGTCTAGCTTGACTTTAAGGTAGGGGGAAAGAATGACAAGGAGTTCCGAGTAGAGGACTGAATGAGCATAGTGCCAACATTGTAGCTGGAGATAGGGGCATCTGCATTGTACAAAGAGGGGGGGTGCGATGCTAAGTTTATAGCCTTGCGGTATCTTCTTGTTTGAGGCAGTCTTGAGTACAGGGGATAGCATCTTTCTCCACTAAGCACAACGTTTTGTAAAGAAGATAAGGTCATTAAGTACCGTACTCTTGTTGATGCAAACACAGGAACCTATTATAAATGTTTCTATGTACAGTTTGAGAGTTTTATGTTTGAGATTTATTTTCTCATGTTTGGTTAGATTTAGAGGATAATTGAAATTGAACTAACACATCCTGCGGGGGCAATAGGGGATTCAGTTTGATAATATGGGAAGGTATCAAGATGTGTGTCAAAAGGAGGGATGAGCCAGTAAGAGAGAGTAACAGAGGTTGAGAACAAAAAAAGGGTGTGAGCCACTACAAGATGGCTACCAAAGCAAGTGGAGATGAGGGTGGTTGCTTCCCAAACAGTACACATTGAAGATCTGGAAAATACTTGGAAAGTAAATATGCGGCGGTCTCCTCCTTTAGGGAGTCAGACTGTCTGTGCTCCTGCTGGCTTGTGCACATGCATTTCATTCTATGCAAATGTACTAAAGCTCATTGCAGTTACTTCCCTGCAACCCAAGATGGCGGCACGTTGGCGCAAACAGCACCGCATGGCTGCAGGTGGGAGCATGCTGGATTGCGTCCTATGGCAGCTCGCAGTGCTGCCTTACAACAGAGACGTCATAGAAGTTCTTGCAAAATCTCAGCGCGACCCCGCGAAGCAGTTAAGATGAACGTTCTCAACGCAGCTCAAGCTTCCGATTTCAAACTGCATCGCAGTGGTTCAACTCCATACAGATCTCAGATGAAAAAAACCAAACCAAGTACAGTATAAGTCTCACATCTGATGGCCTGCTTCAGCTGCTGGTACCGTGACCACGTTATTGAACAAAAAATATATATTGTGCATTTCTCAGCAGTTGAAACACATGCAATGTAAGCGGCATAAAGGAACACACCAGTGAAATGCTGCCAGCACAGACAAAGTGAAAATCGCCATGTTGCACAAATTCAACGCTGAAAGTCAATTAAACACAGCACAATGGCAAAGTGTGCTGCAATCTCCCTCCCAGAGCACATGCATCGATGACTGTGCAGGACGTAGAATGTCCTAGTTGTAAATCTTGTTTACTTTAAAACTTCACCATTATCAGTTGACTCAACAGTGCAGGCAAATACTGTGGTGGTGGCTGTTCCTTAGATCAGATAGCTAGACGTCCTTGAACTCTTACAATTTCTTTAAGCAAATGAAGTACCCCCAGGCTGGGGACGTCCGTTGTGAAGGTCATTGGTGAGGCTGATGGACGTTCTGTTACTATCTTGTCTTGTATTTCTTAGCTTTCTGAAGTTCCTTAGAAGTTGAATCCTCTGTTTCTTGTAGAAATCCTCATTAGTTAGTTCAGTTTCATGCATGGATCTGTCTCCAAATCTTCACCACAAATATGTAGTATCCAGTAACCGAGATGTAGTTTAAGTAGGATTATTGAGTCTTGGTTACAAGTTGGTAAGTTCACGTAGAGCAACCCCACCAGGAGCAGCCTGCCATCTGCTCAGTCCATACTCCAACTGTCACACTTCACTTCACAGGCATCCAAACATTCCACTCAGCTTGACCACACCAACATTCTATGCAGCACATTCACACTGGCTGAGCAGCTACAGAGAAAGTAACAGGATAATTACATATACAGGACACTACAAAGTCCGATTTCAGTTTTCATTCAGGCTGTTCATCCTATTTCGCTGCTTATGTAGGTGGAAGTGAGAGGGTTAAAAGACTGAGTTGGGGTCCATCTTGGATAGCGTAAGGAAAAGCAAACTAGTGAATAGTGAGGCGGGGAGTGCTGGGATAGAGAGGATCAGGATAGACTCACTGCAATTAAAATGATGTTTGAGAGTATCATGGTTGTTAGCCAGACAACAGGGCAGGTGAGGCGAGAGCCGAACTAGATGTGCTGGGGACCAGAGAGCACAGTGCTGAAACTGGCCCCGTGAAAATAGAATGTAGTTGCATATGAGCAGCAGTAAATGACAGACCACCTGTAAGATAGATACCAAAAGTTCAACCCTTCTCTGAAAGCTAGCCTAGCACCGACCTGAGCCCTCTTGCGAGAACACAGGCATCATCGAGCTGAGGAGGAATCCGGCCCCAGCAGATACCTGGCAGATGCAACTGAGGAGGTTTGGTAAGCTGGGGTGGACTTGCTGATCACTTATGGGAAGGGCACCTGCCACCCGAGAGGATATTTAATCGGTTACTAATGGGTCTTAGTAATGGAAGTAGGGATTGGCGAGAGCAGTCGACATGCACAGCAAACAGTCTTGGATTGTGGTGCGGTAAAGCAGGTCTGAGAGTTCGATCCACCAGTCAGGATCAGGGAAGGGATGCTGGGATATCTAGTGCCCACTGCTTTCCTGATCAAGCGCGTATTAACATCGTCAAGGGTGAACTCAGGCTCACTCTGTGAGGCTGTAGGATTAAGGGTCACCTACATGGAGTGCAAGTAAGCCCTGAGAACATAAACGGTGTAGAGTGGCAGTGCTGAAAAGAAGACTGTAGCAGTCTGAGGAAGTGGACAAAGAGCTCTTACCCCCATAAAAGGTCCAGTGGTCTTCGTCGTAAGCATGGGTGGCTGCAGTCTCGATCGGTAACCGTAAGCCACGTATTAGACGAGCAAAGCAATCGTCCAGTTCAGGCAGTCAGCTCTGGTTGTCCGACCCTCTGTGGGGAGACATAGGAAGATCAGAGGGATAATGAAGGAGTTCCCAGGACTTCCTTGTAGGCTCAAGAGGAGTCTGACCCTGAAAGCACTGTGGCGGAGGAGTCGAAGATCAGGTACTTATCCGGTCCAGTTATGCTTAGAATTGACCTAGTAATGACTAGAAGACTATATGGCATATTTTTATTTTATCCTGTTCATTTTTATATTTAATTTTTATTACAATTAGATAAGCTAATATTTGCAAGTCTTACAGATTTGAACTATGTTTTTTATTGCAATGGACAGAGTTGCAAGGTAAAATATTGTGCATACTAAGATGTCATTGTCGAACAGGATGAACCTTATTTTTAAACTGGACAGATCTTCTACTCCATTTCAGTTTTTGGATATAGGTTAAAATTCAAAAGCGGTCATTTAAGAGCTGATTGGTGGAGTCACACTGCAATAAAATAGATTATTTAAAGGGAGTATCTGTGTTGATTTTTTGTGCATACGGTATGTTACAGTAAGCCGCAACTCAGTTTTTCATGGCAGGTACCTAAAACCAGAGAGAGCACGTTGGATGCATCGAGAGATTAGATTGAAACAATTATTCTTACCCGCACAAGTTTATTTTTCATCTTAGACTAGGAAGTATCTGAATTTCAAGTTCACAAGGAAGCAGGAATGCATATGGTATGTTGGTTAGTATTGCACTCTGACATCGGGTGGGTTCTATGTTATAAGTCATTGGGTAAAATTAGTTTAAATTTTGTGTTTCTGGCTGAGGATCATAAAACATTTTGATGGCGAGTTGATAACCGAAGTACACCTAGAAATACTTAACAGAATGTGGGTTTGTTTATGTGCTTTATAAATTAGATTACCTAATGAGTGCACTAAGAAGCGGCAATGTGATATTCCGAGGCTTGATCTAATTCAGATGTTTGAAATTTCAGTTTGTGCTTGTTTTTAAAATGTTACATGTGTGATTTAGGTTTTACATGGGTGCTTATTGTTTGATCATGTCGGAAACCAAGATTCCTTTTTGGGGGGGATTGCAACCCTATTAGATTGAGCCATATGCAAAGTATGTAATGTTGGGTTTAGTTTCAGTGCCGTTTTCCAAGAAGCAGAGTAAAGAAACAAGATGTCTTTTTAGGATATTATCAGTTTAATGTCATTTGGATAAGTGAGTAGTAAATATGTATTTTTTGATTCTTTTGATTTTCTATGCTTAGAATAGAATCACTATCAAAGGAAACTAAGGTGGGGAACCAGCACATACTACAGAAGGAAATAGGAAAGGTTTTTGACCACCTACATGTACTTGGTACAATCCTGAATGGGTGAGTGAGATGACTTAACTACAATTTCATGATGCTGAATGTTGTGGGTTTTCTTTGGAGTAATACACTGCTCCCGCTAATGATGCTGGTTAGTTAAATGGACCTCTACAAATGGTAATGTAATTGAGCAAAACGGCAGTTAAACTCAGTGAATAAGTAATAAAGATGCTCTAGACTCTTATGATCTGGTATGCTCTATAGGAACTAGTGAAATCAATGTTTAGAATTTTGACATATTTGGGTTTTGGAGATACTGGATTAATTTAAAGTAAGTATGAGAACATTTTGGAGCGAATTAATGTAGAAATACTAGATGTAATTGAGACTGGATATGATTTTCACTTTTTTGAATGTTTTTACCTGTTTGATTTTTTTTTCTTTTTACTTTTTTATTTAGAAACATTTCTCTTCAGAAATATTTTGAAATAGCAAGAGTGTAAAAATAGGTTTTAATCCGAATTATTTGAGCATTTCATCAGGCAAGATGTATATCAGCTTAATTCAATATGGTGAGTGCACTGGGGACTAGAGTCAAGCACTGAAGATAAATATTAGTAATTCCATTTTACTCATGGTGCAAATAAGTAAAGAGTTGGGAAGTATTATGTTACAAGTGCGTTAGTGAAAAATTTGATGAGAACACAAACATTTAACTTAAGATGGTCTTACAAGATGGAGACCCATGTTTCTTTGAAAATTGAATATGTATGTTATATCACTTAATGTGAAATGTATATACATATTATAATACAAGAATGTTTTCTTTTCTAAAAATATTGTGTATTAGCAATAAGTCAACGGTAAAAATACTTGTGGAAACAATTTGTTATTATATGGAATGACATTTCCTAAATATGGTTTCTAGTAATTTTTTCCATGATAATGTGTTTGGAATAAATTTGAATAAGAATTCAATATTTGGATGTTTCTCCTGATTTTTTAAATTATTGTTATAATGTTAGCTCACCACAAAACCCATTTTTGTTTTGTAATATCTCAACTAGGCCATGCACAAGTCTAGGGGGTTGAGCCTGAGCCGGGCGATAAGGATTTTGCCCATCATTGGAAATGTGTATTTTTGTGCATAAATCAGTCTTCTCTCTCTCCTTTTCTCTGTTTCTTCCAGCTCACCCCCTTTTTCCTTGGGCCTGCTCTCTTTATTAAACAAGCATTGCAACAACAATAGGTTGAGAGCTATTGACTTTGTCTATCCTTTTTGTCAAGTTGCCTGGCAGCGCAGCTGTTGAGCAGCATGGCTGAAAATGTTTAGATAAAGAGTGCTATGGCCTCATGGTAGCACTTTTCAAAAGAAAAACATGCATATTGCTAAAAACATTGACAAAGCCAAACAATCACGTAGGTACGTGAGAGGGAGGAAGCAGTCGATGACAAACTACATGCCTTAGTGGTCTTTCAATGTGTCAGGAAATCAGCCTCTTGTGTGACATTAGATACATAACTTTTTCTAAAGTGAGAGAATGTATTTTAACATCTGTCTAGTACTTTGTACCCCTCAGAGGGTCTCTGAAAGCTCTCTGGATTGGTGGAGTCAGAGGCTACTTCATTTGTTGGGTATGGTTGGTAAAGCGTGTAAAACATTATTACTTAAACATCACCAGATGCAGTTTGAGTACTATACCTATAGTCCACATACTTATGTTTAAAAGTCTGCTGGGGTTTCTTGCATGAGTTTCATGAAAAAAACACAAGAAGAAGCAATGCTACCTATGCATTTCGAGCTTCTCATGCTCACACATCGACAATACAGTGAACCCGGACAGGATATGATGATAAATCAACTTCTGGCTCATTTATAAATAGTGAGCAAGGAGTGTGATGCACCTCTAAAAGGTTCCCTCATGATGCTGTAAGGACTGCTGCAGCTCAGATGAGACAGCTGTGCACAATGCACAGATAACAGGCTGTACATTCTATACTGCACTTGCCAGGGCATGTAAGGGCTGTATTTATGGGGAGTTGAGTGGGTGGGGGAGAGGCAATAGGAAATTTCTCAGCCCATCTGTGAATGGTATTCCAATGCTGCCACCTAGCACAGAGGATTAGGCAACAGCAGCCAGTTTCCAAGAGCCCCTGCTGACCCAGGATTCCATTCCGGTGTCCCGGAGAGTGGGGATGGAAAGCAGGCTCTCTTCCCCACTGTTAGTGTTGCAGCTGGAACAAGGGGGAGCGAGCTGGTGTGGCTACTGTAACGATGTGCAAAAATGCGCTCTCAAAACAGAAATATCGTAAAGGAGTACACACAGCAAACACCATACTCCTAGCCAGGGACTTGAATGTGTCTTGGCCTCTGCCAGTCACACAATGCAATTGGTAGTCTGATACCTGCCTCTGCAGTATATTCAGGTTCGGAGGTAAGCAAGACATCACAGATGGGGTTGCATTTGAAGCCAGAAGCAGTCAAAAGTTGGGAAAAATGTTCTATTAAATGTCCAGTGCTGGGGAGGTCATGGTACTTTTTCTTTTCTTATGGCGGGTCGAAGTGGGTAAAACAGACAACAGAAAGCAGGTGGGAACAGTCAATGGAAAGCAAAAAAAAAGTGCTGTTACTTTGCCAGTGCTGGCTGCATCATATTCTTTTTTTTATTTTTGTACAGTACAATAGCAGTGTGAGTAAGTGGGAAGAAGCAACACCGGCAAGGACAATGGGGGTGAAGCAGCAACTCGGACATGGGGGATGGGACGGAAAGAGGTAATATGGACAAGCAGGGGAAGGAGGGGAAGGAGAAATACAGGCAAGTGAGAATGGGTAGGTAAAAGCAATACAGGCAAGGTGGTGGGAGGGAAGAAGAAAGAAAATAGCTACTCTCAATGCGAGCAGCAGAAAGGCACTTATGAAGATGAAGTAAGCAGTTATTTCTTGATCCAGTTTTGGCGGGCAGCCATCCTACTTTTTTTTTTTAAACCAGGCCAATATGGCTGTCCATGCTAGTGCATGCATATTCATGTGCGGAGGCTATCTTGAAATGTGTTCTCTTATGATTTAAGAAAATGCAATACAATGTAGCCGCATACATGCTCACAAATGTGCTGCAATCATTTTGGATTGCCTTTTTCTTTCGGCAAGATGGGTGCCAGACATGCATGCCCATGCACCGTGGCCATGTGGGGCAAAAACAAATAGTGGAAAAGCCACTAAGGCCCAGATGTAGGTAAATCTGATTTACCGACTCTAGAATACCGAATTTTACCGATTCGGTATTCTAGATTCGGCAAATCAGATGTAGGTAAAAATTCGGTAATTTTTACCGAATCTGTATGATTCGGTAATTACCGAATCGGTATTTACCGATTCGGTAATTGCTATTGATTCCTATGGGCCTACAGGTCCATGGAAATCAATGTCAATTACCGAATCGGTAAATACCGATTCAGTAAAATTACCGATTTTGCAAGGGTGACAGGGTATCACTTTGACACCCTGTTGCACCCCTGATTCTGCCTTGTGTGCCATGTTACACACATACATGCCCTAAGGGCATGTATGTGTGTAACATGGCACAGGTGTACATGCACAGATGTGCATGTACACTGGAATTTGTTATTTACCATATAATAGTATTACATGGTAAATAACGAATCGGTAATGGTCTGTGGTACTGTTTTCAGTGCCACCTACCTCTGTATTTACCGATTCGGTAAATTTACCGATTCGGTATTTTACAGAATCTGTAAATTTACAGAATCGGTAAATATACAGATTCTGTAAATTGTGCCTACCTACATGTCAAATCCCAAATACTGGTCGGTAACGGCCGAAATCGTCCGTTACCGACCAGTAATTGGCGACCTACATCGGGCCCTAGGTCTGCACTTCTGTGTCTTGGGCAGTACCAGTTGGCTTTACCAATGCTTTTATTAACTGGATTCCCTTTTTCAGATATTTCCCTTTCTAACAATTTACTGTTCTATGTGATTAGTTTCAAATGATTGGAACCATGTCTTCGCTAATTATAAACTTAAACTTTGACCACAGAGTGCAACAACATGCGCACTGACTTTAATGACCTTTTACACGTCTTCCAAACCTTAATGACAAGCTCTGGTCTGATGTAGGTGCCTCTTCTCACAGTCTCAGCCTCCCATTGTAAATAATCTGCTTGGTGTAACCCAGTCCTATTCCCGCACTGAGGGCCTCGTTTACGAGGCCCCTTGCACTACCAGAGAGTCACTGTCTTCGACGCTCCAGTGATGCAGTATTCTGGACCATATTTACAAAGCCAGTCTGCATGGCTTTTCATGGCCTTGTAAATATGGTCCCCTTTCATGCAGTGCTCTTCCTGAAAGGGGCGTTCAATGGGTGTTCCATGCAACTCTCATGGTACCTGATGCATTCCCAGATGTACAGGTTTTCATAAACCTAGGAATGCGTCAGATTCCTAAGCTTCACCAGGGGAGGCGTAAGGGAGGAGCAATGAGGAGAAATACCTTTATTCCTCCTCATTTTTCCTTTTTCTGTTGTTCATGACACTTGTCTTTTTGGCACTCATTTTAGCACAAATTGCATTCTCACACCAAAAATAGATGTAAGGGCAAATTTCATGCTAAAATATAGTGCTAAATGCTGAATTTGCATTTCATGTAAGTAAGCATAAGTTTGTGCAATTTTCCCCAAATTTCGGGTAATTATGTGAAAACAAATTACACACACTTCACACACCGCTTGTTATCAGCCTGGCCTTTCCTGGGCTCAAAAGAAAGGCCAATGCTCTCTAAGCTTGGATTATTAACTCTCCCAGCCAAGTACTGGCATTCCAGCTCTAGATGTGTGATGAGTAGCAGAACTTGTTTTAAGCACCACCTACCCCTGCACCTCAGGACTGCCTCATAGCTCCAGCAATTCAGGAAAGGACTCTGAACTGGCTGTTCAAATGAGCAGCTCACCACCTTGCAAGGGTCGCTTTTTCTTTCCTTGTAAATATGGGGCAGAGAAATGTGCTGCTGATCCGTCATAAAAGTGACATACTGGTAGCACAAGGGGCTTGTAAATCTGCCCATAAGTAGTAGTGGTGCAAGTGCACCTGCTTTACGAATGGGATTGTTTTTGTGTGTGCAGGATGGGGTATATTTCTGTACAAAAATTATCTGCAAAAGCCTTTTCCAGTTTCTCTGTGTGATACGGAATGCATCACATGTAGAAAAAAAGTATTGAGAAGTAAGGATATTTCTCCTCGGTTAGAGAAGTGCACCATTATGGCACAATCCCAGGTGCACCATTATGGCACAATGGGGCATATTACCAAGCAATAGCGATAATTATTGCTATTGCTTGGTTGGAGACAAAAATTTATCGCCGACCTGCGGCGATTTTTATCGCAGATAAACCTTGGTATTACCAAAAGTTGGTATTAGGAGATAGCGATGTTAGCGACTGTTCCCAGTCGCTAACATCTTGGCACGCCCACTTTGCATGTCATTAGTGATAAATTTCTCTGACATGCAAAGTGGGGCCCAAGATGGTCGCTATCTCCTACTAGCTGTCCCTAACTGGTGTTAGCGACAGCTAGGTAATAGGGAGATAATTTTATCTCAGCTTTCTTGGCTTTCAAAGCCAAAAAAGCGGGGAGAAACCTCCTTGATAATATGCCCCAATATGACCAGCACCTGTATACCTATGTGGTGATAAATGGTGCTCAGCAAACACTGATTGATTGATAGTACATGTGAGATTGTGTCAAAACCCATGGGTGGATCCATTGGAACGCCCATTCTCCACCCATGGAAAGCTTCCCCTTTGTAAGGTATCTTTTTTTTTTCAAAGTCAAGAGCATCAATTTGTCCCTTGTGTGGCTTTGTAAATCGCTACTACCATTTAGCTTCATGACTTTGCTAAACAAATGGTGCTGCCAAAATGCAAAATGTTAGTAAATCTGCTGCCTGGTCTCAAGGAGTGACAGTGCCTAAACTATGCCCATGAACCGGCATGGTGCGTAGCCATATTCAAAATGTCTTTATGACGGGTATAATATAAATGGACAACATATGGTCCTGGAGCTAGACAATGATACTAAGTAATAATGACTGAGAATAAGTAACACCAAAATAAAACTCTACAATTGAAGCAATAAGACTACTGCGATGGAATAACATAAAAAATATGATATGCTACAGAATATCCTCAAGCCATAAAATCACTCTCAAGATACCACCTTGTACTACTTCTGAAATGGAGACAGCAACAGGCATCATCCATATACAATCACATGGGCTCGCAAACATTAATAGCCCAGCAGGAGTCCCCACAGCAACATTCCCCTAGCCTCAAAGTAGATTATACGATGCAATCGCAACCATTCGCATTCACAGTCCCCAGAAAATTGTTAAGTAAGATCCAAAACGAGAATTACAAGACCAAAGAGGAAACCAAATATCATTTACAAGCCAGCCACAAATAAATAAAGTGACATCCAAGTGACATTTTCGGAAAGAACTTGCAACTGATGCAAACAGAAATTGCAATACAGAAAGTTCCTACTTAACAAAGATGCTTTCCAAATGTAATAACTATGATCAGATGTGAGCAAGCAAGAAAACAAGAGTGGGTCTAAAATCAAGAAACATAACAACAGAAGTATGATGGCATGCATATGCAGATCACTGAAGAAGAATAAACACAGGCACACTGGAAAGAAACGAATAAGGTAACACACAAAACATGCAGTTGCAGAAAGAAAGAAAGCTACAAACATTCAAGACAAAAGCCAAGTAGTATACCAGGTCACCGTTACGAGCATTGTGCCATAACCCAACACTCATTCCACATGCCACAAGGGCAATTTCTACCAGGGTCAGAAATCCTACTACAAGTAGGGGTGGGCGGCCAGCTACGCTCCGTGCACGGAGTGTGCCTAGTGCCGCCTACTCCGCATTTTGCGGAGCTGGCGGAGCCAGGCGGCACTACGCACGCTCCGCAGACGGAGCGTAGCTGGCCGCCACCCGCCTCCCTCCCGCCCTCCCTAAATACTTTAAAATAAAGGAATGCAATAATTTAAAAAGCACTTACCTTGCCGCCGCTGCCCGCCTCGTCCCCGGGGCTCGTTATCTTCCGTCTTCCGTCTTCTTCAGTAATGCGCATGCGCGGCCGCCCGCGCATGCGCATTACTGAAGAAGACGGAAGATAGCGAGCCCCGGGGACGCGGCGGGCAGCGGCGGCAAGGTAAGTGCTTTTTAAATTATTTCATTCCTTTATTTTAAAGTATTTAGGGAGGGCGGGAGGGAGGCGGGTGGCGGGGCTGGCGGCCAGTGGTTTTGCGGAGTGGGGCTACGCGGAGTGCGGAGGTGGGCGTAGTTTCTCGCCCACTTCGCGTAGCTCCGAGAAGCCCCACTCCGCCAACTCCGCCCAGGGCTAACTACAAGACGGAAGACTCTTCTACAATTTACACCAATATGGACTAGGAAGGACCATAAACCCCACCCTCAGCAGCAAAGTAGAACTCTAAAGACCAAAGGACGACATGGCATTCATATGAATGTTGAGTAGAGGAGAAAATGAAGCTCAACAGCCCAGACTTACATTCGAAGAAAATGTAACTACTTCTATAACAAGCCCACTGAGCGTCTGAAAATGACAATGTACATTTTTAAAGAGCACTAGCAGAATGTAACAGTGTTACAATGATGACTTATTTTTTATGTAAAAAATAACATAGAGGCATCTGATGTAAAAGGCTAACCTAGCTACAGTCTAATTAACTGTAGTGATCCAGCTTGCTAATTTAGTAAATGTGGCAAACATTTCAGCACTCCTGGAATAGGCAAAAATCATAGAACACAGAGCAAAGAAAGGGCACCAATTAAGCAATCATAAACGAAAGGTTAAAGTACCTGTACCCCATAAAAAGAGGAGCACCAACATTCTTTTGACAGTTGGCTTAAAACATCTTGATTAGGAATTGCTCAGCCACCATAACAGATGATTTTGCTTTCTAAAAACAAGGATGTTTGCAGCCTGATGGCCAAAGGGTAATCAAACATAATGCAGTACAACAATGCCAATATGCCTCAAAACCTATCAGGGTCTGGAACACAACAAACAAAACAGTTAACAAAAGGCAACATTATTGTTCAGATTGCTCATTCACTATGTAAACATTAATAGGAAAATTAAAATTCCCAATATATTGGAATCATGTAATCTGGGCAAGCAAATCATAGCACAGTAACATTAGTAATTGCCACCAAACACGTAGGGGCTCATTACGATTCTAGTCAGCAACACTGTAGTGGAATTGGGACCGACCGACAAGTAGTTGGAGGGCCCAGCCACCTATTTATGATGCAACCGCCGTATAGGCGGTCGGAATAAAAAATTTGCTTCTTGTGCGGTTGCCCGATTAGGGCCGCAGCAAAACACACAAGATGATGGACGGAATGTTGCACAATGGCAAAGCATTCACCCCCAGTCACAAATCTGGGATTAATCCATCGTTATTTTGCTCACCAAGCCACCCCAGTTCAGACATGGCCAAATGCAAATCAGTCTTCACCCTGTGCCTCATGAGAACAGTCCAGACCGAACTGCCAAGCCATGTCCTCCCTGGACCGGAATCAAGCATCCTAGGACCGGTTTCTGGCTATCAGCCGTATTTAGACAGGATAGCTTGACTCCAGTGGCTTAGTGAGCACGGGACCCACGTCAGGGCATCACCTTTCCACATAGGGTGAACAGCAAAACACACAAGATGATGGATGGGATGTTGCGCAATGGCAAAACATTCACCCCAGTCACAGATCTGGGTTTAATCCATCGTCATTTTGCTCACCAGGCTACCCCAGTTCAGACATGGCCATATGCAAATCAGTCTTGACCCTGTGCCTCATGGGAACAGTCCAGTCTGAACTGCCAAGCTATGTCTTCCCTGGACCGGAATCAAGCATCCTAGGACCGGTCACGTCTGGGCATACACTTCCCACATAGGGCGAACAGCAAAACACACAAGATGATGGACGGAATTTTGCACAATGGCAAAACATTTACCCCCCAGTCACAGATCTGGGTTTAATCCATCGCTATTTTGATCACCACGCCACCCCATTTCAGACATGGCCATATGCAAATCTGCCTTGACCCTGTGCCTCATGGGAACAGTCCAGCCGGAACTGTCAAGCCATGTCTTCACTGGACCAGAATCAAGCACCCTAGGACCGGTTTCTGGCTATCAGCAGTCATCAGCCAGGATAGCTTCACTCCAGTGGCATTGGGAGTACTGGACCCACGTCTGAGCATACCCTTCCCACATAGGGCGAACAGCAAAACACACAAGATGATGGACAGGATGTTGCACAATGGCAAAACATTCACCCCCAGTCACAGATCTGGCTTTAATCCATCTTTGTTTTGCCACAGCACAAGCCAAAATGGAAAAACAGATATATGTGGTGCCTGGCACACAGGGCATGGATATTGGGAGGCACATTGCAGAGACCCACAGGGGACTGGGGCCCTGCTAGGGACCCCCAAAATCAGGCCACCATGAAAAGGCAGTCAGAATGGGCCATCGTAAATCCTACGGCAACGCCTAAGCAGGCACTGCCTCATGGTAGGGTACGACTGATGGTTGGACTGGCTCCTTGAGCCCGTCGGAAGCGTTGGTTCATCCCTCCTCCCACTACCTCCGACAGCCGCACATCATAATGCAGCAGTTTGACCACGCCACCAGATGTCCAACGGACCTCCACCGACAGGCTGTCGGTGGGGGTCCGTATAACATCATAATTGTCCCTTAGTGGGAATGAATGGGAGGATTGTTTAATTAAAACATGAATAAATACACCATCCTCTTGCATTAGGAATGCTTTTGCATACTCATGCACAGCAGAGTCACTTCTTTAAGAACCTGCAAAGAGCTTTGCAACATAAAGTGGGAAGTAGAACACAATTACCTACTCTTTTCATATGAGATACAATTAGAACATCAACAGGAATATTCAGAGAAAAGTAAGGACTTAAAGTTTCTGACAGCCAGTGATAATCTGATATTTGTAGTGACTTGTGCCTGAACATCCCACTAAGAAAAGTGAAAAGTGAAGGATAAATATTTGAATTAATATCCACTGGTGGTTACTCTGGGCAACATTTCAGTCCATAGTTTGTGTTCACTATGTCACACTTGTTGGAGGCCAGTCATATGCAAATCATTCTTGTTACTCTTGTAATTGGAATAGTCCAATTTGAACTGCCAGGCCCGGTCCCCACCAGATGAGAATACATGCACCCCCTAAACTGGTTTTGGCCTTTTGAATCTCAACCATAGGGTGCAGTTTCAGTCCAGTGACATAGTGTTGGACTTGGCCCTCTTGGCAGGGTCATCCCTGAACTTTTTGCCTTCCTCCAATATTCTCTCTGACCTGTTTTTGTTGGTTTAATGACTCTGGCCACTTTACCACTGCTGACCAGTGCTAAAGTGCATATGCCCTCCCCATGTAAAGTGTATATGCGATTGATCTCCATGATTGGCTCATTGGATTTACTGTCAGTCCCCAGTAAAGTGCACCAGGAGTGCCAGGGCTTGTAAATGCCAATACTGCTAATGGGCCTGCAGCGCTGGTTGCGCCACCCACAGAAACAGCCTTTTAAAATGTGTCTGGGGTCTGCCACTGCAGAACCTGCGTGCAGTCTGGTACTGTCATGCTGGCTGGGCAAGTGCACCTACTTGCCAGCCTCTAAACCTTCCCTTAAGTTCATATTAGTCACCCCTATGGTAGGCCCTAGGGCAGGGTGCATTGTAAGTGTAAGGTAGGACAAGCCCTGATGTGTGTGGCATGTCCTAATAGTGAATTACAGCCAAATTCGTTTTTCACTATTGTAAGTCTACCTGTTCTCTTAGGCCAAGATGAGCTTCTGGAATTATTACACCCTATAATCCCAGAAGGCTCAGGGAACATGGTAGAAAGTCAAGTTTAGTATGCCTGAACTCAGAACAATAAAATACATCTTTTAGTAAAGTTTATTTTAATATCTTGTGTTTGCGAATGCTACTTTTAGAAAGCTAGCATTTGCTTGCCTAACCCTTTCAGCCCGCCTCTGCTAGGATGTGTATCTGACTGTCTGGGTTATGTGAGTGACAGGGCTGGTGGATGACAGGTGGTGAATGCAAGGATTACACCTTGGTGGGAGGTGGGAGTGCCCCTGGACTCTGAATAAGGCTGTGCTCTGCCACCACAATGCTGGCTCCGCCCCCTGGGGAGTGACTGATGACTCAGCCGACACCTGGCCCAGGAAAGGAGAAGCACCGTCAACAAGGTACTCCTGCATGCCCCTGTCTACACAATGCTGGCTCCACCTCCTGTGGAGCGTCTGATGTGCCTGCCCCTCACACTGAAAGCAGAAGCCAGAGTACACCCAACAAAGTGCTCAGAGACTGAATTAAGTTATGCAGAGGCCCCCCGTGAATGCAAGGATTACACCTTGGTGGGAGGTGGGAGTGCCGCTGGACTCTGAATAGGGCTGTGCTCTGCCACCACAATGCTGGCTCCGCCCCCTGGGGAGCGACTGATGACTCAGCCGACACCTGGCCCAGGAAAGGAGAAGCACCGTCAACAAGGTACTCCTGGCTTCCCCTGTCCACACAATGCTGGCTCCACCTCCTGTGGAGCATCTGAGGTGCCTGCCCCTCACACTGAAAGCAGAAGCCAGAGTACACCCAACAAAGTACTCAGAGACTGAATTAAGTTATGCAGAGGCCCCCCTGACCTGTGAGAACAAAGAAAATGCTGTATAAAAGTAGGAGCCCTGCTCCTTGTAAATGAGAATCCTGTTTCCCACAACGAACCTCTGCCCAGCTAGAAGGAGAAGAAGAAGCTGGAAGGACTGGCCTGCTATCTGCCTTGCTGAGGAAGGAGAGGAGAAGACTTATTGAAAAGACTTTGCTGACTTGTGCCAGAAACTTTCTCCAAGGGCTTGTCTGAGCTTGCCCCCTGATCTGAACCTCAAGACTAGTGGGTTCTCTGTGCTTTGGCTCGTCTGTGATTGAGCCGTATGTTTCCTCCCGCCGGAGGCAAGACTGCGCCCCCCTCGCCCCCTCCTAGAACTGTGTCACTTGGGAGCTTGCCTGCCCTTTCACCCGTTGAGAGCCTCGCTCTGCCTGAGCCGCTCTCTGCCCCTCGGGTCAGGCCGCCTGCTCCTCTGCCACTGTTCGCTACTGGAGGACTTGGAGGGTTCATCTGCTCCCTCCCGCCAGAATCCTGGTCTCCTGAGTGCACATCCATAGCCTGGACGGCCGCCTGTGCGTTGTGATCGTACCCGGCCGCCCTGCTGTGCCCTCTGACCTGTGGAGAGGCCGCGCCGCATAATCAAAGGACTCGCTCCCTCTACTGGTCGTATTGGAGGTCTCCATGCCGCGCCCTGCCTTCGGAAGCATCCTGCCATTCTTCAGATCCCAAGGTACATCTGCGCTTCCAAGCACACCAATAGCCTGACCCGTCCCCCTGCATCGAGGGACATTTGCCGCTCGCGGTGTCAGTGCGCCTCAAGCAAGAAATCGACAACGGGCTCGGGGCCCGCACCGTTCTTATTTCCCTGTCAGCCTGTAACTGTGTACTTTCAGGTACATGCATCAAAGGATTTTGCAATCGCAAACGGTGCGAATCGCAAAAATCGGCTGTTTGCTGAAATGACTTGGAGTACAGTGGTTAAGTGGGTAAAAGTAGTTTATTTAACCAACAACCCCAGGAGCATTCAAGGACCAACTTCCTCAGCATCTGTGCATCTCTGATCTGCTCCCTGGATTCCACACTCTGGAATCCAGTGAGCACAGTGACCATGAGACGATGACATCATTGCTAAGATACAACATATCTCCCTTTCTATAAAATAACAAAACAAACAACAAAAACAAAGAACACATTTCATATTGATACTTATAAGAATTACACAATCAAGGACAGATGTAATCCTTCATCCAAACTGGTCTACATTTGGGCCTAGTGGATACAGACATAGAAATGGGTACATCATCTCTTTTCTCCACAGATGTTTTTGAAGAAATGTCTACCAGACCATTCATTTGTTTGCACTCTAGATCATTACATTTTGTAATGCTTCTCACATTCCACTGTTTTCCATCATCTAACTTTACTATATTACCTGTTACACAGATAATTTGTTTAGGTTTAGACCATTTAGAGGAACCAGGTTTCCGATTGCCCATTAATTGAGAGCGTACCCAGTCACCAACCCTAAAAGCATTAGCATTACAATTGATCTTAGAATTGTGATTCTGAACATATTTATTTTGATATTGTTGAACCTTAGATGCAAGGTTCTTACCATCAGTCACTTTTGAAATATTTTTAGACATCCATACAGGTTTAACCTTAGATCCAGCCTCACGCCCTTTTAATAAAGAAAACTGAGATATTCCCGTAGCTGTGTGAGGAGTATTTCTGTAACACCATAACATCTCCTTGACAGCATCCTTACAATTATCATTATTGTTGCTAGCAAGTTGGATGCATTCCTTCAACACCCGGTTGAATCTTTCTATTAAACCATTTTCTCTTGGATTATATACAGAGGTAGTAATGTGTTTAACTCCAACTTTTTTAAGATAAGCGGAAAATTCTTCAGCTATAAATTGCGGGCCGTTATCTGATAAAATAGTGCTAGGGTACCCTTCTCTTCGAAAAATACCATCGCAAAATTCGATAATATTGGAAGCTTTGATATCCCTTACAAAAGCTACTTCAGGCCATTTAGAGTGAAAATCCATCAAGACAATTGCAAACTTATTTTCTATACCTTTGACATGAAATGGACCACAAATATCAATGGCAACTTTATCCCAAGGCTTTTCAGGAAAAGGAGTTGCCGAAATGGTGGTTTCATGCGATTTGTGAGATTTGTCACTAGACATACATGCTAGACAATTCCTAACGCACCTGTCTATGTCCTTGTCCATTCCAGCCCACCAAAAATCATTCCTTGCTCTCTTCTTCATGCTAGTCATTCCACTGTGTCCTTCATGTAATAAACTCAATAGTTTGTCACGCAGAAGTGCAGGTACAACTAATCTGTCGCCCCTCCTAAGAATGCCATCATAAAAAGATAATTCTGGCCAAACCATCTTAAAATCAGCCAAAATAGACTTATCCAAAGATGACAGATCTACACCAACATGTAAGTTGTTAATGATTTGTTGTAGTAAAGTGTCATCAGTCACAGCTTGAACCCATTCTTGTTCACTGATAGCATTATTACATGATTCTTCGATGCTGGCAACTAACCATTCATCTTTATCCTCAGAAGTATCATCTTTGTCACATGGCAAGGGAAGGCGTGATAAACAGTCCGCATTAATGTTTTTATGACCAGGAACATAATTTATTTGAAAGTTATACTCCTGTAATCTATATAACCATTTGGCTATTCTGGGAGTGGCTCTTGAAGCACCTTTAGTTGTGAAGATGTCAATAAGAGGTCGGTGATCTGTTCTTAATTCAAAACAAGTGCCCCAAATAAAAGTTTTAAAATGGTCTACACCCCACCAACATGCTAAAGCCTCTTTTTCAATTACGGAATATGAAGGTTCAGCACCCTTAAGTGTGCGAGATGCAAACGCTATGATACGTTCAGCCCCATTGTGCTTTTGCATAAGGACAGCTCCCAAACCATAAGCACTTGAGTCCACCACAATTATAGAGATATGATCAGGATCATAAGGTTTAAGAGCCACAGCTTTTGTGATGTCTTTTTTGATGTTCTCAAAAGCCTGTTGACACAAAGTTGACCATGCAAAAGAAACGCCTTTTTTCATTAACAATCTTAAATTATGCACTTTGTCAGCAAAGTTTGGGACAAATTTAGAATAGTATTCCGCAAGTCCCAAAAATGATCGTAACTGATCTTTATTAATAGGGTGGGGTGCTTTTTCAATAGCATCTAATAATTTCATTTTAGGTTTAACCCCTTCGTTGGAAATGGTATGACCAAGATAATCAATTTCTTTCACTCCAAACTTGCATTTTTCCCCACATACAGTTAGACCAGCATCTTGTAACTTCTGTAACACACCGTGTACTGCTTGATCATGAGAAAGTATGTCTTTCCCCCAAATAAGAACATCGTCTTGAAAAATTCTCACATTTGATTCACCCTTCAGAATACTGCACATGACTCTCTGAAAAACTGAGGATGCAGATGCCATGGAGTCAGAATGTAATTTGATTTGATGATATGCATTTGACAAATCAATCGACGAGAAAAACATGGCGTCTTTAATGCTCGAAATCATTTCATTGATGTGTGGCAGAGGATATCTATCAACCCAGATATTTTTATTCAAGTCCCTAAGGTCCACACACATCCTAATTTTTCCATTGGGTTTGCGAGCCAAAACAATGGGACTAAGCCAATTTGAAGCTTCAATAGGTTCTATTACCTTTGCATTACATAACCTATTTAATTCATCCTTCAAGGGATTCCGTAAAGCAAATGGTACATTTCTTACTTTATGAACAGATGGGGTATTGTCTGCTTTTAAAATAATCTTGTGTTCAAATTTGGTCAAACATCCTAGTTCCTTGCTAAATAATTTGGGAAAAACAGACTCCCATTTAGAAGATGAATCTTCATTAGTTACCAATACATGTTCAAGATAATCATTAGCCAAAACTACTTGGTCAGGATGATTAGGATTTAGTACCAACCCCATTTTTTTAAGATCTTTCCAACTCAATAAAGCACGTCCCTGTTCAACAACATAAACTTTGGTTGAACAAGATCTACCTTTGAAGGTTACCTTGGCATCAAAATAGCCTATAACAGGTAATCTAACACCACAGTAACCTTTAGGTCGTGCATCAGATGTTATCAAAGTGTACTTGTTTCCATTTTCCCACATGTTTTTATCAATGATGGTGTACGGCGAACATGAATCCGCCCAAAGCATCATGTAGACATCATTTATCAATACTTCACATTTAGGCGGACAATAATCTTCAGAGATATCATTAACAAAATCATCCTGCAACATCATCACTTCAATATCATTCTCATTGCCATCAAATACTTCCTCATCACTGTCAAGGTGAGATTCTACGAGATTTACAGAACGCTTCCAATTACTGTAATCGCCAGTTCTACACCATTTGGCAAAATGACCAATTTTTTTGCATTTAATGCATGTAACTTTACTAGCAGGACATTTAATGAAATCAGCAGTATGTTTCTGACTACCACATCTGTAACAGACTCTTTTGGTAAAACTAGATTTATTTTTAGAAAAACTGGGTTTAACTTCCTTGTTATCGCTTTTATAATCAGTTTTTCTATAGCCTGTAGATACAGCATTAACATTACTAGATTCATCCTTAGAACTTAACTCTTTGACATAATGGGATGTATTCTCCATTTTTCTGGCTGTGTCAAGAGTTTTCTGTAGAGATGGATTTTTTAGCTCAAGTAGACGCTCTTGAATTTTGATGTTTTTAATTCTATTTATAAACTGATCTCTTATTATTTCTTCGTGTAAGTCTTTGAACTTACATGTGATGGCTAAAGTTCTTAAACATGCCACATATTGTTGCACATTTTCACCAGCTAATTGTGCTCTAGAGAAAAATTTGTGTCTTTCAACAACAATACTCGTTTTCTTACCATAATTCTCTTCTAATGCTTTTAAAGCATCAGAATATACATCAATAGCTGTATCATTAGAACTGGTTTCACTAGTTTCACTTGTTTCATCATTATCAATAACCGTTGAAACAACACGATTTGTTACAGGTAAAGTTTTTAAAACTTTTCTGCCTTCAACACCTAAATTGTGTTTAAGTAATGCTAATTTTCTAGAAGGTAAAAATACATCACCGCCTATGGCCTCTAAATAGGTCTCAAAAGATTCTGACCAATCTTCCCAATTCATAGAAGGCGGACCAGGAGACTGCAAGAATTTGGGAGGAGCAACTACAGAAGATGAAACATCCATAATGAGACTAATATAAGATTTAAATATTAGAATAACACTTAGTAAATGCAATAAAATAATAAATTAAAATAATTAGTGTAGTCACCGTTGTCAAAGTAGTTTGAAAATAAATAACTAAAATAATTAATGTAGTCACCGTTGTCAAAGTAGTTTGAAAATAAATAACTAAAATAATTAATGTAGTCACCGTTGTCAATAACTGGTATTTGCTTGAAAAACTGTTGTCAGGCGTTTATTCCATTAAGTATGCACTTATTGTTCAAAGTTCATCTGATGTTCTAAGTTCACTTCATAGAAAATTGTGTACAAAAATTGAACAATCTTCTTTAATGAAGAACGTTTAATAATGCCAAGTATAAGTAATAAGTTGTAGACTTGCCGAAGGAAATTGTGTCCGACGAGTGAAATAGCCTTGTTTGTTTACTTTCGACGATTGTACGAGTGAAACAGCATCAGTTGCTATGGTTACTCAAAATGGCCGCTTAACGGAGCGTCAAACGTGATGATGCAGTAATTGATGTCAGAGCGTTGAACGCGCTGATGTAGCAACGCGGTAACCCAGAAGAATGCAGGTGATTGATATTGGAGCGTTAGACACGCTGATGTGGCAGCGCGATGTGCACGCTAAGGCAGCAATCAACACGGCGGCATTTTTTGAATAAAGAAACGATGTGAGTACAATGAAATTGTCAGCATGCCGGCATCTTTCAAAATAAACAATACTGTTGTGATCCTTTAGACGATAGAAAAGAGAGCGATCCTTCGTATTTAAAATGGCATTAGATTTACAATGCTGCGCGCTAATTTGACATGCTAAAAAAAAACAGTTCACATGCCAAAAACAGTTTAAAAATTGGATTCAGACTCTCAAAACAAGAAAAAAAATCCAAATTAAGCGCAAAACAAGAGTTCATCCGTTTCAAAACGACAACATATAATAAAGGTACCTTGAAACTTTTATAAAATGTTCAGGCTTCCTGGGGTTGTGTGAAGAAATCTTCAATTTGTAGAAAAATCTTCAATCCAAGTCTTCTTTTCTTCTTTAAATGTATCCCATCCTCGTCGCCACTGAAATGACTTGGAGTACAGTGGTTAAGTGGGTAAAAGTAGTTTATTTAACCAACAACCCCAGGAGCATTCAAGGACCAACTTCCTCAGCATCTGTGCATCTCTGATCTGCTCCCTGGATTCCACACTCTGGAATCCAGTGAGCACAGTGACCATGAGACGATGACATCATTGCTAAGATACAACATTTGCGATCGCAAAATCTGATTTTGGAATGCATGAAGGGTGAAGGCCCTTGCAATTTGAGAATTCGCAAATATTTGCGAATTCTCAAATTGCGATTGCATTTAAGGAATCGCATTTTGCGATTCCTTAAATGCAATGCATGAAACTTAAAACAATTGCGATTTCGCAATTAGGGGGAGCAAATTACCATGAGGTTGAACCTCATGGTAATTTGCGAAAACTTTGAAAAATGCACTTTTGTGCATTTTTCAAAGTTTCATGCTGTGCACACACATGCCCTAAGGACATGTGTGTGCACAACATATGTGCACAGATTGATTTCAGGGGTGCAACAGGGTGTCCTCTGGACACCCCTGCACCCTTGAAATCGCATTCTCAATTTGCGATTCGCTAATTGCTAATCGCAAAATGAGAATGTCTTCCCATTCATTCCTATGGGCCTCTAGGCCCATAGGAATGAATGGGGAGGTATTCCTTAATTGCGACTCGCAATTTGCGAGTCGCAATTAAGGAATATTAAGAAATCGCAATTTATTTAGCGATTTCTTGATGCATTGCATTTTGCAATTCCTTAATTGCGATTAATTATTTTTCGCAATTAAGGAATCGCAAAAAGCAATATTGATGCATGTACCTGTAAGACCTTCCCTGTGCGTTTGGCCCGGGGAGCCTCTCATCGCCTCCCTGCTCCTCACTGCAGCCGAGAGCCCCCACCTCCGGAAAAGGTCCTGAGTTCCTCAAGGGTCCTCTCATCGCCTCCCTGCTCCTCACTGCAGCCAGGAGCTCCCACCTCCGGAAAAGGCCCTGGGTTCCTCGAGGCTCCTCTCATCGCATGCTTGCTGCTCCTCAGCTCAGCCCCCACCATGGGATTCCGAGTCCGCCTGCTCACGCGAGATGCGTGAGTCTTGGTAGGGCCCTGGGTTTTCTTCCGTGTGGAGCACAAAGGAGCGCTGCGAAGCACACAGAGGCGCTTGGGAGCGCCGTACCTTCCAGGAACGGGGCAAGAGGCCCCAAATATTGCATAACAAGAACTGTGGCATTATCCTTTTTAAAAGAGTAACTGAACTGCAACAAAAAGAACTATTTTAAGCAAAAGAAACTAAAAGGAAGCAGCTATTAATTCAAAAGAACACTTGCCATTTTTCTATGATCTTGTGGCCTAACAAAGATCGTTATATTGGTCTTGTGATAAGTCTTGCCTGAACATATATATTTTTATATAAAGGAACCGTATTTTTATATATCTACAGCCTGGTGTCCATTTGTGGGGGATTGGTAAATTTACTGTGTGTGTTATTACAAATGCTTAACTCAGAAACGCCTGGAGAATAGCCTTGGCTGCTCACGCCACGCACCTAGAGGGTGAGCAAGGGTAATTCTAAGGGGTCATCCTTCGCCCTGACTTAGAGGAGAGGGTCCCTGCTTGTCACAAGTAAATACTTGCGCCAACCAGAGACCCCCAATTCTAACACATAGTGATATCAGGATGTACAGTTGGGCATACCCATTACACTATCACGCAAAGAAGTGATAAATGATGGGCAGAATGCTTGAATTAGTCTCAGCCACTGGTAAATATGCCTTTCATCACTTTGTTGTTCGTTGCAGAAAATATCCTAAGGGGTTCATTACGATGTCGGGCGGAAAGCCTCTGCCCGGCAGTCAGAATATTCCCGACAGTGTTGGAGCCTTTCCCGCCATCTCAGTCGGTTTACAGTCCGACTGCCCGATTATGTTTGCAGTCGGACTGTAAACCGG
This sequence comes from Lissotriton vulgaris, assembly GCF_964263255.1. NCBI lineage: Eukaryota > Metazoa > Chordata > Amphibia > Caudata > Salamandridae > Lissotriton > Lissotriton vulgaris. The sequence continues at coordinate 1,472,324,693 of NC_141685.1, forward strand.
CCAGTCATTCGGACTTAGTTCCAAGCTACTTGCAGAGTATTCCTGTCGGTTGGAACCGTACCGTACCCCTCTATGGACGGCGTTTCTGCCATTGGGATTACGATGTCGGTTTCCAACTGCCTTTCCATGCTGGCCTTCCTGACATGGGAAAGATTTTGGAAAGTGACTTTGGGAGCCTCTGGCAGGGCCCCCTACCCCCATGCAGCCTACGCTTGGTGGCCGAGGGGGTACCTAAGGTACCCCCCCTGTTAAATCCTGCACTGTGAGGGAGGCACCATAGGGTCCCTGTCACACGGTGTAGGGTTTTATACACTCACCCAATTTTGCCATAGGAGCCTGTACTACGGCCGGCTCTCAGGCATAACACAAGCTCCCATAGGAAACAATGGGAATCTGACGAACAGTGTTTGGTCTCATTGTATTCCGGCATTCGGAACCTCCATCGGTCGGTACTGATTCCGAGACGTGTCGGGCGGAGGCTTTCTGCCCGACATCGTAATGAGCCCATACATGTGACAGGATTCCCGTTTCTCACGTAGAAAGCCTGTCCCCTACCCACTCATCATGTTTGGTGGTGTTTTGTTTCCCTTCCAACCCTGAAGTAAATCTCTGGGCATTTCCAGGCAGCCAAAGGTAAGGTGAGGGCTTTACAAATGTATTCAAACTTGCATATTGTGGTCATTTTTGTTGCTTACCGTATACTTGATTTGCACCATTATTAAATGTTCTAAAGCCCAAATGTTGGAAAATGGCCCTCTCTGAAGGCTTAACCCAAAGTTTTTGCCTTCCACCTCCTATTTTTCTGGCCTCGCTTTTGTTGGCTTTCAGGCTCTGAGCACTTTACCACTGGTGACCAGTGCTAAAGTGCATGTGTTTTCTCCTCTAAACATGGTATAATTGGTTTACACCTGGTTGGCATATGTGATTTACCTGTAAGTCCCTTGTAAAGTGGTATACTATATACCCAAGGTCTGAAAATTAAATGTTACTAGTGGGCCTGCAGCACTGATTGTGGCACTCCCAGAAGTAGCCTTTCAAACCTGCCTCAGGCCTGCCACTGCAGGGCCTGTGAGTGCAGAATACTGCCACTTCAACTTGGCATTTGAAACTACTTGCAAGGTCAAAAACATCCTTTTTATTACATAAAGGTCACCCCTAGGGTAGGCCCCAGGTAGCCTTAGGGGCAGGGTGCTATGCAAGTAAACGGTAGGGGCATGTACATTCATGTTTTGCATGTCCAGGTAGTGACAAGCAGCCTAATTCATTTTCCACTAATGTGGGGCATGCTACTCTCATAGGTTAGCACTGGGAATTCCTTAATTCTCTTTTAAGTCGTAATTCTTGATCAGAGAGGGGTAGCTTTTCCATGTTTCATATGTTGGGAATGGGAATATTAAATCCTCCATACTGGTGAAGTTTCGTTTAAACATTACTGTTTCAGAAATGCCACTATTTAGACATTTCTGTGTACTTACTGCTCTTTGTGCCTGACAGCCTATCTCCAAGTGGAGTTTGGCTTGGGTGACTGCTACACTTTGTGCTTTCCCTCTACACAGCCACAAACACAGAAAGGTGAGGCTCATCTGCATCCAGAGCACTCATCTGCATTTATCTTAATTCTGAGGGGTCTTCCTGGGCAGGGAGGAAAAAGAGGGTCTGACACTTACAATTCAATAGGTAGTGTCTTGTCCACACACAAAGCACTGATTTACCCTTCAGAGTTAGCTTGACAGACAGGACTGGGTTGAAAGGCATCCTTGTGCACTTCAGAGAGAACATTTGAAGTCACCCCTACATCAAAGGCACTTTTGGGCATAAGTACTGGGTCTCTGACCCCCTAAAACCAGACACTTCTGGATCTTGCACTGAACCTCTGTCAGAAGGGCTGCTGTGCTGCTTAAATGACTCAACTGGACTGCTTTTCTGGAAGGACTGCTTTTCTGCTTGTTTCCTTGCTTACTGCAGCTCCCTGACTTTGCTGCAAAGACCCTGCCTTCCTTCCAAGTGATCACCAATGTCTTGCTGTCTTGCCTACTATTTCTGAAGTCTCAGGGACACAACATACTTCATACAATTCTGCAGGTGCTGCTGAACTCTGCCTTCCGAGAGTCCTAACCTTGCCTGAGGGACCCCTCCAAACTCTGTGCCTCAGAAATGGGTTTGCAGCTGTTTCCATCAGAAACTGACACATTGCACCAACTGCGTGAGAAATTATGCCACTGCGCCCTTTCACGTAGACACAGAGGCTGCCCGACAGCAGTTCCACAGTCTTCACGGCTCAATGACAACGTTCTGCGTGGCTCAACAATGACGCAATCTAGTCACTCAACGGAGCTCGATGACGATGCAGGACCCAATTTCCGCCGGTGGATGACAACGCTGTAGACTGACATCAACAAAAGCTCCATCCAAGGTATTTCTTCAGTGGGACCTGTCTGGGTGCTGTAGCCAGCCTGCCGTCAATCACTGTCGTCCTAAACTTTGGATTTGCACTGGTCCCTCATGTCCTCAAGTAACCTTTTGACCGCTAGTGACTTCTAAGCACTATTTTGGCAATTAATCTTTTAAAAAATCACATCTTGACTTTTCCTTATTGGAGTTTTGTTGTTCTGGTCTTATTTTGGTAAGATAAATCCTCTCTATTGTTCTAAACCTGTGTATAGTCATTTTGTGTTGTATTCATTGTGTTGCCTCTGTGTAGCCAGACTGTTCTGTGCCAAGCTACCAAAGGATGATCACAGATAAACCTTTAGTGTGTATCTAGCTTTTCTTGACTAGAGTGGTGGTTTCTGCCCGGCCTGGGTGCATACCTCAGCCAACCAGGAATCCCATTTCTAACACCAACCACCTGCTAATTATAGTAATCAATGCGGAATCCTTAACCTGTTTGTCCCCATAGTTGTACCTTAGTACAAAGAGATGACAGCTGCAGTCTTTACATTTAGCCTTCCCCCTCCAACTTTTTCTGTTCTTATATAGCTTGCTTCTTGTAGAGCACTCTCCCACCCTGGTGAGTCTGGTTTGTGCCATTAAAATTACAAATAAATGAATGAATAAGTAAATTGAAGGCTATTAGTTCACATTTTGTGAATACCTAGCAGTCACAAATCCTACTATCTGAACATGTAAAAGCTAGTTTAAATGGCTTTTTGAATCAGACCTACTAAGTACTGTGATGAGGAAAAGAGATGAAGGAGTGTTGTACATGCACAGTTTATTCTAAAGGCTACTTTCCAAAGCAGAAAAAGAGCCAAAGCCTTGAGGTTTAAAATAAGACCAGATAAACTTTCCCTGACAGGGATACACAATGAAACCCAATCACAGGAGAATTCCCAGAAGTGCACTTCTTTTCATTGTGACCAGTGCATGTAAGTGGATTATTCCAGGAAGCTGTTATTCCTGTCCATTAAATTTATGATGCACTATTGGAAAACATCCTTCATATTCACAGAACAAAACTGATGCTGAAGGTACAGTTTGGATCTTGTTAATTATTTACAGAGTCCAATTTAAGCTGAACAGTTCTTTTGGAGCTCTCAGGTTATGCACGGGTTGGAACAATGTTTACTTGGAAACAATTCCATACAATAATTAGATCTGCTATAGGAACGCACAGTTTCATGGTGACGTAGAGTTCCACAGCACAGGCTCATTAAACTATTTAAGCAGACAACACAATGGGATCTTTCCTCCATGCAATTTAGAACAAACATTTCTGAGTATCTTGCAGAGTAACTTCTCAAACATGATATTCAGATGAATGTGAGCATCTTGATATGTGTGACAAAGTTAGTTATTCGTGTATTTGTAAATCGCACTCTCACCGCGAGGGTATCCTGGCACAAGTTGGTCCCTTTCTGATATCCTCTATTTTGAAGAGTTTTACATTTTTATTATGAGTTGATCAATCTAAAGCTTTCTTAATTTAACATTCATGATTGGTGCTACACATATATGCCATTGTATTTATCTGCGTTCTAGTGCTACTAAAAATGATCACACAACAGTAGCATAGTGCAACAAATGGCTTCAAAAAGGAGTCCCAAGAAAGTAAACATGTTTCTAGTACTCTGGAAATCCATGCAGCTGACACTTTGGCTTTGTCTATCCAATCCAGCAATCTTGTTTGTTCTCTGTACCCACCATGAACATTGCCTATATATTTTAGAAAAAGTATGAGATAATTCTTTAGTGTTAAATCCCTGATTTGTTATACAGCGGAAACTGCAGCTGGCTGCACAAAGTAGACATGAAGACTGTAAGAAATTGGAGTATTACTTTAAGAGTGTGGGGACCCTCTTCAAATTATAATCAAAATCCTTCACTGAGTGAATCACTGAAGTAAAAAATTAACCTTTGCTTAACTTTCTGGTTGATTGGCACAAAGTTGACATGATTTAAAGGGAGGCAATGCGTAAAGTTTTGTTGCACAACTCTGGCCCCACGCACAAAGCAGGGAACCTTCTGGACCCCATTCTTTCTAACTTGGAGACCATAGACTGTAAGGCTCCCTCACCCATTACATGGTCCTACCATTACATGGTGACATTTACCATCAAACTAGGTCAGCAATTTAACAACCCGCACAGCCCCGCAGAACCCAGACAATCCAGAAATTGGAATAAATTGGATTTAAACCAATTTAACACCTGTCTCAAAAATACTAGACCTCCCATGGAAGATACCAGCACTGTAACGTCTGCCGTTGTAAACACCTGGCTTACACAGGCTGCCGATGTATGCCTACCTCTACGTATGCCATCGCACAACTATCATAATTCACCTGCACCCTGGTTCAACGAAGCATTAAAAAAAGAGAAAACCATTTGCAAAAATTAAGAGCGCAAATGCGCATAAAATATGACTCATGCTCTAAACAGAGCTATAAAGCCGCTTTAAAAAATACCACTCCCTATGTAAAGATGCTAAAGTTGATTATGTTAATCACACTATCCTTGAAGCAAAAAATCGCCCAAAGACACTGTTCAAGGTAGTGCAAAAACTCTCGGGAGCACTTTGCCAGCCCAAAGCTCCCTGTCTCAACACATCTCAAAGCAATGCATTAGCTGAATTCTTCAACGCCAAAATTGACACCATCTACTCCAATTTTGGAACCTCATCCCACCGTCCTACTTTACCCAACTCACCAGCCCCAACCTCATTCCCTGAGCAAGAGACATCAGATGACAACAGCCCCATTCATTCCTTGCAGACTCCCTCCCCCCCACTCACGCCTTCCCATGCCTTCCGGACTGGCAGGTATGGTGGCCTGCCGACATGTCTCCCCCAGGGCGTTCATCTCAGTCAGCTAAGAATCTGGGGGTTAAAATTGACAACGGTCTGACTTTAAGATCTCAGATCCTTACCCTCACTGGCACCTGTTTTGGGCTTCTCCGCATGCTTCGGAAGTTTTTTCCGTTGCTCTCCGAGGACCACAGGAGGATTACAGTACAGGCCCTGATCGGGTCAAGACTGGACTATTCCAATGTCCTATATCTTGGCCTGCCCGAATATCTCCTGCAACAGATGCAGGTGGTCCAGAACGCTGCAGCACGTGCCATTTTTGGCCTGCATAGGCGAGTCAAAGTTTCTGGCCTGTTGCAGTCGCTTCATTGGCTGCCTATCCGACAGCGGATAGTTTTTAAAGCTCTAACCCTTGCTCACAAGGCCTTCTACGCCACTGGGGCTAAATATCTTCAGAAGAGGCTAGTTTCTTACCGTCCTGCCCGATCTTTGAGGTCAGAGTCGAAGTTCATTGCCATTGTTCCACGTGTGAGGAGGGCCCGTATCGGAGGTCGTTCATTTATGCTCCGGGCCCCTCAGCTTTGGAACACTCTGCCTCTGACACTACGCAGCACCTCAAATCTGCTGGCTTTCAGGAAGGGCTTGAAAACCTGGCTTTTTGCCTCCTAGTCTCTTTCGTGTTCTGTTGATCCTGCCTTCTTTTAATCTGTTGTGTTGTGTTTGTCTTCCTAGGTTGTCAATAAAGCGCCGGGACACTCTTTTGAGTAGCCGAGCGCTATAAAAGACATAATATAACAATATAACAATAACAATATAACAATGCTCACGTCTGATACCTGTTCTCCGACTGCTCCGATGATCCACACATGGGATCCACTCAACATCGAGACCCTCTCTGATATAATTAGCAAAATTAAATCCGGATCCCCACTAGACCCTATTCCTCCCCAAATTTAAAAAAAACTGGATAATGCCTCCCTTGAATTCATCATGGAGCTTTTAAACTCCTCTCTAAGAGAAGCTACGGTACCCTCCGCATGGAAACATGCGATGATAATGCCTCTACTGAAAAAAGCTAATGCTGATCCCAGCATTTTAGCTAACTTTCGCCCCATCTCGCTTATCCCAGTTTTTTCTAAAATCTTAGAAAAACATATTAACTCTCAACTCTCCACCCATGTTGAGCTAAATGAAATCTTACATCCATCACAGTCAGGCTTCAGAGCCGGTTTCTCAACGGAATCTACCTTGTTGGGAGTCTCAGAAAACATCTGCTCCCGAGTTGACAGGGGGAAACCGTGGCACTCATCCTGTTGGATTTGAGTGCCGCATTTGACACTGTTTCCCATCCCATCCTCATTAACGCCCTCCGATCATCAGGAATCACCGGCTCTGCTCTCATCTGGCTCACTAGCTTTCTATCCAACCGCACCTTCCAAGTTTTCTCTTCCTCAGCTGCTTCTCAAACCTTCACATCTGCGTACGGAGTTCCACAGGGTTCCATTCTGAGCCCCTTGCTCTTCAATTTATACGTCAGACCTCTGGCGTCCATTGCGGAGCAAGCTGGGCTCACAATTTACTCCTACGCAGATGACACCCAAATCATCTACTCCCTCTCCTCTGACCCTCACACCCCTTCATCTGCTCTCTGTTCAGGACTAAGTAGTATTGCAGCCTGGATGTTGGACAACAAACTCCAACTGAATGGGGGAAAAATAGAACTCCTTCTGTTTGGACACAATACCACCCTATGGGGACCCCAACACTGGCCCGCTCAAATGGGCACCCCACCCACCCCCTCTAAATCAGCCCGTAACTTAGGAGTGATTTTTGACGATCAGCTATCCATGAAAAGCCATGTGATCAAAACCTCTTCTGTATGCATCACAATCATCAAATGGCTTCGTAAAATCATGTGGATGCTGCCTGCTGATACTCAGAAAACTGTGGTCCAGGCTCTAATTACCTCTAGACTAGACTACTTTAACATCCTCCTCCTGGGCGCCAGCAAAGAGGAAACCCGAAAACTTCAAACCATCCAGAATATGGCGGCACGACTACTCTGCAAACTTCCTAATACCGCCCCCACCTCTAACTCCCTCCGCTCACTTCACTGGCTTCGAATTGGAAATCGTTCAAAATTCAAAGTACTCTGCATTATGCACAAAATCAACAGCGGTTTGGCCCCACCATATCTCATATCCTTGGTCCATCACCACTGTCCCCCCTGCACTTTGCGTTCATCCAACCAACACCTTTTCTCAGTGCAGAGAATCAGAAAAGCCAGAATGGGAGGTCGCTCCTTTGCCTGGCTAGCCCCCTCACTCTGGAACTCTCTCCCCCTTCAGTCACGAAAAGAACCCAACTATCTTAGATTCCGCAAACAAGTTAAACATTGGCTATTCAACATGTAAGCTTCTTCCCTCTTACCTCTCCCTCTTTGTTTTCTGAGTTAGCGCCGGGAAACCTATGGGTAGCTGAGCGCTTTACAAATTTAAATATAATAAATAATAATAAAGTATTTATACCACACACAAACTATGATAAAGTGAAAACAGAACACAAGAAAACAATATATATATATATTTCTTCATTCATAGCTCCTTCCAGAACGAACGGACCCAAGGGGAGTGGCGCGCATGCGGGCAGAGTGTACCGGCTGTCAATAGCTTACTCAAAAGTTCAAATGTTGTGCTCTCCGGAACAGCTCAATCAAACCAAGATCAAAGTCGAAAACTGTTTAATTACAATAACGCGTTTCGGCTCCCCAGCGGCCTTGGTCACATGTAATACACACAGCAGCTGTTATATATATAACAGAGTTGTAGGGTTATCAGGTGAGGGAAAAAAGGGCTGAGACAGCGGGGAGGAGAACCTAAAAGAAGAAAAGCAGAGGATCAGAAAACAAAGAGTATGAAAATCTACTCTCATTAATTCTCGCTAAGAAACCCTTGCATACCTTGGATATCAACTGGATCAGCATACTCTACGTGGACCATCCATCTCAATAGAGCACTCCAACCGATATCATTGGTTCTAGGGGAAGGCAAGGCAGCATAGAACATCAAGGCAGATATATAACCAATAAGTTTGTAGGCAAAACATCAATCCTGCTTTGCAGGGTGTAGATTCTTTGAACCAAGGATTTAATTGAATGGGCTTCCATGGTGTAGTAGCATACCACCGCCCTATTCAATTTAAAGACCAGCCACCAAATGTCAGAACACAACAAAGAAACCCTGCGGTTACGTCACCGCTGAAACTGCTATCCTTTAAATCCAACAAAACAACCCCAAAGAACAAGGCTTCCACAGTGTTAGCATAACCGCCGCCTTTTCTTTAGTTTTCTCCGTAAGAATATAAGCTTCCTTCAATATCAGGGTCCAGCTTATTAAAGTTAGGAACGCATACGCGTGAAAACAAAAAGTAAATGATGCCCTGTTTAAATGTAAGGTGAGGAAAAACCCCTGAGCCCAGGGTAAATGCGGTTAAGCTCCACCTCCGTATCTTCAGTTTTTCCCCTGCTTATGAATCCGGCCAAAATAATGTCAAAGAAAATATAACACAAAGCGCATCCGCGCTAAAGTAGCTCCAAAGAAGCGATGCTTCCGGACAACAACGGATTACGGGGAAACTTCCACCCATAATCTAAGGATCTAGGTACTCATCAAACCTTGGTGAAAAAGCGGAGCGTTCTTTACTGGAGTCGTCTACACAGGAACCTCCGGGCAGGACATGCAGGAATCGGAAAAGGAATTACGCACACGAGTGTGCGCGACTGACGCCGTAATAACCCCTGAACGCCTCCCACGGCCTTCTGGGAGTTGAAGTCTTTAGGCAGGCGCTTAACAAGAGCGGATTCAGGAGCTATTCCTGACAGAGACTACTCTGTCTCAGCTGTGATTAATCCCATCCTATGGACCTGCTGAGTAAGAGCGATCTTAATCAAATATGTAATTCTGCCCACCTGATTTAGATGGGCTGAATCAGAGGTCAGTTTTCACTGCTTGTCACCATCATGATAATCCTGAGGGCAAGAGACAGTAAAAGTCGTTAAATGCTCACCTCTCTATAGGAGAGGCACCCATGGTGAGGGGAGTATTTTCTTTTTTATTTCCAAAATGAAAATCTTATTCTGGACCTTACTTTTTGAAAACATTTTTGTGCAGGGCCCCCTCCTCTGTGCAAATGAAGCTCTACATGAAACTGCAAAGGCAGTTCTTGCCACTTGGCCGCCAGCTTGGCGGTCACTTACAAATTCAGTGGGTGGCATCTCCGTCAGGGCGATGGAGTAATGATTCTGTTGACCTGGCAGGCAAACAGACTGTCCGCCAAAATCTAAATCAGTCCCTCATACTTCTGCAGTAAAAAAAGTTTTAAAAAACATAGGGGACAGGGTAGGTATGCCCTTTCCCATTAGGGCCTGTTGAGAAGATCAAAACAGTTCCACAGGTCTGCAGACGATCTCTGGATCCAGGGTGCAGATTAAACAAGCATTTGCAATGCAATAGGTCTCGCATTAGGAAAGTGTGAGGTATTGGTATTGTAAATGATACATTTTTATATATAGGTTTTGTTTTTGAAAATAGCGAAATTAATAGATTTGTCATTTACAATGCCAATAGTTATAACTTTCGTAAATGTGCCACCTATAGCATTTGTAATGCAATATGTGTTGTATTTACGTGACTTACATGTATTGATATTACAAATAACAATGGCTTTTAATTTTTTTTAAATAATACTTAAATGAAAGTTATTGTAATTTATAATGGCAATAGCTTAAACTTTTGTAAATAACTTTTGTGAAGATTATGTTCAGTGTATTTTATTGTGACGAAAAGCCAAAAACAGAAGTGAAATATTAGCATATTTTTGTTACATTTGTAATAAAGCTTGAAACATTGAGAGAACATATTTGAACCAGTTGTTGTTGAATGGTTGCACAGATTGATACTGTGATGGCGAACGAGTGATGCTGTGGCGTTCAATGATGCTTTGGTATCGCATATGGATGTTGTGGTGCCCCTGAGTGATGCTGTGGTGGTGCTGAGTGATGCTGTATGCTATGCTATGTTTTGTTTTGCTATACTTTGTTATATTATGCAATGCTCTGTTGTTTTATGCTATGCTTTGTTTTGTTATGCTATGTTTTGTTATGCTATGCTATGTTTTGTTGTGTTTTGTTATGGTATGCTATGCTTTGTTGTGTTTTGTTATGCTATGCTATGTTTTGTTGTGTTTTGTTATGCTATGCTATGCTTTGTTGTGTTTTGCTATGCTATGTTTTGTTATGCTATGCTATGTTTTGTTGTGTTTTGTTATGCTCTGCTATGCTTTGCTGTGTTTTGCTATGCTTTGTTTTGTTATGCTATGTTTTGTTTCGCTATCCTATGCTTTACTGGGCTGTATTTTGTTATGCTATGTTATGTTTTGTTATACTATGCTGGTGAGGGTGTGTGAGGGTTTGTGAGGGTGGGGGAGTGAGGGTGTGTGAGGGTGAGAGGGTTGTGAGGGTGAGAGGGTTGTGAGGGTGAGGGGGGAGTGTGAGGGTGAGGGTGTGTGTGTGAGGGTGAGGTGGTTTGAGGGTGAGGTGGTGTGAGGGTGAGGGGGTGTGAGTGTGAGGGGTGTGAATGTTAGGGTGGGTGAGGGGGTGTGAGGGAGAGGGGGTGCGAGGGAGAGGGGGTGTGAGGGAGAGGGTGAGACTCGCGTAAATGCGAGACCTTTTGCATATCTTTACTGGTGCAAAATGCATTGGAACCAGCATGATGCACAGAAGTTGGACAGGGTTGGTTGTGATTGGTGTGCAGGGGAGTTAGAGGGGGCTTCGAGACAACATGTTCTGTCCACCACTTCGGTCCATTTAAAAAAACACCTTTTTAAATAGCAGCAACCAAAATAAAAAATAAAACTCCAATTTGCACATGTATTATAGCTACAGCGTGACTCATGGCATTAGTAAAGCTGATGCCAAGGGAGTCAGGTTACTAACAGACAACAAGCGCGTATTTTTCACTTTATGACTAAGAACAGAAATTCGGGAGAAAAAGTAATCACGTTTACAACTTTAACTGGATAACGAAACAGGCTGATTAAGACTGAAAGCATTTCCGAGGGCGGGACAGGGCTCTGGGCGGCAGGCGCCATTGTTGTGTGCACATGTTATGTTGATTTAAATTTAAAAAAATGCTTGTTTCTTACAGGTAATCTTTTCTCCTATTCCAAAAACATGGCAGCTTCGGGTACTTGTCTCTGAATTCTGTTGTGCTAAAGCTGTATTTCTTGCAGTGGGGGTGCCAGAGTGTTTGCACTAAAGACTATAAAAATGCACATCAACTAAATCTTAAGGATTACGGAAGTAAATCCAACCTACTTATGAACATTCGAAAACTCGAAAACTCTAAAAAGTGAGGAAGGATAAGGCATCAGAGTATTTAAGTTGATGTGTCTCTAACCGCTTCCATGCGTTGGATGGCACCAACCTCACAGTGGGCGTGTGCGGAGGACGGGAGGGGCCGTCCAATCTGCGCACGTGTCAGATTCACCCACACTGTGGCGGAATGTCCCATTGTGTAGCGATATATATAAGAAAGGAGGGGGCATATTATCAAGGGGGTTTATCTCCGCTTTTTTGGCTTTAAAAGCCAAGAAAGCGGAGATAAAATTATCTCCCTATTACCTAGCTGTCGTTAACACCAGTTAGCGACAGCTAGTAGGAGATAGCGACCATCTTGGGCCCCACTTTGCATGTCAGTGATATTTATCACTAATGACATGCAAAGTGGGCGTGCCAAGATGTTAGCGACTGAAAACAGTTGCTAACATCGCTATCTCCTATTACCAACTTTTGGAGATATTCGCGCTAAGCGCGAATATCTCCAAAAGCTAACACCTGCCCTGAGCAGTTCTTAGCCATGTTATCCAATGGGAGGTGGATAACATGGCTAAGAGCATTAGCTCGGTAATGCATGAATATCGCTGACTTTTCAGCGATATTTATGCATTGCGGCGATTTTTATCGCATTTGCGATAAACCTTGGTAATACCACGGTTTATTTGCGGTAAAAATCGCCGCAGCTCCGCGGTAAATTTTTGTCTCTAACCAAGCAATAGCGATAATTATCGCTATTGCTTGGTAATATGCCCCGAGAATTCTTATGATTTCTTTGTGTGAAACCTCAGAGTTTTGCCTCTCTTCACAAGTGGAAAACAATAAATTGTGAAAAGAAAAGTTAGTGGCAAACCAGTACTACATTAAGAACTTAACAATTTGTAAATAAATGAAACGCAATCAACAAACCCACTATGCTGTAACCACTGTAGGGGGGAGTTGGAATTAGCAGATCATCCTGAGAAAAAACTACCAAAAAGATAAAGAATTTCGGGGCATATTACCAATCAATAGCGATAATTATCGCTATTGTTTGGTTAGAGACAAAAAGTTACCGCTGAGCTGCGGCGATTTGTACCGCAAATAAACCTTGGTATTACCAAGGTTTACCGCAAATGCGATAAAAATCGCCGCAATGCATGAATATCGCTGAAAAGTCAGCGATATTCATGCATTACCGAGCTAATGCTCTTAGCCATGTTATCCACCTCCCATTGGATAACATGGCTAAGAACTGTTCAGGGCAGGTGTTAGCTTTTGGAGATATTCGCGCTTAGCACGAATATCTCCAAAAGTTGGTAATCGGAGATAGCGATGTTAGCGACTGTTTTCAGTCGCTAACATCTTGGCACGCCCACTTTGCATGCCATTAGTGATAAATATCACTGACATGCAAAGTGGGGCCCAAGATGGTCGCTATCTCCTACTAGCTGTCGCTAACTGGTGTTAGCGACAGCTAGGTAATAGGGAGATAATTTTATCTCCGCTTTCTTGGCTTTTAAAGCCAAAAAAGCGGACATAAACCCCATTGATAATATGCCCCTTCATCACTAAGATTCGTATTCGAAGGCATGAATGAATACATTTTGATTTAATCTGACAATTATTAAAGGGATATTGGCAAAGTCCCGGAATTTTCGCTATCTTAATTTAACAATGCTCTTAACCACACTTCGCTGTGTGCAACGAATGAGAGTGCAAAGAAAACATTACCTTAAACAATGGCTGGGTTCAGTGATCATATATAGTTTAATGTTCATATCAATAGTAAAAAATCCTCACTTTAATCTATTGTAAAGAATGATATTGGGTTTATATTCCCTGCAGTTCCTGACATGTAAGCTCCAGAACGTGGATGTTTCTACTTAAAAAAAACATATTCAACTTAATAAAACAATACTAGTATCTTAAAAATTTGAAAAATCGCGGTATAAAACTAAAGCATATAGGTTGGTTAATTAAAAATGCACGGACACCAAAATAGAGGACACTAAACGCGCTCAGGATCAATAAAAAAGACACCAGGAAGGGGTGATTGTTTGCACTAAAAATCCCAGAAGCTGTCCGAAGATCGTTCATCGATGTTTCACATGCTTTAAGGAAAATAATACCTTTTTCCATAGCTATATTTTAGGGTAAGTCATCAGTAGCGGCTCCACATTTCTGCATTATCAAAAGCAATGGTATTAAAGCCGTTTTCTGCATTTTAGTAGAGTGAAAGTTAAAAAGTTTGACCTGTTTCACGATATCATTCTTTGGCATAGCTACGGTCGGCTTAAGGATTGTTCCAGCACTATATAACAAAAATAAGAGGGCCAGAGATAAAACATGAATGTTACGACAGGCTCAGGAGTGAGATAAAACAAGGAGCACCCACGCCAAAACAAAACACGAAACACTACACATATGTACAAGAATCCAAATTCCCGTCCTATGTAGTTTTAATATGATGTGCACATTCCCCGTGCTCAGATTTTGTGGTGAGAGTTGGCTATGTTTGTATAAACGAGGCGGAGACTGACTCTGGAGCAAAAATGAGGCGGGAGGAGTAAAAGCGCAGAATGGGAGGCTGATGCTAGTGGGTTAGAATGGAAAGCTGCAGCAAGTCTGTTTTTGCAGTTTTATATAGCTCGAACTCGACCTTAGGTATCAGCGCTTTACATGAGCAATAGTTGCATTACAGATGGACTCATTCATTGTTAGGCACGGGGAGATGGTGATTTGCCCAGAATCACAGTATGTTTGAGCCTCCGGACAGACTTAAGGCTGGGTCCCTGGCTTCAAAGTCCGCCACTCTGGTCGTTAAACCACATCCTTTCCCTTGTCCCATTCACGAAGAGTGGCAACGAGGTTTCGGCATCTGTTCTGCCCATTGTAAATAACAAGTGACATGAATGAATGAAGACTAAAGAACGTAACTACAAAAATTAATTGGAATTAAGACATGTCGAATAAATCACGAGAGAGTGATCTATTTTGTACACGCACCTATCAACAAGCGGAGATTATTGTTGCAGCAAGAAGAGGAGCACCCTGCAGCGTCTAACATGCTCCTGCAGTTTCGAAAATGCTGCAGCAAAAAGTCGAGACCCCTGTGACTTCTTGTTGCAGCAACAAGTAGAGCACCCTGTGGCTTTTAGAATGCTCCTATGGCTTCTGAAATGCTGCAGCAACAAGCGGAGCACCTGCGGCTTCTAAAGTACTTCAGCAGCAAGCGGAGCTCCCTGTAGCTTCTAAAATGATGCAGCCACAAGCAGAGCGCACTGAATATTCAAAAATGCTGCTGCAACAAGCGAAATGCCTAGCAGCTTCTAAAACACTGCAGCAACAAGCGTACGGCCCTGCTGCTACTAAAATGCTGCAGCAAACAGTGAATTGCTCTGTGGCTTCTAAAATGCTGCAGTTACAAGTGGAGCACTGTGAGGCTTCGTGTTGCAGCAATAAGAGGAGCACCCTGCTCCTCCTTCCCCATGAAAGAAGCACAGCGCTCCGATGCCTCTCATTTAGTTTTACGCCGTATAAGTATTAAAAGATGCAATGCACACCAGACCAGCTCATATCACTCTGCGCGGGAATATGGGAGATGAGGAGGATAGCTCTTGGGGTTAGGCCCCATCGGCTGTTCGGATCTGTGTGTAACTTACAAGCTGCAACTCTGCATTCTTATGAGGTGAAAGTTTGTCATCTTCTGAAATGGGTAGAATGACCGCTAATGATATTGTGTTAATAATAGCATCTGCATTCACATCGCTTTAAATCTGCAAGGCTTTAGCACTAGGCGCTATATAAAGTGATCCGTGAGGGCCGGTGAGATGTAGTCAGGGCCCGCGCATTCCAGCGCGTGCCAGGGCTATGCATTCCCGGGCCTCTCACATTCACTGCCACCTTCACGCGCCTGAATAAGCTCTTTGCCACCCTCGGAGCCTGACACTAGGATGAGCCAGCGGCTCACCTCAGGCGGAAGCGGCGTGGCTACAAATGGTGCTGAATGTGCAGTGGCACCAGGGCACTGGGTGTGAGGGGCCCACTGATCTCCACTTAGAACTGTCTTTAACTACCTAACCAGGTACACGGGCGCTGCGGGTCGGGGAGACATTTTCCTTCCTTAAATTAGGGCTCCCGGCTCTGGGAAAGCTGCAAATAAAGATAATTGGGAATTGAAAACCTGTCCGCTGGAGCGTATAGAATACAGCACTTCATTTAAGTCAGACATGCGCCAATTTACACTGCGATAAAATCCGCAAGGGACGTCCTATGCAGAGCAACTGAGGTGCCTAGAAGCGGATCAAGGAGCAGACGGAGGATGAAGGACTGGAAGGGAAGATGCTTGATTACCCCGTCATTACTGGATCGCTCAATGATGCTCTGTGTGCACTTGGGCACATCTGTGTAGAAGTTAAACAAGATATACATTTAAATGCCTGATTTGTTTCTCATTAGGGCACAAGTATAAACAAGCAATTTAAGTGCTCTGACGAGGCAGCGGGAGAGTGGAAGCAGCCTCGACGTGGGATTGGTGTGGGAGGCAGGAGCAAGTCAGGAGAGGAGGAGGGGAACTGCTTGCGAAATGAAATTAAAAGCGGCCAGTCTGGAAATGCTCTCTGCAGCATTCCTTTGAAGTGTGAAGCAGGGGGCGGGAGCAGCCTTTGATCTGCGAGCGAGTGGGAGGGAACACCATATGGGGTGTGATTAAGAAGTGAGCTCAAGAGCGCGCTGGGGAAGCGTCGCGCTTGAGTAACTCACATGCATTGGGGACAATCCTCGCTGGTTTCAAGAGCTGTTTTGCCCACTATAATCTCGCAGAGCAACGCATGCGCGTTGGTTCAGCGAGACCTAAAAAACAGATTACAGTCTTCAACCTTTTAAAAAAAATCTCCTGGGGAGCACCATGGATTGGGGAGGCAGAAAATGTTTTATCTTTTGGGGAGGGGTGGCATGCGGTTCACATTCTGAGCCTTCATGTGGCCCTGGGGGCAGTATAATTGGGCAGCCCCCAAATTTCAAAGATGTCATGGGACCCCCATCCTTTGTTCTGATATTTTTAAATGGGGAGGAGGCATGCCTCCCCTTCTCTGAGTCTCAAACAGGCCCCAGGGACTGGATCACCTGCGACCGATATGTTTAAAAGGGGGAGTGGGGCACAAGGCCCTCTTCCCCAAGCTGCAAAGACATCCATGGGAACCCTATCCTAGCGTTTTTCTTTTTTCAGGGAAGGGGCCTCCCCAAAGATTGGCTCCGGGGACCCCATGCTTTGGATCTTGATCACAGTGTCCCAGGAACCCCATCCCTGGGACACTGCTGGCTTCCATGCCAAGGACAATGTGGGCAAGGAAAATAAATGTATAACAAAACAATACAATTTATGTCTTCCGTTTTTGAGAATTTTAAGGAATTTGTTCAAATTGCATTTTTTTATGTGAATCAGGAGAGGCATGGATATAGTCTGCTTTTTATTTATTCAATTGAAAAGTTGTTCTTTGTGTTCTCACTAAATCATTACAAATCCCTCACATAAAACCTTCAGCTGTACACAACGGGGGTTGGCCACAGGTCCTTGTATTTAGCCAGGCCCTGCACCCAGTGCACTTCTGGCCCTCAATCATTCTTGCAGACAAAGGTCATGTACAGCCACTGTTCAGATCTGACTTGTGGATTTTAAGATAGCAGAAAAGAAAAAATCAAAGCCCGTATACAGCAATCACATTTCTTAAAAAAATTAAAAATGTGATTTACAGGATTTGTGCGTAATGACTCCTGAGTTTAAATGGTAGACATATAGAAAAGTGTTAATCCTTTGGTGCCAACTCAGTAATTTCCTTAAACAATAATATCTCTAAAAACAACTTAAAAGGTTTAAACCAAAAAAGCATGCACACTGAAGAAAGGTCTACTTTCATGTGAAGTTTGTGGAAATATGTGCAGTGGTTTCGGCTGTAAACGAGAGCAAAAACTTCCTATTGGAGATACAATGGGAAACATTTATTTTTTCAACCCCCTTACCTCTTTCTCCCCTGCAGCAATCTTTAGGAAGAGCAACATGCTGACGCTTAGCTGACTAAGCTAGTAGATTGCCACCTCTGGTTCAAATCTGTCCATGGGGACAAATGTTATAGGCACTATTACATGGTCATGCATAATAAAAAATAACTTCTCAGTGGAAAATACGTCTTATCCATAGCTAAACGGTGTTGGGGAATACACATATATACATATTCAATTAAAAATACCAAAGATTAAACAGAAGTTGTACTTAGGTGTTTACTTGGGCGTTAGATGGGACAAACATCTATCCCTCGCTGTTCAGGTGCAAACAGTCTCCGCCGCCTGTTTTGGCAAAATCAAAACTACTAGAGAAATTCATTAACTACCTGCCCAACTCTATTATAAAAACTGTGGTCCATGCTTTGATAACTTCACATCTGGACTACGCAAATGAATTATACCTGGGTCTCTCTTTAGGATTGCTCCGCAGACTTCAGACGGTACAAAACGTCTAGTCTGCGGCATTTTGCTCAGACAACACATCACCCCCTATTGACGACACCTACACTGGCTACCTATCGCTAAACTAATTGACTTTAAGGCTCTGACACTAGCCTTTAGGGCAGGCGAAGGTCTAGGGCCGGCCTATCTCAGGAGGAGACTTTGTCCATACTCTCAGTCCAGATCCTACGGTCTAACACTCAATGCTTGCTTGCCACCCCCAGGTTCCAAAAAGCCAGATCAGGAGGTACAGCATTCGCAGTGGGCGCCACTCAATGTTGGAATAAACTACCCCTTCACCTGCGCTTGATTCAGTCAGAACCGGAGTTTCGCAAGTCTCTCAAAACCTGGCTATTAAGCCGCCAGGACTAGTCACTGCTTCTGCCGCGGCCTCGCTCTCTGTCTGCTATAGCGCCGGGACACCCCGTTGGGGTAGCAGTGCACTCAATAAATGCCTTATTATTATTATTATTATTTGAGATGAAAAACTAACATTTACAAAACAAAAATCTACTAAAATCCACAAGTTATAATTTACTTAGCTAACCTCGCCATGTATTGCTTATGACCTACCATATTAGATCACTTATGACATGTTAAGTGACATCATGGATGACATTAAGGATGATCTCAAATGACATCCTTGATTAAATCTCTGGTGACAATACTGATAACAACATAGTCACATACAGCATAGAATTACTGTGTGTACATGTGCAGGCACATAGCATAGAAACAGAGAAAGCTTGGAGGTGGTTTTGCATGTTCAGAGTGATATAGTTCACCATTTACAAATCGCTACCGTTTAGAGTGCACATATTACTCCATATTAAACAAGGCACAGGCTGAGTGCCCCTGATGTGGGTTCCAGTGATATGTTTCATAGTAGGTTGTTGCTGAAACCCAAAGCCTGTTGCAAACTGTTACTAAGCCCAAAGCTTCTGTTGACAATAAATTATCCACCAGTAGATATCTGGGCACATGCCTGTGTTAACAAGTTGTAATACAGTGCTATCCTCTTAGTAATAAAAGTTTATACGGGTAGATGTTTATTTCAAGAACTGTGCTGAAGATTTTGAGGCATTGCAGTTTGCTGAATAAAATAGAATGTAGGAGTGATCCAGTTAAAGGTGATTTAACACAGCATGCCATTAAGATTATAGGCCATTGTGTCCATCTCAAGAATGTGTGTACTGTATTTTGCCAAACTACTGAGGGTTGTCCATACAGCCTAGAATTAGATATTTTTTCAGTGGCAAATGCATACCTATGAATATCTCGACTAGAATTGTGGGTCATGTAAAGTCTTTATGAGGGTAATCCTGCTAAGGAGTTTTTTTGGGGGGTTGATCAAGGTTTAAAGAGGGGGTGAACCCATTACAGTCTAAACTGCCATGCTGTTTGTTAGGTGGACTGAAAAGGAGCTACTTGGTTCTCCATTCATTCATAGCAGACACAAATGTTGCTACTAAAATGAGAAGCCAAAAAGTGAAGAAAAAAGCTTGAAGGAACTGGAGACTGGTGAAACATAAGGACAGTCCAAATCATCCTCTTAGTCTGGGAGCCATTGAAGACAAGGACAAAGATATCCAAATCAATCTTAGTGACACCCCACAAAAGACAACCCTGTCCCAACTACGAGACTAACTTTCCTATCCATTGGACACTGAATCTGAATGTCCTCATGACAGACATTAGCTTTGCACCCAGGGATATCAACATATTTTGTACTTTATGAAAAAAGTAGATCAAGTGAATCTGAGATATTTTTAACAGGGGCCGCTAATTTAAACAAGTTTAGCATTTCAATCCATGTCTTAGAAAAATAAACAGATTTAAAATTACAAACAATTACACTGTGCATAGCATTCCATTGTTGGCAACAAAAACAATGTGTTGTTGGCTAGCTCACAACCTCTGTTTCAATCATGTTGGCAGTTTTGGGGAATTATTTTTGAGCTTACATTTTGGCTTCCTACACTAACATGGCTCCTATGTCGGCTCACTTTTCTCTGTATGATTTTCTCTAGCGGGGACCATGTCAATGCTTTTTGACCAAATGATTAAGGCCCAAAAAAAATCAAAATAATGATCTCCTGTATGTTTCATGAAGCAAGGGCATTAGTACAGGGAGTCGTGATTGCCAGTTGGACTGAAGCTAGACATTTTTACTTCAAAGAAGCTAACATTAAAAAAAGTACAAACAGAAGGGTGTAGCTGTATTTGTCTGGCATCTCTGATTTTTCAGTTACCTTCCTGTGGAAGTAAGAAATATCACAGTGTTCTAAGGGCCATGCTAACGACTAACACTAGCCAACTTCCTTTTCCAATTTCCACGCATAAAATTCAAAGGTTGGTTGAATTCCAGAACGTTATTTTTGGTTGTCAAAATTCTTTGTTTTCATCCTATTTATAAACAAATTTTATGGGGAATAAACTAAAAACTAAGGGACTATTCCTTTTCAAAAGGCAAACGGTTAGAGCATGATGCATTTATTGCACTAATTTCGAAGAACAATTTCTAAATTAAATGTAATTTGCAAATCAAGAGTTAATTAAGAAATGTCTCTTATTTCTTTATATTGAGAGGAACATGCTACAATATGGCAGGCTGTTTTCGGTGATTCAGGTCAATGGACAAAGGAATCTTTGTACCTGAAAAAAGTGTTCTGTATCAGTCTTGTTTAAAAAATAAAGGACTTCTTCACTTTACAAATTTGAGAGATGAAACTAAGAAGATAATTTATTGTTGGGCAGATGGACACCAAACACACTGAGCCATTGAGACTTTGCCTGCATTTGCCCCACAGAAACCTAGCCGCCATATTATAAGGGTCCAGCGTTAGCAGTGATCAACTGATGTGTTAGAGGCACTTTCAGTGAAAAAGCATGCAGGACAAGTCTCCAGGTAATGGCACCATACTGGGTACGTGGAGGGTTTATTTGTTACAAAAACAAATGTCCTGACACACATGGACTTTGTCTCTGCACATTGAGGACATTGTTTGCCTCTTCCTGTCCAGAATGTCCCATGTCTGACATGGCAGATCTGACAGAAAAAATGTGTGTCTCATAAATTGGGCAAACCTTCTGAATTATACAGACTAGTATTCCTGTCTCAGGTGTGTCAGCAGTCAAAGGGAGGGCAGAGCTAATGGAGACGACCCGTCCTCTAATGAGGTGTATACATTAAATATTTATGATGGTTTTCCCTTTTGACCAAATGGAAAATCACCCTGCAAATTGTTAGGCAAAGTCAGTATTGCCTTTTATAGGTCTAGAAAAGGCAATGCCTCACATCCAATGAACAGTGAATGGGTTTTGGGTCAACTGCCTTCAAACTGCTGACTTATTGAGGATAATTTATTTGAGCCATTTCTTGGAAACATTGACAATCACATCTTGAATGAGGCCTAGGGAGTATTTTAGTCTGACTATCATACCATTGGCTTTTTTAGTGCAACCTTGCAACTCCTAGAACATGCTTCCAGTGGAATCCATGCAAGACTATTTTACATCTGAAAAATACGATGATGGCATCGTTTGACAAATTCAGAGTTTGATCAAATACCCATTGTGTATAAAAAAGAATCCTTTTGTGTTGTTATTTTCTCTTGCAGGACATAGTGACTCATTTTACCACAGAACAAATGACGAGATACTAGCGCTAAAGGTAAGTATCTTTGTGTTTTTGTTAGAGGCACTCCAAGCAACCACATTCTGGGGCAGATTTACAAGCCCCTTGCGCCTCTTTTACGCCACCGGTGCGTCACTTTTTTGAGGCAGCGGTGTTGCAAAAGATGCGCCATGGTGCAGGGTATTTACAACGTGACGCATCTGGGAGATGCGTCACGTTGTAAAGCCCTGCGCCATAAGGAGGCGTTCTGGCGCAGGGGAAGGGGGGGGGGGGGCGTTCCTGCGCAGGAACGCCTCCTAAAAGTGCCTGAGTGAAATCTACAAGATTTCACTCAGTCATTTTTAGGCCAATGCTGCGTCAAATCCCTGCGCCTGCTTGAAGCAGGCGTAAGGCTTGACGCAGCATTGGACAGATAGGGCCCCCCAGAGCATTGCTGGAGCTGCGTCGCGCTTGTGACGCAACTCCAGCAATGCGCCGCCTTTACGGCACAGATGCGTCACGCATCTGTGCCATTTTTGCCCCATGGTGCGCCGCATTGTAAATGCGGCGCACCATGGGTGGCGGAGCTGCAGCACACAATAACTGGCTCATCCCTGGGGATGCGCCAGTTATTGTAAATCGGCCCCTCAGTGCACCTGGCAGCTTACTCCTCCTACCACCAAAATCAGGGCAATTGTTGGCTTTAGTAAAGTCAATAGGACTGACTTACAAGTGAAAATGCAAATCAGACCTATTGGCATTGACAAACTGAAAAGAAGTGGGATCCACACGACAGGTAGGAGAAGGGCTTTATTTTACATCCAGCCACAGCAACTCCCCGGCAGCAACTGCCGTGAACAGAATCATTACATGTGTTCCACGCAGGGAACCTTCTGTATAGAATGTGAAGACAGAGAAGAGAAAACCCAACACACCTCCCTTTCTTCATGAAGAAAAAAAAAGAAGAGAAAAAGCAAAGGGAAAATAGAACCAAGGAAGAGATTAAGACAGAAGCAAAAAGAAGATGAAAACAAGGCAAAGCAAAACAAACAAAAACAAACATGGCTGTACACCCATCATGTGGTCCAGAAAATTACCCCAACATATAGTCCTGAAATCTCGCAGGAACAGATCTGACCCTGGAGGAAGTTTCCCTCTGCGGGCAAGAGACAGAAACAGGAGAACGCACAACACCACCCACCTTAGGAGAAGCAGGGGAAACACTAACCCCCAACCGCTTCCCGACACTCTCAACCATAAGGCCAGGCACAATGGAAACCAAACTCTTGCTCCAAACCCTTCCATCCTCCAACACCACCACACAATCCTTAACCGCAGAAACCCTCTTAGGAGAATAAAACCACGACTCCCCCTTACGAAGAAACCCAGGTTTCTTTATCCTCACCCAGTCACCAACCTTCACCTTGCAAGAAGACAAAACGTCCGACCTGGTATCATACTTGCTTTGAACCGAAACCCTGACATAAGCTACACCAGCTAAACAAGCAGCATCCACCACCTTCCTAGACATCCATTCTTTGTTCAACTTGGTACCAGCAACCCTACCACGCAACAAAGTAAAAGGAGCAACACCAGTGGAAACATGGGGAGTGGTTCTTACAGCCCATAACAAGTCGCTAACCGCTTGACGCCAATGTAAACCATTCACTAAAGCCAGTTGAAGGTGTTCTTTAACAACGCGGTTGAAACGCTCAACCAAGCCGTTGCTACGAGGATGATAAAGTGACGTGCAAATATGTTTAATACCAACCTCCTTGAAAAACGAAGACATCTCAGCAGAAACCAACTGCGTGCCATTATCCGAAACTATTTTTTCAGGAAAACCTTCCCTGGAGAAAACGTCACGTAAAAATGAAATCACCACAGAAGAACTGATAGAATCAACAAACCTAACCTCAGGCCACTTGGTCATATAGTCAATCAACACTAAAATAAACTTGGGATTTGAACCAATGAGACCATAAGGTCCTGCTATGTCCAAAGCTAACTTAGACCAAGGAACACTCTTCACAAAGATAGGTTCAACAGGCAAAGGATGGGTGACCTGTGACTTATCACTAACAATACATTCACAGCATTCGCGAACAAAATGCTCAATGTCCTTGTCTAGAGACGGCCACCAAAAATCCTGCCTCACCCTACGTTTCATGGAACGAATACCAGGATGCCCTTCATGAGCCAGACTAAGAATTTTACCATGGATCGAAAGAGGAACAACTAATAAACCCCCTCTTCTCAATATTCCATCTACAAGGGACAATTCATCCTTAACTCTCATATAAGGAACAATAGCAGCAGAACAAGCTTTTTCACTCGGCCAAGGTTTGCAGAGGAGCTCAATAGCATTCTGCATGTCAACATCCGAAGCAATCCCCTCCAACCACTCACACTCAGAAAGAGCACACCCAACAGAGTCACCTAAAGAACCAACCGCACAAACCACCTCCAAATCGTCACTCGCAACACACTCATCACAATTAGAAAGGGGTAGCCTAGATAAGCAATCGGCAACTAAATTCTTCGCCCCAGCTACAAACTCAAGCTGATATTGAAACTCTTGCAATCTAAACTGCCATTTGGAGATCCGTGGGGTAGCCCTGCCACCCCCCTTAGTGGTGAACAAATCGACTAAGGGCTTGTGGTCAGTCCTCAAGTTAAATCTGTTGCCCCAGAGAAAATTATTGAAGTGCAATACTCCCCACCACATTGCCAAAGCCTCCTTCTCGATGGTAGAATAAGTACCCTCAGCACCCCTCAAAGTTCTGGAGGCAAAAGCGATGGTTTCTTCACGACCATCACACCTTCTCTGCATGAGAACAGCCCCCAACCCCACATTACTAGCGTCGGTGGAAAGAATACATAAGTCATTGATGTTAAACATTTTGAGAGGGCTAGCAGCAATGATTTCATGCTTAATGGTATTAAAGTTGCTATTGAAATCATCATCCCAAACAAACTTAGCATTCTTTTTGAGTAGGCAACGCAGAGCAGCGGTTTTGGAAGAGAAGTTTTTAACGAACTTGGAGTAATACTCCACCAGACCAAGATATGAACGTAACTGATCCTTGTTCGCTGTAACAGGGGCATTTTGAATGGCATTAATAATTTTGAGTTTAGGTTCTACACCATTGTGGGAAATATGGTGACCAAGATAGTCCACCCCATCTTGAAGGAATTTACATTTGTCCTCCCTCAAGGTCATCCCACTGGAACTTAAAATACTCAAAACTAGTTTGACACGCTCATCATGCTCACATTCAGTCTTCCCGTGAACCAGTATGTCGTCCTGGAAAAAGACTACGCCAGGAATATCTTTAAAAAGATTGTTCATCAGCCTCTGAAAGACAGCTGAGGCTGAAGCTACACCATGCGGATGTAATGATAAGCTCCCTCCGGAGTTACAAAAGAAGTGAGATGCTTAGAATTTGGACACAACTCAATTTGGTGATATGCCGATGAAATATCAAGGGAAGTGAAAAATTTAGCACCATCGAGAGTAGCTAACATCTCGTTGATATTTGGGAGAGGTTGCCGGTCAATCCAAATATTACTATTCAGATCGCGCAGGTCAACACACATCCTCAAACATTTGTCGGATTTCCTCGCCAAAACTATGGGAGCGAGCCACTCAGAACCCTCAATTGGCTCGATCACTCCAGTAGCACACAAACGCTCCAATTCCTTCTTCAACTCTGCCCGTAAACTTAAAGGCACTTTGCGCACCTTGTGGGCAACAGGTATGGCATTTTCTTTTAAAATTAAACGGTGTTGAAAACCCTTGAGCTTGCCCAACTCCCCACTAAATACCTCAGGAAACATAAGTGCCCACTTAGTGTTAGACACTTGAGACACAGCCAGTCCCTTTGTTGGTGCAGAAGCTGAAGAGAAAAACGTACACAATTCACTACGGGATATCACCATGTCCGGATGGTTGGGATCTAAAATGATGTTCAAATCACCTTGTTCGTCCCACCCCAACAAATTAGTACCATCCTTAACTATGAATACCACACCAGTGGTATGATCGGCATGAAATTTTAGTTTGGCAGAACACTTCCCCAAAACTTCTACTCTTTTCCCATTGTAAGCAAAAATCTTAATGCTAGAAGGTTCCAAAAGTACATTAGACAGTTTACCAAAGCCGGCAGAATTCAACAAGGTGAACGGAGAACCTGAATCTGCTAAAAACTTGCAGACCACTCCATTCACAGTTATCAAACATGAAGGGGACTTCCTTTTCCGAAGACCAGACAAAGCAGACAGTTCAACTACTCCGGCCTCATGCGAAGCAGAAGACAACATTAACAATTCATAGCATTCCTCATCAGATTCCCCTGAAATATTCTTCACAGATTGAAGTGGCTTATTTGTGGAAACAGCTTTACACATAGTGACCTTTGTTCCCACACTTATAGCAAGTTTGATTGAGAGCAAAACAGAATTTAGCAGAACCCAAATGTGACCTACTACCACAACGAAAACAAACTAAATCATTTTGCACAAACTTGGTTTTGGAAGAAACATTGGATGGAAGAGAACGGGTAATATTAGGCAAAGCACTAGCTTTAGGTTTAAAAGGAGGTTTGGAATTCAAGAGTTTAACCTCCATTGAAGAAGAGGATATGGATGGAGAGGTAGAACTCATTTCTCTAACACAAAACTGAGAAGGCTCAATACTCTTGGCTAAGGTGAGAGCAGTCTCCAAGTCAGGATCGCCTGAAGCAAGTAGTTTTTCTTGGATTTTCTTGTTGGAAGTTCTTTCAATAAGTTGATCACGTATGATCTCATCCCTGAATTCCCTATAGTTACAGTTAATGGCTAGTATGCGAAGCGCAGCTACAAAGTCGTCAATTGATTCACCAGGGGTTTGGGCACGTTGAAGAAACTTGTGGCGTTCGAGCACAACATTCCTCTTGGGAGAGAATCTTTTATCAAGAGTTTTAATCAACGAGGAATATTCATCAATTAGAAGTGATTCTCCAGCATCACCACCACTAACAGTAATACTGACCACTTCAAGAGTCAAAGTTTTTAATATGTTTCTGCCTTCAGTGCCAAGATTATAAATGAGCAGAGCCTTTTTCTTTTTGCCGGTAAAAGTATCGCCATCAATAGCTTCCAAATACGCTTCAAAAGTGTCCTTCCACTGCTCCCATGGTACAGGCGGAGTGCCAGCAGTTTGCAAAAAAGGAGGAGGAGCCAAAATATGATCCATTGCGTGGGTGAGTTGCTGCCTCGGAACACACTAAAGGAATATTTAACTCCAGAAGACTTTCAGCACAATGAAGAAGTTCACAAGATAATATTTGTATATGAAAAAAAACGGGAATGTGCACTTTGCAAAATAAACACACTTTGTTTTTTTTTGGAATCAAATAGTGTACAAAACAGAAAAAGGTAGTAAGTATAACAGGCTGTGCACATCAGCGATGGTTAAAGAACTGGGTTTTAAAAGTCAAAAACAGTGTGCTAATAAATGATGTGCATATTCAATTAAGTAATGCATAAATATTGTTGCGCAGATAGAATTAAAATGGTATTGCTGTGCGCATCAGCGATAAAATGATGGCAAAAACAATAATTTCGAGAAAGACGTGCTGTGCGCATCAGCGGTGGGAAGATGAAACAGCTGTGCGCGTTAGATCAGTTCAGCTTGGTTATGACAATACCATTAAAATGGCCGGCGCACGCAATGTGAATGTCGTGTTGACGTCGTCAGGCAGGTCAGGCAGAATTCACGTTGCAGCGCGAGAGCAGGGCAATAGCTCGATTGCGCTAGAAAATAAACAAATCTATCTTAAACACACTGAGGAAGTGTGGAGGAGTCAGCAGGCATCGAGGACACAACAGGAAGCTTCAGAGGGGAATCAGGAATCACTGAGAACCTTTCTTGACAAAACGTCGAATTCTCAAAAACACTAAAACGTCAGAAAGACCGGATCGCCACAGGAGGGATCTTCTTCGAGGTTGGGGAGGCTGGAAGCTGGAATCGATCGTCGCCACTGAAAAGAAGGGGGGTCCACATGACAGGTAGGAGAAGGGCTTTATTTTACATCCAGCCACTGCAACTCCCCGGCAGCAACTGCCGTGAACAGAATCATTACATGTGTTCCACACAGGGAACATTCTGTATAGAATGTGAAGACAGAGAAGAGAAAACCAAACACAAACCAACTAAAAACATTTTTCTAAGGTTATTCGTGGACCAGAACTAATTTGTATTTTCTTTTAGCAACGTTCATGTATTTAAATTTAATAAAGGTATGCTGTTATCGGGGGTCCCACAATCCTTTTTCTCCATTTTTGGCGTGGTACAAAAATGTTTCTAAAACACAGACATACATCAAAATAGTGAATTCTACATTTGTTTCTATCTCTTTTGCCCGTGTATAATGTTTCTGTACTACAGATCTTGCGCTGCCCATGTGGTTCAACAATGGGATGTAACTACAATTTCCTGTGATATCGGTAAATCTCTGAAAAAAATCTGTCACGGGGCACGAAGAACAGCAACTACTTATAATCTTGCATTCTGCAGTTTTGTGAATAATGAATTTCCGTGCTTATATGAAAGTCAACATATTGCTCTTGATGGCGGTTGTACTTCTACTTGCTAGCCTAAAAATATTTTAGGTCCTAGCTCGTAAGTATCAAACATAACTTGCTACAAAGTGATAACCAGAATCCTTAAGTTCTAATTAGTGTCCCGGTAAAGGATGTGATAATTACTGCAGTTTGGCGAATCGGAATTTATCAGGTGCAATAAATTCCACCAAATTTCGAGTTGTGGGGAGGATAACAGGCGGATATTGGTGTTTACCCCACCAAGATCTGCATGTTCCAGTCAACAGTGATCATCTTTCGGGGGAGAATTATCAGCAGGTTCGACCTTCAGAAGTGAAAAAAAGTTTTTAACTCATCATTGTGATATGTGCAGTAACATACATATTTCCCCTGCTAAATTTCAGCAGGTCAAACCAGCTGACATTTAAGCTTGAGGTACTTCACACAAATACTAATTATCGGTTATGTTAAATCCCTTCAAACCCACACTTATGATCCATGAGTAAACAGGGGTCTACGGAGGGGTCATAATGCAATCAGTCCCATGGTGATTGGGTGTCACACTCCACGCTGCTAATATCACATCCATTATTTAGTGGTGCAGATCTTGTGAGGATGCTGGTGTGTATACTTTATGCAAAGGAGAGAGCCTACTTCTCTACTGTGGTTGGCAGCTGCTGTTGGAATCTCTGCCATTTTTGGCATATATACATTTTCAAATTTCGCATAGGTCAGAATTAAACTCAGTGTAAACAATATCAGTATTTATTGTGAAATAGGCGTGTTAGTACTTATGGCACTAAGGCCTAGATGTAGGTAATTTTATTTTACCACTTCTTAAATACCAAATTTTACCGATTCGGTATTTAAGAAGTGGTAAAATAGAGGGGGGGGTGTAGGTATTACAGAATCAGTAAATACCGAATCGTTAAGATTCAGAATTTTCCGATTCTGTAAATACCGATTCGGTAATGCCCATTGATTCTTTGGGCATTGAAGCCCATAAGAATCAATGGGCATTACCGAATCAGTATTTACCGATTCGGTAAATACCGATTCCAGCATGGGTGCAGGGGGTGTTACTTTGACACCCTCTAGCACCCCAAATACAGGCATGTGTGCCATGTGGCACACAGACATGCCCTAAGGGCATGTCTGTGTGTCACATTGCGCAGGTGGGCATGCACAGATGTGCATGCACACCTGAATTCAGTATTTTACCACACAATAGGATTGTGTGGTAAAATACCTACTCTTAAGGGCCTGTGGCACTCTTAGGAGTGTCACCCAAATATGGATTTACCGATTCGGTAAACATACCGATTCGGTATTTTACAGAATCGGTATATTTACCGAATCGGTAAAATTACCGATTCTTAAAATAACATGCCCCAACATCTGAAAACCCTAATACCGGTCGGAAACGGCCAAAATCGCTCATTTCTGACCGGTATTAGGGCTCCTACATCTGGCCCTAAATACTTAACTAAGTCTATCACAAATAGAAGGTCTGGTGAAGTTAGTAGATCGTGCTAGTACTGTGCAAATCCAAACCGGCACCCGCCAGGGGTGCCCAATGCCCCCTAAACTTTTTGCTCTATTCATTGAGCACTGGGGATGATAAAAGTAGTGCCATATCTTAGTAGATCTGGCTCTTGCACAGTGCAGTGCAGCCACTTAGTTTACTGTGCCACATTGCTCGAGAAAATAGAAAATATGCCCATAGATACCTGCCCATTAGGACCCCATAGTGATTACATTTACTGCCTCTTAGGGAAAACATATGCAGATGAGGAATTACGTTGGGTAACCACAGAAAAAGGGCGCTCAGCAAGTTCAGGGTCTGTAGAGTTATAAGCACAGTGGTGCTCTGGGAAGAGGAAGTGGTTACCTACATCCACAAACAGTTCTACAAGAGTGAAACCTCAAACAAGAAAATACCCTCCCGAGCACTCAAAATTGTTCAGCAAAATATTATTAGAAAGTCACAAAAAGTTCCAAAACTTGATTAGCACACACTCCAAGTTCAAGTCTAAAATCAAATCCAGGATTATCTTCCAAATATTTATTTCTTTGTCGTACAAATCAGTCCAATCATCAGCACGATTCTTCACAGTTATGCAGCCAACACATGTTTCATCATGATTATTTGATCATTCATTGACTTCCACAGGGCTGCAACCCAAATAATAATAACATAAGTAAAGGGGATCCTACTATAGTCATTAACACTCACCAGTTAACCGAGTGTTTGAAGGATAGTAGAGTAAGAAGGCCCCATTGTGAACTAGAAAAATTTGAAAAGAAAAGAGATTGGAACTTTCACCATCTACCTGTTTCACCTTATGCGTGGGAGTTTACCTTATATCCCATGAACATGGTTGAATGGAATCTATTAAGAAAGTAATAATATATTTCACCGATTTCAGCACCATCCTCATGTTCCAATTTAAGCTTCCTTGTATGGTTGTATCCAAATCTGTAATTGTAATATACACCGATATATCGGATTCTCAAATTCCAACCATATAATATCAGACCTTGTACCAAATCTTGAACAATTATAAGTGTTCTGTTGTCACCACTTGACAGTTTATCACTAATGCTCCATTTAAGTCTATAAGTACTTGATATATACACTATAGTTAACATTAGTTCAAAGTGAGTTCTTGTCTTTTCTTATCAAATATCGATTGTTTAATTATTAGTACATCATTTCCACAATGTTAAAATTATAAGGTTCAAATCTTTAAAAAGAAACCGAATCAATTCAACACTTCACTCTCACGATCTAATATTCCATTCACTAAATTAAATAGCATCCTACTCACCCCCTCTCCTAATACTTCCAGTTATTGCATCCAAAATGTTCAAATACTTTAGTGACTACGTAAGTACAAAATTGTCTGTTATCCAAATACGTATCCTGTGAAAATAATATGATCCAGGATATAAAATCTCTATTAGTATTGCGTAGGCTACTAAACTGAGTCCCATAGTAATGTAACTCGGATTAAACACCCCCAAATCCACCAATTTCTTGGTGAAGAATCGGTTTCTTTTTACAGATTTGAACCTTATAATTTTAACATTGTGGAAATGATGTACTAATAATTAAACAATCGATATTTGATAAGATAAGACAAGAACTCACTTTGAACTAATGTTAGCTATAGTGTATATATCAAGTACTTATAGACTTAAATGGAGCATTAGTGATAAACTGTCAAGTGGTGACAACAGAACACTTATAATTGTTCAAGATTTGGTACAAGGTCTAATATTATGTTGTTGGAATTTGAGAATCTGATATATCGGTGTATATTACAATTACAGATTTGGATACAACCATACAAGGAAGCTTAAATTGGAACATGAGGATGGTGCTGAAATAGGTGAAATATATTATTACTTTCTTAATAGATTCCATTCAACCATGTTCATGGGATATAAGGTAAACTCCCACGCATGAGGTGAAACAGGTAGATGGTGAAAGTTCCAATCTCTTTTCTTTGCAAATTTTTTTAGTTCACAATGGGGCCTTCTTACTCTACTATCCTTCAAACACTTGGTTAACTGGTGAGGGTTAATGACTTTAGTAGGATCCCCTTTACTTATGTTATTATTATTTGGGTTGCAGCCCTGAGGAAGTCAATGAATGATCAAATAATCATGACAAAACACGTGTTGGCTGCATAACTGTGAAGAATCGTGCTGATGGTTGGACTGATTTGTACGACAAAGAAATAAATATTTGGAAGATAATCCTGGATTTGATTTTGGACTTGAACTTGGAGTGTGCGCTAATCAAGACTTGGAACTTTTTGTGACTTTCTAATAATATTTTGCTGAACAATTTTGAGTGCTCGGGAGGGTATTTTCTTGTTTGAGGTTTTACTCTTGTAGAACTGTTTGTGGGTGTAGGTAACCACTTCCTCTTCCCAGAGCACAACTGTATTTATAACTCTACAGACCCTGAACTTGCTGAGCGCCCTTTTTCTGTGGTTACCCAACGTAATTCCTGTATTTATACAGTTAGGAGCAGCCGCATTCTTTGAAAGGGAAAATGAATAGAGATAAAGAGGCACAATAACTATTTAGTAACCTTACAACAGGGGGATCTATTAGCACAGCCACCAATCCAAATAGAACCACCAGACCAGAAGGTTTAAAAGAGAAATTCAAGAAACTAGAATCTCTGAAGAGACAAGAGCTTAATAAATGGTGGGATGCTGCAACACTTAAGCAGTACCTGACCCTAAATAGGATACCCAGGGGCTTAAGATCTCAAATAATGCCCACATATGAAGACCTTGAACCTGATCTATTAGTGAGTTGGGAAAAAGAACTTACCAATTCCTCTAGAAATTTAATAGGCATTCTGATTGAGAATGCTGAGAGGAAAATTACTAAACTTTTACTTGAAATTCAAAAAGTGGAAGATGAAATGAAAGAACTCAATCTTCCCGAGGCAACTGTTATCAATTATACAATCTTAGATACTTATTTAAATGACTTACAAGCTGATATTAAAAAGAGGAAAGCGAGAAAGCTAAGACGCGATGAAAATGATTATAAATCTGGACGCGTTTTTACTTTCGCCAAACGCTTTGACTATTTAATGAAACAAGGTCAAAGACAAAAACAAACTATTCCCACAGTCAGTGACACTGATGCTTCATCAAGTAATCTCTCCAGTAGTGAGAATGAGGAGATGGATGGTACCCAAGTTGTAGTGAATGTAGAGAATAATTTTTTAGAAGAGGTGAAAAGACTGAGAATTGGGAATCGAGATTCAGGAACCAGAGACCGTGGACAGGGTATCGTAAGACAAGGAGAGGTACCAGAGGCAAGGGGACAGCAAGGAGTAAGAAGAGGTATGAGAACAAGGTCCTTGAAGAATCCCTAAATACAGTGGGAGCTGGTAGTGATGAAATAGAGATAATCATTTTATCCTCATTGGAATTGACTAAAGATATGGTCACCCTGTTGAAGAAAGGTTTGGGCTTCTGTCCAAATACACCACCTGATTGGTTTATGACGAAAATTGACATATATACATTTGTGAGATTGTTGAAAATTAAGAAATTCTTTGTACATGTACCAAGAAAAGAGAAACCTACAACTCAAATAAAAAATATGAGTGAATTGACTATTGAAGGGATCAATGCAACAAAATTATTATTGTCTTTAACTGAGAGTGAAGAAGACCCTATTACATCATCACAACTACTTGAGGATTTAGAAGTGAATAGATTTCTTAGTGAAAGCAGTGGTCTTAAATTAAAATCCAAATGGACCCCACCAGTCTCGTCTGGTAACACTATAGATGCATTTTATAGATCAGTAGAGCGAGATATTGACAAATTGATTAAACAACAGCTCAAAAGGGGTTCCTATAGGAAACATGACAACTTAACGGAAGGTGAGAGAAGTGCACTGAAAATATTGAAGAACAATGATGATATTACTTTCTGTGTAGCGGACAAGGGTGGTAATATGGTTGTTATGGATACCACTAATTACAAGGCAGAGATTCTCTCACAACTTAATGATGTGAGATAATATGAACCTTTAATGGGGAACCCACTTGAACGACTTACACTCATGATAAATGACAGATTGAAACAGTGGTATGACCAGACACTACTAGATATTGATGAATTTAACTATCTGACAGTTTCCTACCCACGGGCACCATGCTTATACACTTTACCCAAAGTTCATAAAGACAGAGAGAAACCACTGGGTAGACCCATAATTTCGGGGATTGGTGGCCCAACGGAAAGACTTTCAGAGTTTATTGACACATTTTTAAGACCATATGTAAGCAATCTTCCCTTCCATATTCAAGACACCAAGCATGTACTTAATATTTTGGCGGATGTGACATGGGAGACCGGGATGTATCTAGTTACTCTAGATGTGGTTTCTCTATACTCTAATATTCAGCATCACTTAGGAATAGCTGCTCTAGAAACCTTTCTAAACAGGAGACCGGCCGAATTACTGGAGCATACCAAAATGATTTTTGAAATGACTGAACTTGTACTAAAGAACAATGTGTTTATCTATGATAATAAATGGTATAGACAATGCCTCAGTACTGCGATGGGTTCCAGATTTGCTCCGTCTTTTGCCAACCTCTTCATGGGGTGGTTCGAGGCGGAGTGCATCTGGGGCCGTCGCGGTCAGAGGTGGGTGGACTTCATCTATTATTGGGGTCGTTTTATAGATGACTGCCTGATGATTTGGACAGGGACCCTTGATGCTTTACATGCATTTTTTTTTATTTTTTGAATGATAACGATGTTAATTTGAGATTTACCAGCCAATATAGTCATGAGAGAATATCTTTCCTCGACATTGAATTATATGCCCAGGATGACAAACTTTGCTCCAGGATGTATAGGAAAGAGTCGAGCTGTAATTCTGTACTCCATGCAACAAGCTGCCACCCGCTGAGCCAGAGAAATTCGATACCCTATGGTGAAATGGTTAGGGCACGTAGGAATTGCTCAGTGGACACAGAATTCCTTTGGAATATCCAAGACATGGCTAATCGATTTGAAGCCAGGGGTTATAATCGTAAGGTGATTGAGAAGGCAAGGACATGGGTGTATGGATTATAACGTACTCAGACTTTGACACCAAGGAAGGAAGTAACGGAAGAAAAGACATTACAAAAAGTACGCCTTGTGACCAATTATAACACTGAGAGCCATAAATTGTATTCTGGATTAAAGAGGCACTGGCACCTGTTGAAGGCAGATAAGGATCTTCTACCCTTTATTACCATTAGACCTAGTGTTACTTTTAGGAAAGGTAAAACACTTTCCAATGATTTGAGTCTGAGTTACCGTACCAGGTTACCCAAAATTTGGTTGATGAGCCCTACCATGGGCTTTCACAAATGTGGTCGATGCAGTTCGTGCAGGTGGGCACAGAAGAAGGTGGCTAAATTTAGCTACAATTGTTCAGAAAGATTTGAGATTAAGACCTTTATTACGTGTAATACCACGTTTGTTGTTTACATAATAGAATGCTCCTGTGGTAAAATCTATGTAGGGAGCACCATTCGTAGACTACGCTATAGAATGGTGGAACATTTTAGAGCATGGAAAAATGGGGATACTAGGTACCCCATTGCAGCTC
This sequence comes from Lissotriton vulgaris, assembly GCF_964263255.1. Lineage (NCBI taxonomy): Eukaryota > Metazoa > Chordata > Amphibia > Caudata > Salamandridae > Lissotriton > Lissotriton vulgaris. The sequence continues at coordinate 1,472,360,167 of NC_141685.1, forward strand.
ACTCTGTACAAAATTTCTGACAAAATGGAACAACACAAATTCAGTTACCTTGGCATTGATCATGTAACGCAAGACCCAAGAGCGGGTAATAGACTCTTGAAGCTCAGACGTAGAGAAGTGATCTGGTTAATGAAATTTAGAGCGGTTGAGGACGGAATGAACACTGATAACGAGTACCAATTCTTCCTGGGTCAAGAATGATTTATATTGATGATAACTAATTTCATGTGAACATGTATACTGTTAAGGTATCATTGTATATATTGTGTTCTTTTAAATATCAAGTATGTACTGCTTTGCTTATAATATACAGACTATAATCAGCTTTCTGATATCGCAATTTATTCTGTATATTTCCTTATGATGTAAATATGGTTATACTCAAGATGTTGAGTGATGTACACTCTGAATACTACCTCTCTAATGACCATTTTATGATACAAAGCCAGAAATTATAGTCAATTATATTTCGCCTTTAAAGTGACTTAAATACTAATTGTTTTCACGCAACTAGGAACACCATCACGTCACCTTATACTCACTTTGGATTTTCACACAATCTCTCGTACATTTTAATGTATAACTGAAGTATATTCTCTCTCTTTTCTCTCTCTTGCATGCCACACTCAGCTAATTTTATAGCTATCTTTGAACTTTAAACAAGGTAAACGACCCGAATATATTGCACCTTACAAGATGGCGCCTTGATTTAGAAGCTCTAGGAAACTGGTTGCTCGCTGGAATCTAAATAGTCCGGTCTTTGTTATTGTAATTTTACGAAGTGAGACAGCATGGTGTATTTAAATGAACATTAGAGAGATATATTACCAGAAATTCGATGCGCGATTTCACCACTCTCGCGATCGAGTTTTGCAACATACTGTGATTTTGTTACATAGACAGTATATTATGCTGGAATGCATATTCGAGAGTGGTGTTATGAAATATTAGTTACGCAACTTCACTAGGCTCCTCGGATTAGCACTAGCACATTACAAGATGGCGCTGAACTTCTGTATACTCAAATAGGAAGTTCAAGATGTCGCCCGTGCGAGACGCCGTACCATACACGCGAAGATACTCGCGGTGAATTTTGGTGAGTGTTGAATCCCAGTTACCGTATCTAGGCAGTTGGGTTAGTAATATACGTAAGAGTAATAGCGGTTTCCTAGATCTTATTATTATTTTTACAGGATATGTATTTGGACAACCGATAATTTTGTACTTACGTTGCTATAAATGATTTGGGACAATTTGGATGAAATAACTGGAAGTATTAGGAGAGCGGACAAGAAATTGGTGGATTTGGTGAGTGTTTAATCCGAGTTACAGTTCTATGGGACTCAGTTTAGTAGCCTACGCAATACTAATAGAGATTTTATATCCTGGATCATATTATTTTCAAAGGATACCTATTTGGATAACAGACAGCTTTGTATTTACGTAGTCACTAAAATATTTGAACATTTTGGATGCAATAACTGGAAGTATTAGGAGAGTGAACAAGAAAGAGGGGGTGAGTAGGATGCTATTTAATTTAGTGAATGGAATATTAGATCGTGAGAGGGAAGTGTTGAATTGAATCAGTTTCTTTTTTCAGATTTGAACCTTATCATTTTAACATTGTGGAAATGATGTACTAATAATTACACAATCGATATTTGATAAGATAAGACAAGAAATCACTTTGAACTAATGTTAACTATAGTGTATAGATCAAGTACTTATAGACTTAAATGGAGCATTAGTGATAAACTGTCAAGTGGTGACAACAGAACACTTATAATTGTTCAAGATTTGGTACAAGGTCTGATATTATGTGGTTGGAATTTAGGAATCCGATATATCGGTGTATATTACAATTACAGATTTGGATACAACCATACAAGAAAGCTTAAATTGGAACATGAGGATGGTGCTGAAATAGGTGAAATATAATATTACTTTCTTAATAGATTCCATTCAACCATGTTCATGGGATATAAGGTCAACTCCCACGCATGAGGTGAAACAGGTAGATGGTGAAAGTTCCAATCTCTTTTCTTTTCAAATTTTTCTAGTTCACAATGGGGCCTTCTTACTCTACTATCCTTCAAACACTTTGTTAACTGGTGAGTGTTAATGCCTATAGTAGGATCCCCTTTACTTATGTTATTAATTTTTGGGCTGCAGCCCTGAGGAAGTCAATGAATGATAAAATAATCATGACGAAACACGTGTTGGCTGCATAACTGTGAAGAATCGTGCTGATGATTGGACTGATTTGTACGACAAAGAAATAAATATTTGGAAGATAATCCTGGATTTGATTTTGGACTTGAACTTGGAGTGTGCGCTAATCAAGACTTGGAACTTTTTGTGATTTTCTAATAATATTTTGCTGAACAATTTTGAGTGCTCTGGAGGGTATTTTCTCATTTACATATGCAGATGAGGTTGTGCCTAGTTACTCAAAGCCACACACATTGGAAATTCTGACCAACAGGGAGACACATGGGGAGCCTAGAAGCATAGACCTCAGTGTAACACAATGCTCTTCGTGATTTACGATGCCTGCAATGTACGTCCACCACATAGCTCTTTGACAGGCTTACAGCCATCCCCAAAAATCTCAGTGGTTATTGTAATAGTTAAATCTAGTGAAGGTATAACTATGCCCAAATTCTGACCTCTACCTTATCCTGGAAACCTGCATTCTGTGAGCAAACGCTGGCACAAAGGACCTAACACTCAGCTCCAGAGAGACTAAAAGTGTTCCTCAAGAACAGAAGAGGACTTTCTGCCACTCCAAAATCAAACAAGCAGCTTTGATTTTGCTTGATTCAAGACTGTATCAAGTATAGTATTATTAGTGTGAAGAAATTACTTCCTTTTAAATTTATTTTTTATTAGAGTTGCTTATACTCATAGTGATGAGTAACAAACCGACAACAAAACACAAAACATAGCCGAAAACACTGTTCACTAGAAAAAAAATATAAATCATACATCAGATAGCAAAAATATGTGCCAAGGTTCTTGCTGCTATACTGGCTCTCTGGTCCAGTAAGTTGTCTGTCCTCACCAGCATGGTATTGTTGCTTGACAGGGACACTACTAGTCATACAGACACTGCTGTGACAGTGTTTGATGTGGCAATAACCACAGAAAAATGTAATACATGGTGGAACCTAGGACTATTAAGTTAATAATTTCTTAAAGCAAGACCATCCTAAACTGCCGGTGTTCTATATGATACCGAAAGTACATAAAAACTCTACTATACCAACGGGACGACCAATTATAGCTGCACAAAACGGTCTCTTTGAGAATGTTTCAAAATATATTTGCTTTTTCCTAAATCCTATTGTAATGACACTCCCAGCATATATCAGGGATACAAATGAATCTTTACAATGTATCTTTGATATTCAGTGGGGAAATGATATGCTCCTATTGATCCTTGATGTATCCACATTATAAATAATCATTAGACATCATGATGGCTTAAATGCAACACAACACTACCTAAGGATGTGACCCATAAAATATGCAGCACATAACAACATGCTACTGGAAATGATGCAATGGTGCTGGAATAAAAATATTTTCTTATTTAACAATGAGCTCTTCCAGCAGTTAAGAGGTACAGCTATAGCACCTGCTCCCCCAGTAGCTATGCTAATTTACATATGGACTTTTGGGAAGAGCAGGTGTTGGGTGGGAAGGACCAATGGTCTGACAAAATAGCACTTTGGCTTAGGTTCATTGATAACCTCTTTGTGCTATGGAAAGGCACGGAGGAGGATGCCAACCAGGTTTCTCACAGAGATGAACCAGAATGGTTTAAATCTGAAATTCACTAGCAAAACTAGTTGCACAAACATTGAATTCCTGGATGTACTTATTACGGTGAATGGAGATAAAGTGGAAACCACCATATACAGAAAACCCACAGCTGGAAATCCAATATTACATGTTGATAGTTTTCACTCCACCCCCCTAATCAAGAGTATTCCCTTTGGGGAATCCTATAGAACTAGATGCATATGTAGTACTATGGAGCATTATAATGCAGCAGAGACAAAAATGAAGGAACGCTTCAAACAGCGAGGATATTCAGATGCTATACTTTGCACTGCATCACAAATAGCATGCAAATAAAAGAAAGAGATATCCCTTTTCAATTCATCCCTGTTGACAAAAAATAAAAAAACACACAAAGTCAGCCTCATAGATTTATCACCACTTACAATCCTGAAGATGTGAGAATTTGGAAAGTTTTACAAAAGCACTGGGACAGAACTAGGGAAGATCCTGTTATAGGATCCCTAGCAACAAGTCACCCTCAAATAACTTATAGAAAAGTGTAGTCATTGAGAGATTACTTAGTAAAGAGTAAACTGGCCACAGAGCAAGTTAGACCTACATGGCTCACTCCAAAAGCAGGCTTTTATAGATGTAAAAAATGCAAAGCATGCATGAATGGAGAAGAACTAACTATGTTAAAGGCCCCCTTTTAAGAAGACCATTAGGATTAAAGGCAATCTGACCTGCAGAACTAGCTTTGCCAGAAAGTCTAATTGGGCAGCGCAACACTGCCTGTGCACAAACACATCTTGCAACATATTAGGGCAATGAACAACAATGACCGTAGCTACCCAGTAGCTCATCATTTTGGGAAGGTACACCAGAGCGACTCCACTTGGATGAGATATAGCTGTATAGCTCGAATTTCTAAGAGTAGGAGGGGGAAGCCAGATAAAGGGAACTTAGAAAGCTCGAAACATATTTCATACTCACACTGGATAGTAAAGAGCTCAATGTATTTAACGTGGACGAAGAGCTGTATACAAGTTTATACTAGACTCACACACCTTACTCCCAGTGCACATCCTCATGACACTGTTCTTTACATACAGTAAATTGTATTTTAACAGTTGGGAACATGTTAGAAATGATGCCTGAACTTCATTTTTTGTTTTGTTTTGATGTAATTGGGATCCATCATTTCACTAACTAGCATTACAACATCAGAGGATAGGGAGACTTTGCAACTCTGCAGGATACTTCACAGGTCCGAGTACCACAGAGTAGTATTTACCCACTGAGGATAATGCAACAATTAAAAAAATGTTTAAAAAACATAATAAATAATATATTGACATTCTTTATCCACTTGGGGAAACTGAATAGTGTGTACATCTACCTCTACGCTCTATAAAACACATATTATGCATAGCCCTAATCTGAATAATGCAGATATAGATAGAATCGCTGGGCCTAGAGAATGGTTTGAAAAGCACTTAAAATTATTGAGATATTTACATTTTTCAATTTATTATTTTACGTCACTTTATGCACTTTGATATGAAGCAGTCCACAGCTATCCATGCCGAGATAGAAAGGGACAAAATCCTTTGCCATTTCTACAGCAAAGTCTTAAAGCAAAGGATTAGCACAGTGCCATCCACGCTGAGGTACAAAATGACAAACGTTTTTCACCACTCCAGGCATTATATTACAGCCTTATACTGGTAAAATACCATCCATGACAACCTGAAATAAATAAAAGCAACCCCTGACACGTGTTTTGTTATCATTATAGCTCTTCATAGAGGTTTAGCGTTGTCCATACACAAGGGAGCACCCAGTATAAGTCAAAACAATATTCTTTCAGGCATAGAGTGCTGCATAAATTATGCAAAAAAGAAGCAAAGAACTCTAGGTAGTTTCCAAGTTTAGGTGGAGAGCAGCTCCTGTATAGAGCACCCTACAACAACAGCCATACACTGAATTTGGTCACCTCAAATGTCTGCTTTTTTATCAAAGATTTTAAACATTGCATTAGCACTTTGCTATCCATGCTGGGAAAGAAAGGGACAATGGGGGATACTCTCAAGAACGTGCGATAATCATCACCAAAATCGGTTAATGCAATGTTTCATATCGCTGTCTATCGCGGGAAAATAACAATGTGTTAACATCCTATTCACAACACGGCGATAACATGCGATATTCTCCGGATAACACGTCAAATGTCTGCGATAAAGTCACCGGAATGGTGATAAAAATGTAATCCCCAACATGAAAAAAGTTGCGATGGGCCCAACCGCGATAAATAAATCAGCGATAATCTTCGCCAGGCGTTCAATTCACACACATCAGGTGGGAAAAATCACTATAAAAGTGGAAAACAAACAACTGTAAAGCATAATGGAGGTAGCCGGGGCAAGTCCAGAGGACAACCAGAACCCCACAAGCCTCCAGGAGGAGCAGCCTGGGACCTCAGTATCAGGGAAGGGCAAGGACAAGAAGAAGAGGAAGATGTGGTTCAGTCTGCAGGAAAACAGGATCCTGATAACGGAGGTGATAGAACAGCAGCAACTACTGTTCGTCACCTCCACTGTGTCATTGGCAACAACAAATGGAATATGGCAGTCCATCGTGGTCAAGGTGAATGCAGTCGGAGTGCTGAGGAGGACAATGGAAGAGTTCAAGAGGCGCTGGAATGTTGTGAAGTGCAAAACCAAGCAGAAACTCGCCAACAACCATAAGGCAGCGATGCAGACCGGAGGTGGGAGTCCAGCACCACAGGAGGAGCTGGATGAGATGGAGGAAATAGTGTCCACAGTCATCAGTGTGGAGACGGTGGTAGGAGTTAGGGGACCAGACACTGCTCAACATGACCTGACACAACAGCAACAGGGTGAGTAATGACCAGGAACTGGGGGGATGGGGGGAGATGGGCACAATGGCACACATGCACAATTAAGTATAGCACAGTGCACACCCACAATGACTCTGGAGCATGTCTCTGATCCCCTTGGCACACTGCAGCACACCTAGAAACAGCAAGTAGGCCCCGGATGCATGAAAACTGGTGATATCTGATGTCAGCACCAGCTTGTGAATAGGGCTATAAATTTATTGCCACTTTTGCTGCGATAAAGTGCTGCTAACTCAGCGATAAGTTCTTGATAATATGCCCCAAAGTCCTTTGCCATTTCTACAGCAAAATCTTAAACATATGATAAGCACAGTGCCGTTCACGCCGAAAACTCTGGCATATGTAACCTGGGTAATTAATGAGTACGTTTTTGGTTTAGAACAGAGTATACATCCTGATTAATAGTATGTTTGTTACATTCTTGGTTTATTATATTTACAGTTAGTTTTATTCTTGTTTTAGGATACATATTTGGTACTTTTTTTATTCTTAAATAGCTCTGTAATAGTATGCCTGTAACATCTTGGAATTTGGAATCTGCCTGACATCTCTTGGAGCTGCTCAGGCTGCTGGTCTGTGAATTCTGTGCTGCCTCCAATACATTTTCCACTTAACTGCATCGAAGTGCCTTTCCCTTTGTAACAATTTACTTCTTGAAATGTGATATTCTAAACCATATTTTAAGTTATGTTTGTTTTTATTTTTGGATGGGGAGTGGAGTTATTCAATATCAATTCACATATCTGGTAGAATTCTTATTCTGCATCTCAGATAAAAAAAATTAATAGTTTAAGGGTGTGACCATTTTGGTATGTTAGTAACGTTCTTTTCGTACACTAATGCAGTGGTTATCAAACTTTTTAAATCCACTAGAGCAACAACTCTTTGCAACTCAATTACCTTAAATGGGCATGAGGTGGGCCATTTTTGTAATGTAACTAAAGCCTCATGTGTTAGAGAATTGTCATTGACACATAGCATATTTTCCATTGAAAAGGCAACTTTCTTTGCACAGGCATACCATTTTACTGATATAAATAAACAGCACTCAAATGATAATGTGTGGAAATTGGGTTTCTGTGAATATGTATCATTTGTGCATCATCAAGTGTCTGGATTTGTTTAGATCCTATTAAATTCTTTATCCAGCACACTTCAGAATTACAAAAAAGTCTTCTCTTTTTTGCTTTTCTAAGTGCTGAATACATACAGTTTATTTACAGGTATTTACATTTTGTTGTGTTGCAATAAACTACATCCTAAAGCTTTTCCATACACAGTCCCTGTGCTCTAGCAAGTTTGTCACATGATTTACTTTAAAACCTACTCTCACTTTGCGGTTTGAGAAAACACCAATCCCATGTTAAAAGAATAAGCAGCAATTAATCAGAAGGCATAGCCTGCCATTTAATTCTATCATTGAAGCACCAAGGGGCAGATTTATCATACTTTCACACAACGCAATGCAGCAAGACAACTTGCTGTGCTGCATGAAAGGGAGAGGGCAGAAATGCTCCGTATTTACCAATATATGGCACATTCCTGCTCTCTGCCTGCGCTTGTGCACAATGTGCTGCCTTGCACAAAAGCAGGCATTCTTGCACTGTGGTGCAAGAGTGCCTGTATTATAGGGAGGATTGCACAAAAACAATCCTCAGAGGCATTTTCCTTTTTCTAAGTGTGCTGTCGAATCCAGCACACTTAGAAAGAGGAAACAACATGAGAAATATAGATAGTTATCCTTGTTGTGCCTCTGGTGAGAAGGGGGACAATTCTGACGCATTCCCAGGTCTATTAGTGTTGGTAAATCTGGAAATGTGTCAGAATGCATGAGTAGATGCGTGGAAACACCCAGGCTAACCATGTAACTCCCCTACCTTGCAGTTTAATGCAAGTTAGCGATTTGTGCTGACTTGCGTTGCACCAGATTTACCAGATACACAGAGCCACTCATGGTGGCCTTGCATGGCTTAGTAAATCTTAATCTTGGTTTTGTGTCACCCTGGGTCACATGTGTGGAGCAAGGGCAACACTACTAAATTAGGCCCCAAATATGACAAGATGAACACAGAATTTAAAGACATCTTTATTTATTGCTCAGACTTTCCCAACCCACCCAAAAACATCTCGACCCAGAATTTGGGAAACACAGCTGTTATGTGTGAAAATCTTTTGTATTTTCCATTAATTGATAGATAACTGAAATAAAACATTTCAACAATACTGGCACCTACTTTAGTGCCTGAGTCAAAGTGAATTCTGGGCAAAAACAGTGCTGTAAAATGAGGCTCTGCCAAAGACAGGTTTCCACTCTATATAGATTCATTTGAGGTCATGTACCTGCAAGTAATGAGGTGAGGTATGAGTCAGCCCCACACCCATTCATGTTCTTAGCTGCTAATTATTCTTTTCGCTTCCGAAACAGGATATTACATAAGTGAGGCAACCCACACAACGGGGCTGATTGGCACCCGAAACAGCAGTATAATGTACACAATTAAATTCAATAATCGCGGAGTAGTGCTCTTCAATTTAATTTGTAATAATTTAGCACTGCTCTTTGATTACATTAATCCTGTATATCCTCCCGTGCATGTTGTGTTTAATATCAAGGCGTTTACTGCCCATCCTTCACACTTTTTAGGTCATTGCTCCTTCAATGATATACTCTTCCATATAATGTTAGGTTGTGAGAATCACTGATCAACAAAGATGACGCATGTCACTCCCCTGTGCCATTGCAGAGGTCAGTGGTGTAGCTAGGATTAAACAATGCCTTAAAGCATCACAGCCAGGCCAGCAGTGGTGTAACCACCACTGACTTAGTCCCTGACTGGGGAGTAACTGAGGTGCAGTGGGACCTTTACACTCCTGGGTCATGGTGCCACTGCACCAGTTGCAGCATTTATAGCTACAACCCTGCAGGCTAGATATTAACCATTTACCATGCTACTATGCGTAGTCTAAAATGTCCTAGTTGTGGCATTTCTTATTTGTGACAAATATACTAATCTGATAGATATGCACCTTTCCATAGCATACAATGAACAAAAACTAAACAGGATGCCACTTTGCCCCATTATGCAAAACCTGATGAGCCAATGGCGTTTTCCCATGGCTGTAGTATATATGCAATATCATGCCTGATAAGACATGAACAGTAGCCAGTCCAGTTTTAATAGTCCACCAATTTGCAACCGATATAAGGTGGCCATCTGACTTTGTGTCATTACGGACACGGCTTCCCATCCTTAGCTTTTGTGTGACAACCGAATGGATTCTGGGTATGGTAGTCTTGGTTTCCATCCATTGACCTACTTAAACTAAAACACCTGACAAAAAGTATTAGCAGATAAAAAAGACCCAGGACCGGAAACAGGGTCCGTAATAAAATGAAGAACAATATGATTGGGATCTATTTTAGATTGATCCAGTAAAGAAGATCCGTGATTAGATTGTGTTCCACAATGTCTTGTTAAATAAATTACCATACCTGGCCATTATGTAACTGCTATTATTCCCTGTAGGAAGTCTGATAATCGACTCAAAATATAAAGTAAATATAATTAACCTAAGTCAGGCATTTTCCTCTTCGTCCCTGTATGTGTCGTATTTGAAAAACATAACCTAATTTATTCATTCACTAATTGTCCAGTCTCTATACATTAAGTTCAAAGTAGCAGAGGAAGTCTCAAATACATTGCTGGGACTCCACCAAGCAATGCAAGCTGCATGCAGTCCCGAACCCAGGCATGACTCGCTATTCAAAATATATCAACCTCATCTCTGATGAGGCCCCATCAGGCTCGACACACCGAGGAAACTCCATCTCTTATAGGTAGACTTACATGTCTAATCCAAAAGGGCCATGTCATGCATTTTAGCATTAGCACAACATCCCTGGTGTTGCAGTGGATTAGCAGACCATCCTTAATGTTACACTGGGTCAGCAGATCATCCCTAGTGTCACAGTTGACTTTGGCACACTCCAGCTTCCACAACAACTGCCACAGCAAAACATATCGGAAATTCTATCCACACAGCCCCAACGCTCTCCTCCCTAACTGTCTAATCTTCTCTTTAGTTTCCTCTCCAATCAGAGACCCTGTCTCCACCATAGATAAATCTGCCCTAAATAAGCACCACATTCTTTTTACCCTGACCGACACCTAAGGATTAACCACACGTTTCCTTGACTCCCTGAACACCAACCCAGATGTGCGGCACTCTGGAACACCCGCACTAGAAGGCATTTTGTTGTAAATAACGAAGTCCTTGAGCCAGGTACATTTAATAAGCTGGATTTAATTAAGCTTAGTTCCAGGTTAAGTTCCAAGTATTTGAGTATAAGATAAGAAAAACCCCACCAGGAGTGGCCTCCCTGCCACTCAGCCTGCCTGCCATCAACTGCCTCTCCACACACCAGCCAGGCACCCAAGATTCTATGATGACATCACGCATTCCAATACCCACACCAGCTGAGCAGCAGGGAAGTCACACAAGCTAAGTATAACATATCCCCCATCCTTGGGGAAACAACAAATCAGAAGTGGAAGAAGGAAATGTGAACAACTATCAAAATATACAATGAAAATATACCAAGCATTGTGAAAAGAACACATTTACATTGCATACTAAAGAGAAAACATTATCTCCCAAAATAAGCAAAGCATTTTCAAACTTAACATTTACATTGCCCACCCCCCTCCCTCAGGAAAAATAAAAATTAAAACATGCATAAATAACACTAGTTATATAACAATTAATGCATGAAAATCCAAAGAAACCAAATAAACTGCACAGGGAACTCACCACCCCAAAACCTGACCACTATAGGGCACTCACCACCCTAGACAAACAAAATAGAGCACTCACCACCCTAAGACAACTACACAGGGCACTCATCACCCCAAACACTAGCCACTATAGGGCACTCACCACCCTAGACAAGCAACATACGAGGGCACTCACCACCCTAGATGAACCACATAGGACACACACCACCTTAAACACCATATAGGGCACTCACCACCCTAATACAACTGCATGGGGCACTCACCACCCCAAAACTGACCACTATAGGGCACTCACCACCCTAGACAAACAGCATAGGGCATCCACTACCCTAAAACTGACCACTATAGGGCACTCACCACCCTAGACAAACAACATAGGGCACTCACCACCCTATAGGGCACTCACCACCCTAGACAAACAACATACAAGTCACACCACCTTAAACAACATATAGGGCACTCACCACCCTAATACAACTACACGGGGCACTCACCACACCACAACTGATCACTAAAGGGCACTTACCACCCTAGACAAACAACATAGGGCACTAACCACCCTATAGGGCACTCACCACCCTAGACAAACAACATACGAGTCACACCACCTTAAACAACATATAGGGCACTCACCACCCTAATACAACTGCACGGGGCACTCACCACCCCACAACTGACCACTATAGGGCACTTACCACCCTAGAGAAACAACATAGGGCACTCACCACCCTAAAATCATACCAAAGTAGGGCACTCGCCACCCTAAACAAACAACATAGGGCACTCACCACCCTAAAACAAACCGCACGGGGCACTCACCACCCCAAAAGCTCACTAACCTAAGACACAAACCACCCTAATATACACAACACTAGGGCACCTACTACCCCACAAACTCATCACCATTCCCAAAAGTTAGAATTATACACCACCTCCGAATTACACCACTCACCACCCTACAACAACCCAAAAATACACTAAACTTGGGCACATACTAACCTAAAAACAAACCACAATAGGGCACTAACCACCCTAATTTTTACCCACAACTCCCAACTGGATTGTGAAAATCATAGGAAAACATAAATTATAATTATTCTTGCAAATCCTTAATGTTCATGACACCGGTGAGCGATCTCTACAAGAGAACTAAGGAACCTACAAAAGAGAAGAGACTGTGTATTGGAAGAACCTACTGAATTATTTTGAAACTACAGAAACTACGTAACCATTATAGAAAAGAAAGTGCCCTGGTTAGCCCCACCAGTGTTCTTTGCCATCTGGACAGCCTGCAACCCCACGGTTTTGAGTATTTGCTGTAGACTTGAGACAGTATGACCTGCTTTTTCTATGAGTAGCCAACCCTGCGTGAAGGAAGCAGATTTATAGTCTGACAGCTATTCTCTGTTTCTGACCCTGCATGTGAAACCTGATGTAAAGGGAGCAGATTTATAGAGTGACAGTAGTACTCTGTTCCTGGCAAGGAGAAAACTCTGGATGTGCGGACCGGGAGTTAATTGCCTGCCCACACGGTGTTCGTTGTGTTCTTGTGAATGGACAGCTGCTGTGACACCTTCGAAATTGACACCAGCGCTGTATATTGTGAGAACTGGTACTCCTGTGAAGTTTTACACCTACAAGTCGGAGCAGAGTCTGGTAGGAGTTTGGCTGCCTGGCACAAGAAGTGAGTTGGAATTTCCTGTGAAGGAGTCTGCAGTACATAATTGGTGCCATCGGGCTGTCAGCTGTTATGCCGGCGTTAAGAGGTATATTATGCACTTGAGACTACTGCTTGCGCACCATTGCCCGAATGCTGTGTTTTGACCTTTGGTGTTTTCACAATGTAAATGTTAAGTTTGAAAATGCACTGCTTATTTTGGGAGATAAGGTTTTTCTCTTTAGAATGCAATGTAAATGCTTTCTTTTCACAATGCATTGTATATCTTCATTGTATATTCTGATGGTTGTTCACATTTCCTTCCTTCACTTGTGAATTGTTGTTTCCATAAGGAAGGGGGATATGTTATACTTAGCTTTGGTGACTTCCCTGCTACTCAGCTGGTGTGGCTCTTGGAATGCCTGATGACTTAATAGAATCCTGGGTGCCTGGCTTGTGTGGAGTGGTAGTTGATGGCAGGCAGGCTGAGTGGCAGGGAGGCCGCTCCTGGTGGGGTTTTTGTCATCTTAACTTTTTTACTTCAAACCTAAATTGGAACTAAGCTTTATTAAATCCAGCTTGTTTAATACCTGGCTCTAGGACTTCTTTAATTACAACACATTTATTAGCACACCCCCCAGCACCATGTAACAAAAGCCCATTTCAAGAAACTTACTTGAATCATTCTCTTTCACTGTAGTTTACATTAAAAGTTGACTGGATTTATGATGGGGTGATACCAGGGCTCGAATTAAAGATTCTGGATGGCATCTCCCCCATCAATTTCTGGCCATGAACACATAATATCACCGGATCTGGCAGTAGCAATATATAAGCAGTATTTTCAGTTTCTTTTTAATTGGCTATTAATTTTTCCGGAAACATTTCTACTCAGAGTTAGCAGCTGCTCTGAGAACATTGTAACTCTGAGCACGGGAGTCATGGTGGGCATAGGGAATAGCGAGTACCGAGGGGAGCAGGGCAGGGTCATCCGTTGCTATAGGATCATTGTGTGCTCCCTGTAGGGTCCCAGATTGTTGGGAGAAGGCTGGGCTGTGCTTCAGTTCATATCCCATGCATTGTCCGGCCTTTGGTTTTAATGGTTGCGGATCTATACTCAGTAAAACTGGACCCAATGTTCTTGCAGCAGGTGTGGGAAATTAGCAGCTTGCATATGGCAGAGGTGTATGTTCATCGATACTACTTTGTCAGACTGAGATGAGGCCCTAAATCCTTTGCTTCCCCAAACAACCTCCAATATGACAGCTGTCCTGCAAGACAGATTCAACAGCTTCTCCATGCACCAACATATCCACCATCTCCAAATAGTCCAGGTAGGTCCAGCGGACAATGCAACCACCTCTGCAAAGCTCAATACTCACAGTCCAGCAGTCCTGGCATTTTCAACACACATCGCATCAACAACTATATGAAGCACATGTGTCTGGCACTCCTTATGGATCAAAACTGCCCCATAAGTTCATGCAGTCCCCCACAGACCCTTTACAACCAGAGTCCACAAAAGATCCAGAAATCTCTTCTCTAGTGGCTAAGCAGGGATGAGCACACGGTGTTAGAAGGCCCAATAGAACAGCCCCCCATCCAGCATGCACATCCCTCACAGACAATGCATACTCCAATCCTCCAGCTTATACCGGCTATGGCGCCACTTACACACACCAAATGAGGGAGTACTAACATCGGGTAAGAAGTGGATGGGCACTAAAACCATTACGAGAGGTGTTCTGGGACAGCCAGAGTAGAGTTTTTAGAAGTGAGTCGGCCTCAGGAAAGGCACTGACCTCAGACTCCTGAATCCACGAGATAATGAATGCACAAAAGGCAATTCAAATTACAGTGTGACCATTGCATCAAACTGCTTACAGTTACAATGCATTTCAGTAGGAGCACAACACAGAAATTTCCATCAGGCGAAGCAGCTAAAGTGTGCATTTGTTGCAAAGCATGCAGAGTGTTATAGAGCTTGAGGCCCACCTTAATTCTGCAGCTTCCTGGAAGTCCAGTTCCAGTCAAAGATGGCTGGTGGCTTCAGTCTCGATGAAGTAGTATCAGTGGAAATGGCAGCCAATCTCCTGAACATACCCATATTCAATCCAGTGCCTTGGGAAGAGAGATAACAAAGGAAGAGTTGGGTTGGAGCAGGAGGGGGAGCCAAGGGTGGTAGGATCGTGGCCCAGATGAGAAGGGACCTGTGACCAGGAACAGTTGAAGTAGGGAGGGTAACAAAGGAGACGTGACCAGGAAAGTCACAGGCCTGAAAGGCCTGCATCTGTAGGCTCAATTAATACCCTCAAAGCAATTTAAATTAAAGTGGCTGGAAGGGGAGTAGGCCTTCATCCTACCCAACTGTCCACAATAATATTCAACAAACCTGATCCAGGATAATTCAAACAAGCAGACCAGTGACATAGACCTCTGTTGAAAAGCATGTAGAGGGTTATAATGTTTGACTTTCCTGTCTGCTTCCAGCCGCTAATCAAAGATGACTGAAAGCTTTGGTCTCAAGGAGATGGTATTAGTAGCAGAGGGCTAGTCACTTGATTAGCTCCACAGTGAATCCTGTGTAAAGGTAAGCCGGGAAGCGAAGGAGGGGTATCAGCCCACAGGTGAATAGGAACCAGTGACGATGGATGCTCAAAGATGAGTGGGGTAGCAGGGAGCCAGACATTGAAAAGGCACTGACCTCAAATGTCCGCATCCCTAGTGAAGAAGAACTTTCACAACACGCCCTTAAAATCACAGGTACTGACTAATCCAATCTCTTGCAGAAACAGGATGAAACAACTGCAAACTAACCAGACAGGAATTACCGGAAGCATTCGGTAGCAGGCAGTGATAGTAAATGCCAATTACACCCACACAGCGGCCTCCTCTGCCAGTCATATGAGTGCGTGTGCAATTTTATCAATTACAATGCGGAGCAATAAAACAGCTCATCATAGCTGGAAAACTTCACTTTTACTGCAAGCACAGGCCAATAACATAGCTTCTAAAAAGCTGCACCAGGCAAAGATGCAGAAAATCGATGTTAGACTCATATCTTCATTAGATATTAATGACAATGTGTACAACTGGTCATGTGTTTTCTACAAAACATTATTTAGATGCGCGTGCATTACAGCTGTAGTTTAGATCCCAGGATGACTTGATCCGCATTCATGAGCTATGGCTCTCATTAGTGAGAGAAATGGGAGGTCATCTCAGAATACAGATCCAACAGTGGTCATCCCTGGAGACTGTAGTGAGATTAAAGCAGGATTGCAGCAATGAGATTGTGGTCGTAACTCAACATGACCCCAGCGGCTATCAATCTTCAGGATTAGTACTGAATGACACAAGCAAGACTATCAAGGCAAGGTGAGCCGAAACACGGTTCTAACATGAACTATATCAAACAGCCATAAACTCAAGAGGGGCTAATGAAAAGACCCTGAAAGTCTTACCCTTCCCCTCAAACCCCTACACCGACGTACAACTGGCCGCCAAGACTAGATTATTTTGGTTTATCCTTGACATACAATAACGGCAACAAGAAGAACAATATCATATAAGTATGTTTATCAAGGCAAAGAAATCAAAAATTTTGGGGGAGGAAAAAACTTACCCGCGTATTGTGGCATGCTTCAGGATAAGGTGCTCCCCCCAGAATGCACTGTATGACATCTGTTCGGGCTTAACATGTTCTGGGAGCTTTAATATAATATACATTTTGGGTTTTGGAACAGAACATTTCAAATGATTTCGGGGTACCCTGTAAGGATTTCTATTTCTATGTCCCTGGTATGGTAAAAAAAAAAAACTATCAAGCAGGGGCGTAACAAAACTACAATGGTTCCCACACACTGAAGTTGACATGTTTCGTCCAGCATTTAGGCCCAGGTGGATCTCTGGATTTTGTTGGAACTGTTGATCCTTACTTGTACTATGTCTGCATGTGACAAGGAAATTCCATGGATTAAGGAATGTTATGCTTTAGTGCTTGCATTCAAGTGCTCCGTTGGGAAACTAGATGCACAAGTGGGTCAATACCCTTGAAAAATGTATGACTACAAGGATTACCATCCATCCTTCCATCCAGGAAGCATTACATTCTTTTATCTCGGGTATTTCAACAATTTACAGTGAATGCAGTACAATCAGGGACACAACCAGACCACACAGAAGAGAAGCAAGGAGAGCAGACAACCAGTCAAATAAATGGTGGTGTGCCGCAAGGTCAGCTGGTGCAGGGGTAAGGAGCAGCAAACAGAATGAGAACGAAGATGGTAAGGTGTTTGAAACTAGCACAGCAACGTCAGGCCACACCTGGCCCACTAGTCTGCGAGGACAAAACATCCACTGAAAAGGGGAGCCAAAAATGCAGTGGCTGGGCGCATGCACCACTGGAGTAATGCATGATTGAGAAGTATGACGCAGCAATGTGCTTGCTTTCAATAACAATTTTGACCCACAATTAGGTATGATAAATTGCGTAATAATATAACATCACAGATAAAGAGAGGGTCCCAGGGAAAGTTTAAAGACCACAGCACAATCATGTTCCCCACTCTGACAGTATACACACTAAAAAGTGATTGTGGGTCTAAAATATGCTGTCTGTTGAACAGTGTCTGAGAATCAACTGAAAAAGGACCACCTCCCCGAGACGGCCCAGAGGACGCCCGGAGTACCGACGGAGAGCACGGTGCTCCACCTCCCTGAGCCGCAGCCAGGTGAGGCATAGCGTGTACCTCCTACCTAAAAGTAGGAAGGACGAAGTACCTGTTGAGGGATATTGTGTTTATTCACGAGACACGTAAAGTAAAAAATCTCTCTTTTTCATAAACAGACCTCCTTCAGGAGGGTAAAGCAGTAGCGAGATGTGGTCCTGATGAAAGCAGCTGGACACCTCGGTGGGTCCGAGGTCTGCAGAAACATGTCGACCTTTTAAGATCTATCATAGTAGTTATTTGCTCTTCTACTATATCTCAGCACTATTTTTTAACATTGGAAACATAGGAGACACCTAATAAAGTTTCTTTTCTCCTAGTTCTCCAATTTTATATCCCCTCACTATTTTTCACACAAAGATCTGTTGTTTTCATGCACTGCTTTTTCAGTTTTCACAGTTATCTGCCTTACACCGCCAAAACACATTAGGGCAACCACCCTTTCACAATCAAGTGGCTGCAGGATTGCTCTCCTCTGGTTGAGGAGTAAGCATGGGCGGAAAATCCGTTACGCTCGCGGATTTTGCGGATTTTCGGGAAATCCGCAATCCGCGAGATTTGCGGATTTCCCGCAAAATCCGCAAATTCGCACGCAGCGGATTTTTTTGGCGGCGCGCGGCGTTGGTGATACAATTTTTGCGGCGCGCGGCGTTTATCATCGTTTGCCGAGTTGTTTTTTTCGATAGTTTGCGAGTGCTGCGCCATTTTGGATCTTGCTGTGTGATCCCGCGGGAATTGGCGAGCGCGATTACGTCATCGCGGCTTGCCAGCGATAGTTTGTCAACGCGAGTACGGCGAGATCACGTCTCGCGGTACTTCGCAATTGCGAGATTTGAGATGCGGCGAGCGAAAATATAAATTTGCAATTCTGCACAAGAAATCCACCAGCAAGCAGCATAAACCTTCTAGAAATGATGATTTTTATGTGAATAACTCCTTAGTTTGACATTTGCCTGCACTTTTTTAGCGAGGAGTCCATTTTGGGGAGGGGGGCAGGGGGGTGGGAGGAAGGAAGTGCCCCATAGTCTTCAACTTCCTGTTCCTGTTCAGCAGGCTCCTCCCAGTGCTTTGTCCATCTCCTGGTCACTTTTCATTTGGATGTGGAGCTGGAAGGATTACTTTTTGTGGATGCTGCTGGATCTTTGGATTTGAGGCCTTTTTGACTTTCTTTGGATCACTGTTGGATTAGAAATTTTACAAGTAAGTTTGTTTGGGGCATTACAGTTGCTGCAACTAAAATTTTGGAATTTTCGATTTTTGGGCTGTTTTGGGGCCTTTTGCCCAGGGGTACTCAGTGGTGGGTGGACTGATTCTTTCTGTGGGTTGTCTTGAACTTAAACATCATGGAGGCCATAGATGAATTGGGATTGTGCTGATTTTTCTGTGTTTTTCGATTTTTGACCTGTTGTTGGGGCCTTGACCAGGGGTAGTGAGTGGTGCATGGGCCTAGTATTTCTGTGGGCTGTTTTGAATTTAAACATCATGGAGGGCATGGATGGAATGGGATTGTGCAGATTTTTCAGTGATTTTCGTTTTTTGGGCCTGTACTTGTGGCCTTTTCACCAGGGGTATTTGAGTCTAGCATGGGCCTAGTCTTTCTGTGGGCTGTCTTGAATTTAAACATCATGGAGGGCATGGATGGAATGGGATTGTGCTGATTTTGCAGTGTTTTTCGATTTTTGGGGGTGTTCATGGGGAGGGACATGCCATGTGGCTGGTGGCCATTTTGAGTGCAGCTACAGGCACTGGCCATGTGCTGGCAGGCAAGTGGCCATTTTGAATGCAGGCTTTGTTGTTAGGCCTCCAACCATTTTGCCTACTTTTCAACCTTTATTTATGCCCAGGGGTAGTGAGTCTTGCATGGGCCTAGTCTTTCTGTGGGTTGTCTTGAATTTAAACATCATGGAGGCCATGGATGGAATGGGATTGTGCAGATTTTTCAGTGATTTTCGTTTTTTGGGCCTGTACTTGTGGCCTTTTCACCAGGGGTATTTGAGTCTAGCATGGGCCTAGTCTTTCTGTGGGCTGTCTTGAATTTAAACATCATGGAGGCCATGGATGGAATGGGATTGTGCTGATTTTGCAGTGTTTTTCGATTTTTGGGGGTGTTCATGGGGAGGGACATGCCATGTGGCTGGTGGCCATTTTGAGTGCAGCTACAGGCACTGGCCATGTGCTGGCAGGCAAGTGGCCATTTTGAATGCAGGCTTTGTTGTTAGGCCTCCAACCATTTTGCCTACTTTTCAACCTTTATTTATGCCCAGGGGTAGTGAGTCTTGCATGGGCCTAGTATTTCTGTGGGTTGTCTTGAATTTAAACATCATGGAGGCCATGGATTGAATGGGATTGTGCTGATTTTGCAGTGTTTTTCGATTTTTGGGGGTGTTCATGGGGAGGGACATGCCATGTGGCTGGTGGCCATTTTGAGTGCAGCTACAGGCACTGGCCATGTGCTGGCAGGCAAGTGGCCATTTTGAATGCAGGCTTTGTTGTTAGGCCTCCAACCATTTTGCCTACTTTTCAACCTTTATTTATGCCCAGGGGTAGTGAGTCTTGCATGGGCCTAGTCTTTCTGTGGGTTGTCTTGAATTTAAACATCATGGAGGCCATGGATTGAATGGGATTGTGCTGATTTTGCAGTGTTTTTCGATTTTTGGGGGTGTTCATGGGGAGGGACATGCCATGTGGCTGGTGGCCATTTTGAGTGCAGCTACAGGCACTGGCCATGTGCTTGCAGGCAAGTGGCCATTTTGAATGCAGGCTTTGTTGTTAGGCCTCCAACCATTTTGCCTACTTTTCAACCTTTATTTATGCCCAGGGGTAGTGAGTCTTGCATGGGCCTAGTCTTTCTGTGGGTTGTCTTGAATTTAAACATCATGGAGGCCATGGATTGAATGGGATTGTGCTGATTTTGCAGTGTTTTTCGATTTTTGGGGGTGTTCATGGGGAGGGACATGCCATGTGGCTGGTGGCCATTTTGAGTGCAGCTACAGGCACTGGCCATGTGCTGGCAGGCAAGTGGCCATTTTGAATGCAGGCTTTGTTGTTAGGCCTCCAACCATTTTGCCTACTTTTCAACCTTTATTTATGCCCAGGGGTAGTGAGTCTTGCATGGGCCTAGTCTTTCTGTGGGTTGTCTTGAATTTAAACATCATGGAGGCCATGGATTGAATGGGATTGTGCTGATTTTGCAGTGTTTTTCGATTTTTGGGGGTGTTCATGGGGAGGGACATGCCATGTGGCTGGTGGCCATTTTGAGTGCAGCTACAGGCACTGGCCATGTGCTGGCAGGCAAGTGGCCATTTTGAATGCAGGCTTTGTTGTTAGGCCTCCAACCATTTTGCCTACTTTTCAACCTTTATTTATGCCCAGGGGTAGTGAGTCTTGCATGGGCCTAGTCTTTCTGTGGGTTGTCTTGAATTTAAACATCATGGAGGCCATGGATGGAATGGGATTGTGCAGATTTTTCAGTGATTTTCGTTTTTTGGGCCTGTACTTGTGGCCTTTTCACCAGGGGTATTTGAGTCTAGCATGGGCCTAGTCTTTCTGTGGGCTGTCTTGAATTTAAACATCATGGAGGCCATGGATGGAATGGGATTGTGCTGATTTTGCAGTGTTTTTCGATTTTTGGGGGTGTTCATGGGGAGGGACATGCCATGTGGCTGGTGGCCATTTTGAGTGCAGCTACAGGCACTGGCCAGGTGCTGGCAGGCAAGTGGCCATTTTGAATGCAGGCTTTGTTGTTAGGCCTCCAACCATTTTGCCTACTTTTCAACCTTTATTTATGCCCAGGGGTAGTGAGTCTTGCATGGGCCTAGTCTTTCTGTGGGTTGTATTGAATTTAAACATCATGGAGGGCATGGATGGATTGGGATTGTGCTGATTTTGCAGTGTTTTTCGATTTTTGGGGGTGTTCATGGGGAGGGACATGCCATGTGGCTGGTGGCCATTTTGAGTGCAGCTACAGGCACTGGCCATGTGCTGGCAGGCAAGTGGCCATTTTAAATGCAGGCTTTGTTGTTAGGCCTCCAACCATTTTGCCTACTTTTCAACCTTTATTTATGCCCAGGGGTAGTGAGTCTTGCATGGGCCTAGTCTTTCTGTGGGTTGTCTTGAATTTAAACATTATGGAGGGCATGGATGGATTGGGATTGTGCTGATTTTGCAGTGTTTTTCGATTTTTCGGGGTGTTCATGGGGAGGGACATGCCATGTGGCTGGTGGCCATTTTGAGTGCAGCTACAGGCACTGGCCATGTGCTGGCAGGCAAGTGGCCATTTTAAATGCAGGCTTTGTTGTTAGGCCTCCAACCATTTTGCCTACTTTTCAACCTTTATTTATGCCCAGGGGTAGTGAGTCTTGCATGGGCCTAGTCTTTCTGTGGGTTGTCTTGAATTTAAACATTATGGAGGGCATGGATGGATTGGGATTGTGCTGATTTTGCAGTGTTTTTCGATTTTTTTGTGCTCTATAACTGAACTGATGTTCCTCTGTCTTCCATTTTTTTTAGGTGCACAAGACTCAAGAGAACCACCAGTGCCAGGAAGAAGTCCTGCAGCGGTGTGTGTGTGCAGCATAACGTCACGCGACGTCACGTCTGGCCTCAGACAACTCTACAATTCGTGCAACTGCGGCCTGCTGTCTGACCTGCTCTGAAGAAGATGGCCCCGCCCCCAAAGAAAGTTCTCCGTAGCGCCTCTAGCAAGAAAGTTGCTAGTAAGGAGCAGAAGAAGCAAGTTACCAAGGAGGCTGGTGTGCCACCCGCCACTTTTTTTGGGAGCAAAAAAAAAAGTACGCCTGCAGCAGCAGGATCTGCTGGGGACCAAGCTGGGAGCAGCACCCCTGCTCCATTGGGTTCAGTGCCTCCACCACCACGCCATCTTAAGTCAAAGCCCTTGAGTGCTTCAGAGGCAGTCAGTGTACTTCTCCAATCACCATCGACCAGTGATGTTGGCTCATCGCAAGAAAGTAGCAGCAATGTCCCTGAATCAACACAGGTTGTTGTAACTCATCTGAAAAGTGTTGAACAACCACAGCCGCAACAACAACACCATGTGCAAGTACACGCCCAAGTACATGTGGAAGGAGAGGCAGCAAAAGTAGATGCGCAAGCAAAGGTGCATGGAGGTTCACAAGTGCCCACAATAGTTGTTCCTCCCGAAGTAGGGGCACATTTGGAAATCGACAATGAAGCCGAGGTATCATTGGAAGCCACTCCTCCTGATGATCATTCATTGTCTTCCACATCCCTAGCAAGGAAAAGATCAAGGGGGGTGTCTACATCTTCTTCAAGCCCACCTCGTTCTGATGCAAGTGATCCGTCTTGGGAACCACAACTGCGGTCTGACAGTGAGGCACACCATGATCTGACACCGGTACCTAAGCGTAAAAGGAAGGTCGTCCAAAAACTCAAACCTATGGAGTGTGATGAGGCTCAACAAGAAGTGACAGATACTGCTGGTGATGAAGCCTCTCACGATGACGACGAGCCAGTCATCACAAAGGTCACTGCAGCCCCACCGGGCATGCAGCAAAGAGACATTTTGACCCTATCCCGAGAAGCTGCTGAGCGTGATGATGATGTCGGCGAGGAGGCAATGGAAATGGAATCATTAGATTTGGAGTTAAGTAGTACACCAAAACCTACCGCTTCCATATTTCTTCGCAAGAAGGTACCCACCTCGTCCTCGACCTCAATTCGTGGTGGTGAAAGTGCAAAACGTACTGAAGTTCGGCAATCCACATCCTCCACTTCATCTGGCTTTAGCAGCAGGACCACCACCACCAGTATCGCCGCCTCCTCCGGCCCCCGAAGACATTTCAAGTCTCCAGTTTGGGACTTCTTTAGTGTTTGCCCAAAAAAGGAAAACGTAGCCATTTGTAGCCTTTGTAAGCTTCGATTTAGTCGTGGTAAGCTTGGTTCTAACTATGGTACCGGAGGCCAGAGAGGTCATCTTGAGAGAAGGCACGCTGTCCAATGGTTTCCGCACCTAGAGGCGGTCAAGAAAGCCGGAATTGCACGTAATGAAAACGTTGATTTTTCATCTGCTGATGACGAGGAGGTAGAAGAAGACGATTCAAACACTTCACTTACACCCAGTTCCCATGTCAGCAGCACACCCCATGGGAGCCACACTAAGAGTGTGGGAGAGAGTGAGACATCAATGCGGAAAAGTTCATCAGCGAGCGTAACTGGGTCGAAGAGATCATCATCATCCCGTAAATCATTGGTCCAGGGCAACATTAAAAAGATGTTGTTTACAGAAGCGCAATATGAACGCAACCACCCAATGACCCGTCTGTATAACACTAAGCTGGCTAAAATGCTAGCTCTGGACCTTCTCCCTTTTTCTTTTGTAGAAGGGGTTGGTTTTCTAGAATTAGTGACAGCGCTCTGCCCTAAATGGAAGGTTCCTAGCCGGTTCTATTTTGCCCGAGTTGCGGTTCCAGCACTACAGCTTTGCAGAAGAGTGCTGTTCACACTATACATCTGACAACAGACATGTGGACCAGTGGCGCAGGCGCTGATTACATGTGCATCACTGCACACTGGGTCTCTTTTTCAGGGGCTAAAGCAAAGCTAAACTCAGGTGTTGACACTAACATTGTTTTTAAAGGTGCTCGGAAACATGCAACACTAGCCATGTTTGGTTTGGAGAAACGTCACACAGCAGAAAACATTTTGGATGTCTTTAACACAAAGGTCCTTAACTGTCTGTCCCCACTAAAACGCAAGGTTGGTTATGTTTCCACGGACAATGGCGCCAATATAGTTAAGGCCATGAGGGACGGTTACTATTTCAGAGTGCCGTGTTTGGCGCACTGTATAAACCTGGTTGTCCAAAAATTCTTGGGTAATAAACGCAGTGCAGCGTACAGTGTATTGGAGACCTGCCGAAAAATTTGCAAGCATTTCAGGCATTCTTTTAAGGCCCGGAAGCAGCTGAGGAGCCTGCTATATCAATGTCAAATGCCAGTGAAAGCACTCATCCAGGAGGTGGTAACACGTTGGAACTCAACCTTCTACATGCTTGAGCGTCTGTATGAGCAGTATACGGAACTCGATCAATATTTCTTGAAAGAGGGTATAGAGGAGCTGAGGATGGGTGGGCCGCAATGGAACATAGTTGAAAGCCTGACACGCATGCTTTGTCCTTTTGAGGTCTTCACGCGTGCAGTCAGCAAGGAGGACTCTAATTTGGGAAAAGCTATCCCATTGTTGTACATGCTGGAGGACCAACTGAAGGAGGTGTGTTCTGTGTTTGGAAAAGATGACAAAAAGCAAGACTCTTTGCTTCTGGCTGAGCAATTATTAGAGCTCCTACAAGGTGATGAACGTCTTAAAAAGATCCACTCAGAACAGCATTACATTTGTGCTACTATTCTGGATCCACGCTACAAAAAGGCGCTGGCAGGCCAAGCATTCTTTCCTTTTGATGATGAACATGTTCCAAAGTACAAACGTTGGCTAGCCTTGTCAGCCAAGAAGTTTGAAACAGAACGGCTGGAAATTGAAGGAAATGGCAGTACATCAGCAGGCCATCCCCAGTCAAAACAATCCACTTCTGCACCTGTGGCTGTGGCACAAGTGACCTCTCAGCCGTTAAAGACACCGGCAACCGGATCATCTGCACGAAAGACAACAGAAACATTGGAGGCTGAAGAGGATTGGCTAGCTCTGCGTGGGTATGGTTCTCAAAAGGTCAGAGGCACAGCAAGAGCTAAGCAAAGTGGAGGAACCTTGGATGAGGACCTTGAGTCGATGGTGAAGGACTATCTGAATGACTCAACAGAGGTCTATGTTAATTCTGACCCATTGGCGTATTGGCATGGGAAAAAAGAATTGTGGCCACAGCTCACCAACCTGGCTTTAAACTACTTGTCTTGCCCACTCGCAAGTGTGTCTTCTGAACGGGTTTTCAGTGCGGCTGGTGGGATTGTAACTCCCAAACGGAGCCGCCTCTCGCCCAAAAATGTGGAGAGGTTAACAATGATCAAGATGAATCAGCACCTCATACCACCAGATTTCAGAGTACGAGAGAGCGTGCCGGATGAAGAGGAGGTGGCCAGCAACATAGATGAGGGAATTTCTACTCTGTCAGGTGACACTGACCTCACCCTGCCTGAATTCGCAGAGTATGATGACGAAGCCTTATTCTTATTCCTGGACCGTGATACCGACTTCGAGCCCTGAAAATGAGACAACGAATCAATAACTTTCTTTTTCATCCTTATTCACTTTTATTCCTGTGTGTCTGTCTTTCTTTGTTGTGCACAGTTAATATAATTCAAACTTTAATCAGATAATCACAAAAACAAGCCCATCAGCAGAACTGTCTTCACTTGTTTGCTAATTTATTTGAAGGTGCCGCAGTCTGCATTCCTCAGGTTCACAAGTTCAGAAGAACATGCTCCTCTATCCTCCTCCTCCAGACTCCTATTTCCATCAAAGCAGAGGGCTGGTTTACGCCCAATGAAGAAAGACTCAGCACTTGTGGGGGTGTTGTTCTACCTCTTTGCAGGTGAGTTGACGGGTCTGGGGCCATTGCTGGGAAGCACTAAAAGTGGTTTGGACCAAATCCGAGGCGGAAAATTTTTTGTGTTTTTGATGACTTGCTTGCCTTTGAGGTGCTCTTAGGGGGGGTTCCGTCTGTTTGTGGGTGAGTTTCGTGGTCTGGGAGCATTGCTGGGACACTCTAATCTTGATTGCATTTGCTTTTCAGGAAATCCGTCGTGCCAACCCCGACTTATGGCCTAGCTACGCAGCGCGTTTGGACCGAAGGCCCAGAAATATTGCAAGTATGAGATTTTGCTTTTGGCCTGTTTGGGGGTGTTATGCTTCTTGGCGGGTGGGTTGACGGGTCTTGGGGCATTCCTGGGAAGGTCTAATACCGGGTAGAAGTGGTTGGGACAAAATCCAGGCCGATTTTTTTTTTGGCTATTTCTGACATTTTGCTCTATGTAGCGTTTTCGGGGGTCCTGTTTGGGGGGCTTCCTGGTGTTTGTGGGTGAGTTTCGTGGTCTGGGAGCACTGCTGGGACACTCTAATCTTGATTGCATTTGCTTTTCAGGAAATCCGTCGTGCCAACCCCGACTTATGGCCTAGCTACGCAGCGCGTTTGGACCGAAGGCCCAGAAATATTGCAAGTATGAGATTTTGCTTTTGGCCTGTTTGGGGGTGTTATGCTTCTTGGCGGGTGGGTTGACGGGTCTTGGGGCATTCCTGGGAAGGTCTAATACCGGGTAGAAGTGGTTGGGACAAAATCCAGGCCGATTTTTTTTTTTGGGCTATTTCTGACATTTTGCTCTATGTAGCGTTTTTGGGGGCCTGTTTGGGGGGCTTCCTGGTGTTTGTGGGTGAGTTTCGTGGTCTGGGAGCACTGCTGGGACACTCTAATCTTGATTGCATTTGCTTTTCAGGAAATCCGTCGTGCCAACCCCGACTTATGGCCTAGCTACGCAGCGCGTTTGGACCGAAGGCCCAGAAATATTGCAAGTATGAGATTTTGCTTTTGGCCTGTTTGGGGGTGTTATGCTTCTTGGCGGGTGGGTTGACGGGTCTTGGGGCATTCCTGGGAAGGTCTAATACCGGGTAGAAGTGGTTGGGACAAAATCCAGGCCGATTTTTTTTTTGGCTATTTCTGACATTTTGCTCTATGTAGCGTTTTCGGGGGTCCTGTTTGGGGGGCTTCCTGGTGTTTGTGGGTGAGTTTCGTGGTCTGGGAGCACTGCTGGGACACTCTAATCTTGATTGCATTTGCTTTTCAGGAAATCCGTCGTGCCAACCCCGACTTATGGCCTAGCTACGCAGCGCGTTTGGACCGAAGGCCCAGAAATATTGCAAGTATGAGATTTTGCTTTTGGCCTGTTTGGGGGTGTTATGCTTCTTGGCGGGTGGGTTGACGGGTCTTGGGGCATTCCTGGGAAGGTCTAATACCGGGTAGAAGTGGTTGGGACAAAATCCAGGCCGATTTTTTTTTTGGGCTATTTCTGACATTTTGCTCTATGTAGCGTTTTTGGGGGCCTGTTTGGGGGGCTTCCTGGTGTTTGTGGGTGAGTTTCGTGGTCTGGGAGCACTGCTGGGACACTCTAATCTTGATTGCATTTGCTTTTCAGGAAATCCGTCGTGCCAACCCCGACTTATGGCCTAGCTACGCAGCGCGTTTGGACCGAAGGCCCAGAAATATTGCAAGTATGAGATTTTGCTTTTGGCCTGTTTGGGGGTGTTATGCTTCTTGGCGGGTGGGTTGACGGGTCTTGGGGCATTCCTGGGAAGGTCTAATACCGGGTAGAAGTGGTTGGGACAAAATCCGCGCGGAAAAGCCTTTAGTTTTGGCACTTTTTGTAACTTAGGGTTCGTTAGGGTTAGCCCTAGCAGCAGGATTGCATGTGTTTCGGGGTGTTCTAGATTTTTCCAACTGAGTTCTGGGGTCTTAGAGCACTCGTGAGAATGTGTAATTTTGGTTGCAAGTCATTTGAAGAAAATCCATGGTGGGAAAGGGGGGATTTGGCATAGTTAAAGAAAGCCTTTGCCACTATTCTTAACTTAGGGTTCGTTAGGGTTTGCAGTATTTCTATTGCATGTGTTTGAGTGGGGGGGATTTCGAGTCTTGGAGCGATGCTGGCTATGGCTACTTTTGCTTGGTTGCTTGCAAGTGGTTTGAATGCAATCCACGGTGGGTAATGGGTAATTAGGAAGGGGGTACTTCGGCCTACTTTTACTTTCAAAGTAAGTTTTGTCACCAGTTTTCTGCTAGGCCTCGTTTTTTGAGATTTGATTGGGGGTCTTCTACATTTTTGCGACTGGGTTTAGTAAGGGTCTGGGTGGGAGCACTGCTAGGAAGATCTAATTTTGTTCTAAAACACAGTTTACAGTACACCTAGCTTGAGGGGCAAGATCCGCTACATTAATTTGCCCATACTTATTTATCCTTCAAAAGGTGACTCAGAGTACGCACTTTCAAAAATATTGTACTGTCTACTAGGAAAATCAAATTGTGACTTTTTGCACTCCACAGCCTACATACCTTATATTTATTTATCAGTGGTGTTGTAATATTATATCACTTCCTGTTTTTCGTTGAATAATTACAGGCCGGGTTTCAGTCTCTGCAATGGGGAAAAAAGGATGGAGTCAGGCTTCACAGTAGCGAGCCACAATTCAGCATCAGGCAGGTAGTGGACAGGGTGTCTTCTGGTGACCAACATCAATGGACGAAGCGTCGGCTGCAATGGAGGAGTGCCGCTAATAGGAGGATTTATTTTCTGCAGGCAACTTACTTACCACTTCCAACAGGACCACTACAACCACATAGATACAGTATCCCTTGCCTTTTTCTCTGACTGTGACTGCATTTCTTGGCTCTCTCTCGGCTTCTACATTGATCCCTTAACACATCACTTAGTCCACTCCACTATCACATCTGCACCACACATAGTCATTTGTAAGTGCTCCTACGTAATTCGCAAGTCGCAGCACGCCCCAGGCCGTAGAGGACTGGGATGGCCCCAATGATGAAGCATGTCACCAAGGGGCAACCCTGGTGAGTGAGGGGACACCTAGAAAAAAAGCAATTTCTCCTTTTCTATCTACTATACCTTCCAGATCAACCCCACTGAGTGTTGTTGTGAATGGATTTATAGTGACCAGCAAGGCTCTCGGGTATCTGGCTACAGAGACCTTATGTTGAATATCGTTATCAATAATTTACACATAGGCCCTTTACTGTTGCATTCTTTCTTCCACAGTTGTCGAATGTACTACTTACTTTTCACTGACATGCATGCAGTAGTGCATGCACTTTCAAAGATTGATGGATAGGTTTGTAGTGTACCCAAAGAATTGTTTATGTTCAATTGTTTGTCTATGCTGTGCTTTTTTTTGCAGGGTGTCTTCTGGTGACCAACATCGATGGACGAAGCGTCGGCTGCAATGGAGGAGTGCCGCTAATAGGAGGATTTTTTTTCTGCAGGCAACTTACTTACCACTTCCAACAGGACCACTACATCCACATAGATACAGTATCCCTTGCCTTTTTCTCTGACTGTGACTGCGTTTCTTGGCTCTCTCTAGGCTTCTAAATTGATCCCTTAACACATCACTTAGTCCACTCCACTATCACATCTGCACCACACATAGTCATTTGTAAGTGCTCCTACGTAATTCGCAAGTCGCAGCACGCCCCAGGCCGTAGAGGACTGGGATGGCCCCAATGATGAAGCATGTCACCAAGGGGCAACCCTGGTGAGTGAGGGGACACCTAGAAAAAAAGCAATTTCTCCTTTTCTATCTACTATACCTTCTGTCAGGTTACGCAGCCCCTAAGCGCCTAGCGTACTATGAAACTACATTTCCCATGAGTAGGCGGGAGACTTGCAGGAAGTTTATCTGGGGAACAGACGCGCTTCCTGTTGCGCGTTATTCTGGTTTCTGTTCTGCACTGGCATGAGAGCGGACGCTCTGCATGCTTTTCTATCGTGTCTCCTGTGGACTATCACCTTCCCCCACCCCCCCCTGAGGCTCAGTGGGGAGCGCTTCCGTGTTCTGTCCTTGGCGGTAGACGGACTTCACGCGTCTTCAGGTAAAGCCGCTCTAAACTCTTCGGCCGCCCGTGCGGTCAGCTGATTACTGCCTGAACGGATTGTTAAGGGAGGTTCTGTCACTGTTTTCTAACAGAATTCTACCTTTGATGAATTCCTGTTTGGTTGAATTGTGTGTGGCGGAGCACAGTGGCGGTCTATACCACGTGTTAGCGTTCACATCGGGGATCGTTTTTGTACTATTAAAACGGAGCGCGGTAGTAAGGACAACTACGCGTCTCCGTTGTATAACTGTGTATTTCAAAGGAAATCCATAACTGGGCATGTAGTGAGGTAACTACAGGCTACCCCAGTTCTCTTTGTGTAGTGCACCGTGGGGTGTGTTGTTGGCAGAATTCAGTGGTGGTCGCAACTACGTTTTTCTGTTTGACCTTCACCAAAGATTCTCTACTGGGTCATTACTTAGAGAGCGCAGTGTTGTAGTTCTTGCTTCCTACACACTACCGTTTCCCTCTTCCTTTTTGTTGGACCATACATCTTTGCTTTGACTATTTGGAACCCCCTTTGTACATTGAGTCCTCTACCATGTTTGTGGTATGTTGTGAGTAGTGGGTTTGATGTCTTAGTATAACGCGAGTGTGTTTGGTGCGACAGGAGTGTGTTCGTTAACTATATGTTTATGTGTTTCTTAGGCCTTCCTCACAGATTGTGGCAGAAGGGCTATAGTATTTCCTATCCAAGGTCATGTTTTCTTGGTGCTCAGGTACTTGTCTACTTCCTTGGTTGTTTAGTGAGACTATATGAGAGTACCCTTGTATGTTAGGACAGCACTTCACTGATGCCTGTCTTGTCTTCTGTTACAGGTATCCTTTCCCTGCTGACCCTACCTTTACCCATCCCACATTTTTTATTTTAGTTTGTTATTTTTCTCCCCCGCCTAATGGCTCGAACACCCTGTGTTTACACTTCTGGGTGTTGGTGACATTTGGAGGTGGAACCATATTTGCATCGACTGGATCACGGGGAGTAAACCTGACACCTTCCAGACCAACCCCATTGAGTGTTGTTGTGAATGGATTTATAGTGACCAGCAAGGCTCTCGGGTATCTGGCTACAGAGACCTTATGTTGAATATCGTTATCAATAATTCCACACAGGCCCTGTACTGTCGCATTCTTTCTTTCCACAGTTGTCGAATGTACTACTTACTTTTCACTGACATGCATGCAGTAGTGCATGCACTTTCAAAGATTGATGGATAGGTTTGTACCCAAAGATTTGTTTATGTTCACAATAGTTTGTCTATGCTGTGCTATTTTTTCTTGTCTCCCAAAACCTTTCCCAAAAACCCCCGTACCCATCCATTTTTCAAACCCTAACCCTCTTCCCCCGGGCTGTGTGGTTTTGATTGATGTGTGACTAAATTATTATGACAGCAATAAATCCACACACTTGCTGGGGAGGATAAGGTGATAGCAACAGGCTGGTGAAGAAATCCGAGGATATATTCTTACTCTGCTTGACAAAGAACCATTGCTAATGTGAAAGAACTTCAACCGAATTAGTAGTTATACTTTACCATTTGTTAGGCTACAATGTGGCACTGCTCTACTGTACTTCTGTCACCTGCTATATTCTCAGTTGTACCGTTGAATTGCTCAGGAGGACAAACCAGATTTCATTTTCTTTTTTTTCATAGGCATGCAACTGCCACTGTGTCACACCACTAGTACCACCGCTATGAGGAAATTTTATCCGACCAAGATTGCCAACCTTATTCGGTGTTTCCCGTGGAGCCAGCCCTGGGTCTAGCCCTACTTTCAAACACAAATTACAGGTAAGATAAGCGTTTGGTGGTTTGGGGGTATAATGGAGTATTAGTACGAGAGACGAGAGACTGAAGGTAGTACTACTAAAGTCCTAGGACTCTTGGATTCACTTCACTTAGTCTGTGAGAGGCACTTAGTGTTGAAAACATTTGGGCATTTACACTTAAAGGAAGAAAATGGAACTAAACTTTCAGGAAAACAGTCAACGTTAAACCCCCACCCACCAGGCAAGCAGTAAAAAACAGGTATGCTCAGATAAAGTTTGAAAAAGTATATTTATATCCCTAACAAAATAATCTCCCGCAAGACCCTCCCTAACCCCAACGATTGTCCTTCAAAAGTCCCCAAAAACCCAACTCCCAATTCCCACCCCCCAAAAGTCTCTAAAAAAGGGGCAAGGGACACTATGGGTGGATGCTGTTAACTTTTTGGGCCAGGGCATCATGCTCCTCGCGGAGCAAGGCGAGCTCCTGCTGAAGGCGGGACACCATCAGGGTAGTGCGGCGCAGGCGTGCCTTCACTGCCTTGCAGGTGCAATGCCTGTGAGAGGCAGCTGTTGGCCTTGCTGCACGGCGGTGGCGTTTGCCTTTGGCAGCCCGGCTCAGTCTGGGTGGACCACTGTGCTGGGTGGCAGCCCGTGGGGCCACGGAGGCCGATGCAGACGACGTTGTTGTTGTTGTCGACTGCACACTTTCCTCGTCCTCCAGGGCCACCAGCCGCCGATATTCCGCAACAGTGGCCTCGATCCTCCGTTGCCGGGCCGCTCTAGCCAGCTCCTTCCTCCTTGTTCGTTTGGAAGGAGAACCTATATGAAGAAAGAAAGACATAGTCTGTAACCAATGCTCTTTAAGATTAACTCAATCATTCAGCAGAAATTTGTGTTGCACTACAACTAGCAACTTGCAAGCGCATTACATAACTATTGAGGCCAGTATCTATCTAACCTCACACTTCTTCATCCTTGCTCTAACATTAGTGGGAGTTTAAGGAACAAATTCTACGAGCACTGTGGACTTCCATTGGAGTCGACTATGAAAGTACACCAGTCTTATTCTTCTTCTTATCTCTTGTTTTGGAAAATTGGTACGTTATTTTCTGCAAGCCGGCATAATGCCAGCGCAGTAAACTTGCACCCGAGAAAAAGAGACGCACGCCATGAGGAGTGACCTAGACTTGCGTTGCCGTTGCGTTACTGTACCCATCCAGTACATGCAGGTGGTGAAGCTCTTACTTTTCTATTACGGGTGGCACTGAGAATACTCTGTTACAACTCAAGGGCTACTGCTTAATTAATGTAACTTTCACCCTACAGTGGAAATGAGTACTAGAAATGGAAAATTGAAGAAGATAAATAATCTGATTATCTATCACTTCACATGGGATGTTTTTGCTTATATATGGGATGACTTTAGGTGCTTTGCTTTTTATTGAGTGACCAGTGATACATCCACACATGAATGACTGAGTACTACTAAACTTATTAAGAGAGGTAGGGAGTGGCCACCATAATAACCGGATCTATGCAGTGCTTGCAATACAAACTACTGCTACTATTTATGGTAGTATTTGGACAAAATTAAAAGTTCTTTTCCTTGCCTTTCCTACACTGGAATGGACTTGCGGGTGCAGCAGTGTTACATGCTCTTCAAAGTTACACTTAGTTCATCCACTGACCGTCTACTCTCTCTAGATCATGGGTACTCACAAACTTTCTCTCAGGGGCTACATTTACAGTGTAGTTTGGGGCCGAGGGCGGCACTGGTGGGGGCGGAGTCAGAGGGGGCGGGGCTAAAGCAAAACGATAACTTGTGACCATGAGGTTGCACACAGGTCCCTGCAGCAGATGCCCTCATCCACTGAGCCACCAGACCCAGCATTTACATACATCTCTCTCCCTCCTGCTCTCCCTCCTGCCCTCCCTCCATCTCTCTCTCCCTCCTGCCCTCCCTCTCCCTCCCCCTCTGTCATCTCACTGTGTGAGTGTCTATCTGTGTCAGCCTTCAGCCCGGGTTGAGACCGCTTCCTCAACGCGCACACACAGACAACAACACCAAAGTACTTAACAGGTCTTTAAAAGACCATTAACATATTATTGAGGCTTTGTTTGTTGTAGCGCCCCTGCTTCTCCACCCTGACAATCACTGCTTGCCCGGCCCCACAGAGCAGAGGCTTTGTTCTATTTCACCTCTTTGTGGCCTTGCATCTCCACTCTGCTCTGTGGGGGCCGGGGGAGCAGTGATTGTCAGAGTGGAGATGCAGGGGCGCTAACAGGTGAAATACAAAAAAGCCTCTGCTCTGTGGGGGCCGGGGGAGCAGTGATTGTCAGAGTGGAGATGCAGGGGCGCTAACAGGTGAAATACAAAAAAGCCTCTGCTCTGTGGGGGCCGGGGGAGCAGTGATTGTCTGCAAGGTCTGCGCACCGTCAAGGAAGGCTTCCCGGGCCACCACCGGCCCGCGGGCCGTACTAGGAGTACCCCTGCTCTAGATACACATATGCTATCTAAGAGTCAGATAGTAGCATGATCCAGGTATATGGACACATACAGTTTCTGTGTCACCCACCCAGGCTGTTGTCCTTCCACCCATCATTGCTTCATCATTCACCCAGCCATGCCTCTCATATTCTTGCCTTCCCAGCTAGTCTTCAATCTCAATAAGTAAGGAATATATAAGAGCTTACCTCTGGCCGCCACCACCACCGTCTCAACTCTCACAGCCGCCGCCGCCGCCTCCTCCCCTGAAGAATCGCCCTCCGCCTCCGTGTCGAGCACCACCACCTCCACACTGGCCCCGCCACCAGATGTTCCACCTACAAAGTACATTTAAGAATGTTAGAATAAAGCACTCACTAGTCACTAGTCTTTGGTCTAGGAATGAAGACATGTGAAAACAATGTAATTTGTGACTGTCTACGTGAAAGTTAAAAAAAATGTCCCTTTTTCCAGGGAAGGTTGTCTTGCTGCACTTTTTGGCACAACTGATGAAGGCTGTTTTTTTAACACGCACCATTTTTCTCCACACAGACAGAAGATGGACTTCTAACAACAAGATCAAGTTGAAACCAGGTGAGAGCTCGGCTCGACCACAAGAAATGTCTTCAATTAATCGTCAGCACTAACCACTTTTCCATTATCAGTTAAACGTTTAGTTTTATTATGACTTCATTTTAATAAATGTGTTTACTTTTAATAAAGCTTTTAAACTTAAATACAATCTGTGTTTTTTGGTCCAGACTAGAGTGACTGAGCGAAAGGTTTTGCAATTTTTGCAAGCATGAGTCCAGATAGAACACTTCAAAAGACATTATGGACAATCCCAGAGGACTGCACTAAGTTGATAGAGCTATTGCTGACTAGAATCATGGGAGTTTCGCCAACCGTGCAATCTTAGTTAGCTACACAGACAGACTAATAAGAATAATCTAGTAATACCACAGGGAGTCATAGTAGAGGCAGGATAAGAATTTAGATACAGTCTACAAGAAGAGCAAAGACAATTTTGAAAAAAGTCAAATGAGGAACGCTAGGAAAAATAGGTACTAGTCTAAAATGAAAACTTACTGGGGCCAGCAGAGGAGCCCTCGCCTGCCCGATCCTGGCCCTGTCTAACAGCATCCGCCGCCTGCTGCTCCTGTGTCCTCCTCTCGCCCCTGGGGGGAGCTGACGTACAACATGAAAGAAAGAACAGAAAACATGGATGATTGTTGCTTGTCAATGTCAACCAAATCAAACATTTCAAAAGAACAATAACAAAATATTTCTGCGAAATTATATTGATTATGGTTACTTTTCATTTATTTGCGGACCTGTGACTTCGAAAGTCACGTAACTCACTAAACAAAGTACTGAAACGTTCACCTAGGACTGGCAGGCAGCAGTCCGCAGGCAAGACGCAAAGTGACAGACAAACTCCATTGTGATTTCAGTCAGATCAGTGACAAAACTAACAGTTGCCTGCTACATTACCAGTCATTTAAATAGTCAAACTATCAATCCACCGCCACTATTTTTCTTATTGTCAGGGGTACAAAGGAAGGGGCAGATTTAAGCCCTTGCGGCTCTTTTGCGCCGTTCTTGCGTGACTTTTGTGACGCAGCAGCTAAACAAAAAAGGGCGCCATGGTGCGGCGTATAATATTATAACAACGTGACGCATTTGGGAGATGCATCCCGTTATAAAGCCCTGCGCCATCAGGGGGCGTTCCCGGCGCAAGGGAGGGCATTCCTGCGCTGGAACACATCCTAATAGTGGCTGAGGGAAATCTACAAAATATCAATCAGTCACCTTTAGGACAATGATGCGTCACACAAACCCTGCACCTGCTTGAAGCAGACGTACGGCTTGACCCAGCATTGGGGAGATAGGGTACCCCAGAGCATTGATGGAGCTGCGCCATCGTTGCGACGCAACTCCAGCAGTAAAGCTTCGGTGACGTTTTGGGCCCATGGTGCGCCGCATTGCAAATACGGCGCACCATGTTTGGTGGTGGTAGCGGGCCGCACAATTAATGGCGCATCCCTGCTACTTTGCAGGGATGCGACGGTAATTGCAATTCTGCCCCTTAGGGGCATACTTACTTACGCGTTCTGGCGCATCTCCAGAGATGCGCCAGATCAAATGCGTCACGCAAAACTACCCTTGCGACACGGCAGATGTGCCTCATTTACAATGCGGCGCGCCCTGGCGCAAGGGTAGGCACTTGCGTGAGGCATCTCGTCACGTAAGAGCGGCGCATCGCTGGAGTCACGTCGCCAACGCAATGCAACTCCAGTAATGCTCAGGGCCACCCAATACTTAACATGCTGTGTCAGTGCTTTCGCCTGCTTCGAGCAGACATAAGGAATTGAAT
Source organism: Lissotriton vulgaris (assembly GCF_964263255.1). NCBI lineage: Eukaryota > Metazoa > Chordata > Amphibia > Caudata > Salamandridae > Lissotriton > Lissotriton vulgaris. The sequence goes on from NC_141685.1 coordinate 1,472,397,275, forward strand.
TGACGTAGCAGCGTCGCAGAAGTGCCTGCGTTAAATCTTGTACATTTCACGCAGGCAATTTTGCGAGGCGCACAGCCGCTGGACCGCCCACCCTGCGTACTAGGAACGCACCCATTGTGGTGCAGGCCCATGGCTTTATAACGTGACGCATCTCCCTAGATGCGTCATGCTGTAAATGACTCGCAGGGATGCGGCACGTTTACGCCGCTGTTGCGTCACGCAAGGCAACGTAAACGTGGCGCAAGGGGCTTGTAAATGTAATCTGCCCCCTAGTGTCTAGCATTACGCAGTTCTGTAAAGTACACTCATACATAATAGTTACTCAGGCCAATGAGACCACAAAATAGAAAACAAATAAGCATAGTAGCAACGCCACTGAGAAGGAGAGCAGTGCACCTGAAATGCACAGAAGATTTTGAAATATAATTTAACTACAATGTAATCGTCATCAGCGGCATTATTGGCTTGCTCCATGTAAAAAACAAATATTTGCAATACAACAACACAGAGCAGGAGAAAACATCATAGTAGTGAGTGATTAAATGGCTACTACTACTCACCAAGCCCGGGGATCTCCAAGCCGAGCTGGTCCAGCAGGTCGCGCTCGCGGTCCAGGAGGTCCGTCCAGCGATGGGTGACCTGGCTGTAGGTGCGCTGGACCCCGTAGAGGTGGGATATGGCCCAGCACACCTTCTCCCACCGCTTCCGGCGCTCCCGCATGTTGTAGCCGCCGGCCGCGATCCTGCCGCCTCCCGCGATGGTCCTGGGCAGGCGGCGCTGGACGAAGTAGACCAGCGCGCCCACTTCCTCCGGGCTGAATATCTCCCGTCGCGTCACCTGCTCCCCCCTCAATCTCCCGCATGCTGTCCTGCCACTGGGTCCAGCACTACTCCCCGCCGCCGCTGCGGCCCTCAAGTGCCTGGGCAGCTTCACGGCGCCTGGCTTGACCATGGTCTGGGCAGGTAAGGTAGGAAGAAGTAGAAAATTAAGAAAGAATAGGATAGGGAAGAAGAAAAGAAAAGAGTTTAAAAAAGTAGTTTAAAAGTAAAGAAAAATAGCAGAAAAGACAAAAATATACAGCTAGGAAAAGAGAGGGATAGATAAGAAGCAAAATCGTCAAAAAAAACCTGAAAACAAGCAAAGGATGGCAAAGATACCAAGAGGATTAAACACCATGCCCAGACACAGGAAATGAATGAAAAACAAGATGGCCGGCGCCCGTTCACGAGCGCAAAAGTAAGTTCGCGCGAGATTTTCCTCGCGATCTCGTGCGAACCTCTAGATTTCCCACGCGATCTCGTGTGAACCTCTACTCGCAATGCGCTTACTGCGCGAGATTATACATAGCGGGCGGAAACGGAAAAACGTCACGCAAACAAAATGGCCGCGCCCGTACTCGACCTTGGGGTAAATTCGCGTGTTGCGCTGCAAGCGGCTCGCGAATACTGCAAAAAAACTCGCGAAACAACAAGCCGCAAAAAAATAAAATGCTCATTCGCACGAATTGGCGGCTTCCGCGGTCGGTTTCGCACGACGCCGCGCCCCGCGAATAGCGCGAAAAAAACCGAAAAACGATTTCAGCAAAAGCAAAAGCAATGAGCAGGTGCAAAAGGTCAACCTCATGATTTGTAACGATTCTTTGTAGTGCTTCCTGAGGGGGCCCTCCAGAATTCGGTTGCCTGCTTGCAACTATTGTGTGACCCTGCTCTGACCTTAACTGTATGCCACAAAGGTCCTGATTTACAGCTAAAGGAGCAGACAAGCAGGTGCCAGGCTGGAACTTTAAATTCTTTCAGTGACACATTAATTAGCCCCTAATTCATTATTGTCAGTTGGGGCAGGGCAGGTGTTGTTAATAAACTAACCCCAAATTAATTCATGTCAGTTCAAGCAGGGCAGGTGGGCTTGCTTTTCCCCCCCATCTTCTACAGTGATGATGAACCAGAGGGTGGCATTGATGTAACAGAGGGTGGCATGGGTCAAAGAGAGGGTGCCAGTGGTAAAACAGAGGGTGCTGGGAGGCTGTGATGATGAACCAGACGTAGAAACAACATAGTCGCGACCGTTGCGAGCCGACAAGTAAGTTCGCAATTGCGAACTAGTACCAAATCCTCGCGAACTGGCAGAAACAATTGCGAACACAAAAAAAAAAATCCGCAAATTCGCGGGAATTCGCGGATTTTGCGGATTGCGAATCCGCAAATCCGCAAAATTCGCGAACGCGAGATCCGCAAAATTCGCCCATGCTTATTGAGGAGTCCCAAATGATAATAACGGCGGAACCGTTTGACAACTGATGGGTATTTTTACGAGTGTGGAGGTATCCTGTGGCACTTGATTCACTTTGGTCCTTTATGTCCTTTTTGAGTTGATTCTCAGACACTGTTCAACAGACAGCATATTTTAGACCCACAATCACTCTTTAGTGTGTATATGATAAATTGCGCACAACAAGCACCACTCCAGCAAATGGACCCATCGAGCAACATTAGACATCTAATCTTACGCAGAAGAAGGCTGTGGCACCAACAACAACTAGTAACAGGCAGCAGCTATTCCAGGTGCTGTCACAAGGCCTGCAGCAGCAGCAACACATAGGGAAGCAATTTTGGCAAGATCACATGAGGAGAGGAACTGGTAACGCCAGTTTTGTGCTGCTATACCCTGGGCAGGTGCTACAGGCACAAAAGTATATCGCCAAGATATCCACAGGGCAACAGCTGAGGGATAGTGCCAGAGTACTATATGTGACATTTCCTTGGCTTGAGGCACTCAAGCCTACATGGGGACCAAGCTACTGTGAGCGCTTGGTCATGTGACTCAGAAAACCTGCCATGGCAGTTAATCAGGCTAGCGTATACCTCAGAGCAGCCCCTGAGGACTTGCCAGTTGTCTGCCGGTCTCGAGGGAAGCCGAGTAGGTTTTCTGACTAGAAAGAGTCTCGTAACAAGTGTTTACGTGGACTCCATATCCTTTCCCGCGATTGACCATGAGGCCCAGTATAGCCTTATAAAAACATACGCCATTGAGTTGCAGATAAATTGTATGTATAATTTTATACTGAAATAGGCATACTTTTCACCTTTTTGGAGTGGCACTCACAGGGCTGGACCCTGTGACGTCCTGAAGAAGAGCTGAGGGGTACAGCTCGAAACTAGTTGACTTTTCTACTAGGGTCCTGTTTTTTCATAATAGAACCAGCCCACCTAGTAAACCACCCCACTTTTAATGTATCCGCTAGGCGCATGAATAAAGTTTGTTTAGCTCACTAGTAGGATATTTTTAACTCACACCACTCCACTCACTTCCCCCTTTTTCACATGCCACGACACATAGTCTACAATTAAAAGTGCTCCTACGCAATACTGTTAGTCGTAGCACGACTCAACCCGCAGCGGGTTGGGAAGCCCCTATGATGAAGCATGTCACCGTGAGGAAACTCCGGTGAGTGAGGGGACTAAAGAAAAAAAGTTTTTTTCCCCTTGCCCAACTTGTCTTCCTTGAGACATATCCCATTCTGGAAGTGTCTCATTTGTCAGCTAGGTTCTCTTGATCTGATTCTTTCAGATTGTTTTTTACGTAGACTTGCCAGTTGTGTCAAAGGAAACAGGTTAGCAAGTATCACCCCTTTATTCAGAGGATTTGGAGCAAAGATTGTGGTATTGTAGTCGGGGTACCACGCGGGTGGACGGCGTCCCCCACTTATTTTACAGGGTGGACGCAGTCCCCCCTGCCAAACAGCTGGACTTCACCTTTTTGGCCTCTATGGGACGAGATCGGAGCCACCTTTCGTGGCGTCACTTCCTGTTGTGATGTCACCTCCGGTGACAGCGTCTCCCCCACTTCTTTTTTTAGGACTTGTGCCTTGGGTATTGTGATGTACTAATTCTTGTGGTGTGTTTCGTGGCATGCCCATGCACCTCCTTGCGGGTCCCTGCCAAGGCACACCACAACATGTTTATATTCATTGTTGATATACTTCAAGTGTGTTGTCTTTTACGCCCATGATGGCAGGGATCGATTGGTTAGGATTCCAATTGACCGAGTCAGTTTATCCTGGGCTTCTGACTGGCCGATTGCTGCTCGTCGTGGGTGAAACTTACCTGAGTATAAAGTTTCTTCCAGACGTCTTCCCGCCTCCGTTTTTCTTGCTAAAAGAATACATTGACAGCGTCTTAGTCGGCATCTAGCAGGGAGAGACAGACCTGACGCAACAGAAGGATGGGCTTCGTTATATAAGCCAATTTGTGAGCAAAGTAAATGCACACCAACGTGGAAACACTCGGGTTGAGCCAAGGGAGACGTGCTGATCAGTCCGAGTCACGTGAGCCCGGAATCGGCTTATATAACGAAGGCCAATAATTCTGTCGAATAAGACTGTCTGAACTGATAAGAATTTCTCCAAATATCCATCGACTTATGATATACTGATTATTCAGATGATCAAGACTATTGCTTGATAGGACGATTCTTCTTTTTACATACTGAAGTCATAAAAGATTGATCTGAAAAAGGGGTCACAGCTACAAATGATTTTTGCCCTGAAGATGGTCTGCAACAGTTGTACCATAAAAGACCGAAACGTCGACGAATAAGTCCTTTACTTGCTTTTCATTATACAAGTGATCTTTATTTTGGTGAAATAAGAGTCATTTGTTCTTTATTTCCACTGGTTTGGGACTTTTTATTCAAATGAATTATAGGAATAACTTTGTATTTTCTTGTTCATTTGATTGAGGTATGATTAATTCTCACTGTTTACATGTACCCTATGAATTTTTGTACATGAAATATATATAAAATACAATATTTTTTATATAAAATGTTCCTGTGTTGCTTTTTTTCATGTTTCTGTCTACATAGGTAGCTTTATGATATATTGTTTCAGATATCAATTTAGTTTGCACAGACAAACGCAGGCATTGAATAAGCAGTCTGTAATCTGTGGTATAATTCCCTTGAGCAAAATCCCTTGTTGGCATCATTCTATAGCCTTGTGAATAAGGCCCCCTTTCACGCTGTGTTTAGCGTGAAAGGGCTGTGCTGTGGGTGTTGTGGTGGGCGTTCCACCGCAACACCCATTGATTTTGATGCTGCCTCCTATTCGCAAGGGCTGGTTAAATAGGAGGCAGCACCAAAATTAAGGCCGGGAAAACCCTGGCCTTAAATTGGCGAAATGAGAAGAAATGCTTTATTTCTCTGCGTTTTCGCTTTTTCCATGTGTGCTGCCTTGTGTAGAACACATGGAAAAACCTTCCTGTACATAAACAAACCTTTTTTTTAAATGCCGTTTTGTAACTTGCATGTGTGCTGCATGAAGTAGCACACGTGTAAGTTACAAATTGGCCTTTTAGGTTTGTTTATGTTGTAGGAAGGGACACCTTCCTGTACATAAACAAACCTCCCTGCCTGCATTGACGCTAAGTTGTGAACCTTAGCGCCATGGCAGGGAGAAACGCAAGGCTGCACCATATCCTTGTGAATGTGGTGCAGCGTTGCGTTTCCGAAGTGGCCAAGCCAAGAAGGCTAACGCATCTCTCCGCCACTTGCTTGTGAATATCCCCTTAAATGTGAGCCAGGCTGCAGGGCAGCCGAAACGCTTCAGGGTTTCACATGCATTTTAACTAAATAAACTATGAGGCATATGTAGGTAATTCCCATTTTGCGATTCTCAAATAGAGATTTTTAAGGAATCGCTATTTGAGAATTGCAAAATGGAATGTAGGTAAAAATTCGCATTTTTTTTTGCAAATCTCAAAAATTCCTTAATTGTGATTAGCAAATTGCGAATCGCAATTAAGGAATGAGTGTCCCATTCATTCCTATGGGCCAAGAGGCCCATAGGAATGAATAAGGATACATTCTCAAATTGCGATTCCCTATGAGAAAATTGCAATTTGAGAATCGCAATTCCAAGGGTGCCAGGGTATCCAAAGGACACCTGTTGCACCCCTGGAATGTGCCTGTGAGTATATGTGGCGCACATACATGCCCTAAGGGCATTTCTGTGTGCCACATGGCACTTCGAATTTTTTAAAAAAATGAATTTTGAAAGGAAATCGCAAAATATCATCTACTTGGAGTAGGTTGTATTTTGTGATTCCTTAAGCCCAAATCGCTATTTTAAATGCACCCCTACATAGCATTTAAGAAATCGCAAAATTGCAAACACCGGAATTCAGCGAATTCCAGCATTTGCGAATCGCAAACGCCTACCTACATACGCCCCTATATATTTTGGAAGAACCGACTTCCTTGTGAGAGGAGAAATGAGGTTTCGGAAATATATGAATGTATATGGATTTATATGTATATATGTTTATATACTTGTGTGTGTATATATATGTGTGGGTGTATGTGTGTGTGCGTGTGCTTGTGCGTGTGTTTGTGTGTGTGTGTGTGTGTGTGTGTGTGGGTGGGTGTGTGTGTGTGTGTGTGTGAAAATCACTATAGAATTCTTCTTCGGTGGAGTTATGATGCTTAAACTGAATGTAGATAATAGATCAGTTCTTTTTCTTGTATGTCTTTATTAAAGCCCTGACTGTGGCAGTGATCATGTGTCTGTGACCTTCTATTAGGACATATTTTTAAGAATGAGGATTGAATTTGACATACTAGGACACCCATTTTTGATATTACTCTTTAGGTCATAAACCTTTGACCCACATGCCATCCTATGTCTGACACCTTCTCTCACACTTAAACCCTCAAGTAAACAGGTTTCAGAGCCATGTTTACTTTCTGCTTTTGCAGCGAATATCAAGGCCCCTAGGGACAAGGGTAGCAAGCGAAGAGCTTGGTGTAAGTCAGGACAAGCCATGTGTAGGAGGTAACACCCCTGCTAGCTAGAAGTGATGCACATATTACAATAGGTGTTGTTTTTAGGTCTGTCCTATCTAAACCTTTAGCTGTACTACCAGTTTTACATAAGTAAAAAATACATATGTGCATACATACCAAGAGAGTTGTTGGGGCAAACCTCTTCATCTGCTGTTCAAATATCATTTACATTTTGCATCTGCCTACCACAGTATAAAGCATGAGGCAATGGGTCTGCCCCTTTTAGACTTGGGTCTCTTGCTTGTGAGTGATGGAATTTTGCCTGAACACATGTGCACATCCACCTAGAAAGAAGTATACTTTAGTGCCAGGAAGAGCGAGCCATTACTTTATAAGGGTGTGCGTAATTCCCGTCAATTGCTTTTGTGTAATTAATCAAAATGTCAGCAGAATTACGTGAAATTACATTGAGTTATGCAAAATGTGAAACTGGCATTTGGTGTTGTATTTTAGTGCAAAGCGCATCAGCAAGTCTGCATTTCACAAAGAAAATGAGTGCAGATACACAAAATCAGTTCGAATAAATGTCACTCGTGCTCCAACACTTCCATTGTAAGCATGCGCTTGCAGAACGTTATTATCACAAACAGCACATTTGTTGTACATTTTTACACTGAACAGCGCGTAATTACATAATGTGGCATAAAATCGCAATATCGTGAAAAATAAATTGCAGTAATTATGCTGACATAGCTCAAATTTCTCCTAGGCCTTATACTTTACCTATACTTTTTTTCTATTCATTCTTTAACTTTAAAAAAAAAAGAATTCTCTTCCTTGCGGGTTAAACTATGCCTTCAGGTTTCAGTATTTTGAAACAAATCTAAATTTTTCTTTGTAAAAATAATATAAGCATTTTCTTTTGATATACCTTAAAATTTGCCACCCAATTCTAACTGCATCCTCTTACCAGGAAAGCCTCGATCTTTTCCATTTAAATTATTTTTAAAAATCGAAAATATTATTTCATGCATATGGCTAGCATTCCTTCGATAGTGGCGTGTTTTCTTTCTTTAACCTTCTTTGTGTTTCTGTGGGATAATCTTACAGTTAAAAAATAAAATATAACCATCAAACTAGCTTGCCAAAGCCGCACTTTTGTTGTTATTAGACTTAACTTTTTTTTGCTGTTCGAACTAAGGAATCTCTTATCAGTGACCACTATTCATTGACAATTTTCATTCTCTGCTCTACCACAGCTTGCAGTCTTGAATAATTCATAAAAAGAACACATCTTGCTTCTCTCACAGAGTATCACTATAGTCTGCTCTACTATTGGAAATCACTGGCATATTAATGACAACCACAGGTGTGAATTCTCACTCTCAACTCTTGTGGGAGCTGATCTTAAACAGAGAAACATCACATTTTTCCAGGCGAACTCTGACTAAATGAAAGCAAGACTTACCACTTGTATGCAATAGTGATTTCGACCAAAGACATTTTAATGTGGTAACTGACTAGTTGTATATGCCGATTGCACTACTGAATATTGACTCCAACAATATCATAGTATAGTAATATTGAGGACAGAATATCAAGGGACAAAATATCAGAAGCGTAAGTCCATATGAGTATAGATTTACAATTCCTAACTCCACATCTAAGTACTTTCAATATATATGTTTTGCTTTGATTGCTGAAACCCAGTTCCAGGAATAACAGTGTGAGAAGTTGGCCTGGTATATGATGTTCACTATTCTAGTGAGCACCTTGCACCAGTCCAAACAACCCTTATGGTGATGGTTGTAAAGTCAACCTTATAGACCAGCTAACCTAGAGGTAGCATGGACAAAGCAGTCTTAGGCTAAAACTTCAGAGGGCATGTAAAGCCAGCTGTTTTACCATATGCAATCCCTTTAATACCAAATGAAAGGACACCACACAGGATATATATTCAAAATATATATGTATTTATTTCTAAAGAAATCCCCTGAACTCTGTATGAGCACAGAAGCACAAGCGCATAACAACTAACTTATTTTAACACACAAAAGTTGCACAAATATGGATAGGCCTGGGTGGACCGCTAAACCATATACTAAACAAGTGTGCTGACCTATCCCATGCTTATCACGACTATCGCGGTATAGTGAAGTTTGAGGGTGAGGGTCGATGGCTCAGTTCTGAGGTGACAGCCACACCTTGATGAATGACAAAAGTCTGCCCCATCACTCCCCATATTTTGGCGGACTCTCCACTTAAAACGCCAAAGGTTGAACAGACCCTGACGTGATGCTAACTGGGCATCCCCAGTCCGGCCTGGACGGACACTTACCTTGGGTTTGGACAGCCACTTTCTGAACCTGTTCATCATGCCCTGCTATGTCCTGCTCCTGCTGACAGGGCTCTGATCCTGATGAGCCTGGGCTCTCCCCTTCGGCTGTGCCGTCCCCGAGTTAAATCAGCTGTGAAACATTTCCCTCCTGCCCGTGCCTCGGGTTTCTCCGGGGCTGCCGAGCTGGGACAGAGGGGGAGGGGGCTCCGCTGCGGTATCTCCGGCACTCCAGTGACAGCCACACTCCTGCCGCTGCAGCAGAGCAGTTACAGGCGGCTTACAATACTCCGCAGTGAAAGAGGCGACGGACTTCACAGTCAAGTGCACTCAGCGTAGGCACAAAGAAAGGACTAACGCTGGGTAGTTTTCCCACCCGATGTACAGTATAATAAAATAGGAGCCATGTTGGGGCTGTCCTGATCCTTTGTTTAATGGGGTGAGGATTGAAATTGCAATGTAGGTATCAAAGGATGCCGCTTTCCATGCATACTAAATGAAGTATATTCATATATTCATTGTTATAAGCATTGGCCTGTAGGATGATACCAAGATGAGGCCGGTGGAGACGTCACGGTCGCAGGTATATTTCTAGTATAAAAGTGACGTTTTGCCTGACCTTTACAGTTGCCAAGTCCCTACCTGGCCAATACTATATATAACGTCATCAACAAGAACTACCCGTTCGGTTTATTCTGGGCTGTCCTCGAGAGTTGAGACTGAAAAAACATAAAATGTATTCATAAAATCCGATATCCACGGGCAAGCGTAAATGTTACGTCACAAACATTATATACATCTTTTTGTTTAAATGCATATTTGCATTTTTTACGTGTTTTAATTTGTTCTGACTTACTGTGCTTAAAGCGTTTATTGTTACGAGAGAGTACCGTTTATGCATCCTCGGAGAGTCGAGCGGCTTCCTGTTGCCATGGAGACCAGTAAACATACTAAGCCATTGCTTGTCTGGGGCTGGTAGTTCTTCGATTTCAATGAAGCACTATAATGCTAGGGGCAGTCTTTTGAAGGAAAACTTCAACTCCTAGACGTGAGACTTCAATGCGTCCACAGATGACCAGCGGAGTGCCACTGCCTTCAAAATAATTGACTAAAACATCAACGGAGACACGGACAGCGGGAAGGGGGGTGGGAACATGCGGCATGACGAAAAAAGGGGCGGGACTTAAAAAAGACCCAGAAACGCCCATGAATCGCGTCAAGGCGGGAAGAAGAGTAACAGACACCCATCTCTTCCAATTACTAGCCTCCATTTATGAAGCTAACCAATGGAAGAGAGAGGCAGGACAAAGCCCCATACTGTACATCAAAAGATTTCGCCTGCGCGGGCACTGCTGCGCAGTGCTACGGCCAGGCGAAACCTAAAAAGTGGTATAAGTGCCACATCACGAACAATGGTAACGCCTAGGACCTTGGGAATCGCTGGGGCTACACTGGGCCAACAATGGTTAGGGAGCAGGAGGCCCACGGGATGCGTGTGCAGTGTCTAAAGTCACACGTGTGCACACATAGAAGTCAATGGGTGCGTAAAAATAGAAAGTTAAGGGTTTGGGAGTCTTCCGACTGGACTAGAAGCTAACCACTTGAAACTAGGACACTAGGAGAGTTAATCTTTACAGGAGCACCGCAGTACTCACATTACCTAACCCACAGGAAGCGGGTGCATAGGTCCCAAAGTGTGTCGGGTTTCTTCGTGGAGTTCTATGGAGCCTTGGAGAAAAGATGCTGCAGGCGGCCAGGAGAGAAGAGTCTGGGTGGATTCAAGGGTGGATCAAAGATGTAGAGAACCTGAAAGCAGAGGGGACAGAGTCTGGTTCACTAGCCAGTGACCAGGAAGGAACCAGGCGATGTCGCGAAGCAATCAGGTGCTGACGGGAAGCTTGTCTCTGCAGCCACGTGGACCAGGAGGTGTCTATAACAACCAGGAGTCAGGCACGGACTGTCCCACAAAGGCTTTCGCTGTCGGCGGTGTCGACTTCAGGATTGGAGTCAACAAGCCTTGGCAAAGGCAACCCACGCAGGATACAATGTAGGCTTCTTACTCAGACCAGCAAGGTCTGAGGGGCTGCTTCTTTTGAGGGAAGCAAGGGCCAGTCAGAAGCAACCAGACCAGCAGTGTAGTTTTAAAGGATCATTGCCAAGATGGCCACTAGCCAACGGGCAAGTGACCGGGCAGACGCGTCAAGCAGGAAAATGCAAAAGGGCCCCACGCAGAACTCGTGGAGGGTGCAGGGCTGATCTTTGGTGCAGATGGTGCTCGGGCTGGGGATTCTCAATCCCCAATGCACAGCTTCGAGGAGGCCTCAGGGGCTGCACAGTTAGCAGGTCGCAGACTTTTCAAGATGGCCGGTCCCACGTCTCTCGTCGCCTCCACGGGTCTAGCTTTGCAAGTGAGGCTCCTCTAATATAGGGCTCAGCTTCCTCCAATCACTTCCCACCATATAGGCCTTTCTTTCCTTGACTGAGATGCACTGTGCTCTCAGGGTCAACCTCTGGCTACCTAAAGCTGGAGGCTGGGTCCCTTTTGTTGGCTTACTGGAGGGACAGGTCAGGTTTGGGGCCTTTGGGTCCCAGGTTTGGCTGTGCCCAACAGAATCCATCTTGGGGAGGCTACTAACAGGTCGCAGACTTTTCAAGATGGCCGGTCCCACGTCTCTCGTCACCTCCACGGGTCTCAGCTTTGCAGGGACTGTGGATCGGGCTGTTGGATGTCTGGGAATCCAGTTCTTGTCAGGCTCTGTGCTCAGGCTCCGGCGGGAGGCGGCGACAAAGCAAGCCATTGATCTCTGGATGGTGCATTCTTGTGCAGGGTGGTCACTCCTTGACCACAAGGGAGATTCTTCAGTCGTCTTCTTCAAGTAGATCGCCGAAGGTCCAGAGTTTTGTTTCAAAGTTTCAGTCAGGATTAATCTAAAGTCTCTAGACTCAGCTCCTACCTATATACCTATCTTAGGGGCTGGATTACCTGCTAGATTCCTCCTATGGGTGGGACCAGGGAAGGGGGTGGTTACACCCCTTTCCCTTTGTCCAGTTTCGCACCAGAGCTGGGGCTGAAGCGCCCCAGCACCGGTTTGAACTGGCCCATGCATGGGACACCTTGTGTGTCCCAGGCAGTGTCTCAATCCTTTCAGCCCTCCCTGTCCCAATACACAAAATCCTGTCTGGGGTGGTGCTAGCACCTCCCAAGGCAGGAAACCTATTGTCCAAGCCTCCCTCGCTGGAAGGACTCCCAGCAGCAGGAGGTCAGACTTGTGTCTGTGGCAGCAGCATCCATTTTGTGATGCTGAGGCTCTGGTTAACTTTAACCGGGAATAGTAGGAACAACATGTCTTTTACCTATAGAAGGGTGGAATGCTACCCCCGTCGCCAGGACTGGCAAGGGGGTAGTATCCCAAATCATATGACACCTTACTCGACATGTTTTGATAAAGCCAAACCATAGTTAGCATTTAACCGGGAGGTTCATAATGCACTTAAGAGTATATGGTATGGCAATATCCTAGAACAGCTATAAGGACATGGTTCTGAAAGCTGCAGACAGGCTCAACTCATGCTAGAGCACCATCTCACATAAAACCAAGCACTCTGCCTCCAGGATTGTTAAGGCCTGCCATAGAGGTGACTTATAGGTGTATATGTGTCTAGATATAAGGTTAGATATAGGTATACTATATCTAAGCAAGGGGTGATTTCACGACCTTGCCCCAGCTGAGTGATCAGCCAGTTGTGTCAATGTGAATGGCCAACCAGGGGTGGCATAATACATGCTGCAGCCCCTGGTAGGCCTTGGATGCACCTATGCCCTGGGTACGTATAGTACACTGTACAGGGGCTCATAAGGTGACCCAGTATCCAATTAGAGATGTACCTAGGGTACATGGAGTTCATTTTAAAGAGAGAGCAGATAGCCTGGGGCCCTGATTAGCAGGATCCCAGGCCAACTAAGTCGAAAACCAGCTAAACACTAGGCAAAAAATCTGGGGTAACCATAGTCAGGTATCCACCTTCCTACAAACAGTACATTTATTAAGAAGGCAGCTTGCTCTCATGTTGTTATCCTTACGTGTTTCGGTTCCACAATGAGCCTTGCTAAATGGTGAGGCAGCTTTGTCAGAAAGTAACTATGTGCTTCTTTAAAACCATGCCACCATGTGACTCTTGTACTTTTGGGCATATATGTCCCACAATGCAAAGAAGATGTAAATTCCTTCTTTGCAAACTGCGATGCAATTTCCAAATAAAACATAACTGTGTTCAAACTTTCACAGTTGTATATTTAAAAGTACTTTGCTTTTTTGTGTAATTGTGCAATAAAGTTCTTTCAAAAAATGAACCACGTGCATTTTCAACTCAGCTTGGCACAGTAAATGATTTTTTCCTGACCACAATGTTGTTAAAATAGTTTTCTTGAATTTTGCCAGTTATACTAAAATGTCAAGAGGTGAAAGGTTCCCCTCCTCTCATGTCCCTTGCTCAACTCAGCCTTGAGTATCAGGGTAAATCTTTTTGCAGCCAAAAAGGTAAGCAGGTCATGCTCCCACTTTAAATCCAAAGTAAACCACAGAGAAAAGGGAGTCAACAGGCATGAAGCAGCCTGTCAATTAACTGCACAAAAGAAATGGCAAAGGCCAGTTCCTGGAATAGCTGTGCATGTATGCATTTATTAAGAAGGCAGCATGCTCTCATGTTGATATCCTTACGCGTTTCGGCTCCACAATATGAACACCCACACACATATATATACACACACACACACATATATATATTTGTATATACATATATTACCTACTGGCGATAGCCAGTAGGTATATATAGTTAGGATTGGCTACCATAGGAAATTCCGAAAATTCTATTGGGAATAACTTTGGCGCCGATTGAGGGATCTGCCTGTAATTTTCCTTAAAATGGTCTCGCTGCGCTCCTCTCCTTCCCTGAAAGTTTCGGGGGGATTCGTGAAGTGGGGGCTGAGAAAAAACGGGGTCCCAAAACGTGTTTTCTCCATGTTAATTTCCATTGGACGGTCTGACAAGTCTACAGCCCGAACCGCTGAACGGACTTACGCCAAACTTTGCAAAATTGTAGGGACTAGTATGCAGATGTGCCTTTGCTATGTTTGGTGAAAATTGCTCCAGTGGTTTTTATGAAAATTAGGTTCAAAAACACATATATAGCTATATGAGCTTACGGGTCCACGCATCGTACGCGTACCGTTACGTGCGCGAGCGCGATCCTGATTGGCTGGCAGTCGACTGTCAACATTCCAAACTGTCCAAACCAGGAAGAGTTGGCCACCATCTTGTTTCTCAGGAGAACTGAGGCACAAGAGAGCCCAAAACAAGAGTGAAAAACACGAAAAGGGGGCAGGGTAGAGACCCCCCAACCCCCTAGCCCTTCTCAGGGGGTCTCAGAAGGACCCCCAAGGCCAAAAAAAAAATCAAAAAATCGCGGGGTAAGCGCACGGTAAGCGTATAGGCGCACGTACCTATGCGTCGCGTGCGTTTACCCCGCGATTTTATAAAAAATAATATTAATAATTTTGCCCTTGGGGGTACTTCTGGGACAACCTGAGAAGGGCTAGGGGGTCAGGGAGTCTCTACCCTGCCCCCTTTTTGCGTTTTCCACTCTTGTTTTGTGCTCTCTTGTGCCTCAGTTCTACTGAGAAATGAGATGGCTGTTCAGGTGGTACCAGAAGGATATTAACATATAAAAACGTTATTCGCTAATAGAATTTGCATTTATAAAACCTTTGAAGTTTTTTGAAAAAAAATAGGTTTCACGCCAGATATAGTTAGGAATTAGCATTTAAAAAACCTTGCAAATTCACTTAAAAAACCATAGGTTTCAGCCCTTATATAATTAGGAATTAGCATTTAAAAAACCTTGCAAATTCACTTAAAAAACCATAGGTTTCAGGCCTTATATAGTTAGGAATTAGCATTTAAAAAACCTTGCAAATTCACTTTAAAAACCATAGGTTTCAGGCCTTATATAGTTAGGAATTAGCATTTAAAAAACCTTTGAAATTCACTGAAAAAACCATAGGTGTCAGGCCTTATATAGTTAGGAATTAGCTTTAAAAAAAACTTTGAAATTCACTCAAAAAAAGTTTTAGGGGTGTTATACTCTGCTGGACATTTCACTCATACAAAATCATTGAAATTACTCCTATATAGTTAGTTAGACTAACTATATTTCGCGCACCCGCAATGCACTGCTGATGATGTCACATATTAGATCATGCATGACATGGTCAGTGACATCACTGATGACATCTCAAATGACATCACTGATGACATCATCCACGTCACAATCACATACACCTTGTCATACACAAGTAAAATCTTTCATCACTCTTTGTAAAATACAGAGTATCATATTTGAATGCATTGTCACAGCAATACAAGTATCAAAAAACCCACTCAGTGATTCATAGATGTGTGCACACATCTAATCACTTACCTGTAGATTCACTCATACATGCTGTCAATGAACGATAGAACACTATCAAAAATACTTATACACCTATATCAACATTACACAGCAGCACACATCTTATTCACATATGAAGTCATCCTACTCACTTATGCAAACAATGGATCATACTTACATACTTACTTAACTACACACTTATACAAACACCACTTCATCTATTCATTTAGATAGTAAGTCATACTTTGTGAATTATAAAATCATTATTACAAGTATATAGTTATGCATACAATCACTCACACAATCATTGAGTCTTATGGATACTTATTTATATACAACAACTGACACATACACTGCCTTTTATTTTTCTAGTTTGTTGGACATGTACGATTGAGAAATATATTTGCTCATCACCACACCCTTAAAGAGATTCACTCACCCAAACTGTTAGAACATGTAAGTTTAACTTCATATATCTACTGAATCAACTATTCACACATCTTTGGACAGTCACACACCCCCCAACGAACCACACACACTTTCACTCTCCCATAGAAATACTCAGTTATCTAATCAATAATGGAGAACCAGTTTACACAACAACTGAAAAAGTGATACAGATAATCGCACAGTTTAGTCCCTATCCACTATATTTAATGAGACACTATAAATTGGTCAAGTAAACAGTCAATTAGACTGCTACTAAATCCTCCATCCAAATATTTATTTATATATATCCACTCATTCATCAATGCAAATTGCTATATATATAATGTATATTTAAATAATGAAGCAAACCAAAATTCACTGGATGATGTCATCAGTGATGTCATCAGTGATGTCATTTGAGATGTCATCAGTGATGTCACTGACCATGTCATGAATGATCTAATATGTGACTAAGCATGGGCGAATTTTGCGAATTCGCGATCCGCGAATTTGCGGATTTGCGATTTCGCGACCCACAAAATTCACTAATTTGTGCGAATTTGCGGATTTTTATTTTTTTGCGTGTTCGCGGGGTTTTTTTGTAGATTTAATGGCAGCACGAATAATCATCCATCACAATCAAGGTTCAGCATGTAAAATGAATCCCAACAGTTTCTTATCTTCACTAACATACTCTAGAACCTCTAGAGATACTTGGAAATAAACATGTCTCATGCCTTGGCATGCGACCATAGTACAGCAATTAAAGAGACAGTAAATATAAGAATATAACAACTGTGTTTTACATATGTACTTACTTGGACATGTAGCACTGAGATATCCATTCACTCACCAACACACCCATGCACACAGTCAACCGCCCATATAGCTGTTTCTACATGCACTATTGAACTCATACACCTAGTGAATCAACTGCTCACACATCTATGCACAGAGTCACACACCTCCCAGCCACCCACACACACACTCAGTCTCCCATTCAAATACTTGGGCAACCAATCAATAACCCATATAGCCACTCATATAGCTACTGATCAACACATGCAGCAGCTTACACAACAACAGACATACTGATGCACACATTCAGAAAGTTTAGTCACTAACCCATGCATTTAGTAAGACACATTTAATCACTCACTCATACAGTACGTCACGCACCTACTAAATCCTTCATCCAGACACTTATACATCCACTCATTCTTCAATATGTAAAACATATTTAAACTTTACAGAAACACAAAGTCACTGGATGATGTCATCAGTGGTGTCATCAGTAATGTCAAATGAGATGTCATCAGTGATGTCATCAGTGATGTCATTTGAGATGTCATCAGTGATGCCATCAGTGATGTCACTGACCATGTCATGAATGATGTAATATGTGACATCATCAGCAGTGGATTGCGGGTGCGCGAAATATAGTTAGTACAACTAACTATATAGGAGCAATTTCAATGGTTTTTTAAATGCTAATTCCTAACTATATATAGCCTGAAACCTATGGTTTTTTAAGTGAATATATATATCTATATATATATATATATATATATGAAGAAAGCAGTCCTTGTTCCGTCAATGGGTGGCGAAACCTGATAGGTCTGGCCCTCCTGAGCCTCACACAGTACAACGAAGTAGAGCCAGGAAACAATGAATCCTCAAATGAGTTAGCAGGAAGACGGTTTATTTAATAAAGATGACGCGTTTCGCTCCATATATGTATGGCGGATTGCTGGCACGATTTTGCACAAATAAAGCACTTAGGACCTAGCACGAAATGGTGGTTTCTCTCTACGTTATTCTGTCTCTGCGGGAGTAGGAGATATGCTGAATGGCGTTCTCTGCATATATATTTATATATATATATATGATCAAGCTCGCCACTATGCTAGGCTATCATGTGGCAAATATTCAAGAATAAACTTCACTGCTATTTTGAATACCGCAGCGTTGTTGTGATTGTTCTTTGAGGGCTACGAGGTCCGTGCCTGGGTTTCCAAAAAAGTGCTTTTTTTTCCTAGTTTGTGCAGGAAAGGTTTTGATGTGATCTGTCAAGCAGGGACCGAAAAAAAGGGGGGGTCCCAAAACATGTCTTCTCCATTCATTTTTCTATGAGAACTTTAGACACAGCTCCGTCCTAAACCGCTGAACAGATTTACACCAAATTTGGCAGAAAGATGGATCTAGGTCTAGAAAGAGTGCTTTTTGTGTTTTGGTGTAAATCCGGTCGGTAGTTTTTGAGCAATTAATGCTAAAAAGCTTTGTATATCTATGGACCTGGGGGCTCCGTGGATCCCAACAGATCTCAAACTAAAATCTGCCACCAACTTAACCACGAAGTGGTGGCAGACATCTTAGCTGATTAAGCTGGTTGGATAGGCAAATGGTAAATAAATATTAATTTATTTTAAAAAACCTACAAATTCATCGAAAAAAACAAAGGTTAAAGGAACATTAAAGTTAGGTTAAATGTTTTGTTTTAAATTGTAAAAATCACTGACATTCACCAGTTAAAGTTAGAGTTATCTCAAATAACTATATCCTGTGCCCTAAAATAATTATTATTCACTCTCCGCCTACCCCAACATCTTTTATATGAAGCCCCCGGGAGGGCCAAATCCTTGGGGCAGTGTTTATTATTTATGTGGGGGGGCCACCTCCAGGGGAGAAAAAATATTGATGCTGGAGGGGCTGCATGTCCCCCGCAGCCACGGGGATCGCCACCTACCCGGGGCATTGTTTACAATGAATGCGGAGGTTGCCCTAGGCAACCCCAATGCCCTGGGGAACAGCTACCTCCCCAGGGCAAATGTATCAATGCGGGGGGCCGCGAGGCCCCTGCAGTCCCTTGGACCGCCACCTCTCCGGGACTCAAATAATATAATGCAGTGGGTCTGCTGCGGACTCCTAAAGTGAAGATTGGTGGGGCGATGTGGCCCCCCTTCCTGGAGCCAAAGATGGCCCTGGGGACCCCCATCCCCCAGGGCCAGCTCATGCTATGTACCAGGGTGCACATCCACGGGAAATAGCTGTTCCCTATGGCTTGACTGCACTTTACCGCTGCTGCAAAGCCGTAGCAAACTGTGCTTACTTTCAACAAGCAAAAGCATAGAAAAGGTTCTCATTTGCTGAAAGTGAGCACAATTGCTTTGGCACAGAGGGAGCTGCATGTTAGAAGCTCCCTCTGTGTCAAATCAATGCCAGCTCCCGCAAGGGCCTTGAGGCCCCCCCGCGGTCCCCAAGACTAGAAAGTGGACACCCATAGTACAAGCTGGGCCCTGAAGAATGGGGACTGCAAGGACAAAATCAGCCAAGGAAGGGTGGCCACATGGCCCCTCCCCTTATTATTTTTATAATAATAAAAAAAGGTAAAGTCGGGCACCTGGGGATGGGGTCCTGGGGGCCAAAATCGGCATGGGGAGGGAGCCCCCACCCCGAAAAGAAAAAAAAATATTTTAAAAACAGCAAGTTGCCTGAGGCCCGTCCCCTTTCTCCACCACTCTGCAAACATGCCTCATGGTGAACTGCTGGTTGGGGATGAAGTCCCTCTGGATGCTGAGGGTCCTTGGGGGCCAACAAGCCCTCCTGTTACTTCCAGTAATTTACTCACACCCTGATTGCTGATAGGACTTTGGAGGCATTGCCCTCTTTCTCCACCACTCTGCAAACACAGCTCCTGGTGCACTACTGATTGGGGGATGAAGTCCCATTGGCTCCAGAGGGTTCTTGGGGGCCAACAAGCCCTCCCGGTACCTCCAGTAAGTGCACACTGTGGGGTTGTTGAGAGGTTTTTGGAGGCCATGCACCCCTCTTTACCACTCAGCTCTCTCCTGGCTACAATCATCCCTCAAAGACTGGGTCTTTCAGGTCTTCAAAGGTAATGCCTCCTCCGACTGTTGGCCGCTCAGTTGTGGGGTGCCTCAAGGCTCCTCCCTGAGCCCCACACTTTTTAATACTTATATGGCACCCTTAGCAGAAGTAGTTCTACGCTTCGGCATACAAATCATAACATACGCTGATGACACCCAGTTGGTGGTATCCCTGAACCACCCAGAGGGCTCATCCTGCTCCCTCGGCAGCTGCCTAGAGGCTGTAGCTGACTGGATGAAACTCTCCCACCTAAAACTAAATGGTGACAAGACTGAGCTCATGTTCTTGGGAAAACTGCCATCACCCCTGTCTTCACATCCATGGCCGACCTGTCTCAACCCAATGCTCCCTCCTAAACTGCAGATTAAGAGCCTCGGCATATGGCTTGACAGCTCTCTGTGCTTTGGCCATCAGGGCACTAAGTTAGCGGCTGCCTGCTTTGGCCTACTTAGGATGCTTAGGAAAGTTCTCCCTCTGCTTCCCTTTAAGGCCAGACGTATCATGGTACAGGCCCTAATCTTATCACGCCTCGACTACAGGAATGCACTGTACCTGGGCACCCCACAGGCAACCCTACAAAGACTCCAGGTGTTACAGAACAGCGCAGCCCGCCTTCTGCTCCAAATCCCCCGGAGACAATCGGCTAAACCTGCCCTAAGGACATTGCACTGGCTTCCCATCCGGGCCAGAATCCAGTTTAAATCCATGTGTCTTGCTCATAGAGCCATATGGAAAACTGGTCCAGCCATTTCACACCCCCTTATCACTCCATATCAACCCTCAAGAAACCTCCGGTCCAGTTCAGCCTTTCTTGCCACCACCAGGAAAGTCGCCATGCCAGGTGGGATGGCTGCTCTTTCTCCTTGAACGCCTCGAATCTATGGAACTACCTACCCCCCCCCCCCCTTCTGCGCAGCGAACCAAATATACTGGCCTTCCGCACGCTCCTCAAAACCCACCTTTTCCCCACTGTGCCCTCATTTGTTCTGTCGCCCCCAAGCAGTTCACAAGCGCTGCGAGGCCTTAGGGTAGAATGTGCTGTACAAATATAATTTCATTCATTCATTCATTCTGCAAATGCACCTCCTGGCACAATACTGGTGAGGAGATGATGTTCCTTTGGCTGCTGAGGACCCTTGGGGACCAACTACCCCTCCTGTTACCTCTAGAAAGTCTCACACAGCAGGAATGCTGGGAAGTTGTCAAAGGCCATGCCCCCTTTCTCTACCACACGTTAAAAACATCTCCTGGCGCACTGCTGGTTTTGAAGTTCCCTTGGCTCCACAGGGTCATTAGGGGCCAACTACCCCTCCGATTATTTCCAGTAAGTTCTACAGAGCACAATTGCTGTGAGGACTTCAGAGGCCACACCGCTTTTCTCCACCACTCTGCAAATGTGCCTCCTGGTGCAATACTGGTTGGGAAAAAAGCACTCTCGGATGCTAAAGGACTTTGGCGGTCAAGAACCCTCCTGATGCCTCCAGTAAGTCCCTTACAGCGTGATTCCTGAGAGCTCATTGGAGGCCCACAAATCTGCAAACATGAATACTAGTTAAAACAACTATAGAAATTCACTTGAAAAACCAAAGGTTACAGGGACGTTATAGTTAGGAAACAGATTTTAAAAAAACCTTAGAAATGCACTGAAAAAACCAAAGGTTACAGGGAGGTTATAGTTAGGCTCAGACTTCCCTCATACACAACCAGTGAATTTCCGCAGTTATAATTACCTGAGTTAACAGTACACCCCTGAAATGCACTTCCTATGACCTCACATATTACATCACTCATAACATGGTCAGTGGCATCACTGATGACATCTCAAATGACATCACTGATGACATCATGCAGAGAACTACTCACACTTCCACTCACACCCCCATACAACCTCTCATACACCCACTCCTACACCCATACAAGTCACATAACCATTCAAGACCCGTATTAGTACACACATACCCACTCACTCCTCCACAGAGGCACTCACACCCCATTCACTTACTTGAACAGCAACTCACACAACTATTCCCTCACTCACACAGCCACTCATACAACCAGTCACTCATACAGCCCCTCACATAGCCACACACTCACCCATACTGCTACTCACATGCCCACTTATTCACCTACGTAGTCACTCACATACCCACTCACTCACCCATACAGCCTTTCAACACAACCACTCACTCACCCATAGAAGCACTCGCACACCCACACAGCCATTTGCTTACCCAATCAGACATCCATTCAAGAACTCAAACATTCGCTCACTCACCCATACAGCCATTCACACAGACACTTGCTCTCCAATACAGCCACTCAGACACCAACTCACTTAACTAAAGCCCCACTCAAACACCCACTGACCCACCAACACAGTAACCCACACAGCATCTCACTCACCCCCACAGCTACTCATTCATCCACTTATGAACCCATACAGGCACTTACCTCTACTATTTAATTTGCTTTAAAAATGCACTGATAACGATCTTGGAAATTACATATATTCAGTGCTCCGCTTTGTAGGTTTCAAAACCTTTGGCTTCACAAACGTATTTCCTGCCACCCAGTATGCACTGCTCCTAACCCCAAATGGAATCACAGAAGATCTCATCAATGATCTCACCAATGACACTGAAAGGGGCAGCAACAGTTATGCCAACAATGACATCACCATGTTTTCCTTGCAGAATCATACTTCTGCTAGGCACAAGACTATTTTGAGACATGAATACTAGGAAAAGGACAAGGTCTCTGGGCACAGTGAGTAGGAGCATTGGGCATGGGTGGTGCACAGACATTGCCCATGCTGCCTAGGTATTGTTGACAAAGGTACTGCTGACCTTGAGCTTCTGTAAAGGAATGGTTCGCATAGGGCGTGGCCCAAGGTTCTGTTGTAGGCACAACCAGAGGACGATACTACAAGCCATGCTTTGCAGGTAATGTGAACAATGACAATGTTTAATATTACAGTTTTACTTTTGGCAGTCTTACTTTTGACAGTCAATCAAGTGGCCTGGTCAGATTCAATTTTGAGGCTGAGGTTCAGTCAGATAAGTTTTAGTGCATATCGATATTTACCTCATTTTGTTTTTTAAACCCTTGGCGGAGCCTTAATATACCACAACATCAAACAATTATACAGATCTGAGTGGCCTCTTTGTTCATGCCAAGTTTAATGTTAATCTGAACTGTGTATTTTTTCTTTAGACTGATTAGATGTTCTCGAAAGGATGTTGAAAGTGGGTGGCAGTGAAGAAACACCGTCCTTAGTCTTTTTTAGGGCGAGGCCTGCGCCACTTCGTCAGAAGTGGACGGAGTTTCGAGCCCTTTTGTTAAGGGGTTCAGAATCCTGAAGTAAAAATTCCTCAGTGCGCGAGAATTTTTCGTGGTGTTGTGTGCCATCTGCATGGTCATTGGTCCTTTCACGGCTGTGTTTTTGTAAGTGTTCATGCAATAGGCCCTAGGAATTTTTCTCTATCGACTTCCTGCATTTTCCGTACTTACACGCGCATGAGAATGCCATAAATTCCCAATTACCAGATGTCAGGGTCCGTTCGCGCATTCACCACTCTGTAGTTTTCTTGAGCTGTGTGTGTGCGCATGCTATCTCCCCGTCCAGGAGAATGCCATAAATTCTCAATTAGCAGCTGTCAAAGGTGCCGGTAATTGAAGGCAGATGCTTGTTTTTCAATGCTGCTTTATTCCCGTCGCACGTATTTAAGCGGCTGAGGACGGAGCAAAATGATGATAACGCGTGATTGAATGTTTTTGAATGCAATTGCCTGGTTTAAAATATACATTGCGGCTTTACCTCAGTCGGCGCAGCCTCCTCTTCCAGTGAAATGTGCATAGCCTACGAGGGCTGCTGAATGGACTGCTTGCTGTAGCGATCATTGAATGGTGAACTGAAGACTTGTGGTTCCAGTGAGGTAGATCGCCGGGTTGAGCTCCTACTGCGGAGATGTTTGGCTGCAGAGCTGGGCCTGGACTTCAACTTTTGATGTGTGATAAAATTAATGTTGTAACTATCTTATCTATTAGCCCGTCGACCCCAACACAGTCAAAATTAGTATCATTGCAGGCGCATTCTTTTCTGAAACTGTCACGAGAGCATATGTTGCTTTCTATGTTTTATTTATTTTCGGTGTCTTTTGTGTTAGAAACATCATTACTTTAAAAACGCAGAACTCTTCAAATTAGGAATGAGAGATATTCGCTCTTGATACTCTGTCTTCATACATCTGCAGTAAATGTTGAGTTATTCGTTAGAACATAGACAGGGTTCAATGCAGAAACAGTACGTCTGCTTACTTGACAGCATACCTTGTTCTGCAGGACATTGGAACCCTATTGTTGAAGCAAATGTTCAACATAATCGTACGTTATTATTTTCCTTTTTCTGTTGGCAATTCTGTGGGCTACATCAGTGGGCCGAGTGCCTGCTGCAAAGATCTGAGTGTACCCAGTCGGTCGATGAAAAGTCAGCCTCTACCTCTGATGAGAGGCTGTGTTGGTAGGAATGGAACACATCATCGTGCTCTACAAGATAACTTTAAAAGTGCAGTTTCACCCATACCAATTAATACCGTGATTTGCTCTGGTACAGCACTACCAAGTATGCGTTATGTTATTCCTCTTTCTTTCCTGCCCGTTCGAAAGTTGGCATCGCGCTGCATTGTAATGGCAAATTAGCTTACGCCACACCACTGTCAAATGTCACCAGCCGCCCCAGCGTATTTATATATTTATTAACATGCCGATTCTTAGTAAAGTACACGTCAAAGGCTAAAAAAAGTAGGTTATTGCAGTGAACTATATCAATAATGGCAAACCCTTGTTTTTCAATGCTGCTTTATTGCCGTCGCACGTATTTATATATTTATTAACATGCTGGTTCTTAGTAAAGTACATGTCCAAACGTTGTCCCTTGCTGAGAGCCTTTGCGGAGAGAGCACTCTCTGTTCCTGCACCCGAAATCTTCTGTTTGCCTGACCGCCCGCCTCCCGCCGCCAGACCCCAGCACCATCACCGGGTCCGGCCGCTGTGTGGAGCGCGGCTGTGGGGTCAGAAAACTACAAGACCCAGAAGCCCTGGAGACGCAGTCCGCGTCATTCACGCGCCAGGCGGCGCTTAAAGCTGAGGCCACCCCGGTCGAAGGGGGGAGTTATCCAAACGTTGTCCCTTGCTGAGAGCCTTTGCGGAGAGAGCACTCTCTGTTCCTGCACCCGAAATCTTCTGTTTGCCTGACCGCCCGCCTCCCGCCGCCAGACCCCAGCACCATCACCGGGTCCGGCCGCTGTGTGGAGCGCGGCTGTGGGGTCAGAAAACTACAAGACCCAGAAGCCCTGGAGACGCAGTCCGCGTCATTCACGCGCCAGGCGGCGCTTAAAGCTGAGGCCACCCCGGTCGAAGGGGGGAGTTATCCAAACGTTGTCCCTTGCTGAGAGCCTTTGCGGAGAGAGCACTCTCTGTTCCTGCACCCGAAATCTTCTGTTTGCCTGACCGCCCGCCTCCCGCCGCCAGACCCCAGCACCATCACCGGGTCCGGCCGCTGTGTGGAGCGCGGCTGTGGGGTCAGAAAACTACAAGACCCAGAAGCCCTGGAGACGCAGTCCGCGTCATTCACGCGCCAGGCGGCGCTTAAAGCTGAGGCCACCCCGGTCGAAGGGGGGAGTTATCCAAACGTTGTCCCTTGCTGAGAGCCTTTGCGGAGAGAGCACTCTCTGTTCCTGCACCCGAAATCTTCTGTTTGCCTGACCGCCCGCCTCCCGCCGCCAGACCCCAGCACCATCACCGGGTCCGGCCGCTGTGTGGAGCGCGGCTGTGGGGTCAGAAAACTACAAGACCCAGAAGCCCTGGAGACGCAGTCCGCGTCATTCACGCGCCAGGCGGCGCTTAAAGCTGAGGCCACCCCGGTCGAAGGGGGGAGTTATCCAAACGTTGTCCCTTGCTGAGAGCCTTTGCGGAGAGAGCACTCTCTGTTCCTGCACCCGAAATCTTCTGTTTGCCTGACCGCCCGCCTCCCGCCGCCAGACCCCAGCACCATCACCGGGTCCGGCCGCTGTGTGGAGCGCGGCTGTGGGGTCAGAAAACTACAAGACCCAGAAGCCCTGGAGACGCAGTCCGCGTCATTCACGCGCCAGGCGGCGCTTAAAGCTGAGGCCACCCCCGTCTCGCGGGACGCGAGCGGGACGCCGGGCGAAGCCCGGGCCAAGGGCGGGCCCGTTTCAGCCCGTTCCAGACTGTGCAGGACTGGACTGGGCCACGGTATTTCCATCCATTGTTATACATTACTGCTTAAGTAAATACTAAACTGTTGAACATTACTTGTGCATGAGCCCTATATACATCCGAACTCTCGCAGTACTAGATTCCATCCAACAATGAATAAGCGGACCAGAAGTAAAAAGACCTCTAGTCTAACGGACATCACCGGCCCACTAGACTTATTTATCACAAAGACTCATGAGGTCATAGATAATAGCATACAGATACTCCAACGCAGGGTATCCCATGAACTGGAGGTCGCAAGAAGGTCGTCCATGGGACCCCTGGCCTCTGCACAGACCCCCCAAAAGGGTCCAACTGCGCCCCTGCTTAAACAGGTCGACAATATGAACGTACAAATCCACACAGTACCAAATAGTGTTGACTTATCCGCTACCCAACTCTCTCTGGGGTCCAACTCCTCTGAGGATTTGGAATTAACACCGGACCTACAGTTCTCCCAAAACACACAGGATATTGTAGATACTGTAGATCTTGACCCCACAGGTAACGGGGAGGGGGCCATAGCAAAGAAGCCAATCATATATATAGACAATGCTCCACATGAGGCAGCATTAGCTGCACAAAACACCAAGACCTCTCTTAAACCTACCACTAACATCATTGCGCCTGGCCAACCAACTCCTATTAATAATGGCGCTAACTGCACAGTATTACCCCATGCCTCTTGCTCTAGAGAGCTTTTAGGAACACAAACACTGGGTGCGGACACACAGAAACCATGCTCGGCTTGTATAACATTACACGACTTTATTACAAGCAGCCTGGGGCGATTGCTAAAACATCACCTGCAACCCCTAGAGAAGAGCATTATGGTTATAGAGAAACAACTAGCCAAATTAAATGCTCCAGCATTTAAGCAAAACACACTAGGCACGCTTGTGAAGGGTCCTGGAACTGTAAATAGCACAAATCCGAAGGCCCAACGTCCAACTACAACAGGCATTCAGCCTAAGCCTCAACCTCCCAAAAAAGCTGTAAATCCAGAAGCACAAAAACCTGATAACCATAATATACAACTTACCCCACACCCTGCGACAACAGAAGGGCCGGGAAAACAAAAAGGCCCCATCGAGAACTCCCAAAAAACTCTGGTTCCGGCAGAGTCCACTATCCAAACAGCGAAACAAAAGGAAACCACACTATTATCCCAAAAAACCCAACCATCTCAATTACAAGCAAATGAGAGGAAGGCCCCAAGGTATAGACGCCCGATACATCTCCCGCCTGAAGCTACCCCGTATACTGTTATTCTTACAGGGGTCACAGAGCTGGCTGATGGTACGGACGAACCCCCCTGGTCCCTACGAAACAAGGTACTGCAATGGCTAAGCCAAAACAGACCCCTCCATCCATACAATCATGGCAGAATTGTTTCCATGAGGAGAGTGGTCTGGATTGGGGAAACCAAAAAATCTCTAAAAGGTGATTGCATTGTACTTAATTGTGAGGACCCCGATACAGCTGATTACATCTCCTCATGGCCAGCTTTAGAAAAAAGGGGGGGCGTCGACGTACAACGTCTTTCCTTCTTTTACCCCCCTCTAAATATTCCTAATTATGGTGATCCAAATAGCTGGGAGGAACCACAGGATTGGACCTGGACGCAGGTGGGGCACTATAATGGGAACAGAAATAGGTTCAGGAACAACAAGAACAACTGGAATGGAGGGTGGGACAATCAGCCCTGGCCATTAAGAAGAGAGAATGCACACCCTGATTACTGGAGGGGGATTCCCACGAGGAACAGGTATGAATGCTTGGATATGGTCGATTGACCAACAATGATAACAAACCCTAAATCCATAAATCTAGGCCCTCCAGTAGACACCTTAATCAGTGAAGAGCAGACCGTCAATGTTAATAGATTATCAATAGGGCACACGCTTGTTCCTCCCCCACAGAATACACTTTGTACCCCCATAAGCGCACAGATTCCCATTCAACCACATAGGGAGAAAGGTTTAAATCTGGAGGGCATAGAGAGCCCAATTTTTCAGGTAGCGGATATAGAACCCACCAAACACAAACTAAATTTGAAAATTACATCCTGGAATATAGCAGGCCTGAGTAACAAGATAGGGGGCCACCCGTTCCTATCATTCATGGCAAATCAAGATATAATATGTTTGCAGGAATGCTGGGACCGGGAGGCAACTCATATTGAGGGCTTCAGTACTCATTATGTCCCGGCGATACAGGGTAATCGTGGCAGGGGGTCGGGAGGCCTTTGCATCTTCACCTCCAATCTGTGTAATATAAAACTATCCACATATCTGGCGAACGGCTCCAATGCAGAGGTAGCCAGATCTCTGCAAGGACTTGCAGTTAAAGCTATGGGGTGGTCCCTCTTTCTGGTAAACATATATATAAATGTGCCCAAAGCTGACCCCAAAGCCTTAATAGCGGAACTGAATGCAATGCTCGTGATGGGTGACCAGAACGTAGATTGCATTATGTTAGCAGGGGACTTCAACTGCCACCTGTGCCCCTACAGTGCTACAAAAAATTGTGGAATTTACAATTTAAGAGGGGATCCCACCACTCACTTCGAACATTCGATTATTGGGAACATGCTTAATCAATTAATGCATGACTGGGACATGGGGTTCGCAAATGAACTCTGTGAGCCTTATGTAGCTTTCCAGAATACATTCTTTGGGCGGGGGTCAGGCTCTACAATCGATTACATCTTAGTGACCAACAAGAATCAGGGTTGCCTGGTGGGCTTCAATAGGGATGATCTGGCATTAAGTGACCACTTTCCAATAAGTACTACAATCTCGATTGACAAAGTTGAGTCCTCTGAGTTAAGCATACCGAGCATCCTTCATGGCCACTCGGTCTCGCTAGCAAGAAAGAATGGCTACGCTATAAAGTGGGGGAAAGTTGATGGTACAACTTTTCTAAAAGACCTAGTGCAGAAAGAAATGAACCAATTTATGGTCTGCCTAGAATCTAATACCACTCCCCAACAAATTATAGCGGCATATAGGAATATTGTCGCCACCATAAACGACAAACTTACAAAAAAGGTAAAGAGAGATATAGTAAAGAGAGAACATGGCTGGTTTAACTCCGCCTGTTCTAAAACTCACAAAGATCTATTACAGGCTCTAAAGACACTTCCCAAGGATAATAATGCGATTAGGCAAGCTAGACGTGTCTATAAGCACACGTTGCGTGCAAGACAAGATGAACTTAAAAACCAGGCTTGGGAAGCTTTAGTAAAGGCAAGCTCCATAAGGGACAATGTCTCTTTCTGGAAGGAAATTAATGCTCCTTTCTTCTCCCAGGACAACAGGACAGATTCGATCGAAGTAGCAATAGCGGAAGACTCCTGGGTTGACTATTTTACCTCCCTATATAAAAAAGAGGCACTAAATATGACCCTAGGAAATAACATCCTTAATAGCAACCAAGATAGCTTCCCTCTAAACATTGTTTTTTCCCCTGCTGAGGTCGAAGTAGCAATCGCGCAAAGCGCAAACTTAAAAGCCCCAGGACCAGATGGAGTGCCCATCGACTTATTCAAAGTCAATGCAGAAATGTGGGCTCCATTACTAGCAAATGTTCTAAATGCGTATAGCACAGTGGGATTCCCGGATTCATGGCATGATGCCATAATTATCCCAATATTCAAAAAGGGGAATAGACAGGACCCTAAATGCTACCGCCCCATTTCCCTGCTGGATACATTAATGAAGGTGGCAGGTAGAATTTTATTAACCAAACTGCAAACTTGGTCTAAGGAAAATGGGGTTCTCTCTAAATTCCAATACGGCTTTAAAACTGGAGTTGGTACTGTAGAGCAGGGTCTCAATTTGAATCTAATAATAAACAAGTATGCTAGCAAGAAGCAAGGGAACCTCTATCTCACCTTCGTCGACCTATCCTCGGCATTTGACTGCCTTGACCACGCTGTGCTGTGGAAAACCTTGTCAAAGCTGGGAATAGATAAAAATATCTTACTTTTTATACAGGAATTGTACAGGGATGCGGGCGCAGCGGTCAGGTACGGTAAAAATGGAGAGCGAACAAAAAAATTCCCTATAGCAAAGGGTGTTCGCCAGGGCTGCATCCTCGCGCCTTTCCTTTTTAACTTATATATCAATGAGATAGCAAATGTTTTAAATAATCTTAGAGTCGACTATCCCAAAATAAATGGCACCTCAGTTTCTCTATTATTGTATGCTGACGATGCTGTGATCATGGCTCGCACGCAGCTAGGCCTCCAGAAAGCCATAACAGGTTTCTCATCATTTATGTCCACAAGAGGCCTAAAAATAAATGAAGGAAAAACGTTTACAATGTCATGCTCCCTGCGAAAAAATACACCAAACTGCAAAATCTTTATAAACAGCAGTAAGATAGAAATGACTAAAACCTTCTCCTATTTAGGAATTATATTCAATAATAAGGGAACATGGGCACCAGCCATAACCTCCAGGAATTTAGCTTTCGCCCGCACAATAGGCGCCCTTAAACATTTTGCTAAGAGATTAGGCAGGAAACCCGTGCATATACTACTTAAGATATATGCTGCCAAATGCGTATCCACTGCCGTTTATGGGGCAGGCATATGGGGCATAGCAGATAGCAGCCAGATCCAAACAGTGGAAAACGCCTTCCTTAGATATTTACTCTCAGTTCCCCGCTCCACGTCTACCACTGTGTGCCATAGTGAACTGGATAGAATCCATATCATAGATCTGATAAAAGTAGCTCCAGTAATGCTGTGGTTCAAGATTTGGACATGTGAGGACACAGGGTTCAATAGGGAAGTAATTACTGATTGTTTAAACTACTCGGCTTCCACCACACAACCATGGCTAGCTTATGTAAAAAAGTTTCTTTTTTCCATCGGCAAATCAGATCTTTACACAAACCCTATAACATGCACACAAATATCAAAAAAATCTTTAAAAACGGCGTGTTTAGATTTACTGGCGGAACGTAGATGGTATTTAGATGGGCACAAATCCACCATAGTAGCCCACCGCAATATCTTACACGGCCCGGGAATCCATGCCTATCTAGCACCAATCTATTCGTGCTTTCATAGAATGCTCCTGACCCGAATGAGGACGGAGTCGTTCTATAGGCTTGTATCTTTTCCCAACACAAACATTTGGTCGGCAAATATGGAAAAGTGTCCTTGTGATGATACATCCAGACAGTCAAACTTACATTGTATACTTTTTTGTAAGTACTATGAATGGGGGAGAAAAAGATACTTAATACCACTGCTAAAGTCATGGGGGGTGAGAACCTGCAAGACTGCACTGTTTAGACTATATATGCTACAGGAAGAAATTACTATAGTGACAATGATAAAATTCCTCACGTTTATCGTAAAATGCAGGGGGTCTATGGGAAATGTATAGGACTTTTTGAATAATCTATAATACTGAAAAATCCGTATTATAATGTTCCTTATAAACACTGCATAATACGTATACAGCAGCAGACTGTATGAATATCAAGAGTCTTGTAAATGAATTTTAAATGAATTTGTTGTATTTTATTCACTTTTACCCAGATGATGTTTTATATGAAATTTTTATATGGGAAGGAGATGTATAGATTAACTGTGTTTTTGTATGTAATGCTTTTATGGTTTTTTTGTCAAACACCGAATAAAGCTATCTTGAATTGAATTGAATTGACATGTCCAAGGCTAAGAAAAGTATATTATTGCAGTGAACTATATCAATAATGGCAAACCCTTGGTTACAGGACATAAGGATTATTATAGTGTGAGTGCAGAGTGGTAAGTGCAGAGTGGTGAGTGCAGAGTGGTGAGTGCAGAGTGCAGAGTAGTGAGTGCAGAGTAGTGAGTGCAGAGTAGTGAGTGCAGAGTGTAGAGTGCAGAGTGAGTGTTCAGAGTGCAGAGTAGTGAGTGCAGAGTAGTGAGTGCAGATTTCAGAGTAGTGAGTGCAGAGTAGTGAGTGCAGAGTAGTGAGTGCAGAATGCAGAGTAGTGAGTGCAGAGTAGTGAGTGTTGAGTAGTGAGTGCAGAGTAGTGAGTGCAGAGTAGTGAGTGCAGAGTAGTGAGTGCAGAGTGAGTGTGCAGAGTGCAGAGTAGTGAGTGCAGAGTAGTGAGCGCAGAGTGAGTGCGCAGAGTGCAAAGTAGTGAGTGCAGAGTAGGCAGTGCTGAGTAGTGAGTGCAGGGTAGTGAGTGAAGAGTAGTGAGTAGTGAGTGCAGAGTAGTGAGTGCAGAGTAGTGAGTGCAGAGTAGTGAGTGCAGAATGCAGAGTAGTGAGTGCAGAGTAGTGAGTGCAGAGTAGGGAGTGCAGAGTGAGTGTGCAGAGTGCAGAGTAGTGAGTGCAGAGTGAGTGTGCAGAGTGCAAAGTAGTGAGTGCAGAGTAGGCAGTGCTGAGTAGTGAGTGCGGAGTAGTGAGTGCAGAGTAGTGAGTGCAGAGTAGTGAGTAGTGAGTGCAGAGTAGTGAGTGCAGAGTAATGAGTGCAGAGTAGTGAGTGCAGAGTAGTGAGTAGTGAGTGCAGAGTAGTGAGTAGTGAGTGCAGAGTGGTGAGTGCAGAGTGGTGAGTGCAGAGTGGTGAGTGCCTTTTCGGGGTAAACATAATCTTGCCAGCTGCTTAAAAAATGCCTTCATACTTTTTGTGGTGTATTGTGTTATATTGTATTGTAATTCAATTTATGTAGCACTTACTACCCCTGACGAGGCGTCGAAGTGGTATGCTTGTATACAGTGTGTATGTATGCCTTTGTGGGTGCGTAGTTTGCACCGTTGTGCTTGCATGGTGTGTGTATGTGTGCCTTTGTGAGTGCGTAGTTTGCACTAGTGTGCTTGCATGCAGTGTGAATGTGTGCCTTTGTGGGTGTGAATTATCTGAAGCAAGGCTGCTCTGTCTGGTCAAGTTCTCATTGGCACAGAATCTGCAGGCTGGCAGTGCAGCTCTGTTTCTTCATCCTTCTGGTGCAGCCAGCAGGGCTGCTCTGTCTCATCATCCTTCTAGTATAGTGTAAAATCTGCAGGCTTGTAGGGCTGCTCTCATGCACTGATAAATATTAAAATCTGCAGGATGGCAGGGCTGCTCTGTCTCATCATCCTTCTAGTACAGCATAAAATATGCAGGCTCGTAGGGCTGCTCTGGCTCGTCTTCATTCTGGTGCAGCCACTGACTTAAGTGTTCTGTTGTTGTTGTTGTTACTTGTCACAAGGCGCTGAGCTTACTCTGACGCACTGCACTCTCTGCACTCTCCACATGCTGCCAACTTGCAGTCACTCACGGTGCACCAACACTCACCCTGCACTCAATCAGCAACTGCACTCATTTTGCACCTGCACTCACTGTACACCAACTCTGCACTCATAACTATGCAGAGACTATGGTGTCAGTGTGGCGTAGGCGTAGCTACCATTGGTGGAGCAAGTGCTGTGGTACCAGTTTAGTGCAGAATGTGCAGTGGTACCAGTGTGTGGTAGCTACCGTTGGTAGAGCAGGTGCAGTGGTAGGGTTGCTTAGCTATAATTGTGCAGCAGGTGCAGTGGCACCAGTGTGTGGTAGCTGCCATTGTTTAGCAGGTGCAGTGTTATCAGTGTTACTTAGCTATGATTGTCGTGACTGGCAGTAGTGCAAGAACCAAGAACACCACTAACCTTATCCTGTGGCCAAGCAGAGACGATATCTGATGCTAAGTCCCTTATTTCCTCACAACACGAACCCCAGCAGAGAATATAAAATACTCTGTCAGACTCCGCGCCCCAGAGGAAAAAAGGGAAAGAGGATGAAGGTGTGTTCCCCCGACTTCTCTCAGGGACTTGCTTTACACTCTGGGCTGGGTCTAGTATACCTTCAAGGCTGTAGGTGGGATGACAAAACACACAATTACTCATATACTCAATGACCCCTGTTCACTGTATTGTGCCTGTGCCTTTCCTTCACTCACCAGGATTCCTCTATTCCCTTCCTTTAGAATTTCAGAATAAACCCAGTCTTCTATTCAGTGATGCCAAAATCAGAAACTCCAAAAATGCAGGTTCAGGAGGCTAATACCAAAACATGAGCCTCTCCACAGTACTAGTCACATTCACGAAAGGCACTTCTCTTTCCTCTTGCTCCCTGGTATTGTTACTCACACAATATAGGGACTTAATCACCACAACCAGATTCAGCGTCTCCGGCACAAAGAAAAGTTAATGTTGGCTTACTGAGAACTGCAAAAAAAGTTTTTGGGAGAAAAAGGCAACAGGATGCAACTGACCAGTGTCAGGATGGCGTTGTGATAGGATACCCCCTATCGCATATTGCGAGGCATCCGTTTCCAGCACAAAGGGTACTTGCGGATCTGGATGGCGAAGGATGGGAGCTCGTGTAAACTGATCTTTCAAGAACTGGAATGAGATAGCAGCCTCCTGGTTCCATACAAACGGAGTATTTTTTCTCAATAAGCTGGAAATTGGATGGATTATCTTTGAGAAATCTTTAATAAACCGTCTGTAATAATTGGCAAAGCCAAGGAAACTCTGAACGGATTTAACATTTTGAGGAGTACTCCATCCGATGATCGCCTCGATCTTACTAGAATCCATTTGAAATCCTTTTGCATTGATGATATATCCAAGGAATGCAACCTCCGTGACATGAAACAGGCATTTTTCGAGCTTTGCATACAAAGAATTATGCTGTAATTTACTGAGTACGATCTTCACATGCTCCACATGTTCAGGAAGTGTCGATGAATAGATCAAAATGTCATCAATATACACGATACAAAATGTTTCCAAACAACCTCTTAACACTTCATCCATGAAATACTGGAAGGCGGCAGGGGCGTTACAAAGCCCGAAGGGCATCACTCTATATTCGAACAACCCAAACTTTGTTCGAAACGCCGTCTTCCACTCATCTCCCTTCTGGACTCTGACCAGATGATACGCCCCTCTAAGATCGAGCTTGGTAAAGAAACGGGCACCCTTCAATTTATCCAAAAGCACCGGTATAAGAGGGAGCGGATATCGATTCTTTATGGTCATTCTATTGATGGATCTGTAATCGATACATGGTCGTAACTCGTCGCAGTCCTTCTTCGGGATGAAAAACATGGGGGATGAGGCAGGAGATGTTGAATGCCGAATAAATCCTGTAGCCAAATTCTCATCGAGGTAGTTCCTCAGATACCGCGTCTCTTTTTCAGTCAGGGCATATACTCGACTACACAGTATGTCTGCTCCCGGAATGAGTTCAATACGGCAATCGTACACCCGATGTGGAGGTAACTCCGTTGCCTTTTGTTTATCGAACAAAGATCGATAAGACTTGTATTCTTCAGGAAGAACCGTGGCGCAACAATAATGTCCTCTGGTACACTCTGTTGCTAAA
Source organism: Lissotriton vulgaris (assembly GCF_964263255.1). NCBI lineage: Eukaryota > Metazoa > Chordata > Amphibia > Caudata > Salamandridae > Lissotriton > Lissotriton vulgaris. The sequence continues at coordinate 1,472,432,795 of NC_141685.1, forward strand.
CACACAGAAGGCGTGATGTTATTCTTTTCCAGGTCAGGCAGAGCTAGTCTACAATTCTCTTTACAAAAGTCCGATGACAGAGTGATGGTACGCGCCGCCCAACTAACCTTAGGATCGTGAAGGGTCAACCATGGCATTCCTAGGATGAGCCGGAATTGAGGCGCATCAATCAGATCGAATTGTATATGTTCCTGGTGATTCTGGTTCGTCTGCATCAATAACGCACGAGTATGATAGGACACAGGACCCGATGACAAGACAGTTCCATCTACTGCTTTAACTAGCTCTGGTTTGTCCTTCTTCTCGCAGATGATTCCTATCTTCATCGCGTATTCTTGATCGATGTAGTTGCCTGTAGCACCGGAATCAAGTAACGCATCGATTTCCATGGCTTCACGAGAATTAACCCACAGGGTGACCTTCAGATTCATATGAGCCACAGCGGGATGCAAGGTGTTCGCAAGTATTGGTGAGATCGTTTGTATTTGACAACCCAAGGCAGAGACCTCTTCCTGTTTTGGGCTTTCTAGTTTTCCGCCGGTCGTCCTGATTGAATCATCGCTTGGTTAGTTGGCCCTTGGAATCTTCCCGGCAAGGCATTTCTCGCTCTACAATCCTTAATGAAATGGCCTCCCTTGCCACAATACAGGCATTGCTTCAGTCTTCTTCTCTTCTCCTTCTCTTCCTTAGAGAGGGGTCCCCGTATACCTCCAATCTGCATAGGCTCTACCCCATCAGGCATTTTCGGATGCTCCTCTGTGGTACTCTTGAACCGGGATAGAAGAAACGTCCTTCTCCTCTGGTCCGATCACCCCTTCTCTCCAGGAGTCGGTGGTCTAATTGGACTGTCAGGTCGATCAGTTCTTCACATGTAGAAGGGAGTTGCACTACCTGGGCCAACACGTCTTTAAGCTCCCCTCTTAGCCCTTGATAGAAGATGGATATTCTTTTTGCAGTGGGCCACTCTGTTTCGACCACTAGTCGATTAAACAATGTGATGTAGGAAAGCAAGTCTTGAGACCCTTGGCGCAATGTTAATAGTTCTCTATCCAAGGACAACATGTGTAGCTTCCGATCAAAAAGCCTTCGTAGTTCTAAACAAAAGTCCTCGAAATTGTGTAGCACAGGATCATTTCTCTCCACCAAGGGGATCATCCAACTTGATGCATTGCCTCCCATATACGACATCATGAACGCCGTTTTTGCAGCATCCTCCTGAAACACCCCCGGTTTGCACAGAAAGTGCAACCTACACTGGTTCAAGAAGGTCTCAAACTTACGGGGATCCCCGTAGAACCTTTCAGGGGGCGCTAGAGGAATACCAGTGTTTTGTATCACATGAACGGTGGGTACAGTGTCAGAAGGTGAGGAAGTGTCTGAGGAGGACAGAGAGAACCCCCCCCCCTTCAGCTCCCTGAGTAACCGTAGAAGAAGGGGGTTGCAACATGGCTGGCTTTATGTAAGATGCCCCTCCCGTGTTTTTACGTGCTAACCCTGCCACTTCTTTCCGAAGCACACCCACTTCCTTATATAACACCTGATTCTCAGTTCTAGAAGTAGTGACCTCCTGTTGCAGAGCCGCAAGGCTTTCTACCACAGAATTCAACACACTTTCTATATTCATCGTCTAGGCCGGGCTTGTACACTTGGGCTTGTCAATCTGTCGTGACTGGCAGTAGTGCAAGAACCAAGAACACCACTAACCTTATCCTGTGGCCAAGCAGAGACGATATCTGATGCTAAGTCCCTTATTTCCTCACAACACGAACCCCAGCAGAGAATATAAAATACTCTGTCAGACTCCGCGCCCCAGAGGAAAAAAGGGAAAGAGGATGAAGGTGTGTTCCCCCGACTTCTCTCAGGGACTTGCTTTACACTCTGGGCTGGGTCTAGTATACCTTCAAGGCTGTAGGTGGGATGACAAAACACACAATTACTCATATACTCAATGACCCCTGTTCACTGTATTGTGCCTGTGCCTTTCCTTCACTCACCAGGATTCCTCTATTCCCTTCCTTTAGAATTTCAGAATAAACCCAGTCTTCTATTCAGTGATGCCAAAATCAGAAACTCCAAAAATGCAGGTTCAGGAGGCTAATACCAAAACATGAGCCTCTCCACAGTACTAGTCACATTCACGAAAGGCACTTCTCTTTCCTCTTGCTCCCTGGTATTGTTACTCACACAATATAGGGACTTAATCACCACAACCAGATTCAGCGTCTCCGGCACAAAGAAAAGTTAATGTTGGCTTACTGAGAACTGCAAAATGTCTCGGAGAAAAGAAGCAGGCTGATTTTCTTCTTTTTTACAGTACCTGCTTAATGCACACAAAAAGAACCTCTCTACAAACTGAAAAGCGTTTTCCTTGAGCGCGTCCGAAATCCGGTCGCGTTGTAGAAATTGACACGCTTTTACTTTTCTCGCGGGTAGAATAGAAGCGTCTCACGCCTCACACTAACACCGCGGCTACACTAGCTAACGAGCTGAAACAAAGTATCCAATGTTCGAGGATCACAGTACATGGATAGGAAAGGCGAGCCCGCGCTTTCCTCACGTAAACAAACAGAAGGTGATTACAATACCAGCCGGTATGCAATGACTCGAAATCCAGGACAAACAGGCATCCAAAAGGCTGAACTCTTCACGCTGGGATCCGGCGGGGAGCACCATCCGCCCTTCCTAGATTCTCCAACAGGTTAATTGACAAGCACCTTCCCCTTGGAGAGGAAGGGCTTATGTCCCACGAGGAAATCCCAGGGCAGTCTGGGACTTGTAGTCAGAATAACTCTTCCCGTTTTCACTGCATATCTGGAAGTCCGCCCTCGGGATTTCAGAATCGCCACATGATTGTGCAGCAGGTGCAGTGGCACCAGTGTGGCGTAGCTATCATTGGTGCAGCATGTGCAGTGGTACCGGTGTGTGGTGGCTACCATTGGTGGAGCAGGTGCAGTGGTAGTGTTGCTTAGCTATAATTGTGCAGCAGGTGCAGTGACACCAGTGTGTGGCGTAGTTACCATTCGTGGAGCAGGTGCAGTGTTATCAGTGTTACTTAGCAATGATTGCGCAGCAGGTGCAGTACCACCAGTGTGGGGTAGCTACCATTGTGCAGCAGGGGCAGTGGCACCAGTGTGGCATAGCTACACTTGTGCAGCAGGTGTAGTTGCACAAGTGTGGCATAGCTACCCTTGTGCAGGAGGTGTAGTGGCACCACTGTGACATAGCTACCATTGTGCAGTAGGTGCAGTGGCACCAGTGTGGTGTAAGTATCTTTGGTGGAGCAGGTGCAGTGGTACCAGTGTGGCGTAGGCGTAGCTACCATTGGTGAAGTAGGTGCTGTGGTACCAGTTTAGTGCAGCAGGTGCAGTGGTACCAGTGTGTGATAGCTACCATTGGTGGAGCAGGTGCAGTGGTAGTGTTTCTTAGATATGATTGTGCAGCAGGTGCAGTATCACCAGTGTGTGGCGTAGTTACCATTTGTGGACCAGGTGCAGTGTTATCAGTGTTACTTAGCTATGATTGCACAGCACGTGTAGTACCACCAGTGTGGCATAGCTACCATTGTACAGCAGGTGCAGTGGCACCAGTGTGGCATAGCTACAATTGTGCAGCAGGTGCTGTTGCACCAGTGTGGCAGGCACCAGTGCGCCACATTGGTGTAACACACTCACCCCCACAGACTCACCACTACACACACAACCACACACACAACAACACACCACCAGCCGTCAGTGCACGCTTTTACCAGGGCCAAACACCACCAGCCATCAATGCACGCTTTCACGAACCACAAACACCACCAGGCGTACAAAACCAGCCGTCAGTGCATTCTTTTACAAGGCGCACTCACCAGCAACCGTCAGTGCACACTTTCACCAAACACACACGCCATCAGCCATCTGTGCACGCTTTTACCAACTACACACCCACCAGCCGTCAGTGCACCCTTCCGCCAGGCACACACACCTCCAGCTGGCAGTGCACTCTTTTACCAAGCACACACACCACCAGCCACCAGTGCACGCATCAATTGTTAACGCGTCCACAATTAACTATTGTAGCAATGCCAGTATGGTACACTTTACTTTTAAACATATTCATCTAAAGCACAGCATGCCTCCATTGCTACAATTCCAATGTAACGCAAATTATTCCACTACACACCACATGCACACACTCCATAACACATGGCGAAAACATATTGCAATTTACAATGCCATTTGCTCAAACTCAAATAAATCCAAGCCCGATTGCATTTCTAATGCTTGTTTTAATTTGCCAACCTTAAGCCTGGGTGGATGAGCACTATTTTTAAAGATTTTGTGCCAAATCACCAATGAGTCAAAACTGTAAGCAATCCAAGTATAATCATAGTCCCTTCGTTCCGGACATGATTTAGACTTTGGTGAATGGAATACTCCTTGGCAAATGTAACAAATACACTGTCTGCCATATTACATGTGCATCATATCCTATGGCTTTTGTAGTACAGCGGATAGGATATCTCTCACATTTGTGATGCAGTATCCAATCTGCTAAACTTTAAATCAGGCCCTCTGTCATGTAATGTAGCACTTCTGCCTTTTCCGAAGGCTCTAAATAACAAGATGCTATGGTTACCCAATGTAATAGTGCCCAATTTAGTGATCTTGAAAGGATGTAAGGCTGCATCAGCATAGTAAGAACTCAAATTTGTCACCTACAGCCCCCTCCTTCAGCTGCAATCATTCAACTCACTGAGTTATTCTGTCAAAGGAGATAATACTCACATTATGGTGACATTTAAAGATCAGTTAATTTTAAGATTGCTTGGCAGGACAAATTAATAATGTCACTCAAGGGCTTGGAGAAAACTCCCTTCTTGTTAGGGCCATTGATTATTTACTTCCTATAATTTGGCAGAGATGGCAGCTCAGACATGGCTGTCCACTCTATCACATTTCTGACGAAAAGGAGCCAGCTGTGGTGATTAAAGCACTTTTTTCTGAAGGAAAGAAATCTGAGAAGAAACGAGAAAAGGCGTGCTGCTCCACAGAATGCACCTACATCTCAAAATGCACTTTTGCATTTTCTGAAACTAGAGCAGTCACGTGCAGCACTGATATGTGTTTTACATACATGTGTGATCTTTGTCAATCTGGACCTGCGGAAGCCATGGCAGGGAGGAAAATCATTAAAGTCAAGGGTAGCAGAACAGAAATACAAAGAAACGTTTTGTTGCTAGCATAGGAGCAGGTCAGTAAATAGAATGGGCATGATAAGTGTAAGCATCTTACCTTGTTGAAACAAGATAAACTAGCCAACAGTACATGCTACTGACATATTGGTTCCTATTAGCAGCATACGGTCATCTGCTTTGAAGGATGCTCTACTGTTATCATTACAGTTTCCACCCATGTTTTGATATCACTATAACGAACACTGGGGCATATTACCAAGCAATAGCGATAATTATCGCTATTGCTTGGTTAGAGACAAAAATGTACCGCTGAGCTGCGGCGATTTTTGCCGCAAATAAACCTTGGTATTACTAAGGTTTAACGCAAATGCGATAAAAATCGCCGCAAAGCATGAATATGGCTGAAAAGTCAGTGATATTCATGCATTACCGAGCTAATGCTCTTAGCCATGTTATCCACCTCCCATTGGATAACATGGTTAAGAACTGCTCAGGGCAGGTGTTAGCTTTTGGAGATATTCGCGCAATGCGCGAATATCCCCAAAAGTTGGTAATAGGAGATAGCAATGTTAGTGACTGTTTTCAGTCGCAAACATCTTGGCACGCCCACTTTGCATGTCATTAGTGATAAATATCACTGACATGCAAAGTGGCGCCCAAGATGGTCGCTATCTCCTACTAGCTGTCGCTAACTGGTGTTAGCGACAGCTAGGTAATAGGGAGAGAATTTTATCTCCGCTTTTTTGGCTTTTAAAGCCAAAAAAACCCCTTGATAATATGCCCCACTATTTGTTCTTCTTGTCATTGTTGCAACTTTTTATTGAAAATGTAAAGCTATTTTTGCTATTCCTCTTCCAACCTTTCCCCCTAGTGTGGTGCTGGCAAATATAATTTGTTACTCCTAGTTCTCATTTTGAAAACCAAATTCTGTAACAATATGCATATCCTCCCCAGTGCCTTATCTGTGTAACACTTCGGGAGTTTTGTTATGATTTTTTCTGAGTTTGCCAGCAGTGCACCAAGCTGTGTCTGGGGTGAGGGAGGAGAGGAGACGTGTATATCCCTACATTGCAACGTGTCCAGCTGGAACTCTGCTAATCAAACCAAATATGTATCAATGTTTTTAGATAACAAAGTTATCTGATAGCAAAATATCATGTGAGATCCTGCACCTCGTGCAGCGTTGAATAAAAGTAAACAGAAAATGGCTAGACTACAACACAAGGTTCACATACAATTCCATTTCTTAAAGCCAAGTAAATTTAAAACTGTATTGTACAGACCTTGCTGTAGAGCGAACGACCACTGCAAGCCGAGTGGTAATGGACATGCTTCAGAGTGATGTACAAAAGGAAAGAGAGAGAAAGTAGGAAGGGGATTTCTTCTGTATTGAGCATGAGCGGTAAGTGGGACCTGGGAGAACCCCTAATCAATGCCACATAAGATCTCACTGATGGGATGCGCCTCCAGCTCCTTCTGGAACCATGGGAGTGATGCCGGTTGGCAGGATATTTCCCTGTGGTTCCTGGACAAGGCAATATGGCAGCTGTCGTACTCCACAAGGACTACAGCCCCTTAATGAAGGATTTCACACCTCAGTGATTTATGATGTTGGAGGGTTTGCTATTTCATCGTTCACAGTCACTGGCTAACTTTGCAGTGACTTTGGGTTAATGGAATTCACTCTGTGCTATGGGCCTCAGCGGACAGGAGGACAGCCTACAGACCCCAGCCTCGTTTTCATCAATATAGCCCACTGCAAAGAACAGATCTGTTCAATTGCATCTCAGGGCATTCCACTAAAATACCCTTACGTTTATAATTCATTTAATTACAAAGCATTCCAAGTAAAAGTGATATTTTGCATTAGTTTGCACAGGACAGACATTTTATTAACACATCATTGCATAAAATAATTGGCAGTGAAAACCTGTGGCCCTCACTCTTATCCTCACCCTAATCTTGTTCTCATTCTGTATAACTTAGAAAATTGCGTGACGATTTTTCTAACTACTCCAATGTGCTTCTGTAAGTGAATGGTTCACCTTCTTATCATTCCCTGTAAACTTGTTCTTGATTCCCATCTACCATCGAATGTACCCCATTCATTTATATCAAATCAGAAAACAATCCCTTAAGCCAAATCAGAAAATGCTGTTATTTAATTGATATCATTTTATATTAAATAAAAAAGTCAGTGCTACCTCCTATTTAGTGATGTCATTGACTGAAGATTACTGAAAATGGCCATCCCTTAGAGTGTGTTGGCCATTTCAAAGATAATTCCCATTAGTACTACACGCATATTTAGAAATTCATGAGCATAGTAGCATGCAAGTGTGATTTCACTACAATCATAGGATTGGCATACATCCTTCAAATTGTTCTTTGGTTGTCGCTAGCCACACTAAACAAGCAATGCATAGTTAGATATACTTTTTTCACTTAGGAAAATGTGTTGGAAATGCATGAGCCAAAACATGCTGAGCTCCAGATCAGAAAATTTCCAGGGTATACTTTTGTTCCCTTGCGGTAGAACCACTTTGTTTCTACCTCCTATATCTCCCTCAGAATGTTGCCAATGACAGCAGGGCTCTTTTTGTAGAGAGAGATCCTCCATATTGAGTACTGACGCTCTGAGGCAACTATGATTGGGGTTAAAAAGAGGAGTTTTGATGTCTGTTTCTTGCATAAAACATTCGCCCCATTGTGTGCTTGGGTGGAGTAGAAAAGATAAGGGTGTTAAGTATTGGAGGGGCAGTTTGAAGTTGGAAAATGGAACAGATCTCAGCTGCACTGATATGTTCTCTAAAGACTTTATACAAACAAATCACTATATTTTGGGTAATCTTTTAATCGTGGGTAGAAGGCTTTAGGCTGTACAGTATTGGGATTTCCATTAATTCTATTTCGTTGAATGCTGACAAATTATTATCTGGCAAAAAAATTCAGAGAGTCAAAGTTATAACAGGAGACACAAAACATTAATGTTTAGCCACTAGAGGCATTTTCAGTTATTAAAAAGTTCCGACCAAAAATTTGTTTCCCAATAAATTAACAGCGTGGACTATAAGTCACTGGAGGATAAAAGCGTAAAAGCTTTCCCTGCCCTACTGGGAAATTAATAATCTCTTTTGGAGATGCCTTTGCTCACAAAAAAGATTCTGATGGTTTGGAATCCTTGCTGAGGACAAAAGATTCTGATGAAAGATTGGGATAAATACAGCTGCTGGGAACTCTTATAAACCATCAGTTTTAAGTGTTCCCCAGGAATCAAGGGGCATAATATCAAAGGGGTTTATCTCCGCTTTTTTGGCTTTAAAAGCCAAGAAAGCGGAGATAAAATTATCTCCCTATTACCTAGCTGTCACTAACACCAGTTAGCGACAGCTAGTAGGAGATAGCGACCATCTTGGGCCCCACTTTGCATGTCAGTGATATTTATCACTAATGACATGCAAAGTGGGTGTGCCAAGATGTTAGCGACTGAAAACAGTTGCTAACATCGCTATCTCCTATTACCAACTTTTGGAGATATTCGCGCTAAGCGCGAATATCTCCAAAAGCTAACACCTGCCCTGAGCAGTTCTTAGCCATGTTATCCAATGGGAGGTGGATAACATGGCTAAGAGCATTAGCTCGGTAATGCATGAATATCGCTGACTTTTCAGCGATATTCATTCATTTGCGGCGATTTTTATCGCATTTGCGATAAACCTTGATAATACCAAGGTTTATTTGCGGTAAAAATCGACGCAGCCCAGCGGTAAAATTTTGTCTCTAACCAAGCAATAGCGATAATTATCGCTATTGCTTGGTAATATGCCCCCAAGTGACGTAGGTGACCTGCGCGGAGGTTCAAAAACGTCTCAGTAAAGGATGACAGATAAATGCAGCGGTAGGTAAACAAAATGTACGATTTCCAAAAGAGTATTTTGAGCACCACAGTAGACTCTTATAATCTGAGATCAAGAAATACATTAGGACCCTGCAAATGTAGAACCCATCAGATTGCAACCAGTCCCAGAAAATGGCTTATATACTTTGATATTTGGATAGAGCAGATGAAGTGTTAGGGTAAAGGGCTAAATAATCTAATTCCAAGAATCACTAAATGATTTGAAAAAGATTGCTATTGACCTTGTTAGCATCAAATTACACCTATATCGAAGATATATGGCGTTTCTGCAAACTCTTATTAACTTTGACAAAACCCAGAAAGTACCTCGACTGCATGAAAAATTAACTTATCTAAAGGGAAATTCCAGATATCTATGGTAAGGTTTACCCAGCTGCGGCCTGTGCCGGTAAGAGCAGTGGGGCCGAATGGCAAGGGAAAATTAATTATTTATGTAATTTTCCCTTGTCGTCATCTGTCGAAATCACCCTCCACCGCTCTTACCTGCATGGGCCGCAGCTGGGTCTATACTCAAATGAGTTTCAAACTAGTAGCATTTGTATGCTGCTCTGAGTAGGTAAGTCTTATTGTGGAATCTCAGGAAGGATGTCCCTTGAATAGATGGATGAGTGAGGCGCTGCTGCTGTTATTTAGGCCTGGGGGAAGGACTACGCTACGCTTGCGTAGTTTTCATAGTTTGCACAACTACGCACAACGCGAATTGCACGTAGCACAGTGCAAAAACGCATAGCGGGCATTTTGTGCTTGCTCACGGTCCTCTACGTCAAGTTGGCGACCATGAGCGAGCAAAATAACATCCCGGCGAGACTTTTTCCTCGTTTCCGATCAGCAACATCAAGTTGCCGATCACGAGTTTGGAAAATTAACCTCCTGGCGAGATTCTCAACACAGGGAGGTCAGGTTTCTCATTGCGAGTGCTCGCGTATGCTCTCAACCGCTCGCAATGAGAAACTACCAATCCGTGTAGAGAAAGCTGCCGCTCGAGTACAAATCTACTCGAGCGGCAGAAAACAACCGCTTGCACTGTGCAAATTGCGGTTTGCACTGATTGCACAGTGCGGACAAGCATCCGGCACTGTACAATCAGTGTGAACAGCATTTTGCACAGTGCAGTACGCAGTTCGCGTAGTTACGTGTAGCTCGTGTTGTGTTAAGTGCACTTCACATAGCTACGCGTAGCGCTACTATGCAAACTACGCCCAGGGTTACTGTTATTGAGATTTTATTTAGGACTGTTTTTTTAAAGAGGAGTTTGGCAAAGCTATTTTGAAAAACTGCCTTTTATTTCTTATGCCAAGAAAAATAAAGAATATTTAATGGATTCTTTTAGCTGGATTTCACATAAACGAGGGCTAAGCCCATGGTTCTCCCTCTTTCAGAATATGATTTAATGTTTAATTACACTTCTTTCTGAAGATCTTCAGCTGGTTGACTTCAGGATCTGGCACCAGATGCTTGACTGTTCAAAGAACACTCTACATTTAATTTGAATTTGATTCTGACAATGTTTGGATTCAAGAAATGTCTTTCTTGTTTTATGCGACATCACATAAATCAAGCCCTTTATCATCTTACATCACATTAGGCGCTTGTTCATAAAGAGATCATACTACATTTTAAATTCACTTGAATTGATCTCAAGTCTAGGGGAGCGCATCATAGTTTGAAGGTGTGACAGACAGACCTTTTCTGTGAGGCATGACACATCCTGTTTGTGTATTTTGTACTAGATGCAGCATAGTACATTATGAAAAGCGCTCTACATACCTGTCATATAATTTCATTAAACCTGAAGGAGAGAGTCTACATTATGAGTAGAGAGACAGAGAGGCCTTTTATGTAGCACTGATGTCTTGAATATTAGCACAAGCCCTTGATGACACTCCAAAGAGCACTCTGTTTTAGCCTCTGACTCAATTTCATTATAATAATGAAGAAAGGCTGTGGCTTCCTCAATGAGAGGCACAAATGAAGTGGAACCAAGCTTGAGAGGAAGCACATGTTTTGTGAAGCAAATTCCATGTGGCATTTTGTTCAACTAAAACAAATTGTACTCTGTAAAACTAAACGAAACAGACCCCTTCCTCAAACTCTGCACTATGGTGTTTACTGAAACTCGTCTAAATCAAAACCTTCCTTATATTATGTCATTTTTCTTTTCAGCGTTTTATATACCTCAAACTTTGACCGAAGGTATCAGAGCACTTTACGTAAGCACCAGTAGGGTTACATAAGGGTACATTAATTTTTGTTAGGCACGGTAGGTGACCTGATTTGCCCAGAATCACGGGATGTTGAGTGTCATTGCAGAGACTCAAACCCAGTTCCTCAGATTTGAGGTCGACCACCCTAGCCGTTAGGCCACATCCTCTCTTATTATTTCTTGCTGGTTTAGGTTATTATAAATATTTTGGTTCTTTTTGTTTATGTATGAAAGCAGGGAGTAAAGGAACACATCAAGCTTTAAGAAAGCTCTTCAGAAAATAACAAACCTACACATTATCCCTTTGCAGGATCGACTCTGAGAATATTAAACTTTCTTCCATTCAAGATTCGGTCAAACCCATTGACCCATATTTTCACAAAAGGTGGAAAGGATCCTTATGAACAGATTCCTTGCCCAATGTATTGGTTAGCCTGACTTCAAAGACCCCATACAATTGCTTCTGTTTCCAACTTATGTACAGCACGCTGATACACTTGGGTCATGTTCGGCCTTTATAAACTATGTTAAATAAATAAATACATCAATTAAACAAGTCTTCACCAAAGCTAAATAAATATCATTGCTAGTTATACCTACTATTACACTCCTTGGAAGATGTCAATTAATATTAATATTATACCAGGACATTTGTAATGCAGATACCACTAAAATGCATCTAAGTACAAGTTCTGTCTCCCTTGAAAATGCATAAAGGTGTTCTAGTAAGGTGCACTTGGTATCAGGCACTTCATTATAAAGAGTAAGTTGTCCATAGGTTAATACCACATGCTAACCACGAGATTTCATGTGTATGCCGTAGGTGGCTTCTCAGCAGATGACTGGTGCTGTTGTCGATGTTCCTACCCTCTGAAGTCTTGACACTTTAAGTCACTAATCTGGCGGTGCTTCTAGACACTGCAGTTGTCATTCTTAGGGCTTGGTCTTTGCACAATCCTAGTAACACCTTAACCACGCCGGCCATTCCTCTGCGGTGCGTTTAATTGAGTGGGAAGGGCCTGGTCAGCCAACGGACGTGCGCAGCACTACGGAGGTAGGGCTCGCGACGGCCGTTGGCCGACGGGAGCAACGAAAGGGTTAAAATGTCATAATGTCAACAGTTTCGTCTTGAAAACAGTAGTGGTATCATTGGCCACATTAATGTGATGACCAGCAAACTCCTCCACATTGCTTATCGCTGACCTAGAGGTTTGGTTCTTTAGGGGCATTTGAAAGTGATATTCATTTCCTAAGGCCAGGGCTGCAGGTGATTATGTGAGGCTGCAGTGTCAAGTAATTAGGAAGGAAAAGGAGCTTCTCTCCTATTCTCCTCCTCGTAACTTTGTATTTCCGGGCTCCCTAGATGGTTTATAATTATCCTAGACCCCGCCTAAAAACAAAAATTAAGCGAACCTTTCTCTTGTTGTGCTTGTACTTGATATAGAACTCGTGATCCTGCCTTGTGCCATCTACATGTTCAGAGACATCTGCCCCACTGGCTCCCTTCACCACTGCTGAATCCATGAGGCCCATTCCAACTATGCTTCTTAGCCAGATCCTCAGTTTGCTTTAACACATTTGTTCTCCATCTCTTCTGATTTCATGGAAATGGGAGAGCACCTCAAAGTCAGAATTTACTACTTCAAAACACTTAGGGGCATATTATCAATGCTGGCGATATGCTATTTTTTCCGATTTAGCAGCTGTTTTTTTACGCTAAACGGCAATAATACTATCGCCCAATTAGCAAGCTGTCACTAACTGATGTTGGCAACAGCTTTGAGGCAATAGCGAGCGTTTTGGGGCCCGCTTTGCATGTTAGCGATAATTATCGCTAATGACATGCAAAGTGGGCGTTCCCAACCCGTTACCAACTGAAAGCAGTCGCTAACGTCGCTAACGCCTATTAGCAAGGCAGGCTTAGCGATGGCAATATTCGCGCTAAGCGAAAATATCGCCAAAAACTAACACCTGCCCAGACCAGTTCCTAGCCATGTTATCCAATGGGAGGTGGATAACATGGCTAAGAGCATTTAGTCGCTAATGCGTGAATATCGCTGTATTCTCAGCGATATTCACGCTATCGCCAGAAAAATTATCGCTTTGGAGACAAACGTAGCTAATAGCACGTTATCTCAGCGATAAAAAAATTGTTGCCAAGCCTAGTTAGCGATAAATATCGCTAATCATTGGTAATATGCCCCTTAATTCCCTTGTGATTATAATAAAATACACTTCTTCTGTCCCTGGATGCTGATTTCAAAATTTTTTAAAAAAAACAAAACCACAAAATAAAAATATATGAACCCTAAAATGCACCAAACAAAGTATGTGGCAAATCTTATAAGAATCAATGAAACAAAGCAACAAAACAAACTGAACATTAACAAAACTAAAAGCCTGATTTGGAGTTGCATACAGCCATTAAATTTAAATGACAGCCCCATATTGCATGTGGCAAGTGTAGAAAATAAATCCGACTTTGTCCAGGGTTTCTAGGCGGATTGCTTTTTCAGGAGAAAATATTATTTCTTTTTAAAAAATGGCCCACATTATTCATGTTACAATACAGTTTCCCAAAAATATTAGCTAAAAGGCCTAGCGTTTGCAGGCATTTAAGAAGAGGATCTCACGACCATGCATTTAATGACAGGACCAGGAGGTAAGGATTATGCTCTTCTTTCTTCATTTTATTGAATAACTGTAAACAACATCCAGAAAAAAATTCATTTGCCATAACACCAGGGAACAATGAAGTTTAGAAACCAACCAGTTCATGTCTAACCATATGCTACCATGTTCTGCAACTCGCATTGCCCTTCGTCTATTGCTGCTCGTAGTTGTGTAAGTTGAGTATTAGAACACTGGTCCCCCTTTTTAATGTTTTGCCTTAATTGCTGTATTGGTAATTCTTCTTTCAGGTGAGAGGTGCTTGCACCTCAAGCAGCAGCGGCCACAAGAACAATGCGCCGCTTCTTCACAGCTGTTTCTCCACAATAATGTTCCTCTTCTGAGGGATTGCGGCCAGGGCACGCTGAGGTCTGCCGACCACTAGAGGGCACGTGCCCCTCTAGTGTCTTCTTAGGGTGCTGTTTGTTCTCTTTGGCCTGTGAAGTTTGTGTCAGTTTCAGATCTAGCTAAGTGCCTCTGCCAACGATATCCACAAGCCGAGTGCCCTGCCAGCCTGGAGTGAAAACACCCTATGGGGTAAGACCATTTCGGGCGCAGAGACTCGTGCAAAAAAGGCAGACTTGTTCAGGCTGTGATATATTGTGTGTATTGGGCCCATTTGACATTAAATGAGGGCAAATTATCTGGCTGGCTTTCTCCACTGTTGGGACCTAGTGAGGATTACGATCCTTCATTGTGGGCCATATACATCTATAAATAGCTACACATTCCATTCAGGTCTTCAAGGCCTGTTGCCTGCAAATCCTCGCATGTCTGCTAAGATCTTGGGTTGGCTCCTTCCTTAAGGGCCCCACAAGGGCTGCTGCAGGCTATTGAACACTATTGAGGTTTCACGCCCACATAACAACTCCCTCTTACCTGGTGGGTGGCCACTGTGCAGTGCATATATCTACAGGATAACTATACCTACCTCACAGTCCTTATGGAGGAGTATGGGGAATGCTATGAGGAGGAGGGTGTAGAATACTTCCCAGTTGCAGATGACTACTGCGATGAGGTAGGCCACTCCATAATCAAAGTGGTCTCGGGCGCTATGGCCCATCTGGAGAATGGCACAACAGTGCCTACAACCCCTCGCACCGAGGGAAGATATTCCTGGGCCTATTGCCACAAATCCCTCAGAGTGGGCCCTGCTTCCGACTCTGAGACCCCGTGCAAACACCCACACGACGTGGAGCTGGACCTGAGTGCTTTCGCCAGGCTGAAGGAGGCATTTTTAGGGGCAAACCCCCCTACGCCCAACCCCAATGGCTTCTCACAACCCAGCGAGGCTTTGCCTATTCCGTCACCTCCACCTTCAGATGGTTCCCCTATAGGTTCAGAGGGTGAGTCTGATCATGACCAGTCCTGGACACCTTCATCCAATCCCCTGCTGGGTCAGGGGCCACTGATTGCTAGTCAGATCTCTTAGACCCAGAGGAAGTCATGCATTCCCACTCCTCTCATGAGACACCTTGTGACAAGGTGGCTAATTATGCGGCTGGAAAGCTCCATAAGCCTATTGATCAGGAGGTTAAAAACTGCCTTCAGGCAGAATGTTCCACCCGTCTTTGTGGCCCTCACTCCTGAGATAGGTGCATGTATGGCCACTTTTCTGGACAAATAAAGATCTTTGATATGTCAAAGGAAGCCAAGGAACCCCCTGATGCACTGTTCAATTGGGCCCAAAGAGCCATTATATTTCTTGGGAATGCCAACTGTGCTATCTTGACAGAGAGATGCAGATCTTTGTGAATTAATATTGATCCAAAGTTAGGGGAATTGGCAACTTCAGAGGCGGGCCAGTTGACACTGGGTGGGCTCTTTGGTGACCCGTATGTCAAAGAGCTCTGGAAGTTTGCCTCGACATTTAATTCACTTGGCAAGGCCCAATTCACTGTCAAGCTCATCTCTACTGTGTGTGTTTATTCCAGGGCTGGCCATGGTAGGGGGCACTCGGCTGGCCGTTCCCATTACTTTGCCTCCGGCAGGGGCCTACCTTCCCAGCGAACTCACTGGGAGGACTCCTCAAGCCAACTCCAATTCACCCAGTGAGTTTTTCATTCATTTTGTTGCTGGGGGGGGGGAGGGGGGGGGTGGTCCCCAGGTGTAGTTTTCAGAAAATTGGCAGTTGCTCACGTTTGATGCCTGGTTGCTCCAAACTGTACAGGAGTTCCACTTAGAGTACTACGGTCCCCCTTCCAACCTAATTCAGCGTGAGGTTCAGGAACTTTTAACCAAAGGGGCAAGCTGTCTTTCCAATCCTCACTCCTCTGAGTTTATAAGCAATCTCTTTCTGGTCCAGAAACAGGATGGCAGTCTGATCTCGGTGATCAATCTCTGAGAATTCAACGAGTGGTTGGTATACCGCCACTTTAAGATGGAGGGCATCCACCTCCTGCGCGATCTTATGCGACTCAATGACTGGATGACCCGGCTGAACCTCAAAGACGTTCATCTCTCGTTTCCCATTTTTCCAAAAAAAATCCATGGTTCTCTAATGCCAATGGCAGGGTCAAACTTTCAACTTTCAAGTTCACCTCTCTACCTTTTGGTCTGTCATCGGCCTCACCAAGGTTCTGAAAGCAATTGGTACACAAATGATTGTGTACCTGGATGATATACTACTGATGGACCAACATCTGAGTGCTCTGTCCCATCACCTAAAGATGGCATTGAATCTCCTTCAATCCCTAGGTTTTGTCATTAAACAGTTGTGAAGTCTGTTCCCTTCGCGCTCCACCACCTTTCTGGGGTTTGTGATCATTTCAGTGGCGACAACACTGAGCTTTCCCTCCAAGAGGATGGCCAAAATCTGGCACGAAGTGAGGAGAACATTAGCAAAACTGAGGACCTCCCTCCATCAGATAGTCAGGATGGTAGACCTATTGTCAGCCTCAATTCAGGCTATCTTTCCGGGGCCTCTAAATCTCAGGGCCTTACAATGGTTCAAAGCATCTCACCTTCACGGTGGCCTCACAAACTCCCAGTACGTCCCCCTGTCAGACGAGGCCAGGGAGGAGCTCCAGTGGTGGCTCTCCCACATGGAGGTGTGGAATGCCCTGTACTACAGCTGGAGAGCAGACCAGGGAGCAGTGGCGACTGATGCTTTCCTCCAGGATTGGTCGTAGGAACAGGGTTCACCCTTTCCCCCACTCACCATTATCATGTAGTTCACAGCTCAGGTGCACAGTCAGAAGGAGGATGTTGTGGTGCTCACTCCAGTGTGGAAATCGCAAGTGTGGTTTCCTATTCTGATGGAACTTTCTTGGGCCTCTCCAACTCATCTCTACCAGTATTCTCATCTTCTGAGTGACCCCTCCGGGAATCCTCATCAACTGGTGACAAGTAACAACATCCAGCTCATAGCGTGGAGGATTGCAGGCCAAAGTGACAAGTTCCTGGCCTATCAAGAGATGGAGCGGATCTCCTCTATCAAGCTGGATCCCGTGCGGGCGGACATTCTTCACATCCTAAATTTCCTGACCTCTTTAGCAGCAGGAGGAATGGCTTACAGATTGGTCAATACATTTAGATCAGCGTTATCCGCGGGTCATATAGTGATTGCAGGTTCGCCAGTGGGAGAACATACTCTGGTCAAAAAATTGTTCTGCGGCATTAGACTGTCCGTGCCTCCAGAACCCAGGTACTTGGTCCTCTTATTTATTTATTTATTATTTATTTTTTGCACTTATAATGCGCACAGATACCCACAAAGGGTTTCCCGGCGCAAAGGAGGTGAGAGCTGAGAAAAACACCGACAGCACAGAAAACAACCTATTTAAAGCCTGCAATTATTTATCAAAAAGCCAAGTTTTTACACCTTTCTTAAAACTGGCGAGGTTTACCTCCTTCCGCAGGGCTAAAGGCAAAGAGTTCCAAAGAACTGGACCCAGATGGGAGAAAGACTTTCCCCCCATGCGGGCCAGTTTAAATCTGGGAACCACAAAGTTGGCTCCATTTGAGGAGCGGAGGTTTCGTTCAGGAACATAGGGCCTAACCAGATTCTGAAGGTACTTTGGGGCGGTCCCTGCCTTGATCCTAAACATGTAGGTCAATGCTTTGAACCGGACACGGTTCTCAACCCTAAGCCAGTGAAGGTCCTTAAGGTGTTTTGATATTCTGGCAGTCCTAGGGATCTTACAAAGCAGCCTGGCGGCGGAATTTTGGACCAGTTGGAGCCGCCTAATCACAGCTAGATTGGAACCCAGGTATAAGATGTTACCGTAGTCAAGCCTAGATGTAATCAGTGCATTGACTACGGTCTTCTGGGTATCCATAGGTAGCATCCAGATGATCTTCCGTAACCACTTCAAGATGGTGAAGCACATACCAGCTACTTTGTTTGCCTGCTGTTTCATTGATAACGAGTCATCAATGCATACCCCTAGGTTCCTGACTTGAGTGGCCGGGCGGGGGAAAGCACCCAGGGAGGATGGCCAATGGATATCCTGCCATAGATCTCTCTTTTTCCCTAGGATGAGAATCTCCGTCTTCTCCCCGTTAAGCTTCAGCTGATTGGTGGACATCCAGCTGAAGACTTCCTGAAGGCCTGATTTCAATGCAGACGGGGATGAAGGCTCTGCGTTTGTAAGGGAAAAAATAATCTGCGAATCATCCGCATAGGACATAAGTTCTAAACCGACTCGCTCAGCTAAATCGGCGAGTGGGCGGAGATACAGATTAAAAAACAGCGGGCTCAGAATTGAGCCTTGAGGCACGCCATGTGGAGACTGAAAGGTGTCTGACTGAGCTTGCGAGGACGAGATCTGGAACGTCCGGTTGCTCAGGTAGGACGCGATCCAGTCAAGCGCTTTCCCTCCGACACCATCATCACTCAGCCTAGCAAGTAGTCTGTTGTGTGAGATGGTGTCGAAGGCCGCACTAAGATCAAGTAGGACAAGAGCAACTGTTTGCCCCTCATCCAAAAATCCCCTAATCTTTTTGGTGACTCCCAAGAGGGCGGACTCGGTGGAGTGGCCGGCCCTAAAACCTGACTGAGTAAAATGGAGAAGATTGTTGTTCTCCGTGTACATTGAGAGTGCACCGTGAATGTGCTTCTCTAAAATCTTAGAGAACGCAGGTAGCAGGGAAATTGGGCGGTAGTTGGCCAGCACCTCAGGATCAGCCGCCGGCTTTTTCAATAGAGGGCTGACCATGGCATGCTTCCAGGCCGCTGGAACAGTTGCCAGCTGGATGGAGGCATTTAATGTGTCAACAATAATCCCTAGAGCTGGGTCATCCAACTGCCTCAGAACGTTAATGGGGAGAGGATCACAGGGAGAGCCTGATTTAATGGACGCAGCTAAAGATTTCAAGATGTCCAAAGAAATGAGTGGCCAAGAGTCAAGCCGTGGTTCTGTTTGATTTGCCAAAGGTGGGGACGGAACTTCCCCGTCATCCCTCATCAGAGGATTAATGTTGGCAATTATCTTCTCTATCTTTTCCACAAAATATGTGGCAAGATTTTGACATTTTTGAGGGGTCAGGGGAGGTGGGGCAGCCGTAGAATTTGCTCCGGCCAGTTCCTTAACAGTGTCAAAAAGAGTCCGTGCTTTGTTTGCGGCTGTGTTAATCGTCTCCGTTATGTAACAGGCCTTGGCTCTCGTGCAGGCTCTATGATAGAGATTTCTGGCACTACGATAAATTTCCTTTTTTAAAGGATCGTAGTGTTTGCGCCACTTCCGCTCCTCAAATGGAGCCAACTTTGTCCTCTGGGACATGAATAAAGATTTAAACCTCCTGTCCTCATAGCCAAGTAACATAAACCTTTCCCGGAAACAGCTGTCTGCTAACATGGCCATTCTGCTGTACCTGATCTCCGGTAAGAGGGTGTAGGATGTCAGGGCCCCAGATATTAAGGGAAGAGCCTTCACACCAGATGGAGTCACTTTCCTTGTTGCTAGATGCACTAAAGTCATTCCCTGGCAATTTCCTATCCGCCTTCCCGGAGCTACCGAAGTTGTGCGTTGTCAGGTGTATCAAGGCCTATGAGACTATGACGGCGAAGCTTTGTCGCCACGGGGGAAGGCAACTGTTGATTGCTTTGAGAAACTTTTCCGAGCAATCTCCTCACCCATAATCGAGATGGATGCGTTGGATCATGTAGGAAGCGGGAACCAACATCAAGATTATTAGTGTGCACTCCACTCGGGGGAGTCGGAGGCGATGGCCTCAAGAGCGTTTGCTTTGAGAGCCCACTTAGGGGATATTTTAAATGAAGTGGATTGGTCATCAGATTCATCCTTCGAAAGGTTTTTATTTCAAACCAGTCTCTACCAATGTGGCTCTGGTGGTGGATACAGTTTAAACTAGCATAATGCTTGCCTCCGGGTCCTGCTTTAGAATGAAAAATGTTTTCGCTATTGTAACGGAAAGTTTCAGGGGCATCTTACCAAGGGCATTATTCTTTTTCCCACTAATGCGGCGATAATTTTATCGCCCTATTACCAAGCTGTCGCTAACACCAGTTAGCGACAGCTTGTAGGTGATAGCGGGCATTTAGGGGCACACTTTGCATGTCAGCGATAATTATCGCTAATGACATGCAAAGTGGGCGTGCCAAGATGTTAGCGACTGAAAACAGTTGCTAACATCTCTAACTCCTATTAACAACTTTTGGAAATATTCGCGCTAAGCGCAAATATCTCCAAAAGCTAACGCCTGCTAAAAGCAGTTCTTAGCCAAGTTATCCAATGGAAGGTGGATAACATGGCTAAGAGCATTGTCACGATAATGCATGAATATCGCTGATTTTTCAGCGATATTCATGCATTTCGCAGGATTTTTACCGCTTTTAAGATAAACCTTGATAATATCAAGGTATCTCAGCAGTAAAAATCCTCGGTGCTCGGCGATATTTTTTTCACGCTAACCAAGCAATAGCGATAATTATCGCTATTGCTTGGTAATATGCCCCTCAATTCTGTTAAGGACTTGAAAGTGAGGATTAACCCACCCTCACATGAATGATTACCCATCCGGGTTATTGGATCTCCTTATTGGAGTAAATTGAGCTTTCTGATGTTTTTTGAAGTTCTTGGTATAATAGGTTTTGCTGTATTGTATGGCTTCATGATTCCTTAACTTTGATGTATCCAAGCTTTCAAATTGAACATAAACTCATGAGAGCGGTTCGGGTGATAAGAACAATGAATGCCCTCACCATTTTGTGGGTAGCTTTTCTGAAAATCTTCCCAGGCCTAACTACCAAGGGCCATTTCACCCATTTTGCCCCAGGATTCAAAGGGTGCACCCCAGGGCAAAATGGTAATACAGAAGGGGCCGCAGACACTTGTGTGTCTGCTTCTTTAATACTGATAGCGCTGGCATTCATGTAGCACCATCACTGTCATGAGAGGGTAGTGTCTTTGCCTCTGTGCTACCGCTGTATTATAGACGCGGATGCAAATGGAAACAGGCGCGCATGAGGCGCGCTCACAATGCGCTACAAAAAGGTGGTGCACTACCAGTGCGCCTCTTGAAGGAAGCCCTATGGGGGGAGGGAGCAGAGAGTGAAGGGGTATCCCATGGACCTCCCAGATATCCCCATGCAGGCAGGTGCAGTCACTCACTGTACCTGCCTGCAGTGGGATCTCTCTCCCTTCTTTAAAATGCAGGTGGCATGCTGCCTGCACTATGAAACACAGAGTGGCTTTGAAGTAGCTGCTTCATATTTCACTGAATGTAGTGCCACCATCACAGGGTAGGTTTGAGGCTGCCCTAGGCCCAGTGCATTCATTGTAATAGGGCGCACTGTCCTTGTTTGTACCTGGCGCAACTCTTTCAAGGTGCACCGTGACGCAAACAGAGACAGTGTGCCCTTTTCCATAATACGAACCTAGCATGCCATTATTCATTACTTTATGCCTGTCTATCCATTATCTAACTTCACTTTGCTAGAATGATACTATTACTTTGGTCATTTCAGGTAAACGGAATGGAGGTTTTTTTCTACAGCAATGTGCTTGCTGTGTTTCATTTACATTGAAGATGGTAATCCATTTGAGGTCGAGCATAAGCCAAGACCTTTTTAATCAAAAAGCACATTAACACAAAAAAATCCCATTATTTCAGTATGCTTTGCCCAGCCAAAAATGTTTCTGCTTTGCTCGGTGTTTATTTTTTTTATACTGGCAATGGGACAACATCGCCTCAGATATTGAGGGGCAGATTTATGATGCCCTTGCACCTCTTTGCGCCGCAATTGCGTCACTTTATTTGACGCAACGGCGGCGCAAACAATGCGCCCTATTTACAACGTGACGCATCTAGGAGATGCGTCACGTTGCAAAGCCCTGCGCCATAAGGAGGCGTTCCTGCGCAGGGGGGGGGGCGTTCCTGCGCAGGAACGCCTCCTGAAAGTGGCTGAGTGAAATCTATGAGATTTCACTCAGTCACTTTCAGGCCAATGCTGCGTCAAAACCCTGCGCCTGCTTGAAGCAGGCGTAGGTCTTGACGCAGCATTGTGCAGATGGTGTACCCCCGAGCCTTGCTGGAGCTGCGTCGCGCTTGCGACGCAACTCCAGCAATGCGCCACCTTTCCGGTACAGATGCGTCACACATCTGTGCCGGTTTTGCACCATGGTGCATCGCATTATAAATTCGGCGCACCATGGGTGGCGGAGCTGTGGCGCACTGTGCCTCACATTAACTGGCGCATCGCTGGGGATGCGCCAGTTAACATAAATCTGCCCCATAGTGTTATAAAAACATGACCAAACAAAACGAGCATTTACAAACATGAAAGGTGGGCATTCAAAGCTAGATTTACGGATTTTACAAATGCATGCTGTATTGCATTCCCCAGTTTTCTGTTGCAACAACCAAGGTAGAAAACATTTGCTAAAGGAGAACATCCGTGTGTGCAAATGTGTGCACGGTGCAAGAATTGCAGTAATTGACATCCTTCTCAAATTCATTGAGAGCTATATTTTCATATCTGTTTTTTATTCAAAAAAGCAGCTTGGAACAGTTTTTAATACGCTTTGGCTACACGACCGCATTTTTATTTGTAATTCACAAGCTTCCATGGACCTACAAAGTTGGCCTTCGAGGAAAATACGGTATATGTATACCAGCCAACGATGAAAGCTCGCGTGAAAGTGGCATGGGAAATACAAGTTCACGTTCTAGTCAAGTAAGGTCATGCAGAAAATCTACTGAATGAAGTAAAAGAAGTCGAGCAGTGTCTACTAAAAGCTGGAGTAAAATATTAAGCACATCTGTGTGAAATATTTAGGCACTGCACATTCTATTCTGCTGGTTCACATGATAAATATTGAATATTTTCTGAAAGATGAGTTTTACTGTTATGTAGGGAATTTATTTTCATGTCTCAGTCTCTGAGCATTCATTGTTCATGGTAAGCTGCACGGCAGGGTCCTCCGGGGAAATGTCAATATACACATTCTGGCACAGAAGAGAAATCTGTTTTAATTTGTTGAAATATCCAGAATGAGTGGTAAATTTCAGAAATTCCCCTTCGCTGTCCTTTACCCTTGAACCAGCTACCCTTTACTTAACAATAAATTGATGAAGCACTGTGTGTGTGAACTGTTATTCTTCACTAATTACACCTCTCTGTTTGGACGCTGCTCGGTTATGTTAACCTAAGTCATGACTAGCCATTTCTCAAGACCTTACAAATTTAAGGGTATTTTTTGGACGGTGTTGCTGTCTTTATATTATGGAATGATTCTATGCCTTTTTTGCCATTCTTACTGTAAAAATGTGGGCATTTTCATCTACATTTCATAGAGGTCTTTTGGTCTGGCTGAAGACTGTTTTGGCTTCTTCATAGAGCTAATGAAGTGTATTGAGAGGGAGAGGGCAAGGTCAGCTGCACTCAGTCACTCGTTGTTGTGTCAGACCACATTAATCTGCCATTGGTTGATTGGAGCTGTCAAGGGACGTTCTGTCATTCCACAAATAAAAGGGCTGCATCACACAGAATTAGGCAAAAATGCAGAACCAAATTATGTGACTAGGTTGACAAACTATAAGCCATGAATAAGCAATTCGAAGAATTGTAACTCATTCGATGGATGCATTATTTCACTGATTTAACATTTGAGCACACATTAATACTGTATGGACAACAGCTTGCTGTCCTTATGACGAGTTAAACACCTGACTATAAAAAAACAACAATTACAGCGAGACCAGTTAACCTTTACAATTGGTCTGCCACTGTATGGCATCACACATTTCACCTTTTTTAATTAAAGCTGGAGCGGGTGGATCATGTGGTAAGATTGATATATCCATAATTATGCCGAAAATGATGCAGCCACTGAAACATCACATTCCTGTGGCTGTGCATAAGACACATCACCATTTCGTTGGTGGAGAAGTTACTCCATAAAGAGAAGACTGGATCTATGTCATATCCGGACATCACTGAGAGACAGCACTATCTTGAACACTATCATTAGCAAGGCGGAACTATCTTGTCCTACACCAATTCAGTATCTAAGAAAGAACTGAGACAGCTATACAAGTAATGGTGCTTGAAGATACGATGAAGGGAGGGATTGCATTTTATGGCTTCTGTGACCTGCCTCTCACATTCCATTGTGAATACCACATTTGTACCCCTCTTCTGTGTCTTCATCCTGTTTTCCCACCCTTTCCCCATCATGGTTCTCTGTTGTATCCCCATACTCTTTGCCCTGCCTATGTTTTGTTTCACATTACAAGAACCCCCTTCAGTCCCCCACTCTGATAAACCCTGCCTGTGTCCGATTTGACACTCTCATACATCCCCTAATCCAAGTTCGTTTATCTTCAGAACTCTGATAACTCCCATTGTAGCCCCAACATACCTACCTGTGTCTTTGGCAGCACTTACTAATCTCAGGCACAGTCTGAGGCAACGACGGAGAGGTAAGGGTGGGCTGTGATCAATATTCAGAGATGGCAAACAAGACTGAGAAACCTAATGAAGGGAATTCTTAATTGTTATATGAATTGGGGGTTCGAATTAGTCGATGAGTGGGTGAGCCTATTGGTGAGCTGAATATAAGGAGTAAACTCTGGAGTTAAGAAGCAATAAGGATCTTGGTGTTGTGAATAAGGGCAACTTTGCACTTTTTTCACTCACAGTAAGAAACCCCTCTCTTTTTACTTACCTTCATAGAGCGTGGCCTCCCTTATCCTGAGCTTGGTCCAGGCGAGGTGAGGTACCATCCCCTGTCACGAAGGGTGAGAAAGGGACCTCTTCTGTCCTAGATAGAATGTTACATTTTTCATTTGTAATATTGCCCTATGTGTTAATTTTTTTCCTGCTTTACGTTATAGGTGAGAATAACACCATCTGACATGGAGGAGTAGTGAAATATAAATCCTTTATGGTTTAATTTGATCACTTTATTGATGGTTAAAATAATTTGTAGCACGCACAAGCAGTGACAATAATATTTTCTAAGAACAGAGGCCCTGATGAAGCTGTAGGAGGTGTTTGTTCCCCTTTTTGGCAGAAACATGTCAGCCCACATGCAGCTATTTGTTTAAACTGCATCTTTTTGCACTGTTCCTGTTTTTAACATGACAGAAACATACAGTTATTAAAGTCTTTCACTGGATGTTTTCTATTCTAATTTTAATCTCACATTTTTTCACTTTTGTTTCACTGCACTTAAATCCCATTGAGTGATCCCACGCATGGTCTACCGAGCGACTGCGGGCTCTGATCCCTGTACTTGAAGGTGGGTTGGAAGGTATCTCAATGACTCAGAGATGCCCCATCCCAACCTTTTGGATGATCAAATGATAATAGTATAAGATCACTTACAAGACATTGATGGGAATCCATCTCTGGACCTTGGGTCTCACCCACATTTGCTGGGAAGAAAGTGCGTTGGGCAGTATATTTGATGTAGGACTTTATAGGTTTTCTAATGAGCACCTGTAGGGCTTAGAGTCTTAAGAGATGAGAGTATTTGTTTGACTCTCTTGCCAGACCCCAAAGTTTTGTGTGTTGAACAGCACTTACATAAGCACATATCTCCCTGTCTTTCTGTTTTCAGCTCAGTTCGCCCACTACAAACAACTGTGTCCTGTTGACTCCTAAATGCACTTCTCACAGTGTCTTTGAGCACAACAGCAAACTAAAAGCACACAACAGCAAACTAAAAGCATTGACAGCCTTTTGTTGAGGGGAACCCATCCAAGGAATTGCAACCATCCTCTTCCTTAGAAGGGGATACAAAAAACATAGCTAGTGATTAAGTTGCGCCCATCTAACCAAGGAGATCTAAGTTCAACTCCTGGCTACCCCATTTGACTGCATTGTTTAAAGCTTTCTGTTAAAACACGTTATAAGCCGAAATAGAATAATCCCTTTATTTAGTGCTATATTAAAAATGATCATCTATATTTAACCAGGTGTCTCTGATCATTCCAAGTGGTCTGATATTGTAGTTATACCTAGCTTATAGGTGCATGGTATAGCCATGGTGTTTTGGAACTACGCTGTGAAGCAAGTGCAGGCAAGAGGGTGCCCTTATATCCTCTGGTAGAACATATTTTCACAAAGGTAGCACAGAATCAGACTGCATACTATCCACCACCAGGAATACAATAAAAAGTCAACCATACATTGAATAAAGTTATTTTGGCAATTCTAAAAAACAATGCCAGACACCACATTACCAACAACAATTATATTTTTTACCTTACAGATATATTTTGCATTGACTTCCTCTATTTGACAGACCCAAGGAACCATTTATATGAATTAAAAAAGTATTTAATAAACTTCTCTATGTCAATATTTTCTTTTAAAAGCCAATTGATTGGTCACCCTATGATGTCACAATTCAGAAATCAAACTGCTCGAAAATCGACGGTTGCCATATGTGGAGTCATCGTGCCACTCCAGCCAGTGCAAGGCCTGTAATTAAAGTGAAGGCTGTACCGAAAATGTATTTTTCTTTGGCTAAATGTTTTCTGGTAATGTCGAAACAAGAGAAGCTGCGCCACAGCCTAACACAGAGCCAGAGAGCAGGTGTGATGACCCAAATGTTAGCACACGGCTAGTACTTGACAAAGGAGCCGAGTCACTGCAGGAGCAAGCTCCGCTCCCGAAAACAGAAAGTTCCACAGGTTATGATGCCGCATTCCATAAACCACTAACTCCCTTTGAAACTGCCTAAATGCAGAATATTGGAGACAGATGGACTGCCTTGATTGAATCCTTTGATAATTGATGCACTGGAAGAAGTAAATGACAAAAAGATCATTAACTAGCTGACGAATTTGGCGGGTCAAGGATAAAAGAAGTGATAAAGAAAATACCACGCAGTGGTGAAGTGACATACATTCAAATCAAAGAGGTGCTAAACACCAAGTTCAATCTAATGCCAGATGTCTACTATGAAAGGCAAATTTTCAAACAAGAAAGTCAGACTGCTGGTGAAACAATGGATGAGCATGTAGAAAGACTTGATTTGCTCATCAAGCATTACCATTTCAACAATTTCAAAGATGAAGAGGTCATCAGTCTCAGAATAATCAATGGTTGTCTCTCTGTTTCCTTCAGACAATGAATGCTGAACGAGACACTCAGTTTGGGGCCAATACTCATATCGCTAGAGTGGAAGAAAGAGCTGGCTGACAAGTAGCCAACATGGAGGCCCGAACGGCCCAAAATGAATCAACATAAAGGGTAAAAAGTTAGCCGAAACACAGAATAGAAGGCCATAAAGTAATGTCTCCAAAGAAAAAGAAGCTGTGTTTTCGATGTGGATTTTCGTTTACACATTAAGGTAAATGTCTCATCAATGGGCAGATATGCAAAACCTGTGGGAAAGAGAAACATTTTGTGACAGTTTGCAAAGTGAGGGAAAGATCAAGTGCGTAATGTTAAGAAAACAAAATGTATGTTCCAGAGACGTTCCAACCACGCCAACAAGGCAAAGCGACAACATCAGTTGGGGCAAGTAGAAACTGAACGATGTTGATTGTCTTCAAGTTCCATGTCTAAATGCTCGGCACCGTCGTTGTCAAGTGACAGTAAGGAAGATGGCCCTGCAGTGTCAATATTGACTGTTGAACGGCGTGCGCATGTAGGATTAGCTTTTTGCAAGGTAGAATGCCGGTCGAAGCTAGATCAACAAGTAATCATAGCAAATTAATTTTGACACTGTCCCAAAATCACACTGAAAATGAATGGGTCCTCTATACCTTTTATAATAAACAGTGGCATGTTGATAAACATCATGCCAGCGGAAAAGTAGAATGAATTGTCTCCAGCGCCCGCTTAACCCGGTCAAAACCCAAAGTGTATACTTGGACATCTTCAACGCCACAGCAAAGTCAAGGTTCATTCATTGCAACAGTGAAGCATGAAAAGACAAAAGTACAAGCACCAATTAATGTCCTGCAAGGCACTTTGAATGCACGTTTACTCTGCTGCTGACATGGGGCTGATTTATGTAAACTACAGCGTCAATGCCTTTCTTGAGATAGTGACTCAGTTTTCATGTTTGTTTCATGGACTAGGAAGACTTAAGACAATAAAAATGCAACTTCACATAAATGAGAACATCCATCCTCTTGCTTAATGACATTGTCAAAATGCATTTCATTTACAAGAGGCTGTTGAAAGAAATTGAGACATTATTAATACACAACATCATTGAGCGATCCACTGGTCTGACGCCATGGTTGTCACAAATAGTGATAGAGCTGAAGAAGGACAGTGGAGGAGCCATGGGCATCTGCACTGATATGCGACAAGTGAACAAGGCAATTGAAAGAGAACAACATCCAGGTCCGCACAGTGCGGACATGATTTTGCAGTTGAATAGAGATAAAGTCTTTACCTGCCTTGATTTGAATCACTCATTGCATAATACAGACAGTCACAAATGCTTTCTATTACAGTGATGACATACTAGTTTTTGGGGCAACACGAATGGAACTTGAGATAGCTCTTACACAAGTTTGTTGTATACTTGCTGATACAGGTCTCGCTTTAAATACTGAAAGTGCTCCTTAAACAAGTTCAAGTTCTTTGGTCATATCCTTTCCGATGGGCGAATGACTCCAGATCCACATAAAGTACAAGCATTGTCATCCACTTCTCCCCCACGTGATTTAACTATGCTGCGATCCTTCCTTGGTATGGCCAGTTACTGTTCAAGGTATGTATGTGACTTTGTCACTGTTAGTGCCCCATTTAGAGAGACTTAACACAACTAAATCTTTCATTTTTATGGTCATCTGAATGTGAACAAATCTCCAAGAAAATCAAACATGCAATGGAGAATGCTTATTATGTGTACCTATGCCGTGCAATGGCTCCACCTCTAAAGTGGCTGATGCTTATGTTAACTTCGTCATGAAATCCAGCACCCCTGCTGCCATATAGCAGAACAAATCATTGCTGCCATGCGCACTGACAGAGATTTATGACTTAAACATTCTTGACCACTTCATGACCTTGAATAACAGAAATTCAAAAATGTGAAGGAAAATTTTCAATTACTTTATATTACTAGGATCAAGAATTGTCATATCTGAGAGTCTGAGATAACAAGTTATTAAACTGGGACATTGTAGAATTGTTGCTAATAACCAAGCTCTACGGGACAGAGTGTGATTTCCTCGTCTTGATGAAAGAGTTGAAAAATAATTAAGGGCCTGTAATTTGTGAAGCTGATTGTCACCCAAAACAAGCAGCATCTGTTAAAAATGTCTGATCTTCCAAAACATGCATGGGAGAAGATTGTAATAGAATTCTTTGAAATCCTTGACAATGGACATCATCTACAAGTCATTGTTGATGATTATTCTAATTTTCCCTATGTGGAAGATCTGTCATCAACTACTTATGACAGAATCATTGCGAGATTAGAAAGTATTTTTGCAATATATGGTGTTCTTTCAATTTTGAAATCTGACAATGACCCACCTTTCAATATTTGAGAATTTAAAGATTTTCTCACTCATCTAAATTTCATGCATCAGAAAAACACAGATTTCTGGCCAAAGGCAAATGGTGTTGTCAAGAGATGTATGAGCACCATCAAGAAGACCGTTTAGCACACTGCCCTGGAAAACCTTCAACTTAAATTGGTTCTTCAGTCTATGCTCCATGCATATAGGTAAATTCCTCATTCTTCCAGGGATGAAAGTCTGCCACTTTGATGATTGAGAGAGGCATAGGAACCAAATTGCCACAATGGACCACTAAAAGGGACCATGTCATTAGTGACGTAATATGTGACGTCATAAGCAGTGAATTGCGGGGGCGTAAGTTACAGTTATGTTATGTTATGTTATGAAAATATTTCTAGAGCGCGCTATCACCGATTGGTTGCTTGGCGCTGTGATCAGCAGTAACATGAACGTAGAGGAGGGATGCGTTTATTGAAATGCTTGTCTAAAGAGCCAGGGCTTCAAGGCTTTCCGGAAAGAGAGGAGATCTTGACAAGTCCGGATCTCCAGGGGGAGAGAATTCCACAAACAGGAAGCAAGGGTAGCGAACCTACGGCCTCCTGCGCGCTTAAGTTTGAAGGAAGGCGTCTGCAGGAGGCTCAGGTGGAGTGAGCGTAGGTTGCGAGAAGGGGTGTATCTGGAAATCAGTTGGTTAATGAATGAGGGGCTTTTACAGTAGAGGGACTTAAAAATTATGCAACCAGTCTTAAAGGCACAGCGCTGGGCTACTGGGAGCCAATGTAGTTTCCTTAGGAGGGGGGTAGCTGCCTGACGCCTTGGTTGGTTCAGGATTAGCCTTGAGGCATGGTTCTGTACCATCTGGAGTCGCTTAACTAGGTAGTTGGGAATACCTAGGTAGATAGCATTCGCGTAGTCCAGATGGGACAGTACAGTTGAAATCACAACCTGGGTGATTGCCTCGGGTGTAAGCAGACGACGTACCTTCCGAATTTTTTTTAGTTGGAAGAAGCACTTGGAGACCACCTGACCTACTTGCGCTTTCAGAGATAGGTCGCAGTCCACAGTGACTCCAAGTGTTTTGGCTGACAAGGAGGGTGTTGGAACTTGGCCCAGTTCAGAAGGCGAGTAGTGTGGGCCCCAGTACTTGGCGCTATCGCCGGTCAGGATTAACTCGGTTTTCCCCGGGTTTAGTTTGAGCTGGTTCTGGTCCATCCAGATTTTAATAAAGCTCATGGTAGACTGGAAGTGCAGTATGGAGTCTTCAGTGTTGTCGATGGTGAAAAGCAGTTGTAAGTCATCTGCGTAGTTGAAGACTCTAACCTGTTTGTCTCTTAAGGTCTGAATCAGGGGAAGTATGTAAAGATTAAATAGGTGGGGTGACAGGGAGGAGCCTTGTGGCACTCCGCAAGTGATGGCCTGTTTAGCACCCATTAGGTCACCAAGGCGTAGAGTTTGGTTACGATCTGTCAGGAAGGATCTCAACCAACAGGCTGCTAGGTCCCGGACGCCGGCCTGTTCGACACGGTCGACCAAGATGTTGTGGTCGACCGTGTCAAAAGCGGCCGAAAGGTCCAGGAGCACCAGGGCCTGTGGGGAGCGTCTGTCGGCGCAGTCACACAGGGTGTCCAGAACTGTCGTGACTACTGCTTCAGTGGAGTGTGCAGGCCGAAAGCCTGCCTGGTGGGGGTTGAAGCAGGAGGATGCCTCAAGAAAGTTAAAGAGGCATTTGGCCATGTGTGCCTCCAGAACTTTTGCCAGATAGGGCAACAGCGAGATGGGTCGGAAGTTGGCTTTACAGGCTGGGTCTGCCCCAGGTTTTTTTAGCATCGGGATGACTATGGCTTCTTTAAACGCTGTGGGAACTAAGCCAAGAGTCAAGGAGTTGTTCAGGAGTGTAAGGGCAGGGGCTGGGTGTGTCAAGAAGCACTCTTTTAAGCTGTGGGGCGGGCAGCTATCTGAGGGTGCACCAGATTTTACTCTTAACAGTAATTCCCGAAATTGATCCTGGGTAATGGGTGGGAAGCTACTAAGGATATTGTGATTAGGCTTGATTGTCATACCAGACGTGAGGGGGGACACCGGTTGAGGAATACTGGCTTTGATGTCCAGTATTTTGTCAATAAAGTAGACGTTGAGTGAATCACAAAGAGGCTGGGTGGGAATGATCTTAGGTCGAACAGTATCTAAATTTGTAAGTTCGTTTGGGATGGAAAAGATGTCCTTAGATTTGTTTGTAGATTCCAGAATTTTGGAGGAAAAGTAGGATGCTTTCGCAGCCAAGATGGCAGTCATGTATTCTTTCCTTGCTTTTATGAAGATCCTTTTAAATCAGGGTCGTAGTTACGACGCCAGTGATGTTCTGATTGCCGTAGGGCCAGTTTCCTCGCTTTTAGATCAGTGGAAAACCACCGGTTAGCGTCGGCACGTCGTGCCAGTCTGATTTTTTTAGAAGGGGCATGAAGATCACTGGCCGTGTTTAGCCAGTTGGTGAGCATGGATACTGAGGAATTCATCTCATGTTGAGGGGGAGGGATGGTATTGGCTAATGACTCTAGGAAAGCTGTTTTGTTCATTGTATTCCAGTTCCTAACTAACCCGCCTCCGCCTGGTGCGGTAATAGTCGCAGGGGCGATACATAGTTTAAATTGGACGAGTGCGTGGTCAGACCAGATGCAAGGTAGTATGGTTGGGGCAGTTGTACAGGTGGTATTAGACCACACCTGGTCTAGGATGTGACCCTTGCAGTGGGTGGCGGAGGAAACTAATTGATTGAAATTTAGCTCAGGTAAATACAACTGCTGTGATAGAATTCACTTTTCGACACCTAATTACTTATTGCTGATGTGTGAGTTAGCATCATATGGCTAACTGATGACGTTCGTATATGCACTTCCTTACGTATATTCAAATGCATGTGTGACCACATTAGTTTCTTAGCTTAGCCTGTGTGCCACCATTTTGTGTAACCCTCTGTGCCAGCAGGCCCTGCTCGCTCATATGCCCCTCCCGCAGGAATACAGAAATGTACTAAGACAGCAGTTTTTCGTTTCTCAGCTTACTGCGGCCGAAACTAACAAGTCTCTTTATCAGTAATGTTTTCACATCCAGAGACGCTGAAGCCTAGCTCCACGGCCTTGAGTAGAGATAATGATGTATCCCTTGCAGGTGCAGATGCCTGCTCTATGAGAGCATTGTTCACTGGTCTGAGGCTCGGTAACTTTCCACAAGGGGCGTACCCCTCATTACTGTATTGCATTATAATGTATTGCTGTGGTGCAGAGAGTCAGTCCTCTCGTTCGCACTCCTAGGAGTGAGGTCGGACAGGGCCCTCTCATATGAGTGTTGTTTGGCCTAATAAAGACTTTTGTTTATTCTTCTCCACTGTCCGGCTGACTTCCTGCATAGTGACTATAGGTGAGTGCGGTAAGTCACTCGGGTGGATTTGAGCCACGCTTATCAGATGGCGCCCGAATAGGGACCCCGCGATAAGGATCTTTCTCACCCGTAAGTGGGTAGCAGAAGACCGGGGACCCGCTGGTCGGCACGGTGGGCCCGGGTACCCATCTGATGCCGAGCTTGGTTCTCGCAGCGCTGCCCCACCCTGCTGATCGGGAGAGGTCCCAGTTCGGATCCTACGCCGGGGTCCAGAAGGCGGAACTTGAAGCTGACCGTGTTGGTCTTGGCAGCCGGAGGTGGAGAACGGTAGAGGTCGGTGCCGCCTACGGAAGGTGAGTGGTCCACCTGTGATTGTTTAAGGAACGGGAGTGTTCCGGGAGACTAGGGTGTCTCCAGCGGTTTGAGGAGCCGGTGTGCTCCTGGGGCTAGCATGCTCCGGGGAACTCAGAGTACGAGTTGGTGCTCTGACAGACTTGACGAGGTTGGGGACGTATTAGAGGTAATTGTCGGTAGCGATCCGACCGGGTGGTACTGTGGTGAAGGCGTGGCTCATTGTGGGCAGACTCTGGTGCGCTTACCCTGAACTCCTAGTGTGGTGGTTCGGTGGAGGTGAGATCTGGGTTTCCCGCGGTAAAGCGCGCAGTGATCCATAGTGCCGCACGGGTAGCGGATCTGTTCCCCGTCCTCAGAACAGTTAGTGTACTGTTCGGTCTGCGGTAGAGTCCAGGTTCCCCAGGACTTGGTCGACGGGCCTTGTCCCACTTGGTAACACGTGTTTGGAGATATTGTGTATGCGTGTGTGTGGTTTTCTAATGTATGTTTATATGTGTGTATGAACGAACTCGAGCTGGTCTGTGGTGAAGTGTTCTTTTTCACACCGAAGTAAAGATGCCGTGTTTTAGTAAGTTACGATGTTTCGGATGCTGTTGTCGACCCTCAGATACTAGACTGGCCGAGAGCCAACCTGCACCCCCTGAAGGGACTCCGAGCTTTGATATGTATGTCAAACATGGACTAGTCCCGCTTTTGTTTGGTACTTTGTGGCACCGGTACACTGCTGATAATGTGGATTTACAATGGCCTTTGACGGGTTCTTTTGATGAAGCTAAGTTGGACTACTTGCAGGACAAATTGTTTGCTAAGCGTAGCCGTCAGAGTATGTTCGACTCTTTGCGAGTGTGGCAGAAAGAGGCCAGGAAACGCAAGATGCGAGAGGAGAAAGAGGAGTATAAAAGGTCCACCCAGACTATGGCGCAGAAGGCGAGAGAGCAGGTCGGAAATGAGAATGCGCTACGAATGGAGCGCTCAGATAGACTTTGTAGGTTGAAAGAAAATAAAAGTTATGTAGTGCGAGAGGACGATCCGGATGAGATGGAAGACATTTTGAATACCCGACCCCCTCCCCCTTATGCCCCACAGTCCTTGTACCCCTCCTTGCCAATTTCAGCCCCCGTTAGTGGAGCTCTGGGTCCTTCAGCGAGTGCCCCCCAACAATCTTCGCCCTCGACACCTATTGTCTCATCACCCCAGACCACTTTGCCCGCCCCCTCCCAATTTTCTTTAGCACTTCCTACTGTTTCAGCTAGTACTACCCCCGGCCAGGAAATGCTAACACCGAGTCGAGGCGCAGGTAGTGGACTACTCTCACAGGTACGGAAGTTGCTTACACGTTCTACGGTTGGTTTAGATGAAAAGAGCATGGTGGCTAATCAGGCATGTCAGTGGGCCAGGAATAATATTTATTCGTTTGAAGATATTTGGTCCACCATGAAAGATTTTGAGCCTTTGATGCAGCAGCACGCTTTGTGGCATATGTCCAATGTATTGATACCACTTTGGGAGCAGGGGTATGGAGGTGTGGCTCTGGCGACTTTACGAGATATACAGACCGGAGCCTATAGAACGAATACTGGGGTGAGGGAAGTGATGAGTAGTTTACGTGCACTATTACAATACAGGAATGAATTACCCTCTGCTGGCACACCCCATTTCCCAGGTCTCCACCCAATGCGCGAGGTGCACCCTATTTTTCATCCCGAGGTCCCTGAGTTGCTAGATCCAGTAACAAAGGCTGTTACTAGGAATAGGATTGATGCACATTTCCAGGAACAATGGGTGTATACGCCATGGAAGAGAAGTGAGGTATTATCATTGAAGGCCCAGCTACCGGATTCTCGAAAGAACCCGACTGCCTATTACAAAGAGCTTACAGAAGCGGCGTCTTCCACTGTAATGACGTTGGCCGATGTTGAATTGTTTTTCGGGCTTTTGGTCCCGGTTGATGTGTGGCGGCAAGTAAAAGGTACTGACCATGTGGAAGAGTTAGGAGGTACGTGGCAGGAATTGCAGGATTGGGACAAGGAGCGTAAGCCAGGGGAGAAGCCGAAGGCTGAGATACTAGCACTGCCAGGGCGTATTATAAAGTATATGCATTCTCTCATCCCCCCGAAAAAGGTAGATTGGGACAAGTTAACGGCTTGTAAACAGAAAAAGGATGAGGCGGTCTCTGATTTCTTTACGAGGTTTGAGGAAACGTTTATGGATTTTAGTGGGCAGGATGTGTCACAGGATGGAGGGTTACGGCTTTTTGTCAACAGGTTTGTCACGAACTTATTGCCTGAAATATCAGCTAGACTGCAAGCGTCGGAGAGCACGTGGACAACGTCCTCTCCTTCGGGAATACTCAGTATGGCGCAATATTACGAGCACAGGGAAAATGAGAACAAGGACAAGCAGGAAAAGAAGGCTAAGGATTTAAAGACAAGGGTTTTGTTGCAGCAAGTGGCGAGAGGCAGAGGCAGGGGTGCGGCGCCGAGTCGCGGAGGCGGATTTGGGAGAGGTGATAGCAGGGAAAGGCTGGGACCGAATCAGTGCGCGAAGTGCAAGCAGGAGGGGCACTGGTGGAGGGATTGCCCCCTGTTTCAGTCGAGTACTGGTGTAGGGCGCGGGCGAGGAAGAGGTGGTGGTGATGCTGGGAGACAGGTGGCACGGTCGGAAGGAGGTGGGAGACCGGGCGGAAATTATTTTGACAATAATACAAACAGGCAACAGTTGCAGAGGGGTGGTGGTCAGTACTATAACGATGATTACTCAGTTGACGATTTGACAGGGTTCTCCCACAACTAGGACAGCGTAGGACAGAGCCTGGGACCAGTACTTATGGAAGTTGATCAGAGGGGACCTTACGTCGAAGCTGACTTAATGGGGTCTCAACAAAAATTTCTAGTGGATACGGGTGCAATGAAAAGTTCAGTGGCTCGTTCTCGGGTCCCAGGGGTGGCTCTGTCTGGCAAGAATAATATATCCGTGGGTTTCGCAGGAACTCCGGTGATTAGCCCCATTTCTAAACCTCTCACGTTAACGATTGGCCCTTTTACTGTTGATTCACCGTTTTTATTGACATCAAATTGTGGAGAAAATTTGCTGGGTTTAGATTTATTGAAGAGATTGCATGCCACCATCTATTGTTCTCCGGATGGCGTGTACCTTACTCTAGGCCCGAATGTTGCCCGCCCATTACAGTGTTTTTCAAAAGATGACCCGTTACCACCTGAGTTCCGAGGCATACCCGACAGCTTGTGGGCTGTCAGTGATAATGATGTAGGAAAAATGGATATTGCCCCGGTGACAATAAGAGTGAAGGTGGGAGCCAAATTGCCCAGAGTTCCACAATACAGAATACCTAGGGAGGGAGAGAAGGCCTTGTTACAAATAATACAAGATTTGATACGGTCTGGAGTAGTGGAAGAGACTGATTCGAACATATGTAACAGTCCTATTTTACCTATTCTTAAGAGACGGTCACCTGATGCTACTGATAATACTCCTGATGTTTATAGATTTGTGATTGATTTACGGCAAGTAAATAGAGTAGTGGAGCCACAGTATCCGGTGGTCTCGGACATCACTACGATATTGACCATGATTCCCCCTTCGGCCAAATATTTCTCTGTCCTAGACTTGAAAAATGCTTTCTTCAGTATTCCAGTACATGAGGACAGCCGTTATCTATTTGGATTCTCATTGGCTGGCCGAAGCTTCCGCTTCAAGAGAATTCCTCAGGGGTACACTGAGAGTCCGAGCATATACAGTCAGGCCCTAAACGCACAATTGGATGACCTGGAACTTCCACCTGGCAACGTCATGTTGCAATATGTGGATGATATCCTGATAGCATCGGACGACGAGCAGGGTTGTCGGGATGCTACTGTGAAATTGTTACACCATTTGGTTAAAAGGGGGCATAAAGTGTCCCTTCCGAAATTTCAATACTGTCGAACGGAGGTCACCTATCTCGGTCACCTCCTTTCGAAAGTGGGGAGGAGATTGACGCCAGAGCGCATAAAAGCGATCACTAACATGCAGGTCCCTAACACGCAGCGAGAGGTGCGCGCGTTCTTAGGCATAACATCGTATTGTCGTCAGTGGATACCTAACTATGCGTTACTAACAAAACCCCTATTGTATCTGACTACCAAAGAAGTGCGCGAGCCCCTACCCTGGACCCCCGCATGTCAAGAAGCGTTTGAGTCACTAAAAACGTCTTTGTGTTCTGCGCCAGTTCTTGGAACACCTGATTACCAGAAGCCTTTTGTTCTCTACGTGCACGAGGCGGAAGGTTGCGCGTTGTCTGTCTTAACTCAGTGTTTCGGGGGGAAGCAGAGACCTTGTGCTTACTTCTCTGCCATGCTCGATAATGTGGCAAGAGCGCTGCCGAGCTGTCTGAGAGCCACGGCGGCTGCTGCGGTCTCTATAAGACAATCGGCAGGGCTTGTATTGGGATCAGACCTCACAGTAATGGTACCGCATGCTGTGGACATTTTGCTGAACAGGACACAGACGCAGCACTTAACTAGTGCTCGTCTTACGGGTTATGAGATGACTCTTTTTGCACCCCATGTTACGATTAAAAGGTGTGCTACACTGAACCCTGCCACCTTGTTACCTATCCCCACAGATACAGATACCAAAGACGATGACATACATGATTGTCTGTTCAGGACGGAAGAGGAGACAAAGGGGAGGGTGGATCTGACAGACAGGCCCTTGGACGAACCAGACGGGGAGTTGTATGTGGATGGGTCCTGTTTTAAATTACCAGACGGTACATCGACGGCAGCATATGCAATAACGACATTACAAACGGTGGTGGAGACTTCTAGAATACCTTACAATTCTGCCCAGGCTGCTGAGATTATTGCCTTACTGAGAGCATGTGAGTTGAGTGAGGGGTTGGATGTGAACATTTATACTGATAGCCAATACGCCTTTGGCGTGGCTCATAATTATGGGCGACTTTGGGCAGAACGGGGATTTTTGACTTCCCACGGACAGCGTATACAACATGGTCCACTGATATTACGACTGCTAACAGCACTGACACTACCCAAAAGATTGGCTGTGATAAAATGTAGCGCACACAAGACGATAGTGGATGATGTTGGAAGAGGCAATGCTTTTGCTGATGAGACAGCAAAGGAAACTGCTAGAGAAAAATTACCTCGGATGTTTGTGGCAGGGCCAGCCAGATGGGTCCCAGATGTTCATATGTTCGCGGACACTGTACAGAGTGTCAAGAACATACAGGGAAAAGCGACAGACGAGGAATTGAGAGCATGGAAGGATGGGCAGGGACGACTGGATGCGGATGAATGTTGGACAGATGCGACAGACAAGAGACGATGGCTGCTACCGAATGCGTATGTTCTTCCAGTAGTGACGATGGCGCATGGACCTGCCCATGTGAGCGCCAAGGGTATCTGCAAGCTGTTAGACCCGGTGTGGAGTAATACAAATATCTCTAAATTGGCCACTAATTTGGTTCGCCAGTGTATGGTGTGTTTGAGACACAATCCTGGAAAAGGTACTCCTGTCCCAACTGGAAATTTTGCACCCCCTTCTTTCCCTTTCGAGGTGATCCAGATGGATTACATCGAAATGGAAAGGGTCAACAACTTGAAGT
Organism: Lissotriton vulgaris; assembly: GCF_964263255.1. Taxonomy (NCBI): domain Eukaryota; kingdom Metazoa; phylum Chordata; class Amphibia; order Caudata; family Salamandridae; genus Lissotriton; species Lissotriton vulgaris. Next base: position 1,472,472,030 of record NC_141685.1, read on the forward strand.
ACGTCCTTGTAGTCGTATGTGCTTTTAGTAGGTGGGTGGAGGCGTACCCTACGAAAGATTGTACAGCCATTTCTACTGCTAAAATGTTGATAAAGGAGTATTTCTCCCGCTTCGGATTACCTAGGGTGATCTGGAGTGATAATGGTACGTCCTTTAATGCTGAATTAGTGAAACAAATATGCAAAGGTTTGCACATTTCCCAGAAGTTCCACTCAGCCTTGCATCCCCAGGCGGCAGGACTGGTGGAACGGTTTAACGGCACGCTCAAGCTAAAGATGGCCAAAATATGTGAGAGTACAGGTCTCCGTTGGCCAGACGCACTTCCCTTAGCTTTGCTTTCAACGAGAGTTACTGTAAATGCAAAAATGGGCGTCTCCCCCATGAGGTGGTATTCGGCCGTCCGGCCAATATCTGGGGAGTGCCCAGACCTAAATGTTTCTCTGAAGTGCCATACCCTCTGTTGACAGATTATCTGTATGCTTTGACTAAAGATCTCCGTTCTATTCATCAGCAGGTAGCAGACACTCTGAAGCCGTTGCCGGAGGGGCCTGGTCATTCCATCCACCCAGGGGACTGGGTCGTAGTGCGACGATACGAGCGGAAGTCTTGCCTGGAGCCAAGGTGGTCAAAGCCGCGCCAGGTGCTCCTCACCACGCGCACGGCGCTTCGGATCGACGGCAGGAAAGCGTGGACTCATGCCTCACACGTAAAAAGAGTCCCGCTGCCGTTGCCCTATGACAAATGGGTACAGGATGGCATCGCTGACCAAGAGCACGAGTCTATACCGAGGTATGCTCCTTTCTCGGATGCTTCACTGATTGGAGAAGAGCGTAGCGGAATAGAGAATTCAGTGAGCTCTACTACTCCCCTTGCTACTAGTGAAGAGACATCAGAAAGTACAGCGTCTGCCACAGATACACCTGTGTTGTTCACGGATCCTGAAGTGCCAGGGAGCACTCGCTATAATTTGAGGCCCCGAACAAGAAATAACAAGTAACAGTGCTGAAAATGATGGACTAGACACCGGAAGAAGGGCTTAGTGGATTTCCTGAATAAGAAGATTTAGTGGTAGGGATGGACTTATAAGAGCCCTGGTGTTTAGCCGAAGATTGTGTTCTTTGAGACTATAGAGTGGTGCGGGGCCCGAATTCAGTGCTTCCCTTGTTTCTAAATTGTTGAATAACATCGTTGGAGTCAGGTATGGACGGTAAAAGCCTGCCTGTGAGGCTTTGAAGGACACAGGGAGAAGATCCCTTTTTTAAGGGTTGAAGAACCCCTCTGGCCGGTTGAGGATGGTCTGGAACTATTTTTCTAGTAGTAGTGTGATTTTTATTTTTATGATTTTTGATATTTTTGAAAGATTCTTCTAAAATGTACCCCTTTGGGCGTCCCATTCCTGATGAGGAGCAGCCTTTTGCGGCTCCTCCGAGACCTGTGCCTGATTCCCCTTGGTTGGCCCTTCCCCGGAAAGGAAAGATTGTGGTCATAATAATTGTTTTGATTGCCTTTTTAGTGACTCTTGGAATATTGTTTTTTCTAGACAAGGCTTACCCCGTCCATGTATTCGCACCCACACCCACTGCTGTTCCTGAACACAATATGATTACTGTTGACTATGGTGAAAGAATGTTGCGTAAAAGCTACAAAGACAATGTTTTTATTAAGACTTTGCACCATGCACATGCCACTACCAACTTGACTGATTGTTGGGTTTGCGGGCTTTTACCCTCTGCTGCCTATAAGAAAGACAGATTCCTTGCTCTTCCTTTGACGCCAGTGAATAGTTGTGTGGGGTGGTATACTCTTATAGGTCTTGTTAAATACTTCCAGCAGCCAGATTCTCTGACTCCCCGACTGCAGAATAGGGGGTGGACGATGACAATGCGAGTACGCCCTCTGCCTCCATCTTCCCTTGGACGAATATATACTGATTGACGTTTTGACCAGACTTTCATAGAGACATGTGAGAAAAGGTTGGGCCGATTCTTGATACCAAATGATACTGACAGACTGAGGGACAGTTTCCTGAAATTGAACGCCACTCTATCTTACAGACACCCTCCAAAGAGTAACGACAGTTCCAAGTCCTTGATACCTCTGGCTGTGGTGGGTCCTCCTCCATTTTTCTGTATAGAGGGAAGGGGTCCCATAAAGGTTGGTAATAGCTCTTGTAATGTGACTGCTTCAATGCGCCTGCCCCTTAGCCCCTCTTTGATTGCCCCACCAAGTATCTATTTCATCTGTGGCGATAATGGATACTTATGGTTACCTGAGGGTTGGGGTGGGGTGTGCTATTTAGCCTACATGATCCCCCCTGTGTATATGGCTCCCTCTGATTACCACAAAAGTCATCGTCGATTCCCCAGTCCTCAGGAACAGCCGCTAGAGCAGCGTAAAAGGAGGGAACTTCAGGTAGATGACGTCGACCAGACGGACACCTCGTATCAGCAATGGACTGATTTCTCCAAGGGTTTACTACCTTTCTGGGGCCCGATATTTAACAGTAGAGCTATTAGACGACTGTCTAGGGTAATGGAGAAGGTAGTTCTAACTGAAGCTGACATTACAACTAATATATCTGTTGAGATTCAGGCTATGAGATTATTCACGATCCAGAACAGGATGGTCCTTGACGTCATACTGGCTGATAGGGGCGGGGCCTGCCGCGTCATCGGGACGTCTTGCTGCGTTTACATCCCTGACTCCGCCCCGACAGTTAACTTGGCAGTACAAAAATTGCATAGACTAGCGACTGAACTGCATCAGGATAACGGGACATGGTCCCTGCAGGGGTGGCTTTGGGGTGCCTTTTCTTCCTGGGGCTGGAAAATACTGATGGGTTTGGTTGGTGTCGTGACCATCATTTTAACTTGCTGCCTTTGCATATACTGTCTTCCCCCTTGTTGTTCAATGTGTGCTGCAAATATACGCCCGAAAAAGAAGCCTGTTGGACTCCTGCCCAACCCACACACTGCAGGAACGAGGATATGTCCAATCCACTTATCCGACTCACCAGCCACTCACTGACAGGCACAGATGAGAAAGCTGCTGACTCAGAAAAGGGGGTGGAAAATTATAAGGCAACCACACCTTCCACCCATGTAACTTGACACCAAAAGGAACACCCGCCTCCTTCTTCTGCTCCTGCAAAAAGGGAAACAACAAATACACCCCACAGTTATGTTTCAGTCCCCAGTCTTACCTCTAATGCATGTATTCATATCCAACAAATACCATCACACACACTTACCATAAGCGTGAGCAGGCTTTGCTTCAAGGAGTTGATAATTGAATATTAAGGGTGTTTTGGGCGTGGGCGAGTAATCAGTTTACAGGGTAAAAAACACACCTAAAGCAATGGTATGTGCAAAAAACCCCTGTTAGCGAGGTTCGGGAAAAGGGAAACCAAAACAATTCCAAAGACGAGAGCCTCTTCCGCGTTATTGCGCTAGCAAAAGGAAAGAGGAAACCCAGCCGGGTTCCTCTCGCGGAACGGCCCAAAACGTCACGTCCACCTAAAACGAGGTGGACGGGAAGCGCAAATGCGGCAAGGGATCGCGCTACGGCGCGAATGTTTACTGATTATCTCCGCGTCTCCATGAAAGGAGAGCGGCGTGCACCGGCGCTCTGCCAACAGGAGCCCCTGAAAGCAGAAACGGATCCCACTTGCGCTTCGTCAAAAACTAAAACAATAACGAGGGCGGGACCAAAATAAACAGGACACTAACTAACTACTAACTACAGGGGACCCAAAACGGGGAAAAGGGGGAGTAACAAGAAATAAGGTATAAACCCAAAAACGAGGCACCAGGACAAGGAAAAAATATCAGGATACAGGACAAGAAGGGCAAATATAGAGAAAATAGGGAATTCTCTTCTTCTTTCCACGAGCCCGTGAAAAGACAGCAACCAACAACAGGAAACTCCGGAGCCAGGATGCAGGAACCCACAGGTTAGCAATAACAAGCATAGACATAAGGGTAGGACTCCTTTTTATGCTATGGTGTGTCATGTGATGTTATTGGACATGGTAAACGAGAGAGGACTGGGGACCTAATCCTAACAGTACCCCCCCCGACAACCCTCCCCACCGGTCGGGGTTTTCGGGGATGCTGCCTGTGGAATATTCTCACAAGCCGAGGCGCATGCACTCCTCCAGCCGGTTCCCATGTCCTATCCTCCGGGGCATACCCCTTCCAGTCTACCAGGTAATACAACCTACCCCTCCGTCTTCTGGAATCAAGAATGGCCTGCACTTCAAACTCCTCTTCGCCATCCACTAATACGGGGGCAGGAGGAGGTAAGACCTGATCTGATGGGATGAAGGGCTTCAGCAAAGACGTGTGGAACACTGGGTGGATTTTATAGTCCGAGGGTAATAACAACTTCATTGCCACAGGGTTGATGACCTGGACCACTGGAAAAGGGCCTACGTACCGGGGCTGTAGCTTACGAGAACCCTGTAGTCTTAAATTACGGGACACCAACCATACTTGGTCACCCACTTTATACCCCGGAGCTGGGACTCTATGTCGGTCCGCCTGCACCTTCATAGCTGCCTTGGCGTCCTGTAAGCTGCTCCTAGCCACCTCCCAGATGTCTCCCAACCGTTTACTGACTTCATCAATGGCTGGTACGTGCCCAGTGGGTTGGATGGCGAGGGCTCTGGGATGAAATCCCATAGAACAAAAGAAAGGTGACGTGCCCAAGGCCGAGTGTACACTATTGTTATATGCGAATTCCGCTATGGGCAAGGCCCTCACCCAATCACACGAAAGGGACGTAGTCAAGCATCTCAAAAACTGTTCCATCGTCTGGTTGGTGCGTTCTGTCTGCCCATCTGACTGGGGATGGTACGCAGATGACAAACGTATATCCATCTTAAGCACCAGACAGAGCTCCCTCCAGAAATGAGACACAAACTGCGCCCCCCTATCTGATATGACGGCTGTGGGCAACCCATGTAACCGTACTATTGAGACCAAAAACTCCCATGCCATTTCCTTTGCTGTGGGAATGTTTCGAAGTGGCAGAAAGTGAGCCATCTTGGTAAATAAGTCTACAACCACCATTATTGCGGTAAAACCGGAAACCAAGGGAAGGTCTGTGACAAAATCCATGCTAATGGTGTGCCAAGGGGAAGGGGGTACTGCCAACGGCTGTAACAGACCCGATGGCTTACTGTGTGAGGGTTTATTGATGGCACATACAGGGCAAGCTGTCACGTACTTATGGATATCCTGGGCCACCGTATCCCACCAAAACCACCTCAAACACAAATCCTTGGTCTTCCCGATACCCGGGTGCGCAACTAAAGAGGATGAGTGACACCACTCCACCACCTTTTGTCTCAACTCGGGAGGAACGAACAACCTCTCCCCCTGATACAACAACCCGTCTCTGAGTACCACCTGAGGCAATTGTAACCAAGGGGCCACATCCATATTGCGCAACAGATCTTTAATAGTCGAAGCAAATTCTTCCACCGACACTATTCCCACAATCCTCCTGCTATCCAGCATAGGCCTGTTTTCCTTCCCTGCTTTTACCTCCTCTGGATCAACATGAATCCGGGACAAGGCGTCTGATTTAATCTGTTGAGCGGCAGGTCTGTAAGTGATAATAAAATCATATTCATTGAAAAACAAGACCCATCGCATTTGTCTGGGTGTCAAGGCCCTGGCTGATCTAAAGAACTCCAGATTCTTGTGATCTGTGTAGATTGTAACTGTATGCCGGGCCCCCCACAGATAATGGCGCCATTCTTCGAAGGACAATTTTACTGCCAGTAATTCCCTCTCAGCCACCGTGTAATTACATTCGGCCGGCAGCAATGTTTTTGAAAAGTAGGCGATAGGGTGCATATCTCCCGTGCCCCCCTCCCTCTGGGACAAGACACCACCTACTGCACTTGCGGAAGCATCCGTTTCCACAAAGAAGGGAAACGCCGGATCTGGGTGAGCCAGTTTTGGAGCGGTTGTAAAGGTTTCCAACAATAACCGAAAGGCATTCTGGGCCTCCGGGGACCACTCAAATGAAATCCCTTTTCTCAACAGGCGGGTCATTGGTGCCACAATGTCTGAAAAGTGGGAGATAAAGCGCCGGTAGAAATTGGCAAACCCTAAAAGTACCTGTATGTGCTTCACCGTAGTAGGCACCGGCCAGGTTAATATAGCTTGTATCTTTTTTGGATCCATTCGTATCCCTTCAGAGGAGATGAGGAAACCCAAAAACTCCACCTCCCTAGCATCAAACTGACACTTTTCAAGCTTGGCATAAAGCCGATGATCTCGCAGTTTCTGTAGCACTTGTTTGACATGAGCATGATGGTCAGCACTGGTCTCAGAGAAGATAAGGATGTCATCCAAGTAAACTATTACTGTCTTATCCAGATGTTCGCTCAGGACCTCGTTTATAAAATACTGGAACGCCGCCGGCGCGTTACACAAGCCGAACGGCATCACACAGTATTTGAATAACCCATATTTCGTTTTAAAAGCCGTCTTCCACTCATCACCGGGCCGCACCCTGATCAGGTGATATGCTCCACGCAAGTCCAATTTAGAGAATACCGTGGCCTTGCGGAGCTGATCCAGCAACACGGGGATGAGCGGAAGAGGGTACCGGTTTTTAATAGTGGCCTTGTTTAATGTCCGATAGTCCACACAGGCCCTCAGAGTGCCTTCCTTCTTTGGAATGAAAAAGATGGCTGAAGAAACAGGAGAGGACGAAGGACGGATAAAACCTAGCTCCAACATCTCATCCAGATATTCTTTGAGATGTCTTTCCTCTGGTTCCGACAGAGCATACACTCTACTACTAGGCAATGGAATCCCCTCCACTAAGTCTATCCTACAGTCAAAAGACCGATGAGGAGGCAGACTCTGAGCACGACCCTTGTCAAACACATCGGCGTATTCCAGATACTGTTTTGGAACCCCGTTCTCCTCTGTGGCCGCACAGTACAAGGGAGGGACCTTGTCACTGGCCTCGCTATAGCAATGTTTCAAACAATAATGCGAATCAAGCGTGACAAGCCGTAGTACCCAATCAATCCTGGGATTGTGTTCTTGGAGCCAAGGCACCCCCAGTACCAAGCCAAAAGAAGGCGCGTCTATCAGATCGAAAACCACGCACTCAGAATGACCATTGTCACATAACAACCGCAGTGGCATAGTTTGCCTAGTAATACACCCAGACGACAACTCAGTCCCGTCTATTGCGCGTACCGGCTCTGGCTGTTTCTTATACTGGCAAGGCACACCTAATTTCTCTGCTAGGGAGATGTCAATGAAATTACCAGTGGCCCCTGAGTCCAATAACACCGAAACAGACACCCTTTTACCTTCTGCCAACAGCAACTGTGCCGAAATCACAAAATGTCTGGGCGCCATATCCACTGCTCCCAACACCTCATACTGTTCTCTTCTATGCACCGTTAGGGGTAGCCTTTCCACCTGTACATATGCCACCTTTTTACCAAAACCAGATCCAGACGGTTTAACGGGACACTCTCTTGCAAAGTGACCTCCTTGTCCACAATAGAGGCATAAGTTCTGATCCCTCCGTCTCTTTCTTTCCTCAGGCGTAAGGGGCCCCCTGATCCCTCCTATTTCCATAGGTTCTGGCTTTGCTTCACCAGGTTGCGGTTTCACTTCAGTCTTTATAAAGTTCCCCCGAGAAACCTGAAAACGACCACGATCCCGCGGCGCTCTGATAGCCTGTGATTCAATTTGACAACTAGATCTATAAATGCGGCGCACTCCTCAGGGGGGTCCAACACTTGTGAAACCACGTCCTTCAATTCGTCATTAAGACCCTGGTAAAACAAGGATGTCCGCTTATCGGCCGGCCAATGTGTCTCTGCAATCAGACGATTAAAAGACGCTATATATGTCAAAAGATCCTGTCGCCCCTGTCGTAGTTTCAGTAATTCTGAATCACTAGCTTGCATGAAAGCATGCTTGGCAAACAATCCCCTCATCAGTTCTTTGAATGCATTGTAATCCCTCAGTACCTGATCATTCCCTTCCACTAAGGGGATGGCCCACTGGGCAGCCGTACCAGCCAGATACGAAAGAGTAAAGGCTACCTTTGCGGCATCATCAGGGAAAGCACCAGGTCGACACATAAAGTGTAACTGACACTGGTTCATGAACATCCCATACTTCCCACTGTCCCCATAAAACCTTTCAGGCGGAGCCAGGGGAACAGGAACGGGGGAGTTTACAGTGATAGCTACAGGGGCACTTCCTCCAGGGTTGCTCTGTCCCGCCCCCCCCCATACTGGAAAGTAGCCGGATGTATTACGGGATTTTGGGCTCTAGGTTGGGACTGTGCCTGTGCTCTTACTGCAACCAGCTCTTGTCTCAATCCTACATTCTCCTGTCTCAATTCCTGTACTTGGGCCTGTAGAGCAGCAAGGGCACCCATTATGTCAATCATGGTGGGGGCTTCCGCCCCAGCCATGGCCCCTCCGCTTTCGTCCATCCAAGTTCAGGCAGTGTAGTTTAACGTGGGCTTGTTATTCTGTTGGACTCCTGCCCAACCCACACACTGCAGGAACGAGGATATGTCCAATCCACTTATCCGACTCACCAGCCACTCACTGACAGGCACAGATGAGAAAGCTGCTGACTCAGAAAAGGGGGTGGAAAATTATAAGGCAACCACACCTTCCGCCCATGTAACTTGACACCAAAAGGAACACCCGCCTCCTTCTTCTGCTCCTGCAAAAAGGGAAACAACAAATACACCCCACAGTTATGTTTCAGTCCCCAGTCTTACCTCTAATGCATGTATTCATATCCAACAAATACCATCACACACACTTACCATAAGCGTGAGCAGGCTTTGCTTCAAGGAGTTGATAATTGAATATTAAGGGTGTTTTGGGCGTGGGCGAGTAATCAGTTTACAGGGTAAAAAACACACCTAAAGCAATGGTATGTGCAAAAAACCCCTGTTAGCGAGGTTCGGGAAAAGGGAAACCAAAACAATTCCAAAGACGAGAGCCTCTTCCGCGTTATTGCGCTAGCAAAAGGAAAGAGGAAACCCAGCTGGGTTCCTCTCGCGGAACGGCCCAAAACGTCACGTCCACCTAAAACGAGGTGGACGGGAAGCGCAAATGCGGCAAGGGATCGCGCTACGGCGCGAATGTTTACTGATTATCTCCGCGTCTCCATGAAAGGAGAGCGGCGTGCACCGGCGCTCTGCCAACAGGAGCCCCTGAAAGCAGAAACGGATCCCACTTGCGCTTCGTCAAAAACTAAAACAATAACGAGGGCGGGACCAAAATAAACAGGACACTAACTAACTACTAACTACAGGGGACCCAAAACGGGGAAAAGGGGGAGTAACAAGAAATAAGGTATAAACCCAAAAACGAGGCACCAGGACAAGGAAAAAATATCAGGATACGGGACAAGAAGGGCAAATATAGAGAAAATAGGGAATTCTCTTCTTCTTTCCACGAGCCCGTGAAAAGACAGCAACCAACAACAGGAAACTCCGGAGCCAGGATGCAGGAACCCACAGGTTAGCAATAACAAGCATAGACATAAGGGTAGGACTCCTTTTTATGCTATGGTGTGTCATGTGATGTTATTGGACATGGTAAACGAGAGAGGACTGGGGACCTAATCCTAACAAAGCCACCTGGTCAATATACAACTTTTATGATTACTGAGATTCCTGCTGATGCAAGTTGGTTGATGTTCATTGCTGAAGATGTTCTAGATTAAAGACACAAAGTCCTGCCCCTAGAATGGATGTCGGCACTACCTTTTGGCAAATAAATGAGGCCATAGTTAGCCAATGATGCTAAAAGGAGGGCCTGATAGAATTCACTTTTCGACACCTAATTACTTATTGCTGATGTGTGAGTTAGCATCATATGGCTAACTGATGACGTTCGTATATGCACTTCCTTACGTATATTCAAATGCATGTGTGACCACATTAGTTTCTTAGCTTAGCCTGTGTGCCACCATTTTGTGTAACCCTCTGTGCCAGCAGGCCCTGCTCGCTCATATGCCCCTCCCGCAGGAATACAGAAATGTACTAAGACAGCAGTTTTTCGTTTCTCAGCTTACTGCGGCCGAAACTAACAAGTCTCTTTATCAGTAATGTTTTCACATCCAGAGACGCTGAAGCCTAGCTCCACGGCCTTGAGTAGAGATAATGATGTATCCCTTGCAGGTGCAGATGCCTGCTCTATGAGAGCATTGTTCACTGGTCTGAGGCTCGGTAACTTTCCACAAGGGGCGTACCCCTCATTACTGTATTGCATTATAATGTATTGCTGTGGTGCAGAGAGTCAGTCCTCTCGTTCGCACTCCTAGGAGTGAGGTCGGACAGGGCCCTCTCATATGAGTGTTGTTTGGCCTAATAAAGACTTTTGTTTATTCTTCTCCACTGTCCGGCTGACTTCCTGCATAGTGACTATAGGTGAGTGCGGTAAGTCACTCGGGTGGATTTGAGCCACGCTTATCAGCTGAATTTCTATTGTTTTATACGAGTGAAATCAGAGCCTAACTATGAAATCCCTGGAACCTTTGTTTTTAGTAGTGAATATATATATATATATATATATATATATATATATATATATATATATATATATATATATATATACTTCTATTATAAAGAGAGAACTGTGACCTTTGAGCCAGGTAAACTCGAAAACTACACCACCAATCCAAACACCCAATACATGTTTGAAAACGTCAGGACAAGCAGAAGGACATAGGCTATATAAAAAAAATATATATACCTTATTTAAAAAATGTACGATTTATAAAAAAGTAGTCCCTTGGAAGTAGCGCCGGCCGGCCACGACGTGCGTGCTGACATCAGCAGCGCAGGGAGGAGCGGCGTACAGGAGCCCGAGGAACAGCGGTGGACATGAGCGCCGGGAGGAGCTGCGGAGCGGCGAGAAGCGGAGGAGCAGTGGAGCGGTAAAATCAGCAGCGCGGGGAGGAGCGGAGGAAGAGGTAAGAGAAGCATCCGCGGGTGAGCACCGAGGGACGGGCGGGGGCCATGAACACATAGTGCTCAAAAAGCCTTTTCCTCAAAGTCGGGACGTAGGGGGAAACAAAGCTTGGGCAGAAGCGGCCAGGACCAGCGACGGGCGTGGGCCATAAACACTAACTGCTCAAAAAGCATTTTCCTCAAAGTCGGGACGTAGGGGGGGGCAGAAGCGGCCAGGACCAACGACTGGCGGGGGCCATAAACACTGAGTGCTCAAAAAGCATTTTCTTCAAAGTCGGGACGGCGGGGAAAACAAAGCGTGGACAGAAGCGGCCAGGACCAACAAAACGGCCGCTCTGCTGCGCCACTCCTGCTGTGATGCTGCCCCCAGCCCCCTTCTGCCCGGGCAACGCCGGGGCGGGCTGCTAGTATATATATATACAGGCATCTGAGGAAGGCCGCCAGGCAGAAATGCATAATGCCGCATATCAATTAAAAAAGCTTCCACTGTCTCCCCTGTGTGGCCTCTGCTTCTTCGCAAATGGAGGAGGTATTGGAGTGATATATATATATATATATATATACCGCTCCAGATCTCCTCCCCAGCCAGGAAAGAACTAGCATTTGCAATGCAATAGGTCTCGCATTAGGAAAGTTTGAGCTATTGGTATTGTAAATGGCAAAGTTTTTATTTCTGTGTTGGTTTTGAAAATAGCGAAATGAATAGCTTTGTCATTTACAATGCCAATAGTTATAACTTTCGCAAATGTGACACCGCGCCTCCCACAATGCAAAACAGATACCAACGTTTCAGCAAGCATGGCCCTACAGCCTAACTCGATAGCTCACAAAGGCAGCAATCACCAGCCCTGAACACAGTAGGCAATGGGGGTCCGACAGCCCAGAGCAGGGCAGTGAATGCGAAGACAAGATTATACAGGGTGCACAAAGGAAGCATGGGGTGGCAGATGCAAACCAGAAAGTGCTGGTCCAACAAAACATTGATTTTTAAATGAATACTGAGTTATAGCACAGTGTCACTGGAGAGCAGTTACAGTACAATACCCCACCATGTAAATACACATGCACCCATAATACTTGTTTAGATTTAAACAAAGCTCTGGAGGGGTAGCGTTTCTCATAAAATCTTTCTATTTCATTTTCTATGGGGCTTAAATGTCCTCCAGTGGTCGACCACATACAAAATGCAAAGACTGAAAAGATAAATATATGCGAGCATTGTGTACGGTAAAGGACATGATGGATAGACCTGCCTGGCACTTAAAATAAGCTAATGCCGGAGCAAAACGATAGTTGCCTACTGTGCCTTCATCAAGATTGGTATTATGAGTGACCCAACTGCTAAGGCAGAGGGTGGCGTGTCACGTTGCCGAGTATGGAGAATTATCACTGCACTGTACCGGGCACAGCACAGTGGAACAACATGAAATTCAGGAAAAAAAAGTTCAAGACAACTTTCTTATCCAAGCTGTTGTACGATATACCCCCTTCCATGTCCCTCTGTAAGTAAGTAGCCCAGTGGTGCACGATGTGCAGTGCTACACTACTTTCTATGTAATATTAAACCATTTATCATCATGCCCTGGGGTGTATCAGCCTACAACTGTATTTTTTCGCTTATAATTATGTATCACCTCAAACTAATATTGCACGCCAAATGAACAAAATAAGTATGGAGCGCTCTTACCAAACAGCACTAATGGACCATTCAGTCAATTCTTTGTATGCAATCAGAACATGCGTTGTGTCTTAATCATGCTAAATCGTCAATTTTGAGCCGTGACGTCCTTTCTAAGCTTTTTTTCAAATGCTAACTTTTGACTTCTGTCAGCAAACTTCTGGGATCACCTAAATGAAGTTCTTCCGACAGAAAACAAACATATTATTTGCTTCTTAACTTGCAGTAAGAGATTTTCCGAGGGTGAACCTGAAAAGTTGGGGAATAACAACTCTGCCCAGTAAAGTAAGGAACGGCTCTCCTATTTTGGAGCTGGCAGGTTTCAGGGACGTATAGATTTGAAAAAAAGAACACTATTTAAAAATATATATCTAGCCTGAGCTCAGGTCTTCCTCACATTGATAATTGATCACATGTTATCAGAATTTAATTTTTTGTATCAAGTGCAAAGTTGGAATGAGTTCTTAAGAGGCGTTGCCACTCCGGATATTATTTAAAATATACACTTTGGTCGAGTTACTTCTACCAGAGTGCTGCTACGTACACCTTAAATGAAATATTAGTTACAAAAACAATAGTTTATTTTGTGCAGTGAATTAAGTTCTTTTTTTACGCAAGTGTTGTCCCGTGTGTTGAAACCCTGCTTACTGTGGGTAGAGCACCACTAAAATGTGTCTAATTTCGCCGCTATAGACGGTCGTATTTTTATGAAGTTTTAATGTATTTCATGTTTTGCTGTTTCATAGACACCAGCCCGGCGACGTGCGTCATTATTGAATGCAGTGTATGTTAAACATTTTGTTGTGCTTTTATTTTAGTATTTTTTTTGCTTGACTCAGTTCTCGCGAGCTGCCCGAATCTGATCTGGTAGACAGCCACTGTACTGGCCTCTATTTATGCATATGATTTTTCGCTACTATCCATTGCGGTCGGGCCTCTGTTGCTCGGGCTTCGGTCCCGGCATCCGGCGCTCTTGGGAAAATAATACTTTCCCTGTGCCTCTGCTCACTGATCTGACTAAATGTCACATTTCGAAAGACGCATAAAGTAAGATTTAAACACAAAGGCATTCTCACAGTAAAGAGGGGCATGGAAACAAAAAGAAAGACGACTGTCGTACCGCTGCGCCTTTGTGTGGGCAAAGGGACAGGACCCACGTTTGCAAAAACAAGCCCTCAAAATGCGGACAGTTTTTCACCCCAGCCTCTACCCAAAGCACTACTCACCTCGCTAGTACACGCCATACTTCCAGTGGCGTCGTCTTGTTGCTATGGTTACCACTCATTAGCGGCATTTATCTCCTTGTAACTCCAAGGCCATTCGCTGCTGTTAGTCTGCTATCAGAGTGGTTCCGTCAGTCCAGTGCCATACTCCACCATCCTTCAAAACCCCGGGTGCACATGGTACACCATATGAGACTTCGTCTTACTGCCATGGGAAGTATAGTTTCAATAGGTTACATGTAGAACATCTGGTTCCTATTGGAGAAAAATCCCATTGGCGTTGTTAGCAACCACACAGCCCACTGCTCTGCTGCGTTTCGCAAAGGGAATAGATCAGTCAGCAAGCGAGTTGTAAAAATTACACGCTCTGTTCAAATGGCTGCAAGAAATTAGAGTTAACATTTCATGCGTTTCATTTAATGGTCAGCGACGGGTTGAGAATTAGCGGGGAAATTATGCAGAAGAATGTTGGTCATTCAATAGGTGATGATCACGTAAAACAGGACTATGTCGTACTGTTTTGCGGGACACGTCATGTAGTAACCTCTCCCTAGGGGCAGTGCTGGCAACCACTATTCCTGACGAACAATTCCACTTATGACGAACCTGCGAAGAACATGGGCGGGCCCGTTTAATTTCTGCAATTCATGTCTCGGAAACATCAAGCCACAGTAACTGACGGTCGAGCCCGTCGGCTCGTCAGAAATACGTCGTCCACAGCCCCTCGTGATGTGTCCCGTGCTTCCGGTTTGTATACCTACTACCGCTTGCAGGGGCACCCATTTCTGACCAATTTTTTCGACATAGACTAACCCTAATATTTGATTGTGTGTATTTGTTCTAAGGTAAACGTGGAAAATCCTTCACTACCCATTTAGTGATGGGACAGCCTGCCAATGGGACAGCGTAGATGGTGCTCTCCATCACCTAATCCAAAGGGGGCATGCTCGGTGGGTTGGGCGCTTGCAGCTGAGATCTGTTGTATATCGACCACGTCGCAGACTGAATCTCCTTGGTACAACTTAGGATTGAATTCTTGGATTAAAGTAGCATCGTTGATTGAGGTAAAACTGTGTATTAATTCAGTGCCAGTTTAGACTTGTGTTGGTAAAGTCCCCTACATCAATGGAAAGGACATTATACTACCATATTGAGGTCATGTTTGCAGGCCAAACGTGCCGAACGCATAAGTGCAGAACTGATATTTCCTTTATAGAAACAGGGACGTAGAAGAGTAACGCTACAAATTCAGTTTTACACATCTCGCAAATTCACCGCAGCCCGGCTTGAACAGGAAGCCAGGCAACCTGTGTTGGGACGGGGGCGGGCCGCAAAAAGACAGGAAGCAGACGGGAGCCTACCCCGCACTCCTGTGCTGAAGCACTCTTATGCCAGTCAGCCGGAAGATTTGCGTGTCAGCTAGCGGGGCTCCCGTGCTCGTGGAGAGCCCCGCCTGCTGCTGAGGATGACCCGCTGCCTGCCGAGGGAGAGAGGGACACACGAAAAGAACTCGCTGAGTGGGGTGGGGGGAGGGGGTGTGTGTGCGCGCGCGCACGTGTGTGTGTGTGCGCGAGTGTGTCTGTGTGTGTGTTTGTGCACGTGTGTGCCTGTGTGTGCGCGTGTGTCTGTGTGTGTGTATGTATGCATGCATGCATGCGTGCGTGTGTAAAAAGAGCCGATGACTGGTGGGGGGATGGAAAGTGAAAGTAACCAGCGCGCGTGTGTTTCAGTGTGTATGGTGGCTGGCTGTGTGCGCACGCATGGACGGAGCCGACGTGCGAGAAAAGCTAGTAACACCCTCTTGTCCCTCATTCCCCCGAGACAGGCAACTAAAAGGCTCCAGCTGGATGCATCCTTCGGATGCAGTACCAGCGAGCCCTAAAAAGGCAGCACTCACGGGGTGTTTGTCAGTGTATTCCAAGTTTATTTCGCTCCTCACAGACGCGTTTCGGGTCAAGCCCTTTATCAATGTGTCAACACGAGTGTTACACAGGAGCTCATTTTAAAGTGCAACGTGCATTCTCATTACAGAAATTAAGCTAGGACTGCTCGTCAGAGTAGTACGAGCGCCATCTTGGACTGTGCAAATTAGGCAATACTATACATACAATTCATGTTCAGAATCAACATATGCAAGCAATGATATCAAATATGTCAACAAATTCATACATTTAGCCGTGGATCGGCCAACCCGGTTCCTAGTATTTGGAATCGCAAGGTACATTATTTCATAATGCTGTGAATCGGCGAAACTCATCTATTACTCAGTAATTATGCTCAGTTTAAAATTCCAATGACATTTCTAAAAACAGTCTTAATTGTCAATAATTCAGATTTTAGTCGATATCATCATATACATATAACACATATAAATAACCCCAATGGGTAAACTTTAAATAATGATATAATAGCATGGCCTAATATCAGACACATCTCCAAATCAGAAAATCTTGCCGTGGATCGGCTATGGCGAATCCTATCGCTAGAAATCGCAAAGAATACCTTGATGTATTGTCAACTTGGCAATACAATTTCCCATAAGAATGATGCGGTGGCCCTGGTAATGTCTTTGTACGCTATTTTCCTAAATGGGCGGCCAATTCTTCCCCACTGTTAAGACCCGTAGGAGTTTTAATTTGCAGGTCAATAGTATAACGGGATTCTAGGCGTCTGAGTATAGTGAGTTTGTTGCCTCCCCTTTCCTGATCTGGCACCTGATCAACCCAAAAATATTGTAGCGCATCTCTATTGCTGTGGTGTTTAATCGCGAAATGCTTTGCTACTGGTGACGTCATGTCCTTGTTGGCTATAGCACGCATGTGCTCAAGGATTCTCAGTTTCACACTTTTGATGGTGCTCCCTATATATTTTAACTTACAGGGGCACATCAGACATTACACTACATGTGACGTTTGACAGGTAATGAAGGAAGTGATGGAGTTGCGGTTTTTTAGGCCTGGTACCTCGTAGCCTAAAACCCTCTTGCTAAATGCACAGGCTTTACATTTCCCACATGGGAAGAAGCCTTTCATCTCTGCCACGGTTTTAACTTTTCTTTTGGGGGTGTCTAAGTGACTGTGTACTAGGAGATCCTTGAGGGATTTCGTTTTCTTAAAAGTCACCATGGGACCACTCGGGATGTCCATCCCGATGATCGGGTCAGTCTTCAAAATGTGCCAATTCTTGTGTAAAGTTGCCTTCAAGAAATTGGCATCACTAGAGAAGGTTGTGATTAGACGGAATTTTCCGTCCTCACTCTTCTTGCCTTTATCCTGCCTCAACAACTCATCTCTAGGTATCCTGGTTACCTTCTTCAGTGTCTGATTCAGGTGAGATGGACTATAGCCTCTCACTTTGAATCTATCAATACTGTCTCTTGCTGCGTTTTAAAAGTATTACTCTCCGGAGCAGTTATTCTTGAGACGCAACAACTCCCCATAGGGAATGCTTTGTTTGAGGTTCTTTGGATGCCCGCTGTCAGCATGTAGAATGCTGTTGCCAGCAGTCGGCTTTCGATACAGAGATGTGGTTACCTGATGGTCTTTTATGACTATCTGGAGATCAAGGTAGCTCACTGCCACTGAGCTTACTTCACTAGTAAATTGCAAATGATTGTTGTTATTATTCATGCGAGTAATGTAATCTTTTCGCTTTCCACCGACCCTTCCATACTAGAAAGAGATCGTCAATATATCTATGCCATGCTATGACATTTTCAGTCCACATCCGATTACCCTCAGACCAGGCCACCTGCTCCTCCCACCAGCCAACGAATAAATTTGCGTAGCTGGGGGCAAAGCAGGTGCCCATCGCGGTCCCAGAGATCTGTCTGAATAGGTCCCCTGAAAGAGAAATATGTTATTGAGTAAACAGAACTCTGTTAGTTCCATGATCATAGTACTATGTCCTGCAAATTTCAAAGGTCTTTTGTTCATAAAATATTCAACTGCTTTTAGACCCTGAGAATGCTCAATGCAGGTGTATAAGCTGGTGATATCCATAACGATCAAGACATAGGTGGGATCCCAAATCAGTTCTTTCAGACGTATGATAAAATCCTTAGTGTCCCTGATATAAGAAACAGGGTCGAAACTGATTGGAACAAAAAGTGGTCAATAAAAATAGGCAAATTCTCAGTTAGGCTACCCATTGAAGATACTATGGGCCGGCCCGGTGGTGCATTGAGATCTTTGTGTATCTTGGGTAAATGGTAGAAGGTCGGAATGACTGGAAAGTTAGATCGCAGAAACATATATTCGTCGGTATTAAGCATGTTCTTATTATGCCACCTCTGAATCAATTTGCCATATTCATGCACACTTTCCTGGTATTTCTTCATGGTAGTGCGCTCATAATGATGCTGGTTCATTAGCTGCCTTTTGGCTTCCCTGAGATAGAGATCCTTTGCCAATATGACGACATTGCCGCCTTTGTCTGATGGTTTATAGATTACTTCCGGATCAGCTTGTAGATTTTTCAATGCCTCCCTTTGTCCCCGTGTAAGGGGATTTCTCATTGATTTCTTGGTGTCCTTTTTTGTTAAAAATTTCACCAAATCCCTTGACATGGCCTCTGAAAAGATGTCGATAGCATCCTGCGCCATTTGAGGAAGGCTATGTTCTTCTGATTCTGTAATTGGAGTCTCAGATCTCATTTCCTCCAAAATTTCGAGGGTTGAGAAATCACCTATTTGAATTATATATGTCTCCTTGATCTTATTTTGTAAACATCTGGTTTCAAGTACAGTAGGTTTGATCTTAAAATATTTGTGTAACTTTAATTGTCTCGCAAATTTGAAGAGGTCGATTCTCGTTTGGGTGTACTCGAGATTGGTTTGTGGGCAGAATGAGAAACCCAGTTTCAATACTGATTCTTCGTCTTTGCTTAGCTTTTTGGAACTCAAGTTCACAATAGTTAGGGTATCGGCAGTATTTACCGTTTCCCCCCCCTCTTGGCTTTCGCTGCTTTCGTTTGGTTGTTTACTCCGCCTCTGCCTCGTCCTCTTCCTCTTCCGGCCCCCCTCCTTGTTTTCCTGTGTCCTGTTCCAGGGGCTTGACTTTCCTCCCTCTGAGCCATGCTTGTCGTATTAGATCGAATTCCTTGTGAAAAGGAGTTTTCTTGAATCACTTCAAAGGGCCTGCTAGTTCTTCCCCCTCAGATCCTGTAACCTCTGATTCCGAGGTTTCTATTGTCTCAGTTGGTTGTACAGGATTTTGTTTCTTACGGATTAATTATTTTCGTGGGCCGTCGAACTTCTTGGCCAAGGTCAGAATTCTGCCCATTGAGTAATCCTTTTCGTCCCTATCAAATTTCTCTTCTTTTCTTTGTCGAATTTTAGTTTCATATTTTTCCAGTCTTTTCTTCATTTCCACCATTAATTCCTGATGTTGACTGTTGTCGGGGTTAATTTCCAGTTCCTCCTCCAACTTCTTAATCTCTTCCAGTGCCTTCGCCCGGTCGCTCCAGGCGAATTTCACCAACAATTGCAAGCTGCCTTTACAGAATTGTGCAGTATGCACATGCCACTCCTCAAGGAGCTGGGGGTCTGGGTTTTCGTAGGCAGGAATGGTGTATACCCGTAATCCACGTAGGACTCTTTCTACTTTGATGTAATTTTCGAGGGAAGTAGCTTCCCACCATTTGCGTGTTTCTCTTTCGAAGAGTCTTTCAAGCTTCAGATATTTTTGTGCCATTGGGTCCGCGATCTTAGTACTGCTGCCTGCAGTAATGTGTGTTGGCCCGCCCATTTTCTTTTTAAACATTCCAGCGGCCGCCTCTTCACGTGCTGCATTGCTAAAAGTAAGTTTGTTTAGCTATGGAGTACCGATCCCGGTCTTTGTTTGGAAATTATAGTGACAAACACCCCTCACCACGCCCTTACTCTCCGATGTATTCCTTCAAGGAAACTTTAGAAAAAGTTTCATTCGGCATGCGGCTTACCCGGCTCTTCTCCGATGTCGGCGGCGCCACTGCGAGTTCCTTTCTTGTCTCACTCGCGGTCACATCTGCTCATTGTCCTTCAGCAGTTCAAGAGTTTCCAGAGGCAATATCCAGAAAATTTACGGAATTTGGGTGGTGCCTCCGTCGAAGACTAATTCCAGCTCGAGTTTGCACCAAAGGCGACGGGGCACTAGCGGTGGGTGCCGCTGACACGGTGGTGCACAGTGTATTAAATGCCGCTCCAGATCTCCTCCCTAGCCGGGAAAGAAAAAGGCAGCACTCACGGGGTGTTTGTCAGTGTATTCCAAGTTTATTTCGCTCCTCACAGACGCGTTTCGGGTCAAGCCCTTTATCAATGTGTCAACACGAGTGTTACACGGGAGCTCATTTTAAAGTGCAACGTGCATTCTCATTACGGAGCACCGTCTTGGACTGTGCAATACATGTCATCAGTGATGTCAAGAGTGATGTCAATGACCATGTCATGAGTGATGAAATATGTGGCGTCATCAGCAGTGCAATGCGGGTGCGCGAGTTATAGTTAGCTGAACTAACTATAACGGGGGAATTTCAAAGGTTTTGTATGAGTAAAATGACCAGCTAACTATAACTGCTGTGAAACCTATGTTTTTTTCAGTGAATTTCAAAGGTTTTTAAAATGAAAATTCCTAACTATAACGTGTGTGAAACCTATGGATTTTCAGTGAATTTGCAAGGTTTTTTAAATGCTAATTCCTAACTATAACGTGGCTGAAACCTATGGTTTTTTCAGTGAATTTCAAAGGTTTTTTAAATGGTAATTCCTAACTATAACGTGGCTGAAACCTATGTTTTTTTTCAGTGAATTTCAATGGTTTTGTAAATGATAATTTTTAAATGTAATATTTTGTTACATTTTTTATACTGATTTACTACATTATTATAAATTATTTCTTTTTAGATATATTATTTGTTAAATTACATTACATATTTTTAATATAAATTGAAAAAAAAATGTATACCTCTCTGCAACGCAGCCCCCTGGCATGTTTGCAGAGGGGGAACTAATTCCCCTTGCATACTGGGGGTCCCTGGGGGCCAACTAGCCCACCTGGATCCTCCAGTATGCGCCAGGGGGATGCATTGCAGAGAGGTGTAATGAGGCCACACCTTTTTTTTACACCTCTCTGCAACGCAGCCCCTGGGCGTGTTTGCAGAGG
This sequence comes from Lissotriton vulgaris, assembly GCF_964263255.1. Lineage (NCBI taxonomy): Eukaryota > Metazoa > Chordata > Amphibia > Caudata > Salamandridae > Lissotriton > Lissotriton vulgaris. The sequence continues at coordinate 1,472,493,062 of NC_141685.1, forward strand.
GGGAATTAATTCCCCTTGCATACTAGGGATCACTGGGGGCCAACTAGCTCACCTGGAACCTCCAGTATGCACCAGGGGCCTGCATTGCAGAGACGTGTAATGAGGCTACACCCTTTTTTACACCTCTCTGCAATGCAGCCCCCGGGCGTGTTTGCAGAGGGGGATCTAATTCCCCTTGCATACTAGGGGTCCCTGGGGGCCAACTAGCCCACCTGGAACCTCCAGTATGCGCCGGGGGCTGCATTGCAGAGAGGTGTAATGAGGCTTTGCCCCTTTTTACACCTCTCTGCAACGCAGCCCCTGGTGCATTTTCAGAGGGGGAACGAATTCCCCTTGCATACTGGGGGTCCCTGTGGGCCAACTAGCCCACCTGGAACCTCCAGTATGTGCCAGGGGGCTGCATTGCAGAGAGGTGTAAAGAGGCCACACCCTTTTTTACACCTCTCTGAAACGCAGGCCCCAGGCGTGTTTGCAGAGGAGGAACTAATTCCCCTTGCTTACTGGGGGTCCCTGGGGGCCAACTAGCCCACCTTGAACCTCCAGTATGCACCAGGAGGCTGCATTGCAGAGAGGTGTATTGAGGCCACACTATTTTTTACAACTCTCTGCAACGCAGCCCCCTGGCGCGTTTGCAGAGGGAGAGCTAATTCCCTTGCATACTGGGGGTCCCTGTGGGCCAACAAGCCCACCTGGAACCTCCAGTATAAGCCAGTAGGCTGCATTGCAGAGAGGTGTAATGAGGCCACACCCTTTTTTACACCTCTCTGCAACGCAGCACCCGGGCATGTTTGCAGAGGGGGAACTAATTCCCCTTGCATACTCCGGGTCCCTGTGGGCCAACTAGCCCACCTGGAACCTCCAGTATGCGCCAGTGGGCTGCATTGCAGAGAGGTATAATGAGGCCACACCCTTTTTTACACCTCTCTGAAATGCAGCCCCCGGGTGTGTTTGCAGAGGGGGAACTTATTCCCCTTGCATACTGGGGTTCCCTGGGGGCCAACTAGCCCACCTGTAACCTCCAGTATGCGCCAGGGGGCTGCATTGCACAGAGGTGTAATGAGGTTATGCCCCTTTTTACGCCTCTCTGCAACGCAGCCCCCTGGTGCGTTTGAAGAGGGGGAACTAATTCCCCTTGCATACTGGGGGTCCCTGGGGGCCAACTAGCCCACCAGGAGCCTCCAGTAAGCGCCAGAGGGCTGCGTTGCTTTGCCCTGGAGGGCGGCCGTCCCTAGGGCAGTGTGGGGGGGATTGGGCACCCCCCACACTTCTTTATCACTATGCCCCCGCGATTTGGTCCCCCTGGGGGGTAATTTAAAAAAAAGACATACCGGGTTTAAAAAAAAGAAAATTGCGGCCTTGGGGGTCCTTGTGGGACTACCTTGGCAGGCCTAGGGGGTCAGGGTATTTCTACCCTGCCCCCTTTTTGTGTTCTACACGTTTTTTTTTCTGCTTTCTTGTGCCTTGGTCTACTAAGCACAAGATGGCTGCCAACACTTCCTGGTTTGGAGTGTTGACAACCAATGAGCATGCAGCATTCTCAGAAAGGTACGCGCACTGTACGCATAACATATGCGTACGTACACGGTACGCGCATCCAGCGATTTTTCGGAAAAAATATATATTTTTTTGCCTTGGGGGTCCTTGTGGACCCCTGAGCAGGCCTAGGGGGTCAGGGTGCTTCTACCCTGCCCCCTTTTTGAGTTCTACACATTTTTTTTCTGCGTTCTTGTGCCTCAGTCTACCGAGGTACAAGATGGCTGCCAACAATTTCTGTTTTGGAGTGTTGACAGACATTGGCAGCCAATCAGCATGCAGCTCACGTACGCGAAGGTCCGCGCACGTACACGTACGGTGCGCGCTTATAGATATATATGTGTTTTCAAATTCGATTTTCTCAACAACTACTGGAGGGAATTACACCCATTAAACAAAAGGGCGATCTGCGAATCAGACTCTAACATTTTGCCAAATTTCTTGCAATTCCGATGAGCCGTTCGGGCTGTAGCCGTGTCTAATCGTCCTATGGAAAATAACATGGGGAAAACACGTTTTGGGACCCCCCTTTTTCTCAGCCCCCGCTTGACGAATCCCCACAAAACTTTCAGGAAAGGAGCGCAGCGGAGCGGGCCACCTTTTTTGAGAAATTCACGAAGAATAATCCACCGGCGTTAAAGTTATTCCTATGGAAACTAGGTCCTAACTATAACTACCTACAGAGGGACACACACTCCACTTTCAGAGGGACTTTAAACAGGCCACCCAACTAATCAGTAGTGACAGTCCTTTAATCATGGCAGCAGTATCAGCATAATGTTTTTCAACTCAACACGAGCCTTAATCATATGCACAAACCAGAATTGGCATTTGTTTGGTCTTTAAATAATGAAGTACATAGACAGTGAGGAAGGGCTAACAGTAACCGAGTACCTGAAACGTGAAAGAGGACTTCTGATGGAAATGGTCATAAAATAACACATTCAGTCTCCAAAATCAGGGAGTGTTTAGAAAGTTTTTCCGATTCGCTGTCAAATCAGTTCAAATGTAATTCTTTGCAGCACCACAGTATTATCACTGATGTTAATTCGTCAGTGCAAGTTTAGAGACTACAAGATCCATAGTACTTTGCTGTTAGAAGTTCAAAACCATGTCCCTTACCATCATTCAGTACAAAGGCTTATATAATTCCACATCCTCGTAACGCCTTTTAAAGATAAAATTCCATGTATGGCTGAGACATCTCTTATTATTTCCAAGGTTACATCATTCTCCTTGTAAAACCAAGTTCCTTGATGTTTTCTCTTCTTTGTTGCTTTTGATAAAGAAATCACGTCATCATGGCGTGCAAGGGTTTAAAATACCCCCACAAACCCTGACTGTTTAAAAGGGACTTCAAGCACCAATTTCAATATATAATGCATAATCATTTTAATGTTTCTATATACTACAATTTTATTTCAAGTGCAGTCTAAAAGCACATCATGATATCTTATAGAAATTGATCTGGGTGTCCATAATGATTTCAGCATACTAAACTGCTTACTTTCATACTGCCCTTGTAAAACCAATCCATATCAATATGCATTCAGTCTTGAACCTATTTGCTCAACCGGTACTATGCCATTGTCTGTTTTATATTTGATGGATCTTCCATGACAAATGAAGTCAATCTTAGAGCCGAGCCAGTTTTCTAACTTAACTTTGCTGTGGTCTGTCATTTTTGATATGATCAATAAATATTCAGAAGAACTCTCATTCTAAAAACAATGAATGTGCTTACTTCGCTCTTAATATTAAATGTCTTTGATACATCCATATTATGCTCCTCATAACGTGAAAAATATTTTTAGGTACTAATAGCTAAACACAATTTAAATCCAATTTTAAGTTATGTGTTAGACTTATTTAATTGAATACCATAATTTATATCACACACAGTACACAAACAACTGTTACTAGACACAATCGCCTAGGTAGGCAGTCTAAGCAAAAATGAGGATTTTCTGGCCTCTGGATGAAGTCAGGGATGGGAGTGTCCTGATAATGAGCAGAAACTGGTCTTACCTAACCTGCCCCTGTCTATGAATACAAAGTTGGAATCAGAGGGCAAAAAATAGCTCACAGACTTGGAGTGAGTGGGCCATCAACCAGTACCCTCTACCCATCTTGTGATGGAAGCAGGTTGCAAGACCCACTCCTCTTTAGGCCACCTCCAGAGAGAAAACTCTACATTCAAGCCATACCACACTCATTAGGCAAGAGCATTCCCACTGACATGCTACCGCTCTTTGCATGGAGCCCCTATTTCATGGGCAAACCCACACAACTGCAGACAAGCATATAGTTAAGAGGATAAGTAACTGGCAAATGTGGGCTGTACAAAAACCATGTGGCATAACAAAAATGAATTTGCATTCATAAACTATTAATTTACCAGGTGGATTAAAAATAGACAATCTCATTAAACTAATGATGGTGTTTGATGATGCAGCCAGAGGAAACGTGCACATGTCGACAATATTAGACGCCCAATATTAGACAGAGCAATATGCACAACATCCACCCAAGCTCTTTTGAATGCGCTAAAGTGAGTACTGGGCTGGGTTAGATAATCTTGTTGCACGGAAAAAGATAGGCAACAAACAGATATAAATATTGTATTGTACCTGGGGAAAACATTAAATAAAAAATAGGCCTACGGGTTGAACCGTAGGTGGTCAAAAACACCCTTTTTTAATTGTCCTTATTAGAGAAGTAAAGACACATAGATAAAAACTTAAACAACGCAGATACTTTCAGAACCCGCCACCGTTTAAGATGAGTTAAGCAATGGAGATCGAAATAAAGAAAGGGAGAAAATTGAAGCAATAATGAAAATAACTCGCAGGGTAACTTGTAGTGGGTGTGAAAAATAAAGCAAAGACGACTATATAAACAAAAACAAACCAAAGAGGAAATAAAATAGGAGTAAGAATGAAACCAATTAATTTTGTATATGGACTAAAGCACCTGAAAAGGACATTATAAAAACATTTCAGGTCACAGAAGAGTTCTTTGACCCTATACAGGCGCAAGGCCGTATAGCAGCTGCTCTGAATTAAAGTGTGAGCTGGCTGGCTGCTTGCAGCTCCAACTTAGCTAACAGTGCTACTTTCTCAATCCGTTTCATTAGAATGCTGTGTGACTGTTCTCCATTTATAGATGGATGCTCACAGGGTATTAGGAAGATGGCGTCAGACACTCTCTGAGTGCAGTAAGAGTGATAATTGTGTTATTTTCTCCCAGCTTCCAAGTACAGGGAGTCTTCAGCAGTGTCTGAAAAAGATGTTCTTTCCTCCATCTGTGTCATGGCCTTGATGGCATCTGGGTGGTGCATTGGGTCTTTTGCTGGTTTCGCAGAACCAAGACTACTGTTGGAATCACAACATGGAGTGCTTGCATGACTAGTTCGATCTCAGTAGACATCTTGGGGTCTTTCGAATAAAACTCATTCCCAAATCCCTTCTTGCTTTGCCATGCAATCATGAACCTGGGAGCAAGATGTGGGAGTCAGCTTTGCTTATTCTGGAAACACTTAATTGAAAGAATTCTGCTAACGCCTGGGATGCATTCGTCCAACAAAGCTTCTGGAATTGCATCTTGTCAAGCTTCAAATGCAACAGAAAACGCACAGTTTTGTTGTGCAACAAGCCTTATAGGGGGACATAAGAAGCTCATTTAATTTGATTAGTAAGTATATTGACAATTGAAAAAACTTCAAATCCCCGTGCTAACAACACACTTTGCACAAACAAATTGTAGTTACCTGAAGGAGAACATGATGCCAATGCTCTGTGCCAGAGTAAAAAGAGTATTGTTTTTCTCAATCACTCTGGGATGTAACTGGGTGCAGGACTCAGCTTTCTAATAAATTCAAGAGAACTTGAATTTTAAGGAACTTGCTATTTTTTAAAGAAACAAAACAACCTAAATAACTTTCAAATCTGTAATATATACGTTAACGATTGGTTTTTATCCTTGATTAGATATCACATAGGAGGACAATTTTAGTTTCTTAATGAAATAGAATGAAAATCATGATAAAACAAAGCGATACACAGGTATGCACACAGCAAATTTGTAATATGAAAAATCAGGGCGTGTAATAAAAATGCGAAAAAAGTTAATACATGGTGTATGACTTGCATACTTAGGTACTTAGGGCCTGAATCACAAAGGTAAACGTATTGTTTTGTGTAAATTCTATCCACAAACTACGAGTTAAAAGTTTACGAATGCAGAGACTCCAGAATGGGCGGAGAACTCTGGACATGAAAAGATAGGTAAGTTTACATTTTGTTTGGTATTCCCAAAATACGAGTTAATTGTAAGTATAAGACTGCAGACTCTCCGCAGTCGGGGCAGAGCACTTCACAAATAAAAAAATAGGTCCATCTATTTATGTGCAGAGTTCTCTGCCCCGACTGAGGAGTCTCTGGAGTCGCAAACTTACTATTAACTCAAAGTTTTTGAATACCGAAAAAAATAAACTTACAAAAAAGTGTAAGTTTACCTTTGCAAATCAGACCCTTAATCTTTAGGTGTCAAACAACCATAATTGTGGTAGGACATTCACAATGCACGAGAAGAAGGACAGATTTACGAGTCATCTCACAAACACTTGTAGAAGAAAAGCTCCATTCATTCCCCTTACCCCTTTCCCCACCAGCACATTCAAGATTAACTAACTCCTTTGATGGGTGTGAGTATGGTACAGGATGAGTGGGTAAGTGACATTGGAACAACACTTCTACTGGACATCAGGATAGTGCCTTATTAATTGAAAGGAATGGGACATTGTAGCGAGAAGTGAGTAGAGGTATTATTATTTTTATTACAGGAGCATTCTAATGTCAGAATATGCCTGTATTAACCCCTTGCGTGCTGATGACAGAACGGGCCGTCATCAGCATCGGTTGAGCTGTGCTGATGACGGAACCATTCCGTCATGACTCCGCCCGCGCAAGGCGGAGTCAGCACAGGCGGAAAATATGCCCCGCACGCAAGGGGTTAAAAAATACGTTTTGGAGGTTAACATAGATAAAATGTACTGTCATAATTTAAACATATATTACAGAGACACAGTAAAGCCTCTATTTTGTTGTTTGATTCTTCACTCAATCGATAAATCCCATTTAAGCATTTTGTTAACTTTTAACATATGCAACAAATACGCAACAATCTACAATAAGCAATCTTTGAATGTAACTGATTTGCCTACAATCACACAATGTTGAACCTAGGCCCTTATTTATGAGGCCTTGCGTCAGTTTTGCGCCGCCGGTGCGTCCCTTTTTGTGACGCACCAGCGGCGTACAAAATGCGCCTTGTTGCGCCATATTTAAAAAGTGACGCATCTAGGTAGATGCGTCACTTTTTAAACCCCTGCGTCACATTATACCTGCGTCAGGTATAATGTATGCAGAGGGGGCCCCGCAAAAAGCCTCGTAATAGTGACGCAGTGAAATCTATGAGATTTCACTGCGCCACTTTTAGGATGCTGTTGCGTCAAAATCTTGCGCCTGCCTCACAGCAGGCGTAAGACTGTCGCAAGCCCTTTCACATGGGGCTTTCCCCATGTGAAAGGACGCATTGCTGGAGTTGCGTCACTTTTGTGACACACTCCAGCAATGCGTCACTTTTGCGCTTACAGATGCGTCAGAAATACTGACGTATCTGTAAGCCCTTGCGACATGATGCGTCATACATTAAATATGACGCATCATTGGTGTCGCAAGGAGAGCGCAGTGAAAAGTGATGCATCGCTGTTTTCACGCAGCGATGCGTCACTTTTCATAAATGAGGCCCCTAGTATCTAGGACAGGATTTGAACTTTGATCTCCAGAGTCCAAAGGCACCATCTTGAGTCACTAGGATACCATGCTAATTAAAAACTACCAATTTTATATGGCTTATGGCTTTTCTGTCATTTGGTACCTTTTCATGGTCTGGAGATTATTTGTACAGATATTTTGAAACTATCATCAATAATATGATTGTTCATTGTGCATTTTCCAGCAAAGTATTAATCAGTAATTGTTCACGTTCACCGAAATAAATCGATAATTGAATGCAAAGTAAGGTCAAATGCAAAACATATTCATGCTCCAAATTAGCTGTTGAACAGCTAGCCTTCAAAAATATAAAACAAAAAATTTCGATGGGAAAGCCAATGCTAAACGATGCATAATTAGGCTGACCAAATAATGCAGATCTGGGAGCGGTCAATCATACACCCCATGCAGTCAGGCCTGGTCAGCCAAGGTGGTTGGAAGTACATCTTAGTCTTGACAGGCACAGGGTTTATAAATATTGAACAATCTTTGGCCCTCTCCAGCTACCGGGAGGACAACTAAGCCGCACAAACCTTTGACAAACACCACCCTAAGGATGGAATTTGTACAGCTCACACCACCACAGACCTAATGCTGGGGGCTTTCCAAAAGGCCAGAGATAAATAATGTTCCCCTGCTCTTTTTCCACATTGCTGAAGTACATGGGAAATCAATTACACATGATGCTTGCACAAAGGTAGGGTGGTTGCAAACCCTCCTGCTTCCATTTGGTGAACTGCCCCATTTGTAAGGGCAAATAATGACCTCAATCCCAGCATTCGTGAAGTGCAGTGGGTAAATTGATTTGACCCATCTACTTTTCAAAAGGCAGGAGGTTAAAATGTACCCAATATTTCGCAATTCCGTCTTAGCAAAGTGCTAGGAGGAATAGATAAGATTTCCTGCCCATTGTTAGAATGTGCCCTTAGCCCCTCTGTTTGAAACTTGCTAGGATATTGATAACCCCCACACCTAGCCCAAGGCCTAGGAGCAAAAATTGTCCATCAAACTCCTTCCTTCGCCCAGGCGCAAGAAATGGATTTACAAAATAAAAAAAGAAAATAAACGCATAGATTAGGAATCACCTGCCTCAATTCATCTTTCATTTCAAATGAGAGCACCCGAGCAGCAGACAGTTGTACCAGTCCTCCATAGACTGCAAACTCATGTAGCTTATGGAGGGGACCTGGACAACTCACATCTATCCATTCGCCCTATTTGTTTTTAGGTCTCGCCTGTCGATGCGCATGCGCATCGAGCAAGCGAGACTATTGCGAGTTATCCACTCTTTATCCACACTGCAAGGAATCGTGGCGATTCCTTGCAGTGCACGATAAATTTAAGCTCAATGCGCATGCGCATTGAGCTTAAATGCGCGTGCACATGCCCCCAGCCGCCTACTCTCTCTCTCAGCCTTCCCACAACTCCGCCCCCTCACTACTTGATTGCACGGCCGCTAGGCCGTGCCTCCCCTACTCTCCTCCCCCTCCTCCCCCTCCTCCTCTCCTCCCATCTGGGACTTCTCATTTACAACATGCGGCGGAGTAGTGAAATGAGTGGTAATCGGTGCCGTTCACCTAAGATAAAATAACGCTTTCAAGTTTTTATTTTGCACGAAAAATTCTCTAGTCAGACAGCCCCAAAACAAGTTTTTCACCACTGGACACAACCTTGAATGCCGCTCGAGATTCATCTCGAAAACATACGTTTCCTTGTGTAGATTTCACAAACACCGTGATTGATTCCCCTTCAGAAGACTTCTCCTCCCCCCTCCTCCTCTCCTCCCCTGCCTGCCTGCCGTGTCGCACCTCTCCCCTCTCCGCCCCCTCCCCTTCCCGCCGTGTCGCATTTCTCCTCCCCCCTCCCCTCTCTTCCCTCCGGCTTGTTTGTTGATTTGACCCGCTCCGCCCCCTCCCCTTCCCGCCGTCTTTGAGTCTCTGGTGAAATAACTTTTTTATCAAGAAGAAGAAACAGCAGTTTTTCCCTTCACCCAGAGCCTACTCAGTGCCAAGTCTTTGTTATTATCGCGGAAATGTTGCATTTGATGAGTAACATGCAAGATACTTTTAAATAGAATTACATCAGCAAGCTTTGCTTTCATTTTCGTGTTTCAGTGCTGGCGTTATGTTTTTTGAGCTTGAATTTAACATGTAAGAGACTTTTAAATAGAATTACATCATCAAGCTTTCGTGTTATAGTGCTGGCGTTCTGTTTTTTTGGGCGCGCTGAAAGCTTGCATTTTATAAGTAACATGTAAGAAACTTTTGAACCGATCTTGTAGCTTGCATTTTCGGAAAGTAGTTTTACGACATGCAAACATGCGAGAGGCAAGATAGTGTCATCAGGAGCTATTTATTCTTCAATACAAGTGCAAAAGTAAGATGCAAGAGACTATTAAATAAAATTACAGCAGCAATCTCGACCATTAGACTTCTGTATCACTGCTGCTTCTTTAGCTTAGCATTCCGTGAGCGCAAGCTTCTATTAGAGAACCGAAGTCCCGCCCTATGACAGTTTCCTGCAAAAAGACCGCGCATGCATTGATTTAAAGCACGTTTGTTTAGTTGAAGGAAACAGGTATGTTAGTTACTTTTTTTCTCTGTACTCGCAATCTAAATAAATGTTTTTACAGCGCTTTTACTCATCTGGTGTTTGCCGAAGTATAAGCACGTGCATGCTTTGTTTTAAAACGCGTTTGTTTAGCTTAAGGAACAAGTTTATTAGTTAGTTTTTCTCCTGTACTCGCAATCTAAAGGGACGCTTTTACAGCACTTTTACTCATGTGGTCTTTGACAAAGTGTCAGTGCAGCTTCTATTATGTGCCTCTAACATTTATGAGCAAGCACACGCATCTGAAACCTTTTATGACAATGCAGTGTCGCATTTCTCCTCCCCCCTCCCCTCTCTTCCCTCCGGCTTCTTTTTTTTTGTTTATTTTACCCGCCGTGTCTCCGATCCTTTCAGATACACAAAGAGCAGCGTATTATCTCTGGCCTCACTTCCTAGCGTCCGTGTGTGCTCACTGTTCAGCTCTGGTATACGGGGGCCCGAGCAGCGGCCCGCACCACGTCCTCTGCTGTGCTCTGTTAGTAAGGGGATCCTCCCCAAAGTGTGTACTCGCTGCCTCTGCCCCTCCCCAAGTGTCGAGGCTGCTGAGTCCAGTCCAAAGGCGCCACGATTTCTCTCCGGCCTGTAAGCTCCCTCATGCAACTCAGGTGAGCCATGACCTTCGGTCATCTAGCCCGGTGGCCTCACATGCTGCCATTCGCTCCAAGATAGCAGAACGGGGATTAGACAGAGGCGGAGGTGCAACACAATAGGACTGCACTGCACCAGGCTACCATCCTGGGAGAGCCAGCCTGAAGCAGGACGTCGCCACCAGTGCGCTCCTTCGTTGGATATGGCCACCGCTGGGTCTGCTCAGGCTGTTTTGCCGCTGCATAGAGTTTTCTCGCCAGATGCCAGCAGTCAGTCCCTCACCCTCAACCCCTCACCCTCAACCCCTCACCCCCTCACCCTCAACCCCTCACCCTCAACCCCTCACCCTCAACCCCTCACCCTCAACCCCTCACCCTCAACCCCTCACCCTCACTCACCCTCACTCACCCTCACTCACCCTCACTCACCCTCAACCCCTCACCCTCACCCACAACCACCCTCACTCACACTCACTCACCCTCACTCACCCTCACCCTCACTCACCCTCACCCTCACTCACCCTCACTCACCCTCACTCACCCTCACCCTCACTCACCCTCAACCCCTCACCTCACTCACCCTCAACCCCTCACTCACTCACCCTCACTCACCCTCACTCACCCTCAACCCCTCACCTCACTCACCCTCACTCACCCTCACTCACCCTCACTCACCCTCACTCACCCTCACTCACCCTCAACCCCTCACTCACTCACCCTCAACCCCTCACTCACTCCCCCTCAACCCCTCACTCACTCACTCTCACTCACCCTCACTCACCATCACCCTCACTCACCATCACCCTCACTCACCCTCAACCCCTCACTCACCCTCACTCACCCTCACTCACCCTCACTCACCCTCAACCCCTCACCTCACTCACCCTCACTCACCCTCACTCACCCTCAACCCCTCACCTCACTCACCCTCACTCACCCTCACTCACCCTCACTCACCCTCAACCCCTCACCTCACTCACCTCACTCACCTCACTCACCTCACTCACCCTCACTCACCCTCACTCACCCTCACTCACCCTCACTCACCCTCACTCACCCTCACTCACCCTCAACCCCTCACCCTCACTCACCCTCACTCACCCTCACTCACCCTCACCCTCACTCACCCTCAACCCCTCACCTCACTCACCCTCAACCCCTCACCCACCCTCAACCCCTCACCCACCCTCAACCCCTCACCCTCACTCACCCTCAACCCCTCACCCTCAACCCCTCACTCACCCTCACTCACCCTCACCACCTCAGCCTCACCCTCACTCACCCTCAACCCCTCACCCTCACTCACCCTCACTCACCCTCAACCCCTCACCCTCACTCACCCTCACTCACCCTCAACCTCATGCTAAAGATTTACAAAAAAACCCATAAACAATTCTAAAAGCACTAACTCTAATGCTGCGAGACCTATTGCATTTCTAATGCTTGTTACTAATAGGGCGATGGGGATGGTGCCAGCTACCCCCTTCAACAAGACCCACAGAATGCTTTGGGCCACAATGTTTCTGGTACCCCTAACATGCCCTACCAGTGCCAGCTCATGTAGGGCATTCCACCGGACGCTGACGTGGGGCGGGGCAGGGTGGAGGGGTGTAAAATACGGGAAACGGACGATTACAGGTACGTTACGGTAAAAAAAAAAGAATTTCGTTGCACGTGCTGCAACGTAAAATGCAATGCAGCGCACGCAACAAAATTTGTTTTATTTATTTTGTACATATCTTACCTGTAATAGCCCGCTTCCCGTATTTTATATCCCCCCACCCTGCCCCTCCCCCACCCCACATCACCGCCCGGTGGAACGCCCTACACAAGCCAGCACTGTGCCCTACACGTTGCAAATGGGGACAGAGTTAGGAGACAGTTGACAAATGTCTCTCTCCTTGATGGCCTGCAAAATACTGAAGAGTACAGTGGAGCTGACAGTGCTGAGCTGCTTCATATCTTGTCCTTTCCATTTTTGTTTCCCTCGCCCTTTGGAACGGTTGTCGGATAGGGCTCACAATTACTCTTCCCCCATAGGTCAAGGAGGGAGATGAGAATATAGACCTTTAAACTTGGGCAGGCTTGGTGGAGCAGCTAAAATGACTCAGCCATTGTTGAAGGCAAAGGGATTATAATGAAAATCTTGCCCTGCTTTGGCAAGGCAGTGGGTGATTAAAATAATACACCTCAACCTTAACCATAGGGAGGGCCGAAAAAGCAAATATGCTCCATTGAGTAAGGTGGAGATAATCCCTATTGCAACCACCTTTCTGGAAGCAGGATTTGCTAAAAAAAATATCAACTAACATAAGCATACACATTTTTGTTCACAATAAGGCTTGTAAACTCTAGAAGAGGTTCAAATAAGGCAACCGCCCTGAAGCATGGTGATGGTGGGAAATAACTTTTTTTTTCTAATTTTGTGAAAACCGTAGGTGTTTAACAAAGTTACATTGTTGTCACAACTGCACTTCTAGATGTTCCCTAATGGTTGGGCTCTAATTGCGAGCGGGATGCAAATTGGGTGTTTAGTTCATCTAGGATATACTATTACGTCAGGGAGAAGTATTAACCAAGAGCAGTAATTACTATTCCCAAGAAAAATAAGAAATGATATGTTGAATTGGTGTGCTCTGCACCAAATTCTGCATGAATCAGAATATACCAAGCATTGTCTACTGTAAATGTTGCCATGTTTTCACCTGCCAAAATTTACCTGAGAAACATTGTGTGTGGTAAATTATTTGCTACACAAGTAATCATTCAGATCATGCAAAGAGGAGTTATTATTTATGAGTTTAACCCTGGGCAAATTAGTGTGGCAAGCAGACCTATAACAACTGAACAGAAGCCTTCAAGGGGCCACTCCATCACTCTGAGCAAAGAAAACACCATCAACAATTATCTGTGGAAGGCAGATATCATACCTCAACATTTATAACCCTAGAGAGTCAATTGCTCAATAGATGCAATAAACTGAGAAAACATGCAGTGCCCGAATTTGAAACTTCAAATGAAAGACTAGCAAATCTAACTAAAGCAATACTTCTCACACATGGCCAAAAAGCACGAACAATATTTTAAAAACCTGCCACAGTCATCTGACATTATGGGCCTCATTACGAATTTAGCAGTGAGGGAACTGCAGTTAAAACACCATTGGCAACCCTAAAGACCAGTTGGCAGTTCACCCACCCACAGTATTATGATGTTGGCAGCTTGCAGAATGAAAGATCACTGGAGCACTGCCGCCACATCCCGCCATTCGCTGACCATTGGGCCGGTGGTAGGGGGAAAAGTTCACCGCTGTCTGAATTACGAGTTGGTTTTCCATTGAGCTGATCATGGCAGGAAGACCACCAGCTTCGTCAGCAGAAACAAAGGAATTGGGGTGCATACTCGGCCATTTCATTTCCTACCTTCAGTTTCCAAAATGGATCTCTTCCTTCAAGTGCCCTCCTTCACAGCAGCATCTTGACCCAGAAGAAAACAACCCGGTTGGCTCTGAAATCCTGGGATGTCCGTTTCGCAATATTTGCTCATTGACTGGACAGGGCACACATGGTTTGGGCTCCAGCAATGGGAAATTACTAGTAGTCTGTATTTTTTCAGTCAAAATATACACACCTGCATCGAGACATATGAAAATATATTTCCCACTATTAGAAACACCACAGCTGACATCGTAATACAGCAGACGCAAGGCCACTGCGGTCTTCTTGAAACCGGTAGGACTGCCGAACTCATAAACAGGCCCTATGTTATGAATTCTATATTTGCCTAATCTCCCCTCCCAAATACTTGCAATGCTTGATTTAATTTGGTTATACCACATGGTATGCAACTTTTTTCCATGCTAAGATCCTTGTTACTTTCTCTGAAGTTCTCAGCAAAAGAACTTAGGGAATGCCATACAGAATGGATAGCTCGTAATGTTAATTGATATCCCTGCCTCCAGCAAGCAGTGTGGGATGCCTTTTATGTAAGCTTCCATGGTGTCAGGAAGAGGCTCCATCTCCAAAAAAATGCCAACAGACAGAGGGAGCTACTTTCAAGATGGGCGTACGTCATACACATCTATTTCTGTATGTGAATTCTCTGTTCAGCAGCACAGTGCTGATATAAACACAGGAACACTCTGGCTTTTACTGTTCCTAATGTGGGTGGTGCTTGCAGAGGGAAACAACAGATTTCCAATGCCTCCTCTGTGTCTGAAATCCAATGATTAAACAGCAGGTGATAGGTCAAAGGTCATTAAATCAGGCCTTACATAACACATAAGAAAATTCTAAGCTCCATCAGGGAAGGGAAAGGAAATTCTGAAAGACATGCATCCCAGGAAGTATTGTCATAATCCAGGTCAACATTTTCTCTAATGACAGCCACATCTGTTCAGAATTCGGGTACGCTTGTTATCTGGTGGGATTGATGTAGGCTCTGAAGTTACTTTGCTACCATATTATGCTATACTGATCTGTGCCCATCCCTCCCACTCATTCAGATCACTCCCACACTCATCCCAGAGCAAGTATTGTGGCTGTCTACCAGCCACGTTTACTCTAGTTTGGGTTTGTAAGGTATAGCATGAGAAAATATTTCTGGAGAGGTTCGCTGGCAGCCAGCACTCTTAGTGAATTCATATCTTCCACCAACGCTTGCCACTTAACGTGACTACTGCTTGGAAGTGTAAAACAAGAGACAGTAATTGAGCTTTCTTTCTAGCAAACGGGCTGCTCAACTTGTTTTCTTACCTGTCCCAGCTAAGATAGCTCACTTTATGTAATCATCCTCTTCCTGGGATTTACTGGCCAGAGGACACACTTACCACCTATTCCGAAATTTACCATAATGTGAACATTTAACTTGTCTGAATTTCTGTCTTGTTTTTCATTAATTCAGTCAGTATAGGATTCACAAAATGGTAAAGTCGGGTAAAGTAACTTTCATACGGATGCAAACTCTCATACAATTGTCAATATTTAGATTATATTAGTATTAAAAAATATAGCAGTCTCTGCCCTACAGTGTATTTTATTTATTATCACTATCAGCAACTTTACTGTTCATATGCTCAAGATGAATTTCATTTGTGTAGTGCAAAATTCTCAATACATAAAAGGGTGTTAGCCTTGTTCCCTTGCAGACTGATCGCAGAATGCTAATTTAGTTTAGAGAGATGTGACCAATATTTTTATCAATCTGACATGGCATAAGGGAAGAATTGTGTACTGGATCGTAAATAGGATGATCAAAGGTGAGAAAGGGTTCATATTTGTCTTAAGATATCATGATGTCTTTGGTTTTCCTTATGTTTGATATGTGTGTGTAGCTGGTCATCAATATATTTGTATCATACAGTTGAGCTTTTAATTGACCCATTTAGGAGAGGAATCAGGTTGTCTAAAACTCTGATTACATTGGCATTAAAAGTGGCAACAGAGGGTATGGATCATTTTCAAAGACAGACAGAGCAGTCTCAGGACAGTTTTCTTCAAGAAGCCTCTGAAAATTGTCTCTAAAGGTTTCTTGAACATTCTTACTATGGAACACTAAAGGTTTGAGTAACTAAAGTGGAAACAGAAGAAAGGCACTGAATAGTAAATCGAATAAAATAGTGATTAGTCCAAATTAATTGTGTGGGGGCAACGTTTAGCTGCTCGTCTGGGCTAAACAAGGGGTCTAAAGTATGACCTGCTGGATGGATGGGGCCCACAACAAAGTGACAAAGGTTTAAAGTTAAGTAAACTATACGTATTTTATTTTTTGCATATTGCTTTATTCAGCTTTTAGTATTAATGGTCATGTTTCAGAGTTGAAATATTTTCAAGTATCTTTAAAAGACTGTCAAAAGTTAGCAATTTTTAAGTTGAGCCTGGGCAGCGCATGCACTGCTCTGCCAGGTGTGCTGTATTCAGGTATGGACTTGAAGCTCTGCAACACTTTCCACCCATATTTTTCATTGGCTTCTGTCATTGTCTTTCACAGTTGCAGCCGGCATTGCTCACAGGTGGGGGGGCATGTGAGGTCATGCGGGGAGGGGGGTCACGAGGGAGTTCGTGTGGGTTGGGGGTGTGTCATAATTTTAAAAAGCGTTGTGATTAGTCTGGAGCGCCGTAACACGGCACTCAACCAGGGGCTAGAGGGGTGGGCATGCTCTCCATGCAGGCTGCAGGCAGCCTGCATGGGAAAGGGAAAAGTGTGCATGACTATTTGGGTGGCCCGAAAGGGCCGTCCAAACATTCTCTGCACACTCAGGAATGGGCACACCACTCCTCCCCTGCCTTCTCGAAAAGCAAAACAGCCCCTTCCACCCCCCCCCCCGTCCACAAAGCAAACATAAAATGGTTATAACTAAAAGTTATTACATTTTATGTTTTTGCTTCTCACACTGTGAGAAAGCAATAGGGTGAAGCTCCTCCATCATAGTGGAGGAGCTGCCACTGGTCCTTTGGGAACTGTAGATTTTCATTGGTCAATAGGCTTATTAGTCCCTCATTAGTACCGCCTTGTCTTATTTTGTAACCTCCCATGAGGACAACCCCTTTTACATGTGTTGTTACTTGGTTGACTTTAATTACAGCCTCCAAGCACTATTTGCTTAAAAGGTTTTCTCTGCTCTCCCCCATTGCTTCAATTTTTCTTTCTCCATAGCACGGCACGCCACCCTCATACAGTGGCAGCACGCCGTATTGATAATGAGGATCGGTATCACGCTTTGATACGGGAACTCGAGAAACACTTGATGGTTCCAGAATCGAAGGCTAATATTGCATGTTGCTCTTAGACGAGAAGATTATACTTTTGAAGACACTAGTCAGCAATATATTTGCAAGTTCATTTGAAGGTGAATTGTCTAACAAAGGTCCTTGATATCATCCTGTCTGTTTTGCAACTACAAGTGATAACAGTTTCAGGCCCTGAGGAAGTCATTGGGTGATGTCCCTTGACGAAACACGTGTTGGCGTTTGGCTGTTGTATACTGTACCAAGACTGTACTGCTGTACCTACAAGTCTTCGTGATCATCTGGATTGAGAAAATAAAAATAAGGACTTTTTCATAACTTGGATACACAGATATGGACAATTATTGTTTGACTAGACATTATCTGTAAATCTCACAGATACGTTTATATATTTTTTTGTGCTCAGGGAATCCTACAAATTTTGCTCTATTGCCTTTGGTTTATTTGCAGCGTATTCAATTTTACTATTAACTTTGTTTGTTTAACTTCCCCATGCCGCACTTTCACTTTAATGGTGGCCTTGCGGATGAACTGCATCTAAGGAAATGGGTGCTATGGAAAAAAAATTTACTTGACAAACAAATGATTTTTTATATAAAAGCACCCCATACCGTGCTTTCACTTTAATGGCAGCCACACCCATTTCTTTAGGCATAGCTCATCTAAGAAAAGGAGCGCAGCCGACATTAAAGTGAAAGCGCCACATGGGCGCTTTTGCAAACAAGCATTTGCAATGCAATAGGTCTCGGACTTGCGAGAGTTTTGTAAATACGAGGCCTATTGAATTGCAAATGCTTGTTCTCTATAGTATCCTGAAAGACTTAGGTCCAGCAACCCCTAGACAGGGCTACCACACCTTGCACTTTAAAAAATACTCTAGTTTAAGCTCTAGGTAAAGTTGGTGGTGCATTCTAGATACAAGACAAACCCTTAAAAGACAGGAAGTACAAAAATTGGAGATTCATTGCGAGGTCCCTGGTGATCTCTCAAGTGAATTACCCCATCCTGAGGTAGTGACACGTGTGGCATGGCAACTCTTAGAGCGGAGTTACCAGGGTTTAAACTGGAATCTTCAGGGTCTTCTTAAAAATTAATTAGGATTTAATGAGGAATTAGTCACTTCAGTTCCGGTTCCCCTGGTTATTTACCATTTCCTCGCCTGATAATTTCCCAGAAGGCTCCAGCTGCTACCAACAGGTTGTGTTGGCAGGTGAAAGACACTGGACCTGCTGTGTTTTAACAAAACTCACAGCTCCAATGGGGGTGTGTGCTCTTGCCACCAGTCCCATCAGAAAAAAACGGGATTCGTAATCAAGGTCTTAAGATAGTAGTTCATATCCTCAGCCATGCGGACTGGGCATGGTGGGTTCTGCAAGCCCCCCCCCCCCACCCACATTGTTCAAGTGTCAGAGAAAATGTTTCATTTTCACTGGGGTGCCGGGGCATTTGTCAGCTCCCACATTCTTTTTTGGTGCACAAAACACAGCAGACCAAGGAGAAGCGGGGTGCTTGACAGCTCCCCCTGAGTACTGGTCATAAATGCAAAGTGGGCATCGGGAATGCTGTCACAGGTCAAGGGTCTCCTTCATCCTCAATGAAAATTAGGACGAGGGAGTCCCGGCACAGGTGAAACCACCTCTGATGCCTCTTTGTCCTGAAGAGGACACCTGCCCATCCTCATCTGCCATGGCCTGTCGTAAACAGAAATAATAAACAAACAACAGTTTGTGTACCATCCCAAATGCATCTGAAGTATAAAAGGCCCAGCTCTATATAGAAATGGATAGAGGGACTGGAAAGACCAGTCCTTGGGAAACAGGGAAACAGGAAGGCAAAATACAATGCAGAGGCCTCTAGATAAGACTTGTTATACCTTTAATAAGAAATTATGCATCATCAATACAGAATATGAGTCGAAGTACACAATCAATATGTTTATATATGTATGCCTAAGTGAATCACTCTCACTGCCCATAATGCTGGGAACCCTTTAAGAGGTACAAACGGGAATAACATTTAACAGACAAAGGTGGGGGTACATATAAGAATAACATTTTAGCTTGACAGGCATCTATGAATTGTGCCTAACCGGTTTACTAATGTCTCTGTCACTCGTGACCTGTAAGCAAAACATGAGTGCAAACCTGAACACGGCCAGGTTCTAGTGGTGTTAAATACCCCTGTACCACTAGAAAGTAAAAAAAAACACCATGGCAACCATAATGGCTCTTAATCCACAGCTCATGGCAACAGATTACCAAGAGTATTACAAATGACATCATTAGTGGCATCCCATATTATGTGCTGGCAGTGTTTTCCAAACTGGTCTGTGATACATTCCCAAGGGGTCCGCCGGCACCGGTTTAAAATCACTGCATAGTTCCTTGTAAAATTTGCAGTTTTCAGGCAACAATAAAAGTGTCAAGATAACGCCAGCGATTAAAGTACCTGCTGGAGAGGGATGAGCGTTTTGTCCAGTGGCAGCTTTGACTTATCTACGGTAACAAAAAGGATTAATATGCCTACTGCAAAGAACATGTACCATGCATTTAAACAAAACAGTATTTTATGTGCGGATCACTGAAATAATATCGAGGGACAAAATATCGACTTGCCAAAATATCGTGGACAAAATATCGACAGTCAAAATATCGAGTTTGTATCTACAAACAGGTAAGTACAAAAATATTGAGTACAAAATATCGTTAACAATAATATAGATGTAAAAAATATCGACTTTATTAAAAACAGTGTTAAATTAAATTAATATTAAATTTTAATTACTAAAATATACTTAAAAATACTTAAATTAAATTATAATAATTAAATAATAAATGAAAATAATAAAAATAATTTTTTACAATCTTATTTGTTGACCCTGAACCCTAAAAATACCCCTTTACCCAAAAACCCCAAACTGACCCTGAACCCTAAAAATACCCCTTTACCCAAAAACTGAAAACTGACCCTGAACCCTAAAAATGCCCCTTTACCCAAAAACTGAAAACTGACCCTGAATCCTAAAAATACCCCTTTACCCAAGAACTGAAAACTGACCCTGAACCCTAAAAATAGCCCTTTACCCATGAACTGAAAACTGACCCTGAACCCTAAAAATACCCCTTTACCCATGAACTGAAAACTGACCCTGAACCCTAAAAATACCCCTTTACCCTAAAACTGAAAACTGACCCTGAACCCTAAAAATGCCCCTTTACCCTAAAACTGAAAACTGACCCTGAACCCTAAAAATGCTCCTTTACCCAAAATGTATCAATATTATTTAATTACCAATTAATTATTAATTAACAATAACAATAAAGTAAATATATTAGCACATTAGCTGTAATTATTTTAATAATTAATATTATTTTTTCCAAATTAATTACTTAAAAATAACACAAAATTATATATATTAAAAATTTACTCTAATTAATGTAATTAACTAATTACAATTAATTAATTACCAATTAATTTCTAATACAAAATATGTTCAAAATTATATTAATTAATTAACTAATTAATATTAATTAATTATCAATTAATTATTAATTAAAGATATTAACAAACATATATTAATTAATTAATTATTATTAAATTACTTCCCACCCTATTCCCCTATAAACCCACAACTCGCTACAGAATTACATTACGCAATTATTATAAAAACAAAATTCATTTAATAAAATATTTTATAACATTAAGACACACTTTTCACACATATTATTACATAAAAATACACTATAAAATATTATATATTATTAAAAATTCGATATTTTTGCTATCTATATTTTATACAGTCGATATTACTTCACTTACCTGAAAAACGATATTTTTGTAGTCGATATTCTGTCCAGTCGATATTTTGTCCAGTCTATATTTAAAACTCGATATTATGTCCAGTTGATATTTTGGAGTCGATATTTTGTCTGTACACCTTTATGTGCATAGGTCAGTGTGTTACTGCTTTTGTCACAGAGATTCTTTTGTTACTGTGCAGTTACAATCGTAATCTAGCACAGTGACCTATAAACTGTCATCAAAGAGCTGCTTGCAAACTGCATGGTCCAAGTTAGTAACTTATGTTTTTTCCCAGTCTTTCACTATTCTGATGCTGCTAAAAAGGTTTACTTGGGTGAAAACACATTTTTATTATTTAAGTCAAAGCTAACTACTGTGTTATGTTCCGAATCCTGAGTTTGTGCTTCTCCAGACCAAGCCCTCTTTAAGAATGCCTAGCAGTATGAATGAAATGTCAATCCTACACCTTATAGTCTCCTGTGCCTTATGTAACATTTTCTAAACACTGATTTACATGTATGATTCATTGTCTCTTTATGTGTGTAATGTAAAGTGCTCTGACATCCTACAATGGTATGAAAGATGCTAGAAAACAAATGAAATGCATGTGACAGAGGGGCTATGGAGAGTTGAGAGGCACCACTGGAGGGTGATAGTAAGGGAATCAGTGAAGAACTCCAACAAAGATTGTTGTACCCTGGTACACAGTAAGGTCTTCATTTACTATTCTTTAAAAGCTAATACAATTCAATATATAATGATAAATGTGTTGTAGAATGCACCATTGTTTTCTAAATTTCCTTGGGGGGGAGTGCCTCCCAACGCCTCCTTTGTAGTGGTCAGGCTTACTCACTGCACTTGGAGTGCACCATGTGGGGAGTGGTCTGAAAACATTTGCCAGGGCTGCTTTGGGTTTCCAGTCTGCCCCTGGCAGGAGCAGGAGTCCCGCACTGTACACTGATGACAAGTCAAATGCTGAGACAGAAAAACTAATCTCTTCTATGAGTACCCTCAATCTGATTCAAAAGATTACAGGTCCCACCCACCAAGCCGGCCATACGCTGGATCTCCTACTTACTAATTCCCCTCATATCTTGGCGGCCCCCCCTACTCCATTACTGTGGACTGACCACTACTTGGTGAAATTCGCTATAAATAACTGTATACTAGAAATGACTAGTAATAAAGACAATAAAGCTTGCAGAAACATGAAAAAGATCACTCTTGCTGCCTTCTCTGATAATTTTGTGATAGATCAAATAGACTTGAAGGCAAATGTCAATCTAGCAGCTATGCATCTGGAGTCTGCCTTTGGCAAGGCACTGGACAAGATCGCCCCTTTACGAACAGTCCATTGTAGTGAGAAATTTTCGCCCTGGTTTACAGACCAACTAAAAAATCTTAAAATCCTGACAAGAAACGCTGAGAAAACCTGGCGGAAAAGTAAAAATTTAAATGACCGTAAAACCTATCAAATCCTACATACTAAATATATGAGGGAAATAGGAAAAGTAAAGAGAACGCAATTAGCTGAACGGATAATCAAAGCTGAGAACTCGTCTAAGGAGCTTCATCATATCTTAAAGGAATTTACTTCCTTTAAAAGTCCACAATTAACACCAAAGACTGAAGAATGGACGGAAGAGCTCTCTAAATTCCTAGATGATAAAATTACAAACATATGCAACTCCTTCGAATTGGACAATGCATCCTCTCAGTATTTAGAACAGGACCTAGATATGAATGAATCTGTATATATAAATGATTCTTCCCCGAGATGGGCCACTTTTGAATTGTTTGACAATGAAAAAACCATGCTAGTAGGACAGAAAATTAAATCAGGCTCCCCCAGTGATCAATTAACTTCCAAACTATTTGCCATCCTTGCCCCAGTGCTAGTGGATCCTCTTTCTGGCCTTTTAAATAAATCCCTGAAAGAAGCGGAGGTTCCAAAAATTTGGAAGGCGGCAAGAGTCAAACCTATATTAAAAAATCCCGGCGCAGATGCAAATGCTTTTTTAAACTATCGTCACATTTCCTTGTTGCCATACTCAGGGAAAGTGTTGGAAGCATTTGTAAACGAACAACTGGTAAACTACCTGGAGACGAATAACCTACTCGATCCATCACAGTCAGGTTTCCGTACTGCCCACAGCACGGAAACAGCACTGATCGAGGTTGCCAACAACATTAGGCTTGCCTTGGACAAACGTCAATCCTCTATTCTCGTCCTTTTAGATCTGTCGGCCGCCTTTGACACCATCTCCCACCAGATATTGATCAGAAGGCTGTGGGAGTGTGGTGTCAGAGGGCAGGTTTTGAGATGGTTTGTCAGTTATTTGACGAACCGAACAACTACAGTACAAGTGATAAAATCTTGGCCAGTACCCGGCCCGTCATAAGAGGTGTGCCTCAAGGCTCTATTTTGAGCCCCTCGCTTTTTAATGTTTACATGGCCCCCCTGGCCAAAGTGATCAGGGCATGCGATTTTGACGTGTTGTCATACGCGGATGCTACGCAAATACTGGTCACACTTGGCCCTGACGCAAACAAGACTAAAAGGCGTTTCAGAAATTGTATGGTAGAGGTAAAAAAACTGGATGGGCCAAAACCACCTTCAGCTCAATGGCACCAAATCTGAGGTTATGTTATTTGGGAGAGCAAGTGAGTACTGGACCCAGGACTGGTGGCCTTCGGAACTGGGGTAGTGTCCTGTCCCAAAGGAATCAGTCCGCAATTTAGGGTTCCACATGGACAACGAGTTGCCCATGAGGGACCAAGTTAACCATACTGTAGGAACCTGTTTCGGAATTATGCGGAGTCTACGCAGGGTCTTTAAATGGATACCGGCCGAAGCACGTATAATTCTGGTCCAGGGACTAATTGTAAATAGACTATATTATGGCAATTCACTTCTCCTTGCCATTAACGAGTGCCATATCAGGAAACTGCAGGTTTTACAAAATACGGCTGCTCGTCTGATCTTAGGCCTACCCAGAAGATCCCCCTCTTTACCGTGTCTGAGAATCCTTCATTGGCTCCCTGTAAAAAAAAGAACTATTTTCAAGACCCTATGTCTGGTTCACAAGCACATGTACGGACGGGGACCAAAATACTGGACTCAAAAACTTACATGGTATATGCCTGGCCGACAGCTGAGATCGAGCACTAAGTTACTGCTCACGCCTCTCAGAGTTCAAACTGCCAGAAATGGTGGTCGTGCCTTTTCTTTTATGGCACCATCCCTTTGGAACAAACTACCTCTGAGCCTTCGCACAATTAAAGAACATATAAACTTTCGAAAAAAACTGAAAACCTGGCTCTTCTGCTAGATCTATTTTTGACTCATCTTCCTTTTCAGGACTGTCTGCATGCGCCATGAGACTCCCTTGGACGTGATATGCGCGCAATACAAGTGTCATGACTAGACTAGACTAGACTAAAATAAAACCAACCATTTAAACCCTTCACTGCGGCGGCCGCGCTGCGGGCACATGCTGGTGATGGAACCGCTCCGTCACCAGCCGCGGTTGCGTTGTGCTCATGACGGAGCGGCTCCGTCACGGCCCCGCCCGCTCAATAGAACTTTCAGCGCAGGCGCGGAATCCGCGCTGCGCAGGCGTTCCGAGCGGGCCGTGACGGAGCCGCTCCGTCATCAGCACAGCGCTACCGCGGCTGATGACGGAGTGGTCACCAGCAGGGGAGGGGTTAAAGAGATGCAGCACGAACAAAAGTTTTCGTTTTTTGTAAATTCTTGCTATATAAAATACTAAAATCCTTACTAATGTAAGTATTTGTTTAGTGTTCACACAAATGTTATTTTTTTTATTTCTGTTTATTGTTTGAAATTTAAATTGTATAAATTGGTTGGGGGTCCCTGACTTCAAGTGATGACTCAGTGGGGGTCATCAGGAGTCAAACGTTTGGGAACGAATTTAGGAAGTATAGTACATAAAATCATTGATGTTCTATTATTCAATTCACATTGACTTCAATTTTATTTGGTAAACATTTTCATAGAAATTTACCATGCAGTTTAAACACATAAATTCAGGTCTGAAATATGTATAAACATATATATATATATATATATATATATATATATATATATATATATATATATATATATATATATATATATATATATATATATATATATATATATATATATATATATATATATATGTATATATATATATAAACACATGAAAACAAACGTTTGCAACACTTCTATTATATCAGAAATCAATTTGATATTTTATGACAAAAATATCGGCCTTAAGCAACTCACTTGGTGCTTTGACAATCCTAGGCATAAAATAAATACATTATTTAAAACCCTGATGGGCGCATTGACATATTTTGCAACCAAATGTTTGCTATCGTTTCTACATTTCAACCAAGTATTGTTGTCATTAATTAGTAAACCTCCCAGGTTAAAGATCATATGACATTTTCCAACTTCATGGTCAAGTGTTGCTTGTGTATTAAACTGAGCATGGCCTAAACGACAAAATTGGCTACTTTAAGCCACATGTTTGTATGAAGGAGGATGCATGTAGGATGTCATGTACTTAAGTATTTTCTTTTGCAATAGCCCTAAATAGGATTTCATTGCGGTTCTATTCTTTTGTTTCACCGCTATGGTTAAAAGGGATGGGAATATAAACTTAGTTCTAACATCATTACAAAGTTTTTCCAAAATATTTTAAATGTTGTCTGGTGCCTTACACATGTAATAATAATAACATATCATCTGAGTGTGGCCAACTTATTCTAGGAAGATCTAATTCCAGGCAAATAGTCTTGATCTGATTACATTTTTCAAGCCCAAAAATAATTTCCAGAGGTGAGATTTGATTTATTCTAATTTAATTAAAACAGACTGAAGTTTGTGTTCTACACATATAAAGAATTTTAGCCATAATACTTATATGAGAGATGAAAGGTCTGTTTTTCCTAGCACTTTGAAGGACCGAAAAAAATACCAAACCAAAGAGAATTTGCTTTGACTAGATGACACTAAACATGGGACCAAGACACAAACTTGGCTATTTTATCTCTAAATATTGATTAATTATGTTTTATATGACATGGTATTACTAAGTACGACTGCAAAAGTACAAAGAAGCAGGCTGGTCCTCAAAAAATATGAGGTATTTAAGCAGCACCAAAATGACATTAAAGTTAGAAAACAAAATAATGCAAATACCAAACCAGTTGAGGTTGAGCAAAAGGAAGATATATATCTTGGCCATTTCAACAATGCATTTTTAGCAAGAAAAGTAGTACTTCAGTAGTGTTTCTTTACCTACTCACAAATACAACAAACACTGGCAAAGCATGTGTGCACCTACAAAATTACTCAAGGCCATTACAACCCATGTTCTGGCATTAAAATATCTACCAGAACTGGGTTCCTTTCCAGGGAGGTAACCCTTTATGCCAGCAAAATATGTGTTGGCACTCGTCCGCTGCTCGAGCGTGGTCAACTTCAGAATGTTGCAGCTTAAAGTTCAGTATTGCTCGGAGATCCGTCGGGTCTGAATTACTGGAACTAAATACTGATCAACCACTTGCTTACTTTCTTCATTTCTTCTGTGAACTCTGCATTACAATTGGCCTTTGTATAATTCTGAGAGGGAAGAGTGATGTTTCCTAAGTACACTACTCTTACATAAAAAGTCTCCGAAAAATTAGTATATTTAACGTATATTACTTTGCTTCTTTGCAGAAGACGTCCAAACTTTCTGAGCCACAACAGTAACTTACACTTCTTATAATTTACGTACGAAGATGAAGTTGACAGGTTATTAAACTGTGTTGAAGGCGACACTGCCATACCAAGATGGTCGCCGTAATCCACCACACAGACATTCTCATTCTTCGACATGACAACAGTTGGGTTATAAACAGGCATGAACATTTGTTCACTGTGGGGTCATGATATAAGCCAGCGAGAACTAGCAAACTGGTTTTGATTGGTGACTAATGATCCCCATTAGTTTGGTGTGTCTGCTGCATTGTCGAGCAATTGTTGAACCATCCTCCTCAAGTTGAAAGCCCATCCCTTCCTTGATTATGTAGCACTAGTTAGGGCTGCGCTAGATGACCATCATGAAACCCACATGGCAAAGGAGGAGATGGCCAAGCATCCACTTTACAATACCCGCCAGTGCAACGTTCTCAAATCCGATGCCAGTGTTCATCAGTTCAACTCGTAATCAGGCGGGTGGTCTTTGCATTGCTTTAGTGGTGCTATGCCGGCGCAAAGACAGTGCAGCATCGCAAAAGTCATAATCAGACCTATAGTTCTTTCCAACACTATAAGCAAAATACTCAGAGCATGAGCTACTAAACCACATTTGTAAGCAGATACGAAGAGCTGCCTCTATCCTGTCATACTCATTGCACTATGTTTTAAGCATGTATCTGGAAAGAATGCACATTAAATATTTCGCTCATCGAGCATTCTACACCCAAGAACCTTGGAACCATACCCTCTAAAAGGGCACTCAAGTACCACTTTAGAGCACTTCACATCATCATCAGGGGTATGAAACACTGTACAAATGTGACAATACAACACATTACATTAAATTGTTTAACATATTTGAAGCCTATTCACATAAATTAATGGCAGTGTTATGGTAGGATAAATAAAGGTATACAAGTCTCAAGGGTTTGGTTGTGGCATTAACAGAAGAAAGGTGTACCAGGTTGTGTGGCAGGGATGCAATGAGATGATTGATTATCGACCGGCCACCGAAGGAGCTATGTGTTGCAAGCAATGCTTACGACTCTTTAAATAACTCGTGCAATCTATGTCTATTTGTGAAGGCTGAAGCATCTGATGTTTGAGGAGCGTATGCAATGAATTCAACCTAATTTTCATTTCTTTTACTCATTTACAAATAAATTCAGCCAAGAAAATAAATTGTTTTCTGCATGTATTTATCTGTAAAAATCACTAATAAAAAAGGAAGTAGGGAGTATTAATTATTACTCAGCATTCATAGCATATGCTCCTCAAACAGCAGATGTCTCAGGCCTCACAAATTAGGACAAATTAGGCTCACATTGCACAAGTTACTCACATACCGTTCCATCGTGATCAAGACTGATCTTGAACCGAAACATGTTGATGTTGACACTGCTGTTTTTTTGATAAATAAAAATCTGTTGACCCCATGCATGAGTGCCGATCTCCATTTATACTAAAGAGTCCTGTAGATATATTGGCGTCGAAGCGGAGATGCCATTAGGAGGCACCGCCAGCGATGTGGACATGCATCGGCAACCGCCACCACATGAAGCACACATTCTACCTTTCTCCTTTTAGAGTGTAAACTGTTTATACTAGCTGTGATGCCATCAAAAGCAAAGCAGTAGCTATGGACACTGTATAAAAGTAGTTCACAAGATGAAAAATATTGCTCTTTCCAACACTAGAACCACAATATTGAGAGAAAGAACTACTTAAATAAATGTCTAAGTAGGCATAGGCAAGCATATAAAGTAGTCTCCTTATGTAGAGCATTGCTTCCATGTTTTTAAAATCCTCACATTTATCCAGCTCTGTGCTTAATTTGCACACTCCAGATTTCAGTTCATAATGATAATACAATATTAAATATATATTAATATAATATTCTGCTATTTGTAAGCACTATTAACCACAGTTCTTATGATTTTCAAATATAGTGGTACTAAATAGCCTAACTTTTTACGGATGAAATGGTTCACTCTTCTTGCAGAATTCAAACATATGACCTTCATGTTATGGTAGATATCAGGGATAGGTGTTAGCTCATTTAGACATCTTTCTGGATTTGTTCCTCATTTAGGCACTGTGATGCAGAAATAGCAGACACCCCACATTACCAATAATGTGGGTATAAGTCATTTTGGAACGCAAAAGTACAATCGAGTTCCAACACATCGCTTCTGTTGTAACCCAATGGCAGCTGCCTTCCCTAATTGCCATATTATGGGAACCAAATCCTCCAAGTTTGACCTGATAAATGTGTCCATAGACCCATCAGCTTTAAATTATACGTGCAAATTACTGTGAACTGAAAAATCCCTATTAGAATGGTTGCACCTATTTAGGAGTTACAGGACACTCAAAATAATTGTACCTCTTTCTGGCGATACTGGTCTCGGGCGCATTTTCATGGTATGCTTTGACAAAAAACACAGAGGGGCATATGTACAAGCCCCTATAGCCGCCATAGCATCACTTTTATTGACGTTGTGGTGTTGAAAGGGACTGCGCTTTAGATACAAGGCAGTGTTAAGCCACTTAACGTGCCTTAACGCTGCCTTGTACATAAGGCCCCCTTTCATGCTATGGCTATCGTGAAAGGGGTGGGCAGTGGGTGTTGAGGTGGGCGTTCCACAGAAACACCCATTGATTTTGGCACTGCCCCTATCTACAAGGGTGGCATACATAGGAGGCAGCACCAACATTAAGACCAGGTAAATCCTGGTCTTAAGTCTTAAGTTAGCGAAACGAGGAGAAATGCATTATTTCCCCTCATTTTTAGGTCGAGCGACCTATCTCAATGCGCATGCGCATTGAGCGGGAGCTCGATATAAAGGGGCTTAAATAAGCTTTACCTAGACTGGCGATTGACTGGCGATTTGATGCTGTGCCCGTGCGCTTTTAGGTCAATGCGCAAGCGCATTGACCTAAAATGCGCGTGCACATCATCAAATCGCCAGTCAATCGCCAGCAGCACTCCTCCCCTGCTGCTTCACACCCTCATGCCGCTCTCCCCGCTTCGCCCCCTCCCCTGCCCGCCGTGTCGCATTTCTCCTCCCCCCTCCCCACAGCAATGCCCTCCGCCGGCCGTACTTTCACTTTGACGGCCGAAGGCCGTCTCTCGTGTTTCTCCAAGAACATCCACATTAAATTAGAGACTAGGCATCTTACTTCCTTTTGAGTTTGTTCGTTTCTCTAGAAATAGTGACATTTCTAGGGTTCTGTCTTTTTGGAAAACATCTTTTCTTCTTTCTTGCTTGTATGGTGAATCATTTCACTGCTGGTAACTGAGAATCGAAAGACAGCCGGCATCTGACTGCATATTATAGAAGGATTTCCAGTTTGATATTGGTGCACGTTCAGGATCAAGCTCTGTCTCTCTGTGTTCTAAAGGTTTATCTAGGTCACAGCTCCCCCTTCACACTCGTGGAGCCCAAACATACCTCAATCTCACTCAATGTTCGTCTGCTCTACTCCTCACTTAGGGGTACAGAGGCTGTTATGCTACATGGCTATCAGACGTGACACGGGTTTGGAGCTACATTTCGGCGTCGCTCAGTCATTACCAGTTAAACCACAGAGGCAGAATAAGGCAGAACGGATAAATATAACAACGTTCTGTGACAAAGTCTAGAAAACACAGAAGCCACAATTCAGCAAACCTCCCACGTGGACTCAGCAGGGTCGCAGAGTGGGACCGTCCTGTCTCACAGACCAATGGCAGAGAGGCAGATCAAATTCCACATTTAGATAGCTGTCTTGCAAATACTGACAAGTAGCTTATAAATCTGTTTATTACTGGACTACATCTGAATTGCCAGGTGGTGTTTATTCTAGCATTCATGGATTTTGTAATTCAGATGAGTTATGACTTTAAATTGCTGTACAACTACGGGGAATGTATGTTAATTTAATTTTTGTAAAGAAAATAAATAAAAACAAGCATTGACAAAGTCAACATGTCTGTCTTTCACAAACTTGTGCGATTTTTTTAATTGCAAGTTTAACCCACAAGATAAAGAGGAAATAAGAAAACATGCAGCCACCTAACCACAACCACCACATGCTTACAATAAAAACACATTTAAAAACTAACTGCTGTGGCCCTTTTAATAGTGATTTTTTTTCCAATAACAAGTCTCTCAGGTGCGCCATACATTTTAAAATCATTATTTGTGAAGGCGAGAAGAACAAATCACTGCTTGATCAAGCACTCAAACTGTGGGCAGGTACAATGTGACATTGTTACTTATATACTTTATAATAGCAAAGTTCAGAAGAAGGTGAAAAATAAATCACCATATAGCTTGGCACCCAAAGTGCAGGTGAAAATAAATGCTTGTATTTAAAGTTAATATAAAAAAACTAACTACAACACACTTTGAGCCAGATGTGTCAGTGAAGACAAATGAATTGCTTTAAGTGGATGTGAACAATGTGCACACGCGTTATGCAATAACTCAAAGTGATGGGAGTAACTGGTTAGAATGGACTGACCCATGTTGTAGGTGGAACCAAAATGTCTCTCTCTCCCTCTCTCCCTCGCCTCTCTCTCCCCTCCGTCCTTCGCTCTCGTCCTCCCCCTCTCTTCTTCCCCTCCTTCTCTCCCTCTACCCTCTCTCCTTTTCCCTCTCTCCCTTTCCCTCACTTCCCTCTCACTCTCTCCCTTTCCCTGTCTTCCCTCTCCTCTCTCCCCGTCTCCGTCTCTCTCCACCTCTCTCTCCCCTCTCTCTCCTCTCTCCATCTCTTTACCCTCTCCCTCTCCTTGCTCTCCTTTTTCTCCCTCTCCCCATCTCCCCCTCTGCCTGCTCTCCTCTCTCTCTCCCTCTCTCTCCCCTCCGTCCTTCGCTCTCTTCCTCCTCCTCTCTTCTTCCCCTCCCTCTCTCCCTCTACCCTCTCTCCTTTTCCCTCTCTCCTTTTCCCTCACTTCCCTCTCTTCCTTTCCCTCTCTTCCCTCTCCTCTCTCTCCGTCTCTCTCTCCCCCTCTCTTTCTCCTCTCTCCCCCTCTCTCTCTCCTCTCTCCCCCTCTCTCTCTCCCTCTCCTCTCTCCCCCTCTCTCTCCTCTCTCCATCTCTTTACCCTCTCCCTCTCCCTGCTCTCCTTTTTTTCCCTCTCCCCATCTCCCACTCAGCACCACCACATCACCACTCAGCACCACCACAGCACCACTCTGCACCACCACAGCACCACTCTGCACCACCACAGCACCACTCTGCACCACCACAGCACCACTCTGCACCACCACAGCACCACTCAGCGCAACCACAGCATCACTCAGCGTAACCACAGCATCACTAAGCGCAACCACAGCATCACTCAGCGCAACCACAGCATCACTCAGCGCAACCACTGCATCACTCAGCGCAACCACAGCATCACTCAGCGCAACCACAGCATCACTCAGCGCAACCACAGCATCACTCAGCGCAACCACAGCATCACTCAGCGCTACCACAGCATCACTCAGCGCAACCACAGCATCACTCAGTGCAACCACAGCATCACTCAGTGCAACCACAGTATCACTCAGCGCAAACCATAGCATCACTCAGCGCAAACCACAACATCACTCAGCGCAAACCACAGCATCACTCAGCATCACCACAGCATCACCGGTTCAAATATGTTCTCTCAATGTTTCAAGCTTTATTACAAATGTCAAAAAAGATGTTAATATTTCACTTCTGTTCTTGGATTTTCGTCACAATAAAATACACTGAACATAATCTTCACTAAAGTTATTTACAAAAGTTTAAGCTATTGCCATTATAAATTACAATCACTTTTATTTAAGTAATAATTATTTAAAAAAGTTAAAAGCCATTGTTATTTGTAATATCAATACATCTAAGTCACGTAAATACAAAACATGTTGCATTACAAATGCTATAGGTGTCACATTTGCGAAAGTTATAACTATTGGCATTGTAAATGACAAAGCTATTAATTTAGATATTTTAAAAAACAACATATAAATAAAAAAAAAGTCATTTATAAGACCAATAGCTCTAACTTTCCTAATGCGAGACCTATTGCATTTCCAATGCTTGTTGCTTTTTCCACGTGTGCTGCCTTGTGTTTATGTACAGGAAGGTGTCCCTTCCTGTACATAAACAAACCTTTACAAAAAATGCCATTTTGTCACTTTCATGTGTGCCTCATGAAGCAGCACACCTGAAAGTGACAAAATGCATTTTAGGATTGTTTATGCGCAAGAAGGGGCACCTTCCTACACATAAACAATCCTCCCCTGCACGTAGACAGCCTTGCACTATGGTGCATTGGAGACTGCGTTGGCACTGAGTTGGTAAACTTAGTGCCATCGCAGGGGGAAACACAAGGCTGCACCACCTTCTTGTAAATATAGTGCAGCCTATAACGCTTCTCTCTGACACATCATTGTACATATGACCCAGAATGTATTACTGGTTGAATAAAAATCCCTAAAATAACTATTTGGTTCTTTCCTCATAGAAGTCAAGTATAGCCTCATAAAAATAAGCTACCCACCGGATCCGCTTGTAGCAATATCAAATCACTGAAATTCTCACCACGGAATATAAAAAAACGCAAATAAAATGTGTAATATAACGATCGTGCCCAAACAACTACGAATTGTCAAATAGGTTTGGCAATGGATTGTGAATGTGAAACCCAGACTCGCAGGGTCGCAGCCGGTTGCCCTGGCTGAGTGTACTGTCGGCATTCCGACATTTCCTGTATATTTCCTTTAGCTTGGGTTTTCAGTAATAGCCTGTCACATAACTGTAATCAGGAATTCATTGGAATTCATTTAAGGCTTTGAGTAAGTGAATAATGGGAACGCGTCTCTATCTGGGGAGGTTAATTTATTGATTGAAACTAAAAGGAGAGCAGAGTGCATGACTAATAAATAGGAAAGCAGTATGACACAAAACTGTGAAGCAGTTTCAGGATAATTTACCAATTGAATTTATGGGGTCTGTCGGGTTTTCAGAGAAATATTCCCGATTATTTATTCTTACACAGCTGTTAGCTTCGCTCCTTCCCGTAAATAATCATATTGTGAAATAAACTCATCACGCTAAAAATTTTGCATAGCGCATATATAAAGGATTACATGAATGTTGTTTATTTTAAGTAAAGCCCTTTACTGTATATTGTGCCCAAACAAATTACAAAACATAAAAAATACATTTTGCTATTTTCTGAGCTTATAATTTTTTTAATTGCTATTATATTTCGTCTGTGATTCATTTTCAACAGCTTGGAGTTTCACCTTTTTATTGGTTCCCATATAGGAAGTGTGAATCCGTTTTATTTGGTGTGAGAAGTTTGGTAAATATTGCAGTTGCCCTCAGGCCCGGATTGGCCATACCGTCACCCGGGATTTTCCCAGTGGCCTGGCAGGGTAGGGGCTGGTTTTACTGCTGGTGGGGGCCGGTTTTGTTGCTAGGAGCTGGGCTGGCCACATTTTCTGCCTGCAGCACTTTGGCACTTTACGCACAAAGAATGAAAAACATTGGTTTAAATCGTGACAGTCAGACCATACTCACTTCAAAATCCTGTTTTAGAATTGGGTTGTTTCTTGTCTCCCAAGCAGACCGTCAGGGTTTTAGTGGAAAGAAGTGAGGGGTTTGCTGTTGCTTTGCTACGACAGTCTGGTACATATATGATAAAGGCTCTTCAAATTCCGTTGCAACGCATTTCAGTTTCGTATATTAATTACTCCATTGCATTGAGTGACACTTGTTAGAAGTGACAGACACTCATATTGAATTTAGAAACTTTCATGTCCCTCTGCCGCTGGCCTGACAACAATGTTATTAGTGAGTGAAGTCAGCTGTCTTTTGTCCCTTGTATGTGGACTAAGGTGTTACCATAGATGGAGTAGCATTACAGTCTTTTGGTTTTGTACAGCACACACCCTAAACTGATATATTTCAAGGAGCTCTCATGTGATGATGAAGAAAAGGGAGGCACTGTGAAAAAAGTAATTGCTGATTATCAATAACGTGGTCTAGAGAAAGCCGGGATTGAAGATATAAAATGTTGTGGTTTCATTTTATGCAATTCAGTCACTAAATGGCTTTCTCTTTTTCTCTCTCATTTTGGATTAAAGCTTAACACTTCGTGTTCAATTCTTTAAGGTGCGAAATACCGGACTGTGTTAAACACATACCTGCAGACCTGGCTATGCATGTTTCACAAGGATGGGTGGTGGTAATGTTTGGGTGGATGATGTTATAATGTAGAAGCTGAAATGTAAATCAGAGCACACAGCCTTAATCAGTGCATTGAGACTAATTTCTCCATGTAGATAAAAGTCTTCATTCAATGTCATCCCTTCTTCAATTAATTCATCCACCGCATCCTCATTCATCCAAATATTCATTCATTCACTGAGTCATGCAGCCATGTTTCTTATCTCCATAGATCCATTCAATGATTGGACTAACTTCCATAACAAAAACGTGTTGAAAAATGCACCATATATAGCAATTTTTTCAAAACTTTCTTCACGGGAGATCCCCTGTGAAACTTCCATTGAAGTGATCAGGCTCGCACTATCAGGGCTGGTCTGACAAAATTTGAAAAGGCTGCTGTTGTTTCAGAGTCCAGCCCTGGTTGTCCGTGTTCAACACTACAAGCTTCCTACTTTCTAATAGCAAGCGTGAATTGTATTTTGTACACTGTTTAAAACCTTTTTCCACATAAGGCATCCTCCCAAAATTGTGTCTTTTTTCCCAAAATCATAGGATTTTAAGGGTACCCACAGTTTATGGATTCCCAAGGAAGGAACCAAGAGAATAGCCAAAATATAGTTATACATTTGGGATTTTTGGGGGAAAAAAGGAAAATGTGTACCACAATCTTGACATTTTCTAAGAGGCAGCCCATTTTCCAACTTTTTGTGCTTTCCACCTACTTCCAGTTTGTGGTGGAAACAAGTGAGAAACCCCTGGTAAAGGTACACAACATTTTGAAAATAGTAAGGGTCATTTGTGAAGATCCTACAATGTTTTACCGAAGAAAATAACTGTTTGATTAAAAAAATATTCAAAATGAGTAGGCAAAAACTGCCATTTGTGACAATGTTTTCAACTGTAACTTCTCACAAAGGCCAATTTACAAAAAGCAATATACTGTGACGTCTGCTAAACCCTTCTGGTGAATGCAATATATAGAGTTTGAAGGTTCTCCAAGAACCTAAGGTACCCAGAGCCAACAACTGAGCTGCACCTTACAATGGTTTTTCATTCTGTACCGAGTATGGAGCAATTCATATAGTAAAATATAAAGAGTGAAACATCTGTAAGAAGGAGACATAGGTATTTCTCAAATATACACCAGATCCTGAGCAGTGGGTATTTATACATTCTGGTATTTGTGAGTCCCCGCAAGGGCACTCCCATTGACCCTGTTTTGATGCTGGCCCATATGTAAAAACAACACCCAAAATAATCAAATTTCCTCTCTCTTGCCATACAGACAGGGACGCATAAGTCTCCAGAGGAGCAGAAAGACTTAGGGCCCGTTTAGGATGGCCGGTGGACTTTCTTCCACCTGTCGGAGACAGGACCACTAGACAGGCTGTTGGCGGTCCCTCAGTAGGCATTAGGATGTGACCACCAGCACGGCAGTCTCAACGCCTATATTTTGCATTGTGGTGTGTGCTGCTGGCTGAAGGACCCTCCACAATGCAAAAAAGGGACACCGAACATATCCCTGCACTACGTGGCAGGCTCAATGCGGTGCCTGCCACATGGTGCAGGGATCAGTAGGGGGGCACCAGAGGTGCCCACAGCTTAGGGCCAGGGTGGAAGGGGGCCGACTACAGGCCCCCAAAGTCCCATTATGCTGGCCTGTTCATGGTGGTTTAACCACCATGAACAGGCAGGCGGAAAGGTACATAGTAATTCCTACAGCAGTGCCTGATAAGCACGGACACTAATGTTGGGAATGAGAGGCCCTCCACCCACCAGCGGGCTCAAGGAGTCCATTGGATGCGTGGTGGTAGGGCTTTCGGACCACCAACCTATGCCAGCCATTATGATATGGTGGGAGGAAAACAAAAAAACGATGACGGTGGGACTCCCACCCACAGGCTGTCAGTGGTGGTCTCACCATCATCGTAATCAGACCTTGAGTCTTGTGGGGATTTTGGGGGGTGTTTGATGTCAATATGAGCAAGGCCCCACAATATGATTTTATAAAAAATATTTCTGGCATTCAGTGAGATTTCTGCCCCCACCCCTTCTGGAACTATTTGGAGCAAATGCCCTCTTTGCCTCAATTAGTGGCAAAATACCCAAAAAAGACTAGGCATATGTTGATATGGGGGCTCGACCAGATGGTTGGGCAGGTTGCTGCGCCCATTTTTATAAGAAAAAAAACTCCCTGGCATATAGTGGGCTTTCTGGTGCCAGAGGGAAGATTGGAGTTTAAGCATGCCTATCTGCTCCCGGGGGTTCACAAAGACTTATGTGGCCTATGGGAGGGTCGAGCACCAGTTCATTGGCAGGGGGGGAGTAAATCCCTCCTGTCTGACCCTGAAGGCAGAAAGACTTTTGTTGCTTAATGGAGGAGAGAGAACTAGACCACTGCCTGGTGTGATGGTCCACCCTCAAAACGTACTTCATGGTGTCTAGTGGGTAGATCCGTGCAAAAGGTCACGGCACGCGATCCCTAAGCAGGGATTTCCTAGGGAGAAATACCATTGGGAAAAGGAGATTCTACCCTTCCCAATGGTACCTGCTCCATGAAAATCGCAGCTCTGGTCACTATAATAGACCAGAGCACATATGCAGTGAAAGTTAAATGACGTTAGCATCTTTTCAGTAGCTTCTGTGGTGCTGGGGAAGCTATTCCACAACAGCCCAACCTGAAAAAGAAAAAGGAAGCCCTCTGCAAGCTAAAGAGTTTCCTATAAAGCCCTCCCTAGCATCAGCCAGTGGATTACAGACACATTTGGGATGGAGTGTGGGCGTCAGCTGATGGCCGATGGCCGACACCCACACTTAAGCGGTTAAAAACAGGGTTTGGTTCAATTATGATTTTGCATCATGCCCGTGTATC
This sequence comes from Lissotriton vulgaris, assembly GCF_964263255.1. Taxonomy (NCBI): domain Eukaryota; kingdom Metazoa; phylum Chordata; class Amphibia; order Caudata; family Salamandridae; genus Lissotriton; species Lissotriton vulgaris. The sequence goes on from NC_141685.1 coordinate 1,472,531,001, forward strand.
TCCATTAACCTTCATTTGACTGATATTATCACAAAATTGATGCACTGGATATACTGCACCACCCTGTAAACAGATGTTGTATTTAACAAGTATAAAAAATATTTTCTTTGAGACACCCAATGGTTTCCTTTGAAAATATATACAGAATAAGCATCACAGCATTGTGAGTGATCAGCATGATGAGTCAGTGAAGACAATGAGCTGCTGGCTGCTACTTCAAAATGTTCTCCCAAAAAAAGAGATAGTTTGTAATTGTGACAAGCTTTCACATTTCAGCTCTGTGCAGGTGATTCAAATGAGGACCTCAAACAGTGTCAAAGAGTTTTGTGCATAGGAAGATCCAGAGAAGAGATGTGCCCAGAGAATCTCGTAGAGGTTAACAGGTAGATAGCCATAATAATACTGTTTTGAAGATCACCCGCATGCTGGAAAGTTACAGACCATGAGATGAGAATCATGTACCATGGCTGCCACTGATTCGCTTAATACCCCAAAAGGGAGCTTGGAGATGTCAGTGGTGTGTCAGCACAAGTGCCTTATCAAGACATACCTTAAGGAGCATTCATTAGGTCATCTGGAGCCACATAAAAGAGCCACAAAAGGACCTCCTCAAAACAGAAATTGTAATCAGCATGGGAAAAGAAGGGGAAACAAAGAGAGGACGATAGAAAGCTTTCCCAGGTCAGCTGCACCCCCAAGGAAGACAGTAGAGGTGCTGACAAATTGTGCATCTCCACTCATCCATTTACTTTCCCTTTCTGTTTGGGGAATGGTCTAAGATCACAATATTTTACAGATGGTTGGAGCAAGATCCAGAGAATGAGAGAGTCCAGTGACACCCACAGCAGCCCTTTATTCACAGGATGGACATGATTAGTCCATGTGTAAGTGGTTACAAGGTCTATGGTCATACAAGATATATGTTTGAGTCTCCAGCAAGCCAGTGTCAAACATGCAGTGCCTGGCAGAGGAAGGACGCATAAAATCACAGCACTTACTGGAGCAGGAAATGTCAGGAGCTATTGAATATGCCACTGGCCGTGTTATAAAACACTTGGCCATCATGATTGGGTTCCAGGGAGGACAGTGAGAACAGGTTGGAGGATGGAAACATGATATAGAGCACACTTGAAAACTGAAACAATTTAGCCTGATTCTTTGATAAAAGTGTAAAACTTAAAACGTTCCCTCTCTGAACCAGAAAACAAACTTGAATTTGAAACTACTCATCTGAAATTCTCTTGCCTATGTGGTCACACGTCCAGGAAATCACTAAATATGAACTTATGGACAAATCTTCCTCTCTCTTTCTGACCCCTTCCATTAATCTACTCAAAAGCTACTAGAACCTTCATAGCCATTGTTGGTTCAAACGTATCCATGCCTCCCTCACAATTTCAGAGGTTCCTAATTGCCTCAAAATTAGTTGGGGCACACACACATGTGTTACATTTGTGCAGATATCTGTGCTGGGATCTCTTCTGAGATTGGTACCCAGAGTTCACCAGAGATTTCACATATTCAGTTGAAGAAGACATGCTCAACGCACTCCTTGACTGTTGTTGGACACCACACACCACTCATGAATGGGCATACTTGCCACCTGGATTGATATGGAGTTCCTGTTCTCACGGTCAACTGGAGGGGTATTTTCTGCACTGTGAGTTGCTTGGAGTGTGTTAGACATGGCCTCTTTTTGCATAGTTTTCCTGTCTTTTTGCATCTGACCTCCTGCATTTGACTGTGTGCTGGATTTTGTTTTGCTGACCTTGGGACTCTGGGCACCTTACCACTGCTGACCAGTACTAATGTACAAGGGCTCACTGTCTAAAATGTAAGAGTATTTGGTTTCTTCATAATTGGCCTATTTGATTTATCAGTAAGTCCCTAGTACCGTTCACCAGGTGCGCCTAGTGCCTATACGTCAAATGCTACTAGTGGGCCTGCAGCACTGTTTGTGCCACCCACATAAGTAGCCCTGAAAACATGTCTCAGGCCTGCCAGTGCAATGTCAGTGGAAGCAGATTTAAACTGGTATTTCGACCTGGCAAGGGCACTTCTTGCCAGGCCCAAACTTCCCTTTCTATTACATTTAAGGCAACACTAAGATAGGCCCTGCAATGCCCTCTAGACAGGGTGGAGTGCATTTAAAAGGTAGGACATGTGGTTTTCAGTTTTACATGTTCTGGTAGTGAAAACTTACTAAATTCGTTTTCACTACCCCAAGGCCTGTCTCTCCCATAGGTTAGCAATGGAGCTGCCTTATAACATGTTACATATGTATCTTCCAATTGGGAGCTGGTCGAAATTTGGAATTTGGTGTCTCTGGACTCACAATTTAAAACACATCTATTAGAGAAGTTTTTTTTTTTTAAATTGCAGGTCTGAAAATGCCACTTTTAGAAACTTGCCATTTTCTTGCCTAACCAATCTGTGCCTCTGTCTGTCTCTGAATACATATCTGGGTGGGATGACAGTTGGGCTTTGTGAATTCACTCTAGACAGTTACACACAAAGGGAACTGAAATGTGCCCTGCATATCCTGATGGCCCATCACCAGGCTAATAGGTCTTCCTGAGAGTGGTGGGAGAAGTGGACACTTGCACCCAATTAGGGCTGTGTCTGTCCCCTCGCAAAGCAATCTTTACCCCCTGTAGTGTGTCTGGAACCAGGGCCAGAAAAGGCAGGGTCTTGTGCACTACAAAGACCTTCTTGTGAAGTTTAACTACTTCGAAGACTGAAATGGGTATAAGTACTGGACCTTTCAAAATATATACTAGGAACACTTCTAGATTGAGGACATTCTGGGAGGACAAAGAGCTGTGCTGCTATCAGAATGGACTGGCACTTTGCTGTTTGCTTTTCTGTGCTGGTCTGCGGCTGCTTTTTCTGTCTTGGGAGTTTAAGGACTAACATTTGCTTTCCACATCCTGCTTTCAATGTTTCCCCAAGGGTTTGAGTTGAGCTTGCCTCCTGATGAAAATCTCATAGTCCTGGTCCCTTGGTTTACCTCCATAAAAAAATTGTTGACCAGAGATTTTCATTTTTTATTTGTGTCAAATCCAGTTTCTGTGCCCTTGAAAGGGAGTTTGCTGTGTTCAACAAGAAGATACCAGCACATTGACTTTGAGTGGGACTTTGGAGCGGTGTCAATCTTTGACACCATGCCGCTGACTGCACAGGAGCCTTGGTTCCCGCTCAACGCAACGATGATGTAAAGCACAGGCCTTGATGCCGCAGCAGAACGTCTGAAAAACCGCCACAGAGGGAGTCCTGAGTACTGCGTCAAAGTATTCAGTGGCACCCTACTCTGACTCCGACGTTGCACTGGTGGCACTGTGGTGTGACATCGAAACAGCAAAATCGACCCTGTGTGGCTAGACTCTCAACACTTCATCGACCCTACATTGTCAGTGGAACCGACGCATTGCACCAAGGCTGCATCACCTCATCTGTATCTGGGAACGTCCTGAGCACCAATGTGCCAATAACCTGCACCAACAGTATGGAACCGACGCTGCACAGGCACCTGCAATGCTTCACCTGCCAGCTCCTCGCAACATCTTTGTTTTGTCATAGTTTACAAAGTACTGTAACCAGGGTATGTACAACTCCATAGCTGGCCCACGCTCCATTGCGATCAGCCTGAACTTGAGATTTTACTCTATCAAGCACATCGTTCTAGCCCCAGCTGGAGCTATCGGGTTTCTAAGCGCTATAGCTGCATTTGATCTTTCAGAAAGTGCCCTTGACTTGTGTATGTTTGATTTTTGTCATTTTGGTCTTTTTTTACTCAGATAAATAGTGACTATTTTTCTAAACTCATGTGGAGTACTTATGTGGTGTTTTTTGTGTTACTGCATGTGTGTGTGTACAAATACTTTACACATTTCCCCTGGGGATAAGCCTGCTGGCTCTTGCCAAGCTCCCAAGGGAGTGAGCACAGGTTGTTCTGAGGGTCCAACTTACTTATCATGACTAGAGTGAGAGTCCCTATTTTGACAGTGTGTGAACCACTGCCAACCATAGACCCCATTTCTAAAAGAGTGCAAAACATAAAGGGTGATGGCAGGATTGTATAATCTAATGCCTCATAAAGTATGTCAACCGTAGGCATTTTTTTTTTGCTTGCCAAATGATAGGCATAAATTCAAAGTAAAGGGCATGGACACAACTTATAATCATCCCTTTCCAAGATGGGGGTTTGTCCTTAGGATGTTATCTGTGATTACCAATCTAAGATGAAGTGGAGTCATTTTCTGTGATGTCAGTTCCTCTCTGAAGCTTTTATATATAAGGCAATAATGAGAGGAAAATGCGATGTAATACATTTGTTCTCTAAGTTTTCAACACATTCTTCTCTTCTTGCTACTTTTTTGTGGCTTCTAGCATTTGGACTTCTGCTGTAGACTTCCAGATGAATGCCTTTTCTGCTCCATAATACAAAGGAGAGTGGTGCCTTGACTTATCACTTTAATATCACATGTGCCAAATCTCTTGGATGAGTATTCAACAAACCTATAAACATCGAAGCTCACATAAACTCCCTCTTTGGAAAAGCTGCAGAACACCAGATAAAATTCCTCAGAAGCTCAATACTTTATTCCTGACAGCTATCTCAAATCTTTAGCACAATCCTTAGTACAAACTAAACGCAAGTAGGATAATGTTTTAGAAGCTGAAATCCGCTAGCCACATCTGCCCTCCCCCCCTCCAAACTTGCCTTCCATGAAGCTACAAGATTAGTTTCAGGAACTAGAAGACATGCACACAACACATCAGTTTCGGTCACCCTGAACTGGCTCACATTGAAGTGAGAAGCCTTGTTAAATAGGTCTGCAGAGTACATAGAGCTGCAAATACTTAAATGTCCCATTGTCGAACAGCATCTGGGCAGGTTCCAAATCTTTGTGAGGTGCTGACAACCTGTGTATGGAAACCACAACATTCTTGAAATAAAGAAATGGTAAACAAACCTCCGGTAGTGCTCCCATGGTGTGTAAGTACATCCTCCAGCCGTCTGAACCAATTCTGGCTCTGGTGTGTTCCAGCAGGAGGAGAAGTTCCTCGTCTTTGAACAACATTGTCATATTTAGCCCAAACAAATTCCTTGAGCTTCCTGGTTCTACTTTGCTGAATTGCTTACATCTCATGACCTACTTCTAGTACACAAAACCTTCACTGACTTTCTTATATGAACATCCTTGGCCTAGGGCTTTATTGAACATACCATTATAATTATCCTATCTGGCTACAGACCTAATCTTTGAATTGTATATATTTCCCCCATGATGTGCCTGGAATGACACCTCATTCCTAAAGCACTCTACTATCCATTTCCTGGTATGGAATTAACAATGTGTAGGATTTCCCATGCTAGACATAAAATGTCCTTTACATTTTCTAGCCTGTGAATGTTCTGTGAGTCTTCATCACTGGTTGTAGCAATTCTAAACGTTTAGGAGAGATTTGAACCTGTTTTCTTCCCAATTCGTGGCCCTGAACCGCCCAGTGGAAAAAGCAAAGTATTTGGTATTTCTTCTTCTCTGGAGTAGGTTTGCTATAGTTATTGATCAAATATGCTTTGGCTCTTGCTTCCTAGCTAGAATAAGCAGAAGTAGACTTTTAACCTCATAATAATCATCTGCTTGGATGAGGTATAAATGGAAGGGAACAAGCTAGGGATTTGAGATGTAATTAATCTCAAATTGAGTTTGTCCGAAATGAGAATCTTGGATTATTTCTGCTTACGAATAATGGCAGTGACTCAGCTATGATGCCCAATCAAATATATGACAATGGGCAGCAAAAACTGGGTGTGTTTCTTGTAAAGACCTGGCTTCAATGTTCTTCCATTTTAGCCTCAGTTTTACACAATAAACCTTGTAATTAGCTTTCCAACTGCCTATATAGCTACAGCGTCTTCACACCTCCCAGCTTTAGGGAGTGAACACTAAAACACCTATATACTATAAACGTTCGTAGGTCTAGTAGGGTGGGGTCTTTCGAACTCCTGATGAATTTATCATGGAGATCATAGAACGGTAGTTTAGACCCTTTTGCTCCCTGAAGCAGGGAATATAATTACATTTATGATGAAGGACATGAATCAAAACTGGAATTACTGTTTTCAAATAATGAATGTATACAGTAACCTAACGCCACAATGCCAATTACCTGTAAAATGAATTCTCAAGAATTGTATACAGATGCCTCAATGTTAATGCTTCCTCAATTGGAGCACATACATATCCGTCAACACTGGCAGCAGAATTGGAAGAATGGTAATCCCAGGTTAAACCACAGGATCATGGCTGCAGTTGTGAAAAGTGAGCCCATATTAGTATCGATGCCCGGGCTGCTGGCGCAAGTCGCCTCTTAGTTCCCATTCTGAGTAGTTACCAAATAAAGAGACGGGCGCTGGAAGCAGGAATCACAAGAACAGAGTTTTATTTCTCATGAGGAGAGCCTGTCATTTCGGACACGAAACACAGTGTCTTTCGGGAGGTGCTCTGACAAGTTCTCAGAGGCATCGCTTTTTATACCTTACAAAGCATTCCTTATTGCAACAACGGCATTGTGAAACAAGAAAACGACATCCCCCTAATCCTCGTGTCAATCCCACCCCACATGTATCCACAATAGAAGCCCTTGACCTACTGATAAGAGGAGGGGGTAATCAAACAGCTGAGTGTTCCGCCGATTCTTAGGATATGTGCGCCTGATCGTAGCCCAGGGGGTGGGGAGGCCAGAATCAATAGTGGGTCTTTTGAGGAGGAGCGATTTCCTACAATAAGGGGCAGTAAACAGTGTCTCCCGGCTTAGGTGATGGCCTCGGACATGTGTGGATAGTCCATCGCGGAGGGAGGGTTTACTAACAGAGGGGTTATTCATGAAAGGAAAGGAGGTGTTGGTCAGGCGCGGCCGTGACTCCCAAGGACAGGGTCTTGCAGAAGAAGGAGGTTTATGACTTGTCCATGTGAGGGAGGAGGGGAGAGCCAGGGTGCCAAAGGGACAGAGTCGCACAGAGAGAGAGGTCTTATGACCCGCACATGAGAGAACGGGGGCAGTCAGATACAGCTGGGGGGGGTTATGTCAGCTGAGGCGAGGGATGCTTCTTCAAGAGGAAATGGGGGACTTTGCGTGGGTCAAGCAGGAGGGTTGTTTTTCATAGCAGGGTCGTGCAGAGGGAGAGGGTTTCATGGTCTATGTATGTGAGAGGGGGGGGGTTCAAATACGCGCAGGAGGGAAGCCGGGGATTCCAATGAGCGGGCAAAAGGCCATGGTGCCTAAAAATGGCTATCAGGTACAAGTGGGCACGGGCTTTTACTGGCGGAGTGGTGCGGTTAACGTACATAGAAGGGAATGGGAAAAGGCAAATGAACGCCGCTTATGTACATAAATTTCGTTATTTTCCACAGTCGCCGCTTTTTACATAACAAAGTTCATTTTCCCTATTCTTCCTAGTTAATGGGCGTACATATAAACATGTGTGGTTGATGAAACGGCATTTGTCAATACTAACATATTGCATATAATCATGAACAGTTGGTGTGATTGGCAGAATGCAGCACATAGGAAATTGCATTTGCAAACGAACTTCATAGCATAAATGCTTCCGACTTTCTCAAAAAGGTGACCAATGAACATTTTGACCAAGTAATTGAGGGAGGAATTCAGTTCAAATAAGATCTCTTCGTCACAATGTCTTTTTAGCAGTGAGCCATCACTGGTAGGCTCTAGTCCGTGTCCTTTCGTTGGCGCTGTTGAGCACCGGCGGTGGAGCTATAGGTCCAGCTCGGATCCATCCTTACGCGTTGCAGGGTGCGGTCAGTCCTCTGCTGTTAGACCACAGTCCTGTTCCCTAACCAATCCTTTTAGTGGTGCCTTATGCTCGGCACCTATATTCCTGTGGCGTAACCCCATTTCCACCTAAATGCTGTTCTTCCTTTCGACAAAAAGTCACGTGGAAAAGGGGGTATGGTTCAGTAGTCGATGGGAGAGAGAGAGAGAGCGGAGTGGGGTCAGATTTCCTGGGACACACCAAAGGGACCAAGGGAGCAATGGATAACAAGCAGGCAGGCCCATCAACCGGGCTTGAAAAGGGGGACGGAGGGTCAGGCGCGCGTGGGTAGGCGGACAGAGGGCTTCAGGACAGCCTTTCATCCTTTCGTTCACCACATTGGAGAGTGCTGCCTCGTCCCGTATTCCTGCTGTGCTCTGGCTCCACCTTCGGTCGAGGTCGCATGTGTCCCATGATCTGCAGCCAGGCTGTATGTCACGTCCGACCCCTCTCCTCCGATGGTCGTATATCTTTGAAGGGGTAAAAACAAGTTTTAGGGAACCGACAGGAGAAGAGATTTTTACATTCGAATTTCACCCGCAATCCTAGCACCTGGGTGTTATGCTCATTGGTCAAAGTCAGAAGTCTATTACCGTGAAGTAAGTATGTGGGTATTTCTACTGTGTTTGTACCAAGTCTAATCGGCGTTCATTCATGACACATATGGACAGAGGTCAGACTCCTATCACTTGCGTATTTCATCAAAAATAAACATTCAGGGGAGACTCGTCCTTCCAACCCGAGCCTTAGCAGTCTTACATTTCCCTTTTTAGAGCCGGCTAACCTTTTAAGCAGGGCGGGGGTGCAATAATCGAAGGGCAGTGTTAACGCATTTTTCTCGAGGGGCGACAGTTGGTCATCAAATCGGGTTCCCCACGCGACCCAGCCCCACCAGAAGTTTTGATGCAAGCACATGAAGCCACCCTGCCTGTTATCTTGGAACTCCTTAACACATCCATAGCCTCATGTGTTGTTCCTACAGCATGGAAACAAGCCATGGTGCGGGCGCTGCTGAAGAAACCAAATTTGAACCCCGACGATTATTCCAACTATCGTCCCATCTCTCTTCTCCCTTGGGCTGGCAAGGTGTTGGAAAAATATATAAACGTCCAACTGGTCCAGTTTATTGAAAACCACTCCCTACTGGATACATCCCAGACAGGTTTCAGACCGAAACATGGCACCGAAACTGCCTTATTAGCGGTCGCCGAGGAATCTCGAAGGGTTCTGGATCAGGGAGGATCAGTGGCAGTGATCCTCCTTGATCTGAGCGCCGCCTTTGATACGGTCAGCTATGCCACCCTGCTGAACCGTCTCCGGGACATCGGAGTCTCTGGCGACGCTCTAAGGTGGTTCGGCTCCTTCCTGTCCGACAGATCTTTTCAGATCTTCGATGGTGACACAATATCAACCAGCAAGCCCCTCAGCTGCGGAGTACCACAGGGCTCCTCTTTGAGCCCTGTGTTATTCAATGTCTACATGAAACCACTGGCTGGAATCGTCGAACCGTACGGCATCAAAATTGTGTCGTACGCCAACGACATTCAGTTAGTGGTGTCATTGGCTCAAGAGAACATCAGTCACCCCCAAGGAGGCCTGCTGAGCTGCCTAGAGGACATCAAGGAGTGGATGACCAGCTCCTCCCTCAAATTAAATGGAGATAAAACAGAGCTTATGCTCCTAGGCCCAGCCTCGCCAACATCTTTTATCTCCTTGTGGCCCCAAGCCCTGGGCACTCCTCCCACCCCCAAGGAAAGCGTCAAGAGCCTAGGAGTGTGGCTGGACAGCAAGCTGTTCTTTTCCACCCAGGCGACCAAGCTGTCCGCCACCTGCTTCGGTATCCTCAAAACGCTAAGGAAGGTCCTTCCACTGCTACCTCTAGAAGCAAAAAAAGTGGCAATCCAAGGCCTCATCCAGTCCCGCCTTGATTCAAACAATGCTGTATACGTAGGGGCCCCCGAGATGACTCTCCGGAAACTCCAGATAGTGCAGAACTGCGCAGCACGCACCCTGTTAAAGATTCCACGAACCCAGTCAGCCAGACCGGCATTGAAAAGTCTTCACTGGCTGCCAGTTAAACACAGAGTGTCATTCAAGGCGTTGTGCATCGCACACCGGTCATTTTGGAAAACAGGACCCACTATTAACAGCAAGCTTGTCATTCCCTACCACCCAAACAGGAATCTCCGCTCCTCCGAGGCTCTCCTGGCAGTGGTTCCTCGAGTGAAGAGAGCTAGATCCGGGGGTAGGCTGTTCTCATTGAATACCGCTAAACTTTGGAACACCCTCCCCCTCTCACTCCGTTCCAACCCGGACCTGCTGTCATTCCGCAAAAAACTGAAGACTTTATTATTCTCCCAAGCCTCCGAGCTTTAATGTGTCACGTCATTGTCCCTCCGATTCTTACCCCTAGCGCTTGGACGCCCCCGGGCAGCAATCGCGCTTAATAAATCGATTTCCATTTCCATTCCATGGTCATTAGTTATGTATCGGGGACAGCAGCTGGGGTCAATCAGGTGGGGCGGGGACGCTTCGGGCATTCGCGCTTTGAGTGAAAAAGGGGTGGGGCAATTTGGGCATTGGGGTCAATCTGGACATTGGTGCTTGTTTCTAACGAACGAAAAAATAGGGTGCCATTGACATATAGTTCCCCTTTTAAGAAGGCCAGATTAGGGGACCTTAGTCGTCCTACCTGTCCTTTCTTTCTTAGCCAATTCGAATTTTATTCATTTTGCAGAAAGGAGAGGTAGTAATATGGCGAGATACAATCATTTTAGTTTCTGTCAATTTCGCTGAACACCTTCGCGTTCAATAAGTATCCAATCAGACTGGTGCCAGCGGGGCACAATTTTACCACAGAAAGGAAGGTGGAACAGGGGGACTCTCACAGAGAGTGAGAGTCGTTCGCAACCTAAACGAGCCATTCAGTACACGTATGACATGTAGAGAGAGAGAGAGAGAGAGAGAGAGAGAGAGAGAGATAGAGGGGGAGAATGAGAGAGAGAGAGAGAGAGACGTGTACGAAAATAGGTCATTTAGTGTGCTCACAACACAGGACAGCAGGAGTTAGGTAGCACAGAGACGCGAACAGAGGGGAGACATAAACTCATACAATACATACACACAAAACTTCAGACGAAGGAAGACAGTACATGTATTACATACAAAGAGATTCATGACAAGACATAGAACAGTTATTGGCCAAAAAGATCTCTTTTTGCATGCTGCGCATCTTTAATATCCTATTTATCTACAGGCTGAGTTCTTCTTACCTATTCCTCCTTTTTCCTCTTGCTTGCTATTTTAGCGAGCGTTCTCAATTACTAATACTTACACCTCGGTCAGCCGGTCGGAAATTAACCTGGTCAGGCTATTGCCCACGGTTGGATCTTAAACCACTTTTGAGTTTCTTCTTTTGGTGGGAAGTTCTCCAGGCTGAGGCAACAGAGGGTATTGATCAGGAGTATAGTCGGACAGCTTGGTTATATCTATAAGACTGTGAGAAGGAGGTGGTACATTTTGAACATCAACAACATTTCTACCTTCCCAGACGGGTGGTGCCTGGGTAACCCTTACCCCGGGACTTTTCCTTGTCCTTTCCCTATCTAGTTAAACGTCATAGTTGCATTATCTAACGTGCTAATTTCGAGTCAATTTCCGTCATACAGTACCCGTCAAGTTTCTATGTCAGTCCATCCTCCCAGTCGCTACGTTCTAAGGAGGAACAGTCATATCTAAGTCTAGCATAAGTACTATGCTCAAATCCCCTCCTTCCCTTATCGTCGGTCGTTCGATCATCGCTCTTCCATACTTCAGCCGACGTTCCGACGCGACCTGCAGAAAGGAGGAGAAGAAGGGGGTGGGGGCAGCATTCAAAACACACCAACGAGCATAGATCCGAAAATGTTTTTACCTACCACATACTCGACCTATCTCCACGGGGTGCATTCTCTACCATCTCGGCGTTTAAGCCCAGAGGGACCAGTAGTGGTAGATAGATAATCATCGATGGTCTGCGTATCCACATGAATCACTTGATCGTGGCTTTTTAGGTCATGTGCAAGGATGGTGGTCAAGTGGCATTTCCTTGGTATTGTTTTACGGGCGTCTAAAACACTTTTCCGGCTGTCTGTGACACATAATGTAGCTGCTAAGTATGGGGCCTTTTTAACCTTCAACCTTAATCATACTGCATGTATTTTACTTATGTCGGTGACAGTAGCCTTACATTTCAATAATATTCATAAATACAAACGCTACGATAATATTTTGCGTGTTCAAAGATTTTAATGAAAAGGTTGGTGCACAAATACGGGCCTACAACCCAGTGGGCCGGCTACGGAGCAGACTGGAACTGTGCATAAGAGGAACGAAGTCGGTGGCCATTTATTTCATGAAGTGCAGCAGGGCAATGAAAATCATGTCGAACTTTCTTAAGGGGCAAGTATAATGCGTGTCAAGCTTTCAATAATATCATCTCATTATCCTACTATTTACTCAAGACTTAACGTATATCAATTCATTGTTCAAATGCTCAATCAGTGCCTATTTCGTACAAATTCATTGCTTCCAACACATAATTAGTACCCACTCTAAATCAGTTCATCGTCCCAGCACATAATCAATATCCATCTTATATCGCTTTCTTTTCCAAGCACATACTCAATATCCATCTTATCTACTTTCATTGTCCGAAAACTGCATACATATCTTGGGGCATCAAAGCTGAGCAATCAGGGTGCAACAAGGATTTTTTTTTAAAGTCTCATTTTGTATCGGCGCCATTTTGGGCGAGGTCAGGCAAGTCCCAGTATAGTCAGATTGCCTCCACTGACTCGTAGTAGGACCAGAACCTTCCGTTGGTAGTTCAAAAGTTTTTCGCAATGGGGTAACAGTCTAGCAATATGGACCATCAGTCAAAGAGTGGGGAGGGCGGCAACAATCTTTCCTACCGGGTCATTCTGGTGTTCCACCGGAACTGAACAAGTCTGTATCTTTGCTGTATTTTAGCCATTTCCAAACTGAGGCTGGTGCCGGCAGAAGTGCGCCGACATCTCGTGGCTCCATCGGAGGACGGGGGGCGGGGGGACGCCTCGTGGAGAGGTCGGCCCCCCTGGCTCTTTTAGAATCTTCAAGGTTGAGGAGCACAGGGCGTGTGCCCGTCCCGGGCAAAGAACCGCTTTTTGATATGGACCCTCTTTAAGCAGGAGCGTTGGGGTGTCGCTGGAAGCCTCCACCTGGAGGGAGGTGGGGGAGGCTCGTTCACGCCGCCTCCCCCTTCCAGCAACTCTGCGCCGTTCTTCGGCTCCAGCGCTTCGGTATTGGCCGTGCCAGGTAATGAAGATGGGGGGGGGGGTCGGAGGCAGAGGCAAGACATCCTCCCCTTCATGTGGCGGGACTACCTGCAACTGTCAGGGGTTGCCGCTTGTGGCGGGACTACCTGCAACTCTCAAGGGTTGCCGCTGTGGCGGGACTACCTGCAACTCTCCAGAGTTGTCCAAGACATAATTGAAAAGAAAAAAAAACGCTGCCGACCTCGCCTTTGCTCCGGTCTTCGATGATGGCCGGATCAGGCAAGAGAGGGGGGGGGGTCGGTGGCTGAGGCAAGACATCCCCCCCGTGGCCTGCAGGGCAGCAGAAGAGGGGAAAAGGAGAGACCTTTACGATTTTTCGGGCCGTCCGCCCTACAGCCTCCCCTTCCGATGGCGGCCAGCCAGGCCCTGCTCTGCACGCGCTGAGGCCTCGCCTTCCGGATGGGCGTAACCGCGGACCTGTTGCACTTCGGGAGCTTCCGGAATGGGGGTAGGTGTTTTATTGATTTGTATCTATTTCATGTTACCGTTATTTGGGCGTGGTGGGCAATGAGGCAGACATGTTGGGAGCAGGAATAGGCAGTGGAGCCTAGCTACCTCGTGGCTGTCTTGCCGTCAAGCTTTCGCCATTTTATATTTCTTATTACGAACTATTCCTAATGTTTCTTATTTTTAGTGAAGTCGAAAGCTCATCAGGGGGTTACTGACTTAGCCCAATTTCTTTTATTTTTCCTTCCTTTCCTTAGCGTGTTTCGAGCTAAAGTTTTCTGTTAATAGGGTACGGTGATCACTTCATTTTTATATGTCCTTTCATTAGGGGTACTCCTGGACGGACCAGATGAGTTACCTCCAATAAATGGTCCGGGTGGAACTAGATTATCGATCAGTGGGGAACACATGCCCTTCATTATGGTATCATCCTGGACGGACCGAATGATGTACCTCCAATCACTAGGGTAGCCTCCTGGACGGACCAGATGGCCTACCTCCAATAAAGGGTCAATGAGTGGGGAGCATATGTCCCTCCAGTAGGGCAGCCTCCTGGGCGGACCAGGTGAGCTACCCCCAATAAATAGTCAAACAGTGGGGAGTGGGTAGGCCTGACGAATCATAAAGGGGCATAACCTACCCTTTACTACTTGCAAAGACTAGACAGAATATTTCTATTCCACGTTGTTTGCAAACAGAAAATACCTCAAACGAACAATTCCTTGGACAACAATGTCCAGTCAATCAATCAATCAGTGGGGAGAAAAACAGGCATGACGGATTACAACGGGGACAAACGTCTGCATTACCTGCCCTTCGCTATCTGCAAAGGGAGACAGGATATTTCTATTCGTCTCTGTTTGTGGACAGGGAAGATCTCAAAGAGCAACAATCGATTATTAATCGATATCAAACAATCAGTGGGGAGAAAAGTAGGCATGACGGATTACAACGGGGACAAAAGTCTGCATTACCTACCCTTCTCTATCTGCAAAGAGAGACGAACGTTCCTATTCTCCGCTGTTTGCAAACAGAGAATGTCTCGTTCTCAAGAAGAGAACCAATATTTCAAGTAGCATCCAAAGCTAAATGAACCAATAACCAAACAATATCAGTATTTAAATACCGATTTCAATACAATCAATCAAACAATCAGATGGATAAAACCATCCTACCAATCAGGCGTAAAACGCCCTACTTAATCTTACCCGGACCGGACCATACGGACAGTTCTTTGTCTTCCTCCTCCAGCGCCCGATCGTTCTCTTACTCCATGCAGCATTCCTGTGGGATTCCAGTCAGGACAGTAGGTCACTCGAGAGAGGTCCGTTCAGAATCGGTGAAGTTCATTCAATCGGCAGCCGGACGAGGGCCCTCTCAAGGCAGGTATACTCCGATCATTTAGATGTTCACCTCTTCGTCTGGATCTCTCTTACTGGACCTTATGTCACTGATGGACCCCGCGTTGAGACGCCAATTGTGAAAAGTGAGCCCATATTAGTATTGATGCCCGGGCTGCTGGCGCAAGTCGCCTCTTAGTTCCCATTCTGAGTAGTTACCAAATAAAGGGACGGGCGCTGGAAGCAGGAATCACAAGAACAGAGTTTTATTTCTCATGGGGAGAGCCTGTCATTTCGGACACGAAACACAGTGTCTTTCGGGAGGTGCTCTGACAAGTTCTCAGAGGCATCGCCTTTTATACCTTACAAAGCATTCCTTATTGCAACAACGGCATTGTGAAACAAGAAAACGACATCCCCCTAATCCTCGTGTCAATCCCACCCCACATGTATCCACAATAGAAGCCCTTGACCTGCTGATAAGAGGAGGGGGTAATCAAACAGCTGAGTGTTCCGCCGATTCTTAGGATATGTGCGCCTGATCGTAGCCCAGGGGGTGGGGAGGCCAGAATCAATAGTGGGTCTTTTGAGGAGGAGCGATTTCCTACAATAAGGGGCAGTAAACAGTGTCTCCCGGCTTAGGTGATGGCCTCGGACATGTGTGGATAGTCCATCGCGGAGGGAGGGTTTACTAACAGAGGGGTTATTCATGAAAGGAAAGGAGGTGTTGGTCAGGCGCGGCCGTGACTCCCAAGGACAGGGTCTTGCAGAAGAAGGAGGTTTATGACTTGTCCATGTGAGGAAGGAGGGGAGAGCCAGGGTGCGCACAGGGACAGAGTCGCACAGAGAGAGAGGTCTTATGACCCGCACATGAGAGAACGGGGGCAGTCAGATACAGCTGGGGGGGGTTATGTCAGCTGAGGCGAGGGATGCTTCTTCAAGAGGAAATGGGGGACTTTGCGTGGGTCAAGCAGGAGGGTTGTTTTTCATAGCAGGGTCGCGCAGAGGGAGAGGGTTTCATGGTCTATGTATGTGAGAGGGGGGGGGTTCAAATACGCGCAGGAGGGAAGCCGGGGATTCCAATGAGTGGGCAAAAGGCCATGGTGCCTAAAAATGGCTATCAGGTACAAGTGGGCACGGGCTTTTACTGGCGGAGTGGTGCGGTTAACGTACAGGGAAGGGAATGGGAAAAGGCAAATGAACGCCGCTTATGTACATAAATTTCGTTATTTTCCACACAGTCAAGAATCTTCAAAACTGGCAAGGGATGGCTGTTGTGGAAACTACAATCACCCTAGGCGTACAAGGAGGGAAACGACACTTACAACGCAACTTTTACAACGCACTACCTGTACAACTAAACTTTTTCACGCAACATCCATAACAACGCATGCCATTACAATGCAACCATTACAACGCATGCCACTACAACGCATACCTACACTATCCAACACTTACCCTACTGTTGCACCCCCTGGAGTTAGAATTGTAATTTTTACCCCTACACTATCCAACACTTACCCTACTGTTGCACCCCCCTGGAGTTAGCATAGTAATTTTTACCCCTACACTATCCAATACTTACCATACATGCAATGTAATGTATGCGTTGTAATGGTATGCGTTGTAAATGTAGTATGCGGTGTAAAAAATGCGTTGTAAAGGTATGCGTTGTAAAAGTATGCGTTGTAACGACATACATCCGTACAAGGAGGGTTTGGGTCATCCTGCTCGAACTGGAAAGATAATGGTGCAGCTCCTTGGCCCAGATTATTGTTGCAGGTTGCTGAGCAAGTGGGCAAAATGACCTTCTGTCCCCGTGCAGGCCTCAATATTGACAGTCCAATTTAAGGTCACCACTATCAAGTACAGTCCACACATGTGGAGTAAAAAAATATACATTCACCCATCCAAGCAGAAATGTAAAAGCGTACACACACCTAAGCAGAGAATGCTAGCCTGCCCTAATCATAATAAAAGGCAAGGGCTCCCAGTTACTAGAGAATAAACAGACTTTACCAGAGAAAACTGTCAGGCAATTCCCCCACAGGGGTAACGGCGAAATGGCCTGTAACCTGGTGTAATTATGATCACCAAGAGGGCTGCACCTTCGGTGTCTCCTTGACATCTGAAACCACTTCTGATGTTTCTTGAAAAACGAGAGAACTCTCAGTGTCCTTGCATGACCTAAGAGTTTACTGGGGGGAAAGTACAAAGATCGATGCAGAAAAAAGTAGAAGAGCTTGGCGGCATTGGCTTAAAACCAAATCATGCCGAGGAATGTATTCCCAACACATGACATTGGGCCTCTGGGGAGATGTGTTGAACAAGGATTCGTTCATTTAAAAATGATTGGAATGTCTGCAATGCAGGCCTTTTCTAGAGATTCTTGCAAAATGGCCATTCACGGTCGGATGTGTAGTACTTTGGTATGCAGCACAGAGGTTTATGAAAAATGGTGCTTTAATATTTTAATTTGCATTTCTGTTTCTACTCACACAAAAATGTAATAAAGGCAAGGCATTCCTTTCTGCATGTATCTATTTTGAGAACGTTTAGTTCATGACCCTAATTCATAATTTTGTTCTAAAAGTGCATATTTTAGTGTTATTTGCGAACTGGTTTAATGTAATGAGAAAGATAGTATATACGTGTTCCCTTCAATTGCCTTTGGCATCGTAAATTAATATTTTCCCAACACTCTTGGGCTTTTGAGGGATTTAATGAATATGCAAGAGTAATTTAGACTTTAATTTGAACTAGCGGGTTCTAATTGCCATTTAAATGAAGGAAACGGCGAGTGCAGAATGGGTTTAGGGTGAACGGTTGGCAGTGGCACAACATAGCGAGCCATTAAGGATACATAAAAAGTATTTTAGGATCTTGTGGAAATTGAAATGATGAGAAGCAGAGGGAAAGTGGGGCATTCATATTCTATGTCTATTGAATCCCCTAAACATTGTGCATACTAAAAATGAATTAATATGTATAAAAGTAGTGGAAGCTGTCTTGCCTTTGAAGAGTCATGGTCCTTGCACCCTGGGTGTCTCCTCCAATGAAGTATGGAATACTATATTTTAGTTGCGCTTCATTACCCTCACAAGGCACCAAAGCGCTTTGGGGACAGTAGCAGACTATGGCTTGGGGTGTGCTCGGTTGGAAAAACATTGGACTGCAGTCTCTGTTTACTTGCAACGAAGCAAAATATTTTGTCAATCTTTACCCTCTATTTTGCATTGGTACAGAACACATTTGAAATGCGAGAATTTGTTCTAACTAGTATCGACATTGAAGAAAAAAACGAGAAGTAAAAAAATACAACTGTGCAATGTTCCTTTCTTTTCCATTGGATAACTAACTATACTGTGCTTGCAATGTCACAGCGTGGCAAGAGCAAAACTCAGAAATATCAGATGACATTCCCCTACTTAGGTAGAAGGGGATTTTCTTAAGCTCTTTGCTGGAGCAGAGCTCCGACTATTTATAGGGTAGAGAAAAGCCTATCCCGACCTTCATTCTGGTATCGTGACCACAAGACCACTGCCTGCATTTAACTGCGCTTGAATTGCTGAATAATTTTCCTTCGTGAGCCAGATCGCCACATAGCGCTTCATTACCTGATATATTGTGCTGATTAACATAGTAGTGTAGCGCTAGTCCCAATTGTGCTGATTAGCATATTAGCGTAGCGCTAGCCTCCCATAGCGCGCTGCAACGCTCTGCTTTGTTTGTGCTGCCTGCATTTAACTTTTTGATTAATTGTGTCCTGTGCCGGTCCCACTAGCATTGTCATAGCGTTTTTACATACTTTGTGCCCCAACCCTGCATTGAATTTGGCCGACTGCCATCTTGTTTTGCTTGTTGTTGTTTTGCCTTCCCTCCCCGGATCTCCACCCCGCCTCCCGCCTCCCAGCTGCTCCGCCCTCGCTCCTCCCCCCTCTACTATCTTTATATGACAGATGTCTTTGCGCGCAGCGGTGGCGCCCCTTGCGCGCCAAAGGTGTGCCAAAGGTAAGCCCGTCTACGCCCGTCCGCGCCTGGACCGCGCCCAGCGCCAGACCCCCAGGCCCCTGCAAACCGCACTCCTCCCGCACTACGTATGACGCCGCTACCCTCCTAGCCCTTAACCCCGGACGCACACCTCAATGCTACGAAGCTGCCCCGGGGCGTACCCACGGTCCCTTTGCTTGCCACTCCTGCAAATTCACCAGCATCAAGACCCATACCACATCCACTAAACCCAAACACAGCTCCGACTCTAACCACCTGAAGTGCATCCTGCTGAACACCCGCTCGGTCCACAGACACGCCACTGAACTCTGGGATCTACTCGACACTACATCACTGGACGTCGCCTTCCTTACTGAAACATGGATGAACGCATCATCAACACCCGACATCGCCATAGCCATCCCGGACAATTACAAGATCATCCGAAAGGACCGCACCGTCCAAACAGGAGGAGGCATCGCCGTAGTCCATAAGAACACCATCAAAATCACGACCAGCTCCGACGATAACCTTACAACCGCCGAACACCTCCACTTCCAGATCCACACCGACCCTAGGACCACACTCAGAGGCACCCTCATCTACAGGCCTCCAGGAACCCGTAAACAATTCAGCGAAGACATCACTGACTTCATCAGTCCACATGCCCTCGCCTCCGTGAACTACATTCTACTAGGAGACCTCAACTTCCACCTGGAAAAGAAAAACGACAGCAACACCACCACCCTTCTTGACAACCTGGCCAATCTCGGCCTCAAACAACTTGTTGACACCTCCACCCATGTAGCCGGACATACGCTCGACCCAATCTTCACCTCCAGCAAACACATCTCCTTCGATCGCACCACAGCTCTCCATTGGACGGACCACAGTTGTGTTCACTTCAGCTACAAAACCACCTCGACCCACAACCCCCCACAACCTATTCCCCGAAGAAAATGGAACAAAATCACCACCGACCAACTCCTCACATCGCTCAACCAAAACCCACCCGCCCTCTCATCGGACCCAAACCAAGCTGCCATCAAATTCAAACAATGGATCACTCACAGCGCTGACGATTTAGCACCCTTGAAAAACCACCACACCAAACAAGACAGCAAAAAGGACCCCTGGTTCAACGATGACCTTAAGAAATCCAAGAAGCTATGCCGTACTCTCGAGAAAACATGGAGAAAAAACCCAACCACCGACAACATGACCACCTTCAAGGCAGCCACCCGCAAACACCACCAGCTGATTAGATCCACCAAGAAATCAGCATTCAAGAATCGACTCGACAACAACGCTCATAACAGCAAGGAACTATTCAACATCGTCAAAGAATTCACCAACACCACCGCAGCCTCAAACGACATCACTCCCTCCCAAGACCTCTGCGATTCGTTATCCTCCTTCTTCTACAACAAAATTGCCGACATACATAACAGCTTCGAAAACAGTTCCAACGAACAATCCTCTCCACCCCCCTCAGAACCTAAACCGTCCTCTAACAACCTCAGCGCCTGGAACCCAATCACCACTGAAGACACCATCTGCCTAATGAATTCCATCCACTCTGGCTCGCCAACCGACCCATGTACCCACCACATTTTCAACAAAGCAGACTCCATCATCGCACCCCATCTCTGTGATGTCATCAACTGCTCCTTCAACTCTGCTACCTTCCCAGAAAGCTGGAAACATGCCGAAGTCAGCGCCCTCCTGAAGAAACCCACAGCAGACCCCTCTGAACCTAAAAACTACCGCCCCATATCCCTCCTCCCATTCCCGGCCAAAGTCATTGAGAAAGCCATCAATAGCCAACTCGAATCCAACAACTCCCTCGATACCTCACAATCCGGCTTTCGAGCCAAACACAGCACCGAAACCGCCCTCATCTCAACAACAGACGACATCCGAACACTACTGGACAACGGAGAAACAGTGGCCCTCATTCTACTCGACCTCTCCGCCGCCTTCGACACTGTCTGTCACAGCACCCTCATACAACGCCTCAGCAACATCGGCATAAAAAGAAAAGCCTTGGACTGGATCATCTCGTTCCTAGCTGGGAGAACTCAGAGAGTCCGACTTCCCCCATTCAAATCAGAGGCCACCGAAGTCATCTGCGGTGTACCACAAGGATCATCACTCAGTCCCACCCTCTTCAATGTTTACATGAGTCCACTCGCTTCCATCGCGCGTCAACACAACCTTAACATCATCTCCTACGCTGACGACACCCAGCTGATCCTTTCCCTCACCAAAGACCCCAACACCGCCAAAACCAATCTTCACGAAGGCATGAAAGAAGTAGCTGTATGGATGAAAAACAGCCGCCTAAAACTCAACTCAGACAAAACGGAAGTGCTCATCCTAGGATCATCCCCCTCTGCCTGGGACGACTCATGGTGGCCTTCGGATCTGGGCTCAGCACCCATACCCACAGACCACGCACGTAACCTTGGCTTCATCCTAGACTCCTCACTCTCGATGACCAAACAAGGCAACGCCCTCTCATCCTCCTGCTTCAACGTACTTCGTATGCTCAAAAAAATCTTCCATTGGATCCCCGCCGAAACAAGAAAGACTGTCACCCACGCACTGGTTATGAGTCGACTAGACTACGGAAACACCCTCTACGCCGGAATTACAGCCAAATTACAGAAAAAACTCCAACGCATCCAAAACGCATCAGCAAGACTCATTTTGGACATCCCTCGCCAAGATCACATTACCGGCCACCTGAAAGACCTCCACTAGCTTCCCGTCAACAAGAGAATAACATTCTGTCTCCTCACCCACGCACACAAGGCCCTCTACAAACTAGGGCCCGAATGCCTCAACACTCGACTATCCTTCTACACACCCACCCGCCAACAAAGATCCTCCAATCAAAGCCTCGCCGCAGTTCCGCGTATCCAAAGATCCACCATGGGAGGTAGATCCTTCTCCTACTTGGTGGCCAAGACCTGGAACTCACTCCCCACTCACCTCCGCATCACACAGAACCACATCTCCTTCAGAAAAGAGCTTAAAACCTGGCTATTCGATAAATTATGAACCCCCTCCCCAAGCGCCTTGAGACCCTCTGGGTGAGTAGTGCGCTATATAAATTCTTGAACTTGAACTTGAACTTGAACCACACCTTAAGCTACTCACTTTCCACCCTTGTGAGAGATTTATTACTGCAATAAATGATGTAGGTTTGGCATATTAATTATGAAGTAGTGAAGGCATGGGGCAGATTTACAATAACGCGCATCCCCAGGGATGCGCCAGTTATTGTGCGCCGCAGCTCCGCCACCCATGGTGCGCCGCATTTACAATGCGGCGCACCATGGGGAAAAAACGGCACAGATGCGTGACGCATCTGTGCCGTAAAGGTGGCGCATTGCTGGAGTTGCGTCGCAGCTCCAGCAAGGCTCGGGGGTGCCCTATCTGTCCAATGCTGCGTCAAGCCTTACACCTGCTTCAAGCAGGCGCAGGGTTTTGACGCAGCATTGGCCTAAAAGTGACTGAGTGAAATCTTGTAGATTTCACTCAGCCACTTTTGCGAGGTGCACTTGCCCTGGAACGCCCACCCTGTGCCGGAACGCCCACATGTGGCGCAGGGCTTTACAACGTGACGCATCTGTCTAGATGCGTCACGTTGTAAATAGGTCGCAGGGATGCGCCACGTTTACTCCGCCGTTGCGTGACGCAAACGTGGCGCAAGTCCAACATAAATCTGCCCATATTTCAGCTAGGTATCTTTTTGTGGGGGTACGTGCAATTTGTTGAGAGAGGCATTTTTGGCCTTAACACTGTACTTATGGCTATGTGAATCAAGATCATTGTGTTTGAGTTTCAGAACATTAAATTGGAGGCAGAGAATTAGACATTACAAAGTTTTTTTCCTGAAGCAATTTGGAAGTTCACCAGAGAAAGGTTAGGCACCCTTGCCTAAGGTAAGCACAGTTTAACAGTGAAAGTCAACATGTAATTTTCATGCGTGAGAAATGTCAACAATTTATGTGTGCTTTACACATGCATAAATTACAAATGTGATTGGCAGGAATGGTTTGGGGCATGCTACCGGTTTAAAGGCACAATGCCCGTGATTCTGAGTTGGAGAATAAAGTCTTGTCTCAATGCAAGCCGGAATATGAGAAGAAATCGCAAATCCAAGTATTGGGGTAAATATCTCATTGCCAAACAATTACTCTGCCGATTTCACTAGACAAAAAGGCAACAGTTATCAGGGAAAAATGGCTGAATAAAAGGCAACTCATGCAGAATTCAGTGTGGTAAATACCGAATCCACATATTATGCTTCTTCCCCCACCACGAAGGGAGCCCGTCGGGTGATCTGACCCCATTTCTCCACAATGGGGCGGTGCCTTCTCAGGCACTGCCGTGGGGATTACGATCCACATTTCCGTCAGCTATTTCATGTCAGTTATTCCAACGTGAAAAGGATGTCGGGAAATCTTTTTTGAGGCTCCAAGCAGGGCCTTTGTCCCCTGTGGCCCTCCGCTATGGGCTCTCGTGGTGACCCCTAAACATCCATGTATCGTGTGGAAGTGTGGTAAATAAAATTACCTGGTACTTAATTTCTATGTGGTAAAGTTCAATAAAATAGCTCAATCAAAATAAGAGACACAGAGTCCGTGGCATCTGAGTTTTAAGGGGTTTTATTCCATAAAATGGAATTGGTTCGAACCAGGTAGCATGATCCATCACCACGAGGGTTCAGGAAGGGAATCATGGACATGTACAATGATTTATTAACAGTACACAGTATATATAGTATCATTACAGTGGTGATGGGTTCAGAAGGCGTAACAGCTGAAAGAAACAAGATAAGAAACATGTGCGTAACAATATGTAATCAGAAGGCGTGCACAAGGGTGTACACGGAGGTGGGTGCCAGAAACGTCACATAGAAGAAAAAACATTTCAGCATTTCAGTCATAGAAGTGACGCAAGTGGGTGGATCCCTAGAAGAATCCTGCAGTGTCAGCAGAAATATATGGCAGAGATGCGCGCGCAGCAGCATGACGTGTGACTGACGTGGAACTGGAGGGTGAAGGGGACTTGACATTTAGCGCTAGGATTAGAGACAGAAGTCTGGTGGGTCAGATCGACTTGTTCCTAAATCATATCTGGTATTTTGTGTTTGGAGAACTGTATTATCTAGAAGGAAAGGTCTCTCGGGCAGAGGCTATTCTATACTGACTGCTAATGCGTGCATATGTGTCTACGTGTAATGCGAGGGGCCATGGGCCTACCATGGTAACAGGAGCTATGAATTATTTACATGGAGACAGAAAGGCCGGGCCCTTTACTCTGCAGCTGGGGGGATGTTTACCTAAACTACTGGACAAGAATGTATTTTCGAGGAGCGGAGCAGATAACTTGAAGGCTGAATACAGTTTTGGCAGGCAGTCAGGCAGAGCCGGGCACCACTTGCCGCGCAGGGAGTAAGTCAAAGTTCAGGGATGCAGATGCAGGTCCAGGCTGCAGCTTTCAGAGGCAGAAGTCAGGAAAAGGCTCGATGGCAGAAATCAGGGCCTTCGCCAGAGCCATGAAAACATGAAAGTGCACCATGTAAAGACGGTGGCACGGCATACTTAGGAACTGAATTATTGATCCATTCATGGCGGATCTGAAAGAGGACATGTTAACGTTGGACGCAAATGTATTTGCGTCTTCATAGCGGGTTGTGGAGGGAACTTACATGCACTTTAAGCACGTACATGGAGCCGTTGGGGTACGTAGTAGGGGACACAATTGAGCATAAAAATTTATATTACCTCATTCCCTCCTTGTCCCCTACGGACCCTTCATGATATATCAATCTTCATTAATCCATCTATTTGTTCATATAACATCATTTGCTCTTCCTTTTTCTGACGGGAATTTGAACTTGAACTTGAATGGGGAATACATGATGTGGCGCACAAGCCGCATATCGCCCGCCCACATTGTAGACATAGGCAACAACTGAATACTATGAGAAGGGCTATTCCTAGGAAGGATAGGACTTTCCATCCCCAGGTGGATAACACGCTCCAGAACCAACCGGACCAAGTCCAGGTGCCTGGATTCTGGTGTATCTGACTAGCAATTTTGTGAAGACGGGTAATGGCTTTATATACTGAAGGTGCGTTTTGTGGAATGAAAATACAGCAACTCGATCCGATGACTCTACAAGCTCCGCCCCTATCGGCCAAGATAACGTCAAGAACAAGACGATTTTGAAGGACAACAAGTCTCATAGCAGACTGTTCCTCTGTTAAGTTGCCTAGGGCGGAAGTAGTTTCATTCACTACTGCTTCAAGGGTTTTGGTCAATCTACGTATCAGTTTACTATTCGAGACAGTACCTAAGTAGGGAAAGAAACCTTTATTGAAATCTGTATATTGCTCCCATGCTGTTTCAGTATAGTCTACAATCGGGAGATCTCTCTTGTGTCTAGTATGTACTAGGTGGGAGTTCCTATGATAGTCAGGTGGGGCTAGAAAAACAGGTGGCAGAAGGAATGCAATGTAACAAGTGCCATCCCAATCTAGAGGTAAACGTATGTATGCTGTATGGCCACAAACAAAATAGGAATGACGGGAAGCTTTGAATGTAGACTTGCCTTTATCACTAAATTCGACTACAGTAGTACATTCGCTATGACCTAGGTGTACTGAACCATTCTTTCTGACACATAATTCACCTTTAACAGGTAATACTGACATAGAAGGTAAGTCTGGCTTGGTTTCGGACTCGACATTCAGAATCATGAGGTTAAGTGTAAAGTTACCTAATCCATATACTTCGTTTTCTAGATCGGTCCCTGTCCTTTTGGGAAGACCCTCCTTGTCAGGGAAACATACTTTGTGCAGAACAGTGTTCAGATTTCCCCATACCCAATTGCCTTGGTAAACTACGGAATCAGAATCTAAGGAATTTATTAAACTAAACCATGCACCACAGGAACCATTGTGTGTGAACGGGTACGGAAAGAGGGGCAGAACTCCCTTGTATTTCTGCTAGGGGGGGAGTCGGCCACATATCCAACAATTGGTAGCATTGCTGGTCTGATGGGAATGGTGTAACATATTAATGAATGTATTGTTGCGCAGCGCAAGTCTGTATGACAATTCATGCGGGGGCAGTTCACTGAAAGTGTGCTCGACAGTGACATTTGAAGAAGAATGTGTACGCTTGAATATAGGGTAGTATAAGTTTAACAGTATACTTGCAGTAATAATCATAAAGCTCAGAAAAAACATAATCAATAATGTCACTATACAGTGACTGCGGAGAGTTTTACAATATTCATGTTTCTTGAGCTGTTTCTGTCTATCTCTCTCTCTGTCGGGGTCTAACGGGTACATGTCAGAATCAGGTTTAACCGATTCACCTAGGGGAGGACTTAAACAATTAAACTGTCTGACTTGCTAGACCTTAGTTTGGATTTATACTCCTCGGACGGAGTTTTCTCTATCAGGGGAAGTTTAGAGTCACTGAAATCTGGGCAGTCCTTAGAGGGGGAGGGCTGAGAGTCTGTAACTGGAAGCAGTCCATGAAATATCTTGACGTGGCTGGAGTGGAGCCACCCTTTGCGGCCCTCGACCTTGATTGCAGTCCTCGTGGTTAGCAGGACAAGTTTCGGCTCCTGCCAACGGGGCTCCAGCGGACTCCTCCGATCAAAGTTCCTGACGAGAACAAGGTCCCCCGGAATGATCCCATGTGGCTTTACATCGGTGTTGTCGGGAAAGGCTGCAGCAACCTGTGAACGACATGATTGTAGTGCAGACATCAAGGAGGCAAGGTAATCTGTCAGCATATTACAGTCAACATCTGTGATTTTTCTAGGCAGAGGCGTCCCCCACATATTCGGTGGCCTGCCAAAGACCACCTCATACGGGGATAGCCCTGTTCTCGAGTGCGCTACCATCCTCATGTAGAAGAGGGCAACGGGTAATGCAACTATCCAGTCTACGCCCTTTTCTTTACAAATCTTGGCGAGACGAATTTTCAGAGTCTGATTGTGACGTTCCACGAGACCTGCTGCCTCGGGATGTCGGACACAGTGAAACTTCCATTGATAGCCGAGCAGGAGTGATACCTGTTTCATTAACTCGGACGAGAATGGCTGTCCATTATCTGAGTACACGACACGGGGCAAACCGTACCGTGGGAAAAATTCACGTACCAGCTGCTTGGCAGTGGTCGGAGCAGTGTAATCTGGGACTGGATATGCTTCTGTCCAACGGGAAAGTGCAGAGACAACTACGAGGACATATTTAAATCCTCGACAACGTTCCATCTGGATATAATCCATCTGGAGGACTTCAAAAGGGTGATCGGGAGGATGAAATCCACCTTGCTCTACGGGAATGCCTTTACCTGGGTTGAACTGACAACAGATCATGCAAGTACGCACTTTCTGTTTTGCTGCTGCTCGTAAATGTTTATTGAACCAGAGATTTTGAATGCTGTCCAACATGGCTTTTTCTCCTAGGTGTGCAGGACTATGTGCTGTGTTAATGATAACTTGAACCATAGAGTCGGGGAGAAACCATGTGGCTTTTCCCTTCGTCATCCATCCCTGTTCTGTCTGGATCCCTCCTAGTTCAGTCCATTTCCTGATTTCGTCTGGTGTAGCATGTGTCTGTATGTCAATTACATCTAGGGCGGGATCCTTAACTGTCATGCAATGAGTTGGCGTCGGGACTATTGTCTTTGTCAAGTCAGGTGTGTGAGTCTGTGCTGTAAGCTTGGCTGTTCGGTCTGCCAGGTCGTTGCCCTGGGAAATGTTGTCCTAACACTATAGAATCACTTTGTCTGATTGCTAGAGCTGTTGCTGCTACTGATTTCAAGCACGCAGGCAAAGCCTGGGCTACTGGATCTAATGTACTAGAAAAATAGGCACACGGTTTGTGTGAACCTGCTTGGTCTTGAGTGAGGACCGACAATGCAGTACCTTCACGTTCTGTGACAAAAAGTGTAAAAGGTTTGCTGTAACATGGTGTCGCTAAAACAGGTGCTTGACATAAAGCTTTCTTTAATTCGTCAAAAGCCTGTGTATGTTCCTGAGTCCAAGGGAGGACAGTCGATGACGCTGCCTCCTGTGTTGTCAACTGTATAAGTGGCTTGGCTAGAAATGCATACTGAGGGATCCATTGTCTGCAATAAGAAGTGAGGCCTATAAAGGCCCGTACCTCCTTTTGTGTTCTGGGCTGTGACATATTTACAATTAACTGGATACGGTCGGGTGTTAGCTGTCTCCCCCATTTGGACAGCAAGTGCCCAAGGTATACCACTTGCTGAACACAGAATTGTAACTTCGAAGGGGACACCTTGTGTCCCTTATCAGCCAGGAAATGTAAGACTGTCAGTGATGCATGTTCACATTCGTGTTCACTTCGAGCGGTGATCAACAGATCATCGACGTACTGGAGTAGGGCAGTGTTGTCAGGCATGTGGATACTGTCAAGTTGTCTTTTCAATGCTTGGCTATAGATGCTGGGGCTTTCTGTGAATCCTTGAGGTGCACGTGCAAATTTGAAGCTTCGACCATTTAAACAGAATCCGAAAAGGTATTGGCTATCCGGATCAATGGGGACACTAAAGAAGGCGTTCTTCAGATCAATTACAGTAAAGAACGTGGCTTCAGAATCAATTGCAGTCAATAAAGACGATATGTCTGGGACCACAGGATACTGAGGTACAATACATTTATTCAATTCGCGTAAATCGATAACTAATCGATAAACTGGAGGTGCACTCGGATCAGTGCGTTTAAGAATCGGAATGATAGGGGAATTACAGATATTGGAGTCGGTCTCTACAACCACTCCTTGGGCAATGAGCTCGTCAATGATTTTCAGTAAAGCCACTACAGCATCTGGGGGTAACTTGTATTGTCGAATTCGGGGTAAAACAACTCCTGGCTTGAGTGTAACTCGATATGGTGTAATGTGCATACAACCTACATCAGTTGGGCCTTGTGCCCATAACTGTGCAGGAACATTCTGTAACCTGGGATCAATATCTCTCAACACATAGTGACCTTTAAAGTCACGTAAAAATAATCTAATTCCTTCCGGAGAACAACATATGACTGCTCCTAGAGCCTTCAGTGTCTTGATACCTAACAAGTTTTCTGGACATGATTTCGTAAGCAATAAGTCTGTAGTTCGTGATAACGGACCAACTGCTAGAGGAACTGGTTTCGATACTTCATTAACAATAGGTTTTCCTGAAAAACCAAGGGAAACATTCTGTGAGCCTGAGAGGGGTGCCCCTGGAACCTCGTCGTGACTTATCGTTGTTCTGCTTGCCCCTGTATCAATCAAAAACTTTCTATCTTTCCCTAATACCTGACTATGTACATAAGGACCCTCTTGATCTACAGGAATCTCAATGAGAGGCAAGCCAACTTCCCTCTCTAGGCTGTTTCATGAGTATCGCTGATACTCGGGATAGTCAGTTTGTGCATACTGGTACATCTGCTGAGTTGCATGTTGTGTTGAGGCAATTGGCTGTTGCTGGGGTACCGCTACGGTCTGTACTGTCTGTTGTGGAGCATGCATAGGCTGTACATTCTGTGGTACGTGTTGCTGGACCTGATCCTGTCTAGGAGGACGCGGTCTCTCCTTAGTTTTACCTGTTGCTATATTGTATTTTAAAACAGTGCATTCATTTATATAATGACCTGGCTGTTTGCAGTAGTTGCATGTCCCTTTAACGGGAACTGCTGAATTATTGGACTGTGTCATGCCCTTTTTCTGACTGTCAGCTGGAACTGACTGAGCAACTAACATTTTCATTTTCGTGTCTTTCATGCGTCTTTGTTCGTGATCATGTTCTTCCCTAATTCTGTTCTGGTGGTACTGTAACATTTGTAACATCTGGGAAGGCGTGTTTGCTTGCCATGTGCTCTCGACTTTTAATACACGATTCTTAACTTGAGGCAAGGAATTCTCAACTAGTTTCGTTACAAAAAGATGTGGGTATGACTCGCTACTTGGTTTTAGGCCACTATTAATAATAAAACATTTCTCAGATCTAGAATAAAAATCACTAGTGTCTTCATCGGGTTTCTGTTTGCAGGCTGAGATTGCACCCCAGTCTTCCTTTTTAGTTGACAATAATCTTGGCAAAACCTGTACTAACAATCCTGGTAATGCTTTAGTTTTGTCCCCAAGCCCTAGACCTGGGGTTCGAGTCGTTTCTTCATTCTCTAATGCAGCCCAATCAATCTTTTGCTCTCCCACCTCCCAGTCTTTTTCTTTGAGTTTCTCGTAAATACCGGCAGGCAGTAATACTTTCAATATTTTCATAATGTCGGGATAGGTATAGTCTCCCATAAGTAACATGTCTTTTATTTCTCGGTGAAAACCTGCTGGATCTTTATCATGACTAGGTACTATTTTCTTCATTTCCAATAATTCCATTTTAGATAACGGTGTGTATACGAATACACGTCTAAGGGTGTCATCGGCATTCTGGACTGGATGTACTTCTCGTAAGGGATTCTGTCTGTCGAAGTAAAACATTTTCCTTTCCGGGGGTGGGGCTGAAACAAACTGTGGATTCAAGAAAGCACTATATCTGTGTCGCTGTTCTAGAATTACTTTAATTAGATCGGTACCTAGACCTCTCCATTTATTCATGAGTAGTTCTATTAGTACATCAGATAAGGGACCTGGATCAGAACGTTGGCATTTATACAACAAAAGAAGGTGTTGTATCATGTACATACCAGCCAGTCGCTGTTCGTCTGGGGACAGATTCAAAAAGGTTCGCGCTACTGTATCATCATTATACATACTAGAATTGTCAGCCCATTGCACTGCTGACCTGGCTAATTCTTGTTCATCCATAGAATTGAGTACATGGTACCCCATCCGATGTTGAAGTACTTTATCGGTAGCCTGAAATAGATGTTCAGGCGTTTTCGGATTTGACATAGCAGAGTGAAAAAGTTGCTTGCTTTCTGGGCGTAACGTTTTATCAAAGGATCTACCCTTACCTACATAGGCTATCGTGTCTTGACTTATTAGCTGCGATGTTTCTACTGTTTTCTCTGATTCATCCTCCTCCTGGGAGGAGGCTAGATCGTCTGATTCGAGTGGCTCATCTGTTTCTCGACGAGCATGTATATCTATGATTTCTTTACGGATCTTTCTAACCATAGTATGTATACTTTTCTCTCTATCATGTTTACCCTCAGCCATGTTCTGACTCCATCTGTTCAATCTATCCATCTCACTTTGTGGAAATCCTGCCTGATCTTGTTCTCTTATCAAACAATTAACCAAAAATCGCATAATTAAACCTTTGTTCTCAACTTTCTGACGTGACATGGCGTCACCAACACTCTCGGGTCCTTCTCCTGTTCTAATAAAGTGATACATTTTGTCTAGATGTTCTGGCATTTCTGGTAACATTATCAGATAATCTGTAACTCGTCTTAAGCGTAAGGACGCTAACAACATGGGTCCTGACGTACCAGGCACAGTGTCGTATCTACAATCTGTAAGCTGTTGTCTGAGCTGTTCTGCTGTGGCACCTTTAGGTGTCCGCGCCATTGCGAAATCTCTCATTGTCACTCGATGTAACTGCGGCGGGGTTCGAAAACCTCCTGATGCGCCTCCTGAGCCGGAGGCTTGACCATAACCTGGCTGCGTTGGGACCTGAACTAGGCCAATCCCAAAAGGATTAAGCGTATTTATAGGGGGTGCAGGATTCGGGACAGGAGGGACCTGCTGTTGCGGACCCGGGGGCTGCTGATTATGGGGTACAGGTACATGTGGGACGGGTACATGGGCAGGTGCATGAGTATAAGCTGGAGCTGCATCATCCAAATAGCAAGAAAGAAAAATCTCTGCTGCGGTCTTGTGACGCAATTTAGTCGGAACCAATGGAGGGGGCAGATTCTTTGGTACTTCTGGGGTCGCCTTGGGCAGGCCCTCGGCCCGAACTGGATACATGCCATTATTAAGCGTACTTAGTTGTCGGTCTACTTGTTCTGTTCGAACTCGTATACCTTCCTTGACTAATTCGTTTTCTCGAGTCTTTTCTGAATCTTCTCTATGTTTCTCTGCTTTTCTGAATTCTTTTTCTGTACGTCTATGTGATTCTTTACGCCATAATTCTATGGCGTCTTTCTGTGACTGTCGGGCTTTCTTTTTCAATAATGCTTCCTCTACTCTCATGATGCACTCGGCATCCCATGTTCCTGAAACAGGCCATCTATATTTCTCTTCTAAGTGTTTGGTATAATCGACCCACAAGTCTAAGTACAGTATGGCATCTAAGCCATGCTTGTGGTACATAAAGTGCCCTGGAGTGTCCCTAGGTGGAACAGGCACTGCTTCTTCTAGAATCCCCTTTCTAGTTCCTATCTGTCGTAACTTACTGAACAGCGGCATTTTTGAACCTTGATACTTGATACTTACTTGAACTCGAACACCATAAATACAATATACACAGTAATGCAGATCAAACAATCACTCATACCACGACATTAAAACACATTTAAACATTTCGAACAGAAAACCACATATTAACTAGTAACATTTACTTGATGTACTGCTAAACAGCACAGATACACTGCTAAACAGTGCAGACCGGGTCTGTGTACCCAAACCCGTCTCGACCGGGGCAAACTAATGCACCCGTCTGGATGCGTCCCCAGCAACGGTACTCACCGGGAAGCACGGAACAGAAGGCCTCGGAAAACTCGACACTGGGCTGGACCCTGGACCGGACTCGACTCGACTCGTGACGTAGGTACTTCGGAACTTCGGAACTGGTGGGCCTCAAGACACCTCGGACCTTGCACTCTCGGCTGGACTCGGGTCGGGATCCTCCGCACTCCTCACCGCCTCGTCTGGGTGTCGATCGCAGTCTCAGTCACCTCCGTTGGCCTGAGGGAGATACAGGAAATCCTGCGGATGCGCATGAGTGTCCGTCCGGCTGCGGCAGGGGACTAGGCCTGCAACGCACCGCCGGCGCGTAAGGTGGGGGAGGGTCCCATCTGGGGTGCCAATTTATGTGGTAAATAAAATTACCTGGTACTTAATTTCTATGTGGTAAAGTTCAATAAAATAGCTCAATCAAAATAAGAGACACAGAGTCCGTGGCATCTGAGTTTTAAGGGGTTTTATTCCATAAAATGGAATTGGTTCGAACCAGGTAGCATGATCCATCACCACGAGGGTTCAGGAAGGGAATCATGGACATGTACAATGATTTATTAACAGTACACAGTATATATAGTATCATTACAGTGGTGATGGGTTCAGAAGGCGTAACAGCTGAAAGAAACAAGATAAGAAACATGTGCGTAACAATATGTAATCAGAAGGCGTGCACAAGGGTGTACACGGAGGTGGGTGCCAGAAACGTCACATAGAAGAAAAAACATTTCAGCATTTCAGTCATAGAAGTGACGCAAGTGGGTGGATCCCTAGAAGAATCCTGCAGTGTCAGCAGAAATATATGGCAGAGATGCGCGCGCAGCAGCATGACGTGTGACTGACGTGGAACTGGAGGGTGAAGGGGACTTGACATTTAGCGCTAGGATTAGAGACAGAAGTCTGGTGGGTCAGATCGACTTGTTCCTAAATCATATCTGGTATTTTGTGTTTGGAGAACTGTATTATCTAGAAGGAAAGGTCTCTCGGGCAGAGGCTATTCTATACTGACTGCTAATGCGTGCATATGTGTCTACGTGTAATGCGAGGGGCCATGGGCCTACCATGGTAACAGGAGCTATGAATTATTTACATGGAGACAGAAAGGCCGGGCCCTTTACTCTGCAGCTGGGGGGATGTTTACCTAAACTACTGGACAAGAATGTATTTTCGAGGAGCGGAGCAGATAACTTGAAGGCTGAATACAGTTTTGGCAGGCAGTCAGGCAGAGCCGGGCACCACTTGCCGCGCAGGGAGTAAGTCAAAGTTCAGGGATGCAGATGCAGGTCCAGGCTGCAGCTTTCAGAGGCAGAAGTCAGGAAAAGGCTCGATGGCAGAAATCAGGGCCTTCGCCAGAGCCATGAAAACATGAAAGTGCACCATGTAAAGACGGTGGCACGGCATACTTAGGAACTGAATTATTGATCCATTCATGGCGGATCTGAAAGAGGACATGTTAACGTTGGACGCAAATGTATTTGCGTCTTCATAGCGGGTTGTGGAGGGAACTTACATGCACTTTAAGCACGTACATGGAGCCGTTGGGGTACGTAGTAGGGGACACAATTGAGCATAAAAATTTATATTACCTCAGAAGGCACCACATGGTGCAAGGAAGTTTGTAAACATGCCTCTTTGCATTGAGGCTGGTGCTGCGGCCCTTTCAAGTGCGGCAGCACAAGCCTGAATGCAAAGAGGCATATTCCGGATGCTTCCACGGCAGTTGGATCCTAATTTGGCAAATGGGACCACTGACCACCTGTCGGTCGGTCCAATTTTCTCAATGATGGCAGTCAGATGCAAGATAATTCCAGTAGTGGCTCCTCAAGGGAGTGCTGCGGGGTGCAGGGGCGGCCTTAGGCATGTGCAAGCTGTGCACCTGCACAGGGCCACCAAACCCCAGGGGCCACCACGCCAATATGTATCCTTAATATAATAATCCTCTGAGGATGGATACATATTTGTGTGGCGGCCAATGGCAGGGATTTGGTGGCCTCTGGCTCTGTTTCACTTCCAAACACCCTGACCCCCCCTCCTCTTTTCACTGGCCTCCGCGCTCCGCCCCACCCGGACCCCTTCTTCCGGGGCCCCCTACCTACGCTCCCTGCCCAGGGCCGCAATGAGCCTAGAGCCACCCCTGCGGGGTGGTGGGGCGGGGGAGGGCAGGGTGAGGGTAGTAAACTTCAGAACGCTGCTGAGGGAATTGAATAAAGAAAGAAAGAAATAAAATGAATTAAAATGGGCGCTGCATCGCCGATTTGGCGTTGCAGTGCTCACAATGTAATTTGTTTTATTTCTTTATTCAACTCTGTTTGGCGGTATTTTGGAGTTTACTAGCCCCCACCCTGCCCCTCCCCTGCCCCGCCTCACCGCCCCACGGCACTCCCTCGAGGAGCCGCTACTGGATAATT
Source organism: Lissotriton vulgaris (assembly GCF_964263255.1). Lineage (NCBI taxonomy): Eukaryota > Metazoa > Chordata > Amphibia > Caudata > Salamandridae > Lissotriton > Lissotriton vulgaris. Next base: position 1,472,566,077 of record NC_141685.1, read on the forward strand.
CTGAGGCTCTAAAAGTCATAAAATGCTTAGTTCCAAAAGGAAAGCCAGTCGAAATTGGCAACATGTTTTCAGGAAACTGGCACAGGTTTCCTAAATTGCACTGGTTTATTCTGTATGATTAATACAAGTCATCTCAATAATTACGTAGAACCAGGAAAGAAACAGTAATCACCTGTAATTAAACAGCCTGAGAGCTGGGCAGAGTAAAATACAAAATCATACAAAATTGTAAACAAGAAGTAAGGATCAGTGAAAGTGCTCCTAGATGGTCAGGTATGAAAATGATAATGTGACATGAATTTGCAAATGTATTATTAAAGTTGTATTGAAATGTGAACCCCGTTCACAAAGATAACTCCAGATAGAGAAACAACCTTTCCAGCACGCCAATTACCATGCAATGCCTTTACCAGCACTTATAAACTTACCTGATATATACTTATCATTTCTTCGTTAAGTCATGCATGGTAAAGGCATATGTTCTAATGTCATGCAACCATCCAGAAACATACATGTCTGGAAATTAGAAAGTTTATTTATTTTGTGTGTGTGACCTCATGGTCACAGGTTCAAATCCCAGCTGGTCAACCCAGACTTTCATCCCTGTAAGTTCAATTAAATGAGTAGGAGTAAATTTGTATTTCACAAATATTTGTTATGATGAACTGTGGCTTTCATAGTTTAACCGGTGCACAGCTGTCAGACCTAAACATACACCTACAGATTATCTGTAGTCATAGGGCTACCATAAATAGGCAACCCCACATATTTCTCCTTTCTTGACAGAGATTGCATTTTCCATGTAAAGAGGTTTCTTTCGGAATGCACCCTGGTAAACTAGGGATCTATGAACACTTTCAATTGCTTGTTTATTCAGCTATGCTTACTTGAAGTGGACATAGTGGAATAAACATCAGAAAAATCATTGTCAATTTTATTAAAGCTTACAAAGCTTTGACTTTGTAGATATTCACCACCCTGGCAATTCCACTTTCCATTGGGATTCCGAAAGGAACCTCGTTGTTACCTTCTGCGTGCCCTTCTAATTTCTGTGGAAATCGAGACAATCGACTGATTTCTGCATTAGTGACTGAACCCTGAGGCTGTAACAAATCTGCACATCTTGATTCTGTGAATAAGGATCTGTCATTTGTGGTGCTGATCATTTTTTTTGCCTCCCTAGAATGACTTAGAAGCATTAACAGTTTGAGTGTTGGTCTTGTTTAAATTTTTGGGGGAATGAGAACCAATGTTACTTAGTAACCATTTAAAATATTGAAATATCCCATTCCTCAGTTTTGCTTACATTGTCCCCTCTCTTTAAACTATCTCCACACTCAGGGGCAGTACATTGATTTATTGCATCTCGATGTTAGGATATAAAGCTGTCTTGCAGAATGTATGATACTAGTAAATTCTAGCCCTTAGTATGTGTACTGGGGGTGGGGGGGTGTCAAATGTTGTTCTTCATGTTTTGTGTAATGGACAGAGATGCAAATGTAATAACCCTGTTAAAAAACCTTAAGTAAAATTAAGTTAATATTCACGGACACAACTATCCAGAATCTGGCTCTGCAGAGAAATTGTATCCACAGATGGAACTTCTGCACAAATTACACTATTAAAATGGAATAACTGTAGTCTGAATTTTAGCCTAAGGCATAGGAATATGAAAAAAGTTGGTTAGAGCATGAAATTTGCATTAAACATCCACAAAGTCAGAACATGCGGGGTTATTTACAAAGGTAACTTACACTTGTGAGTAATTTATATGAGCACTTTACACTTACATTTTTGAACAACTTTGGCTATGCACAAAATCTGAGTGGAAAGTTTCTCAAAAGTGTAGTGTGCATGTTTACACCCACTGAAATATGGGGTGGAGATACATTTACAAGTGTATGTTACTACCGGCAAAAAGAAATAACAGTAATTCCAGCACTACACAAGGCTAACCACTGTTACTCCAACACCCCCCCATAGAAAAGAACGTAGACAGAGACTTAAAACCCCTTAGGAAATAATGTTAAATTACATCATATTGTTTAAGATAGTTTTTTTTATAATAATATAAATAAATATAATTTATATAAACAATCATATACAATACCCAATGTATCTAAGTGGGCTTCTACCTCCATCTCACGTTTCCACAATTTATGATATATTTAGTTTTGCATGAACTCATATCATTACCAGTGGTAGTTATAGTTAGGAACACAATTCCATAGGAAATTGATTTTTTTGTTTGCAAATAACTTCAGCGCCGTTTGATGAATCATCACAAAATCTCACAATAAGTCTCATCCACCTAAGCTCCTTCCTGGTAAGATTTGGAGTGATTCGTCAAGTGAGAAAAAGGAGGGGTTCCATAACACGTTTTTCTGTTGCAATTTTCCATAGGAAAATTGAACCACGATACCAGAAAAAAACACCTGAACATAATTACAACAAATTTGGCAGAAACCTAGATCTTGATTCATGCTTTTTGTGACCAAGTGTAAATCTGTCACATAGTTTTTGAAAAATAAAGTTCAAAATGTAAGTACATATCTTGCCACTAAGCATCCTTGGAAACAACTGGTCTAAAGATAACATGATTGGCTGCTACCACATCAACAAAGATGTGGTGACAGCCATTCTAGGACTCAGGGACTTAGTCCCCTGTCTTGAAAATAGTAAAACAAAACATATAGGGGTCAAGATGGAGATAGCCTGCCTCCAGAGGCCTGGTTGGCCCCTTTCGTGCCATCAACTTATACTTTTTCTTACAACAGGACAGTGGCTCTGAAGCAGAGCTCAGCAGCCCACAGTGACATTAAATGAAAACAACACAGTAAGTCTTCTGGGACATTGAATTTATGACCCCATGAGAGCTTATCATATTTTTTAAAGCCAAAGTTGCATGCTTTTAACCTAAAGTGCAAGGATCCCTTATTGTTGGCTTTTTGGCTGGACTGTGTGGCTTGAAAAATGGTTAAAAATAAGACTCAGTTGTTTAATGTTTTTTAAAAAATGTGTTTATTAAAAATATTTTGAGAAAAACACTTTTATTAAACATTGCCATGTGTGAGTTTATAAAATATACATTTGAATAATATTAATGGTGACTTTTTGAGAAAGATATTATGTCTACTCTATATATGTTTTATGTGCTGACCCCTTGAAAAAGCCAATAGGCCTGTTTTTTAGATTTTGGTGCTCTGACCCTTTGACAAACTCAGTAGGTCTGCCTTACTTAAAATGACACCCTTTAGATTGTTACCTAACATAGCCCGCCGAGCACCCCACAGACCCTGCTCCCAACCCAAAGCTGCACACAGCCAAAGGCTATGCGGTTCTGGGGAAAGGATGCCCAACCCAATGCTGCGCATGTCCAAAGGCCATGAGCAGCAAGGGTTGGGCATGAGCTAGGAGTTGGGCACAGGGCCTGGCTTGTGTGCTCAGCTGACGACGTGATTTAACAATGTAAAAGGTGCCATGTGTGCAACCCCACAACACACACAGTGATGGACATCTTACTTTACATTTTTTTTAAATACAGACATTCACTGAAAAAAACAAAGGTTAAAGGGACAATATAGTTAGGAATTGTAATATTATCTTCCTTTATATAAAAAAGCTAGAAATTCACTAATAATCAATGGGTAATGGGCTGTTATAGTGAAAACATCAGTTACAACATACCATTTTAAACTAACAAAACTCCTGAAATCCACAAGATGCAGTTATCTCTGTTAACCATAACTTGTGCCCTAAAGTAACAATATCTTGCAATCTCACTATGCACTGCCAATTAACTTGTATGTTATATCACTCATAACATGTTCTTTTACATTATAGATAACATTACGGCAACATCTGATATGACATTACTGATAACAAAACTGTACATGGTAGGGCGAAATATATGGTTTCTTTAGGGCACCAGTTACAGTTACTTGCGATAACTATAAATTGTGAATTTCAGTGTTTTTTTGTTTAGAACAGTTTCTTTTAATTGACATTTTCACCTGATTGTAACATCCCTTTAAACTTTGTTTTTTCATGACTATACATTACCTACTGGCGGTCGCCAGTAGGTAGTTATAGTAAGGACATAGTTTCCATAGGAAAAAGGTTTTTTTGACATGCCTATATTTTTGGCGCCATTTGACGCATCTTCATGACATTTTCTGAAACGTGCCCTCCTGGTTCTAGTTGTGCATGGAAATTTTCAGGCTCATTCGTCAAGTGGGGGTCGAGAAAAATGGGGGGGTCAACTATAGTGTGTTTACCATGTTAATTATCATAAGGATATAAAACACGACTACAGCCCAAACCACTGAACGGAATTACACCAAATTTGTCAGAAAGCTACAGGTTTGTTTCAAAAGTGACCTTTCTGTGATTTGGTGTAAATCCATTCAGTAGTTTTAGTGATAGTAACTGAAAACATAATTTGTATATGTAGGCATGTGGAGTTGCCTTGGATTTGTGAATCCACACGCCAACAGCAATGTCGTGATTGGCTGGCCGCAAGCTGAGAGGAAAGTTGCGGCTACCATTTTGTTTATTGGGATTCAGTTCCCAGTGGGAAAAAGAAGATAAAACTGGTAGAAGGGGTCAGGGTAGAGGTACACCTCATGGTCAAGAAATTGTCCAAAACCTTTTTTTAATCATGTGAGGAGCAGTAGATCCTCTCTAGCTCCTCCCGGATCCATATATTCAGGTGGATTTGGGGAGGATCCAGGGATACAGACCCCAATTAAATAAAACATACACTCACTCACAAATCCACACACCTACTCATACACTCACTCACCCACAAACTTACACAACCACACAACCATTCACACACCTACTCGCACACGCATACAACTACTCACAGACCCACAAAACCACTCACACACTGACTCACAGACTCACACAGCCACTCACACACCCACTCAGACACTCACACATCCACTCACACACCCAGAAAGCCATTCACATACCCACTCATACATCCATGCAGGCACTCACACACCCACTCACAGATCTTCAAAAAATCTTACACACTCCTCACAGGCCCACACAGCTTTCACACACCCACTCATACACCTACTTGCACACCCATATAACCACTCACACACCCACTCACGCAACCACTCACAGACCTTCAGAACAACTTATATACCCACTCACAGACCCACACAGCTTTCACCCACTCACCTATTGACACACCTATTGAATCCGACGCTTCTTCCCGGAGCAGGACCTTATAACCCTGGTGCAATCGCTGGTCCTCTCCAGACTAGACTACTGCAATTCTCTTCTTACTGGCCTCCCCAAATCTCACCTGTCCCCACTTAAGTCTGTTTTACATTCTGCAGCTCGCTTCCTTTATGGGGCCAAAAGAAGCGATCACATCACACCGATGTTATCCACCCTCCGGTGGCTTCCCTTCGAGGCTAGAGCTATCTACAAGACCGCTTGTATCCCCCACAAAGCCTTGCACTCCTCCTCTCCTCGCTACCTGGCGAATAAACTGAAACTCTCTGGAGGCTCTAGACCTTCACGCAATGAGGAGAATCTACTATTCGAACCTCCCACTTTCAAGAAGGAGAGAACAATCGCCCAATCCTTTTCAGGCAACGCAGTGAGAATCTGGAACTCCCTTCCGCCTCTGCTCCGGACCACCGCCTCCTCCCAGGCCTTCAAAAGGGACCTCAAAGTTCTCCTCCTCCAGAGACACCTCCAAAAGTAATTCACGTCCTCTTGTTATTTGGAGGAAGACTTCCCACTACTGATAATTTCCACGACCATGGAAGTGCCTTCCCAGTGTATTCCTGGGGTTGGAGTGACTGCCTCTTTGGAGTATTTTCCATGTACTTGTGTTTGGTGCCCTTTAGTAACATGCACACACCACTTTGCCCTTGTAACACACGATTTGCTACCTCTCACTTGTTTTTAGGTCTCGCGACCTATCGATGTGCGCAAGCGCATCGAGCGGAGCGAGAATTCATGTGGCAAAAACATCTTCAAACCAAAGGGCTTTCAGCCCCGCGGTTTTCATGAAGTTCACGTGAACATGCACGCGCATCGCATGCAAGCCCAGCCTCTCCCGCCCCCATCCGGCATCAGGCTTCTCCTCCCCTAGCAGCACTCCTCCCACACCAGCAACTCCCCCCTCCCACACCAGCACCTCCCCTCTCTCTCCACGCAATCACAGCCTCCCCCTCCCACACCAGCACCTCCCCCCTCCCCCCTCCCACACCAGCACCTCCCCTCTCTTTCCACGCAATCACAGCCTCCCCCTCCCACACCAGCACCTCCCCCCTCCCACACCAGCACCTCCCCTCTCTCTCCACGCAATCACAGCCTCCCCCTCCCACACCAGCACCTCCCCTCTCTCTCCACGCAATCACAGCCTTGCCGCACTGCCGAGCCTGGGCTTTTCCAGCTCTTCCCTCCCACTCTCTCACTCTCCCGCCCCAACCCGACTTGTTTAAAAAAAGGTACGTTTGATTCAGAAGACGCCCGATGTCATCCTAGGACGACGCCTGGCCGGCCGCAGGCCGGCCGTACTTTCAGTTTCCCTAATTATTCATGCCCGGCCGCAGGCCGGCCGTACTTTCAGTTTCCCGGCTTCTCCCCTCACCTTTCATCTTTACTTTCTTCTTCTATCCTCGCTCCTTTTCTCCAGTTTTCAGCACTCTCGCCTGTCTCTCTTCTACCTCGTCCTTTCTTCTCCCATATCCCCCTTCACGTTCTCTCGCCTTACCGTTTTTTCTGTTCTCTCTCCCCACAACCCCCACCTCTCCCTTCACTTGCTCTCCCTCCTCTCATTCCCGACTCCCTCCCCCTCCTCCACACCCCTTCGGAGTGAGGGAAGCAGACGTTCCTTTGCCTGTATTCTGGCGGAGCTCCTGCACCCCCTCCCGCATTATATTCCCTCTTCAGAGATAAGTATCACTCTGACTTGTTCAACATGTCGTTTCTTTATTGGTGCGTTTTGATACAGTTAAAGTTGTGAAGAGGAGCTCCCCATTTTGCAAGGAATTTACTCGCTCACCCCACTTTGGAGCACCCACTTCTGTAAAATCACGGAGAGCTTGAAATCGCATCCTCTTTGCATACTGTGCGTCTTTCAAAGCTCTTTCAATAAAGTGATTTACTCCTGGAAATTCAAGGGTTGGTAATACAGAATTTTAGCAATAGGCCCGTTGTGCGTACATTTTACAGGTGCAAGGAAGCCTGCATTAGTAACAGTTCATGAACGGTAAGAACTTTACACGTGCACTAATTATGGCTTTTTTCCAGTTGCAATGCGCCCTTAATGTGACAACAGCTTTGGGAATAAGACCACACTTTTTTTGCAACATTTCTCAATCCGATCTTATGGTGGAGAATGTGAAAACCCGTCAAATCGAAGATGTGCGTCATCACCTCAGTTCACAAATAGCATGACCTTTAGTTATGCAACTCCTCCACCTGTGCAAGCATTGAATCCTCCCGGTCTGGGCACCTCCCTGTGAGACATCCGCCCTGGGGGAAACTCAACTGCGACCCATGGACTGCTCTGCCTTCGTGCTGTCTGCAGTACAGACTCCATGAGAAGTGAACGAGTGCAGTTGGGGCTCCACCAAAACAGAACCGCAAAAAGTCCATGATGATCACGAGTACAACCACCATTGAACAGCACAGCAACAGCGGGCCTACAGCATCTGCATGCAGCAGTCACATGCCAGAGCAGGTGCCCAACACTAATCAAAACTGAAAGGGACTATTCAGCACATCCATGTAAACTACACTTAAATCCAATGAAGCTAGGCCTCCTGGCTCCATGTTCAACCCTGAAATGCAAATGAGTTAGCACATACTTTAAACAAGCACTGGCGTTGCCAATAGGTATCGCAGTAGGAAAGATGGAGCTATGGGTTTTGTAAATGACAAAGCCCTTTATGTTTTTAAAATGTAAACAAAAATAAAAGGCATTGTTATTTGCAATTGTAATAGCTCCAACTTTCCTACTGCGAGACCTATTGGCAACGCCAGTGCTTGTTACCTTTGATACTGGCACAAGTGCCACCTTTGCCTACATAACGCTTGTTCTTGTGCTTGAGTGTCTAGCACCTTTTGCAGTATTATACCTCAAATGATACTTTGTTTTCTCTTGTAACTGCACACTTGTCACTTTTTCCTCCTGTTCACTTTTTACTACCTCATGTAATTTTGGCTGCTCACAATTTTTACTACCTCATGTATTTTGTTTGCTCACAATTGTCAATATTATCTTTACTACCTCATGTATTTTTGGTTGCTCACAATTTTTACTACCTCATGTATTTTGTTTGCTCACAAATGTCACTATTACCTTATGTAACGTAACGTATGCTTTTGTAATCTGTTCTTTTGTAATGTTTCTCATTATGTTTCATTTCTGTTCCTTTTGTGAAGCGCTCTGACACCTTCGGGTAAAGTCCGTGCTATATAAAAATGCATAAATAAATAAATAAATAAAACCTACTTACACACCCTCACAACCCTTCACACAGCCACTCATACACCTATACAGCCACTTACAAAGCCACTCACAGACACAAAACCACTTAGACACCCACTCACACACCGACCATACACTCACAGATGAACTTACTCACCCACACAATGACTCACACAGCCACTCGTACACCCCCTCACACACCCAGGTTGCAGAAATGTTATAGTTAGGAAATCTGTTAAGTTATGTTTTGTTATGTTAAAATACTTGCAAAGCACAACAGATACCCAGAGGTGTCTTGGCGCTAGTCAGAGTGCTGAGCAAGTGTAGAAGGAAAAGCTACTTATTAAAAAGCCAGGCCTTTAGGGCCATCCTGAACTGTGTGAGGGAGGGGGCTGATCTTATGTGCAAAGGGAGGAGATTCCATTGTTTGGTTGCTCCTACCAGGAAGCTGCTTCCTACCCATTTGGATTTTCTATGTCTAACTGTGTTTATTTTGAAGGATCCCAATGATCTTAAATTTCTGGTGATGGTGTACCAGAAAAAAGCTTTCTTCAAAAACAGTGGTTCAGTCATGAAGGGCCTTATAGGTGATACACAGAGATTTGAATGAAAGCATTGAAAGATCATAGAAGTTCACAGAAGAAACAAAAGGTTGCAGGGACGTTATAGTTAGGCTCAGATTTCACTTGTACAGAACCATTGAAATTAATCAGTTATAGTTAGAGTTACTTCATGTAACTATAACTTGTGCCCTAAGGTAACTATAACCCATGCCCTTACCATGCACTGCTAATTACCCCACATATTACATCATTCATGACATCTTCTATAACATCCTTGATAACATAACTGCAGCATTTACTGTGAAATTGTTGATGCGAAAACTGTGCATGGCGTGGGCGCCATGCATAGGCGCTCATGCCATAATTACCTTATAGCATGAGCTATAGTTACTTGAGATAACTATAACTAAAAACTGCTGAATTTCAATGGTTTTGTATGAGTGAAATCTGAGCCTTACTATAATGTCCCTGTAACCTTTGTTTTTTCAGTGAATATATATACACACATATATCTATATATATTTATACACAAACACACATATATAGTTAATGTATACATACTTACATTGGGCTTATGGTGTGGTGAGGTGACACTGTCTAAGAAGCCTTAGAAGAGCACCAGTGAGGAGTCTGTGCAGAACACATTTAGGAAATAGAAGACAACTCTTACCAATGGAAAGAAGGAAGCCATTTCTTTCATCACATCCATAGACAGATCTGTAGCCATTGCAGAAAACCTTTATTTATTGCAGCAGTGTTGTTTGAAGTTTGAGCTTTTCAGTCCAGAACCACGTTGGATCACCGTTTCGCAAACTAATTAACGTATAGGGTGACCGGCATGGTCTTTTTGTGCTCTAAGCTAGTTCCAAATTCAAAAAAACAGATCTCTTTAAAAGTTCAAAGTGGTTTTACAAAAAATATTGATTGCACAATAACTGCCACAATTACCCTTGATCCTCATTTGAAGGAAGTTAGAATGATCAAAGACAGAGTTGGATTTGCCTGCATCAAACCAAAGGTCTACAAATCTAGTCATGAAGAGATCCATAAACTTTCTATATGCCGGTGGTATCAAATATTAACCACATTCAAAATTCATCCAAAATGAGACCTATATTTTGGAAATCTATGTGATGTCTAGAAGCCACCCTGATCTGTTAGAGCTATTTTATCACTGATGTACTGTGCTAAACAACTGCTAATAAACTAATTTAAGGCAATCAAGGATTGGTTCAAGTAAACTGCTACAACAATGAGCAATTTTGCACTTGCTACAAGTAATTGTATACCTCTTTTGAACGGACACTTGCACCTCCCTGATAGTACAAAATGGTGTATCTGCTTTGGTCATTTGGTGCAAATAACTTTATTCAATCATTATTGGTGCATATGCCACTGAAAAAGTTGCCAAAAAGGTAGACTATTGTTAGAACTAGAGTAATATTGATAGTACTGATACAATTGACATGATCTTGCCAAACATCTTTAAACATGAAAAGTCCAATGAAAAAAGCAAACAAGTAAAGGATGTACATGGCTAGAATTTACAGCAGTAAGGCAGCATCATATTAGTTCAGATAAGGCTGCAGAAGGTCACACGAGGTAATATGATGTAATGTCTAAGTGGGATAGCATGCACAATGATTTTCGCACTGAATGTGTGCAGTCATTCAGACAGTAAGTATTTAATCTACAAATTTTACAGTTGGTAGAAGTCACACATGCTGCAACATCTATGGAATTTACAAGCTTTTGAAAACATATGCTCACTTGCAATGCTGATCAAAAATGTCCTCTGACATATGAAAATGATAACAAAAACAAATTAGTGGCCTAACTACTAAAGTGAAAATAAATGTTCCTGGGCAGGTAGATAATAATTAGAGTCATGGTGAGTCACACATCAAAGGGCCCAAACTCTTAGACTAACACTCATCAAGAAGACAACCTTTCTGAAACATACCGAATTTGAAAATAGAAAGAAAGTGTTTCATATAGGTAAGTGAAGATGTCTGCCAAAAGGTATTTCAAATGATTAAGGAAAAATCACTGAAGCTACAATTGATTAAGTGAAGGCCTCACTCAGAAAGTATCCATTGGTGTTTGGTAACTTGAACCTAGAGGGAAAATCAACAAAGTGTCAAAGAAATCTCTTTACATGAGTCCCAAAGGATTTATGGGAAAAAGAAAAAATAATAGTCTATGAATTATAGAGTTAATCGAGGATGGTCCTAGTGAAGTCACTGGTGTGGACAAGCTTGTGAAGTACAGATCTAATTTATTCTTTACTAGACATGGTTGTATTATTTGTTGCCTGATAGAATTTTCACAATGGAAATAAGCAGATGCCTTGCTGAACTCAATAAGAACTAGGTAAATGGCCTTCAAGAGTTATAATATTTTTAAGATTTTCTCCTGAACAAGCTTTTTTTCATTTGCTCCTCTTGAGTGACAATCAGTAGCCTGAATCAACATCAGAGATGAACACATCTTGCTGTAAATGATAGCATAAGTACGAAGACATGCCTCAATCAGGCTAGTTACTTGTTTGAAGAAAATACATTATTAATATTTCAGAATCCCTCCCTCTTGCACTATTTTATTTGTGAAGCTTTTAAGACATTTCCTCGTGCACTGATCAATATATTTTATGATCAACATCTTCTTCAATACTTTCTAAAGTGTCATATTCAGACTTTGAATCAATATCATAATCCTTAACACCATCATAAACTGTTTATGGGTAAATGGGAAAGTAACCTTTCCTCTGGTAATGATCTTGATACTGGCAGTACAGCCTCAGACATGAATGTATATTAGTAGAATGTCAACAATATTGATACAAAACTTGAAGTATTTGTATACCCCACCCTCCAAAAATGCTTTTCAAGAATGGCCGTAGTTTCCCAACCTTTGATTGTAGGTAAGTCTTTGACACTTTCCTGTATTGTTACTACACATTTATCCATGCCTTTGCACATGTCTGGAATGCAAGCACAATATCTACTCAAGTTATAGCACATGCATCGCCCATAGCATCCAAGATGAAATCACGAGCCATTCTATTTTGCCAAATCATAGTCCACTGAAGCACCAGATGGTTGTTTCGAGAGCATGAGCTACCTCCTCCAGCACCTTGGCAACCCTGGAAATCCTATAGATGGAAGGTACCATATTATAGGTTGGGATCAGAATGGAGAAAAATCTAGTTGTCTGAAAAATGTCTCTGCTTTTTCTCCTATGCAAGGCAGGAGGTCGCTTCACAAAATATCTGATAGCAGACACAGCAGAGACAGGATAGCAGGATACTTCCAGGCCAGTCCTTGCATAATGACACATTAGACTGATTGCCACTCTCATAATAAGTTGTGAGGAGGAATAGATTGATCTTGGAATCTCAATGGGGATGAACACGGGAAAATGAGTTGACTCAGTGTGTTGCATAATGGCTTCACTAATCTCCCTCCTTCCCATTAAGATGCAACCTTTTCAAACAACACAGACCAGACCATATGCAAAAGAAGGGAGAAGAATAGCAGGGAGTAAGATCTGTTGCTGTAAAGTGGATGGCCAGGTTTTATCACACTCAATGCTAAAGTGCATGTAAAGATGTAGGTCATCACATTGTTCAAAGGTAAATGGGCCCATTGGCACATCCCATTAAAATACCCATTAGAATAACTGGGCACATTAGAGCACAGGCAGCATGAATAGAGGTTCTGATCCTGTTTGTACAGATCAAAGACTTTTAGGAATTCATTGACTTTGTATTTGCACTGGAGGAGGTCGGTGGGCGCCGTGAGGCTGACTTTGTCTAACTAACAAACTGCCCCCCTCCTGGCACAGCCATATGATGATCCAATCAAAGAGGCTTGTAGCAAAGATGGAAGGTTTAGACCCAGGGTCAGACTGTGACAAAAAATAGACCCAGGCACCAGAATAAAGGTGGCCCACATTAGTGGATCAGATAGTTAAAACAAAGGGGTAATTTCAGAGAAATCAACAGTAAAACCATCCCACCTGGCCATACAATAGGCCCGCACCTGCTAAAAATGCGACCCACACACTGGTCTGTTAAACCAACGCATCAGGCACCCGTGATTGCCCCACAGGCCCATCCAATCATGGTTAGACCCATTGAGTGATTTTGTTCCTGGGAGGCTTCTCACTACCCAATTTATGGGCTGAAGCTGTTAGGAGGTGATGGGACTTCATCCTAACAACATGTAGGCCCAAGAGAAATTTCTGTTAGATTAGCAAAATCTCACCTAATTTTGGAAATTTCATATTATCCTTACTACTTGAAATTCCTGAAATTACACTATTTTGTCATGATTATAATTATGTGTCATTTCTGTCAAATATTTTGTCTGAGCACATTAGAACAACACAAACATTCAGAATGCAAGCAGCAGCTATTGGTGGCACTTGATTTTTTGTGCTACTTTTAGCATGCAATACGTTCCCACATCCAAGATGGAAGCGAGGACCATTTCACCCTAAAAACTATATCGCCAAATGCTTTTTTTGCACTTCTCATAATTAAGACACATTTTGCCAAATTCTTACTAAATTCCGCATAATTACACAAAAGAAAATTTAGCACATTTTATACACCCCTAATGACATTGTAAAAGTGCACTGTTAAGGATGCCTTTCAGCTTATAAGTTCCCTTGTAGTGTGAAGCAGGGATCCAGGAGGGTAGTTTTTGATACTTCATGGCCATGTTCATAGGAAGCGGAATCTGGAAAGGATGTTGGAGCGACAACTTTTACTGATGGATTTTCACGTGAAGGCAGGTGTCGGGCTGTAGTAGATTTCAATCCAGCTGGCAGTCCAGCTTGAACATAGGTGTAGAAGAAGTTGAGATAGCAAATCAATTGTTTGCAGTACTCTAGAGTCACATCATATATAAATAAAAATTGAGTAAAGACTCAGACACAGTAGAGGCATAAGAAAGTATCATGGGTCTGCCTATTACAATTTCAATTCAACTCATCTTAGACTTTTGACTGGAGGTGTCCCTAATCTACATGAAAGCTAAACGTAGAGGGTTAGCCCTCTCAAATCCACTTTGCTCACATATCTTAGCTTATTTTCCTGAGTTCCCTTGTAATGTTCCACTGTCCCTGAGGACTCTGGTTGGTAGGCAAAGTGAAAATGCTGTCAGATCTGCAAAAGCTTTGCTATAGTGCTGAACTTCAGAAGGTAAACATAAGTTCCTTTGTTACTTCTGATCATGAGTAGAACATCAAGCCAAGCCTAGTACTGCTCTCATCAGCATATGCATGAAAACACAGATAGGATTTAACCCATTCAGACAAAATAAAAGCAATATTAATTTGGTGCATTTGGGTGGAGTAATAAATGAATAAATAGGAAATAGTAATAGTAAATAGTAAATCTAATTCCATCCCCAAAATATATGCATTTACCCCAATATTTATGGGATTAGAGTTAGAATAGGAAATATGACCCTTATCCTCCATGCCCCCCAAAGATATGTACCCTGCTCAATGTTTGTGGGATTGGAGTTAGAATATAAAATCTGTCTACATCCCATTCCCTAAAATAAATAGCCCTCCTAAAAGTTTGTGGGGCTGGAGTTGGATAACATATAAGAAACCCCAAATATGTGTTGAAATTTGAATTAGAATAGTAATCTCACCAGATACTCACACCCAATTGCAGAATACGTATTTTCCCCAAAGTTACTGAGCCTGTAGTTGGAGATGTAAATTTGAAGTCCGTCGAATATATTTGCTTTACCCAATGTTTGTAAGATTGGGCATAGAATAATATATTTTAACTTCATACAGTAAATTACTGTTCTGCAACGTTTGTCTGTTTGTCTGATTGAATAGAATAGAGTGAAATATATACATATATGTACTTTTCATACCAATTGTTGGGTAAGAATTATAATATAAAACATGTCATAGGCAATAATACCAGAAGGACATGTTTATGGAACTTCAATTATATACTTTCTTATCAATACATTTGGTACTGCTTAATATATACTGTAATATGACAACATTTAAATTAATATAACATGAAGTAAAACATTATTTAGATTTGCATTAACAATATAATATAGTCAGCCATGCTGAGGGCGGTTTTACAAGTAAAATAATGTTATCGAACATCAGAATTGTTACAAAAATCCTTCATTTACATATTTAAATATATATAGTAGTAAATATAAACCATTATGTATTTTAATGTTTTCAAGTATTTAATTGACATTAATAAATAATACAAATATATTATAACAGTAAACTAGACAAAAAATATATCAGGGTATGTGCCTTGGCTTGTACATCACTCACTGCACCTCAGTGCATACACAATCCCAGGCTCAGCCTCCCCTGGGCCAACCGGCCTCGTCTTTCCATACCACACTAGTTTGGTATGTAATCCCTTGAACGTTAACTTAAAATGGAAGGAAAAATCTCTTTAAAAAAATTGTAACATCAATAAAAACAATTAGGTATATGTGAAAGAATTGCCGCTAAGCAGTTTTGGCACTGCTTAGTGGCAATTTATTTATTGCTGTCTGTCTCCAAAATCCATCGCCATTTTTATGACGTATTTACAATATGTTGTTACATGGCATTAGGATCAGCTAGCAGCGGCAAAAGTTGCTGCTAACCCGAGTGTCACGGTGATAAAAATCTTGACACAATCATGAAAAAATTGACCGTAGGCCAACTAGCTGCAAGAAAACTCACGCTAGGCACCTGGACGTCACTTGTTTTGCGTTTAGCGGGAAAAAAGACCCCAAAACGCTTCAAACACCCAAAAATACAAATAAATACACCTGAATGCCAAATGGAGCTGCCTGGACCCAGTTCAGCACGAGACAACAACCCCCTTAACCTTTCCATCAGCCAGGATGACCAGCCATGGGAATATGAAAAGGAAAACCAGATTCAGACAGGAGCAAAATGAGATCCTGATTGCAGAGATGCCAGAGAATCAACACCAGCTTTCCGTCAGCTCTAAGGTGTCATTGGGGACCAAAAATGCCATTTGGCAGTCCATTGTCAGCAAGGTGAACTGCGTAGCAGAGGACAAGGACCAGCTGTAAAAAGTGCTGGCATGATGACCAGCGCAAGACTACACAGAAACTGGCCAGCAATCCACAGGCAACACTGCAGACCAGAGGTGGGAGTCCAGCGCCAGAGGAGGAGCTTGATGCCTTGGAGGAACGGGTGTCCGCAGTTATCTGTGAGGAGTCGGTGTTTGCAGTAGAGAGACAGGTTAGTGATGACTATGACCGACTACATCAGCAACAGGGTAAGCAACAACCAGGGACATGTGGGGGTGTGAGTAATGTTGTTCCGTCCATCTACCGACATCTCATTGCCCACCCACACTGTGCACAGATTGAATGCTAGCTACATAGGTACTTGGGGTTATGGACACATGTTCCTTGAGCTGTTATAATTTACAAATACATTGAAAGTCACATAACAGTGGTGTAAGGGCCCAGTAATCAAGCACACATGCATACATACAATCTTAACTGACCAGTCATGTGTCTTCTAACTCTAAGGCATATTTACAATAAGAGTGACGGAGTGTGGAATTATTCTTCTTGGCTTAACGCAGCGCTCCACCACTTTTGAAATGCAGTGCCGCACTGTATGTACAACAATACAGCTCAGTCTTGTGTTTCACCCTACACTGGTGATATATGTAGGTGGCTAGCGCCAAAGCAGGCACTCCTGCACAATGGTGCAAGAGTGTTTGCCTTGGTGCTAGGCATCTACATTTTGCACTAGTGCAGGATGAAATTCCATGGTGCACCGTATTGTTGTTAAGACGGTTCCGACATGCGTTTCAGAATTGGATGATCGCCGTGTAAAGCCAGGAAGGCTAACGCCGTGCTCCATCACAGTCTTGAACATATGTCCCCAAGTACAGTGTGAAAGTGTGCCTCATTTACAAGGTGTTGCCAAGCCACATCAATTGGGTCAACACTGCCTTTTATATATTGCGAAGCATGGTTTCCCACAGTAAAGTTAAAAAGAGTGATCATCCTGTGGCGATAGTGGCTTTGAAATATGCCACAAGCAATTGTAATTGCTTACCTGCTAGTTTGATGTGTGCAGCTGCATGCAGCACACATAACCACATCAAAAAATGTCCGACAGAACTTTTTGAAATTGACTCACCCTTGTTGTTTATATGAAAAGCCACACATCTCTTGCAAGCACCTTGCGTTGTTGATGGGCACATTCCATAATGATTATACATTACATACTGGAAGGTGCAAGGTGCATTCAATGTTTGCACACATGTTCGGCATTTTAAGTATTGTTTACAGCCCCAGCATTGTAGGAATGGGTTCATTTAAATATCAACATGTCTGTTGTGTATGCAATGCTCATTGAACCACACATTCCTTGTTCCTTTCATGGTAAGTGAAAGGTGAGAAGGGGCCTCATTCACAATGTTGCAATAATCCACGTTATTTGGCTACACACTGCCTTGCTATTAGTCCTCAAGATGCATTTATCCACATGAAAGTTGCTTAATGTGATGTTCCATTGGCAGTATGTCATTGTATTCAGGGTCCTGGGTTTGGTGATCAATGACACATATTGACATGCGTGGAACCTGGGATTTAGGTAAAGTCAATTGTGGGTGGGAAAAAAATGCATAGCTTCTGATGTCTGTAAACAGTCTTCCAGTAACAAATGCATTGAAGGACCATGTACACTACAATAACTATTATCCATGTGCTCACCTTTGTTTTGTTCAACAAAGGTCTGCTGTGCAACAATGCACCAACCCTTGAAGCCTGCCTCAAAGTCCTATTTCCTCCTGCTTGCATTAAGTTATAAATGTCATTGCTGTGTAAAACACAAGAGAATGGCACACACATCCTTACGCTGGCCCAGCCCCGTGTTTGTAGACAAATGCTGGCTTGAACACTTTACGTTTTTGCAGCACCATGTCTATTCAAAATCTGGTCTAAGGAGTATATGATGTGAAATCACACCATCAGCCCAAGAATGACAACCTCTGGTGTGCTGCATAATACATGTCACCTTCTAACAGATTGCACCACCTTCCTGTTGTGGCAAGCTACAAAATAAGCAAGAGTAGTAGCCACATGAGAAAACACTTGTCAACATGGTCACATAACTGTGTGGCAGTCAGATGTTTGTCCTGACCTCATTCTTAAAAACACAGAGGGATCACTGGACACATACATGTGTTAAAAAGACATACCTAAGCTGACTCACATCTTGCTTAACACCCACACTAAAAACAATTCAATACAAAGGATGTCAGTGATTACCATTTGAAACATAAGTTATTGATTTAGACACGTTTTAGTGCTTAACCACATAAAACCAAAGTGTGTGTATTTAAGTTCAAATTGCCGATATATTATTTCACCATGATGAAAAATCTGGGTTGTATAGATTTTCTAATATAAGCTGCAACCCTGCCCTTGCAATTGTACCTGTGGACGCCAAAACTACCTTGCATGAACAAAGGCACCCTTGCACCAAAGTGCAAGGGTGTCTGAATAGAGGGAATGACTGTTAATGAACAGGAATGTGTTCCTCCCTGCATACAAACATCCCTTCATGGGATTGGCCTGTTTGAATGTGTGCTGCATACATTAAGACACATAGATACATCTAAGATTAGGAGAATCTGAACACATCTCCTTGTCTTTCCCAAATGGAAATCACTGTATCCCTGGGCTCAAGTCCATGAGTGGCCTCCTCCTTATGCCACACTTGTAAATAGGTGGCAGTGGCAACATCAATGGGGGGGGTGCAATGGAATATCAACCTAAAAACTCAAACTTATACGCAAACTGGAGTATGTAAGGGTGTCTTATCCCCAATGCAGTGTTAAGCCACATGAAGTAGCTTAATGCTGCATTGTAAACAAGATGAAGCAACCAGCACCACAGAAAGGTCTGAATAGAACATGTAATAGTAGCAGTAGGGGGCTTATAAATATGAACCTCACTGTTGGCTTACAGGGCAACTGTCCAGATCAATGAACAACCTAAATATAACATTTATGGACTTTGTCCATTGATATACAAATCTATGTGTCACAGGTGTATCATGTAACACAGGATAATGGGAAGTGTCATGCACTCTGCTTGTCCAATGCAAAAAGAAATGGTAACATGTAACAGACACATACAACAGTATCTGCCCTTTATGTTGCAGATGATGAAACCTCACGTTCTGTTCAGTAGCCTGTCCCACTCTTCATCGATGATGGCGATGAGGATGAAGAACTAACACCCATTAACAATGACTCCCTTCAAGAGCTGCTCAACTCCATAGGCAGCCCATATCTGGATCTGGGGAGATCCAGCACCATTTTGGTGCCTTCACATGCACCACCAAACATCCAGCAGGCGCCACCTACTACCACAGCCACAAACCTGGACTCTAAGGACCCACAGATACAATTTCAGTGATATGCTGTAGGCGACCAGCATCAGATGGCCGACATGGTGCCGGCGGGATTGGAAACCCTGGCAGCCAAATTTGAGGGGATCTGTGTCCATTCAGCTGCCATCAGAGGCACCTACAGTAAGCTCTGTGGCCTCCAGCAGACCCTGGCTGACATCTCTGGTGTCATGGCGCAGTCAACAAGGACTGTCCTGCTAAAGGTGCACAGGTGATGTGGCCAATGAATTGGGGGCAATGAGGAAGATCTTGGAGAACATGGAGCGAAAGCTGGATTCTCACTTTGCTGCCATTGCTGCCTACCATTGTGACATTGCTGGAGTCCTGCAAGCACTGCAGATCATCCTTGCTGCAGTGATGCCTCATCCATTGGCACAGGTGAATGCTGCTGCACCTACGGCATCCAAATCTTGTTCTCCTGATGTGTCTGTGTCTCTCTGGGCTGCCGCAAATCCACCATCACCCACACAGGTGACACCACACACATCAGAGGAGGAAGATGGGGATGAAACATCTCTCATAGGGAGAAGCCAGCTGTACCATTCATCTGTGTCAAATGGCCAGTTTCGGCTTTGCCCTGTGTTTACCATCATGCCTCCGAACATCACCAGTCACTGTCCACATTTTATCGACTGTCAATGTGGCCATTGATCCTCAAAGACACTGTAATCATCCTCCTGACTGATGATTTCTGATTTCTAGACATATCTCATGACATGTCCCCCTACAAGGACTCTTTCTACACAATTTTAGGGTTGTGGTCAAAAGAACTGGTCTGGTGTGACAATTTCTACTTTACGCATGTAAATAAATGCACTTTCATTTGTCTGATATGTGTGGTCTGTGATGATCAAACTGGAGAGGTGTCAACAATACCTAAGCAGTGTAGACAGTACAACAAATACAGGGGACATTCCAAAAGATGGGATCTGCTGAGTCTGTGTCCTTTCTAGGCAATGAGATTACAGAACATGTGTGAATGACACAATTGGTCAAGTTTCCAAGGCACCATTGCCACTGGAACAACACTTTTCCCAATGTTCAGGTTTTGATAGCGCCTTGGATCACAATCAAGTCAGTGTAAAGCCACTTGAAGTTGCTTAACATTGCCTTGCTAACGAGGCACACTTTGACCCTATACTTAGTGTCAATGTGGTGGACAATGGGTGTCGAGATGGGTGTTCAGCCGAAACACATATTAAGATAGAATATTCCCCATATTCCCAAGGATGATGTACAAATTTTGGAGAACGAGGACAAATGCTGTGTAAATAAAACTTTTGTTGATATATCTAGTTTTGCAGCATTTTGATGGACACATACAGACAGCAAAACACCATGACTGTCAGTGTCTGTGCAAGAAGTGGCACCTTCAAGCACATGATCAAACGTTTCCAGAACTCAGGCACCTTTGTAATTATGGTGCAAGTGTGCCTGCATTCGCGATATGCATCAATATATTACACACGTCCATGGAGAAAAGCAGTGCAGCGCTGTAATGTCTGAACTATAGCATAGCCCTGTGCTTCCATAGTGAGGGAATGCAGAATTAGCCTTCTTGCCCTAGTGCTGGTCTTCACCACTGTGTTTGTAAATATGCACAAATGGCTCACAAACATTGACCTAAAGAAATAGTGGTAAACTACATTGAGGAACTGTCAATTTCTCGTCAAAGTATATACACAAACCAGTCCAATCCAAAGTACAATGTAAAAAAATGTCAAACATTGATAAATTTACCTTTGTTGTAAGAGGCAAATGTAGTGATTGTCATAGTTCAAGACGCAGACAATTAGGTACCACCCAACATACTTACATCAGGGAAACAATGATGTGGGACCTCAATGCCTACAATGTTTTCCAACTCAGAGAAATTTCTGAAGATGCCACCCTATTCAGCACACCATCCCTATGCACACCAGAACTTACCTTTTCCATCCTACATATCATGCATGTATGTTAATCCCAGTCAATCAGCAGTATGACAGTAGCCTGTTCCGAGAAGATGACAATCACTAATATGATCCCAAAAACATTTTGAGAATAAATCTGATGTATCAAAATACTAACTCAAAAGTTCTCTGATTCACATTATACATTATTGACACCACAAATTGATAAGCACTATGGGCCCAATGTAGGTGGCTCATTACCGGTCGGTAAACCTGAAATTGGGTAAATTTCAGGCTTACCGACCGGTATTGAGCCATTTCCAATGTAGGTGATGATTCGGTAAATAAAGAATCGGTATTTACCGAATCTGTATTTACCAAATTATTATTTACCGAATTGGGTATGTAGGAAGCACATTTAAGAGTGCTTATGTGCATTAAGGATTTGATATTTACCACCAACTACAAGTTGGTGGTAAATATCAAAAACCTTTGAAAAAGCAAGTTTGCGCTTTTTCAACACTGCCATGTGACAGACATGCATGCCCTTAGGGCATGTATGTGTGCCAAATGTGCACACATGCACGATTCAGGGGTGCAACAGGGTGTCAATGTGTCACCCTGCCACCCTTGAATGTGATCCCCCTATTACCGATTCGGTATTTACCGAATCGGTAATAGTGAATGGCTTCCCATTCATTCCTATGGGCCTCCATGCCCGTAGGAATGAATGGGCATTACCGAATCGGTAAATACCGATTCGGTAATACCGAATATTACAGAATCGGTAACAGTGGCGTCACGAGGGGGGTGCGGGAGGTGCGGGCCGCACCGGGTGTCACCATCAGAGGGGTGACACCAAAATGAACTCGCTATTTATTTACTGCTCATGTAACACCGTCCGTACTTATTAAACAAGCAAAGACGTTGTGCAATGCGGAACATTATAGGAACAGTAAATAAATATCGAGTTCAGATTTTGTTGTCACCCCTCTGATGGTGTCCCCTGGAAATGGAATAGGTCCATGTTAAAGGCGTAATGTGGCGATTATAAATGGGGCCATCGGATTATCTCCTGCATGAACCGGGTGATGCAAAACTAGAAATGAAAAACCTTCTTTTCTATCTTTTTCCTAAACGTTGCGAAAATACTTTCCTGAAAGTAAAAGAGAGGTGACCTTCCGTGAAAAATGATCTGTCACAAATTAATGGACAGAGCCCTTTTTCGCTGAAAAAGAAAACTGCTAATCTGGGCTGTTTTTTTTTTTCTTTACAAACAGGCGTGTCATTATTTACAGGATTTTAAATCAATGTAAATTGTGTTTTCAGATATCTACTTTCTACACTTAGTAGTTAACATACTGCTCGTTGAGAAGTAATTCCCGAGACAAAAGATAGTGATATCTTTTGAGATGTGAATGAGAAGTGCCTGGCCGACATGTTGAAGGAGGAGAACATCCAGTCCTTTCAGGATTTACAGGACAAATTTGGTCCGATCCTGGTCGTTTGCTGATGGGCCACCCTGAGGCACAAGTCTGTATCAGGGGGAGGCACCCTCCCATGAGAGCCTGGGTGAAGCACCGCCTCTCCCCGGTGCCTGGCATGTCGGCGGATGGTCCTGGCTGTCAGTCAGTCAGTCCTCGGGCCACAGAGTGAGGTGCTGCTGCTATTTTAAAGGGGAGTGGAGAGTAAGTGCAAGGTTGTGCTGCTGGGATCTTGAGGAATGGAACCCAGTGGCATCACTAGGGGGTTGCGGGCCGCACCGGAAGACGCCAAACGTTTCCACTCAGTGTTGCGTGCACGAATTCAAAGCGCATTTCATGAGTTTATTTCAGTCACTTTGAGAAGAGCCAAAAACTGTGGGAGAAACCATGGGGGGGGGAGAAGGCGACGAGGAAAGGGTTAAAAGAGCAGCAGGCGGAGGAGGGGGGTGGTGCAGGCAGAGAGGGAGATGGTGCAGGCTAAGAGGGAGATTTTGCAGGCAGAGGGAGAGATGGTGGAGGCAGGGGATGAGATGGTGCAGGCAGGGGGTGAGACGGTGCAGGCGGAGGGGAGACGGTGCAGGCGGAGGGGTGATGTTGCAGGCAGAGGGGAGATGATGCAGGTGGAGGGGAGATGGTGCAGGCAGAGGGAGAGATGGTGCAGGCAGGGGGGGATGGTGCAGGCAGGAGGGAGATGGTGCAGGCTGAGAGGGAGATGGTGCAGGCAGAGGGAGAGATGGTGCAGGCAGGGGATGAGATGGTGCAGGCAGGGGGTGAGACTGTGCAGGCGGAGGGTGAGACGGTGCAGGCAGAGGAGAGATGTTGCAGGCAGAGGGGAGAGGGTGCAGGCAGAGGGGAGATGGTGCAGGCAGAGGGAGAGCTGGTACAGGCAGAGGGAGAGCTGGTACAGGCAGAGGGAGAGCTGGTGCAGGCCGAGGGGGAGGGGGAGATGGTGCAGGCAGAGGCAGAGCTGTTGCAGGTGGAGGGAGAGCTGGTGCAGGCGGTGGGAGAGCTGGTGCAGGCGGAGGGGAGATGGTGCAGGCAGAGGGGAGATGGTGCAGGCAGAGGGAGAGATGGTGCAGGCAGAGGGAGAAATGGTGCGTACAGAGGGAAAGATGGTGCGGACAGAGGGAGAGATGGTGCAGCAGAGGGTGAGATGGTCCATGCGGTAAGTCATGAGGGGGTGACACCATGAGTTACCCGCACCGGGTGACACCAACCCTAGTGACGCCACTGATCGGAAATATTTACTGAATTTTTTGCTACATACCATTTACTGATTCAGAAATACCGAATCAGTAAAATTCGGTATTTTAGAATTGGTAAATAGTATGTACCTACATATCTTTATTTAAAACAATCAAGAACCTAAGCGTAACCTACATGTAAAATGCTAAGCTAACATACACTATTCTAACTTATGCTTATTATATTAAACACTAACCTAATTTCCTTAGCTTAACCTATCCACATCACAATACATATGAAACATCAACTCCCCTCCCCTTAAGGCACAGGTGGAGAAAGGACAAAAACAACTTAAAGTAAACATATCTCCTAAACACACCCACACACACACACACACACAGACAGACACACACACATAATTTTTTATTAAACAGGTACAAAAACACTAACCTCCCACCCAAAGGAGAAGGAAACTTAAGTCTAAACTCAAAACTAATGTAAAACCTTACCTAAACTAACACTAACATAAACCTACTCTAAACCTACACTTAACACTACATTATACTATATATAAACAAGATACAAGTAAAAAACAAGGATTAGGGGGACTGTAGGAGGGGCATTGCCCAATCAGACGTGGTTCAGAAAGGGAGCCCCAAGGCACCCTTAATGTAATTAAGGTGGGTCAACACTTCCGCCATGTCTCTTTCTAGTGACGCCACCCTAACATTTAGGTCCAACAATAATCTGCGGTCGCTCAAGGTGTAATCTGTAGCCTGTCTCTGTGTTGGCGGAGGTGCTGCTGCAGCTGGTTGGGCAGCTGCAGTTGGTGGTGCAGATGGTGCAGTCGGTTGTGCAGCTGTGGCTGGAAGGCAGGTGGTGCTGGTGCAGCCGGTTGAGCAGACGACATTTGTGCGGCAGATGGGGCATGTTAAAACTGGGGGTCTCTAAATGGCTGAGGTAAGTACCTTAGGCCAAATAGGGACCCTTGCTTTGTTGGGATATAAAATTAAATATATTCATGATTGGCCTACTATGTACCATATAACTGTATATGCATATAAATAACTACATAGTATCATGCTATATATGTAAGCTTTACGAAAGATTCATGTAGGCCCATTTAGACCTATTGATATAACTAGGGCCACCTTGTTTCGTTTCCTCGTGTTCATGTACTGTTTCCCAGAAGTCACATGGGTTAGCTCTTGGTACGAAACCATGTTGAATCACTCAGCCTGCTTCTCTGATCTTTTGTGTGTAGCTCAGGGAAACCCAAAGTCGCACCTGCCCCTCTTGTGGGATGCGTGCATTCTATCAGAGCCCGTTCCTGTACTCCCCGGGCTTTAGATAGACAAGAGGGCACCTCACCGACCTGCCCCCGGAATAGCTCCGGCTTAGCTACTAGCAATTAATGGTGCCTTATATGGGTCTTCCTGCTGGCTAACTGACAACTTGTGTTTTTCCTTGTAGGGTGTTAACCTGAATGTGTGAAAACGTATATATGCTTTGTATCACTTGTATTTCGTCAGTCTCCTCTGCGCACCTCCATGGGTCGTGTAGACCGAGGCTCCCCTGACAGGGCTTGTATTTGATTGAATAAACGATTCGACCTTCTCCATTGCAGACTGCCTTATTATTCCCTTATGTTATATATGAGCTATTGGTAAGTATAGCCCGGCCTTGTAAAATTTCGATTCCTTCAGCTTCTAAGTCAGGGAAAGGAAGGACACCTTGTAAGAGAGCCCCTGCTCACCCTCTCGGTAGCTTGGCACGAGCAGCCAGGCTTATCTCCAAGGCAAATGTGTAAAGTATTTGTAACCCAATGATGACACCACAAATGGACTCCACAAGAGTTTCATAAAAAAACAAGTATATGTTTATATAAAAAGATATACGATGAGAAAACACGACAAAAATTCAACATATGCGTATTTGTAATATTTCACCTGGCTGGTTATTAGGCCAGCAAGCCCTTATAGCTTCCTGCAGTATTAATGAGCAATTCTAGATGATCCAATGCAATCCTAAAGCAATGCTATGCAGTTCGTAATGCAAGAATCAGGCACTTAACAATGTAAACCTAATGCAGTTCGTTATGCAACAGTCAACCATTTCGTATTGCCAAAAGAATGCATTTCATAGTGTAACAATCACGTAGGTCGTTATGCGAAATAATGCAATCTGTAATGCAACAATCAGGCAGTTCATTATACAAAAGAATGCAATGCGTAATGCAACAATCAGGTAATTCGTTATGCAGAAATAATGCAATGCTTAATGCAACCATCAGGTAATTCGTTATGCAGAAATAATGCAATGTCTGATGCACAAATCAGGCAGTTCGTAATACCAAAATGATGTAATGTGTAATGCAACACTCAGGCAGATCATAAGACCAAAATTATGTACTCCGGCACAGATCACAGTGCTCTGGAAGGTCTCCAGGCCATTCCTGCTGCCTCGCGGTCAGCTACCGCCAAAATATGCCCCCAACACGGGCATGGTATAACACAAAGTGTAGCTCCTGTCTCCGGCCTCAGTACTGCCACTTCTCAGAAAGTATGGGCTTGCGCTACGAGAATGGGAAAGATCAAAAGCTTTTCTCTCCGAGTCTGTACCCTGCCCCAGGTAGCGACACACGCACGTTCGCTGAGCGTTACCTGGGGGTTGCGACCTTGCTCTCCTCTCCCTTCCTTCCGACTTGGGCCTCCGATGCGACTGGACGATGGAGAAGGTCCATGGTCTCTCCTTGGAAAAATGCAGGCTCGGACTGGTGGCACAGCTCCTCTGGGGATGCCAGTCCGGGCCGATGGCAATGAGGAAGATCCCAGGCTGCAACAGGGCACACGCACACAGACTCGCTGGGACTCTCTTGAGCTCCGGTGGTACACGGTCACAGTGCAATCCGCACAAAAGTCTCAGGCTGCACATAGCACACGCACCCAGCGTCGCTGAGGCTTCCTTGAGTAACGGGTGCACACGATCACAGGACGATCCTCACAAAGGTCTCAGGCTGCACAAAGCACACGCACACAGCGTCGCTGAGGCCCACTTGGACTCCTGGTGCCCACGATCACAGGACAATTCTCACGAGGGTCTCAGGCTGCGAAAAGCACATGCACACAGCATCGCTGAGACACACATGAGTTCTGGGTGCACACAATCACAGGGCACTCCTCATGAAGGTCTCAGGCTGCACAAAGCACACGCACACAGCGTTGCTGAGACTCACTTGGACTCCTGGTGCCCAGGATCACAGGGCAATTCTTACGAGGGACTCAGGCTGCAAAAAGCAAACACACACAGCATCTCTGAGACACACCTGGAAACTTTTGTGTTCCTGAGTTTCCACAAAAGGGAGACAACTCTCCTCAGGCCCTTGGGGATAACTTACTTCAGGACACGGCACACAGTAAAGTCCTTTAGAGCAGGGGGACACAGCACACAGCAAAGTCCCTTTAGCCTGCAGGAGCTTCAGATCTCATAGTTATACCCCTAAATGTCTTTGAATTCTTTGTGTTTAGGGCAGCATTGATCCCTGTCCAAATCAGTTTTGGGTGTCTCCCTGCCAGTGACACCTTCTTCCTTTGATTAGTGGGGGTCTGGATCCCCAATCACTCAGCAGATGGAGCCATTGTTATATGGCGGCAGCCCAGGCCTCTTCACCTCTAGGGCTACTCCTCCCCCTACACTCCAGATGCAGGTCAGCCTGTTGCCTCTCACCTCCTCCCCTGGGTCAAGACATTTTCCAGGGCCGATCACATTATATCCTGACAGTCAATCCACAGTCAGGCAGAGACACACAAAAATGCTAGAACACAAAAAAACAGCCACTTCTAAAAGTGTGGTTGCTAAACACACAATGCAAAAACCACCTTCACAAAAAGATGTGTTATTAAATTGCGAGTTCAGGCATACTAAACTTCACTTCTCCATCTTAAGCCTATGGAGAGATAGGCTGGAAACCTATTACACAGCCTCCCCATTCTGTCCAATGGGCAAGATGGCCTTTCAACAGTGAAAAACTAAAAATAGTGTATTTCACGGTCAGGACATGGTACACATCTCAGTACATGTCCCACCCTTCACATCCACTGCACCCTGCCCAGGAGGGTACCCTGGACCTACCATAGGGGTGTCTGATGTGCATAAAAAGGGAAGGGTAAGGCCTGACAAGTGGGTGCACTTATCAGGACAACAAGGCAGTTTAAGAAACTGCGCGCAGGCACTGCAGTGGCAGGCCTGAGTTCTCTCTTTAAGGCTACTGGTGTGGGTGGCACAATTAGTGATTCAGGCCCACTAGTAGCATTTGCTTTACCAGCTGTGGCACACATAGTACACTTTACTAGGGACTTTACTAGTAAGGCAAACATAACAATTAGAGACAACCAATTACAGTTACACTTTACACAGAGAGCACTTTCACTTTCACACTGATCAGCAAAGGCAAAGTGCCCAAAGTATCTAAGT
Source organism: Lissotriton vulgaris (assembly GCF_964263255.1). Classification (NCBI taxonomy): domain Eukaryota; kingdom Metazoa; phylum Chordata; class Amphibia; order Caudata; family Salamandridae; genus Lissotriton; species Lissotriton vulgaris. The sequence goes on from NC_141685.1 coordinate 1,472,594,605, forward strand.
TTGCAACACCATGTCAGAATAAAGGACTAGGGGGAAGACAAAAAGCTTAGGGAACTTTAGCCAAAAAGGGCCAAGTCCAACACTCCCCCCAGCCTGAAGCCAGGGTAGACCAATCAACTACCTTGATGGATTTCCCTGCTTGGGGCGATAGAACACGGACGCAGGCCCGTTACTGCAGGGACACTCTCCTGTTCTATGCCTTCCTGACCCCAGGAGGTTCTCTTGGTCACTACTCCCTGGCCCAATTATGCTGCTCCATGGGTACTTCTTGGCAGTTGGGGCCCTCCAGGGGTGCTGGTCCCTTTCCAACTCCCACCTAGAGCGGTGCCCCTGGAAGACCCATCGTTCAGGATACTGCCTCCAGTTATCTTGCCCTCCAGTTTAGAGGTGGGTTTAGTAACATAAAAAGGGTACAAAGTTCCCCAATAGGAATGTAAAGGACAGTGTAAGTGTGTAGCGTAGAGGACAAGAAAGAAGGGGGGAGAATTCCTTTTGGAACTAAAACCCTCACACACCCAGCAAGCTAGGTGTCATGCTTCCTCATATGGGTTCTGCTCCTCGTCAGACTGGCGCTGCTCCACGCTCCGACCCAGCGCTGTATGTGGGGGTAGGTGTAGACGGTAATGACCGCACGCCACTGAGGTACTTTACCCAACTGTGCAGGTCCCACGGGAGCAGACTGCGGGGAACCTTAGGAAACCTCCTAAGGTCGCATTACTAGAGTAGGACCCTTCGGCCTGCCCCTTTACTGACCCACAAGATGAGGTTGTAATTTCTATATTTTTTTTACTTTTCTCCACTGTGTAGTACTGAACACTTAGGTCCTGAAGAATTGCCATGACGGCAAAAAACATGTTGGCCTGACCTGAGGGTTGCACATATTTTGCTGTGAGCGTTCCCAGTATATATCTCCCCTCCCACCCTTTTAGCTAAGGGAGCCAACCACGCCAGTAAAGTTTATTGTGGACTGACTCACCTTTTTTAACCCACTTCCACTTCACGACTACACTTTTTCTTGCCCTCTCACACGCATGCACCATATGGCTGGAACAAAAGATCTCCGATAAAGAGCCCCTTTACGGGTGCCCGTCAGACATTGCAGCGCCAGTCTGACGAGGAGCAAAACCCATATGAGGAACCATGACACCTAGCTTGCTGGGTGTGTGAGGGTTTTAGTTCCAAAAGGAATTCTCCCCCCTTCTTTCTTGTCCTCTACGCTACACACTTACACTGTCCTTTACATTCCTATTGTGGAACTTTGTACCCTTTTTGTGTTACTAGTTGTTCGGACTTGTACACTGGACCCTGTTCAAGAAAGTCTGCCACGGTTCTCCCTTTTGTTGATAGAGGTGGGTTTACCCTGGTCACTTCTAGGGGACCTAGCCCTAGTGGCTGGGCAGTCCCACGGGTTTTCCCACGGGGGGATACCTTCCTCCCTTAACCTTCCATTTAGAATTCTGTGCCTGCCATTTAGGAATGGCACCCAAAATTTTCAGGAATGTGGGATCTCTGGTTACAGACACCCCACACCCTCCTGACACTAGGTGTTCTTCCTCAAACAGCTGCCAAGTTGGCGCTAGGCCTCCAACTTGGTGCTCCTCTAAGGAACGCTCCCGTCTCTGGGGTGGGGTGGTGAATCCCTGGGGATGCTGCTCACACTCCCTCCCTCTCCTTTGAGAAAGGGCGCTAGTCTGCATGACCCCCACACTGCTTCAATACCTAACTGTTCTACTTTGCCTCTCTTCCCTCCCTAATGCCTCTTCAGACCCTTGGACCCATGACCAGGGGTCGGCCTTTGGGCAAGCTCCCAGGAATCAAAGAGCTTGCACCCTAACAAGGGTTGGCACAATCCTGGAAAACAATTACTGAGCCTAGGCTCCTTGGGGGCCAAATTGAGCAACCCCTTCAAATCATTTGCCATGCTAATCATCACCCAATCATCCAGTGCACTCTTATACTCATCCACACTTGGGACTGGCTGTGCGCTGCCACCATTCGAACTGGACCCCACCTGTTTAGCCTTAATGTCCAGTTCCCTCATGCTTAACTCATGAGCTATGAGAATCTTCTTCTCTTACAAGGCAAGAGCATTCCTGCTCTACTCTGCTCACTTTTCACGTTCAATGAGCAGCTTTTTCTCTTCTGCTTGAGTTTTAAGTTTTAAAACCTCCAACTCATGCTCTCTGACCCTTTGGATTTCCTCCAGCTCCTCTTGGGAAAAACTCTTCGCTGAATGGCTACTACCAGCCCCTGGGGCTGGTCCTTCCACTGGCAAAGCCTGTGGACCAAATCCATTCCTTGGTTCATCATCATCCACCTCAACATCACCCGTCATTAGAGCACTTTTGGCTTCCCATCAGGCCCTCAAGGCAACTCCTCCTTCTTGGCTTTACTTTTCATGGGACATCCCAAAGCTCTGCAGAATTGCCTCAATTGATCAGCTTTGTAGGTAAGTAATGCCTCAATGTCGAACTCCAATTCTACAACCGCATTGGGTACTTGACTCCTCTGAGACATGATGTGTGGCTTAAAGGTCGCTCAAAAATTTAACCAAAAATCAAAAACACAATATGTGATTGCTTCATGGTCTGCGCTAAACTAGTCATGTACACCAATTACTGTGAGTGAATTTGCAAATACACGTTCAAATCCCAAACCGGTGACCACTAATCTTAGAACTGGGGGTCTCTAGTTGACTGAGGTAGGTACCTTAGGCCAAATAGGACCCCCCATTCTAAGTCAGGATAAAGAAGGACACCTTCTTCGATAGCCCCTGCTCACCCTCTCGGTAGCTTGGTACGAGCAGCCAGGCTTATCTCCAAGGCAAATGTGTAAAGTATTTTTAACCGCGCTCTCAGTAACCAAATGATGACACCGCAAATGGACTCCACACGAGTTTCATAAAAAAAAGTATATGTTAATATGAAAAAGTATACAATGAGACCACACGATACAAAATTCAACATATGGGTATTTCTAATATTTCACCTGGTTGGTTATTAGGTCAGCAAGCCCTTGTAGGCCCTTGCAGTATGAATGAGCAATTCTAGATGATCCAATGCAGTCCTAATGCAATGCTATGCAGTTTGTAAAGCAAGAACCACGCACTTCACAATGCAAACCTGATGCAGTTTGTTATGCAATAATCAGGCAGTTCATAATGCCAAAATAATGCAATTTGTAGTGCAAAAATCAAGAAGGTCATTATGCAAAATACTGCAATGTGTAATGCAACAATCAGGCAGTTCTTTATGCAAAATAGTGCAATGCATAATGCAACAATCAGGTAGTTTATTATGCAAAAAAAATGCAATGAGTAATGCAACAATCAGGTAGTTTGTTATGCAGAAATAATGCGTGATGCACAAATCAGGCAGTTCGTAATACCAAAACGATGTAATGTGTAATGCAACACTCAGTCAGTTCGTAGTGACAAAATAATGTTCTCCAGGACCGATCACGGTGCTTGGGACCGTCTCCAGGCCACTCCTGCTGACTCGCGGTCAGCTACTGCCAAAATATGCCCCAACACGGGTATGATGTAACACAAAGTGTAGCTCCACTCTCCGTCCCCGGTACTGCCACTCCTCAGCAAGTACAGGCAGCGATATGAGCCCGAGCAGAGGCTTGCCCTGTGAGAATGGGAAAGGCCGAGAGTATTTCTCTCCAAGCCCGCACCCCGCCCCCGGCGTCGACAATAAGCATGGGTGAAATTTGCAAATTTGCATTCTGCGAATTCGCGGATTTCCCAGCGAAATCGCAAAAAAATCTGCGAATTCATGAATTTTCCGGCGAAATCGCAGATTTTTTTGTGATTTGCCGTGGAGTACTTTCTACTGGCTAATCCAGTAAGTGCTCCCTCATTGGGAAAATGTATAGTGCTTTTACTACACTGCAGCTGCGTAAAGGGTCAGAAGATGTGTCTCCGGTGACCATGTATGCCTGTAACACAGGCACAGGCACACATGATCACTGGAGACACATTTTCTGGCCCTTTACGCAGCTGCAGTGTAGTAAAAGCACTATGGGGCAGATTTACATGCCGCTTGCGCCTCTTTTGCGACGCAGTTGCGTCACTTTTGTTACACAGCGGCAGCACAAAAGATGCGCAGGAACACCTCCTAAAGTGGCTGAGTGAAATCTACAAGATTTCACTCAGTCATTTTTAGGCCAATGCTGATTCAAAACCCTGCGCCTGCTTGAAGCAGGCGCAAGGCTTGACGCAGCATTGGGGAGATAGGGACCCCCAGAGCATTGCTGGAGCTGCGTCGCAAGCTCCAGCAATGCGCTGCTTTTACGGCACAGATGCGTGACGCATCTGTGCCGTTTTTGCAACATGGTGCGCCGCATTGTAAATGCGGCGGATCATGGGTGGCGGAGCTGCGGCGCACAATAACTGGCGCATCCCTGGGGATGCGCCAGTTATTGTAAATCTGCCCCTATACATTTAGCCAACCAGGGAGCACTTACTGATAAGACAGTAGAAAGTACTCCAGTTGAGTAGAGGTATTGCACAAAACGGTGGCATCTTCGTGGACAAACACGCAGGGCGGGATTCATTTTGCCCCCTGTTAGACTCGTTTTTTGTGCCCTTCTGCCCTCTGTTAGACTCGTTTTTGCCTTGTTTTTCTGCCCTTCTGCCCCCTGTTGGACTCGTTTTTTGTGCCCTTCTGCCCTCTGTTAGACTCATTTTTCTCTTGTTTTTCTGCCCTTCTGCCCTGTGTTAGACTCTTTTTTTGTGCCCTTCTGCCCTCTGTCATTCCATTGTTTTTCTGCCCTTCTGCCCTCTGTTAGACTCGTTTTTTGTGCCCTTCTGCCCTCTGTTAGACTCGTTTTTCCCTTGTTTTTCTGCTCTTCTGTCCTCTGTTAGACTGTTTTTTTGTGCCCTTCTGCCCTCTGTTAGACTCGTTTTTCCCTTGTTTTTCTGCCCTTCTGCCCTTTTTTAGACTGCTTTTTGTGCCTTTCTGCCCACTGCATCATCACATCATCACTCAGTGCTACCCCAGCATCATTTAGCACCACCACATTATCACTCAGCACCACCACATTATCACTCAGCACCACCACAGCACCACTCAGCACCACCACAGCATCACTCAGCACCACCACATTATCACTCAGCACCACCACAGCACCACTCAGCACCACTACAGCATCACTCAGCACCACCACAGCATCACTCGGCACCACCACAGCACCACTCAGCACCACCACAGCACCACCACAGCATCACTCAGCACCACCACAGCATCACTCAGCATCACCACATTATCACTCAGCACCACCACAGCACCACTCAGCACCACCACAGCATCACTCAGCACCACCACAGCATCACTCAGCACCACCACAGCACCACTCAGCACCACCCCAGTATCACTCAGCACCATCCCAGTATCACTCAGCACCACCACAGCACCACTCAGCGCCCCCCCAGCATCAATCTGCGCAACCATTCAACAACAACTGGTTCAAATATGTTCTCTCAATGTTTCAAGCTTTATTACAAATGTCACAAAAATAAGTTAATATTTCACTTCTGTTCTTGGATTTTCATCACAATAAAATACACTGAACATAATCTTCACAAAAGTTATTTACAAAAGTGTAAGCTATTGCCATTATAAATTAAAATCACTTTTATTTAAGTATTAATTATTAAAAAAATTAAAAGCCATTGTAATTTGTAATATCAATACATCTAAGTCACGTAAATACAAAACATGTTGCATTACAAATGCTATAGGTGTCACATTTGCGAAAGTTATAACTATTGGCATTGTAAATGACAAGGCTATTAATTTAGCTATTTTCAAAACCAACACATAAATAAAAAAATTGTCATTTACAAGACCAATAGCTCAAACCTTCCTAATGCGAGACCTATTGCATTGGAAAAGCCTGTTTTTATATCTGTCAGTGCTTCCTGTTGAGGTTTAATTTTCGTGACAGGCGCCTCATCGCCTACTTATAACTATTCTCTGACCCTGCTTCAAGGGTCAGAGGAGGGTCAGAGAATAGTTGCAAGTAGGCAACGAGGCGCCAGGAAGCACTTACAGGCTTACAGCAGCAGGTGCCCAAGTTGAAGTTAATTTCTTTGTAACCCTTTTGTAAAAGGTTACAAAAAATTAGCTTCAACTTTTGCCCCTGCTGCTGTAACCCTGTAAGTGCTTAGCTGAAAATTTCCCCTGCTGATTCGCGGATTTTACCTCGATTTTGCTAGATTCGCGGATCGCGAAATCGTGGAAAATCCGCTAATTCCGCGAGCGGAACACATTTTCGGCCCATGCTTAGTCGACAAACGCATGCTCACTGAGCGTTACCTGGGAGTGCGACCTCACTCTCCTCTCTCTTCCTCGCGACTTGGGCCTCCAATGTGACTTTGTTGAATTGGGCAGTGGAACTCGGACCCACACGACGATGGAGATGGTTAGAGGTCCCTCCTTGGAAAAAGGCAGGCTCAGACCGGCGGCACAGCTCCTCTGCGGATGCCGGGCCAGGCCGATGGCAATGACGAAGATCTCAGGCTACAACAGGGCACACGTACACAGCGTCGCTGGAACTCACTTGAGCTCCGGGGGTGCACGGTCACAGGGCAATCCTCACAAAAGTCCCAGCCTGCACGACGCACGCACCCAGCGTCACTGAGACTTCCTTGAGATCCGGGTGCACACAATCACAGGTCAATCCTCACAAAGGTCTCATGCTGCACAAAGCACATGCACTCAGCTTCGCTGAGACTCACTTGTATTCTGGGTTTGCCCGATCACAGGACAATCCTCATGAAGGTCTTAGGCTGCACAAAGCACACACACACAGAGCATCGCTGAGACTCACTTGGACTCCTGGTGCCCACAATCACAGGGCAATTTCTTACGAGGGTCTCAGGCTGCAAAAACCATACTGCATCGCTGAGACACACTTGAGTTCCGGGTGCACACGATCACAGGGCAACCCTCATGAAGGTCTCAGGCTGCACAAAGCACACGCACACAGCTGAGACTCATTTGGATTCTGGGAGCACATGATCACAGGACGATCCTCACAAAGGTCTCAGGCTGCACAAAGCACACGCACACGGCGTTGCTGAGGCTTACTTGTATTCCTGATGCCCACGATCACAGGGCAAGTCTTACAAGGGTTTCAGGCTGCAAAAAGCACACGCACACAGCGTCGCTGAGCCACACCTGGAAACTTTTGTGTTCCTAAGTTTCCACAAAAGCGAGCCAACTCTCCTCGGGCCCTTGAGGATAAGTTACTTCAGGACACAGCACACATCAAAGTCCATTCAAGCAGGAGGACACAGCACACAGCAAAGTCCCTTTAGCCTCTCCTTGGTTAAAGCATCATACTGAAGGCCAGTCAAAGAACACACAGCAAGGTTCAGTCCTTTCCTTCAATCTCATCAGCTGTTTCTTCCTTGGCAGAGGTTTCTCTTGACCACGAAGTAGGTTCAATCCTTTTCAGTCTTGATCAATCCAATTCCAATGTTGAGGGGCTTAAGCTCTCATTGTTATACCCTAAATGTCTTTGAAGTCTTTCTGTTCAGGGGGATACTGACCCCTGTCAAAACTAGTTTTCGGTGTCTCCCTGCCAGTGACACCTTCTTCCTTTGATTAGTGGGGGTCTGGATCCTTAATCACTCAGCAGGAGATGAAGCCCTTGTTATATGGTGGCAGCCCAGGCCTCTTCACCTCCAGGGGCTACTCCTCCCCTTCACTCCAGATGCAGGTCAGCCAGATGCTCTCTCACCTCCTCCCCATGGGTCAAGACATTCCACAGGGCCTATCACTTTTAAATCAAGACAGTCAATCCACAACCAGGTAGAGACACACAAAAATGTTAGAACACAAACAACCAGCCACTTCTAAAAGTGTGGTTTCTAAACACACAATGCAAAAACCACCTTCACAAAAAGGTGTGTTTTAAATTGTGAGTTCAGGCATACTAAACTTCACCTCTCCCTCTTAAGCCTATGGGAAGATAGGCTGGATACCTATTACATAGCCTTCCCATTCTGTCCAATGGGCAAGATGGGCTTTCAGCAGTGAAAAACGAAATGGAGTGTATTTCACTGCCAGGACATGGTACACACCTCAGTACATGTACCACCTTTCACATACACTGCACCCTGCCCATAAGGGTACCCTGGACCTACCATAGGGGTGTCTGATGTGCATAAAAAGGGAAGGGTAAGGCCTGTCAAGTGGGTGCACTTGTCAGCAAAACAAGGCAGTTTAACAAACTGCGCGCAGGCACTACAGTGGTAGGCCTGAGTTCTCTCATTAAGGCTACTGGTGTGGGTGGCACAATTAGTGCTGCAGGCCCACTAGTAGCATTTGCATTACCAGCCCTTGAACACATAGTGCACTTTACTAGGGACTTTACTAGTAAGGCAAAAATACCAGTTATGGAAAACCAATTTGCATTACACTTTACACAAGGAGCACTTGCACTTTGACACTGATCAGCAGTGGCAAAGTGCCCAAAGCATCTAAGTTGGCAACACCATGTCAGAAAAATGGTCTAGGGGAGTGGCAAAAAGTTTAGGGAACTTTAGCCAAAAAGGGCCAAGTCCAAGAGGGTAGGTGCCGCACTTTGTAGACCTGCTGATGGCACTGCATGTGGAGTTACATGTTGTACACCAGATGTGCTTGGAAGGTTCTAAATGTCGCTCTTGCGCCTGGAAGTGGCAGGCAGCACACCACTCTGTCTTCCGGGTTTGGGGACACCCTGGGGAATGGCCTTCCACCGTCCTGCCACCCTCTCCTCATTGTACATCCTTTCCATTGCATGGTACCCCTTTGCAACTTGGCGGATATGCCTGTATCTGTCCTTGCACTGCTTAAAGATTCTGGCGCCCTCATGTTGTCTGCAATGAAAGAGTCACAGACAAGATATAAGAAACAAGACAAAGAACAAGGTCCAGCAAGTATATTCCACACTCACATGTACAACAACAGGAACTTTACACTCTTAGCAAATGTTTGCTACTTCAAGCATGATCTAGCAAGTTACATGTGAAGCAAAACTCTTATCACAACCTGACATTGATACTGTCATGGTAATGAATGTTATGGCACATAGCAATGGCGGAGTCCAAGAGCAACAGAGGAAGGTTAGCTAAGTTGTGTGATGATGCTGACACAACCCCAGACAGAGTCTACCAGGAGAATGTACCCAAGTAGAAAGAGTTACAGGCCATTTGCAGAACCAGGGCATGACATGTACCCAAAGACATAGGATGAACTGGTTGTAATAGTGGCAGACTACTAAGCAAGTGTTACTCTTATACAACAGTCACCCAAATCACAAATCTTCCAACCACTACATGGTTGGATGTGTCTCCGCAGCTACACGTACAGGATTCCTGCTGTATACATCTACTTGAAGCATCTGAGTACTCGTGTATCACATGTCAGCTATTTGAAAAAAAACATGTCATATATTTTGCAAATTGGAGGTAAGACAGGAAACAATGGTTGAAAATGTTGTTGGGCACATCACAATGTATCAACCTTGTATTTTCTTATTCAGACAGTTGTAGTTCTGTGTGAAACCAGTCATCCAACATTGTCTTGTACACAAGAGACCTCATTGGAATGATACTTGTCAGTGACAAGTGTCGCTCCAATGCTTTGATCCTCAGTGACTGCTACATCATGTCAGTGTGTAAATGGATTCCACGTCTGGTCATACAAATCACCAACATCCCTCCAACACATTGTTGTTTGTATGTACACTGTGAAACACAGATGCATCGGCTGAAGTAACATACATAATTTGCACATATGGACACGGTGAAAGTGCTATAGGAACTTCACGAGTCTCAAACTCACAGAATCACTACAGCCTGCAACATTTGCATTTTTTGTCTGTAGTCATACAACGAGTACTAATGCTGCCATGTACACATACTACACTACCAAGAAAGCATATTCCCTTAGGGAGGTGAAAAGGAAGTTGCAGTTGACTTCACAACACTATGCCAAATGCAGGTACATGGTGTAACAACTTCACATAGTATTAAGGTCTGTAGAAGCATCATCAGTTCACAGCATCAATTGCTAAGTTGAAGGATAGACCCAATGGGTACCATAGTATGAAACATTACATTTAAAAAATCTATGAGGACAACCTTTGAGACGACTGGTGTAGGGTGGTGTCATTTAAAATTTGTTGAGAATTTGCCCCAACATGTAGAAAATGCCTGGAAGCAAGGAATATGCCATATTAAGGGGCACCCAGCAGTTTTCAAAGACAACAGTGCCATCTTTTGCTGCCTAGCACCAACACAAGCACGCTTGCACAATGGAAAAAAAACTGTCTACATTGTCAGTAGGCAGCTAATTTTGCATCAGCACAGGGCAAAACACTGGACTGATCCACATTGTTGTAGGTACAATGCAGGGCTGCATTTCCGAAGTGGTGATGCGCCATGTTAAGATAAGAAGGCTAATGCGGCGCTTCATCACTTCATCATTTTTGTGCCCCAAAATCTTCTCATGATGCGACCTCATTGTGGTTGAGGTGATGTCCATGTCATGCACACTCAGAGTGTGTTCAACGACATACCGGACCAGTCATCAGAAAAAATAATTGTTTGGACAGCAACATAAATGGACTAAGGTAATTACCAGTGGCGTGTAGGTCCCTGAAGGCATCAATTTCACCTTGAGTAAATAATGGTTCTCCAGCAGTGACACAAGAAAAATAAATATTGATCAGTCATGAGGTGGCACATGTGCCCTGTTAACTATTGAAGTCATCTACATAGAAACTTAAAACTATTGCGTACATGTCTCAGTTCATGATGCCTACATGAAGGGATGTGAATTGACTGTCTGACACACAACACATGCTCTATGCTGGATTGTGGAGTATGAGATGATCTTGCAACAATACATGATTATATTGTGAATACAAATTAAGGGGCATATTTACCAGCCCCTATCGTCACTTTTCTCGATTTTGGGGTGGCGATGGGGCTGCGCCTTCTTCACAAGGTGAAGTTAAGCCACTTAACGTGGCTGAACGCCACCTTGTGAATAAGGCACCCTTTAACGCTATACTTAGCATGAAAGACGAGGGCCATGTGTGTTGTAGTGGGCATTCCATCACAACACCCATTGAGTTAGACGTAGCCCCATATTTACAAGGGTGGCATAAATATGGGCCAACGCCTAAATTAAGACCAGTGAAAACCTGGCCTTACCGTTGCGCAACGAGGATACAAGTTTTTCTCCATATTTTTGCTCTTTCCATGTGTTCTGCATTGTGCACAACACACAGAAAAAGCAAATTGCCATGCTTCATGCTAAGATGAGCACGTGCATGCACCTAACATTGATTAGGAAATTAGGTCACGTTAATTTGCTTAACGTCTCTGTTTCAAGTAGGGAGAGTGTGAGCTTTACATCAAAACAGTGCAGAAAGTGACTTTCTGTTTGCAGTATGCACTGGTAAATGTAACCCTGATTGTTTAGACACACATTACACATGTCCATTTACATGTGATAGGAACTGGATTTGTGTCCTGCATGCTTTAGCTATTTTTGGCCTATGGCGCACTATGGGTTTGAGGTCATATGTGCATGCATGTGTGATTAGATGGAGGACAATGTGATACACGTAATAATTTGGTGTGTGTTCATGAGTATTGTGTATATTCCTGGAGAGATACAAATGTATGTGGCACGGCCATTTCATATATGATGCATGGTCGTATTTGTGTTCAACTGTGCCTGCAAATGGGGAGATATGTTGACGTGTTGTATGAAATACCTAGATTTCACGCATTATGTGATCTACATTTGAAATGTTGTAATGGCATTCCAGAGGGAGGTGATGCCACTTCATTGTGCTACCATGTTTTTGTGGTACGTCTTGCACAAAGTGCTAAAGTATAGTGGGAGGTACCCTTTTTGTGGAAAAGGAATGGGTAGATAAGTTGTAACAACAAAAAAAATCATTTTCCAATTTACTATTAAAAGGAAGAAGATTGGCTTCTATCTCAATTTCAGCAAAAGAGTAAAAGACTTCACAAGTTACCAAATTTACATAACTACTAGTTCAAACATTGAGAGTTCTATTTAAAACTCAAACAGTGGGATTTGTTATATCTCTTTTTTATTTTCATTGTTCTTCACTTACCAATACATTAAAAACATCACAATTTCAATGTTAAAAACACATTAGTCACATTCATTTATAAAAACATATATACATTTAATTTCACATGAAAATGTTTTAAAAAAGTACAATCATAAACAATGATCAAGTTTGAAAAGAATTGTCGACGTGGCATTTTGGTGTTATAAAATAGTTTCACCTTCTTCAGGACAATGATTCTTCAACATTTATCTGATTCCTCTCTTCAGACTTTTTTTTAACCAGGTTCCTTCAATTTCTGGTCTGTTTATAAAATCTTCTCTTCTAAGTCCACTATTAATTGAGACTGGGTAGTCTCCCAGGTCAATCACTCAAGCTTCTGCCACCAGTGAGAAGTATGGCGTTGCTTGGATTTATTCTTGGTACTCTTTTCTTATTTCTTATGTCTTGTGCCGATAGATCCAAATTTCAGCTCTTTATTTTAAAAATTATATTTGGGAAGGCGCTGTGCTTAGTAAGGTTTCTCTTCCTTGTTATACCTTGGAATTGGACCTTCACCTTTCAACTTCAACTTTCTGAGGCTCTTGTCTTTGATGTTTGATTAATCTTCAAGACTTGTATTGTAGAGGGTCCTGCTGGAGCGTCCTTCCTCCTGGCTTTTCCGTTTGCTAGTGGTACGGAAAAGCCAGGAGGAAGGACGCTCCAGCAGGACCCTCTACAATACAAGTCTTGAAGATTAATCAAACATCAAAGACAAGAGCCTTTTTAAAAAAGAGACTCACGGTGAAGGTCCAATTCCAAGGCATAACAAGGAAGAGAAACCTTACTAAGCACAGCGCCTTCCCAAATATAATTTTTAAAATAAAGAGCTGAAATTTTGAACTACCGGCACAAGACATAAGAAATAAGAAAAGAGTACCAAGAATAAATCCAAGCAACGCCATACTTCTCACTGGTGGCAGAAGCTTGAGTGATTGACCTGGGAGACTACCCAGTCCCAATTAATAGTGGACTTACAAGAGAAGATTTTATAAACAGACCAGAAATTGAAGGAACCTGGTTAAGAAAAAGTCTGAAGAGAGGAATCAGATAAATGTTTAAGAATCATTGACCTGAAGAAGGTAAAACTATTTTAGAACACCGAACGCCGCGTCGACAATTCTTTTCAAACTTGATCATTGTTTATGATTGTACTTTTTAAAAACATTTTCATGTGAAATTAAATGTATATATGTTTTATAAATGAATGTGACTAATGTGTTTTTAACATTGAAATTGTGATGTTTTTAATGTATTGGCAAACGAAGAACAATGAAAATAAAAGAGATATAACAAATCCCGCTGTTTCAGTTTTAAATAGAACTCTCAATGTTTGAACTAGTAGTTATCTAAATTTGGTAACTTGCGAAGTCTTTTACTCTTTTGCTGAAATTGAGATAGAAGCCAATCTTCTTCTTCTTCCTTTTAATAGTAAATTGGAAAAGGATTTTTTTGTTGTTACAACGTCTTGCACAAATACATTTGTCTTTGATGCTGTGATTCGTTGTATGTTACTTGCATGGTTTGGACATACTTGTTGGTATCCCTATCGCACTTTACTCACGTGTCTACCAAATTTCATTCTTTGGTTTTCAATACACAATAAGTGTGATGGGATAAGGATAGTGCCAGTTCACAACATTAATTGCCATGCCACACTCATGTTGCTGGACATTGGACATCCACATATTCTTGTCATTACATTGCCATCTCATTTGGCCTATGTACACAATAGTGGATGCTGATGCTTTCACAGTTGTCCCATGGCTAACCTATGTGTTAGTGTTTGTTCTGATGAAATTATAGAAATGCAAGGTCAGTGCAGTGTGGAAGATGAGTCATACACAGTGTTTGTGATGCAAGACGTTTCCAATTTTGTCATTACATTGACACATCTGTCAGCTATGAAGGTAGTATCACTTGCAATAGTGGAATATATGTGTATGATCGTTGTAAAAATCAGATGCTTCAGTGTATTGATTTATCCCTTAATCTGGCTCAACTATCCTTTGATTCCTCAGCCTACCCCCGTCAAGCTGATCATGATCAGCATTGTCATGTATTTTTGTGTCTTTTGTCAGAAAACATTTTCCCAGTGGCACAGATTACACAAAGAGATTGTTTGTCAAAACTTTGGAGTACATTTGAGAGTGTGGCCCCAGCTACATCGAAGCACCATACACACATTGTCTTGACTCCTAAAGTCTTCTGAGAAGATGGATCTGATGGTGCTTAGGGCACAACATAACAAGCACATTGTATTTCACAGTGATGGTCTATATCCATTCTGTAATTCCGATGCACAAAACATTTTAGCATTCCAGGTCTTGGTTTAGTTGGTGTCATATACCATGCAAGGTGATTGCTCTGTGTGACACTGTTGGCTAGAGCACTTACGTTTTCCAGATTGTTCACCTTCGGAAGTTGCAAACAAAGCGTATAAGATATGGATGAACTTATTGTTTATTATACTATATCATGAGGTGAACATATAGGTGCCAAGCTATACGTAAAACAATATAATTCTAAGGTGACATTATGCGAAGAAGTTGTTTATAATTTCATCCCTCCTCAATTATGCAGTTGCAGAAGTGGAAGGTTGGCTTGGATCCACTTCCTCCTCCAACCCATCATCAGGATATTACATCTCTTCTTGGTCTTCAGGCAGAGATGTATTTGTCCTTACACAAATGTTGTGTAGTATACAACAAGCAAGTATTATCTTGCACAAAAATGCCGGGCTATAAGCGAGCCTTCCACCTGAAATGTCCAGACACCGAAACCTTTATTTGAGAACTACAAATGTTCCTTCTACTATGGCCCTTGTGTGGCTAAGTGCCACATTGTAGTCTCTCTGTGCCTGTGTATGTGTGTCACTTTGATGGGTGTCATCACCAATGGCAATAGTGCATAGCCTTGGTCAGCTGAAACAGAAAATGGAGAAAAGATACGTAAGTCTATTAGCATGATGTGTTTGAGGATTACATTTTTTGACTTTGTGTCCAGTGTGCAGCATTCTACATTCACCTTCCACATAGTGTGGTACAGACAAATAACTTGCATCTTTGCCATTAACTTGCCTATTGTTTACAGCATACACATCACTAAAATGCCATTGGCCTGGTCCTCTGTAATACCACCATAGTGTAATTGTCAGGAGGTATGGGTGCCTTTACACAAATTTGCACTCATCATCCTTACGCTCACTTGACACATGGCAATGGCTGTAGGAGTTACTTCCATTAGTGCAAACATGTAGTTACATTTACATTTCTGGATGTAAAAGTTTCAAAGTGTCAGGCATTGACATGAAAGCCGATGTCTTTGACCCTGTGAGTTTTTATCTTCACATGTTAGTGCAAACTGGCCATTTTTGAGACACCATACATTATTTACTATGTGTGTATGGAGCTGGGGCATTAACATTGGAACAAGTATACTGCATACAAGGCAAGACACCTTGGTGCAAATGTATACCATATCTTTGACACTGCTTGCTATCCAATCATTGTGTGTTTGCGCTGGCAGCTGCAGTGCTGTTTACCATTGTGACACACACAAAATGCCCTTCTAGACATTGTTATTAGTTCTGATAGGAGATGTGTTCTGTGTATGCAATGGGATGTGTATTGGCTGCACAGGCGGGTCCCTTGGATGAGAGCTAGGATTATGAAGTTTCTCTCAATAATTTTATGGTTGTTTACATTGTCTGGTATTTATTTCATTAGTTGTGTTATGTTAAGCATCATTGTCTAGCATGACTATTGCAGTACTAGTGTCTGTGATTCATTTGCTTACTCATAGAAGTGTGTAATGTCATCTCTCCTCTTGCCTATGGGAACACCTTCTGGGCCACTGAGTTCACAACAGGGATACATTGCTTTCTCACTGTCTGGTGGTAGCTGTTTAATATGAAGTGTGCTTACATAAATGTCCAGGACAATATCTAGATGTGCACATGGTTTATCAGGATGTTCGGTGTGCCACTGTACATCGGTGATTGTGTAGAGGGCTGAGCTAACCTGAATGCAGAGAAAAGTGTTGGTATATGCTTTTGTTTGACATACACAACATCCATGTTGTTCATGCTCAAACATAATTTATCAATGACTGAGCTGACAGCATTTGAGCATTGTGGACATGTTATCTTGTTGTGGGGAGCTGACATTAGGTTATATAATACATATGTCATAATCCTTGCAATGTAAGCTGAGTTACTCCTGCTTACATTGTGTGATACAGGTTACAGGAACTAATCATAGTGTATATGAGGATTACCCCTATGCTTCTGTATCCTCAGGTGGGATTGTAGAGGCTGAAACACCCCTTGAACACAGTGAAATTGATGCACTACATTGGAGGGGTATGTTGAGGTTGTGTTCTCAAGATATTTGGAGTGTTGCGGGCTATCAAATTATCCATGGAAGGCAATGTTGCCATTTGCAATGTGTGTGATGTCCTTTCTAGTGGGTTGCCTTACTGATTACCTATTTGTATTTGAAACGCTCAGCATTATTTCTTCACATGACCAGGTAGTGGGACAATGGCCATGTCCTCCACCATGTTATAAGTTATAAATGTTATGTTATAAATGGATTTGTAGCGCGCACTGTTAGTCAAGACTGTCCTGGCGCGTGGGAGAAAAACTGACAGAAAGAGCTGAGAAACTAAACTACTTGTTGAAACAGGTGGGTTTTTAGGCGTTTTTTGTAGATGGCCAGTTCAGTCATATGTCTTAATAGGTCTGGAAGGTCATTCCACATGGTGGCAGCTCTAACAGCCAGAGACTGACAACCTAGACGTGATTTCCTAAACCTGGGGACCACCAGACGTCTGAGGGCCGCCGAGCGGAAATGGCGCGTCAGCTGATATAACGTAAATCTGGCCCTCAGATAAGATGGACAAGGGCCATGTAGGGCTTTGTGAGTCAGGACCAACGCCTTGAATCGCACTCTTTGAGTCACCGGGAGCCAATGAAGATCGCAAAGCTGTTTGCTGGCACTTAGTCTCCTGGGGATGTCAAAGAGGAGCCGAACAGCCGCATTTTGAACCTCTTGAAGTTTTCCCAGGAGAAAGCCAGGGGAGCCGATGTAGAGGGCATTGGCGTAGTCCAAGCGCGCGAGTATAAGCGCCCTGGTAACTGCCTCCTTGGCAGCTGGGGGCAGAAGGGGGAAGAATTTCCTTAGGGTTGTTAGGGTACCGAAGCATGATCCCGCCAGTCTCATGATTTGCTCGTGGAAGCACAAGTCAGCCCCAAACCAAATCCCTAGGTTCTTAGCTATCCCACAGTCACCCTTGGGACAGGGGGATCCTTTGGGCCAAAGTTCTTCTTTAAAGGCCACCGGGAATTGACCATAGAGGAGGATTTCTGATTTATCCTCGTTGCAATTGAGGCTGGCCTGGGCAAGCCAGGCAAATACTGAGGACAGACAATGTTGGGCTTCATCAGTGCGTAGGTCACTACCTTTCCAGGTAAAGAGGAGTTGGGTGTCATCGGCGTAAGCCATTATTTTGGCACCCAACCTCTCTGCTAGGTAGATAAGGGGGGGTCAGATAAACATTAAAAAGCAAGGGCCTCAAAGTCGACCCCTGCAGGACCCCTGTTTCTACTTTGTTATCTGATGAGTGGAAGGGCGGCATCCACACTTGCTGGAAACGGTCTTTAAGAAATGATTCGACCCAGCTTAGAGCAGTGCCCGTGATGCCAATGTTCGACAACCTGGAGAGAAGCTGAAGATGGGGTACCGTGTCGAATGTGGCAGAGAGGTCCAATAAAATCAGTGCCGCCCTGCCGCCCCCATCCAGGCATTCTCTAATGGCCTCGGTGACCTCCACGAGCGCCGTCACAGTGCTGAAAGATGTTCGGAAGCCAGATTGTGCGGGATGTAAGGCACCCGAGGACTCCACAAATTTTTCCAGCTGTCTGAAAGCTGCCTTCTCACAAACCTTGGCTAATGCTGGAAGAAGGGAAATGGGACGGTAATTAGATGGAAGTAGAGGGTCTGCCGTAGGTTTCTTGATCAGAGGGAGGAGTTTTGCGTGTTTCTATTGGGGGGGCATCACACCTGACTGCAGAGATTCGTTGACCAGGGTCCCTACAATAGGAGCGATAATTTCCGCCACCCCGCTTAAAACCCTCGCTGGACAAGGATCCGTTGGTGACCCTGATTTTAGAGATTTTAAGATGGTCATCACGTCCTTCACCTCTACTCGTTCAAAGCATGTAAGGAGCTGGGATGGTTCAGTACTGGCCTGAGCCAGCAGAGTGGGAGGAGGATAAACCAGGGCCGGTAGCTTAAGGCTGGCCTGAATTTTTGGGATTTTCTCGATGAAGAAGAAAGACAGCTTCTCACACCAGCTGGGGGAAGGGGGTGCAGAAGAGAGTTCTGCCACTGGAGACGTGAAGCTTTGCACGATAGCAAAGATTTCTCTGCTGTTGTTCTTTGCTCTGAAGATTCTCTCAGTGAAGAAGTCACCTTTAGCTGATTTATTAGTGGCATAATACTCTTTTTGCACTGCGCGGAGTTCCGCCTTGGCTAATGGGCAATATTCCTGGCGCCAGGCCCGTTCCCGTACTTTGTATCCTAACTTCAAAGTTTTTAAATGGTCCGTGTACCAGGGAAATGATGGAGAGGCTCATGGGCGCCTGTTTCCTAATGATTGGAGGAGTGTTTTGATGGTATTGCTCATCCATTTAGAGAAATTATCAACTGCCTCCTTTAAATTACTGGCATCGGAGGGGAGAGTCTGAGCCAGTGCAGAGGCCAGGGCTGGGATATTAATTTTTGGTGGGGGAGGGCCATGGTTCTCATTAGCCGATGTACGAGTGCTACCAATGTCCCATGAGAAGCAGACCAAGTAGTGGTCACACCATGTCACCAGGCGGGGGACTTAGTGCCAAACTAAAATTGGAGAAGACAAGGTCAAGACAGTGGCCCCCTGAGTGGGTGATATTTTGCACCTGCTGGGCTAGAAGAGCTAGATGGCAGAGATCCATCAAATCTCTTGTCCCCGGGGCTGATGGGAGATCCACATGTATGTTAAAATCTCCTAGCAGCAGGAATTTAGAAAACCTCAATGCTCTTTGAGTGACAACCTCCTCTAGAGATTTAATAAAGGAGCTGGGGGGACCGAGGTGGCGATAGACCAACATCCCTCCCAAGGTGAAATGAGGGGAAAGGGCTATGGAGAACTCCATCACTTCTCCTTCTAAAATGTCCCCAGTACTTTCCCTTATTAAAGTCCATTTATCCCTGAAAATCACGGCTATACCTCCACCTCTACCTGAGCTGTGGTCGAGTCTGGCTATCTTGTACCCACATGGAGTAGCTAGTTCGATCACCGGAGCACAGAAATTGTGTAGCCATGTCTCCGTGATGAATAACAGGTTGAGCGTCTCATCAATAAGCAACTCATGGACCTCCTCCGTATGTTTGACCAGCGAGCGAGCGATGATGAGTGCTGCGCGAATGTTAGTATAGTGATCAATGCCGGTAAGAGAGGGTGGTGTAAATGTAAGCCTCCTGAATTGAAAATGGCAGGCGGGGCAGATTCGTGACATAGAGTGTAATACCTCCCAAGGCATGGCATTACAGCATGGATTTTATTGAGTGAATGCAAAGCATCACGACTATAGCCAATGAGTACATCCCCTGACTCGCCCTCAACAAAACCAGCGTTTCTGGCCCTGTGCACTGTCGGTGCACGGACGGGCGCAGACGGGCTTACCTTAAGCGCACCTTCAGCGCGCCATCGTCGCGCCCGTTGCGCTCGTCCGCTGCGCTCTCGAGGGAACATTTGCAATTTATGCCCTGCCTCCCCAGATGAGCTAGACCGCTAACTCCGGCCCAACACAGCCCAAGATGGCGCCTCGCCCTCCACACAAATGGCACAATCAGCCGCGGTGGAACGGGGCGAGGGAGGCCACAAGGAGAACAAGAATGCTCAAGTTATGCTCTTTGATAAATAAAAACAGTGCACAAAGTGGTGAGTGACAGTTTTTAAAAATTAATTGGCGCCAGCATCTAAATCATGCCCGCGCTATCATCGAAATTTGACCAAGCTTAAAAAGTATTTTGCGAGGTGTACCTGCTCACACTATCACAGAGTCCCCCAGCGAACCTCAGGAGCTGCCACCACCTGAAAGTCCACCATAGCATCATGCTAGATGACATTCCCTCATCTCTTGAGACTGGTTTTGGTGGACCACAATATCTTATTGAATGTCAACATGACCAACATCATGGCATAGTGTAGCACCTGCTATATCTGATTGAGCTTGGGAGATTGTGACATATGTGTTTGGCAGCCTATTCTTAAATGTTATCTGTGGCAGGACTGGCATTGTAAGGGCAAAGGAGAAACTTAACAACAGTGGCAACATTTCATATTAGGCTACAATTGTAAACAGAGGGTTTAGGAACTGTGACCCACAAAGCAAGAATTATGAACACTTGATGGATAACCTTTTGTTAGTTATAAAGCCATGGTAACAGCAGGACAGAATGATGACAGACTGAAAATTAGTGAGAAAGGTAAGGTAATTGATGCAGGATAGACCTTGATTGCACATGCAACATAGGTCATGGTTTAATAATAGGAGTGTGAGTGATGTAAAGACTCAACTGTGGAAAATTGTTTAGGTAATATAAATCTTAGTACAATTATGATTTTATGTGATTACAAAACAAATTAGGCTGAGTAAATTGGAAAGCAGACCACTGAGATTTAACACGGTGTTGAGTGACGAGTGGAAAGGCAAGGGAATGAATGTAGGCAAAGTAAGGATGGATGAATGGAAGGGAAACAAACGTTCTTAAAAGCAGATAAGAAGGGATGATGGAAGGGCAAGCGGAAGATTATCCGACAGGACAAGCCAAAGTGTAAAACAATAATAATTGTGAAGCCGCTTAATAATATTGGAACATGGACAATGAGGAATGCTGAAAGCTAGAAGGTGAACACTAAGTTGAGGGAATGGACCAAAGTGAGGTATGACTTTAAAACACTATGATGCACTTGGGTTTTGAGGACATGAATCAAATACTGTTTGGACATACATATTTTAAATAGGAGAGGTATGTAGTGAGCAAATGTCACTGCTGAGTGTGCACTTTTTTTTTTTTAAAGATATCTTTTTCTTTATATGACCTCCGTAGCTACTGCCACCTCTCGACCTGTCCCGCTACTAGCGCAAATAGCTTTTGGTGGCTATTTAGTCTCAGCTGATTTATTTAAAATGGGGATTACCTGTTTATACTCAACTTGAGCTGACCCAGAGGTATTAATCATTGGAAGTGTATTAGGTCTAGGTCTAACCAATTTAAGCCATGAACTATAAACTAATCCCCAGCCCGGGGATCGTCCAGCCAATTCCAGAATAGCCCCAACTCAGGCCTACCCGTTGAGATAGTAATCCTCTGGTCTATGGGTCGATAGTATTTAACAGACTTCTACCAATCATTCCAGCTGGGGGATGTTTCTTGTCCCCACAACAGGCAGATCTCCCTCCTTGCCAACAATATCAGATAGAACACCAATTTATATTGAGACCCAGACTGAGTTCGTGTCCCAGCCATCATGTCTACCACACCAAAAAGAATAAGAACTGGGCTAACCTCTATTTCTAGACCCATAACCCTGGAGATGGTCTTACCGACAACCAACCAGAATTGATGTATTCTTGGGCAGGAAGTAAAAATATGGACGTCATCCGCGCTCTGGACGCCACACCTCCAGCAAGTTGCAGCACCACCACCCTTCAGTTTAAAGATCTTTAGCGGGGTCCGGTATATAATATGTATTATGTATTGTAAAAAAATGATTTCTTTTGAGAGCAGCAGATTTAATCACGGAATAAAGCATGTCAATAGATACTTGCCATAACTCCTTCCAGTCTTCGCCTGGCAAGTAGCTCTCCCAGACCCGATACGGCTTATCCCTTCTTTTTTCTGCAGCAACCAGAAGATGGGAGTACCAAAGGGCGATTTCTTTCTTCCTTAACATTCTATTTTGCAGATCATTTTCCATATCATCTTCCAGACTACCGGACCATCTTTGAGTCTTACACCATAACGCGAGCTGGTAGTACTTGAATCTGGAGAGAGTTCCAGCAGTGGTTTGGTTCCAGAATTCCCAAGGAAGTCATTTACTGTCCTGTACCAGGTCCCCCCATAACAGAACTCCTGCCGCTTTAAAGGGATTAGATAGGGCGTCTAAAAGGCAGTCCGGCATTCCGGGAGAGCCCCACACAGGGGCCCCCTTGCTATAATAGGAAATCCCAAGACAGAAACGACAGTCCGACCACAATTTGGCCGCCATCCCCAGTGTTTTCAGCCGCACCTTTTTGTAGAATTTGGGGGACCCAAAATTTATACAAAAAAACAGATTCCCCCATCCCCTCCAACATGACTTTAAACATGCTACCAATGAGGGACTCATCTGGTGAGTGTAATAACATCAGAGCATTTTTTAGTTGGTAGGCCCAGCAATAAAATTGAAAATCCGGTAAACCCAAACCACCCTGTGAAAGTTTGTATCTAAGTTTTTTCCATGATAATCTAATCCCCCTTCCTGCCCAAATAAATTAAGAAATCCTACCCTGGATTTTCAGAATCTCGGCTTTTGGAAACTCCAAAGGTATGTTGTTAAAAAGATAGGTGTATTTAGGGAGAACACACATCTGAATTAGATTAACACGACCATAAAGTGATATTGGTATGTTCTGCCATCTCTTTAAAAGAATTTCCACTTCCCTTGAGATTCTAGCTAAATTCACCGTTGGAATTTTCCTAATATCTTGGGTTATTGTGATTTCAAGGTATCTTAATTCTGTCTCAAAGACTTCCCCCAGATTGGCTATATTCCAAGCCATTACCTTCGTTTTATCTGTATTGATCTCATACCCTGAGAACTTCCCGAAGTTATCAGATTCATGTATAAGCTCATACAGAGTAGTATCCACACACGAGGAGAGCAGGACTAGATAATCTGCATGAATTGCAAGTTTCCTGACAAGCCAGCCCACTTTAAATGGGGTGATCTTTTCATTTAACCGAAAACTCTGAGCAAAAGGTTCCAAATATATATCAAATTGAATGGGGGACAGCAGACAACCCTGCCTCATTCCGCATTCTATGTTCACAATCGGGGATAGATTACCAGTAACTAAAATGCGTGCATGAGGTGAGCTATAGATTTTTTTATTACCTCTCTAAAGGCTCCAGCAAAGCCTATAACATTCAGGGTTCTGTCCAGAAAATGCCAGTTGACGCGGTCAAAATCTTTGGCCGCGTCGAGCGTAATAATTGACAAGGGGCAAACCGAAGCTAAGGCCAGGTCCACAGAACCAATCAGAGTATACACCAGCTCTGACAATTGCCTACCCGGAAGAAAACCCTTCTGGTCTTCATGGACTATCTGGGGTATAATCTTGCAGAGGCATTTGTTCAAAATCCCTGCAAATACTTTATGGTCCACATTTAATAAAGATATCGGACAATACGATTGACACTCAAGTGGGTCCTTATCAGACTTCAGGATCAGAGTAATAACTGCATGAGACCATGACTTGGGTAAAGGAGAAGTGCCCTTTAATATTTCATTAAACAGAACCAGCCAGACCGGAATAATTTCATGTTGAAGCATGTTATAGACCTCGATCGAGATTGAGTCTAGGCCTGCAGCTTTCCCCTTTTTGGCCAGGTTTAACACATCCAGTATCTCACTCCCTGATATATCTCGAGAGAGAAATTCTTGAGTAGCCTCTGTTAACCTCTGGAGTTGCTTCACCTTAAACCAGGTGTCTGTAAGCTCATCAACCCCTTGGAGATCTTCATGGTATAAATCCTGAAAGAACCCTGTGAAAACCTGGGCTATTTCATCTTTTTCCTCTATTATTTGGGTGCCCCTCTTAATCTTACTTATATACGTGCTAGCTCTATCAAACCTAAACTTCATAGCAAGAAGCTTGCCGCAGTTTTCCCCTTGATCGAACTCCCTCATTTTACTTAACTCCCATTTTTGGCGCAAAATTTCTTCTGATTTTACTTTACATTTTAATTGGCAGTCCTCCACCTTCTTTACCCAGTGCTCATACCCCTAAGCTCAGCTTCCGCCCTTGCTATCTGCAGTTCTAACTCAGCCCCTTCTTCCCTCTCTGACCTGGCCCAGCCTGAAACCGCCCCTTTTAGTGTCCCTCTAAGCCACGCCTTAAAGGTATCACAAACAATATAGAGTGAGGCAGATCAAAGATTATTCTGGAAGAACATATTGGTTTCTAATTTCAAGAAGCCAGGCGTGGTGGTTAATAGGAGAAACCGCCTATTCAGTGTACACCTCCTGATTGAGAAATCTGGAGGAAAGTCTAGATTAAGGGCCAATGCACCATGATCCGATAGATGAATGGGCATGTGTTTAATTAAGAGGACCCTATGGATATCAGCCTGTTCCATAAATATGTAGTCTAGTCTAGAATAATGGAAGTTCATCTTACTATAGAAGGAGTACTCCTTAAACTCGCCATGTTTTTTCCTCCATACATCACATAAGTTAAAAAATTTCAGGATGTTCAGAAGATGCTCTTTTACCCGGGGAACAGCTATCTGAATACGAGGGGAGGACCTATCTAACCTATTATTTAGCAGTACATTAAAATCTCCAGCCAAGATGAGCAGAGCCTCGAAGTCTGCGAGGGCCAAACATAGAGTATTCAGAGGGGAAATATCATCTTCGTTAGGCCCATAAAAGCTCACAAAAGTCCGTTTTACCCCCCTAAACTTAATCTCTGCGATGACCCAACGTCCTCTGCAATCTACGTGGGACTTAGTTACCTAGAGACCAGAATTTCTTTTCAGTATTATCGCAGTCCCCTTTGAACAGCATTGCTGATCCGATGCAACAATTGTGTCCACCCATTTATATTTGCCAAATAGAGCTTTACACTCTGCTTGCATGAGATGAGTCTCCTGAAGCAAAATCATTTTTGCAGGACTATTCCTTAAATACTGAAAAATAAGCTGTTGCCTTCTAGTTACCCTCAATACATTGACGTTCCAGCTGAGACAATCAAGTTGTTGAGACCCCACCTGGGTAGTACTATCCCCCAACATTAAACTGGATCGACCTTCTACCGTAGCTACTAGAGGTTGTAATGTCACATGACTTTATTCCTTTTTTTTCCCCAATGCTCCCCACCAACCAATGTGAAAACTCCCAAAACTCCCCAATCACCCCCCCCCGCCCCTTGGGGACCCTCCCATACTACCTACTGGCAATAAGTATTGCCTATTTGAGCCTAGAGCCCATCGCCTCTATATATATACATAACATTAAAGAAAGCTGTTAATGGATGCTGAATCCCTGACCCCCTCCTCAGACATCTACTTTATGTTGTGCCAGAAAGCTGTCTACCTCCTCCGGGAACCTAAAGTTATACATCTTATTTGCGAGGAGTACTTTCAGAAAAGCTGGAAAACGCAACTGCACCTGGGCCCCTAAATCCTTTAGAGCATCCATCCTTTTTCTCAGCTCCCATCTCCTGTCCTCAGTTACCAGCGATATATCTGAATGAACTCTGAAGGAGGCGCCTTGCACCTGAATAGACTTAAGTTTAAGAGCCGCCCCCAAAAGCTGCTCTTTAAGAGTGTAAGACTGTATGAATACCAGAATCTTTCTAGGTTTTTTCCAAGCAGGATTTAGCCTGAAGGGATCTCTCTGTATTCGCTGTATTTCTACATCCCAGACTGCGGCAGATGCAATCTGCGGGAAGGCACTGGTCAGAATGTTAACAACATAGGACTTTAGATTGTCTCCTTCCAAACCCTCCTTTAGGTCTCGGATCCTAATGTTATTCCCCCTAGACATATTTTCCAATCTCTCCAGTCTTTCTGCCATATCCCACTCCCTCTCCTTTAAACTCGATATCTCATGAGTATTATTCTTAGTCTCTTGCCCGAGGCTCCCTACTTTTTGTTCTAAATCGTCCATCCTTTGTGTCAGAGACAGAAAGTTTTCTTCCAGGCCGGTGCAGGTGGCTTTTATTTATTTTTTGGTTTGTTTCCGAGATGGCGAAACGCGACCCCATTTCCAATGTTAATTGTTTTAGTAGCCCTGTACCGTATCCACATTTTGTAGACCCTCTTTCACCGGAGCAGATCCTGCCTCCTCAGGTTCATCCGGCCTTTCTTCCCCACTCGATACAGGCAGAGCACTTAGAGGTGCAAAACGATTGGAAAGTGTAATAGAAGGGTCCACAACCTCCCCAACCTGCTCTACCATGACACTGTGGCCACCTGAGAGTTAAGGTCCGGGTTGGCCTGGATGTTAGCCATGAAGTAGGTCCTGAGTGAGGGCGCTAATTTTATAAGGACTACACTTTTTGTCTTCTTTTGACTTTTTGCGGGCGTAGACTTGCCTGATTTACTAGCCAGTTTATTGGCTCTATTTATTACCTGCCTCTGTTTTACTGTTTGCCTGGCTTGACCCTTCTCGTTCCCTGTAGCTTGGCGTTGCTGTGTTGTCTGGTCCCCCCCTAGGAAGTTGCGTGACCTTAATTTATAGTGTCTCCCCTGAGACGGTTCAGTATAAGAGGTGGGAGGGGGATTAAAGACACTAGGGGTACTGGGTGTAGAGGTGTGACCTACACTGTCTGTACTGCACTGCACTGAGGTGTCAGATTTTGATGTATGTACCTGTACCTGTCCTTCACCCCCTAAAGCTTTGCGTGGACTTAACTGATGAGAGGGAGTGGGGCTGGCTACCTCCATGGGACATATATGTGATACATATCCCGCTTTTAAAAATTGATTGCGGAGCCCGAGGAGCTAAGTAGGGGGCTCAGGATACAACTGGGGGGACTAAAACAATCCGAACAATCCAATAGGTTCTGCACCTAGTTGGGAACAAGAATCCTGGCTTAACCTGAGCTTACCCTTACCATTCCCATGAGTAATGTGAACAGTGACCCAGAGCTGACCCAGGCTATAGAGAATATCCCCCTAATATATTACAGAGAGCACGACGAAGATCTACTAGAGCCCCAGCGGCTCTATGTAATGTAACCACCGGTTTTTCAAGCATCAAGCTAGACTGGAGCGAGGGTGATACAGTTAGTGGTGAGACAGCATCAAAGTGTAGAAGTGTATTTATATAGGGACCACACGGTGCAGGTTTAACTTTTACTTTATTTACGGAGCGCCGGGAAACACAACCATTTGCTTTGGAATGGTCGGCGCCAATGCTCTAAGATGGCCGCCTTCCGTTTCCGCTACTCCCCTTCCTGTTCCGCCTAGCGGAACACTAGAACGCTAAAGCGTTACCACATATCTCCCCCCTTTAATCATTGTGATAACAACCAACAAAGTTCTTACTTCCAGTCCATGTTAAAGTCCTTAAATCTTTTGGGCGCCTTCACTTCTCTACCAACTCTGGTCTTCACCTTCACCATTCTCTCATTGCAATCCTGTTCCTTCCTTTCCAAATGCTCTCCCGCTCTTTCGCCGTCTTTGTCCATCACCTCCTCATTCTCTGCTTCCTTGCATCCACTCCTCAGCCTTTCTCTCTCTCACCTACTTCGCCTTCTTCCACTTTCTGCATTCCTTCTTCTACATTCTCACTTCTCCTTCCATTACTTCCTTCTTCTCCGTCTTCCACGACATTCTCTGCTCCTTCTTCCACTTCACCTTCCCACTTGATGATCTTGCTGCATTTGGCCATCCTGTCCTGCGACCATACCTTCCCATCACTGAGCAAGGCCGACCGGGCGTACGGCTCTAGAACTTGTAAGGGCGGTGAGAACTTGCTTTCGCCCTTCTTCTTGAGGACCGCCACCTTGACTCTCACCCAGTCACCCTTCTCCAGTTCTGCTCCTTTCACATTGTGATTTCTATTGAAATGTGTCGTGTACACCTCTTGTGCTCTCTCCAAGTTTCTTTTTACCACCGCTGGAGACCATTTGCTCTGTATAACCAACTTCCTCCATGCCATGTTATCCTTGGTGAATGCTTCTCTCCCTCTCAAAACCTTAAAAGGGCTGTATCCGGTGCTCCCCGGTGTGATCCTATATGCCCAGATCATCTTTTCCAGTTCTTTCTCCCAGTCTAACCCATCGTTGATGGCTGCCTGGATGGTACCCATAACCACGCGATTAAATCGCTCCACTTGGCCATTACCTGAGGGATGATAGATTGGCGTGTGTTTCACCTCTATTCCATTTCTTTCTGTGAAGGCAATCCACTTGGCCGAGGTGAACTGCGGCCCGTTGTCGCTGATGATGACCTTCGGGATTCCTTCTCTTATGAAGGTGGTTTGCAGGAAGTTCACCACTGCTTCCGTATCCACAACCTCTCTTATTTCAATTTCCGGCCATTTGGAGAATTTGTCAATGAGGGCCACCACATACTTCTGTGTCCCTGCTTTATTTAGGACGGGTCCCAATATGTCCACCGACAGCATTTCCCAGGGTCCATCCGGTATTGGGAATTTGCCCAGAGGGGGTCTGATCAAGCTTTGCGATTTGTCCGCTTTGGCACACGACTCGCACTGCCTCACATGTCGTTCGACCTGCGCATCGATGGCCGGCCACCAGTATGATTGCCTGGCAAGGGCTTTGGTCTTGGTGATGCCCTGGTGCCCTTCGTGTAGTAAAACCATTAAATGTTCCAGTAAGCCTTGAGGTGGTACCACCTTGTCCCCTCTCAACAGGAAGATGGGATTCTCGGCCAGCGACAGTTCCTCTCTCACTTCCCAGTATCTCCGGAGTTCCTCTTTTAGGTGTCTCTTCTCCGGCCACCCATGGATGACATAACCCTTGATGGCTTCCAAATCAACATCCTCTTTGTATGCCTCTTCCCACTCTTGCATACTTATCACATTTTCGGCTTCTTGAATCGTGGCGATGACATAGCCTTCCCACTTCTGTTCTTCCTGGCCGCTCGCGTCTTCCATAGCTGCCGCTCTGCTAAGGAAGTCTGCCACCTTGTTCTTTGGTCCTGGGATGTGTTCCACATCATACACAAAGTCCAACAGTCGCAGAGTCATTTTTGCGATCCTGGGTGTAGCGTGCGCATGGCCACTTGAGGTTAACACTCGGACTAAGGGCTTGTGGTCCGTCTTTACTAAGAATCTTGCTCCCCACAGGTATTGGCGGAATCTCTCCATGGCCCATACAACTGCCAGCATCTCCTTCTCAATCACGCTAAACTTTTCTTCATTGGGGGCTAGGGACCTGGATGCGAAGCTGACTGTTGACATCTCGCCAGTCTCTGACCGTTGCATTAAGACTGCTCCTAGACCCCGGTCACTGGCGTCTGTCGTGAGGATTGACTCGGCACTGGGGTCGAATCCTTTTAGAGGAATGGTGGCACTCATCTCTGTCTTCAGCGACTCAAACTCCGCTTGTTCCTCCTGGCCCCATAGGAATTTGTTCCTTTCCTTGAGCAGCTGGCGTAGGTGATGCGTCTTGGATGCAAAGTGGGGAACAAACTTGCTGTAGTATTCGGCCATTCCCAAGAATGACCGAACATCTTCCTTCTTGCTCGGGGTGGGGGCATCCTGAATCGCCTTCATGTTGGCTGTTTTAGGTTTGATCCCTTCTTTACTTACTTCATGACCCAGATACGTGACTGACTGTACTCCTAATTTGCACTTCGACCATTCCGCTGTCAACCCATTGTCCTGCAAGGTTTTGAGTACTTTGTGAAGTTTTTCATTGTGGTCGTGCATGGACTTTCCCATCACCAAGATATCATCTTGAAAGAACTGGACGTCGTCTACACCCTTCAGTAACTTGTGCATCATCTTCTGGAAGACCGCGGCCGCTGATGCCAGGCCAAACGGCATCCGTACGAATTCATAACAAACAAACGGCGTGATGAACGACGTGAGATGGGTGCACGAGGGGTGTAGCTTTACTTGGTGATAGGCCGACGATAGGTCCACTGTGGAGAACCATTTGATGTTCTTTGTCTTTGACAGCATCTCGTTTATGCGCGGTAGAGGAAACTTGTCAATGATTATGTTCTTGTTTAATTCCCTAAGGTCCACGCACAGCCGGACTTTACCATTCGGCTTCTGGACCACCACCAGTGGAGAAAGCCACTCCGCGCTTTCTATGGCTCTGATCACTCCTTCCCTTTTGAGTCTGTCTAGTTCCTGTTGTACCGCTTCCCTGCTCCGGAACGGGATATTTCTCACCTTGTGCACCACCGGAGTCGCTCCTTCTTTCTGTCTACGTACTTGACAGTTGTCCCCCTGGGTTTGCAGCGGCACACTTTCTCGTAGTGACCAAATATCCCACAATATGAACATTTTGCCCGAAATGCTGGGCACACTTTATCATTCCCTAGGTGCGTAGTACTCCCGCACCTGTAGCAGTTTTGACGTCCCCCTTTGTTCGCTCTCTGGTCTGCTGGATTAGTGGTTTTTGGACGTCTGCTTTCCTGATTTCTCTGCAACTCTTTTTGCCTGGGACGCTCTCCTCTCCCTTGCGTCATTATCTTGCATACCGTCTGCGTACCTCCTGTTTCCTTTTTGGCGGCTTGGGCGCAGCGTTTGGACAGTTCGACCTTCTTTACCATTGCTCAAATTTCTTTGAGAGGGGCATCTCCATTCACCCATAGTTTCTCCTGGACATGGGTGCTTGACGTGTGCATGATAATCTGGTCCCTAATTAGGTCGTCATGTAGTGTGCCAAACTTGCATGTGAGTGCCAGTTTTTGCAGGGCTACCACGTATTCATCTACCGTCTCATTGCTCTTCTGTTTCCTTTGGAAAAAGTTGTAACGGTCAATCGCAACACATACGACAGGTCTGAAGTGTGCGTCCAGGTCAGCGATGGCGTGGCTGAATACGTCGGTGTCTGTGGCGTCCCTTTCTACTTTTACAATGGTGTCGTAGACCCTTATCCCTTCAGGGCCCAGATTATGTAACAAGATCTTTTTTCTTCTCTTGCTGGAGTATGACGCACCTGCCTCTTCCTCCAACGCGTCGGGAAATATCTCTTCCAGTCCTCCCATAGCCTCTCTGGTTCCCCTGAATTGGTTAGGAAAGGCACGAGCTGTGTGAGGGACGACGACTGTACCGCCATGTTGTCGGCTCTTCGTCTGGCGGGCTGGATGGGGCTAGCTCTCCCCGGGGGGCTTCCTGGCACGGTTTGCACTGCTGGGTCCCTTGCCTCAAGGTCTCCGTCACTGTCCTCTTCTTGCAGGGCGTACTCGGGTGCAGGTAGTGCCTGTGAGTCTGCCTCCCCTTCAGGGCGAGTGTTGGTCGGCCCCCTTCCGCCCTCACTCAGTTCCGCCAGCTTGCCAAGCGCAGCTACTCCCCGCGGAGACCAGTGTGCCCCCTTGCTCCGGCACTGCTCCTCTCTGCGTGGGCTCCCTCGCTCTGCTCGCTTGCATGGCACTCGGTGGGGACCTGTGGATGGGAGGGCTCGGCCCCGTGATTCTCGGTCAACCGGGGCGCTTGCAGGCCTACCTCCTCACGCAGTGCTCCTGCTAAGCTCCGTTGCCTGAGGAACGCGCTGTACTGCGCTCGGTGGGGTCCTCTGCCACACTCCGTGACCTGCTATGTTGCCACCGCCGGTCCAGCTCTCTCGGCGTAGCACGCTGCGTGTGGGTCGGGCGTCATCCCAGAAGCCTCGTCGCCATTGTAGAAGTGTATTTATATAGGGACCACACGGTGCAGGTTTAACTTTTACTTTATTTACGGAGCGCCGGGAAACACAACCATTTGCTTTGGAACGGTCGGCGCCAATGCTCTAAGATGGCCGCCTTCCGTTTCCGCTACTCCCCTTCCTGTTCCGCCTAGCGGAACACTAGAACGCTAAAGCGTTACCACACAAAGTTCAGGCAACCTTCCCCTGATTATGCAATTTCGTATTGTATTACTAAAGATTGCTAAAGATTGCTAAAAGAAGAAATAAGTCCAAATTCTCCCCCACAGAAAAAAACAACCACTGTGCAGCAAGTTCTTCCCTTCCTTTTTTTTTTATTTCCTGCGTTTTTCACTATATGAGTTATTTTTTTTCCAGTAAGTCAGATTTGCCCTTTCCACTTTTTCCCACAGTCCCAGAGTCCATCCCGGATGGTCTCGCCCACCCCTCCACCAACCTCACAGTCTTCAGGGGTCAAACGTCCTCCGAGAGTTTTTCCGGCCAACAGGGAGACAAGCAGAAAAACTAAGAAAATCTTCAGCTGGGACACCCGCTCCGAGCGGCTCTGAGAAAGCCCAGGAGGGTGCAGCAGAAGCGCTGTCAGCTGATGCAAAGAAGACGCGGGCGCGAGAGAACAGCCTCCGTGATGGTATGCGGCATGTGGCGTGCGTGGTTTATGTAACCCACCGAAGGAGCAACCTGATGCCCCATATTTACAAGGACATGTAAAGCCACACTGTGTGCCTCTGTAATCTACATGGGACTTAGTTACCTAGAGACCAGAATTTCTTTTCAGTATTATCGCAGTCCCCTTTGAACAGCTTTGCTAATCCGATGCAACAATTGTGTCCACCCATTTATATTTGCCAAATAGAGCTTTACACTCTGCTTGCATGAGATCAGTCTCCTGAAGCAAAATCCTTTTTGCAGGACTATTCCGTAAATACTGAAAAATAAGCCGTTGCCTTCTAGTTACCCTCAATACATTCACGTTCGAGCTGAGACAATCAAGTTGTTGAGTCCCCACCTGGGTAGTACTATCCCCCAACATTAAACTGGATCCACCTTCTACCGTAGCTACTAGAGGTTGTAATGTCACATGACTTTATTCCTTTTTTTTCCCAATGCTCCCCACCAACCAATGTGAAAACTCCCAAAACTCCCCAATCACCCCCAATCACCCCCCCACCCCTTGGGGACCCTCCCATACTACCTACTGGCAATAAGTATTGCCTATTTGAGCCTAGAGCCCATCGCCTCTATATATATAATAACATTAAAGAAAGCAGATAATGGATGCCGAATCCCTGACCCCCTCCTCAGACATCTACTTTATGTTGTGCCAGAAAGCTGTCTACCTCCTCCGGGACCCTAAAGTTATACATCTTATTTGCGAGGAGTACTTTCAGAAAAGCTGGAAAGCGCAACTGCACCTGGGCCCCTAAATCCTTTAAAGCATCCATCCTTTTTCTCAGCTCCCATCTCCTGTCCTCAGTTACCCGCGAGATATCTGAATGAACTCTGAAGGAGGCGCCTTGCACCTGAATAGACTTAAGTTTAAGAGCCGCCCCCAAAAGCTGCTCTTTAAGAGTGTAAGACTGTATGAATACCAGAATCTTTCTGGGTTTTTTCCAAGCAGGATTTAGCCTGAAGGGATCTCTCTGTATTCGCTGTATTTCTACATCCCAGACTGCGGCAGATGCAATCTGCGGGAAGGCATTGGTCAGAATGTTAACAACATAGGACTTTAGATTGTCTCCTTCCAACCCCTCCTTTAGGTCTCGGATCCTAATGTTTTTCCCCCTAGACATATTTTCCAATCTCTCCAGTCTTTCTGCCATATCCCACTCCCTCTCCTTTAATCTCGATATCTCATGAGTATTATTCTTAGTCTCTTGCCCGAGGCTCCCTTTTTTTTATTTCTAAATCGTCCATCCTTTGTGTCAGAGCCAGAACGTTTTCTTCCAGGCTGGTGCAGGTGGCTTTTATTTATTTTTTGGTTTGTTTCCGAGATGGCGAAACACGACCCCATTTCCAATGTTAATCGTTTTAGTAGCCCTGTACCGTATCCACATTTTGTGGACCCTCTTTCACCGGAGCAGATCCTGCCTCCTCAGGGTCATCCTGTCTTCCTTCCCCACTCAATAATGGCAGAGCACTTAGAGGTGCAAAACGATTGGAAAGTGTAATAGAAGGGTCCACAACCTCCCCAACCTGCTCTACCATGACACTGTGGCCACCTGAGAGTTACGGTCCGGGTTGGCCTGGGTGTTAGCCATGAAGTAGGTCCTGAGGGAGGGGGCTACTTTTATAAGGACTACACTTTTTGTCTTCTTTTGACTTTTTGCGGGCGTAGACTTGCCTGATTTACCAGCCAGTTTATTGGCTTTATTTATTACCTGCCTCTGTTTTACTGTTTGCCTGGCTTGACCCTGCTCGTTCCCTGTAGCTTGGTGTTGCTGTGCTGTCTGGGCCCCCCCCTAGGAAGTTGCGTGACCTTAATTTATAGTGTCTCCCCTGAGACGGTACAGTATAAGAGGTGGGAGGGGGATTAAAGACACTAGGGGTACTGGGTGTAGAGGTGTGACCTACACTGTCTGTACTGCACTGCACTGAGGTGTCAGATTTTGATGTATGTACCTGTACCTGTCCTTCACCCCCTAAAGCTTTGCGTGGACTTAACTGATGAGAGGGAGTGGGGCTGGCTACCTCCATGGGACATATATGTGATACATATCCCGCTTTTAAAAATTGATTGCGGAGCCCGAGGAGCTAAGTAGGGGGCTCAGGATACAACTGGGGGGACTAAAACAATCCGAACAATCCAATAGGTTCTGCACCTAGTTGGGAACAAGAATCCTGGCTTAACCTGAGCTTACCCTTACCATTCCCATGAGTAATGTGAACAGTGACCCTGAGCTGACCCAGGCTATAGAGAATATCCCCCTAATATAATACAGAGAGCACGACGAAGATCTACTAGAGCCCCAGCGGCTCTATGTAATGTAACCACCGGTTTTTCAAGCATCAAGCTAGACTGGAGCGAGGGTGATACAGTTAGTGGTGAGACAGCATCAAAGTGTAGAAGTGTATTTATATAGGGACCACACGGTGCAGGTTTAACTTTTACTTTATTTACGGAGCGCCGGGAAACACAACCATTTGCTTTGGAATGGTCGGCGCCAATGCTCTAAGATGGCCGCCTTCCGTTTCCGCTACTCCCCTTCCTGTTCCGCCTAGCGGAACACTAGAACGCTAAAGCGTTACCACATATCTCCCCCCTTTAATCATTGTGATAACAACCAACAAAGTTCTTACTTCCAGTCCATGTTAAAGTCCTTAAATCTTTCGGGCGCCTTCACTTCTCTACCAACTCTGGTCTTCACCTTCACCATTCTCTCATTGCAATCCTGTTCCTTCCTTTCCAAATGCTCTCCCGCTCTTTCGCCGTCTTTGTCCATCACCTCCTCATTCTCTGCTTCCTTGCATCCACTCCTCAGCCTTTCTCTCTCTCACCTACTTCGCCTTCTTCCACTTTCTGCATTCCTTCTTCTACATTCTCACTTCTCCTTCCATTACTTCCTTCTTCTCCGTCTTCCACGACATTCTCTGCTCCTTCTTCCACTTCACCTTCCCACTTGATGATCTTGCTGCATTTGGCCATCCTGTCCTGCGACCATACCTTCCCATCACTGAGCAAGGCCGACCGGGCGTACGGCTCTAGAACTTGTAAGGGCGGTGAGAACTTGCTTTCGCCCTTCTTCTTGAGGACCGCCACCTTGACTCTCACCCAGTCACCCTTCTCCAGTTCTGCTCCTTTCATATTGTGATTTCTATTGAAATGTGTCGTGTACACCTCTTGTGCTCTCTCCAAGTTTCTTTTTACCACCGCTGGAGACCATTTGCTCTGTATCACCAACTTCCTCCATGCCATGTTATCCTTGGTGAATGCTTCTCTCCCTCTCAAAACCTTAAAGGGGCTGTATCCGGTGCTCCCCGGTGTGATCCTATATGCCCAGATCATCTTTTCCAGTTCTTTCTCCCAGTCTAACCCATCGTTGATGGCTGCCTGGATGGTACCCATAACCACGCGATTAAATCGCTCCACTTGGCCATTACCTGAGGGATGATAGATTGGCGTGTGTTTCACCTCTATTCCATTTCTTTCTGTGAAGGCAATCCACTTGGCCGAGGTGAACTGCGGCCCGTTGTCGCTGATGATGACCTTCGGGATTCCTTCTCTTATGAAGGTGGTTTGCAGGAAGTTCACCACTGCTTCCGTATCCACAACCTCTCTTATTTCAATTTCCGGCCATTTGGAGAATTTGTCAATGAGGGCCACCACATACTTCTGTGTCCCTGCTTTATTTAGGACGGGTCCCAATATGTCCACCGACAGCATTTCCCAGGGTCCATCCGGTATTGGGAATTTGCCCAGAGGGGGTCTGATCAAGCTTTGCGATTTGTCCGCTTTGGCACACGACTCGCACTGCCTCACATGTCGTTCGACCTGCGCATCGATGGCCGGCCACCAGTATGATTGCCTGGCAAGGGCTTTGGTCTTGGTGATGCCCTGGTGCCCTTCGTGTAGTAAAACCATTAAATGTTCCAGTAAGCCTTGAGGTGGTACCACCTTGTCCCCTCTCAACAGGAAGATGGGATTCTCGGCCAGCGACAGTTCCTCTCTCACTTCCCAGTATCTCCGGAGTTCCTCTTTTAGGTGTCTCTTCTCCGGCCACCCATGGATGACATAACCCTTGATGGCTTCCAAATCAACATCCTCTTTGTATGCCTCTTCCCACTCTTGCATACTTATCACATTTTCGGCTTCTTGAATCGTGGCGATGACATAGCCTTCCCACTTCTGTTCTTCCTGGCCGCTCGCGTCTTCCATAGCTGCCGCTCTGCTAAGGAAGTCTGCCACCTTGTTCTTTGGTCCTGGGATGTGTTCCACATCATACACAAAGTCCAACAGTCGCAGAGTCATTTTTGCGATCCTGGGTGTAGCGTGCGCATGGCCACTTGAGGTTAACACTCGGACTAAGGGCTTGTGGTCCGTCTTTACTAAGAATCTTGCTCCCCACAGGTATTGGCGGAATCTCTCCATGGCCCATACAACTGCCAGCATCTCCTTCTCAATCACGCTAAACTTTTCTTCATTGGGGGCTAGGGACCTGGATGCGAAGCTGACTGTTGACATCTCGCCAGTCTCTGACCGTTGCATTAAGACTGCTCCTAGACCCCGGTCACTGGCGTCTGTCGTGAGGATTGACTCGGCACTGGGGTCGAATCCTTTTAGAGGAATGGTGGCACTCATCTCTGTCTTCAGCGACTCAAACTCCGCTTGTTCCTCCTGGCCCCATAGGAATTTGTTCCTTTCCTTGAGCAGCTGGCGTAGGTGATGCGTCTTGGATGCAAAGTGGGGAACAAACTTGCTGTAGTATTCGGCCATTCCCAAGAATGACCGAACATCTTCCTTCTTGCTCGGGGTGGGGGCATCCTGAATCGCCTTCATGTTGGCTGTTTTAGGTTTGATCCCTTCTTTACTTACTTCATGACCCAGATACGTGACTGACTGTACTCCTAATTTGCACTTCGACCATTCCGCTGTCAACCCATTGTCCTGCAAGGTTTTGAGTACTTTGTGAAGTTTTTCATTGTGGTCGTGCATGGACTTTCCCATCACCAAGATATCATCTTGAAAGAACTGGACGTCGTCTACACCCTTCAGTAACTTGTGCATCATCTTCTGGAAGACCGCGGCCGCTGATGCCAGGCCAAACGGCATCCGTACGAATTCATAACAAACAAACGGCGTGATGAACGACGTGAGATGGGTGCACGAGGGGTGTAGCTTTACTTGGTGATAGGCCGACGATAGGTCCACTGTGGAGAACCATTTGATGTTCTTTGTCTTTGACAGCATCTCGTTTATGCGCGGTAGAGGAAACTTGTCAATGATTATGTTCTTGTTTAATTCCCTAAGGTCCACGCACAGCCGGACTTTACCATTCGGCTTCTGGACCACCACCAGTGGAGAAAGCCACTCCGCGCTTTCTATGGCTCTGATCACTCCTTCCCTTTCGAGTCTGTCTAGTTCCTGTTGTACCGCTTCCCTGCTCCGGAACGGGATATTTCTCACCTTGTGCACCACCGGAGTCGCTCCTTCTTTCTGTCTACGTACTTGACAGTTGTCCCCCTGGGTTTGCGGCGGCACACTTTCTCGTAGTGACCAAATATCCCACAATATGAACATTTTGCCCGAAATGCTGGGCACACTTTATCATTCCCTAGGTGCGTAGTACTCCTGCACCTGTAGCAGTTTTGACGTCCCCCTTTGTTCGCTCTCTGGTCTGCTGGATTAGTGGTTTTTGGACGTCTGCTTTCCTGATTTCTCTGCAACTCTTTTTGCCTGGGACGCTCTCCTCTCCCTTGCGTCATTATCTTGCATACCGTCTGCGTACCTCCTGTTTCCTTTTTGGCGGCTTGGGCGCAGCGTTTGGACAGTTCGACCTTCTTTACCATTGCTCAAATTTCTTTGAGAGGGGCATCTCCATTCACCCATAGTTTCTCCTGGACATGGGTGCTTGACGTGTGCATGATAATCTGGTCCCTAATTAGGTCGTCATGTAGTGTGCCAAACTTGCATGTGAGTGCCAGTTTTTGCAGGGCTACCACGTATTCATCTACCGTCTCATTGCTCTTCTGTTTCCTTTGGAAAAAGTTGTAACGGTCAATCGCAACACATACGACAGGTCTGAAGTGTGCGTCCAGGTCAGCGATGGCGTGGCTGAATAAGTCGGTGTCTGTGGCGTCCCTTTCTACTTTTACAATGGTGTCGTAGACCCTTATCCCTTCAGGGCCCAGATTATGTAACAAGATCTTTTTTCTTCTCTTGCTGGAGTATGACGCACCTGCCTCTTCCTCCAACGCGTCGGGAAATATCTCTTCCAGTCCTCCCATAGCCTCTCTGGTTCCCCTGAATTGGTTAGGAAAGGCACGAGCTGTGTGAGGGACGACGACTGTACCGCCATGTTGTCGGCTCTTCGTCTGGCGGGCTGGATGGGGATAGCTCTCCCCGGGGGGCTTCCTGGCGCGGTTTGCACTGCTGGGTCCCTTGCCTCAAGGTCTCCGTCACTGTCCTCTTCTTGCAGGGCGTACTCGGGTGCAGGTAGTGCCTGTGAGTCTGCCTCCCCTTCAGGGCGAGTGTTGGTCGGCCCCCTTCCGCCCTCACTCAGTTCCGCCAGCTTGCCAAGCGCAGCTACTCCCCGCGGAGACCAGTGTGC
Source organism: Lissotriton vulgaris (assembly GCF_964263255.1). Classification (NCBI taxonomy): domain Eukaryota; kingdom Metazoa; phylum Chordata; class Amphibia; order Caudata; family Salamandridae; genus Lissotriton; species Lissotriton vulgaris. The sequence goes on from NC_141685.1 coordinate 1,472,633,689, forward strand.
CCCCTTGCTCCGGCACTGCTCCTCTCTGCGTGGGCTCCCTCGCTCTGCTCGCTTGCATGGCACTCGGTGGGGACCTGTGGATGGGAGGGCTCGGCCCCGTGATTCTCGGTCAACCGGGGCGCTTGCAGGCCTACCTCCTCACGCAGTGCTCCTGCTAAGCTCCGTTGCCTGAGGAACGCGCTGTACTGTGCTCGGTGGGGTCCTCTGCCACACTCCGTGACCTGCTATGTTGCCACCGCCGGTCCAGCTCTCTCGGCGTAGCACGCTGCGTGTGGGTCGGGCGTCATCCCAGAAGCCTCGTCGCCATTGTAGAAGTGTATTTATATAGGGACCACACGGTGCAGGTTTAACTTTTACTTTATTTACGGAGCGCCGGGAAACACAACCATTTGCTTTGGAACGGTCGGCGCCAATGCTCTAAGATGGCCGCCTTCCGTTTCCGCTACTCCCCTTCCTGTTCCGCCTAGCGGAACACTAGAACGCTAAAGCGTTACCACACAAAGTTCAGGCAACCTTCCCCTGATTATGCAATTTCGTATTGTATTACTAAAGATTGCTAAAGATTGCTAAAAGAAGAAATAAGTCCAAATTCTCCCCCACAGAAAAAAACAACCACTGTGCAGCAAGTTCTTCCCTTCCTTTTTTTTTTATTTCCTGCGTTTTTCACTATATGAGTTATTTTTTTTCCAGTAAGTCAGATTTGCCCTTTCCACTTTTTCCCACAGTCCCAGAGTCCATCCCGGATGGTCTCGCCCACCCCTCCACCAACCTCACAGTCTTCAGGGGTCAAACGTCCTCCGAGAGTTTTTCCGGCCAACAGGGAGACAAGCAGAAAAACTAAGAAAATCTTCAGCTGGGACACCCGCTCCGAGCGGCTCTGAGAAAGCCCAGGAGGGTGCAGCAGAAGCGCTGTCAGCTGATGCAAAGAAGACGCGGGCGCGAGAGAACAGCCTCCGTGATGGTATGCGGCATGTGGCGTGCGTGGTTTATGTAACCCACCGAAGGAGCAACCTGATGCCCCATATTTACAAGGACATGTAAAGCCACACTGTGTGCCTCTGTAATCTACATGGGACTTAGTTACCTAGAGACCAGAATTTCTTTTCAGTATTATCGCAGTCCCCTTTGAACAGCTTTGCTAATCCGATGCAACAATTGTGTCCACCCATTTATATTTGCCAAATAGAGCTTTACACTCTGCTTGCATGAGATCAGTCTCCTGAAGCAAAATCCTTTTTGCAGGACTATTCCGTAAATACTGAAAAATAAGCCGTTGCCTTCTAGTTACCCTCAATACATTCACGTTCCAGCTGAGACAATCAAGTTGTTGAGTCCCCACCTGGGTAGTACTATCCCCCAACATTAAACTGGATCCACCTTCTACCGTAGCTACTAGAGGTTGTAATGTCACATGACTTTATTCCTTTTTTTTCCCAATGCTCCCCACCAACCAATGTGAAAACTCCCAAAACTCCCCAATCACCCCCAATCACCCCCCCCACCCCTTGGGGACCCTCCCATACTACCTACTGGCAATAAGTATTGCCTATTTGAGCCTAGAGCCCATCGCCTCTATATATATAATAACATTAAAGAAAGCAGATAATGGATGCCGAATCCCTGACCCCCTCCTCAGACATCTACTTTATGTTGTGCCAGAAAGCTGTCTACCTCCTCCGGGACCCTAAAGTTATACATCTTATTTGCGAGGAGTACTTTCAGAAAAGCTGGAAAGCGCAACTGCACCTGGGCCCCTAAATCCTTTAAAGCATCCATCCTTTTTCTCAGCTCCCATCTCCTGTCCTCAGTTACCCGCGAGATATCTGAATGAACTCTGAAGGAGGCGCCTTGCACCTGAATAGACTTAAGTTTAAGAGCCGCCCCCAAAAGCTGCTCTTTAAGAGTGTAAGACTGTATGAATACCAGAATCTTTCTGGGTTTTTTCCAAGCAGGATTTAGCCTGAAGGGATCTCTCTGTATTCGCTGTATTTCTACATCCCAGACTGCGGCAGATGCAATCTGCGGGAAGGCATTGGTCAGAATGTTAACAACATAGGACTTTAGATTGTCTCCTTCCAACCCCTCCTTTAGGTCTCGGATCCTAATGTTTTTCCCCCTAGACATATTTTCCAATCTCTCCAGTCTTTCTGCCATATCCCACTCCCTCTCCTTTAATCTCGATATCTCATGAGTATTATTCTTAGTCTCTTGCCCGAGGCTCCCTTTTTTTTATTTCTAAATCGTCCATCCTTTGTGTCAGAGCCAGAACGTTTTCTTCCAGGCTGGTGCAGGTGGCTTTTATTTATTTTTTGGTTTGTTTCCGAGATGGCGAAACACGACCCCATTTCCAATGTTAATCGTTTTAGTAGCCCTGTACCGTATCCACATTTTGTGGACCCTCTTTCACCGGAGCAGATCCTGCCTCCTCAGGGTCATCCTGTCTTCCTTCCCCACTCAATAATGGCAGAGCACTTAGAGGTGCAAAACGATTGGAAAGTGTAATAGAAGGGTCCACAACCTCCCCAACCTGCTCTACCATGACACTGTGGCCACCTGAGAGTTACGGTCCGGGTTGGCCTGGGTGTTAGCCATGAAGTAGGTCCTGAGGGAGGGGGCTACTTTTATAAGGACTACACTTTTTGTCTTCTTTTGACTTTTTGCGGGCGTAGACTTGCCTGATTTACCAGCCAGTTTATTGGCTTTATTTATTACCTGCCTCTGTTTTACTGTTTGCCTGGCTTGACCCTGCTCGTTCCCTGTAGCTTGGTGTTGCTGTGCTGTCTGGCCCCCCCCTAGGAAGTTGCGTGACCTTAATTTATAGTGTCTCCCCTGAGACGGTACAGTATAAGAGGTGGGAGGGGGATTAAAGACACTAGGGGTACTGGGTGTAGAGGTGTGACCTACACTGTCTATACTGCACTGCACTGAGGTGTCAGATTTTGATGTATGTACCTGTACCTGTCCTTCACCCCCTAAAGCTTTGTGTGGACTTAACTGATGAGAGGGATTGGGGCTGGCTACCTCCATGGGTGGGAACAAGAATCCTGGCTTAACCTGAGCTTACGCTTACCATTCCCATGAGTAATGTGAACAGTGACCCTGAGCTGACCCAGGCTACAGAGAATATCCCCCCTGATATATTGCAGCGAGCACGACGAAGATCTACTAGAGCCCCAGCGGCTCTATGGAATGTAACCACCGGTTTTTCAAGCATCAAGCTAGACTGGAGCGAGGGTGATACAGTTAGTGGTGAGACAGTACCAAAGTTCAGGCAACCTTCCCCTGATTATGCAATTTCGTATTGTATTACTGAAGATTGCTAAAGATTGCTAAAAGAAGAAATAAGTCCAAATCCTCCCCCACAGAAAAAAAACAACCACTGTGCAGCAAGTTCTTCCCTTCCTTTTTTTTTCTGCGTTTTTCACTATGTGAGTTATTTTTTTCCAGTAAGTCAGTTTTGGCCTTTCCACTTTTTCCCACAGTCCCAGAGTCCACCCCGGATGGTCTCGCCCACCCCTCCACCAACCTCACAGTCTTCAGGGGGCAAACGTCCTCCGAGAGTTTTTTCGGCCAACAGGGAGACAAGCAGAAAAACTAAGAAAATCTGCCGCTGGGACACCCGTTGTCAGCTGATGCAGAGAAGACGCGGGGCGCGAGAGAACAGCCTCCGTGATGGTATGCGGCATGTGGCGTGTGTGGTTTATGAAACCCACCGAAGGAGCAACCTGATGCCCCATATTTACAAGGACATGTAAAGCCACACTGTGTGCCTTTTTATGTCCTTGTGAATATGGTACCTTTACATGCAAAACTTTGCATGAAGGTGGTGTGCCAGGGTGTTGCTGTGGGTGTTCCATTGCAACACACATGGCTTTCGTCCGCATTTCTAGATTTACAAGAAAGCATATCCCTAGAAATGCATCAGAATGATATGCCTCACTAGAGGAGGTGTAGGCAGACACGACCAGGAGAAATGTTTACAAATCTCTGCGTTTTTCCTCTTTCTATGCATGCTGCATTCTGCAGCATACATAGGAAGAAGAAATCAACTCTTGTGATTGTTTTTGTGCAGGAAGGTGAAAAAAATCATACCTGTGATGCAGGCACCCTTGCACCATGGTGCAAGGCTGCCTGTGTTGGTGCATGGCAGCTAATTGTGCATCAGCACTGGGGAGAGGAGAGGGATCCGACATATTTTTGTACATATGAAGCATCCCTTTGCTTCAGAATTAACCAACATTTTGCAGTCAAATGAGTTGCAGCACCTCACTGCATTAATTCTCTGGAAATAAAGCTCAATTAATTTTGGAAGATATGTATTCCTTGAGTGACAAAGTGGATTGTAAGTACATATCCAGGCAACTCCCTTGGTTGGACTAGTCACATATATGCCGTGCTTTGATATTATAGGATTGTGTATTACTGTTGGCCCAGAAACAATATATGCACAAAGCAATTTCCTACATTTGCAGTTTAAATGTGTTGACCTACATGATAGAGTGGCATGAGCTGTGTGGTGTGTTCAGGTTGTACTCACCAACATGCAGTCATTTCCATAGGTGCCATTCTCGAACCGCTGGTTGATGACAGATTGGTGGAAGATAAATGAATCATGGACACTGCCAGGGTACTTGGCCATGACAGTCAGGAACACACCAAGATGGCCAACTATTGCCTGCACATTCCTGGAGTAGGTGTACTTCCTTTTTCCGTAGATGTGGGCAATGCGGAAACTAGCAATGGCATAAAAGCCTTGGTTGTTGATGCCTGGGAATCTCCGGTCACTCTGGTGGTGGTCAGTTGAAAAGTCACTGAAGCAAGCATGTGCAGCACAGCAAATACCTTTGTCTGTGGAGGGATGTTTGTGCTGCACTGGGATGTGGCCAGCAACCTTGGCGCAATCTGGTTGAGGCGGCGTAGAATGGAGCCTCTTTTTTGCCTGTAATGGGCTATAAACTCTTCAGGCCGGAGGTGTATGAGGGTGATTCTCTGGTGATACATCTGCTCTTTTCAGAGGCGCTGCCTCTGTGTTGGTGGTGGTGGTCTTCTTGGTGCTCCGAGTTGCAGTAACAGAAGCTCCATGGCGTTGTTGAGGTTGTCAATGATGAACTGGGATTGTCTTCCTTACATACAGGTGTGTTTGCACCATTTTTAAGACCAGGTAAGTATTGACGTTAGAAAACTACCGCTAACTGGACTTGTTTTGCGACGTACAAGGGAATCCTTCTAAACATCACGCTGTGAGTTTTTACGCAGGAACGCCTTCCTTGTATCTCATTTTTGGTAACTCATGCTAACAGAAATGGCTCTGTTGAAAATTCACGCTAATGCAAGAAAAATGCCGCTAACTGGAGTCAGTGCTAACTTGTAAATATGGCTATAAAAAAAGCCGCTGTAGCGTCAAAAAGTTTACGCTATGGCATTCAATCCTTGTAAATATGGCCCAAACTATTGCTAAATTTCAATAGATTATCAAAAGCATGTCTGTGTGAGGCTCAAGCATCAACATTTATACAGCTTACAATTCCTGTTGCATTATGTCTAGCTGACTGCTCTCTTCATCCTATAATCTTTAAAAAAATAGAGTTTTGTTTTCAAATGTAACAATTATATGCTGATCACACAGCTCTCTTTCTAACCCCAAACGAACTGTTGCATATGTATGGTAATAAACCTCTGAGAGGATTGTTTCATTCTACATTGACAAGGCTGATCACCGTCTCAGGAAAATTTGACAGCATCACCCCGTACTTCATAAACTGCTCCTGTTGCCTCTTCATTTAAGGAGAACCTTCAAAAGTGAGCCGCCTTGCATAAACATTTTTCCAGCCTAGCAATCTTCCCTATTGTTTGGAACTGTCACCCACCTCTAGCCAACATGAAGGACTCATTAGCACTACCTCTGTCAATTTAAGGCTACAATTCTTCCAGGAAACATCTAAAAAGCCAGCTCCTTTGTTGCTTGCTAAACCAATGCTCATTCCTTACATAAATCTGCAAACTGTTGCATACAAAAATGTGATTTCTTGTGTGTCACGCCTATGCTGCACTACATTACTGAAATAGGTATTATCTGCAAATACATGCATATTATTCAGATGTTGTAGCTCATTCTCATTCAAACACTATTATGCAACTTCCTTTCGATTTCCAAGTGCTTCATACCATGTCTCATGGTATGTGGCATAATTTGAACTTATTTTTTAAAGCACCCATATCTTTTGGTGCAGGACTGCTGCTTTACAGCGCTGTTGAATCAAATACATGATATTATGCATGACTTACCGAGAGTGCGTAATTTGTAAATGAATAAGGCCGATGCCCAAAGTTATGCTTGAAACCCACAGCTGGCGCTACCAATTGTCAGAGGTGCTGAATACCAAGGCTGCACCACCAGACACTCTCTTTCCATTTATCTCACACTTTTAGGTTGTTTTTCATCCTTACTGTGCTACCGAGCCTCCGAACTGTAGTGTTTGCCTGGACTGTAATGTATAACACAATAATGTTTGTTTGCCATGGTATTGCTCTGAAAGGCACAAAGACACATACCAAACCCTGTTATTATGCTGTGTCCCATTTTTAAAACTGCTGCAATTTTTTGTTGCGCATATATAGGGTGGGATTTGTTTAGATGCTAATAAGGGAACTTTGCAATTAAGTGTTATGGAATCAGATCCTTCAAATCTGTGCATGGCTAAAATAATGTAAATCATTTAGGGCCTGATTTATATATTGGCGGAGAGCATGCTCCGTCGCAATGGCTGCCAAATGTAATTGTGGGCGGACCTTAAGTTTGGCCACGTCGGAGACTACTTGGTCTCCAGAGTGACCAAAGCTCTCCGATGGCCAATCGGAGAAATGGCTACATGTTCACCCACCAAATTTTGATGGGCGGAAATGTAGCCATATTTTACTGCACACCTGGCGGTGAGGAACAGTAAAATCATTCTAAAGCTCCCGGCGAGGGGAGCATTACTTTTTGAACAGAAAATTCCGTCTTAGAATTTTCTTTTTGGTAAAAAAAAAGAAAAAGAATACTGTTTGCTTCTGGACTGTGTCCTTCCGTTGCAACCTTGTAGCAAACAGTACAATGCATTGACAGCAGCCGCAGCCCGTGCAGGTAAGAGCAGTGGGGTCAGGTGGGGGGGATTTTGACAGACGCTGACAAGAGAAAATGTATTATTTATTTAATTTTCCCTCGTGGTCGTCTGTCAAATTCCCTCCTCAAACCTGGCCCCACTACTCCTACCTGCACAAGCCGCGGCTGATTGTCAGGAACCGCCATGATGGTGGTTACTGCCAATGCCTATATAAATGACCACCTGCTAGGTGGTCATTTATAAATCTGGTGGGCAGAGTATTCTCGGCCTGGAAATGTAAAGTTCTCCGCCAGGCCAATTGAGAATACTCTGTCTGCCAAAATAAAAATCAGGCCTTAGCAGTGAGACACTTCCCATATCTGCTGATACAGCGCCACATAGAAAGGCTCACACATTACGCCTCTAGAATCCCACATTACGCCGCTCACTAACACGCTCACAATGCATCCCACACTCCGGTTCTAATATTTGATGCATATTGAGGAAGTGTGAGGCTTATCTAAAATATGTTGTAATTTTTTTCTTAAATCTGCTCCAACACCAATGGAAATATTGTCATGGTTATTTCTTTGCCCACCATGGTAAAATCCTATTGAAATTTGACAAACCCAGAAAGGAAGAATATGTTCCTTACCAAGTATGAGGTGGTTAGGAGTGCAGACTAGTGGCATAGCTGGGGGGCAGTGGGGGAGGACCGCCCTAGGTGGCATGAGCTTTGGGGGGTGGCATCCGGCCTCACTTTCCCTGCTCTTACCTGCAGCCAATCTGCAACACCCCTTCAAACACCCCCCCCGCCAGCTCTTACCTTCGGCTGTCGCCAGCACCCCCCCCTTCGATCAGGCCGCCGCGGGCAGCAAACGCACAAACGCAGGGGCCACCACGGGGGGCCTAAAGCCACTGGTGCAGACTGCCAGTTACTTATCCACACTTTGAGGAATAGAGAGTGTGCAAAACATTGAATATGGGGTTTGTTAGAAGAAGGGAGAACAAGGAATAAAGTGTCAGCTTAGATCAGGAGAGAGCTCACATTTTGAGGCATTATGGTTTTGCAGAGGAAATTGGTGTGACCAGGTAATTTGTTTTGGAACTTTGTTGGGGAAGGGGGAGCAGGATAACAGGCTTTGTGGGTGGAAGGGTGTGTGCTAGATTTCTGATATGGCACTTTAAATGGTGAGGGAGGTATCCAGGATGGCAACCCTTTGCATTGCTGGGGAGGTAAATCTGCAGGTCATTAGGTATGAAGCTGTGTTGCTCAGTATGCATGTTCAAGGCATCATGTACGGGTATAAGCTGGAGCATAGGAGTATGCTGGACGGCATGTGTGGTGCATTGTGGGAGGGAAGATGTTCAGGACTTCCTCCCTAGGACACATTGTTGAGGATTGGGAATGCGCAGGATTCCAGTTTCAGGATTTTTCTTTTTTTTGGGGGGGTGGGGGGGATTTGTGAAAAAACACTGAAGATGTAGAAATGAAATTCCTCCAATAATTTTGTAAAAAACGAAAGTGATCAGAGATATTTTGTAGCACAACATTCCCATGGGCAGTGTCTGGTGATAGTACTCAATTTCCAGAAGTCTTGGACGGTTTATTGAACAAGAACATTGATTAAAACATTTCCTCAGGACCAGTATGTACCAATTTTGTGGAGTTTTAAAGATCCCAGCCTTAAATGCTGGGGAATGGAGCTTTACATGCGACCATGCCAGCCAACACTCCTTCTGATTCATAGGACAGTAAAGATCCGCTACCACTGTTGAAAATCTCTTCTGTCTGTTTGTTGAGATGATCACTTTATCACTACGACTCCACACATAATGTCTCTGCGCTATATCATTGATTGATAGTTTCTTATCAGGCTGTCCATTTTGCCTAATTAATTCTGGCCTCTTGTTATGTTGTAGTTGTCCATGTTCTGACTAATCATGTTTATCAAATTGATATGAATCTTTGTTTTTGCCAACACCTTCAGTATGTTCCTTCTAGTTCTTTCACCATGAATTTGAAAACTTTTGATCATCACTGGTATTGCGTTGGGCACCTCTTTATGTTATATGGGGATGCAAATTATAATTCTATCTGGAAAAATGTGTCTTTATCTCATGGTGAGCTACCCTAAATGTGCACTGTCCGGCTTGGTAGGGCCTGCTTTACTTATGCATGCCATCACAAGAAGGGTTTATAACAGGAAGGGGAATAGGCAGTGATTCCTTTGGGGTCAAAAGCTCATGATGGCTCTCCAATATGTTGAGTTGGATGTCCTTGTTTTATAATTCTGAGTTTAGCCTTTTCCCACATGTTTGAATCTTGTATTCTATTGAACCCTGACATAACCCATTATGCCGCAATCTCTATCATGAGCACGCTCTTTATGTGTTCCTTTCAGGTATTTATTTTGACTTCAAGCTGTAAATGAATAGTTCCAGTGATCAATGTCGATCAGCATAGTCTCAAAGTCCATCAGCAGACAGTCAATATCAATCAGCAAGTAGTCTATGTTGATCAGCAGATAGGGGATGTTGAAATGTAATAGTTCCCAAGTGGAAAGAATGACACACAGAAGTAGTGTGACATTTGATTCTTATGACAGTAAAGATCTATATTCTGACCTTGTGGAGAACTATAGAGAAAGAGCTGTGTGTTCTATGCTCTATTTCACTGTGTGAGGAGGTGGTGGGCCTTGGAAGGGGTGGGCCCTCTTGCCAAGAAGTAACTAAGAGGCAGTTTTGCCCCCTCCCCTCCAAGAAACACCCATTACCAAAAAGCTTGCTGAGGCTGGTGCTGATAATGATGTGTTTTCACACCCCTTAATGGACATTTGCTCTTCAAAGGCTCAAAAGTCCACTCTTTCCATAGGTTTCCAGCTTGTCTTCATTGCCACAATGTGATATTGGCTGACTGTGACCATATGAAGGGAGCAGATATTGTGTGACGCACTATGGAACCATGTGAGTTGGCCCGTCTGACATTATTTAAGAAGTAAAAACTAGTGCAAATAAACTTTCCCTTTTTCCATCTTCGAAAAATGTAAAAATTGAGTAGATTTGTCACTCCGGAGCGAATCACAAAGGAAAATAATTAGGGATGTGAACAGTTTGTGAAGATAACATTTGCTCACTTTGAAAAGATGATTTTGTAATTTTGCCACCTCTACCCACATAATTGGACAAATTTCAAAACTACAAGTGAAACAATTAAACAAACATTAGGTTTTTGCCAAAAAAACTGAATATGCATTTTGAGGAAGAATTCAGTAGTATTGTTATAATGTACAAGTCCTGCTGAAACTTCACTGCTGTATATCGCATTAAAAGTGGAGTTGGGAAAATTTCATACAGTTCATGAAGTTGTGAAAGGTTTCGATTTCAAATTCAAATTCAAAAATTACTTTATTCGGTTTCAATTAAGAAAAACCATAAAAGTGCAAACAAATAGGTCAGGTACATTCATGATAGTCGATACAAATTTAAAAGACAAATCAGCTTAAAATACAGAGATATTACTAAAAAAAAGCAAGCAAATTGTACAGTAGAAGACAGAGTAAAAAAGTGCAACAATCTTCCGTTATAAATTACTCTTGTGTCTAATACAATACTTCAGGAAATTAACAATGTTTAGCACCAAGCAATTAGAGTCCATAAGTTGTAAGACGATGAGGGCAGGACGACATTGACGTAAGCCTAAGACTTTTAAAATGGGAATTAACCAGCACTTTCTTGGTTCTAGAATTTACAAAAGAGAGTCAGATGGATTAAGGATTGGGGGGAGACATCATCGCAGGGGCAAAGAGATAACAGTTTCGACCAGTCATTAAATTTAGGAAAGGTTACCAATCGATGAAAAATATTGAACCTGAAGTGGGTCAACAGAAACCTATCATAACCATTCAGATTACTGATTAAATAAGGCTGAATGGCAAAGGAAGATTGTATCAATAGAGAATGTTGAATCGAATTTTTATTGACTTCGGAAGCCAAGCGTAAATCTTCCAAATGACTCAGACATAAGTTTTTCAACCTTTTTCTCGATAGCTCTGAGATTAGTAGAGTGTTATAATAGTATTTTACTAGACCCAAGTCCTGCAAAAACTTCTTGACATTTGGGAGCCAACCAATCTTAGCTGAATTATCGAGTGCAAGGCAGTCTTTCACAAGGCTTTGACTAAAAACTAATTTAGAAGATGACCAAAGGCGATGCCACAATAGAATTGGCTGCATTTTAATAATATTGGTGATATAGGGCAAGCCTAATTCTAAGTGGCAGCCAAAGGTCGAGGTGTCTTGAGGGACAGCGAGGAGGAACCTCAAAGAACTGTTCTCCACCTTTAGGAGGGCTTCCACTTGTACATAGCCCCACACCCCTGCTCCATAGATGGCAGTGCTAATACATTTTGCCTGATACAATAGAATCATCTCAGCCGAGGGTCTTTTGCCTAGCCTCTGTGAAAAGCTTACTAGTGCCGAAGTAGACCTTAAAAATAACAGTTTTCTGGCCTCAATAGCTTTTCTCCAAGTGCATTTGTCGTCTATTAAAATGCCAAGATAGGGATAGGAATTCGTATTCTCCCCCTTGGTATTGTTAATGAAAATATCTACCCTTTTTTATGTCTTGGCCCTGTGTTCATTATAAAAAAAAATGTAATATTGATTTTCAAGTCGAATTTAGACATCTGTTGAGTGAGCGTTGGAGTTCCAGGGGAGTACGTGCAATGATCACAGCATCGTCCGCATAGAGGGGAGAGCGAGTATGGGGCGATTTCGGAGTAAGGGAAGGTCCTGGCACCCCTCCAACATGGCTGCTTCTAAGCCATTTGTATAGAGTGTAAAAAGGAAGGGGGCCAGGACACAACCCTGTCTGACACCCCTTTCAACCCTAAACCGCGCTGTCATCTCCCCTCCCACTCCAAATCTCACCCTGGCAGTGGCGTTGGAATACATTTCACACAGGAAGTTGACTAAGGAGAGATCAGTACCCATGTCTGTTAAAATGCCCCACAGTTTCGAATGGCTTACACAGTCAAAAGCTGATGTTAGATCTACGTATGCCATGTGAAGTCTCCCACCCTTCGCATTCAAAAAGTTTCCTACCTGGACTTTAGAAGAAAACGAACCAGTTGTGGTTGGCGAAAGTTAATAACGATACAGTCGCCGGGGATGGTGTTTACAGAAGCCCCAACCCACCCAACTCTTCGGACCATCAGGATTTCGTTTATGCTTTGGGGTCTAAGGTTCCTAAAATTGATCAGCCAATTACAAAGTGTTAGCCAGGATTCGGTCTGACCCTGTTTTAGTTCCCGGACCCCAGTAAGAATTACTACATATGGGCACGAGGCAGGTGGTAAACTTAGGGTATCGGGGTTAGGGTTCAATATTGTCATGTGGGAGTCAGTTGATCTATCTTGCCCGGGTCTACTCTCTACCCCCTCCTTATTGGATTCCTTTGGTTTTACAGCCTCAGCTGCCCGTGATGTAGGAATGGGCACATGAGACTTTCTTGGCCTCCCACACATTCTATCCTGGTTTAAAGGCTGAGATCCCTCCATATAGGAGGGGCTAATGTCTTTTGTATCATGGTAAGGCTGGATTTTATCCATTAGATTTCTAATGGTCCCTACCGCCTCATTCAGTTGTGCAACTTTTTTCTCCAAACAGCCAAATCGGTCGTTGATGAGGGAACTAATCTGGGTCATCATTGAACTAAACTGTGAGTCAAGGATCCCTCTAACAATGTTTTTAAAAACCACCTGATTTCCTGTTACGGACTCGATTGAGTTGGGGTTGGGGATGTCTACTTTTTCCCGAGTACTGGGAGGATTTGAATTTACGTCTGATGTGCTACTACTTGAACAAGCACTCGGGGACTAATACTGGAATCTTCTGTGTTCCTACAATCCATACCCCCATTTGGACCCTTCTGTCTAGATTTGAATACTTTCTCTTTGGCCATTTTAATTTGTTTCCGGGTTCTGGGTCTTGTCCCTAGGGTCAGACTGTTATCGGCATCCCCTTCTTGATTTAGTATCGCCGAGGGTAAGTTAGCCACAGAGGAATTACTATTATTACATTGAATGGTAATTCTAGGTGTCAGGGGAATGTTGGTTTCTTCTCTAGTCAATGGAAACTGAGTAGGATCAAGTGATAAGCGCCGTTCTGTGAGCTGAATCTCGTGGGTAAGGAGCGACTCAGCTCTAATCAGAAAGGCGTCTAGGGTGCCTACTGCAATCTTACGTTTCTCCATGGTCCTCAGTTATACCACCAGTAGAGAACACTTGTAGGCAGACCCGAATAAGTTCTCTGATCTAAGTGAGGAACAGACGGCGATAGGAAGAGCCACTACAACTTACAAATGTTCTATATATATTCCTCAAATTAAGACAGTCCAGTTACAATTTAAAATGGAAGGAAAATATATGCCCTAACAGCTACACTCGACGAGTTCCAATGATCACCCCCAGGAAATTATTGCAATGTTGGGCAATCGAGTTCCTTCAGTTAGTCCCGAACACTCTAGTAACTAGCGAGGGTTATGGCACAGGTTACAGGCGTTCGAAAGGAAAAGGTCTAACATTTGGGAGGCAGCGCGAAACTGTAACCAAATGGCGTTCTTACCCACACCACACACAATGTCCCAGAAAGTCACATCCAAGGGGGGTGGCCCTGCCCTGCCACCTCCTGGCCCTGACAGGCACAGACGAGCCTGCCCTTGCCCCGGGCTTCGCCCGGCGCTGCCCGCACGTCATACAACGCAGGAGCCATATGCTGGCTATATGTGCCTCCTGGCGCTTGCTGTAATAATAGGCAGTGTGCGCGCTCACTGCTGGGACTGCCGGGAATTGGAGTCCCGGAATGGCGGAATGGCGGCGCTGGTGGCAGGACTCTCTGGCGGTGGCAGCAAAGTTGCTGCGGTGCTGCAGGCAGTAAGTCCCCCTTCGAACAAACAAACAGGGCTCCCGCTCCACCGGAGCCCTGTGCTGGCAATATGCGCCTCCTGGCGCTTGCTGCAATCGTAGGCAGTGTGCGCGCTCGCCGCTGGGACTGCCGGGAATCGGAGTCCTGGAATGGCGGCGCTGGTGGCAGGACTCTCTGGCGGTGGCAGCAAAGTTGCAGTGGTGCTGCAGGCAGTAAGTCCCCCTTCGAACAAGCAAACAGGGGCCCCCGATTTGACAAACCATTGCAGGTGGAATCACAAATGACAACTAACTGGCTTCTACAAGGTGGAATTGATTGACTGTGCTCTTTGGAAATATGGGGCCACATGTAAGAAAGCTTTTCGCATTCGCAAACTGTGCGATTCCGTAATTCAGTGGTTTGCTAATGCAACATAGCCTTTCATGATGTATTAAAGGCTTTGTGGTCGCAATTTTAGGTAATCGCAAAAATTACAATTACCTAAAATTGAGGCTACAAATAAGGAATCGCAAATTGTGATTCCCTTAGCACATACATGAAGCATTTTCCAAATGCAAACGGTGCATTTAGGAAAATGTCTTCAAGTCGATGGTAACCATGTGCAAATGTAGAAAAATGCACAAAACTGCATTTTTAAAAGTGCCATGTAGCGTATACATGCCCCTAGGGAATTTACAATGCCACATTCCTTTTTTTTTGGGGGGGGGGGGGCTTCACGAGGGCCCTAGGCCCCCGGGCACCCTTGGCTATGCATTACCTAATTTGCGATTACCAATTAGGTAATCGCAAATTAGCTAATGCAAAACCATTCGCAACTATGGGCCTTTCGGCCCATAGGAACAAAATTACCTAATTTGCGATTACCAATTAGGTAATCGCAAATTAGCTAATGCAAAACCATTCGGAACTATGGGCCTTTCGGCCCATAGGAACAAATGGAGAAGTATTACTTAATAGCAATTTGCCATTTACCCCGAATGGCTATTAGGTAATATTAAGGAATCGCAAAATCTTTAGCGCTTTCTTACATACATAGCATTCAGCGATTACCATTTCGTAATCGCAAAATGCTTATTTGATACATGTGGTCCATGGTGTTCATGGCAGACAGAATTGGACTGTTCGCGTTTACATCTGTGAAAGCAAGAGATGCACATTGATTTGTATTGTGATCTTTTAACTATAATTTGTTCGCTGCTACAAAGGTTGCATTTTACGGGCTCTTAAAGTGAAAAAGGCTGCCTCGCGCATAGAATGGGAGAACCTTGCTTGGAATGGAAGGCCGGTTGGCTGAAAACCCCAGAGAGCGGGAGCAGATGTATGCCGGCGATAAACGTTCGTTGCTCTTAATTTAACTACAGATAGCAACAAGGCAACTACCAGGCGAGTCGTAACCAATGCGCCTGCTGGGCTTTCCCAGGAGCACGGCCTGCACCTGCACAGAAATGGTCGCCTTGGTCTCCGGGAGAACCTGCTGCAATAACGAGAAATCGCATATTATTGCGCCATCGGAAGCCCCCGGTGGTAATCTGATCTAAGACTCTGCCAACGTTTGTGTATTGTCGTAAAAGCACATGTATTAACATTCTTTGCGTGTGCCATAAAGCAGTCTTGTAGCGTCAGTAGGGAAACGTATTTATTTATGTGCAATATTCAAATTTGTGTTTGTAATATCAAATGCACCATTGAATTTCGTGTCGTGTGTTTTTACTGTGTAAGAAGTATTTTATTAACTATGTAGCGCTGCTTTAAGTGATCTTTATGGTGTTGTAACATAAAAAACATATAATAAAGACATTGTTAAATCGATTCTAAAACTTGAAAAAATACATTTAAGATAAAGCTTGCCTAAAAAAACATGAAAAGGCTCGCAACAATTTACAATTCAGCGTAAGGTACGTTCACTGAGCCATACATAGAAGGAGCGAACTATCTAATTAAAAAAAAAAACAGGAAACAGTGAGATGGCCATTTTGTGTGGTTTTTCCCAGCAGTTACTCGTGTACTACATTCAGCTGATCCTCGATATGTTGTACTATATGACGTGCAAATATGATCTTACCAATGCTTGGATTTTTTTTCTTTCAGCAGTACTTGTTTAACGTTAAATGAGCGCCTCTGTCAGGTTGCCAATATGCTGTTGGTACTCATGCAGTGCCAACTGGGACTCAAAGGCTGAATCAGGTGGTGCATGGTTCCTGCGCACACCTCCTTTGCCTGAGCATTTCTGGTATTTGTAGGTCCTCATGATGCATGTTGCAGCCTCATACGCCTGTCAGTCTCCTTCTTGCCTTTAAATAGCTAAGAAAAAAAACTTACAATATTAAAGGCTAAAATTATATCATGTTTTCCCCTTACTCTTCTTACTGTTTTATGGTTTTCGGTACATTCACTTTTCTGCTTCCCTACCACCAGTCTCTCCTCGAACGACAAAAACTAACTCCCTCCTACATGAGAGATTCCCTTTTCGCAATGTACACCCTCCTCTCTCCACCAAGTTTCTTTGCAACCTCCTAAACAACAAATATCTCAATCCGCCAAGGGCTGGGGGCAATCCCCACATCTAAAAATAGAGACTTGTGATATACTTCACTGGCAGTCCCAACGATGGATGCCTGTGTGGTGTGAGACAGAAGGAGGCATGTGGGATACCAGCAGCAGGAAATCCTGTAAGTAGCCAATTTTGCAGACTGGTTGTAGAACTAGCCCAACCGAAGAAGCTGCTGGCCAAGTAGTGGAAAACGCTGACTTTAGGAGTAGGACAAGGCATAATTTAATTATGCAGGCATGATTGGCAACATTTTTGTAATTTCAAGTAACATAGGGGGCATTTTATCAAGGGGGTTTATCTCCGCTTTTTTGGCTTTAAAAGCCAAGAAAGCGGAGATAAAATTATCTCCCTATTACCTAGCTGTCGCTAACACCAGTTAGCGACAGCTAGTAGGAGATAGCGACCATCTTGGGCCCCGCTTTGCATGTCAGTGATATTTATCACTAATGACATGCAAAGTGGGCGTGCCAAGATGTTAGCGACTGGAAACAGTCGCTAACATCGCTATCTCCTATTACCAACTTTTGGAGATATTCGCGCTAAGCGCGAATATCTCCAAAAGCTAACACCTGCCCTGAGCAGTTCTTAGCCATGTTATCCAATGGGAGGTGGATAACATGGCTAAGAGCATTAGCTCGGTAATGCATGCGCACGCCATGTTGCGAAATGAAACCCTGTTTGAGAAAAAGTTGTACAGCGAAGCATAGAAGCATAATCAGTACAAACTCGAGTTGCGTCTTCCCAAAGGGAGCAGCAATTGTTTAACATGGCTGAACAAAAAACATTTCCTGTTGAATTTTTACCTGGATGTACCATTCTGGTAATTTTTTGAGGGTGACTCTACAATTCCAAACACAATCTGCAGTTCTTCTAAGGCGAGTAACCAGAAAATCAACTCAAAATATATACTTACGTTGGTTTTTTAACCCCAACGGAATGCTCAAATATTTCTTTTTGCATGAAACACATTTTTCCTTTTATTTAATATGCAGAAAGTACAATTAAAACTAGGAGACTACTTACAGCAACAACTTCCTATTTCTATCATGAATACTCTCCCTCAGCTTTGTTCAGTCCTTGGCCATTTTGAATTTGGGTTATAGAGGGAAAGCATAACTCTCTTGTCGGCAGTCTCTGCTGCACTATATCCTTGGAATCATTTACTGTTTTGGGAAAAATCAAGTAAGTTCAATGCAGGACTTTGCAAAAACGTTGTTGTTTGAGGGAAATTCACTACTAGTTCTATTCCTTTTTTTAGGTCTCGGCCTGCAAAAGACTGCGCACATGCAGACTTAATGGGATAGAGTGAGTTTCTCTAGCGAGGTTAAGCCCCGCTGCTCTTCTCCATTGGCTGGCATCCTAAACGGTGGCCAGCCATTGGAGAAGAGGTCCCAGTGACGTTCTTTTTTCTCTTTTAGCCCCGTCCTTTTCAGACTGGGCTCCTTGACTTACTGCTGGCGTAAAAGGTTTCTTATCTTCTTTATAGGTCCAGATGGCCCCAAAAAGAAGATAAGAAACCTTTTAAGTCAGAAGGAAGTCTGGGAGCCCAGTCTGTAAAGGACGGGGCTAAAAGAGAAATGTGTACGTCGTCCGTTCTGAGACCCTGGCAGGAGCTCCCAAACCATGCTCCAAGCGTTTCGCCAGTCATGCACACACAATATAATGAAGCTTAGAAGTCACTGGATGTCGTTCGTGCATCCGCCCCAACAGGGTCTGGAGATCTTTGCAGTACACCCTTTATGCACGAGGTCCCAGATGCTATTGTGCTTTGGCGGCTCAGATCTCCTGCCCGTTGCTTTGTCCTCAAAATGCACTAGGGGCCGGAGCTCAAAGTCACACCACTTGGGTTTATCAATGTTTGTTGCGAGTTTCAGCCCAGAGATTTGCAGGCCTCCAAAGGAAGCGGAGAGGAAGGCGGTGCCGGGAGATGAGAGCTTGATTCTTATTTCTCTCTCAAGCGCAGCACTCCCTAACACTAACATTAGCTCTCAGCTGGCCCGGCGGTTCCCATGGGTGGCTGTGTAGTGCCAACACCAGCTCCATCCTGTAAAACAATTAATTAGCCAGCGGGCCAGCTGGTGCTGCCACAGGCGAGAGCCGCCACCGCCTACGGGACCTCTGCCCCCATCTCTATTTCCTGCAGCAGGACCGCCGCCATGACAGCTGCTCCCATCCCAGGCAAAGGCGGCTGTAATCAGAGGTCCCGGCCCTGGGGACCGCGGGCTTTCATCAGAGCTCCTCCTAGCCCCGGGGGACTGCAGTGATCCCGTGGACAATGTTTGAATACACATGAGATTCCCCCTCCCTCCCCGCGCTCCACACCCCTACCCTTGTACTCTCTCTGGTGCGATCATACACACGCACCTCCGCCCAGCCATCGCCTCGGTCGCACCGGATATTCGTCACGCAGGCTCGGGAGCAGGAGCGGCGGCAGCAAGGATCCGAGCGCCGCACACCGGGGAGCTCTTTCACAGACTCCTACCGGGGGCATGGTCTGTGGACTGGGCGCCGGGTCTGTCTCCTGGGGATGAGGTCTGTGTGCTGTGTCTGTAGCCTGGGGATCAGGTCTGTGGACTAGTCGCAGGGTGATATCTGCGGACTGGGCGTGGGGTCTGTCTCCTGGGGGTGAGGTATGTGGATTAGTCGCGGGTTCTGTAGCCGGGAGGTGAGGTCTGCTGACTCGGCGCAGTGTCTGTAGCCTGGGGTGAGGTCTGCTGACTGAGCATGGGGTCTGTAGCCTGGGGGTGAGGACTGCTGACTAGGCGCGGGGTCTGTAGCCTGGGGCTGAGGTGTGCAGTCTGCACGCAGGTCTGTAAAAGGAGCTCTGCTTTAATAAACTTGGCTCGGAGTGTATATGTAGGCTGGTCTGTTGACGGGGGCTTGGGTGAGGAGACGTGAGAGTTCTGGGCTCTGGGTTGGTAGTCTGGTCCCTGGGTGCTTACAGTAGGCAGTGGGTCTGGAGAGTGGTTGTGTAGACTAGCCACTGGGATTGCAGGTTGCGCCGGGTTGTATCCTGGGCATTGCGGGCATCCTTCAAACCTTAGACTGGGTCCTGGGTCCTTAGAGCGGGCGCTGGGTCTGTAGACAGGACGCAGATGGACAGACTGAGCACGTGGCTCTGGAATGGGCATTGCGTTTACAGACTCGAGACTGAGTTCATAGACAGGCTGCTGGGTCTGTAAACTGGGGACTGGGTGTGCAGCGCAGGCGCTGGGAGTGGCACGGTTGTAACCCAGGACAACCGGTACACTGAGGTTCATTGAGCCATGCAGTGTGACCCGGAACCACTGATACACTAACTGATTCATCGAGTGGGATGCACCCACAGACTGTCAGTGGCCGCAGTGCCAGCATCTCTCGGCCTGGAGTGAGTGCCACGCACAGACCAACATCAGACCTAGCCAGTGGCATTCAAATGCCCGCTGCAACCCCTGCCACAGCCCCTTTCCTCCCAGGCACGACCTGTGAACCAGCCGACAATCCATTGCAGGAGCGCAGCGCACCTACCGGCAGCAGCAGTGGGCATCCCCGACCACCGGCGACACAGAGGGCTGACAGCGGTGAACCAGAAGCGGGGGTGATTCAGAGGACATGGTCGGGGCTCCGGACCTGTGTGGGCTCTGTGTGTGTGTGTGGGGCTCTGTGTGTGTGTGGGGCTCTGTGTGTTTGTGTGGGGCTGTGTGTGTGGCTTTGTGTGTGGGGGGGGGCTCTGTGTGTGTGTGGGGGGGGTCTGTGTGTGTGTCTGGCTCTGTGTGTGGCTCTGTGTGTGTGGTTCTGTGTGTGTGTGTGGCTCTCTGTATGTGTGGCTCTGTGTGTGTGTGTGGGGCTCTGTGTGTGTGTGTGTGTGTGTGTGTGTGTGTGTGTGTGTGTGTGGCTCTGTATGTGTGTTGCTGTGTGTGTGTGTGTGGCTCTGTGTGTGTGTGTGTGTGGCTCTGTGTGTATGTGTGGCTCCTAAAGTTGAGGGCCTTGTTACTGCCTTTCCCTAACTGCAGTTAACCTTTAAATCCGTTATTGCTATATATTTAACATTTTTCTTCATGTTAGTGCTGAGTTGAGTAAACGGCAGCCCAGTGCTGCTGCCCAGGGGCTGCATGCAAAGGTCAGGAGGGCTGTCATTGCACACCAGACACCAGCTCTTTCCAGGGCACTACATCCCCCAACAGGCCCAGCGGCAGGCACCGCCAATGCACACCAGCAGTGCCAGGAGGCACACAAAGGCTGCTCGGGGCACCTGCGGCATGGCAGCCTGTCATTGCACACCAGGCACTAGCAGTTTCCAGGGGACTACATCCCCCAACAGGCCCAGCGGCAGGCACCGCCAACGTTTCCCCCACAGTGCCAGGCACATAAAGGCAGCTCAGGGCTCCTGTGGGGCAGGAGCCCATCATTGCACACCAGGCACCGGCACTTTCCAGGGGACTACATCCCCAAAAGGCCCATCGGCTGGCACCGCCAACGTGTACCAGCAGCACCAGGAGGCGCATAAAGGCAGCTCGGGCTCTTGTGACTCCCGGGGCACGAGATGCGCGCTGGCCAAGGGCAGGCCCATCTACGCCTGTCAAAGCCCGGTGGAGGCAGGGCTGGGACACCCCTCTAACCCCAGTATTTCAAGTCATCTGGAGCCTGTATCAAGCTGGGTAGGAAAGATCCAACCCTGAATTCTTGTCTAACTATCTCTATATTTGACTCATTTTTATCCAAAGCTACTAATGCCGTATCTAAAGAGCTAGCCCTTACGGAGCGCAGACTCTCTCATGGCTCCAATGATGGCGTACAGTACTCTCTACCAGTACACCTGCTTCCTCAGTGTGTGTGTGTGTGTGTGTATGTGTGGCTCTGTGTGTGTGTGTGGCTCTGTGTGTGTGTGGGGCTCTGTGTGTGAGTGGGGCTGCGTGTGTTTGGGGGGCTCTGTGTGTGTGGGGCTCTGTGTGAGTGTGTGGGGCTCTGTGTGTGTGTGTGGGTGTGATTTTGTGTGTTTGTGTGTGGCATTTGCGAGAGATTAAGCTATTGGCATTGTAAATGACAATACCATTTATTTATCTGTTTTCAAAACTAACACATAAATGAAAATGTTGTCATTTACAATGCCAATAGCACTAACTTTTGCAACGGCGAGACCGTTGCATTGTAAATGCTTGTTTGTTTCTGGAGTAGGGGCCCAGGCAGGATTACGTTTTTTGTAAGGGATGCTTGCGCATTTTTTGGGAGGTTGATGGTCTGTGGGATAGAATATACATGTTTTCCATTGTCTTGTGTTTTTTCTGAATTTTGTACTCGTTAGTTAATAATTAAAGAGTGTGTTTTACTGTTGATCTCTAGTCTGCCCTGTAGTAGGCCTTGGGATGTGTTGTTTAATGCATCTTTTATAGTCTCGGTTCCGCTGTGTTAAAGGTTTCCTAATCATCATAGACTCTTGCAGATGGCCTTGTATTAAATGAAGGTTATTATTTGCTTGTATGCTGGTGTGGTATGCCCGGCCACATGTCACACTCCCAGCTCCCTCACTAGTTCAGCGCAAGCACAAGGGCCCCTGCCAGTGCATGGGCTGAATTAACTCTTCGTTCCTGAGTGCTTAGAGTGGACTGCTGTCCTATCTCTTCAGTGCTGCAGTTTCAGTTAACTTAGCTTGCGGGATATAAGGATATTTTTGTAATTTGTCAGATAGTGATGAGCATCACTATCATATGGCCATCCTGGTCATCTGCCAAGTCAGCAACCAACCATGCAAAGCCTGGTTAAGGCTTGTGATAATGTTTACATATGACCTTTTCCTAGTGTGAAATAATTTAAAAAAACAGGCATCGATGTAAAAATGATAATAAACAACTAACACATTGACAAGGAACAAAAAAGCAAATTCCAGTGGAAGTCCCTGCACTGTTTTACACTAGAGGTGGGAGATATATTCCGATCCACTTTTGGAAATAGCAGACTTTTGGCTACTCCACATTGCGGTTGTAACATGGAGTTCCGGGCACATTCCACCAACCGCCTCATGGGTGGAGTTTTTTTTGTGTGCGGCTTGAAAATGGTAAGTTGGCGAGTGGGATTTGGCATCCCCTCGCACGATTTTCTGACACGAGGAGGGCACCTGGTGAGATTTTTCCAATGTGGGCAGTCATGGGTGGTCTTGACCATTCACGGTCAGAAGCTGCCGCTCAAGTAGAAAATCTACTCAAGCATCAACAAAATCATCTCGAGCAGCTGCACCCTCTGGTTTGCCACGAGGTGCTTTTTGCACTTAATTTTTGGCACAGAACGAGCTCCCGGCATTAAATCACAGTGCAACACGCCTATTTCCGCCTGTTCGCAGAATCTCCATGAGTTGTGCCTATTTTACACTTAACCTAAGATGCATTCCAACACAGCCAACATGTATCTAATGTACTGTATAATAACATAATAACAGTAGATGAATGCAGGTAAACAGATAGGGTTCTAAGTGAATAATCTCTATGCAGCAAGATAACACCAATGGCACAAACCCCTGAAAGCAGGACTGGTTGAAATTTTAATTTTGCACAAAATGTTGCTAGGTTGACACACATTCAGAGATTCCCATTGAATGAGGATGTGGTAATAGGCTATCTTCTTTATCCGATGTAAGAACGTTGGGGACTGTACATTCTTATTGATGTCACTGTATGATGTATTAAAATGCTGAGCTTCAGTTAGGCGCCAGCTCTGCAGCGGTAGGATGTACCTGAATGTGTCTTCCCTTCATGGTGTAATAGACTGTTAATAAAGGAGCTTATGCTTCTTTACAGGGTGGACCTTATCTTTGCAGAATTGGCGGCAAGAAGAAAAGGTCATATTTGCAGTCCCAATATCAGTGACAAAAAAGTGAATTTTTTTTGGAAGAATTTAAATGTGGAGAGCACGTTGGACCGACAGTTTGATATAGCGGTCTAAGATTGTCTAACGCCTGGCAAGGTATTTTCTGCCTCTACCGGTCAATTATACAGGATTTTCTACGAAATCTGACAAAATTTACCTTCACCAATGGTTTTTCTTCAATGGTACCTCTTGTCGGTGAAATCATCATCAGGTGTGTGGCATCCGCGAGATGTCAGCACTGGCATTCAACTACTAATACGTCAGCAATTGTGACACGCTCTTCCTGCATTGAACGGTATTGGCTGATGAAAGGTCACATACGTGACCTCGGTAAGTGCTACGTGCCACCATCTTATGAAAGTGTTTAGCAGAGCACATGTGTAATACCAGCTCAGATCTGAGGTCGGACAATTTTCGGTGTGCTGCACAACAGGCTTCAGAGTCCCGAGTAATAGGCGGTTACCTGATTCAAGGTATTTAAGCATATTTTCACATTCGTTGTACGCTTCAGTACAACACATTTATAAATGACCCGACAACGGAAGAGCACAGTGCAAGCATTGCTACAGGCAAGTCAAAGCTACTCGCTCTCACTTGTTTGGAATATATTTCACATGCCTGCTCTAGCAGTGACTTAATATATAAGCGCTAAATCATCTGGCACATATTTCACATATTTCCATGCACTGACTCATCTGGCATTTAGTGTATGCATTTCAAGTGTTCACTGAAAGCTAAGGAACCTTGAGTAAAGCACGCAGCCTGTGGTTCAGTTCCAGTGGACACACTATCTGAATGAGTACTTCAGTGTGCAAGCTGAATTCGATGGGCGCTATTGTATGAAGTACAGTGTGTAGACTGCTGTTATTTCATTTGAAGAGGTTGCCTACATAAAGGAAAATTAGTGCTGTTAATTCATTGAATTTATCTACTCCACAGGTCTTCTTTCCTGACAAGGGTGAACCTACAATGACATGGCAGGAATGGAAGGATCTTTGCAATTACATTGAGAAATATGAGGTGTGTGACTTTTCCCCGGGGAAAAATATTTGAAATAATATTGCATTGCATTGGTCAAGTGGGTTAAGAATTTACAATGAAATAGATAAGAAAACTAACAAGAAGGTGTGGGGATGTGTTCACACATGTTGGAAGATATAGATTCCCATTTTTAACTGGATGAGTGCATAGCATTTTTCAAATGAAAACAAGTAAAATCTGAAACAGTAGACGAGTATGTGTCAGCGCTTAAGTGATAGAGCGCGCAGGTCACCTGACTAATTTTATTACCAAATATGCACACTTGGGCCCATAATATATTTTAATACACTTTTATTTAATCAGGTAACCTACACTCTACTACCAGTAACCCTGTTCCTTTCTATTTATTTCCAATGTACCTGACTTACCAATCCTCGTCACAGGTACCTAAGATCACAATGGATCAAGGAGCTAGCTGTAAAATAAGTAGTCAACACAATACAATATACAATTGAAATGTTTGTGCTCTTTATAATAACCACAGACTCAGGAAATTTTGAAAACCTTTATCTAATCATCATCATCATCATATGCCATGAGTAGAAGATTAACACAGACCAAACTATCTATAACTAGAATTATAAATATCGTATAGCTATGAATAAGGCAGAGAATATTAATAATTTAGAAATCGAAAATTAAAGGGAAGGAGAAAAATAAGGAACATGCTATTTTAGATCAACAGACTTTCACAACTTCACTTAAGGCAGGAAAGAAAAAGGGAACATGCTAAATCAAAGTAGACTTTAGAAAATCCACTAACGGTTCAAAGGAAATGAAACTTATGGAATTTGATTTATCCAGATGTGCTTATTCTCTATAGGGAGGGTAAGACTGAAACATAAACTATGTAAGAAAACGATTTAGCATTTGACTAAAGGTAGTTAGAAAAGTGGAACATGCTAATAGACAATTAATGCATGAAAATCTAATTTATAAAGGGACAGGGGAGAAAAGGAACATATGCAATTAAGCTTTGCAATTATGCGTGAGTTAGGAATGCAAGTATAGATAAACAATTACCCACACAGACTTTATATTTACCTAGGATAGAGTGAAGACCAACCCTGGCTACGGGTCAGTTTGGCAAGACGGGAAAGGACCCTCAAGGACTTAGATGCCAGTAGGCGAGCAGGTACAGCTCACGGACAGTCAGGACAGGATAACCCCAGAATTTGGATCAGGACCGGGTTCATCAAAGAGTACGACCAACACCCGCAGCTTCGGTTGCAACGCCTGCGCTACTCCCTCTCTGCAAGGAATCTGCCAATAAACCTGATTGGGTTCTCGAACCTCCCAGCAAAGTGCTTTGCCAGCACTTTAAGTCTGCATAAACCCCGAATGGGTTTCTCGAACCTTCCAACAGAGTGCTTTGCAGCTCTCTGAGTTCAGTCACCTATAGAGTGCGTTGGGTCAGTGACAGGTCAGCTATTCGGACAAGTCGGACGATTTCTCTAGCTAAACCTAGGCTAGTTATACTGTTTTTCGGGTCAGTGTACCACCCCCCAATGTTGCAAGTGTAAGGATCCCCAATTTTGATTGGACAAAGGAGGAGGTTAAGTCATCACACCACCTAAATTTTAGACTTTCTCAGGCTTAATATTCAGTCTTCGTACCCACCCCTTAAATTCTAACTTCCCATGACATATGTTTTACAGTGAACAATGGTGTATACAGCAGTTATTACAAATGTAACAAATTCTACTACAGTTCAGCTTCTTCTGCTAGGTTGGAGTTCAGGTTCCCAGGAGCATCTTGGCCGTGGCTGCCAGCTGGCTGGGTTCCACTGCTGCATGGTTTTCTTTTCCCCCTTCACGTGACTGGTACCATACGGCTTCCAAAATGGAGTAGTAAGCACCTCCCAGGCCCAAAGAATATGATACATGAAAAGCAAGCGAAAACAATTTAGAAATACAGAATAGAAGATTTCACTGTATACCATGAATGGCTATACTGCATCCCTTACTTTGTAATAACTATAGCGTTAGGGTAAGTGCAGAACAAACAGCTTTACGAAAGCGGCAATGCAAGCTCAGTGCATGTGAGAACACAAAGCAGCCATTTTAGCTGTATTGCGCATGAGCAACAAATTCCCACCAGAACTGCGAAAACGTCACGTCACATGGGTATGACTGACGCATGCGCAGACTAAATTCCAGTGTAGCAGCGGCCATCTTTAATGTGCAAGCATATTAGGATTAATAAACACATAAGCAAGCTTCACTCGGACACCCAAATGTCATTCAAGGGGCAAATTAATGACACAAACAGGTTGATTAGTTAATTAGGGTTATTCGAGGTTCATGATTACAAGCAAGTCGCTTAATGTGCGACTCCTTGCTCCATCAATCCCCACTTTGATGATATTTACTATCATCACTATTAATGGAACCAGATGCCAACTTTTAACATTTCACCCATTTCAATCTCTTCAAACTTTCTATTTAGCTTTTTCTCTGCATCTTTATTAGGATGAAAATTTTTCATCTTTTTATAAATCTGATTATTTAATTCTTCTAGTTCGAGTTCTTCAACATTTCGTTTCACTCCTCTCTTATTCACAACATACTTCTTTTGGTGTTTTCGACATTTACAGCAAATTATTATGATGAGCACAAATAAGCCTATTCCCGCTATTGGCATCAGTATTTTACTCACAAGACTTCTACCTAGGTTAGAAAACCAACTACCTACAGAGGAGAGACCATCAGTTAGTCTCTTCCAGGCACTATCAGCCTCCAGTGGATTGAGCGCTCTTTCCAAATTAGTAATGTTTCTCACATATTTCTTTTCTATTTTGTAAAACCATAGATCTGATCGCAACCATTTCGGTATTAACCATCAGGAAACCCCCAGCAGTGTCAGTTGATAACCGATCTACTACTGTAGACAATTTGCAAATTCTGTGTGTATTCAGAGCCACTCCGACTGTAGGTATCATTGCACTAAATATATCACCTATTATTTCTCCTACACTTTCTCTTTTATTACGCATTAATCCATTAGTGTTTTCAGTGCTTCCAGTGACATTCCCCATATGGTATATCTTTGGAAAGACAATACCAAAATAACAGCTTCCGTACCAATGGTCCGGCAATTTTAATTTAAGCCTTGTTCCCACATATAAAATAAATTCCAGGAAACACAGGCTCTGACCTATCTTTGAAACCCCAATCCCCAATTACCTTGTAGTTGGTTTGCATTCACTGGAACCAATGAATATGTTGTTATAATAACTTGTCTTTTCTCTGTGAAGACAAAGTTTCCCTTTCTTTTCGAAATCCAGCAACAATGCAGCATTAGCTCCACCATTCGAGGTGCTATCTATATTTTCAGCCAACTTGGGAATTTTCTGATTCTTGTCCTTTGATTTCTTTTGGAAACTCTCTCTTCTTTTCTCTACCATATTTAGAAACATTTTCTCTTGTTCTTGAAATGTACAGGTCAGATTATTTCTGTGTGTGTCATCTATATTTATTTTACCTATAGTTAGAAAATATTCTCCCATGTATTTTGCTACATCTCTAGTAGTATGTACAGGATTCAGATTTCTTCGCACAGGAAGTTCAGAAAATATCACATCTATGTTTGAGTAGTAATACTGTAACGGTCCTCTTTTATAGAATAAACTAGCTAAAATACTACAGGAAATTCCATATGTTAGTGGCAAGTGATGGTAGGTCACACCCTCAGCTACTGAAGTAGGTAGCTTCATACAGACGTAACAGTCTTCTATCTCTGGTGCTTCTACGTAGTGTAGTAACAAGTTTGCAAATACATTTAAATGAGTTTTGTTCTTAATTCTATGATAATGTAGTCCTTCCTCATCTGGTGTATCTAAATTCATTCTAGTTTGTTTAAGGCTAACTGCTTTCTCTAGTGAATCTACTCTTTGTGGTGCGTCTTCTGTTTGTTGCTCTTCTGTGTCATCTGTCAGTGGTATAGTAGGGTACAAATTAGTATCTTTACTCATCATGTAAGGAATAGTTATGGTTAGTCCTATCCATAATATCAGTACCATTGCTATACTACACAAACATACTTTGCAGCATGTTTTACAACAATTTCGTCTTGGTCTTCCATTCACAGTGGAATCAGACATTTTGGCTCATTCGAAGGTTCAACCCCTCTTTGTAACTTTACACAGGTTGCTTACACAGGGCAATTTTCAGGTTGGTTGCACTTCTTCGTCAGTCTGATCAGCAATCAATTTTTCATCACTTTCGTCACTTATTTCAAGATTTTCAAAGTCTCCAACACCAGATAAGTCCATTCAGGACTCTGATACTTGTTTAGTCTCTTTATCCGTGCACTTCTTCTCTTAGGCTTTGCTCCAGACAGGTCAGCTTTACTGGAGTCTTGATTTTCTTGCTCAAGTTCTTCATCGATAGTTTTTAGTCTCAGTCTCAGTCTTTTGACAAATCTTGGTACTTTATCTCTTTTCTTGAATCTTTTAACTGGCACTGTAATTTGGCTTTCTTCAAGTGCTCCTTTATTCTCGTTCGGTTGTGGCACATCTGTTTCTGTGTCCTTTTCTACCCTTCCTGTCTGACTAGTTCCAGGTCTTATGTCAGTTTCTTCTGCCTGGTCACTAAGCTGGCCTGGTTCAGGTATATGCTGGATTTGGCTCTGTTCTGTTTCAATTTCTTCTTCCTGAACACATTTATCTACTTCTATCTGATCCTGTTCAAGCACTTCGAACTTTTGGTTTTCTTCCGCTTGAACTTCTGCTCTAATTTCTATCTGTCCCTTTTCAGGCTCAGGGTTTTTTGGAGGTGTGTCGATAGCCTGCTCTGTCCCTACCTGGTCTTCCTCATCATCAGATTTGATTTGGATTTCGATGACCTGATTATCTTCTTCTATTCCTGTCTCGTCCTCACTATCCCACTCTCTATCTAAGTAGGTTTGTCTTCTGGTTCTTATTGGGTCGAGTGTCAGGTCGATTACTGGGACCCAATCATCTTGACTGGAGCTCGGTTGTTCTTCTTCAGCTACTTCAGGACCAACTTCAGCAGACCCCTCAGCTGCACAACCTTCAGCCTCAGTTTCTTCTTCTTCTGTCACTTTCTTCGTATGGCTGGCATGAATCCACCCTGGCACACTTGCACACTTCACCGCTGTTGTGGTAACAAGAATCACCTGTCTTCTTTTTCCCCACTTCGGTGTAAGGCAACTCTTCCGAGTATGTTTCTTAATTACAACCCAATCCCCAGGGTTCAAGTCATGGGCTGGAGTTGCTGGTCTGGTGACGGCGTCTTCTCCAATCTGGTGAGAGATAGAACGCACTTGGACACCCAGTTGCTTGCAGTACTCTAGCACCAAATCATCAGATATGTTTATCAGTTTGTGTCCTGGCACCCATGCTTGCCGCATTGCTCTTCCCATCAGTATCTCATGGGGACTCAAGCCTGTCTTCCGGTCTGGAGTACTTCTAAGTCCCATCAGGACAAGGGGCAAAGCATCTGGCCTCTCCATTTGAGTCGATTCACACATTTTTCCCAATCTTGATTTGATTGTGCCATTCAGTTGTTCTACCACTCCAGAAGCCTCTGGGCGATATGCACAGTGTAGTTTTTGCGTGATTTTGAATGCTTCACAGATTTGTCCTATTATTTCACTTTGAAAATGCCCACCTCTGTCTGATTAAATTGTGACTGGAAAACCGTACCTAGGTATCAGTTCGCTCAGTAACAATTTGGCTACAGTGATGCTGTTGTTCCTACGTGCAGGATAAGCTTCTACCCATTTTGAAAATAGGCAGACAATAACGAGGACGTACTTCATTCCCCGACAGGGGGGTAATTGAATAAAGTAAATTTGTAATCTTATGAAAGGACCTTCTGCTTTTCCAATTGTACCTGGTAACACTACTGTTTTCTTTCCGGGATGAAATTGCTGACATATTAAGCACCTTTGGCAGAGTGCCTCTGCTATGTTTCTGAATTTCGAATTGAACCATGTCTGTCTAAAAACATGGATCATTGCATCTCTTCCTAAACGGGTATCTCCGTGTATCAATCTAGCCATAGGAGCAAGCATGCAGTCTTTTAACACAGGCATATCATCAAGGTATGCAATGACACCATCCTTATTCCTCCTCCAACAACCACATTTTCTCCACCTTTCCTTTTCTTTTGGTTCTGCTGCATCCTGCAAATCTCTCAGTTCTTCCCATGTTTTTATTTCTTCAAACACCATAAGTTGGCAGCTGTTTCCGCCTGCCCCCAATTTTGTATTGATTGATATTTTGTATTTAGCATAATGTTGGGCCAGTTGGTCAGCATATCGATTACCTGCTGTCACTTTGTCATCGCCAGATTTGTGAGCAGCACACTTGATCACTGCCAATGCTTTTGGTAAGTGGATTGCTTCCAGTAATTCTTGCACAAAATTTCCATTTCTGATAGGAGTTCCTGAAGAAGTCAGGAACTCTCTTTGCAGCCACAATTGGCCAAAGTCATGAACAAACCCATAACCATACCGGCTATCAGTGTATATGGTTCTTTTCATGTTCTTTCCAAATTTACATGCTTTTTCCAATGCAACCAATACGGCTACTTGTGCAGACTTTACTCCATACAAATAGGATGCTACCACTGTACCTCCTAAAGTGCACACCGCATAGGCAGCACTTAAGCCTCCGTTCTTATGTCTCATGCATGAGCCATCTACAAACAGCTCATAATCTTCATCAGTTAGGGGTACTTCTCTTATGTCAGGGCGGGGTTTTGTGCTGAACTCAGTCAGGTCTAGGCAGTCATGCTCAACTTCTCCCCTCACTCCTGCTGTGAGTGAGTTTGGTCGGAGAGTGGCTGGATTCAAAATATTACATCGGGCAATGGTTACATTTCCTGCACCTACAAGAATTCTTTCATACTTAGTCAGCCGACTAGGTGTGAGGTACTGAGTTTGGTTCTGGTCAACAAAATTACAACTGCATGTAAAACATACACGGTTACAGGATGCCCCATAATGATAGACTCACTTTGTTCAAGACTCATGCAAGTTGCAGCTACTGCTTTCAAACATCCAGGTAATCTAGCAGCCACTGGATCTATAGTAGCGGAAAAATATGCTACAGGTCGTCTGGTTAAACCATGACTTTGGGTCAGGACTGAAAGTGCACAATTGTCTCGTGTGTCACAAAACAGTGCAAACTCGTTTGAGTAATCAGGCATTCCTAATGCGGGAGCTGTACACAGACATTCTCGTAATTTCACAAAAGCTGTCATGCTTTAATCATCCCATTCCACTGAGTCTTTTGCTCCTGTCTTTGTCATTTTTATCAATGGTCTTGCTAGGACTGCAAATCCCACAATCCACTGCCTACAGTATCCTACAACTCCAAGAAACATTCAGATTTCTTTCTGGGTATTTGGCAGATGCATGTTTCGAATTATCCTAATTCTTTCTATGGTAACTTTCCTGATACCCTTCTCTATCTGGTGCCCCAGATATTTCACTGAAGAGGTACAGAACTGTAGTTTGTCTGGCGACACTTAATGTTCCCCTTCACCTAAATGGTTCAGTAAGGCAATGGTGTCAACGACACAGTCTTTCCTGCTTTTAGACGCCACCAAGAGGTCATCGATGTATTGCACCAGGAATGATTCTCTAGGCAATACCAAGGATTCAAGGCATTTTTTCAGAATTTGATTGAAAATCGAAGGACTCTCTGTGTACCCCTGAGGGACACGATTCCAGATGTAAACATGACTGTCGAATTCAAATGAGAAAAGAAATTTGCTGTCTGGATGCAATGGAATTGAATTTAAAAGAATGCATGGCATAGGTCAATAACAGTAAACCATCGAGCATTCCAGGGTATTTGGTACAAGATCACTGCAGGGTTTGGCACAATAGGACAGCAAGGAACAACAATTTTATTTACCTTGCGCAGGTCCTGCACTACCCTGTACTAACCACTCGGTTTCTTTATTCCAATTATGGGAGAATTACAAGGACTGCTCAATACCTCTTGTATGATGTCTTCTTCCAACAACCTTTTTATTTCAATAGCAACCCCTGCTTTCACTTCT
Source organism: Lissotriton vulgaris (assembly GCF_964263255.1). Lineage (NCBI taxonomy): Eukaryota > Metazoa > Chordata > Amphibia > Caudata > Salamandridae > Lissotriton > Lissotriton vulgaris. The sequence goes on from NC_141685.1 coordinate 1,472,666,166, forward strand.
GCACTCATTTTATATTGTTTAGTATTCGGGTAAACTGCATCTTATTTTATCGAAATTTTAATTGGGTCAACATTTGCCATTAGTCCTACATCTTTCCCAGTGAAATCCCACACTTCTGGTTTCACTGTCTGTTGGAGCTCTTCAGGTAAGTCTTGTATTGTCAGTCTTTTAATTTCTGAGTCAGGTCTTATTAACATTAATTTGTAAATTCCGTCTTTATCTGGGGGCTGAATTTCAACACTATTTGGTGTGCAAAAGATGGTGCAGTTCATTTTACACAGCAAATCTCGTCCTAATAAGTTCACAGGATTTGAATCGTAAACAACAAATCTATGCATTTCTTTGAAATTCCCTATTTTAATTTCCATGAGTTCTGTAACTGGGGTACTAATTAATTTATTAGAAACGCCCACTACTTGGATCGCTTCTCCCGCGAGGGGTAGGTTTGGAACGTCTGCTGTTCTCACAGTAGAACGGGTGGCACCAGTGTCCAACAGAAAGGTGACGTAATTTCCTTCAACCTTTCCTTCAATGTATGGCCCTGACTGGTCCATCGGCAAGGAGGTGCCAAGCACGCACTCCTCATCCTCCCCCCTCAGGCATCGTCAGAAAGGCTCATCACAGAGGAATGTATCTTTCAACAGAAATTGCGAAATTGCTGCATTTCTATCCTCCCTTCCTTCCCAAACCTCTGCTTCCTCACTCTGTTGTGCTTTACTCCTATAGTTTGGCCTAGGTGCACGGGGCAACTGATTCTGTTTTACCTGTTGCTGTGTCTTCCGTGGTCCCTCATTCTGCACCTGCGGATTTAAATCATTAATTTGCACATTATAATTCTGCACAGCCTTACACTCGTCCCTCCAGTGCCCCATCTTTCCGCACCCATGGCATGAGAACTTCTTCCTGGCCTCCTCTTGACTTATTTTTACCCTTGGTTTTCCTCCACCCCCAGGGTTCTGATTCTGAGTATTTGTCATTTTGCTTAACTGCTGTTCTTGGTGCTCTGCTAATTTTACTTGTGCCCACATGACTTTTTCCTTAATTCCTTTTTATTTTCTAGCTCATCTTTGCAGTATTTTGCATATTTAACGTCAAGTCGGATCACCTTCGGATATCTGCCCCGTTCACATTTTGAGAGGGATCTTCTCTGTCTGTCCTTCACCCCCCTAATTCTCCTGAATGATTCTCCTAGTCAGGGTATTGTCCCGGACGTGCATAAATCCACCACTATAATTCCTATCCTTAAGAAGCCAGGTGTGGATCCTTCCTCTCTTCCCAATTACCGCCCCATTTCTCTTCTCCCTTTCCTGGGAAAGATCCTTGAATGTCACGTCACCAAAACCCTCAGCTCCTTCATTGAGGTAAGCCGCTTCTTAGCCCCCTGTCAGGCTGGCTTTCATCCTTGTCACTCCACGGAGTCAGTTGTCCTTTCCGTCCTGGACAAGCTCAGAGGGGGGGGGGGGGGGGGACGCGAACACACCCCAGGCTTTGGTTCTCCTCGATTTGTCTGCTGCCTTCGACATGGTTGACCATTCCATCCTTCTCGACCGTGTCGGGGGTGCCGGCGTCAGAGGACCTGCCCTGGCCTGGCTCACTTCCTTCCTGAATAATCGCACCCAGGCTGTCCAGCTGGCAGACTTTTCTGCATCTCCGCACAATATTACCTGCGGGGTGCCTCAAGGATCTTCTCTTTCCTCCCTTCTTTTTAACCTTTATATTTTCCCTCTCATATTTGCGTTGTAGCAGATGGAGGTCACAGTATTTAACTATGCCGATGACCTCCAGCTGATGTTTGAACTCTCCTCTTCCCCTGGCTCCATTCATAATTTTCAGTCGATCATTTTCATCAGGGACTGGATGAACTGCAATCACCTGAAGCTAAACCCTGATAAGACCGAACTGGTACTTACAGGTTGCAGCGCCAGTCCCTGGACACCCCTGTTTTGGCCTTCCACTCTTGGTCCCTCCCCCTTACCGTCCCCCTCTGTCAAAATACTAGGGATTAAAATTAATAGCAACCTCACTCTGCATTCCCAGGTTAGCACTGTCGTTTCGTCCTGCTTTCTAACCCTTCGTACAATCCGCAAAATCTCCCGTTTCTTTTCCTTTTCAGCCCTTAAACTTATTCTTTTGGCCATGGTCATGTCTTGACTTGACTATGGCAATGTCCTGTATTCCAGCATCCCTGGGTATGATCTCCGTCATCTCCAACTCATCCAAAATCATGCAGCTAGACTTCTTTACAAACTTCCCAAATCTCATCATGTTTCCCCTCTCCTTAAAACCCTACATTGGCTCCCCATTCAGGAGCGTGCTCTCTTCAAGATGGGATGTTTGACTTTTCAGGCTTTAGCGGGTTGGGCACCCGCTTTTATTAAGTCTCAAATCAAAGCCTACACCCCCATCCGAGACTTACGCTCGTCTACTCAGTTTCTGCTTTCTGTCCCTCGCTTTAAAAAGAAAAGATCGGGTGGCCTGAAGTTTTCCATCTTGGCTCCACTCTTCTGGAACTCCCTCCCTTTGCCCATTAGGTCTTCCCCCACTTACCATGACTTCCGCAAAGCCTTGAAGACCTTCCTTTTCTCACAAGCTTTCTCACCTTAGTTATCCTTTTTCCACATTTCCGGGTCCGCGTCCTTAGCGCCATGAAACCGACTGGTGACCAAGCGCTTTATAAGTATGTTTAACTTCAACTTCAACTTCAACTTCATCTATAGGTTTGGCTTGCCAACAGATTTTATTATCTTTAATCCATTGTGAAATTTCAGGTCTTAATCCTAACACAAATCGATAAATGAAGTGGGTCATGTTCTTCATCTCAATATTATCCAGGCCACTGTATGTCTTAAACACCTGTAACAGTCGTTCATAGTATGAATGAACAGTTTCATCTCGATTCTGGGTAGTTCTATCTATTCATGTCCAATCAGTTTCTTTTGCAGGCACCTTTCCTTTCAGGTACAGCATTACCTGGTTATACTTCCTCATCACTTCCCCTGAGGGGGCTCCTGTCTTTGGGTCTCTGGCGTATTCTTCACTTGGCCAATCAACAGCAATTTTTCATTCTGTCCATAAATCTACAGGAACTACAATGTCAAAGAACCCATCTAGATCTTTCAGGAGGCATTTTTGGACTTTAACAAATCTCTCAACTTGTCTGTACCACTCTACAGGTTTCTCTCGTTATTTTGGGAAATCATTTGTAAATGACACAATATCTTGTCTGGACCATGGAACATGTACATATCCTCCACCTGGCACTTCTCTCATAGGATATAATTTTTCTGCCTTGTCAGCTTCTTTTAGGACATATTCAGAAGTCATTTGTTTGGATCTACTGTCCTCCTTTTTCTTTGCCCACCTGGATTGCCATTTTTCTAAGTCTCCCCATTTCTGTAACAGGTTCAGAAATTCTCTTATCTGCACCTTTTTCCCTGACACGTTCATGTTTTCTAAATCTTTGTCAGAAAATTCTGCTCTGTAGGGTTTTTGCAATACTTTGGATCTGCTAACATCTATTCCCATGCTAGCTGCGGTGTCCATTAATTTCTCATGGAACACTCTGGTGTTTTCGGGTTATACTTTTGCAAATGAATAGTAATTCTTCCTCACTAAGGGTGTTCAGCCTGTCCAATCCCACGTTCCCAGCCATCAGTTCTTCTGATTCTATTCTTAATTTGTAAATGTAGAATGGTTTTGGCTGAGGATTTATTTTCTCTAGTTCTTGGGTCCATCAATCTATTTCTTCAGGAGTCACTACTGTGTCACTTCTAGTACCAGACGAGGACTCAATCGGGACTTCTCTTGCACCAATATGAATGTTCTTTCTCTGTGAATTGCCTTCTGGTTCCCTTATGGGTAAATCCATCAGGGAAATTACAGATTCGCATCCACTTGCCTGATCATCAACTATTAAGGGCTCTTTTCTTGGCTGCACTACAGATGGAGTTACAACTGGAGTTTTTGGACTAGCCTGTTTATCCCCGTACAGAGGAACAACTGGGCCAATAGTTACTGGAATTGTCAAAGCCTCAGGACTTGTATTTAACTGGGAAATCTTCTGAATAAGTTCAGTTCTCTGTTTAATTAAAGCCTCTATCTCTTGGTCCTGTAATACGTTTTCCATGGCGGTTTCATGTACGATCTGTGGGATCAAGGGAGGGTAAAAATTCGGTGCACTTGGATTTGCCATACTTGGTCCCTCATTACAGGAAGGCCTATAATATGGAACAGTCAGATCAGACGTGCTCGATCCCTCATTCTAATTTGGTTTCAGGAATGGTTTTCTCGTATTCAGGGACCTGGGCTCCTCATTATACGGTGGTGGATTTTCATTAATAAATCCTCCAGGTATTCATCCTCAGAATCCCCAGCAGTCATTAAATGTCTGGTTTTCACAGTCCTTTTTCCTCCCACGCGTTCGTCTACAGTTAATACTGGGAACAGTACTTCTACCATCATGTTCTGTCTCCATTCTTTCATTCTTTTCTCTCAGGTCTCTTTCTTTGCTTTTGGGTAAAATTTTGCTAACCCTTTGTCCATTCTGGGTCTGTCTCTCTCAAAAGCCTCTATTTCCTATTCTTCTAAGGCCTCATATTGCGTTAGTCTGGGTATGGGATGCAAATCATTCATTCGAGTCCTCAACCAAAACAAAATCCTACCATTAAAGGTACCTTCTAAGGGAAAGGCTAAAATTTCTCATCTTTAGTGTATTCCACTCAATTTTCCAACCATACACAAGCATGATACCCTCTGTCAAACATCATAAATGAAGCGGGAGTGTTTGGTGGTGGAATGATAACTCCTTCTCTAGTCTTAATTGTCTTGTCTTTCTTAAAATAATTCTTTACTCTGTTTACCAGAGTCATTTTTCTCTTGCTTCCGTACATTCCGTTTAGTCTACGACCTTTCCACTGATCTCTCACAAACCCTTGATATCTTGGATCAGGTCGAGTCTCGGGATGAGTCGGATACCACATATATTTCGCAAAGACTTAAATCGTGTAAAAATACGTACTCCTGTTTATTATATTCTTCCAATGCTGCGCGTCTTTCAATTTTCGACAACCAATCAACACTGTGGTTGCAAATAGTTTCAACCAATGGGAGCGTGGCCTTTCCGTGAGATGCGTTCTCACGCTCCTGCGCTCACCTCTCCTTTACAATACCAGCTCCGTTACACACCCGCTGTTTCGACCAATACCAGCGCAGCTCCGTTACACACCCGCTGTTTCGACCAATACCAGCGCAGCACAGAGTGACGTCAGCGCAGCTCCGCGACTGACTCCCATTTTCACAAGGTAACGGAAACTCAACTTCTTTTCTTAAAGTGCAAGTGCTATATTTAATTTACAACGTAAAACATTCGCCACTGTCTAGAAAGGAAAGATTTGTTAAACTGCAAGTAAACCTCTTCTGTCTACTTTTCATATACTGCAGATAGATCCTTTCTGCCTATCCTTCACACAAGCATTAGAGAACCTGCTACTTCTTTGACTCATCCACTTCTTTTCGGGATATATACTAAGTCTGAAGTTTCACTAGCGAACCCTTTTGCTATCACTCAAGCTCCAACAAACCTACTACTCCTCCCGTGTGACCCTTACTAGGTTATATCACAATTGAATTTTCGTTAGTGAACTCGTTGCTATCATTTATTCAATTATTCATACAGAAAAACCCTAATTAGCGCTTCCAGTTCTGCCTAACTATGCACTAATTTTCCTCGAGCCACTGACCTCACTGCGAGGTGGATTCTCCTCACCACCCGCTATTCTGCCCCCGGGGATTACAGACAAACATATAACAATCACTATTGAGTTGTGTTAATACATTAATCAATATAACAGCATTTCATCAAAAATATTTCAAAAACATTTCATAACATTTCAAAGCAAACTTACATTTGATCGATAGATACTTTTAACAGCAATCAAGTTTTAGCAGCAATTATATTTTACACAGTTATCAGCAAATAACCTATCTACCTATCTTAACTAGTCCTTAACCATAGCTCTGCTACCAGAAAATTACTGATAGAGCACGCAGGTCACCCGACAAATTTTATTACCAAATATGCACACTTGGGCCCATAATATATTTTAATACACTTTTATTTAATCGCGTAACCTACACTCTACTACCAGTAACCCTGTTCCATTCTATTTATTTCCAATGTACCTGACTTACCAATCCTCGTCACAGGTACCTAAGATCACAATGGATCAAGGAGCTAGCTGTAAAATAAGTAGTCAACACAATACAATATACAATTGAAATGTTTGTGCTCTTTATAATAACCACAGACTCAGGAAGTGTTGAAAACCTTCATCTAATCATCATCATCATCATATGCCATGAGTAGAAGATTAACACAGACCAAACTATCTATAACTAGAAGTAGAAATATCGTATAGCTATGAATAAGGCAGAGAATATTAATCATTTAGAAATCGAAAATTAAAGGGAAGGAGAAAAATAAGGAACATGCTATTTTAGATCAACAGACTTTCAAAACTTCACTAAAGGTAGGTAAGAAAAAGGGAACATGCTAAATCTATGTAGACTTTCGAAAATTCACTAACGGTTCAAAGGAAATGAAACTTATGCAATTTGATTCATCCAGATGTGCTTATTCTCTATAGGGAGGGTAAGAATGGAACATAAACTATATAAGAAAACGATTTAGCATTTGACTAAAGGTAGGTAGAAAAGTGGAACATGCTAATAGACAATTAATGCATGTAAATCTCATTTATAAAGGGACAGGGGAGAAAAGGAACATATGCAATTATGCTTTGCAATTGAGTTAGGAATGCATGTATAGATAAACAATTACCCACACAGACTTTATATTTACCTAGGATAGAGTGAAGACCAACCCTGGCCACGGGTCAGTTTGGAAAGACGGGAAAGGACCCTCAAGGACTTAGATGCCAGTAGGCGAGCAGGTACAGCTCATGGACAGTCAGGACAGGATAACCCCAGAATTTGGATCAGGACCTGGTTCACCAAAGGGTACGACCAACACCCGCAGCTTTGCTTGCAATGCCTCCACTTCTCCCTCTCTGCAAGGAATCTGCCAATAAACCCGAATGGGTTCTCGAACATCCCAGCAAAGTGCTTCGCTAGCACTTTAGGTCTGCATAAACCCCGAATGGGTTTCTCGAACCTTCCAACAGAGTGCTTCGCAGCTCTCTGAGTTCAATCACCTATAGAGTGCGTTGGGTCAGTGACAGGTCAGCTATTCGGACAAGTCGGATGATTTCTCTAGCTAAACCTAGGCTAGTTATACTGTTTTTTGGGTCAGTGTACCACCCCCCAATGTTGCAAGTGTAAGGATCCCCAATTTTGATTGAACAAAGGAGGAGGTTAAGTCATCACACCACCTAAATTTTAGACTTTCTCAGGTTTAATACTCAGTCTTCGTACCCACCCCTTAAATTCTAACCTCCCATGACATATATTTTACAGTGAACAATGGTGTATACAGCAGTTATTACAAATGTAACAAATTCTAGTACAGTTAAGATTCTTTGGCTAGGTTGGAGTTCAGGTTCCCAGGAACATCTTGGCCGTGGCTGCCAGCTGGCTGGGTTCCACTGCTGCATGGTTTTCTTTTCCCCCATCTCGTGACTGGTACCATACGGGCTTCCAAAATGGGGTAGAAAAGCAAGCGAAAACAATTTAGAAATACAGAATAGAAGTTTCACTGTATACCATGAATGGCTATACTGCATCCCTTACTTTGTAATAACTATAGCATTGGGGTAAGTGCAGAACAAAGAGCTTTGCGAAAGAGGCAATGCAAGCTCAGTGCATCTGAGAACACAAAGCAGCCATTTTAGCTGTATTGCGCATGAGCAACAAATTCCCACCAGAACTGCGAGTACGTCACGTCACACGGGTACGACCGACGCATGCGCAGACCAGCGGCCATCTTTAATGTGCAAGCGTATTAGGATTAATAAACACATAAGCAAGCTTCACTCGGACACCCAAATGTCAGTCAAGGGGCAACCTAATGACACAAACAGGTTTATTAATTAATTAGGGTTATTTGAGGTTCATGATTACAAGCAAGTCGCTTAATGTGCGAATCCTTGCTCCATCAAAGCATGTAGCTAAAACTTGTATTTTTGGGGTCTTGCAAGCGGAGCTCATCCTTATCAAATCATAATGCCCTCTAGTAATCCTAATATTCAAGGCAAACTGTGGGTTAATGAGGAAGATCCATTGAAAGATGTCATTGCACTAGTGAAGAAAGCAGAACTTACTGGCAGATGTGCAAAGTTTGTGGTTGACGTGTTACTGTTACAAGAAATAAAACATATTGATTTAATTGAAGCAGGAAAAAAATCTACAAGTAACTATTTCAAAAAAGTAACACACAAGTTGAGGGATGGCAAAACAAAACGCAAAACTAATGAGAGTGGTGAGAAAAAGAAATGTTATTGTTGTGGCAGTCTAGAACATTTAGCACTGCTAAGAACCAAAAGTGTTTTATATGTGGGATTTTCGGGCACTATGTGAAGGTATTTAGAATTAAGCATGGGCGGAAAATCCGTTCCGCTCGCGGATTTTGCGGATTTTCGGTAAATTCGCAATCCGCTAGATTCGCGAATTTCCCGCAAAATCCGCAAATCCGCGTTCAGCGGATTTTATGGCTTGCTCGCACTGTTCGCGTGAGTTCGCGGCTTCCCAGTTCAACTTCGCGCCCCGTGAATAAGCGCTAAATTGCAGAAATACGATCTTAGCAAAACTGAAACTACTTACCAGGTTCAAAAGTTCAAGCTCATCATTAGTAGCCATTTCCTGTAGTGCTTCCTGAGGGGCCCCTCCAGAGTTCAGTTGCCTACTTGCAACTATTATGTGACCCTGCTCTGACCCTCAGAATAGTTACACAAAGGTCCTGAATTACAGCTAAGGCAGACAAGCAGGAGCCAGGCTGGAAGTTCAAATCCAGTGACACATTAATCAGCCCCTAATTCATTATTGTCAGTTGGGGCAGGGCAGGTGTTGTAACTAATTTTGCAACAATGAAAGCACTTAGCAAGTGCAAAAGATCACTAATCAGGAAGCACTAAGGAAGCAGGTGCCAGCTAAAAAAATATTCTGTGACACATTAATCAGCCCCAAATTAATTCAGGTCACTTGAGGCAGGGAAGGTGTGCTTTGCTTTGCCACAATAATGTACACTGGACAACCAGAGGGTGCTGTGATGAAACAGAGGGTGGCATGGGTGGGCCAGAGGGTGGCATGAGTAGTCAGAGAGTGGCAGTGGTGACAGAGAGTGGCAGTGATGAAGAAGAGTGTCCCAAACAGGCTGGACACGTAGAAACAACAAGTTCGCAAAACTTGCGACCCGACAGGTAAGTTCGCGTTTGCGAAATTGTACAAAACCCTCGCGAACTGGCAGAAACCCGCGCGAACACAAAAAAAAATCCGCAAATTCGCGAGAATTCGCGGATTTTGCGGATTGCGAGTTCGCAAATCCGCAAAATTCGCGAACGCGAGATTCGCAAAATTCGCCCATGCTTATTTAGAATGAATATGAACAGAAAGGTGAAATACATTCAGGAAAAAGACCAATCTCAATCTAGTTCAGAGCAGCAGGATGAAGATGCAGATATGAATGGAGTTTTTTGTATTGAATATGATATTCTTTATGTTGAACATATCACAAGAAAAAAAACCTTTGTGTGAGCAAAAAATAGGCAATGTTACGGTGAAGGTGGTTGCAGATTCAGGATCACCGCTCACTATTAATAATGTGAGTATTTAGGATGACAAATTTGTAATAGAATTTGGTATTCAGTTGGAGGTTCCTGATGTGAAAGCCAGAGGATATATTGATTTAATTGGTGGGAGAAACAGACAGCAACCTGAGGAGCAGAGGACTCCAACCTACCTACCTGCCACATACCACTCCTGGGACCCAAACGCTGTTGTCTTGCCGCGCCGCACAGCTCCATCTCGCGGCCCGTGGCTGGAGACTACAGCTCCCAGGGAGCATAGCGGCGACTTCCTGTTATGACCACGCAGCGCGCCCGGAGGCGCTACATCAGCAGGACGCTCCCTCGGTGGAGCGGGGGAGAAACAGACAGCGACCTGAGGAGCAGAGGACTCCAACCTACCTACCTGCCACATACCACTCCTGGGACCCAAACGCTGTAGTCTCGCCGCGCCGCACAGCTCCATCTCGCGGCCCGCGGCTGGAGACTACAGCTCCCAGGGAGCATAGCGGCGACTTCCTGTTCTGACCACGCAGTGCGCCCGGAGGCGCTACATCAGCAGGACGCTCCCTCCGCGTCGCGGGACGCGCGCGGGCGACGCCGGGCTGAGCCCGGGCAGAGGGCGGGCCATCTACGGCCGCCAGCAGACGACTGAGGACAGGACAGGCCACCCCTCTGAGATCTACCACTATGGGTAAGCGCAAACAAACATGTAACGGGAGCCTAAATAGTAAAAAACCTAAGATACCGCGAAAGGCAGATTCGATACTTTCGTACTTAACCTCTGCTGTGGGGGCAATTACTAAAGAAATCGCCAATGCAGAAAAAGAACTGGCCATTTCTAACACACTAGATTTAATTGGTTATCAGACATTAGAGTTTGTATTCAAATGAAGAAAGACTTTGTGCAAATGATATGTCACAGAAAAAGGCCAATCTGGGCTTGGATGGTTTGACCAGGGGGATTTCGGAATAATTCTGGACCCCAATAGTGCAGAGCTGGAATTATCAGTAGCTAGTGATGATGTTGGAAAGGATATGGAACAACTGCTGGAGAAATATCCCAAAGTGTTTCCAGCAAAGGTAGGACTTCTAAATGATTTGTGCCATACAATTGAGCTTAAGGCATATGCTAAATCATGTATTCACAAAGTTAGGCATGTTCCATTTTCAATTAGAGATGAGGTGTCTCAATAATTAAAAAAATTGGTTCAGGAAGGAATAATTGAACAGGCGGAGTCGGCTGAATGGGTGTCTCACTTGGTAGTAGTGAGATGCATCAACCGCAAAGTTAGGCTTGGTGTAGATTTATGAGAATTGAATAAAAGTATAATGGTTGACCCATATCCCATGGCAAAAATTAACTACCTGTTTGCAAATACCACGTTAGATTTAGAATCTGCATATCATCAGATGATGTTGCATCTTGATAGTATAATATTGACGATGTTTATCACACCCATAAGGGTGTTTTCAATTTTTGCCAGGCCTTTTGCCTTGGCATCGGCTGCAGTAATATCCCAAAGACGAATTGGTAATTTATTTGAGGACCTTAAGGGTGTAATGTTTTTCCAGGATGATGTATTAATTATGGGTAAAACTGAAGAGGAGCACTATGTAAAATTGAGGCAAGTGTTGGAAAATTTTGAGAACAAGGGGCTTACAGTGGAATATGGGAAATGCTAATTTGCAATCAGAGAAGTGAACTATTTAGGACATACCATAGGGCAGAAAAGGAGTATAACTAAAAATGGTTTTAGTTAATGCTATTCAGAGTGCACACGCACCCCAAAGCAAAGATGACATTAGAGGTTTTTTAGGATTCGTAGAGTTTGATGAGAATTTGTTCGAAATTTCTCTGAGAAAACATACGCTACAAGGTACCCTCTTAAGAACAAAGTAAGATTTAGCTAAGATAAAGCTGCGATAACACCTTTTTTAAGGTATTTAATCTACCATATAAAATCTCCATTATGGTAGATGCAAGAAAAGGTAGTATTATCTCAATATGATGATAATGGTACTGAATTGGTTGTTGATTTTTGCGTCACAGGCATTATTCAAAGTGGAGGAAACAGGGACACTCTTGCATGCGTATGAGTCCTGGTTCATTTTCACTAGTATTGTATGAGGTTACAATGTGACAGTCAGAACAGATAATAAACCATTAACCAAAGTAGTTACTACTTCTGGTTTGCAAAAAGCTGCACCCCGGTTGGCCGCCACAAACCAAGGGCAACATTAGGATGGTGTGCGGATCGCCCCTGCCGGGCCGGCGGTAGTCACCGCCGGCCCAGGCAGGGGCTATCTGCCCGCCAAATATTACAGCAAAGACCCCCGCCATATGGCTGGGGGGTCCGTCCACCGCTTTTCCGCCCGGTCGACAAGTCGACCGGGCGGAAAAGGGTTCAATATGGTGGCGGTGTCTGTTAGACACTGCCAGCCATATTACAATGGGGGCAGAAACATGCCTTTTCGTCGCGGCATTGCAGCCACGCAAAGGTATACAGAGTTTTCTTGTGGGGGCCGTTGCGGGGCCTCAGGGACTCTGGGGGGTGGGGGGGTGCACATGGGGTTACCTATGGTACCCCCCTGCATTTCAATGTACACCATGGCAGGCACTGCAAGGTGCCTGTCATGTTGTGCATTAAAAGGCACAACTTGCTTTTGTGGCATTGCGGCGGGCGGTGCTTTCAGCATCGCCCCCTAACAGGTTACAAGTGCTCGATGCGCCCACCAGTGTGGCGGGCACATCCTAATTGTGGGTGCGGGACCGCCACAAGCATTGCGGGTGGTCCTGATTACCATGGGTATGGCAGGTGGACAAAGTCTGCCCACCATACTAATGATCCCCAAAGAGTGGTGAGGCGGCAAGGGGAGCACGGGGGAGGACGCAATGGTGGTTATAAATAATAGCTTTTAAACAAAAAAACTTGCCTTCAGCTGCCAGCCGCCTCCAGCATCGTGCTGCCTCTCCTCTTCTTACAGGTTCCCAGCAGCCCCTGGGACAGATTCCCATTCAATCCCTGTGCTGCAGAGCTGCATGGGAGTGGCCTGAGAAGGCTCATAAGACACCCTGCTCAGACCAGGGAGTCTGTGGGAGCTTCTCCAGAATGGCTGCTCCATGCAGCTAGGCTGGAGAAAACCTAAGTGCATATGTATGTTTTGATGGGACTGACATGGCCGGTCAAACACACATGAGCACTAAGGAAGTGGAGTGCACTGAGCACTCTTCCTCCCCCTGCCATGCCTAGTCCTGCCACTCCCTATAGCACTAGCTAATCATTTTATTTTACATTTGCTGGTTTTGAGCCAGGCAGTGGGACGATGCTCCTTCGCCATTGCAGAGGAGCTGCCGCTGGTTAGCCAGAATGTCCATAAAGCTATTACACATAAACTATGAGGTACAATATATTCCCGGGATCAGGAATAGAGTTGGTGATTTTTTAAGTTAATTGCCTCGACCTTCTGATGGAGTTGAAGGTGCGTATATGGATGAGGAGTGTGTGGCTGGATTATTCGACGAGTGAATGGTTGGCATCAATGTGGATGAATGGAAAGAACAAATGAAGTTAGATAAGGAATTACAAAATATACTGTTGCATATGAATAATAGATGGCCTGAGAAGAGGAAAATGAACCAAACAGAATACAAGTTTTAGGAAATTCATACTGAATTAAGTGAAGAACGTGGTTTTTGTTAAGGTGTGAAAAATGTGTTCCACCAGTATCTTTACGGAAACAAATACTCAGGTTGTGCCATGAAAGCATAGTTAAGACAACATTGAGAACTTGCAGCCTGATTCATGTACGGGCCGTTTTGCGTGTCCCTAATAGCGATTCATAGCGAATCGCAATTGAGGACACGCAAAACGGCATTCATGTATTTTCATGTGAAAAAATAGCGACTCGCACGCGGGCGCAAATTCCGTTAGCGACCAACCAAAAACGCAGAAAAATCGCTATTTCCGCCCACCAGCGATCGGGATTGCGACACGCAATCCCGATCACACGGGATAGCGACTCGCAATCCCGTGCGATCGGGATTGCGTGTCGCATTCTCGCGGGATCCGGAAATACGGGATTACGCATTCCGAGCACCGTGATGACATCACAACCAGGAAGCTGCCAAATCGCACCTTCAAACACCACAGTGACGCAGTCATCCGACTCGAGACGACGGAAAGCAGCCGCCTAACCGCCGATAGCGAATCCCGACCCGGCAGAAATTGCGCCCGCCATGGCTGAAGAACCACTGCCCGGCCCCAGCAACAGCGCTAGCCGAAAGCGCAAGTTGAAATTCTCCGAGGCGGAGTTGGAGAGCCTGATTGAAGGGGTGGTGGCCCACCACGCCCAGCTGTTCGGTGCAAACTCGAGGAGGGTCCCCGAGCAGGAGAAGAGGAGGATCTGGGTGGGGATTGCCTCCAGCGTGAACGCAGTTGGCGTAGCGGCAAGGTCAATCGAAGAAATCAAGAAGCGCTGGTACGATCTCCGAGGGCGTGCAAAGGAGAAGGTGGCAGCGCGTCTCGGAGAGTCATCTGGCACCGGAGGTGGGGGACCGACTGTCCCACCCAACACCCCCCTGGAGGACCAGGTCGAGGACACTCTGGAAATGGAGGCGTGTGTCGGTGTGATCCCCCTGGACTCCTCCCGCCCAACCCACAACACCCAAGGTAAGTGGCATGCGACTGCAACCCTGTCCCTTATGACCGTCCCAGCCCAAATAGGCTCACTCATTGGCCCTTAATCATGCCTATGTTGTGCATCAGGAAATGCCCTGAGGCATAGTGGGAGACGTAGTATGTCCACAATGTAGTTGTACCACTATGCGGCCTGAAAGGTGCCTAAGCGCACATCTCCACAGCCATCCAGGGAATCTCACCCAGCATGCATGTAACATCTGCACGTCTGACAGTCACATGCACCTAATGAGTATCCACTTACCCTCACAGGTGCAGACGATAGCAGCGACAGTGAGAGGCTGGTGATCGTCGAGGAGGCCCAGGAGGATGTATCCCTACCCGCCACCCTGCCACCAGCCCCTGCCGCTGCGGCAACACCAGCAGCCAGGCCCACCACCTTACCTGCAGCTAAATCCGCAGGACCACCGCCAGCCAAGGTCAGGCCCCCCACCAATGTGCCTACAGTGCCTGCCGCACCTACAGTGCCTGCCGCACCTGTGACGCCAGCTGCCACTACACCTGCAGCGCGTCCTCCAAGATCTGGCCCAGCCACATCCGTAGCACAGCGGCAAAAGAGCAGGAGGGGCAAAGGGCATCTCCATGCCTGCATGTCGGTGGAGCGGCGAATGCTCCGCCTCCACCAGAGGCAGTCGCAGCAGCAAGGAGCCATCCAGCTCCAGCTGCAGAAGATTGGCCGCAATGTGGCAGGAGTGGGCCAGCGTGTGGACCGCATGACGGCGGCCATTGAGCGCATGGCAGTGGCTATGGAGGCCAACACAGCTGAGCTGAGGAAGCAGCGCAGTGCTGCTCGCAGGCGCCAACACCATCTGGTGAGCCAGATGGCAACCTACAGTCGCTCCAACTATGTGGCAGCAAATGCCACCTCCCAGCTCTCCAGACGCTCAATGACCCAGCAGCACCAGCTGGTGCAGTGCTGCGAAGAGGTCACCCGAGTGCTGGAGCACCTCACCACCGCCGTGGTCCCACTGCTCCAACCTGTGGTACCGGCTGTCGTTGGGGGAGACGATGGGAGTGAGGCTGCCTCCAGTGTGAGCAGCAATTCTGCCACGCAGGCCCCCCCACCTAGGCGCAGCACCAGGGCAACGCCTGGTCCATCTGGCCTGGATGAGGATGAGGAGCCGCAAAGGCGGCTGGGAAATGTGCGCAGGAAGCAGCATTGACATTGAGTCAGGGACACAGCCACAGGCTGAGGATAAGCCTGACAAGCAGTATGCTGGAATACTGTTTTTTTTTTGTAAATAGTTCATTCCATGTCCCTTTTCTGTTGTGAATCAAACAATTACATTTATTTTGAAGCATACATTTGCCTTGTGTTATCATTATATTTAGCATGCATTTGTGATATGTGGGGTGGGGGAAGGGGGTGGGCTAGTAATAGTTGTCTGTGATTTGGTTGCGACGTCTGTGGCCTTCAGCTGGGTGCTCCCCGCATGCATGGTGCGCATTTGCTGGTGGCCGGTCGTCCCCCTCGGATTCACTGCCTGAGATGTCAACTGGTATCCGCCGCTTGGTAGCAATGTTATGAAGCATTGCACAGACAGCCACAATGCGGCAGCACGCTGCAGGACTGTAATACATGGCCCCACCTGTCTTGTGCAGTATACGGAACCTGCTCTTGAGCAGGCCAAATGTCCTTTCAATACAGTTCCTTGTCCGGATGTGCGCAACATTGTAGCGCCGTTGCTGAGGTGTGGCAGGGTTGAGGTAAGGGGTCAGGAGGTATTCCCGTAGGGCGTAGCCACTGTCACCTGAATGAGAGGAGCAGATGTTGATTGCCTGTGCAGCGCAGTTACTTCATAGCAATGTGACATTGTCGACAAAGTGTACTTACCAAGTAGGTGTCCTTCCCCAAACTCTCCCCTGATCAGTCGTGTGTGGAGTCCGCTGTGCCTGAAGATGAAGGAGTCATGGGTACTCCCTGGGTACTGGGCCACAATGTCAGTGATGATGCTCTTGGCATTGCAGACCATCTGTATGTTGAGGGAGTGGTAGCACTTTCTGTTGCGGTACATATACTCCGTGCCAGCTGGTGGGCAGATGGCGACGTGGGTACAGTCTATGCAGCCGAGGACATGGGGAAAATGGGCAACATTATAAAATTGTAGTTTAGTGAGGTCCAATTCCTGTTGGCTCGTGGGAAATGTGATGTACCGGTGGAGCTGGCTGAGCATGGCGTCAACAAAAGTGTGGAGGCAGCGTGACATGGTGGGCTGGGATATCCCCCCAGCAGCGGCTACTATGCCCTGGAAACTGCCGGAGGCCAGGAGGTGCAGGCTGCACAATACCTGCACATGTGTGGGCACAGAATTGTTTCGCCTTGTTGGGTGCTGCATGATGGGGTCGAGTTCTTGTATCAGCCAGGTGATCATTTCCCCATTCAGCCTGTATTTAGCATAAATCTGTTCTCTGGTTTGGCCCAGCAAGGTGACCCGCAGCCGGTAAATCCTTGCCTGCCTCATGCGTCTCCTCCGTGCTGCTCGCTGTAGCCTTCGCCGCCTCACCACCATGTACATCCCTGGCATTGTGGAAAGCCTCATGCTGCTGCTGCTGAATGTCCTTATGTGTGATTGGTCAGGCCTGGCCCTGTTGGTGATAGGTCAACAGTTTTTTGAATATTTTTTCTATGCCTTTCATGGTTACCACCTGCTTTGAGTTGTCCTTATTTTGCGCCGTGCAAATAGCGATTTTTTGGCTTTTTCGCACATTGCGATTGTTCTTGAATGCCGATGGCGCTATTCTATTGCGAATTCGCTATTATTTTCGCAGATTCAGTGGTGTGTCGCTAATTCCGAATCGCTAATGCTCTGCACCAGGGATTCTGCGATATTTTAGCGACTTCGCAAATATGTGTTAGCGAATTCGCTATTTTGTTGTTGAATGCCGATTACGGAAATTGCGCCAGCATTTGCGTTTTCGCAGCGATTGCGGGCGCAATTTCACTACATGAATCAGGCTGAAAGTGTATGTATTGAAGGACTGGATTGGACAGTGATATTGAACAATGGATACAGGAGTGTGTAGATTGCAACAGATCAGAAAAAACTAAAAAAACTTTACATCCACCTTTGTCACCATAGCATGTCCCAATATGCCATGGGAAATAATTGATATCAACACTATTGATCCAGTTGAGGATAAAATGTATGGCAAAAAGTATATTATTGTAGTGATGGATGACTTTTCATAATGGCCAGAGATACAATTCCTAGACAAAAGGTTTACCTAAGTGTATTTTGTCTGACAATGATCCACAATTTGTTGCCGAAGCATTCAAATAATTCTTGGAAAGAAATGGTATTATCCATCAGACTACTTCAGTTTATCATCCTTAAGGTAATAGTTTAATGGAACGTTTTAACCATGTCCTAAAATGTGTGATACAATTAGTTGCAAGTGGTGGTTTGAAGTGCAAAACTGAAGAAAAGAAACTAATCAGGGAATACAGAATAACACCTAATAACAGTACTGGTAAATGTCCTTTTGTGAAAATAAAAGGACATGACTCTATTAGTAAAGATTTAGCATGGTTGCTGGCAAGCAGAGTAGCTGAGGGGTCTCTGGAGGGTGTAAAAAAGAAACTTTCTGCAGCTAAACAAGCATACAAAGATTGAGACAACAAGAAACAGGGTGTCAAATTACTTCCTATTGAAATAGGTTCTTGAGTCAAAGTGAATAAATAAAAAAAAGTACATAAAGGTGAAAGCAGATTTTCTGATCCCATATGAGTTTGTAAGTTGTTTTGAAATTTTGCGATCCTTGGTGATGGGAGAGTATGGCATTTAAGTCAATTGGCTAAATATAAACAAGAAATAAAGGAGCTGGAGTTAAGGAATTATGATTGGATGGAAGAGATTAATGTGTCAACACAGTAACAATGTTGTAATGGCCCTAATTCAGAAAGCAATGATGTCATAAGTCAGAGTGATGTTCAAGAGAGTAAAACATAGAGCTGGTAATGCCACCTATGCACTAATACAAACTCTGCTAAATGGACAGATAATTCACCAAAAAGAATAAAGAAAATGTAAACACAAAATGATGTAGGGTGGAGACAATATCATTTTATTCTCACTCTCCCCACCATGAATAAAACAAGCATTTACAATGCAACGGTCTCGCCTTTGCAAAAGTTAGAGCTATTGGCATTGTAAAAGACAATATATTTATTTATGTGTTAGTTTTGAAAATAGATAAATAAATGGCATTGTCATTTACAGTGCCAATAGATTAATCTCTCGCAAATGCGAGACCTATTGCATTTGCACCCACACACACACATAGAGCCACACACACACACACACACAGCCACACACACACAGAGCCACACACAGAGCCACACACACACACACAGTGTACTCAGGGAAGGTTGGCGTGTTGCTAATCAATGGGGCGCAGTGGTAGGCCTGAGGATAGTCTGAAGTGCTACCAGCTGCACACGTCAGTTTCTAGGCACTTCAACTACTGCAGAACGTGTCATGACCGCCCTATCACCGAGGCGCTTGGCCAACTCACGGAGTTGACCTCTGTAATTACAGCCACATCGTGCACTCAGAGAAAGTTGGGGCGTCACCCATTGATGGGGCACGGTGGGAGGCCTGGAGAGAGTCTGAAGTGCTTTGAGCTATGCACAGGGGCTTTCTCTGCTCTGCAAGAGGCGCAATCAGGAAGAGCCTGGGAATGGTTGCTCCCTCTGAAAGACATCATTGGGTCCCAGCGCTTCATCAAACGACTCCCGCTCTCGATGACAAAGAGGGAGTGGCGCAGACAAGAGAGGCAGAAGATGCTCTAATTGCGTCTGCCTCCTTGCTGCTGGCTAATTACTGCCGCTGCGTGCACAAACATTTACAGAATGCAATTAGAGGGCAACTCCGGCGAAATCATGGCTGTGACATCGGCCATCAAGGCGGTGACAGCTGTTAGAAGCACAGATATATGTCTACGAGTCGCTGGTCGCGAAGAAAGCGGAACAAAGCGTGTGCTGCCTGCAACTCCACTTCTGTGACTTCGAGGGAGTATTCACATCTGTATAACACAAATGTTTAATTAGTGCTTGAATAATAGGTGTTATTTTTACTAAACATTATCAAGTTGTGGAGGATGAAAGGCCAAGTTCAGGGAATGCGCAGCCTTTTGTCTCTAAGCCCCGTCCTTTTCAGACTGGGCGCCATGACTTCCTGCTGGGGTAAAAGGTTCCTTATCTTCTTTATGGGGCCATCTGGTCCCATAAAGAAGATAAGAAACCTTTTACTTCAGCAGTAAGTCAAGGAACCCAATCTGAAAAGGATGGGGCTTAAAGAGAAAGAAGAACGTCACTAGGACCTCTTCTCCAATGGCTGGCCACCGTTTAGGAGGCAAGCCAAAGGAGAAGAGGGGCGGGGCTTAACCCTCGCTAGTGAAGTTCACTCTGAGACATAAAATCTTGCGAGCTCGACTGCGCATGTGTGCAGTACGCCACGTGAGACCTAAAAAGGAGGATGTCTTGCACCCTGTAGTCAGCAAACATGTTGCAACGTCTTCTGGATGCCAAATAACATAAGCATTTGTGAACCTCATGAAGCTTGTGAACTCTTCAAAATATTTTGTGGAGAACAAGCTTCACAATCCAAAAAATCACTACTTGGCAGATTGGGTAAAATATATCTTTGCAGTGTTGAAAAGTATTAAAAATCTTTGTCGGAGTTCACAGTGAATATCTTGAAAAAAAATTGGAGTAGAGTCAGTGTAGAATATTAGAGAGGGAAAATAATGGAAAATATATTTGTATTTTTACATATTTAAATTACTTTTATGTGTACAAAATATGCCACATTTTGAAGCCTGATGGCACAGTTCAATTTCCCACTGACAGGAGAAATCAAGCTAAAATAGTGCTGCAAAATGTAGAGTTCTTCACACTGCTTTGGGATCCAGGGTAGGGGCAAGCAAGTATTTAAGTGTATTACCTAATGTCATCTGAAACCAGTCGCGGCCCGTGGAGGTAAAAGAGGTGGGGCGGTGGGGCTGGGTGGGGGGATTTTTCGACAGATGATGTTGTGGCAAAATTAATTAATTATTTAATTTTCCCTTACTCTCATCTGTCGAAATCCCCTCCCACCTGACCCCACTGCTCTTACCTGCACAGGCAGTGCCTGTCTGAAACTAGAAAACTGCCTTATGTGGATAGATCAGCCTTTCATCCTTCTGAGGCCAATAAAATGAGTACGATTGAGAAGGGTAAGAATAAACATCTGTTATTCAGCACCAAGATACCCTCTGAGTGGTTCACTGATAGAATATTGATTCTCAAAATATCCCTATGCACAAATATTGATGCAAAAATATCGATGTAAAATATATATTGACATCCTATATTTAAAATTGTAAATACAAAAATATTGAAACGAAAACATTGATGTAAAAAATATAGATGTACAAAATATCTATTTTGTTATTTAACTAAAAATTAATGTTAAATATATTAAATAATAAAATGAACTAACATTTTTCTTAGATGAAATATACATTTTAACAAATATAAAAAAATTACTTTAATTTACAAAATATTTAAACATACATAAATAAAATATAATATACATATAGATTTCTTTTAAAACAATTAAAAAACTATTACTTTTAATTTATTTTAAATACATATATATATATTTAAATACACCTATAAAAAAAATATAATGAAAAACATTATATTAGAAATTAGAAAATGAAAATATTTAATAGTCTTTACAAATAAATTTTGCACTCCATTGAGTGCAACAGTAGAGAAAGTGATGGATAGCGGAGGGGTAAAAATTAGTATTCCCACTCTAGTGAGTGCAACAGTAGGGAAAGTGTTGGATAGCGGAAGGGCTCAAGTGACTATTCCCACTCCAGTGGGTGCAACAGTAGGGAAAGTGTTGGATTACAGAGGGGTAAAACATACTATTCCCATTCCAGTGAGTGCAACAGTAGGGTAAGAGTTGGAAAGCGGAGGGGTATAACTTAATAATCCCACTCCAGTAAGTACAATAGTAGATAGGGATAAGTAAAAATTACTATTCCCACTCTAGCAAGGGCAACAATAGCGGAGGGGTAAAACTTAATATTCCCGCTCTAGTAGGCAAAGTGTTGGATAGCGGGGTAAAACTTAATATTCCCACTCCAATGGGTGCAACATTATGGAAAGTGTTGGACAGTGGAGGAGTAAAAATTACTATTTCCACTCCAGTGAGTGCAACTGTAGGGAAAGTGATGGATCGCGGACGGTTACAAATGAATATTCCCACTCCAATGGGTGCAACAGTAGGGAAAGTGTTGGATAGTGGAGGGGTAAAATGTAATATTACCACTCCAGTGAGTGCAAAAGTAGGGAAAATGTTGGATAGCGAAGGGGTAAAAATTAAAATTCTCTCTCCAGTGGGTGCAACAGTAGGGAAAGTGTTGGCTAGAGGAGGGGTAAAAAATACTATTCCCACTCCAGTGGATGCCACAGTAGGGAAAGTGATGGATAGCGGAGGCGTAAAAATTACAATTCCCACTACAGTGAGTGAAACAGTAGGGAAAGTGTTCGATAGCGGATGGGTAAAAATAACTATTCCCACTCCAGTGAGTGCAACAGTAGGGAAAGTGATGGGTAGCGGATGGGTAAAAATTACTGTTCCCACTCCAGTTTGTGCAACAGTAGGGAAAATGTTGGATAGCGGAAGGGGAACATGTATATTTCCACTGGAGTCAGTTCAACATTAAAAACAAACATATTAACAACAACAACACAAAAGATTTTAAAAACAAAAAATAAAACATATATATAAGTATTAAATATTACAAAAGATAGAAACAGATTAGAATGTTAAAAAGATCTAACAAATACCTAGAAAGATTATCTTTTATATATCAAAAATATTTTTAAAACAAAAAACTATTTTGTGATAGAACATTTTTATAAACAAAAACATAATTTATTACATAAATGTAATATTTGTTTATTTCCTACCCTACAACACCACACGATGCACAACCCACATTTACAGTTAAAAAAAATGTACCTCCATAATGAACATAATTATCAATTAAACAAATGTTTTTATACAAATAAAAATTAATTGGCTTCCAAATGTTACCATTATAAAACACAACACTCACAAAATAACAAATAACACTTACCATCAATATTTATCAATTGATAAATTATTATTAATAATCAATTAATTATTAATTATTTAAACATAAATTACTTTTCACCCTTTACCACTAAAAACCCCACAACTTAGCTCAAAAATGTATTAAACAATTGCCATATTTTAATTGTAATGAATTATTTAGCATTAATGAATAAACAATTATTAATTAATTATAAATAAATTGCATCCCACCCTATTCTCCTATAAACCCCACTACTCACTCGTAAAGAAATAACACAATTAGACCAATTAATTACAAATTAAATAATTAATCATAATTAACAGCCAATTAATAAATGTTTAATAACAAAATAGCTCCCACAAGCAACACTATAAAATATAAATTAAATAAATAAAAAATCTTAATACATGTATTATAATTAAATTATTTCCCACCTTATTCATCTATAAACCCACCACCCGCTCCTAAAAAAATTACACAATTAACATAATTGGCAATTAATTAATTAATAAATAACAGCCAATTAATTAATAATGAATAAAAAATGAATTCCCACAATTAACACTAGAAAATTTAAATTAAATAAATACTTATACATAAAATATAATCATTAATTTATTATAGTTAAATTACTTCCCACCCTATTCCCATATAAACCCACAAACCACTAAAGAACTTAAAAATGCAAAATGTAATTAAGATAAAATTAATAACTACTAAAAATGTAACACATATAGTAAAAAAAGGGTTTTAAATATAGCTCACATACTTTTAAAGTACATACTAAAATACATAACACTAATGAAAACATCGATATTTTAAACAACTATATTTTTGCAAATGATTTTAACAACTTCGATATTTCCAAAAACGATATTTCTTACATGAGAATCGATATTCTTGACCACGATATTCTTCTAGTCGATATTTCTGTATGATGATATTTAGAACTCGCTATTTGTGTATGTCCACATTTTAAACTCGATATTCTGTCTGTGCACCCCTCTGGGTGAATGTGTACTTTACAAATAATAATAATAATAATATGGGCATTTG
This sequence comes from Lissotriton vulgaris, assembly GCF_964263255.1. Taxonomy (NCBI): domain Eukaryota; kingdom Metazoa; phylum Chordata; class Amphibia; order Caudata; family Salamandridae; genus Lissotriton; species Lissotriton vulgaris. Next base: position 1,472,689,774 of record NC_141685.1, read on the forward strand.
TAAAGCGTGACAGCCACCTCAAACAGAGGTGTCCCGGCGCTAAAGAGGCAAGTAGTGCAGTAGAGCATGGACACAAACCAGGTCTCTGAGCCCTAGCCCACTGTGAAAAGACAGGTTTTAACCATTTTCCTGAAAAGGGTCTCAGTTTCAATGGAGCGGAAGTTACTGGGCAGAGAATTCCACAGTTTTTCTGCTCCAAGCGTAAAAGATCTGCCCCTCATGCGCAACTTCTTGAAACGGGGAATACACAGTAAAAGTTGTGAATTGGACCTCAGGGGTCTAGATTGCTTATATACAAGTAATCTTTGTTTTAGATAGTTAGGGCATTTTCCATGCATGGCTCGGAATTCCAATGTCAAGGCCTTAAATTCAATTCTCTTGGCTACTGGGAGCCAATTAAGTGCTTTTAAAAAGCCACTCGCCTAATCAGCCTCGCAGCCGCACTTTGCTCCAGCTGCAGGCGCTTGACCAAATACTTTGGTTGGCCCAGATAGAGGCCATTTGCATAGTCCAGCCTAGATGTCACTAAGGCATGAACCATGCTTTTCTGGCACTCCTCTGGCAGCAGATGCAGGACTTTCTTCCAATTTCTTAGTTTGCAAAAACAGTTAGATGTCACCTTACGTATCTGTGTCGAAAGTTTTTTATACAATCTGCAGGGAGGACCCATTTCTGTAGGTCACCAGAGGGCCGGAGCAGAGGGCGGCTCATTCCCATAAAACAGCCCCTCTGTCTTTCCCGCATTGAGCTTGAGTTTATTGCTGTTCATCCACAGCGCAATATCTCTTAAGCATCCCCTGAAACTCTCAAATGCGGCCTCGGTCTGCTCTTTAAATGTGAAGATCAACTGGGTGTCACCCACTTTGATCCCCCAGTTGGCTATCAGGGAGAACAAAGGGGACAAGTACAGATTGAACAGGAGGGGGATAAAGGCTGACACCTGAGGGACTCTGCACCAGAGTTGTTTTGGTTTGGACAGAAATGGTTGATGAGCAACCTTCTGTGTGCGATTGCCCAAATAAGATTTCAGCCAGGTCATAACCGTGCCACCAATGCCCAGTTCCTGTAGTCTCCCGGCTAGTAGGGAATGGTCGATGTTGTTGAATGCTGCCGACAGATCCAGGAGCACCAACATCGTGGATTCCCCTGAGTCGGCCACCTGTCTAACCAACTCAGCCACCTCCAAGGGAGCTGTCTCTGTACTAAAACCTGCCCTAAATCCAGGTGTTATGTTCATAAACAACTAATATACAAACATGGGATGTTGAACCTGACCTTCTCTGCAGGGTCAACCCAGACTTTGTGCCTTCCTCCTATTTTTGCTGAATTTCTTTTTGTTGGCTATAGAACTCTGCACACTTTACCTCTGCTAAGCAGCGCTAAAGTGTTTGTGCTCTTGCCTTAAAACATGTTTGTCTGGTTTACACCTAATTGCCAACTTTAATTTACTAGCTTAACATCACTACCTGTGTAGAGGGTCTGTAAATTAAATGCTACTGGTGGGTCTGCAGCACTGATTTTGACACACACTTAAGTATCACTTTAAACATGTCTCAAGAGTACCATTGCAGCCTATGTGTGTGGAATTGTAAATTACCATTTCGACCTGGGATAGTAAACTTTTTTCCAGGCCCAATCCTTCCTTTTTAATATATATATAAACCCTAAGGTGGTCCTCAATAGGCGCAAGTGCAGGGTGCAGTGCATTTAAGATATTGGGCATGTACTTTTCCTGGTAGTGAAAAACTCTTAAATACATTATTCACTACTGCAAGGACTACTTCTCCAATAGGATAACATTGAGATTACATTATTACATTTTATAAGAGCAATTTCCAAATGGGAATCGATAACTATTTCTTGTTTGTTGTTTCTGGAATTACAAATTAAACGCATAACTTATGGTGAAGTCCGATTTTAAATTGCAATTCTCAAAATGCCGCGTTTAGAGAGTTGGTATTTTCTTGTCTTAGCTATTTAGTGCCTGCAGCCTGCCTGGGTCACATGACTGGGTGTAGTTGGCAGCTGGGCTTTGTGTATTCCTCCTAGACCACCACACATGGTGGGGAGCTTAGGTGTGACTAGATGGCCCATTATTGGCAGGATAGGTGGGATGAACCCGGCCCAGCCCCACATATACTTAAATAGTCTGTGTCCTGTCTCCACACAAAGGGCTGCATACGTCCAGTAGTTAGTCTGGAGCCAGGAAGGTGGGGAATCTGTGCACTTTAAAGGCATGCCTCTGGAAGCTGGCCCTGGGCCCCATACAACAAATCTTCAGTACACTTTTGGACCTTTGGATACTCTGCCAAGAATAAGGATTGTGGTGCAGCTGAAAGACTTCTACTCTGCTACACAGCACTCTGCTGGACTACTGCCTTGCTATGCTGCTGCTTTGCTGTGCTGACCAGCTACCTGCTGCCCTCCAGCCTGGGTGAGAAAGACTTGACCTGCATTTCTTGACCCCAGAACCCCGGAGTAACTTCTAGGGCTAGTTACCTAGCCTCCTAACTGAGCCTCAGGGTCAGAAGGATCCAACAACATTGCTCCTTCACCTGTGACCCTAACCTGCCAAGTGGTGCCAACCTAGTCCTTGACCCTTGGAAGTAGGCATAAGGTGGTTTGCCAACCTCTGTTGATCCGGTGGGACCGATGCATCTCCTTTGCTGTGCGACGCAACCCTGAGCAGAGCCAATGCATCTTAGCTGCTGCACAGATTGATCTGTCACAAATACTTGCATTGCCGCCACAGCGCACATCTCCTTTGGAACTGCCACTGAGCATCCTCGCTACAGGCCCTCATATCCCTAAACAATATCCGCCTTGATGATGATGATGGAGTCCGCATCGCAGCCTTGCAGTACCTCGTAACCTACGCGTTGGCCAGACTGTCCAACTCATCCCCGACTCTGGACTTCTCATCACAAGGTTTTGTTGATTGGATCTTAAATGACGATGCAACCTGGACGTCGTACCGCTTCTTGGGACCGACGCACAGCTTCAGCTGCGTAAAGCACCTTTGACGTGGATCTTTGCAATGCTTCGCAACCCAGGATTGAAGGTACTTTGTTCAGCGAATTTTAAGTGGTCCCTGTGGTTGACCCATGCTCCATTGCGGTCTGCTTGAATTTGTGACTTTGTCCTGGGTCAGCGCAACTAGATATCCACAGTTAGCACTTTATGCCTTTTGATGCTATTTGTGCTACAATCTTTAAAATGTAATATCTCTGGTCTTACTAATTGGATTTTTGTCATTTTGGTCTTGTTTTATTTATTAAAAATTGCCCTTTATTTCTAACTCTATCGTGGGGGATCTTTAGTGGTACGTTGTTATTGTGTTATTGTTTGAAGTGTTGCCAAAATACTTTACACATTGCCTCTACATTAAGCCTGTCTGCTCTGTGCCAAGCTACTAGGGGGTTGAGCATAGGTTAATTTGGGGTTTTCTTGTGCCTTAAAGCTAGAATTGTGGTTGCTGCTACACCAGGGCTCACACGTCAGTCATTCAACAACCATGGGGCATATTTACGTCTCCAGGCGCATCTCTGAAAATCAGCGGGGATGCGCCAGAACAGATGTGTCACGTAATCCCTCCCTTGCGCCACCACAGATGCGTCGCATTTACAATGCGGCGCACCATGGTGCAAGGAGGAGCAGATGCGTCACGCATCTTGAGGCGCACAGGCGGCGCATTGCTGGAATCGCGTCGCAAGTTCGACGCAACTCCTGCAATGCACAGGGGCCACCCATACTCAACATGGTGCCTCATTCCTTAAGCCTGCTTCAAGCAGGCATAAGGATTTGACGCTGCAGTGTGGAAAAACTGACTCAGTGAAATCTTGTAGATTTCACTGCGTCAGTTTTACGTGGCTTTCCTGCAAGGGATCGCCCACCCTGCGACAGAACGCCCACATAAAACCTGACGCAGGTTTCATGTGGCGCAGGGCTTTACAACGTGACGCATCTGCCTAGATGCGTCACATTGTAAATAAGTCGCAACGTGGCGCATGGTTTACGCCGCCGCCGCGTCACAAAAGTGATGCAACGGCGGCATAAAAGTGTCGCAAGGGGCTTGTAAATCTGCCCCCTAATTTCTAACATGAGATAGCTCTGATGCCTCGCATATCTTGTGTGCACACTAGTCCTCAAACTGCACCTGGACATTAATTCACAGGAACGCAAACATGACATTGTTCTTAACATCCAATGACATCACAGAGATGATACTTCGAGCCTCCCATCACTGCTTAACTGTGAATTATTCATTGCTGAGTTGGCTTGGGTGTGGCAAAGAGTGGAAACTGAAGAACATTGATATGGTTCTTATTTCTTTGGCTATGTTCTGTACCTGTTTTCCTGACTAGAGAGACCAGGCATGCATGTAGGGATATGCGTGAAGTTTTCTTCCAGAAACATTGTGAATTGTTTTGGAAAGCTTTGCAAATTTCACAACCTTCCAGTATACTCCGAATTTTAAATTGTTTTTGTAGGAAATGATCACCGAATTCTGGGGCATATTACCAACAACTAGCGATAATTATCGCTATGTTGGTTTAGTGGGGATATTTTTATCGCCGAGCTGCGGCGATTTTTATCGCTTAGGAACCTTGCTATTATCAAGGTTTATCTCCTAAGCGATAAAAAACAGCCAAAATGCATGAATATCGCTGAAAAGTCAGCGATATTCATGCATTACCGAGCTAATGCTCTTAGCCATGTTATCCACCTTCCATTGGATAACATGGCTAAGAAGTGCTATGGGGCAGGTGTTAGCTTTTGGAGATAGCGATGTTAGCGACTGTTTCCAGTCGCTAACATCTTGGCGCGCCCACTTTGCATGTCATTAGTGATAAATATCACTGACATGCAAAGCGGGGCCCAAGATGGTCGCTATCTCCTACTAGCTGTCACTAACTGGTGTTAGCAACAGCTAGGTAATAGGGAGATAATTTTATCTATTTCAAAGCCAAAAAAACGGAGATAAACCCCCTTGATAATATGCCCCTCTGTTTTATTTTCCAAAGAAGATGCTTTCGCAAAAAAAAAACGTTCGCTCTAGAAAATGTTTCACAAGCATAGTTTTGCAAACTTCTTTCGCAAAAAAAAACAACATTTGCTCTAGAAAATGTTTCACAAGCATAGTTTTGCAAACTTTGGCAAAAGGTTACAAACCATTTCAACCTTCGCAGAGTTTGTAAATGAAGGAAAATGTTGCAGATTAAATTAAAATTGATTCACTCCTCGGTGCAATGGTTGTGGCACCGGTACCGAAGCACAAAATAAGGGGGGCATATGCTACTTCTATCTGCCATTATTTGACATCCACGTACTACGTACAGCATGGCAGCAAGAAGGCTTAGGGAACTGACACTCACCCCTGATATTATCTATGATCTACAAAAAATGAATTTGAATCCTGGAAATTTCACTCAGCTTTCACCCTTTCAAGGTCGACAGATTGGGCAGAATTTAATAGGTCCACTGTGGCACCTGTTACCTACTGTTCTTGGCACCGGCAGAAGTGTCGATTGAACCGCTGCGTTAGAGACCGTTTTATCATTATTTCCAGCTTTCCATGAATTTATCAATGCTGCTCTTTCAATTGAATTTGTCAATGTACTGCGAATTAGTGTAAGTCGCTATAGAGAGAGATCCTTTGTTGTCTTTCTGCGGGTCAGGACAAAACTCAGTTGTGGCTCAGAGAAATATTGGACTTCCAGGCCCATACGAAGTTGACACTAACAAAGATATTACTGCAAGTCAAGACAGATGCCCTTTTAGAAGACAGAAATGTAACTTTTAGCTCTGCAGCTGAGAGCCATCTCGACGGGCTTTCTTATGAAAAGAGTATTATTTGCTTGATAAGCTCTGCTGTGTGGTGCTCCCGCAATATTAAATTCACTGTGCTTGCAATAAAAATACATCACTTCAAATATTGTACAAAGAGGAGAGCGGAGTAGCCCTTGTGCATGGACAGATGTGGAGGGTAACAAAGAGCGCTCTGTGGAAGGCATGTAAAGGAAAAACACTGCCTACATGGGGTTATTCTTCCTAAATACAATGTTCCATTGGGAAGCACAGCTGTGCTAATGAGAAGATAGTGCAGGCGAGTGTACTTAATCAGGTGTTTTATGGGATAGATGAAATGTACATCAGAACTCATTGCTGTCAAACTTAAGAGACAAGTTTAAGTTTTGTACATCTTTGTAAGCTAGTTGTTGGAAACAATAACTCACACATCACAGATAAAGCTAGCCACATAACTCCAATAATGAACGAATATACAGACTCTCTCTTTGTATCAGATTCTAGACAAGCTGCTGCCAAAGGCCTTGCTGGATATAATTAGGAAAGTAGGACTCGAACCCGTGCCCATGTTTTATGTTTATTTTATGTAATGCTATAATCAAACCAGTTTCATATAAAAACTCAAGAGCACCAAATCCATTATGTTTGCTGGGTACTTAGTAGGAGTTAAGTAAACTTTCTTTGTAATGATGTCAGTTTCCGATTTCAAGGTGTGCAGGGGTGGGACTCACCGTGCAGGCTATGCTTCCACTCTGGCTTTTCCCTGGTGGGCTGCAGGCCAGAGGGTGGAATCGGGGTAGTATGGACTGCCAAGACTCAACCGTGCCCCTGTGACCCCATTCTAGTTGCAACCACCTGCAGTGCGGGTTGAAACGTTTTTGCCAGGCCTGATTCTGTTTTCCATTTTGACAGAGAGTGTGAGCAAATGGCATATTCAGGCATAGCATATCAAAATAAACACAGTTTTGTGTGCCACTTATATTTACGTCAAATATTCCTAAATTACTTGCTACAATTTAATATTTGCACTGTAGCGCAATGCTAGGGAAGCCCTACAATTAAACTGAGACTCTTGAATGCCCAACAAAGAATTGAGACAGGGGTTGCTTTTAATCGCGACCTAAATAGAATATAGTTTATCCGGGTTTTGGCCTAATGATGTATTTGCCTCCTCTGACTTTCTGCCTACGGGTGAAATGCTGTTGCAAGGGTTCAGTTCGCAAGTATCCACAAATACCTTCTGCTTGGGTGCCATCTTTAATTTCCTCACTGGGATAATACTGAACTGAACAGAAGCTACTTCATAGTATGTGGAAAGATACCAGGCCACTGAAAACCTATTCTGCAGTAGACTAAACTTGCTGGCCTCATTTATAGCATTTTTGAGGGAGACAGCGCAGCAGGGCACCTTGCTGTGATGCCCTATGCCAAAGTGAAAAGGAAGAAATGAACTCTATTTGACCAATATAGTGCATTCCTGTCCTTTATGCCTGCGCTGGTATCATTTTAGTAGCCTAGCGCCAACAAAGGTACCCTTGCACCATGGTGCAAGGATGACTCTGTTGCATGTAGGGTAATTTTTGTGCAGGAAGGTGCACCTTCCTGCGCAAAAAACAACTACGAGGCAGAATGCAGCACACATGGAAAGAGGAAAAAACAAGGAGAAGTAAACATATTTCTCCTTGTTACGCCTCACCTCGGGAGGCGTATGGATTTGACTCTTCCCTGGGTTTACATCTCTTTGTAAATCTGGGGCAGGGTCAAATTCCATGTGTGTTGCGTGGGAAAACCCACTGCAACGCGCATGGAACACCTCCCAGGCACAGAGTTATGTGATGCTGCGGTTTGCGCTGCGTCTCCTTACTCATGATGGATGATGCCACTCAAAACCACGCAGGGTGGCTTTGCGTGGCTTCATAAATCTTTATGAGAGCCCTGCACCACGCATGTACCACTTTACCTGGTGTGAAATTGATGCCAGGCTCTCTTAAAACGTCCCTTGGCTTACAAGAAGATATTCCAAATGAGTCACTGGACATCACGATGCACTTCCGTGAAACATAAATGTACTCATTTCATATAATAATCGCAGGTGTGGATCTGCAACAAAAGGAAATTGCAGCTCTCTAAAATGCTACAACATGTATTGAAGATATGCACTGTTAGACTGGCCTACTGAGAATAGGTGGAAAGTGAAAGAGACAACCGATGTCAACTTGTATTAATCTTGGAAAATCCTCAGTATCAGAGGCCAAACCACAGTATATTCAGCGGCACACACATATACAGGACAGCCATGGCAAATATATTCTGTTCACTCTTCATTTCAAGCAAGTTCAACGTTCTCGGAGGAGTAGGGATTTGAGGGGTGGTTGTTGTATCTTAATAAACAAGAAGTCGCTGTCTTACTTCTTTTTTGTTCTCAAGTTGAATATTACTGACATATTTCCGCAGATATCGCCATTTACATTGCTTTTCTTTTCACTGATTTTCTTTAATCTAGGCTGGTTATTGCTTGCTTAGGGTCCTAGAGTTGGGTTACCTTTTGTTCCTTCATCAGACACTGGTACACATGTTTACCTGACCTGAACATTGTCATTTCACTATTTCTGACGTGGCAATCCATACCTTTTTCATTCTATATTTTTCTTGCCACAGGAGAGATTCCAGATGATGGTGTGCCTTTTCTAGTACTCGGAAAGCGGTGTGTTGTGCTAATAAAACACCCTTGTGAGCTCACTCAGTGGCTCGCGTATAGTACTTTTCCCAGCCCCTAACAATTATTAACTGCATAATTTCAGGAATTTCGTGGACCTGAAGAATTGATTGTTTTTGATAAAGCTGGAGCTTTTGTTCGACCTTAGCGTTACAATCTCTTCAAGGGTGCCATACATAGGATGCATTTTCTGCCATGCATGACGACCAGAAATATTCTCAGATCATTCACAGTAGCTTTAGAATTATGGTGTCCAAAATGGTAAGAAGATACAGCATAATAGTAGAGGCTGAGTCTTGCTTTAAGGCTGGAGAGGTGCATAATTACAGCTATCCTGTAAAGTGTTGGGTGAGATGAAGAGCGCAAGCATCTAGCCTCACACAGCTACTGTGGTTAGATTGGTGGGTTAGCTCATGACGCATGTCCATATAATATCCGACTGTATCAAAAACGACATAATACCCTTATGTAAATGTACAGGAATTTATATAGCGCAAATCACTGAGCGGTTTCTAATCGCTTGCTTAGGGAACCCGTCCTGGTATTCCCCTGTGAGATAACCCCAGCAGGGTATCCGCAAGGTGAAAGCCAGGCATCCCGCCGTGAGGGGCAGTTGTGGAGATTAAGCAAGCTATTGCCCAGAGTCGCAGAGTGTGAACCCGTGAATCGAGTAGGCACCGGAGCGAGAATTGTCGAATCCATGGACATTTTAGGACTCAAGACCCCGCCGAGCCGGGAATTGAACCCTGGTCCCGGGCTGATCTCTGCTTCCAGCTCTGCCTCCTCTAACCAGTGAGCCACACTTCTCCACAGAGTTATGTTAACAGCACTCTGGAATAAGAGTTGTTTGTTATTTTTTTGAATGAGTGCTGGTAGTTCTTCTACCTTCCTCTCACTGAGGTTCCTTTTGTACCTTTAAAACACCATGGATTAAACACCATAATTGATATGGTCTTCTATTACTGTTTTTATATGCCTAATATAATCACTGTTTATGGAGTCATTTTTAAAAAATTTTTATTGTATGTTTGTACCGAAGTAGATAAAGGAACTGTAGCACCTTACACAGAACAGACAAAATATGTTCTCAGTTCAAAGTAGAATTTGAAGAATGTGAAGGTTGAGAATTTGAAAGATGTACATATTTATGGATGGGGAGCAATTGGGTAATGTGTTGCTTTTTTGAGCCAGTAACAAGGCAAGTGGTTAATCGCAGGATGTCTTTAACTGGTGCTAAAGAAAATGATAGTCTTTCTAGAAGAACATTTCCCATTGATATGCGACAAGACCAAGACATATGGCCTTTGTGAAGGTTTAAGTACCGGCTCCGATGAAAATCCACCAATCCTCCACCAGCAGAGGTTCTTAAGCCAACAACGAACCAAAAACCAGAACCACCTCAATCTTTACATGGGAAAATGGGGGAAGTAAGAGAAGAAATACACAATGTCTTGGCTTCATCTCTGGAGTATTCAGGGGGCTCACAGCACTCAGAAGGGAAGAGGCTGCATCTCTGCTAATAGAGTCATGTCTGCATACTGGTCAAATGATACAAACACAACATGTATAGCTATTGCTGTGGTTCAAACACTCTAATAACTCAGGGCCATATTAGCAAGGACTTGCGATGATTATCGCAAAGCCCGCTTAGCGCTGTATTTTTTATCGCTGGTTTACATCACGGAATTAACGTGTTATTATCAACTTTTATCTTCAAGGCGATAATAAACCAGCGATAGCGGTGATTCTCCAGCAATAACGAGGGAATACCAGCGATGAATTCCCATCGCTATGGAAAACTTCGCTAATAGGCAGGTGAGGATTCAGCTGTAGAATCCAGCTCCCATAGAAAACTATGGCTAAGTCAGGATTGTAGCAGGTGTTAAAATCCAGCGATAAACATGGTTAGCATGCGTTTTTTAATCGCTTTGTGGGCCTTGGTAATAGGCGGAAGGTGTGTTTGCGACTGCTTTCCGTCTCTTTCAAGTTGGGAACGCCTTCTTTGCATGTCATTAGCGATAAATATCGCTGACATGCAAAGCGGCACCCAAAACGGTCACCTTCGCCATAAAGCTGTGGCTAACAGATGTTAGCGGCAGCTTGCTTATAGGGCAATAAAAATATCGCCGCTTTAGCGGCAAAAAGTGCAGCTAAAGCAGCAATACTGCCCTTTCTAATATGCCCCTTAATTAGGTGAAAAAGGTCTGAATTCACCAAATGCTCTGAATGGGGACATCAGTGACAAAAACAGGAGATCCTCCCAGAACTCGAGAGCCCAGAATAGATGGTCTGATTCTGGCACAGGAGATTACATCAATCGTACGCTCTATCAAGAGGGAAGAAAATGCAAAGTGAGACAGTGAGAACAAACAAAGGAGCAGGACATGTAAGGATGAATGAACTATTCGAACAAGAGATCCATACAACCAAGAAGTTGCAAGGCAAATTGTTCCATCAGCCTCTTCTTCTTAAATTGTCCCCGAATCACATCTCCCATTATCTACACCTGTACTTTTTTTTCTTACCTGGAAGGTCCTCTCCCTGGACCTCAGCACCAGTAGCCAATGTCCAGTCCTCCACAACCTCCAGTACCATACCTCAACCTTTTCTGTCATATTCTCATCACTCCTATATGTTGCGCACGAAAATTCTTCCTTCCTTTCCCTTGCTTTTGCCTTGCTTTTGCTGAGTGATGACAAAGCCGGACAGCAATTCTGACATCTTCTTCAGATATGAATTGCATTATTTCATGGAAAAAATTAGAAGAAAGAAAGCAGATTCAGTAAAGCAGTTGGTGCGTGTTTGAAGGCAGAGATGCATTTACAGGATGAAGGCTTTTGTCAGTTTGAACACGAGAGGAAGAGACATGGTGAGTAGACTTAAGTTTATCTTATCAGCACACCTTTAAAAATTGAAGAGATTTCCTGTGTCATATCAGGGATAAAATAATTTTCAGAGGTGCACGTTAGGTACAGTTCTGCCTCTTCCTTATATATTTCTTTGGGTCATTGAAAATTGATCAGTGAGGCATGACACACTCGCTAGGCTCCAGCATAGTGAAACATATATCTGTCAAGCACACAGACCACTGGCTTCACATACACAGGTCTTGGGTTAATAACAGTTTCTAATTCCATCAGTGTAGCGCCCATTATAGGAAACCCAAATAAGCAGCTGGCTCCACTGAAAAACTTTCAATGGCAAGAGGCTATTTAAACATCTGAAAATGAGTTTAGTAAAAGCTAAGTAACATGCCATAAAGGCCTATAAGGCCTATATATTCAACAGTGGGAGAATACATTCTCTGAGGATGGGCAATGTAAATAAAGCCCATACTTAGGATTTCAGTTCTGCTGCCATACAGAGCACATGTGTTTTGCCAGTAGCATGCCCAATGTGGCCAACTACTGTATTTTCATTAAGGGTGTTTTTCACAGTAGGGTCCTGCACAACCAGCCCCTTAAAAATGTGCAGGTCTCATTTGAGAAATGCTGACTTGCCCTTGGATCATAAACTGTATAGTGCATATTGGCACTATGCAAATCTTCAAAATTTGCTCGTGAATACACCCAACAATTACTCACAGGGACCTGCTCTAGTTGCCTAATTTTTATTATACGTAATTTCCTAGTTATAAACCATGCAGCTCTAGTCTGTATTTTAAAGTGCTCATTTGGATCCATTCTCAGAATGTTCTTCTATTAGTTAATTCTAAATTATTTTCATGTGATAAAGTGGATCTATATGTACTGGACCAAAGTAAGGTAAAGTGTGTATAGAGTCCACAATCCCCATAGGTATAACAGAGGTTAAAGTCAGGTCTGACCTTACTCTCTAAAGTGGTAGCTTGGTCGAGCAGTAAGGCAGTACAAGAGGACAGTGTAATGCATTTGTTGTACACACTCAGTCAGCAAAAGGTTTCACACACTCAAGAACTGAACTCTAGGCCAATTGTTTTCATATACAAAGATATAGGTATTTTATTTTAAAACCAAACAAGTATCAAAACATACTTTTCAAGATATGAGTACTCTCATGTAATTACTTTGCAAAGAGGCAATAAACTTTGTAAACAGAATAGGTACAATGGTTGCAGTAGGCAGCACAATTCTAAACACAATTTAACATTGAGCTCAATGGGTTTTTCTACACAAATGCAGCTGATTACTTTATAGATTACTTTTGTAACTTAAGGACTGGATCCTAGATTCAGTCCTAGGTTCTAAGCTGAAAACAGTTCAGTAAAAACGTTTTAGTTATAGCAATGATTTTTAAAGAATATAAAGGTATTTTAAAAGTTTAAACTTTTCAGGGAAAAACTAGCAATGTTATCCAATGGAAGGAAATTCAAAGCACAGGTAAAGTAGGTTTGAGTTACTTTTGTAATCCAGTATTGGGCTCCTAGGTTCAGCACTGGGGTCTCTACCCAAGACAGGTAAGTAATTACGTTTTAGTAGTTGCTACAATTTTTAAGGAATATTTGTAATTTTCAAAAGTAGACAGAAGAAATTACACAAAAAAACTGTCAATGGTTACCCATGGAAGAAAATTAGATTACTAGCAAACACGGTTGTGATTACTTTTGTGGTTCAGTACTGTGCTACAAGGTACAGTACTGGCCTTTCTCCTGATCACAGGTGGGTAATTCGAAATTCGTTATTCGTCTGATTTTAGATGAATATTTTAAAGTTTCAAAACTTCACACTTTGAAGATTTTTCTAGTCAAACCAGTCAGTGTTATCCTATGGCAGGAAAGTGAGTCAACGGTTTTCAGGTGAGTACTCAACTGGTGAAGTTAAGGTTCTGGGTATAGACTCAGGGGTCCCCCAGGGTTAGGTAGGTACAGTTGGTACACCCTCAGCGGCACAGGGGCAGCCAGGTGCAGAGGTAGTTAGGCCCAATGTTATCCAATGAGAATACACCCAACAATTACTCACAGGGACCTGCTCTAGTTGCCTAATTTTTATTATACCTAATTTCCTAGTTATAAAACATGCAGCTCTAGTCTGTATTTTAAAGTACTCATTTGGATCTATTCTCAGAATGTTCTTCTATTAGTTTATTCTAAATTATTTTCCAATCTCTTGTAAAAATCTTCTTTGTGCCTGGCCTCGCAAGAAAATTGCAGAAAAGGGCCTTTGGCAGAAAGGTAGGAGAGGAATAAAGGCAACTCTTTGGACTGTAATTCAACTACCAAAGCCAACATTAGGACACCATGGAGCTTGCAATGCCGGTGCATCATTTTTTTTGATGCACAGGCATCGCTTTATTTGCTCCATGTTTACAAATTGCTGCATCTAGGTGGATGCATCACTTTTCCTTGTGTTGCGTCAGTTTGTTCCTGTGTCTGAATGGGCTGCGTTAATCATATGCAAGGTAGGCGTTCTCTTCTATTTTCTATCATAAAACTGAGACTGCAGTATTTACGAGTTTTAGGGAAAGGGACGCAGAATCTGCAAGCATCATCTACAGCAGGGGTCTCCAAACCGGTCATGGAGGGCCGGATCCATGCCAGATTTTTTAAATTACTACATGTATCTCAATGGGGATATCCAAAAAATCTGGCATGGATCCGGCCCTCCAGGACCGGTTTGGAGACCCCTGATCTACAGCCTGCAATGTGTCAACATTCCTACGCCTCAAAAACCCAGGTGTAAGAATGATGCATTGGCTGTGAAATAAGTTTCTGGCCAGCCAGCTGAATTTACCTAAACACTCTAATTAGTCACAACATCACGTAGCGCTCAACTAGTAGAATGCTGACACCTGGGATAAGTAGGTACATAAATAGGTAGGTAACACTAGACCTGTCATTTTACATCACTTCACTTATATGTATCCGCTCACATTACTGTTTCACTCAACCCGTCACACATACTTAGGTATCTTACACTTAGGTACACTGTGCCAACTGTAATGTGACACATAGCGATACTTCATACTTGTATGCCCATACATCCAGGACATATGGTATGGTGTTCTAGGTGACTTTACCATAATTATACTCTTCACTATATTTCTGGGGCCTTATTTATGAAGGCCTTGCGTCAGTTTTGCGCCGCTGGTGCGTCACTTTTTGTGACGCACCAGGGGTGTAAAAAATGTGCATCGTTGCGCCATATTTAAAAAGTGACGCATCTAGGTAGATGCGTCACTTTTTAAACCCCTGCGCCACATTATACCTGCATCAGGTATAATGTATGCAGAGGGGGCGTTCCCCCGCAAAAAGCCTCGTAATAGTGACGCAGTGAAATCTATGAGATTTCACTGCGTCACTTTTAGGACGCTGTTGCGTCAAAATCTTGCGCCTGCCTCACAGCAGGCGTAAGACTGACGCAAGCCCTTTCACATGGGGCTTTCCCCATGTGAAAGGACGCATTGCTGGAGTTGCGTCACTTTTGTGACACACTCCAGCAATGCGTTACTTTTGCGCTTACAGATACGTCAGAAATACTGACGTATCTGTAACTCCTTGCGACATGATGCGTCATACATTAAATATGACGCATCAGGAATGTCGTAAGGAGTGCGCAGTGAAAAGTGACGCATCGCTGTTTTCACGCAGCGATGCGTCACTTTTCATAAATGAGGCCCCTGATACATTGGGCCTTTTGTGTCAATTACAAACGGCGCATGGCCTCTGCTTGTGACGCCTAGCTTAGGTGGAGCTTGTTGTAAATCCAAATTCAGCCATATACCAGTTTTCTAGCCGCAGCGTCACATTCCACTGCCCCATCCTTCCCCATCAACGCATCTGTGTTTTTAACTCATGCTTATTCCTTAAGCTATAGTGCACCATATTGTAAATACAGCACATCCATTGCGTTAAAAAATGACTTGAGGTGGTGCAAGTATTTCTGAAGCATCACTGTGTTACAGTTCTTCAAAATGAGGCCCCAAGAGGGCTGGTATGGCTCTAGTTAGATCATGTGTTCCATTCAAGTACGTGTCATGAAGAAGCTGGAACAGCCACAGATGTGAGGCAACTCCCTAATCAGGAGATCAAACTCCTGTGCCGTGCTCACATTCTGGACACCTTTTTGGAGAGGAGGGAACTGGAAGTTATGGGAGGCCCTTATCACTTCATCCATGGGGATCTTGAGGTAGTGGCCTGGCAAAGGTTGCAGAGCTGGGTGTATATACACTGTAGCTCCATTAGCCTCCAGTCACCCATCACATGCAAGGAGCGTAACACGGTATACTACCAATAGGGTGTCGCTCCCTCAGGTATCTCTGACTTGGGAGAGCTGTAAACAACTATGCATCTAACGTTGTCCCCAAAAGCAATTTCTCCGATGATGTCAAGCAGACAACTCCACGATCATTGACTTTGATCTTATGGGCTAAGAGGTCCTGGAGGCCATGCAGTCCAGAATGCTCTTCCTGGGGTGGTCAGTTTAATTTGTACCAGCTCTACAGCATCTCCTTACACCTCCTTCCCCAAAACACAGCATTACTTTTGGAGCAGTAGGCTTGGGTTTGTGGCGGCCTACCTTTATTCCCACATTGAATTACCAAGGATCCATGGGCAATATGTTGTTTCGGAAAAGCTATATTGAATGATGATGCAAAACCTATTTTTCTCCTGTAATGCTCAAAAAGCTAATGCAAAGTGAACCATTGGAATAGCATAAAGTTTAATGACTGATGGGTTTCTGTATGTAGTAGTGTATTGTGGTCAAGGA
Organism: Lissotriton vulgaris; assembly: GCF_964263255.1. Classification (NCBI taxonomy): domain Eukaryota; kingdom Metazoa; phylum Chordata; class Amphibia; order Caudata; family Salamandridae; genus Lissotriton; species Lissotriton vulgaris. The sequence continues at coordinate 1,472,705,983 of NC_141685.1, forward strand.
AAGGGATGAATGTGGTGCTCTGTATGTGCTAGGGATAATGAAGAAAGTATGCGAAAAGCAGAAAAGTGAGTATGTGTTGAGAAGTGTGAAGAGGTGCTGAGCACAGAAAGTGCGAGAGGGTGGGTAGATCAAGGTTAGTTTGTTGTGCACACTGTGAATGTGTGTGTTATGCACAGTGGGAGTTTGTGATGTGCATTTGGGCCTTTGCCAGCCCTTAATTTATTTCCGGTTCAGATTCCCAAGAGAAATTAATCACCCGCCTCCACCTTCAACCTCATATGCATACAACGAGAAGAGGCAAAACACAGCAACACCGTGTAACTACTAGGGATACAGTGCACAACATCACCATAACAGAACAGTCAAAACAATATGCTGTCTGGTTATAGAATGACATTGAGGACAATTCTCATCCTAGCCTAAGGACGAGGGCGGGGACAGCGTGTTCATAGGTTGAGAGAAGCTATTCCGGAGCCAATACCAGCTGGTACAAAAAAATGCACCAAGAGGGTCTTAAAATGATTTTTTTTAGTGGATGGGATGTGCTTCAGCAGCAAAGCTATATTGCACCTGTCGTGTCAAACATTCTTGTATTGTTCCTGCTGCAGGGCTTAACAAGATAACATCAAGACCGTTGAACTACACGAAAAGAAAGAATACAGTTCTAGGCAGAGGCAGAGCTTCAGGCAAGCGTGATACTTGCACAGTGTCACATAGGCAGGCTAGTGACATTACGCACATATGTGACACAGCTAATGAACAATTGGAACAGATGGGGCACAGCAGCAGTGTTACAACACTAGGCAGATAGAACCCAACTAAACCATTAAACCATGGTCGATTCGATTCGATTCAAAATAATAGAATCATAAAAGTATACAGACCTTAATTTAAGAAAGAACATATTAACATCAGTAAATCAAATAATTCATATTACAGTTTACACTTTTTTAAAAGCTAAAAATAAAAATTTTCAACACATTTGACAAATTATCACACCCTATACCAAAGGATGAAGTTGTAGTTCATGTTATACAGATAGCAAAGAAAGAAAGGAAATAACCAGACAGACTAACAGTACCGTTTCCTAAGTTGCAATGACAATCGTATAAAACTTAGCATGGCGGAACATACTCCAGGTGAGGATAATGACAACAAATAATCATAACCCTCTTTATAATTACATGGTCGCCGGTTTTTCAGAATAGGCTTAATAAACCTAATTCTTGGTTCCTTATAAAGAGGACAAAAAAGAACAAGATGGATGGTATTTTGTCTGGTTTTGTCATCACAAGGACGAGGGGGCAGCCTCTCACACCAACCCCCTTGTTTTGGGAAGGCAAAAAGAAAATGAAGAGTATTTAATCTAAATCTTGGTCGAATATGAAACATTGCACAACTATAGAACCAAGGAGAGAAAAGCATCAGTGCAAACCTAGCGAAACCGGAATAGACAAGGCAAGTACTTAATTGTAAAAAATATCAATAATAGTAAGTGCTGGTGCCAAACTTTTTTCTTTTGAGCCCATCACTGCTACTATACAATAACAGGACTGAAGCATGCCAAGATTGTGTAGGCTTGACTCCATTTACATCTTTCTTCCACAATCATACACTTCATGTTTCTCACTTATTACATGTTCTTTCTCATCCTACTTTCTCACTTCATCACTATGCTTCTCTTCCTCATGTTGTCTTTCTCTCTCTTGCTCTGCTACAAAGTATGGTGATGAAAAATAAGTCCCAGGCCATAATGACCGCCAGTGGCCACAAAGTGCAACCACCTGCACACATTTAGCATTTGAAAACTACATCCCCCTGCAGACATTAATCAACCAGGGCCACTGAAGCACAAGACCAGAAAGTCCACAGTATACAACAGACCTGCAGACAAGGCATGACATGAAATGAAAGAGAAGCCTTAGCCTTAGAATTCCTCAGGAATTACCCCCACGTACTTGAGAGAGGTGGGCTCTCCTGTTCTGTCCTGCATCATGGACTTATCAGCATTAGGAGGCATTAGGTGTGCAAGCCTGGATGCAAGGTGCATGCCAAGCCTGGGGAGTTTATAACCCCCGAAATGATGGTAGGTTGTCCCCTTCATTCCTTGTACTCCCCTGAAAAATGCCCTCCTGCCACCGATCCTTGACCACTCTACCGCTGTTTCAGCACCAAGCACAGCTGATTCTTGCAGCCAATTAACAATTGTCCATGCACCCAGTCCCTTTTTAGGTCGAGCCTGGGCAGCGCATGTCTTCTCTGCAAGGCATGCTGTATTCAAGTAGGGACTTGAAGCTCAGCCCATTTTCCGCCCATATTTTTCATTGGCTAGTATCATTGTCCATTGTGAACAGTAGCTGTTCATTGGTCAATAGGCTTAGTACCAACTTGTCTCATTTTGTAACCATCCTTGGCAAAACCCCCTGTTGCATGTGTTGTTACTTGGTAGGTTTTAATTACAGCCTATGAGCACTATTTTCTCAAATAGCTTTGTCCACATGCTCTCTCCTAAAGCTTTTTAGAAAAAAAGAATAGCCTGGGCGCCAAACGCATTTGCAATGCAATAGGTCTCGCATTTGCGAGAGTTTAAACTATTGGCATTGTAAATGACAATGGCTTTTATTTATCTGTTTTAAAAAGAACACATAAATAAAAGGCATTGTCATTTACAATGCCAATAGCTCAAACTTTCGTAAATGCGAGACCTATTGCATTGCAAATGCTTGTTTCAGAATGTTCTTGGGTAAGGGGGTTTGCCCTTGGATAGCAGTATAATAGGCTTACAGCATAATAAAAACGCTTTTATAAAACGTTTGCTTGTTATAATCTATCATTTAGTTTAATTACGTTTCCCTGGGGTATTTAATTGGGTTAGGAACTTGGTGGACAGCTTAGGTCGGTCTTATTTGCAGCCGCGGCCCCGGTGGGGCGGTGGTGCCCGGAGAGGGAGGATTTTGACAAACAATGACAAGGAAAAATTAATTAATTATTGCAACGCCCCACCACTCTTACCTACACGGGCCGTGGCTGCATATTTGTGTAAACAGGTAGGTAGCATGGATCTGAGAGTATCACCAAGATTTATAGTGCATAACATTATCATTTTACCTCGGTGTGGGCTTGGGGATTCTTAGTGTTAGGGACTAGGGGACACTAATGCGGCTAATCAGGACCTTCACTGGGTGCTCACTTGTAGCTCATGGGGTGTGATGGAGATGGGTCTGTGCCAGGAGTCCGTGCTTTTGACATGGTTGTCCAGGATTGCCTCCCGGAAGGGTAGCAGAAAGAGACTGTAGTGATGGGATGTATCTCTGCATGCCAAGGCTGAGGAGGTATGCTGTAGAATCAGGAGTGTAGATGTTGTGAAAAAGTGATGATGATGATGAATGGAATGTTAGTGTCTGTCCAAGGAGTGAAGCAAGGGCGTTGATTACAACTTCAGGGAGTCAGGAGCCCTAATAGAAACCCACCCCTGTTGTAACTGCAACCTAAGAGCCTAAAATGGAATAAAACCCTACCTCTTACTTGAATGGCTCTAGAGTCTTGTATGAAGATCCTGCCCTCCAGCTACAGCACAGACTTCTTTGGGGTCATCTGCTGTTATGGCTTCGGGACAATGAGAATGGTTAGACAGGACACAATGGTTGGGGCGTTAGAGTTAAGGAAATAATGGGATTAGGGCTTCATCCCCTTTAGAGTAAAAAAGGTTAGCAATTCACCAGACAGCTGGCATTGCATGTGTGGTGTGGAAAACTGAGTCTACAATAAATTGCGGCAACAGTAGTTATGTAAATCTACCACGTGATAAATTACTTGTTTTTTATTGTTATGATACCTTGTTTTTAACACTGATATGTTGGTTGTAATATATGATTTGAGAGGTAATTCTCTAACCACAGCAATTGTGAGGGTCTGTTTCTTTGGTCTTTTGTGGGCTAGCGTCATTTCCACTTACCAAGCCCTGATCCTATAGAACAACAGTGTTGCTCCCCTTGAAGGACATGAGCAGAAAGAGTGCAACATAACCACTGTCCTTGGCCTTGCAGTCGCGAGACACCATGTATTTTCTTGAGACATCAAATTTGTGATGGTGCCAACTATCCCAAAAATTACCAAGCCCCTTAAAGAATCTACAAAGAATATAACGGTTTAATAACGATAATTACACTTTAGACTTTCTGAAAATCTCTGTTCCTCTAATTGACATTGAAATAAGACAGACAACCACAATTTTTCTGGGAAGTGACCCGTCCTCCAAGTCCATTTAAACAAGATGGCATGGATTGAGCTTCATAAAACAGGTGCTCTTTGGGGTGGCACTGGCAGGTTTCTGCTCTTTTGCACACTGTCTGTTAAAGTTTATTGAACATGTTATAAAAATTAGAGTAAGAAACTAGTTGAAATTATGAGTTCATGTGAGCTCTCTAATCTTCCACTGGATGGAGTGTGCACAGTTGGACGGAAACCACACCCGCAGCTGTAAATCTTCCACTTGTCATGTCCCCTTTCTGTGGGATAGCTGAGCATTTTTTACGAGTAAAAACTCCGGATCATTATTATCCAGTGGGAACAAACGAGGAAACCAGAGCCAGTTTACAGTAACAACACCGAGCGCGGGGTGAAACCATAGCAAAGCAGGGAATGAAGACTGGCGAGAAAAGTTCAACTCAGAGGACCTGGGGCGGAGTGTATAATTTGATCCAGAAATAAACCTGTCTTGGACACGTGCATGCTGTGTACCTGCTTTTAGAAACACGGCGTGGGAATACAGCTCTCCCAGTTTAGGTTCTAACACTTAGAATAAATGAGCAACTACTTTCAAACCTAGAAATGGAGAAGACAGATATCTTCCAAGATAATTTCAATCTATTTTTTAAAGGAGGTCATTTAGTTTCGCTCTGTTCTGATCTCCAGCTGTGCTCTGCCTGTAGTTTGCCCTTTCGAATCAAATCGAAAACATATTGCAGTGTTCTTTGGCGAGAGAGAAGCAGAGGATCTCTGATTTATAGCTGGAGTGCCTTAGTTTGATCAACCCTGCATTCCTATCAGTGAGTGTAATTGAACAGATGGGGTGGAGGCAGAAGTTAAATCAGTGTTTATAGTCTGGCTTTGGGGAAGAATCATTTGGGAAGAGGAGAAGAGTAACTGTAACCGAAGCCAGGGATGTTTGTTGATGTCTCAGGCTGGCAAGTTCGACTCACTCTGCTGTGAAATGTACTGATTAACGCTACTCTTCATTACTCTGACTAAGTTTGCTACCCAGAATTTACAACTATGAGGGTGGTCCACCTCCCCCAAGAGTAACATGGTCTAGCCTCAAATGAAAATACTCCCTACCCTCCGTTGCTCTCATATGTATTCTGCCTTTGCTCCCAGACTCGTACCTTCAGCAGAAAGATACACATGTTCATCAAACATCCAGTCACCTCCAAGCTCCAGCAATGCAGGTCGCCACAGTTAGAAGGAGGGCAGGCTGTAAGTACTGGATTCTGGAAATGCAATCAGAGACGTGATTACTGGTATGTAATAAGTACATTATCTCCTAAACCTTTCCCTCTGCCCAGTCCTTAAAACTGTGAAGATATGACAAAATAGTTAGCTCATGACACAACACCTAACAAATGAAATAACTTCAAAGTAATGCTGCACATTTAACCTATAAATTAACAGAAGAGACTCAGTCTAGGAGAACAAGCATTCAACTCCCAAAGTCTTAGGACTACTAATCGCCCACGTCTAGCATGTAGTGAGAGGCAAATGTAGAAGGAACCTGCCCACGTTGTTGCCTAGGAAACGTCCTGGATTCAGGCACCCCTATCCCATGCTCATGAGGAGCCATAACACTGTTGGATTGCCCTTGCACAACACCTGGCCAAGAGAATCTTTGTAAATAACAGGCCAGAGAGACCACAGTCTTTATCCATCGGCTGAGCAGGTGAAACAAAAGCCTCATATCTCCACCAGAAAACCCAAAATTCAGGCAAAAAGGCTTTCACAGAGTCGCCGAGTGTAAAAGGTAGGTCTGGAATGCAAGTTTTACATCCATTTGTTGTCATGATTCCTCTTCAGCTTAAAAAGGAGAAGAAAAATAGGCGGGATGAGTAATTTCCTGGTTCTGAAGTATGGAAGACACCAATTTAGGATGAAAATGTGGACTAATTCTCAATCAATCAATCACAGGCGTTTATATAGCGCACTACTTACCCGGAGGGTCTCAAGGCGCTAGAGGGGGGGAGTGCTGCTACTGCTCGAATAGCCAGGTCTTGAGCTTCTTCCTGAAGGAGAGGTGGTCTTGGGTCAGGCGCAGGTCGGTCGGTAGGGAGTTCCAGGTCTTGGCGGCCAGGTAGGAGAAGGACCTTCCTCCTGTTGTTGTTCTTCGGATGCGGGGGACGGCGGCGAGGGCGTGGCTGGCTGATCGGAGATGTCGTTTGGGAGCGTAGAAGTTGATGCGGTTGTTGAGGTAGCTAGGGCCTTGATCGTGTAGGGCTTTGTGTGCGTGGGTGAGGAGGCGGAAGGTGATTCTTTTGTTGACGGGGAACCAATGTAGGTCTCTCAGATGTCCGGAGATGTGGCTGTGTCGTGGGATGTCGAGGATGAGTCTGGCTGAGGCGTTCTGGATCCGCTGGAGTCTCTTCTGGAGCTTGGCGGTGGTTCCGGCGTAGAGGGCGTTGCCGTAGTCCAGTCGGCTGGCAACCAGCCTGGGGAAACCAGTAAATAAGGCGCCTGAACAGACAATGATCCTAATTTACATAACGGAATTACCTAGGCAATGGCTAAAGAAAACCTGCACTGTTCAAGTCAAAACGTTTAAGTCAACTTTAGCTAGAGGGTCCACTTTAAAAACCAGGGGTAAATTCAAAAGGGTAATAAATATTAAAGAGGAGGGCAGTAGATAGCAAATTCGAGCAAGAGCTTACATGTTTATATTTTTTTGTTTACATGCTGTTTAGCATCAACAATGAATTATGTTTTTCTTTTTGCTGATGAGGAACACTTTTCAAAAAGCAAAGTCATCATCATCAGATTCTTTATTCGGCATTTCAATAACACCATAAAAGTACAATATAAAAAGAATACAGACATTTTTTTTTTAAAAGAACATCCACTATAGTACATCCCTCTTAATTTATCAAGTCATGTATAAAAACAATGTTTTCTCTCCACCCTTCCAATGGAAATATTATGGTATCACTCCACAAATTCCTACGGTAGCCCTCAATTTAACAGAGGTTCTTAAAAAATGTGTCACACAAAATAAAGTCACGGGATCTCTGGCCACTTGTAAAAATACAAGTGCTTCTTTCACAAATCTGAGGCTGGCCTTTTTAAACAAATCTACTAAAAAGCGACGCCTGGGCAATTGATAAAATGGGCATAATAATAGAAAATGAAGTGTATCCAGTGAAGATCGATGATCGCAGCCGCAGGGACCCTTTGACTCAACTGAATTAGTGAAACCCGCAGGCTCAGCTAATAAATGATGGAAAAGGTTGAGCCTAAAGGGTGTTAATAAAAATCTATCCTGAGGATTATATACAAGGGCGAGGTAAGGCTCCAACCTGCTGCAGGACCTCACTACAGGGTGTGCCTGAACTGACTGTTTATTTCTCGCTTCCACTTCCCGTACTATAGCTTTATGTTTAAGGAGCGTCTCTTTTACTCTAACTTGGTCCTGTTTAGTGATACAAAGTGGTGTTAAAAAAAGATTTACACATCCAAAACTCTCAAGGCCCTCCTTCACATATTTAAGCCAGGGGACAGACATTCCTTTCTCCCTTCCCATACAGTCTATAATTTTCTGCTGAGTCAAATTGGCTTCCTGATTGACCCAGATCTTTAACCTGGCAGCAAAGGGCCTGTTCCTCACCCTATCCTCTAGGTGCTTGCAGCCTAGTTCCTCGTGTACGATATGGGATGATACACATTGGCGGACTTTGAGGAGCCTCCTCAGGTATTTATTTTCCTCTATCTGTAATTTGGATACCTCCGCCATCCCCCACAGTTTTGCCCCATATGCAACTTTGGCGTAAGTGACCGAGTTATACATAGTCAGCATTTGCTCTGGGGACCATCGTCCCAATCTGCGGCCAAAATTCATTACAGCTCCTGAGCTTGATGCTAACTTATTACAAGGTTCCTCGATCAACGGTTTAAAACTTAGATTCCTATCAAATAAAATGTCCAAATATAAAAAGGTCTGTACCTTTGCCAAGCTTTGCCAGAACATATCTTTTCTACCTTAGCCTGCACTGCGATCCCTAATACACAAACCCTTGTAATCAAACTCAGTTCTACTAGATCCTCCCTTGTCTGTGCCCTTATGTACAGACCCCGTGCTTACATGCCCTCCTTCCCACAACAGGTCGGTGCTCTTATTTCCCAACTAATCATTAATAATGCCAAAGTTATCATTATTGGTGACTTTAACTATTGGCCCTCTGACCCTCGGGAAAGTCGTTTATCGAAGGAATTTTCGGACCTCCTTTTAAGCATGAACTGCCGTCGATTTATCAAGACACCCACTCATTGTAAGGGTCACATTCTGGACCAGGTCTGGACGGCAAACCTTGACATCTCGCCCCCCCTAGTGACTCCCTGCTCTTGGTCTGATCATTATTTTATTTCCTTTTCTGTTGACTTATCTATTCCCTGCCGTCCCCCTCCTACGACTAACGTTCTAGCCCGTAACTGGAAGAAAGCTAACCTGACGGAACTTCACTCCATGCTGGCATCTACAGTCCCCTGCTCTCCGGCTCAGTCACTCATCAAGCCTCTACTCTTGAACAATGGCTGTTGTCTGCTTGCAACTCAGTAGCCCCACTGAAAACCATAAAATCCATGCGCCCTCATGACGCTCAGCGGTGGTTCACCGATCAATTAAAACTTGACAAACTGGCTCTCCGCCAGGCCGAGCGCCGATGGCGCCGCAACTATGATCCTCATCTTAAGTCTGAATTCGTGAACCGCCTAAAAACCTATAAATCCTCTATTCTTGCGGCCAAAACAACCTACTTTTCTCACAAAATAATGGAGTCTGCCTCCAAGGCAAAAGACATATTCTCCATAGCCAACGAGCTCTCCCTTCCAGACCGGGTCACTCTTCCCCCCTTGCCCACTCAGGCTCTATGTGACTCATTAAACACCTACTTTCTGGATAAAATTATCACTATTAAAAACAACATTCCTCTGCCCCCATCCCCTCTCTCATTCCCTTTACCTCCTAATAACCCACAGCATCTGGATGCTTTCCCTCCTATCTCTAATACTGAGTTTCAAAGATTACTGCACAAAGTTAGTTCCGGCTCCCCCAATGACTGCTACCCTCCCCAGATGCTTAAAGAAATTTTCTTGGCCTGCCCCGACCCTGCCTTGGCACTTCTTAACACCTCGTTGGCCACTGGAGTAGTCCCCGACTCCTTCAAACAGGCAGTGGTGATACCAATCTTAAAGAAAGCTAATGCAGACCCTTCGGTCCTAAGTAATTACAGACCCATCTCCCTCCTTCCCTATATAGGAAAGATCTTGGAGACCCATGTCACGCGCTGTCTGAGCGCCTTTATCGAGAGCTCATCCTTTTTGGATCCCCAACAGGCCGGTGTCCGCCCTCTTCACTCTACTGAGGCGGTCATTGTTGCCGTCATGGACACTCTAAGAACAGGTGCTGACAACAACATCTCTCAGGCCCTCGTCCTGCTAGACCTGTCAGCGGCTTTTGACACGGTCGATCACTCTATATTGATCGACCGTGTCACTAACGCCGGCATTCAGGGCGTTGCCCTCGATTGGGTCAGATCTTTCCTTGACAAGCGCTCTCAAGCCGTACATCTCTCTACCTTTGCTGCTTCCTTCTCCTCTCTTTCCTGCGGAGTCCCTCAGGGCTCCGCTCTATCCCCTTTGCTTTTTAATTTGTATATGCAGCCCCTTATGGTTTCTCTCCGCAAATCCTCTGCAACAATTTTCAACAACGCAGATGATTTGCAGCTGATCTTCCCTATCGACACCTCTCCCTCCTCCCACGTTGGCTTTCAAACTACTATGCTACACATCTCTGACTGGATGGCTTACAGCCAGCTCAAATTAAATCCTACAAAGACTGAGCTTGTGCTGGTGGGTGGGCCTGCCAACCCATGGAACAACAGCTTTTGGCCCCACTCACTTGGGATCCCCCCCCACCCTGTCAACTCTGTGAAAAGCCTCGGGGTAGTCATCTCTGGTGATCTATCCATGAAGTCTCAGATTAGTGCTGTAACATCATCCTGCTTTTTCCACCTACGCAGGATACGCAAAATCTGTAGATTCCTCACCAGAGATGCACTTATCCTTGTCATCTTGGCTCTTGTTATTTCCAGAGTTGACTTTGCTAACATCTTATACGCAGGGATCCCCGCCTACCAGCACCAGAGTCTACAGCTGATACAAAACCAGGCTGCTCGCTTAGTATACCACCAACCTATGCACCAGCACGTCTCGCCGCTATTACGGAGCCTGCATTGGCTTCCGGTGGCCAAACGTTGCACTTTCAAACTTGGCTGCACAATTTTCAAAGCCCTCTTTAATCTTGCACCTGCTTTTATTTCTTCCAGCTTGAAGCGGTATATACCCACGAGAAACCTACGCTCTTCTGCAGATAACCTCCTGCTCACCCCTCAAATCCGATTTACAAAAAGGGGGTGGTGATGAACAGAGTGTCTGAGTTAAACAGACCACTCTTACCCAGTCCAAAGATCAGGGCTTGATCCATCACTGTTATTTATCTCACTGCCCCATCCCAGCTCAGAACCTGGCTATATGCAAATCAGTCTGTCCCTGGCCCAGTGCATCATGGGAACAGGGCAGACTAAACTACCAAGCCAATTCTTCACCAGAAAGGAGACAAGCTACCGGGGACCGGTTTCTGGCATTTCAGCCTTCTTCGGCCCGGCTTGCTTGAATCCTGATGGAGCAGTGAGAAAGGGACTCATGTCTGAGTATACCCTGCCACACCTATAGTGGCCAAAAACGATTTACAAAAAGGGGGTGGTGATGAACAGAGTGTCTGAGTTAAACAGACCACTCTTACCCAGTCCAAAGATCAGGGCTTGATCCATCACCGTTATTTATCTCACTGCCCCATCCCAGCTCAGAACCTGGCTATATGCAAATCAGTCTGTCCCTGGCCCAGTGCATCATGGGAACAGGGCAGACTAAACTACCAAGCCAATTCTTCACCAGAAAGGAGACAAGCTACCGGGGACCGGTTTCTGGCATTTCAGCCTTCTTCGGCCCGGCTTGCTTGAATCCTGATGGAGCAGTGAGAAAGGGACTCATGTCTGAGTATACCCTGCCACACCTATAGTGGCCAAAAACGATTTACAAAAAGGGGGTGGTGATGAACAGAGTGTCTGAGTTAAACAGACCACTCTTACCCAGTCCAAAGATCAGGGCTTGATCCATCACCGTTATTTATCTCACTGCCCCATCCCAGCTCAGAACCTGGCTATATGCAAATCAGTCTGTCCCTGGCCCAGTGCATCATGGGAACAGGGCAGACTAAACTACCAAGCCAATTCTTCACCAGAAAGGAGACAAGCTACCGATACCGGTTTCTGGCATTTCAGCCTTCTTCGGCCCGGCTTGCTTGAATCCTGATGGAGCAGTGAGAAAGGGACTCATGTCTGAGTATACCCTGCCACACCTATAGTGGCCAAAAACGATTTACAAAAAGGGGGTGGTGATGAACAGAGTGTCTGAGTTAAACAGACCACTCTTACCCAGTCCAAAGATCAGGGCTTGATCCATCACCGTTATTTATCTCACTGCCCCATCCCAGCTCAGAACCTGGCTATATGCAAATCAGTCTGTCCCTGGCCCAGTGCATCATGGGAACAGGGCAGACTAAACTACCAAGCCAATTCTTCACCAGAAAGGAGACAAGCTACCGGGGACCGGTTTCTGGCATTTCAGCCTTCTTCGGCCCGGCTTGCTTGAATCCTGATGGAGCAGTGAGAAAGGGACTCATGTCTGAGTATACCCTGCCACACCTATAGTGGCCAAAAACGATTTACAAAAAGGGGGTGGTGATGAACAGAGTGTCTGAGTTAAACAGACCACTCTTACCCAGTCCAAAGATCAGGGCTTGATCCATCACCGTTATTTATCTCACTGCCCCATCCCAGCTCAGAACCTGGCTATATGCAAATCAGTCTGTCCCTGGCCCAGTGCATCATGGGAACAGGGCAGACTAAACTACCAAGCCAATTCTTCACCAGAAAGGAGACAAGCTACCGGGGACCGGTTTCTGGCATTTCAGCCTTCTTCGGCCCGGCTTGCTTGAATCCTGATGGAGCAGTGAGAAAGGGACTCATGTCTGAGTATACCCTGCCACACCTATAGTGGCCAAAAACGATTTACAAAAAGGGGGCGGTGATGAACAGAGTGTCTGAGTTAAACAGACCACTCTTACCCAGTCCAAAGATCATGGCTTGATCCATCACCGTTATTTATCTCACTGCCCCATCCCAGCTCAGAACCTGGCTATATGCAAACCAGTCTGTCCCTGGCCCAGTGCATCATGGGAACAGGGCAGACTAAACTACCAAGCCAATTCTTCACCAGAAAGGAGACAAGCTACCGGGGACCGGTTTCTGGCATTTCAGCCTTCTTCGGCCCGGCTTGCTTGAATCCTGATGGAGCAGTGAGAAAGGGACTCATGTCTGAGTATACCCTGCCACACCTATAGTGGCCAAAAACGATTTACAAAAAGGGGGTGGTGATGAACAGAGTGTCTGAGTTAAACAGACCACTCTTACCCAGTCCAAAGATCAGGGCTTGATCCATCACCGTTATTTATCTCACTGCCCCATCCCAGCTCAGAACCTGGCTATATGCAAATCAGTCTGTCCCTGGCCCAGTGCATCATGGGAACAGGGCAGACTAAACTACCAAGCCAATTCTTCACCAGAAAGGAGACAAGCTACCGGGGACCGGTTTCTGGCATTTCAGCCTTCTTCGGCCCGGCTTGCTTGAATCCTGATGGAGCAGTGAGAAAGGGACTCATGTCTGAGTATACCCTGCCACACCTATAGTGGCCAAAAACGATTTACAAAAAGGGGGTGGTGATGAACAGAGTGTCTGAGTTAAACAGACCACTCTTACCCAGTCCAAAGATCAGGGCTTGATCCATCACCGTTATTTATCTCACTGCCCCATCCCAGCTCAGAACCTGGCTATATGCAAATCAGTCTGTCCCTGGCCCAGTGCATCATGGGAACAGGGCAGACTAAACTACCAAGCCAATTCTTCACCAGAAAGGAGACAAGCTACCGGGGACCGGTTTCTGGCATTTCAGCCTTCTTCAGCCCGGCTTGCTTGAATCCTGATGGAGCAGTGAGAAAGGGACTCATGTCTGAGTATACCCTGCCACACCTATAGTGGCCAAAAACGATTTACAAAAAGGGGGTGGTGATGAACAGAGTGTCTGAGTTAAACAGACCACTCTTACCCAGTCCAAAGATCAGGGCTTGATCCATCACCGTTATTTATCTCACTGCCCCATCCCAGCTCAGAACCTGGCTATATGCAAATCAGTCTGTCCCTGGCCCAGTGCATCATGGGAACAGGGCAGACTAAACTACCAAGCCAATTCTTCACCAGAAAGGAGACAAGCTACCGGGGACCGGTTTCTGGCATTTCAGCCTTCTTCGGCCCGGCTTGCTTGAATCCTGATGGAGCAGTGAGAAAGGGACTCATGTCTGAGTATACCCTGCCACACCTATAGTGGCCAAAAACGATTTACAAAAGGGGGTGGTGATGAACAGAGTGTCTGAGTTAAACAGACCACTCTTACCCAGTCCAAAGATCAGGGCTTGATCCATCACCGTTATTTATCTCACTGCCCCATCCCAGCTCAGAACCTGGCTATATGCAAATCAGTCTGTCCCTGGCCCAGTGCATCATGGGAACAGGGCAGACTAAACTACCAAGCCAATTCTTCACCAGAAAGGAGACAAGCTACCGGGGACCGGTTTCTGGCATTTCAGCCTTCTTCGGCCCGGCTTGCTTGAATCCTGATGGAGCAGTGAGAAAGGGACTCATGTCTGAGTATACCCTGCCACACCTATAGTGGCCAAAAACGATTTACAAAAAGGGGGTGGTGATGAACAGAGTGTCTGAGTTAAACAGACCACTCTTACCCAGTCCAAAGATCAGGGCTTGATCCATCACCGTTATTTATCTCACTGCCCCATCCCAGCTCAGAACCTGGCTATATGCAAATCAGTCTGTCCCTGGCCCAGTGCATCATGGGAACAGGGCAGACTAAACTACCAAGCCAATTCTTCACCAGAAAGGAGACAAGCTACCGGGGACCGGTTTCTGGCATTTCAGCCTTCTTCGGCCCGGCTTGCTTGAATCCTGATGGAGCAGTGAGAAAGGGACTCATGTCTGAGTATACCCTGCCACACCTATAGTGGCCAAAAACGATTTACAAAAAGGGGGTGGTGATGAACAGAGTGTCTGAGTTAAACAGACCACTCTTACCCAGTCCAAAGATCAGGGCTTGATCCATCACCGTTATTTATCTCACTGCCCCATCCCAGCTCAGAACCTGGCTATATGCACCCCTCAAATCCATCGCAAGAAACATGGTGGCCTCCGCTTCTCGTTTCTAGCCCCTACATTTTGGAACTCCCTCCCCTCCCCCTTTCGCCACTGCCCCTCCTATGAGTGTTTTCGCAGGACACTGAAGACGTTCCTTTTTAAGTCAGCATTTGAGTAAACTTCCGCCCTTGCCCTCCGCATCTGTTATGAGCGCCAAGAAACCGTTTTGGTGAACATGCGCGGTATAAGACTTTTTAACATAACATAACATAACAAGCTTGCGGAGCCTATTCTGTAGTTAAAGATGTTTCCAAAGTGTTTTGGGACCACCTCCATTACATATGATTTAGTCAGATTAGCAGATAAATCTAAACTGTTCATAAACTCTACAAACCCATCTATCAGGCGCTGCAGTCCTAATGGTGTACAAGCCAACAGGACTGCGTCGTCCACGTAGAGCAAGATGGGGACTGATCTGCTTCCAATTCTTGGCGAGTCCACTTTTAAAATTAATTAAAAAACTTTCTAGGCCATTGATGTAAATGATGAACAGGATTTGTGCCAAAATGCATCCTTGCCTGACCCCACTAGTACATTTAAAAGACTCAGTTTGCTCTCCCTCCAAGTTGTACCTCACTTTTGCAGTTGTGTTTTGGTGAAGGGCTCTCAGGATATTAATGAGGCCAACATCAACCCCTAAACTAGACATTATGGCCTACAGCTTTACCCTATTCACACAATCGAAAGCTGCTGCAAGATCCATGAAAGCTAGATATACTTTTTTATTACTAGGTAATTTTGTGACCAATAAATATAAATTTAAACATTGGTCAGTCGTGGATCTGCCAGCCCGGAAACCGTACTGGACATCTGTGAGGATATGGTTTTCTTCTTCCCAGCTCATAAGACAGTTCAGGATAGCACTACCCATTACTTTAGCTGTTACATCTATCAGAGAGATGGGCCTATAACATCGGGGGCTATCCCTACTACCCTTCCTAAATATAGGCACTATTGCAGCCGTCGACCATGAGCGGGGTAGGCCAGAATCTGTGGCCGCATTTATTACTCTGGTTAACACCGGTCCCCATAATTCCACATTAAGAAACAAGCCTGGGGCTTTGTTTCGGGTGAGGCCCTTAATACCCCCCTCAATCTCTTTTAATGTGAATACTGGCACCACTGACCCACTCTCCCTGCTAACCTCCTGCTCCCCAGTCATTGGGGTCCCTCTGTTATATAGACCACTGAAGTGTTCCACCCACCTTTCAGGGAGCACATTTGATGCTATCTGGGGACTGCTTCCATCTTCGAAACAAGGTCTGTTAATTATTGACCAAAAAGTGGAAAGATCTCTTCTTTCTGCTGCCCCTCTTAAATCTTCCCACGTTTGAGTTTGGAGGACTTTCTTCCGACGCCTTACTTCCTGTTTACACTGTAGTCTACAATAATTGACCCTTAGACCATCTCTGGGTTTATGTTTGAGGGCTGCTTTGAGATTCCTTTGGGCTAAGGAGCACCCTCCATCAAACCATTTGGGCTTAGTTGTTATCTTTCCTTTCCCTGTCGTATGCATTAGGCTATCTACTAGCCGCCCTATCTCTTCAAATACCTCGACCAGCGGGGGGCCATTAATCTCTAAATTTAAACACACCTCTAGGTGCTGTTTCCCCTCTACCAATAATGATTTGTAAAAACTATCTCCATCCAATTTAGCCCATTTTAAGCGTCGCCCATGGTCCGTGACCATCTCCCTAACATCTCCTATTCTCTTCCTTATTTCACTGCTAACCCGTGACACTGCCACTGTCACTGTTAGAGGGTTATGGTCACTAAAACCACTACAATCAATATTAAATCCCAGAATTCGTTGTTTTAGCAGGTGAGATACAATTACAAAATCAATATAGGAACAGTATCCTCTTCCTTTAAAAGTAGGGTTAACCTCTCTGTTAGGTTTAAAAGAATACAGGTCCATTGAGTGGTCCATGTCAAAACTTTTCATCATCCTACTTGTTTCCCCCCCTTCTACAGTATGGTCAAAGTGGGCTCCCTCCTCTATACTACAAGAAGTCCAATTTTAAGTGAAAGGTATCAACTGTGGACACAAGTGGCAATTAAAATCCCCTGCTGTTAAAATCAATGGAGCCGTGGCGTCCTTCACCCGCTCTCTCTGTGTCCCTAATCTTTCTTCAAGTTCTCCCACTCTTCATCCTCCTGCATTATAGAAATTAACTATAATTAAGTTAAGATCCTTAGTTTTGTACTGCACCGCTAACATACAGTCTGACTCCAAATTAAGATCCTTCCAGGTCTCGTCCAGACTCAAATGGACCCATAAAAGGAGGTCCCCCTTAGCTCTACCTGCCATTGATCTAACAGCTGGGACTCCGAACGCTTTATACCCGACCAGATTAAAATTAGTCGGTTCGACTTCCCAGGTTTCTTGGGCACAAATTACATAAAATGTATTTACATATTCCAACCACTCAGTATTTTGAAATTTGGTTGAAAGCCCCGCAACATTCCTGGACAATAATTCTAGGGTGTTTCATTGGCTCCTAGATAAAAATCCTGTGGACAAAGGGGGCCCATTAACTGTATTAATGTCAGTGGCTCTCGGTCGTAGTGCGTTAACATATGTCTCCAGTATCTTTTTTGGGAGTACTCACTTTTCTACCTCTTCACCTTGTTTTCTTAACTGTGGGTCCCTTTCCTTGGCTGTCGTAACCTTGGGTAGTCAGTCTACTTCACTGAGGTGTGAACCCCAGCTCAGTGGTGCATATTTATTATATAGCGATAGGGCACTTCCTTCCATTGTTTGGGCTTTCCAACTCTCATGTGTTTGTAACCACTTGGTGTAATAGACCGGGTTCTCGTTCCTAACTCTATGTGTCCAACCACTTCCTCTATTAAGCTGCTGTGTCCACCCCCGCAATCTCCCCGTTGCACTCCCATGGTCCTGTTCTGTTCAGGCTTATAAAAGTAACTTAGATCTTGCACCTCTATGTTTGCTCGCATATCTTTCTGTTGGGCGGTGGTAGCATGCTGAGCTGCCCTATGATCGTTGAAATTCACCACAATACAGTCCCCAGCTTTGTTTTTCTCGTTATTTCCCACCCAGCTCACTCTACTTACGTACAAAACCTTACATTGAGCTTCTTGGGGCAGAGGCCTATTGCAATTTAACCAATGTATTGTTTTGTTTTTCAGTTGGTCGTAGGATTCCTCCACTTCTGCTTTAAGCTCTGGAACCCCCGTCAGGACCACGACATATGGGGCACAATATGGGGGTAGATTTAAATTAGGCTGTAGTTTCTTTACACTGTTCTTTTCTAACCCTTCATTACCAGGACCCTTCTGTGATCTATTGTCATCAGTGTTAAATCTCTTACTTTCTGCCCCCCCTGCTTTTTCCTTCAGCTGAGATTTGTCTGGGATGGGTAGCCTAGATGTTTCAGTAAGGGTTAAGTCCATTTCACCCTCTCTTTCATTCTCCCTTGCAGTACTTTTCAGAAAGTCACCCCTCATTAACTTATCGTTTAAACTTCCCAGGATGTCCTTTATCAACTCCTCAGACTTCCCAAGTTGATATTCAATCGCTTTAAGTCTGTCCCCCAGGGGTTCTAAGTGAGCTAAAAGAACAGCCTCCAGCTTCCATCAGAATGAATCCTCCGTTCGCGCAGAGGCCACTGCCATCTCTAGGGCAGTTCCATTTTCCTGTATAACATGCGAATTATCAGCGTTTACACTGTCCTTAGTAACAATTTCCTTCTGCGGACTTTGGTGACATTTTTATGCCTTCTTCCCTTTCTGTTGGATGCCCACTCGGGAAACTCCTCACTTTCTTTTTGTGGTAGCCCCCCGCAAACGCTTGACTAATGAACGAGGTTCCTCAGAGGTTTCCCCCTCCCCCGGTGATGAGTTTGCCTCCCAGTTCTGAGGGGTGTGGGGGTCCTGAACGATCTGAATACCTGTGTTCTCCTTTTGCGGGGCAAGTATTGTATCACTTTGACATTGTTTAGCTGGCATACGTGCACTCTCAATGGCCCCCAAAGAGGATCTTTTTGTAAATACTGGGTCCAGTGAGAGTCGACGCTCTGTCAGCTCTATCTCGTGTGCAAGGACTGAGGAGGTTCTTCTAATAAATTGATCAAGAGTCCCTGCAACACTTCATGTTACCACTCCCTTCCTCCCATTACCAGTTCTAAGCGGCATGTTACACAGAGATTATTTAGATAGCACAGCTTCCATAATAATAGAGTCAACAATCAAATACACTTATACAATACCCAAGGGCTTGGAAGGGGGGCCCAGCCCTGCCTCAACCTGGCTCAAACGGGCTCAAACGGGCCCGCCCTTGGCCCGGGCTTAGTCCTGACCTTATCCCGCGCCGCGTCCCGTGCCGCGGATAGGAGTGTGTGGCTTTTAGGCACGATGTCAGCACCTCCCCCTGATTCAACACAGGTGCGAGTGTAGTGATGCACCCTGGGGTCTGTGGTCCGGTCCCTGGGTGTAGGCGGCAACACGAACGACCCTCAGGTCAGCTTTCAGCCCTCCTTCGCGATGACAGCCTGCGCTCTTCTTTACTTTGGCCAGCAACAGCAACAGCAAAAAAGGATCTCCCGAAAGACAGGGGCAGAGGCAGCGCTTTTAGGCGCGATGTCAGCGCCTCCCCCTGACTCCACACAGGTGCGAGTGCAGTGATGCACCCTGGGGGCTGTGGTCCGGTCCCGGGGTGTAGGCGGCAACACGAACAACCCTCAGGTCAGCTGTCAGCCCTCCTTCGCGATGACACAGCCTGCGCTCTTCTTTACTCTGGCCAGCAACAGCAACAGCGAAAAAGGATCTCCAAAAGCAAACTCAATAGACCTGTATTGCTTTTAAACGTTAAGACCAATTGTCGTTGACAATGTTTGCTATTCAAACACATTTACTTGAATGTTAAGTAAAGTAGATAAGGGAAAGTTGGCAAATGGAATATATCATAAGAATACTCTGAACGTGCTGTACATCTAGTGGTAAGAGTACCAATGGAGGATTAGAAAACAAAAAGATAAGAATGCACACCAAAAATCTGTAGTTGACTATCACACGAAAGAAGCACAAATTTGACACAAAAGGATGCAGCATTTACAAATATAAATAAAGCAATAAATAACAAAGTAAGCCATAGACATGGACTACTTATAATTCTGAGGATGAAGAAATAAATCATACATTATTTCATAATTTTAATAACACATTTTGATTATCTTGAACTCGATAAAAATGATTTGTCATAAGCCTTTAGTCATCTGTCTAAATGGTCTAGAACAATGCACTGATGAGTTTACAGTGTAAGCTGATTCACAATATTGAAATTAATCGTGTATGGGTAAAAAACGGCGTTCGTTATTTTGGATAATCAATTGAATGATCTGTTGATTTCACGTGACATTCTTAGTTGTTTTAGAAGTGTTTTTCACATTTCAATTACAATAAAAAATCCTTGTCATTGAATTATGTTCACATGGTACACATTCCCAATGCATTTCCGATATATGTATCCTTCATCAGGGGAGAGTTGTACAACAAGATAAGACATGCTGTTGACAGACAGATGTTATATGTGATCTTGCATAGTTGATCTCACAGATAAAAACATCCTATATAGGAACTTAGATCAGAAAAGAATCAAGGTTTCAATGTGGTTAGTTGCAGACATGCCTGATCCAGATTCCATTCGAGTGGTTGAGGTAAAAATATTAGTGAATTGCAGTGGTAAAGTAAACAAGGAACATAGAAAGGCTGGTGATGAGCGAAAATCGCTCTATAGTCGAATAGTAGCATTCATGCAGTGTGGTACGTGCGTTTAGCAAATGTGTGAATTTTAAACAAATGAATTAGAACTAAGTGGGTTGCAAATGCACAGTGTGTTCGTGAGGATGATTGAGAGCATTTAAGTGTAGAAGTGCTGAGTGATGGCACTTCTTTATCTTCAATGTGAATGTACGTCTCTATGTTCGAGCAGTGTGGTGAAAACCCATGGACTACCAGACATGAGCCTGAAAAGGGTCTGCGAGAATTTAAGAGGTTAAAGGAAGTGAACGCCCCCTGCTCATGTGGGACAAATCCCTGTCATTGTATTAAAGAGAAAAGAACAAGAAAAGTCAACATGGATAGGATAGTATGAACTGAAAGGTCACACGTTGGTAAGAGAAAAGTGCGGCCATGTTGGAGCATGTGAAGAAGAATTAATTAAGTGCATTAGCCTATAGTAAAATGAAAGAAAGGTCGAAGCCTATACATTTCCTGCAGCTGCAAAACCCAATGTGAATAACCTCGTAAATTATATTACTTAAAGTTGGCAAATATATTAATAGGAGCATATATCTACTTCTGTTAGCAATAGATTATAAGCTAAACAATTACAAGAAAAATGACATTTCCATTCCGTCATTGAGGTCCCTTGGTTGCAGAGTGGCCAAAGTATAATCCATTGTAAATCCCCTAGCAGGAAACTTTGGTATATATTGGTACCTGGAATCATATTTTGAAGCACAATTGTGATATGTTATGTTTGTATTCTGTACAGTATGTTGCCATGGCGATTTAGATTTTTTTTAACTTATATTACTCTTGTGTTCCTGAATATGAATTTTGAATTTTCGCTCTGTTTTACCTGTATATAGAAGACTGCAAAGGCATTTTAAAGCGTAGATACTATTGCTGGTGTTATAGTTAACCTTGCACTTAAGTTTTATTTTGTTGTCCTTTTGAGAATGATTAACATATGCTCCCTTGATGAAGTTAAGGTGACATTATTGCAGTGAATGCATCGTCTGCAGGGTGTAGTGCCCATGATTTATGGATAAGTAGTCACCTGTGGTTTTGTTGTCATCAGTTCTTTGATGTTTCTGGAGGCAAGTAATGACTTCTCATTGTAAAATGTACTAAAGTTGTCTTCTATCGGGAGGATCTCTCATCTTTTGTTGACCTTGGTACTTAGTGTGGCGACAGAGCTCCCTCCCTGCCAATGTAGTGATCCACTCACCAGACCTATCTATATGTAGGCAGACCCTAAGTTTGGCCACTAGACCACTCCAACTCCACCATGGCCAAATGTCTTCGACAGCCCTGTGGAGTAAGGAGTTTGGGGGAAATGGACAATTAGGATGGGCGTATATATAGCCATTTTTACTGTCTTTCACAGCCAGGCAAACCATGGAGGTGAGGGACACTAAATTGGAAATAATACTCTGCCTGCCATGGGAGATGACTCCCATGGCAAGGGGAGCACAACTTTTTTTATCTACAAAAAGAAAATACAATTTCAGGATTTTCTTTTTGTAAATAAAAAAAGGAATACACTTTGCTATGGGGTTGTATCCTGCTGACGCAGCCCTGTAGCAGTGAGTAAAATGCATTGACAGGAACCGCCGTTAAAGCGGTTCCTGACAATGCTTTTATAAATAACTGTCTGCCTGGTCGTTTATAAATTAGGCAGGCAGTCCCACCATCATGGGAAGGGAGTAATTTACTCTGTCCCCAAGGTGAAACATTCGTTCTTCCACCTATATATCAATTAGGAACTATGGGGGTCATTAGGATGGCGGGCGGACTAAGTCGCAAGGCAACCGGGGCAGAAAAGCGGCGGACAGTCTTTCCGTCCGCCGCGGTCACCCCCGCCATACTAATATGGTGGGGGCATTTAGCTGAAGATGGCGGGCGGATTGCCCCCGCCAGGCCGGCGGTGACTACCGCCAGCCATGTGGGGGCAATCCGCCCACCATCCTAATGACCCCCTTAGTGTTGGAATCTTAGGGACAAAAGTGAAACATATATTAGGTGGCTTATGTGTCTTGGTTAGCAATTGTAATCTCTGATTTTCATTAGCTCTCTTTTTGGCATCAGTTACAACTAATCTAAGTAATCTCCTGTGCAAAAGTCTACCTTCATACCTGTAGAGCTTGTTTTGTAACTTAGTGATTCTGATGTGATTTGTTTAATCTGATGAATTGGGAGAATGTTAGATGTTTCTTAAGTAGTTCCGGGTGAAAAATGTTTTAATGTAGTGTATTGTTTTGGTCAGGCTGGTTTTCAATAGACTTCAGTGATTATCCGCCTTTCCTGAAGTTTCACCAACACATCTAAAAAAGGTACATTGGTTCCACTGATGTGGTGACTGAATTTTCAGTGTTTTTTTATATGATCTAGTTCCAATAAATTGAGTTGTGCCTTATTGTGTTCTCCATGCCGAATGATGGATATGTCATCAATGAATTTTACTTACATGATGAGTACTTGTATCCATTGGTCCTTTTTTCAGAATTAATTTCTCTTCAAATTTCATCATAAATAGATTTGCAAAGTTGTTGCCCTAGAAAAAACCATAGAGGTTCAGTTTTTTCTAAGTAGAAGCTCTCTTCCCAGTGACAAAAACTATGGTATAAAGAACATCAAAGGAACTCAATAACGAATACCTTGTTGGCTTTGATTTCTCCTGTGTTGAGCAGTGCCTATTCTATTGTTTCAATACCTTCAGCATGGAGGATGGAAGTCTAGA
Source organism: Lissotriton vulgaris (assembly GCF_964263255.1). Classification (NCBI taxonomy): domain Eukaryota; kingdom Metazoa; phylum Chordata; class Amphibia; order Caudata; family Salamandridae; genus Lissotriton; species Lissotriton vulgaris. Next base: position 1,472,729,108 of record NC_141685.1, read on the forward strand.
GTGAGCTGGCATCTACTGTTTGTAGCCAGTGTGCAGCTAGACAATATGTATATTGGAAATCCTAATGGCTGCAGGTTTGTTGAGAAAGTCGGTGGCGTCCTTCAGGTATGAGATGAACTATTGGTTATAGGAACTCATCTAGGGAGCTACCTATGGGTCCTTATGACAAGCCACTTTCTGAAACAATTGGGCAAATTGGATGGCCCGAGATATTTTAAAGTATTTTTGGAAGCATGTATAGTGCAAGTCTGTTGAGGTGTTATGTTTTGTCTTTGTGGTTATCCATTTTAATTCTAGAACTTTAGTGAGAATGGTTTCTAGAGTCATGTGAAAAGCCTCTGTAGGATCTTGTTCCAGAGGCACGCATGTGTTGGTGTCTTGGATGTGTTCCAGAACTTGCATCTGTAGTAACCGGCATCGTTCAACACTAGTCCACCTTCTATATTGTCGAATTAAAGACTGATCTCACTGTCATTGGCCGAGAATTGTAGGATATTTTTATCTTGTTTGGTGAAGCTTTTACAGTTGTATGGTGTCTTGTCCCAATCGAGTGTTCAATGTTTTATGTATGATAGGTGACATAAATGTACTCAGTATTTTGAATTCCATAAATAGTGCATCTTCTACGTATTTATTTTCTTTATCAAACTGTTGGTGTTGCATGTTGGGACATAAGTAGTCCCTTTATCTACAAATTGCTTTTTGTGTTTTGTAGAATGGCACTTGATATATTGATGATGAACTCTCTGATTCATTCTCAGGTTCCCACCCCCTGCTTTGATTACTGCTGGTGTTTTTTTTCAGTCTGTTGTTTGATGCAGGACTGATAGATATATAAATCATTGTTGTTTGTGGTGGGATTTGTAAGCTCTTCTGCATTATCCATTGTTGTTATTGGTCCTGTTGGGAATGTAATAATTGATTTATCAGATGTGGGTGACCTATCCTGGCCTGAAGCACTTCTTTCTTCTGATGGTGCATTGGTGATGTTTCTGTTTAATTTTCTCCTTGAGTACACCTCTTCCAGTTTGTAGCCAATGGTGTCAAGACTGATTTGTGTATAGCGTGTCCGAACTGGGGTGGCAAAGTGAGCTAAAGAACGATTAGGGATTCAACCCAGATCTGTGACTGGGGTGAGTGGCTGAAAGGTTTCAGCGCTCCGTCCATCATCTCCTTGTGTTTGCTTTAGCCAACTGTGTCACATTTGATTTTTTTTTATCTTACTCTCATTAATTACTTTGGTGTATATTGTGAGTTTACAGCTGCCCTCCTCCAAAGTTTTTTGCCATTCCGATGTTTCCAATCTTTTGGATAGTTTGGTTTTGATCTATGTGAATTCTGCCTCAAATTCATTGATGACTCTAGAAAGTTCTTCCACTATCAGAAAAATGTATCTAAAGAGCATTTGTTGGAGACGGAATACCAGTGCTCTACAAACCTTTTGTTTGTTTAGCATAGTGTAGGTTTTAGAGCTACTTGTAGACCACGCGGTATACATTTAGGCTTATGTTACTGGATAAGTGTTGTTGTGTATACATTTTGATTTCACTGCATAGTAGAATTTTCAAATGACATAGATTTTACTGTATGTTTTCAGTGTGACTCGTCTTATGTTTTGTTTCTCTGATCAGAGCGTAGATTTCTCAGGCCTCTTATTGGATATATGCCAATGTGGAGGCTCTGTTTCTAGTAAGGTGTGCTATTTCTTCAAAAGATATATTGAGGTGGGTGTAAGAAACTCATTAGCAGAGTTGTTATACAATATAAATTGAAGAGTTTCAGATATGCACTTCTTGTAATTCGAATGTTATGTCAGTAGTACAATTTATGCTTGCTATTGTGGATGCAGTTTCTGTTCATATTGGCTAACATAATCTGCAATGAGCCTCTAGTTATCTGATCACGGGGACTTTAACACTGCACAGCTGAGTGTACAGCGTAAGCTGTTTCACAATAATAATATTACCCCGGGATGGGTTCCAAAATTGTCTTTATTTTTGTAGTTAATCAATTAAATGATCTGCTGATTTCACATAGTTGTATTAAAAGTGGATTTCACACTTAAATCACGTTAAAATATACTTATTAATTATGTTCACATAGCACAGATTCCCAATGCATAGTGTTGGCAGAGGAATGCATCATTTGTGATCATGCTTAGTTGTTCCCTCAGTTAAAAACATCCTGTACCAACTTAGAATGAATGGGAACCAAGGTTTTAGTATGAATAGTTGCGGACATTCCTATGAAAAATATCACCAAATTAAATTCAGTATTTTCGGTCCATGTGGTTGCTCCACATTCCAGGGATGAAACTCATAGATTTTAGTGTGGGGATATGAGCTGCAATTAAAGATTATGGACCCACAGTTTTCTCGTACAACAATTTGTCAAAGTTTATAATGAGAGACTTATTGTTGTATACAGTCTACAAATAATGAATGATTTTTTGGCCTGCAGAAATGAGCTTAGTAAGTTGCAAACTCAAGTATCTCTTTGCAGGCTTCATCCTCAGCTCATAATATAAAAAAAATGATCACAATGGTAGCACAGAGCATGATGAAATTTGTATACCCCTAATTGCCATATTTAACTTACCTATAAGTCCCTAATATATGTAACAAAGTACTCCCAGGGCCTGTAAGTAAGTTAAATGCTGTAGTGGACTGCAGCACCCATTGTGTCATCCAATATAGAGGCAACCTAAAACATGGCTTCCGGCCTACCATTCTAGCCTAATCAAAATAGTTGTTTAAACTGCAATGCGACCTGTCAAACTAAACTTCTTTGACAGGTCTGAATCTTTGTTTTAAATATTGGCAAGTCACCTAAGAAGACCTGACTGCCAATAAGGCAGGGTATATGGTATTCAAATGTAGAAATGTAATGTTACACATGTCCTTACAGTGAAAAGGTCCCAAAATCGAATTTATCTTAAGCAAAGCTAGCTATTCCATAGGAAAACACTGGGATTCAATATTCAATTGAATAATAAGAAACAGCAGGAAATGTTATTCTTGAACTGTTTTTGATATTTATTAAAAGTCCAATTCAATGGTGAAGTCACATTTTGTAATTGGTATTAATGTAAATTATTTTTAGAAAGGTACCTTTAACCTTCCTAAAGCCTTTGAAGGTTAATTTGTTTTGTCCTTGAGCTACAGCCCTCTGATTGCCCATTTCTGGATGAGGTATGAAAACTGTGGCTAGAACATGAGACAAGGTGTGGGGAGATGTTGCTGTTCCTCTAGCAGGATGGCTAATTGGTCATGAATGTATTTACCTTAAAATAGGCCACGCCTCTCTCAGGCAAATGACACCAGCACAGGTCCCTTCCCCCAGTCAACCAGGCTCCAATCACAGGGAGGAGGGAGCTGCCCCAGAATTGATTTCAAGTGCTCACAGAAGAGGGGGTGCTGATGTCTCTAGCCCACACCTCTGGGGTCAAGACTTACTCCAGCAGAAATCCCCAGCAGGATCCATGGCAGGTTCAGTTGAGGTGGGCAGACAGGTTCTGCACAATGGGAGAAGGTTTTTTAAATTTGGGATTTAGGAATAGAGGGGTACTGTAGGATTGTTTGTACTAGAGCACATAGGAAATGCAACAGCATGTGGGTAGAGTAACCCCGGGAAACCTTTACCTCATTCGTTAGGGTAGAGCCAGGAGTCATTCCCACCCAAAGGCTGATGTCATGCATAAATATGGAATCCCCAGTACCCTCCGTAGAACACCACTGGCACAATGGAAGAACAGAAGAGGAATAAACCTGCTATCTGAGACCTGAGCAGCACCCTGAAAGACTGGACCTGCTAGTCCTCTTGAACCCATGACAAAGAAGTGGAGTGTATGGGCCACAAGGCTGAATCTCCTGTTCAGACTAGAGGGATGCAAAAAGCTTTGAGAGACTTTTCGTGCAACTGCCCAGCTGAACAGTTCCAACTGAACCTGTCCTGGACCCGATGGTGGATTCTGCTGGAGTGAGCCTTGACCCCGAAGTGCTGTTTCTTAGGGTTGGAACCCTAGGTTGTGACAATGTGCACTACTCCGAATATCCTGAGTAAACTAGGACTTACAAACTTTTCAGTTCCAAAGATCTCGGGAGGAAATGGACAAATATGACAAGCTGATCCTACAAAGGTGTGTTGTTGCTGGGATTAAGTTTAGGTTTCTCCCACTTGTCACTTTTCCACAGCAAAAAATCAGATTTAGCTGGACTTCACTGAGAAGGTATCCAGTCTTGTGGAACCCTTTTCAGCTCCAACTTGAAGGCTTGTTACCGTGAAGGAATCTGTCTATAGAGGTGATTAATTGGAAACAAAGAAATCTTCACCAGGCGAAGGTGCCAAAATAATCCGGCAGGTAAAGAACCTTCCTTAGGTGCTAATTTTCCTCAGCAGCAAATCCAATTCAGGTGGACCCTAAGGAGAAGGTATCTGGACACGTGGAGATCTCGTCAGCATTAGCCTGCAGCTTTGCCCCAATGGAGGATTCAGATCTTCCAAAAAGAGACTAAGTACAAAATTAGAAATCTTCAGTGGCGGAAGACACCAAATGTCTCCGGCCAGTGAGGGACCTTCCTTGAGTGTGAATTAGAATTTCTCCTACTCTGAGCTTCCCACCAAAAGTCAATGACTTCACTGGTACCTCGTGTGACAGCTATCTGGTCTCAGGGAGCCATCTCTGCCATAGCCTGCTGCCTTTTCTTACTGAAGTTTTGGACTTCCATTTCAGAAGTGCGAAGGTAAAACCTCTGATTGCGTCAAACCTGGTTTCTGTAGCCAACCCACACTCCATCACAGTCGTCCTCCAATTGAGCCTAGGTCCCATCCCAATCTCCGGTGATAACCTCATCAAACTATGCAAAAAAGTCAAATCTGGTTCCCGGCAGACCCCATGCGCCCGGCTCAATTCTTAGAGTCACTCAACTTCTTCCTACCGGCACTTACCTCTATTCTGAACCTCTCCTTTACTTCAGCGTGTGTACCATCTGCCTGGAAGCAAGCGTGGGTTTCACCCATCATCAAGAAACCCACCCTAGACCTTCCAAACCGGAGAATTTTCGACCGATCTCCCTGCTCCCATGGTTGTCCAAACTCGCTGAAGCGCATGTGAACAGTACTCCATCCCAGCACATGGTCAATAACATCATTCTGGACCCATCTCAAAACGGGTTCAGACCAGGCCATAGTACTGAGTCTGCTCTCCTGGCCACCACAGAGCACCTCCGAACGATTTTAGATGCCGGTCAAAGTGCTGCGCTGATTCTTCTGGACCTCAGCGCGGCCTTTGACACGGTATCCCATGACATTCTTCTTAATCGTTTGGAGACTTTTGGAGTATCTGGCCATGCCTTGGATTGGTTCCGATCATTCCTCGAAAACAGATCCTTCCGAGTTTCTGCCCCTCCCTTCTTATCCAAACCCCATTCCATTGCACAGGGAGTTCCGCAGGGCTCTGCGTTGAGCCCATCCCTTTTTAATCTTTATGTCCAGCCTCTGGCGGCAGTGGCCAAAGAGTGGGGCCTGTCATTAGTGTCGTACGCCGACGACACGCAGCTGGCCATCGCTCTTTCAGAAGGTCCTTCCAACTCTTCCTCTAGCTTTAAAAACGGCCTCTCAGCGGTTGCCCAATGGATGACAATGAATTGTCTACAACTCAATGCTGGTAAAACAGAGGTGCTACTCCTTGGCAAAAACACCAACCTCTGGAATGAGCACTGGTGGCCGTCCTCCCTAGGCACCATCCCCTCTCCCAAATCCCTAGTGAAAAATCTAGGTGTTTGGATGGATGCCTCACTCAACTTTCAGGCCCACACCAAAAAAGTGGCTGGCACCTGCATTGGCCTGCTGAGGAGCCTTAGCCACATACTTGGCTTTTTCGACGCCAAAACTCGTCAACTTATTATTCAAGCCACCATCCTTTCGCATCTTGACTACGCCAATGTACTCCTCCTTGGTGCCAACAAAAGTGAGGTTGCACGTCTTCAACGTGTGCAAACCTTTGCGGCCAGAACTCTGGTCGGCCTCCCCCGTAGATGCTCAGCCAGAGCGACCATCAAAAAACTACACTGGCTACCCGTTGATTCCAGAATCAAATTTAAAACCCTCATCACGACCTTCAAAATCCCCAAACTCGATACCCCCCCTCTGCTTGGACCACTTCTTACCCCCTATGCGCCGTCACGGAACCTAAGATCTTCAAATCAAAACCTTCTATGCGTCCCGCGCATAAAACTTTGCCGCATGGGCGGCCGCTCCTTCAGGTATCTTGGAGCCAAACTGTGGAATGATCTGCCGCAACACATCCGCTCCATAGAAAGCCTACCGGCGTTCCGGAAAGCTGTAAAAACGTATCTATTCCCTCTCCCGTAATGTCCTTCTCTTCCTTCTTCCGCTTAGGCCAGGTTCTTGTTTTTTTTAGCGCCGGGACGCCTCATTGCTGGGGCAGCTGTTCGCGCTCTACCAAAACTATAGAATAGAATAGAATAGAATTTCCCTCACCAGCCGACCACGTTTGGTGCTATTTTTATTTAAAACATTTTTAATTCATATCTGTGGTTCCCCTTACTGGATTTTTGTTGTTTTCGCCTAATTTTGTTCACTACAATTTATTGTATTTATTAATTTGGCTTGGAATTTTTATCGGTTTGTGTTTTCACCCAAACAAGGACTGCGATTATTACTTGAGGTGGGTAGTTACCCATCCCCCATCAAGTAATACTCCAATAACTTACTGGAAAGCATAGTATCTTTACGTGAATGAAGCATTCTTCTGATACGGGCTAAAAGGATTTACACTTTCACCCTGATTACGAGTGGGTAGGCATTTTCTAAATCCCATGGAAACCCTTGTTTGTACAGGAATCAGAAATTTAAGTTGGGTGGTATTTATCACATCCAATAATTACTGGGTGCATTACATATCCCAGCCATCATTACATTTTGACAGGTCAAATATACCAGCATCTAATGGAGGAAAAATGTAAAGTATTAACAGTACCATATAATTCCCCAGAAACTCTTAATCGGTGCTATTTATTGTACCAGATAAATAACGTACCACAGGGTATAGTTTTTTATCTGGTGCAAGAAAATCACCTGTATAGCTACAAACCCAGAATCCAGGCCTAATTTGGGAATGCAACTATTGTAAAAAAGTGTCTTCATTTTATTATTCATTTGCAGTCTGTACTAGCCCATACTCCTTATGAACATTCTGCATGCAAAGAAAATCGTTTTCGACTTTTTCCTAAAGGGCACTCTACTCTGGTGCTCATGTTTGTGCATTTTATTCAGAAATAGACAGCAGGGTTTTTCATCTTTACTCCCCTCCCTAGTGTAGTTAGTGTGCATTGGTTGCTTATGGTTACTCTGATTCTGTAACTATTTAAATTATCTCTCTAGACCTGATGGCTCCACAAATATCATTATTTGAAATCATACTTAAATGATAAAAGGAAAACCCACTTTCTCATTCATAATTGGTTAGCTTGTATGTTTTGCTAGTACCCCAGTCCCTTGTGAGTTACTTCTTAATTCCGTCCAGACACACTTTAGACATGAGTACTTGAAGTTCTCTTACTGCAGGGAATGAACTTTGGGTGCTAGACATCAAGTACCAGCAGCCCCCCATAGTGAACTGTGGGGCATATTACCAAGGGCCTTATCGCCGCTTTAGCAGGATTTTTTCCCGCTAAAGCGACGATAATTCTATCGCCCTATTACCTAGCTGTCGCTAACACCAGTTAGCGACAGCTAGTAGGAGATAGCGACCATCTTGGGCCCGCTTTGCATGTCAGCGATATTTATCGCTAATGACATGCAAAGTGGGCGTGCCAAGATGTTAGCGACTGGAAACAGTCGCTAACATTGCTATCTCCTATTACCTACTTTTGGAAATATTCGCGCTAAGCGCGAATATCTCCAAAAGCTAACGCCTGCCCAGAGCAGTTCTTAGCCATGTTATCCAATGGTAGGTGGATAACATGGCTAAGAGCATTAGCTCGGTAATGCATGAATAGCGCTGACTTTTCAGTGATATTCATGCATTTCGGCCGATTTTTATCGCTTTTGAGATAAACCTTGATAATAGCAAGGTTTATCTGCGATAAAAATCAGCGGAGCTCGGCGATAATAATATTGCTGCTAAGCCAACATAGCGATAATTATCGCTAGTTGTTGGTAATATGCCCCTCTGATCCTAAAAATAAGGTTCACCTGAGCTCTACCTCATCTTAAGCAATTTTCTGATCCCTCTGTAAAGACCACTAATCTACGCCTATGGGAAGCCATTTAGCTGTACTGCAAGTACTTACTCTATTATGGAGGCAGCGCAAGCTCTTGCAGTATGATTAGCAATTTGGCCATTACTTCTTTGAACATCAGCTAGCTGAAGAATCCCTCCACACTTAGAGGTGTGCAGTGTTTTGTTGTTGTCTCAGAAAAATGTGCCTGATATTCTGGCATAAAAGAACAGCTTTGATCGCCAATGATTGCTGATTATTTGGTCAGCTAAATTTGTTGCTTAACATTTTTCTTGAAGAAGTAGACTTGAATGGAAACTAATGAACTTTCATAATCTTGTGATGAAGGAGATAGAGCAGTACAATTCACCTTCACAATAACAATTCCTTTCGACTGTGATGGCAGGAGTGCAGTATCGCCAGGCTCCAATCTAGCTAGCCTATAGGCAAAAACCTTGTTGCTTTTTTATTGTTTTTGGCTAATTCCAGAGATATAAATAACACAGGGGCATATTACCGAGGAGTGCGTTGGAAAATGCACAACGCACATTCCCGTATCGCCGGCTATCGCCGGATTTCATCGCCTTTTTTGCGCGCAATTATCAATGGGCATCAGGCAGGCGGATAGAAATCCGGTGATAGTCGGTGATATGGCACATTAACGCATGAAAACAAACGTTTTGAGTACATGGGGGGGTGGATTCAGCTTTATGATCCACACCCCCATGTTAACAATGCCTAACGCCTGGTCAGAGCAGGCGTTGGGAGACCTGTGATAAATGAGTTTATCGCAGGTCTTTTTCTCCCATCGCCTTCCTTGGTAATAGGGTGTTCCCACCTCCAACCACATTTTTCATGTGGTTGGACGTGGGAACGCCCACTTTGCATGTCATTAGCGATGTTTATCGCCGACATGCAAAGTGGGCTTGGGCCCTTGTTAATAGGGCTCTAGCAGTATCACCGCTTTCTCGGCTCAATTCGCAGAGAAAGCGGCGATACTAGCCCTTGGTAATATGCCCCAAAATGTTCTAACTGCCTTCGATACCGCCCGCCAGACAGGTGTCCCATGACATCTGGCTTATCAGACCGGGAGCAACATCTTAACAGAAAACAACCACTTCAAGCATGACACAATGCATACCACTCGCTTTTACTCACACAACACAGCTCTACTTCTCCACTTGAAGCTGTTGAGCAGCGGGCGGTATGTCACACTGAGAGGAGGGGAGTGCCAATCAGGCAGTTGTGCAGGCATCCACTGACCTAACATCAACTGAAACAGAGTAAGCAGATATAATGTCAGTTCCCAATCACTTTTGTTTACCTTGGTGCACCCTTCAGAACGAGACCTCATATCACCTACTATGGGCAGTGCCGGCTAAATATCAATTAATGCATGCTGATATTTCCACAAAAATATTTTCTCTGTTTGTTCCCCAGTTGGAGTTTCCACATTGAGATGTCTTTTCATACAATTTCCAACCATAAATTTTGACATCAGGCTTGCAATCTGCTTTTTAAAAAATGTGGTTGTGTTTTTGTAGTTTGTTGATACATTTTTTCCCAGAAAATGAGTCCAGACTATATTATTTTCTTATTTTCACTTACTTACAAAAAACACATCCTGTTCCTAATCACAAGGCTCACCTAAGAAGAGGCACCTGGATGCAGTAACTGTTAGCCACAAACAAACCTTAATCCTTCTTTTCTGTCTCGGGACTGTAGCGTGCCACAGGAATCATCACTCCAAAGCAGCCCCTTGTCAAAGAGATTATTATGAACACAGACCATTTCCTGATAACATCATGGAGATTCGGGCAGGTTCCAATCCTTAGTTCACTGCACATTTCCAAAAAAAAGTAAAATACATCCGCGCGGTATGTTTTTCAGCCAAATTCGGAAAGGATTGTTTTTGTTACAGACAGATTTGAGGGAAGTCCTGCTCGTAAATGCTCGCCGGAATGTCCTTATTTGATCCCTTATCTTGTGATGACTTCATGCAGAAAAAACACACAAGCCTCCCCAACACATTTCCACATTCCCTCGATTGTCAATATGTTTCCTGTTGTTTTCCACAGAGCGGGCATATCTTCACTGAACTCCACAGCGTTGTATTCGAACGGAAAGACAAACCGGAAGGTCAAGTGAGCAGGGTAATATCAATTCCAAGAATTAGGCAAACTATACATCCGGTGATCTGTTCTAAACCTTTCTGCCCCCATCGCAGCCTGCCTCGCGGGTAGTGGAGGATGATTTGCTGTAAACATGTCAAAGGATTTCCTCCATACTCTTCAGGCGCTTGGCAGACGACTATTCAAACATCAATCCTACATCACTACATGGTACAGGGGATACTGGATATGACGGAGTCACTAAGGAATGGAACGATAACAACCTAAGGAAAGCGGCCCATTGCCATGAGTTGGAATGCAGTTAGACGTCACTATGCCTGGGACTGCATGTGGTAGTTATACAACGAGACCCTAGCAAAATGCAGTAGAATGATCTTCAGCGTCAAACGAAAAGATGAATATGGTCTAATGATGCAGTGAGAGCTGCTAAGGTCAGCAAAAGAAAACAAGCATTTACAATGCAATAGGTTTCGCACTGACATTATTTTGAGCTATTGACATTGTAAATTACATAGTTATTTTTGTTGTTTTTCTTTTGTAAAACATAAATAAAAGGCATTGTAATTTAAAATGCCAATAGCTAAAAGTTTAGTTAAAGCTTTTTTGTCCAGAAGCAGCCACCGCCCGCATTTATTTGTAAACACTTGAGTATCCATGATGGACAGATGGGTTACGGAGCCTGCCCCTGAGAAGAGACGCCCACTCTTTTGCTTCAATGCCCTTATTTTAAAGCTGAGAATGCCATTATCTGAAGGCAATTATAAGTAAGGCAGCAGTTATTCACAGTCGGTGGAAAGCCATAAAAAACAACAAGCATTGGAAATGCAATAGGTCTCGGATTTATTTGAGTTTGAGCTAATGGCATTGTATTTTTTTTTTTCTTTATTAACAGCTTTTTACATTTTATTTCCCCCCCCCCCTACACCGGGGGGGGGGGTGAGGAACAGTTTACTAAATCAATTCAATCATATTTCCACCCAGGAAATGTAGAAACAATATATAATCTTAAAGTATAAACATCATATGACACATTATTACTTATGAAACACCTGAAATTCCTCCCTCCTACCTTAATATTTTTACAGACCATATTTATCATACATACAATATATACATTATACTTCTTCTATTTACATACTAATAAATCATACATCACATTATTTCTTATTAGCACTTGTGACCCTCCCTCATAACCCAATAGTCTTTACAGCCTTTATATACATTATATACATTAAATTTCTTCCTTCCATTTTATTATTGGCTCCCATATTTTCAATCCTAGCTTCCTCCCATTCCTTCCTTTTCTTGAATATATTGCTTTTTCCAGATTGTATATACTTAAAACCTTAGCTAACCATTGCTGAAATACTGGTGCAGACTGTTCAAGCCAGGCTGAGGCAATACATAATCTAAAAACTGCCATAACAACAAAGATGAAATAGTTACCCTCTCCATACTCATTGCCCGAATCTACACCCAGTAATACAATCGTAGGTGTTAACTTGATAGTTAATTTCAATGCCCTTTGAAGAAACATTTCTATTTCGTTCAATACTGTCGATAGACATGGGCATGTTGCAAAAATATGGATCACATCTGCCTCTAGACTTCTACATCTAGGGCAATTTATGCCGGTAGTCGCCCCCCATTGTGCAAGTTTTGCTGGAGTGTAATATAACCGGTATATGGTTTTATAATGCTAAGCCTGCAGAGATGCAGAGCACAAAATATTATTTCCTAGTTCTACTGATGTACTAAAACATTCCTGTTCTATATCCAGCTTCGCCGACCAGCTTTCCCCCCACTTAACCATATCATCCGGTTTTGATTCAATCAGCTCTGCATAAAACCTTTTGATAGTGCAGTCTACTCCATTATGTATTGCCTCTAGTATATGATTTTTCTCAAATCCTCTCAGTCCCCCCTTTTATTTTGCAAAAAACTTCTTACTTGTAAATATTTGAAAAAGTGCCTTGTTGCCAAATCATATTTCTCCTGTAATTTCACAAATTGTTTCATCCCCTGTGGAGCCATCAAATCCCCCACTTTTATTATCCCCTTCCGGTACCATTCTATATACACTAAATCAGAAAATATATCTTCAGGGAATACTGTATTATCTTTTATTCTCGTATATCTATTAATTTTCCCCAGTCCATATTTCTTAGTAAAAGCCTTCCAAATATTGTGCGCACCCCAGATAGTCTTAAATCGTGTTCTTTTAAAGTAAGCTGTGTCAAAGTGTTTCAAAAATATATTTTTAACTTCTTCTCCCATCAATAAACCATATATCGCTAATGAACCTAGATCATCTTCTCCTTCCACTTCTGCTCCACCTATTAATCCGACCATATATTGTAAGGCTGCAGCCCAGTAGTAAGATTTCAGATCCGGTAGTGCCCATCCTCCTCTCTCCCTTGGGAGTACCATATATCTTGCTGCTCTTCTAGTTTTACCTTTAGACCAGATAAATCTATTAATCATTCCTTCGATCTTTTTGAACCAAAGGTTGTCAAACCATAACGGGATTGTCCTGAACAAATATAAAAATTTCGGTAAAATTAACATTTTTATGATGTTTACTCTGCCAACTATTGTAAGATGTAAATTATTAAGTCTATCTAAATCTTTCCCCACCTTTCTTATAATAGGATCTATATTTAACTCTACTAATTTTTCTAATTCTGCAGTGATAGTTATGCCCAGATAAATTCCTGTCTGTACCACTCGTGAGTCTTGACATACTGCCTTACTATTTTTTATAATTTGTGTTTTCCCAGTATTTAAGGAGTATCCTGGCACTTTTCCAAATTTTGTAGCCTCCAGCTCCACATGTCTAATAGCCTCTGTGGGTATTGGTGTTACGACAGCCACGTCATCGGCATAAGCAAGTATCTTACAATCCCCCCTAGGTGTGGCAACTGGTGGTATACTCCCATTTACTTCCATTCTGCGTATTAGTGGATCCAAGTATATAGCAAAAAGTAGCGGGGAACACGGACATCCCTGCCTAGTACCCCTATTGATTTTCACTTGATCAGTTGTTCCCGAATTTATTCTAATCATAGCCAGTGGGTCTCTATACAAAGTCTTTATTGCCGTAAGAAAGCCATTTCCAAACCCCATTCTTTCTAGGACACTCCACAGATATACCCAAGATACACGGTCGAATGCTTTCTCAGCATCTAACAATAAGACCGAAAATGGTTCCCCAGTAACCTCCATTTTATCCATAAGGGTTATTAATTTTCGTATGTGGTGCGTAGTTCCTCGTCCAGGTATAAATCCATGCTGGCTAATAGTGACTAATGGTGTTATTACGCTGGCGAATCTCACTGCCAGTGCTTTTGAGTAGATCTTTGTGTCAGTGTTCATAAGCGTAATTGGTCTATACGATCCCGGCTCTATAGGTATCTTTCCTTTCTTTAAAATAACAACTATTTCTGCCCTGGACCAAGACTTTGGCATTGACAATCCCAACTGTGCTTGTTTCATAGTGCGTACCATATCTTCCCCTAACTCCTCCCAGAACACCTTATAGAATTCTAACGGAATCTTATCTGGCCCGGCCGCTTTCCCAGATGGAAGATTCTTCAAAGCACTTCTTATCTCCTGTTGATCTAATGGGTTGTCTAACCTCTCTTTCTCTGATTCATCCAACTCAGCCCCTTCATAATCATTCAGATAGGCCGCTATCTCTTCAGGGTCTTTTACATCGTTTTCTTGGTATAAATCCGTATAGAATTTCCTAAAAACTTCTCTAATTTGTTGCACACTTGTTACAACCTTTCCTGAACTATCTTTTACTGCTTTTATCTCTCCAAGCGATACTTTTTGCCTTGCTCTGATTGCTAGCATTTTACCAACTCGTTCACTCATCTCGTAACAATTTTCCCTGTTAACCACATATTGTTTTGCTGCCTTCACTGCTATATATTCCTCTGCTTCCATTCGTAGTTTTGCTAGCTTCATAAAGGCAGGATCTAGTACACCTCCATTACTGTTGGAAGGATCTAAGCTGTTACTTACTTCTTCCTCTGCTAAAAGTATCTCCCTCTTTAGGGGATCGCTTCTCTCTTTCTCCTGCTTCCTTCTCCTAGCTCCAAAACTAATAGTCTCTCCCCTCGCCCCTGCCTTAAAACAGTCCCATACGATCCCTACAGTTGCTGTATCTCTATTTATTGTCATGAATTCTGTTATCCAGCTCTTCATATGTTGGATGTATGCCTCATCTTCTAGCAGGGATTACTGGATATGACGGAGTCACTAAGGAATGGAACGATAACAACCTAAGGAAAGCGGCCCATTGCCATGAGTTGGAATGCAGTTAGACGTCACTATGCCTGGGACTGCATGTGGTAGTTATACAACGAGACCCTAGCAAAATGCAGTAGAATGATCTTCAGCGTCAAACGAAAAGATGAATATGGTCTAATGACGCAGTGAGAGCTGCTAAGGTCAGCAAAAGAAAACAAGCATTTACAATGCAATAGGTTTCGCACTGACATTATTTTGAGCTATTGACATTGTAAATTACATAGTTATTTTTGTTGTTTTTCTTTTGTAAAACATAAATAAAAGGCATTGTAATTTAAAATGCCAATAGCTAAAAGTTTAGTTAAAGCTTTTTTGTCCAGAAGCAGCCACCGCCTGCATTTATTTGTAAACACTTGAGTATCCATGATGGACAGATGGGTTACGGAGCCTGCCCCTGAGAAGAGACGCCCACTCTTTTGCTTCAATGCCCTTATTTTAAAGCTGAGAATGCCATTATCTGAAGGCAATTATAAGTAAGGCAGCAGTTATTCACAGTCGGTGGAAAGCCATAAAAAACAACAAGCATTGGAAATGCAATAGGTCTCGGATTTATTTGAGTTTGAGCTAATGGCATTGTAAATGGCAATGTCTTTTCGCCATGTGTTATGGAGTGTATGCATGTGGTGTGTAGTGGAATTATGTGGGTTGGATTTGAATTGTAGCAATGCTGGCATGCTGCGCTTGAGATGAATATGTTTAAAAGTAAAGTGTGCCATACTGCGATTGCTACAATAGTTAATTGTGGATGCGTTAACAATTGATGTGTGTACTGATGGCTGGTGGTGTGTGCCTGTAAAAATTGTGCACTGATGGCTGGTGTAGTGTGTGCCTGGTGGAAGCGTGCACTGCCGGCTGGAGGTGTGGGTGCCTGGTGGAAGCGTGCACTGATAACTGGTGGTGAGTGTGCCTGGTGAAAGCGTGCAGTGACGGCTGGTGTTGTGTGTGCCAGTTGAATGTGTGCACTGACGGCAGGTGGGGAGTGTGTTTGCCTGGTGAGTGTGTGGTGGTGAGTGTGTGGTGGTGGTGAAAGTGTGTGTGTGTGGTGTTGTGTGTGTGGTGTGGTGTGTGTGGTTGTGTGTGTGTGTGTGTGGTGTGTGTGTGTGTGGTGTTGTGTGTTGTGTGTGGTGTTATGTGTGTGGTCTTATGTATGTAGTGTTATGTGTGTGGTGTGTGTGTGGTGGTGTGTGTGTGTGGTGTTGTGTGTGTGTGTGGTGTTGTGTGTGTGGTGTGTGTGGTGTTGTGTGTGTGGTGTTGTGTGTGGTATGTGGTGTGTTTGTGGTGTGTGTGTGTGTATGGTGTGTGTGGTGTGTGGTGTTGTGTGTGTGGTGTGTGTGGTGTTGTGTGTGTTGTGTTGTGTGTGTGTGTGGTGGTGTGTGTGTGTGGTGTGTGGTGTTGTGTGTGTGGTGTGTGTGTGTGTGGTGTGTGTGTGGTGTGTGTGGTGTTGTGTGTGTGGTGTTGTGTGTGTGGTGTGTGCAGTGTTGTGTGTGTGTGTGGTGTGTGCGTGTGTGGTGTTGTGTGATCCTCTGTGAGACACCTGGGTCTGTCGTCTGGAATGGAAGCTTTAGTCAGAAGGGGGAGCATGGAAATGTTGCGCTCCTGCAAAAGACATGGCAGGTGATTGGGGTCCCCCTTAGGAGCCAAAGACTCTGAAAGCAGTGCCCTTGTCTTTAACACCACCACACCAGTGTGCCTCAAGTAACATGTGCCAGGTCTTCTAGCTGCCTAGAACAACGTCCCAGTGAAAGAACTGGACTTCACTGGCACCAAAGCACGTCATTTGTGCTCACCCTGCAAACTCACACACTGCTCCCCCTACACACTCACACACTGCTTACCCTACACACTCACACACTGCTGGCCCTGGACAATCACATACTGCTCACCCTGTATACTCACACACTGTTCACCCTGCACACTCACATACTGCTCACCCTGCACACTCAGACAACGTTCACCCTGCACACTCACACAACAGTCACCCTGCACACTCACACAACGTTCACCCTGCACACTCACACAACAGTCACCCTGCACACACACACCCTGCTCACCCTACACACTCACACACTGCTCACCCTGCACACTCACACACTGCTCACCCTGCACACACAAACACTGCTCGCCCTACACACTGCTCACTCTGCCCACTCACACACTGCTCGCCCTGCACACTCACACACTGCTCACCCTACACACACACACACTGCTGGCCCTGGACACCCACACACTGCTCACCCTGCATACTCACAGACTGCTCACCCTGCATACTCACACACAGCTCACCCAGCACACTAAGATACTACTCATCCTACACACTCACACACTGCTCACCCTGCACACTCACACACTGCTCACCGTACACACTACCCCTAGCAAAGGAGAGAAGAGAAATTCCCATGCTGCAGATAGTAAGCCTCCCAGTCTTTGACATAAACTGCAAGCATGGACTTCAAACCCTGTGAATTCCACCAAGAGATGCAGTTCAAAATAGGAGACCACGCAGGGGCAGAGAGGAGAGGCAGGTGACAACGCAGGGGCAGAGAGGAGAGGCAGGTGACAACGCAGGGGCAGAGAGGAGAGGCAAAACACAACTCAGGAGCAGAGAAGAGAGGAGAGGCAGGACACAATGCAGGGGCAAAGAGGAGAGGCAGGACACAACACAAGGGCAGAGGGGAGAGGCAGGACACAACGCAGGGGCAGAGAAGAGGGGAGAGGACACAACACAGGGGCAGAGAGGAGAGGCAGGACACAACACAGGGGCAGAGAAGAGAGGCAGGACACAACACAGGGGCAGAGAGGAGAGGCAGGACACAACGCAAGGGCAGAGGGGAGAGGCAGGACACAACGCAGCAGGGGCAGAGAAGAGGGGAGAGGCAGAACAACACAGGGGCAGAGAGGAGAGGCAGGACACAATGCAGGGGCAGAGCGGAGAGGCAGGACACAACACAGGGGTAGAGAGGAGAGGCAGGACACAACGCAAGGGTGGAGAGAAGAGGCAGGACACAATGCAGGGGCAGAGAGTAGAGGCAGGACACAACACAGGGGTGGAGAGGAGAGGCAGGTGACAATGCAGGGGCAGAGAGGAGAGGCAGGACACAACGCAGGGGCAGAGAAGAGAGGAGAGGCAGGACACAACGCAGGGGCAGAGAGGAGAGGCAGGTGACAACGCAGGGGCAGAGAGGAGAGGCAGGACACAACACAGGGGCAGAGAGGAGAGGCAGGACACAACGCAGGGGCAAAGAGGAGAGGCAGGACACAACGCAGGGGCAGAGAGGAGAGGCAGGACAAAGCAGGGGCAGAGAGGAGAGGCAGGTATTGTGCTAAACAAATATTGCCTATGAATGACACCAGCTTCCATAATGTTGTATGCCAGACTGAAAGAAGTGTCAGGGAGAGAGGGCACACCCTGGGTGAAGGGGGTAGGGGAGCAGCTCCTTCCTCAGCTTCTCCGGGGTCCCTCCATCCATGATGGACCTGCCCTTGGAAAACTAGGGAGAATGGTAAAGAGCCGGGTTAGAAAGAGCTGCCCATGCTGACTCCATACCTGCCCGAGAGATCCGAGCCTGCACTCTGCGCGCCGTGCCGCTGACAGCAGCTTTCATTTTTTTTCACCCGCGGACTTTCCTGTGGGTGTTTCGTTTTACAGCCGGCCCGGCCCTTAGATGTCGAGCAAAGGTGCAGCGCCGCGCCGCGCCGGAGAGGGCGCCACACCCTGGCAGTGCCGCGGCCCTGCACCTAGGAAGCCACAGGTTCTGAAAGGTCACCCGCAGCCAGCTGGTTTACGTCACCCGGGCACGTGAAGGGGAAAGGTGCAGCGCGTACGGTGGCATCATTGGGGGCAGATGGAGTTTAGTACAATCTAGTTATAGCATGGAAAAGACATCAGCAACACAGTCAATGCTACAGCACTGACAGTAGTCACAGCATGTAAAGGAAATCAACGTGCAGGTACTCACTGCACACAGTGCTTGTATTGAAGTTATACGCACTTCCGATATTTTGGAATGAGTGTCTTCTGATATCTCCTGCCATAAGCAGTAAATCCATCAGTAGCACGTCAAAGTACTGGCCATGGGTAAATAATCAGCCGACACACTGCACAAGGTGCTTGAAATGAAGCTATACGCACTTCCGATATTCTGGAATGAGTGTCTTCTGATATCTCCTGCCATAAGCACTAAATCCATCAGTAGCAAGTCAAAGTACTGGCCATGGGTAAAGAATCAGCCGACAATGAAAACGGGGCCTATGCATAACGAGACTCGGTTTACTTTGTTGGTGTAAACAGTCAGAACAGGGGTCTCAATTAATTTAGCGCACTCAACATAAGTAGGGTCTGTCGTCTCACTTCAAGGCAATGAAGGCGCGATCAGAGTCTGGGGAACCATTGCACAGGAAAGAGTGCAGTACAAAACAAGCGGCACTTCAACCGATCGCGAAAGCGATCGTATTGTAAAAAAAAAAAAAAAATGCCCACTAGTGGTGCATGCGCGTGTGCCACTGCGAGCATATGTTTTGAATTATCACGTCTGTCGAGCCACGATAATTCAAAACATATGGCCTCTGGTGTGCGTAACATACACCAATAGGCCATAGGTGGAGCTACGCGACCGCCTATGGCCTATTGCGTGTTCTGTTTCAAAACAGCACGCACCCGAAGGCCAATGAAATTGGACTTTGGATTCCACAATTGTGGAATGCAAGGTCCATTTTCAGAACCTCAGGAACAGGACTCTCGGCTCAGCCCACACTGCTTACGCAGTGTGTAGGCTAGGCGCGAGACCTAAAAAAACGTGTGCACAAATAAGAAATGAGGCATTCCAGGTAGGCCACGCCACCAATGCTATGTCTGGCGAAGAATGCAGGTCAGTAGACTGAGGTTTTTATGTGTGGACACTAAACAGGAAGATACGAGGGAGTGCATTGTAGGGAAGGGCAGTTCAGTGCACCTTTTCCACATCCTTGGGCTTTGCTTCAAGGCACTCTATGGGGGGCACCTCTCTCCCATAATGAAACCGAGCCTCACTGATGGCTTCAGACCAGCTTAGGGTTTTGTCTGGATGAGACAAAGTAGTAATGGGTGGATGGTGCCTGCTACGTCAATGCCCACTATCATTACCGCATGTTCTAGGGGAATGCTGGACCTGCTCTCTTAATGCAGTCGCCACCACTTGGAGTCTGACCTCGCAGCAGAGGTAGTGGTTAATGAGAGGCCCAGACCTCCAGGCTACCTTGTGTTATCTCAGCTGCTCTGCAGCTTCACACCGTGCTGCTGTAAAAGGTAGGGCCGATTTCGACCGGTAACCTTTAAGTATTGCCCAGCGTTAGCCGCCTCTCATACCACTCGAAATTATCAAACAAAGAGGCAGGCGCTGGAGACTGGAAGGCAGGAAACAGGAGTTTATTCAGACGGAGCAGAACACGTCAAATCGGACAACAGGGTATCTTCTCGAGGTGCTCTAACCGCATCTCTGAGGCCTGGCCTCTTATACACAGGTTTATGGTCTTAATTACAGTTTATCACATGTGGCATATTCCTGCAAATACTTTGAAGTACGGAAAGACATCCTCGGAATCCACGCTTCAAGCCTGTTCCCACACACATTTACAGTAGAAGTCCCCACCCCGATCTCAGTAGGTGATGACTGTCACGCAGCTGGATATTCCGCCAGTTCCCGGATTGGATTGTGTGCGGCTGATCGGATCTCATGGGGTGGGGGCTGTGATCAGTCGTAGATCCTTTGAAGTGGGGCAGCTTCCTACTGTAGGGGGCAATAAACTGCATCCGCAGGGCCAGGTGGTGGCCTGGGATCAGGCCTGAACAATCTGGTACAGAGGAAGGGGGTTTATCAAAGTATGTGTGATCATGAATGGGATGAAGGGAGGTGTTTAGCTGGGTACGGGATGTGGCTCCGAGGCAGGGTTGCGCTGAAGGAGAGGTTTATGGCCCAAGCATGTGAGAGCGGGGGCTGTCAGCGTGCGGGGGATGCTTTGCGAGGTCAGAGGGAGAGAGAGAGACACGCTGGCTATCGGCAGTGGGCAGAGAGGCCATGGCTAGAAAAATGGCTGCTACTTACGCACACATAGGAGCCTGAAAAGGGACAAGATGGCGCCGATAATGTTGATGTCGCAAACTAGATTTTAACAGTCCTCCCTTTTCAACATATCTAGCCAGCTTGTCAATCTATATCTATCCCCATCTTCCACTTCATGCAAAACTTTCATGTGTTCAGCTTCAAAGTACAAAGTCTTGGGGCAGATACAATTAGCACAAAGTGAGCACAGGGGTGGCAAGCATTGAACACCCAGGCAGAATCCACATATTACGACAATCGGTATCAATACGATTATAAACAACCTCTACCCCCAGTCCTTTACAGCACTCCAGAACCAACTCCCAAGCGACCATTCTTCTTGTTCCTGATGAACTTCTGAGGAAAGTCTGTGGAGGTGTTCAATGGCTTTGTAAACTGAGGGTGAATTGTCCGGTATGTAGGTGCAACAGCTGGACCCAATGATACAGCATGCTCCTCCGCGATCCGCTAGAACCACATCTAGAACAAGGCGGTTCTGAAGAGCCACCAGGTGGACCGCCTGAAGCTCGGCTGTATTGTTTGTGAGGATGCCAGCTGTAATGTTCATTGTCGGTTCAACCGCCTGGGTCAAATGTCGGATGGCACGGCTGTTCGCCATCGGACCCCAGAGTGGAACAAGTCCCTTCATTGCGTCCAGGAACTGTGCTCCGGTGGGGTCGGCTTGCTCAATGTCTTTTGCTCGTTTTTGTCGGTGATGGTTTGCTGGAGCCACATAGGTCGGAGGAAGGATGAAGGCAATGTAACAGGTACCCCCCCAGCCTTTTTGGGAGCCAGGTGAAGGCTTTCGTACCACAAACAAAGTACATATTCGGAGAAGTGACAAAAGAGGGTGGATCAGTTGAGTCCAAAGTTCTGGTGATGCAGCAAGTGCTGTGGCCTACCAGCTGTGTCCCAAGGCCTTCGATGCATACAAGGCCCGAGACATTGACGATGGATAGGGCCACAGTCAGGGTGGCAGCTGTTCGTTTCTGGAGTTAGGAGAAGGTGGGTCTGGCTGGGTTGTTGAACACCTGCATTTCCATCCGTTCTTTGGCAGGGATGTCCATATGAATAGGGTTGTTGGATGTCAGAGGGGAAAAGGGGGCAGCAGTTCTTCCTGTTTTGTTCTGCCAGACCCCATGATAAAAGTGTGCCATAGTTCTGCTGGGAGTGGCATTATCTCTGTAGCTTTCTTGCAAGAGGATCAGCCAAGCAAGGCAGGAACCATGAACGGAGAAAGGTGAAGGAATGAAGGGGATAGAATGTCCAGTGGCGTGGGGTAACAACCCACAGATCCAGCAGTTCGTGGCATTGGCGGCAAGGTTGTGTTGGTGCAGCACCTGCACGAAGGAGTTGTTCCAAAACTCCTTACGTCTTTCTCGGAGTTGAGGTGAAAGAGAGACCAGGTAGTGTTCTTTCATAGTAGTAGGCTGTGCAGTGGTTAGAAATGTCTTATGAGCTGGTGCCCTCTCTTCCACGATCCAGAGGGTGGTCATGAGGAGGAGGCAAAAGAGAAGGGCGATAAAGAGTTCAATAGTCTTTGAGCTGTGGATTCTGTCAGTCTTTGGGTTTCTGTAGTGGGTCTTCGGGTGTCCGGTTGCTTCCATCATCTTCGTGTCGGGTGCTTCCATCATCTTCATATCGGGTGCTTCCATCATCTTCATATCGGGTGCTTCCATCATCTTCAAGGAGCTCAGTAGCGGGCATACCACAAACTTCGTTTGGCTTCTCTCCTGGCAGCCTTAGTAGTGTTAGGCCACCGCTCTGAGAATTGTAACTTAGTCAGTGGTCTGCTTAGCCGAAGCTCCCTCCTTTCGTCGCAGGTTATACCCGTCTCTGGATGGCACAGTGGGATCGGGGAATTCCGCCAGTTCAAGTGTCTCTTTATCAGGGTAACAGCTCAGGGATGGTCGATCTTTGTTCAGGAGCTCTTCTTGGGTGGCCACGTCTTCGGTCGTCGTCAGGGTTGAGGAGATTTTCTTACAGTGGTGTGCATGCAGCCAGTTCTTCTTTCCTTCCACTCGAAGAGCTGTTCGGGTGGTGATCAAGACTTGCCAGGGGCCCGTCCACCAGGGGCCCGTCCGCCGGGGTTCAAGACTCTGTGCACGCAAGTTACGTATCAGCCCATAGTCACCGGGTTGGATGTCGTGTCCGGGGCCCGTGGAAGCATCAGGAATGTCCTGCAGCACCTGTTGATGGATAACAGGCAGTGTCTTAGTCAGATTGTACAAATAGTCAGACATTAGGACGTCCGGGACGTCGTGAATGGATGCCGGTTTTGGTGCTGACCAAATGCTCATAGGTCGGCCGAAAACGACCTCGTAAGGGGTCAAATGGTGTTTGGTGGGGGTGGAACGCATTGATAGCAATGCCAGTGGGAGAGCGTCTGGCCATTTCAGTCCTGTGGTAGCCACTATTTTAGCTAGTTTGAACTTCAGTGTGGCATTATGTCGCTCAACTAGTCCAGCAGATTGGGGGTGGAAGACTGCGTGGAACTTCTGTTTTACACCCAACCCCTTTAAGATGAGTTGGATAACCTCGGTTACAAAGTGAGGGCCATTGTCGCTCCACAAAATTCAA
Source organism: Lissotriton vulgaris (assembly GCF_964263255.1). Lineage (NCBI taxonomy): Eukaryota > Metazoa > Chordata > Amphibia > Caudata > Salamandridae > Lissotriton > Lissotriton vulgaris. Next base: position 1,472,752,454 of record NC_141685.1, read on the forward strand.
CAAAGGCCGTAGCGAGGGAAGAATTCTTTCAGTAATACCTTTGCAGTGGCAATGGCAGTGTTGTCGCGAGTTGGATAGGCTTCCACCCACTTGCTAAATGCGCACACGACAACAAGTACATATTTCAGACCTTGGCATCTTTCTAGTTAGATGTAGTCCATCTGTAGGACTTCAAATGGATGATTGGGGACCCCAAAACGTCCCGGGGTACTACAGTTCCTTTCCCAGGGTTGTGTTGCAGGCATATCAGACATTGTTGGACCAGACGTTTAGCTGAGTCTGTAATCTTGTCATTGTGCCAAACTTTGGAGACAAGTTCCGCCATAGGGGTAGGTCCTATGTGTGCTGGGGAGTGTGCCATGGTCAATATGGGGATCAGGTACGAGTTGGGTAGCAGCCATTTGTTCGTGTCTTTTGTTCGCCAGCAGCCTTCATCGTCTTTCAATCCCACCCGTGCCCATTCAGTCATTTCGTGTGGTGAGCTGGCCATCTGGATGTCCCTAATAGTTTCCCTAGCGTCCGTCCATTTTTCTTTTTGCGACCTGGTCACATACATGCGTGTCGTTGTCCTATTTTCAGCTGTGGTCCAGGCAGTGATGTCGGCCAGTGCATTCCCCTTCCCAATGATGTCCGTCACCTTTTTGTGTGCCTGGCATTTGATTACTGCAAGTTGCTTGGGAAGGAGGACCGCTTCAATCAGGGCGGAGACTAGATCTCCGTGTAGGATGGGGGTGCCGTGTGAGGTCAGGAATCCCCTCTCCTTCCACAAGAGTCTGAAATGATGAACCACCCCGAAGGTGTACTGGCTGTCTGTGTAAATGTTTGCTGTTGTTCCTGCTGCTAGGATACATGCTTGTGTGAGTGCAATCAGTTCTGCTGCCTGCGCAGATCGTTGTGTGATGCGGGCGGTCTCTACTACAGTTCGGACTGTGGTAACTGCATAAGCAGCTGAGGTGTTGCCATCGGGTAATTTGATGCAAGAGCCATCCACCCACAGTTCTCCGTCAGGGTCTGGGAAGGAAGTGTCTCGGAGGTCAATCTTACTCCTAGTCTGTTCGTCCGTGAGGGTCACACAGTCATGTATAGGGGACACATTGGGGTCGTTCTCAGGTAGGGGCAACAGAGTGGCTGGGTTCAGCGTGGTACATCTTTTCAATGTGATGTGGGGTGCAAGCAGAGTCAGTTCGTACCCAGTCAGTCGTGCACTAGTCAGATGTTGCGTCTTAGTCTGGTTCAGGAGAGTGTCGACCGCATGGGGTACTAACACCGTGAGGGAGTTCGAGAGCACGATCCCTTCACTTTGCCGGATAGAAACAGCAGCGGAAACTACAGCTCGAAGGCAGGCAGGCAAAGCTCTGGCTACGGGGTCAAGAGTGGCAGAGAAGTAGGCACATGGGCGTTGCTTGGGGCCAATGGACTGAGTCAGGACAAACAAAGTGCACCCCTCCCTTTCGTGAGTGTAAATGGAGAAGGGCTTTGTGTAATCGGGGGTTCCTTGGACGGGGGCTGAGCAGAGGGCATCTCGTAGTTCTTTGAAGGAGGATTGGTATTCAGGGGTCCAAGGGAGCGGTAAGGGGACATCTTTAGCCAGTAAGGAAAGCAGTGGTTTCACAATGAGGCTGAAATTTGGCAACCACTGTCGGCAGAAGGAGGTGAGGCCTAGCAGGGAGCGAACTTGTTTCTGGTTCTTAGGGACAGGGTTTTTTTTAGGATGGTCTGAATTCGATCGGGTGTAAGCTTTCTCCCGTCTTTGGACAAGAGGTGGCCTAGATAAGTGACCTGGGGTAGGCAGAATTGCAACTTCTTCTTGGAGACCTTGTGGCCGTTTCCTGCGAGGAAGTGCAGGAGTTGGATGGTGGCTGTAACTGCAAGTGGAGTGGTGTCGGCCGCCAAAAGGATATCATCGACGTATTGTATTAACATCACTCCATCCGGTAACTGGATTGCGTCCAGTTGTCTTTTGAGGGCCTGGCTATAGATGCTGGGGCTTTCAGTGTAGCCTTGGGGTGCTCGACAGAATCTATACGAGCGGGCTTTTAGGGTGAAGCCGAAGTGGTAGCAGCTGTCTGGGTGGATGGGGATAGAGAAGAAAGCGTTCTTGAGGTCGATGACGGTGAAGGTGGTGGCAGTGGAAGGAATCAGAGTAAGAATAGTGGTGATGTCTGAGACTACGGGGTACTGAGGTACAACTACTTTGTTAACCTCTCGTAGGTCGATGATGAAGGGGTACGCTGTGGAGAAGTGTGGCTCAGGGGTTAGAGGCGGCAGACCCGGAATCTGAGATCGGTTCTGGACCAGGGTTCAATTCCCCGCCCCGGCGGGTCTTGGGCTAAAATTCCACGGACTCGATAATTCTCGTCCCGGTGCCTCCTCGACTCACGGGTTCACACTCTGCGACTCTGGGCAATAGCTTGCTTAATCTCCACAACGGCCCCTCGCGGCGGGATGCCTGACTTTCACCCTGTGGACACCCTGTCGGGGCTTCTCACAGGGGAATACCAGGACGGGTTCCCTAGGCAAGCGCCAGGATGCCCTTTGTGGTGACAGGTTGCGCTATATAAGTATACCTACATTTACATTTACATTTCTCATCTCCCTCACCCTGCTTCTTTACAATGGGTAGGATAGGGCTGTTGCCAACATTGCTAACTACTTCCTCTACCACTCCTGCATCTGTCAGGGACTGGATAATCTTTACCAATGCCTTCTGACCCTCGGGCGATATCCGATATTGTGGACGTTTTGGGAGTATTGCGTCTTGTCGAACAGTTATGTGCACTGGGTCGATCATCATGCGTCCTACGTCCGAGTCAGTCTTGGTCCACAGATATGGAGGTAGAGTGTCAAGCAGGGACAAGTCAGCATCAGTGATGGAAAACATGCGTCGGTGGGACAGAGTCTGAGCAGAGTTGGGTTATCGTACAAAAAGACTCGAACTCCGTCATGCGAACACCTAATAGTAGCTCCGAAATGCTTCAGTAAGTCAAGTCCCATAATGGCATCAGGGGTATTGGATGAGAGTAAAAATGTTATGTCAGTGGTGGTATTTTCTAAGTCAAAGGAGATCGGTGTGGACAAGGGATTAGTGGAGGGCGTTCCATCGAAACGTATCAATGTTACATGTGAGCCAGACAAGGGTGCCCTTGGAATCAGTCGTTTAGATAACGCACTACGTGTTGCGCCAGTGTCTACCAAAAATGGAGACTTTGTACCCAGGACCTTAGCGGTGACATAAGGACCTTGCTGGTCAACATAGAGCTCGACTGGATCCCTCCCTTGCCCTTGGCAGTCCTATGCGAAGTTGTGGGTGTCGTCGCAGTCAGACTGTTGGTACTGGTTCTGTCGGGACGGTCAAATGTGTTCAATCTGCCTGGCCTGTCGTTGTTGGTGTCGTTCGTGGACCCTCGTCCCTGTCCTCTGTTTCTAGGCCCACCCACTACATCTCTTGTGTCCCTATTCTTGTTCATTTCTAACAGGACCAGACACTGGGATTTCCAATGGCCAAATCCCTTACAAAATGCACATTGGTTCTCGTCTATGTCTTTACGTCCAGCATAGGTGGCGGGAGTACGGTCTTTAGGGGGAGGATTTCTAGGAGCATTCGACTGGTAATTTCCCTTGTACTGCTCTCTTCCTATAGTCACCCTTTGCAACTGAGCGATCATCACCCTTTCTTTCAGGTTCTTTTTCTTTTTCTCAGTCGCCCTATCATTCTCGTCCTTTTGATGCTCATAATACTGGGCCGTCTGAAGGATAGCCGCTGGCTTGGAGGCCGCCGAACTACTCTCGCTAGCCTGTAGTTTCTGTGAGACCTCCTGTGACAGACCTTTAACATAGTTCTGGACAAAAAGATGATGTCCGGTTGCAGTGGTCATGTCCTGGCCACTGTAATCGGAAAACACCGTTTCAAACCGAGAGAAGTATTCTGATACGTCTTCCTGGGGTTTCTGGCGGCAGGCCGTTACTATCGACCAGTCCACCTTCTTTTCTGGGATTAGGGTTTTCAATTTCTGGACAATCTTGTCTGGGAGTTCTAAAATGGATTTCAAAGGTTTCTGTCCAGGCTCTCGTTGTCTGTCTATGCCATCGAGTTGTGACCAGGTATGTCCGAACAGCTCAAGGTGGTAGACTTTCCGGATTTGCTTCCACACATCAGCTGGCAGACATAACCCGAAAAACAAATCAATGTCGGCTAGGGTCATAATCGTCGAACCTAAGGCTGTACCTAATTCAGTATAAAAGGCAGTGGGGTTTTTCCGTAAATCGGGCAGGGATTTTCGGAACGTCAGGATATCTTGTCGATTCCATGGTCGGTAGACCCAGTTATAAACTACCCTCCCTCTCGCATCTTGATGGTTAACGTCATCATGCGTTCCCTGACCTCGTGGGGAACCCAGTAGGGAGCGGCTTCCCTTATAGGCATCATTGTATTCGTTTTTTCTATTCGAGGTTCGGTCGCTACAGGAGTCGTAGTTTTAGCTTCTAACCTCTGTTCGGTGAGGTGGCGGAAAACTTCAAGCGTGCGTGTGAAGAGATCCGTCACGTCACACTCGCCTTCATCCCCAATGTCGACTTTCCTATTCAAGATCGTTAGACTCTCAGGACCTTTGTCTTGATATCAGTCCTCATAGGCATTGAGGATGTGATAACAAAATCGCACGACAAAGTGTCGTCTGTGGCTATCGGCATATGAATTGTACATATCCATTACATACTCTTCGCTCTCCTTCCGTTCCACCAGTGTCCTTACTATCTTATCGATTCCTGCTTGTTCATCCTTGCTCAACCTGTTCACTCTAGTGGAATCTTTCTTTCGGGTCTCGGGGTTATCTGATGTTGCTGTCTGCGTTGCGTCAAGTACAAGAAGTTCGGCCGGCGCGGAGGCCTTGAGGACCAAGGCTCTGGCACCATTCTCACCTGTGCTTGGGGACTGCGGGTGCTGTACTATGGATTGGGAAGGGGTATACAGGGGGGGCATATAGATGATTGGGGGACCTAGCAATAGATCATCGTTCGCTCGTTGTTTCGAGGGTAATTCAGGGTAGAGCCTAGCGGGTGTTCTAATGGGACACTGGTACGATGTTTCGGACTCTTGCTTCTGTTTGGCTTCCTCTCTCTCCTTTATCTCTTCCTCTAACTTTTTGGCAGCTAGGTGAGCTGCTTTTCGTAGCTCTTTCTCTAATCTGACTTTGTTTCTCTTTTTCCGTTGTTCTGCTTCTTTGCGCCACATGCAGAGACTATCAAGCATAGTGGGTGTTTTCTTATTGTTTCGAAGGGCTGTTTCCAGCACGTTTATTTTATCGTCATCGAAGGATCCTATCAGTGGCCACTGACTTTCCTGATCCTTTCTCGTATATTTGTGCCATAGCTTACTATAGGCTACGGCGACTAGTCCATACTTGGTGAACATATCTTTATTAGGGGTGCCTTCCAGTGGAGCTGGATGGTTCATCTCTAATAAGCGGTCCGGGCTGAAACAACTACCAATCAGTGGGGAGAAGATAGGCATGACAGACAAAGGGGGACAAAGGTCCGCACTACCTATCCTTCACTACTTGCAAAGACTAGACAGAATATTTCTATTCTACGTTATTTGCAAACAGAGAATATCTCAAAGAACCAACTTCGAACAATCAATGTTCGGACAATCAATCAATCAGTGGGGAGAAAAATAGGCATGACAGATTACAAACGGGGGACAAAAGTCTGCGTTACCTACCCTTCACTATCTGCAAAGGAAGAGAGAATATCTCTATTCTTCCCCGTTTGCAGACAGAGAATATCTCAAAAACAATCAATAAGCAATACTAGTATTTTTTCAAACAATCAAACAATCGTTTTGCAATTTGCCGTGTTACACGACCTTACCCGGACCGCATGGATAGTTTCTCGTCTTCCGCTTCCAGCGCCCGATCGTCCTCTATTCTCCGTAATTGTCGCGGCACTCCTGATGGTTCCCAGTCAGGACCGTAGATCACTCGAGAGAGGTCTGCTCGGAACCGGTGAAGTTCGGATGATCGGCTGCCAGACGAGGGTCTATCGGGCAGGTGCACTCCCGATCGTTGCAGTCGTTCACTCTGTCGTCAGGACCTCTCCCACTGGATCCACGTGTCACTAATGGGCCCCACGTGGGCACCAATTGTAAAAGGTAGGGCCGATTACGACCGGTAACGTTTAAGTATTGCCCGGCGTTAGCCGCCTCTCATACCACTCGAAATTATCAAACAAAGAGGCAGGCGCTGGAGACTGGAAGGTAGGAAACAGGAGTTTATTCCGACGGAGCAGAACACGTCAAATCAGACAACAGGGTATCTTCTCGAGGTGCTCTAACCGCATCTCTGAGGCCTGGCCTCTTATACACAGGTTTATGGTCTTTATTACAGTTTATTACATGTGGCATATTCCTGCAAATACTTTGAAGTACGGAAAAACATCCTCGGAATCCCCGCTTCAAGCCTGTTCCCACACACATTTACAGTAGAAGTCCCCACCCTGATCTCAGTAGGTGATGACTGTCACGCAGCTGGACATTCCGCCGGTTCCCGGAATGTGTGCGGCTGATCGGATCTCATGGGATGGGGGCTTTGATCAGTCGTAGATCCTTTGAAGTGGGGCAGCTTCCTACTGTAGGGGGCAGTAAACTGCATCCGCAGGGCCAGGTGGTGGCCTGGGATTGGGCCTGAACAATCGGGTACAGAGGAAGGGGGTTTATCAAAGGATGTGTGATCATGAATGGGATGAAGGGAGGTGTTTAGCTGGGTACGGGATGTGGCTCCGAGGCAGGGTCGCGCTGAAGGAGAGGTTTATGGCCCAAGCATGTGAGAGCGGGGGCTGTCAGTGTGCGGGGGATGCTTTGCGAGGTCAGAGGGAGAGAGAGCGAGGAGCGCTGGCTATCGGCAGTGGGCGGAGAGGCCATGGCATTCAAAATGGCTGCTACTTACGCACACATACGAGCCTGAAAAGGGACAAGATGGCGCCGATAATGTTGATGTCGCAAACTAGATTTTAACACTGCTTCGGGAATAGGAACCGCGCGTACAACGGGGAGAGGAAGCAGCACCGCCATGACGAGAGGAGGGGGAGAACACGGCTTGCCGTCAGGCGTATTTATTTATTTATTTATTTATTTGCTTATAAAGCGCCTGAGTCAATTACCGAAGGGATATCTCTGCGCTGTTGCTTATACTGGACAGTTTACTATTCGATTGGACCTGTAAGGGGGAAGTTGACTAGATTTATGGCAGGGTAAAGAGGTAAGTTTTGAGTTTTTTCCTGAAGGGTTCAAGATTGCTGATCTGTTTCAGTTCAGTGGGTAGGGAGTTCCAAAGGATAGGTCCTTTGTAAGACAGGGCTCGACCGCCTTGTCTGGCTCTTCTTATCTTTGGGACCTGTAGCAGCTGATGGTTGCTTGAACGTAGAGTACGTCCGGGGGTGTATGGGACAAATTTTTCTTTTAGGTATTTAGGGCTAGTTCCAAACAGGCATCTGTGTATCATACTACAAATTTAAAATTTGATACGCTGCTTTACCGGCAACCAATGAAGATGGCGAAGTAGAGGACGGGAGGGTGTTCTGGGAGGGGCATTGAGAGTCAGTCTAGCTGCCGTATTTTGGACAACCTGAAGTTTATCCAGCTGTTCCTCATTTGCCGATAAGTATAGTCCGTTGCAATAATCCATTCTGCTTATTATAAGGGTTTGTATGAGTGTTTTTCTGTGATTGTCTGGCAGAAATGGAAAAACGCGTCGCAGTAGCCCCACCACGTGGAGGCAGGCACCTACCACTTGAGTGGTGTGCTCCTTGAGCAGGAGCGCCTGGTCTAGTTTGACACCAAGGTTTTTTGCTATTGGTTTGGGGTTGGGGACAGGGCCTAACTCTAGGGGCCACCATTCTGGGGACCATAGAAGAGTCGCCCCCCCAAACAGCATGACCCAGGTTTTGGACACATTGCATTGGAGGACATTCTGAGCCATCCAATGCGCCACTGCTTAGCGCAGTCGGCTGACAGCCTGCTGCAGAGGTGTGCGTGAATACCCTGCTGCTGCTTGCTGTGACTCGGGCTCCTGTTACCAGACGCGAGTTGTCATTTAGACATTACTGCTATGCCCCTGATGACCAGACTGATGCAATAATCAGAGCCCTAGCTATGAACCGTGCAGGAGGTAAAGTGGCACCAAGGGCCAGGGGAGTTAGTAGCACACTGCAATCAAATAAGGAGCAGCAGTGAAAGCTTCAGTCATATAGAGAACAGCAGTAGCATAACCAGAAGCAGTATAAGCTCCCATAACTACACAGAACTGCAGAAGCACAGCTAGCAGTAGTGCAAGCATCGCTCACACATAGAACAGCTAAAGCACAGCCCGCTGCGGTGCAAGTTTATACGTTTGAGAAAGGGTCGAAGTAGTATCAATATTCTTAAACTTTAACAAACAGTTCGCCACAAAAACAGTTCAAGGTCTGTTCACCAGGAACATAGGTTTATTCTACTATATGACACATTCATTAGATGCTCTTCCAATTCAAAGCATTGATGTTACTTCATGTATCTACTTCAATATACTTCAATTCCGTGTGATATTTACAGTGCTCACAGTGTAACAGAGAGAAAAAGAAGGTTTGTTGGGAAAATGGGAGTGAATGGATAAGTGAGGGACAGGGTAAAGGTGTTGTGACATAGGCACAATTACATTTATGTAAGGTAGAACCTTTACAGCCTTAAAAAGGTCCTCAGTTCCCCTAAAAAAATAACACATAGGTCACAATTAATTGATTTATTCTGTTCCAATGGGTTTGAAGGTATGTAGAAGTCTACGTTTCGACCCCTGTTTAGCGAAGGGTTGTTAGTTCCTCATTGTGGGGTCTTCGTCAGGACAAGATGTTGTAAGGAGCACCTGAAAAAAATTAAATGAATTCAATGTGTGAAGTATAGTGTGGTGAAAAATTCAGGTTGGTAACAAAAGGTACCTACTTTAGGAACGAACGGTCAATGGACGTTCCTTGTTGGCAGCAAACCGCTCCTTTATATCTGGAATGAGATGTACAGTCTATGTGTTACAGAGAAGAGGTGGCATTGAATGTCCTCGGTAAAATGAGTGTTAGAAAGAAGGAGACTCACTGTTGGGGACAAAAGGGATGTGGGGCAGTAAATCTCCCACGACGTGTTGCTTAGAGAGTCAACCTGACAGAATCTGGGATCTCTGTGGAAAAGGGGTCTTTACTCTCCTGATGTATGTTGTTTGAAAGTCAACAAGATTGAGTCTGTGGATAAATGACAAACAAATTGGATCAGGGAAAAGGGATGGGCACTGATTATATTAAAAATTCCACCGCATTCGAGACCACATTCGGTTATATGGGGGCGGCTGCTCGTGGCAGGACTAGGTACCGTAGCCCTTGTGGGACAGATGGACCTTTCGGTCTGTGATCTACATGGATGCGCTGGCTTGAACTCTGCTGGTGGTCAACGTGTCGTGAGCATGCAGCAGCATAGGGATGTTAGAAGGGGCACTGCTTCTATCGTTAGTACGTGCAGAGATAATCAATGGCGTAAGGAGCTGGGTATGTGCATTTATTGTAGATAGCCACACAGGGAAAGAGGTGCATATTGCCATTGCTGGGTGACTCATAGCTGAACTGAATAGACCATGGATGAATTTAGAGTCGTGGGAGGAGTTTCCCTTGCACCTGAATATGCTGTGTCTCCTTTACACAGTGCTGTTTCCACCTCCTGTGGTTATGCTGCCCTAGAGAAGACAGAACTGATTTGGACTGGGCTCCAAGACCCTTGCCACAAAAAGAACATAATAGATTATAAGTATTGGACCTTACACCCCAAAGAATTAGAACACTTCTGGACTCAAGAGCAGCCTTTGCCAAGGAGAGGAGCTGGAGAGCTATGAGAAGGAGTACTGTCCCTTTGCTGTGTGCTTTGCTGTGTTGGCCTGCAGTTGCTGCTACTGCCAAGGAAAGGACAAGCACTGGAACTTCGCTGTGAACCTGCTTGAAGAAGAATCTCCAAGGGCTTGTGTGTGTTGGACTCCTGTTTTGTAGTGTCAGGGACACAAAGACTCACCTGCAACCCACTGACCAGCACCTGGACTCCTGTGTGGACTCCTGTATTTAAAAGAAAGGGTGCCTTTTCCAATTCCTGGGCCCTGAGTAATGTGTGGTTGGTGCTGCAAAGCAAGAAAGACAACTCTGATACCGTCAGCGACACTGCCAGTGATGTCGCGACCTGCACCCAGGCAGGGGGCATAGATCGTGAAGTGCACGACCCACTGCCCCACCTGCACCGCAGCTCCGACACCCTTTGATGCCTGAAGTTATCGGCCTTCCAGACGCCAAAACTCGCAATGACGCCATCATCACCAGCACCACCATCCCATTATCGCAAAGCTGATAATTAAGGAGGGTGACTTTACAAACTCTTCGACTTCGAAAAGCCTCACAATAACCAATACCGTAACACCGACGCAGCCGACTTCCCCTGTCCTGGATTCGACGCCTCGCCTCCTCATAGACTTGATATTTTCCATCCCCTGTGGCAACCAGGGAACCGACCTCGACACCGACGCCTCAACTTCACAATGCCGTGCATTGTACATAGACTTCATTTTCCCAGGGACTGTTGTTTGGGGGTCCGTGTGACTCCAGGCCCGAGACCAAGCACCTTGCGGTCAACAATGTACTTTGGATTTATGCCTTTCATGACGTTGTAAGAGCCCCAGGTGGAGCTGTTTTGTTTATAAAAGTTCTATTTTCAATAACTGTAATAAAGTGATATTTAGATAAAAATATGTTGGATTTTTATTGGTTTGATCTTGTTTGATTTAGATCAAGCTACTTTATTTTTCTAAACTGGTGTGGTGTCCTTTTGAAGTGTTTTCACTGTATTACTGTGTGTTTTGAGTACAAATACTTCACACGTTGCCTTTGGGATAAGCCTGTCTGTTCGTGCCAAGCTACCAAGTGGGTGAACAGGGGTTATCTAAAGTGTGTATCCCCCTTACCCTAACTAGAAGCAAGGGCCCATACTTGGACAAAGGTGCATACCTTTACTAACTAGAGACCCCCATTTCTAACAAGGACCTTCAATGAGGACCTTTCAGCAGATGACTGATGATTAGTCCTTTCTGAATAATATTGTGTGCTTAAAAATAGAGGGATGGGGACCAGGAAGCACGTTATGATGTTAGAAAGGGATTTCTCCATGCATGCAAGGCCTGCCCCTTTTATCTTTCCATGAGTTATACTTCAGGCAGGGTGATGACAGCCACGTACAGATGTTTCATACTCCATTGTGCTAATTTTTTGTGTAATCCAGCTGGAGCTAGTATCATCATTACCTTATTAGTGTACCGTAACCTTTCACAAGGACTGTATCTGCAATGCGGCCAGAAAATGAATTTTCAAAATGAATCATCATAAATCAGGTCCTGAAATTTGACCAGTGAATCAACATCCTCTGTCTGGAGAATCGGTGGGACCTAAACATTCCCACTGTGTTCCAGTTCAAAGTACTTTTTAACCAATGAAGGAAATGCCCTACACAATACTTAAGGAGCAACTTTGATCCGGGGCTGGTGTCTCTATGACTGAAAATGTCTCAGAGGTGATGGAACGTAATGTGATGTAGGTTCATCTTACTGGAGAACTGCAGGTCTGCCTAGGACCTGCTTCCCTACTCATAAAGGGAAATTTGTTTCTGGCTCTGACTGTCCAGGAGAAGAGGCTCAGCTATGTTCCTGGAGTGTAAGGGAACTCAGGGGGGCAAACATTCTAACAAGAGTATAACCAGCACAGAGCCAGTTTATGGGTGGTCTCCATGGCTTCCCTAGCAAACTACATGGAGCATCATTAACCCCTTCCTTGCGGGGTTTTTCACCTCCTGTGCGGGGGGAGGGGGGCTGCACGCAGCGCCGCCGTGCTGGTGACGAGCTCAGCTCGTCATGAGGCACAGTCGAACTGCACTCATGACGAGCTGAGCTCGTCACGACCACACCCGTTTTTCGAACATTCAGCACAGCGGGGAAATTAGCCCCACGTGCGAACGTTCCAACGGCTGTGACGAGCTCAGCTCGTCATGAGTGTAGCTCAACCGTGCCTCATGACGAGCTGAACTCGTCATTAGCAGGCAACGGGTTAAACTCAAGTGACATCCAAGCTAAAAGTTAACAGAATGCCTGAATCTAGAAACTAAGAGACTATGATTCAGACTCAGAAATATAACTCTACCCCTCACAAGCTTAGCGATTGCCATCGCAGATTCTTTTTAATTAAGATACAATACATTCTGGCCTACAAAATCCTGAACTAAGTAATTGGATGCACAATCGATTTGTGAGTTCCCACCTGTGCCTGATTTCTGGCTTTGACCTTTTTCATTTCTGGTAGAACTCTGTAGTCTGGTGTGAGATTCCTGTAGAACTTTGCTAGAGTCGCCTAGCTGTGTTTTGTAGAACCCTGTCACTGCACACCCATTCATGTGGGTAGTATTTCATTTTGCAGGGAGATTAAAGTACTTCTCTTTCTAATAAGACAAGGACTGGGCTGGGCAGTGAATTATTGTGTTTGTTGTTTCACTGCTTCATTTCTGTCCCCTGGAAATATATACAGGACCTAACCCAAATGCCTACTTTGAACCAGGGTACGATATACAAAGTAGCAACAATGGTTCAGTGGGACTCCTTTTTAGGGCTAGCCTAATATATCCCGCAGGGATTAATAGGCGAGTTTATAGCAGTTGAAAAAACTCTTGAAACCAAGGGCTTTGGCAGGCGGATTACTGACAGTGCATGTTCCCGTGCCCGCTATCTTGCAATTTGCTCCCCCCACTCCTCCCCAGCCGCCTCGCATCATCGCATCAGACCCGCCGAGAGCTTCAGACTTCAAAGGAATGCTCTGCCCCCTCTGCCACTTCACGTGCTCCGCAGAATCAGCCCTCCTCCCAGCGCTGCCTGTCCTTCAAAAGCAATTCACAACAACTTGTTTTGTGAGACATTGACTGTTAAAGCCCTTCGATTTCTTATGACTTCTGCAATTTCATATTTCACCAGATGTTGAATGGGGTGTAGTGCAACATGGTTTCTTTTTAATGAACAGCACCACATTTTACATGTTTACACCTCGTCTAAGGATGTATGTCGTTACAATGCATACTTTTACTCCGCGTACCATTACAACGCGGTATTTACAACGCATACCGCTACAACGCATAGCGCTTTGGGGTGCTGGATAGTGGTAAGTATAATTTACTATTCTAACTCCAGTCCCCGTGGACCCTAGGGAAGGTGTTGGATAGTAAATTAAACTTACCTCTTATCCTAGAGCGCCCCCCAGCGCAATGCGTTGTAACGGTATGCGTTGTAATGCCTGCGTTGTAGTGGTAGTGCGGAGTAAAAAATGCGTTGTAACAGGTGAATACCCTCGTCTAAGCTTGTTTTATCAAAAGGAGTACATATTATGTCTGTCTGAAACGCTCAAAGGGCTGGCATGCTGTCAGTGGATGGTACATTGTTTGCATTTTAGTATACTGTATACTTTGCGCAAAATTTGCAAAAGGCTAGTATAATTATGGCATTTTACTCCACATAAAGCAGAACTTGTTGTGCCACTGACGTTGTGCCAGCCCTTTCACGGTATCTCCTCCATTTGCTAAAGGGCCATTTGGATACTGTGATTTATTTTAAATATATGTTTGTGAAAGTGCTTAGCTGACAGGATTGAGGTTTCTAAATGTATTTGTATTGTAGAACTACACATTTTTATATAAGAAACGATTTTTGGAAATAAACACACACTGCTGATTGCATTTACAGTTTATTTTCAATACATACTTAAGACTGTGCTTAGCTGGCATAATAGTGTGATAGGAATTTATTTATAATTAAGAATAAAACTTACTCAGGCAATGGAATACTTACAGGAGAAACACACAGTTTTTTACTAGGATTGTTTTTGTTTATTGAATTAGGATTGCTGGGATACTTAACAGTGTCTCAGCCCTTACAGCTTAAACACATTGGCTAAACCAATAACTCTAGCTAAACACTTTTTAGGCCCCAAATGCAAGACTTATTGGCTTTGCGTGCAGCACCTTTCCGTTGTGTGTCTGTGTAGATGGGGGCACAGTTTTTAGTCTCTACATTTCTGGCTAAAGCGGACTAAGCAGTTTCTTTCAATCTCTCTTATAAGTGAGTCAGTAATTAGCACATTAAAAGGCAGAATGCTTCATCTTGGAGGCAAGGTTATTCAGTGTAAGACACACAACCTTGGCCCCGTGCTCACCGCCCACCTCCTCTTCCCCAGTCACACTTCAGACGTGGTACATTTAGCTCACATGCAGCTGGTCAGTCGCAAGAGCTGCACACCAGACGCCCAGTGTGCACTCTCCTGTGTTCATTGTCCTGTGTGCACTGGCTTGTGTGCAACAGTATGTGTGCAACGTCATGAGTGCATCGTCCTGTGTACCTTCCTGTGTGCATGGTCCTGCGTGCACTACCCTGAATGCACCACCTCTGAACACTGTCGCATGTGTACTGCCCTGTGTGCACGTCCCGTGTGCACTGCCCTGGATGCACCACCTCTGTGCACTGTCCTACGTGTCCTGTCCTGTTTGCACTTTCCCCACTGATAACAAAGCCTCGCTATTGTGTTCAATCTCGGGGGTGCTACTGTGGCTGGGCGATGCTCGAGGGCTTCTGTCTGTGATACACCCTGCCCCCACAGTTGGCAACACTCTACAGGCACTTACAATATGTCCAACATACAACCACACACACACAACCGCACACACAATGAAACACACAACCGCACACACAACCACACATACAACCACACACATACAACCACACACACACAACCACAACCACACACACAACCACACACACAACCACACACACAACCACACACATACAACCACACACACACAACCACACACATACAACCACACACACACAACCACACACCCAAACACACACATAACCACACACACAACCACACCCACACCACCACACCCACAACCACACCCACAACCACACCCACACACACAACCACACACACAACCACACCCACAACCACACACACAACCACATACACAACCACACATACAACCACACACATACAACCACACACACAACCACACACCCACAACCACACACCCACAACCACACACACACAACCACACACACAACCACACACACAACAAAACACACCACCACACCCACACCACCACACCCACACCCACACCCACAACCACACCCACACCCACAACCACACATACATACAACCAGACACATAACACACAACCACACCGTCAGTGGACAATTTCACCAGACACAGACACCATCAGTCGTCACTGCACGCTTCCACCAGGCGCACAGCACCAGACGTCAATGCACGCTTTCACCAGGCACACACACACCACCAGCCGTCAGTGCACGCTTTCACCAGGCACACCCCACCAGCCGTCAGTGCACGCTTTCACCAGGCACACACCACCAGCCGTCAGTGCACACTTCCTCCAGGCACACACACCACCAGCTGTCAGTGTACGCTTCCACCAGGCACACACACTACCAGCCGGCAGTGCACACTTCCACCAGGCACACACACCACCAGCCATCAGTGCACAATTTCTACAGGCACACACACCACCAGCCGTCAGTGCACACATCAATTGTTAACGCATCCACAATTAACTATTGAAGCAATCGCAGTATGACGCATATTACTTTTAAACATATTCATCTAAAGTGCAGCATCCCACCATTGCTACAAAAATAAATACACTTTTTGTGGCCTACAAATTATAGACTTTTGTTGCAATTGGTGTTGCAATATTTAGCAGTGCCAATAGCTCAAACTTAATTAATGCAAGACCTACTGCATTGCAAATGCTTGTTTACTATGCAAAAGACCTTAAATCCAATTGCTATGTTATTTAACAGTATTGCTTAGTTTCTTTTGAAACAACCACATGCATATTATAAATATCAAGTAAAGTGCAGATGGTGCAGTGCTCAAAAAGTGCAGTGAAGTGCATTATTTACGATGATCCATATATACAAAGACATGTCTGAAACCTTGTAGCAGAATAAAACAGTCCAAGATAAAAACATTGATTACTGTGCTCAATATACTTTGTACAATGAAGCAATCCCAAATAAAAGAGTCAATGTTTCTACCCTAGTGTTGCTTTATAGGGCTTTCTTCGGGATAAACATGCTGTCTGACATGTCATCTCTAAGCAGCATATGTGTAATCTCTGCTGAGGTGAAGAAAATGTAGATATATGCATCAATGCTTTATAAAGTGCAAATATTGCACCATCAGAGTGCCTGATGGTTCGCCCACTTTACACAATCTCTGATGGCCTCAGCGGAGACCTCCACAATTTCGACCTCACCTCCCTTCCAGATATGAAAGCTGAGGCCCTGGGACAACCCATATGAATCGAGGAGGGGATTTCGGCCATTGCTCAATAAAAAAACAATGAAGTCCCAGGGCCTGAAGGCTTTAGCTCACAATTTTAAAAACTTTTCTTCCAAGATTTGGCCCCCCTGCTCAATCGTCTATATAACTCCTTTGCTGATACAGGCTTCCTCACTGACTAGATATTAGCGGCCTCTATTTCGGTAATTCCAACACTAAGCAGAGTCCCAGCTCTCTGTGGGTTGTACAGACCTATCTCTCTCTTGAATACAGCTACAAAGTTATTCTTGGCTCATCGCCTCAACCCACTAATGCCAGGCCTCATTGAGCCAGACCAAATAGGATTCATACCAGCACACAAATGGAGTGATAATATCAAACGCCTTCTGCACCTCTTAGACAAGGCTTACAAGTCACAGAAAGAAGCAATGCTTCTCTCCATCGATGCAGAGAAGGCACTTGATCATGTCCACTGGCCCTACCTATTTGAAACACTGAGGAAATTCAATATTGGTGAGATGTTTTGCAGATGGGTTCGAAGCATTTACTTCACCCCTCGGGCCTCAGTGAGGATCAATGGTTTATTGTCCCCTCCCTTCTTGATACAACCGGGCACACGTCAAGAGTGCCCCCTGTCCCCTCTTCTTTTTGCTTTATATACAGAGCTTTTGGCAAAACAGCTGAGGGACAGTATGACTATAGTTGAGATTCCCTTCGGAGGTGACCACCATCTTATCAGCTTTTATGCTGATAATGTAATCTTATCCATCACAGACCCAATGCCCTCTCTTCCTGCATTAGCTCCAGACTTTTGGGGAGGTCATAGGATTTAACGTAAAGATGCAGAAATCGCTGATCCTGAACCTCTCAGTCACTTCCCCTCATGAAAATATACTATGCTCCCTGTTTCGTTTCAAGTGAGCGACAGATTCCGTACCCAACCTTGGTATTAAGCTGGCCCGGCCTCTCTCTATGACAAGGGCTGTCAAATATGTAACCCTTACCTCTCAAATCCACTAAGACCAGTCCACATGGAGACGCCTTCAGCTCTCTTGGATGGGTAGAGCAGCGGCGGTCAAGATGACCATTATACCGCACCTCTGACCCCACCGCACAATACCCTCCATTCAGGGTTGGCTTGGTAACGCGTGGCCTCAGGAAATGTCCGCAGGGCCAGTAGCCGAGTTCTAGCTGTGGATTGCATTTTTTGGGCTGCCTGGGGGCTGTCTGCGCTGCTAGGATGCCACCAGCAGCCCGGTGGGTGCCTGAGTAGCCTTTCTGGAGGCAGATGGGTGGAGGTATCACTCCCTTTCTCTTACTGGGCTGGCCCATTAATGTATGCTGAATAAGCGGGGCATGAGCAGAAGTGTTCTCACTTGCATTCATGTGTGGATCCGCAGTGTGAACTAATCTGTGCAATATTTTTTTTATCTCAGTGAAGTTAATAAAACACGCCCCCACCCCCTTTCTTTTCATAAAAATTCACAGACGCATTGTTTTGCGGAAAGGCAATACGCAAATGTGGTCCACTTTTTTTTGGTGTGCCCAGGCTTTTTTTTATCCCAATCCAACCCTGCCTCCATTGGAAATCAACAAATTCCTGTGGTCCTTGTAGTGGGGAAGAGGTCCGTAGGGTTCCTACTTTCCCCTATTTGGGGGTTGAATTTGATGAAAAGGGAACCTGTCGCCCACAAAATAATAGTCGCAGTGTGGCGTTTGCAAGGACCATATCAGGACTTACAGGGTTCACAAAAAAGCTGGGGGCTAGACCTGTCGAAGCAATTTTAATGGTATATAAAGCCAAATGTCTGACAGTTGCAACATATGGTTGTGAAATCTGGGGTTACACAGCTCAGAGTAAAATCCAGCTAATAGAGAACAAATTTCTGAGAGAGGTTCTCTCTGTCCCTCAGTCTACCCCTACTTTTTCTACTCATACCGAATTAGGAGTCAGATTTGTTACTGACCAGATCAAAACTGCACCATTGATATATTGATTAAAGATCTGGTTAAATGAGGAAATTTCACTAAACCATACAATATTGAAAAACTGTCTGACGCTGGACAAAGCCAATAAAATCCCATGGTTGGCATATATAAAATCTGGTTTCCAAAAAATTGGGCGGCGGCCCTTTTCCCCTCACCCGACACTATACAATATGACAATATGACCCAGCTAGTACGCTAGCTGCACAATTAAGTCAAAGATGGCAGTATATTGTATAAACGTCAGGTTCTAATGGGCGAACACACGAATGTAGACCGGAGTGAGAGCGAAAGTGAGAATGACAACCATGATAAGTTGAAACGCCTAAGTAGGGCTATTACATATCCTCAACCGAACGGTTTCTGGAGCGCGGACTATATTTGACCTCTGTGACTGATATTTTGGACCGGAAGTTGGTTAATTGTTACTTTATGAACCCCCACTCCTCACCGTTCATTTACAAATCGGCCTTGAAAAAGTCCTTGTGTAGGACGAAACACGTGTTGGTGATGTCTAATTTTGCTGGGAATACCTGTGTTTTGGAATTATAAGAATAAAGATTGAAGAAAACAAATAACTATTGGACTATGTCTTGGAACTCTATATCTGAATCATTGCCTTTGAATGTTACCTTATTAAGTGCTTTTGTGTTTACTCTATAACTATTAGAGTTCTATGGACTAGGGGCCTTTTACTTTTGCCCTAACTGTTATAATTACTGATCAACAGGAGTGCTGTTATTGACCATGCTGTTAACACTTCAATCCTGAAGTTCTGAGCCTATAGTATCCTTGGACTTCTGAATCCTTTGACTTACCCACTGCGCTGTAACTGAGAGAGGAAAATGGTCCTAGTCTTGGGGGCAGCTCATCAAGTGATACTATCACGCAGGGGCACTGGACTCCCAACCACAACTCCTAGCTGCACAAACTGTATTTTATCCTGGGGATGGAGAAACTATCCTTGTCGGTAGTCTCAGGCCACAGCTCCTATCCTGACACGTGGGTGCCTTTCTTTCAAATTCTTTCTGCTGAATTCCAAGAACTGACATGCCCCGCCTATCTGCGGCTGCTCCGCTTAATCCCTGACACTGCCCCTACAGACAGCTAGGCGCGATTTGGGGTCCTAACATCTTGCATTATCCACACCACTTCATTTTATGATGCCAATAACTCGGACCATATAGCGACAATACAGGAGGAGTATTGTGGGTGGGGGATTGTTTGAATAGTTATTTCTTGTTTTAACCCTAAAACTGCCTAAACTACACTGCTAACCCCAGGGTTGCAGGTGAAAAGTTGTGTTAAGTAAGATATAGTTTTTACTAAACGCTGCCGGCCCTCTGGCTGTAGAGGACTAGCAGTGTATATTACTGATTCAGCTTCAATAAACAGAATTGTTCTGTAAATATATTTTTCTAGGTAAACAAAAATGTATGTATGTAGCATTTCTATAACTTGAACCAAGCCAAAAGAGCATGTAGAGGGTCAAAAATGCATAGACTCAATGAGTGATCAGAGAGGTAGCTGGTTTTCAGACTCTTAATGCACAACTGCACTGTAATGTAGTGTTCTTTAAAGAGTGGCACCTTCAACTCTTTCCTAAAGTGGAGCAGCATTAGAGTCGTCCTAATAGATATGAGACTGTTGTTCAAGGTCATGGGTTAACAGAAAGAAAAGGCATGCTGTCTTGCATTTTGGTTTTTGCATTTCTTATGGCTTGATTTAAAGTTTATGGCAAGGGTGCTCTGATGCAAACCTGATGGAGTACCCTGCCCACCAAAACTTTAGTCTGCCTGCCTCGTTTAGAGATGGACAGACCATGCGCATTCCATCATCAACATAGCCACCGTTGGCTCATCTCTAGAATTGTCTGATAGAATGTTGTCGGAATGACAAATGTAATGCCTCTGCCATGCCAATAGACACTACTTGGTCCATTCAACCATGAATGAGGCCTCCAGTCTGATGGTGTCCTGGTTGCAGGTGTGCTAACAGTCACAAGAGATGGTGAGCTTCTTTGCTAGCCTAAATGATAAAACTGGTTTTGAAGATTGTGTGGGCAAGCAAGAGGAGCCAATAGACTTTCATCAGGATGGAGTGATGTATTCATATTTATTCAGAAATTTTCAGATTTTACTCTTTAGTTTGCATTTACTGACTACATGGACACTCCTGCAATTGTGGCCCTGAGTCCAGGTCCGTCAGCACTATTGAATAACCCCTTTACTTCCCCATGAAATAAAAACTTTTTAAGTAGCAATCTTGTGCAGAGGTTCCCTACAAGAAAGATCTCCTTTCTAGCCAATGCTGTCAATAGGTGCTCACTTTTCTCACCGTTATTGTAAACAATTCTTATTGCTATCCCACTAACTCACTGCATGAATTCCACAAAGAATGAGGAATTTCAATCAACCAAATTCATTGGAAATACAATATTTACTGCACAGTTCACTGTGAGACCTTTTTTCTGACTATGTGCGTGTGCAGCCATTGGCCAGATAAATAATGAGTTGATCACTCAGAAATGTACACCCAGGCCGTCTGAGCTCCACCACACTGACATTCTGTGGCTACCCTTGATCATGCCCGTGGACATACAATTGGTAAGTTACTGCAATCTCAAATGGGTTTTGATAGAAATGTCAGCGAAAACTGCTACCAGATCATTAGACATATTTTCGGCTGGTTACACTGCAGTGGTAATGGAAGTATTAATATTTGCAAATCGTTTGTTCACCTGGTCCATCAGATCCACATTTATCTAGTCTTCCTCTGTAGAAAGGCCACTATTTTTACTTGCGCTCCAACTCTTGCTAGGAGTCAGCAAGCACACACACACGCACACATACACACACACACACACACACACACATTCTCTCTCTCATGCATGATCAGTGACAGGGCATTTGAAACCACAAAGACTCATTCATTGCTTTTGACCTGCTAATCACATCACTCCCAACTCTCAGCTCTGAGAGACGTGGTAGAGGGGAGCTGGGCACTCTCTTTCCCCTGCTCTCTCCTCTGTTGGGTTGAGGGGTCAGAGTGAGCAATGCCAAGCTCTAAGCTTCCTGTGGGGTAGCTGACAGGAAACAATGGTTGCATAGGCCAGCACTAATAATACAGGGTGCAGTCTCAGTCAACGTACGTCATTATAGCTCTGCACAATACTGACGCCGCTGAAGCAACATACAGTTTATATTATGAGGGTGGCTCTGAATGTGGAACCGCATGTTTACACCTTTTTCATTCGTAATGTGTAATTCATTAGCCAAGGTGCGTTCCGGTGCATTAAAGCATAGGTGGAGCTGAAGTTTGTGAAATCTGGCCCCAGGCCGCTCACACACATGGGCAGGTTATGTTGCAAGAAAGCGAGGTTACATAAGTATTGACTTTGTAGTTGTTCCAGTTGATCTGGAAAGCTTGCCATTTCATTTGTGGCTCAGTGACGAGTATTGGAACAGGACAAAGAACCCTAGAGCAGTCCTGGAAAGAGAAAATACCAAGAGCAAATGTCTCCTTCCCCGCAGCACGATCAAGGCGTTAAACGACCTTTGCCACTTTTACCCACTTTAGAGCACTGCAAGGAAAAAGGTGGGAAGAAAGTGAAGAGAGTAGGGAAGTAACACAAATTAGACAAGGGGTATATAGAGTAGCAGGATGAAGGCAGCATGAAATGTCACTTTCCTTCAAGGTAAGATTCTGATTTGTGCTATTTGATGTCAAATGTGTTGCTCATGATGCACTCACCGTTATTTTAATGACCCCTGGGCTTGCTCCACAAGAGGAGACATGGAAGGTAAATCCCAGGATCACAGTGAAAGGGTTCCGGGCTCCACAGTGGATTGCCTATGAGAGGTACAGAGCGGAAATACATAAGGGGCTGAAAGTGAACAAGGAACGGACTGGGAGAGATATTCCATGGAAGGAGTTGACTGTGCTCCAACACCGTTGGTCCCTCTAAAGGTCCAGAAAAAGATAATTCCAGAAATCAACCTCTGTCACATTGGTAGAATTACCTGCAGCACTTGGAGATAACAAAATGTTTCAGTCAAGAAAAAAAAGCTTTTCTCTTCAAGCATACCTCCTAAGGAATTCCATTTTCCCAAGATCAGCTCTCAAATTTCTTTCACTTCTTAATGTTATTGTTCCGTGATTTGTGCTGGGGTCAGAGGCCTAAAAAAGGCTTTAAAAAACTTCAGTGACTGTCTACTCCCTCTGAAACTAGATCCAAAGGAGACCACTTCCATTTTGTGAATGAGTTTAGACCCCATCTTGGGAGTGGGTAATTTATCAATGAATTTCCAATGAATTTATAGCTGCAAACCATTGTTACATATGGAACAGAGGGGAGGGACACCCAAAAACACCAATCCCAAATACCGAATTGTTATCCATTTCAATACCAATTTTAGGAGCCAGTAAAACTTTAGTGACCAATGTATCCAAGGAGCGAGAAAACGCCTTGCAAGAACAGTGCCCCCTATCTTGGGTGCGTATGACAGTCATTAAGGTGGCTCTCTTGTCAAAAATACTGTAATGGTGCAGACCCTTTCCTTACAGCCGGGAAACAACACTTACAACGCAACTTTTACAACGCACTACCTTTACAACAAAACTTTTACAACGCAACATCCATTACAACGCATGCAATTACAACACAACCATTACAATGCATGTCACTACAATGCATACCACTACAACGCATGTCATTACAACGCAGTCATTACAACGCATACCATTACAACGCATACCTACACTATCCAACACTCACCCTACTGTTGCACCCCCTGGAGTTAGAATAGTAATTTTTACCCCTACACTATCCAATACTTACCCTACTGTTGCACCCCCTGGAGTTAGAATAGTAATTTTTACCCCTACACTATCCAACACTTACCCTACTGTTGCACCCCCTGGAGTTAGAATAGTAATTTTTACCCCTACACTATCCAATATTTACCATACATGCAATGTAATGGTATGAGTTGTAATGGTATGCGTTGTAAATGTAGTATGCGTTGTAGTGGAATGCGTTGTAAAGGTAGTTTCAAAGAATTCGTTGTAAATGCATGCATTGTAATGGAATGTGTTGTAATGGATTTTGCGGTGTAAATAATGCGTTGTAAAGGTAGGCGTTGTAAAAGTATGCGTTGTAACGACATACATCCCTTACAGCCACCCCATGGTATGTTACCTACCCTACAGAAACTGATAGAGGGCTCTAGAGGGGAAAGAACGCTTGGATATCTAGGCAAAACCAATATGCACACTATGAAAGGTAGAACTGGGGATCCTCTGGCTAAAGCACTACAATACAGCTACCCAACTAAGGTATGTAGTAGAATGGCATTGCACAGCCTCCGAGAAACAGCGCTAACATAGCCGGCATGCATGTGTGGAAGTTTCATGGCTACCTAAGTAACACAGACCATGGGGAATATACAGTTCCCTGGTCACATGATTCACTACGACACCCTGGGGCAGAATCGCACTTCCCCTGAGCCTCACCTCTATGCCTTCCCCAAGACCCTGATCATAGGCAATCCCGAATTCTCACCAGCAAGGCATACCACAGACTTCCAGGCGTGGCAGCTAGCAAACTGTAAACAAGTTGGGGATTTTTTTTTACCATGAAGGGCTGCAGTCCCGGGAGCAGCTCTGGGATGGTTATTCCCTACCAGAGATAAAACGACTGCGCAATTTACAGATTTGTCACTGGGTGACCCATTCTACCATTCAGAAACTCACGATCAGGCCATTGACTCCCTTTGAAAAATAGATTGTTACCAAAACTGATGATGCACACCTGGTTTCTGATCTCTACAATCTCCTTCAGAGGGCTGTTCCACTACTGCGCATGGTGACGCAAAAAAGATGGGAGACCTAATTGGAATGCACCCTCACAGCCGAGGAACGGGGTGAGATATTTCACCGCACATGCATGACAGTATTTAGTGCTGTAGGCAGGGTGGCCACGGCTAAGGTTGCTCAATGCTGGTATTACACTCCAGCCCAAGTACACTCTTGGTCCTCAGGTAGATTCCCAAACTGTTTGAGGGAGTGTGGTGCGCCCAGTCCCCTCATGCACCTACTGTGTCACTGTCCAAAACTTCAGCCATATTGGACGGCAGGTCTTCACAGCATTAATTAAATATTTTACACCAATATCTGCCCGTTTCCAGTCTACACTATCTTGGGTTTACCCAATGCTCTCATGTTCCCAATGCGTACACATTGAGGTAAAGTGATTGCCTTGACACTTTGCGATGCCAAAAAGGCCAACTTGGCGGTCTGGGGTGAAGCTACACCACCAGACTATGGGGCATGGTCCACCATCTTTGACACATAATGCGGATGGAAAAGGTTTCCAGTACCCTAGAAGCGAGGGAACCATGGTTTGAAAAAACGGGATCCATACATTATTTTCCTCTTGCAGGAATAGAGAGAACTCACATGTCTCAAATACTTTTGGGTATTACACCTTAAGTCCTGTGCTAGCACATCCTAATATTAGATAGCCATCATTCTATTTAAGGCCACTGCTTTTGGGGACATACGGTGACAGTCCCTAGTGGATTATATGGACAAGCGAAATGAAAAACATTGCAGAGCGCCTTGGGAGTGAGTGGGGTGGGGGGAGTGTTTTTATTGGGAGTGTGGAGGGAACCGATAGCTCTGGTTGGGATGAAGGGGTTTTGTTTGCACTATTTCAGTTTGCATCTTATCTCAGTGTGTCCACTGGCCTTTGGATGTAGGTGGTACATGGTATAAATCAATAAACTAATCTAAACTATAAAATAACGTTTTAGTCGTCACAAACCCTCTCATTTAGTGATTCGGGGGTTTGCTATTGATATAATATTATTCACATGTGGTCCAAAGTACACGTGAATGTAGGTTTTTAACATGACACATTGAGAGATTACAAAATAAAATAAAAACAAAATGAACCAGATTTACTAAAAGAAATTAGGCTATTATGGGCTTTTAAAACTGATGAATCTAATTTAACGTAGTGATTAAAAGTATTGGTTCCCATAACAGTATAACTAAAATCAGCTCTGTGCTAATCATTTCAATTAATTTGCTAATATGTCTTTGTCTGCCTAATGCGTTTTTATTCCTGTCTGCACATTTTGTCAGTCCAAATTACCAGATATTATATTGTTGAGGATTGAACATGGAATCAGTACATTCTCTTTGTGTGCCTTTGGGAAAGTTTAAACCTTAACAAATCTCAAGAAATTACATCAATACCAGACCTAATAAAGTACAGAGAGGGGACTACTGACAAATTAAAAAGAAAATGGACTCGAGTATTTAAAGCTGTAGAGTTGTTTAGCTTTGTTCAATTTGGCCAGAATTTAAGAGAGTTAAACTCACAATTTTCTCTAATTTTATATTGATGATTTCATGGTATTTAAAGCATAATTTTTGAAAGTGCTTTAAAGGTTATTTTCTCTATAATTGATGGAAGAGTATAATATGTCTACAAATAGGAGCGCATTTGTTTTGGATTTTAGGTGTATTCTGGCGTCAGGCTGCCTTTGTAATTATAAAATAACATCACTACTCATTTGCCATGTTCCATTACACGGCAGAAGTGACATCACAGCGTCTCCTTTTATCTGTTGGATGAGTTTACGGACTCCCAGTATCAAAATCCATGAATCCACAAGCCGAAGAAAGAAACAGCAGCAAAGGAATCCCTGAGTGTGTAGGACCTTAGCTTGCTCGCCCACATGCCCTGCTACTCCTTCTCCATAGTAAATTCACTAACACTATGAAGCGGTATGCATCATCTTTTTGAGACGCAAACCAGCACAAACTGTTCGTAAATGTAGACCAGGGCAGGGGCAGCTCCACCGCTACGGAGGAGGAGCATCGCCCCACTGCTTTTGAGCAGTGAAGTAAAGGAAATTACCTAACATTTAGTTATTATCATTTTATGTTTACTTTACGGTGGGCGAGTGTGTGGGGCTGCTGTGCTCTCCGAACATGGGAGGAGTGGTTTGCCCACTCCTAAGTGCACAATGACTGTTTGGTCAGCCCTCTCGGGCCGCCCAAACCAGTCATGCGCACTTACCCCATTCTCCATGCAGGCTGCATTACAGCCTGAATGTAGAACAAGCCCAGGCACCCATTCCCTGGTTGGCCGTCCAACCAGGACACTCAAAGCCAGTCACAACGCTGCATTGCAGTGTTGTGATTGGTCAGGGGAGCCTGGGTGCTTCCCAATCACAACACTGCATTGCAGCGTTGTGATTGGTCAGGGGAGCCTTTGCTGTGCTTCCTGTTTCTCGGATTGGCGAGGAGAGCAGGAGCAGAGACATGGGACCGGCACGGCAAGGTAAGTGTTGCTCTTAATCTTAATTTTATTTTTTACCTTTTCCACCCCACTCTCCCTCATACTCCCCTGTGCCGTACCTGCACCACCACCCACGACTAATACCGGCCACCATTGGGCCAGGGGCTGGGGACTAAAGAGTCTGAGACATAAGGGGATCAAAGCATAGAGTGGTGCTATATAAAAAACACATAACCGAAGAAAGGAACTTCTGGTGATGAACATAAATGAAGAAAATTATTCCGGTACCATGCAGGATCAGTGCAAAAGTATGTTTTTTTCATTTTCCCGTGTCCATCTCTCAACAATTCCACTATCTGGGGCTTACTGGAGATATCAGGTAAGCTAGATGGCCCCTAAGGACCCTCCGGAGTCAAGAGCACTTCTATCCCCATCCAAGTACGCTTCAGGGAGTGCATTTGCAGACTGGTGAGCTAAGGGGGCGTGGCCTGCTATGAGAACTTACCAATGCTGCTGTGTGGGACTTACTGTAGATAATAGGAGGGGTGGTTGACCCTCCTCGGTACCTCTAGTAAGTCTCACACAGTGGGATTGCTAAGAGGTCTTTGGATGCCACGTCCCCTTTACCCACCACTCTGCAAACGCGCCTCCTGGTACGCTACGTGTTGGGGTATGAAGTCCACTTTACTCCTGAGAGACTTTGGGGGCCAAGAAGCCCTCCTGGTACCTCCTACGCAGAGGAATTCCTGAGCGCTGGTCGTAGGTCCAGCAGCGTTTCTCCACCACTCTGCAAATGTGACTACTAGTTAAAGAAGCATTTGCAATGTAATAGGTCTCGCATTTGCGAGAGTTAAACCTCTTGGCGTTGTAAATGTAAACGTTTTTTACTAATGTTTTTTGGAGTGAAGTGGATGTATGCTGTATGTAGTTAAATTATGTGGTGTTGTGCAGTGAAATTATGTGTCTAGAAAGTATGTGGTATTTAGTGTATAGGAATTATGTAGAGTGGGATTATGTGTTATGGAGAGTAATTGTGTGGTATGGTAGTCTGTGTTGTGGAGTGGTAACCTCAGGTTTAGTCTCCATCATTTCTATAGAAGCTAAACTACAAACTTAATGAGACAACAAAAGAAGGAACCACTGAGGAGCACTTCTGGACCTAGTCAGAGGTATGAGCAGGGCCACTGGAATTATGAGAGTGTTTGGTTGCACCAACTTTTGCACTATTATACATTTTTCGCATTTACCACATAATCCATCATCTGCTGCATAATTGGCATATTTGAACAAAAAAACATGGTTTCTAGCTCAAAGGGCTCAAACTTTACAAAAAATGTAGCGACAAGTGTTGTAGCGTGGTGGAAGGCCCTTTGCAAACCTAGAAAGGTTACCTCTTACTTATTGATAAACGTGGGTGTTAAATTGGTACAAATGGTGTGCAAACCACCCTTGCTTGTTTCTGCACCTCTCTTGCCTCTTTCTGCATTTCTCGTGCTTCTTTATGCACCTTTCTTCCTTTTTTTGCACTTCTCTTGCCTCTTTTTGCACAACTCTCCCGCTTTCTGCACCTCCCTTCTTTCTGCACCTCTCTTGCCACTTTCTGTACCTCTATGCCTAATTTCTGCACCCTGTTCCCTCTTTCTGCACTTCTATTGCCTATCTCTCACCATTCTTGCCTCTTTCTGTACCTCTGTTGCTTCTTTCTGCACTGCTCTTGCTTCTTTCTGCACCACTTTAGCCTGTTTCTGTAACTCTCTTGCCTCTTTCTGCACTTCTCTTGCTTTCTTCTGCACCTCTATTGCTACTTTCTGCACTTCTCTTGCCTTTTTCTGTACCTTTATTGCCTACTTCTGCACCCCTGTTCCCTTTTTTGCACCTCTCTTGCCTGTTTCTGCAACTCTCGTGCCTCTTTCTGCAGTTCTCTTGTCTCCTGCACCTCTATTGCTTCTTTTTGTACCCTTCTTGCCTGTTGCTGTACCTCTGTTGGTTCTTTCTGAACTGCTCTTGTTTCTTTATACACCTCCCTTGCAAATTTCTGCATCCCTCTTGCCTCTTTCTTCACCCCTCTTACCTCCTTCTACACCCCTCTTGCCTCCTGCTGCAGGTTCTTTCTGCACTGCTCTTTCTTCTTTCAGGACCTCTTTTGACTGCTTCTGGAAATGCTTTATAATCACGTGAGACACAGGGGTGCCTCGTACGTGATTCTCGTCCTGTTGGAGGAAGTCATTTTGGTGGACGCCCTGTACCCGCAGAGCCGTTAGAGTCTCCGTTTCCCCGTGCTAACACAGCGGCTGCTTTGTTGAGCCTTTTGCCTTGTTCGCGTTCTGCTCGGCTGAGCGAGAACGCCCTGTTCTTTTGCCAATCTTATTTTTTCCTCGTAGGCGGGCAAGGAGACGCTGGATTGTCCCCTCCTGGCCTGACCAGGAAAGTGCTTGTTTGTTCTCATTGCTTTTCCCATCCGTGGACCGGGAGCCGCTGGATTGCCCCCTCCTGTGCCTATGCTTCTGTATTCTGCTCAGCGGAGTAGAATTGTGCAACCTGCCCTTGTTTCGATCGATTCTCGGCTGAGAATCGGAACGCCTGCTGGTTTCTTCAGTCTCCTTGCAGAGTAGCACCGGAGCTGGACTTGGGGTATTGTTGACGCTCTGGAGAGTTCTGGACTTCGTGCTGAGTGTCCGGGTAGAACGGATAATTCCCAAGAGGATACTTGAGTTTATGAACTATTTGTTTTTTGCCTTGCGGTCGCTGAATTTGTCATTCCAGGGGTGGTGCCAGCAGTGACTTCTTTTTGGATTGCCAGCTTTGCTTTTTCTTACTTTCACTTAAAACAACTTCATGGTTTAGTGGATGACTCAATCCCCTATTGCTGGTGCTGGAGAAGGTCTTGATTTTAGTTCTGGGGTGGAGGATTGCTGGTATGTATGTTTACGCTTGAGGTACATTTATGAATGTTGAAAGGGGTCCAAGAGATTAACGAAGTGTTCTTTAAACCATGGGGGAGTTCTACCTTGCGGTGAGAGAGAACATCTTATCAAGAGGAAAGGAAATAAAGGGTTCATCTCCTGATTGATTACCAGGTATTAAATAGCATCAAGCGAGAATTACATGAGAGCAGTGAGGAGATTGCATGTATTAATGTGTGGTTCTTTTTGTTACAGGTATCCCTTTTCCACTGCTGTTCCCATCCTATCCTATCCCTGTCTTGATTACTTCTGTACTCTGTATACATAGTAGTCAGCCAGGGTACTGGGAAATCAGGAGGTGGACCCATTTGAGCATCATCCTGATCCTGAGGAGCCTGTTCATCGTGACATCTTTCTGCACCTCTTGTTGCTGCTTTGTGTACCTTTCTTGCTTCTTTCTGCACCCCTCTTGCACTTCTCTTGCCTCTTTTTGCACAACTCTTCCGCTTTCTGCACCTCCCTTCTTTCTGCACCTCTCTTGCCACTTTCTGTACCTCTGTGCCTAATTCCTGCCCTTCTCTTGCCAGTTTCTGCACCCTGTTCCCTCTTTCAGCACTTCTCTTGCCTATTTCTGCACCCTTCTTGCCTCTTTCTGTACCTCTGTTGCTTCTTTCTGCTCCTCTCTTGCTTTTTTTCTGCTCCTCTCTTGCCTCTTTCTGCTCCTCTTTTGCCTCTTTCTGCACCCCTTGCTTCTTTCTTCACCTATTTCACTTTTTTCTGCACTTTTCTTGCCTCTTTCCGCACCCCTCTTGCCTCTTTCTGAACCTCTGTTGGATCTTTATGCACTGCTCTTGCTTCTGTCTGCTACTCTCTTGCAAATTTCTGCACCCCTCTTGCCTCTTTCTGCACCTCTTTTGATTTATTCTGCACCCCTCTTCACTCTTCCTGCACCTCTTTTGCCTGTTTCTACAACTCTCTTGCCTCTTTCTGTACTTTTCTAGCCCCTTTCTGCACCTCTGTTGCTTCCTTCAGCACATTATTTGCCTCTTTCTGTACCCCTCTTGCATCTTTTTGCACCTCTATTGCTTGTTTCTGCAGTTCTGTTGCTTTTTTCTACACCTCTCTTGCTTCTTTCTGTACCCCCTATTGCCTCTTTGTGAACCCTTTTCCCTGTTTGTACACCCCTCTTGCCTCTTGCCACTTTCTGTACCTCTTGTGCTTCCTTCTGCACCCCTCTTGCATCTTTCTGCACCTCTTTTGCTTGTTTCTGTACTTCTTTTGCCTCTTTCTGTACCCTCTTGCCTCTTTCTGCACCTCTGGTGGTTAATTTTGCACTGCTCTTGCTTATTTCTGCACCTCTCTTACCTCTTTCTGTACATCTCTTGCTTCTTTCTGTACCCCTGTTGCCTCTTTCTGCACATCTGTTGGTTCTATCTGCACTGCTCTTGCTTTTTTCTCCACCTCTCGTGCAAATTTCTGCAGGCCTATTGCCTATTTCTGTACCCCTCTTCCCTCTTTCTGCACCTCTCGTGCCTATGTCTGCACCCCGTTCCCTTTTTCTGCATCTCTTTTGCCTGTTTCTGCAACTCTCTTGCTTCTTTCTGAACTTCTCTTGCCTCTTTCTGTACTCAAATGGGAATTGCAAGCTGTCAAGTTTAAAGGTCTGTGTGCTCTCGTGACTGAGGTATATGTCTAGTTGTACATGTATTCTTACATTTAGTATGCATCTGAAGATGGTAGGATACAAAGCGGGTACCATCTCCTATAGATGGTCAAATCATCTCAGTTCTGCTGCGTCATTCGGTTGCACAGACATACATGTCTTATGTATATATGTGTTATAGAGCCCCTCAAATATACTATTGAATACCCATGTGCCCTGTATTGTGAACAGAAACAAATGCATACACCTTTTTGTAAACAGATTTACGGATTATGCTGTTTGAAACACAGATATTCAAGTCTTTATATTGTTATCTTAACTTAACATGTCACTAGGTAAAAGCATAGACATGCATGCATACTTTCACAAACTTGGTCAGACTTACAACCATGATATGCTTAGGATTGCTATTTTATATTCGTTAGGCCTAACATTCTGAGCAGTCGATTAATAGTAAACCTACAAGAGACATCTTAAGAAAAGGATTAGTGATTAGGCTACTTTGTTTGAGTCTGTTCTAATGTACAGTCAAAGTAGGCCTCTTTCTGCACCTCTGTTGGTTCTTTCTGCACATCTCTTGCTTCTTTTTGTACCTTTCTTCCTCTTTCTGCACCTCTGTTGCGTCTTTCTGCATTGCTCTAGCTTCGTTCTATACCTTTCTTCCTCTTTCTGCACCTCTCTTGCCTCTTTCTGTACTTCTCTTGCTTTTTTCTGCACCTTTCTTCTTCTTTCTGCACATGTCTTACCTATGTAGGCATAGTTAGAAATTAGCATGTTAAAAATCTTAGGAATTCACAGAAATAAACACAGGTTTCAAGGACATTATAGTTAGGCTGATATTTCACTCGTACAAAACCAGAGAAATTTGGCCGTTATTGTTAGCTGAGCTAACTATAACTCACACCCAAGCAATGCACTGCTGATGACGCCACATATTACATCACTCATGATATGGTCAGTGACATCACTGATGACATCACTGATGACATCACCCACTTAATATCGGATGCACCTCATCACACCCTAATATAACCTTTCATACACCCACTCTAAAATACAGACTATCATACACAAAACCATAGACTCACCAATTCCAGTTAGTACATACCCACTCACTGATTCATAGGTCTACACACATCCACTCACTCAACCATACAGTCACTCATACACGCAGTCACTCATCAATGCAGCACTGATATATGCACTCATACACCCATGTAGACACTCACAAACCGCCACTCACCCACAGAGATACTCACACACCTAGTCAGTCACCCAAAGACTCAATCACACTGCCATTTACTCACCTATACAGTTATAACACACCACCTTACTTATTCATACAGATGCTAACACATACTTACTCTCTTACACAATCAGTGACACAAGCACACACTCATCCATACAGACACTCTCACAATCACTCACTCTCACATACAGTCGCCTATATACTCCAACATTCACATATACTGCCTTTCACATATGTAGCTACTCACACCTATACCACTGAGACATCTATTTACTCACCAAAACAGCCATACACACACTCACTCACCCATACAGCCCCTCGCAGATGCACTCATGAACCATACACCCACCCAATCACCCACTCACACATCCATGCAGGGCATTTTACCCCCCACCCACCCACATAGACACTCAGGCACCCTTTCTCGTAATCAGACAACCAATCATTAACCCATATAGACACTCATGTAGGTACTCACCAACCCATGCAGCCACTTACACCCCAACTGACAGACTGATACAAACATTCACCCAGATTAGTCATTCAACTATTTATTCACTAAGACATGTTTAATCACTCACTTATACAGTCAGTCATGCACCCATTAAAGCATCCAGACACTCATACACCCACTTTTTCTTCAATAAAACTTGGCGTATATATATAACATTCTTAAACTTTTTAGAAACACCACGGGCCTCATTAGGATGGCGGGCAGGCTTTTCCCGCCAGCCACTCTATCAGAAAACTGGACCGCCCGCCTTAAGGGCAGGGGTCCCGGGGGTGCCATTAGGATGTGCCCGCGACAGTGACGGGCACATACTGTATTCTCAGCATTGTGGCGGGCGGTGCTCTCTGCACCGCCCCCGCCACAATGCTGACAATACATCACAGCATTTTCATTTGCAAAGCGGCAGGCACCGCGCGGATGCCTGCCGCTTTGGAAATGAAAATGAAGGGGGGTACCACAGGGCACCCCCCGACTCACCTTCACTCTGGGGGCCCGCAGGGGGCCCCCAGAGTGAAAACCGCCTGCCTTTCCGTGGCGGCAATGCCGCCACGGAAAGGCCTTGCACTCTTGCCATCCTAATATGGCTGGCGGTGTCTAATAGACACCGCCACCATATTAAACATTTTCCGCCCCGGCCGCAAGGCCACCGTGGCGGAAAAGTGGCGGCGGTGTTTTGTCCCGCCGTGGTCCCCCCGCCATACTAATATGGCGGGGGGGACACATTGAAGGATGGCGGGTGGATTGCCCCCGCCAGGCTGGCGGTGGCTACTGCCAGCAGGGCGGGGGCAACCCGCCCGCCATCCTAATGGACCCCCAAGTCACTGGATGATGTCATCATTGATGTCATCAGTGATGTCATCAGGGATGTCATTTGAGATGCCATCAGTGATGTCATCAGTCATGTCACTGACCATGCAATGATTGATGTAATATGTGATGTCATCAGCAGCGCATTGCAGGGCGTAAGTTATAGTTAGCTCAGCTAGCTATAACAGCCAAATTTCTCTGGTTTTGTATGAGTGAAATGTCAGCCTAACTATAACATCCTTGAAACCTGTGTTTTTTTTAGTGAATTTCTAAAGTTTTTTAAATGCTAATCCCTAACTATAACGTTCCTGAAACCTGTGGTTTGTTCAGTGAATATATCTATTTATATATACACGGATATATATATATATATAAAATATATGTGTGTATACAAATATATATATATATTTATATATATACACAAACACAAATATATGTATTTATTTATAGGAATATTCACTGAAAAAACAAAGGGTAAAGTGGCATTATAGTTAGGTGATAACATTAACGTTTCGAGATTAAAAAAAAGCACAGACATTTACCAGTTATAGTAAGTGGAGCTAACTTTAACTTGTGCCCCAACCATGCACTGCTTATGACTTCTCATATTATATTAGTCATGACATATTCTATGACATCATTTATAAAATCACTGATGACATCTCAAATTACATCATTGATGACATTGCTTTATACAGGGCTCGAGTCGGGGTACCACGCGGGTGGACGGCATCCCCCCACTTACTTTACCGGGTGGACGCTGCCCCCCCTGGCAAAGCAGCTGGACTTCACTCTTTGGCCTCTCCGAGACGCTATCGGAGCTCACGCAGCACGCTGCTCACGCGCTAGCTTCTCAGATGCAATCGCATCTAAGGGGTGAGCGAGGGGAGGCAAAGAGCCTGATGGTTCAAGCCACCTTTCGTGACGTCACTTCCTGTTGTGACGTCACTTCCGGTGACAGTGTTCCCCACTTCTTTTTTTAGGACTCCTGCCCTGGCTTTATAGTTCTAGCTACAATATACTCTAATCCAACCTTATGTGTATCTTTCATTGTTATCCGTCGGGTTTTTGCTTCTTACAATGAGGTGTCTTTCTCGTTGCTATTGCTATTACGTCTTTCATCAGCTGTTAAACTATGGATGACCTTTCAATATAAATCACATTATTTTGTGTTTTGCAGAGGGTATTCTAATAGTGCAGCCGTTGTGTATATGCTTACTGTTGTGTTTCCTCCTACAGTTCAACCACTTTTAATATTCATCAGGTTTTCGCTAATGTTAAGGTTTGTCTTCCTTAGTGTAGTGATTATATAATTGTCATGTGAAAAAATCTACTAACATTGCAACAAAAATGATCAGTATACATAAACGTATTAATACAATACTAATAAATGAAATATAATATCCAGTTATACTGACCTCTTGCATACTAAACTCACCACATTAAGGGTTCCCAGTGACAGACAATGTAAAAATGGACCTGCATAGTCACTTTGAATATTCATCATTTTAGGAACATGGAAAAGAAGAAATAAATGCATATTTTTTTCTAATACCCTACACTATATCTTTTAAAAACACACTTTAACATATGGTTGTAACACGTGTCTTTGTACCTAGGTTTCATCCATTTTATCAAGCAAGGTATGAAAAATGAACAATAATTTGGGAATGACAGAGTCAACTATTTTTTATAATCTGTGAAGGGGTCAAGGCAGATCCAATGTGTATATTTTATGTTCAGGATTTATATTATTTAGTCTCTGACCTTAATCAACAGTATATCTCAAGGCTGGGTAATACATTATCAAATTCATATATTCATAGTTGAGGGGGGTAAGTTTCCACCTTAAGTAATAACCACAAAGTCTTTGCCACTATGAAACACTAAAGCCACTAAATTAACCTGAGCTCAACCCACTGGTAACTAGGGCAAAGAGCAGACAAGATTAACTTGGATGCAATGTGTAAAGTATTTATGCAGTACTAAAGGTGATATGCAAAACAATTAAAATCGGAAAATGAATTTAGAACCATAGAGTAAAATGTAATAAACAGATTGACACCAAAATGACAACATTGGAAAAAGGGGAACTGTAACTGCCAAAGTGGGGTTAATGTTACATGTAAGAATAGTGCCAAGAAACACAAAGTAACTATGATAGTAATTGGTCGCTTTAGAACAGGACTTTGGCACTATTTGATTCTGACCACGATGGAGCACGGGCGAATAAACTAACCAGGTTAATCCTGGTCAAAGATTTTCCCTTCTGACTTTAGTCCTTTCAGTCCCAACTCATTACAGAAGTACACTTTTAACGTTCAAAAGCCCCCTTTGACCTCAGAGGAGGCACTTAGAGACTCACAGGTTGGCAGTCAGAAGCCAACAGGAGGGCCCAGTCCAGGTCCATTTGTCACTGATCAGCTGGGAAGCTGCAGGAAAAGACATCTTGTTGCTTGTCGTATTCCTGTACCTTTAAGCTGAAGTCAGTATTATGACCACTGGAGTCCACCTCTTTGTCCTGGGTACAAGGGGGAGAGCAGGTCCTGTAATCTAGGCTCTTTTCGGGTTCCAAACAGTAGGTTAAGACCTCTTCTAATCTTCCACAGGCCCAGGAGTATTCTGAAGTGGGTGCCTGGAGATGCCACATTCATGTTTGACGCAATCCTGTGTGTGGGAATGATCCCCTCGGTGTGCTCTAACCAATAGGGTAAGATTCCACGGGCTATGCCTACTCACTTTGGGCATTTTCAAACTGGCTAAAGTCTTCAGCCATGTTTAATGTAGGCTCTGAGGGCTAGAGCAGTGTAAATGAGGTGTGTACTAAGATTAACCTAGTGTCATCCCACATCTATAAAGAAACTCCAGGACAGAATTCTGATAGAACCAAACTGAGCTTTCAGCAACCAGACTGTGTATAGACACAATTGTTTTGGTATTCTGTTTCCCTCCTTTGAAGTGTGCCCCAAATGTCATATGATAACTCCAGCAGGATAGGAGATGCTGGGATGTTAACAAGAGGCCCACTGTGATGGAGGGTGGTCTGGCTTGGAGGTACAAAGGATGGATGCAAGCCTGAGCATTAGCTACATCGGCTTGTGACTGGGTAGGCCTCTTTGAAGTTAATCAACTCCTTAGGCCCATTCAACAAACTGGTCTGTCAAGGGCACACCATTACCCCATACCCAAGGACATTTTGTCCTTGTCCTGGGAGCAAGTTTACACCTTATTTACAACTCCTGAAATGCTAATTTCTGGCTGGCAGAAGCTGGAGAGCAAAATTCAGAATTATGGGCTCATTACAATGTCGTCCGCCCAAAAGTCAGAATCTTCCCGATCGTTTCGGAGCCATCTGACCGACTCGGTCGGTTTACAGTCCAACCGTCCGATTACAATGTTTGTGGTCTGAACGTGAACCAGATGGTTATTCCGACTTGGTTCCGATCGACTAGCGGAGTATTCCTGTCTGTCAGAAGTGCACCGTAACCCCCTATGGACAGCGTTTCCGCCACCAGTATTAAGATTTCGGTTTCCAACAGCTTTTCCGCTCCGGCCTTTCCAGCACAGAAAGTTTGTCGAAAAGTTACTATGCTGGCCTCTAGCCCCAGCGGCCTACAGTTGGCAGCCAAAGGGACTCCCCTGTAAAACCCTGCAGTGTGTGGCAGGCGCCATTGGTGCCTGTGACAGGTTTCAGTGTTTTACACATGCACACCCCATTTCCCCATAAGAGCCTGTGTTATGGCAGGTTTTCGGGTGTAACACGAGCACCCATATGAAGCAATGGGTATCTGACTGAACAGTATTTGGTCGCATCATAATTCAGCAATCAAAACCGCTGACCGCAAATCAGTGGGTCCTGAATCCAAGACGGTGTCGAGCGGAGGCTTTCAGCCCAACATCGTAATGAGCCCCTTAGCTTCCAGAGACTTCAGGCAGGGCAAAGGTAACTTTCTAAAAGTTACTTTCCCGTAATATCTAGAAACAATCTAACTTAACCATTTTTCTTTTTGGAAAGCCTATTGTTATCGGTTTTAGACATACATTTATCACATATAAACATCTCAATTCTGCCACACAGCTTCTCTCAGCACTATCTCTACCCCCCGTTTCATCCACCCCACTCTTCATTATTAATTCTGTTCCACATGGTACATAAAGACAGTACTCAGCCCTGCAGATCTGGCCAATACACTAAGTCCAACTCTATTTTATCTCCCCACCTAATCTAACTCCCTCCTCCCCCCTCCCTCTGCACCGGTGTAACTGCTATCTGCGGCATCTATCTTACATTGCTTTGCTGCCATATTCTGTGTCATTCCACAGTGTATCTATTGTACCTAGGGAGCCCCATTCCCCTCTTCTTCCGCAGCGTCTATGCCCCCTTGCTGGATTTCCGACAATGCCTGCACCAGCTCCTCCCACACTTTCGCCGAATCGAGCGCCTTTTTATTGTTCAGTAGCTTCGCCTGCCGATATCTGATCTCACCTTCGCTACTTGCCCACTTTAAAAACTCAGTTCTCCATTTCCCTCCCTTAGGCCCTTCTCTTGCCTTCCAACACCTCGTTATTTCCCTTTTTGCTAGGATTAGCCCCATGTCCACAAACTTGCTTGTTAACAATCTAACTTAACCAGTAATTGGATTTTTCATAACTATTAAAAATAAATAGTTGTTTGTTTATTTTTCCATCTATTCCTATTCTCCAGATACAGCATTAGTACTTAATATTGCTTACCAGTGCTTTCTTGTGGAACAGCCAACCCTGCTACAGTGAAAGTAGCTTTGAGGGGATAGCCACTGTAAGGACATAAATAAATGTAAATGTTTATATGTCTTACTGTGAAGTAGTATGCACCCTGCCGTCATGGGCACCAACGCCTACCTTAAGGATGACTTATTAGTAATTAAAAGGAAGGTTTTAGGCCTGTCAACAGAGTCTGTTTTGACATGTGGAATTGTCAGTTTAAAACCTCCTCTGCCAGTGTACAATGGAAGGCCTGTGGTCATGTTTGTCACCTCTTTGGGTGGCACAATGTTATTGTTATGTTATATGTACTTCTAAAGCGCGACACTCATCCGAGAAGGATATCACGGCGCTAAAATTGAGCAGTAAACAATGAGCAATTACCAGAGACTACTATTTATTCTATTTTAGGGAATAATGCAGTTTTTAATTTTTTCCTGAAAGTGGGGTAACAATCCGTACATCGTAGATCAATAGGCAAGTCATTCCAACACTTGGCGGCAAGGTGCGAAAAGGCACGTCCACCCATCCTGGATAGTTTTACTCGTGTGGTGACTGCTTTGGCTGTGGCTTGTGAACGTAAGTTCTGAACTGGTGCATAGAGCTTGATTCTATTCCGCAGAATGTAAGGACCAGTATTATGCAAAGTTTTGGGAGCAATGCATAGCATTTTAAAAGATGCTCTTTGCCTCATGGGCAGCCAGTGTAACGCTCTCAAGCAGTTTGTAGCAGAATCGTACTTTTTCTTGTCGCAGACAGCTTTGGCTGCCGCATTCTGGACCAGCTGTAGTTTTGAGAATAGATAATCCGCCTTACCAACAAACAGCGAGTTGCCGTAGTCCAGCCTACTAATCAGTAATGACTGGACTAAAATCTGTCTACATTCCATCGGAATCCAGGGAAAGACGCGTTTCAGCATTTTTAATATGGCAAATCCTTTGCCACATATTGTAGTAACATGATGCTTCATGGATAAAGTAGTGTCCATATGGATTCCCAAGTTTCTGGCAGTCAGGGTTGGGTTTGGTGGAGTGCCTAAAGTATTTGGCCACCAGGAATTGTCCCAGAGCTGTTTGGATCCGCCGAATAAAAGAATTTCTGACTTGTCGGCATTTAATTTCAAGTAGTGACCATGCATCCAATTAGATAGCTCTGACAAGCAGTTATGTAGCCTATTTTTGGCGTCATCTTCACCATTAAGGGTTACCATCAGCTGTGTATCATCAGCGTATGAGCAGATTTTGATACCCCATTTTTTGCCTATAGACGCCAATGAAGAAACATAAACATTGAACAGTGTTGGGCTCAATGTTGCTCCCTGTGGCACCCCATATTTGATCTTCCGAGGAGTGGAGGTAAAGTTTCCTAAACAAATAGACTGGGATCTATTCGATAGAAAAGATTTCAGTCAGTTCAGGGCTTTGTCTTGTATTCCTTTAGCAGCTAGCATATTTATTAGCAGTTTGTGGGAGACGGTATCAAACGCCGCTGATAAATCAAGTAATATCAGGGCGACCGTTTTACCTTTATCAATCTGCATTCGAATATCATCCATCTCAGCCAGGAGCGCCGTCTCGATCTAAAGCCAGTCTGAGAAACGTCCAGCAGGTTGTGGATTTCCAGAAAATTTGACAACTGTTTAGTTACCAATCTTTCTAAAACCTTTGATAGGTATGGTAGCTGTGAGATGGGGCGGTAATTAGCTGGATCGTTTATATCAGCACCGGCTTTTTTAGTAGTGGTATTACAGCTGCATTTTTCCAGACTTCTGGGAATTCAGCTTGATCCAAGGACAGATTAAGAGCATTTGTAACTGCCGGGCAAATTACGGGTGTAAGTTGAGAAAAAATAAAGTGTGGACAAACATCCCATGGGGATCCTGATTTAATTTCTAACATAGCCTTGCTAACTTCTTCTTCAGAAAAAGGGCCGAAAGTAGAGCAGCTGGCCTGCAGAGTAGAATCAACGTGATACTCTACATGATCCTGGCTATTGTTTACAAAGGAAGCATAGATTTTATCTATTTTTTCACTAAAAAAAATCCTAATTTTGGAGCAATTTTCATGTGAGGGAGTCAAGTTTGAGGTGAGACTAGGAGGGTTACAGAGTTCTTTTACTATTTTAAAAAGCTCCTTAGAGGAGTTTCTATTATCTAGTATCTTTTGGGAAAAATAGTCTTTCTTTGCTTTACGTATAGCTGTGTTGTATACTTTCAGCTGATGTTTATAAGTAGCTCTGTCTTCGGGCGTTTTACTTCATCTCCATTTATGTTCCAGTGTGGGACATTTTCTTTTTTCAACTTTTAGGTCTGGACCGTACCATTTCTCTGAGGTTTTTCGTTTAGGTCGATCTATTGCACGGGACAGTGAACAATGATCCAACGCTTTCTCAATGTTACCAAGCAATTGACGAATTTCTTCCTCACTGGTGGTTCCAGGGCTAGAATTGTGATCAAAATCTTCTTTAAATTTTTCCACAGAAAATTTTTTCCAGCATTTTGTAGAGTTCGTCGACTGAACGAATGGTCTTTTATTCTTTATAGATAGGGTAAAATTAAATTCGATCCTATAATGATCAGTCCAAGTCAAAGGTATTATATTTGTAATAGTAATATTTGTTATGTTGGTAAAGATAAGATCTAGTATATGCCCCGCTCTATATGTGGGGTATGCTATTTTCTGTGTCAATTTCATAATTTCCATATCGGTTGCCAGACGTTTAGTTAGGGGATTGTCATGGAGATCAAAGTGAACATTGAAGTCGCCTAGGACTATAATGTTTTTATGTTTGAGACAAACAGGAAGAATTTGTTCCAAGAGTTGGGTGCTAAAATCAATCGTACTACCAGGAGGGTTATAAATGATTACACCTCCAAGGATTACCTGAGTATTAATAGAGATAGAGAAGATCAGGACTTCATGCTTACCTAGTTGCGTAACTGTTTCTTGACGACAAGTAAAAGTGTCTCTAAATATCATAGCCACCCCACCACCCCTCTTGATTGATCAATTCAAATTAACAATTTTATACCCAATGGGTAGTGCTGCAGTAATATCAATGTGTGTTGCAGTTCAATGGTGACATTTAACTTACAGGCCCTGCACCAAAAACTAGGAGCTTATAGGTAAGTGAAATGTGCCACTCAGGTGTAGACCAATTGTATCATGTTTAAAGGGGCAGTACAAGCACTTTACAGATGGTTAGCACGGGTAATGTGTACAGAGGTCTGTGGCCAACAAAAATGGTCAAGGCAATAATCTGGGGAACACCATGGAATAGATGGTCATTTGCAACAATACATGTTTACTATTTATTTATTGATTCATTGATTGATTTTAAAGGGTCTTTTGTGTATGACCCAAGCTCAAAGGATTTCAGAGCAAAGTGCAGAGAAAAATGGCATGGTGAGAAACAAACACGAAAAAGAAAATAATTAGGAAATATACAGAGGGGTGTACTAGGAGTAATATATAGGTAAAAAGTAAGATTTATGGCAATCAGGGTATAAAATGCATTTAGTATTAATATATATATTTGAGATTATTAACATTAGTTATGACAAACTGTTTTTGTCTCCGTATGATGTGAAACATCCTCCCCACATA
Source organism: Lissotriton vulgaris (assembly GCF_964263255.1). Taxonomy (NCBI): domain Eukaryota; kingdom Metazoa; phylum Chordata; class Amphibia; order Caudata; family Salamandridae; genus Lissotriton; species Lissotriton vulgaris. Next base: position 1,472,794,666 of record NC_141685.1, read on the forward strand.
TGATTATTAGTAGATCATGAACTGTTTACTATATAGAATAAATGTTTCCCTCCTGCAAAATAGGTCTAATCAAATAATCATAAAGCACAGACAATTTATACAACACTCTGAAGCATAGCTGTGAGAAATGTGGTTATTTGTAGAAAGGGGTGGTCTTAGAAATGGCATTTCTGGTTGGCTAGGCCACGTGCCTAAGCCAGGCAGAAACCACCACTCTAAGTTGGCAGAGTATGCCCAGACATGGGTCCCTTTCTCACTTTGCTACTGGAATCAAGCTAGCCTGGATGATGAGGGGTGTTATCCCGAAACCGGTCCCAGGATGCTTGTTTCCAGTTCAGGGAAGACCTGGCTTGGCAGTTTGGAATGGACTGTTCCCATGAGGCACAAGGTCATGACTGATATGCACTTAGCTGAGTCTGAACTGAGGTGACAAAGTGAGCTAAAGAATGAGGATGGATTCAACCCAAATCTGTGACTGGGGGTGAGTGTCTAAAAAGTTTCAGTCCTCCGTCCATCATCGCCTTGTGTTTGCTTTGAGAAACCACCACTCTAGTCAGGGCAAGAGAGTTTCGCACCAAAGATAACCCGTGCTCACCCCTTGGTAGCTTGGCAGAGCAGTCAGGCTTATCCCATAGGCAATGTGTAAAGATTCTGCGTAAGACACTCACACAGCAGCAAAACACTAGGGACACCATAAAATAAACTCCACACAAGGTTATGTAAAACTAACCTGTGTATTATCCACAAAACACATTAGAACATAATCACATATATACACTATGCCATCTGGCACTTGGCGAGACTTTACAGGGATTATATACACCACAGGGCCAATCCGGCCACTGTCACAACATCACAACTCACAGTTAGTGAAGACAACCAGTAACTACTCATAACATTGCACTTAGCACATTATTAGGCATAAACCTCTACCAAGGTGCACCGCAGTAAACACTGGTCATAGTACACATAAGCCACCAGGCAAATCGGGCCACTGTCATAACCGGTACAAAAATTACCATTAGGGAGGACAACTAGTAACTACTGGTAAGAGTGCACTCAGCACAAAGCATGAGGCATGGCCATTGTGATAATAATCAGCATTGCACATTACACATATACATCTTCAGCACAATGCACCACAGTAAGCACCTGCCACAGTGCACATACCCTGGAATACATTACTTCAGGCGGATCTGGCCGTGGCCCCCTGTAGAAATCAAGTTAGTAGTTTATTCACCAAGTTACACCTTAGTACGTTCCAATGTAAACCCCACCAGGAGCAGCCTCCTGGCTGCTCAGCCCATCTTCTCCAACTGCTGTCTCTCCAATTAAACATTCCTCGCATTCCAAATCACATCATATTGTTAGAGCATCAGGCAGAGAACAAGGACAGGGAAGGTGCATTACTTACCAAGCAGATTACTACCCCCCCCTGTCCTGTGATGCATCCTCTGAAATACTGTGTGGGAGACATTTTTGTGATTGCCCCCCAGTGTACCCTAGGAACAATAGTGGGCCCCTAACAGGACACAGAACCGGCAGCTGCCTTTACTCTCCCAGGCGCAGCTGCAAGTTTCAAAAATACGTTGAAGACCTCTCCCAGTCTTGTGTCCAGGTTTGGGGTAATCCTTGCAATGCTACCAACAGGTAATGTAATGCTCCTGCGGGTGGGAAAACCTCACTCGGTCCCCCCATGAAGGCAATTCCCCCAATGGCTTGACTCACCCTCACTCCGGCGAGTCAGGCTCCCAAAGGCTATCTGGAGACCTCCTGATAGCCAAGGCAATGGCACTGCGGCCTCGTGTCCCTTCTTCTTGGCTGGCCTCGCCTTCTTCCTTTCTCGGCGGTTGCAGGCTCTCTCTCACTGGAGAGGAGGGGGCCGCCCGGTGTGGCTAGATGGAGCCCGTAAGGCTCCGGTCTCTACCATGTGCGCCCGGGCACCGCCCCAACCAGGCTGAGGAAACACACAGGGCTCTCCTCTTCCGCACGGGAGCCCCATCCAGGATCAAGATTCCTGGATTAACAATCCGCTCAAAACCAGGTAACACAGAGGAATCCCTGTGTCAGGATTCCTTTTCGGCAGGATTCCATGATGAAACTGGCTGCAGGGCACAGCGCTTTTGAGTGCAGAACAATGAAGCGTCCCACACATTTCTGGAGAGTGTGAGCCCATACCTGGGGGATAAGGTCACAAAGAAGGGGGGTGCATTGCCCACGCTGCAGGCCCAAAAAGCACTCCTCCCCAAATCAGTCCTGTGCAAGCCCACTCCTCTTAGAAAGCGCTCACCTGCGGTATGGTCACCCCAGCGCAGGGGGGCAGAGAACAGGCCACAGGCAGGCCAGCACCCAGGGCCCTTTGGCAGAGGGCAGTCCCTCAACCCTCCAGCAAACAGGGGTTGAGCCCCACGGTGGTTCCTCTGGCAGAGTGTTCCTCCATGTCGAAGTCAGTTTCAGTTCAGCAGACATGGGGTCACAGCCCCAATATTTATCCCACCAGGTACACAGTCAAAATATCGAGTTAGAAATATCGATGTACCAAAATATTGTGTCAATAATATCGAAGGTGCAGAATATCGAAGACAAGAATATCGTTGGACAGAATATCGACCCTAAGGTTAGTAATATCAAAATACTTAATATCGATGTAAGTAATATCGAAGTTAGTAATATCGATAGCATATATATCGATGTTACTAATTTCGATTACACTAATATCGATATTTGTATTATTTCTGTTTTTTTTTTATTATGTATGTGTTATATGTTTCACTTAAGTAATTAAAATAAGTAGTATTATATGTGTATTATATATATATATTAATAAATTTATTTATAAGTTAATTATATGTTTTAGTACCGGAGCGGGTTGTGGGTTTATAGGGGAATAGGGTGGGAAGTAATTTAATTATGTTAAATTGATTACTAATTAGTAGTTAATATTAATTAATTATAAATAATTGGTAATTAAATGTGATTAATTGGTTAATCATTTTAATTAATTGATTAATTGATCAATATGTTTTATAGCAGGTTGTGGCTTTATAGGGGAATAGGGTGGGAAGTAATTAACTATGTTAAATTTATTAATAATTAGTAGTTAATATTAATTAATTATAAATAATTGGTATTTAAATTTAATTATTTGGTTAATCATTTTAATTAATTGATTAATTGATAAATATGTTTTATAGTGGGTTGTGGGTTTATAGGGGAATAGGGTGGGAAGTTATGTAATTATGTATAATTATTTATTCATTAGTAGGAATTATAAATTAAATTTAAATAATTGGTAATTATTTTTAAATAATTAGTAATTAATTTTAATTGATTGGTAAATATTTTTAAATAATTCATAAATAGATAAATGTGTTCTGTTGTGGGTAGTGGGTTTATAGGGGAATATGGTGGAAGTAATGTAAATGTAATTAAGTAATAACTTTTATTAAATGATTGTTTAGTAAATAATATGATTGTTAAATAATTAGTAATTGGAAATTAAATATAAAATTTTTTTATTTTTAAATATTAAATTTTGCTTAAATATATTCAGGTAATCATGATTTTTATAATTATGTATAGGTATTGTATATGGTTTAAATTTTTTCAATACTTTATATCATTATTTAAATAAAAAGATTTTATTTATAAGTATGTTATTTTAACCCCTACGCTATCCAACATTTTCCCTACTGTTGCACTCTCTGGAGTGGGAATAGTAATTTATACTCCTACGCTATCCAACGCTTTCCCTACTGTTGCACTCTCTGGAGTGGGAATAGTAATTTTTACCCCTACGCTATCCAACGCTTTCCCTACTGTTGGACTCTCTGGAGTGGGAATAGTAATTTTTACTCCTACGCTATCCAACGCTTTCCCTACTGATGCACTCTCTGGAGTGGGAATAGTAATTTTTGCTCCTACGCTATCCAACGCTTTCCCTACGGTTGCACTCTCTGGAGTGGGAATAGTAATTTTTACCTCTACCCTATCCAGCCCTTTCCCTACTATTGCACTCTCTGGAGTCGGAATAGTAATTTGTACTCCTATGCTATCCAATGCTTTCCCTACTGTTGCACTCTCTGGAGTGGGAATAGTAATTTATACTCCTACACTATCCAACGCTTTCCCTACTGTTGCACTCTCTGGAGTTGGAATAGTAATTGTTACCCCTACGCTATCCAACGCTTTCCCTACTGTTGTACTCTCTGGAGTGGGAATAGTAATTTTTACCCCTACGCTATCCAACGCTTTCCCTACTGTTGTACTCTCTGGAGTGGGAATAGTAATTTTTACCCCTATGCTATCCAACGCTTTCCCTACTGTTGCACTCTCTGGAGTGGGAATAGTAATTTTTGCTCCTACGCTATCCAACGCTTTCCCTACTGTTGCACTCTCTGGAGTGGGAATAGTAATTTTTACCTCTACCCTATCCAGCGCTTTCCCTACTGTTGCACTCTCTGGAGTGGGAATAGTAATTTTTACTCCTATGCTATCCAATGCTTTCCCTACTGTTGCACTCTCTGGAGTGGGAATAGTAATTTATACTCCTACACTATCCAACGCTTTCCCTACTGTTGCACTCTCTGGAGTTGGAATAGTAATTGTTACCCCTACGCTATCCAACGCTTTCCCTACTGTTGCACTCTCTGGAGTGGGAATAGTAATTTTTACCTCTACCCTATCCAGCCCTTTCCCTACTGTTGCACTCTCTGGAGTGGGAATAGTAATTTTTACTCCTACGCTATCCAATGCTTTCCCTACTGTTGCACTCTCTGGAGTGGGAATAGTAATTTATACTCCTACACTATCCAACGCTTTCCCTACTGTTGCACTCTCTGGAGTTGGAATAGTAATTGTTACCCCTACGCTATCCAACGCTTTCCCTACTGTTGTACTCTCTGGAGTGGGAATAGTAATTTTTACCCCTACGCTATCCAACATTTTATATAATTAATAGTAAAAATATTAAAAGTATATTTAATTTTTTATGTTTTGTACATTTTATTTATGTTATTGTTTTATGTTTGTAAATGTATTAGTAAATTAGAATATATTTTAATAATTTATAAGTTAGTAAAATAATTATTAGAAGGTATTGTTCAGTACATACATATTATATATTTACTGTATATATTTAATTAATGTATTATTATTATATATGTATTATTTATTAATTTTAAACATTGTTAGATACTTTTAACTATGTAAATTTTATTTATTAGTGTAATATACTTTATTTTACATTTCTTTTTTAAAAGAAAAAAAACGATATTTTTAACATCGATATTTTTAACATCTATATTATTTTTTCGATATTTTTGTACTTACCATGTTGTAGATAGGATGTCGATATTCTTGCCCTCGATATTTGTGACTCGATATTCCTGTAGGTCGATATTTTGGAGGTCGATATTCTGTCAGTGATCCACCTCCATTGTCAGTGTTGGACCTGGCCCCAGAAACACCACAGGGGGGCAGAACCATCATTGTGAAAGGCAGGCACAGCCCTGTTCATGTTCAGGGGCTGCTCCTTCCACTACTCTAAATGCAGATCAGGCCTATTCAGCCTTCCGCTGACTCACCCAGCCTCTCTGGAGCCACTGCACTTCCCCAACCCCAGTCACTCCAAGGCCAGACAGTCAATATACAACAGGTAGGCACAAAGACACATAGCTCACAGAAATGCCCACTTCTAAAAGTGGCATTTCTAAAATAGTGATAATAAATCTGCGAACACCACAATGCAGCGTTTATCACCACTATTCCAAACATACCAAGCCTGATCACATTACCCCTCTCAGATCAGGTATTACCACAGAAGCACATATCAGGGAATCCCCAATGCATTCTTATGAGAGGGCAGCCTCACAGCAGTGAGAAACCAAATAGGCTGTTTGTCACTACCAGGGCATGCCACACAGTTAAGGCACCTGCCCTACCTTTTACCTACATCGCATCCTGTCCATAGGGCTTGCTTGGGCCTACCTTAAGGGTGACTGATATGTATTAAAAGGGGAGTCACAGAAATGGCAACCACTTTATGTGCCACGTCACAGTGGCAGTAAACTACGTGCGCAGGCCCTTTAATGGCAGAGGCCTGAGACAGGTTTGAAAGGCTACTTTGGTGGGTGGGGCAAGCAGCGCTGCAAGCTCACCAGTAGCATTTAATGTACTGGACCTGGGTATATGAGATACCAATTTACAAGGGACTGATAGGTAAATTAAATACGCCAAACGGGTGTAGACCAATCTTACTAAGTTTACCTTAGAGAGCACATGCACTTTAACACTGAACAGCAGTGATAAAGTACCCCTGACCAGCTACCTGTCATAACGGAATGGTGCTTGGTGCAGGGTGTTAGATGTTAGAGACTACTAAAAGTGGGTGAACAATACTCTGCCCACGTGTGGAACTCTGCAGAAATCGGCTGAGTTTGTGTGCAACTACTCGTTCTTATGAGAGGTTTTAACAATGCCACTTTTATACCAGCCTTTGTGTGAAAGAATTACCTGGCCTGCCCTCAAAACTGCTTCTGGTCAGTTCTTTCCCTTCCCATGGTCCTGGTTCCAAATTGGCTAGGGTGACAAAAGCAAGGGCAGGTCTGATGTCAGGTTTCTTTATGTGTGCTGTGAGCAGGGCCCTTTGAAGTGCAATCAGTGCAGGAAATCAGTGCAGAATCCTGTACGGAAGATTGAATCCCCTCATACCTAGGCCTCTTTATCTTCATTTCTTGAGAGAATGCACTACCCACAATAGGATATTAATGTACAGTCATATGACCCTGGACACTGGTAGAAAGACACTTTTGATTTAGGCAGAAAAATGCCAGTTTTCTAAAAGTAGTATTTTCAAAATAGTAACTTAAAATCTGACTCTAGAAATAAAGACAATTAATCTACATGGCTCTAAACTGAAGTTATCACTTAAGTGTAATAAGGTAAACCAGTGTTAGCTTATGGGAGAACTAGCCTCACCACAGTGAAAAATGACTTTAGAAGTGGATCACTCTGAGGAAATTTAACTTGAAAACACACATGCTTTACCTTTCAAAATATGATGAGCCCTGCCCTATAAGTAGTTAGGTTCTACCTTAGGGTGACTTATAAGTATTAAAAAGGAAGGTTTAGGCCTGGCAAAAAGTTTATTTTTCCAGGTTGAACTGGCAATTTAAAGCTGCACTACAGGCTGCAGTGGTAGGCCAGAGACATGTTTTACAATGCTACTTTTTTGGGTTGCACAATAGGTTCTACAGCCAACCAGAATTATTTAATTTACAGGCCTTGGATACATGTATATCATATACTTGGAATCTATATGTAAATGAATTCTCTCAATCTGGTGTAGGCAAACATTACCATTTAAAGGGTGAGAACAAGCTCTTCACTTCTGGTTAACAGTAGTAAAGTTCCATAGTCCTAAAAGACAACACAAATGGGATCAGCAAAGGAAGGCAAGGGAAGGCAAATATCTGGGGTGACCTTGCGGGGAGGGTCAGGTTCATAATAACCACCCTCCAGCCAATAGCTAGCGTTGACCTCTAAGGGCTTCCCTGCTCAGACAATAGACTGTGGACAGTTAGCCTCTTCTGCAGTGGCACCTGTCAGTTCGATGCAATTCTGAACCAAGTTGGATCCCTCTGTCACAATCCTCCAGAGTAGCTACACTGAGCTTTCCTTCACTTTTTGATATTCTGTAACATACATGATAATGCATGTTGCTCCACTGTCAAGAATAAATGGTACTTTTTGTTGCCCTAGCATAATATCAATGGATGCTGTTTTCTTTACACCGTCTCTTTTTACTAAGTATATTTGTCCAATATTTTCATCCAATTGTGTTTCTTGTTTGTATAAAAATGTTCTGAAGTTTCAAAATTCTGTGAAGAATGTTCTTGTTCTATACTTTCCACTTGTTTTATATGACTGGAGTTTCCTTTTACTGATTACTTCTAAGGCTTGTTTCTATTTCTTTTTCAAATTCAGAATTTATTTTAAACACATTACCATATAATTTAACTTTACACATTATTTGCATTGCTGACCCATTGCAGGGCAAGTACTTGTGTGTGAAAATGTTATCCTACATCAATCTTTTGTTCTTTAATCCTTTAGTAAAATTTCGATTTTCTTCTCCTTTTTTCTTGTTCACACATTGCTCCATTCTTTTTGTTCTTCATTGTTCCATGTTTGTAGTGTGTAATTTTGCTTTAGATTTGGTTCTAGCCAATTGTAAGGTTGTTTGTAAGTCATAAGTCTTTTCTAATAACGTCTTCCTAAATTGTAATGAGTTGCACCCTTGTATAATTCGTAATCTTATCACTTCTTCATTAAAGCTCACAAAACATGACTAACTTCCTTAATGTTGTAACATACTCTTCTATTGTCACATCTTCCTCTTAATCAGCGATATTACATTTTGAATATTTGAAAATTCATATTTTTAAGGGTCAAATCTTTCATTTACATACTTTATCAATCATTTATACGTTGCTCTATCTTATTCTGTAAATGTGATTTTCAAAAATGTTCAAAACGCCTTTGCCTTATACCCCATCTCTGCACAATATTTTGTTGGTCAGTTATATCAAATGGTAGACGTCTGCGAAAAATTGTGCAAGAAATGTTGTATTCTTGTATTTATTCTTCTTGTATTTCCACTCCCTTTTTCTTGGTTGTTATGTCACTTCTACTTCCATTTTTAAAATCTGACATTTTGTTTTACCTATGCTATTTTCAATGCAATTTGTTAGTGGCTTAATCTTAAAATGGTGTTTTCAATTGATTCCTATGAAGAACGCCTGACTTCAAATTGGCTGCTGAGTGTGTGCATGTCTCGCATGATTCAAATTGAACTCTATTGACTGACTTCAAGATGGCTGCTAAGAGCTTGTATAGGTCTTGCATTATTTGACGCGATTGACCATGACTACATCAGTTTCAAATATTTGAGCATCCAGATTCTCTCTGAGAGATAGTACACATTTTCCACACACTGCTACCGTAATATCTTATCTAAAGGCACTGCTTTGTATTTGCACAGTGAATGCCCGTTAGACGCTTGGATGCACCTCTTTGTACTAGTGCAGTCACATTAACACACAGCATGCAGTCGGCAAATGAAATTGCTCAAAATCGCTCTGCTCTCTCACCTTTCATAACGCAACAGCTTTTGTTTGTGCTCTGATGAAGAGGGATGAGGTTTCTTTCCCAGTGTGCAGGTTGTGGAAATCAATCATTAAGGCAACTGAATCTTCATTAAGGTAGTAGCATTTTCAAATCTTCTCTGATCAGTGTTACCTTAGATCATCGCTAAAATGTAATACCGTCTTAGACACGTAAATAGTTAAAATACCTATTTTATTCTTATTTATTTATTTATTTTATAGAGCGCAAACTTGACCCATTAGGGTATCAGGGCGCTTTACAGGAAAACATAGTCATGTACAGAGTAGGCATAGCATCATCCAGTTACGGATCCAATGAAGGAGGGCAGGGTGCAGGGTACATGAGGGAGATAGGGCACGTATTTACAGATTAAATATCCAAATACTCAAGATGAGATAGCATATTTACAGATTACGTTAACCAATGTTCGCGACAAGACCCTAGGTTTCTGATGAGGTGAGCTAGGTAATCTGAAGGGAGGCAATAGATGGCTATAGATCAGGGCCGTGGTGGTGGTAGAGGCGAAGTTTAAACAAGAAATTTACCCATGAGGAATGTGTTGGCATCCTTTTTGAAGCGATTCAGAGAGGGTATTCTTCTGAGGTCAGGTGGGAGAGAGTTCCATATTCTTGGAGCAACCCTGGAGAAAGCCCGGTTGTAGTTTTTTTTCCCAAAAGCGTGCAGGTTGAAGCAGGAGGTCTCTGGCAGATCGGGAGTTTCTGATTCCTCTGGAAATCACAAGTTTCTGCCTCAGATACGCAGGGGAGTTAGAATATAAGGCCTTGTGCATGATGCATGCTACTTTGAGCTGTATTCTTGCCTACAGGGGAAGCCAGTTGAGAGCGGGGAAATATGGTCGTATTTCCTCGTGCTGGTAAGTAGTTCGGCGGCCGCATTGAGGCAGGCTTTTAGAGGTGCCAGGGAAATCTTGGGTAGACCCGAGAGGGTAGAACAGCCATATTCCAGTCTAGAGATGACAAGTGCTTGGTCTGCCATTTTTAGGTCGGGAACATCGAGGAAGGGTTTCAGTTTCCTAAGATAGTTCAGGTGGAATCTGGCTGATTTGGCATTGAATTGATGTGGTCCCGCATGTTCAGATTGCTCTTGAGGGTGAGTCCCAGGAATTTGGCCGAATCCACGATGGTTGGTGGGCAATTCAAGGCGGTGATAGCCTTAATCCATAATTGAATCTCAGGGCTGGTGTTAGGCGGGGGATAAGGAGAAATTCTGTTTTCTTTGCGTTGAGTTTGAGTTGATTGGATGTGAGCCATTGGACAGTGAGTTTCAAGGCTTCGTTTAAGGAGAGGATCTTTTGTGAGATGAGGTTTTGATGTAGATCTGAGTGTCATCAGCGTACATTTGATAGGAGATATTAGCAGTGCGTAGTACTTCGGTAAGCGGTTCCAGGTAACGATTGAAGAGGCTGGGGGAAAGTGATGATCCTTGAGGAACTCCAAAAGTGACCGTGGATGGTGCCGATAGGTTACCGTTGACAAGGAATCTCTGAGACCGGTTTTGGAGGAAGGACCTGAACCACTCTAGAACAGTGCCATCCAAACCCATCCTGAATTTGAGGCGTTTGAGTAGTTTTTCATGGTTGACCGTGTCAAAGGCCGAGGATAGGTCCAGGAGGATTAGGAGACAGATTTGCCTTGGTCAAGGGCTTGGAGAGCATCATTAACGATGTGGAGCATAGTGGTTTTGGTGCTGTGCCCTGGTCTAAATCCAGGTTGGAAGTCATCAAGCAGGTGGAAGTTGTTGATGTGTTGACTTAGCTGCTGCTGCATACATTTCTCCATCACTTTGGCTAAGAGGGGGATGTTGGAGATGGGTCTGAAGTTGTCAGGTCAGGCTGGATCCAGTGACAGCTTTTTCAGAATGGGGAGGAATTGGCTGAGAGCGCGTTAATTATTGTAGTCCAGCTAGGAATAATGGATTTGGCGATGGCAGCTAGCCAGTTGGAAGGAAGCGGGCCATTAAAATGGTTATTAGGGAAGATAGGATTTTAGACACTGAGTTGTCGTCATAGAGTTTGAAGTCAGTCCAGTGAGCGTGGTTTTTGGGTGAAGCCTGGGGGGGCTCCGTGGCTGGAGGAGGCGGGTCGAGAGGTGTTGGTGGCATGTGATGGAGTTGAGTACATTTCCGAGGACTAAGATTTTGGCAGCGAAGAAGGAGGAGAATTCCTCTGAGGATATAAGAGACCTGGGAGTTTCTTTTGAAGTTTTGGCCAATTTGTTGGATTGGTGTTTGACCAGTTCGGAGAGCTTGTGGGGTCTGTTCTTGGCCTTCTCCAGTGCGGTTCTGAAGAAGTCTTTTTTGGACTTGAGTATGTTCCTGTTGTAGGCATTTCTGGCCTGGCCAGAGGAGTTTTAGAAGAGTGGCAGTGGGGTGCTGCCTCCAGGATCTTTCAGCTTGTCGGAGGACTCTCCTCTCGTTGTTAAGGGATCACATGAACCAGGGGTTTCTGTCTTTCATTTGGGTTCTTTTCAACTTTAGTGGGGCTAGATCATACAGAATGTTTGAGATAGACACAGAATAGTGATCATTGAGGCCGCTGACTATTGTGATATGCGAGGGGGAAGGTCGGATTTGAAGCGAGCCTCGAGTTCTCTGCGGTCCAGGTTCTTAGTGTCTCTGATCCAGTGTTTAGGAATCACCTGCTCCGATGCCCTTGTCTTGTGGGTACCAGGTAGGAGAAAGGTGATGGTGTGGTGGTCAGACCAGTCGCATGGGTCTATAGAGATGAGCTTGACTGTTGATTCTTTGGAGATAATCCAGGGAAGGGTGGCACCTTTTGAATGAGTTGGTAGTGAGCAGGCTTGGGTCAGGGCTTGATTGGCCAGGAGGTCCTTGATGACGTTGACATGTGAATCCTTTGGATCGTTCCAGTGCAAGTTAAAGTCACCAAGGAAAATATAATTGGCAATATTGGGACTCTTAGCTGTGATGATTTCCATGAGGTGGATGGTGAAGGAGTCATTCATGCCTGGGGGGTGGTAAAAGATGTGCAGGTTGCACAGTAGGGTGGAGTTGCTGTGAATAGCGAGGGTAAGGTATTTGCAGGATTCAGTAGTGTCCGCCATAAGTCCTGTGACTAGAAGGTTAGAGCGGTAGATGCAGGCAATGCCTCCTCCTTTCTTGTCAGATTGCCTGTCTAGCCTTGCGATGTTGTAAATAGAAGGTAATAGGAGGTCCAGGTATGGAGAGGAGGATTAGTTGAGCCATGATTCGGTAAGGATCTCTAAGTCGAGATTTTTGAAAAGGATGAAATCAGCAATATTTGCAGCATGCTTAGCTGCTGACCGGTAATTAATTAAAAGACCAGATAGAGAGGAATTGGAAGGAGGTTCGGGAGTCTGGGCAGACAGGTGAACAGGCGCTAGATTACTCTTGATCACAATTCTGTTGCAGAAGGTAGCAGGTCTGTTGGGGTTGATAGTGACTGTACAGATGGAGTGTTCGGCACTTGCGTCTAAAGGATGAGGGATAGCTGGGGTAGAGTTGTAGTCTCGGAGGGTGGCAAGGATTTCCATTTCAGTGAGATCTAGTTGACTTGGAGTGGCAAAGGTGGAGTTTTAGGATAGGGCAAGGGAACGGGTTTCTTCCTCTGAAAGGTGGCATGGGGTGCTTGCGGGGAGAAGATGTCTCAAGGATAACGGAAGAGGTTGTTTAGTGAGCTCTGTTAATTGTGGGGAGGTGGCGTTTGGCAGGGGCATGAGGTTGGCAAGGAAGAGTTCAGCGAGGTGGAGGAGGTTCATTAGCTCCAGGATGGAAATATGAATGCTCTGGGTAAGTTTGGTAGCTCTGGCGTGCAGAAAACCGATGTCCCTATAAGAAGGCGCTGCTGGAGGGCAGGAGGCAATGGTTTGGGAGCAGTTCTGACAGCGTGAATAGGTGAAAGGGGGGAAGGACTAGTAAGGCCTGTATTGTAAGCCATAGGATCTATGTTGGAGCCCTTCTGGGGGTTGGATTGAGGGCAGGAAGGGCAAGCAGAACTTGTATCATAAATTTTAGGGGGCGCAACGGTGACATAGTCTACTTGGGGAGCTAGCAGAGAGGGGACCAAAGGTCTAGGGGTGATTCTGTTGGCGAGGCCGGGAGATGTGCTGGATTGTTTCAGTGGTCAATGAAGGGAGACCTAAAGGGGGTTAGTGGGTGGCTGGTCATGCTGGAAGGGCTGGGGGAGGACTCAACAGAGTGGGAGAGGTAAGCACGACGTGTATCGTAGTTCAAGAAGGGCGTACCGGTGACATGGTCTACTTGGGGAGCTAGTAGGGAGGGGACCAAAGGTCTAGAAGTGATTCTGTTGACAAGACTGGGAGATTTGCTAGAAAGGTTAGGGTGATCAGTGTTGGAAGATCTTTTAGTGGGTGATTAGCATCGCTGGGTGGGCTGGTCAAGGGCTCATCAGGGTGGGAGTTAATTACCCTGCCAGTATTGAGCACATGGTTTCTGAGGAGGGTAAAAAGGTCTGCAAATCTATTCAGGTTTTTGGGCAAGGCTTGGATGAAAACTATGCCATTTATATAGAGCGTGATGGTGAGGTCAGCTCGCAGCATTGAGGAGGGTGCTATAGTTAGTTTAGTGCCATACAAAATGTTCGTAGTAGTACATACATTGAAGTGGTGAGCAAAGGTTTTGCTCCAGGCAGATGTTCTTCTAGAATAGAAGATGAGGTCATTCATGACTGTGCTGTTGTCTGCGCAGTAATGCAGGTCAGAGATCAGTGTCTCAGGGTGTCTTTTCAGGGTGGAGTGCTTGAAGGATTTTGTGGCGGTTTTGGAGAGGTTTGGGGGTAGACTAGAGTGTAAGAATTTTCCCCCATAGCGGACAGGCCAGGCCTTGCCATATTGGCTCAGGTGGACTGCTCAAGCACCAATAGGGATAGTTATGCAGCAAGGTTGGCTGCACACCGTGTGGGAGCCAGAATTATACTGTGATAGTACCACAAGGGAACGCACTATTAGTATAGGAGCCTGGTTGGCAGCTCTAGAGAGAGAATAGCTGGTGAGGGTGCGTATAGGTGGTTGGCCGCTCTTGAGAGATAGCTGGTGAGGGTGAGGATAATCATGTTGTATTAGGAGCTCAGTCATTTCATGGTCAGGCAATGCAGGGTGATTGGAGTGTCTTCATACTGTCGCCATTTTAGGATCAAGCAAAATGTAGTCTGCTGGTGAAATGGTTACTGTGTAGATAGCTACAGAAACTCACAGCTCAGAAGGTTTATGAGCAGTCTGATTATGAAGCGCTACCTTCATAGCTCATGTGATGTTCCCCATACCCAACAAGAGAGAGCAATGTCCCGAGTTTACGGGGGGCCGCCATTTTAGGATTAGGCAGTGGTCTGTCCCTGCTCTTATTCCTATTTAAAAGTATGCATGGCTTGTAGCCTGGCTCCTTCTTGTTTATGAAGTTCAGAGGTGGGGCTCAATTAAATAGTGTAGCGCAAATTTTCGGGACCGGATGGTGCCATGGAGAGCACAACAGAGGCCATCCTCCGGTTCCTTGAGCACACGCACAACAAGGGCTGATCTCCGGTCAAGGGAACAGCACGGGACCCAGGCAGCTCCCGGGATATAGGGCGATGGCATCAGGGCAGCCTCCGGGTTGGCGGGTCCCCGACACAACAACCACCAGGACACCAGACGATCCGATGCCAATGACGATACTTAGCCCTCCGCTGGAAAAGGCGTGCTCTCGTCGCCCAAGCGCGCAGTCGGAGCCTGCCACAGTCCCGGTGCAGATCGCGGGGCCAAGGCATCTCCCTAGACGAGGAACAGCAGCAGGCACGGCAGCAAGGATCCCACTACCGTGCTCCCCAGGCTCGCAAGAGAGCTCCCACCACTGGCTCTGCTCCACCGGGCAAGACCCCCCACGCCAGGGGTTGCAGACTCACCAGGGGAGGCACGGGTGTCCGGGAGCCGACACCGCTGGTCAGGGGCTCCCCAACATGGTATCAGTCCTTGTGGGGCCACCAGTCAGAGCAGCAACAGGTCAACGCGCCAAACCAGCCTGGGAGCTTCGCATCAGCAGAGCAGCGCAGGGGTCCGTGCAGTGATGGCCCGACCAGAGCTGTGGAGGATGAAAATCCAGGTAAGTTGACTGCCAAACTCCATTGTTGTGGGAAGGTTCGGCAGTATCCGCAGCCCGGTCCAGGGGGCAGGTGAGTGTAGGGCAGGTGAGGTGGTTTATCTGGGGATATTCGCCAAATGGCAATTCCCAAACCGGGAGCACCTAGGGAGGCTCCCACTCAGGCGGCAAAATGCAACAGCATACATGTAAATGTTCCTTCATCATGCTCCCTAGCTGAACTAACTGACCTTAACTATTTTATTTGCTTACATTCCTTTTCTGCATTCTGCATTATATGCAATTATGCCGTAGTTTACAACCCAGTAGGCAGACAGTGCCACCATGGCCAATGGGCAACAAGTTGAGTTTGCCCATTCCGCCCCTTGCTTCGGACTTCTGTCCCCAGCCCAAGGAAAACTCCAGCCATAAGTACAACAACCAATAGAGGCCACTGCCAGCTGTCAGTGCCAATAGGTATGCCCTGAGCAACTCACCGACAGGTGGAATCTCCAAGCTGGGTGCCTGGGCAGGCCTCACATCCAGCCTTGGGGCTGGCAAAGAGTTCCCTAAGGTCTCATGAGGGTTCTCTGAGGTTTCTTAGAGTGGGGGACAACAGCCCCAGGATTTAGGCACTTGACTTCCACTTTCTCACCTGGCTTCTCAGCCCAGGGTCTGTACCCTAAGGCTAAACAGGTGCCTGGCAAGCGAGGACATCCTTGGGGAAAACCACCACCTCTTCAAGTGTGATATACTCTGTATGTGTTATGCAAGAGTCTGCTTGAAGCAGGTCTCCTTTCCTCTGTCTCTGCAAAAGCACATGCAGCACCTTCAGGTCAGAAGTGGCTTCGCCAGGGTCAGTCTTTGGGTGCTCTTCTGTCGGAGCTGTCAACCCCGATCCACTGATCTTCCCACTGTGGATTGTCCCCTTGTTCTCTGTCTAGGCCTCTGAACTCTCCAAATAGGAGTAGTAACCCCCAGACACCAGAGCTTAGAGACTACCCCACCAAGCTCCTCTATCACTGGTGGTAGCTCAATTCCCTGGATGAAGTCAATGGACATCTGGGACCTGACTATGACCCACCTATGGGCCACTTCCCCATACTATTCCAGGGATACCAGAGCCATAGGTTGGGGAACGTCCGGCCCCTGGACCGGCGTTACTCTACAGGTACTGAGGAAACCAGCCTTTCCACCATCATAGTATGGGTGGAACTAGTATCTTTCCGAGCAAAGACAAGTATCCCATTCACTGTGATCCAGTAGAAGTGGCGACTCAAACCCTCAGGGATCAAAAGCTTACTCGCTAAGTCTATCTCACAACTAAGGTACGCTAATGCATTTTCTACCCTAGGCTTCTGGTGACTATTCCCCTTAAGGCTATTTTGGTCAACCCTGTGAGAAGATGGCCTGGTATATGCCGTCCACTAATTAACGTGGGCACCTTGCACCAGTCCAAACAACCCTTACGGTGATTTAAGAGGTCAAAGATAACCTTAGAAAGCAATCCAAGTGGTAGCAGTGGAGAACTGCCTTCAGGCTTAGTCTTGAAGGAATGATAAGCAGCTTGTTTTACCAGAATGCAACCTTATAGTATTAGTTAAATGAAAGGAGAACCACACAGAAGTTATAAAAATATGTATTTATTAACATAACACACTCTAGGTACGACACAGTATCTTCTACACAAAGACACTCACAAAGCACACAATCCTGTAATACAGAAACAATAGTAAATAGCACTAATACACAGTGGACTCCAGGGAAAGACCAAAGCATATACTAAAATAGTGGTATAAGTACTACGACTCGAGTCAAGACAGTGTCTAGAGGTTGTAGAATCGCTGGGTCCCCAAGGAACCACCCAAGGTGAGTGAGTAGGGACCCCACGGAGGACGGGTGCAGTGTGGGAACACAACCGCGTGTGCCGTACAATTCTATGGGAGAGTCGTGGTTGCAGTTTTAAACTTTAAGGACCCTTCTAAGTGGACTTCGAAGAAACCCCATGGAAAACAAAAACAGTATAACATGAATCAAAAAGTGGGGGTAACCGGAAGAAGTAGATCCTACTTTCCTACAACCCCTGTCAAGTTTACACCAGTGGATGGTTTCTTAGTGCAGACAGGGTCCCACTTCATGTGCTTTAACCGGGAAATGTCATTACACCTGGGTTGGAAATGTGGTGTCACCGCCCACTAGAACCTCCACTCTTAGTCTCAGAGAAGGCCTCGGAACTCTTATCCCCTACTTTATTGTGGAGAGGCATGTGTCACCTCAGACCTCCCCCTCACTCTGCTGGGTGGACTTGAATCATCTTTCTTGGAGTCACTCTCAGGTGCCTTCTTTTGGACCCTGGTGCTGAACCAGCGTCCACCTCCCTCACCAGCTTCTGAGGTTCAGTGAGCTGGGAATCTATCAGATGTTGACATAGTGCTGGAAAACAATTACTGAACATATGCTCTCTTGCAACAAGATTGTACAGCTGATTGTTATTACTCATCTTACTCCCCTTCACCCACCCATTAATTTCCTTATAGAAGTAATTTGTAAAATCTACCCAGGACTGGCTTGTCAGCTTCTAGCTGTCCCAAAACGTTAACTTATATTTCCTGATAAAGGATTTCTTCATGAGTGGGTGTTTCATCCTGTCACCCTTCTCCAGGACCAATAAATAATCCCTCTCCTCCATGGGTGTATGCTTTCAAAGGCTGACTCCACAATCCTTCTCATAAGCCCAATGCATCTCCAGGGCTACCTCATTGGCCTGAATCTCCTTGTGTATTTTATCCCCAACCACAAAGTTGGGAACCAGGCTCTTCCAGATGTGATCCCTTCTGTCTCCAGTAGACACTGGCTTGTGCTGCCACCATTTGCACTGCACTCAGTGAGCTTCTTTACTTTACATTCCAGTTCCCTCTGATTCACTTCATGAGCCAGCAACACTTTCTTCTCCTCCAAGACCCTGTCAGCTGCTATCCTTTCAGCTTCCAAATTCAGCTTCTTTTCTGCAAAGGCTCCCTCTGCCTCAGGCTTCTCCTTCTCTGCAGCCAGTTTTAGCTCGGCCAGCTGCACTTGAGACTCCCTTACAGCTCTTCTGTCCTCCAGCGCCTCAGGGCAGAGGTTGTGAGAGGACACATTGCTCCCTGCTCTGGCAGAGGGCCTCACTCCTGTGGGAAAGTAGGTCTCCTCCCCGTGTTGTAGCTTTGGGCCTGTGGTAATGCTAAAGCCTTCCTCATCCTCATCCTCCAAATCCACCTCCTCATGCTCCTCTGTTGCAGACTGAATCCTGTGGACTGCCTCACAGGCTCAGAGAGCTATTTGAAAGTCCACTTGTGTGGCCCTCTTTCCCAAGGTTAGCTCTTCCTCTTTGCAGAGCTTCCACAACTCTGCCACCTTGAGGTCATCAGTGCTGCAGTGCTCCAACACTATTTTTTTATGCAAGTGTCACATGTGCACAAATGTGAGACATGAATTACATTTGGAAAAAGGAATAAAACATATCCAATCAAAGAGAATTCCAAAAGAAATTGATTCTGATGTCAGATTGTTATTAAAGTTTTATGGTTTTGCACATACGACATAGTGGCCCTGCACAAACAAAAGTATTGGATCCCACCACTGAACACTAAGGTAGGTAATTGGGTGATTAGTTCAGAGGGGTGGAAGCCCACAGAAGCCCCACTCAAATAATAAACACAATTTTTGTCAGGGAGAAACACAGCCACTAACTAAAACTGTGCTTAGCCCTTTGGGAGCTTGGCACAACATCATTAAGGCTTAGCTTAGAGGTTATGTGTATAATGTTTATGCTGCACTCAAATACTAATAACATGAAAACATAACAAAAAAATCCAAATCTAATTTAGAAAAATATAATAAAATGTAGTCAATAAAATGACACAAGCACAACAAATAGCAGTAGAACCCGGAGTAATGATTTTAAAATGTTGTTAGGTCAAAATAGCTCCCAAAAGCACAAAGCGCCACTTATGGTAATCTAGTTGCACTGGACTAGGGTAAATCTAAAAGTTCAGCCTGACCACGATGGATTGCTGGTCGGATACAGGGACTGGGTTGCTGCCAAAGAGTTACCATCTCCAGCCCATGCTGGGTACATCTCCTTCCCAGCCATCCTGTCAGAAAGACCCGCTCTACTCACACCAAAGCCTCTTTTATCCCCATAGCTGGAAAGAATACACAACCCACAACATGACAGCCATGCACAGTCATATGACCCTGGACAGTGTTAGAAAGGCGCATTTGGTTTAAGCAGAACAATGTCAACTTCCTAAAAGAGGCATTTTCAGAGGAGAACTCATAATTGTGCCTAAACATATTTGTTATTGTGATTTCTCATGCCCGGTATGATATTCAGATAGTATGGACTGTTTCTCTGCAACTTTTTAAAGAAATATCTGCTTATTTTGGCTCATAAAAACATTTGTTGCTTTCGCTCATTGAGTACTTTGAAAATCTGAGCAAAATAAGTGTGCCAAATAATGAGTGTTTCAGGGGTGTTGAGGCTTTTGCATTAAAATTGTACAGCACTAACTTGCAGTGACAGCTACTCCACGATGGCGGAGGAACATCGCCCCACAGCCTGGCACAGAGCATCAGTTTATTTTTCGTTTGCCGGCTCTGAGCCAGCTTGTGCATGGAGGGGTGAGGCATGGGAGGGGGGAGGAGGAGTGCGTGTGCACTCCTTAAGTATACGTATGTGTTTGACTGGCCGTCTCAGGCAATCAGCAGCCACGCTGGAGAAACCCCACAGACTCCATGACCTGAGCGGAGTGTTTTTCCTGCCCGCTCAGGCCAATCCCCAAGCTGCTCTGTAGCATGGATATTGGAAGGGAGTCGGTCTCACAGGCTGCTGGGACCAGGAAGAGGCCAGCAGGAGCGATGGGGGAGACGGCCGGAGGCATCGGGTCATTTTTTAAATTATTACTGTTAACACATCCCCCTGCGCTCATCCCACCCGCCCCACCACCCTTTGTTAGTGACAGCTGCCACTGCTAACTTGTACACCTTGTTTGATTTATCTTTGTTTATGCATATTTACTTCCATTTTCCTCCGAATTCTGTATTCATTGTTTTAATTTGTTGACAATTTATGCAGCACGCCTTATACCAATATGTGACAAAGGGCTCTATAAACACCATAAGCAATAAAAGGAACTGTGTTTCATCAAATAATAGATGAGTGTTGAACAGATGGGAAAACTGAGGGGATGAAGAAACGGGTCAAAGAAGAAGAGCCCAAGATAATTTTGGGTAGATTAGGTCAATTAGTAATTTAGTCATAATTATTTCTGCATCAGTTTACATGCTACATATGTAAGTTGCATATAGGATTGGCTCAATCATAATTTCTAATATAGTAGCAGGTACAAGAATCTTGTGAGATGATGGTGAAATGTTGGATGTTGGTTCTTAAAAAGAACACCCTTTAACCCGTTGCATGCTCATGACGAGCTCAGCTCGTCATGAGGCACTGTTGAGCTGCACTCATGACGAGCTGAGCTCGTCACAGCCGTTGGAACATTCGCACGTGGGGATAATTATCCTGCTGTGCTGAGCGTTCTAAAACGGGTGTGGTCATGACGAGCTCTGCTCATCACGAGTGCAGCTCCGCTGTGCCTCATGGCGAGCCGAGCTCGTCACCAGCCCTTCCCCCGCACAGGAAGTGAAAAACCCCCGCAGGGAAGGGGTTAATAACCATGCATCAAGGGCAGACACATAACAGCTATTTTTTAGGGAACCTAATTTCTTTGCATTTCAAAGATCAGACCAACTAGTTGGCAAATAACTAATTTCTGAAGCATACTGGTCGCTGTAGTCATACGGATGGATCCTACTATCCTATTAGCATGGGTCGGCTTTTCAGTTATGCCAAGGTGAACATGAAATCCTACAAAACAGTCACTAATCTATCCCAAGAGGAAGTTGTATATTTATAAGGAAAAAGGTGATCTCAGGATTTCATAAATTGCGTATTATTTTTTTCCGTTAAACACGTGAATTCTTGAATCAGGCCTGCATATCATGAAATGCTCCTCCTGCGTGTAATGTTTGAACACGTAGAAAGCTATTTAATTTGTCTAGTAGTTAAGTGTTTCATACTCTTGCATTTCAACATCTTTGCACGGGGCTCAGTGTACAGAATCTCCTATTATATCGGATCAGGAGACATCTGGCCCGATTCACAGAACTAACTTAAGACAAAATCTTAAACTTACTACTTTTGGTAATCACAGAAGGTAGGATTTTGTCTTAAATTTGTCTTAAGACAGACTTAAAACAGACTTAAGACAAAATCCTAACTTAAGTCTGTCTTAAGTTTGTCTTAAGACAAACTTAAGACAAAATCCTAACTTCTGTGAATACCAAAAGCAGTAAGTTTAGGATTTTGTCTTAAGTTAGTTATGTGAATCAGGTCCAGTATCTTCCTGTGCATAACCCCCTTAACATGAGAATAAAAGTACCTCTCTCTGCAAATGTTAGGGCATATTCACGAGGCTCTTGGTCTTGCGTCACTTTGCGTGGCTTTGAATGACCTTATAGATATGGAGTAAGGAAAAGCAGCGAAAATCGCTGTGTTGCCTTATTCTGTAGTTGAGAGGAGTTCCATGAGCATTGCAGTGGGTGTTTCCATGCAACACCAATGAGTTTTGATGCATCCCCAGAATTATAAGACCAGGTAGACCTTGAGATGCATCAAAACATTATGCCTCTTTCTATGTGTGCTATATTCTGTAGCACACATAGAAAGAGGAAAACGCCTCCCAGGATTATTTTGCACAAAAACAATCCAGCCTCCAACACGGGACCCTTGCACGATGGTGCAAGGGTGCCTGCGTTGGTGCTATGTTGGCAAAATGGCACCAGCGAAAGGATAGGAATGCACTGTATGCCATAGAAATAGTGCATACCTGCCCTTTCACGCAGGGCAGTAAAGCAAGTACACCAATGTACTTACACCTGGACTTAAGGTCTTCTAGGTAGTACCTGGAGGAATATGTGCAGATAAATCCTGTCAGAGTTTGGTGATTTTACACATGAGACTTTAATTCTATAGCTTTTATTGTGCGGTATTAGATATCAGAAAAATGCTCAAGTGAACTGATCTTTAAAATCTGTGTCAGGTATAAACTGCTCACTCTTGTAAATCTAGTTTGGAGCTAGCTTAATAGTAGCATATTGTTGATCATGATGTGTGAACACAAACATTTTTTTCGTAGTTTGGAAATAAATATGCTTTAGTTTTTATATAATTCCATCTCAAAATAAAAAAAGCTCTGTTTTTGGTGAGCTTGAAATTGTCCATACCACATTACAAACATAGTTTAATGCTATTAGTCACACTCTGCCTGTATTTGACAAAAACGTGTTCCAAAACCATGTTCAATTCTGAAAAAGAGGAATCTTTAAAAAGTCCTCTTGCTTTAAAAAGTCTTATCCAGACAACAAATTCCAGCCACTGAAACTGGATCAACATCACTGAAAATGGCTGGAACACTGCTCTCAACCCACCTACCTCAACACAGCAACAGCCTTTCCAAAGCCATCAAGAATTTCAACAACTGGATGACTTACTGCGCCGACTCCCTTGGACCTCCATACACAGCATTACTACAAGATCTAGACCCCAGGCCCTCATCCTTTTCCACCACTCATCAGCTTTTGATACAGTCTTCCATTCCATCTTAATTCAATGCATACACAACATCATAAACTATGAACTTGCACTCTAATGGATCTTCTCCTTCCTGACTGGAAAGACCCACTCAGTCAGCTGTGTCATAATCCTCTGTGGAGCAACATGCACATGGGCAACGAATGAACTACAAGTCCCAACATGCTACAGGGCAACCATCGGGGTTTCTCAGGAAAGCAGAGGCTGCCTTTTAAAGCCCATTCCTCGGGACAAACCAGTGCTTGTCAATCTTGGATATGAATCTTTGACCCTGAATTCCCCGTAGTAGTGTTGCTGTCAATATTTATTACATCGCTCCAAGGACTGGAGCATCCCGCTTTTGTTAGAGCTTCCGCTGGCAGTAGGTGCTGCTTCCTTGAAATGGCCAGTACTCGCACAAATCGCTCCAAGGACCAGATCCTCCCCGCTCTGGTTAGAGCTTCCGCTGGCAGTAGGAGCTGCCGCCTCGCTGTTGCCCGTACTCGGCAGGCTCGTCTGTAGACAGGACATAGAAAACGAAGTACACTAGGTAAGCCTGCTTGTGCTGCTCATGACTAATTGTGTACTGAACCTCTCCGACGATAGGAGCATGAGTCTGCATCACGGTAGACGTACGTGTGACCCTTCCTGGCATACGTCTGTGTTGGGCTGTGAAGCCCTTTTGGATTGTAGACCCTTTCCGGCATGGCGTGAGTCTCATCAAGTCCTAGCTGGGGGATATCATTTCTACCTGTTCCTCATTTGTTTTCCTGCCTTACAAACATCCTACCGGTTGTGTGAGAGACTATTCATGCTTGGCTTGCTGGTGAGGATTGAGGATTCTTAAGTAAGGCAAGTGTGCACTTTCAAGGAGAGAGTGACCTCTTCACTATATATTTCTTTTGGGGGCTTTGTTACTCTGGACAGTCTATACCTTGGATTCCAGTTTGACTTATTCCAAGCCAGGTTGACTTCCTCACTCGCTTCCCACCTGATTACTGATCACTTCACCGGTGGACAGCTTGTAAGTGGGGGTAGGAGGTTGGTACTGCTTCACTGGCTCTACTTGGGAAAATCTGATAGTTTGATGGGTCTAACTGCTGTCCTTTCTTACATGTGCAGGGTATCTCCAGTGGCTGTGAGATTCTCCAAGTAAGAAGGTTCACTACAGATAAGGATCGAAAAGGCTCTTTAAGTAGCGGACCGCTACCTTTTGTTCTTTTATCCTATTTCCACTTTCCCTTGTATGCTGCCCTGCAGAGGAAGAGCATTACCAACTTCCTGGGGTTGGTACGTGGGGATTTGGGAACTACACATTGTCCCTGCTGGATTTGTTCCTGAAGGTTAGTGGCTGTGTGTTGGGAACCAATCTGAGATCTGACAAGCTTGCACCGTACAACTCAGACATCCACAAGCTCCTCTGCAGAGTTTTGCTAAGATCCTCCCTGAGACCAAACCTCTACAATGCATACATAATCCCTCTAGCCAGCATCATCACGCCCTCAAAATCAACATCCTCTCTAACTCAACTACATGCAACTCATTCGCTCCTCATTGACAACACACCCTGTACTCGGATCAAGTTGAATGCCTGCATGAATAAATCGCCCATTGGATGCATCGGAACACCGACAAGCCTGAAATTGTGATCCTTGGGTAGAGCACTTCACCGATGGACTCCACCGATGACCAACACAACTAAGACTAACACACCCCCCCAAAACCCTTGCCAAGAACCTTAGGATCGTGATCAACAGCAAACTCAACATGATGGCCCAAGTCAACGCCATCACTGCCTCATGCTTCCATACCCTAAAGATGCTGAGGAATGTTTTAAATGGCTCTCACTCAGCACCCAGAAAACTGTCACGCACACCCTTTCTACAAGCAAGCTATGGGAACACCCCAAACCTGAAAACTCAACAGAAGGCTGCAGACCAGTAGCATGCTACTTGCCAACAAAGCACTTCAACACTCCATCAGGGGTAACAGGCGCTATATGAATGCAAACCTTTCTTTCCCTTCTATCCCTCCACTATCCTTCTTACTCCAAATAACTGACTAATATCCATCACTCAAATTACTTCATATTTCACCATACTAATTCAACACTAATTGTCTATGGGTCCAGGATTAGCGTGCTACTCGCCAAAAAAGCACTTTGACGCCTTGTCAGGGGTAATAAGCACATACAAATGCAATCACAATACAATTACAATACAATAACTCAACAGCCACAATCACATTCAATGTCCCACGCCCCACTCACATCACACCTGAAGGAGCTCCACACAAACTAGCAAAATTCAAACTCCTCACCCCAACTTTCAACTACGTAACACTGGCCCAGCAAACGTCAACAACTGCATCTGCTTCCACATATCTTCCAGATACCTCCCGTCATCAGGACTCTCTCGTGCCCATTCCATGCATATTGAAAACTAGACATGGTCCTCAAGCCTTCTTCTACATCGCTTTTAAAGCACGGAATGAGCTGCAACTACACATAAGAACCTCCTCCTCACTTCTTGACTTCCAGAAAAAGCTGAAGGCCTGGCTATTTGACTAGTACAACTAGGCTCTAGTTTCGCTAGGCTCACCCCTACTCAAGCACCAGTGTATCCTCCCGGGTAATGCGCTCTACAGATCTGCATCGCATGAGTTGTGACCTGCTTCATACGGCTTTGGTCATCATTCAGTCCCCTGTGCATAGAAGAAGATCCCTTGTCAGAACATGGAAGAAGAGGAGGGAGGATTACAGTGGCATAGCTAGGGGGGCAGTCCACCACGGGCATCACTTTTTTTGGGGGGTGCTGCAAGCTACAAGCGCAAGTTAAGTTTTGTTTTAGCTTTTACCTTATTCTCCATCATCGGCGTTTGGCACCGCTAAATGCCCCCATGCCCATTGTCGCCTGCCTACCCCCCACACCACCCGCCTGGCATAGTCATTCTCCAGCTCACCCCCCATCACCTACAGTGGGCGGCGGCAAACTGAGGTATCACCCTGGGCATCAAAAGCCCTAGCTACGCCACTGGGGAATTAACTGAGTCTTTATAATTACATCACTGAGCTTGACAGGGATACAGGAAAAGGTCAGAAGCTGCAGGGTGTCACCATACTATAGCCCGGGCTTGTATTCTATTAATTTTACTGTTGTCCCAGCTCATTAATTTAACAGCAACAATAAAACTCGAAAGCAACATTTCACTCAAGCAACATAAAACCAGCAGAAAGTATCAGTAGAAAGTATTGCAGGAGCCTGAAGATTAGCCAAGAATGCTATTTAAGTCTAAACACACAGTTTACAGATTTTCTCCCTTGGATAATTCTGATTGCTCTTGAAAAGGTGGATGGACCTTTACCACTAATTGAGAATGCAGCTAGTATAATTCTTATACTTTAAGTTCCGGACCCCTGCACTTAAAGTATAAGAATTGTTTTATCATCTTTATTCCGATTAGTCTTTTTACAGAAATGTCAATAAAAATGTTTATTAGTGGCAGCAGAAATCAATGCAGAGTGTTCCAAGTTGGAAATTGTCACTAAACTATCTAACCTAAATAGAACCCATGAAGAGTTATTTTCAGATAAGAGCAAGATTTAGAATATGAGAAGAAGAGTTGTTTCTGGAAACTTAGCTGAGTTTGTTAAAGCTGCAGTACAACCACTTTAACCGCATCGCTGCGGCGGTTATTTTTGCGCTGTGCGGCTTTTTTCCAAAAGCCACGTTAGATGACGAGCTCAGCTCGTCATCCGCACACGACCACCGTGGCTGATGACGAGCTGAGCTCATCATCAGCAGCGAAGGGGTTAATAGGATGATCTTTGCAGTAGCATTGATCAAGGAGGGGTCTCTGAATAAAGGAAGATTGTCGCCTTTTAGCAGTAGCTGTTGATAACAGAAATAAAGGAGCCACTCCTCAGTAGAAGAGTCACAAAGGCACAGTTTCTACCCATCCAATTCTGCAATTCTCTTTCTTCTCTACTCCAACTAGCTGGGAAGACTCATTAATATAAACACAATGATGTATCGATAATTGTTAGGCGTTAACTCCTCTCTTCCAATGGAAACTGCTCATCCCATGGTGTCAACTACCGATGTTTTTTTCAGAATTTTGTTACATGAAGGAAAGATCTCAGGAGAACCTTCTTCACTAAACTAAAAGATGTGCTCTATGTCCATTGTGAATTCAAAGAAAGCTGGATATGATTTGGCAAACTAGCAATAATATTTTGTAATGCATTCATAAAATATACCGAAATCATTATTTATTCAAGTAGTTACAGCAGCTCACTTTATTAGGAAAGGGACCTACCATAGTGTGAGAAAGCTAAATAAACTTGTATTTGAAGTCAACACATTCTTAAGCAAGTTGCTGGTGCTAGACAAATGTTCTAAATAAACCTCTTTTAAGCTATGAGCAAGAGTGGAAAGAAAAGGTTTTTAGGCCTAACTAAAGAGGAACATTTAAGAAGAATAGCCTGGTACAAAAAAAGTCTTCTATATTATTTTGTATATGTTTAAATACTGCACATCTTCCACATATATGATTAATCTAAGATTAATTTACTAAATTAAAAATACACTTGACTATGATTCTTTCACGTTATAACACAGGCACATTTCTCTGTGTGTTAATTTTCTGTGTAAATATTTCTACAGCAGTTTAAACACAATCTAAAGTGCAATTCTAACATGATCTGTGAGTTAAATTTTCATTTTAAAGTAATTTTCAACAGTATCTCTCGAGCAGAAGAACATGGGGGCATATTATCAAGAAACGGCGTTAAAATGATTGCCGCGGCGATAATGGGCTTGATAATATGCCCTTGTGAATTCCCATAGAAGCCCATGTTCTGGTGTGAACATGGACTTCTATTGGAATTCTCTTCGGCATATAATCTTAACTCTGTTCTTGATAATATGCCCCGCAGTGAATGCATTTCCGCATTTTGTTTAAAGCATAATACTTACTACATTTAAATTGTACTCCACTGATTGTCTTTTTTTAACATAATGCACTAATTAATCTATGGAGCTGTGGTGACTTGTTTATTGGTTGTGTTGCAGTAAGACAACTATATTTGTTCATGTTGCAATCACAATTCTTAAACATTTTGGGCATGAATAAGCCATTAAGATGTCACAGTTGCTCAGTGGATTAAAACACCTGTTGCCAGCATCTGTCTGACCTGCGAGGTCAAAGGTTACAGCCCTGCAGGCTTAGCACGGGGTTTCATCCCTCTTAGATGAATTAATCAATAAGTATGGGGCTTGTGAAAGAACTGCTGCCACGGCTCAGTGAAGCCCGGGGATATTTACTACAACAGACACAAACATGTCATTCCGAGCAGTGCTACCTACGACCCTTGTTTATCTGTGTGTGCATTCAGCATGCTTGTTCTATTATTGCAGCAGCCGGTTGGAGCTCTTAGGAGCTAAATCTTTTTCAACTAAACCGACACCCCCTCCCCTTCACGCATTCCCTGCAATTTTTTTTTAATATAGTTGATTTACTTAGGCCTGGCGTCTAAATTACACTGAAATCTGTATGCAAAGCATCCGATTGATCAAAGAAAAGACACTCTAAGCTACCGACATATTTGAGTTCAATAGTCACATCATGACAACCCGTGGTTGGAATTCCTCATTTGAGCGCCAAGGCAGCATCCTCTTGAGGGCAAGTTACAACTCCGCTTTAGTGTGTGAGGCCTACATTGTTTAAGGCTGGCGACTTTTGTAGCTCGCGCGCTTTGTTTTGAGAAGTTTCTCCGCCTCTCCTTGCCCTGATGCTGGTAATCCCTGGTACAATGCCGCCCCACCCTGCTACATCCGATGCATCCCCTGCAGTCTGTAATTACCCGGTGTGTAACCCCGGGGTCGCATGCACTCCTTTAGCCTAGTCTTTGTCACTCTTTGTTTGCGGAACAAAACAAGGAATAAAGGCGGGGTTTCTGTTTCTGATATGATAGAAACAGCACGTGAACGGCGCCGTACTTTAAATTAGCACGTTAATTACAGATTGCATGCATGCAAGGTAATAAAAGTCCCCATGTTAGTAAAAGACTAGCAACTTTAATTACAAGCACGCCCAGAAACCGTGTTTTGTAACTGCCACTGCATCCATGCGCAGGTTGTAGCCAACAATTAAAAATGGCTGCCAGGGCTGCAAAGGGAAACTAAAGTAACAAGACCAGGGGTGTCTGAGATCCAAACCCAAGCACCAGGGCTTTAAGGCGAATGAACAAAATGGAGGCCTCGAAAAAGGGCCTGGGCTATGTCATTAAGAGCATGACTTAAACACCTAAATTACAGTTCTGTGATTTTATAGAGTGCCACCTGACCTGTTGGTGACTCTCTGAGCTTTTTGTTATTACATCTAGATATACAGCACAACAATTGACTAACACCAGCTAAGACGATTGGCTTTATCAATGGATGTTAGCTGTTTGAGATAAATCAGTAATAACAATGATTCTGTTGAAAATAATACTGAAATTGTTTCATTTCTGAAATCACGAGGCTGTGAATTCGACATTAATGAGGCCTGTGGAAGGGGTAGTGGTTTTAGAGTGTCTTTTGGGTGAGCTGCAGCACGGATGAGGTATCGGCAACCAGGCGCACAAAGCCCATTGGACTCAACGGGCTTCAGCCCCCTCGTCGTGTGTGTCAGTCCGGGATGAGACAGCTTCCTGTGCGCACAGGTCTTTTAAAGACCTTTCGCTTGTTAATGAGGCTTTGATGGGTTTCACCCCTTCTTAGGGCCCCTGCAGCTCCACTCTGCCATTTGCTTGAAGAATCAGCCCCGCCCACCGAAATTTTTTCAGAGCCCCCCCCCCCCCCGAAATTTGACTCCAGGTGCACCAATGTCGGCAACTCATCTTCACCCATTGTGCTCCAATGTCCCGGGGCAAGAGACAGCAGGGATAGATTTGCAATGGGGTAAACTCCTGGCTTCTCCCAATGGCAGACACCTGGGCTCCTACTGCCAAGATCAGTTGCTACCGCCAAGATCGGTCACTGTGGATAGCTGTTCTACTGTGGGCCAAAATCTGTTTTAGAATAGCACCAAAGTGACGCGGCCCAGCTGAGAAGTATTCCAAGGTTATGTGACAGGGAGGAATGTGGTGTGTGCTTGTGACAGTCCTTCCTTGATGAATCTTCAACAGGCACTCTGTTGTGGGCGAAATACACCTCCACCACAAACTATGCCCCAGTAGGGATGCAAGCTACCTTAAATACAGGCACATAGACATTACGGGGCTTATTTAAGAGCCCTTGCTTTAATTTTAAGCTACTGGTGTGTCACTTATTGTGACGCACCAGCGGCGTAAAAAATGTGCCTTGTTGCACCATATTTACAAAGTGACGCATTTAGGTAGATGTGTGACTTTCCAGTGAACTCAGTGTTATGGTCACTAATGGTTTGGTCCTATATAGTTTGGCAATACTATTTGCTAATGATGATTTGTGCGGCTATAGGTGCATGTTCTCACTAGCTTCCAAAATGTCCGTTGCCATATAACTGGCGGGCGCAATGGGATCATCTCAGAGGGTAGTGTCCATACATTTATCTAGTCAAGATGCTCTTAACCCGGGGTTACCATCCAGAATTGTGGGCCATCAGAAGTAAACCGCTATCACGTCTTTGTCTTCGGAGGTCCCTACTCTGCAGGACAGGCATTAGTGGAAAGGTAGTTTGATTTCCCACAACCCAGCAAAACTGGAGTGCAATACTTCTCATGTCTTACGCAAATGTTACTGCAGCCTTGTGGGGTACCAGGGGCACCGACGAAACTTGGGGTTGCACTCAGCAAAATCGGAGCGCAGCGCTTCTCATGGACTTACGCAAATATCATTGCAGCCCTGAGGGGGTACCCGGTCTAGCTCAATCTGGAGTTAATTGAACTATACAGGGCAGCCCATCTGGAGTTCAGAAAGGTGGGGTAGATGTATCCAGCTATTCGTGTATTTTACCAGGACTGCTCAAATTGTCCCGGTCGATTATTCAGGTCAGATATGGGGTGGAAGGGTGGAGCTATCAGGCTAGGGCTCATATTCTTGATTTAGGATACCATGGAGGCTGCAATGATGGCCCGCTGGGTCAGAGGACCAAAGGCATGGATTGTGTGGAATCTGACGAAAGATAATATGTGCCCTTAATCCCGCTGTTAGGTTTGTCTCTAACTCCTTTCTTTCTTTTGTATCCTCCGGTCAGCGCAAGTGTAAAGCAGAAGAATTGGAGACACCAACTGGGTACCTCGTTGTCCTTCGTGAACGCGGAAGCGGTTTACAATGGGTTCTGGGTGAGGACCACTCACACATGAGGCATTGCCAAGGTGTAAGGTGCAAGGAGTTGTTTATGAATACCAGCAGGATCTCTCTTGTTGCCATTCTCGGTGGACGCAGACGGGGTTCAGAGGCCCGCCCATGCATGCTGGGTGCAAGCTAAGCACAGGGAGGGAGGAAGATGGGTGTATGCGGGTGCCCGAGGGAGGTATCGTAATGGCAGACGGGCCCCTATACAAGCACTCCCGGTATGGTCGATGTGCGGGGTCCTCACGAAAGGGGGAACCCGCCCATGTCCAAGAGGTACTGGACTAGGGGTTTCTGAGAGGAAGAGTCCCAAATTAGTCATATTCTCATTCTGTAATTCTTAGCAATGGATCCACAGGAACAATGGAAGTTCCACTTCCAGTAGGCATCTTTGGGCCAACACCCCACAAATGCAGTGGCGCAATAAACTTGGCATGATAGCATTATTCCTGGTAGATAATATTTAGGGTGCAGGAGTGCTAAGGGAGATAACCTTTGGCCGAACTGGGCCCTCTGTGCAAGTCACTCTGGTAGGAAGGTGGGCCCACAGCATCCCATGATTGTAGTGGCAGAGGGCATTTTGGTCTGGGCCTTGAACACTTCTGTTAGAAACCAAATAAGAAGATGGAAAATTTGGTTAGGTCTCCATAATTCCATGCTTTTGCATGCATTCTTTCGGCAGGGAAAGTTTTCTCATAAAGAATGGCCCATTGATAGTTGAAAATTTCAGCAGGGAGACAACAGCCAGCAATTCAACCCCACACAATGCACGTTATGGACTCGGTTCACGCTTGGGAACTCGCAGAAGAGGATGTGTGGATAATAGATCACTCATATGTGAGGACGTTGGAAAAAACTCTTTTTTAACAGGTACCTACGAGGCTAGGGCACGGCAGCCAGGTGCTAAAATCTCTTTCTACGGGCAGGGTGGTCTGCATTTTTGCCAGTTCAGGGAACTGGTGACACACACGCTGTGTAAAAATCAGGTACCTCCTGAAGTTTGTATCTTGCATTTAGGGGGTAACGACTTGGTACGCCTGGGGCGGAGGAGTCTAATAGAGACCCTGCTTACTGAAGTGGGGTGGTTGGCAAAGAGATGCCCCCAAGCATTGATAGTGTGGTCACACATGATTCCTAGCTTCGAGTGGAAAGGGGGTGAGTCTGTGTGGGCCTGGACTTATTCGGTTAAGAGGATTAGCAACAAGATGGAGAAGTTATTCAGGACCCCGAAGCTTAGATCAATAGAACACGGGTGCATCAAAGGGCAGCACTTTTTTCTGCAGGATGGTGTGCACCTCTCAAGTCGAGGTAATCAGGTATTCATTGAGAATATACTGGCATGGTTAGAAGGGGCAAGGCGCAGGGCATGACCTTCTGGTAGGCGGAGGCCAGATAGTCGGGTAATTATACTGGCCTGGGGGTATACAGACAAAATATCGATTTTTAAATATCAAAGGGACATAATATAGAATGTAAGTTATATCGATAGATTTAACATTTATATTAGTAATATCGATGTTTTATATATCGATGTTAGTAATATCTATGTTAATAATTTCGATGTTACTAATATCGATTTTTATATTATTTTTATGTATATTATTATGTATTTATTATGTTTTTAATTTATATTTATGTAATTTAATTAAATGTTGTGTTTTAGTTCTGTAGCGGGTTGTGGGTTTATAGGGGAATAGGGTGGGAAGTAACTTAATTATACTAAATTAATTATTAATTATTAGGAATTATAAATTAATTTACATTAATTGGTCATTCATTTTAAATAATTGGTAATTCATTTATTTAATTGATTAATTGATAATTATGTTCTGTAGCGGGTTGTGGGTTTATAGGGGAATAGGGTGGGAAGTAATTTAATTATACTAAATTAATTATTAATTATTAGAAATTATATATTTTTTAATTAATTGGTAATTAGTTTTAATTAATTGGTAATTAGTTGGTATTAATTGATTAATTGATAATTATGTTCTGTAGCGGGTTGTGGGTTTATAGGGGAATAGGGTGGGAAGTAATTTATTTATACTAAATTAATTATTAATTATTAGGAATTATAAATTAATTTTAATTAATTGGTAATTAATTTTAACTAATTGGTAATTAATTGTTATTACTTGATTAATTGATAATTATGTTCTGTAGCGGGTTGTGGGTTTATAGGAGAATAGGGTGGGAAGTAATTTAAATGTAATTAAGTAATAATGTTTTTTATTTAATTGTTTTGTTAATTCTATTATTGTTAATTAATTATTACTTGGTAATTAATTATTAATAATTGGTATTTATTATTATTATTTTTTGTTAATTATTTATTGCTAATCATGTTATGTTATGTTATGTTATAGGTTGTTTTGTAGCGCGCTCTGCTACTGGGGAGTATCCTGGCGCATTGCGGAGGTGACCAAACATAACACAGAGAGACAGCCTAGACCTGACAAACAAACAGATGAGTCTTGAGATCCTTTTTAAACTTGGATAGACACTGGGCGGTACGCAAATGAAGAGGGAGAGCATTCCAAGCCTTCGCAGTTACCACAGAAATAGATTGGCCGCCCAGCCTAGCCCGCTTATAGCGGGGAAGAGTCAGTTTGGCCAGCGAGGCTGACCTGAGACAGCGAGAAGGAGTGTATAAAGAGAAGCGCTTCCTCAGGTAGCCGGGGCCTAGCTCATGGACAGCTCTAAATGACAGCACAAGAGATTTGAACATAATTCTCTGCGCTATAGGGAGCCAGTGGAGTGCGCGCATGTGTGACCGGGCGCTCTGCCATTTCGGAATGCTAAACAAAAGGCGGACCGCGGCGTTCTGGACAACCTGCAGTCATTTGACCAGATACGCCGGGATACCACAAAACAATGCATTAGCATAGTCCAATCTGGACAAGATGAGGGCACGCGCAACCGTTTCCCTAGCTTCTCTGGGCAGCAGAGGGAAGAATTTTCTTAAAGCCTTTAGCGTAGCAAAACAGGTCCCTGACAGCTTCTTGATATGGTCCTCAAATCTGAGGTCTTCTCCGAACCAAATTCCGAGGTTCTTAGCCGGGCCTCCCATCACCTTGGGACTAGGAAAATCCGGGGGCCACAACTCATTCTTAAAGTTGGAGGGGAAGGACCCATAGAAGAGGACCTCTGACTTATCCTCGTTGCATTTAAGCTGGGCCATCGCCAGCCAATGAAAGACCGAGGAAAGACAGAGGTGAACAGCCGTTGTATCCAGCTGGTCATCCGGCCAGGTAAAGAGCAGCTGGGTGTCATCAGCGTATCCGATGACCTTAGCCCCAAGCTGTTCGGCCAGGTATATCACAGAGGTGATGTAGGCGTTAAACATCAACAGGCTCAAAGTGGAGCCCTGAGGGACCCCCGTGCAGAGTGGTTTGGCCTTTGAGGCAAACGGCGGCATCCATACTTGCTGCGTCCTATCAGAAAGGAAGGATGACAACCAAGCCAGTACCCTGCCGCCAATGCCAATCTCAGACAGTCTAGCAAGGAGGAGATTATGGGGGACGGTATCAAACGCGGCAGAGAGGTCCAGAACAATCAGGACCGCTCTGCCGCCACCATCCAAGCACTCTCGAATGGCCTCCGTCACCTCCACCAAAGCTGTCTCTGTGCTAAAGGCTGCCCTGAACCCTGACTGCGCCGGGTGCCGGGCATTGGATCTTTCGATAAAGCTGTCTAGTTGGCGAAAAGGCACCTTCTCACAGATCTTCGCCAGGGCAGGTAGCAAAGATATAGGGCGATAATTTCCCGGTACCGTAGCCTCAAGCCCTGACTTCTTCAGTAAAGGGAGCAGCATAGCTTGCTTCCAGCATCCCGGAACCGTGGCAGAAGACAGTGAAAGGTTCACAATCTGGGTGACCTCAGTACATACAGTAGACGCCACTTAAGAGAGAACTCGGGCAGGGCAAGGGTCAGAAGGTGAGCCCATTTCAGGGACTGAAGGAGAGCCTGGACATCAGGCTCCTCTGCCACTAAAAAATCCAGAAACTGCTGTAAGGGGCAGTAGACTGTTTGAGAGACAGTAGTCATCAGAATATTGCTTGTGGGCAAGGCAGCGAGCAAATCCCTTTGAATTTTTTCAATTTTTTCACTGAAAAAACAGGATAGCTCCTCGCACCATTGAGAAGAAGAGGGAAGCAATGGGGAGTCTGCGACAGGGGATAAAAAGCTTTTAACAATTGAAAAGATCTCACGGCTATTGTTACTAGCTTTAGCAATCCTCCCAGCATTGTAACCACCCTTAGCTAATCTGATGGCGGCATAATATTCCCTCTGGGCAGTCCACAGGATTGCTTTAGCCTCTGGCTGATAGTCTCGTCTCCAAGCCCGCTCTAATTTCTTGCAGCCACGTTTCAAATCCCTTAGATCGGGCGAAAACCATGGCTGAGAAGGGATGCAGCGAGGTCGGGACGGGGCATTAGGCTTTGTGGATTCTTTGACCGCACATTCCATCCACCCATTAAAGCTACTAACCGCCTCTACCAGCTCCCCGCTGATTATTGGTCGGGACTTAATTAAGGCTCGCTCAAAGGAGGCAATGTTGATCTTTGGAGGGAGGTCCAGGACCGGACCCGTGCTCACTCTATCGAGTCCATCCACCTGCCAGGCAAAACTGACCAACTTGTGGTCGGACCACGTCACTCTATCCGACCTAAGTGCCACAATGGGAAAGTTGGAACAAACCAAGTTGAGTAAGTGACTCCCCACATGAGTCGGACCTTCCACCCATTGTTTGAGTTGGGCCAGTTCCAAGATCTCTGCCAGGCGGCTGGCCATAGATGAATCATTGGCCTCCATGTGGATGTTAAGGTCCCCCAGTAAAAGGTACTTTGAAAAACTCATGACTCTGGGCACTATACACTCCTCCAGTGACTCAATAAAGGGACCAGCATATCCTGGTGGTCTATAGACTAGAGACCCCTCCAGGGTAAAGTGAGGATTAATCACCAGGGAGAAGTGGAGCACCTCCCCATCCGCCAAGCCACCAGCCTGTTCAGTGGAAAGGCTCCATCCCTCTCTGTGAATAATGGCTAAGCCACCTCCCCTGCCCGTAGGGCGGTCCACCCTAACAATTTTAAAACCTCTAGGAACAGCAAGTTCAATAGTAGGGGCGTACGAGCCATTAAGCCATGTCTCCATGATAAAAAGGAGCTCCAGCTCGCCATCGCCCATAATATCAAGGATGTCATCGGTATGTTTAGACATGGATCTGGCGTTAATCAGGCCAGCCCTAACCAAAGTGGGACCAAGCCTGATATCTGCTCGAATGGCTGTTAGCACAGGGGCGAAACCGCAGTTCGTGCACTTCTGCACCTCACAATCCGGCCCAGCTAGGCCGCATCGAGCATCACAGGGGGTGGAATTCAGCCTCAGAAGCGCATTTCTTGAATATCTAATGGTGCCTCCCAGGCGTCTGAGGGGGACAGAGGGACATATAGGAGGGCTAGCCCTGGGCCCGTCCGAGGCACGGACGGGCACAGACGGGCTAACCTTTGGCTTACCTTCGGCGCGCCTAAGGCGCGCCCGCCATGCGCGACCGCTGCGCGCTACCGGGGGCATGCTAAATTTATAGCTAGTCCTCTCTCCACCAGCTAGAACGCTGCCACCAGTTCTGCTGGGGAGAAGGACTACCCCTAAGATGGCCGCCCGCCCTCCACTCGACTGTAAACAGCCTGCACGATGTAAGGGGTCAGAAAAGACACTAGGAGCAAAGTGGGTGAGTCAAAGCACCCCCGCAATGTACCTGCACAACATAAAAGGTTAGTCCAAGTGAAAATACAATTTTTAAAATTTTCGGAAAATCTGCGTTTTTTTCTAAAATGAGCAGCTAATAAAGTAGTGCTCGAGTTATGGGCCACACGCTCAGCAGAGGTTATAGGGAGCTGCCACCACCCTACTCACACCGCAAAGTCTCCTACCTACAGCAGAATTTATAGCTAGTCCTCTCTCCACCAGCTAGAACGCTGCCACCAGTTCTGCTGGGGAGAAGGACTACCCCTAAGATGGCCGCCCGCCCTCCACTCGACTGTAAACAGCCTGCACGATGTAAGGGGCCAGAAAAGACACTAGGAGCAAAGTGGGTGAGTCAAAGCACCCCCGCAATGTACCTGCACAACATAAAAGGTTAATCCAAGTGAAAATACAATTTTTAATCATGT
Source organism: Lissotriton vulgaris (assembly GCF_964263255.1). NCBI lineage: Eukaryota > Metazoa > Chordata > Amphibia > Caudata > Salamandridae > Lissotriton > Lissotriton vulgaris. The sequence goes on from NC_141685.1 coordinate 1,472,832,069, forward strand.
TTTTAATAATTATGTATTGGTATTTGTAAATGGTTTATAGTTCTTTAATAGTTAAGTTTTTTAATATTTTAAAATATTAATTTATTTATAAGTATGTTATTTTTACCCCTACCCTATCCAACACTTTCCTTACTGTTGCACTCTCTGGAGTGGGAATACTAATGTTTACCCCTACGCTATCCAACACTTTCCCTACTGTTGTACTCTCTGGAGTGGGAATAGTAATTTTTAATCTCCCGCTATCCAACGCTTTCCCTACTGTTGCACTCTCTGGAGTGGGAATAGTTATTTTTACCCTCCCTCTATCCAACGCTTTCCCTACTGTTGCACTCACTGGAGTGGGAATAGTAATTTTTACCTCTACGATATCCAACGCTTTCCCTACTGTTGCACTCTCTGGAGTGGGAATAGTAATTTTTACCACTACGCTATCCAATGCTTTCCCTACTGTTGCACTCACTGGAGTGGAAATAGTAAATTTTATGCCTACGCTATCCAACGCTTTCCCTACTGTTGCACTCTCTGGAGAGGGAATAGTAATTTTTACCCCTACGCTATCCAATGTTTTCCCTACTGTTGCACTCACTGGAGTGGGAATAGTAATTTTTAATCTTCCGCTATCCAACGCTTTCCCTACTGTTGCACTCACTGGAGTGGGAATAGTAATTTTTACCCCTACTCTATCCAATGCTTTCCCTACTGTTGCACTCTCTGGAGTGGGAATAGTAATTTTTACCTCTACGCTATCCAATGCTTTCCCTACTGTTACACTCTCTGGAGTGGGAATAGTAATTTTTACCCCTACGCTATCCAATGTATTTTCTACTGTTGCACTCACTGGAGTGGTAATAGTAAATTTAACCCTCTCGCTATCCTACGTTGAAAATATTTTATATGTTTTGTTAATAATATGTATATATATAGATATATATATATATATATATATATATATATATATATATATATATATATATATATATATATTCCCCACACTGTCACCAATGTTAGAACTCCTCCCATTCATGACGAGTTGACAACAAAGGAGCCGCGGCCACAAGTATTGTAGTACAAGTTTATTCAGGCACGATGTCCTACGCGTTTCGGAGTTGTAGTCACTCCTTCATTACGGGTAGTAAACAATGTTAACGTGAAGGTAAATAAAGTGAAAATCACGTGCTCATGGACATGGACAACAGACTCCCTCGCAGGGGATTGTCCGTGTAATCGTCTCAATAAAGAATTAAAACATGAGCGTCAAAAAGCATTATAATGCGACACTTTTGTGCGATTTGCTAGATTTCATAACTGAAAGCTCACATAATTGAAATAAGAGTGTTGGTTCAAAGATAAAGTGAATAACTTAAGTCATGCCACAAACATGTTTGCAAATAAAATTGTCAAAAATGCAATAACAGGGTACATCAAAGTAAAATACTGGTACAGAATCATAAAACAAACAATTAATGTGAAAGTTCGAATACTGCTAGTTTTTCAAATTAAGTGGAGGCGCGAACCCGCCAAGTGAGAAAAACTCAAAGCTCGTAAAGCTGCTTTACCAGCTCGAGCTACCGGCTTGTGTTAAACTTCTGGCGAAAAAGCCCTAGGTACATTACTAACTCCAGGGGCTTACATCATTATCAGTGAGCATGAATGTAATAACTATATAAACAAACAAATTGATTTGTGTAGGCCAAGTGGGCTTAAATTAATCATAATCAGCTGATACATGTCTGTTAACAAATGCAGTATTCCCAACATTTAAGTGCCGCAGTGGGCAAAATTGACCAATTCCGATATAGGAAGCCTAAGGTACATGTGTAACCTGCTAGACAATCCTGAGCAACATAATTACCCATCATCAATGCGATTTCTTGTGTAAATAATAAATGCAATTTGTAGCCCTAGTGGGCATGAATCACTCGTGTTCTGTAATATATTATAATCAGAGTTCACAATGTTGTGGCATCTCAGTGGGCCAACTTGACCAACAGATCAGGTACTTTTGAAAAGATATGTAGTTTATCCGATATAATCATCACAGGACAGAAATAATGCGGTAGCCAAACACATGGAGAGCAACCATGACGGAAACTGGAAACTCTTAAAGTTTTGGGGATTAGAAACCATGCCCCTGTCTGATCGAGGTGGCCACCGGGAAAAACTTTTAAGGCAAAAAGAGTCACGTCTCATCCTACATTTTCGAACCATGACACCCCAAGGACTGAATCAGTCGGAGGAACTGTACATTCATTTGTAAATTAAGAACTACACTTCTCTATCCCATTCACCCTTACCCACATCCCACCCCTCTTCCCCTTCCACCCCCTCCTTTTCCCACACGTGAGGGATCTCAGCCCACTGGAGGGCAGCATTGAATTTTCAAAAGACAAACTGCGTCTCAATTGCCCAATGGAGGGCATCACTAGACTGTATATATTGTATATATTGTATGCGCAGCATTATTGGTATGGCTGAATAGACAGGGGGTCTACGAATACCAATGAATAACTACGATGGGAATAATGCAATAAAAAAAACTACATTGTCCAGAATTCCCAGCTGGTCTACAAACAGGAAGTGTAAGAATCACATGCTTTCTGGGTAGTATGGGTATTTTAAACAATGTGCATCCTCAGAAGAAATTGACCGTGAGCAAGGTAGATGTAACTACTGAAACGCGTTTGTTTTTCTGTGCTAAATAGAAAATAAAAATGTTTGCTGAGAACACTGGCTGTGAGTGGCGGCTCAATTCGTTTATTCTTTGGAATTTACGTGGTTGGATTTACTAGCGGCTTGGTTCGGCCGCAGGAGCTACGCACCGCTAAGCAGCGCCATTACGGGGGAAACATGAACCATCGCAGTTGGAATATATATATATATATATATATATATATATATATATATATATATATATATATATATATATATATATATATATATATATATATATATATATATATATATATATATATATATATATATATATATATATATATTACCTACTGGCGGTCGCCAGTAGGTATATATAGTTAGGATTTTTTCTCTATGGGATTTTTGAAAATTCTATGTCTAATAACTTTGGCGTTTGTGGACGGAATTGGCTGAAATTTTCAGGAAAATGGAACATTTTGTTTCTGAGCAGCCCCTGACAATTTGGGGGGGTTTCATCTAGGGGGGGCCGAGAAAAAAGGGGGGTCCCAAAACGCGTTTTTCCCATGTTAATTTCCATAGGGCGGTTGGCCTCACTTTTAGCTCGAACGGCTGAATGGATTTGCATGAAACTTGGCAAAATTGTAGGGACTGTTAGCCCGATGTGCCTTTGCTAGGTCTCAATATATGTGCTCCAGTGGATTTTGAGTAATTTAGGTTCAAAAAAAGATATATATCTGGGCGGAGCCTAACCACACATCTGATCTGATTGGCTGTCAGCACTTCATCCAAGAAGTGTTGGCAGCCATCTTGGGACCAATATACATGATAGCACCTCATTAAAAAGCATTGTAGTTAATAGAGGGTTTTAGGACTTTAGTTACATTATAAATCATTTGTTGATGGTACCATACTCGTTTTAGGAATTGTGGTGGGTTCTAAGGTGATTTTACCATGTGAAAAAACCTTCTGCTGTGATATCATGAATATTGTTTGAAAGAAAACTAATATCTCATGATTTTTCCGCAGTGGTTTGGAAGGGGATCTATAAGCTAAACTGAAAGCATATTTTCTGTAAATTCACATTATCTTTCTCAGTCATGTGAAAATGAAGTCTGACATTCTCAGTAAAACATGTACATCCAACAAGGACAGAGACTGTCAGTTGATTCCTTTGTGTTCTACTGCAGCCTCCTAGAGTGTTCTAAAGAACAACTAGAGCGCTAACAGTCCTACTTATTACAAAGGTATGGCACACCTGAAGCCATCTTGATTGGAATAAAGTGGTAACTCTTAAAACATTTAATTTAAAAAGAAACAACATGAGGGGGTATATTTTGCCATAGAAAGTATGATTAGTGCTGCAGAATGAAAAATTAGGGCACATTTTGAGTGACTTCTCAAATCCTTTTCTATTTCATTAAAACATTCTGACATGCAGTCTCCCAAAATGGCCACCAGAGACAAAAGAGCCCAAATGTAGCCCAAATATCACCCAGATGTAGCCCAAGTATAGCCCAATGACAGAATGTCCCAGAGTGTTCTAAAGAACAACTAGAGCGCTAACAGTCCTACTTATTACAAAGGTATGGCACACCTGAAGCCATCTTGATTGGAATAAAGTGGTAACTCTTAAAACATTTAATTTAAAAAGAAACAACATGAGGGGGTATATTTTGCCATAGAAAGTATGATTAGTGCTGCAGAATGAAAAATTAGGGCATATTTTGAGTGACTTCTCAAATCCTTTTCTATTTCATTAAAACATTCTGACATGCAGTCTCCCAAAATTGCCACCAGAGACAAAAGAGCCCAAATGTAGCCCAAATATCACCCAGATGTAGCCCAAGTATAGCCCAATGACAGAATGTCCCAGAGTGTTCTAAAGAACAACTAGAGCGCTAACAGTCCTACTTATTACAAAGGTATAGCACACCTGGAGTCATCGTGATGGGAATAAAGTGGTAACTCTTAAAACATTTAATTTAAAAAGGAACAAAATGAGGGGGTATATTATGCAATAGAAGGTATTATTAGTGCTGCAGAAAGAAAAATTAGGGCACATTTTGAGTGGCTTTTCAAATCCTCTTCTATTTCATTAAAAAATTCTGACATGCAGTCTCCCAAAATGGCCACCAGAGACAAAAGAGCCCAAATGTAGCCCAAATATCACCCAGATGTAGCCCAAGTATAGCCCAATGACAGAATGTCCCAGAGTGTTCTAAAGAACAACTAGAGCGCTAACAGTCCTACTTATTACAAAGGTATGGCACACCTGAAGCCATCTTGATTGGAATAAAGTGGTAACTCTTAAAATATTTAATTTAAAAAGGAACAAAATGAGGGGGTATATTTTGCCATATGAATTATGATTAGTGCTGCAGAAAGAAAAATTAGGGCACATTTTGAGTGACTTCTCAAACCCTCTTCATTTTCATTAAAAAATTCTGACATACAGTCTCCCAAGATGGCCACCAGAGACAAAAGAGCCTAAATGTAGCCCAAATATCACCCAGATGTACCCCAAGTATAGCCCAATGACAGAATGTCCCAGAGTGTTCTAAAGAACAACTAGAGCGCTAACAGTCTTACTTATGACAAAGGTATGGCACACCAGAAGCCATCTTGATTGGAATGAAGTGGTAAGTCTGAAAACACTCAATTTAAAAAGGAACAACATGAGGGGGTTAATTTTGCCATATAAAGTATGATTAGTGCTTCATAAAGAAAAATTATGGATCATTTTGAGTGACTACTCAAATCCTCTTCTATTTCATTAAAAAACATTCTGACATGCAGACTGAAACATGCACTTTGAATACCAGCAGCAGACGTCCCTGGTGAGCAGTAGCTTTACTACAGTGATCTAATGTGCAACTAGAGTGCTAACATTCAGAATTTATGGCAAATGTGTGACACATCTGAATGCCTTCTTGATGGAACCAAAGTAAACAAGCATTGAAAATGCAATAGATCTCGCCCTCGTTTAAGTTAAAGCCATTCTGTTTGTAATGAGGTGGCTTTTTAGCTTTGCTTTTATTAGTGTTTTTTCAACTTTCATGTAAATAACATGCATCTGTATGCATATAAGTATATGTATGCATGCATTTATGTTTGTATTTATATAGATATACAGATGATATATGTTTATATATGTATGTATAGATATATATATTCACTGAAAAAACCATAGGCTATAGACCATATATAGTTAGGAATTAGCATTTACAAAACCTTGAAAATTCACTGAAAAAACCATAGGTTATAGACCATATATAGTTAGGAATTAGCATTTACAAAACCTTGAAAATTCACTGAAAAAACCATAGGTTATAGACCATTTATAGTTAGGAATTCGCATTTACAAAACCTTATTTTACTCACACAAAACCATTGAAATTCCATATATAGTTAGTTGCACTAACTATATATCGCGCACCCGCAATCCACTGCTGATGATGTCACATATTACATCATTCATGACATGGTCAGTGACATCACTGATGACATCACTGATGACATCTCAAATGACATCACTGATGACATCACTGATGACAACATCCAGTGACTGTATGTTTCTGTAAAGTTAAAATATGTCTTACATATTGAAGAATGAGTGGATGTATAAGTGTCTGGATGAAGGATTTAGTAGGTGCATGACTGACTGTATGAGTGAGTGATTAAATGTGTCTCACTGAGTGCATGGGTTAGTGACTAAACTGTCTTAATTTGTGCATCATTATGTCTGTTGTTCTGTAAACTGTTGCATGTGTTGATAAGTAGCTATATGAGTAACTATATGGGTTATTGATTGGTTGCCCAAGTATTTGTATGGGAGACTGAGTGTGTGTGTGGGTGGCTGGGAGGTGTATGACTCTGTGCATAGATGTGTGAGCAGTTGATTCACTAGATGTATGGTTTCAAAAGTGCATGTGGAAACAGCTGTATGGGCGGTTGACTGTGTGCATGAGTGTATTGGTGAGTGAATGGATATCTCAGTGCTACATGTCAAAGTAAGTACATATGTAAAACACAGTACATGTGAGAGTTGACATATATAAATAACTGTGCATAAGAGCCAGTGAATGTGTGAGTGGCTGTATGGATCATTGTGAACTTGTATCAGGGATTGTATAAGAGAGTAAATATGTGTTAGTATATGTTTGAATAAGTAAAGTTTGTATAACTGTATAGTTGAGGAAATGGAGGTGTGATTGATTCTTTGCATGACTGACTAGGTGTGTGAGTAACTCCATGGATGAGTGACAGTCTGTGAGTGTCTGTTTACACTGATTGTATCTAAGGTTATATTAGAGTCTGAAGAGGTTCATCGTATTATCACATGAATGATATCATCAGTGATGTGATCAGTAATGTCAAATGAGATGTCATCAGTGATGTCATTTGAGATGTCATCAGTGATGTCATTTGAGATGTCATCAGTGATGTCATCAGTGATGTCACTGACCATGTCATGAATGATGTAATATGTGACATCATCAGCAGTGGATTGCGGGTGCGCGATATATAGTTAGTGCAACTAACTATATATGGAATTTCAATGGTTTTGTGTGAGTAAAATAAGGTTTTGTAAATGCGAATTCCTAACTATAAATGGTCTATAACCTATGGTTTTTTCAGTGAATATATATATATTTAAAATTATTCTTAAAAAAATTAAGTTACATTAATTGTTTCTTAATTTTAAGTTTATTTAAGTATTTTAAGTATGTTTAAATTATTTATATTTATTATTATAGTAATTTTAAATTACTTTTAAGAAATTAAAAAAATTCGATATTTTGACTGTCTATATTTTTTTACAAAGATATTTTTGAGTCAGTATTTTTGTACTTACCTGTTTGAAGATAGAAATTCGATATTCTGGCATTCTATATTTTCTCCACGATATTTTGGCTGGTCGATATTTTTCTCCTCTATATTCTGTCAGTGATCCGGGTGGGGCTCATGACCAGCTGTGGGAGGCCACAGCAGCTCGGGGTTTCCAGGAGAGTTTGAATATCTTTATTTAAGACTTTATCCAGATGGAAATTAAAGTCTCCCAGCAGGGTAAGTTTAGGTCTTGCCAGGTACGGTTCAAAACAGGTTGCTAAAGTCCTGGCTGAAGGATGATCTGGGTCTGGGTTGCCGGTAGGTTACAACCCCAGATACATTTTCAGTAGGATGAATTTTTATTGAAAAATATAGTGCCTGGTAAGGTCAGAAACTGTGGTGAGTTGCTTGGTGCAACCAGTATAGATCTCCTTATAAAAAATGCCCAGACCCCCTCCCATTCAAGTACCTACCCTATCAAATCTAGCTAGGTCATATCTGGAAGGGATTGCCCATGTCTCAGTGACAAACATCCAATCTGGCTTACGAAGCAAGCCAAAGTCCCTAAAAGCAATCTTGTTCTTAATCAGGGATCTAGCATTAATGAGGTAACCCAAAAGTGCGTGTTCATGGGGAAGAGAGGTGGGTGCGCTATTCTCTATGGGGGTACTACAATCGCCTACCTGAGCAAAGCAGAATCTGCAAAAGGGACAAGCATAAGACTGTTTCTCTATTAGGACCTCTATGTCTGCAGGGTAGCATCGAGGAGTTCCCAGCTGCTGTAAATCTAGAAGTTCCTCCTTAGTATAATTAGAGGTTTCAGTCTGTTTTAACGAAAATAAGGCAGAATCCGTGGCGCAAGGCGCGATCTTGGCGCGGAGGGGCGAGCCCGCTGGGCGCGTCCGCTGTGCCGTTCTGCTGTGCACGCCCACTGTGCGTCAGACCCAGCTTGGCCTGAAATAGGCTGTGTTGAAAATAACTAGAGCGCAGGCTGGCCCCCGCAACCGGAAGGGGTATTGGGAAAGTAGAAAAGAATCCTCTCTTCCCTCCGCTACAAATGGCAACGCCGCAACAGACCGAGGAAGTGAGGCAAACCCCAGGAAGAGATAGAAATAAAATGCAACAATGGAGTGGAGGTAAGAACAACCCAAATATTAAAAGGTTCAAAGTTATAAGCAAAGATGAGGTTCCGTGACAATTGTAAGTGGTGTTTTTAACTCGTACGAATATGGTCGAGTCTGGTATCTATGAACCGCAAATGACGAGTTTAGTAAGTGTGCGCAGTTTCGCTGTGCTAACTTAAACCGTTCGTTTGTTAGGTGGGTTTTTCATCTGTACCCACGGGTTCCATCTTAGATACGGCATCCATTTTGTCTCTTGCCCTCAAGTAGCCAGCGAACGGACGATGTCCGCTTCGCGACCCTGGGACTCCCAAGATATTTGCGGAAGACACATGTCCTTTGAAAGTGTCTTTATGACGAGGGGGATGATGCTGTAAGGCAGATGGCCCCGCTCGAGGCTCATCTCGCCGTGCCGGTTTTATTGTCTCAGCCGTGCATCTCATTAGGCATGTCCCTTTGATGCCTGTATCTCGTGTTTCCCGATACCTCCCCTTTTACACCCTTTCCGATCTCCCCACTGTCTCCGTCTTCCTCTGCACCTGTCCTTGTTCCTATTTCGATCTGATTTTACTGCCGATTGGAATGCACTAATGTTGGGAAGATGGGTTTTTACAGTTGGGAACCGCCAAATGTTTCCGCACTTATGTTCCGGACCTCATGTGTATCAAAGTGACCAAAGCGACCCCTCTGGGGGATAATGGTGGGAACCGGGTTGTAAACCTTTGTGTACCATGTTGTCCTATGGGTAAAAACTGTATAAAAGGAGCGATCCACAGAACCAATTTGAAGCAGTCTCCCCAAGTTGCACGAGTTGTACTTGTCGTGATATCTGTGTTCCCTGCAGCAAATAAACCTTGAATCTTTGACGCCGAAGGAAGTGTCCCGTGTCTCTGTGATTCGTACGCCGGAGCAGGTTACCCACGAAGGTTTCAGGTGTTGTGCCCTGGCACCGCTGGGTCTTAAAGAACCCAGTCCTTCAGTTGGCGCCCAACGTGGGGCTGCATCAGTGGTACCGGTCCAAGACCGACGATCGTGAGGAACTTCGTGTGAAATCTCCGAGGGAAGGTGCACTCCGCTTCATCGATCCTGTTGTCGAAATAAGTGGCCCGAAGACTTTTCCCACGAAGATTCCCGCCTCCTGACGGCTGCGACGGACTGCTGCCCTGACTGTAGACCTGTTTTGGCGCCTGGCGTAGACCTTGGTATAGCGAGACGATTGACGGGCCTTCCTGGAGACGCCATCGATCTTTGAGTTAAGTATTTGTGGGTCGCTCCCAGAGTTCTTGGTTGTTGACACTTTAGCGAGTGTTTTTGTTGTTAACGCTGTGTTCGTGTTTTTGTCAGTGACACTTTGCTAGCGTACTTTGTTGTGTTTGACGACTGCGGCCGCCAAAAACCGAGGGTTTTGTTCTTTGCTGGGACTTGGTAAATCCCGTAACCCTTGAAGTTTGTGAAACTCGGCTAGTGTGCAAGATGCCTGGCCGCAGTACTTTGTTTAGTTGTTTCAGACCTTGTGGTACGGATTCCCGACTGGAGGACTCGTGTCCGATACCTCCGGTTGGAACTCCCACTTATGAACTGTACAGCAAACATGGGCTAGGCCCGATTACTTTTAATGAATACTGGATCAAATATACGAAGAAAGATGGTGACCTTCGCTGGCCACCACATGGTAGCTTCGAGGCCCCGATCTTAGATAATCTAGAGGTTAAATTGTTCGCGAAGAAGTCAAGGCCGGCCATGTTTGATGCCTTTCGGTTGTGGCGTAAAGAAGCCCGACAGAAAGAAATCAGACAGACTAAACGAAATCAGCGAGATAGTGCTGGTACCATTGTAAAGAAAGCAGAGCAGTTCCAGCATGATAAGGAGGTTAGGGAAAAGGAAGTGTTTGATAGATTACAGCGTATGACTATAGATAAATGCTATCCTACTTTGCCTACGGAGTCGGAAAAGAAGGATGAGTCAGTTGAGGATCCTTTAATTTCCTATCTTATGAAATCGCCACCTCCGTACGTACAGGGTACCACAGCCCCTGTGATTCCCCCTGTACCTGTTCCTGCACCCATTCTTCCTTTGCCTGTTCCTCAACCTGCACCCGTTCTTCCGACTGTTCCTGCTCCTTCATCTGTTTCTATTCCTACTGCTCCTCCGCTTCCACATACTCCTGCTCACGCTACTGCTCCTGCTCCTGCTTTGTTAACCCCTGCTGTTGTCTCTGTCTCTACTCCTTCACTTGTTAGTCCTGTGTCCTATACTTCTCCCTCTACTCGTAGTCGTAATTCTCCTCTTGCGGCTAGCTTCTTTCATTCGCTCGGACCTGTTCTTGGGTCCGCTGGTTCAGATGGTCCTCAGAGACGTAGTCAGCTTCCTGGTAATAGGGAACGTGCTTCGCTATATAATATGGCGATGGGTTGGATGACGCACCCCCTTAGAAATCCACCACGTATTGTACTTGACACATTTTGTCAGTTCAATATACCAACCCAAAGATTTGTGTTCGAGGAAATGTGTAAGGTTCTTCGTGATCAGATATCGGCCGACGCACCTGACGAGGTGCTGACCGCTTTGTCTGACCTACAGCTTCAGTTCTCGACTGGACTGATAGTGGATACTAATGTTCGACGTGCTGTTGAACGGTTGCTATCTTTTCGTCCCACTCCTATACCTCAAGCCTTGTTTGTCGAGGATGTCGAAAGACAGACAGATGAGTCTGGTCAGTATCCTATGCGGGAAGTTCCGCCAGTTTGGATGCCAGGTAATCCCGCAGCTAACCCTCCGATCCCGCCGTTTTTCCAGAGAGTATGGATACATCTCCCATGGAAAAGATCGGAAGTGTTACAGGTGAAGCAATCTTTGCCTGACCCTCGCAAGAATCCTGCAGGGTATTACAAAGAATTATCGCAGCTCGTAGATGTTACGGTAATGAATCTTGCCGATATCGATATGTTGTTCGGCAATGTCGTACCGCAACCGGTATGGGCTAAGATTCGTCAGGAAAATCACGCAAACGAATTAGGTGGTGCTTGGGCTGCCATTGTAGCGGCGGATGCTCGACAAGTTGGTGGTGCTAAACCCGAGCAGCTGATTACTGACCTTCCTCAAAGAATTATAACATTAATGAAAACTCTTATGCCCGCTATGAGGGTAAATTGGGACAAATTGTCAGCTTGTAAGCAACAGAAGGACGAGAGTGTCTCCGACTTCTTTACGAGGTTCGAGGAGGCATTCATCGACCATAGTGGCCAGGATATGAGCACTGAGGGTGGTCAAAGGTTGTTCGTGGATAAATTTGTTTCGAACTTGCTGCCCGATTTGAGCAATAAATTGAGGAATTCAGAAAGTGCATGGGCCGTTTCTACTTCAGCTCAGATATTGGCTACGGCACAATATTATGAGAACAGAGAGAAAGAAGAGAATGACCGTGCTGATAAAAAGACGAAAGAGCTAAAAACTAAAGTGCTGCTTCAGCAAGCGTATCCCCCACGTTCGAATCAGAATAATTCGCAACAGAATAGATCGCAGCCGCAATCGAACCGATCTCAAACTCGTAATGACTCCTCTTCCCAAAGATCTTCGTTAGGGTACAATCAATGTGCTTATTGTAGACAAGAGGGTCATATTAAATTCAATTGTCCTGTTCTAAATGAACGAAATAGTGGTAACTCGTCTAGAGGAGGTCGTGGTGGTTCACAGCAGGTATCACGTGGTAGAAGTCGTGGTGCGCAGAACGATCGCTCAGATAACTCATCAAATTCCGATAATTGTTTCGATCAACGTGGATCGTCGCAAGGACGATCTGCGCAGTACAATGTAGACGATTATTACGTCGATCAGGGAACTGACGGCAGTAATTACTAGGACAGCCGAAGACAAGGGGAGGGAGTGGTATCAGTTCCGGTTGATCAGAGAGGGCCTTACGTCGCAGTTGCTACATCGGGCGTCGTTGAGCCTTTTCTGTTGGACACTGGTGCAGCGAAAAGTGCCATTAAGCATTCGAAACTCCCTGGCGCACCTTTGTCTGGCTTAACAAATGTTTCCGTTGGATTCTCTGGCGCCCCCGTTAGCAATCCAGTTTCGCGCCCTTTGCCCCTTAAAATTGGGCCACGTGAGCTAGAAGCTCCGTTGATTCTAACCACGGGTTGTGGTGAAAATCTTTTGGGCCTGGATTTGCTTAAACGTTTGTATGCGACTTTGTATTGTTCTCCTGCGGGTGTAAAGCTTACGTTAGGAGAGAGGGTTGTCTCTCCCATGTACTTGTCCCTCGATAAGCTCCCACCGGAATTGAGTTCTCTTCCTGCGTCTTTGTGGGCAACGGGTCCAAATGATGTGGGCCTACTTGATATCTCACCATATGTTGTTCAGTTGAAATCTAATGTGCGATTGCCACGTATTCCCCAATATCGTATCTCCCTTGATGGTGAACGAGCACTGTTAGCGATCATTTATGATCTGATCGAGAAAGATGTCATTGAGGAGACTAGGGGAAACATGTGCAACAGCCCTGTACTGCCCATTCTTAAACGTACTGATCCTTCGAAACCGCCTGTTTATCGCTTTGTTATCGATTTACGGGAGGTGAATAAAATTGTGGTTCCTCAATTCCCCGTTGTGCCTGACATCACGGCGCTACTGACTCTGATTCCAGCTTCTGCATCGTGGTTTTCGGTGATTGACTTGAAAAATGCGTTTTTCAGCATCCCGATTGCCGAGGAGAGCAGAGACCTTTTCGGTTTCTCTCTTGGTGGACGCAGCTTCCGGTGCAAACGCGCTCCTCAGGGCTACTGTGAAAGTCCATCGATTTACAGTCAAGCCTTGAAGGGTCAACTGGATGCGTTTAGGTTGCCGGTTGGTGCGGCCTTAATCCAATACGTCGACGACCTATTGGTAGCTGCTGATACTCAGGACATTTGCAAAATTGCTACGGTGTCGTTGCTGCAACATCTCTGTGAGTTAAATCACAAGGTGTCACCTACTAAACTCCAATATTGTTGTCAAGAAGTAACCTATCTAGGTCACTTATTGTCAAAGGAGGGAAGGAGGTTGACCCCGGAGAGAATTGCAGCGATTGCGCGAATGGCTGTGCCAACAACCCAAAGAGATGTGCGTGCCTTTTTAGGTATCACGTCGTACTGCAGGCAATGGATTCCTAATTTTTCATTGCTGGCGAAACCATTAGTGGCTCTTACGTGCAAGGATGTTTCGACTCCTTTACCATGGACGGAAGAATGTCAGAAAAGTTTTTCTGAACTGCGTGATTCATTGTGTTCGGCTCCTGTGTTGGGTACTCCTGACTATAGCAAGCCGTTTACATTATATGTTCACGAGAGAGAAGGTTGTGCCTTGAGTGTCTTAACGCAACCTTTTGGTGGTAAGCAACGTCCATGTGCATATTTTTCCTCAACCTTGGACCCGGTAGCTAGAGCATTGCCGAGTTGTTTACGAGCAACAGCGGCAGCCGCGGTCTCCATCCGACAATCAGCAGGATTGGTCATGGATAATATGCTTACGGTGATGGTTCCGCATGCAGTCGATACTCTTTTGAATCGGACGAAAACTCAGCACTTGACGAGTGCGAGGTTGTCTGGGTACGAGTTGACGCTGTTGGCAAGCCACATTCAAATAAAACGTTGTAATGTTCTGAACCCGGCAACTTTGTTACCAATTAGCACAGAGTCAGATGAAGTAGCAGAACATGATTGTTACTTGAGGACCGAAGAAGAAACAAAAGGTCGAGTGGACCTTAAAAACACCCCATTGGAAGATCCGGATGGTACGCTGTATGTGGATGGGTCATGCTTTAAGTTGCCGAATGGCGATGTGACTACTGCTTATGCTGTTGTAACGTTGAATACTGTTGTTGAGACTGCAAGATTAAATCAGAATTCTGCCCAAGCTGCAGAGCTGATTGCTCTTACTAGAGCGTGTGTGTTAGCGAAATGGAAACGTGTGAATGTGTTTACCGACAGCCAATATGCATTTGGCGTCGCACATAGTTTTGGACGATTGTGGAGAGAGAGAGGTTTCTTGACGTCGCATGGTACGAAGATTCAGCATGGACAGCTTGTGAATGATCTCTTGGATGCACTGACGTTGCCTAAGCAAGTTGCGATTGTTAAATGTAGTGCACATCTTAAGGTGACGGATGATGTTGGTCGTGGTAATGCGTTTGCGGATGAGATTGCTAAGGAGACTGCCCGGAACCTTAGCACTCGAATGTATGTGACGAGTTCGGTTAGGTGGCCTACAGAATCGAGTATGTGTGAGGACACTATCGAGAGTGTGAAAGCAATTCAGAATGAAGCCACCGACACTGAAAAGACGAAGTGGAAAGAAAGTACGGGAAAGTTGGATGCGAATGGTTGTTGGATTGATTTGTCTGATCAGAAAAGATGGATGTTACCGGATGCGTATGTGCTGGCCGTTGTGACTATGGCGCATGGGTTAGCACATATTAGCGCGAAAGGTATTTGCAAATTGCTGTCCCCTGTATGGAAGAATGATGGTATCACGAAATGTGCTGAACGTCTGGTGAAGAATTGTATGGTGTGCATGATGTACAATCCTGGCAAAGGAACCCCAACTCCTCCTGGCAGTTTTGCTCCCCCTTCATGCCCCTTTGAGGTGATTCAATTGGACTTCATCCATATGGAGCGATGCAATAACCTGAAATACGTTTTAGTTGTGGTTTGCGCATTCTCCCGATGGATCGAGGCTTATCCTCTCAAAGACAATACTGCTTTGTCTACTGCGAAAATCCTGCTGAAGGAATATTTTCCTCGGTATGGAATGCCTAGAGTCGTGTGGTCAGATAACGGAAGTGAGTTTGTGGGTAGTGTGATGAAGAGTGTGTGCAAGGGCCTTGGAATTAATCAGAAATTCCACAGCGCCAATCATCCCCAGTCAGCTGGTTTGGTTGAAGGGTATAACGGCACCCTTAAACTAAAGCTAGCGAAGATTCAGGCTACGACTGGTCTTTCGTGGCCTGACGCTTTACCTTTAGCATTACTGTCAACTAGGGCGACTGTACACTCCCGAGTAGGGCTTAGCCCCTATGAAATAGTGTTCGGTCGTCCTGCGAATGTGTGGGGGGTTCCTAGGCCAGGCATTTTCTGTGATCTTGAGTACCCAATGTTGATCGATTATCTTCATGACTTGACTGCTAAACTGAGGTTAATTCACCAACAGGTTCACGAAGCATTGCCGACGCAGACGGAGGGTCCAGGCCACCAGCTCCAGCCCGGAGATTGGGTGGTGACGCGGAACTTTTCGCGCAAGAACAACTTGGACCCGAGGTTTACCGGACCCTATCAGGTCCTCCTTGCCACGAGAACTGCAGTACGTCTTGAGGGGCGGAAGAATTGGGTGCACGCCACCCACACCAAAAAAGTCCCCATCCCGTTGCCAGCAGACTCGTGGGTGAGGAAAGGCATTGCATCAACTGAAACCGAAGTATTGCCGGCGTTTGTACCTTTTAGTGACGCACAGCCTGTCGGAGAATCCTCAGTGCAGCAGAGAGACACTGTCGAACAATTGTCAGCAAAAGACTCAAGACCAAAACATTCAGCTGATCAACAGGACGTTGTCCCTTCAACGGATCCTTTGTTTGACGAACAGACACGTCCTGGGAAAACCCGATACTTTTTGCGATCTAGCACTAAAGACTAATAAAAGATCCTGCTTTGCTGTATTGACAACTGCATTATCTCGTTTTCCGTGATCAGTTTTGAACATTCGTACCATTGTAATTATTTTGTATATATTCATTGAGCTTTATTTCTTACACTTTTTGCTTCTACAGCTGAGAGACATTGTTTTGCATATATATTGTGCATTAAAGGCCGTAGGGCCGCGCGCGTACTTCCTTCTGGATAGCAGGTCTTGACGCTAGGTTAAAGGCCGTCGGTTCCTGGGAACTCCTAGGGATTGACTATTGCTACACAAAACGAAGTGCGTCAAGAAACGTTGCGGACGGTCGTAGGGAATGGCATTCTCGAAGCTGAATGATTTGGAAGGAGCTCAGGCTCATAGATTCAAGCTGCAGCAACTCAGTCGCACCAAATGTTTTATATTCCAACTATTTGTATTGTTTTTGACTGCTTCTGCATTATTGGCGGGTGGGGTGTATTACACGATGTCTTACTTCTTACCTTCTGCTACACCTACTCCTACTCCTGACCCTAAACTTACCTCCACTGTTTCTCCTCATTCCTTTCATATGTTACCCGAACACGAACAGGCTAGACGTGTAGAATTCCGCAACAATTCCTTTATTCAGCTCCTTCATCAGCATCAGTTAGTGGTTAACACTACTAATTGTTGGGTGTGTGGGTTGATGCCACATACTACGGATAAGGGAATTCCATATCTGGTGTTACCGTATAGTTCCCAAGGGTCTGCTCGAGCATTTCAGACAATGTTTCGAAGCGCACTGGGTTTCCACCCCATTCGAGAACCACGTTCTCCCTACTCTGGTCCTACCTCGTATCAAAAACCTTTGTCGATAGCAATAGAGGATTTAGATAGTGATATCTATGATCCCTCGCTTATTCCCGAAGAAGAGGTACAAGCCTATAGGGTCCTAAGTAGAGGTGAATATAGTGTGTTCACCAGTGAAAAGCAGCTTAAAAGCTCGCCTCCAATATGGGTCGTACCCCACACTGGTAATTTTTGTCTTATGGGTCGTGGCCGAAGATCGCAAGCCCGACTTGGAGCGAGTGCTTGCACTGAAAATTACATTCTGCCGATGTTCTCGTCCCCTGTGTTTCTGGCTGCCAAGGGTACATACTTTATCTGTTATGATCGTGCATACGCATGGTTGCCCGCTGACTTCATGGGCTCATGCTTCATTGCAAATCTGTTGCCTCCGACGTTCACTGTAGATGCCGATTATCATAAGACTAGAGTTGTGCGAGGCGTAATTAGCGAAGAGGATACTGCCGGTCAAGAGGCAGGAGACTTTTTCAAGGGTTTCCTCCCGTTTTGGGGACCTATGGTCAATAGTAGGAACCTGAGACAGTTGACTCGAGTGGTAGAATCGACAGCTAATATTACTGCCAGTGCCCTTGGTAATATCACCACAGAACTTCAGGCGGATAGACTTATGACGTTACAAAACCGTATGGTTTTAGATGTCATCTTAGCAGATCGAGGTGGGGTATGTAAGGTGATCCATTCGAGCTGCTGCATTTTCATTCCAGATAACGCTCCAACTGTCTATCAAGCCATCTCGAGGTTGCATAAGATCTCCGAATCCATACACGTGGATGTAGGGGATTGGACGCTACTTGGATGGTTTTGGGGCCTGATGTCGACTTGGGGTTGGAAGATTCTGATGATCATCGGAGTCGTTGTGGTGTTCCTGTTCACGTGTTACCTTTGTGTGCAGTGTGGGCCTGCCTTATGTGGCCTCTGTGCTACAACGTGTATGAGACAACCACCTGTTACCAAGGGGACTCGGTTGGACAGAGCTATGCTACAGCAACATCTCGATGGTCTGATGAATATCGAATATGATTCCGACTAGTGCTTGCCTACATGAGGGCAAAAGGAACGTCTGAGGTTCCGTGACAATTGTAAGTGGTGTTTTTAACTCGTACGAATATGGTCGAGTCTGGTATCTATGAACCGCAAATGACGAGTTTAGTAAGTGTGCGCAGTTTCGCTGTGCTAACTTAAACCGTTCGTTTGTTAGGTGGGTTTTTCATCTGTACCCACGGGTTCCATCTTAGATACGGCATCCATTTTGTCTCTTGCCCTCAAGTAGCCAGCGAACGGACGATGTCCGCTTCGCGACCCTGGGACTCCCAAGATATTTGCGGAAGACACATGTCCTTTGAAAGTGTCTTTATGACGAGGGGGATGATGCTGTAAGGCAGATGGCCCCGCTCGAGGCTCATCTCGCCGTGCCGGTTTTATTGTCTCAGCCGTGCATCTCATTAGGCACGTCCCTTTGATGCCTGTATCTCGTGTTTCCCGATACCTCCCCTTTTACACCCTTTCCGATCTCCCCACTGTCTCCGTCTTCCTCTGCACCTGTCCTTGTTCCTATTTCGATCTGATTTTACTGCCGATTGGAATGCACTAATTTTGGGAAGATGGGTTTTTACAGTTGGGAACCGCCAAATGTTTCCGCACTTATGTTCCGGACCTCATGTGTATCAAAGTGACCAAAGCGACCCCTCTGGGGGATAATGGTGGGAACCGGGTTGTAAACCTTTGTGTACCATGTTGTCCTATGGGTAAAAACTGTATAAAAGGAGCGATCCACAGAACCAATTTGAAGCAGTCTCCCCAAGTTGCACGAGTTGTACTTGTCGTGATATCTGTGTTCCCTGCAGCAAATAAACCTTGAATCTTTGACGCCGAAGGAAGTGTCCCGTGTCTCTGTGATTCGTACGCCGGAGCAGGTTAGCCACGAAGGTTTCAGGTGTTGTGCCCTGGCACCGCTGGGTCTTAAAGAACCCAGTCCTTCAAAGAGAAGATTAAATTAAGAGTTAAAAGAAATGCCAGGTTATTCAATACATGAGTATTCCTAAAGCCTCAATGTGGAGCACAAGGTGCCCAGTGCTCACAGCCAGTGGCGGCTCCTCGAGGGAGTGCTGCGGGCAGTGGGGTGGGGCGGGGGAGAGCCAGGGTTGTGGGGTAGTTAACTCCTGCATACTGCAGAACCGAGTTAAGTACATAAATAAATAAAATGAATTACATTGCGGGCGCTGCAACCCAATCGGCACTGCAGCGAGTGCAATGTAATTCATTTTATTTATTTGTTTATGTACTTCAGCCGTATGCTGGCGTTTACTAAACCCCACACTACCCCTCCCCTACCCCTGCCCCGCCTCACCGCCCCGCAGCATTCCCTCAAGGAGCCGCCACTGCTCACAGCGGCAATCACACAGACAAAATACACCCAAGGTGATTTCTGACATTGTAGCGCCTTTAAAAAATTAACAAATTATCGCGAGGTATGTACCATCATGCTAGTCCTGTTTTTTAGCTAATGACTCTTTAGCGATTGGGTGTTTTGAGTAGCACTTTAATGCAGAGGCGGCTCGCTGAGGTAACACTGTGGGGTGGTGAGTCGGGCGGGGCGGGCTGGGTGAGGGGGCAGTGGAGTCAGACATACAATGAGAAAGGTAAATGTAAATAAATAAATAAATGATGCCATATGTCAAACTCAACTACCCCCCACCCAGCCCTGCCCCCACCCTGCCTCACCGCCCTACAACCTTACCTCTGAGAGCCGCCACTTCTTTAATGGTAACATGTAAAGCCTAAGTCATAATGTAATATGTTGATGACTAAAAATTAGGAACCTGCAGGAAGTGTAATTAATAGCATTGGGATAAAATAGCTATGGTATTATCAATGGTATATGGTGTGACTTGCATAAGTAAAGCAAAGGGAAATCTGCTCAAACTAGAAATGGTGTAAAGGGAATCTCTGCAAGTTTCTATATGACGTTTTTCATTTTTGATTTCAGCCTTGCTCTGACCGACAATTACATGGTAGCAATCCCATTTGAGCAGTTTGAACTGGTTCCTCCACTGGTTTGTATTGTGGCATATGAGTATATGGCCCACAGACAAAAAAACACATTCCAAAGGCTTAATAAAATAACTGATGCTTAAAACAATAACTGCTGTCAAGACACTAATACATCCTACATGTCCTATCCAACAGCAATACAGGAAGCCCTGCATTGAAGAATTTCAGGTTATCCTTCAAAAGGTATGTTTACATAATGCATCTCAGAGCTTATTAACATAGACCACATAGGGCTAGATGTAGGTAAACGTGAAATACCGATTCCTTAATACCGAATTTTACTGATTCGGTATTAAGGAATCGGTATCGTAGATGTACGTAAAGATTCGTTAAAAATTACCAAATCAGTATAATTCGGTAGAAAATAGCGATTCGAAAGTTTTCGGTAAAAAAAAAAAACGAATCTCCAATACTGATTCGTAAATACCGAATCCAATACAGAATCGGTAAATACCGATTCTGTAATTTAAAAAATCATAATTTGTTGAATCGGCCTATCCTGTGCATCTCAATTACCTCCCAAACGGGAAGTGGCCACACCCAGGCTGCTGCACTGAACCTGGAGCTGACTGTGAGGCAGGTAGCTGAGCAGAGGAGCCAGGAGCAACACAGCCTCTCTTTGTAAAAAAGGAAAAACTTGCAAAATGGCAAACCAGGAGAGAGAGAAGGATGGAGGTGAAAGAAAACGAAAACAGAAGTTTAGTGAAAAGGAGCTGGAGGTCCTCATTGAAGAAGTCACGAAGGACCATGAGAAGCTGTTTGGGAAGCAGTCCCTCCATGTCCAAGATCGTAGAAGAGACAGATCGGGCTTCCGATTCAGAGCAAGATTAATGCCATTGGGGTCACCCAGCGCTCCATTGAGGACATAAAGAAAAGGTGGTATGACCTGAGGAAGACTGCGAAGGCGAGGATGGCGAGAGACAGAGGCAGGCTAGCAAAACTGGTGGAGGGAGGAGCAAGCGGCTGCACCAACAGCCCTGGAGCTCATGGTTGAGTCCACCCTCCAGCCGGAGTGAGTGGGATCGGTGACGCAGACAGCTCTGCCAGAGCTGCCAGCAAACAAGGTAAGCTTCATGCACAGCATGTTTTGCACCCCCTTCCACAACCCCAATCCCCAGAGAGACATAGGGACTCAACCTCCAGTCCATGTTTCACTCATAACCTGCAATGCATCATGGGAGATGTAGTCATAAGTAACACGTGTTCAGAACAGTCAGTCTAGCAAACCCAAAGGCATGTGACAGCAATTAGCAAGCAGTGGACAGTCAGTGTGATTGGCAGGCATAATATTTAATGCAATGCAAATGCTGCCAGATAAGTGAGTATAATCTACATTCTGTCTTTACAGCCAAGACATCTCGCAGTGCAGCAGAGGGGGGCAGAGGGAAGGCACCCAGGCCAGAGGGGAGACAACAGGAGGAGGAGCAGTCGCCTGCAGGGCACACAACCCCACCAACACCAACAACGTCTCCATCCCCACCATCACCACAGCTACAGACAACACCGCCATCACCAACAACACCATCACCATTGCCACAATCAACACCACCACCACAGTCAGACAGGAGGCATGCCGTGACCACCCTCTAGCAGATGGAGGTGTAGGAAGAGGAGAGCACAGGTGGCCAACAGTCAACAGTGGCTGAGGACGGTAACAGGGTAAGATCAGAGTCCCCATCAGAGCGCACCCACACATCCTCCAGATGCCGCAGGGCAAGGGCAGCCAGTCCTCCAATCCCGGACCAAGGTAACAGTGTGTTCGCTGGGCTGGAAGGCAACATGCTAAAGGTCCAGCACCTGCAATGGAGAGCGATGCGGTCAGTGCAGCAGGAGATGTCACACATGAATGCGCACATGCACCGCATCGAAAAGGGCATCAGTGCAACTAACAACACCATGTCTGAGGGTATGAGTGATGTGGCGTCGGCTGTGAGGCAGCTCTGCAGCAAGTTTGAGGAGGACCACCTGTCTAGGCACAGGGAGAGGCAGAGACTGGATGCATACACCAAGGCGGTGAACCGCCTGTCCACTGCTACCTCCCTCATGTGCAGACGCTCTATTGCCATGCAGGAGGAGATGGCACACTGTAGTCGGGATGTGGCTAGGGGGATGGTCACAATGACCTCAGCACTTCAACTGCTGCAAACCGAGAAGGTGGCCACTACAGCACAGGGGGGGACAGTGAGGAGGCTACTAGCAGTAGTTGCATTACGCCCTCTCCCACCGAGACTAGGAGGCAGCTGCGGTCGGTAGTGGGATGACCTGCAGGACGGTGATGTGGGGAGGGGGAGGGGCAGGGTGGGGGGAGGTAATGTATGGATTACAGAGTTTTACAGGTAAGTAAACATATAAATAAATAAAACGACTTTTGTTACGGGCACTGCATTGCATTTGGTAAAGCAGCGCATGCAACGTAATTCATTTTATTTATTTATATGTTTACTCACCTGTAAAACTCCGTAATCCATACATTACCACCCCCACCATGCCCCTCCCCCTTCCCATGTCACCACCCTGCAGGTCATCCCACTACCGACCGCAGCTGCAAGGAGGAGCAGCGAACGCCACAGCGCTGTCCAGGAACATACTGGCAGTGCAGACAGTGGGGCCAAGGAACATGGCGGTGCAGCGCGTGGGCACAAAAAATAGAGCCAGCCTTGGTTGTACATTTATGGGTGATGTAACCCATAGGTGTATGGAGACTGTTTCATATCTTGGTGGTGTGCACTGGTCATTAAACACCATCATTCAAATACAGTAACTGGCTATGTCTCCTTACTTACTCAGAAATAGTTGCGTGTTATCTCAGCCAGTCTGTGTCTCCCATCCAGTGCTGCTGCCACACCAGCTGCGCAGGGCTCTGGCAGTAGATTGTCCTCACCCTCGTCCTCAGAGTCCGTTAGTTCCACTGCTGTTCCTTTCTTTGTGGCAAGGTTATGCAGCATTGCACATGTTGCTATTATTTTGCAGCAGATGATGGGGCGGTACTGAATGGGGCAACCTCCACTTTTGTGGAGGCAGCAGAACCTGCTTTTTAGCAGTCCAAAGGTGCGCTCCACAACATTGCACGTGCTTTTATGTGCCATATCGTATCTCCTATCCCTTGGGGTGTATGGGTTGAGGTATGGAGTTAGTATGAATGATCGGAGGGCATATGCGCTGTCACCTAAATGGGAAAGAAAGTGCCATTAATTTGGGTCACTAATACGTTAATCCAAGGTATACATCAGGGTGTGTCACATTGATTTACCTAGTAGGTATCCTTCTCCGAATTCACCAGCAGCCAGAAGTGTATAGATCCCACTGTTCCTGAATATGTAGGAGTCGTGGGTACTCCCTGGGAATTTGGCCACAATGTCAGTAATGATGAAGTGTGCATCACATATCACCTGCACGTTGATGGAGTGAGTGGATTTGCGGTTGCGGTATATGTATTCTGTAGCTGCAGGTGGGCAGATTGGTATGTGAGTCCCATCGATGCAGCCTATCACATGTGGGAAGTGTGCCTTTTGGTAGAAATCCAGCTTGGTCTGCTGCAGCTCCGCCTGTGTGCTGGGGAAGCGTATGTAGAGATGCATTCTCTGCATCATGGCGTCCAGAAAGGAGTTGACGAAACGGGACAGGCCGCTCTGTGACACACCACCTGCTGCGGCTATCAAGCTCTGGTAACTTCCTGATGCCAGGAGGTGAAGGCAACAGAGTACCTTTACATGGGTGGGTATTGCGTGCACCCTTGGTGTCTGATGCTCCAGGTATGGTTGCAGGTCCCATATCAGGTTAAGGATGGTGTGTGGGTGTAGCCTGTACCTGTCATGGATTTCTGGCTCAGTCATTTGGAACAGTGTGACACGCAGTCTGTAGACACGCTCTTCCCATCTTCAAACCCTCAGTCCTGCTGCTCGCAAACGTAGCCGCCTTGCTATGACGTAGAGGGCCCCCATTGTGTTCACACTGTTGCATTTTGGGGCTGTTTTTATGCACTGCACCTGATTACCACCTGCTCTGAGCCAGTGGTAATTACCGATTCTTTAATAACGAATTTGGACAAATTCGGTATTACCGAATCTTGCTACATCGCATTACCAAATTTTTACCAATTTGTTATTTACCGATTCGGTATTTTGAGGTTTCGGTGTTGATGATCGGTTAATAAGGAATCAGTAACTGTTTCCCTTTAATTTACTGATTCGTTATTACCGATGGCATTCGGTAATACCTACATCGCACAGGGCTAAATACCGTTCGGTAACGCTGAAATTTACCAAATTTTGGCTTTACCGACCAGTATTTAGCCGCCTACATCTAGCCCAAAGTGTCATCAGGATCCAGCCCCCCGAACCAAGTTGGACACCACTGTTTTTGGTTTTATCCATCATCTTGTATCTTTTTTTGTTCAGATATTTTTTATTTGATACAAAAAGAAGTAATATAAATGGTAAGAAAACAATACAAACATAAGCAGTACACAATAACATCAAATGTGTCATGTAGCTGGAGAAGGAATGCACTTAGTCAAAGGCATGTCACAGCATAATGTGTGGTTGAGAATAATTTCTTATTACAGAACAGACATGGTAGTAGTTATGTCCAGCGATAGACAGCTTTAGTTAATACAAATTCACACATTAAAGAAGATTTTCACACCTTAGGTAGAGATAGTCTCTGGAGTAGTCCAGAGGTAGCCTGCAGTGCAATTTCACGGAAACAACTGGTTAATAGTTATAGGGAGCATAAACTCGCCCAACTGTATGAAAATCCATCCATTGGTTCCCTCACAGCTAAATTCTTGAACATACCTATAATTTGGAGCCATGCCTAGACGATATAAAACCAGCCATCGCAAGGAAGCTTTATGTTCAGTTTAGGCACTGTTCTCTCCCGCTGCGTGTGTTCTCTAACAAATGGTCCAGCAGCTCTGCTTTGGGGTGTCCTGCATGCAGTACGGAAGAGGAGACCGATCTCTATGTATTCTTCTTTTGCCAAGGATACAAAAAAATTAGACAAAGATGGCTGGTTCAACTGTGTAGGAACCTGGGTACGAGGCACTGTGAAGAAACCTTTAAACTCCTGAAGTACAATACTAATTTACCAATGGTGTACGCTGTTTCTCATTTTTTATCCTCTATGTTGTGGGCGCCTATGGTTTTTTAGAAATTAATAATGGACAAAACGCTGATTGACTCTTTTTACCCGCCCTTGTATTAATTATATCATGATTTTAACACTTTTTAACCTGCTTTTTTACTTTGTATATTTCTGTAATGTTCTTTTATGGTCCTTGACCAAAATAAAGAAATTTTAGAATACAAATTCAGTTTGCCCTATTGGAGAGTACATCAGAGAGAGTCCACTGGCTCATAAGAGGAGAGGAGGGGGAGAAAGAGAGGTGGAGGGAAGCAGTAGAGATGGAGGCAGGGAGGGGATGGCTACACTGGGCGGTGGCAAGCTGGCTGTAAGATAAATTGTGAGCAGTATCCCAAGCTGGAGAAGAACGAAAAGAGAGCTTTATGGTGATTTGTTCTCCTGTAAGTATTTATTGAATTCATACTAAAGCCATAGGGGGCCCAAGAGCCGTGAACCTTAGAGTGTAAAGTGTTTTCAGTGCTTCTAACTGAGCATAGTAAGTTC
The DNA here is from genome assembly GCF_964263255.1 of Lissotriton vulgaris. NCBI lineage: Eukaryota > Metazoa > Chordata > Amphibia > Caudata > Salamandridae > Lissotriton > Lissotriton vulgaris. Next base: position 1,472,857,844 of record NC_141685.1, read on the forward strand.
CACCTTTTTTCAAAGGCGCTGGCTGATGTGGATTTCCAGTCTGAGAGAATTGTTTTGGTGCCTAAGGAGAGGAGGAGGTCAACTAGTGAGGAGGTGTGAGAGCCAAATTCCTTTGTGGGGGAGTTTGCATGTAGTCCTAGGACAGTTGATAAGAAGTCTATACCAATTGAAACTTCTGTGATCTGATGTAGAAGGTCTTGGACCTTTGTCCAAAGTGGGAGTGTCAACTTGCTTTTATAAAACATATGTTGGAGGTCCACAGGACCCTCCCCACGCCGCCAGCATGGGATTGAGTACCTCTGCCCCAATTTGTGTAGTCTAGCTGGGGTCCAGTTCATATTACGGAAGGACCAGAATCTAGATTGTGCAAGAGTGAGGGTGAATTTAGCATTGTAGTGGGATTTGCAGATATTTTGCCATGTTGTGTTGGCTAATGTGTGGAGTATTTGTCGATTGTGTATGGGGTTGCCAAATTCTGTTAAATGCTGTCAGAGCCTGTCCATTGTGCGTGTCAAGAAGTTTATACAGGTGAGAGGTGGTATGCCCCTTTCTCTTAAGGGTGCCTTCATCTTGTATTTACTAAGTCTTGTATACATCTTGTATTTACTAAGTTTTTGCTAAATTTACTTGCACCAGCATAATGTTGAGTAACGTTGTGAATCTGACATTATTTTTGTCATGCGAAATACCATCTTTACACCACAAGGCAAAATTCTAGCGAAGAAGTACATGAGCATCGTGAAGCACTTGTGTTTTTTACGCTTTTTATTAGCGCTAAATGCCTGTTTCGCATTTACATAACCTTTTCAAAATTGTGCATAATTAAAAGCAAAAGCAAATATCCCAATTTCTGTGAATACCACACACACCTCTAATAATTTACACTCCTGTACCACTGATCCATCCATTGAAATAATAATGAAAACTGACTAAAATGACTTCCAATGACCTTTGCAGCAAAAAAAATTCGCCTTAAAGCGACGGAAAGCCATTTTTTTACTACACTGTCAAATATTATCCACGTTTAATCCCCACCCACACATAGATCTTTTGAAATATTTGATATATTTGAACATGTTCGGTTTACGTGACCCGGCCTTTTCAGAGTGCTCTACCCCACCTAGCTAATGAATGGAGCAAGGCAGGGTTACTCACTGTTTGAACAACAAAACAAATTGTATGCACAGATAGGGATATGTCTCTGAGTGAGCCCCACCTCCACCCGAACATCTGACTCATGTGAGAACATACCTGCGTCCTCCAAACTTCTGTTATCATAATTGGGTGAAAGGTAACCCTTATGTTGCTGGTGAAAATCGGCCTTGGCTGACATATTCCACTGGCTATACCATATAGCACAGGTCGTGGGTGAGCTAGGGCAGTGGGTGAAGTCCTCGACGCTGTTGTCTGCTGGTGTGAAAACCAAAAGGGCGGGGTGAGTCTAGGGTAGGAACAATTCTTATTGGGAGATAATGGTGTATACAACCCTCCCCTAATGACTTAGTCCAAGTTTTGTTTTTATTTCTTTTGGCATGAAAACACACAGCGGATGTAGGCAAGAAACAGGTGTTAGAAGTAAAACACATAAAGTGTGCACAAAGTTCACAATATTAGTTAGCAAGTATTGAAGTTTCAAAATTTCTAAACGATTCAAACATTTTCTCGCAGGTAAAGATTACCACATAAAGCATTTTGCAGAAGAATGCTCAGTTAAAACATTTTGTAGGACAATTCTTATTCCGGAAGCTTTTACAGAGCTTTTCCAGCAAAAGAAAAATATTTTTGTTAATTTGTTCAAAAGCTTTTTATTCAAAAACACTGTACTTTGTGTGGTTTATGTAATTTGCAAAACTGTTAAAAACAATACTCATGAACTTTATGTAGCAACAAAAATTGAATGCAAGGATCAGTATATGTCACTCCTTAGTTCCTTATTAAACATAAATGGGTGCATTTCTCTTAATAGGGAGCTGGCACCAAACTATCCCCGACTACCTAATGTACCTTTTCTCTTGTAGTTCAAAGTCTCCACTTTCACTGTAGAGCAGTCCAGCAAAGGAATCCTAAAACAAACTCTCTCCTTCCAAAATGCCCTCTATTTGACCATGATGGCTCTCAGAATAAATCGCTCGCTGCTGGCATCATCTGTGGCCTCCGGGTCATGAGTTTGAATCGCCAACTCAGCCTTTTATCTTTCCAAGTTCGAGCACAAAAATGTCATAAGAGTGTGTGAAAATCCATATGAAACAAGTTTCTATTAAATCTTTGCACTGCTTACCATTTGCTAGTTAATTCTCCTCTTATCACTGTTATGTAACCATGTATCCCAAAATCATTTGTCACTTTAAACTGTGGACAGCACGCAGGCTAGTGAGAGCCCATCAAATGGCTTTTTCGAGGCAGGTCAATGTAGGTTTCTCAAAAAAATGGAAGCGAATGTCATGTTTAGTCCTTATTCACAGTGACAAAAATAACATTGCATTTCACACAGATTGTTCTGCTATTAACTGCAGTGTGGTACATGTTAACTGCTGGGCAAACACGAAGGCACTCACGGGGCTTCCGCTTGGAAGCATACAGCCTCTTCAGATACCTCAAGGTCACGTCGTGAAACTCTGGTGTGCCAGTGATGGACCAGCATGGGAACTGCAACCTTGTAGTTGCCTATTTCAGTGCGAATTGTAATGCTTATCACATTTAAGACTATTTGAACTGGTTTATAGTCCCTCTCTCAGATAAGCACTTACAGGAAAAGAAAATAGTGCATTGCAGAGGAGGCCATTCCCGCAGGTAATAAAATCCTGCACAGCCGGACTTTGGATGCCTACATGGCTGGTCCCTGAACCGCCTGTTTTAGCTTGAGGTGAGCCAGCCATAAATTAAAGGAAGGAGCCTAGAGCGAGCCGGCGCAGGCTGGCTGCATTGCACTTTGAGCAACAAAGACACACCCAGGAAGCAAATGACGGAAAGCCCATACATGGACTGGGGCGCCTCTTCTCCCATTAAATGACAACCGAGGACAGCATTCTGTACGTAGTTCCTTTGTCGATTAAGGACCAAAGGGAAGGCTATAGCACCATTGCAGTCACTGTACCAGTATGGTGCTACATTGTCAAATACATTGACATACATGTTCAGCTTCAAGTTTTCTCTTAGGGTCACACAATGCCAACCTGGCAAGAAGCTTATGGCAGTGGAGGCAGCAAAAAACACTAATTATTGACTTTCACCCAACTTATATACCCAAGGTGCGGACAAGCGCAAATAAGGATGGCAAGGGACAATTACTAGCATTATTTTCTGGCTCTAAAATAAGTAATGCTCTTAGCAGCTTTGGCATTACCCTAGTTTCCTCCTTCCCTTATAAAGGGTTAGTTTTTTGTTTTAAGAGTTGATCTGGGCCAGCACTGGTAGTTATGGACTACACTGTGAGTAGTCTTACTGGCTGCATATCAGCATACCAGTAAATGTGCTAATAACATGTATTTCACGAATTGACCTCCTATTCCCTTTTTTAGGTCTGGCTTGGTAGTGGAGTTACCTCAATTAATTATTGCTAATAATTCCTTAAAATATAGATAGAGAGGGCTTTGGCTTCGACCAGAGAATTATTTCTCTGTCACCTCATGCTATTGGCTGTTTGTTTTATCTATCCACCTCCAAAGAGTGCTTGAATCGCAGTGCATAAGAGACTGCGTTGCACCTCTAAACCACTCTGAATCATTACGCCTTAAATTCATTATCCATATAAGCATTGTATACAGAAAGTAATTGTTTTTTTTAGTGGATTTTCACTGCAAGATACTTTTTAAAAATGTTTTAGGAATGACTCAAAATACAAGCCAGACCTACTGACTTTGACAAAGCTTCTTTATCATGTTGTTGTTCCAGGGTACAGAGACAAAGTCACTTCTATCATAGTAAAGCAGCTAGAAAACTTGCTCCTGCCCTCCTTTCGTTTAGCAACGCTAACATAAGAACTGATCATCTCATGAGATCAAATTCCACAAAATAAAAAAATTAACATTAATGCTACCATTTTTAAACCATGAGGAGGACACAGCATAAAAGAGATCAGATGATCAATGGTAAACCTACCTGTAAATAATTCCACTACTTCCTACCACGTTTGTAGTATGCAGATTCACAAGGATGCTAGAGTGACATCATACAGAGCACCTGCTACTACGCACAACAGAAAAAGCAGTAATAGCTGAATTCTAAAGGCCTGATTACGAGCCTGGCAGTCTAAGGAACACCAAACTCAAGGTGGCACAGCGGTGGCGTATCAGCTACCACTGCAGCAGTGGTCCGACCATCCCATTATGATTTAGGCAGTCAGGACGTCGTGGTATCGCCGATGCTGTCAGGGAACCGCCATTCCCTGGAGGTGGCGTGCCATTCAGGAGTCCGCAATATGTTTGGCGGTCCTGCCAAGCATATTACGAGTTTCCTTTCCTCCAGCGTTTCATTGGAAACCTTGGAGGAGAGGAAACTAAGGGGGCCCTACATGGCCTCCTCCGCTTGTGCATGCACACAGGGGAGCGTAACATGTGCCCCCTGTGTCCATGCACAAGTGTTCCTGCACGGCATGGACTTTTGAGTCCATACCATGCAGGAACCTAGTGAGGCGTTTCCAAAGCGGTGACTTTTTTAAAGGCACATTGGTCTTTAAAAGAAGCACAGCCCTGGGAACGCAACTCTCCCCCCAGACTACAAATAACTTGTAATCTGGTGGGTGGCGGCGAGTCTCAACAGTGTGGGGGTGCAGCGGTGGCGTACCGCCTGCCCCACACCGCTGAAACTCAGAATTGGGACCTAAGTGTCTGCTTGAGAAAGTTTACAAGACAATCTTATTAGTTGTGGAAAGCAGGCGCCTATAACCTGTGTTTCTCTCAATTTAGCAAAACCTATCTATCGAGGATACTATCAAATGACCCATTTACTGTCATTCCTAGCCAATCATCCAGTTTAATTTTGTTTACAAAGCGTCAAAGCTCACACATTTTTAACACAGATCCTGAACGTTTGACAATGTACAACAATATCTTGCTTTCTTCATTGACAGTTTATTGAGCCTTTCTGGACACATGCCTTTTCACATGCCTTGAGATGACTCCTGGCATCATAGCCGCTTAACACTAAACTTTGGTGCGTTTCTGGCCTGGCAATCTCCCAAAGTTTAATTTAGTGCAATGTTGCAAGATTATAAGTGCAAAGTGCAGAAACCAGTTCATTTTCTAGAAGCAACATCTATCCTTGAATCCTTAAGTGATTTACACTAGCCACAGGCAAATTCATTTGACCTTTGTGTATCATAAACAGGAAATCTCTTAATTAACTTTATTCAAATTGTACAGTCAAATGGCAGATAATGTTGGCTGGAATGTTTTTGTGAACATCCGGAATACAACGTGGGACACAGGTATGGCAATGATATCTGAAATATGAGGGTAATGTGTAATTGTGTGGTGATGATGTCTTCTGGATTTATGTGACAATGTTTTTGATCTTTGATACATTATCAATAAAAATATTTTTTTTAACTCTATTCAAACTGTAAATTAAATGACTTTTTGAAAAAATGCATTGAAATATACATATTTAATTTGTCTTGTGGAGAATTCAGACTTTTCTCCATTACACAATGCTTATTCAAGATAAAAATGACAGGACCGGGGAATTTATGATGAGAACAGGACTTTGTATTAGTGATGGAGCAAGGTTCTGCACGTAAAAGCGACTTGCTTCGACTCAGCCCTCTCGAAATAAACTGCAATACACTAATAAACATGTTTTGTCTTATTAACAATGCAAAACACGACATTTCTAGTAAGCTGGGGAAGCGTGCATATGTGCTTTTACTAACCGTAACTCGATTAACCTAAAATGGCCGCCGCAACGCGGGAACTTTTCTGCGCATGTGTCTGTCATACTCATGTGACATGACGTACTTACTGCTTTGGTGGGAAAACTTAGCTTCTGAGCACTAGAACTAAAGATGTCTGCTCTATGTTCTCATGCGCTAACGCTTGCATTGCAGCTTTTACAAATTTGTTCGTTCTGCCTAATTCCTAATGTTGTAGTTAAAATAAGGTAATGGGAATAGAGTAGAGATAAGTGGTATACAGTGCATTCATTTATTTCTTAGTTCTAAAACTGTTTCTGTTCTACTTTTGCATGTATCGTATTTTGGACCTGACATTTACTTCTGAACTCCATCTTTGGAGGAACTGCGCCTGTGCAGAGAAGCTCAAATTCCTGAGGCACTGACATTGAAACCCGGCCAACTCCGGACTTGCTAGAAGATGTTCCTGGGAACCTTACCTCTTGACCCTTGGAGAGGAAGCTGAACCACATTTTTGTATTACATTGTAGTTCTTATTGATACATTCACTGCCGGGTGGAATAAAAGTGCATGGGAAAATAAAATATTGGGTGGGAACATAAATCGAATATTGAAGAGCATGACCTCATAATTGGTATGTTGTGATGACCTCTCCTCTTCTTTTAACCAATCAAATTGAGGGAATTCACATATTTGCAACATTGGGGGGTGGTACACTGCCCTGGAAAATGGTATATCTAAGGAAGGCTTAGCTAGTTAGATTGTCCGACTTGTCCGAATAGCTAACCTGTCACTGACCCAACACACTCAATAGGCGATCGAAAACAGAGGTGCTGGCGGAGCACTCTGTCAGAAGATTTGAGAGCAGAGGTGCTGGAGGAGCACTTTGTCAGAAGATTTGATAACCCAATCGGGGTTCTAGGAAGGAGTTCGATAACCCAATCGGGGATCCTGAGGGAGAAGATTCTATGACCCCATCGGGGTCCGACTGTTAGCTACAGAGAGGGGTGTGACGCAGGCATTGCACTTTAGCTGTGGGTGCCATTCCTGACCTGCGGTGGTCCTGTCCCTGATCCAGTTTGGTCCGTACTTATCCTGATTCTGGTCTGCACCTGTTCAATCCTGCTGGCACCTGCAATGATGATCGGAGGTCCTATCCTTTATCCCAGCCCGTGGCCAGGGTTGGTCTTCACACCATTCAAGGTAAATATAAAGCTGAAAGGGATATGTTATTGTGCTGTTTCCCTTTCTTACCCTTCCTATATTTCCATGCTTAAAGAACATTTCATGATACTCTTACATCATCTTGCCTAGATATTATTCTTAATTGACCAAGCTCTGATTAATCTAGTATGGACATTGACATTTAACGAATTTTTTAGATAAAGCGTTTAAATCTTTCCCGAGTCTGTGGTTATTTTAATGAGTGCAAATTATGATATACTGCCAATTATTCTAACTCCCTTGATCCCTTAGGACTCTAGGTAACGGTGACAAGGATTGGTAAGTCAAGGTATAGGTCCTAAAAAAGTAAATACTACTGGTTTAAAGCGTAGGTTTACCTGTTCAACATGTGTACGTGTTTATGGGCCCAGGTGAGTATGGTAAAATGCTGGACAGGTGATCCCGCGCTCTATCAGTATTTTTGGTAGCAGAGTAGTGGTTAGGGTTTAGTTAAGATAGGTGGTTAGTCATGTATTGATTATTTTGGAAATTGCATTGATTTTATATATTAACCAAAATCCGTTTGTATTGTTCTATGTTTGTTTTGTAATCCCCGGGGGCAGAATAGCGGGTGGTAAATGGAAGCCACTTTGCAATGAGGTCACTTGCCTAAAGAAGTAAGTGCATGGTTAGGTAAAACTGGAAGCACTGATTAGGTATTTTCTGTATAAATATGTGAATAAATGATAGCAAAAGAGGTCGCTGGTGGAACTTTGGCCTTATATCACCTAGAAAGGGTAAGCCTGAGGGAGTAACAGGTTCTCTAATGCTTGTATGAAGAGTAGGCGGAAGGGATCTACTCGCAGTGTATGAAGAGTAAGCGGAAGGGATTTACTCGCAGTAAAAGAAATCATCTTTCCTTTGAATTTAGTCACCTAGGCACAGTGGCCAATGTTTTTACAATGTTAAATAATAAATATTGCATTTAAAGTGAAAAGAAATAAGTTCTTGTATTACCTTGCAAAGGAGGGAATCAGTTGCGGAGCTACGCTGACGTCACTCAGAGCCGCGTTGTAATTGGTTGAGACAGCGGGTGTGTACTTGTAAAGGAGGGGTGAGTGCAGGAGCGTGGGATCTTGTCTCACGAGAAAAGCTGCGCAAATTATTGGCCGAAAGTAATTTGAATTCAAATCACTGATTGGTTCTTGAAAATAAGAAATGTGCTGGTATTGGGGAAGCATTTAGTAAACAATTGAGTGTAGCTGCATATTGAATTTATTGGTGTAAAGTATATGTGACATTTAGATCCAACAGTTATAGGAAATAGACTCGATAGGAGGTACTTAGTTTTTGCATATGAGCAATACATAAGGGGAAGACCTCAAATCATGTGCGGAGGAGAGAGAAAAATCTCGCTATTTAAAAAGATTAAGAACTTCTTTAAAAAGGACAAAACAATTAAAACTAGAGAAGGGATTATTATTCCTCGACCAAATACACCCACATCATACATGATGGTAGAAAGGGTCTACCTCACCTGTGTGTGGTTAGATAATTGGACAGGTACACAAAAGATGATGGTGTTTTGGCATTTCCAGAACATAGTACCTTTATTTGTAGAGTTTTGTACAATTTGAGAACACGCATGAATGAATTAGATCCTAGGCCTAGATTAACTCAGTACGAAGCATTAGAGGCATGGGAAACTGAGGCTTTCGAGCTAGATAGACCCAGAAGCGACAAAAATTGGAGTAAATTCTATCCCAGATTTCCAAAAGAGACAAGAGATAAACAAATGAAGAAATGGAGACAGTCTATGTTAGTAGAAGGATTATATCCTGCAAGGACTTTACAGGAAGCGTCAGGAAGTAAATGCATAGAGAAAACGAAAAATATAATGACTTGTGGTGAATCAGATGATGACTACTTGGAGGATTTGTTAATGAAAAGTCTGCCACCTTACCATGAAGACACAAATAGAGTTAACCCTAGTGCTCCGTTCTTAAACCCACCTTTGGTTCCCCAAGTAGTGCATGAAACTTCATTAGAAAAAGTATTACAGGAATGGGAAGGAGAAGCCATGAATTAACAGAGAAGTGAATTAATTCAGAAAATTTCACAGTTAGATGTGAGTCCTGAAGCCTTGACCATTGCGGTAACCATAGGTCCCGTTGTTCCATTATATGGAGAAAAACAGTCCTGTCCTAAACCTCCTGTTCTGACGACACCTGTAGTGCAATCTAGAAAAGAACCCTTGATAGTTGATAATGAAGCAAGTGAATGTGAATCAGTGATTTCCCTGATGGATTTACCTATAAGGGGACTGGTGGATGATTCTGTCAGGAAAAACACTCCTGGAACTTCTAGAGAGGTAAGGAAGGAACCATCCTCAGGTACAAGAAGTGCTACTGTAGTAACCCCAGAAGAAATAGAAAAATGGTCCAGAGAGATAGAAAAACAAAAAACCCAGCCGAAGGTATTGGATATTTTAAAATTAGGAGTTGAATTAGAAGAACTGATAGCTCGAAATGTGGGATTAGACAGGTTAAACACTCTCAATGAGGACAAATTGTTGTTTATATGTCAAAGTATCACTCGAAATACTAAAACATTTCATGAAAAATTAATGAGTTTGGCTTCTGAAATGGGAATTGATATTGGAAAATCTAAAGTCTTACAGAAACCTTGCAGAGCCGAATTTTCAGACAAAGATTTAGAAAACATGAATGTGCCAGGACGTAAAGTGCAGATCAAGGAGTTACTATCATTGTTGCAGAAGTGGGGTGATTTAGACAAATGGAAAGTTAGATGGGCAAAGAAAAAGGAGGAGGCCCAAACGAAAAATACGACAAATTAATATTTATTAAAAGAACCCGAAAAAGTGGAAAGGTTGGGCCTGATGAGAGAAGTCCCTGGAGGAGGTTATGTACATGTTCCATGGTCCCGACAGGATATTTTATCATTTATGAATGATCTCCTGAAACTCAGAGAAAAACCTGTAGAGTGCTACAGACAAGTCGAGAGATTTGCAAAAGTTTCAAAAGTACTGCTAAAAGATTTAGATGGGTTATTTGACATTGTGGTTCCTGTGGATCTATGGACAGAATGTAAAATAGCGGTTGATTGGCCTAATGATGAATACCCTAGAGACCCGAAGACAGGAGCCCCATCAGATGAAGTTATGAAGAAATATAATCAAGTAATACTATACTTGAAAGGAAAGGTACCCTCAAAGGAAACTGATTGGACAAGAATAGACAGAACTACCCAAAATAAGGATGAATCAGTACATGCATATTAAGAACGCCTTTTACAGGTATTCAAGCAGTACAGTGGGGTGGAAAGCATGGACACGAAAGACATGACCCATTTCATTTATCGATTTGTGTCAGGGTTGAAATCAGAAATTTCGCAAATGATTAAAGATCATAAAATCTGTTGGCAGGCCAAGCCGATAGATTAAATACTTAAGTGTGCAAAATATTGTGGGGATGAACTTGACAATAAACAAAATAATTTAGAAGAAAAGGCAATGTGGGCACAAGTAAAATTAGCAGAGCAACAGGAACTTCAGTTAATCCAATTGAAAAATAATCAGAATCAAGGAGATGGAAATGGGGGTAAACCAAAAGTTAGAATGAACAGGGAGGAGGCTAAGAAGAAATGTCCTTGTCATGGGTGCGGAAAAATGGGGCATTGGAGAAACGAGTGTAAGGCTGTATTGAATAACCCTGTACAAAATGATCATTTGGGGTGTCAAGAAATCCACAGCAACAGGTAATACAGAACCAGTTACCACTTGCACCTATGCCAGATTCTGGGAGCCAAGCAAATTACAAGGTGGATACCACAAATTGGGAGGGAGGTGGAAGGAGAGATACAGTGACATCACAATTTCTTTTGAGTGACGCATTTTCTGAGGAAGATAGTTACTGACAGTGCCTTAGAGGGGGGAATGAGGAGTGCGTTCTTGGCACATCCTTGCCGGTAGATCAGTCAGGTCCATACATTGAGGGAAAAGTTGAGGGAAATTATGTTACCTTTTTTGTTGGATACTGCCGCTACCCGTTCTACTGTGAGAACAGCAGACGTTCCAAACCGACCCCTCTCGGGAGAAGCGATCCAAGTAGTGGGCGTTTCTAATACACAAATAAGTACCCCTGTTACAGAACCTATGGAAATCAGAATAGGTAATTTTAAAGAAATGCACAAATTTGTGGTGTGCGACTCCAGTCCCGTGAACCTATTAGGTAGGGACTTGCTGTGCAAAATGAATTGCACAATCTTTTGCACCCCAAGTGGTGTTGAAATTCAAACCCCAGATGAAGATGGAGTTTATAAATTAATGTTGGTCAAACAAGAAATTGAAAATAGAATGATGCTAGTGGAAGACCTCCCAAAAGAATTGCAGCGTACAGCGAATCCTGAAGTGTGGGATTTCACTGGAAAAGATGTAGGATTAATGGCAAACGTTGACCTGGTAAAAGTGACAGTGAAAGAAGGTGCAGTTTACCCAAACATTTGAACATACAAAATGAGCCCGGAAATAAAAGCAGGTTTTGCAGTAAAAATAAAACGATTGGTTAAGCAAGGCATTTTACAGGAAATAATGAGCAGTCCTTGTAATTCACCCTTAATTGGCATAAAGAAACTGAGCGGGACATATAGGGTCGTACAAGACCTTCGCAAAATTAATAAAACTGTTGTCCCATGTTGTCCAGTTGTGCCAAATCCTGCAGTGATTTTGTATCAGATACCGTGGCGAGCCGGATGGTTCAGGGGTAATAGATCTGTGCCATGCATTTTTCTCCATACCATTACATCCAGATAGCAAATATCTTTTCTCGTTCAAATTCAACGACCATATCCACGTTTGGAACCGTGTCCCTCAGGGGTACACAGAGAGTCCATCGATTTTTAATCAGATTTAAAAAAATACCTTTAATCTCTAGTCTTGCCTGGACAGTCTGTCCTGGTGCAATATATAGACGACCTGTTGGTGGCGTCTAAGACTCGAAATGGTTGTGTTGTTGATATCATTACATTACTGAATCATTTGGCAGAAGTAGGGCATGAAGTGTCACCTGAGAAGTTGCAATTCTGCACCACATCAGTAAAGTATCTGGGGCACCCGATAGAAAGAGGTGTCAGACAAGTTACCTCTGAAAGAATCAAAATATTCAGAAACATGAATCTACCCAGACACAGAAAGAAATCAGAATGTTTCTTGGAGTTGTAGATTATTGCAGACAGTGGATTGTGGGATTTGTAGTCCTAGCTAAACCTCTGATACAAATGACAACGAAAAGAGCAAAAGACCCGGTAGAATGGGATGACGAAAGTATAACTGCCTTCTTAAAGCTGCGAGACTGTCTCTGCTCAGCTCCAGCCTTAGGGATGCCTGACTATTCGAAAGAATTTGCATTATTTTATGATGCACGCGACAATTGTGCATTGTCTGTTCTGATCCAAACTCATGGTTTAATGAGAAGTCCTGTGTCATATTTTTCATCCACACTAGATCCAGTGGTATCTGCATTACCAGGATGTCTGAAAACAGTAGCTGCAACCTGCATGAGTCTTGAGCAAAGTGAATCCATCATTATGGGACACCCTGTAACCGTGTATGTTCCACACTCAGTGGTGATTCTGTTAACTAGAACACGTACTCAGTATTTGACTCCTAGTCGGCTGACTAAGTATGAGCGAATTCTTCTAGGTGCAGGAAATGTGACTATTGCCAGGTGCACTGTCTTAAACCCAGCTACACTGCTACCTGATTCACAATTCGCAGAAGTGAAAGGGGAAGTCGAGCATGATTGCATCGACCTCAGAGAATACAGTACAAAGCCCCGACAAGACATAAGAGAAGAGCCATTGTTGACATTTGAATATGAACTGTTCGTGGACGGCTCATGCATGAGACATGAGGAAGGAGGATTAAGTGCTGCTTATGCTGTGTGTACTTTATGGGGTCCAGTGGAAGCATCCTATTTACCTGGAGTCAAGTCTGCACAAGTAGCCGAATTAGTTGCATTGACAAGAGCCCGCAAATTTGGGAAAAATTTGAGAGTAACCATATACACTGACAGTTAGTATGGTTAAGGGGTTGTGCATGACTTTGGCCAACTTTGGATGCAAAGGGAGTTTCTGACTTCTTTGGGTACTCCTATTAGCATTGTGCAGCATTGTGCCAAATATAAGATGGCAATAAATAAGAAAAATGATGCACATGGAAACAGCTGCCAACTTATGTTGCTTGGAAGAGTGAAAACATGGGATGAAGTGACAGATTTACAAAATGAGGCAGAAATTAAGGAAAAGGAAGAGTGGGAGAAAATAGGATGTCGGAGAAGGGCTGAGGATGGTGTTATTGTTTACCTTGATGGGAGACCTGTGTTACCAGATTGTATGCTTGCTCCTATGGCTAGGATGTATCATGGAAGTACACACGTAGGTAGTGACGCTATGATTAGACAGTTCAGACAGAGTTGGTTCAATGCGAGATTCAGTAATGTAGCAGAGAGTCTTTGCCAGAGGTGTATATCATGTCAAAGAATGAATCCTGGTAAAAGAACTGTAGTGTTGCCAGGAAAGATTGGAAAGGCAGAAGGTCCCTTCATAAGACTCCAGATTGATTTCATCAAATTACCCCCTTGCCGAGGTCTGAAGCACGTCCTAGTCATTGTCTGCCTGTTTTCAAAATGGGTGGAAGCCTACCCTACGCACAGGAATGATAGCATTACTGTAGCTAAGTTACTACTGAGGGAACTCATACCACGTTTCGGTTTTTCAGTAACGATTGATTCAGACCGAGGGTCTCATTTTAATAATGAAATAATTCGTCTGATCTGTGAAGCATTCCAAATTGAGCAAAAATTGCACTGTGCATACCGCCCAGAGGCTTCTGGAGTGGTAGAACAACTGAATGGCACTATCAAGTCACAATTAGGAAAGATGTATGAATCTACCCGATTGGAGTGGCCTGATGCTTTACCACTTGTTCTGATGAGACTCAGAAGCATTCCAGACAGAAACACAGACTTGAGTCCCCATGAAATACTCATTGGAAGAGCAATGAGGCAGGCATGGGTACCAGGACACAAGCTAACAAATATTTATGATAATTTGGTACTCAAGTACTGCAAAGAACTGGCTGACCAAGTGCGTTCTATCTCTCACCAGGTTGGGGAAGACGCTGTGGCCAGACAATCAACTCCAGCCCATGACCTGAATCCAGGTGACTGGGTAGTGATAAAAGAACATACTCGAGAATCTTGCCTAGCACCAAGGTGGGGAGAGCCACATCAAGTGATATTGGTTACTACCACAGCTGTAAAGTGCAGGGGAATTCCAAACTGGATCCATGCGAGTCACACCAAAAGGGTGACTGAACCTGATGACGTAGGAGCTGAAGGTTGTGCAGCTGAGGGGTCTCAAGAAGTTGATCTCGAAGTAGTTGATGAGGAACAACCGAGCACCAGTCAGGATGAATGGATTCCAGTAGTTGACATACCTGCAGATTATGTGAAAACCAGAAGTCAAACCTACCTAGATAGACAGAGTGATAGTGAGGATGAGACAGGAATAGAAGAAGGTACTCAGATTATAAAAATCCAAGTCAAAAGTGATTCTGAGGACGACCAGATAGGGAAAGGTTGGTGTACTCTGACATTTGAAAATCCAGCCAGTTCTACAGAGTCTGAGGAGGGAAAGATAGGTATTAGGTATTAGGGCGAAAGCTCAGGCAGAAGACAATCAAGACATTCAAAGACCTGAGCAGGACCAGACAGGTGTAGAAAAACATGTTCAGGAAGAAAAAGGCAAACAAAATCAAAGTCAAAGTCAAATGCAGCAAACTCCTGAACAGGGCCAGATTAGTATCCAAGCAGAAGAAACCAAAGTAAGCCCTGGACCTAGTCGGATAGAGAGGAATTCAGAAGTTGACAGAGAACAAATAGTGCCACAACTGAACGAAAATAAAAGAGCATATTAAGAAAGTCAAAGCACAGTGCCAGCTAAAAGACTCAGACAGGGAGATAAGTGGCCTGGTTTTGTCAAAAGACTGAAATTTCGCCTTAAAACAATAAATGAAGAAAAAGAGCAAGTAAACGAAATATCAGGCCAAGCTGGACCGTTCACAAAGCAACCCAGAAGGAAAAGTCCACGTTTGAAAAGACTGAATAACAAGTTTAAAGGACCTGAGTGGACGTACGTCATACTTGAAGATTTCGAAAATCTAGAGTTGAGTGATGACGAACTGATTGTTGATCAGACTGACGAAGAAGTGAGACCAACTTGAGAAAAGAATCACAGGTTGAAAGTCTGCGAAAAGTTACAAAGAGGGGATAAAATCTCCTTAGTCGAAAATGGCTGATTATAATGTTAACGGAAGACTGAAAAGAAATTGTCTAAAGACATGCTGTAGAATATGCACTTGTAGTATAGTATTATTGGTTGTAGCATGGTTTGGATTGACATTAGCTATACCTTACCTAATGAGCAAAGAAATGCAGAATAACACTAATATACCTGAAAGTAAATTCACTTAAGAAAATAGATACACATACACATGAGAAAGCAGTTAATCTTAAGCAACCTGGAGTAGATAGATTTAGAAGCACCAGATGAGGGAGACTTACATTATAGAAGAGCTAAAAATGGAACTCATTTAAAACGTATTTGCTAATTTATTAGTACATTATGTAGAAGCTATGGAAATCAGTGATTGCTACGTGTGCATGAAGTTGCCCACATCAGTAGCTGAAGGGGTCACTTACCATTATTTACCTCTGACTTATGGTATTTCATGTAGTATTTTAGCAAGTTTGTTTTATAGAACTGGAAAATTACAATATTATTATTCTAATTTTCATGTAGTCTTTTCTGAGGCTCCTTTACATAGAAATTTAAATCGTATTTCTAGTACTAGAGACTCTACACACTTTATGGGAGATTATTAGATATAGCTACGGCTCACAAAGAAAATCTAACATGCACATTACAAGAGTAAGAGAAGATGTTTTTAAATTTAGTCGAGAAAAGGAGACAGGATTTCCATAGAAGAGCCACTGATCATAAACGAAAGATTCCTAAATGGGCTGAAAATAAAGAGTTTACCTCTAATGGCAAGACTCAAGCTGCTAGGTTGTTCGATTTCGAAACCAAAGGGAAACTCTGTCTCCGTAGAGAGAAAACAAATTATTATAACAATATATTCATGGGTTCCAGTGAATGTGAACACAATTTCAAAGTTATTGGGGGTTGGGGTTTCAAAGATGGAACCGAACCAGTTCATCCTGGAATTTAATACATTTGTGGGAACAAAGCCTATTTTAAATTGCCAGATCATTGGTACAGGAGTTGCTATTTTGGAATAGTATTCCCAAAAGTGTACCACATAGAAAAAATCACTGGAAGCAATGAAGAAACTAATGGACTAACTCGTAGTAAAAGAACATTGTTTGCTGAAATTGTAGGTGACATATTTAGTGCAATAATTCCTTCAGTGGGAGTATTTCTGAATACTGAAAGAATTTGCAAATTGTCAACAGTGGTGGATCGCGGTAAGATCAATGGTTTTACAAAATCGACTTGCTCTTGACATATTATTGGCAAAAGAGGGCGGAGTCTGTAGAATGCTGAAGACGCAACATTGTTGCACTTACATTCCAGATGAAAGTGTAGAAATTAAAAAGTACACACGAAATATTACCAATTTGAGAGAAGAATTGAAACCACTGGAGGTTTACAGTGCATGGAGGAGACTAATTAGTGGTCTCTCCTCAATAGGTGGTTGGTTCACTAACGTAGGATAGAGTTTTGTAGGTAAAATATTGATGCCAATGGTGGGAGTAGCCCTACTGATTTTAGGGATAATAATTTGTTGCAAATGGTGCAAGCATAAAAAGACATATGCAGTAAATAAGAAAGGAAAGAAAAGAAACTACAGTGAAATCGAGCTTGAAGAGTTAAATGGGGATATGTATAAGAAAATGAAAAACTTCCACATGAATAATAGGGAAAAGCATAAAAGAGTGTTTGAAGAAATAGAAATGAGTAAATTTTGAAAAGTTGGCATCTGTTTCTGTAATTTGTGATGAAATAAAATATCATCAAAGAGAGGATTGATGGAGCAAGGTTCTGCACGTAAAAGCGACTTGCTTGGACTCAGCCCTCTCGAAATAAACTGTAATACACTAATAAACATAAAAACATGCTTCGTCTTATTAACAATGCAAAACACGACATTTCTAGTAAGCTGGGGAAGCTTGCATATGTGCTTTTACTAACCGTAACTCGATTAACCTAAAATGGCCGCCGCAGCGCGGAATCTTTTCTGCGCATTCGTCTGTCATACTCACTTGACATATTTACTGCTTTGGTGGGAAAACTTTGCTTCTGCGCACTAGAACTAAAGATGGATACTCTATGTTCACATGCGCTAACGGTTGCATTGAAGCTTTTACTAATTTGTTCGATCAGCCTAATTCCTAATGCTGTAGTTAAAAGAAAGTAATGGGAATAGAGTAGAGATAAGTGGTATACAGTGCATTCATTTATTTCTTGTTCTAAAACTGTTTCTTTTCTACTTTTGCCTGTATTGTATTTTGGGCCTGACATGTAATTCTGAACTCCATCTTTGGAGGAACTGCGCCTGTGCAGAGAAGCTCAAATCCCTGAGGCACTGACATTGAAACCTGGCCAACTCCGGACTTGCTAGAAGATGTTCCTGGGAACCTTACCTCTTGACCCTTGGAGAGGAAGCTGGACCAAATTGTTGTATTACATTGTAGTTCTTATTGATACATTGACTGCCGGGTGGAATAAAAGTGCATGGGAAAATAAAATATTGGGCGGGAACATAAATCTGAATATTGAAGAGCATGACCTCATAACTGGTATGGTGTGAAAACCTCTCCTCTGCTTTTGACCAATCAATTTGAGGGAATTCACACATTTGCAACATTGGGGGGTGGTACACTGTCCAGGTAAATGGTATATCTAAGATAGGCTTAGCTAGATAGAATGTCCAACTTGTCCGAATAGCTGACCTGTCAATGACCCAACGCACTCAATAGGCGATCAAGAAGAAAGGTGCTGGCGGAGCACTCTGTCAGAAGGGTGCAAAGCAGGAATATCAACGAGGAAAGATCGTGGGACAAAAATATAGCTGCAGAAATATCGTTTGAAGGAAATATCGACCACAAAAATATAGATGATAAGAATATCGACTGACAGGTAAGTTATATCGTTTACAGAAATATAGTTTACTAAAATATCGATTTTTTTAATAATGTCATGTATTTTAGTGTTTTTAATAAGAGTTGTTCGTCATTTTATTATATGTTTTAGCATTTTTCTAATTATTAATTTATTTTAAGTTTAATTTTGCGTTATTAGTTCCGTATCGGGTTGGGGGTTTATAGGGGAATAGGGTGGTTAGTAATTTAATGATGTAAAATTAATTTATTAAATAATGTGTTAATGTATCAATTAATTATAGTTTAATATTTCGTTGTTAATTAATTTTAATTAGTTAATTAATAATTAAGTATGTTAATTGTTTATTTCTTTAGGTGTGTGTTGTGGTTTTTATATATGTAAATGGTGTGAAGGGTGGTAAGTAATTATTTTTTTCTTGATTAATTATTAAATAGTTTAAAATGAATTTCTATTAATTATTTTGTCATTATTTACTGTAATTGTGTAATTAATTTTAGGTGTGCTGTGGTGTATATATGTGTAAATGGTGTGAAAGCTGGTAAGTAAATAATTGTTTAATTAATAAAATAATAAAAAATAATGTTATATAATTAATTAGTAATTATTAATTGTAATTGTGTATTTAATTTTAGGTGTGTTGTGGTGTATATATGTGTAAATGGTGTGAAAGCTGGTAAGTAATAATTGTTTAATTAATACATTTTAAATAATTAATTTTCATTAATTAATTAGAACATTTTAAATTTAATTGTGTAATTAATTTTAGGTTTTTGTTGTGGATTTTATAGTGCTAAATAAATATTTTTTATATTTGTTAATAATAATATATTTATATATTAATTATGTTAAAATTAGAAATAAAATGTATTGAAAATTTTGATATTTTGATATTTTATTGTTTTGGGATCCTGCCCTTTCCCTACTGTTGCACTCACTGGAGTGGGAATAGTAATTTTTACCCCTACGCTATCCAGTTCTTTACCCACTATTGCACTCACTGGAGTAGGAATAGTAATTTTTACCCCTCTGCTATCCTGCGCTTTCCCTACTGTTGCACTCATTGGAGTGGGAATAGTACATTTTACACCTACGCTATCCAGCGCTTTCCCTACTGTTGTACTCACTGGAGTGGGAATAGTAATTTTTACACCTATGCTATCCAGCGCTTTCCCTACTGTTGAACTCTCTGGAATGGGAATAGTAAAGCTTACCCCTACACTATCCAGTGCTTTCCCTACTGCTGCACTCACTGGAGTGGGAATAGTAAATTTCATCCCTACGCTATCCAGCACTTTCCCTACTGTTGCACTCTCTGGAGTGGGAATAGTACATTTTACCCCTACGCTATCCAGCACTTTCCCTACTGTTGCACTCTCTGGAGTGGGAATAGTAAAGTTTACCCCTACACTATCCACCGCTTTCCCTACTGTTGCACTCACTGGAGTGGGAATAGTAAATTTTATCTCTACGCTATCCAGCACTTTCCCTACTGTTGCACTCTCTGGAGTGGGAATAGTACATTTTACCCCTACGCTATCCAGCGCTTTCTCTACTGTTGTACTCACTGGAGTGGGAATAGTAATTTTTACCCATACGCTATCCAGCGCTTTCCCTACTGTTGAACTCACTGGAGTGGGAATAGTAAATTTTACCTCTACAGCATCCAGCGCTTTCCCTACTGTTGCACTCACTGGAGTGGGAATAGTAAATTTTACCCATACGCTATCCAGCACTTTCCCTACTGTTGCACTCTCTGGAGTGGGAATAGTAAAGTTTACCCTAACGCTATCCAGCGCTTTCCCTACTGTTGCACTCACTGGAGTGGGAATAGTAAATTTTATCCCTACGCTATCCAGCGCTTTCCCTACTGTTGCACTCACTGTAGTGGGAATAGTAATTTTTACCCCTAAGCTATCGAGCGCTTTCCCTACTGTTGCACTTTCTGGAGTGGGAAGAGTAAATTTTACCCCTACCCTATCCAGCGCTTTCCCTACTGTTGCACTCACTGGTGTGGGAATAGTAATTTTTACCCCGACGCTAGCCAGCGCTTTTCCTACTGTTGCACTCACTGGAGTGGGAATAATAATTTTTACCCCTACGCTATCCAGCATTTTCCCTATTGTTGCACTCACTGGAGTGGGATTAGTAATTTTTACCCTCCCGCTATCTAATGTTTTAACTATTAATGTTTTTATTTTGTTATTAAATGTAAGTATTATTTTTTTGTAGTTTAATGTGTTAATTAAATATAGAATATATTAAATATTTGTATTTATTTTTAATTATTTATATGTTTTTATTTTATTTTTATATAATTGATAACATTTATAAATTACATAAAGATAATAGTTAATAAAATGTATTTAAGTAAATATATGTATATGTACACTTTTTTGTGTTTATATTAATTACATTTAGTTTATTTGTTATAATTAGGTAAAATATATTACAATTAATTTAATTTGTTAATAATAATATTTAATTAATTTAATTTAAGTTATGTTCTTATTTAAAGTCGATATTTTTTACATCTATATTTTTACATCGATATTTTTGAGTCAATATTACTATACTTACCTTTTTAAGTATAGGGAGGTGATATTTTTGTTATCGATATTTTTACATCGATATTTTTAGCTGTGGATGCCGGTCCTGACCTGCGGTGGTCCTGTCCCTGATTCAGTTTGGTCCGTACTTATCCTGATTCTGGTCTGCACCTGTTCTATCCTGCTGGCACCTGCAATTATCGGGGGTCCTATACTTTATCCCAGCCCGTGGCCAGGGTTGGTCTTCACACCATTCAAGGTAAATATAAAGCTGAATGGGATATATTATTGTACTGTATCCCTTTCATACCCTTCCTATATTTCCATGCTTTAAGAACATTTCATGATACTCTCACATCATCTTGCCTTGATATTAATCCTAATTGACCAAGCTCTGATTAATCTAGTATGGACATTGACATTTAAATAATTTTTTAGATAAAGCGTTTAAATCTTTCCCGAGTATGTGGTTATTTTAATGAATGCAAATGATTATATACTCCCTATTAGATAAAGCGTTTAAATCTTTCCCGAGTCTGTGGTTATTTTAATGAGTGCAAATGATTATATACTGCCTAATATTCTAACTCCTTTGAACCCTTACGACTCTAGGTTCAGGTGACAAGGATTGGTAAGTCAAGGTATAGGTCCTAAAAAAGTAAATACTAATGGTTTAAAGCTTAGGTTTACCTGTTCAAAGTGTGTAAATGTTTATGGGCCCAGGTGAGTATGGTAAAATTCTGGGCAGGTGAACCCGCGCTCTATCATTAGACACAACTGTGGAGGGAAGTGGTCCCTATTGTATGCCCAATCTCACAACAGTTGACTGCTAATTTAACAAGAATAGGCTCTGAAATATCTCAAAGAGGAGGAATGGCAGATGAGATGACACTTGTTTCATTCACATAGTGATACCTCCCCAGCTTCCTCAAAGTGAAGGATGGGTGCATACATAATTGCCCCCAACTGTGAAGCAGTTCAATTTGACTGGGCCTGGTGGTGGACCCCGCACTGGATTTTGGGTTGTTAGCTTCACTTCGGGCTCCCAGCGACCAGAAATGTAACTGTACCAGGCCATGAGGTGGGGGTTGAGGGTCTTTCTTGTCCACTTTCTGAGGGTCAGGCAGGAAAGGTGCATGGTATAAGCCCCTTTCCCTGGAGCCAGTCTTAATATTTTGTTCCCCCTCTTTTCTGCCCCCAGAGTCTTACAAAGGGGTGTGTGCAATTTGCTTTTGCACACTTACCAACATGTTGGAAAAATTATGTACACGAAGGCAAAATGCGAATCTGTAATTAAGCACAATATTTTGGCAGGAAATGAGTTCTTGCAGGTATTTTTAATGCAAAAAAATATTTTATGCTAACAAATAGTGCACAAAATCGCAAAAGCACTGTGAAAACACTCCTGTTCTGTTGTTCCTGTGCATTTGACAGTAGCGACTTGCACAGGTAAGAGCAGTGAGGCGCTGGGGCGGGTCAGGGTACGGGGTGGTGAAAATCGACAGAGGACGGTATAAGTAATATTAAATAAATAAGTAAAACTACTTACTTTGTGCTTGCCGCCTCGCCTGACCAGACTGACCAGAGTAATAAGGAGTGTTGGTGTCCCATTGAGTAGATTCTCTTAACCTGTGTTTCTTACAGTCCCAATTCCATTGTATTCCCTATTTCTGTGTACAACTGTTTGTGTGTGTGTGTGAGACTGTGTGTGAGGGGGTGTGACAATGTGTGTATCTCTGTTTTGATCATTCTCAAATGTTCATATCTCCTACCAGAGTGTACATGTACCACATTGTACATAGCTTCCATTACTCAGTGGAACTAACTTTTCTGTACAAATTTGGCTTTATTATTCCAGTGTTTACTTGTCTGCTCCAGAGTGTGCGCCATTTTACGGCACTGTTAATGTTTACCACAGTTTATTTCCTTTTTAGGTGTCAACTCACAGCCACAGCAAACTATCAAACTGCAAAAACCTACTGGACGTCTTATCAAGAACAAACAGTACGTCTAGAGCCCACCCATTGTTTACCTTTGTTTTGCTTTATTGTCTCTTTAATTTGCTTTTATATCCTTGTCGCATCTTATCCATTTTGTGCTTGTTCTTCACAAAGTTGTAGCTTCTTAAACATCCTTTTGATTGCCTGAATTGTATTATTCCACTGCTTACTTTTAGGATACTTCATTTTGGTTAAGCACTCCGTGCGAGCTCTTTACCTCGTGTGCTTCTCACCCCTCCCCCACCAAATAACTGCCCCAGAGCATCAACTTGGTATTTCCCCTGTGTGCTGCTTGCTCTTTCTCTTGAGTACATCCCCCCCACCCCCTGTGTTGGTGGACTGCGTTTCCCCTCCTCCACCTTCCGAAACTTTGTGTGTATTTTGTACTCCTCTATCCATTTGCAGCTGCTTCCTTCCAAACCCTGACCCTCCTCACTCCTCTATACTTCTGATGGTCTTTTTTTCTGATATTTTTAATTATAAAAATTAAATATGGCACATTTTCCCTTATTTGTAGGCATTCTTAAGTGCACACATATGTAATTGGGTATGCACGTGCCTATAATGGAAACAGTGACTGTTACCTGCCACGCCATCACACATTTTTTCTTTTAGCCGATGCTGCACATCATAGGCAAAAAAATGCTTTTTTCTAATGCCGTCCAGCAACACCAAAGGTCAATAGGCTAAGAAGGAAAGAACTACTGGATTTGCCAATGCCTATTTCAAGCTTGCATCTCTATCCTAAAGTGATGTGTGTATTTTTTCTGTGCATTTGTGTGTTATATTCAATACAAGTGTTTGTACGGGTACCAATGTGGCTGCTAGGTGCTCTGCCCAATTTAATGTGTGGCATTTGCAGCTGACATCATGGGCACTATTGGAAAAGTAACCATACAAGCAGACCCTACCTGCTGGACAGAAGCTCCCTGGATCACTCCAACCTGACCAACAAGTTATGTTATGTTATGTTATGTTATTTATTCTTTTGTATAGCGCACGGCTACTCAAAAAGAGTGTCCCGGCGCTTTTGGAAAAGGAGGGCTGCAACACAATAACATAACACCGTTAAAAAAGAAAAGGACAGAAGGCCGAACTAACACATACAGGAAAAACAGGCTACTGGGTAAACAGCCAGGTTTTAAGGCCTTTTCTAAAGGCAAGTAGGCTGGTAGCTCCCCGCAGAGTGAGCGGCAGAGAGTTCCACAACTGTGGCGCCAGTAGTCCAAAAGAGCGGCCTCCCAGGCGAGCTCTCTTCACACGCGGGACAACCGCCAGAAACAGGGATTCCGACCTCAAAGACCGAGTCGGTTGATAGAAGGCCAGTCTCTTTTGAAGATACTTTGCTCCCACCACGTGGAGAGCTTTATAGGCCAGAGTCAGAGCCTTAAAGGCGATCCGTTTCCGGATTGGAAGCCATTGCAAGGTTTTCAACAGGCCCGCTGCACTGGCCCGTCTTTTTAAACCAAAGATTGCTCTCGCGGCAGCGTTCTGCACCACTTGGAGCCGCTGCAGCAGATACTCTGGCAGGCCCAGGTAAAGAATGTTAGAATAGTCTAACCTGGACCCGATCAGAGCCTGCACTGTCAATTTCCTATGCTCCTCAGACAGCAGGGGAAGAAACCTCCGCAACATCCTAAGGATGCCGAAGCAGGTGCCCGACACCCCGAGGATCTGGGATTTCAATGTTAGCCCCTTATCCATCTTGACCCCCAGATTCTTGGCGATTTGGGAAGAACAAGACGGAGTCCTTTTGACTATACCTTTTTTTCATGCACAGTTGTGTGGTGAAGGTATTTTCCATTACAGTTACTTTGCAGTATGCACATTCTCTCACTCTCAACTTAGGCTGTTGGCTATCACTAAGTCAGTTCATCAAGTAGAGCCTGAGGCAGAAGGACTATAATGCTATAATGCTATTAGAACATTCCACCCAGTAAGGATGGAATGTTCTAAATTAAAAAAAGGGAGTAACTGAAAGACAAGCATTGAAACTTTGGAGCAGAAGGCCCATACCAGCCATAATTGTTCTTGAGTCGTTCTACTGTCTTAATTGAGCACTCAACTTTCCAATATTCTAATATGACTCATTGTGCATTACAGGTTTCTTTCCTCTCCACCTAAGCCAGCTCACTGGTGAATTGTGCCCAGCCCCTTTGGCTCCTGTGGTGACCCTGGATGAATCCCCAAGTGTATACATGTTGTCTAATGCTAGCTCATCTGCTGCTCCTGCTAGACTTGTTAGGAATGTAATATAGCTTGTAATGTAATAGTTTATTCTCTGCCACTTCTGGGTGTACTCTTCAAAGAATATACCAAAGACAGTTTCTGAAGTGCCCATTCATACGGCAGACCCCTACACCTCCAATTGAAATGCAGTAACGTAACCAGATGAATTCTAACCCTGGGGGGTAGGCACTTGTCACTGGGTGAGAAGACCAACTATTGTTTGGGCAATATCTTCTATTCAGACATCATGTATCCTGGTTTAATGGGATTTACTTTAGAATGGTGTAACTAAATCGTGTCTCATTGTACATATGCATGACTGTCTACGGACTCCATTTTAGATGGGTTTGGTGATTCAGTCACCAAATGCTTCGAGAACAGGGATCTGTGTTTGGACAGCTTGGTCACAGGTTCTAATCCTGCTGGACCTGCTCACTCTATCCTTTTTTGGAACTTGATAATGTGAATACCTTTGCTCACTCGCTCTAACACGAGCAGCTTTGGCTGGCTTGGAAACAACAGCCATTATTGGGGTGCATTAGTCAACTCACACCCTTGGGCAACAGGAACACTGCTTAACTAATGATAGTTACAGACCTCCATATTTGTATTTTAAACAACATATGACTCCTTCCATAATGCACGAATGCATAATGCATGTAAGAGGAGCGCCTAGTTAAATCTCTCTCTCTTCCTGAATTCGCCAAAGGTTCTAGCATTAGGGAGTTACTTCCCAGTGATTCAGTTATTTAAAAAAATATATGCTTTGTCACTGTTAAAGTAGGTAAGGCAAGAAACACGTCGCCAATAACATAGAGCTTATCACGGGTAGGGATGTGCAAAATTTGTGCAATTCGCTTTTTTGTAATTACACACAGAATGCGTACGCTCATCATTTTTTGACACAAGGACGCATCCCAATTAAATTACACAACACGGCATAATGATATAATTTGGCAACTTCATGCAAAAACTGTAACACAAAATTCCCCAAATTAAGCTAGCATAAGTTATATTTTAATATCAAAAGATGGGGGAGATAGACGTTTTTATGGATAAAACCACTCAACTTCCAGTAATAGATGGATACATAAGAATCAGAGGGAAGTGGAACCCCAACAAATTCTTACTTTATCCTCTTAGTGATACTGATGACGAAGGTCTTTATCACCCATTAGTACACCTCCTCCTGTTTTTAACCTTACCTGGATTCATAGAAATTTACAATAAAAATATTTTTTTTAAAAATAAAAAAATGGATTCATAGAAACAATAATTACATTGTCATTGAGGGATACGAGGTGATTTTGATAAACAATTAACAGGTCCCATCAAAATTTACTTTAGAAGTGCTTCCTCCTTCAGGAGGTTAAGCTCGCTTGGTCGCTTTTCGGTGACTGAGTGACGACCTGATGATGAAGTATGCCACCGGATAACTACTGTGGGTGAAGGTCTCTTAAAATTCCAAACTGCACAAATGCTACTACTGACACAGCATTATTTGAGAGGTGATGGCGGTGCCATTTTCACGTTTCAATCAAATGTGAAGGTCACAACAAAAAGAGGAATGAACATAATGTCAACACATCTTTTTAAAAGCTTCATTTTGATGCAGATGTCATTAAAGCCTGTTAAGCCATGCACTGTTGTGCTAATCTCACTGCAAATAGCCACTGTGATCTAACACATAAGCAGGACTTTAAGTGGGATTAATAAACTGGGGGTTCTCTCAAAAGGGGCGTGGCCAGTGTAATTAAGGCATGGCTTAAAAACATGTATACTAAAAATCTGTGCTTAGCATAGTGTGCTGCCCAACTTTTATTTTGCTGTTTATGTCATTGCATCCACATATACGATACAACAAGTAACATCATACCAACAACAGTTTAGGACTATTGACTTTGTCAGTGGTTGTTAGTTGCATAAGATAAATAAGCTGCAACTATAGCTTGTTATATAAAATTGAAATAAGCTTCCACTTAAAGCCCTGGTGCCACTACAACGATGTTGCTGCTATTGAGTTTTAAAAAGAGAAGGAAAAACCAGAGAGAAACTGACTCTCTTTAAAGGATTTCCCTTCTCCTACAACGCTCACCTGGCATGACGTCATGCCGTAACTTGTCCACCACTGAGAAGTGAGCAGTGTGAGCACGCGCACATCGATGTGCCTGCTGTCACTACAGTCGGGGAAAAAACAGACCGCCTTTGCCGGGCACAAAACAGAGCCTGATAGAGACCCGTTTTGAGGCCTCCTTTAAACAAGCATTGGAAATGCAATAGGTCTCGCATTAGGAAAGTTTGAGCGATTGGTATTGTAAATGACACTTTTTATTTATGTGTTGGTTTTGAAAATAGCAAAATTAATAGCTTTGTCAGTTACAATGTCAATAGTTTTAATCGCAAATGTGACACCCGATAGCATTTGTAATGCAATGTGTGTTGTATTTACGTGACTTAGATTTATTGATATTACAAATAGCAATGGCTTTTAATTTTGTAAATAATTAATACTTAAATAAAATTTATTGTAATTTATAATGGCAATAGCTTAAACGTTTGTAAATAACTTTTGTGAAGATTATGTTCAGTGTATTTTATTGTGACGAAAATCCAAGAACATTGCATTTGCACCTACACACACACAGAGCCCCCCCCCCCCCCCACACACACACACACACATATAGATGTGGTGGTGGTGGATCTGGGGGATATGGTGGTGGTGGATGTGGTGTTGGGTGGATGTGGGGGTGGATGTGGTGGTGGTGGTGGTGGTGGATGTGGTGGAGGAGGTGGTGGTGGATGTGGTGGTGGAGGAGGTGGTGGTGGATGTGGTGGTGGTGGATGTGGTGAAAGTGGTGGTGGATGTAGTGGTGGATGTGGTGGATGTGGTGGAAGTGATGGTGGGTGTGGTGGATGCGGTGGTGGATGCGGTGGTGGATGCGGTGGTGGATGAGGTGGTGGATGAGGTGGTGGATGAGGTGGTGGATGTGGTGGTGGAGGTGGATGTGGTGGTGGGGGTGGATGCGGTGGTGGTGGTGGATGTGGTGGTGGGGGTGGATGCGGTGGTGGTGGTGGATGCGGTGGTGGTGGTGGATGTGGTGGTGGTGGTGGATGTGGTGGTGGTGCATGCGGTGGTGGTGGAAGTGGTGGTGGATGTGTTGGATGTGGTGGTGGATGTGGGGGATGTGGTGGTGGATGTGGTGGATGTGGATGTGGTGGTGTATGCGTTGGTAGTGCATGTGGTGGATGTGGTTGTGGTGGATGTGGTGGTGGATGTCATGGTGGATGTGGAGGTGGTGGTGGATGTGGTGGTGGATGTGGTGGATGTGGTGGTGGTGGTGGTGGATGCGGTGGATGTGGTGGTGGTGGATGTGGTGGTGGTGGATGCGGTGGTGGTGGATGCGGTGGTGGTGGTGGATGCGGTGGTGGTGGAAGTGGTGGTAGATGTGTTGGATGTGGTGGTGGATGTGGTGGATGTGGTGGTGGATGTGGTGGTGGTGGATGCGGTGGATGTGGTGGTGGATGTGGTGGTGGTGGGTGTGGTGGATGTGGTGGTGGATGTGGTTGTGGATGTGGTGGTGGATGCTGTGGTGGTGCATGTGGTGGATGTGGTGGTGGTGGATGTGGTGGTGAATGTGGCGGTGGATGTCATGGTGGATGTGGAGGTGATGGTGGATGTGGTGGTGGATATGGATGGTGGATGTGGTGGTGGATGTGATGGTGGATGTGATGGTGGATGCGGTGGATGTGGTGATGGTGGATGCGGTGGTGATGGTGGATGCGGTGGTGGTGGTGGATGCGGTGGTGGTGGTGGAACTGGTGGATGTGGTGGATGCGGTGGTGGATGCGGTGGTGGATGTGGTGGATGCGGTGGTGGATGCGGTGGTGGATGTGGTGGTGGTGGGTGTGGTGGATGTGGTGGTGGATGTGATGGTGGATGTGGTGGTGGATGTGGTGGTGGATGTGGTGGTGGATGCGGTGGTGGTGGATGCGGTGGTGGTGGATGCGGTGGTGGTGGATGCAGTGGTGGTGGTGGATGCGGTGGTGGTGGATGTGGTGGATGTGGTGGTGGATGTGGTGGTGGATGCGGTGGTGGTGCATGTGGTGGATGTGGTGGTGGTGGATGTGGTGGTGTAAGTGTTGGTGGATGTGGTGGATGCGGTGGATGTGGTGGTGGATGTGGTGGTGGTGGTGGTGGGTGTGGTGGATGTGGTGGTGGATGCGGTGGTGGTGCATGTGGTGGATGTGGTGGTGGTGGATGTGGTGGTGGTGGATGTGGTGGTGGATGTGGCGGTGGATGTGGTGGTGGTGGGTGTGGTGGATGCGGTGGTGGTACATGTGGTGGATGTAGTGGTGGTGGATGTGGTGAATGTGGTGGTGGATGTGGCGGTGGATGTCATGGTGGATGTGGAGGTGATGGTGGATGTGGTGGTGGATGCGGTGGATGTGGTGATGGTGGATGCGGTGGATGTGGTGGTGGCGGATGCAGTGGTGGTGGATGCGGTGGTGGTGGAAGTGGTGGTGGGTGTGGTGGTGGATGTCATGGTGGATGTGGAGGTGATGGTGGATGTGGTGGTGGATGTGGTGGTAGATGTCATGGTGGATGTGGAGGTGATGGTGGATGTGATGGTGGATGTGATGGTGGAGGTGGATGTGGAGGTGGATGTGAATGTGGATGTGGTGGTGGTGGTGGTGGATGTGGTGGATGTGGTGATGGTGGATGCGGTGGTGGTGGTGGATGCGGTGGTGGATGGTGTGGTGGTGGTGGTGGATGGGGTGGTGGATGTGGTGGTGGTGGGTGTGGTGGATGTGGCGGTGGATGTGATGGTGGATGTGGTGGCTACCTACTCTGTCAATAGCCTTCCCTTTGACCTGGTACAAAATATATTATTGTACTATGGTCTTGAGTATGTGCAGTTTTCTATCATATTCCAAAGAGAAAAATAATGGCGTTACTCTATATTTTGCACCAGTGCAATTATTTCTAATATGGCAATGGGCGCATACGTTATTAAACTACACGCTGCCAAAGTAATCGGGTGAATTTGATTGTAGAAGAAGCAAATCGGATTTATGACGAGCAAAAATCTTGTAGAAAACAGGTACGAGTAAAACACGTGGAGCATCAACTTGACCACCAGATCGTGCCGGGTTTTAATAAACATTCGAGTCAAACAAACTAGTAAAAGAAACAAGTATTCCTCAGTGGCCGGCGTCGTTGCAAAGTAAGCCCTGCAGATTGCAGGGATCTGAACAGACTAATAATGTCTATGTAAATAAACATAAAAAATACAAGACTATGCATGCAATTTATACCTGACCACAAGATAATACAGCAAAGGGAAACAAGACGGAGGGCATTGCTGTGGGGAGGGGGGATGAGAAATGCGACATGGGGAGAGCGGCGATGAGGGTGTGAAGCAGCAGGGGCCTTTGAAGTGAAGCTAAGCTTCACTTCAAAGGAGTGGGAGGAGTGCTGCTGGGGAACAGATGGCGATTTGATGCTGTGCACGCGCATTTTAGGTCAATGCGCTTGCGCATTGACCTAAAAGCGCACGGGCACAGCATCAAATCGCCAGTCTAGGTAAACCTTTGTTTAAGCCGTTATAGTCTCGCTCAATGTGCATGCGCATTGAGAGGCGAGACCTAATAAAAAATAGCACTTTAAATTTAAATAATGTGAGAGTACATACGAAACATCAGATCAATATGAAACGAGAATGACAATCCAACAAACGTTAAGGAAGGTGGGTTTACCACCATAATTATAAACACAAAGGGCTAAAATGCAAATGGATTTAACACTGCGAAAGTAATAAACATGGCCAAATACAAAGAAAGCGTGTTTTAATATATTTATCTATTTGCCATTTTACTATGGGTAGCTTATAACTTTGGCAAGTAATCAGTATTGCTGTAGGTGTTAAAGTGCGTTCTTCTTAACCTAATTCATAGCACAGAAAGTTTAAGTTTGTAGGAAAATATTTGTCAAAAGGGAAATAATATATTACGAGTCAATGTCCAATTGGAAGCCTTCCCACTAATCAGCAGCTGTGTAAAATGTACTGCAAGAACAATATATCCCTTATTTTCTGCAATTAGTCCTAGTGAAATGGAAACCACATATGCACCACTGCAAAGCTAATGTACAGGTAAGAAGTCAATCAAACAGCTAAAAGAGGGGTAAAAGAAACAGAGAGCCTCTCTCTCAAGAAAAAACAGATGTAAGTGAATGTGTGAACATTGGTCGAAACAACAGCAAACAACACTGCTGAAAATACAAGCATGAAAAATGTGGAATCCATTAAGTTGCATAAAAAGAACACGCTAGCTAACATTCCCTAAATGTGTAGTACTCGTGGCTGCTAGCAGATGAGGTCTGTTGACGGATGGGTTGCCTCCTGTTACTTCCCCTTATGGTGATATGCGTAAAGTGCGTGGTGAAGTGAAATAATACACCACGCGTGCCAGTTGGCGCGGATGGAAACCTCTAACCGCACGGGCTGTGTTTCAGCGGAAAGTAATGTGATGTCTTAATGAGTGACAACACGAATACCTCACAGGTTACTGCTGCAGACATCAAGGCACCAATGTGGCAGCTAAAGAGACCCAGCCACCTACTTGGGACGGCCATGTGAAGCCTTGACACTTCTGAATGACAAAGGGTTACGCTGCTGTCATTTACTTCAGCCCAGCCCACCAAAGGGCAAGCATGACCTTATTATTAATGCTTGGCATCGGAAATTCAATTACAGAGCTGGAAAAGGGACACGAAACTCGCCTCGGTAAAGGAAAGGAACACGCATACAAAAAGCCCTATTTCCAGCACACACAAACAACACAGTTACCGTGGATAAATCACACATTAGAACAAGCTTTAAACAAGGGGCGGAGCGAGGGGGAGGTGTGCTGGGAGAGAGAGTGGGGAGGGGGCGGAGCGGGAGGAGCGTCGTGAGGGGAGAGAGAGTGGGGAGAGGGCGGAGCAGGAAGAGCTGATCTCGGCAGGCTGGGGAACAGATGCTGCTGGGGAACTGATGAGGGGAGGTGCTGGCGGCTGGGGAGGCAGGGGGCGGAGAGCAAGGGGCGGGGCGGGAAGAGCTGCTGGCGGAGCTAAGTAACAGATGTTTACACAAAAAGCCGATTTGATGCTGTGCACGCGCTTTAGGCCACGCCTGAAAGCCACGTGCACTGTATCAAATCGGCTTTTTGGTTAAACTCTGGTTAAAGCCCTATATCCTCGCAAGCTCGATGCGTGCGCATCGAATAGTGAGACCTAAAACGGCAGGTGATCAGACTCAGTGAGACCCTGCCAACTTAAAGCTCTGCACATAAGACAATCTGAGTAAAACAAGTGTGTGATATGTTCTCGTTTAGTGTCATCTACAGATCTGTCATCCTTTAATTGGCCTGTGTTTAGCATATTTTGCACATCGCTCTATAATCCATGTTAAAAAAAAGTGATTGTCACTTGCACCATCCTTAAAAATATGGATCAGCTGAATCTTTCCTGCTTGCATTCCATAGATCCAGGGCTCGAGTCGGGGTACTGCGCGGGTGGACGGCGTCCCCCCACTTATTTGACAAGGTGGACGCCGTCCCCCCTGCCAAACAGCTGGACGTCACTCTTTGGCATCTCTGGAACGAAAAGCTTGGAGCTCACAGGACGCTGCACACGCAATGGCTTCTCAGATGCAATCGCATCTAAGGGGTGAGCGAGGGGAGGCAATGAGCCCGATGGTGCAAGCCACCTTTCGTGACTTCACTTCCTGTTGTGACATCACTTCCGGTAGAGCGTCCCCCCGCTTCTTTTTTTAGGACTTGTGCCCTGCATAGATTCGGCAGATTTATGATGCCCTTGCGCCTCTTCGCGCCGCAATTGCGTCACTTTATTTGATGCAACGGCGGCGCAAACAATGTGCCCTATTTACAACGTGACGCATCTAGGAGATGCGTCACGTTGTAAAGCCCTGCGCCATAAGGAGGCGTTCCTGCGCAGGGGGGGGGCGTTCCTGCGCAGGACCGCCTCCTGAAAGTGGCTGAGTGAAATCTATGAGATTTCACTCAGTCACTTTCAGGACAATGCTGCGTCAAAACCCTGCGCCTGCTTGAAGCAGGCGTAGGTCTTGAGGCAGCATTGTAAAGATGGGGCACCCCCGAGCCTTGCTGGTGCTGCGTCGCGCTTGCCACGCAACTCCAGTAATGCGCCACCTTTCCGGCACAGATGCGTCACGCATCTGTGCTGCTTTTACACCATGGTCCAGTTAACATAAATCTGCCCCATAGTCTCACAGCAGGTCTGCGTGTTTTGCACATCGTTATATTGGTCAGTTGTTTATTGGTTAGTTCCAAACACGCACTGTCTGGATTGTACTAGGTCCGTTTCTGAGTCAGACAAGTTTGTGACATGTTTCTGTTTAGTACCATTATAGATCTGTTCTTTCACAACTAGCCTGTGTTTTGCGTACTTTGCACAGTGTTTATAATCCATGTCAAAAAAATTCGATCTGTTACCTGCATTATCCCTTAAATTATGGCTCAGCTCAGCTGACTCTTTCCCGCCTGTATTCTGTAGATCTATCATTTTACAACAGGTTTGTGTTTTGCGTATTTTGTTCATCGTTTAATTTTTATGTGCAAAAGCTTGCAATGTCATGTGCCACGACTGCTTCCTAACCTGCTTTTCAAATGGTTCAGCAAATCTTTCTGGCTGTATTCAGTGATGCTTGCTTTTATTATATGGTTTTATTATCGCACGCTGTATATTTCTATATTTTTAACTTAACAGTTTTTAAAGGTTTAAATTAACCAAACAATAAAATTGCATTGAAAGTCTCAAGACAATCTGCTGCTGTGACTTAATGTATATCAAGATAAAATGTATCACAAGCCATCATAAGTGAACATATCACTTTCAAAGCCTCGGCAGAGATAGTAGGCACTATAAACATGCAAAACTTATTAGATAGTCATTGAATGCGCACTAATACGCTGCAAATGACATACTGATGTAACCTATGCACCATAGATAGCTAAGAAGTATTGACTTCTGTGCTCACCATGATTCCCAAGCTGCCCTGTAGGTGCTTTTATCCCTAGGTAATCAATGGAATGCCGCCGGGGCCCGGGTGCAGTGGGTGTGGGCGCTCATTTTCATGTTTACATTGTGTGCTAACCTTTGCCATAGATTTTTAAACGAATGCATCACAGCGGCACTAAAACCAGAGTAAAGTCTTTAACGGACTCTGGAATGTCCTAATCTCTTACCATCTACTCTGTATTCTTAATGTAGTTGTGAATGACCCAGGAAGCAGCTTTCAACATTTTTAAAAATACACACTCCATAAATCAGTTCAAGTTTCGAAAAATTACAACACTAACCGTTGTTTCGATGATTTATTTTGCGGCATGACAAATTTCGCCTGTCACAGTGGCTGACTGACGTGTTAGCTTTCACCTCAGGTTATGTGCTTTACTTGTACCGACCTAACGCAATTTTGCGCGACAAATTTGCACGCTTCCATCATCAATTGATTATCGTTTACCAGCCACAAGTTGACTCCATTGCATTTTGTTTTTGTTTTTTACTGTATTTGTCGGCTTGGTGAATTAAGCCCTCGGTGCTGACGTGTGCAAGTTTGAGTGCCCTTAGGTGAGACAAGTGGTTCGCAAGGTTGAGCCCCGACAGAGCCAGGGCAGCGTCGCATCCTTCCGAGGTCAACAAACTGAGCACTGCAACGCCTCTTATTTACAGCGCTTAAGAATGATCAACGTGTATCAAGCGCTTCGAAAAAAAATACGTTATAGATGATCTTGGGGTCTGACAAACATGTCGACCGTAGGAAGCCGTGTTATAGATCAGAGATAAAACAGAAGGGGACTCCTAAAATAAAACCCAGAACCTCATTCAATACGTGTTTTATAAACACACTTTTTTTGTTTGCTGGTAGTGAACGCTGTGTGCAACATAAAAACGTCCAATATGAGACAAATATACACTAATAGCATTGACAACCTCCTTTGTAGCCCCACGCGTGTCCTAATATGTAGGTGCACCGGTACATCTTTCAATTGGCAGGGAGGCAGCACTGGAGGGCCCAGTGAGGACACGCAATCACGTGGACGTCACACTAAACAGCGACTAGACACAATCCAGAACAGGATATGAGCTCCTCTCTGGTCAGTCAAGCTTGACACTGAAACACTTCTCACAAAGACCACTTGCAGATGCGTCTATTCAACCAATCACCGCTGGCCCATGATGTAGAGCGCGACCCTTCTAACAAGTGCCACAGCGACTTTCGCGCGTTATGAAGGCTAAACAAATACAATTACAGATTTTTGGCAACAACCAGCGATGGGGCATTTTTTTAAATTTCATTCCTCGGCATAATGTTGCTGCTGCACTTTTGCCTGCCACAGAGTAACATCAACAAGGTGGAGGCAGCCTGGAATGGTAATTTGAACTGTGGGTTGTGGGGTTCATGTCGTTCTCAGTGGACCACGTTGTGATGTCGAGATGCATATAAAGCATAAGACGCACCTGAAACATCAATTTCGTTGCTTAACTCTTACAGAGGATTATTGAAGTGTTTTAGTAGAAAAAAAATAATTTCGCCAGTTTTGCAATCTGGTAATTTTTTTCACATACATTGTTGAAATACGGGGATAATGTTCTTTAGAATTTTCTGAAAAATATCTACCTATTACTGGAGCCTAAAAGGTTACAATGTCACGGATCCAGACATGCTTGCACGTATGCTTTTTTTTTGGAGCCAGGCTGTCTGCAGCCGGGTCCTGGGCTTGTGGTAGGACCGGACCATGTTACACCAGACTAACCAGTCCACCCATTTTGGTAGATTCCAGTTCTTTCTTCGTCGGGCCTAACTCGAGGCCAGGCAAGATGTAGTGGTCTCCAGAGCATTCAATAGACCATGCTGCGTGGCCTATTATTGACATGCTTAGACTGATTCAAAAGTGCTCCCCCATTTTGCGTAAATTTGGTCACTCCACTTTGACAACGTAGGAGCAGGTATGGGATTGCGGGGAATGAGATTTTGGTATCTTATCTGATCACCTAGATACCTATCTCATTCATCCAATTTTGGATAGATTATTGACTGTCATTGAGTAAAAGGCAAACCCACATAAGTTAAATCAACCCCATAGACTGACGCAACTCTGAAGAACCACTTACGACTGGTAAAGTTTAAAAATTTAATATAAAACCAGCGTTAATTGCAAATACAATCCTCTCAAGATAAGGTTCAACAAGTATACAGGTACTAAAAGAAACATAAATTCCCTAAAGAATCTCAGTCTACAAAAGAAAACGATCAAAACCAATTCCAAAATCAACAAATTGAATAGCATAGACACAAAGTGAATCTGATGCGTCATTTACAGAAAAAGAATAAACAAGTTAAAACTCTCCCTACTCTGTACTAGATGGCATCCCTACTCAGCAAGTTCTTTACCTAAAAAGGTGTCAGCAGTTTGACTTCCAAAGAAGTTCAAACTCTCTTAGTCTCTGATGGAAACCTATGTCGAGAAGCAGTACCCTATATGCCTACCCATCCGCTCTCTAAGGGTCCTCGGCCTACTGCTCTCTCTCTCCTTGCTCAAGTCATCTGCTCTGCTCTGCTCTCCTTGCTTCTCCTCTCCTCCCTGGGGTGCTGTCCCTAAATACAAAATCACAGAATGGGTGGAACGCCCCTTTGAGACGCCCACCACGTACACATTTCACGTAGTCCCGCTTCTGGGTTTTTTCCATAGTTCGTCTCTTCGAGTCGTCTGTTAAGTTGACCTTGCTTCTCAGGCGCCGTATTCGTCATCGTGCTGGTAACCCCCATGACATTCCAGTTGACACTTTCAGACCAAAGTCTATCACCTCAAACAGAGCTCTATTCATTACAGTTGTGATTGTAACCTCTTTTGGTCCTGAGAACAGTCACTTCGAAACAAGACCCCAAATTCCAAGCGTCCCTTATCTCACTTAGGCCATAAACTTCGTCCAGCATTGTCACTTTAATTTAACGAGGCCTTTGACTCTTGGCTCGCACGTACAGATCAAAGCTATTCCCCTATCCCTGTGAGCCCACTAAATTATACGCAGTAGACTACACTCTTGCGAACCCTTGGTCCGTTAGGTTAAAATCACATATGAACACACCATTCTAAAATTCCTACAAACTCTTCTAGACGGTATGACTTTTAACACACATATATATATAATCGAATTAGCAAATCATTGATTATAATCGAATCCATGTTACATAAAATGCAACGTTATACTTTCGTCCTTACACAGTGCTATGTAGTCTGTACATTTCTTCAATTTACATTTCATCTTCTTTCTCCGTTTAATTATTGCATACATGAATTCTGTTTAGCACGTTCTACTATTCTTAAGCATTTTCACACATTTCTATATTTAGCCCAACCTATATACGGGCCTTTCTAATTCTAATGCACATTCTAGAGTAAATACAGATACATTTTCTTATTACTTAAGTTACATATGCTAACTTTACGCTACAAGTGCTAACTTTACGTGACAGGCTTGTAAATATGGTACAGACATATTTTTCATTCAAATTGCGCTCTCTCAGTTCCCCCCTTTGATGACCTCTAGGGGTCATCACTAACACCTCAATTTGAATGAACTTTACACAGAACTAGTTACAAGGCTCCCTCTTTTTATCGTTTCGAGAGCTCTCAAACTTCTATACTGTTGATCTTGTAAAGCAGCTAATCTCCTTTCTTGCTCTCTCATGGACCTTTGTAACTGGTTTGACCTATACCATTTGTACAGTCTCACTAAACCCAACAATATGATTATGCAAATCAATATTATTAAGACAGGTTTCAAGATATACCAAACAACACTTTTACCGAGATTGGCAAACCAACCTCCAACTTTTCCCATTCCATTTCCTACTTTTTCCCAAACATTTACCTTTGTTAAATCTTCGATTTCTTGATGTATCTCAGTAATGTTCTGTATAACCTTCTCAATTGGTTTTGAATTGTCTGGAATATAAGTACAACATTCCTGGACCTTCAAAGCCTTGCAGACTCCGCCCTCTTTTGCTAGCAGAACATCTAAAGCAAGACGGTTCTGAAGAACCATTGCCCTAATCGACTGCATCTCTCCTTCAACTAGCATCAATGACCTTGCAGTACTAGCAGACAATCTATCCACAACTGTAGCTAGTCTCCTGATCTTAACATCATTAAGTATCAAACCTAAAAGAGGAAACATAGCTCCAAATATGTCTCCAACTACCTCAGCATCTCCTACTTCCCTTTTCCCTCTTGTCGAAGCCTTTCCCTCTATGATCTCTAAATCCTTTGCATGATATATTTTGGGGAAGACAATTGCCAAATAACATGAACCGTACCAATTGTCAGGCAATTTTACATAGGCATTTCTTCCACATACAAAATATACATTAGGAATCGCTTGCATCCCTTTCATGAAATCTTTCGTATAGTACTCTAATCGAAAAGCATGTTCGCAACTAACTTCACCTACAAATACACTCTCATAATATGTCTTGCTTCGAGTTAAACATAACTTCCCTTTCTGCGTTCTATCCAAAGCTATTGGACCATTACTACCCTTCCTTTTGTGTGCCTTTTCCTCTTCGGTCCAATCTGTTTTCCATTGTCCTGACATTTTTAGAATCTTCTGCCTCCTGTACCGGTCATCTACTTGTCCAATTAATCTTTTCTCAACCTCTGACACTTTGCAAGTCAGATTATTTCGGCGTGCATATGAAGTATCTAGTGTATCCCAAGGAAGAAAGAATTTTGCTAATCTATCTTCCTTTTTGTGATAGTCCCACTTATTCATTTGTTTATAATTCGGGACTTCAGGCAGTACCGAATCATAATTTGAAAAGTAGTACTCAAACCCTTCTCTACCATAAAATATACTGAGCAATAAACGACATGTTATCCCATATGTCAGTGGGAGGTGATGATATCTGATACCTTCATCTACGGAGGCTGGCAATTGCATGCAAACATAACAATCCTTGGCCTCCATGGCATCAATATACTCGACACCAACCAAAATTAACAGTGAGTCCAAGAACAGACAATGTACCCAAAAATATAGCAACAACAGGGAGTAGTTTAATTATAAACAAGTTCCCATCAGTCCACCATCGAGACCGCCCTTCATCATCTGGGATCTTTTACGTTTATAAATAACACATAGAGGGTAAAAAAACCTGTGCTGGCGGGTGACTAAGCCATGCACAGGAAAAACCACAGTGTTATTATAGATGTGCGAAAAAGGCGTGTATACTCGGGGAACTGAAAAGCTGTGCGGCTTGTCCCCAGACGACAAAAACACTCACCATAGACATTGGAACTGACAGACCATGGCAACTGAGACGGTTCACTAATTGCAATAGTTCGAACCTGATTTATTTGATAACCTGTCCTTGCAAACTGAATTATGTAGGGATGACCACCCGGAAAATCAAGCTCAGAATTTCTGAACATAAAAGTTCGATTCGTTGCTGCAAACAGGCTACCAAATTGACGAATCACTTTGTGCAGGTGGGCCATCAACCTACTGACATCCTTTGGACGGTGTTGGACCAACCATGGATTCCTCCATCAGTAACATACACTACCAAATTTTTGTTCAAATGTGAACAGAAGTGGGTCTACCGTCTTCGAAGCGATAAATTTGGGTTGAATGACGAGATCCCCTGGATGTCCCTTTAATTGCAACACTGGTTCAAGTTAGCTATCAGATTGGGATCTCAGTCATACTACACGTCATGTAATAATGTGATCCGGTGGTCACCGTGTAGTTGAGAATACCCCTCTCGTAACATGATGCATCCCATTGCAGTATAACATCAGGCTGTGATGGACATAGTGACCTTGTGTCATATTGGGTTGTTGTGGTCCTTAAGTCCAACTATCTTTACCTAATACTGAGCATCGATGGGTCCCCTTGATTCATGTACATAGGGATCATTCTTTCTAAAATATTGCATAAAGACGATCTTTTAGTTTTTCTGGGAGCTCCCTGTCACCCATGTCTCCGTATGAGGTTCGGAACCTACACTGCGGGAGAGAACGCCCCTCGGGAACTACACTTCCCATGATCACCAGCGCGCTGTTCGGCCACTGAGTACTAAATGTTTTTAACAACAATAATAATGTCCCCTGACCGGATCCCTGCTTGTTCACAACAATGGTGGGATTTTTTGTGTTACGCATGTCCTCTAATGAGGACTCGAACCGGCGAACGCGGTAGTTTAACATTCTCTGGGAACTACAATTCCCATGACTACCAGCGCATTAGTGATGGCGCGTTGTATGCTATGACGCATCACACGCGTCAAGAAACGCCCGGTCCGCCCCGAACACAGAAGCCGATGAAGGCATTTAAACCTCGTCGGTGCACCGCGTCGGTTCCTCCCTACGAGAGAGCTTAGAGGGACGACCGGTGCACCGACGGAGAGGTGAGTTAGCATGTGTCTGGGTGATGAGCGGTTGGCCACTAGCTGTGGAATTTGATACTTACGATGCATCAACAATGTGTAAACAATTCTAAAGATACTATAAATGTGGCGTTTGGGCATGAGTTTTGGCATGGGAACCCAATGACTATTAATCATGAGTTATACTCTTAATAAGCTACAAACGCAACCAGGTGGGGTTCTGTGGCAGTGACAGGGTGGGACGCCGTGTGTGGCGTTTGTTGAGACCAATTGGGCTAGGACTACAGATGTAGATACATCTGTTTAATTGTTGTCTTTTTCTTAGTGCGGTGCATCCACTACCTGAGCTCGTGCCAGGTGAGGTGGGGCTGTTCCTTCCCATCACGTGGGTGAGTGAATTTACTTCTACACATTGATTGTAGTGGAGATTGTGACTGACTTTGATAGTCCGAGATGTTGATCAATAATTGCTTATGACCAGCACATTAAAATGATGGCACATTGTGCATGTTGTTTTTTTGTTACAAGTATTCTTGACACTGTACCCTCTTATATACATATTTCTCTCCTAGGATGAGAAGATGAACATACATACACCATCAGGTGATATGGTTTTTGTTATTTTAACTTAGCAGTAGCACTAATGGTCCTGAAGAAGCAGCAGGAGATCACTAGACTCCATCTGTCTGCAGAAACATGTCGACCTTACATCTCTTTTAGTGGTCATTTGTTACACCACTTATTTTGCACTGTTTTTATTGATTTAGGAGTGTGAGGGTGTCTAGTAAAATTGTTTTCCCGATCACGACCTAATTTTAGAGCTTTTCTCTTTCTTTTCACACACACCTTTTCTTTGCACTGCTTTTCAGTTCCCCGAGTATACACGCCTTTTTCGCACATCTATAATAACACTGTGGTTTTTCCTGTGCATGGCTTAGTCACCCGCCAGCACAGGTTTTTTTACCCTCTATGTGTTATTTATAAACGTAAAAGATCCCAGATGATGAAGGGCGGTCTCGATGGTGGACTGATGGGAACTTGTTTATAATTAAACTACTCCCTGTTGTTGCTATATTTTTGGGTACATTGTCTGTTCTTGGACTCACTGTTAATTTTGGTTGGTGTCAATTTTGTATAGGGGGTTTAACAGTTGAGGTCGATAAACTTACCCCTAGGACCTTCCTTGTGTCTAGTATCAATATACTCGTACAATAACTTGGCATATGCGTTTGATCTAAAATTCCCCTGCGACTCGTCTACGTGTAACCTACGAGCTTCATCTGCCAGTAACGCCTTTTCACGGATTACATTGCTCTCCTCCTTCTTCCCAACAAGAGCAGGTTTCAAAGTCGTTTCAGGCTTTACATCTGTTGTCTCCTTTACTCTTGCATGTCCTACTATGTATGATATGGTAACTACTGTGATGATGAGAAAAATCACTACTGCTATTAGTGTACCTATTATGCATCTGGCCTTTCGGTTTGGGTTGCCAGTCTCCATGTTATCAAACAACGTGACTCTTTCTTTTTCGAGGAAAAGTTTTCTTTTTCAGGTCTTTATTTGCTTTATTTGATTTCTCAGTCTGTGAAGCGCTCTTAACCAACAAAAAGTCTCTTTCTCAACAATGTCTTTTTACTTTCAACGACAGACAACCCTAACCCTTCTCCGTCCTCTAAATGTAATCCCTAATTTTATTCTTCTTTCCACTCGGCGCTAGGTTATCTTCTTCTTTATAGCTTAATCACAAAAGTCTTTATGCATCTACAATGATTTAGTGAAGGTCAGTAACCCCTCAGACTCGATTCCAGGCGTCAACATCCATACTTCCACCGTCACAATTGGATCGAGATTGGTTACCTGTACTTCCCTCACTCTCCCAGATCTCTGTCTCCAGGACATCTGCTAGATAAGTCCATTCTGGGGTGGCGTATCTTCGGCAGGGCACACGTACCCTCCTTGATCTTCTCGGACTCTCAGAGCCTGAGTCCGTAGCTCCTTCGTCTAGATCTGAATCTTCAGAGATCGGGACAAGGGTTCTCTCTGGATTTGCTCTCAAGCTTGACCTTCTCCTTCCTTCTGGCCAACTAGCTTCTCCATTCCTTGTCCTCCTGCTCCTTGTTCTTGGACTTGTTTCTTGACCACTTACAGCTTGTTCGGTGTCTGACTCGAACTCCCAGCTACTTTCCTCTTCTGAGGGAGCTTCGGTCTCACTGGTGTACTGATCATCATCGGCCTGTTCCGACACAGGCTCAGCCTCTTTAATCACCTCTACAGCTTGACTTTCCCTCTCTGTGGCTTCTCCGCTTTCCGCTGGATTTTCATCCGAGAGAGGAGCTGTTTCTTCCAGAGGTGCTGGAACTCTTCGGATGTGTGAGGCGTGTATCCAGTTGGGCAAGCCTCCACACTTTACTGCAGTGTTCGTAACTAGTATGACTTGGAATGGTCCACGCCAGCGCACGTCTAGACAGTTCTTCCTGACATGTTTCTTCACCAGGACCCAGTCTCCCGGACACAGGTCATGGCACAGGTCTTGTGCTGATGGAACCTCCGCAGCCTGGACCTGGAGGGACACAGAATGAATGGCAGTAGTCCAAGATCAAATCGTCTGTGATGTTCAACAGGGCTGCAGTCGGAACCGATGGCAGTCTCATAGCTCTCCCCATTAGCACCTCGTGTGGAGAGAGACCTGTTCTTCTATCTGGTGTGCTACGTATGCTCATAAGGACCAATGGAAGTGCATCAGGCCAACTCAGGGATGTCGATGAACAAACTTTGGCGAGTCTGGATTTAATGGTGCTGTTGATTTGCTCTACAATCCCCGAAGCTTCTGGTCGATAACTACAGTGGAGCTTCTGGTCTATACTTAAAGCTGAACATAGCATCTTCACTATTTCGCTGTTGAAATGAGTTCCTCTGTCCGATTCCAAAGAGGCTGGCACCCCAAACCTCGGTATCAGCTCTCTAAGCAACAATTTTGCTACTGTAAGTGTGTCGCACCTACGTGTAGGGTAAGCCTCAACCCATCTGGAAAATATACAGACAATCACTAAGACGTATCTGAGGCGATTACACTTGGGCATTTCAATAAAATCCAGCTGCATTCTATTGAAAGGCCCCCCAGACCTCCCTATGTGACTCAATGTGACTGGTGTTCTCTTTCCTACGTTTAGTTGCTGACAGATCACACAACGCTGACATACTGCTTCTGCCGCTACCCTAAACTTCGGATTGTACCACGTTTGTCTGAATACTCTCACCATGGCATCTCTGCCTATGTGTGCTGGTCCATGCAATCTCCTTGTCATTGGACTAACAAGTTCGTTTGGTAAAACTGCTCTCCCATCTGCAGAGATCCAAAAATCCATCTCACTTTTGGTACAACCAGCTGTTTCCCATGTCTTTTTCTCAAAATCAGGTGCATTCTCCTGGACACATTTCAGTTCATCCCACGTCTCTACAGTTTCTAACAACATAGTCAAATCAGTCCTTTCCTGTATTCCCCCCACTTCTAGCTTGGTGAGAGAATACCCCTGTTCCGCACAATAACGTGCGACTTCATCTGCATACCGATTACCTTGCGACACAAAATCCATATTTTTTGTGTGCGCGGCACATTTAACAACCGCTATAGCTGCTGGACCTTGTAATGCCTCTAACAACAATCTCACGAATTCTCCATTCCTAATGGGAGAACCCGAGGAGGTCATGTAACCTCTTTGAGACCACAACTGCCCATAGTCATGAACTACCCCAAAACCATACTGGCTATCGGTGTATATGGTGACTCGAATTTTATTGCCTGCCAAACAGGCACGGGTCAAAGCAATGATTTCAGCTACCTGAGCGGAGTGTACTCCTTCCAGGCAGGCGGCTTCCACAACTCCGGTAATGGTGCAAACTGCATATGCTGCTCTCAGCTGACCGATATCGTCTCTTACG
Organism: Lissotriton vulgaris; assembly: GCF_964263255.1. NCBI lineage: Eukaryota > Metazoa > Chordata > Amphibia > Caudata > Salamandridae > Lissotriton > Lissotriton vulgaris. The sequence continues at coordinate 1,472,902,266 of NC_141685.1, forward strand.
CATGAACCATCAACAAAGAAAATGTCATCAGGGTCGGTCAATGGCTCATCTACGATATCTGGTCTTGGTTTGGTGCATAGTTCAGTCACATCAAGGCAGTCATGATCTGTACAAACTCCATCATCAATATCATTAGGAAGTGGCATCAAAGTAGCAGGATTCAAGACAGAGCATCTTTTTAGGGTCACATTCTCAGCAGCCAATATGACTTGCTCAAAGCGCGTGAGCCTGCTATTCGTCAGATGCTGAGTCTTGGTCCTAGTCATTAACAATTCCACAGAATGCGGTACGTACACCACTAACTGATGTCCCATAACCACATTTTCACACCTTTCAATGCTGACACCCGTTGCAGCAACGGATTTGAGACATCCGGGCAACGCTGCGGCTACTGGATCTAAGGTAGCCGAAAAGTATGCAACTGGTCTACGAGCATTTCCGTGTATCTGGGCCAAAACTGACAAAGCACAACCTTCCCTCTCACAGCAATAAAGCAAGAATGGTTTCTCGTAATCAGGCATTCCCAAAGCCGGGGCACGACACAAGTCCTCCCTCAGCTGCAAAAACGCCATCAAACAATCCTTGTCCCATGGTACCGGATCACTCACCCCCTTGTGCGTCAGTTTTTGTAACGGTTTTGCCTTCAGTGAAAAGTTGGCTATCCACTGCCGACAATAACCAACCATGCCTAGAAACATCCTGACTTCTCTTTGTGTTTTGGGCGCGCTCATTTTCATGATCGCCTCTATTCTGTCCGGAGACACCTTCCGTTTTCCCTTTTCAATCCTGTGGCCCAAGTATTGCACTTCTGTCAGACAATACTGCAATTTACTCGGAGACACCTTGTGTCCGTTCTCGGCCAAGTGATTTAATAAGGTGATGGTGTCTACCTTGCAAGCTTCCTCAGTTTCTGACGCTACAAGTAGGTCGTCTATGTACTGGACCAGAACCGAGTTCATGGGCAGTACTAGACTTTCAAGATTTTTCTTCAGCAGCTGGTTAAAAATCGATGGGCTTTCTGTATACCCCTGGGGAATACGACACCATGTTAAAACGCGATTTTCCAGCTTAAAAGCGAAAAGATATTGGCTTTCCTCATCTAAGGGGATTGAAAAGAAAGCCTGGCACAGGTCTATCACCGTGAACCATTCAGCTTGGAACGGTATCTGAAACAATATCACTGATGGATTCGGTACCACTGGACAACACGAAACAACGATATTATTAATCTTTCGAAGGTCCTGCACTATTCTGTATTTCCCACTAGGCTTCTGCAAACCCATAATCGGGGAGTTACAAGGACTTCCCACGATCTCCTTCAGTATTCCCTGTTTAATCATGGATTCGATCACAGGCTTTATTCCTGCAATCGTCTCTGGTGTCAACTTATATTGTGGTGTTCTTGGATACTCGGCATTGGGTTTTACCATGATCTTTACCGGTTCTACCCCTTTGATCAGTCCTATTTCTTCTCCAGTAAAATCCCACACCTCAGCTGACACCATCTCCTTCAAATCTTGTGGAAGCTCCTCCACCGTTAGGGTAGGGTATAGTTCCACGCATCCCTGCGAGTTTACAACCTTAAAGTCGGCATCATCATCGTTAGTCTGCACTTCTACTCCTTCCGGTGTGCAATATATGGTGCAGTTTAGTTTACACAACAGATCTCTTCCTAGCAGACACACAGGGCTGGAATCACAAATCACAAACTGATGTTCATCACTGTATTTCCCTATCTTCACTGATACTGGTTCTGTTAGAGGATTCGTCATTCTCCTATTTGCGACTCCTACCACCTGGATCGTCTCTCCCGACATTGGCAGACCTGGGACTACCGCCGATCTCAAAGTGGATCGAGTGGCCCCCGTATCCACCAAAAAGGTCGTAGGACATCCAGCTACCTCAGCCTCCACGTATGGTCCCCTCTGATCTACCTCCAGGGCTGCTCCTAGGGTACAGTCTTCTTCCCTATTCACTCGTTGCCCCGTAAGGGGATCAACGTAGTAGCATTCCTCTCCTCCTACGAACAGTGGCAGTTGTCTATAGGTTTTCCCTCCATTTGCAATGCGAGGCGGTTGAGGGAACTGAGCTCGAGGAGTCTGAGTCCCCCCTTTGATAAACTTTCCCTTCGAGACCGCTGTTCCTTTTACCAAACTGTTCTGAACCTCATCCTCCTCCTGTTCTAATTCCCCCGTCTCGACATTATAGGGACACTCGCGTCTCCAGTGTCCCACTTCGTTACACTGATGGCACCTCGTTGTCTTTTTCAGTGTCACGATATCTACCCTAGGTCTCGGTTTTTCCTCCTCATCTCTGCTTTGATTATTCTGTTTCTTCCCTAGGGTTCCTGTTCCCTGTTGCCGCTGTCCACCCTTTCCAGCTGATTGCATCTGCACCAACATCAGCTTCTCCTTAAGTTTCTTTGCTTTCGAATCTATTTTATCGCTGCAATACCTTGCATACCTCAGGATCTCATCTAAAGGATTGTTTTGCCAACAGATCAAATGCTGTTGAATCATTAAGCTTATGTCTGATCTCAATCCCAGGACGAACTTCGACACAAACTGTCCTATGTCTTTAGGATCCATCATGTCCAATCCACTGTACTGTTTGAATGCTTTCAGCAATCTCTCATAGTACTCGTGAACGGTCTCTTTAGGTTCCTGAGTGGTTCGATCTATCTTAACCCAGTCTATGTCCTGCAACGGCACCTTCTCTTTCAACCATGCCACTACCCTCTCGTACTTTTCCATGACTTTCTCTGATGGTCCATTCGTCTGGGCATCTCTCTCTGGTTCACAAATGTGCCATTCAACAATAAACTTACATGCCGTCCACAAATCTCCGGGTACTACAATGTCAAACAGGGTGTTCAAGTCGACCCACAGCACCTTAGAGATCTTCACAAACCTCTCTACCTGTTTGTACCTTTCTACAGGATTCTCCCTTAGCTTTGGAAAGGAATTGGTAAATGCCGCTAGATCCCCCCTACTCCAGGGCACATGCACGTAGTTTCCGTTCGCGATTTCTCGCAAAGGAAAAGCTTCCATCCGCATTAACTCTCCCTCCGGGGACCTCGCAAGTGTGCTCCTTCTGACGGTTCCCCTCTTGGACCATCTTTCCTCCCATTTATCCAAATCCCTCCACAATCTGATACTCAGGATCAGTTGCTTTATGTGTATTTTCAGCCCAATCGTCCTACGCTCATCTAAATCCTGATCCGTGCAATTTAGCCTATGGTTACCCTGTAAAGCTTTAGTTCGTGATAAGTCTATCATATACCTGTTTGCCAACTCAGATAATTTTTCATGAACTGACCTCGCTTTCCGAGTAACATCCTTAGCCATAAACAGTATTTCGTCCTGTTCATACAGATCGATCCTTTCCATTGGCAATGTGCCATCTATTATTTCATCCAAATCTGATTTTAAACTGGTTACATCGAGCTGTTTTGCTTTTATCTCAGTTCTCAGTCCCTCACTTCTAGGTGGTCCGTTTACATCCCTCTCACCCCCACTACGAGTCCTACGTCTAAGCACAGGTGAGTTATGAGGAGTCCTCCTTGCTTCTCTTTGTTCCCACCTCTCTAGGTCCCAAGCTTTTCCATCTTCCCTAGGAGTATGGTGGAACAATGTTCTATTTCCCATCACTGCCTTCTGTCTTTTCGGCTCGGTCTCTCTAGATGCAAGATAGGATCCTCCGTTCTGTTCTAAATCACTGCAACTCCCTTGCTGTCTGGTGTCGCTCAATAAACGATAAGGTCCCTCACGGCCCTCCATGTTCCCGCGATCCCGTCCGTGATCACCGGATGCATGGCGAGACCCTTCGCGACTCCCCATACTCTCGTGACTCCAATGTCGCACATTTTCGTCCGGGGTATGGTGAGTGCACCTGTAACTATCTCGGTACTCCTGTGTCCTTCGTTCTCCCTCACTAAGGATGAGGCGAGGCACCCCCCCACATCCTGTACTCTTGTCTTCACACAATTGTCTATTGCCACCGATGGTATGGTAAGTATCTCCTTTGCTTCCTTGACTCCCTCCCTCCCACTCCGGACTGCTTTCGCCAGCTCCGCAGTGAGAGAGGATCCTGTTATCTTGATCTCTCCATTCTGTTTCTGTTTCCATTCTTTTATTCTGAGTCTCTACGGCAGCTTCCCATTCTTTCAAGTACTCTCTTAACTCCTTAAAGGATTTCGGTTTCGGTCACCTCAGATCCATCTGTCCTCTCTGACCCCCCTGTTCTATCCAGGGATCCGTTACTGGATCCAATGGGGTACTCCGACTCCTTGGTCCTAGCAACTGCCTTTGGGAATTGATCGTATTGTTCCTACTTTCCATCTCTGCCCTTTCCCTGTCCCACCGTGCCTGTTCCTCCTCCTGGGCTCTCTCCGGGTTGTAGATTGACACTATAGGACCTATGGTAACAGGTACTTGTAGAGCATCCGGCAGTTGATACGACTTTGCACACTCCGTTTCTGGCACCTTCTGTACCACAAATCTTCCTACTACTCTCTGTACGGGACTAGGTTGAGGTACTTCCTCACCTTTCTTGGGTTCCCACTCTGTTATGGGGAGCGGTTTATATTCTCCCTGCCTAGCCCCGTCCCCCTGCTGTAGTTCGGGACTTTCGGCTTCTCTTTTGTATGGAGGTGGTCTGTCTAATAATAGCCTATCTATCAGACCATCATCCGTCTCGCTGTCCTCATCCTCTTCTAGAGGTTTCTTTTCTCCCTTAGCCTCTAGCATTGGATACAGTTTGTCTGCTTCTATTCTTTGCACCCTCCACTTTTTAGCTTCGTCATCCCATTTAGCATCCTGCACTGCTCTTACCGATCGTCTCACTCTTTCTTGGCGCCTATTCAAGCTCCTGTCGCGTGCCGCCCTGAACCATGCGTTGAGGGCTTCGAACTGTGTTGGCCTCGGTAGAGGTCTCGTTGCAAGCATTACCGCTTTCAATTGATTCAATGCTTCTAATCTAAACGTCCCGTATCTCGGGAACGTCAGTTCCTCATTTCCTTCTGTTAGCTTACTCCACTCGGAGATCCATAGTATTGAGTGTAACCCTACATTCACAGCCATATAATAAGCTGGTGTGCCCTCCGGTGGGGCCTCTTCCCCTGCATACGAGTTCCCTCTATCTCTCTTAAAGATCGCCCTTAAACGTTTAAAACACTTCATTGTCAAGGATCTACGATTTCCCTTAATTCTCTTCCTTATTTACTTCCCAATGGCGAACCACCAATCCCTGCGCGGTTCTCACTGAACAGCCTATCCCAGCTCGGTTCTACACCAACCGCCCAATCCCAGCGCGGTTCTACGCTGACCAGCCAATCCCAGCGCGGCTCTATGCTGACGTCACTCGTCCCCTCTGCAGCAGTTCCCCTCCTTTCTCAGCTCGTCTCGCAGTCTTGCATGCGTCTCATTCATACACCGAAAAATGACTACTTCCGACCAAGCGATCACTTTTCTTGACTGTACGTCCACAGTCTAACTGTAATTGTCACCTCAACTGGCGAGACGTCTTCCTCTCACTTCAGACGCCCGCCTTAACTGATAGGTTACTTACACACAGTAAACGTCCGACCAGCGTCCGTTACTCATACACTCACTCTTACGTTCCCCCTATCTCGGTCCTACGGGCGATCAATGGTACCTCATGACCCCCTTTTCAACGGTAGACAATTACTCTGGATGTTCGATACACCCGAACCACTTAAGCTCTTCCCTGAACTTAAGATTTTCACCAGGTTGCGCACGCTCACAACCGTCTCACAATCACACTACAGGCATTCAACTCCGCTTGACATTACAACACAGGTACATCACAAAACACCGCAATCTGGCAACGCATGACCCTTATACTCACTCTCGACCGACTCTGCTGCTTTTCTTTCTCGCACCGTCAGCACCTTCTTCGGCAGGGACTCTTCTTCTGGTCGTCGATGACTAGGGACCTTGGGGGTAATCTAGACCTAACCTAGGTTGCCTTCCTCAAGAAGCCAACCATCCTCTGCTACCAACTGCGGGGAATGAGATTTTGGTATCTTATCTGATCACCTAGATACCTATCTCATTCATCCAATTTTGGATCGATTATTGACTGTCATTGAGTAAAAGGCAAACCCACATAAGTTAAATCAACCCCATAGACTGACGCAACTCTGAAGAACCACTTACGACTGGTAAAGTTTAAAAATTTAATATAAAACCAGCGTTAATTGCAAATACAATCCTCTCAAGATAAGGTTCAACAAGTATACAGGTACTAAAAGAAACATAAATTCCCTAAAGAATCTCAGTCTACAAAAGAAAACGATCAAAACCAATTCCAAAATCAACAAATTGAATAGCATAGACACAAAGTGAATCTGATGCGTCATTTACAGAAAAAGAATAAACAAGTTAAAACTCTCCCTACTCTGTACTAGATGGCATCCCTACTCAGCAAGTTCTTTACCTAAAAAGGTGTCAGCAGTTTGACTTCCAAAGAAGTTCAAACTCTCTTAGTCTCTGATGGAAACCTATGTCGAGAAGCAGTACCCTATCTGCCTACCCATCCGCTCTCTAAGGGTCCTCGGCCTACTGCTCTCTCTCTCCTTGCTCAAGTCATCTGCTCTGCTCTGCTCTCCTTGCTTCTCCTCTCCTCCCTGGGGTGCTGTCCCTAAATACAAAATCACAGTATGGGTGGAACGCCCCTTTGAGACGCCCACCACTTACACATTTCACGTAGTCCCGCTTCTGGGTTTTTTCCATAGTTCGTCTCTTCGAGTCGTCTGTTAAGTTGACCTTGCTTCTCAGGCGCCGTCTTCGTCATCGTGCTGGTAACCCCCATGACATTCCAGTTGACACTTTCAGACCAAAGTCTATCACCTCAAACAGAGCTCTATTCATTACAGTTGTGATTGTAACCTCTTTTGGTCCTGAGAACAGTCACTTCGAAAGAAGACCCCAAATTCCAAGCGTCCCTTATCTCACTTAGGCCATAAACTTCGTCCAGCATTGTCACTTTAATTTAACAAGGCCTTTGACTCTTGGCTCGCACGTACAGATCAAAGCTATTCCCCTATCCCTGTGAGCCCACTAAATTATACGCAGTAGACTACACTCTTGCGAACCCTTGGTCCGTTAGGTTAAAATCACATATGAACCCACCATTCTAAAATTCCTACAAACTCTTCTAGACGGTATGACTTTTAACACACATATATATATAATCGAATTAGCAAATCATTGATTATAATCGAATCCATGTTACATAAAATGCAACGTTATACTTTCGTCCTTACACAGTGCTATGTAGTCTGTACATTTCTTCAATTTACATTTCATCTTCTTTCTCCGTTTAATTATTGCATACATGAATTCTGTTTAGCACGTTCTACTATTCTTAAGCATTTTCACACATTTCTATATTTAGCCCAACCTATATACGGGCCTTTCTAATTCTAATGCACATTCTAGAGTAAATACAGATACATTTTCTTATTACTTAAGTTACACATGCTAACTTTACGCTACAAGTGCTAACTTTACGTGACAGGCTTGTAAATATGGTACAGACATATTTTTCATTCAAATTGCGCTCTCTCAGGATGAAGCCCAGCCTACTAAATTATACTGAAAATAGTAACAATTCTAAATTATAGAGAAAAAACTACAATTAGATACCGATTATTAAGAAATCCTTTAATATAGAAGACGTTCTTTTTTTAAGAAAAAACGCTGCTATGCACATCCATGTTCCTCCACACTCTCGCGTACTCAATAGACAGAGGTCAAAGTGGGGAAAGAAAAGTAGGGGAACTGTGGGCGGAGAATCAGGGGGCAGGAATAACCTGAGGATTGGATCAGTGGGCGGAGTCAGAGGTGTGGCTAGAAAGAGCAAAACATACCAATTTTTTGTACGTTTGGCATTTCACTGACCAGTTATAGCTTATAACGTTATTTAATTCAAACAATGGATAGACATGTTTATTTGAGGTTTAATGTAGAAGGTATTTACATTGAAATACATTTACAATGTGGGACTTGTTTCCAATCACAGAATACACTTATAAGTGGAATCATAAGCCATTTTTTCTCCGAGCCATGCAGTTTCTTTCTTCAGCACTTCTACTCCCCTTTTCTAACAATTTCTGAACAAAAAATTTGGGTTTAAATTCTATGACAGGAGGCCCCACAATTTTATGAACATTATAGAAGACAGACGATTGATTGATATTCTGTTCCACAGTGGTGTGAGCACATCATTCATTACACTCCTCCCGGTGCCTGTCTCCAACCGAGGAGGAGGAGAGAGCATGGAGAGAGCATGGTGGGGGGGGGGTGCGTTCCACCAGAGGGCTCTTCCGTCAGATTTTGCCTTACCTAGTCCTGCAAGTATAATGCATTAACCCACTGAGCCACCAGACCACGTTTCAAGGACATTTCTTTAAGAGAACCAATGTTTTAAGCTTCTGCACCCCACCTCCTTCCTTTAGCCAGAGTTTTTACAGCTAATGGTAATTAGCAGAGCTCTCTCTCGTTAACAAAATTCACAGAGGACCGGAGGGAATTGTGGTATAGAAGCCATTGGCAGCCACCAGTTCGCTGCCAGGGACCAAGGGTTTGTTTATTGATGCAAATTAAAGCGTTGCCTCTCTTAGGAGGGGTCAGAGCTGATAAAAGCATTTACAGAAAAGTTCTCATGTTAGCATTACACGGATGCAGAACCGGCAATTACTGCTGGACATCCAGATAAGACTTATAGTAAAGATAACTTGTCTTTAGGAAGCACTTCAAACCGCACTTCCGCATTTCTAAGCACGGAATATAACAGGTGTTATTTTTTATGCAATTTAATGTTTATTCAATTTTCCGCCACAGAAAAAAACAGAACTTAATAGAAAATACATTTGTATTCGTTGAGATTGATTGAGACAAGATACCTGATTTGGAGGATAAATGGTCCGGCATTATTATTGAACATTATTATTGTTGTTGTGGGTGTTTCGCTGTTTGCTGCTGCACAGATGGGGTGGGGGGTATCTCTTGTGTGTTCTGATGGGTGTTAGTATGTGCATATCATGGGGTGAGTGCTATTGTGCACACAGTTATAGAAAAATAGGAGTCTAATCATGACTTTCACTGTTATGGTGGGGGGAGGCCAACCCCTCCTGAAACTACAGTTACAGCTTGTATCACCTGTGACTTCTGTGTATATACCGGTTTTTGGCTCACATTAGGGAATATCATACTGAGTGCGAAATTACAGCGCCCCTTGCTGCTGTTTTCCCACCATTACTTGGTCAAATGCCTGCTTTTGGCAAGCGGATCTGTGTCTTTTGGCAAGTGGACCTGTCTGCGTTTTACTGTACTCAGTACTGAAACATGTAAAGTAAAATCATGTGCTCGGCATACTACCACCACACCAGTTTTTTGGTGCTTCTCTTTAAGCTTTTGTCAAGGGCCTATCACGTAGTAACAGACATGCCCCTAAACCAAGCCAAACCTATTGGCTTTGCCAGTGCTTGAAACCAGTATTGGATGTTTCATTTTGTTGTGAATAATTAGAACTGAAAAATTGTTCAGGTTTGAAAATATAGTGAATTAAACCTTTGAAGATCTGCGGACGGGGTGGTAGTCTTCAGAGTGTCTCAAACATTCCCTTTCTTCCAGTCACATTACTTTACTCTGCAGTCTGTCTGCTACACACCTACACCCTGGGCATTAAGTGGATGAAAAAATTAGGGGGGGGGGGTCCCTGAAATGTCAGAGCCTAAATTAATTAAGGGCGTTGTTTAAACATATACACTAAAATTCCTCTACAGTACTCAGAACCACTATCCCACACATTTGCATCGAATCACAACGGCAACCGGCATACCGGAATATTGCTCTGTGTGCCTTGCAGCAGCGCTGACGAATCAACAACCACAATTTCTGAACACCGTTTTGCCCCTGATAGGAATTCAGAGAAATGCGCACTACCTTCAGCCACAATTCAATTTTGCCTGTTATAAACACTTGGATGCAACTCAGTTGCTTTTATGATAACTTTTTATCGATAACCTTTTATCGAAATAAAGCCTTTTTGACTTGACAACTCAGTTCAAATCATGCACAACACAAGACCAATATGCTGCCTGTAAAAAAAATAAGTTTACACAACATCCTTGAACAAGCATTAAAAATGCAATATGTTCGCCTTTTATCAAGTTAAAGCCATTTACTTTGTTATACATTACCATTAGCAAGGTAAATGGCTTTAACTTAATCAAAGGCGCAAACTATTGCATTTTCAATGCTTGTCTTCTTTTCCAGTAGGCGTCCCTCAGTCTGCGTGAGCCCGAAAATAAAGGGCAGAGGTGTTCAAGGGCGGGGGCCACCAAAGCATCCTGATGTGACCATTGTATTGGTCACTGTGAGGGGAAGGCAGGTAGCCTCAGCAGTAATGAGCTGTAAATCACTGCACAGCAGGGCCATTAGAGGTAGCCGTTTTTGAGTGCTAAACCAAGACTGATGGCCCTTTCAGCTTGCTTTGCAGGTCCCTGCCCCCAGATACAGAGGGGAAGAGGGAGGAGGCCATGGGCACCGCAGAGGCTTTGCTCGATGTGCACCACACAGAGGAAACGGTTGAATGCTAAAGTTATCATTTTTAATTAGGAACATTCCTGCCGTCCTGGGGCGCTTTTTAAAAATAAAGAAGTAGGGGAACGGACTGTAAAAAAATGTCAAAGTAAGGGCACGCCGTGCCCTGCCGTTCCCGCCCACTTCTACCACTGTCAATTGATATGTATTTGCCATGACATATTTAGTTATCACATACAACATTAACCCCATGCATGCTCATGACGGAGCAGCTCCGTCATGAGCCGCGGTTGCGCTGTGCTCATGACGGAGCGGTTCCGTCATGGCCCTGCCGCCGTGCCTGCGCGGCGCTGATTTCGTGTCTGCACCGCGAGTTCTATTGAGCGGGCGGGGCCATGACGGAACCGCTCCGTCATGAGCACAGCGCAACTGCGGCTCGTGACGGAGCGGCTCCGTCACAAGCCTGCGAGCGCTGCTCGGCGCCCCTCCTAGCGCTGCGGCGGAATTACTGCCGCAGCTAAGGGGTTAAAGGCTGGACATGCACCTCATGAAGCCGAGGACATAAAGAGGTCTCAGGACTCAATGCAAAAAAGATATAAATGACTCCCTTGGTTTGATAGTAAAAGACAGGCAAAACTGGGTCTAGAGAGCCCCTCACTTACCATGTTGCATTATTGATAGCTGCACGCCTGTGGAGAAATAAATTGTAAATATAGCCCATCAAACAAATAAAGAAGGGCATGATGGAATGAATATGAGACAAAAGAGACGAGAACAGTCGCTTCCTCTACAGCAATTCTCCTTAACGGTGAAAGGAGCCTCATAACGTGTCACTGTATAACAAAATATCCAGGTCACGAACTCTAAAAAACTAGTCCACTAAAAATTAATTCTTAAAAAAAGCTGGAAATATAAACTGTGTAGCAGGGGCGTAACACAGTCCCCCGCAGCCCCTGCGTTGCGGAGGAAGGGCCCCAAGCTTCAAGGGGCCCCCTCAGCACAGCACTTTGGCCGGAGAGCTCCAGACTGATTCCGGAGGGGGCCCCTCCATGTACCCTGCAGGGGAGGCGGGGGGCCTCAAGTTTCGTTACGCCACTGCTGTGTAGACAAAATGCCACAAGGCCAACAGTAAAAATAAATGCTTGAAAAGAGTCACATAACTTAACAAATGTTACACACACACACACACACACATATGTTATTAGTATTCATATAGTACTTTCCATACACCATGTGAGGTCTAACGTGCTTTTCTACAGTCTTAATATAGGGAGTCAAACTCTGGACAATGTCACGAGGGGTTCCGATTAGCAGCTAGTTCCTCCGCCGTGCATGGTTGAAAGGGTGTTGTGTGTTGGCATACAAGGCATGCTTTTTGAGAGGTTTGAGGTTTGAGGACTGTCTCTGTCGTTACACATAAGTAAGGGTGTTAAGAAAAAAATGAGAATAGACACAGCTGCCCAAGCATTTCTTGTGTGAGCAGAATTGTATGGGTCATTGAAGCGCATTACTGGTGTCCTCAGTGGAGTGAAACTATTAGAAGCCCTTTGAAACAACCAAAGGCTATTGTATGGAGAGTACACAGGATTGAAACAAGCCTTAATCTGTTGCAGGCACTCTCCCATAGCATAAGTATTTGTAAAACACATGTTCACCCAAGGGTATCTTGCACTGAACAACAGATGTTTATAATTACCCAATTCATTTGCACAAGTTTTATTGACCTCAGAAGGATGAAAGCCTGAGTGGGCCCATCGGGATTTGAACCTGCGATCATGAGGTCAAACACAGGACCCTACAACGGACCCACAGTTCACTAAGCCACCGGACTCAGCTTAAACCATCAAGGTGTATCATATGAAGTTCACCCAGGAGAAACAGAGGATCAGCACATTGAAGGAACTATTAGGCTTGCAAGGAATTTTAAATGGAGACTATCCAGGAGCAATGCTACATTACATATTATTGTTATGTAGCATTTATATATCACACTACTGCCATTAATGTGATCCACAGTGGTCAATCAGCGTATTTGTTACACGCTTGGGCTTTCACCAATACTAGGTATGGTGCTTGGATGTGGTGTTTCCTAAACAGTTGAATTGCTGAGGTGTGTGAGTTTGTCAATTCAATTTAATTCAATATCTTTATTTGGTCTCATTAGAAGAGACAATAAAAGCACATCAAAATATTACACATAACAACGACATCACAAACAGTTAAAAAATATTCTAGCATTAAGTTAAGATCAGTTAAAAAGATATATACACATGAACAGCTTTAAAATTGCACAGTACGTCAAAAAACAATGCTTAGAAAGAGCAAAAGTGCAAGTTGTGATAACATTTTATAATATTAAAAATAATATTAAGGGAAATTTGTATAGCGCCTGGTTACGCACAACGGCGTGTCCCCGCGCTGTAGTGAGTGGAATCAACAGAGTCACAACCGCCGAAGTCGGCCCGGCTTACTGCGTGTAGAGGTGAGTCTTTAACTTCTTCCTGAAGCCAAGTTCAGAGGGCTCCAGGCGAAGTTCCAGTGGTAGGGCATTCCGGCTTTTCGCGGCCAGATATCTAAAGGACCTACCTCCCATGCGTGCCTTTTTTATCCTGGGGACCTTCAATAGCCCTGTACAGGAGGAACGCAGAGCGTGCATAGGCGCGTACCTGGTGACCAGGCCCTGGAGCGGAGCCGGTGCCTTACAGCACAAAATGCAGTGGCACGTACAGAGAGCCTTAAACTCAACCCTGCTCCTTACTGGGAGCCAGTGAAGGGCCTGGAGGGCTGCCTTTGACGCGGATCTTTTAGGAAGCTTCAGGACCAAGCGGGCCGCTGCATTTTGCAGCACCTGGAGGCGATTGATGGCCTTTCAAGTGGCCCCCAAATAAAGCTAATTGCCATAATCCAGGCGCGATGTGACGAGAACGTGCACCAGCGTCCTTCGGGCTGCCGTTGGAAGAAGATCGAGAACTTTCCGCAGGCTTTTCAGGACGCCGAAGCATGCCCCTACCACACGGCCTATCTGAGGTCCAAAAGACAGATCAGCGTCAAGCCACACCCCAAGATTTTTTGCTTCCTGGCAGGGTGTGGGAGCATCCCCCAGACAAGGTGGCCACCATGCCGATGACAAACAGGCGCCCCCCCCCCCCCACCACGAGCACCTCAGTCTTGCTGCAGTTTAACTTCAGGCAATTGGCGGACATCCAGGTAGCCAGCTCCTGCATACAGGCTCTGAATCTGTCTGCCGCAAGACTGGGCGCGTGCGATAGGGAGATGACCAGCTGCGTGTCATCGGCATAGGACACTAGGTGCAGGCCGTGATTTCGACAATGGACGCCACCAGGGAGACATACAGATTGAATAAGGTTGGGCTCAGGGACAAGCCCTGAGGCATGCCCTGGCCCAAACCAATCTCCCTTGAGTAGCAGTCTCCCTGTCGAACCTGAAAGCCTCTCCCTGTCAAAAAAGACTGGATCCATTCAAGCACAGCCCCTGATATCCCTCCATCATTCAGACACTGTAGCAAGGTGGTATGAGCTACAGTTTCGAATGCTGCACTTAGGTCCAAAAGGATGAGAGCTATAGTCTGGCCCTCATCCACCCCTGGCGTATAGTCTCCACCGCCATCAGTAGCGCCGATTCAGTAGAGTGGCGGGGACCGAAACCAAACTGGGTCTCGTGCAGGAGGGTGGCCTCTTCCACGAACTCCATCAGTTGGGTTTTAACCGTTTTCTCCGCCACCTTAGCCATGTAGGGTAAAGGGGAAATAGGCCGGAGGTTCTCCAGTTTTTCGAAGCTGATGTTAGGCTTCTTTTGGAGAGGAAGCACCACCGCCTGTTTCTAGTCTTTGGGCACAGTCTTGGTCCTGAAGAAGACGTCCAAAAGATGTCTAATGTAAGGCTCCAGAACCGGCAGGCTGCCGACCAGCCGCTTTGGCGTGGTCGGATCCCGAGGGGAGCCTGACTTTACTGACCCACAGATCTGCATGAGAATCTCCGGGGATGGGGTAACAAAACTGGTCAACATGTATTGGTCCCCCCTTTCCCTAGGAGATTCTACAAACTCAGACCCTGTTGTAGGATGGCTAGGGAAGGCAGAGTATATTTTTGCTACTTTTTCGGCGAAGAAGTCCGCAATCGATTGCAAGACTCCATTGAGCAGTCATCTGAGACAGTGGAAGACTTCCCACCCGAAAGAGTTTTGTATATTAAAAACAATTCTTTCATGGAATTCTCTGCCTCCCTGATCCTGTTGGCATAATATGCCGCCTTGGCCTTCCTAATTAACCCATGATAAGCACGCCTCCCAGTTAAATATTCCTACTTGGCTTGCGTCGCAAATGCCACCCGCCACTGCCTTTCAGCACGCCTAAGTAAGGCTTTAGCCACCCGAAGCTCATCACTTTACCACGGGCCGTTTTTTGAGTACGGCGACCCAATTTTGCCAGGGAGAGTGGGGCAGTACAGTCTAGCGCCTCGGTAATGCGCTTACATAGGTTAGTGTTAGCTCTTTCCACATCATCCCCCCCTGGACTCCCCCCTCTAATAAGTGCCGCACTGAACTTAGCTTGGGAGAAAGTAGCCCATCTCCGCCTCGGGTGGCTCAGAGGAGCTGGCTCCGGTAATTTAACCCCTGGGATCCGTATGGTAAAAGGTACCAGGTGATGGTCCGACCAGGGAATAGGGATAGGAGTCAGGGAATCTACTTCCCCCTAGTTGGCAAATATGGGTCCAGTAAGTGGCCTCGCTGGTGGGTGGGATCGTTTACTTTCTGATCCAACTGAAGGGCACGTAATTCTTGGCAGAGATCCATGGCGGCTTTATCCGTGGGGTCGTCCAAATACATGTTAAGATCCCCTAGCACCAGGAACTTATCTGTGCGCAGCGCAGCCTCTATAATGCCTTCTACTAGGCTGTCCCCAAACCTGGCAAGAGGGCCAGGGGGTCTATAAATCAGGAGGCCCTTTATAGTGTAGCCATCATTCACCTTAATGGTAAAAATACCCGCCTGGCTATCCATAATGGCGATGTACTCTAAATATCATCGTAAGCGTTGCTTGGCTATGATAGCTATCCCCCCTCCTCTACCGGTAGGTCTATCCTGCCTAATAATAGTGTAGCCTTCCGGTAACGCCTCCATAACATCAGGGGCCGAACAATCATCAAGCCAAGTCTCCGTGAGAAACACAAGATCCCACTGCTTCTCAGTGAGCAAATCGATGCGAAGAAGATAAGTGGGCAAAAGATTATTAATATATAAAATAAATAATAAGGGGGCCAATATACACCTCTGCCTCACTCCTCTCTACAAGGGAAAACCAGAAAGGAGCTCACCATAAGGATTTAAACAGACTCTAGCCGAGAGATCTGCATGTAATGAGTGCAGAAAATTCACCAAAGGACGATCCACTACTTGATCCAGCAAAATTCGCCAAAGTTTGGTTCTGTTCACTGAATAAAAGGTAATGGACAAATCCATAAAAGCTAAGCAAATAGGGGAACAAATGGCCTTGATGTATTTGGAAATTGTCAGAGCCACGTTCAGACACTGTTCATTAGTACCTATTATCAGATAAAAACCAAATTGAAAAGGGGAGACTATGTCCTTGTCCATTTGACCAAACATTCATAAATAACTCTTCCAATGATTTTGATAGTGCTGTCGATAAGATAAATAGGCCAATAGCACTTAGGCAACATACGGTCCCCCTTTTTAAAATGGGGACAACCGTAGCAGTAGTCCAGGAGGGAGGAATATTAACTTATAAGCAGGTATTAAATGTGTTAGTAATAAGGGGGCCCCATATCTCAGGCATGGATTTCAGCAGATCCATAGGTACCCAAGCGGGGCCTGGCGCTTTCCTACCCTTACTATAATGCTTAGCCAATTCCACTTCCTGCAACATTAATAGAAGTGGAGGAGAATTATGCAATCTATTGCACAGCGCGGCTGACATAATCGGGAGTCCTCAATGTAACACATAGTAGCAAAATGGGTAACCCAGTCCGAGCCCAAAATATTATTTTGCAGGAGAGGCTTAGGCAAGGAATTTCTTTATCTAATTTGTTTTGCTATGTACCAGAAGGTTTACTGTCTTTTTCCTGGGATGAGTGTTTCAATCATGGGCGCCAGTAGGGGAGGAGGGGGGGGGGGGGGCAAGAGGGGGAGGGTGCCCCCCCCCCCCCCGGATTCAGGCCCTGTTCTAGAGGATGGGCCCACATACCTGGGCCGATTTTCCTACCTGAAAGGCTGCTACAGCGCAGAGTGTGACTCTCAGCAGGTCACAGTGTGAGGCTGGTTCATTGCCATGGGCAGAATGACAATGGGCCGGCAGAGGAGGCACAGCACGGAGCATCTCCGCCCTTCCGAGGTCTCAGGTGGTATGCAGCACAATTAGCAAGTCTTAGGCAGGGGACGGGATTTTTGTCTCTCACAGCAGGCCACAACGATCAGATAAAAAGCGACGGGGAGCGGGTGGGGGTGTTTGGGGAGCGGGGTTAGTGCAAACATTCTCAGTTTAAAAACTGTGAAGTGACAGACCGGATTGAAATGTAAACTTTATTATTAAATTCCATCCGTTAGTGCAATGGGGAGAATGCTGTACACAGCTGACAGTGAAAAACTCTGCAAAAAACACTAAGGACTGAAATAACTACATTTAAAGAACAATATGACTAAAAATGGAAAAAATATAAAAATTCGATTTTGTCAATGTTGTAGTGAAACATTTAATTTCTCCTCCATGTTGTGGCTAAGGGAGACGTAAGAGCAGAGGAGAGATAAAGAGAGAGACAGAGCCAAAAAGAAAAATAAGAGACGTAGTGGGGAGTAGAGACAAACGGAGAGGGGGAAAGGAAAGAGGGAGAAATTATTGATGAGAGAAGATAGGAAAAGAGGCGAGAGGGGGTGACATAATTATAGATAAACACAATGAGGGAAGGAGACGGAGGGCGACAGACAGAGGGAGTAAGACAGAGGGAAGGGGGCGACAGAGGGAGGGAGACAGATAGAGGGAGATACAGGGTGGGATGCAGACAGAGACAGACAGAGGGAGGGAGAAAGAGAGAGAGGGAAAGAGAGTGAGACAGAGAGAGAGGGAGACAGAGAGAGGGAGACCAAAAGAGAGGGAGACCGAGAGAGAGGGACACCGAGAGAGAGGGAGACCGAGAGGGAGGGAGACCGAGAGGGAGGGAGACCAAGAGGGAGGGAGACCGAGCGGGAGGGAGACCGAGAGGGAGGGTGACCGAGAGAGAGGGAGACAGAGGATAGGGAGACAGAGGGAGGGAGACCGAGGGAGGGAGACCGAGGGACCGAGGGAGTGAGACAGAGAGAGAGGGAGACAGAGAGAGAGGGAGACCGAGGGAGGGAGACAGAGAGAGAGGGAGACATAGAGAGAGGGAGACAGATAGGGCAGGAGACAGAGAGAGGGAGGCAGAGGGAGGGAGACAGAGGAAGGGAGACAGAGGGAGGGAGACAGAGGGAGGGAGACAGAGGGAGGGAGATCGAGGGAGGGAGACAGAGAGAGAGGGAGACCGAGGGAGAGGGAAACAGAGAGAGAGGGAGACAGAGAGAGAGGGAGACCGAGGTAGGGAGACAGAGAGAGAGAGGGATACAGAGAGAGAGGGAGACAGATAGGGCGGGAGACAGAGGGAGGGAGACAGAGGGAGGGAGACGAGGGAGGGAGGCAGAGGAAGGGAGGCAGAGGAAGGGAGACCGAGGGAAGGAGTCAGAGGGAGGGAGACAGAGACAGACAGAGGGAGACAGAGAGAGAGGGAGACAGATAGGCGGAAGACAGAGGAAGAGAGA
The DNA here is from genome assembly GCF_964263255.1 of Lissotriton vulgaris. NCBI lineage: Eukaryota > Metazoa > Chordata > Amphibia > Caudata > Salamandridae > Lissotriton > Lissotriton vulgaris. The sequence continues at coordinate 1,472,920,643 of NC_141685.1, forward strand.
GAGAGAGAGGGTGGGAGACAGAAGGAGGAAGACAGAGGGCGACAGAAAGAGGTAGGGGGTGACAGAGGGAGGGAGACAGACAGGGAGACAGATAGAGGGAGACAGACAGAGACAGACAGAGGGAGGGAGACAGAGAGAGAGGGAAAGACGGAGACAGAGAGAGAGGGAGACAGAGAGCGAAAGAGAGAGAGGAAGACAGAGAGAGGGAGACAGAGGGAGAGTGAGACAGGGAGACAGAGAGAGAGGGAGACAGAGAGGGAGGGAGGCAGCGGGAGGGAGGCAGAGGGAGGGAGACTGAGGGACAGAGACTGAGGCAGGGAGACAGAGGGAGGGAGGGAGACAGAGAGAGGGAGAGAGCGAGAGAGGGAGACAGACAGAGTGAGTGAGACAGCGGGATACAGAGAGAGACAGAGAGAGAGAGAGCGAGGGAGAGCGAGAGAGAGAGAGAGACAGAGAGGGAGGGAGGGAGACAGAGAGAGAGAGGGAGGGAGGGAGACAGAGACAGATAGAGACAGACAGAGACAGATGGAGGCAGAGACAGGGACAGGGGAAGACACGCAGAGACAGACAGAGAGACGGAGAGGGATAGAGACAGACAGATAGAGGCAGGGACAGACAGGTAGGGGCAGATCTAAGACAGACAGAGAGACCTAGCGGGATACGGAGGGAGAGAGAGAGGGAGGGAACAGAGGGTGACAGAGGGAGATAGAGAGGGAGACAGAGAGAGGGAGATAGAGGGAGGGAGAAAGACAGAGGGAGACAGAGAGAGGGTGACAAAGGGAGTTAGACTGAGGGAGGGAGACAGAGGGATGGAGACAGAGGGATGGAGGCAGGCAGAGGGAGACAGACAGAGGGAGACAGACAGAGGGAGACAGACAGAGGGCGACAGGCAGAGGGCAACATACAGAGGGCAACATACAGAGGGCAACATACAGAGGGCAACAGACAGAGGGAGACAATCAGAGGGAGGGAGACAGAGGGAGGGAGACAAAGGGAGGGAGACAAAGGGAGTGAGACAAAAGGAGTGAGACAGAGAGGGAGACAGAGAGAGAGGGGGAGACAGTGGGAGGGAAACAGAGGGAGGGAGGGAGACAGATAGACAAAAGGCGACAGACAGAGGGCGACAGACAGAGGGCGACAGACAGAGGGAGGAGGGCGACAGAGAGAGGTAGACAGACAGAGGGAGAGAGACAGACAGAGGGAGAGAGACAGACAGAGGGAGGGAGGGAGAGGGAGGGAGACAGGGAGAGAGAGCGAGATAGACAGACAGAGTGAGTGAGACAAATGGAGACAGAGAGAGGGAAAGGGAGGGAGAGAGAGAGATAGAGAGAGAGGGAGGGAGACAGTGAGACAGAGAGGCAGACAGGGAGAGAGAGGGAGGGTGACAGACAGAGGGCGACAGACAAAAAGCGACAGACAAAGGGAGACAGACAGAGGGAGGGTGGCGACCGAGGGAGGTAGACAGAAAGAGGGAGAGAGACAGACAAAGGGAGGGAGGGAGATAGAGGGAGGGAGACAGAGGGAGAGAGAAGGAGGGAGACAGGGAGAGAGAGGGAGAGCGACAGAGAAAAAGTGTGGGAGGGAGAGATAGACAGAGTGAGTGAGACAGAGGGAGACAGGGAGAGGGAGGGAGACAGAGAAAGGGAGGGAGGGAGGGAGACAGAGAGAGGGAGGGAGACAAAGAGAGAGGGAGTGAGACAGAGAGAGAGAGGGAGGGAGACAGAGAGACAGACAGAGAGAGAGAGAGAGAAAGAGAGAAAGAAAGATGTGTGTATGCCGGGTCTGGTGGCTAAGTGGAAGAAGGCGTCCGCTGCAGGGACCTGTGTTCAACCTCATGGTCATAGTTGTTTTTGTTGCTCTAGCCTCTCCCCCCTCCCCCACTGACCCCGCCTCCACCGGTGCAGCCCTCGGCCACAAATCACACTTTAAATTTGGCCCCTGAGAGAAAGTTTGTGAGTTCCCATGCTTTAGAACCGCATCAACCTGATTTAAAATGTTTTTGTTTTCTTCCGGTCATTTTTTGTTTTTCCCTCTGTTTTATTGTAGTTGCCAGGTCGTCTGCTGTGGCGCCTCACAAGATTTTTCTCTTCCCCCTATGGGTTTCTTTAGATTTCTTTTAATGCATTTAATACTTGTGCACAATCATGTCGGAGGATGGTGATGAAGTTAAAATGTTACCCCCCCCCCCCTCCCCCCCCCGGAAACATTTCTGCGGATGCTCATGGTTCCAACATCTCAGAGTCATGTTTATATACTTCCCTCTTCCTGTGTGAGGCTGTCAGGGCTGATCTGAACTTGTCACTGTGAAGGAGGTGCTGCTGGAGCTGCAGGGAAGTGTAAGATGGATAGACTTGTGCATCACAGAGGCTTGTTCTGTATTATATTGGGTTGCTGCCCAGCATTGTACTACAAGAAGTGCAGATGTGGTCTTTGTGGCTCTTCAGATAGCTAAGCAGTCTGTGCAGACTCAAACCAGGTGGGCTTCGCAGAGCTATTTGGTCTGCACCAAGAGAGAGGCATTACATCTCAGGACTTGCACATTTCGATTAGGGGTAATGTCTTTGGCCTTTGCTTCCCCTTAGGCTTTTTGGTTTTCATGATTTTGTCTTCTGGATGAGTTGACCAGTGCATTAATCAGAGAAAAGGCAACTCCTGGTGCTAAACCTTTCCCTTTGGGAGTTACAGACAAACAAACACAGTCAAAGGCAACCTCAAATTGATGGATTATCTCCCATCAATCACAATGTTCCTGTGCAATTAGAAGAGAGAAGCAAAATCTGCCTTAGGGTTGCAAACACAAAAAGTACAGCGTGGATCAAATGGGTTAGGAAAGCAGAATGAAAATTAATGAAGAGATTACCTCCTCATAGGGGTAGTAGCAATACTTTGTGGACTCCCTTACTCACCTAGGGACAAACTGAGAAAGAATGCCAATGTGTCCTCTGTTTGCCATTTGCAGCACAGCAGTGCTCCCTACCACTGTTACTACAGGTAGAGGAAGCATAATGTTTCTCCTCCAGGCCTAGGACAGTGACACCGGACATATAATAAAATTCAGGTGTGTAGGAAAATATGTAAAGCGGATGATCAATATCTATTCCATGCCCTCCTCATAGGGGGTATGACTTCATCAAAAGGGCTGTCATTGCCTAAAACCTACTGGAGGAACAACCATTTGATAGGAATGCAGAGAAAGGAGTACCACTATGTCGGATCTGTACAATAAGCTACTATTCACATGGAACTCTGAGTGGGGGTGTTATCCTAAGTATGTAAGGTGCAGTTTAATGTCTTGCATTGATAAGCATGCTGATAATCGGAAATCACCACGAGTTGTGAATGCATTATCAAGAGCATTAACGGCATTACTACATGTGCAGGGTGCAGGCAACTTTTTTTAACGCATTTCGACATTTTTATACTTTTATTGCGCATCTATATAAAATAAATAATGGTCCTATGAAACCTTTAGGCAGACCACATTTCAAAGTTATTTTAACTCCTGAAGTCATTAATCGTATTTCTTTGGAGCTGTATAAACAACAAGGGAAGGAGGAACAGTTGTCAAGGTCACACGAGTTTGAGAGTGAGATTTCAACTTATTAACTGAACTCGTGACACACACAAGGGCTAGAAACTATGACCCGCACTTCCTACTCAAGAGGGTTGAACTGCAAACGATAACGGACATAGATCTCTTTTAGTTCAGTGAGTCATTGGTGCCAAGTGACTCCAAGTCACATGCAACTGTCAGCCAGACCTGGCTTTGCAGCCAATAGTATTGTGCATTTTGTGTCTTGTAGTATTTTTGCCATTATAACTACTGCTAAAATATCACAGAATCTGCACAGAGTTACTTTGCTAAAAATCTGGTGCCAAATGAAGGTATCACACACCGCATAGGACCACTTGGCAACTAAGCTGCACTGCAGAGCTCCGGGTTTGTGTGCTTAATTTGTGCGGTGTTTGCAACTTTTGGGCACTAGTATACAGTTTTGGTGACCTGAACATCTTTTTCTTCGTCAGACTTTGACCCAGAGTAGGAGGGACATAGAAAATGAAGAAAGAAGGTAGGGAAGAAAGATAGGGGCACAGTCAAAAGGGATTAATCAGGGATCTTAAGAAATCTGCAAGGGTGAGATAAAGGAACAGGATGTGGAGAGTTGTGTAAGAAAAGGCCATGAGGTGGAATACACAAATTCTGCCTTGGTATTGTGCAACTCGAGCATTCATAAGAATCAGATGTGGGTCCTAAGAACATTGGGGGGCCCATGCACGTTTTAATTTTTTTATACAAAATAGCCGTTTATTGGTATATTTGTAAATGATCGCCTATATGGAGCTATATGTCAGTGCTTGTAACACATGTAGCTCAAATTTCAGTTTCATATGGTATCGGCTATGCTGTTTCCACGCGAGGCCCACTGCCAGGATGCGCTGTTGGTCGATACTTTTGCATCACTACTGCTGTATCACAAGAGCAGGCAGCGACCTTAGACCTGCCTTCCTAACCCGACCCTTATATTCTCCGTTCACCTATTTTTAAGCAAGCATTGAGTATTACTTGCTTGAAAGCGAATAATGATGCACTTTAAACAGCCAGCTACATTTTAACGAAATCCTTCTCAGCAGTGTTTTCACGTATCATTATTTAGACTTTGGTGGGCATGGGTCTTGGCCACATTTTGCATGGCACTGCCAGCATAACATAGTAAAGCACTAACTCAAAAAGGACCTAGATGCATTGGGCAGGCGGCTGCACCTTAAAGAAGAGAGGAGAAGTGTGGAGAAGTGTGGCTCACTGGTTACAGCAGGCAGACCCTGAAGCAGAGGTCAGACCCGGGACCAGGGTTCAATTCCTGACGCGGCAGGGTCTTGAGCTCAAATGTCCATGGACTCGATAATTCTCGCTTCGGTGCCTGACCTAATCATGGGTTCACACTCTGCAACTCTGGGCATTAAGCTTGCTTAATCTCCACAACGGCCCCCGCGGTGGGATGCCTGGCTTTCACCTTGGGGATGCCCTGAAGGGGCTATCTCACAGGGAAAAACCAGGACGTGTTCCCAAGGCAAGCGCGGAGATACCCCTTCGAGGGCTGATCTGGCGCTAGGTAATAATAATAAAGTGGAGACAAAGGCAATAGATTAAGGTGCGGTCCCTGTGAGTGAACAAGACGCATGCTCGATTAATGTTGTTTTGGGTGACAATTTGAGGCTGCCAGAATTTTCAGGGGAATTTACCCTAGCACAACCCGTAATTGCGTTCATATGAAGTAAATTGCTGAGGGTATACTCAGAAAGGAGGAAAGACACCTTTTAACACCAAACGTGAAATGGCAGAGTTGCTGCCTTCGGTATTGTGCAGGATATGGTATTACTCTGCCCAACATGAAATTGAGTTCTTTTAGGCAAGTCGAGGATACATACTTGTTAAATTAATGGAGGGTGTAAAACTCTATATAAGGTCAATATGAAAAGTTTAGGATGGTTGGAATACCTGTGCAATCGGCAGCACAGTGCATTATGGATACTGTGGTCTGTGAATTAATGTTAGCGAAATGAGTGACAATAACTGATTTTAATGTCAACTCATAGAAGTTATTGTGGTTATTGTGATCAAAGTACTAACACTGATGACCATGGTATCTAGAAGGGTGTAAAAGACACATAGAGGATAGACAGAATGCAGAGCAAATCAAACATTCTCCCCCAGTCAATAGATCTGTGTTAAATCCATCGTTCTTTTGCTCACTTCACCACCTCAGGTCAGACCCAGCTATATGCAAATCAGTCTTGACCCTGTGCCTCATGGGAACAGTCCAGACCGAATTGCCAAGCCAGGTCCTTCCTGGACCGAAAAGAAGCATCCTGGGACCGGTTTCGGGGCATCACCCCTCATCAGCCAGGCTAGCTTGAATCGAGTGGCTCAGTGAGCTCGGGACAGCGAGGACCTGGCTTGGCAGTTCGGGCTGGACTGTTCCCATGGGGCACAGGGTCAAGACTGATTTGCATATAGCTGGGACTGAACTGAAGTTGGGAAGTGAGCTGAAGAACTACCTGGATCTGTGACTGGGGGTGAATGTCTGAAAAGTTACAGCGCTCCGTCCATCATTTCCTTGTGTTTTGATCTAGAAGGATGTACCATTTTATCCGGATCGTCACTATTTTAACCTTATCCATGCCAAGTCTATCTTCAGTGTTTATGCATTCTATGTTTAAAAACGAGAGTAGCTGACTACTCTACATCCTGCATATGATTAATTCAATTAGTTTATTATGTTTTTGGCTCTCAAAAGAGGGCCACATAAAATAAACACACATTTATACATCATTAATTACAATAAAATCACAAAGGACAAAAAATAAAGAAATCACTTCATATTCACTGGTCGAACAGTTATCAAACATTTCCCTCGGTATCATTAATAAATATCTAAGAACCCTTTAAAAAAGTTAAACATTTTGAAGCAGAACATTTCATTTGGTGGACAATAAAGTGCATGGAAAAAAGTTTTTACATTTAAGATTCCTAATTGTAGACAAATAGGTTTTAACCATTTAGAACGTAGTGGGCATAGTGCAGGACAAGTAAACAAGACATGATTTCGGTCCTGTACAGCATTATAACAGAGATTACATATTGGAGAAGATCCATACCACTTTGCTAAGAGAAGATTTAGTGGAAGCAAATCTTGTCTTAAGAGGTACCATAACATACGGACTCTATGGGGAATATTCCAGGTGAGATATTGTTGGGCCTGCTTTGGGGAGTATGTGCTTAACAATAATTGCCTTCCTTTTTTTCCGTGTTGGGCAATCATATCCAGTTTAAAGCAGAGCTCCCAAGAAGCACATTTTAGTTGAAACTTTAGTTGAGAGGGAGAAAGTAAAATATGATTAAGATCCAGAGGACTCTCTTCAATAAAGGATATATGCTTACAAACTGGCTGGTGGGCTCGGTATGCTGCTGTTCTCAGGAGTGTGTTGTTGTTACAAGCCCTGATCCAACAGGCACGGTGTCCTTAATAAAATCAAGTTTGTTTGGAAAATGTATATATTATATATCCATTTAAAATAGGCTACTCAGTGTCAGAGACGTGGGCTGACCTGACTGGGCGCTGTTCCTCCCTCTGCTGCCAGTAAGGCCACACTGCTGGATTGAACTCTTCTCCCCTGGACGCGGCTCTTGCCACGAGCTGCCATTGTTGGACCAAGGACCCGCCCTCACCGCCCACACCGCTGCGGGACTGCGAGGCACTTTCAACACCTGCAGCCTCTTCCCGCAGCGGCCACGCCCCCCCGCCCGGTGTTTGCATAAACTTTCGCAGCACCCGCTGCACGGGTGCTACTCAGTGTCAGAGACGTGGGCTGACCTGACTGGGCGCTGTTCCTCCCTCTGCTGCCTGTAAGGCCACACTGCTGGATTGAACTCTTCTCCCCTGGACGCGGCTCTTGCCACCGAGCTGCCATTGTTGGACCAAGGACCCGCCCTCACCGCCCACACCGCTGCGGGACTGCGAGGCACTTTCAACACCTGCAGCCTCTTCCCGCAGCAGCTACGCCCCCCCGCCCGGTGTTTGCATAAACTTTCGCAGCACCCGCTGCGTGGGTGCTACTCAGTGTCAGAGACGTGGGCTGACCTGACTGGGCGCTGTTCCTCCCTCTGCTGCCTCTAAGGCCACACTGCTGGATTGAACTCTTCTCCCCTGGACGCGGCTCTTGCCACCGAGCTGCCATTGTTGGACCAAGGACCCGCCCTCACCGCCCACACCGCTGCGGGACTGCGAGGCACTTTCAACACCTGCAGCCTCTTCCCGCAGCAGCCACGCCCCCCCGCCCGGTGTTTGCATAAACTTTCGCAGCACCCGCTGTGCGGGTGCTACTCAGTGTCGGAGACGTGGGCTGACCTGACTGGGCGCTGTTCCTCCCTCTGCTGCCTGTAAGGCCACACTGCTGGATTGAACTCTTCTCCCTTGGACGCGGCTCTTGCCACCGAGCTGCCATTGTTGGACCAAGGACCCGCCCTCACCGCCCACACCGCTGCGGGACTGCGAGGCACTTTCAACACCTGCAGCCTCTTCCCGCAGCAGCCACGCCCCCCCCCCGCTTGGGAGGATATAATCAGTCTATTCGCCTCGCGCAGCGGGACGCGCACGGGACGAAGCTCGGGGCAAAGCCCGGGCAAAGGGCGGGCCCTCTGAGGCCCTCGTAGGCCAGTGTAGGCCGGGCTGGGCCCACTTTCTTTCGCCTACTATATTGGGACTGTACTCAGTGACAAGGGTGGTGGATATGGCATTGTTGCCTGTTGAGGGCTGCATTGGGAAGGTGGGGGTACACGAAATGGGACTCTGGATAACTACTTTTCAAGGGCCTTGGTTGATGGTGATAGGGAAACCTCCTTGGCTGAGCGTAGAGCAGAACGCCGGTGCTCAATCGAGAACATGAAAAACAGGCCACTTGCTGATACCATTCCCACCTCTGGCACTCAGGAGGGTGGCTCTTTCAACATCAGTGAGGATCTAGCATCGCAGGAGGGCATCCCGCTCTTACTGCAGGACTGTACCCCTCCCTCCACATGTTTACCTACCGACCAGGCTGAAAGCGCCCCCCCCTCACTAGCCCTAATTGCACCTCTGTGGATTTAATAACCCAGCCCCCCACTGCAGCGAAATCAAGGAAGCCTAGGCCGAAACAGAAAGCTGCAATAGAGACGCATGGTCCCCCCCCATGCAAGAAGAGAAGGAAACTGAGGGGTGGGCAGGCTAAAGCCAGAATACCCCATTCCGACTTTGGGAAAGTTACTAAACCCCATTCCAGCTCCGATATGTCAACAATGGAAGTCACAGAAATTCATCCATCCTTGACACTATCGCAAGCAGTGGCTCCCTCTGTTTCGGGCTCAAACACTATAGATCACGACACCCATCCCCCCGCCACTTCACTGGGGAATCTGGAATTCCTACTTAGATCTTTACTCCTCCCTATTAATGAGAGTATTAAAAAAGTGGAGATTAGGCTTACCATCTTGGAGACGGCTATAAGCAGTATGGTTACTCTAGCCAAGGCCCAGGCGACAGGGGTCACTCAACCATCAACCTCTGCTAAGCAACCTCCTAACAATGTTTCTATAGTGCAAAATCAGCCCCCCAAACCTAAGCCACAGCCCCCCGGCAGGGCTGCCCTCGATCATCAAAGATCGCCCCACCCAAAGCCTCAAAACACCCCAGTCCCAGATCCAGTGGGCGACTCACCGAAGGGACCAACAAGGGCACCCATAGGGAACACACGGGAGGATCAGGGTAGCGGCAGACTTACTAGAGCTCCTGTTACCAAAAGGCCGCAAGTGGAGATACCTCCACAAGCAGTCCCTTTTGTGGTCGTTTTGACTGGGTTCCCGCCTTTATCTGAAAACAAGAGAGAGGGCTATGCTCAACTGAAAAACAAAATAATGCACTGGCTGCGCACTTATAGGCCCATTGCACACAACATCGATGGGGAAATAGTGCACGTCAGGCGGCTTAATTGGTTGGGTAACAGACGTAAAGACATTGAGGGTGATTTGGTGGTGGTTAACTTTAGAGACCCGCGGGCAGTGGATTATATATTAAATTGGCCCACTGGAAATGGAGACAATTGCATTACCCAGAGGGCTTTGACATACTTCTACCCTAGAACTGTGGTGTTTCCGCCACCCTACACAAACGGTTTGCTCCCTCCCCATCCCAACCCCCCGCCCTTACATAACATTAGGTATGCCCCTTATGGACAATACCCCGCATAAGCGGCTGACTTCCCGGGCTGGTCTTCGGTACCCCAGAGAAACAACAGGAATACTAATAGCAGAATGGAGCACCTGAGGCCCTTCACCCCTCTGGAGATGGGTAACAGGTTCTCGATGCTATCGGGTTTAGAAGACTGCGACTGAAGTCTACAGTCGACGGGGGAGAGGGGTGGTCGCCCAAGTAGTGTCATCTCAAAGGGTACTGTGCTTGAGGAACAAAGGGAGGCAAGAGGAAATGACAATAGTCAGGTAGGGGATAGTAATCTACCATCGACACCACCTGGCCATGTGGACGCCCTTGCCATCACTAACGAGGGGGAAAGGAGAGGGAGAAAGGGTGTCCCGGTATTGACCCCCATAGACCACAGAGATATCCACTTGATATCCTGGAACGTGGCAGGTTTAAAAAGGAAGATGGCGCTTCCGGAATGGCATACATTCATCGAGAAGTTCGATGTCTGCCTATTCCAGGAAACCTGGAGCCTGCTCCCTTTATACAAATCAGGATATACTACATATTCTGCCCCTGCAGTAAGTGGTGGGAAGGGTAGACCAGCGGGAGGACTACTGGTTTGGATCAAAATTGATCTGAACTGGGATGTTGCCACCTATAACTCTGTGTGTAGGGATCTCCTACACCTCTCTTGTAGGGGATTGGCTGAGGGGATTAGGTTGGAACTATTTAATGTTTATGCTAGAGGGACACCGGGGGACACATCCTCAGAAACACTAACAAGTTTGGATTTAGCATTAGCGAGGTGTCCACACTCGGCAAAAATCATAGTGGGCGGGGATTTTAATTGTACATTTGAGCCTCTGAGTGGGGGCGATCCCCTGGGCACCGAGGGAGAAGATTCTAGATGGTCCATTCCAGCCTTGTCGTTACCCCCTATCCGAAAATGGTCAGCAAGGGCAATCCAAATCAACGCCCTAACCAGGGAACACAACTTAAGAGCACTCAATGGTAGGACCAATTCAGATAGGGATGGTGCAATGACATTCAATAGGCTTAGTGGCCCATCTAGAATAGATTATATCCTATTAGACGTCAGACTCTGGAAATACCTTTTAGATATGGAGGTGGTGGCTACACAGGACAGTGACCACAACCCCCTTTGTACAAAGCTTAGGTGGGGCAACGTAAAGGGGGGGGAGTTACGTGCTCCCCTGAGGCTGACCAAAGAGGTGGTCCCCTATAATAGTAATCGTAGGCTGAAATGGGACAAGGCCCAATTAAATGAAGATCAACTGGGGAGCATAAAATCCCTTTTGGAAGATCTGACCCTGGACCTGTTAGCACGGGAACAGGAACTGAGAAGTGCACTAGAGTTACCAATCGCCTTAGAAATAGCCTACAAGAATACAATAGAGCAGGTGAGCCAATATTTTTTAAAAGGGAATAGTTTTAAAGCCAACAATATACCTCCCATCTCCACCAATCCCTGGTACAATGCCCAGTGCAAGGGTAAAAGGAAAGAGTTAGCAGCAGCCCTGCTCAAAAAAGATCCCTCACTAGTTAGAGCGGCTAGGAAGGATTATTCGAGGGTTGTAGCAGCTGCCAAACGAGAATGGGAAGAAAAACATTGGCAGGATCTAAATGGGGCGGTCTCCACGAGGAACTCAAGGTTATTCTGGGACCTAATTAACAAATCTAGGCAACAGAGTTCACAACCACTAGCCACCCATATAACAAGTCAGCAATGGGTCGACCACTTTTCTGCAGTATATGGCGGAAATGAAGCTGACCTTCCTTTAATGGTAGACACGGGTGGAGAAGGGGGATATACAAGGGAGCTCGAGGATCCATTTTAGCCCTTGGAAGTACTAGCGGCAATTATATGTCTGACCCCGAAGAAGGCGGCAGGCCCAGATGGGATTCCGGGGGACCTTCTGATAAAGGAACCCAAGGCTTGGGCAGAATTAATTGCCCTCATAATGAATTACATCGCCAGGGGGCACCCTGTGCCCGAGTCTTGGAAGGGCGCTGAGGTGGTTACGGTGTTTAAAAAAGGGGATAGAGAGGACCCTGCCAATTACAGACCCATCAGTCTGATAGATGTGATTCAGAAAGTGGTAGGCAGGGTCATCATCTCAAGGGTTGGAGCCTGGATGTAAGAGGAACACATCCTCTCCCACCTCCAAGCAGGTTTTTGACAGAGGGTGGGGACGATGGACCAGATCTTCCGATTTTTTGATCTACTGGAAGTCAGTTACCATCAATAGAGGAAGTCTCTATATGGCTTTCATAGATCTCAGGATGGCTTTCGACCTGGTCCCTCGAGCAAGGCTGTGGGAGACATTAGAAAAGATGGGCTTCCCGGGGCCTCTTCTGAGCTTCATCGTAAGGCTCCATGAGGGGAATTACACGAGGATCAGATGGGAGTCTCAGGGTCAGTTAACTGAAAGGGTGCCCGTGAGGAGGGGAGTGAGACAGGGATGTGTCATGGCACCGACCCTCTTCTCCCTGTTCGTGAATGGGGTGGTGGATCATCTGAGAGGGGAAGAGGTCGACGCACCATCCCTGGCGGGGGAACGAATCCCCACTCTACTCTTCGCGGATGACACCTTATTGATCTCCAAATCCCCGGTGGGACTCCAAAGGCTTTTAAATCGCTTTAGCACCTTTTGTATAGATAGAGGACTTACAATCAATACCTCAAAAACTAAACTCATGGCCTTTTCACCCTCTAAAAGATTCAGAAACAATCTTACACTTAACGGGGCACCCTTGGAGTTGGTGGAATCATTCGACTATTTGGGGGTAAGGGTCAATAGTCGGATGAGTTGGAAGGACCACCTGGCTAAAATGCTACTTAGCCATAAAAGAGTGTCAGGGGTGACTCTGAGGGAGCATCGGGAATCAACAAGCAAACCCGTGGCCCCGGTTATGGCGATCTATGAGGGCCAGATACTCCCGTCTGCACTATATGGCTCCGAGCTGTGGGGGTTTGAAAATGTGTCAGAGTTAGTAACAGCGGAAAACAAGTTCTTTAGGGATTTGGTGGCTCTTCCCGTTTCCTCTCCGTTAATCCCCCTGCGGCTCGACCTAGGTAGGAGACCCATTAAAGATCTAGTGCGGTTGCGCCTCTTATTGTTTTGGGTGAGGCTGCGAAGGACCAAGGAGCTCGCCAACTATGCTGCCGTATTGGATGAATTAATATTGTTAGACACCGGTAACAAGATCAGGTGGCTTTACAACGTGAGGCAGCTGGTGATGCAACTGGGCCTAAGGGATGTATGGGAAAGCCAAATGCCACCTCCCAAACCAGCGATCAAGAAGATATACTGGGAGTGGGTACAGGCTGAGTCAATACGCAGTGGGGCTGGGGGTCCACTCACCAAGCGGTTTTTAAAGGTTAGGTGGACCAGGAAGTTGGAACCTTTCCTCGACCTTATAACTAAGCCTTTAGACAGAGCCCTTTATTTAAAGTTAAGGTATGGGACCCTCCTGGTACATGATTATACCTCGGGTGGTCTACTGTTGATGGACCTTCGCGCAAATGCCCTGGGTGCGCGGCCCCGAAGGAGACTGTGGCGCACTTACTGTTTGCCTGCCCCGCATATAAAACTGCTAGGAAGATATGGCTGAAACCAGTATGCAAGGGGTTGGGTTTGAGGTGACATCGAATGGCTTTACGAGTTCTCACCACTGACCCAACTTCAACTGTTATGGTTTGCGGGGTGGCTAAATTTCTGGGCAGTGCATGGCTGACCCACATCAGGAGGTTAAAACAGCAAACCCCGCCCTGAATAATAGATAGACGACAACCGCTGGCCCTTGGCCCTATGCAAAGCTGAGTTAGTATAGCCCGTTGTATTTTCAGCACTTAGCTAACAATGTATTGTTGAGAAAGTTGGAATTGGGCCTATAGTAACATCTAATGTACAGTAATCATGTAATGGTTCCATTTTAATCAGAAATTTCACTGTGTAGGTTTTAACTATTGTTCTTACCTTTTAATGGATTGTATGTATAATTGTTGGAAATGTTACTCTTTTATGGTGAATTTTTTACCGAATAAAGATATATTCATTCATTCATTCCATTTAAAATATAAAGCTGCAGACCAACTTTAGAAAAGCTTTTAATTCCTCTGATGAAGGACCTGATAGGCCAAAATTGCATTGGGGACGTTACTAAAGCATTTGGGATGATTATTTATTGGCACATTGACAACGTAGGGATGCTTCATATGACAACATCAATATGGAGAAAATCTAAAGAAGTCTATTAAAATCTACATAACAAATAAGTTGGTACGTCACATCTTTGTGTCTGGAAGGACTAACACGATCCTGTATTTTACGTTTGAGTTTTCTCTTGGCGCTGCCTACATATACTTTACTACACCCACATTTGATTATATATTCTACATAGGTGGTCAAGAAATTAATCAAACAAGCGATGTTGTAACTTCCTGATGACGTGTATGAAAAGTCTACTGTCTTGTTCATACCCAACATGTATACTAAACAGGAACCACAGGTAAAAACGTCCATTGGTTGTCTTGGCCAATTATTTTTATTTGTGATAACAGGAATGTAAGTAGGGCTAAATATTTTCTTAATTGTGCAGCCACATTTATAGGGGACAAGGGGGTGAGGAGTAATTAAAGACTTGAGACAAGCAACTTCGTTCACTTAATCCCAGGGTCACTTGAGTATACTGTACATTTATTAACTATTGTTAGAAAAGCTGGAAAATAAACACAACTCTTCTTGCATTTGGAGGATTGTGACATGCATAATGTCTCTGATCTGGTTATTTTTGGCTCTGCTTTCTGCTAGATCTAATATCTTTTTTTATACCCCTTGTTTTTGAGACATGTTTTAAATGCCTTTACATTATATATTAATGTGGCACCTGCGCTACAATTATTCTGATTCTAATCCTTTACTCGTCTGGGATTGTATTTTTGACCCAGGCAGGATGTGTACTCTTAAAGTGGTGTGCTTTTACTAGCACATTGTTTATGGTATAATGTAGACTGTATCTCCTCATTACAATGTATAACTTTATATCTAAGAATTATATTTTATTTAGATATATATTCATAGTTAATTTGACATTATATGGATTAAGATAGTTACGATAGGCGGTTATTTGTTCACCTGTAAATGTCAAGATAATGCTATTATCATTGATATACCTGCCCCAAAAGTGAACATATTAGAGCTAATCTTTTGTACCACAAGCCCAGGTATGCCTTCACTCATACCAGCCAATAAACAGGTATTTATAAGAGGGGACAAGTCCCAAGTCAATTGTGGTTCCTTGATGATGTTGATACTATTTTACACCACACAGAAAGTAATTGTGAGAGTAGAAGAACTGACCTTTCCAAAAGCATACCATTGTACTCATGATAATTTGTTTTCCATTATGCCAAATATCATGTGACAGTGGGTGAACACCTTGTGGGTTGACACACAAAGTTCCCTCTTCCTCATTTATGTTGTTTGGCATTGAGGGAATCCACATCAAGAAAGGATTCAACGGTTCAGACACCACCAAACTAAGCTGCATCCCTTCATATCTTACGTCCTGTACCGTTACCCAATTGGTAATATATGTTCAGGCAAAGACCATTAAATGATAGAAGGGAGTAGAAAAAAAAGGACTGGAATGATAAAGAGAGGACTCTGTGTAATGGACATCACCAATAAGTAAGCACTGCAGTGCCCTGTTGTTCTACTTCCTCATCTCTGTCTTTTAACACTGAGAATTTGAGCATTCAGCAAACCCATCCTTGCCTGCTACTGAGACAAAGTTATGGACACACATCTATTTTAATTCAGAAGACAGTAAATAAGACATAATAGCTGTTAGCACTCTACAGAAACAGAGTTGAGCATTTGTCTAGCAGACACCGCCACCATCTGAAACCCTTTTCCTACCGGTAAAGCGGCGGACGGTCTTCCCGTCCGCCGAGGTCCCCCCAGCCATGCTAATTTGGCGGGGGGAAATGGGTGGCAAGAGGGCTCGGCTGTAGGGCGGATCGCCACCGTCATGCGGGCGGTGGCGATCCGCCCTACATCCTAATGGACCCCTAATATTTTAGCAATGGGAAGAGATCATTAAGGTGTATTTGTACCACCCGCCCTAAACCAGCAGGTGGAAAGCATCCTTCTCCCCATCGTTGACTAAAGAAATCTGGCATGGAATGATGACCTCCTAGGAACAATGGATAGATGACTAGATCTCATGAATAGACTACTGCAGAAGGGCAATCAACAAGAGATACTGGAAGAAAATGGAGGTCTAGATCAGATTACAACAAAGCTCTGGCATCTCAGGATTTCCTCTCCGAAGTAATGCAAACCAAGAATTGGGTCTTTAATGAAAACAATTTCACCTGGGTGTTTTCCAATTAATTTTATTGTGCAGGGTCCCATGAATCTTGACATGCAAAGACATGTTATGTTATGTTATGTTATGTTATAGGTTGTTTTGTAGCGCGCTCTGCTACTGGGGAGTATCCTGGCGCGTTGCGGAGGTGACCAAACATAACACAGAGAGACAGCCTAGACCTAACAAACAAACAGATGGGTCTTGAGATCCTTCTTAAACTTGGATAGACACTGGGCGGTACGCAAATGAAGAGGGAGAGCATTCCAAGCCTTCGCAGTTACCACAGAAATAGATTGGCCGCCCAGCCTAGCCTGCTTATAGCGGGGAAGAGTCAGTTTGGCCAGCGAGGCTGACCTGAGACAGCGAGAGGGAGTGTAGAAAGAGAAGCGCTTCCTCAGGTAGCCGGGGCCAAGCTCGTGGACAGCTCTAAATGACAGCACGAGAGATTTGAACATAATTCTCTGAGCTACAGGAAGCCAGTGAAGTGCGCGCATGTGTGACCGAACACTCTGCCATTTCGGAATGCTAAACAAAAGGCGGACCGCGGCGTTCTGGACAACCTGCAGTCGTTTGACCAGATACGCCGGGATACCACAAAATAAAGCATTAGCATAGTCCAATCTGGACAAGATGAGGGCACGCGCAACCGATTCCCTAGCTTCTCTGGGCAGCAGAGGGAAGAATTTTCTTAAAGCCCTTAGCGTAGCAAAACAGGTCCCTGACAGCTTCTTGATATGGTTCTCAAATCTGAGGTCTTCTCCAAACCAAAATTCCGAGGTTCCTAGCCGGGCCTCCCATCACCTTGGGACTAGGAAAATCAGGGGGCCACAACTCATTCTTAAAGTTGGAGGGGAAGGACCCATAGAAGAGGACCTCTGACTTATCCTCGTTGCATTTAAGCTGGGCCATCGCCAGCCAATGAAACACCGAGGAAAGACAGAGGTGAACAGCCGTTGTATCCAGCTGGTCATCCGGCCAGGTAAAGAGCAGCTGGGTGTCATTAGCGTATCCGATGACCTTAGCCCCAAGCTGTTCGGCCAGGTATATCACAGGGGTGATGTAGGCGTTAAACATCAACGGGCTCAAAGTGGAGCCCTGAGGGACCCCTGTGCAGAGTGGTTTGGCCTTTGAGGCAAACGGCGGCATCCATACTTGCTGCGTCCTATCAGAAAGGAAGGATGACAACCAAGCCAGTACCCTGCCGCCAATGCCAATCTCAGACAGTCTAGCAAGGAGGAGATTATGGGGAACGGTATCGAACGCGGCAGAGAGGTCTAAAAGAATCAGGACCGCTCTGCCGCCACCATCCAAGCACTCTCGAATGGCCTCCGCCACCTCCACCAAAGCTGTCTCTGTGCTAAAGGCCGCTCTGAACCCTGACTGCGCCGGGTGCAGGGCATTGGATTTTTCGATAAAGCTGTCCAGTTGGCGAAAAGCCACCTTCTCACAGATCTTCGCCAGGGCAGGTAGCAAAGATATAGGACGATAATTCCCCGGTACCGTAGCCTCAAGCCCTGACTTCTTCAGTAAAGGGAGCAGCATAGCTTGCTTCCAGCATCCCGGAACCGTGGCAGAAGACAGTGAAAGGTTCACAATCTGGGTGACCTCAGTACATACAGTAGACGCCACTCCAGAGAGAACCCGGGCAGGGCAAGGGTCAGAAGGTGAGCCCGATTTCAGGGACTGAAGGAGAGCCTGGACATCAGGCTCCTCTGCCACTGAAAAATCCAGAAACTGCTGTGCGGGGCAGTGGACTGTTTGAGAGGCAGTAGTCATCAGAATATTGCCTGTGGGCAAGGCAGCGAGCAAATCCCTTTGAATTTTTTCAATTTTTTCACTGAAAAAACAGGATAGCTCCTCGCACCATTGAGAGGAAGAGGGAAGCAGTGGTGAGTCTGCCACAGGGGATAAAAAGCTTTTGACAATAGACAATAGAACATGGACAACAGACCCTTCCACTCAATCATCAGACAGATAGCCATAACATCTAGAAAGACTGTGAGGGGAGATGCAACTAGCATTGAGTCTTTCAGCAATAAGTCACAATGGCTTCAGAAGAGGGAGCTGAGTGCAGACATTCTGGGAAACACAATACTCTCTTTGGCAAAAGAAGACCACTTCCTGTAGAGAACCTTTGGATAAACAGACTCTGACCACTACACAGAGCTAGCTGGTAAGTGCTGCTCCCCAATGAAAAAGGCAAGGACATCCAAAGAGGGAGGCCAATATAAATCTAGAAGTGCCCAATGTGACCCGAAGGCAGGTTTGAGTCCTCTCAGTAAGGGTCTGTTTAAGTAATCACAAAAAACACATTATACAAACACAAATCAAGTAGCTATTGCCCAGTAAAAGCACATATGTCACGTATTATCAACACACCGCTGAATTTGTTTTTAAATATAATATGCTAGAACCACATGATACCCTGCAGAATAATGTTCTGTGTGGCTGACGACCAAGGCACGGCCAAGCATTAACAACTCAGATGACATCAGTGAGATCATTGGACTCAGTTAGAGGGCTGGTATTCCATTCACGGAAGTGATTGTGGCACAGCTGGCTTTAGAGAAAGCAATCTTTCATTTTTCTGGTTATTTAGTGTTTAAGTAAAAAATTGTTCTAGACATTGGCAGTCGATCAACAACAGAAGAAAGCATGTACATTCAGTCCTCGGTGGTAGAAACTCCCCAATGTAATAGGGAGTGTGTCTCTGTCTGTTACTGGTTCATTCTCCGCATACTGGTTGTACTCACCAAATTCTATTCACTAGAATGTCAATCAGTATGGTGAGGCCAGCAGGAACTTCAGCGGTTTTAAAATGGAACAACCTAAGCCCCGCTACCTTCAATGTGTTCCCATGGTGTCCGACTACTTTCATTGGATCACCATATTGCCGGATGTGGCCTCAGAATTAGTTTAATTGTCCATCTCACGCACACCATCATAAGCCTGGTTCCTTCCCTCGATCATTTGCGATGCAATTTTTTATTAGAACGCTAGAATGCCATATAAATGATCAGATTAAATGTTTAAAAAAGCTCCACCAAAGAAGTTTCAAGGTTCCAAAAACCTCTATTGTTTATCAACCCTCATCAAAATGCTTGGATCTATACTGTATATGAGGGCATATGAGGCACAGGAAAAAAGACTTTATAAGGAAAGATAACTCCAAGAGACCTTAGAAGCAGGGGAGTGCAGTGGCACATCCTTGCATTCTCTGTATGATTTTCTTCCATGCCCCATTCTCCTAGATTTGTTATCTTAAAGGATCCCCTCCTGATGTAAAATGTAAATGTAAATGTGTTTGTATTTATATAGCGCCTTCTACCCAGAGGTCTCATAGCGCTGTATTCATACCGCTGTGGAACCCTTCCTGGCATTCCTGTGAGATGTCCACTCCTGGTCACCTCCAAGGTGAAGCCAGGCATCCAAGCGCTGCTGGGGCTGTTGTGGAGATTAAGCAAGCTATTGCCCAGAGTCACAGAGTGTGACCCTTGATTAGACTAGGCACTGAGGCGAGAATTATCAGGTCTGGGGAGATTGAGTCCAAGAGCTGCCAAGGCGGGAATTGAACCCTGGTCCCAGGCCAGACCTCTACATCAGGGTCTGCCGCTCTAACCATTGAGCCACGCTTCTCCCTTGGGCAACTAGAAATTTGGAAATGGTTAACTCTCACTGGCTGACCAAGGAGAAAAAGAAATACTAAATGCGTCCAATTACCGTGCACAAACAAACTGCCTTTTTATTCGGATTACTATCTTTTTGTTCATAAACATTATATTTTTTGACTTTATTTTTTAGTATTTTTCTTTTCATATTCAAATGCAATGACCTGTCCAAAAGTCAAGGGGTGTGGCTCTAAAAGCTGACAGTGTATGCATGTTCTGTCATCTCTTTGGTCAGTTGGGCTAAGACGCATTGTACCCTGGCACCTAAAAACCTTTGGATCCGCCTACCAACATGGTAGCTTGGATGCTAGACTGGGAGTGGATGAAGATAAACTATTCAGCATGGCTATGGTGCACAGTGAAGCTTTCACTTTCATATCAGTGGGTTTGCATCATAAAACATTCTAAGAGCAGCTTATTTAGTCCCCTTTAGCACAGGAACAGAGCAGTGTACATCTTAATCACCTGTGGGACCCCTTCCACACACCCTCAAAAAAGGGTACATCCTACTCAAGTTTTTTCAAGTTACCATGATTCCAGAAAAAGAGAGATCTAACATGTGGCATGGAAAGGAAGACCAGGATAGAATGAATGAGAAGTTGGTAAAAACCAACATCTTATGAAGTTGAAGGCAGACCTCAAGTATTACCTGATGTATGCCAAGATCTCCAATACGTGACATCAGATGTATTGACCAGAAGATTCAGGGACCTCATCTTCACCATTCTACTCAGGTTCACAAGTGGCTGCTTTCCTGTTTGGGAATGACCACTAACACCTTTCAAAGCCGCTGCTTGTTTTTTCAAACTGTGTAGTTGAATCTGTGAGACACCCATTGCATCAGGGTAGGAGGATCAGAAAACTGAGACTACTGCTGGGCCAGATCTGTAGGAAAAGAAGAACAAGGACAAGAGTGTATGAGTTTATTGCCATTATTATTATTTAGCAATAGTAAAGTGCACAATTTGCCATTACAATGGCACTGCACGACTGACTTGTTTGTCCTTATGTTTCTACAGTGGAGAAAAGGACATGAAATCAGAATCACTATATCACAATTTCCCATTACTGCTACGGTCCATCATTCTGACATAGGATGAAGCATCACTTTGCAGGTTATTTAGGCATATGAAGGAAGATCCAATCCCCAGGTCAACTCACACCAAGGAATGAAAAACGAGCCCTGTTGTTGTCACCAGACATAACTGCTTGCTAATTCATCTCCTCGTGCAGGACACCTTCCTATTTAGGTGAGCGAATACTTCACAAAATACAATTCACCCTCACACCAGGGAATGCACCAACATTGCAGTGTCTCATGGACCCCATGCTTCTGCCCCAGTAGGGATTCAGTGTCCAATTGCACACACTTCAGAAATGTAACTTGCAACCAATAATTGAACCTGATTATCTTCTGGTCTCACACTCCTTCAGATGCATCCATACTGTTCCTGTAGTCACCCTCTATTAAGTCTAGACCAATAGCAAAGAAACAGTACCCCTACTGTGATGTAGAAAGTGAAGCATTTGACTGTGGATGAGAACAGAACAAAATGTGATGCAAAGGGGGTATTTGCCCAGCCCGTGGGGGGTCAACATTTGCTGGCTTGTGAATTAATCAAGAGTTCCATCACAAGGTGGATTACCGCAATGTTCACGGAATAGTATAAAGACGGCAAACAGTAGGTAATGTATCAGTCACGCCTGGGTACATTTTTCAGTAACCAGATTTACTGCTCCAAGATACAGATTTCTAACTGTGCAATAAAACATCGCCTTTGACTTACTTTATGAGTCTTAAACAGACAACTTTTTCAGAGAGCCTCTAGGGCTAGATCACCCATTGTAGGGATTTACATGTGTCCAGCAAGTTTCAGGATTACCTCTCATGTGGTTGCTTGTTGTAAGGTTCAGGGAGGACCTGGCTTGGCAGTTCAAACAGCACTGCTTCTATTCGAGTAGGTTCAAGACTGATTTGCATATGACTGGGTCCAAACTGAGGCGGCATGAAGGGCAAAAGAATGATGGGCTGGAAGGCTACACCGAGGGATGCAAATGGTTAGACTTATGGCAAGCATCCTTTCATCATCTTTTGTGTGTTTCATGTAATTTCCTAAGTGGACAAGGGTATACCCAGGTGCAGGACCCGTGCTCACGGTGCCACTCACACCAAGCTACACCCAACTGAAGAGCACCAATCAGGGCAAAACAGGTCTTAGGTTGCTTGTGTTCCGGTTCAGGATTGATTTGGCTTGGCAGTTCAGTTCAGGTCAAGACTGATCTGCATACGGCTGGGTCCAAACTGAATGCTGGAATGCTACCTCAAACATTTGCCAGTGGTTAGACTTATTGCATGTATCCGCCAGTCACCTTTGTGCATGCTGCAGTTAATGCACTTATTACAGAGATATTTGTGTAACGCAGTGTTATATAATTATAAAACAGTTGAGAGTGTTAAGATTCCTGATGCAGAACACTATATGTAATCTAGAGGCCACGTGTGTATCTTAGTAGGATAGGGTGGTGGCCATGGCCCAGTGTGATTGTTGAATAGAAACGTGTGATCTTGAAGCCACACTTTGAATTGGTACTTGTGCAATCTGCAGACCACAAATTCCCATCCTGCAAATATCTGCATGCAACCTGCAAAGCATAACATTTAATCGTTCAAGGTTTCAAATCAATATTGCATAGCTCTTCATTAGTGAAATGAGAAGAACTAATGTGTGCAGTAATTGATATCAATTATTAACTGCCAACAACTATTCACTTTGCCTTGTTTGCTTTTGATTTTGTCTGAGTTCATAATTGTCCTTGAATTTGGAGCCAAGTGACTTTTAGAAGTGTCTCATATTTGACAAGCATTCTGCAGGCAGCAGCTCAGCGTAGAACACAGTAAATGGGTGAGTGTGTTACTGGGGCATGTGCAGCGGTGCCCCCTTAAACGGCATTTATTGCTAATGCTGTGGATGGTCTCTCGTCAGCGATTGGAGCAATATTGAAACCCTCATGTCTGCTTACTGAGGATATGGTGGAGAATGTGTAAGTCTACTATGAATATTATGAATACTGTATACAATCTATCTATCTATCTATCTATCTATCTATCTATCTATCTATCTATCTATCTCTATCTATCTATCTATCTATTTAATCTATCTATCTATCTATCTATCTATCTATCGATCGATCTATCTATCTATCTATTTCGGATTTGAAAAGTGCAATGGCTACCCAGAATTGGGATTCCGAGTGCAAACAGGTCACAAGAAAAGAGAGCTGATTACATAAGTACATTAGTTTTGAGTAGCTTTCTGAAGTTTAAGAAGTTATTTGTCCTGAAGCTGTTAGGTTGGGAGTTTTGGAGCAAGATATGCAAACAAACACCCCTGCCTCTGGCGCTTTTGATTCTGGGTACATCAAGGAGACATAGATTATTTGAGCTCAATTCTGTTAGCGCTGTAGGGATTGATGAGGTGAGAGAGAATCTGCGGACCTTATATTTTGCACAATGTGCAATACACAGTACCTTGAACTGTATTATTTTGCTTATCAGCAAATAATGAAGTGTGACGCATGCCGGGTGAGCCGACTGAAATTTAGGTATGCCCAGCACAGTACGGGCCGTGGCATTCAGAAGGACTTGGAATTTCTTAACGACTGATAGTGGGCTGCATAAATGAAGAGAGTTCCATAGTCCAGGTGGGATAGAATAAGACCTTGGACCACTGTTCTAAGTACTTCCATGGGAAGCCATTTAAGGGTCTTCCTCAGAGCTCTGAGGAGACTGAAAAATGTAGCCATCACTTTCTTCGCCTGGGAGGTCATTTTAAGCTGTTTGTCCAAAGTGACACCCAGATATTTCACTTGTGGCTTAGGATCGGGGTGATCACCCATGAATGGGAGCCAATAGAGTTGATATCACAGTGATGGATTGCTTCTGATTACCATTACCTCTATCTTGCCTCTGATCGATCGATCGATCGATCTATCTATCTATCTATCTATCTATCTATCTATCTATCTATCTATCTATCTATCTATCTATCTATGTCACAATACTATCTGCAGTGTCTTTTACAAAACTGTAAACATTATGCCTATGACCTAGAAGGCGTCACGATGATCATTGATGGCATCCCTAATTAGTAATCCCAGAAGGATAAAATATATCTAATTGTAAAATCTACTCTGCTAGATTACTGCAAATGATGAATAAACCAATGGCAATAAGTGAATTACTGTTAGCATTAACTCAATTCTTGTCAAAAATTCCAAGTGCAGAAAAAGCATTAGCAAAGCACATAGAACTGGTCTCGCCAGGCAATCCTTAGATTTGTTTTTACTTTTGATTGCACCATATGCCACAAAAACAAAAAGAAAAACTTGTGTCTAATTAGCCTTTGGGCACTATTTTAATAGAGCTCTACTGGTGTGCCATCCAGGTAGATGTATTAAGAGCACATATGAAAATCCTTTTAGTTTTACTACATATCGCAGGAATCGTGATTTGTATTGCCAAAAAATGTACAATTGGCTTTCAATTACTGTAATTAAAGCCGCTTTTTAAACAAACAGAATGACTGAAAAAAAAACAAATATAAAGAATGGACTTCAAAAAGCACTGGTAAAGCAAAGTATTGCCGACTAGCTTTAGCAATGAAATGCAGTACTTTATATGTGTAAGTGATAAGAAAAAATACCATCAGTCATAGTGGAAGAGAGCAAATGGCTGAAGTGGATTGACACCTTGCCTAGGTTGGTGAAAGCAAAATGGAAGGTGTGTGTCAAGAAGAGTCAGCCATCTTTTTATCTGTTTTGTGTGCTAAAGAAGGAATAAAGAGTTGTTTGCTTTGTTTGTTATTGGTTGGCTCCTTTTTGTCAAATCATTGTTTGACCTATATGTGCTGCTGCACCAACAACACTTGATTGTAGAGGTAAGTTGTATGATATACATAACTATTTCAGTGATTTTTTGAAGACATATATGTGTTCATATATAATACGCTGAGCTTCCACCTGACCCTCTGGCCTCTTCGAGGGCAGCTTGTGAAAGAGGCCTGGAAAGGGCAAGAACCCAATGTTCTGACTCCTAAAAAACACAACATGGGTGTTATGTAGTCAATGCACAAAGATTTATTAGGCTACGCCAGCGTCTTAGAGTCAGAACAAATATGTGTCAGGGGTTGCTTTTATTCATTGCAGGTTGGCTTGGTTGGTATTTTTCCAATTCAAAGCTGTAATACTGTGCCTGGTGTGGTAAATGGCTTTTGTCATTTTACAGCTCGGCAAGGACAGCACTGTGCTAGTACTATGCTTAAAAACTTTGCTGTAGAAATGGCAAAAGACTTTGTCCATTTCTATCTCGGCATGGATAGCACTGTGCTAATCCTATGCTTAAAAACTTTTATAGAAAAGCAGACATTTGAGGTGAGCAGATCTAGAGTGTCGCTGGTGTTGAGAGTGCTCTATACAGCAGCTGCTTTCCACCTAAACTGGAGAACTACCAGAGTTCTCTTCTTCTTTTTTGCATATGTATGTATATATATATATATATATATATATATATATATATATATATATATATATATATATATATATATATATATATATATATATATATATATATATATATATATATATATATATATAGATATATACATATATATATATACTAGCAGCCCGTCCCGACATTGTCCAGGGATGGCCGATGTTCAGTGTTGCCTTTACTTTTTGTTTGCATTAGTAATGTGTGTTTAATTCATCCGCAGGTTTTCATTGAGCCACACCTACTTTTGTTTTGCTGTCCTTGTTGAGAGTGTTCCCCCTATGTGCGAATGTTGTTGTTTCCCAAATGTTGTAATTTGCGCCGCAAGTGCAGCAAGTGTTACAGTGGTCGCTCAGATGTTTTTGCCTGAAATTGCTTATTTGTGAAAGGGGCTTTCCTTGTTTATGTATTCGATCCCTTTACTAATGTCTTTTTTTTTTTTTTATCGGCGCAAGTACTGGCAGTGTTCCACTGATAACGCAGAGTGTTTAAAATTCGGAAGTGTTTGTGTAAGTTTTAAATTTTGTCTGCAGCATTCGTAATTATTCAGAGCCTTGTGAGTAAAGTCTTGTTCATGTTCCGTCGATTGACTTTCCTGTCTAAGAAATGGGCGCCTCTTTTGTTTACGTTCCTCCCCCCTGTGACAACGTAGTCGTTTGTCAAATGGTTAAACATTTGTTATATTTTTGTATCGCAACTCGTGTGTGTGTTAATCATTGTGTGTCGTGATTGGTGGGCTGTGCGAAGCAACGCGAATGATAGGCCCTTTTTGTAAGCCTGCCCCCTGTGGCACTGTATTATTATGGAAGGCGCGCCCCTTTTTGGATGTCATCCCACAAAGGCGTTAATGTTTGAAGGGTAACGCCGACGAATGCGCGAATGTCGAGGCGAGTAATAGGCGGCCCTTTGCAAATGCGCAGGATGCACAGTTAAGTGTGTGCCTTGCACAGTGAAATCAATGAAATCGCATTTGCGCTATGCACATTGAAGTGTGTGGTGAAGTGTGTGCCTTGCACAGTGAAATCAGTGAAATCGTTTGGCATATGTTTATTGTTTGTACTTTGGACCATGCCCCTGTAAACGCCCACATCTTTTGTTTGACACGCTCCTCTAAACGCCCACATCTTTTCTTTGACACGCCCACGCCCACAAGGGACTACTTTCCCACTTTTGGCGTTTTTGCGTTTTTAATGTATATGGTGTCCACATCTATAGCCTATGTCCTTCTGCTACATCTCCCCTTTCAAATGGTGTATTGGGTGTAGTGATTGGTGCAGTAATTTTTGAGTTTACCTGGCTCAAAGGTTTGTGTTCTCTCTTTATAATAGTAGTATAGATTATATATACAACAAAACCTCCCTTGTAGACACAAAAGAAGAGTGCCGCAGCCCAGACTCTGCAAACAGGCTCTTTTATTCACTAATGCATCACTATGGCAGCATGTAAATCCTAACGCGTTTCAGCTCGCGTGCAGGCTTGGTCACAGGTGAGCCAAATGGATAGTTGACCTTACTCGTGCCCCTTTTATCTAAGACTACAACGTTACTTTGCAGTCCTAGAGTACTGTAATGTCCATAATGCACTGAGAAGTTAATTGAATGTTTAGATCCAGTCAGCAGTTCCGTTTTCCCAAGTATTTATTTTGGGGAAATTGCAGGCTGTACGATCTTGTTTTCAATCTTCTCACGTGCACAAAACCTGCTCAAAATGTCTTGCTGGCAAAATTATTATCATACCCCAGTGTTTGCTTTTCAAAGTCCATTGCAAACAGACAAGAGTCCGTTCATTTTCCTTTGCTCTGCTGCACCTTTTCATTGGTTGAACATTTCAACCCTTTCACTTTGGTGCATATTGCAGGTGGGTCGGGCTCTTAGACAATTCAATCCACCTCCAAATCTCCGACCTTGAGCCCCCGACCTCAACAGGGCGGCCTCAGCACGCAGAGCAACTTGCTAACATCCAACTAAACCTCCCTTGTAGACACAAAAGAAGAATGCAGCACACCAGACTCTGCAAACAGGCGCTTTTATTCACGAATGCATCACTATGGCAGCATGTAAATCCTAACGCATTTCAGCTCGCGTGGAGCCTTGGTCACAGGTGAGCCATACAGATAGTTGAGGGCTTGAGGGCGTGACCTTACTCGTGCCCCTTTTATCCAAGACTACAACGTTACTTTGCAGTCCTAGAGTACTGTAATGTCCATAATGCACTGGGAAGTTAATTCAGTGTTTAGATCCAGTCAGCAGTTCCGTTTTCCCAAGTATTTATTGCGGGGAATTGCAGGCTCTATGATCTTGTTTTCAATCTTCCCACGTGCCCCAAACCGGCTCAAATTGTCTTGTTGCCAAAATTATTGCCATACCCCAGCGTTTGCTTTTCAAAGTCCATCGCAAACAGACAAGTGTCTATTCGTTTTCCCTTGCTCTGCCGCACTTTTTGATTGATTCAATATTTCATACCTTTCACAGTGGTGCATATTGCAGGCGGGTCGGGCTCTTAGACACTTCAATCGACCTCCAAATCTTCGACCTTGAGCCCCCGACCTCAATAGGGCGGCCTCGGCGCTCGGGGACCGGAGCACCACGCTAACATCCAACGAAAGGTCCCTTGACACAAAAGAAGAGCGCCACACACTAGACTCTGAAAACAGGCACTTTTATTCACAAATGCATCAGCATGGCAGCATGTGAATCCTAACGCGTTTCAGCTCGCGTGTGACCAAGGCTCCACGTGAGCTGAAACGAGTTAGGATTTTCATGCTGATGCATTCATGAATAAAAACACCTGTTTGCAGAGTCTGGTGTGCGGCGCTCTTCTTTTGTGTCTACAAGGGAGGTTTTGTTGGATGTTAGCGAGGTGCTCCGGTCCCCGCGTGCCGAGGCCGCCCTGTTGAGGTCGGGGGCTCAAGGTTGGAGATTTGGAGGTGGATATATATATATATATATATTGTTCACCACAGGACCGGCGCTAGGCATGGGCAGCATGGGCGGCTGCACAGGGCCCCGAGCTCAGCCCATCAACAGGGGGCCTCGCAAAAGTGTTTCCCCACCGGCCGCCGTGAGGCCCAGGGAAGGGCTGCCTCTCCCCTGGGCTTCGCAGGCATGTGTAGGAAATGGGGAAGAGGCCCCCCTCCCCTGCGCTTCGTAGCACTGGGCAATGGCTGTTAACCCCCAGGGAGGGGGGCCCTTTTCCCCTGGGCCGTGCAGCCCACATGTTAACGCGAGGCCCGTCTGCATTTGTAATTGGGGATGCCGTCCACTTCCAACTCCAGTGCCAATTAGCACGCATTTCGGGGGGGGGGGGGGGGGGGGGGGGGGGGGCTGACAGTGGTAAAATAATTTATGAAGACAAGCAACTCTCACAGATGCTGATGAGCTGCAAAAGAGATTGTGGTCAGTGGCTGAATGGAAGGTGTTATAGCACACGAGGGGGGCACGCACCATGCAGGGCCAGGAGCACCTTCCGTAATTTAGATGTAAATAGCTTTCAATCTCTGTGGTCCAAAGTCCCGGGGCTGTGAGTCAGGTCAGTTAAAAATGTTAAGTGTTTTGCAGGCTCCACTGGTGGAGAGTTCATAGTGTTCTACTCCTCATTTCAGTCGTGCATGAATGTTACGCGTCCCCAAAGCTTTGAGGGGAAAAAGTGTTACCTTTTAATTAGTAGTCACGAAAAACTTGATTGTGAAAAATGATGTCTATTTGGGCAGGACCGTGTCTAGTAGTTTAAGCCATAGGCTACGTTTTACAACTTTTTTTTTTAAACAAATCTATGGAGAGAAAAACACTTTAAACATCGAATGCAAATATATAAAATAAAAATGTTGCCTACCCAAAGGTATTCCCTTGAGTATATGCCCATTTTTAATTGGCCTATTTGAAATGTATACAAAGGGAAGATTTTACAGAAAGTTTGTAGCCTAAGCTCTGCTATCCCAGTACAAAATCTTAGGCTAAAGATTGGACTCCATCACCCATGTTCAAGCACTGGCTAATGTGATTTCTTGGGGGGTACAAGGTCCTTAACTCTCTTTACTGCTAGGCCTTTCCCCGTGCTAAGCCGTTTTTTTGGCAATTTGTTGTAGTTTGCGTTTAGGTCTGTAACTTTGTAAATGCAAGTGGATGGAACCACCCTCCCCTGGGCCTTACAGCTCGGGCTCATGGTGAGGGGGTCCACACCTTGAAGCCATGGTGTAGCACTTAAAGGCCTTGCAGAGGGCCCCTCTCCCTGGGCCTCATAGCCATGGTTCGGTGCTGATAGGCCTATGGGTCTATCCTAATCCTTTCAATGCTACACCATGTATGAGAGGCACACGAGAGGGGCGCTCCTTGTGTGGGCCCCCACCCCTGGGTCCATAAAAAATGTTCTTACAGTGCTGGACCCTGGCCCTGTGCATGTGTCTCTAACAGAGGAATAGCAATCGGTAGTGCAGCAGGTGGCATGACACCAGGCTCAGGCATATTAAGAGCTCAATCTTTCCATAATATGGCTTTACTGTACTGTGCAGCCAGTGGACGAGGGTGAGAGATGCTTTCACTTTGCACCATGGCACCACTGGTGCGCTACAGCCCTCTCTTTCATGGGCCTCCCAGCCATTTTACAGAGTCGTTAGGCCTGCAAGAGGCCCTGCCTCCCATGGGCATCACAGCCATGGTTGGACACTCACAAGAGGAGGCGCCCTCCTATGAGATAAGCAGCACTGGAACATGGCTATGAGGCCCAGGGGTCCTCTCTCAGGGGGTGTAGTTAACAATAGTGCAGCAGGTGCAGTGGCACCAGGGCTCTTTCTTGCATCACGGTCCATGGCAACATTACTAGTTCACTGGTTCCTTCTCCCATGCACCACAGAGCCATGATCCAGTACTGCTGTGCAGCTCACAGAAGGCCCACCCTCCCCTAGGTATCACTGTCATCGTCCAATGCTGAGAGGCAGCACAGATTCATGAATTCCATGCTTACGGCAAGAGGCGACATCTGAAGGGCCTAGCTATCAATAGCGTAGAAAGTGCAATGGGACCATGGTCTTTTGGGGTTATCTGTCCAATGCACCCAAATTATGGATGTATTTTACTGCTCAGTCAGTGACTAGAGGGTAGTGTGGAGTCACAATTTGCCTTGCTTGCACGACGGCAGGCCTGCTCTCCTACACCTTGCAGCCATGATCCTGTTCTGTGATGTCCAAATGTCATTCTCTTCCTTGGGCCTTATGTTTTTTATTATATGTGTTGTATTTTACACTTAACATAATTCTGGCGAGTAAAGAGCCTACACACAAAAAAAGATTGTCCTACGTCTCTTAGCATGTGTGTGGAGATACTGGTTAGAGAGAGGATTTATGTTAAAACAAATTACAAAGTATTAATGTCATCCTAAGGTAGCACAATAATGGCACAGAAAGATAAGAGAGCCTTTTGAAATCTGAAATTATATCCATGGTGTGAGAGGTTTTCTCTTGTGTCATTTTATATTTTGAATGATCCCGCCCCTCATTATTATTATTATTATTAATTCTTGTTAAGCGCATGGCTACCCTCAGGCATCCAACGCTATCATTACCTCACAGGATCTCCCCCCTTTATGGAGCAGAACTGAAAATTGTATCATGCACTCATCTGGAAACAATCAGTTGAGGAGTAAACAATATACATCTTTGTTAGACCTGCACCTAGCTTTTCCATCCAATGTGACAAAGGCAATCCATTTAATACAGTTTTAAACTATATGGACTTATTTCATTTGTATATTTATCTTTTTGTCCATGTTACTGATATCGATGTTAGGTCTCTTCAGGGTTGCCAAATAAGATCAATAGTCCTTCGATGTCACTTTCTGTGATGTCACTTCTTGTGATGTTACCAAGGGAGCCGCCCTCCATTAGGGCGGAGGTGCGTTGCCCCACTGCTTTCTCGCAGTGTGAGAAGCTGAAACACAAAATGCTAAAACTACCATTTTATGTTTCTGCTACTCGCACTGCGAGAAAGCAGAAGGGTTTGGTTGGGGGCGGGCGGGTCTGCTTTAGGGCAGGGGAGGATTGCCTTGCCCCCTGATAAAGGCCCTGACTGTTGGTCGGCCCTCCGGGATCGACCAAACAGTCATGCACACTCTAGCCTTTCTCCATGTAGGCACCAATGCACCCT
Source organism: Lissotriton vulgaris (assembly GCF_964263255.1). Taxonomy (NCBI): domain Eukaryota; kingdom Metazoa; phylum Chordata; class Amphibia; order Caudata; family Salamandridae; genus Lissotriton; species Lissotriton vulgaris. The sequence continues at coordinate 1,472,952,129 of NC_141685.1, forward strand.
ACATGGAGAAAATGTCCTCCCCATAGGCGACTGGCTGGTCAGCGGCCCAACCAATCACAATGCTGCCATTGCAGCGTTCTCATTGGCTTAGGAGAGAGAGGCTGCCTGCTTCCTGTTCCTGCCAGAGGCAGGAAAGAAAGAGAGCAGGTCAGGAGCAGAGATGACTGGGAAGGTACGTTTATTTTATTTTTAAATTACCCTCCGCGCGAACCCCTGCAAGAATTCCCACCCGCGAGTCATGCTGGCCGCGACTGGATTTTACATGAAAATTAGAGGGGCCTCACATCTTCCCTTTCGCCCGGGGCCCCAGAAGTTCTAGGACCGGCCCTGGTTCACCAAAGGCCCAAGAGCTTTTAGGGGCGCACTCGCAGTTAATTAACCATCCAGCTTTCTCACATGGGAAATAATTTGTTGCTGCTCCCGGTCACAATCCACTGACCTGACGCGTTTCAAGGCTGTCTGCCTCTTTATCAAAGGTCCCAGTGTTAGGACACTCACATGCAGTTTCCACACTTCTCATTTTATTTGCAAGCCACGCCCTCAGTGGGCCGCGCTGGTGGACGTCTTCCTTTCTGGGATTAGTAGTCCCTGTGGAAAACAAATATACATTTCCTTTAGTAGGTCCTGTGAAGCTGCCACATTAATGCACATTCTTATACCCTAGGTGGGCCCCAGAGCAGCGCGTTGATTCACATTGTCCCAATTAACTGTGCCGTATACGGGTTGCAATGCAGTTCTGACCCACGGCCTTCTCCATAGTTGAAAGGATGTTGCTGCCCCCCACGGCAGGGCTGCCGTGATTTATATATATATCCATACTAATATAATAAAAAGAGAGCCCAAATCTTTGAGGCGGGTAATCTCAGGAACCACAGCACCAGTCACAACACCCAATACAGCGGTGGAAAGGGCAGTTGCAGCAGAAGGACATAGGCTACGTAGATGCCCACCATATACATTCAAAAGGTAAAAGAACCGTGCCAGCAAAGTTGTTCCTTGTGGGCGTGTCTGCGTTGTGCTGTGGGCGTGTGCTGGGGGCCTGACAAACGCTGGGGGCGAGTGCTACGTTCCGCCCTTCAAGCCATGTCTCATATCGTGTGCTAATCCCACCTAGCTCCCTTTAAATACCCCTGCACCCCATAATCATAACCCACCCTTACTCCTTAAAATACCCCAACACCCTTAAACACTAACCCATCTTAACCCTATAAATATACCTGGTACCCCAAAACCCAAACCTTTCCCTAAACCCTAAAAATACCCCTGTACCACAAACCTAGCCCTGAACCCTATAAATACCCCTGTACCTCAAACCCCAAACCTACCCCTGAACCCTAAAAATACCCCTGTTCCCCAAAACCCAAACCTAGCCCTGAACCCTAAAAATACCACTGTAACCCTAAACCTAAACCTACCCCTGAACCCTAAAATTCCCCTGTACCTCAAAACCCAAACCTAGCCCTGAACCCTTAAAATACCCCTGTACACCAAAACCCAAACCTACCCCTGAACCCTAAAAATACCCCTGTACCCCAAAACCCAAACCTAGCCCTGAACCCTAAAAATAACCCTGTACCCCAAAGCCCAAACCTACCCTGAACCCTAAAATACCCCTCTACACCAAAACCCAAACCTAGCCCTGAACCCTAAAAATACCTATCTACCCCAAAACCCAAACCTAGCCCTGAACCCTAAAAATACCCCTATACCCCAAAATCCAAACCTAGCCCTGAACCCTAAAATACTCCTGTACCCCAAAACCCATACCTATCCCTAAACCCTAAAACTACCCCTGTACCCCATAACCCAAAACTATATCTGAACCCTTAAAATACCCAACACCCCAAAACAAATACCTCAGTACCCCAAAACATGTACCTCAGTACCCCAAAACATATACTCCTATACCCATACTTACCTTATCCAAACATTTAAAAAAACATGCTTTTACCATTCATGCAATTACAACGAATTTCGTTGTAAATGTATGCGTGGTAAAAGCACATAAAATGTAATGCCATGCGTTATAATGGCATTGCGGAGTCATCGTACTTTCGTAATGAAAGTATGCGGAGTGATGGTATGCGGAAAGAAAGTTGCGGAATAATGGGTGTTTACCCTCCCCCGGTAAGTACATTGGTGGCACGGCGGCCCACATCTCCAGCAACATACTCATATTTTTTCACCACCCATTTGACAAATGCACAGGTCTCTCTCATTGATGGCCAGCACCGACATACACTTTTAGACACACCTCCCGCCACAAGTTCTAGAATTGCAAACTTTAGACTTGGGGAGCTACGTTCGAATCTCGGCATTAGCTCAACATCATGTGATTCCAGGCAAATCGCTTTGTCTCCCCGTGCCTACCACAAATGAATGTGTTCTTCTGTAATGTAAATTGTGCTCATGCCATGTTGTCGAGTTTGCGCTATATAATATTGCAAGGAAAAATAAAGTAGGGAAACTTGGGTTCACACACTACTGAACGCGCACTATTAAGTGCATCAGCAGTGCACTGTGAATCAGAGCGTTTCACAGGCCTGTCACAGATAAGAAATGCTATCTAAACGAAATCCTACAAAACAATATACTACTGTTCGGCAGCAATTCATACCCGGACAACGTCGGGACAGGCTGCTAGTATATATATATGCAGATAGAGAGAGGGAGATAGATAGATAGATAGATAGATAGATAGATAGATAGATAGATAGATAGATAGATAGATAGATAGATAGATAGATAGATAGATAGATACATAGATAGATAGATAGATAGATAGATAGATAGATAGATAGATAGATAGATAGATAGATAGATAGATAGATAGATAGATAGATAGATAGATAGATAGATAGATAGATAGATAGATAGATAGATAGATAGATAGATATAGAAAGATATATTTATATGCTGAACTATAAGTGGTATATATATATTCACTGAAAAAATAAAGGTTCCAGGGACATTATAGTTAGATTCAGATTTTACACACACACACACTAGAAATTCAGCAGTTATAGTTATCTCAAGTAACTATATTCATGCCCTAAGGTAACTAACATTTTCACCCCCTAGTGCGGCATCATTGGAGTAGCCGGACCAAAATACTTGGGAGTCTCTGACCTGGAGGAGCAGTTAGATAATAAGCTCCTGGATGTCATCAAACTGTCTCAAGCTTAACTCCGATAAAACGGAGGTGATGACATTCGGGAGCTTGCGCCCAGCATGGTCTCCTCAGTGGTGGCCACCTCAGTTGGGACCCCCTCCCCAGCCGGTGGAAAAGGTTCGTAACTTAGGAGTCATTTTTGACAACAAGCTGACGTTTCACCACCATGCCAACGCCGTTGTTTCATCGGCTTTCTATACCCTCAAAAAAATTTAAAAAACTGCTTCCCTACCTTCCACAATCAGCAGGAAAGACTCTGATCAGTACACTAGTGTTCTCGAGAACCGATTACTGCAATTCACTTTTTTTGAATGCGCAGGAAGGAGTTCTCAACAAATTACAATCAGTACAAAATGCTGCAGCCAGAACGCTACTGTCCATCCCTAAATTCTCATCTGTTTCCCCGTCCATCAGAAAACTCCATTGGCTTCCCATCAGGAGCCGAATTAAATTTAAAGCTATGTGTATAGCTTATAAGACCTTGAACAATTCTGGACCACAGTTTTTAAAAGAAGCCCTCCGTCCAGTTGAACAACTAAGAACTCTACGATCCTCTTCAGCTTTTCTGTTGAAAGTCCATCGAACTAAAAGGGTCAACTGGGGAGACAGACGCTTTACCATTGCCACGGCCAAATTATGGAACACTTTACCTTTCCACATCAAAACTGCTCCCACGCTTCTAAAATTTCGAAAAAGCCTCAAGACATGGCTATTCTCTTCCTCCCACTCCCTTGTCTAGACTCCCCTGACACCCTCTAGTGAGTTCCGTGAATTAGCGCCGAGACACCCTTATGGGTATTTGTTTGCGCTTTAAAACTTGCTAAAAATAAATAAAATAAATAAATTAGAACTGGAGCCTGAGGGTGTGCACAATGCCCTTATAGCTGTTTTTCTGGACATCGCAACTCATCCGGAGGCTAGTGTACTGATGCGAGCCCCCCCATCATATAGTTCTGGATGGGGGACAGAGTGCTGACTGTCTTGTTGTAAACAACTGTCAGGGACCCAGCTCCTGGCACGGGTCGGCTGGACTGGCTATGGGTCCCTAACCCTCCCTGCCTGAGCCACTAGTGGGACTTATCATTGGCTAACAAAGCAAATCTGGATGCGGTGCCTCAGATCGGGGTCGCCTTGGACTGATGTTCTGGCCCTTGCTCAACCCCACCACTGGCAATGCAGGATGTGCCACACTGGGTCTGGAACAATGTTGGAGACCAGCTGGTTCCTGCCTCACATACCAGTGAATGATCCCGTCAGACCACTTTATTGTCCCGGGTATTCAGGGAGAATAAAGGATAAAGCATAAAGTGTGGCCCAGCAGATGACGATCAATCAATATATGGGTGTGGAGGCAGGGGGAGACCGGGCAGTAACTGGTAAAGGGGGACTGGATAACAATCAGGACTGCAAGGGCATGGAGATCTTAACTGCAATCGAGGCTTCCAGCGCCAATTTGCAGGCCAAACTAGACTCAGTATCTTCAGATGTACATCTGCTGTGTGCTGGCCTCTGAAAACTGTGTTGCATAGACCTTCCCAGACTATACCCAACATGTGCAGCAGCTACGATAAACATTTAGGGGAGTCAAGCAAAAGCTGAGAGTGATGGGGCTGAAGTAGATGTTGGTGTACCCAACCAAACTCATGGTGCTCCAAGAAGGGCGGTCCCATTTCTTTCTGACCCCAGAGGAGGTCAGGGACTGGCTGGACATCTGGGGAGATGGCATAATCCTGGTGCCTGGTGCAGGGGAGCCCTCTGGCTGGTCATCGGCTCATCGATAGAAGGATACCTTCAGGAGGCAACACAGCAGACGCAGGAGGGAGAGGGAAGTCAGGCAGGATCGCATGTTGAATGTAGAGAGACTACAGCATCAGAGGGAGGAGGCGAGGGCGCTGGTGGAGGTGGTCACATCAGTGGCTCAGAGTGGTCAAGGTCACACCAGATCTGTCCAGCCGGTAACTCTGGCCCTTTTGGGTTTCTACGAGCTGCTAAATGTTTGGCACATTTTTCATCCTGGTAGTTGACTTGCTGTGAACTGTCACTTTGCCCAAAATGGCGGTTCGCCCCACGGTCCTCATGCTACTTGCAGAAGGCAATGAAGTGTGAAGCAGAAGATGTAGTAGCACAAATTACAGGGCAGTGGATGTTCTTGTAACTCCCCTTCTTTCTTCTTCCTTTTCTTCCTCTGTTTCTTCTTCTTCTTTCCTCATTTCTTTAGCTCATTACTCTTGCTTAGCTCTCCTCGGAGAGGTGAGTGTCTAACTTTAGTTTTCTCCCTATGGGATGGCTTTACTGTTTGGTGTTTTAAATATTGGTGGGAGGGCGACAGACCTCTCTCACGTCAATATTTAGTGTTTTTCCCGTTGACATGATGTCCTGGAGCAATGGAGGTGGGGTGGGGTGCAGATGGGGCGCATGCATGGGAGCTATTCTTTGATTGCTTATTTGAATTTGTTCAGTTGTTTTTGATGGGTCTCATACATGGGCACATGCTCCCTGACACATTGGTGGGAGATGACACAGCCATCATCTTACTGTCACCTGATGTTGCAGGATAGATCTCTGGGTGGCACACAATACTTTATGATGTCCTGGAATGTTAACGGGCTGGGTAGCAGGGTGAAATGGGGCCCAGTGGTGTGCTACATTCGTATCCTCAAATGTGATGCGGCTTTCCTTCAGGAGAAGCATTTGTTGGGGACTAAGAGCTGAATTTTAGGTAGGGGAGAATATATATGACATTAGCACATGCAGGGTTTACCACTGGATCATGGGGGTGGCAATACTTATTAAAAAAACACCCCCTTTCCAGATTACTCGTATGTGTATGGATCAGTATTTGAATTATGCTGGAGTGCAGGGCCTCTGGGGACTCTGATTAGTGTATATGCACCCCCTCATCTTCAGGCACCCGTGCTAAAAGAAGTGGAGACATACTTCTGGAGGCCAACCCCATTATTCATATTGTAGGTGGGAATTTTAACAATGTTATGGCCATGCAGGTGGTCACCCCGGCGAGCAACTGTTGGTGTGATTTGTGGCCTCTCTGGGTCTCTCTGACTTGTGGCGATGACGGATCCCGGGGCCAGGGACTACTCCTTCCTCTCCAGTACATGCAGGGTCTTCTCCAAAAAAGATTAAATCTCTTCCCCCATTGGCGATGTGACAGAGGTGGTCAGGGCAGACTACTCTGCATTTGCCCCACGGACCATTCACCTCACTGGGTGATGGTGCATGGGAGGAGCCCTTGCCAGCCCGCAGGATGGAAACTTATAGCATGGGATCTGAGGACCCAGAAGTCGCCTGAGAGTTACAGATCGACGTGGAGCTTTACTTCAAAGAGAACAAAGTGTTGTAGCAGCCGCGGCCAGTCCATTGGTCCCTCATGAACAGTGTCTGTCAGGCTGAACAAAGGTCAGCCTGACAAACACTGTTAATTTCAGGTGTGGCAGCCATGAGCCAGACATGTGCAAAATATGAAGGTTCCTGGCTGCCTGAGCTGAACTTTGCTGGGCTAAGGAAGTCACTGCTCCTGTGGGCGTGATGTTCTCAGCTAAGCAAAGGTCTCTGAGGCCCTTCCCTCAGTGACGAGGGGTAGCTTCACTGATTGCCTTGCACCTGGGCACTTCAGTTTTAAGCCCTGAAGCACACAGAGTAGAGTGTTAATCAGTGATACTTCATCACAGCGTGGGGTTGGGTCAGCAGTCTCACTGACCCCATCCCACTCTGTGATGACGTTGGGACTGCTGTCTTCCCTCATTGGCCTCCTGGAACCTCTGAGGCAGAGCTGGCTGCAGGTAAGGGGTTTTTTTCTTCACATTAATGTTTGGTGCATGCGTGTGTGTATGTATAAATGTTTGGTAGCAGTGAATGGATGTGTTTGTGTGCGCGCATGTGTGAATGCATGGCTGTGAGTGTTATGTGTATGTGTGTGTGCCCTGGGACCTGATGGGAATTTCCGAGGTGGGGGACCGCCTGGAAAAGGGTGGTCTGATGTCCTACTCCTCCCTTCAAAGAAAATATCATATGAGTCCCAACCAATACTTAAAGGGAGTCCAACTGCCCAATCTTTGGTAATCAGAGGACCTGGGGGAGATGACCTGCCTGAAAAAGCACCTCTCAAGGGACAGCTGCTCCTAGAGGAGTTACAGTTTAAGGCAAATTCCTTTGCCTATAAAACTCTCAATAACAATGTGCCAGACATGCTAGTACAGCTAAGAGCCCACTGGGGGAAGAGTTAGGGGGAGATCTAGAAGACGTGGACTGGGAGTCAGCTCTGATGCACCCAAGGGAGATCGCCATAAAGTCCAGTTTGCGTTTGATACTATCCAAGATTCTGCACCAAGTCTACTAGGCTAGGGACCGTCTGCACTGTATGAGGAGGGCCGCATCCCTAGATTGCCTGAGGTGTGGAGTGGCTCGGGATACATATGTACATTCGCTTTGGAGCTGCCTAGCCATTCAGGGGTACTGGGCATGGCAGTGGGGGAGCTAAGTAAGGTGTTGGGAGAACACATTGCTCAAGAGCCCAATTATTTGCTGTTGGGAGTCCCAGGAGATGTGGATGTTCATGGGGCAAAGCTCCTCTTTTGCAACCTGGTGCTTGTGGTAGCCAAGCACGAATGTATGATGTTACAACGCATACATTTACAATGCATGCCTTTACAACGCAGTTTTTACATCACAACATCCTTTACAACACATTCTTTTACATCGCATGCCATTACATCGCATTTTCAGACACTACCTTTACAACGCATTCCATTACATTGCATTATACCTTTGTAACGCATATCATTACAATGCATACCATTACATCACATTTAAAATAAGTGTTGGATAGTATAGAGGTAATAATTACTATTCTAACTCCAGGAAGTGCAACAGTAGGGTAAGTGTTGGATAGTGTAGGGGCAAAAATTGCTATTCTAACTCCAGTGAGTGCAACAGTAGGGTAAGTGTTGGATAGTGTGGGGTAAAAATTACTATTCTAACTCCAGTGAGTGCAACAGTAGGGTAAGTGTTAAATAGTGTAGGGGTAAAAAGTACTATTCTAACTCCAGTGAGTGCAACAGTAGGATAAGTGTTGGATAGTGTAGAGGTAAACATTATTATTCTAACTCCAATGAGTACAACAGTATGGTAAGTGTTGGATAGTGTAGGGATAGAAATTACTCTTCTAACTCCAGTGAGTGCAACAGCAGGGTAAGTGTTGGATAGTGTAGTGATAAAAATTACTATTCTAACTCCATTGAGTGCAACAGTAGGGTAAGTGTTGAATAGTGTAACGGTACTATGCAATGTAATGGTATGCATTGTAATGACTTGCGATGTTATGCCTGCGTTGTAGTGACATGTGATGTAATGCTGCGTTGTACTGACATGCGATGTAAAGGATGTTGTGATGTAATGACTGCTATGTAAAGGTAGTGCGATGTAATGACTGCGTTGTAAAGGTTGTTTCCCGCCAAGCGCGATATGGCATGACACTTGTGTGTCTCACAATCCTGACTGTGGGAGAATGGAGGTAGGGGATGGACCACTATATGGCAGCACAAACAGTTACATATAAAAGAAGAGATTACCCACACATTTTTCAAAGTTTGGGAGAGTTGGCTGAAATACTATGGGATACTGTTCCCTGCCAAAGTGGCTGAAACTTTTACCTGAAATCCTTCATGTACGTGTTGTCATCTTGTAAAAATCATTGTCTCTTATCCTGCTGAATTTGCCATTGTAGCCATGTGCATGTGGTATCCGGAGGGCTTCTTGTGTGTACCTGTCTCCTCTTTTGTTCTCGGGCGTGTCACAACCTATTTTGTTACTTGTGATATGCAAATTAAGAACAAAAATAAAGATATTTTTACCGTATCCTGCAATATTATTATTTACTGTGCGTGTAAATCACTGCATATAGTAAATATTGCGTCACAGGAATAGGTATTTAGCATAAGCAATCAGTGCCACATGTGCAAAATATCACATGTGTAAAGTAATGTGCATGCGGTAAAATCCAAGAAGCAGTGATTCAATGAGCCACAGAATTTAAGGACAAGTCCCCCTTAGAAATAACTGGCCACAACAATCTAAATCACCTATGCACAGATGTGAAAAGCATCTAGAGGCTGCAGAAACACTTAACGCCAATTGGAGAGCCAATAGTGGAAGGAGGAAGCCATTTGGTCCACTCATGAATTAGAAAAGAAGACGATTTGCAATCCACATTCATCCTTCCAGAGAAGTTATCAGTGGAGTAAACAAAGAACAAAACGGAAGAGGATGGACAGTCTCAGGCAATGTAAATATACATTTTCCAAGCCAGAGCATGAAGCAGTTGCTGATGGTGTTGTGAAGCATCACAAAAGAATTCTGGGTCACCTGATGCTAAAAAGAAATCCCAAAGTTCGTCCACGACTATGGAAAAATATCATGGACAATGTAAATACAGACTTCTCATTCCCATGGGAGGTCGATAAAGTGAAGAAACATTATCAGGATCTGAAGAGACGGGTATGTGAAATAGTGTTGCAAAGAAAAAAACATTTCATGGCAACTGGTGAGGGACAACTCACAAAATACCCACTATAACCATGGGAGGAGAAAATACTGTCTACAATGTATATGTGTGGTCTCAAAGGTATCAGTAGTGGATTAGGGATTGGAGGCACCCAAGAAAATACAGGTATGTGAATGTATCATATGGTAAAAATAATGTATATTTGTATTCATGTACGATTGTGTACGTGATATGGCAATCCTAATGCATCCAAGAGTAGAATACTGGTCTCTTAGGGTATAGTAATCATAAGAAAGAAGTGTGTGTTTGAGTTGCATTTAATATGGTAATTGTGTACTCAAGCTGTGCCATGATGATTGTTGAATAACTGAGGCATACATTTGCATATCATAACACACTGGCTGAACATGTGGAAGATGGGTATCATGTTGTTGGACCAAATGTCAATGAGTTTGACTTGTACCATGACACATAGCACTGCTTCCAATATGAATATAGTTTGTTTAAAATCTAATTTCATCAGTAATCTGTAGAAATGTTCTGCGTAATGTACATTCAACAAGTGTGTTGCATACACATGGTTCACAAATAGCATCAAAAGTGGTCAATTTATGTACATATGCACCATCACTTCTTAGCCCTTCCACACAAACAACATTGCACCATGAGCCCTGCTGGATGTACTATGCACAGATTTACAAATCCCTTTCCTTCTGTAATAATTATGGCGATATGGTAAATTCACCTAGTACTCTATGTATGGCAACAATGATGGTTTGCAATGCAAATATTTTCACTGCCATGCACTTCCAAACATTCATTCTGTATGTAGTGGTGCATTGCTTTAATAATTCGCTATCAGTCATCAAATGTGTAAACGTGGTATGAGAAAAAGATTCTCTTCTTTTACAGAACACCGGGCCCCTGAAGGTGAGGATGAATAAGAGGATTGTAGGTCACCATCAACTGGTGCATTATCTTCAGCCCCGGTTACAGTTGTCACTACAAATAAGAGCATTTCACCAAGTAAGACAACAGCCACGCTAACGCCCATCTCCAGAATCACAAGTAATAAATAATCCAGAGCAATTGGTAGGAAAACAAACAAAGACAGTACCCAGCAAGAGTGTGCTATGTCAAATAAAAAAAGTCTAATCTGCTGAAAAATATGAGTCAGTTGATATCTAATACCAAACATTGGAAAAGAAATATGACTACCCATCACCACTTCAACAGCAATGGAGATTGCAGCAGAAGGTAGTGTTCTGGGTACCTGTGAGAACACAAGTCACAAATGACAATTTGCTCCACTACCTACTCTATGGTGACGGTGGCCATATCACCACTAGCAATCAGTACGGAGTGGAGTGACTAATTCCACCTGAGGAAATGATACTAGCGCAATTCATTGACACTGATCAACAACACGAATACATAATAGCCATGAAAACAAATAATGCCAATTTTCAGCCCACCATAATTTTGAAGATGTGGCCCTACAGAGGGAAGATCAGCATCATGACACAACATCAAGTAACATGTATGAAGTGTTATGCCAACACATAACAAAACTTGAAGAAGGACAAGAGCAATTACTCAAAACTTTCCACAAACAGGTTGAGTCTCATGCTGCTATGCCTCAATCAGGGATACCCTAAAAGAACATCTACACAAAGGATTCTGATGCACAACATACGCGCCTTCTATGTTCAAATACCAGTGCCATGAACCTCATGATTAGAATTATATCACTATCAGTCATCAGTTGGTGGCTGGGCAGATTTCAACTGGGTGAACCCTAAATAAATACCCTGAGTCAACTGCTGGAAAGACAAGAAATTACATTGTCACAAATGTCACAATTTGTGGTTAGTGAAATGGCTACTCCATCTATTCCATCTATTCCGTCTACCACTCCGTCCTGTCACACATCTCCACAAAGGAAAATGAGGTGTGCAATGCGTTATACATTACATCTTGACCGACTGAATGAGCCTGCTCCAAACAGCTGATTACTGAACACGTTTATGTAATTTCAAATAAGTTGCATGTTATATGTGTCACAAATTCTTTCCCTGCAAGTGTTTCAATGCATGCATCTCAGGTATGATGACAATACCTGTTGTGAATTGATTCACAATGATGACAGTTGAGCAATATTTTGGTGAAGTGTAATGCATCTAATTGCACGTTACTGCACATTTAAATAAATGTCTGCAGCAGTACTTTGAATATAGTATTTTATTTTAATAATATGAGCATTTGTTTTGTGTTATGTATTATCACGATTATCTTTTACACCACAACAGTGTCATATGCTTTAGATGCATTAACAAAACTCAAATATTTCTACTAACATTCACCCATCGGTGTACACATTAGGTTTCTTAAATATAAAAATGAATTAAGACATATTGTTGGGCTCACAATTCACCCTTCTACAATAGATGTATGTTTTTTATTTTTATTTTTATTTACCACCGGGCCATGGCTGGTGCTAATTTTTCGTACTACTTTTCGAACGATTTGCCCATCATACTAATTACTTGTGATTAGGTGTATTTTACCACGTTCACTAATACAACATATACTTTTTACCACATATAGTAAACAACGCATGCTGTATCTTACACATGAGATATTTTGTGTACTGTTTTTAACGCACTTGGGGGCATGGCTAAGAACTGCTCTGGGGCAGGTGTTAGCTATTGGAGATATTCGCGCTTAGCTAACATCTTGGCACGCCCACTTTGCATGTCATTAGTGATAAATATCACTGACATGCAAAGCGGGGCCCAAGATGGTCGCTATCTCCTACTAGCTGTCGCTAACTGGTGTTAGCGACAGCTAGGTAATAGGGAGATAATTTTATCTTCGCTTTCTTGGCTTTTATAGCCAAAAAAGCTGAGATAAACCCCCTTGATAATATACCCCTTGGTACTTTCCACATGCAATAAACAACTCATAATAGCGAGTAATGTTTAACATATCCGTATTGTAATGAAACAAACAGTAATGTTGCTACCATACAACTCGTAATCAGGGCCTTACTGTGGTGATGGTGATACTCATTCACATTACTGTTACGGTCACTGCTCTGTGGTGCTCTATAAGACCACATATGACTATGGAGTGGTTTGGCCTATCCACAGTCCAGGCATGTGGTGGTATTTCATTAATTGGCCCACCTGTGCTGGTGGGTGGGGTCTTTCATGGGCTCTGTGGAATTTTGGTCCTTCACTGGATTTCTGAAGCAGCTACAACTCACATGCAGTGGAACAACTGTTAAAAGCCGGACCTGCAATAAAATTGGTTGTTGCAGGTGTGAACAGGAAAAGAAAGTCGTCTACATGCTTTTAAAAAGGCACTCGCAAAATGCTTTTAGCATATTCGTTGTCATGATATTACTACATGTAGCATATACTTAACTCAGTATTATGTACAGAACATAAAAGCATTTTCATGTCCAGAAAAAAAGTGCTAATGAAAATCCAAGACGCAGAAAGAAATGTTCGTTTTCTATTTCAAGAAGCAGTTTTGTTAATAAAGGGTGAGTTGGGCAAGCCTGTCAAATATTCCGATTAATGTCATGTAAGTGAGAGCATGACACGCATGGTAGCTGGAAAATAAAATCGAAATTAAGATTGCGAAGTTAACACACACTCCAAAAGGTCACTGATAAGATAGGCCCCGAAGGCTGCCTTTGATCTGGCAGGCACATGCGAGTTGGCGCATTCCACTGCTATCTCTGAATGAAAGAGTAGGCACACAGAGTCGCCTCGCTACTAATTTTGGAGAAGGTCACAGAGCACTTTGGTGAACTATGGTTCACCGACATGAAGCAATCCGGTCACATTCGCGATTTTTGCCACTTTCCGTAAACAATGTATTATACTAATTAAAGAAACCTATGTATATAATATATCATTAGTGTCCCATCGTTATTAGAAATTGAGAGCATATTTTTGGTATGCAGCTATATGTAATTAACTGAATGTATGTGTTGTATTTTTTTTGGCCCAGAACACAAGGGGGCGTTAAATTGGTATCGCTGTGCAAATACTAGAGCTTATTACACGTGCTAATTCACCTGTTGAAATAAACCCTGTACCTCATCCATTTACCACATGTCAATTGTGGCAGGTGAAACCCCTTGAAAAACGTTTACAATGTTTTTCATTTTTTCAAAAACAAACTCCCTAAGCGAGAGTTGGTTTTGGAAAAACGAAAAACGAATGACTTCAACTCTGTGGGGGTAATTATATTTTTTACTGTCTCTCACTGCCAGGTTTGGTGGTGACAGCATAAAAACACACATAATGCTGTCCACTGTAAATAGTCTGGACAGTAATATGTGTTAAGCTCCAATGTCCCGTATTCCCTCGGCCCGCAGAAGAGTATGTCAGCGTCAGAGACATAGGGGGTCATTAGGATGACAGGCAGACTTAGTCCGCCCGCCATCCTATCGGATTACAGGACCGCCCGCCATAAGGGCGGGGGTCCCGTGGGGGGTATTAGGATGCGCCCGCCACAGTGGCGGGCGGATCCTGCATTTTTAACCTTGTGGGGGGCGGTGCTCTCAGCACCGCCTGCCTCAATGCTAAAAATGCATGGAATGCATTTGCATACACAAAGTGGCAGGCATCGCGCGGTGCCTGGCGCATTGTGTATGCAAATGTAGGGGGGTACCACAGGTACACCCCTATGTGCACCCCCCACCTCGCCTTCAACATGGGGGCCCTCAGGGGGCCCCCAAAGTAAAGACCGCCTGCCTTTCCGTCTCGAAAGGCATCTCCCAAAGCCCATACTAATATGGATGGCGGTGTCTAATAGATACCCCTACCATATTAAACCTTTTCCGCCCCAGTCGCTTGGTGTTTCCGTCCGCCGCGGTCCCCCCGCCATAGTAATATGGCGGTGGGGAAATGGGTGACGGGCGGGTGGTGGGCGGGCAAAGATGTCAGGCGGATCGCCACCACCCGCATGGCGGTGGCGATCCGCCCGACATCCTAATGGGCCCCTAAGTATGCTCTTTCGTTGACATGGATAATGTCCATCTGCCTCTAAATTAGATGGGAGGACCTTGAGTTCGGAGTAAGCCCGGGCGGAGCAGGTGCATTGCCTCTACACGGAGTTTCACGGAGTTGGAAAACAACTCTGTGGAACTCCCCTCCGCTCCCTTCCCCTCCCAAATTAATTATGATGTTTAAAAAAAGGCACTTACCTGCAGCGGCTGCCTCCTCCTCGCCATGGCCGCTCTCCTTCCACATCCTCGCTGTCCTTCTTCTTAGATAACCCCTACGTTGTACATCTTTCGCGGAGTTGGAGTTTTGCCTAAGCTCCGCATTCGCAACGGAATGCGGAATAGGCAAAACTCCGGAAACCCCATTGGCAGAGCGGAGATGCACGCCTTGGGTTACTTTGGAGAGGGGACTCTGTCATCATGGCAATGGAATACCATCCCCACCCCACTCCAAAGGCCCCTTAGTGATTTAAAAACACTTTTATGGGCAATGGCCAATCAGTGAAGTTGGAAGAGATGAGTGGAAATATGTAAACTTCAATTTGGTCTCAAAACTGTGCATGCTACAGCATTGTGTGGTATTTGTACCCTATATACTAGATATTTGGGTAGTCTAACTAGTAAAGACTTGCAGCAGTCCAATCTGGAGAATATCAAATCGGGTGTAAACAAGTAGTGGTAAGTGATTTAATATGTTCCTCAAATAAAGTTTAAAATCCAAAATGATCACCTGGTTTTTGGCATGTTCCAAGGGAACCAGACGAGAACTCAGGGATTCTGGCCACCATTCAATCAACCATAGGCTGGAGTTGCCAAAAATGACCAGCTCTGTTTTGTTTCAATATACTAGCAAAGAGAGTTGCTTTCATCCACTTTGCCATCTTACTAAAGCATGGTGAGAATTTGTGAGATGCCCTCTCTGTGTCTCCATCAAGCCTTATTTTGAATTAGGTTGTTTGATTAGTAGGAGGGCAACAATTTGTCCTTTTTCCCATTAAACATTTTAAATGCCAATTGCGTTCATAGTTGTAATTACTCTTCTAATTCCAATTTGTATAATGAAAAGACTTTTTATTTTATTTCTCAATCAATCGCCAAATGTTGGCATGATTTCATAAAAAGTTACTTTTATTAAACATCCACATTTCCAACAACACTGTGACAGAACCAGCCAATGCGTTTCACCCCTTAAAGGGACTTCATCAGGGCCTAGAAAATTATTATGATACATACATAGTCAAAACTTCGCGTATGTTAAGAACATCACCAATGTTACATTTTTTTCTTCTTTTTCTTTTACTTTATTATCTTTTTCTTTTCTTTTTTATTTTGTAGGCAGATCCCGGGTGCCTTGGGACTCTACAATTCGAATGTGGACATGGTCTCTCAGCCATATCTGAAAGCCACTCTCGGGAGCCTTTAGAAGCATCTTGAACACCAGACTCCTAACCTTGCCAATATGTCAGTTCACAACACACTGGAAAACATATTTGCCAGGCTCACATCAGACTGTGTACTAATGCCATGGAATCAGTGATTCATCTACTGTGTTGCTGCATGGAACTATTGCCTCTCCTCCTATTAAGGTCAAAAGTTGTGCAGCAAGGCACCCGATCACGTAAGGAGGCCTTTTATTACATCTACACATGTATTATCCACATGGAATTAGCCAAAATTTCCAGGTTCTTTGCCATAAGAGAGAAATTAAGGGTCTGTCGTACATAATCCTTAACAAGACCATCTTTCTCACACATGTTCACATGGTAGAATGTCTGTGGCAAAAGTCCTAATTTTTAGGTCTCAGCTAGCGAAGGCTGCGCTTGCGCAGTCTCGCTGGTGAGATTTTATGTTTCTTAGTATGGGGGCTTGAACCCGCCCCTCTTCTCCATTGGCTGGCCTCCTAAATGCTGGCCAGCCATTGGAGAAGACAGGCGTCTTTACATTTAAGCCCCTTATTTTTCAGATTGGGGGTGTGTTTTTTCGTTTCTTTCTCTCTGTGACTCTTCAGTCACTCAACAAAACAAAAAAAACACGCCCCAGTCTGAAAAGGACAGGGCTTAAATGCAAATGGCGAGCACTTGTCTTCACGATCCCTCCACTGGTGTCCTCCTCCTGCCCGTCTCTTCCCACCTCTTCTCTTTCCCTCTGTCTCTCTCCCTGCCCCTTCTGTGCTCCTCCCCACATCCTCACCCCTTGGTGCCCTCCCTCTTCCCTACCCTGGCTGCCCCAACCCGTGGAGGGCAGGAGGAGGAGCTGCCCGCATTGGCTTAGCTGGCAGGGCCACCATCAATTACCCCGCGCACTCACAACCTCCTACCTCCCTCCCACTCTCCACCCCATCCCCCTCCACCCCTCACTTGTTTTTGCTTGCGGCCATTGTGTTGTAAGATAAACAGGATTTAGTTAGGCCGTGTTCTAGCTCCTGGAGGGCCCCGGCAGCGGAGAGGCCCTGTTCTAGCTCCTGGTGGGGGCCGGCGACGGAGAGGTCCCCATGCAGGAGGAGGCAGTGGAGGTGGTGGCGGCGCCGGGGCCTGGCTGTCGGATTAGGGCCACGGACAAGATGCAAGCCTGGGCGCAGAGCACAGACTCCTGGCTGGCCTCCGAAGACCCGCCCACTGCATCGCTGCACCCGCAGGAGCTGGCGGGCCTGTCCGCCGAAGCAGATTCTGGCCACGGACAAGAGGCAAGCCTGGGCGCCGAGCACAGACTCCTGGCAGGCCTCCGAAGACCACTTGCCGCCTCGCTGCACCCGCGGGATCTGGCAAACCTGGCCCCGAAGCAGATTCCATCCACCCTCTCAGCCCCCCTCAAGCGCTTCCTGTCCCTAATGCCCAGCTCTTTCTCTCCAAAGGGCATGTACCCAACGAGAAGATCGCAACCTGGCTGGAGGACGTCAGGTAAGTCTCGACTTTGGAAACTTTTTGCTGCGCAACTCATAGCGCCGGTGTATGGGGACAGACATCCTTCCATCAGCAAAAAAAAGAGGAAGACATGTATTGACACGTGCTTTGGCTGTGCTCGTGTTTTCTTCTTGCCTCTGTTCCCTGGCTCTGCGCATGTTTTCTTCTTGCCTCTGTTCCCTAGCTGTGCTCATGTTTGTTGCCTCTATTCCCTGGCTGTGCTCGTGTTTGTTGCCTCTGTTCCCTGGCTGTGCGCGTGTTTACATCTTGCCTCTGTTCATTGGCTATGCTCGTGTTTTCTTCTTGCCTCTGTTCCCTGGCTGTGCTTGTGTTTGTTGCCTCTGTACCTTAGCTGTGCTCATGTTTTCTTCTTGCCTCTGTTCCCTGGCTGTGCTTGTGATTGTTGCCTCTGTTCCCTAGCTGTGCTTGTGTTTTCTTCTTGCCTCTGTTCCCTGGCTGTGCTCGTGTTTGTTGCCTCTGTTCTCTAGCTGTGCTTGTGTTTTCTTCTTGCCTCTATTCCCTGGCTGTGCTCGTGTTTGTTGCCTCAATTCCCTAGCTGTTCTCGTGTTTTCTTCTAGCCTCTGTTCCCTGGCTGTGCTCATGTTTGTTGCCTCTGTTCCCTAGCTGTGCTCGTGTTTTCTTCTTGCCTCTGTTCCCTGGCTGTGTTCGTCTTTGTTGCCTCTGTTTTTTGCCTCTGTTCCCTGGATGTGCTCGTGTTTGTTGCCTCTGTTCCATGGCTGTGCGCGTGTTTTCTTCTTGCCTCTGTTCCCTGGCTGTGCGCGTGTTTTCTTCTTGCCTCTGTTCCCTGGCTGTGCTCGTGTTTGTTGCCTCTGTTCCCTAGCTGTGCTTGTGTTTTCTTCTTGCCTCTGTTCCCTGGCTGCGCTCATGTTTGTTGCCTCTGTTCCCTATCTGTGCTCGTGTTTTCTTCTTGCCTCTGTTCCCTGGCTGTGTTCGTCTTTGTTGCCTCTGCTCCCTAGCTGTGCTCGTGTTTGTTGCCTCTGTTCCTTGGCTGTGCTCGTGTTTGTTGCCTCTGTTCCCTGGCTCTGCTCGTCTTTTCTTGCCTCTGTTCCCTTGCTGTGCGCGTGTTTTCTTCTTGCCTCTGTTCCCTGGCTGTGCTCGTATTTGTTGCTTCTATTCCCTGACTGTGCTTGTGTTTTCTTCTTGCCTCTGTTCCCTGGCTGTGCTCGTGTTTTCTTCTTGCCTATGTTCCCTGCCTGTGCTCGTGTTTTTTTCTTGCCTCTGTACCCTGGTTGTGCTCGATTGTGTGTGTGGCTGTGTGTGTGGCTCTGTGTGTGTGTGTGGCTCTGTGAGTGTGTGTGTTTGGCTCTGTGTGTGGCTCTGTGTGTGCTTGTGTGTGCTTGTGTGTGTGTGTGGATCTGTGTGTGGCTCAGTGTGTGTGTGGCTCTGTGTGTGTGGGAGCATGGTAGTTTTTCATTTTGTATTCTAAATGTGTGATTTTTGAATATTTACTTTAAAACCAAAGCAAGTCCCAAAGGTTTGGAGCTCTGTGACTAAGGAAGGGATTGATATCAGTGGGTTTGCAAATGGCCAGGATCACGGCATCAGCATTTAAGCTGATGAGGTGCTGGTCTCCTCTGAGCTGGATACCTATGATGCTGGGGTGGACTCATATGTGTTAGGGAAAGAGCTCCATTTACAGGTCAAAGAGGAAGGGAGAAGGGACACCCTCGAACAGCTGTGGTCCAGCAGGTAACAGCAGTTGGGCAGTGGGGCCAGATGGGGGAGATTTGGAGGGACGATGCAGAGGGAAAGTTAATTAAATCATTAATTTTCACTCTGCATCATCCCACGAACCCCCCCCCCCGCGACGTAACCTGCACGGACCGCGGCTGCTCTTGATGTGTGGCACAGCAGATGGGGAAGGACTGAATGAGAATCCATTGACCTGGACTGCTGCTCTAGTTGAGCTATATATACACCCAATCCATCGCAGGAACCGATCACGAAAGCCGAAATGCTCTCGCATCGTAAAAAGGATGGGCAAGTGGATATTACCAAACACCTTCTACGCATCGATTGAAAGTAGTATTGTTTCTTTTTGTGATCTTTGTCAAGGAGATGATAGATGCTTCTGGTGTTATCTCCACATTGGTGTGCTGGAATGAAACCAGCCTTGTCTGGAGAGATCAGTCCTTGCAATTGGGGTCTACATCAGTGGGCTAGTATACTTGCAAACAATCTGATATCTACAATGGCTATTGCTTGTCAGAGTGGCACATACGCTCTTTCTGAAAGGATCATTTTCAGCAACTTTTGCTGAAAAGTTTTTGCTTTTGCTTCCTCTAGGCATACCGGTACTGTCCTTGCCCACAGAAAAGTTCACGTATTCACGAGGAGAAAACTGAGAGTGTTTTACTCAGTACCGGTGAGTCCTGGCCCATTTGCTCTGCGCTCCAGGAGGAGATAAGTTATTTGTTTAAAGGCTGATTTGTGTGTCCGATTAGCTTTTTTTCTCTGAAAATGTACCACATGCTTTGCTACATGTTTTACTTCCATTTTGAATATGGTTACGTAGTGAGAGTTGTGGATGGACGTCTTTTCTTTTTCTGGACTATGAAAATTTCGATTTGTGATGAATGTAATTGCACGACATCGATTTTACTTTAACAGCAAACTTCTATTCACTTTGTGTTGATATCCAGTCAAGAACACAAAGGTGATCCAGAGTTTCTGGGCCCAAAACTTTATTCATTTCTTGATTTCTGTCAATTTACACTTGGTACTCAGATGGACCTTTCTTGTCGTACTGAGGGGAAAGGGAGTTAGTATTCTCTTTTATCCCAATCCATCAAATGCTTTTTAACAATGCAACACATTAGCTACACAATGAGGACCAGGAATGGTAGCCATATTTAAAAAAACGTTTTACAAATTAGTAATCAGATTCAAACAGATCACTCTTAAGATCATGCTATAAAGGTAAAAATGACAACAGGGAGTCTAAGCCTCCTAAATAAATAGAGGCAGACCAATATTAAACAGCCATGTAATTCAGTAGCTGCGACTGAGAACAATAACACCAGAATCTGACGTTCCAAAATCTATCTTAAATTAACTTTTCTATATATTAGTAATCAAAACCTTCCAAGCACAGTCCAAAGCAAAGGGATGGTTCGATTATACAAAGAGTCTCAGAAATCAAAGAGTTCCATGTAAGAAACAGGGACAAAGCACAGCAACTTAACTATGAAAAACGCTAACATCTCAGAAGCTCAGTCAAGAGTCTTCAGTGAGTCAGGAATAAGTGTAAACCCAAGACACACTTAGGGCAAGATTCAAAGGAATAGAGGTCTAAACTTCTCAAAGTCCATTTAGGGGGCAGATGAGAATTATAAAGGGGTCGGATAGGAGTCCAAGGAAGGATCTGCATAGAGTCTTCAAAAAGGGTTCAGCAAAGAAGTCCAATAGAAATCCCAAAAGGATCAGTGGAGTTAGTCTCCTCGAAGGGGACAAGGACATCTCCCCTCTCAAACTGGGCTGTCAGTATATTATAATCCATAAAGTTTGTAGGTGACACCCCTTGGTCACATCATTGTCAAAAGTCCAATGTCTTTGTTTCATTCTCCACATTGCAGACTGCAACATCTGGGAAAGATATCTGTCTCTCACACCCACGTCCGTAAAGAATAGTCCTTTTGATTTGGCTTCTGGTTTCCCAAGTACTTTCGTCAAGGTCTGTTTCTCAAGCTATGTATCTATCGCTAGTACAGAAATGTATCTATTCTAAACAAACTGTGGGGCATATTACCAAGGGCATTATCGCCGCATTAGCAGGACTTTTTCCCGCTAATGCAGCAATAATTTTATTGCCCTATTACCAAGCTGTCGCTAACACCAGTTAGCGACAGCTTGTGGGCGATAGTGGGCATTTAGGGGCCCACTTTGCATGTCAGCGATAATTATCGCTAATGACATGCAAAGTGGGCGTGCCAAGATGTAAGGGACTAAAAACAGTCACTAACATCTCTAACTCCTATTAACAACTTTTGGAAATATTCGCGCTAAGCGCGAATATCTCCAAAAGCTAACGCCTGCTAAAAGCAGTTCTTAGCCATGTTATCCAATGGAAGGTGGATAACATGGCTAAGAGCATTGTCACGATAATGCATGAATATCGCTGATTTTTCAGCGATATTCATGCATTTCGCAGGATTTTTACCGCTTTTGAGATAAACCTTGATAATATCAAGGTATCTCAGCGGTAAAAATCCTCGGTGCTCGGTGATATTTTTTTCCCGCTAACCAAGCAATAGCGATAGTTATCGCTATGGCTTGGTAATATGCCCCTATGTGTGTGAGTACCTGCAAGAAAGCCACATTAGCAGAAACTGAAATATAGTACGTCATGAAATGCAGCATGGTGAAATACAGGTCTAAATTATAAAGTCAAGTTAACCATTAAACGTTATGGTGCACATTTAATATGTGTGTACCCAATTTAACATAAAAGAACATAAACTCTTTAATACATTTTAGTTTATATTGCATAAAATATACTGTAAATTATCAAATCATTCAAAGGTAAGTATGACTGAGAACTATGTTTAAACGAGCATACATGTAACATTAGTGCATAGATTACATACGAATTATAATTTCCGTTGCAATAGCATTCTACACATGTGAGAATGGTTTATAACAAATATTCTATTGATTATATGTTATACAGAAAATATAGCACACGTTCAGGAAAGTTGAGTTTCTTCATTAGTGAAAGTACATTAGTTATTAAAGAAGGATATTTTCTCAATTAATCCACCTTCATTAAAATACCTGTCAACATGGTTATACACATGCGTATGAGGAAATTCTCTAATTCTATAATAAGTGCGCTCTGTAATAGTAACGTTGAGTGTAACTTTTCATCAATTATTATATCACGTTAGCAGTTCACATTCATGTCACATCTCTGTGGATAAATTCTGTTATATTGTGTGACGTGTAAAGCGCGCACAGCTTTACGCAGCATGAAAGATCCGCATTTTCGTGTGAATTTTCTACCTGTCACCAGACCTACATACTCAGCCGGGAAAGACATCAAAAACAAAAATATAAGTTATGCCAAGTGGGTCACAGAGAGAAAAATAAACTGCCCATCACAATGCACAACATCAGAGGAGGTGTTGGAGTTTGGACTATGGAACGTCTTAGAGCAAGTCCCATGGTCTAAGGAGTGCGTCACGACGCCACTCCAGCAGTCAGTGGAGATTAGATTATCGCTTATGAAAGGCCTGTCACTTGTTCTGATGTCACAAGTCTGTCAATCATTAGACCAGCATTGTAACAAGGGTTCCGTTTAATCCTATGGATGAGATACAGCCTGTGGTGGAGTGACTTGACCACCAATTACTCTGACTGCGTCATTCATTCTTTTTACCTCCGTTTCACAATGGTCCGGGGCATACGCTGCCACGTCTGTGCCAAGAAGGCTGCCTTCCTTCTGTATTTACCCTTTCCTTTCTTCTCTAACCCTCAGTACAATACATGATAAGTGTAACGAAGGCTACGACCCTCGGCAATGTTGAAGTCGATTCTTTTGGGAGATGCCACAGTAAGTCACTTTTAAAAAGGAGGATTCCCTACATACCAGGCCCATTATTTTACTTTTTCAATTGAACCAGCGTATCATGATTTTGTTTTATTTATTATGGGCCACCGTCCTTTTAGTGCTCTGTCTCCCCCTACACGACTTTTATTGTGTAAAATCGGGGAAGGGGAGCCCAAAGCATATGTATCACCGAAAAGCAAAATATTTCTTTTTTTTTAATACTGTGTATTCTCTTTTTGCCCGTTCCCTTAATTTTCAATAATTATATTGTAGTTTCTTTTTAACTTCACCTTTTGCGTACATTTTAGATGCAATTCAAAGTATCACACATTAGCTCAAATGAAGCTTTCTTAAGGCTTGATTATAGCAAATGTTAATGATATATACATTTTAATGAAAATGATTCTAAGTTTGCATCTGCACTCTCTATTACCTCAGCTCATGCACCTATTTATTGGCCCTTTCGTGTTTTATCTGTAATTCCGTGTTGTTTATGCTTAATTTAAGTTGTGTAGTTGCTTTGTCATGCAATAGATATTTGCTGATCACCGGAAAGCAGCATCAGCACTGGGCTCCCTTAAATTATGTGTATTTCGACATGCTTTCTCTCTGAACTTGATTGTTTATGTAACAAGCACTTGTAAAGCCAATCTGCAGGGTATTATATTAGCACAGTGGCGTAGCTAGACGTTGTGACGCCCGTGGCGGTCACTGCTTTTGCCGCCCAGCAGCCGCATACAAGAGCGGTGGGGGGTGCTGGCGATTCCCGCAATGGCTGCTCTGCACGGGAGGGGGAGACACCCCCCCCCCCCCCTTGCTACACCACTATATTAGCAAGATAGTGTGATGGTTATTTTAATTACTATAAAAACATTTTAAAAACACTTGCCAAAAGACAAAAGAAGAAGAACAAGGAAAACGTTGCTGCCTAAACATAACAGCCATATTTTTGCCTTAAATATTTTAAATTAGAAAAAGATAACCATTACATATAATATTAATAATGGAACGGTGTATGGCTTTCTAACAGGCAGGTACAGAGAGAACAGATTTAGAAATTAACTTTAATTTTAAGGAAAATCCCAGGAAAATATGATTCATATTAGTGCAAAGAAAAGTTTATATTGGCATTGAATTGCTGTAACCTGAAGACACAGTTTGAACACCCAAGGATGACTAAAAGAAACATATTTGGCTTGTGGCTCTGGAACTCGTGCCAATCATTTTAGGCAGGTGTGCACGTATTATCAGGACAATATAGTCACTCACAGTGAAAGAGAGCCAACTACCACAGGAGGTTGACCCATTGCCCCACGCTATAGACTGTTGTGGACAAAAGTAAATTGTGAATGGCATTTAAGCAAGCAAATGGATAAAGAGGGCTGGCCAACAGTAAAAGGCCATTTGGTGTATGTTGTTTTTATTTATTTATTTATTAATGATTTATTTTTATCACATGAGACCGTGAGGCAATTAAAACTGCCACTAGGCCAGCCCTAAAGGGGAGGAGTGACAAAAACATCTTAATTTCTTCTACTGTGTAGACAAAAAATGGCAGAAGCATGGCTATGAAATGGTAAATAGGCTTTGTTTGCCCCACTGTATGTGAAGATGGACAAGAGGAGAATATATGTAAACCAAAGCTTTAGCCAGCCCTGAACATATGAATCTATTTGCCACAGTATTAGCATCCTCTGCATTCAATGATATGTCTAATGCTAGCTTTTAAAGAGATAAAATAGAATCCAAAATGTTGTGAAACTGTATTGGTTTTAGAAATGGATCACTGGATAATGCCTAACAGTCTGTATGCACATCGCCCCAAGCCCATGGTAAATTCATTGGTCAAGCTTTTAATGTAATTTTCCAGTTCATGTTTACGATGATAACCAGTTTATCCTTTCGGTCCAGCAACACATCTTTCCTTGGCTAGGAGAGAACAACAACCAATTCTACCATGACTACTACTTACGCGATGCACTCTCATAGAAACCTGTCATAGTGTTTCAACATTCAGAGTAGACTGCACTTTTAACTCAAACATTAAATTGGGGGAATATTTCACATTTGCATTTATCAAACTGATACGAGGCAACTATGGACAGAATGTCAGGGATAGTAATTTTGGCCATAAATAATTGATATAAAGTCTCTGCAGAGGCGGACTATGATTATTTTTTTAGTATACAGAGGACTTTAATTGGGAGAGAAAGAGTGGGGGGTCTCTAAAAGGAGTGTGGGCTATGTGGCTATAGTACGTGGCTTAACTAAGTAAACTACATTTCTGGGATTCCGTAGTGTGCCACCCGACCAGTATTTTGGTGTCTCGCTGAGCATTCTGTTATTGCATCCATATATAATAAGACAACAACTGACATACACCTAAAACCAAACTGGACTATTGGCTTTGTCAATAGTTGTCTGTGTGTGGTCTGGACCGAAGCCAAGGATTGGATGACCATGTATTCTGAACACATTTTTGACCCGCTGACATGTGCTGTGAGAAACTCTCACTGCTTTTAGTCTCAAATCTAGACCTGTTAATCGTAGCCATTATAAACACCTGGAGGTGACTCATTTCAAAGTATGCATCACAAAAGAGTAATATGCAAAACGAACAAATAAAATACAGAAACACAACATCCTGGCAATAACTAACACTCTAATGGAGAGCAAGATGCAGTACAACATGTAAAATGTAAGTGGGAACTACATCACTGACAGATTACCTAAATATTTATTACAATACTTGTTTGGTAATCAACAGTATTTTCCTCAGTAAAGTTAAGGACATCAATATAGGGCCTGATAGAGACCTGTTTCAGTGTAAATTCTAACATACTACTAGGTCTGAAATCTGGAGGGATCTGGGCCACTGAAAGTCCTGGACATACAATTCCAAGACATCCTAAATGCACAGGCACTAAGGTGTCCAGTTTATGGCAGTTACCATATACCTCTCAGGATTCAAAAGCCTCCCATCCTACATCCTCGTAATGTGGAGTTTGGATTTCCAATCTTACTGGTTCAACCTTCTGTTTAGTATTTAACTACTCTGGTTGTTGAATAGTAATACGTGGCAGATATATCAATTTACGCTGCTCCCAACGTCATACATCCAGTAATGAAGTAAGCAATTAGGTACAGCAGAGTTACTGAAAGAGCAGAGACCTCATCAGTGGCGGCTATGGGGGAGGAGCGTTGCCACACTGCTTTCAAACAGTAAAAGAAAAGGAAACATAACATGATAATAACTTTCTGTTATTATCATGTAATGTTTTAATTGCGGGTGGGAGGATGGGTGTATCTGCTCTGCTCACTGAGCAGGGCAATGGCGGAGTGGTTTGCCCAGTCAAGTGCGCAATGACTGTTTGGTCGGGTCACCTAAAGCAGTCATGCGTGCTTCCCTGTTCTCCATGCAGGCTGCAGCCTGCATGAAGAACATGGCCACCCCTACAGCCTTTGGCGGAACACCATGTCACAGTGCTCAGACCAATCATAACGCTCCATTGGAGCGTTGTGATTGGCTTAGGGGTGGGAGCCTGGCTGCCTGCTTCCTGTTAGTGGAAGCGGACTCAGGAGAGCAGGAGCACTGAAGACGCAGGACCCTGCCTTGAGGTAAGTTTTCTTTATTTTTTTATTTCTTAACCGCGCAACACCCCCCTGCGACCATCCCCTACGACACTCCCTGCAATACCCGCGGCTCCCCCACCAGCCTCCCCACCCACGAGCCATGCTGGCGGCCCCTGGCGCTCATTCAATATATCCAAATACATTGCTTTCATTAACTTCCTAATTGATTAATATGTCTGGAAGCATTTCAGCTTTTCCTCAAAGAAATGCCCCAAAACTTTCACTTTCACTGCATCCAATGTTGAATTCTCTGAAGTACCTCTACTGTGTTGATATTGAAAAACTCTATGGTGCCCTTTGGGAAATCTTCCAACACCATTAAATCGTAAGTAGTTAATTTGTCAAAATTGTTGACTTAACAGTTCTTGCCAAATCAAAGGAAGCCATCAATGTCTTCTATAAAATAGGTAAACATCACAACATCAGCCAGAAAATTATTGATGCTAGTTTATGCCTTTTAGAGCTCAGAGAAGTCAATACCCTAAATTGGGGTCGAAGGTGCTGCATGTTTCATCACTAAGGGCCAGATGTAGGTAGGCTTTTACCGGTCGGTAACGGCCGAAATCGGCCAACTATGAATTGTACAGCATATCTTGAATTTCACCCTCTGGCGAATAGGCA
Organism: Lissotriton vulgaris; assembly: GCF_964263255.1. Taxonomy (NCBI): domain Eukaryota; kingdom Metazoa; phylum Chordata; class Amphibia; order Caudata; family Salamandridae; genus Lissotriton; species Lissotriton vulgaris. The sequence continues at coordinate 1,472,979,564 of NC_141685.1, forward strand.
GCCAGTGTAGTTTGTTCAACAGGGGACGAGAAGGGGATCTAGATGGAACGTTCAGGATCAGTCTAGCAGCTGTATTCTGGGCTACCTGTAGCCTGCCAAGTTGCTCCACATTGGCAGAAATAAGCAACCCATTACAGTAGTCTAGTCTACTGATTACCAATGCCTGAACTAAGGTCTTCTTATGGCTGTCCACTAGATAGGTGAACACCCTTCTCAGGAGTCCAATGACCCTAAGACAAGATCCCGTTACCTGATTGACATGATCTTTGAGTATCAAAGATTGATCAAGTCGGACCCCCAAGTTTTTTACTGTCTCTTTGGGACAGGGGGCAGAGCCTAGGTCGGGAGGCCACCACTCAGGTGTGGAAAGTTGGAATGATGGAAGAAAGAATGAATGGATCACAGAATCTAAAGGTGAAATAGTGGATGCAAGTAGGTGGATGGAAGGGTGAAAGAATGAATAGATAGGTGCATGGATGGAAGAGACAAGGAAGCTGTTCTATTGAGGGTTCGGCTCACTTGCTTTGCTTGCTTGGAGGCATCAGCACTTTAATTCAAAGTAGAGGCACTTTAATTATTCTGCAGAAGCAATTGTTAGGACCAATTAATGTCACCACATTTTGTCCCTGGCCACTGCTCATATTTTCTCTACATTTTTTTATCAGTGTTCATGGCACTATTGTTTTTTGCAGTTTACTGTATTAGTGCTTGAAAGGGTGTTCTAACTTTAACCAAACACTGTGTAAGGCAACTCATTGACAAGATGGGTGATGCTGGGGCAGTCTCCTTGTAATTACTACGCACTCCTTTGGCATTGCAAGCAAATGCGCGGGGCAGTATTGAGACATGTTTTTATGTAACTCGTGTTTAAACTCAGTAGTTTCAGGAGCCGGAAAATAAGAAAAGGCTCTGGGGTCGTTGTGAGGCTAACCCAGTGCTTGCACTTTGTGTATTTATCCAAGCCGCCCACAACCAGATTATTCTTGTGCCATATCCATGTGTATTGTATATATGTGATCTTGTATAGGCTCCCAACATTTTCCCACCCTATGAACAGTGCTCGAGTTGAGGATCTTTAGTAAAATCTTAAGGTACCATTGTTGGAGTCCTATGCTTTTCTAAACCCAAAGTGTACTTGCCTGTGTAACCAATTCATGTCATGGTGTGTGTATCTAAATTGAACACCTGCCTTTATACCCTTCATGTGATGCAGCAGGTGTGGAAATGCACCGTCATATCACTTTTTAAAGCAAATATTTGGAGTGATATTTGGCGCTGCACCCAAACGCGGGGTCTTGTTCCCGGCGCACATAGCCTGGGCTGCAGTGCACAAAGACCTTACACTGCCGCACACAGAAGAAAAAAATTAGAGGGAACATTGATCAGGGGTGCAACAGGGTGTCAAAGTGACACCCTGTCACCATTGACTTCTTGAAAATTTTACCGAATCAGTAATTATCGATTCGGTAATTGACATTCATTCCTATGGCAGGCCCATAGGAATGAATGGCAAATACCAAATCGGTAAATACCGATTCGGTAAATACTGAATCTTTCCGATTCGGTATTTTTTACCGAATTATTATCTACATTGCAATTACCGATTCGAAAATACAGAATCTGTAAAATTCGGTATTTTCAAATCAGTAATTTACAATTACCTACATCTAGCCCTCAGTGACACACACAACAACATTTGGAGAAGGAGCAGACACTGCCTAATATATCTAAACCAGTGGCGGTTCCTCCATGGGGGCATTTGGGCGCCGCCCCCCCTACTTTCTCGCCGTGCGTGAAGGCAGAAACAAATGGTAGTTATATAACTACCATTTGTGATTTGTTTCTGCCTTCTGCACGGCGAGAACGCAGAACACTTCCTGGTTTAGAGTGAGTGGGTGTGTTACTCGAGGGGAGGGGGGAGTGGCTTGGGGGAGTGGCTTTGCCACTGTTGTTAATACTGACTGTTTGGACAGCCTGAGGCCGCCCAAACAGACAGTATTACCAACAGTGGCAAAGCCACTCCCCCAAGCCACTCCCCCCTGCCCTCGAGTAGTGCACCCACCCACTCACTCTCCCTGTTCTCTGTATGCTGGCAGAGAAAAAAATTACGTAGCCTGGGGCAGCCGGCCGCACCAATGAAAAGCACTTCAGTGGAGTGGAGTGGGTGGGAGGGAGGCTGCCTGCCGCGCCGCCTTCCTGATGACGTGCTGCAGGACGTTGAAGAAGTTGTAAACGAGGAAGGCGGGAGACGGGACGAGTCTCGGACGGTAAGTTTATTTGTTTTTATTTATTTGATATATATTTGTACTAGTAGCCTGTTTGTTCTAAAATGTATGTCCTTCGTTTCTGGCACATGGGGTGGGGAGACGATGAACAGTGGCATTATGAATGTAATACGGGATATCCCGTATACAATCTCCTGGTTGTTCAGTAACATTCCTAATCCTTCTGTTAATTTGCTAAGAGTCTTCGCTAATCCATCTTCAATGATCGCAAACATGAGAAAGGAACAGGGGCCGCCATCTCATGCACTGCATTTGTGCCATGCTCATCATTCTGCAGGCTTCCTGATATGTTAGGCGCCTATGGCTCACGAGGGCACTGTAAGAACATTTAGCAACTAAAAACAATTTGACTTTGGCGTTTGTGGTTTCCCAAAACATCAGGCTCGCCTGTCTGGGAATGCATTTTAGCGCCGCTCCCTTGACGCCTGCTTTAATACAAGCTCTGTCTTGTTGTGAAATGTATGCTTGTCCAGTACTGTGGAGGTCAGGATACGCCACCTCGGGAAGTTTGTGTTTGAGCGTGAGCATGTTTTCTCTCGCTTTGTGCGTTGCAAGCTTAGGTGTGCACAAACATGAGGACAGGCAACCTTCCAGTGTGCCCACGTGTGAGACGAGGCGTGCTCCATTATGCACACTTGTGAGGATAGGTGTGCACTGTGCACATGTGTTAGAAAGCTGTGGTATGAAGAAAGAGGTTGGGTTGAGAGAGGAGAAGGTGAGGTAGACGAGGTCAAAAGCTTTATTATAGCACAACGCCTGACAGTTCCATTCACTGTAAGAGGGGCCCCTGGAAGAAGGGAGCTCTAAGCTTGCCCACTTTGCCCATGCATCAGCATCTCTGATTGGAAGGATGCCACATGGACAGTCTGTAGAGTGTGTCAGGTTGCAAATTACATGCAATATTTGGTGTGTCTGCTGTGTACAGAGGTGTAGCTTTGGGTGGGCGCGGGTGTTTAAGGTGTGACACCCAAATAATTGCTTTATTAAACACAGTGCAGTGCGACAATCATGTTACGCCTCACTACATTTAAATGTCACCAGCCGCCACTGATCTAAACTGCTTAAATTCATGTACCTCCAAATTTCAATATTGGCCTATTTACCTCCCCCCACCAAGGTCAAGTTAGTTTTAATAAGATCCGACTTCAATGTGTATTGAGCTGTGAAACTAGCTGTTAACACCACACTTGATAAAAATCACCTTTGCATCAACTGGCAGCAAGAATACCAACGTAAATAACGCAGGTGCCTCATTACTTGCATTCTCCAATGCACCCAGTCATCTTCAAATCAGTGTCATCGAGGAAGGCCGCTTTGCATTAAATTCCCTTACATTAATGCTGCAAATATCTGAACATATTCTTAACGGATGACAAAGCCGTGCAAGCTGAACGAAAAAGTTGCAAGCACGTACAGCTATTTAGCACCTACTGTTATGTAATTTAACTTAATGACATAGTCTGCAATACTGCAATCATGAGGTTGGAAAGCTCTGGTAGAGTGACACGAACTCCCATATTATGCTGGAATCACTTCATTTGCGATCACTCCAGTTAAGTGGCCCAAAGAAGGCACATATGTATCCGTAGTCATGAGTACAAGTGCTCTCCTCGGCCCGATATGGAACTAAGACAATAATATGAAGAAATGAACATAATGAGTCAAGGTTCAATCAGGCGAAGATGCTGGACGGAGAGAGGGCCTCGTGTGATATATTAGAGGCTATAGTTTGCTTCCTGCTATCGTATGTGGCGGTGTGAAGTGACAAGACAAGTCAAGATGACTTGAGAGTGAGGAAACACCAGGGCAAATTCAAAATCATGAATCACTAGAAATAAAGGCACAGGCAGAGGAGTAGCAAATTAACCAAATCTAATTTCTAAGCAGTTGACAAGAAATCATCTATTTCTACAAAAAACAAAATAAAAACAATCGTATGATTAACATAACCACATCTGTACTTTAAATTTAGTATCACCTGATATATACCACACTATCCCTTTTGTGAAAAAAGAAATGCATGGGATTGTTATTTCCGAAGACAAAGGTCACTTTATATCTGTGACTGAACTAGTCAAATCATACCATTGTAAACACTCGCTGTGACATAGTCTAACGTGTATGTGTCAGTGAAGTTTGAACCCACGATGTGTTTAGAAGACACGTAGAACCCAATGGTCAGGAAGTGTTTGCTGATTATGCCTGCGTGTGTAGAGAGGGTGGGGGGGGGGGGGGGGCAGTGGCGGGAGAGTGAGGTCACCAGGTGACGGCATTTCTAAATACTCTTAGAGTGGATCTGCAATGACGTAGAAAAAAGTAAGATAGAAAGTAACAGAATAACATGAGGAAATATTCATACTTCAGATATGTTTTCCAGAATACATTGTTGCATGGTAGAACCTCTAGCTGTGTTCAAACCTAATTGCTATTGTTTAGGAGGACCTACAATTCATCTGGCATTAACAGGCTACAGCAGCTCAGTTCATCCCAGCCCATCACTGGAGGTTAAAACTCAAATTACATTTTTGAATAGGGATAAATAAAGGAGCTGTGTTTCAGTGCTGAGTTTGTGGCCAGTATAAACGGCATTCGAGGTAAATATAAACAAACACTGTACTTAAAGAGCAGATTATTAATATATATTTAAACCACCTTACATAATCAGACAGCAAATTGGCTCTCAGAAAATGTGTTTCTAGCTCTACATTAGTCAATAGATTAAGTCATGTGTGCAATGGGAGGAGCTCGCCACAAAGTGCTTCAAAGAGTTCAGTCTACAGTCTTGAACCACTTAGGTACCTAGTGCAGTGGCTATCATACTCGTGGCTAGTCTAAAGTAGCAGATGCCACTGAAGGGAGTGGAAATTGAGGTCATGATGGGCCTGTAGTAACCATGGAGAACAAGGGAAGAACTGTGGGCCAGATGTACTCTCTACTGCTTGCAAAATACTGGCTGCAGTTTGCGACCAGTATTTTTGCAACCAGTAAATAATTGTCCGAAACAACCAGTGCATGAATAGGTTGGTTTAGAAAATGAAGATTCAGAATGGGTCTCAAAAACCAAAATGACAAAAATCCAAAATAGTAAAAGAGAGGCATGATTTTTTAAAGAGTTGATTGAAAATAACACCAACAAAGTGTATAGCATCAATGGTAGTCAGTGGTTGTGGTTAGCCAGGACATAGGTGTTATTTGAAGTTGACAGTGACGGAGAGCAGGTTGGATACAACAAGTAGATTGTCTAGGGCTTCGGAGTAGCAAAGTTTGAAAAATACGATTTTAAGTCCCAATCTGAAAAGGGACTCTTTCTTTTTTCTTAGGAAAACTCTTCCTAGCGTAAGACGAACCTGAAATTCAATACAAAGCCATGGAACTAGCGGTTGGATACTTTTTGTTTTCGGTCCCCTTGAAGCGCAGGAGTAAAAGTTTTGAAAAAGTTTCTAAACTTCTTGTGCCCAAATAACCACAGAAGTACATTGCCAAGGCCCCATGGACCTCAGAAACGGGTTTACAGACTCTCAGGGTGTCATGCAGATGGCTACAAGAAAGTAAAATCTAGGGCCAGTGGCCACTGGTCAGCTAAGATTCTTCACAGGAATGTCCTATGTTATGGCCTTGAAGCCACACAGGGGACAATCCTTATGATCCTTAGAGATCTTAATGTCCTTGGAATCAAAGTGGAAGAGGGTCCAGTTTCTTCAGGTCCTCGTCGCAGGTCACAGATACCAAGAGTGACAGGCTTAGTTCACCTGGTATCCTTCCATCATTCCAGAAATGTTCTGATGGAGGTGCTTTGGGGTGTCACATTTATGCTTGGCACCAGCTAGTGAGTGGGTGTGACTCCAGGGCACTACTTAAAGAATAGCGTAAAAGTTCCTGGGGGCAGCCCATCCCACATTTTCAATAATTCCTCTTAGCCTTACTGCAAACAGACCCAAAATGCAATGTGTAAGGGCATTTTCAAGATTACATAAGTCGTTGACAACACTAAACTTGATTTGTGAAGGCTGGGGCTGTGTATCAAAAGGGAATTAACAATATCCTCCCATATCTAACATTAAAATCCAGTTTGAATTAGGCACTTTACCCACAACAAACCCATAGACAGAAGTCTGGTAAGACAAAAGCAGAGTCCTTCATTAACCAGACAGGGAGTGCACACAATTTATCTTGACTTTGTGCTCTCTCCCTTTCCAGTGTGCCTACAGTAGTACATGGGAAAATATTACAGGGGCAACCCGTTTAACCCATAGGCCTCCGGGTAAAGAATACAAACAAAAACACAAGGAATATAGCCTACGGAATGGTTACCTGTCCATCTAATTTTCTCAGAATGGGTACCATTAATTATCCATTCTATGAAAGATTGTTTTTCGTCGGATTTCATCCAAAGCCTTATGTATAAGGAGACTCTCCAATTTTAATCCGCCATTTCCACAAATTCCATCTTCATCTATATGGTTTAAGTATTTCTTTTTATTAAACCATATTTTTTCTTAAATTTCTGTTATCTCATATTTAACATTGCTATACACATTTTATACATATATACACATACAAATACATTTACATTTATATACACATACACACTATTTCGAACCCTATTTTTCAGGTTCTTTTGCCCTATTTATTTTTAACCAAGGATGTTTATCTCAGATACATTCAAAAACATTCCTTATTTCCAGATCACCAGCACAAATGGAACTCCAAAAGAGTTTTGCCAGGTTAGAAGTTTTTTAACCTATATCTCTCTAGCACTCTTAATTCAAGCTTTATTTTATTGACTTAGTCAAACAAATTTTTGCTTGAATTGGTGTCTTCAAACAACAGTGTTGACGCGTTTCAGCCTCTTGTAAATCCAGGCCTCATCAGGACTTAATGGGCAAATCAAATTCATACCTAGAAAAACAGATATCTCAATTACATTCTATATACAACAGATGATTTTACAAGGAATATATTCTACCAATCTATTTACACAAATGATCACAAATCTATTGAACACTAATTTCTGTGATAAATCTCAAAGTACGTGGCATCAGAAGTATTTTTCTCAGTGCACACCCAACGTGTTTTCAATAATGAACACCCAACGTGTCTATAAACACATCTAGTTCTACAACCACAGAAATACGTGCCAGGCTTCCTCTATATACATCTATATACATCTCCATGCAATTATCACCTCAAGATGCCCAATTAATGCCAAGGGAGGAATACATACAACCAAATTCATGTATGATATGCGAGTCGTGTTCCAATCTCTTCCGGCTGGTTCTTTAATTTGGACTCCAATAAAAACCAGTCCAAGTATTAAACTCTCACTGAGCCGGACTTGACTAGCACAAGCGGCTCAAAGATTATAAACATAAGGCACAGTCTAGCTTACCTAATAGTGAACGCCGCCACATTTCACATCTTAGCGGTCCCAATCATCCGTTTTATATACTCCTAGGGCCGAAAGACGGGTTCCATTAGTGATTAAAGCAACTATTTACCGCTTTGGCCTTATACACCAAGTAACAACAGTATCCCAAGATTATTAGGTCAATTACCTTGATGACAAATCTTTCAACAGGTAAGGGAAAACCTATCCGAATGCAGTAAGCTAGACTGTGCCTTATGTTTATAATCTTTGAGCCCCTTGTGCTAGTCAAGTCCGGCTCAGTGAGAGTTTAATACTTGGACTGGTTTTTATTGGAGTCCAAATTAAAGAACCAGCCAGAAGAGATTGGAACACGACTCGCATATCATACATGAATTTGGTTGTATGTATTCCTCCCTTGGCATTAATTGGGCATCTTGAGGTGATAATTGCATGGAGATGTATATAGATGTATATAGAGGAAGCCTGGCACGTATTTCTGTGGTTGTAGAACTAGATGTGTTTATAGACACTTTGGGTGTTCATTATTGAAAACACGTTGGGTGTGCAATGAGAAAAATACTTCTGATGCCACGTACCTTGAGATTTATCACAAAAATTAGTGTTCAATAGATTTTTGATCATTTGTGTAAATAGATTGGTAGAATATATTCCTTGTAAAATCATCTGTTGTATATAGAATGTAATTGAGATGTCTGTTTTTCTAGGTATGAATTTGATTTGCCCATTAAGTCCTGATGAGGCCTGGATTTACAAGAGGCTGAAACACGTCGACACTGTTGTTTGAAGACACCAATTCAAACAAAAATCTGTTTGACTAAGTCAATAAAATAAAGCCTGAATTAAGAGTGCTAGATAGAGATAGGTTAAAAAACTACTAACCTGGCAAGACTCTTTTGGAGTTCGGTTTGTGTTGGTGATCTGGAAATAAGGAATGTTTTGAATGTATCTGAGATAAACATCCTTGGTTAAAAATAAATAGGGCAAAAGAACCTGAAAAATAGGGTGCAAAATAATGTGTATGTGTATGTAAATGTATTTGTATGTGTATATATGTATACAATGTGTATAGCAATGTTAAATATGAGATAACAGAAATGTAAGAAAAAATATAGTTTAATAGAAAGAAATACTTAAACCATATAGATGTAGATGGAATTTGTTGAAATGGCGGATTAAAATTGGAGAGTCTCCTTATACACAAGGCTTTGGATGAAATCCGACGAAAAACGATCTTTCATAGAATGGATAATTCATGGTACCCATTCTGAGAAAATTAGATGGACAGATAACCATTCCATAGGCTATATTCCTTGTGTTTTTGTTTACAGTAGTACATGTGGCTCAACAGGCCGTTCTATCAGGTGTCAACAGAGTGGTGTCAACAGGAAGCACACAGCCCCCACTCTGGATGTTCTGTGGAGGGCAGAGGAGTCATCTCAGTCCATTCAGGTCAGCCTAATATTTTCTGCTGGGAGGCATGTCACACCTCTTTCACACCAAATCCTGGGCTTGAGCACATGCTGGGAGATAGCAGAGGCTTTTGCTAATTAGTACTCTGTCAGTTCAGTATTTATAAAAAAATCTGACTTCACCGTTGAATTGGTTTTTTAGTAACTATTAAAACTATAGATAATGTGGTTTTCTACATAGGACAGCTAGGTCTGCAACAGTAAACTTGTAAACTTGTAAACTTGGGGATTTGTAGAGCGCAGTTGTTGCCCGTGGGCGTCCAAGCGCTGGGGAATTGTAAACCTGCAGTGCACGTAGAGGGGACAAAGGAATGAGTTAGCAAACAGATGTGAAAAGATGGGGTTTCAGTTGTTTTCGGAATATATTATGGTTCTGGGTGGCTCTGAGATGAAATGGTAGAGCATTCCAGGCCTTAGCTGCATTGTACATGAACGTTCTGCCGCCTGTTCTAGATCTCTTTATTCTTGGGACAACTGCCAAGAGGGTCTGGCTCGAACGGAGATTCCGCTTCGGGATGTATTGACAGATCAGGTTACGGGTGATGGTAGGACCCGTGTTCCAGAAGGCTTGGTGGGCTATGCATAGCGCCTTAAACAGAACCCTCTGTCGGATCGGTAGCCAATGGAGGCTTATTAAGCCGGTCCTGACTGAGTGTCTGTGGGGTATTTTAAGTAAAAGGCAAGCAGCGCTGTTCTGAACAGTTTGCAGCCTACGAAGGGTGTATTCAGGTGCACCCAGGTAGAGTACGTTGTTAAAATCAAGCCGGGAGTGGATGAGTCCTTGGATGGCTGCCTGTTTGGCTTCCAGGGGGAGGATGGGGAAGATTTTGTTTAATACCTTCAGAATGGAAAAACATGTAGCTGAGAGTTTAGTGGCTTGGGTGTTGAAGGAGAGCGAGCTGTCCAGCCACACTCCAAGACTTTTAATTGCAGTTTTTGGGGTAGGTGGCGGTCCCAAGCTGGAGGGCCAAAGGGAGGGGGGAGAGCCGGTTCTGAGGGTCCTAGGAGCATTAGCTCGGTTTTGTCTCCGTTTAGTTTCAGGGCTGATGCCGTCATCCAGCTCCTCACTTCCTCTAGGCATTCTCTGAGCCCACCTGACGCTGTTCGGGATGACTCTTGCGCCAGTGAGACCACCAGCTGTGTGTCGTCCGCATATGAGATGATGTTGACTCCAAAAGGGCGAACAACACTGGCCAGTGGTCTCATATATAGGTTGAACAAGGCCGGGCTCAGAGAGGAGCCCTGAGGAACTCCACAATTTAGTGGTCTGCTAGAGGAAACTGAATCACCGTCAAAAACCCTGAAAGACCTGTTCCTCAAAAAGGATTCAAACCAGGCCCAGGCTCTATCCACAATCCCCACACTGGACAGGCGGTTGAGTAAGGTGTTATGACACACTGTGTCGAATATTTACAACAAGGGGTGGTGAGGGACAGAGTCTCTGAATTAAGCAGAAAACTCTCACCCAGTCAAGAGATCAGGGCTAGATCCAACACCGTTTTTTTAGCTCACTGCACCATTCCAGTTTCAGAACCTGGCTGTATGCAAATTAGTCTGTTCCTGTCCCAGTGCATGATGGGAACAGGGTAAACCAAACTACAAAAGCCAATTCTTACACTGGGAAGGAAACAAGCTCCCGGGGACCGGTTTCTGGCATTACAGCCGTCTTCGGCCCGGTTTGCTTGAATCCTGATGGTGCAATGAGCAAGGGACTCACATCTGAGTATACCCTTCCACGCTTAGGGTGGACAAAAATATTTACAACAAGGGGTGGTGAGGGACAGAGTCTCTGAATTAAGCAGAAAACTCTCACCCAGTCAAGAGATCAGGGCTAGATCCAACACCGTTTTTTAGCTCACTGCACCATTCCAGTTTCAGAACCTGGCTGTATGCAAATTAGTCTGTTCCTGTCCCAGTGCATGATGGGAACAGGGCAAACCAAACTACAAAAGCCAATTCTTACACTGGGAAGGAAACAAGCTCCCGGGGACCGGTTTCTGGCATTACAGCCGTCTTCGGCCCGGTTTGCTTGAATCCTGATGGTGCAATGAGCAAGGGACTCACATCTGAGTATACCCTTCCACGCTTAGGGTGGACAAAAATATTTACAACAAGGGGTGGTGAGGGACAGAGTCTCTGAATTAAGCAGAAAACTCTCACCCAGTCAAGAGATCAGGGCTAGATCCAACACCGTTTTTTAGCTCACTGCACCATTCCAGTTTCAGAACCTGGCTGTATGCAAATTATTCTGTTCCTGTCCCAGTGCATGATGGGAACAGGGCAAACTAAACTACAAAAGCCAATTCTTACACTGGGAAGGAAACAAGCTCCCGGGGACCGGTTCCTGGCATTACAGCCGTCTTCGGCCCGGTTTGCTTGAATCCTGATGGTGCAATGAGCAAGGGACTCACATCTGAGTATACCCTTCCACGCTTAGGGTGGACAAAAATATTTACAACAAGGGGTGGTGAGGGACAGAGTCTCTGAATTAAGCAGAAAACTCTCACCCAGTCAAGAGATCAGGGCTAGATCCAACACCGTTTTTTAGCTCACTGCACCATTCCAGTTTCAGAACCTGGCTGTATGCAAATTAGTCTGTTCCTGTCCCAGTGCATGATGGGAACAGGGCAAACCAAACTACAAAAGCCAATTCTTACACTGGGAAGGAAACAAGCTCCCGGGGACCGGTTTCTGGCATTACAGCCGTCTTCGGCCCGGTTTGCTTGAATCCTGATGGTGCAATGAGCAAGGGACTCACATCTGAGTATACCCTTCCACGCTTAGGGTGGACAAAAATATTTACAACAAGGGGTGGTGAGGGACAGAGTCTCTGAATTAAGCAGAAAACTCTCACCCAGTCAAGAGATCAGGGCTAGATCCAACACCGTTTTTTAGCTCACTGCACCATTCCAGTTTCAGAACCTGGCTGTATGCAAATTAGTCTGTTCCTGTCCCAGTGCATGATGGGAACAGGGCAAACCAAACTACAAAAGCCAATTCTTACACTGGGAAGGAAACAAGCTCCCGGGGACCGGTTTCTGGCATTACAGCCGTCTTCGGCCCGGTTTGCTTGAATCCTGATGGTGCAATGAGCAAGGGACTCACATCTGAGTATACCCTTCCACGCTTAGGGTGGACAAAAATATTTACAACAAGGGGTGGTGAGGGACAGAGTCTCTGAATTAAGCAGAAAACTCTCACCCAGTCAAGAGATCAGGGCTAGATCCAACACCGTTTTTTAGCTCACTGCACCATTCCAGTTTCAGAACCTGGCTGTATGCAAATTAGTCTGTTCCTGTCCCAGTGCATGATGGGAACAGGGCAAACCAAACTACAAAAGCCAATTCTTACACTGGGAAGGAAACAAGCTCCCGGGGACCGGTTTCTGGCATTACAGCCGTCTTCGGCCCGGTTTGCTTGAATCCTGATGGTGCAATGAGCAAGGGACTCACATCTGAGTATACCCTTCCACGCTTAGGGTGGACAAAAATATTTACAACAAGGGGTGGTGAGGGACAGAGTCTCTGAATTAAGCAGAAAACTCTCACCCAGTCAAGAGATCAGGGCTAGATCCAACACCGTTTTTTAGCTCACTGCACCATTCCAGTTTCAGAACCTGGCTGTATGCAAATTATTCTGTTCCTGTCCCAGTGCATGATGGGAACAGGGCAAACTAAACTACAAAAGCCAATTCTTACACTGGGAAGGAAACAAGCTCCCGGGGACCGGTTCCTGGCATTACAGCCGTCTTCGGCCCGGTTTGCTTGAATCCTGATGGTGCAATGAGCAAGGGACTCACATCTGAGTATACCCTTCCACGCTTAGGGTGGACAAAAATATTTACAACAAGGGGTGGTGAGGGACAGAGTCTCTGAATTAAGCAGAAAACTCTCACCCAGTCAAGAGATCAGGGCTAGATCCAACACCGTTTTTTAGCTCACTGCACCATTCCAGTTTCAGAACCTGGCTGTATGCAAATTAGTCTGTTCCTGTCCCAGTGCATGATGGGAACAGGGCAAACCAAACTACAAAAGCCAATTCTTACACTGGGAAGGAAACAAGCTCCCGGGGACCGGTTTCTGGCATTACAGCCGTCTTCGGCCCGGTTTGCTTGAATCCTGATGGTGCAATGAGCAAGGGACTCACATCTGAGTATACCCTTCCACGCTTAGGGTGGACAAAAATATTTACAACAAGGGGTGGTGAGGGACAGAGTCTCTGAATTAAGCAGAAAACTCTCACCCAGTCAAGAGATCAGGGCTAGATCCAACACCGTTTTTTAGCTCACTGCACCATTCCAGTTTCAGAACCTGGCTGTATGCAAATTAGTCTGTTCCTGTCCCAGTGCATGATGGGAACAGGGCAAAGCAAACTACAAAAGCCAATTCTTACACTGGGAAGGAAACAAGCTCCCGGGGACCGGTTTCTGGCATTACAGCCGTCTTCGGCCCGGTTTGCTTGAATCCTGATGGTGCAATGAGCAAGGGACTCACATCTGAGTATACCCTTCCACGTGAGTCCCTTTCTCACTGCACCATCAGGATTCAAGCAAGCCGGGCCGAAGACGGCTGAAATGCCAGAAACCGGTCCCCGGTAGCTTGTCTCCTTTCTGGTGAAGAATTGGCTTGGTAGTTTAGTCTGCCCTGTTCCCATGATGCACTGGGCCAGGGACAGACTGATTTGCATATAGCCAGGTTCTGAGCTGGGATGGTGCAGTGAGATAAATAACGGTGATGGATCAAGCCCTGATCTTTGGACTGGGTAAGAGTGGTCTGCTTAATTCAGACACTCTGTTCATCACCACCCCCTTTTCTGAATCGTTTTTGGCCACTATAGGTGTGGCAGGGTATACTCAGACATGAGTCCCTTTCTCACTGCACCATCAGGATTCAAGCAAGCCGGGCGGAAGACGGCTGAAATGCCAGAAACCGGTCCCCGGTAGCTTGTCTCCTTTCTGGTGAAGAATTGGCTTGGTAGTTTAGTCTGCCCTGTTCCCATGATGCACTGGGCCAGGGACAGACTGATTTGCATATAGCCAGGTTCTGAGCTGGGATGGTGCAGTGAGATAAATAACGGTGATGGATCAAGCCCTGATCTTTGGACTGGGTAAGAGTGGTCTGCTTAATTCAGACACTCTGTTCATCACCACCCCCTTTTCTGAATCGTTTTTGGCCACTATAGGTGTGGCAGGGTATACTCAGACATGAGTCCCTTTCTCACTGCACCATCAGGATTCAAGCAAGCCGGGCAGAAGACGGCTGAAATGCCAGAAACCGGTCCCCGGTAGCTTGTCTCCTTTCTGGTGAAGAATTGGCTTGGTAGTTTAGTCTGCCCTGTTCCCATGATGCACTGGGCCAGGGACAGACTGATTTGCATATAGCCAGGTTCTGAGCTGGGATGGTGCAGTGAGATAAATAACGGTGATGGATCAAGCCCTGATCTTTGGACTGGGTAAGAGTGGTCTGCTTAATTCAGACACTCTGTTCATCACCACCCCCTTTTCTGAATCGTTTTTGGCCACTATAGGTGTGGCAGGGTATACTCAGACATGAGTCCCTTTCTCACTGCACCATCAGGATTCAAGCAAGCCGGGCAGAAGACGGCTGAAATGCCAGAAACCGGTCCCCGGTAGCTTGTCTCCTTTCTGGTGAAGAATTGGCTTGGTAGTTTAGTCTGCCCTGTTCCCATGATGCACTGGGCCAGGGACAGACTGATTTGCATATAGCCAGGTTCTGAGCTGGGATGGTGCAGTGAGATAAATAACGGTGATGGATAAAGCCCTGATCTTTGGACTGGGTAAGAGTGGTCTGCTTAATTCAGACACTCTGTTCATCACCACCCCCTTTTCTGAATCGTTTTTTGGCCACTATAGGTGTGGCAGGGTATACTCAGACATGAGTCCCTTTCTCACTGCTCCATCAGGATTCAAGCAAGCCGGGCCGAAGAAGGCTGAAATGCCAGAAACCGGTCCCCGGTAGCTTGTCTCCTTTCTGGTGAAGAATTGGCTTGGTAGTTTAGTCTGCCCTGTTCCCATGATGCACTGGGCCAGGGACAGACTGATTTGCATATAGCCAGGTTCTGAGCTGGGATGGTGCAGTGAGATAAATAACGGTGATGGATCAAGCCCTGATCTTTGGACTGGGTAAGAGTGGTCTGCTTAATTCAGACACTCTGTTCATCACCACCCCCTTTTCTGAATCGTTTTTTGGCCACTATAGGTGTGGCAGGGTATACTCAGACATGAGTCCCTTTCTCACTGCTCCATCAGGATTCAAGCAAGCCGGGCCGAAGAAGGCTGAAATGCCAGAAACCGGTCCCCGGTAGCTTGTCTCCTTTCTGGTGAAGAATTGGCTTGGTAGTTTAGTCTGCCCTGTTCCCATGATGCACTGGGCCAGGGACAGACTGATTTGCATATAGCCAGGTTCTGAGCTGGGATGGTGCAGTGAGATAAATAACGGTGATGGATCAAGCCCTGATCTTTGGACTGGGTAAGAGTGGTCTGCTTAATTCAGACACCCTGTTCATCACCACCCCCTTTTCTGAATCGTTTTTTGGCCACTATAGGTGTGGCAGGGTATACTCAGACATGAGTCCCTTTCTCACTGCTCCATCAGTATTCAAGCAAGCCGGGCCGAAGAAGGCTGAAATGCCAGAAACCGGTCCCCGGTAGCTTGTCTCCTTTCTGGTGAAGAATTGGCTTGGTAGTTTAGTCTGCCCTGTTCCCATGATGCACTGGGCCAGGGACAGACTGATTTGCATATAGCCAGGTTCTGAGCTGGGATGGTGCAGTGAGATAAATAACGGTGATGGATCAAGCCCTGATCTTTGGACTGGGTAAGAGTGGTCTGCTTAATTCAGACACTCTGTTCATCACCACCCCCTTTTCTGAATCGTTTTTTGGCCACTATAGGTGTGGCAGGGTATACTCAGACATGAGTCCCTTTCTCACTGCTCCATCAGGATTCAAGCAAGCCGGGCCGAAGAAGGCTGAAATGCCAGAAACCGGTCCCCGGTAGCTTGTCTCCTTTCTGGTGAAGAATTGGCTTGGTAGTTTAGTCTGCCCTGTTCCCATGATGCACTGGGCCAGGGACAGACTGATTTGCATATAGCCAGGTTCTGAGCTGGGATGGTGCAGTGAGATAAATAACGGTGATGGATCAAGCCCTGATCTTTGGACTGGGTAAGAGTGGTCTGCTTAATTCAGACACTCTGTTCATCACCACCCCCTTTTCTGACACTGTGTCGAAGGCCGAGCTTAGATCAAGGAGGATCACTGCCACTGATCCTCCCTGATCCAAGATTTTTCGCGCTTCCTCTACGACCATGAGGAGCGCTGTTTCTGTCCCGTGCTTGGGTCTGAAACCCGTCTGAGTGGGATCCAGTATATGGTGGTCCTCAAGATAGGACACCAGCTGTTGGTTTACATATTTCTCCAATACCTTGCTCAGCCAAGGGAGAAGAGAAATGGGGCGATAATTCGCCAAATCAGACGGGTCCAGATTGGGTTTTTTGATCAGAGACCTGACCATGGCACGTTTCCACTCGGGTGGGACAGTGCCAGAGGAGATGGAAGAGTTTAGAACCTCTCTGATGACAGGCAGGGTAGTGTGGGATGCTGCCATTAGGATGTCCGGAGGGGCAGGGTCGGACGGGGAACCTGACTTACCACTGAGGGCCAGTGATTCTAAAGTGGAGAGGTCTAGCGGGGGGAAGTGAGTTAACTTATAAGGGGAGGGGGAGGCGGTGGGCTGGAGGGGTTTTTAGGTTGAGTGGGCGGGTCAGTGTTTGAAGAAGAAAAGGTTGAATAGATTTTGTTTATTTTCTGGTAGAAGAATTTGGCGATGTCGTCACACTGGGTGACCGATTTCTCGACATGGGCTGTTGGGGATGGAGTGGTTAGTTTTTTAATGATTTGAAAGATCTCTTTAGGTTTTGATCTAGCGTTCAGGATCTTTTCGGCGAAGAAGGTCGATTGTGCTGTTTTTATTTGGAATTTGTACTCGTTTAAGGTTGCGCGGTACTGATTTTTGTTCTCTACTGATCGGTCTAAGCGCCAGCGTCTTTCCGCTCTTCTACAGAGGCGCTTTTTTTCTCTGAGGGATTGGGTGTACCACGGGGCGCTTTTCTGAGGCTGCTTCAGTACAGTTTTGCTCATTGGGAGCGTACAATCAAGGGTTTGGGAGATCCAGTTGGTGTATGCCTGATTTGCTGAGGCGGGATCATCCTGGATTTCTGGTTGTGAGCTGGCCAGTTTAGTGCACCATTTATCCACCTACAGGAGCGCCCAGGCCCGCCTGGGTTTGGTGGTGGGGGCCGGAGGGAAGGGTTTGAGTGTGGTCCATTTAAAGGGGATAAGGAAATGGTCCGTCCATGGTAGGGTGATGCCTGGATCCACTGTGATTTCAGGGCAGTTTGAGAAAATTGGATCTAATAAATGACCTTTTTCGTGGGTGGGAGAGTGGACACATTGAGTTAATTGTAAAGCTGCTAAGTCATCTAGTAAGATAGCAGCTGCATGATCAGAGGGGGAGTCGAAGTGTAGGTTCAAATCACCTAACACGGTGTAACTAGAAGAGGTGCTGACCCTACTAGCTGCATTTGATGGAAGGGATAGAAGGAATTGCTTCGGAAGGCCAGGCGGACGATAGATGAGAGTGCCTGAAAAACAGATGTTGGGAGAAAGGTTGATGTTAAAGCCCAAGCTCTCGCAGTCCGCGATGAACTCCGGGGAGAGGCGACAGAGGTATTGCTCTTTAAAAATGATAGCAAGGCCTCCTCCTCTCCCTTTAGGCCGGTCTTGCCGCATTATTTGGTAGCCGGCGGGGAGGGACTCAACTATCGCCGGGTTAGCTTCGCTAGTAAGCCAGGTTTCCGTAAGGAAAAGCAAGTCCGGGGTGTGCTCTTCCATCAATATGGCCATTTCTGTGCTGTGTTTGGGCAGCGAGCGGCAGTTTAGCAGGAGCATTTTGAATTCCTGCGTAGCTGTGGTGCGCAGGTGAGGTTTAAGAGGCGCAGAGCAGGTAGGGCAGATGGAAGGAAGGTCTGTGGCTTGGAGGGAATGCTGCGGGCATACGGTGACCTGAGGCCTTAGTTGGTGAAGGCAATCTAAGGAGTAGCGTATAAGTGCTGGCTGTTGGGGGGTAGGGGGGTGGCCCGAGGCCCGGACTCGGCGCGGACGAGCGCAGACGAGCTTGCCTTATGCACGCCTTTGGCGCGCATTCGTCGCGCCCGCTGCGCTCGTCCGCTGCGCTTCCTGTACATGCACATTCTTATGGGCTGAGATTACTAGGGGGCATGGCCTCGGAGTGGGCGTGTCCTGCTCCGGGCGGGGGAAATGGGCTTTTCCAAAGCGAAGTACCTGTGGTCTTTCCAGCGCTCGATTTAGGCAGAGACAAGTGCCTGCACACAGTAATCGTGTGCAGGGATCAGGGGGAGCGTGAGGTTAAAAGTATACAATTTTTACAGTTTTAAAAAGCAAACAAAGCGTCTCCCGGCTGTGCCTCAGGAGGATTACAACTAACCAGCGCCCTAGCGCGACAGCGCGCTATTAATACGATGTGCTAGGGGGCGTGGCCTCGGAGTGGGCGTGTCCTGCTCCGGGCGGGGGAAATGGGCTTTTCCAAAGCGAAGTACCTGTGGTCTTCCCAGCGCTCGATTTAGGCAGAGACAAGTGCCTGCACACAGTAATCGTGTGCAGGGATCAGGGGGAGCGTGAGGTTAAAAGTATACAATTTTTACAGTTTTAAAAAGCAAACAAAGCGTCTCCCGGCTGTGCCTCAGGAGGATTACAACTAACCAGCGCCCTAGCGCGACAGCGTGCTATTAATACGATGTGCTAGGGGGCGTGGCCTCGGAGTGGGCGTGTCCTGCTCCGGGCGGGGGAAATGGGCTTTTCCAAAGCAAAGTACCTGTGGTCTTCCCAGCGCTCGATTTAGGCAGAGACAGGTGCCTGCACACAGTAATCGTGTGCAGGGATCAGGGGGAGCGTGAGGTTAAAAGTATACAATTTTTACAGTTTTAAAAAGCAAACAAAGCGTCTCCCGGCTGTGCCTCAGGAGGATTACAACTCAGTGAAAATAGCTTTTGGGCTTTGGTAACATAGATATGGTAACATTAATCTTCTAAATGTCCCAATTTTAAATACCATGCACCTTACCTTGTGGGCTACAAGGCTTAAGTAGGGCTGATATACTAATATTTAAAAAGGAGATTTTTCCTTGTTAAAAAGGGTTATTTTAACAGGTTGCAGCTTTTTTGCTATAGCAGGTAGGCTACAATGGTAGGCCTGAAGCCATGCTTTCCTTTGTCATAAAAGTGGATGACTGTTACAAATGGGGTTTCTGGTTGGCTAGGGTATGTACCTAAGCCAGGCAGAACCCCCCACTCTAGTCAGGGTAAGGGAGCTACGCACCAATGATAACCCCTGTTCATCCCCTTGGTAGCTTGGGAGAGAAGTCAGGCTTATCCCAGAGGCAATGTGTAAAGCGCTTGTGCAACACACTCTCACACTAGTGACACACTAGGCGCACCACAAAAAGAGATTCCAGACAAGGTTCTATAAAAAATATCCTTTGTATTATTCATAAAAACACATTAGCCCACAACCACATACATTACTGTGCCACTAGGCACTTGTTATGACGTTACACAGCTTCATAAATAACTTGGTTAAATCGGGCCATTGTCATAACAGTATAGATAGGGCACTCAAGTAATGGCTTACGCATTGCACGTCATCAAACCTCATGCCAACATGATGCATATTAAGGCTGGTTGTCCTAAAACATCTCCTCACCCTGTATGGTCATAAACCAGAAACACTGGTGATCAGTAGAATCCATAATCACCAAGACACATTACCCTATGTTACCATAAAGAACCTCATGAGCGGCCCCTGCGCTCTTATTATCGGGGAGACGGAGAAGGCTCCAACTCTCCTGGTCTCCCAGTACCTGTTATCTGGTAATTTCAGGATGAGCCTCACCCTCGCTGGGCAGGCAGCCGGAAACTCTCTTTGGCAGTGCAACCCTTGCACTCTCATCACCGGGAGTGCGGTTTAGTTTCTGTTTGGAGCCGGAATGTAGCAGGGGACCTCCGCCGAGGCTTCACCCAGTTGGTGATGCCAAACAGTGCCCCCAAAGATCTGCCAAGTTGTCAGGTAGGTCTCGCTCGGTCCTCCCCTCTTGCCGGACTGGTCTCCACTGTGCAGCACGCAACCGCACCGATCGGAGGCTGCTGTGGCCAGACCGGTCAACGTTGGGGACAAAACTTCGTCAGGCCTCCCGCTATTCTCTACTAGTAGCTTGCTCTCGTGGTTCCGCAGAGAGAGGGCATGGCTGAACTCCCGGCCTGCCCTTAACAGGTCAACCGCCGAATCCTCTGCCTTTGCTCTTAGCGTTGCTTCCTTGCCGCCAGGGACCTACTGAGGGGGTCTCCTCCGGACATCCGGCGCTTCGGTCGTAGCCCCTGTGTTGCTATGGTAACGTGCAGGTGCCACGTTCGGGCTTCCTGTTATGCTGCAACTCATAGATAGGACCCTCTGGCACTGCTGTGCGGATGCCCCCCCGGCAGGGTGAGCCGAAAAGGAACCCTTGCCCCTCTTCCCACTGCCGCGCTCTGATTCTCGTCAGTCAGCCACGCGCTGGCCTAACAAACATCTAAGAGATAGCGCACAAAGGTTTCTGTGTTTCACAGGCCCTCCACAGGAAATTCGTCCCTGGTCACTACACAGGGGGAATCTTTTCCCCGCCGCAAAGCACAGCGCGGTTTTCAGGGAATGACTCTAAGATGCAGCGCTTCGCAACGCGCATGAGTTTGCAAATACCAGGGGCAAACCAGCAAAGTGCAGGCAGGCAGGCCAGCAAAAGGGTCCTCAGTGCAAAGTGGTAGTCCTTATTTCAGCCAACAGGCAGTAGGTTAGCCCTCCAGAATAATCAGGTCCCAAGGCCGTACCTCCTGGCAGTCCAGCAGCCTTCCGGTCACAAGTCCCCGCAGTGTTTTCTACCCTTCAAATGGTCACAGCCCCTGTACTTATAGTGTCAAAGTCTTTGTTCTAGGGGCGCTTCAGACACATTGTAGAAGTGCACCACACCTCTCATTGACATTGTAAGCCCAGGCCCAAGACACACCACATGGGGTGCAGAGACAGCATTGTAGAAGGCAGGCATAACCCTATTCAGGAGCAGGTGCAACTCCTCCCACCACTCCAATGCAGACCAGGCCTATTCAGGTGCAAGGGAAACTCCTCCTGCTACTCTAAATTCAGCCACGGTCTATTCAGCTTAGTGCTGAGTCACCCAGGAAATGCAGGGCACACCTCAACCCCCCCTTGGGACCCCCCCTTGGGACTGTCAGTTAAAACCAGACGGTCAATACACATCCAGGCAGGGCAAAAAGACACAGAAATGCCCACTTCTAAAAGTGGTATTTCTAAAATAGCAATAATAACTCTGCTTACACCAATAAGCAGGATTTATCACTACTATTCCAAACATACCAAACATGGTCAAGCTACCCCTCCCAGATCAGAAATTACCACTGAAGCAGATATCAGGGAATCCCCAATGAAAACATATGAGAGGGCAGCCTCACAGCAGTGAGAAACCAAATAATCTGTTTGTCACCACCAGGACATGCTACACAGTTAAGGCACATGTCCTACCTTTTACCTTCACAGCACCCTACCCATAGGGCTAGCTGGGGCCTACCTTAGGGGTGACTTATATTTAGTAAAGGGGGAGTTTCAGACTTGGCAACCACTTGCCATGTCACAACACTGCTGCAGTAAACTGCGAGTGCAGACCCTGCAGTGGCAGAGACCTGAGACAGATTAGAAAGGTTACTTCGGTGGGTACTGTAAGCAGCGCTGCAAGCCCACTAGTAGCATTTAATTTACAGGCCCTTAGTATATGGGATACCACTGTACCAGGGACTTACAGGTAAATTAAATATGCCAATCAGGTGTAGACCAATCTTACCAAATGTATAAGAGAGTGCACATGCACTTTAGCACTGATCAGCAGTGGTAAACTGCCCAGAGTCATAAAACCACCAACAACAAGTCAGAAAAAATACAGGAGGAAGGCAAAAGGTTTTGGGGTGTCCCTGCCAAAAGGGCCAAGTCTAACAATGACAAAAGAACTGCTGCAGTCCAAGGATAACATTTCACTTTTCACGTCATGGGTATATTTCCGCACCATATACTATGGGCTTGTAGAAAAGTTAATTAAGCAAATCAGAGGTTAGTAATTTCTGCATGTTGTATCAGTCACAGCACCTACACTGGACAGTTGTGCCCCGACAAAAAAAAAGGGGGTGAAGCATGCAATGAGTAACTTTTCAATTGTTTCCCATTGCTATTTAAATACTAACCCACTGATAAGTATAGATAGGAATAGCTATTAGGAAGTGACATCTACAATACGTCCCTTCCAAACAGTGATTTTTTAGACATGTTTAAACCCATTTTAAGACCCAGAAAAAGGATACAGACTCCTTAATTGGGTTTTAAAACATTGCAAAAAAGCATTTTTGTGGTCATAAAATCAAAATCGTAGCATTTGGCCCACAAAAATACATTGTACATTGGTCATGTCAGGCCTCCATTCTATTTGTGCTGATGAAAGCATTTTCAAATTCACGACATGTGTAGTGTAGTTCCTAGTTTCCCACTAGGCCCTGCGCATTGGAATAACATAAACAGTAGTATCGACGTGGAACTGCGGATATTCCAGGCCTCCACTGACTATGCTAAACTTAATTGGGTTGTGTTACCAACTAGCTCAGAGGTCACTGGAAACTTTCTTCTCTGCATAGGAAGTGATCAGCTTCCTTGGCACAGACAAGAAGGGATTCAGTTTTCCAACAACCGTGCAACATGACAACTTTGCTCCTCAGATCAAGAGTCGATCTCTAGGGTCGTGTGAAACAATAGACATAGATTTCACTCAGTCAGTCTAGTGCAGTTTACTTTCACAGTATGTAGAGAATAGAGAGACGGGCGTGTATCAATAAAGGGTTAACATTTATTGAACAGTCTTTCTTCTCGTACAAGAGAAATGTATTGCCACAATTGCAATAACTGTTATTGTAAAAAGTACGTACAGTAAGATAAGTATTGCGAAATAGAACTGTAAAAGCATTGATATGGTTTCTCAGCCATACAATGGTTTAAAAGTAATAAAACATATATACAGTCATATATACATTAGGCTAACATACTCAACTGGTGCTTCTAACTAAGCCTACCCCAGTGTGCCTGACCTAAGCCTAACACGTGAAAGGGGAGTAAGTAAGTAGCTTTAAGTTAAGTTGGTTTTGCCAAGGTTTGTTTCAAGAATTCTCGTCTAAGGGTTTAGTCAACACCATACCTCTGAATAGAATGATGGAGGATTGGTATCTCCTTCAGGGGTCTCTCTTGATATCCCAGTCACCCGCGAGGGTAAACCGGAAGCGCCGGGACTGGATTTCTCTGCACGAGAAATGCAGCGGCTTCTCTTCAGCGCGTCGAGGAAGGAGGGGTGACAGCGTCCGCGGGCAGCTGGAATCGGCTGGATGTCTTCGCAGAGGACGGCTGCTCGGCTCCTCAAGCGTACTGCACCATAGTTCGCGCTGTAGCGGCGATAATGGTAATCAGCAGCTTCACCACCACAGGATAGCAGGCTGCAGCGACAGAGTGCTAGTTTTTTACCAACACAGGGTCATGCAGGCAGCTGGCATCAGCAACAGGCAACGAACTCGCAGCTCGTATCTCACATTGCTTAAGGCAACGTTGGTAATATTTATACCTGACAGGTGCCGGGTTTGACGCAAGTTTGCTGGACATAAGACGTCAATTAAAGATGTCACTAGGAAGTGACAGTTATCAGTTGCTCATTAGAGTTCTATTACTAATCAAAACATAGCAAGCGGGGATTTCCAGGTTTGCTGAGTTTTTATCTTGTTGAAGAACTCGGAGTGTTATCTAGGAATATCAGATAGTGACTGCTGCTCTGTCATTGCACTAATTGGTCGCAAAGGAAGTAGCAGAGAGTCATGCTGGAATGTGGCTCTGTTCGTGTGAGGCCAGAGATGACTTTTCAGAAAATCGCACTTGAACGGTTATGCCAATATAGGGAATAAATGGATTTATAGCCGAATAGGGGCATAAGGTCACAGTATCGATCAGGAACCTAGATAAGCACGCAACACCCACTCCACGTTTTCATGTCCATCAAAATTACTAAAACTAAGCAATAAGATGCATGTGTAACATTGCCCACCCCAAAATACATAAATGCATTCGAAATAGGCGTACTTGTAATATATGGAATTTAGGTACTGTACGTTTTTTTAAAGCATAGTAATCATTCAAAAGGTATTGCATATGAAATCAATGAACGATTATGCAAAAAGAATTACACATGAAGTATCTCTGACAGAAGAAATGCGAGATAAATCATCACATAAAAATGCATAGTAATAACATGTGTGCTAGAGGCTGGTGTTATGTTGTTATGTCTCTAGATGTGCTTAGAAATAGAAGTGTGAAGCTTCTGTTCTCTAAGAATAGTTTTTACGTTAAGCAAAGAATTTGTTTGTGCCAAAAAGAGAGGGTCAATATTTAAAAAAAATTGTCCAATTCAAAGAAAATCGATTTCCCAAAGCTCCTGGCAGTTTTTGTTGATCAAAACTGAAGGCCGAATTCAGAGTTCATGGGAACGCTGTGTGTCGGAAAGCTTCTCAAAAGTTATTGTTTCTCTATGGGTGAGAACATCGTATCAGACAGGCTCGCAAAGAATTGGTCTACAAATTCAGGTGATAGTTCAACCAAATTAGATAGCGCTGTAACTTGGCAGGTGTGAGAATGATTGCTGTCATCGAAGGCAGGACCAGCAATGCTCACAGAACGTTGTACCTGGATGATGTTGCTTTTGTCACTCGCTCCACTGTTACCACTTGGCTGTAGTACAGGAGTCTCCACGAATGCCGTTATCAGGATTGGTAGCCGCTGGGGACAACACAATGCGTGAGCCGTTATTGGACTGAGCAAAGTATCGACGTCCATTGGTACTGCTGATGGAAGTGAAAGACAGATGTCCAACACGCATTCATCGCCGCAAAGCATACACCGTAGCACAGGTAAAATGCAATTTTGCCATATCGGTCTGAATGAAAGGAACCAGGTCATGTTTAGATCTCTCAGCCTGGCCAATCCGAGGACGTTAGTTATCCTGTCCCTGTAGCGCATTGCTAGGATTGTCTCTTCCATTCCCATGGGAGCTATGTCTGAGCCGAGGCTTGCCATAACGTAGCAGGAGGGTCAAAAATAGAATCCCTGCGATGAGTCCCAAAAATAGTGGAATGCCGCCAAAAATGGAGTGCACAAAATTAGGAAAGATTCCCAAAATTGCCTGGAAGGGTGTTAGCAGTCCCGTAAAGACTGTCTTAAATATGCCTGGGATGCTTGTTGCACTAGACATGTTAAGGAGTTGGCTGAACATTTCTACGAAATGCACGGGGCAATTTGTTGATAAAAGGTCATGGACTTCAGTAGCCGTCCTTGCGACTAGAAGATCATACGTCTCTTTAGATGACGTTATAGGCACTGTTGTCTGTAAAAGCACAGATTTCATTTTGCTTAATGTATCAATTCGTATAGAATAGAGATTCAGACGAGGCCAGAGGGGAGTCACTATGTCTGGAGGCCCGCTCGGGAACAATGCTTGCATACAACATTTGACCATGGACGTAACTTGTACTAGATAACTTTTCCCTGGCGTCAGGCCACAACATCTTTGATCCGTTCTAAGAATGTAACTCCCGTTTGCGAGTTGCATAAAGAAGGGCTCTATCTGAGTTGCAGGTGTGACTAGCTGGTGGCATGAAAGGTTGTTTGAATTTCCATCACATGCTCCGTGTAAATTAATACCCTGACACAAAAGTATACCGCTTAGTGAGTGTTTACAGTTGTCACCACTAAGAAATACATTTTTGTCGCTGTCACTATAGCAAGAATGAGTGTATGGTAATTTCCATTCGGATTTTACATATCCCTTACCCAATTGTTCATACTGGCCAGCAGGTATGTACTCAAGGCATTTATGAAATCGGAAAGTTGTAATCGGAATTGTGATAATTCCGTGTATTATCCATTCAATGACAGGACTCTCTGACATTGTCAATGGTAATCTCTCGAGTTTTTCGATGCTCAGGATTGTATAGTCTGCTCCTTTCTGTGCCAAACTGATCTGTTTATCAGTAAGGTTAAAACTGGAAAATAATGACGTTGTGTTGATTAAACGCCAAGGCACATAGCCTGAACGAAGATTTTGCAGCGTCCAGCCTAGTTCTATAATAGAGCGTAATTGAGACTGGCCATGTTGTAACATTAGCAAATCTCTGTCTATCACATCAAAGGCAGAGGATACAATATTGTCCAAAGAATATATTCTGGAAGACAGAGTCATTAACCCATTGTCTACTACAGAAAGTGATTTCTCCAAATTAATACGATCAATTTCTCGTATTTTTTCAGCAGTTTCAATTTGCTTTACTTTCCAAGCCTCGTTGTAAGCAGCATAGATACTGGTCGCTATGAAACGCTTTTGACGCTGTTTGCGTGGTCCAAGAAAGAAATCGCGCAAATCAGCACCATCTTTTAGTAAAGACAAGTGTTGCTTAATTTCAGCCAGTGTGGACGAGGTTAGCCATTCTAGGCAGAGTTTCCCTACACTGTATGTGGTTATAATCCCTGGATGTTGTCTCTGGGAGTATCTAGAGTCTAATCTGGTCATTTTTAAACCCTGTGTTTTATTCAGGAACCTATCTTGACAGCTATTTGTGTCTGTAGGCCAGATTAACCACTTTTTCCAATCAGGATGTGTTCTGTTGAAATTTAAAATGTGTGACACGTCTAACTCAATATCAGCTGTTGTATTTTCAGGTATTGGCTTCGGTATAGACGGTGTTTTCATTTCTTTGATCTTAGCTAGGCCAAGACAAGATGTTTGGTGTACAGTGTCATTTAAAAATAACATTTGTTCAGGTATCATGCAGGTTCTAAATAGTGCTTCAATGCCTTGCACCTGCCAATCTTTTGTACCCCAAATTGTCTTCGTTTCAATATTATTTTTTCAATAATCAAAACCAAATGTCATCATTTTGTCATAAAATGCTTCTGAATATATCAATTTAGAATTTGTCAGCATTGTTTTCATTCCTGTTTTATCTAACAGTTTGTAATAAAACGTTTCTGCATCACTGGTGTTAAACCCTGAGAAGTATTTGAATTTCTCAAAAAATGCTTTAGAACTGCTTTTAGGTGGTGTAGAACAATGTTCCCATTGATTATACATAAAAACATTTCTAGGCTGTGCAGATTTATGCAAGTAATGATCCCCATAGTGGGTGTAACAGAATAACTGCTCATAACTAGATGAACCTTGTAAATAATCATGATCTGTGAATCTAGCTGACATTACTAAATCAGACATCATGTCATTAATACTGTTAAAGTCCCAATCATCAGAGAATGTACTAGGTGTCACAAAGTCACTTAAGGAAACCTTTAGTTGATGAGGATACTTCAGGATTTCGACCGGACCATAGATCTCATAGTCTGTTTTCTCCCATACTACCCCACCAGGTATTGGAATTGCTGTGACATTTACTGTTGACAGTTCTCTTTTCTTCACGTGGGATGATCTGTGTGGTTTCAGGACTAGGTTGATGTTCTGACTTGCTGTGTCCATTGTAATATATTTTCCTTCAATGAATTTTCCCAAACACAGTACCATGATGAGCCAAAGCAGGAGGAAAAATACACCTAGACCGAACCAGAACTCTAGCCAAGGGGAAATTAAGTAGATTTCCTTCAGTTGATGAAAGAGTTCCGTTGCTTTTTCTTTAAAAGACTTTTTTGTTTCTGGCATCACTTCGGGGTCACTTAAATCTTCAGAGAAGTTGTCGAAGTTGATGAAATAACCAGAGGCAGTTCTGTCAATTGATGGGATTGTTCTTTCAATCTGTCTTTCGGTAGCACTTTCTGATGCCACATCATTGTAGACTGGTGTTGTTTCTTGACGAACTGTTTCAATCTGTGTTTCAAGAGGCACGAGTTCCATGGCATTATTGCATAGTCCTTCATTGTGCACTGCAGGCTGATCGAATGTGATTAGTCTTTCAGTTTGAACCTCTTGGATTATTGCAAGTTTGGGTATTCTGTTCTTTCTTGGGAGTCCACTGGGCCTACTGTTGATTATAGGCCACATGCTTGTGGTTTTACCAGATCGATGGACACGACTCTGTTCTCCTTTTTACCAGCAAGGGGCGGTAGCACAACTGATCTTGTTCCGGTGACTGCTAAGACAGGTACTGCTTTTCTGTAAGAAGGCCCAAATTCCTTCTTCACCGCGATCTTTTCTCTGACTAGATCCCCAATCTTTGGAATCCAGACAGGCCTTGCTGGGGCTGTTGCGGGTGGTGCCTCGTCAGTGGTACTTGGCTGTTGCTTTAACTTTATGTTGCTTAATGATTTTCTTGTTTCATTCAGTTCCTGTAAAATAGCCAAACGGTCTTTTACATCAAACTGCGTTGTTTCTTCTTGTACCACTGACATCTGACTATCGAGGTCCTGAACGCTCATTCTAATTCCGAACAATAGTTCGTATGGGCTGAAACCTTTTAGAGAATTTCTTGGCATGTTGTTAAGACTAGTCTGGACACTTATTAAATGTTTGACCCACCCAGCGCCTGAACCTAATACCTTCGCTGTTATAGATTGCTTTATGTC
Source organism: Lissotriton vulgaris (assembly GCF_964263255.1). Lineage (NCBI taxonomy): Eukaryota > Metazoa > Chordata > Amphibia > Caudata > Salamandridae > Lissotriton > Lissotriton vulgaris. The sequence goes on from NC_141685.1 coordinate 1,473,008,478, forward strand.
CCGGTTTTTTCTTTCTACCACACTATTCCCTTCGGGGTGCGACGGACAAGAATACCGCAACCCAATTCCCATGCTGGCCATGGCCTCCTTATAGGCTCGAGAGCTGAAAGCAGGACCCATGGTCAGAATGGAACGTGGTAATTGCGTATGTGCCGATAAAGACTCGCAAATCTTTTATAACCGTTCTAGCGTCAGCCGAGCGCTGGGGCCACATCCATATGAACCTCGTACAGGAATCCACTGCTACCATGATATATCTATAGTTGCCGTCCCTTTGTAGGGGACCACAGTGGTCCAGGTAAACGCATGCAAATGGTTTATCCGAGATGAGAAGGGGTGTCTGCGCTGGTCGTTTCACTGTTGATACTTTTATCCTTTGGCATATGTCGCATTCTAATACATACTTTTTAGTTTGTATTCTCAAGCGAGGCCACCAATATCTCTGTTTTAATAGTGATATTGTTGCGGAAACGCCAGCGTGTGCAGAAGCAAGCCCTTCGTGTGCCGCTTTGATTAGTCCTAGTCTGTGTTCCCTGTTTGGAATTACTCTATCCCCCACTCCAGGGATTCGAGCAAAAGGAACATTATTTGTATCCGTTAAGTACAAGTACTTTTCAGGAAAGCCTTTTGGGAGTGTGTTCTTATCATTTTTTACTGACGCACTGACAGCTTGTAGAATATCGCTGTCTATTTTTGTTTGTGACCGAGTTATCGCAGCTACGGAAGCCGTTTGCACAGCTGCCTTCGCGGCTTCATCAGCCAATGAATTCCCTGCAACGTGAACGCCATCACGTTGATGACTCAGTGTATGTATCACGTGAGTCTTTTGTAGTTCTTTTTGTAAAAGAACTACCTGTTCCCAAAGCATTTTATGCTTTATTGTGCCACCTTTTGCATCTTTGAAACCATTTTCCACCCAATTCTGCAAGTATTCATTATAAGATTGTACGCAATAAAAAGAATCGCACACTATTAGTGTGGGGAATTCGCGATCGGTATTTTCTAGCGCCATCTTAAATGCTACTAATTCAGCTCGTTGAGCCGAGCAATCTCCTAGAGATTGTGTTTTAGTGGCCAATGGTCTAAATTTTCCTTTGTGCCAGCGACCTTTAACAATCGCGCACGCAGCACTGTAAGCTTGCTTACCCCCAACTGCGGGTTGTGCTGATCCGTCAGTATATATAATACTTCCGTATTCTTCGAGAGGCAGGATTTCAATTGGCAGAGGACACTCATATTCATATTGTAAAAATTCCTGTGTTTTTAAGTTAGGATCGAATTCGTAAACTACGTCTGTTGCAGCAAGAGAATTAACCCACTGAATCCATCTCGGATGCAAAGCTTTAGCATTAGGAATGCTTGCTTTAGTTACCGCTTCTAAAGCCGGTATGGGTGTTACGATTATTATTCGTTTACCTTGTGCTAGGGGCCTTTCTTTCGCTACAGCAGTCTGAACCGCAGTTAGAATTTTCTCCGTTGAACTGAATTTTATTTCAGCCTTTGTGTACAAATGTGATTTGTAAGCTATTGGTACCTTTTCTCCCTCATTAGAGGTCAGGAACGTGAATCCGCATCTTCCTGGGATGACTCGGATGACAAGATCGATCGTGTTGTCACGTGTATCTAATTTTGTTTTTGCTAACATGTCTGTTTGCAGTGATCTCAAAATTTCTGTGTGTTTTTGAGTCCAATTGATTTGTTTTAAATCAGGTTTTATTAGTTCGTAGAGAGGTTTAACCCTCTCTGCGTAATTTAGGATGTAAGTTCTTCCGAAATTCAGAAAACCTAGTATGGATTGTAAATTCTTCAGCGTTTTTGGAGCTTGGAGTACAGCGCACTTCTCTAAGAAGTTGTCCGCTAGGCTTTTCCCTTCACTTGATAATTCGTACCCTAAAAATAGTACTGTCAGATGGGCAATTCGGGACTTTTTAAAGTTGAATTTGTAACCCTCTGCTGCGAACCCAAGTATAATGGTGTTCACTCTTTTCAAGTGAGTATCCAAGTCGTCGTCTGTGAGATAAATATCATCTACGTAAGATAATGCTTCATCATCATAGATTTGTAGTAACTCTGTTACCCTAGCTGAGAATAGTCCTGGGCTGTTCTTGAACCCCTGTGGGAGTCGACAGAATTTTTTCTGTGACCCAAATGCAGAGAAAGCGGTCAAATATCTGCTTTCTGGTGCAATGTTTTGACAAAAGAAACCATTAGAAATGTCTAATGTCGTTTTGTATTTTTTCCTAACTATGTTATTCATTAGGGCTGCACTATGCGAGTTTTGTACTGCAAAAGTTTTGCAACATGTATTAAGATGTCTGTAGTCCAAAACTAGACGATATGAATTGTCTGGCTTGGAGAAAGGAAACAAAGGATTGTTCATTTGAGAGGTGCATGTTTCAATCACCCCCTGGTACTCAAGTTGATCTAAGATCTCCCTGACCTGTTTTTTAGCTTCTTACTTTATGGGATACTGCCGTTGGGCAGTTGGTTCACTTTTTAATTGGATTTTGTGAGGCGGTGAATCCTCATCCCATCCTACATGATTTTTATATAATGCAGGTGCCTGGGCCACTGCCCATTTCCTTGCATATGTGTATTTTTTGTGAATCGGAATGTGATTCGAGAAGGCAGGCATAATCACTTCTTCGCCACGAGGGCACTCCCTGACAAACTCCGGGGGCCAATCTTTTTCAGCTAACAGAATATCATAGCCTTTTGAGAGCTTATCCCAAAATAGACCCTTAATTTTCCTAGTCTTATCACCCCCCATACGCAATGTTATTTCGTATATTTTATGGGGCTCGCTAAGTCTGGCGTCGGCAGTTTCAACCTGAATGTATTCATTCGTGTCCACTGTCTCCAGATGACTCATCAAGATCTTGCGCGCTATACTGTTTTCTGCTGCACTGTCCAACATTGTAAATGCCCACTCCCCGTTTTTCAACTGTGTCCTCAGTATTCTCGGCATGGTTGATTACTCTAATACTGGCTACCTTCTTTTTCTGAAATTGAGATTTTTTACTCTGAGCAGGTTCCTTGTCTTTGGACTTGGTGTGCTCTCCTGGGTCTGACCGTCCTCTTCTTTCCGAATTCTGTGGAAGAGATCGAGAGGGACGTGTATCAATGCTTTGATATCTATCAGGTTTTTTCAGATTATCCCTATTTCTAAGGTTATATCTTTTCTCAGAGGGCTCCCTCTGGGGAGACTGGCGTTCTCGAGTCGGAGTTCTTTCCCTCCGTCGAGGAGACCTTCCTCTGGACTGGAAAACTTTTTCCTTGGGAGTGGATTGTTTATTTCCATCCCAGCTCTTTTTAGGAGTGTTTAAATTATTTTTAATAAATCATTTTTCAGGATTTTCGAGCAGTTGGGGCTTAACTGGTTTCCCACCCAAGCTGTCTCTACCTAATTCTTCATAGCATTTTTCTATGATTTTTGCAAGCTCAACAGGATCTTTTATATCTGTTTCCCTCAATTTCTGGCGGATCGCCACAGATGCTGCTTCTCCTCTAATGTTGGCTAATAATATAGCCGTGACCTGCTTGAAATCTTTCAGTAATTTCATACCTAGATTTAAAGCGGGCTCTGGACCGAATTCATTTTGAATCTGTTTTAGCACTTCTGGTATTACCGCCATAGACGGAACACCGTGTGTTTTTGTGTAAATGGAAGCAAAGACTGTACCCCAAGTGTCACAGTCCTCCACGTGTGGTGCGATTCCCATAGGAAGGCAGATGATCAAGATTCTGTGTTTCTCAATAGGGGTAGTATCAGGAAATACTGCCTCTATTTGAGTGATTTTCTGGGCTAACCAGAAAGGAATTTGTTCCCGTTTTACGGGTGTTTTACCAAGACATGACTGTATGTTCTGTGGTGTGATTTTATTTGTGTTCCCCTGATGAGGGGTCAGCTGTGGTGTATTAACAGCTGGCTGGACTGTTGCAGTCCGCATTACATATTGGACTAATTGCCTATGTATTTTTATTAATGTGTTTAGCTGTGCTAACAGCTCTTCTCTAGACATTCTTGCAATGTCAGGATGTGGTGTGTAGCTGGCTAGAACCGGCCACGTGGCTCCTGGTCTACCTAGTGGACCGAGCCTAGTTATGTGATCATTGTGTTTTAGGGCGCCATTAAACCAGAGCAGGTGCTCTTGAAATTTAAGTGGGATTTCAATCTCCTCGAAAGGAGCGTACTCTCCCGGAGGTTCCTCTATTTTGTAATAGTGAAACTCCTGTGTTATAGTGTTTACCGCTGGAAAGTTTATCCATGAATAGAATACCTCTGTCTGCCGATACTCGTGAGCCTCTATCACGAAAATTACTGTACCACCTTGAGGTGTCAGTCCGTTTTCTATAAGTTTTAAAGTTATAGATCTTCTTAACTGGACCGGGATGATAATAGCACCCGGGTCTGTGGATTCGGGACCTTGCTGAGTCGCATCTGCTGCGGCCCCAGTGGTGCCGTTGTTTTCTACTGACATTGTATAAATGCAGTTTTTGCAGAGTAGGTCTCCAAGGAGACAAAGATTAGATGCACAATATTTTGGAACACTGTATCCTTCAACGTTGAATAAACCAGAGCTTTACATAGGAATCTCTTCCTACTAAGGTCGGGCGGATTTTAACCTTTCACCCACTCCAGACGTCTATTGGAGTATTTACGGGAGAAAAGGGTGTGAAATATGCACGACTGAGTTACTCTATAAGTCTTGCGTTAGTTTATCGCCTTACCAAATGTTTGGGCGCCATGTAGTGTAGTTCCTAGTTTCCCACTAGGCCCTGCGCATTGGAATAACATAAACAGTAGTATCGACGTGGAACTGCGGATATTCCAGGCCTCCACTGACTATGCTAAACTTAATTGGGTTGTGTTACCAACTAGCTCAGAGGTCACTGCAAACTTTCTTCTCTGCATAGGAAGTGATCAGCTTCATTGGCACAGACAAGAAGGGATTCAGTTTTCCAACAACCGTGCAACATGACAACTTTGCTCCTCAGATCAAGAGTCGATCTCTAGGGTCGTGTGAAACAATAGACATAGATTTCACTCAGTCAGTCTAGTGCAGTTTACTTTCACAGTATGTAGAGAATAGAGAGACGGGCGTGTATCAATAAAGGGTTAACATTTATTGAACAGTCTTTCTTCTCGTACAAGAGAAATGTATTGCCACAATTGCAATAACTGTTATTGTAAAAAGTACGTACAGTAAGATAAGTATTGCGAAATAGAACTGTAAAAGCATTGATATGGTTTCTCAGCCATACAATGGTTTAAAAGTAATAAAACATATATACAGTCATATATACATTAGGCTAACATACTCAACTGGTGCTTCTAACTAAGCCTACCCCAGTGTGCCTGACCTAAGCCTAACACGTGAAAGGGGAGTAAGTAAGTAGCTTTAAGTTAAGTTGGTTTTGCCAAGGTTTGTTTCAAGAATTCTCGTCTAAGGGTTTAGTCAACACCATACCTCTGAATAGAATGATGGAGGATTGGTATCTCCTTCAGGGGTCTCTCTCGATATCCCAGTCACCCGCGAGGGTAAACCGGAAGCGCCGGGACTGGATTTCTCTGCACGAGAAATGCAGCAGCTTCTCTTCAGCGCGTCGAGGAAGGAGGGGTGACAGCGTCCGCGGGCAACTGGAATCGGCTGGATGTCTTCGCAGAGGACGGCTGCTCGGCTCCTCAAGCGTACTGCACCATAGTTCGCGCTGTAGCGGCGATAATGGTAATCAGCAGCTTCACCACCACAGGATAGCAGGCTGCAGCGACAGAGTGCTAGTTTTTTACCAACACAGGGTCATGCAGGCAGCTGGCATCAGCAACAGGCAACGAACTCGCAGCTCGTATCTCACATTGCTTAAGGCAACGTTGGTAATATTTATACCTGACAGGTGCCGGGTTTGACGCAAGTTTGCTGGACATAAGACGTCAATTAAAGATGTCACTAGGAAGTGACAGTTATCAGTTGCTCATTAGAGTTCTATTACTAATCAAAACATAGCAAGCGGGGATTTCCAGGTTTGCTGAGTTTTTATCTTGTTGAAGAACTCAGAGTGTTATCTAGGAATATCAGATAGTGACTGCTGCTCTGTCATTGCACTAATTGGTCGCAAAGGAAGTAGCAGAGAGTCATGCTGGAATGTGGCTCTGTTCGTGTGAGGCCAGAGATGACTTTTCAGAAAATCGCACTTGAACGGTTATGCCAATATAGGGAATAAATGGATTTATAGCCGAATAGGGGCATAAGGTCACAGTATCGATCAGGAACCTAGATAAGCACGCAACACATGCTAGAACAAGCATTGGCATAGCCAATAGGACTCGCGGTTGGGAACTTAGAAGTGTTTATCCATGCAACACTTGATGTTGTTGCACCAAGGATATTGTGCTGGGTAACTAAACACTTCTAAGGTCCCAAAGGCGAGATCTATTGGCTATGCCAATGCTTTTTGATATATGCTCCTATAAGCTAAATTGATTGATGGCCCAGCTTATTTATTGCTAAACTTATATTCTTCCAGTAAACTTTTAAACTTTAGTCCCTGTCTGTCATTCTTATCGAGAATGTTTACAGCTTTACTCTAATGTATGAGATTTAACAGAGACTGGACCTTCATGGAGCACTAAAGTTGGTTAGGGACTATACTGCTCCCGGTCCAAGTTGTAACATCGCATTGAACATGTAAATGAGATGCAGGTCTGTGCACCGACAGCTATTTAACCTACACCAATATTATTCTACAATTCTTTGCATCCACAAAAATATAAATCCATTCCCATGCTATCTACTTGCAGTGCTTTACATTACCATACAACCTTACCTGCCCACATTTTAAAAGGGAGAAGTGGGAGATTTTTTTTTTTATTAATCAGGAGAATGTATTGCTTCTATTGACTTCTATTGAAAAAGAGGCAATTTCAAGCATTAGGCAGCAAAAATAAAGCATTTTGGCTTACAAAATCAGGAGTCTCCTGCCCTTACCTTTGAAGCAATACCTATTGACATTACTAATGCTTGATAATTAGTGCAGAATCTCAGACCCTGTCCAACCGACTTTAAACCCGGCACACTTCAACATTCTTGCAACAAAGCTGAATGCACGCCCACTGCACAGCATGTGACCCATCAACAAATATGCTTACGGGACATAAAGTGCTAAATTAATACACCTACAACTACAGATCCACCACAGTTCCGTAAAAGTGAAATACTACATTTTGAAAACAACAATAATAATTTAGTTTAAGTGGCCACGGGGAGAAACAACAGTCATCGGGTTATATAATCCATAGCATGGAGACGGCACTGAAGCCGGAACCGATAAAGTGGAGATGCGAGCTAAGGGGAGGGCATTGAGTGTAACATCGTTGGCAGCTCTGAACCGGAAGTGGGACAAAGGATGCCCGGTGTTGTAGGAAACTAAGGCATCTGAGAACCATGGATCTCAGGGGACTCTTTCAGGACTTTAATCCCAGGTAACATGGGTCTGAAGGGCTTGGGGGCTAGCATCCCAAGGGTGATCGAGAGCATCTGTGTGGGTGCGGGGAGGAAGACCCTAAAGTGCATGTAAGGGGGAGTGGGAGAAAGAAGAGCACTGGTAATTCCGGTGTGAGGTATGAGGCCTGGGTCATATCTTTGGGTGTTCGGAAGAGTAATACATTGTTAGCATAGATATTGGAAGCAGCACCTCGGGAGCTGAGGTCTTTAAGGTCCCCACGATCGCCCCTCTCCAAAGTGCACAACTAGTGCATCACAGCGAAGAGTAGAGGACCTTGTCTTTTCTCACGGGCTTGGTGTTTGTTTTCGAGGCAAAGGGCATCACCCCTACTCATGTCCTGTAGAAATATCCTTCCTGCTTTTACTTATTTTTAGAAAGAAGACTGTGCTTACTATCTTCGAGTTGAACCACGCTTCTTATGAGTTGACGCATTTGTACAATGGTTCAGTAGGTCCATCCGCTGAACAAAACCTATTGCTGAAGCTGATCAAAAGTCTTGGTCTTTCCGTTGATTTGGGATCTCATGATCCACAAGAAAAGGCCCCCATCTCAGGTTCATGGGAACGCGATTTGCATATAATAAGAAATGTTTATTAAAGGAATAGAAGTGTTCTTTGCAATGAAAGTTCTCGACCTGTTTTGCACCCTCTGCGTTTCTCAAGATAAATTTTTCATATTCAAGACTTATTACAACATCTTTCTAAAGGTACTGTAAGTCACTGTGACGGTAAATATACATATTAAATAAGACATACTTACTTATGATGGTACCCGCTCTGTTTCTCTGAACTCTCAGCTCATGCTCAAAACTAAATGGAGATATACAGAAGCCCACTTGTATTGTAAATCAGCACGACAAGAATTACCAAAACTGTTTATTGCCCCTAGTTAATGAGCAGCTTTCAATATAATGATAGTTCCTGGAAGTAAGTGATGGCTGCTATGTTTCTGCATATTTATGAAGTTACCGGGCTTGAAGCCTAATTCTCATTCTCATGTTTAATTTGCTGGTTTCAGCAAATAAAGTTTAGCTCTAACAGAGGAAATCCCTTTTATAACAAGCATTGGTCGCGCGGCCGTAAAAGTAACGCAGCCGCGAAAGCAACCGCGTGCTCTGTCATGGGGGAGGGGTGGAGCGAGTCACGCTGTAAGGGTGCCATGAGGAAAGCCATATGGCTGCTACACGCGTGCTCGCAAGCTTGAGGCCACACAGAAAGCGTGTGGTAGCATTTTTGAAGCCCTTACTAAAAGTCTCACCAGGGCGGCGCATGAGCTGGCTCAGGCGAGACCTAAAAAAGGAAGCAAAATTTGGGTGAAAAACTGCCCGTTTGCAGGGACTCCAACTAGGGTTTTAGGTATTGGTGTAACAAAGCCCCTCAGCCCCCGCAGTGCAGGGCGGACCACAAGCTCCTGAGGGCTCCCTCTGGCAATATGCATGGGCGGACTTCAGAGCTCCTTAATGGGTCCGGAGCATGAGGGGACCCCTCCATGCACTTTGCAGGGGGGCCTCCTCAAATTTCATCCTCACTGGTTTTAGGAATAACGTTTGTGCAATGTTCAGTGCTCAAAAGTGTGAAGCCTATGGATTGACAGTTGCTTAGCGCCAAGCAGGAATAGAAACATCTTAAAATATGGCAGCATGCCGGATGAAATATTAGTCTGTCACCCAGCAGTGTTAGAGCTGATATGCTTCACTTATTGTTTTTATTACGACTTTGGTTAAAGTACGAGGGTTATATCTGTTAAATGCTTCTAATAGCACTTGCAAAACCTCCACCCCACTTCAAAGTAAAAAATGGTGCGAAGTACTACAGTATGCCCTTCATATTTTGTTATTTTTTATCACCAGCCGATTAGCAATATTATTGATTTGGCTTAGTATTGCTAACTGATTTGTTTTTGAAAAATAATGTTTAAACATCCATAATTCTTCTACAAGATATCTCTTTTCTATGTTAACCCGTGGCCAATAAAATGTTCATCATTATTTTAAATTACGATCTTCACATCCAGTTCCTAATGGCATCACAGATCTCTCACAAAATCACCTATCTACAGGCCAACAACAGCATGGAGACCATGCTGATTAAGTCGCAGCAACAGGAACGAGGTAAGACGTGTCCAAATTTTTCTTGTTGCAGCTATGTTTGCCGCTTTGTGCAAGGCGATTTGCAAGGCAATAAGGACCAAGAATCGAGAGAGGTGACGATATAATATATTTACTGCTGCATTTCTAGCCTTCTTGCTTACAATCAAATTTCAGTAATGGTTCCAGATTTTACTCATTATTATAAGTTTAGACATACATAAAATTTGCATAAAAATAATTAGTGCTTGTGTTATATGTGTCCAGGGCACAAGTCCTAAAAAAAAGTAGGGGGGACTAACCTAGTTAATCAGTATGCAAGTGACATCACAGCACGTGTCATCAGGGCGCATGACGTCAAGGCGTGTGACATCACAGTAAGTGGCATCATAAGAAGTGACATCAGATCTTAAGCCCTCACATATATGTTTAACATGTCTATCATGAGTACACTGGAGCACATTTCCAGTATACAGGGAAACGCTCCTGAGGATTCACACTTTTGTAAGCTACACATAAAACAATGTTGCCTTTTGTGAGCGTAAACCTCCTCTACCCTTAGTGCTTTACAAAGAAAAAATTGTGATATTTAAATTATTAAAACACCTCCTCAGGGGTAGTAAGCACTATATCAATGCTATTTATTTTCTGTAAATACTGGGAAAAACCTACACATTTCACATCCTTACAGTTCATGCATATCTCCTAAACAGAGCCTGAAGAAAGTGTAAATATGCCTCTCTTAAGTATGTGTGAAGTGCTAACAAGGTGTGAGCCTTTGTTTCCCCTCTGTTGCATTTGCTTCTAGGTGTGAGGCTCCTGACTGCTGCCAGCCAGGAGACTCGAGCAAAAGGAGGCCTGGACCCCTCAGATTCGACCTTTGTTAGGGGCTCAGTTGGTGGTTGAACTAAGAAAGCCCCCTCCCCGCCTGCATGTTCTTGAGGATGGAAAGCAGACAACAACGTGCAGGCGCTGCTGAATGTGTCCTGTGTTTGCAAAGTACACCGGGACGAATTCAGCATATTTTTCAGTGGGGCCCAACTTCTTGGCAGGGTGGATGGGGTCCAACCTGTGAAAAGAGTGGGTGGACGCTGGGTACCCGCGTGTACCCCTGACTTGAGCCCTGTATGTATCACACAAGAGAAAGTCACTGCCTGTAAGTCTCAGATCCCAAAGAAGGTAAGATCCATTATGATTTGCACAACCACATTAGCTGAAAGGAAGGCGCATTCATGTGTTAGCTTGTTTGCAAATATATCTGACCATCAAGGTAAATGGAAAGCCTTTAGATAAGAGGCATTCAATAATGGTAAGGGAGTTCAGATTGCATTAGCTCGAGCATCATCTGCCTACAAGTACATTTCACTTCCCATCTTGTCTGCTACTTCGGGACACATCCTGCCAAGATAAGGAATCAGTGAACACTGATGAATGGCTTCAGAGCAGAAGATTACTGAGAAATGCATACTTATTTTTCAAGAAATAAGGAGAGGGCACTAGATTTATCTGAAAAAGCAACATTTTATATTCCATACTACTTTACTAAATGTATTCCTCTTCGACGTTAGCTTTTATAAGCTGTTATCTATTTTTAAATCTAACTTTATTTGATCTTCATTTTTGCATTTATATATTCTTTAGTTTTGAAACGTAGTTTAACATTGTGGGTGTTTGAGACTGGAGCAAAGGAAGTGGTCCCAAGTGAAGAAGCCTAGCATCACATTGAAGGGGGTGAGTCCACTATAAGTCAGGATTATTGAATGGCTCAGGCTGGTAGTGAATCAACTGGTCGCAGTGTTTCGTATGCTTATTCTTGCACTTGGCCTTTTCTGTTCACAATACAAGCCAACCACATGGCATTCGACACTAAAGTGAGCTCGGAATGAAGGTAGGAAAAGTGGTGCGAACTTTCACTCCTTTTCCCTGTTGCACTCACTTAGCAATCTCCCAATGGGTGCTGAAAGTCAAGAGAAGGGTCAAGGGGTGTGACATATTCCTATTTCTCTAACATCTACCGCATTTGGGTGAGTGTGTAAACATTTCTAAGAAACATTTAATCAAAAAGTTGTGGGGCAGTGCAATCGCTCCAGCTTCCCTCGCCAATGAGCCACATTGCTTCACCACTATTGCTTAGGGCTCCTCTCCACCTCTAGAATAGTCTTCTACACGAGTGAAGGAAGTGGGACCGTGGTATTAATGAAGGGGAGGAGCTTCTTCGGGCTTTCCACCAAAACATTACATCTGACCTCACCTGCAATGCTAGTCTCAGCTCTCCTGGAAAATGTGGGCCCTGCAATGGCAGGATTATTTCTGAGGTTGCTGAAGGCTGACGTGGGGCAAAATGGATCTGCTGCCTATATTGAGCCATGCCTAGGTAAGTGGTGCTGCACTGAGCACATAGGGCTATTACTGGCCACGGAGGAAACATGGAAGGTTGTACTGAGCATATGGGCTACACATACATATTTGGCTGCACTAAGTATATGGGCATTGACCTCAAGTGCATATGGTCTTCATTCGAGATATTATGCCTTCCCTGGACCGGTTTCAAGCTTCCTAGGACCGGTTTCTGGCATTACAGCCGTCTTCAGCCAGGCTTGCTTGAATCCAGTGGCAAAGAGAGAAAGGGACTCACGTCTGAGCATATCCTGGATGCTTGTTTCCGGTCCAGGGAAGACATGGCTTGGCAGTTCGGGCTGGACTGTACCCATGAGGCACAGGGTCAGACTGATTTGCATATGGCCATGTCTGAACTGGGGTGGCTGAGTGAGCTAAAGAATGGTGATGGATTAAACCCAGATCAGTTGACTGGGGGTGAGTGTTTGATTTGCTCAAACGCTCCGTCCATCATCCCCTTTTGTATGTACTTGCGAATATGGCACTGCAAAGAAATGTATACATTTCCACCTCTTGAACACACAGGGCTTAACTCATTGCATGGACAGATATTGAAGGGCAAACCTTAGTATAATAAGGTCACATGTTTAAGACCCCTTCAAACTTAGGCAGTTAGTCACAGAGTAGCAGCAAGCTCCTTTCTGTGTGTGTCTGAACAGCAATATAGTGCTTTAATACCATGGTCAGTAATGCTGGTGTGAACACGGTACAGCAGGTGATCACAGGCTCACACAGGTACCTTGTCTACTATTCAACCATCAAGTAATAAATGCCCCCACAACATGACCCTAAGTGTTAGGAGGTGGCTGTGTGACAATAAACTGGTGCTAAACAAAATATGTAAGTAAATTATTAATCTGGTGGCAGTAAAAGTGGAGTCATTCTGAAAGGCCAGGTATTGGACTCACAATTCAATATTAGACTTGGTGCCTCAGTATCAACTCAAACCTCCCAAATTATAGCTACCAACGTTAAGTGCAACTACATTGTGCCAAGGAAAGAGGGGCATAAGCCCAACCTCATTCATCCTCTGATGAACCACATATGAATTTGCCATTGGCATGGACTTGGGCCAGGATGAGCTTGTGGTGAGTCCATGCTCTGCAGGGCCCTCCAGACTTAAAGCCCTGAAGTTCTGCCTTTCACTGTAATCACTGGCAGAAGCTAAACCAACTACAGGGACAAGCAAGGGCTTGAAGTACTTCTCATCCTGCTAACCAAAACTCCAGACATGGTAACTTCCCAGACACTGTGAACTCTTGTAGCGGAAGAGGGATTAAAGAAGAAGCACTGTAGAGTTCTGTAACATGAAATGAAAGGCAATACACACAAAGTTAAAAAGCACAGTTTCTTTCCACAATAAATGGCCCACTGGTGAGGAGCACCAAAGTGCCTCTATCCCTCAGCTCCACTTCCAACTGCCAAAATCTCTCCCTTAACATTCTACAAATACCCTCACATAACCCAGTGACCCAACACAATGACGTACATGACTTCTGCATGCTCATTATACATGCTTATTATACAACAAGTTTCTTTCAAATGTTGTGGATCGGACTGCAAGTGCATCAGGGGTACACATCAGTGGACTGCTCACTGAGATTTTTAAACCCTTATGCACTGCTGCTAGTGAAAATCATCTTCAGTTATAGGCTGAAATATGCTCATTGTCTTTAGATTTGAAGTCCTCAGCCTAACCACTGGACATGGCCTCCCTCTTATAACTCTGAAATCTGTTGAAATGTGTTATGTTCTGTCATATTGATTTGTATAGCGCACTAATCACTCGAGAAGGTACCCAGGTGCTTGTAGTCCCCAAGGTGAACAGCCAGGTCTACAGCTTCTCGTGGAACTTGAGTAGTGAGGAGGAGGCTCTGATATGTTGAGGTAGGTTGTTCCATGTTTTGGGTGCGATGTAGGAGAATGAGCGACCACCAGTTTTGCTTTTTGTGGATGCAGGGAATGAATGCAAGTGCAAGTGAGCAGAGCGTAGGTGTCTAGTGGGTTGGTGAAAGGGTATGTGGCTGTTCAGATGTTCTAGTCCTGTGCTGTGTGGGGATTTGTATGTCTGCATGAGAAGTTTGAATTGGCTGCACTTGTGAATAGGAAGCCAGTGAAACTTTCTGAGTTGCAGTGTGATATGGGTGCTGCAAGAGAGTTCGAGTTTTGCAGCGGCGTTCTTGATGGTCTGCAGTAGGAGCTGTTTGGAGATTCTTTTGTGGAGATTGTTGCAGTTGTTCAGCCTGCTGATGATGAGTCATCTGGTGTTCTGAGGGAACATTTGAAGATATTTTACAGCATGCTTGGGGTGTGAAAGCAGGAGGTGTACACTGCATTGACTTGAGTCGTCATGTTGAGTTTGTCATCTAGGATGATCCCTAGATTTCTTGCTTGGTCTGTGGGTATTAGTACTAGCTCTGATGGCCACCAGGTGGAGTCCCATGGGAAGGTCTAGTTGCTGAAGACCAGTACTTTTGCCTTGTCTGAGCTGAGCTGTAGGCAATTATTTTGCATCCAGTCTGCTACCATGGTCAAGAAGTTGTTGAAGTTGGTACTGGTGAAGGCTGACTTGTCCGTCAGGGAGAGGATGAGCTGGGTGTCACTTTTGGACCCATGTCCTCCCTACATACTCCATCAAATCCCTGAATCAATCAGCCAAGTCCTAACCAGGTTGCTTAACAGAGTCATAAGCTCTGGCCTCTTCCCTCGTAGCTGAAAGAAAGCTTGTATCAGGCCTATTCTCAAAAAAGAGGCATTGGATCCCATGGAATCCAAGCACTATTGGCCAATATCCTGCCTCCTTTTACCAGCCAAGATCATAGAGAGAGCCATGAACCAGGAGCTTACGAATACAAAGGCCACAACCACCTCCTAGACCCTACGCAACACGGATTCAGGGCATGCCATTCCACCGAATCCGCCTTGATCATAGCAACAGAAGACATCCGCAGGACCATGGACGAGGGGGGAAGAGCTGCCTTGATCTTATTGGATCTAGCGGCTTTCGACACCGTCAACCATGGGGTCCTACGGAATAGACTGAGGACGCTGGGCATCACAGATTCGGCCTTAGCTCTTCACGAGTCCTTCTTGGACGCCCGGATACAGCAAATCCACTGGGGAGGTCTCCAGTCAGAAGAATTCTATCTCCCATGTGGTGTGCCCCAGGGGTCTGCCCTATCACCCACCCTATTCCACCTGTACGTCACTCCCCTCGCGACACTAATAAAATCTCACGGTCTGCATCTAGTGTCGTATGCCGACGACACTCAATTAGTAGTGTCACTCTCCCAAACGGTAGAAGCCACTGCTGCGAGCTTTAGGGAATGTCTCTCTGACGTAAAAAATTGAATGAACGGCCACTTCTTAAAGCTTAACACCGAAAAGACCGAAGTGATCAAGTTCGGCCAAAAACCATCTATTTGGAGTGACCTATGGTGGGCTCCAGAGGCTGGCATATGCCCTGTCCCAGCCAAAAAGGTCAGAAATCTTGGCTTTATGATCGATTAGGACATTACTTGCACTGCACAAATAAGTCAGGTAACCTCGGCTTGTATCTACACAATAAAGGTGCTTCGGAAAATTCTTCCATACCATTTACTCTTAGGAAAAAAGTGGTGGGAGCTTTAATAATGTCTAGGGTAGACTATTGCAATGCACTATACATAGGAGCGGGGGAAAAACAGCTTGCTAGGCTCCAGTCCATTCAAAATACAGCAGCTAGACTTTTACTCAACCTCCTGAAAAGACACCCCACTTCAAAAGCCATACGGGAACTTCACTGGCTCCCAGTCAGGTGCAGAATTCATTTCAAGGCCCTAAGTCTGGTCCATAAATCTCTTTACGGGAGCACATCTGAGGAGCTCACCAACCTTTTCCCTCGTTATGTGCCTGCGCGCACGCTAAGATCTTGCAGTCAAGACCTAATCCAACTACCCACAATAAAGAGAGCCTGATGGGGCGGAAAATCTTTTTCCTGTCGAGCATCCTAGCTGTGGAACAGCATGCCCATCGCACTGCGCTCGGAAAATAATAGAGCGGGCTTCAGGAGGGCGCTAAAAACCTGGCTTTTCACTATGTCCTAATCACCTCTGTACTCCCTTCCGTTCTACAGCGCCAAGACGCCTCGGCATAAGAGCGCTTAAAAAATAATTCTAGTACGTTAAATGTGGGTCAGTGTTTGAACATTATCACATATGCATACAAAATTTAAATGTAAATTTAAAAAGGCAACAGTTCACCTCAATGCTATATCACATTTCATTTTTAATGAACAATTCTAGAAAATCAGTAGCACAATTTTATCATTACAAAAAAAATGAATCACTGAATTCAAACTGTTCCAATAGAGAAATGCCAAAATTCATAGGTAACTCTTGTACGTCAAAGTTATCTATCTCATAATCAAATTTGAAGGTGCTCACAGTGAAAAAGAAGAAGAAAGTGTTTGGGTTGGGGTGGGGGTGATAAGGTAAGTGTGGGACTGGGTAAAGGTGGTGTGACAATAACACAATCACAAACTGATTTAACAAAAGACCTTTACAGTCTTATACGATCCATAGTTCCCTATGTCCCTTCACATATAGGTTGGATTTCTCAATATATTTGGATCCTATACTGTGAGGTAGTAGTGTGGTTAGTCTACGTTTTGACTCCGCTGGAAAAAAAGGACTCTTTTCGCCTCATTCTGGAGTCTTCATCAGGACAAAATGACATAGGAGCACCTAAAATTAAAAAACATATATACATTGTCATAATCAGAGATTCTAAGGTAAACTGGTATATGTTGAAGGGATATCGAGTAATATGATACCTACTTCATGAGCGGCCTCAACATGACCATCTGGGTTGGACTTCCTCCAATTCTATGATCAATCTGTGGGAATATATAAGAGAAAAGGAGGGGGTCCCTTGGTTAGGTTCAAGGACACATCGTTGTTGTCCCAGTATAAGCATTGGTATGGAGTTAAAGTAACTTACTAAAGTAAGATCTTGGAAAAACCTGGTATCAATCATCTGGTTATTCCACACGTCATTCAAGATATTGAATTATTTTGGTGTATAAGGCGTTATCAATCCGCCTGTCCGGGTCCCTGAAGTAATCTGGCCCTGAGGATGGGTCTAAAAAAGGGGAAAAGAGGGAGAGAGAGCGTGCATGAATTACCACTCTGATACCTTATGTACAGCAGTGTTTTACAATACAGCTAACAGATTTCTGAGGTACAATTAAGTCCGATCCAAACTTGATGCACTCAATTCGGACAGGGAGAGAATGATTTCCTAATCACTGTGGTTTCAAAGGTCATATATTTTATATGGTTAAACAAAAAGACGCATAGCCCCCGGCCGTAGCGAATGGCTCACCACGGTCGTCTAAACATTAGCCTGGTCTATCAGAGAACGCCAACATTTCACTACAAAGACTTTGACGGTGTGTCAGGAGGCATTGGGAAAACCCCCCCGTTAGAGAAACGCCAAGGAAACAGACGGCCTCTACAAAATATTTAGCCTTCATGCCATATTGCTCCGAAGGGATTGGAAAATGTGGTATCCTGCGAGATAGGCAGAACACTGAGCATATCACACGTATAAAAACTAAGGATGGAAACAAATTTCACCTGCGTATTATTAATCGCGATGGGATCGCTGAAGGGGTATTTCTCCCCTTCAAAAGCCCAATGTGTAAAGACCCGAAGGCTGGATGTTAAATCTAAGTGGAAGCTGGATCGCCGGAGGCGTATCCCTACCTGCGCACCGCCATCAACACCGCTGGGATCAGAGTGAACCGAGCAGATCACGTTTCACTAATAGAGACACACGAGGTGCAGGTGCTGGATGCTGCTAAGGGGCTCGTTCCATTTCGGCCTTTCATATTACTCTCAGACCGGAACCTCAAGGGAACGTCAATAAAGACTGGTGATACTTTGTTTTCGTCCCTCGTAAGGGAAAAGATTACAGCGCTGTGTTAATTAAACGTGTGGCCAAGGCAAAAGGATAGCAATATGATCTTTCTGGGGAGAGATTGAGGTGGTACAGAGTTGCATAGCGCGTGGCTTCATAGGCAGCGGCTACCTTCGGTCAACAACAGACTTATTAAAGTGGACAAACGTATATTATTGCGTAGAACATATACAATACAAAACACAGTATATTTCTGGTACAGTCCAGTGACAAGTGAAATATCATTGGTTATCCGGGTACATTGAAAGAATGACACTGAAGCATCATAGTATCAATAGTGACATAGAAGTCATGTTAGCAGGTCTACAAGACAGCTGCAGAAACAGTGTAACTATTCATGATTCTGGATTCAGACCTGCCAGCTGTGCATAAGTAGCATCCAATTTATTGAGTCCATTGTGGACTGTGTCAAAATACTGCATCCATTTACACTCCCTGACATTCATGATGGAACTTAAATTACCACCCCGTGGACCCAAGGTGATTTTTTCAATTATCAGCCATTTCATGGATTCAGGTGTATGATTGTGTGTCGTGTAATGTTCCACTAATGGTACACCTACAGTGTGGCACCTAATCCTACTGCAATGGTGTAATATTCGATTCTTGGCCTTTTGTTTGGTTTGACCCACATAAACAAGGTCGCAGGGGCAGATGATAGCGTAGATGACTTCACTTGCATTGCAGTTAGTGAGTGATTTGAGAGTTATTGTCTTGTTGTTGTATGTCCAAGTTTTAGTCTCTTGACATGTTGGGCATGCTTTGCATTTCGTGCATCTGAAATGTCCCACCACCGCAGGCAAGTTCCATAGTTGTTGAATTGACGGGGTAGGTGGCGTGTCCAAGAGTGAGCGGACCACAAAGTCTTTGATGTTTTTTGCTTTCTTAAAGGCATGCATCAGTGGTTTAGGCATCTCTATTACTTCTGCAATTATGTCCCAATGTTTGTTGATTATTTTCTTTATATCATTACTTTTGGTACAGGAGGTTGTGACGCATATCATTCTGTCATCCATTGGAGTGCAATCTTTGGGTGTCAACAACGTGTTCCTGTCGTTGTACCATGCTCTTTTCCTCGCCCTTTTTAATAGACTCTTGGGGTAACCCCTTTCAATGAGGCACAACATAAGATCATCGGACTCTGTAAAGTAGTCATCTTTCAAAGTGCACTTCCTCCGGATCCGGAGAAACTGTCCGAACGGTAAGTTATCCCTGAGTCCGCGAGTGTGATGGCTTGAATATCTCAGAAGAGTATTTCGTTCCGCGGGTTTTCTGAACAACGTAGTGTAGAGTAGACCATTCTTCACTTTGATACTGATGTCGAGGAAGTCTATGGATTCCTTATCAAAATGCATTGTGAATTCAATGTCTTCAGATTGAGTGTTAGGCCACAATGTAAAGGCAGTGAGCTCCTCTTCGTCCCCTGTCCATATAATCAGGACATCATCGATATATCTCTGCCACTCCATAATTTTATCACGGTATGGGTTATGTTGCGAGAGAATGCATCGATGTTCGTAGTCATCCATAAACAGAATGGCTAAATCCGGGGCAAAAGCTGCCCCCATCGCCACACCCTTACACTGAATGAAAAAATCATTCTGGAATACGAAAAAGTTTTTTAGCATTGCAATCTCCAGTAGGTCTATTATGAATTCAGTAGGTACTCCTGCAGGTTGGGGTCTCCTCTGTAGTGCTCTCCTCATGGACTGAAGGGCTTGTGCTTGCGGGATACTCGTATACAACGAGACGATGTCCATTGTGTCTAATAGTTGCTTATCATTGTCAAAGGGTCTTTGGTCCACTAAGTTGATGACTTGCATAGTGTCTCTTAGGTAGGTAGATGTAGTTTCTGCAAGTGGTTTGAGAAATATATCCACTTATTTACACAATGGTTCAAAGAGTGAACCACACCCTGATATTCTGGATTTTTATGGACCTTGGGAAGGATGTATATGGTCAGTATCCTGGGTTGGCTTACATTCAAGTATTCAAACTCCGTCAGGAAGCCAGTTTCTTTGCCTATAATTCAGTCAGTGTCATCGGCGGCGGAGACGATAGTGATGCCTTGTGAACAGATGATGTTGGTGAGTGGTGTCATGTGTATGTTGAAAAGGAAGGGTTAAGGGATGATCCATATTGGACTCCGCATAGCAATTTCTTGGTCTCTGATGTGCGGGTGGCAACCTGACCCTTTGGATTTTTTCCATGAGGAAGGAACAGATCCATTTTGAGAGCGGATCCTTGTATGCCAATCTTGTGGAGTCTTCTGATGGGGGTGTTATGGGAGACAGTGTCGAAGGCTGCTGAGAGATCAAGCAGAATGAGGATCATTGTTTCTCCTTGGTCCTTGATGATTTGAATGGTATTGGTGGCCATGATGGAGGAAATTAGTGTAGTGAGAGGGAGGAGGGAAACTTCAGCAAGGGACTTTCCAGTAGAATCTTCATGTAGCAGTGACAGAAGGGGCACAAAAGGATCTGTCTTCAGCTGGAATCTGGTGGACACCATCAGTTTTAGGTAGAAGCCTGTCATGTTCCCTTGTACTTGAATGTCTATATTGTTTCCCTGTCCTGACCTCCAGACAAGGGCTCTCTACTGACTCTTGGATCTGTTTGGGGGGGGGGGGGAGAAGAAGAGAAGTGGTTGCAAAGGCGAGATATTTTCCAGTGGGGGCTTCAGACAACAAGGGACTCATGTTGTAAGGAAGAGAGGGCAAAAGAAAAGGATAAGTAGAAAATAAAAATTCTTCAGACGCTACATGTTACTTCGCTTTTGCCATAATTTGGCTCCTTACAATCAGAAGGTAAATTTTACTCAATTCTTTCAAATATCTAT
The DNA here is from genome assembly GCF_964263255.1 of Lissotriton vulgaris. Lineage (NCBI taxonomy): Eukaryota > Metazoa > Chordata > Amphibia > Caudata > Salamandridae > Lissotriton > Lissotriton vulgaris. The sequence goes on from NC_141685.1 coordinate 1,473,029,263, forward strand.
TCCCAAAAACTGAGAACCTACTGATGTGTTGATTCCATTCACCTTGGCTTAGTTCACCTATATAGGCTAATTTACACCAAGGTGTTAGTAACAAAACTAGTGCAAAATGCATTTGCACCAGCTTCAAAACTAACTCCCATTATGAGTTTGGCACAAAAATGCACTTGTCATGTATTAGCCAAAATATATACCAACAGGTTTATCTTGGCAGTCACTGCTGGGACTAATCAGTATGTGAGAAGGAAATGAGTGAGTAAAACGTGCACAATTAGCATTCTCACAAACTATTCCCCATTAATCACGCCACTGTAAATATGCCGTATCCACAACACATGTTATTATTAGATAAATGTAAATAACCATTCGGGACTTATTTCAAGTTGTCCAGTAATAACAGAAGCAAAAGCATTACAGGATAAGTACCATTCACATACGATACTTGGGCGTTTTTGAACCAGATTAAAAAAAACTATGCTGTACATATCGGGGAATAATATGTGAAAAGCTTTTGGGGGAGCGATTCTGCACACTTTTACACCCATATTTTCCTTTAGGTAGGGCTATGAGAAAGGTTCACGAGCAAAATTGGAAATGAGCAGCTTAAGCGCTGTAATAAGTGAAAAGTGGAAAACCATGCACAAAAACATTTGCAATGGACATTTCTCGACCATTTGCAGTAGAATTTTCTTTCTTGTCTTACACAACTTTAATGCGACCATATAGTGTTCATCTTAGAAGAATTGCATTATCTCTCATGCATTGCATGTATCAGCCCTTTGTTCAAAGGTTAAAACCATCACTAATCTCATTGTTGTGGCATTCATTATTGTAGTTTCCACAGAGTAGATCCTCGACACTGACATGACCCTTCCTAGTGCTTTGTAAACAGATAAAAGATTGTGGTGGTTAATATTTTTAAATAACATGAAGCATTTACAATGCAAGTGGGCCAGTTTTCTCTTGTGTACCATACCCTTTTTACCCTTCCACAGTCGTCTATTTACACAACAAAGTGAAATGCACGTGGGAGCTGATGGCTGTTCGTGATAAGAAAACAAAAACAAACTAAAACAAGAAAGGGAATTAGTAAGAAAAGGCCCCAAATGTCAAACAACTTAAACCTACATACAATCACTATTAGGTTTTACATTATCACAAAATACCATTGCACCAATTCTTATTTACCATTTTCCAGGAATGGGCTGGCCTATGGTGCATCTAGCAGTGCCAGATGGACTGGTCTGAAAAGTCAGTATGCTGGCGTGTTTTCTGTTTTGTGGGCCTGTTTTATGGTCCTGTGGGCTGACTTTCACTATGGATATCCCTGATATTACCACAAACACTGCCTACAGCAAGCAAAAATATCACAAGAAGAGCAAAAACAACATAGCGTGAATGGAGACGGATAGGACAACAGACAGGCTAAACCAGCAATGTCCACAGTGTATCAGAGACTGGGGGAATAATTTTCATGTTATGTAAGCACTCAAGTACAACTGTTGAAATGTGTGATGTAATTAATTTGATAGAGCCCGATGTTTGGTGCGTCAATCCCTTAACTGTGGGAAACCTCCCCTCCCAATGCTGAGCCCTTGCTTGGCTATTAGGGGTAGTTTGGCTTAGGGCTCCATAACCTTTTTCCACATAAGGTACCCACTCCAAATGTACGTCCCCTTTTTCGAACATCCAGGGGATTCTAAAAATATGCAGGGTTTGTGGATTGACCTTAAAGGGACCATTAAAACATAAAAATATAGCTACATTTTGAGTTTTGGGGGAAAAATAGCAAAACAGTGCTCTGGTTGCTGTTCCTAAAAATGGCATCAACAAACGATTTGCTGTGCTAACTATTTGCTGTGCTACAGTCACCATCTTCTCAACTTTCAGAAACATGTCAAGCAGAGTACAAAAACGATTTTTATCATAGTTTTGCCATTTTTCATAGAGGTAATCTATTTTTTGCTCTCAACCTACTCCAGTTTGTGGTGGAAACCAGTATGAAACCCTTGGGTGATCCAGAAAAAATAGATTTCTGAAAAGTAAAAAAATCCAAATTGAGCAAAGGGTCATATGTGTTGATCCCTCAAGGTTTTTCCCAAAGAAACTAACTGTTGAACTGAAGTAGTTTTGAAAATGAGCAGGCCATTTGTGAAAATGGTTTCATGTGTAACTTTTTCTCACAATGGCCGATTTACAGAGAGCAATATACCATTTTGTCTGCTACACTCTTTTGGTTGTGTGGATATATATGGTTTGTAGGTTCTCCAAGAACCCAAGGTATCAGCGGAAAAAACGGACCTGCATTGTACAATGGTTTTTCATTGCATACTGAGTATAGACCAATTCATGTAGTTAACTATGTAGAGTGGAAAATGGTCATCAAGTAAACCTATGCATTTCTGAAATGGGCACAAGATGTTGAGTTTAGGAGCATTCATCTTGGCTTCCTTGCCGACTTGTTCTGCTGCTGCCATTTGCGGGTCTTGACGACGGGGCATACCTCTCAATACTGCCTCATTGCTTCTTCTCCTCAAACGCGAACCACGCACCGCCCAGACTGCAACATCCAGAGGGAAGTGCGGTCTCGCGAGAAGAGTAGCCCCACCTGCCACAGGGAATATTAGGCTCGACGGGGGTCCCGCAGCGCGGGACGCGCCCGGGCCAAGGGCAGGCCCGTCCTGTGCCCATCATTGACTGGAAGAGGCTGGGGTGGGCCACGGCTCTTGGCCCTGTGACTTAAGACTTCTGCAGAAGGTACTGTGCATACTCTTGCCACCCTTGGTATAAATACATGGTGCAAGGTTCCTGCAGAGGCCCATTCTTGAGTGCTTTGATCTGGACTAAATTTGGCGAACTTGTTTTTTTTTTAAATCATTGGGCACATAATTAGTTAAGTATGGGGAAGCGGAAAACGTCAACTATATCACAAAGAAAAAAGATTAAAACTGTGGAAGGGCCATGCTCATCTTTATTGAATTATTTGACGGGCGCGATGGGTGCAATTGAAAAACAAATTTTAAATGTTGAAGAGGCCATGAACCCAGACAAAATTAATGTTTTAGAGTGCCCTAATATGTCCACTACCGATAAGAGTATTACCAATGTGATGAATTCTCTAGTTGAAAAGCCATGTAGTGTAGATGTGTTGGGAGGAGTAAATGGTTGTGTGGTAGATATTTCAGATCATATTGTTGATTTTGATACAGATCGTGATCCTCAGCCACCCTCCAAACGATCCCGAAATCCCGAAGAAACTATGAAGCAGAAATCCAAAACAAGTGACTAGGACCTAGTAATCACTAACTCAGAACAAATAAACATCGTAAAGAGGAGCAAGAATAATCCTGTGAATAAAACTGTGGGGAGGGCAAAAGGGAAAGTAAGCTTAGACTCCCGGCTGCAGAACAAAGTCTTGAAAGTGAGTAATAAATTGGAAGCTATGGATTTTTTTCGCAGGGACATGCTGGAAAAATTGAGTGGGAGGCTAGGAGTAATAGAAGATGTGTTATCCAAGTTTAACAGTAAATCTGAGCCACCCTCTGAACCTAAGGTCCTACAGAGTATACCAACTGGGGATATCCATGCAAATCCAGGCTGTCATCTAAATGTCCCAAACCAAAGTACACACAATATAATGAAGAGTGGGAACGGAAATATGGCGATCCGCACTAGTTCAACCATTCATAATGGTAGTAACATTAATCAACCCAATGGGTCAAGCGCGTTTATAGAGCCTAACGCTGCGGAGGGAATGGTATTTGAGAGACAAGTGCCTTATATAGATTTACCTCCTGCAGCAGCCCCATATACCGTGGTGTTAACTAACGTACTGTAACGGGGTGCCCGAGGCGCCCCCTGGGGTCGGAGTAACCTGTACACCCCCCTTTCTGTTTTCACAGCCCCGACAGGAATCACCGTGCTGGCACTCCGTGGAGGAAACGTACAGCGGAGAAGAAGAGGACAGCGCCGGCGGCCCCTTTAACTGGCCTCCAGCTACTGAGGGGGAGTGGCCAGACTCCGCTAGAAAAGAGGCAGGTGAGGCAGACCAGGTGTGTCTGTACACCGGCGGAGCAGTGTGTAGGAGGAGAGACGCGGAGCGAAGTGGAGACGAGGAGGACGTTGAATGGTGGGAGGACGACTCACCCGATCTACGTCTACAACATCGGATCCAGTCCCGGGAGCTGACGGAGGAGGTGGTGTCCTACGAGGGATTTCCGCGGATGCAGGAGGATCCCCCGGACTACCGCCAGGTCGACATCGCGGAGTTGGAGCAAAGGTCGTTGGTAGTCCGCCCCGCCGAGGAGGAGAGGAGTGAGGACGAGCCACGAGTAGACAACCCCAGGACCCGGGACGACGGAGCGGAGCCCCGCAGCAGCGAGAGTTGTCAAGCAGCCGCTGGAGGAGATCCAGAGCCCGGACCGGAGCCAGGAGGCCATCGACACCGCGTTCCGCCCAGCCACTCCCCCGGAGGGGCGTGGCTCCGCGAGGTACGTGACCGCATAGCGGGTTGGATCGGGAGGAGGGCGAGGCGCTAGAGCGCTTCCCACTTAGATACAGGGAAGGGGACGGAAAGGAGCGCGGATGTATTCCAGTTGCCCAAAAACCCCTATTCTAGAGTAAACAAGCTAAAGACTCAGATACGTTGGGTGCACAGAGTATACCTCCCCTCACTTTCCCCCCCCCCTGGTGTATGGGATTTACACACGGAAGGCCGTGACAGTAACGCGCTTTTCCATTTTATTTGCATGGGACCGCCTTGAGAGAACGGCACGACGGAGCCGGACGCTGCGGATCGAAGGCGGACTTTAAAGACCAGGAGGACCGAGGGTGTCATCTCCAAGAGCCGGGCTGAGAGGAGTCGCTCACCAAGGAAGCCACCGGGGAGACTCAGAAGCACCGACCAGTTGTTATCAACAATAAAACCATTTTCTTTGATCACTAAGACCCGTCTCCTGCCTCTTCCTGCAGTCCCGCTTACAGTGGTGGAGAATGCGGGCAGAGTGACCATCTGCGACGCCAAGATGGACGAGGTAGTACAGTCTCTGGTAAAGGGGCAGGAGAGGCTAGAGTGGGCCATACAACAGCACATTATTACCTCAGCAGCTGACAGGGAGGCCATGAAAAACGCTGTGGCCGCTAGAGTAATGGAGAATCCCGTTGTAGCGGGACCGGGCACCGCGTCCGCCACAAACCCCCATATCAGTGGGGTGTCACTTCAAAAATATCAGCCAGGCGAGGATCCGGACGCATTCTTGCTCAATTTTGAGAGGGCGGCCCGTGCTTGCGGGTGGCCGGTGCCCAAGTGGCCCTTCTTTTTGGCCCCGCTCCTCGTAGGAGAGGCCCAGGCGGCCTATCAGGTGGCCAACCCCACAGGAGATACTACCTATGAGGAGGTGAAAAAAATAATCCTAGACCACCTGGGACTAGACCCGGAGGCTTACCGCCTCCGGTTTCGTAAGGAGAGGGGAAACCCCGGCGAATCCCCTAAAACCTTGTTCGTGCGGCTCAAGATGGCCGCTGATAAGTGGCTGACCCCGACCATAAGCACCAGGGAAGAGATCATGGACAGGATATACTTAGAGCAATTCCTGGAAGCCCTGCCCTACGCCACCCAAAGGTGGCTACGACAACACCACCACCTCACTACGGAGAAAGCGGTGGAAATGGCGACGACCTTCTCTAGAGTCCAGCCTCGGGTCCCTCAAGGCTGGGAGACCGAGAAACACAAAGCCCCGATGAAAAACGAAAAGAAACCGGTGAAACCTTTGGAAGTCACCCGGACCAGAACATGGAGAACAGAGGGGCCTGTACCATCCGGGCCTCAATGCTTTGAATGTGGCGCCTGGGGACACATCGCCCGGTTGTGCCCCCGGAGGAAACCGCAGGAGGAACCTATGGAGGTCGGGTATCTTCCCAAGGCGGTGATGTTCTCCAGCGAAATGGGTCAAGCATTTAGGGTAAGTGTTGGGGTAAACGGCACCTCTCTCCAGGCCCTGTTAGACTCAGGCTGTCGTCAGTCCGTGGTACACGCTCGTCTGGTTTTGCCCTCCCAGCTACTGGTACAATCCCGGGTAAACATTCGATGCGTACACGGAGATGTAAAGTCTTATCCTGTGGCCATGCTGCCAATAGCACCTGGGGGGAGGAGTCCACATACGATAAGGGTGGGGGTATTGGCCACTCTCCCTGAGGACCTCATCATAGGGACGGATAATCCAGAGTTCCTAAATATGTTCAAGCATAGCCTGAAGACGAGAGGCCCCACCCCCGAATCGGAAACAAAGGATAGGAGTGTCCCTGCCTTAGTGAATGACGAGCCCTGGGTACTCGACCGTAGTTTTCGTTTCTCTCAGCGAAATGACTCCACACTCTCCCACGCGTGGGAAGCGGCCGAGAAATACAAGAACCACCTTCCCTTGCTATACCCAAGGTTTCTGGAAAAAAACGATTTACTGTATAGGCAGGCCCAAAAGGATGAGCCCGACCAACTATTAGTACCCCACTCCTTCCGGGAACAGGTGTTGTTCTACTCACATGCACATTTAGTAGCCGGACATATGGGGGCTGAGAAAACCACGCAAAACCTGCTACGCCACTTTTACTGGCCAGGGATATATAAAGACACAGTGAAATATTGTCAGGAGTGTGAGGTATGTCAAAAAAAGAACATGACCCGGCCCCCGGCGGTTCCCCTACAACCCCTCCCTATCATCGGGACCCCTTTTGAGCGTATTGGCATGGACCTCATAGGACCTCTCCCCAAAACAAAGAAAGGGTATCAGTATGTATTGGTTATAGTGGACTATGCCACTAGATTCCCTGAGGCCTATCCATTGACTGTCACCACCACCAAGCACATAGCCGACCGGATGGTCGAAATGTTTTCAAGAGTAGGATTCCCTAAAGAGATCCTCACCGACCAGGGAACTCCTTTCGTATCGAGGCTCATGAAGGAGGTGTGCCAGCTTCTAAGCATCCACCAGATCCGAACGGCGGTATACCACCCCCAAACCGACGGCCTCGTCGAGCGATACAACAGGACCCTGAAAGCAACCCTAAGAAAGATGTTAGAAATCAACGGAGCAGAGTGGGATCAGGTACTGCCCCTTGCTTTGTACGTTCTAAGGGGCCAGAAACAGAGCAGTTTGGGGTTTTCATCTTTCGAGTTATTATATGGTCGCCAACCCCGATCTCTCCTAGAGATGACGAAAGAAGCGTGGGAGAAGGAAACCCCCGACGAAACCCTGAAAACCTTAGAATACGCCCGTAACCTCCGGTCCAAAATCGGAAAGTTGCGCGAGCTAGCGTATGCCAACCTGGAGAAAAACCAACAGAGACAGAAAACATTCTACGATAAAGGGAAACGATGGAGAAGGATGTCAGCAGGTGATTGGGCTCTGGTACTACTGCCCTCCTCCTCACAGAAGTTTAAGGCCGAATGGGGAGGCCCTTTCAAAATCATCAGCACAATCGGTAACACCAGCTATAAGCTACAACTCACCCCGAGGAAGACTCAAGTTTTCCATGTCAACCTATTAAAGAAGTGGCTCGGACCCCCTCCCACAGGGATACACGTGACGGAACCCCTCCCCCCTCTGTCCTCCAGTACAATAGACCAACTTGTCATTAATGAAGACCTACTGGACACAGATAGAACAGAGCTGATGAGTACCTTAAAGAAGAACGCAGGGGTCTTCTCAGACATTCCAGGAAGGACTACGTTAGCCACTCATCGGATATGTACAGAGCCGGGAAAAATCGTGAAGATCAGGCCATACAGAGTCCCTGAGGCCAGGCGACAAGGAATAAAACAAGAAATCCAGGAGATGTTGAAGTTGGGCGTAATCCGACCCTCAAGGAGTAACTGGTCTAGCCCAATAGTGTTGATTCCAAAACCCGACGGAACCAGACGCTTCTGCATGGATTTCCGCGCCCTTAACGAAGTATCGCTTTTTGACGCGTATCCCATCCCCCGCATAGATGAGTTGATCGAGAAGTTGGGGGAAGCCAAATACATTAGTACCATCGATTTGACCAAGGGATATTGGCAGGTGCCCCTCCATGAGGATGACAGACACAAAACCGCCTTCTCGACCGAGGACGGTCACTATGAATTTACCGTCCTCCCCTTCGGACTTCACGGGGCCCCTGCCACCTTCCAGAGACTGATGAACACGGTGTTGAAGGACTTGTCAATGTTCACTTCGGCGTACCTCGACGACATCGTCATCTTCAGTCCCGACTGGAAAACCCACTTAGAACATCTCCAGAAGGTACTACGGACTCTACAAGAAGCAGGGTTAAAAATCAACGCAAAGAAGTCGCGCCTGGCCTATCAAAAAGTGAAATATTTGGGTTATGTCTTAGGGCACGGGATGATAGAACCCCAAATCGAGAAAGTACGAGCCATAGCCGAGACATCATTTCCCTCATCTAGAAAAGATATGAGGGCGTTCTTGGGATTGATTGGTTATTATCGCAGGTTCATTCCCATGTTCTCACAGATATCGGCCCCCCTTTCTGACACCCTGAGAATCCGGACTCCGGAAAACACGCTTCGCAACCCCACGAGAGAGATGGTAGAGGCATTCACCGCCCTGAAAAAGAGTATCACTTCCACCCCAGTACTGACGTCCCCTGATTTTTCAAAGCATTTCTTTTTACACACCGATGCTTCAGACTATGGGATAGGGGCAGTACTCTCCCAGAAATCCGAGGAAGGGACGGATCATCCTATATTGTATGTTAGCCGTAAACTGTTTCCCCGAGAACTAAAATATGCCACAGTAGAGAAGGAATGTTTAGCGATAAGGTGGGCAGTGGGTAAATTGTCCTATTACCTGGAGGGTAGGCCGTTTACCCTATATACTGACCATGCTCCCCTACAATGGATGGCCCGTAACAAAGGGAATAACGCCAGAGTAATGCGCTGGTTCCTGTCCCTGCAACCCTTCTCCTTCAAGGTGGTACATACCCGTGGAACTGACAATATCGGGGCTGACTTTCTTTCACGCTATCCCCTTCCCGAACGGAAGTGTTCAGGGGGGGAGGTATGTAACGGGGTGCCCGAGGCGCCCCCTGGGGTCGGAGTAACCTGTACACCCCCCTTTCTGTTTTCACAGCCCCGACAGGAATCACCGTGCTGGCACTCCGTGGAGGAAACGTACAGCGGAGAAGAAGAGGACAGCGCCGGCGGCCCCTTTAACTGGCCTCCAGCTACTGAGGGGGAGTGGCCAGACTCCGCTAGAAAAGAGGCAGGTGAGGCAGACCAGGTGTGTCTGTACACCGGCGGAGCAGTGTGTAGGAGGAGAGACGCGGAGCGAAGTGGAGACGAGGAGGACGTTGAATGGTGGGAGGACGACTCACCCGATCTACGTCTACAACATCGGATCCAGTCCCGGGAGCTGACGGAGGAGGTGGTGTCCTACGAGGGATTTCCGCGGATGCAGGAGGATCCCCCGGACTACCGCCAGGTCGACATCGCGGAGTTGGAGCAAAGGTCGTTGGTAGTCCGCCCCGCCGAGGAGGAGAGGAGTGAGGACGAGCCACGAGTAGACAACCCCAGGACCCGGGACGACGGAGCGGAGCCCCGCAGCAGCGAGAGTTGTCAAGCAGCCGCTGGAGGAGATCCAGAGCCCGGACCGGAGCCAGGAGGCCATCGACACCGCGTTCCGCCCAGCCACTCCCCCGGAGGGGCGTGGCTCCGCGAGGTACGTGACCGCATAGCGGGTTGGATCGGGAGGAGGGCGAGGCGCTAGAGCGCTTCCCACTTAGATACAGGGAAGGGGACGGAAAGGAGCGCGGATGTATTCCAGTTGCCCAAAAACCCCTATTCTAGAGTAAACAAGCTAAAGACTCAGATACGTTGGGTGCACAGAGTATACCTCCCCTCACTTTCCCCCCCCCCTGGTGTATGGGATTTACACACGGAAGGCCGTGACAGTAACGCGCTTTTCCATTTTATTTGCATGGGACCGCCTTGAGAGAACGGCACGACGGAGCCGGACGCTGCGGATCGAAGGCGGACTTTAAAGACCAGGAGGACCGAGGGTGTCATCTCCAAGAGCCGGGCTGAGAGGAGTCGCTCACCAAGGAAGCCACCGGGGAGACTCAGAAGCACCGACCAGTTGTTATCAACAATAAAACCATTTTCTTTGATCACTAAGACCCGTCTCCTGCCTCTTCCTGCAGTCCCGCTTACACGTACCTAGACTTCGCAAAGGCACAGGGGAGACATGTGAAAGTTTCCAAAATAAATTGTTATCGTGGCTTGGGTCTAGGACGGCCTTAACAGATAAATTATTTGCTGAGTTCAAAATGGCAAGACGGGTAGGTTGGATAGGAAGGGGACGGAAGGACCTGTCTGGTGATTGTGTGATACTAAATTTTAAGACCCGCGCCTAATTAACTCAATCTTTAATAGGGCGGGTAATAGTCCAATTCAGGCAGATTGGATTAATATTGTCCCACTTGGATTCTTCTACAAACCTCACTAACATAATAGTGACACACAGAGGATGGGTGTACCATTGATAAATTACAGTACAACTTATGATATACATACCTCTAATCGATTTAGTGTTTTGCCAAGTCTGGAAGAAAGTAGATTGACTTAGTGGATTTGTTCTGAATGATGACTCTGGTAAAGCAGGCACTGGTCCATTTGACTTACATAGAATTTCAGTACAACAGGAAATTTTAGATGCAGATTCAATGGTCACTCCCAACACCAGAATTTGTTTAATCAGTCAGGAACTGTCTATTACAACACTGAAAGATAATACTCCAAACCTGAGTCCAGAAGAAAGTTTGGTACCCAATACAAATAATAAAGAAAAGGGTACCTGTAATGTCATGTTTTGGAAAGTTGCAGGTCTAAAATCCAAAGTGACTAATGTAGTGTGGAATAATTTTATTCACCGATTTGACGTTGTTAGTGTCCAGGAGACTTGGACGACAGATGCAATACACATTAATGGATATAAAACTGTGCATACTGCGGCCTTAGCTTCCAAAAACTGCGAAGCAAAGGGGGGCTGTGTACTCATGTATCTAATCTAGTTAATTTTGTAAAAATCGATTTGGTTTTTGAAGATTGTTACTATCAAATCTAGATTGGTGGTAGACACAAATCGTGTTGTAATACTTGTGAATTACTATAGTAATGTCCCGCAAGATTTACTGGAAGAGGTAGTGAAGGCGATACACAGTAATTTGCATAAGTTACAGGAGATATGGAGTAAAGATTTGATTGTACTTTGGGGGGGGGATTTTAAGACTGCCCTATGTCCATACTCAGATACTGGGAATTGTGGAATCTCATACGATACAGAGACTTCCATCCCCCATTTTCAAGTACAAAGTATGGCGAATGCTTGAACGAGATAGTATTTGAATTTGATTTAGTGTTTGCTAATACATTATGTTGTTCACCTGTGTTTTTGCCCCACGTTTAATGGGTTTCTCCATAATAGACTTTATTTTGGTATCTAATCGCTATGGGTCAATTATTAATGAGTTCTGTAACCATCAGATTGTATTAAGCGATCGCTGTGCCCAGAGTGTGAGCATCTTTCTGTTTAGACAAAGCCAGAGGCAGGTTACTAGTCCTAACTGCATGCTGGAAAACATCTCTTTGTCTCTGCAAAAGGGTTATACTCTGAGCTGGGAGAAAGTGGTGGCCACAGATTTTTTGGCTGGCGTGGTGACAAATTGTTATGATAGGTTTAAAGCATGTTTGGATGAAAACACTGCACCAAATGAAATTGTTGATAATTTTAATAAAACTACGGACCACATTAAGAAGGCACTTACTATTAGTATAAAAGGTAGGAAAAAAGCTACAGGGAAAAAGGGATGGTTTTATTCGAACTGTACTAGGGCATACAGAAATCTTAAGTATGCCCTTCATATTGAACCTAAAGACAGGGGTAAAATCAGGGAGGCAAGGAAAGAGTATAATCATGCCTTTAAAGGTAGAAGAGAGAGCCTGAAAGCTGAAGCTTGGCTAGCCCTCCGTGAAGCTTCTATTTCTAAAGATGTTTGCGTGTTCTGGAAGGCAGTTAATGCCCCATTCCTTAGAGATAAGGATGCTGCTACTGTAGAGGTGGCTATCCCAGAACATAGATGGATAGAGCACTTCTCGAATCGATATGATGAAAGATCTCTGGATATATATGAAATTGAGGGTCCAGTGGTAGACCATGATAATCTGACAAGGGTGGCTGAAGGGGAATATGTTACCTTGCTAAGGGACCAAGGGTGGGTGCTGGTATTGTAGGAGGTAAATATAGCCATTGCTGCAAGTCGGGGAGGAAAGGCAGCAGGCCCGGATGGTGTCCCTGTGGACATTTTTAAAGATAATATTCCGTTACGGGGACCTCTCCTCACCCAAGTGTTTAATGCAGTCAGTTCTGGTGGTTTTATTGATTCATGGTATGAGTTAATCCTTGTCCCAAAATATAAAAAAGGGGATAGGACTGAACCGGCCTGCTACAGACCAATATCATTATTGGATTCAACAGTGAAAATAGTACTTCAGGTCATATTAAACAGATTATAGGACTGGGCAGATGAACACTCGGTGATAAGCGACATCCAGTACAGCTTTCGTAAAAAGCTAGGCACAATCGAGCATGGTCTAAACTTAAACATCTTGTTGAATAAATATATTGCAGCAAAAAAAGGACCCCTTTACTTGGCATTTGTCGACTTATTATCGGCATTCGATTGTGTTGGACATAACAAACTGTGGCTTACTTCAGAAGAACTGGGAGTCGACCTAGTCTTAATCTCCTTTATAAGAGAGTTTTAAGCAGGGGCACGGGTGAGGTTTGGGGTGGGCGGGGAATGCACAGGTCACTTTAAAGTGAAACATGGCATGAGGCAAGGCTGTGTCCTTGCCCCTTTCTTTTTACATTGTACATAAATGATCTTGAGAAGTTTTTGGTTCAAGATTGTAAAGATTTTCCTGAGGTAGGTAAACGCCCCATCCCCGCATTGTTATGTGCAGACGATGCTGTCCTAATGGCCCGTACTCCATTGGGACTGCAAAGGGTGGTAACTAGTTTTATGAATTTTATGACAGATAGAGGCCTAACTATTAACTCTGCCAAAACTTTTATAATGAATTGTGGGCCAGGGTGTACCAAGACGAGATCTATTTTTATTGATATAAACCGAGTTGAAAATACAAAGTTATTTCCCTATCTTGGAATTTTATTTGACTGTATGGGGTCATGGGTGCAGGCTGTCAAAGCTGAGATTGTTATATTTAAAGACTTTGTCTGCACTATCAAGTTTCAGTAGAAAATTAGGTAGGTGACCCACAGCGGAGTTACTAGACATTTATAAAGCAAAATCTGTTACTGTTGCCTCATACGGAGCAGGTATATGGGGTCATGCGGACGTAAGTTCTCTGCAGGTAGCTGAAAATATATTCTTACGATTTCTGCTGATGGTCCCTAACAGTACCTCCTCTTTTATTTGCCACACAGAATTGGGTGTGTCATATTTGGAAGACATCCTGACGTTTTCGCTATTACAGAAACCTGGCTTCAAGATGCGGACGCGGCCATCATCAACTTAGCCTGTCCCCCTGAGTACTCTATGTACACTTTGAATCAACCTACTAGAGGTGGTGGCATTGCCCTCATAGTCAGGTCCTGCTTCACCTGTAATTGGAGCGGCCTCAAAGCGAAAGCGCCTCTTTTAAGATCTTAATCAGCCCTCAGTTTACGCTCTCTGGGATGGTTGTCTACCGTCCTCCTGGTAGCGATGTAGTGTTCAGAAACGCATTTCCAGATGCTGTTAGTACGCTAGTCATGGGATGTGCTAACTTTTCCATCTTGGGTGATCTGAACCTGCATTTCGATATTCAGACCAACCCGACGGTGAGCAGTATTCTAGCTGATTTAGAGGCTCTTTAGCTCTCCCAACAGGTATCCCAGCCCAACCATGTAGGGGGCCACATTTTGGACCCCTTCTTTACCAACTTGGACGAGGCTAGGGTTCTGTCCATCTCCCCTTTAGGGTGGACGGATCATTTTCTTGTGACCATTTGGTACCCTTTGCCTGAGACCCCTCCCACTCCATCGGTCAGAAGGGTCCCCAGGCGGCACTGGAATAAACTTAGGCTGGACGACCTGCACCGTCTCCTAGTGGAAAAGCCGCTAGGCCCTCTGGATAATGGGAAAACGGGCTATGACCAGTTTTGTACATGGATCTCCAAGGCATTGGACTCTCTGATTCCCATTGTTTCGAGTAAAGTAAGCTCTAGAGAGTCGAGTCCCTGGTATGATAGTGCGCTACGTGCCTTGAAGGGTATATGTAGACTGGCGGAAGGAGCGTGGCGGAAGTCTTATGGGGCTGATTTGAAAGCCGCATACGTTGCTTCAGTCAAAACCTACCATTGAGCTATTTGTAGAGCTCGTGCGGCATTCTATGCCCCGCAACAGCTCGAATCCGTCCAAGACCATATTCAAAGCCGTTAAAGATCTTTTGGCGAAAAGGACTTCCTCTCTGGCAGTGGGGTCCATTTCCCACTGTGAGTCCTTGGCTTCCTTTTTCTTGGAGAAGGTCCAGGTCATCTACCGGGCCTTCCCCAGTACGGGGACTGTTTTGGGAGTCCTAGATGGGGTTCAAGGCCACTCTATCCTGCACTCTTTTCCCCCATTACTCTCGGAGGGGTTTAATAAATTTACTTCGCAGATTAAATCTGGCTCTCCATCGGATCCAGTAAGACCCGCTCTTTTTAGAGACCAGTCCTTTCTGGGGCGCTCTGCAGTGTGTTCCCTAGTTAATCTTTCACTGGACTCAGGTGTGGTTCCAACTAAATGAAAGCAGGCGGTGGTTTCTCCAATCATTAAGAAGCCTTCGTTGGACCCCTCGAAAACTGAAAGCTATCGCCCTATTTCATTACTACCCTGGCCGGCGAAGATTGCGGAGGCTCATGTCAACCTGGCCTTGTCAGAACATCTTGCCCGGACCAATGCCTTAGACCCTACGCAGTATGGCTTTCGTGCTGGGCACAGCACGGAAACGGCCCTCCTTGCCATGGTAGAGCACCTACGTGTGGTGCTGGATGCTGGTCAGACGGCGGCGCTGGTATTATTAGACCTCAGCGCCACCTTTGACACTGTTTCCCACAGCATTCTGCTGCACCGGCTTAAGGAGATTGGTGTTGGGGGACAGGCTATACAGTGGTTGCGCTCCTTCCTCGACAATTGTTCTTTCTGTGTGGCTATCCCACCCTTTCAGTCCAAATTCCAGCCTCTGGCCATGGGGGTTCCGCAGGGATCCTCGCTGAGCCCCACGTTATTCAACCTGTACGTGAGACCGCTGGCTGAGGTCGCTAGGCAGTGGGGCCTGACTTTCGTCTCGTATGCTGATGACACTCAGCTGGCGGTTACTCTCAGTGGGGATGCGGAACAAGATGCCCCCAGGTTTCAGAATAGACTGAAGGCGGTGGCCAACTGGCTGACGGCGAACTGTCTCCAGCTTAATGCCACTAAGACAGAGATTATGATTGTCGGTAAGAGAGTGGAGCTCTGGGGTGACAGGTGGTGGCCTTCAGAACTGGGACCAGCTCCGACTCCGGTCTCGGAACTAAGAAACCTGGGATTCTGGCTGGATGCTGGCCTCACTTTCGTTGGCCATACCAAGAAAACTGCAGCCTGCTGTTTTGGCGTTCTTCGGGGTTTAAGACCTGTTCTTAAATTTTTTGATGCCCCAACTAGGCAGCTGGTGCTTCAGGCTACAGTCATTTCTCGCCTGGATTACGCCAGCTCCCTCCTGATGGGGGCCAATCAGGCAGAAATTATCCGCCTACAGCGGGTACAAAATGCCGCAGCCAGAGCGATAGTCGGTCTGCCTAGATTCTGTCCTGTTTCCAATGTCCTTCGCTCCCTGCATTGGCTACCAGTGAGGAAGAGAATTCATTTTAAGGTCCTTTGTTTGACTTTTAAAATTTTGAAGGGCATAGGTCCTCAGATTTTGTCCAATTTTCTGTCCTTTTATGTTCCGACACGTGCTCTTCGTTCCTTGGGCCAGGCTCTTGCCGTGGTCCCTCGCTTTAGGCTTTGTCGTGCCGGTGGACGATCCTTTTGTGTCAAAACTGCAACAATCTGGAACTCCCTCCCGGTGGAAATTCGTCTGCTGGAGGATCTTATGCTTTTTCGGAAAGCCATTAAAACCTTTCTGTTTTAGTTTCTCCTTTTAGCTGTCCCTATCTGTTTTGGTTTTGAGTTGTGCTATGTTCTACCTTGTTAGGGCGCCAGGACGCTCCTTTGCTGGAGCAGCTGTGCGCACAATAAATACCTATAACATAACATAACATTATAAAGATTTGCACCAAGATGGCGGGTTGAAGACGCCTAGGAGTGGCCGCCACGCTGGAGGCTCCCTACTTTATCCTACCCTACTAATTTAATTTGGCGATTCTATGGCGATTCTATGGCAAAAGATGCAGAGAGAACTCTGAGCACGAAAAGACGTCTCTGCTAGCGAGCTGAAAATAAAAAAAGAACTACAAGACGCTAGACACAGGAAAGGACCGGGGATAATTGAGAACTCACCCCCGACTTGGCTCGGCGGTCTCCGGCTGGTTTTCCCGGCCACTCCTGTTTTTACCAAGCTGCTGTGGATGTTGCGGCTGTTTGGCGGCACCCTGCCGACCTCTCGGCACACGATCTTGCGGTGGATCAGCGGGTTGGTGCTCGGCTGGTCTGGTCTTTAGCTGCAGGTGAGTTTGTACCGTACTCCCGCGGAGCCGACACCACTGCCGCTACTGCCTGGCTGGCAAACCTTTATTGCCCTTGCAGGATTCTGGGCACGAGTGGAGATGGCACCGAAGAATGTGCCTAGAGCGATCCGTACCGGCAAAAACGCCATCCTGGAGATGGCTGCTGCTCTCACAGCGGCCACAGCGGTCTCAGCGGTCTTAGCGGCCTCGGCGGCTACAACGGCTACAACTGACATGGCAGCCGCTCCAAATATACCGAATACTCCGTCCAGAAAATTTGATCAACTGCCACTGGGTAAGCAAGTATTCGTTCACCTTTACTTGTGATTGTGGATACCCCTGCCGTCAAATGTGTTCAGAAGAGCTGGTCGGACGGAGTGACTAAAGGTGGTAGCAAAGGAGGCAGTGTTGTTAAAACAGTAGCAGAACATGGAGGCAACAATGTAGCTGTTCCTGTGGAGCTAGCAGGGTCTTCAGCAGTTGTCGCTGTGAATTCACTACAGAACTTGGATAGCAGCTCTAAAACTCTTCATTTAACTGACAAACTGATGGATACTCTTAAGCTCGAAGGAGTTCCTGACAAGACTAATGATACAATACCAGAGGAAGGGCTGGTGTCTGAAATAAGTCTTCTAGAGCCAACAAATTTAGAGGGCGATCTTACCTCTATGCACACCCCGGATGGTCTGGAGATGTGTAATGTAGCCTTAACTGAGGTACCCAATAGAACATTAACTGCGGTTGGTACTGATTCACACACTAACTATCTACTAGCTGCGGAGGGTGAGGAGATAGAAGAGGACGGCTCCAATGAGGACTATGAGGAGCTTGTTGATGATGAACTCACTAACCCCTCAGCACATACAATTACATTCTTGGCTGGAAGAAGAGAGAGGGCTAAACCAAAGTAAAAAAAATAAAAACAAGAGAGGGAAACTTCCTGGCTCGGCGAACATGCCGGTTTTAATTACCGCTCCAGCTCCGAGAAAGAATCCTCTTATTGCTAAAAGCCCTCTCAGGAAATGGATACAAGCAAAGGGGCTTGTGAAAAACATGACTTTGCGACTGTCAGGCACTAGTCCAACGGATCTTGACTCCTCTAAAGACTGTCCTGTATCACTTGGGGGCTCTTCCACCACCAATAATATGCCCTCTGTAAATACTATATCTCCAGTGCCTTCACCTGAATTATTTTTAGTACCTACGGGAGCTGATCTGACCCTACCTACGATGATAGCACCCTCGAGTAAATCAATTTCAAACAGTATAAACCTTGATTCTAGCCTAATCTTATCCACGCCCCCAGTTTTATCTGTATCTAGTGCAACTGACTCGTCAACATCAGTTCTAGCTACAGCTACTTCGGGCAAACTAGAGGTTATCATCTCACCCTTCGATATTATTCTACAAACCTTAACCAGTCATCGCCAGGAGGCACAAGAACATTTCTTGCAGCTACGGGACAACAATAGCAAGATGCTAAATTCTTTGCAAGAGTTGACTCTTAATTTGGGGGGGTCTCACAAAAGATAGAGGATCTGCAACACAGGGTAGTTGATATAGAAGAAGGGTCAGCCCGTACGGAATCTGTTGTGAACCAGCGTGATGCCCAGATCACGTCCCTTCAGCTGAAAGTCGAAGATTTGGTGAATCGCCAAAGACGTCTTAACCTGAGACTCTTTGGTATAACTGAAGGAGCAGAAGGCTCGGGCTCAAGGGCTTATTTGGTAAAATTGTTTCAGAAGGCATTCCCAGACCTATCTGATTGGGACTGGGATTCTCAACTCCAAAGAGTTCACAGACTACCTCTAATACAGAGGAACAAGGAAAGTAAATTCTTTCGTCCCCTCCTTATTTGTTTCGGGAACTTTTTACTAAGACAGGCAGTCTCACTGAAAGCGCAGCCCAATTTTCCAGTCACCACAGAGAATGTCTCTTTTTTTGTATGATCCGATCTTAGCAAGGCTACGATGGATAGAAGGTGGAAATTACGTAAACGTATTGATCCATTCAAATCTCTGGGGGCAGAGAGTTCTTACAGGAGCCTGCCCGCCTTAAAGTTATCAAGGGGGGCCACACTTATTTTTTCACTGATGAGAGGGAAGCTGAGATTGCGCTTTCAAAATGTGTTTAGTTAAAATGGCAGAGAGGCTTAGATATGTTGTCTAGCTGAAAAAAAAGGGTTAGGATAGATTTGTTATTCTTTTTTTTCTCTCTTTTTCTTTCTTTTTGTAGGGTAGTAGGTCGAGCCTCAGGCTGCCACTCTTCATAGCTGCCCATCCAGCAGCAGCAAAACATAGAGGGGCGCTCCCCCCATGAGGGAAGAGGGTAGGGGGAGGGCTTGGGTGGTGGTTTTGTGAGAGGGGTAAAACTTTGGAAAAATACAACACGAGAAGGAGATTCTTGGAAATTGATAGGAGGGAGACTAATATTTGTTTTTTGGAGCAGAATGGCAAAGATTATATTATCTTCTTTGAATGTTTCGGTTAAGATGTTTAGCCTGGAATGTTGCAGGTCTTAATAGCAAGAATAAAAGATGACTTGTTCAAGAAGAGTTAAAAACGTATGACCCACATCTAATTTTTTTAACTGAGACTCACATTGCCAATAAGGATAGAAAGTTACTTGGACAATTAGGCTACGATGTAACAAACTGTTCTACATTAAATGCTTCAATAAGGGGGGTTGCTATTCTCAAGGAGAGAAGACTTAGAGCAGAAATTCTCAAAACCGCTGTAGATAAAGGTGGAAGATGGGCTATCGTACAAATGTCTTTTGAAAAACGTAAATATGTATTTTGTGTTCGACTAAATATGGGAATATTGGGCTGGGAAGGGGAACTTGTTATTATGGGAGATTTCAATTGAATTATGGATTACCAGCAAGATACCACTAGGTGTGGTGCTTTACAACGAATGCGCAAATCCCGTGCTGCTATCTTAGAAATAGGTCGTATTCATAATATTAGGGATATCTGGCGAAGCGTCCATTCTAACATTGCTGGGTACACCTACTATTATGCTCCCCACAAACTATGTTCCCGTATTGATATGGCCTGGGCCACAGACAGTATACTGAACACTAGCTCTATCGAGATATGTCCACGGGTCACTTCAGACCATAAAACTATTCTTCTTACGTTCAACAACCCACAAACTCATCAGTGTCCTAGGATGTTCTCCTTCCCTAGATCCTTACTGTCAGATACTATGTTTATTTCTCAGCTTAAGTTACACCTTACAGAATTTATCGAAATTAACAATTCAACTTTATGCACTATAGTTTGGGATGCCTGTAAAGCTAGTATAAGGGGGTTTACCCAACAATTTGTTCTTAGACAGAACTCTGAACGCCGTAAAACAAATAAAATGCTGACCACTAATATTCTATCGCAAGAACAACTATTAGCTGACGCTTTACATTCAGGCTCCCCTAATGCGATTGAACTGGGGTTAAAACTAGTGCATTTAAAATCAGCCTTGAAAACAATACTCAGGGAAAAATGCAGTGTGAAACTACATAAATTTCAAGTTTCTCAATTTGAGAGTGGAAATAAAATTGGGAAAATTCTGGCCTATAAAGTTGCAGATGATAGAGCTAACACTCTGATTAAAACTATAAAAGGCTCTAATAACATTACTTATGATCAGACGGTACAGATATTAGAACAATTTGTGGAGTTTTATAGCACATTATATACTCTGGAAAACTACCCCAGTCCGGCGAGAATACAAGATTACCTGGATAGTAATATTAAAGAAAATAGAGGTATACCCGGATTAGTTCAACTGTCGGATCATATCAGTCTGTTAGAGATTAGGCAAGCTATTTTTCCCTACCGTCTGGAAAAGCGGCAGGGGAAGATACTTTACCATTAGAGATATATAAAATCTGCATTGATGAACTATTACCCCTCTTTCATCAGGTAATTAGATCTATCGGTGAAAATGGTAAAGCCCCAAGTTCCTGGAATATTGCTAAAATGTTTTTTTTCTGAAAAAGGGTAAACCTGCAGGTGAGTGTGGGTCATATAGACCCATCTCACTAATAAACACTGAAGCAAAGGTATTTGCTAAAGTTCTGGCCATTCGACTGGCTCCATTTATACCATAAATAGTGAATCCACAGCAGCATGGGTTTGTGATTGGAAGGGATACTACAGCTCATATCAATACGGCCATAACCGCTTTTGACATAGCAGAGACAAATTCCACCCCACTCGGTATGATACTTTTGAATGCTGAGAAGGCATTCGACCGAGTGGGGTGGGGTTATCTCTGGTCTGTTATGACTGCAATTGGTTTTCATGGCCAATTCGTAAGATGGATCAGAGCATTATACGATAATCCTATAGCAAGAATTAGCTATGCAGGTCCTACCTTTGTCATATCCCGGGGCACTCTGCAAGGGTGCCCATTGTCACCCTTGCTGTTTGCACTCTCAAAGGAACCATTTCTTTATGCCTTACTGACACAGCCCCGAATAATCCCTTTTAGATCTGGTCCTCACTCCCTGAAAATTACAGCATATGCCGATGACATAACTATTTGCACTACAGATGTGGCAGAGTCATTATCGGGTATAACCGCCGAGGCCAGCAGATTCGGAGCTGTGTCTGGATATAATTTAAACATAAATAAAACACAAATAGTTGTGAATTATAAACCTCTGACACCAATATCAGGGATCTGTAAACTGCTACCTACCTTGGAATCAAAATGTCATCAAAAATTAGCGAGATAATCACAATTAACGATGATGCTTTATTAAAGGCAACCACTCTAGTATTAAAAAAAAGGCATAAGGTCCCCTTAAATATCATCGGTAGGATTCATTTGATTAAAATGAAGGTACTTCCCAAATTCTTATATTTATTTCGGTCCATTCCCTTATCACTCAGTAACGTCTTCTTTAAGAAACTTGATGGGATATTTAGTGGTTTTATATGGGGATACCGGAAACTCGTAGATCCATGGCGTTACTTAAATGTTCCTTAGATGATGGTGGGCTTAACCTACCCGATTTTAAATTATGCTTTTGGACAACGTTTCTCGGTCGTCTGCGCAGCTTACTTAACTCGGACAATCAATTTTACTTTCATACATTTATATTACATGCCGACTCTAATATGTTTCTGTTAAGAGTAAACAACCCAATTACTTTAAAAGGGTCAAATTTAAGACCGCCAGAGATATAATTAAGATATGGTTCAATATCCTGGCGTTCTGTAAAATCTCTTTTTTTCACCCTAGTTTGTTGTTATGGGGTAATCCGGGACTCCCAGGGATTTTTAACAATGGTATGGTCAATATATGGTTGGCTCATAGGAAGAAAACTTTCGGTGATCTATATGGTACTCACGGTTTCTTGGACTTCGAGACACTTAAAAATTTATAGAAACTGACGGAACGAATGAGATTTAAATATATTCAAATTTATGATTTTCTTATACGCAAGGTGAAAGTGCGGGAATTCGTGGATTCTGACTTATGGAACTGTTTTTACTCACGTAAGAATAAATCCTTAATCAGTGAAGGTTATAAATGTCTCAATACTAATAAAATCAGTGACTGCTCCAAACTGGCGGAGAAATGGAGTAGTAAGCTGGGGCTTAATATCACTTCTAATATGATTGCTGCCTCTTTATGTAATATTAATAATCTTGTTTAATCTTCAAGTTTAAGATTACAGCAATTTAAGACCACATGTATGTTATACCATACACCTGAAAGGATTTCTAAGTGGTCTAAAAATATTCTTTTTAGCGATCGTACTAAATGCCCCAAATGTGATTTAGTCGCAGCAGATCTGGAGCATATGCTGTTTTCCTGCCCGGTGCTGACGGAGTTTTGGTCAGCTCTGGATAAAATTTTGAAACAAAAACTGGTTAAATCGCCCTCACTTACTCCATCAACAGTATTATTAGACATATATACCTTCACTATTTTGCAGAAAGCCTTAGTAACTATTTTATTGTCATGCGCCAAATTGGCTGTTGCCCGAGCCTGGATTTCCCCGAAGCCCCCTCACATTATGGAATGGTGGTCATTGGTCAATGAAATCCACTCTATGGAGCATGCTCTGGCAAGATTAAGAGGTCTCCGATCATTGAGGAAATTTGATAAAATCTGGGGTACTTTTACTTAAAAATGTTGGTTGTAACAATGTAAACTAAGAGGGCAAATATCCTGCAACGCCCACTGTTATGTTATTATGTTATGATTTATATAATATTGATTTGTAAAGAACCTATTCTAATTCTGCTATATTGTTCATTACTCCCACCTTGGCATGTTTTGTACTGCTAAACTGTATTTTTCACGTGTTGTCAATAAAAATAAAAAAATAAAAAAGACATTATAAAGATTCAACCAGTTCTGTTGTGGTATAGGATATGGACAATAGAGAAAACTAATTTTAATCGTGGGATCTTAAATGACTGTAGGGGGCTGGATGGGGTGAAACGAATCAAATGGCTAATGTATGTTAAAACATTTTTATATGACATAGGTCTTCAGGAATTTTATGAAGACCCACCAACCATGATTAGTATGAGCAGGAAGGATCTTAAGAAAATCTGTTTGAGCTTCCTGAGTGAACGGAGATTTTGCGTTGATATGAATAAACCCACGGTGCAAGCACACAATCTCACATTAACATATTTTAGTCTCCAGCCATACCTGCACTTTATAACGATTGATTTTGAAAGATTTTTATTGATACGTTTCCGCTTAGGTAGCCTCCATAGACTATTAAGTTTCCCAATCACAAATGACTGGTCAAAACAGCTCTGTAAATGTCTGTGTGCTGATATGTCAGACCCGTCTACTATACATGTACTGTTTTTCTGCAAATTCTACACTATACAGAGGAAAACATGGATTATTCCGGTTTTAAAACTATTAGGTATAATGACATGCCAGCCAGCATATGTTATACTGCTGCCAGCGACGGCTCGTGGAGGGAGTTACGGTGGGGCAGGAGGGTGGGGAGGGGGAGGGGCAGGGTGGAGGTTGCTAAAAACCGGCATATGGATAATTGCAGGTAAGTAAACAATTTAATTAATAAAAACGAATTTCGTAGTGCGCCTTGCATCGCAAAATGCAATGCAGTGCGAGCTACGAAATTCGTTTTATTAATTAAATTGTTTACTTACCTGCAATTATCCATATGCCGGTTTTTAGCAACCTCCGCCCTGCCCCTCCCCCTCCCCACCCTCCTGCCCCACCGTAACTCCCTCCACGAGCCGTCGCTGACTGCTGCAATTAGAGACTGTGTTTGTAGTAGCCTATGTATCAGTTTTCTTAAAGAATGTTTTTAAATGCAGGAAAACAATCATGATGTGATAAAATGTAAATGACCTGTGGTCTGATGTTTATGTACACGGTGTTACTCCCCTCTCTGTAGCTATTTCTAATTGTTTTTATAATATTTTAACAAGTGTTTTTATTCTGTCCTTTTATGATTATATTATTTGTAATCGAATAAAGTATTATTGAGTGATTGATTGAGTTTAGGAGCAGTGGTTATGTGTACATCTCTGAAATTGTGGGTACCTGTACTAGCATAGAATTTTGAGGTACTTATTACCATGTTGTGTTTCTTACTGACTGGCTAACAATTGGATATCACAAATGCAGCGAAATCCAATTGGTAATACCTAATGTTTTACTATTTTATGCTCCCACATGTCTTCCAATAAAAATGATACTCAAAACGCAACATGGATACATCACATTTTACAATGTGATGTACCAAAACTGTCCCTTTTTTTTGTAAAGTGGGTACCTGTAGATTTTGGGCCCTAGCTCAGCTGGGACCTAGAGAAACCAAGCAAACTTGCAAAATTTTAAAAGCTAGACACTGGGGGAAATTCAGGGTGGGGTGACAATCCTAAAAGCAGAGAACATGTAACATATGTGGAATTTATAACATTTTGACTCAAGGTTTTAAGGTTTGTTTTCTGATCAGATAAAAAAATGGCACACACAAAAAGCAACACACTGATCACTGTCTTCCTTATGGATGCAACCTGAACTTTAATGGTAGAAACTAGGAAACAAAAAACTACAGAAGGCGACACATTCAGGCAGTGATTGATCAATCAACAGGACAGGAGATACACAAAATATATATTGTTGCAATGAGTACAGGGGATATTAATGGCAGTATTGATGAGCCTCTCAACAGATAAAGCCAATTAAAGGACCAATGGTATTAAGACATGCGATATGAACCAAGAACTTCCACCTCCAAAGGGTCCATAATGGGGTACAGGCCAGATACACACTTCAAATACATACCTACAGGAGAAAGGGTGAAAATAAAAAATTATCATAGCGGTGAATGACCAATTACCTAATCTACAGAGGTTCGGATATATGACAATGACTTCAGAGTTTGGTATGCTGTCCCACATGTCAAAACCTATTCCTGCTAAATGAGGCACAATCCATCACATGCAGATAAGCTGTACATCCTGAGAAGCCCCCAAGCACTCTTAGCAAGGATGGTCAACCAGAGAGGATTGCACAAGAGGAGGAAAATCCATGCAAAGCTGTGCTGGTATCGCCATCTACACTGCAGTTCCTGACAATGAACAAGTCTACCAAAAATCGGGGTGGGGCAAGAAAAGCAAAGACTAACTAATGCTTCTCCTATGGGATACTCTGCCTCTTCATTACCAGAAATTGCCGAATTGCGAACTCACTAATGTGGTGAGGACATTGTGGGTTATGTGAGTACCTTCAACTGTTTTTGCTTCACTCAAGTAGCCTACCAGCTGGCTACCAGGATTTTAGCAGGGTAAGTCTTCAGTTTTGCAATAGCTCTTTTTCCACCACCTCCAGATAGTGAGTTTTTGGAAGACATAATATATTTGAAGACCAATCTTTTTACAGATTTTGTGACATGGCAATTCTCATTGTGTGACAGTTTGCACATGTTCAATCATTGGCATGTAGTGTGTCCGGATCACTGACATAATATTGAATACACAAATATAGAATTACCAAAATATCGAAGAAAAAATATAGAATGCAAAAATATCGAATTCCTATCTACAAACAGGTAAGTACAAAAAATCAAATCAAAAATATTGTTTAAAAAAATAGTTAGTCAGAATATCGAATATTTTTTTAAATGTCTTAAAATTAATTTAACATTAATGAAATAATAAATATAACTAACTAAAACATACTTAAAAATACTTAAATACCATTAGAATTATTAAATAATTAATTTAAGTTAAATAACCATACAATTTTATTTTTTAATACATATATATATATTAACATAATAATAATAAAAAAAATATACAATACAATATTTTTCCCATAGGAAAATGGGAGGGTAACATTTACTATAACCACTCCAGTGAGTGCAACAATAGGGAAAACGTTGGATAGCGTAGGGGTAAAAATTACTATTCCTACTCTAGTCAGTGCAACAGTAGGGAAAGCATTGGATAGCATAGGGGTACAAATTACCATTCCAACTCCAGTAAGTGCAACAGTAGGGAAAGCGTTGGATAGCGGGAGGGTAAAAATTACTATCCCCACTCCAGATAGTGCAACAGTAGGGAAAGCATTGGATAGCGGGAGGGTAAACATTACTATCCCACTCCAGAGAGTGCAACAGTAGGGAAAGCGTTGAATAGCGTAGGGGTAAAAATTACTATTCCCAATCCAGAGAGTGCAACAGTAGGAAAAGTGTTGGATAGCGTAGGGGTAAAAATTACTATTCCCACTCCAGAGATTGCAACAGTAGGGAAAGCGTTGGATAGCGTAGGAGTAAAAATTACTATTCCCACTCCAGAGAGTGCAACAGTAGGGAAAGCGTTGGATAGCGTAGGGGTACAAATTACTATTCCCACTCTAGTGAATTTAACAGTAGGGAAAGTAATTTAATATATTAATAAAAATAAATTAAATATCAATACCAATAAAAGATTAATTAAAATGAATTGCCAATTCAGTAGTATGTAATAATTAATCAATATAAATACAAACAAATATTAGTTATTAAAATGAATTACCTATTGATAATTAATTACCTAATAATTTTCAATAACAAAAACTAATTAATAATAAAAATGTATACCAATGAATAATTAATTAACAGTAAATTAATTATCAATACACAAAAAGTATTTTAATATGTAGTTAATTACAACTAAATTACTTCCCACCCTATTTCCCTATAAACCCACAATCCGCTACAGAAAATAAATTGATACAATTATCATAATTATCAATTAATAAATGAATACTGATTAATTACCAATTAATTAACATTAATTACCAATTAACAATTAATTAACAATAAATAAAAAAGCAATACCAATAAATAAATAAAAAATATTTACTTAATTACAAATAAAAATAAATTAATAAAATTAACATAATTATCAATTAATCAATTAATAAAAATGAACTACCAATAAAAATTAATTAACAATTAATTCAAAATGAATACCAATAAATAAATAAAAATATTGAATGAATTACAATTAAATTATTTCCCATCCTATTCCCCTAATAACCCACAACCCGCTACATAACTAAAACGCAAAATTAAATTAAAAATAATTAGTAATTTCTACAAATTTATATTTAGTTTAATATAATTACTCTTTAAAAAATTCAATATTATTAAACATTCGATAAATTTTAATACCTATATTATATACTTCGATATTTTGACTTTAAAATCTATATTATATTACTAACCTTCAATTTGATATTTTTTACCACTATATTCTGTCCATTTGATATTTTGTCCATTCTATATTTTGACTTCGATATTTTGATGATTCTATATTTTGAATTCGATATTTTGTCTTGTTACCGGTGTGTCCAGCACAGAGATTTGATGCAGGGCTGGCTTCGGTACTGGTGGCGTCCAGTGCGATAATCAATTTTGGGCACTCCTACCACTGACCTCCCCTACGGATTCCCTCACTACCACCCTGAAACTGTACCCCTCATCGCTCCATTGTCCCTTTCTCATATGCATTTCAATTGTTTTAAAGCGCTGGTTGGGGTTGGTTTTACTAATAGGAATGTATAGCTACTCAAATGCCCTTTTTTTGCACCATTAGGGATAGAAAATGAAAGACTGGGGGGAAAAACTTATCCTCCTAACCAGGGCACAAGTCCTACAAAAAGCAGTGGGGGGACGCTGTCACCGGAAGTGACGTCACAACAGGAAGTGACGTCACAAAAGGTGCCGAGCTCCTCGTCCCAGAGAGGCCTAAGAGTGAAGTCCAGCAGTTTGGCAGGGGGGACTATGTCCCCCCGGTAAAATAAGTGGGGGGACGCCGTCCACCCACGTGATACCCCGACTCGAGCCCTGCTCCTAACCTATTTAATGTAGTTTGCATGTCGCTCTTTCATGCCAGTTCACAAGTCATGGTTCTATATTAGAACACTGAGCACTCCATTGCAGACAGTGGAGTGTTCTGGGCTTCTACTGGCTGGTAGAAGCTGGCAGAACAACATTCTAATGTTTTTCATTCACAGCTGCTGTCATGGCCTGAGGGGATTTAAATACCCTCATGCTCCGGGAGGCCTTCGTTTTTGACCAAATAAAACATTCTTCCGTCTGGGACGGAAGGCTCTAACAGCCTTAGAGCCCTCCTAGCGGGCTCTACTGGCCATTAAAGGCCCACTCCCTTGTTAAAGGCCCTCACCTTTGGCTCAGGCCTTTAACGCTGGAGCGGGCTTTAATAGCTGGTAGAGCCCACTACAGCGGGCTCTAAGGCTATATTAGTATTGTGCAACTTAACTGTTGTATCAAAAGGATCTATGTGACAAAAGCAGTAATCCACTGAGCTAGCCACATAAAATACAGTTCTGTGATCTTTATGGTTCATGTTCGTTGCAACAGGCATATTAACCCTCTGTGCTACTTTACAATTAGTAAAACTGCCACTCCACAAACCTCCGATCTCTCTCCAGCGGGGGCAATAATCACTGGAGTTACTTTGACATTTCTATTGCTGCCTGGAAACTGCTGGGTGCACAAGAAACTCTGCAGCAGGTGCTTATAAAACTATAAGTTATTTCTAAACACAGCGCCCCCCCAAGAGCAGCGCCAGGTGCGGCTCCACTGCCCTAAAGCCGACCCTGTTTGATGCCAATGCAGTTTGTGCTTTTGGAGCAACGGAACATACACTTTGCTTTAACATGCACCTTTTTTATATTACCTTTATTTGGCTCCTTAAAGTCAATAACTGTTTTTCACATCTATCCATATAAGTGTCATTTATACATGTGTACGTTATTGTTGCCATTTATTCGCTAGTTTGCCATTTTGCACCTCATTCAAAAGAGGCCTGTGAAAGATTAAAAATCAATAGTTGGTTTCGCAGTTTACTATAAGATGAAACTGTTAGAGAAATGTCTTAAGAGGAATGTTGCACGAAATATGGTTGAAATGGCAGGTTGGGTACTGAAACTCACCGTTGCCACTCCAGATGTTTTTAAAACAAATTTCAAACACACACAGATTTTGGGGACTTCTCAGTGCAAATTTAGACCTTACCGGCGACAAAAGACTACTGGAATTATTTTCTAAAGTCAATAGGAGGTGTGCGATATAACCACTATTCCTCCTGGTAATTAAAAAAAAAGTTCATACTCTTTCAACAAGGTTAAAATTGCTGGTAATCTGGTTACTGGAAATGTTCCCCTTAAGGGTCACTACTGGTGTTTTCAACATGAATACCAAAGTCTTTATTAGAAAATAATAATTTGATTTATTAAGTAGTAGAGAAAGGAACAAGGCCAGTTTCGTCCTCTTTTCCACTCGACCGAGAACTCATTTAGATGCAGTTTTGGAGGCAGTCCCAAACCCAGCACACATTTAGGAGAATATGTACCTGAGAATTCATTTATCAACAGGAATACCTAATATTAAACACCATCCCCTTTTTCTTCCTTTCTATATGTTAACATAAACGGGAGAGCGACTTGTATAACAAATTCAATACACGAAACACATTTTAAAGCGCTCGGAGGCTTCTTTAAGATCTTTCCATAAACCAAACATTTTACCTCAAAGGCGCTTGCAGCCTTGACCTGGACATTGAAATTTCACAGTAGACAAAACAACACCCTTTAATATTACAGATTTCTGAGCGTGCAACATATTTTCTGATTCAGGTGGAACAAGCCAGGTAAAGACCTCACTGACCTTCATGAGCGACTTCAAATCTGATTTCACAATGAACCCAGTTCAGCTAAAGGCTGTCGGACTCGTGAGATGCATTTGCTCCCCTAGGGAGGTTACCAAACTGGTTTCAGCGGGATGTAGTGTGTTCTTACTATAAACAATTTATCTAAGTCATGATTGGTTGTTAAGTAAGCAAACAGATTTGGCAAGAAATAAACAGCCGGACCAGTCATTTACATGTAAACATGCATGTATATGATTAATGTACTTTACAGCTGCACAATATCTGGACGGACTACATTTTTTGTTTTTTCCCCAAACTTTTAAATTGTATACAAGAAAATGAACTACAGGACTGCGTGTAGGAGTCGGAGAAATGAAGAAAGAGGAATACATTTGAAACGATTGGCAGTCGCTGAAGTCCACAGTGTCACATGGACCACAACTACAATCGTGCCATGACGTGTGTTACTGTGAACCACATCCGTGCTTGAAAACTTCTGCGAGTAAAGCAATCCAACTATTGATGTTTTAAACATAGTATATCACTGTATGTTGCTATTTATAGCAGCTACTTCTCCAGGCCATGTATAAATTGGAAGTCATACCCCATGTTGCAGTCTTAAATTTTCATTAACTATTATTTTTAAAATCCTGTAGAAAGAAGTACAATCTGGGAGAAATGTCATGTGATGGCACTTTTCTTATGTCACCGGGAAGTCCCAGGAAGTCTTGTATAATTCTACCAATAAAATTATGTCGAAACAAGACAAAGACAAACTAGATAACAAGGGTGAGCCCAATTACATTGGGTAATCATGGTCTACAAGGCCGTCTAATTGAAAAAAATGACAACACTGAGTCTGTCAATCTAATCCAGCTATAATAATTAAGCAAAATAAAAGTAACTGGACCCTGATGGAAAGTTTCCTGTAATTATTTTGATTCTTCTTTGGGAATGGGCGTTTTGTAGAACACTTTACTCGCCAATGTGTGAAACCGCGAGCAGCAGTGGTGAACGAATTATTCTTCAGTTGGGGTGGGAAGGTAAAGAAGACGGAGAAGAGAGAGCCAAAAAGGATTTTGTAAACACAATTTAACGTGCTCTCTGTTGAGTCTAATAGATTGTAAGTTTGGGCCCTTATTTACAGTCAGATAATGTGTCCCAAAATTAATTTACAAAGATATGTGACCAAAACCAGGATGTAAGGGGTTACATTTCTAAAGCACAGTATTATATTGACACGGCCTTGTGATCATTAAGAGAGCTGTTTTCATATGCAAAGTCATTGTTGTACTATTGAAAGTGTGAGACAGTAAACAGTTTGTATTTTTCTCAAGTCAATTTCACTCTACTATGCAAATAAACTGAAATTTGACTGTTGCATGGTAGTGATAACTGTGAGAATTCTCCTTATTGGTGTATTTAGGACATTGTGTTGTTGGTTGACTGGAGTGTGAGTCCTGGTCAAACAGCAACCACAATGCTTGTCAGGGTGAGGCACAAGCCAGCCCTAAATTAACCTTTGTCAACCCTCTCAATCAACCAATCAGTAATCTTTCAAAGCGCGACTACTTACCCGTGAGGGTCTCAAGGCGCTAGTGTGTTGGGGGGTGGGGGTCTGCAGTTCAGTAGAAGAGCCAGGTCTTGAGGTTGTTTCTGAATTGTGGCAGAGATGGTGATTGCCTGAGGGGCAGCGGCAGGGAGTTCCAGGTCTCCATTGCAGGGTAGGAGAAGGATCTTCCTCCAGCTGCGGTCTTGTGGATCCGTGGGAGGGTGGCCAGGGCCAATTGGGTGGAGCAGTGATGTCTGGTGGAAGTGTTGAAGGAGAGCCAGTGGTTGAGGTATGCAGGTCCAGCGTTGTGGAGGGCTTTGTAGGCGTACATGAGGAGTTTGATTCTTTTGCAGGCAGGTAGCCAGTGTAGGGCTCTCAGGTGGCCAGTGATGTGGTTGTGGCGTGGGATGTTCAGGATAAGTATGGCGGAGACGTTCTTGACGTTCTGCAGTTTTTTGGTGAGTTTCTGTGTGGTGCCAGGTTAGAGAGTGTTGCTGTTATCGAGTCTGCTACTGATGAGCCCATGGGTGACAGTTTTCCTGGACTCTGTGGGGATCCACTTGAAGATCTTGGGATGCAGGCAGAGTGTGTAGAAGCAGGAGGAAGAGATGGCACTGATTTGGTGGTTCTAAGAGAGCAAGGAGTCCTGTATGATGCTGAGGTTTTGTGTGTGGTCTGTGGGTGTAGGCAGTTCTAGGCGCTAAGGGCCACCAAGAGTGGTCCCAGGTGGAGGGGGAGGACTCCAGGATGAGGACTTCGGTCTTTTCTGATTAAAGCTAGAGGCAGCTGTCCTTTATCCAGGTGGCGACTGCCTTCATCCCGTTGTGGAAGTTGATCTTGGCAGCTGTGGTTTAGTCAGTGAGGGAGAGAATCCAGCTGGGTGTCATTAGCGTAGGAGATGATGTTGAGTCCTTGGCATCTAATGATGGCTGCAAGCGGGCCAAGTAGATGTTGAAGAGGGGGGGGGCGCAGGGAAGATCCCTGGGGCACTCCGTAGCTGATCTTTCTGGGTTCTGAGTCGACCAACGGAACTCTCGGGTAGCTTTGCATAGAGCAGTCAGACTTAAATTAGAGGCAAAGTATAAAGTGTCTGTGCAACACTTCAAACAGTAATAAAGTGAAAAACACCACACTCACCAAAGGATCCCACACCAGATTTGAAAAACAGAGCTACCTTTAATAAATAAAACATGATAAAAACTGCAAACATCCAGCCAGCAAATCCAAAAATATCCATTTATAAAGAATATGAAAATAGCACCACAAAGCACAAAGTGCCAACTATGGATATCTGGTTGCGTAGGACCAGTAAAAAGTCACAAGTTCAGACCAACCACGGTGGAGTGCGGGCTAGTTACAGGGACCCAGTTAGGTCCACTGTCAAGAGTACATTCCTTCCCAGGGTGAAGTCACAACCAACCCTAAATTAATATGTGCGCAACCCTTGGGAAGCTGGGCACAGAGCAGTCAGGCTTAACTGAGAGGCAATGGGTAAAGTATCTGTGCAGCACTTCAAACAGTAACACAGTGAAAACACACCACAAAAAAATCCCTCAACAGAGTTAGGAACAGAGAGTATTTTTTAATAAATAAAGAAGCCCTAAATGACAAAACTCAAAGTTCAGGCTGACCTCAATGGAGCATGGGTTGATTGCAGGGACCTAGTTAAGCCAGCTAAACACAGTACCTTAAAGCCTGGTTTGCAGACCATTTTTGAAGATCAGCGTCGAAGATGCAGTGTTCAGCCGAAGCGATGTGTCGGTTCCATAATACGTGGCGAGGCATCAATGCTAGGGCCTCTGTCATCATTGTGGATCCCATCGATGGGGCTTGTGATGTGAAATCTGATATCAGGGGGCCAGCCAATAAGCCCTAGGAGTCCCTCTGGGTTCTGGGTTCAAGAGATGCAGGCCCAGTCAGGGCAGCAGGTCACCAAAGAAGGGCAGCATTTCTTCAGAGCAGCAGTCCAGCAGAGTGGCAGTGTTTTCAGCAGCACAAAATTCAATTTTCCTTGCAGAGTCTCCACAGGTCCAGAAGTGTACTGAAGTGGTGGTGTGTGAGCTCCCGTATATGTACCCAGTTGTGCATTTGAAGTGGGGAGAAGCTTCTAGAAGCATTCATTTGAAGTGCACAGATGCCCTACCTTCCCTGGCTCCAGAACAAGTGTAAGTTGGGTTGGGCCCAGCTCCTCCCTCCCATCCTACCAGTGATGGCCCATCCAGGCACACCTAAGCTCCCGATTGTGTGTGGCTGTCTAGGAGGAATATACAAACCCAACTGTCACCCACACACAGTCATGTGACCCAGACACAGGCGGCAGGCACCAACTGACTAAGGCAGGAAAATGCCAACTTTCTAAAAGATCTATTATACAGAACAAGGGAACCCAAAGGAAATTTAGACAGGGACCGTGGGCAATTTCATGTTATAGAGAACAGTGGTCGCTATTCAGGGAGAATACAGTGTGATAAATAACCATACACTAGAATAGAATGTATGTCTTTTGTCCAGCCGGACAAGAATTTATTTTCATAATATTTTTTAAAAGTAGTATCAAATAAAACATTCAGATGACAAGTGGGCACAGCCGTGACCCACAGAACACAAGACAGAACAACGAACACAGTATTGGCCAAAAGGCAAGCCAAAATGGGTCTGTACACTTGTACTCAGAATAGACAGACACAAATTAATCATTTAACACCGTTGCACAATGTGTTATAGCTTGAGTCTGGTGCATAGGGTGTTTGGGTGTCGACGACGTTTCGAAGCCAACATTAAATATAGGGCATCATCTTCAGGACAAACAAATAATGCATTGCTGTCTTGATAATAATGTATCACACCTTTTTTACAATTCTTTACATACAAAAAAGGAAGAAGGGGGAGAAAAAAATGGAAAGGAAGAATTTTAACCACATATGACAACAATATACTAGGCATGTTTTCAGCATAACGTTTGTGACTTAGGTGCTTGGATTTGCGTGATCAGTGTGGACTGAATTTCATGCAGAAGTGGTGACATTTCTCTCGTTTATACTGAGTGAGGATTGAAATTTGTGTCGCAGTGACGTTAAAAAGGAGTTGGTTGAAGTGGTGCTGATTTATGGTGCTTAGTGCAGCTTCGTCATGACATCGTGAATTATTGCAGTGATTCAACAGAGAAAAGACAAGTGAGTATGATAAAAACCAGTCGGCATATTAAAAAACGACGAAACGGCGCAGTGCCTGATCATGAGCAAGGTGTTCCCAGTGAGTCAGGAGGAACAGAAACGGCGCGGTGCGAGAGTGAAACAAACTTGCCTTTTGGCCAATTCTGTGTTCGTTGTTCTGTCTTGTGTTCTGTGGGTCACGGCTGTGCCCACTTGTCATCTGAATGTTTTATTTGATACTACTTTTGAAAAATATTATGAAAATAAATTTGTGTCCGGCTGGACAAAAGACATACATTCTATTCTAGTGTATGGTTATCTATCACACTGTATTCTCCCTGAATAGGGACCACTGTTCTCTATAACATCAACCTTCTAAAAGAGGCATTTTCAAAATAAATAAATCAAACTTCACCATAAGTTAGGATTTGTCATTACAAATCCAAAGACACCAAACATGAAGTTGGAAATTACACTTATAAATTGTAATAAGATAACTCCAATCTTATTCCACAGGAGAGGTAGGCCCTGCAGTAGTAAAAAACGACTTTTGGAGTTTGTCACAACCAGAACATGTAAATCTTAAAAATACATGCCTAGCTTTTTTAATACACTGCACCCTACCCTCTGGGCTGTACAGGGTCTACCGTAGGGGAGACTTACATGTATTAAAAATTAAGGTTTGGTCCTTCAAAAGGTTTATTTGAGCAGGTCTAAATGGTAGTTTAAAACTGCAAACACATACAGAGGCTGCAATGGCAGGTTTGAGGCATGTTATAGTGCTACTTAAGTGGGTGGCGTAATCGGTGCTGCAGGCCCACCAGTAGCATTTAATTTTCAGGCCCTGGGCACAGGTAGTGCCACTTTACTAGGGACTTATTGGCAAATTAAATGTGCCAATTGGGTATAAGCTAGTGCTACCAAGTTTTAGGCAGAGAGCACAAGCACATTAGCACTTGTTAGCAGAATCCTAAAGCTAGCAATAACAAAGTCAGTGAAAGAGGGAGTCTGCAGGCAAAAAAAGGTATGGGGTAAACAATTCCAAGAATACCAGCTTTAACAATGCAGTTGTTCTACATAACAGCTATTATTGAGCCAAATGTATCAACTGCTACACCATTGGTAAGTTATAGTTAGAACCACATTTACATCGGAAAAGCATTTTTTGTTTTCCTAATAGCTTTGATGCAGTTTCACAAATCATCAAAAAACTTTCCAAACAAAATGTTCTTCCACCTCAGCTCCTAACTGGAAGGTTTCAGGGTGATCCATCAAGTGGGGGCCCGTAAATAGAGGGGGTTCCAAAACATGCTTTTCTTATCTATTTTTCCATAGAAAATTTAAACACAACTACCGCTCAAATGGCTAAACAGATTTGTCAGAAAGCTACATCTTTGTACAGAAAGAGTGCTTTTTGTGATTTAATGTAAATACATTCAGCATTGTTGAGCAATTATGGCTCAAAATCTTTGTATATTTCACTTTCGCTGAGGATCTGCAGGGCTGACAGATCCCATGGTGAGATCTGATTGGCTGCCACCATATCATCAAGGATGTGGCAGCAGCCGTTTTAGGACTCCGGACTGATTCGTGACTCCTAAAATAAAGTTATACAAAATACAAAAGGGGTAGGGTGAAGATACCCAGAGCCCCTAGGCCTGGTGGTGGGGGTCACACAAGGACTCCATCTGTAGCCCAACATTTTTTTTGTTGCCGAGAATTTGCAGTTAGCGTGGAGGAAATGTAAATCCACTGCAAACTTTAAAGGAAAGCGCTATTAATAACTCCCCCTCGTGGTGGGTAGGGTCATGGGGTGGTGTAAAACATTACTTTTGAGGAGGGGCATAAGGCCCTCCTACCCAAGCTTCTAAGAAGCCCCAGGGAAACCATTGACCAAGACCTTTGTTGTGATGTAACTCTTAATGCTTTTACTTACCTTGTGTCTCCTATCTTTGCTCATCTTACCTCATTGTAGAATTCTTATCATTCAATGTTCTTAAGAATGTCAGGCACTCAACACTCGACATCTGGCAGTTCCTGCTAGATCGTCGAGGGTGATGGATGCCAAGTTACTCTCTCTGGAATAAATACTTTGTTTTCCATCAGAAGTGTTTGTGTTTCCATATCAGCAACCTTCATGTACAATAAGGAGAGGGGCATGCAGCCCTTCTCCCAAGCCTCATTAGGCCCCATTAACACCAATCCCCTCGAGCCGAATGCCCATACTAATAGGAGGGGGCATGCCAAGCCTTTAAAGGCCCCAAGGACCCCACCCCCTCACAAAATGTGTCCCAGGGAACCCCCCCCCCCCCCAATGACACAGTAGTTTCCTTGCATTGGCATAAAACTGCTCCTACCTGAAAGGATCATTTTAAAAGCTAATGCCAGGTGTGAGCAGACATTCCTATCCTGCCTGCAGGAGAGCTAGCAGGGTAAGAATCTCTGCTCTCACTAAGCAGGAGCTTTTAAAATGCTCCCACCAGGTGTCAGCAGACATTTGTTCCCTGCCTATGCTCGTAGGCAGTAAAAGACACATGGCTCCGATCCAGCAGGATCAAACAAAAAACCGCTGCTCCCTCAGGGCCCCCCCCTCTCCTTATTAATCTTTTTAATAGAAGTTGGCACAAGGGGATGGGGCATTGGGTCCCCGGGCCCTTAGTGGCTTGGGGAGAGAGGCCCCAAGGGACGGCGTCCCTGGGTCAACTACTGGCTCCAGGAGGGAGGGTTGTATGCTCCCTCTAATTAATTAAAACGCTTGAGCAGGAGGGTCATGCGCCCCCTTTATTTTTCATAAAAAAGGCCCCCCAAGATGTGATCCCCCAGCCCTGAAGTGGTTAGGGGGGGGGGCTATGCCAAGGGGCGGGGTTGGCTGTCCATAGGGTTTGGACGCAGGGCCTGGATGCAGGCCAGGCCCGGTAGCCAACCCCATGCCACACATGGCCATCTGCAGGGGTGGTCACAGGGCCTGGCCCTTGCCTGAGTGTGGTAGAGCATTTGCTTTACGCATGGTAATAACATATTTAAAAAATCTAGAAGTGATGTTGGTCACAGGGTTTGCCCTGTAACCAGGCCTTGCCCCCAACCCCCGGGGGCAGGCAACCCCCAGCAATTCAGAGACTTTGGCCCAACTCCCTGCATGTTCGAGACCAACCCACCACAGACATTCATGCCTCTCCACTTGTTTTTTATGGTTTTGATATCCTGCATTTGGCTTACTGGAGACAGCACACCCCCTGTGCTCCAGAGAGATTACCATAAGAGCAAGGGAGTCCCACAGGAGCAACTGTAAGTTTTAAGCTTGGCCCAGGGGTGAGGTCCCTCTCGGACTCCCCACAGGGTCCAGGTGGTCAGGAGCCCCTTTCCTGCTCCCTTATAACTTATCATCAGGAAAGAGTTCCCATGTCCTGAAATAGGGACAATATTTCTCCTCATGTTGTGGCTGACCAATCACAGCACAAATTCTCAAGGGATTCGCTGGACCCTCTGATGGCTGACAGGAAAATAAACCCCCTCAGCCAATCAGATCACTCCATTATTTGAAGTTGTGTGCCTGTGGTACTCTTCAGAGCGTCTCGCAAACTCAACCGTTCAGATACCCAATTTTCAAAAATAGGCCTTCTGATTGGCCATGGGGGAAAGGGAGTAGAAACCTTCATGAAGACTGGTGTAGGATTGATTTTGATCTTTCTGTAAATTACAATCTAATCAGGAGGACATTTCTCACATTCAACTGGGCAATTCTTTCAAATTGACATGTTAGCCACCCCTAAAGTAGGCCCAAGGGCAGGGTGCATTGTAAGTAAAAGGTAGGACATGCCCGGATGTGTGTGGCATGTCCTGATAGTGTATTACAGCCAAGTTAGTTTTTCACTATTGCAGGGCTACCTGTCCCCATAGGCCAGAATAGGCAGTTTGATTTTAACATCTTATACTCCTAACTGACAAACATGAACTTGGAAATTACATTTATAAATTGTAATAAGATAACTCCAATGTTATTCCACAGGAGAGGTAGGTCCTGCAGTAGTGAAAAACGACTTTTGGAGTTTGTCACAACCAGAACATGTAAATCTTAAAAATACATGCCTAGCTTTTTAAATACACTGCACCCTACCCTCTGGGCTGTACAGGGTCTACCGTAGGGGGGGATCAAAGAATGTGATCTCACTATCGCAGGACCCAGGTTTTATAGCGAATTACAATAAACGGACTCTGTTTCCTTTATAGAAAATGCATATTTTAAGGTTTGTGATACGCTCCATGTTGGTTTCCCAATCAGATAATCAAGAGAAAAAAGAAGGAAATATAGTTAGAGTTAAAGAGGAGATTGTTCTCGCTCGTTGGGCTTGCCAAGGATAATAGTTCGTCCTTGACATCAATTTCGGCTACTTTTCCTGCACTTCTATATTTAAATGATTCTTCTGAGACCTAAGGTTCACTATATTCCCTTTTCTTAAAAGAGAGGTGGAGCTTGCAATAATGGCTTGCTCATACAGACAAATTTAATTGAACATTCATTTTTGGAAAAGCCTCAAATATCATTAAGTATTCAGAGTTTATTGCATGTTCCTTTGCCCTAAAAGGTTTCGGCAAGGATACACTTGTGCTGCAGGTGGATGTGTCCACAGCCTGTTATGTAAACAAACGGGGTGGCACAATGTCCAAAGCATTGGCATACTTACTTGCAAAGCGTTAGACCTATTGTAAATAATACAATAGCCATTCAGGAAAAAAATATTTCCAGGTGTTGTCAAATGCTCTGGCACATTGGCATGCCTGGTTCCTAGAGAACAGAAACAATTGTCATTTGTATTAGGAAATGTGAGTTCCTGTCAACAAGCTTTGGTTTCTTTTTCAGATTGTATTTATTTGCTTCCTGTATCAGCAAGTAGAGTGCCTGGTTTCTGATGCTTTCCCTCCATGATTATGATGACTCTGGTTCATTTGACGATGGAAAGAGTTGTGTTAGTCTAAGTAACTCGTTTTGTCCAAAAAAGGCATGGTTCACTTGACTTCTCCCATTTTCTGCTGATTTGCCCAGGTGAATTCCAACATTCCAACAAAGGCAAAGCAGAACATCAGCGGCAAATTCCTAATAAACGTTTGAGTCTAGATTCTGTGCGTGGCAGTACCTATTCACAAAAGGGAACTCACTTGTATCAGTGACGGTTGTGCAAGAGCTGAGCAGCCCTTTGGAGCATGGGCACTTCATATATAGAAAACAGAGGGAGCAATCCCTATGCTTTAGTATTAGTTTGCTCTCATTGGCTTTATGAGGTCATATGCTTACATGTGCCAGCATCCCCAGGCCATCTACCCACATGGGCAAGGGAGCAAATTGTGTGGTTGGACCTCAGAGTGCAAAACGAGAAGCATTCCCTTTGTACCCCGAATTCTGGATTTGAAATTAAATCCCGTAAACCAGAACTCAGGCCGTGCACCAGCGTTAGTGAAAATTGGCGGTGTGAAATTAAGACCAGGGCACAAGTCCTAAAAAAAGAAGTGGGATGACCCTGACGTCACAACAGGAAGTGACTTTCAGAAAGGTGGCTTGCACCATCAGACTCATTGCCTCCCCTCGACCACCCCTTAGATGCGCTTGCATCAGAGAAGCCAGCGCGTGAGCAGCGTTCTGAATGGGCTCCGATCTCGCCCCAGTGAGGCCAAAGAGTGAATGTCTGGCTCAGTTTGCTACAGTTATCAAGCTCCCGGTAAAATAAGTGGGGGGACGCCGTCCACCCGCGTGGTACCCCGACTCGAGCCCTGATTAAGACAATTATTTCAGCCCCAGTTTGCGCTGCACCAAAAAGAAAACAGTTTAAGGGTGTGGAGCCTGATGCATCTCTCCGGGAATCGCTGTGCCAACTCCTCACCTCACACACCAGACTTCCCACAAGCATACTTTTTGATTGTGGCCATACTGTATTCGTTTTTGGAAGTGTATCGAACCATGCTGCATTCTACTGTCGTGTTAATTCCTCTTTTAGACGAGTTTTCATCACTTTGTGCATAGGTGCACATATTAACAGAAATAAAAAGCAATGATTTAAAAGAATGCTTTTTCGATAGAAAGGTCGAACTAATCTTTTAGTAGAAGGGTTATTAAAAAAACGCAATTGGAGGGTTTTACAGGCGTTGTGGTGTTGTAGGCTCGTCCAACGCTTGCGCGGGTTTGTTTTCCTCTTTGGTTCAAGCAGAGATGAGACACCGAGCGGCGCAGCCAGCAAGGGGAGGAGGTCGCCCTATAAACCTCAATTTCACCGGAGCTCCGCGTTTGTAATTCATGCACGGGCAATAAAGAGTCTGTGGTGCTTAGCTTTAGTGTGGGGGCGAGGCGGGAAGCCCCGTGTCTTCCCTGTGTCTGCAGCGCCGTCTTCGGCGACGCGCGGCAATGCGCCGTCTCCCTGACAGACCCGCACAGAAAAGATGGCGGATAGCCACCAAGAAACCAACCGCAAACACGGCGCCCGCCAACTACAGCCTCTGCAGGTCTTCCACCGGGGCAAACCGCGCCGACAGTGCACGGAACTCGCACATGAACGTGCGTTCCAACAGGATCCAAGCGGAAGCAAAAGCCGTAAAAATAATTTTCGAAATATTTACTTAATTAATAGAATAATTAAAATTAAAAAGCATCCTTTCCCCACCTTCGTTTTGCAGCCTCCACCCAAACCTGAAATAAAAAAACAGAAGCGCGTGCGACGCAGGGGCGGCTCTCTTTGATGAATGTGCCAACATATATTATAAATTCGACAAGCGCAACCCACATGAAAGGGGAATCCTGGGTTCCCTCCTCTGAAGGTTTTTTTCCAGTCACCTTGAAATCGGGCATTATACAACGCTCGTGCGCAGACGCGTTAAACAGTATTTTCTTATACAATATAAATTAAAGTCACAATACAACTCGAATGGTCAACTTTCTGATGGTTGCGAAATAAATGCGTCTTTATAAATAGAAGTTGCAAATAATGAATCGAATGCCATAGATAGCTAGGAATGCGTAAAAGTGGGAATCGTGCCTATTTTAGATACTGAAAAGCACTGTTCAATGAAAATGTTGGTGGTAATTAAAGGCAAGGAGTCATATATATTATTACTGAAGGATTCCCGGTACGGTATCGCTGGGTCGTGCGGTAAAATGTCAGTGTTTGTGTTATTGTTGTGGTAGGCGGGATCTAGCTCCTGGATAGCGTTGACAGCAATCCCGGTTTAGGGCGGGAGGAAGTCGAGGCCCTGGCTGCATGCAGCACCGCCTCGTGATGCGTTGGCAGGGAGGGACGATGCCCCGCTCCTCCCCTCAGAGCGTGCTGCAGTGTCTCGCGCTCTCAGCCGCTGACCTTTCCCGGTCTCCTGCTGCTATGGGGGGAGGCGCGTCCAGGGATTCCCGCCCAGGCGTTATGCAAACCGCCCTCTAGCCCCATTGGATGAGACTCTGGCATCAATTGTCCCGACGCCCGACACCGATAGGTTGGCTTCTGATGCATATGTAAATTTGACCACCGCCCATTTAGATTCGCTTTAATGTGTGTAACACGCCGAGCTCGAATTCAGACAGGGGAACCTTGCGCGTCTAGAAATCTCGTAGTAAAGTAGTGCCAGTGTTTATTTTTCCGTAGGCGCCTCTCTTGGCTGCGCTTCCCGCGGTTTCAGGTGTGGGGAGGGCTGGACACGTTGGTTGGCACCACCCACAGCCGTTTTTCAGGGGACTGGAGGAGTTATTTGCTGTGGGTGGAGGAAGGGGGCGTGGAGCTATCCCCCTCAGCTGCTGGACGCGGAGGGATATCAAAGGGATCTCTCGACGACACCAAAACATTGCAAGTTAAGAGGCTGCACGGGAAGGGCGCCGCTCAGTGCTGTCGAGGCGCGGGTCTGGGAGGAGTTTTGTTTGGATTACTGTGCGGGCGGCATCGGACCGCGAAGACCCGAGGATCCTTTTGCCACTGGATTGTTTTGGTTGTTACTGGAACATGTTACTGTCTAAGTTTGGTTCCCTGGCTC
This sequence comes from Lissotriton vulgaris, assembly GCF_964263255.1. NCBI lineage: Eukaryota > Metazoa > Chordata > Amphibia > Caudata > Salamandridae > Lissotriton > Lissotriton vulgaris. The sequence goes on from NC_141685.1 coordinate 1,473,071,886, forward strand.
ACATCTGCAATCCTAGCAGCGTAGACCACTTGCCCGCCAAGATCCTGCCGCCAGGTAAGGACGGCTGCCGGCTTCTGGAAGCGGTCTCTCCGCCCGGCCTCTGTCTCTCTGCGCCTCCCTTGCCTGGACGTCGTGGCTCACTTTCTCTCTCTTCTGTTCCCGCAGCCAAGCTGGACAAGGAGCCCTTCGAGAAGATCTACCAGGTGGGCTCGGTGCTGGGAAGCGGCGGCTTCGGCACGGTCTACGCGGGCAGCAGGATTTCCGACGGGCTGCCGGTAAGGACGAATGGATCGGCACCCGCCGGCTTCCCACAGCTACACCCCCTGCGCCTTGCATAGGACCCGTACCCTTCCTCCTCATGACCCATGCAGCATCCTTCCCCCACAAGCACTGACCGGCACCGGATTCCAACCTTGCATTGGATCCGAACTGTTACCACGTATGCTTGTTTTCACATGCAGACGTCCAGGGTTTGATATACCAAGAGTCGTGACTTAAACCGCCCTGGATCCATTGCCGCTTCGGATCCATGCAGTACTCACCACACCCCCGGCGATCGCACTGCAGCACTGTCATTCCCATCAGCGTCCTGCCTCATGCCGCCCCCACCCCTTCTCAGTTGTGCTTCTATAGCAAATATATCCCCGCATCGCCCTGATCTCCGCAGCTCCCTGCCTACCCAGTGATTCACCCCTCGCCGGCACGAGGATGCCATATCTTCACGCTCCTGCCTCCTTTCTCTCCCTGCCGCGCCTAAAGTGCACCCCTCCAGCCGTGCCTGGAGTTCTACTACTCGAACCCGACATCCCCGCAGCGTTATGCTCAATTTGTCCGTCCAACCTCACGGCAGTGTTACCTTTCTTATAATTTATCTGTAAATTAGGTTTTCTGTTACTATCGTGAAATGTATACGTGCACCTTTATGCCCTCCTGTCTCCCTCTTTCAGTTGCGGTATGCGCCTCTTCGATTTCCACAGTGCCGGCATGTATGTTGCGGCTCTCCCTTCTTGGCATCCTCACCAGACAATCTTGCCACTTGCCAGAGCCCTTCAACACCCTATGTTCCCCGTGCCCAGGATCACTAAACCAGCCTGTCTGATGTCTGCGATCTGTGCGTCCCGGGGGCTGGGATCCCTGCGTCACTCTGCATTCTCCCTGCGCACCATCACTAAACCTCTTTGCTATGGATCGTTCCCCGCCCCGCATCCCTCATGTCCGAGGTCCCGCGCAGCGATCAGCCCCTGCTGCTAATGTGTCCTCCTTCTAATGTTGTCTTCTTGTCTTCAGGTTGCGGTGAAGCACGTCTGCAAGGAACGGGTCACCGAGTGGGGAACCATAGTAAGTATATCCTTCTCGAGTGCCCATTTCCCCCGGGGTATCTAGCCACGAGTCGGTACCTAGGCTGCGGTGTTTCCCTGTAGTTAGTTTCATGAATAGTTATGAGGTTATGCGGCTGGGCTTCTCTGCAAGTCCTCTGGGCTCTGGTTTTTCAGCCTACCGTACAGCAGCACTGGCAACATGCAATCACGTTTACCGGATGGTCATCCTCTGGGGGTGTCGGTTATTTGCAGCTATCACGATTGGCGCGCATGTTAGTTTGGGCGGTGGGTGCCGCTAAGGCTGTCCCTATGCATCACCTTGGCTGTCAGGTCGGTGTCCACTATCCGCAGTGCCCTGGTTAGTGCAGCTGTCCTTTCTGAAATGTAGTTCGCCCTTAGTAATGGCGGGCGTTGCCCACAGGTGGATGCTTTTGCATTCTGGTTTCATACACTGGCTACCTGGTACCCCCTCCCCTCTAAAATGTCCCTGCGATCCCTAATCTCCTGATAGTGCGTTGTCCTTTCTCATGTGTGGGCAGTTGATCTTTAGTAGTACTTATCCCAAGGGTGAGGGGAAGGTTAGGCTATGGCAGGGTTGGCCGTCTGACCCCAGGGTTGGGTGTTCGGGTCCCCCAGGGCAGGGTGACGTGGAGAATGAGTGGGTGCATGGCTTGTTCCCAGGGTTTGCGTGTTCCCCCCCCCCAGGGTGGGTGGGTGGGTATTTGATCTCTAGCAGTGCTCTAATCGTTCTTCCTCTCCACAGAACGGCTCCATGGTCCCCCTGGAGGTGGTGCTGCTGAAGAAGGTGGGCTCGCCGGCCTTCCGAGGCGTGATCCGGCTGCTGGACTGGTATGAGCGGACCGACGGCTTCCTGCTGGTGCTGGAGCGACCCGAGCCCGTCAAGGACCTCTTCGACTTCATCACGGAGAAGGGGGCGCTGGACGAGGATGCGGCGAGGGCCTTCTTCCGCCAGGTGCTGGAGGCCGTCCGCCACTGCTACAGCTGCGGGGTGGTGCACCGCGACCTCAAGGACGAGAACCTCCTGGTCGACCTGCGCACGGGCGAGCTGCGGCTCATCGACTTCGGCTCCGGGGCCCTGCTCAAGGACACAGTCTACACGGACTTCGACGGTACGTGACCTGCCTGGCCGGTGGGGGCGCGCTGCGCGCATCTTGTCGGCCCCTGCTGCTGGTCTGTGCTGCTCGCCATATGTTTTAGCAAATATGACTACACTGTGATGTGGTCCCTGGCCCTAGAGGTTTTTTTGCCCTTTTTCCTCAACTTCTAACTTCGCACCGGGGATGTCTGTCTGCATGATATACGCGCAGTGCCTTTTTTTCGCTGTGTATAGCCATTAGCTCATAGCACTGTTTGCTACAGCTCATGTAAAGGTTCCCTCTCTGGCCCCTTTGCAGTCGCGCAATGATTATGTCGAGTTTGTCCTTTTTTTTTTATATATATATTCACACGTAGGTTAACCTGCTACATGCGGTGTTCTGCCCGCACCAGTAAACCCGCCCAATTCTTTCGTTCTAGAATTGTTAATGCTACAGACTGTCTTCTGAAAATGCGTTGATCATTTTACTGCTTGTGTTGTGTGTGGCGTGTAGGGCTGACCCATGTGCCCAGGTGATGGCGCGACATTGTTTACTGGCAACAAGAGTGCTTTTGTATACCGTCTAGGGAAACAGTCGTATTTTAGTTTGTTGTGTTGCTTAGGTACCTCCCTGGTGGCTGTCGGGGAACCCCATCTCCCCCCGGATTGGATTGCATGCATGTTCTTGTGGATGGCCAGGACCTAGTGTTTTAAAAGCAAAGGCAAGCCTCTGGGTGCATTTCCCTGTTCATCACATCACCCCTTGGGATTTCTTGGATCTCATAGTGATTGACAAATGAGCATTGCCATTGCTGGAACATCAAGGTGCACACCATAGGTTGCCCAGTGGTATCTGCACTCCTAACCTTTAGTATTTGTGACATGGTACCATGGCAAGGTGCATGAACCCCTCTCGCCCGGCACTGTGCCTCACCCGTGGGGGGATTGGTTTCTGTGAGGGTCTGGTTTCACCTCAGTGCGGTTGCGAGCCTTTTTGCCGCCACTCTTGCTCAGTGGTGGGTGGGGGTGGGGCAGGTTTTGGAGGGAATTGCCGTCGGTCGATGTAAAAGAGCCTCCCCAACACTTCGCATCTGTTTGTTGTGAAACCCAACGCCCGCCATGTGACCGCATACGTCAGCTGCCGGGGCCTGCTCTGTTTCCAAGGAGGGGAGGGGGCGCAAGAGGGGAGGGCGTACAGATGGCAAAGCCAGCAGGCGGGAAGATGGGACGGGCATTGGGAGAGCGGGCTGAAATGGTACTCGCTACAATTTTCCTTTAAGAGAATACATCCCGAGCCTTATTTGCCGCTAATATTTGCCCCTTACACTATTTTCCTCCCTCCGGTTAAAAAATTAATACTTAAATGGAAAACTTTTGAAATCGGATACTGGCACTCTTGCTTGGCCTGTAAAATTCCGCAATGGGAATGCACTGTATACGTAGCTTGTGTGATCTACGCACCCTCCGCCATGACGGCAGTGGCCTGCTAATCAATCTGAATAGCCCGATGGGGAGGGAGTGAGGGCGGGCGGGCATGAGGGCTGCCACGCCTCTTCTGAATAAGCCCACTAACAAAAGGTTCCCCGCCCCCACCGCGCTGCTGCTTCGTTACTTAGCAGCAGCTTATTGAGCTGGGGAGGAGGTGTCTGGTTCTCCACCGTGAAATTCGAGAGGATAGGACTTGTGGTGATGGCTGCAGCTCAGCTGTCTCCCAGAGCTCCTTTTGTGTCTATTTTGGGTGTGCTGTGCCACGTGGGCAGCGAGCTCAGTGTTTGTAAACATCCAGCCCTGTCTGAAGGATTTGTGTTTGTAGGGTGACTATGTAAATGTCCTAACGTAGCCTACTTATTTCTTTGCAATATGCACTGTTTTACCTCTTGGTTTTGCTGTTTGTAACTATTTGACGTTTTGGCATTCATTTATTTTAAACGTTAGTTTAATAATCGCTTTATTGTCTTTCAGGGACGCGAGTGTACAGTCCACCGGAATGGATCAAATACCACAGGTATCACGGGAGGTCGGCTACCGTTTGGTCACTGGGTGTCCTCCTGTACGACATGGTGTGCGGGGACATCCCTTTCGAACAAGATGACGAGATTCTACGAGGGCGGGTCTACTTCAGACGGAGAATTACCCCAGGTTTGTTCTTTTACGATTTTCCGTTTTTCTCTGTGTGACTTTTCGATTTATTTGCAGTGATTTAAAATGTTCCTCTTTTTCCCTCCCAAAAGAATGCCAACAGCTGATAAAGTGGTGCCTTTCGCTGAGGCCTTCAGACCGACCAACGCTGGAACAGATCTTCGACCACGCATGGATGCGTAAATCGGCTGATGTGAAGTCGGAGGACTGTGATCTGAGGCTCCGGACCATAGACACTGATGTATCAAGCACAAGTTCCAGCAGCGAGAGCCTCTGAAACCTACCCCTCCGAGGGGAGGGACTTGCAGACACACCACAGCGCTGCTGCCAACGTTTGGGAGGGGCTTGATTGACAATGCATTCATTATCCTGTAGTTGAATCTGTGAGGGTCTGATGTATACTCCCTCTATCGGGTTCTGCTCGGATGGGACTTCTTGGCGGCGTTGATGTCTGTAAGCTGCAGACCGGCTCCTTGGGCAAAATAGACTGATTTTTATTTAAGAAAGCAGTGACCTCTTGAATATGAACATTTTTGCTCTCATAGAGCCCGGACTAGATTTTATTTGCTTTTGAGTGCCTTTTTTTGAAAGCTGCTTCAGTGGGACGTTTTTCTTTTTTGAGCTGTCTATGTCCAAAGAAGATCCCTTTTGGTTATAGGACTGGCTGTCAAGCGAGGCCTATAACGCACTGGAACCTGCTCGGTAAACAGAAGTTTTCCCATCCTACAGTGATGGAATACTTGAAGAGACATGTTCACCCCCAATTTTCTGCTGCTCAGATACTTCCTATAGCCTGCACAGAAGTATGAACAGGGATATCCGCTTTATCAGGAACAGCCACTCTCCTCCATTTCATCTCTACCACTGGGCCCCAAAAGCCCCCGTTTCATCTTGACTCTCGCTCCTTTCTGTTAACCCGCAAGTCTTAAGTATGTGTGAGCATGTTCAATGCACAACCAATGCAAATACCCGAGGACTTTGACTTTCTCCCCATACCTGTATAATGTATTTATGTACACTCGGTTATCTTCTGTTATACAGTTTTATTTATTATGACATTTGGACCGGTCCCACAGTTTTATCTGAAAGATATATTTATTTTAATTTATTTGTTTAGAAACACCCAACACTGTGCTATCCCTTTCCTCTGCTGGTCCCCCGCTCAAGACATTTCTCATGTTTTCTGCGTTCCTGTTAACTTTTGTAAAAATGTATTCCTGCTCTTTACCAGTTTGTTTTAAAATTGTTGTACAAAGTCTAATTTAAGGGAATTGGAGTTTTTTGTTAGTCACGTTTTTCCTTTAACCGGTATGACTTTTATTTTTTTTCAACCAGAAATGTAAAGTAATGTTTGGAAGGATTTTAAATTATTGACATTGTACATTTTTCATGCATTGACTCGAACGAGTCCTAATTTATTTTAATAGCTGTTTTCTGTGATCTAGTTGCGCAAAGCAGCTTGGAATTTTTTTCAGTTTAACTGTGTGAAAATGTATGGATCATATTTTTTATACAGGTATTTCAATAAAACTTTTGTATAGAATGTTTATACTGAACTCCATTTGCTGGGATTGAAGCATTTTGTAGCTTTGAATGGTGGCTGAAGCTTGCAGCTCTTTGCGTTAAAGGAGCCATTCAATGAGTGGTGTACTACATCTCAAAACTTAGGCGGATCTCATCAAAGCTGGATCGCTCTAGAATGGATCTTATCAGTGACTTTCTGGATTTGTTAAAGAGGGCTGCCTTTCCCCTCTTCAAGGGAGGAGGGACCTTGCATGGGTTCTTCATACATAGCCACGTGACCAAGAGGACTGTTTCCATGGCTACACAGTTTGAAAGCTGTCTCTCCCCAGCACATCCTCCAACCACAACACTGTAAATGAGTTGATTTTAGATTTGACTTTCCCCCTAATGGCAAGAGAATCACTGTCCAACTGGATGATGGACCAGTTTCTCCGATTTTTCCCTCCACAAATCTATGGCCCACAAGCTAATTTAAAGCACGGTAGCCCGCCTTATATGATCTTTTTTGCTTCCAAAGCATTGAGTCCAAAAAGGCACTAATAGAATTAGAGGTCAAACGGCCAACTATCCAAGCAAGCCGAGTGGTGTTCGTGTGTACACATAACCATGTCGCCAGTGTGACATAAGCACTGTAAAGCTACACCTCTGATCGTGTTAGCATAACAGGTTACTTCTACATGGTCCAGTTCAAGACTTTTTCCAGGTTAAAAAGCACGGCAGACCCATTTTACACCAGTCTCGTATCAGTCAAGGTAAAGCAGCAAATGTTTGTGCAGATATGTGTGCTCTAGCCTAAGCTACCACAAAGAAACATCAGAGCACCGTGCATTTGTGCCAAACAAATAACCAGGTTAAGCTGCAATGAAGATAATGCTAGTTACAACTCTAAACCTGCAGAGGCAGCTCACTAATCTGTTTTATATCAATTGGTGTAGTAAGCAAGCTCTGAAGTTCCACATCCTGCGTTTCAAGTTGTAAGTGCAGCGCAACAAGTTGTAATAGCATGTAATTTGACTTGAGGTAATATATATTGGCTAGTCCCTTTTGACTATCGCCATAGCTAGCTTTTAACACCACAAACCTGCCCCTTGCTTACTTAGCACTACAGCTAGTTCTCAGTGTTTGTTTCGTCAGTGGGTGTTTGAACAATGTAATGCTTGTGGATTAGGGGCAGTTCTAGACGTTACCTGTTATGACCGGTGCATGGGTCCTATTTCAGAGTATGTGGAAACAAGGCATCTTTGGCCTCTGCACTTAAAATTGCCTCTAAATGCCCCATTTCTATTTTTCACCACTTCAATGGATTATTATAACCTTCCGCCTCGCCTCACCTGTGCTTAATTGATTGAGAGCTAGAGATATCACGATGACCTCCAACAAATCCAAGAAAATGCTGCTTAACATCTCCCAGATCAGATTTTGTCCAACTATGTCAGTGTGGGAAATGGAAAGTACACCAGCCCCTGCAGCTAAGGGCTCGATGTCCCCATTCCTGTGCATTAGGCAAACAGGGTATGTGTGCTGTTTCACTGTAGGCCTTGAGTACGAACTCCTGCCAGTCTGGAATACTGAAGAGTGCATGTGGAATACTGGACACCTTGTTGCGGTCAAAGGACTCAATGCACTCCCTCTAGATGAGATGACGATAGTCAGCAAGTTTCTCCATCCAGCTTCTGCCATTGCCTTTACTACCCAGGAATTCTTGGCTGCATCAGCTGGTGTGCGTGGAAAGGTCATCCAGCCTCAAAAGGATTCGCAGACCGCAGAGACTCTCAAGTGTATTTGTCCCAGGGCCTTGCACAGAGATGCCACTCTTTCTGAATGTTGAGCTGCCTTGTCTTTGCCATTAGCATTCTGCCAGAATCCTGACGCAGCCCTCTCTTTCTGACTTGTTGCACCCTCAATCCTGCTTTTCTCTACTACCACCACGGTATGCCATCTCTCACTGGGCTGTGTCAGAATCTCCAGAAACCCTCTGTAGGCTGTTCTATCTAGGTATTACCAGTATCTGGGTCTCTCCTTTCAAGACACCATCTCTTTCGAAGTGGTCCCACCAGTATACCATCAGGCCTGGGTACTCCAGCAGGAATACACTGTATGGTGGGCATGAGTACACTGGACCTTTTGTGACTGCTACAAGGTATTTCATCCACATAGTAAAGAAAATGGTGTTTGTTTATAACTGGTAGTTCATAGTGCTTCCGTTGTTCTAAGCGGATAGTTTGGGATGTATTGTATATTTGGCTGTTAGTATTGCTCCCAGCTCTCACATGCAAGTGCCCACCTCAGTCAATGTTCTTTCCTATTAATCTACCCAAGTTCCGAGCCTGAAGTTGAGGAACACTCCCTACACTCATCCAGCACCTGGGTGGGGAAACCCTGTAACAACTTCCTTAGAGGTACTTGTGTATTTTCAGTTTATGCCCATCTGCTGACTCTGGCCACCACCTACCTTCCTTGGTTAGTTACTGCCCTGAGGTCTGTGGGCAGGAATGACAATCGATGCATCTTCTTTCCCACCAGTATCCAAAGCCTTGCTACATAGCTAGGCTGCTAGTGCTTAATTTGTAAAATCAGTGCCAGGGCCCTCGTCAGGAGGCTACCGCAGCTCACACTACCCATTGCTCCTGCCAGTGCTGTCAACGACTGTACCAACACAACTTCTAACCATCATATTCATACAACTGTGACAGTTTTAATTTTCAGGGCCCCAAAGCTATAATAGCCTGGAAGCAAAGTATTAGTAATTTGTAATGTGTTTTGAATTAATAAACCACTTTTGGGCTCATCTCTAAATCAGACAGCGCCACAATGTGGCAGGCAGCCATAAGTGCTGATAATTAAATGCTGGTGCTGAGCACAGGCAATCACCAGCACAAATAGTGGGACTGTTCTGTATGTGACTGAACCACTCGTGTGTGTGACTTACTTCACACTTGAGTGCAGTAGAAAAATGACCATAAAAGTTTTAGCTCTGCACACAAGGCTAGAAATAATTTGATCACATTTTATGACCGTGTTTGCCAACAGCTAGTGTGGTAAAAAAAAAAGCCTCCGCACTGGCTTGTGCCTGTTTTGTCTAGGAAGTATGGCAGAATCAGAAGTGTTACATGATGGTGTGACCTGCCATGCATGATATCTGTATTCTGAGCTCATGTCTATTCGGCATATGTAGACCGGGCATGCTTTAGCGCTGGTGGCACCCTGTGCAATAATCTTTGGGACTTACTTGGATTCCCTCACTGCCACCCGGAAAAAGTGCCCCTCATCTCTCCATTGACCCTCTCTCAAATACATTTCATTTGTTTTAAAGCTCTTGTAAAGGCTGAGTTTACTCATCCTCTCAGCTATCCACATACAATATAGATATGTTCTTTGCAGCAGGCATATTAACCCTCTTCACTGCTTTATGGCACGTTAAAACTGCAGATAGGCGAATTTCTGATCCCTCTCTCTAGCAGGAACTTTAATGATAATCACGAGTTATCATGACATTTTTATTGCTGCCTGAAAGCTGGACGCACAAGAACTCTGCAGCGGGTGCTCTTAAATTATATGATGTTTAACACAGTGCCCCCCCCCCCCCTCTGAGTCAATACACCTGTTTAGGTCAGCGCCCAGTGCAGCTGCAACAGGCGCACCTCCCTTAAGTTGGTGCTGTACGTAGACTTAATCGTACTGTTACGTGCTTTGTATAGCACTGGCATGTGCTTTTTTGCTTCAATGTGCTTTAAGCCACAATAAACATCTAGAAATGCACAAGTGTTGGCAGTAAACAGAAAATATTTTACACTCTGTGCATAAATAGGCTTGGGTGATGTAAAGTGGATTTTTTTGTATAATTTTTCCTGTACCTAATTGTTGTCTGCCACAGTACTGTTCCCATCAGGAGCATGGGTAAGATTGATTTGCATATGGCTGGGTCCAACCTGCGATAACATGGTAAGCAAAATAACGATGGGTTGGAATGTTATTCCGAGCGATTCCCAGTGGTTAGACAAATTGCAAGCATTCCTTCCATCTCCTTTTATGTTTCACTTCATGTATCATTGGCAGTTTTCAATTTACCTACTGTGAGGCCAAGGCCTTATTTTAAGGACTAGGTTGAAATCGGACCCTAAACCTCTCTTGGAAATACCGTGTGTTGATGAGTGGTTACCCGATTACAACCTTTGCTTCCTGCAATGAGTAATAATGAGCGCAAACTGTCCTTGGGGCATTTTTCACGCATGGCATTCCCTTCATCACACTGTTTTGCATGAGAAACGAATTCCTGAAGTACCTAAGATTTTGTGACGTTCACGATTTTGTGACTGTTTTCACTGCAGCCTGCCCCCAGCTACCTCTAGGTAGGCCAAAGAGGGGTGCAGGTGAGCATGGGTATAGCAGGACCTTCGAGGTGTCGTGGAACAGCAGCAGTTTGACTTAGGACAGGAGCTTGGAGTTTTCAGTGCAGCAAGACTTTGCTGGGGGTTGAGGGCAGTGGAAGATTGCTTTCGGGTTAGGGGAACGCCGAGACCATGAGTATAAGTTCTATTGGTGCAGCACGCAGAGACGGTTCTGTTGTAGCAGAGGAGTGTTGCCACACTTAAATTATCCCCAAAGCCACAGAGATGAAAAATAACATTGTAATTCATTATCATTTTATTGATCATCCCCGTCCTGAACAGAACATCAGGACGGGACAGGGCCTGCTGAGTCACATCAGCAGAGAGAAGGGTGGACTGTATGTGCCCTGTTTAAAGCGCCCATGTCTTTTCCGTCAACCGGCCTGCCATCTCATGACAGCAAGCCACACGTGCACACTTGAAACCTCTTTAACCCAGCTGTCTTAACTTTCCCCGTGGTACAGGGGGAGGGGGGCCGCGCGCAGTGCTCATGACGAGCTTGGCTCGTCATGCAGCACAGTGTCGCTGAGCTGATGACGAGCTGAGCTTGTCATGACCACGCCCGTTCCAATGGAACGCCCAGCACAGCGGGGAAATTATTACTGCATGGGCGTTCCGTAACTGTCATGACTGCTCAGCTCATCATCAGCACATCGCCACAGTGCCGCATGACTAGCTTAGCTCGTCATGGGCACCCTAGAGGTTAAGATAGCTGGATTAGAGCAAGTGCAGACCTCGGGAGTGCTGTGGAGTGCCAAGTGAGGCCGCTCACTCCAATCAGGGCGCTGGTCTCATGCATGAGACCAGCCCCACCAGGATTGATCAAGGAAGTTTCCTGGTGGCTGGGCTGCAGTTGAAGAGAGAAGAGGTCCGGCGCAGAGGACTCGGAACATGCTTAATTTAATTCATTTATTTTATTTGCGTGTGCACCCGCCCCTCCTTGTAGATGCCAGCCGCCACTGGAAACCGGTGCAGTGGCATAAGGGCCCAGTGAACTTTGAATATTGCTGTATTTCACAGTTCAGACGGCGGACCTGGGACCCATGTCCATCCTTGCACGGGGCGTGACACACTGGCTACGCCACTGACCAAGACTTTTCCTTGTGTGCAGGAGCATCGCTGCTGCCAGTGGTGCAACGCATAATAACGCCCCCTCTGCTGAATATGAAGAGAACACCCTGAGTCTCCACTATTTAACATATATGTATTGGTCGTGGGGTGAATGGGAGCTCATCTAGGATTGGAAGGGTCACTGAAGGGTTGCCTCCCCTCCCTGCAGGGTCTGTGTTATTCTCCTGGCTGCTACTGAACTTTGCTGCATAGTGGGGCAAAGTTGTAGGACCATGTCGGGATTGAGAAGGATACAGCATGGGCACAGTGGGACCTGTCTTGGGTTGCAGGACACACCTGGACTATGTCAAATAGAGGTTGACCAGAAGGGACAGGCACTGAGGGACTTAATCAGGGGTTGGGACAGGAGAACATTGGTATTTGTGCTAGTCAGTATTCTGAGTGCTGGGGCAGTGACAGCTGTTTTTAGGTGCCACACATGACGTGGGTCCACTTAGCAGCTAGTCTTCTGAGTTCTGTTCTTGCATATTTTCATAATGATGGAGAGCTGCCCATGAGAGGTGACGTTTTCTGCCATTCCGGCCTTTTTAGCTAACATCTCTGTCCTTGAGCGCATTTGTAGTTTAGCTTTTTTTGTGCAGATTTATAAAGCGCGAACTCGACCCGAAGGTATTGGAGCGCTTTACATGAGCACCAGTTACAGTACACAAGGACACATTCATTTTTATTTAGGCACATGGAGATTAAGTGATTTGCCCAGAATCACATGATGTGGAGTACACCCAGAGGCTCGAACCTTTGTTGCCCAGCTCCAAAGTCTGCAGTCTAGCCGCCATACCATATCCTCTCCTATAACCACGAGACTTAAATCCCATAAAGCAAAGTGTTGGCTAAAAAGACTGGACCGGCTGATGAAGACCCTATCGCATGCGGTCTGTTGGCTGCTACATTTCTGGCTCGAACAGTGATCGGCCGGGGGCGCCGGCGCATTCACCTTCCAGCGCAGCCAAAGGAGACCGCAGAAAACTGAGTGTAAAATGACGAATACAGAAAAGCAGACGGACTGCTAGCCAGCCTCCGGTGCCAAGAGTGCTTTTTACAGCAGACATGGCCGCAGAACACGAGCTGCCTGTCTCTGTTTTCCAGGCGGGTGCCCACACAGACAGCACGTGTCGCTTCTGCCCAGCGCTGGTGGACTGTGGAAGGAGCAACAAAATGCATGTTTGTCTGTTCACATCCATTTTTCTGAGACTTGTGGGAGTTATGTTTGCAGATTCCCAAATTGTCTATTTTTCTTGGAATAATATTACATTCCCCCTCGTGTATGTAACGACATTTTGACAGCGCAACATGCGAAAACATCAAATACTTCGGCTTCATTACTAAAAAAAACGTCCGAGGATGGATAGGCTTGTTTCTTGCAGCACGGCTGTCTTCAACGTTTCCCGTAGCTGATTTGAACATCCCACCGGTCAGTTCGTGGAGTTCTATCGCCCTCTATTGGTGAGCCTTTCTTGTCCAACTGCTCCCAAAAAGTGACACGTACACCAAGCGACCCAACCTTAATTTTTTTTCCCAAGCTTGCAGACCGAGAGCAAATATTGAGGATTTCACGCAGTGAAACAATGAGTCGGACTTGGAAGGTGTTTTATTGTAACTAGACTTTGTGCGAGTATGTGTGTATCTAAATTAGGATATTGCACAAACACAGCAGAAATGGATACGACTGTTAATTCTCTCTGCATACTGCGCTGAAAAGGAGTTGGGCTTTTTTTTAAAGAACTTCATTAATTTCAACATCGCTGCGAAGTTGTTTCAGTCACAATCTAGCGTTTAACATAACATTTAAATAAGAAAATATAGCTCTCGGTTTAATTCCAATGGTGCTTAAGGGTGGCACAAACCTGGCTGTTCCCTCATTCAGGGACCCTCAGTATGTCATGTCACATATGACACCTTCAAACCGTACGACGCTTTAGCCAATGGGTGATCGCGTTCTGTAGTTTAACTCTTACTATTTATTTACACGCATGGGCTCAGCAGGAAAAGAGTAACTGGGAAGATAGACGTCACAAACGGCATGAGGCCACTTGACTGCTGTCCATGTAATACGATATACTGCTTATTTGTCTATTGTTTTATGCCACTATTAGACGCCATAGTCACCTCAATACCCTCTCAATTGACTCCAGTGCTTGTTTTGTACGATTCCACATGAGCCTTCTCACACTAAAGTACATATTTTCCACATGCTCTCATGGGAGCCAGCAAGAAACCGAAGGGAGTTTTTTTGATGGTATATATGGTAATGGATGACAAGGGCATTCAGTGAGTCTTTTTCCCTTATTATCTACTTGTTGTAGAAAGAAAGTCACAGGAACAAGAGTATATTCTTTTGGTTGAGTTTATTACTAGAAGACCACACATCCACCTCGCCTGCTGGCCGGACTTCCAACTGCCAGAGTCCAGTGGCGGCTCGTAATGTCGACGAGTAGTGGGGCGGGCCGCGGGCACGCACAAGCACAGTCCCTTCCTCCCATCCCTCACAAGCACCCACACACACATACTCACTCCCACCCATCTACATGTGCACTCACACCCATCCATTCACAAGCGCACACATACACCCATCATTCGCTAGCACATACCCATGCACACACCCATTCAAAGCACACAGCACTAATTCAAATACATTTTTCTTGCGCCCACCACAACTTATAGTATGGGGCATCGGATCAGCCCCCTTTGAGTCAGTGTCTCGAATTTTCGCGAGTTACAGCATTTTTGCTTGCGATCCATGTGCACATTTGCCATAAAATTCGCACCCTTCAGTGTTACGGCTGGTAAACCACTGTACTGTTTACATTTAAAAAAAACATTTTTATGGACGTTTAGTTTACCTCCTTTTCAGTATAATACAAGGGAACAAGAGATTTAAAATACTACAACCCCGGCAGGTAAGTAAAAGTAAACTTACCGTCCAGCAGACTCCAGAGACTCCGTCCCAATTTCCGCCGTCCTCGCTTTCAAGTCCTGCAGGCAGCACCAGCACGTCATCAAGAAGGTGGCCCGGCAGGCAGCCTCGCTCCCAATTCCGCGTTTTTCATTGGTGCGGCCATCTGCCCCAGGCTACGTCATTTTCTCTCTGTATGCTGCTGCTGTAGCATACAGAGAGAACAGGGAGAGTTACTCGAGGGCAGGGGGGAGTGGCTTGGGGGAGTGGCTTTTCCACTCTTGTTAATACTGTCTGTTTAGGCGGCCTCAGGGTGCCTAAACAGTCAGTATTAACAACAGTGGGCAAGCCACTACCCCAAGCCACTCCCACCTCCACTCTAAACCAGGATGTTCTGCTTTCTCGCCGTGCGAGAAGGCAGAAACAATGGTAGTTATATAATATGATAACTACCATTTGTTCTGCCTTCTCGCACGGCGTGAAAGCAGGAGGGGGCGGCGCCCAAACGCCCCCATGGGGGAATCGCCACTGCCAGAGTCTGGAACTTAGCATGCTGAGATTAGACATGGAATCAGAGGGACATTCTAAATAGATCATATTTTTTTGTTTTTTAACGTCTTTATTTCGAACATTTCTTCATAAAAGACACAAGTAAAATATATACAAAAGTACAGCATAATGAATACAATTCTTAATTTTTTTTTACAATCCATACATTCATTACTCATTAAAAGATCAATTAAATAGTATCAAAAGACGTCTCAAAAATCTTTAAAAGTACACTATTTATATTTCAATCAAAAACTACTATATGGTATGGTTCATTCCTGCACTTATCTCAGTTTTCAACAAATTGGAGTCTGGATCTAATGATCCAAGCCCACCCGAGGAATTTCGCCATACCTATGGACATCCACTCTGCAGTATTTGATCTTAACATTACCAAAGCTTCCTCACACACCCGTGTATTAATCCTTCTACAGATTGGTTTAAGCCATTTCCGTCGTGGTGCACTGTAAGCTGGACAAGCAAAGAGAAGGTGGCCAATAGATTCCTTATGCTCACTACACCAGGGACAATACATGGACGATTGGTTACGCCATTTATGTGTAAACTCCATTACTGGTAGTGTGGCCACTCTGAATTGATGGTAGAGTTTCCTATCTGCGCTTTTGGTGATATTGTCCCAATAGGTCTCAATATGGGGAACCACCTTATGGCGCAGAAAATGACCTGTCAGGTTGGAGGTTTGTGAAAGCAGGACAAGGTCTTCCTTTACAGTAGCCCAAAACAATAGTTTAAATTCCTTTTTTGACGGGAATACTTGATTTCCCGGATCTGACTACTGTAAATGAAGACCCATTTTAAAAAGAGTGGCCTTCACAGTTTTAAACCAAGATAGATTGCCTGACCCTAAGGTTGATCCTACATCCTGAATCTCATTCGCAAACATAGATAATTCCGGGGTGGACCAAATACGTCACCACAGAGCTACCATCCTATATTGGGCCTGGTTTTTAATAGAATAACAGCCCATGTCTAACATAAGGGGAAGTAACGGTGTTGATTGTGGAAGACCTACCAGGCTACGGAGAAACTTGTGTTGAATCTTATCTAATGGGGCAAGAACTATACTACCCCATAGGTCCGAGCCGTAAAGGATGGCTGAGGCTATTTTTGCATTGTAGATCTTAAGGGCTGGAAGAACTCTTTTAGTTTGGGAGCATCGCTGTTCTTTAACTAGGCATCCCGATAAACGGGCAAAATTTAGACAAAGTGCCTCAATCTGCTCCTTCCAGCGCAACCTATAGTCTATAACCACCCCTGGGTAGGTCATCACCCCTACTTGCTCCAGGATGGTACCATTCATGGTTACTTGACCCTTTAATGGTTTATTCTTAGTCAGGACCATAAATTTGGTTTTTGATACATTCATTTCAAGTCATTTATTTTGCAAAACTCCACAAATTTGTTTATCGCAGTTTGGAGTCCCACCTGTGTTTTTGCCAAGATCAGAGTGTCGTCAGCAAAAATTTGGAGGGGGAACCTTGTCCCACCCAAAACTGGCGCATCGGTTGGGGTAGATGAGAGGAACTGCACTACTTGATTTATAAAAAGTAAGAACAGAGTTGGTGCCAAGACACAGCCCTGTCTTACATCACGAGTCACTGGGAAAGGTTCTGTCACTTGGCCCTGACTACCCCATCTAACTCTAGCAACATTTTGGTCATGCAGCCTGATGGTAAGCTCAAGCAGTTCGGGCGGCATTCCCATTCTCCTTAGGGCCATCCACTTCTTCTCTCTAGGAACCAAGTCGAAGGCAGATTTAAGATTCACGAACGCTGCATATATAGTACCTTCACCAAGTTGCACTGTCTTCCAATATATCAGAATGAATCTGAGTACTTGGTCGACAGTGCTTGTACATGCCCTGAAGCCAGCTTGCAGTGGGGAGAGAATATTTTCTTCGCTCATCCAAATCTGAATTCTACCCAACAGCATCCTGGCGATGACTTTCTGCAGGGCGTCTATTAGACTTATCGGGCGATATCGCAGCATACAGAGAGAACAGGGAAAGTTTCTCGAGGGCAGGGAGGGAGTGGCTTGGGGGAGTGGCTTTTCCACTCTTGTTAATACTGTCTGTTTAGGCGGCCTCAGGGTGCCTAAACAGTCAGTATTAACAACAGTGGGCAAGCCACTCCCCCAAGCCACTCCCACCCCCACTCTAAACCAGGAAGTTCTGCTTTTTTGCTGTGCGAGAAGGCAAAAACAATGGTAGTTATATAATATGATAACTACCATTTGTTCTGCCTTCTCGCACGGCGAGAAAGCAGGAGGGGGTGGCGCCCAAACGCCCCCATGGGGGAATCGCCACTGCCAGAGTCTGGAACTTAGCATGCTGAGATTAGACATGGAATCAGATGGACATTCTAAATAGATCATATTTTTTTGTTTTTTAACGTCTTTATTTCGAACATTTCTTCATAAAAGACACAAGTAAAATATATACAAAAGTACAGCATAATGAATACAATTCTTACATTTTTTTTTACAATCCATACATTCATTACTCATTAAAAGATCAATTAAATAGTATCAAAAGACGTCTCAAAAATCTTTAAAAGTACACTATTTATATTTCAATCATAAACTACTTATGGTTCATTCCTGCACTTATCTCAGTTTTCAACAAATTGGAGTCTGGATCTAATGATCCAAGCCCACCCGAGGAATTTCGCCATACCTATGGACATCCACTCTGCAGTATTTGATCTTAACATTACCAAAGCTTCCTCACACACCCGTGTATTAATCCTTCTACAGATTGGTTTAAGCCATTTCCGTCATGGTGCACTGTAAGCTGGACAAGCAAAGAGAAGGTGGCCAATAGATTCCTTTTGCTCACTACACCAGGGACAATACATGGACGATTGGTTACGCCATTTATGTGTAAACTCCCTTACTGGTAGTGTGGCCACTCTGAATTGATGGTAGAGTTTCCAATCTGCGCTTTTGGTGATATTGTCCCAATAGGTCTCAATATGGGGAACTACCTTATGGCGCAGAAAATGACCTGTCAGGTTGGAGGTTTGTGAAAGCAGGACAGGTCTTCCTTTACAGTAGCCCAAAACAATAGTTTAAATTCCTTTTTCGACGGGAATACCTGATTTCCCGGATCTGACCACTGTAAATGAAGACCCATTTTAAAAAGAGTGGCCTTCACAGTTTTAAACCAAGATAGATTGCCTGACCCTAAGGTTGATCTTACATCCAGAATCTCATTCGCAAACATAGATAATTCCGGGGTGGACCAAATACGTCACCACAGAGCTACCATCCTATATTGGGCCTGGTTTTTAATAGAATAACAGCCCATGTCTAACATAAGGGGAAGTAACGGTGTTGATTGTGGAAGACCTACCAGGCTACGGAGAAACTTGTGTTGAATCTTATCTAATGGGGCAAGATCTACACTACCCCATAGGTCCGAGCCGTAAAGGATGGCTGAGGCTATTTTTGCATTGTAGATCTTAAGGGCTGGAAGAACTCTTTTAGTTTGGGAGCATTGCTGTTCTTTACCTAGGCATCCCGATAAACGGGCAAATTTTAGACAAAGTGCCTCAATCTGCTCCTTCCAGCACAACCTATAGTCTATAACCACCCCTGGGTAGGTCATCACCTCTACTTGCTCCAAGATGGTACCATTCATGGTTACTTGACCCTTTAATGGTTTATTCTTAGTTAGGACCATAAATTTGGTTTTTGATACATTAATTTCAAGGTCATTTATTTTGCAAAACTCCACAAATTTGTTTATCGCAGTTTGGAGTCCCACCTGTGTTTTTGCCAAGATCAGAGTGTCGTCAGCAAAAATTAGGAGGGTGAACCTTGTCCCACCCAAAACTGGCGCATCGGTCGGGGTAGATGAGAGGAACTGCACTACTTGATTGATAAAAATTAAGAACAGAGTTGGTGCCAAGACACAGCCCTGTCTTACATCACGAGTCACTGGGAAAGGTTCTGTCACTTGGCCCTGACTACCCCATCTAACTTTAGCAAAATTTTGGTCATGCAGCCTGATGGTAAGCTCAAGCAGTTCGGGCGGCATTCCCATTCTCCTTAGGGCCATCCACATCTTCTCTCTAGGAACCAAGTCGAAGGCAGATTTAAGATCCACGAACGCTGCATATATAGAACCTTCACCAAGTTGCACTGTCTTCCAATATATCAGAATGAATCTGAGTACTTGGTCGACAGTGCTTGTACATGCCCTGAAGCCAGCTTGCAGTGGGGAGAGAATATTTTCTTCGCTCATCCAAATCTGAATTCTACCCAACAGCATCCTGGCGATGACTTTCTGCAGGGCGTCTATTAGACTTATCGGGCGATATCGCAGCATACAGAGAGAACAGGGAGAGTTACTCGAGGGCAGGGGGGAGTGGCTTGGGGGAGTGGCTTTCCCACTCTTGTTAATACTGTCTGTTTAGGCGGCCTCAGGGTGCCTAAACAGTCAGTATTAACAACAGTGGGCAAGCCACTCCCCCAAGCCACTCCCACCCCCACTCTAAACCAGGAAGTTCTGCTTTCTCGCCGTGCGAGAAGGCAAAAACAATGGTAGTTATATAATATGATAACTACCATTTGTTCTGCCTTCTCGCACGGTGAGAAAGCAGGTGGGGGCGGCGCCCAAACGCCCCCATGGGGGAATCGCCACTGCCAGAGTCTGGAACTTAGCATGCTGAGATTAGACATGGAATCAGATGGACATTCTAAATAGATCATATTAGGTAACACAGAAGGGCTACACAAAATGCCCAGTTGGAGCAAAAGCTATTTACAACACATCTCCTTCCCTTCAACTGATAAAACAAATAAAATAAACATTGGAAAACATTAGCAAATGTAATTATTTAAATAAGTAGGAGGTCGTCGTCATCTTGAACTATTTGAGGCAATATGATTAAAACCATCATGGAAAACATCGTTACTAGAAGATGACCTATTATCTGATCAGAAGTGTCAAGAGAAGACATGAGTTGAGAAGCATCACCACTACCTACTTCCTTCCTGGAACTGAAAGAAGTTGAAGACCTTGGGACTCCTTCATTAGATAACATATACCCACTAATATGTTCCGACAGGCCAGACATCTTCACCAGTTCTTTGTTCTTCTGGTATAGAGCAACTCTGCGAAGATTCAATTTTTCGCCATTTTCTAACATAATGTAATGTGGAAACACATTTTGAACTGTAAATGGGCCTCTGAATTTTGAAAATCCTTTTGTCACCCTCCCAGGCTTGACCTTCACTAAATGACCCACAGAAATCTTTTCAGAAATCTTCATCTGATTACCATTAAAGGAAGTATTGTCACTGTAATTTTTGAGCCAAGAAGGAGTCAACTTAGTTCCAGGACTTCTGCCCCTCATGAGCTCAAAAGGAGACTTGGGGGCATATGTAGGTAGCCGTTTCTGATTCGCAAATGCGAAATTCAGCAAATTTTGGCGTTTGCGAATCTCAAACGGCGATTTGATATGTAGGTGCATATTAGCAAAATAAGGAATCTTAAAAATTGCGATTCCTTATTTTGCTCAAGCATTTAAGGAATCTCAGTTTTGCGATTCCTTAAATGGTATGTAGGAGTCAATTAAAAAATGCGATTCCGGCTTAAGGAATCGCAAAATACCACCTACTCCAAGTAGATGGTATTTTGCGATTTCCTTAAAAAATGCATTTTATTTAAAAATTCAAAGTGCCATGTGGCGCACAGACATGCCCTTAGGGCATGTCTGTGTGCCACATGTACTTACACAAAAAACAACGAAGAGTATGCTCTACATCAGTTAGGCTGAGCCTTTAAACATAATAAACCAGAAGAAATGCCAGAACTGAGATGTTGATTCAACCAGAAGGTTTTGTTCATAAGTTAGAAAGACAGATTCCAACCTACGCTGTTGCTAGTTAATAGCGATTTATTCAATTATTTTCAAAAAGGGAATTTTTAGACAATTTAATACATTTTTTACAACACTACACCAATATTTATAAAGCACCCATTCACCTAGTCATCCATATCACAAGCATACAAAATCAGGCATCCATATGTACACAGAATTTCAAAATAATCACAAAAGAAAATTAACGACAAAAAATTAACGACAAAAAATTGGAAAAGGAGAGACAAAGAAACAGAGGCTGCTCATACAATATTCATCTGTGATAAACCATATATCTATACATATATACAAAAATTGGAGATTAATCATAAACAACTTAAACGATGTCGCACATTGTATATACACATGTTCAAGGTATCGGAATTCACAGTTGTTTGGATTTTCAGTTTAGAGAGAGCAGCACTCAGCAAGGGGCCTACGCGTTTCGAGTCCTATACAATGAAGGGACTCTCATCAGGGCCGGGGAAGGTATCTAAAAGGAAAAATGAAATGTCTTCAAAGTCAAGACCACTCTCGGGGAATATTAAGCAATGGAACCCATTTCCTCACTCAGCTTACCCTACTGGTCTGCAAGGCCACTTCACTGGTGTAGAACGCTGGGGTGCAGGAAGTCGCGCTCACTGGGGGGTGACGGAGTTGCACTGGAGGGTGAAGGGCACAGGTTAGCCTAGACGCAGAGCCAGTGGCTTAAAAAGTGCTCTCGGATAGACAGGTTCTTACCTTGTTTGTTCCAACGGACCGGGTGGGTTTAGTCAAGAAAAGGGAAATCCCGGGTTGGAGCCCAACGGGGTGGGAAGTACCTGGGGGAGGTAAAGGGTGGGGTGTGAGTACGCCGCCTAAGGGGTTTTTTGATGTATCTATCTAGGTACGTGTTGAACTCATACCTTAATCGGTGGAGCTTGGTGCTCAATCAGCACAGCGTCCCGCTTGGGTTAGGACGGATGCTGGCAAGTTTTTTTGAAGGACTCCTGTAAAAGAGTGGAGAGGTGGTATTCACCCGGGTGCTTGAGCATGGGGGGTTTTTTACAGATGGAAAGCTACTTCTCCTGGCGGGGGAAAGTATTGACAGACCTGAGGGTGTGAGTGTCCTCGTTACAATCGGCGTCTCCGGAGCGCTGATCCTTCGCGCATGCGCAATGGATGGCGGGTCCGAAGGAAGGGCCGTTTAAATAGCGGTGTCCGGGAGGGACGCTGCTCTATGGCGCATGGGCACAAAGCTGACAAGTGTGAAAGGAACGCTACTCTCTGGCGCTGGTGCGCGGGGAAGGGGCAATTGGAAACAAGGTTGGAGCTACGACGTGTGCAGCCCAGGTTCTACGGACAGATTGCTTCTATTAGCATCGGACAGGCGGACAACGAGTTGCCAACGTCATCAGAGTTTATATAGTTCTGATAGTTCATTTAGGCCAGTTACGGCCGTGTTGAACTTCACAATTAAGAGTGCTTCCCTTTTGGAGAGTCTGGCATCCCAGTCACCTCCTCTGGGGTCGCGCTCAACTTTGGAAATTATCGTCCATTGTAAGTCCTTGATATGGTGACCCAGTCTGTTCCAATGATTAACCAATGGAGCTGTTTCGACCCGGTTTTTTAATCTGGATTTATGTTGGGAAATCCTTTGTCTTGCCTCTTGATTGGTTTTCCCGATATACAGTAGTCCACAGGGGCACAGGATTCCATAGACTACGTATTTAGATTTACAATTGCTGTGGGTTTCGTGTTTCCATGAAATGCCTCTGTGCTGGAATAGAGATCCCTCTATCGTGGATTCGCAGCAAACACAGGTGCCACATTTGTGGTGCCCTGTGATTGGATTGAGTCCCATCATTTGTCTGATAGTGGGGGGGCTTTGTTTGGGGGTGGCTGCTCTTACCACAAAATTGGCAATGCTTTTATCTTTTTTAAAAGCAAAAAGGGGGGGTTCCCTTAGGCATTCCTCAAGGTTTTTTACGAGGTGCCAGTTCTGATTTATCACCTTCTTTAACTGGTTGGCGTTGGGGCAGAACGTGGTAACACACACTTCCTTTCACACTTGTCAGCTTTGTGCCCATGCGCCATAGAGCAGCGTCCCTCCCGGACACCGCTATTTAAACGGCCCTTCCTTCGGACCCGCCATCCATTGCGCATGCGCGAAGGATCAGCGCTCCGGAGACGCCGATTGTAACGAGGACACTCACACCCTCAGGTCTGTCAATACTTTCCCCCGCCAGGAGAAGTAGCTTTCCATCTGTAAAAAACCCCCCATGCTCAAGCACCCGGGTGAATACCACCTCTCCACTCTTTTACAGGAGTCCTTCAAAAAAACTTGCCAGCATCCGTCCTAACCCAAGCGGGACGCTGTGCTGATTGAGCACCAAGCTCCACCGATTAAGGTATGAGTTCAACACGTACCTAGATAGATACATCAAAAAACCCCTTAGGCGGCGTACTCACACCCCACCCTTTACCTCCCCCAGGTACTTCCCACCCCGTTGGGCTCCAACCCGGGATTTCCCTTTTCTTGACTAAACCCACCCGGTCCGTTGGAACAAACAAGGTAAGAACCTGTCTATCCGAGAGCACTTTTTAAGCCACTGGCTCTGCGTCTAGGCTAACCTGTGCCCTTCACCCTCCAGTGCAACTCCGTCACCCCCCAGTGAGCGCGACTTCCTGCACCCCAGCGTTCTACACCAGTGAAGTGGCCTTGCAGACCAGTAGGGTAAGCTGAGTGAGGAAATGGGTTCCATTGCTTAATATTCCCCGAGAGTGGTCTTGACTTTGAAGACATTTCATTTTTCCTTTTAGATACCTTCCCCGGCCCTGATGAGAGTCCCTTCATTGTATAGGACTCGAAACGCGTAGGCCCCTTGCTGAGTGCTGCTCTCTCTAAACTGAAAATCCAAACAACTGTGAATTCCGATACCTTGAACATGTGTATATACAATGTGCGACATCGTTTAAGTTGTTTATTATTAATCTCCAATTTTTGTATATATGTATAGATATATGGTTTATCACAGATGAATATTGTATGAGCAGCCTCTGTTTCTTTGTCTCTCCTTTTCCAATTTTTTGTCGTTAATTTTTTGTCGTTAATTTTCTTTTGTGATTATTTTGAAATTCTGTGTACATATGGATGCCTGATTTTGTATGCTTGTGATATGGATGACTAGGTGAATGGGTGCTTTATAAATATTGGTGTAGTGTTGTAAAAAATGTATTAAATTGTCTAAAAATTCCCTTTTTGAAAATAATTGAATAAATCGCTATTAACTAGCAACAGCGTAGGTTGGAATCTGTCTTTCTAACTTATGAACAAAACCTTCTGGTTGAATCAACATCTCAGTTCTGGCATTTCTTCTGGTTTATTACATGTACTTACAGGCACAATACAGGGGTGCAACAGGTGTCCTTTGGACACCCTGGCACCCTTGGAATTGCGATTCTCAAATTGCGATTTTCTGATAGAAAATCGCAATTTGAGAATTTATCCCCCTTCATTCCTATGGGCCTCTTGCCCCATAGGAATGAATGGGACACTTATTCCTTAGTTGCGATTCGCAATTTGCTAATCGCAATTAAGGAATATTAGGTAACAGCAAAAAAAATGCGAATTATTACCTACATTCCATTTTGCGATTCTCAAATAGCGATTCCTTAAAAATCACTATTTCAGAATCACAAAATGGAGATTACCTACATATGCCCCATGGTTTCATGTTTATGAGCAGTTGTGCGATAAGCCCACACCATTTTTTGAACAGTTTCATGTGAAAACCCACCAGAGGAACATGTCATCTGAATTATTCCCTTTACAAATCTATTGGCCCTTTCACAAATGCTATTTCCCTGAGGATTGTACAAAGTCGTGTGATGATGAGATATGCCACAACTTGCTAAAGACTCTTGCATCTTCACAAAAATTAACTGTGTACCATTGTCAGTAATAAGGATTGACGGAAAACCTTCTTCCTGAAAAACATCTTTGAGAAACTTGATCGTACAATCAGTAGTTGTATCTTTGACAAGTTTCACAATGAGCCACTTAGAATATGCATCAATGACAACAATAGCATACCGATGATCCATAGGTAGCTCATCCATGGGACCAATAAAGTCTAAACATATAGTGTGCCAAGGTTGATTTGCAAAAGAAATGCATTTATCACCAAGATTAGGACATGAAAACAACTTGAGCCTTTTCTCACTCTTCTTGCAAGTTACACAATTTTCAACCCAATTGGCTGCCTGCACATCAATAGAAGGCCACCAAAATGTTCTTTCAACCTGCGCTGAGTAAGGGTTTGCCCTAAATGACCCTCATGTGCTATCTTAAGTAGTTTAGATCTACGTGAGAATGGCGGAATGTATTTGTCACCTTTCATTAATATAGTATTGTTTATCACTGATAAGTCATGCAAAACTTTTATATATGGCCGAACTGACAGTTCCACACAACTTTCACGCCTTGTGCCTTTTATAATTTGATCCATAACATTTTTAAGAACAACATCACTTCCCATAGCTGAACACCATTCATCTTTTGAAAATGTGCCATCACTCAAGGTTGGCGCAGTTCTAGCCATAGGATGAGTGGTGAGAGTATGACTAATGACTAATGGTGAATGTGGCAGCACCTAAAACTTAGTCTACCTGTGTCTTTTGTTTTTAGCACCTCCCTCTTCCCTGCATTTGGAATACAATTGTTTGGTCGAACGGTTTGGAGCCTTTACCCTAGAATTGAGGTAGGCTGAGGGGCGCATGATGGTAAACAAGGTCTATCTCTCATTTTAGAAACACGAGACTCAAAGTTGTTTCCTTTCCCTTTTAGTTATATTTGGTCCTGAGGAGAACCCTGGCAATCGCAGGGTTTGAAACGCGTCGACCGACCCGGTCCCGGGTCAACTTTTTGAATTTACACTGAAACTAAATTGTCATCGCAGTTAACATAAGGATTTTTTGCGTTTCTTTTGAACTTTACAAACAACCCAAAAAAACATCAAAAAATCTGGAGCCATCTTACGGCTTTGTTTATATAGGTGTCTGACACCGGGACCAGTATGGATGATGAGTAGAATGAATGGATGGCCAAGAGTGTTGTGTGTGAGTAGGTTTGATTTACTGTACATATCTATTTGTATTGTTTATGTTTGTATATAAATGTACATAAAAACTTTTTTGTATTCCCATGCACGAAAACCAAAAAAAGTGGTTAAAATTTAAATAAGAAAATTAAAATCACATGTTGCAATTTATAAAGCAAGTGTCCATGTTATATTCATGCATACTATGTACCTTTAATTAGAATTGTCTAATTAGGCTCTCAGCATTGGCAAGTGTATTGTTTCTTTAGTTCTAATTGGCTCAGCCTTGCTGAGTTTACGAGTCAAGACCCTTTCAGTTGTCTTACTTTAGAGCGGGTGGTCTTGCCCGCGAGGTCCTGTTGGGCAGAGGAGTAGCTGCCACAGGGTTGAATTGTGGTTTGAATAGGTGTCCCACTGCGGGGATTGTAGTGTTTGGATTCAACGTTGTTTTGTCTTAAAAATCTGTATTTTTTTAAATTTTCACGCGTTCAGTGTGTTGTATTTGTCTTTTTTCACGTGTGTTCAGTTGTGGTATGGCTGAAAAGGACACGTTAGCTTATAGTGAGGAGCACATACAAAACTTAATGAGAGACCCCCCTTTGTTTGCTTCTGCAACCCTTAGCCTCTCAGCAAACACCCAAAACGAATCAGAGAAATTAATCCGTTTACGGAAAAAACAAATCAGAACGGATCTCCACGGACACTTTTTACTTCAACATCTACGCTCAGGCACCATCCCTGCAGGACTTCAAATCCGCAATATCCCAGTCGTATTCACAGACGACCCCGAGTACAAAAAGGGTTTCAGCGGGATAGAAACAAAGTGCAGCAGGGATCTCATGGTGTTAACCATTGAGACAGCACATAGAATCTCAGTAAAAGAACTTGAGGAAATCGTGGCGTTAGAAAAAGAAATCCAAGACAACCAACTAATAACGGACGCCAAAGGATTACTGGAAAAAGTAGAAAAAGAAATAGGGGAATTTAAGGATTTCACAGTTGCTCAAAAAAACAACAAATTTGATCTGGACAAGAAAAACTTCTCCTTGGAATCTGTTTATCCGTATCTGAGTAAAGATTTTTACTTGCGCTCTGACTCACGGAGATTCTTACAGGATAACCAAGGCCGTTCACGCCGAAAGTTTGTCACATTTTCAGACACATCGCCATCTTCGGGAAGTGAATCAAGCACCACGAACAGACCCTATCAGAATAGACAGGGTAATCAACAGGAACAACATCAATTACAACAACAAAATCAGACTCCTTTTTTAGGACGGGGCCAGCAGAGAGGCAGAGGACGCATACGATCTGCCCAGCCATGGGAAATGAGGACACGACCCCAGTTTTACAAGAGTTAAACCAGCTACCCATTTTTAATTTATCTGAAAGAAGTTTGACAGTAGCAGAAACATCGATTTTGACGAAGGGGCTCGGTTTTGTTCCATCCAGGCCTACTGATTTCGTTAAAATGAAATTAGAGACACTAGAATTCTGCCGCAAGATTCGGTTAAAAACATTTTTTTCAGATATGACAGAAGACCGTCAGTTAGAGGTGACAGGCTTGAGAAAGAAATCCATTTTTTGTCCGGCTGGATCAAAAATTCCAAAAGAAGTTATTACATTTGAACGCACAGTGTTATCTGGCATAACTGCCCTTGAGAAAAAGAGGAATTATGTGAAATACAACCTTGCTAAAGCGGAAAAGGATGCATTATTTACTCTTAAAAATGATAAAACAGTGGTTGTAAAGCAAGCGGACAAAGGGGGAGCGGTCGTAGTCTGGGATATTAACAAATACAAAACAGAAGTACACCGACAATTGAATGATACCACCTGCTATAGACGCATAGCAAAAAATCCAACAAATGACCTTCAGTTTCAACTTTTCCAGATTATCCAAAATGGTTTTGATCAAGGCTTCCTAGGCCCAAAGGAAATGGCATTTCTACAAAATAAAAATCCCAGAACCCCTGTGTTTTATGTATTGCCAAAAATTCACAAGGATGAAATAAACCCACCGGGACGCCCAATAGTTTCGGGGTGTGAATCCTTAATTGAGCCTGTGGCTAAATACATAGATTTTTTCTTGAAACCATTCATTGAAACAATTCCAGCTCACCTTAAAGACACAACTGCATTTTTACAAAAAATCGAAACAATACAGTTTGATGAAAATAAACAACTGATGGTGACGCTTGACGTCGTATCACTCTACACCCAGATCCCCCAAGATCAGGCTCTTGAAACATTGTCATTCTTCTTGGATACACGAGACAGACCGGTGAGAGTACCCACTGAGTTTATTCTGAAATTGGCTTCTTTCGCTTTGCAAAAAAACTTTTTTACTTTTGACTCTGAATATTTTTAAAAGATAAAAAAAGTAGCGATGGGGTGTCCATTTGCCCCGGAACTGGCAGTTATGTTCATGGGACTTTACGAACAAAAATTCATTTACAATGACAATCCCTACAAGGACAGCATTTCACACTATATGAGGTATATAGATGATGTGTTCTTGATTTGGACTGGAAGACTTGAGATACTTAACGAGTTTGTTGGATGGCTGAACGCACGAACAAATAACATAAAATTCAGTTGCACATCATCAAATAAATTTATAACATTCTTGGATGTTAAAATTGAACCATATGAAGGAGGCCTAGGAACCACTTTGTTCCGCAAAATGGCTGACCGAAATAAAGCTTTGCTGTTTTCGAGTAACCACCCACGCAGTTTGGGACAAAATCTACCCCTGGGACAATTCCTCAGAATTCGTAGGAACTGTTCAAGAAAAGAGGATTACTTTGAACATGCAAATCTATTAAAGGAGAGGCTTCTCCTAAGAGGATACCCAAAAAAACTTTTAAAAAATTCTCTTAAAAGGGCATGGTGGACGCCACGTGAAACATTAATGGAGAAGAAAATCAAACCTGACCTAAAACGACTGGTATGTGTCTCGACCTTTTGCCCTGCAGCAAACCAACTTAGAAAATTGATAACATCTAATTGGCACCTATTAAATGATTTACACGACGATTTCCAAGTGCCACCTCTGTTTGCATACAAAAAGGAGAAAAGTGTGGCGAATCACATTGTGAGAGCAGCCTTGCCGATTGAGAAAGCACCCACCCTAAGAAGCATGTTCGGGTTTCCACCAACAATAGGTCACCACAAATGTGGTACCTGCATGTGCTGTGAAGAAACTATAGAAAACACAGTTTTTTCCTTTAATAACATCAATTGGAAACACAAAGTATTCACCAATTGCAAGACAAGGAACGTGGTGTATGCCATAATGTGCCCCTGCCCTATGCTATACATAGGGAAAACAACTCAGGAAGTTAGACAACGCATTACTCAACATAAATCAAGAATACGCCGAGAAGTGGAGAATGCCCCTCTAGTCAACCATTGGTTGGGTAAGAATCACGACAAAACAAAATTAAAATGGACTATCTTATCCAAAATCGAGAATGACCCAAGAGGTGGGAACCTTGAGACACGACTAAGCCAAAGAGAAGCGCTGTTAATAATGAAATTTGACACAGCAGTCAAAGGATTGAATGAAATCTCTGAAATCTATAAAATGAATTTGTAGATGATTTGTAGCCACTATAAACCCTTTTCGCCATTGCCCAAGACACAATCAATCACAAAGACTACATCTCCCATAATTCCAGGAGTTAAGCCACACCTACAAGAAACAACCTAGTCTCTGCCCACTAACTTCCAGGAGACTGAACGAGTGGGAGTGCAAGAGAACATCTTCGAGCTTCATTCCGAGGCGCGCCGGTGCACACAGCCACGGTAAGAACGACATGACATGCCCCAGCGGTTACTATCTTTTATCGCTCACGACGAGCCAGACCCAAGCGGTAACACGCGTTTTCCTTTGTTCATCAGCGTCCCATCGCGGCAAATAGGATGACATAATCCGGCTGAAACCGTTGAGGATTTACCCATTCCGGCCGATACTGATGAGGATTTGCACTCATAACTGTTTGAAAAAACGCGCAATCACGCAGGTAGGCGCAGTTCTAGCCATAGGATGAGTGGTGAGAGTATGACTAATGGTGAATGTGGCAGCACCTAAAACTTAGTCTACGTGTGTCTTTTGTTTTTAGCACCTCCCTCTTTCCTGCATTTGGAATACAATTGTTTGGTCGAACGGTTTGGAGCCTTTACCCGAGAATTGAGGTAGGCTGAGGGGCGCATGATGGTAAACAAGGTCTATCTCTCATTTTAGAAACACGAGACTCAAAATTGTTTCCTTTCCCTTTTAGTTATATTTGGTCCTGAGGAGAACCCTGGCAATCGCAGGGTTTGAAACGCGTCGACCGACCCGGTCCCGGGTCAACTTTTTGAATTTACACTGAAACTAAATTGTCATCGCAATTAACATAAGGATTTTTTGCGTTTCTTTTGAACTTTACAAACAACCCAAAAAAACATCAAAAAATCTGGAGCCATCTTACGGCTTTGTTTATATAGGTGTCTGACACCGGGACCAGTATGGATGATGAGTAGAATGAATGGATGGCCAAGAGTGTTGTGTGTGAGTAGGTTTGATTTACTGTACATATCTATTTGTATTGTTTATGTTTGTATATAAATGTACATAAAAACTTTTTTGTATTCCCATGCACGAAAACCAAAAAAAGTGGTTAAAATTTAAATAAGAAAATTAAAATCACATGTTGCAATTTATAAAGCAAGTGTCCATGTTATCTTCATGCATACTATGTACCTTTAATTAGAATTGTCTAATTAGGCTCTCAGCATTGGCCAGTGTATTGTTTCTTTAGTTCTAATTGGCTCAGCCTTGCTGAGTTTACGAGTCAAGACCCTTTCAGTTGTCTTATCACTCAAGGTTACAACATCCTGAATGAAAATCACTGCACTTTCCTCCAAATCACCATCACATCTGCTCAAAGAATTGACCTCTTTTATTGGCAGGCGAGACAGACAATCTGCCTGTACATTTTGCCAACCTGGTACATAGCATAACTCATACTGATATTCATGTAACTTTGAGGCATGTCTAGCTAATCTCGGAGAACCTTTTCCAGCCCCATCCGGAGCTAAAATATTAACCAAAGGTTTATGATCAGATCTAATCTTGAATTTCTGTCCCCAAAGATATGTCCTAAAATGAATGTCTGACATAATATCGACTGACAGAATATCTACATACAAAAATATCGACACAAAAATATCGAAATCAAAAATATCGGAGTGATATCTTCATAAAGGTAAGCACAAAAATATCGAAAAATTAATATCGTAGTACAAAAATATCGAAATTAAAAATATCGTTTTTTTAAATGTATTAATAATAATGTAAAAATAATTTTAAAATACATATAATTTTACAAATATTAAATAAAAATATTAAAACATAATTAAAAAACGTAAAACTAATACATATACATTTAAAATGAATTAAAAACTTAATAATTTAATGTATTTTTTTTAAATTTCATTTAATTGATTTAATTTAAATTTATTTTATTTTTACCCTGTACAACTGTACCCCAAAAACCCAAAACTGACCCTGAACCCTAAAAATACCCCTTTACCCAAAAACCCAAAACTGACCCTGAACCCTAAAAATACCCCTTCACCCAAAAACTGAAAACTGACCCTGAACCCTAAAAATACCCCTTTACCCAAAAACCCAAAACTGACCCTGAACCCTAAAAATACCCCTTTACCCAAAAACTGAAAACTGACCCTGAACCCTAAAAATACCCCTTTACCCAAAAACTGAAAACTGACCCTGAACCCAAAAATGACCCCTTTACCCAAAAACTGAAAACTGACCCTGAACCCTAAAAATACCCCTTTACCCAAAAATTGAAAACTGACCCTGAACCCTAAAAATACCCCTTTACCCAAAAACTGAAAACTGACCCTGAACCCTAAAAATACTCCTTTACCCAAAATTAATTAATATTATTTAATTACCAATTAATTATTAATTAACAATAACAATAAAGTAAATATATTAGCACATTAGCTGTAATTATTTAAATTTAATAATTAATATTATTTTTTCCCAATTAATTAATTAACAATAACAAAAAGTTATATATAAAAAAATTACTCTAATTAATGTAATTAACTAATTAATATTAATTAATTACCAATTAATTATTAATTAAAAATATGTACAAAATTATATTGATTAATTAACTAATTAATATTAATTAATTACCAATTAATTATTAATAAAAAATATTTACAAACATATATTAATTAATTAATTATTATTAAATTACTTCCCACCCTATTCCCCTATAAACCCACAACCCGCTCTGATACTAAAACGCAAAATGTAAACAAATTTACAAATTTTCAAACATACATTACAAAACATGTTTAACAAACATATAAACAACATAATAAAATACATAACACTAAAAAAATTTTCGATATTAGTAAAATTCGATATTAGTAACATACATACCTTAAAAAAACGATATTCTGTCTGTCGATATTTTGGACATCGATATTCTGTACTGTTGAAATTAAAACATCGATATTATTGTATATCGATATTTTAATTTCGATATTTTGTCTGCCTACCTCCTAAAATAGCTTGCACCCCACGCTGCAGCTAAAGCCTCCTTTTCAATAACCAAATAATGACTTTCAGAAGTAGTCAGGGGCCGAGAAGCAAATGCAACCATTTTCTCACTACTTCCATGCTTTTGCAAGAGCACAGCACCCAGGCCTATGTTGCTTGCATCAACCATTAAAATGGATTGCAACTTGATGTCAAATGGTGTTAATACTTTTGCTTCAAACAGCTCCTTCTTGATGTTGTTAAAGCAAATGGTATGTTCCTCAGTCCAACCAAATGTTATCCCTTTCTTAAGAAATGCTCTAAGATATGCTGTTTTTTCAGAGAAGTGCTCTACAAACTTTGCATAAAATTCAATTAAACCCATAAAGGATCTAAGTTGGTCCTTGTCCTGAGGACACGGAGCTAATTGTATTGCTTCTAATGAGTTTGTCTTTGGCCTTATACCATCAGCAGATATCACATAACCAAGATATTCTATTTCTTCAACAAAAATGAACACTTTTCTTTCCGCAAGGTTAACCCTGCTTCATCTAATTTCTGTAACACTTCTTTTAAAGTCTCATTATGCTCAGAAACAGAATCACCAAATATTAAGATGTCATCTTGAAAATAAACAGCCATATCTATACCTTTAAATATCTCACTTACCATGCGTTGGAAGACGCTGGCCGCAGAAATGAGGCCAAAAGGTAATCTTGTAAATTGAAATGTGCCCTCAGAGGTGATAAAGGCTGTAAGCTGCTTTGACTCACTATGTAAGCGTACCTGGTGATAAGCGTTCTTTAAGTCAAGCTTTGAGAAAAATCTCGCACTTTTAAGAGTTGAAACAAGTTCACCAATATTGGGTAGAGGATACATGTCTGCTATCACACATCTGTTCAAGGATCTCAAATCCACACAGAATCTTATTTTTTTAATCCGGTTTCTGGGTGATACCTACCGGAGAAATCCAGCTAGAGGCTTCAACTGGCTCAATTATGCCTCCCTGCAACATTTCATTAATGACATCTTTCACATCATCCCTAACTGAAAGTGGTACTCTTCGTAATTTGTGTTGTACAGGTGTGGCGTTCTGTTTTAAAATTATTTTATGTTCATAGCCCTATAGTACACCCAATTCTTCTCTGAAAACATTCTTTGCATTACACAAGATATCATTAATGGTATCCACTACCATTACTTGTACAGAAGCTCTAGGATTCACCATAATGTGTAAATCATACTGATGAATCCACCCTAAAATAGCTGGACCATCAAATGATACATAAACTTTACCTTTCGTGGATCTGTACATAAAGCATATTTCACTTTCAAAATATCCCACAATGTCTATTTTTTCACCTTGATATCTGGATGGACATATGTCACTTTCTAATAATGTTTTAGTGTCCCATAATTTCCTGAATAGAGATTGTGGAATTATGGTCCACCTTGAACCAGTGTCAAACATTAGTGAGACCTGTTGACCATCAATTTTAAAATCTTCTTTAGGTCTAATTTCCCTTTTTTCTATGTACATTTCATTTTCATCATCATCCACGAGCAAAATCTTATTTTTCTCCCTTATCGCTATGTAATTTTCTTCAATAACAGCTACTCTAGCTTTACCTTTTGATTTGCACTTTCTTGAAAAATGCCCTATCTTACCACATTTTAGGCATTCTTTGTTGTTAGCAAAAAAAAATTTCGCATCAGCAGTGTGAGTATTGCTACCACACTCGGTACAAATCTTATTATTCATCTTACTCATATAAGTTTTCTTTTGAAAACTACCATTCTTAGGTTTCACTACTGCTACCTCACTATATTCATCATCAATACACTCTTTTTCAGACACCTCTGTTACTTCGTGTGAAACACTACATTTTTCTAGTTCTTTCATGCATTTTTCAGATTCCTCCACTACTTTGGCCAAATATACGGCTTGTTTTAAAGGTGGTTTTTCTGCCGCCCATAACCTCTCCTGAATTTTTCTGTTATTACATTGAACAATTAACTGGTCTCTAATTAATTCTTCAGATATTTGCCCAAAATGACACTTAACGGAGAGTTCACGCAATCTTGCCACAAAATCATCAATTGATTCATCAACACGCTGTTTGTTCATATAAAATTTGTATCTGTTCATGGCAAGATTTTCTTCTTTGGCAAATCCTATTTCTAATCTTAAGACTGCTTAGTTAAATACATCCAAATCTGATTGTCCACTTGCTTGAAGAACTTGTGGCAGATATTTGAAAACATGCTGACCCTCTTTTCCTAATGCTGTTAATAGTAATGCTTTTTTCCTTTGTGATGAAAAATTTTGCCCATCCAAAGCTACAATATAATTGTCAAGCATGACAATCCAGTCCTCCCACGTTATTGGGGGAGTCCCTGGTTCACATAAAAATGGTGGAGGTAAAGTAACATTTACTTGTTGGAACATAATAAACACACAAAAATACTGCTTTGAATAATACTAAAAATGTGCACTCTTAGAGATTAGATCTTAGAAGGTAGCTTATTCAAAACAGCTTGCAAATCGAAAAGATGCTGGTCAGACGAGAGTACACAATAAACAAATAGTTTCGAATAACTGTGTTGACTGAGCTGTCAATAGGCACTGTTGAACACGGTGAGTATGTCAGAACATACAGAAAATACGACTCACTGAGCACTGAAACAATAGCCCGTAAACAATGTTCATTGGTAATCTTACTTGTCAAAACTTGTTCGCTGTAGATCAATACCTTTCTGGAACCAAGACGTTGGGTAATCAAAGTGCCGAACTAGTTTTGAATCTCCGACGATGTTTTGAATCTCCGACGCATTGAAAATTCACCCTTTTTAAAAAAAGAGAAAATGGCCACCACGTATCCACGTCACTACGTTCTGCGTGATGACGTCACTCGCAACCAATGGTGGCTCAGGGCTAAATCCACAAGCACAAACAAGTCATCACCTTGCTGCTTGGAGAGACATGCATGCCATCATCCATTTACGGCAGGGGAGAGACGTACATACTTGGCAACAGTGGAAGCACCTAATGCGTCACCGGGTTCCAGCTGAAATGAGCGAGAAGACGCCGTTGGAGCAGTGGTGTAAGAGGTCTTTAAAAAAAATTCCTTAAAATGTTACTTTACTCACAATAATGTCGGGTAGCTTGGTTTGAAAATCTGCCTCGTGTGAATTCTTTAAAGAAATCGTAGAGGTGTCGTCGGTCTTCTTCTCCAATGTTCCTTAATTTCTTAAAAAGCTTGCTTTCACCAGGACACTTCGGACAGCAGGTCGCTTAATAGTAGTTAAATCATCATCGCCAAAAATTGTTGTAGAAAGGAAGTCACAGGAACAAGAGTATATTCTTTTGGTTGAGTTTATTACTAGAAGACCGCACATCCACCTCGCCTGCTGACCGGACTTCCACCTGCCAGAGTCTGGAACTTAGCATGCTGAGGTTAGACATGGAATCAGATGGACATTCTAAATAGATCATATTAGGTAACACAGAAGAAGGGCTTCACAAAATGCCCAGTTGGAGCAATGGCTATTTACAACACTACTCTCTCTCAATCCACCTAGTAACCAACAGATGGTTTCACATTGCTTGTTTACCCTACATCACACTAATGGTTGGTACAGATACTCTCCACTTTTGCTCTGTGGAGAAAAGAGAGTAACATCTATCCAATTATTCAGACCATCAGACTATTCTTAAACATTGATCCTCATTTTACAAAAAGGGTCCTTCCAAGAGCCTTGAGAAAGTTCATTGGATGAAACGTGTCGGCTCCTTAGCTGTATCTGACTAAATAGGAGAATTCTCATTATGCTAAACAATGTGGGTTCATCAAATCACTGTCAATAAAAGATAAACGTTATAACCTTTTCTAGACATTTTTTTTTTAAATTACATTTTTATTGCAGAAACACAAGAAAAGAGTTGCAGCATTCAATCAATAGGTTAGGTTATCATCATTGCGATATTGAATACAATTAAAAAGGTTTCACATTGCCATTTAGCCCACATCCCGAAGGCCGGGCGGCGAATGACTTCAATATTACTGAATGCCTCTAATCACCTCGAAGGGTATCTGCTTTTACATTTTTTCCCCCCCTTATAAGAAACCCGTCCCCACCAACAATCCCTCGTAAAACAAACAAACATAGCAGTCTATTTCCATCAGCATAAACAATCCCCTTTCCCTCCCAGGATGGTGCATCTTCAAAGCATAAGCTGTGATAGTATCACTTATGATTGCATGGATCTCTCACTCACAACCCCCCATCCAACCCATGATACTGTCGCCATTTTGCCCATACTTTCCTAAACTTTTTTGGGCCCCCCCTTGCTTTATACGTCACTCTTTCTGCTGCCATGTACAGGTCTAACCCTCTCCTCCATTCCTCCAATCCCGGCTATTCCGGAGCCCCCCAATACTTTGCAATGTCTCTTTTAGCCACTGCTAGTGCCAGTACCAAGAAGATAATAAGTGGGCGTGGTAAATCGACGTCGTTGGTCATGCCCAACAGTGCTAGCTTAGGTTCACACTGAAGCGTAATCCCCAAGACCTCCCCCAGTTCAGTAAAGAGGTATTTCCAATATGTCTGAATCCTGTCACATGCCCATATAGTATGGAAAAAATCCCCATCCTGTTGGCATCCCCGTAGACATTGTGCGTTCTCTACCTTTCCCATTTTATGTAGTCTTAGTCTGTCATAGTATGCCCTGTGAAGCACTTTGAACTGAATGAGTCGCAGACTAGATTTGATTGCTACCTCTCGTGGGTGCATGAGTACAATCTCCCAGTCCAGATCCTCCAAGAACCCCAAGTCCCCTTCCCATGTGTGCCTCAATTTCAGCAATTCTCCCAACATATAATTAGTCAGGATCTTGTAGGTTAGGGAGACCCCTTTTCCCGGGATCCTCTCCTGAAGGAGCCGTCCCTCCAAAGGAGCATATTCCGGGATGTCAGTAAGTGGGACATTCTCTGCACGCCACGCATGGTGTAGTTGGGTATATTTGAAGAGTTGGGAATGGTGTAGCCCAAATTCAGTTCTGAGCGTTTGGAATGATTTCAGTTCCCCCTTGTCAATTACATCCCCTATTGTGGAGATGCCGATGTCGTCCCACCCCCGGAAACCACGGAGTTTGCGGAGTTCCGTCAGCCATTGGCTATGCCACAGAGGCGTCTGCCGAGTCGGCTTCTTGTCCCAGCCCATACGTCTCGAGGCCTTGTTCCAGGCACTGAGTGTGAGGGTAGTGGCAGGCAACAAAGGTGTCCACCCGGACCCTCCATAAATATAGTACAATAGATTGTGGGGCGACAACTTCAATCTTTCCAGGGCATAAGTGGGGTGGTCCACCGGGGCATGTATCCAGTCATTTATCGGCGTCATATGTTCTGCCCAGTAGTATGCTTCTAAGTTGGGCAGTGAAATCCCCCCATTGTACTGATGTCTTTGGAGTGTATTCAGTGCCACTCTAGGTTGTTTACCCAGCCACAGATAGGACCGTAGGTCAGAGTGAATCTTGGGAAGTACCGAGGCCGGAAGTGGATAGTACTCATTCTGGAGTGCATAAAGGAATTTAGGTAGTATTATCATCTTGTACATCGCGGCGCGACCCAGAAGAGTGAGCGGGAGCTGCCTCCATCTGTCCATGTCTACCATGGCGTCTAACATTATTAGTTCCAGATTCTTTCGGAACGATAGAGACTTGTCCAATATAATATAGATTCCAAGATACTGAAAGCCTTCAGTAGTCGTCAATAGCCGGTCGGGCAGCCTTGTCCATCGCTCCACCCCCCCCGGGTCATAGATGATCGACTTGTGCCAATTAATGGTGTGTGAATATGAAAGGAGGGAGTTCTCCCAAATATTTTGAGGCCCAGAGGGGGGAGACAAACCAAGCAAAAAGTAGACAGAACCTCTAGAAGGGCCTATATTTCTTTCAACATTGGATATATCCTAATAATTAGTAAAGAGATGCCAAAGAAAGGTCCTTGAGATTTTATTCAAACATGAGAAATTTTTATTAGACTATTTTGTCATGTTCTAAAAAATTGATTTTAGAGACTCATATATATAAATACATTTCATTGTCACTGTGCAAATTAACATTTATACATGTATTTGGTGATAATCTTATCATTTCAAAATGCCCTCTAGTAACAATTGATCCTATAGATCAGGAACAACAAATTCACACATACATCATACAACATACAATATCAATAAAGAATACAGTGCATACCTAACAATATATACAACTAAGCAAAATTATACAAGACATAGACTAACACAGGTGGTAGCTCTAAGGTGTACTTGAGAGGGAACGATTAGGAACCTAGATGGAGTGGTTCTAATGGTTATGATGTGATTGACCAAATCGTATCCAGGACAAAGATGTTGAGCCGACGTACGTTTCGGTGAAAATCACCTTCCTCAGGGCCAAAGACAGAAAAACTAACAGACAAGTGATACAAATATCTTAAAAATGTGAGGGCAACACACAAAATTCTAAGATATAGAAAATCTACTTATGTAGATGTTAGGGATTCTGGCCGGATTCTTTGGAGTAGATGCTCATAAAGAGGGGCACATGTCTGTGGGTTTCCTTTTTGTTAGAGCCACCCGGGGAACTTCTGTGAGCAAAGGAGTAGTTTCTGTTGGCGAGTACACGGTGTATTGATAATAAAAACTTGAGTTGTTTGATTTAAGGCGGGTATTTTCCCGACAGAACCCCCGGTCGTGTTCTCAGCATCTCGAGAGTAAGACACGGTCTTTCTCCAGAATTATCTAGACGAAGAGACGTACCCTCAACAGCGCCATAGGAGGGAAACTAACGCTATTTAAAAGATCATGGCGCCTTAAATCAAACAACTCAAGTTTTTATTATCAATACACCGTGTACTCGCCAACAGAAACTACTCCTTTGCTCACAGAAGTTCCCCGGGTGGCTCCAACAAAAAGGAAACCCACAGACATCTGCCCCTCTTTATGAGCATCTACTCCAAAGAATCCGGCCAGAATCCCTAACATCTACATAAGTAGATTTTCTATATCTTAGAATTTTGTGTGTTGCCCTCACATTTTTAAGATATTTGTATCACTTGTCTGTTAGTTTTTCTGTCTTTGGCCCTGAGGAAGGTGATTTTCACCGAAACGTGCGTCGGCTCAACATCTTTGTCCTGGATACAATTTGGTCAATCACATCATAACCATTAGAACCACTCCATCTAGGTTCCTAATCGTTCCCTCTCAAGTACACCTTAGAGCTACCACCTGTGTTAGTCTATGTCTTGTATAATTTTGCTTAGTTGTATATATTGTTAGGTATGCACTGTATTCTTTATTGATATTGTATGTTGTATGATGTATGTGTGAATTTGTTGTTCCTGATCTATAGGATCAATTGTTACTAGAGGGCATTTTGAAATGATAAGATTATCACCAAATACATGTATAAATGTTAATTTGCACAGTGACAATGAAATGTATTTATATATATGAGTCTCTAAAATCAATTTTTTAGAAAATGACAAAATAGTCTAATAAAAATTTCTCATGTTTGAATAATATCTCAAGGACCTTTCTTTGGCATCTCTTTACTAATTATTAGGATATATCCAATGTTGAAAGAAATATAGGCCCTTCTAGAGGTTCTGTCTACTTTTTGCCCAATTAATGGTGTGTCCCGCCCATCCGCCATAAATTTCGAGCTCCCGTAATAATTCCCGGAGTGCCGTCTCCGGGTCCGTAATATACAGAAGGACATCGTCAGCATAGAGCGATATTTTCTCTTGCCTGAGGTCAGAAGTTGCCCTGCGAAAGCCTGAGATGCTCTCATTTGGCGTATCCTGGCTGCCAGTACCTCAATAGTGAGTGTGAAGAGGAGGGGAGACAGGGGGCATCCTTGGCGTGTCCCCCTTTGGATCGGGAATTCCCTCGACAGCTTGCCATTGACCCGCACTCTAGCCCGCGGGGCAGTGTATAGGAGCTGTATCCATTTCTGAAATTTGGGTCCAAACCTGAACCTGCGGAGCACTGCACTAAGGAATGGCCAATGTACAGCATCTAAGGCCTTTTCGGCATCCAGGGAAAGAAACCAATGCAGCTCATCTCGGCCCTTCACCTCCTGGATCCAATTATGGGTGCGCCTCAAGTTTAGCTTGGTGGCCCTGTCTGGTAAAAAGCCGGATTGGTCCAGGTGTATAAGATTTACAATAACTGACCTCAGGCGTCGCGCTAGGATAGTTGCCAATATTTTAACCTTTGTATTGAGGAGGGATATGGGACGGTAGGATACACGGTCCTCTTTTGGTTTACCTTCCTTGTAGATCGGGATGATCGTGGCCAAGGATAGGTCTGGGGGTAGCTGACCATCCCGATACGCTCCAGTATAGAGTCCCTTCAAATGTCTACCTAAAAGGTCCACCGTACATTTAAAAAACTCGGCTGGAAACCCGTTCAGGCCCGGAGTTTTCCCGGGCTTCAGTTGAGCTATAGCGTCCGATATCTCATCCGCCGTGAAATCAGCTTCCAGGGCCGTGAGGTCCTCCGATGACACTGTGGGCAAGTCCATCTGATCCAAGTAAGGACCCGTTTCCTCACATGTTCCTAGATCTCTCACCGCATAAAGAAGTTCATAGTGGGAGGCGAATGTGTCAGCAATTGTCACGTCCGAGGCCACTAGCACTCCCTCTACAGTTCTTGTAAATGTAATGGTGTCTTGTAAAGCGCATGTATCACCCCGCCATGGAGTATCTCAGCGCTGTAGACCGCCGGGGAACCCGTCCTGGCTTTCCCTGTGAGATGGTCCCTGCTGGGTATCTCCAAGGTGAAACCAGGCATCCCCGGCGTATGTGGGGGGCCGTTGTGGAGATAAGGCAAGCTAATTCCCAGAGTTGCCGAGTGTGATCCCTGGTTAGAGTAGGCACCGAGGCGAGAATTATCAGCCTGGAGCTTACGGCGTTCTTCTCCCTTTCTACAGCGCAGTCTGTCTCGCAGGACTGGCTTCATGTCTTCCCAGAAGGTAACTTCCGAATCCACTGTTCCTTCATTTTCCGATATATAAATCTTAATGTCAGTCCTCAGGCCGTGCCGAATAGCTGCGTTTTGAAGGTCCCAGGGCGCGAGGCGCCAGGATGCTTCCGGAGAGCCCCGGACGCGGCCCACCTGTACCCATAATGGCGAGTGATCCGATATCCCTCTAGCCTTGTACTCCGCCGTGTCTCTCACC
Organism: Lissotriton vulgaris; assembly: GCF_964263255.1. NCBI lineage: Eukaryota > Metazoa > Chordata > Amphibia > Caudata > Salamandridae > Lissotriton > Lissotriton vulgaris. The sequence continues at coordinate 1,473,113,709 of NC_141685.1, forward strand.
TCCAGATATTGCCTGGACATGAATACGTAATCCAGTTGCGAGAAAACCTTGTGCGCCCCGAGTAATAGGAGCAGGCACTCCGCGTAGGGTGTAGCCACCTCCAGATGTCAGTAAGACCCAGGGTGTCAATCTGGCTGGCTAAGGCTGTCCACGTTCCTCCTCTATCTGCCTCCCCCGAACGGTCCCTTCCCCGATCCATCACGTCATTGATGTCACCCCCCACGATCTGGATGGTGTCTGCCGTGTCCAAGAGAATGCTCGCCAGAGCCGTAAGTGTACGTGTCTGTAGTTTAGGTGGTGCATATACTGAAAGTATTGTGTATGTAGACCTATTCCATACCCCCTGAACACCTACGTACGTCCCCTGTGGGTCTACCCAGGTGCGTGCAATTGTGAATGGGGAGGACTTTTTGATAATGATCGCTACTCCCCTGGAGCCAGATGTATATCCCGCGTGCGCCAACACCCTGAATCGACCCCTAGCTATGAAGGCGCACTGCGTGCCCTTAAGATGTGTTTCTTGGAGTAGGGTAATATCTGGATTTAATCTCTTAATGTAGGAGTTCACCAACCCCCTCTTGACTTTGGATCCCAGCCCGTTCATGCTCCATGTCAAAATACTAACTCCCCTGTTATCCAATGGCTGCATTATCAGTGTACTTGCCATTCGTGAGTGTGTAATGTCATTGCAGTTAAAGTTCGTTTTGGCAGTGCAGTGTGGAATTTCAAGGGGTGTAGCTGTTTCTTTTCGACTGCTTCCCGTACCCCCCAACTCCCCCTCCCCTCCCCCAGCCCAAATCAATGTGGAAACCCCCTCTCCCCACCCCCTCCCCACCTCCCTCCCCATCCAGTCCCATCCCAGCAGAAGACAGAACTGTCCGTAGGAGAAGGTCTGTCGCCCTCCCACACATCCCTCCCTTAGACCTCTCCTAATACCCTCCCTTCACTACCGGGACAAGAGAGTGGTTCGGAACACAAACTTATATAAAACAGTGAACTTAAATAACAAAAGGGCGTGTAAACTTGCGTGCTTCCCATCACCGAGCTGCATTCTCAATAGCCCGATCTGCTCCCGTTCAAGATCTGGAGTCCTGAGTCTCTGATTCAGGCGCGCTGTGCTGTTCCGACATGTCCTGTTCCAACACCCGGATCGCATCCACCAGCGGGTGGACGGATTGACTCTCGTCTCCCCTTTCCTCTCCTCCAGAGGCACGGCTATCAAGTTCATTGTCCTCGTCCCCCTCCGAGCGAGCATCCGTTTTTAAACGGGTGAATCTCGAGCCCGCCTCAGGCCCCGCTCCCGGGGAGGCCGGTCTTCCTTTCCGCATGCCTCCCGAGCCACGGCCTCGGTAAGGTGTTGCAGGGTTTTGTCTCTTTGCCCGCCTGGAATGCATCCTCCGTGTCTTTGGCAATTCCCACATGGGTCCATTTCGTAAAGATCTGACCAGCTCTTCCCGTACGGCAGCCTCCCTACTGTTGAGGATTGGGCGTTCCTCTAGCCACTGACAGGCATCCTCCGGATGAGTGAAGAAGAGCGATTGTTCCTTGTACAGCACCTTGAGCTTGGCTGGGAAGAGCAGCATATAGGAAATCTTCAAGTCTCTAAGTTTTGCTTTCACAGCGTCGAAGGAACGGCGCTGCTTCTGCACCTCCTGACTGTAGTCCGGAAAAATCATGATGTGTGCGTTTTCTAGCCGGATCTCCCCCAGTTTCCTTGCTTCCCGGAGGATCAGATCTCTGTCTGTGAAATTAAGAAAGCGCGAAATGACTGGTCGCGGTCTCGCACCCTCCGGTGGTTTCACCAGGAGGGCCCTGTGTGCTCTCTCGATAATGAAGCAGGGTGAAAATTGCACCGCCGAGAAGGTCTCTTTCAGCCAGGAGTGAAGGTAGGACACCATATCTGTCTTCTCGATTCCTTCCCTAAAACCGACGAAACGAAGGTTGTTGCGTCTCGCTCGATTTTCCGCGTCCTCAACCTTCCACAGGAGTTGGTGGTGTGACGCCTTGAGTACCGCCATGTCTTTTCTCAGGGTTGTAATCGAGTCCTAAGCTTCACCCATCTGCGCCTCCGCTGAAGTTAATCTGTCGGATAAGTTTCGGAAGTCTTGTCTCAGCAATGTGACTTTGGATCCCACTTCGCCTATCTTCACCTCTAGGGCGGCCCGTGTTTCCTGGATATCGGCTCGGGATGCCTGAATGGCCCCCATGAGAAGATCAGTGTCCGAGCGCGCACCAGACATGTTCGAGGGGGTGTCCACCATCTGTCGTGGCGCGGCAAAGTTGTCCATGGGCCCTTGTTTGGGCGATTTGGGTACAGTGTCCTTCCTCCCAATAGCTGCACAGCAGGTGGGTCAGCCACTCGGGATCAATTGATATTCACCTTGTGTCGCGCTCAGTAGTCGCGCTCCAACGGATCAGTCTTCTCCTCAGTAGTATCTTCGGAGTCCCGGGGGCCCACGAGCCGCTCACCGATGTTTGCGTGAGTCACCACCCGCTCCTCCTCTCCTCGCTCCGGTCTGTTGTGGAGAACACCCGACCGGTTTGTTCGCCCTGGTGTCTCTTGTGGGGTTCTCTCTCAGCCGCTCCGCTCGCTATGCGTCTCGGCTTAGCTCGGACAGGCTCCCGTCGTCTTGGAGAGTCAGGGGTGGTGAGGGACGGGTTTCTGGATGGACCCCGGGAGTGGATGGGGCGCAGGCCGCGTCCGTGCCTCGGCAGTCGTCTTCCCGCACCTGGCGGAGTGCGCTCAGGGAGACCGCTCCTGTCTGGGCCCGGGCATCCGCCTGTGGGACACTATTTCTGGTTACCGGGTGTTGGGATCTCCGTAGAGGTTCAGCTTCCAGCTCCAAGGTAGTGTCTAGCTATTTAGTAGAGCCCATTGGTATTGCCCCTATCTAGCAAGGGTAGAGTCACTGTGCCTGGGCCGGATCGGCGGCGAGGGGATCCACTGCCATTCCCTTTAGACCTCCGACTGTATGGCGTCTAACAGTGACTCTTGTAGCAGTGCACCCCATTTTTGCCCAGCGGACTGGCCTTCAATGTCTGCACGTTCTCCACCTAGTCCAAAGGGAGGCCTTATCGCAACTCAATTGCTGCACATCCAGTATAGTGTCTGCCTCCAGAACACCGGGGTCTTCCCACAATGTCTCACTGTTGCGCAGAGTCCTGCCACACACATGGAGTCCCAAGCGGACCTGCCTCCACTCGTCCCCCGGGGCCCTGTGATTCCTGTTCCCGGGCTAGGGCTCCGAATAACTGTCAGATTCTTACGTGGTATCCCCCGGGGGGAATCTCTGCCGTGCCGGGCACCCGCTGCTCCTCCTGATCTTAAACTGTCGCAGTGCCGGGTTGCACCGGCTCGTCAAGCTCCGTCTCCCCTCTCCACTCGGGTCGGCTCCCGGAGCGCCTCCTCCCGTGGCGTAGTCTCGCGCTTCGTCTCTGCCTCGGTGCTTACCCGGCTCCCTCTACGCTGATCCTCTACACCCCTGTTGCGCGGGCTGAGGCTAGCATGTAGTCGCCTCCGCCACTTACTTGTTCGCTCTCCACGCCGGGGAGGGGGGGGGATGAGGGGGCAAGTCGCGATGCCCCGTGCGTCTCGTTGTCCTTGCGGTCCCCCGGTCTGAGGTTCCCCCTGGCCCTCTCCTCACCGACGGGTGCCAATCGGCCCAGGTGGGACTCTCCGGTACGCCGCAGACAGCTCCGTACTTTTCTCCTCCTTCAGGGCCCGGCTGCCATCTTGAGGCCAGTCATCGGAGCTCCCGGGAACCATGCATCAGCGATTTCCCGACCTCCGGCGCTGCAAGTTGCGGTTTCTTGGTTTCAGCTGGTGTCGGGTGCACTCGTACGCTGATTTCTGGCAGAACGGGGCTGGTTTTTGGTTTTTTCACGGCAGATTAAATGCAGCCCGGCGGGAACTACCAAGGAGCACGTCTTATTCGGCCATGTTGTTGGCCACGCCCCCCTCTAGACATTTTTTGTTGAGATGTATTCTCATATTCCAAATTTCGCTGTGCTGTCATTGTTCTTTATTTCTTCATGACTTACGAAGTGTAGTATAGAGTTGATGGCTACTCTGGACATGAGAAAACACACCATCATTACGCAGGTACTTTCTGCTCTTAGGTATGTTATTTTATATGTATTTGTATAGTGCACAACTCAACGGGAGGGTATGCTGGTGCTGAAGCAGGAGCTGGATGGGCCAAACCAAGGTCAGGACTAGGTGAAGAGCCAGGTCTTCAGTTTATTGTGGATCAAGAACTGAGAAGGAGGCTTCAATATGAAGGCGCTGGTTGTTCCCGGCCATAGGAGCGAGGTAGGAGAAGGCAATATCACTAGATTGTGTTCTGCATATGCTGCGGATGTGTGCTAGTAGGAGTCTGACTGAGTGGAGGGGTCCGGCAAATTGGTGGAAGTTTATGTTGTTGCTAAGGTAGGTAGGGCCAAGGTTGAGCAAGGCTTTATTATGTGTGTGTGAGGAGATTGGAGAGTGCTCTTTTGTGGATTGATAGCTAGTGGACCTCTTTGCGGTGTGGGCTGATGTGAATGTGGGGTGGCAGGTTGAGGGGGAGCCATTCCTTTCAGTTTTGTATGGTCTGGGAGTTTCTGGTTAGTTGAGCGTTGATTACAACATAGAGTGCATTGCTGTAGTCCAGCTTGATGGTGATGAGGGCTTGGGTGAGAGTTCTGCAAATGTTGGTAAAGAGTCATTTCAAGAACTTTTTGAGCACAGTGGCAGTGTGAAACGAAGCGACAGAGACTGCCTTCACTTGACCGGTCATGGTGAGTTGGCTGTTGATTAGTATTTCAAGGTTCTTTGAGTGGGTTGCAAGGAGGGATGAGGGTCAGAGTTTGGCTGGCCACTTGGTGGAGTCCCAGAGCGAGGTGTATTAGCCGAAGATTACTACTTTCATCTTGTCTGTGTTGACCATGACTCAGTTGGTTTTCATCGATCTGGTGACTTTGGTGACACAGGTGCTGAAATTGGTCAGGGTGTTTGGCCTGTTCTCGCAGAGGGAGAGTATATGAGCTGAGTGTTGTCAACTTAGGATTTGATGTTGATTCCATGGGTGCAGATGATGCTTACAAGTGGGGTCACGTAGGTGCTGAACAGAGTGGGACTGAGAGAGGATCCATGATGAACTCTGCAGATAAGGTTGATGGTGTTCAAGGAGAAGGGGGCCAGGCTGACTAACTGGGTGAGATCTGTTAGGAAGGAGCATTTCCAACAAAGTATGGGGCCCTGGATTCCAGCTTCATGCAGTTGTTGGAGAAGGATGAAGTATGTGATAGTGTCAAAGACTGCAGGAATGTCTAGTAGGGTCAGGGCTGCGCTATCACCTCTTTCCATGATCATCTGGATGTCCGTGGCGACGAAGAGTGCGGTCTCTGTACTGTGGATGGGACTTAATCCGGATTGAATGGTTTTAAGGAGGGCGTTGTCAGTGAGGTAGGGGACTAGACATTTATAATCTTAATACATGACTTTTGCCAAGTAGGGTAGCAGGGAGTAAGGTTGGTAGTTGACTAGCATTTCCAAGTATGATGAGAGTTTCTTCAGAAGTGTGGTACTATGGAATGTTTTCAGGCATCCGGGTAGATGGCATTGATGATTGAGTCATTCAAGGTAAGGGCTGCGGTGATGGGGTCCAGTCATCTCATGAAGACAGGGTGAGGGCATGGGTTCAAGGGTGCTCGGGAGTGTATGAACTGCATAGTTGTTGCGTTTTTTTTAGTGGTGATGGTTGGCCAGGTGATCAGGGTTGTCCTCTGAGGTTGGTAAAGAGGGATAGGAGGGCTGCAAGTGTGGAAGGTTCCATTTGAAGCTCAAAGTGTTCGTACATGCTGGGGGTCTTGTTGCTGAAGAATACAGACAGCTGGGTGCAGAGGTCCTGGGAGTGGTTTCCACTGGGGGAGCTTCCGGCCAGAGAGGTGAAGTCTTTCACTATGGCAAAGATTTCCTTGGTGCTGTTTTTGATGCAGTCAGTGAGCGCGGAGTGTTTGGTGGCTCTGATTTTTTCATGCTAGCGCCTTAGGGCAGATTTGTAGGTGCTCTTGTCATTGTGTCTTTCTCACTTTGTGTCAACCTGCATTTAAATTGCTAACAGTAGCTTTAGGTGAGTCTGACTCTTACAGGTACCGGCTTGCTTGCGGTCTGGTTATCCTGGCTTTGTTGGCCAGGTATCTTTGTAGGTGGTCTTCTAGGCCTTGAAGTTGGATATGTATTCAGGAAGGTTGTTGTGTCGAGGCTGGTGGTGTAGGAGTTTGAAATAACAGATGCTTCTGAGATCTTGTTCCAGTCCTGTTGTGAAGGTTTGGCGATGTTGTTTAGGCAATAGTGTAGGATGGATATACTGAGGTTGATCAGTGTTTAGTCAGACAGGTGATCGGTGTGGACTTGCCTACTGTTGTGTTGCTGAAGCTAGTGAGGAGGGGGTCCAGTAGGTGTCTGGTGACAGGTATGTGAGCTTGCTCGGTGAGTCCATGGTCCTTTCTGAATTTGGTTGTTATGGGATTGGTGAGTTCTTCTAGGTGGTAGTTGAGGCCACCGAGGAGGATGACGGTTCTGTAGTCGAGGATCAGGGAGGGGAAGCAGTAAAAGATGGTACTAATGAAGTTGGTGTTTGATCAAGGAGGGCAGTACACAAGGGTGCCACTCAAGGTGTAGTTGGCGGAGATGAGGCGTTTGAAAGTCAAGTATTCCATGCTGCCTAGGTGGTGGCGCATTGTATGAATGGATTCTTTGAAAATTATAGCAATTCTGCCTCTAGGTCTGGAAGACCAGTCCTGTCTTGTGATTTGATATTCAGGGGATATTGCTGTGGCGATGATGGGGGCCAACGAGGGAGTGAGACAAGTTTTTGTCAGGAAGAGCAGGTTTAGTGAGTGGTCGTGTACCAGATCCCAAATGTTGCTGGCATGTTTAGTGAGGGAGCAAGTGTTGAGGAGAATATAGGACAGGGAGGGGTGTGGTGTTGTCATGAATGCCGGCCCTGCCACGAGGAATCGTGGGTGCTGGCAGAGGAGTATAAAACTCCTCCCATCCCGCGCTGAAACGTTTCGCGTTCCAGTGCTCAGGATCGTGCGTGCCTCACTTCCTGGTCACTTAGCTGCTGTTCTTCCGGTTCACGACCGGGTTTCAGCATTCCTGCTCTTCGTCCTGTTCCATCTTCCTAGTGACCCCAGGCGTTTCTTGAGTCCCTCGTGATTCAGTAGTATTCCGTGACTTCCCTGCAACACAAAAAGACATAGCCTTCACTGTCAGCAAAACGATAACAGCGTTAATTCACTGCACTTCAGTTCTTTATATTTAAAGTGCCTAAACTTATCTGTTGGGAACCTGGTCCCTGGAGATTCGTTTTCTTCCATTTGATATTTTCTTTTTTCCGTTAATGGATTGCACCAGAGTATTCCTGAAAGACAAAGGAATCCCCTGTTATTGCTTCCTGACTATAAGGAGGATTTAAGTAAGGCTCAAAAAATTATTGCGTTTAAATTATTTTTAAACCAGTTATTTAGGCACTAAAATTCCTAATCAAGATACCTGTTTCAAGTGTCACTAGCAGTCTTAGGTGGGTGTTAGAGTGTTCCCATCTGAATTTCTGTTCTCAACTTATAAATGTACCATATTGAGATTCTCCCTTTCCTCTTTTCAGACAAAAGCTATAACACACGTGAACCACTCTGTTATCATTTAGCGGAAGGGAATATCTAGGTACTGGATAACACATTTTCTTAACTATCAGTTTTCACTTGTTACATATTCCTTTATACGCACTCTATCTCTTTTCAGGTAGGGGCTTTCTCCTGGTTGCCTGGTCCTGTCCATGAGTGGGGGACGATGTGGGATACATTTTCTTTCCACCCCTACTTTCCCTTCTTTTCCTGGTTTACTGCTGCTACTTTGACTCAGTTGGGTATATCAGAGAACTGAGGAAGTTGGGACCTATCATCCTTGCATGGCGTTCCTGCGGAAATGTGAGTAAGAGTTTGACAGGTGTAGTGGGTTTCATGTGTGTGTGGGTGTGTATGCTGAGTGTTTTGGGTTTGTGAGTAGTCGGAAATGAAGAAATGCAGGTACCCCAAATATCTTCAAAAACTCATCTACCAGGCAGTAAAAGAAAGATTGATAGTTGTGATCAAGAATACTATTACACCTTTTTTAGACCAGCTTTACTTCCATCTAAAAGCCTGGTAGTTCAATGCATAGAATCATTCTGCCTTTTAGATTGAGGTACATATTGTCTTGACCTTTCTTCCACTGACCACACAACACCACAATAGGAAGTCGGTGCACTTTTACTGCTACTGCAAAAGCTGTCTGGTTAGGACTCCTTTCTCCTTTCCCTTGATTGGCATTGGATTCCACCCACCATGTCTCAACTTTGCGCTTTCATCTTGAATTGTCTGTAAACTTTGGAAAGCTATCCCTGACTTTGTCATAGAGGATTTTCTTCTTTGTGAAATTGATGGACAGTCAGTTGGCAATTACTTTTTCATCTCTTAAGAGCTTGCTGGCTCTTCGTCATGCCTCGGCCCATTTTTCATCGCATTTCAAATGTTGGTACCAAAGAGAAAATTTCAAGGAGCCTGTTCTGGTTATCCTCACTCTTCCCATAGAACATCACCCTCCTTCTTTCCCTCATCTCTGCACTTAGGACCACTTCCTACCCCCTGATTATCAGTTAGAACTGTTAGCCTCTTCGAGGTCCCACGTTTTTTAGGACGAGCCTGGGCATCTCAGGTGCTGTTTTCCGGTAGGGACTTGAAGCTCCGCCCATTCTCCGGCCATATTTTTCATTGGCTTGTGTCATTATTCACAGTAAACTGTGATTATTCATTGGTCAATAGGCTTAGTAGCCTTGTCTCATTTTGTAACCTCCCATGGTACACCTTCTGTTACGTGTGTTGTTACTCAGTAGGCTTTAATTACAGCCTCCAAGCACTATTTTCTCAAATAGCTTTGTCCTACCTGCCATTGCAGATAAGACACGCTCCCCTATTGCTTTTTTAAAATATTTATAGCACGGGCACCAAACTCGTTTGCAATGCAATAGGTCTCGCATTTGCAAGAGTTTAAACAATTGGCATTGTAAATGACAATGCTTTTGATTTATCTTTAAAAAATAACAAATAAAATAAAGGCATTTTCATTTACAATGCCAAGTGCTTAAACTCCCATAAATGCGAGATCCTAGCAGTCTTTTCTGATACCTGAGCAAAGGGAACACCCCCCCTTTTAAAAACATACCTGTGTGTGAGGTGCCACCCAACCCCTTGATTACGTCTTACTCACTGCGATCTACATGTCATCAGGACACTGGTGATCCTCCATCTCCATTACAAAAAAAATCTGCAACCACTACACTCCTTTAGCTGGCCTTCTGCCTTTCTTGGCCTCTATCTCAGCAATCAAACCACAGGATTCTCTGTCACCCAGCACTTTCCTTTTGAGGACATGACACAGATGAGCCCATGATGAACCTGCTTACTTCTCTGTAGCAACAGAGAATGCTCTGTTAGACCCAGTGGTTTTGGGCTGGCTCGGTCGCATCGAAGCCAGTTAAAATCCACTGTTCCAGATAGGATGAGTATGGTACACGTGTCCAATAAACTGTGCTGACCCTTGGATTGCTTGCACCTAGCAGTTAGGCTTATCAGCAGGGTCTAAGTGCAAAGAATTGGCACAACACCACCCTCTCAACACACTGTACACGCCACAATAAGACTTCACACGGTATGTATAAAACACATCTTTGTATTGCACAAACTAAAATCAAGATGAGATACGCACTGAATATACACTTCACAGTTCTATGCAATGGTCAAACTTCCCCAGTGAAATCAAAATGAGATACACAATGTATATACACCTTACAATTATATTCAATTGTTGAAATTTCCCATAAACAGGAATGTTAAAAAGTCACAGGTCTTTGACTACACCTATTGACCCAGCGCCTCAGTCTCTCAACTGCACCAGCCAACGATACATGTTGCCCCTGCTGGCGCCCCTTTGACTAGACAGTCAGAACCACTTAACATGGAAAGAAACAGTTACTTAGTTTCGTTCATCCGGATTAGACCTCCATGCAGCTGCACAAGTGCAGGATCACTATCCCCCCATAGACCAAAAGTTGTGACTTAGGACGCTGGCACTGTTTCAAGTCTGGAGAAATGTTTTCCCCTCAAGCATAGGTGTGAACTGCCGTAGGTGCCGACTGTCAGCTGTAGGTGCCAACAAGGTACATTAAACCACTCTGGCCTCATCACAATGCTATCCACAAGAAAGTACCTTGTGGCTTGGGTCCAGGGAAAGGGAGCCAGCAGCCTCAGACAGAGGACGTTATGTCAGGCACTGTCGTTCTTCTGATTTTTAGTTCGAAAATAGTCTAAGCTCCTAGCTCAGGTTCCCCCAACAACCCTAGGACACCACACGCTCCAGAGTGCAAGTGAGCACAGGTCTCCTCAGGTGGCTGCTGATCTTTACGAGCACACTCCTCTGCACATTGTGATGACGTTGTACGTCAGGGCAGTCCTTACCTCAACCAACGATCACTTCCACCCATTTTTGCCGCACCCAGTGTGGTCCGTTATGATGTCATGGAAACAGTGAGATCCTTTGTGTCCCTGGAATCTCAGGTACAGAAGACCAGCCAACCGGCCCTTGAAGAGTACTTAGGGACCCAGACCACAACAGTAGGCACTTAGCTGCAGGACAGCAACGTCCAGGCAAAATCCACCAAATGATAGTACCGTTTCTGGAGCACGACAAGCTCCAGGCCACCACAAGTCTGAGGACAGCCCAGTTTCAGTCCCTCCTGCCCTAATGATTCCTTGTGTCCCAGCATCTAACCAGCGTGGTATTGTTCTGAAGAACCGGTTATACCCACTTACTGGGTCTCAGTGGCGGGGGAACAGCCCAAGTTTTCCATATCCTCCTTATTTAGTAAAAGGAGACACAGGAGCCTTAGTCTGCAGGCGGAACCAAGTTTTATTCGAATAGCCCGGGCTATGGAACAGAGTCCCAAGCTCGTTAGAAACAAGACAGAGGAGGCTTCTGCTTCACTCTGCGACTTACAGGCCTTATATACACATTTCCCACATTAAGAAACCAGTTTGGGCGGGGGGTTTGGCGCCCCCGAGTCAAAAATGCAGTTACGCCATTCTTTGTTCAGGCAGGATGGGGGCTGCAACAGATGGTACAAAGATTACGGACAGGTCTTGCAAAACAGGATATGTACGTGAGGGAGCAGAGAGATCTTGAACAACAGGATATGTGAAAGAAACAAGTTCTGGGACGGTGGCGTGACCAAGTCTTGCAAAACAGGATGGATGTGTGCAGGAGTTCAATCCGAGGGTGGGAAGGCCAATTCTTGGTTCCCCTTTTTCGAAATTGGGTCAACCACAGGGAGCAGGAAGGACAGGGTGGTCGTGACAGCTAGAATTTCAACAGACATCAGCAGAAATGACCAGGAGGGTCGTGCAGAGGTGTTTGACACGAAATGTCAATGCAAAAACAATGGAGTCATGACACAAAATGGATGTCGACAAGAAGGACACTTTTCCTCAGACCCTCCTTTTGCCATTGATCATCTGTTTCTTGTTGGAGCATCATCTTCATATTAGTGTCGTGAATGTTAGAGGGTAGAGGCTTGAGGGCCTGAACGCACGTTGCACAGAGCATTGGCAGGCATTGAATACACAAACAGCAGGAGACTAGGGAAGCCACTCCCAAGGCAAGGAAGATGAGGACCCTCCATCCCCATTGGGAAAGGAGGCCCCAGATCCAGCCTGTGAGGGACCAGTTGCCTTCATCCTGATGAATTTCAGAGGAAAGGTGATGCAGATGTTGGATGGCACCATATAATGTGGCTGCGTGATCAGGAATGTACACACAGCAGCTGGAGCTAATAAATTTACACACACCACCACGATCAGCGAGGATGATGCCAAGGACCATACGATTTTGAAGTGTTACAAGGCAATTTGCCTGTAGCTCTGCAGTGATGTTGGAGAGGGCACCAGCTGTTTCTGTGATGGTGGCCTCAAGGACCCTGGTCAGTCCTCATATAGCTCAACTGTTTGCCATTGGGCCCCAGAATGGGAGGAAACCCTTAAAGAAGTCCCCGGCTTCCTGGCCTACTGTATCCTCAGCCGATATGACACCCCTACGTGAGCAGCGCAAAGTGCCCTTCATCAACAGGTTGTAATCTCCATGGGTATAATACGTCGGTGGAAGGAGGAAGGCCAGATAGCAGGTACCAGACCAGTTACGGGGAGCCAAGTGTAGGCTGCTGTGCCACAGATAAAGTAAGTGTTGAGGGATGCCACCAACTTTGGAGGATACGTAGAGTTCAAAGTTTTAGTGATGTCACAGATACTAGTACCAACTTTCTTAGTTCCTAAGCCATGGATGCAGACACGGCCCGCACAGTTATAACATTCGGAGGGTTTCGTACATCAGGTAGTAGCCATCTGGCGTGAAATTTGGTAAATGTTTGTCGAGAAGTTGAGTTAAATACCACCATCTCACCGAGTTCGTCCGGTGGTAATAGCAATGTGGATAAGCTGGTCGGGCAAAAAGGGGTATTGGTATTGCCAGACCTGTTTCGCCAGAAGTCATCTCGAAATGTTCCAAGAGCAGAATTGGCAGTACCATTGACAGTATAGGCTTCCTGCACCAACATCCACCATGCAAGACAGGACCCAGAAATGGAAAAAGGATAAGGAAAGAATGGAACAGGTTTTGTCATAGCATGCTGCATCAGTCCACACACCCAATAGTTGGAAGTATTTATGATCAGCTGATGATGATGTAACATCTGGACAAAGGTGTTATTGAAAAATTCTGCTCGGCGGGGCAATTCGTGGGTGGGTAACGTGAAATACTGATGCTCTACAGGAGTCAGGTAGAAGTTAGTGGGGTAACAGGATAGTAGATCAGTAACATCCAACCGATGATAGACAAGATGATTGAGACAAACAGCGTCACCACGGGGGCCACAAAGCACTTGCTATGTAGGAGACTAACATATCGTTTCTGGACTTGGGTGTATAGGACGGCTGCCATTTTACTAAGACAGGGACCACTAGCGGCTGTCTGTGATTGCTGGTTGCTTCACTGGATGCAGGTGCCTAGAGCCCTATGGCGTACCTATGTCTGACATACCAGCACCGTTCTTAGCCGGGAGGTCACAGCCCGGTAGGCAACTGAGCGAAGTCAAGGGCAAGACTTCCATCTGGAACACAAGTTATATTGGGTAGAAGTAGGAACAGTATGGTCTGGGAAAAATTGTTCCTGATGCTGAGCAGAGTGAGGGGAGTGTTTTCTCTTTCCCTTCAGTATACTGTCACTCTCTGCTTCCATAGATGTAGAATGTAATCTTGCGTCGATGAAGGGAACAAACGTCGGGACTATTTCTGTTTCTGAGTCTCCTTGTCCTTTTCTCACCCATTGATCATAGGGGAGAGGCAGAGGCACTTGTCGACAGTGCGTGGCGTGGATCCAGTTCCTCTGTCCCTCAACTTTCATGGTGGTGCGGGTGGCCAGTAACACCTGACAGGGCTATGTCCAACAGGGCTCGAGGCTCTTAGTACGTTGAAAGTTTCAAATCAGGACCCAGTCGCCAGGTTGGATAACGTGTCCTGGGCCCTCGCTTTTATCAGGTATGGCCTCCTGCACCTGGTGGTAAAGAGTACGAAAGGTGTTAGTCAAACTGTCAGATAATCAGTCAACACAGGGTATTCAACATCAGACAGTTTCTGGGGCCGTGGAACACCCCACACATTGGCAGGCTTCCTGAACACAATCTCATGGGGAGATAGGTCTATCCTGGTATGGGCCATTGTCCTGACAGACAGCAGGGCCAGGGGCAGAGCATCAACCCAAGTGACACCTGTCTCGGCTACAATCTTGGCCATTTTAGTCTATAGGATGCCATTGTACACCTCCACTAGACCTGCTGATTGAAAGTGGTTAGCTGCATGACATTTTTGTTTAATACCCAGTGCTGAACAGACATACTCCATTATTTGAGCCGTAAAGTGTGTCCCATTGTCACTCCAGACCAAACGGGACAAACCGAATCATGGGAAGTATTCTTTCAATAGTATTTTGGCTGTAGTGATAGCGGTACAGTCTTTGACAGGGTAGGCCTCCACCCATCGGCTGAAGGTACAGACCACCGCCAGGACGTATTTTAAACTGTTACATCTGTCCATCTGGATATAATCCATCTGGAGGGCTTCGAAAGGAAAGGTAGGGGGAGAGAATCCTCCTCCAGGGGTTACTGTGCCTTTTCCCGGGTTGTACATAAGGCAAATCATGCATGTTTTGACCATCCTCTTAGCATATGCTGGTATCTTTTAGTTACACCAGGTGGGTTCCAGCAACTTGCATATCCCTTTCGCACTAATGTGAACAGGGCCATGACCCAACATTACAACTGGTAGCACATGACTGTCGGGCAATATCCATTGTCTCTCCATAGTGATACGGGCCCAACAACCATCTATTTACTTTACCGCTAAATACTCCGTCCTTAGCCTCAGCTCCTCAGGGGTAGCATGGGACTGAATATCGATTACACTCTGTACAGTATCTTCTACCATGCCCCCCTCTGCCACCCACCTGGCGGGACCTCCCACATACATTCCTTCCTTTTTCTTAAGAGCTGTCAGTCTGGCTGTCTGGTCAGCTAGGGCATTGCCTTTTCCAACATCATCCGTCACTTTCTTATGCGCTTTACATTTTATAATAGCTACCTTTCTGGGAAATGTCAGGGAGTCTAATAATCGGTGAATTAGAGGACCATGTTGATTTTTTGTCCCATGTGAAGTAAGGAAAATCCTTTCTTTCCAGAGTCTCCCAAAGTTGTGAGCCACCCCAAAGGCGTACTGGCTGTCATTGTAGATATTACCCGTTATTCCTTTGCTTAACTCACAGGCTCTAGTCACTAATTATGCAGCCTGAGCAGAGCACTGCGGAATCTGAGCTGTTTCTACTACTTGCTCTAATGTCCTGAGGGCGCAGGCGGCTGATGTGTTACCATCGGGCCCTCTGAGACATGATCCCTCCACATACAGTGTACCTTCTGGGTCTGCTATTGGGGTATCCTGTAAGTCAATCCGTCCCTTTGTCTCCTCTTCTGTCCTCAATATTCAGTCATTTGCATCTAAACAGGCATCCTGAGTATCCAGTGGGAGTAATGTGGCGGGATTCAGTACAGTACATCTCTTAATGTTAATGTGACTGGAAAAGAGTGTCAATTCATTTCCTGTGAGTCGTGCTAGCTAGTGAGGTACTGTGTCTTGGTGTTATTAAGGAGGGCATTGACAGAATGGGAAACCATCAGAGTCAAGGGGGAGTTTATGACGATCCCCGCACTCCGACGGACCATGAGTGCGGCCGCAGCTGTCGCCCGTAGGCTTCCTGGGAGGGCCCTTGCAACAGGATCTAAGGTAGCTGAGAAATAGGCACATGGCCGATGTTGACCTCCAAATATCTGGGTCAAGACAGCGCATGCACAGCCGTCTGTCTCATGTACAAAAAGAAAAAATTGTTTGTTATAATCTGGAGTACTGAGGACTGGGCAGTACACAGAGCTCTTTTTAAATCATGGAAAGCCTGCGTATGCTCTCTAATCCATGGAAAGGAACTGTCTGATATGTCTTTAGTGGTGAGGGCAAGAAGAGTTTTGACCATGGCTGAAAAATTGGAAATCCACTGTCTGCAGTATGAGGTTAGATCTATGAGCTAAGCGCTCCTCGAGCTGCGCTACTATTTTAAACTACCCTATTTTGGATATCTTGGTTAATTATCAGTTGTTTTATTCCTTGTTCTTAATAGGACATTTCAACGCCCCCTTACCTGCACCTTAATTGGCTCCCCCACCGCTGCTTGGCGGGTCAAGTCCCTCGGGTGGGATTGAGTTTGGGCGCCATATTGGAGTGGTGTGGACCCGGCTGGGTCACATCGTCGAGCGCTCTAACGCTCAGGCTGAGGCGAGGGACGCCTACTTAAGGCGACCAGATTGGCAGTCCGGCCGAGAAGGTACATGCGTGCTGCATTGCGCTAAGCGCTCCTCGAGCTGCGCTACTATTTTAAACTACCCTATTTTGGATATCTTGGTTAAATATCAGTTGTTTTATTCCTTGTTCTTAATGGGACATTTCAACGCCCCCTTACCTGCACCTTAATTGGCTCCCCCACCGCTGCTTGGCGGGTCAAGTCCCTCGGGTGGGATTGAGTTTGGGCGCCATATTGGAGTGGTGTGGACCCGGCTGAGTCACATCGTCGAGCGCTCTAGCGCTCAGGCTGAGGCGAGGGACGCCTACTTAAAGCTCCCCTAACCGCGCAGCGGTTCTGCGCAACGGGCGTGCCTGCGCTGTGCCGGAGTCGCGCCAGAGTCCTGCCCGTCTGTGCCCGTCAGCGCTAAGGAAGCGCGGGGCGCGGCAGGACTCTATGTTTTTGCTGCACAGGATTACTTCATCTACTATCAGGTACCACAGGGATGACTTGCTGGCTATACGAGGTCGGTTCCCTGCTTGTTTTCTGCCCCCAGTGGCGCCGATATGCGGCCCATACCGCTGCACTTGTTGCAGCTGGTCACTACCATCCCCTTTTCGTATTCGTTCTTTAGAGTTACCACCCCGACAGAAAAGCGTACCGGGAGTGCGTGACATTACTATCTGCAACTTGAATGTCAGGTCCCTGGCAAAACATCATCTGGAGATTTTTGATCTCCTTATTAATGAGTCCCCTGATGCATTTTTTATGACAGAGACCTGGTTGCAGGGCGCGGATCTTTCCCTACTTAACTTAGCCTTCCCCCCTGACTATGCTGTGTTCACTCTCAACCGTGACACAAGGGGGGGTGGAATTGCTATGGCGGTTAAGCTGTGTTATCCCTGTGAATGGAAGGACCTGAAGCTCTCGGGATGTGAATGTGCCCGCTTTAAAATCTCTTTTAGTCATCATTATACCTTCTCTGGCCTTTTAATCTATCGTCCCCCGGGCTGCGATGCTGCCTTTAGGGCCGCTCTCCCGGATTTTATTAGCTCAGAGGCTCTAGGATGTGCGAATTTTAATGTGCTTGGAGACCTCAACTTGCACTTTGACTGCCCATCCCTGCCCTCTATTCGGAGTTTCTTGGCCGATTTAGAAGCTCTACTGCTTTCACAGTTGGTGACTTTCCCTACACATCGAGACGGACACATACTTGATCCGCTCTTCACCAATTTAGAGGGAATCAACATATGTTGCCCTACCCAGTTGATTTGGACTGACCACATGATGGTGAAAGTGACTATTCCTATGTCTGAACCCCTTTTTATATCTCAGAATAAAACCACCCTTACACGACAGTGGAATAAATTAAAGTTAGAGGACTTCTATCTTTTATTGGAGAAAGCTCCTCTGGGCCCTTTCACTAATGTTGACTGTGGCTATGACTCCTTTTGTGAATGGATTTCTCATGCCTGGATTCGCTGATCCCTCTGGTCTGGTCTAAACGTCGGGCTAAAGATCACAGTCCTTGGTATGATAACACTTTAGCGTCCCTCAAGAGAGACTGCAGGCAGGCCGAAAGGAGATGGAGGAAATCCTTCGATCCGGCGCTCAAAACCTGCTACGCGGGCAAAACGAAAGTATATCATAGAGCCGTATGCAGAGCTCGAGCAGCTTATTATGCGCAGGAGTTTCTGAATAGCCCCAATCCATCTAAATTGATATTTAAGGTATTAAAAGACCTTATGGCCAAGAGGGTCACTGCAGCAGAAATATGCTCGGACCCCCATTGCGAAAGTTTGGCATCTTTTTTTATTGAGAAAGTGCAAGCGATCTATCGCACTTTCCCACCGACCTGCTGAATCCAGAACCACGCAGCTGCTCCATGGATGGTGGTGTGGGCTTGGACACTCTACCCCCCCTATCTATGGAGGCGTTTGATATTCTGAGCAGGAAAATGAAGTCAGGCTCCCCTGCGGATCCACTTAAACCTGTTCAGCTGAGGAACATGCTGCCGGTATGTCGTACCCCAGTGCTAGCTCTTATCAACTTGTCGCTGGCCTCAGGGACCGTGCCCACTAGGTGGAAACAGGCTGTAGTCACACCCATCTTAAAAAAGGCTACCTTGGATCCTCTAAAACCTGAGAACTACCGCCCCATTTCGCTGCTGCCTTGGGCAACTAAAGTTGCTGAGGCTCATGTGAACGGGATCCTGGCAGACCATCTTGCCAGAGCTAACATCTTAGACCCCACCCAAAATGGGTTCCGTGCAGGCCACAGCACGGAGACCGCCCTACTTTTTATGGTTGAGCATTTGCGCTCCGTGCTGGAAACTGGTCGGACTGCGGCACTCCTGTTATTAGATCTGAGCGCCGCGTTCGACAAGGTTTCACACGGGATCCTTCTGCAGCGACTTGAGGAAGTGGGAGTTGGGGGGTCCGCTCTGTGCTGGTTTCGGTCCTTCCTTACGGATAGATCATTCCAGGTTGCTATTCCACCCGGCAAATCTAAATCTTACCCGCTGACACTAGGGGTCCCACAGGGGTCATCTTTGAGTCCCACTTTATTCAATCTGTACGTTAGACCGCTGGCTGCGGTTGTCAAACGCTGGGGCCTGACAATGGTCTCGTATGCGGATGACACGCAGCTGGCGGTCACGTTGAGTGGGGACTCTGATGTGGAGGCCCTTAGGTTTCGCGATGGTATACATGCCGTGGCTAATTGGATGAATCTGAACTGTCTCCAATTGAATACTAAGAAGACAGAGGTTATGGTGGTGGGAAAGCAGGTGGGGTTGTGGAATGACAATTGGTGGCCCTCAGAACTGGGGTTGACCCCTTCTCCTTTAATGGAGATAAAAAATCTGGGGGTCTGGTTGGACCCGGCTCTCAGTTTCACCTGCCATACCAAGAGAGTGGCAGCCTCTTGCTATGGCATCATAAGAGGACTTAGGCCAATACTTAAATTTTTTGATGCCCCCACCAGACAGTTGGTGGTTCAGGCATCAGTGTTATCCAGGCTGGATTATGCCAGTGTGCTTTTGGTCGGGATTAACCAAGCGGAACTCACTCGACTGCAGCGAGTGCAAAATGCTGCAGCCAGAGTGGTGGTGGGTCTGCCTAGGCGGTGCTCGGTCTCTAAAACACTGCACTCGCTACATTGGCTCCCTATGAGCCAGAGGATTAAATTCAAGGTGCTTTGCCTGGCTTTTAAAATCCTCAAAGGTATGGCTCCACAAATCCTGGCGAACCTCTTGAGTCCTTATGTCCCTTCGCGATCCTTGAGATCCTTGGGCCAGAACTTGTCGGTGGTCCCTCATTTCAGACTAAGTAGAATGGGCGGCCGCTCCTTTCGAGTGGTGGCCGCGAAGTTGTGGAACTCCCTTCCTGCTGAGATTCGGGCAATAGATGATTTATTTAAGTTTAGGCGGGCCATTAAAACTTTTCTGTTTGCCTAAATTCTGATTGAGTCTGTTCCATCTTCGATGTTGTGTTGTGTTTACCTTCTCAGTGCGCCAGGACGCCCCTTTGCTGGGGCAGCTGTGCGCGGTACAAAAACAAATAACATAACATAACAAGGCTCACATCTGCTTTTGTGTCCGTGGGGTCACCATAGCATTGATAACGGCTACACGATCAGCGGTGAGCTGCCTTATCTCCTTCGAGAGGAGATGACCTAAATAGGTCACCTTCTCTTAACAAAACTGAAGCTTTTTTAAAGAGAACTTGTGGTTATGGAGGGCAAGGTGGCATAACAAACAGAGAGTAGCCTCTTTACATGTCGGGCGAAAATTGCAGTAATGAGGAGTTCATCAACATACTGCAGCAGTGTGGAATTATCAGGGAGTTCCAAGGAATCTAGCTGACTTTTGAGAGCTTAACTATAGATACTGGGGCTCTCGGTGAAGCATTGAGGGGCACGGCAAAATCTAAAGCTCCACCCACCAAGGGAAAAACCAAAAAAATGTCTGCTGTCAGGATGTATAGGAATGTTGAAAAAGGCATTCTTCAGGTCTATGACAGAAAAGTCTGTGGCATCAGAAGGAACCATCGTCAAGAGGGCTGTAATGTCTTGGGCAACAGGGTATTGGGAGATCATTATTTTGTTATGGGCTCTCAGGTCAATCACAAATCTTTATATTTTAGGGGAAAGAGCATCTCCATTGGTCTTTTTAAGAACCAGAATAATGGGACTGTTACAGATATTACAACATGTCTCCTCCACTACTCCCTTGTCCATCAATTCAGATATTATTGTTAAAAGGACCGCTTCTCCTTCTGCGGGCAGTCGATACTGTCAAAGGCGGGGAAGGATGGTGTCGGGTTGAATACGTACCACATGAGGGGGTATGTTGCGACACCCCACATCAGTGCCTGATGATGCCCAGAGGGAGGAAGGTAAACACTGAAGCTCTGGTGGGAGAGGACTGGACAGATACATATAGGAGACTGCGGTGGGGGAAATTTTTAGGGATACACCTTGGGACTACATGATATGGTCGCATACAGAGCTTTCAGTAAACTGCAACCTGTAGTAAGGACCAAGGGAGCGTCAACATGTGCTGGGCCAATATTGAGAGGGAGGGGTTCAGAGACAGGGCTGGTCACGGGTGTTACTGCAAAACCCACGGAGACATTCATTTTGCCAGAAAGGGGTGCCCCCGGGACTGACAGACGTGCCATAGAAGACCTGGTGGCCCCAGTATCCAAAAGAAAATTCTGATCATTCCCCACAACTAACATTTGAACATACTGGCCCCTTTGATCTACTGGAATTTGCACTCTAGTAATACCTCTTTCCAGGCCGTCCTATGCTTAATAGAACCCTGTCTCATCAGCTTCGTCATAATCATCATTGTAATAAGTGCGTGTTGCTTCATATCCATCAAACCTATTGGCCGGGCATTGCCGGACAGGAGCGTCATCCCTAGACCTACTTTCTTTGTCCTGCGGATGGGGCGGGCCATGGTCCCTAGTCGGCCTCCCCTCCCTAGGAGCGCGAGGCCGAGTCTTCCCTGTTCAGATGTTTTCAGCTAATACGGGACACTCATCTATCCAATTGCCGTACCATTTACAATAAGCACTGTGAGCCCGATTCACAGAATGAACTTACTACTTTTGGCATTCACAGAATGCACTTACTACTTTTGGTATTCACAGAATGAACTTACTCATTTCGGTATTCACAGAAGTTAGGACTACTAACTTTAGGACTCTTAAATGCCTTCTGTGAATATCGAAAGTCTTAAAATTAGGATTTTTCTCTATTTAGTAGTAGTAAAGTTAGGAGTCCTAACTTTAGGATGCCTAAATGCCTTCTGTGAATACCGAAAGTCTTAAAATTAGGATTTTTCTCTTTTTAGTAGTAGTAAAGTTAGGACTACTAACTTTAGGACGCCTAAATGCCTTCTGTGAATACCGAAAGTCTTAAAATTACGATTTTTCTCAATTAAGTAGTAGTAAAGTTAGGACTACTAACTTTAGGATGTCTAAATGCCTTCTGTGAATACCGAAAGTCTTAAAACTATGATTTTTCTCAATTTAGTAGTAGTAAAGTTAGTAGTCCTAACTTTACTACTAATAAATAGTGAAAAATCCTAATTTTAAGATTTTCGGTATTCACAGAAGGCATTTAGGCATCCTAAAGTTAGGAGTCCTAACTTTACTACTACTAAATTGAGAAAAATACTAATTTTAAGACTTTCGGTATTCACAGAAGGAATTTAGGAGTCCTAAAGTTAGTAGTCCTAACTTCTGTGAATACCGAAATGAGTAAGTTCATTCTGTGAATACCAAAAGTAGTAAGTGCATTCTGTGAATGCCAAAAGTAGTAAGTTCATTCTGTGAATCGGGCCCACTGATCTGTTTGGAGGGCTCCCATGCGTTGAGGGCCTGAGGGAGTAGACTGGCGAGCCCTCGGAGGGGCTGTGGTCTGAAACTCCCTCGTGCATCGGGAACTCGGGAAGGGTAAGCCTGTTGCAGAAGTAGCTTAGTCTTAAAATCCCTAGCCTTCTTACTTTCCTTCTCTCTATATCCATTCTCCCTATTCTCGTGATACTGTGCCATAGCCAAGATACCAGTCATAGTCTGGGCGGACCATGTACTCTCAACTTTCTTGAGCCTGGCGGAAATCTCAGGAAGCAGGTTGCTGACAAACTTATCGACAAATACTGGGCTAGACCCTGGGATCCGGGGCTCCAAGCCACCATGTCCCTTGTATTCTGTTTCAAAACGAGTAAAGAAGCCAGCCACACTTTCATCCTTTCGCTGTCTACAGGCATTTATCTTATCCCAGTTAATGACTGTTTCTGGCAAAAAAAAAATTCATGAGCGTTAATATTTTATCGGGCAAAGTCAGGATGGCAGCTTCTGGTTTAGTCCCTCCTGCCCTTGTGTCTTCCTTAGCTTCCAGATTAGCCCATTTACCTCCCAGTTCTACTTCATGGTCAGTATGTCGAATTTTATCCCAAATTTCAGTAGGAACGACCGTACCAAAGAGCAAGTCGTTGTCTTCAAGAATAAGTGTATCAGCAGATATTATCTGGCCTAATTCTTTATAAAAGGCAGCCGGATTTTTTCGAGGATCTGGTAACTGCCCTTTCAACTGCATTACCTCTGACCTTTTCCAAGGGACACGAACCCATAGCCTGCACCAGTGTGCTTCGACAGCCCCATGGCTATTATTTGGGGCATCAGTGAGTGCGTTAAAAAAGACAGGGGAAGCCGCTCTTATTGGCATAGCTGTCTCTACCGGGGGTTTGGGGAAGGTGGTCATATCACGGTAAGCTATCAAAGCAGACATAGTGCCAAACATCCCCTCTCCCTGCACATCGCTTTTTTTTATTTGTGACCTGAGGTCCATTAATCCGGCGGGTATCTGCATAAATGAATTCTCGAATCTCTGTATAACCAAGGTACACATGTATTCAGCCCAGGTGGTCTGTCCCATAACTGTCCACTGGGAAAAGGTTGACCATATTTCTTTAAATGGGTAAATATTCCCACAATTTATCCAACTTTCACACTGTTGCTTTTGCAGGTCATCTTCTCGAAGGGACGAAAAGCTGACTGCAGAGCGCAAGCAAGCCAGTCAGGGGAAACTGAATAATTTATATAAATCCTGCTTAACCATAGACCACGGGGAAGAAGGGAAGGGGCCGGCAGGGGTACGGCTGCAGGGATTGGGCGGATGGGGACTTGTGGTCATTACCGTGGCGAGGACAGGGGTAGTGTGCACAGTCGGTGTCATAGGTGTCAAAATAAGGGGGATCGGTGTGACGGGGGAACAGTAAGAGGGGCAGTGGGGGCAGGAGTGTGCGCACGGCTGGTGCAACTGCATGCAGGGCAGGGAGTGTCAGTGCAGGGTCCATGGGGGCATAAGCAGGGGGACTTTCCAACATGGTATCAAGCAGGGAATCACCTTCTTCTCCCCCTTCCATAAAGCATTTTCCTTTCTCTTCCCGGGCCGGGTAGCACTTCTGCACCTGCGCCCTATGTTCCCTATCGGCTATCTCTACAGATTTTTCCATTCGGTCCTGTAAGTGCTCCCTAGCATGGTCAGCCATTGACATCTGCTACCGCTTCCTTTCTAGTGCCTTTTCCCTCTTTGCCCTCTGCTCAATTTCCTTCCTCCACAACCTGACAGACTCAAACATCGAGGGACAAATCTTCCGTTTTAATTGCTGTTCCTCTAGATTTGCCAGAACTTGTCGGTCGAAAGACCCATAAGGCGGCCATTGTAATTCTGAGTTACTTTGTTTAGTGTATTTGGTCCAAAAAGTGGAAAACATTATAGCAGAAGGACCATGTTTAGTATACATGGTGTGACCAGGAAGCGAACAGGCAGCATCCAGCTGGGAGTCCTGCGCACACATACAACAACATCATTTCTTAAACTTACTACTGACCGGCATGCTTGTAAACAGATAACAGACAACAGCGGGTTTACTCACCTCGCTGGCTTGGCTTTTACAAAAGTCATTAGCAGCAGAATCATAAAGACTCAGTGGGTGATCAGCCCAGCCTTACTTGACAGGGGTAGTTCTCTACTGCAGACGTAGGGCTGTGTCCTGCTCCAGAAATCACTTTGTTAGGGGACTCCA
This sequence comes from Lissotriton vulgaris, assembly GCF_964263255.1. Classification (NCBI taxonomy): domain Eukaryota; kingdom Metazoa; phylum Chordata; class Amphibia; order Caudata; family Salamandridae; genus Lissotriton; species Lissotriton vulgaris. The sequence continues at coordinate 1,473,137,816 of NC_141685.1, forward strand.
GCGATGCGGTCACGTGGCCCAGACCGGGTGGGGAGGAACAGCGGGCGAGTAGTTCGTCTACCGGACTGCAAGACTCCCTCGGGTAGGGTACCTTCCGTTGGAGTCTCTACGTGCACCTTCTCACGTCCACCGGGCCTGACCTTCGTGCTCGTGGAGTTCCTATTCGGGCACCATTTGAAGAACCGTTTAAACCCACTTACTGGGTCTCAGTGGTGGGGAACCACCCAAGTCTTCCATACCCTCCTTATTTAGTAAAAGGAGACACAGGAGCCTTTGCCTGCAGGAGGTACCAAGTTTTATTCGAATAGCCCGGGCTGTGGAACAGAGTCCCAAGCTCGTTAGAAACAAGACAGAGGAGGCTGCTGCTTCACTCTGCAGCTTACAGGCCTTACATACAAATTTTCCACATTAAGAAACCAGTTTGGGTGAGGGGTTTGGTGCCCCAGAATCAAAAATGCAGTTACACCATTCTTTGTTCAGGCAGGACGGGGCTGCAACAGATGGTACAAAGATAACGACAGGTCTTGCAAAACAGGATATGTCCGTGAGGGAGCAGAGAGATCTTGAACAACAGGATATGTGAAAGAAACAAGTTCTGGGACAGTGGCGTGACCAAGTCTTGCGAAACAGGATGGATGTGTGCAGGAGTTCAATCCGAGGGTGGTGAGGCCAATTCTAGGTTCCCCTTTTTTGAAATTGGCTCAACCACAAGGAGCAGGAAGGACAGGGTGGTCGTGACAGCTAGAATTTCTACAGACATTAGCAGAAATGACCAGGAGGGTCGTGCAGAGGTGTTTGACACGAAATGGCAATGCAAAAACAAGCATTTGCAATGCAATAGGTCTCGCATTAGGAAAGTTTGAGCTATTGGTCTTGTAAATGACAATATTTTTATTTATGTGTTGGTTTTGAAATAGCTAAATTAATAGCTTTGTCATTTACAATACCAATAGTTATAACTTTCACAAATGTGACACCTATAGCATTTGTAATGGAACATGTTTTGTATTTACGTGACTTAGATGTATTGATATTACAAATAACAATGGCTTTTAATTTTTTTAAATATTTAATACTTAAATAAAAGTGATTGTAATTTATAATGGCAATAGCTTAAACTTTTGTAAATAACTTTTGTGATGATTATGTTTAGTGTATTTTATTGTGTCGCAAATCCAAGAACAGAAGTGAAATATTAACATCTTTTTGTGACATTTGTAATAAAGCTTGAAACATTGAGAGAACATATTTGACCCAGTTGTTGTTGAATTGTTGCACAGATTGATGCTGTGATGGTGCGGAGTGATGTTGTGGTGGCGACGAGTGATGCTGTGGCGTTCAGTGATGCTGTGGTAGCGCGTAGTGATGTTGTGGTGCCCCTAAGTGATACTGTGGTGGCCCTGAGTGATGCTGCGGAGGCCGTGAGTGATGCTGTGGTGGTTCTGAGTGGTGCTGTGGTGGTGCTGAGTGGTGCTGTGGTGCTGCTGAGTGCTGCTGTGGTGGTGCTGAGTGATGCTGTGGTGATGCTGAGTGGTGCTGAGTGGTGCTGTGGTGATGCTGGGTGGTGCTGTGGTGGTGCTTGTGGTGGCGCTGTGGTGGTGCTGAGTGATAATGTGGTGGTGCTGAGTGATAATGTGGTGGTGCTGAGTGGTGCTGTGGTGGTGCTGAGTGATAATGCGGTGGTGCTGAGTGATAATGTGGTGGTGCTGAGTGGTGCTGTGGTGGTGCTGAGTGATGTGGTGGTGCTGAGTGGTGCTGTGGTGGTGCTGAGTGATGCTGTGGTTGTGCTGAGTGGTGGTGCTCAGTGGTGCTGTGGTGGTGTTGAGTGATAATGTGGTGGTGCTGAGTGATAATGTGGTGGTGCTGAGTGGTGCTGTGGTAGTGCTGAGTAATAATGCGGTGGTGCTGAGTGGTGCTGTGGTAGTGCTGAGTGATAATGCGGTGGTGCTGAGTGATAATGTGGTGGTGCTGAGTGGTGCTGTGGTGGTGCTGAGTGATGTTTTGGTGCTGAGGGGTGCTGTGGTGGTGCTGAGTTATGCTGTGGTGGTGCTGAGTGATGCTGTGGTGGTGCTGAGTGGTGGTGCTCAGTGGTGCTGTGGTGGTGTTGAGTGATAATGTGGTGGTGCTGAGTGATAATGTGGTGGTGCTGAGCGGTGCTGTGGTGGTGCTGAGTAATAATGCGGTGGTGCTGAGTGATGCTGTGGTGGTGCTGTGGTGGTGCTGAGTGATGCTGTGGTGGTGCTGAGTGATGCTGTGGTGGTGCTGAGTGATGCTGTGGTGCTGCTGTGGTGGTGCTGAGTGATGCTGTGGTGGTGCTGAGTGATGCTGTGGTGGTGCTGAGTGATGCTGGGGTGGCGCTGAGTGATGCTGTGGTGGTGCTGAGCGGTGCTGTGGTGATGCTGAGTGATAATGTGGTGGTTCTGAGTAATGTGGTGGTGCTGAGTGATGCTGGGGTAGCGCTGAGTGATGTGGTGATGCTGAATGGTGCTGTGGTGGTGCTGAGTGATGCTGTGGTGGTGCTGAGTGGTGCTGTGGTGATGCTGAGTGGTCCTGAGTGATGCTGAGGTGGCGCTGAGTGATGCTATGGTGGTGCTGAGTGGTGCTGCTGAGTGATGATATGGTACTACTGAGTGAAATTGGCACGTGGGTAAATTGTTATTATTTTATTTTTACGAAGACATGCCTAAAAAAACAAGCAATATCAACACCAGATGACATCACATAGTGGGTACGAAGATGCCAATACAAGGTTTTACTCGTGTACCGTCACGCAGTACCCTACAGTCCTTTACGTATTAAAAGGCACTAGTGCATTTGCGAATGTCTTCGATGTGCTAACTCGCCACGTGTTGTGCGACCACAGAGACCAACAAGTTATAAGTAAAAATGTCACAGAGGCCCGGAGATCACAACCAATCACTCACAATCGATTGAAAGAAAGTTTGTACACCCATCACGGTACCGCATAATATAACGTCTTGCCAACTTTCATCTGCTCATCACAGTAGTTTGCATAATTCACCATAAGAAAGGAGCTGCTTCCTGATAGCCAGTAAGGTTTAATATTACAAACTCGACATTTAAAACCTTTCACAAAGAAGTTTACCCGCGAGAAACGTCGCCTAGTGTAAACAATAAGCCGATAACACTTCGGGCTTAGGGTCCTTTAACATCACCAGCTAAACGTAAACACAAGAGCTACTCTATGCACTGCTAGTGGAAACAGAGGGTGACGACGTTAGAGGTCACTGCTAGATGCAGCGCTCATGGTTCGTTGGCATGTAGATGCAACAGGCTCGCATTACGGCAGAACAGAGCTAATATGTAACAGAGCTCTTATGTAACTAGCCATTACAGCGCCATTCTCTGCTGACACAACCGAGACAAAGACAGCCCTGTAAAAACAAGCATGGTAAAAGATACACATGTAGCAGTAAAGGGCACATGTATCTTGGTTGTAGTGAGAGGTCAGACACCTTCAATACACTCTAATTGAGGGGCGCAATGGTGACTTGTTGCACTGTAATATTAACAAAAATAATAACTTGTGTTGTGTATATATTGGGGTCTACCTCACTTATGCCATTTGTTAGCATTGTACATAAAAGTGGGTCCAACTTAATTGACTAACCTCAGAAGGATTGAAGGCTGAGTCTGGATTGCAGGATTCACACATGTGACCTAAAGATTTGTTATGAAAAAACATGCAGAGAAGCAACCAAGAAACAGTAATGAGGAAGGTGGTGGGCGGGGGCTGTCGACTGTAACACACAGGCTGTGTGAGGCAGAGTGAATTAAGTAACAAAAGAGCAGTGAGGGGTATACTGGTGCAAGAAGAAACAGTACGTTTTGCAAATACAGTGACTTAAAAACGCACATACTTGCACAATACCAATGTTGTCATAGGCACAATGCTATGTTTATGTTTGCACAAAGCATGGGAAATCAGTATAGCTAATACAATAAAGAAAGAAACATTGTCAAAGTAGCTGTGGTAGGGAATGAGAAAAAGAATGGAGAAGGGCGAGTGTTGGAAAACAACTTGTAGGAGACAAAGGAGCGAAAGCTAGAGCTTATTTTGTAAAAGGCAGAAAAAGCGTTTTGCCACACAAGGTCACAAAAACGTAAAAACATTGCAATCCCGCAGATGCTTATAAGTATAATCAGAGAGTGTTTAGGTGTAAATAAAAGCACCATAAAATGACATATGGTACCTTAACCGAAAGTTGCTAGGAAGCCATCAAGAATTAGGTGGACGACGGAAGCGAGAGTAACACAACTAGGGGGAGTGAGAGCAGGAGGGGGCAACAGACATGGGTGTAGGAGTAGCGGGTGGGGAGGAAGGGAAAATAAGGACACGTTGGAGGAAGCAACGTGGAGCTTAAGGGAAGACGCACACGAAAAAGAATGGAGAAGGGCGAGTGGTGGAAAACAACTTGTAGGAGACAAAGGGGCAAACGTTAGCGCTTATTTTGTAAAAGGCAGAAAAATCGCTTTGCCATACCAGCTTACGCACTATTTACACAAAAACGTAAACACGTTGTAATCCTGCAGATGCTTATAAGGAGAATCGGAGTGTGTTTAGGTGTAAATAAAAGTACCATAAAATGATATATGGCACCATAATGCTAGAAAGCCATCAAGAATTAGGTGGACGACGGAAGCGAGAGTAACACAGCTGGGGGAGTGGGAGAGGGAGGGGGCAACAGACATGGGTGTGGGAGTAGCTGGTGGGGAGGAAGGGAAAATAAGGACCCGCTGGAGGAAGCAAGAGGAGCTTGAGGGAAGACGCACTTGAAAAACAAGTCGGATGGGGTGGGGGCCGTCCGTGGGCAGCAACAGCAGGGGTGAATAATTAGGGGGGAGGAGAAATACCTGAGGCCGAGCACACGCTGGGGGAAGCTTCAGATGCCTGTGGGAGGGAGGCTGATGGCTTTGATGTGGACGCGCGTTCCGCCCCAGTGCACCACAGGAACTGTAGGAAATCCGCAATGGTTTCGGACCTTTGTTTGGCCTCTATACTCTCATCCTATTATCCCTTGCGGGATTAATAGGATGAGACCTAACAATGGAGTTATGACAAAAAATGGATGCCGATAAGAAGGACACTTTTCCTCAGTTCCAAATCCAAAAGCATCTCTATTTTCGGAGGCAAGAGCCACAGTAGTTATACCCAAAATGGCCTTTTAAGATAATAACTGTTCATGGGAGAACATTGTGATCGACTGCTGGAATTCAACGCTTAAAAATAACTCAGGATAGTTATAAGGATCTTAGGGCCAGATGTAGGTAGCCTCATACCAGTTGGTAACGGCCGAGATTACTGAATTTTGGCCGTTACCGACCAGTATTAGGCTTTAGAGATGTAGGTGGCCAATTTACAGATTCGGTTATTTACTGAATGGGTATTTTAAGGAATCAGTAAATTACAGATTCCTTAAAATACCGAATCGGTAAATTACTGAATCTGCAATATAGGGAGCCCTCAAATGAGTGAATTGCATAGTTAAGGATTCGGTATTTACCACCAACTAAAAGTTGGTGGTAAATATCGAACACCTTTGGAAAAGCATTTCTGTGCATTTCCAAAAGTGCCATGTGGCAGACATACATGCCCTTAGGGCATGTATGTGTGCCACATGTACACACATGCACGATTGAGGGGAGCAACAGGGTGTCAATGTGACACCCTGCCACCCTTGAATATGTTCCCCCATTACCGAATCGGTATTTACCGATTCAGTAAATCCCATTCATTCCTATGGGCCTCTAGGCCCATGGGAATTACCGAATCGGTAAATACTGATTCGGTAAATACCGAATCGTACCGATTTGGTAATACTTACCAAAATATTTCCTACGTAGCATTTACCGATTCTAAAATACCGAATCGGTAAAATTCAGTATTTTAGAATCGGTAAATTGGGATTACCTACATCTGGCCCTTTAGCACTCTTTTATTTAGAGATGTACAATTATCCTACTGTCAAATAAATGTCGTTTTTCTCATGGGATTCAAAGCGTCTTCTTCTCTTCCAGGTCCTTCGGAGTTCCTCTCCGCCAGCACCCTCGATAAAAACAAAGAAGCAGGTAAGTGTCTGCCCTTGTTTTGTGGAAAGGATGGCTAGATGTGCTACTACTTAGTAGGGTGCATGTCAGCAAATCAAAATAGCTAATAAACAAAAAGAATTGGGCAGCCCCAAAACAACTACTAAACTGTTTATTGCCCTTACGTCCTCTTCTTTATACAAAAGGGATTAGGAATATTCTCTTCCCTTTTCTTTCTTTGTTTTAATCTTTACTCTGATCTCCCTCTTTTCATTCACTTTTATTTCCATTCCTTGAATTCGCCTTTTATTTCTTTTTCCTTTCTTGCTTTACCCCTTCCTTCCTCCCCTTGGTACTCCCTTTGTATATTCTTACTAATTTTGGCTATTAACAAACAAATGGGCATGCACCTGACGGAGCCACGCCCCTCCAGGGAATCTGTTGTCAACCAGCGGGGAGGAGATTCCTTCACGGTGTGAGTTTCCCTCTCCTCCTTGGACAAATCGGGCTCCTGATGTGCCATTTTTTTCAAACTCTCTTTTCCAGGTGACGCCCTTAGTTTTTCCATCTGTTCTGCGCTCTCCCGCCTTTCGTCGCAGGACTCCTTCTTCTTCTCTTGACGACTGGCACAACGCCTTGTCTTCCTTTTGTTCGGCATCGTAACCCCTCCCTTTTGCCTGACTTTCGGACCAAATATTTAACAACAAGGGGTGGTGATGGACAGAGTTTCTGAATTAAGCAGAATACTCTCACCCAGTCAAGAGATCAGGGCTAGATCCAACACCGTTTTTTAGCTCACTGCACCATCCCAGTTCAGAACCTGGCTATATGCAAATTAGTCTGTTCCTGTCCCAGTGCATGATGGGAACAGGGCAAACCAAACTACCAAGCCAATTCTTACACTGGGAAGGAAACAAGCTTCCGGGGACCGGTTTCTGGCATTTCAGCCGTCGTCGGCACGGCTTGCTTGAATCCTGATGGAGCAATGAGCAAGGGACTCACATCTGAGTATACCCTTCCACGCTTAAGGTGGACAAAATATTTAACAACAATGGGTGGTGATGGTCTGCTTAATTCAGACACTCTGTTCATCACCACCCCCTTTTCTGAATCATTTTTGGCCACTATATGTGTGGCAGGGTATGCTCAGACATGTGTCCCTTTCTCACTGCACCATCAGGATTCAAGCAAGCCGGGCGGACGACGGCTGAAATGCCAGAAACCGGTCCCCGGTAGCTTGTCTCCTTTCTGGTGAAGAATTGGCTTGGTAGTTTAGTCTGCCCTGTTCCCATGATGCACTGGGCCAGGGACAGACTGATTTGCATATAGCCAGGTTCTGAACTGGGATGGTGCAGTTAGATAAATAACGGTGATGGATCAAGCCCTGATCTTTGGACTGGGTAAGAGTGGTCTGCTTAATTCAGACACTCTGTTCATCACCACCCCCTTTTCTGAATCATGACTTTCGGACCAGGCAAGGAAAAATGGGCTGGTCACTGTACTGCTGTCATCAGTTTGGTGACAGATACCCATCCCTGGATTTCCTGATCAGGAAACTGGGGAAACGTGACAGGAAATCTGGTCCTATAAGGTCTTTCCCTGATTTATGGAACACATCAAACTGAAAGGGTTGTAGCGAGTGAAACCACCTAAGTACCCTTGGGTTATTCCCTTTTGTTTTTACTTAGCCAAGTGTTAGGATCATGGTGCGTATACAAAACAAAAGGTCTACCCTCAAGGTAATTTCAGAGTTTTTCAATTGCCCACTTAATGTCCAATCATTCCTTTCCTATTGTGGAGTAAGCAGTTTCACCGGGGAATAGTTTTCTGCTGATATATAAGATAATTTTTTTCAACTCGTTCATTGTCTTTCTGTGCGAGCACAGCCCCTTTACTCACATTGGAGGCATCTGTTTGTAGGATAAAGACCTTGGCAAAGTCTGGGCTGTTGAGAACCGGGGAAGATGTGATGCTTCCTTTCAGGGCATGGAAAGCTTCCAGTGCTTCTTTGGTAGATTTTTGGAACCCGGCAGGGGATGTCCCTTTCTTTAGAAGATCATTCAGGGATGCTGCTATGATGTAGTCTTTTGGAATGAACCTGCAATAATACCCTATTAATCCTAGGAAGGATTGGAGTGCCCTTTAGTTGTTTGGAAAGGGGATCTCAGTGATGGCCTTAATTTTTTGGCTTGGGGTTCGATCAGCCCATTGCCTAAATATTAACCCAGGTATTTAACTTTGTTGTACCCTACTTTGGATTTCTTTGCATTTATGTGAAGATTGGCCTTTTCTAAGTCAGTTACGATTGAGTTTAAATGTTTCAAATGGTCGTCTCATGAACGCTGAATATGATAATATCATCTAAATAGGCAGAGGAGCATTCAAGGTGGTTTTTAAGGACTATGTTCATTAGCCATTGAAAAGTAGTGGGCCCCATGGAGTCCATAAGGGAGCACTGTAAAATGAAACAGGCCAAAGGGTGTGGAGAAAGCTGTTTTCTCTTTGTCTTCAGTCCTCAAGGGGGCCTGCCATTATCCTTATATGAAGTCTATTGTGGTGATGTATTTGGCATCTCTCATCCCTTCATTAAATTCATCAACCCTAGGGAGAGGGCAAGTGTCTAGTTTAGAGATTTTATTGACCGCCTGAAAATCTATGCAAAATATTATACTCTCATTAGGTTTGGGAATTAAAACAATGGGAGAAGACCAGTTGCTCTGGGAGGGTTCTATAACCTTCGTTTTTAACATCTGTTCTATTTCTGCCAGTACTGCTTTTCTTCTGGCTGCGGGGATTCGATAGGGCCTTTGTTTTATCATGCTTCCTTCAAGAGTGAAGATAGAGTGTTGAGCTAGATGTGTTTTTCCGGGGACATCGGAAACAACCGAGGCAAAAGATTGCAGCACTCTTTATGGTTATTCCTTTAGTTCCCCAGATACGCCTTCATTAAAACCTAGCTGTTTTAGAGTGGGTGGAAAACCATGTTCTAGGTGTCCTAAGTGGATGTTTTGGGGCAAGGAAACAATACACTTTTTGAAGAGATTTATATGAAACGTCTGTTCCCTATGTTTCCCCATTTGTAACTTGTATGAGAGGTTACCGACTTTTGTTATGCTCTTAAAAAGCCCCTCCATTCAGACTTTATTTTATGTGAGGAGGTTGGTAACAGTACTAGAACGTGGTTGATATACCCATAACCTTTTACCCTTGTCGTACAATTGTTTTTGTTTGTTTTGGCTTTTCTCTAGGTTCTTTGTTGCTAATTCCTGGAGTTTCCCAATACGGATTTTTAATTGTTGGGTGTATTCTAATAAGTTGTCTGCTTTAGGTTTTATATCATTCTCCCATGCCTCTTGAGTGATTTCTAGAAGGGTTCGGGGTTTTTGGCCATAGAGCAATTTAAAGGAGAACCAGCCTACCCTGCTTTAGACTTGGCTTTGTAACACAAAAAGGGCTAATGGAAGCATTCAGTCACAATGTCTTGCTTCCCCAGATAGCATTTTCTTTAGAGGAAGTGTAAGGGAGCCATTATACCTTTCCACTAACCCATCGGTTTGAGGATGATACACCAAGTTTGTTAGATGCTTAATATTCAACTGTTTACATATTTGGCTCATGGATTGAGACATAAGGGGGGTGCCCTGATCGGTAAGAATTTCTCTGGAAACCCAACATGGGAAACAGCTCTATCAGGTGTCTTGAAATAGGCTTGGCATCAGGACTACGAAGAGGGAAAGCCTCTGGATAACGGGTGGCATAATCGACTATAATGAGAACATTTTGACATTATTTATTGGTTTTTGGTAAGGGTCCAATTAGGTCCATCCCAATTCTCTCAAATGGTGTTCCTATTATCGGTAAGGGTCGAAGGGGTGCCTTAGGAGGTAAGTAGGGTTTTTCTTTTGACATACCTCACATTCTAGGTAGTATTTCTTTGTATATGGACGAAAATGGCAGTAAAAATTTGTAAAGATTTCCTTGGTTGTTTTCTCTGGGCTTAAATGTCTAGCCAGTAAATGTGAATGGGCATAAAACATGATCTGGTTCTGAAATTCCTTTGGTACTAATAATTGAGCGGAATCAGTGGGTCCCGGGGTTCAATATAAAAGTTCATTCCTTATTTGGAAATGGGGAAACACCTGGGTGCTATTCTGTCAGGCCTTATCCCAAATAGGTTGCAGGAGCACGTTGTTCGTCTGAGTGAAATGAAAATTACGATAAGTCATCCATAGTTCGGTAGCCAGAAGGGTATTTTTGGGAATGGCGTCTTGGTTCTTTTTTATTTGGGTAAGCATGGTGTAAAACATTCCTATGAAATGTGGATTATCAGTTCCTATAATGAGGTCTTCAGGAAGATTAGGGAGTATTCCTCCTTCTACGTCAGTGGTACTGCTAGATGTGGAAAGCTCCAGTCCAGCAACAGTATTCTGTTTAACATCTCCATGCACACATCTGATATGTTTATATCTCTCTGACAGGATCTGACAATGTAAAACAAGTTCTGCCCTTATAACAGATTGCTTACAGCCAGAGTCCAACAAGGCAATTATTGACTTCTTGTTGATCTGTACACTTACAAGAAATACAGGGCCCATTTCCTGGGTATAGTAAATGTAGCTTGGGGCATAGTTAATCCCCATTGGTTCTTCTGACCCTTTTTTGTTGAGGGATAAAATCGATTTTATACATTTAAATGAATTCTTTTGTATTAGCACAATGTATCTATATTCACATGTATAGTATAGAACAGACTAATTGGTTATGTCAATGCAGGAACTTCCCTTCCACTTTTGCATTATATTTTCCTTGTACGTAGAAAGAACCAAACAGACTCCATTTTGGTTGTACGTGCATTAGACTTGGACGATGGTCACGTGCTACCCTCCAGCAGCCGAGTAGGCTCTGTTAGTTGTGTTACACAGACAGCTGAAATCATACTATTCTTCCTCCGTTCTGGGACCCAAGGTAACATCTGGCCTCAGAGGTGATAAGCGCATTCCTGGAGGAGCCATACTCGTCCTCTCAGGCACCAAGACGAAAGGGAGTCACCCTCCGACCCACCATAGTAATAGCAGAAGCAGACTTCTAAACGAGCTTTGTGTGCCATATATGGTCTTTCCTTTAAGCTACTGCGTCTATCAGTACTTTTCCATGTACGGTGATCTCATGTAACGCAACAAAAGTATATATGATTTATACTGAGTGTGATTTGGCAGTCTTCTCCACGCACTGGCTGGGTGACGTCGGAGGGACTCCTCTATAGAGTATTGGTTGTTTAATAAACGATTGGCTTTTCTTCATTGCCAACTGATTGATTTCTTTGGTAAGACTATAATTGGGGGCTATTGGTAGGTATAGCTCCTTTTGATTATTTTTGTAATACATCATTGTTTTTACAAAAATGGGCAATAAGGCCCCATTCGCCGCATTCAAAACATTGGGGACTAGACTGGAGCTGGAGGTCAGGTTGATTTTGGTTGGCTCTTCTACCCTCATTGGTTGTTCTGTTTTGTTTTCATTCAGAATTAGGGTTAGCAGCTCTGGAGGTATTCCTGTGGGGTCTTTCTACCCCATGGTAGGAAAACCGGGGCTGAACCCGCGAAAATTAAATGACCTTTTCAACAGCTTGCTCGCTACAGAGACCTGAATGTTGGTGTAGTCACCGTTGACTTTGGCAAGGAAGAGCTTCTATAAACTGTTCAGGATGAATCTTGTCCACTATTTCTTCCTTGGCCATGGGGTTTTAGCCATTCATCAACAGCCATTTTCAACTTGAAATATAACACCTTCGGGGAGTCACCTGGCTTACTCCTCTCTTGCCTGAATTGTAGTCTATGTTCTTCTTCGGCTAGGCCTGTCCTGTCTAGTATACCTTTCTTCAGTTCTTCATAGGTGGCAGTTCCATGGTAATTGGCAGTTTGATACATTGCCTGAGAATCTCCGGACAACAGTGGGACTAGATAAAAAGGCCATCTTTCAAGTGGCCATGCACATGCCCTCGCCATACGTTCGAAGTTTGTCAGAAAGCCACCAAGATCGTCACCAGGTATTAGTTTCTGCAAAGTCACCATCGGGGCATTGGGTGGGATTGTTTTATAGTTCACTATTCCCGAGGTCACTTGTGCTTATTCTTGCGCCAATTTGGCCAATTGTTCTGTCTCTGTTTTTAATGTGTCACGGAGCAACTCTCGGTTGGCTTGAGCAGAAGTCATCTGCCTTTCTAAACCCCACTTGAGTTTTCGTTGCCCTTGAACAAGGTGTTCTATTAAGGCATCCATTTTTATCAATGGTAGGAATTATGCCTGCATTCTACACCAGTAGTGATCGGCTCTTGGAATTCAACACTTATGGATTACTCAGGATAGTTATACGGATCTTTATCACTCTTTTATTTAGAGATGTACAATTATCTTATTGCCAAATGAATGCAGTTTTGCTCATGTTACTCAAAGCATCTTCTTCCCTGCCAGGTCCTTCAGAGTTCCTCTACGCCAGCACCCTAGATAGTAACAAAGAAGCAGGTAAGTGCCTGCCCTTGTTTTGTGGCAATGATGACTTGTTGTGCTACTACTTAGGGAGGGTGCACGTTGGCAAATCAAAATAGCTAATAAACAAACAGAATAGGGCAGCCCCAAAACAACTACTAAACTGTTTATTGCCCTTATGTACTTTTCTTTATACAAAAGGGATTAATACTATTCTCTTCCCTTTTCTTTCTTTGTTTTAATCTTTACTCTGATCTTCCTCTTTTTATTAACTTTTATTTCCTCTCCTTGAATTTGCCTTTCGTTTCTTTTTTCCCCTCAGACTCCCTCCGTACCTTCTTACTAATTTTGGCTTTTAACAAACAAACGGGCATGCACCTGAGAGATCCACGCCCCTCCTGGGACGCAGGGGGAATCAGTTGTCAAACGGCAGGGAGGAGACTCCTTCACGGCATGGGTTTCCCTGTCCTCTGTGGATGAATCGGACTCCAGATGTGCCGTTTCTTCACACGCTCCTTCCCAGGTGATGCAATCAGTTTCTCTGTCTGTTCTGCGCTCTCCTGCCTTTTGTTGCTGGCCTCCTTTTTCTCTCGAACTGGTGCAACCCCTCATCTTCCTTTTGTTTGGGGTCAGACGTGGCGGTGTAAACCCTCCCTTTTGCCTGACTTCCGGGCCAGGCAAGGAAAAACAGGTTGGCTGCTGTACTGCAGTCATCAGGTTGGTGACAAACATATTTTTTAAATTGCCACGCATGGCAACAGACTTGTACCAGCTGTTACTCGGCAGAACACCTAATTTTCAGCCCGCATGTAAAGGAAAGGTGTGCTGCTGATGCCAACCGCAGTCTGCTCGAAAATACAGCGTAACGGCGTGTAGAAGTTTCCGTGCCTCGACAGAGAAATGCACTTCTCTATCAAGATACGGAAACTTCTACACGCCGTTACGCTGTATTTTCGAGCAGACTGCGGGCGGTCTAGCTTATAACGGGAGTGTGTACTATTCCTCATCTCGAGTACAATCAGATGCAAGAGCCATAATTGCAACGTAATTTTACGTGCATCGTCTTCTGGCCTCGTTTTTAGAATCACAAGGGTTCGTGTTTTATTATCGCCGGTCCACCCTGTGACGAATCTAAAGAAAACGTAATAGACAGCTCCACTCTGTGCGGCCTGCCTATCAAGAAGGGTTGTACCAAGCATTGGAGTATTATGGAGGGTCTTTTATATCCTGAGTGAGATATACTGTAAAATGTGGGAATTTATATTTTAATCCTGAAGAAGGTGTTGGCTTTTAATCAAGTTGCCAAACCGAAACACGTCGATGCCATTTTGAATTGTGACACGCTAAGTCATTGGACAAAATAACTTCTCCACTCACGATATATGTACAATTTGGAGTTTGATTTAATTATGTATGACTATTGTGTCCTCTTCTATTTTAATTAAAACTATTTTCTATGTATTATTCCCACTGTGTCATGACTTTTTGGGCAATTATTTTATTTTGTTAGGATATTTGCGCAATTATTTTTTGTATTTTCTTCTTTTATAAATGTTATAATAAATTGTATACGCTTTTAATTTTGACCATTTGCATAATCTTTGCTCTTGTTATACTGTGTGGATTGAACTAATTCTGTTTATAAGGATGAGGTTGTAAGTGTAGTATCTGGTCTGTATTTTATCCAAAGGGACATTTTACTTGACTTACAGTCTTTCAGAACCCTACCCCTTTGGTTGTTGGGGTCCCTCTCTTTTATTATAGATAGTTTTTAGTGCAGTACGCAGACAACATGGTCCTAATGGACCACACAAGGATGGGACTTCAAAAAGCACTTGATGCATTAAGGATTTATAACAATGCCAATGATCTATTGGCCAACCTCAACAGAACAAAGGTTTTCAAAGTTGGGAGCTATGCCAACAAGCTTAAACATCAGTGGAGATAAGGTAATTTGAAAATTACAACCACCTCCAAGGACAACTACCTGGGGTTTGGTTTATGAGTAAAGGTAAGCCCAATCAACACATTTCTTCAATAGAAGCAAAGGCGAAGGCGGTAATGTATGACCTATGTAAACTGAATGCTAAATTGTACAGTCCATCCACTGAGACAATCCAAAAGGTAATAGAATGCCTTGGCATGGTTGGATTTCAGTTTAAACAACAATCTTATGAAAACTGGGCATCTATCATCCGATACTGCAGAGGAATTTGCACAGTTCCTCCTAATACTATTAAAGAATTCTTGAATCAATTTTTCACAAAAGGTATAAATCCCTGTTCGGACTTTCTGTCGACTGCCTGCACTAAACTAAATCTTGCTACGGCTAGCTTGGCAACATTTATCCATTAGCCTGGAATACAAAAACAGTGCTATGAAACAAGTAAGACTTTTATCAAGGCAAGAAGATCTGGGCGCAATCGAAACCTCCGAAAGCAACATTCGGGTTATAATCAGCTCCCATAGGGACAAATCAAGTCAGCCTTATCTACATTGTGCACTGAATAAATCAATTTTAAAACAGATCCTCTTAGTCACACTTATGTCCCTGCCAATAAAAGATATAAATGTCCACTGGAAATCCCATGCTAATGTTTACTCATGCAGACTGTGCCATCAACATGAAGAATCTTTGGCCCACTGTATCTGCATTTGTTCATATTGGATGTACGCACGTCACACTTAACTAAATCCACTTTTTTAAAAATAGGGCACTCAAACTTGTACTGATGCAAAGGAACTTATTTTTAATCTGGAAACCCCAATGGAACTGGCAAGGCTAGCAAAATCTGCACGGCAACTCCAAAGGTTTCTAAGTAAAAGACAAGCCATGGGCTAAGGCAATATTGATGAAAATGTAACTACTGTTTTAAGGTCGAATATATACCCACAGTCTTAAGGGTTTTATATTTTCTATTTTATATTTGCATTAATTTTAAACTAATTAAATGAAATTATAAGCCGATTTTTTTTAGTAATGTCAAATAAGGTCTTTGATAGGACAGATCGCGTATGGTTTTTGTATCCACTTTATTTAAAATTGAAACAAATAAAATTCAATTCACAGTATGGTTCCTAATCCAAAAGCATCTCTGCTTTTGGAGACAGAGCCCCAGTAGTTATACCCACATTGGCCTTTGAAGATCCATTCAGTTAAAAAGGCCACCTTTGAAATGCACTGGTCCTCTCTAAATTTTGTCTTGTCTGCCATTATACCCTGGTTTGCTTTGATCACTATCTTTAGTGGGGCCAAGACCTTGCCCCTTGGAATGCAGGTGTCAATTCCACTCCAACATAACCGTCCCAGAGAGTCCCCTCAGAATCAAAGGTCTACAGTTTCCCTTGAGCCCCAGTTTATGGCCTTCTATCAGGAATACACAAATGTAGCTCTCTCCCAAGCACCCAGATGTGAATTTGGAGACAGACAGACCAGCACTCAGAGCCACAAGCATCGAAACGGCCACTTTCATAAAGTGATATTCCCCCCGTCATAATGTCGAGCCCACTACCAATACCAGAGAGGATTAACATTATGAACTCTTGGATACCAAACACTATACTGCTACTATTCCGCCCACAGGAAATACTGCTCAATAGCCTTTCCCTACATTCCCCTGATAATCCAATGCAAGAAGCAGCCCCTGTCATACTGAACACACCACCCGGTGCCATTCATGACTTGCATGCAATGCACACACGCACATGACCTACATCTTCCCAATACCGCACCCTGTCACCAGGGAAAACTCTGATATAGCAAGAAACATGCAGAACCTTGGAAAGTAGATTTTTAAATGCCAAGTCGAGTAACAGTAACCTGGGCACACAGGCTCCACCAGGGCAAATCTGTGGCACAATCGTTGAGCTACTTCTGTAGATGCACAACCAGTGCTAAAGGCCCATTGAGGAGCATTTGATATACATGCCCTGGGTATATGTTTTACCCCTTGACAAGTGACTTGCAGCTAACTCATATCAACCAATCATATATACACCAATCACTAGCATGTATATGATGAGCACAGCACGTTGGCATTGAATAGAAGTGTCAACTGCGCTCTAAGTCCTAAGGCTAGCATCCAGTTCAGCTGGAAACCATGAAGGAGAAAAGCAAAAAGTCAAGGGAAAGTACCCTAGAAATGGCCATTTTCAACACCCCTCAATGGATGTTAATGCAAGCCTGTGTTTTCCTGCATTATCCTATCACTCTCTAATGCCTTCACATAGGTAAACCTCCTTTTCTCTTTTACCAGACTTGCATGAACTTCTGAAATGAAGGAAGAAGGTAAAAAACAAAAAGGAATTACATTTCCACTGACCAATAAAAATAATATTTTTCTAACACGTCTACCTCCCAGACGTGCTTCTTAAAATTGTCTCACAGGATAACATTGTCACGGATTGTCAATTTTATGATATGACACAGGTCTTACTCTGTGAGGCAGTAGTCACTGAACCAGAGCTGACAGTGTTCCCCCTAGCCTTTACTTTTAGCAAAACAATGATTAACATTCTGGGGAATCCCTTCAGAACCATACAAAGAGAAACAACAAGTTAATGTTGTTTTTATTTGACATTGATACCTGGATGTGAATATGTATGACGCTTTTGTTATCTGCTCACAGGGCTTCTCTTATGTTCAAAACTACAACTGACAATTTACCCTGCAGCAGTGAGGGAAACTCAATGCATCAATTTTGATCTCAAGCTCAGACATTAGCTTTCTGATTTTATAGATATAAAATGTTTTATGAAACCGGGTAGATGCAATTAATTTTTACAATTTGGGGGTTTAGCAACACAAAAATAATTTTCTGTTTTACAGTTAGTTGTCACAGTCTCTGTGGACTAGGAGTCAGTTAGTGCAGTAGCGTGCATTTAAGGTATTGTCGTGCACAGTATGAGCTCAGTGAGCTAAAACTGGTACAAACTTGCAACCAACCCACTCACTCACAAGGAGCGACCTTAGACTGGATTATCTCAAGAAAGGATGAGACATCCATCCTGGCTATTGACCCATGTGACTGGTCTGACCATCACATCATAACATTCACGATACCTACAATGACAAAGGGCAGGACCGTGCAACCACGCAAGCTCAAGAAACTGATCCGAGACACAAAGGAGGCGAACACTGAAATACTGGTTAAAAGGTGTGAGAGAGACTTGAAGCCACCCTTCAATAAGCAAAATGTCAATGAGCTGACGGATCACTACATAACCTCAATCGGTAATATCGTCAATGACACCATGCCCCTAAAAATGAAAAAGGTATCTGAGAAACCAAAAAATCCTTGGTTTAATGAATCATTGAATGAGGATCGGCGCAAACTGAGAATGGCCGAAAGGAGATGGAGACAACATCCCTCCTCCCCTGAGCTGAAAGCACTCAGAAAAACAAGAAAAGCATACAACAAAAAAATAATTAACTCCAAAAAAGAATTTATCAGAGATGAATTGGACAGTGCCAAGAACAGACCACGAAAACTCTTTGAGATCTTAAAACAACAGTCAAATAAACTAGCCAAAACGGTTTTAGAGAATACTAAAACTCCCATAAGCTGCGAGGAATTCTCCTCTTTCTTCACGGAAAAATCTAAACTGCTTGAAGATGACCTCACAATTGCAGCAACTAACCTTAAGGCACTGCCTCCATCCAGTAACGAGTCCAATTTCTCACCAGAGAGCCTCCAAACTAAAAACAAAGCAAAATGGGACACCTTTGAACTATACGACCAGGAAAAGATCGCCAGAACGCTGGCCGAACTTAGACCGAACAACCACTTTCAAGACCCGTTACCAGGAAAGTGTGTAAGAGACATCTGCCACACTCTAGTTCCGATCTGGACCAAGATAATAAACGCCTCGCTTGCACAAGGAACCCTCCCTGACTGCTTAAAAACAGGGCAGGTGATGCCCATCCTCAAAAAACCGACAGCTGCTGCTACAGACCCGAACAACTATCGACCAGTGACCAACATCCCTCTACTGGCTAAACTCATTGAGAAATGTGTGCAGGGCCAACTAAGTCAACACATCGCTAAATTCTCGCTACTTGATGACTGCCAATCAGGTTTCAGAACAGGACACAGTACCGAAACTGCGATTCTACACATTGTTGATGACGCCCTACAAGCACTAGACCGAAATCAATCTTGCCTACTGATCCTCCTTGACCTATCATCAGCATTTGATACGGTAAAGCACGAAGTGCTTATGACCAGACTACAAGACAGGATGGGTTTGTCTGGAAACGTGCTGAAATGGTTCAATTCTTTCCTACAGAACAGGACTCAGCGATTCCTGGTTAACCAAGCAATCTCTTCCCCGAGCCCCAACGCAATAGGGGTCCCACAAGGCTCTACGCTATCCCCAGATCTATTCAACTTATATGTAGAGCCTCTCACGGAGATCCTTCAAAAATCACAGGTATCCTATCATATGTATGCGGACGACACGCAACTATACATAAAGATCGCCTCCCTTGAGGACATTGACCTAATGAATAAGACACTCAAGAGTGCTCTGCGATGGTTAACAATGAACCATTTGAAACTAAACGCCCAGAAAACTGAATTCCTGCTAATCTCAACGACAAGGAGCCAATCTGATGTTATAGAATGGACTAAATTGGTGACAGCGCTAAACTGCACCCCGACCCTAGTTGACTCAGCCAAATCACTAGGAATTACACTAGACAAGAACCTCGACATGAAAAACCTTTATCACTGAGACTGATCTAAAACTGGCTATCCAATCACTAGTCATCTCGAGGATCGAATACGGCTGCACCACATTAGCGGGCCTGCCAAAAACTTCCACAGCACCACTAAAAGCCTGCCTCAACGCAGCGGCGAGACTCATTACTGGAACGAAGAAATTCGATCACATATCTCCTCACCTGAAAGCACTAAACTGGCTACCATACGAGGCCAGAATTCAAATGAAGATGGCCTGTATTACGCACAAAGCGGTTCACTACAACACACCTAGATACTTAGCCAAGAAACTTAAGATCTCAGGAGGTAACAGAACAACTAGAAGCGCAAAGGATTTGCTACTACGTCCAGCCTTTTTCCACAAGAAAAAGACCTACAACCGAGCATTCTCTGGAGCTGCCCCCAGAATCTGGAACTCACTCCCTCCAAACATCAGGAAGATTAAAAATACAGTAACATTCAAACGAGAACTGAAGAGCCACTTGATGAGTAAATACCCTACTTAGAGAAACCCAAGGATCACCGAGATGATCAATTATGCTAACTGAGGGCCCCCCTCTTCATGGAAAATTGGAAAATCATTATCGAACAATGAACTGATGCCGTGCGCAAGCCGAGGCTTGACACATCACTGCTACCTCTTATATGTGTGAACTTTTTAACTATATCTCACAGTCCTACTTTATAACTTCTATCTCACCTGATTTATTTACCCCTATATGTGCAACCGTAACTATATGTCACATTCTTTATATATTACCTCTACCGCACTTGATTTATTTATACTTATTATCCTTGATATGCACTGGATCGCCTTTTATCCTACCTCAACGAGCATGGTTTGTTACCATGATACAAGCCAAGCCTTGCTCGACATATAATGCTAATTGCACAGCCATTATGAATATATTTATATTTAATCTCGTCCATACAGTTTATCGCCTTCTACCTCACTAGTCTCTTGCTGTTAGTATTGCTTCTATTATCTTTATATGTAATTCCTCCCTTGTTAAGCGCTCTGATACCCACGGGTCTTGTCCGCGCTATACAAAACACTATAAATAAATAAATAAATAAATAAACCCACTATCTTCAGAATCATTGCACCGGCTAAGCATGCATTGAAGAAGACCAAGTTAAAATTGTTTTCACCCAAAATTCACTGCCCCTCATGCTGATTAATGCTTATGACAGATCGCAGAACACCCTCCAGGGGACCAACATTTCAGAATCATGAAGCATGGGCAGTTTAGAGGGGTTGCAGGGGTTTTCTACTACTTCACATTCTTGGTTTGCCTGTGTTGTGGTTGACGGAAGACATTGCCTGGCAATTCGGGCTGGACTGTTCTTATTGGAGCAGGGTCAAGACTGATTTACATATGTCTCGGTCCTATCTGAGGGGACATGGTTTGCAAAATAACGATTGACTGGGGTGTGGCTAGAGTAATTACAGTCGCTGAGATTAATTCAAGTATTTCATCCATCATTTTCTTGATTACTTCATCATGTTCAGGAGTAAACAGCAAAGTGAGACAAGGAATGTTTGAATTATCATCAGCCACTGGCAATCTCTTAGGCTGCATTCCAGTCCCTCTTTTTTCATCCACTGTGCCACCATACAGACCAATCAAATGAAAATCAGTCTTGGTCCTGCTCCAATAGGAACAGTTTAGCCCAAACAAAATCACTTTGTTTCGTTTGATTTTTAAGAAGGTTATGTTTTGCTAAAACGTTTGGATTGCTAGCTATCTCCATGCCACCAGAAGATAAATATTACAATCCTGGCCTCTTCTTTTACATATCATTGTGTCCAGTCTGTTAATGAAATTGACATAAAGCGAGCATTCAATCCCAGAATACACTGATTAAGCAAAAGTAAGACCAGGAGGGGATATGATATGCTTTGATATCATCTGTAATCACCATTTAACACTACTAATAAGGCAAACCAGAGCCAAAAACCCTACACCTCCTGAACTCCCTGAGCTAGCTAGATCAACATTATCACATATCTTTAATAAGCCTTTTGAGGAGGGCCATTTGTGAAAGCGTGTGCATTTTTGCCAAAAACACCACTTGAGGCCTACAAACGGCATGAAGAAGTATTTTTGTTGAATCAATGGCTCTGATTTTTCTAGAAATTTTCTTTGATTTTCTTTGGTTCCAAGACTGGAAATAAGACTGGATTTCAAGTGACAACTTTGGACGCACCTCCACATATGATGAATTTATAATGAATTTGATTGCTCTACAAGGAGAGCTTCAGTATGCTTTTGCTTTCCAGCATGCGGACCAGCTCGCATGAATAATAAATGGGAATCATCGTTTACAAGGCACGCGTTACAACGCGTGGCATTACAGCAAATGTTTTACAACGCAAAATCCATTACAACGCATGTCATTACATTGCACACTCCATTACAACGCATTCCCCAAAGTAACACCCCAGCGGAGTTAGAATAGTAATTGCGTTGTAATGGATTATGCGTTGTAACAACATGCGTTGTAATGGATTTTGCGATGTAAAAATTGCGCTGTAATTACACGCGTTGTAACACATGCATTGTAAAGTGTCATATTCATTAATAAATGTATCCAAGCAGCTATTAGATTTAAGCATTGTTATTGTCCATCCATATTCTGTAGGGATTTGCTGTATTACTTTATTTATGTCAACATGTTGTAAAATGTGAACTAATTATCATTCTCAAATCTGTTACAACTCTCAGACAATTGCAACTAGTCTTAAAAAGCAATGCTTACTGTTAGACCTGTCACCTTTAGGGTGGTCTTTCTCCAACCTTTTTTTGCCTCCCTCTTCTATTTTATACTGAACTCGTTTTTGCTGGCCTAAGGACTTGCACACTTTAACACTGCTGACTAGTGCTACAGTGCAAGTGCTCACTCCTCAAAACATACTAACATTGTTTCATCCCCAATTTCAACTTCACCCCCTCAACAAGTAACCCAATTTATTACTCTTACCTGTATATTCAATATCAATTTCTGTTTGACTTGGATTGGGGTTCATATGACTAATTGTCTCTGTTGCCAAAGATACAGATATCAACGTCAGTTGAGCAAACTGCTGGGGGAGCCAAAGTGGCATTACATACCCTTTTCATTCGATGACATTAACCAATTTCACCCCTGTTGCACCATTTGTCGATCAATGTCCTTCTAATTGCTGCAGAGGCACCAGTGAAGGGGAGAGAAGTAGATTACTACAGACAGTAAGCAGGGCTTTTATACCCCTCTTCACTTTTTAGGTCTCGCCTAGGACAGCACAGGCTCTGTCTGCTACAAGACATATTGTTAGCTTACAGTGGGCTTGGGGCTTGCCTATTGCATACCATTAATTATATTTATTGTCAATCTCATTTGCTTGCTTCTTATTTGTCTTCTTCATTGGGCTTTCCTTCCTCTTCTAGTGTGTGTCATTTTCCTGGGGCATGGCCCCATCACTTCCATCTTTTCAACGTCCCCTTTTCAGGCACAACTTTCTTCTCTTTTGATTAGATATTCTTTGAGAATGCATTTGTTTTCAAGCTGTCTCCCTTGTGTACTTTGAATTCCTCTTTCTTGTCTGTGTGTTTCTTCTCCCTTTTGTTGCTGTTCTTGCTTCCCTAACCCATAGCGTTGTCCATTTGCTTCCCCATTTGTGGGACCTATGCTTATTTATCTTGCTGCTATCTTCGTGATCCTGGTACTAAAGGTAGCCAAAGAGCAAGCCATGGTCAGGGCAGATCATGCTAGATAACAGAGAAAGCAAAATCTATTATTTTGTAAAAATGTGTTTCACCGTTTTATGTAGTGCAAAACAAGTCTAAATTGGATTCTTTTACATCAGAACAGTTTCCATGCACATGCCCTGTAGGTTTCGTACACTAGAGTTGCCTAAAAACAAGGGAGTTTATCATTTTACCATTTTTGACCAAATCAAGGCCAAAAGTGGTCTCATATGGGCATCCAGAAATACAGTGTGCCCTTCATCATCCAAGTTATTACTATGAAAGTGATCTCACCTCTATCAGATAGTAAACATCAGGAAATGCTAAAAAAGAAAGCCACCCCACCAACTGGGTGGGTGTCATAAGAAGGCTTACCTTGATGAGATGAGGACTTCCGGAAGGTAATAGGTAGGTCCCTGTTGCTTCGACCTAACACACCAGTTGTTGTCTCAAGATATTTTTCTATACCTCTTTCCTTGATGGGCTTGAGAAGTGGTTAGACCTAAGTTCCAACTTTAATTCTCACATTAGGAAGTTTCTAGTGGGCTGTTAATGACTAGATGAAATTTGTGTTAATTTATAACACTCTGCCAGGTCAAGCTTGATGAGGCTTTTTAATTTTTTACATTAAAAGCAGTTTAGCTTACCATGAGGGGTGCTTCTACAAGGAGTCTGACCTCACATTTGCCTCTCTGTACTAGAGGAAAGGTTGTTCGGGGCACATTTGTCCTCTTGTGCACCATGGGGAACAAGAAAATTGCAAAAGCACAAAGTTGAATATTCGGTGCCGGGAAGCAGGATACATGAAAGACTATATAGCACCAGTATTCCACATATAAGCATTTCTATTTGGATTTGTGAGAAACTCTTATTCTGAACTTGTAACTGCTGTTTTAGTGATAATGTGGAAACCCAATAGGAAGCACAAGCTTGGGTACCCAACCTTCTCTAACTCTCCTGCCTCTAGGCCACGTCTGTTCCTTCACAAGAGGAGTAAGCCATCCCATAAAGACAGGGATGACGCCTGATTAGAAAGACTGATTATTGAAACTATGTCTGAGTTGGGCAAGAAGCATGCCCCAAATACAGATAAAAGTGCTTCAAGCTTTCATTCTGATTCTTTGGATGTTGAAAGTATGGAGGTGGATGTTCCCACAAAGGTACAAAAGGGTAAATATGTGCAATAGGATGTGTTACCCATAATTCTGGCTCACACAAAAGAAAACATGATATTTCCTGCTCCAGAAGAAACTGGTTCTTTAGCAGAGACTTTACTCAGACAGTTTGTTTATCCTCCCCAACTGACTCTTCCCATACATCTTTGTATGATGAATGTGGTTATTCGTGAGTGGAAAGACCGGGACACATTTTCCTTCCTAAATTTATGCAGAAGTTATAGCTGTTGAAAGAAGTGATTATGTTTCTCATTTGGCATTGAGGGTCGGAATTTAAGGGGCCTATACTTCCCAGTCCCTCATGTCTGATTTCAATAAGCTTTCAAGGATGTACAAGAGGTAGGGGAATGCTCTTCACTACTGGATGGGACGGAACGACAGATTGAGTACCTTTCCGACGAGTCACTTGACACTGTCAGAGCATCTGCCTTAGCTAGAGGAGCATTGTTGGCTGCTAGGTGCCATCTGTACCTCATGATTTGCACATAAACTCTTCCCAGAAATAATCTGAATTATAGATGCCCAATGAAGGTATATGTCTCTTTGGGCAAGAGCTTGAAGATAATTGTCTGGCCTGGAACTTTTTTTGCTGGGTGAACCTCAAACTTTTTATATGCTTCTTCCTCCTATTTTTTGTGACCTGTTTTTGTTGGACTTAGGGCTCTGGGCACGTTGCCACTGCTAACCAGTGCTAAAGTGCACATGCTTTCTGTCTAAATTAAATTGATGATTGGTTTGTCAATGATTGACATATTTGATTTACTAGTACGTCCATAGTGAAGTGTGTCAGGTGTTCCCAGGGCCTGTAAATCAAATGCTACTAGTGGGCCTGCAGCACTGATTGTGCTACCCACATGAGCAGCCCTGCAGACATGTCTCAGACCTGCCACTACAGTGTCTGTGCATGCAGTTTTAAACTGCCATTTCGACCTGGCAAGTGCACCCACTTGCCAAGCCCAAATCTTCCTTTTACTACATATAAGTCCCTCATAAGGTAGGCCCAAGGCAGCCCCATGGGCAGAGTACAGTGTACTAAAAAGGTTGGAAATGTACTGGTGTATTTCACATGTCCTAATGGTGAAATACTGCTAAATTCGTTTTTGATTATTGCAAGGGATATCTCTCCAATAGAGTAGGTAACATGAGTATTGCCTTGAAATATCTTTTAAGTGTAATTTCCCACTGGGAGCAGATACAGAATCAGGGACTGGGGTCTTTGAACTCACAATTTAAAAATGTATCTTTTGGTAAAGTTCTTTTTTTAATTTCTGGTTTGAAAATGCCACATTTAGAAAGTGTGCATTTTCTTGCTTACCCAATCTGTGCCTCTGCCAGAATAAACGTCTGGATTGGCTGACAGTTGGGCTCTTGTGTATTCACTCCAAACGGGCTATCACCAAGCACCAAGCTGATGGATCTCCCTGAACTGGAGTGGTAGGCGGAGTGGGTACTTATACCTGACTAAGGCTGTGCTTGTCATCACACAAAGCTATCTCCACCCCCCCCCGTAGTGTGTCTGGAGCCAGGGCAGGGAAGGGCAGGGTCTTGTGCACTACAAAGACTTTCCTTTGCAAACATGGGGCTTCTGACACCCCAAAATCAGAACACTTCTGGAATGATGGCATTCTGCCAGAAAGAATAGTTGGATGCTGTAGGAGGGACTACCACTCTCCCTGATACTTTGTTGTGCTGGCCTGCTGATTGGTTCTTCTGTTCTGGGAATGAAAGAACTGGAATGTGCTTTCTATAATCTGCTTCCAAGGTTCCCCAAGGGCTTGTATGTGCTTGCCTCCTGTTAAGAGGTATCAGGGCCATCAATGAGTTCACCTGCCAATGCCTGGGCTCTTCTGCTGAGGGTCCCGACTTGCAAAGTAGTGTCAAATCAAGTTACTGGGTCCTTGAAAGTGTAAACTGTTGATTTGAAGGAGAAAATCCAAGCTTCAATTCCCAGCATCTGTTTTCTTGGTGCCCAGCTGCAAAAGATCAACGCATCACAGCGGCTTGACCTGACACATGGTTCCTGCTTGAAGCATCGACCATGGCTTCCACCACAGGCCCCAACTCACCATCACAGTGCGTCAGAAGAATTGTTGCAGTGTGAGTCTCAACCCCTTTGCTGTCGACGTCTGTGACACCCGCTCCGACTCCGATGCAGCATCTGCTTCGCGGCTGAGGAATCGACGCAGCGCCTGCTTTGCAGCTGTGGAATCGACACAGCACCTGCATTGGGGCTGTCACATCGAAAGAGCATGTCTGGATTTCAGACGCCTAGTCCCTCGGCACCGATTTTTTTATCGACACCGCACCACAGTAAGCAACCGAGGCCGCATGACTGGAAACCAGAGCATCACCTACCCTACCAGTTGATGCATCGCCTCCCCTGTTAGTAGGGAACCAATGGATCACCTCCCCTGCATAGCAGTAAAGAACTGATGCATCACCTCTCCTGCCAGTAAGGAACCAACGCATCACAAGCCCTATGTAGTAAGAAACCAATGCACCACTTTGCTTTTCCAACACCTCAAGTCCCCTTCACCTTGCACCTTCTTTGATTTTTGATGCATCAAAAGTACTTTGTACTAAAACAAAAGCATTCATTGATTTTTATAGAGTAAAGTTGTCATTTTGACTGGTGTATGTTAGATTTTTCTAATTTTGGTCAAGTTTGATTCAGATAAATATTGCCTATTTTTCTAAATTGGTGTGGACTTCTTTTGTAGTGTTTTCACTGTGTTGATGTATGTGTGAACAAATACATTATACATTGACTGCTCGTGCCAAGCTACCCCGTGGGTGAGCAAGGTTTTATCTTAGCTGTGTGACTCCCTTACTCTGACTAGAGTGAGGGTCCCTACTTGGACAGGGTCAAATCACTGTCAACTAGAGACCCCATTTCTAACATTGATGATCAGCTGTGAAGATAGGACTTGTGTTTGTACTTTGCATACAGTAATTAGTGCAGACCATTATGTACCATCATACTGTTTTCGCCTTGTTTTCTCTCAATTGGTCATTTTTCTAAATTTACTCCTGCTTCATCTTGATCAACTTGGAACTATGTGTGGTTGTTGCAACTGTGAGGCCTTGACAGATGGAAGTTAACTTATGGCACCTAGACATGTATACTATGAAGGAGCTGAAGGATTTCTGAAACGTCTAGCTGTGGAGATGAGTTCCACAAGGCAGGATCTTGAGACAGCCTGTATTGTTATGAGGAAACACACTGGGTAGCAAAACTATCAGATGCCTCAGAGGAGGACTCTGAGGTGGAGGACCCCTCTGGAAGTGTAAAGGATTATATAAGTCCTTGGAACCTCCTGGAGGATCCACAAAACCTGAATCCCCAAATTGCAGTGGCCCTGAGAAGGAAGAAGAGGAGGGGGAAAATGACTTTGCAGAAGCTCCAGAGGAGAGAGGGGAGCCCACATAGAGGAAGTCCCCTACTGGATCAACTGCTGGGAGCAGTGTTGCCTCCCACATCCTGTCCCCTAAGGAGTTCAAGGACAGAAAAGATGTGAGGGACCTACAGCTGTAGCTGGCTTAAGTAGCTGCAGAGGAGAGAAGTGCAGAGGCTGGCAAAGCACTAGCAGAGGAAAAGAGGGCTGAGGTGGAGGGAGACCTAGCAATGGAAAAGAAAATTATTTTAGCTCATGAGCTGAAGTTGAGAGAGCTGTACTTGGAGGGCTGAGTCCAGCACAGGTGATGGCAGCAAAAGTACCATGTCCAGAATAGAAGAAAAGGTCCACATACTGAGAATCTTGGCGTCTGACTTCAAGGAGGGGGGTGACATACACCAGGGAGTTCAGGCATATGAGGTCACTCCAGTGGTGCGCAGGATCCAATGAGGAGGATAAGGGAACTTGCACAGGGAGTCATATTCCTAGTGGTGGGAGGAACACTCTAGTGGCTATAGAAGGAAGTAACAGGGAGAGGTGTACCCCCATGGAAGAAGCCCTGGTAATGAAGTATGGAGACACCCCAGAAGAGTGTGGGTTGAGTTTGAGGGTAAGTCAAATACAGTCCCACCAGTCTTGTGGGGGTGATGTGGGGTACTTTTTCAAGCCACTGGATGGTTGGGTGAAGGGTAGTATGGTTAAAACATGTGAGGGGCTGTACAATTTGTCTGCTGGAGAGCATATGTTCAGTCATGGTTTTCCAGAGCTATGCTAACTCCCGGTTGAGTGTGAGTTCTCTGACTCGAGGGAGTTTGCACTGGAGGCAGACCTCTAGGTGGATGCCTTACTTTGCCTCACCTTCCCTGTGCCTTTCACCGTCTTTGATTTTTGATGCATCTAAGGTACTTTTTTCTAAAATAGATGCATCCATTGATTTCTATGGACTAAACTTGCTTAATCTTTTAAAGATGATATTTGACTTGTGTATGTTGGATTGTTGTCACTTTACTCTTTTTTGATTCAGTCGAATACTTGCTATTTTACTAAGCTGGTGTGGACTTTTGTAGTGTTTTCACTGTGTTACTGTGTGTGTGTGTGTGTGTGTGTACAAATATTTTACACATTGACTCTGAGATAAGCCTGTCTGCTCATGCCAAACTACCCATGGGGTGAGCAGGGGTTATCTTAGTTGTGTGACTGTCTTAACTTAACTAAAGCTATTGCCTCTACTTAGTCAGGGTGCAAACCACTGCTAACTACAGACCCAATTTCTAATACGATAAAAAACCTGTTTTAGGTGGAAAGCATTATTTCCTTCGGAAACAGCCAACAGAGCTCCTCCTCCATGTCATCATCAAATAAATCCTTTTGATGACCTTCAGAATGGCAGCAACACCAAGGGAACATGCTTTAAAATAAGTTGTTTTAAAACAAAACACAAGGAAGCAATCTGCAATAGAAGTCCTGTCTAAATGGAGAATGGCCCTGAATTGCCGGTAGGAGGAAGGATGCAGTTTGTCAAGGAATATTGGGAGAAACCCACCTCAGAATCTTTGTTCCTTCAGATAATCAGCAAGGGTTAGTGAATAGCATTCATATCTCTTTGTCCACATCCAGGGGACAGGGAATCTCCGTAGCCGAGTTTTCTCCTAAATAGAGAAGCATTTGTGCACGCAATTCAGCAATCTCTGGACAAGAATGCAATAATTCCAGTTTTTCCTCACAAGATAGGAAGTGGCAGCTACTCAAAGATGTTTCTAGTGCCCAAGATGTTAGGAGGTTACAGGATGATAAACAACCATAGATGTTTGACCAAGTGTGTAGATGCAATTCAGTTCAAAATTGAGACTTTGCAAACAGTGATCTCTCTGATTCCAGTAGGAGAACTGATTATTGCATTTGATTTGAGAGATTAGTTATTTCACACCGTAGTCCCTAAATTGCATCAAAAATACTTCCGATTTTGTGTTCAAATTAATAATGTTCAGTCTCAGGTACCTCTGAAATCTGTTTGCAGGCTGTTTACAAAGCTGGTGGCACTCCTCTCCTAGTAGTACAATTACATCTACAGTTTTGTTATGTGGATGTAGGGTAGGTCAGCTGCAACTTGTGCTACAGACAGTTCAGTCGGATGAGATTCCACCGAGTGTCCTGGCTCTCCGGAGTGATTAGCTCCATTCCCATCGCCTTGTGCTGGTCCCTACTCAGTGGAAGCCAGTTACAGTTGGTGTAATTTGTTGAGGGTACGGTTATCTATTCCAAGACACCTATATGTTCTGCCCCTCAGTGAGTAGGTAGTAGGGTTTTTAGGTCCTGAAGTAATGCCATGATCTTAGAGACATAAAAAGGCATGAAACATGTTGACTGACATCCTTACTTGAATGCTTGATGAGATTATTAGATCCTTCTCTTGCAAATATTATATATTTTTAATCATGACAAGGGACCCGCTAAATAAAGTTGGTTCAGCAGGTTCCCATAGTCATTTTTAATTCCCACATCCCCACACTCTACTCATCTTTGTATATACACCTCACATACCACACACACACACGCTTCATCATCGGCCAGGATCACAGGTAAAAGATCCCAGGCAAAGAGCCCCCTGCTGGCCCATTGGGCATTGCAGCGCCGGCCCAACGAGGAGTTGCCGGATGATAAATCATGACATCCTTCAGGGTGTGTGAGGGCCCTTGCTCTTACAGGAGCACTCCCCCTGTTTAAGACCTTACCCCCCCCCCTCTCTCTTGTAGGAACAGCATATCCCATTTTTTCACAGTTTTTACCTTGGGGCTTGTGTGATGGACCTTTATTGCTACTGGACCCTCCTTCTTTATTTGTAGTTATTTAGCACACATTGTAAGTTGGGTCATAAGTTGCAGCTTCATTTTTTATGCCTACAGCTGATTTTCCAGTGCAGCATGGCAGACTCATGTTTGCTGGATCTTCTAGACAAAGAAGAGCTGTCTTCAAAATCAAGATTATCAAGAGCAGCAATTGTAAACCCTTTCCTGGTAAAGTGACTTGGAAGTGCTGTGCTGTTGGATTCACAAGATTGTCTTCCACTTCTTTGCCTATATCTTCAAAGCCATCATCAATGTTTTCAGCTTCTGTTCTGAACTTAAGAACTTTAGTTTGTAACAGTTTTTCTTTGCTTATTCTAAAGAATAGCATAATTTTTTTAAATACAACAGCAGGCTTGATTTGTGGAGCTCTGGGATATCACAACATTTGTCATCAAACCCAAAATCTAAATTTTTCAGGACATTTCTTAGATTGGTTCCTGCTGATTTTACTGCATCCTCTTATCTTATTTTAGCAGCGAGAACTTCAGGAGTCAAATCAGCTGAGAACATCATAAGTGTCCCATTCTTTTTGATAGACTGGCAAATATGAATTATGTCATTGTATATTCTCACCAGAAAATATTAATTTCATAATTATGGATCAATATGATTTCATCAATGTTGACCATTATTTCTCTGATTGCACTGAGTTGGAACATGTAGCCAGCCCTGTAGCCAGCCCTTAATTTGCTGCTTCAAAGACTGCAAACTTAACTGAAGACTGGTGGTTACGTTGCTGTTGGGAGCTCACTGCACATTCCTATTTTCGAATGAATGCATGTATGCAGTTCGGATGGGCATACAGATCCACTGTAAGTACATTCACCTGCTGTTTAGATCAGCTACTCGGCTGAAAACTTAATCTTGGAAGAAACTAGCTGCAGATAAATCATGTAAGCCCATTGAGACTCACTTACTCTATACATTGTACTTTCATTAATCTCTTTAGCTCTGGTTCTGGCTAAACCACAAATAAAACATTGAAGATCCTCTTATTTTTGTTCAGTTGTTTGAGGTGGACAAGGGGTAGCCATCAATCTTCTAAGTGGATGGGCATTGGGTTTGGTTGTCATCACATTCTCAGACGACTCGGATTCTTGTTGTTATTCACTGGTTTCTGCTATTTTTTGTCAATTTTTTTTCCAGGCGTTTTCCCATTGTATACAACTTGTAGCACTTGTTGTACAATGATAAAATACTTGTTCCTCTTCACCCATCAGTTTCAATCTTTCGTGAACTTCTTCTTGGTGTATTTTTACAGCAATTCGAAATCTCTTCTGTCCGGCTGCTGTTGATGTTTGCTTTTCTTTCAGAATATTTTGGGATATGACACATTTTTCTTTGTTGAAGGAGTCCTCAGATGTTGTAGTTTGCAACACTCTGTCAGGCGGTTTAAGTCCTCTGCTACAACCTGCTTCACTCATGTTTACAAACTTGAATCAACTGAAAACCTGAAACAAAAACAATATTCAAATAAACTACTAATATGATGGCTAAACACATCATTATAGAGGCACAATTTTGGAAAATAGCGGAAGGGTTGCTCTAAGGAGGTATTTTCCATCTCTTTAAGACTACTTGACCCCCAAAATCTATCTTTTGGCACCAAAATGAAGTATATAGGTCTCATGCTTCCTGAAATATTACATCATGACAGCAACACATCCGCCATTTTTAAAAATGTAGTCCAGAAAAACTCGGCCTGGATACGAAATGTCTAGCCAAGCTAAATTACTTCTCTAATGATCTAAAAAACAAAAATCAAAAATGAAAATCTCTGTACAGCTATTTTTTTATGGAGGTATATACAAGAAGCCAGGACTAAATTTGATGGAAAAGTGAATTACAAGGCCATATTAACACAAACAAATCTTCAATAGTCCTGTTAATGCCTAGAGCTTCTTAATTTAGGTTTTAACATGTACATAATTCCCTGTCATAGTGTGCGCTTAGATTAAACTTCTGCATCGTGAGTCTTTATTTTTGCTGAACACTATGAAAGTACACACTTCGGGGCAGATTTATGTTAACTGGCGCATCCCCAGGGATGTGCCAGTTAACGTGCACCACAGTGCGCCACAGCTCCGCCACCCATGGTGCGCCGCATTTATAATGCGGCGCACCATGGTGCAAAAACGGTACATTGCTGGAGTTGTGTCGCAAGTACGATGCAGCTCCAGCACGGCTCGGGGGTACACCATCTGCACAATGCTGCGTCAAGACCTACGCCTGCTTCAAGCAGGCGCAGGGTTTTGACGCAGCATTGCCCTGAAAGTGACTGAGTGAAATCTCATAGATTTCACTCAGCCACTTTCAGGAGGCGTTCTTGCGCAGGAACGCCCCCCCTGCGCAGGAACGCCTCCTTATGGCGCAGTGCTTTACAACGTGACGCATCTCCTAGATGCGTCACGTTGTAAATAGGGCGCATTGTTTGCGCCGTAGTTGCGTCAAATAAAGTGATGCAATTGCGGCGCAAAGAGGCGCAACAGCCTCATAAATCTGCCCCACAATTTCTTATCGGTTGCGTATGCGATGCCCAAATGTACTGTATAGAGTTGCGCGGACAACATAACAGATCAGTTTTACTATCTATTTATCTGTTTTGGTGGGCTATCGGAAATACGAATCCATAAGTCTGATTAATGTGTGATCAGTCTGGTGTGATAAACTAAAGCATGCCCGAGTAGTCCAGCAATGATACCCATCCCAGCAAATGTGCTTTGTTCCCTGGAAATGCACGTGTTCCAAACTGCTGGCACGTGCTGAGAAAGTACTTGAATTATTTAATGCTCACCTGTTTCCTGGAAAGGAGCTGGAGTGCTGGATCACATGAGGTCGGCATCTCCATTACCGTTAGTTTTCACTCACCGTGACTCAACACGGCGATTTAATAGTCTCGAGGGAAATGATTCAGGCTTTAATGGGTTAATATTTCTGAAATTGCGTTGGGGCCAGAAGCGTCGAGTCACAGAGAGTACGGTTAAAGAATATATTCCGTGACCTTACTATGTGTAATGGTGGCTAAATTTAGGTACAGGTGATGCCCGGTTTCACTTTACTGGTAGTGTACTGCGCCTTACCGCTTGTTTATCATTTCCTTATACAACTGTTGACGTCAGTGCCTCCTCTGAGGTGTCGAGAACATTCGCATCCATTCTGTCAGCTGAAGAAAACTGCTTTATTCCATAAAAGGGGAAAATGAAATGTTCACCTGCGCCAAAGCATCTAAATACTGCGCGCTAGCATTATAACGGTTTGGGAGAGAGGGGTGGGGGGAGAGTGAGCAGACTCAAAAAACCCTTCAAGTGTGAAAAAGGCCGCTTTATTGGAACAGGTGCACATTTACAAATTACACAAACTCGGCAACCGCCTCACAATCTAAACCACAACCCAAGTTTTTGTTCGTTTTTATTTCACACCCAAAACCCCGCCCCCACCCCACACCCTCCATCACACCCACCCCCACCCGTACATACCCAACACAAAACCATACAAACCCCAATAACATTATAACATTATAACATCACCTAATAAATATAATCTTACATCTCTGACTATAAACCAACAGAACATATCCCCCGATCCATATTCTCCGAACCCCACGTCAATCAAAGTGAACAGTCCCCAAACAATAACCGATACAACTAACGGGTCCAACTTGGCCCAAAACTGACGATCACATAGCAAAACCGCCACGCACCTGTCCCAAGCGACAAAGCACAACGTAAAACCCCATGAACACATGTTTCAAACCGCAGCCAAAAGAAAGAAATAAATAAATAAAAATCCCTTAAAAAAGGGGAGAGGAGGGGGGGGACAAAAAATTCTAAGCTCAACCGGCCACCAGGTCACCAAGCCTAAAATGGTGCCCGGAGCGAGGAGCCCCGCCCATTTATAGGGGAGCGCACAAAACAACTAAAACCAGCCCAAAAACGCCCAAAAAGAACCTGCTAGAAAGAATACCCCACCCAGATCTCCCAAACCGCCCGGGGGAGGAGACCTCCCGGTGGTCGGCTGCCCTCCCCCAAGCCCCCCTTGGGAGAGAGGGGTGGGGGGAGAGTGAGCAGACTCAAAAAACCCTTCAAGTGTGAAAAAGGCCGCTTTATTGGAACAGGTGCACATTTACAAATTACACAAACTCGGCAACCGCCTCACAATCTAAACCACAACCCAAGTTTTTGTTCGTTTTTATTTCACACCCAAAACCCCGCCCCCACCCCACACCCTCCATCACACCCACCCCCACCCGTACATACCCAACACAAAACCATACAAACCCCAATAACATTATAACATTATAACATCACCTAATAAATATAATCTTACATCTCTGACTATAAACCAACAGAACATATCCCCCGATCCATATTCTCCGAACCCCACGTCAATCAAACTGAACAATCCCCAAACAATAACCGATACAACTAACGGGTCCAACTTGGCCCAAAACTGACGATCACATAGCAAAACCGCCAACCAGAAAGCCGTGGGGTGAAAGACTGATACGGAGAGAGCCCCACCTTTCTGCCCCCCCAACCGCCTAAAACCGGGGGGGGGGAGGGGGGGGTACGAGGGAGGCCCAGTAAGAAAAGGAAGGGGAAAACCAGAATACAGAACCGACTACCACTT
The DNA here is from genome assembly GCF_964263255.1 of Lissotriton vulgaris. Taxonomy (NCBI): domain Eukaryota; kingdom Metazoa; phylum Chordata; class Amphibia; order Caudata; family Salamandridae; genus Lissotriton; species Lissotriton vulgaris. The sequence continues at coordinate 1,473,172,847 of NC_141685.1, forward strand.
ACTCACCAACCAACTGACGAACCGTCAAACAGCGAGATAGAACCTCCCGCAACTCCAGCAGATACAGGTCCATACCCATACGGGACAGGTGTACACCATCCCCCCGAAAAAATTCCACCGCAGAATATTTAATGTCACTATGGACGATGCGCCCGAAACCCAGGTCTCTACAAAAACGGGAAACCTCCAAATTCACCTTCCTCCGGGATTTGTCCACCGCCTTCGGTTTCACCGCATACCTCCAAACCCTCCGCGGCACCATCTCCGTCCAAATGACATGACAACCCGACCACTGACTGTGTAGCAAGGCCAAGTCCTTTTTTATCGCCCGGAGCAGGACAACCCCTTTGACAGAGCCCATGTCATTCTCACCCAAATGAATCACCAGTACGTCCGGGCAAACCCCCCCTACCAACCAAGAATTCAAGGCAGGTATAAGTTCTTTCCACAACATACCCCCCTTTCCCTTCCAAACCACATTAAACAAACTGTCATTGAACCCCAACGAGGAACCAAAATAACTCTGTCGGGCTTGCACTTGAGCTCTCTTAATGAACGAATGGCCCACGATCCAAACTGTAACGTAAGCAGCCCGAGGACCAGCCACCGAACCTGAAAAAGAAAACAGAGTCAGACAGGCAAAACAGAGGAGGACGCCAGCGCTCCAGTAGGCTCATTACGAACATAGCGCCGAAAACAGTTAGAAGTCCAGCGCCCCAGACCCATGATGTCCTCCCTCGACCAACCCCTGTGGAAGGCCTCTGTGGCTGCCCCAATCCGAAAAGAATGAGTACCGTATGAAGACTCATCCAAACCAATATGTCGCAGCGCTTTACGCAGTACCATGCGCAGTTGATAGTTCGTCACACTAGACCCATTGGCATGTTGAAAAACTCGAAAATCCACCAGCCCACCCGACAGTTTCCTCCAACAAAGAGCCCAATGTAAAGGGCACGTTTCCTGAGGTGAAACCGATTCTAGCCAGACACCCTTGCCCACACTTCTCTGATCCGTTTTGGAGTGTGAGAGCCAAATGTGGACCCCCCGCTCCGTGATCTGAACATCCCCCCACAGGAGGCCAGGAGAGGATCTGTTGCCAAGCAATTCAGACACACGAAAAGCCCCAAAAAACACCCACACCATCAACGTGGCAAACAAACACGCTTCCACTCGGTCAGTACACACAACCGGAAGGACAGAAACAACCTGAAACAGCTTTTGCCACGACAAAGGAGATCGCAAAGTGCGAATAGCACCACTCTCTCTAGACCATCCCTCCAACATTCTCCTACCCAACTCCCCAGCCGACGGAGAGTAACCCCACAAAAGCTTACCCATGAAAGAAACTCCAGCTAGTTTTCCAGATATAGTAATTCTAGACAACTTCTTATCCATTAACACCAAAATAAACTGTACCACATCTTCCGACCTTTGCCAATCCAGATCCCTCCGACAAGCACCTGACTCCAAAAATTCCTTCCAGGCTAACTCATACGCCGTCCTCGTGGAAGGGGCCAGGGAACCTAAAACCAAGTGAAGGACCCGGTGTTTCCTATCGTCCAAAGGTGTTCCGGCATGGGAGTCGGCTCCTCGTCTGCCTCCAAAGCAAGCCCACGGAATCTCTCCCACTGTGAACGAGACAAAGCATCCGCAATGTCATTGTCCACGCCAGGCACGTGAAGGGCCCGAAAACCAATATCATGTTTCAGGCAACCCAACACAAACACTCTCAGAAGTTTCAGAATCTGGGGATCTCTGGCCGACTGTTTGTTAATCACCTGAACCACAGCCATATTATCGATCCGAAAAAGGACCTTTTTGTGGGCCAACTCCGACCCCCACAGCGTGACCGCCACAACCACAGGAAAAAGTTCCAGAAAGGCAATACTTCTACCACCATTCTTCCATTGCATGGGCCACTGTTGAGCACACCACCGTCCTTGCCAGTAGAGACCAAAACCCTCACTACCGGCGGCATCAGAGAAGATCTGTACCTCCCAACACCAATCCACCTCCCAACACAAAGGCACACCATTGAAGGAATGTAAGAAAAAGACCCACATACGTAAGTCCTCCTTCACCCCCGCAGACAGTCTCACCCTATGATGTGGAAGGGAATGACCAGACAAGGCTCTGCCTAACCTCCTACAAAAAGTCCTACCCGCCCGAACCACTCTGCAGGCAAAATTCAGGTGTCCCAGCAAAACCTGTATCTCTCTCACAAACACCTTCTCCTTCCCCAACATAGTTCCAACCAGCTGAAGCATTTTCTGTTTCTTGTCCAATGGAAGACGAGCCTGCATCAAATGAGAGTCAAGCTCGATCCCCAAAAAAGACATGGTCGCGCAAGGACCCATGGTCTTCTCTGGAGCCAATGGCACCCCCAAGTAACTCATCAGTGATTGAAAAGATGTGAGAGCCGCATGGCAGGCTAAGGAATTGGCAGCACCTACAAAAAAGAAATCGTCCAAATAATGAGTGACAAGGTCATGGCCACTCTGTGTAGTAAACCACCATTGAAGAAAGGTGCTGAAAATTTCGAACAAAGCACAGGACATAGAACAGCCCATTGGCAATGCCTTGTCCACGTACCATTTCCCAAGGAAATGGATGCCCAGAAGACACCAGTCCTCAGGATGGACTGGAAGGAGCCGAAATGCGGACTTAATGTCGCATTTTGCCATCAGGGCGTCAGGGCCCGCCGAGACAACCAGCTGCATGGCTACATCCACAGAGGAATAAGACACCGATGCAGCTTCCGGGTCAATGAAATCATTTACTGACTCACCGTCCGGCCATGACAGGTGTTGAATGAGCCGAAACTGACCAGGCTCCTTCTTGGGGACTACACCAATTGGGGACACGATAAGGTTCGCCAGAGGCCAGTCATCAAACGGGCCCGCCATCCGACCCTCACTCACTTCTTTGTCCAATTTCAACTGTACAATGTCTGGGTGTTCGCTCGCTGACTTTAAATTCTTGGACCAACGCCTGAGACGCGGTCCCTTATACCCCAAGCGAAACCCCACCTGAAAACCCAACAACAAGACCGACCGCAGCTCCGCAGGCTCATAGTCCCGCAAAGCCGCGGCCAATCTGGTTACGTTAACCGGAGTACGAGCCTTTGGGCCCAGCCCCAGATGAAGCTTTCCCTCCCCTGGGAGCTGGGGGTTGTTGTGGTGGCACGAAAGTTCCTGAACTCTGTTGGGAACCCTGGGGCCCTGGGGTCCTAGGACCCCAGCAGCGGGACAACGGATGACTCTTCCTCCCACATTGGGAACATTCATGGCGGAATTTACAAAACTGTCTAGTACAGGTCCCGGTATTAAAATCCCAGCATGTGCCGATGGGCGACTGGGCGGAAGAGACGGCCCCCACCCCTCTCCGGGTGGGACGGGACTGAAAGGGACGATACAATATAGGAAGACCACTGGCCGTAAAAATGGTTTTACCAGAGGCAGACGATCCCATCGTTTGCTGCCAAAGGTCAGAGTCCAACTCCCCCCATTTCGCCTCAGGATCCCAAGCCATCCGTGCCCTGAACTCCTCATCATATTGAGCCCACGCATAATCATTCCTGGTTAGCTGAGCCTTACGGATAACATCCATGTATTTAAACAGGGACACGCAGCGCTCAGGGAATTTCTCACAATAGACGCTGGCAAAAATTAAAAAGGCCGCCGTCCAATTTTCTATATTCAGGGGAACTTTAGGGCGTTTAGCTAACTCGAACTCTTCTTCTTTAGAACCTTCCTTAGCACGGACTTCCCTGTGGAGCAATTTTAACAGTTCCACATACTCACCATTCCATATCTTTTCTTTCGTACTAAGCATCAAATGAGCCCCCAAAGGCTTTGTAACACCCATGTACGGCAACTTTTTGATTTTAAGTTCTTTACTGTGAAGCACCTTTGTCGTAGTACCCACACCAACAGTGGACGTGCCACTATCCACCATGTGACTTGTATTAACCTCATCACCATTAGTACCAACACCTTGATCTCGTACCACACGTCCTTTATACAGTTTACCATCCTTTTCCGTCGAAATTAAATCGACACCAACACCAATAGAGACCATATTGGGCCGCACGGCCTGAACCACATTCTCACCTGGATTTAAAAGAGGCGGTTGACTGGTTTCCGTCCTCCATGCCGTCCGTGCACCGTCATCTGCCCTTCGAGGAGCCCTCACCGCGGGGCCGAGCACTCGTGGCCGTGACGATTCCACACGACTCCGAACCACTTGGTCCTGTAACATGTCACGAGAAACATTAACATGCCCCCCCCCAGACACAAAATCACGAACCTCGCCCTCTTCAGGGCTATCCTCATCATAATCTAAGAACAGGGAGTCCTCCAACTGAGGGGGGGGGACAACCACCGAAGTCTGTCTTGACTCCACCGTATTTGAACGAACATGGGCCTTACCCGCCCGCACTCTGGACCTAGGTGGGGAGGACGACTGAACTCGTCTATACACCCCCCCACCAGAACTACTGACAACCTGTTGACTTCCAGAAAAGGATAAACCAGTAGTCAAAACACCACGTGGCACGGGAGAGGTCGTACGTAACCCGCTCCCATGAGCAACGCTGGAATCCACCGCCGAGGCCGGGAAGGTCGTACTGGACCCGGAGGCACCGCCCATGTAGAAATCCCTCGTTGGGACCATCGAGGTCGTATTAAACCTGCGTGTGATGGCCACGGCGGGATCCCTCGAAGGTATGGGACGTGCCGCGCTAGGCTCCACCCGCACTTCTCCTCGGCGTACCCGGGCTGCCTGCCGCCCTGCTAAGTCTGCTGCCGTAGATCGAGCTTCTTCATGTAAAGAAAAAGGCCGGACTGGTGTGCCGGGTCCCTCACAAAAACCAACTCTATGTGCGGAAGACAAACCGCCAACATTAACACCGCCCCCCCTACCAGACACCCTAAAACTTCCAGAACTAACAACACTCTTTCTCTTTAAAGCATCGCAAAGCCGCGGAGACGGCGGACAGACCTCCTCATCCGAGCTAGCATCCAACACAGCCTGAATAATTCTCGAAGCCGTCCCCTGAGGGTCCCAATCCTGAACCCCCCCGACTGAAAGAGCACCCCGCGAAGCAGGCCCTGAACCCCCCAACCCACTATGACATTGAAAATCCCCCGACAGCCTATAAAAAGCCCCTTCCCCCCCCACACCTCGCTGAGCAACATCCTCACCACTCCCAACCCCTCCGATGGGAAGGTCGCCCACCACCCGAAACTGGCGGGAATCTCCAACCGACCCGCTCGCGCAGCCCAGCTCCCCACCAGGTATCAGCAAGTCAGGCCGCCCCACACCCTCTCCCAGACCCATTTGAGCCCATTCCCCCTCCCCCAAGGAGCTGCAACCCCCAGACACGGCCTCCCCCCCCACAACCGACCCAGATGGGGAAAACAATAACGGACTCTGCAAATCCCTCCCCGCAGAGCGAACAAGAACGCCACGGCCCTCAGGCCCTCCGACAACCGCAGTAGATACCAAAGGACGCGCAATGGGCCCACCAACCGCACCACCGTCAACCGTCACCGGGACCTGAACCACATGGCGGCGTATAACGCTCAGGGGAGCGACCACCTCCTCAATGTCCCGATCTGGGGCACTCCGTAACGGTTGCTGCGCCACAGAAACCACATCCAAAATGGCCTCCGCCCGCCCCGCCTGAGTGACGTCAGTCCCCACCCCCGCGGAGGCAGAAGCCGAACGCCGCGTGCAACCACGTTGCCTGGAAGCACGACGGCCCCGCAAAACAGGAGCAGAGGCCGCTCTTTCCCGCAGACCGATCTCAGAAACCTCTCCCTCCCCGAGAGGGAAACCCCCAACCCCAGCCTCCTCCAACAACGAGGAATCCAAAGAAACGGCCGGATCAGAAGAACTAGCATCACTCCCCCGCCGGGCCCTGGAACCCGCCCGACGGGTCCTAGAACGACCCCGCTCACTTACCCCATCCTGCCTCCGACGTTTCGGGGAGTAACATGCTGCCACCACAGCCGACACCCTCGCAGAGGCCTCCCGCTGGGGGCGCGGGGTCTCGGCCCGACCCCGGTCGCCAATGACCAGGTCCAAACGCCCCGCCTCGCTAAGCAGGCGAATAGCTTCCAATACACGATAATCTTCACCAGACATGATATCGGATCAGACTAGCCAAGGAAACTAAACAAAAATACCAAAGTATGGACACAAAAAATTCTAAGCTCAACCGGCCACCAGGTCACCAAGCCTAAAATGGTGCCCGGAGCGAGGAGCCCCGCCCATTTATAGGGCAACAAAACAACTAAAACCAGCCCAAAAACGCCCAAAAAGAACCTGCTAGAAAGAATACCCCACCCAGATCTCCCAAACCGCCCGGGGGAGGAGACCTCCCGGTGGTCGGCTGCCCTCCCCCAAGCCCCCCTTGTATGTAATGCACATTTTTAATTTGCCTTCCATGTGAACCGTTGTACGCAATAGATACGTGACACGTCGTATTCTCTTGTGTGACAACGGTAAGGGGTGTTGGGCGCGTGGTATATGTGTAAAACTATAAGGGGAATGTAGTCTAACAAAAACTTTTTGATAAAATGCTGGTGAAAAAGTGTTACTCGTGATATGCTGCCATTTGAAAAAGCATTAAATACCGTTGCAGAAAATTGTGCAGACGGTTTAGAGAATGTGTTGCAAATAAATGAGATAGATGAAAGGAGGTGGTTTACCTTAGCACAGCTGAAGATTTGACTAACACCTTACTGTTCCCCCCACTCTGTTGCTCCCCAATCCCTTTATGCGCCCTACCCTTTTCTCCTCTACTCCAGTAATACTTTAATGAATGGCTGTCCAATACAACTTTCCCTTCTCCCCTCTCAAATAATTGCAAAATCTGCAGGCCAGTCACATAATGAAGTTTGAAGTTTATTTTATTTTGCATAGTTACTAAAAATCATTGCTAAAGAGCAATAAAACCATTGATACACAACAATAAAACCATTAATACATACAATAAAGTGCAGTGCAGCGCATACATGTCTTATAATACAGAGCATACATGTATACCTTGCAGGCATGGGGCTGCAGGAGTATGGCACATCATAATGAGGAAAGTACCCCTGCCCAAATCTCAGTACTGACCCACTAATTCCCAAGTCCTCTTCTATTTTTTCTGTAATACTAGATAAACTTTACTCCACGGCGACGTACACTGAGAGGACTTAGTAATTGCGTTCCTAACAGCAAGCAGTCACCTCAATGTGGCCCCAATACAAAGCAGGAAGTCGTTTTCTACACACTATCATGCACATTTTTCTATCTGGTACAGTTGAAAACAGCAATTTTCTCCCTTAGTTAAGGGATTAAGATTTCTTCCAAAAAATCATTACATTTACATTTGTGGCGGCACTTTAACTCAGCCTTCCTGCATCCCACATTTAAGCAATTTGACCATCTCAAAATCACAAGATATTTGTTTTTGAGTTGTTTTAGTCAAATATCACAGTTTGTAGGACATTCAGACTCCTGAGGCGGAAAGTCGGGAGTCAACCTAACGATTTGCACTTTGCACTTTTGTCTTGTTTTAAAAACCTGTATTGTGTTTTTAAGCTGAGCTTTGTAATTTCATTCATTCATGGCAACAGCCGAGATAGGTGCTGACCGGGGAGGTAACTTGGGTGTATCAGAGACTGCCCGTTGAACTAGCCGCCATCTTGGGGGTAGCAACTGGTAGCGGGCTACTTCTGTCGCCCCTGGTTACATAAATGATTATGATAACGCGAACGCGCAGCACATAGAGACTCCTGAGGCAGAAAGCCGGGAGTCAACCTAACGATTTGCACTTTGGTCTTGTTTTTAAAACCCGGTATTGTGTTTTTAAGCTGAGCTTTGTAATTTCATTCACTCACCGCAACAGCCGAGATAGGTGCTGACTGGGGAGGTAACTTGGGTGTATCAGAGACTGCTGGTTGGACTAGCCACCATCTTGGGGGTAGCAACTGGTAGCAGGCTAGTATTTTCACCCCTGATTACAGAAATGATCATGATAACGTGAACGCGCAGCGGGTGCGCCGCTGGCACGCTGAAGGCACGCCAAAGTCAAGCCACTCTGCGCCCGTCCGCGCCCAAACGAGCCCAGAGGAGGAAAGGCTAAACAAAACAGAGTAAGCCCCCCAATTACGAGCTGACTAACCTATTCTGCCAATACCTTGCTTAAAATTAGAACTTGGGAACAAACTAAACATCTTGCTCATATATGTTGCTCCAGTAAGTTTCCAACTGTACTGGAGGGGCTAGTAGCTTGCAGGTCCTGTTTTTTTCAAAGAGATCTGATTATGACTAGTCCATTGAATCTAAACAACAAAACGAACCAAGCTATAACCAGTCCTAACAACATGTTATGTAATGTAAGATCCCTAGCAAAACATCCCATTGAAATATGGGATATGATCACTTCGCACTCCCCAGAACTCTTTCTTCACAGAAACTTGGTTAAATCCCACAAACAATCCTTTGATCAATCTAGCCATCCCAGATAGCTATACATTTATTCATCTAGACAGGGATGGAAAAATGGGGGGGGGGGGGGTTGGCATTGCCATAGCCTTCAAAAACCATCTTAACATGAAATGGATTTCAACCTTAAGCAATGATAACATGGAACTGGGTATCTTTAAAATAACCATGTCTCCAACGGATAGTTGGAATGGAGCGCTGATTTATCGGCCTCCAGGATCCATAGCTAACTTTACCAATCATTTGATTGAGCAAATAGCCATGCATGTATTAGCTTACAGTAAATGTATCTTGCTGGTAGTTTTCAACTTTCATGGCGAAGACTACTCCAATCCAGAAGTGATTAAGTTTATATCCAGCCCTAATCTAATCGGACTCTCCCAAATAGTTATTGGCCCTTCACATCGGGCTTGCCATTCTAATCTTTACAAATATTGATCACTTGACCCTCACTCCTCCTAGCCCCCTAACATGGACTGATCAATCTATGATAATTTTTACTATTCAATCACAGTTTACTACGAGCCTAATAGGGAATGCAGGATGGAAAAACAAATTGCGTAGACCATGGCATGACTTATCTCAGGATACCTTTAAAGAGATATTCTGTCCTAACCAATCTGAGAGTGGTGCAGACGTTTCTAGGTTATTGGAAGGCTTTAATTCTGCCTTAGTGACAGCATTAGACTCCTTAATTCCTCAAAAAAACAATAGCTCATTTCAGCGGCGGCTATCAGCCCCCTGGTTTACAATGGAGATAAAAAACGATATATCTAAATATAAGACATTAGAGAGACCCTGGAGAATCAGTAAAGATCCCTTCGACAGACAAGCTTACAAACAATCTCTGTCCAGTTATCATCAGAGAATTAAAACCACCAGACGAACCTTGATTATGAATCAAATTGACCAGGCCAGTTACTCTTCTAAAGCCCTGCTCAACATAGTTACGGACTTTGTATCCCCACAAGCTTGCAGAAAATCCCCAGTGGAATCGCAAGAACTATGCGACTCAATAGCAGCCTATTTTCATGGAAAAATTGCACATATTTATGCTAACTTCCCAACTGCGAAGTCCCAGAACCCTGAAACCCTCACTAGATCCAGAGAATTGGCAAAGCTGAAACTCAGCACCTTTGATCAGTTTGAAACAATCACGCTGGATGAGGTATCCAACCTTCTATCCTGAGCTAAATCCAGCTCGCTCCGCGAACCTTGCCACCCCCAAAATAATGGCCCTTCTATCCACTAGCTGTGCCCTGAAATTCAATTTTTTTGTAACTGCTCAATCCAATCAGGTATTATCCCTATTACATGGAAAGAAGCATAAGTACAACCAATATTAAAAAAAAACTACTGCAGACCCTCAGGTACTTAGTAATTATAGGCCTATATCTGTGTTACCCCTGTTGGGTAAACAATTGGAAAGTGTAATAAATAGGCAGCTAAACTCATATCTCAAGTCAAACAACATTTTGGACCCTTCTCAATCAGGGTTTCGTCCATGCTTTAGCACAGAGACCGCTATCCTGGCTGTGACTGACTCTCTTAGGCAGGTAATGGACGCAGGAGGATCAGTAGGTCTGATCCTACTGGATCTCTCGGCGGCATTTGATACCATTTCACTCTCAAAGCTCGTGGAGAGATTATATTCCTGTGGTATTCAAGGCACAGCCTTAAAATGGCAGCAGAATTTTTTGTCGGATAGACTACAAACCATTATGCTAGGGCCTTACTTCTCAGAGAAAACTCAGTTAGACAAAGGTGTATCCCAGGGCTCTTGCCTAAGTCCGACATTATTCAATGTGTATATGACCCCTTTGGCGAAAATTGTAGAACAACTAGGTTTCGAGATAATCTCATATGCTGATGATACTCATCTTATGTTTACAATTGGCCCTAATTTAGAAGCTGAGAAAATTCGATTTGTAGCAGGCATGCTCGCTATCCCAAAGTGGATGACAGAGAATCGCCTTCAGCTGAATCCTAGTAAAACGGAGATCATGTTAATGGGAAAGCATCAACCATTTGGACGGACGAGCTGCCCCTCCCCCAAACAATGTGTAAAAAATCTTGGATTAAAGCTGGATCAGACTTTATCTATGAAAGTTCATATTGCGGCAATAACTAGCTCCTGTTATTATAGCCTAAGTCTTCTATCAAAGATTTTGCCTTATCTGCCCACCAACCACCTTATAACCCTTGTCCAGGCCATGGTGATTAGTCGACTTGATTATGGAAATGCACTGTTGGCTGAAGTGGGTGGGACTTTGCTTGCTAAATTGCAAGTGATTCAGAACACAGCAGCGAGAATGATTCTAAATCGCCCGGCAGGTTCTCCCTCAGGTCCTTTGCTGAGAGAGCTCCATTGGCTACCTTTGAGGAAGCGATCCAATTTCAAAATCTGTTACCTCACCTATAATGCCTTAAATGGCAAAGGCCCCTACTACCTGCAAAAGAAATTCACTAAATATGTACCCTGTAGAAATCTAAGATCTAATTCCCTAGCTCTCTTAAAGGTCCACTGAGTGCATCTTAGTTGCACAAGGGGCAAAACTTTCTCGTACCTTGCTCCACAGTACTGGATCCAACTGCCCATCACTTTGCGAGAATGTACCTCATACAGTATCTTTAGGAAACAATTAAAAGCCTTCCCATTTTGAATTTCTGCAGTAACCTTGACTCTGGTTCCCACCTTTCAGCCTCCCCTTCTCTATGTGAGCACCAAGATGGCCCCGGGTGAGTTGTGCGGTGTAAAAATACGCCTAACATAACAAAACATATCATACAGCCTGGCTGCTGGCTACACATGTGAGCAAAGTGGTGCTTCTTTTAGCTCAATAGTAGGGTCATTGGTCATTCAGATAAAGGGGACATAAGCACCCGCTTTTCAAGGTGAAAGTGGTGTGTAACTGGTACTCTCCATTGGTTTTTAACATCGGAATTGGCCTTCATACTGATCAGCCCCCACCAGGAGTTTTCCCAGGGAGCCCCATTAAACATATATACTTCAACAGTAATTTAACCAGAGAGTTGTTTATGCTGAGTGGCAGGTGACATGTGTTTTACTATTCTGTAGCATTTCCATAACATTTCATACCCCTTTGAAGGCCACAAGCTCTCCTATTACCATCGGGAGTCTGGTACCCTTTTGGAGTTTATGATTGACAGAGTGCTGATTGAAGTCTTGGCTTCTATGTGAGGTGTTGAGTGAGGTGAATGAGGTACAACAGATGCAAGTTCCCTATGGCAGTGGCCACTGTAATCATGATATATACTTTTTGGTCCCTCATTAAAACATTGCCTCTCTCCCCATTTCATTAATCCACACAACATTTGGCAGGTAAAAGTGATGTGCTAAGCTTTATTTGCATTGCTTGCTGCACATTGGTTGGGGGGGGGGGGGCAAAGTTATTAGCTATGGACAACATCTCTGCGGTGTCCCAAGAGCAATGGTAGCGGTAAGTAAAACATCTCATTGTTACACTAGGCCAGTGAGAGCCCTCCAAGGCCTACAGAGGCAAATCATCTGTTTTTAGAGAAGAATAACTTATAGGAAGCCTAATGTAAAAATATCTGATACATCTCATTGTTTCTCTATGTTAATCAAATCACTGGGATAGCCTTTTAGGGTATGATTGCGATTTAGCCTGGTGAATTGATCTGTCTGCCTGCCCATACATCTGCTGATCTGACCTGCCCACAGAAACATCAGAACACCATTTTTAATTCTATTTTAGGTAATTTTTCTTCATTGTGCTATGAACGAGAAAGACAGGGTAAACCCTTTTTTCCCTTGAATAAAACTTTGCAAAACCTGGAGAACACAAGGAATGAGTAAAAATGTCTGAATCATTCAAATATTCCTAGGTAACTTCAGGGGAAAAAAACAAGAGCCTGAGGCCACTCGACATAACAATAAGGCCATAGCACCTAATATTGTAGATTTAATTGTTGCTGTGTTGTAAAGTATCATCTCATTGCCTAAGATGAACCCCATGATGTTTTGTTGTCATAGTAACCGAGAGGAAAATTGGCAACCCAGGTGCCTCATTAAAATTAAAATCTAAACTTGCTTTTTTCAGTTGTTCTCATTTAACCTGAGAGAGAAAAATATCTCTCTATTTTCCGTACTCTGCAGATAATGCACCAACGACTTCACTGCTGAATTATATGTTATCTTTTCAATGTTTTTTTCTTGGCGGCGAAAACACATGCAAAATAATTGTGTAATTTCATATAATAGGTTTCTTAAACCATTGAATTCCATTACAAAATAGCAAAGGAGTTTGCATTAGGAAGTGTTTCCTTCAAAACAGACCACTGAAGCTAGACTGAATCTAGTTTAAAGCAATGTAAATATTACCCATAGATTTACAGTCACAATGCCACATTGTCAGTTTGTAATTACAACAACGTCTTCAGGGTTTGTCTGATTCACAAGAGTTCAATAAATCAATCAGAACATTTGTAAAGCGCACTACTTACCCGTGATGGTCTCATGGCGCTGGGGGCGGGGGTGCTGCTACTGCTCGAATAGCCAGGTCTTGCGGAGTCTTCCGAAGGTTAGCAGGCCCTGGGTCTGCCGTAGGAGGATGGGGAGGGTGTTCCAGGTCTTGGCGGCAAGGTGAGAGGACGATCTGCTGCCGGAGGTCGCTCTTCGGATGCGGGGGACTGTGGCGAGGATGAGGTCGGCAGAGCGGAGCTGGCGGTTGGGGGTGGAGAAGCTGAGTCATCTGTTGAGGTATGATGGTCCAGTGTTGTAGAGTGCCTTGTGTGCGTGGGTGAAGAACTTGAAGGTGATCCTCTCTTTGGCGGGGAGCCAGTGCAGGTCTCTCAGGTGGGATGTGATGTGGTTGCGGTGAAGGATGTCGAGGATCAGGCGGGCGGAGGCGTTCTGTATGCGTTGCAGTTGTTTCAGGAGTTTGGCTGAGGCTCCTGCATAGAGGGGGTTTCCGTAGTCCAGCCTGCTGCTGACAAGGGCCTGGGTGACCGTTCTTCTTGATTCGGTGGGGATCCACCTGTAGATATTGCGGAGCATGCAGAGGTGTTGAAGCAGGAGGACGAGACAGCGTTAACCTGCTTTGTCATGGAGAGAGTGGAGTCGTGGAAGAACCCTAGGTTGCGTGGTTGGTTGGTGGGTGTTGGAGCTGTTCCCAATGCGGTCGGCCACCAGGAGTCATCCCAGGCCGAGGGGGTGGAGCCCAGGATGAGGAATTCTGTCTTGTCCAAGTTTAGCTTCAGTCAGCTGTTTTTCAGCCACTCGGCGGCGTCCTTCATTCCTTCGTGGAAGTTGGTTTTGGCGATGAGGGGGTCCTTGGTGAGGGAGAGGATCAGCTGGGTGTCGTCGGCGTATGAGATGATGTTGAGGTCATGCATTCGGGCGACATGCCGAGCGGTGCCATGTAGATGTTGAACAGCGTCGGGCTGAGCCCTGGGGTATGCCGCAGATGATCTCGGTGGCTTCGTAGCGGAAAGGGGGGAGGCGGACGCTCTGGGCTCTGCCGGAGAGGAAGGAGGTAGTCCAGTCCAGAGCCTTGTCTCATATCCCAGCATCATGGAGGCGTGTGCGGATATGAGACAAGGTCCGGAAGTTCTTTAGGTCCTTGGGGTGAGCCTTGGTTTTTTTGAGTAGGGCGTTGATCTCGGCGTGCTTCCAGCTCTCCTGGAAGATTGCTGTCTCGAATGAGATGTTGATGGCTTTCCGGAGATGGGAGAGCAGGGGGTCGGTGCCGATGGTGGCTGTGGGGATGGAAGTCTTAGTGTTTGTCGGGGCGGTCATGACGTTGAAGCTGTCGTGGATGTCTGTGATCTTGCGATGGAAGAAGGTGGTAAGGGAATCGCACAGGTCTTGCGAAGGTGGGATGTCGTTGGTGTTGGAGCTGGAGCTGGAGTTGGAGAGATCCATCATGATGTTGAAGAGCTCTTTGCTGTTGTGTGCGTTGTTGTCTAGGCGGTATTTGAAGGGGTCTCTTTTGGCGGATCTGATGAGTTGACGGTGTCTGCGTGTGGCTTTCTTGTGGGCTGCGTAGCTGTCCGTTGTCTGTTCACTGAGCCATTTCTTCTCTAGTTTATGGCAGTTTTGCTTGGAGTACTGGAGGTCTTCAGTGAACCAGTTGGCTTTCTTGCTGGTTACTATATATATATATGAAAGACTGCTTGACATCCATTTACTTTAGGTCTTATCTATTGTCTTTGCCAAACTGAGACTCAAGGCACAATTACTAGTTCGGCAGTCCATGGACTGCCAGACTCATGGTGGTGCGGCAGCAGCGGTCTCCCGACCACCCTATTACAATTAAGGTGGTCGGACACCATTGCCCGCTGCAGCCACCAGGGAACCGTTGTTCCCTGGCAGTGTTGCGGCGGTCAGGAGGCATCAATATGCTTGGTGGGACTGCTGCAGTCCCGCCAAGCATATTAGGAGTTTCCTCTCCTCCATGGTTCCTCCTCCATGATAATCCTTGCACACAGGAAACAAAGGGGATCCTACAGGGCCACTTTATGCCTCTGCGCCCTGAGGAGCATGCAAGAGGGCACAATATGTGCTCCACTGTGTGCATGTACTCCAGCTCTTGCACGGCATGGACTTTTCTGTCTATGCCATGAAGGAACTTTGGCATTACTATTGCAGTGCCCATTTTCAGGGCACTGTCTTGGGAACATAAAAAAAGCCAGCCAGACAGGAGTTACAATCATAATCTGGCGGGCAGCCCCACCACAGGTTTTGTGGTGTGGCGGCAAGGCAGACCGGGCACCTGACTGCCAAACTCATAATCAGGCCCTTACAGTGTTCGTTATGTGCCCTTCCTTCTGATTGAAAGGCTTTCTTTTCTAGCCCACTTTCCTGCTACTAATTAAATGTTTTCCCTCCTTATTCTTGTGTTTGTTCCACCTAACAAACATTTCATTCTCACTGTGTTTTGATTGGGTTAATGTATCATTCTAATCTTGATGTCAGACCATCCACTGCAAACATAAGGGACTTTTTTCTCTCCCTTTTTCCTTCTCTCCCTCCCCACTTTATTAAAAAAAGGTCACCTAGCTGCCTCTTAAACACCTAGCTCCCATGTTCTCAGAGCACCTCCTGCCAGTACAGTGCCTATCTAAAAATAGTTTTTAAACTGTTCCAAGATGGCTGCCCATGCATGTGCATCTACACAAATACACAATAGTCACCTTGAAATGTGGCCATTTTGAAGTGGTTTTCATTTACCCTCAGAAAAATCCTTACAAGATAGTTGAAACACATGCATTCTTATGAGCAAAGACCATCATTGAAATATCGGGTCAGTATGTGACTAATATATAATTTCACATATGTTGTTGGTGTCACACATGAAACAAGTCAGGTTAGGTTTGGTCACCTCAGTACCCAAGGCTTCCTGGAAGTTGTCTGTGGGTAGAAGAAAACTATGGACCTCAATTACAAGCCATTTTTGCCACAATTCTGCCATTGGAGCGTCGCTTAAGTGATTCTCTGGTGGCACACAGTGCAGGCCCATCTCTATGAGGCCACGGAAAGCCACCCTGCGTGGCTTTTCATGGCCTCATAAATATGGTGTTAGGTAACGCATTGCAAGTCACCGAGTTGCCTCAGACTGTATCCGGGAGGCGTGTCACGGGTGTTGCAGTGGGTGTTACGTACCCACTAAATTATCCATTCAGACACTCATACACCTACTCATTCTTCAATACACCTTGGCATATATATATAATATTCTTAAACTTTTTTGCAACACTCAGTCACTGGATGATGTCATCAGTGATGTTATTTTAGATGTCATTAGTGACCATGTCATGAGTGATGTAATATGTGAAACTAGGTGAGGACTGTCTGAAGATGTTATAACAAGTGTGAGTGGTGAGAATTCATTTGGTTTGGACAATTGGTATGGGAATATTTTCACTAGGGAGTTACAGGTTCTATAAAGCAGAAACGTACCCATGTATGTGTTGGCGCTTCAGGTAGCTAAGTCCGCAGTAGAGCAAAATTTGGAATCATGGAACAAGTCGCCTAATGTTGAGAGCCTATTTTTTAGCCATTTTTTCTTCGTGATGGTTTCCATGGCAGGTGGTATTGCCGGATTATCGGGCAGTGGTATGTGCAGGGAGTAAAGGGTTTTGTGACTCAAGTACTTTCGTAGTTTAATCCATGCCCAGCATGTATTTGGGACTGTTTGAATTTCCGTAGGATTACGGGAGCGACCCTGCGGAAGCAATGTCGATAAGGTCTGCGGATATATTTGTGATCTATCAGGTTTGAGGTATTGTAATCGGGCGTCTGGATGGTACCAGTAGTATGTAAAGTGGGTTTGGGCAATTAAATAATAAAGATAGAAATAAGGGACTCCGAAGCCTCCTCGCTCAAAAGGCATGGCGAGGCATGGTTAATGTGTTCCAGTTCACTCTTGGCTGTTTGCCTGCCCATATCAATCGGGTTAAGAGGGAGTGAAGTGTATCAAAAAAGGCCATCGTTAACGGTAGGGGGATGTTTAAGAAAAGGTACAGGAAGCACCGGAGCACTATCATCTTAATGACAGATATTCTACCCGCTATTGAGAGTGGGAGTTTTGTCCGTTTATGAATTAGAGATTTGAGTCGATCATTCACTGGTCCGTAATTTAACCTTATTTCTTCAGCGACAATACAATGCAAATATATCCTCAGATATTTGTGAGGTTCTGTACACCAATTCAGTGGGAATTCAAGGTGATGGTTGTGTGTCAGAGCAAATATTTCAGATTTGGTCCAGTTAATGACCAGATCCGAATGTACGCCAAATTGGACCACTTCTCGTAAAAGTGATGGCAAATTTTCCTGGGGTGACGTACAAATAACATGACGTCATCTGCATAGAAAGACACTGTAAGGGGGCCCGTATGAAGCTGTAGTCCTTGGTGTAAATGGCGTTCCTGATTATGACGGGCCAGTGAGTCCATAGCAATAATGAATAATAATGGTGAGAGCGGGTAACCTTGTCTGGTGCCCCTAGTCAAACCAAACTCTTGTGTGATTATGCCATTTATTTTGAGATGAGCAACGGGGGAAGAGTACAGCATTACGCCGTTGAGCATTACTACGACCGCCGGCAAGGTGGGGTCCATCTGATTGATTACAGAGAAAATTGTACGTAGGTTAAGTGTCGTGGATCGGCCTGGTATGAAACCGGACTGGTAGGGACACAATGTGATGTCTACAAGTAATGCTAATCTAGTGGCTAGTACTTTAGTGATGATTTTGTAGTCATGGTTTAATGACGAAAGCTGCCTGTTGGCATTTCTGGGGGACTTACCAGGTTTAAGTAGCAATATGATAATTGCTTCGCGCATAGTCAGTGAAAGGGCGCCAGTCTGCAATGCTTCATCATATACTTCCAATAGGTGGGGAGGTAGTTCATTTTGATATGCTTTGTAGAAATCCCCAGTGAGTCCATCAGACTCCGGAGCGCGACTGCTGGCTAGTTCTTTAATGGCTTGCTTAATTGCGTCTTCGTCTATGAGGGAGGCCAAGAATTATCGCTGTCCATCTTCTAACCATACCATGGCTATTTCTTGAAGATATGCATCTAGGGCCTGTCCACTGGGCGGGCATTTTGCCTGATGTAGTTTGGTATAATAGTCAAGGAAAGTTTATATGATATCTGTCCCTACCATCACTGGGTGGTCAGTGCCTACGTCCAGTTGTGTGATAAATGTAGATTTGTATTTTGGCCTAAGAAGCTGTGTGAGTGTCTGCGCACTCGCATATTTACCTAAAAATTTGACCTCACGAGCTGCAGCATCTGTAAACTCCACCATCAAAGCTGAACGCTCGCACAAAATCGCCATGGATGGGATGGTTGCATGCGGGTATCCACATGTTTTAATTTCTGCTCAATTGTTTATAATTTAGTCCGAATGGAGCGCAAGACTCCAGCATGCTTGGAGATACATACCCCATGGATAAACGCCTTAGAGGCATCCCAGAGCGTGAGCTGGGACTTAACGAAGCCCTCATAATGTTCAAAAAATTCAGTAACAGCACTTCCGATTTTATTATGAAACACAGAATCCAGTAGGGCATGCACGGAGAATCGCCATAGTGGACGCTGCTTGAGGGTAGATGGGAAGGCAATTTGTAATAATACCGGTAAATGATCCAAAATGTTACGGGAAAGTTTTCCACCCTACCCACCTCTGTCAAGAGCTGCGGTGTTAAGTACCAGTGGTCAATACGTGACCATGTGTCATGCGGGGCTGAATAAAAAGAATAATTACGAACTCCAGGGTGATTGAGACTTCAAGGGTCTGTCAGCAGTGATGATTTCAGGAGTGCAAGGAGGTCCTTAGTGGCTAAAAGTTTAGTAACTCACCCTGGGCCAGTAGTATCAGTGGTTAGATCAAGTGTGAGGTTAAAATCTCCCCCCATCAGGATTGAGTCTGAACCAAACCGGTCAATATGTGAGGAAATTGTGGTGAAAAATTCGGGTTTGTCAATATTGGGGGCATAAATATTTATCAGTAATATGGGCTGCCATGCATTGTATCCGTGGATCAGCAAAAATGTCCCATCTGGATCTGATGTAATCGACACTGTGTGAAATGGAAGAGAGCGTTGTACAAGTATACATACTTCACGTGAGTACGTACTTTAGTAGGAGAAAAAACGATGTTGGCCCCAGGATGCAGCAAATCCGTGTGACGTAAGGAGTGCATAATGTGTCTCCTTTAGCATTGCTATCTTAATGGAGTGCCTTTTCAAATATGCTAATACTTGTCTACTTTTATTGGGGCAGGAAAGTCCTCTAACATTCCATGACAGACATTTAACATGAAGATCAGTAGAGGTGGAACTGGTCATGAACTTACTAGAAGCCATAGTGAACTATGAATGAAAAATAATAATATTCAACTGAAATGTGACATACTACACTTCGTTGTGAGCTCCAAAGAAACCAACAAGAACTATGAAAACAACCAAAGATTAACATCCCACAATAACAACCTCCCACCCCCATCGGATACTCAAATATGCAGCACCTGGTAAATCCCAAGAGAGACATAAGAAGCAAAAAAGAGAGGGGAAGAAAAGAGAAAGAAGGGAAAAGGGAAAGAATAAAAGCTTTAGGAAATTTCCTGAGGAACACGGCAATACTCCTTTCGAGCCTTCACTTATGAAGACAGTCATTGTTTGATCTATGGGCAATCAGCCAGTAGAAGAATAGAAGTTTTTGCCGTCGGTGAGGAACCGGATCTAAGTAGGAATGCTGTGCAGACAGACCATGTTTCCCAAGATCTATTGGACATCGCAGTTGAACCTTCGCTAAAAACACCAGCAATGCCATCAGTTTTCCTTGTCCTGTCATTGTCTTAACTGTTGGTGGTTATTCAAGAATTGGGTCGCTGAGTCCGGGGTATCAAAGATCTGTGATTTATTACCAACCTGCACCCTGAGTCTGGCAGGATTTGGCATGGCGTAGCTTAGGTTGTTTTTTTGTAACGAGCGCTTCACATCTGCATATTTTCGGCGAGCGATCTCAACCATGGGCGTGAAGTCTGGGAACAAGAAGATGTTAGATCCTTGGTAGGTATGTGCACCTCATTCTCTGGATAAGCGTAGGGCAGTGTCCCGATCGTTGTAATTTAGCAGGTTAGCAATAATGATCCGGGGGGTAGCACCCGGAGATGGCGATGGGCCCAACGATCGATGTGCTCGCTCGACAGGAAACGTATTTGAGAAGGCGTCTCGGCCAAAAAGACCGGTCAGTACAGCTTCGATAAACTTGGTCATGATGCTGTGTGTGGTGGATTCTGCAATACCGGCAACTTGCAGGTTGTTTCTGGGAGAGCTCGCTACCAAATCCTCCAGCATTATCGGCAATTGCTTAATGAGGCCTTCGGATCTATCCAATCTTTTCTGAATATCGGGCCGCCCGTCCTCTAAATCAGAGACATGCTGTTAACTCCATCCAGGCGAGTGTCGTGCCCCTCCAAGCGCCCATGAATATCGTCCAGGCGGGTAGTCAGTGTGTCGAGCCAGGAATCTATAGAGTAAAATCACACCCTAAGTTCCGCCAAAATGGCTGCAGCTCCATCTAATGGAGGGGGGTCCTGGCCCGAGGCTCCATCCACCTCGTTGCGTCGTGGGGTCTTACCCCCATCGAAGCTCAGCGCTTTTGTTTTGGGTCGGTTCGGCCCATAATGAAAAGTAATGGAGACCAAGGTGTGGGTTTATTTCTTTTCTGATTACACTACCGTAGATTGGGGGTCAAAAGGGAAAAAGTTTATAGACTAGTGGGTGTGTATTCCCTTAACATAAACTAGATACCACAAAACACACCTCTAGTCTTGTCCATGTGTATTAAATCAGTTTATGCAGTTTTTTGCCATATCTCTCTTGAAACTAAGTAAAGTGATATATATCACATCAAGGGGGAAGACCTCCCTTAAGGATAAGACCCCTCACTCACCCGAAGGTGACATGCTTCATCATATGGGTCCTCCTTACCAGTATTGAAAACCTAGTCAACACTGGGAGCTACTACTTCTAGTTTTAAGGAAGGAGCTCAGAGATGTTTTTTAGGAGAAGGATAGTAATCCCATATGTGAGATGATAGGTGTAGTGAGGTTAGCAGCGCTGTGTGAGAAAATAGAAGGTGAATTAAAACTGCCTAGGTAGACTCCACTGTTACTCACTTTATTCTAGTGTTCTACCTGACAGGATTAAAAATGAAACAGCACGTGGTATAAATATATAACCACTGTCACTTATGTGGTCAACATGTTTCAGCCTAATGATCAAAACCTTTTGTATCAGCTGCTTTCTTCAGGACCAGATGTAATTGTGTAATTGCTGCTGCAAAAAGTGAAAAATAATAATAAAGTTTATACAACACCCATATTCCTGTTTTTCCTTCTTTATCAGGTTATACCCAGGTTATCTAAGGAAAAGAAAGTTCGAGAGAGGAACACAAAGGCAAAAAAACAATAAATCACATGGTTGTTTGAGCATTGTGCATTAGTCACTATGTCATAAATTTCTTTATGCTTTTTTATGGTCATATATAAGGACTTACCCTCATCTGTAGGATAGCCCTGTCTCACCTCTACCAGACAGGCTGCTCTGGAGGGAGGCCCCGCACTGCGGGAGAAAAGAAATGGCAGAAGAGGAGTCAGTAAATTGTACACCCATTCCACTACATTCCTAATTACTCTAACAATCAGGAGGTAAGTAAGCATATTTTAGGTGTGGCATTCGCAGCGACCCCACGCTAAAAAGCCATCTTGTCTCTATAAGAAACAAGGCAAAGGAGAACGTTTTTTCAGGAGGAAAGTTACCTGCTGACCCAAAACTTCTATCGAGGTGATGTTTACAATTCACTAGAGAAACGTCCCTCTTAATGAATAATACCAGCGATCAAGGTTACGCTAACAGTATATTACTGACTGAATCACTCAACTGTCCGTCGGTACCTCGTTACTCGAACAACCATGTGATTTATTGTTTTTTTGCCTTTGTGTTTCTCTCTCGAACTTTCTTTTGGTTAGATAACCTGGGTATAACCTGATAAAGAAAGAAAAACAGGAATACCGGTGTTGTATAAACTTTATTATTATTTTTCACTTTTTGCAGCAGCAATTACACGATTACATCTGGTCCTGAAGAAAGCCGCTGATACAAAAGATTTTGATCATTAGGATGAAACATGTTGACCACATAAGTGACAGTGGTTATATATTTATACCACTGTGCTGTTTCATTTTTAATCCTGTCAGGTAGAACACTAGAATAAAGTGAGTAACAGTGGAGTCTACCTAGGCAGTTTTAATTCACCTTCTATTTTCTCACACAGCGCTGCTAACCTCACTACACCTATCATCTCACATATGGGATTACTATCCTTCTCCTAAAAAACATCTCTGAGCTCCTTCCTTAAAACTTGAAGTAGTAGCTCCCAGTGTTGACTAGGTTTTCAATACTGGTAAGGAGGTACCATATGATGAAGCATGTCACCTTCGGGTGAGTGAGGGGTCTTATCCTTAAGGGATGTCTTCCCCCTTGATGTGATATATATCACTTTACTTAGTTTCAAGAGAGATATGGCAAAAAACTGCATAAACTGATTTAATACACATGGACAAGACTAGAGGTGTGTTTTGTGGTATCTAGTTTTGTTAAGGGAATACACACCCACTAGCCTATAAACTTTTCCCCTTTTGACCCCCAATCTATGGTAGTGTAATAAGATATTAGTACGACCTTTTGGTCGTGGGTCTATCCATAGCTCAGTTCTCTCTGAACTCAGCTATCCTTTCCTTCTTGCTTTACTTTTAGGTTGGCTGTTTCTCACGTTGAGGTCGTGTGGACGCGAGGGTCAGCGTTAAAAAACCTAAACATCTGTTGTAATAATGGCAGAAAGACTGGGACTTACCTTTGACGAAGAAATGACACGTGAGATTCTAAGTACCCCTAGTATCCTTGATATTTCCTCTAGTACCACCATAAAACCCAGTGATGACTGGTCTAAACTTGTAACACTCAAGAAGTCACACTCCAGAACACAAGTACACGGGTTAGTAATGACTGAATACTTTCGGGCAAATTGCACTCCATCAGGTCTAATAGTAACAAACACCCCACGCCTCTTTCTAGATGACAAAACTTTCCTACGAGATTGGTCCCTTATCGCATGGAAATGCACCAGAGATTGGTTAATCTTAATAATTACAACAGCTAAAAAAGCAGCAGACTTACTATTAGTAGAAATTCAAACATTGAAAGCAAGTATCAAATCGGTATTAGTGAGTTCAGTCTATAAAAAACAAGCTGATGAAACCTTTAAGAAACAACTTGATGATACAAATAAAAATAATACCGAGTTTAAGAATGCAATCTTAGCTACCAAAATCACGAAATTCAAAAAAGATCTAGATAAGTTCGCCATGGACAAGGTGTATCCTTATACAAGCGACGAATATGTCCCGCCACAAGTCAATCGAAAAGGTGGCAGATACGGATCAAATTACTATACATCATCGAGTGAAGATGACTCCAGTGGTGAAGATAATCTAAATTCTGGAGGCCAAAGTGGTAGACCAACGAACCGACGAGGAAGAGGCAGAGGCTCAAGAAGAGGGAACTTCTATGGACAGGGACGTAACCCATGGTGGCCGCCAGCACCTTTTGGTTTTCAACCTGGACATCCACAACAGCCACAATTTTTCCCGTATCCACCCTACAACCACATGATGCCACAACAGCCTTTTTTAGGGTTTGGCCCCACCAATCAAAGAGGAAGAAGAAGAGCGCCAAAAACAAGGGTGAGCTGGAATTCACCGGTAGCAACAACAATGACAGCACAAGCACCGGGGACAGCAACAACGAGCGGCACAAACAAATGATTGTGAATCTCAGTTCCTATGTTCCAACAACCATGGAGCTACAAGTCCTGGAAAAAGGGCTTGGATATGTACCCTCATCTAAAGGAGATGCCTTTCAGACGCGCCAAGAATTGGCAGCTTTTTTCAGGAAGATTCGCCTGAATGCATTCTTCAAAGATAAGGAAACTGGAGAGAATCGCACCCTAAATACGTGGTTACGCCCTAAATTTACTTTTAATCCACCAACCTATCTGGTTCCAGCACGTATCATAGCCTTTGAGGGAGCAGTGCTTTTTGATTTTGAGAGAATTTCTACTAGCAATTATAGCCAATTCCAGAATCTCACTAGACTGGAGAAGATCTCCCTACAGAACCTGGCAGACAATTCAGAAATAGTAATAAAACCCGCGGATAAAGGGGGCACGGTGGTACTTCTGGATAAAGAGACTTATAGAAATGAGTGTCTCCGACAACGAAATGATTCAAAGTCATATTTGAGGCTACAACTAGATCCCTCCACTCGCTTGAAAAATGAGATCACCAAAAAAGTGGAAGAGGCAAAAGAAATGAAGTGGATCACGGAAAATGAAGCTCTATATCTGGTAGCGACAACACCAATAGTACACTACTTCTATGTATTACCCAAAATACATAAAGCCACTAGACCTCCACCAGGGAGACCGATTGTTTCGGGGATCGGTTCTCTACTTGAACCACTATCTAGCTTCGTAGATGTGTTTCTACGCCCCTTGGTATCGCAGATGACAACTTTTATCCAGGATACCAAGCATCTACTCACGGTGATCCAAGATGTACCTTTTGATACAGAGCAGGACTGGCTAGTGTCCTTCGACGTAGAATCTCTCTACACGTGCATTCCACAAGAAGAGACTTTGTCCACAATAAAAGGAATGTTGGAATCATCAACTTGGGAAAGTATCACACCCATCAAATTTGTTGTTTTGTGCCAGGAATGTGTTGAAGGAGAACTTTTTCAAATTTGAAGACCTATTATACCTGCAGATATCAGGAACTTGTATGGGAAGTGTTTGTGCTCCCGGCTTGGCCAATTTGTATGTCCACAAAGTCGAACAGGAGACGATATTGGCTTCGGGCAATCCATTCTTGAATCATCTACGTACCTGAAAAAGGTACATGGATGACATTTTCGTCATCTGGATAGGCGATGAAAAGACATTGACAATGTTCCACGAATGGCTGAATAACCAAAATGATTTTCTGAGGTTTACTTTAGAGTTCTTCAAAACCAGTCTTCCATTTTTGGATCTTTGATAAAACCAAGAGATGGAGAACTGATAACAGAACTCTATAGAAAACCATCTGCATGTAATTCCCTGTTATCATTTCAGAGCTACCATCCACGAGCCCTTCGTGAAAACTTACTGTTCGGGCAGGTTTTACGCATTAGGC
Organism: Lissotriton vulgaris; assembly: GCF_964263255.1. NCBI lineage: Eukaryota > Metazoa > Chordata > Amphibia > Caudata > Salamandridae > Lissotriton > Lissotriton vulgaris. The sequence goes on from NC_141685.1 coordinate 1,473,198,142, forward strand.
ATAACTGCACAGAGCTGGTACAATATGAAGAGCATGCAAAAGCATTGACACTAGACCTAAAGGAAAAGAAATATCCCAGCCATGTGATTCGCAAGTCCAAGAAAAGAGCGGCTAATAATAATAGAGAAGCGCTACTTGAAAGATCACAAACAAAGGAAGTGAAACCAAGATTAACCTTTGTTAATACCTTCTCTAGCTTTTCTAACTTTGTTAAGAAAAGTATAAATAAACACTGGCAGGTCCTAAATTTAGCAGACAATGTACTCCAACGACCATTGTTCGCATATAAACGGAGCACGAATTTGAAAGACAAGCTCGTCCATACCCGACCACAAGTGACAAAAGACACTAGGGCACAAACAACACTTTGGAATCTCCCTCCAGTGATAGGACACTTCCCTGTGGAACCTGTACAGTCTGCCCACAAACTGAAAAAACCCAGGAAATTGATATAGGTACTTCACGACCGTGGAATATTGACAAACACACCAACTGCAATAGCGAGCGTTTGATCTACCTAATATGGTGTCCGTGCCAGCTTCGGTATGTGGGAATGACCACTATAAAAGATTAAAACTCGCATTCAAGAACATAAGAGTACGATCAGATGTGGCAAACGCTCAACTAAGCTAACTAATCACTTTTTAGACAAAGGCCATCTCGACACAGACCTACATTGGGTGGTTCTGGAAAAACCTTGGATTCAACCACACTTCACAGATCCTTCGCGGTTTTTATTCCGCAAAGAACAACAGTGGGTGTACCGACTTAAAACAGATACAACAGGCCTGAATGATGAGATACCTTGGTCCGCCATTTAAGTATCCAGGGGTACCATCCTTTTCCACTTATTACTATATATATTCAGACGGGTGGGAGAATGAGAAGAATGTCTCTACCCTTTACCTATGCACTTATTTAAGTGATAAAACTAATACTACAATCTAAGAATGATTATACAATTATACATGTGGCACTGACAGCACGACATGATTTATATAGGAAAGTATGACTAATATTTAATATTTGTTGTCTCTAATAACATCGCTTGGGTTTAACATAAACAAAGCGATTTGTTTGACGTTCATATATAATCGCCTATAACGATAAATGAGATAATGTCATGGATCTTAAGTGCATGGGCGATAAATAGTGTCACTAACACACGTCCCTGCCATTCACAACGTATCTGTTTATGTTTATGTTTATGTTTTTGAGATTTTTATTGCACGCAAATACCCGAGGGTGTCTCGGCGCAGATCGGACTCCTGAGATGAAGCTACCTTAAAATCATTGGTCAAATAACGAAGTTTTCAGGAGTTTTCGAAAAATAGTGAGGGTTGGACTGGTTTTAATGGGCAGAGGAAGGGAGTTCCATAGCTTGGGGGTGGCTACTAGGAATCGCCTGTCTCCCCATCTGTCTCAAATAGGACAAGACGCGTTACAACAATGAGCGTAAAAACAAGGTTTAACGATTGTGTGAATTCTACAATGTTACCGGTTTCTTAAATATCGATAATAAAGAACTCAGCAATAACTAATAACAACCGGCGAGCGCATGCATGGAGTGTAGTGTCATCAGTAGACGCGCATGCGCATTTGCAAAATACAGGCAGCTGGGAGGTCAGCTAATAGCGTGAGGACCCCAGAAAAACACAGCGGCAGGCAATCATGCCGTTTGCATATAAATACGCTCTCGCCCTGCCGTTCGGTACCTCCAGGGGCGAGCTCTTTCGAGTAACGAGGTACCAACGGACAGGTGAGTGATCCAGTCAGTAATATACTGTTAGCGTAACCTTGATCGCTGGTATTATTCAATAGGAGGGACGTTTCTCTAGTGAATTGTAAACATCACCTCGATAGAAGTTTTGGGTCAGCTGGTAACTTTCCTCCTGGAAAAACTTTCTCCTTTGCCTTGTTTCTTATAGAGACAAGATGGCTTTTTAGCGTGGGGTTGCTGCGAATGCCACACCTAAAATGTGCTTACTTACCTCCTGATTGTTAGAGTAATTAGGAATGTAGTGGAATGGGTGTACAATTTACTGACACCTCTTCCGCCATTTCTTTTCTCCCGCAGTGTGGGGCCTCCCTCCAGAGCAGCCTGTCTGGTAGAGGTGAGACATGGCTATCCTACAGATGAGGGTAAGTCCTTATATATGACCATAAAAAAGCATAAAGAAATGTATGACATAGTGACTAGTGCACAATGCTCAAACAACCATGTGATTTATTGCTTTTTTGCCTTTGTGTTCCTCTCTCGAACTTTCTTTTCCTTAGATAACCTGGGTATAACCTGATAAAGAAAGAAAAACAGGAATACCAGTGTTGTATAAACTTTATTATTATTTTTCACTTTTTGCAGCAGCAATTACACAATTTCATCTGGTCCTGAAGAAAGCCGCTGATACAAAAGGTTTTGATCATTAGGCTGAAACATGTTGACCACTTAAGTGACAGTGGTTATATATTTATATCACTGTGCTGTTTCATTTTTAATCCTGTCAGGTAGAACACTAGAATAAAGTGAGTAACAGTGGAGTCTACCTAGGCAGTTTTAATTCACCTTCTATTTTCTCACACAGCGCTGCTAACCTCACTACACCTATCATCTCACATATGGGATTACTATCCTTCTCCTAAAAAACATCTCTGAGCTCCTTCCTTAAAACTTGAAGTAGTAGCTCCCAGTGTTGACTAGGTTTTCAATACTGGTAAGGAGGACCCATATGATGAAGCATGTCACCTTCGGGTGAGTGAGGGGTCTTATCCTTAAGGGATGTCTTCCCCCTTGATGTGATATATTTATCACTTTACTTAGTTTCAAGAGAGATATGGCAAAAAACTGCATAAACTCATTTAATACACATGGACAAGACTAGAGGTGTGTTTTGTGGTATCTTATTTCTTTTCTGACCAGTGGCATGGCAGGGTTGAAGAGAAGGTATGATAGGCCCCAGTTCACTAGTTAAGTCTCACATTCAGCACCAGCCGCCGAGGAAGGCCAGCATTTTCAGGTACGGTGTTGAAAGCTGTGCGCCCAGTAGAGTGACTAATGGACTCTCCCAATGGTAGTGGCGCTGTGGTCCAAAATGATGAACGGGGACCAGTCAAGCTTGGGGTGGCATATCCCAGGTGGGCACAGTCTGGTCACTCCAGCATCAGGGCATGGGGCAGAACACATTAAGCATGTCGCATATCTTCCAGCATGAGGGGAGGGTTTTTAAACATGATGCTACATCGCAGGATTCATTTTCGGCCTGGGGCAGGTCAAAAAGTGAATGACCGTGATTCACGGTACCATGCATCAGTGTGAGGCAGGGTCTGCGCACACAACGGGGAAACACGTGTCAGTCGGCCCAAACAGGCCCCTACTGGCCTCAGGAATTTTAGAGCAAGGGGCCGCTTGATTCGCTTCATTACACATCAGCTTCAAAACCAGGTCAGGTCCCCAGTGCAAGTAGCTGTATTTTGGCTTGCTCTCATGCACGTTGGTGGTTCAGCATATCGACTAGCTCTGGTGGCATCCATCAGAGCCTCGCTATCTGAGCTCCGCCCTCAGGCTCACCCGAGTTCCCTGTCGATTTGGGCCTCCTAGCCAGGCTCCGCAGGCATATCTTCGTCTTGCCAGAATCCCCAGCCGTCATTTGAAATACCAGAACACTCTTGGCATCTTCAGTCGTTATTTGGCAGTGTCAGCAGCTTATTTTAGTAGCAGATATAGCCATCAGATTAAATTTTTTGCGTGGCGGCTCTGGAGCTTTCAGGTTAGGCAGCCACATTGGTCGCCGGCTCGGCCACGCCCCCATGTCAGCCTAACTACAATGTCCCTGAAATCTGTGGTTTATTCAGTGAATTTCTAAGGTTTTTTAAATGCTAATTCTAACTATGCCCACATAGGTAGGACATGTGCAGAAAGAGGAAGAAAGGCACAGAAAGAAGCAAGAGAAGTGCAGAAAGCAGCAAGAGAGGCACAGAAAGAGGAAGAGAGGTGCAGAAAGAAGCAAGAGAAATGCAGAAAGAGTCAACAAGTCCAGAAAGAGGAAGAAAGGTGCAGAAAGAAGCAAGAGAAGTGCAGAAAGAACCTACCTAGGTGCAGAAAGAGGCCTGCTTTGACTGTACCTTACAACAGACTCATACAAAGTAGCCTAATGACTAATCCATCTCCCAAGATGTCTTAACCCTCACTTTTCTCTTGAAGGTTCACTATTAATCGACTTCTCAGAATGTTAGGCCTACCAAATATTTAAAAAAGCAATTCTAAGCATATCAATGTTGTATGTCTGACCAAGTTTGTAAAGGTATGCATGCGTGTCTCTGCTTTTACCTAGTGATATGTTACATAAAAATAGACATAGAAATACTTGAATACCTGTGTTTCAAACAGCATACTCTGTAAATTTGTGTACAGAAAGGTGTATGCATTTCTTTCTCCTCACAATACAGGGCACATGGGTATTCAGTAGTTTATTTGAGGGGCTATATAACAAATATATACATAAGATATGTCTCTGCCTGTGCATCCAAATGACAGAACAGAACTGAGAAAATTTGACCACCTACAGGAGGTTACACGCTTTTTAAGTTACCATCGTCAGATGCATAACACATGTAAGAATACATGTATAAGTAGACATATACTTCAGCCTCGAGAGCACGCAGACCTTTAAACTTGACAGCTTGCACTTCCCATTTGATTACAGAAAGAGGCAAGAGAAGTTCAGAAAGAAGCAAGAGAGTTGCAGAAACAGGCTAAAGAGATACAGAAAGAGGGAACAGGAGTGCAACCAGAGGCAAGAGAGGTGCAGAAAGAGGGAAGAGGGATACAGAACGAGACAAGAGTGGTATAGCAAGAGGCAAGAGGGTTGCAGAAATTTGCAAGAGAGGTGCAGAAAGAACCAACAGAGGTGTAGAAAGAGCCAAGAGGGGTACAGAAAGAGGCAAGAAAAGTGCCGCAGAGAGAAGCAAGAGAGGTGGAGAAAGAGGCAAGAGGGGTGCAAACAAAGACAAAAGAGATGCAGAAAAAGGGGGAATGGTGCAGAAAGAGGCAAGAGGGGTGTAAAAATGCGCCACAGAAGTGCAGAAAGAAGCAAGAGCAGTGCAGAAAGATCCAACAGTGGTACGGAAAGAGGCAAGAGAGGTGCAGAAAGAGAAGAGAGGTGCAGAAAGAAGCAACAGAGGTGCAGAAGGAGACAAGAGAGGTACAGAAAAATAGAACAGGGTGCAGAAAGAGGCAAGAGAGGTGCAGAAAAGGAAAGAAGGGTTCAGAAAGAAGCAAGAGGCGTGCAGAACGAATCAAGAGGGGTGCAGAAAGACACAAGAGAGGTACATAAAGGAGCAACAGAGGTGCAGAAAGTAGCAAGAGGGCTGCAGAAAAAGGCAAGAGAAGTGCAGAAAGAAGCAACAGAGGTGCAGAAGAAGGCAAGAGAAGGGCAGAAAGAGGTAAGAGAGTTGCAGAAGCAGTCAAAAGAGGTGCAGAAAGAAGAAAGAGCAGTGCAGAAAGAACCAACAGAGGTGCAGAAGGAGGCAAGAGGGGTGCAGAAAGAGGCAAGAGGGGTGCAGAAAGAGGCAAGAGAAGTGTAGAAATAAGCAAGAGAGGTGCAGAAGGAGGCAAGAAAACTGCAGAAAGAAGCAAGAGAGTTGTAGAAACAGACAAGAGAGATGCAGGAAAAGGGACCAGGGGTGCAAAAAGAGGCAAGAGAGGAGTAGAAAGAGGAAAGAAGGGTCCAGAAAGCGGGAAGATGGGTGCAGAAAGAAGCAACAGGTGCAGAATGAAGCAAGAGAAGGGCAGAAAGAAGCAATAGAGGTGCAGAAGGAGGAAAGAGAAGTGCAGAAAAATGCAGGAGAGTCACAGAAACAGGCAAAAGAGGTGCAGAAAGAAGAAAGAGCAGTGCAGAAAGAACTAACAGAGGTGCAGAAAGAGGCAGGAAAGATGTAGAAAGAGGCGGTAGAAGTGCAAAAAGAAGCAAAAAAGGCAAGAGGGGTGCAGAAAGAGGCAAGAGAGGTGCAGAAAGACGCAAGCGGGTGCAGAAAAAGCAAGAGAGGTGCAGAAAGAAGCAAGAGAAGTGCAGAAATGAGCATCAGATGTGCAGAAAGAGGCAAGAGAGGTACAGAAAGATGCAAGAGGAGTGTAGAAAGAAGCTAGAGGGGTACAGGGATGGAGAAAGATGCAAGGGAAGTACAGAAATAAATAACAGAGGTACAGAAAGAGGCAAGAGAGGTGCATACAGAGGCAAGAGAGGTGCAGAAAGAGTGAAGAGGGGCACAAAAAGAGGCAAGAGGGGTGCAGAAAGAGGCAAGAGAAGTGCAGAAATAAGCAACAGAGGTGCATAAAGAGGCAAGAGAAGTGCAGACTGAGGCAAGAGATGTGCAGATAGAGGCAAGAGGGGTGCAGAAATTTGCAAGACAGGTGCAGAAAGAACAAAGAGAGCTGCAGAAAGAGGCAAGAGGGGTGCAGAAAGAGGCAAGAGAAGTACAAAAAAGCAGCAGAGGCGCAGATCGAGGCAAGAGAACTGCAGAAAGAGACCAGAGAGTTGCAGAGACAGACCAGAAATGTACAGAAAGAGGGAACAGGAGTGCAGACAAATGAACTGAAAGAGGGTATTTAGGAGATTCAGAACTCAAGGGCGCACTGTCTCAGTTAATACGTTACAGTGTGTGATGTAGATGGTTGATGTGTAGTGCGTGAAGAGCAGGCGGAAAACACCCTTAACCGTCTAAAAAAGTCAAAAGACTAAGCAAAATTACAAAGCTGTGCTCTCGCAACTACATTAAGTTATCACAGATAAAGTACAATGACTGATGAAGATATATGAACAGAAGCAGATTCTTTTGTGTGTTTCTTGTCACAGCAAGAAGTTGGTTTATTTTCTCCAGACTTGAGGAATGTCACAAATAGCCGACACGTGTTTCGTCGTGTACAGTTGAGTCAACACGACTCTTCAGGGCTGGTGGTACAAAAATAACGTATGCATATTCATTTTTGCGTCATATCATTGTGACATACTGCATATGGTGACAGAAGTGCATCCAACATGCAGTAGTGACGTGCGTGTTCATTCGCACATAGTGGTTGTGTTTGGTGATGACGTTCAAGATCTAGGAAGTGTACCACTACAAGGATGTGGGTGATTGGCCTTGAGTGGTAGTGCACAGGTGGTGAGGTACGGTGATATAGCGTCTGTGTCTATGGTCATTGTTCGCACGCACACAGTGCTCCTGCAATTCGAAGGTTTGTGAGGTGGTTGGGCATCCAAGAGGAAGTGTACTAAAAAGAAGTGATTTGTGAGATTGTTGGTGATAGAATCTAACCGGAGCGTCTACATATAGTATAGCGTGGAAAAACTGCGGTATTTGTTATAAGTTAAGGGCAGACAAACTAACTTCATACGCAGACAGACTCTCTCCGTGTAGTGGATTCTATTACCTTAAAGTTCAACTCCAAATGTATGGGTTGAAAATAGTCTGGACCTCGTGGTTGCGTTCTATGTAGGTAAATGGGGGAGAGAGAAAGGAAAAAACTCATAAAGGAGGCATTGAAACGGGGAATGTCCTTGGACATCTGTTAAAATAGTCAATTTGACTGAGGACAGGGTGGAAATAGTCCTTACCACTATGTTAGTCAGAATCAGGTTTATGACTGGTATGGAAGTGTATATCCAAAAGGATCACGTGCAAGAAGCACTTTATCTCGTTAAGTTCCGCCTTTTTAGTAGGTGGTAGTCTTCGAGTGTTGGCACTCTATTAAGACAGAAAATCATAATATGCAAAGTTGTTATAATTTGAAACGTTTGTCTAATAAGGCGTTCCAATTAGCATTAGTAATCTTGTTTAAGATAACAATCAATAGGTTGAGAGTAAGTGAATACCTGAATACGGGTGCGTTTCAGGCGGAATCCGGGAGGGGATCCATCCGTTGTGTTGCTTTAAGGGAACGGGTGCGTTTCCTCTGTGGCGGTGTGCTATAGACGGCAAAACATTAAAAGCGCACCCATTAGATACGCGAGAGCCCGGTTCTATGGGCTTTAAGAGTTAAATGTTAAAGGGGAAAAATGATCAAATGGTTGAGCGGGGAAGCCTAACGACTTACCCGTGGTATGGTATCCCTCCTCTGGTAGTTCCCGGTGGTTGTCTCTCGTGTACGAACACGTGACCCGGGGGGAGGTGTTGTTATATAGAAGTAGTAGACATCAATGATGCCTAAAAGTTTACCGTACAAACATAGGCGCCATTATTAAGAGGGGAGAAGTTCGTAGAAATGTTCCATAACGAGGTATTCTCGTGTTTGAACAGGATAAAATGTGTAGTTACCTTAAAGTATTTAGCAATGGAGGTGATGCATATCGACATGAGATGTGTGGGCATGGTGATTGCCATTGTTATTGCAAAAGATTTTTATTATCGTATTTTCGATAATTTGGTCAAGGAAAAAATTATTGTTAATGGAAACTGGCGGCTGTGCAGGCTATTCTATTCCTATCTGTTCAGTGGATGGTGGCAACTGATTTAGTAGTGTCTAGTAGCTTAGGTGATATTGAGGGGGTACATGCCAGCAGCTATTTGTGAGCAGAACTCATAAACAAGATGTGGTGTAGAAAGAGTGATTCAGATAACGTGATTACCACAAGGGTGTGAGTGCACCATTATCACTACATGTTTGTGAGTTCATTTATCATGTATTCGACATAAATTCATTACAATACAGATTCTCACATGTTATGGATGTTTGTATATGCGAGATTATAATGTGATTCAAGCATTACATTAAACAGTACATCTTAAATTTTATATCACACAGTACATACAGTCGGTAGCGTCATTCAACTCCCACAGGTAATGAACCTCTCTAGCGGAGTCTCAGTTTGTTGCTGAGGGTCTCAGACTACTGCTAAAGGGATAATTCAGTTAGTGTGTGCAGATGATGGGTCCCCACGGTGACTAGTTAGTCACCCAGAAAGTATTGAAGCTCAGGATCGTAGTTCAGCCCATGTTCCACGCTTTGTAAGCGCATGATCCATGTGGCTTCCCTACGTCTGAGTGTCAATTCACGGTTACCCCCTCTGATATTGAGGGGAATCATGTCAATTCCAAAGACACGTACTTTGATGTCATCCTCCAGAGGTTGGCATTCTGCTATGTGTAGGGCTACCGGGTATCTGGGGTCTCTTTTCTGTATAGCTCTCATGTGTTCAGAGATTCTTTCTTTGAGAGCCCTGATTGTGCTGCCTACATAGATCTTGCCACATTGGCATTCTATTATGTACACCACGAACTTGCTCAGGCAAGTAATGTTATGTTTGATTTTGTAAACAGTCCCTTCCGGACCTTTGAAAGCTGTGGTGCCATGTTTCCCCCAAATGCACATGGAACAGAAACCACACTTGTGGAATCCAAGGCCTCGTGTGGACAGCCAGTCACGTGCTGTGGTGTTAGGGGGAACTGTGGGGCTCAATTTATTTCTCAGAGTAAAGCCCTTTCTATATGTGATGGAAGGTCTGTCTGGAAGAAATTCCTTGAGTACAGGATCTTCTGTTAAGAGTTTCCAATGTCTGTTGAAACTCTTTTTGGTAATGTGGTTAAGTGCATTAAATTCTGTAATAAGTCTGATTTGTTGACCAGAGGACTCTACCTCTGTACGTGTCTTCAAACAATCAGGTCTCGGGATGATTCTGGTCTTAGATTCAGCTTTCTTGAGGGATGTCTTAGAGTACCCTCTCTTATGAAATCTGTCTTTCATGTTTGTAATGCAGTTGTCAAACTCGCTGGCTTCACTACAGTTACGTTTAGCTCTTAGGAATTCTCCATATGGGATGGAACGTAACTGGTGTTCAGGGTGAAAGCTAGAAGCATGGAGTATAGAGTTACAGGAAGTCGGTTTCCTGAACACTTTGGAGTGTAGATGGTTGTCCTTAACATAAAATTCTAGATCTAGGAATTCCATATTGGTAAGGCTATGTCGCATAGTAAAGCTAATTTCCCATGTGTTAGTGTTAAGATATTCAAAAAAAGAGAAAAGAAGTTCCTCAGATCCTGACCATAAGAGAAAACAATCGTCGATATATCGACCCCAAAAGACTATGGAGTCGATATACTGTGTTCCTTTGGTGCCCCAAATAAGATCAGCCTCCAAGGCCCCCATAAAGAGATTAGCGAAGGAGGGTGACAATTTGGAGCCCATGGCTACTCCCTTTTTTTTTCGGTACCATTTCCGATCGAAAATAAAGAAATTATTCTCAAGAATAATCTTCATCATGTGTAATAGCATGTTGGTATGTGCCCATAGTGAAGCCGGTCTATTAGATAGAAGTTTGGTAATGGCTGAGATGCCTAATTCGGGATTGATGCTGGTATAAAGAGACACCACATCCATAGTTACTAATATGGTGTCCTTTTGCCATTCCATGTCTGACATGATATTCAGTATATGTTTGGAGTCTTGTATGTAAGACGGAAGGTTCTTGACTAGAGGTCCCAAGAAAAGATCCACATATTCTGCGATTCTTTCAGTGGGACCCCCAATCCCCGATACTATCGGTCTACCCGGTGGAAACGGTGGATCTTTGTGGACTTTGAGTAAAGTATACAGCCAGGGATACGTGGGTCTGAAGACCTTGAGGTACAGGTACTCATTGTCATCCAGAAGACCAGATTGTTTCCAGTTTAGTAGGAGTCCATTAAGTAGTAGTGTTAGTGGACCCATATGGTTATGGTTAAGTAACTCGTAACATGAGTCATCACTCAGTTGGCCAAGGATCTCATTGTTGTAATCCACAAGATCCATGACCACCACATTGCCCCCTTTGTCAGCCTCCCTGATGATGATATTGGGGTTCTTGCTTAAAGTGGAAAGTGCTAGCCGTTCCCCTTTGGTCAGGTTGTCTCTGTACTTAAATTTGGTGTTTAGGTTCTTGGTGTTAGTTCTGTTAAGATCCTCAAGAACGTGTCTGTGGAAATTGTCAATCATGTTACCCCCTGATAACGTGGGTGTCCATTTCGATTTGCTTTTCAAGCACTCGCCATGCATGGTGGAGAAGTGTGGCTCAGGGGTTAGAGGTGGCAGACCTGGAGCTTGAGTTTCGGCCCTGGACCAGGGTTCAATTCCCCGCCTCGGCGGGTCTTGGGCTCAATAATCCCACGGACTCGATAATTCTCGCTTCGGTGCCTTCTCGACTCACGGGTTAACACTCTGCGACTCTGGGCAATAGCTTGCTTAATCTCCACATCGGCCCTTCGCGGCGGGATGCCTGGCTTTCACCTTGTGGATACCCTTCCAGGGCTATCTCACAGGGGAATACCAGGACGGGTTCCCTAAGCAAGCGCGGAGATGCCCCAGGGTAAGTCCTGCGCTATATAAGTTTCATACATTTACATTTACATTTACATGCTGTAATCAGTTTCAACATCAAGCTCCTCAAGTAGCCTCTCCATTTCAAGTGGACTATCTTCCCTGTCTGTTAAAGAAAGAAGCAAGTGTGTGGTTTGCACATCTTTAATGGTCAAAGGTACATCGTCAAAAACAGTCGGAATGTGTCTAGGCTGTCTCTGTATTTCTTGTGATCCAGCAAAATGTTTCTTAAGTTTGAGATTACGTATAAACTTAAAAATGTCAACTTTGGTTTGGCACATGTCGCAGGTAGCATAGGGATTGAAGTTCAGGCCTTTACTGAGTAAGGAGACCATCTCCGGTGTCAGTGGAAATGAGGAAAGATTGATGACTTGTACTGTGTCAACTAGTGTGGTTAGTTCCTCGGTGTTCCTGATCTCAGTTTTCTGCGGTATTCCTCGCTTGTTCCTGCGTTTGCCCCTGTGGGGTTTAGGTCTACAGCGACCTTTGGTGGCTGGGTCCTGTTGCCCTTCCTCACACGTTCCATTTCTAAAAAAAAGTTTGAACTGTTGGGCTCTGTGTTAGCTAGAATTTCGTTCTCAATGTCGCTGAGTCCAGTAGAACTCAGTGAAGTGGTGCTGGAATTTGCGGAATTAGTGGTAGTGGGTCTACCTGCCTGTGAGCCAGCCTTGGGCTTGGGAATCAGGGAATCGTATTTGCGATCAAAGGTGTAGATTCTACCATTTTTGTAGTCTGCCTCATCCCTTTTGATTTGACGTGCCTTTCTATTTTTGATTTCTGCTTGATGTTTAAGAAGAATTTCATCCAGTAGGGTGTAATTCTTCACAGTGGCCTCAGGTTTATTGAGATCTTTGATCTCCTGTTCTACAGTGGAGATTTCTGTCTGTAATTTGGCGGTTTTCCGGTCAGCACTTTCAATGAGAATATCCATGAGTGTAATGGAATTCTGATTCAGTGAGTCTTCCCATTTGACCATGAGATCACGGTCTAGATCATCATAGGTCGGGAAGATGTGGGACCGTAGTCCTCTGGGAACTAGTTTGAGTCTCAGATAGTGTTTAAGGGTTGCTCCATCCCACCAACGGGAGTTTTCTTGTTTCTTGAGTTTCTCTAATTTGATGAATTTGTCTCTTAAACCCTCTATGCATGCAGGACCTGCTGTGGCCGATGCCTGGTGTGTGGGCATGCCTTTGGCCAGGTTGTCAAAGAGATCTGCTGCTGCTTTGTCTCTGTCCATGGTGTGATGGACACGTATGAGAAATGGGTTAGATCTGATGGTAAAGTGAGTAACGTGGAGGCACCCAGTCTGATACAATTTGAAATGAACTGAAAGAGGGTATTTAGGAGATTCAGAACTCAAGGGCGCACTGCCTCAGTTAATACGTTACAGTGTGTGATGTAGATGGTTGATGTGTAGTGCGTGAAGAGCAGGCGGAAAACACCCTTAACCGTCTAAAAAAATCAAAAGACTAAGCAAAAATACAAAGCTGTGCTCTCGCAACTACAATAAGTTATCACAGATAAAGTACAATGACTGATGAAGATATATGAACAGAAGCAGATTCTTTTGTGTGTTTCTTGTCACAGCAAGTAGTTGGTTTATTTTCTCCAGACTTGAGGAATGTCACAAATAGCCGACACGTGTTTCGTCGGGTACAGTTGAGTCAACACGACTCTTCAGAGCTGGTGGTACAAAAATAACGTATGCATATTCATTTTTGCGTCATATCATTGTGACATACTGCATATGGTGACAGAAGTGCATCCAACATGCAGTAGTGACGTGCGTGTTCATTTGCACATAGTGGTTGTGTTTGGTGATGACGTTCAAGATCTAGGAAGTGTACCACTACAAGGATGTGGGTGATTGGCCTTGAGTGGTAGTGCACAGGTGGTGAGGTACGGTGATATAGCGTCTGTGTCTATGGTCATTGTTCGCACGCACACAGTGCTCCTGCAATTCGAAGGTTTGTGAGGTGGTTGGGCATCCAAGAGGAAGTGTACTAAAAAGAAGTGATTTGTGAGATTGTTGGTGATAGAATCTAACCGGAGCGTCTACATATAGTATAGCGTGGAAAAACGGCGGTATTTGTTATAAGTTAAGGGCAGACAAACTAACTTCATACGCAGACAGACTCTCTCCGTGTAGTGGATTCTATTACCTTAAAGTTCAACTCCAAATGTATGGGTTGAAAATAGTCTGGACCTCGTGGTTGTGTTCTATGTAGGTAAATGGGGGAGAGAGAAAGGAAAAAACTCATAAAGGAGGCATTGAAACGGGGAATGTCCTTGGACATCTGTTAAAATAGTCAATTTGACTGAGGACAGGGTGGAAATAGTCCTTACCACTATGTTAGTCAGAATCAGGTTTATGACTGGTATGGAAGTGTATATCCAAAAGGATCACGTGCAAGAAGCACTTTATCTCGTTAAGTTCCGCCTTTTTAGTAGGTGGTAGTCTTCGAGTGTTGGCACTCTATTAAGACAGAAAATCATAATATGCAAAGTTGTTATAATTTGAAACGTTTGTCTAATAAGGCGTTCCAATTAGCATTAGTAATCTTGTTTAAGATAACAATCAATAGGTTGAGAGTAAGTGAATACCTGAATACGGGTGCGTTTCAGGCGGAATCCGGGAGGGGATCCATCCGTTGTGTTGCTTTAAGGGAACGGGTGCGTTTCCTCTGTGGCGGTGTGCTATAGACGGCAAAACATTAAAAGCGCACCCATTAGATACGCGAGAGCCCGGTTCTATGGGCTTTAAGAGTTAAATGTTAAAGGGGAAAAATGATCAAATGGTTGAGCGGGGAAGCCTAACGACTTACCCGTGGTATGGTATCCCTCCTCTGGTAGTTCCCAGTGGTTGTCTCTCGTGTACGAACACGTGACCTGGGGGGAGGTGTTGTTATATAGAAGTAGTAGACATCAATGATGCCTAAAAGTTTACCGTACAAACATAGGCGCCATTATTAAGAGGGGAGAAGTTCGTAGAAATGTTCCATAACGAGGTATTCTCGTGTTTGAACCGGATAAAATGTGTAGTTACCTTAAAGTATTTAGCAATGGAGGTGATGCATATCGACATGAGATGTGTGGGCATGGTGATTGCCATTGTTATTGCAAAAGATTTTTATTATCGTATTTTCGATAATTTGGTCAAGAAAAAATTATTGTTAATGGAAACTGGCGGCTGTGCAGGCTATTCTATTCCTATCTGTTCAGTGGATGGTGGCAACTGATTTAGTAGTGTCTAGTAGCTTAGGTGATATTGAGGGGGTACATGCCAGCAGCTATTTGTGAGCAGAACTCATAAACAAGATGTGGTGTAGAAAGAGTGATTCAGATAACGTGATTACCACAAGGGTGTGAGTGCACCATTATCACTACATGTTTGTGAGTTCATTTATCATGTATTCGACATAAATTCATTACAATACAGATTCTCACATGTTATTGATGTTTGTATATGCGAGATTATAATGTGATTCAAGCATTACATTAAACAGTACATCTTAAATTTTATATCACACAGTACATACAGTCGGTAGCATCATTCAACTCCCACAGGTAATGAACCTCTCTAGCGGAGTCTCAGTTTGTTGCTGAGGGTCTCAGACTACTGCTAAAGGGATAATTCAGTTAGTGTGTGCAGATGATGGGTCCCCACGGTGACTAGTTAGTCACCCAGAAAGTATTGAAGCTCAGGATCGTAGTTCAGCCCATGTTCCACGCTTTGTAAGCGCATGATCCATGTGGCTTCCCTACGTCTGAGTGTCAATTCACGGTTACCCCCTCTGATATTGAGGGGAATCATGTCAATTCCAAAGACACGTACTTTGATGTCATCCTCCAGAGGTTGGCATTCTGCTATGTGTAGGGCTACCGGGTATCTGGGGTCTCTTTTCTGTATAGCTCTCATGTGTTCAGAGATTCTTTCTTTGAGAGCCCTGATTGTGCTGCCTACATAGATCTTGCCACATTGGCATTCTATTATGTACACCACAAACTTGCTCAGGCAAGTAATGTTATGTTTGATTTTGTAAACAGTCCCTTCCGGACCTTTGAAAGCTGTGGTGCCATGTTTCCCCCAAATGCACATGGAACAGAAACCACACTTGTGGAATCCAAGCCCTCTTGTGGACAGCCAGTCACGTGCTGTGGTGTTAGGGGGAAGCGTGGAACATGGGCTGAACTACGATCCTGAGCTTCAATACTTTCTGGGTGACTAACTAGTCACCGTGGGGACCCATCATCTGCACACACTAACTGAATTATCCCTTTAGCAGTAGTCTGAGACCCTCAGCAACAAACTGAGACTCCGCTAGAGAGGTTCATTACCTGTGGGAGTTTAATGATGCTACCGACTGTATGTACTGTGTGATATAAAATTTAAGATGTACTGTTTAATGTAATGTTTGAATCACATTATAATCTCGCATATACAAACATCCATGCCATGTGAGAATCTGTATTGTAATTAATTTATGTCGAATACATGATAAATGAACTCACAAACATGTAGTGATAATGGTGCACTCACACCCTTGTGGTAATCACGTTATCTGAATCACTCTTTCTACACCACATCTTGTTTATGAGTTCTGCTCACAAATAGCTGCTGGCATGTACCCCCTCAATATCACCTAAGCTACTAGACACTACTAAATCAGTTGCCACCATCCACTGAACAGATAGGAATAGAATAGCCTGCACAGCCGCCAGTTTCCATTAACAATAATTGTTTCTTGACCAAATTATCGAAAATACGATAATAAAAATCTTTTGCAATAACAATGGCAATCACCATGCCCACACATCTCATGTCGATATGCATCACCTCCATTGCTAAATACTTTAAGGTAACTACACATTTTATCCGGTTCAAACACGAGAATACCTCGTTATGGAACATTTCTACGAACTTCTCCCCTCTTAATAATGGCGCCTATGTTTGTACGGTAAACTTTTAGGCATCATTGATGTCTACTACTTCTATATAACAACACCTCCCCCCGGGTCACGTGTTCGTACACGAGAGACAACCACCGGGAACTACCAGAGGAGGGATACCATACCACGGGTAAGTCGTTAGGCTTCCCCGCTCAACCATTTGATCATTTTTCCCCTTTAACATTTAACTCTTAAAGCCCATAGAACCGGGCTCTCGCGTATCTAATGGGTGCGCTTTTAATGTTTTGCCGTCTATAGCACACCGCCACAGAGGAAACGCACCCGTTCCCTTAAAGCAACACAACGGATGGATCCCCTCCCGGATTCCGCCTGAAATGCACCCGTATTCAGGTATTCACTTACTCTCAACCTATTGATTGTTATCTTAAACAAGATTACTAATGCTAATTGGAACGCCTTATTAGACAAACGTTTCAAATTATAACAACTTTGCATATTATGATTTTCTGTCTTAATAGAGTGCCAACACTCGAAGACTACCACCTACTAAAAAGGCGGAACTTAACGAGATAAAGTGCTTCTTGCACGTGATCCTTTTGGATATACACTTCCATACCAGTCATAAACCTGATTCTGACTAACATAGTGGTAAGGACTATTTCCACCCTGTCCTCAGTCAAATTGACTATTTTAACAGATGTCCAAGGACATTCCCCGTTTCAATGCCTCCTTTATGAGTTTTTTCCTTTCTCTCTCCCCCATTTACCTACATAGAACACAACCACGAGGTCCAGACTATTTTCAACCCATACATTTGGAGTTGAACTTTAAGGTAATAGAATCCACTACACGGAGAGAGTCTGTCTGCGTATGAAGTTAGTTTGTCTGCCCTTAACTTATAACAAATACCGCCGTTTTTCCGCGCTATACTATATGTAGACGCTCCGGTTAGATTCTATCACCAACAATCTCACAAATCACTTCTTTTTAGTACACTTCCTCTTGGATGCCCAACCAGCTCACAAACCTTCGAATTGCAGGAGCACTGTGTGCGTGCGAACAATGACCATAGACACAGACGCTATATCACCGTACCTCACCACCTGTGCACTACCACTCAAGGCCAATCACCCACATCCTTGTAGTGGTACACTTCCTAGATCTTGAACGTCATCACCAAACACAACCACTATGTGCGAATGAACACGCACGTCACTACTGCATGTTGGATGCACTTCTGTCACCATATGCAGTATGTCACAATGATATGACGCAAAAATGAATATGCATACGTTATTTTTGTACCACCAGCCCTGAAGAGTCGTGTTGACTCAACTGTACACGACGAAACACGTGTCGGCTATTTGTGACATTCCTCAAGTCTGGAGAAAATAAACCAACTTCTTGCTGTGACAAGAAACACACAAAAGAATCTGCTTCTGTTCATATATCTTCATCAGTCATTGTACTTTATCTGTGATAACTTATTGTAGTTGCGAGAGCACAGTTTTGTAATTTTGCTTTGTCTTTTGACTTTTTTAGACGGTTAAGGGTGTTTTCCGCCTGCTCTTCACGCACTACACATCAACCATCTACATCACACACTGTAACGTATTAACTGAGGCAGTGCGCCCTTGAGTTCTGAATCTCCTAAATACCCTCTTTCAGTTCATTTCAAATTGTATCAGACTGGGTGCCTCCACGTTACTCACTTTACCATCAGATCTAACCCATTTCTCATACGTGTCCATCACACCATGGACAGAGATAAAGCAGCAGCAGATCTCTTTGACTACCTGGCCAAAGGCATGCCCACACACCAGGCATCGGCCACAGCAGGTCCTGCACGCATAGAGGGTTTAAAAGACAAATTCATCAAATTAGAGAAACTCAAGAAACAAGAAAACTCCCGTTGGTGGGATGGAGCAACCCTTAAACACTATCTGAGACTCAAACTAGTTCCCAGAGGACTACGGTCCCACATCTTCCCGACCTATGATGATCTAGACCGTGATCTCATGGTCAAATGGGAAGACTCACTGAATCAGAATTCCATTACACTCATGGATATTCTCATTGAAAGTGCTGACCGGAAAACCGCCAAATTACAGACAGAAATCTCCACTGTAGAACAGGAGATCAAAGATCTCAATAAACCTGAGGCCACTGTGAAGAATTACACCCTACTGGATGAAATTCTTCCTAACCATCAAGCAGAAATCAAAAATAGAAAGGCACGTCAAATCAAAAGGGATGAGGCAGACTATAAAAATGGTAGAATCTACACCTTTGATCGCAAATACGATTCCCTGATTCCCAAGCCCAAGGCTGGCTCACAGGCAGGTAGACCCACTACCACTAATTCCGCAAATTCCAGCACCACTTCACTGAGTTCTACTGGACTCAGCGACATTGAGAACGAAATTCTAGCTAACACAGAGCCCAACAGTTCAAACTTTTTTTTAGAAATGGAACGTGTGAGGAAGGGCAACAGGACCCAGCCACCAAAGGTCGCTGTAGACCTAAACCCCACAGGGGCAAACGCAGGAACAAGCGAGGAATACCGCAGAAAACTGAGATCAGGAACACCGAGGAACTAACCACACTAGTTGACACAGTACAAGTCATCAATCTTTCCTCATTTCCACTGACACCGGAGATGGTCTCCTTACTCAGTAAAGGCCTGAACTTCAATCCCTATGCTACCGGCGACATGTGCCAAACCAAAGTTGACATTTTTAAGTTTATACGTAATCTAAAACTTAAGAAACATTTTGCTGGATCACAAGAAATACAGAGACAGCCTAGACACATTCCGACTGTTTTTGACGATGTACCTTTGACCATTAAAGATGTGCAAACCACACACTTGCTTCTTTCTTTAACAGACAGGGAAGATAGTCCACTTGAAATGGAGAGGCTACTTGAGGAGCTTGATGTTGAAACTGATTACAGCATGGCGAGTGGCTTGAAAAGCAAATCGAAATGGACACCCACGTTATCAGGGGGTAACATGATTGACAATTTCCACAGACACGTTCTTGAGGATCTTAACAGAACTAACACCAAGAACCTAAACACCAAATTTAAGTACAGAGACAACCTGACCAAAGGGGAACGGCTAGCACTTTCCACTTTAAGCAAGAACCCCAATATCATCATCAGGGAGGCTGACAAAGGGGGCAATGTGGTGGTCATGGATCTTGTGGATTACAACAATGAGATCCTTGGCCAACTGAGTGATGACTCATGTTACGAGTTACTTAACCATAACCCTATGGGTCCACTAACACTACTACTTAATGGACTCCTACTAAACTGGAAACAATCTGGTCTTCTGGATGACAATGAGTACCTGTACCTCAAGGTCTTCAGACCCACGTATCCCTGGCTGTATACTTTACCCAAAGTCCACAAAGATCTACCGTTTCCACCGGGTAGACCGATAGTTTCAGGGATTGGGGGTCCCACTGAAAGAATCGCAGAATATGTGGATCTTTTCTTGGGACCTCTAGTCAAGAACCTTCCGTCTTACATACAAGACTCCAAACATATACTGAATATCATGTCAGACATGGAATGGCAAAAGGACACCATATTAGTAACTATGGATGTGGTGTCTCTTTATACCAGCATCAATCCCGAATTAGGCATCTCAGCCATTACCAAACTTCTATCTAATAGACCGGCTTCACTATGGGCACATACCAACATGCTATTACACATGATGAAGATTATTCTTGAGAATAATTTCTTTATTTCCGATCGGAAATGGCACCGACAAAAAAAGGGAGTAGCCATGGGCTCCAAATTTTCACCCTCCTTCGCTAATCTCTTTATGGGGGCCTTGGAGGCTGATCTTATTTAGGGCACCAAAGGAACACAGTATATCGACTCCATAGTCTTTTGGGGTCGATATATCGACAATTGTTTTCTCTTATGGTCAGGATCTGAGGAACTTCTTCTCTCTTTTTTTGAATATCTTAACACTAACACGTGGGAAATTAGCTTTACTATGCGACATAGCCTTACCAATATGGAATTCCTAGATCTAGAATTGTATGTTAAGGACAACCATCTACACTCCAAATTGTTCAGGAAACCGACTTCCTGTAACTCTATACTCCATGCTTCTAGCTTTCACCCTGAACACCAGTTACGTTCCATCCCATATGGAGAATTCCTAAGAGCTAAACGTAACTGTAGTGAAGCCAGCGAGTTTGACAACTGCATTACAAACATGAAAGACAGATTTCATAAGAGAGGGTACTCTAAGACATCCCTCAAGAAAGCTGAATCTAAGACCAGAATCATCCCGAGACCTGATTGTTTGAAGACACGTACAGAGGTAGAGTCCTCTGGTCAACAAATCAGACTTATTACAGAATTTAATGCACTTAACCACATTACCAAAAAGAGTTTCAACAGACATTGGAAACTCTTAACAGAAGATCCTGTACTCAAGGAATTTCTTCCAGACAGACCTTCCATCACATATAGAAAGGGCTTTACTCTAAGAAATAAATTGAGCCCCATAGTTCCCCCTAACACCACAGCACGTGACTGGCTGTCCACACGAGGCCTTGGATTCCACAAGTGTGGTTTCTGTTCCATGTGCATTTGGGGGAAACATGGCACCACAGCTTTCAAAGGTCCGGAAGGGACTGTTTACAAAATCAAACATACGATTACTTGCCTGAGCAAGTTCGTGGTGTACATAATAGAATGCCAATGTGGCAAGATCTATGTAGGCAGCACAATCAGGGCTCTCAAAGAAAGAATCTCTGAACACATGAGAGCTATACAGAAAAGAGACCCCAGATACCCGGTAGCCCTACACATAGCAGAATGCCAACCTCTGGAGGATGACATCAAAGTACGTGTCTTTGGAATTGACATGATTCCCCTCAATATCAGAGGGGGTAACCGTGAATTGACACTCAGACGTAGGGAAGCCACATGGATCATGCGCTTACAAAGCGTGGAACATGGGCTGAACTACGATCCTGAGCTTCAATACTTTCCGGGTGACTAACTAGTCACTGTGGGGACCCATCATCTGCACACACTAACTGAATTATCCCTTTAGCAGTAGTCTGAGACCCTCAGCAACAAACTGAGACTCCGCTAGAGAGGTTCATTACCTGTGGGAGTTGAATGATGCTACCGACTGTATGTACTGTGTGATATAAAATTTAAGATGTACTGTTTAATGTAATGCTTGAATCACAATATAATCTCGCATATACAAACATCCATAACATGTGAGAATCTGTATTGTAATGAATTTATGTCGAATACATGATAAATGAACTCACAAACATGTAGTGATAATGGTGCACTCACACCCTTGTGGTAATCACGTTATCTGAATCACTCTTTCTACACCACATCTTGTTTATGAGTTCTGCTCACAAATAGCTGCTGGCATGTACCCCCTCAATATCACCTAAGCTACTAGA
Source organism: Lissotriton vulgaris (assembly GCF_964263255.1). Lineage (NCBI taxonomy): Eukaryota > Metazoa > Chordata > Amphibia > Caudata > Salamandridae > Lissotriton > Lissotriton vulgaris. Next base: position 1,473,219,856 of record NC_141685.1, read on the forward strand.
CACTACTAAATCAGTTGCCACCATCCACTGAACAGATAGGAATAGAATAGCCTGCACAGCCGCCAGTTTCCATTAACAATAATTTTTTCTTGACCAAATTATCGAAAATACGATAATAAAAATCTTTTGCAATAACGATGGCAATCACCATGCCCACACATCTCATGTCGATATGCATCACCTCCATTGCTAAATACTTTAAGGTAACTACACATTTTATCCGGTTCAAACACGAGAATACCTCGTTATGGAACATTTCTACGAACTTCTCCCCTCTTAATAATGGCGCCTATGTTTGTACGGTAAACTTTTAGGCATCATTGATGTCTACTACTTCTATATAACAACACCTCCCCCCGGGTCACGTGTTCGTACACGAGAGACAACCACCGGGAACTACCAGAGGAGGGATACCATACCACGGGTAAGTCGTTAGGCTTCCCCGCTCAACCATTTTATCATTTTTCCCCTTTAACATTTAACTCTTAAAGCCCATAGAACCGGGCTCTCGCGTATCTAATGGGTGCGCTTTTAATGTTTTGCCGTCTATAGCACACCGCCACAGAGGAAACGCACCCGTTCCCTTAAAGCAACACAACGGATGGATCCCCTCCCGGATTCCGCCTGAAACGCACCCGTATTCAGGTATTCACTTACTCTCAACCTATTGATTGTTACAAGATTACTAATGCTAATTGGAACGCCTTATTAGACAAACGTTTCAAATTATAACAACTTTGCATATTATGATTTTCTGTCCTAATAGAGTGCCAACACTCGAAGACTACCACCTACTAAAAAGGCGGAACTTAACGAGATAAAGTGCTTCTTGCACGTGATCCTTTTGGATATACACTTCCATACCAGTCATAAACCTGATTCTGACTAACATAGTGGTAAGGACTATTTCCACCCTGTCCTCAGTCAAATTGACTATTTTAACAGATGTCCAAGGACATTCCCCGTTTCAATGCCTCCTTTATGAGTTTTTTCCTTTCTCTCTCCCCCATTTACCTACATAGAACACAACCACGAGATCCAGACTATTTTCAACCCATACATTTGGAGTTGAACTTTAAGGTAATAGAATCCACTACATGGAGAGAGTCTGTCTGCGTATGAAGTTAGTTTGTCTGCCCTTAACTTATAACAAATACCGCCGTTTTTCCACGCTATACTATATGTAGACGCTCCGGTTAGATTCTATCACCAACAATCTCACAAATCACTTCTTTTTAGTACACTTCCTCTTGGATGCCCAACCACCTCACAAACCTTCGAATTGCAGGAGCACTGTGTGCGTGCGAACAATGACCATAGACACAGACGCTATATCACCGTACCTCACCACCTGTGCACTACCACTCAAGGCCAATCACCCACATCCTTGTAGTGGTACACTTCCTAGATCTTGAACGTCATCACCAAACACAACCACTATGTGCGAATGAACACGCACGTCACTACTGCATGTTGGATGCACTTCTGTCACCATATGCAGTATGTCACAATGATATGACGCAAAAATGAATATGCATACGTTATTTTTGTACCACCAGCCCTGAAGAGTCGTGTTGACTCAACTGTACACGACGAAACACGTGTCGGCTATTTGTGACATTCCTCAAGTCTGGAGAAAATAAACCAACTTCTTGCTGTGACAAGAAACACACAAAAGAATCTGCTTCTGTTCATATATCTTCATCAGTCATTGTACTTTATCTGTGATAACTTATTGTAGTTGCGAGAGCACAGCTTTGTAGGGGTGCAGACAAAGCAAGGGAGGTGCAGAAAGAGGGAAGAGATATGTGAAAACAGACAAGAGAGATGCAGAAAGAGGGAAGAGGGGTGCAGAAAAAGGCAAGAGAAGTACAGGAAGAAGCAACAGGGGTACAGAAAGTTGCAAGAGTGGTGCATAAAGAAGGGAGGTGCAGAAAGCGGAAGAGATGTGCAGAAAGAGGCAAGATAAGTGCAAAAAAAGGAAGAAAGTTGTAGAAAGAATCAAGAGAAATGCAGAAACAGATAAGAGAGGCGCAGAAACAATCAAGAGTGGTTTTCACACCATTAGTACCAATTTAACACCCACCTTTACCAATAAGTAACAGGTGACCATTCCAGGTTTGCAAAGGGCCTTCCACCACGCTGTAACCCTTGTCACTGCTTTTTTGGTAATGTTTCAGCTAGAAACAAGGTTTTTTTTGTTCAAATCTGCAGATTATGCAGCACATGATGGATTATGTGGCAAATCCGAAAAATGTCTAATTATGAAAAAATCGGTGCAGCCGAACAGTCGCATATTTTTCTTTCAACTTTATTTTCCAAGTTTTCACATATAGAAACAATCTATATGCAATGGTACACCGTCGTATTTCGTAATATATCAAGAGGCATCAGAATTCCACAGTTAAGTACAGCAATGTGAATATGTCTGTATATATGGAAATATCAACAGTTTACAATCTCAAAATTATAGTCCCCTCCCTGAGTTTCAACTTCTTTGTCTATCAGTGCGCGGTAATGCTGCGCTTCCTGGATCAGTGTGATGATTCATATATACTAGCTAGCTAAAGGTATCTCCGTTGTCTAGGAGTTGTCTAGGAGAACCAACACCCTCAATGCCATTTTCCAATTGCGAATTGGATGTCTGATTCAGTGCGGCAACATAAGCCCGATATGTCGTTGGGACGCGATTAGCTAGGCATGCTGCTAGCGCAAGTCTCACTATTCACATTGGGGTATGCTAAACTGCGTAACCATCCCTGCAGCATGTGGCATCCTGCATCCCCACAGTAAAGCTATTTCCCTCTTGGCCAGTAATAATCCAAGAGAAGCAAATCTCCTCATTTTTTTAGGGAAGTTGACCGTGTAGCCCAGTAAAGCCACTTTCGGTGTGAGAACCAGTGTTAGATTAATCATTTTGCCAAGTGTGGTATGTATCTGCTCCCAATATAACTGTAATTTGGGGCATGTCCAGGTGAGGTGCTCAAAGTCGGCATGCAGCGCGGAGCATTTCTGACAAGTGTGGGGTCTGAAAGGATCTATTCTATGTGCGATAGCGGGAGTGTAGTAAGTAAGGTGTAGAAATTTGAAATGCAGCAGTTTATGCCTACTATTGAGGAAGACTTCCCCCGTGCCTGCGCAGCATTTCGCCCATTAGTCATCCGTGATGGTATGGCCCAGATCCTGCTCCCATACATTGTGAATCTCCCCATCTCCAACCTGTCTGGCATTAGCACATACCTTGCATATCTTGGAGATGAGGTGAGTACCCGTCTCATTTTCAATGATCACTGCGAGTAGGGCAAAGGAGCTAGGCTCAATAGGATAAGTAGTCAGTGTGGCGCATAGAGGAGAGCGGAGTCGCCCCAACACAAAGCCATCCATAAAGTTGTGTGTTTGAAAACGGGCGTCTTCCGTGACCGAGAAAATGTGTTCAGCCGGGTAGAGGTCCCCTATTTTCCCAATGTTGAATTTGTCTAATGAGCATTGCACCAATTTCTTCCTAGTGATAGGCAACCACGTAGGGCTGGGGAGAGGTAGGGCTGAAGAGTATAATGTGGAGGAACCTACTAGTCTCCGTAATTTATTCCAAGCCCAACTGGTGGTGGAGACGATCTGTATGGCTTGTGGGTTTCTCTAGGAACTCCCTTCGACAGTACGGTGGCCAGCTTGTCGGGCAGGATAAAATCCGCTTCCGGTCGCAGGAATGGGATTCTGGCATCAGGGTGAAACCATGCATGTGCGTGGCAGCATTGGGCTGCCAAATAGTATAGTTGAAAGTCTGGGACACCATAACCCTCTCTCTCGTAAGGCAGGGTAAGCACCTGTCAGTGGATGAGTGGCCTCTTCCCTCATACCAATCCGATGAGGTGCGTGCGTAATGTCGAAAATAACCTATTTGTTAGGGGAACAGGGATATTATTAAAAAGGTCCAAGAATTTGGGAAGTACTACCATTTTAAGTATTGTGACCCTGCCCGCTATTTATATCGGCAGACATAGCCAGCGTTCTACTTCGGCTTCTAAGGCACAGATTGCTCTCCCATAGTTCAAACTAAGGATTTGCACAGTGTCTAGGTGGATGAATATTTTACTGAATCTGTGCACCTTTCCAGGGGGTAGCCGCAATCACATTGAACCGTGCTCGATGTCAACAGGAAAATGACTGACTTGTGCCAGTTAACCCCTTAAGCGCTGCCGTCGGCCAATGGCCGACAGCAACGCTACCTCCCCAGTGCTGCAGTCGGCCATTGGCCGATGGCATTCCACCCGCGCACGGAAACGCACGGAAACGCCCGCACCGCGGCGGAATTACCGCCGCGGTTAACGGGTTAATGCCCTATCCAGAAAACCATCCAAATCTGAGTATTTCTAGGATGAGTGGTTTACCTGAGGGTCCCGAATGTAGAGGATAGTGTCATCCACATATAATGAGACCAGTAAGGGGCATGTGTTAAATTGCAAGCCTCTGTGTAAATAACATTCTTGAAAATGGCAGATCTGTGGATCCATGGCCAAAATAAACAAAAGAGGGGATAGGGGCTATCCCTGTCGGGTGCCATGGGACAGTGAGAAGGTCCGAGAAAGAGTGTTGTTTAAGCAGAGTCTGTGGTCTGGAGTATAACAGTACTGAGATGGCTACAAAGCCCACAGGCATGCCCATTCGGCACATGATCGAAAGGAAGAAAGACCATTTTAAAGAGTTGAAAGCTTACTCCGCATCCAATAGGATAGCAGCAGCTGGAACTTTCGGGTCAATCCTATGTATTACAGCAAACAGCGTTCTAAGATTTAAGGAAGAGGAGCGATAAGCGACGAAGCCCGATTTGGCTGAGGATATGATGAACTCCATTAATTGGGACAAATGATTAGCGATAATTTAAGCCAATATTTTATAATCCAAGTTCAGTAGCGAAAGGGGCCTGTATGAGCTACAAAGGGCTGTGTCCTTGCCATGTTTGGGAATGAGAATAATGACCACCTCTCTTAAGGTAGGGGGCAAAAACTGTTTTTCAAGTGCTTCTGCATAGACCTTAATTAGCTGTGATGCTAGTAAGTCTTTGTAGGATTTATAGAAGTATCCGGTAAAGCCGTCTAGTCCAGGGGCCGAGGAGCCTTTGAGAGCCTCAATTGCATCAAGTACATCTGCCTCAGATAAGGGTTCAGCTAAGAAATACTGCATGTATTTTTCCAAATACACCAGAACAATTTTCTGACAAATAGTCTTCCTGAGCTGAATAATCGTTCCCTAGTTTAGATGAATAGAGGGCTGTGAAATAGTCCAGGAACTCATCACAAATTGTCAGGCTGGAAGATAGCATTTGATTTGTAGACAATTGGATTCCAGTAATGTAAGACCTGCTGTATGAGGGCCAGAGCATCTGTGCCAGAACCCATCCGGGTCACTCAGCTTCTCCATACCGTCTAGCAGACTGGTATTTCCCCAAGTATAAAAGCTCCCTGTCTGCTGCCTCGTGGAATTCAACAAGTAGAGACAACCGTTTGCCCTCTGAGTCCGGGTCCAAGGCCTGGAATGTCGCGGTGTCTAAAACGGCGAGTTCACGTTCAATGCATGATAGTGTGTTTCGCAAGTCTTTAAGCACCTCGGCATGCTTGACGATGCAAACGCCTCGTATGTATGCCTTGAAGCCCTCCCATAAAACTGCCCATGTTTCGACGGAACCAGTGTTAATGGAAAAGTAGTCTTTGATTGCTTCGCGCACCTCTGCGTTAAAGAGATCGTCATGAAAGTCTTGGCTCGGAAATCGTCACTGTCGCTCGAAGCCTTCAGGCCAAGGAACATTCAAGTGAAACTGTACCGGGGCATGGGCCGAATACGTTTGAGGCAGTGCTACCTGTGATCGGAACCAACCGGCAACCCCCAGGGAAACTAGCCAGAAATCAAGAATGGCCCAGGTATTATGTTGGCCCGAGTAATGGGTGTATTCTGTGGATGTGGGGTTGCGTTTGCGCCAGATGTCCAGTAAGGAGAGCTGCTCACAGAGGCCTAGCAGAGCACGGCGTGCATGTGGCTTAGTGTCCGGGGACGCGAAAGTGCTATCTAAGCTTGGGTTCAGTAGAAAGTTAAAGTCCCCCCACAAGGAGAAAGCTAGTTTCTAACCTAGCTTGCTGTGCGTTTAGGGAATGAAAGGATTCAGGGGAATCAGTGTTAGGGCCATAGATGTAGTCCAGGGCTGTGTAGTGTCCCATGAGTGTGTCTGTGCCAATTATGAATCGACCCTCCATATCCCCAACCACTGAGCTGAAGCTGAAGGGAGCTCTCTTGTGTATAAAGATGGCCATGCCTCTGGATTAGTTACTGTAATTTGCAAAGTTTCTATGTGCTCCAAAACTTACAGCAAAACGTGTGTGTCCCATTTAGGCAAGTGTGTTTCCTGTAAGTAAGCGATGTCCACATTGTGCCGCATCGTATAGTTCACAACCTGTTGTCGTTTATGGTTATCATTCAGCCCCCTTACATTCCAGTCCATTAAGGATAATATAGAGGGACCTGCGGTATTACCTAACTGTACCAAAAGAAACGCTCAGCATGTGGAACATAAGGATATAGCAAGAAAACAAAAACTGACAGTGACCATTGCAATGCATACTGAAAATGTGCATACAATGTGGAATTCCTCCCTCCCTCCTGCCACCCAGCCTCACCCAAACCCAAGCGAGGCAGTACCCCAACAGAACGCATAACTTGAAGTACTGATCAACTTTACACTGAAATGCAGAACCCCTATACAGGCACGTTCGCAAAGACATGATCAAACCCAAGCTATACACCGTGAGGGGTGGCAAGGCCACGTCAGTCAGCCAACTATCTGCAATAATATAGAAGAATAATGTACATTATCCCATAAACATTGTGCGATCAGGATGGTTAGACAACACCGCTATCTTAGCCAGTACCAGAATTGGAGAATAGTTCAGCACTTGCGTCAGAGCCACTGTGCAGAGGGGAAGGCCCGCGGCTCCCTGACCCAGTCCTATTGCTGTTTTGCTTGTAAGTGTGGCAGAATTCCTGTGCTTCTATAGGAGTACCAAAGATGCAAGCACGGCCACCTATATCTACTTTCAACCTGGCAGGGTAAAACATGCAATATTTTAGACCCAGGTTCCTAAGGGTGGCCTTCACCCCATTAAATTTGCGGCGGGCATCTTGCACCATTACCGTGAAATCGGGATAGAAGGAAAGTTTGGAGCCCTGCCAATGGTGTCACACCCATTCTCTGGCAAAGCATAACACTGAATCCCATTCTCGGAAGTTAATGACCCGAGCAATAATGGGTCGTGGGGGACAGCCAGGATTTGGCCGGGGCCTGAGGGATCGGTGTGCTTGCTCTTTCAAAAATCCCTCAGCGAAGGATTCCTTACCAAAAGATGTCATCAGTGATGTCACTGACCATGCCATGAATTATGTAATATGTGACATCATCAGCAGTGGATTGCGGGTGCGCGAGTTATAGTGAGTCCAACTAACTATAACGTGGGAGTTTCAATGGTTTTGTATGAGTAAAATGTTCAGCTAACTATAACTGGTGTGAAACCTATGTTTTTTTCTGTGAATTTCAAAGGTTTTTTAAAAGTTAATTACTAAGTATAACGATTGTGAAACCTCTGGTTTTTTCAGTGAATTTCAATGGTTTTTTAAAAGCTAATTCCTTTGTATATCGAGTTTGTATCATACGATTTTTAGTGTTTTTTTTTATTAGCTCTTTTGTATAACTATTAGTTATTATTAATTTTTTGTAAAAAAATATTTTTGCAATGCATTTTTCTTTTTTTTAATTCATTTTTTCCTGGGGCGCTCAGGGTGCGCGCACCGGTGAGCTTACCCATATCATTTTACCTTGGAGCGCTCCTGGTGCGCGCACTGGTAAGCTCACCAGAGAGCGCAGCAAGAGCGCCATTTCTGCATTCGTAAAAAAATATGTATGAAAACTAAATATTAATGCTAGACATTCAGTACTAGTAGTATTTTTGATTTTCAGAATAGATATGATTTTGCATTTCCGTAAAGCTAGCAAAACGTCACTTAGACACGCCGCGTAAGCGCCCACGGAAGCGCCCACATTCGTGCCGCGGAAGTACCCCCGGAAGCGCCTACGTTCGTGCTGCATAAGCGCCCCCGGAAGCACTTCGGTGCGCGCAGCGTAAGCGCGTCAAGTCATGTGACCTGAAATTAGCACTTTTCATTGGTTGCTAACAGTTTTTTTTACAAAGAATGAAAACCTCACCAATTTCCTTCACTTCTGCTTTCACGTTTGTGAATGCAAGACCTGTTTGTTTCTGCTCTACCTTTTTGGGATTATAATGGCTGCTAGATCCACCAGTAGCAGTGAGGACTCAAATGGGTTCATAGAAGAAGAGGTTCCTCCACCCAGGGTAAAGGAGCACTTCATTTGGAAGTTTTTCAAAATACCAGCAGATAAAAAAAAAGTATATGCACCTAAGGTAGAGTGCAAAATTTGCAATACTGTCCTTTCACGGGGTGACCCTACCAGGAAATACAGTTTCGGAAATTCAACTATGATTCAGCACGTTCAGAGGAGGCACACCCAGAATGATGCTCGGGAGAATGTTAGAGCTCTGGCACAAGATGCTCCAAGGGATGGTGCTTCAACTTCGACTGGAGGACCAACTACATCATCGGTGAGGGGGCGACCAGAACAGCTGATTCCTAATATTCAGCCTGTTTTTAATGGAATCTCCATCAAATGTAAAGACTGTGATGAACTACTTTGTTACGGTGAACAAAGTATTATGAACATTGTCCGAACAAGAGAAAACCACTGGTGCCGTCCCCAGCCCTAATTTTGACTCTTTTTTTTGCTCCTGTTGAGCTGTTTAACATTCCCTATTTTTGTTTTTGTTGTTAAAAAAACGAAAAAAGAAGAAAAAAAAATTCTTTTTAGAACTACCTCCAATTCTCAAAAAAGAGCTGTATTCTTACAAAAATCAAAAAGAGTAACTGAAGTGGAGTGCAGTGAGAGAGGAAAGAAAAATTAGTTTGAAAGCAAAGAAAGGAATGAGAGGGGAAGGGAAGTGAAGTAGGGGGACTGAAAGAAGGTGAGTGTGGGAGGTGACTGAGGAGAAGGAGAGTGAACATGGGGAATGAGGATAAGTGAACAAAATGTAGTAAAGGAACGGGGGTGTGGAAGGGTAAGAAAAGAGCAGTGATGTTGAGGAAAGAGTGGAGATACAGACTGGATAAAGGCAAGTGAGTGTGAGACAAGGTGAGTGAGAGAGTGAAGAGACAGAGAAAGTGAAAGAAAAAGTGAAAGTAGAGGACTGAGTGAAGGAGGAAGGAAACATAAGTGAGGGAGTGTGCCTGTGTTGTAGGGAGTGAGCGTGATAGACGAGGAGTGACAGACTAAGTGGTCAGAGAGAATGAGGCTAACAGAGAGAGAAGGAGGGAAGGGGAGTGTAGAAGTAAGAGGACAGAGGGAGTAATAGAAGGAATTAGTGAAGTGGAGTAAGGAGAGTAAGGGAAGGGAAAACAGTGAAGGAGCGAAGGAAGGGAAGAGAGAGGAAGGGAAGTAAAGGAAAAGGATTGAAAAAAGGTGACTGTGAAAGTATGGCTGAGTTATAGGGAGTGAGCGTGACAGAAGAGGAGTGAGAAACTAAAGGAACGGAGAGAATGGGGGTAACAGAGAGAGAGAGTGAGGGAAGGGGAGTGTAGAAGTAAGAGGACAGAAGGAGTAAGAGAAGGAATTAGTGAAGTGGAGTAAGGAGAGTAAGGGAATGGAAAACAGTGAAGGAGCGAAGGAAGGGAAGAGAGCGGAAGGGAAGTAAAGGAGAAGGTCTGAAAGAAGGTGACTGTGGGAGTATGGCTCAGTTATAGGGAGTGAGCGTGACAGAAGAGGAGTGAGAGACTAAAGGGACGGAGAGAATGGGGGTAACAGAGAGAGAATGAGAGAAGAGGAGTGAGTAAGTTAGAGGACAGAGGGATTGAGAGAAGGAGTAACTGAAGTGGAGTAAGGGGAGTAAGGGAAGGGAAAAGAGTGAAGGAGCAAAGGATGGAAAGAGAGAGGAAGGAAAATAAAGGAGAAGGCCTGAAAGAAGGTGACTGTGGGAGTATGGCTGAGTTATAGGGAGTGAGCGTGACAGAAAAGGAGTGAGAGACTAAAGGGACGGAGAGAATGAGGCAAACAGAGAGGAAATGAGGGAAGGGGAGTGTAGAAGTAAGAGGACAGAGGGAGTAAGAAAAGGAATTGGTAAAGTGGAGTAAGGAGAGTAAGGGAAGGGAAAACAGTGAAGGAGCGAAGGAAGGGAAGAGAGAGGAAGGGAAGTAAAGGAGAAGGTTTGAAAGAAGGTGACTCTGGGAGTATGGCTGAGTTATAGGGAGTGAGTGTGACAAAAGAGGAGTGAGAAACTAAAGGGATGGAGAGAATGAGGCAAACAGAGAGACATTGAGGGAACAGGAGTGTAGAAGTAAGAGGACAGAGGGAGTAAGAGAAGGAATTAGTGAAGTGGAGTGAGGAGAGTAAGGGATTAGTAAAGTGGAGTAAGGAGAGTAAGGGAAGGGAAAACAGTGAAGGTGCAAAGGAAGGGAAGAGAGAGGAAAGAAAGTAAAGGAGAAGGACTGAAAGAAGGTGAGTGTGGGAGTATGGCTGAGTTATAGGGCGTGAGCGTGACAGAAGAGGAGTGAGAGTCTAAGAGGACGGAGAGAATGGGGGTAACAGAGAGAGAGTGAGAGAAGGGGAGTGAGTAAGTTAGAAGACAGAGGGATTGAGAGAAGGAGTAACTGAAGTGGAGTAAGGGGAGTAAGGGAAGGGAAAAGAGTGAAGGAAGGAAAGTAAAGGAGAAGGTCTGAAAGAACGTGAATGTGGGAGTATGGCTGAGTTATAGGGAGTGAGCGTGACAGAAGAGGAGTGAGAGACTAAGGGGACAGAGAAAATGAGGGTAACAGAGAGAGAATGAGAGAAGGGGAGTATAGAACTGAGAGGACAGAAGGAGTAAGAGAAGAAGTTAGTAAAGTGGAATAAGAAAGTAAGGGAAGAAAAAAGAGTGAAGGAGCAAAGGAAGGAAAGAGAGAGGAAGGAAAGTAAAGGAGAAAGTCTGAAAGAAGGTGAGTGTGGGAGTATAGCTGAGTTATAGGCAGTGAGCGTGACAGAAGAGGAGAGAGAGACTAAGGGGACAGAGAGAATGAGACTAACAGAAAAGATTGAGGGAAGGGGAGTGTAGAACTAAGAGAACAAAGGAAGAAAGAGAAGGAGTTAGTGAAGTGCAGTAAGGAGAAGGGAAAAGAGTAAAACAATGAAGTAAGAGAAAAGAGAGGTAAAAAAGTAAAGGAGAAGGTCTGAAAGAAGGTGAATGTAAGAGAAGAGTGTGAAAAAGGGGAGTAAACGTGGGGATTCAAAATAAGTGAGGCAAGCGCAATAAGGGAACAGAGGTGTGGAAGCATCAAGGAAGAGTAGTGAGGTTAAGGAAAAGAGTATAGGGAAAGTACATTTTCTACATCAAATTTACCTTATAAGTAATGTAAACTTAATTTCATATTTTCATTAAAATTTATATCTGTCAAAGACAAAAAAAAGTTAGAATATTTATAATATATATTTTACAATACAAGAGACAAAGTAGGACATTAAAAGTCATAAAAGGTTAGTAAGAGAGGAAGTACAAGTGAAGGACTCAGAAAGAAAAACAAAGGAATGATGAAGGTCAGAGAGAGTTAAAAAGAAATAGAGAGAGAGCAAATTGCTAAAACGATAATGACATAGATACATTCACTGACAGTGAATAAGAGCAACAGAGAGAAATAAACTGAAGGTGAGTAAGATCCTAAAGGAATATGCATTACGAAAACTAAAGGCAGAAAGGGGAGTAAAGAAAGGGGAGTGAGTGACAAAGAAGCACAAGTGAATAACAGTGGATTAATGACAATGAGGCATGGAATTTGAGTGAGGGTGAATTTAGGCTTGTAAGACAGTGAGGAGACAATGGGAGTGAATGTAACAGAGAGGGAGTGAGGAAAGACAAGTGAGAATATGAGAGAACAGAGGGAGAAAGAGAAACAGTGAGTATAGGGCAGTAAGGTGATTAAGGGAACGAGAATGTTTGAGAGAGCAAAGGAAGGGAATAAAGGGAAGAAAAGTGAAGGAAAGGGACTGGGAAAAGGTGAGTACGTGATGAAAGAAAGAAAAAGGGTAGTTAATGATGATGATTGAGGATAACTGAAGGAACTGAAGTAAGGGAACAAGGGTGAGGGAGGGTGAGTGAAGGAGAGTGAGGTTGATGAAAAAGGGAAAATAAAAAGAGGATAAAAGCAAATGAGCTTGAGACAAAGGAAGTGAAAGAGTGAGAACATAGAGGTAGTGAAGGAAAGACTGGCAGAAAGAAACTGAGTAAGAGAGCAAAGAAAGATAAGTAAGGGAGTGTGGGTAAGTTTTAGGGAGTAACCATGACGGAAGAGGAGTGAGAGAGTGAGAGGATCGAGAGACTGAAGCTAAGAGACAGGGAGTGAGGGAAAGGGAGTGAGGATGTAAGAAGACAGAGGAAGTGAGAGAAGGAGTGAGTGAAGTGTAATAAGGTGAGTGAGAGAAGGGGAATTATTGAGGGAACAAAGAAAGAAAACAAGGGGAAGGGGAGTGAAGTTGAGTGACTGACAGCTGGAAAGTAGTGGATGGGAGAGAGGGAAAGGGCAGTGAAGGATTGGTTAATGACAATAAGTGATGAAAGTGGAATAAGGGAAGGGAGGTGAGGGAGAGTGAAGAGGAGTGATAGAGGGGGGAAATAGGTAACTGAGTATAAGAGAATGGGAAAATAATATATATTTAATAATAGAAAATACAAAATAATTTCAACAACATGTTATATGGTTTATTTTTGCTGTTCTCAGAATATTTTGAATTTCACTTAAAACAATGACTTCAATAGTCATATAACAGTAGGCAAAAAAACATAATCAAAATGATTGTGTTTAAAAAACCCATACAATATTTTCTTAAATAATGTAAAATTTTGAAAAACATATCTAAACTCAAATCAAATCAAATCAAATCAAATCAAAATAAGCTTTATTCAATATTCACAAAGGATATCATAAAAGCATTCATTACATTTGTTAAAAAATAACTCTGCAGACAAATAAATAAGAACATAATCATCATAAAAACCAAGGAATAAAAACCTCTTTCATATAAACTGTGTTAAAAGGTTAGGAGAACCAAAGTAATCTTTACAAGACCTCAAACCCCATTTCTTCAATAAAGGTCTCAATAACGATTTCCTAGGGGCTACGTAATATGTACAGAATAATATGGAATGAATGTTCGATTGAAAAGAAATGTTATCACATGGACAAGGGCACAAATTTCGGGTCCAGTCATTACAGGAAGGAAATGTTATTAGGCGAAAAAAGGAGCCCAATCTAAATCTGGAGAGAAGCATCCTAGTAAAACAAGAAAAGTCAATGGAGAGATACAGTTGGAGCCCCTTATTCAAGGTAATCCTTTGGAAGTCCAGGATTGTTTTATTTAGTTTTTGGATAGCCCACCTCTTGGCTTCCAGGTGGTCCATTAGGATCTTTCTCAAGGTTTTCCTTGAAATGTGCTCCAAAGTCATAGGGTCGGTATAAAACTCTGGTCGACCAATTTCGCAAAACACACTTTTAACGTATGCCAGCCATTTCGTGTGTTTTACCCTCTCCAGCTTAAGAATGTCCAAAATTACTTCTCGATTTAATGCAGCCTCAGAGGTGGTCCAGATCTTATGCTTTGATTACATCTGAAATGAAAGGTAGGCCTAACTCTATGTGGATCATGTGGATGGATGTTGATTTTGGTAACGCTAATAAATATCTTAGAAACTGATTTTCCACTACTTGGATGGATGATATATTATCAATCCCCCAAAGACCAGCCCCATAGATTGCGGTTGAGACGCATTTGGCTTTATAAATAATGATAAGCTGCTTTACTGGTCTCCCCCTATTTTGCTGGCAAAATCTCAGAGCGCCCCAATTGCTCTAGTAAAAGCAAGTTTCCTAGCTTTAACGGCAGACTGCCATGTCACCTTTCTGTGGACGCAGATACCCAGATATGGGAAATGATCAACTGTATCTATTTTTTGACCTTCGATGAAAATGGGACATGGGGTTTTCTTTATTCCCTTGCTGCATACCATGGAAAATGTCTTACCAATGTTCACTTTCAGACCCCTTTCATGCATAAAGTGTGTAAATGCGGTGACTGCTCTTTGCAGCCCCAATCTTGTTTGAGACAAAATAGCCGCATCGTCGGCATACAACAAGATTGGGACGGCATGACCTCCCACTTTCGGATAGTCACATTCAATATTTTTCAAATGGTCGCCGATGGCATTTATATAGAGAGAAAAAAGCAGGGGGGCTAAAATGCACCCCTGCCTCACCCCTCTAGTGATAGTGAACCTTGGAGAACACTCCCCCCTCAGACCAAACTGCACCCTGGCCCCTGCATCTCTATACAAATTTATGATAAAGTTGAGGATAGATGGATTCATCCCCAAATGCTCAAGAACTTTCCATAACTGTTCATGGACCACGCAATCGAAAGCTGAGCTTAAATCTATATATGTTACAAAGAGGTTACCCTTTTTTGCCTCCACATATTTAGACATAAGAAGATGTAAATTTAAGCTCTGTTCAACTGTGCCCCTTCCAGTTCGAAAACCATATTGGAGTCTGGAAAGAACATCTGCCTCCTCAGTCCAGTTGTGTAAAAGTTTTAAAATAATATGTCCCGCGGCCTTCATTAAAGAGTCAAGCAAAGAGATAGGCCGGTAACAAGATGGTGACTGCCTATCTCCTTTTTTATATATGGGTACCACAATGGCCTCTGCCCAGGTTGGAATTTGGCCATACGCATTTGCAGAGTTCAAGGCAGAGGTTAAAACTGGGGCCCAGAAATCTATTTCCGCTTTGAAGACATCCGCTGGGATGGCATCTGGGCCAGGAGCCTTCCCAGAAGGGCTCTCCCTTATAGAAGGACCCTTTCTCAAAACTATTGTGGTAGTATTTGAGGAAAGAGTGGAATCCAATGGGGAAGTATTAGATGAAATAGGTTTACTATATAGTTGTTGAAAGTAGGCGGCCCATGTATCTCCATCAATTGCAAGGTCCAAACTCCTCTCAGGCATTTTTACCCTTGGAAGTGGGGTATTTACGAAGTTCCAGAAAGCTGAGGAGTCACGGCTTTCACAGGTTGTCAACAGAGTCTGCCAAGCTTCCGCCTTCAGAGATCTTTTCCTATTTTTTATGGCTAGGCGGTATCGAAGTCTAGCCTGACGTATCTCCATAGGTAGCTTTGGGGTCGAATATAAAGCTTTCTTCAATAATTTTAGGGCTCTGGTGCAGACTTTATCGAACCACCCTTTAGGGGTAATAGGGCCTGGCTTGAACTGGCGGGTAAGTAGCTTTTTTAAGCTGTCCTGTATTTTCAAAAAAGCTTCAAGAATTGTTTGAGGCTGTTCAGTCAGAGACAAACATGTGTGTACCTCCTCCCACCTCAGCTTCAAAAGATTTTTAAGAAGGCTAGCTGGATTGATTTTTTCCCATTTTAGGGTATAGCCATTTAGTGCCCCTATTTTAATAGGTTGCTCGTAACTTGTTGGGGGATTGTTATGGCGATTTGTGGGAAGTGCTAACACAATAGATAAGGTCAGAGGGTAATGGTCACCATATAGGTGGTCAAGGGTATCCCAGGAGGATATAAGGGAAGCATGCATCTTTGAAAAGAGAACAAAGTCAATAGTAGAGTTTGCTGCTCTTCCATGAAAGGAAGGTTTAAATGGTCTCGGTGGAGAGCATATGTCATTTGCAAAGGCTAAATTAAAGGAAGCCATAAAATTGTTTAATACCTCCCCTGTTTTTGAGTGTAAAAAGTGATTTGAGATATCATCATCAAATTCATTTTCTTGTGTGGGAGAAAAATCACACAAACCCCTTAGAGCGTTTTGACAAATATGACAATTAAAGTCGCCCATAAACGCAGTCGCACACTCACCCCCGCACCATTCTTTATTCGCAACAACGACATGGAACAAGTCATGTAGGACTTTCTCCAAACCCTCTAAAGGCATATTATTATAAAAATTGATTATTAATAGACTCAAGGATAGGCCTATTTCAATGACGATTATTTGGTAGGAATCCCTGAGGAGATGTTTCCGAATCCTTAATCCTATGCCAACACTAACATATATACACAAACCCCCCCTATGTCTGCCTTGCTTGCTCTCTATCGCAGGTGAATGAAAGGTCTGGAAACCCAATAGATGTGTCGGGGTTTGCACCCAGGTCTCCTGGAAACACAGAACTGAGAGGGAATTTACCACATCCAGCCATGCCGGTTGAACAATTTTTGAGGAAATGCCAGCCACATTCCAGCTGAGAATCTGTAATTTAGAAGATAATTTTCGATTTTCCAAGTGAATAGAGGAAGTATTTATAGTATTTGGCTGGTGAGCAAGGGGCAATATGGTTGTTGAATCCATAATGATAGCCCCGCTTACCAGCCCCTTTTCTCCTGGCTTTCTGCACCCCAAATGTTCATTTATAGATGGTGCGTTGGAGGATATACCAAGTACCTTCCCCTTCACCAGGTTGTCAGCATCAGGTGAGGAGAGTCATTCAATATCGTCCAGACCACAAAGCGGGTCGTAATGGTTGTAGCAAGGAAGATTCCATGAGGGAGGTATAGGTGGTAAATATTGACCATATCCAGTAAAGTCATGTATAGGAGGTGGAATAAGTATGTTTTCCATCATTTCATGCCTAGGGGGATAAGAGTTGTAAGGAGGAAGTATGTTTTCCATCATTCCATCTAAACTCACTTTTGATCCATCCACTTTTCCACGAGTCCAAATAGTATATGGAAAGTCCTTATCTTTCGAAATTAGTCCATAGTATTCTTAATTTCTCATTTTCCCGACTTTCTGAAAGACAAGCTGCAACATCTTTTACATTATGAAACAAGAGTTTTATTTCCACCTATAGCTTACTTTTTATAAATAATTTGTATAATACTCATAGCACACACTATATAATATACATATACTATCTCTATGACAAATACATGTTTTTTATTATCTTTATCACTCTCATTTAGAAAGTAATTTTGAACAGCAAACTAAGTTATATTAACTGCTGCAATCTTCATAGGCCAATTACCTTCCCTAAAATTTCGGTTGTAAGAACACTAGATAAGAATTTAGTAAGTCAGAAGGCAAACGTTGTTTGAAAGTCAATTGAGTATCATTACAGTATTTCCAGCCTTTTTGACATTTTAAATAAGCTGTGTGATGTCCTGATTTTGTTGAAGGACCATCATGGTAAATAATTTCTGCAGTTGTAAAGGTTCTTCCTGAAATTGATAATTGAGAAGCCACATAATTTTTAAATAATGTTGTCAATTTAGTTCCATCAGGTCTACATCGTTGGAACATTAAAATAACATACTGTCAATATCTTCGTAAAAATAAAGTTGATAGCATTGCAGATTTACATTGAGTACAGACCATGTTTTGATCTGCTCCTCTAACTAGATTATTAAAAGACACTGATTTGCAGTCTGGTAAAGTCAAATATATAAATCTTTCAGTGTCTACTGTAGTACTACTTGAAAAGGAGCAGTTGTCACAGTCATGTTGCCATTTATAAGAAAGGCTAAAAAGATTTTCTACATCTACACCTTCATCTTGCAATACAACATACATTAGAAATTCCTTACAATCTTGCTGAATATTCTGTGAAAATTGATTTAGACCAGAACATATGTCTAAAACTTTTCGAATTTCTGAAACACTTTGTATTTTTGTTCTATCACTGCTACATTTCTCTAATACGGAATTTAATAAACAACAACATGTTTGATCACGATTTTCAGCAATCTGTTCTTGTACAGCTTGGAGAAAGAAAACAACATTAACCACTACATTAGCATAGCAGTTGACACCAGAACTATTTTCAAACTGAAATCCAACAACATCTTTAACTTAATCCATTTAGTTTCTGCTTACAATTACTGGTTCATCTACCTTTTTTCTTTTTGCTTCAACTTCACTACAATTTTTCAAATTTCTTCTTTTTCGGCCTACCACACGCTTTTCAAATAGAGGATATTGAGGTAAATTTGAAGCATACCCTCTTCTTAACCTATTATATTCTTTTACACAATTTAGATCTGCATTAATCTTTGTCTCATCAAAATCAATCAAGTACAATCCAGATAAGGCTCTGACTCGAGATAAAGCAACAAATGCCATACCCTCCTTGAACACAGAACTTCCAATATTCACCAAAGCAGTATCCACACTTAAACCGTGACATTTATGAATAGTCACCGCATATGCCAAAGAAACAGGAAACTGTTTTCGGCGGACATAGAAATCTTTCACAAGCAAAAATCGAGCAGAACAAAGACTGATTTGTTGTACTTCTTCAATACTATCAAATTTAATTTTTATAAATTCAATTCCATCTCTGTTTCGGTAATTCACAAAATCAACAACATGACCCATTGCTCCATTTACTAAACCTCTTTCCACATGTAAATTACGTCGTAGAATTATACGACAATTTAATGATGCATACAGAGTCTTTTCTAATCCAGCAGTTTTAGATATTGTCTTCTCTAAAGAATCCAATTTTGATTTCAACTTTTCTGACAAAATAATAGTTGCTCCTTCATGTTCTATTTTAGCAATAGCCTCCAGTTTCACAATCTCTTCATTTTCCAACTTTAACATTTTGTTGTTGAAGATTGAACATTCTTTCAGAGTTGGCATCAAGCATATGACAGTTTTGTTTTCAGGAATTTTCTTAAAAATATTCTCTGGGAGAATATTTTCATTTGGAAACAAATTTGAAATTAATCGTCCATGCAAAGCTTCTTTGCCATGCTCAGTTAGTTTTCCAATTCTTACATCTTGTAGAATATTTTTATAATCTTCATCGTTTGCCTGTCGCATATTTTGAAGCAGTTCTGCATATTTTAAATTTAACCATATATTAACATTTCCAATGCTTCCTAAGCACTTCCTGGTATCTTCATGCGTAAGCATTTTAAACACTGGCTGTCCTTTCACTGGAGTTAGTTCAGTAAATCTCCAAAAACGATGATGTGTTTGCCTCCAAATAACACATCATACTCTGTTTTAAGAATTTCTTGCATTCTTAAATGCACAAAAGCAAGCATTACATTTGATACCATGCTTACTTCATCAATGATAAGAAGTTTCATTTTCTTTAGGACTCTTGAAACTTCACAACAAGCTTCTCCAGATAGCTTGTGGTATTGTAATTTGTTATCATGCTCCACTGGCACCATCAATAAGCGATGTAAAGTAATCCCTTTAATGTTGTGTGCTGCCAACCCAGTTGGAGCAGTAACAATAACAATACAAGAGATCGATGACTCTTGTTTTCTGCAAATATGTTGCAATCGCTTTAATCAGGAAACTTTTCCCTGTTCCTGCTTCTCTACTCACATATAGTCGGACTGGTACAAATGATGTACATGAGCACTCTTTTTTCTCATGAGATAAATCATGCTCAATGTGTTCTGTGACTTCGTCATATATTTGTCTCTGCTCAACGTTTAGTTCTTTTTCCAAATCTTGTAAGTCAACTCCATCCTCCTGAGCTTGTTCCATGGCTCTTTCAACTTCATCCATTGCAGTAGCAGCTTCATTTTGTATAATTGGTCCTCCTAGTGGATCCTGACTCAATGAAGCAGAACTCTGACTATCTTGAGAACTGTCTCTAGCAATCTCTGCTGCAATTGTAGCTTCTTGCTGTATTTCCTCGTTCAACATTTGCAGATAATTTAAAAAAACAGGACATTCTATCGTATCCTTGGTTGCATTGAACGAATCTTCATAAGTAAGAAAATCTCCAAGTAGTTCCTCTTCTGTACGCCAAGGCTTAAAGAGTTGCAAAAGAGCTAAGTAATAAAATTCCCTTTTGTCTGGAGAATCACAACTCAATTTTCGATGATTAATCAAATGGCCTTTTCTTTGTTTCACTAGACAGCCTTCACAACCAATTACAGCATATACACCTTTATTGATTTCTTCTGTGACGTTCTTTTTAAAAATATAGGTTTGCAGAACTTCATAGAGACAAAGATTCTCAAGGTGAGTACTTCTATTTGGATAGTATGTATCCAACATGTTTGTCTTCAAAATATCTGTACTGTCTGGTTCTTTCTCTGCCAAATACTCCATTTCTTGTACAGATTTCAAAACTTGGTTTCGTGTTGCAGCAAGACCTAGACTCACCCAAATGATGGTTCTAGACTTGCTGATGACAACCGATCAGAACATTCATATGCTCCAATTTCTCGATGCGACAACATCTTCAGACTGTAACTGTATAATTTCTTACTTAGACTCTTTTCATGTGAAATTTCCTCCCACATTTCCTTCAGTTCCGTCTTTTCTGATTTTGTGATGTAAGAAGTCACATATCGAGCCACAGCGATAGAGTTGTCAGCCACATATTGAATATCCATGTTAGCATTCCACATGGACAAAATGACTGGGTTATAGTCATTTATGAATTTGGATTCCTCATTTCTTCTTAGGTTATATGTATTTTTGGGTGATTTTCTTGTCACAGTATGTCGCAGAGAAGACATAAAATTGTTGACTCTTCCTTTCAATGTTACTGGACGTGGAAATGCAAAACGACATTTAGTGTAGAACTTGTCCTTGGATTTGTATTTTCGACGACAGTATTTCCCACAACGATGGCTTGAAAGCGTAAAACTTGATGTCTTAAATTGTTTACTTCTGTACTTTTAGGAACAGCGCATGTAGAATACTGCTCAATGAAACTCAGGACTTTCTCATCTGAATCTGTTCCAAATTTTGGTGCATCTTTAATCCATAGCAGCATATGTATGTGAGGAGCACCTCTTGCTTGATACTCCTTTCTCCAAAAGAAATCCAACACCTCTCCAAGCGGAGGATTTTGTTTGTTTGTAATAAAAGACATCATAGCTTCAAACCTATGATTGAAATATCTGCATACATTAACTGGATCCAAAGAGCACAGTTCTCCAGGTGTCTTGTATTCAATATTTTCAATGTTTTTATTTGCCTCTCGTTGAAATTCAAGTAAGTCTTCCCAAGCATACCCAGCACAGCTAAGAGTGAGGAACCATGTAGGAGTTCCTAAGTTTCTTAGCATACATTTCAATTCCCCATGACGACGGTACCAATACTCGTTAGTACCACGCTGACATGCCATGAGATTAATTAGCTGAGATTCCAAAACACTGTCTTGCAGTTTCACTTTATCCATAAAATCCCTTGCCGAAATATTTTGTAGATGTGTTCCACTTTTTAGTATATGATTTACTGCATAGGAAAGTCCAGACAAGTCACTCTCAAACAGTAGATGGAACAAATATGGAATGCATTGACGAAACCTTGGATCTTCTGCATATAATCGTGAAGTCCGGTATTCAGATGCAGGAATTTGAACAGGTCGGTTGTCATATCGTCCACCTTCACCTGTTGGAAATAACTGTGGAAAACAACGAGCTTCCAAACTTTCTTCCCATACACTAATGGGACTTCCTTCAGCTTTTTTCATCTGAAACAAGTCAATAGCATTCCCCATTACTTCTTTGGAATGCAATGGATAAACACTATAATTTTCATAAATTTCTTCACTTCTAGAGACATCAACTTTTTCTATTTGCCCAGCAGAGACATCAGTGTCGTCTTGTACAGTTGTTTCCTCTTCTTCCACATACACATTTTTATAATAGTGATTATGTTTTACCAGATACAAAGTTGCCTTCTTGACTTTCCTAACATCTACTAATTCTTGCCAGATTTTCTTACTTTTTGTCGGAACACCATTAACTAGAATTACCAGAGGTTCCTCATCTACTTTTTCGACACCAATTGTATCAATATTTTTCTTAAAATCTAGAGGCAAATAAACAACTCTTCCCTTTAATCCTCTCTGTAAATCTGAAGCAGGTAATTTCCCTGTCTTAGGCTCCATGCGAACAATAGCCTGAAAAGGATGCACACATTGAATCAGAATAGACTCATAGGTATTTAAATCCATCAATTCAGAAGGAATGTCTACCAACTCCAGATTATTATGAACAGCTCTAGCAGGCATTTTGTTTTGATTTAATTTATTATAGCAATATTTACAAATACGTTGATCAGAGCCCAAATCAAAATAATTTTCAACCAACAAATAAGTTGCAAAATCCTTCCACTCATTATTATTTATCTTTTCGCTTTTTACATATAAATCAACTAATCTAGTCTGATGCTTATAATGAGTTCGTCGACAACACACACAAGAAAAATTAGGCCTTTCACTTGAATTGACCTTAAACTTTGTATTTTCATTTTCAAATTTTTCTGTACTTAAAATCTCTACATTCTCTTCTACATTACCTTCTATTACTGTATCAATTTCTGAACTGACCTCTTTTTCACCAAAGTAACAAAACTCAATTTCATCATAAATAGTTTTGACATCTAATTCAGTTCCATGCAAAAGAGCACTGTTTAACTGTTTTAGTTTAAGTGCTGGACTTTTTGCATAATACAACCTTCTCACTAATTTCCTCACTTTATTATGATGCACTGCTAACATCCTAAAATGGTGAAAAACTCTCTGACATACTTTTCTTGAAAGACAAGCCAGTGAATGCCCTTGCAAACCTGTTTTTTCTCTCACTCTACAAGGATCTAACTCTTGTAAAATTTTCATTTTTTGTTTCACACTTTTCTTAGTATATGTCCGTAATAAAGTGCGAAACAAATCAATTGAATCCTGTCGCACACTACAAAAACTACTAGAATGTATACACAGGAGCCTTAGGACATCTCCCTAAAGCTTCATCAGCTAACACCTCTTCGCCTCCACGCCGGAAGGGCAGTGTCATTAAATCTTCAAAAAAAGCACTGAGCTTCGAAGTAGCACTCAACGAAGGTGTGTTTTACAAAACCTTTTATTCATAAAGAACGGCATCAGTATCCCAATAGTACTCAAAGGTTACAGGTTACAGTTAGGCAATAAAATTAACAACCTTAGAAATGTACTTAAAAAATGCAAATGCTACAGGGATGTTATAGTTAGGAAATAGAGATTTAATAAATATAGAAATTGACTAAATAAACAAAGGCTACAGGGAAGTTATAGTTAGAAAATAGAATCTTTAAAAAACATAGGAATTCACTTAAACATTATAGGCTACAGGACGTTAAAGTTAGGCCAAGATTCCATTCTTACAATACCATAGAAATTCCACAGTTATAGTTACCTGAGCTAACTATAACTTACACCCTCACAATGCACTGCTTATGACCTCACCTATTACATCACTCATGACATGGTCAGTGACATCACTGATGACATCATTCATAGAAACACCAACACACAAACTCACATCCCCGTAGAACCTCTCATATACCCACTCCTACACACCATACCAGTTCTCACACAACTATTCACTCCTCCATAGACTGTAGTGTAGTTCCTATATTCCCAATAGGCTCTGCACATTGGAATAATATATCCTATAGAATTGACATAGGACTTATGTCGACTATCGAATATATTAGACTTAATTGTGAGTGCCAGCTAGCTCAGAGGCCACTAGAAACTTTCTAGAATAAACAAAAAAGGGATTTGTTTCTGACAACCGCATAAACATGACAACTTTGTTTCCCAAGAATAAGAAGTATCTCTAGAGTCATGGAAATAATAGATAGATATTTCACTCAGTCAATCGTGCATGCTTCATTTCACCAGAGGTGCAGAGTAATAGAGAGACGGGCGTTTTAAATAAAAGCATTTATAGAACAGTCTTCTTTCTCATGCAAAAGAAATGAACTGCTACAATCGTAATACTGGCTTTAAAGTATAATGCGTACAGCAAGAAAAGTATTATAAAATAATACTGTAAAAGCATGGTATGGTTTCTAAGCCTTAAAATACATACATAAATAACAAAGACTAAAAGTACTCAACTGGTGCTTCTAAAATATGCCTACCCCAATGCACCTAACCTAGTCTAGTACGAAGGAAGAAGTAAGTGTGGTGTAGCATAGGTTTAATTTCTTTGCCAAGAATCTATCCAAGATTTCTCTTAGGGTCTAATCAGCTCCGTACCTTGGTTTTAGAATGAAGGAGGTCTGGTATCTCTGTCTCGGACCCGATTTCCCAACACCCCGCAAGGGGAGCTTGGAAACACTGGAGCTGGATTCTCAGTGAGAGAAAGGCAGCCTCTCTGTCAGTGCGTCAGCTGGAGGGTCGGCTACCTTCGGCACTTGCTGTAGCGAGCTGCGTCGGTCAAGTAGATAGTCTAGCTGCTCCGAACCACTGTGTGTTTGCTAGGGCAAGTGTAGGCATATTTATACCTTGAAGGTGCCTAGTTTGACGTAAAGTTGGACATAATAATGTCACCAGAGAACCCCAAGGGAATGGTTGTTCTTTGAAAACGCCAGGATTTCTAGGACAAATCAATATTCAAGAAAGGGGATGTCTCTGACTGCTGAAGCTGAGTTTTCCAAGAAATCTTTGTGGCTTTTTGGAACTAGTGGAAGTGTCCATGCCTGTATTTGGACTGCATGGCCTATGTCTAAATATGGTTATGACCTCTATGCCTATATAAGGGTAATGTGTATTATACCTGTATAAGGGCATGAATCAGGAAAATTTCACTTGGCCCCTAAAACGCAATACAACACCCACTTCACTTTATTATGTTCGACATTGCTAAATACTAAGCTTTGAAAACATATCTAAAGCATGTGTTTACAATCCCCCAAATACATAAAATGCATTTGAAATTGTTGTACATGAAAAGGAGCATTTTGTGTTGTACGAACTCTAAAAACATTGTTTTCATTCAAAGCATGTAGTTTGACATTGGAAATGCCTTCAGAATGAGCCATAAAAATAACATTTATGAAATGGCTCTTTTTAAATACAGAAAAAAAAATTGAAACCATTCCATGACAGAATATATATATTGTTTTAGGTTGTAGATAAGATCAAATATTGTCTTTTTGGAAGTGTGTCAAAGAATTCTCGTTCTCTAAGAATAAATCTACTTTAAGCAGATTTACTTTGTGCCCAAAAAAAATCAAATTCTGGAAAAAAGTCTAATCGTAGAACAAAATAGAGTTCTGAAGTTGGAAGTTTGTTGTTTAGAAAAAGGATGGTCGAATACAGAGTCCCTTAGGGGCAGATTTATGTTAACTGGCGCATCCCCAGGGATGCGCCAGTTAACATGCGCCACAGTGCGCCACAGCTCCGCCAGCCATGGTGCGCCGCATTTATAATGCGGCGCACCATGGTGCAAAAACGGCACAGATGCGTGACGCATCTGTGCCGGAAATGTGGCGCATTGCTGGAGTTGCGTCGCAAGCGCGACGCAGCTCCAGCAAGGCTCGGGGGTGCCCCATTTTAACAATGCTGCGTCAAGACCTACGCCTGCTTCAAGCAGGCGCAGGCTTTTGACGCAGCATTGGCTTAAAAGTGACTGAGTGAAATCTCATAGATTTCACTCAGCCACTTTTGCGAGGCGCACCTGCCCCGGAACGCCCACCCTGCGCCGGAACGCCCACAAGCGGCGCAGGGCTTTACAACGTGACGCATCTGCCTAGATGCGTCACGTTGTAAATCATTCGTAGGGATGCGCCACGTTTACGCCGCCTTGCGTGACGCAACAGCGGCGTAAACGTGGCGCAAGGGCCTCATAAATCTGCCCCACAGTACGCTGTGTGCTTACTTCAAAAGTCATTCTCGTTGTTAGGAGAAAATATTAAATCTTCTAAGCTGCCAAAGAAATCGTCTACCACAGTAGGTGAAAGTTGGACTACTTCGTTATGTAAATCAATTGCACAAAAATTTAAAGCATCGCTGTCAGCCGCGTTAGCAATGTTCGCAGTAGATGGTGATGGTACCTGTATGCCTGTTGATCCACGTATCTCACCGTCAGCAGACCGCGTCTGTGAGACCTCAATGAATGCCGTCATCAGGATTGGTAGCCGCTGGGGACAACACAATGCATGAGCCGTTACTGAACCAAGCAAAGTATCAACATCCATTGGCAGTGCTGATGGAAGTGTTAGACAGATGTCCAACACGCATTCTTCTCCACATAGCAGGCATCGAAGAACAGGTAAGATGCAATCTTACCTGATTGGTCTGAATGATAGGAACCACATGGTATTCAGATCTCTCAAACAAGCCAAGCCAAGAATCGGTATCATGCGCTCACGACACTTCATTGCCTTGAGAGTGTTCTCTATGGTAATCTGGGCGTCGCTGGTGACTGGATTTGCCATATCGGAGCAGAAGGAACAAGAATAGTATTCCTGCTCCGAGTCCCAAAATGAGAGGCAGGCCGCCGAACACAGAGTGCACGAAGTTTGGAAAAATGCTTAGGACTGCTTCAAAGGGTGCTAACAGTCCCGAAAAAACTGTCTTAAATACATGTACAATACCACTGATATCAGACATGTTTAAGATACGACCTAACATTTCTGCAAAATGTATTGGGCAGTTTGTGGGTAAAAGGGCATGTATCTCTGCAGAGGACCTTGCAACTTGCAGATCATACGTCTCTTTGGACGAGGTCAGTGGCACAGTTTTTTGTAAAAGAATGGCTTTCATTCTGCTTAAAGTATCAACTAGAGTAGAAGAGATGTTCAGTGAAGGCCATAACGGCGACTCCCCATCTGTCTTAGCTTTAGGAAACAATACTTGCATACAACAAGTGACCCTGGCTGACACAGTTACAATATAGGCTATACCTGGCATCATTCCACAACAGCTGTGATAATTCAACATTATGTAGCTCCCATTGGAAAGCTGCCTAAAAATTGGATCTATCACTGCTGCCGGAGAACCTTGCAAGTGGCAGGATAAGTTGGTTGAAGAACCATCGCAGGCTCCATGTAAATTAATACCCCGACATAAAAGTGTACTGCTCAGTGCGCTTTTGCAGTTTGTACCACTAAGAAATACTTCTTGTCCCCCAATCCAACATTTGTGTGTGTATGGTAATTCCCAGGTTGTCTTTATGTATTCCTTACCCAACCTTTCAAACATGCCCACTGGTATGTGTTGCAAACAATATGAAAAATGGAAAATAGTGACTGATAGAGTGATTGTCCCATGTATTATCCATTCTGTTGCTGGTTTCTCAGAAACAGTTAATGATAATCTTTCCAGTTTTTCAATGTTCAGCACCGTATAGTCTGCTCCTCTTTGTGCCAGAGTGATTTGTTCATCTGTAAGGTTAAATACAGAAAACAATGACGTGGTGTTGATTAGACGCCATGGCACGTATCCAGAATGAAGATTTTGTAACGTCCAGCCTAAAAGCATTATAGAACACAATTGTGAACAAGTCCTGTTCCATTATATCAATGGCAGACGATACTATGCTGTCCAAAGAATAAATTCTGGATGACAGGGTCAATAACCCATTGTCAACTACAGAGAGAGCTTTCTCTAAATTAATACGATCAATTTCTGGTATTCGTTCTGCAGTCTCTGCTTGTGTCGCTTTCCAAGCTTCATTATAACTGGCATATATACCTGTGTATATGAAACGTTTATGACGTTGTTTTGCAGGACCTTGTAAGAAGTCCCTTTAATCAACGCCATCTTTAAGTAAAGATAAGTGTTGTTTTACCTCTGTAAGTGTAGATTTTTGCAGCCACTCAAGGCAAAGTTTTCCTACACTGTATGTTGTTACTATCCCTGGATGTTGTCTCTGGACATATCTTGGATCTGGCCTAGTTACTGTAAACCCTTGTCCTTGTTCAGGAATCCATCCTGACAGTTATTCACGTCTGTGGGCCAGATTAACCATTTTTTTCCACTCAGGATCAGTTCTATTTTTAAGTAAAATAGTTTTTACGTCAACCCCTCCCTCTGAAGTGTTTTTACTATCAGGTGTAGGTGTAGGTATGGACAGTTTGTTTAAATCTTTTATCTTGGTCAGGCCTAGACAGGATATTTGTTGCACAGTGTCATTCAAAAACATTATTTGTTCAGGGATAATGCAGGCTCAAAATAATGTTTTTTTTCCCTGCACTTGCCAGTCTGTTGTGCCCCAGACAGTTTTTGGCTCAATGTTGTTTTTCCAAAGTAGACAACTGAGCATAAAAGGCCTCAGAATAAATTTGCTTTGTATTAGTCAACATACTTTTAATTCCTGTCTTATTAACATTTCTATAGTAAAATGTGTCCGTATTTGTGACATTAAAACCTGAAAAGTATGGACATTTTTCATAGAATGTTTTTGAGCTACCCTTTGGTGGTGTAGGACAATGTTCCCATTGATTGAAAGTGTAAACATTTCTAGGGTTTGCAGATTTGTGCAAATAATGATAACCATAGTGATTATAACAGTACATTTGTTCATAATCTAATTAAGCTTCTAAGTATTCATGTTTCGTACATTTTGCAGACATTTCTAAATCTGACATTATATTATTAACAGTCTCAAAGTCCCAATCATCAGAACATATGCTGGGTGAAACAAAGTCACTCAAGGAAACCTTGAATTGATGTGGACCATAAATGTCATAATCAGTTCTGTCCCATGCTATACCACCAGGTATAGGAACGGCTGTGATGTTCACTGATGTCAAGTCTCTTCGTTCAGGATGAGATGATTTGTGTGGCTTCAGGAGCAGTTGATGTTCTTACTTGCTGTGTCCATTTTACTATAGCTTCCATTTATCAGCATTCCCAAAGATAATACAAGGATTAGCCAAAGTAGGAGAAAAAGTACGCCTAGCACAATCCAAAATTCAACCCATGGTGAATAAGATAAGTCTTTCCAAGTTGCTGAAAAAGTTCTGTTACTTGGTCTTTAATAGTTTTATTTGCTGGCGTTGTTTCGGGCTCACTGGGATCCTCAGAAAACGTATCAAAATTGATAAAATAGCCAGATAGGCAGTTCTGTCAGTTGTTGGTATCGCATCAGGATTATTTGAAATCGCTGGGGCTACCTGGTCACTTGTCATATTAGTATAGTCAGATGTTATATCATTGTAGACAGGAGTGTTTTGACGAACTGTTATTTGGGTTTCAGAAGGCACAAGTTCCATGGCTTTGTTGCATAGTCCTTTTTTTCTTACTGCAGATTCTTCAAAGGTGATGAGTCTCTGAGTTTGAACCTCTTGGATAGTAGCAAGATGTGGTCTCTGCTACATCTTTGGAGTCCACTGGGCCTACTACTTATTATCGGCCACATGACGTGCTTTTACCAGACCGATGGACACAAACCAGTTCTCCTTTCTTCCAGCAAGGGGCGGCAGTAACACTATTCTTGATCCGTGGATTGCTAGCACAGGTACTGGTTTTCTGTAAGAAGGCCCAAATTCCTTCTTATCCGCGATCTTTTTTCTGACTAGATCCCCAATCTTTGGAATCCAGACAGGCCTTGCTGGGAAGGGTGGTTTTTCTTCAGTGGTCGTTGGCTTCTGCAATGTGTTGCCTAGACTTCATCTTGTTTAATTTTTAGTCCTACAAAACAGCCAAACGGTCTTTATTATCAAAGGGTTTTTGTTCTACCACTGAAGTGTGACGATCGAGGTCATCGATAAGCATTCTAGTACCAAAAAGGATTTCATATGGAGTGATTCCACCCAGAGAATTTCTTGGCAGATTGTTTAAACTACGTTGGACACTTAACTTATTAGATGTTTGACCCACCCGCCACCCGAACTTAATACCCTAGTGTTATAGATTGCTTTATCGGCGGCCAAACTTTGGAATAGCTTGCCTCTGGACATCCGCCAAATAAGAGAACTTCTCCCTTTCAGGAAACGGATCAAAACCTGGCTGTTTTCTAAATGTTAACTGCTGGCTATTCTATTGTTGTCTCTCAGTGCCTCTCTCTTAGGAGTTATCTCAGTGCCAGGATACCTGTAAGGTGAAAGCTGCGCTTTATAAATGTTTTAAATAAATAAATAAATGTCCCGTTATTTGCTTTCCACTACAGAGTTTCCCTCAGGATGGAATGGACTTGAATACCGCAATGCAACGCCCAGATTGGCCATGGCCTCCTTGTAAGCTCGAGAGCTAAACGCAGGACCCTGGTCAGAATGTAGCGTGCCGATTCCGTATGTGCCGATAAAGACTCGCAAACCTTTTATAACAGTTCGGGCGTCAGCCGAGCGCTGAGGCCACATCCAAATGAATCTAGAGCTGGAATCCACTGCGACCATGATATATTTATAGTTGCCATCCCTTTGTAATGGACCACAGTGGTCCAGGTAAACACATGCTAATGGTTTATCTGAAATTAGAAGGGGCGTCTGCACCGGGCGTTTCACGGTTGAAATCTTCATTTTTTGGCAGATTTCACATTCCAAAACATATTTCTGGTCTGTTTCCTTATGCTTGGCTACCAGTATCTTTGTTTTAATAATGACACTGTGGCGGAAACACCTGCGTGTGCAGAGGCAAGCCCTTCATATGCTGCTAAGATTATTCCTAATCTATGTTCCATGTTTGGAATTACTATATCCCCCACTCCAGGGATTCGAGCAAAAGGAACAATATTTGCATCAGTTATATATGAGTACTTCAGTGGAAAGCCTTTTGGTAATGTTTTACCGCTGTCTTTGTTGGAAGAGGAGACAGCCTGCATTATTTTGCTGTCTATTTTGTTTTAGAGCGAGTGATTGCAGCTACGGAAGCCGTTTGCACAGCTGCCTTCGCGGCTACATCAGCCAATGAATTCCCTGCAATGTGAACGCCATCACGCTGATGACTCAGTGTATGGATCACGTGAGTCTTTTGTAGTTCTTTCTGTAATTGAACTTCTTGTTCCCAAAGCAACTTATGCTTGATTGTGCCACCTTTTGCATCTTTGAAACCGCTTTGAACCCAGTTCTGCAAGTATTAATTGTAAGATTGCACACACTAATACGAATCGCACACTATAGTGTGGGGAATTTGCAATCGGTATTTTCAAGCGCCATCTTGAAAGCCTGTAGTTCAGCTCGCTGAGCTGTACAGTCTTCGAGAGATTGTGTTTTTGTGACCATAGGTCTGAATTTACCATTGCGCCAGGGACCTTTAACAATCGCGCACGCAGCATAATAAGCTTGTTTACCCCCGATTGCGGATTGTGCTGATCCGTCCGTATAGATTATACATTTGTACTGTTCTAGAGGCAGAATTTCAGTGGGCAGAGGGCATTCTTGTTCATATTGTAGAAATTCTTGCGTTTTCAAGTAAGGGTCAAAAATGTATTCAACGTCTGTTGCAGCAAGAGAGTTAACCCATTGTATCCATCTTGGATGAAGAGCCTTTGCATTATGAATGCTTGCTTTTGTCACAGCCTCTAAGGCAGGTACAGGAGTAACAACCATTATGCGTTTTCCCTGTGCAAGGGCTCTCTCTTTTGCTACTGCAGTTTGAACCGCTGTCACAATTTTTTCTGTTGGAGTGGATTTCATTTCCGCTTGTATGTACAAGTGTGATTTATTAGCAATTGGTACTTTTTCACCTTCATTAAAGGTTAAGTAGGTGAATCCGCATCTTCCTGGGAGTATTCTGATTACAAGGTTGCGTACGTTTACGCGTGTCAGTAAATGTGATGTTGCTAACATGTCTGTTTGCACTGAACACAAAATTTCTGTGTGTTTTTGAGTCCAATTAGTTGTTTTGAAATCAGGTTTGATTAATTCGTAGAGAGGTTTAACCCTTTCTGCGTAATTTAGAATGTAAGTTCTTCCAAAATGTAGGAAACCTAGAATTGACTGTAAGTTTTTCAGCATTTTCGGAGGTTGGAGCAGCGCAAGCTTCTCTAAAAAGTGTGCTGCCAGGCTCTTGCAGTCACTTAACTCATATCCTGAGAATAGGACGTTGAGGTGGGCAATTCTTGATTTTTTTAAATTGAATTTCTACCCTTCAGAGGCGGAGCCAAGTATTATGGTGTTCACCCTGTTCAAGTGCCTGTCCAAGTCATCGTCTGTTAGATAGATGTCATTGACATAAGATAATGCCATCATCATACGTGTGTAGTAACTCTGTTACTCTGGCTGAAAATAACCCCGGACTATTCTTGAATCCCTCGGGGGAAACAACAGTAGTGACGCTGTGTCCCCATAATTGAGAAAGCGGTCAAGTACCTGCTTTCAGGTGCAATGTTTTGACAGAAGAAACCGTTAGAAATATCTAATGTTTTTTTATATTTTTTACACACAATATTATTCATTAGTGCTGCACTGTGTGCATTTTGTACTGCAAAGGTTTTACAACAAGAGTTTAAATGTCTGTAGGCCGAAACTAGACGATATGTATTGTCAGGTTTGGAGACAGGAAACAAAGGATTGTTCATGGACGAGGTGCATGTTGCAATCACCCCTTGGTATTCAAGTTGATCTAAGATCTCCCTGACCTGTTTTTTAGCTTCTTGCTTAACTGGATACTGCCTCTGAGCAGTTGGTTGATTTTTTAACTGGATTTTATGGTGAGGAGAGTCCTCAACCCATCCTACATGATTTTTATATAATGCTGGAGCTTAGGCTACAGCTCATTTTCTAACATAGGTGTATTTTAGGTGAATTGGAATATGATTTCAGAAGGCTGGCATAATGGTGTCTTCACCATGTGGGCACTCCCTGACAAATTTTGGAGGCCAGTCTTTTTCAGCTAGAAGGATGTCATAACCCTTAGAGAGCTTTTCCCAAAAGAGTGCTCTTATTTTTCTAGTTATGTTCCCCTCCATCCGGAGCGTTACTACATATAACTTATGGGGTACACTAACCCTGGTATCGCGGGTTTCATCTTGAATGTACTCATTCAAGTCCACTGTCTCCATATGATCCTTCAGGATCTTGCGAGCTATAGTAACTTCTACTGCGCTGTCCAGCATTGTCTGAGCCCACTCCCCGTTCTTGAGTTGTGTCCTCAAGATCCTCGGTATGTCTGATTTTTAGACCTGCTACCTTCTTTTTGGTGAATTGGGTTTTCTTATTTTTTTAAACGCGTTGATCGTCTTTGGACTTCACACGTTCTTCTTTCTGTTCTGACCGTCCTCTTCTTTACGATTTCTGTGAGGAAGTCTGAAAGGTACGAGAGGAACGTGTATCAGTATCTTGATATCTATCAGATTTTCTCAAATTTTCCTTATTCCTGAGGTTATACCTCTTTTCAGAGGGCTCCTTTTGAGGAGACCTACCTCAGGATTGAGAACGCTTATCTTTAGGAAAAGTCTGTTTAGAATGTTCCCACCTCTTTTTAGGAGTAGTGAGAGTGTTTTTAATAAAGACCTTTTCAGGACTTTCTGTTAGTTGGGGCTTAACTGGTTTCCCACCCAAACTATCTCAACCTAGTTCTTCATAGGATTTTTCTATTATTCTGGCCAGTTCATATGGCTGCTCAGTTACATCAAGTTCTTTTAATTTTCGGCGGATCGCCGCAGATGCTGCTTCACCTTTAATATTAGCTAATATTATAGCTGAGACCTGTTTGAAATCTTTAAGTAATTTTATACCCAGATTTAAACCAGGTTCTGCCCCGTTTTCATTTTGAATCTGTTTCAGGACGTCTGGTATTACTGCCATAGACGGAACACCATGTGTTTTTGTGTAGATTGCAGCAAAGACTGTACCCCAAGTGTCACAGTCCTCCAGGTGTGGTGCAATCCCCATTGGTAAGCAGATTGTTAGAATCCTGTGTTTCTTATGAGGTGTACTATCTGGAAATACTTCCTCTATATGAGTGATTTTCTGAGCTATCCAGAATGGAATGTGTTCCCTTTTTGCAGGCAATTTACCAATGACTGATTGTATAGTCTGTGGTGTGATTTTATTTGTATTTCCCTGGTGAGGGGTTTGTTGTGGAATCTTTATAGGAGGTTGGACTGTTACAGATGATAACAAGACTTCCAAAGCATTGTGATGCAAAAAGAAAGAATATTGAGTTCCTTTTATACCTCAAAACCAGGAAATTACATCAGGAAGAATGGTGCCATGGTGGACTGGCAAGACCTAATAATAATATATTGGCGGCAGCCATTTTGGATTGGGAAGCTATATATGATGAACACTCGAAAGAGGATTCTGTGAAGAAGCTTGTCTCTGGTAATGGAGATGCCAGAGGAGCCTCCTAGCCACTGTTACCCCGGGGAAAGTGTAAAGGTGCAGAGGGTTATACTGGCTGGCCTGCTGTCACAATTGACTGTACAATTGACTGGATTCAAGCAAGCCTGGCTGAAGATGGCTGAAATGCCAGAACTAGTCCTAGGAAGCTTGTTTCCGTTCCAGGAAAGACATGGCTTGGCAGTTCGGGCTGGACTGTTTCCATGAGGCACAGGGTCAGACTGATTTGAATATGGCCATGTCTGAACTGGGGTGGCAGAGTGAGCTAAAGAACGGTGATGGATTAAACCCAGATCTGTTGACTGGGTGTGAGTGTTTGATTGGTTCAGATGCTCCATCCATCACCACCCCCTTTTGTACCATTTAAATTATGGCAGCTTCCCCATAGCATGCACAATTTAGAGGAGGCAGGAGACCTAGACAGGTAGAGAAAAAAACTTTCAATACTCTGGGCTGGTGCTACATGTTGCATATGCGATTGCACATGGGATAGCTGCCTATAGGTGTGGGCTGCATACATTTTCTGTATGCTGTTCCAAGAGCCAGGATAGAAATAGATAATGTGGTACTTGACAGCTGAGATGGGAACTAGACAGAATTTGCTAATGTACTCATTCCTATGAGCGCTAACAACAGAGCCACTAGGATGCATGCTGCGATGAGAGATGCTGATTTGGTGTAATAAGTGAGAAACACTGTGTATGTTGTCTCGTTAAATGCAGATTATACTCTGATATATATGTGAGACCCAGCAACATCGGCACCACTCCTACTGCACAAGCTAAAAGGCTTTGGAGAGATCGCTATGCTTCGTGTGAGCCAGGCAAATACCAAATTATTCCCTTGGAAGGCTTGAAAGGGCTGGAAAGAAAAAGGTACCCTCATTTGAGTATTCAGTGGGAACTTATACGCTTTGATATTTAGGTATCCAAGAGGTGCATACTGCACATGAACAAGGATGTAGCCTAACGGCTAGGGAGGATAACCTCAAATCTGAGGAACTGGATTTGAGTCTTGGCAATGAAGCACAACATCCTGTGATTGTGGGCAAATCACTTAATCTCCCCATGCCTAACAAAAATGAATGGGTCCTCATGTAAAGCAACTGCTGCTCATGTAAAGCGCTCTGATACCAGATTTCGGGTCAATTTTGTGCTATATAAAACTTCGGGGAAAATTATATACAGGTACAAAATGGACAAAGTAGTGCAATACTTGAAGAATTCAATGGTCTCTGGGAAGAGACTGCCACTGTTGTCATGGGCAGGGTGACAGTGTTGAAGTGGTCCTCATGCTGATGCATTTACATTCTCCTCAGGGAGCAATGAGCTTACTAACAGTTCAGACATTTAAGGAGTTAGAACCAGCTACTGAATCAATTGATATGGGCTGTGAAAAAAAGTATTCTTAAGCCTGAAATAATATAACATCTCTGGGAGAAGGACAGGCTTGGACTGCTAGACATTGACCTATGTTAAATTGGTATGTAACAAGAACATGTGGTCCAATGGCTAGAGGACCAGTTTATCTGGGACACAGCAATTGTTAAGGGTAAACATGAGCAGTGGAGTCTGCAGGAATTATTTATGACCAGGGAGTCGCATATCCATGCATAATTAGGCAAGTAGGCAAGGTCTGGGATCGAGACGCAGAAAAAAGTGTTCAAACGTATCTAATTTGCAACAGATCTGCAGATATGGACTCTGATGCTCTTCAAGCAGGTGAGGCATGGAGGTCTCATAGTGGAAAAAAGGGAGCTGCATGATGGTCAGAGACATATACCCTAATATTAGATTCATAACATTTGCTGATGATCATGCAGCCTTTGGCATTGGACAAAGGCAGTTTTTGCTATACACAATGTTAGAATAAACAGCTAGAGTAATTTGAGTGTACATTCCAGAAATGTGGGTTGAAAACAAATCCCCTGGCAATATTATTTAGCTTGACTTTTATCAGTAGGCTGGTTGCTACTGGGTATGCAGCATTGCAAGTAGACAAAGTCGGAGGGTGACTGTCTTGAGGGTATTAAAGATAAAGAAGTAAGAACTTATGACGGCTCCACGTTGTCATGAGTCACGGGCAGCGTGTGCTCATGATGGCGTGGAGCCGTCATGACCTCGTCCACTCAGTAATTTGCCCACACAGGCGGGGAATTAGTGCAGCGTGTGTGGAGCGGCAGTTGCCTGATGGCTCTATGCCGTCATGAGCACACGCCGCCCGTGACTCATCACGGCGTGGAGCCATCATAAGCATGGAAAGAGTTAAGAGTGTGGTAGTCAATACTCCCTTCCACCAGGTCAGCAGAAGGATGTGTAGCCGCAGTGCTGGTGGAGTGCATTTTAGAGATCTTTGCCAGGAAGGTGGACATCTCTGTGCATTCAGCAGAGCCATGATCACAGTGACTGTATTGAAAGCACAGAAGCCTTTCCAAGCAGCCACCAAATTTAATGGTGTCCCTCACCAAAGTTATATGTTCTTGAACACAAACTCTCAAAACAGGAGTTTATTAATGAAAGAGTACAATTAATGTTCAGGTAATGCTAGGAATTTTATCCTGGAATATGCAGCCTAATTCTCTCCTTTCCTATTCATGACTATCAGGCTTTTCTGTTGTTCTGAGAAGGCCTAAAAGTATGTTGGAACATACACCATAAATAAGGCAAACCATCCAAGGTACTTTGGCTGATTGGCCATAATCCTACAGGCTGTTTGTCAAAGGTATACTCCAGAGGAGATATCATAGGCTTTGCTGGCAGAAACATGATGGTTCACCTGACTCTACATCAGAGGCTTCAAATTGTGGGGCATGCCTCCTGGGGGTCCAGGGCTGCATTCCCTTGGGGGGCACAAAAGCCACTGCAAGTAATTGTAAATGTAGACAGCCTGTTTATTTGTCACATTTACAGACTGTCTTTACTTACAAACCTCCCCAGAAGTGCACACAACTTTATAGGGCCTGTTATCCTGTGTGCCATGGGGGTTTGGAGTCTGGTGACACGTTCCAAGAGGTTGCTGAAAAGAACAAAGTATTCTGTATTTTGTTGTTTTTTTGACTTCAAGGGCTGCATATGAAATAATGTGCCCACAGCATAATTGAAAAATAAATGTGAGTAAAATTAATTGGTGAGAAATGTACTCCTTTATGTGATGAAGTGCCAGCTGATGAATGTGATTACTTCCAATATCTTGCTGTGTGATACCAGAGAAATGGTGCAGTGCGGAAGATTAACTGGTGTATTTTTAGTGCTGTGAGGTCCCAGCCTCTGACAGAAAGCACTGTGAATATGTAAGTCATTATTTTCAAATATAATTACACACAGTATAAGCTAGAGTGCCACAAATTGATGTAGGTTTTGATAGTGCTTTCCAAATATATATTTTAGGAATCGGTAATCAGACTGTACCTTGTTAAAAGAGTTTTTAAGTGTCTCCATTACTTCAGAACTCAGCTGATAACATCCTTACATTACCTCCTAAAAATAATTCATTTTTGTCTCCATGAAGCTTTCAGTGACTCAATCAATTAAACAATGGCTTATTCTTTAGCTCTCTCTACTCAGGCAAGAAGCCAGCAGGGTTGCATTCAGATGTAGAGACCTGATCCTCTGGGCCATTGAGGACTCAGAGTAATGATCCAGGAGAAAGAGCAAGGAAGCGAGATCCATGGATAGTGTCAAAGATATGGCTCAGAAAAGAGAGCATGATGTGGGGGACTCATTTTTTGTACTCAACTGAACAGAGACCATCAGGCAGATGCCCCCACAGAAGGGACAATATAAAGGGCTTTTTTTTTTAAATGGCCACCACTACATTAGGGCAGCGGGTACTGTGGCCAAG
Source organism: Lissotriton vulgaris (assembly GCF_964263255.1). Taxonomy (NCBI): domain Eukaryota; kingdom Metazoa; phylum Chordata; class Amphibia; order Caudata; family Salamandridae; genus Lissotriton; species Lissotriton vulgaris. Next base: position 1,473,257,817 of record NC_141685.1, read on the forward strand.
GGTGTAAGTGGTCACTGCACCCCAATTATGGCGATGTTAATACAAAAAAGCAGAATGGTGATCCATTGCCCTTGCTAGCATTAGAGCCCAGGTTTCCCGTGCTGTTTTTTTTTTAACACAAAGGGGCAAAAAGTACCATTGGTGCTGCAGGAACAGGGGCATAAGGACCCAGTTGTATGAAGAGCCAACTAAACCCCAATCATGGCTTTTTTACTATCCTTCTTTGCTTGCTTGAGGTCCCAGTGCAAACCTGCTATGTCAGCATTGCTATTGACCTCGGAGCAAGAACTCAAGGGAGGGGAAAATTAAAGCACAGGAGAAACCTACATTTGGCATCAAAGAGAGGGCAGGGAGGTGGATGTGGCAAGACAGGAGCCTTGTTTTCAACAAAGGGCATAGGAGACCACCCATTTTGCAAAGCAGTAGCTAGTATTAGTAAAGCAGGTGCAAAAGCACTGTGTCCAATGGATCTAACGGGGCCCTGCATCACAATAATGACTGTCTCACATTTAACCCCTTGCGCGCTAGCGGTTTTCCTGCTGTGTGCTGGGTTTTTCGATAACCCGCGTTACATGACGAGCTCAGCTCGTCATCAACATACGAGCGCCGTAGCTGATGACGAGCTGAGCTCAGCATCGAAGGAGTTAAAGAGGGACATTTGGGTTGAGGACACAATTGCAGAAAAAAAGTAGACAAAACACTGGAGCAAATTTTTTTATTGATAGGGATGTAGAGCCTGTTTCAAGATTGGAGTGACAGCCAGGCATTATGTGGTAGGGATGAGAGAGGCAGAGGTCATAGCCTGCTACTCAGAGCCTCGATTTTCATTAGTGCACCAGGTGCAGTTGCATTGTAGGCCTTTAGTATGAGGGTCTCACAACACGCCAATTATGGAGAGCAGTATTTCTGGGTCGATTGCGGGTTTTGCTGTTTTATAAACTTCACATTTAGTGTGGATTATGAGCTACAGAAAAAAAGTACACCTGAAACGATCTCACAAACCCTGCACACTGCATGGAGGGGAGTTTGACTTCAAAACATTTTGCCTAGGGATACTCAAAAGTAAAATAAATTGAAGACCTCTGATCTACATAGAGCGGGGTGGTCACGAGTTTATGTAGAGGATATCTTCTATGTTTTTGACACATATCATATCTGCTAAACTCTAAAGGAATCCCATAGTCTCTTCCCTTACGTGGAACACTGCGGGCCCTTGAGGCTAGACCTGTACCTTTATAAATACCATCAAATCAACTAAAGGCAACTAAATATAGTGACAGCCTTCAAAATTGCAGCATGAAAATTAGCATCAGATATGATAGTGCAAAGGGGAATTCGGATTAACTTTGTTTTATCGTGATTGATCTGTTCAAAGTTGCCTTCAGTGAAGCTGAAAGAGGATGCGACAATAAGCTTTTGTGTTCTGTGCCTTTCTAGCACTGTCTTTATAGAACAGTGAAGCGCAAATGATATACAATTTATTTAACAAGTCTCTTAGCAAAAGAAAGAGTGAAAGCAATAATAAAAAACTTTAAGAACATGTATTATAGATTAAAGAAATGTAAAATGAGCATGTAGACCGAGATCAGAAGATTAGCAGAGAAAAGGAACATTGATGCTTGTAGACAGTGGATTACAGTGGTGTGTTTCTGTTTAATCAAACTTAGTTGGTGTGTTAAGGAATGCATATTATCCACCGAGGGTTACTTAAGGACTTTAAGTAACTCTTTCTTAAAGTATTCGATCCATAAAAGACATTGCACTGACAGGCTGTACAACGCACACCACGTCCCAACTGCAGTTCTTTATTGTCTAATATATATGATTTTATTTAGTTACATTTATTACAGTTTTTGACAACGAGCATATAAAAAGCGCTACACAGCTTATTTTCACATTAAAAGATGTAAATACAAATTTAAAATATAAGAATGGCACTAAATACCTTTAAAAAAATGTTGTTATGCCTAATTAAAACTTCTATGCATTTATATAAATGTGCAAGAATTTCTCATTTTTGGTGCTTTGCATAATGATTAAATTTGATTAACTTACAAATTTTGCAGGAGGACAACTAAAGGCTCCAACAATAAGATAGTTTTGTGTAAAAAAAATGTATAGCTGTGACAAACAGGTTAGGTCTCTTTCTCTTTATTAACAAAATAATAACTGTTTGTCTAATTTAGCCATGAAATGTTACCTGTAGTTGTAAGTTATCTCAACAACATAGTTAATATATGAAATATATACAAAATAGCCAGATTGAAATACTGGCTATGTACTATGCATGCAAATAAATTTAGTTCTACCTAACTGGCAAAGCTGTTCATGGTCATGGCATCCCCAGCTAATCACATCGTGAGATCTTTGGTGAATCACTTTTGGTCTCTGTTCCTCTGTACCCTTTTTCAAGAAGAGCATGGGAGCCTAGAAACTAGCATTGTGGCTGTACTGTCTCCACATACATTAGTGTTCCTTTAAATGTCAGCTGATTGGACGATTTCTGTCCTAAAAGAAACCTATTTAGGAAGTGGTGCTAAATTCAATGAAAGTGGTCCTCGGCAGTATTGCCTTTGAAGCATATGGGAAGAAAAACTGTGTAACTGCTTTCACAGTTTACTACCTGATGGAGCAGGGTTTCGGGAAAAATGAAACCTACTTGGACTGAGTACCCCTATAATACATACTAACTATAAGTAGAAGTAGTAAACTAATGTGCACCATACATAAAAACGAGGGAATCTGCCTTGCGCATGTCTACACTAACGTGAATTAATATACGAAATAACTGAACCTTTATTTGCAGTGTGTTTTAAAAGAAACAAGATATACTGCATGAACAGGCCGCATTTGCACCAGTAGTTGCATGTTGTATCTTAATTTGAAATAATACCGCTTTTGCGCAATACTTATGCTAGGTAACACTAATGGGGAATCATACACAGTTGGGTGGTAAACAGTGAGGGATGCAGTGTCATATAATTAATGAATGTCTATATTTCATGTGTTTTAGTGGAGTGGATGAAGAACCCTTTTCCTTAGATTGACTATTGTAAAGGGAGGGCCCTGAATGGGAACGAGACGGTCATGACAAAGCAGCCAGAAGCGCTGAGCACAGTAGAAGATGGCTAAAGGTTGAAGGCCGTGATACTGAATGCCTGCCAAGGGAAGTGATCAACTGTGTGAAAGAAAGCAACTTCCCCGGATGCTGTATAATTTGAATAAAGAATGTTTAATTGTAACATTTGTAAAATTCATGTGAAAGAAGTGAGAGTCAGACTATGGGAAAGGAAATTTAACAATTGAATAGTCAAAATATACTTGATGTCACAGTGGGGGTGACATCCCACCCCCCAAAACAAACCAATCCCCTTTCAAACTTCATGAAATTAGCAACTAATGTGGAATGGACATGTAGGTTTTTAGACTATAATTAGGGTACCTTTAGGGGTGTGGTTTAAGCTTAGGCTAACAGGAGAGAAGAGGGGAGATGCTGTCCGTTGGTTTACAGAGAGGCCTCGCTGTTCCTACCTTGTCCTGTTCCTGTTAGAGATTTTGCGTTCCTGCATACATTGGGGAAACCCCTGTCATCACCTGGGTCCAGGGGTGGCTCTTCCTATAGACCATTAGGTTTGTATCTAGCAAATGTTTTTAAAAGAATTTCAGTCTTAATGTTTTGTCTCTGAATCTTTTGTCTTTCCACCTATCCACTCCGTCAACAAATTATTGATATGATTTATTTTAGATGAACCTTTTGTCTCTTAATCTATCCCTCCGTTAGGTATATTATTGTTTGGCATCATTTTTTTTCTGAATCTTTGTCTCTTACTCTAGCCACTACTTCATTGTATAATGTCATTGCATAATGAGTCTGTATTCATTTCCAAATTTCGCTTATTGTGAGATCTCGATGTTTTGATTGTGACCGAATTGCAACTGAGCATTTGACCTTCAATTGAGATAGAAATTCATTTGTTAACCTTACCTTACTGAGAGTCTGTTATTAATTTTGACTAAATGATTGGTAAAGTAGTATTATCATTACCATCAACTACTCAACGAATTGTTTTTTTGACCAAGTAGAGGAAGAGTTGATATCAAGATTAGATATAAGACAGATGTCCCAAAAGGATCAATAAGGGATATTTGATGTAAACGAAACAAATTGACACCAGCGCTACAGGGATACTGGGTGATTGTGTATGGGCCATTGTATTATGTTGTTGAGTGTCGATCCCTGATCAATTATTGGTATTGGTGCTGGATCAGGTTCTTGGTAGCAGAGGACGGTTTAATTATTGATTAGTTATGTATGATTATTGATTATATCTTCTTAACACAAAAAGTTAGTGTCATGTTCTATGTCTAGAACTCCAGGTATGTAGATACCTGAGGAATTCCGGGAAGGAATCTGCTAGAAGTAGGTAGAAGAAGAGTGTTGTAAAGAAACCACACTGCAGAAGTACTTTGTCTGTTGAAATAATGCCTAAAAGCTACGGAGGGCTTTCAGTGTTATAATTAGGGAAATTTTGTATGTGAGTAGAGTGTTTGAAATAGCGAAGGTTCCACATGTGAAACTTTGGCCTTATTCCCAGGGGTGTACCAAGACTCCTTTTCACATAAAAAAAGTCCTGTTGTGAAACTCTGGTTTTATCCCTAGAGGAGTATCAGGTCCTCCCGGAACTTGTTAGAGAAGTAAGATAACGCTGGTCATTATTACTGCTTGCGGTGTAAAAAAGTCTCTTTGAAAAAAGTGAAGACTGTCTCTTTATTTAGTGGCGCTGACAAGGTAGATTGTTTTGTGTTGTTACTAAGAGAAGTTTGATTAAAGAAAACTCAGAAAAATATTAGCTGCAACATTTTGTGAAGGGAGGGCTAGTAGAAGTAGTGATACTGACGTCACAAAAGGCTCCGCTGGCATTTGACAAGGCGGCGGGCGAGTAGTATGTTCTACATTTATGAAGGGAGGGTCAGTAGAAGGAGTAAAACTGACATCAGAAAAGACCACGCTGACATTGGTTGAGCTGTGAGCGTGTACTGGACTGTGATTGGTTGGTTGGTGTGAGCCACACTAGTATTGGTTGAGACTTTGATTACCTAGCAGTGTTCTGATTGGTTGATTTGTACGAGACGCGCTGGTATAGGTTGATTGCTAACCAATAGAATAAGTAGAATTACCAAAAGGTTGTTTGTTGTTTATTCATGTTCAGACCGATTAGTGGAGGAAGTTAGAAAATGAAGCTGATGCAGAAAATAAAGAACTTCTTTACGAAAGATAATCCAATTGTGACTAGAGAGGGTATTCCAATTCCGCCTCCAAAAACGCCTGCTTCTTTTATGACTTTAGAACGAGGATTTCACATGTGTCTATGAATTGAAAAATGGATTGAGTATACAAAAGATGTTGGTGTTCTAGCTTTCCCGCAACATGGTACATTTAATGTAAGGATATTGCAGAATTTTAGAGATCAAAGGAATTCCTTAATCACAAACCCTAGATTGACTCAGTACGAAGCATTGAAAGAATGGGAAATGGAGACATTTGAGAGAGAAACATATAGAATCAGTAACAGGGATAACAGAAGTATGATGTTTAGATACCCCTTTAAGAGTAGGGAAGAAAAGCTGAAAAAATGGAGGAGAGATGTAGTAACAGAAGGATTATATCCAGTTTTAATGGTTGATGAGCAGACTGGAAGCACATGTAAGGAGAAAAGAAACCATCTAGAGACTCCAAGTGAAAGAGGTGACATGAATGATTCTGACGATGATGAATTGATAGAAGTCATTATGAATAAAAAACCTCCCCCTTATGAAGAGAATTTAGGGGTAGTTATTCCAAGTGACCCACAGTTGGGAACGCCATTGACTCCGCAAGTTTCTGATATAGCTAAAGTAATGAGAGAAAATGAAGCAAACGTGTTGAAAAAGGCCAGACTAGAAAAGGTACAGAAAATTAATCAGTTGAGTGTAAATACAGAGGCATTGAAGGTACCAGTACCAATTGATCCTGTAGTTCCATTGTATGGAGATAGACAGAATGTGTCTGAAGTGCATGCATTAGCGGTACCAGGAAGCCTCATCAGGAGGGATGTGAGTGGGGATGGAAAGGCAAATACAAATAATACATTTTTAGACCTTCCGATTAATGAGCTGATAACTGAGACCCGTCAAAGTAATGTTCAATTTGAGCCCAGAAGAATAGGACCAAGTGAAGAATTAAACAATTGGATAAAAGAAATGACAAAGCCAAAACAAACACAACAAAGTATAAATGTGAGTCAGTTGAAAGTTGATCTAGAAGAAATGATTATTGGAACAATAAGCCCAGACAGATTAGGGACCTATCACGATGAAGAATTGTTATTTAAGTGTAAGAGTATTACTTGGAGAGCAAAGAATTTACATGAGAAAATAGAGGAAGCTGCTATCGAGTATGGAGTAGATATAGAGAAGTCCAAAGTATTACGTAAATCGTACAGGTTGGGTTTTACTGGAAAGGATTTAGAAAACTTGAATGCTTCTGGAAAAGGATTGCAAATAAAAGAAATCATGAATATTTTGTAGAAATGGGGAGATGTAGATGGTTTGAAAGTTAGATGGCCAAAAAGGAAGGAAGATGCAGCTAATAAAGCAACAACTATGTTTCTCATGAAAGAAAGCCGACAGGTTGAAAGGGTGTGTCTGAGGAGAGAAGTACCAGGTGGTGGATTTGTTCATGTTCCTTGGACTAGAAAGGATATATTGTCTTTCACAAATGATTTTCCTAGGTTAAACGAAAAACCGGTTGAATGGTACAAACAGGTAAACAGGTATGTAAAAGTATCAAAGGTTTTGCTAAAAGATTTAGATGGTCTGTGTGACATTGTTGTCCCAGCTGAATTATGGACAGAATGTAAAATCACTTTTGACAGGTCTAAAGAAGAGCACCCGAGGGACGCCCAAACAGGTGCTCCATCTGAAGAGGTAATGAAAGAGTATAATCAGGTAATCACTTTCCTGAAAGGTAAAATGTCCCCAAAGGAAACGTATTGGGTTAAGATTGATAGAACTACCCAAGAGCCAAAGGAGTCAGTACATGCATATTACGAGAGGTTGTCACAGGTTTTTAAGTAGTATACTGGTTTTGAAAATATTGGAGATAAGGACATGGGACATTTTGTGTATCATTTTGTGTTTGGATTTAAGCCTGAGATTAGCACCATGATACAGCAACATTTAATTTGTTGGCAAAGTAAGACAGTGGATGAAATCAGACGATATGCAAAGTATTGTAGTGATGAAATTGATAGCAAACATAAAAAGTTGAAAGAGAATATAATGTGGGCCCAAGTGAAGGTAGCAAAGCAACAAGAAAGTAGTAATAATCAAACAAGTAGTCAGACGAATGGACAGAGTCAGAATGGACAGAATTACAGTAGAAGTAAAGGGAAAGGAAGGATGAGTAAGAAAGAAGCTATGAAGAAATTTCCTTGTCATGCATGCAGAAAGTTTGCAAATTACTACTCAGAAAGCATGCTTTTGGTAATGTCATGTAAATTAATTCAGCCATTTTTGAGAAATTAGCTTTTAAAGAGATGCCGAGTTTGGACATGAAGGGATTTTTTTTTGGTTTTCCTCATATACCATATTTAGGAATCTTGACGGGAAATAGCATATCCCTTAGCAATTGGTCATCCTATTCCAGCACTGATGTTATAGACCAATTGACATAAAGGGCGAGCCATATCCCTCAAGTCGCCACTGTTTTCCCAATCCACTCCATTTCACACCGTAGTGGGGACCCTATGTTACTTTGGAGAGAAGGGAACTGACAGAGCCCAGGAAAATCATAGGAAGACCATTCACCTGTTGCACCAAGCCACAAGGGCTGCCCAGATTTTAACAAGACTTGTAGTATCGCATGCCATGTCAGATTCGCTTGTAATAATAATATGTTTTAGGCAGTTTGAGAAGGTGGGAGGATTTGGATCTTTCCAGGCTCTACATATTTCACGCCTTGCAAGAAGGATAACATAGAAGATGAATCTTGTGGAGGGGTCATTTAGGTTATAGTCCGACCTCAATCCCCCAAAAAATAGTTCTTGAGGAGATTACCAAAAATTGTTGAAGGGTATCTTCCTGGAAGTCCTGAATCAAGGCTTGCTTGATACTCTGCCCGCTGGCAATCCAGCTCCTTTTGTAGGCGTAATCTAGTATTTAGCTGGTCTACTGACGCTCTCTTAAGCTGCTGTTCTTTTAATATAAGCTTCAGAAGATGCTCTTCCTCCATCTTCCTCCTGAGTTTGTTTCTTCTTATCATCAGGGTACTTAGAACGCCTCTAGTAAAGGCTTTAAATGCCTCCCATATCACCTGCTCGCTTGCAGAGGCATTATTATGCCTGAAATACTCCTCTGTCCATGTTGCTAAATCTAGCTTAACCTCATCTTGAAGTAACAAAGATCTATCCAGAGTCTACCTCCTCTGCTGCTCCCTCTGTTTAAGATATATTACCAGCGCCACAACAGAATGATCAGACAAAAGAGCCGGAATATAGGAAATGGATTCTACTACAGAAAACAGAGACTGATCTAATAAAAAAAATCTATTCTGGAATGATGTCCATATCTTCGACTGTAGAAAGAGAAATCCCTTTTATTATTGTTTTTGGCTCTCCATACGCCTATTAGATTAAAGTCTTTAATAATATTCTTGAGCTCAGTTCGAGATCTAAGAGGGGGTGTAAACTTGACCCTTGATGTACGATCCATTTTTTTATGCAAAAAATCAAGTTAAAATCCCCATTAAAATGACGGGTCCTGCAAACTCCGCCAAACTAGCTTTTAAGTTCATGAGGGCCCCCGGGGCATCTTGGTTGGGCCCACAGTAGACTGCACATATAAAAGGGGTACTGCCCAGTATTAATGAGGCCACCGACCACCTCCCAGAGTGATCTGTCTCAGACTTCTCCACCCTAATCCCCGCATTCGCTCTGATCACTATTGCCATTCCTCGTGTGCTGCCACTTTGGTCCGAACAGAGAATATCTTGGACCCACCCATATTTACCAAACACTGACTTACACTCTCGCATCTCTAGATGTGTCTCCTCAAGTAGACAAATACGAGCTCCAGAAGTATACAGATATTCGTTTACCCTGGACATCTTTCTCCTGTCCCTCAGGCCATTAACGTTCCAGCTAATGATCTTAATTTTACTGGAAATATTGGTCATATCAGCATTTCCTTGGGTGAATCACTACCCCTCTCCCGTCCAAAAATGCTATCTTTCTTGGTGTGTATATGAGGATTTCTTATTTCCCTTTTTGCCCCTACGACCCAACAGACCACCCACCAGTAGTAATAATCAAACAAGTAGTCAGACGAATGGACAGAGTCAGAATGGGAAAGGAAAGATGAGTAAGAAAGAAGCTATGAAGAAATTTCCTTGTCATGCATGCAGAAAGTTGGCAAATTACTGGACAGGCTTTAGAAAAAAAACAAAAAGCCCTTATTTAATAATATGACTACCAACCATGGTATTGGAACAAGTAAAATAACAATACCTACGGAATCCTAAATTATTTGCTATCCAAAGTATCACTTTGAAATTAAAGTTTATTTCTATAATTTTAAAATCAAAAAGTCAACTCTATAAAAGTTTTAATAATGTGAAAATGACATGGAAAAGGTCAGGAAGAGGAAGGAGAAGGGACTGGAGATTAGAAATGTAAAAGAGGGAAATAAGCTGAGGAAACAGAACAAACATCTCACGCCTCACACAATGTACTTCTCTGTAAGATGTAAATCATTTCCCACTTCATACCACACCATGTTTATGAGCTTTAGCTACTGGCCACCAAGGGTGACTTCTTCATTTTACATAAGGCAAACACCCTCCAATTAAACTTTACCAGGGGAGAATGGGTGGGGTTTCTGTTTGAATATATGAATTATGGAAGTTAAAGATGAAACAGTGACCTGGATCTTTGCTAGATTCAAATGATTATAGTTATTACTATGGGCTGATGATACTGCACTGTGCCGGTGGAGTCCTGTTGGATGTCACACCTCAAGAGTTTCATCTAAAAAAATGATAGTTTAGGGCTGATGTGTCCGCCATAATCAGGGGACCTGGATCCTTGCCAGATTTCAAATGATTTGTTGTATGTGCATGTATGTTTTTGTGGTTATTTTGAAAAACTGTCATGGATTCCTGGACAGGTTGAACTTCCATAATTTATGGAATTGGATTGGAGCAACAAGCACCTCTTTGTCTGGGATCAATGAATGCTGAGTCTATTTACTATCTATTTATTGTCTTAATCACATTGCCCCTTTCTAATTTCTTTCTCTGTTAACTAAAATATCTCTTCTCACCCAATCACAGGCAGGCAGTGGTGTAAACAATGTGCACTATTTTAGTTCCCAGATGAGCATTTGTAACATTATAGTAAGATGAATATGTCAGTGGCAACATAAGCATGTTGTACAAAAAAACACACAGAAATTCACCAGTTTTAGTTAACATGGCTTACTATATCTTGTGTCTCCGCCATGCACTAATTATGACCTCACATATTACATCTCTTATGACATGTCCTATGATATCATTTAGGACATTACTCATGACATCTAAAATAACTACTTTGTTTTTACAACTAATTTCATGTTTTTTTTATTGTAAAGTAATATTGTATTGCCATACCTACAACTTTTTGCATTAACTTCAGGACAGGGGACTAAGTTCCCTAGTTCTGTAATGACTGCCAGCAAAGTCTTCCTTCTGTTGCTGCCAGCCAATCGGAGCAATTGGGAGTCAACTCATGTGGAAGCAAGATGGCCCAAGTGCAAAAAGCTACCTGGGCCAATCAGAGCGTTCTACTTTTGAATCGGCGCTCCTGCTAGACCCTCTTGAGCCTCTTGCGGACCCAACCATCCAGATATACAATCATTTATTTCACCTTAATTTCTCAAAAACTACTGATTGGATTCAGACCAAAAATCTGGATCTTTACTAGATTCAAATGAATATAGTTATTACTATGGGCTGATGATACTCCACTGTGCCGGTGGAGTCCTGTTGGATGTAACACCTCAAAAGTTTCATCTAATAAACTGATAGTTTAGGGCTAATGTGTACGCCATATTCAGGGGACCTTGATCCTTGCCAGATTTCAAATGATTTGTTTTATGTGCATGTATGTTTTTGTGGCTATCTTGAAAAACTGTCATGTATTCCTGGGCAGGTTGAACTTCCATAATATTATGGAATTGGATTGGAGCAACAAGCACCTCTTTTTCTGTGATCAATGAATGCTGAGTCTATTTACTATCTAACGTGGATCTTAATCACAGTGCCCCTTTCTAATTTCTTTCTCTGTTAACTAAAATATCTCTTCTTCCCCGATCACGGGCAAGCAGTGGTGTAAACAATGGGCACTATTTTAGTTCCCAGATGAACATTTGTAAATTATATTGCCTTTGGTGTGACTTATTGCAAGGAGTACTTTCATTACCTTTTATGTGTTTGATATAACGCCATCAGTGGCAAGGGTATGCCCAGATGTCCCACTGGAACCAGGCTACACCCAACAGATGAGCCCCAATCAGGGTGACACCAGTCTTAGTTTGCTTATGTTCCAGTAGGACTGGACTGTTCTTACTCAAGCAGGGTCAATACTGATTTGCATATGGCTTGGTCTGAACTGAGGTGGCATGGTGGGCAAAAGAACGATGGGTTGGAAAGCTTCCCTCAGTGATTTCCTGTGGTTAGACAGTTCAGTTCATTATGTCTTTATTCGAAATAAAATTCATAAAAGACAACATACAATTCATAAAAATTTGTTAAAAAACTGCAAACATTTCCCATAATAATTAAAAAGTTGTGAGCATACGGCATGCACTTCATATCATGACAATTGATTTAGATAGGTGTTCAACTTCTTAGTACGGATCAGCCACGCCCAACCCAGGAATTTAGCCACACAGATCACAGAGAGCTCAGATCTAATATTACGAAACTTTTGCAGGGCTTCAAGATATCCCACACAATCCAAACTTCTGCATAAAGGTTTCAGCCATTTGAGTCGTGGGGCTCGATAAGCTGGGCAGGCGAAAAACAAATGGCCGATACTTTCTACATGATCCGGACACCAGAGACATTTGTTGCTTAAATTCTTTGCCCACTTTGTAGTAAAAGAATTAATGGGGAGTGTGCCTACGCGAAACTGATGGTACAGTTTTCGATCCAGGGTTTTACATATCAGGTCCCAATAAGGCTCAAGGGAAGGTGTCAATTTGTGTGTAAAAAAGAGCCCCGTTAAGTTTGTGTCCGAAGAATGGGTAACCACAATAGATTTTATCGAAGCCCAGAGTAGATCTTTAAATTCTTGTTTTGGGGGGAAGGCGGAACACCCCGGATTTATCCACAGCTCAGGAAGGCCCATTGCATACAAAACATGTTTGACTTCCCTGAGCCAGGGGATTCTATGGGCACCCCACAATGATTTAACCTCATCCAACTCACGAGCAAAGAGGCTGAGCTCTGGAGTCGTCCAAAGCCATCGCCAAAGTGCCACTAATCGAAACTGTGCCATCTCATCTAGGGATCTGCAACCTAGGTCTAAAAGCAATGGTTTGATGGGTGTGGATTGGGGAAGCCCTACCATGTTCCGTAGGAACCTATTCTGGGCTGTGGTCAAAACTGACAAATCCTTATAGCCCCATATGTCTGCTCCGTAGAGGGTAGCTGCATTGACCTCGGCTTCATATATTTTTAATGCTGGGGTAATCATTTAGTCAAGGATTTCTTCTGTTCATGCAATAGACAACCCGTGAGAAGGACAAATTTGAGATTTAGTGACTCCAACTGGGGTTTCCAGCTAAGTTGGTAATCAAGGGTCACACCCAAATACGTCATAACCTTGACCTGTTCGATTAAAACACCGTTCAAACTAACTGAGCTTTTGATTGGGGTTTTATTGCTGAAGACCATAAATTTGGTTTTGTCTACATTGATCTGCAAGTCATTTATCTTACAGAACTCTGCAAACCTGTTCAGGGCTGACTGCAACCCGCTCCGGGTTTTTGAAAGGAGCTGGGTGTTGTCAGCGAAGATTAGCATCGGATATTTTGACCCACCCAGAGATGGTGCATCAGTCTGCGTATTGGTAAAATATTCGACTACCTGGTTAATGAAGAGGAGAAACAGGGTGGGAGCCAACACGCAGCCTTGGCGCATCCCTTGTTGGACCGGGAAGCTGTTGGTCACCTGACCCTGCTTGCCCCACCTCACTCGGGCAAAATTATCCTCGCGCAATCTCATGACTAGATCCAAGAGTTCGACAGGAAAGCCCATACGTCTTAAAGCTTCCCATAGTTTCACCCTTGGAACTAGATCAAAAGCCGATTTAAGGTCTACAAATGCGGCATAGATAACCCCTCCACCCAAGAAGACCACCTTCCAATAGAGCATGGGGAGTCTGAACACCTGGTCTATAGTGCTTGTGCCCAATCTAAACCCTGCCTGCATGGGGGGAAGTATATTATTCAGTTCTATCCATCCCTGGATTCTTACAAGGACCATTCTTGATACTATTTTTTGGAGTGAATCGATCAAGCTTATGGGGCGATAATTGTTTGGCAATAATCGATCCCCTTTTTTATATATTGGCAGTATCTCTGCCCCTTTCCAGGATTGTGGAATCCTTGCCCCGGCTGCAATGGCATTTGCCAATAGGGTGATGTAAGGGACCCACAGATCAAAATTTAATTTAAAAAGGTCCGCTGGAATAGCATCTAGACCCGGGGCTTTTCCTGACTGGACGGATCAGAGGGCATGTACCGTATCTGAGGCGGAAAAGATAAGAGGGGACCCGGGGTTAGTGGACTGTGCCCCCAGTGCAGGCTTGATTGCCAGTTCGGGCTCGGCGTTCATATCTTTAAATTGGGCAGAAAAAAATTCCACCCAGTCCAGAGCAGAGACGTGATTAACCGGGATTTGGGAATCCGGATCCCTGCCCCACCTAATAGTCTCCCAAAATTTCACTTGGTTAGATGACTTGCACGCCATAAGTAGATCTAACCAGTAAGAATCATCCCAATCCCTCTTGGCTGTCCAAAGGACCTGCTTATAGAACTGCCTAGCATTCTTAATGTCGTGGGAGATCCTCGATTTGACAGCTGCTATTAATTTACTGTGGGCTTCCCAACAGCTCTTGTTATACCATCTTTTGTGGGCCTTGACTACCTTATTTTTTGATGGCTTGGTGAGCAGGCTTTTGAGTTCCGTAAAACACTTCTCATGAAGGTTGATAATTAAGGAGTCGGCCCCACTAGGGGGAGATGAGTCTATCATCTTACCCCTTCTTTCTCAGACCAAAGCCTCTATTTCATGAGTAAGCTCTGGGTTAGCTATGACCCTAGGCCATTTGACCCGTCATCTGTTATTACACAGTTTTGTGTCGGACGTTAGGCAAGTTGTTACCATAGGACCGACACCCAGTCCGGGAACCCTAAGACCCAAAGAGAGGGGATTGTGGTCACTCTCTGGCCTATGCTCTACCTCCATATCTATTACGAGTGACCAAAATTCTACTTTAACCAGTATATAGTCAATACGACTCACACTGGTCCCATTATCAAAGGTTGGTTTCCCGTATTTATGAGATGGAGTGCGGCCGTTCACTGCCCGAAGCCCCCACTCCAGGTAAAATCCCAACCAGTGGAGGACCGCCTCAGTTTCCCTGACACCCTTACTTATAGATAGCGGGGGGATATTCCAAGCAGTATCCTCATCAATTCCCACATCTTCAGCCAGACTAAGGATGGGTTCATAAGAGCAGTTCAGGTCGCCTGCTACTAGGATAAAACGGTCACCACTGAACTTCTTCAGAAGGCTATCTAGATAATTCAGAACCGGTTGCTTGCGACCACCCTAGCAGCCTCGGGCGTATATGTTAATTAGGAGAATGTCCTTATTGTTGCCCTTTCTAAGGCTAATGCATAGAAGGTCAGCATTCTCTACCAAAATTTCCTTAGCTTGGAATCCCAGGGTGTTTCTAATCCACACCACAAGTCCTCCAGAGGCCCTACCCTTAGTGCCCTGAATGGCGGGTTTGTAATAATTCAAGTAACCTGCTCTAAATAGAGGGCCAATTGCCCAGGTTTCCTGAAAAACGACGATATCATACGTGTCGATGAAATCGACCCAATCATCGTTATCCAAGCGACCCCTTAGCCCTGCTATGTTCCAGGAAGCCACCCTGATTGTTCCTACTAAACTACTAGATGGAATAGTCTCCGATAAGCCCAAGTCATCTGCCCTGATCTCAGTGGATCTAATAGCATGCCCAGGGACGGGACTAGGGCCTTCGGAGAGAGCAGGGCTGACTACGAAAGCTACTAAGGGGGTAGGGGGGGGGGGGGAATCACCAGAAGGGGATTAGGTTCGATGGTGTGCACTGAGGCGTCAATCCCCCCAAGTCAATCAACCTCATCCAAACAACCGAACATGTTGGAAGTAGGAGCCCCTCCCCACCAGGTGTTTTGGCCTTGCCGACCATCCCTTCGTCCATTTCGTCTGGTGTTTTGGACAGTTGACCAGCTCTCCTCTATATCAACATTCTGCCGTGGGGGGTAGAAAAATGTAAGGGGTCTGACAACAATAGTTGAATTATCACCTCGTGTATCCCATGAACAAAGATGCTGGGCTGTGTGGGGATCCGCAAAGGAGACTACTATGCAGTCACCAGCAAGGGACTTACGTGTGGGGCCTACCCAGGGTACTCTACGTACCATTAGTATCCTGCTTCTTAGGTGGTTAGGAAGCTGTCTATTTACATTAAGCCAGTAAATGACCTTGTTTTTAAGCGACCAATGGTTCTCTTGGGTTTTTGAGTCCAGGGCAGGCACGCCATCTAACATGATGACATATGGCCTGGCTTCTGGTGGGAGATCAATAAATCCCCCATGAAAATTTGGGCGGCTAGGTTGCTGGGGAAGTGTACACGTAGTCGCTGGCTGATTAGGCTGGTGGGGAACAGCTTGGGACCTTAGGTTAGATTGTACTGTGCCAAGTGGGGGGAGGGGGGTTGGGACTGTAGATCTTGGGATAGTAGCTGTGTGGTTACAGACTTTTGTACGGGGTTTAGGTATGGGTTTCGGTTTTGGGGGGGGCAAGGCCGGGGGTTCTAGCACAGGGGCCTGGGTGGTACAATCATCACCCCGGTAAACTTATCTTCCATTTGTTTTAGGCTAAGACTAGCTAGGATAACTATGGTCTTATCCATTTCTAATAGGCTGTTTTCAATACGAGAAAGTCTAAGTTCCAAGGGAGTTAGGAGCTGTTTTAAGGTAGCTCAGACGATTTTAAGAAATTCTTCGTCACCCCCCGATCCATCCCTGACTCACTCCACCTACCCTCAGTAGACCTCTCAGCAGTGTTGACAAGAGAAACCCCCGTTGTTAAATCTAACACAGCGCTGGATAAACCAGGGCCATTTCCTCTCCCAGTGTACGAGTATTAACTTCAGGGACCTCTTTATCTACCCCGTTTGTGACCAGAGGTCAGCGATTATTAAAAAATTGAGACCTCACAATTTTGGCCTTTTTACGTGCATATGCTGATTTGGCAAGGCATTTCCTTTTATGAGTGACATCTTTTTTCTTTACGCTTGCTGCCTGCTTTGGCGGCTCAAATTTGCTGGTAAAGCCCATGCCTGACCCAGGGACATATGGCGCAGACACCTTAGTGGACTTTGGAGGTGTTGATAATGGGATAAAAGGAGGCTCAGATGAAGGTGTGGATGGGGCATGATGGATATCCGCCTGTGTTAACAATGAGCGAGGGCCAGACAGGCGCTCCGGGGTTAGAACAGAGGCAATTTTCCCTAAGGATGATTTTTTAGAGGACGCTAGGTTCAGGGAAAGTCTACGAGCTGCTTCTAATTCCAAGAACACTCTATGTTGCATTTTGCTGATTTCCACATCAATGGCCATATTGGTCTTGGTAAGGAAATCATCAAGAGTCCCATTGGGCTTGTTCACCCCCTTGGCAGTTTTGCTACGACTATCCCGTGTGCACATAATGATTATGAAAAAAAAGCAGAATAATGGGAGTTAAATATGGCAGCTACCAGACAGGGGGGTGGCCCAGTCCAGGCCTCTCAGTCCTCGAACGGCCTCAAACGGCCCGCTCTTAGCCCGGTCTTCGCCCGAGCTGCGTCCCGCGCTGCGGGAGGACAGTTCTTAGATGTAGTGAGCATTATGGGCGGTGGGCGGGCCAACAGGGAGAGCGGACCGGAAGCTGTCACTCGGTCACGCAGTGACTCCTGGGTAATGGAGTCCCTGCAACGCTCGCAGCCCCGCTGCAGCCCTCAGCCCAGATCCTGCGTTGTTCAGCTCCCTGCAGTGTCCAGAGTCCAGCCCCTCACACAAGCCGGCGATGCGGCACCCGCGGAGCGGGTGCGGCGAGGTCCGTTGGCAGGTCAAAGAGTAGGCGCAGTAAGGTACTAAAGCGCCTCCAGGCAAATACGCTTGGTTTGGGAAGGTCGTGGTTAGACATATTGCAAGCATTTCTCCCATCACCTATTGTGTGTTTGATGTAATGTCCTATGTGGCAAAGCTTTGACCAGACCTTGGTCCCGTTCTCACTGCTCCAGTTGAACCAAGCTGCACACAAGTTCAGGGAGGAGCTGGTCAGATTGCTGTTATTGGAGAAGGGTCAATACTGATTTGCAGAAGGCTGGACTCAAACTGAGGTGGAATAGTGGGTAAAAGAACAATGAGACGGAATGCTACGCCAGGTGATTGCCAGTAGTTAATCTTATTTCAAGCATCCATCCCATCACCTTTTGTGTGCTTGAGTTAAGACCCTATGTGGCAAGGATATGCCTAGATATGGATCTCATGTTCCCTTTGCCACTGGAACCAACCTACACTGGCTGATGAGTCCTAATTAGGTGAAACAGGTCTTGGGTGGCTCATGTTCTGGTTCAGGGAGGGCTGACAAGGCAGTTCGGGCTGGACTGTTGGAACATGGTAAAGACTGATTTGCATGTGTCTGGATCCAAACAGAGGTGGCATGTGGAGCAAAAGATATATGGGTTCGAATGCTACCTCAAGTGATTGCCAGTGGTTAGACTTATAACAGGCATTTCTGCCATCCCCTTTGTTGTGTTTGATATAAGGCTCTAAGTAGCAAGGATATGCCCAGACATGGGTCCTGTGCTCTCTGTGCTACTGTAACCAAGCTACACCCAACTAAGTCAGGGTGAAACAGGTCTTGGGTTGCTTATGTTCATGTTCAGGGAGCACCTGGCCTGGCATTTTGGGCTAGACCGTTGTTATTGGAACGTATACGACTGATTTGCACATGATGTACTTGCGAAAGGGCATTTACCAAATTCAGTTTCCTCACTACAGTTTCTCCTTACCCTCGGGAATTCCCCGTAGGGTATGGACTGTATTTGGTGTGGGGGATGTGAGCTAGTTGCGTTCAAGACTGCGTTGCATGCCGTTTTCTTCCAAAAGAGCCTGCTCTGAAGAGTGTCCTGTTTGAAATAGAGTTCTACATCAAGAAATTCAACTTTTGTTGTGCTGTATTCCATGGTGAACCTCATTTCCCATGTATTGGTGTTGAGATGCGTGAAGAATTCCTGTAGGTGTTCCTGTGTTCCAGATCATAGGAGGATACAGTCGTCAATGTATCGACACCAGAATATTATGGAGTCAATAAATTGCGCCCCCTTGTGTCCCCATATTACATCTGCTTCTAGAGTACCGATAAAAAGATTTGCAAATGAGGGTGAAAACTTGGATCCCATAGCCACTTCCCTTGTTTGTCTATACTAAACCATGTCAAATATGAAGAAATTGTTTTTCAAAATTACACCCATCATAGCAATCAACATGTTTGTATGTTGCCACATGGTGGCTGGTCTGTTGTGGAGTAGTTGTGTAATAGCGCACATCCCTAGATCTGGACTGATGCTCGTATAAAGAACTACCACGTCTAGAGTTGCCAAGATGGTCCCAGGTTGCCACTGAAGATCAGATAGTATGCTGAGAATGTGCTTTGTGCCCTGTATGTAAGAAGGAAGATTACGCACGAGTGGGTGCAGTAAGAGATCAACATATTCAGCAAGCTTCTCCGTGGGTCCACCCATGCCAGATACAATAGGTCTACCCGGAGGGAAGGGAAGATGTTTATGGACTTTGGGCAATGTGTGTAGCCGAGGGTACGATGGCCTGAAAACGTTCAAGTATAGATATTTGTCATCATTGAGCAGATCTGCTTCTTTCCAAACTCCTAGTTTTTTACTGATCTCTATGGTCAGTTGTCCTATTGGCGTTCATAGCAGGTACTGTCGCTTAGTTGGTTTAGGATTTCATCATGGTAATCACATTTGTCCATGACCACAACGTTTCCCCCCTTGTCAGCTTCCCTTATTATGATCTCATGATCATTGCTGAGTGAAACAAGTGCATGACGCTCCCCTCGTGTTAGATTGTCCTTATATTTGAAAGTGTGGTTGTTGTGTTTGATGTCTAGTTTGTCAATGTCCTCTAGGACACGTTTATAAAAATTGTCTATCGCATTGCCCGCGGGAAGAGTGGGAATCCACTTAGATTTCGATCTGAGACCGCTGGCAATGCTGTAGTCAGACTCAATGTTGAGTTCTACAACAGTATGTGCATATCATAGGGTGTCTGTTCTAGGTCAGTGAGAGACAAGAGAAGTTGAGTCGCTTTTATGTAATTTTTTGAAAGCACATCCGACTCAAATAGTGTATGGATGTTCTTAGATGCTTTATTCATTGTTTTGTTACAGGCAAAATGCTTTTTTAGTTTTAGATTTCTGATAAATTTAAATAAATCTATTTCGAGTTTACAGATGTTTCTATAGCATATGGATTGCAATTAAGCCCTTACTCAGAAGAGAGGTCATGTCAGGGGTTAGGGGTTTGGAGGAGAGGTTGATAACCTGTACCTCACTATCTGCTGGGTTTACCAGTTCTTCGTTGTCCTGATCTCAGCTTCTTCCTGTAGTCCTCTGTGTTTGCCCCTCCTGCCCATATGGGTTTTGGATCTAATTTTTCTCTTACCAGTGGGCTTCTGTTCCCTCTCCTGATGCATTGGACCTCGCATAAAAAAGACGATTTCTTTTGTCCTGCACCATCCGAATTCTCAGTTTCAGTCTTGCTGACGCTTATGGCACTCAGGGCCAGATGTAGGTCGCCCAATACCGGTCGGTAACGGCCGGAATTACCGAATTTCGGCCGTTACCGACCGGTATTGGCCTTTTTAGATGTAGGTGGCATTTTTTAAGATTCGGTATTTTGCCGAATCGGTAATTTAAGGATTCGGTAAAATACCAAATTCTTAACATACCGATTCGGTAAATTACCAAATCCAGGATGTAGGGAGCACTCAAGTTGGTGCATTCCTCAGTTAAGGATTCGTTACTTACCACCAACTACAAGTTGGTGGTAAATAATGAAATCTTTGAAAAAGCATTTTATTTGCTTTTCCAACAGTGCGATGTGGCAGACATACATGCATGTATGTGTGCCACATGTGCACCCATACACAATTGAGGGGTGCAGCAGGGTGTCAAAGTGACACCCTGCCACCCTTCAATGTTTTCCCCGTTTTACCGAATCGGTATTTACTGATTCGGTATTTGCCATTCATTCCTATAGGCCTTAAGGCCCATGGGAATGAATGGCAATTTCCGAATCGGTAAATACCGATTCGGTAATTATCGAAACTTACAGATTCGGTAATTTTTAAAGAAAAATTACCTACATCCCATTTACCTATTCTTAAATACCGAATCGGTATGATTCGGTATTTAAGAATAGGTAACTTGAGATTACCTACATCTGGCCCCCAGTGAGGTGTTACTTCAGGAAACTGAACTTTGTCCTGTTCCTGTGCTAGTTTCTCGGTCTGCCTGTGATGTGTTGCGAACCATAGAATCGTATTTTTTGGCATAGGTAAAAATCCTACCCTCTTTGTAATCCATTTCATCCATTTTGAGCTGTCTGGCCTTTCTGTTTTTAATTTCATTCTGATGTTTCATTAAAATATCGTCTAGAATGGTGTAATTCTTAACAGTTGCTTCTAGGAGATTCAAGCCCTTAATTTCCTGTTGAAGTGTAGCAATCTCGGTCTGAAGTTTAGTTACTTTACAATCTGCACTCTCTATTAGTATGTCCATTAGAGTGTTAGAGTTGCAGGTTAATGCTTCCTCCCATTTCCCCAATAGATCAGTGTCAAGGTTGTCGTAGGTTAAAAAAATCTGGGCTCTGAGCCCTCTTGGAATATGTTTGAGTCTCATATATTGCTTCAAAGTGGTGCAGTCCCACCACTTTGAGTTCTTCTTTTTCTTTAATCTCTCTAGCTTTACAAATTTGTCTCTAAGTCCTTCTTTACGTTGAGGGTTCCTGCTGGTGGAGGCAATGTGTGTGGACATTCCCTTTGCTAAATTTTCAAATAATTATTCCGCAGCTTTGTTTCTATCCATTTCAAAAGCTGTGGTTGATCACCCAAAGTGGGTAGATTGCATAGAGGCTGCCCACCAATGTCAAAAGGTAATGTACTCGCAAAAGGGTTTTTATCTTCAGGGTAGTGGCTGGGCACTCTGCTAAAAGTGGACGCAAATCGTAAGAAACATAAACGGTAGGGTGTGGTGCAACTGGGTGAGGGGAGAAGCCCTATAACTCTCCTATTGTGTGATGGAAAAAAAACAACACACTGTAAAAGTTCCAACAAAATACCCTATGCACACAATAAACAAGTCGGAAAGGTGTGTCAATGGTGCCACATATATGTTACAAAGCAAAGCTAACAGAAAATAGACAAGGATTTCTTGTATGGTGTGTCAACAGTTCAGTCTCTTTTAATTTCTCAAGCAAGCCAGCCCTTTCACGAGTTCAACCGTACAAATTCCTCGTGCACCATGAAGGTTTCACTAAGGTCTTTTTTTTTTTGGGTTCTCCGACAATTACAGTTTCCATAAAGAAACTTAGTGCAATGAACAACAAAGTATACACATCATCTTATATGTTCCATCGTTGTCCCATCTTTCCCAGCCCTGAGGAGTCACGGAAAGACTATTCCATATGCGACGAAACACATGTTGGCTGGCTTGCTTGAGAAATTAAAAGTGACCGAACTGTGGACACACCATAAAAGAAATACTTGTGTATTTTCTGTTATCTTTGCTTTGTAACACATATGTGTCGACATTGACACACCTTTCTGACTTGTTTGTTGTGTGCATAGGGTATTTTGTTGGGACTGATTTGCATATGTCTAGGTTCAAACTGAGGAGGTGTGATGGAGAACAGAATGGTAGGTTGGAATGCTACCAGAGCTATTGGCACTGGTTAGATTTATTGTAAGCAATCCTGCAATCACCTTTTGTGTGTTTGATACAACGCTCGATGTGGCAAAAGTATGCCCATACATGAGTCCCGTGCTCACTGTGCCACTGAACCCAAGCTGCACCTGACTGCTAAGCCCCAATAAGAGTGAAACCAGTCTTGGGCTACTTGTGTTCCCATTCAGGGAAACTTGGCCTGGCAGTTCGGGCTGGACTGAGGTTAATGGAACAGTGTCTAGACTGAATTGCATATGCCTGGCTCCAAACTGAGGTGGCATGGTGGGCAAAAGAATGATAGGTTGAAAATCTACCCAAGTGACTGCAGCAGTTAGACTTATTGCAAGCATTCTTCCTATCACCCTTTGTGTAATGGTTGTAGCACCCTAAGTGGTAAGGATATGCCCAGCTATGGTTCCCGTGCTGACTGTGTCACTGGACTTAAGTTACATAAACTGATGAGCCAAATTCAGGGTGAAACCGATCATGATTTGCTTCTATTTCGGGTTAAGGGAGGATCTGGCCTGCCAGTTTGGGCTAGAAGGTGCAAGGTGTCAAGACTGATTCGCATATGGCTGGATGCAAACTGAGGTGGCATGGTAGGTGTTAGACCTGGCATCTTCTGGTGTAGTCTCCCCTGACATTTTTGGCTGACAACCTCATGTTTGGCATTTGTTTTGCTGGCTTGGGACTTTGAGCGCATTTGACACTGCCATTTAGTGTTAAAGCACTGTGCTTGTCATATACATACTGGTGATTGGTGTATACATGATTGGCTGATTTAAGATAGCTGTAAGTCCCTTGTCAAGGGGTAAAACATATACTCAGGGCATGTACCTCAAATGCTCATCCCTGGGCCTGCAGCACTGGTTGTGCATCCACTGAGGTAGCTCATCGATAGTGCCACAGGTTTGCCATGGCGGGGCCCGTGTCCACAAGTTACTGTTACTCAGCTTGACATTTAAAAAGCTACGTGCCAAGGTTTTGCATGCCTCTTGCTATATAGGAGTTATCCCTGGTGACAAGGTGCATTGTTGGAAAGAGGTAGGGCATGTGCATTACATGCAAGGATAGTGCATGGCACCGGATGGTGTGTTTGGTGCAATGGGCCTGCTTCTTGCATTGGATTAGCATGGGCTAATGTAGGGAAAGGCAATTGAGCAGTATTTCCTACAGGCAGAATAGTAGCAGCATAGTGTTTGATATCGATGAGTTTGTAATGGAGAATCCTCTCTGGTAGAGCGAGTGGATCTGACATTATTCGAGTGGAAATGTCACTTTGGGAAAGTGGTAATTTCAATGCTCATGGCTCTGTGTGACTGTCGGCCTGTCTCCAATTCACATCTGGGTGCTAGGGGGACAGCTAAATCTGTGCATTCCTGATAGAAGGCCATAAACCAGGGGCTCAAACGAAACTTCACACCTTTGACTCTAAGGGCCTTTTAGGGATGGTTATGTGGGGGTGGAATAGGCACCTGTGTTCCAAGGGGCAGGGTCTTGTCCCCACTAAAGATAGTGATCAACCCTCCCTGGGTAGGATGGCAGACAGGACAAAATGTAGAGAGGGGTCGCCTTTTGAACTGATCATATCTTCAAAGACCATGATGGGTATGACTACTGGGGTTTTGGCCTCCGAAAGTAGAGACACTTTTGGATTTGGAATTATAGTACGCTGGTTCAACTCTGGTACATCGATACAAGGAATCAATAGGGCAGGAGGAACTGCAACTGGATTATCCACAGACCTGTGGTGGCCTGGAACTTGTTGTGCTCAAGGAAGGGGACTATAACTTGGTGGATTTTGCCTGGACAATGCTGGCCTGCAGCTAAGTGCCAACTGTTGTGGCCTTGTTCCCTAACTACTCTCCAAGGGCCGAGTGGCTGGTCTCCAGTCCATGGGATTCCAGGGGCACAAAGTGTCTCCCAATTTCCACAAGATCATAAGGACCACGCAGAGTGTGGGGGAAACAGGTGGAAGTGATTGTCAGTTGGGACAAGGACCATCCTGACATACTCGTTCCTCACAATGTGCAGAGGACCAAGCATAGTACTCATAAAGACCAGCAGTCACCTGAGCTGCCAGGTGTGAGGAGTTCAAGGCGTGCAGGGGAAGCTTACAGAGGCCAAAGGACACATGCTTTCAACCAGGGGACCTGTGCTAATTTGCACTCCAGCGCCTGTGGTGTCCGAGGGGTGCAGGGGGACCTGACCTGGAATTGAGAATGTCTTCGACCCCCACATCAGGAGGCGGACAGTGCCTGACAGCACATCCCTTGTCAGAGGTCGCTGGCTACCTCTCCCTGGACACACACCACAAGGTACTTTGTTGTGGGGAACATCATAATGTGGCTCGAGGAGTTTCTTTGTGCCTTATGGGTACCTATGGCTGGCCATTAGAAGCTACAGCAGCTTGCACCTACGCCTGAGGTGAAACATTTCTCCAGACTTGGAAGGCCACCAGCTTCCTGAGTCACAACCTTTTGTTTTGGGGGGACAGCAACCCTGCTCTCCTGCAGATGCCACTGGGTGCCTGGATGTCGAATCCGGATGGACGAAACTAAGTAACTGTTTCTTTACATTTTAGGTGGTTCTAATAGTCTAGTCAACGTGGCGCCAGCAGTGGCAACATGTATCATTGGGTGGTGTAGTTGGGTGACTGAGGGGCTGGGACGTGAGGCTTAGTCAAAGACCTGTGAATGCTTGTCCATTCTGCAAATGAGAAAGTTTGGCAATTGCATATATCTGTAAAGTGTATATACAATAGATAATGATATCTCATTTTGATTTCAATGTGTGTGTAATACAAAGACCAGTGTATTATACATACAGTGTGCAGTCGTTTTGTGGTGTACACAGTGTGTTGTGAGGGTGGTGTTGTGCCAGTACTTTACCTTACACTTGTGCCCTGAGTATAAGCCTGGCTGCTCAAGCCAATCTACCCAAGGGTGAGCACAGGTTATCGGACACGTATATCGTACACATCCTATCAAGAGCAATGGATTCTGACTGGCTTTGATGCATCCCAGTCGGACGGAAACTGCTGGTTCTAACAGTAGGCAAAATAACAATGGGATGGAATGCTACCCCAAGTGATTTATTGCCATTGATTAGACTTATTGCAATCATTACCTATGTCACATTTTGTTTCCTTGATTTTTGCTGTGCTCACTCTGCCAATGGACCCTAGCTACACCAAACTGATTAGCCCCAATCAGGGTGAAAGTCGTCTTGGGTTGCTTGTGTTCCGGTTCAGGGAGGAACTGGCCCGGGAGTTCGGAAAGGACTGTTCTTAATGGAGTAGAGTCAGGACTCTGGTTTGCCTATATCTGCTTCAAACTGAGCCGGCATTGTGGACGAAAGAACAATGGGATGCGATGTTCCCCTGAGCAATTGCCAGTGGTTAGACTTATTGCAAGCATTTCTCCCATCACCTTTTTTGTGTTTACTTTTGAACATCCCTGACATACTTTGGGTTTTCTCCCAGCGAGCAGGGATTGGTTGTTTGCTTTTCTGTTCAGAAACGCCAGGATTTCTCTGGCATTTCCGAATGGGAAAAAGAACCTTAGAGCATCTGCCACTAAATAGAGTGGATGGTGGGAAGCACTTGGACTGATAGCCTAATATCTGACAGGCTACAGGTCAAAGGTTTATGCAGAAGAAGCCAGTGTAGCATGGATGGACCCCCAATCCAAAGAGAGTTAGGAAAATGTGAGTTTGAAGGCCGGGATATTGGGCGCTTTTTTAACTGAGTATCTACTCTACCAAACCCCAAACGAGGGCCATATTCTCTGTCTTTATATAGAACACTGAAGCCTGTGAGACAAGATCTGAACTTTATGAATACCAACAAATTAAACTATATATAAAAAATGACTAGCAGTGTGGTTCGGCTTTGTTCAAACATGCCAGCAATAAAATCAGTAGTAGATACAATGGTGGAAAAGGGAAAAATGGGTATTCTGCTTCGGTTTGTTTAACTGTGACATCTCTGTTCAAAGCTGCACTCAGTAAACCTGCAAGAGGAGCTGACAATCAGCTTTTGTGTTCTCTGCTATTATTGCTCAATGTCTATACGTCAATGATGCACAAATTATATACAATTAATCTAACTAGTGTCTTAGCCAAACAGAGAAAGTGATAATATAAACTTTAGGAGCATGTCATAAAAATTAAAGAAAAATACAATGAACATGTCGGTCGAGATTAAAGGGATAAGCAGATAAAAGGAATTGTGATAAAAGCTTTGTAGAGACTAGATTACAGTGTTTCGTCTCTATTTAATCAAATTTAGTTGGTGTGTTAGGCTATATTATCTACTGAAGGTCACTTAAGGATTAAAGTAACTCCTATCAAAGTATCCAATCCGCATAAGAGATTGTACTAAAAAGGCGATCTCACCCCTCCATGTCTCATTATTAGTATCATGAAAGTGAAAGGACATGGGCATACTGAAGGGGTCTATCGTTTCATAATGCTTAACATACTTATTGTTTTATTCGGCGCAATTTGTTACAGTATTGTAAATGCAAAAATTGATTATAAACGCAAATTATAACAATGACAAAAAGAATCACATCTTTAAAAACAAATGTTGTTATACATAAATAAAACATCTATTTACATATTACATATCCTGATGCATAAACATGCACGAGTTTCCTGTTTTTGCTCTTTGAGTGATAAATAATGTGACTAATTTACAGACTTTGCCATGGGGACAAATAAGACATACACTCACAACAAAGGAAAATCAGGTTTGTGACATGCCGTATAGGTTTCTTCCCCCTTATTAACAGAAAACACACATTTGTGCATGTGGTGTTGTGTGTCGTTGCAAATTAGCTAAACAACATAACATAAAAATAGCCAAATTAAAAAAATACTTATGTACTACGCATGCAAAGTAATTGTATTGCGATTTGCAAAGTCGATCACTGTAGAAACAAGATACATGTGTCTGAATGTGTGAATCTCTGTCTATCAAATGAACAGATCACGTGACCTTTACTTTTATAACCTTGGGCCTCGGGGCTTCAGTTCGCCCTTTCAATGAAAACAAAAACGAGTGCCTCGAAATTCGATTTACGGTGTCACTAGCTCCACATAAATTGGTGCTCACTTAAATGTTTGGTTTTAATGCTGATGATGGATTGTTCCTCACATAATATATCACGCATTTGAAGAAAAGTGCATTTTCTGTGAAAATAACCCTAGGATGTAAGGTGTACAGCCGTCGATGGCAGCATTAGCTCTACATTCTTAGTTTACTTTATAGTTGCTGTTAATGCATAATGAAAACTATGTAGTCCTGTGAGTAGTAAAATCACAGTTGTGCTTCCATATATATTTCTACAGATATCAGCAGAGACGTTTTAAGGCACTGGCAAGGTTGGCAATTGCCCAGGGCTGCCTCTTTTAGGATTACCCCTGAGCATGTGCTCAACAAATGTCTCTCTGAGCTTGCCATATTGTGCTACCAGGCCTGCCAAATAACGCCATTTACAGAGTAAACACAGAGGGGCATATTTATGAGGGGAGTTGCGCCGCTCTTGCACCACGCACTGTGGTGCAACAAGTGCAAAGCTTGCCTAAAATACGTTTAATAAAGCCACCCAAGGCCAGGAAGAGGAAAAATGCCTCCCAAGATAGTTTTTGTGCGGAGAGGTGCCCCTCCCTGCACATAAACAATCCTGCATACAACACAGACACTCTTCCGCCACCGTGCAAGGTTGCCTGCATTGGCGCTAAGCAGCCCATACAGTGCCAGCACAGGGACAAAGGTAGGAATGCGATGTATTCCTTTAAATACTGTCCATTCCTGCCTTTTTAATGCCAATCAGCTTGGCAAGGTAGCTGCCCGGTACTGCGCTGCGTGACTTTCACATAAATATACCCCCAATTATATAAGTACTTTACATATGTTCCGGAGTTGTCATAGTAGGAAGTCCATAATTAATGGGTGGCTGAATGAAACATGTTTCTGATTTTTATTACCCATTGCAAAGTTCACAAAAACATGTCCAAAGATGGCCTATGTATTTAAACATGCAATCTTAATGAGCACCATAAATAAGGTATCAATAATAATTGTTATTTGCATTACTTAGAAATTGCAAAAACAATGGTATCAGTGGCGTAACGCAAAGTAATGGGCCCCCCTGCAGAATGTGATGAGAGACCCTGGACTTTCCCAAATTACACAGATGTTGATTGGCCTTGGGTATGGACAGACATATGCCTCTGCTATGGACAATCAGAGACATAGGATACCTATTTTCTGAGCTTCTATCTGCCATCTGCAATGATTTTGTGAGGACAAATTACAAGGTTTGATACATACATTTCTAGCTTTTTAGTAAGGCACAGGGGACAGTTATTTGTCGAAATGTGTTTTGTTGCGCTTGTAAGTGTAGCCTCTGTTGCTAGTTCTTTCAGTTATGTTGGGCTTCAGACACATAATGCTTTGCAACAGTGACAGAAGTTCCCCTTCAGGAGTAAGAATAATTAATGATTTAAACATCGACAAAATCATGCTGTGTTGGCTGTTATGAATCAATGCAAAAACCTTTTAACATGTAAAAAGAACCAGGCATCATAGACACTAAATGCCATTAAATCAATGTATGAACCTGAAGTAATAAAATATACAGTGGCAAAAAGTGCTCTGTAGGTTATGTGTAAACATCGGAGGGAAAGATTTTTGAGAGGAAAAATGTAAGCCTTAAGTAAGTGGCAAGAAAAATATTGGCAGGAAATTCAGCAGTAAATTAGCAGCTGTAATTCTGTTTCTCTCTGCCCAGGCAAGAGAGGTGACTTTCCCAAGCGTTTAACTCTTTCTCATCCCATGCGCTTGCACACATTCTGCCAGGCACACAATGGCATGGCTTAAGGGCTGAGGGCCTCCACCTTCAAAACAAGGAACCCTGGAGCCATACAGCACTGCAGGAGCCTCCTCTATGCCCCTGCATGGCATGAAGCGTTCAGTGCTCTATATGGAGCTATTTCGTACCTATTGGGGAGGAAAATACACAGCATGTTCATGGTAATGATACTAAGAAGGGTTTTGTCCCTAGGAAGTTTCAACATACCTACATTCTTACTTATCCCTAGCAATATTAAGAGGTGCCTTAGAGAAGCAGAGCCCATCAAGATGCACTGTCATTCTGGATGAGGGACTTGATGATGCAACATGCTACAGCCAACCTGTGGGTAAGAGCCCTTTTATAAACCCCTCAGGGTTTTCTTCACAGGGTAGTATTGGCTGTAGGTTGTATTACTCAACCTTCATTCCTGAATCACGCGTGCCTTATCCACGTGGCCTTTACAACGACCGCCTCTTTACCATGCATGCCTTTACCACGCATGCCTTTACAGCGAGTTTTGTTGTAAAACCATGAATGGTAAAGATATATTTTTGGTAAAGATCCCACCCCTGCCCTGATCCATAACATTCGGCCCAGCTGCTTTGCAGACTACCCGCCCAGCCCTATTAAGTACCCTGCCCCCCTGTCCCGAACCCTGAAACCCGACCCCTTAGCCTGAAAAAACGACCCAAACGCAGCACCCCTGCCCTGAGCCCTAAACACTGGCCCATCCCTGAAAACTGATACTTCCTCCCACCTTGAGCCCTAAAATTTGGCACCTGCCCTAAATAATGCCCTAACCCCAGCTCCCCCACACTGAGCACTAAAACCAGCCCGCCCCTAAAACCTCCTCCAACCTCCCTGTGGTTCAACCCCAACTAACTAATTCATGCCCCAGTCCTTCTTCCTGCCACAATCCTTTTGGCCATCCACCCAGACAGCTAGAACATCGAATGCTTTAACCATGCATACACTTGGTTAAGGAATATGCGTGGTTAAGGCTAGAGTTGTTCAGCTTGCAGTGGAAATGGCACACATGCTTAAACCTGCATTGTAAAGGCTATCAACAAACAATTGTTACCCGCGCATCTGAACAAACACCCAGCCTTTTCTAATTTATTGTACATATCTCTCAGGTTACACAGATATTACAAACTCAAAAACCAGAACGATCACTCATGTTACAAGTATGTTACAACTTCAGATCATAGACATAGTCTTAAGGTTACACTAATCATGGAGGCTCGGCCTCCTACAGCAGTACTGATGATAATGTTATCAAAGACTTAGCAACTTAGATAATGAAGTGCCTCCACATAAATCAAGAAACAACTGCTACATCAGAAAGTGCAGATTAAAACAACCTCAGCATTTTGTGACCCTGACAAAACATTAATATGTTGCACATAAGGGCAACTATATCAAGAAAATGCAACAATGCAACAATTGTATCCCATAACATCAGTGTGGCATTTCCTCACAAAAACCAACATATTTTCCAAGTTAAAGGTTTTTTATTTTGAATAAATAAATTAATGTATCACCAAAATATCTACATTTTTTTAAATAACCTTTAATTACTCAAATTCCAGGTTTTCGTTTTTACCAAATCCGCTAGAGCGATTCCCAGACTGTCATTTTTATTAAGTACTCACGTGTTCTACTGGGCCATAGGACACTATCTGCATTTCTGCTCTCCTTGCTGTGACTGATCTATATGTGACTGGTGATAGGATACTACTTCTAGCACTATTGGGGCACTGCTGTGATTGAGATGATACGCAATGGTCTGTTACTGCTAGCTCTGTTGGGGTACTCCCCAAGCACCAGTACGGTCTGGGATCTGGAGGTAGCTAATCAGGTGATCTGGGATATTTAGATAGGATGAGAGCCAGTGTAGTTCCGCATTGTTCAATTTCATATCTGATAAGAGGATATTTGTGAGGATGGGAATGTATCCTGCATGATACTCAAGCTTGCCCTGCAGCCCTGAGTGACCGACTGTGTATATATGTGTATAACTGACTTTTTTTTAAGTCTAGCATCCTAGGACTTTCTCTGACTACGTGAGGTCCTGGACCTGTCCTGTGACCTGAACAGGCACTGCAAGCATGCCCTCCCTATCCTAAGTATAACTCAAAAGGTGGTGGTTCAACAATACCTTGTTTTGAGATCACTAGTGTGAGTAGACCTGAGAGTATTGCCTAAGACCCTTCTTGTTAAAAGTTAGGCTAGTATGTAAACATCCACAGCCATGCGCTGACAAACTTGTGTATGTCACATGCATGTGTAGTGTGTATGTAGTTTATGTGTAGTAGTAGGATTATATATCTGAGTGTGTCTGCAAACTAAAATTAGTGGGATGCATTTTGGATGCCCCTGGTTTTCCATGGCATATAATGGAAGATAAAGTCAACTGTTCTGGACAAGAGAAGTGTATTGTCTTCATTCCTAGAGAAGGTGGGTGGAGATTAGGCCTGGGCAGTGAACTTCGCTCCGTTTGCAGAGTTTTCTGCACTCCGCGGAGCTTGTGGAGTGCAGAAACCTCCGCTTCGCGATGTGCAGCAGAGTTTTTTCCCCGCTGGCGATCCGATCACGATTGCGAACAGTAAGTATACGAGCGCGAGCTGCCGATCTGGTAGATTTCCTACCCGAGCTGCAGGAATACCAGCACAAACTGCAGTTCTCACTGCACTCCGCCACTCGTGGAACTTCACAGAGATTTTTTATAACTTCGCAGAGTTCCGGTAAGCAAAACTACGCCCAGGCCTGGTCGAGATACAGAGACTGAAGTGAGGAGGATGGAGACATGGCTACCTTTAGAAATTCTATTCTTAGCAATTGTCTCCTAATTAGTTCTCCATGGCATTTGGTTGATGGTTGGGGTGAGTAGTAGAACTGTAGTTTGGGTTGTACAAGGTGAAGGAGTTTATACTTTAGACCTGCTTTTTTGTCCATCCCTGGTTACTGCTGCAGAGATTTTGATGACACTGATGTGCAGAAACATATTACCTCATTGTTGTGTGTCTTTCAGTTTAGAGGCACCCTCAGTGCTAGCTGCTATAAGAAGCATCACTCAAAACAAAGGCTGTGTCTGGAAAGCTTCCGGTGAAGGTCACTTCAAAGCGAACCTCCCCAAACTGGTTCTGACATGTCAGACAAAGGACCCAAACCACCTTGATTTGTTCCATTTCTACATAGTACTAAAATGTGACCAGGGATGGTGTCTGCATAGCAGCCAGTCTCCCAGAGGTGAAGGGGTTTCACCTGAAATCTGCACTGCTGAAAACTCTGAGGGTCTGTCTAGAAATCTGCTGCCTGCTGAGAGAGGGAAGGAGTCTGCCTGGCTCTGCAATTGAAGAGGATGTCCAGGAGGATCAACCTAGCATACCATCTGAATGGAGGGGCACCCAGAAAAAGCTGACTTCCTGATAGCGGGCCAGGAGTTGTCTGTGATGCATAGAGTCCACCGATCTCTCCGAAGGTTCCTCAGAGGAACCACGAAAAGCCTACGTGAATGCATCAGCATAATCTGGGCTGCATCTACTATGCTGATTGTGAGAGCACAGTTATGACTGCAACTAGTATGGTGATTGTGAGAGCACAGACATGGGTGAAACTGCCATGGTCGTTGCATCAGTTTGTGTGGGGTTGCAACAGCTGTGGTGATTGTGCCAGCCCATTTGTGGCTACAGCTGGTTTACTGTAGTTATCAGCCTGGTTTAGGCAACAATTAGCCTGGTGATTACCTTTATCACTGTATCGACCCAGTCAGAGTCCGTTCTTGCTTCAGTATAGGCAAAGAGCCTCTACTTAGAAGGGAAGAATGAGCTGCCGGATCCATACTAGTTATGCACAAGAGACTCGGAGATTAAGGGCCCGATTCACAGAACTACAAGAAGGCACTTACTCATTTTGGTATTCACAGAAGGCACTTATTCATTTGGGTATTTACAGAAGTTAGGAGTCCTAACTTTAGGACTCCTAAATACCTTCTGTGAATACCAAAAGTCTTAAAGTTAGGATTTTTCTCAGTTTAGGAGTGGTAAAGTTAGGACTCCTAACTTTAGGACTCCTAAACTGAGAAAAATACTAACTTTAAGACTTTCGGTATTTACAGAAGGCATTTAGGAGTCCTAAAATTAGGACTCCTAACTTTACTACTCCTAAACTGAGAAAAATCCTAACTTTAAGAATTTCGGTATTCACAGAAGGCATTAAGGAGTCCTTAAGTTAGGACTCCTAACTTCTGCGAATAACGAAATCCGTAAGTGCCTTCTGTGAATACCAAAATGAGTAAGTGCCTTCTGTGAATACCAAATGGTAGTAAGTTTAGGATTTTGTCTTAACTTTCTGTTCTACTACAATACTAAGAGTAAGAACTTGTGAAACACATGAATTGATTGCACATTTGAATTGCAGGGCACCAGAATTTGCTTCTTAGCCTTATTCATTATTCTTCCATATTGCTGGAGGGGCCATCTCATCTAGAGTCACCAAAGATGGAGAAAGCATGAGATATGATCAATGGGTCTAATGCCCCATAGAAGAATTGTGACCAGGATCACGGCCGTATACACTGAATAAAACTTTGCAGTATTTAGAACTGCTCTGAGATTAAAAACGACCTCCCTTTTCCAAAAAGACAAGCACTGAAGTTATTGCGTCTGTTGGTCTGCCTCACAGACAACCTCTCCGATAAGCCTGCCACTGTTGTCCCTTGCTACTCTGAGAGCCAAGCGCAGAAGGAGTTATACTTGGCCAGTTGCAGAGCCATAGTACGACAGCTCATGAACTCCAGTGGCAAATGAAATCAACCATCACAGTCGGGGCTCAGTAGCCTCTGACTGCCCGGTGCTCCTCACATAGGACCTTTTAATATTGCACTAGAATCGATCTCAGACTTTAGAGGCACATTGAGAGCAGGAAAACAAGTGTTAATTTCTTTTCATGCTAGCAAAAGTTCTGACTTATAGATGTTCTCAGTATTCCCAGTGGTGACCCCTTATATCGTCACAAGAGTCTTATTACCCACCCCTTTAGTAAATGTAGTTACGGAAAATCTGGTTACCTGGTTGCTGTTCCACACTTTACAGTTCCATCCGAGGTCCGCAAAGGTCAACAGATGTGATTCTAGACAGTTGTACAGTTCTCTTGTATTTGTGTGCCTGAAGAAGTCTTTGAGATGTTCAGCTTGTAGAGTTGGATTTGATGAAGGACTGTATAATGGCAAAAATGTGTCAATCGATAAAATGAGTGGCATCAGGTAGTCCCTAAACGCAAATGTATGGGTCACAGTATAATGAGAATATCCATAGTTGGCCTGGTTTGATCAGTGGCGCATTCATCCAGACGTCTCTTTTTAACCAACACCTCTATGTTTGGATACTTAAAAGCAAAACTACAAGTCCCAGATTGCAATGTTGTGCTTGTTGTAAAGTCAGTAATGGTGAGCATGTTCTTACTTGATATAGGGCCACCTATCGGCTATGATTGCAGAATTAACAGCTGCATTATTTCCATGTAGCTCTGCAAAGAATAGAGAAATGCAGTAGGGGTCATGCTGGAAGAATCACGTTTTGGGTGCTTAACAATGCATGGCAACTAACTAATCAAGTGCACCTCATAACATTAGTATTTCCACAAGAGCTCGGATGGACGCACATACAGATTTGAAAATATTGATAAGGGATTAGGTGAATGACCTCCAACTGCGTACCTGTTGGTTGTCCAAATTATATATTAAATGGTAACACAGTTTATAACCATTATTCATATGTGTGTGTAAACCAGACAAAGACTCAAGGGAACAAGAGGCTGCGAGAATATGAAAGTTTATCAGAGTGGGTGTGGGGTAAAACACAATAAGGCTGTCCACCATACCACTGCTCACACTGGCGGGGGAGGAACGCAGTATATTTATCATGCAGTATTTGTTTTTATCAAATATATATGTAGTGTGTGCTCTGCAGAAAAAGAACATGGTTTGTAAATAGTTAAAAACTTAATCTGTATGAATTTGTACGATGGATGGGCCGTATAAACACTGATAAGCACTAGTTTAAAAAACTTATAAAAAAACAGAAATTCACAAATAATAAGCACTGACAATCAGGGTATCTTAGTAAAAGTGTTATCTTTCACTATTCAGTCACAAGCTGTTCTTGTTGGACTTTCATGAGGGCAGGGCCAATTGTTACTTCATCCCAAGGAAGTATCTTGTACTTCCTAGATCCAGAGTCTCCGCTGGTTTTGCCATGAACTATCACTTATGGAATGGTGAGTGGCATCACTGGTGGTACCTACCTGTCTTTGGTGTATGGGTACACCGGTATATGTCATTTGTAACTGCTTTGAAGATTTTTCAGTCCTGGTAGCTGGCTGCTTTCAGAGCTTGTTTCCTTCCCAGTATAAGAATTGGCTTGGTAGTTTGGTCTGCCCTGTTCCTATGATGCACTGGGCCAGGAACAGACTAATTTAAATGTAGCCAGGTTCTGAGCTGGGATGGTGCAGTGAGCTAAAAAACGGTGATGGATCAAGCCCTGATCTTTGGACTGGGTAGGAGTGTTCTGCTTAATTCAGATACTCTGTCCATCACCACCCCCTTTTCTGAATCGTTTTGCTTTCAGAGCTTGGCAGGTGACTTATGTAGGCCACCCACGCATTCCTCAGTGACCACTGTAGAGTAGGACTTTGTTGTTTTGTGTAGCGCAAGGAAAGACCAGATTCAATATCCCAGCATCAAGAGAAGGGACAACAAAGTGGGTGAGTGGTAACACTAGAGTCACACAATCTATATATAAGATATTGCAATAGGACCATTACCAAAATCAATCTAAGTACTGAATCTCCATCTGTCACCCTCTTATACTTTCTACACTAGCGATGGTAAGAAATAGTACAAACACTTTTGGTAACCTATCAATAACTGCAGAAATGAAGAAGTAATATAACTGATGTATTCGAAGTAGATTTATTTGTTGCTACTGTAGACTTTATTAGAGTACCTCTCTCTTTATAATACTTCATAAGCAATTACAATAATCATGAACTATAAAATCTTATCTGTTTGTATACTAATTTACTATGA
Source organism: Lissotriton vulgaris (assembly GCF_964263255.1). Classification (NCBI taxonomy): domain Eukaryota; kingdom Metazoa; phylum Chordata; class Amphibia; order Caudata; family Salamandridae; genus Lissotriton; species Lissotriton vulgaris. The sequence continues at coordinate 1,473,294,139 of NC_141685.1, forward strand.
TATAAATATTATATGTGTGTTCAATTATCGATTATGGATAGATTACAACCCTTCTTGAATTTGAACATTAATGTGCGTGACAAACTGTATATCTTCATTGATACATTGATGTTGCCTCCTTCACCAGAAAGAACATGGGGCTGGCTCCTCCCGATAAAAAAGGACCAAAAGCAACTTCAAACAGGTAACATAGAAGTGGGCTGTTTTACCCATTGTGGCTTCGGTTCCTGATCACTGTCCTCCTCCATGATTGATCATCTTGCATCCATTTACCCTTTGTTCTGCAACTCCTCACTGAAACCGCAAGAGAGGAGTATGGCAAAAGGAGGCAGGAGATTAAAAAAGGTATGCATTCCATAATCTACCCCATCGTATGCTATACACCAGGATTAGGGTTAGGCTATGTTACTGATACTTTGAATACAGCTCCGTTGCTTTGCTGGCTTAAAACCTGGCTGAACCCCGATTTAACCCTGATTCATGTGATTTTATGGGACTGTTTGAAGTTAGATAAGTCCCTAAAAATCAAATGGCTCTCGTATGTTAAATGTATGTTTATTAAAATAGGACAGCCAGAACTTTATGAGGAACTGGAAAAGATCTGGGAGGAGGATGTGTTGTGGGTAAAACTGAATTGTAATATGGTTTTGATGTTGGAGCGGGATGAACAGGAGTTACGTAAACCATCAGTTAGGGCCCATTATCTGTTAAAAACATCAATTAAATTGGAACCCTATCTAACAATAGTTAATAAACCTTGCCATTGTTGGCTCCTAACTAGGCTCCCCTTCAATCTGATCCATTTCACATTGGGGGATTATCAGGAATGGTGTAATCCTGTTGATGCCAAACTCTGCCAATGTGATAATTTCTCATCCCAGGACTCATTACACTTCTTGACGTTTTGTGATTTTTATTCCAATATTCCATCAAGATTTCTAGTTCCTTTCCTGAGAGGCAGGGGTTTCACTCGGGTAAGACCGGCCTTGGCCTTCCTACAGTCTTTGCTTAATCCTGGGGATATTTTTAATATTGCATCTTTTTTGGCAGCTGCTGTGAGGCTAAAGAAACAAAGAAACCTAAAGATGTTTTCTCCCTAAGTAAGACTGTAATATTTACTGTAATTTTAAGGGACAAGGGGTAGGATCATGTTTTAGTATTTTATTTAAGTGTACAGAAATTTTCTCTGTGTATTTTAATTATTAAGTCAAATGTATTTGTTTTATTGTCTATGTTTGTGATTTGTCTTTTGTATTTTTATGATTTTAATTAATCGAATAAAGTGGATGACTGACTGACTGACTGGTATGCAGTTAGTGCAGTTGGAAAACAAAACGGCAGCTATTGAGGATTTGGGTATTGCAAGTGGCAATCCCTTAGATGTAATAAAAAGTAATGTTAAAGATTCACTACAGGGGTGTCCTGGTGTCTGCAACTGTGCAGCTCCACCCGTGAAATCACCAGAAACATGCTGAAACACCCATATTCTTTAGCTGTCCCTTTCGTTAACTTGATTAGGAGGGACAACTGAGGGCAAGCTTCCAATGGCTTAAAGAGTAAATGCCATGGCGTAACTCCCCAAGCTGGTGGCGGTAAGAGATGAAAGAATCCACCTTAAGATTGAAAGTAGATCACGCCATTGGAAGTATGAATAGTACGGTAGTCGCCATGAAAGACCAAAGGATTAAAATCTTTGCTTTGAACATTTAAACCACTGGTATATGAGAATATTTAATTCTGCACTCTTTCTTCACTAGCACAAAACCTCTGAATCAGGCTTCCGCTTCTCACTGAACCATCAGACTTAGTTGAAGTTGAGTTTTACCCATTTATGTTTTTCTCAATGTTGACATTCAAAGAAAATTGGTAATCCCATATCAGAAAGGCTCTAAAGTAGCTGTTAGTACTGTTAGGAACTGTGCAAATACCGATCAGCTGTGTGCATTGTGAACTGCATCAATGATAAGCCTTAAATTTAGCTCAAAAACATGCATATGTGAAGCATTGTAAGTGGCTGAGAATGTAAGTGTTTATTGGAAAGGTGTTTCTACAGTTCTCTCATGGTGCCACTAGGGGCAGTAGATGACTGAAAACTGGATACGCAGAGGCAAGAGACTGTAGTACAGGGGCCCAAGAATAGAGGAAATCTAAGAAGGGGGATCTACCCAGTGTGCTCAGTGTTTCTCACCTGACCAGTGCTCAAAGAGCATATGAAGATGAATACAAATATTGACAAGGTATGCCTAAGAAAAATAAACTAAGGCACACATTCTTTTTTGAAGCCCTGGTAGGAATTATGGCTCAAAAGTCTATCAAGCTGTTTTAGCATGAGATAAAAAGTGGGATGCAGTGTTCCTCACTAGCCAATACAGTTAGTCCATGATCTGTATTGGCTTGTGACTTTGCATCAGGGCCTGTTCTGTGCATTCTCTTGAAGGGGGCTTATCCTCTTGCAGTGTGCAGAGGCCAGAGTCTCTGCTGAGCTGGCGTCCCCTTGGACTGCTTTCCCTACCCTTAGGACCCAAGACCTCTTTTGGAAATGATGCAAAGAGCAAGGCTATGGTTATGAGGTTTGTCCATAATTTGGAGTTGACCCTATGTCAATTTAACTGTGCTTGCTAGATTAAGGAGTAAAAAGTGTTGTGACTCTATTAACCATTTATATTTGGATGAAACTTCTAGATTTTACTCCAGTATTTATTTGGGGGAAAACTCACTGATTACAAAAGTTCTTAGAGAAAAAGTGGTGCTAATAAGACATAATGAAACACATTCCTATTTGAAGCCCTAGTAGGAATTATGGCTCAAAGGTCTATCAAGCTGTTTTAGCATGAGATAAAAAGTGAGATGCAAGCTTAGGTAAATAATAAGGTTTAGGCCTCTTGTCTTTTAATGGTATGCTTACAAACCCTGAAAAATTGTTCTCTAAGGGATGTAGGCTTCTGAAATGCTGCTCTGTGAAGGAGTTAGACCTGAATTCAAGAATTATTGTCTGAGACTAACTTTCCATGTCTCCAACCTGAAAAGTACAGAAAACCTCTCAGTTTTTTTCTCTTACTTGATGTTCGCCACCATCAAACGAACAGTACAAAAAAGATGTACCTCATTGATGCTTCCTTCAGGCTCTCATGACTTTGTTTGGTCTTGCTGATGAAAGCCCATGATCTGTATTGGCTTGTGACTTTGCATCAGGGCCTGTTCTGTGCATTCTCTTGAAGGGGGCTTATCCTCTTTTGCCAGCCAAAACAGTAGAGGGGATGTACAGCTGAATGGATAGTACTGAGGCAAATGTCATTTGAGAGAAAGGCTCAGAATTGATTGCATAAAAACCCCGGGAACCTTAGTCCAGATCACTGGGGTGCAGAAGCAGGCATCTGTACATGAAAATTAACAAACATGTAATAGAGTAGTGCTTGAACTCATCTCAGACCCTGGTCATTATCAGTGGCTAAAGATTAATTCAAACATTCCACCTACCATTTTCAGTTTTTGTCATCTCTGTCTGTGCAACAACTCTGATCATCCTAGACTCTACATAGAGGAACCCGAATTTAGGAAGCACTGTCCTTTATTCTAAAATAAAAAGAATACAAACACCCAGCAGGATACTACTAGAACAAATGCAAAATAATAAGTCATGTCAGTACTTGCATCAGAATGAATTTTGTATGATTATCTAAAATCAGGGAACTTCAATGTGTGACCAAGAGGAGCATTTTGACTACTTTTGTATTTAAGTAAATGGACCTCAAGGCCATCCTTTGGTGGATTACACATAGCTCAATGGGTTAAAGAGTTTATACGATACCACTCAGTATTGAAGAAATTGACTAATATTTTAATTGCATTACATATGATATTAGAAATCTGGCCAAAGATCTATGTATCCGTACGTATCTTATATTCCCCTCTATTGCATCCCTCCAAAAAATTGCTGACCGTCTAATTGCTGCGTTTGCATATTTGCTCCAGCTCTTCCTTAATGCAAATAATCTAATCTTAATTGCATTTTTAGAGCATGTGATGGTCCAGGGTTTGGCAAATTTAATTGCATTCAGTTAAAAGAGAGGCCTCGAATGAAATTCCTCCAGGGACAAAGTAATGGCCTTCCCAAATGTCAAATTTAAAGGATATAAAGAAAAATGTATGGCTGCAGGACACAGTCTGACATCTCCTAGAGTTCAGCGTATGTCGATTTGACCTTCACTTTAGTTCTTCTCTAAGTTGCACACATGAGAAAGGTTAAAAAAGGAATCAATCTGCACCATGCAGGGATGAGACAGTTTAATCACACTATGAAGGACTATAAATTCACAGTCATGATATGGATGTTAGGTCCGATTTTAGTCTTTAGGGATAAGATAAAGGTTTGTCTAAAGTGCCACTTTCCAATTACGCTGGGGACGTTTTAGGAAGTATGACATGGTTATTGCTTCTGCAATGCCCTCTCCTTGGAGCATTACATTTAAAGCAGTGTCATTTCATTTAAATAATACTAATAAATACAGTTTTTGTGCTATTTTTCTTCATTCAGGTGGTCTTGTCAATTTCCTTGTCTGAGACTCACAGATAAATAAAAAGTCCAGTTGCTGGCCATTTGCTGAAAACTGGTGATATGGATGACCAAGAAATTAGAGTTTGTTAGATGTGGGGCATACACAAAATTATGATAGAATACCACGCCTGTCAAAGTCAAGGTTCCCACAATGGGTTTAGAGGTGGGGGGCCTGCAGGGTTTCTGAGGTCGGATGCGCAGTTGCCCTTGTCCTTGGAAACCATTGACCTGATGGCCTATTGCAGTGTGCAGAGGCCAGAGTCTCTGCTGGACTGGTCCCCTTGGACTGCTCTTTTGGAAATGATGCAAAGAGCAAGGATATGGTTATGAGGTTTGTCCATATTTTGGAGTTGACCCTATGTCAATTTATCTGTGCTTGCTAGATTAAGGAGGAAAAAGTGTTGTGCCTCTATTCACCATTTATATTTGGATGAAACTTCTAGGATTTACTCCAGCATTGTTTTGGGGGGAAACTCACTGATTACAAACATTCTTACAGAAAAAGTGCTGCTAATAAGACATAATGAAAGTTATTTTATCTCTTCATGAAACCCTATGCCCCCTATCATTTTAGATTCCTTACATTAAGGGTTCTTTCCACAAATGGCATACAGACAAAAAGCACTTTCATACATTATTTTCTTGAATGTGAATTTGGTGGTGGTGTGTGTTACATTTTGCTTTTCATGGTTAGCAGTTTTATTTTAATATCAGCTTTTGATCTTCATTCTAATGTTTGGTAAGAACAGGGCTTGTGTGGTTGGTGCTTCTGCTTAAATCTTGGTGGCCAGCATACATTAAATATTTTAATGCAAGCACACCTATCCTTTGAGTAAATTAATTTTGTTGTGGCCCAGTCAGATGACAGATCTGCTTATATTTAGTCACCTTTTTTGTATGGGGGGGATGTCTTTTTACGTTATGTTATGTGTATTTGTATAGCGCACAACTCACCCAGGATGGTATGCTGGCCCTGAAACAGAAGGCCTATGGGCCAAGCCAGGGTTGGGGCTAGGTGAAGGGCCAAGACTTCAGGTTATAGTGGAATTCGAGAACTGAGGGGGAGACTCTGATGTGCAGGGACAAGCCATTCCAGGCTTTAAGAGATAGGTAGAGAATCCATGACCGCTGGTTCTGGTTCTGTGTATGTGCGTCATGTGTGCGAGTAGAAGTCCACTCAGGCACCAGACACCACCACTCAGACTGTGCTTGAGTGGTGGAGTCTAGTAGGCTTGTGGAAGTTTATGCAATTGTTGAGGCACATGGGGTAAATGTTAAATAAGGCTTTTCATTTGCGCATGACAAGCTTGAATTGTGCTCATTTGTGAATTGGGAGCCAGTGGAGCTCTTTGAGGGAAGAGCACATCACCATGGGACTCCACCTGGTGGCCAACAGAGCTAGGATTGACACTCACCAGCGCCACCCACGCCAAGAACATTAAGCCATTAACAGCAAACTCAACATGAGTGCTCAAGTCAATGCCATCTCCTCCTCATACTCTGAAGATGCTGAGGAAGATTTTCAAATGCCTCCCAATCAGCACCCAGAAAACTGTCGTGCACACCCTGGTCACAAGTAAGCTAGACTACCAGAACACCCTCTATGCCAGGATCAACAATAAACTCATCAGAAGACTGCATGCCATTCAGAACTTGGTGGCATGAATCACTCTCAACCTCCAACACCACACTCACATCACTCACATCCGAAGGAGCTACTCTGGCTCCCCCTTCACAAATTAGCACAATTCAAACTTCTCACCCACACTTTCCAGACACTACATACACTGGCCCAAAATATCTCAACTATTCTATCTTCTTTCACAAACCTTTCAGACACCTCTGCTCTTCGAGTCTCCTACTTCCACAAATCCAACGCATACAGATAACCATCTGATGGTTGAGCCTTCTCCTACATTGCTCTTAAAGTGTAGAATGACCTGCAACTACAGATCAATGCCTCCTCCTCACTACCTGATTTCTGTAAGAAGGTGAAGACCAGGGATTTTGAGTAGTCGCACTAGGCCCCAGGTGTTTTTAGACTCACACCTTTTCAGTGCCAGGATGCCATCTCGGGTGATAGTGCACTCTACAAATCTGCATAACATACCATAAATATTCAGTGGTTCTTTTTGTAGGTTCGAGTTGGGCAGGCCACCGGGTGGAGTCCCATAGCGAAGAGTCTTAGCCAAAGATTACTACTTATGTCTTGTCTGTGTTGAGCTTGAGGAAGTGGGATTTTATCCATCTGGTGACTTCGGTCATGCAGATGGAGAAACTGGTCTGGTTGTTTGGTGTATCTGGGTGTCACCATGATTTTTGTTCTGTGGGCATGGATGATGCTGACTAGTAGCGTCATGTAGTGGGGCCGTGTGGAACCCCGCCGATGAGGTTGACGACAAGGTCAAAGCCAGGGGGCCAGGCAGACTGACTGGGTGGAGCCTGTCAATAAGGTGCAAAACCAGCAAAGTGAGGGACCTTGGAGGCTGGCTTCGTGCAATCGTTAGATAAGAATGGGGTGGGAGACCAGGTCAATGACTGTGGAAATGTCCAATAGGGTGAGAGCTGCAATGTCACTTCTGCCAATGATCATCCAAATGTTGTCCATAGAGGCGATGAATCCAGATTGAGTAGTGTCGAGGAGGTGGCTGTCAGGGAGTTATGCATCTGGGCACTTATAATCTTTTCTATGTTTTTTGCCAGTTAGGGCAGCTAGGAGCTAGGCTGGTAGTTGGCTAGCATCTTTGAGTCTGCTGAGGGTTTCCTGCAGAAGGGGAGTGTTGTGGCATGTTTCCAGGCATCTGTGTAGGGGGCTGTGGTTATTGATTCATTCAGGATAGTTTGTGAGGACTACGTCAATGAGTCCAGGTTTTTGATGAAGATGTGGTGAGGGCAGGGGCCTGAGGGTGCTCCGGAGTGTAGGGACTATATGGTTGGTGTAGTTTCTTGAGAGATGATGGTGGGACAGGTGATCTGGGTGGTCCTCTGGGTGTTGGGAGAGAGGAGCAGGAGGGCTATGAGAATAAAAGGTTCAAGTTGGGACTCTAAGTTATTATAGATGCTGGTGATTTTGTTGCTGAAGAATATAGGCGGTTGGATGTAGAGGTCCTGAGAGGGGACAATGCTGGCGAAGCTTGCTGCCAGAGAGGGGAAGACTTTCAGTAGGGTAAACATTTCTTTGGCATAGTTACAGCTGATTTCAATGCAATTCATGAGCATGGAGCATTTGCTGGCTGTGATTTGCTGAGGAGGGAATTGAAGGTGCTCCTATCAGTGTTGTTCTGACTTTGTCCCCATCCATCTTCAAGTGACTTTTGGTGAGCCTGAGCTCTTTTGTGTACCAGCTTGCTTGTTGTCTGGTTCTTATGGTTTTATTGGCTCTGAGAGGAGCCAGGGTGTCTGCCCAGGCACTGATCCAGGTGTTAAAGTTGGAGATGGATCCGGGGAAGTTGTAGTTGTGCCAAGGTTGGCGGTGTAGGAGTTGAGAAGACCACTATGCTTCTGTTACAGTGTTCTAGTCCCAAGTGAAGATTTGGTGATTGTGTTTTACCATCTTTGTATGTTGGCTTTTATTTTGTCACAATGTGTTATTTAACATATCCGAAATCTCATTGATGTGGTGTTGTGGCTTTTGTCTGTACGTTTTGCCTAGAACATTGGCAAAGACATATTGGTTCTAAGGGACAAAGATCTTAAAAGTCTGCCTCAGCACTGCTCTTTTTGCTACAGCCCTCCTCCGCCTAGACACCTCTAGCAGATTTCGATAGACATGCATCACCCAGAGTGGACCACTTATATGCTACTTGGCACAAGACAGCTACCCACAAACAACTACTCACTACACAATAGAATAAATGAATCTTTGTAGAACAGGCACAGATATGCACAAAATTCCGGAGTGGTGCAGAAATATGAATTTAGGATGTCCTGAACCACTACAAGGCCATATCACTGACAGATTCACACTTTACAGCTAGAGTTGCATAACATGTAACATTACAATGCATCACATGACTCTGTGCCCCTTCACCAAGTGGTGACCTCAGTATATTTATAAATACTATGTGAAGACGATGCAATATCACATTGTTTGATACTCTACATTTGTTCCCATATAATACATGTATTCTCTTTTTATGACTTGCTTCTTGTATACCAGAGAAAGCAAGTCAAAGGAACATTACAAAAATAAGTTTATGGAATGGTTAGTCAAAAAATAAGGTAATCCAAGGGCCTACTGGATTTTATCCAAGAGATTCACATGTAGACAAGGGGATTTAATAGATGGAACAGGGTTGTTCTGGAAGAGGGTCGTGACTTACAGTTCATGCCTCAACTAATTGGAGTTTTAGTTCAGAGTCCACCCTACCAAAATAAATTAGATAACTTTCTCTGTTCCCTTCTTTTTATACTTTGAGCCTAGTAATACCGTCATAACATGATTAAAGCGTTACCAACAAAAATTGAGTATAATTCCAGAAAAGATTATTTTTCAGAGCAGAGAAGCATACCTCGCTGCTACCTAAGCATACCGTTAACCATGGCTGAAGTGGCAGCCATGTTGTACAGTCTGAGCTAACACGCTAACAAGTTCAACCGCACTTTGGGGCAGATTTATGTTAACTGGCGCATTCCCAGGGAAGCGCCAGTTAATGTGCGCCACAGGGCGCCACAGCTACGCCACCCATGGTACGCCGCATTTACAATGCGGCGCACCATGGTGCAAAAACGGCACAGATGCGTGACGCATCTATGCTGGAAATGTGGCGCATTGCTGGAGTTGCGTCGCAAGCGCGACGCCTCTCCAGCAAGGCTCGGGGGTGCCCCATCTTCACAATGCTGCGTCAAGACATACGCCTGCTTCAAGAAGGCGCAGGGTTTTGACGCAGAATTGGCCTGACAGTGACTGAGTGAAATCTCATAGATTTCACTCAGCCACTTTCAGGAGTCGTTCCTGCGCAGGAACGCACCCCCCTGCGCAGGAACGCCTCCTTATGGCGCAGGGCTTTACAACGTGACGCATCTCCTAGATGCGTCACGTTGTAAATAGGGTGCATTGTTTGCGCCGCCGTTGCGTCAAATAAAGTGACGCAATTGCGGCACAAAGAGGCGCAAGGGCATCATAAATCTGCCCCTTTATGTGAGACTATTGCTGAGAAACTGCGTAGGTGCTATGATATAACACTCCAACGTAACATAAAATGAAATTAACACAGAAGAAATATTCGGTAACAACTAATACCGTTGAAGAACTGCAGACTGTTAAGTGGGACAGCTGGTAAACTTGTGTAAAAAGTAGCATTAATGCCGCTCGCACAGAGCCCGAAAGAGAAGCTTTGTCCAGAATGCAGTAAGGTATGCATAAACCATGGAAAATGAGGTAGCCTGCTCCAGAGCTGTAACTTGGTTGTTAACAACAAATCCATGCTCTTTTAGGTGGGTTACAGTTGCAGTTTTGTACTGCATGCAAATTTGCTGTGATGCCTAGGGCGGTGTGAGCGTGATCGAAATGAACGGTTCTTTCCAAATGAAAAATCACGTAAAACGAAAATACTTCAGCCTTGGAGATAATTAAAGCTGAACACTCGACCAACACAAATATTAGGAAAAACAAACACTCCTTAAGTATGGCAAGCCCTTGCAAATGTACTTTATTTAAATGACGCGTGTTAAGGGGTACAAGGAAAGAACATTTTGAACGCACTTCTTGTTTTTAAGGTTGAAAAGTACCTTTGCAAGACCTCAGAAATGTGGAAAAGACGTGGGGATAGAAATAGTATGTAAAAACTTCTTGATGAAGAAACAAAATAGTTGTGCATTGCTAAATCCGTGAAATGAAATATTATTCAGTATTGATGGAGAACAAATAAAAAAACTGAGGTGTTAAGATGATATATTTAAAACGGCAACATACAAAAAAAACTCAGCTGATGATGCATTAAATTTCACAGCCTCTTTGAATCTAGACTAGAAAATGCATTAGCTATGGGCCACATCTATAAAGTGTTTTTGCGTTTGCAAACGGGTCGATTCGCAGTATTGGCCAGTTTGCAGATGAAAAAAGGCTTTTTGAAATAAACAAATCCCTATTTGCAATTTGGTAACCTATTGCTGAATCGCAAATTGGATTTGCGATTTAGTAGTAGAAATTAGTGTGTTTAGGGTGTACCTTCCTAAAACCGAATTGCAGTGGTATGTGTGAATATTTTGCATCAGAAATACAGTTGCAAAACATTCGCATTTTAATGCCTGCTTTAAGTAGGTGGTAACTCATTTGCAAATCAGAAGGGTCCCCAGGGACTCCTTCCCCTTTGTGAATTTTTTGTAAAAACATTTTTAGGTCTTACCTACGCAGCGCGCATGCGCTGCATAGGAATAGGAAGGAGACCTTTAGCAATTGGCACAGCTTTGCGGGCAAAAACGTGCACACGCTGAATTGCTTTGAATGGCAATGCGTAAACGTTTGGCGATTCCCTTGCGGGAGCGAGCAGTGGCGCCATATGTTGGCAATTATCGTGCGTTGCTGCTCGCTCCCGCAAGGAAATCTGGCACAGGCCCCCTCCTGCCGTTCAAGGCACTCGATTGTTTTAGAGGCCTTAGCCTCTTTTCAGCTCTCCCTGCTCCACAGAAATGGCAGCTTCCTCCCCTGCGCCCGCCCGGACACACCACCATTTATTCAACTTCCTCCCCTCCTCCCTCTTGGACACACCACCGTTTTTTCACCTTCCCCACAAAGAGAAAAAGTCCCCGGAGTATGTAATTTCCATGAGATGAAGCGATGATGTCGAGTGAACACAGTCAATAGCTTTGATTAACAATAAGGTTGAAAATTAGCAAACCAGCAGTCAGAAGCTCAACCTCCCCATATGCTCCTCACAGCTCGCACTGGCCGGTGCCCCATGTCCACATTTAGCACTTCACAGGCTGTGGGGTGGCAGTCAAAGGACAGAGGAGCAAAGAGGATCAAAAAGCCGATATTCCACAGCAAGAGGCGTTTGGCTATAATGCGCAATGTTGGCACCTGTTTATCAAGGTTGGCACACACCAGGCTGTGCAGAGGGAATGCTTGCTGCCTGCTTTCACTGTGCGTGTGACTGTCGTGTGGGGATGCCTTTGTGTCTGGACATGCGCTGCTGAAAGTTGCATCAACTGTTTCTGCCATGAACCCACCAGCAGTTCTGATGTTCTTTCTGACAGACTCCGAGGACCTCGAGAGAGTGAGCGACAACGGGACACCCCTTCCCACTTCGGACAATGACGACAACTCACTGGGCTACACAGGTACAGTGGATTTTTAAAATTCTACTTCACAGGCCTGTCATGGTTGTTTTATGTAGCCTCTCACTCCATCCTGAACTTTTACATGCACTTGCCCCGCCATCTTTGATACTGGCATCTATCACTCCTCATTACCCACCTTTCACTTTGTAATACAGTCACTTTTGCAGAAGCTCTCACTTGCACTAGAACATCTCTGTTTGTTGTGATGCACGATTAGGTATGCAGCTGCACATGGAAGTGGGAAGTTCACTGTGCATTAGAGCCTTGTGTGACATCCAAAGGGCTTTATTCCCACACTTTGACACATCAGTTTCACATACATTTCTCTCACTCTTGTCATTTGTGTTTTCTATCTGTCCTCTTGTCAAAGTTAAGAGATGGGTCAAAGAGGAAACTGAATGACATTTTAAACAGAGTGCCCCATAAGGACCTAAGAATTAACTTTCTGGTTTCTGTTTTATTACATATCCTAGCGCTCCTCTTCATCAAAATCCGCAAGTAAACATAAAAATTCTATTGCAAGTAATTATGTATGACTGAAATTTGAAGACGGTTCTGATATATTGTACAATTTGCATTTATCTTTGAACTTTATTGGGAATTTTAAACAGGATCTATGCGGTGCCCTTTTCAGCACATTTGTATGTTGCTATGTATTTTTGGGCTCACATCATTATAATCTATTCATATTTAGCATTTTATTACCCTGAGATTACTGCACTTTCCAAGATTCATACACATTCAGCTGCAATTAAAATCTTGGCAGAAACAGTGGACCTGGCCGACATGTTGGCAGTGAAAGTTATGTTTGACAATTTGTGTTTAATCATCCTCACTGTCTATCGCCCGCCAAATTCCACCTCGGCCTTTAACGACTTATTTATGGCCAGCATATCGGATATATGCTCACGTTATAAGAACATAGTAGTCACAGGAGACTTTAATCTACATTGGGACAAGGAGAAAAAGGAGCCAGCAGCTAGCTCTTTGGAGACAACAATGTGTTTGCTTGGTTTCAGGCAACTGGAAGACTCCCCTACGCACATAAAGGGCCATATCCTTGACCTAGTCTGGGTGTTAGATCCCAAGATCACCTCAGTAAAAGTCCTCCCTTGTATCTGGTCAGACCATCACCTGATATATTGCGATGTCCCTATTGGCGCAAAACCCCCACAGCCCCCACTAAAAATTAAAAAGACTCGTCAATATAAAAATGTTGATGCACAAACATTGACTCTATCGCTCAGGGAATTCACTCGACCCATGGCGCCAGTCACCGACATAGACCAAGAGTGTAGAGATCTAATGGGTGATCTAACAAGGGCAATTGATCAGATTGCACCAGTGAAATCCCAGAAAATGAACAGCGGTGGGAAGGGAGCCCCCTGGTTTACACCATCTCTAAGAGAGCATAGGAAAACTTTGCGAAATGCTGAGAGAAACTGGAGGAGAAAAAAAGATCCCGAATCCTGTGAACAATACAGGCAGTTTCTTCGAGCCTATAAAAAACATATACAGGAATCTAAAGCGACATTCTACGAAACTCGCATTAACAAGGCAGATAACGTTCAGAAGGAAACTTTTAAAATCCTCACGGAACTAAGTAAAAGAACTCAACCTATAGAGACCACCCTCAATTGCGACACCTTTCAGAAATACTTCCTAGAAAAGGTTGAAGTTATTTTACAAGAAATAACAAGTACCAGAGTTGACTCCACTGAACTACATCCTGCTAAAACTCCAGGTGGAATGTACTTGTCTAGTTTTCCCCGATTGATTCATTGAGCCTAGACACCTTAATGAGGAAAACAAAGTCAGGCTCTCCAGCCGACCCATGTCCCCCTAGTGTGTTTCGCCTAGCCCGCCTCAGCCTAGAAGAACGCATTCTGTCCATGCTAAATAGGTCATTGAACACGGGACAGCTGCCAGCTATCTTTAAAGAGGCCCGAGTGAAGCCCCTATTCAAGAAAGCTGGGGCCGATCCCAAAGTATTAAAAAACTATCGGCCCATCTCCCAGCTTCCATTTCTATCCAAGGTGCTTGAGCAGCATGTTTTGAAGTCCCTGGCTGCGTTCCTGGAGTCTAACCATCTGCTCCATGAGATGCAGGCAGGGTTCCGTGCCCACCATAGCACCGAGTTAGTCATGCTCTCGGTGCTGGACGACCTTAGAGGGTTGGCTGACCAAAAGAAATCAAGCGCCCTGATACTTTTAGACCTATCAGCGGCGTTTGATTATTAATATTATTAAGGGGCATTTATAGAGCGCCTGGTTACGCTAAAAGCGTGTCCCCGCGCTGACTGAAGCACTCTGGAGGAGCAGTAGGGGAAGGAGCCCAATTATTTTGAAAAGAGGTGAGTTTTTAGTTTCCTCCGGAAACTAGATTCGGAGGGGTCCAGACGGAGATTAAGAGGTAAAGCATTCCAGCTTTTAGCCGCCAGGTATCGGAAGATCTTCCTCCCATACGGGCCTTTTTCACCCTAGGGACCTTAAGTCAGCCTCCCTGCGAGGAGCGCAGAGCGCGAGATGGTACATACCTGGTGACTAGGTTCTGGAGTGGTGCTGGCGACTTCTTAGCGAGGATACGATGGCAGGTACAGAGGGATTTAAATTCAACTCTGCTCCTCACTGGCAGCCAGTGGAGTGACTGGAGGGCAGCTTTGGAGTCCGATCTTTTTGGGAGTTTTAAAATGAGGCGAGCTGCAGCGTTCTGTAGCACCTGAAGTCGATGTATTGCTTTACAGGTAGCTCCCATATAGAGTAGGTTACCAAAGTCCATGCGTGAAGTGACTAGGGCGTGCACCAGCGTTCTGCGGGCGGCCGTGGGGAGGAGAGCTAGGACCTTCCGCAGAATCTTTAAAATGCTGAAGCAGATGCCCGTCACCCTGTTTATCTGTGGTCCGAAAGACAGGTCAGCATCGAGCCAGACCCCGAGATTTCTGACTTCCTGCCGTGGTGTGGGGGCCTCACCTAGACATGGTGGCCACCATGCCGACGTCCAGACAGATGGGTTCCCTCCCACCACGAGCACCTCGGTCTTGTTGCCATTTAATTTCAGGCAATTTGTGGACATCCAGGTTGCTAGATCTTGCATGCAAGCCCTGAAACTGTCCATGGCAAGGCCGGGTGCACGCGAGAGGGAGACAACCAGCTGTGTGTCGTCGGCATAGGATACAATTTGTAATCCGTGCCCCACAGCGATCGGAGCCACTGGGGAGACATAAAGATTGAAAAGGGTTGGGCTCAGGGACGATCCCTGCGGAACGCCCTGACCCAGTCCTATGTCTCGGGAGTAGTGGTCACCTTGACGGACCTGGAAACTTCTTCCAGTTAGGAAGGATTGGATCCATTGGAGTGCGGCTCCAGATATACCTCCATTATTCAGACACTGTAGCAAGGTGGAATGAGCTACAGTGTCGAATGCCGCACTCAGGTCCAATAGGATAAGGGCCATAGTATGACCCTCATCCACCCCCTGCCGTAGGGATTCCACAGCCATCAGTAGTGCCGATTCCGTAGAATGGCGGAGGCGGAAGCCGAATTGGGTGTCATGCAGTAAGGCAGCTTTGTCTACGAAATCCATAAGTTGGAGATTGACCGTTTTTTCGGCCACCTTGGCCAGACAAGGTAAGAGAGAGATGGGCCGTAGATTGTCTAATTTATCAAAGCTGATAGTGGGTTTTTTCCTGAGAGGAAGGACCACCGCTTTTTTCCATTCTTTAGGCACTGTCTTTGTATTAAAAGACACGTCCAGTAGATGCCTAATGTAGGGCTCCAAGACTCCCAGGCTATCCCTTAGACGTTTAGGTGTGGTAGGGTCCCGTGGAGAACCTGACTTCACAGATCTGCAGATTTTTAGGAGAGCTTCTGGGGGTGGGGTGACAAAATTGGTCAGTCTAGGTGAGTTTCCCCGTTCCCTTGGGCTTTCCACAAACTCTATCCCATTCGTGGGTTGAGTTGGGAAGGCCGAGTAAATTCTTGATATTTTCTCGGCGAAGAAATCTGCGATTCTGTCACAAGACTCAGGCGAACAGTCATCAGGGACAGTGACAGATTTTCCACTAGAAAGAGTTTTGTAAAGCAGAAACAGCTCCTTCGTTGAGTTACCAGCTTCGTTGATCTTGGTCTCATAATGTGTATCTTTCGCCTTTCTGATCAATCCATGGTAGAATCGCCTCTCTGACAAGTAGGCCTCTCTAGTATCTTTGGAGAAAGCCCTACGCCATTGCCTTTCTGCTCTCTTCAATAAGGTTTTTGCGTTTCGCAGTTCAATACTAAACCAAGGTGCGGTTTTTTGAACACGGCCACTAGATTTAGTTTTGGATAGAGGGGCTGTAAGATCTAGTGCATCGTTGATGCGCTTGCAGAGATAGAAGTTAGCCGTGTCTGCATCATCCCCCCCGGGGTCACCTCCTTTGGTTAGTTCCTCACAGAACTTAGACTGGGAGAAGGTGGCCCATTTTCTCCTAAGATGATACAGTGCTGTGGGTTGCAGGGATCTACCTTCAGGAATTTGGATGGTGAAAGGTACCAAGTGATGATCCGACCAGGGGATGGGGGTGGGAGTCGTCGCTTCTACTTCCCCCCAGTTAACAAATATGGGATCTAGCAGGTTCCCTAACTGGTAGGTGGGCCCACTTACAATTTGATTCAGTTGTAAAGCTTCTAATACTTGACAGAAGTTTTTACTAGCGTTGTCGGACGGGTTATTGAGATGTAGGTTAAGGTCACCGAGTACCATGAATTTATTTTTGCATATCGAGGTCTCTATAATGCATTCAACCAGACTCTCCTCAAACCTGGCTGAGGGGCCAGGGGGTCTGTAAATTAACATTCCATTCAGTGTGTAGTTGTTATTCACTTTAATCGTGAAACTCCCTGCCTCACTGTCCAGGATAGGCACATGGTCAAGCTGACATCGTAGACTTTCCTGTGCAACTATTGCAATACCCCCTCCTCTACCTGTGGGTCTATCCTGTCTATATATTGTGTATCCCTCTGGGAGTGCCTCTAGGGCATCAGGCGTGGATTCCTCATCTAGCCATGTTTCCGTTAGAAATACCAAGTCCCAATGTTTTTCAGTGAGTAGATCGTATAGATCTAACTTGTGTTTGCGTAAAGAGCGGACATTAATCAGTCCGCATTGTAAGGTATTGTCCGTAGTGACCATACTCCTACCAGGATCATAGGAGAAGTGACAGTGTTCACAGCCTATGTTATCCTCTACTTTTAATTTGTGCTTACACAACTCAGCAGTGCTAGGGCAGAGAGCTAGCAGTTCTAGCTTACTCCACCGTATATGGTTCTCACGAGGGACATGGGGTATAGCCCTAGACCGCGTACGATCGCGGACAGGCGCAGACGGGCTTGCCTTAGGCGCGCCTTCGGTGTGCAAACGGCGCTCGCGCTGCGCTCGTCCGCTGCGCTTGCGTGAGGGGCACATTTATAGGAAAAAAGGAGTGGGCGTGGCCTCTAGAGTGGGCATGTCCCAGCTTTCGAGCCACGATGGCGGCCGCGCAATCCTTCCCTGACACAGCGCTAGAATCCGCTGTAACAGGGTAGCTGGTCAATGAAAATGCAGGGCAAGTGCTCAGGGTGAGATACCGTCAGCCATACCATACTCCTGGATAGGTTGGCCGGGTTTGGGTTTCGGGGCTCTGCTTACCTCTGGCTGGAATCCTTCCTGTCCGGGTGAACCCAGAGGATTCAGCTGGGAGAGGAGGTATCAGGAGCAGGAGACCTGACATGTGGGGTACCCCAAGGCTCCGCCTTGTCCCCCTTATTGTTCAACCTATACCTGCAACCACTAATAAGCACCTTGGCTGAGATGGGCTGTCGGGTGTTCAACTATGCAGACGACACCCAGTTGTTGCTGAGCATAGATGACACCGTACGGGCCCAGTCACTGGCACAGGAGATTCTTAGGTACACAGTCAACTGAATGTCCAGGAATCTCCTGAAGATTAACCCCGAGAAAACAGAGGTGTTAATTGTGTCATCCACCTGTTCCCCCTGGTGTGACCTCTACTGGCCCCAGGAATTAGGGCCCACCCCTAAGCCAGCAATCGTGGTCAAAAGTCTTGGCATTAGAATAGACGGCACCCTCTCAATGACCAATCAAATCTCTGCAGTAGTAGGTACCTGTAACGGCATCATAAGACAACTGCGCAAACTTGTTCCACTTCTTTCCCAGTCCACGATCCGCACAATAGTTTCTGCCACCATACTGTCGAGGCTGGACTACGGAAATGCACTCTACCTGGGCTTACCTAAAGCCTTAACAAACAGACTGCAGGTAGTCTTAAATGACGCGGCAAGATTAATCTTCAGACTTCCAAGGAGATCACATGCATCCCCGCTGTTGCTGAATCTTCACTGGCTACCAGTGACGCAAAGGTCGGCTTTCAAGAGCCTCTGCATAGCCCACAAGGCCATCTATGGGCAAGCCCCTTCCTATATCAAGGAAAGACTAGTCATATACAGGCCCGAAAGAAGCCTAAGGTCCTCCGAGGCTCAGTTGCTTGTATGTCCTCGGTTCAGGCTAGCAACAAAAGGAGGGAGATCCTTTTCGGTCCTATTGCCCAAAATGTGGAATGAGCTGCCGGAAGCTCTTCGCAAGGAAGGAAACCTGTTTCGCTTTAGGAAAGCCCTAAAGACAACCCTATTTAGAACAGCGTTGAGCTCAGTATAGACCTAGCTCGCCTCCTGTTGCTGCCCGAGCTGTGATGTCATTGCGGTCAAAAGCGCCCTGAGACCTGTCGGTGACTTGGCGCTATATAAACCGACATAAACATAAAACATAAACATAAACTCGGGAAGTTGATTGAAACCACCTAGAATTCATAACGATACAGGTCTAGTCAAGAAAAGCTGCACTTTATTGAAAAATATGATATTTTATATATGTTTGTATGTGTGCTTAGACTCAGATAATTATACTTTAAATTGGTCTGGAAAGCATGCTTCTACTGCCTTTTTTTCTTTATGTTACAGCATAGTGTGCACGTACATCATGCCTTGGAGTTAAACATTTCTTGTGTAATCAGAAGTGACATGCAGTCAATTTTCTTAATTGTATTACAGCTCAGGAAATGTGCCTAGTCTAGAGAGTACATGCTTTAAGTGAACACTTCTTAACATCATAAGAATTTCTAAAAAAAATTGTGCTTTCTTGGCAATTCGTAGACTACATTAAAGAAACACTGTAAGCACCAAAACATTATTTACTGTTGCCTTAATATACGACTTAATATTTGTGATTTTGATTTAGGAGAAGTGTGTTTTGGTAATTGAAAACCCTGTTATACATAATTGGCAAAACCTCAAATTTTCCGCTCAGAAAATTAACTAATGATGCTCCACACAAAAGATGGCTCAGAGATATTAAACATCTCAGTGTCATAGACAGTCTGCTTTGTAATTGTACATGAACTGTGATGGTATTATGCAAAATCACATTAATCTATTTGGTCAGTGTTTCACCATCTGTAAAACTATGATATATTGATATGTGTGGTCCAGTCTATTAACTCTTATGCTGCATTCCCTGCCATGCTGTTTTTGTATAACAGTAGAGCTATATTCCTGTGCTTTATATATAATTACCGTAAAGCTGACGTTCATGGCTGGTTGCTTACATGTTAATTGCAGAGAGGGATATTCCCCATGGGTTGCAGGTTCTGACCAACTAAATATTACACAAGGATGTGAAAACACTATAGCGATGGCCAAAAATTGATTTCCACCAAGGTACTATGGCATCAGGCATGACAGAGATCCTCATCTCTTGGCCTGTGTGCAAAAGCCATATCGACTTTATTGCTCACCTGTATATTTCCACATGTTGGACTGAGCATCACTTTCATGTAAACGACTCAAGAGTATCAACTCCAATTGCACCCTGAGCCAATACTTGAGGCGAGAATATACAGAAATAAATTTCAGTTTGTGGCAAAAACTGAGAACACTAGTTGGATACTCCCCCAACAAGAGAAAGGAAGAGGAGTGAGTGTTGTGGCATAGCCAATAGGTCTCATCTTTGGGACTTACAAGTGTTTAGCAATGCAACAGTTGTTGTTGCACCAAGGATATTGTGCTGCATAACTAA
The DNA here is from genome assembly GCF_964263255.1 of Lissotriton vulgaris. Lineage (NCBI taxonomy): Eukaryota > Metazoa > Chordata > Amphibia > Caudata > Salamandridae > Lissotriton > Lissotriton vulgaris. The sequence goes on from NC_141685.1 coordinate 1,473,314,081, forward strand.
ATACTTATAAAGTCCCAAAAGCAAGACCTATTGGTTCAGCCAATGCTTGTTTAAGAGTAGGCAGAGGTGCAAAGGACCACAGCCTACTCTTAAAAAATGAAAAGAAAACTTTTAATTTTGCTTTTTTTTAAACACAACCTGTTTCCTTTACGGAAAACTGGCTGCATTTTTTAAAAAAGCTTGCTTCATTGAAAAGCAATCACAGATATCATGGTCTGCTGACCCCAACAGGTCACCTTCCCTGTGATTTTTAGGATTCCCGATAAGTCGCAAACTGAGACCTACGGCATTATTATTCATGAGGTAGGCCTATTTGTGATCCACTCGGAACCACACATTTGTACATAGATGTTTGCGATTGCCATATAGCAAATTGCAAAAATGTGCTATTTGGTACTTGCATGTGGCCCCATGTGACAGCAGATGGGAAGTTTAAAGTCTAACTAACCACATCTGTAAATATGTGTTTTATAACTGAGAAAGTGTTCCACTCATAAAGGTTGTTGTAATACTCTATTTGCGAAATGTGCCTGTTAGAAATGGGGGTCTCTAGTTGGCAATGGTTTGCTCCTTGTTCAAGTAGGGACCCTTCCTTCTAGTCAGGATAAGGGAGTTACACTCCTAAAATAACCCCTGCTCACCCCCTTGGTTGCTTGGCACGAGCAGTCAGGCTTATCCTAGAGGCAGTGTGTAAAGCATTTGCACATAACCAACAGTAATACAGTGTAAGCACTACAAAAGGAAACAACACTAGTTTAGAAAAGTATCCAATATTTGTATATACTTAAGACAAGACCTAAAACGTACTTAGAAATCTTCAGTTATCCAAATAAACTTGAAATAAAGTTCCTTGAAGTCAGTAGCTCCACCTGGGGTATCAAGGCATCGTGAAGAACAAATTCCAAACAGTTCTGGCTGACCACGGCGTCGTGGGCCTGCTACGGTGTCAGGAAGCCAGTACCTTTAGTAGCTCAGGGCATCGAGGACCTCTCGTTGAGATCCAAAAGCAGGGTGTCCGCAGGCGTTGGTTCCGGAGATTGGTGCAGGAGTCATCGGGCCCTTGAAGTCACACATGTTGCAGATTGAACTTCTTGCGGTTGGAGGCAGGAGCGCCAGCGCCGGCAGGCCTCAGATGCTGCGGTGCAAAGTGCAAAGATGCGGCGTGTGGTGTCCTCAGGTCGCGGTGCAGGCAGAGGCTTGGTGACGGTCGTCCAGTGGCATCGGTGAAACCAGGGCTGTGGTGCGAAGTGATGCAGTGCTCGTCACGGTGCAAGCTTTGGCGTCGCTGTTGCTGAAGCGCTGCCATCGGCTTATGAACTGGAGTCGATAGTGCCGGTGTCGGTAGGCCAAGGCTGGAGTGCGGGATGAGGAGGGTGCATCGTGTAAAAAACAAGAGGTGCCCTCAAACCACGATGCAGGCAGCTGCGTCAAAGTCAGCATGAAGCATTGTCGTAGTGGATACCAAGGCGGTGTCATGAAGCGAGGCGGTGCGAAGTGCGGTGACCAAAGGTCACAGTGCAAGTAGCGGCTCGGTGGCGGCATCAGCAGGCATCGTCGGTGAGACCAGGGTTGCGTTGTGATGGTACCCTCTGCGTTGCCTTCAGGACAAGGGGTCGGCAGTGGCATCGTAGATGGCGTTGGGTTGCTTTTTCTTCTGTTGCAGCACAAAAGACATGGTCACCAGTGATAAGGGCAGAAGAACTTTAAGTCTTTGCTGTTCCTATGACTTCTTTAACAGTGCAAGCTCTACCTCAAGCCCTTTGTAGAAACTCACAAAAAGAGATTGCAGAAAGTTCAAGTCCAGGCCTTTCACTGCCCAAGACAGAAGCAGCCACTTCAGGCCAACACAGCAAAGCACATAGCAAAGTGGCAGTTCCTCCTCACAGCTTCTCCAGCTCTTCTTCTTGGAAGTCTTCTTTGGTCAAAAAGAGTTCTAAAGTTCCGGGGTCAGGGCCACAATATTTATACCACCAAATCCTTTGTTCTCTGAAGGCAGAGAGTGTCTGTACCCAGCCAAAACCAGTTCTGTCCTCACTGGTGCAGCTTCCTGGCTGGGGGTGGAGACCGCATTGTGCAAGTCAGACCAGTCCCATTAAGGTGCAAGGCAATCTCCTCCCACTACCCTAAATGCAACCCAGGTCTATTCAGCCCAGCCCTGACCCATCAGACTTCTGAAGCCGCTGCCCCTCTCCAGCCCCTGTCATCCAAAAGCCAGATATGCAATTCACAAACCTAACAGAGGCACACTGTATGGTTAGTCAAGAAAATACCTACTTTCTCAAAGAGGTATTTTGAAACACAGAATGTAAAAATCACCCTCACTAAAAGATGCATTTTAACCCCTTCCACGCTGATGACGAGCTGGGCTCGTCATGGCGTAGCCTCCTCGCACGCTGATGACGAGCCCAGCTCGTCACGTAACATGCGTTTTGAAAAATCTCAGCGTGCGAGCGGAATTCCGCTAGCGCGCATGAGGTTAACAATCTGGGTTCAGGCATACTAAACTTTATTTTCCTACCTTGTTCCCAGGGCCAGTTATGTTTATAAGATGCTATAAACAAACTCCCCATTCTGTCCTATGAGAACAGGCAGCCTTGCAATGGTGGAACTCACAATACACTGTAATTCACCACCAGGACATGTTACACACAGCAGTACATGTCCTACCTCTAACATACACAGCACCCTGCCCACAGGGGTACCTTTGGCCTACCTTAGGGGTGACTGATATGTAGAAAAAGGGAAGGTTGGGGACTGGCAAGTGGGTGCACTTGCCAGGTCGACATTGCAGTTACAAACTGCGCACAGACTCGGCGGTGGCAGGTCACCTTTTATGGGCTACTTCTGTGGGTGGCACAACCAGTGCTGCAAGCCCACAATTAGCATTGATTTACCAGCCCTGGCACTCTCAGTGCACTTTACTGGGGCCTAAACAAGTAAATCAAACATGCCAATCATGGAAACACCAATCAATAACATAATATACAACAGGAGCCCTTGCACTTTAACACTGAACAGCAGCGAGAAAGTCAAAACCGGGAGGTCGGAAAACAAAAACACATGGGAAACACGCTAAAAGAGGCCAAGTCTAACACATGTCACCTCCAGCTGAAAGTAGGGAGAACTACCCAACCTCCTGGGAGTTCTCTTCACTAAGGCAGAAGAACCTGGACAGACCATCTGCTTTGGCATGTTCTGTGCCAGGGCGGTGTTTCACCCTAAAGTCCATTCCCTATAGGGAGATGGACCACCTCAACAGTTTTGGATTCTCACCCCTCATTTGCATCAACCATCTGAGGGGCCTGTGGTCCGTCTGAACTTGGAAGTGAGTCTAAAACAGGTATGGTCTCAGCTTCTTCAGCGCCCAGACCACAGCAAAAGCTTCCCTTTCTATGACACTCCACCTCTGTTCCCTGGGGTGTAGTCTCCTGCTAAGGAAGACTACAGGCTGGTATAGGCCCTCTTCATTCATTTGTGAGGTCACCGACCCCACACCATGCTCTGAAGCATCAGTCGGCACAACAAATTCCTTTGAGAAGTTGGGTGCCTTCAGCACGGGAGACGCACACATGGCTGCCTTCAGGGCATCAAATACTTTCTGGCAGGACTAAGTCCAGATCACCTTCCTGTGCTGCTTCCTGGAAGTCAGCTCTGTTAGGGGGGCAACAATGGTGCCATAGCCCTTAACAAATCTCCTGTAGTAACCGGTGAGACCTAAAAAGGCTCTCACCTCTGTCTGGGTCTTGGGGGGCTCCCAAGTCAGAATGGTGTCAATCTTGGGTAGTAGGTGCGTCAACTGCCTGCTTCCTACCTGGTGGCCCAAGTACACCACAGAGCCCTGCCGGATCTGACACTTACTGGCCTTGACCGTGATGCCTGCCCGCTGCAGAGCCTTCAACACTTCCCAGAGGTGCTGAATGTGTTCGTCCCAGGTGGAACTGAGCACTGCAATGTCATCCAGGTAGGCATCACTGAAATCCTCCAGTCCAGCCAACACCTGGTTGACCAACCTCTAAAAGGTGGCAGGGGCATTCTTCAACCCAAAGTGCATCACCAGGAACTGATAATGTCCGTCTCGGGTTAAGAACGCTGACCACTCCTTGGCGCCATCGGTTAAGGCAATTTGCCAGTACCCAGACATCATATCAAACATGCTGAGGAACTTGGCAGCTCCCAACCGATCAACGAGCTTATCAGCTCTGGCGATTGGGTGTGTGTCAGTTTCTGGTGACAGCATTGAGCCCACTGTCGTCCACACAAAACCGCAGTTCTGGAGTGGCACCGGGTACAGCAGCCTTTGGGACCAAGACCACTGGGCTGGCCCAAGGTCTGCTGGAGGGCTTTATCACCCCTAACGCCAACATCTTAGAGACTTCCTCCTTGATGCTGATCCTGACCCGGTCAGTCAACCTGTAAATCTTGTGCTTTACAGTGTCCACGTCATGGGTACACCAGTAAGTAACACCGGGGGTCAGAGAGAACAGTGGGGCGAACTGTCCCAACAACTGGTGACAGTCCCCCTGCTGCTCTGGGGTCAATGTAGGGGGGAGGATTACACCTTCCACTGACCCATTGGGCTCCTTGGTAGACAAAAGTACGGGGAGAGGCTCACTCTCCTCTTCCACCCCATCATCTGTCGCCAAGCTCATGATCACTTCAAACCTCTCATAGTGGGGCTTGAGGCGGTTCATGTGGAGTACTCTCAAAGGGTTCCTGGGTGTCTGCAAATTCACCTGGTAAGTGACATCACTTTTGCGCTCCACCACCTCAAAAGGCCCAGTCTACCTGTGCTGCAGGGCAAAAGGTTCCACTAGGGCCATGATCCACAATTTTTTGCCCAGGTTGAAATTCAACGAGAGTGGCATTCTGGTCATACCACTTTTTCATTTCTTCCTGGCTTGCTTCCAGGTTCACCTGAGCGAGTTTCTTGAAGTGGGAAGTTTGGTTCCTGAAGGCCAGCATGTATCTAAACACATCCTGGGGAGTTTTCCTGGGAACTGTCTCCCAGCATTCCTTCACCAAACTCAGAGGTCCTTTCACAAGGTGGCCATACAGGAGCTCAAAGGGACTGAACCCAAGACACTTATGAGGCACCTCCCTGTATGCGAAGAGAAGGCATGGCAAGAGGACATCCCACTTAAGCCTCATGGGTTATATTACATCCTTAATCATGCCCTTCAAGGTTTGGTTGAATCTCTCCACCAAACCGTTACCTTGTGGGTGGTAAGGAGTGGTGAACTTGTAGGTTACACCACACTCCTTCCACAAGGATGTCATGTACTTTGATATGAAATTGGTTTCACTGTCAGAAACCACCTCTCTGGGGAAACTCACGTGGGACAAGATCCCCATTAACGCCCGCCCCACCACCGTCATTGTCCTTCGAGGGATTGCCTCCAGGTACTGGGTGGCATGGTCCACCAAGACCAGGATGTACTTATGGTCCATGGCTGTCTTGGGATCCAGTGGCCCCACAATGTCCATCCCTACCCTTTCAGGGGTTCCAGCATCTGGAAAAGGTTGGAGAGGTTGCTTGACAGGTTTGGCAAGACCTGCAATGTCCATCTGACTACCATCGTATTTGGGGATTGAAGAAATGGGTGACAAGCCTGTCAAAAGTCTTGTCCTACCCCAAATGTCCTGCCAAAGGCATGTCATGAGCCAGACCCAGTAGTAATGTCCTGAAGCGCTGGGGTACCACCAGCACACGGGCTGACCCAGGCTCAGAAACCTAAGGCTCGATATACAGGAGACCATTCTCCCAGTAGATCCAATGTGATCCAGATGGATCAGCAGCTGCCTGGTCTGCAGCCTGCCACCACAGACCCTCCAGAGAAGGGCGCTCTTTCTGCTCCATGCAGAAGTCTTCGCTGGTGGGACCACCTTATTGCTGCCAATGGATCAGCTCGGAGATGTCCCCCAGTTCAGCTACCTGCTCCCCTGTAGGTACCGGGGCGTCCCCCTCAAGGTCACCCTCCTCCTGGTCCTTGGGAACTTTAGGGGCGGGTTTCCCGCACCCTCTGCCCTTTCTCTTGGCAGGGACCTGGGCCACTGTTTCAGGCTCCAGGTCCTTGTGATCACCCTTTCTGGCCACCATTGACCGAGTGGACACGTATGCCCACTCATGCAACCCAAGCATCTCAAAGTGAGACCTGAGCTCAATATCTTTCCACGAGGACTGCTTCAGGTCGTTACCTAGCAGAAAATCTACAGGCATGGTAGGGCTCACAACCACCCTCAAGGGACCTGAGGGCCCCCATTCAAAGGGAACCTGCGCCAACATACACTGGTGCTCTGAGTTATCTACAGTAACTATTTGGTGGGATGCCCTGGGGACTACCTGCTCCTCAGAGACCAGACTGAGGTCACACTGGCTTCAATGAGAACCTCTACCCTTTTCCCATTGATGATAACCCAGTTGCTATATTTCTTTGTGTTAGGGGGCATCTGGTTTCCTGGGACCACCTCACTGTCCCCTACTGAGACGAGGGTCATTTCTGCGGGATCCCCACCCTCCTGTGGGTACTGCTCCTCCCTAAGCTCTACACTCGCCAACACCTTGGTTTGCTCACCAGTGGGTGGCTGTGCCCTCTTGGGACACTTGGGGTCTCCTTCAAGTGACCCACCTGGTCACATGCAAAACACGTGCGAGGGCCGGTCTCAGCAGACTTTCCTGAAGAGACCCCTTGTTTCTTATCTCCTCTGGGATGGGAACCATTACCCTGGGTGTTAGTTTGGGGTGCTTTAGAGAACTCCTGTGCTTTACCCTTGTGCCCCTACTCTTCTGCTGGTGACCCTGCTCACCTTTGGCTGAGTCTCCCCCAAATGCTTTCTTGTGGACCCTGGTACTCACCCAGTGGACTCCTCCATAGCAAGCTTCCCGTGGCCAGTCATCTTACTATCGACTTGGTGCTGGGGCAGATCTGCAAACCATAGACTAGGCAAGTGCTCCCATGCAATCAAATTGCAGAGCCCCATATAATCTGTTGCATTACTGCCTTTCACCCAACCATCCAGTAAACTGCAAAACGAATCTACACATTCCAGCCAAGTGTTGGCATCAGTCTTCTTACTGGACCTAAACTGATCCCTGTACTTTTCAGGAGTGAGCCCATTCCTAGTGAGGAGAGTGTCCTTCATGTCAGTGTAGGTGAGGTTCTGCCCCTTACCCAAAAGCTATCAGAGTATCCCTTGCTTCTTCTGGAAAGAGATGTAACAGCCCGCCCCCAATTCCTTTCAAGGACCCCATTCATGTGAATAGATGACTCGTACCCTTGGAACCACCTCTGTATGTCATCTCCCTTCTTGAATTCCTTGCCTACATTGTTGGGGATATGTACCATTCTGTCTGCCTGCACTGATGAATTGCTGCCACCCTCTGAGCTGGGCCTACTCCTTAGTTCCAGCTCCTTAAGACTTCTCTCATGATCTAAGATAATCTTCCTTTCTTCCATGGCTATTCTTTTCTCTTTCCTCTCATTCTCCATACTGTTTCTCCAATTAGAACTTCCTTGCTTCCCGCCTATTCTCCTGCTCCTCTGGGAACAGGCCACTGTTGCCTGGTCTGGAGGGTTCCCCCGCTCCCAAAAGTACATCCATACTAGGAGTAGGGTCCTCCGCCTCTCCACTGAGATCTCCAGATAGCCCACTGGCATGTCTGGCTGCTACCCAGGCCATATAATCAATAGAGAATGGACACTTGTAACCACGTTACAGATAGATTTTATGGATCACCCTCATAAACGCTATGTATCTTTTGCGTTTTATATCATTTTTGCGCCCCACATATGCGTTATGGCATTATCATTGGGTGTTCCAAATGTGTGCTATATGCCAGCCTCAAGCCTGAGGCAATCTCTGGTGTAGCGTGGTAGTGTCCAGAGATAAAAGTGGACCCCCAAAAGTGGAAGGATATATTCACATAAAACAAACTCTCACCTGATTTAAACTTTAATTGTCAGGTGTGAATTTTTGTAGTTAAAAGCAAGGGGTATAATGGAAGATCGTGTTAATGGATCTCTTTATATCACTTCAGAAAAGGTCAACATGTTTCTGTCCCATCTTGCCCAGCCGGATCTAAGGGACATTCGTCAGGACAAACATACAAAGTAAAAAATATGATTCACACAATTTGTGTGATATCTAGTGTTTTTTTACCGCTCTGTCTCCAAATAGGTACCTGTAATGAAAGGAAACACAAAGAAGCGTGGGGGTACAGATGTAGCACTAATCAATAATACTCTTTTGGAGGTATACAATAAAAATACATCATTCTTGCATTAATGCAGATTAGAAAAGAATCGTGCTTGTGAAGACAATAATGTTGTGCTGGGAGGGAGGTGACATTTGGAAGTAACTCAATGGTTTTGTTAGTCTATGTTTGTCAAAAGTTTATGAGGGTGATCCATAAAATCTATCTGTAACATGGTTACAATTGTCCATTCTCTATTGATTATGTATACTGAAATGGGGAATTGAATGGACACTCAAATCCCTCCTCCCTACTCTGATTGATATTATTTGCTACCCAGGCCCTCAGCGTTTTTTGTAGCTTCTCCTTCCTAGTGAGGCCTCTGACTTCGAATTTTAGGTTTTTGCAAATCGCTTTCCTCCTCAAAGGCAACTTCCAGGGATGCAACAGATGATGCTCTTGATTTAGGCATGATGAAGTAGAAAGTTCAGACCGGCAAGGTCAAAATAGGTCAAAAGAATAAGAACCAGTATGTGGCATGTAATGGTCTCCGATATGGTAGTAGTGCACACCAATCACTGTAAGTCAAGTGCAAACACAAGTCCTATCTCACTGCTGCCACCAATGTTAGAAATGGGGGTCTCTAGTTGGCAACGGTTTGCACCTTAACTAGTAGGGACCCTTTCTTCCAGTCAGGATGACAGAGTTACACTCCTAAAATAACCCCTGCTCACCTCCTTGGTAGCTTGGTATGAGCAGTCAGGCTTATCTTAGAGGCAGTGTGTAAAGCATTTGCACATAACCAACAGTAATACAGTGTAAGCACTACAAAAGGACACCAAGCCAGTTTAGAAAATATCCAATATTTTTATATACTTAAGACAAGACCAAAAATGATAAAAATCCACAATACAGTACTTAGAAATCTCCATTTATCCAAATAAACTTGAAATAAAGTTCCTTGAATTCAATAGCTCCACCTGGGGCTATCGGGGCATAGTGAACAACAAATTCCAAACAGTTCTGGCTGACCACAGCGTCGCCGGCCGGCTACTGTCTTGGGAAGACCTGCAAAACACTTGCCCGGTCGACATGGCAGTTACAAACTGCGCACAGACTCTGTGGTGGCAGGTCTGAGTTACCTTTTCAGGGTTAGTTCTGTGGGTTGCACAACCAGTGCTGCAAGCCCACTAGTAGCATTTGATTTACCAGCCCTGGCACTCCCAGTGCACTTTACTAGGGCCTTACCAGTAAATCAACATGCCAATCATGGAAACACCAATCCATAACATAATTTACAACAGGAGCACTTGCACTATAACACTGAACAGCAGTGAGAAAGTGTGCCGAGATACCTAACCAGCAAAAACAGAATCAAAACCGGGAGGTCAGAAAGCAAAAAGACAGGGGGAAACATGCCAAAAGATGACAATTCTAACAGTGCCTTGCACAGAACCACGATTAAGCACTAAGTTAATTTATTTAATATTAGGTTTGCAATGCGTATTGTCAAATTGTACACATATAAACTACAATGCGCATGTGTATGCATTATGTGTTAGTGTTTGACCTGGCCCTTTCTGCAGGGTCATCCCCAAACCTTTTCCCTTCACCCTCCTGATTTCTTAACCCTTTTTTGGCCTTTAGGACTCTGGGCACTTTACCACGGCTAACCAGTGCTAAAGTGCTCGGCTCTTTCCTTAAAACATGGTGGAATTGGCTTATACCCAATTGGCATATTTAATTTACTTGTAAGTTCCTAGTAAAGTGACACTACCTTTGACCAGGACCTGTAAATTAAATGCTACTAGTGGGCCTGCCCCATTATTGGTGCAACCCATTCAAGTAGCACTTTAAACAAATCCCAGGCCTACCATTGCAGCTTGTGTGTGCAGTTTTAAACTTTCACTTTAACCTGACAAAATAAACTTCTTTCCAGGCTCAAACCTTCCTTTAGAATACATATAAGTCACTTCTAGGGTATGCCCTGGACAACTTAGAGGGCAGGGCGCAGTATATTTCAAAAATTGGACATGTACCTATAAGTCCTACATATCCTGAAAGTGAAAAACTCTTTAATTAACCTTTCCCTACTGCAAGGCCTACCTCTTCAATAGGATAACATTGGAATTACCTTAGTACATTTAGGGCCAGATCTAGGATCCCTAATACCGGTCGGAAACGGCCAATTTCGTCCGTTTCCGACCGGTATTAGGGTTTTCAGATGTAGGGGGCTGAAAAATACAGAATCGGTATATTTACCGATTTGGTAAAATTACTGATGCGGTAAATATACCGATTCTGTAATTACAAATGTAGGTGGTACAGTTTACAGTGCCACAGGCCCTTAAGAGTCGGTATTTTACCACACAATCCAATTTGGCCCGATGTGGGTAATTCCTATTTACCTACTCTTAAATACCGAATCCTACCGATTCGGTATTTAAGAGTAGGTAAATAGGAAGGGGCAGATGTAGGTAATTCTTATTTTAGAATTACAGAATCTGTAAGATTCGGTATTTACCGATTTGTTAAATACCGAATCGGTGTCTCCTATTGATTCCTATGGGCCTTGAAGCCCATAGGAATCAATGGGAAATACCGATTTGGTATTTACCAAATCGGTAAATACCGAATCCTGCAAGGGTGAACGGGGTGTCACTTTGACACCCTGTAGCACCCCAATTCCAGGCTTGTATGCCATGTGGCACACATACATGCCCTAAGGGCACGTCTGTGTGTCACATGGCACATGTGTACATGCAATTTGGTATTTTACCACCCAATTGTATTGGGTGATAAAATACAGAATTCTAAAGGCCTGTAGCACTGTAAACCATGCTACCTGCATCTGGGATTTACCGAATCGGTAAAATTACCGATTCAGTATTTTACAGAATCGGTAAATGCACCGATTCGGTAAATTTACCAATTCTGTAAAATAATGGCCCCTACATCTCAATCACCAAATACCAGTCGGTAACGGCCGAATTCGGCCGTTACCGACCGGTATTTGGTGACCTACATCGGGCCCATTGTGTGGTAAAATACCAAATTCAGGTGTGCATGCACATCTGTGCATGCACACCTGTGTAATGTGACACACAGACATGCCCTTAGGGCATGTATGTGTGCCACATTGCACACAAGCCTGTACTTGGGGTGCTAGAGGGTGTCAAAGTGACACCCCCTGCACCCTTGCAGGATTCGGTATTTACCAATTCTGTAAATACAGAATCGGTATTTCTCATTGATTCCTATGGGCTTCAAAGCCCATAGGAATCAATGGGAAATACAGATTCTGTATTTACAGAATCGGTAAATACCGAATTTTACAGATTCGGTAATTCAGATTTTAAAATTACCTAAATCTGCCCCCTTCCCATTTACAGACTCTTAAATACCGAATCGGTAAAATTTGGTATTTAAGGGTCTGTAAATGGGAATATATTATATATTATATTGCATTTCTTATATAGCGCCAGAATCGACCCCCGAAGGGGTATCTCCGCGCTTGCCTTGGGAACCCGTCCTGGTTTTTCCCTGTAAGATAGCCCCTACAGGGCATCCCCAAGGTGAAAGCCAGGCATCCCGCCGCGGGGGGCCGTTGTGGAGATTAAGCAAGCTTAATGCCCAGAGTTGCAGAGTGTGAACCCATGATTAGGTCAGGCACCGAAGCGAGAATTATCGAGTCCGTGGACATTTGAGCTCAACACCCTGCCGCGTCGGGAATCGAACCCTGGTCCCGGGTCTGACCTCTGCTTCAGGGTCTGCCTGCTCTAACCAGTGAGCCACACTTCTCCACGAATTACCTACGTCTAGCCCTAGATAAGCTGTAACTTCCAAAATGGAACAGTTAACCAGTTCATGTTTGTTACCTTTGCAAATTGTAATGAAAAATCCTAACTTAGGGTAAAGTCAGATTTTAAATTCAAATTTTGAAAATCCACTTTAAGAATGTTGCCAGATTCCTACCTTAGCCACTTAGTGTATGGAACATGTCTCTTGGTCACAGGACTGCATGCAGCTGACAGTTGGGCTTTGAGTATTACTCCTAGATAGCCACACACAATTGAGAGCTTGGATGTGGCTGGAAGGGCCATCACTGGCAGGATGGGAGGACAGTGCTGAGAACAGTCCTACTTACACTTTAATAGACTGGTTCGTGCCTCCACACAAAGGGCTGCATACCACTGTAGTTAATCTGTAGCCAGTACAGGGAAGGAAGATGCCTGTGGACTTCAAACTTGATTTCTAGAGGCTTCTTCCCCCTCCGAGAAGACAGGCACAAGGTATAAATATTGGACCTCAGACACAAACTCTTCAATATACTTCTGGACCTGTGGATACCCTGCCAGGAAGAAGGACTGCTGTGCTGCTAAAGGGATGCTACTCTGCTTGACTGCTCTTAAAGAACTGCTGCCCTGCTGTGCTGCCCTGCTGTCTGCTGCCCTCTTGCCTGGGTGAGAAGGACTGAACTTGCATCTGTTGATACCAGGACCCCAGAGTGACTCCAAAGGCCATTTGGTGGGCATCCTGACTTGAGCCTTAAGGACAGAAGGTTTCAACTAGCTCGGCCCCAGCATATGGACTCTGCAGTCTATAAATCTACACTGCAAATTGGTGTCACCCCGGTCCTGGAGCCTTGAACGTGAGCTTAATGTGTAACACCAAGGTCTTAGCCCGTGCATTGCAGAGAAAGTATTTTGTAAATCACCCCACTTCCTGGTTCTAGGCAAGGTTTGCTAAAGCCACCATTTTGAATGTTTGCAGCCTTGTTGCTAGCAGTGACACACTACAAAAGCGCATGCAAATACGGATGCGCAGCCAGCACAGGTAAGCGCAATGCGACTCAATATCCCATTCACAACTTTTTCAAATTATAACCTTTGCTAAGTTTCAAATTTACCTTCGATTTTATACTAGCGTCACATTTTCTGGTCCGCCGTGGTCCTAGAACATTTATTGAGGAGAAAGCATTTTGAAAATCTCCCCACTTCCTCGTTGTAGGCAAGGCTTGATAAATCCACATTTTTTGGAGGTTAGCAGCCTAGTTGATAACAGTGACACACTTTAAAAGTGGAAGCAAACTGAATGCGCAGCAGACATGTCCAGCGGGCACACTGCTGGTGCGCCAAAGGCAAGCCCGTCTGCCCCTGTCTGTGCCCAAATGTCACCTGGAGCCAGGACCCCTGCTCCTTATACTACAGAGGCCAGTCAACCCACTAAAATTAATTTGCTACTCTTTGTTGGCCTTACACCATATTGGAGACCTGTTTTTGTCTCTTGCAACTCAGGTTACACACTGTACTAGCTGTTTCCTGCACTATTTACAAGTTCCTGTCGCCTGTATAGCTTGTAACTTCACTTGTATTTGTGATACTTCTAGAGTTAACACACCTGCAGACAGCACCATTTGTGAGGCTGAGGATAGAATACAAGAGATGCCTAAAGCTATTTTATATCTCTTGATTCCCCAGGCTCAATCTCGCCCCAATAGACTCCTACACAATGTGAGATGCTTACCGAAAAACGTTTGTGACCACATTTCTTCCTTGTCACTAGAGGTATGTTTTGTCATGGAAACTTACCTGCCCTACCGCCCACTACGTTAGCACTCCCAGAAAACTACTGTGGGCTCAGACTTGACAGAGAAGCTAGAACTGGTGGTGGCATTGCCATTGTATTTCAAGACACAATCAACGCCTCTCTTATTGAAACTTTAACAACAGATTGTGTATAATTATCCATATTTAAAATTGAGTTCCAATCTGAGGACAGCTGGAAAGGAGCACTTTTATATCGTCCCCCAGGACTAAAAAATGAGTTTAGCCATCTTTTAACTGAATACATTGTCATCACAGAACTTTCCTTTATTGGGCGACTTTAACAGTCACAGGGAAATCTTCTCTGAGTCAGAGATTGTGCAACTCATTATGGATCTGGAGATGTTGGGTCCGCACCAGAACATTAAAGACCCTACCCATTCAGGAGGCCATACTTTAGATTTGATTTTCACAAACGCTAATTCTTTGATCAGTGACCCCCCCTACCTCACAAATGAACGGATCACTTCAAGATCCATTTCCAGATTGCTAAAATAGTTGGAACACAAAGCCCGAAGCCAGTCGACAAAGGAGCCTCAAGACAGTGGCGACTAGTTTCCCCTGACTCTTTCTCCAAAGCGTTTGGGTTATTAATGTCTTCCAAGGACATATATATCAACCGAGCTCTAGCAGAATTCCATAGTTCTTAAAATTCTGCACTTGAAAGCATCACTCCTCTTAAAACAGGATCTAAAACTCATCTTAGCTCTCTTGCTCTATGATACTCTACTGAGCTGAGACAGGAGAAATCTTTTTCTAAACAGTTGGAGAAAAGATGGCATCAGATATAAAGTCAAAGTGATAAAGATTCATATTAATCTATTCTTTCTTCATATTTTGGGAAAACCAAATTAGCACAAAAATCATATATCATCAACGAATCGACCAAGCAGGTAATTCATCTAAAGAATTATTCATAGTTCTCAATGATTTTGTCAAACCTTTCACCTGATCTCAGGTAATAACGGCCTCTGAAGAATTTCTCTTGTGTATTTTTTTGAGGATAAAATAAAGCTTATTTAGAAGAACTTTCATTGAGCTTTTGAACAATTCTGATGATATGCCAAACTACAACCCCCCTCACAATAGTGTTTGTAGTTTGCAAACGTTTGAATTGTTTTTTACTTGAGCAGATTGCGAAGACATTAGGAAAAGCCAAATCTGGCTCTCCCGTGGATCCATGCCCTCCAAAGAATACAGCTAATCTCTCCAACCATATTGCACCTGCCATTATGGCTTGTATAATTTATCTATGGACACTGGGAAAACCCTCCAGGCCTGGAAATCAGCACAGGTCTCTCCCATACTAAAGAAGGCCAATGTGGACCCTAAAAATGTAACAAACTATCGTCCCATCTTGCTGCTTCCACTATTGGGCAAGTTGTTGGAAGGCCTAATAAATAAATAACTTTTAGCCTATCTCAAGGAGAATAAGATCCTGGACCCATCGCAATCAGGACTCAGAGCTCCCATAGTACAGACTGCCTTTGTTGCGGTCACGGACTCTATAAGCCTGTAAATTGATGCAGGTATTCCATCTATGCTAGTGCTGCTGGACCTGTCCGCAGCTTTTCATACTGTGTCCCAAAGGCTTCATGAGATAGGTATTTTGGGAGAGCTCTACAGTGGTTGAGAGACTTTCTAGAAAACAGAACACAATTTCCCCTGGCGCATTGAAGTCACACACAATGCTGATCGATAAGGGGGTCCAGAAAGGCCCTTGTTTAAGCCCCACATTGTTTACCATCTATGTGGCCACCCTTGCCAAGATTGCTAAAACCTACAGATTCAAATACTAACATATTCTGATGACACTCAGCTTGTTATCTCCTTTGATAAAGACCTGGGTGATGTTAAGGGCCGTTTTTCTAATGGCATGAAAAGAATTGGAAACTGGATGACAACAAACTGGTTACAGTTGAACACTGACAAAACAGAGATTAGGTTGTTTGGTAAGAACCACAACTTTAGCCTCCTGAATGGTGGCCTCCAGAGTTGGGTCATATACCTACTCCTATGCAGGCAGTTAAGAATCTTGGCGTGAAAAATGGATAAATCGTTATCCAAGAAAGAATGTGTTGTATCCATTAATGGTACTTGCTTCAACACAATGCACCTGCTAAGGAATGCATTTCCTTTTCTTCCCTACTTTGTCAGAAAACTTTTGTCCAGGCACTGATCATTATTTGATTAGTCTACGGAAATGCACTACTTGCATAAATGAATGAGACTTCAATGTCCAAAATGAAAGTAGTTCAAAACTTGGCAGCTTGACTTATATGTAATATTCCTTCCGCCTCCGCAATTGCACCTCAACTGAGAGCGCTACTCTGGCTGCCAGTCAGGAAAATAACAATCTTCAAACTCTATTACCTTACACACAAATCCTTCATGGGAACATGTCCCAACTGTCTACATCAGAAGCGTAGTTATTGCCCAGGCAATAACTTGAAATCTAAGGATAAAGCCTTGCTCACCGTCCCCCGTATCCGACTGACAAGATGTGGAGGTTGATCTTTCTCTTACCTGGCCCCTTTCTATTGGAATAAGTTACCTTATCATATACACACCTGTACAGTTCACATCAATTTCAGGAAACTGCTTGAGACAGTTCTATTTTAACTTAGCTACTGACTTGCCTATGTTTACCCACAGCACTGAGATACACCTTTGGGGGTGATTTGTGCGCTATACTAAATTAAATCAACATAACATAACTCACAAAGCCAGGGAGATCTATGGGGACTGTAATTTGACAACCATTTCTTTTTCAAAATAGTTTCAGACTTTTTAAAGGACAGAGGCATCTTTATTTGAGGGAGAAGTGATTTCTAGGGGGCAAGGAGGCAGTCCCAGACAGTCACTGATCCCTTAGCGGTGGAGCCTAATCCGTTCCTACACTGTTAGTTGTACATAAATGTAAAATAATAAACAATTAATATAATAGGAATAATAAACACTACTAGTTAGATAAGCTACGACCTATGTCAGAAGGCATGAGAAATGTAAATGTATTCATCACATAAATAAATAAAATAGAACAGGGCCACTGACTAGGATGTTGGTTATCTAGTACCGTCCTTAAGCTTTTGAAGGCACCTATCTCATCATGCAATCTATAAATGTGTCTTTCTCATGTGGCTGTACACGTCATTTCTGGTAGGCATTCTCTGTATTTCGGAGAGGTAGCTGATCTCTAGTGTCTGAGGTTGCACGTCTTTGGAATGGCCAGAAATGTAGCAATCCATATCTTCCAGTGCCATCTACATTGTAGATGTTGTGGAGAAGTGCCAGGATTTGGAAAAGAATAACCACTGGAATCAATCACGGATTTACACATAGCAGCCGATAATGTCCAAGATGGGGATAAAGCCACAACGCTTCTACTTTATATCAGTAAGGCTAGGCCCACCTCCAATAGAGTGAACTCTAGGTCAGACCTGCCTTATGAAATTTAAGAGATCTACTACCAGATGTTTAGAACTTAGAGACAACAGAATTTCGGTCTCACCTCTCTGGGAGCTGCTTTTGCTTAGACTAATGTCCCTTTTCATACTTAAGGGTCAGATGAGTCTGCCTCTGAGGTTTGGATCCAATAAGATCTCATTTAATGAATGTTCTGGGATGAGCGCATTATTACACACTGGATCTGATCCCAACTTTTCGGGTAGGCAAAGATCATTGACTTTAAGACAAGTAATCTAGAAATTTGCTGCTGCATTGTACCAAAGATGTTATTAATGCAATTTCATCTTGTGAGTGAGTTGAGGTTATCGCCTTGCGTGGCCTCTAAACACCGTACTGGGTAGGACAATTATTTATCTGGTGTTGTGGTATGCTATTGTTCACTTACATTTCATACCAGTGACTGAGTCATTTGTCATACACTTGGATAGTGGCAGCGCTTTGCTGTTCCGCAGTTCAATGTCTTTGCCAGAAAAGTGATAGGAGTCTTCAATCTCATCAAGATGAAGATGGTAGCCCTTGGGTTTGAGATTGTGAACAATATGCCATCTGCTCATAACAGTTCTTAATGCTTTCAATAAAGTTAGTTTGTTTAAGGGTTGCTTTCAAGGGTTCTGGAGCAATCAGGAAAAATAATTGTGAGTGGGGTCACCCTGGCCTTGTGCCCTTTTAAATTTGAACAATCCTGACAGAAGGTCCCACAGCGGATTTGGACTGCGGGCTAGAGTATAGCCACCTTATTTCCATGCTAAAAGGTTAGCCCATACCCACACATTTAAGTGCCCTAAAGAGCTAATCTATGTTGTTTACTGCCTTAAGTGTTCTATGAAGTAACGTTCCCATCCAGATAGTTTCACACAAGTTGCAATGAGAGCAAATCTGTACAGATTCTATTCCGAGATGAAGGTCCTGGAACAACACCATGGTATGAGTTTTGTATCATGCTTAATATTACTGATTAAACCCTGTTAGCCTACACGTTGAATCATCAAGGTTCTAGATTCTTCAGGATTCAGATGTACAGCAGAACCTGTGTCTTTTTCCTTAGTCAAACATTAGTGTTCACAGCGACAGATTTTGAAGAGTGAGCTGCAAAAGGTTTAAAAGATGTTTGCAGTCTCTTGAGGGTGTGACTGCTGAATGCCATAAGGGTTATAGATGGAGGGACTTCCAGACATAGGGCCTCATTTATGAAAAGTGACGCATCGCTGCGTGAAAACAGCGATGCGTCACTTTTCATTGCGCCCTCCTTACGACACCAGTGATGCGTCATATTTACAGTATGACGCATCATTGCGCAAGGAGTTACAGATACGTCAGTATTTCTGACGTATCTGTATGGCGCAAAAGTGACGCATTGCTGGAGTTTGTCACAAAAGTGAAGCAACTACAGCAATGCGTCCTTTTCACATGGGGCAAGCCCCATGTGAAAGGGCCTGCGTCAGTCTTACCCTGCTGTGAGGCAGGCCTAAGATATTGATGCATTTGCATCCTAGATGTGACGCAGTGAATTCTTATAGATTTTGCTGCGTCACTTCTACAACTCTTTCTTGCGTCAATACGCCCCCCCTTGCGTACATTATACCTGGCGCAGGTATAATGTGGCGCAGGGGTTTACAAAGTGAAGAATCTACCTAGATGTGTCACTTTGTAAATATGGCGCAACGAGGCGCATTTTCTACGCCACCAGTGCATCACTTGCGTAAAAGTGACGCACAGCCTCATTCATAGTTTTTTCTTTTTCATTTGTGCTGCCTGTAGAAGACTGGCATTCTCTCTGTTTTCATAATGTCACCATTGTCTGCTTAAAATGACAATCTTAGCCTGAGAAGTAAAAATAATGTTGAGTTTTTCTACGCGGATTCATGCCATATGAGATCTTGTATGGAATGTTTCAGTGCACTTTTGCTTTGTCCACTGTACACCTCCAAGCTAAATCAAAACAACTCATTAGTTCTCCTCTTCTGGTTGTTTCCCTAGTACCCAAAGAATTAGTGCTTAAAAACAGAACCTTCATGTTCATCCAGGAAGGAGTGAAGTCTATGGGCTCCTCAAAAAGCTTGCATTGATGGACTGCATCCTTGACTTGTTCTTTAGTGAGCTTTACATAGCCCCTATGAAGACACACAAACATCGAGGAATAATCTGAAATACTACCTTTGAATGCAGGGTCTACAGGGGTGTCTTATGGAATCAATTGACCCAGATAAGAGAAAAAAGTGGTTGAGCTAGTCGCACTGTACCCAGTAAATTATATTCACTCATCATGTTTTTCAACAAGGCTCCATCATTGTTATAGATGCCAGGTTTCCCAGATTACCCATCAATAAGGTCCAAGGTCACACTCCTGTCACCTCCTTTTTTTTTTTTTTTTAAACATTTTTATTGTTTGCAAGAAGTGACAATATTCATGACAAATCAATTCCATAATTAACATACAATTACCATTGATACAAACAAAAAATAAGATTGAGGAATGAAAACATTATAAAGTATTCCGTAAATCATACTTCACATTGATTCTACTATTAAAGTAATAAACCACTAGAACAGAAAAACCAGATTAGGCCTAATCACAGCTCTTGACCATCAAAAAATCTCTTCCATATCTTTTCTTTCCTCTGAAGGGCTTTAGGACCTCTAAGCTTAGCTAGAGAGAACTCCATAGTTCTAATTTCATATACCAATGATAGCCAATCTGCAACCTTGGGGGGTTCTTTAGAAATCCAGACCCTGGCTATAATTAATCTAGCACATGCTAGCAAAATCGTTAAAAGATCTTTATTGGGACAGTTCCTATCTTGAATATCTAACAAAACCCATTGTGCCGTAAGATCCATTGAACTTATTTGATTGAATTGAAGATGGTAAGATATACGATTCCAAAAATTGGAAAGTGCGGGGCAGTAAAATAACATATGTTCAATTCCAGCCGCGACAGTATTACATTTAGCGCACTTGGATTTATCTGTCAAAGAGTTATCCTGTGACCAGCTGGATATTCTTTGTGGTGTATAATATAGTTCCGTGACTGTCCTATATAGTTGCATTTTCAAGTTGGAAGAATGAACTATATCATTTAAGTGGGTTAGGGCATTACCAATGTGGACTGAATTAATATTTTGATCTAATCTACGAGACCATTTAGCTGCGATTTGAGTTGTGTTTTCTCCCTTCTCCTTAATGAGCCATTGATATCCCCATTTAATCAGTGATTTAGTTTTTTCTGAATAAATACCCTCAAGAATTTCAGATTGTTTGACTTCCATTATCTTCAATTTGTTACAAAAAAAATCTCTAAGTTGTCTATATTTAAAGTGCATATCATCCGTAAGCCCATTTGTGATTTTTAAAGTCTCAAAATCCATCAAACCATTGATACCATACAGGTCTCCTAGTGTGTTTATATCCAGTCTCAACCACCGATTACCCAAACCATCCGAAAAAATGCCAGGAAGGCCAGGATTATTCCATAACCTAAGCTCAGCGTTGTAAAATGAGCAATTGCTAATGTGCAGGATTTTGTCCCAAATTCTGATAGCATGCTTAGCCGTCTTGAATTTTACTCTTTTAAAGTAATTAGGGTCATGGACACGTAATAGAAATTGGTTGGCATCTGCCCCCAGCATATACTGATGAAAAAATAAAGGAGGAGTATTCTTTAATAGGCTCCTAATGCGCAAAAAAAAAGTAGCTAAAAAGTAGAGATTAAAATCCGGAAAGGTAAGTCCCCCCTTAGAAATAGGTAATGTCAAAAATTTTACCGCCCTTCGTGCCTTCTTATACCCCCAGATAAAGCTGCTACAGATGCCATCCAATTTCTTAAAAAACAGCTTATTTGGCTGTAGCGGTATAGCTCTACACAAATAGAGTAGCTTAGGTAAAATTTTCATTTTGATCAGATTTAATCTCCCTAGTAAACTCAAAGGTATCTTATGCCATTTTTTAAAGCTCGCAGTTGTTTCTTTGAGAAATGACCCATAGTTTATTTCAACAATTTTCTCCACTTTAGCCATGAGCTTTATACCTAAATATACGGCTTCTTTGCAGGTTTTATAGGTGCATGTAACCGGGGTGTAGTTAAGTATGATTTGGGTTTTGTTAACATTTAATTTATACCCAGAGACTTTCCCATACTTGTATGCTTCCTCTATAATTGCAGGCATAGCCTTACAAACATCCGATGTATATATTGCGATATCATCCGCGAAAGCAGTTAATTTAAGGGTTATGTCCCCATGCTGAGCTGGTATTATATTAGTTTGGGCATTTAACGCATTTAAAAAAGGTTCTAAGGATAAAGCAAATAATAATGGTGAGAGGGGGCATCCCTGTCTTGTACCTCTAGCAATCTTAAAATTATTAGAATCTGTGCCTCCATAGCTAATCACGGCCCGTGGTTCATCATAGATTGACTTAACCCAATCTAAGTAAGAGCCATTTATACCCATTTTACTTAATACTGTCCACAGATAATCCCACCCCACTCGGTCGAATGCCTTTTCCGCATCTAACATTATCATACCGAGTGGGGTGTTAGTGGTTTCTGCTACATCCAAAGCGGTTATTGAGGTATTGACATGCATAGTGGTATCTCTACCCATCACAAAGCCATGCTGTTGTGGATTTACAATATCTGGCATATGGGGCGCTAGCCGATTAGCTAGGATTTTAGCAAAAATTTTCACATCGGAATTTAGTAGAGATATGGGCCGATACGAGCCACACTCTTTTTCTGGCTTCCCCTTTTTCAGAAAAAATATAATTTTAGCGAGTTTCCATGAAGAAGGAGCTTGTTTAGAGACAATAATAGAGTTAATAACTGTTTGTAGTAATGGAGCCAACTCTTGATAGCAGAGTTTGTAGAATTCTCCTGGTATACAATCTTCACCAACCGCCTTACCTAAAGGTAAATGATCGATAGCTATTTTAATCTCTTCAATAGTAATGTTTGAATTTAGATGTTGAATTATTTCATGTTTAAGTTCTCGCGTTGAACCTAGATGTTGATCAAGATATTTTTCAATCTCTATTTTGCTCGGTATCTCCTCTGGGGTATATAAATGTTGGTAAAATTTAACAAATTGATGTAAAATTTGATCCTCTTGCCCATATAACACTAAATCTGACCCAATTATTTCCTTTATTCTAGTTTTCGCTTTCCTATCTGCAGTTTTAAAGGCTAATATTTTTCCGATACAGTCGCCGCCTTCGTATTGACACGGTCGACCACGCCACCTTGATCGACCGTGTCGAAGCCTTAGGAATCACAAGCAAAGCAAAAAACCTCCTGGCTTCATTCCTATCAAACCGTCCACAAACAGTGAAACTAGGCAATTTCACATCCCAGACCTTTTCCTTGCCATGTGGAGTACCACAGGGATCCTCGCTAAGTCCGACACTATTTAATATCTATGTGTCGGACCTGTCGAGGGTCATAAAATCCTGTGGAATCTCCCTCACTACCTACGCTGACGACACCCAACTGGTGTTGTCGATATACAATGACGGAATCTCGGTAGCAGCCAATTTCCAAATGGGAATGAAGGCAATAAGCTCCTGGATGTCATCCAACTGTCTTAAACTCAATTCTGATAAGACAGAAGTGATGACATTCGGGAGGCTTCAACCAACCTGGTCCCCTCAATGGTGGCCTCACCAGATGGGACAACCTCCAGAACCGGTGACGAAGGTACGCAACTTGGGCGTTATCTTCGATAATAAGCTGACATTCCAGCAACATGTCAACGCTGTGGTTTCCTCTTCCTTCCACGTACTAAAAAGGATAAAAAAACTAATCCCATACCTACCGCCACATGCAGGCAAAACCTTGGTCAGTGCACTAATATTCTCCAAAACAGATTACTGCAATGCATTGTTACTCAACACACAACAAAAGGTTCTTAATAAACTGCAAACTGTCCAGAATGCAGCAGCCAGAACACTGCTATCTATCCCTAGATTTGCATCGGTTTCCCCCTACATCCGACAATTACATTGGCTACCTGTGAGGAGCCGCATCAAGTTTAAATCTTTATGCATTGCATATAAGGCTATTCACGACCAAGGACCTCTATTCTTAAGAAGAGCCTTCCGACCGCTTGAACATTCAAGAACCCTGCGGTCATCCTCAGCGCACCTACTCATGGTCCCCCGTACAAGAAGGGCCAACTGGGGCGACAAACGCTTCTCCGTGGCCACAGCTATACTGTGGAATGCACTTCCTCTACACATCAAGTGTGCACCGACCCTTCTTAAATTTAGAAAACAACTAAAGACATGGTTGTTCCCTGCTTAATCCACCCCTCCTCTGGAGTGATCTGCAACTACAGCGCCGAGACACCCTAGGGTATTTGCGCGCTCTAAAAATCGCCAAAATAAATAAATAAATAATTTGTATTTATGTAATCTAACTGCATATCTTTCCCTTAGCGTTTTCCTAAGTCCAGCTTGTAGCCCTGCTAATTGTGTTCTAATCAAATCAATATTATTTTTTGATTGCAATGTTGCTTCAGCCAGTTGTAATTCCAGATCTGACAGTTTAGATGTCATATCCTTATTCTTATTGCGATTTTCTGCATTAAGCCTATATACATACTGTTGGACACACCCTCTGATGCTACACTTGCAGGTGTCCCATACAGTATTGATGCTAGCTGAGTTAATATTTAGCACAATAAATTCCTGTATATGGTTTTTGATTAATGTAATGAATGTTGGGTCAACCAATAGGTGTCTAGGAAAAGTGAATTTTCTTAATTTTACATTCTGATTTTCAATATTAATTTCCACAAGAAGAGGATTATGATCCGATGTTACTTTGGGACAGATTTCAATCATGCAGTTTTCTAAAATACGTTCAGAGGCCCATATCATATCAATCCTAGAACATGATATGTGCGGGGCAGAATAATAAGTAAAACCTGGCACCTTTGGGTGTTTAGACCGCCATATGTCTCTAATATTATTTAGTCTTGTCAGTTCTAAAATTGCAGTTCTTACTTTGAACATTCTTTTATAATTCATTGGCCCCGTAGAATCCATTTTATAGTTCATCACACAATTAAAGTCTCCAGCAATAATAATTTCCCCTTCCCATTCCAGTAGTTCTAAACTTAAATCTTCATAGATTTTAGGCTTATCAATATTTGGGCCATATACCGCACAGAATACTAGTTTAGTGTTAGCACCTTGAATCTGTGCTATTGCCCATCTACCTCTATTATCTGTGGCAGTTTTCATTATGTCTAATTGAAGTGTTCTTTGTTTTAAAATAGCGACCCCCCTTATGGTCTCATTCAGCGAAGTACAGATAACCAATTCATAACCTAGTTGTGTTAGCAGTTTTCTATCTTGATATTTTATATGAGTTTCTGTCAGCAGCACTATGTTAGGGTTATACATTTTAATCTCTTCCTGTACTACATTTCTTTTACTTTTATTGTTTAGGCCATCTACATTCCAACATAAGATTCTTAGCTTAAGCATTTATTTAATATTGGTCTTATACATAATGTACTCCTATTCCTCCATGTTTTAACCTTCATTAACATTACATTCCTACTTTTCTTAAACAAAAATAGAACGTCAAATCTTGCAAACACATTTTTCACTTTTATCACCACCCCCCACCCACGACTCCCGTTGCCACCCTTGCCCTTGTGGCAACCCCACCCCCTCCCTTGCAACGCCCCGTTCCTTGGGGGGGAGCTCCCCTCTAGCATTGCTGCCGCTGGAGTGGCAGCTCTGTGAAGAAGCATACATGAGTGGTTGCTCAAACCTATGTTGATTCATGCCTTTTGTATCTATATTTAACTCACACTCAAAATATCGCACTAAAATAAAGGAAAAAAAAGAAAGAGAACAGAGGGTATACACATATGCCTGTATCTAACCTGCCTTCTTGTACTTAAGCAAAAAAAGAAGGAAAAAGAATAAAAGTATAGCACTAATTCTCTTTTTCTTTTTGCTTTCTTCTTTCATTATCACATAAGAATTTTTCCAAACATTGTTCCGCAGATAGGGGATCGGTGAAAAAGGCCACTTGTCCATCCCGAATGACCTTAAGGCGAGCAGGCTCTTGAAGGTAGGCCAAACATCCTATATTTTTAAAGGCATCAATTAATTTCCGAAGTTCCCACCGTTTATCCATAGTTGCCTTAGTTAAATCAGACTTCACAAAAAAAGTGAAATTATCAACGGTTACAGGATTATTTGGTTTTGCTTTTAGTGCTACTGCTTGTCGCAAAAGAAAATTGCCAAAGTATATCAAAAAAGGTCTTGGAAACTTGCTGTTAGTATTCCTTTGAACTAACGGGAGTCTGTGTACTCTTTGGAGTTGAGAGTCCCAATCCCAATCCGCGAGATCAACAAAGGCCCTTTGGAAAAGTTTGACCACAAAAGCTCTCGGGTCTGACCCCTCAATACCTTCCGGTATCCCAAATAATCTAAGATTTTGTCTTCGGGCCCTATTTTCCAAATCTTCCACTTTGGCTTCCAGAAGGGACACTCTAGAAGTATTCTGTTTAATAGTTGAAGTAGCATGGTTAACATCTTCTTCCACCTCCACTATTCGTGTTTTAATATCTTCTATTTCTTTGCTTATTCCTCCTAGATTTTGGCAGATATCCCTCATGGTTCCTTGTATTTTAGTGTTATCCTCTCTTAGTTGGGGGTATTGTTGTTGACTCTCCACCCTCTGATCTAACAAGGTCTGCATAATTGCCTCCATTGATATGCCTTTTGGCGGTATGAAATTGGAAGTATCAGAAGAGCATGGGGGAGAGGAGTTTCTAGCTTGTACCATAGACCCACCAGGTATTGATTCTTGCAGATTTATATATGTACCTGCTAACACATCAACCAAAGAGTCTGATTCCACTACTTTTCCTGGATTATCATCAGAGTTATGATCTATTTGATCTAGTTGTGTCTGCGTTTTCCTCAAGCTGGATACTGTAGTTTCCTCAACTTCGTTTATCTCCTCGCTATTAGGATTTGAAAGCTCGAGATTTTGTTCCACACTTGATTTCTCAGCCTCATTTGGTGTGGTCTGCAACATAGAGGTATCTGAAGTACCAATAGGAATAGGAGAAACTCTAGGAGTCTCTGAGTGTGTCACAACATTTAAGTCATCATTCTCCTCTTCAGAGACTATGGTCGTGTTACTAGAGACCTCCTGATTCAAAGGTAGTACATTCAAGTTAGAGTCGGTTAGAGGATCCATAGGTCTGTCCAAGTTTAAGCTTGTATCATTACTTAAATTATCCTCTTGAATTTTACTCAACTGCCCATTGAGCTCATCAGGACTGGCCCCCGAGAGTCTTAAGGCCATATTCTTTACTCCGCCTTTAGCTTCTATCCACCTTCTCAAAGGGCTGTCATCAATTAAGCGACTTCTTTTATTTTCTACCATTTCTTTACCTGTTGCTTTTAATAGGAGGATTTTTTGTTTCGTCTTAACCTTTCTCTTAGCTTTCCTTGGTATCAGTTTTTTATTAGTTGTCACTTTGGGAAACTCATTGGGCCCTTCTTCTTCTTGTTCCGAAATTTCCTCATAGTCAACATTTGAATCTTCATCTGATTTGGTCCCAGATTCCTGACCTAAATCAGTCACACCCTCTCTCTCCTTCTCCTTCTCTTTTGATTTGTGTTTATCAGTCTTTACACATATCTTATTGCTAGCGTTAGAGAGCTCGGAGCCTCCCAGTTGATCTTGTACCATATGTAGTGGTTTCTTAGTTAAATCAATCTCTGTATTGTTCGCAGTTTCACTGATCTGGACCAACTTCGTATCACTAGTTTCCTTAGTTACTAAGTTTATAGGCCCCTTGTCCATAGATACTTTATCCGATCCTTTCTTGCCACCAGTAGCAAGCCCATTGTCCTGAATGGCTTCCTGAGTACACTTCTCTGCCTGTACCTCTCCAGATTTATTACATAATTCTTTATTTCTTGCATGTATTTCTTCATTTTTATTTTTGTTTTTAACCTTTGTGTACCATGTTGTCCTATGGGTAAAATCTGTATAAAAGGAGCGATCCACAGAACCAATTTGAAGCAGTCTCCCCAAGTTGCACGTGTTGTACTTGTCGTGACTTCTGTGTTCCCTGCAGTAAATAAACCTTGAATCTTTGACGCCGAAGGAAGTGTCCCGTGTCTCTGTCATTCGTACGCCGGAGCAGGTTACCCACGAAGGTTTCAGGTGTTGTGCCCTGGCACCGCTGGGTCTTAAAGAACCCAGTCCTTCAGTTGGCGCCCAACGTGGGGCTGCATCAGTGGTACCGGTCCAAGCCCGACGATCGTGAGGAACTTCGTGTGAAATCTCCGAGGGAAGGTGCACTCCGCTTCATCGATCCTGTTGTCGAAACAAGTGGCCCGAAGACTTTTCCCGCGAAGATTCCCGCCTCCTGACGGCTGCGACGGACTGCTGCCCTGACTGTAGACCTGTTTTGGCACCTGGCGTAGACCTTGGTATAGCGAGACGATTGACGGGCCTTCCTGGAGACGCCATCGATCTTTGAGTTAAGTATTTGTGGGTCGCTCCCAGAGTTCTTGGTTGTTGACACTTTAAGCGAGTGTTTTTGTTGTTGACGCTGTGTGAGTGTTTTTGTCGGTGACACTTTGCTAGCGTACTTTGTTGTGTTATTTGACGACTGCAGCCGCCAAAAACCGAGGGTTTTTGTTCTTTGCTGGGACTTGGTAAATCCCGTAACCCTCGAAGTTTGTGAAACTCGGCTAGTGTGCGAGATGCCTGGTCGTAGTACTTTGTTTAGTTGTTTCAGATCTTGTGGTGTGGATTCCCGACTGGAGGACTCGTGTCCGATACCTCCGGTTGGAACTCCGACTTATGAACTATACAGTAAACATGGGCTAGGCCCGATTACTTTTAATGAATACTGGATCAAATATACGAAGAAGGACGGTGACCTTCGCTGGCCACCACATGGTAGCTTCGAGGCCCCGATCTTAGATAATCTAGAGGTTAAATTGTTCGCGAAAAAGTCAAGGCCGGCCATGTTTGATGCCTTTCGGTTGTGGCGTAAAGAAGCCCGACAGAAAGAAATCAGACAGACTAAACGAAATCAGAGAGATAGTGCTGGTACCATTGTAAAGAAAGCAGAACAGTTTCAGCATGATAAGGAGGTTAAGGAAAAGGAAGTGTTTGACAGATTACAGCGTATGACTATAGATAAATGCTATCCTGCTTTGCCTACGGAGTCGGAACAGAAGGATGAGTCAGTTGAGGATCCTTTAATGTCCTATCTTATGAAATCGCCACCTCCGTACGTACAGGGTACCACAGCCCCTGTGATTCCCCCTGTACCTGTTCCTGCACCTATTCTTCCTTTGCCTGTTCCTCATCCTGCACCCGTTCTTCCGACTGTTCCTGCTCCTTCGTCTGTTGCTATTCCTACTGCTCCTCCGCTTCCACATACTCCTGCTCACGCTACTGCTCCTGCTTTGTTAACCCCTGCTGTTGTTTCTGTCTCTACCCCTTCACTTGTTAGTCCTGTGTCCTATACTTCTCCCTCTACTCGTAGTCGTAATTCTCCTCTTGCGGCTAGTTTCTTTCATTCGCTCGGACCTGTTCTTGGGTCCGCTGGTTCCGATGGTCCTCAGAGACGTAGTCAGCTTCCTGGTAATAGGGAACGTGCTTCGCTATATAATATGGCGATGGGTTGGATGACGCACCCCCTTAGAAATCCACCACGTATTGTACTCGACACATTTTGTCAGTTCAATATACCAACCCAGAGATTTGTGTTCGAAGAAATGTGTAAGGTCCTTCGTGATCAGATATCGGCCGACGCACCTGACGAGGTGCTGACCGCTTTGTCTGATCTACAGCTCCAGTTCTCGGCTGGACTGATAGTGGATACCAATGTTCGACGTGCTGTTGAACGATTGTTATCTTTTCGTCCCACTCCTATACCTCAAGCCTTGTTTGTTGAGGATATTGAAAGACAGCCAGATGAGTCTGGCCAATTTCCTATGCGCGAAGTTCCACCAGTGTGGATGCCAGGTGATGCTACTGCTATTCCTATTGTTCCGCCGCATTTCCAGAGAGTATGGATACATCTCCCGTGGAAACGCTCAGAAGTGTTACAGGTGAAGCAATCTTTGCCTGACCCTCGCAAAAATCCTGCAGGGTATTACAAAGAGTTATCGCAGCTTGTAGATGCTACGATAATGAATCTTGCCAATATTGACATGTTGTTTGGCAATGTTCTACCGCAACCGGTATGGGCTAAGATTCGTCAGGAAAATCACGCAAATGAATTAGGTGGTGATTGGGCGGCCATTATAGCGGCGGATGGGTTGCAAGTTGGTGGTGCTAAGCCTGAACAGTTGATTGCTGCTCTCCCTCAAAGAATAATAACGTTAATGAAAACTCTTATGCCAGCTATGAGGGTAAATTGGGACAAATTGTCAGCTTGTAAGCAGAAGAAGGACGAGAGTGTCTCCGACTTCTTTACGAGGTTCGAGGAGGCATTCATTGATCATAGTGGTCAGGATATGAGCACTGAGGGTGGTCAAAGGTTGTTCGTGGATAAATTTGTTTCGAACTTATTGCCCGATTTGAGCAATAAATTGAAAAATTCAGAAAGTGCGTGGGCTGTTTCTACTTCAGCTCAGATATTGGCTACGGCACAATATTATGAGAATAGGGAGAAAGAAGAAAACAACCGTGCTGATAAAAAGACGAAAGAGCTTAAAACTAAAGTGCTGCTTCAGCAAGCGTATCCCCCACGTTCGAATCAGAATACTTCGCAACAAAATAGATCGCAGCCGCAATCGAATAGATCACAATCTCGTAATGACTCCTCTTCCCAAAGATCCTCGTTGGGGTACAATCAATGTGCCTATTGTAGACAGGAGGGTCATATCAAATTCAATTGTCCTGTTTTAAATGAACGTAATAGTGGTAACTCATCTAGAGGAGGTCGTGGTGGTTCGCAGCAGGCACCACGTGGTAGAGGTCGTGGTGCCCAGAACGATCGCTCAGATAACTCATCAAATTCTGATAATTGTTTTGATCAACGTGGATCGTCGCAAGGACGATCTGCGCAGTACAATGTAGACGATTATTACGTCGATCAGGGAACTGACGACAGTAATTACTAGGACAGCCATAGACAAGGAAAGGGAGTGGTATCAGTTCCGGTTGATCAGAGAGGGCCTTACGTCGCAGTTGCTACATCGGGCGTCGTTGAGCCTTTTCTGTTGGACACTGGTGCAGCGAAAAGTTCCATTAAGCATTCGAAACTCCCTGGCGCACCTTTGTCTGGCTTAACAAATGTTTCCGTTGGATTCTCTGGCGCCCCCGTTAGCAATCCAGTTTCGCGCCCTTTGCCCCTTACAATTGGGCCTCGTGAGCTAGAAGCTCCGTTGATTTTAACCACGGGTTGTGGTGAAAATCTTTTGGGCCTGGATTTGCTCAAACGTTTGTATGCAACTTTGTATTGTTCTCCTGCGGGTGTAAAGCTTACGTTGGGAGAGAGGGTTGTCTCTCCCATGTACTTGTCTCTCGATAAGCTTCCACCGGAATTGAGTTCTCTTCCTGCGTCTTTGTGGGCAACAGGTCCCAATGATGTGGGCCTACTTGATATCTCACCTTATGTTGTTCAGTTGAAATCTAATGTGCGATTGCCACGTATTCCCCAATATCGTATCTCTCTTGATGGTGAACGAGCATTGTTAGCGATCATCTATGATTTGATCGAGAAAGATGTTATTGAGGAAACACGGGGAAACGTGTGCAACAGCCCTGTACTGCCCATTCTAAAAACGTACTGATCCTTCGAAACCACCTGTTTATCGTTTTGTTATCGATTTACGGGAGGTGAATAAAATTGTGGTTCCTCAGTTCCCCGTTGTGCCTGACATCACGGCGCTACTGACTCTGATTCCAGCTTCTGCATCGTGGTTTTCGGTGATTGACTTGAAGAATGCGTTCTTCAGCATCCCGATTGCAGAGGAGAGCAGAGACCTTTTCGGTTTCTCTCTTGGTGGACGCAGCTTCCGGTTCAAACGCGCTCCTCAGGGCTACTGTGAAAGTCCATCGATTTACAGTCAAGCCTTGAAGGGTCAACTGGATGCGTTTAGGTTGCCGGCTGGTGCGGCTTTAATCCAATACGTCGATGACCTATTGGTAGCTGCAGATACTCAGGACATTTGCAAAATTGCTACGGTGTCGCTGCTGCAACATCTCTGCGAGTTAAATCACAAGGTGTCACCTTCTAAACTCCAATATTGTTGTCAAGAAGTAACCTATCTAGGTCACTTATTGTCAAAGGAGGGAAGGCGGTTGACCCCAGAGAGAATTGCAGCAATTGCGCGAATGGCTGTGCCAACAACCCAAAGAGATGTGCGTGCCTTTCTAGGTATCACGTCGTACTGCAGGCAATGGATTCCAAATTTTTCATTGCTAGCGAAGCCATTGGTGGCTCTTACGTGCAAGGATGTTTCGACTCCTTTACCATGGACGGAAGAATGTCAGAAAAGTTTTTCTGAATTACGTGATTCATTGTGTTCGGCTCCTGTGTTAGGTACTCCTGACTATAGCAAGCCATTTACATTATATGTTCACGAGAGAGAAGGTTGTGCTTTGAGCGTCTTAACGCAACCTTTTGGTGGTAAGCAACGTCCATGTGCATATTTTTCCTCGACCTTGGACCCGGTAGCTAGAGCATTGCCGAGTTGTTTACGAGCAACAGCGGCAGCCGCGGTCTCCATCCGACAATCAGCAGGATTGGTCATGGATAATATGCTTACGGTGATGGTTCCGCATGCAGTCGATACTCTTTTGAATCGTACGAAAACTCAGCACTTGACGAGTGCGAGGTTGTCTGGTTACGAGTTGACGCTGTTGGCAAGCCACATTCAAATAAAACGTTGTAATGTCCTGAACCCGGCAACTTTGTTACCAATTAGCTCAGAGTCAGATGAAATAACAGAACACGATTGTTATTTGAGGACAGAGGAGGAAACGAAAGGTCGAGTGGACCTTAAAAACACCCCATTGGAAGAACCAGATGGTACACTGTATGTGGATGGTTCATGTTTCAAGTTGCCGAATGGTGATGTGACTACTGCTTATGCTGTTGTAACGTTGAATACTGTTGTTGAGACTGCAAGATTAAATCAGAATTCTGCCCAGGCTGCAGAGCTGATCGCTCTCACTAGAGCGTGTGTGTTAGCGAAAGGGAAACGTGTGAATGTGTTTACCGACAGCCAATATGCATTTGGCGTCGCCCATAGTTTTGGACGTTTGTGGAGAGAGAGAGGTTTTCTAACATCGCATGGTACGAAGATTCAGCATGGCCAGCTTGTGAATGATCTTTTGGATGCACTTACGTTGCCTAAGCAAGTGGCGATTGTTAAATGTAGTGCGCATCGTAAGGTGACGGATGATGTTGGTCGTGGAAATGCGTTTGCGGATGAGACTGCTAAGGAGACTGCCCGGAACCTTAGCACTCGAATGTATGTGACGAGTTCGGTTAGGTGGCCTACAGAGTCGAGCATGTGTGAAGACACTAGTGAGAGTGTAAAGGCAATTCAGAATGAGGCCACCGAGACTGAAAAGATGAAGTGGAAAGAAAGTACGGGAAAGTTGGATGCGAATGGTTGTTGGATTGATTTGTCGGATCAGAAAAGATGGATGTTACCGGATGCGTATGTGCTGGCCGTTGTGACAATGGCGCATGGGTTAGCACATATTAGCGCGAAAGGTATTTGCAAGTTGCTGTCCCCTGTGTGGAAGAATGATGGTATTACGAAATGTGCTGAACGCTTGGTTAAGAACTGTATGGTGTGTATGATGTACAATCCTGGCAAGGGAACCCCAACTCCTCCTGGCAGTTTTGCTCCCCCTTCATGTCCCTTTGAGGTGATTCAATTGGACTTCATCCATATGGAGCGATGCAATAACCTGAAATACGTTTTAGTTGTGGTTTGCGCATTCTCCCGATGGATCGAGGCCTATCCTCTCAAAGACAATACTGCTTTGTCTACTGCGAAAATCCTACTGAAGGAATACTTTCCTCGGTACGGAATGCCTAGAATTGTGTGGTCAGATAACGGAAGTGAGTTTGTGGGGAGTGTGATGAAGAGTGTATGCAAGGGCCTTGGAATTAATCAGAAGTTCCATAGTGCCAATCATCCCCAGTCAGCTGGTTTGGTTGAAGGGTATAACGGCACCCTTAAACTAAAACTAGCAAAGATTCAGGCTACGACTGGTCTTTCGTGGCCTGACGCTTTACCCTTAGCATTACTGTCAACTAGGGCGACTGTACACTCCCGAGTAGGGCTTAGTCCCTATGAAATAGTGTTCGGTCGTCCTGCGAATGTTTGGGGGGTTCCTAGGCCAGGTATTTTTCGTGATCTTGAGTATCCAATGTTGATCGATTATCTTCATGACTCGACTGCTAAACTGAGGTTAATTCACCAACAGGTTCACGAAGCATTGCCGGCGCAGACGGAGGGTCCAGGCCACCAGCTCCAGCCCGGAGATTGGGTGGTGACGCGGAACTTTTCGCGCAAGAACAACTTGGACCCGAGGTTTACTGGACCCTACCAGGTCCTCCTTGCCACGAGAACTGCAGTTCGTCTTGAGGGGCGGAAGAATTGGGTGCACGCCACCCATACGAAAAAGGTCCCTATCCCGTTGCCAGCAGACTCGTGGGTGAGGAAAGGCATTGCATCAACTGAAACCGAAGGATTGCCGGCGTTTGTACCTTTCAGCGACGCACAACCTGTCGGAGAATCCTCAGTGCAGCAGAAAGACATTGTTGAACATTTGTCAGCAAAAGACTCAAGACCAAAACATTCAGCTGATCAACAGGACGCTGTCCCTTCAACGGATCCTTTGTTTGACGAACAGACACGTCCTGGGAAAACCCGATATTTTTTGCGATCCAGCACTAAAGACTAATAAAAGATCCTGTTCCCCTGATAATTGCATTATCCCGTTTTCCACGATCAGTTTGAACATTCGTACCATTGTAATTATTTTGTACATATTCATTGAGCTTCGTTCCTTACACTTTTTGCTTCCACAGCTGAGAGACATTGTTTTTGCATATACATTTGTGAAGTAAAGGCCGTAGGGCCGCGCGCGTACTTCCTTCTGGTTAGTAGGTCTTGACGCTAGGTTAAAGACCGTCGGTTCCTGGGAACTCCTAGGGATTGACTATTGCTACACAGAACGAAGTGCGTCAAGAAACGTTGCGGACGGTCATAGGGAATGGCATTTTCGAAGCTGACGGATTTGGACGGAGCTCAGGCTCATAGATTCAAGCTGCAGCAACTCAGTCGTACCAAATGTTTTATATTCCAAATATTCGTATTGTTTTTGCCTGTTTCTGCATTATTGGCGGGTGGGGTGTATTACACGATGTCTTACTTCTTACCTACTGCTACACCTACTCCTACCCCTGACCCTAAACTTACCTCCACTGCTTCTCCTCATTCTTTTCATATCTTACCTGAACACGAGCAGGCTAGACGTGCAGAATTCCGCAACAATTCCTTTATTCAGCTCCTCCATCAGCATCAGTTAGTGGTTAACACTACTAATTGTTGGGTGTGTGGGTTGATGCCACATACTACGGATAAGGGAATTCCGTATCTGGTGTTACCGTATAGTTCCCAAGGGTCTGCTCGAGCATTTCAGACAATGTTTCGAAGCGCACTGGGTTTCCACCCCATTCGAGAGCCACGTTCCCCCTACTCTGGTCCTACCTCGTATCAAAAACCTTTGTCGATAGCAATAGAGGATTTAGATAGCGATATCTATGATCCCTCGCTTATTCCCGAAGAAGAGGTACAAGCCTATAGGGTCCTAAGTAGAGGCGAATATAGTGTGTTCACTAGTGAAAAGCAGCTTAAAAGCTCGCCTCCGATATGGGTCGTACCCCACATTGGTAATTTTTGTCTCATAGGTCGCGGCCGAAGATCGAAAGCCCGACTTGGAGAGAGTGCTTGCACTGAAAATTACATTCTGCCGATGGTCTCGTCCCCTGTGTTCCTGGCCGCCAAGGGTACATACTTTATCTGTCATGATCGTGCATATGCATGGTTGCCCTCTGACTTCATGGGCTCATGCTTCATCGCAAACTTGTTGCCTCCGACGTTCACTGTAGATGCAGATTATCACAAGACTAGAGTTGTGAGAGGCGTAATTAGCGAAGAGGATACTGCCGGTCAAGAGGCAGGAGACTTTTTCAAGGGTTTCCTCCCGTTTTGGGGACCTATGGTTAACAGTAGGAACCTGAGACAGTTGACTCGAGTGGTAGAATCGACAGCTAATATTACTGCCAGTGCCCTTGGTAATATCACCACTGAATTTCAGGCGGATAGACTTATGAAGTTACAAAACCGTATGGTTTTAGACGTGATCTTAGCAGATCGAGGTGGGGTATGTAAGGTGATCCATTCGAGCTGCTGTATTTTCATTCCTGATAACGCTCCGACTGTCTATCAAGCCATCTCGAAGTTGCATAAGATCTCCGAATCCATACACGTGGATGTAGGGGATTGGACGCTACTTGGATGGTTTTGGGGCCTGATGTCGACTTGGGGTTGGAAGATTCTGATGATCATCGGAGTCGTTGTGGCGTTCCTGTTCACGTGTTGCCTTTGTGTGCAGTGCGGTCCTGCCTTATGAAGGACTGGGTTCTTTAAGACCCAGCGGTGCCAGGGCACAACACCTGAAACCTTCGTGGGTAACCTGCTCCGGCGTACGAATCACAGAGACACGGGACACTTCCTTCGACGTCAAAGATTCAAGGTTTATTTGCTGCAGGGAACACAGAGATCACGACAAGTACACCACGTGCAACTTGGGGAGACTGCTTCAAATTGGT
The DNA here is from genome assembly GCF_964263255.1 of Lissotriton vulgaris. Classification (NCBI taxonomy): domain Eukaryota; kingdom Metazoa; phylum Chordata; class Amphibia; order Caudata; family Salamandridae; genus Lissotriton; species Lissotriton vulgaris. The sequence continues at coordinate 1,473,350,212 of NC_141685.1, forward strand.
TCTGTGGATCGCTCCTTTTATACAGTTTTTACCCATAGGATAACATTGAACACAAAAGTTTACAACCCGGTTCCCATCATTATCCCCCAGAGGGGTCGCTTTGGTCACTTTGAAACACATGAGGTCCGGAACATAAGTGCGGAAACATTTGGCGGTTCCCAACTGTAAAAACCATCTTCCCACCATTAGCGAATTCCAATCAGCAGTAAAACAGATCGAAATAGGAACAAGGACAGGTGTAGAGGAAGACGGAGACAGTGGGGAGATCGGAAAGGGTGTAAAAGGGGAGGTATCGGGAAACACGAGATACAGGCATCAAAGGGACGTGCCTAATGAGATGCACGGCTGAGACAATAAGTCCGTGCGGCAAGATGAGCCTCGAGCGGCGCCATCTGCCTTACAGTAGCAACCCCCTCGTCATAAAGACACTCACAAAGAACATGTGTCTTCCGCAGATATCTTGGGAGTCCCAGGGTCGCGAAGCGGACAACGTCCGTTCGCTGGCTACTTGAGGGCAAGAGACAAAATGGATGCCGTATCTAAGATGGAACCCGTGGGTACAGATGAAAAACCCACATAACAAACGAACGGTTTAAGTTAGCACAGCGAAACTGCACACACTTACTAAACTCGTCATTCGCGGTTCATAGATACCAGACTCGACCATATTCGTGCGAGTCGAAAACACCACTTACAATTGTCACGGAACCTCAGACGCTCCTTTTGCCCTCATGTAGGCAAGCACTAGTCGGAATCATATTCGATATTCATCAGACCATCGAGATGTTGCTGCAGCATAGCTCTGTCCAACCGAGTCCCCTCGGTAACAGGTGGTTGTCTCATACACGTTGTAGCACAAAGGCCACATAAGGCAGGACCACACTGCACACAAAGGCAACACGTGAACAGGAACACTACAACGACTCCGATGATCATCAGAATCTTCCAACCCCAAGTCGACATCAGGCCCCAAAACCATCCAAGTAGCGTCCAATCCCCTACATCCACGTGTATGGATTCGGAGATCTTATGCAACCTCGAGATGGCTTGATAGACAGTAGGAGCATTATCTGGAATGAAAATGCAGCAGCTCGAATGGATCACCTTACATACCCCACCTCGATCTGCTAAGATGACATCTAAAACCATACGGTTTTGTAACGTCATAAGTCTCTCCGCCTGAAGTTCTGTGGTGATATTACCAAGGGCACTGGCAGTAATATTAGCTGTCGATTCTACCACTCGAGTCAACTGTCTCAGGTTCCTACTATTAACCATAGGTCCCCAAAACGGGAGGAAACCCTTGAAAAAGTCTCCTGCCTCTTGACCGGCAGTATCCTCTTCGCTAATTACGCCTCGTACAACTCTAGTCTTATGATAATCGGCATCTACGGTAAACGTCGGAGGCAACAGATTTGCAATGAAACATGAGCCCATGAAGTCAGCGGGCAACCATGTGTATGCACGATCATAGCAAATAAAGTATGTACCCTTGGCAGCCAGAAACACAGGGGACGAGAACATCGGCAGAATGTAATTTTCAGTGCAAGCACTTGCTCCAAGTCGGGCTTGCGATCTTCGGCCACGACCCATAAGACAAAAATTACCAGTGTGGGGTACGACCCATATCGGAGGCGAGCTTTTAAGCTGCTTTTCGCTAGTGAACGCACTATATTCACCTCTACTTAGGACTCTATAGGCTTGTACCTCTTCTTCGGGAATAAGCGAGGAATCATAGATATCACTATCTAAATCCTCTATTGCTATCGACAAAGGTTTTTGATACGAAGTAGGACCAGAGTAGGGGGAACGTGGTTCTCGAATGGGGTGGAAACCCAGTGCGCTTCGAAACATTGTTTGAAATGCTCGAGCTGACCCTTGGGAACTATACGGTAACACCAGATATGGAATTCCCTTATCTGTAGTGTGTGGCATCAGCCCACACACCCAACAATTAGTGGTGTTAACCACTAACTGATGCTGATGAAGGAGCTGAATAAAGGAATTGTTGCGGAATTCTACACGTCTAGCCTGCTCGTGTTCCGGTAACATATGAAAGGAATGAGGAGAAACAGTAGAGGTAAGATTAGAGTCAGGAGTAGGAGTAGGTGTAGCAGGTAAGAAGTGAGACATCGTGTAATACACCCCACCCGCCAATAATGCAGAAGCAGTCAAGAACAATACAAACAGTTGGAATATGAAACATTTGGTACGACTGAGTTGCTGCAGCTTGAATCTGTGGACTTGAGCTCCCTCCAAATCATTCAGCTTCGAGAATGTCATTCCCTACGACCGTCCACAACGTTTCTTGACGCACTTTGTTCTGTGCAGCAATAGTCAATCCCTAGGAGTTCCCAGGAACCGACGGCCTTTAACCTAGCGTCAAGACCTACTGTCCAGAAGGAAGTACGCGCGCGGCCCTATGGCCTTCAATGCACAATATGTATGTATGCAAAAACAAAGTCTCTCAGCTGTAAAAGCAAAAATACAAGGAATGAAGCTCAATATATGCACAAAATAATTACAGTAATATAAATGTTCAAAACTGATCACGGAAACGGGATAATGCACTTGTCAATACAGAAAAGCAAGATCTTTTTATTTGTCCTTAGTGCGAGATCGCAAAAAGTATCGGGTTTTCCCAGGACGTGTCTGCTCGTCAAACAAAGGATCCGTTGAAGAGACAGCGTCCTGCTGATCAGTTGAGTGTTCTGGTCTTGAGTCTTTTGATGCTAATTGTTCAACAGTGTCTTTCTGCTGCGCTGAGGATTCTTCAACAAGCTGTGCGTCGCTAAAAGGCACAAACGCCGGCAATGTTTCTGTTTCAGATGACGCAATGCCTCTCCTTACCCACGGGTCTGCTGGCAAAGGGATGGGGACTCTTTTGGTGTGCGTGGCATGCACCCAATTCTTACGACCCTCAAGACGAACGGCAGTCCTCGTGGCCAGGAGCACTTGGTAGGGTCCGGTGAACCTCGGGTCCAGGTTATTTTTGCGTGAAAAGTTCCTTGTCACCACCCAGTCTCCGGGCTGGAGCTGGTGGCCTGGACCCTCCGTCTGCGTCGGCAATGCGTCGTAAACCTGTTGGTGAATTAACCTCAGTTTAGCAGTCAAGTCATGTAGATAATCGATCAACATTGGGTACTCAAGATCAGAAAACATTCCTGGCCTAGGAACCCCCCACACATTCGCAGGACGGCCGAACACTATTTCATAGGGACTAAGCCCTACTCGGGAGTGTACAGTCGCCCTAGTTGACAGTAATGCTAAAGGTAAAGCGTCAGGCCACGAAAGACCAGTCGTAGCCTGAATCTTCGCTAACTTTAGTTTAAGGGTGCCGTTGTACCCTTCAACCAATCCAGCTGACTGAGGATGATTGGCGCTGTGGAATTTCTGATTAATTCCAAGGCCCTTACACACACTCTTCATCACACTTCCAACAAACTCACTTCTGTTATCTGACCACACGACTCTAGGCATTCCATACCGAGGAAAATATTCCTTCAGTAGGATTTTCGCAGTAGACAAAGCAGTATTGTCTTTGAGGGGATAGGCCTCGATCCATCGGGAGAATGCGCAAACCACAACTAAAACGTATTTCAGGTTATTGCATCGCTCCATATGGATGAAGTCCAGTTGAATCACCTCAAAGGGATACGACGGGGGAGCAAAACTGCCAGGAGGAGTTGGGGTTCCTTTGCCAGGATTGTACATCATACACACCATACAATTCTTCACCAAACGTTCAGCACATTTCGTAATGCCATCATTCTTCCATACAGGGGACAATAATTTGCAAATACCTTTCGCGCTAATATGTGCTAACCCATGCGCCATTGTCACAACGGCCAGCACATACGCATCAGGCAACAACCATCTTTTCTGATCCGACAAATCAATCCAACAACCATTCGCATCCAACTTTCCCGTACTTTCTTTCCACTTCGTCTTTTCAGTCTCGGTGGCCTCATTCTGAATTGCTTTCACACTCTCGATAGTGTCTTCACACATACTCGATTCTGTAGGCCACCTAACCGAACTCGTCACATACATTCGAGTGCTAAGGTTCCGGGCAGTCTCCTTAGCAATCTCATCCGCAAACGCATTACCACGACCAACATCATCCGTCACCTTACGATGCGCACTACACTTAACAATCGCAACTTGCGTAGGCAAAGTCAATGCATCCAAGAGATCATTCACAAGCTGGCCATGCTGTATCTTCGTACCGTGTGACGTCAAGAAACCTCTCTCTCTCCACAATCGTCCAAAACTGTGAGCGACACCAAACGCGTATTGGCTGTCGGTAAACACATTCACACGTTTCCCTTTGGCTAACACACACGCTCTAGTAAGAGCAATCAATTCTGCAGCTTGAGCAGAATTTTGATTCAACCTTGCAGTCTCAACAACAGTATTCAATGTTACAACAGCATAAGCAGTAGTCACATCGCCATTCGGCAACTTAAAACATGACCCATCCACATACAAAGTACCATCCGGATCTTCCAATGGGGTGTTTTTAAGGTCCACTCGACCTTTTGTTTCCTCTTCAGTCCTCAAGTAGCAGTCATGTTCTGCTACTTCATCTGACTCTGTGCTAATTGGTAACAGAGTTGCCGGGTTCAGAACGTTACAACGTTTTATCTGAATGTGGCTTGCCAAGAGCGTCAATTCGTACCCAGACAACCTCGCACTCGTCAAGTGCTGAGTTTTCGTTCGATTCAAAAGAGTATCGACTGTATGCGGAACCATCACCGTAAGCATATTATCCATGACCAATCCTGCTGATTGTCGGATGGAGACCGCAGGTGCCGCTGTTGCTCGTAAACAACTCGGCAATGCTCTAGCTACTGGGTCCAAGGTCGAGGAAAAATATGCACATGGACGTTGCTTACCACCAAAAGGTTGCGTTAAGACACTCAACGCACAACCTTCCCTCTCGTGAACATATAATGTAAACGGCTTACTGTAGTCAGGAGTACCTAACACAGGAGCCGAACACAATGAATCACGCAGTTCAGAAAAACCTTTCTGACATTCTTCCGTCCATGGTAAAGGAGTTGAAACATCCTTGCACGTAAGAGCCACCAATGGTTTCGCTAGCAATGAAAAATTGGGAATCCATTGCCTGCAGTACGACGTGATACCTAGAAAGGCACGCACATCTCTTTGGGTTTTTGGCACAGCCATTCGCGCAATCGCTGCAATTCTCTCTGGGGTCAATCTCCTTCCCTCCTTTGACAATAAGTGACCTAGATAGGTTACTTCTTGACAACAATATTGGAGTTTAGAAGGTGACACCTTGTGATTTAACTCACAGAGATGTTGCAGCAACGACACCGTAGCAATCTTGCAAATGTCCTGAGTATCAGCAGCCACCAATAAGTCGTCGACGTATTGGATCAAGGCCGCACCGACCGGCAACCGAAATGCATCCAGTTGACCCTTCAAGGCTTGACTGTAAATAGATGGACTTTCACAGTAGCCCTGAGGAGCGCGTTTGAACCGGAAGCTACGTCCACCGAGAGAGAAACCGAAAAGGTCCCTGCTCTCCTCGGCAATCGGGATGCTGAAAAACGCATTTTTCAAGTCAATCACCGAAAACCATGATGCAGAAGCTGGAATCAGAGTCAGTAGCGCCGTGATGTCAGGCACAACGGGAAATTGAGGAACCACAATTTTATTTACCTCCCGTAAATCAATAACAAAGCGATAAACAGGCGGTTTTGAAGGATCAGTACGTTTAAGAATAGGCAGCACAGGGCTGTTGCACACGTTTCCCCGAGTCTCTTCAATAACATCTTTCTCGATCAAATCATAGATGATCGCCAACAGTGCTCGTTCACCATCAAGGGAGATACGATATTGGGGAATACGTGGCAGTCGCACATTAGATTTCAGCTGTACAACATAAGGGGAGATATCAAGTAGGCCCACGTCATTTGGACCTGTTGCCCACAAAGACGCAGGAAGAGAACTCAATTCCGGTGGGAGCTTATCGAGGGACAAATACATAGGAGAGACAACCCTCTCTCCTAACGTAAGCTTTACACCCGCAGGAGAACAATACAAAGTTGCGTACAACCGTTTAAGCAAATCCAGGCCCAAAAGATTTTCACCACAACCCGTAGTCAAAATCAACGGAGCTTCTAGCTCACGTGGCCCAATTTTAAGGGGCAAAGGGCGCGAAACTGGATTGCTAACGGGGGCGCCAGAGAATCCAACGGAAACATTTGTTAAGCCAGGCAAAGGTGCGCCAGGGAGTTTCGAATACATGATAGAACTTTTCGCTGCACCAGTGTCCAACAGAAAAGGCTCAACGACGCCCGATGTAGCAACTGCGACGTAAGGCCCTCTCTGATCAACCGGAACTGATACCACTCCCTCTCCTTGTCTATGGCTGTCCTAGTAATTACTGTCGTCAGTTCCCTGATCGACGTAATAATCGTCTACATTGTACTGCGCAGATCGTCCTTGCGATGATCCACGTTGATCGAAACAATTATTAGAATTAGACGAGTTGTCTGAGCGATCATTCTGAGCACCACGGCCTCTACCACGTGATGCCTGCTGCGAACCACCACGACCTCCTCTAGATGAGTTACCATTGTTACGTTCATTCAAAACAGGGCAATTGAATTTAATGTGTCCCTCTTGTCTACAATAAGCACATTGATTGTACCCTAACGAGGATCTTTGAGATGAGGAGTCATTACGGGTTTGGGATCTGTTCGATTGTGGCTGTGACCTATTCTGTTGTGAATTATTCTGATTTGACCGTGGAGGATACGCTTGTTGCAACAACACTTTGGTTTTGAGCTCTTTCGTCTTTTTATCAGCACGGTCATTCTCTTCTTTCTCCCTATTCTCATATTATTGTGCCGTAGCCAATATCTGAGCCGAAGTAGAAACGGCCCATGCACTTTCCGAATTCTTTAACTTATTGCTCAAATCGGGCAATAAATTCGAAACAAATTTATCCACAAACAATCTCTGACCACCCTCGGTACCCATATCCTGTCCACTATGGTCAATGAATGCTTCCTCGAACCTCGTAAAGAAGTCGGAAACACTCTCATCTTTCTTCTGCTTACAGGCTGACAATTTGTCCCAGTTTACTCTCATAGCTGGCATAAGTGTTTTCATCAATGTTATTATTCGTTGAGGAAGGGCAGTAATCAACTGGTCAGGTTTAGTAGCAGCCACTTGTCCGGCATCTGCCGCTACAATGGCAGCCCAATCACCGCCTAATTCAGCCGGATGATTTTCCTGCCGAATCTTAGCCCATACCGGTTGCGGTACGACATTGCCAAACAACATGTCGATATCGGCAAGATTCATTACCGTAGCATCTACGAGCTGCGATAATTCCTTATAATACCCTGTAGGATTTTTGCGTGGATCAGGCAAAGATTGCTTCACCTGTAGCACTTCCGATCGTTTCCATGGGAGGTGTATCCACACTCTCTGGAAATGCGCCACCGTCGCAGGGTTAGCATTAGGATCAGCTGGTACCCAAACCGGCGGAACTTCACGCATAGGATATTGGCCAGACTCGTCTGGTTGTTTATCAATATCCTCAACGAACAATGCATGAGGTATCGGAGCGGGACGAAGAGATAGCAACCGCTCAACAGCACGTCGAACGTTGGTATCCACTATCAGTCCGTTTGCGAACTGAAGCTGAAGATCAGACAAAGCGGTGAGCACCTCGTCAGGCGCATCAGCCGCTATTTGATCATAAAGGAACTTGCACATTTCATTAAACACATATCTCTGGGTTGGTATATTGAATTGACAAAATGTATCAAGTACAACACGGGGTGGACACCTAAGAGGGTTTACCATCCAACCCATCGCCATATTATATAACGCAACGCGTTCTCTGTTTCCAGGAAGCTGACTACGTCTCTGAGGACCATCAGAACCAGCGGACCCATGAACAGGTCCGAGCGAATGAAAGAAGCTAGCCGCAAGAGGAGAATTGCGACTACGAGTAGAGGGAGAAGCATACGATACAGGACTAACAAGAGAAGGGGTAGAAACAGTAGCAACAGCAGGGGTTAACAAAACAGGAGCAGTAGCAGGAGCAGTAGCGGGAACAGGAGTATGTGGAAGCGGAGGAGCAGTAGGAATAGAAACAGACAAAGGAGCAGGAACAGTCGGAAGAACGGGTGCAGGTTGAGGAACAGGCGGAGGAGGAATAGGTGGAAGAATAGGTACGGCAGGGACCACAGGAGCTGCGGTACCCTGTACGTACGCAGGTGGCGACTTCATAAGATAAGACATTAAGGGATCCTCAACTGGCTCTTCCTTCTTTTCCGACTCCGTAGGCAAAGCGGGGTAACATTTATCTACAGTCATACGCTGTAATCGGTCAAACACTTCCTTATCCTTAACCTCCTTATCTCGCTGAAATTGCTCTGCTTTCTTCACTATGGTAGCAACATTATCTCGCTGATTTCGTTTAGTCTGTCTGATTTCTTTCTGTCGGGCTTCTTTGCGCCACAACCGAAAGGCATCAAACATGGCCGGCCTTGACTTTCTGTCGAATAATTTAATCTCTAGATTATCTAAGATCGGAGCTTCGAAGCTACCATGAGGTGGCCAACGAAGGTCGCCGTCCTTCTTTGTGTATTTGATCCAATAATCGTTAAAGGTAATTGGGCCTAGCCCATGTTTACTATAGAGCTCATACGTGGGAGTTCCAACCGGAGGTATCGGACACGAGTCCTCCAGTCGGGAATCCGTACCACAAGGTCTGAAACAACTAAACAAAGTACTGCGACCAGGCATCTTGCACACTAGCCGAGTTTCACAAACTTCAAGGGTTACGGGATTTACCAAGTCCCAGCAAAGAACAAAACCCTCGGTTTTTGGCGGCTGCAGTCGTCAAACAACACAACAAAGTACGCTAGCAAAGTGTCACCGACAAAAACACTCACACAGCGCTAACAACAAAAACACTCGCTAAAGTGTCAACAACCAAGAACTATGGGAGCGACCCACAAATACTTAACTCAAAAATCGATGGCGTCACCAGGAAGGCCCGTCAATCGTCTCGCTATACCAAGGTCTACGCCAGGCGCCAAAACAGGTCTACAGTCAGGGCAGCAGTCCGTCGCAGCCGTCCGGAGGCGGGAATCTTCGCGGGAAAAGTCTTCGGGCCACTTATTTCGACAACAGGATCGATGAAGCGGAGTGCACCTTCCCTCGGAGATTTCACACGAAGTTCCTCACGATCGTCGGGCTTGGACCGGTACCACTGATGCAGCCCCACGTTGGGCGCCAACTGAAGGACTGGGTTCTTTAAGACCCAGCGGTGCCAGGGCACAACACCTGAAACCTTCGTGGGTAACCTGCTCCGGCGTACGAATCACAGAGACACAGGACACTTCCTTCGACGTCAAAGATTCAAGGTTTATTTGCTGCAGGGAACACAGAGATCACGACAAGTACACCACGTGCAACTTGGGGAGACTGCTTCAAATTGGTTCTGTGGATCGCTCCTTTTATACAGTTTTTACCCATAGGATAACATTGAACACAAAAGTTTACAACCCGGTTCCCATCATTATCCCCCAGAGGGGTCGCTTTGGTCACTTTGAAACACATGAGGTCCGGAACATAAGTGCGGAAACATTTGGCGGTTCCCAACTGTAAAAACCATCTTCCCACCATTAGCGCATTCCAATCAGCAGTAAAACAGATCGAAATAGGAACAAGGACAGGTGTAGAGGAAGACGGAGACAGTGGGGAGATCGGAAAGGGTGTAAAAGGGGAGGTATCGGGAAACACGAGATACAGGCATCAAAGGGACGTGCCTAATGAGATGCACGGCTGAGACAATAAGTCCGTGCGGCAAGATGAGCCTCGAGCGGCGCCATCTGCCTTACAGTAGCAACCCGCTCGTCATAAAGACACTCACAAAGAACATGTGTCTTCCGCAGATATCTTGGGAGTCCCAGGGTCGCGAAGCGGACAACGTCCGTTCGCTGGCTACTTGAGGGCAAGAGACAAAATGGATGCCGTATCTAAGATGGAACCCGTGGGTACAGATGAAAAACCCACATAACAAACGAACGGTTTAAGTTAGCACAGCGAAACTGCACACACTTACTAAACTCGTCATTCGCGGTTCATAGATACCAGACTCGACCATATTCGTGCGAGTCGAAAACACCACTTACAATTGTCACGGAACCTCACTTATGTGGCCTCTGTGCTACAACGTGTATGAGACAGCCACCTGTTACCAAGGGGACTCGGTTGGACAGAGCTATGCTACAGCAACATCTCGATGGTCTGATGAATATCGAATATGATTCCGACTAGTGCTTGCCTACACGAGGGCAAAAGGAGCGTCTGAGGTTCCGTGACAATTGTAAGTGATGTTTTCGACTCGCACGAATATGGTCGAGTCTGGTATCTATGAACCGCAAATGACGAGTTTGGTAAGTGTGCGCAGTTTCGCTGTGCTAACTTAAACCGTTCGTTTGTTATGTGGGTTTTTCATCTGTACCCACGGGTTCCATCTTAGATACGGCATCCATTTTGTCTCTTGCCCTCAAGAAGCCAGCGAACGGACGCTGTCCGCTTCGCGACCCTGGGACTCCCAAGATATTTGCGGAAGACACATGTTCTTTGTAAGTGTCTTTATGACGAAGGGGATGATACTGTAAGGCAGATGGCCCCGCTCGAGGCTCATCTCGCCGTGCCGGTTTATTGTCTCAGCCGTGCATCTCATTAGGCACGTCCCTTTTGATGCCTGTATCTCGTGTTTCCCGATACCTCCCCTTTTACACCCTTTCCGATCTCCCCACTGTCTCCGTCTTCCTCTGCACCTGTCTTTGTTCCTATTTCGATCTGTTTTACTGCCGATTGGAATGCGCTAATGTTGGGAAGATGGGTTTTTACAGTTGGGAACCGCCAACTGTTTCCGCACTTATGTTCCGGACCTTATGTGTATCAAAGTGACCAAAGCGACCCCTCTGGGGGATAATTATGGGAACCGGGTTGTAAACCTTTGTGTACCATGTTGTCCTATGGGTAAAATCTGTATAAAAGGAGCGATCCACAGAACCAATTTGAAGCAGTCTCCCCAAGTTGCACGTGTTGTACTTGTCGTGACTTCTGTGTTCCCTGCAGTAAATAAACCTTGAATCTTTGACGCCGAAGGAAGTGTCCCGTGTCTCTGTAATTCGTACGCCGGAGCAGGTTACCCACGAAGGTTTCAGGTGTTGTGCCCTGGCACCGCTGGGTCTTAAAGAACCCAGTCCTTCAGGAGGAGGGTACACGCCCTCCCGAAGAAGAATAAATAGAGCGGGAATCCGAAGAAGCGTCCTCTTGTTCCTGTGCTTGGAAGGCTGCACCCACTCGTTGCTCGTGAGCCCTCGACGGAACAAGGAGCAATTTTGAGAACTTGTAATTCTTGTGTTTCTCTTTCAGTGACTTTACAGCAAAGGATCCAGGACTGTGTTGATCGACTCGGAGTGGATAATCGAAACCATGTCCGGCAAGAAGGCAGGAAAGGGTTCCGAGACAGACAAGATGCTTCGCATGTTGGTGACCAGAATGGCGAGAATGGAACGAAACATCGGACAAGTCCCAGCGCTTGGTCGTGATTTGGCGGGCGTCAAGAAGCAACTGGCCGCAATGAACAAGCCTGGTAACCTGAAGAAGGTAATAGGCCCGGCATTGTCGGGAGTCGTCCCCGAGGGTAGAGGGAAACGGGTCAAGAGGAGGGCGGTTGCAGGGGAGGTTCCTGTCCCTGAGGTGCCCCCGGTCATCCCTGCCATACCAGCTGATGACCCAGTACCAACCCCAGACGCGGGTTAACCGATTCCGGTTGTGATTACGCCCGCTAACGATGAGGATATGCCTCCTTAATTGGCCACCCAGTTGGCCGCATGGCTCAATAAGAAGGCAGAGGGTGCTACGGCGCCTGGCGACACGGCCGAAGAGGCCAAATTGCTAATCCAGCAGTTGCGGCAGTCGCGAGATGCCGCAAAGGCGAATCTCCCTCTTGTTTCCCCACAGGTGACACCGGAAGGACCGGCAGCTGGTCTCGAGAAAACGGCGGGAACAACGACCGAACCGGGTAAGCTCGCTTTGCCAGTGGCAGGGGAGGGCTCATTGCCCTCAAGGCGGGAGAGGGTGGTTCAACATATCCCGATGGCCACGAAAGAATTGATATGGGCAGACAAGTATGTCAATATGTTTTCGTTATTGACTGACCATCGCGAGATGGAATATGCTAAAACACAGAAAGATTTGTGGCACCCGAGCGTCTGGCGCGCCAAGATGGCGGAGTTCAGGGTGGAAGAGACGATAACAAATTGGGCGAAGGCCTTTGCAATGTTTACTGCGATTATTGGTGAACGTAAGCCCGAGGTATTGACCGAACTGTCTTGTCATCAGGCACGTATAATGGATTTTTATGAAATGTATGAGGAGGACGAATGGAAAGGTTACGACATGAAATTTCGTAAAGCGAAAGAGTATGATTCCTCTCTGACATGGGATTGCCTCGATTCAATTTCTTGGCATAAGCAGCTCTTGCCTGGGACGGCAGGGACATCCTCGCCAGGTGGGAATGGGTCGGGGGTTTCCCGCCAAAAGCCCGGGGTGCCCTTTCGAGCAGGCACCGGTGGTGATCACCAGCCGAAAAACGGCGGGAATGGTGGAAAGCGGGGGTCTGTTGGGGCTTCAATAGAGGCAACTGTAACAGACCGCAAGGTACATGTAGGTTCAAGCATGTGTGTGCGGGTTGTGGGAATTCCTCACACCCGGAGAGTTCATGCAGATCGAAAAATAGCGGGTCGGGAGGTAAAGGAGGGTCCAAGCAAGACTGAGGTGGATCGTTGTGTACAATTGCCTACTCCCGTTGATCTCATGGCTATGACTTCTTGGTTAAACAAATACCCTGATTATGTCTCCGCTGGGGTATTGAGGAAGGGATTCTTATATGGCTTCCACATCCCGGCGGGGGATTTTCGTGGGGAACCTTTTTGTAAAAACCAGCTTTCGGCACAGCATAATCCAGGTGTGGTGGAGAGAAAAATTGCTAAGGAAGTGAGCCTAGGCCGAGTGGCTGGGCCTTTTCAGCGCCCGCCAGTGGCAGGTTTCATCTGTTCCCCATTAGGGGTGGTCCCCAAGAAGGACCCGGGTGAGTTTAGGCTGATCCATAATCTGTCTGCTCCAAGGGGTTTCTCGGTAAACGATGCTATTGACCCAGAAGTTTGTTCGGTGCGGTACGCATCATTCGATGATGCCGTCACCATGTTAAATCACCTGGGCCCCGGGGCGCTGATGGCGAAATCAGATATCAAATCAGCATTCCGGTTGCTCCCGGTACACCCACAGGATCAGCGTTTGCTAGGTTTTGCGTTCCAAGGGAGTTATTACATGGATAAATGCATGCCGATGGGTTGCTCCATTTCTTGTGCCTATTTTGAAAAAATTAAGCTGTTTTTTAGAGTGGGCATTCACCGAGGCCACAGGGCATAGGCATGTTATGCATTATCTAGATGACTTTCTGTTCTTGGAGCAGCCGGCGACACGAAATGTGCGCAGGCGCTACAGGACTTTTGCATCCTCATGAGGGAGTTTGGAGTGCCATTGGCACCAGGTAAGACGGTTGGACCATCTACTTCACTGGAGTTTCTGGGAATTGAGCTCGATTCTGTGGAGGGATGTTTCCGTTTGCCAGTAGGAAAGGTAGCTAAATTTAGGGCTTCCCTGGAACTTTGCCTTAGTAAGGAGAAAGTGACCCTGCACCAGTTACAGCAAACAGTGGGTCAGCTTAACTTTGCCTTGAGAGTGATACCAAAGGCCCGCCCCTTTTCACGCTCCATTGCACAAGCTATGGTTGGTCTCAAGGAAGGACACCACCGCACGAGACTGTCTGCAGAGGTTCGCCAGGATATGCGCATTTGGTTGGCATTTCTGGCGGACTTCAACGGTCGAGTAGTGTGGAACAAGCCGCCAGCGTCTTCGGACGAGCTGGGTTTGTGGACTGACTCAGCGGGGAGCGTGGGATTTGGCACCATCTTTGGTAATCGATGGTCGGCGCAAACATGGCCGACGTGGTGGCACACCAGCGGTCTCAGAGGTAACATAGGGTTCCTTGAGCTATTCCCTATTTTTGTTGCTCTGATGGCATGGCCGGACGAGTTCAGAGACCGCTCTGTGGTATTTTGGTCTGATAATATGACTGTTGTCGAATGCATTAACAATCAGGCAGCACGCTGCAAATTGATCTTGAGATCGTTGAAGGAAGTTGTGCTGCTTTGCATGAGACTGAATGTACAGTTCAGGGCGAAACATGTGCCGGGTGTACTGAATCATGCGGCTGATGCACTCTCTCGTTCACATATGCAGGCGTTCAGGGGTTATCTACCTACAGCGGACCTAGCGGCGGCACCATTCCCCAAAGCACTCTGGCTAATCGGTGCTTCGGATTACAAGACCTCGTGGCAGCAAGCTTAGCCCCCAGGACGAGGAAGGCATACGAAGGAGCGTTTCGTTCCTATTGTGCATTTTTGGGTCCGACAGGGAATCAGAACTGGGGTCAGGAGGATTCCTTCCTAGGGTTCCTGGTAGCACTGCACAGAGAAGGCCGATCAGCGTCAACGGCCAATAGACACAGGGCGGCAATCTCATTCATGGCGCAGGTGCATGGCATCAAAGACCCAACAGGTTCCTTTTTGGCGAAAAAAACCCTTCGCGGCTGGCAGCGCCTCGAGGGTCGCAAGCAAGACGAGAGGCGCCCGATTGGCTTAGAAAGGTTGTCCCTACTCATGGCGAAACTAGTCACGACATGCTCCTCCCAATTCGAAGCAGTTCTGTTCCGGGCAGCTTTCGCATTAGCGTTCCATGGGGCTATGCGGGTGAGCGAACTGGTCGCAAAGAATAAGAAAGATGTGGAGGGAGGCTTGTGCAGGGATCACATCCTAATTAGGGGTGATTCGATGGTAGTCACGATAGCTAGGTCCAAGACTGACCAGGGAGCTACGGGAAACAGTGTTGTTGTCCAGCGTGTGCGAGGGTCCCCCACGTGCCCGATAATGTGTATAGAGGAATACTTGGCACTGAGGGCGGATACATGGGGGGGGGAGTTTGCTGAGGCACATCGATGGCACCCCACTGACGAGGTTTCAGTTCCAGAGGGTGCTAGCACTGACAATCGCTGCGGCGGGCATGGACCTGTGCGATTTTGGGACCCACACCTTTAGGATAGGGGCTGCTACTGAGGCTACAGCCAGGGGTCAGAGTGCAGAGGAAGTGAAACAGTTGGGACGATGGTCCTCGAATTGCTTCAAAAGGTATGTGCAATTGCACATGTTGTGAAGTCAAGTGACATGCACTCACGCTTCTTGTCTTCTGTTTGATTTACAGTTTCGCGAGCATGTCATGCGGGGCGGAATTTGCAGTCGACCCAGTACCAGGGGACCAGCGGTCATGGATCACCGTCTGAGGAGAGAGTGGTTTGGGTCGTGGGCCACTGATACGTGAGGCAGGCCGGGGACGTATTCAAAGCAGGTGACGCAACTCGCGCAGCAGGGGAATACGGGTACAGAGTGGCCTTCCACGGAAGGGGCGGGCTCTGTATTGACCAATTCGAATCTTTTGTTGAGGGTCTCTTAGGGCGGCAGAGGTCACCGCCATCTGTAGTTATAGTACACCTGGGGGGCAATGACTTGGTGACACTGGGTAGACGAGTATTACTCGAGCAAGTTTTGTCTGCCGTTAGCTGGTTGGCAAAAAGAATCTGGGGGTGCACGATTGCCTGGTCCCACATGATTCCCAGGAAGGTATGGCGGGGGGGCCTTTCAGTGTCAGCACTGAACCATTCGGTGAAGAAGGTTAACAACAAAATTGGTAGATTGTTTCGCTCTGCGCAGTTGCATAGCATTCCTCATGGGTGTATTCGCGGTGATCACATGTATCTGAATGATGGGGTTCACCTGTCCCGGGAGGGGAATGTTTTACTCATAGGAGACTTCATAGCATGGCTAAGGGGTTTGAGGAAGCATGACCTTTAGGAGGAGTTTGGGGGGGGCCGGATAGCCGGTCAACTATCCGGCCTGATCGGTGAGCAGTAATTTCAAGGTCCCTAGAGGGGGGCGCCACCCACTATGGATGGGAGCGCCCGGGGGGAGGCGGCCATTGGCCCCTCCCACTGGGAGGCGGCACCCACTAAGGATGGGTCGCCTAAAGGGAGATGGCCATAGGCCCCTTCCAGGGGAGGAGGGGGCTATATGCCCCTCCTACGAATTTCCCGGGGCCCGGTTATCCGCGACGGCGGATATCAATCAATCAATCAAGACATTTATAGAGCGCACTACTTACCCGGAGGGTCTCAAGGCGCTTGGGGGAGGGGGGGTGCTGCTACTGCTCGAACAGCCAGGTCTTGAGCTTCTTCCTGAAGGAGAGGTGGTCTTGGGTCAGGCGCAGGTCGGTCGGGAGGGAGTTCCAGGTCTTGGCGGCCAGGTAGGAGAAGGACCTTCCTCCTGTAGTCGTTCTTCGGATGTGGGGGACGGCGGCGAGGGCATGACTGGCTGATCGGAGGTGGCGTTTGGGAGCGTAGAAGTTGATGCGGTTGTTGAGGTAGCTCGGGCCTTGATCGTGTAGGGCTTTGTGTGCGTGGGTGAGGAGACGGAAGGTGATTCTTTTGTTGATGGGGAGCCAATGCAGGTCTCTCAGATGTCCGGAGATGTGGCTGTGTCGTGGGATGTCGAGGATGAGTCTGGCTGAGGTGTTCTGGATCCGCTGGAGTCTCTTCTGGAGCTTGGCGGTGGTTCCGGCGTAGAGGGCGTTGCCGTAGTCCAGTCGGCTGGTGATGAGGGCCTGGGTGACCGTCTTCCTGGTCTCGGTGGGGATCCACCGGAAGATCTTCCGTAGCATGCGCAGGATGTTGAAGCACGACGAGGAGACGGCATTGACTTGTCTGGTCATGGAGAGGGAGGAGTCCAGGATGAAGCCCAGGTTGCGTGCATGGTCTGTCGGTTTGGGTGCTGTGCCCAGGGCGGGGGGCCACCAGGAGTCGTCCCAGGCGGAGGGCGAGGAGCCCAGGATGAGGACTTCCGTCTTGTCTGAGTTCAGTTTCAGGGGCTGGTCGTCATCCATTCGGCTACGTCTTTCATCCCTTCGTGAAGGTTGGCTCTGGCGGCGGCGGGGTCGTTGGTCAGGGAGAGGATCAGCTGGGTGTCGTCGGCGTAGGAGATGATGTTGAGGTTGTGTTGGCGTGCGATGGCCGCGAGGGGGCTCATGTAGACGTTGAAGAGGGTGGGGCTCAGCGAGGATCCTTGAGGGACGCCGCAGATGACTTCGGTGGCCTCTGACTTGTACGGTGGTAGATGGACTCTCTGTGTTCTTCCGTCGAGGAAGGAGATGATCCATTCCAGTGCCCTCTCCTGGATTCCGACGTTGCTGAGGCGCTGCTCTAGGGTGCGGTGGCAGACAGTGTCGAATGCCGCGGAGAGGTCTAGGAGGATGAGGGCCGCTGTTTCTCCGTTGTCCATCAGGGCTCGGATGTCATCGGATGTCATCGGTGGCAGCGATGAGGGCGGTCTCGGTGCTGTGGTTGGCTCGGAAGCCAGACTGTGAGGGGTCGAGGGATCCATTCGTCTCGAGGAAGGCGGCCAGCTGTTTGTTGACGGTCTTCTCGATGACTTTGGCTGGAAACGGGAGGAGCGAGATGGGGCGGTAATTCTTGAGTTCGGTGGGGTCCGCAGTTGGTTTCTTTAGTAGAGCGCTGAGTTCGGCGTGCTTCCAGCTCTCCGGGAAGGTGGCGGTGTCGAAGGAGGTGTTGATGATGTCCCGCAGGTGGGGTGCGATGACAGCGTCGGCCTTGTTGAAGACGTGGTGAGGGCAGGGGTCGGTCGGAGATCCGGAGTGGATGGAGTTCATCATGCGGACGGTGTCTTCGGTGCTGATCGGAGTCCAGGCGCGGAGGGTGGTGGTGGGGGGCGTCGGTTG
This sequence comes from Lissotriton vulgaris, assembly GCF_964263255.1. Lineage (NCBI taxonomy): Eukaryota > Metazoa > Chordata > Amphibia > Caudata > Salamandridae > Lissotriton > Lissotriton vulgaris. Next base: position 1,473,368,197 of record NC_141685.1, read on the forward strand.
AGTGCTGAAGCTGTTGTGTATGTCCCCGATCTTGTTGTGGAAGTAGGAGGCGAGGGAGTTGCAGAGGTCTGGCGATGGGGTGATGTCGTTGTTTCCGGCGTTGGGGTTGGAGAGCTCTTTCACGATGTTGAAGAGTTCCTTGCAGTTGTGTGCGTTGTTGTCCAGCCGGTCCTTGAATGCAGTTTATTTGGTGGCGCGGATCAGTTAGTGGTGCTTCCGGGTGGCAAGCTTGAAGGTGGTCATGTTGTCCGGTGTTGGTTCCCTTCTCCAGACTATCTCGAGGGCTCGGCAGTTCTTCTTGGAGCTCTTGAGTTCGTCGGTGAACCATGGGGCTTTCTTACTGCCGGGTCTGCTGGGCGGGGTCCTCAGTGGGGCGAGTTCGTCCGCGCCGTTGCTGATCCACTTCGTGAGGTTGTCGGCGGCCTGGCTGGGGTTCGCTGAGCTGGCGGGAGGGTGCTGGCTCAGGGAAGCGGCGAGCTGGTCGGCTGTGATCTTGTTCCAGCTTCTTCGAGCAACCTGTTGCTGGTGGTGGTGGATCGTCGTTCTTCTGAAGGTGAAGTGGACGCAGCTGTGGTCCGTCCAGTGGAGTCCTGTGATGTGGCTGAAGGCGATGTCTTTGCTGGATGAGAAGACGGCGTCGAGTGTGTGTCCGGCGAGGTGGGTGGGGGTTGACACCAGCTGCTTGAGTCCGAGGTTGGCGAGGTTGTCGAGCAGGGTGATGGTGTTGCGGTCGTTGTTGTTCTCCAGGTGGAAGTTGATGTCCCCCCGGATATGATAGAGAGTGTGGGGATGGGGGGGGAGTCCACGCTGTCCTTCCTACAGATACCTCACACGGGAGCTCGGACGACCTTTAAGATGGCGTCGAGCGGAAAGGGGGGCCCCCAACAAGACAAGGGAAATTAGAGTTGGCAAGGAGGGTACAGTCCTCTGCGCGGCCGCCACTCACACCGTGAGGGCGAGAGTTTTTGGTAGTAGGGATCTGACACCGTTTAAGACCTTGCCGTTGGCCCTTAATGCTAGGATGTACAATTTTAATTTAGAATGTATGCATTTGCTGGATGTTAGACTCGGCTAGGAAACCTTTGTATTAGAGATTTGTTAAGGTTAGCCAAAGAACATGTCTTCATCGAAATGTAATAAATGAAAATTGTACATGATTATGAAACTTTTATTTAATGTTTTAAATTTTGTTTCATATTTTAATAAATACGGCCGGGAGGGTGACTGCCTCCCGCCTTCCAAAAGTTCAGAACTGCGTCCGACTTCCCATCCTTGGGGATTGTGTTAGGAGGGGGTGACGGGCATCCCGGCCATATGGAAAGGGGCGACCACTCGGCCCCCCCGAAAGTATGGTTGGGTGCCCCGATCCTCCCGGGAAACCATTTTGGGAGGGGGGCGTGTCTCGGCTGGTATGCCCGAAGCGGCGTAGCCGGGCGCGCGCCTTTTCCCGCCCAAGAGGGGTTGTCCTAGACACCTACACCGATGGCCACGCCCAATAGGCATACCGGAGGAGGGTACACGCCCTCCCGAAGAAGAATAAATAGAGCAGGAATCCGAAGAAGCGTCCTCTTGTTCCTGTGCTTGGAAGGCTGCACCCACTCGTTGCTCGTGAGCCCTCGACGGAACAAGGAGCAATTTTGACCCACCCACCAGCCCCTTATGGCGATGTTTGGTTTTGCAATAAAGTTTTGCTCGATAGGCCCCTTTTTTCCTCCGTATAGAAGTAAATGAATGTCTAGATTGAGGATGTGACTTCTGTCTGTAGGATACTGTTTTTTCTTTTAGGAGTAAACAGTCTTGATACAATTAGACATGCTGATATTTTCTTCCTTAGTAGGTGAACAAATGTCGTATTTATTTTGGTCGGGCGGTAAGGTCATGATCGGTGAGCAGTAATTTCAAGGTCCCTAGATGGGGGCGCCACCCACTATGGATGGGAGCGCCCGGGGGGAGGCGGCCATTGGCCCCTCCCACTGGGAGGCGGCACCCACTAAGGATGGGTCGCCTAAGGGGAGACGGCCATAGGCCCCTTCCAGGGGAGGAGGCGGCTATATGCCCCTCCTACGAATTTCCCGGGGCCCGGTTATCCGCGACGGCGGATATGATAGAGAGTGTGGGGATGGGGGGGGAGTCCACGCTGTCCTTCCTACAGATACCTCACACGGGAGCTCGGACGACCTTTAAGATGGCGTCGAGCGGAAAGGGGGGCCCCCAACAAGACAAGGGAAATTAGAGTTGGCAAGGAGGGTACAGTCCTCTGCGCGGCCGCCACTCACACCGTGAGGGCGAGAGTTTTTGGTAGTAGGGATCTGACACCGGTTAAGACCTTGCCGTTGGCCCTTAATGCTAGGATGTACAATTTTAATTTAGAATGTATGCATTTGCTGGATGTTAGACTCGGCTAGGAAACCTTTGTATTAGAGATTTGTTAAGGTTAGCCAAAGAACATGTCTTCATCGAAATGTAATAAATGAAAATTGTACATGATTATGAAACTTTTATTTAATGTTTTAAATTTTGTTTCATATTTTAATAAATACGGCGGGGAGGGTGACTCCCTCCCGCCTTCCAAAAGTTCAGAACTGCGTCCGACTTCCCATCCTTGGGGATTGTGGTGATGTGGATGTAGCTCAGAGGTGGAGGAGAATCGTATTCTGCTGTTCACTTTGCCACTAGTTTGTCGGATCCTGCAGGTGAGATTTTCTGCATCCCTTTCAAAACAGCAATATTCGGTGACTCTGGCATGATTTAGATCTTGGCGAATGGGTTAATACTCTATTACAATGGTGACGGATAAACCATCCCTCGAAATATAAATCCCATAGGATGTCATGGGATTTATAATTTAGTAAACGGGATATCTGTCACCATTGTGATTCAGTAACCCATTCGCTGAGAACAAAATCAGGCCCTTTGTGGTCAAATCTGACAAACTGTTCAACCTTTTGATAACATGAGAGAGACCTTAGATCTTTAATTACAGTATGGTGAAAGGTTTTAGGTTTCCTTTTACTTTCATTTTTAGAGCTTACATGTGGGCAGAAGGAGAGCAGTCAGATAGATGGTGAAAGGTGGTGTATGACCATGTACAGATGGGTAGGTCAGTGAGCAATATGCCAGACGATTCAAGAATGGAGGGAAGGGTTTGAGGTAAAGTAAGAAGGAGACGGTGCTGCAATATAGAAGAGGGGAGCCTTTCCGATTAGTAGGAAGGAAGGCTAAAGGGAAGAAGCCCTAGTGCCAGCTGGAGTAAAAGAGTCACAAGCTATCATATTCAGGAGTCCCCATACTGAAGTGCAAAAAGCTAAGTTTGAAGTAAGAGAACTAGAACACTCAACTGTGCTGTAGCTACTCATACTTTAGGCAGGTGGGAAACACTCCTCCTCAAGGCATGCGGTCATCATGGGCTTTGGTCCTTTGTGTGTGGTGAGACAGTGAGGAGGAATCTGAAGTCTGAGTAGAGCAGAACTCACCAAGAAAGTCTTGATATGAAGCTCAAGTCAGAAAATCTTGAACAAGGCTTCTTGAGGAAAGACGTTAGACAAAGCAGTCTTCAGCGTCTGTCGTGGCTGGGGAACCATGGTAGTAAAGTAAGCGGAGAGATCTGGGAGACCACAATATAGAACGCTGGTGTGGTACTTGACTGCTGGATTGGGATCAGCATGGCTGAGATGCTCAATGGCCTGCACTGTGCAGCAGGAGGGGCCATTGGAGCCCACATTCCCCTGTGATTGGAGGCGCTACACAGCTTTGACTGATACTGCAGCAACATTACCGAAGGTGAGGAGGGCCCAAGACAACGCGATTGTGCCCATATCAAAATGTGCCTTGGTGCACGTGTGGCCCGGTGCTCATTGACTACGGACCCCTCTGACTTGTCTTGGAGTGAGGTGAGCATTGACAGATTGGCGCTGCGACAAAATGCCCTAAACACATGGCTGCCCCCACAAAGAAGAAGAAAAACAAAGTAAGTTAGTTGATTGGGGACTAAAATCGGCCCATGAATTGCATTTACACCTCTAGGCAGGCGACTCTGGTACTGGGCCTCACATACAGGTCACAGCTTTGAAGCATTGGACGGTCCCCTGGCCCGGTGCCTAAATACCATCTGGAGCACCTGGGAGGCAGGACGGGCACCCACAACAATGTTGTGGACCACAATGAAGCCCGGGGCATCATGGTGTGGCAGATGGATGGGAGACAGCCTGTATTGACCCATTTAACATATGGCTGAAGCCACAAGAACTGCGTACTGGCTAACAAGTAACTGTGTTTGGCGAGTGTGGCTGCGACATACATCTGGGCCCTCTCTACTGTTTTCAGCATGGATCGCTTGTTATGCCTCCAATGCTGCCATTAATTTGGAACACTCGGTGGGCCTCTCAAGCCATTTCTCCCCACCACAAGCGGTAGACCCAGAGGAGGGACAAGGCACCGCAAGAGTACCCCTGCAAACGTAGTCGGGCCCCCCGGACAGACACAGTGAGGCCCTTGGTTTCTGCGGCGGCAGAGGGCCCGCTGTTTCACCTCAGTGTGTGAAAGTTTCATAACCAGGAACACAATGGTATGTACCAAAACAAAACGAGATGACTCCGCAGGCCCCTCACGGTCCAGCTTCACATCCCCAGAGAGTTTGCTGGCCCCAACTCCAAGTGACTGCACTCCTTCCACTATAAAGTCACCCTCCATGGATAAATTAGATATTTTCTTGCAGGAAATTCATGATTCTAGAGTGGCCATCGAACAGGGGTTGAGAGTCATCACCACAGATATCAGACTGCTGAAGGATGGCCAACGCAAGCTGCCTGACAGGATCAAAAATAATGAAAGGGCACTTTGACCCCAGGCCGCAGGGACCAGACTATGCAAATTGCACAACTGCAGCGGCAAGTGGGTCAACTCCAGGAATTGGCAGAGGATGCAGACGGGAGGTCACACAGGAATATCAAGTGGATTGTTGGGGTACCTGTGGGGTTGGAGTGCCATCACATCACACAATACATGGAGGACTGGCTCTGGAGAGTGGTGACCCCAACAGGCCTGTCTGAGCTATTTACAGTCGAGAGGGCACACCGTGTACCCACGAGAAAACCCATTCCTGGTACACCGCTGTGGCCCTTAGTGGCCAAGATTCTCAATTTTAAGGACCGGAATACACTTTTACAAGCAGCTCGAGTTAAGGCACTTATTCTGGTGGACAATATGACCAATTCCCTGTTCCCAAACTATACAATTGCTGTACTACATAAACGTGTACCCTTCTAGGAAGTGAAAAGAGACTTGCGTACAGCTGGCCTCATGAATGCCCTAATATTCCCTGCCAAACTGAAAGTAATTCATGACCAACATAGTCACTTATTTGAAACTCCAGAAAGGGTTTGGGAGTGTTTAGATGCAACATATTCCCGACTGCAGGAGACAGAGATCTGATGGGCCTTCACCGCTTAAGGCACAATGTGCTTCCAAGCAGCAGTGACGTGGGGCAGGCACTAGAGATGGTACAAGGGATGCCCTCTCCATAGCAGGCCCCGGAGGGACAACTGGCGGTGATTTGGTCAGCAACCACATTACGGATATCTAAGCCACCCGACAATTCCATCGGACTCAGATTCAAATGGCAGCATGGCTCTGTTCCCCATAATCACCCCGCAGACAGCTAATGATTTACTGGGATGACTGTTTGTGTACTAAGTAGGGACAAGATCTTGTTGGGCAGGTAATAGCCTGATTTCACAGGTCCATATGTTAGAATTTGGATATCACAGGTGTAACCCACCAAGGTGAGCCTCAAACAAGATATGTTTCTTCTGTCTATGTTTTTTTGATGTGGTCACATTTACTGGATAATACTTAATTTTGCTGCAGTCGGACCTCTTGATGATCCTATTATAAGTAAGTGTCCCTGGGTGCCGAAGGCCCTCACTAGCTGACATGTATGCACTGTGAAGACGCAGTTTCCATTAAGGGTCAGATACTACATGCCCCTTTAGCGAAGGCCCATGGTTTGTAATGTATAAATGGTTATTGTTTGTTCTAAGGTTTGGTTGAATGATGAAGAATCGTTGGGCCACGTATTGTGTAAATGTACGCTATCATCATATGTATTTGAGGGGGGTAATAGGAGATGTGAGAGGGGCCAAGTATTCTCCACTGTCTTTTTAAATCCATTATGTCAACCATAGCGAGTGATTACAACATGGTCACTTGGAATTACGTGGGAGGGAGTGGATGCACAAAAGGCATAGAATTGTGGGTGACTTGCGCAGACGCCATGCCCTGATCACTTTCCTGCAGGAAACCCACCTCGTTGCTTCTGAGACCCAGAAATTACATAAAAGATGGAGGGGTCAACTAGTTCATACATCCTACTCTGCAGTCTCTAGTGGAGCTCCGATCTGGTTCTGGACCGGAGTCCCATTTGCAACGCTTGCCTCTAAGATTGACATGTAGAGCTGCTATGTTTTACTCAGCGGCACACTAAATGGAGAATCGATAGTACTGGAATGTATAGATGAGCCTTGTACCAAACAAAACATCTTCTTCACTCATTTATCGTCAGTACTGGGGAACTTGACTCGATACCCATAGGAGCTAGGAGGAGATTTCAATATACTGTTGAATATAGAAAAACAATGGTCCTCAAACCAAACATTCACGTTCTCAGAATTATTCTCCAATTCCCAATTTTGAGCAAAAAATTAATTTGCACTCCTTATAAGTCACAGTACTTCAATATAAACTTTTTCACAATATGCATGAAAGGATGTGCAGAGCATGGGCTTCCTATGTAACAAACAAATGTATTTACATCAATGGATTTAAATCACTGTACATTTTGGTGGTTGCTCCAGAGGGGATCGTGCAAAAGAAGGGGTGCTCGAAAGTAAGTGGGTGGGGGAATTATTCCCAGAGTAAAGAAAGGAGTAGAGAGATTCGGTGAGATTGATCAGGTGTATCAATCTAGGTGTCCTGTCCCAATGCTATTTTACATGGTTTATTTACATTGATTAGTACAACCAGAGATTGTAGTCATCTGTGGCACGTAGTAGGGATTGGTAGGATGGGTCTAGGTACAAGGATATATAGTTGTTGACGTTTTGACTCGACTTGTGGCGTGTAGGATGTTTAAGCCTTGCCTGCGAGTCTTCCTCAGGAAGGGGTTGGGGTGGAGGTAGGGGGCAGCAACCCTGGTTGAGTGTACCTTATCCGCTTGTGGTTCTATGCGGGAGAATGGTGTTGTATCCTGGCTCAATTTGAAGGTAATAGGAAGCTCATCCAGTGTCAGGTCGCTGTGCAACTCAATTGTACACTTTCTGGTGCCCAGTAACGTCCTCGTGGTAAAAGAGAACCATGAGGACGTTACTGGGCACCAGAAAGTGTACAATTGAGTTGCACAGCGGACTGACCCTGGACGGGCTTCCGACTACCTTCAAATTGAGCCCTACCTTCCCCCTTAACTCCTTGTGCTTCTGCATATGCTGTCACTACTGACACAGATACTGCATCTCGCATCAGTATCCAGGACTTTGGTTATCATCTAGGAAAACTTGACTGCTGCAGAGAGTCATCCATGAAATATTTTCACTAGACATTGGGTTCCAGTGTAAGGCAATATTGAATAGTGAACCCTAACAAGTTTAAAATCGTATTTTATAAAAGTTAAACTTCATTTCGACCAAATACAGCCACACCGAGAGAACAGGATGTCAGGAGTCCTGAATCTTAACACGACTGCCTTCATTGCTAGTAGCCCAGTAATTCCTGTTCATGCACTAATGTTTTTTTGCACCCAAATCTGGATTATAACTAATGCGAGCATTGTGGATTGTTTATCTGTGTAATTTCCAACAGGTAAAACCTGCAACCTTTTCACTGATAGGCAGATTGGGAGAACGCATGTCTAGCCACCTCAACTCTGAATACTGGTATTTCGTCACGAATATTACCACGCTGAAATGTCAGGCTACCAGTCATGATTTGCTTGCGTGGGTTGAATCCAGATAGGCTGTTCATTGTATAATATCCACCGGTTTAAGAGGTGGGTAAAAGTTTGACCTATTGCATAGCTTTAGTATACTGAACTGTGGCAATATCTGATTGTGGATTTCATATGCTTATGGAATTATTCTAATAGACTGCGAAATTGGATAAAAATGTTTCACGATGTTCTAACCTCTTTTTTTAACATGCCTCCTTCAAAGTTCGTAAGAAAACGAGTACGTATTTACATTGAAAAATGTTTATAATCACTTTGCTTTTTGTGAACATTTCGATTTTATATAGTCCTAAATAATTCCAAGCTTTAAATAACAAGCTGTCTACAAGAGTGAGCTTTACTTAAAAAACAGACAAAATAAATTTCATTTCTATCTCCGACATACAATCAGCAAGGCTAAAAACAGATGGTTGCTAAGTAACCAACTGGAGATGACTATATCGGTAGCTGGGAGAAGCTAATTCTGGAAGTCCTATTTATACATCGGTATCCGTTTTCAATCAATAAGCTATTCCAGGGATCATCAGTGTACTCGCTTTAATTTCCTGCTTCGGATTGAAGATATTGACAAACTAAGGTTTGCTTCCCAGACTAATTGTGACATTCATTGCAGCCGCTGCCAACATCATCATCAAGTTTATGACCCATCAGATAACTTCCTGACCCTACGTAACAGAGGTCTCTAAATTCAGCTCATCCATTTCCAGGACCTCCATTACCATTGCCCTTTAGAACTATCAAGAAGCACAAGACACTGATAGTCATCACGAAAGGAGCAGAGACGCCATTTTGAATTTTAGAAAGGATTCAGTTGCACATTGTCAAGCAGCCCTTCTTGCTGCGTCCTTAATCTTCTTAGCAGACAAGTACAGACCTTCCAAATCACATGAACCCACAGTGTGTCACACAATAGCTGCTCCCTTCATACTGGGCAACCGGTGAAGGACCAATAATTACACAGTGGCAGGTAAGGCAAGTTGGAAACCCCTGGTTTCAATGGGTTTCCAGCTCGTCTTTGGAGTCTCTAAGGGTGTGAAAATATCAACAAGCTTTTGTTTTTTTTGGAGGGGGTGGGGGATTTGAAGGCAGGTGTGCCTCCCAGGCAGTTCTCAGCATGATGCCCTGCCCCATCATCAATGACGTATTAAGGGGGTAAGAAGGGGTGATCCGCCCGGGTTGCATGAGTTTTTGGGGGCGACAGCCTCCCACAGCTCTTACCTGCCGTAACGGGGCCGTAACGGGGCGGCAATCGCCCCCTCCCCGCTCTTTAGTGCGGCTGCTACAGGGCAGCAAACACAGGCAGGGCTGGACTGGCTGTAGCGGGCACCAGGCATTTTCCCGGTGGACTGGAAGGGTGGGCGCGGTTTTTGAGCAATGGGGGCTGGTTTTGTTACTGGGGGCCAGTTTTGCAGCAGTGCTGCAATATCAGCCCCTTATAACAAAACAGGCAGCAGTACTAAAGCGGAAGAAGTGCTGCTTCACGCTAGCACTAACGCCCTGGGGCCAATCCTGCAGAATTGCCAGGGCTGGTTTGTGTTCCCTGACGGCCCTGAACACAGGGACCGCCCGGCGGTCTGAGGTCTAGCTGCGGCACCTCCCCTCCGCACATGCTGGCATTTTGTAATACATTGGCAAGTCTGTAGGTATATTGAATTTTACTGCAGGTTCGTGAAGGATAAATACCACAATGTGAAGTTGAGTGTAACTAGATGATATACCACAGTGCATACAGTGGGGTGTAAATTCGAATTTGTGATCATAAATAGTAACGTTGTGTGGTATCTTGCGGCAATCAAATGCATTTCCTAAATAGGTTATCTTTCTGTCTTCTCGTCTAACAGCATCATTATGACAAATAACAAAATGAAGCCCCTACCCAACACGAGTACCCCCTGCTCACCTTCTTTTGGCTTTAAGCCCTGGGATCTCAAATCACCCCTATCCCCACTTGTTGATAGTTGAAACATATTAGTAGCTTTGCGTTCTTTTACTGTAACCTGCTCTGTCCCTGGTGTTTTCTGTCTGTAAGGCGTTTTTTTTATTCCAAACTTAGCATTGAAATCAGCTTCGTAGTTTTATCAATTCCTCAGACAAGGGAAAAGAGTCGTGGGAAAGTAAGATGATGTGTCCTACATCATACAGGTTTTTCCATCAAAGAAATCAGGATGAAACATCCAACATCTTCTTCAAAGAAAGATCCCACCTTAATATCCTGTGTCTCTTCAACAATTCCACCCGTGGCAAAGGTCGAACCTATCAAGAAACAAATACCCTCCTTGTACCCATGTCACAAACTAATGCCCTCATGACAAATTCTTATCAAACTGCTACACATCTTCATGCTGCCCTTGCTTTACCACTGCCCAGTTCCCACCTGACCATCCACACACAGCTGCAAATGCACCCTACCCGAGTGCCTGAGGCCTGCTCTTGGCACTGGTCTCTTAGCAATGCACACTGCAGCTTTTGCTGGGCAGCAGGCTGCCAACGTACAAAAACTGCAGATAAACTCTGGTTCTGCAACCAACAAATCTTCTACCACACTAAACACCGTGGGGCAGATTTAGAAGCCCCTGCGCCTCTTTTACTCTGCCGTTGCGTCACTTTTGTGACGCAGTGGCGGTGCAAAAGATGTGCCATGGTGCGGGGTATTTACAACGTGACGCATCTCCCAGATGCCTCACGTTGTAAAGCCCTGCGCCAGAAGGAGGCGTTCCATCGCAGGGGTGGGTTCCGGCGCAGGAACGCCTCCCAAACGTCACTGAGTGAAATCTACAAGATTTCACTTAGTCACTTTTGGGGCCATGATGCGCCAAAACCCTGTGCCTGCTTGAAGCAGGCGTAAGGATTGACGCAGCATTGTGGAGATAGGGCCCCCCAAAGCATTGCTGGAGCTGCGTCGCAACGCAACTCCAGCAATGCGCCGGTTTTTACGGCACAGATGCGTGGTGCATCTGTGCCGTTTTTGCCCCATGGTGCGCCGCATTGTAAATGCGGCGCATCCTGGGTGGTGAAGCTGCGGCGCACAATAACTGGCGCATCCCTGCTGATATGCAGGGATGCGCCAGTTATTGTAAATCTGCCCCCACATATTTAGTAATGAGCCTTATCTTGTGCTATAAGTAAACGTTCGGTTAGTTCAATGTGCAGAATGAACAAGAGCACGACCCGATCCTGGATAACTGTCAGGTAAACAAAGGCCACTTCCAGTCAGAGAGAGAGGAGCGCACCGTGGATAGTCCAGATGGTCCATTTAGAAAGTTAGTTTGAGTAGTTCTGTTTTGAGGAAGTCACTTACCTGGAGCAATTGTGATTAGGCTCTAATTTCAGGGAAGGCCTGAGGGCATTCCACAGTCTGAACCCTGTGTTCTGCAGGGTTTTGTTTCCCCACTTCATCAGCTTACTGGTTCATTGCTGAATCAAGTTAGCAGCTGATGGCTTGGGATTTCTCACTGGGGTGTAGTGTGTTTTCCACTTCACATCTGGCTTTAATGATGGTGAGAGCATCATCAATTGATCATCGCATCCGCATGTAAACTAAGTTTTTCACAGCTGCAGCACCACAAGACTGTATTAATGGCCTTGCAGCTCTTGATAAAACCTTTAACAAGACTGTCGAGCCGTGCAGATGTATGTAGTGATTCATGGGTTTCCTTGTAGGCGTTTGCTTGAAGGAAACACCCATGCCTTTCACATGAATTCCTTCTCAGGTTTCCAGAATTAGCACAAGTTATTACACCTATTGTTCCCAAAGGGAAAGGAGCTTTTTTCATCAACACTTATGCTTCACTTAACACCGCCTCTGTACATCCCGAATACGAGTCAAGCTATTTTTGTCCAAAGTGTGTTATTCCCACCCCCCTTGTCTCCTATTAGGAAATATCATTAAGTCTGACAGCGTTACATGTCTGAAGTACAGGAACCCCATGGTATGGGTAAAATCCAAGGTAAACAGACAGATGTATCACTGCTGAGAGAAGCTTCCATACAAATGAGATTTTGCAGTGGAATTTAATAAGCAGCTCACGGTTACAACACCTATTCACAAGAAGGCGCAGTCAGAGCAGAGTAAACTGACTGTGTTGACTGTCATGGTAAATAAACACCTTATGGCTACAAGCATGTTTGCTTGCAGTCTTTTGGCGTACGTAAATCTGTCAATCCAAACATGTTAGGAAGTGTATGCTTATAATGAGAAAAGTGACACTAAACCTCAAATCATGCATTGTGATGTATGGCTGGAAAAAGAGGAGTGGCTGAAAGTCACCTTCCTAATTGACAACTAAGAGCTGAATGTACAATACGATTTTGCCGTTGCAAACCCTGGGATTTAAAACAACACAGGGCGTATTAGGCCACTGAGTGGCTTTTAGCTTTGTACTAAACCCATTTTGCGAGTAAGAAATGCATTTCAAACTCACTAAATGGGTTTACATAACCATTTCTTATTGGAGTTAGCAAGGGGCCTTACAAAGACATTCTCACCTGTAAGAAATTAGGGGGCATATTACCAAAGGTCTTATCGCCGCTTTAGCGGGAATTTTTCCCACTAAAGCGGCGATAATTTTATCGCCCTATTACCTAGCTGTCGCTAACACCAGTTAGAGACAGCTAGTAGGAGATAGCGATCATCTTGGGGCCCACTTTGCATGTCAGCGATATTTATCGCTAATGACATGCAAAGTGGGCGTACCAAGATGTTAGCGACTGGAAACAGTTGCTAACATCGCTATCTCCTATTACCTAATTTTGGAAATATTCGCGCTAAGCGCGAATATCTCCAAAAGCTATCGCCTGCCCAGTTCAGTTCTTAGCCATGTTATCCAATGGTAGGTGGATAACATGTCTAAGAGCATTAGCTTGTTAATGCATGAATATCGCTGAAAAAGTCCGCGATATTCATGCATTTCGGCCGATTTTTATCACTTTTGAGATAAACCTTGATAATAGCAAGGTTTATCTGCGATAAAAATCGGTGGAGCTCAGCGATAATAATATTGCCGCTAAGCCAACATAGCGATAATTATCGCTAGTTGTTGGTAATATGCCCCTCGGTTACTGGTGGAAGGGGGATAACAGCCAACTCAAGCAGTAACCACATTTCTTTTCATGGTAAAACAAAAGCAAACCTCAAATGAACCTGTGTTCAACCCTCTAGTTGCTTAGAACAAAAGCAATCAGGCTTAACCTAGAGGCACAGTATAAAGTATGTATGCAGCACACAGACAGAAATAAACTGAAAACGCAATTAAAGAAAAATCCCACACAAATTTAGAAAAATAGAGTTAAACTTATTTAAGCATGTTTCACAGAAATGACAAAAATCTAATCAGTAAAAATGGAGATAATCTATTTGAAAGATTTAAGTAAAACTAGTGTAGAAAAGCACCAAGCACCAACTGTGGTTATATGGTGACACATTCACAAGATCAGGCAGACTGCAATAGAGCGCGTGACGGGTGCAGGGACCAAGTTAGGCCCACTGCACAATGTACTTTAAATCCTGGTTCAGGAGCTGTGTGAGATAATGTTTTGAGGATGCATCGTAAAGTGCAAGTTCCGAAGAGCTGCAGGCTATGATGCAAGGTCCTGTGTCAAGGATCTGCCATGCAGCGGCGGTTCCGAAGTGCTGTGGGGTCCTACTTCAGTGGTGCACCACAAAGCAGCGGTTTTAATGTGGAACAACGGGGAGATGCGTCACACTACGTCGGTTTTGCCCAAAGGACCACAGGTGGGCTGGCAGAGCACCTTCAGGTCCACTTACAAGGGCCTAGGACTTGGGTGGCACCACTTGGGGAGAAGAGTGCAGGGTGCATTGCTCAAGGTGGTTGGAGCCTTTTCTGGCGCTGAGACAGAAAAGGCCAGCCAACTAGACCTGGGAGTCACTCTGGTGGTCCTGGTATCAACATGGATGTCCAGTCCCTCTAACTCAGGCAGCAGGGCAGCAGAGCAGCAGGGCACCAGTGTAGCAGTCCTTCTTGCAGCAGATTAGCATAGAAGTCATTCTGAGTCTTCCACAGGTCCATAGGGGCACTGAAGAATTGGCCTTGAGGGTTTAAAGTAAGAGAAGCTTCTAGAGTCCTCACCTACAGAGTGGTCTGAATTGTCTGCATCCCTGCCCTGGCCTCAGCTTGACTGGGGGCACATACAGCTAGTGTGAAACCCTTGATGAGTGTGCAGAGGCAAAGCATTTGTGATGTGCAAGTGTGGTAGGTGACAGATTTGCCTCCTATCAAATCAGAGATGGCCCATTATGCCAACACCCATTTCCCCTTCGTTTCAACGTGTGGGAGTATTACACAAATACCAACTGCCAGCTACACCTAGTCTTGTGATCTAGGATAAAGGCTGCGGGAACCAAATTTGGTTTGGACAAGAAAATGGCAACTTTGTGAAAGTGGCATTTTTAGAATTGTGACTTGAAATCCTGCTTTACTAATAAAGAGGATTTTAAATTACAATTCTTAAGACACCAAACTCAACATTCCTACTTGCTCCCTATTAAATGTAATAAGATAACCCAACCCTATCCTGCCGGAGAGGTAGGCCTTGCAGTACTGAAAAATAAATGTAAATGTTTTTCAGTACCAGGACATGTAAATTTAGAAGTACACATCCAACTTTTTAAATACACAGTGCCTTGCCCTGTGGGTGGCTGTTTAGTGCAAAAACACAAGGTGATGGACAGAATGCTTGAATTAATCTTAGCCACTGGCAGTCACTTGGGCCGCATCCCATTCCATTATTTTTCACCTACCATACCACCTCATTTTGGAACCAGTCATATGTAAATCAGTCGTTGTTCCTATTTGGAACAGTCCAGCCCAAACTGCCAAGCCAGATCCTCTCTGAATCAGAATACAAGAAACAGAGCCAGTTTTGTCCTGCTAAGTATTCATTAGTCAGGCATAGCTTGATTCTAGTTGTACTGTGAGCATGGGTCCCACATCTGGGCAACACCATCACACTTAGGGCATCAACTGCAATAACAACAAAGTTGAACCAAACCATTTGCTAATTACCCTTGACTCTGCTCCTCATGGGAACAAGCCAGCTTGAACTGTCAGATGTAGGTGTAGGATCTGTGCAAACTGTTTCACTGGATCCAAGCTATACTCAGCTGATGATGCCATAACAAGGCAAATCCAGTACTGGGTTTCTTGTGCTCCAGTTCAGGAAGGACCTGGCTTGGCAGTTCGGGCTGGACTGCTCCCTTTGGAGTAGGGTCACGATTGATTTGCATATAGCTAGGTCGGAACTGACATGACTTGGTGTGCAGAAAAATCTTGGACTAGGATGCAGCCATGGGCAATTACCAGTGGTTTAGATTAATTTAAGCATTCCATCCATCAATTTTTTATATGTTATATGCTCTCCTAAGTGGGATGGGTATGCCCAGAAGTGAGTACTGTGCACACAGTGTCGTTGGAACCAAATTATAACAGACTGACGGCCCCATAAAAAGGGTGAAACCGAACCTGGGTTGCTTCTGTTCCAGTTTTGGGAGGACATGGCTTGTCAGTTTGGGCTTGACTGCTCCTATTGGAGAAGGGTCGAGACTTATTTGCAAATAGCTGAGTCCAAACTGAGGTGGCATGGTGTTCAAAATAACAATGTACCAGTGGCTACGATTAATTCAAGCGCCCAATCCATCACTTTTGTATAGTTTACTATGGGCTTTTTTAGTGCTTACTCTAGGGGTGACATATGTGTTACAATGGAAGGTTTGTGCCTGACAAAAGGATTATTTTGCCATGTGCAATGGTAGTTAACAACTCCACACACAGGCTACACTGGCAATATTGAGACATGCTGAAAGGGCTGTTTAAGTGGGGGGCAAAATAGTGCTGCAGGCCTACTAGGAGGCACAACAATTCATTCTATCCTCCGCCAACACCAGAACAAATAGAGGTAAGAGATTTCTCGAATCGTGGCACTAGGCTAATTAAAAAACAAGCCCTCAGTGCCTAACAGAGATTCCCCTGTTTATTTACAGATAGGAGATACACCAAACCAAATACACCGGTGAGTGATACTATGTGAGTGTATAACAATATAGTGGAATATAGAACTCCTTTGAATTGCTCGGCTGAGCTTTGTTATGTTATTGTTGTTTAGGTGGTCATACGCCGGGTATCAAGACGAACATGATTCAGTGATTAATATACACTGTTATAAAGGTAAGAGGTAAAAGACGGATGTTGAGCCACTTGTAGCTTTGAGATATGGTCGCATACTAGAATCTAATCTAGATCTCCCCCCATTTCCATTTTTACAGTATGGTCCTGATGAGAACTCGACAAATAGGAGGAGTTCGAAACGCGTAAAAAAGTTTACAAATAGGCTGAAAATACTGTCTATGGCACTATTGGAAATGTGATTTATATTGAACTGTAGTTAACTGTTGATATTTTTGTATTGTTGACAGTGTGTGAGAGTGGTTGACTGTGATTGTTTGTGATTCACAATTGAGTGTATGCGAGAGTGTTGGTTGGGGAATGTTTTAAATGTATATAATGTGTTCCATATTTTGTATGTCATATGTCTTTTCAGATTGAAAAAAAGAAATTCTGAAAAAAACTAAAAAGTTCTAAATGAAGAAATATAAACAATAAAATTGAAGATTCATTCAAGAGACAATGATCTCCTCACTTTTTGTTTAAATCGATTGTGAGATGGGAAGATAGTGAGAATCATTCAAAGGCAGCATTGGCGTTCTTTGTTTTTTTATATTGCAGGCCTACTAGTAGCATTTAATATACAGGCCCTGTATATATGTAGTACAATTTTACCAGTCCAAAGAGAAAAAAAGCACTCAAGCACACAGTAGTACAATAATTGAGAGTCAAACTCGTATTGAGTGATGGGTCGTTAAAAATTAATAGATCCAGTCCACAGAAGTTCAATTCTTTCTTTACTTCAAAATCAGAGTAACAGACAGTAAAATCCTAATCACTGCAGCCCACAAGTGTTTTGTTCTCCTGGACTTTTTCAAGGCCATAAAACAAAAAACACCTGGGAGATCTTAAAATCTCATCACAGATTCCATCACAGCAAGTATGTATTTACTTGTAGAATAACTCTATCCAGACTGTCTCAGTTGTGGATAGTACTTCATAAACAATCACCAACGTCTGACTATTATTGTTGAATCAGGGAAAAATGTGGCGTAACCTTGATACGTCCGCTCATCTGTGGTGACTTGAATCATAAGAACGCTCTGTGAGAATTAAATATACCGCCCCTGAATACATTTAGTACCACTTTATCTGGGATTTACAAATACATTAATTGTGCCATTTGGTGCTGCTAGGCCAATATTACCATGTGTAAAGGGCAAAAGCACTTTTGCGCTGGTTAGCAGCGGTAACTGTGTGCAGAGGCCCAAATGCCAACAAAACAGGTTCAGTACCCCCTAATTTCAGTTAAGAATAGTTTATGTCAATGGTCTGTGACCTCAATAGCAGTCACATACCATTGAAAAGTTACTATCTCCTCGAAGGTGGTGGTAACTAAATAGTAGAAAGGATGTGTTCCCAAACTGGGGGGCATATTCATTTACAAATCACACAGTGCAGCACAGCAAATCACAAGAATGTGCTGTGTCTAACATGATACTGTGAATTCCTAACTTTTACCTAGCACCAAAGCAGGCCCCCTTGCACCCTGGTAGAAGGGGGCCTGCATTGTAAGCAGGATTATTTCCTGCACAAAAACAATCCTCTGAGGCATATTCCTCTTTCTATGTGTGCTCAAAAATGCAGCACACATAGAAAGAGGAAGTAATGAGGCTAAATAAAGATATTTCTCCTTGTTCACCTCACTTGGGTAGGTATAGCATTTTTACGCGTTCCCATGTCTACCAGTAATGGTAAATCTGTGAATTCGCTAAAATCCATTGATGGATGCGTGGGAACACCCACGCTCCACCCATGGAACATGTCCCTGGGGCAGAGTGACACAACACAACAATTAGACCTGCATTACTCCAGATTTATCAAGCCACACAAGGTGGCTGTGTGTGTATTGATGAATCTGATCTAAGAGTTGCGTTGCTCTTGTGTCCCATTGCGTGACACAAGGGCAAAACAAGTCTTTGATGCATTTGTCCATGGATTTCTTTAAAAGCAGTACTGTTCCTTTAAGAAACACAAGCTGCATTTGAAAAAGAAAGATTTTACCATTTGTGAATGCCAACACAGTGATGGTGGTCTGCTGTTCCTAGCAGGCCACCATCCCTGTATTTAAAGCCAATCATAGGGAGTTGCAAATAGTGACCCATCTAAATAATAATTATTAATCAGGTCGCTCTGCAAGCACCTATGATAGAAGATTTTCTCTCACAACCTATTAATAGATGGGTGCATTACAGGATTTCAGACTGATCTCAAGTAATTGGTGCACAATTCGCCATCGGTCGATGTGCACATATGGACCTACACTTGTGTTTATACTATATCTAAATGCAATTTATGTGCATAGGGATTACGCAGGAAATTTAGCTTGGATCTTGCCCCCATTTTCATCTTGGATGCACCTGTTCTATGCACTTTACCTCTTCATGTATCGGTAGTGGGAGTACCAGCCGGGCGGTGACGTGGGGAGGGGCAGGGGTGTGGGGTAGTAAACTATGGATTACGGAGGTTTTCAGGTAAGTAAACATATAAATTAAAAAAACGAATTTTGTTGCGTGCACTGTATCCCCAAATGCGATGCAGTCCGTGCAACAAAATTTGTTTTATTTATTTATATGTTTACTTACTTGTAAACCTCCGTAATCCATAGTTTACTACCCCCACCCTGCCACTCCCCACGTCACCACCCGGCAGGTACTCCCACTACCGACCGCGGCTGTGTGTAAGCTTCAGTAAAGGAATCTGTGGCATGGTGTGTTCAAGAGTAAACTGGAAACAGAAACAGGTTTTCATGAGTTTGTGATGTTTTGTTTTGATTCTAAGAAGACGGGACTTAATAGGGACATGTTTTTTGTGACTCACGATGGAGATTTTTCTTTCCGGGATGACATCAAGTCTTCTCGTTAGCCACAGCAGGCTAATACGAGAGTGGCCATTGTTTATCAACAAACACACTTCTAGAAATGAACCTGCCCTTTCCAGGGACAGAAGAAAGACTCTTTTTTGATGCGTGAGTACCGCTTGAATATCATTTACAATGGCAGTGATCCAGCACCACGCTTTTGTATTTCCTAAGTGTGTAAACCTGCTTGAGGCAGTACTTCACACATGACAACAAAAGCTTGTGATGCAATGAAACGGAAATAGTTTGTGGTCAGGCAGCTCAGTTCTACCGCTTTTACCTCCACAGAACACACAATGCTAAAAGCAAATGTACAGTTACTTCCTTGTATTTTAACTACATCTGTCTGAATACTTACTTACATAAAATCCCTTTTGTCCTTTTGTTTCAATAATTTGGGGTAGGGTGACTTCCACCCTGCTTTCTTTTCTCTGTTCTGATCTGAAGCACCCATTCCTGTTCTCTATTTACCGTCTATCCCTAGTACAGGAAGTGACGTCCTGTATAGGCCGGAAGTAATGGGGTGACACAGTGCTTCAAGGTCATAGTGTTCTCAGTAGAATAAATCAGCAGTCAACAAGATGAGCATTGCTCAAAATGGAAGCGTTCATGTTTACCAGAGTCAATAAAAAGAACATCAGATTTTGCACCCTGTTTAGTTTGGTATCTGTCCAGGGCACAGGGCAGAAACATACCTTATTTCTCCAGGGCACTAATTCCTAAAGGACACACACAATAGTTATCTATCTCTCGTTTTCCTTTTAGATCTTGTGACTGACTTCCGAAAGGCAGATCACGCATTTGGCTTCCACAGCAATCTACACTGCATGATTCTCAAATGAATGATCACAGTGGTTTGAAAACATTTTACCTGGTCGCTTCAGACTAGTCTTGCACCCCTAGGCAATGTCACCAGGGCACCTTGTTTTCAGGACTGGACGTTTTTGTCAAAAGTCATTGTTATAAGTTGAATGAGTTATTGCAAGAAAGTCAAAACTTTAAATAATGAAACTCATTAGGTTTCAATCCTGTATTAACTGGACTGCAGAATATCAGCTGCAAACATATTGTCAAAGTAAGTAGATGTGAATTTAGGAACAGTGAATCTAAATATCTATATGCTTTCCTATCTATAATTACTTTGAATATATGTTGGTAGTCAAAATGTTGTAGTCGATATAAGTTCAGGTCATTATTATTGTCCTTAGTATGTTGACAGACAGTCCTGCTTTCATACCTTCCCCCAGGCTACTCGGAACTGCCCTTCTGCCAACCTCTATTTCTACTGAAGGATTTTTTTTCTCGACCTCAATTAAAAAATATATAGACAAATCTAATTCTACGTCTGGGTGGCCCTCTTGAATACTGTCTCTATGGGATCGATGAGTGAGTTAAACACTAACATTTCTTGTTACAGCTAACTTCTCTTAGTAGTCTACCTGGTTATCTAGTGTTCAGCACCAAGACATAGCTATATCTTCTTTGTTAGTTTTAGTAGCTGCTCCACTCTATTAAACACTAAAGTCTTCATAAAGGAACCTTTTGAATTAACAAATAAAACAAGGGATCATATCTTTCATTTGTGTAGCAAAATTCAATCTATTCTTTACATTTGCTGCCGGATCTCAATGAACTACTGTGTTTTCCACTTGCAAATCTATGTTTCCTTTGCACAGTTGTGTTATAGTTAGGTTCTACCTGCAAGCTCTATATGAGGTTTCAGTCATATAAAGCATGGGTTCATGGGTGATTGTGCTGTACACCACACAGCTAGTGTGACATAAGGAGCTCCTTTGTATGTGGAGCTGCTGTCTCAATTGGCTGAGCTCAGATATTAGTCCTGAGTTCCCGTAAGATGGGGTTCATGTAATCCGCTCCTCTGCCACTTGTCGTCTTCCCTACTGCAGCACCATGCTCCTGTCCTGTGGCACCGCTTATTATCTTAATACTGACTTGAGTTGTTCTCTTTTAAAGCTAGGTTTGTCATGCTGAAGCTCAGGGTGGCTTTCTTCTATATGGCCCGCGATGCTGGATTTCTTTGCTGCCCTTTCTGGTGGGTCGGCCAGGGGTGGTTCTTTTTCCTACCTTGGAATAGACGGTAGCGGCTGAACTTTTCATGATTCTGCCTTTTCTGAGCTCTAACTTCCATGGATGTCATTGCACAAAAGAAATGATGGGGCAGCTCTGGCTGTATAAAGTGGCTACTCAAATCAATATAATATTATTTCATGGCAACAATTTAGCTAAATAAAGTGAGAATTCATTAAAGTGCCTGAACGTACATAACACCATCTTACCTCCAGCTGAAAAGAACATCTGAACTCTTAGAGGCACTTTTCTTCTTTAGATACATTTCTATAGCAGAAGCTTATTGCAGACTTGTGCTGTATTTTCCGATCATTAAATTACCTGTTTCTTTCCGATTAGTTTTTACTCAAAATCCATTCCATGTTGTAATTTGCTTCATAGATTTGTGATTCTCAACGTGTCATGAAGGCTTACTACTTCCTCTGAAGTATCCATTTATTCTAGTGTTTACGGTATAAAAGAAAGCTATTCAAGGCAATGGTTTTGCAGCAACTGCTCTCGGTGTTCCTGCTCTTCTTGACACATTTGTTTGATGCCTTTTTGTCTTTGGCTAGTTCCTGTAAATGTAAATGTACAGGAATTTATATAGCGCAAATCACCGAGCGGTTTCTAAGCGCTTGCTTAGGGAACCCGTCCTGGTATTCCCCTGTGAGATAACCCTGGCAGGGTATTTGCAAGGTGAAAGCCAGGCATCCCACCGCGAGGGGCCGTTGTGGAGATTAAGCAAGCTATTGCCCAGAGTCGCAGAGTGTGAACATGTGAATCGAGAAGGCACAGGAACGAGAATTGTCGAGTCCATGGACATTTTAGGACTCAAGACCCCGCCAAGCCGGGAATTGAACCCTGGTCCCAGGTTGACCTCTGCTTCCAGGTCTGCCTCCTCTAACCAGTGAGCCACACTTCTCCTGTTCTCAAGAATTCTAGACCACCAGCCTAGAGTTTCTTTCTGTTTTCAGGTTTTTGTTTCCTGTAGGGTGCTGAAATTTTCCAACCCCAGAGGGGGGTGGGGAGCGGCGGCTGAGCAGTGTGCCATGGCCGGTTTCTGTTTCCGGTCCGGCCCTGATATAGAGGGAGGGAGTGGAGGGTTCTCACTCCGATGTCGCTTTATGTCAGTGTGCAAAGGGCCCTAGTGTTATCAAAGTTCACTCTGTTGTGTGCGTAGGGGCCAAATAAAGACCTCAAAGAGGGACTCATTCATACACTCAAGCAAGCAAATGGCATCACTCAACATAACTGCCATTCTAATGGCTGTCCTGTGGCCTGAGTACACAGAACAGTGGTATAATTGTTCTACCACGTGAATCGAGTGTACTCATTTCACTAACACAGCTTCTTCACACTATTACAAAATTGGTTGTTTCGCTTACTTCCCAAAGAGTACATTGGTGAGCACACTTCTAAATTAAAATTCGTTCTTCAAAAACTGAAATATAATTGGGGTGATCCGAAATGAGACTGACACTGCCCACATTGGCAATAGCTACAGTAGGCTGAACCACTGCCCACTCTGTGTATATTGTACTATGGGCTGTGCCAGCATTTAAATGCTCTTCCAGCTGACAGCAGCTAGCCCAAAGCCCCTTTGTGTACATAGTGATACTAAAATGATGTATTACATCTTGTAATTATGTGAAGTTAAAGCTGTCTCTGTGTGAGGTGTAAATAATGAACTAGATGTGAAAATAATGTCATATTTCCCTGTACTAATTCTCTACTAAACCTTTTTGGGTTCTGGAGAAGCGTGCTACTCGCCAGAAAACACTTCAACACCTCATCAGGGGTAGCAAGCGCTACATAAATACAAACCCTTCCTTCTTCTACCCCTCCACTATCCTTTACAATCCAAATAACAGACTAACATGTTCACCACTCAAATAATATCATGTTTCCCTATAATAATTCACCACTAATCCTTTTTCGGTTATGGATTAATGTGCAACTCACTGAAAAAGTGCTTTGACACCTTGTCAGGGGTAGTGAGCGCTATATAAATTGCAATTACAATTACATGCAATGCATAGAATAAACATTGAGGGCTAGATGTAGGTAAATAGTATTTACCGATTCGAAAATACCGAATTTTACCGATTCGGTATTTCCGAATCGGTAAATGCTATGGAACTAAAAATTCGGTAAAAATTACCGATTCGTTAAGATTCGGTATTTACCGAATCGGTATTTACCAATTCAGTAATTGCCATTCATTCCTATGGGCCTGGAGGCCGATTCAGTAATTGCCATTCATTCCTTTGGGCCTCGAGGCCCATACAAATGAATGTCAATTACCGAATCGGTAAATACCGATTAGGTAAAATAGGGAAAGACTTAAGGGTGGCAGGGTGTCACATTGACACCCTGTTCCACCCCTGAATAGTGCTTGTGTGTACATGTGGTACACATACATGCCCTAAGGGCATGTATGTCTGCCACATGGCACTGGTGTAAATGCACAGATTTGCATTTACAGAGATATTCGTTATTTACCACCAACTAATAGTTGGTGGTAAATAACGAATCCTTAAAGCACAAAAGCACTCTTCAAAGTCCTTCCTACATGTCATTTACCAATTCGGTAAATAAATACCGAATCGGTAAATGATGATTCGGTAAATATCGAATCTGTAAATTGGCCCCCTACATAACAATAACCTATTACCGGTCGGTAACGTCTGAAATTGGTTAATTTCGGCCGTTACCGACCGGTAATAGCCGTCCTACAGCTGGCCCTGAGTGTCATTAGTAGAAGAGCTAGGTTACGATGTATCTCCAAGCTGTTGTTGCTAGAGCGCTTTGCTTCTTTTAGAAGTTATTGGAATGTAATTTCACAACACCAGTAAAACCAATAAAACCTAAAAGTTAACCCACAGTTGGAGAGATTTTCCTAGAAAACACTTTCCAAGCTTATAACACTTTTTCTATTATTGGATATCGCAGTACATTTCCTCGAAGACTCTGGAAACGGCAGTTTGATTGCTGAGTTCTAATAATAGCATGCTGTACTGTATGATCATCACAGAGTCTCCTTGGATCTGATTTCTTAAAGGGAAGCAGTATCCAGGAAAGCTGCTAAAGGAATTCATTTGTTTCTCCGTTTGTGCGATCTTTCTTTCTTTATTGGAAGCTTTTTTGATCTTTTATCTTGCAAGCTGCCAGTAGAGTAACACAAGCCTTTCAAGGACTTTGTAGAGGGAAATTAGGTCAATACTTCCCTTGATGTATTGATTGGATGGTTAAGGATGAGGGGCCTAATTTATGAGACCCCTTGCACCACCAGAACATCACTTTTTTAGATGATCCATGGCCAGGAGCCTGCTCCGTATTTGTGAGCCAGCACTAAGCCACTTTTTTGGCTTATTGCTGCCTCATAAATATTGTTCCCTTTAACTCCGTTTTCTGTGTTAAAGGGGCATACAATGGGTGTTAATGGGGGCGTTCCCAGCAACATTCAGGGCTTTTTGACACTGCCACAGATTTAAGAGAAATTGTAAGTCTGAGGCAGCACCAAAAACGTACGCCTCGCCAGGAGAGGCATAAGCGAGGCAGACCGAGGAGAAATACATTTCTCCTTCTTTTTCATCTTTCTATGTGTGCTGCATTCTGCAGCACACATAGAAAGAGGAAAAAGCCTCTTGTGATTGTTTTTGTGCAGGAAGGTTTCCCTTCCTGCACAAAAATATTCATCCCCGCAATGTAGGCACCCTTGCATCATGGTGAAAAGTTGCCAGCGTTGGCGCACGGCAGCCCATTGTGTGCCAGCGCAGGGAAAAGGACAGGGATGTGCCGTGTCTGATAGATACGGTGCATTCCTGCCCTTTTTTTTACCGTAAGGCAGCAGAGCAGGGAGGCCTGCAGTGCTGCCCTACGGTAAAACCTCATAAATGAGTCCCGGGGTGTTTAGTGGTCCTTGTCCCATTTCAAGATGGCTGTAACCCCGTAAGGCTGGAAGCTTCCACAGCCTGGTCACAGCCAGTCCCTCTCTTGGGACAGTAGCATTATCTGAAACTAAAAACAGTAGTTTGAAGTGCCAAAACCCTAAATAATAGTAATAGGCGCAGCATTGTATTATTCTTAGCTATGTTCAAGCTATACAAATAGCTAAACATACATACATGTCAATCAATCAATCAATCAGTGACACTTATAAAGCGCGCTACATACCCGTGGGGTCTCAAGGCGCTGGGGGGGGGGGGAGCCGCTACTGCTCGAACAGCCAGGTCTTCAGCTTCTTCCTGAAGGAGAGGTGGTCTTGGGTCAGGCGCAGGTCGGTCGGGAGGGAGTTCCAGGTCTTGGCGGCCAGGTGGGAGAAGGACCTTCCTCCTGTAGTCGCTCTTCGGATGCGGGGGACGGCGGCGAGGGCGTGGTTGGCTGATCGGAGGTGGCGTTTGGGAGCGTAGAAGTTGACTCGGCTGTTGAGGTAGCTCGGGCCTTGGTCGTGTAGGGCTTTGTGTGCGTGGGTGAGGAGGCGGAAGGTGATTCTTTTGTTGACGGGGAGCCAGTGAAGGTCTCGCAGATGTCCGGAGATGTGGCTGGTTCGTGGGATGTCGAGGATGAGTCTGGCTGAGGCGTTCTGGATCCGCTGGAGTCTCTTCTGGAGCTTGGCGGTGGTCCCGGCGTAGAGGGCGTTGCCGTAGTCCAGTCGGCTGGTGACGAGGGCCTGGGTGACGGTCTTCCTGGTCTCGGTGGGGATCCACCAGAAGATCTTCCGTAGCATGCGTAGGATGTTGAAGCATGCCGAGGAGACGTTGTTGACTTGCCTGGTCATGGAGAGGGAGGAGTCCAGGATGAAGCCCAGGTTGCGTGCATGGTCTGTCGGTTTGGGTGCGGTGCCCAGGGCGGGAGGCCACCAGGAGTCGTCCCAGGCGGAGGGAGAGGGGCCCAGGATGAGGACCTCCGTCTTGTCCGAGTTCAGTTTCAGGCGGCTGGTCGTCATCCACTCGGCTACCTCTTTCATCCCTTCGTGCAGGTTGGCTCTGGCGGCGGCGGGGTCGTTGGTCAGGGAGAGGATCAGCTGGGTGTCGTCGGCGTAGGAGATTATGCTGAGGTTGTGTTTGCGTACGATGGCCGCGAGGGGGCTCATGTAGACGTTGAAGAGGGTGGGGCTCAGAGATGATCCTTGGGGGACGCCGCAGATGACTTCGGTGGCCTCTGACTTGTACGGTGGTAGGCGGACTCTCTGTGTTCTCCCGTCGAGGAAGGAGGTGATCCACTCCAGCGCCTTGTCCTGGATTCCGACGTTGCTGAGGCGCTGCACTAGGGTGCGGTGGCAGACCGTGTCGAATGCCGCGGAGAGGTCTAGGAGGATGAGGGCCGCTGTTTCTCCATTGTCCATCAGGGCTCGGATGTCGTCGGTGGCGGCGATGAGGGCGGTCTCGGTGCTGTGGTTGGCTCGGAAGCCGGACTGTGAGGGGTCGAGGGATCCGTTCGTCTCGAGGAAAGCGGCCATCTGCTTGTTGACGGTCTTCTCGATGACTTTGGCTGGAAACGGGAGGAGCGAGATGGGGCGGTAGTTCTTGAGGTCGGTGGGGTCCGCTGTTGGTTTCTTGAGTAGGGCGCTGAGTTCGGCGTGTTTCCAGCTCTCGGGGAAGATGGTGGTGTCGAGGGATGTGTTGATGATGTCTCGCAGGTGGGGTGCGATGACAGCGTCGGCTTTGTTGAAGACGTGGTGAGGGCAGGGGTCGGTCGGTGATCCGGAGTGGATGGAGTTCATCGTGCGGATGGTGTCTTCGGTGCTGATCGGGGTCCAGGCGTGGAGGGTGGTGGTGGGGGGTGGTTGTTCGGTTATGGTGTGCGTTGGTTGGTTGTTGAAGCTGTTGTGTATGTCCGCGATCTTGTTGTGGAAGTATGAAGCCAGGGAGTTGCAGAGGTCTTGCGATGGGGTGATGTCGTTGTTTCCTGCGCTGGGGTTGGAAAGCTCTTTGACGATGTTGAAGAGTTCCTTGCAGTTGTGTGCGTTGTTGTCCAACCGGTCCTTGAATGCTGTTTTCTTGGCGGCGCGGATCAGCTGGTGGTGTTTCCGGGTGGCAAGTTTGAAGGAGGTCCTGTTGTCCGGTGTCGGTTCCCTTCTCCAGACTTTCTCGAGGGCTCGGCAGTTCTTCTTGGAGCTCTTGAGTTCGTCGGTGAACCATGGGGCTTTCTTGCTGCCGGGTCTGCTGGGCGGGGTCCTCAGTGGGGCGAGTTCGTCCGCGCAGTTGCTGATCCACTTCGTGAGGTTGTCGGCGGCCTGGCTGGGGTTCGCTGAGCTGGCAGGAGGGTGCTGGCTCAGGGAGGTGGCGAGCTGGTCTGCTGTGATCTTGTTCCAGCTTCTGCGGGCGGTCTGTTGCTGGTGGTGGTGGGTCGTTGTTTTCTTGAAGGTGAAGTGGACGCAGCTGTGGTCCGTCCATTGAAGCTCTGTGGTGTGGCTGAAGTTGATGTCCTTGCTGGATGAGAAGACAGCGTCGAGTGTGTGTCCGGCGAGGTGGGTGGGGGTGGACACCAGTTGCTTGAGTCCCAGGTTGGTGAGGTTGTCGAGCAGGGTGCTGGTGTTGCGGTCGTTGTTGTTCTCCAGATGGAAGTTGAGGTCTCCCAGGAGGATGTAGTCAGCGGAGGGGAGGGCATGTGGGCTGACGAAGTCGGCGATGTCCTCGCTGAATTGTGTGCGTGGTCCAGGGGGTCGGTAGATCAGGGTGCCTCTGAGGGTGGTGTTCGGGTTGGTGTGGATCTGGAAATGCAGGTGTTCGGCGGTGGTCAGGGAGTTGTCGGTGCTGGTCGTGAGACGGATGGTGCTCCTGTGGATGATGGCGATGCCTCCTCCCATCTGGTTGGCGTTTCGGTCCCTCCGGACGATCTTGTAGCCCTCTGGGATGGCGATGGCGATGTCGGGAGCTGAAGAGGCGTTCATCCAGGTCTCCGTGAGGAAGGCAACGTCTGGAGCTGTGGTGTCGAGGAGGTTCCAGAGTTCGATGGCATGTCTGTGGATGGAGCGGGTGTTGAGCAGGATGCACTTGAGGTGGGTACTGCTGGTGTTCGGCTTGGTGGGTGCTGGTGCGAGGCAGGTCCGGATGCAGGTGAACTTGCAGGCGTGGCAGCTGAAGGGTCCGTGGGTACGTCGTGGAGAGGCTTGATGGCATTCTGGGAGTCGGCCGGTGTTGAGAGCGGTGAGGGTGGCGGCGGAGTACGTCAGGCGGGTCGGTCGGGGTCTTCGGGGGCCAGGGGTCCTGGCGCTGGTCGCGATCCGGTCGCGGACGGGCGTAGACGGGCTTACCTTTGGCGCGCCTTCGGCGCACAATCGGCGCGCCCGCTGCGCGTGACCGCTGCGCGTCCGCACGGTCGCCATTTAAGGCGAAGTGCGCGGGTGGGCGGAGCAGCTGGGAGGCGGGAGCGGGGAGGGAACAGAAGAGAAAAAGGGGCGGGGCCAATGTCGGTGGCGGGAAGCGAGAGCGGAGGGCGGCGAGGTAGGCGGCCAATCAGGAAGGAAACTGGACACGGCACAGGGGATACAAAGAAATTAACAGGCACAAATTTAGGGCAAAACAAATAAAAACGGCAAAATACGCGAGCAGACGGCAGAAACAGACAAGCACAAATTTAGGGCAAAACAAATAAAAACAGCAAAATACGCGAGCAGACGGCAGAAACAGACAAGCACAAATTTAGGGCAAAACGAGGAAAAACAGCAAAATACGCGAGCAGACGGCAGAAACAGACAAGCACAAATTACGGGCAAAACAAGGAAAAACAGCAAAATACGCGAGCAGACGGCAGAAACAGACAAGCACAGATTACGGGCAAAACAAGGAAAAACAGCAAAATACGCGAGCAGACGGCAGAAACAGACAAGCACAAATTTAGGGCAAAACAACTGGGAAACCAGAGGGGAGCGACCACGGCGTCAGCGAGGCCGGCGGCGAGGCAGAAGGCAGGCAGAGGGGAACACACGCAGCAGCTGGTGGCCGTGCGGCGCGGGGGTGTCCCACAAGTGGGTCATGTGAGAGAGAAAGTGAGAAAGAGGGACTGAAAGAATGAAAAGGAGTGGGGAAGAGAGACAGAGAGCCAGTGAGATGGGGCTAGAGAGGAATATGTGAAAAAATACAGATTCCTGCATTTTATTCCCCCAAATCCCATAATCTGGATTATTCCCCCTGCCGGTATCGGTATTTCCAGGGCGATGGGAATAACAGGTTCGATTTTGACAATCACCATATAATGTAGAGCTAGAGTAACAGAGGAAGGACTAGTAGTTGGAACACCCCTAACTGGCTTAAACTCATCTGCACATCTGCACTGCAAGTGCTTCCCACAATGCATGTGCACTGTGGTCATTCAACCAGTGACATCACTTGTGTTAAAAACACTACAGTAACTAGTGCATTGATATCACAATATGTTTTCAGATCTGAAAAGGAGTTCTAATAGAAAATTTGCAATAGCAGAAATGATGTATCAAAGAATAGGATTTTACAAAACAGATGAGTATTAAGAAATAGATCTGAAAAACAACACTTTTTTTTATATTAACAGATGGACAGAAAAAACTGCCGGAGGCGTAACCAATAAAATGCTGTGTTCACATAAGCATTATTTTCCGTTCTCATTGTTAACCTGTCTTGTCCAACTCTTTGTATCAGATGAGGCAGCACCCATTTTAGGCCTGCTATTAAATTAAAAGGAGGCCCTTACAATACATGAATTTGCAAGGTATTTACTGGCAATCACCGCCCTGACATATTCTCTCTAACTTTTCACCCGTTCTGTTTTATTGGTCGTCTTAGCCTCTGACCATTCTCTGAAATCTTTTAACCGCTTATCTATGTACAGAAGCTTACCGTGATGCCATTTTGATGATGCCATTCGTAAACATGATTTGATTCTTTCTAGAACAATTCTTTCTAGAAGAATTCTAGGCCCTTTGGACGTTCCCAAAATTGAATAATCATAATTAGCCTTCATGTCGTTTAGATGATACTATGACCTTGCACTCTTCATCCCTCTCAAGATACTGCACACTTCCTGTAACCAGCGTGTGGACAGGAAGTGTGTAGAACAACATGAATTTCAGTGTAGTACAGTGCAAGGACAGCATGAGTGAATGCATCTGCCCCAGAAGTAGAAGTTCAAAGTAACAGAGAGAGAGGTTAGCATCATACTTTGTGTCCAAGTGATCTTTCCACCCCACTCTCATGATTGGTCAGTGGCTTTGGAGATGACACAATTTACAAATGATTCTTAGAACAACATAGTATTGCAGTATGTGGAACATATTCTTCTCTTTCCCTGCCCTTATAAACATCTAAAATGCAACAATTACAGTGAGCTGAAGAAACATTTGGGCAACTGTGACCAGCAAACTCAAAGATGGGAAATTATTTGAATTGCTAATTGTTCTGATGGCCTATTTTTTTTATATCACATCTTTTTATGGATGGACTATTTTACAACTTGACCGGTTTTGCAATTATATTTTTTCTGTTGCTTTAATACAACCGAACAGGAAGACATTAACTCGGCCACTCTATTCATCCTTGGTAAATTCTAAGTGGAACACTGCCTTTTCCTTCAAAGCAAGCTCATACATGCAAGCAGGTTCATGAAACATTTCATACGCTCTCAACCATATGGTATTCGTTGACATATGGTCGTCGAGGAAGAGTTTTAAGGCATTAATATACAGCTGCCTATTACTGTGCTAATGAGAAGGCTTACTGTAGTGCAGATCTATCAGTTCGTGGCGGGACGCAAAACCTCCAAGCAATCAATCAATTGATCAATAGCACTAAAAGTCAATGATTGGATGCTAGTCACTGTCACAAAACTGATTAGTCACCTTGCAAAGGAAACAGAGTCATACAGAGGACGAACATGTAAACAAAGGGCATACGCTATAATTCTGGCTTTACTACTTGAGCTAGATACTCCAGGGCATATTTACAAGGGCATTGTGCCATAGGAGCATCACTTTTTCGGACGCTCCAGTGGCGAAATGCCTTGCTCCATATTTTTACTATTAGCTACTTTGCGTGACTTAACGCCACCTTATAAATATGGCCCTCCTTGCCGCAGTTTTTGCAGAAAAGGGGCGTGCAATGGGTGTCGCTTTTCCCATGCAGCACCCATTGCTTTTTGAGACTGCTCCAGATTTACAAGGTTCTGTAAATCTTAGGTAGCGCCAAAAACTAACGCCGTTGAAAAGGAGGCGTTTGAGTGGCACAACTAAAAGAAATATTTTTCTTTTACCTCGTTTTTTGCTTTTTCTATGTGTTCTGCATCCTGCATCACACATAGAAGTAGAAAAACTGCATCAATTATTGTTTTTGTTCAGGAAGGTGTCCCTTCCTGCACAAACACAATCATCCTTGCAACACAGGCA
Source organism: Lissotriton vulgaris (assembly GCF_964263255.1). NCBI lineage: Eukaryota > Metazoa > Chordata > Amphibia > Caudata > Salamandridae > Lissotriton > Lissotriton vulgaris. Next base: position 1,473,399,660 of record NC_141685.1, read on the forward strand.
GCTTTTTTAGCTCTGGTGCAAGGGAAAACGCAATGGTGCACTGTGTTCTTGTGAATACAGCGCATCCCTGCATTTTTTAAATGACGCAGCACAGCTACATTGCTTGCAGTACTACGCTGCGCCATATCGTTGTCAATATGCTCCTCTGATTCTAGGCAAACCAGTTCCCCCAACTATTTCCTTTCGACTTTCTCTTCCTCGAATTGTAAATCTGTGTAATATAAGCCTTTTTAGCTGCACTGTCTGCTGCCAAGTAATGCCCAAATTACAACTTCCCCATCAATATCATGCACTGTACCACAAAATCAGCTACACAGGTTTCTGTAACTATTTATATATATATTTACTTTAAAATAGTAGTCCAGTGGTCTTCAAAGCGTTACAAATGTATCCGAAATTTCTAATAAACGAGAAATAAAAAGTACTACATACAAATTCTGGCAATTGGTTAAATGAGGCAGCGGCACGGCTGCCTCCCGAACTTTGGGTCCAGCATTTCCAAGGCCAATTTGCTTCCTTGTTCAATACTGACTCTAATTACCCTGAGGTTAATACTGAGGCTGTTCTTCTATTTCACAAAGGAGAGATAGAAAGGGTTCTGGATGGTTTTCCTACGGGTAGGACTCACGGTCTGGACTGTATTCCGACTGATCTTTATAAACTGGATAGGGGGATCTGGACAGATTATATTTATATCATCGTAAATGCTATAGCCAGAGGTGAGCCAATACCGGATTCTTAGCGTGGGCCGAAATTATTTCTATATATAAAAAGGGTGACCATGCCAGTCCTAGCAACTGTAGGCCAATAAGCCTAATTGACACTTTACAGAAAATAGTTGCTAGACTTGTGCTAGGTGGAGTCAATGAATGGATAGTAGATAAGAATGTATTATCTACCTATCAAGCGGGCTTTCGCCCCCACGTCAGCACCATTGATCAAGTCTTCAGATTTACGATGATTTACTGGAGTACAGTGATTTTAGCAGGGGGAACTCTTTATGCAGCATTTGTTGGTTTAAAATCAGTATTTGAATTAGTACACCGTCACAAGCTTTGGAACTCATTAAAGGAAGCCGGGATGCCCTTAGATATTGTAGGTTTTATCATCAAATTGCATGAGGTGAACTATGCCCAAGTAAGGTGGGGTCAGCAGGGTGAATTGACTGATCGCTTCCCTGTTAACAAAGGGAGTGTCCTTGCCCCTCCCCTATTCTCCCGATTTATAAATAAGGTTATCGATTATTATTCCAATTTTCCAACTGATGCTCCAACTCTTGCCAGTTCAGGGGTACCATTAATAATGTTTGCAGACAACGCTTTAACTCTATCCAAAACTCAATCTGGTCTGCAACGTGCCCTTGACAGGTTTATAGTGTTTTGCAACGATCATGATCTTGTGGTGAACGTCGACAAAACTAAGTTCATGGTGCTGCATAAATATAAACTTATTAAAGGCAAAGTAGCAATGAACAAAGCACCACTAGAACAAACTGATACCTTTACATATCTATGAGTGACTATGGGTAGAAGGATGAACTGGGCACCACAATTAGGTGTATTAGTTCTTAGGTACAACCAGTTAGGTGGTGATGCCCTACTAAAGGAACACCGACTGTCATCCTCTAAACCTGTAGGCCCAGTCCTATCAATTTATAATGGGAAAATCAGAGCTTCTATTACCTATGGCGCTGAACTTTGGGGGTTTGAAAATCTATCATCCCTAGTTCATGAGCAAAATAAGTTTCTGAGATCTCTGACCGCCCTCCCACAATCAAACCCCACCAAGCCTTTGCTTGTAGACCAGGTTGCACTTCCTTTGATGAGGTTGCAGGATTCAGACCCCTAACCTATTGGAGGAGGCTCTGTGCTACCCCTGAACTTGCACCCAATGCAAATGCACTAATGCATGTCAGGAATTCTGACCTATCATCACAAATTAAATGGTTGCAGAACATTAAGGTCAATCTCTATGACATGGGGCTTAGCCATCTGTGGATTGACCCAATAGGGAATGCATTTCCCAACAAAAATGACTAAAGTGCTCTATTGGAACATGATCACCAAGAAGACCCTGTCGATGGTAGGTAGTACTTCGCTTATAGGTATCTTCCTTGAGCATAAGCTTGTAATGCAAGTAGAAGCCTACTGGAATTTGATTACGAAAGTTGGTGATAGGAAACTATTTCACCAATTTGGAGTGGGCACTTTTTCGTTAAGACCTTTTGTAGCAAAATGGAATAAGGCCTCGGTCATTAACTGCCCTTTTTGCCCTACTCAGGAAGAGTCAATAACTCACCTATTGTTTGTGTGCCCGGCTTATAAGGGCCCTCGTCATATGTGGCTCAAGCCGCTGTGCTCCAATCTTGGTACCAGATCCTGTATGACAGCTATGCGTATCTTGGCAACAAACACCCGTGCAGATATTGTTATCGCTATTGCAAAATTTCTAAGCTGGTTATGGGCAATAAGAAGAAAAAATTTGGAGGCTGCTCCTGGGTCTCTACCCAGTATCTAAATATGTTATTAATAATCGGACATCTCCTTGCAAAGGATATGGTGTATTTTGACTTGATTTTACTCTTTGTTTTTTTACTTTAAAACAGTTGTTAGGATTATCGATAATGATTGATATTAAATTTTGTATGAATTGTATGTTTTTAGGGTGTAATCCGTTTTATCGACACTTTTATGTCTGGATTGTGTCTTTTGTGATTGAAAATTATCGAATAAAGACTAACTAAATACTGAATACTGAATACTACATATTTCTTTCTGAACATAGTTCCTAATGGGAAAGAAATTTGTCTTACATTCCATACTATGGTCATTGGAGGACGCTGTTCAGGTGTTCAATTTTCATATCCTGTTCAGTTTGTGATCAAAGCTTATGTGGAACCAAAATAAGTGCACAGAAGAATATATACGTATATGGGGAAAAAAACAAAACCTTGGAAGCAGGAAGCAAACACGAAACTTGCCAAAGGTGAGAATTACAATAAAACTGTGCGAATTTGAAAATTTCTTTGTAAAACGCTCTGCAAATTACCTGAATTTACGAAAATTGTCAAATTAATGTTGTGTTATATTGCATGAAAATTGAACAGTGCACACCTTATGTCAAAAATTACCAGCAAAGGAGTGGCTCAAGCAGAAAATACCTCAGTGAGACATTTTCTGCTCACAGTCTAGCTCAGTCATTTTCTGTAGGTGGTAGTACCCCACAAAAAAACAGTGGAAACGTCTGCGCCTCTAAAATTTGATACATTTTCAGAATTTCACAAATTGTCTAGGCGTAATAAAAATGTTGCACACTTCTACTGATAACCAAACTCTGTAAAAATCATGCAGTGCCTTTGTCCATTGATCATGGTGGGGAGGAAATACCCTTCACAGCTGCATTTGCACAAGGCATTGTTGAGTGATTTGATTGTGGGAGGATAATAAAGACCCGATCCAACATCTTGCAGAAAAGTTTATCTTCAGGACATTAAGTAGAAAATCACAATTTGTCACAATATTCAAATTAACAATCAACCATTACAGACCATTACAGACCATTGGCTGCTAGGACACCGACTTCCTCCACCTCCCCCATGCAGTTATGATGCCTTTGCTTCCGCTTCCGGGTTGCATTTCAGAGATGTGTAGACAGCGAGACGTGCCAGGTCGATACTTGCTGGTGTGAAATTGGGCTCACGTCAGTCAGTCAGTTGCCTGCCAGTGCCTCAATACGCTTCTCTAGCAAGTCCAGACTACTGCAGCTCCAATGTTTCAACACCCTTGAGCAGCCACTAGTAAGGGGGGAGACACTCATGAAAAAATCCACAGGGGGAGCCACCAGGGTTCACACCAAGGGATAAGTGCTGAGCATTTTTCCTGGCAGCAGGTCGCTGGAAAGGGTCACCTCCATCATTGTATTGTGGACCCAGGCTAAAGAAAACAAGCTAACAAGGCTCCTCCATGTAAATCTATGGGAAAGCACCACCATGGGAAGTGTCTGGCATGGTTCCTGGTAGTGGGTCGCTGGGTGGGGTCTCACAGAATTTGGCTCATGGTTGCATGGCTAAAGGCGCTGCAACATTGTTGAGCCAGTAGAACCAGGAAAAGAAGGTCTGACATTTGAGACTGTGTGTTTGAAAATAAAAGATAAATAATTTAAAAAAGAAACAAGAAAGGAAAAAAGCATTTACAACAAAAGGTAAAGAAGGATTCAGCATGGGGAAACACTCAAAAGTCACCAATTTGATGAGGAATTTTTGATGTTGCTTCAACATTTGCTCTTAGAGCTAAATCACGGTCACTCCAAGTAAAATCAGCCTCAGCAGCAGCAAGAGCTGATTGTAGTTTACAGTCACGTCATGGGCCAAGACCCCTAACAAGTCCTTTGAGTTTCGAAGATGTTTCATCTGAAGTCTCCAAAGAAGGAGAGCCGGATTTGGTAGGTTCCTCTCAAGAGGTCTAATTTACCCCTGGTGGGTGTTCCGAAGGGTTGCGAAGACCAGCAGGTCTTACAGTGGGTAGATGCATTCATCAAGAGGCATGTTTTTCCAGATCATGCTGGGAACTTGACACGAGCACATAGGGCCCTGGCTCAACCATTTCCGAACTCAAAACTGCCTCACAAGATATTGGTGAAGTTTGCGGACTATCACATAAATGAGGAAGTGCTAGCCAGAGCTATAGAAAAGAAACAGCTCTCAACTAATGGAATACCTCATTGTCGATTTTTTTCTGATATGTCAGCTGTGGCAGCTCGCCACCCTAAAGAATTTGTCAAAATGTTGTATCTGTTTAAAGCACAAGGAGCCCAGGCAACAATCGCCCAACAGTCAAAACTAAGAGTATTGATCAAAGGGCAGTTTCATATGTTCACAAATCTGGTTGATGCTCGAGTTTCTGCAGACGATTTCTGAGTATTAAATTCGGAATATGGTATAAGTGCAATAGATGATTTTAGCTGGGGGGCAAAGGTGAATGGTGTTTGCGTTGGAAATTGATTTAAAGCTGCCATTTATGTCTGAGTGTAAGTTTTGAATGTATATAAGTGGAAGAGGAACTAATTGGTATTACACTGCATTGTCTGTGGGTGAGTTTGGATTGGGTATCCACCAGCGGTGCACCACCATGGCACCCAGGGAGCCTGTTGACTGCTGCGAGAGGGGTACTGAGGGCCATCCCCTCTCTCTTGGGTTCAAGGTTAGGGGTGTCACGGGGTGGGGGGTGCAGGAGGGGGTTTTGGGCAGAGGGATGCATGATTAGCAAAAAAGAACAAAACCATAGGAGTTATGTGTTATTGGGTTTATATTATTGAGGGAGGGCTCAATTCATAGTATGCTACCATGGTATTGGGTCTTAAAGCAAGTATTATATTGTGTAAAGTCAACAGAATGTCAAATAAGCAGCAGTATACGGGATTATTAAATGGCTAACTTATTTTTCCCCATCAGTCCTATTTCTTCAAGAGACCCCCTGAAAAGCAACTCTCCAATGCTTTTTATCCCTAAACATTATTCTGGGACATATTTCGCTTCAGCAGATTTGGCGGTGAGGGGAGAAGCAATCTATCTGGATGAAGGGGTGGATTGGTTGGTTACTCAAATACATAGGGATCCTTATGGATCTGGTTTACCCTCAGCTTTAATGGTAAACCTCTTAATTTGGTAAATTATTAGACCCCGGTAGCGGATGATTCAAATGCAATAAACCATATCAATAATATGGCTATGGGAGCTGCAGGTCCAATTATAATAGGGGCAAATTTCAATTTTATCCAAGATTTATTTTCTAGGATAAATCCAACAAAGCTAAAAAGCAGTTGAAGCTGAACACTAAAAATGTGTTTGAGATACAATGAAGCAGTATTACCAATTGACTGATAAATGGTGCAGAGACCATGTGGGAATCACAAAATATACCTGTTTTTCGCGCCGTTTTCAGTCTGCTTCCCATAAAGACTATTTACTCAGTTCAAGGTCCCTGAAATGTGTAGATTCAGTTATCTGGGCAAATTCATTTTCAGACCACATTTTTTGCTATCACTGAAATTGAGTTAGAGGTAAGGAGAAGGGAGAGGTCCAGATGGCAGATGGATCGTAGCTTCCTTGTCAATCAACCATGGGTATTAAGTATGAAAACTTGTATTGCTGAGTTCTTTCGGTTGAATAAAGGTACCACTTCCGTATTTTCAATCTGGGGAGCTTTTAATGTAGCTATCCGGTGGTCTATTGTTGCATTTATGGATTTACAACTAAACATTGTTTGAAATGTATAGCTGGGCTCCAATCTACAGTTGACGCTGTTCTACAGAAGAGGAATTTCTCCCATGGGCCACAAATACTAAAAAGACATGCAGCTGGTTAAAGATAAACACAAATTTAGTGATTTTTTTTTATTTAGGAGGAGATTAATAGCTCAAGGGCATTCCAACAGCAGGTTTACGAGGAGAGCCAGATCGTGGGTATATATCTAGCATGGTCGATGTGGCTTAAACAGAAGGTCGCACTAGTTACTTAGTTGCAGAAGTCACAATCTGGGGTAGTGACCAGAAACGGGGATGAGGTATAAAATGTTTTCTTACAACACTATAGAAATCTGTATTAAAGTCAATCCTAGGGGGTCGATGTGGATGTTGGTTGGACCGACATCTGCGGTTTGAATTCTGACTGCCGTATTATGAATGCGGGAGTCGGAATTCAAACCGGCCGGTCATTCCAGCTGGATTTCAACAGGCTCAAAAAGCCCGTCGCCCAGTTGGATCCGGCACGTAATCCCATAAGGGCGGTGTTTCTGCCATTAGGATTACGATGTCAGTTTCTGACAGACTTTTCATGTCGGGCTTTCCGGCTTTGGTGGCTCCTAGCAGGGCCTCATGATTCATCAGCATCTGTCCGAAGGCCTGGGGCACCTATGGTGTCCCCCTGTTAATCCCTGCACCGATCAGCAAACACCCCCATTTCCCTATGGGAGGGTGTGCTATGGCCAGTTTACGCTTGCAGCACCAGCTCCCATAGAGAATGGCAGTGTGCGACCACACTATGTGCGCCGGGAATGAGGGCCATGGTCTCTAATTAAAGTATAGCTTGATATTTCCAGTCTGTCAGGCTGCCACAGTTGACAAATTCTCTGGCAGAGAAAATAGCTGCAGATATATCAGCAGTAGAGATTCAGCAGGCTCTTGCATCCACATCATGTGGGAAGGCCTGTGGCAATTTCGGCCTTCCAACTGAGTTTTTTAAAGCATTTGCTACTGAGTTTACACCCTTCTTGATCGTGCTTTTTAATTTTATAAAGGAAGGGGTAGGTTCCGCTGACTTTTGAGGAATCAGCAGTTGTTCCTTTTTTTAAAAAAAGGGTAAAAACCCAAGAGGTGTGAACTCATACCGACCAATCAGTCTGCTGAACGCATATTACAAGCTTTTAATGAAAGTATGGGCAAACCAAATTACCCCTTTAGCCCAGGTGCTTATACATAATGAGCAGACTGGGTTTGTGGCTGGGAGGGTGCTGTCAGCCAGTACAGGTTTTTTAGTGCACGCCCTGGATTATTTTGAGGTAAATCAGACTTTTGCAGTGACAATGATGGTCGATGCGGAGAAAGCTTTTGGCCTAGTAAACTGGGACACTCTTTTTTATGGTTTAAGCAGGTTCGGTTTTCCGCCTTAATTTATAGCAATGCTCCAAAATCTTTTTCAAGGGGCCCAAGCAAGGGTGTTCATGAATTCAGATCTTGCAGGGATGGTAGATATAAACAGGGGGACATGCCAGGGGTGTCCTTTGTCCCCAGTTTAATTTACATTATTTATAGAACCCTTGGCAGTCAGAATTTGGGAAAATGTCTGGATAGAGGCACCAATAGCCGGGATGTCAAAATTAGAATTATTTGTGGATGACATCATCCTATACCTTAGACCAGAAGAGCAGAACATACAAAAGATGTTGGGAGAGTTTGAGCAGTTCCAAATGATTGGGGGCTAGTAAATTAACCAGAACAAAACAGAACTGCTGTTATTTAATACCTCTGTAAGTAATTGCCCTTCTACCCTGCAGTAGCAGGCTCGTTTTCTGATTCTGTATTTAGGGATATATGTCACACATCATTAGTCAGAGCTTTTCCAATTAAATTATCAGGTGATGATGAAGAAGATCAAGGACCTGTTGGATAAATGGGCTTTTCCCCCCCTCATATTAGTAGGAAGGATACCCCTTATTAAAATGTCCATTTGAACCTTGTTAATATTTACTTTTTCTAATGTCCCAATAAAAATCAGTAAGGCTTATTTGAAAGAACTTGAGGTACTTTTTTGATGCTTTTTGTGGATCAAGAAGGCCTCAACGGTTAAACTCTCAGTACTGCAACTTGATATAAACCAGACGGGTTGGCACTACCTCAGATGTGTGCTTATTATGAAGCCTCCTTTATCGATATATTGGTATGATCAATAGACGCAAAAGGGTCTCTAGACTGTTTTTTCCTGGAAATACAGGTGCAGGAGGAGGGATCCCAGTTCCTGGTATTCATCAAGATGCCTAAACTACCAAAAAACAAGGTATAAAGTTGTCCAGGAATTTGGTGCGAGACATCAACCATTTTATGTAAAAAAAAAGCAGATCAGCAGGATATGAGTATGTGCAGCCTAATGAGTGTAAATATCTAGGTTTAAAAATGTTACATAGTAATTTAGGATTTTAGAACGAGAACGGTTTCAAAGAATTGGGACACTTCTTGGTGAGGGTAAAATATATTTCTTGGCAAGTTCTTTATGCAAGGTGTGGTGATTGATGTAAGCTTTTTTTTTAAGTTTCAGCAGATTATTCAGTTAGTGAAAAAATGCTGACCTGAGTTCAGCTCACTCTCTTACCCTGCATTAGTTGCCTTGTTCAGGGCAAAACTCAGGGGATTGGCAACTGGTATAGATTATTATAGACTGCCATCAGGTGAAACGTTTTTTAGATAAAATTAGCCGGTCGAAACAAGGCACTTTCTCAGAGGCAACGTGGCAGTTGATATCATCACTAGGCCTTAAGGCTTTAAGAGCAGTGAGTTTTAAAAGGATGTCCTTTTTATCCTGCTGGATGGCAAGGGCTCTTCACTGGATATATCCTGCCTTAGAGGATCGTTATTTGCGTTGTTGGCGGTAGGGGATGGGCGGCAGGTTACACATCTTTTCTACCTGCCCAAAGGTGGCTCAGTTTTGGGAACAGGTGGTTTCTGCCCTTAGTCTAGGATTGCAGACTAGGTTCGATCCAGAGGCCAGTGTCGCACTTTTTGGCTTTTTTTGACAGGAGCAGAACACCCCGATAGGTAACCTGAATCAGGCGTTTATCATAATATCCTCTTTAATAGCTCATTCCTTGATCCTTCAGAATTCAAAGTCATCTAGAGTACCCACATATCAAGAGTGACTCAATAAAATGAACCAAACAAAAATGTTTGAAGAGGCATATGTAAAAAGGGTGGGGCATTAAAAGATTCACTGCCTCGTGGCAGTTTCTGGATGCAATGGAAAATGCCATTATAGTAGGGTAGTCATTAATGTTTTGCTATGTAGGCATTTTTAGTTGTATATGTATTGTATTATCATATCCATATAGTTATGATGGTAGTCAAGTATGTAATTTATGAAAATAGGGTTGCACTTTTACAGGTCGCTATTCTTTATTATATATTATATCTGTGATTAATTCTGATGGCTGCAATATCATGAATGTCAAAAGCTAGGCATGGGATGGTTATTGTAGCTTCTGTATTTTAGGCACATGTACATGTTTGCTGCTATACAGTTTTTCAGTACAAAAAAGGGGGGGTTGAGGCTCTCAGGGCCCTTAGGGATATTTCTATGTACCTCAGGTAGGAATCCAAGGCTAGCACGAATGCCCTATATTGTTTAAATATGTAAAATACTGATGTTTAGAACGTTTGGCCTCTTTTGAACAGTGCTTGGTCCCAAATTGTGTAAATCATGCTGAACAAAATTGATGATTATTTATTTGTTTTGTATGCCTTGCAATGTTTTCTCATGTATTCGAAAATTATAAGATTCTGCTCAATAAAAAATGTATAAAAAAAAAAGAATATGCCATCCTTTATCAGTATCCAGGGTGAGTAACAACTGAAAAAGGCAAGCTGTGACTACTGTCTTGATACCAACAGGCCACTTTTTTTTGGAGTGGGTATGCTCCGAATCCCTCCCTTTGCTCATAGAATATCTCAATAGTGGGACATTGATGGTGAAATACTTGGGTCACCCATGCAAGTCCTGATTGGTTCCTACACCTTAAATCCTTAAAAGCACAGCAATACCCACCATTTATATAAACAAGGGTACGAGAGCAGTGGACTTCCAGCTGGACATGACCAGGTTAATGGAATTGAACTACAGTAGATTTGCTCATTAATTTTGCATGCCTGAGGGTTGAGATGAGATGGCCCCTGTAGAGTGTAGATGAGTGGTTCATCAATGTGCTGAAATTCCTTCAAGACATTCTGCACTTCATTCTAAAACTTACCTACAGAGGTGCGCTCAAGACCATGTGCAGAAGTAGGGCAATCTTACCAAGGCAACAGTTCAGCATGTTGATACTTTTGAACTCATGAAGCTTTGTTGGATGAAAAGAGTATTATGTAGAGGGAACTTGTTTATTTATCTTGAGGCACGGATTCCCAAACTCTTCCACTGTATAACCATAGCCTACTCTATTCTGGGTTGAGCATGTTCATAGTGTATAGTTTTCAAGAGCCCTAGACAATAATGAATGAAGAGAATAACAGAGGGAACTTTTCAAGTATATTACTCTGGTTCTGTTGCTACCCAGAAAACATGCACATGGAAAACCACTAGGGTTTGGGCACCCTGACTTCTAAGCAATTACTATCATATTACCTAATGAAGAGAGATATTATCTATGGACTTTCCTCTCTTTCTGAAATGAGGTGGTAATGGGTTGTTTGTATACACATACCCGGGTAACACTATGATACTTTGATGCCAAGTGGAATAGATATTCTCTCCTTCTCATGGGCTAACACAGGTATGGGGCTGGACCCATTTGTGATGTCCGTAAACCTTGGTGATAGCAGCAGGTAAATGTGCAATTACATGTGGTCCCTTTGAACAGTACCTCATCAGCCAAGTAGATAGATCTGTAAATGTACCCCTCACTGTTGTCAACTGTTTGTAACCTTCTGCCAAATGTAGAGTGGGCTCTGACTTTCATTCTATTGAGATCTATGAAATGAGTAAGGAGTATTTGCATTGATACAAATTGATAGAATTTAGATTTTAAGTGCCATGTCAAAAGTAATACCAGTATAGTCAACTCACACTAAGTATGCAGGCCTATGCATACTAAATATTGTTGGTCAACATTAGTACCAGACTGAAAAAAAGATTAGGAGTGAAACTGTATTGGCAAGAAATCTATGGAATGGTTCAGTTGGTTGCCACCTGACACATTATCTCAAGATGTGTATGCCTGTTCAGTTTCTCCAGATGGCTAGGCTGCTTGTAATAGTTTCAGACCCACCTAGCTGTTAGAGTTCTAATTTTTGCCATACAAGTAGCAGTTGCTGTGCAGACATCTAAATGTTGTGAGCGACATGGCGTAGTGGTCTGTACCAGCCATGCCACCCTTTGAGTTTGTATTGCTGAGGAAGCTGGCACAGGTATTGCAGGAGGGGCCAACCTGGAGGTTGTATTCATCCATTGCTCCACAGATTGTCAGAAATAAAATGCAAATGATGTAGCTGAATGTTAGAATTCTGTTAGAAAAAGCTGATAACTGGTTCAGATGGGAAAGTAAAGCTGACTTGCAAGTGAGCGCTGGCACCTGAATTTACTGATTTTGTCTGTCTGTCAGATTTCGGAGTTGCTAATCCACTAAAAGCTCCTGCAGTAACTTAATGCCTGTGCTGATCAACAGAATGGAACACACTACCAAACAGTGGAATCTGGGGAGAAACAGGGAAAAGAGTTATTGAGAATTTCTGGGCTGGAGCCCACACTCCCTCGTAACATATCTGTCTCAGGGGACACCACCGCACTGTCTAGATATTTACAAGGGTTGGTAGATCTGAATTGGTTGGAACACAGAAGGCTAATGGTCAATAAGTAATGCCAGCCGTTTAATCAATAACAAATAAAAAATGTAACAGTGCCTACTGATTCCGTAGTTCAGTAGTGGATGATGCTGTGAAGAGTTGGGAATCAGCCAGCAGTCAAGTTGAAGGCCCCTGGATGCTGCTGCAACACACAGATAAAACTTTACAGATTAATAAAAGAAAAGCCAGCACAACAAAGGGACACAAAAGGGAAAGACTACCAAAGAAACTGAGGGAAATGAGAGGGAGGAAATTAACAACAGTGAGATGCGCCAAAACCTTTTTGAACTGGTTCAACAATCAGAAAGCCAATGCAAAAATGCAAATCAATGTCAGGCAAAGGCTAAAGCCTAGAAGACGTCTTAACCCCTAAACCCATGATATGAGTGAGTAATTGCAAGTCTAAACTCAGGTCAGCGGTCTAGTGTTCCAGTTCTTCTAAGTTCCCACTTGCACATATTCAAGTGCTACTAGCCCCCAGGTCACTGATTCGTTGCCTGCTACTTCATACTGTGTAGCATTTGCCCTCAAACTTTTATAGAGCTTGGAACACTCCATCAGTACAGTGTTGAAGGCTGTATCAAGTAAGGACTCCAGAAGGTTGATTCAGCTTTGCTGTGACACTCTGAAAAACTTTGTGGACTATGTAGTGCTCAAAGAGGGACAAGGCTCAGTGACAATCTGAACAGATCACACTTTTGTTGGATAGATGCACGTAGCTGCCTGCAGTCTTCATAAACAATCAATTATGGAGACGTTCCTAAGTAAAAAGACAAAATGTCCCTTTGAAGAAAGTTTTAAGTCAAAATCAATATTGAGGTTCCGTGACAATTGTAAGTGGTGTTTTCGCCCCGCACGAATATGGTCGAGTCTGGTATCTATGAACCGCAAATGACGAGTTTAGTAAGTGTGCGCAGTTTTGCTGTGCTAACTTAAACCGTTCGTTTGTTATGTGGGTTTTTCATCTGTACCCACGGGTTCCATCTTAGATACGGCATCCATTTTGTCTCTTGCCCTCAAGTAGCCAGCGAACGGACGATGTCCGCTTCGCGACCCTGGGACTCCCAAGATATTTGCGGAAGACACATGTCCTTTGTAAGTGTCTTTATGACGAGGGGGATGATACTGTAAGGCAGGTGGCCCCGCTCGAGGCTCATCTTGCCGTGCCGGTTTATTGTCTCAGCCGTGCATCTCATTAGGCACGTCCCTTTGATGCCTGTATCTCGTGTTTCCCGATACCTCCCCCTTTTACATCCTTTCCGATCTCCCCACTGTCTCCGTCTTCCTCTGCACCTGTCTTTGTTCCTATTTCGATCTGTTTTACTGCCGATTGGAATGCATTAATGTTGGGAAGATGGGTTTTTACAGTTGGGAACCGCCAAATGTTTCCGCACTTATGTCCCGGACCTTATGTGTATCAAAGTGACCAAAGCGACCCCTCTGGGGGATAATTGTGGGAACCGGGTTGTAAACCTTTGTGTACCATGTTGTCCTATGGGTAAAAACTGTATAAAAGGAGCGATCCACAGAACCAATTTGAAGCAGTCTCCCCAAGTTGCACGTGTTGTACTTGTCGTGACTTCTGTGTTCCCTGCAGTAAATAAACCTTGAATCTTTGACGCCGAAGGAAGTGTCCCGTGTCTCTGTCATTCGTACGCCGGAGCAGGTTACCCACGAAGGTTTCAGGTGTTGTGCCCTGGCACCGCTGGGTATTAAAGAACCCAGTCCTTCAGTTGGCGCCCAACGTTGGGCTGCATCAGTGGTACCGGTCCAAGCCCGACGATCGTGGGGAACTTTGTGTGAAATCTCCGAGGGAAGGTGCACTCCGCTTCATCGATCCTGTTGTCGAAACAAGTGGCCCGAAGACTTTTCCCGCGAAGATTCCCGCCTCCTGACGGCTGCGACGGACTGCTGCCCTGACTGTAGACCTGTTTTGGCGCCTGGCGTAGACCTTGGTATAGCGAGACGATTGACGGGCCTTCCTGGAGACGCCATCGATCTTTGAGTTAAGTATTTGTGGGTCGCTCCCAGAGTTCTTGGTTGTTGACACTTTAGCGAGTGTTTTTGTTGTTGACGCTGTGTGAGTGTTTTTGTCGGTGACACTTTGCTAGCGTACTTTGTTGTGTTATTTGACGACTGCAGCCGCCAAAAACCGAGGGTTTTCGTTCTTTGCTGGGACTTGGTAAATCCCGTAACCCTTGAAGTTTGTGAAACTCGGCTAGTGTGCAAGATGCCTGGTCGTAGTACTTTGTTTAGTTGTTTCAGACCTTGTGGTGTGGATTCCCGACTGGAGGACTCGTGTCCGATACCTCCGGTTGGAACTCCGACTTATGAACTGTACAGTAAACATGGGCTAGGCCCGATAACTTTTAATGAATACTGGATCAAATACACGAAGAAGGACGGTGACCTTCGCTGGCCACCACATGGTAGCTTCGAGGCCCCGATCTTAGATAATCTAGAGGTTAAATTGTTCGCGAAAAAGTCAAGGCCGGCCATGTTTGATGCCTTTCGGTTGTGGCGTAAAGAAGCCCGACAGAAAGAAATCAGACAGACTAAGCGAAATCAGCGAGATAGTGCTGGTACCATTGTAAAGAAAGCAGAGCAGTTCCAGCATGATAAGGAGGTTAAGGAAAAGGAAGTGTTTGACAGATTACAGCGTATGACTATAGATAAATGCTATCCTGCTTTGCCTACGGAGTCGGAAAAGAAGGATGAGTCAGTTGAGGATCCTTTAATGTCCTATCTTATGAAATCGCCACCTCCGTACGTACAGGGTATCACAGCCCCTGTGATTCCCCCTGTACCTGTTCCTGCACCTATTCTTCCTTTGCCTGTTCCTCAACCTGCACCCGTTCTTCCGACTGTTCCTGCTCCTTTGGCTGTTGCTATTCCTACTGCTCCTCCGCTTCCACATACTCCTGCTCACGCTACTGCTCCTGCTCTGTTAACCCCTGCTGTTGTTTCTGTTTCTATTCCTTCACTTGTTAGTCCTGTGTCCTATACTTCTCCCTCTACTCGTAGTCGTAATTCTCCTCTTGCGGCTAGCCTCTTTCATTCGCTCGGACCTGTTCTTGGGTCCGCTGGTTCCGATGGTCCTCAGAGATGTAGTCAGCTTCCTGGTAATAGGGAACGTGCTTCGCTATACAATATGGCGATGGGTTGGATGACGCATCCCCTTAGAAATCCACCACGTATTGTACTCGACACGTTTTGTCAGTTCAATATACCAACCCAAAGATTTGTGTTCGAGGAAATGTGTAAGGTCCTTCGTGATCAGATATCGTCCGACGCACCTGACGAGGTGCTGACCGCTTTGTCTGATCTACAGCTCCAGTTCTCGGCTGGACTGATAGTGGATACCAACGTTCGACGAGCCGTTGAGCGGTTGCTATCTTTCCGTCCCACTCCTATACCTCAAGCCTTGTTTGTTGAGGATATTGAAAGACAGCCAGATGAGTCTGGTCAGTTTCCTATGCGTGAAGTTCCACCCGTGTTGATGCCAGGTGATGCTGCTCACGTTCCACCTATCCTGCCGTATTTTCAGAGAGTATGGATACATCTCCCATGGAAACGCTCAGAAGTGTTACAGGTGAAGCAATCTTTGCCTGACCCTCGTAAAAATCCTGCAGGGTATTATAAGGAATTATCGCAGCTTGTAGATGCTACGATAATGAATCTTGCCGATATTGACATGCTGTTTGGTAATGTTGTACCGCAACCGGTATGGGCTAAGATTCGTCAGGAAAATCACGCAAACGAATTAGGTGGTGATTGGGCGGCCATTATAGCGGCGGATGGGTTGCAAGTTGGTGGTGCTAAGCCTGAACAACTTATTACTGCTCTTCCTCAAAGAATAATAACGTTAATGAAAACTCTTATGCCAGCTATGAGAGTAAATTGGGACAAATTGTCAGCTTGTAAACAGAAGAAGGATGAGAGTGTCTCTGACTTCTTTACGAGGTTTGAGGAGGCATTCATCGACCATAGTGGTCAGGATCTGAGCACTGAGGGTGGTCAAAGGTTGTTCGTGGATAAATTTGTCTCGAACTTATTGCCCGATTTGAGCAATAAATTAAAGAATTCAGAAAGTGCGTGGGCCGTTTCTACTTCAGCTCAGATATTGGCTACGGCACAATATTATGAGAATAGGGAGAAAGAAGAGAACGACCGTGCTGATAAAAAGACGAAAGAACTCAAAACTAAAGTGCTGCTTCAGCAAGCGTATCCTCCACGTTCGAATCAGAATAATTCGCAACAAAATAGATCGCAGCCGCAATTGAACCGATCCCAAACTCGTAATGACTCCTCTTCCCAAAGATCCTCGTTAGGGTACAATCAATGTGCTTATTGTAGACAAGAGGGTCACATTAAATTCAATTGTCCTGTTCTAAACGAACGTAATAGTGGTAACTCATCTAGAGGAGGTCGTGGTGGTTCACAGCAGGCACCACGTGGTAGAGGCCGTGGAGCTCAGAATGATCGTTCAGATAACTCATCAAATTCCGATAATTGTTTTGATCAACGTGGATCGTCGCAAGGACGATCTGCGCAGTACAATGTAGACGATTATTACGTCGATCAGGGAACTGACGACAGTAATTACTAGGACAGCCATAGACAAGGAGAGGGAGTGGTATCAGTTCCGGTTGATCAGAGAGGGCCTTACGTCGCAGTTGCGACATCGGGCGTCGTTGAGCCTTTTCTGTTGGACACTGGTGCAGCGAAAAGTTCCATTAAGCATTCGAAACTCCCTGGCGCACCTTTGTCTGGCTTAACAAATGTTTCCGTTGGATTCTCTGGCGCCCCCGTTAGCAATCCAGTTTCGTGCCCTTTGCCCCTTACAATTGGGCCTCGTGAGCTAGAAGCTCCGTTGATTTTAACCACGGGTTGTGGTGAAAATCTTTTGGGCCTGGATTTGCTTAAACGTTTGTATGCAACTTTGTATTGTTCTCCTGCGGGTGTAAAGCTTACGTTGGGAGAGAGGGTTGTCTCTCCCATGTACTTGTCTCTCGATAAGCTTCCACCGGAATTGAGTTCTCTTCCTGCGTCTTTGTGGGCAACAGGTCCCAATGATGTGGGCCTACTTGATATCTCACCTTATGTTGTTCAGCTGAAATCCAATGTGCGGTTGCCACGTATTCCCCAATATCGTATCTCTCTTGATGGTGAACGAGCATTGTTGGCGATCATCTATGATTTGATCGAGAAAGACGTTATTGAGGAAACACGGGGAAACGTGTGCAACAGCCCTGTACTACCCATTCTAAAACGTACTGATCCTTCGAAACCACCTGTTTATCGTTTTGTTATCGATTTACGGGAGGTGAATAAAATTGTGATTCCTCAGTTCCCCGTTGTGCCTGACATCACGGCGCTACTGACTCTGATTCCAGCTTCTGCATCATGGTTTTCGGTGATTGACTTGAAGAATGCGTTCTTCAGCATCCCGATTGCAGAAGAGAGTAGAGACCTTTTCGGTTTCTCTCTTGGTGGACGCAGCTTCCGGTTTAAATGCGCTCCTCAGGGCTACTGTGAAAGTCCATCGATTTACAGCCAAGCCTTGAAGGGTCAACTGGATGCGTTTAGGTTGCCGGCCGGTGCGGCCTTAATCCAATACGTCGATGACCTATTGGTGGCTGCTGATACTCAGGACATTTGCAAAATTGCTACGGTGTCGTTGCTGCAACATCTCTGCGAGTTAAATCACAAGGTGTCACCTTCTAAACTCCAATATTGTTGTCAAGAAGTAACCTATCTAGGTCACTTATTGTCAAAGGAGGGAAGGCGGTTGACCCCAGAGAGAATTGCAGCAATTGCGCGAATGGCTGTGCCAACAACCCAAAGAGATGTGCGTGCCTTTTTAGGTATCACGTCGTACTGCAGGCAATGGATTCCGAATTTTTCATTGCTAGCGAAACCATTGGTGGCTCTTACGTGCAAGGATGTTTCGACTCCTTTACCATGGACGGAAGATTGTCAGAAAAGTTTTTCTGAATTACGTGATTCATTGTGTTCGGCTCCTGTGTTAGGTACTCCTGACTATAGCAAGCCGTTTACATTATATGTTCACGAGAGAGAAGGTTGTGCGTTGAGTGTCTTAACGCAACCTTTTGGTGGTAAGCAACGTCCATGTGCATATTTTTCCTCGACCTTGGACCCGGTAGCTAGAGCATTGCCGAGTTGTTTGAGAGCAACAGCGGCAGCCGCGGTCTCCATCCGACAATCAGCAGGATTGGTCATGGATAATATGCTTACGGTGATGGTTCCGCATGCAGTCGATACTCTTTTGAATCGTACGAAAACTCAGCACTTGACGAGTGCGAGGTTGTCTGGGTACGAGTTGACGCTGTTGGCAAGCCACATTCAAATAAAACGTTGTAATGTTCTGAACCCGGCAACTTTGTTACCAATTAGCTCAGAGTCAGATGAAATAACAGAACACGATTGTTATTTGAGGACAGAGGAGGAAACGAAAGGTCGAGTGGACCTTAAAAACACCCCATTGGAAGAACCAGATGGTACACTGTATGTGGATGGTTCATGTTTCAAGTTGCCGAATGGTGATGTGACTACTGCTTATGCTGTTGTAACGTTGAATACTGTTGTTGAGACTGCAAGATTAAATCAGAATTCTGCCCAAGCTGCAGAGCTGATTGCTCTCACTAGAGCGTGTGTGTTAGCGAAAGGGAAACGTGTGAATGTGTTTACCGACAGCCAATATGCATTTGGCGTCGCCCATAGTTTTGGACGTTTGTGGAGAGAGAGAGGTTTTCTAACATCGCATGGTACAAAGATTCAGCATGGCCAGCTTGTGAATGATCTTTTGGATGCACTTACGTTGCCTAAGCAAGTGGCGATTGTTAAATGTAGTGCGCATCGTAAGGTGACGGATGATGTTGGTCGTGGTAATGCGTTTGCGGATGAGACTGCTAAGGAGACTGCCCGGAACCTTAGCACTCGAATGTATGTGACGAGTTCGGTTAGGTGGCCTACAGAGTCGAGCATGTGTGAAGACACTATTGAGAGTGTGAAGGCAATTCAGAATGAGGCCACCGAGACTGAAAAGACGAAGTGGAAAGAAAGTACGGGAAAGTTGGATGCGAATGGTTGTTGGATTGATTTGTCGGATCAGAAAAGATGGATGTTACCGGATGCGTATGTGCTGGCCGTTGTGACAATGGCGCATGGGTTAGCACATATTAGCGCGAAAGGTATTTGCAAGTTGCTGTCCCCTGTGTGGAAGAATGATGGTATCACGAAATGTGCTGAACGCTTGGTTAAGAACTGTATGGTGTGTATGATGTACAATCCTGGCAAGGGAACCCCAACTCCTCCTGGCAGTTTTGCTCCCCCTTCATGTCCCTTTGAGGTGATTCAATTGGACTTCATCCATATGGAGCGATGCAATAACCTGAAATACGTTTTAGTTGTGGTTTGCGCATTCTCCCGATGGATCGAGGCCTATCCTCTCAAAGATAATACTGCTTTGTCTACTGCGAAAATCCTACTGAAGGAATATTTTCCTCGGTATGGAATGCCTAGAATCGTGTGGTCAGATAACGGAAGTGAGTTTGTGGGGAGTGTGATGAAGAGTGTATGCAAGGGCCTTGGAATTAATCAGAAATTCCACAGCGCCAACCATCCCCAGTCAGCTGGTTTGGTTGAAGGGTATAACGGCACCCTTAAACTAAAGCTAGCGAAGATTCAGGCTACGACTGGTCTTTCGTGGCCTGACGCTTTACCTTTAGCATTACTGTCAACTAGGGCGACTGTACACTCCCGAGTAGGGCTTAGTCCCTATGAAATAGTGTTCGGTCGTCCTGCGAATGTTTGGGGGGTTCCTAGGCCAGGTACTTTCTGTGATCTTGAGTATCCAATGTTGATCGATTATCTTCATGACTTGACTGCTAAACTGAGGTTAATTCACCAACAGGTTCACGAGGCATTGCCGACGCAGACGGAGGGTCCAGGCCACCAGCTCCAGCCCGGAGATTGGGTGGTGACGCGCAACTTCTCGCGCAAGAACAACTTGGACCCGAGGTTCACTGGACCCTACCAGGTCCTCCTTGCCACGAGAACTGCAGTTCGTCTTGAGGGGCGGAAGAATTGGGTGCACGCCACCCATACCAAAAAAGTCCCTATCCCGTTGCCAGCAGACTCGTGGGTGAGGAAAGGCATTGCATCAACTGAAACCGAAGGATTGCCGGCGTTTGTACCTTTCAGCGACGCACAACCTGTCGGAGAATCCTCAGTGCAGCAGAGAGACACTGTTGAACAATTGTCAGCAAAAGACTCAAGACCAGAACATTCAGCTGATCAACAGGACGTTGTTCCTTCAACGGATCCTTTGTTTGACGAACAGACACGTCCTGGGAAAACCCGATACTTTTTGCGATCCAGCACTAAAGACTAATAAAAGATTCTGTTCTGTCCTTTGATAATTGCATTATCCCGTTTTCCACGATCAGTTTGAACATTCGTACCATTGTAATTATTTTGTACATATTCATTGAGCTTCGTTCCTTACACTTTTTGCTTCCACAGCTGAGAGACATTGTTTTTGCATATACACTTGTGAAATAAAGGCCGTAGGGCCGCGCGCGTACTTCCTTCTGGTTAGTAGGTCTTGACGCTAGGTTAAAGACCGTCGGTTCCTGGGAACTCCTAGGGATTGACTATTGCTACACAGAACGAAGTGCGTCAAGAAACGTTGCGGATGGTCATAGGGAATGGCATTTTCGAAGCTGACGGATTTGGAAGGAGCTCAGGCTCATAGATTCAAGCTGCAGCAACTCAGTCGTACCAAATGTTTTATATTCCAAATATTCATATTGTTTTTGACTGCTTCTGCATTATTGGCGGGTGGGGTGTATTACACGATGTTTTACTTCTTACCTTCTGCTACACCTACTCCTACCCCTGACCCTAAACTTACCTCCACTGCTTCTCCTCATTCTTTTCATATCTTACCTGAACACGAGCAGGCTAGACGTGCAGAATTCCGCAATAATTCCTTTATTCAGCTCCTCCATCAGCATCAGTTAGTGGTTAACACTACTAATTGTTGGGTGTGTGGGTTGATGCCACATACTACGGATAAGGGAATTCCATATCTGGTGTTACCGTATAGTTCCCAAGGGTCTGCTCGAGCATTTCAGACAATGTTTCGAAGCGCACTGGGTTTCCACCCCATTCGAGAACTACGTTCCCCCTATTCTGGTCCTACCTCGTATCAAAAACCTTTGTCGATAGCAATAGAGGATTTAGATAGCGATATCTATGATCCCTCGCTTATTCCCGAAGAAGAGGTACAAGCCTATAGGGTCCTAAGTAGAGGCGAATATAGTGTGTTCACCAGTGAAAAGCAGCTTAAAAGCTCGCCTCCGATATGGGTCATACCCCACATTGGTAATTTTTGCCTCATAGGTCGCGGCCGAAGATCGAAAGCCCGACTTGGAGAGAGTGCTTGCACTGAAAATTACATTCTGCCGATGGTTTCGTCCCCTGTGTTCCTGGCCGCCAAGGGTACATACTTTATCTGTCATGACCGTGCATATGCATGGTTGCCCTCTGACTTCATGGGCTCATGCTTCATCGCAAACTTGCTGCCTCCGACGTTCACTGTAGATGCCGATTATCATAAGACTAGAGTTGTGAGAGGCGTAATTAGCGAAGAGGATACTGCCGGTCAAGAGGCAGGAGACTTTTTCAAGGGTTTCCTCCCGTTTTGGGGACCTATGGTTAATAGTAGGAACCTGAGACAGTTGACTCGAGTGGTAGAATCGACAGCTAATATTACTGCCAGTGCCCTTGGTAACATCACCACTGAACTTCAGGCGGATAGGCTTATGACGTTACAAAACCGTATGGTTTTAGATGTCATCTTAGCAGATCGAGGTGGGGTATGTAAGGTGATCCATTCGAGCTGCTGTATTTTCATTCCTGATAACGCTCCGACTGTCTATCAAGCCATCTAGAAGTTGCATAAGATCTCCGAATCCATACACGTGGATGTAGGGGATTGGACGCTACTTGGGTGGTTTTGGGGCCTGATGTCGACTTGGGGTTGGAAGATTCTGATGATCATCGGAGTTGTTGTGGTGTTCCTGTTCACGTGTTGCCTTTGTGTGCAGTGCGGTCCTGCCTTATGTGGCCTCTGTGCTACAACGTGTATGAGACAGCCACCTGTTACCAAGGGGACTCGGTTGGACAGAGCTATGCTACAGCAACATCTCGATGGTCTGATGAATATCGAATATGATTCCGACTAGTGCTTGCCTACATGAGGGCAAAAGGAGCGTCTGAGGTTCCGTGACAATTGTAAGTGGTTTTTTCGCCCCGCACGAATATGGTCGAGTCTGGTATCTATGAACCGCAAATGACGAGTTTAGTAAGTGTGCGCAGTTTTGCTGTGCTAACTTAAACCGTTCGTTTGTTATGTGGGTTTTTCATCTGTACCCACGGGTTCCATCTTAGATACGGCATCCATTTTGTCTCTTGCCCTCAAGTAGCCAGCGAACGGACGATGTCCGCTTCGCGACCCTGGGACTCCCAAGATATTTGCGGAAGACACATGTCCTTTGTAAGTGTCTTTATGACGAGGGGGATGATACTGTAAGGCAGGTGGCCCCGCTCGAGGCTCATCTTGCCGTGCCGGTTTATTGTCTCAGCCGTGCATCTCATTAGGCACGTCCCTTTGATGCCTGTATCTCGTGTTTCCCGATACCTCCCCCTTTTACATCCTTTCCGATCTCCCCACTGTCTCCGTCTTCCTCTGCACCTGTCTTTGTTCCTATTTCGATCTGTTTTACTGCCGATTGGAATGCATTAATGTTGGGAAGATGGGTTTTTACAGTTGGGAACCGCCAAATGTTTCCGCACTTATGTCCCGGACCTTATGTGTATCAAAGTGACCAAAGCGACCCCTCTGGGGGATAATTGTGGGAACCGGGTTGTAAACCTTTGTGTACCATGTTGTCCTATGGGTAAAAACTGTATAAAAGGAGCGATCCACAGAACCAATTTGAAGCAGTCTCCCCAAGTTGCACGTGTTGTACTTGTCGTGACTTCTGTGTTCCCTGCAGTAAATAAACCTTGAATCTTTGACGCCGAAGGAAGTGTCCCGTGTCTCTGTCATTCGTACGCCGGAGCAGGTTACCCACGAAGGTTTCAGGTGTTGTGCCCTGGCACCGCTGGGTATTAAAGAACCCAGTCCTTCAGTATCCAAGATTAATAAATTTCATGAATCTTCAGTAGTCATCAGCTTGAACATAGTCCTCTTTAATGACATTTTTTGGGTTTTCTATCCACTGTTAACTTTAGAGAGACATTCCAGTTCTCAAGATAACTACGTTAACTCAGAATTTGACTTTTTGGATATAGTCCAGAACCTTCTCTCCTCCACGTACACAATAAGTAAATTTCCTATACAGTTCTAACAGACTACAGGGGACCAAGGGCCTCTTTTTGACCCATTCTTACGGCCCACTGACTGTCAGTGTGGCAGATGTCATTTTCACCACCACCTGCCCACTTAATTATGGAATCACCACCTTCCCTGCGGTGAGCTCTATGCATTTAGAGGAGCTGTTGATAAAGCGGCTCTTCTGAAGGCACTGAAAGTTTGGTTTGGTGCTCGACCTCTGTCTTTTAGGCGGCAAAAACAAACTCCCAAAGTAGGAGTTTGTTTATGAAAAACAACTAAATAATGACTAAATTAGTAATTCTATTAGTTCTCCCAGAATTACTGGGAGAACTAGTAATTTTCTCCCAGTGTGCAGGTTCATTATTTTTTTTGCCTATTTGTGACTGCCACATTATCCTTGGTAGAGATGGGCAAAGAAAATAACATCAGATATTCTGCTCTAAGTACGGTAGGTGGTCTGGTGTTCTTACTCTGGCGGACCCTACTCTTCTGAGCCTTCATAGTAAGCTTTCCAACAGCAGAGCCAGCGAGGGCACAGCTGTTGGAAAGATGATGGTTTGTCCACCGTCTAATTGAGCGTGCTGATTGAGTGTTTGGCAGGCAAGATACTCGGCCACGTTGTGAAGGACCCACATGTCTGCATTCAACTGTCCCAGATTACTAATGTAAGCACATTAGAGATCATGCCAATTTACTTGATATCCTTACATCCATTCTTCGAATATGTGATGTAACAACGCAAGCAAAATGATTGCTGTATGTTTCATCACAGTTTTTACAACGCAAGTCGTTACATCGACTCGCGCTGGAGGGTGCTGGATTTAGGAGTAGTAAGATTTACTATTCCAACACCAGTCTACGTACAGTAGGGAAGGTGTTGGAATAGTAAATCTTACTATTCCTTAGGATATAACGCCATCCAGCGAAAGTCAACTTGCGTTGTAACGGCTGTGTTGGAACTGAATCGCGGTGTACTCACCGCGATGTAAAGGATGTTTCCCCATGTCTTCTGTCTCCTCTAAAAAGGCATTCTTATTACATCCCTTCAGATTTCATCCATGCAAGTTCTCCAACAATCAAATGACCCACACAAATTCAGAACATTCATAAGGACCCATCTCGTCACCAAGCCTTCTCCTTAATCATAAGTAAAAGTAAATAAAATTTCCAGTAGACACAATCCCTTCAGTCCCGGCAGGAGAATGTTTAAGTAGTTTTCCATTGTACCGGAACAACTCTTTTGATCGTGGATTTATTGCCTAGGTACCAACAGCAATTGTAGGTAGAAAAGTTTTCTCCTTTTAAAATTATTTTCTTCCCAAGAATGGGATTTTTAAAGGAGAATTTTAGTAGGCCATTTGCATAAAAACGTTCCTGCTTTCCCTTTTCTATGGCGTGAGTTACTTTTATCTCTGAGAGAGTGATCTATAGTATTACAAATCTGTTGGTGGCTCTTGAAGATAAATTGTAAAGTGGCATAGGTCATCCTCTTTCTGAATGAATGTTCTCCTGTTCTGAAACTCCATACATAATTGACCTTTGGCAGGCAGTCTCCTTGAAATGAACTCTGAGAACCTTCTGGTACAACAAAACATAACACAACAAAACACAACAAGCCTCTAACAAAATATTTTAAAGAGCATGGAAGCCTAGAAGACTACTAGTGCAGCAAGTCTGATAGGCTAAGTGATGAAAAACAATTAATATTTCAATGGCAGAATGGGGCTTTGGGGGGTGGGGCAACCACCGGGAGGCCTGCCGCCCCGGGGTTTTTTGGGGCCCGGAGGGGGGGAAGAACTGGACAACAACATCAAGGGATTTGGGCTTTTGGGCTGGCGGCGGGTGTTTTTGGGCTTCCCTCGAGCTGGTATTGGACTGGTTGGGCTGGGGGGCCTTTAAGACAGGCCATTTTGTGTCACTGACCACCATTTCGGTGGCAGTGACACAGCAGCCGGCGGAGGGTTTTGGGCACAAGTTTTTTCCCTCCCTTCCTCCCTGAGTTTGGGGGGTCCCCTTGGGTTTTTTGTTTCGGGGATGGCCGGGTAATGATGGAGAATTTCGGGGTTGTAAGTGGTTTTTTTTGATGGTGTGAAGGGATTTTTTGTTCGGAGGGGTTTTCTTGGGAGCTGGTGCATCAGGTGACGGATGGTTGTGGGTTTTCGTGTCGCTGGAACAGGTGCTGGTGTGCAAACAGAAGGTTGGCATTTCTCCTAGTTAAAAGGGGGGTAATTGTAGGAGGCCTGGGTTGTTTGGCAGGGGGTGGGGAATACAGATGTCAAGTTATGGTTAGTTAGGTAGTGAGGCATGTTGCAGGGGGGATCTTGTGGTTATGTTGCTATTTGTGGGGAACCATTTAGGGGTGGGGGTTGTTAGGTATTTTGTATTTAGTGAGGTTTAGTTTTGTTCGGCACAGGCCAAGGTTTTGGGGGTTTGTAAGGTGCACCTGCTTCCAATAAAGCGGCCTTTGCCACACCTTAAATCTTTGTCTGTGGTCGGTGCATCCTCTCTCCCCTCCTGGTGGGCCCCAAAACAAATCTCCACAGCTCCAACACAATATTGCTTGCTTTTGTTTCATGATATCCCTAAGGCTTGAGATGAAAAGAGCAGAATTCCACAGTGGAGGCATAAACATAGAATGTAGAACTTTTGATAGTTTTCATTCTGTTGAAATATGCTACAGCACTCCCTTTAGCTTCCACAACAGCACACTAGTCCTCATTAATATATTCAAAACACAGAATGGATGCTTATGGTAACACCACAGTCCGACAACTGTGTTCACATCTAACTAGATAGGAGAGCCTGTATTCCTATAACTAATTTAAAGTTTGCCATTTATTAAAATGTTTCAAATCTTACTAGTAGTCTGGGGTCCAGCTGCATGTGTTCATTTTTTCAACAGAATTTCAATTTTAAGAAAAACATACAATGTAAATTAGTTGGTTGGCAGTACTCAGCCCACAACAGAGGCCCATACCCAGAAAGACAAACTGAGGGAACATGATGAGCAAATGAAATTCACAGTATGTTATCGCAGAGGTGCATAACTGAGACCCTGTGGGGCATAAAACTTCTGTGAGAAGCCTGCAAAATCAGAAACATGCAAGGGATCGCTATTTCCAGCCAATGCAAGCAACTACAGTAAGTGTACTTACACACAAGTTCGAAATGAACAGCAAAGGACAGCTTCTATTTCATGACTTTTAAAACTTACCTATCAGTGTGCTTCTGTTCCCACACCGTAGGTGGCAGACTCCACAACAAGATGCAGCGAGAGTTGGGTCCTGGGTAACTTCCCAACCACTTGCATTCCATTTCTGCATGCTAAGAACTTGGCCCTTTGTTATCAGGAAACCACCTTAATACTCTGCTGTGCCAGGACTCCGAGAAAGAGATCCTAGTTACAGTCTCAGCTAAAAATAGCTACATCAGGGGTCTCCAACCATTTCTGCAAGCAGAGCTACTCATGTTCAATGAAAATCATCCCCAGCTACTAATATTGAGCGTTGTAGTAGTGACCACGACAGACAATGTTACATTAGTAACCACCAGCAAGATCGCCAGCAGTGACCACCTTAGTGCATGAAGAAGCGGCGGCGGAGGCATCCTGCCGTTTCACAAGGAGCAGATCCACATAGAAATTAGTTCCCTTCAGCACCAGAGACTACTATAGCAACCACCAGCAATATCGCCAGCAGTGACCACCTTAGTGCATTAGGAAGGGTTGCCAGCAGTAATGTAAAAAAAAGTTTAAAACATTAGTAATAGGTTAAACCAACGTTGCATAATTTATCACTTAGCTGTAAATACATTTTAAATCAAATCAAATCAAAATAAGCTTTATTCGATATTACAAAAGAATATCATATAAGCATACAGTAAAAAATAAAACAGTACATTTAAACGATTTCATTCATATAAATGAGTAAAGGAAAAAAAGATTATCATTTAAAAGGAGAATCAGAAGAACCAATGTCAACTTAATAAAGGATTAAAAAAAAGTCTAAAAAGAGCAGCCTTACAAACAACCAAATACAGTAGGGCAGGATCCCACACATAATTAGTTCTCTTCCACCCCAAAGTTGAGATGGTAACATAGGGAGTTATTACAAATCCAAGTGTTTCCCAAAAAGAACAAGATGTATCTTATGAGTCCGACCAAGTAAGGTGTGATTTCGGGAAAGGGTGAAAACAAGGAATTGAGGGATAGAAGTCATATAAGTCCCATATAGATATTGGGCCGACTGTCTCTTGTGGCGGCCAGGTTTTCAGGTAAGGGACAATGTTTCTGGCTCTGAATCTCACGAGTACCAGGTCCCCAGGAACATCCTTAGGAAGAGAGCCCAACCAGTCCACCCTCCTAACGCTCCTTATTGCTCCATAAAGGTGACGAGGCAGTGGCCTATTTTTTGACAGCCAGAATTTGGTCTTGTTAACTAGCTCATGTTGACTCTCAGTTTTTCCCGGTGGAAGAGCAGGGACGCCCGCAAGAATGCAGACGTATGGGGCCGCTTCCGGTGGTAATTGGATTGAATTAGCCTTATCATGAACTGCTCTAGGTGCGGTCAACTGGGGAAGGGTGACATTTGGAGAGTATTTAGTTACTTTTTGCCCTACTGAGCTAGGGCCAGTTAAATGTATTTGGCCGCTTGTATCCCGTACAGATGGTTTAGAGCCTTCATGAGTAGGAGGTGACTTTGGACGGTTGAATGTATCACAGCGTTTGTCAGCCGACAGATTTGACTTGATGGCTGACTCTAGTCCAGTAAGCCAATCCCCTAACATGTGAATTTTTTCCATCAACGGGGCTATCAGAGAACTAAGCAGTTGTTCAATGAGCGGTAATATATGCAGGTGTGGAAGAGGGCTTAAAGGATCTTGGAGCTCAGCAATGGGTGGAATCATTGGAGAGTTTGTTGGAGTCCTTTTCACAGATGAAACCTGGGGGGGTGCAATACATGGAGTGTTCAGACTGCAAGTTTTGTTGAATAATGTGGGGTACTCTGAAAGTGTGGGCTTATCTGATTGTATGATGTCGGTTTTGGGCGGAAGGGGAGTTTCTGAGATAGCATAGGAAGTTTGACATAAAAGGTTTAACTCGTCTAACCAAGAAAACTTTTGCTCAGTTCCTGCTAAGTTGGCTGGGTGATCCACTTTAGTAGTCATGGTGCTAAGGGGATATTGACAGATGGGAGAACAATGATCTTTACCTTTGTGATGTGTAGAGTGTGGCAACCAAGGGGGGTGGCCCGTCCCGTCCTTATCCGGCCTTAGAGGGCCACAGAGGGCCCGCCCTTTGCCCAGGCTTAGCCCGGCGCTACCGCGCGCTCCCACGACACGGGACTGCTGATAGTTTTTGTAGCGCCTCCTGGCGCGGAAGTAGAATCCCGCGGCTTCCTACCGCTAAGGTGTCTGGGGATTGTGGTCTCCCCCGCACGGCTGCCGCAGCGCGATGGCAGGGGCTGCGGCGGCGGGGGGAGACAGCTGACAGGATCCCGCACGGGAGAAAGGTGAGTGCGCCAAGCCACACAGGGCTTCGCTGGTCCGGTTTTCTGCTGGCCAATACATTTTGAAAGGTCCGCCGTTTTTCTCCAAGCGTCAGTTTATTATTTCTGAAAACGCACACATTTATAATTTCACATACAAACTTTTCAATGTTTGGAGACATATATTAGTTAAATAAATGAAAAGCAACT
Organism: Lissotriton vulgaris; assembly: GCF_964263255.1. Classification (NCBI taxonomy): domain Eukaryota; kingdom Metazoa; phylum Chordata; class Amphibia; order Caudata; family Salamandridae; genus Lissotriton; species Lissotriton vulgaris. Next base: position 1,473,428,883 of record NC_141685.1, read on the forward strand.
AATTTAGTAGACTGGACTGCACACAGGAGAGCTACCTCCAGGTAGCTGGAGAGCTACTTGGAAACTGTTCTCCAGCCCCTGCATAGGAAAAGAAACTTCACTTGGAAACAAACTATTTACACATAAAAAAACCTCTTGAGACTCATACTTGACCTACATATTCTGGATATGAGTTAGCCCAATTTGTATAACGGATGCCTTTATATTCTCCATAATTCATTTGATAATTGGAAACTGATGAAGTGCATTGTCCACCATCAGACATAGATCCTTATTTAGAGTTTGGTATGCGGCATTCTCAGCCAAGGCCAGATATTTCGTCTGCAGATACTGTCATAACAAGTTCCTAAAGTCATTTCAGCTATTGTGCTGCATGCAGTTCATGTTCAAGCAAAGAAGAATCAGGATTTCCCTGTACCATCTCTCCTTATGCGTTGATACCACTGCAATTATACCAATGAATGGAAACTGGTTATTTAAAGTACATCAGTTGTGATGACCCTGAACGGGATCATTGCTTCTGACTGTCAGACTCCCTACCATAATTAACTATAAAATAAATGTCCTTGACATTTTGAGCAGATCTGAAAATCTGTTTTGTCTGTGCTAGTGATTAGTCATCACTTGCAGCTGCTGGGACTTTGGGTTTTGAAGAGTGTGTTGTTTTGTGCTGGCCATACAGTATTTTGATCCATGTAGGCTGATACAAATATTGTGTTCTGTTTTTCATTAACATTCTTTTTTGAGTTTGGTGCATAGCTCATCATATGAACAACAGAGAACGTATGATGCATTAGTTCTTGTGTGGGTTTTTATTTTGATTATCTGATATACATGATATGTTTCCTGTTTTTCTATTATTTTAATCAGCTGATACGAACAGTATGTTTCCTTTATTACAAACATTGCTTGACTTGTTTTGAGTTTGGAGGTTTGCTTTTTCATCTTTTTATGAGTTGGTACAAGTAGACTGTATTTATGATCATTTTTCCTTTTTCGCTGCATCTATCCAGTTGCTATGAGCATTAGCACAAAAAATATTAAAAACGCTTCTAAAACATGGGAGTATCAATCAGCGCAAGCTGTGCTTAAATTGTCTTTTTTATTCATGGAGATGGCTGATTGGGATGAACATTTTTGTTTTTGATTTAAAAAAATAAAAATGTAAACTGGGTAGAGTAAGGCCTACAGAATAGCAAATTGAAATGATTGTTAAATGACCAAGCTGCCAGAGCTGGTGAAGGCCACACTGCAAACCATTTGACTCAGAATGACTTCAAAACCTGTGCCTCAGAGTTTAACACCACGAGTGGCCTGGTAATGGTGTGATATTTATCAAGATAAAATCCAACGCGGATGAATTGTTGGGAATAATACGCACATTTTTCTTCCACCCACTGCTTCCTGCAGCCTGGGGCAGTGGATCAGACAGCTTCAGCCATTGGCTAGCACTACGAACGATGGCATTCTGCCGTTTCACAAGGAGCATATCTTCAAAGTAATTAGTTCCCTTTAGCCCCAGGGACTACTATAGCAGTGTGTGCTTTTTGAGATCCAAAAACATTTTTGCTTTTAGCCCATTTTTTTAGATTAACTTGGGCCTGGCAGCACACTAAACAACAAAGTTTTTCAAAAAAATGAAACAAGCACTGGCGTTGCCAATAGGTTTCGCATTTGGAAAGTTGGAGCTATTGGTTTTGTAAATGACATTTTATATTTATATATCGTTATTGGCATTGTCAATAACAATATATAAATATAAAATGTAATTTACAAAACCAATAGCTCCAACTTTCCAAATGCGAAACCTATTGGCAACGCCAGTGCTTGTTAGAGGCATCAGCCTGTAAGGAAATGTCCTGTTCATCCATTTTGTTTCCATCAGAGGACGCTTCCTTAGCTCCACTGTGGATGGGAGTCAAGGTGCGGAGAATTGTAGAGGGGTTACCACATACACTACTCTCGCACTTACAGGGCTGAACTAGTTCCTGCTTTGTCCAGAGAGAAGGGGAGAAAGAAAGGAGATAAGATAACAGTGAGAAAGGCAGAAAGCAGACCGAAAATAACCTTCAGGAATAAGATGGACAGACAGACAGACCATGTAGAGCGGTGGGAGAAAGAAGCATGAAGTGGAATCAAACTCGGGCTTCCTAGGTTTTCGACACCGTGGTGTTCAGCAGCACCAGTGTGGAGTCTCCTACGAAACTGTCCCCCTGCACTTTTGTATATAACAAATTAAGCACCGATGCAGCGGTAGGCTAGACGTGCACGAGCCATGAAAGGCTCGCGCCAGATGCCTTACTGTGTGTCGGGAGGCCTCCTCCTTCTCGCCAAGAGCATCTTCCCAGACAGTCGTCACTTTCACTATTGGTAAGGAAAGGACACCCCAGGGTAAACAAATAAAATGAAATGACAGATTTATAAGGCACACGATTACCACATGGCATCGAGACGCTAAACAAGACATAGTGTCTTGGAAAAGGAGGCTTGTCCTGCTTCCAAAGCTGCAGGCAGAACGGGGCAGAGCAGAGATGTGACGGGGCCGATGTCTTACAGCCTCGGCCCCGCTCCTCTGTGTGGGGTGCAGGGAGCACGCGCCATTGTCTGTGCGGCTGTGTGTGTTTGCCGACGCTTGCACCGGTATGTATTTGTCAGTGTTTATGTGCCGCTGTGAGTGGCAGTGTTCATTATTTCTAGTATGAAATGTGTAAAGTACAGCGTCTGCCAGTGCCTTGCCCTCTTGACGATGCCACTCTGTGTATGCCAGTGCCTATGTGCAGATGTGTGTGTGGTGTTAGTACCTTCATATCCCGTGTTCTTGGTAGAGTTTTCAAGGATATGTGTGTTTGTGTGCACATGTACGTGTTCATGTCTGTCTGTGTGTGGCAGCTGCCTACTTATGTCAGTGTTTTCCTCTCACAACGCGCGTGCCAGTCTCTGTGCGAATGTATTTGTGTGTGAGAGAGAGGGCATGTCCCCTCATACCGCGTTTGCCCGTGTGTGTGTGAGAGCATGTGCCGGTGCCTCCATATCACAGACTGTGTCCTAGTTTGTGTCAGCCAACATCTGCCTGTGTATTTCTTCATATCAAAGGTTGCTTGTCAGTGAGGGTGCCTGTGCACAGGGTGTCATGTAACAGTGCCCGCGCCTTTATTTCACAGGGTGTGAGACAGTGTGTTTGTTCCAGTGTGCTCGACTCTTTATGTGTCAATGGGTTTGTGCTTGTGTATGTTAGAGGGAGCCTGTGTGTGCCTGCGTTGCAGGGCATGTCGTTCTCCGTGTTTGGCCGTGCCTTGGTTTTACAGCGCGTGTGCCAGTGTGTGCCTCAGCATGTGCCAGTGTCTTCCCATCACATAGTTTGCGGTATGTTGCCATTCTCCCCGGTGTATTAATTAGAACAGACGACTCAGCTCGTTGGTGCGGGGTTGGCATCCCCCATTTATCACGCCGCTGTCTGGGGAATGGGTCGGATCAGAAATACGGGCGGCGGAGGGAGATCTGGTGTGTGGTGTGCACAAGAAGTGGCAAAGACAACAGCGGGGAATGGGTCGGATCAGAAATACGGGCGGCGGAGGGAGATCTGGTGTGTGGTGTGCACAAGAAGTGGCAAAGACAACAGCGGGGAATGGGTCGGATCAGAAATACGGGCGGCGGAGGGAGATCTGGTGTGTGGTGTGCACAAGAAGTGGCAAAGACAACAGCGGGGAATGGGTCGGATCAGAAATACGGGCGGCGGTCGGATCAGAAATACGGGCGGCGGAGGGAGATCTGGTGTGTGGTGTGCACAAGAAGTGGCAAAGACAACAGCGGGGAATGGGTCGGATCAGAAATACGGGCGCAGGGCTCGACAAATCTAAACAAGCTAAAACCGGGAAAGCAAGACTATTCCGCCATGCTCGGCTCGAAAAAGCAAATGGCCGGATGGGGGCGGGAGAGCCTGGTGGGGGGGCGGGAATGCGTGCGAGGGTAGAAGTGTGATAGGCAGATGGGCCGGATGGGGGCGGGAGAGCCTGGTGGGGGGGCGGGAATGCATGCGAGGGGAGAAGTGTGATAGGCAGATGCGCGGAGGGAAGCCGGATGGGGGCGGGAGAGCCTGGTGGGGGCAGGCGGATTAGGGAGATGCTCGTGCGTGTGTGGTCACGTGACCCGCTTTTGTGGTCACGTGACCTCACATGCACTGTAAAGAAACCGCAGTGGAAACGGCAGTGGTTTCACTATTCGATCGAGCCCATGAATTTTCGCCTATTCCATTCGCAAGCGAATGGTAATAGGCAAAACCTAAAAAACAGCTATTTACAAAGCCAAAAATCTGGAACACAATGCAAACCTATTAGTTTGGCCAATGCTTGCTTCATGAGGCATAAGTGAAGCTGGTAATTTGCGGGGAAAAAAGACCTTGAAAGAATAAAAGAGGCAAAATATACAAATGCACATTGTCCTTAATCAGATACTTGTGGAATGTCTACAGTGATTAAGTATAGGAGAAACCGGCATATTTGGGAAATTAACAAAATTAGGAGATGTGCAGGTAATATGCCCAGGACTCTGAGAACGACAAAAATCGTGGAAAACTGTGCCAATCATAGGCATACCTCTACGGCTGCATATTTTTTGCGATGTGAATGTAGCAGTTCAGCTTATTTGAGCATTTGTTGTGTTTCAGGAATGTGCATTAACTCCGAGAAGTGATTTGGATCCAGTCATTGAATGATTCTGAAATAAATTACGCATTCTTGAAATTCGTTTTATAAATATGAAGTTAATTGAAAGAATGTCTAAAGTGTTCAACTTTTTATATATCACATCATTTAAAGGCAAGACGTTCTTGTGAAGTGGGAAGCCATTCCAATGCAAGACTTTGAATTACAGACAAGGATAGCTCTTCGATTAAAGTAGATTAATGAATAGAGAAAATTAGATTGTTACTAGCAGATGTGGCAACTATTGTAATGCATGCCACTTCAGAGCAATTATTAGCTAACCAAGATATGGAAGTTTTTTGTGGACTGGCAGTTCAGAATTGCTTCTTCCTTAACAAAAAAGTTGCCTTTTTCAGCCTTGGGTTGATAATAGTTTACCATGGTGAAGACCATTTGGAGTCAATTTAAAGTAAAAAAAGAAAAGAAAAGTAAAATTAAACCAAAAAAAGACACCTTTAAAACAGGAGTTATCTTTACCTGTCTCAGGAAAACCACTTCATGAATTGCAGCAAGATGGAATGTTTGCTTGCCTTGCTGAGAGCAGAAACTGTTAGCCAATGGTGTCTGGGTTGGAATTAGGCGATAGAACATCTAGTTTGTCTTTCTAATCATGTACAAGTAAATAGAGGTTCTCCTAGAGCACCAGTCATGAGGGTTTTTAAAGGCAAAATGTATGACCATCACTTTTAAAAAAGGCATGGCCTTCCCATGCTTAACATGGATGTATGCAAGTTGTATATTGATAGCACAAACCTACCCAAAAAACCAGCAGAGCACTGCACAGGGTCAAAAAACAAGCATCACATCAAATGATAGGCGAGGTAGCTGGCTTGTGAACTGTTAATGCATTGTTATGTAGTGTGCCTTAAAGAAGTGAGTCTTCAACTGTTTCCTAAATTGGAGCAGCGTTGGGGGGGACACCATTTTTAAAGGGGGATTACTGTCATCTCAAGAATGAACAAATTTATGGAAGTGGGCTCCTGCACCCCTATCTAAATAAATTGAAATATTTAATGAAACGTGAGTCATTTTTCTACTGTCCCTTTGGGTGAGAAAGACACTACTAGGTCCTTCATGTACATTCCTTGCCATTAAGGATTTAAAGATTGTGCTTCCCTTGTGTTACAGGAGATATTTTTTCACCACACTTCTTTCTAAAGTTGCAGAAGGACGGGGCTGTTTCAATCAAAATCCCCTAAATAAGCCTTTTAAATTTGTAGGCCGGCGCCAAGAGGATAGTTCAAAGGTAATCGATCAGCAAACATATCCACCTGATTTTGAGATCAATTGAAGCAGTGGTTCATCTCTGAGTATCCATCTTGTGCCCTTCAAATTCAAACTCTTGAAATGGCTTAAGAAAATTACTTTACTCATAAACTTAGTGAATAGGAAACTGTAATGAATTGTAATCATTCTCAGTCGAGACAGCCCTCATTGCAGCTAAGGAAGACATCCGAGCCCTACTCAACTAATGTGAGACTGCAGCTCTGATCCTCCTAGCCCTCTCGGAAGCCTTCAATATGGTCTCCCACCACACACTCATCACAAAACTGAACAACATAGGCGTCCAAGGAGCCGCTCTCAGATGGATCCCCTCTTTCCTCACCGGAAGAATGCAAAAGGTCTGCCTCCCCCCTTCTACTCCATACCAAAGGAAATCTCTGTGGAGTACCCCAGGTACTCTTGCTCAGCCTCACCCTATTGAACACTTATATAACACCTCTGGCTAGCATCGCCAAAACCCAGGGACTCAACATCATAACCTATGTTGAGGACACACAACTCATCCATTCCCTCTCCGAACACACCCCCAAGACCAACTTCCACAAGTGTATGACAGACGTCACCAACTGGGTGAAAGACAACTGACTGAAGCTCAACATGATTCAGAAAAGGGGGTGGTGATGGACAGAGTATCTGAATTAAACAGAACACTCATACCCAGTCAACAGATCAGGGCTTTATCCATCACTGTTTTTTAGCTCACTGCACCATCCCAGCTCAGAACCTGGCTACATGCAAATTAGTCTGTCCCTGGCCCAGTGCATCATGGGAACAGGGCAGACCAAACTACCAAGCCAATTCTTTTACTGGGAAGGAAACAAGCTTCCGGGGACCGGTTTCTGGCATTACAGCCGTTTTCGGCCCGGCTTGCTTGAATCCTGATGGTGCAATGAGCAAGGGACTCACATCTGAGTATACCCTTCCACACTTATGGTGGACAAAACGATTCAGAAAAGGGGGTGGTGATGGACAGGGTATCTGAATTAAACAGAACACTCATACCCAGTCAACAGATCAGGGCTTGATCCATCACAGTTTTTTAGCTCACTGCACCATCCCAGCTCAGAACCTGGCTACATGCAAATTAGTCTGTCCCTGGCCCAGTGCATCATGGGAACAGGGCAGACCAAACTACCAAGCCAATTCTTTTACTGGGAAGGAAACAAGCTTCCGGGGACCGGTTTCTGGCATTACAGCCGTCTTCGGCCCGGCTTGCTTGAATCCTGATGGTGCAATGAGCAAGGGACTCACATCTGAGTATACCCTTCCACGCTTATGGTGGACAAAACGATTCAGAAAAGGGGGTGGTGATGGACAGAGTATCTGAATTAAGCAGAACATTCATACCCAGTCAACAGATCAGGGCTTGATCCATCACCGTTTTTTAGCTCACTGCACCATCCCAGCTCAGAACCTGGCTACATGCAAATTAGTCTGTCCCTGGCCCAGTGCATCATGGGAACAGGGCAGACCATACTACCAAGCCATAGAAGAAAGTGGTAACGGCTTAAAGGAGCGCACAGCACAAATCAAGGTATATGTAATCAGAACAAAATGTCAAAGATGGTGCTCAGGAAGAGGTGGGGGACTGGTTACCACAGTCTCCAAGACAAAACAAGGTTCCAAACGATTACTGTAATCTTCCGAGCACTCAATTATTATCAACAAAGAGTCTTCATATAGTTTTCACTATTTCTTTTAATGTCCAATCTTCGTTCAAATCAAGTCCAATTTTCAACAAATAGTTGCTCGCAGCCAACACGCGTTTCGTCAAGTCCGTGTAGGACAAATTGACTTCTTCAGGGCTAGTTACTGGTAGTTGTCTACACTCAACGCATCCATACATGGCGTTCTGCCATAGTCTGAACGCCAAAGTCTGAATACACTGGACTTACTAACGACACGGACTCGTGTTTGACATTTACGAAAACGGAAAGTCACTAGAAGATAAATACATTAATATATGCTACGCGCTGATACTGAAGTGTGAAGGAATTGATGTGAACGATCTGCAGTGAATTGAATTGGAAGTTAGAACTTTGGATAATAAATACTGTAAATCCCATTACTATTTGGTGTCGATACAAGACAAATTGCACTGAATAAGACGAAATCATAATTTACTACGTATGGATGCGTTGAGTGTAGACAACTACCAGTAACTAGCCCTGAAGAAGTCAATTTGTCCTACACGGACTTGACGAAACGCGTGTTGGCTGCGAGCAACTATTTGTTGAAAATTGGACTTGATTTGAACGAAGATTGGACATTAAAAGAAATAGTGAAAACTATATGAAGACTCTTTGTTGATAATAATTGAGTGCTCGGAAGATTACAGTAATCATACTACCAAGCCAATTCTTTAACTGGACAGGAAACAAGCTTCCGGGGACCGGTTTCTGGCATTACAGCCGTCTTCGGCCCGGCTTGCTTGAATCCTGATGGTACAGTGAGCAGATAAGCTGCCAGTGCCTGTCCACCGTCACGGTTGACAAGTAGCACTATACAAGTCTACTGATTGATTAACTATTTAAAAACTGTGTGTGGCCAAATGTGGTAAGTCATAAGACTTGCAAATTTGCACTTTTTAAAAATAATTCTACAAAAAAATATGGACAGATTCAGTGACCTTTTGCAGCAGTGGAAAATCATTCTCCTTGTTGCAAAAGGGTGCAGCTGCCCTGGGTGCACTGGGCAGCTATCCCCAGTTTCTGCCACTGAACAGCAGTCCCCTTTTCTAGGTTACTATAGTCAGACTATCACTCCGTCCTCCACACTCATTCTTCCTGCCCCTAACATCACCCTCTGCTGCATCGCCCAAAGCCCTTCTAACCCCACCAACCCTATGTCCAGTTCTTCCACCAACATCTCTTGCCACTACAGGGAACAGTTGCAGTGGCTTTGCTATGGATTTTCTGACACAGGTTATCCTCCACATAGGAAAGCCTGAACCTACACAGCCAGTGTGCAGACTGGACAGAAGGGTTATCTGCATTTGGGAAACTTTGATTCACTGAAGTAAAGCAAAAGATTTATGACTGCCCCTAATTGTGTGGGCATAGATAACCATTCACTCTTCCATAGTAAACATCATGGATAACTATGGCCTTTTCATGAATACATAACAGGACAGTGATACTAGTCTGTCATTTGTTAATTTACTGCTGACTCTGCAAGATCATGCTACCAGGTTCCAAAACTTCTACAGACATAGAATACATACTATTACCATTTACCAATTGCTTTCATTTAAAGGAAAATTTACGGAAATCAAATCAAGAGCATGGTTCATTCAACACAATAGGTTGCAGATTTGGTTATGCCATTTTAGCAAAATACCCGAGTTAAACCTAGTAAAAATATAAAATCAATGCATGATAAAATAATCTCAGACTGTATCTGGAACACACTTGAATGTATTTGCCTAAAATGAACTTAATTGTCCAGTATCTTGATGGCTCCCTATTCTTGACCTAAGCACATTTCCACAATCCTCAGTTAGAAATCTCCAAGATAGCAAGATAGATATAATTTCAATAAAATTATTGGGTTAATTTAATTGTCATCATACATTTTGAACAGAGTATTAGCGCATAAAGATGATGTGGTTTTATGGGGACAAATTAAGGAAACATAATTTCTGCAGTTACGCCCAATTGCTGCACCCTAAATGAGGCTCTACATGTTGTTTATATACAATATGTAAGTCTGTTTAGCGTTGTGTGGTATTATCACCACGCAGTGCCATGCAAACATGGTTATAATCACAGACAGAGCTTTCCATTTTGACTTGATATTACATTGTGGGCATATGTCATGAGTGTCATTATGCACTTATGGTCAGACGAAAGCTATACATATTTAGTGGTAGACACAATGCATATTAAGAACTACCGCAAATTGATGAAAAAGACGTTGACAGCCAAGACAGGTAAAGTCTTTATAGTTGAACTTTGCAATGATTTGCATTACAAACATCAGAAAAGTTACAGCATTACAACTCATGTATGACTTTCCACCTGTGGTGTCTCACAATGGATTAGTCCTGACACTATCAACCTAGCAGCAGATCCAGACATCCATACAGTAAGTGTTATTCAACTATACTGTAAGTGCTAATTAACTAGTTAAATCAACTCCACTAGTTACACTAGTGCAACACTGATACTTCATGATCAGCGATGTATAAATGACTAGAGTCATTTAGCGCATCAATACCAAAAAAACAATAGCCAGACCAACATTATTCAACTTTCTCACCCCTGGTATCCTAATGCATTTTCATTTCATTTCATGAAGGTTTATTCGGTTCAAATAGATGACCATAAAAGCACAAACAAATTACAACATGTTAAAAAGTGATAAAACTATTAATACATATTTCATAACATCATTTCAAATAAGATGTAGTTATTTACAATAAAAGAAAGACATATCTAACCAATTGATCAATATTATCCTAATGCATTCTTTAGCATGCCTTGGTCATGAACCACCAACTCCAAGTGACGTGGCAGTAGATCATTGGCGATCTTGGAGTGGTCCAGCAGAACCGTACACACAGCCTCAACATACCCCACATGCCGTCCCTTCCCGTGGTGGCACATCCAAGACACCTCCTCAGTAGGAAGATGGACTTGTCATTGCTCCACTCAAAGGATACTGGAGTCAGTTCGGGTACAGAGAAACACTTTAAAAACTCAGTCAGAATGTTCCCAAGTCCCTCAAATTCCTCTATGGAAGTGAAAGGTCACAGCTAATGCCACTTATACAAGCATCATTCTTTCTCTTCCTTGTTTAACCATGTTTCCTCTTATATGTTTCTGGAAGGAATGTAGTGTTCCTGAGGACATTGTTGGTGAAGTGGTGTGGCTCACTGGTTAGAGGCGGCAGACCCGTAAGCAGAGGACGGCCCGGGACCAGGGTTCGATTCCCGACGCGGCAGGGTCGTGGACCATGGTCAGCGGGCTCGATAATTCTCGCCTCAGTGCCTACTCCAGTCAGGGACCACACTCGGCAACTCTGGGCATTAGCTTGCCTCATCTTCACAACGGCCTCCCCAGACCGCCAGGGATGCTTGGTCGCACCTTAGGGATACCCATTAGGGACCATCTCTCAGGGTGAGCCAGGACGGGTTCCCCAGCGGTAGAAGCGCGGAGATACTCCTCCAGGAATCGATTCCTAGCGCTATATAAACCCACAATTAAATTGTTAGACACAGTCTGCTCTCTTGAGGGCTGCCACTCACACATGCATACACCAAACCATCACCAAAGTCACAAATCATGTTTCAGGGTCAATAAAAGGAGGGTATGAGCACATGCTTGCATGTCAATCACACTAATGAACCCAATGCCTGTGTGTTTCTCTGTACATAGTATATTGTGCCACACTTCAAGGGCCAGGAATATGAATATCCAGAGAGGAGCTCATAACACGGGTCTGTACATCTAGCTTTCTCAAGCTCAGGTCTGCAGGACTCATTGCTGAAGGACTACACTGCAAGGCTACAACATGAGAAAGTGAGAACTCACAAATAGCACCACAAGTGCCCGGTGAGCCATATTGGTCAATAGTCTCTCCTGCTCAGTGACTTCAAGAAGAGCAAGAAAACGAAATGTGAAATGCGCACACACACGGACACACATACTGAAGTCAAACGATGAAACAAAATATGGAACACATACACACACGACGAAAATGATTTTGTTCTTGATTTTACTATGTAAAGGTTGTAATTTCATCCTTTTTTTTGCAACAGGTACACTTGTCTCCTGAAAAGTCATAGGATGAAACAGTAAGACATGGTTAGCCTTCCAGGGTTAATGAGACAACTGTATTTTGAGGCAGAGAAAGACAAACGGATAACAATGAAACAATGGTCCTTTGTGCAATATTGTTGAGTATATTGATATGCGCCAACTTCTAATTTTTTTGGTGCATTTGATTTTCTACATTTGGGTCCTTGATTTAAAATAGGCGTTCAAAGTTGGAAACTTCTAGACCATAAGATGCACATTACGTATATATTTTGTGGCTTTTACGAAACTGGCCAAGTTAATAAAACTGATACATGGTCCGAAAGGGCTTTGCCCTTCAGTGTAAACTTTCCTGATACCATACATTTCCCAGCAACTGCTTAGTACCACTTCCTTTTATCTCCGCTGTTTTTGAGGTCTTCTCTTTCCCCACAGCAAGAAGTTACTTGGTAAGGCTTCCTGCATAGGGAGGAATAGAGTTGATGCAGCTTCCGAGCCTGGCCTATTGTGTTTTGTTGCTACTTCTCATGGGGCTTACTGTGCTGAGTGACAGCAGGGAAACACAATCGGGCCACTGCCTTATACAGAATTTATATGGGATGGGACATCCCGCTGCAGAAAATGGGTCTTTGTGGGGAGATCTTTTTTGGGAGTTGATTGTGCTTTTTACTTCATCCACCAAAGACTATGGGTTTATTTACAAACCCCTTGCGCCGCCAGTGCGTCACTTTAGATATGGGAAAAAGTGACGAACCGGCGGCCCAAGGGACTTGTAAATAAGCCCCTAACTCCCTTATAAAAGATCCACACGTTTTTTTTTTATTTCACAAAGACTTCCAAGAGTTCTCTTTGCAAGCTGTGGCAGTCAGTGGTTTGCTAATGTACTTTTTGAACAGTTGGTGAATTCTAAAATACAAACATAAGGAGTATGTTCAAGTGTGTGTAGTGTACACGTTGCACAACTACATATGCAATATGGGAGAGCACTGAGCAGGAGGCTAATTGTGTTATTCAAACATTCCACCTAATGAGAGCATTTACTGTGAAGAACCCCCTTTTTCTCTCCCACGCCGTTTTAGAGGTGTTCCCATTCTGGGAACAGTTTTGGCCGTGAAAAGAGGACATTCTGACTTTCCATGGTAAGTACGGGTTGTGGAGAAACGTGGGGCATATTACCAAGCAATAGCGATAATTATCGCTATTGCTTGGTTGGAGACAAAAATTTACCGCTGAGCTGCGGCGATTTTTACCGCAAATAAACCTTGGTATTACCAAGGTTTATCGCAAATGCAAATCGCCGCAATGCCGCAAAATCGCCGCAATGCATGAATATCGCTGAAAAGTCAGCGATATTCATGCCTTACTGAGCTAATGCTCTTAGCCATGTTATCCACCTCCCATTGGATAACATGGCTAAGAAGAGTTAGCTTTTGGAGATATTCCCGCTTAGCGCGAATATCTCCAAACGTTGGTAATAGGAGATAGCGATGTTAGCGACTGTTTTCAGTCGCTAACATCTTGGCACGCCCACTTTGCATCTCAATAGTGATAAATATCACTGACATGCAAAGTGGGGCCCAAGATGGTCGCTATCTCCTACTAGCTGTCGCTAACTTGTGGAAATTAGCAAAATTAATGTACCTAAGCGGCGTTCATTTGCCCTCTCCCGTCCCCCTCCCTGTAGACACCACGTATACCCTGAAATATTGACCGTATCACTCCGCCAGTAAAAGCCCGTGCCCATATGTACCTGACAGCCATTTTAGGCACCTTGGCCTCTTGCCCACTCATTAGAATCACTGGCTTCCCTCCTGCGCGCATTTGAGCACCCCCCTCCCACTCTCACATGCATAGACCATGAAACCCAGCACTCTGCGCGACCCTGCTATGAAAGGCAACCCTCCTGCTTGACCCAGGCACCCCCCCCCCATTTCCCTCTTGAAGAAGCATCCTTCGCCTCAGCTGACATAGCCCCCCAGCTGTATCTGACGGCCCCTGTTCTCTCATGTACGGGTCATAAGACCTCTCTCTCTCTCTCTGTGCGACTCTGACCCTGCGCGCACCCTGACCCCCTCCTTCTCCCTCACATGGACAAGTCATAAAACCTTCCTCCTCTGCAAGACCCTGTCCTCGGGAGTCACGGCCGCGCCTGACCAACACCTCCTTTCCTTCCATGAATGCCCCTCTGTTGACGAGCCTTCCCTCCGCGCTCGATTGTCCACGCGGCATGACTACCACTCCTTTGATGACCCCTTCCCCCGAGTCCGGCTGACCACACGTGACCGAGGCCATCGCCTAAGCCAGGAGATACCATTCACTGCCCTTATTGTATGAAGTCACTCCTCTTCAAAGGACCCACTATTGATCCTAGCCACCCCACCCCCTGGGCTATGATCAGGCGTACACATCCTAAACAGTTGACGGAACACTCAGCTGCGTGATTGCCCTCCCCTCTTATCAGCAGGTCAAGGGTCCCCATTATGAACACATGTGGGGTAGGATCACCACGAGGATTATAGGGATGTTCTTCTCTTGCGTCATACAGCCCTGATTGTGTTATCGAGTGTTCTATAAGGTATAAAACCAAGAGTCTCAGCTCACTTGTTGGAGCACCTCCCGATGGCACCTTGTTCGTGTCTGACATGACTGGCTCTCCTCATGAGAATTAAACTCTGTTCTTGATCCCTGCTTCCAGCGCCCGTCTCTTTATTTTGGTAATTATTCAGAATGGGAACTAAGAGGCGACTTGCGCCAGCAGCCTGGGCATCGATAGTAATGCGGGCTCCTGTTCCACAATTGGCGTCCCAACGCGGGGCCCATCAGTGACATAAGGTCCAGTAAGAGAGATCCAGACGATGAGGTGAACATCTAAATGATCGGAGTATACCTGCCTTGAGAGGGCCCTCGTCCGGCTGCCGATTGAATGAACTTCACCTATTCTGAACGGACCTCTCTTGAGTGACCTACTGTCCTGACTGGAATCCCACAGGACTGCTGCGGTAAAATCATGGAGTAAGAGAACGATCGGGCGCTGGAAGGAGGAAGGCGAAGAACTGCCCACACGGTCCGGTCCGGGTAAGGTCGCGTAAATGCGACAAATTGTTGTGAAATGATTGTTTTGGATAATACTAGTATTACGCTTTGTTGAAACCTCTGGAGATTCACCGTCTGCAAACGGGGAAAACAACAGGCTCCCTCTCTTTGCAAGCAGTGAAGGATAGGTAACGCAGACTTTTGTCCCCATTGTAATCCGTCGTACCTGTCTTCCTCCCCCACTGTTTCCCGAACTGTCGTTCGTGGATTATTATCTGGAGATTCTTTGTCTGCAAACAGGGAAGAACAAGGTCTCTCTTTGCAGGTAGAGAAAGAGTGGGTAGCGATAACTTTTCGTGCCCACTTATTCTCCCCACTGAATTGTTTGATTGGCCGATTGTTCGGTATTGGTTCTTTTGAGGTATTCACCGCCGCCAAACAACGGAGAATAGAAATATTCTGCCTAGTCTTTGCCCGCTGTGATAAGATAGGTAATGCAGACCTTTGTCCCCGTTGTAATCCGTCATGCCTATCTTCTCCCCACTGGTTGGTAGCCTGTTTAGCCCGGACCGCTTATTAGAGATGAGCCATCCAGCCCCACTGGAGGGTACACCTAATAAGGACATGTTCATTAAGTGTGGACTAGTCGCTATAGCTTATAAATAGGTTATGGCATAAAAATACAAGAAAAAGAATTGAGCGAAATCAGTAGGCCACTGATGAGTTATCAACTTCGCTAAAAATAAAATAAGAAATGTTAGAAATAACTTGCAATAAGAAACATAAAAATGGCGAGGGAAGACAAGCTTGACACCAAGGCAGCCACGAGGTAGCTAGGCTCCATTGCCTACTCCTGCTCCAAACATGTCTGCCTCATTTCCCGCCACGCCCAAATAACGGTCACATAAGATAGAAACAATTCAATAGGTACCTACCCCCATTCCGGAAGCTCCCGAAGTGCAACAGGTCCGCGGTTACGCCCATCCGGAAGGCGAGGCCTCGAGGCACGAGGGGCCCGCCTGGCCACGGTCAGAAGGAGATGATGTTGGGCAGGCGGTCCAAAGAATGGCAGAGTCCTCTCCTTCTCTCCTGCTGCCCTGCGGGCCACGGGGGGGGGGGCTGTCTTGCCTCAGCCACCGACCACCCCCCCCCCCCTTCTGTCTCCCGCCTGGTCCGACCCACGAAGAAGGCCGAAGCCAAAAGCGAGAATGGCGGCGCTTGCAAGTAGTCCCGCCACATGTCAAATTCCTGGACAGTTCCAGGTAGTCCCGCCACATGTCAGCGGGAAAAGGGGGGGATGTCTTGCCGCAGCCACCGACCCCCCCCCCATCTTCAATGGCTGGCACGGCCAATATCGAAACGACGGAGCCGAGGAACGGCGCGGGGTCGCTGGAAGGGGGAGGTGACGCGAACGAGCCTCCCCCACCTCCCTCCAGGTGGAGGCTTCCAGCGACACCCCAATGCTCTTACTTAAAGAGGGCCAACATCAAAAAGCGGTCTTCTGCCCTGGACGGGCACACGCCCCATGTCTGTCCTTCTCCTCAACCTTGAAGATTCTATAAGAGCCGGGGGGCACCCCGATCCCTCCGCATGGGCGCCCCCGTCCCCCTCACTGGGAACCGCGACATCGACGCACTCCTGCCAGCGCCAGCTTCAGTTTGGAAATGGCTAAGGTGCAGCCACGGCACAGACTTGTTCAGTTCCGGAGGAACACCAGAATGACCCGGTAGGAAAATTGTTGCCGCCCTCCCCACTCTTTGACTATCGTTAGACTGTTACCACATGATTCAAAACTTTTTGAACTTCCAACGGAAGGCCCCGGTTCGACCACGAATCATTGGAGACATTCTGACTGTGCTGGAACTCGCCTGACCCCACCCAAAAATGGCGCCGACACAAAATGAAACGTTTTGAATAAACTTTGTTGCACCCTGATTGCGCAGCCTTTTGTCCCGAGATATATGCGCAGTTTTTGGATAATGAAATTAGATATGAAGGTTATTAAGTATGTGCTTGGACAATGAACTGACTTAGAGTGGGTACTGATTATAATGTGGAAAATGAATTGGTGCAATTTAGGTAACAAATGAACTTGGATAATGAATTTTTGAATTTATTAAAGATGAATTACTGACGTGCATCATGCTTGCTCTGTAGGGAAGTTTAACGCGATTTTATTACACTACTGCACTTTATGCAATAAACTGCCACCTATTTCGTTCTTCTTATGTACAGTTTCAATCTGCTTTGTAGCCGGCCCACCGAGTTGCAGGCCTGTATTTGTACATCAACACTTTTTATTAAAAGTATTTTGAAAAAGAAAGCATGGTTGTAGCAATTGCATTAATGAGTTTTGGCTGTCTTACTACTGTAAGCGAAGAATAAGTATGATGAAAGATGTAGAATCAAAAGGGATCAGATATTTAGCAGCTACATTGTGTGTCATAGGCAGCCAGAAAGGTGTTTTGGACACCCTTAAAACGACACCACGGAAATGCCACCTGACCGCCGCCTTTGCACCCGACGAAAAGGGGTTACGACCAAGTAGCTCATGTAGATACGCAGATCACCAATGATTATCTATCTGACACCACTGGTCCCTCTGGGCTTAAGCGCCGAGATGATAAAGAAAGGCGGTACGTGGAGATAGGTCAAGTAAGTGGTAAGTAAAAGCATTTTCGGACTACTGCATGCTGATGCACTTTGAATGCTGTCCCCCACCCCTTCTTCTTCCTCCCTTCTGCAGGTCACGTCAGAACGTCAACTGAAGTATGGAAGAGCGACGGTTGGACCACCGACAAAAAAGGGAAAAAGGGAATATGTGTTTAGTCGTTATAACGAAGGGTTTTTTAAAAGACGTAGGCTTAACATGACTGTTCCTCCTTAGAACATAGCGACTGAGAGGATGGACTGACATAGGAACTGGACAGGTACCGAATGACGGAAAATTGACTAGAAATGACGTGTTAAATAATATGACTGGACGTTTGACTAGGTAGGGAAAGGACAAAGAAAAATATACGGGTAAGGGTTGCCACGGCACCACCCGTCTAGGTAGTTAGAAATATTGCTGATGTTCAAAATACACTGCCCCCTTTTTCACACTCTTATAGATATAGCCGAGTTGCCCGACTGTTCTCCCGATCAATACTTGCTGTTGCCTCAGCCTGGAGAACTTCCCACCAGAGGAAGGGACTGAAAATGGATTAAGATCCAACCATGGGTAAATAGCACGACCAGGTTAATTTCTGATCGACCAACCGAGGTGTAAGTATTGGCAATTGAGAACGCTTGCAGAGATAACTGGCGAGAGTGAAAAGGAGGGAAGGGTAGAAAGAGCTAAGCACATAGATAAATAGGATAGTAAAAATACGTAGGATATAATACGAATTTTGTTGGCCACCTGTTGTTTCTGTCTTGTCGTGAATGTCTTATATATGTGTAATACATGTGCCGTCTTCCTTGTCTGAGTTTGTGTGTGTGTAATGTACGGATTTATGTCTTCCCTCTGTCCGTATCTGCGTGTTACCTGACCTTTGCTGTTCTGTGTTGTAAGCGCACTAAATGACCTATTTTCGTACACGTCTCTCTCTCTCTCTCTCTCTCTCTCTCTCTCTCTCTCTCTCTCTCTCTCTCTCTCTCTACCCCCTTATCTCTCTCTCTCTACATGTCATACGTGTACCGAATGGCTCGTTTAGATTGCGGACGACTCTCACTCTCTATGAGAGTCTCTCTATTTTCTCTCCCTCTTATTGGTAAAATTGTGCCCCACCGGCACCAGTCTGATTTGATACATATTGAACGCGAAGGCGTTCAGCGAAATTGACCGAAACTAAAATGATTGAATCTCGCCATATTACTGCCTCTCCTTTCTGTAAAATGAATGAACTTGAATTGGCTGAGAAGGAAAGGACAGGTAAGACGACTAAGGTCCCCCAATCTGGCCATTTATAGGGGAACTGTATGTCAATGGCACCTTATTGTTCTGTTCATCCGAGACGAACACCAACGTCTAGATTGACCCCCAATGCCCAGATTGCCCCCCCCCCCCCTTTTTGCACCCAAGTGCGAGCGCCCGAAGCATCCCCGCCCCATTTGATAGACCCCAGCTGCTGTCCCGGATATAAACATGATGACCATGAGTAACTGTCGTCCCTCGAGAAACCCCTGTTTTACCTGACTCTCGATGATGGCACCCCCGCCCTGTTTTGAAAGGTTAGCCAGCCTTGAAGGGAAATGTTCCAAAATGTTGAATATGATGAAATGCACAGTTGATGGGAATCTTATTTATCCTCACTTGAGTTATAAATAGGACGATGAATAAACTTGGCATGAACTCAGTAGGAATGCCGGCATATGCACTGCTTGGTAATAGACCTCTGACTGTGACCGATGAGCGTATCTCCCAAGTGCGTTGGATTAAGGGAGGAACTCACATGCATAAATGTCTTCTCCTGACCAGTTCTCTAAAGCTTGTTTTGTACCTATTTCAAAGATATACGATCACCGGAGGAGAAGGGTCGGACGTGACACACAGCCTAGCTGCAGATCTTGAGACACACGTGACCTCGACCAAAGGTGGAGCTGCAGCGCAACAAGATGCGGGACGAGACAGCAATTTCAAACGTGGAAAATGAAACTTGACGGGCTGCCCTGAAGCCCTCCGTCTGCTAACCCATGTGTGCTTGGAGTCTCCGTCCCCCTTCTTTGGGCCCGATTGATGGGCCTGCCTGCTTGTTATCCTTTGCTCCCTTGGTCCCTTTTGTGTGTCCCAGGAACTCTGACCCAACTCCGCTCTCTCTCCTATCGACTGTTTTAACAACCCACACCCTCTTTTCCATGTGACCTTACGCCAAAAGGAAGAAAGGCATTCAGGTGGGAATAGGGTGTTGCCACGGAAATATAGGTGCCGAGCATAAGGCGCCGTTAAACGGATTGTTTAGGGAACAGGACTGTGGTCTAACAGCAGAGGACTGACCGCACCCTGCAACGCGTATGGATAGAACCGAGCTGGACCTATAGCTCCACCGCCGGTGCTCAACAGCGCCAACGAAAGGACACGGACTAGAGCCTACCAGTGATGGCTCACTGATAAAAGACACTGTGACGAAGAGACTCTGTATGCAGAACTGAATTCCGCTCTCAACTACCTGGTCAAGAATGTTCATTGGTCACATTTTTAAGTCAGAAACATTTCTGCTATGTAGTGCTTTTGAAATGATAGGAACTCGACAAATGCAATTTCCTATGTGCTGCATTCTG
Organism: Lissotriton vulgaris; assembly: GCF_964263255.1. Taxonomy (NCBI): domain Eukaryota; kingdom Metazoa; phylum Chordata; class Amphibia; order Caudata; family Salamandridae; genus Lissotriton; species Lissotriton vulgaris. Next base: position 1,473,448,921 of record NC_141685.1, read on the forward strand.
CCCATCACTTCAACTGTTCATGATTTTTATGTAATATGTTAGTATTGACAAATGCTATTTCATCAACCACATGTTTATATGTACGCCCATCAACTAGGAAGAATAGGAAAATGAACTCGCTTATGTTAAAAGCGGCGACTGTGGAAATTAGCAAAATTAATGTACCTAAGCGGCGTTCATTTGCCCTCTCCCGTCCCCCTCCCTGTAGACACCACGTATACCCTGAAATATTGACCGTATCACTCCGCCAGTAAAAGCCCGTGCCCATATGTACCTGACAGCCATTTTAGGCACCTTGGCCTCTTGCCCACTCATTAGAATCACTGGCTTCCCTCCTGCGCGCATTTGAGCACCCCCCTCCCACTCTCACATGCATAGACCATGAAACCCAGCACTCTGCGCGACCCTGCTATGAAAGGCAACCCTCCTGCTTGACCCAGGCACCCCCCCCCCATTTCCCTCTTGAAGAAGCATCCTTCGCCTCAGCTGACATAGCCCCCCAGCTGTATCTGACGGCCCCTGTTCTCTCATGTACGGGTCATAAGACCTCTCTCTCTCTCTCTGTGCGACTCTGACCCTGCGCGCACCCTGACCCCCTCCTTCTCCCTCACATGGACAAGTCATAAAACCTTCCTCCTCTGCAAGACCCTGTCCTCGGGAGTCACGCCGCGCCTGACCAACACCTCCTTTCCTTCCATGAATGCCCCTCTGTTGACGAGCCTTCCCTCCGCGCTCGATTGTCCACGCGGCATGACTACCACTCCTTTGATGACCCCTTCCCCCGAGTCCGGCTGACCACACGTGTCCGAGGCCATCGCCTAAGCCAGGAGATACCATTTACTGCCCTTATTGTATGAAGTCACTCCTCTTCAAAGGACCCACTATTGATCCTAGCCACCCCACCCCCTGGGCTATGATCAGGCGTACACATCCTAAACAGTTGACGGAACACTCAGCTGCGTGATTGCCCTCCCCTCTTATCAGCAGGTCAAGGGTCCCCATTATGAACACATGTGGGGTAGGATCACCACGAGGATTATAGGGATGTTCTTCTCTTGCGTCATACAGCCCTGATTGTGTTATCGAGTGTTCTATAAGGTATAAAACCAAGAGTCTCAGCTCACTTGTTGGAGCACCTCCCGATGGCACCTTGTTCGTGTCTGACATGACTGGCTCTCCTCATGAGAATTAAACTCTGTTCTTGATCCCTGCTTCCAGCGCCCGTCTCTTTATTTTGGTAATTATTCAGAATGGGAACTAAGAGGCGACTTGCGCCAGCAGCCTGGGCATCGATAGTAATGCGGGCTCCTGTTCCACAAACTGGTGTTAGCGGCAGCTAGGTAATAGGGAGATAATTTTATCTCCGCTTTCTTGGCTTTTAAAGCCAAAAAAGCGGAGATATACCCCCTTGATAATATGCCCCAATATCTCCAAAAGTTGGTAATAGGAGATAGCGATGTTAGCGACTGTTTTCAGTCTCTAACATCTTGGCTCGCCCACTTTGCATGTCATTAGTGATAAATATCACTGACATGCAAAGTGGGGCCCAAGATGGTCGCTATCTCCTACTAGCTGTCGCTAACTGGTGTTAGCGACAGCTAGGTAATAGGGAGATAATTTTATCTCCGCTTTCTTGGCTTTTAAAGCCAAAAAAGCGGAGATAAACCCCCTTGATAATATGCCCCCGTGTTACCCACACCTCCAACTTCCCTTTCATGGGAGATTTACTCTTGCTCAATATCGCTCTGTACTCTCATAATGTTTTCCAGGAGTAAATTCCATTAAATGGTAAATTCATGTTTTGTGAATTTCAGAAGGGAGGTTACACTCATAAATTAGACCTTTGCACCTATGAGTTAAAATACATATACTAATGGCTCTGTGAATTGGGTCACATTATTTAAACCTTTACCATCTGGACCGCATGACTATCAGGCACGTTATATTATTGTCGTCAGTCTGTATAGCTCATTCTATCAATAGTGTAGACCTACAGCACTTTTAATTGCGTGAATTTTTAGTGTGGACGTGAAATTGCGCTTTGTTGTGAATACTTTTTTGATTGGCTGCACAGCCGAGGACAGCTGTTGAAGACCTGTAGAGGGCTTTATTTTTTTATATTTATATACATTTTCACTGAAATTGTAAGAGTGGCTCTATTATTTCAAAGATTGACTTGCACGGCCCGACGGCCCGACAGCCCGTCAAAGTGGCATTTCGATTCTGGGGTCCGAGTCGGGAGAAGGCAGTTAAAATCCTAGGACGGGTGGGACGTGGGGGAGGGGGTGAATAACGGATCATAGATTTCGGAATGCTTCAGTGACTGAGGGCGGGTGTCAACTGCGCCTGTCTCCTGGGCGCCTTTCAGTCTTTTACAGTGTCACAGCCTTGTTGTTTTCAGAAACTGCGCCTCATTATTATGTAGGCCAAAGTCGCCTGACTGATAGATAGCGACAGCATCTGCCGAAGACGGACACAACTATTGAGGAAGAAGAGAGGCAGGATGTAACGAGGGCAGACACGTTCATTTCTCCATCAGCATTAAAATCCCCAGAAACGCGTCTCATATTATTATTTTTGGTTGAAAATGCTAAGTACTGCGTAGAGAATAGCTCGACAAGCGAACAACGCAAACTGTGCAGCACAGTAGAACATTGGTCGTAGTGTGTGCTAGAAAATTATCTTTTTTTGTTACATTCGCTTCAAAAAATGATGAACTAAAACGCGCGTTTCTATATTTCACGAAGTTTTTATTTTAATGTACGCATCATCAGGACGATAAATTGACTTGGGGAATCCTGTCGGAGAGAAACGTTTGTAATGAGCTCGTTTTCAGGAATATTTCGATACGAAATGCATTGACCAGATTGGGAAATTCCATTAGATGAGTGGGAAAAAAAGGGTGGGTAAAACGGGGAATATTTTCTATGTAACGCTCCTAATTTTAGTGCACAAATATATATCGCACTGCAAGATTAAAGGAGAAAACGAGACAGTGTGTATTTACAAAACATATCTTTAGACTCTCCAGAGAAAATGTTAGTACATTGACAATCATTTATAGCACAGCGTGGTCCCAAATCATCAACGTAGGGGTCCAACTAATTGATAATAATAACTCATGATGTATATCTTGTGTATGGCCTTAATATCGTATGGGATCGGTGAATGGCTTTTGAATTAATTTTTTAAGTTCCCAGAAGGAGATGGGTCAATACTGATTTGCATGAGGTGTGACTTTGTCTGGAGTGGCATGATGGGTGAGATGGATGGATTGGAGTATGATCCTGAGTAAGTCTCAGGGGCTGAAATCAATTCAAACATTCGATCCATCATCCTGTTGTATGTTTCGATGGTCAGCGGCAGCCACTGCTTTGGGAAGTTGAGGCAAAGCCCCACCAGTAGTGAAAGACGCCATTTAAAGGGACTGGGTTTGCAGGAAGTGGAACCTCTTATTTACAGTCCCTGTGAGTCACACACTGAAGCTAAAGTGAGCATCACATGACTGGTGGCTCACGAAGCCAGCACATAAGCACTATTTAGGCATTGCAGACGAATGGAAGCACTCAGAACTCTGTTTGAGAGCTAAGGGCAGCATCACTGCTGCCAGTTCTCAAACATTGTGCACCCTTGATTCTCAGGTAGGTATGCTGCCCGTTTAAGCTCCTATGCTCAAGAGTGATGAACAACATAGGGCATGTGCTCTTGATTAAACTCTGCATAGCTTATTGGAAGTCGCAAACTGCCACTGACGGTTATGTGAATGAGTGGTGACCGGGCATGATAGAGGTTTGGGTGTCATGCTCTTCCTTCAAGGACTGCTTCAGCACCTAAGGGACTCCAGACGCAGTCATGGGCTGAGGGGAGCTAGTGCAGATTTATGTAGGAGAAGAAAATGGATTGATGCCCTGCAGCAGAGTAAGTAACTTTATTGGAGATGTGGTAGTATGTGCATGTGTGTGGGCCTGCATGCATGCATGTATCTTTGCTTATGTAGGTTTCAGTGTCCGAATGCACTGCTACATGTGAACATTAACCCAGGGCAGAGTTTGCGAAGTTGCACTACGCGGAGCTACGTGAAGTGCAAAAAAAACCTCTGTTGCACTACGCATAGCTCCGCAAGCGGCGGAGTATGGTAGAAAAATGCTGTTCACGGTTATTGCAGTGTCAGATGCTTGTCCGCTCTGTGCAATCATTGCGAACAGCACCATGCACAGCGCAAGCTTACCTTTTCTGCCGCTCGAGTAGATTTTTACTCGAGTGGAGGCTTTCTCAACGCAAACGGGCAGTTTCTCAACGCGAGCGGTCGCAAGCATACGCGACCACTCGCAATGAGAATCCTGCCCAACCCCACGTTGAGAAATCTCACCGGGAGTTTTATTTTCCACGCTTGCGCTCGTCAACTTGATGTTGGCTATCGCGAACTAGGAAAAATCTTGCTGGGTGGTGGATTTTCCTCGCTCGCGCGCGCCAACTTGACATTGGTCAACACGAGCGGGGAAAAAAGCTGTGCGAAGCAGAGTTTTTTTGAAACTCCACGAGCTCCGCATGATGCGGATTGCGGGAAACTCCGCAAACTCAGCGAGCGGAGCAGAGTTAACCGCCCCGGGCTAGTGATTGACTAATCCTGGAAGAGTGTCCCTCCATCATTGCACAAACCCTCTGATTGCCCTGATTCGTCAATGGTGGGGGCATCTACTCCTCTCATACTCGTGGGCCTTGAATAGTGGTGTCCTTCAGTTGATATATTGTGGGCACTCTTGATATACATGTGGCATTCCCTGCCACACTTAGGGTGGTCTGTCATAATGGTATTCATCCTTTCCTTATTATGCATGTACTTGATATAAGAATGGCTACCCTTGGCATAATGGTAGTTGTGGCATAATTGTGTCCACCCCTGACATTTTCTGAACATTCTTGAGTTAACTGTGGTTATCTCTGACATAATGGGGAAGGAAATCCCTTCCAGGAGATTGGAGTCCTCGGTATTTGTTGATAATGATTAATAGGCACAAAAGACAGATCCTGTCCATGCTCTGAAATAATTCACATCAGTTGACCAAATATGAATTTACTACAAATGAATGTCAGTTATATTGGGACACAAACTGTGATTTTCTCATGAAACTGACGAACATTTGCCTGAAGGAACCTAGCCTATTTATCCTGTATTAAACGTTTGTACTTAATAGCAGAGTGTGCATATTTTACAATCGTGTTAGGCTGATGTTTGTTGGCAACATTACTGCTTTTCCAAAATATAATTCAAACTTATATTTGATTGATAACTCAGTTACACAGACGTATTTCTATTGTTCATTTGTAATCATGGGTGCTTACAGCTATATCTGTTATTTCATATGAATTTATTTAATCATCTGTATCAGGGGTTTCCAATGTAGAGCTCGTAGAGTCAGCTCTATGTCAGACTTTCATGATATCCTTTTGAGGTAAATGTACATTTTAATAATCAAAATGGAAGTTCTTTACTTGTGAGTGGTTATTCTGAGAATCCACCATGGAGTCACTCCTACGACGTTGGAGATCAGTGATCTGCACTGATAACACTTTTTATGTTATTGCCTCTACTACTATCTGAAGCCTGAACATGTAACATTTGTGTAGCTTGTCTGCTGTATGATCCTATATGTGTTCATACATTTGAGCATTAACACCTATTTATGAGCATATATACTATTTTTCTATATAACTGGCTACGGCATTTGATTGTCAGATTTGTTTCCAATTTCATTTTTTTAATGTGCCTCTTCTTGGAAACTCTCTATCATAAAATCTGCTTGAGAAACTTCTGATAATGGCCAGGTAGGCAAAATGAACGATAAAGAAACTTAGAAGAGAAGAAAAATGCTCTGCTCATTTTGAAACATTATAGGTCCGCCCAGATGTTTTCACCTTGCTGTAATACGGATAAGTATCGCTTTATAGCTGATTTATAGGGAAACTGTAATGAAAAGGCAAATTCAAAATTTTTATGGGGAGTGTGGTCGCCAACACAACTGGAAAGGGTAATGCTTGGCTGGTCACAATGAAAATATTGCCATATTTCATTTGTGACCTTCGATAACATATTTTTGGGGAGAATGTATACAGGAGGTACTTCTAAAATACACTATTTGGCCCTATTTCTTCTCTGTTGGGGTAAACGGGGTTATTAAACCCTGTGCAGTTTTATAACACAACATTACCTCTGTCACATTGCTTTCTTGCAGTCTCACTTCTGTAGATAGTTGTTTATACTGTCCATCGATGCTAAAGTGTGAATAGTATAAAACGTTGTTTTAAGGAATTCACTTTTAAATACCTGATTGTCAGTATTTATATTTTATCCAGGTTAAAATATTATTATTTTACTTTGTCTTTGGAAGGATATACAATTAGGTAATTTCTTTTAGCTGGGTATTAGATTTTTTATATCTGCTTGATCCGGTTTGAATTTTTAATGCTATGTCCTGCAACACCTCATGCCGAGTATTGCGTTTTGGCATTTGACAAGTTGGCACTCATTCTGTATTCATGATTAGATGAGCCCAAATGCGGTGGTTGCTAAATAAAATTGCATTAAGCATTTAATCTCTCTCTCTTGTACCACTACGCAGCAAGCCACACCCAACATTTAGGTCCCTATTTACTATGGTGAATTTGCACTTGTAGATATACTTGTGTACAATTGTATTCCTGCACTTTGCTGCAAATCTCACACATCTTCGCTTGTCTCCATTTCTGAGTATAGTTTACACCTAAGCATAGACTTGCATGTCAGCACATTCGTAGTTCAGGGGGCGGAGACATCTAAGAGTGAATTTACAAATGCAAGGTTACTGCTAAGAACATTTCACCAGTAGGTGGAGAGGTCTGCCACCGTGGCAGATATCTCCCTATGGGAAAGTAAACAGACAATAAGTAAACTTCATTAATTAAAAAAGTAAAACATCTTTTAATGTAAAAAAAAATGAAAATACTTATTTTTACCATAGAATTGATAAAATAAAACGTTAGAGCACGGAAACATTAAAATAAGTATTTAATAATAAATTGAATGTTGGACTTGGCCCTCACTGGAGGGTCATTCCCAAACTTCATTGTGCCACCCACTAAAGTAGCCCTTTTAAATGTGTCCCAGTTCTGCCATTGAAGCCAATGCAGTTTTAAACTGCCATTTAGACCTGGCAAGATAAACCTTTTTGCCAGGCCTAAACCTTCTTTTTTTAATACATATAGGTACCCATACGATAGGCCCTAAACATTCAATAGGGCAAGGCGCACTGTATTTAAAAAGATGGGCATGTACTTCTAAGTTTTATGTGTCCTAGTAGTGAAAAACACTTACATTCGTTTTTCACTTCTGCAAGGCCTAACGCCCCCTTTGTAAACATTGAGTTTCCCTATTACATTTAATAAGTAATGATAACTTTTGTTTGAGAACAGGTAGAAATGTTATGTTTGTGTCTAAGGAATTGTAATTTAAAGCCCTCTTTAATAGGGGAGAGGATGTAGCCTTACGGCTAGAGTGGTCGACGTCAAAGCTGGGGAACCGGGTATAACTCTCGGCAACAACACTTAACATCCTGTGATTTGGGGCATATCATTTAATCTCCCCGTGCCTAACAAAAAGGAATGTGTTCTTGTGTAACAAAACTGGTGCTCATGTAAAGCGCTCTGATACCCAATGTCTCAGGTCTAGTTTGCGCTATATAAAAATAAACAACAAAAAAAATAGTAAGGCCAGATTTTAAGTCACAACTCTGAAAATGCCACTTTTAGAAAGTTGACATTTACTTGTCCTAACCACTTGGTGCCGGCAGCATGTAGCCTTTGTTATATGACTAGGTGTAGTTGGCCTCTGTGTATTCTTCGCAGACAGTATCCCAAAGGGGGAGCTTCCCTAGCAACCCAAGGAAATTTGTTTTATTTGTAATGTTGATCAGTGGTATGAATGCTCAATAAGACTCTCATTGACCATGGTTTGGTGTATGCTTGACATGGGCACTACACGCACCCACACACGTGGGGTAACTTTTTTATCAGGACAAGGTGACGAATCCTAAGTGGTAGGAATTTTGTGAATTTCTGAAGATTCCAGAGTTTACATCACAGAAATTCAAGGAAAATGTGAAATTGTCTGCAAAGCTTAAGGTTTGCAGGATATTGTGGGTAAGAAAACCTTGTGGGATCTGCGCAAGGCACACCACCCTTGACTCCCCTGGGTGTTTAGATTTCAGAAATGTCTGCGTTTGGTAAATTTCCCTGGCAGACCGTCAATCCGCAGCAAAAAAATTGCTGATACTCCCATTGCCATCAGATACATTTTTAACAGGAAATGTTAATTTCTCCACATTGTATTTTGGGGGCCTTTCCTGTCACAGGCACTAGGCCTACCTGCACAAGTGAGGTACCATTTTTATCAGAAGACTTGGGGGAATGGTGGGTAGCAGGAAATTTGTAGATCCCTGCAAATTCCAGAAGTCTTCCTCACAAATGTGCGGAAAATGTGCATTTTCAGTCAAACTTTGAGGTTTGCAAAGGCTTCTGGATAGAAACACCTGGTGGGAGCCCCACAAGTCACCCACTCTGGATTTCCCTAGGTCTCTAGTTTAGTAAATATACATGTATGCTACTTTTCTCTAGGTGCCAGCTGGGCTAGCGCCCAACATCCACAGCCAGCCACATTAAAAAAAATAGTCAGTTTTCAGTGGAAATTTTTGATTTGACTAAGCTGCATTATGGCACCTTTCCTGCTGCGGGCACTAGCCTTACCCACACAAGTGAGGTACAATTTTATCAGCAAACCTGGGGGAATGATAGGTGGTTCGAAATTTGATTCTCCCAGCAGCTTTCAGAAGTTTTTATCAGAGAAATGTGAGGAAAATGTGTGTTTTTAGTCACACTTTGAGGTTTTCAAAGGCTTCTGGGTAGGAAAACCTTGTGGGAACCACATAAGTCACCCCACTCTGGATTCCCTTAGGTGTCCAGTTTTCAATAATAATATCTATGTTTGATAGGTTTCATTTGGTGCCAGCTAAACTAGCGCCCAAAATCCACAGCTAGTTACATTGCAATAAAGAGTCAGTTTTCAATGGTATTCTGGGTAAAGAAATCTGGTGAGATCCACTCAACTCACTCCCCCCCTGAATTCCCCCTAGGTATCTAGTTTTAAAAAATGTACAGGTTTGCTAGGTTTTTCTCTGTGTCCGCTGAGCTAGGGCCCAAAATCCACAGCTACCCACATTAAAGGTCTGTTTTCAATTAAAAAATGTGATGTGTCCATGTTGTGTTTTGGTACCTTTCTTGTCGCAGGAACTAGGCCTATCTGCACAAGTGTGGTACCTATATTATGGGGAGACGTGTATATACAGAATAGTAGTACATTTGTTATTATAAATTGCATTTCTCTGCATTTCAGCCTTCTAAATGTAAGCCAGTGTATAAGAAAGGAAACATTTTGAAAAATGCCTTCTGAATCACATGCTTGTATGGATACCCACAAATTCAGAGATGTACAAAGGGCCACTGCTCCTAAACTCTGTATCTAATGTCTATTTCAGAAATACATGGATTTTATTGAAACCTATTTTTCATTCTTTATATTTTACCATATGAATCTGTCTATACCCGGAGCATGATGAAAAACCATTGCAAGCTGCAGTTTAGTTGTTGGCTTGGGTACATTGTGTTATTGAAAAAGCTAAAAACCCTTTATATCATCCCAACCAGCAGCGTCTAGCAGACCTAATGGTATGTTTTGTTTGTAAATCGCCATTGTGACAAGATGTTACAAATTAAAGTGTCGTAACAAAGGGCTGTTTTTTCCGACTTATTTGCAATATTTATTTTTATTTCAACAGTTAGCTTCCTTGGGAAAATCTTGAGGGATCTACGCACATGACCTCTTGCTGAACTTTGAATTTTCCAGAAATGTATATCTCTCCACAATCACCCATGGGTTTCACCCTTGTTTTTACCACAAAATGGAAGTAATTTGAAAGCACAAACATCAGGAAAAATGGGCTACTTCTTTGAAAAATGCCAAAACTGTGGTTAAAAAAATTGCTTTTTTTATTCAGGTCTGCATGTGTCTGAAAGCTGAGAAGATGATGACTTTAGCACATCATACCTTTTGTGGATGGCATTTTTAGGGAAAAATATGACACTTTTTTGCAGAGCAACGTTTCCCGTCCCCCCCCCCAGAACAAAATGTACTTGTATTTTGCCTATTTTCTCAGTCCCCTCATTGGGGAAACCACAAACACTGGGTACCTTTAGAATCCCCAGGATGTTGGAAAAAAAAGGACGCAAACATAGTGTGGATACATTATGTGAAAAAAATGTATGGAAGCCTAACCACAAACTACCCTAAATAGCCAAAAGAGGATTAACATTTTAGGAGAAAAGGTCTTTCTGTGAAAGGATTAAAAAGCAAGGAGGTTTTTTCGTGGTGAACCATGAGTTTCACATGGATGGGCCTAAATGTGTATATACTGCTCATAAGAGTTCATTCATTCCACTATGATTTACTTATGTGTAATTAATTGGAAGCAGAGTGGATCCACTTTAAAGGCTTCTGCCTTTTTTTGATGTGACATAAATATTGGACCTTCATTCCAGCTCTTTAGTGCACTCCTGAACCTGTCGATACTGCAGATGAAGGGCTGCTCTGCTGCCAGAGGACTTCCCTGCTGTTTGAGGCGTGCCCTGCTTTCTGGGGAAGACTGGACATGCTCCCTTCATCCCAGGCAGGGTGGCTCCAATGGGCAGGTGGCTAGCCTTCTGTTCTTGGCTACAGGGAAACACAAGCTCCAGAGGCCTCCCTCCAACAGACTAGCTGACCTGCTGCACTGAACCTGCCTGGACCTGCCTGAACCCTTCTGGCCCCTGCTGGAACGAGGTCCTGATCCCCAAGAGGTGCCTCCCTGCTTTCTGGGCACTTGGCTGGTATCAGCCAACTGAGCTCCTCATGTGAAGATATGGAGAAATCCTAAAGTTTTGGTCACTTTACAACCACAAACAGACCTGCTTGTGCCAAGATCTTGCCGCCTACAACGACTGCCAAGGTGAAGCTCTGGTTGATCAAGCTCTTCACTCTACGGCAACTTCCAATGCCAACCAGAAACTTGAGATCTGCACTTCACACTACAGCACCAATAGGCCATGGTGACGCTAATGCGGAACTCAAAGAATGACCCTCTGTGATGCCTGATAGGATCTTCATTCTACAGGGACACTCTCCGCAAAGCCTAGCCTGGTCTTCGCACTACAGAGACGACCATCCGTGACACTCTTCTTTCTCCTCGCAGCCTCATCCACCTCAAACTAGACTCTTCACACCGGACTTTGAGAAGGTAACATTTGCAGCAGTCAGCCTTAACTTGTGACTTTTCCTCAGTCTAGCATGACCAGATAACCACAAATGACACTTTGTGCTTTTGAGCACTATATTCACTTAATTCTTTCAGGTTGCCTATCTGTGTTTCAACTGATTGGAATTTTGTTATTTTGGTGTCAAATAATTCAATACATTTGACTCTATTTGTGTAATTCAGTGTGGGATTTTTTCCGTTGTGTTTTCACCTTTTAGCTATTTGTATGCTGCATAAATACTTTAATTCAGAAAAGGGGGTGGTGATGAACAGAGTGTCTGAATTAAGCAGACCACTCTTACCCAGTCCAAAGATCAGGGCTTGATCCATCACCGTTTTTTAGCTCACTGCACCATCCCAGCTCAGAACCTGGCTACATGCAAATTAGGGGGTCTGGACTAACAAGAACAAGAACGCCGGATGAGCGACTACAGAGGACTCCAATACCATGTCGTGTATAAATTATACATTATAAAGACAAAGGTCACCCTTACATTGAACCCAACAGGTGATCATATAAGGATGCCCATCAGTCACCACACGGAACCGCCCTTCATCATTTGGGTTCCTTTTCTAAGACCACTGATGGTGTCATCTATTATCTTTCTCATGGGGGGCTATGATTGTAAAAACCAACCAAGATCAGATAGATTAACGTGGCCTTGTTCCTCAACTGGGACGATGTTACAGAAGGGGGGGACTGATGTCGTAGTGCAAAAATAGTGAAAAAACAGGAAAAAAGTGTGTGGGATAAAATTGAATGAGAGGGTGCTGAAAGTAACTTTATTCTGTTGCAACCCACTTTACCAATATTAAAAAGTAGATAGAGACAACCAAATTATTCTTGGGTCATCTGAATGAGTTTAAAGGGTCAACATGTTTCAGCAATAATAGACACAAATTGTCATTGCTTTCGTCAGGACCTACAATAATCTATTTGCTACTACGAAATAGTGTTTGAAAAAAGACAAACGTGCTCAAAATTATAAGTAAATATGAAAACCGATACTCAGATCACCTGTATGCACTAGATGTCTGTATCGGTGACTTCACATTTCCAAGTGGGAGATTGCTGGAAATAGTGAAAACATTGAGAAATTAGACTGAAGTCATGATAGAGAACATCGCATCCTTGTAAATGTATGAGTAATAGGTTGCAGTTATTCAATCTTAGTGCAAAATAACATATATTTTTAAGCACAACTATAAACACAATTTATATAGTGCCAGAATCTCAAACATTGAATGGAATTGTCACAGTAACCAAAGGAGATTAACATCTTACCCCGCTTGGAGGATGTATGGACCTCACCCCACCTGGCCACGGCTCAGGGTAAAGGGGAAGTACCGCTCTAAAAGGGGCAAAAAACAGCAATGCTGAAAGTGCCACTTATATCTCATCTATTCAAAGAATCAGAACTGAGCGCCTAAAGCGCCAAATATTGTTCCACTCACACTGTGTGGCTACCTTGAATCAATTAAATAAGTAAGCAACCCACTTTTCTGCTAGAGTGCGGAGACATGCATAGATGATGTTCAAACCTGGCGCTGCAGATTTGTAAAATGCGCCGCAAACACACGCCTGCCCTTAGTGCTGTTATCAAGTGCCACACTCGCGGTATGGATAATCGCGCTGGGGCTTGATTTAGCAAGCATTCAAAGCATATATCCCTGCCCATCCGTCTAGTGGCTAAAGAACGTATGCGCGACCTCCACCAGCTAGTAGGTTAAAGCGAGGCCCCCTACCTGTCCATCGATACTTCGTCTCGGCATCCGAGCCGATCGGGGAGGTGAGGGGGCCCGTCTATATCCCTGTATATGACGCTAAGCGTCATTCGTTGGCCGTCGGTCACATGGAGTGAGTGTGCTGCATGCTATTGGTTAGATGTCCGGCCAATAGAGACAGAGTAGTAGTAGTTTAGTCTGCCCTGTTACCATGATGCACTGGGCCAGGGACAGACTGGTTTGCATATAGCCAGGTTCTGAGCTGGGATGGTGCAGTGAGATAAATAACGGTGATGGATCAAGCCCTGATCTTTGGACTGGGTAAGAGTGGTCTGCTTAATTCAGACACTCTGTTCATCACCACCCCCTTTTCTGAAGCATAAATACTTTACACATTTCCTCTACGTTAAGCCTAACTGCTTTGAGCCAAACTACCCGAGGGTCAAACACAGGTGTATTTAGTCACTTTTGAGGTACAAAGATTGTGGTTGTTGCTTGAGAAGGGTTTTCGCCTAACCTCAGTCAAAAACCAAGGGGCATATTACCAACAACTAGCGATAATTATCGCTATGTTGGCTTAGCGGCAATATTTTTATCGCCGAGCTGCGGCGATTTTTATCGCTTAGGAACCTTGCTATTATCAAGGTTTATCTCCTAAGCGATAAAAATCGGCTGAAATGCATGAATATCGGTGAAAAGTCAGCGATATTCATGCATTACAGAGCTAATGCTCTTAGCCATGTTATCCACCTACCATTGGATAACATGGCTAAGAACTGCTCAGGGGCAGGTGTTAGCTTTTGGAGATATTCGCGCTTAGCGCGAATATCTCCAAAAGTTGGTAATAGGAGATAGCGATGTCAGCGACTGTTTCCAGTCGCTAACATCTTGGCACGCCCACTTTGCATGTCATTAGTGATAAATATCACTGACATGCAAAGCGGGGCCCAAGATGGTCGCTATCTCCTACTAGCTGTCGCTAACTGGAGTTAGCGACAGCTAGGTAATAGGGAGATAATTTTATCTCCACTTTCTTGGCTTTTAAAGCCAAAAAAGCGGAGATAAACCCCCTTTATAATATGCCCCCAGTTTCTTAAATGAAATAGTTGAAACATAATGCTTTATTTTACCAACATTTACTGTTAAACTAAATAAAATAAAACCACCCTCACTAGCATGTTTATTGTTAAATATTATAAAGTAAATGTAATTAAAAGTTGCATTTAATTAATAAAAGTTTTACAAAAATATATTTAAACAATTCATTTATGTTTTTAAAGAAGTTGAAGTACCCATGAGTGACCATGTGCAGTTCTAGATTTGCTCGACGGTTGAGCTGGAGTACATTTATTATGGTTTTGTTAACTCTGGGCCATAGAAAAACTTCTCCTTACAGCTCCCTGAACACCTCCTTAATTTCCACTAAACCACTCCCATTTAGTTCTAAGTATTCCCCATTTTCCAACCACTCCCACTGGTCACTCCTACATTTGCAACAAAAACATATGTTTATGTGTGTGAAGTTTGGTGAAGATTTCCACACAGAAAAGATAAGTAAGGTGGAGGTAGAAGTCTCCTCACATATATTTGTGAATAGAATTTTGTAGTAAGTGAGTAGTATATAATGTAGTATTGCACAGCAAATGAGGTTAGTTTTCTGACATTACTATTCATGCTTAGACCGACCTCTGCCAGAAGACATTCACCTACCCCTGATTCTATTTATGTATGGTAGTATTCAACCTGTCAGTTAATATGCTGCGAAATGTCAGCTACTAGTATCTAATATCAAACAAGCCCCTATGTTCTGTTTTATATCTCGAGAGTGTCTCATACTTTTCTATCATCAGTTTGTTGCCTTTCGTTACATTTCATGATTTGTGGTCAATCCTGGATGTATCTCTGCGGTTTTTAGTTTGTACTACCTTTTTACATTGCCTGTGTTCCCCTCCTGTAAATTTGCCGCGCATGGCACTGTGTTTCAATACTAAGCGCTCAATACTAAATCTGCTCCTTTGCTTTAGAGCTGGAGTCTCCAATTTTTAAAGGATTCGCCCCGTACCGAGCCTGAAGCGAAACTAATTAAAATAGGTTTAGTGTTTCTAAATATTGTATGTATGCAGTGAATGTATCAAACGCACAGCACATAATGAATAATTAAATTTCAATTTAATTTACAATAAAGCAACTTAGCTAGCAAGAGCTGATTCATTGATATATAAGAATATTGTTTTACTTAATGCATTTTGGATGGAAAAACATATTTTGCCTTATCGTTGGATTTTGTACTTAAACATTTTTCTAAAGGGAAATGAATGTTTGCTCGTTTAATTACAAATTGTATCTTTGTAGGCTCTGTTTTGTTGAGTTTCTAATTTGGTGCATATTTTGTTGTATGTAGTAATGTGTATCTGAGTGACTTAAGGGATATATTTATTCAGTCACCTAATGTGCATTTAATCCTCATTCTCACTTACCACAAAGGCTCCCAGATGTGACAATTTATCCTAAACTAGGACCTGGCTATTATTGTAAGCATTTAACCCAATATTGATTCTTAACCCTTTTAGGTGCTATTTTGATGTTATTGTGACACACATCATCTGCCAAATGATTTCGCAGTGACAAGTGTTATGTTATATTTTTCATCATTAGGTCCAAGCTTTCCAGACAGTACAGCTGTCTGGTTTTCTAACAACATCTTGGGGACACTCTGAAAGCTTTCCTGGGAATGCATTCCGCCCACTCCACTCTACTCCACTCAACTCAACACAACTCCTCTCCCCTCCTCTATACTCCATGACACTCTATATCACTCCATTAAACTCTATGCCATTCCATTATATGACACTTTACTCCACTCTTTGCCAATCCACTCTATAACAATCTACTGCGTTCTAAGCTACAAAACTCTACTCTACCGCATGCAACTCCCTCTATGCAACTCCACACCACATTATTCCACTCTACTCTACTCCACTCTACACCACTCCACTCTATGATACTCTAGGCCGCTCCACTCTACTCCAGTCTACTCCACTCTGTGCCACTTCTGTGAGTGACACTCTACTCCACACTAAATCCCTACACTCTACGCCTTTCCACTCCACAATGCCTCACGACTGACACCACTCCACTCCATGGCACAACATTCCACTCAACTCTACGCCATTCCACGATACTCTACACCACTCCACAACATTTCACTGTACTCCACTCCACATATTATTAACTCTATTAGAAGGCACCCTTGTTTGTCTTCTAATAGAGGCAAGTAGTTGTACTAGTGTGGGCGATAGTGGTCAAATTTTCATTTGAGGTGCACCACACACTGGACAGATTTTCACACTCTACTGCACTACTTCACACTCTGCACCACTCCATGACCCTCTAGACCATTCCATGATACTCCATGACACACCACTCTATGCCACTCCACAATATGACACTCCACTCCACTCTGCCCCCCCTCTCCTCTATGCCAGTAACTTTGAGCCAGTAGCTTTGGGCGTACAACATGGCTAAAACCCATTTGCAAAGCCAATAGCTCTTGCATAGGCGAGACCTATTGGATTTGCAAATGCCTGTTTGTAAAGCCTTGTGAAACAGAAACCTCTTTCATATCATAAGACATCTAAACTAGTCTCACACTCATAA
Organism: Lissotriton vulgaris; assembly: GCF_964263255.1. NCBI lineage: Eukaryota > Metazoa > Chordata > Amphibia > Caudata > Salamandridae > Lissotriton > Lissotriton vulgaris. Next base: position 1,473,465,681 of record NC_141685.1, read on the forward strand.
TCTACTTACATCACATTTACATTTTAATGTAGTAATTGATCATACTTCATTGTTTAAAGCTATGGATTACAATAATTTTCTTGATCGTCAACATTTACCTTTATTTGTTGCTTGTTTCCACAGTACAAAAATCTTTTAGCCCAATTCAAGAATAAATAAATACACGTTTGTCAATGGTAAAATGCAAGTCACATGTGCAATCGTATATTTTGTGGCCACAGGTTCCAGGTCAAATTTGTTATGTGTGGGCTGTGGAAAGTTGGAGTTGTGTGTGCAGAAGTTGCACTCACATTTCCAGCTATGTCTTTCAAACTTAACACAGCAGCTAGCAAGCACCCACTCGTCTGATTTTCACTGGCTCCCATGAGCTGTGTGAGCATGGTTAAAGACGCCTGCTGATGATGGCAAGCTCCGGTTTCCATTTTCACAGCATTCGTGGGAGCAACATTGACGTGCAAAGGCATTAAGTGCCCTTGTAGATTTGAGATACAGCTTTGTTGAATGCTGGCAATTTTGGGAGTCGCGTAAGCAGGCATAGAAATCTGTAGGGAGTTCATACCTGACGTCCCTTGCATAGTACCCTGAAAAAACAAACAAAGAACTTCATTTAGAGTTTACAGAGCAGGAGCACTGAGGTAAATTGGCAGTGCTCCTGCTCCACAAACGAATGGTTCTCCCGCTGTATTTAGAGTTGGAGTAAGTGCTGTTTTTATACTGTTTGAACCTCAGCTGTCAATTTCGAGGACAGGTGCCTATCAAAAGCGGGGCAACCATCACTGTTTTTTTCCTGCCCGTGAGCTCTGTGCGATGCGCAGCAGATGCTGGCATGGAAAATTCAGGATGATCCTCAGGATCATTGAGAAAGCATTAAGCCCATTTGTTTCTTGTTTAGAGAAAAAAAAGTGCTGCTTTGGGAGTCTGTTTTCTCTCAGCAAAAATGTTTACCAAGAGGGCACTTTAAACATTTGGCCTGCTTGGCAAATCTACAATGTTGTGAGGGGAGCCACTGCATCATTGGCCCTCCCAGAGACCACTGCTGTACAGGGATCTAAATAAGGCAGATGAGCAGGGGATCTAAATAAGGCACAGTCTTCTGCCAGTGTGGTGATGGTCTTTCTCTCCACCCCTTTGGAAACCTGCAGACAACTCACCCGCATCTAAATGACTCCCATAGTGTTTTGGACAAAACTATTAGGAGGAAGACATGCTTGTAGGGGGTCATGTTAATTCTATAGCATAGTCCTCTATTGCCTGGGAGCTATCAGAGCAGAATAGATTTTGTTCAATGCTAGTCTCAGCTTTGTGAAAAAGAGTTGAAGCGGAGGTCAAAAATTGACTGGAAGACACTACAATGACCCACACCTAGATTTAAATATGTTGCACAAAGAACATTGCTTTAAGTTAATAAGAAACATTCCCTACACAAATGTGCTGCCTTGGCGATAACCCTGGATGAAAATCCACCAGCCACAATTCCAAGTGTCTCTGACCTTGGAACTATTAAGTCTCCAAACTCTGGAAATTATAATTCTGGATCCAGAGTAAGTATGGGCGTAAAATCCGCTCCGCTCGCGGATTTCGCGGATTTTCGAGAAATTCGCAATCCGCGAGATTCGCGGATTTCTCGCAAAATCTGCTAAATTCGCACGCAGCGGATTTGTTTTCTGGGTGATACAATTTTTGCGGCGCGCGGCGTTCATCAGCGTTTGCCGAGTTGTTTTTCTCGATATTTTGCGAGTGCTGCGCCATTTTGGATCTTGCTGCGGGATCCCGCAAGAATTTGGCGAGCGCGATTACATAATCGCGGCTTGCCAACTAATGCGAGTACGCCGTGATCACGTATCGCGGGACTTCGCAATTGCGAGCTTGGAGATGCGGCGAGCAGCAACAATCTCGCATTCGCGAAAATATAAAATTTGCAATTCTGCACAAGAAATCCACCAGCAAGCAGCATAAACCTTCTGGAAATGATGATTTTTATCTGAATAACTCCTCAGGTTGACATTTGCCTGCACTTTTTTTGCGAGGAGTCCATTTTGGGGAGGGGGGGGGAGGAAGGAAGTGCCCCACAGTCTTTAACTTCCTGTTCCTGTCCAGCAGGCTCCTCCCAGTGCTTTGTCCATCTCCTGGTCACTTTTCATTTGGATCTGGAGCTGGAAGGATTACTTTTTGTGGATGCTGCTGGATATTTGGATTTGAGGCCTTTTTGACTTTCTTTGGATCACTTTTGGATTAGAAATTTCACAAGTAAGTTTGTTTGGGGCATTACAGTTGCTGCAACTACAATTTTGGAATTTTCGATTTTTGGGCTGTTTTGGGGCCTTTTGCCCAGGGGTACTCAGTGGTGGGTGGACTGAGTCTTTCTGTGGGGTGTCTTGAATTTAAACATCATGGAGGGCATGGATGGAATGGGATTGTGCTGATTTTTCAGTGATTTTCGTTTTTTGGGGCTGTACTTGTGGCCTTTTCACCAGGGGTATTGAGTCTAGCATGGGCCTAGTCTTTCTGTGGGGTGTCTTGAACTTAAACATCATGGAGGGCATGGATGGAATGGGATTGTGCTGATTTTTCAGTGAATTTCGTTTTTTGGGGCTGTACTTGTGGCCTTTTCACCAGGGGTATTGAGTCTAGCATGGGCCTAGTCTTTCTGTGGGGTGTCTTGAACTTAAACATCATGGAGGGCATGGATGGAATGGGATTGTGCTGATTTTTCAGTGTTTTTCGATTTTTGGGGGTGTTCATGGAGAGGGACAGGCCATGTGGCTGGGGGCCATTTTGAGTGCTGCTACAGGCCCTGGCCATGTGCTGGGAGGCAAGTGGCCATTTTGAATGCAGGCATTGTTGTTAGGCCTGCAACCATTTTGCCTACTTTTCAACCTTTATGACCAGGGGTAGTGAGTCTTGCATGGGCCTAGTCTTTCTGTGGGGTGTCTTGAATTTAAACATCATGGAGGGCATGGATGGAATGGGATTGTGCTGATTTTTCAGTGATTTTCGTTTTTTGGGGCTGTACTTGTGGCCTTTTCACCAGGGGTATTGAGTCTTGCATGGGCCTAGTCTTTCTGTGGGGTGTCTTGAACTTAAACATCATGGAGGGCATGGATGGAATGGGATTGTGCTGATTTTTCTGTTTTTTTTTCGATTTTTTTGGGGTGTATAACTGAACTGATGTTACTCTGTCTTCCATTGCTTTTAGGTGCACAAGACTCAAGAGAACCACCAGTGCCAGGAAGAAGTCCTGCAGCGGTGTGTGTGTGCAGCATAACGTCACGCGACGTCACGTCTGGCCTCAGACAACTCTACAATTCGTGCAACTGCGGCCTGCTGTCTGACCTGCTCTGAAGAAGATGGCCCCCAAAAAAGGTCTCCGTAGCTCCTCTAGCAAGAAAGTTGCTAGTAAGGAGCAGAAGAAGCAAGTTACCAAGGAGGCTGGTGTGCCGCCCGCCGCGTTTTTTGGGAGCAAAAAAAAAAGTACGCCTGCAGCAGCAGGATCTGCTGGGGACCAAGCTGGGAGCAGCACCCCCGCTCCATTGGGTTCAGTGCCTCCACCACCACGCCAACTTAAGTCAAAGCCCTTGAGTGCTTCAGAGGCAGTCAGTGTACTTCTCCAATCACCATCGACCAGTGATGTTGGCTCATCGCAAGAAAGTAGCAGCAATGTCCCTGAATCAACACAGGTTGTTGTAACTCATCTGACAAGTGTTGAACAACCACAGCCGCAACAACAACACCATGTGCAAGTACAAGCCCAAGTACATGTGGAAGGAGAGGCAGCGCAAGGAGATGCGCAAGCAGAGGTGCATGGAGGGTCACAAGTGCCCACAATAGTTGTTCCTCCCGAAGTAGGGGCACATCAGGAAATCGACAATCAAGCCGAGGTATCATTGGAAGCCACTCCTCCTGATGATCATTCATTGTCTTCCACATCCCTAGCAAGGAAAAGATCAAGGTTGGTGTCTACATCTTCTTCAAGCCCACCTCCTTCTGATGATCCCATTCTGGATGAAGATTGGGAACCATCATCACGGCAGTCTGAGAGTGAGGCACACCATGATCTGACCAAGGTACCTAAGCGTAAAAGGAAGGTCGTCGAAAAACTCATAGCTATGGAGTGTGATGAGGCTCAACAAGAAGTGACGCATACTGCTGCTGATGAAGCCCTTCACGACGACGATCCAGTCATCATAATGGTCACTGCAGCCCCAGAGGGCATGCAGCAAAGAGACATTTTGACCCTATCCCGAGAAGCTGCTGAGCGTGATGATGATGTCGACGAGGAGTCAATGGAAACACAACAATCATTGTATTGAGTCTAGCATGGGCCTAGTCTTTCTGTGGGGTGTCTTGAACTTAAACATCATGGAGGTCGTGGATGGAATGGGATTGTGCTGATTTTTCAGTGTTTTTCGATTTTTGGGGGTGTTCATGGGGAGGGACAGGCCATGTGGCTGGGGGCCATTTTGAGTGCTGCTACAGGCCCTGGCCATGTGCTGGGAGGCAAGTGGCCATTTTGAATGCAGGCATTGTTGTTAGGCCTGCAACCATTCTGCCTACTTTTCAACCTTTATGCCCAGGGGTAGTGAGTCTTGCATGGGCCCAGTCTTTCTGTGGGGTGTCTTGAATTTAAACATCATGGAGGGCATGGATGGAATGGGATTGTGCTGATTTTTCAGTGATTTTCGTTTTTTGGGGCTGTACTTGTGGCCTTTTCACCAGGGGTATTGAGTCTAGAATGGGCCTAGTCTTTCTGTGGGGTGTCTTGAACTTAAACATCATGGAGGTCATGGATGGAATGGGATTGTGCTGATTTTTCAGTGTTTTTCGATTTTTGGGGGTGTTCATGGGGAGGGACAGGCCATGTGGCTGGGGGCCATTTTGAGTGCTGCTACAGGCCCTGGCCATGTGCTGGGAGGCAAGTGGCCATTTTGAATGCAGGCATTGTTGTTAGGCCTGCAACCATTTTGCCTACTTTTCAACCTTCATGCCCAGGGGTAGTGAGTCTTGCATGGGCCTAGTCTTTCTGTGGGGTGTCTTGAACTTAAACATCATGGAGGGCATAGATGGAATGGGATTGTGCTGATTTTTCAGTGATTTTCGTTTTTTGGGGCTGTACTTGTGGCCTTTTCACCAGGGGTATTGAGTCTTGCATGGGCCTAGTCTTTCTGTGGGGTGTCTTGAACTTAAACATCATGGAGGGCATGGATGGAATAGGATTGTGCTGATTTTTCTGTTTTTTTTCTCGATTTTTTTGGGGTGTATAACTGAACTGATGTTCCTCTGTCTTCCATTGCTTTTAGGTGCACAAGACTCAAGAGAACCACCAGTGCCAGGAAGAAGTCCTGCAGCGGTGTGTGTGTGCAGCATAACGTCACGCGACGTCACGTCTGGCCTCAGACAACTCTACAATTCGTGCAACTGCGGCCTGCTGTCTGACCTGCTCTGAAGAAGATGGCCCCAAAAAGAGGTCTCCGTAGCTCCTCTAGCAAGAAAGTTGCTAGTAAGGAGCAGAAGAAGCAAGTTACCAAGGAGGCTGGTGTGCCGCCCGCCGCGTTTTTTGGGAGCAAAAAAAAAATTACGCCTGCAGCAGCAGGATCTGCTGGGGACCAAGCTGGGAGCAGCACCCCCGCTCCATTGGGTTCAGTGCCTCCACCACCACGCCAACTTAAGTCAAAGCCCTTGAGTGCTTCAGAGGCAGTCAGTGTACTTCTCCAATCACCATCGACCAGTGATGTTGGCTCATCGCAAGAAAGTAGCAGCAATGTCCCTGAATCAACACAGGTTGTTGTAACTCATCTGACAAGTGTTGAACAACCACAGCCGCAACAACAACACCATGTGCAAGTACAAGCCCAAGTACATGTGGAAGGAGAGGCAGCGCAAGGAGATGCGCAAGCAGAGGTGCATGGAGGGTCACAAGTGCCCACAATAGTTGTTCCTCCCGAAGTAGGGGCACATCAGGAAATCGACAATCAAGCCGAGGTATCATTGGAAGCCACTCCTCCTGATGATAATTCATTGTCTTCCACATCCCTAGCAAGGAAAAGATCAAGGTTGGTGTCTACATCTTCTTCAAGCCCACCTCCTTCTGATGATCCCATTCTGGATGAAGATTGGGAACCATCATCACGGCAGTCTGAGAGTGAGGCACACCATGATCTGACAAAGGTACCTAAGCGTAAAAGGAAGGTCATCGAAAAACTCATAGCTATGGAGTGTGATGAGGCTCAACAAGAAGTGACGCATACTGCTGCTGATGAAGCCCTTCACGACGACGATCCAGTCATCATAATGGTCACTGCAGCCCCAGAGGGCATGCAGCAAAGAGACATTTTGACCCTATCCCGAGAAGCTGCTGAGCGTGATGATGATGTCGACGAGGAGTCAATGGAAACACAACAATCATTGGATTTGGAGTTAACTAGTACACCAACACCTACCGCTTCCATATTTCTTCCTCGCAAGAAGGGACCTCCATCCACCTCGACCTCAATTAGTGGTGGTGAAAGTGCAAAACGTACTGAAGTTCGGCAATCCACATCCTCCACTTCATCTGGCATTAGCAGCAGGACCACCACCACCAGTATCGCCGCCTCCTCCGGCCCCCAAAGACATTTCAAGTCTGCAGTTTGGGACTTCTTTAGTGTTTGCCCAAAAAAGGAAAACTTCGCCATTTGTAGCATTTGTAAGCTTCGAGTTAGTCGTGGTAAGTTTGGTACCAACTATGGTACCGGAGGCCAGAGAGGTCATCTTGAGAGACAGCACGCTGTCCAATGGTTTGCGCACCTACAGGCGATCAAGGAAGCCCGAATTGCACGAAATGAAAACGTTGATGTTTCATCTGATGATGACAAGGAGGAAGAAGACGTGTCAAACACTTCACTTACACCCAGTACCCCTGTCAGCAGCACACCACATGTGAGCCACACTAAGAGTGTGGGAGAGAGTGAGACACCAATGCGAAAAAGTTCATCAGCGAGCGTAACTGGGTCGAAGATATCATCATCATCATCCCGTAAATCCTTGGTCCAGGGCAACATTAAAAAGATGTTGTTTACAGAAGCGCAATATGAACGCAACCACCCACTGACGCGTCTGTATAACACTAAGCTGGCTAAAATGCTAGCTCTGGACCTTCTCCCTTTTTCTGTTGTAGAAGGGGTTGGTTTTCTAGAATTAGTGGCAGCGCTCTGCCCTAAATGGAAGGTTCCCAGCCGGTTCTATTTTGCCCGAGTTGCGGTTCCAGCACTACATGAAGATGTTCTGGAGGTGATTGGGGCAGCTTTGCAGAACAGTGCTGTTCACACTATACATCTGACAACAGACATGTGGACCAGTGGCGCAGGCGCTGATTACATGTGCATCACTGCACACTGGGTCTCTTTTTCAGGGGCTAAAGCAAAGCTAAACACAGGTGTTGACCCGGACATTGTTTTTAAAGCTGCTCGGAAACATGCAACACTAGCCATGTTTGGTTTGGAGAAACGTCACACAGCAGAAAACATTTTGGATGTCTTTAACACAAAGGTCCTTAGCTGGCTGTCCCCAAAAAACGCCAGGTTGGTTATGTTTCCACGGACAATGGCGCCAATATAGTTAAGGCCATGAGGCTGGGTGAGTGTTTCAGAGTGCCGTGTTTGGCGCACTGTATAAACCTGGTTGTCCAAAAATTCTTGGGTAATAAAGACAGTGCAGCGTACAGTGTATTGGACACCTGCCAAAAAATGTGCAACCATTTCAGCCATTCTTTTAAGGCCCGGAAGCAGCTGAGGAACCTGCTATATCAACGTCAAATGCCAGTGAAAGCACTCATCCAGGAGGTGGTAACACGTTGGAACTCAACCTTCTACATGCTTGAGCGTCTGTATGAGCAGTATATGGTACTCGATCACTATTTCTTAACACAGGGTACAGCTCAGAAGGAGGACCTGAGGATGGGTGCGGCGCAATGGAACATAGTTAAAAGCCTGACACGCATGCTTCGTCCTTTTGAGTTCTTCACGCGTGCAGTCAGCAAGGAGGACTGTAATTTGGGAAAAGCTATCCCATTGTTGTACATGCTGGAGCACCAACTGAAGGAGGTGTGTTCTGTGTTTGAAAAAGATGTAAAAAACCAAGACTCTTTTGTTCTGGCTGAGAAATTATTAGAGCTCCTACAAGGTGATGAACGTCTTCAAATGATCCACTCAGAACAGCATTACATTTGTGCTACTATTCTGGATCCACGCTACAAAAAGGCGCTGGCAGGCCAAGCATTCTTTCCTTTTGATGATGAGCATGTTCCAAAATACAAACGTTGGCTAGCCTTGTCAGCCAAGAGGTTTGAAAGAGAACGGCAGAAAATTGAAGGAAAAGGCAGTACATCAGCATCAGCAGGCCATCCCCAGTCAAAACAATCCACTTCTGCACCTGTGGCTGTGGCACAAGTGACCTCTCAGCCGTTAAAGACACCGGCAACCGGATCATCTGCACCAGACACAACAGAAACATTGGAGGCTGAAGAGGATTGGCTAGCTCGGCTTGGGTTTGGTTCTCAAAAGGTCACAGGCACAGCAACAGCTAAGCAAAGTGGAGGAACCTTGGATGAGGACCTTGAGTCGATGGTGAAGGACTATCTGAATGACTCAACGGAGGTCTATGTTAATGCTGACCCATTGGCGTATTGGCATGGGAAAAAAGAATTGTGGCCACAGCTCACCAACCTGGCTTTAAACTACTTGTCTTGCCCACTCGCAAGCGTGTCTTCTGAACGTGTTTTCAGTGCTGCTGGTGGCATTGTAACTTCCAAACGGAGCCGCCTCTCGCCCAAAAATGTGGAGAGGTTAACAATGATCAAGATGAATCAGCACCTCATACCACCAGATTTCAGAGTACGAGAAAGCGCGCCGGATGAAGACGAGGTGGCCAGCAACATAGATGAGGGAATTTCTACTCTGTCAGGTGACACTGAGCTCACCCTGCCTGAATTCGCAGAATATGATGACGAAGCCTTATTCTCATTCCTGGACCGTGATACCGAGCCCTGAAAATGAGACAACGAATCAATAACTTTCTTTTTCGTCCTTATTCACTTTTATTCCTGTGTGTCTGTCTTTCTTTGTTGTGCACAGTTAATATATTTCAAACTTTAATCAGATAATCACAAAAACAAGCTAATCAGCAGAACTGTCTTCACTTGTTTGCTAATTGATTTGAAGGTGCCGCAGTCTGCATTCCTCAGGTTCACAAGTTCAGAAGAACATGCTCCTCTATCCTCCTCCTCCAGACTCCTATTTCCATCAAAGCAGAGGGCTGGTTTACGCCCAATGAAGAAAGACTCAGCACTTGTTGGGGTGTTGTTCTACCTCTTTGCAGGTGAGTTGACGGCTCTGGGACCATTGTTGGGAAGCTCTAATACCGGATAAAAGTGGTTTGGACCAAATCCGAGGCGCAAATTTTTTAGTGTTTTTGCTGACTTGCTTGCCTTTGAGGTGCTCTTAGGGGGGGTTCCGTCTGTTTGTGGGTGAGTTTCGGGGTCTGTCAGCACTGCTGGGACACTCTAATCTTGATTGCATTTGCTTTTCAGGAAATCCGGGGTGGCAACCCCGACTTATGGCCTAGCTACGCAGTGCGTTTGGACCGAAGGCCGAGAAATATTGTAAGTAGGAGATGTTGCTTTTGGCCTGTTTGGGGGTGTGATGCTTTTTGGCGGGGGGGTTGGCGGGTCTTGGGGCATTCCTGGGAAGGTCTAATACCGGGTAGAAGTGGTTGGGACAAAATCCACGCCGTTTTTGTTTTGCTATTTCTGACATTTTGCTCAATGTAGCGTTTTCGGGGGCCTGTTTAGGGGGCTTCCTGGTGTTTGTGGGTGAGTTTCGGGGTCTGGGAGCACTGCTGGGACACTCTAATCTTGATTGCATTTGCCTTTCAGGAAATCCGTGGTGGCAAACCGGACCTATGGACTAGCTACGCAGCGCGTTTGGACCGAAGGCCGAGAAATATTGCAAGTATGAGATTTTGCTTTTGGCCTGTTTGAGGGTGTTATGCTTTTTGGCAGGTGGGTTGGCGGGTCTTGGGGCATTCCTGGGAAGGTCTAATACTGGGTAGAAGTGGTTGGGACAAAATCCAGGCCGATTTTTTTTTGTGCTATTTCTGACATTTTGCTCAATGTAGCGTTTTCGGGGGCCTGTTTGGGGGGCTTCCTGGTGTTTGTGGGTGAGTTTCGGGGTCTGGGAGCACTGCTGGGACACTCTAAACTTGATTGCATTTGCTTTTCAGGAAATCCGTGGTGGCAAACCGGACCTATGGCCTAGCTACGCAGCGCGTTTGGACCGAAGGCCGAGAAATATTGCAAGTATGAGATTTTGCTTTTGGCCTGTTTGGGGGTGTTATACTTTTTGGCGGGTGGGTTGGCAGGTCTTGGGGCATTCCTGGGAAGGTCTAATACCGGGTAGAAGTGGTTGGGACAAAATCCAGGCCGATTTTTTTTTTGCTATTTCTGACATTTTGCTCAATGTAGCGTTTTCGGGGGCCTGTTTGGGGGGCTTCCTGGTGTTTGTGGGTGGGTTTCGGGGTCTGGGCACACTGCTGGCTATATATACTTTACTTTGCAAGAGGTTTGAAGCAAATCCATGGTGGCAGAGGGGAGTTAGGGCCTAGCTGCAGAGCGCGCGCGGAGTGATTTGGGAAATTTGGAAAAAAATGACAAAGTCCCCATTTTTGTACTTTTGCTCTTTGGCTGTTTGGGGGTCTTCTACTCGTTTTCTCCTGGGTTGACGGCTCTGGGGCCTTCGCTGGGAAGCTCTAATACCGGATAAAAGTGGTTTGGACAAAATCCACGCCGATTTTTTTGTTGCTATTTCTGACATTTTGCTCAATGTAGCGTTTTCGGGGGCCTGTTTGGGGGGCTTCCTGGTGTTTGTGGGTGAGTTTCGGGGTCTGGGAGCACTGCTGGGACACTCTAATCTTGATTGCATTTGCTTTTCAGGAAATCCGTGGTGGCAAACCGGACCTATGGCCTAGCTACGCAGCGCGTTTGGACCGAAGGCCGAGAAATATTGCAAGTATGAGATTTTGCTTTTGGCCTGTTTGGGGGTGTTATGCTTTTTGGCGGGTGGGTTGGCGGGTCTTGGGGCATTCCTGGGAAGGTCTAATACCGGGTAGAAGTGGTTGGGACAAAATCCTCGCGGAAAAGCCTTTTGGCACTTTTTGTAACTTAGGGTTCGTTAGGGTTAGCCCTAGCAGCAGGATTGCATGTGTTTCGGGGTGTTCTAGATTTTTGCAACTGAGTTCTGGGGTCTTAGAGCACTCGTGAGAATGTGTAATTTTGGTTGCAAGTCATTTGAAGAAAATCCATGGTGGGAAAGGGGGGATTTGGCATAGTTAAAGAAAGCCTTTGCCACTATTCTTAACTTAGGGTTCGTTAGGGTTAGCAGTATTTCTATTGCATGTGTTTGGGTGGGGGGGTTTTCGAGTCTTGGAGCGATGCTGGCTATGGATACTTTTGCTTGGTTGCTTGCAAGTGGTTTGAATGCAATCCACGGTGGGTAGGGGGTACTTGGGCCTACTTTTGCTTCCAAAGTACGTTTTGTCACCAGTTTTCTGCTAGGCCTCGTTTTTGGAGATTTGATTGGGGGTCTTCTACATTTTTGCGACTGGCTTTAGTAAGGGTCTGGGTGGGAGCACTGCTGGGAAGATCTAATTTTGTTCTAAAACACAGTTTACAGTACACCTAGCTTGAGGGGAAAGATCCGCTACATTAATTTGCTCATACTTATTTATCCTTCAAAAGGTGACTCAGGCAGAGTACGCACTTTTAAAAATATTGTACTGTCTACTAGGAAAATCAAAGTGTGACTTTTTGCACTCCACAGCCTACATACCTTATATTTATTTATCAGTGGTGTTGTAATATTATATCACTTCCTGTTTTTCGTTGAATAATTACAGGCCGGGTTTCAGTCTGTGCAATGGGGAAAAAAGGATGGAGTCAGGCTTCACATTAGCGAGCCACAATTCAGCATCAGGCAGGCAGTGGACAGGGTGTCTTCTGGTCACCAACATTGATGGACGAAGTGTCAGCTGCAATGGAGGAGTGCCGCTAATGAGAGGATTTTTTTTCTGCATGCAACTTACTTACCAAATTCAACAGGACAACTACAACAACATACAGATACAGTATCCTTTGTGTTTTTCTCTGACTGTGACTGCATTTCTTGGATCTCTCTCTGCTTCTAAATTGATCCCTTAACACATCACTTAGTCCACTCCACTATCACATCTGCACCACACATAGTCATTTGTAAGTGCTCCTACGTAATTCGCAAGTCGCAGCACGCCCCAGCCCGTAGAGGACTGGGATGGCCCCAATGATGAAGCATGTCACCAAGGGGCAACCCTGGTGAGTGAGGGGACACCTAGAAAAAGAGCAATTTCTCCTTTTCTATCTACTATACCTTCCAGACCAACCCCATTGAGTGTTGTGAATGGATTTATAGTGACCAGCAAGGCTCTCAGGTATCTGGCAACAGAGACCTTATGTTGAATATAGTTATCAATAATTCCACACACGCCCTGTACTGTCGCATTCTTTCTTCCACAGTTGTCGAAAGTACTACTTACTTTTCACTGACATGCATGCAGTAGTGCATGCACTTTCAAAGATTGATGGATAGGTTTGTACCCAAAGATTTGTTTATGTTCAATTGTTTGTCCATGCTGTGCTTTTTTTACAGGGTGTCTTCTGGTGACCAACATCGATGGACGAAGCGTCGGCTGCAATGGAGGAGTGCCGCTAATAAGAGGATTTTTTTTCTGCAGGCAACTTACTTACCACTTTCAACAGGACAACTACAACAACATACAGATACAGTATCCTTTGTGTTTTTCTCTGACTGTGACTGCATTTCTTGGATCTCTCTCTGCTTCTAAATTGATCCCTTAACACATAACTTAGTCCACTCCACTATCACATCTGCACCACACATAGTCATTTGTAAGTGCTCCTACGTAATTCGCAAGTCGCAGCACGCCCCAGCCCGTAGAGGACTGGGATGGCCCCAATGATGAAGCATGTCACCAAGGGGCAACCCTGGTGAGTGAGGGGACACCTAGAAAAAGAGCAATTTCTCCTTTTCTATCTACTATACCTTCCAGACCAACCCCATTGAGTGTTGTGAATGGATTTATAGTGACCAGCAAGGCTCTCAGGTATCTGGCAACAGAGACCTTATGTTGAATATAGTTATCAATAATTCCACACACGCCCTGTACTGTCGCATTCTTTCTTCCACAGTTGTCGAAAGTACTACTTACTTTTCACTGACATGCATGCAGTAGTGCATGCACTTTCAAAGATTGATGGATAGGTTTGTACCCAAAGATTTGTTTATGTTCACAATTGTTTGTCCATGCTGTGCTATTTTTTCTTGTCTCCCAAAACCTTTCCCAAAAACCCCCGTACCCATCCATTTTTCAAACCCTAACCCTCTTCCCCCGGGCTGTGTGGTTTTGATTGATGTGTGACTAAATTACAGCAATAAATCCACACACTTGCAGGGGAGGATAAGGTGATAGCAACAGGCTGGTGAAGAAATCCAAGGATATATTCTTACTCTGCTTGACAAAGACCCATGGCTAATGTCAAAGAACTTCAACCGAATTAGTTATACTTTACCATTTGTTAGGCTACAATGTGGCACTGTTGTAGTGTACTTCTGTCACCTGCTATATTCTCTATTGTACCGTTGTATTGCTCAGGAGGACAAACCAGATTTCATTTTCTTTTTTTTCATAGGCATGCAACTGCCACTGTGTCACACCACTAGTACCACCGCTATGAGGAAATTTTATCCGCCCAGGATTGCCAACCTTATTCGCTGTTTCCCGTGGAGCCAGCCCTGGGTCTAGCCCTACTTTAAAACACAAATTACAGGTAAGATAAGCGTTTGGTGGGAGGGAGTACAATGGAGTATTAGGAGAGACGAGAGACTGACGGTAGTACTACTAAAGTCCTAGGACTCTTGAATTCACTTTACTTACTCTGTGAGAGGCACTTAGTGTTGAAAACATTTGGGCATTGACACTTAAAGGAAGAAAATGGAACTAAACTTTCAGGAAAACAAAGTTACTGTTAAACCCCCACCCACCAGGCAAGCAGTAAAAAACAGGTATGCTCAGATAAAGTTTGAAAAAGTATATTTATATCCCTAACAAAATAATCTCCCGCAAGACCCTCCCTAACCCCAACGGTTGTCCTTTAAAAGTCCCAAACCCAACTCCCGATTCCCACCCCCCAAAAGTCTCTAAAAAAGGGGCAAGGGACACTATGGGTGGATGCTGTTTACTTTTTGGGCCAGGGCATCATACTCCTGGCGGAGCAAGGCGTGCTCTACGCGGAGCCCCTCCAACACGTTTGTGAAGTGGTGGAGCTCCTGCTGAAGGCGGGACACCCTCAGGGTACTGCGGCGCAGGCGTGCCTTGCAGTTACAATGGCTGTGAGAGGCAGCTGTTGTCCTTGCTGCTCGGCGGTGGCGTTTGGCTTTGGCAGCCCGGCTCAGTCTGGCTGGAGCACTGTGCTGGGTGGCAGCCCGTGGGGGCACGGAGGCCGATGCAGACGACGTTGTTGTGGTCGACTGCACACTTTCGTCATCCTCCAGGGCCACCAGCCGCCGATATTCTGCAACAGTGGCAGCGATCCTCCGTTGCCGGGCCGCTCTAGCCAGCTCCTTCCTCCTTGTTCGTTTGGAAGGAGCATCTATATGAAGAAAGAAAGACATAGTCTGTAACCAATGCTCTTTAAGATTAACTCAATCATTCAGCAGAAATTTGTGTTGCAGTACAACTAGCAACTTGCAAGCGCATTACATAACTATTGAGGCCAGTATCTATCTAACCTCCCACTTCTTCATCCTTGCTCTAACATTAGTGGGAGTTTAAGGAACAAATTCTACGAGCACTATGGACTTCCATTGGAGTCGACTATGAAAGTACACCAGTCTTATTCTTCTTCTTGTCTCTTGTTTAGGAAAATTGGTACGTTATCTTCTGCAAGCCGGCATAATGCCAGCGCAGTGAACTTGCACCCGAGAAAAAGAGACGCACGCCATGATGAGTGACCTAGACTTGCGTTACTGTACCGGTCCAGTACATGCAGGTGGTGAAGCTCTTACTTTTCTATTACGGGTGGCACTGAGAATACTCTGTTACAAGGGCTACTGCTTAATTAATTTAACTTTCACCCTACAGTGCAAATGAGTACTAGAAATGGAAAATGAAGAAGATAAATAATCTGATTATCTATCACCTCACATGGGATGTTTTTGCTTACATATGGGATGACTTTAGGTGCTTTGCTTTTTATTGAGTGACCAGTGATACATCCACACATGAATGACTGAGTACTACTAAACTTATTAAGAGAGGTAGGGAGTGGCCACCGTAATAACCGGATCTATGCTGTGCTTGCAATACAAACTACTGCTACTATTGATGGTAGTATTTGGACAAAATCACAACTTCTTTTCCTTGCCTTTCCTACACTGGAACGGACGTGCGGGTGCAGTGTTACATGCTCTTCAAAGTTACACTTAGTTCATCCACTGACCGTCTACTCTCTCTAGATCATGGGTACTCACAGACTTTGTCTCAGGGGCTAAATTTACAGTGTAGTTTGTGGCCGAGGGCCGCACCATTGGGGGCGGAGTCAGAGGGGGCGGGGCTAAAGCAAAACGAAAACTTGTGACCATGAGGTTGCACACAGGTCCCTGCAGCAGATGCCTTCATCCACTGAGACACCAGACCCAGCATTTACATACATCTCTCTCCCTCCTGCTCTCCCTCCTGCCCTCCCTCTCCATCTCTCTCTCCCTCCTGCCCTCCCTCTCCCTCCCCCTCTGTCATCTCACTGTGTGTGTGTCTGTCTGTGTCAGCCTTCAACCCGGGCTGAGACAGCTTCCTCAACGTGCACACACAGACAGCCACACCAAAGTACTTAACAGGTCTTTAAAAGACCATTAACATATTATTGAGGCTTTGTTTGTTGTAGCGCCCCTGCATCTCCACCCTGACAATCACTGCTTGCCCGGCCCCACAGAGCAGAGGCTTTGTTCTATTTCACCTCTTTGTGGCCCTGCATCCCCAATCTGCTCTGTGGGGGCCGGGGGAGCAGTGATTGTCAGAGTGGAGATGCAGGGGCGCTAGCAGGTGAAATACAACAAAGCCTCTGCTCTGTGGGGGCCGGGGGAGCAGTGATTGTCTGCAAGGTCTGTGCACCGCCAAGAAAGGCTTGCCGGGCCGCCACCGGCCCGCGGGCCGTACTATCAGTACCCCTGCTCTATACACATATGCTATCTAAGAGTCAGATAGTAGCATGATCCAGGTATATTATGGACACATACAGTTTCTGTGTCACCCACCCAGGCTGTTGTCCTTCCACCAATCATTGCTTCATCATTCACCCAGCCATGCATCTCATATTCTTTCCTTCCCAGCCACGTCTTCAATCTCAATAAGTAAGGAATATATAAGAGCTTACCTCTGCCCGCCACCACCACCGTCTGAACTCTCACAGCCGGCACTGGAACCGCCGCATCCTCCCCTGAGGAATTGCCCTCCGCCTCCGTGTCGAGCACCACCACCTCCGCGTTGGCCCCGCCACCAGATGTTCCACCTACAAAGTACATTTAATAATGTTAGAATAAACCACTCACTAGTATTTGGTCTAGGAATGAAGACATGTGAAAACAATGTAATTTGTGACTGTGTACTCTAAAGTAAAAAAAAATGTCCCTTTTTCCAGGGAAGGGTGTTGTCTTGCTGCACTTTTTGGCACAACTGATGAAGGCTGGCTTTTTAACATGCACCATTTTTCTCCACACAGACAGAAGATGGACTTCTAACAACAAGATCAAGTTGAAACAAGGTGAGAGCTCGGCTCGACCACAAGAAATGTCTTCAATTATTCGTCAGCACTAACCACTTTTCCAGTCTCAGTTAAACGTTTAGTTTTTTTATTATGACTTCATTTTAATAAATGTGTTTACTTTTATTAAAGCTTTTAAACTTAAATAGACACTGTGTTTTTTGGTCCAGACTAGAGTGACTGAGCGAAAGGAGTCCGTACTCTTGAGCTACGTTGGATAATCATGATTGGAGATCAATCATCGATGAATTTGGGAGGTAAATGACTGTGCCACACTATGTAGTCAGTCAGTAAGGACATTGGGGGTTCAAAGTCTGTTATCACGGAGGTATGTGGAAACTCTAACAGCGCCTATTATAATTGATAAGCAATGCACTATTTATTGTCCATAGTTCTGTTTCTGCAGAAGAATTGTCCCCGCAACAGTAGTGGTATGGATTGTCCTCCTATCCAAACCAAAAGGTAGTATCTTATTCTTTCTTGGTGGTCATGCACATTTTATAGTTGGGAATTTTCAAAGCAGATAGAACACTTCAAAAGACATTATGGACAATCCCAGAGGACTGCACTAAGTTGATAGAGCTATTGCTGACTAGAATGGGAGTTTCGCCAACCGTGCAATCTTAGTTAGCTACACAGACAGACTAATAAGAATAATCTAGTAATACCACATGGAGTCATAGTAGAGGCAGGATAAGAATTTAGATACAGTCTATAAGAAGATCAAAGACGATTTTGAAAAAATCAAATGAGGAACGCTAGGAAAAGTAGGTACTAGTCTAAAATGAAAACTTACTGGGGCCAGCAAAGGAGCCCTCGCCTGCCCGATCCTGGCCCTGTTCAACAGCATCCGCCTGCTGCTCCTGTGTCCTCCCCTCGCCCCTGGGGGGAGCTGACGTACAACATGAAAGAAAGAACAGAAAACATGGATGATTGTTGCTTGTCAATGTCAACCAAATCAAACATTTCAAAACAACAATAATAAAATATTTCCGCGAAATTATATTGATTAGGGTTAGTTTTCATTGATATGCGGACCTGCGACTTCGAAAGTCACGTAACTCACTAAACAAAGTACTGAAAGGTTCACCTAGGACTGGCAGGCAGCAGTCCGCAGGCAAGACGCAAAGTGACAGACAAACTCCATTGTGATTTCAGTCAGATCAGTGACAACACAAGCAGTTGCCTGCTACATAACCAGTCATTTAAATAGTCAAACTATCAATCCACCGCCACTATTTTTCTTATTGTCAGGGGTACAAAGGAAGGGGCAGATTTAAGCCCCTTGCGGCTCTTTTGCTCCGTTCTTGTTGACTTTTGTGACGCAGCAGCTAAACAAAAGAGGCGCCATGGTGCGGCGTATAATATTATAACAACGTGACGCATTTGGGAGATGCATCCCGTTATAAAGCCCTGCGCCATCAGGGGGCGTTCCGGCGCAAGGGAGGGCATTCCTGCGCTGGAACACATCCTAAAAGTGGCTGAGGGAAATCTACAAAATTTCAATCAGTCACCTTTAGGACAATGATGCGTCACACAAACCCTGGCCTGCACCTGCTTGAAGCAGACGTACGGCTTGAACCAGCATTGGGGAGATAGGGTACCCCAGAGCATTGCTGGAGCTGCGCCATCGTTGCGACGCAACTCCAGCAGTAAAGCTTCGGTGACGTTTTGGGCCCATGGTGCGCCGCATTGCAAATACGGCGCACCATGTTTGGTGGTGGTAGCGGGCTGCACAATTACTGGCGCATCCCTGCTACTTTGCAGGGATGCGACGGTAATTGCAATTCTGCCCCTTAGGGGCATACTTACTTACGCGTTCTGGCGCATCTCCAGAGATGCGCCAGATCAAATGCGTCACGCAAAACTACCCTTGCGACACGGCAGATGCGCCTCATTTACAATGCGGCGCGCCCTGGCGCAAGGGTAGGCACTTGCGTGACGCATCTCGTCACGTAAGAGCGGCGCATCGCTGGAGTCACGTCGCCAACGCAATGCAACTCCAGTAATGCTCAGGGCCACCCAATACTTAACATGCTGTGTCAGTCCTTACGCCTGTTTCAAGCAGGCATAAGGAATTGAATTGACGTAGCAGCGTCGCAGAAGTGCCTGCGTTAAATCTTGTAGATTTCACGCAGGCACTTTTGCGAGGCGCACAGCCGCAGGACCGCCCACCCTGAATACTAGGAACGCACCCATTGTGGCGCAGGCCCAGGCTTTATAACGTGACGCATCTCCCTAGATGCGTCACGCTGTAAATGACTCGCAGGGATGCGCCACGTTTATGCCGCTGTTGCGTCACGCAAGGCAACGTAAACGTGGCGCAAGGGGCTTGTAAATGTAATCTGCCCCCTAGTGTCTAGCATTACGCAGTTCTGTAAAGTACACTCATACATAATTGTTACTCAGGCCAATGAGACCACAAAATAGAAAACAAATAAGCATAGTAGCAACGCCACTGAGAAGGAGAGCAGTGCACCTGAAATGCACAGAAGATTTTGAAATATAATTTAACTACAATGTAATCGTCAGCAGCATTATTGGCTTGCTCCATGTAAAAAACAAATATTTGCAATACAACCACACAGAGCAGGAGAAAACATAGTAGTGAGTGATGAAATAGCTACTACTACTCACCAAGCCCGGGGATCTCCAAGCCGAGCTGGTCCAGCAGGTCGCGCTCCCTGTCCAGGACGTCCGTCCAGCGGTGGGTGACCTGGCTGTAGGTGCGCTGGACCCCGGAGAGTTGGGACATGGCCCAGCACACCGTCCCACCGCTTTCGGCGCTCCCGGATGTTGCAGCCGGCTGCGATCCTGCCGCCTCCCGCGATGGTCCTGGGCAGGCGGCGCTGGACGAAGTAGACCAGCGCGCCCACTTCCTCCGGGCTGAAGATCTCCCGTCGCGTCTCCTGCTCCCCCTCAATCGACCGCATGCTGTCCTGGCACGGGGTCCAGGACTCCTCCTCCCCGCCGCCGCTGCAGCCCTCAAGTGCCTGGGCAGCTTCACGGCGCCTGGCTTCACCATGGTCTGGGCAGGTAAGGTAGGAAGTAGAAAATTAAGAAGGAATAGGATAGGGAAGAAGAAAAGAAAAGAGTTTAAAAAAGTAGTTTAAAAGTAAAGAAAAATAGCAGAAAAGACAAAAATATACAGCTAGGAAGAGAGAGGGATAGATAAGAAGCAAAATCGTTAAAAAAAAACTGAAAACAAGCAAAGGATGGCAAAGATAGCAGGAGGATTAAACACCATGCCCAGACACAGGAAATAAATGAAAAACAAGATGGCCGCCCGTTCACGAGCGCGAAAGTAAGTTCGCACAAGATTTTCCTCGCGATCTCGTGCGAACTTGTACTTGCAATGCGCTTACTTCGCGAGATTATACATAGTGGGCGGAAACGGAAATACATCACGCAAACAAAATGGCCGAGCCCGTACTCGACCTTGGGGTAAATTTGCGTGTTGCGCTGCAAGCGGCTCGCGAATACTGCAAAAAAACTCGCGAAACAACAAGCCGCAAAAAAAATATAAAGCTCATTCGCACGAATTGGCGGCTTCCGCGGTCGGTTTCGCACGACGCCGCGCCTCGCGAATAGCGCGAAAAAACCGAAAAACGATTTTTGCAAAAGCAAAAGCAATGAGCAGGTGCAAAAGGTCAACCTCATGATTTGTAACGATTCCCTGTAGTGCTTCCTGAGGGGGCCCTCCAGAATTTGGTTGCCTGCTTGCAACTATTGTGTGACCCTGCTCTGACCTTAACTGTATGCCACAAAGGTCCTGATTTACAGCTAAGGGAGCAGACAACCAGGTGCCAGGCTGGAACTTCAAATTCAGTGACACATTAATTAGCCCCTAATTCATTGTCAGTTGGGGCAGGGCAGGTGTTGTTAATAAACTAACCCCAAATTAATTCATGTCAGTTCAAGCAGAGCAGGTGGGCTTGCTTCCCCCCCCCATCTTCTACAGTGATGATGAACCAGAGGGTGGCATTGATGTAACAGAGGGTGGCATGGGTCAAAGAGAGGGTGGCAGTGGAGAAACAGAGGGTGCTGGGAGGCTGTGATGATGAACCAGACGTAGAAACAACATAGTCGCGACCGTTGCGAGCCGACAAGTAAGTTCACAATTGCGAACTAGTACCAAATCCTCGCGAACTGGCAGAAACACTTGCAAACACAAAAAAAAAAAAAATCGCGGGAATTCGCGGATTTTGCGGATTGCGAGTTCGCAAATCCGCAAAATTCGCGAACGCGTGATTCGCAAAATTCACCCTGGACCCTTTTCCAGGGTGCAGGGGCTTGGCCTATGGGCAGCATCATCATCCAGCCCAGGCCAGCGGCCTTCAAAATGATGGAGGGTGCAGACAGTGCCCACCTCCCTTAGAGGCTGAATCCTGCCATGACACTCCATGCCACAAACCTCCTCTATCCACTGGCCCTTCCTCCGACATGTGCACTGGCTCAGAGCCGGGGAAACACTTCAGAGTCTATCCCCCCACCCCGAATGAGGGTAAAATGCACAGAAAATGACTCATTATTACTAGGTCTTTGTAGTTATTCCCCATTCCAGAGGTCTTTGTAGTTATTCCCCATTCCAGAGAGAAGAGTAATAATGCTGGAATTTGGTGTATGGTTTATCCCCGCACCAAAAACTGACATACTCTTAATGAATGGTGTAGTAGTCTGGTCTTACAAGGTGTAGGTCAGTGGCAACAGACAACAGAGAAGGTATCACTTTTGATACTTGCTTGCTTTGAGGAGTCTGAAGTGCAGGCTCCTTTCCCACAACCACTCTCTTACTAGCAGTGGAAATGGAAACACTGTATTGCATGGTAAAAGCTTGTCATCCGCCATGTCCTCACTTAACCTACATGCGGAAAGGCCATTGGGAAAGCTAGGAATCAGTAAATAACTATGTGTCAGGAAAACACCCAACACTTAGTCACTTATAGCTGGTGAGCTATGGTTTTGGAGCACAGCATGTTACATGCCAGAACTACCACAACGTGTAGATCTCCTTTGTGAGATGAGGTTAAGGGTCTGCCATTAATAGATCAGAACAAAATGATTATCAATGTGAGTGATAAGTTATTTTTTTGAATCCCCCCTATTAAACACGCAAGTTACAATTTAGAGGTTCTACCAGAGTTTTGCTGATGTGTGGTAAGATTATGGAAAATGTAGTCTTTTTATATAAGCATAATAAGTAATCTCCTAACGACCACCTTAACTTTGATTAACTCTTAATATCCTTCATACATGAACCATGATTATGCAATTAAAATTTAGTTTTTCAATTCTTTCAGTCATTTCCACACAATGTCTTTCCCAAACAGCACTACCTGAGATCCGCTGTCACTTGCTCTTCAAGAGGAGAAAAGTACTATCCCTTTGCTTTTGTGATACATTAGCGTGCCTGATGCCACTAACACCACTGCCACAACCTCTCCCTGTTGGAATTTCTTGTCCGTGCTGCTGCAGTCCTGTTTTTGGGTAGTCACTGGCGCGATGTGTCATTGGGGATGGGCAATAAACTACACTCCGCCAGCGGAATTTGCGTAGTTGTGTCCAGCGGAATACAGGCTCCTGGCAAAACTCTGCCAACTACCTAGCAGAATTTTTTTTCTCACACGTGGCTCACCAAGGTTAAGTTGGTGAGCAAGAATTTGCATCCCCTAGAGTGATTTTAGGGCGCTAGAACGCCTTGCAGTGACCGTTTGCGAGTAGAAAATCTTCGAAAGTGGCAGAAAAAATCAGCGCTCTTTTATGCGCCGCATAGTGCTGTTACAGCATGAAATAAGCTCCTGGACGTAAAAATCAGCACGAACATCGCAACATGCCAGATTTCATTGGCTAGTGGAACTCTGCAGAATCTTGCGGAGCTTTTATGTTACTTCACAGTATTCCATGGAGTTTCACCCACCCCACCCGCAACACCTTCTGCCTCTCAGACGCCTATTTTGGGTGCTGAACAGACATGTCTGTGGTGCCAAGAGCCAGCATTGCACATTTCATCTACACTCCCTGCACTGCCCGTGCTTTTCACGGAGCAGGTTGTGTCTGCATAGAAACTCTGTGCAGTTTACACTGTGCACTTACCTCAAGGTAATACAAACATCTAGACAACATTAAACCAAACAGGTGATGTGGAGGAATTGGCCGCTCAACAGTTCATGGCAGTCCTTTGTCAGTGCACAGAGCTCAAGTTATCCCATGTCAAGCATGCATCGTACATCCTGTAGAACTATTCAGTGTGAACTGGTGGTGTCCGTTATGTATTGACACATATTTTATTTTACTTATTTTTTAAACTTTGAGATATCCTTTTTCCATAAACATTGTTTCTTGCAATTTTCTGAATTAAACCTTATAATAAATTGGAAAGAATGCATGTATAGTATGTACACAAGCATTGGCAAACCCTAGCGGTCTTGCCTATGCAAGACGTATTGAGCTTGGCTGCTGTTCAGCATAGCTAAAAGTTAGTGGGATAAAGGAGAGTGGTGTGGAGTGTCTTAACATAGAGTGGGGTGGAGTGGCATAGAGTTGAGTGGCATTGAGTGGAGTAGATTGTCGTAGAGTGGAGTGGCATAGAGTGTCATGGAGTGCTGTAGAGCAGAGTGGAGTGTCATAGAGGGTGTTGCTTTGAGTGGAGTAGAGTGTAGTAGAGTGGCCCAGACTGGAATAGATTGCTGTAGAGTGGAGTAGTGTATGATAGTGGAGTGGCATGGAGTGTCATAAAGTGGAGTGGCATAGAATGGATTGGAGTTGCATATAATGGAGTAATCAAATGGAATAGAATAGAGTGGTATGTCATAAAATAAAGTGGAGTAAAGTGGCATTGAGTGGCTTAGAGGGATTTGCGTAGAGCATCAAAGAGTGGAGCAGTGCTGTAGAGTGGAGGAGAGAGTTGTATAGAGGAGTTGCATGGAGTGCAGGAGTGTTTAATGGAGTTGAGTATCATAGAGTGGCGTATCGTAGAGTGTAGTGTTATAGAGTGGAATGTCTTAAGTGGGGTAGGGTGGCCTAGAGTGATGTGGCATAAAGTACACTGGTGCAGAGTAGATTGCTGTAGAAGGCAGTCACATACAGTGCATTAGTTTTGACCATAATAGAGTAGAGTGCATTGGTGCAGAGTGCAGTGGCATAAGAAAAGAGTGGTGCAGAGTAGATTGCAGTGGCATAGAG
The DNA here is from genome assembly GCF_964263255.1 of Lissotriton vulgaris. NCBI lineage: Eukaryota > Metazoa > Chordata > Amphibia > Caudata > Salamandridae > Lissotriton > Lissotriton vulgaris. The sequence goes on from NC_141685.1 coordinate 1,473,489,760, forward strand.
TGCAGTGGTGTACACTTGATTGTTTCAGAGCAGAGCGAAGTGGCGTAGACTGGTGTGGTGTGTAGTATAGTGGAGAGGTGCAGGCTAGAGTGCAGTGGCATAGAGTAGAGTGGTGCAGACTGCAGAGTGTCATAGAGTGCAGTGGCGTACAGAGTAGAGTATCACAGAGTACAGCGGCACTGAGTAGAGTGGCACAGAAAGCAGTGGCGTACAGTACAGTGGTACAGTTGAAAAGAGTGGTGTAGAGTGCAGTGACAAAGAGCACAATGGTGTAGAGTGGTGGAGTGTGCAATGGCATTGATTGCAATGGCATAGAGTATAGGGGCACAAAGTGCAGTGGTGCAGAGTAGTTGGCAAAGCGTGCAGCGGCGTAGAGTGCATTAGGTTTGAGTAAAGTGGTGTTGAGTGCACTGGCGCAGAGTGCAGTGGTTTAGAGTAGAGATTCTTAGAGAACAGTGGCATAGAATACAGTGGTGTGGAGTAGAGTGGCAGAGAGTGACACAGTGAAGAGTGCAGGGGCATATCATGCGGTGGCTTAGAGAGTTGCAGAGTGGAGTATACTGGGAGAGAGCACAGTGGTGCAGCGTAGTTGGCATAGAGTACAGTGGGATAGAGTGTGTTGGTTTTGACTAAAGTGGTGTTGAGTGCATTCACATAGAGTGCATTGGCATAGAGTGCGGTGTTTTAGAGTAGAATGGCTTAGATTGCAGTTGTGCAGAGCGGAGTGGCACAGAGTGGAGTAGGATGGCATAGAGTGCAGTGGTACAGAATAGATTGTTTCGGGGTAGAGGGAAGTGACGTAGAGTCGAGTGGTGCAGGGTAGAGTGGAGTGGTGCTAGGTAGAGTCCATTGGCATAGAGTGCAGTGGCATAGAGTGTAGTGTTGCAGAGTAGAGAGGCCTAGACTGGAGTGGTGTAGAGAGCAGTGGTGAAACGTACAGTGGTCCATAGTAGAGTGGGGTAGAGTGTACTGGCATAGAGTATATTGGTGCAAAGCAGAATAGAGAGGTGTAGAGTGAAGTGGCATAAAGTACAGCTTTATAGAGTGCAGTGGTGCAAAGTAGATTAGCGAGGCATAGAGTGTTGTGGTGTAGATTGTATTGGTGTAGAGTGTAGTAGCATAGAGTGTAGTGGTGTAGAGTGTAGTGGCATAGAGTACATGGGCATAGAATACATTGGCATAGAGGGCACTGGTGTAGACCAGTGCAGTGGCGCAGAATAGAGTGATGCAGAGTAGATTGGTGGAGAGTTCAGTGTCAGAGAGTGCAGTGTTGTAGAGTAGGCGATTTTAGAGTAAAGTGGTATAGAGTAGAGTATACTAGAGTGCATTGGTGTAAAATGCAGTGGAATGACGTAGATTGCAAAGGTGTAGAATAGGCTGGTGTAAAGCAAAGTGTTGCAGTGTAGAGTATAGTGGGGTACAGTGCAGTGGTGCAGAGTAGATTGGCATAGAGTGCAGTGGCGTATAGTGTATTTGTTTTGAGCAAAGTGGTGTAAAGTGCATTGACATGGAGTTCAGTGGTGTAGAGTGCAGCGGTGTAGAATCGAGTGGTGTGGATTGCAGTGGCATAGAAGACAGTGACTGAGAAGAGTGGCATAGAGTGACATGGTGCAGAGTAGAGTGGAGGGACTAGACTGGAGTGGTGTAGAGCGCAGTTGTGAAAAATGCAGTGGTGAACAGTAGAGTGGGATAGAGTACACTGGCATAGAGTAGAGTGGTGCAGAGTAGAGTAGAGAGGCATAGTGTGAAATGGCATAGAGTGCAGTGTTATAGAGTTCAGTGGTACACAGTAGATTAGAGTTTTGTAGAGTGTACTGGTGTAGAGTATAGTGACACAGTGCATGGACAAAGAGTACATTGGCGTAGTGTGGTGCAGTGGTATAGAGTAGAGTGGTGCAAAGTAGAGTGGCGGAGAGTTCAGTGGCAGAGAGTGCAGTGTTGCAGAGCAGAGTATTGTAGAGTGCAGTGGTGTAGAATACATTGGGGTAGAGTGCGTTAGTGTAGATTGCACTGGAGTAGAGTGGCCAGTGGTTTCCCTGAAACTCCATCAGCCTCTTCCAATAATAATTGGCCTTTGAAAAGGGAGTCGTTTTTTGTCCTCTTACACTATAGTTCTAGATTCACTGCTGGGGCTTTTTTTCTTTGTTAATTATTCACAAATTTGATCTGTACACCTTCTGTCATAAAGTAATGCCCATTTCAGCAGTGCACACGTTTTGCAATGGGAGTTCATTACACTTTACTAGATCAAAACAGCGCAATCACCTTTGAAACAAACATGCTGTTTTGGTTTCTACAATAGCCATTGCCCTCAGGGCACTCTCTAACAGTCAGTGGCATTTTGAAAATATAGGATTCCTTTGCATCCCTACTGTTGCACATAACACAATTCCTCGAAATTCCATGGGAAATGTGATTTAACATTTTCTTTTGTCCTGGCAGGTTTACAGTGAAAATTCTATATACATCTCATGGCTTTCTTTTCAGCAGTGTGTGAATGGGTGAAGGGAAGTTGCTGCTCAGAAGGGGCTCCACAGAATTGGACAATTAAAGGCCGAGAGCAATGCTGCAGAAGCCAAGCTCAGCAGAGCTGTACACAGGGTTGTTGGTATAAACAATGCAGCAGGTTCAGTGGCACTGGGACTTGGAGGTCTGAGAGGTCCACTGCACCTCATTTAGCTGCATTTGTTACTGCCATGCCAAGGGACTGGGGGCGCATTGCCTTAATGACTGTACAAATACATTGAGGTGTCACAGAGAAGCAAGCAGCATACTGAACCTCAAAATCACAGTTTATAACAGCGAACATTGCATGTGAGAGTTGGTTATTCCTACAAAAGCTTATGTTGCATGCTGTGGTACTAGCACAACAAAGAGCAACAGTAAGTGCTGGACTGGCAAGTGGGGCACTTGGTCACTCGCACACTGCTAGATGATCCAGTTGAGAAGGACCAGTGTATGAGCTGTTTAAAAAAAAATATTGCCTCGGCCGATGGGAGAAAAAAAAAAATAATTGATTTGCACATAGACCGTTTCAAGCCAGCTTATCTGGCAGTGACAGGATTATTAGCAGGCCAGTCCAACATAGGATAAAAAGTAAAGCATTCTTCTTACTAATAACTATTGTACAAGGGCATGGCACCGACCAGTTTTGGCAGGCACAGGTAAGAGTGGTGAGGTGGTAGGGTGGAGTGGCAGGGGTCGGGCGGGGTTCAGGGAAGTCGACGTGCGACGGAATAGGTTAAATTAAATGTAAATAAATTAAAACCACTTATATTGCGTGGCGAGTGCAAGGTAAGTGGATTTATTTATTTATTTACTGTTTAACCCCTTCGCTGCTGATGACGAGCTGAGCTCGTCATCAGCCACGTTGGTCGTGTGCGGATGACGAGCTGAGCTCGTCATGTAACGCGGCTTTTAGAAAAAAGCTGCACAGCGCAAAAATAACCGCCGCAGCGATGCGGTTAATTTAGCTTATCCCATCGTATTTCGACTTCCCCGACCCCCACGCCACCGCCCTCGCCTCGCAGCTCTTACCTGTGGCGGCCGCCACTGGCACTGACCCCTGCAGTGCATAGGTGTTGCCAATGCTTAAGGGGCCCCAAACACTTTAGCCGGGCCTCATTCGACCCAGGCCAATTAATAATTGTGAGATATGGGATATTCAGGGGCCCCTTTTTACATTCTGCAAGGGGGACAGTCATTTTACGTTATGCCACTGCTATTGTAACGAGGCTCTAGCAGCGTTACCCCTGAGAATGCTACCCAATAAAACAGCTAGTATTCAGATTTTTCGTGTGGCATGTGGAGGAGCAAAATGTTGTAAATCTTACAAAACTGAAATCCGATGTCGAGGATGCACTTGATAATGGTTTTCTGAAGAGACTGGAATTTGTGAAGAAAAGAAATACATTGAATTCAGGTTCTGGCGTGACACGTTGGCAGCATGTTATCACTTCTTTGGCATGGCTACTAGTCTCTCTGGGCAGTCTGGTTCTGTAGTGTTCAATCTTCCCAATACAAAGCTTCAAAAGAGACAGGATGGGAGCCATGGTGTCTTACACTCATTGTGAATCCCTTAAGTATACTTCAATTATTTGTTCCAGTCCAATACTGCTTGGTTAAGCTGGAAATCGTATGACATTTCCTTCTGTTTGGAAATTTGCAGAAAATGTTATCGACAGTTTCCGTTCACATGGATGAAGAAATTTTACTATTGGCAGTACCACAAACATTGCCTTGTTACTAATAATAATGCACATTTGAACACATCCAAAGAGTACCTGCATTCAACAGCTTAGACAAGGGGCTTGATTCAGAAAGGTAAACTTACACTTTTGTGTAAGCTTACCACTGTTTGAGATTCACAAATTCGGTGTGGAGTGTTATGACTCCACACTCACTATACTTATGTGTGAGGAGTTATGCGCACCCAGGGAATCCGCAGTCAGGCGGAGAACTTCGCACACATTAAGAATAGCGACTGCAGAGTTGTAAACCTCCACATGTAGTTTGTTAATACCACACTGTAGTAAACGTAGACAGTAGTCTAAGTTTACTTTTGTGAATCAGGCCCAAGGAAGTCATTACACATTTAAGGCTTGGTGGCTGTGATTTTGAGGGCTGTGGATTTACGTAACGTACATACAGCCTCGCAGCAATGATGCAAAGAGCTTCTGATAATTCTTCAGGAATTAAATCTACGTTTTCAATTATGAGATAAGGTCATATTGTGGGATCTATTTTTCTGCTCAAATTTTGCGAGGGCCATGATCATAAGTGCATATCATTAAATTCGCTGTTAACCCTCCTTTGTGGTGCAATGGTATGTTTTACTAAGAGATCAGCCTGTAAAGGGGGAAGTGAAATGGTTGCACGGAGGTCAGTTTAAGCTGCACCCTAGAATGCTTGTAAAGTTAATATTGCCATATATACATGACCTCCCTGAAAGGCAACCTTGTTGTAATTCTCAGAAACAAGACAGTTCAATGCAAAAACAAAACAAAACTCTCTTGAACCTCTGCATATTATTTTGGAAACAATGTAGAAAATAAAGCAGTTCGGGAAGATCACTGTTTTTATCTTGAGAATCTTTCTGTTAATCTGTGACATTATTTACATCTAATACATAGAAGTCATTGGCACAATAAATATTGATTGTGTGGATAATAGGGGATTAGTTGTGCCTGGAATGTCCAACAACATAGCACAGAGGTGCAATTGGCAAAAATGTAAGGGTGGAATGTTTGAACTAATTTCAGCCACTTGTGATGGTCCTTATTTACAATTATCCAAGGGCCCAGTTGACTGCGAAACGTTGGGACACATTCCATTCCATCACTTGTGTGATGCACTTACACAGGAGCACAATCATGTTTCCGTCTTGTTGTAGCTCTGTATATCTCCATCTTCATGGGTATATGATTTGGATTTGGCCAGCATCCTCCCAATCCTGAAAAGCGCCTCTCATCTTTCATGGCTTCGTTGTCCTCAGACATGAATGTCCTTGACACCACCAGAGCTGCTACACTTTGTTCTTTGTTACATTTGCATTTAATTTATTTGGGGCATCAAATAGTCCAGCCAGCTTCTAACATATCAAATTTAAAGCTCCTATTACTCCAACCTCTACAGCCACTCCTGGCTGAAAACCACTAGTTATAGTTAAGAGTGTCCAACATGCATACTTGATTTCTCTTGACCCAAGAACTTTGTACTACAAATTGGTGCTATCTTAATGCAGCTCAGATGCTTGCGTCATTCTCATTTATTATCCACCTAAGAGTATACTCAAACTCAGTGTATTAATTTTTTGCTGAGTGCTTACATATGAGGTAGCGAGACACTACAAATATCACACAATCGATAACATATGTGTCTTTTGAATTTCAAGTTAGCCTAATTTTAGCAAAACACATTTCATTCTTGAAACAAAACAGTGTTGAATAGCCTTTGGTATTGTCTTTCTTCAGATTATGGGTATTGCTCGTCAAAGTAGAACTATCGAGCTGGCAGCAGTGATGTTGGTGTAGGGAGGGCGTAGGAACGACAAACTGTGATTTGTTTAACAGTTTGTAATACGACCCTTAATCGGTTGATGTCGGCAACGGACGCACTATTATCCTACAATAGCAAATAGCTTTTCACATTCACCTGTCAAGGAGAAATTCCAGTAAAATGGTTGATTTGTTGAAAATGTGAAACTGTGACTGTTGTGTTGTGCGGGGCTGCACAACGAGGAGGTCAGGGACAATTGGGGCACAGGGGCCTACACTTAGTGCGCACAATAAAGGACACAGAGGTAGAGCTTAGTTTGCTCTTCTCGTCTCTCCCGCCATCGCCTCACTAGTGTACGTGTGAGCGTAGACTCTTTTTATTATAACAAGGTCACGTGACCACTACGTCTCCTGCCGATTAACCCCATCGGCTAGGGCACAAAAGTGACCTACATGTAACTTTTTGCTTGTCCTCCTCACTGATGCCACGCTTGTGTTCGCCACACACCTTACGGTGTCACATCCGCATGCCACTCTGAGGGTGGAAGAAGGAAGCAAGTCGGCTGGGGGAAGACTGGAGCTCTTAGACTGTGCTCTGTGCTGCAATTTCAGTGGACCCATTTTCCCAACCAAGTCGAGGCAGATCTTCAAAAGAAAACAATTAGCCAGTTGGACATCTCGAGGAGTTTTTGTGATGTTCCCGTTTTTTCATTTCATTTAGCTAATGCCTCACTGTCTTCCTGACTTTGACTGCTGTCGCTGCTTGCCCTGCCTTGCCTGCCTTGTCTTGGCCTGGCCTCTGCCCCCACTTGCCGCTACTGCTCCTTGGCTCCTTCGTGAATCGAGTGGGTCCGAGTGCATGGCAAGGCAGCAGGGTAATGGGAGGGGAGGGCCCGACCTACTGGCACTCCATTGGCACCCTACTTTCTCAGGACTGGTGCGGGCACAGTGTACTGCAGAGGTCCTATGCTTCTCGTTGCTCTTTTTATTGCTCTTCATAGCACTTATACCATTTATGCAATTTTTTCTTTCATGATTGTTGGGCTTTTTTGGACCCCTGATCTCTGATTTACGGCTCATTAACTGATGGCCCATGGTTGCATCTTTAATCATCCATTCTTTCTTAGTCATTCATCTAACTAAGCAGCCAACTAAGCAGGCTGCATCCTTAGAGCCTTCAGGATTTCAACCCCTAATTAACGTCTGCTACAATCTCAACACACTGCCATACTCCTCTGGCATATCTGCAGCTTCTACAGTTTCTACGGCTACAACAACAGTTGAGTGGAGGCAGTTGCTTCATTAACAAAGGAAGGATGTAAGTGGTCAATTGCTGCTGTTATATTACTATATTGATACTAGTCTACTGAATAGCTACATGGATAGCTATTGCTTTATTGCTGTATTGCTGCACCTCAGTGCCCCCGGCCTTATTACCATTGATCTGATTACTGGTTGGATTTCTAACATCACCCCAGCCTGCATTCTCAGCTGCTCTTGGAAACTTCAAACCCCTTCTCTGCACTTCTACTCTGGCCCCCGGAGGGTGTTACTTCTGGAAACATGGGGGAAAAGAAAGGCGCCACCAGGAAATAGCGCAGTGCCCCAGCACTCTTCTTGTACAACCATAGACAGCTTTTTGCTAACTGCAGTAGACCTTGTGGCAAATTAAACAAAGATTGCCTAGCAGTGTCTCTCACATACGACAGAGGATCTCCGTGTATTGCAGCAGCCATTATCAATGCCTCATCTGGTGATGAGCGTGGGCACATCTGTTGTTCAATATATCCGACCTACCTAATGTAGCAAACAAAGCGTAGGAGAAGAGCAATCAAACAAGTGCCAAAGATAAAACCATTAACCTCTAAACAGGTACTTGAAAAGGCTGCTCATATTGATGTGATACCTCCACAATTTACAAATGAGAACGTTTGAAGCCCTTGGAGTAAACAAGTTAGTGACATTCTGGATGCCAAACTATCGCCAATTCTTGACCGCCTGTCTGCTGTTGAGGCTGGTCTGACTAAGCTCTTAACCTGTGCAGACGATCACACCCTAAATCCAGGGGTGGCTCCATCAAATGTAGCAATTGAGCAACAGCCGACATGAACACCAACAAGGAGATGTCCTTATCCTGCCTTGGCAAGATTGTCACTCAGGCTCTGGCACCCACCGCGGAAACAGCCTCACAAATTCATCAAGATGATGAACATTCATCTTCTAAAACTGTCATATCAAAATCAGGAAGAAGGCAGAAAGTAACACCTCAGGGTCGGTCAATCTGCCAGTAAACGACCTTCCCCCAGCTTCTTGCCCTTATGTTCTTAATCTGGCAAATCTGCCCTATCTACCTGCAGGCACTATTGAGTCTACCAGTGGACTCAAGCATAAAGTCATTTTTTGGTTAAACAATTCAGTACATTGTCAGTGGGACTTAACTTATGAAATCTTGTTTGTACATTGAGTAAGAGGTATCAGTCCAATTGAAAGCAATTACACTGATGATACTGTAATCAATAATTTTCGCAATCCTTGGGCTGCCGGGGACATTTTTTCTTTAGCGCAGGATGGCAGGGTAAAACCAAGCACCATAACCATACTACCTTTGGGTTTCTATTACAGATACCTAGCACCATCTGCCTCACCGGAAGTCCGGGTCAGTAGCTTATACCCTCCCAATAAACCCCAACCAAATCTCAGCTTAGCCCTCAGAAACAGGTATATGTCCCAGTCAGATTTGGATGAACATGATTGACTCCAAACCGAAGGGCAGGGTGATGTTAGCCGAGCTCAGGTTTGGGGATGGAATCAACATTGACCAACCAAGGATTATTGCTATCATCCATTGCATGCAGTTTCTAGCATGGAACATAGCGGGGTTTCAAAACAAACTCCAAGACAGGAACTGGCTATCTTTTGCTAGACATTTTGACATCTTATGTTGACAGGAGACTTGGGTGCTTGATTCAGTTGCCATTAATGGGTGTACATCCTATTGCTCTGGGACTACTACGTCTATTGCAGGAAGAGGGAAGGGGCTTAGTTATCTTTGTAGCATGCTCTATTAAAAATTTGAAGGTAAACGTCCTAGCCTTGGAGCCTTACTATCAAATCCTGCATCATCATCTACCTAAGCAGCATAATACTCTTTTAATACATTTTTATTTTAACTTTTCTTCTCGCACACACCTTAGGCATCATCGAAGACCTGGAAAGGTCATTCTCATACTTTAGGCATAGACAGGAAAACCAGGCATCATGGATTTGGGCAGGCAATTTTATTATCTCTAAATGTATGCACAATGCTGACCGTACAAGTGGCTTTAGCAATGTTGAGAGGGACAACACTCACCACTTTACACATTCAGATTATTTGACAACGTAACTTTTGCCTCGGATATTTGAGCAAAATGCCGAAAAAAACCACCTACCTTTTTAGGAAGGGGAAGGGAATTACCATTGATCTTATCTCAAGGGACTTGGTATGCAATGTTATTCATTATGAGGTACGCCCACTCCTGCACAGCAATCATTACCCTATTATTGTAAGCTTTCGCCCCTCCTCTTGTTCTAACACACCCGATAGGACCATGCCCACAGTTAGATATCAGCTAAACAACGGATTTCGTCTAAGCTGGGGATCAATAGATCCCAAAAACCTTTTTAACACCTTGATGATGGAAGCCTCCAATGAGATCACCAGTTGTCTGTCCACAGTGGAGGATCCGCCCAAAATTCAAGACTGCTTTATGAAGATCTATAAATTTATATCCTGCAGGCTTGTATCGAACAAAGCCCTCAAGGAGCGAACTGTGAATCCATGGTTTAGTTATGAATGCACTAGAGCACTCAAAGCCCTAATATAGCACAATATAACTATAAGCTAGCCCGACAAGAAAGGAAACAAGTTATTTGAGCTAAAGTCTGGGAGGATCTAAATAAAGCAGCCGGTCTGAACGATACCAGACTGTTCTGGGACGTAGTCAACCAACATTTTTTGTTCAGACTACCGAACTTCTAGCATTGAGTGGCATTTCATGAGGTAGACAGGATAGCTCACATTTTCTCAATTTGTAATCCAGATAACAAAGTGGTGGGTCCCTAAATGAAAATATGCCTGATCGCTAGCCCCATTAATGAGGAGGGGCTAATTTATCTTGCAGACTTAGCTGCAGTCAAAAAATCCTTTATGAGTGCTGCAAATGGTAAAGCTTATGGTCACGACGGGTTACCAATTGATCTTTTCAAAAACAACGTGGAATTCTTTGCTACCCTTGTCAGATTCATGGAGTAAAGCCATGATTGTACACATCTATAAAAAAGGGGATCGGAACTGCCTTGCATGTTATCACCCAATCTCGCTGAATAATTCCATGATGCTCAATGCGGATGACACAGTTCTTTTAGGTCTGACCGCAAATGCCCTCCAAAATCTTCTGAGTACGTTTAACAATTTTATGCTGAGAATAAAAATTAAGATAAATCAGTCCACATGTTTTAGTATGACCTGTGGTCCAGAACACACCAAGGTAAAAACGTTTTTTTTATTGGGGGGATCGGGGGGGGGGGGGGGGGATTGACACAAATTGAAAAAAAAGTTCAACGACTTTGGTACTTTAATGGAGGAAAATGAGTCATGGGACAGGTCACTTACTCAAGGGCCCAAGCGATGCATGCAGCTGAAGATGCAATATTCAGATTTGCAAAAAGGTTAGGCCACAAGTTGGTGTAAGAAATGGTCCAACTTTATGACAGCAAGTGCCTATAGATGGGCACTTATGGAACCAGAGTCTGTGGCTGTACTGCCTGCACAGAACTTCGAGTGGATGAAAATAGGTTTTTGTGCAGGCTTCTGGACATTCCTAAATCCTCCTCAAGTCTTATTGCACAACTGGAATTGGGCATAGGGTTCATGGAGGACCGGATATCCATGGCACCTCTTTTATTATGGATAAAGCTATGGAGCTCCCTGAATTCAGACTTCTCACAGAAGGTATTACTAGATTGTTTAAAATTAGATAAAATGACTGGTATCCCATGGTTGGATTATGTGTGAAACACCTTCAGTAGACTGGAGTACAGTCATTTCTTTGAGCCACCACAAAGTGTAACACCTGATCTTAAAATGGAAGTCAAGGTGAGCTATGAAACTTACAAAGAGGGAAATAGACTAGAAAAATCCCTTGGTATGCCTACATTTACACGATATATGCAGATATTCAAATCATCGATGTGGAGCCTAATCCAAACTGGATAGTAAATCACAAGCACACAATTTTTCTCACTAGATTTAGACTAAACATAGTTCATTTCCTTGTGGCTTTCCCACTAGTGGGCTCCTGGTTTCCCTCGCTCCCATGTTGCCCTGTGACTGTGTTCCTGTCCAATTTACTGTTCATTTTCTGTTCTTTTGTAATTCATATTACTCTATTAGATCACGCTATTTACGCCCTGCCCTACTACATAAGCACATTCTTTCTTAGAAATGTGGCTTGATTTATCTGCAAAGATTAGAATCACATGATGTTTGCACTGCTGTTCTTAGTTATATCATTGCTGCTATCAAATTGAGAAGAAGATATGCATTTAATGATTATCTGTTTTATTATGCTTTTAGCGTGTTGTTTGTATTTCATGAAGATGTAAATGTTTTATCCAGGGCTTTTATGGTCCTACAATGACTGAATTAAGATGATTTTGATTGATTGATTGATGCTTACCTTATGAAAAATGATAGTGTTGGTTTATAATAACTCCAGTTTTATTACGACTATTTGGCTAGGAAACACTTGCATACTCATGACTGTGATTTATTGCCTTATTCAATGTGAGATCCATTGTAAGAGGCAGGAGATATTTATTACTGCAATTGACTAATTGTAAGCATTTTAGGCATGTTGGGTCTGATGAATCATGAAGCAGGCCGTGAATAGTGGGTGCAAATGGCACAGCTACATTTTGAGACATTCCCAGCATTTTGTGATGTGACTGATGTACTAATTAGTCAAAACATGCATATTCATAGAGCGCAGCAAAATCTCCTGCCACATGAATGTCAATGAGGTTAGTTACATTCTGTGAATGACTATTAACCATTGTAAAAGGTCAAGAAGGAGGTCTGTGATGTATAGCAAATCTCTGTACTTGTGTTTCTATTCGGAACCTGTAAACATTTTTGGGAAACAGTCCTTAAATAAAAGCTGCTACATCCAAAACTTAATGACACAATTACCAAAAGGGAAGCTGTTCCACTTTGAGAATCAATTACTTTCGGGGCTCGTTAACTGATCAATGATTTCTGATTGTGGTCAAAAACCATTGACACATACCACTGCGACTGATGGCTGGTCCTCCATCATCCAAAGGTTCTTCTCCCAAAATGCATTCCCTTGAGCATTCTTTTTTGTCTTCACTCTGGCTGCACCTTGTTTTTTTTCTATCCAACATAATGCACTTTTTTGGATATATTTTGATTAAAAGAATTTTAAAACATGGTCTCCAGTACAGCTTCTGCCACATTCCAATAGCCACATGATAGAGTGAACTCTACTCAACAACACACTTTAATTCCTGTAATTTAGCCACTACTAAATCCACTACAGCACCTTGGTACAGATCTTGAGTCTACTTAACTGCCTTTTGGGAATTTTGTGGCTGAAGAAGCATCCATGTCTGACGAAATCAAAAATAGAGTTAATTAATCACTTTCACCTTATCTATGATGACATATGGGTACCATGGGTTTTTATGTGTGTTCTATAATGTTACATACAACACAGGTCTTGCTGTACATAGACATCTTCAGCGTTTGTGGATTAAAAGCAATATAATGCATGATAAAAGCATAAAGATATTATTTATTTTTAATTTTTAAGAGCCATTCTAGTTGTTTAAACTAATAAAAAAGGAAGGGGAAGGAACTGTTCATTACTTCATACTCGTAAGTAACAGACCAGTAATCTTTATTTTTCCTGGGACAATTGTTTTAAACTCACGTCTGGGACAGTAGCTGTTTCAGCCTAACTTTCTTGCCGCACGCCTCCCGCTCCGACCCCGGTCCACCGCAGCTGCTTGATGTTTGTGTGGAGGGCGGACCGGTAGAGCGAGACACGCCTCCCTGCCAGAAACATACAAAAGGGGACTCAGCCTAGGGACGCGCGATTGACGCTCTGCAAGCCACGCTACCACTGGCTGCGCCTTGTGTTGTGGATGCTCTGTGCACTTTTTAAAATCTTTATTTTTCCTGGGACAATTGTTTTAAACTCACGTCTGGGACAGTAGCTGTTTCAGCCTACCTTTCTCGCCGCACGCCTCCCGCTCCGACCCCGGTCCACCGCAGCTGCTTGATGTTTGTGTGGAGGGCGGACCGGTAGATCGAGACACACCTCCCTGCTAGAAACATACAAAAGGGGACTCAGCCTAGGGACGCGCGATTGAAGCTCTGCGAGTCGCGCTACCGCTGGCTGCACCTTGTGTTGTGGATGCTCTGTGCCCTTTTTAAAATCTTTATTTTTCCTGGGACAACTTTTTTTAAACTCAGGTCTGGGACAGTAGCGGTTTCAGCCTACCTTTCTCGCCGCACGCCTCCCGCTCCGACCCCGGTCCATCGCAGCTGCTTGTTGTTTGTGTGGAGGGCGGACCGGTAGAGCGAGACACACCCCTCCTGCAATGTTTCCGCCAACCACGCCCCTTTGTTCCTCACTGGGGAATAAATATCGGCTCATACCTAGGACACGCAGTGGTCGTGCGCAGCGGGCGCGCCAGCGGCGTGCCGCAGGCGCGCCAAAGGAAAGCCCGTCTGCGCCTGTCCGCGCTGGGCCGGGCCCAGGGGCCATGGACTATTTCCAAACTGTTAGCTACACTTCTGAGACGCTAAAAGCATTCAGACCGCCAGGGGAATCCTGCCCTCCTCTAGCCCTTACCACCCTCGGCCGAATTATATCGAACGGAATTGCGACATCCCATACAGTTGGTGGCACCCCTCCTCTCCTACATCACACCCCCCTATAGCTACCAATATCACGGATATCAAGCAAACCTTTCTTCATTTTAACTATCTCAGCTCGCGCTCCCTGCCAAAACATCAACTAGACATCTTTATGCTGCTTACGTCGGACAAACCAGATGTCCTCCTTCTCACCGAAACCTGGCTTACCCAGGACTCCTTACCAGATATCTTAGCAGCTATCCCCTCCGATTACTACATCTTGTCAGCCAACCGCGAATTAGGGAAGGCGGGAGGCGGAGTTGCTGCCATAATCAATAAAAATCTCAAATTCACTGCTCTGACCCCTCTTGTACTCCCAGAAGCAGAGAATTTGGTCAAAAAATTAAACTCAGAGACAGGCTCCTTGGTGCTAGTCCTTATCTACCGCCCCTCCAGGCAAAGCCCACCTTCCCTATGACCTTAAGTGACCAAATAGCCACACTAGTGATAAACCACGCTAAGGTGCTCCTGGTCGTGGACATGAACTATTGGTTCAATGACACCTCTGGGGGTCCACATGCTGCAGAATTAATTGAACTCCTATCTAATTTAAATCTCGTCCAACATGTTAACAACCCCACCCACGAAGAGGGACATATTCTGGACCACCTATGGACTCATAACACCTCAATCTCCATCTCACATATTTCCCCGTGTATTTGGTCAGATCACCATCTGATTCAATTCACTATCTCAGCCAGCGCCCAGAAAAAGCTCACACCCTCGGCGGGGGTGAAACTAGGAAGTGGAACTCTTTAGATAAATCTGGCTTCATGAAAACACTGGAGGACTCAGTTCCCACTTTCTGCCACGACATCAATTCCATGGAGGGAAAGGTCGCAGAATGGCTACTATCAGCTAGTTACATTCACGCACCCATTGTTAAATTCCCCCGCTCCCGCAATTCGGAGGCGCATAAATGGTTTTCCACTGACCTTAAACAACAAAGACTCGTGCTGCGCCAAACCGAGAGGAAATGGAGATTAAGTTACTCAGTTGAAGACAGAGAACTTTTTATTATCGCCCGTAGAGAGTACAAAACAGCTATCTCGACCACTAAATCAACATACTTTTCCGCTAAACTACTCAACACCCACAACAAATCCAAAGAAATTTTCAAAATAGTAAACGATTTATGTAATGACACAAGAACCTCGCCGATGCAAACCCCCACCCAAGAACTTTACAATTCCTTAAATCATTTCTTCCTTGATAACATTTCCTCTATTAAAGCCAGCCTCCCCAATACTACCAACTGGGAACCACTGGAAGTTATCTCAAAAAACCAAAGTACTCTTGATACTCTTCAACCTATATGTACTAAAACCTTATTTTCACTTCTGACCCGTGTCAAATCTGGCTCTCCCGACAATCGTTGTCCCCCGCATGTCTCTAAAGAGATATTCACCGCCCTGCCTCAGAGCGTACTTCCTTTCCTCAATGAGTCACTGGCCCAGGGCAAGGTCCCTAGCGCCTTCAAGCATGCCACGGTGGTCCGCCTTTTAAAGAAACCAGGGGCGGACTCCAGCAACCCTGTCAACTACCGTCCTATCTCCCTCCTCCCCTCCCTGGCAAAAATCTTGAAGGCCCATGTTGCTAGTTGTTTGTCTAACTTTATCGCCTAACCAAGCTGGCTTTCGTCCGGCGCACTCCACGGAAGCTGTGATCTTGGCAGTCCTGGACACCCTCAGAGCTAACACAGACAGGGGCGACCATCAAGCTTTGGTGCTCCTGGACTTGTCGGCTGCATTTGACACAGTTGACCACACCGTCTTACTTAACCGTGTCGAGCAACCAGGCCTGCGAGACCCAGCTTTGAAGTGTATTAAATCCTTCCTCGCCAACCGCACTCAGGCAGTCAGGCTTGGAAACTTTACTGCTCCTAAACTCACCTCCACCTGTGGGGTCCCGCAAGGCTCATCTTTGTCCCCGATGCTCTTTAATCTCTACATGAGACCCCTGATACGTTCACTAAAAATCAGAAACATCACTGTCTTCAATTATGCTGATGATCTTCAGATTATTTTCCCTCTCGGCTCTCCTAACGCCGTGAGCAAGTTTCAATCCACCATGCTTCATACCCAGCGTTGGATGGATGTTAACTATCTGAAACTTAACCCAGGAAAGACGGAGTTGGTCCTACCTGGGAACAGCAAGAACAGCTGGGGCACGCAATTTTGGCCGCCAGAACTCGGGCCCCCTCCCACCCCTTCTCCCTCCGTGAAAAGACTAAGGGTCACTATTAATGCCGACCTCTTGCTTCGTGGGCAGGTGGGCGCCGTGATCTCTTCCAGCGTCCACCAGCTATGGAAAATCAGAAAAATTGCACACCTGCTGACCGACTCTGCTTTAATTCAGGGGGTGATAGCATTAATACTCTCACGGCTAGACTTCTCAAACTCTATCTACTTGGGCCTACCTGTTGGTCTGCAAAAAAGACTCCAAATGGTCCAGAATCAAGCAGCCAGACTGATTCATAGACAACCTAAGTGGGTGTCAGCTAGACCATGCTTAGCACAACTTCACTGGCTCCCGACAGCTCAACGTGTATCCTTCAAGACCGGCTGCTTAGCCTTTAAGGCCCTGCACGGCATAGGCCCCAGATTTATCAGCTGTATGATCACCAAATATACCCCGCACCACTTTCTGCTCACCATTTCATCTTTCAGACGAAAACGTTTGGGAGGCTGCCACTTCTCCCATCTGGCCCCCAGATTCTGGAATTCTCTCCCTCCGGCACTCAGAAGCTGTGACAACCTCCTCAGCTTCAGAAAGTCGCTGAAGACATGGCTATTCGAGCAAGCTCACGCCCAACAACTCATCTCCTATGCCTAGCAATCCAGTTGCAAGAGCCTTCAGTACTCAGCACCATGGAACCTAAGGGTGTACGTGCACTTTATAAGTGCTAGTTAACATATACCTTATCTCATTGCATTTCAATTTTTTTTTCCAATTGCAGGAAAGTTTTTATAACCAGTCAAATGTCTGGTATATAAACTGTGCAAAATGTTGTTTTTAAATGCGAGAGGGAAGGTGTGTGAAAGGGAGATGTAAGTCTACTCCACATTAAGATAGTAACAAATACCAATCATAACATCTTTCTTTTACTATCTTTTAGATGTAGAGCTTCAGGGTGCATTATGTCCCTTCAAGTGGTGAAAAACACACCGGTGACAGAAAGGTGAGCTGCGAACATTCTTTGCAGTCACTCTCTCACTTCCTCTCTCCTTTGATAAACAAATGACACACAATGTTACCTTCCTTTTTAACTTACAGGTTGTGTTTCTCTAATTGGCGTTATCCCCCCCAAACACCTCCAAAGCTCTACGTTCGTGCATTCTGCGATGGTGCGTGGCCATTGTAACAACATCTGAGAAGGCTGCTTCGGAACGAGGTGCACCTTCTTCAAATCACGCCAATGGCACAAGGTGAGCAAAGAAGCTTGTTTCCGAAACAACGACAAGTCATTTGTGGATGGAGAGAGTGGATAGTGTGCAGCAGCTTCACTGCATAGGAATGTACAATTACCTCCGAGCTGTGAGAATAGATAGGTTACAACAGTCTGAGGGGTAGATTTACAAGCCCCTTGCGCCACTTCTGTTTCACTTTAAACATGGGAAAAGTGGCGCAAGGAGCTTGTAAATCTGCATCTGAGTTTGCAAGAAAAAGCACTCACCTCCGTACTCTACGAGTCAATGGGGTGCAACAGTCTAGGTACGCAATATTGAGAACTCACCGCTATGCAGTAGGAGTGCATGGGATATAGTACTTTGGAAGAAAAACAGCGCACAGACACCTCTTTACAGTGAAAGTTGATGAAATACATTATCCTGAGTGTACAAATAAATAAACAAAAAATATAATTGTGTAGTTGTATGTACTATGCTATTACTAACTCTATATACTATCTTTCAGATCACTAAACTGGAGGGTGCACTAGGAACCCAGCACATACTTGGACACACAATGAAGGCAAAATTGAGCTACGAAGATTTTCTCCAGTATTAACTGCTCCATCTATAACTTTCTCTCTCTCACGTTTTAATGTCATTTTTTCTCTCTTTCTCTCTCTCACATTGTTTCTCTTTCTCTTTTAAAGTTATAGACACTGCTGTCCACTCTGCCGTGTACAACCAAAGCAGAGTTCAATTTGTGAACTCTGTTGGTCACAGTGTTTACACAAGGTAAGCAGAGCGGCCTAAATATACAATGCCTCCAATTAAATGCATTAGAAATAATAGGGCTTATTTACAAGCCCCTTGCGCCACTTTTGCTTCACTTTTAACACGGGAAAAGTAATGCAGAAGTGGCGCAAGGGACTTGTAAATAAGCCCCAAAGAATATTGTCCTGCATAATGACTTGATCTCTCACCTAATTCTGTCTCGTCTCTGAATCATTTTAAAGACCTGTTGATCCATACTGTGAATCTGACGCAGTAGGCACTTCCGTACAGACACCTCTTGAACGCGAGCCTATATGAGAGATGCAATGTACCAGGCACACTGCAAATGTGCAAATTAACAAATATCTCCAAGTAACTTATAATGTTTGACCTCATTTAGTCACATCAATCTAACTTTGAACACTTATTTTTATTTCTGTTTTGCAGATCACCTACCCTTCTTCCATTGGAGTCCATATCACATTTTGTTTTTTGTTTACTATATTGTTATGTTAAAGTTATGTTTCTAGTGATTTATTATATTGTTATCTTAAAGTTACGTTTCTAGTTATTTATTGTTGTTTTAATAAAAGTTAATTTTAAAAAAGTATATACAGCTTATTTTTCTGACAACATTTACTATTTTTTAGTGTGATAATCATATAGTTATAAAACATTCAAAAATAGAAATGATATTTATAACTAGAAGTATAATACTGAGGCTAACTCTTTACCATCTTTATCAGAGTCTATAGCTTTGACTAACTGTTCCTATGGAAAACATTTAAAGCTCCAGCACTGTAACTGTTTTTATTACCAACATTGTGTGGTGAACTTCTAACCTCTGTGCTCACTTAAGAGTTCCATGAACTGTTACTATTGTAACAGGCAGTAAGCAGTTTGGGGGTAGGGTTAAAGGTACTGGCTGTACAGAAACCGTTATATTTACCCCGGGTCCTCTACATGACAGAAGGGAAAGAAAAGTAAAACAGAACAATGTGTACCAGATTTACAACCCCCTTGCGCCACTTTTCCGTCCAAGGCCCCCCTGTAAAATTACAAGTGTGTGGGCCTCAATGTCATCCCTCAAGCCCCGGGAACCACCACCCCCTGGGGATTTGTGTATTGTGGGAGGCAGGCTGCGCGGCCCTCCATCTGAAGCCCTTGAGGGCCCTGGGGACAGCCACGCCCCAGGGCCGGCTCCTGCAGTGTCCCAGGGTGCCTACCCCCGGGACACTGCTGTTTGCTATGAGAAAGCGGGAGTCTCGCAGCTCCAGCCCCTCCCATAGAAAACTTAATTTGGATTTTGAAAGACAGAGCAGTGAAATCTGTTCTCACTTTCAAAATCCCAAATCCGATGCAAATTAGCATCTCCCCATGTGGAAAAACAATGCCAGCTCCCAAAGGACGCGGGGAGCCGGCGGGACCGTGGGGGCATTGAGGCTTCCCCCACGGTCCCCAACATTTTGTTATAAGACCCGGGGGATAGGGTCTCCGGGGATATTAGAAATTACTGATAGGAGCTATTTTCTTACGGTACACCCAGCACAGTGCTCAGTGCAGCTCCCTTGCATGCACAACTCATAATCTGTAGGGTGCACGACTCCAGCGCCTTTGGTCCACAACTTCTACGCGTTTGGGAGCCGACATTGATTTTCCACATGGGGAGCTACTAACATGCAGCATTAGCAAAAGCAATCTGATTTAGATTTTGAAAGAGAGAACAGACTTCCTTGCTATAGGAGGGTGGGATGGACACCCCGGGACACTGCAGGAACCGGCCCTCCCACAATACACAACGCCCCGGGGAATGGTGGTCCCCTGAGCTTTAGAGACCTTGCAGCTACCCCCAACCATTGTTTTGTGGCCCCAGAGGGTGACAAGGCACTCCAGTGCTCCAGGAGGGGGCCCACACAGTCCCACTCCCAAAATACATAGAGCTCCAGGGGTGGTGGCCCCCGCGGCTTTGGGGACCTTTGACCCCTCCTCCCCACCATTTTCACCAATTTTTTTTTAGCCCCAGGGTGACGATCCTCGCGGCTGGGGGGCCCCTCTGGCCCCCCATAAAATTTATTAATTTTGCCCCCAGTATTTAGCCCCCCGGGGGCTAATTATAAAAAAAGCTTGGTTTTATTTTATTTCATTTTTTTACGGCAGAGTTTGCGCACCCTACACGCACCTGCTGGGTCTTTTTAAATAAAGAATTATGGGCCCTGGGGGTCCTTTTGGGACCCCCTTAAGCAGATCTAGAGGATCAGGCTAGTTCTACCCCGCCCCTTTATACGTTTTGCACACTTGTTCCACTGACTTCTTCAGCCTCGCTTTTACCAAGGCACAAAATGTCTGCCAACAGTTCCCGGTTTTGAATGTTGACAACCACTTGACAGCCAATTAGCATTTAGCGAGTGATCGGAAGGGTGCACTTATGGTGTGCTCATGGTGCGCTCAGGGTGCGTGGATCCACCATGGCCAACGATATATAAATGCTTTTAACTGTAATTTTCTCAGGAACTACAGAACAGATTGACACCATTTAAGCAAAAGGCACCAGTCTTAACTGAGGACTACATCTTTGCCAAATTTGGTGTAATTCCGTTCAGCAGTTCGGGCTGCAGCTGTGGCTAAAGGTCCTACGGGAAATTGCATGGGGAAATGAGTTTTGGGACCCCCATTTTTTCTCGGCCACTGCTTGATGAATCATCCTGAAACTTTCAGGATAGGAGCAGACCAGAGCAGGCCAAAAGTTTGGAAAATTTCGCAAAGATTCATCAATTGATGCCAAAGTTATTGGGAATAGAATATATATATATTCACTGAAAAAACCATAGGTTATAGACCATATATAGTTAGGGATTAGCATTCACAAAACCTTATTTTACTCGCACAAAACCAATGAAATTCCATATATAGTTAGTTGCACTAACTATATATTTCGCGCACCCGCAATCCACTGCTGATGATGTCACATATTACATCATTCATGACATGGTCAGTGACATCACTGATGACATCACTGATGACATCTCAAATGACATCACTGATGACATCTCAAATGACATCTCATTTGACATCATTGATCACATCACTGATGACATCATTCTTGTGCTAATACGATGAACCTCTTCAGACTCTAATATAACCTTAGATACACTCAGTGTATATAGACACTCACACACTGTCACTCATCCATGGAGTTACTCACACACCTAGTCAGTCATGCAAAGAAACAATCTCACCTCCATTTCCTCAACTATACAGTTATACACACCTTACTTATTCAAACATATAGTAACACATATTTACTCTCTTATACAATCCCTGATACAAGTTCACAATGATCCTTACAGTCACTCACACATTCACTGGCTCTCATGCACAGTTATTTATATATGCCAACTCTCACATGTACTGTGTTTTACATATGTACTTACTATGACATGTAGCATTCAAATATCCATTCACTCATCAATACACTCATGCACACAGTCAACCGCCCATGCAGCTGTTTCCACATGCACTCTTGAACTCATACACCTAGTGAATCAACTGCTCACACATCTCTGCACAGAGTCACACACCTCCCAGCCACCCCCACACACACTCAGTCAGACAGTTTAGTCACTAACCCATGCATTTAGTAAGACACATTTATTCACTCACTCATACAGTCAGTCACGCACCTACTAAATCCTTCATCCAGACACTTATACATCCACTCATTCTTCAATATGTAAAACATATTTAAACTTTACAGAAACACACAGTCACTGGATGATGTCATCAGTGATGTCATCAGTGATGTCATTTGAGATGTCATCATGTCATGAATGATGTAATATGTGACATCATCAGCGATGGATTGCGGGTGCGCGAAATATATAGTTAGTGCAACTAACTATATATGGAATTTCATTGGTTTTGTGCGAGTAAAATAAGGTTTTGTGAATGCTAATCCTTAACTATATATGGTCTATAACCTATGGTTTTTTCAGTGAATTTTCAAGGTTTTGTAAATGCTAATTCCTAACTATATATGGTCTATAACCTATGGTTTTTTCAGTGAATTTCAATGGTTTTTTAATAGCAAATATCAAAAGCTTTTTTGTGGAAAATGACTAAAATTAGGTATACATAAGCGGCGTTCATTTATGTTCACCACAGCCACTGTTGAAAGTAAAGTGAAAGTCGCGAAACAGTGGCCACGCCATCTAGTCCCTTTTAGGCCCCATCATGCATGTAAGTAACAGCCATTTTGTGTGTCATGGCCTCTCTGCCCACTGCCAATAGCCTATGATTGTTCGGAATTTGTTCTCTTTGGGTGATTCTCTATTCACAAATAAGCACAGAGTCGCAATACTCTGTTTAGTTTTTGCAGATAGTGAAGGATAGGTAGTGCAGACTTTTGTCCCCTTTGTAACCCGTCATGCCTATCTCAATGTGAATGTGTTGTGCACCCCACGCAAAGAAAACAACATTTTTTTTTTATTTGCCCCGTGGGGCCCTTTTAAAGACATACTTTAGTCTAATTAGGTTGGCCTCTATTGTATTTTTTTGTTTCGCTCCCGGTCGGCGTTACCTCAATTTGGTGCCGCGACTCGGTCCGCGAACCAGTAAACGTTCTTTTTGCGCAACTGCCGCGTTAGAAAACAACATCGTGATGCATCGCGTAAGCGCGACGTATCGCGTTGTCGCGTAATGCGTCTTATGACGCGCCGCGTTAGCGCACCCGGAAGTGTTCCGGAGCGCGAACCGAGGCGCGAAGCGCAGCGCCCCGGAGGCGATCCGGGGCGCGGCGCGGATCGCGTAACGTAAGCATAACAGGTCATGTGACTTGTTTATAAAACTTTTCATTGGTTCATTTTACTTTTGGTTTCCTAATGATTGAAGGCTTGGTCAAATGACCTTAAAATAACACTTTTCATTGGTTTAGAACATTTTTTTTTCCCAAATGATGAAAGTCCCACCTTTTTTCCTCACTCTGACTTTCATTTTTATGAGAGAAAGACCTACATTGACTACCTTACAAATGGCTTCAATGATTGCTGCAGCTGGTGGACCCCCACCACCACCACCACCTCCTAGGAAGAGAGGACCACCTTCTCAGGTCATCCTCCAACAAGAGGAGGAAGAAGAGGAAGAAGAGGAAGAGGAGTGAGGGACTAGGATGTTTTTACCTGAACAGCCAAGGAGGTCCCATGTCAAACCAAATTATATATGGCAATTTTTTTCTTTTCCCCAGGGACAAAAAAAGGTTAATGCCCGGTATGTTACCTGCCTGATTTGTAAAAATGAACCGTCCAGAGGAACAGAAAAAAAATACAGTTATGGTAATTATACCATGCATCGCCATATGGAAAGGTGGCACCCTATCAACTACAGTGCTGCTCAAGTACGTGATCTGGTGGATAACCCCCGACCTGTGGCCAGTACATCCACCAATGAAGAGGCAGTGACGGGACCAGAGGCGAGCGACATAGTCCCAAATATTCAAATGAAATTTGGGAGCATAAAACATGTCTGTATTCATTGTGGACAACTCATTTGCTACAGAGAGAGTAGCATAAATTTAATCAATTTAGCTATTGATAATCATCAATGTCCCAAACGCCCCGAAAATAAATTATCTTTTTTTTTTGTTGCTCCTGTTGAGCCCTTCATAACGAATCATTTTCATCCCCCCCCAAAAAAACCAAAAAAAATATAAAACCGTTCAAAAAATACAAAAAAATAAAAATGTTCAGAAAAATAATAAAAAAAATATAAAACAACAAAAATAATAAAAAAAAGTTCTTTTCAGAACTACCTCCCCTTTATAAGAATTTGCTAGAATGTTTAGCACTCTGACAACCTCTATTTCTTTTGGTTCGCTTCCCGGTTCGCGCGCCGGTACTCGAACCGGAAGCGAACTCAATTTTTTTTTTTTTTTACAAAAAAGAGAAAATAAATTGAGAGTAATGTTAAAAGAAAGACAGTTAGAGGGAGTAACACAGAGATACTGTTTAAAGAGGGACTGAGAAAAGGAGTGGAAAGAGTAGAGTAAGTAAGTAATAGAGAAATGAATGAGGTAAGTAGCAAAGGCAGAAAACTGAGGGTTAAACAAATGAAGCAGTGGAACTAATAGAAGTTAAATGTGATAGAAACGTAACGAAAAGAGTACAAAACATTTACCTTATAATTGTCGTTAACTTAGTTACTTGTTATTTTTATACTTTCAATCTGTGAAAGAAAGAACAAACATTTGAAAAATATTAAAACATGTATTTAAAAATTAGAAAAGACAAGGGAAAAGATTGACAATCATCCAATTTTACAAAAAAATAAAGTTAGAGGTCTCCACTTCTCCATGCCCCCTACACAGTCCTAAATATATACATTTTAAACTGACGGTATCTTGTTGAAGATGAAGTGAGGCCTATCTTGCAACATGGTGCATCTTTTGCACTGCTGCTGCGTCACAAAAGTGACGGAACAGCGGCGCAAAAGAGGCGCACAGCCATCATAAATCTACCCCTAACATTTTAAATGATTGTTTCTAGATGCTGATAAGGTGTGGCCTATCCACAGATTTGTTTCAGGTGAGTCCAACTCAGAGTTACAGATGAAATTTAAGTTATTGAAGAGTACAGAGGAGATAATACATGAGCAGGCCTACCAACGAAGTGAGTCATGTCCACTGCACTCTTGAACAAACGTCAGACCTCCTCTATCTCCTTGAACAGGCCTAAATCTCATCTACACAATGTGATTCGTAATGTTATGAAACACAGGTAATGTAATTGAAAAACGTGCAATTTTTTTTGCTCATTCCACAATCACATCACTTGTGTTTTTCCTTTGCTTAGGTATCTCATTGTGCAGATATAGTCTAGCATATCCAAGAGTACGGAGAAGGTGAGGACTGTATGCAACAGAGCAATGTACATTACTCACCTCCCTTTACTCTTACAGAAGCCTCATTTTTTCCATGCCTCCTACACAGTTCTCAATGTATATCATAAATACAAAAAGTACAGAATTAATTATACATGTTAAATGGTTTATTTTTGCTGTTCTCAGAATGTATCAAATTTCACTAAAAACAGTGAGTTGAAGGTATTCATCATATAACAGCGGGGAAAAAAAACACAATCAAAATGATTGTGTTTAAAAAACCCATATAACATAACCAATCAGAAATCTGTACTCCTTAAAAGTAACTTACTTTCCATGACGTCAAAGAATGTCCTATGAACAGCTTATACTCTGTTGTGCTGCTATTATTTTCAGCCCGCCACTTTCTGAAAGAAAAGCTCCATCGTTTTGAGAAATATGTTACATACAATAAATGACTTCTCGCTCTCTACCGCACATTTCCTCAAGGCCAAATTGTGAAAGAGCCATTTATAACTCTTGGAATTCTTCTAAGCAAATCCCGTCATTTTCTTTTTCCGCAACTTTTAGAAAGAAAACGTTCAAGATCACTTTCACAATCCTGTACTAGTAATATCTCACCCTTCTTGCTCACTCATGTTCCACATTTCCACATTTAACTTTTGACTCTGTACTACACTTATCCACAAGGCTATATAGTGTAGGAGCCATTAGAACCTCTTGAAATTCCTCAGAACAAATCCCGAGATTCTTTCCCTAAAATTTTGGTTTTAAAAACACCAGGTAAGAATTTTTAAGGTCAAAAGGCAATTTTTTTTTGAAAATTAAAACAGAATCATTGCAGAATGACCAGCCGTTTCTAGACTTTAAATAAGCTGTGTAATGTCCTGATGTTGTTGAAGGCCCGTCATGATATATAATTGCTGCAGTTACAAAAGTCCTTCCTGATATTGACAACTGCGAAGCCACAACATTTTTAATTAAAGTTGTCAATTTTGTTCCATCAGGCCTACATCGTTGGAACATTAAAATGACATACTGCCATATGTTCGTATAAATAATGTGGACAGCATTGCTGACTTACATTGGCTACACTCCATGTTGTGATCGGCTGATTTTACTAGCTTATTAAAGGACACTGATTTACTGTCTGGCAAAGTTAAATATATAAATCTTTCTGAGTCTACACTACTAGTACTTGATAGCCTACAGTTCTCGCAGTCATGCTGCCATTGATAAGAAAGGCCAAACAGGTGATCTACATCTACACCTTCATCTTGTAATACATCAAGCATATACATTAAAAACTCTTGACAATCTTGCTGAATATTTTGAGAGAATTGCGTTTGACCTGAACATTTGTCTAACAGATTTCGAATTTCAGACACACTTTCTATTTTTGTTCTATCAGTGCTACATTTCTCTAACACAGAATTCAGCAAGCAGCAAAAACTTTGATCCGAATTGATCACAATCTGTTCTTTTAAAGTTTCTAGAGAAAAGACAACATTAACCACTACATTAGCATAGCAGTTGACACCAGAACTGTTTTCAAATTGAAAACCAACAACATCTTCAACAGAATCCTTTTTCTTTCTGCTTATAATTTCAGGTTCATCGACTTTTTGTCTTTTTGCTACAACCTCCCGACTATTGGTCACATTTCTTCCTTTCCGGCCTACCACACGTTTCTCAAACAAAGGATATTGAGGCAAATGTGGCGCATACTCTTTTCTTAACCTATTGTATTCCTTAACACAATCTAGATCCGCACAAATGTTTGTGACATCACACTCAATCAAGTGCAATCCCGATAAAGTTCTGACTCGTGACAATGCCACATATGCCATACCCTCCTTGAACACAGAACTGCCAATATTCACCAATGCACTGTCTACACTTAAACCTTGCGATTTATGGATTGTCACCGCATATGCCAAGCAAACAGGAAACTGCTTACGGCGAACATGTAAGTCTTTTACAAGCAAAAACCTAGCAGAGCAACAACCAATTAGCTGTACTTCCTCAATGCCATCAAATTTAATTTTTAAAAATTCAATTCCATCTCTATTTCTGTATTTCTCAAAATCAACAACATTACCCATTGATCCATTTACCAGACCTCTTTCAACATGTAAATTCCTTCTTAAAATTATACGACAATTTAAGCACACATTCAGAGTCTTTTCAAAACCTGCAGTTTTAGATATAGTCTTCTCTAATGAATCCAATTTAGATTTCAAATTCTCAGACAAAATAATTGTTGCTCCCATATGCTCTACTCTGTCAATAGCTTCCAGTTTCACAATCTCTTGGTTTTCTAAATGCAACATTTTGTTGTTGAAGATGGCACATTCTGCAAGAGTTGGCATCAAACATATTCCAGATTTCTTCTCAGTAATTTTCCGAAAAATATTCTCAGGCACAACGTCTTCGTCTGGATACAAATTTGACAGTAATCGTGCATGTAAAGCTTCTTTCCCATGCTCGGTCACTTTTCCAATTCTAACATCTTGTAGAATATTCTTATAATCTTCATCCTTCGCTTGACACATATTTTCACGCAGTTCAGCATAATTGAAGTTTAACCATATATTGACGTTGCCAATACTCCCTAGGCACTTCCTGGTATCTTCATGCGTGAGCATTTTGAACACAGGTTGTCCTTTCACTGGTGTCAGCTGCAGAAGATCACCGAAAACAATGATGTGTTTGCCACCAAATAACACATCATACTCTGTTTTGAGAACTTCTTGCATTCTCAAATGCACAAAGGCAAGCATGACATTGGAAACCATGCTTACTTCATCAATGATAAGAAGTTTCATTTTCCTCAAGACTCTTGAAACTTCACAACAAGCATCTCCAGATAACTTGTGGTATTGTAATTTGTTATCATGCTCCACTGGCATCATCAGTAGACGATGCAAAGTAATACCTTTAATGTTATGTGCTGCCAGTCCAGTTGGAGCGGTGACAACACAAGACAGCGATGACTCAGTCCTTTTCTGCAAATAACATGAAATTGCTTTAATGAGGAAACTTTTTCCAGTTCCCGCTTCTCCACTCACGTACAGTCGGACAGTCTTCAACGACGTACATGAGCACTCTTTCTTCTCATGACTTAATCCATGATCAATTTGGTTGGTAACTTCGTCATATATTTTCCTCTGCTCAACGTTGAGTTGTCTTTCCAAGTCTTCTAAGTTAACCGCATCCTCATGAGCATGTGCCATGGCTCTTTCCACTTCAATCATAGCAGTGGCAGCTTCATTTTCGATAACTGGTCCTCCTAGTGGATCCTGACTCAATGAAACAGAACTCTGACTGTCCTGAGAACTGTCTCTAGCAATCTCGGCTGCAATCGTTGCTTCCTGCTCGATTTCCGCATTCAACATTTCTAGATATTTGGGAAAAACAGGACATTCTATGGTCTCTTTGGCTGCATTGAAAGAGTCTTCGTAACAGAGGAAATCTCCAAGCAGTTCCTCTTCTGCACGCCAAGGCTTGAAAAGTTGCAAAAGAGCTAAATAGAAAAACTCTTTTCTTTCAGGAGATTCACCACTCAATTTTCGATGATTTACCAATTGGCATTTTCTTTGCTTGACCAGACATCCCTCACTTCCAATTACAGCATACACTCCTTTATCAATATCTTCTTTGATGTTCCTTTTGAATATGTAATTTTGCAGAACCTCATACAGACAAACATTCTCGAGGTGACTGCTTCTATTTGGATAATATGTATCCAACATGTTGGTCTTCAAAATATCTGCACTGTTTGGCTCCTTTTCCGCCAAATACTCAATTTCCCGTACAGGTTTCAGAACTCGATTACGCGTTGCAGCAAGACCAAGACTCGCCCAAATGATACTCCTGGATTTGGCATAAAGACTTGCTGAAGACAACCGGTCAGAACATTCGTAAGCTCCGATTTCTCGATGCGACAACATCTTCAGACTGAAACTGTACAACTTCTTACTGAGGCTCTTTTCATGGGAAATGTCCTCCCACATATCCTTCAATTCTGTCTTTTCTTTTTTGGTGATGTAAGATGTCACATACCGAGCCACAGCCATGCAGTTATCAGCCACAAACTGTATATCCATGTTAGCATTCCACATGGACAAAATCACTGGGTTGTAGTCGTTGATATACTTGGACTCTTCGTTCCTTTTCAAATTGTATGTATTTTTGGGTGATTTCCTCGTCACATTATGTCGCAGAGAAGACATCAAATTGTTCACTCTTCCTTTTGATATCACCGATCGTGGAAATCCAAAACGACATTTTGTATAGTACTTGTTCTTGTTTCTGAATTTACGACGACAGTACTTTCCACAACGATGGCTTTGAAACCGTAAAACTTGTTCTCTTAGACTTTTGTCTTCCTTTGTCTTTGGAACAGCACATGTAGAATACTGTTCTATGAAACTCATCACTAAGTCATCTGGATCTGTTCCAAATTTGGGAGCATCTTTGATCCACAGCAGCATATGTATATGAGGAGCACCTCTTGCTTGGTACTCCTTTCTCCAGAAGAAATCCAACACCTCTCCAAGAGGTGGATCTTTCTTGTTCATGATGAAAGACATCATAGCTTCAAATCTATGATTGAAGTACCTGCATACTTTCACTGGATCCAAAGAGCACAGTTCTCCGGGTGTCTTGAATTCGATATTTTCAATGTTTCCATTTGCCTCTCGTAGAAATTCAAGTAAGTCTTCCCAGCCATACTCGGCACAGCTGAGAGTGAGGAACCATGTGAGAGTTCCTAAGTTCCTCAGTATACATTTTAAATCACCATGACGACGGTACCAGTACTCATTAGTACCACGCTGACACGCCATGAGATTAATCAGGTGAGAATCCAAAATACTATCTTGCACATTGACTTTATCCATAAAGTCACTTGCCGAGATGTTTTGCATCTGTACACTACTTTTCAAGATGTGGTTCCCTGCATATGACAGTCCAGACAGATCGCTTTCAAACATTAGATGAAACAAATAGGGAATGCATTGACGAAACCTAGGATCTTCTGCATACAATCGTAAAGTCCGGTATTCAGAAGCAGGAATTTGATCAGGTCGCTCATCATATCTTCCTCCTTGACCTGTTGGAAATAGCTGTGGGAAACACCGAGCTTCCAAACTTTCCTCCCAAACACTAATGGGACTCCCTTTGGCTTGTTTCATTTGAAACAACTCAATAGCATTCCCCATGACTTCCTTAGAATGCAAAGGATGAACACTATAATGTTCATATATTTCTTCATTTTTAGAGGGTTCTACTTTTTCAATTTGACCAGCACACAAATCGCTATCCTCTTCTTCACTTACTTCCTCTTCTGCAACATATACATTCTTGTAGTACTTATTGTTTTTCTTCAAATACAATGTTGCCTTTTTGACTTTCCTAACATCCACTAAATCTTGCCATATTTTCTTACTCTTTGTCGGAACCCCATTAACTAAGATAACCAGAGGTTCCTCTTCCACTTTCTCTACTCCAATTGTATTAATATTTTTTTTTAAATCTAGAGGCAAATAAACAACTCTTCCCTTTAATCCTCTCTGTAAATCTGATGGAGGCAATTTCCCTGTCTTTGGCTCCATTCTTACAATAGCCTGAAAGGGATGCACACTTTGAATCAAAATAGATTCATAAGTATTTAAATCCTTCAATTCAGAAGGAATGTCAACCAATTCCAGATTATTATGAACCGCTCTAGCAGGCATCCGGTTTTGATTTAATTTGTTACAACAATAAGTACACACACGTTGATCCAAACCCAAATCAAAACAATTTTCTACCATCAAGTATGTTGCAAAATCCTTCCATTCACTATTATTTTCCCTCTCACTTTTCGCATATAAATCCACTAACTTAGTCTGATTCTTATAATAAGTGCGTCGACAACACACACAAGTGAAATTAGGCCTCTCACTTGATTTCACCTGAAACGTGGCAATTTCCTCTTGAAAATTATCTGTACTGGAAACCTGTAAACTAGCTTCCACATTACCTTCTTCTTCTGGGTCAATTTCAACATTCTCCTCTTTACTTGTAAAGTAACAAAACTCAATTTCTTCACAAATATTCTTCACATCTACTTCAGAACCATGCAAAAGAGCAGTGCATAATTGTTTAAGCATAATTGCTGGACTCTTACCATAATACAACATTCTAACTAATTTCCTCACTTTACTATGATGCACTGCTAGCATCCTGAAATGATGAAAAACACTCTGGCATACTCTCCTGGAAAGACAAGCCAGTGAATGACCATGCAAACCTGTCACTTCTCTCACTCTGCAAGGATCTAATTCTTGCAACAATTTTATTTTCTGTTTTAAACTTTTCTTATTAAATGTCCGTACAAAATCACAAAGAAAATTGATGGAATCCTGTCGCACACTGCAAATAGAACTACACTTCCAGGTATACACTGGTCCCTTAGGACGTCTCCCTAAAACTTCATTACCTAACACCTCTTCTGCCTCTGTTGACACAAGTTTTTCTTTTTCAACCGGACAACCATCTTTCACCTCATAAGCTCGACCACTGGTGTCAACAGCATGCACCAATTCATTGTCCTGAAAGTAACTCTCCTCATTGAAAACGATTAACTACTCTCTTCCATCTACTATTTGATTTGAAATCATAAATTACCTTGTTTAGTTTCCTAATTCTAATGATTAC
Organism: Lissotriton vulgaris; assembly: GCF_964263255.1. Taxonomy (NCBI): domain Eukaryota; kingdom Metazoa; phylum Chordata; class Amphibia; order Caudata; family Salamandridae; genus Lissotriton; species Lissotriton vulgaris. The sequence continues at coordinate 1,473,521,481 of NC_141685.1, forward strand.
CAAAATAAATAACTTTCGCTTAATTTCAAAAGCCTGATCAATAATTTTCTCTACATTTTTCTTTCTCTTATAAAAAGCCACTTTCTGTTGACCTTTCTTTAAATTTTTTAACAAATTGCCAATTATCCTGTTGCGGAACATTCGTCTACGAATGTCCCTAAACTGATTTTTCCTTCTACTGCCATGCACAGAGTTATCTCCTGCTCTACTAGTAACATTTTTGATTGGCCTTTCCTTTCCGTTTAAATTGGCTCTCTTTTTCTGGACTAAAACTTGTTCTGTAGTTATACTTTTGTTTCTACAAATGTTTCCAAGGAATGATTTCGTTCTCTTACCCGGAGCTTTCTTCGTGACTTGACAAGATTTTATTGTAGAGGACTGCTGCAAGCATTTAGTAATCTGCTGTCTTTGACGTTTTGTAGCCTTTCGGATTCTATCCTTAGACGGCATTGTCTAATTTCGAAATGATCTGCAGTTGAATCTGTGGTAAAATATAATAAAAAATGTTATTAACCACTATTACCAAACAGTAAATCAATAACAGTAAGGATTTGATTCAGCAATGCCATAAAGATGATTCAGTGAAATCTTCTTAATTTTACTGTGTTAGTTTTACAGGGCTTTCATGCAAATGACTGCCCACCCTGCAACAAAACGCCCACATGAAACCTGACGCACGTTAAATTGTGTACTTACCTGCAATAATCCATATGCCAGTGTTTAGGTCCCTCCACCCTGCCCCTCCCCGCCTCCCTGCCCCACCGTAAATCCCTCCACGGCCCGCGGCTGCTATCTTGCAACATGGTACATCTTGTAAATCACTGCTGCATTATAAAAGTGACGCAACAGCAGCACAAAAGAGGCGCACAGCCATCATAAATCTGCCCCTAACACTTTAAATGATTGATTCAGGATGACAATAAGGTGTGGACTATCTAGAGGCTTGTTTGAGGTGAGGCCTACTCAGGGTTGCAGATGAAATTTAGGCTTGTTGAAGAGTACAGAGGTGATAATACATGTGCAGGCCTACCAACGAAGTGAATCATGTCCACTGCACTCTTGAACAAAGGCCAGACCTCCTCTATCTCCCTGAACACACCTAAACCTCATCTGCACAATGTGATTCGTAATGTTAGGAAACACAAGTGATATAATTGAAAAACGTGCAAATATTTTTGCACATTTAACAATCACATCACCTGTATTTCTTCAGCTTAGTTATCTCATTGTGCAGATGTAGTCTAGCATATCCAAGAGTACGCAGAAGATGAGGACTGTATACAACAGTGCAATGTACATTACTCACCTCCCTTGACACTTATTGAAGCCTCAGTTTAATATTTCTCAGTTCAATATTTATTTAAAGAAGCAGACACCAATATGACCTTCTCATAAATGTGAAAAGTGTTTTTTTTAAAAAAAACGATTTTCTGGTCTAAATTTGAAAACACAACACAGGTCCTATGTAGAAGCACACCCTATCAATACTTAAATTAGCCAAGCACACATGGGGGCGTATTTACAAGGACCTTGCACCACGGGGAAATGTCTTAAATTAAAATGGGAAAAATAACATCAAAGGGACTCAAAGGCCTTGTAAATATGCCCCAAACAACCTATGAAACACTAGCAGTACATATCAAGAAACCTAATTGATTTCAAAAAACGTTTTTAAACCTATTATGTAAAACAATTATATACCTACATTCATGGGGAACTGACTTAAAATGCCCTAATACACATGAAAGCGTTTTTTTAAGGCCCTTGCACCTTTTTTTCCATCACTTTTAACATGGCTATGTAACTCAAACAATCAAAATCAAAATTTGCCAAGCACACATGGGGGCGTATTTACAAGGACCTTGCACAACGGGGAAAGTGACTTGAAATGGCCAAGCACACATGGGGACGTATTTACCAGGACCTTGCACCAGGGGGAAGTGACTTGAAATGGCCAAGCACACATGAGGGCGTATTTACAAGGCCCTGGCCTTGCACCAGAGGGAAGTGACTTGAAATGGCCAAGCACACATGACTGGGTATTTACAAAGAACTTGCACCAGAGAGAAGTGACTTAAAATTGCAAAGCACACATGAGGACATATTTAGAAGACCCTTTCCCCAGGGGGAAGTGACTTAAAATGACCAAGCACACATAGGGGTGCATTTTACAAGGCCCTTGCACCACTTATGCATCACTTTTAACATGTACACTGTGGAGCACCATGGGGCAAAAACAACACAGATGCATCATGCATCTGTTCCGCAAAAGCGACGCATTGCAGGAGTCACATCGCAAGTAAATAAATTCTCATAAATTTAAAAAGCATTCCTTTTCCTTAAAAACGATTTTCTGGTCATAATTTGAAAACACAGCACAGCTCCTATGTACAACCACACCTTGTCAGTACTAATATTTCACATTATCTCCAATTACAATTTGTAAAAGAAGCAAAATCTTCTTGGAAAACATAATGCAAACACTTGACACAAAACATCATTTTAAATGCACAGCTGGCTTCCTTATTTTCTCCAAAAAGCATACTAGTCTCTTTCTAAAGTAAAGGAACCATATCTCACCTTAGCAAATGCTTTTTGAATTTCAAAACAGTCTCAGAAACACACCAATTTTTCTTTAGCAGAGCAAAAGGTATGCACTCCAGAGGCTGCAACCAAGAAAGGCACAAAAATGCTGATATTCATGACACATATCTCTCATGTCACCCAATCAAAACTCTTCCCTCACTTTTTTCAAATCAACACCCTTCCCCCCTCTGCCCTTTATGCCCTTTTTCCATAGCAACTACCTCCTGACAGACCTCTCATGTTTACAAGTTCACACAACAATGTTTCAAATGAACTCTGAACTCTCACTACACCTGCTAATCCACTGCAGTGTTTCTTAAAATCATCTTTTATTAACCATTCAAATTACATCTTTCAAAGAACACATCAATGCAGCCTAACTTTCTGTTTTCAGCAATGGAAATCCACCAATCACTGCTAATGAATCATTAGCACTCAAACTCCACAGTTTGTTTTCTTTACAAACTCCTACTGTTTCACCTGCCATTTCATTCCCACACTTCATCTGACTGCAGCAGAACCTCCTCTCGCCATGTTTTCTGTCTGGATTCTTGGACATAGCTACATCCACTGGGCTCACAGGTATGCTGATAACAGAAATTTACACAACCTCAATTTCCAAATGTGGAAATCAAATGGATTGGGCAAAGAGGATTGAGATGTCACCAATTGATACCATTGGTGAAAACCTTTTTGCATTTGCCAAACCCTGACCTCATAATAGTGCACTGTGGAGGAAATGATTTGGGCACCTTGACTGGGGTAGGTCTGGAAATGCTTTTAAAGGACACCTTTGAGCAATTGATGGCACTTTTTCCTCAAACTGCCTTGGTATATTCTAATATATGCCAAAGACAAAAATGGAGGTGGTCCAATCAATTTTGTCCACAAATTGAGAAATCGAGGAAGCATGTAAATAAGTCTGTTTCAGCTTACATGAGAGACCATGGAATGGGCTGCATCTACAACAATAACTTGCGTTACTACATGCAAGATATCTACAGAGGAGATGGCGTGCACTTCTCAGATGAGGGGAACAGAGTTTTCATACAAAATTTAAGACTGTGTATTGGTACCTACTTATAAGTACCTAGAACTTACACAGAACCCAAAAGCTCTTTTCAGAGCTACCTTAACTATAATTACTCTTTAAAAATTTCGAATGTACCTTTTTTCACAAATTTTCACTTATGTTCGCTTCCTGGTTCGCTACCCGGCTCGCGTACCGGCAGCTAACCGCGTGAAAAATTCAAGAAAAAAATTCTTTTTTCTCGCACATATGGGCCTCCTCAGCCACCCTCAGAAAACCTAGGGGGTCAGAATACGTCTACCGTGCCCCCTTCTACCCATTCTGAACATTATTTACCCTCCATCTTGTATCTCAATTCTACCGAAACACAAAATGGAGGACTCCCGTAACGCTGCAGGTTCGCGTACCGGGGCACGCACTGAGAAGCGCTCGCTTAAAAAAGGTGGGAAAGTAATTTACAGAAAAACCACTGGAGACACTTTCACCAAATATACATTAGCTCATACTACATACCAATCCCTACCATTTTCACAAATTTGGTTGGAATTCCATTTAGCCATTTAGCATGTAGACCGCTCTAAATTCCCTGAGGTAAATTACTTCACAAAACACATCTGAAGTGTTGGAATTGACAACCAATTAAAATGTTACTTTCATTTTCTACTTTTTTTACCTGACATTTGATTGATTATGTACCTGAATATATATAAAGAAAGAGAGAAAAACACAGCCATTTTGACTACTACTTCCTGAAGTACATTGCAAGAACATTTTCACTGACAACTTAAACTTGTTTTTAAAAGGTAAGATGTTATTTTATAAATTTGACCGGAGAACTATGTTATGCAATTTAAATTAATTTGGAAAACATTTTCAGATAGTTATATACTATCCCTCTGTAAGAGTTAGACATTGAGAAAGGCTTGTTTATTATAATTATGGATTGATTTACGTTTCTGTGTTATAATTATGAATTTACTTAGGCTTTTTCGCAGGCACTTTTTAATAGTACTACTTCACGCCTGAAACCATACAGTGCCCATAGATAACTTCTCTGTTATAAACTCACAAGTACCTGTCTGAATTTAAACCCAACATTGCCCTATCTCTACTGATATATTTATTTTTTATGCAAATTTCAGCACAAAAATGGAAGGAGAACAGAACGTTTCCTTTGAAATTGCCCTAGAGATGAACAATGAGGAAATCATTGAACGCATTGACTTGGAATTCATGGACGAATCACGAGACCAAGAACTTCTACAATGTGTAGAATCTGTGGATTTGTTACTTCATTATGAGGATGATAAAATGTGGGAAGTTATGTTCACTCAACAAGAGGACATTTCGGACAGTCAAATGTTAGACAGTCTATTAAATTTTGAAAAAGAATCAGAAAAATAAATTTATATTTAATAATAAAAAATTGTTCGAGTCTTTAATCATTTTTATATGTAATTCATAAACTAGTACCAAATTGATTATAATGTAAAGTCAGACTTATAGTATACTGTGCAACTTTTTTATGTTACACAATAATTTTGCTCATAGTTACTTCCTTTCTCCAACTATATTATCTCCAATGTGTATTTAACATCTCTTTATCATCTCCTGCCTCCATATTGTTTCTACTTTCCTGACACACTATGGTATGAATTCCATATTCCACAATAACTTCTTAAACAATATACAAGATATCTACAAAGGAGACGGTGTATATAAATTTTTTGACTCTGCATTGGTACCTACATATTGCTACTTAAATAAAAAAATAAAAAAAACGAACAATCAATAAACATACAATATTTAAAAAGTCTATCATTCTTGTTTCCTCATGGTACGCTCCCCGGACCGCTTTCCGGTGCGCGTACCGGGCGCACCCCACGCAAAAAAATGATTTTTTTTTTTTTTGCCCCGCGGAGCCCTTTTAAAGCCTCCACATCAAACCTAGGGGGTCAGGGAGGATCTACTATGCCCCCTTATGGTCATTTCCCCCTTCGTTTTGGCCTCCTCTTGTCTCTCGATCCTACCGAGAGAAAAGATGGCGGCCGCTCCGGACTGTTTAGAATGTTGACAGACACCGAAGAGCCAATCAGCTTCGCTTCGCGAAGTTCCGTTACGCGTCAAGTACGCGAACTGGAGAGCGAACCGGAGCGCTGTCACAGATATATATATTTTTTAAAACGTTAATTTCTCAAAATCCACTGGAGCACATATATTGAGACCTAGCAAAGGCACATCGGGCTAACAGTCCCTACAATTTTGCCAAGTTTCATGCAAATCCATTCAGCCGTTCGAGCTAAAAGTGAGGCCAACCGCCCTATGGAAATTAACATGGGAAAAACGCGTTTTGGGACCCCCCTTTTTTCTCGGCCCCCTTGATGAACCCCCCCCAAATTTTCAGGGGTTGCTCAGAAACAAAATGTGCCATTTTCCTGAACATTTCAGCCAATTCCGTCCACAAACGCCAAAGTTATTAGACATAGAATTTTCAAAAATCCCATAGAGAAAAAATCCTAACTATATATACCTACTGGCGACCGCCAGTAGGTAATTTTTTTATATATATATATATATATATATATATATATATATATATATATATATATATATATATATAGATCAAGAACAAAGGTTGCCTGTTGTAGAGAGGGCCGCACACAGGTAGATTAATAGCCACAATTCTGTATTGGAAGCTGCAGCGGGGTTCAGCAGAACAGCACAGGAAATATCGTCCCTTTCGCCTGACGCGTTTCATGTCTTGCATTTCATCAGAGGCACAGGCTGCGAGGTCAGTGACACGGCGTTTCGGCACCAATTTAACTGTTGGTAGTCCCTCCCTTGTGGGCGTGGCCACCTTCGTGGCTGCTGGTTAATGTAGTGCCATATCCTACTTCAGTGAGTTAGCATGTCAATGTCCATCAATCTTGACAATTAAAACCCCAGTGGGTTCTAGTGTCTATATATAGATATATATGTTTGTTCAATTGGTTTCAAAAATAAGATTAATCATTTTAAATTGAATGGTAAAGAGTCTAAAAAGCATTATAAGACATTTTATCATAACTTTTATCCAAATTTGTTACAAATTAATTAAAAATGTTAGTGTGTAATTGTAATTGATACTATTGTTCAAAAATGTATATTAATGAATATATTTAAAATAGTTTACACTCACTTACTATGGGGAGTCAAGGTCACAACTTGTGCTTACTCCATCTGCTTTGCCCCGCGGCAGTGACCTCTGCATGTCCCACAAGGAAGAGCAATAGCGGAACAGTAAGTTAAAGGTACTTTAGACCCATAAAATCTGAGAAGAAGGGTAAGTGCTACAACTTAGCCATGCACACCATCATCTTGGTCACGTGCCCGACTCTGGTCCTGAAGAAAGCCCGCCGACCCTCTTGGGCACCGCAGGTGCTGAAACATGTCGACCACCCACGTTTTTAAAGTTGGTGCTATAGAATAGTAGCCCTTCTAGATATGCACAGCCTTATTTTTAGCATTTGCCCCATCTCCATTAGAATAAATAAATATATTAATTAGTGATGGAGGGAATTTTAAACTCACTTGATTCACACACTCATCATTTCTGATCACAACTTTTATCACCAGTAGGTCTCCCTCCAAATGGAGGAAAGCACTTGAAAAGACCCAATGATGATGCTTTTCACGTAGGAACACAAGCGGATAATCAAGATATACCGCTACACTCACCATTGATCATAACTTTTATCACCAGAAGGTCTCCCTCCAGGTGGAGGAAAGCACGTGAAAAGACCCAATGATGATGCTTTTCACGTAGGTACACAAGCAAATAATCAAGATTACACACCACGGTACCACAAACATAAATGAAGGTTTTTTAAGCAGGCCAACACCCTAGACCGTGGTAATAATACAGGTACAAGTAATCGATTCACATATGATAGCCTTCCTTAAATCAATACACTTTCCCAAACATTTTGTTCTCCTAAGATATTTATTACAGAGGCCCAGGGTTTAAGGAGAATAGTTGTGGGATGAGTCCTTGAGGCAATACAAGCTGTGCCTCAGTTTAACTTTTGAGTTGTTGTTTGAACCAATGAATGTGAAATATTACGTGATGTAGGTAGCATCTCCTTGGAGTGGGGCCATGCCACACAAACTGGGTGATCCCATTGATATATTACATATAAAATGGTCACTGCATATACCTATGCAATGCTGATATGAACAACTGAGAGCATTAAGCAATTTGCCAGGTCATAATAAAATAATAACGCTTAGTGCTTTTAAATTCAGAAAGTTAATTACTTTCTATCATAACTAAGACACTTTAAAGTTCACGAGATATTGAGAAATTTAGTTTTACATAACTATGTACATACTATGGATCTCTGTGATATTTCTGTAAAAAGGTTGTGAATTTCAGATTTGATCTACCTTACTCTTAGGATAATATTTATTAATGTTATCATTTTTAAAGTAGTGAAGGCTTTTCAAGATTCAATGGAGTTTTGAGCCAGGTGCATGGATGTTTTTTTAAACCCGGAGCAACATATTGGTTAATATTGTTGACTGACCCCAGAGGCTGTTAGTTTATATCTATAGATAGACCTCAAAGCAATTTGACATCTCAAGCAAATATACTTTGGATTTCCTGAGAGCATTGGTGCTTTCGCATAAGTGCAACTGACTTCTGTCCGCTAAAATTTACTCCACATTATTGGGTGGGAAATCGCAATTAACAATATTTATTGCACCAGATAAATACCGGTCCACCAGGTATAGTTGTTAATGTAGTGTGATAAATGTCATATAGTACACTGGTCATCTCCTACTCAAGATTAAATGTACAGGCAGCTGCGCATATTATTTTTATGCTTTGCTTTTTCACTTCTAAGTGGCATTTTCTATTATCAATTCTGTGCTGAAATTAACCCTAGATTCTATGGGAAACATTTTATAATTTAAATAATATTTTGGGTCTTTATATAAAATATCCTTTTTAATGAGATCAAAATCTGATTATACTAAACATAACATATTTATCAATTTAGACTCAGAACTTAAAGGTGCACTTTGCACATGTTGAGAAAAACAACACACAATTGAGGAACAGCACAGTAAAAGTGTGTTTAAAGCACGTGAGAAAGAGAAAACAGATGTTGCCTTTTCCCCTTTAGCTCATGCTTATGGACTCGTCACTAGAGAACTTTAAACGTGATCCTTTTTGCCCTATTTTTTTGAATCTTTTGAATGCTGTTAAGAGAGTGAACCATCACTCTGCCTTTGAAGGTGGTTTGGAATCTGTAATTCTATTCAAGTTTATTCTGTAAAGCAACCATCCTCTGCCTTCGATGACAGCAAGAAGGTGTAGCCTTATAAACCATCAACTTCTAGATTCGAACCTTTCACTTACTGTGTGGTTTCATACTTCATGCTGTAAGTTTCTTGACTGAAATATAAAATTATAAATATATGCATTGATTATGGATCATTGATATAGTAACTAATTTATTTAAATTCTGTTATTGTGTCCTGGTGTTCTTTCTCTAAAACTGTGCGATTTGATATTGATTCGAGATGCATAATAGAGAGAATCATAGATGCTTCTCAGGATCTCCATACCTGTATTTAAAAGAATAGTGTAGGGGAATCTATTCCTATGTCAGCTGATCCCTCAGTAACATAGTGCACCTTACACTGCTGCCACCATGCTCTGATATAAAGATTAGAAAACGTCCCTGGTGTACTCAGATAACACTCAAATGATCTATCTTCTTATGATGTAAATCCATTACATGCTGCTTGCGTTACCTCCCCTTGGTGGAAGTGTATTGCAATGGGTCATCTGAGATCTCCCACCATTTCATTTGATGTTTTTCCATCATTTTCCACATTACTAAGGTCAATCCTTCACGAGAATGACTGTAACTCTCATTATTGTGTCTTTCTCAAAGCATGTTGCAAAAATGTAAGAACTTAGCCACATCGCTGCGGCGGCTATTCCGCCGCAGCGCTAAACGGGCGGGGCGGCCGCACGGCAGCCGCATGCTGGTGACAGAACCGCTCCGTCACCAGCCGCGGTTGCACTGTGCTCGTGATGGAGTGGTTCCGTCATGGCCCCACCCACCTAATAGAACGCGTCGCGCAGGCGCGGCGGCCGGGCCATGAGGGAACCGCTCCGTCATCAGCACAGCGCATCCGCAGCTGATGACGGAGCGGTTCCGTCATCAGCATCGAACCGGTTAATTTTGCTGTTTTCACAATTACTCCTTTATTAAGCTAGGATCTTGTAAGGGGGGCTGTTTGGTGTGTGAGTCGTTCAAACCTCTATGCTACCTTAATCAATCATATTCTAAATCTAAATCATTAATTAAAGTTAGGTAAAATTCAGGCAGTAGTAGTTCTAGGAGGCTTTTACAACCAAATGTTCAAAGAGAGGAAATGCTACAGGGATGGAGAGCGGGGTAGGTAAGAGGGAAGTCTGGCAATAAGACTGGCAACAGGAGATAGCGAGAAGGAAACAAGCATTGGAAAAGTCAATGACTAACAATATTATGCAAGTGCTAAATTACAGGGGTTGCCAATGCTTGCTTGCAAAGCATTGTTAAAATATTGGACAAAAGCAAAACACTTATCTTTATGTATCTGAAAAGAAACATTCAATTCAATAATTTCAGTCTTTATGAATGGCATATTACATGTTATTCAGCTTAAATAACAGAGAGGACCAGTTACAGATAATTGAAAGAACGTACCAGATATCTGATTTTGGGCCAGTTTCCGATCCTGTTTGGAAAGCATTTCTACCGAATCGGTCCCTATATGCTTTCCAAACAACTCGGATCGGGGGTCCGACCGAGCGATTTAGATGTATCCAGCTGCTTCGGGATACGATTCGGTCAGACTCCCATTGACTTCAGGGGAGACTGTGTTCTGAACGAGAACACAGTATCCAATTGAAAAAAAGGGGTGGCTGGGGAAAATCTTGCACCCTGTAGTGGGCACCCCATGGTGCCTGCCACATTGTGCAGGGTTGGAAAGGGGGATGCCCTGGGTAACCAAACAGGCCCGATTCAGAGGGTCCACAAAGACAGATTCCGGCAGCCGATTCGTTCTGGAAAAACCAAATCGGAACGGCTATCCGAATCGGTCATCGTACTCGCTCGTTCAGAAACCGAGTCCATAGAGCTGTACAATTCGGCTCCGAAAGACGCAAGCTGTCCGAAGGCCTTTTGGAACTGATTCAGACAGCTCTATTGGTTTCCAGGCATCGTACTTGGTCGTTTGGAAGTGTGTACATTTCGGTCAGAAACAAGGGCTCTGGATCGGATTCGGCAAACACGAATGCGATTCGGAAAACTTCCGAACAACAAGTGTAAAAATGTACAGGAAAATGCTTACCATTTACCTTTCACACTATTAGTAACTGGAACAAATGTTCCAGCCATTTCATGTTTGCAGCAACCCAGGGAGCAGATTAATAAGACTCCAGGAGAAAAGGTGTTTTCCCAGTCACTCTTTTGTCTCAAACACAGGCTGAGTAAGTGAAAGAGTTTAATCCTCCCAATGACTACAATACTTGCTTTCATATGCTATTACCTGCACTATCATACAATATGTGGAAAACAGGAGATTACAAAAAACTAACATTTTAAATTCTCTTTAGTCAAACCTGGCAAAAGTATACCTGTTGCTGTGTTTGTACGGGTAAGGTGGGAGGGGTGGGAAGCAACATGGGGAGTGAAGGGGGGCAGAGATGTGATGGGGAAACAGCACATAGGGGTGGTAGCAGGAAAACACATGCCGGCCCATGCAACACTGATAGATAAGGAAAATGTCGTTCCCTGTTGTGACATATTGAAGGATACCATCACCCAATCAAAATTATGCCAAAGAAGCTATGTTCATGGGTAGGGATGAACACAAGTAAAAGAAGAAAAACCATCAAATAAGAAGCCCACAAAGAAGATTGACAAGAAACCCGACAAATGATTAGTAATGGGCTGATTCAAAGCCCATTCCAAGTATTGATGTTATAGACAATAGGTCTTCGAGGTTGGTAAGTGAGATTTAAAAAGATTGTAATGCATAGCCAGATAAGCTTTTCTCTCATTCTCTACGTTATGTCTCGTTGGAACGCCTTAGTGTAAAACAGCCAGTTATTGAATGCTACTCATCCATAACTAATACATAGTATTTCATTGTGATAAATCAATTGCACTGTTCCACAGGAAATGGAATGGGATGTTTGACGCTATCTTTGTTAGTACATCACATTGGAGTGCTAAGGATGTTCAAAATCAACTGGATCTAATGTTTGCTCCAATTGACATCCTGAGTTTAATTTTGTAGCCATTTCATTGGTCTTATTTTTAAATAAATCGCCTAAATCGCCTAATTGGTATACTTCTTTAGCAACTATTTTTACATCTTAGATTTTTATTCAGAATCTCCAACTGACCCCAACTATCACCCTCTATGACTCTCCTTCTGTGTGTTTTTCTCCTGTTTGAGGTGTGCTTAATGCCTAAAACTACTGGGAAAGAAATAGTCAATCCTATGTGCTTCTTGACAGAGAAATGACTGCTGATGAGTCCTGCAGTAAAGATAGGCCTTGTAGTGTGCTTCAATCCACCCTCCTGTATAGGCCTCCATTAATCATGTACCTGCTCCTGATCTTGCAGAGCAGGAAGCTGTGATTTAAAGAGCTAGCTGTATCTAACCTGCCGGTAACTAGATAGCTACAGCACAGTTTTTATCCTTTGTCCTTCAATTTACATGGCATCTCATCAGCAGGTCTATTATTCTGAGAGGTTATCTCGGTGAAAGCTGAAACTGTGATCTGTGGTTTGCATGCAAAATCCGTGTACTAAGTGGACTGGACCTCTGAACTTCTTTAATGCCTTTAAAAAAGGGCCATACAAAGAAACACGTTTCTGACCGATACCTTTTCTGAAACGTCCAAACCCTAAAATTCTAAGCACCAGAAAGGACTGTGCGGAATGGGCATTGTGGCTGCCGGAGGCGTTTACACCACAAGGTTCTTGGTTGAATATCACTGCTAGTCTCTACCATCCACACACCCAAGCCCATCCTTGTAAACATTCTCCATGGCTGTCAGAGTCAGAAAGAATAGCAAAAGATTGCCCGAGTTGCCGTTTCTGAGGTATTCATAATTAATGTAGGATGGTCTCTGTATTACATTAATGTGCATAGGAGGAAAAGCCTTTATGGACTACAATAACTGGATCTAAGTTACAGGTTTCTGACAACTTCCCTTTAGTGGTGGATGTTTGAAAAGATGTCCCAAGAAGATTAGCCCTTGGTGTTGGACGTGATTCACAAGCCTCAGAGGAATGAACTTAGGAAATGAGAACCCTAAGAAATCTCAGTCCTAAATTAGTTGCATGACCAACATGCACCACCAAGGAATACCCACATATTTAGACTTTGATTGTGATGATCACCACTCAGTCGTTAAAATTGTCGCCTTTTCATGTTACATATGCTAGACATAACGAAAGCAGGTCCTCATGCCCGCTGACCCTGCGACAGTTCTGTCCAGCTTGCCAGCAGTCTGCTACCCTCTGCTGCCTGTCTACCTTCTGCTCTCTCAGTTTGTGCCTCCTCTGCTCATTTCCTGCTCTGTTTTGCCTTTTCTGCTTGTTTTTCTGCCCACTCTTTTGCCTTTCTGCTCGTTTTTCTGCCCTCTGGTTTGCTTTTCTGTTTGTTTTTCTGTCCTCTGTTTTGCCCCTTCTGCTTGTTTTCTGCCCTCTGTTTTGCCTTTTTCCACTTGTTTTTCTGCATTCTGTTTCCGTTTCTGCTTGATTTTCTGCCCTCCATTTTTCCTTTTCTGCTCATTTTTCAGTCCTCTATTTTGCCCTCTTCTGCTCTGTTTTGCCTTTCTGTAATTTTTCTGCCCTCTGTTTTGTCTTTTTTGGCTCGTTTATCTGTCCTCTGGCCTTTTCTGCAAATTTTTCTGCCCTCTGTTTTGCCCTCTTCTGCTCTGTTTTGCCTGTCAGCTAATTTTTCTGCCCTCTGTTTTGTCTTTTTTGGCTCGTTTATCTGTCCTCTGGCCTTTTCTGGTTGTTTTTCTGCCCTCCATTTTGCCTTTTTCTGCTCATTTTTCTGTCCTCTGTTTTGCCCTCTTGTGCTCTGTTTTGCCTGTCTGCTAATTTTTCTGCCCTCTGTTTTGTCTTTTTTGGCTCATTTATCTGTCCTCTGGCCTTTTCTGCTTGTTTTTCTGCCCTCCATTCTGCCCTTTCTGCTCATTTTTCTGTCCTCTGTTTTACCTTTTACTGCTCGTTTCTTCCTTCTTCCTGCTGTTTCCTCAAGTCCTGGCTTTTCGACTGAGACCTTGCACCCCATCGCCCAAACACCCTGAGGGATGAAAATGATGCGCTCTACAAATGCTGATTGATAATGGTAAATGTGGTAACCATATAAAAAAGCATACCTTTACAACCATCAATTAACTGCAGAGTGCTTTTAATACAATCTTCTAAAATATGTGTGTTAATATAATCCATTTAATAATTAACTTCTGAAAAAGTATCAATGCATTCCATGTCTCAATAATAACAGGTAGAACGCAAGTGCTACTGGATATGTAAAGTTTTGTTCAATTATGTAGATTTTGGTCAAACTAAATATGACTCAAAAGTGCCAACGTTGATAGAGCACTGAAGTGGGATAGTAAGAGCACGTCTGTGGGCTTCATGTGTGCACAAGTATTGATAGAGTCAAGTTTCTCCAGTTTCCAGTTACTCCCACGAACACAGGAAACTGACCAAAGGGGACCAATCTGAGATATGGGTCAGCTACAATTTTTCAAATTATGCAAAAATATTACCTGCCCCAGTGGACGCCATACCTATTATTTGTTTCAAATGTCAATAACATAGATATAGTTATTTGGCATCATTGGATATAATGTGGAAATCAAATAGAATCAATCTTTGTAGAAAAAAGTCTGCCTTATGGAAATACCTGGGATCAGTAGCTGAGAAACTTCCTGGGATATCTATGTAATTTTCAGAACCGAAGGTCCTCTTTTGAGAGGAAATGATGCAGCGCCACAAACCCTTTTGCTGCGCCAAGCTGCGCCATTTTAAAAGCACAGGAATGTACCATATTTACAGCAACATGGCGTATCCTTGTGTTCTCACCTGTGCCAGCGCTAAAACAGCAGCTAGGAGCCAAATCAGGCACCCGTGCACCATGGTGCAAGGGTACATGCGTTGCAATGATGATTGTTGTTGTGTAGGATGGGACACCTTCCTGCACAAAAACAATCATTGATGGCATTTTCTTCTTTCTATATGTGCTGCAGAATGTAGCACACATAGAAAGAGGATAAACAAGGAAAAATAATCTCATTGTGCCACTCTTATGCCTCCCCTGAGGCGGTTTAGGATTCTTACACGTGCCCGGGCTTACGAAACACCCATGGCATGTCCCTTTTACTCAAAGTAAGGCATGAATAAGGGCCATATTTACAGAGTCATGAAAAGCCATGCAGGGTGGCTTTGCGGGCCTTGTATGTATGGGCCAGCACACTGCGCAGCCGGTGCTTCAAAAAAAGTGATGCACAAACAGCGCTATGGGCTTGTAAATAAGCCCCTAAGTGTGCTCTTAAAGAGCTTAAGGATCCACAAGAATCTGTTTGGATAAAGAAAACGTGAGTCACTACAAGGAAAATCATACTTCTTATCAAGGATGGCTGACGAAGTGTGATGAATGCCAGACAGAACAAACATTTGCAATTCAATAGGTCTCACATTTGGGAGACTTAGAGCTACTAGCATTGTAAACATAATAGTGTGCGCCATGCTGAAACATAAAGCACGGTGCCTGTGTGCATAAAAATAAAGCACACAACAGCCCATGAAGCGGGCGCCGTAGTGAAAAGAAATCACTAGCCAGAAATAAAAGAACTAGTCCCTAAAGGACCATATAAACACGAATAGTGTAGGTAAACTGATAACCATAAAACCTGCTAGCCGAATGCTAAAGCATACTTTTCTCTTCAATGGGCTTCTTGGTCCTGTGTATTTGACTCTGCTGGGCCCACAGTGTATTGTTATAGTAGAGAGTAGCCTTTCTTTCTATGAAGCGCTGTGGTACCCTTACTGTCAGTTAGGCGCTACAGTAAGATCTAGAGAGCATGCATTTGTTAACCTAACAGGGGGGAACTCTTCCAAGCGCTATGGTGAATTCCTAACCTTATGAATGGGACTGTCCACTAAACACAGGTAGGCTGTCAAGAGCTCCTGGCATGGCTGGGCTTCTACATGTACTACAGAGACAATGCTTATTTCATGAGAATGCAGAGGAAACATACACTTGTTTTAAAGCAAAGACTGACTCATAGCAAAATCGTAGTATCCTTCTAAATCAAGAATGAAACAGTAGAACTGTGAATTTATGTGCAGGGGTCGAGATGTGAATTTTTACTTGCACGGTTTATAAAATAATGGTGTGTACGAGAGGGTGGTGGTGCGGAATGCAACACCGTGAATGAGGCTCAAAAAGCAAAGGCCTCTTTGATTACCTGTGGCTCCGTTCTGGTTCCCCAGCGGACCCTTTCAGTCTGGGAGTGGTCCATGCTGCAAGGCCGCCACCTCCTGCGGGGTTGGAGGCTAGTCTGATACCTGGTACACAATGTTTGCAGGCTCTGCAGGAAGCCGTGGCCCATCCGTGCCCCCCCCAGTGGCTCCAGGAGCCCCTGCCGGCGGGGATCCGTGCTCAGAGCAGAAGCTATTGAGCCATGGGCCAGGGGACTCGCCCCCTTCAGACCTCCCAACCCTAGAGTATCTGCCTGCTTCTGGAGAGCAGGCGAGGGATAGGAGGCGCTGCTACACAACGTTTTAAGAAAGATGCACAATGTTCCAACCAGGGCAATTGTTTTCCAACATGATAACTCAGTTTAGCCTTTAAAAAAGCCTACGCGATTATTGAGTCACTGGCCTCCTACTGATTGCTTACAGTCACCAGCCCCCGTTGCTGTAATTGGCTTACAGTCCTGCATTCACAAGTTTGATTTTTGATGCCGAAGCGAGAACATACCTGCAAATGATACGCATTTGCAATGCAATAAGTCTCAGTTTTGTAAACATGAAAGTGGGTATAAAATTATGTGTTTACCAGTTTGTGTAGCGGGAGCCTATAAGTGTGCGGCGATCGGCTGCGGGAGACAAGCTTACTTAATTAGTTTCCTCATTTTCTACCAGCTTGAAGACAACCCGCTCTCTACGGAGAGGCTCTGCGCAAGCTTTATTTATGGCCCTGCTAAAAGTACAATCACCAATAAAAAATAAAAAAAATCCACTATGATGAAGTTGGTAGTTAGGCAAAGTTATCATAGCTTTCTCTAAAGGGTCAAAAAAGATAATGAATGCAAAGTAAGTCAGGACTACCTACCAGGGCAGCGATTGGGAGCACCATCTTTTCAACAGCTCCGATTAGAGCACAACGGGTGGTCTTTTCCGGCTATGGGCGAAGGAAATTAAAGGAGCATGACTTAAACACACAAGGATGGTTAAATGGCTGTCTTTCCATGAATAGTAAATGCGATAATAAAGATAGTGACCAAAATACAGGCAACAGCAAACATGGGCAGGAAAGGAAGCTATAAATAGTCCCACAAACCACAGATAAGGAACCAAGGCGTGTACCATGCAAATGTTATAGATCATTGCATATGAATAGGGCAAACATAAGGGGCATATTTATGACAGCTTTGCGTCATCCTTGCACCATGCAACATGGTACATGCATGGCACAAACGTCTAAGTCAGATTTATAAACCCATGCAAAGCCACTTTGAGTGACTTTGAATGGCTTAAAAACTTTGAAGTAAGGCAACACAGCACACATCTCCCTTGCCTTACTCTGCGCAAGGGAGGCGCTCCATGGGCTTTGTGGTGGGTGTTCCCACAATACACCCATGGTTTTTAACACATTACCAGATTTACAAGGACTTGTAAACCTGGGAATGATCCAAAAAGATACGCCACCCCTGGAGAGGCATGACAAGGAGAAATATCTTTATTTCTCCTAGTTTTTTCCTCTATCTACACATTCTTCAGCACACATAGAAAGAGGAAAATCCCTCACGGGATTGGTTTTGTGCAGTAAAACCAATCCTGCCTACAACACGGGCACCCATGCACCATGGTGCAAGGGTGCCTGCGTTAGCAATAGGCTGCCAAATGGCACCTGCGCCAGAGGAAAAGACAGGAATATGACGTATTGATAACGTGTGCGTGGGGACTCCTCACCCACGCACACAAGGCCCTCCACGACCTGGGCCCCAAGTACCTCATCAACTGCTTGATCTTCTACACGCCCACCCGCCAGCTACGATTGACCAGCCTCGCCCTCGCCACCGTTCCACGCATCCGCAGAGCCACCGCCGGAGGAAGATCCTTCTCCTACCTGGCAGCCAAGACATGGAACTCCCTCCCCACCCACCTTCGGCTAACCCAGGACCATCTCTCCTTCAGGAAGCAACTCAAAACCTGGCTTTACGAGCAGTAACGGACCCCTCTCCCCCAGCGCCTTGAGACCCTTCCGGGTGAGTAGAGCGCTATATAAATGTCATGATTGATTGATTGATTGATTGATTGATTGATAAACACAGTTCATTCCTGCCCTTTCCCTGTGATGCAGGGCAGCGCAGCGAGGTGACTTGCTGCGCTGTCCTGCGCCACACAGTTCATAAACATGGACCTATATTTTGTGTGTTTTAGTGGATAGCAACTCGAAAAGTACACATAAAAACAGACTAAATAAAGCATACAACAGACGGGTCAATGGGTATGTACTACCTGAGCAAAAACTTATTTCAGTCCAAGATAAAATTCTGTTCAGATCTTTGCCTCAAGTACTGATAACCACTGCAAAACTGAACCAGCACTGACCCCATTCAAGCAAATTAATTATGTAGGTTTCATTTTGAAATGTAAATTCTGAGGGACACCACGCAGGAAGCACCTTCACTCCAGCCCGTTTCCGACGAGCAAACAAAGGTCCTGGATTATCTCTGAAGGAATGATTACTCGCACTCTACCGGAGAGGCTCTTCTGCTTGGAAAATCACACTTCGAAATTTGAAAGGCAGGCAGTGGATATAACCTGACACGGCTGCGCATCTCCTCAGCAAATGCATCCGTTCATGTACGGGGCAGCCCGGAGGCAGTTCTGTGCGGAATGAAATAACCATCGTGGCATCCTGTTGAGCGCTCCTGAATGTGACTACATCAAGACTCGTCAAGTAGTCACTATGAAGAAATTCGATGTTTCCTCTTTTTCTTTTTTTATGTGAACACGCAGCGCCAAACTCAACAATGATGTCCATTCTCTTTACCTTTATTAACGTGGATAGGTGTATGAATGTGTGTAACAAGGAAAGGTCTGTTAGGAATCAGACACTTTCGCCCTTTCTAAAATTGTGATGCGAGTCCAGCTATTTCAAACGCAGATCCATTTCTCTTTTCACTCTGCCACAGCACAAATGAAGGCACACTTGTACATCGGTTTTATTTGGTAACAGGTTGCCCATCTCGCCTGTCCGCCTCAACAATAAATAACCGGTGCAATGAAGCACGTTTCTAGAGCCAGTTAGGACATCACTCCTGCTTGTTGTAAGCATTTCACTGTTAGATGGATCCAAGTTTGATTACGTAGGGGGGATGCATGGATGTATGTTTACAAAAATAGCAGTATCATACCTTTGCTCAATAGTGGCGCCTTAGCAGGATTATGAAGACTTAATATATTGCCTTATTGGGGCAATAGGATTTAAAGACTTGTAGAATTGAAGAAAGACACTTCAATGTAGGTTGAAATAGGTTTAATTCTTAAGCAAGCAGGTACACAGCTAACAGCGTATCCAAGAATGTGGAATGTGCAAAGTTAAAGGTACATTACATGATACACAACATAACAAGACTGTTTTGTATTGTGTATGGGGCTACTGAAACATTCAGATAATATGCGTCCCAGACAGCGTACCTTTTCTGGTACTTCATAAATATAGCCTCTTCTAGATGAGGCCCTTTTCTTTGTCATACAATCAATTCCCTATGGATTACAACTAGGTCTTCACTGTAGCAGTTGATCTCAGAGGCACACATGAGACTCTAAGGTACATTTCAGGTTACATATGGGCATTTTTAAACGCCGTGCAACATAAAGCTATCATAGCAAACACAACAAGATGATGGACAGAGTGCTGTAACTTTCCAACTACTCAGCCCCAGCCACTGGATTCAAGATAGCCTGGGTGATGAGGGGTGTTACTCCAAAACCTATCCCAGGATTATTGTTTCTGGTCCAGGGAAGACCTGACTTGGCAGTAGGTGCTGGACTGTTCCCATGAGTAACTGGGTCAAGACTGATTTGCATATAGCTGGGTCCGAACTGGGGTGGCAAAGTGAGCTAAAGCAGGATGATGGATTCAACCCGGATCTGTGACTAGGGGTGAGTGTCAGAAAAGTTTCAGCGCTCCGTCCATCTTCTACTTGTGTTTACATAAAGCCATTATGTCAGAAACCACGAGGAGGTGGAGGATCGTGTCATTTGTTGGGTCACAATGATGGCATCAGTCACATTAACGGGTGAGATTTGTGCACATCAGCTGGGTCTATGAAGCCAGATGAAATGCCTCCTAGACAGTTCACTATATTCCAGACAGATCAGTTTTCAGAACAATCTCCTATGACATTGTTGCCACTCTGCAAGAAGATGAGGAAAGGCTACCGACAGGAAGATGGGATTTTTGAGCCATGAGTTATAACTACAAAGGAAGGGTTAAGTGTGGGGCTGTAATTTGGGGACCACCTCACTCCATGACATTACGGCCACTGTTTGCTGTCCAGGGCTTTTGTGGGAAAACCTAATGCCTTCTGGTTAATCTAGCTTTGTTTGGTGTAATCTAATTAACCTAAAACACCCATTAGCAATTAATTGAAGGTGGAAAGACCAGAACTGGTAATCTTGTTCAGTATAGCATGGAGTGAGGCAGTCTCCCTAGGTTATAAATGCACCGTGTAGCTTTGGCCAATTGCCTCTATTGGACAAACTGGGGAAAAGGAATTCCCAATTGACTATGTTCTGTGGGAGGAGTTACGATGAACACTGATAAACATCTGTTCCACCTGTGTCAGACTGTTCTCTAATCAAGGGATTCATAACACATTTGTCCAGATATCATAGCTGGGATCACACTAGCCAAAGACACTCAGGGTATACCCATTTACTGACCTCAATACAAGCCCCCATTTTGAAAGAGAAGCATAATTGCATTTGGCTGCTGTAGAGATAGGATTTTGCATAAAAGTGCTTGTGTATGCAGAACCCACATCAGTGGCTGTTACATACTTACAAAAGGCACTGAAAAATACAGAGACTTTTTGTAATGCCTAGACATTTTTGTGTCATCACAATATGTGAGTGCTACGTTAATTCATATTTTTAATTGCTGTACTTTTCACAACTTGTGGAGCTAAAAATAATTTTTAAGTATTTTTTATTTACAGTGTATTTCTATAGTACCTCGAAACCAGAGCACTTTATCTATCACCATAAATATACATGAAGAATACGTTTACATAATAACTAGGCCTGAGAGTAACTCTTGGAGTTTCACTACGTGCAGTTCCGTGGAGTTACCGAAAGACTTAGCGAGATTCCGTTGAGTTCCGTGAGTGGCAGATTTGCAGTGTATCACACTGATTGCGCCGATTTTTAGCACCAGGAGCAAGTCCTGTGCTGTAAAATCACCACGAAGAGCACCATGCGGCACGCCAGAGGGTTCTGCTTCTTTCTGCCACTTGAGTAGATTTTCTACTTGAGCGGCAACTTTCACATTTTTCTCAACACGAGCAGTAGCGACCTGCCGTGACAGCCCGTGTTGAGACGTTCCACCAGAATGTGGTCTAGTGCTTGATTTTCTCATTCCTGCTCACCGACTTAGTGTTGGCAGACCACGCATGAGAAAAAACTCCACCACTCGGTGGTTGTGGAGTGGGAAAAACTCAGCGAACTACGCCGAAGGAGCAGAGATATTTCTGCCCACCCCTAATAAGAACATATGGATCCAACTAAGTGTCAACCATATCAGAATAAAATGAGTATTGTATTGATGACTGACTGTATGTATGAATGATTGTATGTGTGAATGAGTGGATATGTATTTGGACTTAGGAATCAGTGAGTGCATATGTAGTAACTGGTATTGGTGTGTCAATGGTTTTTGAAATGGTAGTCTGTATTTTACACTGGATGCATCAAAGGATAGATTAGAGTGTGAGGAGGTGCATCGTATTGTCACATGAATGATGTCATCAGTGATGTCATCAGTGATGTCATTTGAGATGTCATCAGTGATGTCATCAGTGATGTCACTGACCATGTCATGAATGATGTAATATGTGACATCATCAGCAGTGAATTGCGGGCGCGCGAGTTATAGTGAGTCCAACTAACTTTAACATGGGAATTTCAATGGTTTTGTACGAGTAAAATGTTCTGCTAACTATAAATGGTGTGAAACCTATGGTTTTTACAGTGAATATATATATATATATATATATATATATTATATATATATATATATATATATATATAATATATATATATATATATATATATATATGTATATATTCCACCAATTCCGCTTGCTGAAAAACGGGTCTGACACATGCGTGGGTTTTCCAACATAGTTTTATTGCCACCAGGTCGCACATTGGAATCACACGTTGTCACCACCATCAGCCCCTGGCAGACGCTTTTCGGCGGTTGCCTTTATCAATGCCGGATGTTGCTG
This sequence comes from Lissotriton vulgaris, assembly GCF_964263255.1. Taxonomy (NCBI): domain Eukaryota; kingdom Metazoa; phylum Chordata; class Amphibia; order Caudata; family Salamandridae; genus Lissotriton; species Lissotriton vulgaris. Next base: position 1,473,543,919 of record NC_141685.1, read on the forward strand.
AGGGTTCGAAAATTGTAGGATTTTGCGGGGCTATGTTATATGGTCCTACCAAGAGCTCCTATTGGCTGGGAAAAATCACCATAGAAAGAGGGCAGGGAAAGTTCCTCTCTGTTGGTACTTACCTCTTTTTACCAAAAGGTCCTCGTACATTGTGCAACTCATCCCGCTGTAGGAAGATGGACAGTCCAAAATTAACAGTCAGGTACAGTGACCCGCTATTTACACATGATAATGCTTTCGGCTCTCCTTCTCCTTTATATATGCGGGAGAGTTTTCCTGGCGGTATGCAACTCTGCCGGGCAGCCACTTAGCAGTCCATCTGCTCCCTCTCCTCGATACCTTTACAACGTCCAGGTCGGGGGGCACCGCATTGTGCAGTCCATGCACAAACACCATAGATTTGCCAGCAAGATGCGGAGCTCCAGAATGAAGGGCGTGCCAGAAAAAGCGGAGCCGACCTCCGCCGCACATACTCCACCAATCCCGCTTGCTGACAAACGGGTCTGACACATGCTTGGGTTTTCCAACAGAGTTTTATTGCACCAGGTTTCACATTGGAATCACGCGTTGTCACCACCATTAGCCCCTGGCAGACGCATTTCGGCGGTTGCCTTTATCAATGCCGGATGTTGCTGAGGGTTCGAAAATTGTAGGATTTCGCGGGGCTATGTTATATAGTCCTACTGAGGGCTCCTATTGGCTGGAAAAATATCACCATAGAAAGAGGGCAGGGACTGTTCCTCTCCTTTGGTACTTTCCTCTTTTAACCAAAAGGCCCTCCTACATTGTGCAACTCATCCCGCTGTTGGAAGATGGACAGTCCAAAATTAACAGTCAGGTACAGTGACCCGCTATTTACACATGATAATGCTTTCGGCTCTCCTTCTCCTTATATATGCGGGAGAGTTTTCCTGGCGGTATGCAACTCTGCCGGGCAGCCCACTTAGCAGTCCATCCGCTCCCTCTCCCCGATACCTTTACAACGTCCAGGTCAGGGGGTCCGCATTGTGCAGTCCATGCACAAACACCATAGATTTGCCGGCAAGATGCGGAGCTCCAGAACTAAGGGGCATGCCGGAAAAAGCGGAGCTGACCTCCGCTGCACATAGTCCACCAATCCCGCTTGCTGACAAACGGGTCTGACACATGCTTGGGTTTTCCAACAGAGTTTTATTGCCACCATGTCACACATTGGAATCACGCGTTGTCACCACCATCACCCCCTGGCAGACGTGTTTCGGCGGTTGCCTTTATCAATGCCGGGTGTTGCTGAGGTGTGTGTATATATATATATATATATATATATATATATATATATATATATATATATATATATCTCCAAAACACAAAGGTTTGCCTGGAGTAAGGGAGCCCACAGCAGGAAGGTAAGATAAAGCCGCTTTATTGGTGGAGATTGCAGTGGCTGTACAGGGAGCTGCCTCACTCGTAAAATGTCCATCCCTGACGCGTTTCGTGTTAAGCAACACTTTTTCAAAGGGGCGAGGACTTGCAAGCAACGAAACAGGTATTTTTCCAGCATACCTTTTATCACAGGATTCTTCCCGCCTCAATGGGCGTGGCCATGCAATGGCCTGATGGTCCTTGTAGTACTGGAGTCCTACTACAGTGAGTTGCCTGTTCCGTTCTTGGCATTTTAAAATTCAATACCACAGTGGGTTGGTGAAGTCTGTTCACTGTGCAGACACATCCGTTAATTTCTCCTCAGGCTGGTTCATGCTCCTCCGCTGACTCGTCGATTGGCGCTTCAGCTCGGACTGCAGTGCAGCAGGGCTCTCCCCGCGGCTCAGGCAAAAGCCGCTCACTATCCAAAACACAAAGGTTTGCCTGGAGTAAGGGAGCCCACAGCAGGAAGGTAAGATAAAGCCGCTTTATTTGTGGAGATTGCAGTGGCTGTACAGGGAGCTGCCTCACTCGTAAAATGTCCATCCCTGACGCGTTTCGTGTTAAGCAACACTTTTTCAAAGGGGCGAGGACTTGCAAGCAACGAAACAGGTATTTTTCCAGCATACCTTTTATCACAGGATTCTTCCCGCCTCAATGGGCGTGGCCATGCAATGGCCTGATGGTCCTTGTAGTACTGGAGTCCTACTACAGTGAGTTGCCTGTTCCGTTCTTGGCATTTTAAAATTCAATACCACAGTGGGTTGGTGAAGTCTGTTCACTGTGCAGACACATCCGTTAATTTCTCCTCAGGCTGGTTCATGCTCCTCCGCTGACTCGTCGATTGGCGCTTCAGCTCGGACTGCAGTGCAGCAGGGCTCTCCCCGCGGCTCAGGCAAAAGCCGCTCACTATCCAAAACACAAAGGTTTGCCTGGAGTAAGGGAGCCCACAGCAGGAAGGTAAGATAAAGCCGCTTTATTTGTGGAGATTGCAGTGGCTGTACAGGGAGCTGCCTCACTCGTAAAATGTCCATCCCTGACGCGTTTCGTGTTAAGCAACACTTTTTCAAAGGGGCGAGGACTTGCAAGCAACGAAACAGGTATTTTTCCAGCATACCTTTTATCACAGGATTCTTCCCGCCTCAATGGGCGTGGCCATGCAATGGCCTGATGGTCCTTGTAGTACTGGAGTCCTACTACAGTGAGTTGCCTGTTCCGTTCTTGGCATTTTAAAATTCAATACCACAGTGGGTTGGTGAAGTCTGTTCACTGTGCAGACACATCCGTTAATTTCTCCTCAGGCTGGTTCATGCTCCTCCGCTGACTCGTCGATTGGCGCTTCAGCTCGGACTGCAGTGCAGCAGGGCTCTCCCCGCGGCTCAGGCAAAAGCCGCTCACTATCCAGGCAAACTTGGTTGTTTGATGTGAAGCGGCACCGCCTGAGCCACGAGAAGAGCCCCACTGTGCCTGGGTGCAGTCCTGTCGAGGCGTCATTTGGCGTTTTGACAATGGGAACAGGTACTGGCTGATGGAAGATGTTAACGGCTTGTAAAGCGACGGAATTGCTCTCACAAACCCACTGGGGCAAGTTATTTATTTTGAAAAGTGAAATGCTCGGCGACTCACTGGAGTTGTTACTGATGGCACCACAAAGACCAACAGGCCAAGCGGGTGGCCACGCCCACCCCGGGCGGGAAGGATATAACAAGGTGGAGCTGTAATATCGCCGTAAGCATGGAACAGAAGAAAAGCCCAGATCCCAGGAAGAAGTGCCTTCAGGCACGAAACGCGTCGGATGGACTTTTAATTCACTGTGCGGCATCACGCCGCTTTGCCTGTCTTCGCCCATCAAATAAAAGCCTATGAACACTTACCTGTCGAGGGCCTCTCACTGCAGGCAAACTTGGTTGTTTGATGTGAAGCGGCACCGCCTGAGCCGCGAGAAGAGCCCCACTGTGCCTGTGTGCAGTCCTGTCGAGGCGTCATTTGGCGTTTTGACAATGGGAACAGGTACTGGCTGATGGAAGATGTTAACGGCTTGTAAAGCGACGGAATTGCTCTCACAAACCCACTGGGGCAAGTTATTTATTTTGAAAAGTGAAATGCTCGGCGACTCACTGGAGTTGTTACTGATGGCACCACAAAGACCAACAGGCCAAGCGGGTGGCCACGCCCACCCCGGGCGGGAAGGATATAACAAGGTGGAGCTGTAATATCGCCGTAAGCATGGAACAGAAGAAAAGCCCAGATCCCAGGAAGAAGTGCCTTCAGGCACGAAACGCGTCGGATGGACTTTTAATTCACTGTGCGGCATCACGCCGCTTTGCCTGTCTTCGCCCATCAAATAAAAGCCTATGAACACTTACCTGTCGAGGGCCTCTCACTGCAGGCAAACTTGGTTGTTTGATATATATATATATATATATATATATATATAAATATATATATATATATATATATATATATATATATATATATATATATAAATATATATATATATATATATATATATTCACTGAAAAAACCATAGGTTATAGACCATATATAGTTAGGAATTAGCTTTTACAAAACCTTAATTTACTCGCACAAAACCATAGAAATTCGCATATATAGTTAGTTGCAATAACTATATATCGCGCACCCGCAATCCACTGCTGATGATGTCACATATTACATCATTCATGACATGGTCAGTGACATCACTGATGACATCACTGATGACATCTCAAATGACATCACTGTGACATCACTGATGACATCTCAAATGACATCACTGATGACATCACTGATGACATCTCATTTGACATTACTGATCACATCACTGATGACATCATTCATGTGATAATACGGTGAACCTCTTCAGACTCTAATATAATCTTAGATACACTCACAGTAAATAGGCACTCACAGACTGTCACTCATCCATGGAGTTACTCACACACCTAGTCAGTCATGCAAAGAATCAATCACACTTCCATTTCCTCAACTATACAGTTATACACACCTTACTTATTTAAACATATACTAACACATATTTACTCTCTTATACAATCCCTGATACAAGTTCACAATGATCCATACAGCCACTCACAAATTCACTGGCTCTTATGCACAGTTATTTATATATGTCAACTCTCACATGTAAAGTGTTTTACATATGTACTTACTTTGCACTGAGATATCCATTCACTCACCAATACACTCATGCACACAGTCAACCGCCCATACAGCTGTTTCCACATGCACTTTTGAACCTATACATCTAGTGAATCAACTGCTCACACATCTATGCACAGAGTCATACACCTCCCAGCCACCCACACACACTCAGTCTCCCATACAAATACTTGGGCAAACAATCAATAACCCATATACTTAATCATAAAGCTACTGATCAACACAAGCAGCAGTTTCCAGAACAACAGACATAATGATGCACAAATTAAGACAGTTTACTCACTAACCCATGCACTCAGTGAGACACATTTAATCACTCTCTCATACAGTCAATCATGCACCTACTAAATCCTTCATCCAGACAATTATACATCCACTCATTCTTCAATATGTAAGACATATTTTAACTTTACAGAAACATACAGTCACTGGATGTTGTCATCAGTGATGTCATCAGTGATGTCATTTGAGATGTCATCAGTGATGTCATCAGTGATGTCATTTGAGATGTCATCAGTGATGTCATCAGTGATGTCACTGACCATGTCATGAATGATGTAATATGTGACATCATCAGCAGTGGATTGCGGGTGCGCGATATATAGTTATTGCAACTAACTATATATGCGAATTTCTATGGTTTTGTGCGAGTAAATTAAGGTTTTGTAAATGCTAATTCCTAACTATATATGGTCTATAACCTATGGTTTTTTCAGTGAATTTCAATGGTTTTTTAATAGCAAATATGAAAAGCTGTAAAATGTCAAGTACGTGGTAGGTAAAAACATTTTCGTATTTATGCACGCTGATGTGCTTTCAACGCTGCCCCCCCCCCCTCCTCTTTTCTTTTAAAAATTGGAAGAAACAAAAAGTATTCCCTTCCATAAATAACCCAAGACTTTTATTTTGTTATGGCAAGGGAACGAAATAGAGAGTAAACTATAGTTGGTCACCATGGGGTTTAAAGAAGGGATGGTTCTTCACCAGATTAGATATTTACCCAGACCCTCATTCTCCAATGTGATGAACTAGGCTAAAATTCTTCTGGTGCCTGCACCCTGTCACAGAATATCACCCTAAAACATGGAATCTCCCAAACACCAGATTGAGTTGAACCCCACAGTAAGCCTTATTTCTTCAGGGCCTCAGAATATCTTTTGCTTTGCTCATGGAAATTGTGGGATATAGGAGAGATAAGGTGTCACCATTAAGAAAGGGTAGTATTTAAATTTGCATATCAATTATGTTAAACCTTTTAGACATATGATATGCTAGCTTGAACGTATGCTTTACATTTTAAGCCGAATTCAACAGCTTAAGTAAGTAGGTTTTCGTAGTTGTAACTTTAAAGGGTGATCTAGCAAGCTGTAAAGATTTTCTAAAACAGTGGAGCGTATTTAGTTTTTTAATGTACATGTTTATGAAACGATTACACAAATGAAACATTTGTGAGTTTTAAATTTCCGGAGAAGTATAATTCACCAATAGCTTTCTCTGTAGATGTTTTTCCATTAACAATCCCAGTTCCATCACCCGCCCAGGATATCACTACTGTTAGTTGTCATTGTTGCTTCTGTTTTAATAAAAAATGTTTTAAGGTGTTTACTGTTTTTGTTGCGATGTATATATTTATAAATTATTAAAGTGTTATAATCCTACTAATTTTTTATCGATTATTGCTCTTTGAGATATTCCCTGTCTACAAACAGAGAAGAATAGGAATATTCTGTCTCCTTTTGCAGATAGTGAAGGATAGGTAATGCGGACTTTTGTCCCCCGTTTTAATCCGTCATGCCTGTTTTTCTCCCCACTGATTGATTGATTGGCTGGACATTTATTGTTCAAAGAATAGTTCTTTCGAGGTATTCTCTGTTTGCAAATAACGTGGAATAGAAATATTCTGTCTAGTCTTTGCAAGTAGTGAAGGGTGGGTAATGCGGACCTTTGTCCCCCGTTGTAATCTGTCATGCCCATCTGCTCCCCACTGATTGATAAACTAGTTCCACCCGGACCATTTATTAGAGGTACATCATCTGGCTCAACCGGAGGGTACCCCTAATAAAGAAGACATATGTAAAATACGAAGTAATCACTGTATCCTGTTAAACAGAAACTTTAGCATGAAACACACTTGAAAAGGAAGGGAAAGAAATCGAACAAAATCAGTAGGCCACTGATGAGTTTTTGACTTCGCTAGAAATAAGAAACATGAAAGTGGTGAGAGAAGCCAAGCTTGACGTTACGGCAGCCACGAGGTAGCTAGGCACCGCCACCCCCCCACTGCTCCAAGCATGTCTGTCCCACCGCCCGCCACGCCCAATAACGGTAACATGAAATAGATACAAATCAGCAGATACCTACCCCCATTCCGGAAACTCCCGAAGTGCAACAGGTTCGCGGCTACGCCCATCCGGAAGACGAGGCCTTCGGCACGTGTAGGGTGGGTCCTGCTGGCAGCCGTCGGCCGGGGAGGTCGTCGCGTAAGGTGGGCCAGGAGAGGAGCCGAGGCCGACGGGATCCCTTGTCCCATCCTCTTCTTTCTTCAATAATGGCTGCGACAACGGGGGGGGATGTCTTGCACATGCCACCGACCCCCCCCCCTCCCCTTGTATCTCCTGGTCTGGCCCCGGCTTGGTATGAGCTCCCCGTTCGGTCCTGAAGCGGCGCCCTGCAGGCCACGGGGGGGGGGATGTCTTGCCTCTGCCTCCGACCCCCCCCTCTTATCGCCTGGTCCGGACATCACGGATATCAATGCCAGGTGTCGGCGTGGGGTGCGCTGGGAGGGAGAGGCAGCGGGAACGAGCCTCTCCCACCCCCCCAGGTGGGGGCCCCTCAGCTGCACCCCCAACGCTCCACTCACCCAACAAAAGGTCTCGTCCACTATTGCGAGGCAATGATGCTCCGCTCACCCAGCGGGGGTCTCGTCCACTGTTGCGGTGCAACGGCGCTTCTGAGTTCAGCTAGAAAATGAGTCCTGCGTCCAGAAACGTTCTCCTCGACTTTGAAGAATCTATAAGAGTCACGGGGGCCCCCGACCCCCGCAGACACCCCCGATGGGGAATGACTGACATGATCACCCACGGAACGACCACGACGTAGCCGCGGGACGTCGGCGCGCTCATGCCGGCGCCGGCCTCAGTCTTGAAATGACCAAAATCCTGCAAGACTACCAACTTGATCAGTTCCGGTGGGACACCAGTATGACCCGGTAGGAGAGATTGTTGACTCCCACCCCACTTTGACTGATGGTTCATGTCACCAGTCCCCTCTGCTACCCTTCAACGAAAACTTTTGGAGTGCCGAAAGAGGTCCCGGTCCAACCACGAGTTGGTGGAGACATTTTGACTATACTTGGACCTTCCTGACCTCACCCAAAATGGCGCCGGTACAAATGAAACTCTCAACTCCTTGTTGTGCCCCGATTGCTCAGCCTTGATATCATGAGATATGTATGCAGTTTTTAGCACATGAATTGATATGGGATAAGACTGATTATATGTTCGGACAATGAATTGATCCGGGATGGGTATTGATTATATGTTCGAACAATGAATTGACATGGGACGGGTACTGATTACACGTTCGGACAATGAATTGATATTACGTTCTAATGCATCATTGATTACTGTATTTATTGAAGGTTCGAATTGTCGACACTTTTGGTACTTGCTCACAATGAACTATCGATATGATTTTGTTGCACTTGTCGCACTTTTTACTATGAAATCAACAACCACTGACTCTGTTATGTTTTCCACAAATAAATACCCCCCCCCCCTGATTTACAGTTCCAGCCTGCTCCGTGGCCGGCCCACGGGGTTGTAGGCCCGTATTTGTGCACCAACATTTTTATTAAAGGTTTTCGAAAAAGCAAACGTAGTTGTAACGCGGAGATTGGTAAGTTTCGAATAAATGGCCACTGTTTCCGATATAAAAAAATAAATTAAAAAAAAGCAGGTGAAATGAAGCAGCTCGATTAGTTAAGGGTTAAGAAGTATAGTACGCAGAAACATTGCAAATAGGAATGATCCAGGTTTGTTGTATGTGTTTTTCATTTTTGTACAGCATAAAGCAATCGATAAAGATCCTGGTATTTAGCCTCTACTTTATATGCTACCTGTATCAGGGAAGTTGTTTTAAATGCCCCTAAGCCACCCCGAAGGAATGTCACCTGGCCCCCCTAGTACGAACGAAAACGACCCCGTACCACTGTAGGTTATCTCTCTTCCTCAAAGGAGAGCACAAGCTCGCCCCCACTTTACACCGACTGCCCTTTGTTTTGACCCTCCCCTGCACACGATCCGTAATGCCACACTTGGGCGACCTATGCTATCCACAGGCCTCCGATAATTATCTCTCCCACATTACCGGTCCCCCCTCGGCTTAAACGCCGAGATGGTAGGGACTGCATCCCGTGGAGATAGGCAGAGTATGTAGTAAGTAAAAGCCTTTTCGGGTTTATGCGCGCTGATGTGTTTTAAACGCTGCCCCCGCCCCTTCTTTTTCCCTCTTTTCTGCAGGTCACTTCGGAACGTCGATTAAAGTACGGAAAAATGGTGACTTAACGGCCGATGGGATGGGAAAAAGGGTTTGAATATGGTGCCTATACACGACGAGCAAACAATGACTATGTCTCTCTCTGAACCCAGCGCTTGGAAGGGCAGCCTGAAGCAGAAACTTGACGGGTTATTACAGGATGACAAAATATGACTTCGCTTGGCACCCCGAATAATACAACCAAGAATGACGTGCACCAATGAATAAATTCCTACGTTTAACTAAATAGGGAAAGTTTAAGGAATATTCCGAGGTGAGGTTTACCCAAGTACCCTCCGTCTGGAGGACTAGGAATGTTGCCAATGTTTAAGATTTACCACCTCCTTCTCGCACCCTCATAGACATGAAACTCAAAGCTGCCCCATTGTTCTCCCGACTGATACCCTCTGTTGCCTCATGCTTTTCCTACTTCGAAGTATCTTTATTGCAATAAGGAATGTTTGTGCATCATAAACATGTGTATAAAAGACGAAACCTCAGAGAAACTTGTTAGACCACCTCCTGAAGACACTATGTGCGTGTCCGAAATGACAGGTTCTCCTCATGAGAAATAAAACTCTGTTCTTGTGTTCCTGCTTCCAGCGCCCGTCTCTTTATTTGGTAACCATTCAAGATGGGAACTAAGTGGCGTCTTGTGCCAGCAGCCTGGGCATCGGTTGTAATCTGGGCTGAATTTTCCTCAGCACGGGGTGTGATTCTCAGGGAAGAGCAGCGCATATGGGAGGAGGTTTATGGCCCATGCATGAGAGAGAGAGCGTGGGTGACCAGTGCATGGGGGAGATGCTTGAGAGGGTGGGGAGCCATGCTGAGGATCGGCGGCGTGCAGAGAGTGGGTCTGGTCAAGGCATCTAAAATGGCTGCCGTGCAAGACAAAAGTGTGGCATTTGAAAAAAAGCAAGATGGCGCAGACAATGTTTATCAATACGGATTAATTTATAACAATTATTTTTAACAATATATTTACTCGCAGTGTCAAAATGGCGGTCAACACTTCCTGATTTCCTTCGAATCGAACGTTAACAGACGTCACGCAGCAAAGAAAAAAAAACGCTCATGCGCAGCCGCTGGAAGACAAGTATCAACCTATATGAGCCTCCTCAGCCACCCTCAGAAAACATAGGGGGTCAGGATACGTCTCCCGTACCCCCTTATACGATTTCTCACATTGTTTTTCCTCCAGCTTGTAATTTAATTAAATCGAAACACAAAATGGCGAATTCCCGTTTCGCTACCCGGTTCGCGAACCGGAAAGCGCTTCTACCGCAAAAAAATCAATATTTTTTTATTTGCCCCACGGGACCCTTTAATAACCCCAACATCATTCCTAGGGTGGTCAAGAAGGGTCTACCTTGCCCCCTTTCATTAAATTCCCCCTTCGTTTTTCTCCTCCTCTTCTCTCTCGATCCTACCGAGAGACAAGATGGCGGCCGCTCCGGACTGTTTAGAATGTTGACAGACACTGGAGAGCCAATCAGCTTTGCTTCGCAAAGCTCCGTTACGCGAAAAGTACGCGAACTGGAGCGCTATCCGTGATGCTGTCACAGATATATCTGTTTTTTTAAACGTTAATTTCTCAAAATCCACTGGAGCACATATATTGAGACCCAGCAAAGGCACATCGGGCTAACAGTCCCTACAATTTTGCCAAGTTTCGTGTAAATCCATTCAGCCGTTCGAGCTAAAAGTGAGGCCAAACGCCCTATAGAAAAATGAATGGGAAAAACGCGTTTTGGGACCCCCCTTTTTTCTCGGCCCCCCCTTAATGAAACCCCCCCAAATTTTCAGGGGCTGATCGTAAACAAAATGTGCCATTTTCCTGAGAATTTCAGCCGATTCCGTCCACAAACGCCAAAGTTATTAGACATAGAATTTTCAAAAGTTCCATAGAGAAAAAATCCTAACTATATATACCTACTGGCGACCGCCAGTAGGTAATATATATATATATATATATATATATATATATATATATATATATATATAGCCACAGATTTCTTCTTTCCACGTTTAGGTAGAGTAAAGACCACGGCACAGCAACAGATGGATTTCAGCGCTTTATTTACACACCAGTGCAAAAGATAACGTGCATCAATTGGACGGTCTACGCGTTTCGGCTCCTGCCTTCCACTGGACCATAGAGTCCCTGGGTCTAGACCTTACTTATATAGTGCTAATAGTGTAAGTACCCTCTACCATTTCCATGGTCATCTAGACCAACCCAACCCAGCAAGGTGTATATACATGGCCAGTACATGTTAAAAGGTATATACACAAATATGTACAATCAACGTAAAGTACATTAGTCAAAATCTATGACCATATATAATAAAGTATTGTAGAATTTCATGGTCTGTTTTACATATCATTGCGCAATTAGTTGTAAAGTTATATACATAATTATGTACAATCAACGTAAAGTACCTTAAACAAAATTTTATGACCATACATTCAAAATAAAGTATTATCAGGTTTCATGGTCTATTATTACATGTCAATGCGCAATTAAGTGTAAAGTACCCCTTTGTAAAGAACTGAGGATTTTTTATGAAATAAAGTATATACAAAAAAATCATTATTTACATTTAGATCCATCCCCTGTAAGAGTGTTAATTTGGAGAATCACTTAAGTTAAAGATGGTTATAACTTATGGAGAAACAGTCAGTTTCTAAAGTTTTATGAGAAGAGAACTTAGATCTTTAAGCTTAATAAGTTGTTGCAAAATTCACAATAAAGTATCTATAATATATCTACAGGAATGAATTCCAAAACGGTATAAAACGTCATTATCAAGGTACCACATGACCTATCGTATATAGCTTATATACCATCTCGACCAACCTTACTATGCAAACAACCATAATTCATGTGAAGTACTTATATTTTCAGCTTTTTCTCTTCTAAACATCCAACTATTATTAAACAATAAACCATCATTCCTTTCATTCATTATCTTCTCAGAAGGGGATGCTAGGATCTTAAATGATTTATCGGTTCAGAATCAATTATTCATAACATGTACACATTCCAGTATCAAAGGGACAACATTTTCCACATTCTTAAGAGTTCCACAGGTTTGAAATCAAAGTCTCGTTGAATTATCTTAAGGTCAAAGAATCAATTCACAAATGTACATACAATTCGGCATCCAAATTATGACCAAACGGTGCTTCAGTACCCATACTGAGTATCATTCTCGATTCTAGGCGTCTTAATAGTTGTAACTGATCACCACCTCGTTCTGGAAGTTTGCACAGTTTTATTCCAGAATATTTCAAGAGGGTGGTGTCACTCTGGTGGTGTTGTGCAAAGTGTGTGGCCATTGGGTAACACGGGTCCTTGTTTTTTATCGCCCTCAGATGTTGTAGTATTCTCAACTTGAGTTTATTTACAGTGCTCCCAATGTAGTATTTGCCACAGGGGCAATGAAGCCTGTAGATCACACACTTGGAATCACATGTGATATGGTCATAAATGGTTTCTTTTCTGCCATCTTGTAGTAGATAAGATTTGATGTTCACCCCATGTTCACAGGCCTTACATTTATGGCATTTCCAAAAGCCAGGTGTTGTAAGCCATCTCTGTTTTTTCTCCTCCCGCACTACTAGATGACTTTGTGTTAGTATGTCTCCCAAGGAGGAGGTTTTCCTGTATGTTATACTGGGATGTTTCGTTAAACTCTCATTTAAGGTGTTATCCAAACGAAGAACTTGCCAATGTTTTTTGTAGGCTTTTCTCATTTGTGGACTTTGATTATCATAATCAACTATTAGTCTGGTTATCTCTCTGCTCTGATCAGTTTCCTGTTCTTGGTTTCTTCTTAGTTTCTTATTTTTTGGGGACAATAGTTCTTCTCTTTTTTTCAGGTGCATCCGGCTTTTTGCAATGGTGACGACCTCCATTGGGTATCCTCTTTCAAGGAATCTGGAACCCATATTCTCTATTTCTGCATTCAAATCATTTTCCTCGGAGCAGTTTCTTTTTGCCCTTAGCATCTGACCATAAGGGATGCTCCACTTCAATCTTGTCGGGTGTCCACTGTTAGCATGTAAAATGCTATTGCATGCTGTTGGTTTTCTGTGGATTTTCGAGCAGAGTTTATTATTTATATATACATATATACATATATATATATATATTCTCCGCTCCAATTCCGTACCATGGGACAATGTCCTAACGGATAAAAGAGCACTCGCGGGAAACAGTTTGGATTATTTATTCAAGAACCAAACAGACACTGCTTAACAGACGCGTTTCGGTAGTAAACCTTTTTCCATATTCCATGTTCCATGTTTACTACCGAAACGCGTCTGTTAAGCAGTGTCTGTGTGGTTCTTGAATAAATAATCCAAACTGTTTCCCGCGAGTGCTCTTTTATCCGTTAGGACATTGCCCCATGGTACGGAATTGGAGCGGAGAATTTGACGAGTGGGTGCACCCTCACTCTTTGGAGCACCCGCCTGCGAGTGCGACGTCCTGGTGTTTGACAGGAGCGGAGATATATATATATATATATATATATACACACACACGCACACACACACACACACACATATATTCACTGAAAAAAACAAAGGTTACAGGGATGGTATAGTTAGGCTCAGATTTCACATGCACAAATCCAGAGAAATTCAGCAGTTATTTATTTATTTATTTATTTATTTTGAGGGTTTTATACAGCGCAAACTTGCGGGTATCAGAGCGCTTTACAAGGAAAATATCGAGGACACATAGGCATAGAGTAAAAAACATAAAGGTCCATGCAAATCAAGTATCACATAATCACAATAACCCTTGCAAGGTAAGTATCGAGGACAAATAGGCATCAAGTAAAAACCATAAAGTTCCATACAAATCAAGTCATGTAAACGTAATCACCCTAGCTCAGGTGAATTTAGTTATAACTCACACCCCACAATGCACTGCTTATGACCTCACATATTACATCACACATGACATGGTCATTAACTGATGAAGTGGAGATGTGTGGCTCACTGGTGTGGAGAAGTGTGGCTCACTGGTTAGAGCAGGCAGACCCTGAAGCAGAGGTCAGACCCGGGACCAGGGTTCAATTCCCGACGCGGCAGGGTCTTGAGCTCAAATGTCCACGGACTCGATAATTCTCACTTCGGTGACTGACCTAATCATGGGTTCACACTCTACAACTCTGTGCATTAAGCTTGCTTAATCTCCACAACGGCCCCCCGCGGCAGGATGCCTGGCTTTCACCTTGGGGATGCCCTGTAGGGGCTATCTCACAGGGAAAAGCCAGGACGGGTTCCCAAGGCAAGCGCTTAGAGACCCCTCGGTGATAAGCGCTATATAAATCCAATATACAATACATCAAATGACTGTGAGTGTTTTTTTAAAGGTTTATGATTCTTAAATATACATAATAAGGTGTATTGGTGAATCAGCGAGTGTATGAGTGCCTGATTAGGTGATTTGGCGAATGCTTGAGTAACTGTTTAAGTGAATAAGTAAGTGTCTCAGTGAATATCTGGGTGAGTGACTTGTGTGAATGTCTGTATCTGGCTGTCAGTTGGTGTCTAAGTGGTTGTAAAGGTGTGTGAGTGGGTACATGAGCGATTGGTTGTCTGAGTACTTGTATAGGTGTTTCAGTGTCTGTGTGGGTGGGAGAGGGTGTGTGTAACTGCGTGTATGGATGAGTGCATGGGTGAGTTTGTGACTCCATGGGTTAGTGAGTATGTGTGTAAGGGGCTGTATGGGTAAGTGTGTGTATGGCTGTGTTGGTGAGTGAATGGATGTGTGGGTGAGTAAGTGTGTATGTGAAAGGCAGTATAGGTGAGTTTTGGAGTATATGAGTGACTGTATGTGTGACTGAGTAATTGCGAGAGTGACCATATGGATGAGTGTGTGCTTGTGTCAGTGTCTGTATAGGTGAGTGTGTATGTCTTAGTATCAGTATGAATACATGAGTGCATGTGTGTAGGACTGTATAGGGGAGTAAATGGCTGTGCGATTTACTCTATAGGTGAGTGAGTAGGTGTGTGAGTAGCTCTATGAGTGACTGTGTGTAAGTGGATGCATGGATTTTGAGTGGATATATCAGTGGCTGTTTTAGTGAGTGAGTTGGTGTATGAGTGGCTTTATGAATAACTGAGTGGATGTGCGTGTAGACATATGAATCAGTGAGTGGGTGTTTAAGTACTGCTATGGGCGTGTCAATGCTTTTGAGAATGCTAGTATAGAAGTTGGAGTGGGTGTATGAAAGGTTGTATTGAGGTGTGCGTGGGTGTGTGAGGAATTCTGTGGATGATGTCATCAGTGATGTCATTTGAGATGTCATGAGAGATGTCACATGACCATGTCATGAGTGATGTAATATGTAAGATCATAAGCAATGCATGGCCTGGGCGCAAGTTATAGTTAGCTTAGCTAACTATAACTGCTGAATTTCTCAGGTTTTGTACATGTAAATTCTGATCCTGACTATAATGTTCCTGTAACCTTTGTTTTTTTCATTGAAATTGAAGTTTTTAAAATGTTGTTTCCTAACTATAACAGCCCTGTATCCTTTGGTTTCTTCAGTGAACTTCTAAGGTTTATTAAATGCTATATCATAACTATAACATCCCTATAACCTTCCTCATGATTGTGCACTGTGGTGGCAATGACCTATGCACATTGTCTGGGGTAGGGCTGGAAATACTAATGAATGAAACCTTTGCAGAACTAATGTTGCTTTTCCCTTAAACTGTCTTTGTGTATTCTAATATATACCAGAAATGGAAGTGGTCAAATCAATACTGTCCACACATTGACAAATCCAGGAAACATGTTAACAAAACTGTTTCTGCATTCGTCAGAGACCATCGCATGGGCTGAATCTATAACAGCAATCTACATTTTAACATGCATGGAATTATTAGAAATGATGGAGTGCAATTTAAAGATGAAGGCAACAGGTTGTTTCTAAGTAACCTCAGTCTGCATCCGGTCTTATGTATAGCAGCCATATACACACAACCAACGCAATGGCTCTTAACAGTGCCATCTAAGTACCAGGAATATTGTAATTTTTTTGTTCGAAATGTTTTTGTTTTTTTACAATCTCCAAGACAATATCATGATCCCCGTAGATACGACGCGAAATTGGAAAACAAAAGCAGATATTCAATGACCACCAACACATCCAAAAATAATATGTAAAAAAATTCCATTCTGAACATTGTACTACTTATATTACTATATATACTTCTTTCAAAGCATGTTTAAATTCATGTTTTTGTACTAAGTTTCTTGAAAAACCATCTTGATGACCTATTTTCCATTTTCACGTTTTTTGGGGACACTGTGACACCACCGTTAACGGCCACAGTCGCTCCTTATCCATAAAGTGAAAATACATATATGCACACATATTACAGTATTTTACACACTAGGGGGATATTGGTGTACACTTCAAACTCATGTTTTTCTAGTGTATTTCTAGAACAAACATTTCTAAAACCTATTTTCCGTTTTCGCTGTGACTTCAGCAACCGCGCTGGTGTCGGTAATCGCGATCCCCGTGGACTCGTCGTGAAAATGGAAAACAAAAGCTGACATTCAATGGCCACCAACACATCCAAAAATAATGTCTATAATATTAATTCTAACCATCACAGTAGATAACTCACTATATAAGTAACTTTATAAAAACATTTATCAAAATCTGTTTAACAATGTCTATCAATAATTCACTGATATTTCTTTTTATATTTTCACCAAAATTCATGGCGACGTTGATAGTTGATATGTCCCTGCGATGGTACATGGGGGTCCATGTTGGTGGTCACGGCCTCGCTGCGAATATCACATGTGATCAAAAATACCAATTTTGGACACCTAACTTGTGCCACTATCACCCCCATTTCTCAAACATGGGGTCAGAGTACCTTTACTCTGACCCCTTATGTTAGCTTTTTCAGAAAATTTCAGCCCCTGGTAAACTTTCCAGATATATAAAATGGCAGTCACAATTTTCTGTTCAGGTTGCGTCCAGGCAATTAAAGCAGTCCCGCTGGTGCATGCATTCACTGTTCATCACAAAACCACCGTGAAATATCCACGGCCAGAGATTTCACTATAATTTTAATTTATCAACAACTACTGAACGGATTTATACTAAATAATCAAAAGGCGCTTCCTTGAACCAACATCTACCTCCCTGTCCAATTTGGTGTAAGTCCGCTCAGCGTTTCAGGCTGTAGGTGAGGCTAAAGGTTCCTATGGGAATTAACATTACAAACTCAACCTTATTTCGCAGCCCAAATTCTCGCTCCCCACTGCACGGATCACCCCCAAACCTTCCATAACAATAGAACCCACCCTGACACTTTTTGGGGGAAATTTCATGAAGATTGGTCAAACTACCCCAAAGTTATAGCCAAGTCAAAAAATGTTTTCCTATGGAGACCGTGTCCTAACTATAACTACCTACTGGCAACCACCAGTAGGTAATATAAATGTATACATATGTATATATGTGACAGGGGCCATACTGCACCCCTCCCAAGGCTGTTTACGGCCCTGCGGACCATTATCAATCAATCAATCAATCAATCATAGACATTTTTAGAGCGCACTACTTACCCGGAGGGTCTCGAGGCGCTTGGGGGGGGGGTGGAGTGCTGCTACTGCTCGAATAGCCAGGTCTTGAGCTTCTACCTGAAGGAGAGGTGGTCTTGGGTCAGGCGCAGGTCGGTCGGGAGGGAGTTCCAGGTCTTGGCGGCCAGGTAGGAGAAGGACCTTCCTCCTGTTGTCGTTCTTCGGATGCGGGGGACGGCGGCGAGGGCGTGGCTGGCTGATTGGAGATGTCGTTTGGGAGCGTAGAAGTTGATGCGGTTGTTGAGGTAGCTCGGGCCTTGATCGTGTAGGGCTTTGTGTGCGTGAGTGAGGAGGCGGAAGGTGATTCTTTTGTTGACGGGGAGCCAATGCAGGTCTCTCAGATGTCCGGAGATGTGGCTGTGTCGTGGGATGTCGAGGATGAGTCTGGCTGAGGCGTTCTGGATCCGCTGGAGTCTCTTCTGGAGCTTGGCGGTGGTTCCGGCGTAGAGAGCGTTGCCGTAGTCCAGTCGGCTGGTGACGAGGGCCTGGGTGACCGTCTTCCTGGTCTCGATGGGGATCCACCTGAAGATCTTCCGTAGCATGCGCAGGATGTTGAAGCATGACGAGGAGACGGCGTTGACTTGTCTGGTCATGGTGAGGGAGGAGTCCAAGATGAAGCCCAGGTTGCGTGCGTGGTCTGTCGGTTTGGGTGCGCTGCCCAGGGCGGGGGGCCACCAGGAGTCGTCCCAGGCGGAGGGCGAGGAGCCCAGGATGAGGACTTCCGTCTTGTCTGAGTTCAGTTTCAGGCGGCTGGTCGTGATCCACTCGGCTACGTCTTTCATCCCTTCGTGAAGGTTGGCTCTGGTGGCGGCGGGGTCGTTGGTCAGGGAGAGGATCAGCTGGGTGTCGTCAGCGTAGGAGATGATGTTGAGGTTGTGTTGGCGTGCGATGGCCGCGAGGGGGCTCCTGTAGATGTTGAAGAGGGTGGGGCTCAGCGAGGATCCTTGAGGGACGCCGCAGATGACTTCGGTGGCCTCTGACTTGTACGGTGGTAGACGGACTCTCTGTGTTCTTCCGTTGAGGAAGGAGATGATCCATTCCAGTGCCTTCTCCTGGATTCCGACGTTGCTGAGGCGCTGCACTAGGGTGCGGTGGCAGACAGTGTCGAATGCCGTGGAGAGGTCTAGGAGGATGAGGGCCGCTGTTTCTCTGTTGTCCATCAGGGCTCGGATGTCATCAGTGGCAGCGATGAGGGCGGTCTCGGTGCTGTGGTTGGCTTGGAATCCAGACTGTGAGGGGTCGAGGGATCCATTCGTCTCGAGGAAGGCGGCCAGCTATTTGTTGACGGTCTTCTCGATGACTTTGGCTGGGAACGGGAGGAGCGAGATGGGGCGGTAATTCTTGAGTTCGGTGGGGTCCACTGTAGGTTTCTTTAGCAGGGCGCTGAGTTCGGCGTGCTTCCAGCTCTCAGGGAAGGTGGCGGTGTCGAAGGAGGTGTTGATGATGTCTCGCAGGTGGGGTGCGATGACAGCGTCGGCCTTGTTGAAGACGTGGTGAGGGCAGGGGTCGGTCGGAGATCCTGAGTGGATGGAGTTCATCATGCGGATGGTGTCTTCGATGCTGATCGGAATCCAGGCGCTGAGGGTGGTGGTGGGGGGCGGTGGTTCGGTTGTGGCGTGCGTCGGTTGAGTGCTGAAGCTGTTGTGTATGTCCGCGATCTTGTTGTGGAAGTAGGAGGCGAGGGAATTGCAGAGGTCTTGCGATGGGGTGATGTCGTTGTTTCCGGCGTTGGGGTTGGAGAGCTCTTTGACGATGTTGAAGAGTTCCTTGCAATTGTCTGCGTTGTTGTCCAGCCGGTCCTTGAATGCAGTTTTCTTGGTGGCGCGGATCAGTTGGTGGTGCTTCCGGGCGGCAAGCTTGAGGGCGGTCATGTTGTCCGGTGTTGGTTCCCTTCTCCAGGCTTTCTCGAGGGCTCGGCAGTTCTTCTTGGAGCTCTTGAGTTTGTCGGTGAACCATGGGGCCTTCTTGCTGCCGGGTCTGCTGGGCAGGGTCCTCAGTGGGGTGAGTTCGTCCGCGCAGTTGTTGATCCACTTCGTGAGGTTGTCGGCGGCCTGGCTGGGGTTCGCTGAGCTGGCGGGGGGGGGGGGGTGCTGGCTCAGGGAAGCGGCGAGCTGGTCGGCTGTGATCTTGTTCCAGCTTCTTCGAGCAACCGGTTGCTGGTGGTGGTGGATCGTCGTTCTTTGGAAGGTGAAGTGGACGCAGCTGTGGTCCGTCCAGTGGAGTCCAGTGGCGTGGCTGAAGGCGATGTCTTTGCTGGATGAAAAGACTGCGTCGAGTGTGTGTCCGGCGAGGTGGGTGGGGGTGGATATCAGCTGCTTGAGTCCGAGGTTGGCGAGGTTGTCGAGCAGGGTGATGGTGTTGCGGTCGTTGTTGTTCTCCAGGTGGAAGTTGAGGTCCCCCAGGAGGATGTAGTCAGCGGAGGGGAGGGCATGCGGGCTGACGAAGTCGGCGATGTCCTCGCTGAATTGTGTGCGTGGTCCCGGGGGTCGGTAGATCAGGGTGCCCCTGAGGGTGGTCTTCGGGTCGGTGTGGATCTGGAAGTGCAGGTGTTCGGCGGTTTTCAGGGTGTCGTCGGTGTTGGTCGAGATGGGGATGGTGTCCCTGTGGATGATGGCGATGCCTCCTCCAGTCTCTTTGATGCGGTCTCTTTGAGTGATCTTGTATCCCTCTGGGATGGTGATGGCGATGTCGGGTGCTGAGGAGTCGTTCATCCAGGTTTACGTGAGGAAGGCGACGTCTGGATCAGTTGTGTCGAGGAGGTTCCAGAGTTCGATGGCGTGCCTGTGGACGGAGCGGGTGTTGAGCAGGATGCACTTGAGGTGGTTGCTGCTGGTGTTCGGCTTGGTGGGTGCTGGTGTGGGGCGGGTCCGGATGCAGGTGAACTTGCAGGCGTGGCAGCTGAAGGGTCCGTGGGTGTGCTTCGGGGTGGCTCGGTAACAACCAGGGATGCCGCCGGTGTTGAGTGCGATGAGTTCGGTGGCGTTGTAGGTCAGGCGGGTCGTCTTCCGTCGGTGGGGGCCAGGGGTCCTGGCACTGGGCGCGGTCCAGGCGCGGACGGGCGCAGACGGGCTTACCTTTGGCGCGCCTTCGGCGCACAAACGGCGCGCCCGCTGCGCGTGACCGCTGCGCGTTCGCACGGTCGCCATATATGGCCAAGTGCGAGGGAGGGCGGAGCAGCTGGGAGGCGGGAGCGGGGAGGGTACAGAAGGGAAAAAGGGGCGTGGTTAGCGGCGGTGGCGGGAAGCAGGGAGCGGGGAGGGATGAGACGGGGGCACCAAAACAGGCAAACAGGCACAAAAGACATACAAATCACAATATAATACAAAAAATACAGGGGCACAGGGCAAGAAAACGGGGCACAGGAGCCTGCAGGTCAGGCGAGCACAGACCACGCCGCTCGGTGGCAGGGGGGCGTGGTCACGCGGCGGCAGACGGAGTAGCGAGGCAGGCAGGCGGGAGGCACACGCAGCAGCTGGTGGCCGTGCGGCGCGGGGGGTGACCTAAACTAGGTCACACTCACCAGCGTTGCACGGTCGCCATATATGGCCAAGTGCGAGGGAGGGCGGAGCAGCTGGGAGGCGGGAGCGGGGAGGGTACAGAAGGGAAAAAGGGGCGTGGTTAGCGGCGGTGGCGGGAAGCGGGGAGCGGGGAGGGATGAGAAGGGGGCACCAAAACAGGCAAGCAGGCACAAAAGAAATACAAATCACAATATAATACAAAAAATACAGGGGCACAGGGCAAGAAAACGGGGCACAGGAGCCTGCAGGTCAGGCGAGCACAGACCACGCCGCTCGGTGGCAGGGGGGCGTGGTCACGCGGCGGCAGACGGAGTAGCGAGGCAGGCAGGCGGGAGGCACACGCAGCAGCTGGTGGCCGTGCGGCGCGGGGGGTGACCTAAACTAGGTCACACTCACCAGCGTTGCACGGTCGCCATATATGGCCAAGTGCGAGGGAGGGCGGAGCAGCTGGGAGGCGGGAGCGGGGAGGGTACAGAAGGGAAAAAGGGGCGTGGTTAGCGGCGGTGGCGGGAAGCGGGGAGCGGGGAGGGATGAGAAGGGGGCACCAAAACAGGCAAGCAGGCACAAAAGAAATACAAATCACAATATAATACAAAAAATACAGGGGCACAGGGCAAGAAAACGGGGCACAGGAGCCTGCAGGTCAGGCGAGCACAGACCACGCCGCTCGGTGGCAGGGGGGCGTGGTCACGCGGCGGCAGACGGAGCAGCGAGGCAGGCAGGCGGGAGGCACACGCAGCAGCTGGTGGCCGTGCGGCGCGGGGGGTGACCTAAACTAGGTTGGGCTGGGCCAATTTATAGAGGGAGGCTATGCAGACCACCCTCCTGGGGCAATTCGGCCCCCAGGGATCACCAACTACCCGGACTAAGCATAAGATTGAATGGAGAGGGGTGTGACCACCGTTCTCTGGCCCTTTTTGGCCTCAAATAGCATTTCCTCCCTGTGGGCAGGCCCTGCAAAAACCAAGGGGCCCCATTCCGGAAGCCATTAATGTGCCTGGGGGCAGCTCCTCATGTTGGAAGGTGCCCATCCTTGGGACCTAGTTTTATGCTTTCACTTTACTGGGGCTTTCGCAGCTCCTGCCAAGCGAGAGCAAACATTAAGTCCACTCTCAGCAGGTGAGAGCAGTCCTTTTTCCTGCCTGCTGTCAAACGGGGAGGGAAACAGATGAAATAATTGTTCCTGCACACAGGGAGCAGCATTGTTTGCTGCTCCCTACATGCAGGAGCAATGCAGGAGCAATGACGGCTCCTGCTGGAGGTGTGGAGCCGGTGGGGACAGTGAGGTATTGAGGATTCCATCCAGGGTCCCCACCAAGTGGTCGGGTCCCAGTGCCAAACTAGACCTAGGGAGGGGTCCTCGTGACCCCCCTTTACTTGAACTAATTGGCCAGGCCTGAGGAGTTAGGATTTCTGGGGCCAAAATGGGCATGAGGAGGAGGGCTGCATGGCCATCTCCTCTTCTTCTAATTGGCCGGGCCCTGGGGGATGTCGTCCCCGGGCCAATATCAGCCTGGTGAGGAGAGTCCATCCCCTTTTAATAATTGGGTGGTTGTAGTAAAGAAGACTACACAAGAAGTAGGTTCAAGCAGGTTTATTCGTAGGAAGAACAGCTTAACAACCACAGGAGGAAAAGGATGTCTTCATCTAACCAGTTTATGTTGATGAGCCCCGGCTTGAAAAGCACATTACTGACTCGTTAGTTAATTTAACTTTGAATACATCTAGCAACACTGATTTCACTAAGAGTGTACTCAAGAATTTTCCTGAAATTTTTAATGACAAACTGGGAAAATATATTGGTTTCAAGCATAAAATTGTTTTAAATGATAATGCTGTTTCTGTCAGGCATAGGGTAAGAAACGTCCCTTTAGCCTATAGACCCAAGTTGAAAGGAATCCTAGATGACTTAGTAAAAAGGAATATAATAGAACCAATTGAATCTTCCCCTTGGGTTTTGCCTATTGTGATTTCCCTTAAGAGTTCAGGCAAACTTCGCTTATGTGCGGATTTGCGCAGCCTCAATAAAGAAATATGGATTGATAAACATCCTTTGCCAAATATTCACGAGTTAATTTCCGCACTGTCAGGCGCTACTGTGTTTTCTTCAATTGATTTGGCTAGTGCCTACCACCAAGTAGAATTAGATGAAGACTCAAGGAAATTGACTGCTTTTGTTACCCCAGAGGGCATGTTTCAGTATTTACGTATGCCTTTCGGGTTGGCAAGTGCAGCCTCCGTCTTCCAGCGTCTTATGAAAGAATTATTGACAGACTGCAAAGGGGCCATAGCTTTCCAAGATGATATTTTGATTTTTGGGAAAGATCATACTGAACATGATGAGAATCTATCTTGTGTTTTGGGGAAAGTTTGTTCTAAGGGTCTTACTCTGAAATATAACAAGTGCAAATTCAGACAAGACAAAGTTGAGTACCTTGGACATGAAATATCAAGTCATGGAATCAAACCTAAAGTTAATCATGTCCAAAATATTGTCAATGCACCCTCTCCCAATTCAAAGGAACAGTTACTTTCTTTTTTAGGACTGACTGAATTCTATGGCAAATTTGTTAAAAATTATTCTGATATTGTGCATCTCTTGAGAATTCTTCTAAAAAAAAAATGCAAAATTTGTCTGGGGGAAAGAACAAGAGAATTCCTTTGAAATTTTGAAACGCAAAATTGTTGAAGCCCCATTTTTGAAACCTTACTCAGTGGGTAAAGAATGTATCGTTTATGTTGATGCAAGCAATGTTGGTTTAGGGGCTGTTCTAATGCAAAAGGATAAATCTGGTGAGTTTGTTGTTTCTTATGCTTCTCGAGCTCTACGTGATGCCAAGAAGAATTACTCAACTATAGAGAGAGAATTACTTGCTTGTACTTGGGCTTCTCAGCATTTCAGACAGTTTTTGTGGGGGACAAAATTTTCTTTAAGAACTGATCATAAGCCTCTGATCACCATGTTAGCTGCTGGTGGTGGAAGAGTTCTTACTGCTCGCTTAGCGAGACTAGCAGCCAAATTACAGGAATACCGTTGTGAGGTTGTATATATTCCAGGTCGTTTAAATGTTCACGCGGATTGCATGTCACGTTTTCCAGCCAGTGTAGAAGTTGGTGACAGCATAGATTGTGATGTTGGGTACTCGTTTGCAGATGTCAATATGATTTCAGATCAGGAAAATTCTTTGATTCTTTCAGAAAAGAATTGGCCAGAAGCTATGGAGAATGACGTTGTCTTGAATCTAGTTAAGCAGTATTTGATTAGAGGTTGGCCTGAAGAAAGGAAGCTTTCTGGTGAGTTGGGATCGTTTTACAAAGTTAAGGATGATTTAATGTTATGTCATGACATCATTCTCAGATCAGATAAAATCATACCTCCCACAAGTTTGAGAGAAAAGATTTGCAAATTGGCTCATGAAGGGCACATGGGAATGTCCACCACCAAAAGAAGGATCAGGGAACACTACTGGTGGCCTGGTATTGATGCCATGGTAGATAGTTGGGTCAGGAATTGTTCTCCTTGCTCGTTGAGTGACAAATCTGTGAAGAGTTTGGCTGTTGACACTACGCCCATTGAGTACGCTAATGGTCCTTGGCGAAGGTTAGCAATTGACATTATTGGTCCTTTCAGTTATCAGTCCGGTAAGGAAATGTTTGCATTAGTTTTAATTGACTACTTCTCTAAGTGGCCTGAATTAAAAATTGTTGAGAAAGTCTCCTCAGAGCATGTTATCGATTTTCTTGACGAGATATTTGCTGGAGAAGGTTTGCCGGAGGAACTTATTTCAGACAAGAAAATTTGCAAAGACGTTTCTAAGAAATGTACAAATTACCGTGGTAAAGTGTAGAATGCTGGAAGTTTTGAAGTATAGCTCCACTTCACTGTAAAACTGAGAAATAAAGAAAAAATAAATAATTGCAGAAATATTTTAAAACTGACTAATTAAATTGTAGCCGAACGTTTGGTATCATGTCTGGTATCCGGAAATGTTTAAACTGGAATTAAACTTCAAACGATGTTGATTTAAGAAAGTTGCTCGTCAAATTAAGGAAAACACGGAGAAAATGCTTCATACTGCATTAAGATGGCCGCCATGAACGTGAATACGTGCGCAATGACATGCGCGTGACGTTTTTATCCCAGAATGCAGCGCAAGACTTGAAACGGACTCATCGAAGCTCGAGACTGAAGCCGGCTCGAGGTGAGTTCCAAAGGTGTTTATTTTCAAAGTCTTGCCCTTTAAAATAAGACGAGAACAGTAATGTCAAAGGCAAAATGTATAAAATACAATGATCGAAAACCGCTCGATGAATGCGGTCGGAAAAAAGGGAAACCGCTCGATGAATGCGGTCGAAAGCTGTAGAATAGGCAGGCAGACTCTGAATGCACAAAGTAGACATGCAAAGTAGAGTTAAAGCGGAGATAAAAAACAATAAGGTGACTCACGCTTGAGACGAACTGCATCAAAGTCTGTTTTAAAGGATGATGAATCTTTCCAGTAGACAAAATCAAATCTGCACAAAACAGGAAGTGCTGAAAAACGAGTGAACGCTGTCTTCGAAACTCCACTGCTCCCAACGTCGCCAATAATTGTGTAGTAAAGAAGACTACACAAGAAGTAGGTTCAAGCAGGTTTATTCGTAGGAAGAACAGCTTAACAACCACAGAAGGAAAAGGATGTCTTCATCTACAGTCCAGCAGAAACAGACAGCCTTCAAGGGAAAACATTCCAAGATCCTAACACTCTACTGAGTGACATGGGAAGGTTCTAGATGACATAAGGTAATAGAATACCACAGTGGTCACGTGGATGGGTTCTTTGTCTGCCCCCCTCCCAGGTTGCCTGTATTTGGGGGGTGGGCCACTGCAGCCAACCTTCAGCTCAGCACACCCAAAAGCTGTGGGAGGCATGGGGTGGGTGTATGCAGGGGGGTGGCTGGAGGCCCTACAGCCAACCCCCGCCACACATGGCTGAAGGCTGCGCAGGGCACAGGGTTGAGTGCCTAAGGGGGGTTGGATTAAGGCCCTGGCCACATGCCAGGCCCTGCGGCCAACCCCCACTGTGCATTGCCATCGGGTTTGGACTAACATAAGGTAATTAAATATTACTTAATGTTTCAAAAAGAAAACCCTAGAAAATCACAGTGAAAACCAAAGGTTGCAGGGATGTTATAGATAGGAAGTAGAATAAAAAGCCTTAAAAATTCACTACAAAAACCAAAGGTTAGAGGACTTTATAGTTAGGTTTTGATTTTACACGCACAAAACCATAGAAATGTAACATTTATAGTTATACTTATCTCAAGAAACTAGAGGTAAATATAACTTACACCCTGACCATGCACTGCTGCTTACTCCACATATTACATCAGTAATGACATCTTCCATGACATCATCTATAATATACTGCAACTTCTACAATAACAATATTGATAAGAAAACTATGCATACCGAGAGTGTGAGTTCTAGTTACCTTAAGCCATGAGTTAGAGTTCCTTGAGATAATGATCCATGGGTTACTGCCCTTGTAAAACAGCTTTCCAGTTATGAACAGGGCTCAAGGAGCTTCTTGAAAACTCAAGGCATAAGTTTAGAATTTTTTTTTCTCAATCTTTCGTTATCAAAAGGTTTCTCTGAAGAGCGGAGAAGTGTGGCTCACTGGTTAGAGCGGCAGACTCTGAAGCAGAGATCAGGCCTGAGACCAGGGCTCAAGTCCCGACGCGGCAGGGTCCTGAGCTCATTGTCCGCGGTCTCGATAATTCTCGCCTCAGCACCTACTCTAATCATGGGTCCCACGCTGCAACTCTGGGCAATAGCTTGCTTAATCTCCACAACGGCCCCTACAACACTGGGATGCCTGGTTTCACCTTGGGGGTGCCCAGGATATTGCAGTTGCAGCTGCAATATCTTGGAACACCCTACCAATCCATCTACGCGCTGAACTTAATCATAATAAATTCCGCAAGTTACTCAAAACTCACCTTTTCCCACAATAATTGTGCACACCCTTCCTTTCTTCTTTGTTTTGTTTCGTTTTCCGTTTCCCTCCTCAGTTGTTAGTACAATCCCAGCACTGGGACGCCCCCGGGCAGCCATGCGCTTTATAAATCCCGTTTTCATTTCATTTCTCACAGGGAGAGCCAGGAAGGGTTCCACAGCGTTATACAGCGCTGGGACGCCCCGTTGGGGCAGCTGTGCACTTTACAAAATACACTACATACCCCTTTTTAAATTTGAGCAGGTCAAATCTGTCAATATTTAATAAGATAAAAAGTCAGTTTTTTACCACTACAACAATATATTGGTGCAGTAAGCACATAAATGTGCAGGTTATTCCTCAAAACCTTGGAATATGTGTTGTCATATCTGAGAAAAATTCTTAACACCTTGATGTCACAATTTTATTTTATGCTATAGTTATCGCACCAGAGAGGGTCTATGTGGTATTCCTAACATAGCATTTACTTTTGCTGTAGAACCTTTGCTGTTAAATACTCTTTGTTCTATCTAGATGTTCCTTGGATGGAATGTAATGATTTGAATTGGAAACACTGGTTGTGAAGGAGAGGAGCTGAGGAGAGGAGGCTGAGTGAAAGAAGCTTCTTGAATAATCCGTCCTTCCTTGAAGAAACAGTGTATGTGTATCCTTACATTCTTCTCATAATCAAGCCCCAATTAGTAAGTTCTATCTTAATGGTTGCCTGTGTAATTACTCATAAAGACAGACACATCTGACATTCTTATAGTGCATGGATAATTCTTGTGGACAGAGCTTCGAAAAGTAAAAGAAAATGCCTACAAATCATAGTTATTCTTTAAAGCACTTGTGAAGTGACAAGCTGGATGTCCTCAAAGGCATTGGAATTAATGTGCTATGCTCCAATGGGCTCCCAATCAAATGAGTCTCAAACAAAAGGTGTGCTGATGGCCCTTTAAGTGAGATATTTGTGCTGGGCCCAGTGGAACTAAAAATAAGAGGCCTCCTTCTTTCCATGATGGTTGCTGTACTGCGCGCAGAGCACACATGGCATGGACAGTGCTACATCTGTCCCGCGCCATGTGACTGTCTTTAATCTCAGATCTTAGATCTCACTTAATAATAGGTGCTGGATACGGATTCTGGCTGAATCTCCATTCTTCTAGCCCAGTTTTCCTTAAATAAACTATTCACTATATGAACAATTGTTATTTTACCCTTAGTTTTGGAGTATCTAACCCATAGTTGTACTTTGTTCAGGGTCACCCAAACATGTAGTTCCAAAAACAGCAGACTGTAGTCTAAATGACTATATTAGTCACTAAATATCTGTTTACTGCAGATAATTAATGGTACTATCACCTCTGCTGGCAGTAAAACATTTTCCTTTAATTTTATCAGTTCAACCAATACCTTACAATAGAGGTCTCCAGCTCTGCGCCGAAATCTTCTTCTGTACAATAAATCTTTGTCACTCTTTTAGAGTGGTTCAAGTACATAATTATACGAAATATAAATATAATACAATGAAAAAATTATACCACATAAAACAGTGATATCCATACAGAATATATATACACACTATCTACTAAGACCACAATACAAAAATATAATACAATCTTGGACTGATGGCGCTCACACAATTACACAATACTAAAATCAGTAAATACAATTACCAGTGTAAACAGAAAAACAATGTAGAGGCAAAGACATTAACAGAAAAACACTGATTGGACAAAACACAAAACCAGTAGTGACAATTAATGCATCCCCTTGAGTAGGCTTCAAGTAGTAGAGTTGATGATGTTTCGACCATATAGAAATGATATGGTCATCATCAGGACACACACAACAAAAAACATGGGTATCAAAAAAATCTGAAAATCAATTTAAATTGGTAACCACATCACAAAAGGCCAAAAAATCAGTCACTTGGCCTTTTGCGATGTGGTTACCAATTGAAATTGATTTTCTAATTTTTTGATACCCATGTATATATTTATTTCAGAATTCCTTGTTGGCTGCTCTGTCAACTGTTGCCTTTGTCCTGATGATGACCTTATTATTTCTATTTGGTCGAAATGCCTTTGACGCTTACCTTTCACACCTAGTCAAGAGGATGCATTAATTGCCACTCCTGGTTTGTGTTTTGTCCAATCAGTGAACAAAAATATTTAAAATTAAGCTAAGAAAATAGTCACAGCAGTATCTACAACCGTTAAAGAAAATAGACACCAAGAAAGTAGTAGGGGACGGAGATCACCATCAGCAGTAGCCCCCACAGTGAATAGGGTGTTGTAAATGAATCTCGGACCCTAGTATAAATTTCCCGATTCATGCCCTTATATAGGTATACTTTATCGTTCCCTTATATAGGCATAGAAATCGTTACCATATTTGGCCTAAACCATACAGCCGAAATACGGCATGGATACTTCTACTAAGCTCCAAGAATTAACAATGTTTTCTTGGAAAAACCCGCCTTCAGCAGCTCGGGACTTCCCCCTGCTTGAATATTAAGTTCTCTTAGAACTCCCAACGTTTTCCAAGAAATGAGCCTTTGAGTGACGATATTAAGTCCAAACATGCGTCAAACTCGGCACCTTCAAAGTATAAATATGCCTTGATTTGCCTAAACAAACACACAGTGGTTTGGAGCAGATCGACTATCTGACGCCCTGCAGCAGCAAGTCCCGAAGGAAGCCGACCCTCCAGCAGACGCACTGCGAGACTCTGTCATTTCTCCTGCTGAGAAATCCAGCTCCAGTGTTTTCGGGCTACCCTTGCGGGTATCTGGGAAATCGAGTCCCGAGAACGAGATACAAGACCTCCTTCATTCTAGAACAAAGGTACGGAGCTGATTAGACCTCTTAGAGAATTATTGGAATCAGATTCCTGGCAGAGAACTCATAGACTTAAACTCCTCCTCTTATACTTCCTCCCTCTTACCAGACTTAGGTTAGGTACACCGGGGTAGGCGTATTCTAGAAACACCAGTTGAGTATTTTAGTCTTCCTTTTATCGCTGTATGTATTTTATGTATTTTATACATTTTATGCACTTTATGGCTTAGAAACCATATCATGCTTTTACAGTACTTCTTTATAATACTGTTCGTATTATATGCATTGTACTTCATAGTAAGCTTTGCTATTGTAGCAGTTCATTTTATACGCTTGAGAAAGAAAACTATTCAATGAATACCTTTTTATTGAAAACGCCCGTCTCTCTATTTCTCTTGCACCTCTGGTGAAACTAAGCATGCACGAGTGACTGAGTGAAATAGTTATCTATTGTTTCCGCGATTTCTTATTCTTGGGAAACAAAGTTGTCATGTTTTATGTGGTTGTCAGAAACTACTCCCTTCTTGTTTATTCGAGAACGTTTCTAGTGACCTCTGAGCTAGCTGGCACTCAATTAAGTCTAATATAGCCGGTACAGACCTAGTAGAACTCAGTCCTACGTCTAAACTACAGGATATATTATTCCAATGCACAGAGCCTATTGGGAATATAGGAACTAAACTACAAGGGTAAAAAGTGCTAAGGAAAATTGAGATGGTTGCAGGAAAATAGTCTGGACAGGTTTGAGCAGCACACTCTAATCCTAACTAGGAACATGTATATTATTAACACAAAAACACATGTGACAATCAATGCTAGTGTTAGGACATCTAAAGCCTATGAGAAAGGACAGTCTGATGGTCTCCTGCTTCTTTCTTGATTCCCACAGTAAATTTATGAAGGCGGCAAGGCGCTCTCTGTTGACAAGTGTCAACTTAGTTGCTAAACATTCACGTGCGTTAGCTTCACTCTGAGTTCCCACAAGAACCATGCAGCCTAAACTATGAGCTATTCAGTATTCCACTGCGCACCAATGAACTATTCTAAAGACAGAAACATTCTAGCTGTAAACTACGAGATTAAGTAATGAGATTTACATCTTTATATAAGCATTATTGTTTTAATGCACCATTCTGTATTCACCATTGTGAATATGTGGTAGTTAGAAACTAACTAAATACAATGAGAAAATGTAGATTAGGAAAAGAAGCAATACATTTTAAATTCAGCACATTCTACAGAGATGTCATGCTTAAACAAGTCAAGTGTTAATCCATCATCAATTAATATTGCATTGTTCAGCATTTCCTAAAAGTGTTTATTTATTTAAGAAGAAAATTAAGCAGGCAGGGGGGTGCCAAGGGTCACAAAGGAAGTGCCTGGAGTAGAAGGGAGCAAGCTAGGGGTCACAGCTGCGACCCGTGACTTCTCCCAAATTATGTCCACGGACCGTGGGTCATCTTCAGTTCTCTACCTCTGCAGATTTATCAACATTAATTTTATACCTTCATCTTTATGTACTTGGAATAATCTGGGTGAGATTTGTTGCACAGAGTCTTGCTGAAGGCTAAGGAAGAGACACTATTCAATGTGATGCTGTTGTCACATCCGACTTTTCCGGAACTAACCCCTTTCTTGTGGAGCTGGATTGCTAAAATGTGAATGTCAAAAAGAGCCAAAGAGCATTTTTTCTGGGAATTAAAAATCCATGTTCCATCCATCCAACAGAGCAGTTACACACTAGATTGCAATGTGAGACTACCTACTCGGCAAAATTTTCACCATGGGCTCGTAATCAAACTTTTTAAGCCCACAACAAACTACAACACCTCAGACCATAAAATCCTCATGCACAGGAATAGTTTGATAATTAATTAATTTCATTTTTCTGTGAAAGAAACTTTATGCTAGAAAATGAAGAATATAACATTCCTCCAACAGACGTGCAATGTAGTACCACACAAGGTTTCTGCTTTTCTCTCTCCTATTTACATGTGTATGCCACCACCACATGTCCTCGTAAGAACCACTATAGTTGGCTTCTGGGTATACTGGGGTGTTTTCAAATTCTAGAGGGGCTTTCTTGGGTTAATCTTGAGACTAATAGGCAAACTGTACCATCCATACTACTAACAGCCAAGCAGAAATAGGTGTTTGCAACAACTAAATCAAACAGAGATCCTGATTGTTGGTGGTGCATCTGTAATTAAAGGATTCTAGAACTGGATCTTCAGGGGCATTTTAAGTAACTTGCCCCATAGAGCATGAGATTCTCCTATATAACTGGGATGAATGTAATGGGATTTCAGTAATGGCCATGATGTTGCCCTAAAAACATTCATATTCATCTGCAGAACGGATATACGTTGATACCATGCATACTTTTAGCACGCATACCATTACCACGTATTTTTTACAACGCAGGACCTTTTACAACGATTACCTTTACAATGCAATACACTACAACGCAGGTACTATTACAACGCATACCATTACAACGTAAGTATAGGTAAGTATATAATATTTTAAAATAATGTAATTAATAATATGTTTTTTTAAATTAATTAATAATTATTTTATTATTAAATATTTTAATTATTTATATTAATTTTAATTTATTAATTTGTAAATATATATGTTAAAAATACCCCTGTACCCCAAAACCCAAACCCAGCCCTGAAACCTAAAAATACCCCTGTACCCCAAAACCCAAACCCAGCCCTGAAACCTAAAAATACCCCTGTACCCCAAACGCCAAACCCAGCCCTGAAACCTAAAAATACCCCTGTACCCCAAAATCCATACCCAACCCTGAAACCTAAAAATACCCCTGTACCTCCAAACCCAAATCCAACCCTGAAACCTAAAAATACCCCTGTACCCCAAAACCCAAACCCAACCCTGAAACCTAAAAATACCCCTGTACCCCAAAACCCAAACCCAACCCTGAAACCTAAAAATACCCCTGTACCCCAAAACCCAAACCCAGCCCTGAAACCTAAAAATACCCCTGTACCCCAAAACTCAAACCCAACCCTGAAACCTAAAAATACCCCTGTACCCCAAAACCCAAACCCAACCCTGAAACCTAAAAATACCCCTGTACCCCAAAACCCAAACCCAACCCTGAAACCTAAAAATACCCCTGTACCCCAAGACCCAAACCCAACCCTGAAACCTAAAAATACCCCTGTACCCCAAAACCCAAACCCAACACTGAAACCTAAAAATACCCCTGTACCCCAAAACCCATACCCAACCCTGAAACCTAAAAATACCTCTGTACCCCAAAACCCAAACCCAACCCTGAAACCTAAAAATACCCCTGTACCCCAAAACCCAAACCCAACCCTGAAACCTAAAAATACCCCTGTACCCCAAAACCCAATCCCAGCCCTGAAACCTAAAAATACCCCTGTACCCCAAAACCCAAACCCAGCCCTTAAACCTAAAAATACCCAAACCCAATACCCCTAATAAATGTTTTTAAATAAACATAAACTTACCTATACTTACGTTGTAACGGTATGCGTTGTAATAGTATCTGCGTTGTAGTTTAATGCGTTGTAAAGGTATTCGTGGTAAAGGGTCCTGCGTGGTAAAAGTTTGGTGGTAAAAGTATTTCGTGCTAAAAGTTGCGTGGTAACAGTTACATACCCTGCAGAACGATTCAGAGAACCATGATAACATGTTCAAAATGCACATATACTTCATGTGACGAACAATAAATGCTTAGAAGTGACCAAATATGAGATACAGGTATGCATGAGTGGGGTACCATAAGGTTCAATTGCCTATAATTCCTGCACCAGAACGCAAAAGAAGTAATCTATGCATTTTTTAATTACTGTTTTTTTTCTTTCCCGGAGATAAATGCAGTCATCCATAGTGCCTTTCCTTGCTGCTTGAAAAAGCCTTCCTACTCTTACAGTTTCCCCATCATATAGAATTATTAGAGCACTGGTGATGTCCTATGTAGATTACTGAATCATCATCTACACATAAAACAGAAATATAAAACAATAAGTCTCAGTGTGATTCAAAAAGATGTGTCCAGTTCCAAGCTCCACCTGGAAAGCATTAGTGCAGCTCCTGTGGGAGCACAGTTTGAGTACAGAATTCCTTGTTGTTGGACTTGGCTGTTTTTGCAGGATCATCGCTAAACTTTTTGCCTTTCTCCCCGCCTTATTTCTAACATGGTGTTGGTGGTTTTAGGCCTCTGGGCACATTAGCAGTGCTGTCCAGTGTAAAGTGCGTGCGCGCTCTGTGTTACATTTGGTAAGGTTGGCCTGCCCTCCCATAGGAATGCATTGGGGATTCCCTGATCAGTCTGTCAGTAGAAATTCCTGATATGAGAGGAGCAGCTTGGTCAAGTTTAGCATATTTGGAATTGTAATAATAAATGCTGTGCAATGGTGTGTGCAGATTTATTATGACTATTTGGAAAATACCACTTTTAGAAATTGGCATTTCTGTGTGCTATGTGTCTGCCTGTGTGATGTGAATTGCATGTCTGGCTTGTGAGTGACTGGAGCTGGGATGTGTGTGTGGCTACAGGAAGGGCAGGGTGATTCAGCACTAGTCTGAATAGGACATCTACATTTGCAGTAGCGGGAGGAGTAATCCCCTGACCCAGAATAGAAGCGTGCCTGCCCTGTACAATGCTGGCTCCGCCCCCACCTGCAAAAGGGGAAGAGGAGCTTGGAAAACAAAGTGCTCCAAATCCATCCCTCCTGAACCAGTTGAATCTGGATCCCCAAACCCTGCGCTGCAGACAAAGGATTGTGTGGTACAAATATAGGGGTGTGACCTCATGAAATTGTTCTTGTTCTGTTCTGTGTGGTGCTGTTCCTGACTTGGGGTAAAAGAAAAACAAGGGAACCCTACTCACGATGGAACCAGGGCGATTAAGTATTTTAAGGAAAAACAGTGGCTCCTGTGGAAAAGATACTTAATAGTAATTTTGAGAGATAGAAGGCGAAAATCGCATAAATATACAGGGATTGAATTGAGATGCCAGATAGAAAGAGACTCAGAGACACTGATTTGATTCTTCCAAAAATATATTGCGATTTCAAGTGTATCGAAAAAGTTTTACACTTATAACAAAAATATTTACAGTTGTTTAATGTGTCCCAAGTGAAATTATGAATCAAAACATAAAGGTATTTTTTGTGAAGCAATATGTGACAGGTTTCAAATAAACTTTGTTGGTTTTACAAAAGCAACCACTTTCTTATTTCAAAAATATATAACATCTATATAAAAATTGAATGCCAATTGTAATGGTTCGCTTTTCTCAATTGTCAATGGCATTTTGACCCTATTATGGATGTATGGTCTCTTCAGGACCTACGATGTGAGGGACATCTAGGAAAATGGATATATGTGTTTAGAATCTAAGATTAATTGGAATGTGGTTTGCTGTATTTAGAGAAAAGATTCGAAATTACCTGAGTTTGGAATTGCTAGAGTGTTTGTGGTGTAAGTGAGAACTGTGTGCCGGTGAATTAAAATACTCACTAAGAAACCCAGTCGGGTTCTGTTGAGGAAGATAAAAACAAAACCAATAGTTGACATTAGAAAGTTGGAGAATTGGAAGCCAGAAGGAATTTACAAGGATAGGTTAGTAGTATCAGTGGGATATAGGATCATTGGTCACTTACCCCTAGTGAACGTGAGAATTTCCGCAATTATTGGATGCACAATGGCTGTCCTCTTGGTTTCTGGACTGATAACTATAAGGTTCAATGGCTGGATGTCGATATTTTACTCCATGCGGGCAAGGGATGGCAGTCACCGCGGGTTGTATAGATTTCTGTGTATGGAAATCAACTGCCATTAGTTACTGTCTGATTCTAAGTACGTTCCCATTTAATAAAAGGTACTTATGTAGTCAATATGTGTATAAAATTGCCCTTTGGTATCTGTCTGTATCAAATTGGATTTCCATATAATAGAGGAGTAGTAGTATCTGTATTTATAAAGGGGGGTTTTAATTGGCTAGCTATAGATACTTTGTGCAAATTGTAGTCACCGCTGATGGTGTTAAACCCGGTTGCAAGCAACTTTTAACCATTGATTGCTGTCTGTTTCAATTATTACTTACCATCTATTTAATGTCTGTTGCCTTAGTAGGAATAGTAATGCGATATCTCTTGTCCAAGGGAAGGTTCTACTAGGGATATATTACAATATATATATGATCCATCTATGCGCTGTATCAGGCAGCCAGGCCGTGCAGGGAACATACCTTTCTTTACTTGCTTAGTGTAGAACAAGAACCGCATCTGTCATTTCTCGGGCGGTGCAATGACCCTGAACCAGCGCGTTCGGCTTGCATTTAAGGTCCAGTAAATTACTGTTTTTCTCTGGATTACAAAGCAGCGTGCACGGCAGCCGCTGCGTACAGCCGCTGATGCCAGTGTGTGTGAGGTGACACGTGTCGGTTTTGCTAGGTGGCGTTGCCGGCTTTGGAATATGTAAAAAATTGAGTACAAAAGAAAGGGCGAGGTGGGAAAAATAAATGGTAAGATAGTGAAACTTAACCGGGTGATATAAAAAGGAAAAGGAAGAATTACTATTGGTTTTAAGTCGGTGAGCATTTAATGTTTATCACAGTCTCGTGTGTGGGGCAATGTTTGGGGAGCATGTAGGCAGAATATCGCCACAGGGTAGGAAGGAGGTGTTTGGACAGTTATTATAATTGCAGTATGTCCATCTGCATAAGTAGGAAAAATACGGGGGAATTTTAGGAATGCCTGGCAAGGCATGTAATCATTTTGAGCACATGTCACTAGGGTGACCAACTGGAATGGGTGCAAAATCAGGACGGGGAGTGTAAAAATTCAGGACAAAGGGTCAAAATTCAGGACCAAAATTCAGGACAGGAGGTCAAAATTCAGGACAAAACTTTGGTACAAAAGGTACGTTTTACAGACACATCAGAGGAGGTCGGGCAATAGAATATAATTAAGCCCATTCATATCCAAACATATTCAATCATTTGCAAACCTATCCCTCATGTATCCTTCCATCCATCATTTCACTCATCCATCCCTCGATCTACCCTTTCACTCATCCATCCATCACCCATCCACCCTTTCACCCTATCCATCGGTACACTCATCCATCGACTCTTCCATCCAGCCATCCATCATTCATCCATACAGCCTTTTATCCTTTCACTCATCCATCCACCCAGTCACTCATCCTTCCACCCATTCACCCTTTCAGTCATCCATCCATCCTCCCTCTCTCTCTCTCCATCGACCCTTTCTCTTAGCCATCCTCACTTCCTTCCACCCATCCATCTATTCATTCACATGAATCTATCCATTGACACTATCAGTCATCAATCCACCCACCCTTTCACTCCTTCACTCATCTATCCATCCTTTTGTCCATCTAACCTCCATTTCACTCACTCATCCATCCTTACATCCACCTGTTTACTCATCCGTCCATCCATTCACCATTTCACTCATCAAATCATCAATCAATCCATCCATCATTTCACTCATCCATCCAACCATTAACTCACCCATCATCCATCCGTTCACTCATCCATCCATCCTTAAACTCATCCATCCACCCTTTTAACCATTGATCTACCCTTCCACCCATACACACATTATTTTAGCGTTTCTCTCATCCTTCCTTACACTCACTCATCCATCCATCCTTTCTCTTATTATCCATCCATTCACCCTTTCATTCATCCATTCACCCTTTCACTAATCTATCCATCCATCGACCCATCCCTTCACTTACTCACTCATCCACCTTTTCATATTAATTATGAGCTGTGCCTTTGTCTGCAGAGTTGCAGATAGAAGAGGGCCATCAAGAATATCACCCTTTCTGTAGTTCCTAAAGCAATGGGTGGGGTGGTGGAAGGCTCACTTTGCCCCTGTACATAGGCAATCTGAGTCATGAGCCATGCATGATGCACAGTGCCAGGCCATGAGGTGACTGTGACATGGTTTGTTTCCAGGGCATTAAGTGGGATGAAAATACCGGGGGGTCTCTCCAAAGGGGGTGTTCGATGTAATTAAAGGCATAGCTTAAAACACGTAAGCTAAACATCTGTGCTTAGTATACTGTGCTGCCTGACTGGTATTTATCCCCTTCTGTCATTGTATCCAGCTATATAACAACAAGTAACATAACACCTGCAACAAGCCAGAACTATTGGTTTTGTCAATGGTTGTTAGTTGCATAAAATAAAAAAGTAGCAATCATGGCTTCCTTGAATATGATATTGAAAATGCATCAGTTCTAAAATGACAAGACTGTGAAAGAACTCTAGACCCTTGTATTTAACTTCTTTCACCAGCTTCTTTTCCTGAACTGGATTCTCATGTTGCAAAATTGGCGTTTTTGAACCTTTCTTCTGTCTGACAGAAGGCCCTGCCTCAGACAGAGGCTGGGGAGACCCACCACATGCAATACCAGCCTAGACTGGACCATGTTCATTCTGCATGTGGCAATCAGCCAGCATACAGAACGACAAGGGGCGGGTGGGGCTGCTCTTATGCTCCGAGGAGGAGTGCAAGGCGGCCCCATCAGAGAGTTGAGGCTTCATGCAGGGAACAGTGCTGTTCTCTGCAATGCCCAAAATTACAGACAAAAGGTGGCCGTAAAGGGATCCTCACGGACAACAGATGTGAGGTCCAAATTGGGAACGGACCGTGAAATTTATGGACAGTTGGTCACCCTACATCATACATAATGACATAAAGATGCACCCTCACATACACACACAGACCATCACGCACACATGCCACATCATATGCACAGAGTAGGAACTCACATAAATCCAATGACATCAGAAGTTGCAAAAACAACACAAACACGCATACTCTCACCGTCGTCAACCATAAATTAAAATCATATATGCTTAAAACGTGAAAATGGGCAATGTTTGGATCCGTAAAACCTTTGTTATTGACTCCTATATTTGCTGAGTCAGCATTTTACAGTGGCAGAAGAGCAGGCAGCCCACCCAGTCTAAAAAAAACAAGCATTTACAATGCAACGGGTTCGCCTTTGCAAAAGTTAGAGCTATTGGCATTGTAAATGACAACATTTTTATTTATGTGTTGGTTTTGAAAACAGATAAATAAATGTCATTGTCATTTGCAATGCCTAAGCTTAATCTCTCGCAAATGCCACACACACACACACACCCACAGAGAGCCCCCCACACAGAGCTCCCCCATCCACACACAGAGCCCCCCCACACACTCACACCCACACAGAGCCCCCCCCCACACACACACAGAGCCCCCCACACACACAGAGCCCCCCACACACACACCCACACAGAGCCCCCCCACAAAGAGCCCCCCCACACACCCACACAGCCCCCCCACACACTGCGAGCCCCCCCACACACTACGAGCCCCCCCACATAGACCCCCCCACACACTGAAAGCCCCCCCCCACACACTGCGAGCCCCCCCCACACACACTCTGGAAAGATGTGCAAAACAAGCAACGGGGGGTGAGGAGCTCACGCACACAAGCAACGAGGGGGGGAGGAGGGTGATGAGCACACGCGCAAGCAACGAGGGGGGGTGAGGAGCTCACGCACACAAGTAACAAGGGAGGAGGGGGTGAGGAGCTCACACACACAAGCAACCAGGGAGGAGGGGGTGAGGAGCGCACGCACATTAGCAACGAGGGGCGGTGAGGAGCTCACGCATACAAGCAACGAGGGGGGAGGGGGTGAGGAGCTCACGCACACAAGCAACGAGGGGGGAGGGGGTGAGGAGCTCACGCACACAAGCAATGAGGTAGGGAGTGTGAGGAGCTCACGCACACAAGCAACCAGGGGGGTGAGGAACGCACGCACATTAGCAATGGGGGGAGGATGAGGAGCTCACGCACACAAGTAACGAGGGGGGGAGGGGTGAGGAGCTCACTCACTCAAGCAACCAGGGGGGAGGGGGGAGGAGTTCAGGCAGACAAGCAACCAGGGGGGGAGGGGGTGAGGAGCGCACGCACATTAGCAACGAGGGGGGAGGGGGTTGAGGAGCTCAAGCACACTGCAAAACCCACACACTGCAAGCCCCCCACACACTGCGAGCCCCCCCCACACTGCGAGCCCCCCACACATTGCAAGCCCCCCCACACACTGCGAGCCCCACACACTGCGAGCCCCACACACTGCTGCTGTTTACAAGGAGGGGCCGCATGTAAAGGTCAAGTTGGACGCAAGCGGCCCCATGGGCCGTACATTGAGTATCACAGATTTAAAGTATACTCGCAGCAAGTTAGAACGGTAGCTGGGCCCTAAAGCAGCAAACCCATTACTTTCAATTAAAAAACGGGAAGTAATTATCACCGTGACCACTTCGAAATGAAGCAGTTTTTTCCGCCATGCATCTTCAGCAACAAAAACAAAAGACAATGGCACTTAACCAACAACCACAGCGCTTTTAACAAGTTCAATTTTCTCAGCAGAAAGTTGGAGGGAGTCTGTAAGGAGCCTGGTGTTGGTGAAGACTGGCAA
Source organism: Lissotriton vulgaris (assembly GCF_964263255.1). NCBI lineage: Eukaryota > Metazoa > Chordata > Amphibia > Caudata > Salamandridae > Lissotriton > Lissotriton vulgaris. Next base: position 1,473,584,523 of record NC_141685.1, read on the forward strand.
AAAAAGAAAGCAGACATGTATTGGGGAATGGTAGAATATTATGCGGATCGGAGCGTGACAAGCTGGGAGAGAAATTAACTCTTAAAAAAATGGAGGCTGAGACCAAACAGTGGCAAGGTGTAGTTCCGTGAGTTTGTGGGTCTGTTTCGGGTGTTCCGAACCCGTTCGAATAAGGTCGTCGGAAATAGACGATTTTGGTGTAGCAGACCGCAAATGACGAGTGTAGCGTGTATGAGCGTTTTCGCATGAATCGATCGATGATAACACTCTGTATTCAAGGATTTAGTTTGAACCTTCGGGTTCCATTTTGTGTACGGCAGCCATTTTGAGTGGTTGCCCTCACATAGGCCGAAGACTACGGCCGAACGAGTCTTTGAAACACGTATGTCTTAGCTGACTCTTGAATGACCTGGCCGAACTGACTCCGTGCCCGAGGCTGACCTCGCTGAGCCACTTCCTTGTTAAGCAGCTGGTCAGATAAAGATCAAAGAGTAGGGCAGGCCCGAGTTTATGGTACACTGCTCCCATCTTTCTATCTCACTTCCAATCTGCTTCTGTTCCTTCCTTTACAACATAATCACTGATTTGGGTTGAGGGTTTATGATGGGTTTGTCCGGCCTGACTGAACAGGATAATGGAATGTGCTTGGTCATTTCTGGTGGGCTGGACAACGGAGAATGGGATTGTCGTCATACGCTACTTTTCAAAATGTCACTTTGCGATTGGTCAATTTGTAAGAACCCAATGCTAATGTTGAATGTAGCCTGAGGCTTGATTTTTGGCATAAAAGACCATGCTCCGCTCATTGAATTTGTGCAGTCTCTAGCGAACCACCCGTGTGTGCTTCGTAGATCTCTGTTCCTGGTTGCAGCCAATAAACTTTGGTCTTTGACGTCATCAAGAAGTGTCCCATGTCTCTGTTTGAACTCGAAGGCATCGGGCCTTTTCCCTGACGCCGCTGGGTCTTAAAACCCAGTCCTTCAGTTGGCGCCCAACGTTGGGCGACTTCAGCGGTACCGGTCCAAGCCCGAAGATCGTGAGGAGCTTCGTGTGAAAATTCTAGAGGAAGGCCTACCACTTCATCGACCCCTGTATGTCGGCGTGGTCCGAAAGTCTTTGCTGTGAGGTTCCCCGCTTTCCGACGGCTACGAAGGACTGCTGCCCTTACTGTCGCCTTGTCTTGGAGCCTTAGATGATTTGTAGAGCGAGACGATTGACGGGTCTTCTGGTGACGCCATCGACATTTCAGTTAAGTATGAGTGGAGCGTCTCCTAGTCCTTAGTTTTTTTTTTGGTATCCCTTTAGTGGATCGCTTTGATTCGGTACCTGCAGGCCCCAAAGCCAAGGGACTCGTGTATTCGCGAGACTATCGTTTTTAGATTTCCCTTGTTGTTTGAAGCTAGACTAGTGAGCAAGATGCCTGGTCTTAGCAGACTTGGAAAGATATTTGGTTGTGGTTGTTCTAAGGATTCCCGGTTAGAGGATTCATGTCCCGTTCCTCCAATTGGAACTCCTACATATGAATTATACGTGAAGCATGGTGTGGGCCCTATTAGTTATAATGAGATCTGGGTAAAGTATACGAGGAAAGACGGTGTCCTACAGTGGCCCCGTTACGGTAGTTTTGAAAGTGAAATTTTAGATAATCTTGAAGCGAAGCGGTTCAAGAAGAAAGCCCGGCCGGCAATGTTTTGACTCTTTCCGCATATGGCGCAAAGAAGCCAAACGGAAAGAAATTAAATTAGCGAAGAAGAATAAACGAGAACGAGGTATGTCAATGGTACAAGCTGCTGTTGCGTTTAGGGATAATGAGGAAGAGCGAGAGAGCGAAGAGATGCTTAGGGCGAAGAAGTTAGCAGTAGATAGATGCTACCCAGTTTTACTGCCTAAAGAACAGGAAGACAAGAAAGATCTTGCGAAAGATCCTTTATTGTCACATCTCTTGAGTTCGCCACCCCCTTATGCACAGAGTGCTACGGCACCACCGCCATCAGTCGTGGCTGTGCAACATCCAGTTGTTGTGCCACCCGTAATTCCTCCACAGCCAGCTCCTCTTCCGTTGGCTATTGTTCCTTTGGCGCAGCCTCCTCAGGGGCCGCCAACTTTGCCTCCCCCTACTCCTACGCCTGTCTGTAATACTCCTTCTGGTCCGACTTTGGATTCTTCTACTATTGTTCCGTCTTCCCTTATTCTTCCATCTTCTCCTTCTACTAGGCTGCTTTTTCTGCTTTTCTGACTCCTTTGTTGGGAAAATTGGGTATGTCTCCAGTGCATGAGGATAGACAATCACGTAGTCAGTTGCCTGATACAGATGAGCGTGTAGTGTTGGATCACATGGCACGTAGATGGGTTACGTATACCTCCCAGTATGATCTTGAGGGTGTTATGGATGTTTTCCGACAATTGAAAGCACCAAAGCAACGGTATGTCTTTGAAATGATGTGTGTGTTCCTCCATGAACAGTGGATGGACAAAGTGGGTAAAGCGCCTGAAGAATTATATCAAGTGCGTTCCGAGTTTGCGAAAGGGACGATTGTGACTCTTCTCGACATTGAGAGAGCGGTGTCGACGTTGTTGTCGTTTCGTAATAATGCACCTTCCGAGCGATTGTTTGAGCCTGATTCGTCGGTTAGGAGAAAAGCGCGTCAATATCCGATTCGTGATGTTATGGAAGGAAGCAGTACAGGCTGATGCTGGATTGGGTATTGTAGCTGCGCCTGCGCAATTTCAGCGAGTATGGGCACATGTTCCTTGGAAGCGTGTTGAAGTTCTAGCGATCAAGCAGACTTTACCTGACCCGCGCAAAAATCCGGTGGGATATTATAAAGAGCTCACTCAAACTGTGGGTTTGTGCGTCATGACTTTAGCAGATATAGACATGTTGTTTGGCAATGTTGTTCCACAGCCTATTTGGAATGTGATTCGACATACAGATCATGATCAAGAATTGGGTGATACCTGGGTTAATATTGTGGCTGCCAATGATAGACAAGTAGGAGGTGCTAAACCTGAAGAACTAATTGCTCAATTGCCTTTTAGGATTATTAATCTCATGAAGACTTTGATGCCTGAAGTGTGTGTGAATTGGGACAAGTTGTCTGCATGTAAACAGAAGAAAGACGAGACTGTGTCTGATTTCTTCACGCGGTTTGAAGAAACTTTTGTAGATCATAGTGGTCAGGATATGGCTACCGAGGGTGGCCAGAGGTTGTTCGTTGACAAATTTGTGCATAATTTGCTTCACGAGTTGTGCACTAAGTTGAAGGATTCAGAGAGTGCTTGGGCAGTTTCCACGTCAGCACAGATTTTAGCTACAGCCCAGTACTATGAGAATAGGCGCAAAGATGAGTTAGAGAAAGCGGATAAGAAGACTAAGGAATTGAAGACTAAAGTTCTTCTACAACAAGCTTATCCACGCCGTACTAATAGTCAGCGCGATTATCAGCAACCTCAGCAATATTCGAGAAACTCGCAAAGAAACGAGTCTTCTCAACAGCGTTTCCCGTATGGGCCTAATCAGTGTGCGTATTGTAAAGAAGAGGGTCATTTCAAGAATAGTTGTCCGGTTTTGTTACAGCGCACAAATGGTGCTTCTACTGTTAGAGGTCAAGGTGCTCAACAAGTGCCTAGAGGTAGAGGTTGCGGACAGAACGTACGTCCTTTGCCTCCACAGAACTCGATGAATAGTTTTGATCAGCAGCAAGGTTCGTCTGGTAGGAAAGCACAGTACTATATGGATGATTACTATGTTGAAGGTGACGAAGTAAATGGTAATGACTGTTAGGACAGCCATGGACAAAGAGAGGGAGTTGTTTCAGTTCCAGTAGATCAGAGTGAACCCTATGTTGAAGTAATTGCATTAGGTGCGTCAGAACCTTTTCTGCTAGATACTGGTGCCTCAAAGAGTTCTATTATGCACTCTAAACTCCCTGGCGCACCTTTGTCTGGCTTTGATAATGTTTCTGTAGGTTTTTCTGGCGCCCCCGTTACTAATCCGATTTCTGCTCCATTGTCTCTTTCTGTTGGACAGTGTAAGATCGAAGAACCCCTTCTTTTGACTACCGGTTGTAATGAGAATTTGCTGGGATTGGATTTATTGAAAAGATTGTATGCAACACTGTATTGTTCTCCGTTAGGAGTACATCTTACCTTGGGTGAGAGAGTGATCTCTCCGATGTATATATCGAAAGACAGACTTCCACCTGAATTGTCTTCTTTACCAGATTCATTGTGGGCTACTGGTCCAAATGATGTGGGCCTACTGGAAATTCCCCCATATGTTGTGACACTGAAAGTCAATGCTAAGTTACTGCGCATTCCACAGTATCGTATATCGAGTGATGGTGAGCGTGCACTTTTAGTGATTGTTTATGATTTGATCGAAAAGGATGTCATTGAGGAAACAAGAGGTAATGTGTGCAATAGTCCTGTTTTGCCTGTTTTAGGAAGAGAACTGATTCTTCACAGCCTCCTGTATATAGGTTTGTCATCAATCTTCACGAACTGAACAAGATTGTTGTTCCACAATTTCCTGTTGTGCCTGATATTACTGCCTTGCTAACTCTGATTCCGGCTACATCCACATGGTTTTCGGTGATTGACTTGAAGAATGCTTTCTTCAGTATCCTGATTGCCATGGAGAGTAGGGATATCTTTGGATTCTCTTTAGGAGGACGCAGTTTCCGCTTTAAGCGCGCTCCTCAAGGCTATTGCGAGAGTCCATCGATCTATAGTCAAGCTTTGAAAACACAACTTGATCTGTTGATTTTCCCTGATGGTGCAGCCCTTATTCAGTACGTTGATGATTTGCTAGTGGCCGTTGATACTGAAGAGATTTGTAGGGAGGCCACTTTGTCATTACTACGCCACTTGTCTGATTGTCATCATAACGTTTCTCTCTCCAAGTTGCAATATTGTCGACAAGAAGTCACCTACTTGGGTCACCTCTTATCGAAGGAGGGAAGGAAACTGACCCCAGAGAGAATTCAAGCTATTGTGAAAATGAGTGTTCCTAAGACACAGAGAGAAGTACGTGCGTTTTTGGGTATTACGTTGTACTGTAGACAGTGGATTCCTAATTTTTCTTTGTTAGCGAAGCCTTTGATAGCACTTACTGTTAAGGATACTCCAAATCCTATTCCTTGGACTGATGAATGTCAAAAGAGCTTTTCAGAATTACGCAATGCGTTGTGTTCGGCTCCTGTGTTGGGTACCCCCGACTACAGTAAGCCTTTCACATTGTATGTTCACAAGAGAGAGGGATGTGCATTGTCAGTCTTGACTCAGCAGTTTGGCGATAAGCAACGCCCATGTGCTTACTTTTCGTCGACTTTAGATCCTGTAGCTAGAGCATTGCCGAGTTGCTTGAGAGCCACAGCGGCAGCGGCTGTTTCAACCCGACAGTCTGTTGGTTTAGTTATGGACAACACGTTAGTGGTCATGGTTCCACATGCAGTGGATACCTTGTTGAACCGTACGAGGACACAGCATTTAACTAGTGCTCGGTTGTCAGGTTACGAGTTGACATTGTTAGCGAGTCATGTGCACATTAAACGAAGCAACACGTTGAATCCAGCTACGTTGTTGCCAATTTCAGTTGAGATAGATAATAGTGAAGAACAGCATGACTGTTTTCTGAGAACTGAAGAAGAAACGAAAGGGAGAATAGACCTTAAAGACACTCCTCTTCCTGAGTGTGATGGTACTTTGTGGGTTGATGGTTCATGCTTTAAGTTGCTGAATGGTGATACGGCTGCGGCTTATGCTGTTACGACTTTGCATACGATTGTTGAAGCTGCACGTATTCCACATAATTCAGCACAAGCAGCAGAACTGATTGCATTAACGAGAGCATGTGTGTTGGCGAAAGGAAAACGAGTGAATGTGATAACTGATAGCCAATATGCCTTTGGCGTGGCTCATAGCTTTGGACGTTTGTGGCGTGAACGTGGGTTCCTGACTTCGCATGGGACGAAGATCCAGCATGGACAGTTGGTGAATGAACTTCTTGAATCTCTTACTTTACCATTACAAGTAGCGATTGTCAAATGCAGTGCCCATAAGAAAGTTACGGATGATGTTGGTCGCGGAATGCGTTTGCGGATGAAGTTGCGAAAGAAACTGCGAGAAATGTGAAGAGTAGAATGTATGTTGCGGGTCCGGTGAGATGGGTTCCAGAGAAGAGTATGTGTGAAGATACGATTGAGAGTGTGAAATCCATTCAAGCTGAAGCTACAGAGAAAGAGTTGAATGAATGGAGAGAAAGCAAGGGTAGATTGGATTCGAATGGTTGTTGGACTGATTTGTCCGAGCATCAAAGATGGTTGTTGCCTAACGCGTATGTGCTTCCGGTTGTTACAATGGCTCATGGAATGGCACATATCAGCGTGAAAGGGATTTGAAAGTTGTTGGCTCCAGTTTGGCAGAATGCAGGAATTCCAAAATGTGCAGAGAACTTGGTTAAGAACTGTATGGTGTGCCTGATGTACAATCCTGGTAAGGGAACTCCAACACCAGCTGGTCATTTTGCTCCTCCTACATATCCGTTCGAGGCTTTGCAGCTGGATTTTATCCACATGGAAAGATGCACCAACTTGAAATATGTTTTAGTGGTTGTTTGCTCTTTTTCTAGATGGGTAGAAGCTTATCCCCTTAAGGACAATACTGCCTTGTCCACAGCGAAAGTTTTGATAAAAGAGTTTTTCCCTAGATTTGGAATGCCGAGAATTATCTGGAGTGACAATGGGAGTGAATTTGTGGGTCAAGTCATGAAGAGAGTGTGTGAGGGACTAGGAATTCGGCAGAAATTCCACGCTGCAAATCACCCCCAATCAGCTGGTTTAGTCGAGTGCTATAACGGCACTCTTAAATTAAAATTGGCCAAAATCCAAGCAAGCACTGGTCTACAGTGGCCAGATGCTTTGCCTTTAGCGCCCCTGTCAACAAGAATGACTGTACATTCGCGAATGGGTCTGAGTCCGTAAGAAGTGGTCTTTGGTCGCCCAGCAAATATTTGGGGTGTGCCAAGACCAACTAGATTTAGTGAGATTGAACATCCTGTGTTGCTTGACTATTTGCCCGAACTGACGACTAAATCGCGTGTCTTACACCAACAGGTACATGAGAGCCTACCTCAAGCTTCTGAAGATCCAGGCCACGCTATTGAACCTGGTTCATGGGTCTTCATCAAGGATTTTCAGCGGAGCAAGAACGATCAGCCCCGCTGGACGGGACCCTTCCAAGTCCTCTTGTCTACACGTTCTGCGGTACGAGTACAAGGCAAAAGAAACTGGATCCACGGTGTACACTGTAAGCGAGCACCTTTGCCCTTACTGTACGATAAGTGGGTCCAGGAGGGACTTCCAGACTCTGAAACTGATACTGTTCCACGATTTTTACCATTCAGCGATGATTGTCTGATTGGTACGAACTCTGAGAGACAAAGTGATGATCTTTTACAAGAAGCTGTGCCTCTTTCGAATCGCTTGAACATTACTGAGCCTGATTTGCTGTTTAAAGATCAAGAATTGCCTGGAAGAAGCCGCTATAATTTGCGACCGAGAGTCATGGACAAATAAAGCGCAAATAAAGATTTTATGATTTTTCTGTTTGCAGGTTAACTCTCCACTGAGGATCTACTCATTTTTGTTTTTCGAACCGCCATCCGGGTTCAGCTGTAGGGTCGCGGTTGCCGAAAGTCTTTGGAGTGCAAGCCTGAGAGACTAGGTCGAGGGTTCTGGTTGACCTAAGGGAGTTGCCCTGGGTTGACAGAGGCATTCCTTAGCTTAGAACACCCTACCATCGCGAGCAGCATATTTAGTTTAGGATGGATTTCTTCGAGTTGGAGAGACCTGCACGGACAATGATTTTTAGAAAAAAGTTATGCAAATTGATCACAACGAAACGATTTATAATACCGTGTTTATTTTTGCTAATGAGTTTAATGGTATTCATAATTGGTTATGTGACATTCTCTTTTAAAGTAGCGTTTAATCCCACTGTGCAACCTACACCTCCACCTACTATTTCTTCTCATTCTTTTCACCCTTTGCCTGAACATGAGGTAGTTAGACGATTGGAATTTGCCAATAATTCCTTTATTCAACTTTTGCGCCAACACCAGTTAGTGATGAATACGACAAACTGTTGGATCTGTGGTCTAATGCCCCATACGACCGACAAGGGTATTCCGTACTTAGTTTTGCCCTTCAGTTTAAATGGATCGATTTGGGCTTACAGAACGATGTTTATTTATGCCCATAGTGTTTATCCCCTACGTTCACCGAAAGACAACCTGAAGAATAGTGCTGTTGCAAGAGGCATAGTCGACATGGTTAAAGGGACTAATGCCGTTGAAACTATTCCGATAAATGAGAAGCAACCATATAGTGGATGGGATGTTACTGGATATGGAGTTAGTCTGAGTGTTAACCAGCGAGCGAAGAGTTCTCCACCGATTTGGATAGTGCCCCATCAGGGTCGCTATTGTCTGCAGGGTAATGGCAAGAATCTGAGAGCTCAGTTAGGGAAGAGTGTTTGTACTGATACTTACGTATTTACGTCTCAGTCTTCCCCAGCATTTTTAGCTGCTAAGGGTACCTACTTTGTTTGTTACGACAAAGCATATACATGGTTGCCCCCTGACTTTTCGGGCACATGTTTTGTTTCTTTCCTGTTGCCTCCCACTTTTACAGCTGCGGCAGATTACCATAAGACGAGAGTTGCTAGAGGTGTCTTTAGTCAAGAAGACACTGCAGGGCAAGAGTTGGGAGATTTCTTTAAGGGTTTTCTGCCGTTCTGGGGACCGATGGCTAATAGCAGGAATATTCGCCAGTTGACGAGAGTGGTTGAGTCCACCATAGTCGAAACTGCTGGTGCCCTTAGTAACTTGACTGCTGAGCTCCAGTCGGATAGACTTATGACACTCCAAAATAGAGTTGCCCTTGATGTCATACTAGCAGATCGAGGTGGAGTTTGTAAACTGATTCAATCGAGCTGCTGCGTTTTCATTCCAGACAACTCTCCGTCAGTCTTCCAGGCCATTTCCAAGCTACTTAAGATCTCCGATTCTGTCCATTTGGACAAATGAGATTGGTCATTGATGGAATGGTTATGGGGATTGATATCCACTTGGGGTTGGAAGATTTTGATGGTCATTGGGATGGTCTTAGCTATCCTTTTCATGTTCTGTCTCTGTGTGCAGTGTGCTCCTGCTATTTGTGGCCTCTGTGCTACTTTGTGTGCAAGGAGACCTGTCCAGAGAGAGGTACTAAGTAATAGGATGATGCTACAGCAACATATCGATGATCTGATGAATATAGATCCAGATTCAGATTAACTTGGGTTTGGGTCTGTTGCCTATGTAAGGGCAAAAGGAGGGTCTGTAGTTCCGTGAGTTTGTGGGTCTTGTTCGGGTGTTCCGAACCCGTTCGAATAAGGTCGTCGGAAATAGACGATTTTAGTGTCAGCAGACCGCAAATGACGAGTGTAGCATGTATGAGCGTTTTCGCAAGAATCGATCGATGATAACACTCTGTATTCAAGGATTTAGTTTGAACCTTCGGGTTCCATTTTGTGTACGGCAGCCATTTTGAGTGGTTGCCCTCACATAGGCCGAAGACTACGGCCGAACGAGTCCTTGAAACACGTATGTCTTAGCTGACTCTTGAATGACCTGGCCGAACTGACTCCGTGCCCGAGGCTGACCTCGCTGAGCCAGTTCCTTGTTAAGCAGCTGGTCAGATAAAGATCAAAGAGTAGGGCAGGCCTGAGTTTATGGTACACTGCTCTCACCTTTCTATCTCACTTCCAATCTGCTTCTGTTCCTTCCTTTACAACATAATCACTGATTTGGGTTGAGGGTTTATGATGGGTTTTTCCGGCCTGACTGAACAGGATAATGGAATGTGCTTGGTCATTTCTGGTGGGCTGGACAACGGAGAATGGGATTGTCGTCATACGCTACTTTCAAAATGTCACTTTGCGATTGGTCAATTTGTAAGAACCCAATGCTAATGTTGAATGTTGCCTGAGGCTTGATTTTTGGCATAAAAGACAATGCTCCGCTCATTGAATTTGTGCAGTCTCTAGCGAACCACCGAGTGTGCTTCGTAGAACTCTGTTCCTGGTTGCAGCCAATAAACTTTGGTCTTTGACGTCATCAAGAAGTGTCCTGTGTCTCTGTTTGCCAAGACAAGGGAACTCGAAGGCATCGGGTGTTTTCCCTGACGCCGCTGGGTCTTAAAACCCAGTCCTTCAAAGGGGACTAACAAGCATTTACAAGTGGGGCTGGAGACACGGACAGCGGGAGCGGGGCGGGAACGGGCACACGGACAGCGAGAGGGGGGGTGGGAACGGGCACACGGACAGCGGGAGGGGGGGCGGGAACGGGCACACGGACAGCAGGAGGGGGGGCGGGAACGGGCACAAACAAAAGGCAGAAGGCAAGAAAAAAAAACAAAGCACTCACCTGGCCTTCTTCTGGCGGCGGTCGGCCTGGAGGAATGACAAAAAAAACCTTTGAAAAAAAAAAAAAACAACCGCCCACCGCCGCATGACGTTCAAAAAGGGGCGGGATGAAAATAATTCTCCGGAACGCCCACGAATCTGCTCGGAGAATAACGGACAGATCTCTCTTCCAATGGCTAGCCTCCATTTATGGAGCTAGCCAATGGAAGAGACAGGCGGGACAAAGCCCCGTACTGCTAAACAAAAGATTTCGCCTGCGCAGTGGACGCCAGGCGAAACCTAAAAACAAGACACCTTCCTCGCTCTGGGTGTGGTGTACACTTCGGGAAAAGTCCCGAATAAAATTAAGGCGAAAGACTTTGGAAAATGGAGCGCTTTTGCAGCATCGGGAAAGAACTATGGCGAATAATGAAAAACTGATCTCAGATTCTAAGTTTCCTAAATATACTTGAGAACACTCATCCACAGGCTCAACTACCTCAGTGGTGTTAGACTAGAGCTAGTTCTATCAAAGCTGTGTTTTGAGTAAATCTATTGCAGGCTGCACAGCTTTATATGAATGTAGAGGAATCCTGTCTGTTGTGCAGAAGATGAGACACCAGCATCACCCAGACGACCAGGAACTCTTAAGTCAGTTTGGGGGAACTGACCCTGGCATTCGCATTTGTTGAATTTGCCACACTGTTTACAAATATAATGTATATTATACCAATTTGGATTTTTTTTCATTTGTATATTTCTGAACCCTTCTAGGTTTTTTTCAGTGTACCTACTGGTGTGACATAGTAGAAGTATTTTCTGATAAATATCAAACGTCTTACATTAATTCCTTTTTATGCCTTCATTTATCACTAGTTTCAGAACAAAACCAGAATGCCATCAGCACCTATTACATAGTTTGTAGGCACCGGAGATTAAGGGATTTGCCAGAATAAGATGTTTAAATTTGAATTATTTTTTTCTTTCATTGTGTGTGGGTTACTTTTTTCCCTTTGTAACTGGATATGAAACAACAAATTCCTTACAGAACAGTTTTGTCTTCTCAGCCACCTCTTCGACCCTATCACCACACTCAATGACCCCAGCCCCATAGCACGATTTATATACTTTGCACTTCAAGTCTGTAAATGAAAACCGCCTGGAATTGTGCCTAATAAAAAAAAGGCACACTTACAGGCCGTCTTCATTTAAACTTCTCAGCTATGGCATGTGCACCCCCCTGGAAATGCAGTCACTGAGCCCCTAGGGGGGCGCGTCGTACAGTATGAAGAGCTCTGGCAGGAGGTGGCAGCAAATGCTGTATCTGTATGGAGGGGCCCGTTATAATTCTGTGTTTGGCAATTAGGCAGTCAAACAGAATGATAATGGCCAATAGCAATCTGTGCCGAAAAGGGCTGTTGCAGGCCCCTCAGTTCACAGCAGTGCGATCTGGCCCCTGCAGTGAGAGTTAGAGAACTCTCAGGCTCCTTGCAGGGGGGACAGCTTGCACCAACGGCCAGAATTACGGACAAAAGGCGTCCGTGAAAGACTTCCTGACGGACAACGGACCATAGGCCCAAATAACGGGCAGTCTGTGAAATTTGCGGATGGTTGGTCACCCTACTTGTCACAGTGTGTGAGGTAATGGTAGTAATTCCTATGGTGGAAAGACATTGGTGTGTGTGTACTGTTTTAGTCCACTGAGCGGGGGTCATATTCCCTGGACACCGGGGGATGCTTTGAATGTTTTGTGACCCGGTCATGTGGATGTGGTCTTAACTCCCATGTTTAGAATAAGGTGCTTTTTGTTAGGATAGGGGGACATGTCTTGTTGGTATGGTTGTGAGGCTGTCACAATGCATGGTACTTGCAATTATATTAAATTAGTTACAGAGCACAGCATACTATACGTGTAATTGCTATGCGGTATGTACGTTAGGCAATGGTGTGCTAAAATGAATTATGATAAGGTACATGTTTTAGGAGGACCAACATTAATCACCCTAAATCACAAAACATCTGCATAGTCATTTGTCACAACGTTTATCATACAAAGCAAGAAAAAAGGTAACCATATTAAATACCCACAATATTTTGCTTTAGTTGACCCTGTATATCACAAAGTACTCCAATATTATAAAAAATGTATGACCAGATTTGGCCACAGTTTTTTGGGAAAATTAGACCAAAGTTGCCACAAATCCACGTCATTCCTCTGCAGTATTAAGACCTTGATTAATAGAGTTAACTCTATCTATCCAATGGCATTCACGTCGTTGTAAGATTTGTGTGATATCACCCCCTATTTCAGGGACTTGCCCAATGTAGATTACTTGCCATCTAATCTCTTCCGCTGAATGGTTTTTATCTTTATAGTGAGCGACCAAAGGGGCATTCTCCACCGAGCGTCGTATACGACTTCGATGTTGTCCAATGCGGGCCTTTATTGGTTGTTGGGTTTGTCCAATATATGGTAAATCACACGGACACCATATACTGTAGATCACATTTCATGTGTTGCAGTTTGAGAAAAAGTTACGTGTGTGTTTCCATGATCCATGTTCAAAAGTCTGTGTGTTTGAGGTAAAGGGGCATTCTACACAATTCCCACATTTGTGGTGGCCTTTGATCTCAGGTAAACCGCATGTGGATTCCATGATCTTTGTCTTTGGTCTGGTAATTTTGGTAGAGGATCTGATCAGATGGTCTTTTATATTTTTATATTTTTATATGTTTACGTTTGCTCTATGTGGTCCATATATATGTTCGCCAAGTTTGGAGCAAAAAAAGCTCCCATACTTGTACCGGAACATTGTTGATAATAGGCTCCTCCTGATACAAAGTAGTTGGACTGTAAAGCGATACGTAGTAGTGAGATGACAAAAGATGTTGGTACCTGTTGAGGTCAAGGTCTTGAGTCCAAGAGCCTCTCTATTGTCATAATACTTTCAGAGTACTTAGGGAAATGGTTATTGTTGAGGAGGGCAGTGGAGAAGTGTGGCTAAATGATTAGAGCAGCAGACCCTGATGCAGAGGTCAGCCCGGGACCAGGGTTCAATTCCCGCCTCGGTGGGTCTTGGGCTAAATTGCCTGGAACCTGATAATTCTCGTCTCAGTGCCTATTCTAATTCATGGGTCCCACTCTGCAACTCTGGGCAATAGCTTGCTTAATCTCCACAACGGCCCCAACAACGCTAGGATGCCTGGCTTCACCTTGGGGGTGCCCAGGAGTGGGCACTTCACAGGGAAAAGCTAGGAAGGGTTCCACAGCGGTATGCGTACAAGCGCCGAGATGCCTCGGGTGATTTGTGCGCTATACAAGTACTACTACATTTTCACTACATTTACATCTACAGGGGGGCTTTTCTGGTGGTTTTTTTATACAAATTCGGTGCACCGAGTTTTTTCAAAGGAGTCAGGCTAAAGGTGTAAAAATTAGCACCCTCCACTTGGTATAAAATAAGAACCATCTGGGGCTTAGGATACTTTTTGGATTTCGCTCCAATTTGGGACTCCCCTGGGACACCACTCTGTTTGAAAGACAGTCTGGTGATGTCTATAAAAAATTCAGGGATGGTTAGATGGTCAGATTTGGTTGATTCAGAGGGCGTTCTTCTTTGGGAATTTTTACAAGCCAAGATAGGTCCTCAGTTTTCAATATTTAAGTATCTTCAGCTAAAATTGTGGTACGAATCAGAAGCTGACGACATCTTAGGTAACTGGGAAGTTGAAATGTTACTACAATTACTAGCCCAAGGAAGACAGAGATAGCTCTTTGGTACACACAAATCCAAGAAGCAGAGGAAGGCGCTGCTCCACCTGCAGTATTAGTATGGAATTCAATATTAGTCATTCCAAATATTGAAGAACTATATGATATTTCATTGAAGACCCTATATAAATATGTGAAACCGGCCACATTGAAGAAAAATCACTTTTTTGTAATAAACAGGTTATATTATCCCCCAGAAAAAATATAGAAATTTGCCCCAGGCCCGCCACCAAGCTGTCCCAGATGTGCCCAAATTAAGGCAAACGATCTGCATATCTTTTTTCAATGCCCAACCTTAACCATGTACTGGAAGGGTGTCGGGGATACGTTGTCATCCATCTTCGACATCGGTTTGGAAGTTGATTCATCTCTAGTCTTTTTTGGTATGAATGAACAAACCATGGGAATATTCTCTCAGTGTCAAAAAGCATTAATGTTGTACCTAATACTTCTAGCAAGAAGAGAGATATGTATTAATTGGAAATCTCCTACCCCCCTAGATAAAGAAGACTGGCTTAGAGCAGCAGTTAATATGTCAAGATTGGAATTAGACACCGGAAACGACGACCCCCCTAGCATATGGCAGCCCTTCACAAGATGGGCACGACATAGACATCTGATTATTTAACTAAAGTCCCAATAGTCCCAACCAAGTCCAGGGATTTTTTTTAACATGGTCCAATGATTACACCAACCCTCATATTCGTGAGGAAGGCCAAGGGGCCTAGACGGAAACAGTGATCCATGGGGCCCGCAGGAATAAAAGAGTGTAAAATTGACTTGTTAAATCTCTGAAAGTCTTGGTGAAGATGAGGACAAAACAAAAAGTGTGTGTTTCCATGATCCATGTTCAAAAGTCTGTGTGTTTGAGGTAAAGGGGCATACTAAACAATTCCCACATTTGTGGTGGCCTTTGATCTCAGGTAAACCCCATGTGGATTCCAGAGTCTTTGTCTTTGGTCTGGCAATTTCATTTGAGGATCTGACCAGATGGTCTTTTATATTTTTACCTCTTTTGTATGCATTTCCTGACTTGGGGGGCGTGCTGCTGCTGGGGCCCAGGAGGAACCGCCATGGGGGCTTACCTCCCTGCTGGGGGGCCCTGTGTGCTGGCTTCCCTGGGCCTGCTATGCCCCCTGGACCTAGAAGAGCATTTTGCTTGGACTTTTTTTATTCCAAGCAGGACTCTTGCTCTTGTTGCCCAGGGAAGAGGAAGCGCCAGCGGTATTGAGGATACTGGTGTGAGTTGTCATTGTACTGCACCAACTCTATATCATGTGATTGCTTTGTCAAGCTGGTTAAGAATATCATCAACCTATATTTTCCTGCATCATAACATTTCTCACCTGCAGCATTGGTTGGTGAGCCTGCTTCATCCTTGACTCATCTGTGCTATGAAGCCGTCTGTGTGCACGCTTGAGCTGGATGATGTTATAGCACTGATCTGTCTTCACTTTTGTTTCTGGTTAGTACTCGTGCTAGTGTGCATCAAGCACCATAGAAATCCAACTTTGATAGTCTGTTTTTAAGTCATATTATTGTGAAGTATGTGTGCCCAAAAGTGGGAATTGTGGTGTAGGGCACTCGCATTAGCTATAGTGCCAAAACATAGCCATTGGTCTAATGGACTCCTGCGGACTGTGCCCAAACACTGGCTACCAGGCAATGCACATTGACACATGTGTGACCTTTGTGATCAGTTAGCATATAAGGCTCTTCTAGACATTTTGGCTGGCCTCATGTGCGTCGCTTTGGGACTGAGCTGTTTTATGGCTCGTGCTTCGAATCCTTGTAAAAACATAGAAACTTTGAAGAGTAGCATACAATACAACAGAGTAAACATATATGATTATATATGGCAACAACGAATTCCAGGGATTTTTTTCACTGAGGGATTCTGAGTGACATAAAATAGAAAATGAGAGGGAAGCTTGAGTTGTCTATGATGTCAATCAGAACCCCAAGGTAAAAACAACATCCCTGTAATTCACTTTTTACCCAGCTATAATGTTATGTATACCACCCCCTCCCAAATCATCTATTCATGTTTTCAATTTAAACGCAGTGGCAGAGGATTAACGGGGGAGCCATACATGGCATGGCCTCTAGTTCTTGTCACAAACAAAACACCACTTGTCACACACCCCATCACTCATTGTGCCTTCCCTGCCTTTTCCTTTAAAAGCTATGCTCTCTCCATTCCAGTGCTGCTCCCACTGGCTGTCACAGAGCTCAGCCAGAGCAACCTGGAATTCCTTTATGACGTAGCAACAGTTAATAATGCCCGGTTACTTACCGGTAATCTTCATTACTCCGAGTCCTAGTCTTCCTCCCTTTTGTGTCCGTGCAGGCCTTGGTGGCTCGTCTTTTTTTTATCTCTATCCCTTCAGCATCCTCGCCCGATTCTTTCTCCTCCCCCCCATGGGACTTTCTATTGGTATTGAGGGCATTGCAGTCGGTTCCTTTTGGGCCTTTGGGGTCGGTGGAGTGGAAATATTTGACTCTCAAGGTGGTGTTTCTGGTAGCTATTGCTTCTGCCAGGCGTGTCAGGGAGTTGGGTGCCTTCCTACGATCTGCTCCTTTTTTACGGATTTTGGATCATAGGGTGATTTTACGTGCTCATCCTACTTTTGTCCCTAAGGTGGCATTGTTCTTTCATCGTTCTGCTGATGTTGTCCTCCTGTGCTCTTTCCTATTCCTTCGTCCCCGCAGAAATCTGTTACATCTTTTGGATATTAGGCGGGCATTGGTCATTTATTTGGCCCTCACCTCTTCCTTTTGTAAGGTGGACAACCTATTTGTGACTTTTGGTCTGGCTAGACAGGGACAGAGGCCGTCTCTTTCCACTCTCAGTCAGTGGTTTAAGGAGACTATTCTTTTGGCGTATAATACTCTCTATGTGGTTCCCTCTCATCCGGTTCAGGGTCATTCTACAAGATCTGTTGCTGTTTCTTGGACCGCCTTTAAAGGTGTTTCCATGGAGGATATCTGCAGGAAAGCCGCTTGGTCTTTGCCTCATACCTTCATGTCTCATTACTGGCTTGAGGTTGGGGGTGGGGCTTTCATGGCCTTTGCTTCTTCAGTCCACGGTTCTGCGACTTCATGAGATGTGTATCTCTTTCCATTATTGTCATTAAAGAATGTGCTTTTCTACTGCATTACTTGTGTGGGTTGTGTTCCTTACATGAAGCTGTTCTTGCTTTGGTATCGGCTCACTGTTAATTACTGTGGAGAGGAAGACGGACGAGGAGGTAATGCCCCGGTTACTTACAGGTAATCTTCATTACTCCGAGTCCTAGTCTTCCTCGCCACAGTATACTTTCCCTTCCCTCCCGGCCCTCTTAGTGGCTTCATGTCCATGGCTTTGTTTTTCAGGTTGTGTTGGGACTTTTGTGTCCTTTTATCTGATTGGTGGTTTCACTGGGGGCCATATTGGAGGGATAGGGAGACTAGTATGTAGCTTTTTACTTGGAGTTTCTGTAGGAGCAGAATGCTCATTGTTAATTACTGTGGCGAGGAAGACTGACGAGGAGGTAATGAGATCTGTAGCCCACTTTTGCTATGTCACAGAAGTGAATGATCACATTTAAAGTGTGAAATTCATGATAATGGCTCTCAGTAATTGCCATACATAACAAAGAGATACATTTACATTTGAAGGGTAGCTACTTGACTGGTGGCCTGCTGGTGACTACACTGAATGGATTTAGAGAAATGCTCAGAATGTTCATGGCACCTTTGACTGTTGAGGGCTGTGTTTGCGAGCATGCTCTGTGAACAGTCCCCATTGAAGTGACCTGTGATCCTTGGTTGTAAACTTGCAAAGTCTGCAACTGCTTACGAGCATTTCCGTAGATTTAATTTTGGAACTAAAATCCGTTTTAGAGGAAAGTATAGATGTTAGCTGCAGACGTGAAATTGGTGGGCAAAATTCCTAGCCAGCAATAGCTAGAGGGTTCTGGTGTTCTTTGTGTATCCATATTTGATATGTTTTATTATTTCATGTGTCTATGGGTCTATTCCTCATACCCATCCTAATTTTGTCCCTCAACCCAGGTACACAACATCCGACCAACAATGCCACGATTCTTCGTTCATGTAGCGTGACATAAAACTGTTCAATATATTGTGTCACCTGTCATTGAACTGTGCTCAAAATGTGGGTTCATTTAGCCAGGAACTTAAAATAAAAGCCTGTTACTAGAAAATCTCAACTGCACACTTGCAACGGCTGCGAGGAGAATGCATTTGTGGATACATTCGATTTTTTTTTAATGTAGATGTAATGATTATAGCTGTTTTTGTCGATTAGTTCATCACTGGTATCGTTTGGAGTGGTGGCGGTAACCTAACGCATGCAAGGATAACCACCCCCTCTGCCCACGGGCCCCACCAAGGTGCCGCTACACTTGCAGCACCAGTGATAGCTAACCTTTGCCCCTTTAGTTCATAACACAATGTTCTTACAACAGACATGGTGCCCAAAGACATGTTTTATTTATATATTGTTCTGCTGACAACATTGATTATGCGCTCACTTTGCAATGCGTTCACATAATTCAGACTAGATTGCTAGAAAATGGAGTAAGCAGTAAGCACTGTCACGTAAATAACATTTGACCCGACGCAGGGAACCAGGGACCCACTGGTCGCCACTGTAGTATCGCTAAGTGGGCAGTGGGTGTTTCCGGCACGTGTCTCTCTTCTCGCAGCGTGCGCACACTGCTTCAGGACTATTCAGAGCTCAATTAGCCCTTAATGCATAGATCTGAAGACCATAATATCTCTGGAAACTGATGAGGCTGCGGGATTTTAATGTGTTATTGTAGCTCGAGTGTCAAGTCAGCAAAAAGGAGATCTCGGCTATAGAGGGATACAGTGCTACTTGTTAACAGAGGCAAAATACAAACAATTAGTCAAGCAATCAACAGCTAGCAGACCCAATCCATCACCTGGGCAGTGACACGCCGGGAATTAACCCATTGCTGCCATGTGGCGCTAGCCGTCCATCTCTTGCATGATTAGTGTAATGCATCTTATTCCAAACGCACAGTTGCTGAACCATTGGTTTCTTTAAGGCAATGTGTTCCTTGTTTCACTTCATAGGATGCAATATTTTAAAAAAGGATATTACAAAAATCTCCTGCAAGGTTAAACACTGGATTACCAGCAGTGCAGAACGTCGATCAAATAGTAAGAAATAACAAGCATTGACAAAGCCAATAGGTCTGGCATCGGCTGCCATTGTTTGTCTTTGTCAGTGCCTGTTTTGTTTTATCATAGTTTTTGTAAACCGTGAGGAGCTGATGGGCTCTTTTCAGCGTGAAAAATTAAGTATTGGCTAAAAGCAAATATATTTTTTGCCCTCAAGAGCTCAATTTGACATGATGGACACTGGTAGAGTAGGAACACCCTTTGAGTGGATGTATTCTTTGTGAAAGAACAGAAAAACTACACTCATATTGAAATTAGCCAGTGGCTGAGGTGGGTTGACCCACTGTCAAATGTTGTATGTTGGAATTGGTGGAAGAAAAATATGAATGGCACAACGAATTAAAAGAGCTGGCTCAAAACCCATTTGAGAACATTTATTCAGATCCCTACACAAAAAGGAGTTTATGCAGGGACAGGAATTCGGAGCTGTGTAATTATTGTTTCACCCTGCACTTTTCCTGTGACATTGCCAGAATATGTCGGGCGAAATGTCCAGAAGAAAAGGCCAAAAATGTTGGTATTGGTTCCTTAAATGCCTCATTTACATGCAGTGGCACTTTCCCAGGGAAGAAACATCTAATACAAGGTGTTCACCACGCCCTATAAATACTTCACTTTTAGACAATTGTATTTCCTAAGAACAGTAAATACTCTCTGAGTTTTGCGCATGAATAAGTCCATCTACCTTGCTAATTGAGAAACTGGTGAATAACTTTGGTTTTTAAGGGTTTAGTCCAGAGAGATTTTACCAAACTGGTTATGCACATTATAACTCAAACGAAATGCTTATAGTCCCAGGATGGACTTTCCTGTTTTAGGTGATTAATTTTGTGTTTCACACAGACAATATATAATATTCACATATGGATTTCATGGACGCAGTATATATCCCTTTTCATTGACCTGCTTATTTGACACCCCTCCCTTCGCTAATATAGGGGAAAAGCAATGGGGGTGCAATTTGACATCAAACTTTTCTTTAGCCTGCAAGTACATGCAATATTCAGTCTCTGCATTCCATCAACTCTGCTAGCTCCATGGTATCCTCCCATTCCTTGATCTCCCTCATGAACTATGAATATAATTTTTTTAAAGCTTGATCCCACGTTACTGCTGATGGGTGGGGACTTTAATGTACTTCTTAACCCCGCGTTGGATAGGACCACCAAATCCCACAGCACTAAGCCACACGCATGCTGGGTTCTTCTTGACCTTTGCGACCAAATTCTCCCTTCTTCGTATTTGGTGCAAGCGTCACCCTACACATACGGAATTCACACACTATGCAGGCCAACACAACACCTGGACTAGAATAGACTATTGGCTGCTCTCCCCTGCTGCTTCCTCCTGGTATCACTCTCTTCTGACACTCCCAAAAACGTACTCCGATCACTCCCCGGTTAAGCTCCTCCTGCGGGTTCTACGGGCCAACTGGTTTGAGAGACATTGGCGCTTCCCTAGTTGCGCAATTAATGACGACTTGGTTAAATCTAAGGTGTGTGAGGCCATTGAGGATTAATTTACCATCAATACAGGATCGGTTGACACCTGGGCAGCTCTGTGGGAGGGGTTTAAGGCCTACATCAGGGGAGTGTGCATTGCCAAACATTCTGGGGTACTTAAAGCTCTGCGTACTACAATTGCGCAATTGGAACATGCCCTCTCGGACCTAGACAATGCAGCGCAACGATCCCCCGTCCCGGAGGGGACGGGAAAATGTTTGGCTCTCCTCACTGAATACAGAGATACGGCTGATCGCGAGATACTCTTCTCGGCCAAATATCAAAATCCGCTGCCCTATAGCGAGGGAGAGCGTCCTGGTCAAGTGCTGGGTCAGAAGCTCTGACCCCCATATAGCAAAGCCTATGATACAGAGCTTTGTTCCTATACCAACTAGATACTACATGGCACAGCGGAAATCCGAGACAAATTCCTTGCTTTTTTCACTTCTCTATACACTTCCAAACTAGGGCAAGATCCAACAGCACAAGAAGCTTATCTCTCGGAGGTCGCTCTAGTATATTCAGAGAAAGATATGCAGGATTTCTTGGCTGAACCGATTTCCGAGGCTGATGTACTTGGGGCCATTGATTCCCTTTGTTGCTCTTCTGCACCCATTCTAGATGGCTTTACTGGGGAATTCTACAAAGCTTATAAAGACTTATAGTGCCACACCTAATCGAAGTGTACGCTGAAGCCCTCAAGAGGCAGATCCTGCCCCCTGCGCTCCGTGAAGTGGTTATTATACTTCTTCCCAAGCCTGGTAAGGACACGTCATTATGCGGGTCCTACAGACCTTTATGCCTCCTCAATTTGGATTACAAAATTCTCGCTAAAATTGTCGCCAATCGCTTATCCCAATTGATGGAGTTTATTATCTCACCAGCTCAATCCGACTTTGTTCCCCACAGGTCTACGTCCTTAAACCTCAGGACACTGTTCTCAGCTCGTCATAGAATTAGCCCGAGGTCCCAGCTGCTGCAATTTTATTGGACACTGTTAGACCTGGCACCTTGGCGTGGGTCTCTCTTCCATTTTTTGCCGTTGCCTCATGTGTTTTTGCTGGTGTTAGATGCTTTGGGCACTGTGCCACTGCTGTCAAGTGCAACAGTGCAAGTGCTTCCTATGGTAAATTGATGTATGGCTTAGAGACTCCGTGATTGGCTGATTTGGTTTATTTGTCAGACCCCAGTACAGTGCAATGAGTGTGCCCAGGGCTGGTAACTCCAAACGCAGCTGGTGGGCTTGCAGCACTGGTTGAGCCATACGCAGAAGCAGCCCTCTAAAATATGTCTCAGGACAGCCATTGCAGAGCCTGTGTGCAGTCTGGTACTGCCATGCTGACTGGGCAAGTGCACCCACTTGCCAGTCCCTAAAACTTCCCTTTTCTTCATATCAGATACCCCTATGGTAGGCCCAAGGGCAGGGTGCATTGTAAGTATTAGGTAGAACAAGCCCTGATGTGTGTGGCATGTCCTAGTAGTGAATTACAGCCATTTTCGTTTTTCACTATTGCAAGGATACCTGTTCCCCATAGGCCAGAATGGGCAGGTTGATTATTACATCTTATAATCCTAACTGACTCAGGGAACTAGGTTGAAATTTGAGCTTAGTATGCGTGAACTCAGAATGATAAAATACATCGTTTAGTGAAGTTGGTTTTACATTCTGTGT
Organism: Lissotriton vulgaris; assembly: GCF_964263255.1. Lineage (NCBI taxonomy): Eukaryota > Metazoa > Chordata > Amphibia > Caudata > Salamandridae > Lissotriton > Lissotriton vulgaris. Next base: position 1,473,607,129 of record NC_141685.1, read on the forward strand.
TTGAAAATACCACTTTTAGAAAGTAGGTATTTTCTTGCCTAACTATCCAAGCCTGCCTCTGCTAGGTTGTATATTCCTTGTCTGGAGTTTGAGTGACAGGGGCTGGGGGATTCCAGAAGACAGGGTGAGTCAGCACAGTGCTGAATAGAGAGATCTGCATCTAGATGGGAGGGAGGAGTTGCACCTGGGACTTGAATAGGGCTGTGCCTTCCCTCCACAATGCTGACTCCACCTCCTATGGTTGACTGATGCCTCTGCCCTGCACTGTGAAAGGAAAGAAGGAGACAAGTAAACAAAGTGCTCCAGGACTGACAAGAACTGGTGTGGACTAGGCAAAGTCCTCTCTGCCTTCAGAGAACAAAGAGAAACTGTGGATAAAAATGGGGACCCAAACCCCAGAGAGTTAAATCACTTTTGGGAAACAAGAAGAAACCTTTGCTGAGTAGAGGAACCAGAGAGACTGAGGAGAGACTATCCCTAAGCTGAAGTGCTGCTTGGGGGATTGGCCTGCAGTGGTTGCCTGACTGCAAAAGAAAAGAGAGAAGAACTGTGTGTGTACTTTCTGCAACTTGTGAAGGATCTCCAAGGGCTTGAGAAAGAGCTTGCCTCCTGCTGTAGTCTCAGGGACAACAGACTTCACCCACCAGCTCCCCAAGAGTTCTTTGGAAGTGCCTGCAGTTGTGTTGGGCTTTCTGAAGGACTGCGTGTTGCAGGGAGTTGGAAGCGTGACTCACGAAGAAGAAACATGTCACCCGCCGCCATGCCGTTGCATCACTGAACAAGGGTGTCACCGCTGGAGCTGTCTCATCCCATTGCAGCAGCGTCTCGCATCACCGGAAGAGAGTGTCACCGCCGCAGCCACTGCTGTTGCATCACTGAACAAGGGTGTCGCCGCTGTAGCTGTCGCATCTCCTCATTGCATCGCAGAAGCATCTCGCATCCCTGAAGAAGAGTGCCACCGCCGCAGCCGCTGTTCTTGCATCCCTAAATAAGGGTGTCGCCGCTGCAGTTGTCGCATCGCCTCACCGGAGCGTCCCGCATCACCGAAGAAGCGTGCCGCAAGGCCTGTTGCGGCTCAGAAGAATCGTTGAGTCACCGCACGGGCGTCGGGCATGCACGCATCGTGTCACATCAAGGAGAAGAGGCCATCTTTGTTTTCATTGCACCGGATCTTCATCACATCACAACGTTGCGAGCTGCATCGCCAGAGAAGCACAGTAAGAAATCGACGCATTACCTTCCCTTCAACACTTTCGTTGTATAGCACTACGCATCCAAAAGTAAATTGAACTCAAAGTGTCGTATTTTAACATCTAAAGAGAACTAAGCTAATGCTACCATTTTAAGTACAGTTTTGTGGATTTTTTTAGTTTGTGGTCTTGTGTGAAATCTATATAAAGAATGCCTATTTTTGATATAAAACTTATGTGGTGTCCATCTGTAGTGTTGTCACTTGAATACTGTATGTGTTCACAAATGCTTTACACACTGCCTCTGAGATAAGCCTGTCTGCTCATGCCAAGCTACCAAGGGGGTGAGCAGGGGTTATTTTAGGAGTGTACCTCCTTACCCTGACTAGATGCAAGGGTCCCTATTTGGTCAAAGGTACCTACCTCTTCCAACTAGAGACCCCCAAACATAACAGACACCAAAAAGACCTTTGATACCTTGGAATGGCCTTTTTTCATGTCGGTCATGCGCTGCATGGCATGCCAGTAGGACTCGTATCTACCACAGCACTGCTATAAAGCCGTTCCAGGGTGAGCCTCTGCCTAAATGGCACGCTCTCCAGACCTTTCACCCTATCCCGTGGCATGCACCAAGGGTGCCCCTTATCATCTCTGTTATGCATTCTCGCCATGGACCCCCTGATTCAGCACTTTCAGGAGAGGCACCTGTAGAGAGGCCTACAGTTCAACACTGGCCCCCTACTAGTTTCGCTCTATGTGGATGACACCATCCTGTACGTTAGGGATCCCAGGGTGAACTTAGAGTTGCTTATTCGAGAAATGTTCAGTTTTTTGCAGCACTCTGGCCTGGGCATCAACTGGCGCAAGTCAGTCATTTTCCCCTTAACTGTCAGTACAACCTGATGGGACTGCGAGTTCCCTCTTGAGTGGGGCTCTGGCTCTGTTAAATATTTAGGCATTGACATGCACTTAGACACAGAGCAGATCCTCCGCCTAAACTATGGTCTGGCAGTCAGGACACTTGAGGCCCAGGTGGAACTCTGGCTATGACTGCCTTTATCCATTGCCGGCAGAGTTGCCATTATCAAGATGGTCGTCCTTCCCAAGTTTTTGTTCCTTTTCAACAAAATTCCCATTCCCCTACCTAACAGTTTTTTTTCAACTATATGATCGCACCTCCTATGATTGGTCTGGGGGGGGCAAACAGGTATGTGTCTCACCGTACCTTATGAGAGGGGAGGAAACAGAGTGCTGAATATCCATCTATATTACCTTGTAGCTCAATCCAGCTACGCCTTCGCTTGGTATCATCCCAACGCTAGGATCCCTTTCCTCCGTCCGGAAGCGGACTTCGTACTTCCTGTAGCAGCTATCCAGGGTCCTGCCGAAAGGTATATCTAGAGACCCTAAGGATATACAGACGGTCTCTACAACCAGCTGGGCATGAAACAAACTTAGATGACTCGCTGGTGGCCCGACGCTGTATTCCTCTTCTCTCTCACTCCCCAATCCCCTCTGCCTACCCATAAGTGGTGAGACACTGGTACAACGTTCTTTAACCAGATTTGACATAAAAAAACCCACCTCACATAGACCTGCCCTGCTCTATTACCATACTGGGAAAAGTAAACAAAAGTACACAAAACGCTAGGTGACATTATTGCACTGTCCCTTATTCCCACACAGGAGGTGGCACTTTTGGGATATGTGATGAACTTCCCCAAATGGTTCAGAAATTCGGAGCACTGATTTTCCTACTTGCCAAAGAAGAAATAGCGATACACTGGGGTCGCAAGACCGTTCCTACTTTACAGAGCTGGTTGAGTAGCCTGGCATATTGCAATACCAATGGTGAAGTTTACTCCAGTACCCTGCCTAACTCCTCTCAGCCCAAGGACATCTGGAGTCCGTACAGGTCCTATGCAGATTCCATTAGTCACACCTCTGACTCATTGTTGGAGCAGGGCATCGTCCCCACTGGGGTCGGTTTGACAGTTTCATATTCCTCCAACATCTGATGCCCTGAACGATTCTGGGTCTTATGATGCTTGATTCTCTTGTGTTATTGGTCTTTCTTTATGTTTGTCGGGATTGGGTGGCGAGAGACCTTGTTGCAGATAGATGGATGATGTTTCCAGTGATGAAAGAGGGGTCATAAGGATTGTATTGCTATGATATGTTTAACAAATGTTAAATAAAGTTTTTAAAAAAACAACAAAAACTATTAATATAATTGCTATACTGATAACACAGATGGATTACTGTAATGCCTTTTCATACATGGATTACAAAAGATGATCTTTTCAAACTCTCCATCCAGAACCACACACTGGAACTGATATTCAGATTGAGATTGAGATTGGGGTACAGGGCAGGGGGAGATTTCTTTCAAAACAGCCCAGAGGTTTCTGGGGCAGGCTCTCTAGTCCTGGGCAGGCTGCAAAAAGTGCAAAGCACTACTGCATTGCAGATTCTCCTCTCGCGAGCTGGAAACCTATTCTGCGTAAGGGCTACTAACTCACTTTAGTGTTCACCAGATGATAAACTTCAACCAACTGCAAGTGTGACCTATGCTGTTGTGCTGTTGCAGCACTGTTAGCTGTCTGATCTGAAGCAATAGAGATGATTTTCTCAACTCCAGTGAGAAAGTCATATGAGTTCACCTGCAGAACATTTTTAACAATTCTTATAGAAACAGAAGAACATCTTTTGTATTTGTCTTATGTAGGTATTCACACAAGGCTAGGGAATACAGTGTTGTTTTTCCTCCAACCCGATATTGAGGTGTAGCATTAATTAGCATTGTATACATATAATTGCAAACTGCTCTTTCCAGCTGATGCACAAAGCTCTTTGTCTGTTGTCAATGCGTTAGTCTTGTAGCAGCGGATGTGAGCATACACTGTAGCGGTTCATCCTCGCTCCCTTGTTTCAAAATAATGATTTATTACTTAAATGCCACTCTCTGGTCTTGCTTCTGCGGAAGGGCTCAATTGAAGCTTTTTGTTTTCGTAGCTTGCATGCTCCCCTTGGCGCCTGCAGCTTTACAGACCTCCAGTGTCAGCGGAGAATAACAATATGGCCTGTGAGGGCAGCGCGGCCATTTTGTATCGAGTCAGCACTAGCTGTGGAAACAGGCAGGTTCACTCTGATTACCACTCTGTGGCAGCGAAGGTGGAAGTCATAGGTAAATAGATGGACTGCAAATGGAGCCTCTTTTCATTAATCTTTCATTAGGCTCAACTTCGCATTTACCCAAAGGTTTTTACAAGGAGTTCTCAAACTCTAATTTGGCCCCTGGCCTTTAAACAAAATGAAAGCTATTGATTGATGTCGGCTGGGATGCAAATGAGCACATCAGCTCCTAAATCAGGTTTATTGATTAGGATGTTTCCTCCTATGTGTAGAAGAGTCTTCTGAAACATAAAAGCTGCAATAAAAAGTTTGGTTTGAAGCTCCTTCTTTGCTTTTCCTTGCTAATATTGAATCACAATTATATAAAATTTCTCTCGATAACTTTTCTATTGTCTGTGTTTGTCAATTAAGTATTTCTGCAACAAACACTGTACAAGTCAAGCGTGGTTTATCAGGAAGCCTACATTAAACAAAAGTAGTAGGAATTTCGATCTCTGCTTTAAGGTATTCACTTTCAACTCGTAATAAAAGTTATCAAGTATCCTGTATTGTTTTAACCTCTTAAGCGCTGCCGGCTGCCGACGGCCAACGGTCGTCACGAGCGCTACCTCCCCAGTGCTGCGCACGACCATTGGACGTCCATTCAGCACTAGTTCCAATGGACAGCGCAGCACTGGGGAGGTATATTTGAGCCGCAGCTAAGGTGTTAATGAAATAACATGATTAAGGAGAACAATACACATGGAAACCTCTTATTTAACAATTTTCACCACAACTTGCTAGTTTGTAGTTTGTAGCAAGAAAGTATATTGGCTGTAGGGGGTGAGGATTGTGGTGGGAAGGGGAGACAGCTGATGCAGCAAAAGGGGGTGGCTTTTGTTGAGGGTGGATACCATAGTTCTCAAAAGGTGAAGGTGGCGTGGCTGTGAAGGGGGCAGCTCATTGCTTTTGGAAGTCTCAGCAAAGAGGTTAGTCTTGGGTCTCAGGAGGTTTTGGGAGGTTTCTTTTCAGACCTTGGAAGGAAAAGCATTACCAATTGTAAAGAGTGTTGATTGATATAAAAATCTATGTCATGGAGTGGGGTCTAGTCAGTGCAGAAAACATATCTGGAAAGGTCCAAATAAGACAAGGGAGAATAATTTATAATCTTCAAAAATCAAACTGACATATTTCTTCGTGTTTGGTCACCTTTTCTGGACCTGAATAGTGCCATGGATATTGATGATCACACTTCAGGAGTGGATACTAATACCCCTTGATCTGACATTTGACCATATAACCCCTCTTTTTTTCTCTCTCTTCCCCTCCCTCCATTTACCTGTGGTTTTCATGCTTTCCTATTATTGCATAACTTGTAGTTTTGTTATATTATAATTTTATTATTCTATTATCTTATTATTCTATTTTTTCAAATTTTCTTCTATTCTTTTATTCGTACTATATCTTATTGACATCTCGTTTCTCATTTCTCTACACATAACTTCTATTGATACGCTTTGTTCTTATATCAACTAATTTTCTATATTCTATTCAATTCTCTTTTCTCTATATATTTCACAATTTTAGATTTTACAGATGAATTACTCCTCAAGGACTGAGATTTGTCATGTTACTATTTTCTATATTTGTAGTTATATATAATGTTTAATTTATGTACTCAATTGATATATCTATTGAGTTAACATATGATTCATTCGTTAAGACTTTTATATTTCTTATATATGCTGCTTGCATTATTTAAATATTTAACGTCTTTCACACCTTATTTATTCAACTGTATACCTTATTATTTATCTTTATAGTTGCAAGTGTTATTTATTGGTGCATAATAATTATCATATATGCATTTTTTCTTTTCTACATATTCTGTATATTCAATCATATCATTCAAATTGTAAGTTAAATATTAACTTTATTGTACTTACGATGCAATTTTCTCAAAATGTCAATAAAAATTATAACACAAATAAGACAAGGTTTTTAATATGTGAAGTGATTGAGTCGACTGAGAGAGAAGTAAGTGGAAAGCACTTTTATTTTGTGGCCCTTTGAATTCTAGAATATGCAAGAGCAATGAGTGAGTATTTAGATTAATTGTGTGTATTGTGTTAACAAACTGACTTGCGCTGGTACACTATCACTGCATTTTTCTTCTGTAATGCAAAGACTTCATGAGGGTGGTACTTTTCCTAGGACAATACCTGGTTACCATTAAGGATGAACACAAAGGCCACCAGCAGAAAACGTTATATGCCTCTGTCTATCTGTTATGCTTCACCAGCATTTTATTGTTTAGCTGGCTGCATTTTCAATGTATAGGACTTCCATCCTCCTGGATCAGTGTAGGTCCCAATTAAGCCACTAAGCCACTCAATTATTGCAGAAAGCAAAGCAGAGAGTAATAACCATTAGAGGTTGTGATTTCAGAATCACATATTCCAAACAACAGAGAAGCTCACAAGTCCTATCCAAAATGTGCAGAAAAATCAGCTGAAGAAATAGGAGTAGAGGTTCACTCACTAAAGGAAAATAAATACTTTGAAGTCTTTTTTGATTCCATTTTGGTCGTTTTTTTGTCCTGGACCCTCATGAGGCAGTTGGGGATCCATGAGTGCAGTGTTGGGCTCTATCTATTCCTCTGATTTATGCGACCTGCAAGTTTCTTTTCCTTCAGGTCCCATTATTTCTCCCTCTCAATTGTGTTGTGTAGGCAGAGCATGGACGTTTTGCCTCGTTTTCCTTGCCAGGTTCCTCAGTATCTAGTGAGATTGGTGTAATCACCCCTATCTGCTGCCCCCCTTGGGTGATGAAAGACTGCTAGCATATTTTTGCGGGGTGGGGGCATGGGCATGCCCATGATGGGCAGGCCTCACCCATATATTTAGTTTTTTAAATAAGCCCTGGTGTCTTGTGTGCTTTCTGCCCCCCATGGGGCAGATTGGCAGTAATTACCCCATCCACCCCCGGGTGGAAAAAAGACTGATTTCGTAAGGGGGTGGGATAACAAAAGCCCTTTCCCAAGGTGTTGCTTCCCCAAATTCCTTGGTGTCTAGTGGGTGGAACCCTGCTTGGGAATTTCTCTCCTATGGTAATCTCTAAGCAAGGATCCACTGAGAAGAGATCTCATTGGAAAGCGGAGGTTTCCCCCTTGTTAATGCTACCTCTCCCACCTCAATTGGGGTGGAAATCACAAACGCCGCAACTTACCAGTGGTGGAACGCTGCTCATAGGAACTTTGCCTCGCCCTGCAGACTGTTCACGGGGGCTGCTCCATCTTTGCACCTGGCTCCCTGCACTCCGACCAGTCCCTCTCCGCCGCCGTTGGCCTCCTGACATCTGGCACGGCCGCCGAGTGAGGGGGACTACAGGTCCCAGCAGTGCTTGCGGCAGGAAGCTGCCGACGCCCTGCACGCACCCGGAGGCGCTCTTAAGCAGCGGGGGTCCTCGACAGAGCGGGTGGAAATCACAAACGCCGCAACTTACCAGTGGTGGAACGCTGCTCATAGGAACTTTGCCTCGCCCTGCAGACTGTTCACGGGGGCTGCTCCATCTTTGCACCTGGCTCCCCGCACTCCGACCAGTCCCTCTCCCCCGCCGTTGGCCTCCTGACATCTGGCACGGCCGCCGAGTGAGGGGGACTACAGGTCCCAGCAGTGCTTGCGGCAGGAAGCCGCCGACGCCCTGCCCGCGCCCGGAGGCGCTCTTAAGCAGCGGGGGTCCGCGCATCGCGGGACGCTCACGCGGGTGATGCCGGGCTAAGCCCGGGCAAAGGGCGGGCCCTCTACGGCCCTCATCGGCCAGAAGAGGCTGGGCTGGGCCAGAGGTCCTGGTTCTTGATTTCTGTAAGTAGTGTCCTATTTATCAACTCAGTCCTCCACTGTTTTCATTGCATGATGGCCACTGCTGCTACCAGCCCTGTTATTGCTGGATAAGATAAAAACGGAGGCACGCCAAACCGGACCTTGGACGGCTATTTTCTTAAAGCTGGTCCTGAGGGCAATAAGGAACTGCTGCTAGCAGAGTATGGCGGGCAGATCGTCGTCGTTCAATTGAACGCATTAAAAATAGGACCCTGTCTGAACCTATAATGTCTGTCACCTTGGAAGACGATCTAAGCACTACATTGATAGACAACATATCACCAACTGCTAGTGTGCCCCTACTACTTAAAGAATGTTTAGCTCCTGCTGTGTCACCTACGCAAACCCAATCAGAACTATTAATTGTGACTAATGATCCCCCTAGTACATCTAAAATTCCCAATACTATGATTTCGCCTACAATTAGACCAGGCAAGGTAGTAAGAGGTAAAAACCCGAGGCCACAGCCACAAAAAATACATGGGCCTCCACCTCCCAAAAGGAGACGAAAAACAACCATTATAAATAAGCCCAAATTAAGCCACACTGATTTTGGGAAGAAAGTGAACCCTGTTACTACCACGACTACGGGAGAACTTGCTACTAAGCAATCAATAGCATCTTGTTCAACCATCCCAACACCCGTGATACCATCTCCCCAAGCTGTTATAGAGCCAGATATCACCTATACTCCAATGGAAGAAGGTTTGCAACCAGCCTCCCCCAAGACTCTTTTGGACAATATAGAACTGATTGTGCGAAGCTACATGCTTGCCTTATCTGAAAGACTCAAGGGAATGGAACTAAGGTTGGGAAAAATAGAGGGGGATCTGACAACACTTGGGAATTCTTTCAGATCACTAGGGCCCCTGAAAGTGTCACACCCTCAAAAAACTACTATGCCACTGCTCACCCTCCCAAAAGATGTGACGGCTGTAACATCCTCTATCATTGGCAACAACCAGATAGCAGTAACTCCAGCTGCTTCTAACCATTCGCTTGCAGGTGTGCCATCATCTGTTAGCAAACTTTCTAGTAAACCTAAGCCAAAGCAGCCAACAACATCTATGGGCAAACCAAACGCAACATCAACCAGTAATACTGACACTCCAGCCAATACCCAGGCAAGGGAACCAAGTATCCCCCCAAACAGGCTCCCAAGATCAGAAGAGAATGAGACCAACTTTGTAAGAGGGGGACAGGCTAGGAGACCACCTATGGAACTCCCGCCAGAAGCCTTGCCGTACGTAGTTGTACTTACTGGGGTCCCTGAGCTGTCAAGTGGCAAACGGGAAGGCTATTTCCAGCTAAAAAATAAGATAATGCATTGGCTATCTTTGTATAGACCCAAAGCCAACCATGTAAATGGTGAAATAGCCCATGTTCGTCGCTTGTCTTGGCTGGGAGGAAGAACAAAGGACATAGGGGGTGACATTGTTGTTATAAACTTCAGGGACAGAAAAGCAGTTCAGTATATTTTGAATTGGCCTTTTGGTAATGAAAATAACTGTATTGTACCACGTCCCTTGACGTATTTCTATCCAAGATCCACAGTATTTCCCCCCCAACATTTAAGTAACAACACCCATCTTACCAACCACTTTTTCAACATGGAGACTGCCAGGAATCCCGCATACATGCACCAGTCAGTTCCAACTCCTGCGATGCATGGGTGGAACACTATACCGACAGGCCGCAATATAGGACAAAATGGTAACATGACCCATTTGATGCCATTTACTCCTTTAGAGCTAACAAACAGGTTTGAGACATTCAGTGGTATGGAGGAATGTGATTGATGCCTAAAGAGCACAGAGGATGTTGGGAGGATTGAAAACGTATCATGCACTATGAGGTTGGATAAAGAAAAGGGTATTAGTTGTCTAAAGACAGGGCTATGCATTGTTGCAACTGATGATGATGCCAATAATAGCTTGCCTGTTATTCCACCCATAGTGACTCTTGGTAGAAAAGAGGGATCTCCATTGCTTATACCTGCCATAAGGTTAGAAAGTAGAAATGCCGTAAGAGGAAACGAAAATGTCCCATGTATATTAAAACATAATGAAGAACAGGTGACTAATGGTCCTATGGTGGGCTTGGGTGCTGATGGTTTAAGTAAGGATGAAGATATTAACAGTTTGTCTGCTGTCTTACCTGTAGCGCCTTATAATTCAAACGAGGGATCCCCCTGCTTACACTTGTTTCATGGAACATAGCTGGGGTGCGTGCGAAACTATGTGATCCCGACTGGAATGAATATATGAATACTTTTGATATCTGTGTGCTACAGGAGACCTGGGCTACAGCACAGATGCACAGGGTTGGCTATAACACTTACCAAATGGAGGCTGTGCCTTCTACAAGAGGTCGTGCATCTGGAGGTCTACTAATATGGATCAGTGTATCTATTAAAATAGGCATAAAAATGCTCAAAACTGATTCCCCAGACATTCTTGGTCTGGAAGTAACTACAGCAGATAATAGGGTGATTCACCTCTTTAATGTATACAACAGCCCTCAACCTTCCCATAAGGAATCATTGTGTATAGGGAAGCTAGACTCACTTATGGATACATTAAGAATAGGTGCAAGTGTCATTTTATGCGGGGATCTGAACTGCAACTTCGAACCAATTACAGATATAGCACAATTGTTGGAAGACGAGGACACTGCCAATGGAATACCAGTCCTGAATGAAAATAGAATGGTGGCTGACACTTCATTGGCTTTGCAGATCACAAGATTGTTGACTTCCCATGGCCTGAGAGCGTGTAATGGGCGTATGCCATCTGACAGCCCGAAAGCCCCTACTTTTAAGAGACATGAGTATGAGAGTAAATTAGATTATGTCATAGTCTCTCTCGACCTGTGGCCTTTCACAGAAGATCTAAAAGTTAAAAAGAGATATGAAAGTGACCACTTCCCTTTGGAAACAAGCTTCCAACAAAGTATGCTAAAGGGGTCGGGAGCTACGGAGGCAGGCTATAGCCTAGCATACTCACCCAGTAAAGACAATATTGTCCTTAGTAATAATCGCAAGGCGGTTAAATGGGCCTATGTATTGGGAAAAGAGGATTTACTGGCCAATATATATAGTACCTTTGCAGACACCTTAAGCTCATACTGTCCATATAGCTGTGATCCCAAAGATTTCATAGAATTGCATAAATCCCTTTTCAGCAAATTATTAGTACTTCTCACAAAAATCCCTAAAAAAGGTGCAGGCTCGATCAACGCAAAAGTCAAGGGTAAACCTTGGTATAACAGGGAATGGCGTCTTGCTAAAACTGCACTGATTAATGATGTTAAAAGGGATCGTCCATTAGAAATTAGAGATAAAAGGAAGGCCTATAACAAAATCATAGCAAGAGCTAAATCCTCTTGGGATGAGGAAATATGGCTCAGCATGCTAATAGCCGCTAAAAACAAGGACCAGAGACAATTTTGGGAAATAGCAGCTAAGGGAAATAATCGTGAGAAAGGTTCCAGGGAGGTATACTTGGATGAGGACACTTGGGTTAAACACTTCCCATCACTATATGAAGCTAAAACTTCAACTGATGTGGTCACAACAAACGCACCCATTGTCGCTATACCAGCTAATACCCCTCCGGCAGTGTTTAATATACATGAAACAGAGATAGCAATTGCCATGGTAAAGAAAGGGAAGGCGCCTGGACTAGACAAAATTCCGGGAGATCTCTATCTGTGCAATGTCGAGGTTTGGGCACCCTATCTGAACCATTTATTTAACATAGTTGCAGCTAGTGACCACATTCCGGACACATGGAATGGTGCAGAAATTATTACCATTTTTAAAAAAGGGGATCGTGGCGATCCAGCCAATTATCGCCCCATTAGTCTTTTAGACATAACGCAGAAGATCTATGCTAGACATATTTTAAATCGAATAAATTCATGGCTGGAGGATGAGTCAGTCTTATCCAAATATCAGGCGGGATTTAGGAATAAAACAAGTACCATAGACCAGGTTTTTAGGCTATGCTGCTTGTATTGGAAATATGTCATCATTCGCAAGGGTCACTTGTATGTGACCTTTGTAGACCTGCGAGCAGCATTTGACCTAATTCCCCGTGATCTACTCTGGGAAACTCTGAATAGGCAAGGGCTGCCAGGCGAATTGTTAAAACTCGTAATGGGCTTGCACCAGGAGAATTATGCCAAAGTAAGGTGGGGCCCAAACGGGGAACTTACAAACCCAATCCCCATTAAACGGGGAGTACGCCAGGGATGCGTACTGGCTCCCACCCTTTTCTCCCTATACGTAAATGACATCGCAGCCTATATGGAAAATTGTGAGAATGATTTGCCCCGATTAGGAGGGGTACGTGTTGCGTCCCTCCTTTTCGCGGATGATACAATTTTAATTTCACAAACGCCACGCGGCCTTCAGACCCTCCTGGACAGGTTCCAACAGTATTGTATCACGAAAGGATTAGAAATTAATATTAAAAAAAACAAAATACATGGCACTAAACCCGCACAAAACTTTTAAAAGGAATCTAATGTTAAACGGAAAAAAATTAGACTATGAACACAGTTTTACATAACTGGGAGTTCTGATAGATTCTTTAATGGGATGGGGCCCACAACTAGAGAAATCAAAACTGGTGTTTAAACAAAACTGTGTTCCCATATTGCAGAGACACAACAAAAGTGTCAATAAGGCGGTCACCCCAGCAGTAGAGCTTTTTAGATACAAGGTCCAATCAGCCTCACTGTATGGGGCGGAAATTTGGGGGCCAGTATGTAAGAAAACTTTTGAAGCACTCGGAAATAAGTTTATTAGGGGTCTTTTAAAAGTTCCTACTAATACCCCACTGATCCCCTTATTTCTTGACCTAAATCTCAAACATACAGACCATCACGCAATATTAAGACCAGTATTGTTGTGGGTCAGGTTATGGACAACTATTGAACTATCAGATTACAAAAATGGCTTGAAAGAGGTCCTTGAACTTGATAGTGACAGGAAAATCTTTTGGTTTAAACATGTAAAAACCTGGCTAGCTAAGCTCGGATTAATGCACTTCTGGAACGAGCGAGGATCTCTAAATTCAGTCTCTAAGAAAATAGTCAAACTGTCTTTTTGGTCATATGTGAGTAACGATTCCGTGTATATAAGAACACATGGTCCTCTGACAGAAAAATTCCTTATGGTAAAAAATGAGGCATCCTTTGAACAATTCTTAGATGAAATCGAGCCACCCTTGGCCAAATCTCTGTATTTAAAATTTAGATATGGAACATTGAGATCCAAAGTAACAGAGAAAAGTTGGGGGAAGACAGACAATGACTGTTGCAGTTTATGTATCAACAACCAAAGGGAGGATATCTATCATATATTATTTTTCTGCCCTAGCTACGTTAAGGCAAGGAAAAGATGGATAGTCCCTTTGTGCCGCAACATTGGTTCCACTTCACATAGGGAAGCTGGTAGGATCCTAAGAACGGACACCAGCCAAGTACTTGTGTTCGGAATCAGTAGATTTTTACTGTCCGTTTACTATACTAGAAGGAAACTAAATCTTCCATTTTAAACAAGGGAAACTGCCATCCTGATATTTTGTAAATCATGAATTATGCCTAGCTATTTGTGTCTTCTCAAATTCCCGGTTGTTATAATCAATTTAATGTTTTTTTAATGTGATTTTTAAACATTTTAACATATTTATTCATTTCTGCGCCAAATATTCAATTGTAAACTTATGTGTCCTAATACGACTAAATGTTGCTCCTATAATTGGGTGCTCAACCATAATGAATTGTATGCTTCATATGTGATGAATTTAATTAAGCTTTCATATTTTACTGTATCTTTTAAGTTGCAAGTCAATGAAATAAAGATTAAAAACTGTAAACTGTAAACTGAATGAACCTAAACCATATTAATAGCATTTTATTGTTTAGCTGGCTGCATTTTCAATGTATAGGACTTCCATCCTCCTGGATCAGTGTAGGTCCCAATTAAGCCACTAAGCCACTCAATTATTACAGAAAGCAAAGCAGAGAGTAATAACCATTAGAGGTTGTGATTTCAGAATCACATATTCCAAACAACAGAGAAGCTCACAAGTCCTATCCAAAATGTGCAGAAAAATCAGCTGAAGAAATAGGAGTAGAGGTTCACTCACTAAAGGAAAATAAATACTTTGAAGTCTTTTTTGATTCCATTTTGGTCGTTTTTTTGTCCTGGACCCTCATGAGGCAGTTGGGGATCCATGAGTGCAGTGTTGGGCTCTATCTATTCCTCTGATTTATGCGACCTGCAAGTTTCTTTTCCTTCAGGTCCCATTATTTCTCCCTCTCAATTGTGTTGTGTAGGCAGAGCATGGACGTTTTGCCTCGTTTTCCTTGCCAGGTTCCTCAGTATCTAGTGAGATTGGTGTAATCACCCCTATCCGCTGCCCCCCTTGGGTGATGAAAGACTGCTAGCATATTTTTGCGGGGTGGGGGCATGGGCATGCCCATGATGGGCAGGCCTCACCCATATATTTTGTTTTTTAAATAATCCCTGGTGTCTTGTGTGCTTTCTGCCCTCCATGGGGCAGATTGGCAGTAATTACTCATCCACCCCCTGGGTGGAAAAAAGACTGATTTCGTAAGGGGGTGGGATAACAAAAGCCCTTTCCCAAGGTGTTGCTTCCCCAAATTCCTTGTTGTCTAGTGGGTGGAACCCTACTTGGGAATTGCTCTCCTATGGTAATCTCTAAGCAAGGATCCACTGAGAAGAGATCTCATTGGAAAGCGGAGGTTTCCCCCTTGTTAATGCTACCTCTCCCACCTCAATTAATGCTCAGAGATATGCCCCCAAGCACTGATGCAGTGAAAGTAAAATGAGCCCATTGGCTCATTTTACTTTCACTTTACAGTAATGATGTATCATTACAGTAAAGCAAAACAAAAGACAAAAGCTGCTGGAGAAGCTCTTCCTGAGCAGCCCAGGTTTGAGAAAGAATAGAGGAATTCCTCTGGTGCAGAGAAGCAGAGGGGCCATTATAGGCCTCCCCAGTGTCGGTTAATGGCCGACAGATGCACTGGGCAGGTAGTGTGCTGACACCCAAACTTAAGATGTTAAATATCATCTGAAACCTGTAAAGCAATTTTAAGCCATATTACACTTGCACCTCTTACCGTTGTTGATTGCTCCTTGTTTGTATACCATTGGCAAATTGATGTTTTGATCATAGTATTATTTGCGACCTGCTTTTTTAAAAATTTCTTTTAGCATATTTAATTGTATTTTATGATGTTCTTAATTTCCAACACCCACTGGGCATATTCCAACCTTTCGCTGCCACACATTCCTAATGTGTAAGGCCTTAGACATTGGATAACCCTCCTCCACTGCCAGTGACAACGTAATATTTTCCAAGGCACTACATCGCTACCACCTATGTCCTGGGGGCAAACGTTTGCTTTAGTGTCTGACCTTGGATTTATTTTTCATTGTGAAAAACTCATGAACCCTAATCGATATGTGAACTATTCACTAAATGATGGTTGAATCCGGTACCTAAATTGCATCTTGCGGTATTCGATCACTTTTTTGATTTGCGAATCACATGTCTATGTTGTGGGACTCAAGTTTTATAATAATACTAATCTTATTTTTATTATTATTATTTATTTATTTATTTATTTATTTTTTCGATTTGTAGGGCGCATTAGCTACCCAAAAAGGGTTTCCCGGCGCCTAGACTCAGCTAGTAGAAAAACAGGAGAAGGAAGGTGGCTATTGAGAATTATTGATCAAATAGCCAGGTCTTGACATGCCTTCTAAACCTGGCGTAATTTTCCTCCTTTCGGATAAAGGGAGGGAGTGTGTTCCAGAGGGAAGGTCCTAGGTGTGCAAAAGATCTGCCACCTACTCTTGCCAGTTTAAATCTTGGCACACAAAAGTTGGCCGCTGATTGCGACCGAAGATTATGCTTTGGAGTGTAAGGGTGGGCTAGAGCTAGGAGGTATTTAGGTGCCGTGCCTGCTTTAATTCTGAACATGTAGTTCAGTGCTTTAAAAAGGATTCTATTTTCAACCCTGAGCCAATGTATTTTTTTTATTTATTGTTACAATAATTTTCTTCTCATAATTATTATTATTACTAGTAGTAGCAGTAATGCAATTGTTATTATTTTGTTATGTTTTTGCTAACATCATCAGCATTAGGTATTGTTACTTTAATCATCAAGATTATTGTTACTGGTCTCATAATTGCTGTTATTACTAACATACTTTTTAGCTTTATAATTGTTATTGTAATTAATATTTTATGATGATTGCAATATGAATGATAGTAAAAAGAATAATTAATATTCACACAATAACTTTGTTTTTTATAGCAGTAAATAACATTTCTAAGCACTGTTAACAACATGTTACTAACCCAACCTCTCAATCTCCAAATGATGAGCTTGCCTTGCTGAGGCTGTAACTTTCTGGGAGTACATAAAAAGCGTACTGCTTCTGCACTCTGATAAACTCTTAAATGGGTTTGTGAAATGGCACAAAAAAGGCAACAACATTGGGAATATTCCTAAAAACTTAGTACAAATAGAAAGCGCTTTGCCCTCGTTGCAATTTTACCAACAGGAAGTTGGACGTTTCGGGGTAATACACAAATACATTTAGAAGGGGGCACCTGCAATTCTACTTCCCAAACTGATAAATGCTTTTGTGAATCAGCCCCATCGCCTCCAAAACTCTGCCCCTGTTTGCAGTAAACATCCCGCCCACTGGGATATCTTTCCAACCTATTATTAATAATAATAGGAATAACACTAATGGCAGATGTGAAGAGCAACAATAGTGTTGATTTTCATATGACCAATAATTATGAAGCAGAAAATATAATAATAACGACAACGTTGAAATGAATTCCTGACGTAGGCAGCTCGTGGGCTAATAGTGCGCTATGTATGTACACTACCTTCATTATGATTATCACCTCTCATTAGTGTAATAGTAATAATAATATTAAAAATGATTACGACGACGATGATGATGATGACGTCAATAATAATTCTTGTCAGCACTTATCTCCATCTCTTAGAATATGCAAGCATTCAAGGCCTTTCCAGTCTAAATGCCGCAAAGTACTGACTTTTCTCTCAGGGATTCTATCTATCAGCTACAGAATGTCTACCCTTTTCCACCAATGTATTAATTCTGTTTCTTCTGGTGGAGTCAGTCGGCCAATCAGTCATTGTTGGTGCTATGCCCAGCGCCTCCTTTTGCCCGCAGTCCTCCTGGCTGCACCAATCAGTGTCTTCTTGCTCTTTTTGCCCTATCCTATATGGTACAAACAACATGTTTTGAGATCTGTAGTTCATTCTCTGCTCATTCATTTCTAATTCCTTCAAGCAGGGGAAGGAGAGAGTAAAGTCCGTCCCTCAAATTGCTATGCCAACATGATATAAGACTGACAAGGGAAATTACAACACCCCACGATGCAATGTGTAAAGTTAAGAAGAAAAAAAATCTGAATATGCGGGAATTGGTTTTTATGGACCGGTGAGCCATCCGAAATTTAACAACCTCTGATCTTTCGAAAGTCTACTGTAAGTCATATTTACTACACTTTTTCAGGTTTTACTGCAGGTTCTGAGCCCGTTTTTTGCTGACAAGCAAGGCAGAGGGTTTAAAGCAACTCCCTGCTGAATATGCCACCGTAAACCTTTGCACAAACATGAGGGGGTTTTAGCTGAATCTGGAAAACGGTTTCCTGAGATTACTGGAAAGTCGCTTCGTATACAGTTGTTAATTGAATTCTGCTAAAGGCCTTCTGTATGTTGCTCACAGGAGCCTTTGATCTTTTTGGGAAATGCACTTGTGCCGCTCCCCCGGCGATACTGCTAGTGAACTGCTAAATTCCTCATTGCCTCATGAATGCTAATCAGAGAAGTCGATGCGGTGGACAGAACCTGCCAATACCTTCTTTCTGAAGCTATGCACTGGTGGTGGAGGGAGAAGTGAGGGGATTCGGCAATGGTGCGAGGGGGGGGGGGGGGTGTTCGGTGACAATTTTCATTAAGAGCAGAGATATTCCTCTTACACTGTATTACTGTGCAGTAGTTACAGATGTAGGACAGATTTTTGACTCTTTCCAGTTATGCTAATATAGCAGTGTGAAGAGCAAATTGCAACTGAGCGCCAGCACACGGATATCCCGTCGTCCACTGCGCACTCTTGAAAAGGAGCTGAGGAGACGTAGGGGCATATTATCGCTGGATTACATTGCCGTTTTAACGAAGTATTATCAATGTTTTGCTAACAGGCGATGTAATTCCAGCGAGGATTATCAGGAATAGCACGTGTAATCCAGTGATGATTTCACAGCACTAAGGTGAAGTTTGCTGATAGTAGAGTGTGGACCTAACCTGGCAATCCACCTGCCATTATTAGTATAAGTCAATTTATAAGCAGGCGTTACATTCCTGTGATAACCGCGGCTAGCGCGGTTATTTTTAGCGCTTCGCGGGTCAGCTGCATGGCTTGTAAATATCGCAAAGCTGTGGTACCGAGAATTCCCATGTTGCCTCACTGAAGAACGCCTACTTTGCATGTCATTAGCGATATTGTTCGCTGACATGCAAAGTCACAAGGAAACGCGCGCTAACACTTGTTAGCTTGTGTAGGAGAGTAGGGTCTGCTTCCTATGTTCACCCCCACTTTTTGCTGTGATTCTCTGGTTTTTAGGATTTAACCCCTTCCATGCGGCCGTGATTCTGTGCCTGTGCGGCAGAATCGAGAGTGGGCGGGTTTATGACGGCCCCAGCCGTCATCAGCACACGAGCACCGTAGTGCATGACGGCTGGGGTCCGTCATCAGCATGCAAGGGGTTAATGTCGCTGTGGACCTGCTAATCAGACCCACAGCCCAGCTGTTCTCTCTCTAAATTGATACCATGTACTTTAGGTACATACCTGATTGGGTATTGGGTCATCTTTGTGAGCCTCTGTATAGTGTACCATAGGTACCCAGGGCTTAGGTGCATCCAAGGCCTACCAGGGGGCAGGGCTGCAGCATGTATTATACCACCCCTAGCTGGCC
This sequence comes from Lissotriton vulgaris, assembly GCF_964263255.1. Classification (NCBI taxonomy): domain Eukaryota; kingdom Metazoa; phylum Chordata; class Amphibia; order Caudata; family Salamandridae; genus Lissotriton; species Lissotriton vulgaris. Next base: position 1,473,626,387 of record NC_141685.1, read on the forward strand.
ATCCAAACTGACACCACAGGCTAATCACTTAGCTTGGGTAAGGTGGTGTAATCACCCCTTACTTAGATATAGTATATCTATATATACCTTATATATAGACACATATGCACCTATAAGTCACTCCTATGGTAGGCCTTGACAATCCTGGAGGCAGAGTGCTTGGTTTTATGTGAGAGGGTGCCCTAGCATGAGCTGAGCCCCTCTGCAGCTTTCGGAACCATCTCCTTATAGCTGTTCTATGATGTAGCCATACCATATACTCTTAAGTGCATTATAATCCTCGCGGTTAATGCTAACTTTAATTTGGCTTTATCAAAACATGTTGTTTAAGGTGTCAAACACTTTGGAATACTACCCCCCCCCCCCCACCAGTCCTGGCAGCGGAGGTAGCATTCCACCCTTCTAGAGGGAAAAGACATGTATGTTACTGTTTTATCCGGTTAAAGTTAAACAGAGCCTCAGCATCACAAAATGGATGCTGCTGCCACAGACACGAGTCTGACCTCCTGCTGCTTGGGGGGAAAACTCCAGCAAGGGAGCCTGGACAATAGGTTTCCTGTCAAGGGAGGTGCCAGCCCCTTCCCAGACAGCCTGTAGTGTATTGGGTCAAGGTGGGTTGAATGGAAAGATGTTTTTCCAGACACTGCCTGGGGCACACAAGGTGATCCATGCATTCAAACCAGTTGTCGGGGCACTCCAGCCCTGCTCTGGGGCAAAACTGATCAAAGGGAAAGGGGTTTAACCACCCTATTCCCAGGTCCACCCATAGGAGGGACCTAGAAGGTAATCCAGCCCATTTTCTAAGTATAAAGATAGCTACTGTGTCCCCAGGACTTTAGATTATCATGGAACAAAACTTGGATACAGAACTATTGGACCTTCAACGTTTTATTTTGATAAGAAGACTGAAGACATCTCCCTTGTGGTCAAGGAGTGACCACCCTGTGCAAACAGGCACCACCAGTAACTTGCTGGTCTGCTTTGTCGATGCTCCCGCTGGAACCCGAAGACTCAGTGACACAGGACCTGGACTCTCAGACTTCACTAACTCCGATCTACATCCGCAGCAAAGTCGAGACCTGTGATGGACACGAGAGATGTGAGATCGGACACCCTGGACATCCTGCATTTTGCTAACAGCGCAACTACCGAGACACCCTTGCAGTTGTGCATTGGGGTACGAGAAGCCCAAGACCCGAGCGCTATTTGCACTGAAGCTCAGCCCTCCACACTCCACGAGTGTCGCGTGGGGCCCACTCTTGCATTTAAGCTCAATGCATCTTGCCGTTTGCTAACCTGAAGACAAACCTTTGAAACCAAACTGCTTTCCTGGTTGCTCCAGGCTTGCTTCAGCTTTGATGCAAAGGAGAAGCCCCTAAGACCTTTCTGGTCTGACCCGAAGCCAATCTTCACTTCCTGCGTGGATTGCGTTTGCCAAGGCTTGTTGGGCCCAATCCGGATACCGACACTGCAGTCAACTGGACCCTTTATGGAACAGCTAGAATCCAGCTCCTGGTTGTCGTCGACGCCTCCTGGTCTTCGTGGCTGCAGAGAAAAGCTTCACCCTTTCACCTGAGATCATCGCGACATCGCCTGGTTCCTTCCGGGTCACTGGCTAGTGACCCAGACTCTGTCCCCTCTGCTTTCAGGTTCTTCACTTCACTGATCCACTCGGACACTTTTCCTCTGGTCGCCTGCAGCACTTCTTTTCAGATCTCTATAGAAAACGATGACAAAACCCGACACGGAAAGACACCTATGCACCCTGCTTCCCTGGGTGAGGTAACACGAGTACTCCGGTGCTCCCGTGGGTCTTGACTCTTGAAGTGCCCTAGTTTAAAGGGGTTTTACCGTAGTCCATCCAGAAGTGTCCTTAAACAGTAACTTTGTAACTTCTTCGTTCTCCATTATAAGTCAATGGTAACTCGCAACTGTGTTTAAACACTGAACGCGTCTCCCGTGTGTCTCCTACTTCCTAACCTTTGGTTGTTTAGTGTAGCCCCAGTGATTCCCTAGGCCCTAGGCCTCTTCACTATTTCTGAAGTGGTTCTTATACCACTTACTTAGTATATGGTTTGTGAGGCCCCTAGGCATAACTGTATTTGTGCAACTTATCGTATGCTAATTGAGTAACTTGTGATGTACTTCGATCTCTGACCTCATAAAGAGTGCAGAGGGGTTGTGCTAGAAATAAATACATATATATTAGATTCATACCTTGTGTGGTGTCCTTTCATTTGGTATTCAAGGGATTATAATTGGTAAAACAGCTTGCATCAAATGCTCTCTGAAGTCTTATACTATGACTGCTGGTCCATGCTGCCACTAGGATAGCTTGTCTATAAGGTTGACTTTACAACCACCATCAATAAGGGTCGTTTAGACTGGTGCAAGGTGCCCACTACAATAGTGGACATCATATGCCAGGCTAACTTCTCACATTGGTGTGCAGCAGCTGGGATAAGAGCCTGCTGTTGTTTTACCATATAATCTTAAAAGATCACATTAAGGTACCTGTAAGTACATATAAATCAAGTTCTTACAATCCTTTAAGTTCTACTGAACTTAGCAGTTGTAGAGGAAAGGGCTTAGAACACCCTGACTATAGCTCCTAGAGAGGTTCTAGTAGGAAACCATTCAGTGTAGGTAGGTGCACACACCACACCTCACTAGAAAATGTCAGTGGAGGCAGGCCCTAGTGGACCTCTTCAAGAAGACACCCAGAGGGTGCCTTCTAAGTATGACTCATTCACCTTTAATGAACTTAGAAGCCTGTGTGCAGCCAGAAAGTTGAAACAAGGACAGAGTGCAAACCTTACCCACCGGATAGATCTCTTAGTGGTCAGACCCAAGGAGCCAAGGTAGTGGAGAGGGGGTCCATCTATCAACAGAGGAAATTCCAACTGGGGAAGATCCATTGGTCTCTAATGAGGATGATGACCAGGATGCAGTAGATGAACCTGACCTGGGCAACACAGGACTATTTGGTGGTGGAGAGAGCCATGGCGGGCCCCCTCCTAACCTTCCAAGTAGGCCTAACCGTAGGAACAGAAGGAACAGATCACTGTCCAGTGGTTCTGGTCATTCTGATTCCTCAGTAGGGTCCAGTGCCTCTGCTAGGAGTAGGATGACTTCCCCTCAGAGGAGAGAGCACAAATCTAGGATGAAGGAAGTAAATCTTAGGGTCAAGAGGCAAGAAGTTGCCCTTGCAAAAGAGACCCTGTCTCTTGAAAGAGAAAAAAAGTTAAGTGGGTTAGAATCCACTGGTGGCAGCAATATTCCTAGAGATAGGGGAAGGTCTTATGACCATAAAAACCTAAATAAGATTGTCCCTCCTTACAAGAGTGGGGATGACATCCACAAGTGGATAACTGCTTTGGAGAGGGCCTGCAGAGTACAGGAGGTACCCCAGAGTCAGTGGGCAGCAATCCTATGGCTCTCCTTTTCAGCTAAAGGAAGAGACAAGCTCCTCACAGCTAGTGATGAGGATGCTAACAACTACACTGTCCTGAAGAGTGCTCTGATAGATGGGTTTGGCTTAACCACTGAGCAGTATAGGTTGCTGTTCAGAGACACCCAGAAGACACAGACTCAGGACTGGACTGACTTTGTAGATTGTGCTACTAAGGCTCTGGAAGGCTGGTTACTGGGCAGTAAGGTCAATGACTATACAGGATTGTATAATTTGATCATGAGAGAACAGATTCTTAATAATTGTCAGAACCAGTTATTGCATCAACACCTGATTGACTCTGATCTGACCTCTCCCCAAGAATTGGGAAAGAAGGCAGACAAATGGGTCAGAACCAGGGTGAAGCAGAAGGTACAGAACCAACGTGGTGATCAGAAGAAGCAAGACCAAAAGGGTGGGGAGAAAGCAAAAGACCAGAAGTCTTTACCAGGTCCCCAAAAAGCTTCTTATGCTGGGGGTTCTAAGAAATCCAAAAAGAAAGAAGGTCCAAAGAAACCATGGTGCAACTTTTGTAAGGTTAATACTCACTGGTCCAGAGATTGCGCCAAAAAGGAGGTAGCTCCAGCCACCATTGCCCCTAAGGCAACTGTTCCCCCTAGTTCAGCTCCAAGTGGTGGTTCTCAACAGAAAGGTGTAGTAGGGTTAACCTTGGGAACTGAGGTAGATTCTCGCCTAGTCAGAATATCAACTCAAGCTGTTCTTGTCTGTGATGTGGACATGGCTATGTCTTCTACTGTGAGCCCCAGTAACTTGGGCAAGTACAGACAGACTCCTTTAATTAATAACAAAGTGGCTCAGGCCTACAGGGACACATGTGCAAGTGTCACCATGGTGACACCCAACTTTCTGAACCCTGGACAGATAATACTAAGTGACAATTACCTAGTGACCAATGCAAGCAATGTCACTACCACCCATAGTATGGCAATTGTTAATTTCGCCTAGGGAGGGGTAACTGGCCTCACAAGAGTTGTTATTAGTTCAGACTTCCCTGTAGAATGTTTGCTTGGCAATGACCTAGAATCCTCAGTCTGGTCTGAAGTGGAGTATAGGACTCATGCAGAGATGTTAGGTATATCAGCACATATCCTTGTTGTGACCAGGTCACAGGCCAAAAAGTGCACCACTGAACAGGCCCTGGATCCTGAAATAATGGACCAGTTGCCTGCCAGGAGGAGAAGCAGTAGGGTTAAGGCAGTGCCTTCCCCCTTGCCTCAGAGTGAGGATCAGCCTGCCAAGGAAGCTTATTGTGAGACCCAAGAAGGAACTGTCCTAGAAGAGCTTGAGCCTGATCAAGTTGAGTTCCTTGGGACAGGGGGACCTTCAAGGGAAGATCTGAAGCAGGAGCAGTTGGACTGTCCTTCTCTTGAACCCCTCAGACACCAAGCTGCTGCTGAGGCTGCTGGGAATGCTAATGGAACCCATAGAGTGTATTTGGATAAAGGGCTCCTGTATTCAGAGGCTAGAGACCCCAAGCCTGGTGCTTCCAGGAGGTTGGTCATACCTTTGGCATTCAGGGGCTTCCTTCTTACATTAGCCCATGATATTCCCCTTGCAGGACATCTTGGCCAGAACAAGACTTGGGGCAGGCTTGTCCCTCACTTTCTTTAGCCCCACATGTCAGAAGAAACCAAGGAGTTTTGTAGCTCCTGTGTCACCTGCCAAGCCAGTGTCAAATCAGGTGGCACCACAAAGGCCCCCCTAATACCGAACCCCCTGTGGTGGGGGTTCCCTTTGAAAGAGTTGGGATAGACATTGTTGGACCAATGGATCCCCAAACAGTCTCTAGGCACAGGTTTATTCTGGTGATAGTGGGCCATGCCACCAGATACTCAGAAGCTATTCCCCTAAGGACCACAGCAGCACCTGTTGTGGCAAGAGCCCTCCTGTGAGTTTTCTCAAGAGTGGGGTTTGGGAGGAGCTTGTCTCAGACAGAGGTGCAAACTTTATGTCTGGATATTTGACTGCTATGTGGAAAGAGTGTGGAGTGAACTACAAGTTCACCACACCCTACCACCCACAGTGTAATGGTCTGGTTAAAAGATTCAATAAAACCTTTTAAGGCATGATTAAGGATTTATCTGAAAAGCTTAGGCAAAGATGGGACATCCTACTGTCCTGCCTTTTGTTTGCTTACAGAGAGGTCCCACAGAAGGGGGTTGGCTACAGCCCTTTTGAACTTCTGTTTGGGCACCCTGTAAGAGGACCCCTTTGTCTGATGAAGGAAGAGCGGGAGTTACCGCTCAAAGCTCCAAAACAAGACATTGTGGATTATGCACTTGGTCTCCGCTCCAGGATGGCTGAGTATATGAAAAAGGTGTCCCAAAACTTGAGGCTAGCCAGGAACTCCAAATGCCTGGCATGACCAAAAGGCTGTGCTCACTGTTTACCAGCCAGGGCAGAAAGTGTGGGTGTTGGAGCCAGTGGCCCAGCACCACTCCAAGACAAGTGATATGGACCCCACTCTATTGTTGAACAGAAGGGAGAGGTAACCTATCTGGTTGATCTTGGAACTTCAGAAAAACGTTTGAAAGAGGGTCTCAGCGTATGTTTAAAGACCAATACATAGACACAACCCCAAAAGGATACACTAGCAAAAACAAGAAATGTCTATGGGTCTGTGGGATCAACTATATGTCCTATTCACGACACAACTAAATAATCAAAAAGATAGTGAGATAGAGTTTTCCTTTGTGTCCTAAAGGCACAGCAAAGATATCACCAGGGTATAAAAAGTACCCATCAGTTTCCGTTTGGTACCGCCCTTGTCATCATATGGGTTCTCCTCACACCAAGGAGAATATGCTCGCAGCCACTAGATGTTAGAGTGGTTGCCGCCAAACCATTGGAAAACATTTTTTTGTAATGGGGTACCAAAACCAATGTATTGGGGTAACTGAGTTGCAGTGCGTGATTGAGTGAGAGTGAAAAAGTGATAAGGTGTATAAAATTAGATAGAGGAGAGCAAAGGAAATTTAATAATATCTCTCAAGTTTTCCAAACTTTAAAGACAGTGCAAAATAACAGCAGATTCACCAAATAACTGCTTTCTTAAACTATAGGTCGACATGTTTCTGCAGAAGTGGATACTATTTGTCCACTGCTTTCATCAGGACCATTTATTCGCCACTGCAGGAAAGTAAAAATAAAAAAATATAACCATGACACCTGATCATCTTAGGTCATGGAAGGTTTCCTCCAGAGGCTGCATATTTGCACCAGAAGAGTAGTGATGCCCAGAATAAGACGTATAGAATAGAAAGAAAAAAAGTCATCATCAGTATGTACATCTAGTGGTAGCTAAAAAAGCTTGTCTTGTTTATTTGTCATGTAAATATACAAGCAAACACACATCCTTAAGGTATAAACCTGCTAACCTATTAGGTAGGAGGATAGCACATCACCTCACCTGGCTGCAGCTCAGGTAAGCGGAGCACTGCTCTAGTAATAAAAAATGATAAAGAATTAGGATTCCTATTGATGACGTAGATACCTATCTTCTCCAAATGGGTATAAAGTGAATATTCCATAAACCTTAATATATACAACTCCATTGGCAGACTGCTTTATCTGATGTAATCACACCGTTTCCCGTGTGGCTCCGTTAGGGTGGAAAACATGACTTAAAGACACTTGCCCAACCGGTCTAAAGTCAATCATAATTGGGCTGTCAGTCAACTACTCTCGTAATATTGGGTTGCAAAAGTGTCTTAACGAACCCCTATTTCTATCTTTCAGCACGAGTCGTATCCCTACCGCCGTTATCAAGACAAAGAAGAGGAGGACCCATACTCGTAACTCCCGATCTCTCTCTGATAGCCTGACACCTACACTTTACTCCTGTACGCCGTACTACTAACGATGCAGCAAATCTCTAATAGCTACATGTCCAAGGTAAAATATGTACATGGAGAATGGCTGCACATTTAGCGGCACTTACCTGTCCGTCAGTTCTCCTTAGCGTCCCTCTGAGCTGACTGGGGAGGTGACCGGCATCGCAGCAGCGCCATTTTTGTTTGCTGCGGCCGGAAAACAGAGAGCGTGTCACGTGGGTGCACAAGGCATGTGACACCCGAATGCACTTGGGAGATGTAGTCCTAAGTTAGACCAACTGCACCTCCACCCGTTGTCAATAAAGTTGCAGTTCAAGAACACAGTTTTGTTAGTAAGCAGTATTAAAACTACGCGAAAGACCATGTTTCATTATGCAACTGAGTACTTTGAAAAGAGCGGAAGTCCACACAGCTCTATTATCAATAAAGTTAGTGCGAATATAAAAAAGCTTTTATTCAGAAACAAAGTAAGGTAGTGTTGTAACTGATGAAAAAAGCTTCAGAAATGCTGATCATGTTGTAGAGCCGGGTTCAGTCAGAAGCGATGTCGATTACCAACGCTCATAGCACTCGAGCCACTAATCACGTTATTTATTCAAAACCACTGTACGACGGTAAAACAGGGCTTTTATAATCTTGTGATTAATGAACACTAACTTCCGTAACTGCATTTGTTTACATTGAGCGCCCGACTGAGAGTTTGAACAGCGCATCAATAGAGTCACCAAAACTAATATCTCACCCGCAGTCAATGCAGCAAATACTAGGGGAAGATGACACAGTTGAATTTATCTTGTAAATCTTTGTCTACTGCATTAGTTCTTAAAATAACCAACCATCCGTGTCAGATCACCCAATTCCCCCTGCAGATTTTCAAAAAGGTGTTAGAGAGGAATGATTGCATTATCTAACTGTCAACCCAAGAGAGGTCACCAACGGGGGAGGAGCCAGGTCGTAGACCAAGATGGCCGAGCGGGCTCCCAGCTCCGTCGACCGCCGTCTCCCACCGTCTCCCACCATCATATCCAGCTTTCTAGCCAGCGCCCTTACTATGCTCCCGCACGGCCGAGATAAAGCGGCGCTGATCCATGCGTGCCCGAGTGCTCTGATGGCTTCCTGGCCGGAGATGTGTCGTCTCAAAGATTGCGGCCCGCCCCTGACCTGGAACCGGGGTCTAGGGTGCTGAAGTGCCCGGCCTCGACTTCAACAACAACAGCAGGGTGTATGGCGGAAGTACCGGTCTGGGGAGATGGGGACTCGGATTTTCCCGATTTTTACGGCGATTCTCGCACAGCATCACAGCAATGGTGAAATTTGATCTGCTGCCTGTTAGAACCTGGGATATCAGGTCACCTAGGGTAGCCTGGCCTAGGGGCAAGACATGCAATTCTAGAGGCACAGTGTGAAGGTTGCAAACCACCCAGCAGTAAAACCACGCAATAACACACAAAAATAACGCTACACCAAAATATGGAAAAATAAGTACTGCTTTATAAAAATATTATCCTCTGCTCTTTAGTTTCAAAATGTACAGTTTGGGCACTTCAGTTGGTCATGGAAACATTAACTCCACCTTTAAGTTCTAAATCATATTAACAACCAGCATTTACAGTACATTACACATATGGTCAGATCTCTTAACCAACTGGCAGGTAACTCTTATACTCCTATAGCTCAGTTATGCATTTACTGTACTCTGCTTACTTTACAACATCTCTCATTTAAGCATTACTTTAAACATTGGCAAGATCAGCACTCATATTAGATCAGGGTAACACTTTCCTTTACATAAATACCTTTACAGTTCCCCTTCTTGGTTTGATAAAGAGGGATTGGTTAAAACCATTTAAATCAGCTTTCAAATAAGCCCTGTTAGGGATTCCTCAAGGACGCTGCACTCTTGGAGACAGAGTCTATGTTCACTCTCTTATGAGATCTCAATCTATGCCACCTGTTACTCTTGTGGAAGTCACTTCCCCCACGTGTTTACCTCCTTACTTGCATTCAAGTTGAAGCTGTAGTCGTCCTGCGCCAGAAGGAGGGGGTATAACGAAAGAGGGGGGGACCAAGGAACCGAGGCTGAAGAGGCTCTCTCGCCTCAGAAGACTCATCCGTGCTCCCCAGCTCAGGCCGACTCTTCAGTGAGGCTCTTGCTCGGTAGATAACAGAGGCAGAGAACACGATGCCTCCCAGGCCCCTACCGGGCCTCTTAACTCCCCCTCCCTGCTCGGGCCAGCTCCTCAGTGTGGCGCTCGAGCAGGAGGAGAAGGCAGATCACTCGCAATCGGCAGAAGCCCCCAGCGCCTCTCCTCGGCGCTGGTCGGCGAAGACACTCCTTTTGCGGGCATGCGCGGAAGCGCTCGCTGATGCCGCCGCCCACTGCGCCTACTCGAAGCAAGGACACTCCACACGCCGATCTCAGCCGGCGCCGCCTCCCAAAGACCGGCGGTTCCACGGGGCCTGCGCGAAGGAGCAGTGTCTCCTCGCTAGAGGTCGCGCACTCGCGTCAGCGCCTCCCCTCGCTCTCCTCACCCGCTGGGACCAGGAAAATCACCACAGGGCTGCGCCTACATCCAGCGATAGCCTCGCTTCCTCCCCTCACGTTACCAGCGACCTCAGCCCTATTCCGGCACTGCTCTACAAGCGCTGGCTTGGGGGTCAATTTACACAGCCTCTCTCTGCTTCCGCCCCTCCGAAGGATGGCTCCTCTCCACAGCAGGACTCTGCCCCAGCCAGTAAGTGGTGAACCCGGGAGGAGGGGGGGGGGGGGGGGGGGGGGAAAGGTTTTGCCACCAAGGAAAGTCACGGCAGCCAGTGGCAGGATACAGATGGCTACTGCCTGAGGAGGGGGGGTCACAAGATTTACCCCTACCTCTACTGAACACTGCTCAAGAAGAGCCTCTCTCTGCTGGGCAGAGGACTGTGCACCGCAGCACTGCAGTCTCCTTCTCCTTTGACACCCCGCTATTCCTAAGCTAGGGGTTAGTCAGGCGCCCAGGGTCTCCCTTAATCTTCCACAGCGGGGACAAGACAAGAAACCCACAGGAGAGGTAGAGAAGTGGAATAATGAGGCTGCTTCCCAGTCCAGGAGTTCAACCCTTACACTAGTCTCCCCCCACCTGCCAGGATAGCCTGTCCTCCAGCTGACTCTCACAGGTAGACAAAATGGCTGTCCCGCATTCCGCCTTATATAGGCTGACCCTCAGTGGTCCAGAATGGACCAGAAGGTTCTGGAACGTCCTATGCTAGGCTATGGGCAAGTTCTGAGTTTGACAGTTAGGGCAGTTGGTAGCCACCATTTTGTGTGGTTCCAACTTTTCCTGTCAGAACAGGCCTCTGGGCCTGAGGTGAAAAATTATGAGGGGGGAAAAGAACACCTATCGCCTTGACCAACACCTAGAAAAACTCAGTGGACAAAAATTATTAAGGGTATGAGGGGCAAAAAGGGGACAAAATAAATAATAAATTGGAGGGACTACGCAAAAAGCCAGACAGGTCTAACACGCGTCCCCCCCAGCTGAAAGTGAGGAGAACTACCCAACCCCTTGGGAGTCCTCATCACTAAGGCGGAAATACCTGGAGAGACCGTCTGCATTGGCGTGGTCCACTCCAGGCCGATGTTCCACCCGGAAGTCCATTCCCTGTAGGGAGATGGACCATCTCAACAGCTTGGGATTTTCCCCCTTCATTTGCATCAGCCAACGAAGGGGTCGGTGGGCAGTATGAACCAGGAAGTGCGAGCCAAAGAGATATGGCCGCAGCTTCTTCAGAGCCCACACCACCGCAAAAGCTTCCCTCTCAATTGCACTCCACTTCTGTTCCCGGGGAAGCAGTCTCCTGGATAAGAAGACTACAGGCTGATCCAGGCCCTCTTCATTTAGTTGCGATAACACTGCCCCAATGCCATGTTCTGATGCATCTGTTTGGACAATGAACTCCTTGGAGAAGTCTGGGGCCTTCAGGACCGGTGCCGCACACATCGCCTGCTTCAATATCTCGAAAGCTTGCTGAAAAGCTCCCGTCCAAACTACCCGTCGAGGTTGTTTCTTCGAGGTGAGCTCTGTGAGGGGCGCTACAATAGTGCCATACCCCTTCACAAAGCGACGGTAGTAGCCTGTGAGGCCCAGGAAAGCTTGGACCTCAGTCTGTGTCTTGGGGGTTCCCAGGCCATGATTGCCTCAATCTTCGCCTGTAGGGGCTGCACAGTCCCCCTGCCCACCAAGTGTCCAAGGTACACAACCGACCCCTGTCCAATCTGGCATTTGCTGGCCTTGATTGTCAATCCAGCTTGTTTCAGGGCCTGGAGAACTACTTGCAAATGCTGCAAATGGTCATCCCAACTGCTACTGAAGACAGCAATGTCATCCAAGTAAGCAGCAGAGAAACTCTCCATTCCAGAGAGGACCTGGTTCACCAGCCGCTGAAATGTGGCAGGGGCGTTCTTGAGCCCAAAGGGCATCACACAGAACTGGAAGTGTCCCTCAGGCGTGGAGAAGGCTGACCTTTCCCTTGCTCCATCTGTCAAGGAGATCTGCCAGTACCCTGAAGTGAGGTCAAAGGTACTCAGATATTGGGCAGCTCCTAGCCGGTCAATTAATTCATCCGCCCTAGGGATCGGATGAGCATCAGTCTTTGTCACTGAGTTCAGTCCTCGGTAATCCACACAGAACCTCAGTTCGGGCGTGGTGCCCGGTGGTGTGGCTTTTGGTACGAGCACCACCGGACTGGACCAAGGGCTGTTGGAAGGTTCAATAACTCCCAGCTCTAGCATCTTGGCAACCTCTCCATGGATGCTAGCCTTCACCTTGTCGGACAGCCGGTAGGTCTTCGACTTCACTGGTGGGCTGTCCGCTGTGTCCACATCATGGGTACACAGGTGAGTCCTTCCCGGGACAAGGGAGAACAACGTAGAGTACTGCTCCAGGATCTGGCGGCAGTCCTCCCGTTGCTCAGGAGTTAGAGTGGGAGAGAGAATCACTCCTTCCACTGACCCATCCTTCTCTTGAGACGAGAATAGATCTGGGAGAGGTTCGCTTTCCGCTTCCTCTTCCCCGTCAGTCACCATCATCAACATGACTTCGGGCCTCTCATGGTGGGGCTTGAGACGGTTGGCATGCAGCACCCGTAGGGGCTGTCGAGGGGTCTTAAGGTCCACCAGGTATGTGGCCTTACCCTTCTTCTCCAACACTTCAAAGGGGCCTGTCCAGCGATCCTGGAGGGCACTAAGCTCTCCAGGCTCCATCACCCACACTTTCTGGCCAGGCTCCAATTCCACCTGGTGAGCATTGTGGTCATACCACTCTTTCATGACTGCCTGGCTGGCCTCCAAGTTGTCAGAAGCTTGCTTCCACAACTTTGCCATTTGGCTCCTGAAGGCCAGCATATAGCTCACCACATCCTGGGGGGGTTTCCTGGGAGACTTCTCCCAACCATCCTTCACCAGGCTGAGAGGACCGCGTACAGGGTGCCCATACAGAAGTTCAAAGGGGCTGAAGCCCACTCCCTTCTGTGGCACTTCCCTGTAGGAAAAGAGCAAACAGGGTAGGAGGACGTCCCATTTCCTCCGCAGGCTTTCGGGCAGACTTCTGATCATGCCCTTCAATGTCTTGTTAAACCTCTCAACCAGTCCATTCGACTGGGGGTGATAAGGAGTGGTGAACCGGTAGGTCACTCCACACTCCTTCCACATTGCCCGCATGTAAGCTGACATGAAGTTGGTCTCCCTGTCAGACACAACTTCCTTGGGAAATCCCACTCGGGTAAAGATCCCCATTAGGGCTCTCGCCACTACAGGTGCAGTGACTGTCCTCAGAGGAATTGCCTCTGGGTACCGTGTGGCATGATCCACCAGAACCAGGATAAACCTGTGACCAGCTGTTGTTGGTGGATCTAAAGGCCCTACAATGTTGATGCCCACCCTCTCAAAGGGTGTGCTAACGACTGGAAGTCGTTCCATGGGAGCCTTTAGCTTCACCCCTGTTTTCCCACTGGCCTGGCAGGTTACACATGTCCGACAGTAAGTGTTGGACGCCACTTTCATCTGAGGCCAGTAAAAGTGGAGGACAAGCCGTGCAAAGGTCTTGTCCTGGCCTAAGTGTCCTGCCAGGGGTATGGCATGAGCCAATTCCAAAAGAAAGGCTCGGTATTGTTGCGGGACTACCAAGGCCCTTGATGAACCAGGCAAGGGTACCTTGGGTTCACTGTAGAGGAGTCCATCCTCCCAGTAAATATGGTAGTGTCCCGTAACATCACCTGCTGCTTGGGCTTCAGCCTGTCGCCTCAGTCCCTCAAGGGTGGGGCACTCCCTCTGCCCCTTACAGAATTCCTCTCTGGTAGGACCTCCCTCCACATGCCACTCAGCAGGGATGGGTAAATCCTCCAGAGAGTCTACTTCCCCCTCCACGGACTCCTGGTCCACCACCGCAGGTGGCCGATCTGTCACATGGGGTGTGGAAGCCGGAGCAGGCTCTCCCTGTCTCCGGGTCTGTCCCTTTTTAGCAGCGGGTTGGGCCATTGTTCCAGGCTCCAACCCAGGCGAACTCCCTCTCCGGGCAGTCGCAGACCGTGTGCTTGCACAGGCCCAGTCAGGTGTACCCAGTATCGCAGAATGCGTCCGGTATTCCACCTCTCTCCAAGTGTTGTGTTCCATGTCATTCCCCAACAGACAATCAACTGGCACGGCAGGGCTTACGGCAACTCGAAGTGAACCTGCAACCCCCTCCCACTCAAAGGGAACCTCAGCCACTGGATAGTGGCCCATTCTGCCGTCAGTCATCGCGGCGGGGTGGAGTACATTAGGAACAACCTGCTCTGGAGACACCAGTTGACTTCTCACCATAGTCATACTGGCTCCTGTATCTCTCAGAGCCTCCCCTCTCTGGCCATTGATGGTGACCCATTGCCCATACTTTTGTAGTATTTGGGGGCACCTGGATCTTTGGAACCATCTCCCGCTCTCCCAGGGATACTAAGGTGACACCCGCCCACTCACCCCCCTTATCTAAGGGCAACTCCTCCCCGAGCGCTACACTAGCTACTCCCGGTGACTTTCCTCCGGTGGGAGGGAGTGGTCTCTTTGGGCATCGGACATCTCCCTTATAATGTCCAACACCACCACATTCAAAACAGTGGAGAACCCTTGGCTGCTGGCTTTGGCTAGGATTAGGGTTTCTGGGCCGGTTTGCCTTAGGGGTGAAACCTGCTCCCTTTCCCTGGAAATTATTTTGGGGACCTTTGAAGAACTCCTTCTTTTTATCTCCCCCCTCCTTCTTCTGGGGGGCGCCCTGAGGTTCCTTGACAATTATAAGTGATGTTTTCGACTCACACGAATATGGTCGAGTCTGGTATCTACGAACCGCAAATGACGAGTTTAGTGGGTGTACGCGTTTTCGCTGTGCTAGCCTAAACCGTTCGTCTGTTTCGTGGGTTTCTCTATCTGTACCCACGGGTTCCATCTTAGGTACGGCATCCATTTTGTCTCTTGCCCTCATGTAGCCAGCGAACGGACGTTGTCCGCTTTGCGACCCTGGGATTCCCAAGACTTTTGCGGAAGACACGTTTCCTTTGAAAGTGTCTTCATGATGAGAGAGAGGACACTGTAAGGCAGATGGCCTCGCTCGAGGCTCATCTTACCGTCCCGGTCTATTGTCTTAGTCGTGCATCTCATTAGGCACATCCCTTTGATGCCTGCAGCTCGTGTTTCCCGATACCACCCCTTTTACACCCTCCTCGATCTCCCCACTGTTTCCGTCTTCCTCCGCACCTGTTTCTGTTCCTTCTTCGATCTGTTTACTGCTGATTGGAATGTACTAATTGTGGGAAGATGAGTTTTTAGAGTTGGGAACCACCGAATGTTTCTGTACTTATGTTCCGGGCCCTGAATACATGAAAGCGACCCCTTATGGTTTTTACAATGGGAACCAAGTTGTAAACCTTTGTGTATCATGTTAACCTATGAGAGAAACTTGTATAAAAGGAGCGACCCAAAGTAGCAATTCGAATCAGGCTCCGTGAACCTACATGTGATGTACTTCTCGTGACTTCTGTGTTCCCTGCAGTAATAAACCTCGAATCTTTGACGCCGAAGGAAGTGTCCCGTGTCTCTGTTATTTGTACGCCGGAACAGGTTACCCACGAAGGTTTCAGGTGTTGTCCCCTGGCACCGCTGGGTCTTAGAAAAACCCAGTCCTTCAGTTGGCGCCCAACGTAGGGCTGCATCAGTGGTACCGGTCCAAGCCCGACGATCGTGAGGAACTTCGTGTGAAATCTCCGAGGGAAGGTACACCCCGCTTCATCGATCCTGTTGTCGAAATAAGTGGCCCGACGACTTTTCCCGCGAAGATTCCCGCCTCCTGACGGCTGCGACGGACTGCTGCCCTGACTGTAGACCTGTTTTGGCGCCTGGCGTAGACCTTGGTACAGCGAGACGATTGACGGGCCTTCCTGGTGACGCCATTGATCTTTGAGTTAAGTATTTGTGGGTCGCTCCCATAGTCCTTAGTTGTGGGTGCTTAGTTGTTGCATGGTTCCATTGCATTTGTGGTTCTTAGTACTTGGTTCTTTGTTGTGATATTTGACGTCTGCAGTCGCCAAAAACCGAGGGTTTTTGCTCTTTGCAGGGACTTTGTAAATCCTATAACCCTTGAAGTTTGTGAAACTCGGCTGGTGTGCAAGATGCCTGGCCGTAGTACTTTGTTCAGTTGTTTTAGAAAGTGTGATGCGGATTCCCGACTGGAGGACTCGTGTCCGATACCTCCGGTTGGAACTCCAACTTACGAGCTATATAGCAAACATGGATTAGGTCCAATTACGTTCAATGAATATTGGGTCTGATACACTAAGAAGGATGGTGTAGTCAGTTGGCCTCCTCATGGTAGTTTTGAGACCCCGATTTTAGACAATCTTGAAGCTAAATTGTTTCAAAGAAAAGCAAGGCCGGCCATGTTTGATTCCTTTCGGTTGTGGTGCAAAGAAGCCAAACAGAGAGAAATCAAACAGGTAAAACGTAATAAGAGAGAAGGAATTGTTACAACGGTAAAGAACGCAGAGCAGTTCCAGCGAGATAAGGAGGAAAAGGAGAAGGAAGTTTTCGATAGATTGCAGCGCATGTCTATAGATAAGTGCTACCCCGCTTTACCGACGGGTACGGATAAGAAGGAGGAATCAGTTGAGGACCCTTTACTGTCCTATCTTTTGAAGTCACCACCTCCGTACGCACAGGGTACCGCAGCTCCTGTTGTTCCCCCTGTACCTGTTCCTGTACCTGTTCCCCAACCTGTTCCTCAACCTGTTCCCGTTCTTCCGACTGTTCCTGCTCCCTTGCCTACTTCTGTTCCTACTGCTCCTCCGCTTGTACTTCCTCATACTCCTGCTGCTGCTGCTCCTGTTCTACTTACTCCCGCTGTCCCTTCTGTTTCCGACACTTCTCTTGTTAATCCTTTAAATTATTCTTCTCCGTCTGTTCGACGTCGTACTCCCTCTGTTGCTGCTAACTTTTTCAATTCACTTGGACCTATACTTGAGTCCGCTGATTCGGACGGTCCTCAAAGACGTAGTCAGCTTCCCGGTAGTAGGGAACGTGAAACATTGTATGCTATGGCGATGAACTGGATGAAATACCCCATTAGAAATCCTCCACGTGTGGTGTTAGATACGTTCTGTCAATTCAATATGCCGACACAAAGGTTTGTTTTCGAACAAATGTGCCAGTCATTACGTGATCTGATATCGGCTGATGCATCTGACGAGGTATTAGGTGCTTTGATTGATCTTCAGCTTCAGTTTTCGAGCGGAATGTTAGTAGGCACCAATGTTCGACGTGCTGTCGAGCAGTTGCTCTCTTTTCATCCCTCTATAATGCCTCGAGCATTGTTTGTAGAAGACATTGAGGGACCGCTAGGAGCACCTGGTCAGTATCCCATGCGCGAAGTTCCGCCAGTGTGGATGCCAGGTAATCCTGGTGGTAATCCTGCGGTTTTACCGCATTTCCAGAGAGTGTGGATACATCTTCCATGGAAACGGTCAGAAGTTTTGCAAGTAAAACAATCGTTGCCTGACCCTCGCAAAAATCCGGCAGGGTACTATAAGGAATTGTCACAGCTCGTGGATGCCACAATAATGAATCTTGCCGATATCGATATGTTGTTCGGTAACATAGTACCGCAACCGGTATGGGCGAAGATTCGTCAGCAAGACCATGCAGCAGTATTAGGTGGTGACTGGGCGGCACTCAGAGCTGCAGATGACTTACAAGTCGGCGGGGCTAAGCCTGACCAGCTCATTACAGATCTTCCGCAGAGAATAATCACCCTTATGAAACCGCTTATGCCAGCTATGAAGGTAAATTGGGACAAGTTGTCCGCTTGCAAACAGAAGAAGGACGAGAGTGTCTCTGATTACTTTACGAGATTTGAGGAGGCATTCATCGATCATAGTGGTCAGGATATGGGTACCGAGGGTGGTCAGAGGTTGTTCGTGGAAAAATTTGTCTCTAACTTGTTGCCGGACTTAAGCAACAAATTAAGGAATTCTGAGAGTGCGTGGGCTGTTTCTACTTCTGCTCAAATATTGGCTACGGCACAGTATTATGAGAATAGAGAGAAAGAGAAGAATGATCGCGCTGACAAAAAGACAAAAGAGCTCAAAACTAAAGTGTTGTTGCAACAAGCGTATCCTCCGCGTTCGAATCAGAATGATTCGCAACAGCGTAA
This sequence comes from Lissotriton vulgaris, assembly GCF_964263255.1. Taxonomy (NCBI): domain Eukaryota; kingdom Metazoa; phylum Chordata; class Amphibia; order Caudata; family Salamandridae; genus Lissotriton; species Lissotriton vulgaris. Next base: position 1,473,644,401 of record NC_141685.1, read on the forward strand.
TCGATCACAGTCGCAGTCAAATAGGTCGCAATCACGAAATGACTCCTCTTCGCAGAGATCTTCGTTGGGGTACAATCAGTGTGCCTATTGTAAAGGTGAGGGTCATTTGAAATTCGATTGTCCAGTTTTACGTGATCGCAACAGTGGTAATTCATCTAGAGGAGGTCGTAGCGGTCCTCAACAGACATCACGTGGTAGAGGCCGAGGTGTTCAAAATGATCGTTCCAACAATACTTCTGACTCTAATAATTGTTTCGATCAACGCGGATCGTCGCAAGGGCGATCTGCTCAGTACAATGTGGACGATTACTTCGTCGATCAGGATGTTGACGACGGTAATTACTAGGACAGCCGCAGACAAGGAGAGGGAGTAGTATCAGTTCCGGTTGATCAGAGAGGGCCTTACGTCGCAGTTGCCACCTCGGGCGTCATTGAGCCTTTTCTGTTGGGCACTGGTGCAGCGAAAAGTTCCATTATGCATTTGAAACTCCCTGGCGCACCTTTGTCTGGCTTAACAAATGTTTCCGTTGGATTCTCTGGCGCCCCCGTTAGCAATCCAGTTTCGCGCCCTTTGCCTCTTACAATTGGGCCTCGTGAGCTGCAAGCTCCGTTGATTTTGACCACTGGTTGTGGTGAAAATCTCTTGGGCCTGGATTTGCTAAAACGCCTGTATGCGACTTTGTATTGTTCTCCTGCGGGAGTAAAGCTTACTTTGGGTGAGAGAGTTATCTCTCCAATGTACTTGTCTCTCGATAAGCTTCCACCGGAATTGAGTTCTCTTCCTGCATCTTTGTGGGCAACAGGTCCCAATAACGTGGGCCTGCTTGATATCTCCCCTTATGTTGTTCACTTAAAATCTAATGTGCGTTTGCCACGTATTCCCCAGTATCGTATCTCCCTTGATGGTGAACGGGCATTGTTAGCGATCATCTATGACTTGATTGAGAAAGATGTCATTGAGGAGACTCGGGGAAACGTGTGCAACAGTCCTGTACTGCCCATTTTGAAACGAACTGATCCATCAAAGCCACCTGTTTATCGTTTCGTTATCGATTTACGGGAGGTGAATAAAATTGTGATTCCTCAGTTCCCTGTGGTGCCTGACATTACGGCTCTACTGACTCTGATTCCAGCTTCTGCATCTTGGTTTTCAGTGATCGACCTGAAGAATGTGCGTTCTTCAGCATTCCGATTGCTGAAGAGAGTAGAGACCTTTTCGGTTTCTCTCTTGGTGGCCGCAGCTTTAGGTTTAAACGTGCTCCTCAGGGCTACTGTGAGAGTTCATCGATATACAGTCAAGCCTTGAAAGGTCAACTTGATGCATTTGTGTTGCCGGCTGGTGCAGCCTTGATCCAATACGTCGATGACCTATTGGTTGCTGCAGACACTCAGGACATTTGCAAAACTGCTACAGTATCGTTGTTGCAACATCTCTGTGACTTACATCATAAGGTGTCACCTTCTAAATTACAATATTGTTTTCAAGAAGTAACCTATCTAGGTCACTTATTGTCAAAGGAGGGAAGAAGGTTGACCCCAGAGAGAATTGCAGCGATTGCGCGAATGACTGTGCCAACGACTCAGAGAGATGTGCGTGCCTTTTTAGGTATCACGTCATACTGCAGGCAATGGATTCCCAATTTTTCATTGCTAGCGAAACCATTGGTGGCTCTTACGTGCAAGGATGTTCCAACTCCTTTGCCATGGACGGAAGAATGTCAGAAAAGTTTTTCTGAATTGCGTGACGCGTTGTGTTCGGCTCCTGTGTTAGGTACCCCTGACTACAGCAAGCCGTTTACATTATACGTTCACGAGAGGGAAGGTTGTGCGTTGAGTGTTTTGACGCAACCTTTTGGCAGTAAGCAGCGTCCATGTGCATATTTTTCCTCGACCTTGGACCCGGTAGCTAGAGCATTGCCGAGTTGTTTGAGAGCAACAGCGGCAGCTGCGGTGTCCATCCGACAATCTGCAGGATTGGTCATGGATAATATGCTTACGGTGATGGTTCCGCATGCAGTTGACACTCTTTTGAATCGTACGAAAACCCAACACTTGACGAGTGCGAGGTTGTCTGGGTACGAGTTGACGCTGTTGGCAAGTCATATTCAGATAAAACGTTGTAATGTCCTGAACCCGGCGACTTTGCTGCCAATTAGTATGGAATCAGATGAAGTAGCACCTCATGACTGCTACTTACGGACAGAGGAGGAAACAAAAGGTCGCGTGGACCTTAAAAACACTCCTTTGGAAGATCCCGATGGGACTTTGTATGTGGATGGTTCATGTTTTAAATTGCCGAATGGTGATGTAACGACTGCGTATGCTGTGGTAACTTTGAATACTGTTGTGGAAACTGCGAGATTGAATCAGAATTCTGCTCAGGCTGCAGAGCTGGTTGCTTTGACTAGAGCGTGTGTGTTGTCGAAAGGGGAACGGGTGAATGTGTTTACCGACAGCCAATACGCTTTTAGCGTCGCGCATAGTTTTGGACGGTTGTGGAGAGAGAGAGGTTTTATGACGTTGCATGGCACTAAGATTCAGCATGGACACCTTGTGAATGATCTTTTGGATGCACTTACATTGCCTAAGTAGGTGGCGATTGTCAAATGTAGTGCGCATCGTAAAGTGACGGATGATGTTGGTCGTGGTAATGCGTTTGCGGATGAGACTGCTAAGGAGACTGCCCGGAACCTTAGCACTAGAATGTATGTGACGAGTTCGGTTAGGTGGCCTACAGAGACTGGTATGTGTGAGGACACTATCGAGAGTGTGAAAGCGATACAGAATGAGGCCACTGAGACTGAAAAGACGAAGTGGAAAGAGAGTACGGGAAAGTTGGATGCGAATGGTTGCTGAATTGATTTGTCGGAGCATAAGAGATGGATGTTGCCGGATGCGTATGTGCTCGCTGTTGTGACGATGGCACACGGTTTAGCACATATTAGTGCGAAAGGTATCTGCAAGTTGTTGTCCCCTGTGTGGAAGAATGATGGTATTACTAAATGTGCTGAGAGATTGGTTAAGAATTGCATGATATGTATGATGTACAATCCTGGTAAGGGGACCCCTACACCTCCTGGCCATTTTGCTCCCCCTTCATGTCCCTTTGAGGTCATTCAGTTAGACTTCATCCATATGGAGCGATGCAATAACCTGAAATATGTTTTAGTTGTGGTTTGCGCATTCTCCCGATGGATTGAAGCTTACCCTCTCAAAGATAACACGGCTCTGTCCACTGCGAAAATCCTACTGAAGGAATACTTTCCTCGGTATGGAATGCCACGGATTGTATGGTCTGATAACGGAAGTGAGTTTGCGGGAAGTGTGATGAAGAGTGTGTGTAAGGGCCTTGGAATCACTCAAAAATTTCATAGCGCCAATCATCCTCAGTCAGCAGGCTTGGTTGAAGGGTATAATGGCACCCTTAAATTAAAATTAGCGAAGATTCAGGCTACGACTGGTCTTTCGTGGCCTGACGCTTTGCCTCTAGCTCTGTTGTCAACAAGGGCGACTGTACACTCCTGAGTAGGGCTCAGTCCCTACGAAATAGTGTTCGGCCGTCCTGCGAATGTTTGGGGGGTCCCTAGACTGAGTGTGCTTTCTGATCTTGAGTACCAAATGTTGATCGATTATCTTCATGATCTGACTGCTAAACTGAGGTTAATTCACCAACAGGTCTTTGAAGCACTGCCGACGCAGACGGAGGGTCCAGGCCACCAGCTCCAGCCCGGAGACTGGGTGGTGACTCGTAATTTTGGAAGAAAACGCAATCTTGAACCCCGCTTCACTGGACCCTACCAAGTCCTCCTTGCCACGAGAACTGCTGTTCGTTTGGAAGGCCGAAAAAACTGGGTGCATGCCACCCACACCAAAAAGGTACCTATACCTTTATCAGCGGACTCGTGGGTGAGGAAGGGCATTGCCTCATCTGAAACGGAAACATTGCAGACTTTCGTTCCTTTTAGCGATGCTCAGCCTGTCGGAGAATCCTCAGTGCAGCAGAAAGACATTGTTGAACATTTGTCATCACGAAACTCAAGATCTGAACAATTGACTGATCAGCAGAACTTTGTTCCCTCATCGGATCCATTGTTTGATGAACAGACACGTCCTGGGAGAAGCCGATATTTTCTGCGATCCAATCCCAAAGACTAATAAAATATTTGCTTTGTCCTCTGACATCTACGTTACCCCATTGCCACTATCAGTCCAAACATTTGTACAACTGTGATTTTGTAAATATTGAGTTTTTTTTCATATATGTGTTTTTGCTTCCACAGCTAAGAGACTTTGTATATACTTGTGATTTAGGATACCTTGCATCCGGGTGAACCGTAGGGCCGCGTGCGTACTTCCTTCTGGTTAGTAGGTCTTGACACTAGGTCGGAGACCGTCGGTTCCTGGGAACTCCTGGGAATTGACTACTGCTACACAGAACGAAGTGCATCAAGAAACGTTGCGGACGGTTTTAGAGGATGGCGTTCTCGAAGCTGGTGGACTTGGAAAAAGCTCAGGCACAAAGATTCAAACTGCAACAAATTGCTTGTACGAAATGCTTCATGTTTCAGGTGTTCCTTCTGTTTCTAACTGTTTCCTCGTTATTAGCGGGTGGGGTGTATTATATGATACAGTACTTCTTACCTTCTGCCTTACCGACCCCTACTTCTGAACCTAAACCTACCTCCACTGTGTCCCCTCATTCCTTTCACATCCTACCCCAACACGAGCAGGTTAGACGTGCGGAATTCAGGAATAATTCCTTCATTCAGCTCCTTCATCAGCATCAGTTAGTGGTGAACACTACCAATTGTTGGGTGTGTGGGTTAATGCCACATACCATGGATAAGGGAATTCCATACCTGGTCCTTCCTTATAGTTCCCAGGGTTCAGCTGAGCATTGCAAACAATGTTTCGAAGTGCACTAGATTCCTACCCCAATCGAGAGCCACGTCCTCCGCACTTTGGTCCCGGTCCGTACCACAAGCCTTTGGCTATAGCGATCGCTGATTTAGATAGGGATATCTATGAGCCTTCGCTCATCCCAGAGGAAGAGGTGCGAGCCTATAGGGATCTGAGTGAGATCGAGTATAGTGCGCTCGTGGGTGAAAGACAGCTTAAAAGCTCGTCTCCAATATGGATCGTACCCCACCTTGGTAATTTCTGTCTAAAAGGCTGTGGCCGAAGCCCGAGAGCTCATCTTGGAGAGAGTGCTTGCTCCGAGACGTATGTCTTGCCGATGCTCTCTTCTCCTGTGTTTCTGACTGCCAAGGGTACATACTTCATCTGTCATGATCGTGCGTATACGTGGTTGCCCTCTGACTTTGCGGGCACATGTTACATTGCAAATTTGTTGCCTCCGACGTTTACCGTTGATGCAGATTACCACAAGACTAGAGTTGTGAGGGGCGTGATTAGCGAAGAGGACACTGCCGGTCAAGAGGCAGGAGACTTTTTCAAAGGTTTCTTCCCGTTTTGGGGACCTATGGTCAATAGTAGGAACCTGAGACAGTTGACTCGAGTGGTGGAATCGACAGCTAATATCACTGCCAGTGCCCTTGGTAATATTACAGCAGAACTACAGGCGGATAGGCTTATGACGTTGCAAAACCGTATGGTTTTAGACGTTGTTTTAGCAGATCGAGGTGGAGTATGTAAAGTGATCCATTCGAGCTGCTGTATTTTCATTCCAGATAACGCTCCGACTGTCTATCAAGCCATCTCAAAGTTGCACAAGATCTCTGAGTCCATACACGTGGACGTAGGGGATTGGACGCTACTTGGGTGGTTTTGGGGCCTGATGTCGACTTGGGGTTGGAAAATTCTGATGATCATCGGAGTTGTTGTAGAATTCCTGTTCACGTGTTGCCTTTGTGTGCAGTGTGGTCCTGCCTTATGTGGCCTCTGTGCTACAACGTGTATGAGACAGCCGCCTGTTACCAAAGGAGCTCTGATGGATAGAGTTATGTTGCAGCAGCATCTAGATGGTCTGATGAATATCGAATATGATTCTGACTAGTGCTTGCCTACATGAGGGCAAAAGGAGCGTCTGAGGTTCCTTGACAATTATAAGTGATGTTTTCGACTCACACGAATATGGTTGAGTCTGGTATCTACGAACCGCAAATGACGAGTTTAGTGGGTGTACGCGTTTTCGCTGTGCTAGCCTAAACCGTTCGTCTGTTTCGTGAGTTTCTCTATCTGTACCCACGGGTTCCATCTTAGGTACGGCATCCATTTTGTCTCTTGCCCTCAAGTAGCCAGCGAACGGACGTTGTCCGCTTCGCGACCCTGGGATTCCCAAGACTTTTGCGGAAGACACGTTTCCTTTGAAAGTGTCTTTATGATGAGAGAGATGACACTGTAAGGCAGATGGCCTCGCTCGAGGCTCATCTTGCCGTCCCGGTCTATTGTCTTAGTCGTGCATCTCATTAGGCACGTCCCTTTGATGCCTGCAGCTCGTGTTTCCCGATACCACCCCTTTTACACCCTCCTCGATCACCCCACTGTTTCCGTCTTCCTCCGCACCTGTTTCTGTTCCTTCTTCGATCTGTTTACTGCTGATTGGAATGTACTAATGGTGGGAAGATGAGTTTTTACAGTTGGGAACCACCGAATGTTTCTGTACTTATGTTCCGGGCCCTGAATACATGAAAGCGACCCCTTATGGTTTTTGCAATGGGAACCAAGTTGTAAACCTTTGTGTATCATGTTAACCTATGAGAGAAACTTGTATAAAAGGAGCGACCCACAGTAGCAATTCGAATCAGGCTCCGTGAACCTACATGTGATGTACTTCTCGTGACTTCTGTGTTCCCTGCAGTAATAAACCTCGAATCTTTGACGCCGAAGGAAGTGTCCCGTGTCTCTGTTAGTTGTACGCCGGAACAGGTTACCCACGAAGGTTTCAGGTGTTGTCCCCTGGCACCGCTGGGTCTTAGAAAAACCCAGTCCTTCAGCCCTGTCCGGCTTTTTGAGAATCCCCTCCAGTCCCCTTTGAGGACACCCGGGTACTTGCCCAGATGTCCGCCTCCTCTGCAAGCTTCCGGGGATCGGTCAGCTTGCTGTCCACCAGGTGTTGGCGCAGCTCGGGAAAACATTTCTCGAGGAGGTGTTCTTTCAAAAATAGATTGTACAGCCCCTCATAATCTTTCACCTCACTGCCCTTGACCCAACCCTCTAAGGCCTTTCTGGCGTAGTCAAGGAAGTCCACCCAGTTCTGGGTGCTTAATTTGTGGCTCCCCCTGAACTTCTGACGGTACCTTTCTGGGGTAAGCCCAAACTTCCTTAACAACGCCAGCTTCATGGTGGGGTAGTTGGTTTGTTCCTCTGGTTCCAGGGCCAGCAAGGTGTCCCGACCAGCAGGAGGCATGTATTTATACAAACCACCCCCCCAGTGCTTTTCCTGCACCCCATGGGCTCTTAGGGAGACCTCATAAGCAGCCAGCCACTTAGCTATGTCATCCCCCTGACTGAAGCTAGCTGTAAGGTCTTTCGGCAAATAGGGTCTGGTCTCCCTGGCTGTCTCTTTTGTCTCACTGCCACCATTCATTTCAGGAGAGGACCCCCGTTGCAGGCTCTTGAGTTCTAATTCCTTTAGCCTGAACTCATGGGCCATCCTCCTCTCCTCCTTCTTCTGCTCCAACTTAGCCAACTCCCATCTCAACTGTCTTTTCTCCCTCCTATCAGTGAGCTCGGCTTCAGTTAAGCTTCCCCCAGAGGCGCTACTGCCCCTTCTGGAGTAGGACACTGGTCCTGGGAGTAAGTTTTCCCCCTCAGAGTGGAATAACCCATCTATCTCCACCACCGTGTCCTGGTCTACCCCTTCATCCTCCTCTTTCCTTTCTTGGTGTGCCTCCACCCAAGCCCTGAGACTGGTCTGGAGCTCCCCCTTCCTGGCACCATGCTTGAAAAATACCCCCATTTGCTGGCAGAACACTTTCAGCTGAGCCACAGAATAGACCTCTAGGTTTTCCAAGGCAAACTCCATTTTGAGATAGGCAAACCTAGATTACACACCAGAAACTGTAGAGTTGCAAGGGCAACCTAAAGCTACCTCCACCCACCACCAGGAACAAATTTGGAAAAATAAAAAGACAAATTAGGAGGGCCGCAAGGAGAAAACTCCTGGTGTAGGTTTAGTGTATTACGTTGAATTACTATTGAGTAGCTGCAACCAAGTCAGGATCCCACCGCTAGGCACCAAATGTTAGAACCTGGGATATCAGGTCACCTAGGGTAGCCTGGCCTAGGGGCAAGACATGCAATTCTAGAGGCACAGTGTGAAGGTTGCAAACCACCCAGCAGTAAAACCACGCAATAACACACAAAAATAACGCTACCCCAAAATATGGAAAAATAAGTACTGCTTTATACTTTATGTACAGTTTGGGCACTTCAGTTGGTCATGGAAACATTAACTCCTCCTTCAAGTTCTAAATCATATTAACAACCAGCATTTACAGTACATTACACATATGGTCAGATCTCTTAACCAACTGGCAGGTAACTCTTATACTCCTATAGCTCATTTATGCATTTACTGTACTCTGCTTACTTTACAACATCTCTCATTTCAGCATTACTTTAAACATTGGCAAGATCAGCACTCATATTAGATCAGGGTAACACTTTCCTTTACATAAATAACTTTACAGTTCCCCTTCTTGGTTTGATAAAGAGGGATTGGTTAAAACCATTTAAATCAGCTTTCAAATAAGCCCTGTTAGGGATTCCTCAAGGACGCTGCACTCTTGGAGACAGAGTCTATGTTCACTCTCTTATGAGATCTCAATCTATGCCACCTGTTACTCTTGTGGAAGTCACTTCCCCCACGTGTTTACCTCCTTACTTGCATTCAAGTTGAAGCTGTAGTCGTCCTGCGCCAGAAGGAGGGGGTATAACGAAAGAGGGGGGACCAAGGAACCGAGGCTGAAGAGACTCTCTCGCCTCAGAAGACTCCTCCGTGCTCCCCAGCTCAGGCCGACTCTTCAGTGAGGCTCTTGCTCGGTAGATAACAGAGGCAGACAACACGATGCCTCCCAGGCCCCTACCGGGCCTCTTAACTCCCCCTCCCTGCTCGGGCCAGCTCCTCAGTGTGGCGCTCGAGCAGGAGGAGAAGGCAGATCACTCGCAATCGGCAGAAGCCCCCAGCGCCTCTCCTCGGCGCTGGTCGGCGAAGACACTCCTTTTGCGGGCATGCGCGGAAGCGCTCGCTGATGCCGCCGCCCACTGCGCCTACTCGAAGCAAGGACACTCCACACGCCGATCTCAGCCGGCGCCGCCTCCCAAAGACCGGCGGTTCCACGGGGCCTGCGCGAAGGAGCAGTGTCTCCTCGCTAGAGGTCGCGCACTCGCGTCAGCGCCTCCCCTCGCTCTCCTCACCCGCTGGGACCAGGAAAATCACCACAGGGCTGCGCCTACATCCAGAGATAGCCTCGCTTCCTCCCCTCACGTTAGTCCAGTAAGTATCCGGCGGCTGCACCTCGCGGCTCAGACACAGCCGACATACGAGGAAGAAGCATTTGATAGACAGCCACTGCTGTCAAGACCTTACGGTGAGCCATTTTCCAGCCTCGAGTCCCGGCAACTAGGGAGACCTGGTGCGCGCTATATACAGCAGCGCTTCCAAGCTCTCATGTGTAATGTTATATGCTAGCAACATACTACCGTGTAATTTAGCTCTATGACTAGCGCTGCATTCTAGCGCCAATTTCTAAAGACAAGGCGATATACAATATCGGTATTTTGATAAAATGTGCCCCACATACCGAGGCAACTGCCCTTAACACCTGGCGATTTCCTCTTCCTTCAGAATCGCGTGTGGTGCGAGAACCACGACCACATAATCGGTGAATTAGCTGTGAACCTTCACAAAAGAGAAACAACCCTTTGGATGGAAAGCTTTCAATCCCAGTAAGTACCCCCTCAGGACCTTTTGATAATTAATGCGTACTCCACGCTTTAAACAAGTTTGGCTAGTAATTTTACTCTCCCCTTTCAGACAAAGGCGGAGTAACCACCCCGAAAGAAAGGAACCCATGGTGGTCCTACCATTACGGCCACATTAGGGCCTCTGCTAAAGTAAGCCATTCATAACCATTGATGTGTTTCCGCAGTGTGTCTTTCAGTTTTTTCAATATACGTTACACTCACTCAAAATTATTATTCATAGGCGCTCCTGCTCTGCCCCGTCCTGATGAAGACCCCACTATGAGGAGCAAACCTACCCTTTAAACCTGGGGGTCGAAACGTAGACCTGATCACAACCAATCTCCAATCATAGGATTAAATCTACAGAGTAATACGAATCCTATGTATATGTGTATATTGGAACTGCAGTTCGAACTACAGACTGTAAAGGGTTTATTTTATCCCACTGTGATTGTTTCTAGTCACAACCACCTTTACCCAGTCCTCACCTGTTTCCTATCACACCTATCCTACCTAACTATTCCCCTATTTCTATCACTCTGAGCGCGACATTCATGTAAATATTTGGCGCAAAATGTTTGGTTTTTCTATATGAAGTTTATAAACGGTGTATTCAATATAGGAATAACACCCACTGGTGTACAGATGTTTCAATGACGTAATTGATTAATGTATCTCCTGTGTCTGCATGTAAAGATACCTCTTGTGTCAAGGTACCTATGGAATTGAACCAGGTACCCGATTTATACTATGCTGAATTAAGGAATAAATAGTGTAAGCACACTTTTGGATATAACATTGTCTTGTTCTACATTTTGATTAATTACTTGCTTAACATTTATTGCTTTCACGAATCGATAGACTCTGACCATTTTTACTGTAACTGCCTCCCAAAGACCGGCGGTTCCACGGGGCCTGCGCGAAGGAGCAGTGTCTCCTCGCTAGAGGTCGCGCACTCGCGTCGGTGCCTCCCCTCGCTCTCCTCACCCGCTGAAACCAGGAAAATCACCACAGGGCTGCGCCTACATCCAGCGATAGCCTCGCTTCCTCCCCTCACGTTACCAGCGACCTCAGCCCTATTCCGGCACTGCTCTACAAGCGCTGGCTTGGGGGTCAATTTACACAGCCTCTCTCTGCTTCCGCCCCTCCGAAGGATGGCTCCTCTCCACAGCAGGACTCTGCCCCAGCCAGTAAGTGGTGAACCCGGGAGGAGGGGGGGGGGAAAGGTTTTGCCACCAAGGAAAGTCACGGCAGCCAGTGGCAGGATACAGATGGCTACTGCCTGAGGAGGGGGGTCACAAGATTTACCCCTACCTCTACTGAACACTGCTCAAGAAGAGCCTCTCTCTGCTGGGCAGAGGACTGCGCACCGCAGCACTGCAGTCTCCTTCTCCTTTGACACCCCGCTATTCCTAAGCTAGGGGTTAGTCAGGCGCCCAGGGTCTCCCTTAATCTTCCACAGCGGGGACAAGACAAGAAACCCACAGGAGAGGTAGAGTAGTGGAATAATTAGGCTGCTTCCCAGTCCAGGAGTTCAACCCTTACACTAGTCTCCCCCCACCTGCCAGGATAGCCTGTCCTCCAGCTGACTCTCACAGGTAGACAAAATGGCTGCCCCGCATTCCGCCTTATATAGGCTGACCCTCAGTGGTCCAGTATGGACCAGAAGGTTCTGGAACGTCCTATGCTAGGCTATGGGCAAGTTCTGAGTTTGACAGTTAGGGCAGTTGGTAGCCACCATTTTGTGTGGTTCCAACTTTTCCTGTCAGAACAGGCCTCTGGGCCTGAGGTGAAAAATTATGAGGGGGGAAAGGAACACCTATCCCCTTGACCAACACCTAGAAAAACTCAGTGGACAAAAATTATTAAGGGTATGAGGGGCAAAAAGGGGACAAAATAAATAATAAATTGGAGGGACTACGCAAAAAGCCAGACAGGTCTAACACTGCCTTTCTGCGGATGCTCGAAAACAACCCCCCCCCCGTCCCCCCGTTGGTAGCTCTGCAAACCGCATCGATCCCGACGGAGGTGAGTGTCTCCCAAAACCCCCGCTGAGATTATTTGCCGGCTACCTGACGAGCGGCCTCGGGACACTTTTCACCTAGTGAAGTGCACTCCGTGGTCGGAACGCCTTGCACGCAATGGTGCCTGAGAGGGTCTCGAAATCGATCCTGAATTGCTCTGCAGGGGCCACGAAAATGATGCGATCGGATACCCGGCATGGATCGGCCTGGCGTGATGAAGCCCTGCTTGATGCTGGGACTGCCTCTAATGGGGGAGAGAAAATGGAGCTGCGGTTGGGAGATGTCATGGTGGCCATTGCGGACTTGCATTTCGCATTGTAACACAAGATGGAGACCGTGGAGCGGTTTCCGCCCCGATGGACGGACCACTAGAGGCTGTGGGGCATGGGGATCATTGGCAGACGGCTCATGAGTGTCCCCGGGACTTTGTGGTTTCGGGGCTAGATGGAGGCAACTTGTGTGCCCATGCCCGACAGGGGGACAGCAATGCTGTGCGCAGTCCGGCAATTACAGCGGAGGCGGAAGATCTTATGATGGTACTATTCCCGGGAGCGTTACCCTGTTCCAATAATCAACTGATTGACAGCGGCGGGCAGCGATGGCGCTACGACATGTCCTTTTTACTTTGTTTTGGACTGGTGTTAAAGAGTGAGCGCCACCACTTGCGCTCCCTGATGGCCCTTGGGCATGTGGATGACTAGGTCCTTCGAACGACATCATTGTATATTGCCGTACCTCAAGATGGCATCCTCGTCCCAGTCTGGTACTTTGACTCACTTACACCTCTAACAGAGGGTCTGGGCCGCATCCGTACTTTGGACAGGGCGGGCCTGGGTTAAGTATCGTAGTGCTGTTTTTTTTTGTGTGGGGCCAGTGCGGGACTTTTCACCTATGTCATTGTGGCGCTAACGGCAGGCTGGCGAAGATCGAACCCACTCAAATTACGTTTATTGTATTGCATTCCGTTTTCTGTATGGAGTGGGTATTCCCTGTGGTGGGGGAGGGGGAGTAGGTGTGGGCTGGGGGTCTGTCCTGGTGTCCTCCTCCGTTCTCTTTCTTTTTTCCCTCTTTAGATTCTTCCTTTAATTTAGTTGAGCGATAGCTCTCTTCCTCTCTTTTCTAAATTTCGGGTTCCATATAATGGGCGACAGGCACCCTGCTGAGGGGGAGGCCGTAGCCGTAGGCAGGGGTGCAGGGTGGGGGGTTAGGGGAGGGGTACTACTGTTTTTCTTTTCCTTTTTCTGTTTCTAGGGCCCCTTTTTTCTCTCTTCTTTCTCTTGGCTTTCCTTTTATTCTTCTTCTTTTCCCTTTCTTTTGGGAAACTGAGCGGTAGGTTGCTCACTGTACGTTCTTATGGTTCGAATTACAAGGGTGGATATTTCTCTAAAGTATTAAGTTGCAGCGGGCATGTACTGCATTGATGGGTGAACTGTACTGTTTATTGTCTATCCTGTTTAATATGCGCTAGCGCCAATGCCCTGCCTACATTAGTCCTGACTGTGAAGATCCTGATTACTGATAAACCCTTGCTTTGGTATTATTCGATTGTACGGCGTCAGATCCTGTCCTCTCTTAAACTTTTAAAAAGAAACCTCTTTAATCCTGGTACCTATATGGTACGGACATTATCCTGAGCTACAATAGGGCACTTGGGGGGGCGGAATGTTGCGTACTTATGGCTTTATTGATTTGCTTTGACCGTCTCTGTATTGCTGGCCGGCCGTGATGGTTGTAGGCCCGTGATTGTAACTGCTTTACGTAACAATAAAGGTTTACCAAAAATTAAAAAAAAAAAAAGAGAGGTCACCAACATCATATCTCCCAAAGACATGAGAGAAAAGGTATTGTTCATGGTGTTAAATTAGTTGCTGGTTTAACTAATAGAGATCCCATCTTTGACACCTGACAAAAGGATTTGATAATACCACTCATTTTAATCTGGTCATCTGCTATCTGCAAAATCTGGAACCTGCTTGAATTATTGCTGTGCTTGGGAACTGATAAAGTAAGCTCAAAGCTTCAACCCTAGTATAGGGAATGATTAAAAGCTATCAGCTATTATGCATAGAAAATAGTAACATCCCACAACCTCATAGTGACATCCAAGGCATATCCTCATTTAGTCCCTCTTTGTCAGTGTTGAGTTTATATACCCATTTCAGTTCCTTGGAAAATAGATACTTGCTGATGTCGGTCACATGTTCTGGAATAAACAGTTGCTCTAGTACAGTCCATGTGAATTCTATAGGTCCATGTCCTGCTTGTAGGAAGTGGGCTGTGAGTCGGGTAGCTTGTTTCCGACACCGAATAGTGCTCTTATGTTCAGATATACGAACCTTGATCTTTCTTGTAGTCATGCCAATATACTTTAGTTGGCAAGGGCATGTAATTAAGTAGATCAAATTCTGGCTGTTACAGTTGGTAATTTTTTTCTGCTGCCATGGACGGCCAGTCCCGATATCTAAACTTAGTGATTTGCAAGTTTGGGGACATGCGGCACAGGTACCGCATGGATGATGACCTTCTACTGCTGGCAAATCCCATAGAGTCCCCACCATTCGTGGTACTTTGCTCTTCGGTCTAGTATGTACTAGTTTATCTTTCAAGTTTGGCCCCCGTTTGAAAGCAAATAGAGGAGGCGGTAGATGGCCTCCGCCAATATTCAAAATCAACCAAAGTTTCCTTATTATTTATTGTACTTGGTTAGACCTTGTATTAAATGTGTTTACAAAAGTCATTCTTTCAGATTTATCTTTAATGATGGACGGTTCAAGGAGAGCTTCGCGGTTATTATTAGACGCATGCTTCTTGGACTGACGTATGATCTTCTTAGGACATTTCCTTTCTAACAGTTGGGTTTCCAGATTGTGTGCGTGCTCTTTGAAGGTGTCTTTACTGGAGCAGTTCCTCTGGATCCTAAAAAATTGGCCAAAGGACAAGTTGTTCGTCAGAGCTCTAGGATGGCAACTATCGTAGCTCAACAGAGAGTTACAGGCCATGAGCTTCTTGTAAAGTTCTGATCTTAGACCAAAATGTGTAGCTGTAATCAAGAGGTCAAGGAATGCAAGTTGGTGTTTATCATG
Source organism: Lissotriton vulgaris (assembly GCF_964263255.1). Classification (NCBI taxonomy): domain Eukaryota; kingdom Metazoa; phylum Chordata; class Amphibia; order Caudata; family Salamandridae; genus Lissotriton; species Lissotriton vulgaris. The sequence goes on from NC_141685.1 coordinate 1,473,659,438, forward strand.
CTCAACTGTGAACTGGAGGTGATTATTCCTCGTATTCAGCCACTGATGGAATAACAGAAGGTCTTCAACAGTACCTCGCCAGATGACAAAAATGTCATCGGTGTAGCGCCTCCATGTCCGCACTGACTGAAAAAACGGGTTGGTAGATGTCAAAACATGCTCCTGTTCAAAATGGTGGACATACAGGTTCGCTAGGCTGGGAGTGAAGACACTTCCCCTGCTGGTCCCTGATATCTGTAGGAAGATTGTCTCTTCAAATCGAAAGAAATTTTCTTTTACTGCCAAATGTGCAAGATTCATAATAAAATGGACTGGAGTTATTGATTGTAGATCTTTCTCTTGTAGTAGACTGCTTCCAAGGTATCATCTTGAGGAATTGAAGTATAAAGGGATTCTACGTCGAAAGACACCAAGAGATCTGTAGAGGTGTCAAATTCAATATCTGGTAATATCCGAAAAACATCCTTGGTGTCTTGAAGGAATGTTGGGATTCCTTTTACCATTGTGCGTAAAAAGTTATCCACAAAAGTAGATAGAGGTTCTAGAATAGAACCAATCCCTGAAATTATTGGGCGTCCCGGTGGAGGTCGTTGTTGCTTATGGACTTTTGGCAATATATAAAAATATGGCATTGTGGGATGAGGGGTACGCAGGAAGTTAGCTTCTTGTGATGTAATCCATCCTTCCGTAACCGCCTTCTCTACCATGTGGCCAATGATGTTAGTAAATCGTTCAGTCAGGTCTTCACTCAAGGGAAGATATGATTTAGTGTCTTGAGTTGTCTCAAGCACTCGTTGCGATAAATTTTCGTGTCGAGTAAGACAATGGCACCACCCTTGTCTGCTGGCTTTATCGTCAATGATTCATCTGCTATTAGGCTTCGGAGTGCATCCTGTTTCTTTTTTGGCAGATTAATGAAAGGTATAATCTCATGACATCGCTTTCAACTGCCTGTTCAAATGTCGACACCTTCACAGGTAAACCAGCACTAGGTGGGTTAAAAGTCAAAGGTTTTTTCAGGCCAGTGTTTACATCAGTACGATCAGAATATTCTTTTGTATGGTTGGCAAAAAAGAAATGTAATCTAATCTTACAAAATAATTTTGCCATTTCTATTTGTGTCAAGAAAGGATCTCCTGTCTGTGTAGCCACAAAACCTAATCCTCTGTTGAGTACGGTCTCTTTGTCTTCAGTTAACAGTCGTGAGATCAAATTTATCGCAAGACTATCCCGTTGATCTTGCCTGCCTGTTCTTGCTGGACCTTCCTCCCACTCCTCAGGTCCATTGATGGTGGAAGAGGACCCCATTGGACTTGTCCTTGTCGTCTTCTGCCTCTTGGTCTCCCTCGGCCAAAGCCTAAAAAAGGCTGCATATTTGAGTCAGATTTATATTGTTGAGGACTATAAGTTCCCATTTGTATGGGAAAGGGTGGACCGCCATACAACCATGGATTTGGTTGCCACCACTGTGGAAACTGATTCTGATTGTGGTCGTTGTTTTTCCACCCTCGTCGGTGACCTCTTCCATGATTTCTGTTTGTGGGATTACTGTTTAATGAAGAATCTGAGTTGCTTGATATTTCTTCTGAGCTAGAAGTGCCATAGGTGGATCCTCCTCTACGCCCATTGCGATTAAATACTGATGGCACATAGTTATCGCTGGTGATGGGGTAGATCTTTTCTGTTGAGAAACTCCCAGGAGCCCCCATAGGGTGCTTCATGTCAATAGATTGAAACCATATGTTGACAGGGCAGACATGGGCTTGCTCATGGCTACAGATGAGGGACAGGAGGAGTGTGACCCTCTCCTAGACCTGCTTTCTCAGAAACCTGATTATGGTTCAGTTGATGGTGTAGCCTTGGCAGGCAGTCTCACTGACCAACAGCAGCAGGACTGCAGACAAGTTCTATAGTCCTACAGACATATTTTTTCTCTGAATCCAAGTCAGACTACCTGGTGCACTCATGAAGTGGACACTGGGGACAGTCTGCCTGTCAAGAGTAAAATCTACAGGCAACCTGATCATGTCAGGGACTATATCAGGACAGAGGTCCAAAAGATGTTGGAGTTGGGAGTCATTGAGCCCTCAGAGAGCCCTTGGGCAAGTCCTGTAGTCCTAGTGCCTAAACCTCACACCCAAGATAGTAAGAGAGAGATGAGGTTTTGCGTGGATTACAGAGGCCTCAATGCTGTCACTAGGACAGATGCCCACCCAATAGTAAGAGCAGATGAGCTCATTGACAGATTGGCTTCTGCCAAGTTTTTGAGTACATTTGACTTGACAGCTGGTTACTGGCAGATCAAACTAGCTGATGATGCAAAAGCCAAAACAGCATTTTCAACCCCAGGAGGTCATTATCAATGTGTGGTAAGCCCTTTGGTCTGAAGTATGCACCTGCCACATTCCAAAGGTTGGTGAACCAAGTCCTCTCAGGTCTGGATGACTACTGTGCACATTATCTTGATGATATTGCTGTCTTTAGCTCCACTTGGGAAGATCACCTGATCCACCTGAAGAATGTTTTGGAGGCTCTGCAAAAGGCAGGCCTAACTATCAAGGCTACCAAGTGCCAGATAGGGCAGAGCAAGGTTGTATACCTTGGCCACCTGGTAGGTGGGGGTCAGGTTCAACCATTAGAGAGCAAGATACAGACCATAAAGGACTGGACTGCTCCCACCACCCAGACACAGGTCAGAGCTTTCTTGGGCCTGACTGGGTACTACAGGAAGTTTGTCAAAAGTTATGGGTCCATTGTGACACCTCTCAATGACTTAACTTCAAAGAAAATGCCAAAGAAAGTTCAGTGGACAGTAAGCTGTCAAAAGGCATTTGATGACCTGAAGCAGGCAATGTGCACTGCACCTATTCTGCAAAGTCCAGACTACTCCAAGGAATTCATTGTTCAAACAGATGCTTCTGAATTTGGTGTGGGTGCAATTCTTTCACAACTGAATAAAGATGGTCAAGACCAGCCAATAGCTTTTATTAGCAGAAGGCTGACCCCTAGAGAGAAATGTTGGTCAGCTACTGAGAGGGAGGCCTTTGCTGTGGTTTGGGCCCTGAAGAAGCTGAGGCCATACTAATTTGGTACTCACTTCAAGATTCAGACAGACCATAAGCCCCTCTTGTGGTTAAATCAGATGAAGGGTGAAAATCCCAAAATGCTTAGGTGGTCTATTCCCCTAAAGGGGATGGACTTTACAGTGGAACATAGACCTGGGACTGACTGTGCCAATGTAGATGGGCTCTCCAGATATTTCCACTTAGAACATGAAGACTCAACTGGTCGAGGTTAGTTTATTGTCCCTGGGTTGGGGGGGGGGTGTAGGAGAGTAGGGTCTGCTTCCTATGGTCACCCCCTCTTTTTGCTGTGATTCTCTGGTTTTTCGACTTTAATATGGCTGTGGGCCTGCTAATCAGACCCACAGCCCAGCTGTTCTCTCTCTAAATTGATACCATGTACTTTAGGTACATACCTGATTGGGTATTGGGTCACCTTTGTGAGCCGCTGTATAATGTACCATAGGTACCCAGGGCATAGGTGCATCCAAGACCTACCAGTGGCTACAGCATGTATTATGCCACCCCTGGCTGCTGGCCATCCAGACTGACACCACAGGCTAATCACTCAGCTTGGGTAAGGTGGAGTAATCACCCCTTACTTAGATATAGTATATCTATATATACCTTATATATAGACACATATGCACCTATAAGTCACTTCTATGGTAGGCCTCGACAATCCTGGAGGCAGAGTGCTTGGTTTTATGTGAGAGGGTGCCCTTGCATGAGCTGAGCCCCCCTGCAGCTTTCGGAACCATCTCCTTATAGCTGTTCAATGATGTAGCCATATCATATACTCTTAAGTGCATTATAATCCTCGTGGTTAATGCTAACTTTAATTTGGCTTTTTCAAAACATGTTGTGTAAGGTGTCAAACACTTTGGAATACTACCCCACCAGTCCTTGCAGCGGGGGTAGCATTCCTCCCTTCTAGAGGGAAAAGACATGTATGTTACTGCTTTATCCGGTTAAAGTTAAACAGAGCCCCAGCATCACAAAATGGATGCTGCTGCCACAGACACAAGTCTGACCTCCTGCTGCTGGAGAAAACTCCAGCAAGGGAGCATGGAGAATAGGTTTCCTGTCAAGGGAGGTGCCAGCACCTCCCCAGACAGCCTGTAGTGTATTGGGGCAGGGTGGGTTGAATGGAAAGATGCTTTTCCAGACACTGCCTTGGGCACACAAGGTGATCCATGCATAGCCCGGTTCAAACCAGTTGTCGGGGCACTCCAGCCCCGCTCTGTGGTGAAACTGGACAAAGGGAAAGGGGTGTAACCACCCCCTTCCCAGGTCCACCCATAGGAGGGACCTAGCAGGTACTCCAGCCCATTTTCTTAGTATAAAGATAGGTGCTGTGTCCCCAGGACTTTAGATTATCCTGGAACGAAACTTTGATACAGAACTATTGGACCTTCGACGTTCTATTTTGACTAGAAGACTGAAGACATCTCCCTTGTGGTCAAGGAGTGACGACCCTGTGCAAACAGGCCTCACCAGTAACTTGCCGGTCTGCTTTATCGATGCTCCCGCTGGAACCCGAAGACTCAGCGACACTGGACCTGAAACTTCTCCGATTCACATCCACAGCAAAGCTGAGACCCGTGGCGGACGCGAGAGACGTGGGACCTGACACCCTGGACATCCTGCATTTTGCTAATAGTGCAACTACTGAGGCATCCTTGCAGTTGTGCATTGGGGTACAAGAAGCCCCAGACCCGAGCACCATTTGCACCGAAGCTCAGCCCTCCACACTCCACGAGTGCCGCGTGGGGCCCACTCTTGCATTTCTGCTCAACGCATCTTTCCAGTTGCTAGCCTGCTGGCTAGTGAGCCCCCTGAAGACAAACCTTTAAAACCAAACTACTTTCCTGGTTTCTCCAGGGTTGCTCCATCTTCCCTGCAAAGGAGAAGCCCCTCAGACCTTGCTGGTCTGACCCGAATCCAATCTTCACTTCCTGCGTGGATTGCGTTTGCCAAGGCTTGTCCAATCCAGATACCGACACCGCAGTCAACTAGATCCTTTGTGGGATAGCTCGAATGCAGCTCCTAGTTGTCGTTGACTCCTCCTGGTCCTCTTAACTGCAGAATCAAGCTTCACCTCTTCACCTGAGATCAACGCAACATCGCCTGGTTCCTTCCTGGTTCCTTCCTGGTCACTGGCTAGTGACCCAGACTCTGTCCCCTCTGCTTTCAGGTTCTTCACTTCACCGATCCACCCTTGGATCCACCCAGACACTTTTCCTCTGGTCGTCTGCAGCTCTTCTTTGCAGATCTCCATAGAAAACGACGACAAAACCCGACACGGAAAGACACCTATGCACCCGGCTCCCCTGGGTGAGGTAACACGAATACTCCGGTGCTCCCGTGGGTCTTGACTCTCGAAGTGTCCTAGTTTAAAGGGGTTTTACCGTAGTCCATCCGGAAGTGTGCTTAAACAGTAACTTTGTAACTTCTTCGTTCTCCATTATGTCAATGGTAACTCGCGACTGTGTTCAGACACTGCACGTGTCTCCCGTGGGTCTCCTACTTCCTAACCTTTGGTTGTTTAGTGTAGCCCCAGCGATTCCCTAGGCCCTAGGCCTATTCACTATTTCTGAAGTGGTTCTTATACCACTAACTTAGTATATGGTTTGTGAGGTCACTAGGGCATTACTGTATTTGTGCAACTTATCGTATGCTAACTGAGTAACTTGCGATGTACTTCGATCTCTGACCTCATAAAGAGTGCAGAGGGTTTGTGTTAGAAATAAATACATATATATTTGATTTATACCTTGTGTGGTGTCCTTTCATTTGGAATTCAAGGGATTATAATTGGTAAAACAGCTTGCTTCACATGCTCTCTGAAGTCTTAGCCTATGACTGCTGGTTCATGCTACCACTAGGACAGCTTGTCTATAAGGTTGACTTTACAACCACCATCAATAAGGGTCGTTTAGACTGGTGCAATGTGCCTACTAGAATAGTGGACATCATAGGCTAACTTCTCACAGCGTGTCCTGGTGAATAGGGTGATAAAAAAATTGCCTCTTTTTTGGCACTATGTGCCGAAAAAGCAGTGATGTTTCCCTTGATAATATCCCCCTTAGGTTCCTGCACCGAGCCAGGGTTTGCATGGAGCAGTAGTTTAGTGTCAATGAGATTGGAAGTTGATGCTGGTACAGGCCATATCCCGCAAAATGATTATCAGAGGAATTTTGCATTCATTGAAGTGAATTATAAGCTGCACCATATTATGGGCCTCATTTATGAGTAGTGACGCATCGCTGCATGAAAACAGTGATGCGTCACTTCTCAATGCACCCTCCTAGAGACATGATGGATGCATCATATTTACTGTACGACACATCATGTTGTAAGGAATGACAGATTCGTCAGTATTACTGTTGTATCTGTCAGCACAAAACAAACGCATTGCTGGAGTTGTGTTGGAAGCATGACGCAACTCCAGCAATGTTCCTATCACATGGGGCAGGCCCCATGTAAAAGGACCTGCGTCAGTCTTAAGCCTGCCATGAGGTAGGCATAAGATACTGATGCAGGAGCGTCCTAGAAGTGGTACACTGCAATCTATTGATTTCAATGCACCACTTCTACGAGGCTTGGATGCGGGGGAATGCTCACCCTGCATACATTATACATGATGCAGATATTGGGGTCCATTAGGATGGCGGGCGGTAACAGTCCGCCCGCCACCCTAACGGAGATTGGGACCGCCCGCCTAAAGGGCGGGGGTCCCGACATTGGCATTAGGATGCGCCCGCCACTGTGGCGGGCGCATTCCTCAAATTGACATTGTGGCGGGCAGTGCTCACTGCACCGCCCGCCACAATGTTAAACACAAATGCACGCATTTGCATACTCGAAGCAGCAGGCACTGCGCAGTGCCTGCCGCTGCGATTATGCAAATGCAGGGGGGTACCACAGGTACCCCCCGTGTGCCACCCCCCTTTGCCCGTCACTCTGGGGGCCCACAGGGGCCCCCCAGAGTGAACACCGCATGCCTTTCCGTGGCGGCAATGGCATTGAAAAATGCCTATTCTAATATGGCTGGCGGTGTCTGATAGACACCGCCACCATGTTATCCCTTTTCCACCCCGGCCGCTATGCGACCGGGGCAGAAAACAGGCGGGCGGTGTTTCCGACCGCTGCGGTCCCCTCCGCCATCGTAATATGGCGGGGGGGAATGCAGGGAAGGATGGCGGGCGGATTGCCTCCGCCAGGGTGGTGGTGGCCACCGCTACCCTGGCGGAGGCAATCCGCCCGCCATACTAATAGGCCCCATAATGTGGAGCAAGGGTTTACAATGTGACAATCTGCCTAGATGCATCACTTTGTAAATAGAACGCAACATGGTGCATTTTTGACGCCACTGGTGAGTCACAAACCATGAGGCACCGGAAGCGCTAAAGTGTTGCGAGGGCTCATAAATGAGCCTCCCTGTATTTTCATTGTCAGCAGTGGTATTTCAGTAAAATAATGGTTTACTTAACAATAAAAGCACGGTAGCAGCTTTTACTCTGAGCAGAAACTGATATATCTGCCTGCATCATAATCCAAGCTTAAAAAGTGCTGACTATTTTGTTTCCCTCCAAACTCAGCTATGCAGAAATATGCTTGGAGAACAGGGTGAACAATGGTGGAAAATATGCGGGATTGGAGAGGAAATTCTAAATTCTGTTATTCAAAATTGCATGGTTCAAACATTATATTTCCCCTGGAATTTATCCAAAGGAATACACCATTCTTTGCAGTATTATTATCTACTCAGAGGCATAGTTCTGTGCCAGCTTTCCCAGCAACCACAGAATCAGGACTTTTATGATGCCATCTTGTGTATTCTTTAAAATTATTGGAGCATTCCCATAGTCTCAACTAGCTACAGACAAGAGAGAGCTGCAGTTAATCCTGATTCTGCGTTAAAAGCTAATGTCAGAAAATGCCCTTATTAACTGGAAAATCAAGATAGGCTGAAGGTTAATCTCATGGTATAGGACAAGTTTAAGTTTCAAATTTCAGTCGCAGACATATCTGTTCACTAGTTAATCAACCTTACCACACAACTAAGAGCCCACTGAGGGAAAGATGCTCCGAATGTTATCATTTCTCTCCATTGTTCTTTTACAGTAGAGGTGAATTTAAAAGATCAGCATTTCGATACATTGTGAATTTAAGAGAACAGCCAAACAACTAAAAGTGGGAGATTCTGAAGAATTTTTTTTTTAAAATGGGACAGCAAATGAAATATTTTGTCAAGAGTAAATAAAAACGTGCAAATTGTTAAATTACAAATCTGCGGGTTTGCATCCATTACAGTACAGCTGCATATTTGTAAGTGCCAAAAACTGTGAGTTACTCTGATCTAACGGCAGGCCTGCTCTTATTCATGCAAGAACTCATAGTTGTTACACGCCCAACCATGCAGCTTTCTCCCAAGAGGCAGACTGGGAATTGTATGAGGTTGGTGTACTAACTTCTACAGTGTTATGGACAACTTTGTAGCAAAAAAACAAAACTTGCGGTCCCGAACCCCAACATTTGAAGTATTTTTGTGGCAGCAGGAAATGTTCTTGTCTTAAAAATACTGATCAGCCTTTGATATGTCACTCCTTGGCACTATGGTAAGACACAGTGTGACCTGGCAGTGTCCAGCAGTATCGTCTCTTCACAACAAGGAGCTTTAGAGAGAAAAACACACCAGGCTGCCCTCCACTCATCAATCATCAATACAATAAAGGCCTGGCTATTAAAGAGAGTCAATACTTTTTCAGACTTAGGACAGGCTTCTGACATGGGGATATCTACCTCCAGCCAATCTCTGGCAACATGTCCAGTTTACTCCAGTGCTAGAACCTCCATTTTAAAACGTCTCAAAAAATGAACTGCAGTTAGGCAATCCACAAAAATATATCCTACCCCACAACATGGGAGTGAAGAACACTTACAAACATCAAGTGAAAGAATAAGTGGGCACCTCACGTACGCAGCATCAGGGGGGCTACCGGCAGGTTCTCTCCAGTATGCCCATGTATATCATCATCAGTTGCCCACTCACTAAAAAAAAGAATAATGTGATTTACAAATAACCGTGTTTTCCATACAGTTAAAATTAAGATAACACTCGCAGTTGGGTTGCCCTCTTTATTCGCAGTCGTGAGCTTACTCAGATTAAAAGCACTGCATGTTGCTAACCTTTTCAAAGAAGGCCAACATGTTTCATTGCCATTGCTTATGTCGTGGCAAATTCTTCAGGGCATAGGGTTCATTTATCCACCTCACGGGACAATGAATTTTGTGATGCGGATAGGCAGGTGTGGGCTGAGGGCATTCGTACCAGCCTCCACCATACCACAAGAGGTCGTGTTCGTCACATTACCCCTATTAGAAAAGCACTTCTGTTACTTATTGTTACACCGCAATCGCTTCGGTTAGGAGCAGCGTCTCATCCCCGTTTCTCTTTTTTTTGTGTTCAAAATAATTTTATTGAATTTTCAGAATACAGAAAATAAACAGACAATACAAAAAAATTATAGATGAGCAAAAATACCTAATCAAAATATGAAGTAATATAAAAATGGCAGTAAAATGTAATAGGTATCTAAATAGCATTATACAATACGAGGAAAAAAGAGAATAAAAAAAGGAAGGGAAAACAGGGGAGGGAAATATGAGTACATACTATATAAACTTTTACAAATTAGAGTTACTATTAGCATATAAATAATGTAATATAAGGTTAATAGACTATAAATAGGTGCAAAAATACATTTATGATTACAAATAGGTATCAATAGGTAACCAGAAAGATTGATAACAATGAGAATTATGATTAATCCCAGTCAGAGATAATTGTGCTCCTCTTCTTGTAAAAATGACCCATGACCACCAAGCATGAACCGATAGATCTGAAATATTTTTCCGACAAAAAGTAATGGATTTTAAAGCAGCTTATATTAGGAAATTAAACAGTTTTTCTTCCAAATCAGTTAGTTTATGTTCAAGACAAACCGATTTACTAATTAATAATTTATAAGAAAGAACATCTTGAATAGGTAAAATCTTTAGTATAATATCCCAAACATCAGACCAAAATTTAGAAATGAAAGGGCAGTCAATTAACATATTTTGTAAGGATCCTGGATTACAATGCCAACATGTTTCAGATTGTAGCAGTTTAGCACGGAATAAGCGTATTGGGGACCATAAACAATTGAATAAGATGTAAGAATTGGACTTTTAAAGTGATACAGGTAGCCATCCTGAAATACTATTAAGCCAAATAATTTTCCAAATGTCATTAGATAAAGAAAGGGAAAGCTCATTATTCCAAAATATCGAAATTATATTTAGATTAATACCTATTGAGGTAGCTAATTTTTTGTACAAAATAGAACCTGCATGAGAAGACGTAGAGACAGCTTGAATATGAATTACTAAATCTGTTGGCAACATTAGAAGGGATACCATGAGGGAAGGAATCTAACACTGAATTACATAGAAACTCAAATTTAATAAGATCAGATTTAGGTAACTTAAATTAAAAAAAAAAGTCTTTCAAATTTCGCAATTTGTTTTTACCGGTGGTTGATATGAGCATTGAAAGTTTTATTCTCGTCGGCCATAATAGAAATAGTAACACATCTGATATAGGGTTTAAAGGCATCCCATCTATTGACCATAGAAGTGTAGTCTTCAGGGTTAAGCAAAAAACAATCCTGAATGGCCTCTAAGATTTTTGGTTTATGATGTTCATTAAGGACAATGTTAGTATTCATACGCCATCTAGTTTGCTTTGCAAAAGTGGAAGTAAGATTTATAACAAAAGAAATCAAGGCATGATCAGCTATATCGATATTACCAATGAGAGGATTAGATGCAGACTCTATAAATTGTGTAGAAATTAAAAAGTAATCAATTCTGGAGTGTGAATTATGGGAATTGGAAAAAAATGTAAAGCATTTGTCTGTAGGGAAATGTAAGCGCCAAATGTCAGCCAACTTGGTGAATAAAGGATTTAAAAGCATGAAAAACCTTAGGATGGCGAAATTTAGTACTAAATAATTTATCTAATAATGGGTCAGCAATAACATTAAAATCACCTCCAACAATCAATGGAACTTTGCCCAACTTTAAAACTTCAGTGGTGAAATTAGACCAAAAAGCAGGCTCGTCTGCAGTAGGACCATAAATATTAAGTAAAAATAAAATTTAATCATGAATTTTAATTTTGACTATTATGTATCTACCAACTGCATCTGAGGTTTTACTTAAAACTTGACAATGTAATTTTTTTGCTAAGAAAATAACTACACCGTTGTTCTTACCATTAGCAGGAGACAAAACAATAGTATCTACCCATTTTTTTTTACATATAATTTAATATTTTATCATCACTATGAGTCTCTTGAATAAAACAAATATCTGCCTTACGACTACCTAAATAATCGAAAATGTTGGTACGTTTAACTGGGTGACGTAAACCTTAGACATTTAGAGAAACAACTTTAATATTATGAACATTAGCCATAAGGTAAAGATGCAAAACGCAATAAAAGTAAGAAAGCAAGAAGAGGTGAAGAAAAAATAGATAAGAAATAGAGGAAAACAGTAACTCTAGACTTAGTGAAAGGAGAGGAGGAAAAGAAAACAGGGTGAAAAGGACAAACAAAGTACATTAATATCAAGAAAGAAATGCACATACCTTCTACAAGTATGACCGGAACCGTTAGAGCCCTAAATAGAGATAGTCAATTATTTTGTCAGACCATAAGAATTTAGTTGAAGTCAGGTATTAGAGTCATAAGTATCCATGGAATGGTGCGAATGTTGGTCCAAAATGTGGCATAAATCATCAGGACGCTGAAAAGATTTTGAAAAAATGCCATTCCAGATATGCATAGTAGAATGATCAAAAAGACCATATTTGAACCCAGGACTTCGCAATTGGGGACGAAAAGCAGAAAACTCCTTGCGAGTTGAAACAGTTTCTTTTGCAAAATCCTGATGAATGAAAATTTTATTCCCATTGACCATCAAGGTAGTGATCTCCCGTGCAGCCTTTCGAATCAAAACCAGATGGTGATGTTGAAGAACCTTGAAAATCATTTGACGAGGTTTAGTGTGCTTAGGATTGCGATGAGAAGGAATCCTGTAGGCCTTATCAATCTCAAATTTATCTGGAAATTTAATTTGTAGAAGGCCTGGAATAAAATTTTCTAAATACAGTCTACAGTTGTTACCCTCAACCTCTTCTGGCAAATTAAAAATGCGTAGGTTGTATTGCCTGTTGCGATTTTCCGTGTCTAAAAGTTGTGTAGACATTGGTGTTATTTTTCCAACAAGCGGCTTAAAAGAGTCCAGCTTAGTATTATTATCCTGTATTTTAATGGCATTATCAGAGATTTTCATTGATAAACTCACCGTTTATGTTCGAACATTTTGAATTTCTGAAGCAATAGAGTCTGTGTTAATGCGAGGGCTTGAATTTCCTCTAAAATGAGAGATAATGAAGGTTCTGATGATTCAACCACCTTTGATTTAATTGGTGGAGGTGAAACCTGCTGCCTTCTTTTGGTATGAATAGAATTCTTATTTTCCATTTTATGAGCAAAAAGTCAAAAAGTTTAGTGTGAAAATTTGTAATAGGAACAAAGATATAAGGCAGCAAGAAAAAATCCATAGTAAAGCTGGTGCAGCAGCTATAAAGGGCTATGGGAGTGGCTAGGTCCAAGGCAGGCCCTTTCCTGCAGAGTCGCTCTGCCCCCCTGACCGCCTGACCTGGCTGTTCCTGGGAGCAGAGCTGGAGGCAGAAGCATAATGGAGGAAAAACGCTGCTCACTGTTGCAGAAATCGACTAAAAGCACCACACCTCACAGGTATTGCCTTAAAAACCTAAGCGACCTCTTTGTCACTGCATTTGTGACTGAATTTTGGCATTTTATTGATAAAAAACGGGTCTGACGTGCCGGAGCTCTCTAGGCGATGACCATCTTGTATTGTGCGGTCACGTGTCTCCCCATCCCTGGTTCTCTTTAATATCCAGCAGTATCGTGCCTCGATATGGAAGGTTGTCTGGTGCCAGTGCAGATTTATTTTTGGAAACGCTGTTCTTTTTAGCATCTGTCAAACCCCAGACTGAGCCGGAGTGGGGACCAAAATTGGCCCTGGCAAAGAGTTGGCCGGCCCTAGGGGCTGGGGGTAGGGGATTGGGGAGGGCAATAGCAGAAGGAAAGCTTTGTGCCACTTTTGTTGCTGTGGGCCGATATATTGCGACAAATAGCCCCGTTACAAAAACGCCCCCCCAGGGTCTAACCCCCCCCCACCCTGCGGGTCCACTGGGGAAACGCCTGTTGGGCCTGGGGAGTGCACAAAAGACTCCTGGGGACAGTGGCATAACATAAACCCCAGCAGGCCCTCCGGTCAATCCACTCAGTACATTACTCTCACTGACAAAGCCTGGAACCAGTAAGTTTTATAATTACACTTGTGCGCACCCGTGCTACAGCTGTGCACCTCTCCATTCACAAAATTCATTTACACTATGATTGCCTTATCTTTAATGCCTGTGGTCGTTGGTATGGACCGCTTCCTGCAGGCTCTCCATTAACTGGCATACATTTTAAAATCTCAGCCACTTCTGAGAATCGGAGCCCAGTAAAAGAACACCTTGTTAGCAGCATCACTGCATCAACTGCTGCCCGGGTTTCAACGCCAACTACTCGGCTGAACTTTGGATGTTTTACTGCCAAAGGAGGTGTTAAAACCCACCCACACAAAGAGCCACAATGCTTTAGTCAGCCTCATTTGTAAAACCAATTATCGAGCATCATATAGGCTGGTTGACGCAGCCCCTCTTGCAACCCCAAGTCCTGGCTCCTGCAGGTTAGCAGCTTTCGAGGCCACTATGTCTATTTGTGTAAATCGTTTTTGGTATTGAATTTATTTTATGAGGGCAGTTTGACATCCTTCTCCAGCCCCTCTGTAGGATAAATAGAGAAGCATTTAGAATTACGTACATACATGCAATCAATTGAGCAATCTGGTGTTAAATGGGTCAGATAGGTGGTTAAATTTGCATGAGAGGTAGAGATTAATTTTGCATGAGGCATGGGTGTCAGTCACTGGAGGTTGGCAATTTCTGGTTTAACCCCTTGCCTGCTGGTGACGGAACCACTCCGTCATAAGCCGCGGTCGCGCTGTGCTGATGACGGAGTGGTTCCGTCACGGCGCGCTCGGCACGGCTGCGCGGCGCGGATTCCGCGCCTGCGCTGGACTTTCCATTGAGCGGGCGGGGACGTGACGGAACCGCTCCGTCATGAGCACAGCGCAACCGCGGCTGGTGACGGAGCGGTTCCGTCACCAGCATGCGCCCGCCGCACGCCCGCCCCGCCCCCTTAGCACTGCGGCGGAATAGCCGCCACAGTGAAGGGGTTAAGGAAGTGAATTCTTCTTTAACAAAATATATTTTGATAAAGTATCTTCGATATTCTGTTAACTATGTATTATTGTGTTTCCCCGTTTTGGAATATTTCCTTGTTATTTGTTTATTCAGCGACGCAACACGCTCACTTTGTATCTTAGGCAGGTGACATTTATTCCCTTCTCATGTAGGGTTTGATATATTGTTTAAGGAAGTGAATATTCAGTTCTTTTGTAAGGAATTTAGTGCATCTGACTATTCACGTGTGTGCAATGTACTCCACAAGCGCCGCACCACCTCTCCATTTGCTTTGTAGTCACTTGCAAAGCATGGTCTCTATTATAGCATAGCCTCCAGTATCTATACTGCACCATAGCGATGGCTGTATTTCGGACAAGAAATGCAAATGTAAACTCCAGCCCCAAGAATTATGAGCCCGTTGTGCATAAGGAGTGTATAAATAAGGTGGATGTTCTCTGTTGTATAAGACAGTTGTGCAATGTAAGGTTGGGATGTGCGTGGCGTTGGTAAGCACATCTAGCGCCATGCAGAATAGAGTCAAGGACTAGCCTGGGGTATGCAAGGCCCTCTGGATGTCACGCCTGAGGCCTCTGGCTTGGAGAAGTGCATTTGGGTCTTCAAGCTTAAGTCAGAAAAGCATTGTCAGTGTGGGTTTTAGCACGGCAATAGCAGAGGGCTCAGGAAGCCAGGTTTTTGAGACATGAGATTCTGAGGCATCAAGCTTCCATACATGTCCTCAGCCAGGTTTGTAGGTTTTGGGGAGCATATCCCTCAGCAACACCAAAATAAAATGGGGGGGTCATGAGGAGATGTATGGGTGATACTCACCCTGGATGGACGAAAACATTTAACAATATAGAATAATTATTTATTTATTTATTTGTTTATTTATTTATTTATGAGATTTGATAAAGCGCGAACAAATGCCCGTAGGCGTCTCTGTGCGTGTAAAGCATTGTATTGTTATTTTCGATATTGCATTGTTACTATTTTACTTATTTTGTGAAAATGGTGCATTTGGAAGCACAATTGCACAGTGTGTTTGGTCACAACTGGATGGAGCTTAAACCAAGTTACAACCGTTTTCGAGGCCTACTGTCCCTCAGTGGCATTCTAAGGCCATCTGTGGTAATTACAAATACTCTTTTTGGTGCACATTTAAGCTGTTAAATTTTTTAAAAGAAATATGATTTAATTGATGTTTTAAAGTAAGGTTTGTGGTTCTCCAAATTACGTTAGAGGCAAAATATACCCAAACAGTGTTGATGCACTTTGCACCAGAAGCATTGGCAAAATCTAGACCAGACTGAAAGACATATGTGGCAAATACCACATTAAGGGGAGCCTTGACCGAAAGCAATTATGAAAATGAATAGTGTTAAAAGTGGACCTGAAATACGTGACTCTGTCTCTGGCAGTAGCATAACATTAGCCCCAGTGGTGCGGGGTAGCCCCCACCGGCACAGTGCACTGGTGGCTGAATCCTGACTTGGGATCTCCTGACTGGTGCATGGGGGTCCCCCTCCACGTACTTTGCAGAGGGGGCCCTCAAGTTTTGTTACGCCACTGGGGGAGCATAGGGGAGATTGTTAAGTGTCCTAGGAATTGAGGAGGAGTTTAGGAATGTGAGGTACTACAGATTTTGGCCTTAGGAGTTACAGGAGAGAGGAGCACAGGAGAGGGAAGACTGTAGAAGAATCTTTGTAAAAAAAAAAACATTCTGCAGTCACCATTAGAAATGCTAAACAATAATTAATCCTGTAAAGACAAGCTTCTTTCATTCCACTGGACAGTAGAGAGAGATCCATCATGGTGAAGAAGAACCAAAGGGGGCAGAGCATTTTATGTTTCAGACTGATGTCAAGCTCTGTACATTAATTTGTTTTTATCAAATTTTTTTGTTGAGCACGATGACAGCCCAAAAATCTCTTACATATTAACGGCTTTGCTGCGGCGCACATTCCCCCGCCGTGCGGGCGAATTCTACAAGTGCTGGAATCGGACGGCCCCCAGTCGTTCGACGCACCTGCCCACCGTGACCTCAGACGGCCGGGGAAGTCCGACGCACGGAAGAGGTTAGACATATAAACATCATTACCAGTTTTGGATTACATTATTAATAACAATGTAATATGTCTACACCGAAAACAGCGGCAATACCTAGTATAAAAGTGCTGGAATGCAAACAGTACAATGCCATAAACAATAGCAATAATAACTGGTATGGAGGTGCAAGAGTGCAAACAGTGCAACTCAAACCTAAATACAATAAAAATCAATTGAATTGAAATCATAAGACCATCATTGGCACCATTGGAAAGCATCATTAAAATCAAATTAATACTAACTACCCCAAAGACCATTAATAGTAGCAGTGGTATCCAATATGAGAATGCAAAAGTGCAAACAATGGAATGCCATACCCAATAGCATCAATAACTGATACAAAAGTGAAAATAGTGGAAAACAGACCTGCATAATACTAATTTCCCAGAGCATATAATTCTATTGAAGAGTTAGACCACTTGCTCAAAAACCTCAGTTAACCATATTACAGTATTAATTAATAGCAATGCAGTTAAGCACCAAGGAAGAACACACAAAATCATTCTAAGCAGTTCCAACCATCAAAGTCATATAACAGTGCAGAAAGTACATAGTAAAACAAAATAAAATTATTTCACAAAATAATGTAGCTAAGGTTACTAGCTTGCTCAAAGACCATATTAGATGATTGAGTAATCCTGATAAAGTTTATTAAGACAAAATGAGCAATAAGCCACTCTAACAAGTGTGGAAGGTAGAGCCGCACCTAGCATTTCTTACTGGAATGCAAAGATAGATGGTAAAAACCAATAAACCCTCTTGATTGACCAGTGCTATGTTAGAGAGTAGTGATCTCCCCTGATGAGAAAGACACTCAGGATGCTTAAGCGCTTGGCAATGGCCTCTTCAAAGGCATTGATCCTGGTCATTTTGTTGACCCAATGCTGGTAAGAAGGCACCATATCTGTATTTCAACACTGTAGAAGTGAGACACAGCAATAGCGATTGATATAAAATACTGCTGATATTTACGCGGATGGAGTACCCCGTCAGATGAATCAAACAATACCAGCATTGGTGTTGGGGAAATCGTGGTTTGGGTACTTTGACTAATTTCATGGCAAACCTTACTCCAAAATTGTTGCAGCCTGGAGCAATTGAGAAAGATATGCACCCATCCACCCCCTTCAACTGCATTACACCTAAAGCATTGATCAGGAAGCGATGAAAACATAATATGTAGCCTGTGTGGTGTTTAATAAGTTATCCAGCTTGATACCAACGACTTTCTTAATGATCTGTGCACTAATTCACCAAGAAACTGCCATTCTTTACTATTAAACCTGCAATTAGATTCCTGAAAAATCTTTTGCTGCATTGCAAGTAATAATTTCAGATTACTATACTGGCGTAGCAAATGATACCAGTTGCCCACACCGATAACTTGGTTATATTTATATGATGAACTAGAAAGCCAATGTCTTCCTTCATTACCACATAGCTGTTTTTAAGAAAGCTATTAATTTGCTTGAAACTAAAACGGAGTAACAAATTCTGGTTATCAAATTGTTGATTTACAGTATCCCATGAAATCAGTTTTGCACCGTTGTAAAAATCTCCCATTTTCTCGAACCCCATTGCTTTCCATATCTGTAGAGTTTATTTTGCTAGTGCCAGCCCCCAAA
This sequence comes from Lissotriton vulgaris, assembly GCF_964263255.1. Classification (NCBI taxonomy): domain Eukaryota; kingdom Metazoa; phylum Chordata; class Amphibia; order Caudata; family Salamandridae; genus Lissotriton; species Lissotriton vulgaris. Next base: position 1,473,677,674 of record NC_141685.1, read on the forward strand.
TCATACAATCTTGTAATGTGGTATAGGCATTGCAACTTGGAACACCCCAAAATTTTAAAAATAGATTGATACGTAATGATAAAGTGAGCCGTCCCTTATATCATGTTTTCTTAGGAAGTTTTACAGTCTGCAAAAAACACAGGCAGTCTGATTTCGCTTTCCATAATCATTCTCTCCAATAAAACATTATCATACACTTGGTATGCTGCTACACATTGAGCCATAGAATCAAGCAAAGTGGCCTGATAGTATGTCGGCAAGTGTGGTGGGTGAATTTTGCAAATCTGGCGTTCGCGAATTTGCGTATTTGCGAACTCGCAATGCGCAAAATCCGCGAACTCTCGCGAATTTGCAGATTTTTTTTTGTGTTCGCAAGGGTTTCTGCCAGTTCGCGAGGGTTTTGTACCAGTTCGCAATTGCAAAATTACTTGTCGGTTCGCAACGGTCGCGACTATGTTGTTTCTACGTCTGGTTCATCATCACAGGTTCCCAGCACCCTCTGTTTCACCACTGCCACCCTCTGTTTCACCCATGCCACCCTCTGGTACATCAATGCCACCCTCTGGTTCATTATCACTGTAGATTATGGGGGGGGAAAAGCAAGTACACCTGCCCTGCTTCAACTGACATGAATTAATTTGGGGTTGATTTATTAATGTGTCACTGTTTTAAAATTCCAGTCTGGCACCTGCTTCCTTATCTGTAATTTGCTTTCTGTTGCAGTGCAATTTTTTTTCCAGGACCTTTGTGGCCTACTTGTAGCTATTCTATGAGCCTGCTGTGAGGGTCAGTGCAGGGTCGTAGAATTGTTGCAACCAGCAACTGAACTCTGGAGGGGCCCAAGTCAGGAAGCACTACAGGGAATGGTACTAATGATGAGTTTGAACTTTTGCACCTGCTGAGTGCTTTCAGTTTTGCAAAACTCGTTTTTCTGCAGAACAGCTACTGTAATGCCCCAAACAAACATACTTGTGAAAGTTGATTTCTAATCCAAAAGTGATCCAAAGAAAGTCAAAAGGCCTCAAATCCAAAAAAGAGCAGGCAAATGTCAACCCGAGGAGTTATTCTGATAAAAATCATAATTTTCAGAAGGTCTATGCTGCTTGCTAGTGGATTTCTTGTGCAGAATTGCAAATTTTGTAATTTCACGAGTGCGAGATTGTTGCTGCCTACATGTTCGCAATTGCGAACTCTCCCGATGCGTCGCCAAACTCCAGCGGGATCCCGCAGCAAGATCCAAAATGGCGCAGCACTCGCAAAATATCGAGAAAAAAAACTTGGCAAACGCTGAATGACGGTAAGTGAACGCCGCACGCCGCAATATTGTATCACCAAGAAAAAAAATCCGCGGCGTGCGAATTTGCGGATTTTCGGTAAATTCGCGAGAGTTCGCAGATTGCGAATTTACTGAAAATCCGCAAAATCCGCAAGCGGAACGGATTTTCCACCCATGCTTAGTGTGGTAGTGCTAACCCTCCCTGTGTTGCATAGAGTTGTAAATTAGACATTTTCAATTGGGGCTGTTTTTTCGACCATATAAAACTTCTTAGACTGATATCACATTCATCAAAATACGCAATGGGAATTTTAAGCACGAGATCGAAAACAGAAAATAAAAATTAAGAAGGAATGAACATTTTAATTAAGGGGACGTTGCGATTAACGACAATGGCAAAAGGGTCCACTCCTCTAGCAACTTTTTTTACCTTAAGAAGCTTGACCCCATAGTTTACCTGACATAGTTGAGAGAAGTTATTTGTAACAGAGATTCCTAAATATCTAATAGGATGTTGTGGAATCATCCACACGCAGGTGGGGAGTTCAGACCTAATTGAATTGAACAAAAGGAGCTCAGTTTTCGCTTGGTTGACTTTGTAGCGATCTATGCACGTGGAAGCAGTAATTTAGTCGGTGGCATTCTGGATATTTAAACTATCAGCCTTTAAATATAAAATCACATCATTCGCAAACAATGTAATGTTCCCCATCCCAACTATAGATGGCAAAATCGATGGCTTGGTGCAGACACTAGCTGCTAAAGGCTTGAGAAAAAGGAAAGAAACAGGGACAGAGGGCAACCCTGACGGATACTACTCTTTATCTGTACTGCCCCAACCTCCTTTGTATTAATAATAATCTTGGCCTCTGGCCCCTTATAAAGCTCCTTAAGCATATTTATTATTAGGGACGGAAATCTAAATGTTGGCAAAATGTAAAAAAGCTCTTTCCAGTTAACAAGGTCGAACGCCTTTTCTGCATCCATCATTAATATACCCGCCTTGTCCCTGTTAACTGAATCATTAGTTTGTATAAAAAATAGGTGTTAGGGGAAATTAATCTTTTGGGCAGAAACCCACTCTGATCTGGATGTATCAATTGTTGTTTGCTAGGTCCTGATCCTGCACTGTGATGATCTCAATTTCTTTATAGATGCGTCTATAGTGATGGAAAAAAATCTCTGCTAGCCCTTAAGTATTAGCTTCTAAGGCCTCTGTAACAGGGTCTTTATCTTGAGTAATTAATTGCCTACTCTGCTGAGCTTCAGTTGTCTATGACTGGTATTTCTTTACATGTTGATTCTCATCGTAAAACATCTGTTGAAAGGCTTTTCTTCCTTCAATCTCTTCTAGCAAAAGAAGTCCTTAAGCTCTTGTTTGCCCTAGCTGTTCTTCAGCTTGCAGGCAAACTGTTGGAGCACTAGGACCTCCCTGATACCCTAATCAGTTCCCTCGTAGCACTTTCCAGTGCTACTTGAAGATTCTGGATTTTATGCAACTCTGGATAATTTGGGTTTGTAAGATATCAAAAAATAAAACGCCTCATTTCACCTGACCAGATTTAATATACGAGTAGGGATTTATTGAATTGCCATCTTAGCCTCTTTCTTTGTGGTGATTCGAACATTATCTCAAGAGAGACTATTGAGTGATCTGCAAAGGGATTGGCCAGTGCCGCTACCCTCCCTCTTTTCAATAATTTTGTCAGAAGAAAAAAATTGATTTGTGAAGCCGACTCAGATCTAGGAGAATAGCAAGTATATTGTGAACAATTTGAATAGAGGCACAAATAATCCATCAGGGCAAGGTCTTGATAAATTATATCTAAAATAGTAGATGTCTTTGGTTTCAACTGCCTCTTGGTTTTATTCAAGGTGCCTAAAGTAAGATCTTGTATTAAACTAATGTTCGTTTAGCCAGAATTGCCAGATTGTAAATTTGCTCCAAAGTCTGTGTTTCGACTATCAGGCCATAGTAATTCAAGAGCTCCCACCATGCCCCACATCTAGAGTGCCGCTTGCATAGATAACGCTGTGTTGCTTAAAGGAATGACGTCAACAATGTGGAGGCAGTGCTAAAGTCCTCGCTATTTGGCTTGGCTAGTCTATGATGGAGACTCTGGAATAGGGGGTTTGAGATTCCCCCGCAAGTCACTACGCGACCTGCAGCCTGATGAAACTCCTGGGAGATATGGGAGATTTTTGGCAAAACGTTGTGGGAGAAGCGGAGCTTAGGTGAGATGGTGCCGGCGTAACACTCCTAGTTTCCCGGGGTAAAATGACAGTAGACCATAGGCCTTGGATGATCGTGTTAGATGTTCCCTAAGGGCAGCAGGGATTGGGAGATGGTGGAGGCCGCCCCCCCCCCCCCAGTGCTGGTGCAGGTGTGGCTTGCTGCTGCCCAGCCCCTGCTGCAGCCAAGTGCCTCTTCATGCCAGAAACCTAGCAAATCCTGTGGAGGGAAAGAAAGCACAAAGAGCGGAACTTCATTGAGTTGAGTTCTGAAGAATTTTAAGTCTGCAACTCTGCACTATTAGAAAAACCTGTCCCAGTATTCAGGCGTGTTGCGGCTTTCTGCTGTCCAGCCCCTACCGCAGCAGTTTTTAAAGCAGGAAGTCTCTAGTAATTGCTACGCTGCGTTTGTAAGCTTTGGTTGAACTGGCATTGGTGATTATTATCCCCGTTCCTCCAGATGAAGTGGCATTCACAGGGGACTAGAAATAAATACTACAAAAACTAAGTATATGGTTCTGACTGGTCGTAAAACGTGCGGGACAAATACACCTTTTAGAGGGCTGATTAACATGAATGGTTCCCGCTGGAGCTTTTACCTACCTGGGGGTCACTCTTCAGAAAGACTTGGGGTGGTCCAGCCAACTAGACATTGCTGTCCTAAAACTCTGCCAGCAGGCAGGTGTCCTTCTAAAAAAGATTTGCTCCTCAACAACTAAGCCCATTAGCCCCTTACTGGAAGTTTATGGGATGAAGGTCCTAGGTTCGGCCCTATATAGAGCCGAACTATGGGGTTTTGAAGATCTTAGGAAATTAACGGTGGCTGAAAATGAATTTCTTCAAAAAGCTATAGCGTCCCCAAAAGTACCCCTTTAGTGCCGCTAATGTGGGACCTTGGAAAAAAGGCGGTCCAGGACTTAGCCTTTTTGCGGTCAGTTCTTTACTGGCGCCGGCTGTGGACGACAGAAGAACTACAGCATTATGCTCAAGGTCTGAAGGAGATAATGGTTAAGGACAAGTCCCAAAGAATTCTTTGGCTTATGAACATCAAGTCGATACTTTCCAAGCTAGGGATGACTGACTTATGGGAGGACCCGGAAAACGCTCATTTTCCCTCCCAAAAATTACTAAAAGAAAAATACTGGGAGATGGTGATCTCTGAAGCAAGGTCAGAGGGTCTTTCCGCGCACTTAACTAGTCGTTTCATGGACATCAAAGCCCTACCGAAACTGGAACAATATTGGGATATTATTGGCAAACAACAGGATCGCAAGCTCTATTTCCAGTTTGGAGTAGGATCACTCCCAGTAAGATCTTTTATGGTTAAATGGGCAGATAAAAGTGGAATCGACAGATGCCCCAATTGTGAGGAGGAACAAGAGACAATTAGCCATTTTTTATTCTTTTGTCCCCTGTACAAAGCCCCCAGATCGATGTGGATCAAGCCTTTATGTAAATTACTAGGGCTTCAAAGACACGCTGAGGCTCTGAGAATCTTAACTACAGACCCGATGCCTACAATTGCTGTTGCCGTGGCTACATTTTTTAAATGGGCCTGGGTAATCCGCACAAAATACATAGCGGTAAAAATGTGAAGATTAAATAGTATTTGCCCTTGCACCTATGGGCCAACACATGTGAACATTGCAGAATATTCCCCTGTACTAATGTATGTTTATGAAATAGTTTTTATACCCCTTTTAAACTGTAATTCGACATAGTCTACTTTAGTTTAATACTCTTTTAAAATTATTTATTGTATGGATTTTAAAGCCTTTTTTATCTCTATTGGTGTAATATATGTATGTATACTTTTATAACTTAATTGTCGAATAAAGTTTGTGAATTGTAATTGGCATTCAGTACAAGAGACAGTGGAAAAAGTACATACTCCCACAAAACTGTCCAGAGTGGCTAAAATTGCAAGGGGTCACCGTAATTTACCTGGGCAAGTTTGGTCTCAAGTGTATGGAACCGATAGTTGGGCATCCAGACCATTTACGGCATACGATACAGAAAGGGGGTGGTGATGAACAGAGTGTCTGAATTAAACAGACCACTCTTACCCAGTCCAAAGATCAGGGCTTGATCCACCACCGTTATTTATCTCACTGCCCCATCCCAGCTCAGAACCTGGCTATATGCAAATTAGTCTGTCCCTGGCCCAGTGCATCATGGGAACAGGGCAGACCAAACTACCAAGCCAATTCTTCACCAGAAAGGAGACAAGCTACCAGGGACCGGTTTCTGGCATTTCAGCCTCTTCGGCCCGGCTTGCTTGAATCCTGATGGAGCAGTGAGAAAGGGACTCATGTCTGAGTACACCCTGCCACACCTATAGTGGCCAAAAACGATACAGAAAGGGGGTGGTGATGAACAGAGTGTCTGAATTAAACAGACCACTCTTACCCAGTCCAAAGATCAGGGCTTGATCCACCACCGTTATTTACCTCACTGCCCCATCCCAGCTCAGAACCTGGCTATATGCAAATTAGTCTGTCCCTGGCCCAGTGCATCATGGGAACAGGGCAGACCAAACTACCAAGCCAATTCTTCACCAGAAAGGAGACAAGCTACCAGGGACCGGTTTCTGGCATTTCAGCCTCTTCGGCCCGGCTTGCTTGAATCCTGATGGAGCAGTGAGAAAGGGACTCATGTCTGAGTACACCCTGCCACACCTATAGTGGCCAAAAACGATACAGAAAGGGGGTGGTGATGAACAGAGTGTCTGAATTAAACAGACCACTCTTACCCAGTCCAAAGATCAGGGCTTGATCCACCACCGTTATTTATCTCACTGCCCCATCCCAGCTCAGAACCTGGCTATATGCAAATTAGTCTGTCCCTGGCCCAGTGCATCATGGGAACAGGGCAGACCAAACTACCAAGCCAATTCTTCACCAGAAAGGAGACAAGCTACCAGGGACCGGTGTAAGAATTGGCTTTTGTAGTTTGGTTTGCCCTGTTCCATCATGCACTGGGACAGGAACAGACTAATTTGCATACAGCCAGGTTCTGAAACTGGGATGGTGCAGTGAGCTAAAAAACGGTGTTGGATCTAGCCCTGATCTCTTGACTGGGTGAGAGTATTCTGTTTAATTCAGAGACTCTGTCCCTCACCACCCCTTGTTGTAAATATTTTTGTCCACCCTAAGCATGGAAGGGTATACTCAGATGTGAGTCCCTTGCTCATTGCACCATCAGGATTCAAGCAAGCCGGGCCGAAGAGGCTGAAATGCCAGAAACCGGTCCCCGGTAGCTTGTTTCCTTCCCAGTGTAAGAATTGGCTTTTGTAGTTTGGTTTGCCCTGTTCCCATCATGCACTGGGACAGGAACAGACTAATTTGCATACAGCCAGGTTCTGAAACTGGGATGGTGCAGTGAGCTAAAAAACGGTGTTGGATCTAGCCCTGATCTCTTGACTGGGTGAGAGTATTCTGTTTAATTCAGAGACTCTGTCCCTCACCACCCCTTGTTGTAAATATTTTTGTCCACCCTAAGCGTGGAAGGGTATACTCAGATGTGAGTCCCTTGCTCATTGCACCATCAGGATTCAAGCAAGCCGGGCCGAAGAGGCTGAAATGCCAGAAACCGGTCCCCGGTAGCTTGTTTCCTTCCCAGTGTAAGAATTGGCTTTTGTAGTTTGGTTTGCCCTGTTCCCATCATGCACTGGGACAGGAACAGACTAATTTGCATACAGCCAGGTTCTGAAACTGGGATGGTGCAGTGAGCTAAAAAACGGTGTTGGATCTAGCCCTGATCTCTTGACTGGGTGAGAGTATTCTGTTTAATTCAGAGACTCTGTCCCTCACCACCCCTTGTTGTAAATATTTTTGTCCACCCTAAGCGTGGAAGGGTATACTCAGATGTGAGTCCCTTGCTCATTGCACCATCAGGATTCAAGCAAGCCGGGCCGAAGAGGCTGTAATGCCAGAAACCGGTCCCCGGTAGCTTGTTTCCTTCCCAGTGTAAGAATTGGCTTTTGTAGTTTGGTTTGCCCTGTTCCCATCATGCACTGGGACAGGAACAGACTAATTTGCATACAGCCAGGTTCTGAAACTGGGATGGTGCAGTGAGCTAAAAAACGGTGTTGGATCTAGCCCTGATCTCTTGACTGGGTGAGAGTATTCTGTTTAATTCAGAGACTCTGTCCCTCACCACCCCTTGTTGTAAATATTTTTGTCCACCCTAAGCGTGGAAGGGTATACTCAGATGTGAGTCCCTTGCTCATTGCACCATCAGGATTCAAGCAAGCCGGGCCGAAGAGGCTGAAATGCCAGAAACCGGTCCCCGGTAGCTTGTTTCCTTCCCAGTGTAAGAATTGGCTTTTGTAGTTTGGTTTGCCCTGTTCCCATCATGCACTGGGACAGGAACAGACTAATTTGCATACAGCCAGGTTCTGAAACTGGGATGGTGCAGTGAGCTAAAAAACGGTGTTGGATCTAGCCCTGATCTCTTGACTAGGTGAGAGTATTCTGTTTAATTCAGAGACTCTGTCCCTCACCACCCCTTGTTGTAAATATTTTTGTCCACCCTAAGCGTGGAAGGGTATACTCAGATGTGAGTCCCTTGCTCATTGCACCATCAGGATTCAAGCAAGCCGGGCCGAAGAGGCTGAAATGCCAGAAACCGGTCCCCGGTAGCTTGTTTCCTTCCCAGTGTAAGAATTGGCTTTTGTAGTTTGGTTTGCCCTGTTCCCATCATGCACTGGGACAGGAACAGACTAATTTGCATACAGCCAGGTTCTGAAACTGGGATGGTGCAGTGAGCTAAAAAACGGTGTTGGATCTAGCCCTGATCTCTTGACTGGGTGAGAGTTTTCTGTTTAATTCAGAGACTCTGTCCCTCACCACCCCTTGTTGTAAATACATTTACGGCATACAGCAGGCAGAGGAAAGGAGAGGTGGCAAAGTATTGCTTGGATTGACCATATAGGTGTGGTGGCCCCTCAAATCAGTGTGCACAGTCATCGATTGAGTCTCCCCCATGTCCCTGCAGGAAATTCTCCCTGCGCCATCCACTACATTGCTCTTAAAGGCCCAGTCCCCTACCACCTCTAGTGAGGCCCCAATTCATGGAATTCATCTTTTAGTTGGAGCAAGCTCACTTCCATTACTGTTTACTCTCCCTGCTTGTATCTCGGCTCCTGCAAATAGCTGTGAGAAACTGCCAAATCCCCAATTTCATCCAAAAGATGCAAAATTTGTACAGTGAGAAAAAAAAGTATTGTCAACACTCATGGGACCCGATAAAAAACCCCAGATATTATTGGACTTAACCCATGACACTTTGGGGACTGTCTAGAGGCCCCAAGCCAAAATTGCCTCACAAAGTGCTTATCCTTGCCAGGAAGCGTCCAGGACGCAGTCCGCACAGGACGTCCAGCTAACTCAGGCTGTAGCAGGGGACGTCACCGGTGCTAGTGAGATCCATAGGGAAGCCTTTATGTATCATTCAGCTGGAGGAAGCACTTCAGGGGAACCTTGGTGAAGTCAGTGAGAATAACAATGCTCAGGGTAAAGCCCATAGAAAAATGCAATTACAATTAGATCAGATTAATGAGCGCCTGTCTCCATTGAGCTCAAGTCTGTCTCAAGCACAACAGTAGATTGCCGATCTGGAGGATGCCCAGAAGAAGCCAGACCTATAGAGCAGCAAGCATGATCAAGAGATGTTGGTAATTCAAATGAAATTAGAAGAGATGAAGAATAGGTTCAGATGCCCGAATCGCCATTTTATTGGGATTCTGGACAAGAGTCTGGTGAAGACCCTAAAAAATGTATTACTTACTTGATCCATCATTATGCTCTGCCAGATAGCTCATCCAAGTGGGATGACTTTTCCATCATGCGCGAACACGAGTCCCTTCATTCCAGCCTACAAACACCTAATATCTCTGCATTTTCTTGGTCAACTTTGGAAACTTTTATTTGAAAGAATTAATCTTATCAGCAGCTATCAAACAACGGGGGTTCTAGACTTCAGACAGTTTTTGGTTCAATATCTTTTCAGACATGAGAGTTGCTGCAGGTCAGCGCTGCTGACAATTTAACTGCATGCTGGAACAATTCTAGAATCAAGGGGTCCAAGCAGCGCTGGTACAACAATCGAAATTGAAGGTTTTGATTAAAGGACAGTTTCATATTCAGGGGTCGTCATACAGACTAATGAAATCCCGCACCAGCTCCACACTGAGAAATGATTCAAGTAGGCATTTTTGCTTCTTACCATATGATTGTGTATTTATTAGCACCATTTGAATTACTATCTTGTTCTCAGACCATTAGATTGCCAGAGGTAGGCGGTGCCTACTTCTAGATATAGGCTCCTAGTGCGACACCAAGGAGTACTACAACAGGGTTGTTTGGGGTGGGGGAATGGTGCAGCCCCTAGTGAAGGAACCAAGGTGTATGAGGCTCTCCGGAGTTTACTGCCGAAAAGCTGGGGGGATGATCCAAGAATGGGGCGGTACTGGCTGTGGGTGTATCGAGCAGTTGCAAAAAAAGAGCAGGTTGAGGGAGGGAGACATTCAAAGAAATCTTTGGTTAGGGAGAAACATGATTAGGAAATTTCGGCCGTTACTGACCGGTATTAGGGTTTTCAGATGTAGGGGGCCTATATTTTACCGATTCTATAAATGTACCAAATCGGTAAATTTACAGAATCAGTAAAATAACGAATCGTTATATTTACTGATTCGGTAAATCCACATGTAGGTGGCACTCCTAAGAGTGCAGGACAACGCCGTAACTCCGAACAGTTGAGCTGTGGTGGTTTTTTGCGAAGCAAATCTTATGGTCTCCTGTATTAGCCCGTAGATTTCTTTGGCGGCTTCTGCCGTATATCCAAGAGTTTCAGCTTTATTAGTGGTGAGTAGGGCGCTCTGTTAACAATGAAACTTATAGATTTCTTCTCAATTTTTCATTTATTTAGCCTTCAAGTTCATGTGGTCTTCAATCCATTAATAAACCATGATTTACAAACAACGTTTTCTTGCGTGCATAATGACAATCTTATGTCGCAATGTGACGATTCCACGTAATTTTCGCATCCACCCAATGCATTCGGGTCAAAAACCAAGACCCTTCGTCAGGGGTAGAGGATAGGACAACGCCGTAACTCCGAACAGTTGATCTGTGGTGGTTTTTTGCGGAGCAAATCTTATGGTCTCCTGTATTAGCCCGTAGATTTCTTTGGCGGCTTCTGCCGTATATCCAAGCGTTTCAGCTATTTAGTGGTGAGTAGGGCTATGTCGTCTAGTTGCATTTTGGTGTGGTGGTGCACTCAGGGATAGGGTTGACTGGTTCGAACACTGAGAAAACTTATTATCCCTGTGCACTCAATTATACACAAATATTTAAACTGAAATCATCAGAAGTTCGTGGTGGCGCATAATCGTCGCACATAGTCAAGCCTTGCCTTTGAACACAATCAACGAATGTTGTGGGTAGACCCAACTACCCTCGTGATTATGCGCTCTGTTAACAATGAAACTGATAGGGGGGGCGGAGCTAGCCGGCGTCGATGGCGGACGCGTGAGCCTTCGGCTCCTCGCAAAGCCCCAGAATAATCCTGCTTAACTATCCTTAACTGTGCCGAAAAAGCCGTGGCGGACTCTTGAACATCTGCTGGCACCCCCGGCTGCACTTGAGGAACTTTTTGGCCGATTACGAGCGAGCTTTCCCGACCATTCCGGGGTCTTGTTCCCGGCGGCGCGGCAGTGGAGAACTGGGCCAAAAGCATCGCACTATCCTGGAATAGAGGCCGGGCGACGTCATCGGACGTGCGGACTCAGCACTGGCAGTTGTCGGGCTGCGTGCGAACTGTCTCACAGATGGGTCCTATCACTGATCTAGTCGACCTCTGATTACTAGTCGACAAAGACCCCATGGGCGAAGGGCCTGGAGGCTCGGCGAAGTAGTGCAGCATACAACACCGGAGCCCTGCGTCACGAGGTGGAGCGGCCATTAGCTCGGTGCCACAGCCTGATCGTTTCCCTGCAGCGACGTACTGCCCCACCGACCGCTCCTTTCCCTTTTAGGGACTGGGTTGACTGGGGCTGGCATTGTAGATCTGGCCGCCTTCTGGGCTGGGAGGCTACGAGACTTGCGTAGGTGAACGGAAGGGCTCTATCCGCCATTACAGACGCCATCTTGGGCGCATCGATCACTCGAAAACTATCACTGCCTGATCGGTCTGCCCTCTTGTTCTGTACTGCCACACGTTGGAGACTACGATGGGGAAGAACGACGCAACCCAGGGGAAGATCTCCTTTGAAAGGCGTCGGCTGAAAGGGTCGGAGGTGGCGGCGCCCGACACGTCGCCGAAGGGAGCTGCGGCGTCGGCCCCGGCACCCACGGAGATCCGGGACATGTTGGCTGCAATGGAGAAGGGCATTCAGGATAGCATTGCAGCGGTGGGCCCCAAGATAGACGCTCTGTCCTATCGCATGGATCGAATGGCGGAGCGCGTGGACAAGCATGCGGAGCGCCTAGACATGGCGGAGCGCCGACTCACTGAGGCTGAGGAAGCCCAAACGGAGTGGGACAAAGAAAGAAAGCAGTTTGATAGACTCCTGAATGTTATCAGAGACAAAACAGAGGACTTGGAGGCGCGATCACGCAGATCTAACCTCCGTATCACTGGAGTAGCGGAATCCACACAAACGGGGAAGATGGAGTTATATGTGGAGAAACTGCTAAAACTGCTACTGGGTGAGGAGGCCTTTTCCCCCATGTTCATTGTGGAACGCGCGCACCGCACGTTGGGCCCACGGCCTCAACCTGGCGCACCACCTCGCCCCATCATCGCGAAACTAATTAACTATCGCGACAGAGACACTGCATTAAGAGTGGCGAGGGAGAAAGGGAAACTTCAACATGAGAGTATGGACATATCCCTCTATCCGGACTTTACAGCCAGGGTTCAGGAAGAAAGGCGTCAGTTTGCGCCATATAAGAAACAACTCCGTACTCTGGGCCTGGACTATGCGATGCTGTATCCCGCCAAGCTCCGAATCAATACCGGTGGGAGGTCGTATTATTTCACAGACCCTAAGGAACTTCATAAGTCCCTCAAGACTTGGACGCGGGAACGGAAGGAGGCCCGAAGTGGCCAAGAAGACGAAGCCGGCTCGACATCGAACCTGGAAGAACAGGACTAGAGGCGGCTATAGAGAGGTTTGGCACTCTTCACTGCAGGTAGTCCATGGACCCTGGCGACACCGGGACTTCAAGTTTGCAGAGGCGGCGGGCCTACGTTCGCCTTATTGATTGGGGGTGGAGACATTGATTGAATCATGGCCTCGTGCACTGCTGGTAAGGCGATGGAAGCAACGGGGGAGTGTACACTGGACAAACGAGGCAAGCCTGGGGGGGCCAGTCTGGGTGGGATAGGGCTATACCTCTTGATGTAAGTAGGGCACTGACATTCAAATGGGGCTGGAAAGGGGGAGCAGTACAGACATTCTTACGGACTAGTTTGTGGTGTACTATATTGGCGCCCTCTGCCCTGGTGCCTTTGGTTGTCTTACTCTCCGAGGGGTTAGTGTTGGACTATTGAACACTACACTTGTTGGGGGTACATGGGGGGGGTTCTTGGGGTCTGTCTGACCAGGTTGGGGGAGGTCGGCTGTGGGTGGGTTGATGTCCTAGGGGTGGGAACCAGAATTTGGACTGTTGGGGGGTGCGGTTGCTTGGGGTTGTTTGTGGGGTTTGATTGTGCGGAGTGTGAATTGCAGTGTAGTGCTATACCTGTTCGGAAGCGCCGGCTGGCGGCTTTGAGATTATGTGAACTGCTGTGTCCTGATTCGCTTATCCTTGATGATTATGCACTAACGAATCCTGGTAATGGCTAATGTTGCACCAAATTTGAATGCACGTGCCCTTAGTGAGCTGAACCTAATGACATGGAATGTGCGGGGCCTGAACGACTTCCGTAAAGTAAGGAAGGTCCTTAACTATCTCAGTAGACATCATGTAGACATTGCCCTGCTGCAGGAAACGCACCTGCCACTCTCTAGCAGAATGCTAAAATCCAGGGGTCTGGCCGGGAACGTAGTTGCTGCGGGGTTCACTACACATGCCCGTGGGGTGTTAATTTGGGTCAATCCCTTGTCACAGCTGCGGCTCATTCCTGTGCACTCTGACCCGGAAGGCAGGTATGTTCTCGCGAGATGTGTGGGTAAGGGGCTAGACTTGAGGGTAGTGAATGTTTATGGCCCTAATTATGACCACCCTGAATTTTATGTGACTCTGTCCGCTCTTGCTAGAACACATGCACAGCCTTGGATGTTGTGGGGCGGGGATTTTAACTTTGTGTTCGACCCGACTTTGGACCGCTCCGCGGGCGCTAATCGGCGCCCTGTGGCCTCGGCCTCGTACATGGCCGCTGAAATGGCCAAATCTGACTTGGTGGATGTTTGGAGGGAGCGACACCCAACGAAGGGTGGTTTTACACATTACTCAGCATTCCACGATGTCCATACTAGGATTGACTATTGGTTGGCGCCCCCCCTGGTATTTGGCAACATCAGCACATGCGCAGTCCTCCCACGCACACTTTCGGACCACTCCCCTATTCTTCTCCGCCTCTCAACAGCCAGGAAGGGGATCCCGGCCTTCACATGGAGGTTCCCGCCTTTTGCGTTGCTAGATGAGGCATTCAGGGGGGAGCTCGCTGAAGACATAGAACAGTACTTCGCGACCAACATAGGCACAGTGGAGACTTCTTCACGGTCTGGGAGGCCTTCAAGGTCTACATCAGGGGGGTGGCGATGTCAAGGCATTCGAGTGTGTTACGATCCATTCGGCAGGATCTCACTACCCTGGAGAATAGAATAGCGGAACTTGAGGCTAGGCGACTGCAGCTAGGCGGCGACACGGAAGGACAGGCGGTCACCCACCTTCTGTCAGAGTTTCAGGCGCTAGCGGACAGGGAGGTCCTCTATATGGGCAAATATGCCACAGCCAGACAGTATGGGGAGGGGGAAAGGCCTGGCGCGCTGCTGGCACGCATGGTCCGCAGCACTAGACGCCCACTGGTCGTTGAGGAACTGCGGACTCCGGAGGGAGACACAGTGACGGATGAGGAGCAGATACTAGAGACCTTCAGGAGATACTACGCAGAGTTATACCAGTCCAAAACGCAGGGAGTGGAGAGCGAGATGGATGACTGCTTAGATCATATTGCTATGCCATTCCTCAAGAACTCGGATAGAGAATTCTTGATGGCCCCCTTCCACCAGGATGAAATTCTAGAGGCGCTAGCGGGTATGCGTTCGGGAAGCGCGCCGGGTTCGGATGGCCTCACGGTTAGTTTCTATAAGGCCTTTAAAGACCTGCTGCTGCCACACTTGGTCGCCCTATTTGATGCCATCTGCGAGAATGGTGAAATGCCGACTACTATGCGAGAGGCGCTGCTCATCACTATACCCAAACCGGGAAAGCCGCCTGATCTTTGCGGCTCGTACATGCCACTCAGCCTGCTCAATGTCGATGCCAAGATTTATGCTAAGGTCCTTGCCACTCGACTAGCCTTACTGGTCCCTGGACTGGTCGCTCCGGAGCAATCCGGATTTGTCCCGTGCAGGAACCTAACTTACAACATACGCACAGTGCTAGGCACGATGCAGCATGTCAGGCAGGAGAACAGCGCGCTGGCAATCTTTCTTGACATGGAAAAGGCATTCGACTCGGTGGAGTGGCCCTTCATGGTTCGTGTGCTGCGGAAACTGGGTCTGGGCGAGCCGTTCCTGCAGCAGATTGGGGCGCTGTACCATCGACCCTCTACCAGGCTGCGTCTGGGAGATAGGGTAACGGAGCCGATATACATAGGGAGGGGCACGTGACAGGGCTGCCCCCTGTCACCGTTGCTTTACGCACTGATGGCGGAACCCTTGGCGTGTGCCATACGAGAGTACCACAGCCTGGAGGGTATTAGCTTCCCCACCTATAAAATCGGGATATCGACTTATGCAGATGATACGTTACTGTACGTCAGAGACCCGGAAGTCAACTTGGCCGTGGTGCTGCGTGAGGTGGTCCGCTTCGGCTCACTGTCGGGCCTGAAGGTGAACTGGGATAAATCGATCGCGTTCCCGCTCACCCCGGTGACAAGACCGTTCGCTATGGAGTACCCATTGCAGTGGTCCACCGACTCGGTTCGCTACCTGGGCTTTCGCCTTCATACGGACCCTGAGATCCTCGTCCGAGACAATTACGGGGTGGCTTATAGCAAATTGGTTGATGACGTGGATAAATGGATCAGGCTCCCGCTCTCCCTTTCAGGCAGAATCGCTCTGATGAAAATGGTGGTACTGCCCCGTTTCCTGTTTCTTTTCCTGAATCTGCCTGTGGTATTATCTAGGGCCTTCTTTCGGCAGCTCACCTCGGTGATGGTGCGGCTGGCTTGGGGGGGCAAACAGCCTAGAGTCCGATGGACGACACTGATACTCCCTTGCGAGATGGGGGGACTGGGAGCACCAGACCTAGAACGCTACTATAGGGTCGCCCAGGCATCGCATCTACACTCGTGGGTGCACGGTGATGCTCGAACCCTGCACCTCATATTGGAGCGGTTGTTTGCAGACCCGCTTCCTCTGCCCGCCACTGTTTGCCTGCCCACGGACCGCGCGGTTGGCCGGATGGACTCGCTGAAGGCAACCAATCATGCCTGGAACTGCTTGGTGAGTTCTCGTGGCTGTACTTTGCTGTACTCCCCGCTGCTACCTGTGGAGTGGGCCCTTTGGCTTGATCCTCTGGGGGAAAAAGGAGTGATTAAAGCCTTGCGGTCTCTTGGCGTAGTAAAAATGGAAGACCTGTTTGCGGGTGGCATACTTAAATCCTGGGACCAGTTGACTGCCACCGAGGCAGGCCACACCCTACTACAGAAATTCCATTATCACAGGCTACGTTCGGCATTTCGTGAAATACTGGGCCCAGACCTGGAGGAACCGGGGGAGATCCCGGAACTGACCTATGTACTCAAATCCACCTCGTCGGCGAAGCTCATTTCGCAGCTTAACAAGCTGGGTGCGACGCAGCAGCGACTTCAGCCGTCTAAGGCCAGGGAGGCCTGGCAGGCTGACCTTCAATCCCCCATTGACGACGGGATGTGGCGATACTGCTGCTCCAGCACGCGTAAGATTTCCCTGAACGACAGGCACCGTTTGGTGCATTTCAAATATTTACAGCGGGTGTACTATACTCCTGAACGTCTTCATCGCTATGGTCTCCGTACCACAGCTGAATGCGAACGCTGCCGGACAATGGTAGCAGACTTTTTCCACTTGGCATGGCTGTGTCCTGGGGTGCAGGCATTTTGGGGGGAAGTTTTTGCGGAACTTGATCAGATCCTAGGGGAACCCCTGCCCCGCACTCCTGCCCTCGCGGTTATCGGCTATTCTAAGCCTCTAGCCCCGGGACTGCGTCGCCTGGTGGACATGGCGCTGCTGTTGGCAAGACGGGTGGTTGCGGCCTGCTGGATGCGAGGTCCCCTCCCCACAAAATCTAGATGGATGAGGGATCTACAGTACTGCTGCACCCAGACAGAACTGTACAGCGACCTGCTCCCGCCCAGAAGTAGGCCCAAGAACTTCTGGGACCTTTACAAAGAGCATTTACAGAAAGGAGAGGAGGACAGCTCTGACACCACAGAGGCGGTAGAATTGCAAGATAGACTAGAGGAGTTCGGTTCTGACAATGTTCACTGTGACACAGGAGAGGGAAGGGGTGGGAATGTTCCTGGTTAAGTGGGGATAGCTGTGAGAATCCGGGGCTGAGATTGTGGGGTGCTGCTGAGGGAGGAGTGTTCCTTGTGGGGGGATGGGCACGGGACACAGGGTAGGTACACACGGGGACTTGTTAGTTGGGACAAGGTAGGCAGACACACAGACACACTCTAGAGGGTGGGGTGAGAGTTTGGCGGGAACTGTTTATTTTCTTGTTCTCGCCTCGATGTTAGATCGTTTTATCGCGATTGCAAAAGTTGATTGCCAGTTGACACACCACACGAGCACGCAGATTGCGATATGACCTCCTAAATGACACAGTTATACCATTAAAGCATTACCTCGCCGCCGGGCCTCCGGGATGCCGGCACAAAGGCTGTGTACGAATTGATAATTGGCTGCCTATGTGAAGTTGGAACTGTAGGTGGGGATACACTATGCTTGTGTGATACATTTGGTGATGTCAATGGCTTTGCTATCAATAAAGATCTTTTTAATAAAAAATAAAAAAACAATGAAACTGATAGGTTTCTTCTCAATTTTTAATTTATTTATACTTCATACTGGGTGGATGTGAAAATTACGTGGAATCGTCACATTGCGACATAAGATTGTCATTATGCACGCAAGAAAATATTGTTTGTAAATCATGGTTTATTAATGGATTGAAGACCACATGAACTTGAAGTATAAATAAATGAAAAATTGAGAAGAAACCTATCAGTTTCATTGTTAACAGAGCGCATAATCACGAGGGTAGTTGGGTCTACCCACAACATTCGTTGATTGTGTTCAAAGGCACGGTTTGACTATGTGCGACGATTATGCGCCACCACGAACTTCTGATGATTTCAGTTTAAATATTTGTGTATAATTGAGTGCACAGGGATAATACGTTTTCTCAGTGTTCGAACCAGTCAACCCTATCCCTGAGTGCACCACCACACCAAAATGCAACTAGACGACATAGCCCTACTCACCACTAATAAAGCTGAAACTCTTGGATATAAGGCAGAAGCCGCCAAAGAAATCTACGGGCTAATACAGAAGACCATAAGATTTGCTCCGCAAAAAACCACCACTGCTCAACTGTTCGGAGTTACGGCGTTGTCCTATCCTCTACCCCTGACAAATGGTCTTGGTTTTTGACCCTAAATGCATTGGGTGGATGTGAAAATTACGTGGAATCGTCACATTGCGACATAAGATTGTCATTATACACGCAAGAAAATATTGTTTGTAAATCATGGTTTATTAATGGATTGAAGACCACATGAACTTGAAGTATAAATAAATGAAAAATTGAGAAGAAACCTATCAGTTTCATTGTTAACAGAGCGCATAATCACGAGGGTAGTTGTGTCTACCCACAACATTCGTTGATTGTGTTCAAAGGCACGATTTGACTACGTTCGACGATTATGCGCCACCACAAACTTCTGATGATTTCAGTTTAAATATTTGTGTATAATTGAGTGCACAGGGGTAATACGTTTTCTCACTCCTAAGAGTGCCACAGGCCCTTAAGAGTCGGTATTTTACCACCCAATCCTATTGGGTGGTAAAATACCGAATTCAGGTGTGCATGCAGACATGCCCTTAGGGCATGTCTGTGTGCCACATGGCACACAAGTCCAGAATTGGGGTGCTAGAGGGTGTCAAAGTGACACCCCCGCACCTTTGCAGGATTCAGTATTTACCGATTCGGTAAATACCGAATCGGTATTGTCCATTGATTCCTATGGGCTTCAAGGCCCATAGGAATCAATGGGCAATACCGATTCGGTATTTACCGAATCGGTAAATACCGAATCCTACCGTTTCGGAAATTCTTCAATTCGAATTACCTACATCTCCCCCCTTCCTATTTACCGACTCTTAAATACCGAATCTGTAAAATTCGGTATTTAAGAGTCGGTAAATAGGAATTACCTACATCTGGCCCTAAACCTTTTGACTGATGTCAAGTTCAGATGAGCAAAATAAAAAAATAATCAGTGACTTAGTCACAAAAGCTTATCATATGAGACAAAGTATCTCAGGATTTACCATATCCCCAGTGCTAAAAATAAGCAGAATTCACTCATCTCAATCGATGTGCAGCCTTTTCTAAATAGTTTTTCTGGATTTCAGCAGATTATTTTGTAGAACCAAGACGCAATACTTCAGTGGTAAGCTTATTTCGTCTGACCAAGCAGAGCAAAACTGGAGGCTCTGTTTGTGAGTGGACGATAATTGGATACATTTACAAACCTGGGAAGCTGATATGACTTCTGCTCTAAAAAAGAATGCTTGAAAGGATCTATATGTATGACCACTTTGGGGCAGATTTACAAGTCCCCTGTGCCAAAAGTACGTCACTTTTTGTGACGTACTGGTCGCGCAGCGGGCGCGTCCATATTTACAAGGACAGGAAAAGCCACCCTGCATGACTTTTCCTCTCCTTGTAAATACAGCCCCTTCACACGCAGCACTGTGCGTTGAAGTGACGTTCCATGGGTGTTGCTGTGGATGTTCCCACGCAACACCCATGGAACAAGACAAATCTCCAGATTCACGAGAAATCTTCTATCTGGAAATGCGTCAGAATGCTACGCCACTATGAGGTGGTGAAGCGATGCACAACAAGCATACATGTTTTCATTTCTCCTAGTTTTTTTCCTCTTTCAATGCATGCTACATTCTACAGCACGCCGAGAAACATGAAAATGCCTGCCCATGACGCATGTCATCCTTGCACCATGCGGCAAGGGTGCCTGCGCCAACGCAAGGCTGCAGTTTGTGCACAAGCGGGAGGCACCGAGATGCAACATATTCTTGTAAATATGTCGCATCCCTGTGCTTTAGAAGTGCAGTAGCATGGCACAGCCAAAGGGCTTGCGGTGCCATTCTGCGGCACTTCCTTGTAAATCTGCCCTTTGTTTCTTTAACACGTTCCGTGCTTATGACGGAACCAGGCCGTCATGAGCCATGGGCGGCGTGTGCTCATGACGGGGTGGTTCTGTCATGCAGCTGCAGCTCCGCCCACGCCCGCCTGTGTGGGTGAATTAATGAGGGGGTGGGGCCGTGACGGAACCACGCCGTCATGAGCACAGGCCACCTGTGACACATGACGGCGTGGTTCTGTCACGAGCACAGCGGCGCTGCGCTCTCCCCCACACCGCCACGGCAAAATTTGCACTGCGGCGAAGGAGTTAAATAGTTGATGAGTCATAAAACGATAATCAAATGCACTTGGGACTGTGTATTTTGAAGATTAAGTTACTCCATTGGTATTTGAAATGGCACCAAATACCTAATATAAAATATTTGGTGAAAATAGTCAAACTCTCCTCCTCCTTTGCTGCGGCTCCTTCTAACCCTCCTGAAGACATTTCAGGTTCCATTCCTTGTTCCTTTAATTCCTTCAAGGAGCTGACCCCAGACCTAGCGCTGTCTCTGTTACACAACGTAAAGTCTGGCTCCCCTCTGGACCCAGTCCCGGCCAAAGTCATGGGCATCCTTGCCCCTATTCTTGTAAATCCGTTTCTCTCCATCTGGAATGCCTCCCTGTCATGCGGCCAGTTCCCCTCAGTGTGGAAACAGGCCAGGCTAATCCCCATACTGAAGAAACCTGGTGCTGACCCCTTGCAATTCAACAATTACCGACCCATATCGCTTTTGCCAAAACCTGCTAAGATTCTGGAGAAAGTGGTACAACAACAGCTGGCACAATACCTAGAATCAAACCAGCTTTTTCACGACTCCCAGTCCGGCTTCAGAACCGGCTACAGTACGGAGACGGCTTTATTTGAAGTGTCTGAGATCATTAGGGAATCAGTGGATAGGGGCGAGGAGGCCATGTTAGTCCTCCTCGACCTATCCGCTGCATTTGATACTGTATCCCATAATATACTTGCCACCCGTTTACAACAGCTAGGGGTAGGTGGCACGGTACTGGCCTGGACCAAATCTTTTCTGTCCAGCCGATCTCAGAGGGTCTCAATGCACCCTTTTGAATCTGAGGATAAACCCCTCCTGTGCGGAGTGCCCCAGGGCTCTGCCCTGAGCCCTCTATTGTTCAATGCCTATGTGGCCCCTCTTGCCAAGGTAGTGGAGTCTTGGGGTGTCAGGGTGGTCTCATATGCTGATGATACTCAGCTTATATTTTCCTTTAGAGACCACTCTGACTCCCTTTTTGCCAATTTTAGAAACTGCCTTGGCAACATATGCACTTGGATGTCTGTCAATCATCTTGCCCTTAACACTGACAAAACGGAGGTTCTCTTTTTCAGTAAGAAATCCCCTCCTCCTGCTTTTCTCTGGTGGCCTACCGTTCTGAATCCTCCTCCTTCCCCTGTACAAGCAGCCCGCAACCTGGGCTTTACCTTTGACAGCTCTTTGTCTAGAAATGTCCAAGTCAACAAAGTTGTAGGGGCCTGTTTTTCCAAATTGCGCATGATTAGGAACATTTTTCCATATGTCCCTCAATCCTCTCGCAAAACTGTTGTTCAGGCACTTATTACCACTCACCTAGACTATGCCAACAGTCTATATGCAGGTGCCCCCCTATACCTTATTGACCGTCTACAGATTGTCCAGAACGCGGCTGCTCGGCTTATTGGTAATATCCCTGCTCGTACCTCGGTCAGGGCCTACCGGGCTGAGCTTCACTGGCTCCCTATAGCCCGTCGCATTGATTTTAAAATACTGACTCTGACCCACCGAGCTATCCATGGAATTGGCCCGCTCTACCTGAGAAAACGTCTCGAGATCTCTTCTTCAGTTAGACACCTGAGATCTAACAGTCTGCGTCTCCTGATGGTGCCAAGATTTAGGCTTTCTCGAACTGGCGGCAGATCTTTCACCGTCACTGCTGCCAAGCTCTGGAATAGCCTTCCTCTTGACCTCAGGTTTACTGATTCCGAGCCAGCTTTTCGACGCAAACTTAAGACCTGGCTGTTTACTAATCATTAGGTCTCCAGTATTCTCAGGTTCTCAGTATTTCCTTTTCCATTAGTGGGATTTGTTCTTGGTTACTTTCTTTGGGGACTCTCATGTAATCCTAGCGCCGGGACACCTCCGCCGGAGGTAGCCGTGCGCTCTACAAGTCTCTAAAATAAATAAATCTGGTTTTTCCAGAATATTGGTTTGCTCTTGATCCCAATAACAGCTAAAAAATAGTTCTAACGCTTTGGAAGAGTAACCTCAAACCATAATTCAACATGACCTATCTGTTATCTATATAAAAAGCTTACCATCGGGGCATTGAGGCAGATTGGGGCTTTGCGGGGGTGGCCGACCGGAGGGAGGCTCGCCCCCCCCGGGGAATTTGGGGCCCCGGGAGGAAGGGTGGGGGGAAGGATTTGGACGGGGACAGGAAGAGACTTTGGGCTGGTTGGGCTAGCTGGTGGGATTTGGGCTCTTTTTGGGCTTGGGCCGATAAGTGCGGCCATTTTGGGTCACTGTGCACCATTTCGTGGGACAGTGACCCAGCAGCAGGGGGGCATTAGTGATCGTTGTGGTATTTTTAGTTGAGGGCATTTAGCAGTGTCTGGGCTGGTGGCGTCGGGTTTTCATAAGGATATTGCGGAGTGCGGCGCGAGTTGCTGGACTGGTTGAGCAAGGTCAGGTGGTAGAGCAGAGATACGTGAGGCGGCAGTGCGGCGCGAGAGAGAGACGCTACCTGGTCATGGCGGCGGAAGCGATGGCGGATCCCAGGGTGCGCGAGGCCCTTCGCCTCTTGGGCGAAGCTGAAAGGACGGATCTGTTGAGGGGCGATGTGAGGGTAAGGCCACCGCGGCGCGCTGCGGATGGCGCCGCGGCGGCGGTAGCAGCGTGTGAACGCCGCGTTCTCGGGTGAGGAGGGAGGAGGGGGCGGGGCGAGGGGAGGAGCGGGGCGTGGAAGTGCGGTGCGCGGTGGCGGCCGGCAGGCGGCTGGGGTGCCGAGGAAGGGAGGTGAGTCCAGGAGGAGGCGCGGCGGCTGGAGGAAGGCGCCGCTTCAGTTCGTGGAAGGTGCAGAGGGGTTGAGGGGGCGGGTGAAGTTAGGGAGGAGAGCAGGGGGCCGGCGGGAGGTACAGCGAAGGGGAGGGGGCAGGAGGAGGACAAGAGGGTTGGGGGGCTTCAGAACAAGAGGAGTGCCAGGCTGGGGGGGAGGTGGGGGGTGACGGGGAACGCGTACAAGGAGAGCAGGAAGGGGGGGGCAGAGGGGGAGCGGATGCCGCAGGAGCACCTGTAGGCCAGGAGGCGGGGAGTGGTGGAGGGAGGGTGGGGGCAGCCCAGGGTGCAGAGGGGGAGGGGGAAGCTGGGGGGCTGAGGGAAGGAGCGGGGGGTTCGCCACTGCTGATTGAGGAGTCAGAGGAGAGTGAGGGGGCAGGGGGGGAGGTCGAGGCTGTGCTGGACTGGGGGTCGTCTGCAGAGGAGGACATGGTGGAGCCCAGTAGGCAGGTATCGCCGCGGGGAGGGAGGGGGGTGGAGCGGGGAGGGGGGCTGGCGGGGTTGGGTGGGAGGCGGGGCAGGGGAGAGGAGGTTCCAAGGGGTCTCGGGGTGGAGGGGTTTTGGGGGAGGGGAAGGGGGAGGGGGCGGTTCGGTGAGGGGGGCCATGGGGAGGAGGGGGGATCGGGGGGTAGCGGGGAGTGGGGGTGCGGGGCTTGCGGGGGTGCGGGGGTAGGCGCGTGGGATGGCCAAGGAGTTGCTGGGGGCTGGGGGTTGGGAGAAGGGGGGAGTGGGGGGCGACCGGCGCGGCGGGGAGGGCATTCGGCGGCATGGGGGAGAGGTGCGCCGGGAATGTGGGGGGGTGACGGGGGTGGTTTTGCCTCGGCATGCTGGACTTCCCCGCTTTTTTCTTGGCAGGAGCAGATGGCGAGGGGCTCGGGTGAGCAGCTTGCAGCTCCAACCCACCGAGAGGATGGGCCGGCTCTGCCTAGTACGGGCGGTCGCGCTCCAACGAGGGACCATATGCGTACTGACAGCGGATGGCAGGGACATAGGTCTCCAACGCCCCCCTCCCGATGGGTCGATCCGGCTGCCGGGGGACGGGGATGGAGCGGAAATTTGGCAGGATACTCTGACTACCAGACGGAGGATAGGAGGATAGGAGAAGGGGGAGTGTGGATTTAGAGACACTGATGACGGAGTGCAGGGACAGGGCAGGTTTGAGTAGGGTGCAGGCTGGAGAGGTACTGGTGGCGGGAGGTGGAGAGATAGAGTCGGAGGAGGAGGGGGAGCTTCGGGAGGGGGAGGGGGAGGCGAGCAATGTTGTTGGCAGTGTTTTACAGGTACACCCCCGGCAGACGGTGCCGCGAGTGACGGCCCCCCCAGCGGACCTGGTTAGGCGGCAGGATCCGGTGAGGACGCCAGCCTTGATGCCAGGTAAGACCGGTGCAAGAGTGGGGAGTGGCTTGGGCGGGCCTCATGGAGGCCAGGCGGCTGGTGGAGTGGATGGGGGATGCCAAGCGTCAGTGGGGACGGATACTGGGGGATGGGATGAGGTGAGATTAGTGAAGGGCAGGTACATGATGGATGCCGGGGTGTGTACGGAGGCGGCGGGTGGTGCGGCATCGGTGAGTACGGGGACGGGTGAGGCGGCGAAATCCGGCGGGTCGGCGGCGTCCAGCACCGGGGTGAAGGAGAGCTGTGAGGTGCTCGTCAGGAAGCTGCCGTACATGGGGGTGGCGAAGCCACTGGGGGCGCATTTGTCACTGGCGACTAGGGAGAAGATTTGGAAGGGGGAGTATGTGGAGATTTTGAAATTGCTCCACAGGGAGTTGATTGCCAAAGAGGGGTCGAAGGAAGAGGAGCAGGAATTGGCTAGGCAACCTAAGGTGCCGGTTGCCATTGAGAACTGGTCGGCGGCTTTTCTGATATATGCCAGTGTGTACTGTGAGAAGTATCCCGACAGGGCGGTCGCGTTGTTCAAGTACATGGACGTGGTGCGGCGGGCGCAAGTGACCTACAGAGGTAATGCTTGGTCGCATTACGACGAAGAGTTTCGGGCGCGCATGGCGTCGGACCCGGAGGCAAAGTGAGGGGAGTTGGATGCCGACCTGTACCAACAGACGATGAGTGGGGCAAAATTTGGTTGCACCATCTACACGGTCAGTGGATTGCCGCTGGTGCCGCCCCCCTTTTCGGCCCGCCCCACCCGTGGGGGGGGGTGGGGCGGGGGGAGCCGGGAGCCGGGAGCAGTCACAGCGTCGGGGCCTGCTGGGACTTCAACAGGGGTTCCTGTCTCCGGCAGGTGTGCCATTTCCGGCACGAATGCTCCGCGTGCGGGAGGCGCCATCCGGAGGCGCGCTGTTGGGGGCTTGGGGGAGGTCCCGCACAGGGCCAGTATCCGGCTCCCGTGCCCAGCAGGGGGAGGGGAGGAGGCAGGGGGGGTGAGTAGCCTGGGAAAAGGCTCGTACACCGGTTAGGCTGGACCGACTGTAACCTTTTTTGGAAGCTTATCCGCGGGCGGACGATGCGGCCATGCTGCGTCGGGTTTTCAGGGAGGGTTTCCGGTTGGGATACGCGGGTCCGCGGATCGCTCGATGGGCAGAGAACCTGAAGTCCGTGAACGCACACAAGGGTATCGTCCGGGAGAAGCTCTTTAAGGACGTGAAGGAAGGGAGGATGGTGGGGCCTTTTGAGGAGGCGCCATTGCCGGAGTTGATCATTTCACCAATTGGAGTGGTCCCGAAAAAAGAGCCGGGTCAATTCCGGCTGATTCAGCATCTCTCATGGCCGGAGGGCGCGTCGGTGAACGACTTTATCTCAGCGGAGTTGGCATCAGTGTCGTACTCATCCGTGGACGACGCGAGGAGGTTGGTGACGACGGCAGGTCGGGGGGCGCTCATGGCGAAATGCGACGTAAAATCGGCGTTTCGGTTGCTGCCGGTTCATCCGGCGGATCATCAGTTGCTGGGGATTCAGCTGGGCGGGCTCATTTTTGTCGATAGAGCGCTTCCTATGGGGTGCCCCGTGTCGTGTGCCTTGTTTGAGAGATTCAGCTCCTTCTTGCAGTGGGTTTTTTCCTGGCGCACAGGCTCTGAGGCGATAACGCATTACCTGGACGACTTCTTCCTGGTGGGTCGGCCTGGTTCGACGGACTGCCAGCAGCGACTGGACAGTTTTACGGACCTGATGGGTTACCTGGGGGTTCCTTTGGCGCCAGAGAAGACGCAAGGGCCCAGCACGGTGCTGTCATTCCTCGGGATAGAGCTCAACTCAGCGGCCATGGAAGCACGCCTACCGGAGGAAAAGCGGGCGGCAATGGTGGACTTGGTGAAGGGCATGTTGGTCAGGCGAAAGGTGATGGTGCGAGAGGTGCAGGTGTTGCTGGGGCATTTGAACTTTGCGTGCCGCGTGGTGCGGGCGGGGCGGACCTTTTGTCGGCGGCTGGGGTTGGCGTTGTCCGGGTTGACGCTGCCCCATCATCATGTGTGCCTATCGGCGGGCTCGAGAGAGGATCTGAGCATGTGGCTGTCTTTTTTGGAGCGTTTTAATGGTGTGCCATGGCGCCCCCAGAAGACTGGGAGTGGGACGTGACGATGTCATCGGACGCAGCGGGAGTCGGAGGTTTTGGACTCTACTGGGCAGGCAGGTGGTGCACGGAGCAATGGCCGGAGCAGTGGCAGGAGGGGGGTAGGAGCATTGCATTCTTTGAGCTGTTCCCGTTGGTGGTGGCTGTGACAGTGTGGGCGCTGGAGTTGGCGCACAAGCGTGTGTTGTTCAAGGTGGACAATATGTCGGTGGTGCAGGTCGCGAAACGGCAGTCCGCGAGGGAGCCCCAAGTGCTGAAGTTAATGCGCGTGTTCGTCTTGAGGTGTTTGGAACACGATATTTTGTTCCAGGCTCAACATGTGCCGGGAGTGGACAATGACATTGCTGATGCTTTGTCTCGTTCACAGTGGCGGAGGTTCCATGGGCTAGCCACGGAGGCAGCGGCTGACAAGACAGAGGTGCCGGGGGAGCTGTGGTTGGTGGGAGAGCGCGGGTCGTTCAGTTGGTGAGGTTGTCCCTGGCAGCGTCCACGTGGAAGAGTTATGAGCAGGCCTGGCTGGAGTTTCTGCGGTTTGGAGCGGTAAGGCAGCAGGGCAAGTGGCGTCGGGAGGAGCAGGTGGTGCATTTCATGCTGGGGTTAATGGACAAAGGACTGGCGAGAGTGACGATCGCGGGAAAACTGGCGGGGTTGGCTTTCATGGGCAAGCTCTGGTGGGGTTATGCCCCCTCGGCGGGAGAATTGGGGGGGCGTCTTCTGGAAGGTTGGGAGAGGGAAAAAGGTGCTCGGGCGCGGAGGAGACGGCCGATTACGGAGGCAATGTTGGAAGGTCTGGTGGGCCGTTTACCGGTAGTGTGCAGGGATCAGGCGGAGGCAGTGCTGTTTTCCACATTGATGTCATGGATGTTGTTTGGAGCCTTTCGGGTGTCGGAGTTGGTGGGTTTGAAAGGACGTCCGGGTTTGACGTGGGGGGAGGTGGAGTTTCGTGGCCGGGAGGTGGCGGTGCGGCTTCGACGGTCCAAGACTGATCAGCGTGGGAGGGGTACTTGGGTGTTGTTGGGTCCTGGGGGAATGGAGGCGGTGTGTCCGGCGGAGTGGGGGAGAAGGCTCGCGGACGGAGGGGTGCAGGATGGTGCGGAGGTCTTTGGCAGGAGAGGGGTGGGACGGGTGACAGCTGCGCAGTTGCTGTGGGTCCTGCAGCACGCCCTGCGGTCTATGGATGAGGACCCGAAAGAATTCGGAACGCATTCCTTTCGCATTGGGGCGGCGACGGAGGCGGCGCGGAAGGGTTGGGCGAAGGAAGAGATTAAAAAGCTGGGGCGCTGGAAATCAGACTGCTATAAGACATATGTCAGGATGCGAGGGGTAGTGGTGGAGTAGACTTGAAGTTTGGGGCTTGCTGCTCACATATGTCTCTTTGCAGGTGCGGTGGCGGGGCCTACGGCGGCAGCAATGACCATATACGTGGTGGGCCATTCTTTTGTAAAGAGAGCGGAGAGGGCCGTGTGGGAGAAATGCAGGAACCTCAATCTGGAATTGGATGAGCAGTTGTTTAGGTGTCATTGGAGGGGAAAAGGGGGCATGCGTTGGCACGAGTTGGTGCCGGTTTTGAACAATGTTGTGCAGGGGGGTCTGTCCGGATGTGGTAGTCATCCACCTGGGTGAGAACGATTTAGTGCAGTGTAAGGGACTGGCACTGGTGAAACAAGTGAGGAGGGATTTGCTGGAGACAAGAGGCAGTGGGCGGGGTGTTATGTCATCTGGTCAGAATTCATACCCAGGAGGTGTTGGAGGGGGCGGAGAGACCAGGAGCTATTGACAGGACTCGGAGGAAGATTAACAGGGAGATGCGAGCCTTTTGTGAGAAGGAAGGAGTGGGTAGAATGGAGCACCCGGAACTGAAGTATGGGGCGGTCTACTTTTTCAAGGAGGATGGAGTACATTTGTCAAGATATGGGATGGAGCTATATATTGTGCAGCTGAAGGAGGCGGTAGACCGGGCAATAGGGGTGCACAGGTATCCAAAGGTGCAGAGGTCCTAGGGGGGGGGTCAAAAGCCGTATGGGGCTTTCGAGTGGTGCTTTTTCCTAGTTAAACGGGGGGGGGTAGGATAGGAGGAATGAGTTTTACTGGCTGAGGGGGAGGGAGTGTACATATGGCAGATGTTTAAACAGTTGAGGCAGGCGTTTGGGTAATTGATAATGATGTTTAAGTTGTTGGCGGGGAACTGTTTAGGGGTGGGGGTGGGGGGTTTGGTTAGGTATATGTATAGTCAGTTAGGCCTAGTTTTGTACGGCAAAGGCCATGGTTGTGGTATAATTTCAGGATGCACCTGTTTCCCAATAAAGCGGCCTTTATCACACCTTACATCTGTCTCCGGTCGGTTCTTCCCCTCCCCGTCTCCCGATGGGCCCCAATGGGGCTTTGCGGGGGGTGGCCGACCGGAGGGAAGCTCGCCCCCCGGGGAATTTGGGGCCCCGGGAGGAAGGGTGGGGGGAAGGATTTGGACGGGGACAGGAAGAGACTTTGGGCTGGTTGGGCTAGCTGGTGGGATTTGGGCTCTTTTTGGGCTCTTCCCCTCCCCGTCTCCCGATCGGCCCCAAATACTTTGAATAACTTTGAGAATACACTCTAATTGTTGAAGAGTTCTATAATTAGGTATATGGATAGAAATTTTGAAGAAATCTATAATTAAGTATAAGTTTTTTTTCCACTTCAGCTACATTGTTTTGTTTTGTTTGCAATATCATTTTCTATTTATGTGTGCATGTTCATGCTGAGGGTGATCGTTTTGGTTAGGAAGTTCTTTGCGTTTTTGCTTCATCTTGTCTAAAGGCTTTGTTGGGTACCCTGAATGTACACTGTACCATTTCGATATGTGTATAGTTGTTCATTCAGGAATCCTCCAGTCCTTTGCTTGTCCTATATGGACATTTGGTTATCTTTGAAAGAATACTTGTGACGTCTAGCTACGACTCTAGTAGTTTATCGCAACATTTAAATGAAGAAAAAGAGGCACAACTCCTACAAACCAGGAATATGTTGGGAAAATCCCATGGACGGAAGTAGCTTCAGAATGTACTCGACCTCTGAGGCAGAGTCGAGCTTTCACTTATGCCAATTACTAACTGATGTAAAAACAACACACTATACACAGAGTCAACCTTGACCTCTATACGTTGAGCAACAGCACTTAAGCATCCTGGGAGAGCTTCTCTACAGTATTGCTTTCTTGGAAAAATGGAAATACTCTCGCTTAAAAAGGGGCAGACCTAGCTATGAGCAGCCACAGGGAAACTGTGAAAATGGACAGCGAATGGCAGTTTTAGGCTCTAATCACCGTGGTCCTAAGAATGGAGGCTAATTACATGTTAGGTTGTATTAAGGGAATTCGTAAAGAGCGTTCCCACCATGTGTGTGTTCCTCGCGCACTTTAGAAGTCTGTGGCCACTCTCTGGGCTTCTTCTTGGCTGGCATAAAAGCTGTCTGTCGATAATGTATCGGTTTTGTTCCATGCTGATTATATGTGAGTTATAGTGGATAGTGGCTGGCAAGCTCGGAGTACTCTAGTGTGCTGCTTAGTAATGGACTATAATAGAAGCGATAGGCCGGGTGCTTTTAGGGATTCGTGTGGAGCATTTACTGCAGGGCCGGGCGGGCCTTTTACTCCACTGGGCATTTACTGACTGGGCCGCCCCTGGCTGCTCGGCCTCTTTCTTTGCTCCCCTGGGTTACCTGCAGCAGGGAGGGTGAGGCTTCAAGAGAGACAGAGGGGGGAGGGAGGCTAGAAAGTATAGAAAAGTGACCAGAGAGGTAGAAGAGACAGAGGAGAGGAAGAGAGAGTGGGTGGATGGAAAGAGAGAGATTGCACGAGGAGACGAAGCGAGCGAGGCTGGTGTGAGCATCTTTGCCAGGATTGCTTCTGGTTCCACAGTCTGTCCCTGGTTCCGGGCATGTATGCAGGTGCGGAAGGACCTGGCTGTTTGTTTTCTTCTGCTTTACAACATGGTTGTCATTGCTCTCCTTCTATAGCCGCTACGTTTTGTGTGTAAATGTGTTTGTATTTATATAGCGCCTTCTACCCAGAGGTCTCGTAGCGCTGTATTCATACCGCTGTGGAACCCTTCCTGACTTTCCTGTGAGATGTCCACTCCTGGGCAGCCCCAAGGTGAAGCCAAGCATCCAAGTGCTGCTGGGGCCGTTGTGGCGATTAAGCAAGCTATTGCCCAGAGTCACAGAGTGGGACCCATGATCAGACTAGGCACCAAGGCGAGAAGTATCAGGTCCGGGGAGATTGAGTCCAAGAGCAGCCGAGGCGGGAATTGAACCCTGGTCCCGGGCCAGCCCACTGCATCAGGGTCTGCCGCTCTAACCATTGAGCCACGTTTCTCCACGTTTTCAGGCATCTTTCTAATTTTTTCCCGATATCTGGCTTCATCATGATTCTATTGATATATGTTGGTCTGGAAGTTTGGCTTAAATTAGCATTTTCAGGCGGTTCAATATAAGATGGATGTGAATGTATGAATGGATGAGTATACCATTGAGATGGCAAATGCTTAGCATAGCAGATGGCTTTAGTTGTGTTTTGTGTAGGTTGATGCTAGGAGTTGTGTCTAATCTGTATTGTTGTAAGCCAGTGTTTAACTGCATATTTGACTGGATGTGCGGTTGAGGTGGCAAATATTTAACCAAGTAAATAGCTGTGTTGTGTACATATTGGTGCCAGGAACTGACTCCTTTGTTTACTAAGGTTGTAGTGGCATATGTGGATATACCTTTATTTGTAAGTCCCATTTAAGTGGCAAATGCCAAGCCAGCTAGGTGGCTGGGAGTCTTGTTGTGCACTTGATTATATTAGGAGTTGTGTTTAGTGTGCAGTATTGTTTTAGGGCAATGCGCTGGGTGTTGTGCCAAAATATTGTCTAATACAAATATTATGCCCAATTTTCGCTCCACTGAAGGTAATAAAAGAACGTCTTTATCCATTGGGACAATATTTCTCTAAATGATATTTAGGACACAATATTTATTTCAGATGATATTTTTGCCAATGATGCTCTGACATAAAAAAATAATAATAATGAGCTTATAAAGCACATGGTTACACTGAACTAGTGTGTCCCTGCGCTGCGGCCCCTAACCTCATCTTGTGTGGTACCCTCAGAGTCTTGTTAGCAGGAACCCCTTATGTTCGAAAAAGCCAGGTCTTTGGTTTTTTCTGAAAGATCCTCTCCACTGGTTCTGTCCGGAGGTCGAGAGGGAGGGCATTCCAATGTTTAGATGCCAGATGGCGAAAAGACCGGCCACCCATTCTTGCTCTTTTAATAATTGGCATCTCAATCAGTCCAGCCCCCATGCAACCTTGTTCAAGTATAACTTGATATGATGTGACTGCCTGTAGCGAAACACCCCGCCACAGAGCTAGCTTGGACCTTTCATGCACACAATAGTCCCAGCTTTCTGTCGGAAGATTACTGATGGTGTAATATCTGCTGGATGTCAGGCTGTCCCATGAGGCAGAAGCTTCACCAAGTGGGTGTGGGAGCAAGTGATTGGTTAGGAGCTTAATGTGCATCTGACTCCGGGGAGGGCTGGTGGTCATTTGTCAGAGAGGCCATGTGCTGTCCCCTTTGTGAATAAGGGACATGTACAGTGTGCCATGTGTATCCTGAAGTTAATTCAGGATTGGGTGGATAAGAGTAATGTACTACCCTTTGAGCAGACGCGCTTTCGCAAAGGGCATGGTACTATGGACAACTTAACGTCCCTACAAGTAATATCCGACAAATATAACAAGGTCCAAGGTGGGAGAGTTTATGCAGCCTTTATAGATTTCTCCACAGCTTTTGACAAAGTTGATCGTCCTTTGCTGTGGAGGAAACTATTGGACCTTGTCATGCCATCATTGCTATTGGAACTAGTTCAGGATCTTCATTCTGATACCTGGTGTAGAGTTCTTCAGGGTGGGGAAAGAGGCCTATCTCAAGCTATTTTTTCAGCCAATGGACTGAAACAAGGTTGTTTATTAGCTCCTTTACTATTCTCCCTATACATATCTGATCTTCCCCAGACCTTATCTTTAAGTGAAGGTATTGCCCCTGTTTTGGGGGATAAACCTATTATATGTGTGTTGTATGCAGACGACATATTAATATTGGACCTAACTCCAAAAGGATTAAATAAACGTCTGCAGGCACTACATGTATATGCAGAGACTCATCATTTGAAGATAAATGTCTCAAAAAGTAAAGTCATGTGAATGACAGGAAAGAAAAAACAGATATATGGGAATTTTATGTGGTCGGTAGGTGGACATAAGTTAGAAGTTGTAAAATCTTATGTCTTCCTAGGGAAAATAGTATCTGGTAATTTGAGTGATAAGGCCCATATAGATAATAACACTCGGAAGGCAATGGCACAAGGCAAGGGTTTAAGCGCGCTCTATAAATCCAATGGCAAAAGACATTTTGTCTATTTGTTAGAGGCCTTCCGTGCTAAAATCCCGGCCTCTTTACTTTATGGTATTGAACTACTTGATTTGGGGCAATGTTTTTTTTTACATACTATTGAGGGCAGACTCCTACGGTATTTAACTACGGTTAACACGGCTTGTTCCGTGGCTACCCTTAGACTAGAATTTGGTATGCGTAGCAGCTGGGTCCAGGGCCTTGCTGGGATAGTACGATGGGTCTCATGTCTGGCAATGGGAAAACCGGATACTTTAAGATACCTTATACAAAAAGAGCTATTGGGATCCCTAAAAGAACATTCTTTAATCGTAAAGAATTTTAGAAGGGCGGTTGCTCTATTGCATTTGGAAGAATCAACTCTCTTTACGTTATCTATACACCAGTTGATGTCCACCCTAAAACTGGCCTCATGGAATCTAAGTTTTGAGATGGATAGGGATACCCTTACTTTTAAGAAAGGTGTCTCTCCGGTCATTGATTCCTATCTAATCAGAAACATGCAACCTTATGTCTCCTGGAACCTTCCTCATGGTATACGGCGCTTTTGGTTCCTTTTGAGGCAGGACCTTCTCCCTTTGAACATTTATTACCCAGATGGTACGGCTCCTCAGCAATGTGCAACCAGTGCAATAATTCGATCCAGGACATTGCTCATGTTCTTTTTGTATGCCCGGCCCTTCTGTTATATCGACGAAAGTGGTTGAGACCAATTTGCTTAAAATTAAGTATTTTGTCTGCCAGCTCTTTAATGGATGCCATTCATAATCCGCCCAACGAAATGTCTTGTTACAAAATGTTTAACTTTTTTAAAAGCTTTCTAGATATATATTAGTGGATATGAAATTGTTTCTTTCTTTTTTTTCTCTTCCACATTTGCATGTAACCGTATTTTGCTTTCATGTTATTCTTTTATGTGGATCTCATGTGAGTTCCAAATCATAAATAAATATTGAATTGAATTGTGTGCAATGTGTGTCAAAATCCAGCCACTATGCTTTTGCCGTCTGATAAAGCACAGCTTACATTGCAGAAGTATCTTGGCATTGTGAAATTGAGAATAACACACCTGTTAGTGGGACTTTGGCTACTGAACACAGTGCCACACTTTTCAAGACAGATTTTCAATTTGTTATTCAATTGCACTGCGCTTTCTCTATTTTTTAGTTGTGGAGACACTGTACTCCAGAGCCTGGCTTCATAGAAGGAAATAAGCATTGGCAAAGTCAAAAGGTCCCATCGACGATAGAGCAATTGTCTTTGACAATGTTTTTAACCATGTTTGTACAGCATCATGGCAGAAAAAAATGCAATAAGAGAGGGCAACAAGGAGGGAGGGTGTGTGGGGCCAAAATAGACCACAGACACACAATTAAACTCATGCCAAAACCATCTGCCTGAGGAAGCTATTTGCTATGAACATGCCTATGAGGGGATTTGCAAGACGTGTTTGTGTGCCTGGGGTTAGTGCAGTGAAGAGGATGCGAGCATGGGGCCCAGTTGAGCCTTGTGTGCTTTGAATTTTTTTTCTGCGGAAATCATGTGCCGGGTCTGACCGACTGAAGTGGGACAAACACAAGCTCAGTGCCTGCGTCTGTCATCTGCCACACCTTTAGCTCCGTTCCTTAGTTTAACCTTACAGCATGTACATTTTGCATGTGCCTTGCACAGATAGTGTATTTTGTGCAAGTGCAAACGCGTTTTTATGAATCTGGCCCTGTGAAATTTGTCTAAGTATTACCGTTATAAAATAGAATTGTGACTCTGGCAGATGCATCCCCTCAGTGCCCATTTCCTTTGCCCTGTCCTTTTGTATAGGTGGCTCATATAGGCACAATTCTGGAATCAATGTGCCCCTTACCATAACAATGAGCACCCTTCTTGTCCTGTCTTTTTTATGGTTCAGCACATTCGAGCTTTTAGCACTTCTCATAGTGCCTTGAAAAAGGACGAGGGATGAAATTTCAACGTAAAGAATGTCCTTGAGTTTAAGCGCTCTCAAAACATAGGCCACACAACATTACCTCCCTAACTAAGCTCACTGACACAAATGATTATATAGTTGCATGGAAAAATTACATTTATTGAGCACAGATGATGAAAGGCGGAGTCACCATAGCCCGGACTGTAACTTGTGAGCCGTTGATTACACAGTTGAAAAGATACAACAACGGGATCCTGATCTGATGAGCTGAATACACTGTTGACTCTATGTGCTTCCAGAGTGAGTATTTGATTTACACTGTAGGCCTGGTTCACAAATCGGTCTTCGTGAGCATAAGTGACTTACTCCAGGAAATTGTGGAGCAAATCAGGAGAAACTCAGGGCAGCTCCACACAAAGTCACAACAAAAATCTTTGGGAATTGTTCATTATATTTTTGTTGTGTTTTGAGTCCAGCTGACAGCTATTATCACTTTGGAGGCAATTCATAACTGTTTGATGAAGAAACTTGCATGAGCCTAGTGTATTTTCGCTTGTCAATTCAGGTCTATGTCTACGACTCGTTCGTGACTTTGCAGGAGGTATATCTACAGTAGTCATGCAGAAATGTAGTTGTCTGCCTTTGGCATGCCCTCTATCACGCCAATAGCTCGGCACACTTTTTTTTGACTATTGGAATTAAGTGTACATATTATATACTTAAGGTACATTACACAGAAGGAAAATACGCTTGGAAAGCACTCTAAGTGTATCTTTATTTTGATTTGTGCATGATTTATGTATGCATAGCAACATTTCTAGCAACCCCCTGATTGCTACATTAGTTTGTGGATTGGCCCCTTCTTATTTCTAATGTTCGCAGAGCTTAACATGAGCAAACAGTTTTTGCACCCGCTTGTCCTTGTCATGGCCTCTTGCACACAGTTGTGGCTACTACCACAATAGAGTGAGTAGCGGGGCGGCAGGGCAGCAGGAATGTCAGACGGAGAGTGGGTTGAATTATATATTTTTTTAACTTACTTATTCCTGCAGCCGCCTCTTGCTTCGGTGTTCCTCCATTCTTCTGCTCCCGGCAGTCCCTGGGACAACAGACTCCTTATCCAATCCTTGCGCTGCTCTCATAATATAAGAGCAGCGTGGAGATTGGCCTTAGCAGGCTGGTTTTATGCTTTGCTCAGGCACAGGGACTCTGTGCCTTTATATAACCCTGCTGTACAATACAGCTGGGTTAGAGAAACCTAAGTGCGCATGTCTGTTTGCCCGGCCAAACAGACATCTGCACAACACTCCTCCTTCCCCCTCCCATGGCCCGGCCAGCCCCTCTCTACATGCGCTGGCTCAAAGACAGCAGCTGAAAACTAAAACAAAACTAAAATATTGTTTTATTTTTCAGCTGCTCGCTCTGAGCCAGTGGGGTGACGCTCCTCAACCATTGCGGTGGAGCACACTGTATTACAGGGGCAATTATGACCTGCTGGCTGTAACTATCTGCGCAAAACTTGAGGTAGAGGAATTTGCCCTCATATGGGCAATTGTGAAACTTGGTACGAAGGCGCGCCAAAGGCAAAACCGTCTGCGCCCGTCCGCGACCGGCCGGGGCCCGGGGCTAGCCACAATGCCCAAACCATCTCCTACTCGTCCGCCCAACTACGGACCTACCAGGGCGAATGGTGAATCTGTCCCCGCACCCAGGCTCACATCAGCTACCTTGGAATCTCCTCTCATATCCAGAGCCCTGCGGATTCATCTGCACTCACAGGGCTCCCCTCGGAGCGCTCTGCAACTTCTTTGCCTGCCCAGGCCAGCGTTATGCTGTTGAACACCCGCTCGGCGGTTAAGCACCAACTCGAGCTGTTCCACCTTCTGACCTCCGCAAAACCCGATATACTATTTCTCACCGAAACTTGGTATTCCTCCGACTCATTACCGGACGTCCTGCCTACTCTTCCTGAATCTTATTATGCCCTCCGCGCTGACCGTCCGGATGGGAAAGCGGGTGGCGGAGTGGCCACAATCGCCCACTCAAAATTCCAGTTCCAACTTCTGCCCTACCCCGAATCCCTTCTGTTGACTTTCTTGTCGCCCGCTCAGTCAACCTCCCGGTCCTTTTGACCTCCCTAATATTATATTGTCCCCCTCAGACTATGCCCCATTTTATCACAGCCTTACAGGACTTGCTGGCCACTCTTGTGGTCAACAACTCCTCTGTGCTCATCCTGGGAGATTTCAACTTCTGGCCCCATGACCCCCGGGAAGATCTTACGTCCAAAGATTTCACCGAATCTCTGGGATGCCTTAACTTCACCCCATTGATTCACCTCCTCATCCACTCTGGTGGCCACATCCTTGACCAGATTTGGACTGCCAATATCTCCACCTCGTCTCTGTCCATTTCCCCCTGTATTTGGTCCGACCATCGCTCATCTCCTTTTTCCTCGACCTTGGGGCTGTCAATAAGCTCTCTCCTCCTAAAAATACGTGGCTCCGCAATTGGAACCGTGCGGATATGCTTGCCTGTGCTCCTCCCTTGCGGCCTCATCCCCTCACTTGGCTGACTCCTCCCCGGACTCACAGGCAGCCATCGTCAACAATTGGCTCTCGGCAGCCTGCGACTCAGCCTGAAGTTAGTCAGGTCCTGCCGCTCCCATGAGGCCAATAGATGGTTCACCGACGACCTTAAAACCCTCAAACTCTCTTTAAGACAAGCTGAACGCCACTGGAGACGTAGGTACTGCCCTATTCTCAAGTCCCAATATTCTGCCCTACTTCGCGGATATAAAACGGCTATTTTGACGGTCAAAACTGAGTATTTCTCAGCCAAAATCCTCTTAGCCTGTAACAAACCCAAGGAGATTTTCTCCCTTGTACACAATCTAGCAACCGCAGATAGAGTACAACCCAAACTGGTTCCTTCTCAATCCCTCTGCAACTCCCTTAATACTTACTTCATCAAGAAGATAGCCGCCATCAGGCATAATATACCCCCACCCCCCCTCCTACTCCCCCCCCTACTCCCACTCCATCCGTCTTTCTTGACACATTTCCTCTAATCTCAGAGGAGACTTTTCTTAAGCTTCTAAAAAAAGTTAAATCAGGATCCCCCTTGGACTGCTGGCCTGCCCGCATACTTAAGGAGGTATTTTCCAACTGCCCTGAACCCCCGCTTACCCTTCTTAACACATCCATTCAACAGGGTATTGTCCCGGCTGTCTTTAAAACGGCTATTATCACCCCCATCCTGAAAAAACCTGGGACTGACCCCTCCTCCCTCCCCTACTTCCGCCCCATCTCCTTACTCCCATTCCTAGGAAAGACTCTTGAGAGCCACATTACCTCCTGCCTCTCGACCTTCATAGAGGATAATCACCTTCTAGCCTCCTACCAAGCCGGCTTCCGTCCAGTTCACTCGACGGAATCCGTGGTTCTCTCAGTCCTGGACGAACTCAGGCAATGCGCGGACTCCAACTCCTCCCAGGCCTTGGTTCTCTTTGATCTGTCCGCCGCCTTCGACACGGTCGACCATTCCATCCTCCTCGACCGTGTCGAGGGCACCGGCATCCAGGGGGTCCGCCTTGACCTGGCTTACCTCCTTCCTAGGTGATCGGACTAAGGCCGTCCATCTGGATGGCTTCTCGGCCTCTCCCTGCTCGGTCACTTGTGGAGTCCCCCAGGGCTCTGCCCTCTCCCCTCTGCTTTTTAACCTCTATATTCACCCCCTTATCTCGGCTTTAAAAAACATGGAGGCGTCAGTCTATAACGACGCAGACGACCTCCAGCTCATATTCGATCTCTCCCCCTCTCATGACTCCAGGTCTAACCTCTGCTCTGTTCTCACCTTTATCTTCGACTGGATGAATTCTCACCAGTTAAAACTAAACCCGGATAAAACAGAACTGATTCTCACAGGTAGCCTCCCTAGTCCTTGGTCTCCTGCGTTTTGGCCCCCTGCCCTTGGTTCCCCTCCTTCCCCCTCCGTTAAAGCAAAAACCCTGGGTATCTTAGGTAGCCACGATCTGACAATGCACCCTCAGATTAGCGCCGTTGTCTCATCGTGTTTTTTGTCCTTACGCATCAATCGTAAAATTTCCCGTTTTTTTTCTGTCGTGGCCCTTAAGCTCATTGTCATGTCCTTAATCATTTCCCGCCTGGACTATGGCAATGGATTCTATGTAGGGATTCCGGCGTACGAGCTCCGGCGCCTCCAACTCATCCAGAATCAGGCGGCTCGCCTGATATACCAACTTCCTAAGTACCATCGTGTTACCCCTCTCCTTAAATCCCTCCAATGGCTTCCTATTTCTCAACCTTTTCAAGCTGGGCTGCCTCACCTTCATGGCCCTTGCAGGCACCGCTCCGGGGTTTGTCAACTCAAAAATCCGACCCTATCTCCCCAACAGAAACCTTCGCTCCTCTACCCAAGTCCTTTTGGTGGTCCCTCGTTTCAAGAGGAAAAAACACGGAGGCATTCGGTTTTCCACTCTTGCCCCCACCTCCTGGAACGCTCTCCCTCTCTCCATCCGGTCCGTACCCAGCTATATCGATTTCCGTAAAGCCCTCAAAACTCATCTTTTCTCTTTAGCCTTCCCTCCACAATAACCGCATTAGTTTCTCCCCACTTTTTTCTTTTTCTTTCTAAGTCTGGTTATAGCGCCATGAAACCTCTTGGTGTTAGCGCGCTCAATAAATACTTTTAACTTCAACTTCAATACTATAGGCCCCAGATTTAGCTCTTGCTCTGTGCCTATGTGACTCTGTTAGAGTGTTCCCAACACTTGCCCTGTGCCTATGTGACCCGTTAGAGTGTTGCCAGGACTTGACCTTTAGGAAAAAGCTCCACCTCTGCCACCTCACACACTTCAGCACTTTTCCCCATCACATTTTTACTGTGGGATTTTATATAGCACTGACCACATCACTGTCGACAACAGAGTGCTTTATAGTGATTGCAGAGCATGCACAGATTCACACATATGCAAAATGTATGCTGGTCAACTTACAACAACAATGAGAATGTAAATACAAACGGAGAACATAAAAATATACTATCATCGACTATTGACTACATCACTCTGCTGAAGCTCAAACAAGGCAATATATCGTTCTGCTTGCTGAACATCCTTGAGAGAGACCAGTCTTCAGCAGGTAGTCTTATTTGTATTCAAAATCACTTAAGCTACTAAGTTAGGGTGATCCGATTTAGAAAACCAATCACAGGGACATTTCCCTAACATTCAAGTGGGACTGCAATATCAGATCGACCTAAGGGAGCAGAATGACTTAAATGACAGCACTCACCAACATGGAATTTGGTGAAATCGGCTGGGACAGAGGACCACAAACCATGACTGCCACAGCAGGAAAACCTGAATATTCTGATCCATGTGGTATGTAAACCCAATGAAAATTAGAATATTCCACATTCTGGGGCAGATTTACAAGCCACATGCAACACTTTTGTGCCGCCGTTGCGTCACTTTTGTGATGCAGTGGCGGCATAAAAACTGCAGCCAATTTACAACGTGACACATCTAGGGAGATGCTCATGTTGTAAATCCCAGCGTCACATTATATCTGCGTAAGGAAGTGCAAAATCAAGCCAAAACATTCTACATGACTTAGACTAATTCTAAATGACATAAGGTGATTCCAAATGACATCAAGTCATGGAATACCACAGGTATAATGTATGCAGGCCGAGATTTCCCATGCAGGAAAGCCTTATAAAAGTGATGCAGTTAAATCTAAAAGATTTCACGGTGTCACTTCTAGGACGCCACTGCGTCAAAACGTTACGCCTGCTTTAGACGTAAGGAGTGACGCAAGGTAGTGGGAATAGGCCCCAAAATGCATTGCATGAGTTGCGTGGTGCTTGCGACACAACTCCCGCAATGTGTGACTTTTGCCCCAATAGATGCGTCAGAATTTCAAACGCATCTGTCAATCCTTGAGCCCTGGTGCACCATATTATAAATACGGTGCATCCATGGTGGCGCAAGTGTATTGCAGGCTACAGCAGAGAAAGTAACACGTTCTTGTAAATCTGCCCCTCTGCT
Source organism: Lissotriton vulgaris (assembly GCF_964263255.1). NCBI lineage: Eukaryota > Metazoa > Chordata > Amphibia > Caudata > Salamandridae > Lissotriton > Lissotriton vulgaris. The sequence continues at coordinate 1,473,718,838 of NC_141685.1, forward strand.
TTTGCTGTGATTCTTTGGTTTACAAAAAAATATATACATATTGATGATAAAAAAAACACATGGCATGGGTTAGAGCTTTGAGCATAGTGAAAACACAATGAAACAGCATAAAGCTGTTTCTTGTTGACAGTGTGTCCCTGCACTTCTTCCTAGCAAAGTTTCCAAGGTTGGAATATTTTAGAGCTGTGCCAGATTATTCGAATGAAAAAATGGATATCAGTGGGAATTAGGAGTGCGTGGTGTCTTTGCAGGTAGCTCAAGTGCTATGACAGGCATGGCTTGGTTCCCAAAGCGTCATTTATGTAGTTGCTGTTCGCAGCAGTGAGAAACGACAGAGGTGCGGTGCAAAGCGTCATTTAAGAGGACAAGCAATCATCATTTTTAGGTCTCGCCTGTCGATGCGCATGCGCATCGAGCTTGCGAAACTATGGGGGCTTAACCACTCTTTAACTAACTTGCAAGGAATCGTGGCGATTCCTTGCAGTGCCCATGACTTTTAAGCTCAAAGCGCATGCGCATTGAGCTTAAAAGCGCGTGCACATCAGATCCCTCATCCGCACGTCGCATTTCTCCTCCCCCCTCGCCCCCTCCCCTGCCCGCCGTGTCGCATTTCTCCTCCCCCCTCCCCTTATCTGCCTTCCCTCCGTCTTGTTTGTGTCGCATTTCTCCTCCCCCCTCGCCCCCTCCCCTGCCCGCCGTGTCGCATTTCTCCTCCCCCCTCCCCTTATCTTCCTTCCCTCCGTCTTGTTTGTGTCGCATTTCTCCTCCCCCCTCCCCTTCTCTGCCTTCCCTACTTGTACTCGCATCCTGTAGAGAACATAAACCTTTGTGCAAACAAAGGTAAGGGTTCATTCAAAGTTCCTACACGTTTCTTTTGCAACATGTTTTGTCCCCAAAAAATCTGATCGTTCATCACGTAACTCATTCAACGATCACAAAGTCCACACCTTCCTAAACATTATCTGTGACTTTGCATCACTCCAAGATGGCCGCTAGGTAACCCAGAACAGATTGCTCTCTTACATCAACTACACCAGCTATAAGCACAGCATTCTCTTGTTGACAGAGCGGTCCATCTTGTATTAGCAGGACGTGGACATTTAAAAAAGTATAGTAAAACGAACTACAAGGTATGCATGTAGTTAATTACCATTCTTCTCCACTCCAAGCACGTAAACACCTGTTAACATTCAACTTTTTGAATTACGACCACCACTGTTCGGCGGCCGTAAGCAATATTTTGCACCGCTTATTACGCTCATTAACACATCACGGTCACACCCCCTTGACGTAATTCATGAAACTCCAAAACGGTCGTCTGATAAGCAGTCCATTCCAGCCTGGTCGCTTCCATTATTTCCCACAATAAGACGCAACCAGCCGCAGTCGGTTGACATAGATTAACCCTCTGTATCTCTGCCTGCAACTCTGGTCCTTTCTCAGTTTCAATGCTTGAGCGCCGTACAAACACATCCACATTTTCTATGCACTCCTTTTCTCCCCACGATACCTCGCACCGGTGCCACCACCCACGTTGCTTCTCGAAAACGTTGCAGGTCCTCGCTGCTGTCAGAGTCCGAGCCCACACGCGGGCCACGCGCAGGAGCTGCCATCTTAGAACTGGCTGCTTACCGTGCCCCGTAGATATAAAAAAGAGGGCTTAGTAAGATTCCCCAACTACATGGTTTGGACCTCGATATCAATAACCGATCCAAGATGGCCGACGAGGTACTCTACTTAAAGGAAGGTGAATAATTGTTACCGTGCAGTGTTTCTCTGATTTGCAAGGACAGCAACAGACTGCGAATTTTTTATTACTTTTTTTTTTTTTCAACAAAATGAGTTCTGGTGACGCTACGTACGTTTAATTATGATATTCCGAGCGTTAAAACATACACTGCCAAACGCGCCTTCACATCCTCACCCCCTCATCCTCACCCACCCTCACTCACCCTCACACCCCTCACAACCCTCTCACCCTCACTCAGCCTCACACCCCCTCACCCTCACACACCCTCACACACCCTCACCCACCCTCACCCTCGCACCCTCTCACCATCACCCCCTCTCCCTCACACACCCTTACCCTCATCCCCTCACCCTCACACACACTCTGTCACCCTCTCACCCTCACCCTCACACCCCCTAACCCTCACCCTCACCCTCACCACCTCACACACCCTCACTCACCCTCACACACCCTCAAACACCCTCACTCACCCTCACACACCCACACCCTCACCCTCACACACCCTCACCCTCACTCACCCTCACCCCCTCTACACCCACTCACCCTCTCACACCTGCTGCACTCTCCTGCTCTCTAGAGATGTGGCCTAACGACCAGAGCTGCCATCTATGTCACGTAAATACAAAACATGTTGCATTCCAAATGCTATAGGTGTCACATTCGCGAAAGTTATAACTATTGGCGTTGTAAATGACAAAGCTATCAATTTAGCTATTTTAAAAACCAACAAATAAATAAAATATTTGTCATTTACAAGACCAATAGCTCCAACTTTTCTAATGCGAGACCTATTGCATTTCCAATGCTTGTTACTGGGGGAATCTCGATAATATGGGGGCAGTAGGAGAAGTCTGTGTTGTTAGTAGATGGACTGACTGCAGTGGCTGAGTACTGCAGGTCTGAGGTCTAAGGGACTGTTTAAAAAAGGATCTCTATTTTTGGGGCTCTAGACAGTGGTCAGTAAGAGATATACTGTAAAGTCCTATTATTTGCAGCGCTTATAGAACAAATGACGTGCTTTATAAAAACAGCTTGTTGTTAGTATTGCTGGGAGTAGTGAGGAAAGCCTTGCAGTCTCATGTGATGTGGTATTATTTACAGCGCTTAGAGATCAAAGAGATGCGATTGAAGCACTATATAAACAAGCATTTACAATGCAATGGTCTCGGCATTGTTAAAATTAGAACCATTGGCATTGCTCATGACATTATTTTTATTTATGTTTTTGTTTTGAAAACATAAATAAATGACTGTCATTTACAATGCCAATAGCTTAATCGCTCGCAAATGCGAGACCTATTGCATTTGCACCCACACAGAGGCACCCACACAAAGCCACCCACACACACATACAGAGCCGCCCACACAGAGTCATTCACATAGAGCCACCCACACACACACACAGCCACCCACACAGAGCCACCCACATGCACCCACACACACAGAGCCACCCACACAGAGCCACCCACGCACACAGACAGACAGAGCCACCCACGCACACACAGACAGACAGAGCCACCCACGCACACACAGACAGACAGAGCCACCCACGCACACACAGGCAGACAGACAGAGCCACCCACGCACACACAGACAGACAGAGCCACCCACGCACACAAAGACAGACAGAGCCACCCATGCACACACAGACAGACAGAGCCACCCACATGCACACACAGACAGACAGAGCCACCCATGCACAGACAGACAGAGCCACCCATGCACACACAGACAGACAGAGCCACCCACGCACACACAGTGCTATGACAATGTTAGCACTTGCACGGTTATATCACTTTTTTGCTATAGTGGGCGGGGGTGGGCCAACAAGTACAGCAGATGAAAGGCAGAAGGGAGTAAGCAACATGACGGATGGCAGATGGGGGAAGGCAATATCAAGTAAAGCGGGAGGAGGGCAGAAGTGATGGGAATAGCATCACAACACAGGAGGAGAGTGGAACAAGACAATAAAGCTAAGGGGATGGCTGGGGTACTGATGGGAACTGCCAATTTAGCAGCTCGCTCTTGCAGGAGAAAAGGATTTAGATGGAATGTGACCCCTTAACTGTTCAGATTCTAGGGAGACAGCTCCTGCCAGCAAAAAAGGTGCCCAGTCCCCTGGGGAGAAAAGGTGCTCAGCCAGGCCAAGCTTCCCAGGCCCATGTGTGATGTGCTGCTCCAGACGGATTTTTTTTAACTTGGTTTATTCCATTATGAAAATAGGACTAAAAGTCCCAAAATTCAGAGGACAACAATGTGGACTGGACCAATATATTATGCAGGGCCCTGGAAAACATTGCAGCTATGGATGCTTCCAGTCCAAATACTGCCACTGAACCCTCTCTGTGGCCAGGGACCGATCACTAAAGGACCGGTGTAGGGGCAATAAATCAACCCCCCATTTTTGATTACCACACCAACTGAGCTGTTACCTTCTACACTTTCACAATGCCTTTGAAGAATTAACGATCTAGGATCTGTAGAAGGGAGACAAAGGTTGGTAAATGCTGCCAGGTGACGAGGCAGAATAAGGGAGAATACAGAACAGTAGGAAAGAAATACACAATATGAACACCTGGCAGAAAATGACAGATCAGATTTTACATACATTTTGGTCGAGTTCTCGTGGATACTTGAGCTTGAGCATAGGATGGCGCAGAATGGATGAGACTTCCTTTAATTAGGTCATAATATGGACTATACAGTACCCTGGAATCACGGAGCAATAATAGGCTCAGGCCTCACAGCAGCCACTCCTCAGGTCACAAACAAAACACATTACAGGAATGCACTCCCTGAACACAACTGGGGATGATGTCTGCTTTCATCTAATCAACAGGTGAGGGTCCTGAGTACCGGAGAAGAGGAATACTCATATGAGATACAGGAGTCCACGGCGAGAAGAGGAATCACCTCCAGCCCTAGGACCCTCCGATGGAGAAGAGGCACGTCCCCATTAACCTTAGGGCCACAGCCATGCTCCCTGGAGAACCAGACTGCAGGCATGCTTGTGCGCAAATAGTAATGCACCCAGATTATGCACTCAAACTGTCTTAACATAAAAGCCAGAGTAAACACACATTGCAGCCATAAGCGAGCCGGTCCCATGGCAGCCGTGGCCACTACTATCAGCACGGCAACCTTCCTGCTGACATTCAAAGGCTCCGGTAGTACTGAAGGCAGGGCGAACACAAAACATTAACAGCTATATACGTTACCAATAAATACAATACACTCCAACTCCACACGTGGTGCCAGATTGTCATTTCTAAGGCACTGTACAGTGCTCTTGTGAATAGCGCTCTGCGCAGTTCTGATTCCCGGGTGGGGGCCTTTACTAATTAACAGGCAGGAGGCTTGTCAGTCACAAAAAATGGTCCACTGCGGGCCCCGGGTATTAGAAGCACAATATACCTGATTGCGTTCTCAGCAGCTGTAGGGCCAAAGCGAAGACGTTCCTGGTCTGTGCGGGGATCCGGCTGGGGTGGAGCGCCGCAGGGCGGGGGCCTCCAGGCGGGACCTCGGAGGGGCTCTGGGAAGGTCTGGGTCGTTGGTGATCTTTTGTGGTGCCAGGGACCCCCGAGGCGGCAATGCGGTACCGAGCGTCCTGTACGCTTCAAGGGTACAGGGTGGCTCTCTAGTGCGGCGTGGCCTCAAGGGGAAACAATGCCAGGTCACAAGGGCGAGCCGTATCTTCCAGGCTCTACGCCGTGGTTTGGGACAGGGTGCCGGCGTAAGCTTCAGGCGTACGTTCTCGGCGTACAGGGGCACAGTTGGTATGCTTCAGCGTACGAGGCAAACTCCACTACAGCAGGCTAATGCGAGTCGTACCCGGCAGAGAACCACAGGCCGGTACGGCTTGCAGGATCAGGGGTGATTGTTCCTTAACGATTGCAGGCAGATGCGAGGCGTACGGCCCCAAGGCAAGGCGGTAGGTCTCGTAGGGGGCACAATTGATATTGCAGGCAGATGCAAGGCGTACGGCCCCAAGGCAAGGCGGTACGTCTCATAGGGGGCACAAACAAAAGCTGGTGCGATTGCGTACGCTTTTGGCGTATGCCACGAACACTCCGGGGGGTGCCCGATGAAAGCGGGGAAATGCTTCTTTGTCGTGAGGCGCGGCGGACAGGAGAGGGTGCGCTTCGATACACGAAGCGTCTTCGGTGCTGCGGGCGATTACCCACGATCTCTCCTCCCAGTGGGGATGCGGCAGGCAGTGCGGGGGTAAAATATTACAAAATGCTGCTTACCTGCTCGCAAATAGATAAATCCATCCCGTGAACAGAAATCGCGCAGCCCACCCCTGCAACAGACACATTAGGAATGACAAAGACATGCCTTGAGAAAAAAAAAATAATAATAAACGCCCACCGCTGCCTGGCGGAAAAAGGGGCGGAGCTTAAAAAACACAGAAACACCCACAAATCTGCTCCAAGAATGATTGATACATCTCTCTTCCAATGGCTAGCCTCTATTTATGAAGCTAGCCAATGGAAGAGAGAGGCGGGCTAAAGCCCCACTGTAGAAGTCATAAAATCTTCGGCTCCGCCCACTGCTTCGCAGTGTGACGGTAGACTCGACCTAAAAAGGATTGCTGGGGGCTCTCCTCTGCTGACAGAGAGATTAAGTTTTACAGCGAGTTTGAGCAGTTTCTGCATTAGGACTGGAGACCCTCATCCCCCCCCACCCCCACCCGCTGCGAGCCACGCTAAACGTGAAAAAAACAATGGCAATGACATGATTTCATTGAGGTTTGATTTTTCACTATTGAGCATCTGCCAAAGTGACATGCATACTTTGAAGCTCTCAACCTAGCTGTCTCAGATAGCTCTGTAGAGACCAAACACAGGCCTCCAGGGCCTGAGGGGCATCTAGCTAGCCTGATCCATCCAATCCTGGTGCTGCTCTCATGTTGGTTAGCAGCATGAAAGCAGCATCTGGATTGGTTAGGAGAACAGCCTTTGTCTACCAGACTGCAGAGTAACACTGAGAAGGATTTGGAGCTCGTGGGTAAGTCCAAGTGAACTTTATTTTATTTATTAGTAATGTGTAAAGCATATAAGTGTAGTCATTAAGTTAGTGTTTATGTTTTGTAGGGGTTTTTGGTGGAAGGGTTGTTTTTATTTGCACATTTGGAGAAGGACTTGAATGTTTTTACATTTGGAGGGAGGGGTTGTGTAACTTAGAATTTTTGGAAGGTTTAGGGGCACTTCTTTCGCCCCACCACTTATTAAGGGTACCAGCGACCCCTGAGTTTATGGTTTCAAGCTGTGCTGTTCCAAGGTGCAGTTTCCATCATCTTGTGTCATCTCTGCCTCTTTTATGAGCTCTTCGCTAATGTGCCTGCAGCCCTGTGAGCAGAGTGAGGTATGTCTTCCAAGGAGCCAAGAGAAGCTCTGAAAGATAAGCAGGGGAATGTGGGATGGACGTTGTGTGGGTCAAGTAGGGGAAATGAGTATCTACTGTGACAAAGTTCTCTAGTGGAGGTGCAGGGGTACAGGGAGTTACTTGGAGGGTTGGGGTACAGGCAGTGCTGAGGAGGACGGACAGGCAATGGAGTGCAGGAACGGGACCAATAACTATTTACTCTGAACCTTAATCCATGAGGCAATCCAGTTATTTAATGTCCACCTTGTATGGGGGACTATTTCAATATACCGTTCCTAAAAGCGTGAATGCCACCTTGTGTATTGTGGTGCTTGTGTAAAAATACTTGGTCATGTTGCAGCTCTATAAAAATGCAAAAATTAACTTAGCAAGTAGATGAAAATAATCGAGATAGGGTTTCGTGTAGACAGGAGGGAAAAAGCGTCAAAGGGCGGTGAAGCCGCTCATAAAGGAGGCAGCGAGAGAGCATGGGTTGGTTCGGGTTTGCGCAAAAAAAAATTGTAAAAGAAAAGAAGAAATAGTACTCGAACACAGTATGAGCAGGGGAGAGACACAAAAAAATGTCATCATTCTTTACTGGCCCCAGACTACACACAAAAAGTGGGAAGTGATGCAGGGAGTGAAGTGTTGAGAGAGCTGGCGAATTAGGAGGCAGCAAAGAAGAGTGATTATGATGGTAACGAATGATAAGTAATGGGTGGGCTTAAAGCCTCTTTTTGCTAGATTTTTTTTAAACACAAGAGTTTGTTGCCATAGCAACAGCGCATGCATGCTGCCTGCATGCTCAACCTAAAAAGGGCTCTGACGAATTTTGTGCATCTATAGTTAGGAATAATAATAATAAAAATAAGGCATTTATTAAGCACACAGCTACCCCAACGGGGTGTCCCGGCGCTATAACAGACAGAAAGCGAGGCAAAAGCAGGTACAACAACTAATCATGGCGGCTAAATAGCCAGGTTTTGAGAGACTTGCGGATCTCAAGTTCTGACTGAATCAAGCATAATTGAAGGGGTAGTTTGTTCCAGTATTGAGTGGCACCCACCTCAAAGATGCTCACTTTGCCACTGGATTCAAGCGAGCCTGGCTGAAGACGGCTGAAATGCCAGAAACCAGTCCTAGAAACCAGTCCTAGGAAGCTTGAATCCAGCCCAGGGAAGGCATGGCTTGGCAGTTCGGGCTGGACTGTTCCCATGAGGCACAGGGTCAGACTGATTTGCATATGGCCATGTCTGAACTGGGGTGGCAGAGTGGGCTAAAGAACTGTGATGGATTAAACCCAGATCTGTTGACTGGGTGTGAGTGTTTGATTGGTTCAGATGCTCCACCCATCACCACCCCCCTTTGTACCGCTTTGTTCGCCATAAGTTGGCAGGGTAAGCTCAGACGCCAGTCCCTTGCTCACTTTGCCACTGGATTCAATCAAGCCTGGCTGAAGACGGCTGAAATGCCAGAAACCGGTCCTAGGAAGCTTGAATCCGGTCCAGGGAAGGCATGCCTTGGCAGTTCGGGCCGGACTGTTCCCATGAGGCACAGGGTCAGACTGATTTGCATATGGCCATGTCTGAACTGGGGTGGCAGAGTGGGCTAAAGAACGGTGATGGATTAAACCTAGATCTGTTGACTGGGTGTGAGTGTTTGATTGGTTCAGATGCTCCGTCCATCACCGCCCCCTTTTGTACCGACCTCTATTTCAACAGCATATATTGTTATTAATGTTTATGTGTTATACTGATCTAGAATTTGTCTCCACTGCCAATTAGCTGTATATGTTAGCCACCCCTCATTCTTTGCATCAGTAAATAAGTGAAGGATGTTTTTAGTTACTCTTTTCGAGAGGTACTTGAAGAAGTCAGATTTGAAACCATAGGCCTTACAACACTTCCAGCCTTCAGTTAGCTAATTGTCGCATCCACACTGAGCTCCTTATTTCACAACCCTCAGCATGTTCCACAAGCCTACAAGAAGTCAATACCTCAAGAAAAACTGTTGCTTGGATATTCATTTACATTGAAAAAAAGACAAGAGGTGTTTGACAAATCAGGAACAAGTTGGTTTAATTACACGCAGCAGGCGGGAGAGCAGCAAAAGAGTCATGACCAAAAACTGTCTTGCTGTGCAGAGGATTTGGATGGCATTGTATACAGTTCTTGAAGTAGAATTAACCAATGACACATTCTTATAGAACACGTAAATCCGGGCCTAGTCATGAACCATAAATACTACCATCTAATAACAGGTCACAGGTGGCTCCAGACTTTGTGGAGACCCAATGTGGGCTGGTATGTATGTGTCCAGATGTCTGGCATGGGGAGCGTGTGATTACTGCGTGTAGTGTGCAGGCTCTGTTCTGATTGGCTGAGTGTTCCTAACTTCATGTGGCATATGACTTTTTGTTTTTTTGCTAGCAGGCGTATCTTCAGCCAAACGTGTTTCATTGGGGCCAATCTCCTTGGACCTTTTGTGGTGTAGCTGCCTATCTGTGAGATCAGTATGGGTTTTCCCTGTTCGTGCATTTGTCTTCGGGCTAAGTGTAACCCCACCTATGATCTATCATTCTGTAGGCTTGGGTTGCAGGGTCTGCCCGACCACTAATCTTTGACTCTGGATTGATGGGGAGGTCGTCTCGGGTGTATTCGACAGCAATGACACGATTTCATTATTACGTCTACATTTAACATGGCAGTCAAGGATGTCCCATTTACAGACATTGTCATTATTATGTATGCATTTGCCATGGTATACATCGACATTGCATTTACCATTATTGACAGTGTTATGTGGGCATATATTATGGTGTACATTGACATCAAATTCACCAATTTTAACCAGGCTTCCATTTCAGCCTCAGAAATGCATATTCTGGAAGCATAAAGCTACTGGGGGTTGGTGGCAGAAATCTGTGCAGTACCACTGCTCTGCCTTCAGATCTTTAGGTTGCTGTTCTTTATAATGCCCATCCAGCTGTCTCCCCCTCCCTTCTCCTGAGGCACACTAGCATTTTCTCAGGTTTGCTGTCGACATACTCTCTGTTTTCGGCAGGGTTCATTTTAAATACTTCAGGAACATACAAAAATCAATTTCTAAAAAATGAGCCTTTCTTGCAGGAGTCAAACAAGCAATTTCTATGATAAGGTTTGTATTATCAGCATAGTTCTAAAAAGAATGCTCCATGTTTTAATCATTAAAGAAGGGAGACAGTGCCCTGGACAACACTACAGTACAAAAGAGCTCCATTTATGTGTGAAAGTCATAAAATACTGATTGTGTTTTCTCCAACAGAGTTAGTCTGTTCATGCAAGGATCAAATCCTGCAACAAACATTATATCATTCCATTATCAAATACCATGTTAGGTGGTCGCAAGGGTTTTTTATATGTCTCATAAGCTCACAGTCCAATGCCACCCTTATTTGATATCAGATAGCGATGGCCTTTAATTACTGTAGTTAGCTATTATCTGCTACCAAAAACCCTGAATGCTGATAATCCAGTATTCTATTAGTTCTAATGTATGATCAGACACTAGCCCCTCACAACATGTTCAGATATGTTGGACAGAAATATGAGTTTGAAGACTGGCCTATAATAAAAGGGAAAAATGAGTTGGCCTTCTGCAGCCTTAAAACAAGGTTGTTTCTTACAGGAAGTGGCTGTCCCTGAAGTTGAAGAGAAATTACCATTTGACTTAATGAGGATGACTGCTAGTATCAGCAGTATCGCTTAAAAGGTTTCTGCTGTACAAAAATTGAGTTTAGAACAAAAGGTTAGATCAACAATAGGATGTTCTCTGTATAGATTTTTCTTGATTCTTAGTAAATCTAGAAAGTACTGAAAATTGGGATCAGGATTGTTTCTATTTCTGCAGCAACATTCTCCATGCTGAAAACATTAACGAAATCAGAATGACAGATCACTTTATAGAGTACCCCTAAATTGAAAAGAAGAAATAGAGTGCCCTTTGCATCTATCCAAGACATCCTCAAATATATTTGGGAAGGTTGAATTCGTTTTCAATAAGCAAATGTTGATATTTTTCAGTAAGTAATTCCTTTGAACTGGAAGGACCGAAACATTAAATAATTAAACTGTCTTTGCCTAGGACTGTATTAATGAGAAAATAATTGACTTGGAGTATGTGAATAAACACAGATACAGTTGGTAGGTAGCAAGGTAGTATCCAAATACTTCTTTCTGGCAGGGGAACAGAGCACTGTACATCTAGATCTGTGTTCTGGTCTGTTTTTTAAATTGGCATTTTTTCTCCAAGCTACAGGCATAATGTAGTTTTGTCGAGCCTGTTATTTGATAGTTAGGTGTACTGTTTCTTGTTAAGAAGTTAAGTGTTTTTAGAGCTATGGTTTGATATATGTACGTATATGCCGGTTTCCAACTCGGAGTGGAGAGCATATGGGACCACAGAGTGTTATTGTGGCCATTGCCTTTTTCAAATTCATCAGGACGGATTCGATTGTGTTTTCTATTTAAGGCAATGAATTCCGCAATTCAACAGCCGATTTCTTCTCCAGAATTATTTTGATTCCAGAACATAGGGGTCTTGGATCTTCACAGAAAATATCTTGTCCTGATGATGGTCTCGTAGGATAAAATGTCGAAATCCTAAACCATTTTATTTTTAGTTTTTGTTAAGACTAAACCTGGGAGACTTTGTTCCTATGCGTAGGACAGTCTCCATACTGTATTTTTGGATATGGGAATTTGTGCATTGATGACTAGCGAAACATAAATGTCTAGAACCGTCAATTCTGTCATCGATGCATTTGATGTACCTGCTTACGTTTTGAACCCCTATTGTGACTTTCATTCTCTGAATTCAATATAACGAATTAAGAAATACACCCAGTTAGATTGCATTATTCGTTTTCCTTTGAATTTATACAGATAATCGTATCTTTCATTGATTTTGGATGTCATGAATAGACACCTAATTAACTATTAGCTTCATTTAAACATATCTTTAAATATAGATCTATTGTTGGCACCATTACCAGAGACTTATCTACCCAAGCTCAAAAAGGTTCATTTATGGCCCATATTACAGATATAACTTTTTTAAAGTGGCATTTCCAGACCTGCAATTTAAGAACCACCTTCACTTAAGATGCGTTTTTAAATTGTGAGTCCAGAGACACCAAACTTCCATTTTCTGTCTGCCCCCAATTGTAAGTTACACTTGTAAAGTGTCACAAGGCATCTGCAAAGCTAAACTATGGAAGAGATATGCCTTGCTGTTGTGAAAATGAATTTAGCCGGTTTTCACTACCAAGACATGTAAAACTCAAAAGTACATGTTCTACCTTTTAAATGCACTGCCCCCTGCCCATGGGGCCTCCTAGGTTCCACCTTAGGGGTGCATTACATGAAGTAAAAGGGAAGGTTTTGGCCTGGTAGTAGGTGAACTTGCCAGATCGATATGACAGTTTAGAAATGCACACACAGGCTCTGCAGTGGCATGCCTGAGAAAGGTTTGAAAAGCTACTTATGTGGGTGGCAGAATCAGCACTGCAGGCTCACTAGGAGCATTTGATTTACAGGCCTTAGGCACATGTATTGCACTGTACTAGGAACTCGTCAGTAAATCAAATATGCCAAATCATAGAGAAACCAAATGCCATTACATTTTAGACAAAAGGGCGCATTGGGGCATATTATCGAGGAAAGTTTCACCGCTTTTCTGGCACATATCGCCGGGAAAGCGGCGATTTTCCTATCGCACTATCACCAAGGACCAGCTAACATGCGTTAGCGCTAGCATCCTTGCGATAGCTGCTGTTTATCCTGCTGCTTTGCATGTCAGTCATATTTATCGCTAATGACATGCAAAGTAGGCGTTCCTCACCGAAATACCATGAAAACTGTCGCTGACACAACTTCCCTCTATTATCAATCTGGCCCCGGACCTGCATAGCGATAATAAAAGTAGCGCTAACCGCGATTATCGCTGGTACTTGAACGCCTGATTGAAACATGACTTAGCCATCTTGACAATGCGAGGTGGATTGTCAGGATAAGTCCACCATGGCTTATTATCAAATATTTCCCTATCGCTGCTTTTTTATCCCTGGATTCCCAGCGATATTCAGGCATTTCGCCGCTATCGCTGGATTTTTTATCGCTTTGGAGTTAAGCGTTGATGATAACGTGCTAACTCGGCGATGTAATCCAGCGATAGCCGGTGATATTTAAAATCATGCTAAGCGCGCTTAGCGATAATTATCGCTGCCTGTTGATAATATGCCCCATTGACTTTAGCACTGGTCAGTAGTGGTAAAATGCCTAGAGTCCTTAAACCAGCAAAATTGAAGTTCAGCACCCAGTCAGAAACAGGAGGTCAGAAGTAAAACGTCAGGGGAAACAATCCCAAATGATGCCAGGTCTAACAATATACATGTCCACAGGCTTTACCAAAGAGTATTAAAAATCCACTTCTAAAGGCAAATTCATTTCATAATATAATTCTTATAATAAGTAAGTCAGTCTTAGTGCAAGTGATGGAACTCTTCATAATAAACAGATGAAACAAAACCTGTGGCATTGGACATCGGCTTTCCCAGTGAAGAAATCAGACCTAAAACCTTTACAATTAGATTGTCATTAGAGGCAGAACAGGCCTGATGTAATGAGTATAAGCTTTGATACAAGGCAGCCATCACATTATAAATATGAACAAAATGACAGTTGAAAAAACAACATACAACTTCTCTTTTAGAAGCCTATAATGATTTTTATAGGGCAAATCTTCTACCTTGAGGGTTTGACAGAGAGTTCCAAAACCTTTAGTCTGTTGTTAAAAGTAGTGAGATTTTGAGCAACAGAATCTGTCTGTAACACAGTGGAATAACCACCCACCCAAAGAGGCCTATTGATTTTATCTCATGGTTTTCACATAAATATGGCAAGCCCACTAAGTTAGTATAACGTTTTTTTATAATAAACAGATTAGGCATGTGACATCGGACATAACTTTTCACAGTGACCTAACCAGACCTATAGCCTTCAGGATTGCCTTGTCACCCTGGCAAATTCCAGCTTACTCTCTTGCACTTCAACTTTCCTACAAGGCAAAATCAGGCATAACGTAAAATTGTGCAATTTTGAGAGTTGGTAAAACAGTAGACATCTTCTGAGAGGGGTTAAAAAGGATTATAAAAATGCAGATCTTCTCTGCCCCCAGGGTTGGGCAAATGGGGTAATCAATACAAAACCCTTGCCTACAACAGTAATCTGTGAGATTGCATCAGACACGATACCTGTCTAAGGCTGTAGCAAAGTGTAATAACAATCAACCTTTAAATGTCTACTGGCTTTAACATATCCTTTCCACACTAAAATATATCAGGTCTACTGTCTTTGTCATAATGTTTCATAATAAATAGAACCAGGGGGCGCACTTTAGTGCAGCTACCCCTTACGAAACCCATCTGTCAACAATCCTTCATCCCCGGCATCAAAAATAAATATATATGGCTGGATGAGTATGCTCTACCTTCGAGGCTGCCATCGACGAGTGTAGATTTCTCACAGCACCCCTGATCGAGGTGAAAACCTGCAGAGTCATGGCTCAGGCCCGAGACAACAAAATAGCGGCCTAGCGATCGAGCCGAGTGCCGATACCGGGAGGACGGGGAAACCCAGCGGCTGATGATGGCAGTGGGCTGCGGAGGCTCGCATCACCACCCGGCGCCCTTCAGGAGGAACTGATGACCAGTTGCTGAGAGGACATGGGGCACCATCAGCAGACGCAGCTGCCCTCCCTACACGGCCCTGACGCCTCCGGACTGGAGCAGCCCAACATAGGAAGACTGCCAAAGTGTGCAAGACTCAGCCAAGAACACTGGAACGCAGCTGTGAAGGACCTACTTCCCCCAAGGTAACGCAGACGCTGTGGAGATTACTAGCGGCGCATCTGGGTGCTGGAGGGCTGCCCAAGCCCGTTCTCACTATTGGTGCCCACACTTGGGCCTCAGATCTCCACGTCGGGCATTAACATTTAATCTTCAACTCATAGAAGACCGAGATGCTCATCCTCAGACCCTGCAACTCCACCTGGGACAACACCTGGTGGCCCTCTGCCCTTGGGAAGCCTCCCACTCCTACCGACCATGCATGAAACCTCTGCATCATCCTTGACTCCTCCCTCTCCATGAACCGCCAGATCAACACAGTCACCTCCACCAGCTTCAACTGCCTGCGTATCCTCCGCAAGACCTTGAAATGGATCCACCCTGACTGCAGAAACAGTCACCCACGAGCTCATAACCAGCAGACTGGACTACGGCAAAGCTCTATGTGCCGGAATCAACAGAGCTCTACTACACAGACTCCAGACCATCCAGAACGCCGCTGCCAGACTCGTCCTCGGGGCTCCACATCAAGAACATATGACCCAACACATACGAGACCTCCACTGGCTCTCCGGCGAGAAGAGGGTCACCTTCAAACTCCTCACCCATGCTTACAAATCCCTCAACAACATCGGACCCAAATACCTCAACAAGAGAGTATCCTTCTACATACCCAAGAGGAACCTTCGCTCCACAGACCTCGCCCTGGCAGAGGTCCCAGCATCCGCAGAGACAGAACTGGCAATAGAGCCTTCTCTTACATCGCAGCCAAGACCTGGAATGAGCTCTCTGTGTACATCAGACACTCCCCAACCTTGCTTACTTTCAGGATTGACCTCAAGACCTGGCTCTTTCACTGATCCGGTGCTGCCCCCCACGGTGCCTAGCGACCCTCACGGGTAAGTAATTTGCTATATAAACCTCTAATTGATTGATTGAAACCCAAGTCACAGGGCAGACCGGAACATTAAAGGCAGCTGGCCCCCTCACTGCGACTACCACTGCAGTTGCATCAAGCTCAATACGAGTGGTGCACGTTACACTGGCATGTTGGAGGTGGACACTGGCCATCCCCGCTCAACCTCATCATTAGCCCTACACCAGACAGGCCCTGTAGTGGAGGCGGGCACAAGTAAACATCTTCACCACTGCAAGGCCCCAGCACCAGCGAGATACTCACCCAGCAAGCGAGGGGGTTGCAGTGCATCTCTGCCCTCGCTGGAATTCGCCGGCCTGCGCTGGGGACCTCCTTTAACTGCAGCGCCTGCTGAATCAGAAAGCTCTTAAGGGCTCTCTGCTCAAAGCAGGATCCGCCTACTGTCCTGCAACGGACTCAACACCAAACCTGAAGCGTCCTTACACCTGTTCACTTAACAGACATTTATACCTGTTAACGCAGCATGTGGTAAGCCCAGGTACACGCAGATCTCTAACTAACTGGGGCAAGAGATTTTCTTACCTATATGTGTTCCGTGAGATTGAAGGACACAAAATGGCAAAACTGAACGCGGCAAGCCTCGCCTCATATTTGAGCCCCGCAGGTCCACCAAGTCACAACAGCGGGCCACCTCTGATTCAGAAATGGACGCCCCATCTGACAGTCTGTCCGCAATTGGAAAAACACTGCTAGAGGTGCAGACTAGCCTACAAACTATTGATGGCAAGATAGATAGTTTAAATTTAAGAATGGATCATATGTCCACCAAACCTGACAAACACGTTCTGCGCTTGGGCAAAGTGGATGCACGTACATCAAACGCTGAGGATGGTCTGCAACTGATGTCCACAAAAACTCTGGCGATGGAGAAAGTGCTGACTGTAATACAGGCCAAAAATGAAGACTTAGAAGCCAGATCAAGACGGAACAACCTACGGATTACGGGCCTTCTGGAGCCCACCAACACCGGCCACCTTGAAACATACATCAGGACTTTGCTCCAGACAATATTTGGGGCCGAACACTTGTCACCAATGCTCATAGTTGAGCAAGCACAACGCTCCTTGGCGTCCCGTCCTCCACCGGGTTCTCCATCATGCCCTATAATTGCATTGCTACTCAACTACAGAGTCTAGGACACTGTCTTACGATTAGCCAGAGAACAGGAGAACGTCATCCATGAAGGGAACTCCCTGGCTTTATATCCAGGCTTCACTGCATCAGTGCAGGCCACGAGAAAAGAATATCAACTAGTGAAGCGGATCCTCATGGCGGAAACGGTCCCCTAAGCAATGCTTTACCCGGCACGACTCCGCGTCGACCTGAATGGCAAATCGAAGCTCTTCAACACGCCAAAATCTGCTATGGACTACACTAAAACTCTAAAGCGAAAAACTCAAGCCTCTACCAGTCCCGCAGATGATGACAGCAATGGCTCCTCACAAGCAGCTACGGGGTTAGAAACTGTTTAGCGATGGCGTATGATGATTTTCTATTGTGCAAACAGGACACAGACACTATCTTATTCGCGCCTCCAGCCATTGCCATCTGACTCTAAGACCTGAACTTTGGCAATGCAAATAAGACTCCTGTTAATATGTTGTACATGTCATTGCTTGTCTACTTTCTTACTTTTGCTGATAAGGGGGTGTAACTCTGCTTTCACCACTGTTTTTTTGTCCACATCCCTCTTAATCTGGGAGGCTACCTGTGTTCCCCACAGTTGGGTGTAGCTCAGTTTCATTTCTGGGTATTGTTCTGGGTGGTTCAGGATGGCTTTGGCAAGTTGGGGCTGCTGAAGTGGGTGGGGGGTGTGGCGGTGGGGGGAGACTGTGGGGTTTGTTCATGTGGCAACAGGTTACTCATATAACCAACTGCAGACAGAGCAGGATTACATTAAAGCATTGATGTTTTACACGCTCTTGACCTTCTCACATGCCACACACGTATATCGAAAAAATTGTTTGCTTGACATGGAGCGTGCGCGGGCTTAACTCACCCAAGAAAAAACGTCAGGTACTAGCATACTTGGATCGCCATGAGATAAAAATCGCCCTCATCCAAGAAACACATTTGACACGCCATAATAAGGCACACATTGGGTCAAAATGGGTCGGGTATTGACTGGCCTCTTTGTATACCTCATATGCTAGGGGGGTGCTCACGCTCGTCAAAAAAACCCTGCCATTCACTATGATTAAAAGATGCAGGTCGCTATGCCATAACCCACGGAAAATTGGCTGGGGTGCTCATCACCCTGGTAAATGTCTATGGCCCCAACAAGGACACCCCTGAGTTGTATGAACAGATAGTATCCATACTGAGGGACTGGACAACAGCTACAATAATATGGGGAGGTGACCTCAATACTCATCTAGAACCAAGCAAGGACAAGTCAAGTGGAACGCGGCCAGGGTTGTTAAAAATGGGATGGCGGAACACTGTTTGAAAGATATATAGCGCCTGTGACACACAGGCGCGTTAGAAGAGACACATATTTCCACAACGTATGGAAGCTGGTCACGGCTGGACTACTGAATAATGAGTGAGTCGGCGACAACTTGGGTCTCAGACATGGGGGGCGCTACCGAGGACACTGTCTGACCACAAGCCGGTCATACTTACACTTCACATTCCTCAAACAGTTAGCTGGCAGTTCATTTGGCGTTTTTCCACTGAGGTGCTACTGGACCCACTCTATACACACACCATCCACGAAGCCATTGTCCAAAACTTTGGGCAGAACAAGTGGTCGGTGGATAGTGCAACAACCCTCTGGGTGGCCTTCAAAGCCATGATCCACTGCATTTGTATTAGAACGACAGTGGGATATTGAGGGACATTCGCGATCAGTTGACCATGACTGAAAATACCTTAATTTGATTACAACATGAATATGCAAGCTACCCTAGCGCCCTACTCCTTGCACAAATCAAAGAATCAATACTGAAGTATAATGATCGTGCAAATGACGAAATCCGATATTTGTCAAGAATACACATTGCCCGGGCATATGGGGAAGGCGGCAGGCCAGGCCATAATCTGGCGGTCAATATAAAGGCTAGGGAAGATATGCATACCATCACCAAAATAACTGTATCTTCCGGTGCGGATCACTTTACCACACAAGACATTGCCTTGCAGTTCAAACAAACCTACGCAGATATGTATGCGTCACAGATCACCACATCTACTGCATACATAGATGACTATCTGTCTGACACTGCTCTCGCATAGCTCTCCCACAGCTAGCGTGAATACCTATGTAAACCAATAACTGCAGACGATATTCGAACAGCGATCAAGACTCTTCCTAACAAAAAAGCCCCAGGTCCGGACGGACTCACCTGCAAGTTTATAAGGCATTCACTGAGGAGCTGACTCCTCATCTGCTTGAGATTTACGCAGAGGCACATGAGACGGGCATGCTCCCGCCAACACTTAGGGAGGTTCTAATCATCACCCTGCTTAAAAAAGACAAGCCGCCTTATAGCTGTGATTAATACCGCCCGCTATCGCTTATAAACACGGATGTGAAGATCTTGATGTCTACCTTGGCTGCCAGACTCTAACCCCTAATGCCTAACTTGGTCCTGCCGGATCAATCGGGATTTATCCCTGATAGGTCCACCTCACATAATCTAAGGACGCCATGTATCATATACCTGACCCTGACTTAAAGGTGGCGACTGTGATGCTTGATGTTGCCAAAGCCTTCGATTCCATTGAATGGGGGTACCTCTTTTATATTCTTCAACTCATGGGCTTTCCTCCGCTCTTTTTCATCTGGATACGGTTACTATACACTGACCCCACTGCCCGAGTGAGCGTCAAGGGCACCACCACGGACACTATACAGATAAGCAGGGGGACTAGGCAGGGCTGTCTCCTATCCCCGCTTCTCTTAACGGTAATGCTGGAACTACTGGTATACTACTCATAACTTTATCCCTCACGTCGCAGTGGAAGATGGCGATGCGCACCCTATTTACACTGGGATCTAAACTGACTCACAAGAACAGGAGCACGCCCAAATCTGAAATTAACTCCATTGACACCACTGTCGCAGCATGGCAAGCGCTAGGTCACAGAGCGGCAAAACTACCTTTATATTCCCCACTATTGCCCCAGCATACTATATGGGTGCATCTGTAAAGAGCAAAGCAGGAGCCATGCGCACCTTGACGCAGGCAGGGATAGATAAAATGCAGGATGTCTTCCCTAATGGTGCATTCTTAATACTTGAAGATTTAAACTATGTAAGCATTCAAACGTCACTATTCATGTTCACAATCCATAGACTGAAGAAATCACAACAGGCCTATTTTCCCTCGTTTCCCTCTGAACCGCTGATGCTGCTGTCTTTACCCACTTTGCTGATCAGCCCCAAGAGGCGCAAAATGGTAACTAAACTACATAGGGCAGCTAGATAGGAAACACTGCTACCTCATAATAACAGTATGGAATGAAGGAATAAGGAACTAGACCGACAGATTATACACAAGGACTGGGGGCATTGTTGTCAGATCACTAGCGCACTCACACCTAATGGAAACCTGCGCATTATTCACTTTAAATATTTGGACCAAGTGTACCCCACAGCATACAAGTTATGTAAAGAGATAATGATTAATGTAAAAGATGTGGTAAAACAGGAACAGATTTTTGGCATCTATCATGGGAATGTGGAAAGATAGCTGCATACTTGGCCGCTATCATCGATATTTGTGTCTTTTATAAAGCGCGCAGCTACCCCAACGGGGTGTCCCGGCGCTAATGATCAAAAAGCTGTAGGGGAGAAAGATAAAATGATAACAGACGACACGAAACGACCCTACTGTACTTGACTGCTCTCAGATATGTTTGTTAACCCTGGGTACCATTCCTGAAGGGTAGCATGGGTAAGCTGGTGAGAATAGCATTATTGTTGGCTAAGAGGCAAGTTACCATGACCTGGGAGAGCAAAGCTAGCCCCACTACTACTCAATGGATAACAGATATGGTGTACTGCTGCGACACTCTAGCACTGTATGCAGAAGAGCTCCCCCCACCTCCAAGCCCAAGGATATCTGGGAAACGCTATTGTTATATCTAAGATCTAAAGAATGCGACACTTCATCTAACCCTGATGTGGAACTTTACTGCATATGAACACTGCGTATATGCCTTTGCACTGCACTGTCTGTCTTAACTGTCTGAGAATGTATGTACCAATGTATCTAGTTGCTGCGAGATGTTCTCGTTGTTATATGATTTGATGCTAGTATTGCTGCTGATGTTGTAACCTGCAAAATGCCAATAATTTGTTTTTTATTTAAATAGATCCAACCTATACATCTGAGCTCTCTTTATCAGTGAAAGCGCACATAGTGCGCCCAATCAAATGCTGTCATCAAGAAAATAGTACTGATGAATGCCCTTTTTTTCTTTTGATGACATAAGGTCTGGTGACAGGCGCACTGTCAAGCCAGACCTACATACAGTTCAGTTTCCTACCAGGGGACCTTTTACCCCTTATGCAGCAATGATCCAAAACAATTGACTTGAACAGCGGCTCAGTGCTTTTCCCACGAGAAGATGAAAAACAGATCTCTCTGGCTCTGGCTGTGGCCCCGCAGAATAATCTAAATGACAATATTAACGCACCTTTCATCCAAAAATGTTTTTTGGTTTTTTTTTAATTCTGAAAACGTTGGTACGTAGATAGCGTTTTTTTCTGCTGATGTAAAATGCGAAAAAATGTAATTTATACCTGTTCCCTGCAGCGTGAGTAATTTTAAGCAAATTCCCCAAAACGTTTTAAAATAGATTTGTCTCAAAAGTGTTAATCTCTGGAGCCCAATGTCAGCCTGTAATGTGGGCTATAATCAAGAGCAGAACATAATGTTTTGTTTGCCTGTGTGTGAAGGAATTGAGCAAGATCCTCAGCCAGCTGTGTTTTGAAAAAGGTGGCTTGATAATGAGGAGAGTGGTAACATAAAACAGCATTTTGCTGCTCTCTTCCTAGGGCTCCAGTGTGAGACCTCACATCAAGATGCACAAACAACTTACATAATTGTAAACCTGAGCTGGGCATTTACACAGCTGCACAATAGCCTATCTTTTTTGGCTAGGAAAAACAGATTGGAAAAGTCACAAACAGAGCACGGTTCACACAGTGATCTGATCTTGTAGGTTATGACACGCACAAGGCGTTGTAAGCATCTGGAGTTAGGACATGGTGATACTTTGACGATTTTGCGGGGACTTTAGCAGCAGCCCGCAAAGTTAAGAGTTTATCGCGTGTATACTTGTACCCAGTAAGCACTACTTCCATTTCGCTCACAAATTTCCATTGCTGAATGAAAGCAGGTGTCATTTGCTGAGCAGAAGCGACCCGGAGTTTAGGATAACGTGGGAAATTGTGGGAGCTGCATGTTATTCCGCTTTTAGGCCTGAAAAGGCGTTTTTGCTGGTCACAGAAGTGGGAGTACATACCGGAAATGATAATTCCAGACCTGGTATTGTCATGCCTGCTAAATTGGGTAACTCGCAGTCAGCCTATTACAGAGTTGGCATTTCGCCTCATCAGTTATGGTTGAGACTTAAGTTCTATTGAGAGACGCTATTTTGATCACTTTATCCCCCACATGCATCAAGCATTTTTGGAGTCGCAAGCGGTGCGATTCCTTAAAATCGGCCGTTTGCGATTCCAAAAGTGCTTTTTGGGATGCATGAAGCAATTTTAGAAATCGCAACATTTTTGCGATTTCTAAAATTGCGATTGCTTTTAAAAAATCGCAAATTTGCGATTTCTTAAAAGCAATGCATGATTACTTTTAAAATTGCGAAATCGCAATTAGGGGGTCAAATTTACCGAGTGGTTGAACCACTCGGTAAATTTGCAAAAAGTGTTTAAAACGCTGAAAATGCATTTTTTTCAACATTCATGTTACGGACACACATGTCCTTAGGACATGTGTGTGTGAAACATGATGCGAAAAATACATTTCAGGGGTGCATGGGGGGGTCCTTTAGACCCCCCCTGCACCCATGAAATGCATTAACAAATTGCGATTTTCAAAGTGAAAATCGCAATTTGCTAATGCCTTCCCATTGCTGCCCATAGGAACCAATAGGAATAGCGAATTCGCAAATTGTATTTCGGTAATTTATGCGATTCGGTAAAAATTGCGATTTTTACCGAATCGCATAAATTTACCGAAAATATTCATGCATCCCGTTTTGCGAATTCTAAATTGCGAATCGCTATTTTTCGCAATTTAGAATTCGCAAACACCCGGGATGATGCATGTGGCCGTTAATTTTTTTCCCATCAGCCAATATGCACCAAACCTTTGAAGAAGTTTAGTCTCCTACGAACAATGTTAGTGCCAAATTTACTTCAGAAACGTTAGAAAGGCAAAACTATTGGAAGACCATGTAAGTGTATTTTTAAAAAAATCGAAACCCGCAATAGAGACTTGTTTTACTCAAAAACGGTGTGACAGATTTAGCAGATACATAGGGGCATATTTACTAGCCCCTTTACGTCTCTCTTGCACCACGCAACGTGGGGCTAGAGGGCCGTAATTAAAAAAATCGATTTATGAAGCTGTGCTGGGCCACCTTGCATGGCCCTTATTGGCTTCATAAATCTCGAGTAATGCAACGCAGCGCAGATCACTGTGTTGCATTACTCTGCGCCAGGGAGGCATTTCCATAGACGTTGTGTGGATATTCTAACACAACATCCATGGATTTTGGCGCATTCTTAGATTTACTAGTAGTGACAGACCTAGGAATGACCCCAAAACCTACGTCTCCCCAGGTGAGGCGTACCAAGTAGAAATATGTTTATTTCTTCCTGTTATTTTATTTTCTATGTGTGCTGCATTATGCTACACACATAGAAAGGGGAAAAAGCCTCAGGGGATTGTTTTTGTGCAAGAAGGTGTCCCTTCCAGCACAAAAACAACCTTCCTTACAATGTAGGCACCCTTGCACCACAGTGTAGGGGTACCTGCCTTGGCGCTAGGCAGCCAAAAGGGCCCCAGTACAGTACAAAGTAAAAGGCAGGAATGCACCATATTGCCTTTAATATCTCACATTCCTGCCCTTTCCCTGTCACGCACTGCAGCACAGCTATGGCTTGCTGTGCTGGACTGTGTGACTTGGCCATAAATATGGCCCTGAGTGCTTAGTTGCCTTATGCTAGCTTGGCAAATTTTGGTCCAGACATTTTCCAGCCATCCGTTGTCCAATTTCGGGGATATTATTATAAAGTATTTGCCAGCAGCAAGAACTTTCAAAGAGAGGAATCGCCAAACTAATTGAATAATTACAACAATATTGGAAATAATATTTCCTGCAAACAAGCATTGGCAAAACCACCAGATCACCACTAACCTGCTAAAGGCATTCCCTATTAGCTTAGCCACTGCTTATTTTAAAGCTTTTGTTTATGTTCCTGATGAAATGGAAACAGCTTTACATAGTGCTTTAAGTGAGCTGATAAGCATGAGGGTATTTAAAGAGGGACTAGCAAGCATAACTAAGAATTATTTATAAGAGTTATAGTCTCTAACCAGAGAATTGTGTTAATGAATGTGTCCTAGAATCACTTTTGGTAGTTTTTTTGGCTCTTCCTGGTGATCCGGACCTGGTACTTGGTGGTTCTTTACAACATGTTCTTTGCCTTCTAGGTGGCTCTCCTATTCATCCTGCACCTTATTATCCTCACCTTCAGCATCCTGGGTCTGGTCCACCTGGGGATCCTGTCCTGGTTCTGCTGTTGCTCCCAGTGCTTCTTGAATTGCAATTGCTAGTTGTCTTTCTGGCCTTTCCTCACCTTTTCCTTTACTCCTTAGATTTCTTATCATCTGTTCCTCCTGTTGGTCCTTTATTCTTGGCCATCCTCACCTACTCAACATACCCATATCCATGTTTCCTGGTCTATCTCTTCATCCTCCTGTTTCTGCCACTCCTCTTGGTCCTTCAGGTGGACTGGGTATTTGTATTTTTATTCTCCTGGTGGTCCTAGCCCTTTCCTCTTTCTGGTCTTCGGAGTCCTCCAGATCCTTTCCTGTGTCCTCCTTTTCCTCTTCCTGGTCTTCCCTTTCATCCTGTTGTTCTAATTCGTCCTTATATTGGTCTGTTTGTTGGTAATCCTGGGTGGTAAACTCCGCTCCGTGGGCGGAGTTTACAGAGTTTGTGCTACTCCACACTCCGCTTAGAGGGCGAAGTTCAGCAAATGCTCCACCTACGCAGCAGAGAGGAGTACATCGGTGCAGTGGGAGACTTACCTCCCTCCCAAATCGGTGTCCTTCTGTCCTGCTCCAGCTGCTGGGCCTGGCTCCACTTCTCCTGCTCCCTAGTTGAATTACAGTAAGAATTGCAGTGAGCATATCGTACCCCATCAAATCTCCTGATTGGGTCAGGCATGCCTTCACACAGTACACCATGTGCACAGCAGTTCTTCCTGTAATTCAACCGGAGCAGCAGAAGTGGAGCCAGGCCCAGCAGCAGGACAGCAATTTGGGAGGAAGGTTAAGTCTTCTTTTTTAGTTTTTTCTGCTGGCCAAGTTACTACTACGTGGGATGGGGGGCGTCCAGGGCTTTAGCAGTAAGGGGTGGGGGGATTGTGGCTTTAGCGGGGAGGTGCGGGGGTGGGGGGTGGTGCAGGGTGCACTCCGCCAGGTCACGGAACTCCACAGAATTTCACAGAGTTTTCCAGTTACTCCATGAAATTGTGCGGAGTACCACTACACAAGCTCCAACCACCTTTATTTGTTGGTTCTGGTGATCCATTTTTTGGGGGGGAGTTTTATATAGCGCGAACTTGACCCTAAGGTATCAGAGCGCTTTACTTGAGCACCAGTTGCATTACATAAGGACACATTCATTTTTGTTAGGCACAGGGAGATTAAGTGATTTGCCCCGAATCACAGGATGTTGAGCGTTGTTGCCGAGACTTGAACCTAGTTCCCCAGATTTAAGGTCGACTGCCCTAGCCGTTAGGCCACTTTCTCTCCCCAATCCATTCTCAACCTTCTCCTCTTGCTTGGTTTTCCTCACTTTTCCTCAGTCCTGGCTTTCTTCTGCTACACCTCCACTATGTCCCCAACTTCATCCTTTTGGTTCTACTTCTTCATCTTGATCATCTTCTCAGGCATCTGCCTGTTCCCACCAACCTGCCCAACCTCCAGTATATCTTCATCCATCTAAAGTTAGCCATGTATAGCCTCAAAGCAGAGGCAGACTGGAGCGGCTCGATGCCTCTCTCACAGCCAAACACACAATTGGCGTATCAACGCTGATGTGGGCCCTAATGCAAGAAAGGAAAATGAGGCACCTGCCTCATGTTTAGGTAATAAAAGACACCCATATTGGCTTGTAGTGGGCACCTTCCACCCATAGACCCCAATTCCACTGCACCTGATTCAGTATTGATAGCTGTACGTATGGCGCATACTGTAAATCCGAGTTGTGCAGTGGAACCTTTCAGGGACCGCAGAGTCTGTTTACAAGGTGACAAGGTAAGTAGGCGGTAGGAGCTACAACACAGGAAAGGTGCTATTAGACGCAGTTTTAGAAACTTGATTAGCTTTGGAAATTATATTAAGTAGGAATGTGCACGCCTGACATCAAACAACAGAATCAAGGGGCGAACAGCCCAAAGTGGCTCTAGTCAGAAGATGATAACTGGTGGTCTACCTTACAGTGAAGCCTACTCTCTAGGTATTGGCTGTTTTTGTTTGTAGTCGGCTTCCAAATTATTATTGTGAGGGAAGCTATCAAAAGAGGGAACAGTAGGAACCCATTCGAGTGTCCATTTCATTTGATACTGCAATTCTCCAGACCTGGCAGGACCTGGCTTTATAGACATTGAGTATGAAGAGTGGGAGCTGAAGACAACGTTTTCTTACACCCTGAAGTAGTAGAAACTGAATTGTCATCTTTTCAGGAGTGGAGTTGTGAATAGTTATGAAACAACATTAAAAATGGCAAAACATGCCATTATAGTAATCAGAAACATAGACATAAAAGGCTGGCCTATTACTCACAGTGCAGACGAAAAGCTAAAACTTCAGTGGGTAGCTAAAAGAAAAGGTGCATGATCTCCGGGGGCAGAACAATGTATTGTCATGGAGTGTGCCATCATGTCGCTCAGTTTAAGTCACTGTGTGCAGGCCATGCAAACTCCACCAGACACCTCACACCATTATCAAGTGTGTCTCTTGAGTGTTCAGGATCATTACTGGGGCACAATTTGAATATCCTATTCATAAACACTTATGAGGCAATTAAAAAGGTCCTTGGGTAAAAATGCTATGCTACAGTGGCCCATGGGATCTGTGGGGGATGGCATGTTAGGCATGGTCTATACTTTGTGGGCACCGGGATTTGAAAGATATGACTAAAAGGCAAGCCCTGCATCTAAAGACTGTATGAATGTTTGATACCACCATTCATTTTAGTGTCATAAAGAGCGACTGGACGTTCTGACACACACTGTGCATAAAGCCCATGGAGAATGGCACTGTCACCTTTAAGTGAAGCTTCTTAGTAAGGGTCTGGGCACAAAGAATGGTCGAAAGTCCCCGATGAACCAGGGTGGCATGACAGAGCCTGGCATTTATTTCGGCCTCTTAATTTTGACGATCATTGATTGGAGGAGATTTTATTAATTTCTTATGAGGTCATTTTAAAATGCTTACAAACCACTGATAACGAACACTTATGGCCTCTTTAAGAAATACTTCAACCATTGGCAAAAGGGAGCTGCGACGAGCGCTGTGTCACATCTGTACTGACCAAAGTCTTTCTAGACTTAGGAGTTCAGAGGGTATAATTTGTAATGTAAAATTATTACACAAGTGATACACAGATTTCAAAAGTCTCTGAATCACTTCATAATAATGTATTAGAAGAGACTCATTTCCAATTAATAATTAATTGCCAACATATGTTTTGGGAATAATAGTCGTTTCAGGAAGGCTTTGAAGCAATTTATTAATTTATCAAAATATGAAACTTAATTTGTGCATTAATTAATTAGTACATGAAGGCTGCTGTTTTTTTCTGTATCTCTTGTGAGAGTGCTATGATCCAAGAATCAAATTACATTTTTAGTGGTATCAGTGGGACACATTTGCTTACGTGTCATGCAGTGGAGGAACCAACATTGCTGCATTCATTGTGTGAAAGAGAAAGAGCAGGAAATCAACATGGGCCAGATGTACGACCTTAAATTGCGGTTGCAAATGGGCAATTGGCACGTTTGCAACCGCAATTTAGGGCATGGCTATGTACAAACCTCATTTTGCGAATTGGTAAATGTTATCAATTCACCAAATGAGGTTTGCGACTTGGTAATAGGAAATTTGAAGGGGCATCCCTTTCTAATAGCGACTCACATTTGTATGTATGAATGTTTTGCAATCACAATTGCAGTCACAAAACACTTGCAATTTACCACCTACTTCTAGTAGGTGGTAAACCATTTGCAAACAGGAAGGGGTCCCTGGGGACCACTTCGTCTTTGTGAATGGGTTAAAAAATATTTTTATGGGCAGGCAGTGGTCCCAGGGACCATTGCCTGCCCTTAAAAAATGAAACTGAAAAGTTTTATCTTTCTTTTTTTTAAATGCATCCTGTTTTTCTTTTCGGAAAATGGGCTGTATTTACAAAAAAACTGCTTTAGTTAAAAGCAGTCACAGACATGCTGGTCTGCTGACCCCAGCAGGCCACTATCTCTGTGAGGGCTAGCCATTCCTAATGGGGTTGCAAATTGCACCTGCCTCATTAATGTTAAAGAGGCATGCAATTCGCTCCCCATTAGGAATCGTAAACATTTTCTAAGGCACTGTTGTACATCCTAATTTGCGTGTCTCAAATTGCGAGTCGCAAATGCAACGCAATTTGCAAGTCGCAAATTGATGCATAGTACATCTGGCCCCATATTTTCTAAGACATGGCACTGCGTTCATCTGCTGAGCAAGCACATTTTGTTGCTGCCTAGTGCACTGATGCAAAGGTGTGTTCGTGAGTCTATTCATAGAACTTGCAACGGAATTATGCCATTCCAGTCCAAGTACTATTCTCAGGCATAGTTTCAAATTTTTCCCACTCCTGTATGTGAGTTGTACAGTAAAATACACATGCTGCAAAGTTAGAAAAGTTTGGAGAAAAGGAAACGTTTCTCCAACTCTGCACCTGCTTCGAGGAGATGTACATTTTGTGTGCAAAGCCCTATCTAGAAATGTTAGTAGACAGGTCTTTGTTTTATTCGACCATGGGACTCACCTTGACCAAACTAATGCAAAGTAGCACAAAGTTTTACTTTGGTTTACTTGGAGGTTACTTTCCACCACCAAACAAGTTTTGCTCTAGAAAATAAATTCCAAATCAACACTTTGCACTAATGTGCATCCCTTTTGATAATTGTGCTAACACATAGGAGTCTATTAGGATGGCGGGCAGACAAGCGGTGCTGGGACTGTCCGCCAGTGTTGACGCGGTCCCGCAGCAGCAATTAGGATGCCACCACCACGGTGGTGGTGGCATCCCCCATCAACAACATTGTGGCGGGCGGTGCTCAGTAGGGATTTATAGACTGAACTGTGTTGCCCATGTACATGGTAATGTAATTTGCAAGGTAATAGAGTTCCTGTATTCACATCTCTATTGTCAAGATTTGGGAATAGAAAAAACAAATGTTGTTGTTTATCTTGCAGTTCTACAGCTGTCAAGTAGAAATTATAACTTCCATGACATTGTGCCTACACATTCTAGGAGCTCAGCTTCATGTGCGTTGCATACTTCATTGAGAGACACAACTTTATTTTCACATTCTTTTTCTGTGTTGAATTTGTTTGTACACTTTGTACCTTCTGAAATATTATCTGCAAATCCAGAGAAATTCATTTTATTTCCATTAACTGTTATATTTATTGTTTAAACCTGCAGCCTTTTCTGATGGTCAAATCCATGCAGTGTTTTTGATGTATTTGAGTAGGAAAATGGCAAATTGTTCATTAGTGAATTTCAAAGGTTGTTTTAATTTTATTTCCTCCCTGTAACCTTTGAGAGTGGGTGTGTGAGTGGCTGTATGGGTCTATGAGTGGGTGTGTGAGTGGCTGTATGGGTCTGTGAGTGGGTGCATGTGTGGCTGTATTGTTGTATAGCATTTTAGGACCCTAGTATAATTTTCCCGATTCATGCCCTTATATAGGTATAAATCACCATATCCTTGAATAGGCATAGAAATCATTACCATATTTAGACATAGCTCATGCAGTCCAAATACGGCAGGGCTACTTCCACTAGTTCCGAAAATCCACAACGATTTCTTGGAAAATGCGGCTTCAGCAGCTAGGGACTTCCCATTGCTTGAATACTGACTTGTCCAAGAACTCATGGAGTTTTCAAAGAACTGAGACTCTTTGATGACATTATGTCCACCTTTACATCAATCTCGGCACCTTCAAGGTATAAATATGCCCACACTTGCCCAAGCAAACACACAGTTTTTTGGAGCAGTTCGACTATCTACTTGCCAGACACATCCTGCTACAGCAAGTGCCGAAGGAAGCCGACCCTACAGCAGACACACTGAGAGAGACGCTGTCTTTTCTCTTACCGAGAAATCCAGCTCCAGTGTTTCCAAGCTACCCTTGGAGGGTTGTTGGAAAATCGAGTCCTTAGACAGAGAGATACCAGACCTCCTTCATTCTAAACCAAGGTACGGAGCTGATTAGACCCTAAGAGAAATCTTGGATAGATTCTTGGCAAAAGAATACTAAATTTAAGCTCCACCTCATTTACTTCTTCCCTCGTACTAGACTTTGGTTAGGTACATTTGGGTAGGTGTATTTTAGAAGCACCAGTTCAGTACTTTTTAATCTTTGTTATTTATGTATGTATTTATCTATTATCTAGGAACCATACAATGCTTTTACAGTATTATTTTATAATACTCTTCTTACTGTACGCATTATACTTTGCAACCAGTATCACAATTGTAGCAGTTCATTTCTTCTGCATGTGAAAGAAGACTGTTCAATAAATACTCTTTTATTAAAAATGCCCGTCTATCTATTTCTCTGCATCTCTGGTGAAACGAAGAATGCACGGATGACTGAGTAATATATCTATCTATTGTTACCACAATTCTATAGATCAGTTTTATCTTGGGGAAACAAAGCTGTCATGTTTATGCAGTTGTCAGAAACTACCCTATTGTGAACTCGAGAAAGTTTCTAGTGACCCCTGAGCTAGCTGGCACTCACAATTAAGTCTAATATATTCGATAGCGACCTAGTAGACATAAGTCCTACGTCACATCTATAGGATATATTATTCCAATGCGCAGAGCCTATTGGGAATATAGGAACTACACTACATGGCGCCCAACGTTTGGTAAGGCACTAATTTAACGCTAGATACTAGAGTAACTCAGTTGTGCTTTCACAGAGACCCCTTTATCTGGAGTGGGTTAAAGGATAAAAAATCTGCCATTACAGAGCAGGACAAAAAATTCGATTTTTTTGTTTTTGGTTTGTTCAACGTTGAAGGATACAGTGTTCCAAAATATTGTGCACCTTATCTTTATTTCCTTGAAACTTGCTCTGCAAGACTTTCAACAAAATGTTGAATAGCGACTCCGAGACCGGTAGACCTACAAGAACCAGTGGAACTGCAGTAAATGCAGACTAACCGGGTTTAGACATTACAGGTTTCCGACAAGACGATGTGGATGCTATAATCATCCCAGAAAACGTAAGGAAAACAATAGCTATAAAACTCATAGAAAATGGCCTATCAGCAAGAGGTGGTAGGGTAATTTTGTCATAGAAGTACATGAATATTGGCAGACAGAGGTATTTTGTTCATGGATTATCTTTCCACAAGCAAATCCAACAACACATGTGTTCCACTTCTATAAGATAGAGGAACATCCAGCGGAATACGTTCCTTTCGAGGACATTGAAATTCCACTAACTTACCAAGAGCATCAGCTCTGGTTTAAGGCGCCCTACAACATAAAAGTCACATTACCAGGCTCGGTCCACTAAGTAGACCAGGAGCAACATGGCCTGTACTAGCGAGCTATACACCACATCCTGCCCTAGAACAAATGACAGGTCCAGAACTGTTAGCTTAGCTAAAACAACTATTAAAAATACATAGACAATTGGTATAATATGTCATGCGGACACTAACAGTCCAACCTGCTATCAGGATTCCACAGCAAACCTTCATCAAGGGAACACAAACAAAATTACACCACAGATTATACAATCAGTCAGTGGTACATTACCCACAAAAAGGGAACAAATTCCATTCTCGTTAGCTCAAAAAATTACTCAGAGCGAGGCAATATTTCCGGATAGTACACCTCATGAGATACACAGGATTCTAACTGTTTACCAATGGGGATCGCACCACACCTGGAGGACTGTGACACTTGGGGTACAGTTTTTCCTGCAATCTACACAAAAACACATGGTGTTCCGTCTATGGCGGTAATACCAGACGTCCTGAAACAGATTCAAAATGAATACGGGGCAGAGCCTGCTTTAAATCTCGGTATGAAATTACTGAAAGATTTCAAACAGGTCTCAGCTATAATATTAGCTAATATTAAAGGTGAGGCAGCATCAGTGGCAATCCACCAAAAACTAGAAAAAACTTGCCGCCTAAAACTAAAAAAACTTGATGTAACTGAGCAACCATATGAACTGGCCAGAATAATAGAAAAATCCTATGAAGAACTAGGAAGAGATAGTTTGGGAGTGAAACCAGTAAAGCCCGAACTAACAGAAAATCCTGAAAAAGTTTTTATCAAAAACACTCTCACTACTCCTAAAAAGAAGTGGGAAAATACTATTGAAAAAACAAACAAGAGTTACCTGGTCCACATGATTGCTTGTGTGTTGTGTCGCGCAAAAAAGACCGTTAGACCAACATGTCACCACTATGATAACGCTGGGTTGGAAAAAATTCCCATCAGCCCACCATTATGGTGGAGTATCGTCATGTGGGATACATATCATAAACCCAAATCTCTCCCAGCGCACCTGGTAATGATGCGGAGATGGATTTTGAAAATACTTTTCCAAACCACAGTATTTTAAGAGTAGGACTGATGGAGTGCAGTGCTAGTGAAAAAGAAAGTGAAGTGTAAATAAAATTGGCTCCTGAGACAAAAAATATGTTTATTAGGTATTATCCCAGGGTCAAAGGTTAAAAACAACGCCTAATAGTCTTAAAAAATGACTATATAACGGCGCAGTGCATTAAGGTCGACATGTTTCAGCTTATGTGGACAGTGAGTCCAAGCTTTCTTCAGGACCAGATGATATTAAGCGACTGCAATTTGTGAAAACTAAGTGCATTGACAATATGGATTAATCCTACCAGAAACTTTGAGCCCAAATGTTCTCTGGTGATTATCCAACTATTCGTTATTCTCCTAAAGAAAAAGGACAACAAAGTATGAGAGGCGCATGATGGTATTTTGGTAATTAAAACACAACACAACAAGACAAACAAGCTTAATATTATCTGGTCCTGAAGAAAGCTTGGACTCACTGTCCACATAAGCTGAAACATGTCGACCTTACTGCACTGCGCCGTTAAATAGTCATTTTTTAAGACTATTAGGCGTTGTTTTTAACCTTTGACCCTGGGATAATACCTAATAAACATATTTTTTTTCTCAGGAGCCAATTTTATTTACACTTCACTTTCTTTTTCACTAGCACTGCACTCCATCAGTCCTACTCTTGAAATACTGTGGTTTGGAAAAGTATTTTCAAAATCCATCTCCGCATCATTACCAGGTGCGCTGGGAGAGATTTGGGTTTATGATATGTATCCCACATGACGATACTCCACCATAATGGTGGGCTGATGGTAATTTTTTCCAACCCAGCGTTATCATAGTGGTGACATGTTGGTCTAATGGTCTTTTTTGCGCGACACAACACACAAGCAATCATGTGGACCAGGTAACTCTTGTTTGTTTTTTCAATAGGCATAGGGGTTTGAGCTACCGTGGTCGTTAAATATTCCCCTTCGACCCCCTCACTTGTTTTTTTCGGTGGGAAAATACTAGCCAGACGCTTCCTAAAGAGAAGCGTTCTCAATCCAGGGGAAGGTCTCCTCAAAAGGAGCCCTCTGAAAAAAGGTATAACCTGAGAAATAGGGATAATTTAAGAAAACCTGATATATATCAAGATACTGATACACGTTCCTCTCGTACCTTTCAGACTTTCTCGCAGAAATCCGAAAGAAGAGGACGATCAGAACACAAGGAACACCGCGTGAAGTCCAAAGACGATCAACACGTTCCTGAAAAATAAAAAAACTCAATTTACCAAAAAGAAGGTAGCAAGTCTTAAAATCAGATATGCTGAGGATCTTGAGGACACAGCTCAAGAATGGGGAGTGGGCCCACACAATGCTGGACAGCGCAGCAGAGGTTACCATAGCTCGCAAGATCCTGAAGGATCATCGGGAGACAGTGGACCTGAATAAATGCATTCAGGTTGAAACTGCAGATACCAGGGTTAGTGTACCACATAAGTTATATGAAGTAACACTCCGAATAGAGGGGGACATAACTAGGAAAATAAAATCACTCTTTTGGGAAAAACTATCTAAAGGTTATGACATTCTTCTGGCTGAAAAAGACTGGCCTCTGAATTTGTCAGGCAGTGCCCACATGATGAAGAGACCATTATGCCAGCCTTCTCAAATCATATTCCTATTCATAAAAAATACACCTATGCCAGAAAATGGGCTGTGGCCCAGGCTCCAGCATTATATAAAAATCATATGGGATGGGATGAGGATTCTCCTCACCATAAGATCCAGTTAAAAATTCAACCAACTGCTCAGAAGCAGTATCCAGTTAATCAAGAATCTAAAAAGCAGGTATGGGAGATCCTAGATCAACTTGAATACCAAGGGGTGATTGAAACATGAACCTCGTCCATGAACAATCCTTTGTTTCATGTCTCCAAACCAGATAATACATATCGTCTAGTTTTGGACTACAGACATTTAAATTCCTGTTGCAAAACCTTTGCAGTACAAAATGCACACAGTGCAGCACTGATGAATAACATTTTGCGCAAAAAATATAAAACAACATTAGATATTTCAAACGGATTCTTCTGTCAAAACATCGCACCTGAAAGCAGATATTTGACCGCTTTCTCGATAATGGGGACACAACAACACTTTTGTCGTCTCCCACAGGTATTCAAGAACAGTCCTGGGTTATTTTCAACCAGAGAAACAGAGTTACTGCAAACATATGATGATGAGGCATTATCTTATGTCGATGACATCTATCTTACAGATGATGACTTGGACAGGCACTTGACCAGGGTGAACATCATAATACTTGGATTCGCCTCAGAAGGGTACAAATTCAACTTTAAAAAATCAAGAATTACCCACTTCAATGTCCTATTTTTGGGATACAAACTTTCAAGTAAAGGCAAAAGCCTGGCGGCAAACTTTCTAGAAAAATGTGCGCTGATCCAACCTCCAAAAATGCTGAAAAACTTGCAGTCAGTTCCAGGATTCCTGATTTTTGAAAGAATTTACATTCTAAATTACGCAGAAAGGGTTAAACCTCTCCACGAATTAATCAAACCTGATTTCAAACACACTAATTGGACTCAAAACCACACAGAAATTTTGCGTTCAGTGCAAACAGACATGTTAGCAACAACACATTTACAGACATGCGTAAATTAACAAAACCTACCTTGTAAGCCGAATCATCCCAGGGAGATGCGGATTCACATACATAACCTTTAATGAAGGTGAAAAGGTACCAATAGCTTACAAATCACACTTGTACACACAAGCTGAAATAAAATTCACTTCAACAGAAAAAATTCTGACAGCGGTTCAAACTGCAGTAGCAAAAGAGAGAGCCCTCGCGCAGGGAAAGCACATAAAAGTTGTTACGCCTGTACCTGCCTTAGAGGCAGTGACAAAAGCAAGCTTTCCAAATGCAAAAGCTTTACATCCAAGATGGATACAATGGGTTAATTCTCTTGCTGCAACTTGACGTTGAATACGTTTTTGACCCCTACTTGAAGACTCAAGAATTTCCCCAATACGAACAAGAATGTCATTTTCCCACTGAGATTCTGCCTCTAGAACATTACGACTGTATAATATATACAGACGGATCAGCACAGGCCGTGATTGGGGGCAAACAAGCTTATAGTGCTGCATGGGCGATTGTTAAAAGTCGCTGGAGCGATGGTAAATTCAGACCTATGGTCACAAAAACTCAATCTTTTGAAGACTGTACAGCTCAGCGAGCTGAACTACAGGCTTTCAAGATGGCGCTCGTAAATACTGATCGCAAATTCCCCACACTCATAGTGTGCGATTCGTATTACTGCGTCCAATCTTACAATTAATATTTGCAGAACTGGGTTCAAAAAGGTTTTAAAGACCCAAAAGGTGGCACAATCAAGCATAAATTGCTTTGGGAACAAGTAGTTCTGTTACAGAAAGAACTACAAAAGACTCACGTGATCTAAACACTGAGTCATCAGTGTGATGGCGTTCACGTTGAAGGAATACATTGGCTGATGAAGCGCGAAGGCAGCAGTGCAAACGGCTTCTGTAGCTGCAATCACTCATTCAAAAACAAAAATAGACAGTGAAACAATGCTAGCTGTCAATGCCACAAGCAAAGGCAGCGGAGCTGCGTTACCTCTAAACTATCCACTCGAATATTCATACATAATTGAGGCCAACTCCATTCCTTTTGCTCGAATCACTGGAGTGGGGGGATAGGGTAATCCCAAACAGGAATCGGAGAGGTGCTTTGATTCATGAAGCACATATGGGTGAGGGTCTGATACATCACGGATCTCTAAATCTCTACTAGAATTACAAGAGATGTACTGGTGGCCAGGGATGAGCGTCCACATTTACGAATTTGGAATTAATTGCGGTGCCTGTTACAGAAATCACAGCTTGGAGCGCCACCAGATTCCTGACTACAGTGTAGCCAGCCCAGTACAGACACCATTGTTAGATAGCATTAGACTATCCACGCTCAGACGTCCCTATAGACAAAAGCGGTCCCACAAATATTAGGACAAGATTAATTTGGATGTGGCCTCAGCACTCGGCTGATGCCTGAACTGTTTTAAAAGATTTGCAAGTCTTTATCTGCACATACGCAATCAGCACACTACATTCTGACCAGGGTCCTGCTTTTAGCTCGCGGGCTTACAAGGAGGCCATGGCCAGATTTGGCGTTGCATTCCGGTTTTCGAGTCCATTCCATCCTGAGGGAAATTCTGTAATGGAAAGAAAAAACTGTGACATAAAACAATCTATAACAGCTAGGGTATTAGGCTCGGGTGATCGGTGGGTCAAACATCTAATAAGTTTCCAACATAGTCTTAATAACCTGTCAAGAAATTCTCTGGGTGGAATCACTCCATATGAAATCCTTTTTGGTACTAGAATGATGGTCGAAGACCCCGATCGTCATACTTCAGTGGTAGAAAAAAAACCTTTGATATCAAAGATTGTTTGGTTGTTTTACAGGACTTAAATGAAACAAGAAGAAGTCTACGCAACACCATAAAAAACCAACGACCACTGAGGAAAAACCACCTGTCCCAGCAAGACCTGTCTGGATTCCAAAGATTGGGGATCTGGTCAGGGGAAAAATAGTGGATAAGAAGGAATTTGGGCCTTCTTACAGAAAACCAATACCTGTACTAGCAGTCCACGGATCAAGAACAGTGTTACTGACGCCCCTTGCTGGAAGAAAGGAGAACCGGTCTGTATCAATTGACCTGGTAAAACCCCACCATGTGGCCGTTAATCAGTAGTAGGCCCAGTGGCCTCCAAAGATTTAGCAGGCGACCAAATCTTGCTTTTTTTTTTTTGACCTGACCAGGTGCCGTGAGCGTGAGGGGTAGGTGTTCCGCCGTTCCAGTGTCTCCGTCAAGGTGCATCCAACCTTATAACGCTGGCCTCACGGGAGCATGCTGCGGGGCCCATTCTTAATCCCTTTAGGGTCGCCTAAATAGAGCAGGACCCCTTGGCCCTCTTGTCCTCCGACCCAGCGAGGTTGTATTTGCTTTCTTCATATAGATTGAGCATTGAGTCCAAATTTGTTTTTTTTGTGTAGTACTTTATTTGAGGTCCTGACGAATCGCCTTTTGGCGAGAAACATGTTGACCACACTAGGGGGTAGAGTTATTGTTCTGTATACCTTTACGGTCTCTAAACTCCCCTCCCACCCCTTTTAACTAAGGAATCAGCCACGTTATTAAAGTTGGAAGTGGACTGATTACCTTTTTTATCACTTTCACTCACTATTGCACTGACTACACCTTCCTTCATCCTCACCCACATCCACCATCGGCAAGGAACTAAAGAACCCCGTCAAAAGAGTACCTTTGGGGACTCCGTCAGACATTGCAGCGCCGGTCTGACGAGGGGCAGTGAGCCGATGATGACACCGGACACCCTCTAGTAAGGGTGTGTTTCACGCTTATTACTTTGGGTGTGTGAGGCTCTCTAAGTTCCGACTAGGGAACCCTTCCTTCGCAGCCACGGTATTTATAATACCAACTCCTTGCTCCACACTGTTACACGCTCCCTGGGGAACTTTGTACTCTGCTGTTAGCTAGACCAAATCTTGCTACCATCCAAGAGGTTCAAACTGAAAGACTCATCACTTTTAAAGAATCTGCAGTGAGAAAAGAATGACTGTGCAACAAAGCCATGGAACTTGTGCCTCTTGAAACCCAAATAACAGTTCGTCAAGAAACTCCCGTCTACAATGATATAGCATTTGACTATACTAACATATCAAGGAAACAAGCAGCTCCAGCGATTTCAAATAATCCTGATGCAATACCAACAATTGACAGAACTGCCTCTGGCTATTTCATTAACTTAAATACCTTTTCTGAGGATCCAAGTGAGCCTGAAACAACGCCAACAAACAAAACTTTTAGGGAACAAGTAACATAACTTTTTCACCAGCTTGCAAATACATATCTGGTTTCACCATGGGTTGAATTTTGGATTGTGTTAGGTGTACTTTTTCTCCTACTACGGCTCATTCTTGTTTTAAGTTTGGGAAAGCTGATAGATGGAAAATATAGTAAAATGGACACAACAAGTAAGAACATCAACTTAGCTTGGGATAGAACTGATTATGACATTTATGGCCCTGTTGAGCTGCTGAAGATTCCACACCAATTTAAGGTTTCCTTGAGTGATTTTGTGTCACGAGCACATTTTCTGATGATTGGGACTGAAACTGTTAATAACATGATGGCAGACTTAGAAATGTCAGCAACATTTGCAAAACATGAATACTTAGATGGTTCATCAAATTATGAAGAAATGTATTCTTTTAATCATTTTGGTCATTATTATTTACACAAATCTGCAAACCCCAGAAATGTTTTAACCTATAATGAATGGGAACATTGTCTGACACAACCAAAAGGTAGCTTAAAAACAAGTTATGAAACATTTCCATACTTTTCAGATTTTAATGTCACAAATCCAGAAACATTTTACTTTAAAAATGTTAATAAGACAGGCATGAAAAGTATGTTAACTAATACTCAGCAAATTTATTCTGCGGCCTTTTATGCTCAATTGTCCACATTAGGTTTTGACTTTTGGATAGACAACATTGAGACAAAAACTGTCTGGGGCACAAAAGAGTGGCAGGTACAAGGTTTAGAAGCATTATTTAGAGCATGCACCATCCCAGAACACATACTGTTCTTAAATGAAACTGTTCAACAGACATCTTGTCTAGGCCTGGCTAAGATAAAAGACTTACACAAACCGTCCATACCAAACCCACACCTGATAGTAATGAAACTTCAGATGAGGAGGTAGACGTAAATTATTTTTTACAACAAAACAGAACTAATCCTGATAGGAAAAAATGGTTAATTTGGCCCACAAACACAAATAACAGTCAAGATAGATTCATGAACAAGACACAAGGGTGTACAGTAACTAGGCTAGATCCAAGATATGTCCAGAGACAACATACAGGGATAATAACAACTTCCAGTGTAGGAAAACTGTGCCTTGAGTGGCTACAAAAATGTACACTCCCAGGTATAAAACAACCCTTAACTTTACTTAAAGATGACATTGATTTGAGAGAATTCTTAATGGGACCTCGCAAACCACGTCATAAACGTTTCATATACGCCGGTATATACCTTGTTTATAATGAAGCATGGAAAGCCACACAAATGGAAACTGCAGAACGAAAACGGGAAATTGATCGTATTAATTTAGAGAAAGCTCTCTCTGTAGTTGACAATGAGTTAACAACTCTGTCATCCAGAATTTATTCAATGGACAGCATTGTCTCCTCTGCCATAGACATAAGGGAACAGGACTTGCTAATGTTACAACATGGCTAGTCTCACTTGCGTTCTATAATGCTGCTAGGCTGGGCGTTACAAAACCTTTGTTCAGGCTATGTGTCTTGGCGTCTAATCAACACCACATCATTGTTTACTGGATTTAACTTTACAGATAAATAAATCTCTTTGGCACAGAGGGGAGCAGACTATACGGTGCTGAGCATAGAAAAACTGAAGAGATTACCATTAAATGTTTCTGAGAAACCAGCCATTGAATGGATAATACATAGCACCATCACAATACCAGTGACGATTTTCCAGTTTCAGTATTGCTTCAAACACATACCAGCAGGCCTGTATGAAAGGTTGGGTAAAGAATACATAAAGTCGACCTGGGATTTACCATACACACACAAATGTTGGAGTGGGGAAAAGTAGGTATTTCTTAGTGGTAAAAATTGCAAAACCACATTAAGCGTTACACTTATATGTCAAGGCATTATTTACATGGAGCCTGTGATGGTTCTTCAAACAACTTATCACGCCACCTGCAGGGTTCCCCGGCAGCAGTGATAGATCCAATTTTTTGGCAGCTTTCCAATGGGAGCTACATAATGCTGAATGATCACAGCTGTTGTGGAATGATGCCAGGAACAGCCTATCTCGTTAGTGTGTCACTCAGGGTCACTTGTTGTATGCAAGTATTGTTTCTAAAAACTAAGACAAACGGGGAGTCGCCACTATGGCCTTCACTGAACATCTCATCTATACAAATTGATACTTTAAGCAGAATGAAAGCCATTCTTTTACAAAAAATTGTGCCACT
Organism: Lissotriton vulgaris; assembly: GCF_964263255.1. Classification (NCBI taxonomy): domain Eukaryota; kingdom Metazoa; phylum Chordata; class Amphibia; order Caudata; family Salamandridae; genus Lissotriton; species Lissotriton vulgaris. The sequence goes on from NC_141685.1 coordinate 1,473,760,004, forward strand.
GACCTCATCTAGAGAGACGTATGATCTGCAAGTTGCAAGGTCCTCTGGGGAGATACATGCATTATCAACAAACTGCCCCATACATTTTGCGGAAATGTTAGGTCGTATCTTAAACATGTCTGATACCAGTGGTATTGTACATGTATTTAAGACGATTTTTTTGGGACTGTTAGCACCCTTTGAAGCAGTCCTAGGTATTTTTCCTAACTTCGTGCACTCTGTGTTTGGCGGCCTGCCTCTTGTCCTGGGACTCATAGCAGGGATTATATTTTTATTCCTCCTGCTCCGTTATGGCAAGTCCAGTCACCAGCGATACCCAAACTACCATGGAGAACGCTCTTCCGGCAATGCAGTATCGTGAACGCATAACACAGATTCTTGGCTTGGCTCGTTTGAGAGATCTGAATACCACGTGGTTCCTGTCATTCAGACCAATCTGGCAAGATTGCCTCTTACCTGTTCTACTATGCCTTCTTTGTGGAGAGGAATGCGTGTTGGATATCTGTCTAACACTTCCATCAGCAATGCCAACGGATGTTGACGCCTTACTGGGTCTGATAACGGTTCATGTATGGTGTTGCCCCCAATGGCTACCAATCCTGATGACAGCATTCATAGAGATCTCACCGGCAATTCCAGCTGGAGGTGAGGTATGCGGACCAAAAGGCACACAGGTACCATTGACTGCGAACATTGCTAATGCGACTGACGCTGACGGCGATGCTTCTCATCTATGTACATTTGATCTACTTAATGAAGTGGTTCGACTTTCATCTACTGTGGTAGACGATTTCTTTGCCAGCCTAGACAATCTAATGTTTTCTCCTGACACCGAGAATAACTTTTAAAGTTAGCACACAGCGTTCTATCAGCTTTGAATTCGACCATCGTTTTTCAAAACAAACACTTCTAGCTTTGGAACTCTATTTTTCTACGATTTGATTCGACTTTCTTCCAAAAATGAACTTTGGCACAAAGCAATCTGCTTGAAGTAGAACTATTCTTAGAGAACAAGAATTCTTTGAACACTTCCTAGAAACAATATTGACCTTATCAGGAAACCAAAACAGTTTATATATTCTGCTAAGGGATGGTGTCGACTTTTTTTCTGTTTTTCGAGCCATTTCATGAATGTTATTTTTTAATGATTCATTCAGTTAGCAATACTAACAACATGCTACATGATTGAAATAACATCATTGCTTTTAAAATGCGTGCAGTACAATACAAATGCTAATTTTTTTGTTTACAGCCATTTTCAAATGCATTTTGATGTATTTTTGGGTGGGATTGTAAACACACGCTTTAGAATATGTTTTATTGCCTGAACTTAGTAATGTTGAACATAATAAAGTGGAGTGGGTGTTGTATAGCATTTTAGGACCCTAGTGTAATTTTCCCGATTCATGCCCGTATATAGGTATAAATCACCATATCCTTATACAGGCATAGAAATCATAACCATATTTAGACATAGCTCATGAAGTCCAAATACGAGAGGGCTACTTCCACAACAACGATTTCTTGGAAAACTCGGGTTCAGCAGCTAGGGACTTCCCCTTGCTTGAATACTGACTTGTCGAAGAAGTCATGGAGTTTTCAAAGAACTGCGACTCTTTGATGGCGTTATTATGTCCACCTTTACATCAATCTCGGCACCTTCAAGGTATAAATATGTCCACACTTGCCCAAGCAAACACACAGTTGTTTGGAGCAGTTAGACTATCTACTTACCTGACGCATCCTGCTACAGCAAGTGCAGACCCTCTAGCAGACGCACTGAGAGAGACGCTGTCTTTTCTCTTGTGAGAAATCCAGCTCCAGTGTTTCCAAGCTACCCTTGTGGGTTGTTGGGAAATCAAGTTCGGAGACAGACCTCCTTCATTCTAAACCAAGATACAGAGCTGATTAGACCCTAAGAGAAATCTTGGATAGATTCTTGGCAAAAGAATACTAAATTTATGCTACACCTCACTTACTTCTTCTCTCGTACTAGACTTAGGTTAGGTACATTTGGGTAGGCGTATTTTAGAAGCACCAGTTGAGTACTTTTTAGACTTTGTTATTTATTTACGTATTTATCTATGGTCTAGGAACCATACAATGCTTTTACAGTATTATTTTATAATACTCTTCTTACTGTACGCATTATAGTTTGCAACCAGTATCCCAATTGTAGCAGTTCATTTCTTCTGCATGAGAAAGAAGACTGTTCAATAAATACTCTTTTATTGAAAAGGCCCTTCTAACTATTTCTCTGCACCTCTGGTGAAACAGAGCATGCACGAATGACTGACTAAAATATCTATCTATTGTTTCCATGACTCTGAAGATCAGTTTTATCTTGGGGAAACAAAGTTGTCATGTTTATGCGGTTGTCAGAAACTAAATCCCTTCTTGTGAACTCGAGAAAGTTTCTAGTTACCTCTGAGCTAGCTGGCACTCACAATTAAGTCTAATATATTCGATAGCGACCTAGTAGACATAAGTCCTACGTCACATCTATAGGACATATTATTCCAATGCGCAGAGCCTATTGGGAATATAGGAACTACACTACAGTATGGGTCTGTAAGTGGCTGTGTGAGTGGTTGTATGGGTCTGTGAGGGTGTGTGTGTGTGGGTTTTGGGGGTGTGAGTGGTTTTCTTAAGTGCCTGTGGGGGTGGGTTTGAAAGTAGCTGTATGGGTCTGTGAGTGGGCGTGTGGGTGGCTTTTGGGTCTGATTCTGGGTGTGTCATTGGTTTTATAGATGTGTGAGTGGATATTTGGGTGTGTGAGTGGATGTGTGAGTCTGTGAGTGTACATGACAGTGGCTGAATGGGTGCCTGAGTGTCTGTGTGGGTGTCTCAATAACTGGGTGAGTGACTGGGCCAGGACAGAACCTCACCTGCCCCTTTATTCAACAAAGGTCCACAGTTTTGCACAACATGTCTACACAACTGTAGTACTTTGCATTGGTTCATTAGTAACAGCTACCTTGTTGGGTAACTGCCTATTGCATAATCTACACTACAGCTGCATAAAGGACCACAAGAAAATGTCTCCAGTGCCGTGTGTGCACGTAAATTTGGAAATGTGATTGTTCCTTTAGGTCTTGATCCACAAATCTGTGATAACATGAATCCTTGTTAGAGGAGAGGGTGAGACTACAAAGAGGGGAATCTCCACCAAACCAGGGCATTTCCTGTTACCTTTATAAAGTATGTGCTTCTTTATTTGGTGGAGATGTTCACGTATTCCTCTTCATCAAGAACACATCACCAAAACTGGCAGTAAACAGACTTTGGGCCTTTTGGTAAGCTATTCATCAATGTAGGAAAAGTAAGGAAGACCTTTGCATACTTCTAAGGGAAAACAGAGCGGGCCAAATGGGCAGAGCTTGCAAATAATGTTGGGCATTTGCACACTCAGGGTAATTTAAAAGGAGAACCATGGACTCTACTCACACCAGGAGATGACAAGAAAGAAACCATTAGTCAAAGTCACTACAGATTGCGCTCTAATAGATCAATGATGCATTCACCTCGATTAAGGATTTAAAACCTGGGCATCCCATCTTGATGCTAGGTGCCCTGGGGTCAACCCCAGGGCACCGTCCGTCCGTCCGTCCGTCCCTGAAACACAGGTTTCAGGGACGTTATAGTTAGAAATTTTCATTTAAAAAAACCTGTGAAATTCAATAAAAAAAACATATGTTTCAGGGACGTTATAGTTAGAAATTAGCATTTAAAAAACCTTAGAAATTCACTAAAAAAACATAGGTTTCAGGGATGTTATAGTTAGTTGCAGATTTCACTCTATAACTCGCGCCCCTGCAATGGACTGCTGATGACACCACATATTACATCCTCATGACATGCTCAGTGACATCACTGATGACATCTTTTAGTGCAGGGACACTCCGTGGAGTAGCCGTGCGCTTTACAAATACCCAATTACAATTTACATTTACATCTCAAATGACATCACTGATGACATCATCCACATGATCATCTGATGCACCTTCTCATACCCTAATAAAACCTTTCATACACCCACTCTAAAATACAGACCACCAATATTGAAACCATACAGACCAATAGCAGTTAGTGTATACCTGCTCAGTGATTCATACGTCTACACACACATCCACCCACTAACCCATACAGTCACTCATACACACAGTCATTCATCTATACAGCCAATGATATATCCACTCATGCACCCATATAGACACTCACACACTGTCACTCACCGAAAGAGTTACTCATACACCAGGTCAGTCATGCAAAGAAACTATCACACACCTATTTCCTTGCTTATACAGTCATACACAAACCACCACACTTATTTATACAGATACTAACACATACTTACTCTCTTAAACAATCACTCATAGAAACACACATTCATCCATACAGATACTCTTGCAATCATTCACTCTCACATATAGTCATTTATATACTCCAACACTCACATATACTGCTTTAAAACATATGTAATTACTCACACATGCACCAATAAGACATCCATTCACTCACCAACACACCCATACACACACTCACCCACCCATGCAGCTGATTCCATATGCACTCTTGAACTCATACACCCAGTGAAACAACTACTCACATATCTATGCACAGAGTCACACACCCCCCCACCCATCCACAAAGACACTCAGGCACCTATACAGATACTCAGACAACCAATAAATAACCCATATAGACACTCATGTAGGTACTCACCAAGTCATGCAGCCGCTTACACACCAACTATCAGACTAATAAAGACATTCACACAGTTTAGTCACTAACCCATGCATTCCGTAAGACACATTTAATCACTCACTTATACAGTCAGTCACACACCTACTAAATTATCCATTCAGACACTCATACACCCACTCATACTTCAATACACCTTAGCATTTATATATATATATATATATATATATATATATATATATATATATATATATATATATATATATATATAAAACATATTTTTATGCTTTACAGAAATACACATTCAGTGGATGATGTCATCAGTGATGTCATCAGTGATGTCATTTGAGATGTCATCAGTGATATAATCAAATCAGGGATGTCACTGAGCATGTCATGAGTGATGTAATATGCAATGTCATCAGCAGTGCATTGCGGGGCGCGAGTTATAGTTAGGTCTACTAACTATCAAGGCCGAATTTCTATGGTTTTGTACGAGTGAAATCTCCAACTAACTATACCGTCCCTGAAACCTATGTTTTTTTCAGTGAAAACATATATATATATATATATATATATATATATATGGGTCATCACGTGTCAGCAACAGCAACCGAAGAAGGCTTATTGCCGAAATGCATTTTGCTACGCTGTCTCTCATTAAAACGGCTCCTGCACAGCTCCCTCGTGTGGCCTCTTCTCCTTTCTTATCTTGCGAGGAGTGCTGTTTTTCATTCAGATTCACGCACATGCCAGAGGTGCGCTGGAGGCTCCGGTTCTTCAAGTGGCAGAAATCAGCTGGTGCCTGCTTCCAAAGCATCAGTGTTTCCCGTTTCCCGGACCAGTTTCTGCCCGCTTCGAGTTTGTGTTTGCCTCAGCCTTCTGCCAGCTGGCAGCTCGTTACTTAACGAGGAGTCGGATGCATTGACTGCTCGGCTCTGCATTTTGGCTAAACTTTGGGCTGCACTATGCTCGAGGCTTGAACTGAGAGGGATGTGTAGGAGTGCGCAAGACTTTCAATTTACGTGTTTACCTCATTTCATTACTGCATTTTTCCTTTAACTCTGTCTGCCGTCCCCTGCAATACTCGCCAGCAGCACTGTCTTCTGGGAGTTGAAGTTTCATTTTGCGCCACCATGGTCGAATCAACATGTGATTTGGGGGCGGGGGCTTACTTACCTTCCAATGAGGGTGGTATTGGACATTTTGAAGATGCAGGTGGGGTCATCACGTGTCAGCAACAGCAACCGAAGAAGGCTTATTGCCGAAATGCATTTTGCTACGCTGTCTCTCATTAAAACGGCTCCTGCACAGCTCCCTCGTGTGGCCTCTTCTCCTTTCTTATCTTGCGAGGAGTGCTGTTTTTCATATATGTATATATATATATATATATATATATATATTCAAGATAAGATTTTCATTTCCATTGCATGAAATCATCCGGCACTCGTACGCGGGTATCGTTAGTTCAGGCTTTTATTGTTCTTATTACATCCATCAACGCATTTCGGGAGTCAAGCTCCCTTGATCACAATAAATATTGATTGATAAATATATATGGGCTTGTTTTCATTCTCCAGAAGGTGGAGAGCGGATATCTTTTTGGAATATATATATATATATTGCACGAAAACAAGCCCAACCACTGTCCACAGTTTAAAGCTCTTTATTTCAGCAAGACAAGTGGCATTACGGATTCTCGATAATTTGGTCCTCGATATTTCTGGCACGGTATTCTGTCCAAACAATATTTTTTTGCTTCAATATTCTTTCAGACGACCAATATTTTCAAGTTAATTATTTTTAAATTACTATAATTTGAAATACACACATGCACACACCCTTATGCATATGTATATACATTATATATGTTTAATATAAATATGTGTGTTGTGTAAATGTACATGTTGATTTATTTGTTTCCATACTTTAAGACCTATTCTGCAATATACAAGATATCACTAGCTCTCACTTTTCCTCGGAGTACTTAAGGCCTGATTATGAGTCTGGTGGTCCACGGACTGCCAGACTCACTGTGGTGCAGTGGTGACGGTCGTCCGACCACTATGTTACAACTAGGGTTTTCAGACTGCGATTGCACCACTGCAACCACCAGGCATCAGAGATCCCTGGCGGTGGTGCGGTGGCGCGGTGGCGCGGTGGTCTTGCGCCCACAATATGTTTGGCGGGACACCCGCAGGCCCCCAAGCATTACGAGTTTCTTCTCCACCATGGTTTTCATGGTGGTTCCTACTCCATGGGAATCATGGTGGAGAGGAAACAGAGGGGGCCCTAGGGTGCATGCAGGAGGGCAAAAGTGGCCCCTGTGTGCATGCACCCCAGTACTTGTGCGGCATGGACAGCACCAGTCCATGCAGTGCAGTTACTGCCTTGATGTTCCCATTGCAGCACAGAACCACCCGTCAGTGACTGTAAAAGTCGTAATCTGGCGGGCGGTGCACACAGAGGTTTGGCGGTGTGGAAGCGAGGCAGCAGCATGGCGGCAGCATGGCGGTCCAGCTCCTGCACTGCCAAACTCATAATTAGGCCCTCAGACATGGTGTCACCTCAAAAGCAGCTTTTATGAACTGATAATTTCTAATGTTCTTAGGTCGTCATGCATGGGACCTATCACACCCAAAACAGCTATTTACTATATGGCTAATAAATGGATTTTGGGAGAGCCATGTCAACTCAAATCAAATCAATTATTGTTAGCAAAGTTATTACGTTATTGATGACACAATAAAGAATGAAGCAATCAAAATAGCATGTAAAACACAAGAACACAGCATCTGCACAGACAGTGCATTGAATAGGACAAGGAAGGTTATCTAATGCAAATAGGTTACGGTGTTGCCCACAACCTTCCTTACGTACTTACCAAACTTACCGCAAATCTGTGTAGAAGCAGAGTAATTAGGTCTCTCATTTGAGAGCCCAGTAAGCTTGCAATGACAGAGGGCCTTACTATTTAAAGATATATTCACATATGTATTCTAAGTTTACAAACACAACAACGGTATTTGTATTTTGGGAATAGAAATAACTTCTGTACAGTGCATCCTCTGCTAGAAAAATATTTTTGAACAGCACAGACATGCTTAAAATACCAGCCTGAACAGCGTACAGTCTGTCCACAGTTTTAATCCTGGGTAGTAATCTCCTCCACTCCTGCATTGGCTTCCCTGTCTGCTATGCCCTCAGCTGTAGTGCAGCCCTGTGGACTTTTCTTGTGATGAACTCCACATCTCCTTGTTCAATAATTGCACTTCTCTTGCGTAGAAAATATGCAGCATTTTGCATACTATATATACTCCCTAGTTGCCCATCGCCACTGTATTTTATCAAAACTCCAAATCTCTCACCTTTCAAGAGACAAAATATTGTTCATTTCTACACAAGATCATGCATTGAATGCTAGACGTTTTGCAAACGCCTTTATATGCAAAGCATTGCCTACAGGAATGCAGTAGCCAAAAGTCTTTTGATTTTTGCTGAAAGGATCAGAGAAGTCTGCAGAGTATCTAGAAATGAGTAACAGCTCAAAGGACTGAAACTTACGGCCCCTGTTCTCCTCGTAAATGTAAAAAATTTGCTAACAGTATTTAACTTGGTGTTTCCATATGCATATGGTAGGTGGAGCCACCATGTGTAAAATCACAGATTCTTGAAGTCACCATGAATCTTTTAATCGAGATTCAGCCAATAACTTGTGTTGCCGGACAATTAGGATCTATCGGCGACCTAGTATGAGGGCCAGAGTCGGGACAGAGATCTCCTTCACTGGAACCTTCAGGAGAGCCTTCAACTTTTTATTTCACTTTCTTCTAACTCCAATGGTGACTAGTCGGTGACTGTCCTCACGGTTTACAGATTATCGGGGCTCTGAAGCCATTTTCAATGCAGGGAGGCATATATTGCATTGTTAGGCCTTTTCAGCTGTCCCATCATCCCACCTGGATGGAGGAGGTCATGACCTTCTTCTGGTAAATATTCGGGCCCCTGAAAAAAAGATTGAACCCTAACAGTGAAAACAACTCATTGGAAAAGGATATGCACCGGGCTCATTGCTGATTGGACGTGAAAAGTCTAGATACACAACAATATAAGACACATTGGAATGCATAGTCTAGGAATTTTTTTTTGTTTTTATTCTTCTTTTTTGTTGGTTTTTCTGTGTACAAAAAATATATAAATGTTAATACATGTTTTTCTCTTTCTTTTCTCCTATTTATACATAGTTAATTTCAAAACATGAATGAGTACACCTTTCAGCAATTTAAATACACTGATCAAAATCACATCTATGGATTAATTCAAAACTGTCCTGAAGGAAATAGATGTTCATATTTGGTATCATTCTGCTAACTCATATACAATCGATTATTCAGACAGTGCATTGCATTCCTCATAATCTGTATAGTTGTTACACAGATCACCATGAAGATATTAAAGCCATATATGTCATCACTGGTAATGATTTGTAGAATACCACCAAATTCTACCCAATAAGGTGGGAGATCTAACCTCTGTGACCCAGTGGTCCTGTAGCAGACAGACCACTGGGTCAAGAGTTATCCCGAACAGATGGTGGGTGGGGGGACTGGGGAATTCAGCAGGCGGAGGGGAGTTCAAATTTATATGGCGGTGTTGTGGTGCTACAATGTATTATTTTTTAGTGTCACTGTTTATTTATTTTCTTTATCTGCAATAACATTTTTTTAAATAGTTGTTTCTGGCAGATGCTGCACTGACAGTAATGCAGCTTTTTTCCCCAGATCTAAATGGAGCTGGTAAACTGTAGTTTTGCAGGACGACAGACCACCATTTTATAGCTTTCCTCCCGCTCCTCCAAACCCTAAATATGGCTCATAGTCTTAAAAGAACCAAATATCACTGCAGAATGCAACATAGCATCAATTGACACATATATTTATCAGGCCTGTATTATCGTGAAAGAGTATGTATCAAGAATGGGAAAGTCAGCTGAAACGTAATTCTAATTTTGGAATAGAGAACTTTTCACCCAGTCTTGATTGCTTCAATATGTCCTGGTTTGGACTGGGAGCAAAAATAAGTACTGATAAATGTATTCATACCAGTCCCTTATTGTACCAAGTTTGTGTATCGAGTGAGTCTGGCTCGCCTTCCGGCAGATTTCTGGCAGATAGTCAAATTATATGGGAGTTTGTAAAAAAACACTTAAGGCCCTATTACGATGGAGGTCAGAAAGCCTCTGACCGTTGGTCGGAGGCTTTTAGACTGCCATCGTCGGTTTCAGTTCCAACCGGCTGTTTATGTATCAGTCGGTCAGAATTGAAACTGCCCGGGAATTGTGGCTGGCTTCCGGTGGGCTCAAGGAGCCTGTCGGCCAGTCGGACCGGCTAGTAATCCCAAAGGGCAGGTCTCTCCGCACTTGGGATTACGATGCATGATTTCTGGCATGGTTTAAATGCCTGCCTGTCCAACATGGAAACCATGTCGGAAATCTGTGTTTTGGGGCCCGCAGCAGGACCCCCATGTGTGTACCCCCCTGTTGATCACTGCACTCCATGGCAGGCACCTTGAGGTGCCTGCCACGGGGTGCACGGATGAACAACAGCTCCCATTTCCCCTTGGGAGCACGTATTACTGCTGGTTTACGGGCATAACTAATGCTCCCATAGGGAAATGTCAGAATCGACCGAACAGTGTTTGGTCATATCCTATTGAGGTGGGCGGGACCACGGACCGGGTGTCAGTCGCTCCAATTTACGAGATGGTGTTGGGCCCATATGTATTCACTCTCAGCAGTTTGACTGGCTTGATAGCAAATAACCCCTTATCTGGCCACCTGTAAAAGCAACCCTATACCCCTTTGCCTACCCAGGGACACTGTCTCACCATCTGATGCACAATTTTTACTGCTCACTGTTCTACTTCTAATCATATAAGCAAGAACGTAAAAACACCTTGGTGGTGCAGGTGCAGTGGCACCGGTTCCCAGGGCTCTGAAGGGCACAAGGCAAACATTGTGTAGTGCTTCTCCTCGCCATCATGACAAAAGGCCCTGTATGTATTTTCCATGGCAGAGATGATCGTTCTAGTCTCACATTTTGTGTTGTGTTTATTCTAACAGTGGCTTTCATGGAAAGTCCAGAGTGGAGAAGGACATGATATCCAAGGCATGGTATCATCTTCCCCTTCAGTGGCGTCAGCTTGCCAGCAGTGCTGCGCATTTCATGTTCTTTAACTCAGATGATCCTTTAAATCCTTAGGCTATTTTTCTGTTTCCTCTAAGAAGTTCCCTTTTCTTCCTCTTCGCGTGAACGATTTTGATTTGTTTACTACTCTTGGAGCCATTGACGTACAGAGCCCCTTGCAATTAAAAGTAGATTGTGAGGACAGAGTTCCTTAATCCAGTATTTCCACAGCTAGATTAAATTCATGAATTACCTGCCATTTGATATGCTTCATCCTGTTTACTCTAGTATGTTATTTTGAGCATGCGCGTTTGCACAAAGCTTGTATTTCATTTATTTAGGATTAGGAGGTTGGTCTAATAGTGGGATTGCATAAGAAAAACATTACATAAAAAAGCAAAATAAGAACTCGACGTGCCCCCCCCCCTACACCCCCCTCCCCCTGGCCCCATACACACCAATAGTGATTCGAAAATACAGATCTTTGTCAACAAGTAGTAGCTTACTTTCAGGCTAAAAGTCTAAATTTAAATCGAGTTTTACGTTGTTTAATACGAAAAAATGCATTTGGCTCTCATCTAAGGCTTTCCTAAACCCTATGAAAAAAATGCATTTAGGTTAAGTTTGAGAATGTTTGATGATAAATGTGGTGCTGTCTTGTAGCCTCCTGTGGTTATGTTATATTGTACATGCCTGTAGTTGCACTAATTTAGTGCTGGCCCGACATATATTTTATCCAGTCATATGTCAAAAGAAAGTTTTTATAAACCTTGGCAAATTACCCTGGAGAAAGCTAACGATTCTCTGAGGCCTTCTCAATTATAACCTAACACTGCAGTGAATCCCAATGTTGTATTGTGGCCTAATAGATAAGAGGAATATACATAATCAATGAAAAAAAAGTATATGAAAAGGAATACCTACATAAGACCCGTAGAAGACAGACTTCTGTTTTATGTATCCTTTTTAACGGCCCTTAGTACTGCTATTTACTTTTTGCAATTATTTATTTATTTATTTATTTATTTTGCTGCAGCACATTTAGTATACACATAGGACTTATCAACACATAGAAAATAAAGATAACAAGATATTCACATAAACATACTAGCAGTTAATCACATACTCAAAGGGTTAATTATAGGATAGATTAGAAGAAGAGCAGCAAATCAACGTTCTAACAATACTATCAACAATATAAACAAAACAAGAAGCCCCTTCAGGTATTTCTAAGGCTGGCAGATCTGCAACCCTGAACCCACACATTTGGCTCGTATCAATGTGTTCACATCCCCAGTTTCAATTGACTGTCTGCTGCTGCATGCTTTTGTCTCCATTAGAGATCTGTGATTTTTTTGTGAGCAACAAGGTGTAGAGTGTATTCAAAGGCCAGCCACTGCATCAAGGTCGCACTGGTTTCGGATGGTTGTTCCCTTCACTCTCTTTTTCACCCACACTACATCTCTCTGTGGCTTTTGCTCATCTCCTTCCTCCTCTGTATTTTTTATTTGCATCACCACTGTCTATTTTGCTTGAGGCACCCTGCACTCTTGCATTCAGCCTCTCCTCTCAAGTTAACTACAATCTAATTTTACCAATGCTGCTACCGGATACCTGTAGTTCATGCACCATGCCAACCTTAAGTAGCATGTTCTTTTCACAAGCAGCCTTCTGAATAATGCTGAATTCCACCAACACTGCCACTATGTAGGACTATAACTGGGCACAATGATCAGTTTTCTTCTTGAGGACCTCCCTGGAGATGTTCACTCAGTTCCTGCATTCAGTGCCATGATCCAAGTCAGTATTGTGTAGCTGTTTTAAACTTTTGAAAGAAAGTAAAGTGCATGATCAAGTTGTGCAAAATGCATCAGCTACTACATATGTATGAAAACCCTACTCCTTATTCTTCCTAAAGACCACAAACAAAAAAAACCTGTCGCGCTCCTTTTCGAGCAATGCCCCTAAAATCTGGAACTCCATTTCAGTGCATATCAGGACAAACCCTCCATTTTGAGCTTCAAGAGACAGCTTAAGAATAATCTCCTCAATCAGCATCTCAAGCAGTGGGACCTCCTCTACCCAAACAACATTGCTACTTTTCTTCCCAATTTGCGATTATAATCTGATATGTTTTGTTTCAATTCAACTCTACTGATTATATGAGTGATCTGTTACGAACATGTATTGATGCGAAGCGCTCTGATACCCTTGGGTAATCCCAGCTCTATACAAAACTCCAAATAAATAAATGTATGGCTGAACTTGGGTGGATGTGTGTCACAGGACTGAAGAAGACTTGGGTGCATCATCTATGAGTCACTCTGACAGGGCACTAGAGCTTATTTAAGACTGACAACCTCACTGGTCTATCAGACACCAATATAATTTCTGAAAAATAGTAGACAGGTAGCTTAAACAGAGTGATGCACATGGATACATCACTTTTAAATATAATTCATTGTATTCTTAACCCCTTTACTGAAATCCAGTATTCTGGTTTCAGGCCATGACACTTGGAATCATTTAATGTAGGCCATAAAGCACAGACCATGCTCATGTTGAGACTGATACACTCTTTAGATTTAGAGAACACAGATCCTCTTGGTCATGAATTCCTAATGGGTATTTTGTTGTATTGTTGTCGATTTTATGTGACACTTCATAGCCCTGGCAAGGCACTGAAGTACATGGCGGATGAGTAGCACACTTCTCCTTGGGAATGCTATGGTTGGAAGAGTATGTGTTATTTAATGTACCTTATATAGGTTGTGTTTCAGTGTTGTGTGTGATGTCCAGAGTTTTCATCATGATTTGGAGATAAGCATAGGTATGAGGCTAAAGTGACAATGAGTGAGGGCTAGAAAGCTTAACCCTTAAACTGCTGTTCGAATGGGGAAAGAGTATGTGAATTGAATGTGGCATTCATCGTACGTGTTAGCCAGTTGTGTATCAATGTCCTCGTCACTGCAATTGTGTGACTATACATAATTATGTCTCTAAGGAAGTGTGTGAGAATAGGCAAATTCATGCAAAAAAGCATATGTCTAACATTCATGTACAGTTGCAACCACCTTGAGTGTGAGCCAGGCCTTGGTGGTGCCTGCGTTATTTGACTACAGCATTATGCAGCATTCCCACAGAAATGGCAGTGGAGGGGCCCATGTCAATGCACGTCATAGTTCAGTTCTTAACACGTGTTCTGGGATGTGGCCAAAGGAGTGCAGACCACTCGGTTAATACAGGGGTAGCCGAGAAACTGCTCCTGTGATTGTAGTACATCATGTTGAAGAGTTTGTTCAGATCTGGCTGTAGGCTGCGGTAGACATTAAAAAGAAGAGGGCAAAGATTGATCATTGTAATGTCTCTGACTTTATGCATTAAGGGGATAAAGTTAAAGGAGTTAGTGAAATGATACTTGATCTTTCAAATAGGAAAGTGCGATTCCTTTTTATGCCAAGTTCTTGCAGACTCTCTAGAAGAGAATAATTGGTCTGCTGTATCCAATGCGGCTGACAGATCCAATAGGAGAAGTACAGCAAAACAATGTCTCTCCACTGTTGTTTTCAGATCACCGCAGGTGGATGTGAGAGTGGATTCCATGCCTCTACCAGGGTGTGAGCCACTTTCTTGGTCTGAGAGATGGTTGTTTTTTTTTCAAATAAATCACAAACCTGGGTGAAGGCTGCACCTCTGTCAGGTTTCCAAGAAAAGGCACGTTTTAAATTGGCCTATAGCTATCTGGGTCTGTTGGTTGTTCTTCTTGATGATCGGTCGTATGTACAATTCTTTAGGTTTTGGTAGAAAACTGCCGGCATGCTGTGAGTTGTTCACAAGGCTAATTGTTTGGGGTGCAGCAGTCACTGGTGGTGGAATGTTCTTGTCAATCTGAGAGGGCATTGATCTGAAGGGGAAACCTTTTTGCCCACTATCCTTGACCAGCTCATCAAATTTCAAGACTCTGAGTTGCATGAAGTGTCAGGTGTGTACTGGTTGGCGCGGTCCTCTTTGATTGGCTTCTGAAATGTGTGAGGTTGATGTCTTAATATTCAGATGATGGTCTAGCATCTTAGCTTTGGCCGCAAGGTGGTCTGCAATAGAGTTACAGAATTCTTTTGACTGAGGAGTCTTGGCAGTTGTGCACTCTGTGTTATGGAATTATGTGTGGATCTTATAGGGTTCCCAGTAGGGCACTTGACACTAGTGATCTTGGTTGAGCAGTGTACAGTTTTGTCTTCTTTAAGGTATGTCCTATACATCTTGTTGAGTCTCTGGAGGTTGGTTATCTCAAGCATCTATGGCTAATGGTGCCTCCTTAAAATGCAGCATATTTACAATGCCCCTACAGCACTTTTATGCCACCAAAGAGTCACATTTGTGATGTTCCAAAGGCACAGTGTGCCGGCCCATATTTACAAGACCACGCATAGCCACCCTGCGTGTCTTCTCATTGTTTTGTACATATGGAGTAAGTCGTTGTCGTACTCTGCATGGAAGGGGTGTTACATTGGTATTGCTGTGGATGTTTCCCATGCAACACTCATGGTTTTTGACACTGCCCCAGGGGCAGTGCCAAAACTAAAGCCTTCCCAAAGCAGGCGTAACAAGGAGAAATGTCTACACTTCTCCTTGTTTTTTCCTCTTTCTACATGTGTTGCATTCTGCAGTACACATAGAACAAGGAAAACACCTCCTTTGATTTTTGTTTTGTGCAGGAAGGTGTACCTTTCTCGACAAAAGCTATCATGGCAACAACACAGACACCTGTGCACCATGGTGCAAGGATGCCTGTGTTGGCGCTCAGCTGCAGTTTGTGCGCCATCAGAAAGGACAGGAATGCACTGTATCTTGTAGATACAGTGCATTACTGCCATTTTCTTTTGATGTAGGGCAGCATAGCAAGAAGGCTTGCGGTGCTGCCCTATGCCAAACTATTGTAACTATGCCCCTACATTTCTTCAGGTGGTCATGTGACCAGTCATGGGGTTTTATTTGAAGTGTCAATGCCTTCAGGTAATTGTAGTCTAGATTTGTTTCCATTTAAGTATTTGAACTAACTCACTTGATAACAGCTACAAAAACCCAGGGCTTTATATAAGGTATCCTGATGAAATGGAGTTAGGTGAAAATCTTAAATGGTGGCACAGACGACAGCCCGGACATTCACGTTGATTTTCTGACTGCTTCGACTATCCTCGTTGGCTATATAGCCACTTGATGTAGAATCTTAAATCAGATTGTTTCCTCTCTGACCAAAGGCATACACATGTAGGGAGCATGCCATTTTAAAAGCAAGATAATAGTAGGACACTAATTTCGGGCCTTTAATGGCAGACAACAATACATGAATGTAGTATGTTTCTTTAGGTCAATCAATGTATCTTTAAGCACCTGTTGTCGTCCACATAGGTGAGCTTCAGTTTGGGTCAAAAATACATACCACTGAAATTTATTATGAAAAAGGAATGAACCATGTTCCTAGTCCGGTGTGTACAGTCCATTTTTCAGTGCCTAGAAAAAGTTATACTAACTTGGACTCATGAATAGACAGGCTTGCTTGCTCTCCATGACATATTTTGCATTTCGGTTTCGATAACTAAAAGATACTACCACACGTAAACTAGCTTCAATATGCTAAAATGCATCACCGGGCTTGCCGAAGAATAATTTCCTTCAATAGGCGAATTGCACTGAGTGTTTCAAAGAAACCTGTGTTAACATTTGGAATACCTATAGACACATGTTGTGCGATGTAAATGCATTTGCTGCATTAAAGATGCTAGGATGATGTGAAAAGAATCGTTATACTGTTACAATTTTATGTTGAATTCAATACTTCGGTGTCTGTATTCCCTAGATCCCACTCTTATATTTTACAATCTGTATTTTCAGTACTGTTTTGTGACTGTCTTAAATTTTGCTGCGCAGAAGAATTGGTAAGGCAGTGATGTAGGGAAGGCGATAAAACTTACACAATATATTGCTGCGGTATTTTATTTACAGTGTTGTTCCTGTATATAGAGATTTATTGAACCCTATGGCTGCTTTTGAAATATTTAACCCAAACACTTTAAAAACATGTTGATGGCTGCACCGCGCGCTCACATTAAACGCTCGTCTCTCTTGTCATGCAGTATTCATGAGCGCGTGAGAGGGCGCGTGCCAGCTCGCGCCTCATCCTGCGGCAGAAAGCCGCCGCAAAGGTGTTAGTGCTCGCCATGCAGAAGATGTCCGTCTGGCTTTGGCCAGCATTCCCAGATGGCTTATTTCAGCAGAACTGGGGTGTTTCCGCTGGCTACGGCACTTGCATATTCTGCATCAGGTGACCTGCCAAATGCCATGAAGCGGCGCGCTGGGACTAGCGCAATCAGTCAAGGTGATGGATGAGAAGCAGACTTGATTATTTTCTCAAATTATTCCCACAACGATTGAGCCTTGCTGATTACTGACAGTGTTTTGTCACAATCATTAGAAAAGGGCAGAGGTGGCAAGAATGTAATGGGCAAATTAGAGTTATTGAACACCCCTCACTGTGGCTTACATTTTGCAAGTGGATAAGAGAGAAAGAATATTATTACTTCTTTCTATGAATATTTAAGCGTCATAAATAAAACGCGTTGTGTTCTTTAGCAGCTCTGGCCGTGTGGTTTATGGCGTACATGTTAAAATGCAATCGGATATTTTCACGTTGAAGTATCTTTTCTAACTTTTCACCTGGCCTGGCTTTCGATGCACTGAAGCCTGCAGGCGAATGACTTGATGGTCTTTCATGTACAGGTCTCCAATCTGAGACTTGTTCTGCTAGAAGCTGTTAAATGGGTGGTGTGGCTCGTTCCCAAGTTTTTGTTGAGCTAAAATCCTAAACATCTTAACCCCTCCCCTGCTGATGACGGAACCGCTCCGTCATCAGCCGCGGTCGCGCTGTGCTGATGACGGAGCGGTTCCGTCACGGTCCGCTAGGCACGCCTGCGCGGCGCGGATTCCGCTCCTGCGCTGAGCGTTCTATTGAGCGGGCGGGGCCGTGACGGAACCGCTCCATCATGATCACAGCGCAACCGACGCTGGTGACGGAGCGGTTCCGTCACCAGCATGCGCCCGCCGCTCGGCCGCCCTCCCCCCTTAGCACTGCGGCGGAATAGCCGCCGCAGTGAAGGGGTTAATCGAGTACATTTTAAGATCCTGGACAAATAGTTGTATTTGCCTCATCTGGGAGACAGGACATGGTAAGAAACAAGCTAGGTGATACCTTGCTGCGGTTTGATGCACAGCGTGAAAGCGTTTTAGGTTTCACTTGACAGCACAGCTGTCTATAACATATTGCTACCAATTCTTGAATATAATCATGACGCTGACTTTGGCTCCATTCAGTGGATTCTTACTAGCTCATCTCATGCTATTGGCTATTTGGTGCCGCTTTTTGAATTCCAGGAAGTGCTTCTATTGAAATATAGTATAGACTATTACAAAATATTTGAAAAGTACACTCAAAAATGACACTATGGGGCACAAGGAGTTGACGCCGCCTTAGCAGCACTTTTTTTTCGGTATTGCAGCGATTTTGTTATCGGGCTATGTACTAGCTGTCGTTGACCTCAGTAAGCAGCAGTTTTCCGGCAAAAACGTCCATAGAAAAGATCATCACTTCTGTTAGTGATAATGACATGCAAGGGAGGCGATCCAGTGCAAAAACAGCAACTAACCCCACTTTGCGATATTTACAAGGGAATCCTTGAAGTTTGGTAGACCAAAAAAACTGCCTTTAACTGCATTTAGAGGCAGTTTTTAAACACCAGAAAATAGCTGGTCTTAAAAATGGAAATAACACGTGGGGCCTCATTTCAGCAGGTTTTGGTGCTGGACAGCACTGCGAGCAATGTTGCTGTATTGCCCTGTGACAAAACTACAGGGCAGGAATGCGCACCATCAAGAAGATAGTGCGCATTCCTAGGCCTCAGTCATGAAAAGTGTTGCAGTGCTGCTACAAGACAGCATTGCAACACGTTTCACTACACCCTTCTTGCGACACCATGGATGCTCTATATTCAAGGGACAGCGCTCCATGTTGCAAGTAATAATAGATACGTCTGGAATCCTGACGTATCTGTCCGCACTGAAGTCACGCAGTGCTGCAGTTGTGTAACAAGCATGACGCAACTCAAGCAATGCATGGGTCCAGCCTATCCCTGTGGTACTGCGTCAGCCTTACGCCTGCCATCAGTCAGACGTAAGGTACTGACGAAGTGCCGACCTACTATAGTCACAGTGACATCTGATGGATTGCACTGTGCCACTCCTATGAGGCCTTGTCACGTGTGAACGCACATCTTACATACATCATGCCTAATGCAGGTATGATGTGGCACAGGGTCACGCATAGGCCTACATGCGTCACTTTGCAAATACAGCGCAACGTGGTGCTAGATTTTCCTGGGTCTTGTCTTGCGGGGTTCAGGGTGTTGGCGCTGTTGGAGATTCATCAGTGGCATTTGCGCGTTGTGGCCGAGTGGTGGTGCTGAGGGATTTGATGAGAAGTTCTTTGGTGGCCTTGATCCAGCTGTGAGGGGGGGCGATGATGGCCGTGGTGTACGGTGGGCATGGTGAAGACATGATGTATACAATGATGGTCGGTCCAGGGAAGTCCGGTGGTGTGGCTGTAGTTGAAGTTCCCGCTGGTGGTGGAGATGTGCTCGACCGTGTATCCTGCTATGTGGCTTGGTGTGGTGACTAGCTGCTCGAGTCTGATGTTGGTGAGCTTTCACAAGAAGGGGTGGTGTTCTGGTGAATGGGGTTGTCCAGGTGGAACTAGAGTTCACTAAGTAGGATGTTGTCAGTGGATGGGAGAGCCTGGGGTGCAATGAGGTCTACAATGGTATCAGATAATTGGGGTCCATGGCCCAGGGGGCCTGCAGATGAGGGTGGGCTTAGGGTTGGCTGCATCTGGAAGTTGAGGTGTTCCATGGTCACCGTTGGGTCATTAGAGTGCGTGGTCAGTCGGAGTGTGCTTCTGTAAATGATGGCAATGCCACTCCCGGCTCCAGATGCAGGATCAGCAAGTCATCCAAGCTCCAGACACAGAACCAATAAGTCCTCCGAGCCCTGTGGACTGTCCACGCTTTCAAAGTTTTGGATGCCAAGGTGTTGCGAAGAGTGCGTAATGAGAAGTAATGCATCACTGGTGTTGCACCGCGATGCGCCTCTTTTCAAGGATGCATCCCTGCATTTCCTCTTCCCCGGGGACTCTGGCTGGTCATCCTGGATGTTGGGGGGCTTGAAGGGGTTGTTGATCTGTGGTGCACTTGGCCCTGGCTGCTCCATTCTGCATTCCATTCTTTTTTTGCCTATTTTTTATTGGAGGTCGAATGATAGGATATTTTTGGCTATAGAGGCAAAAAACAAAACTCACGTTGGGCTGACTAACTCCTGTTTTTTTGCCACTAATGGGCCTTGCGTTAGTTTTCGCCCGCTAACGCCGCAATTCCTATCGCAATCACGCTAATGTTACTGGCAGTTTCTCCGCTGATCCCTGAAACTATCGCCATCTAGAGACGTCTTGTAAATACGTTGCTAACAAGGTGATAGTTTTCAGCAGTACACGGCGGTGAGAAAACTGCCACTAATTAGCGTTAGCAGTAGTTATCGCCTCTAGTCCTTGTACATAGCCCTATATTCTTTATCACCTATATCAGTTCTAAACCGAAACAATCCCTTTTCCTACTTTTTCTCCACAAAGCCAGTATAGCTTAAACGTGATAAACAGCCTTTGTTCACTCCACACATGTAAATAGCATTTGTAAATGCCTGGTTTAGATTCAAGGCAGTGCTTCAGTTACCAACTGTGTTCGGTTAAGTTTGGTTGCTCATCAACACACACGGAAAGCACCACCAGCAACAAAGCAATTGGCATGTGTTCACTGTTCTCAATCAGTGGCATACAATATCTTGAGCATCTGATCAGAATTGTCCCCCCTAGGTCATCATCGTTGAATGTGACTGCCTTTGGGTGCAGGTGGTGTTGCTTACACTCAGGGTCATAGCAATACATAGCACAGCAAGTAAGTGCAGTGACACCATGTATCATGGGTGTGTAGGTAATACTGCATCCTGATCAAAGTGTTTTTTAACCAACAAACCATGGGATGCACGTCCATTTTCCTTGCTTGCATTAGGGCCACATGACATCCTTGCTTTACTACATTGCGTCAGCCTGTGCTTTTTATGATAAGTGGATTTACAATACATAAAAGTTTGTGAGTCAAGCAAAGGCAACGTGCAAATCCATATAGTGCATGCAAACTAAAAGGCAGATTTAATAGTCGAAGCGGGTACAGAATACTAAAACAAAATTTCGAATGGGGAAAGAAACTATGCCACAATTTTCAACTAATATTGTAGGTGTTAGTGACCACCATTGCCCTGTAAAGAAAACCAGGTGAGCACACCTAATCAATAATACAAATATACTGTGGGAAAAATTGTTGCAAAGTCATGATGCGTTATTTTTCCCTCATATGAATCTTGAAAACGTAGGCCCATCTTTTATATTAGAAATTCAGAACAAAATCAGTGAGTTGCTTTCCTTATTTTCCATGAAAAACATAGCATTGAGCATGGAGAGTCAGCAAAGAAAAAGAGGCCCACCTACCCTGTCTCTCCATTGTTTTAGTAATGTATGATTTACTGACACCAGTTATGGACTTCTGTAGCTCGCAATAGCCCGGGTACCAGAGTTTTTTCACGAGCTACGGGAACATAAAACATAGCAATGCGCCGAGTAGAGAGTCTGGTTTATTATTCAGTTCAATAGTTCAACACAAGAAATAATTCTAGTATTTCCGCAGATACCGAATGTAGAGAGCTAGGAAAAGAAACGAATAGAATACACTGTTCATTCACGGGTTTATAATTCGTCACTTTTTTCCTTTAGTGATGAACTTTTAGTTGGGATGGTTGTGCGGGCAGGTCTTGGGGATGTAATCATGGTCCAGTTTCTTCACCTGCATATGGTCACAGTTCCTTTACAAGAGAACAACAGATAAGTATTAATAGTGATGTAAAATAAAGAGAAAAATGACTAGGTTGGGCGAAATTTGCATTATTTGCTTTGTTGCAATTATACACAATTCTGCAAAAAGAATGCAAAATTCTGCAAAATTAAGCGAAATGTAAAACATGCATTTAGTACTATATTTTAGCACAAAATGGATCCTCACTTCCAGGTCTCAACGGCCAGCTGTTTCAAAGGTTTTGCCCACTAATGGTTGGCTGTCCATGGTGAATTTACAACAGAACCTGGCCAGAGGCCACGCCCTGCGGCTGACCCTGCTGTGCACGCCTGAAGCCAGTGTGAATTGGCGACTCACAGAATGTTGGTCCCCTGCTGAACATGGCAAAGGAGAGTTGGACAAAGGGTCTTGCTAAAAATTGTATATTGATACTTGTATAGCGCACTACTCACCCGCAAGGGTCTCAAGGCGCTTGTACAAATACCGCTGTGGAACCCATCTTGGCTTTCCCTGTGAGGCGTCCACTCCTGGGAACCCACAAGGTGGAGGCCAGGCATCCTTAGTGTTGTGGGGGCCGTTGTGGAGATTAAGCAAGCTATTGCCCAGAGTTGCACTCCATGATTGGAATAGACACCTAAGCGAGAATTATCAGGTCCATGGAATTTTTGAGCCCAAGACCCGCCGAGGCAGGGAATTGAACCCTGGTCCCGGGCTAGACCTCTGCATCAGGGTCTGCCGCTCTAATCATTGAGCCACACTTCTCCTAGAGTTATTTATAAATAAATACATAGAAATATACAGACGGAATTATAGTGTTGAATACATAGCAAAGAATATTTTAATATCTATTTCTTTAAACCAGTAAAGTGGGTTCTAGTCAAAGTCAAAGTCAAAAGTTTTTTTATTTGTTTTGGTACTCTACTGAGGACCACAAATATTTAAAAACATTTTACATCAATAATCAGGAAAATTAATATAATATTTGAAAAAGCTTTAAAAGAACGAAAAACGTATTTGACAAACACATTCACTATTAGATCAAAGACACTAGTATAATGTTAGAAAAGACTTAAGAAATTTGTAAAAGTTATAACAGACCCATTCATTGGGAGGGTATTTACATACTAATATCAGATTTTTTACTGTGATGATCCTACATTTATTGTATATCGGGATTAAATATCTTAACCGTGCTGTAACTATATTTGGATGGGGGCATACAAATAAAATATGCTCAATATTCTGATCGCCTCCTAGACAGAATTTACATGTAGGAGATCCATCTGGCGACCATCTAGAGGTGAAGGTTGACACGGGTAAAATTCCTAAACGTAACATTGTTATTGCCCTTCTTGCACCATGCGTAAGGGAGAACCCTATATATGGCTGTACTTGCTTATATTCCAAGGACTCAGCAAAAAGTTTGTATGATGGTAACTTATTACAGTGTGCAAAGTCTAGGTCGAAGCTCAATCTTGGTGTAAAGTTTTTTAGAAAGAGTTTCAGTTGGGACTTTGACCAGGATAGCAAGATTTCTTTGGTAAGTTTAGCGATTTCAAATGCCTCTGTCATATTCCTGTAAAAGTTGAGCTTCAATGCGCCTGATGAAAAAGTCTCGATTTTTAACAGGGAGCGCAATGTTCCTTCCTTCCCGTGCAAGATGTTATGAGCCCATCTGATGACATTGGCGACGGCTGTAGCGTAGGAACTTGTTATTGAAAACTCTAATCTTAGCGCTTGAACCGGTGTAGATTTAGAAACCTTTAAGATTTTTTTCAAAATTTTCCCCTCGTTTAAATCCATATAAGTCCATTGCTTTATTGGTATATGCTCAGTAGCATAGGATAGAACAGGAGGAATTTTTGCTCTGTACACTTTTAGCAATGAAGAGAAGTGTCTATTTCCTGTCGCGGAGTACAGTCTAGAAAGAGCCCCAGCGTGTATTTCTGATTTTCTCGTTAAATTGTTTATTTGTTTTGTGTTTTTCAAGTTCTTTGTAAAAATTCTGCCAAGGTAGCTATATTCGTCACATTCATCAACTTTTATCCCGCCAAGGTTCCAACAATATTTGACACTTTTTTTCCTACCAGTAAATGCCACCACTTTGGTTTTTGTTAAGTTTGGAATTAAATAGTGGTCTTTTGAATAATCGTTTAGAGAATCCAGGAGCATTTGTAAACCAAAGGGGGTTAGGTCCAACATGACAATGTCATCTGCATAGAGCAGAGCGTGTACTCTATGCGAGGCAACCTTAGGAGGCAGACTGGAACATTGTTGCAGATGATTTGGTAGATCACTAAGGTATAGTGAAAATAGTATCGGTGCTAAAAGGCATCCCTGTTTAAGCTCGTTAGCCGTTCCGATTGATTTGGTTAGTGCTTTTTTACTCCCCATTTGCACCTGTGACCAAGTATTAGTATGGAGATTGATTATGATCTGCAGCAAGTATTCAGGAATACCCAATCTCCTTAGCTTTTTCCACAGTGTAGGTCTATCGACACAGTCGAAAGCGGTAGAATAGTCAATGAACGCCGCATTCACTGTCTGTGAATTTTGTGAATTTTGTGAGGTGTATTTGTCTAAAATGGTCTGGAGAATTGAGATGTTATCAGTAACTGAATGGTTTGGTCGGAATCCTGCTTGGTACATTGGTATTAATCTCTTCGAAAAGGCCCATTCTTTTAATCTGTCCAGGACCTCTGCCGCGAAGATTTTCCCTGTGGCGTCCATCAACGCTATTTGGCGGTAGTTGCCAGCAATAGTTTTGCTCCCCTTTTTGTAGATGGGAATTATGATACTCCCCTGCCAGGACTTTGGTATTCTCCCGGTTTTGAAGATGTAATTAAAGAGAGGAAGTAACATCTGGCTCCACTCTTTAGGATTTCTCTGCAGGACTTTAATTGGTATTTGATCCGGGCCAGACGCGGCGGTGCTTCTTGCTTGTCTGATGTGCATTTCTATAGAAAATGCTGTAGTATTTGTTATCAGAGTAATATTATTTTCTGTAATAATATCAGCAGCTTTTCCATCCGAATTGATCGAGTTTGCCTTGTAAAGGTTGTTCAAATAAATTTCCCATTCCTGGGGCGGGACTGGTATGGCTTGTAGTTTCTTCTTTGTTCCTGTCATTTTGGCAATTAAGGTCCAATATTCTTGTTGATTATACTTTTTTGCGGCAATTTGTAGTTCTACCCAGTTGTTATCAAGCACCTTTCTTTTATGGCTGTGCTTCGCTCTTCTCACTTGATTTTTTAGTTTATTTATTTCTTGCTTAATTGAAGGAGAACATTTTAGATACTGCCCTCTGATAAGTTTGTTCAGTGTTTTAGTTTTCGAAGTTATCCTAGTTGGTTTTTTGTTGTTCTTCCTATTATTCCTTTCTGCATCTTGTCTTATCCTGTCAGTGAGATCGTCCTTAAGTTTGTTGATGATATATTCAAAGTTTATTATTAGATCACCAGAGTAATTCTTAGTTAGTAATTGACTATATGTAATCATTTCGGTGATATAATCCAAACTTGCGGAGTTCCCGAATAATCGCCTCTGAGTATTGTTAATTTCAACACTACTATTATGGAACATAATTTGATTATACCGTGAATGATTAATCAGCCAAGAAGTCTTTAGGTTTAAAAGAGCATGGTCACTTTCATCTGAAAAGATGATACTCAAGTGTGAAACTGTTTCTACTAAATCCATCCCGCAGATTATATAGTCGATGATTGAAGAAGATCCATTACCTCGCCTTGTGTAAGACGCCGGTATGTCTCCTTCAACATTGCCATTTAGAATTGTCCCATTGAGAATTGGCAGACTTGTTATTAACAGTTTTCCTCTCTTATCTGAGGCAATCCCTTCAGGAAATATTGGAATAGAGAAGTCCAAAGATTCATCCTCGTATAGATTTACCCATTTATTAATCTCCACATTCGAAATTTTTCCGTTCAGGTCGCCCATGATTAGATAGGATGCGTTTGCACGATCTTCAATTATCTCTGCAATTGCTTCCATGGTTTCCACAAAGGTGACATCCTGTTTGAAACCGGGAGGGGCATACATATTGAAAAGTAGAAAGACCTTTTTTTGATCTAGGTTATGTGTTTTCAACGAGATCTTGATGCATTGAAAATTGTCAGAATTAGACTCAATTACTTCTTGGTCCCATTGGTACTCCTCGCTCAACAAAATTGCCAGTCCACCTTTTGCATGACCCCGGTTCGTGGGTGTAGCAGGAATGTCATAGACATAGTAGCCATTCTGATGGAAAGATTTTGTTGCCCAAGTTTTCTGCAAAGCCACTATATGTGGTTGATTTTTGGTAGCTTCTATCATTTTGATATCTGTTCTTCCCGCAAGATTCCACGAAGTGATCTTCAAACCATTGTTAAGCAGTGGGTTGTTGGTGGTATTGTAATTTGTTACTGTTTAGTACCTCCGAGACCCAGGCCCAAGATTGTATTGATTTTCTGTCCTCAGTTACTACTAAGTCTTGATTCCAGACTTTTCTGTCGCCTTTATCCACTTGGATTTTCAAAGTTTCCTTTCTAGTACGAGTAGATCCTGAAGCATCTAGGTTGGGATTATTTTTATAACGATTCTCATTTGAAATATTCAATGTTGGGCAAAATAGGCCAGTATTCCTTTTCTTGTATTTACTTTCCTCTAAAGCGGATTTTTCGAGAACATCGTAGCCACATTTGTGTAGGGTTTTTTTTTACTTTTATTATAATCCCTGGGAGTACCGATGCCCAGAATGACACCTCCGCTATTTTACAGTTGTCTTTTATGGGGAAGGTCACCAGATCTATTTCCTTGCTGGTTGGAGATTGTAGGGAATGTATTTGCTGTAGGAGATTAATTATCCTTTCTCGATTTAGTGGCATATTATCGATTGGGAAGAGTTCTTCAAATTGTAAATGGTTAGTCGAGATTTGTTCACCATCTATGGGTATCTTGTTATTTTTTTCGCTTGGTCCCTTGTTTATCTGTCCCGCTCTTTCAGAAAATGTTGCTGGTATAAAAACATTTGCTTTATAATTCAATAGCTTTACTGATTGTGTAGGTTTTATTTCACTATTTGTCTCTACTGTGGGTGTATTTGGTATTTTATTATCGGCTTGTCCTTCATGGGTTTTTAGAGGAGTGATTGTATTTTTGAATTTTAGCTTACGAATTTTATTTTTAATGATTCTTCTTAGCAGTTTCCTTCTCCTTTTTCTCTTTTCTTCTTGATTAATTTTTGTTTGGAGTAACTTATCAGCTCCGTCATCGTCAGGAGAAGATTTGGTAGAGTTTCCGAATTCATCTTTTTCAGGCTCAGTCTTTAGCAAGTTTGTTTTGTTTGAAGCCGAAAAAATAGGATACTGTTTGACTATGAGCGGGGGCTCTTCTCTAAATAGTTTTTTCAAAGAGTAAATTTTAGCATCCTTAGGATTTTTCCGGTTTTTCTTATTTGGTTTATCTAGTATTATTACTTCCGGTGTTTGAGTGCTAATGTCACTTTTAGTTTGGTGCTCAGAGCTTTTGATGAAGTTAGAAGAATTATTGATGTTTACCAGTTTGGCATCGTATATTTGTTGTTTGTTTGTAGCTTCTACGAGTTCTTTTTTCCTTTTTTCTTCTACAAGAAATTTCAAAATACCAATTTGGACATCTAGCGTTTGGTCAGAGTTTTCCAGGATATGACCTAGAAATGAAAGGACCGATTCTAATATTTCTTGAAGAGAATATAGAGCCTTTGACATAGGTGTTGCAGTGTTTATTGAATTGTTGTTCTTTAGAAAAAAAGGGTCCAGAGAAGAATCGAGAGTGGGATCTCGATCTAAGGGCTTTTCCTGGGACCTGGTAAATGACTTATCAGGATTTGACTGTAGGTCAGAGTTTTTTTCCTTCGGCTTTGTATCATCTCCAAATAGATCGTCGATGCAAGAAAGGCTAACTAAACGTTTTATAGGTGTTAAAGAACTTAAATGTAGGATCTCGTGGGTTGGAATTTGTGATTCCTGCGTTGAGAGTAGTATCTTTTGGTTAGATTCATGATCCAAGATACATGAATTTTGGGTAGATTGATGGTCCTGCTCAGGCAGTTCTTTTACTTCCTCAGTTTTTGTTGTCTCACTATTTATTGACATTTCCAATACTCGAACCAGAGCTTTTTTTTTTGAAGATAGGGCTAAAAAATAATTACTAATAGCGGGAGTTTTTGTTATTCGACCTTGTTTAACTGCTTTGTCGGAAGAGTTTCTGACTGCTTCCTCTGTGCCCATTTGTTTCATATATATTGTACGTGATCTTAGTTTTTTGTAGCCCATTTTTTGTTTCTTAGTAGAAGCTTAAGTAGTATAAAAGAAGCTACTTTCACAATTAGTGTTTATTGCACCAAGTACTCAAGATGTCGTCTCCCGTTAGGGGGCTCGAATATTCCGATGCTACAGTTACCTCTGTAGTATTAGCTTCCTCTCAGCCCCAGTGTGGTACAGTCTAGTAGGTCACAAGAGATGAAAGATGTAAATAGGGTGGCCCGTCCCGTCCACGTGCGTCCCTGGACGGCCACAGACGGCCCGCTCTTTGCCCGGTTTTCGCCCTGCGCGCGTCCCGCGACGCGGGAGATGTACTGTTGTTATGCACTTGTAGGCGGGGGGCGTGTCCATGGGCGTGATCAACGGGGGAAGAGGAACCAGCTGAGCTGCCTGGAGAATGCTGGTTCTCGCAGTCCCCCGGCTCGCTGATGGTGTTTGCCCCAAGCCTCTACCTGTGGGACTCCAGCTGGGAGCGTTTGACTAGCCCTGCCGATTGCAGGACTCGCTCACACCAGCGAGTCCTCGTTGAGGGGAGGCTTCAGCAAAAAAGCAGGATGTTGTGTAAGGCGGACTTTTCCTTCCTTCCCAGCAGAGCAAAGCAGCACGGTTCTCTGAAGTCAAGTGAGTGGCGCCCGCCAAGCGGGTGTCACGAAAGTTATTGCAGGTAGGCGAGGGGCGTGTCCGTGGGCGTGATCGCCGGGGGAAGAGGAACCAGCTGAGGTGCCTGGAGAATGCTGGTCCTCGCAGTCCCCCGGCTCGCTGATGGTGTTTGCCCCAAGCCTCTACCCGTGGGACTCCAGCTGGGAGCGTTTGACTAGCCCTGCCGATTGCAGGACTCGCTCACACCAGCGAGTCCTCGTTGAGGGGAGGCTTCAGCAAAAAAGCAGGATGCTGTGTAAGGCGGACTTTTCCTTCATTCCCAGCAGAGCAAAGCAGCACGGTTCTCTGAAGTCAAGTGAGTGGTTCTAAATAGAACAACTTTTCTATTTTGAGACAATTTTACTTTTTTTGTGCAGCTATAACCAAAAGCACACTAGTCCTTTAAAAAACAGAAATGAGAAAGAACTGCAGAATAAAATAAAACTACATCTTGCAACCGTGATGATGCGGTAGTATTTGATTAAAGTGATCACTCCTGTTCCGCTCCAATTTATGACTTTCCTGCACGCTGTGCAAAAATGTCAGATTGTTTGGACGGAGGAATCAGTGACTTTCTGACCGACCTAGGGGCGGCTCCTCCACTAGGGCGGAGGAGTATCTCCTCACTCCTTTCTCACAGTGCGAGAAGCAGAAACATAAAATGGTAATAACTTTTAGTTATTACCATTTTATGTTTGGTTGCGGGTGGTCAGGTGGGTGGGGCTGGTCTGCGAGCAGGGCAGGGAAGATGTGGTGTGCCCACTCCTGAGTGCGCAGAGACTGTTTTGTCGGCCCACTGGGGCCGCCCAAACCAGTCATGCGCACTCTGCCCTTCTCCATGCAGACTGCAATGCAGCCTGTATGGAGAACATGGCCTATCTATAAGCCCCTGGCTGGTCGGCGTACCGACCCATCACAACGCTGATTCAGCATTGCGATTGGCTTAGGGGAGGGAGCCTGGCTGACTGCTGCTGCTTTCTGTTCCTGCCAGAGGCAGGAGAGCAGGAGCAGAGAAGATGTAGGACCTTGCCGGCGGAAAGGTAAGTTAATTTGTTTTTATATTAATACTAAATTAACCCCCCCCTGCACGCCTCCTGCCCCCACCTGTGAGCCATGCTGGCCACGACACTGATCCGACCTGCAAAATATCTGTGGGTGACTTCTCATCAGCAAGGAAGTCATATTCTTAAGTGAAAGAAGATGTACCTGCCTTTTGAAAATCTTTCATTCTCTTAATTTTCTCAGTTGCGCTCTCATGTTTCACCTTAAGATGCTATGCATGGAGGATGGTCCAAAACTGTACTTGCTTCTGTGCCCCTTGTTGAGTTTCTTGCCACACAGCATGTACTTAATGTAATTCCCTTTTGACCCAATGTTTTAAAAAAGTTCCACAGGCTTAGAAACCTTTATAACGAAAAAATCAAGTGCTTCTTCAAATATCACATATATAGTCTACTGACCGCACCATATAAAATAAAAGGATTTTTTGGAAAGCTGTGCTGTGCTACTTTGTCCTCGCCCCATCTCGTATGCTGGCTGGTTGACTGCAGAGGTTTTGAGATTTATATGAAGAAGATTAAAGATATATATATATCGAGTCATATCTGTTAATTGTAGCAGACTCAGCTAAATAAATAAATATATATGTACACATATATATATATATATATATATATATATATATATATATATATATATATATATATATATATATATATATATATATATATATATATATATATATATATATATATATATTTATACTAGCAGCCGGTCAGCGCTACGTCGCGGCCGGCGCTAGTTTTAGGGGACTACTTTGTTTTGAAATTTTTATTTTTTAATTTATGTTTTATTTTTATTTTATGTCACCTATGTCCATCTACACACCCTGAGGATTCCAACAATGTATTGGGTGTGTGGATTGGAGCTGTGGTTCCGGGGTTTTCCTTGCCAAAAGGTTTCTGTTCTCTCTTTATACTATACGGCGAAACGCGTTTGTCTTTGATGGGGTAACAGGGGTCTGTCAATAAATCACACAATCTACAGCTTCGAGTGCCGTCTGCTTTCTTTGAATACGAGCGAGCGTGCAGCAATATATATATATATATATATATATATATAAATATATATATATATATAATAGCAGCAATATATATATATATATATATATATATATATATATATATATATTACCTACTGGTGGCCGCCAGTAGGTAGTTATAGTTAGGACCTAGTTTCCATAGGAAATCCGCTACATTCTATTTGGAATTACTTTAGCACCGGTTGACGAATCACTGCTGAATTCTCAAAGAAGATAGGGCGCTCTGCTCCGCTCCTTCCCTGAAAGTTTCGGGGTGATTCGTGAAGCGGGGGCCGAGAAAAAAGGGGGGTCCCAAAACGTGTTTTCCCCATGCAATTTTCCGTAGGGACCTTTAAGTGAGGCTACAGCCCGAACTGCTGATCGGAATTACACCAAATTTGGCAAAAAGGTAGAGTTTGGTTCGCAGTTTACGCTTTTTGTTAAATGGTGTAAATTCATTTAGTAGTTCCTGAGAAATTCAAAAGTAAAATCATAGATATATCTATAGCCGGAATACCGTAAGTGTACTAACCGAGGATAGTATGCGTAACATTACAAGCACGAGCTGCATGCTAATTGGCTGTCGACTGTCTGTCAACACTCCAAACCAGGAAGTGTTGGCAGCCATCTCTTGCCTCGGTAGAACCAAGGCACAAGAAAGCAGCAAAAGAAATGCAAAAAACACGCAAAGGGGGCAGGGTAGAAACACCCTGTGCCCCTAGGCCTGCTCAGGTGGTCCCACAAGGACCCCCAAGGCAAAAAACATAAAAAAACAAAAAAATGCGGTATACTCGTAGGGTACGCGCACGTCGGGAAAAAGAAAAAAAAACAAAGCCCTTTTTATTGTTAATTAGTCCCTGTGGGGGCCGAATCCCGGGGGGAATGTTTTTATTTATAATGGGGGGCCCAGAGCGGGGCCCACTCATCTGACCAGGCCTTCTCCGAAATCCTCTGTATTCACATACCAGACAAGATGCACACCATTCTCGTACATGATGGCCAAGATCTGGAAAGAACTCCCTCTCAGTATCAGATGAACCCCCACACTGAAAGTATTCAGGAAGAGCCATAACACTTGCCTTTTTGAATGACGGAAGCTGCACAAATCCCCCCCACATACTCCCCCAGCGCCTGGAAACCCTCTCAGTTAAATAGTGAGCTCTATACATCCCTAATTGATTAATTCATACGCCACCACAGTGAGTGTTTGAGTGTTATGAAAAGGCCCTGTCATTGCTTTGGCTGTCTATAACTCTTTGAGGTAGTGAAATGAGCAGTACTAAGGGCCATATTATCAAGAAAGGGCGATACATTATCGCCGCTTTTATCGGCAGGAAACTGCTGATAAAGCAGCGATAATGGGCTTGATAATATGCCCTTGTGAATTCCCATAGAAGCCCAGGTTCTGGTGTTAACCTGGGCTTCTATGGGAATTCGCAAGGGATATTATCAAGGCCATTATTGCCGCTTTAGCGGCAGTTTCCTGCCTATAAAAGCAGCAATAATGTATCACCCTTTCTTGATAATATGGCCCTAAATTCTTTAATATACACAGAATCTCTGAGATTGGTTTAGTTTGGCTTCACTTCTGAGAGCTACTTTCAGGGTGCTGGTGAGCTACCAGTAGATACTGAGCTACTAGTTGGAGAACCCTGGTATATATAGTGAGTGGGTATTTGTAGTCCTCAAGCATAAATGTAAAGGTTATTACACCACTACATGCATAATACATAGCACTTTCTTTTTTTTTTTTTTTTTTTTGATTTAAAAGATTTTTATTGAAAAATAAAAGTTGCATATACATAGGCAGTTGTTTCACAGTGCATTTGTTGTCTCTTTTCCTTGGCCTGTTGCAGAAGAGAAAAAGAAAAAAGAGGAAAGAGAGAAGAAAAAGAAGAGGGGGGGGGGGGTCGTTAGTGTGGCTTCTTCAAGTGATCATCGAGAGGTTCCCACATGAGCTCTTTGGGGGTGTGTTCTTTCGAGAAGTTGCCTGTGATGTTGTCTGCTCCTCTTAGGAAGGTGACCCAGTTGATCCATGTCTTGAAGTTTGCTTTCGCCGTGTTCTTCCAGTTCGTTAAGATTATCTTTAGGGCCGCTGTGAGTAGCAGGTCTAGTAGATCTCTTTCTTCCCTGCTGTTCAGGTTCGTCGTTACATGCCCTGTCGCCAAGGTCACATAGTTGATAGTTAAGTCTGTTTTGAGCATGTCGTTTATGAATGCGTTTATCTGGCCCCAGAACTTCTTGACTTTGATGCATCCAAAGATGAGGTGTTCGAGTGTGCCCTCCTCCTTCTGGCAGTTCCAGCAGTCGCTTGATTCTGCTATGCCACTTTTGTGGAGTCTGGATGGGGTCCAGTAGGCTCTGTGGAGTAGCCAGTATTTTGTTTGTGCCAGTTGTGGGGTGATTTTGTTTTTTGTGGCTGAACACCACATTTGCGCCTGTTCCTTTTCGTTTAGCTGTCTGCCTACGAGTGTTGCCCATAAGTTTGTTGTCTTCTTGTTTAGAGACATGGTGGTTGGGGCAATTAGTTTGTAGATTTTCGCTGTCTGGTGGCCCGCCGAGTTTAGCATTTGCGCGTACTTGACGATGCTTGGTTCCTCTCGGGTTAGGTTTGCTCTGGTTATGGCAGTTCTTATCTTCAGAAATGTGTATAGCTCTTTGTTAGGGAGATTGTATAGTTGTTGTAAGTTTGAGAAGGTCAGCTGCTTCCCCTTAGTTTCCATTTGTCTGGGGAGACTGATTCCCTTTTTGATCCATGTGTCGTAGTTCATTATTGCCCCTTGATATGAAATTTTTGTGTTGAGCCAGATGGATTCCCATGTTGTGCCTCTCAGCTTCTGTGCCATTCGCCTGTCCACTCTCATCAGTGCTTCTCTGGTGTGCTTCAGTATCCTGTTTGACCATAGGGGATGTTTGTTTGCAGTCAGTATCGCTGTTGGGTGCAGGCCTTCCAGGAGCTCTCCCTCCAGTTCTAGCCAGACTGGCTTGTACTGTTGCGTTTCGTCAATCCATGCGAATCCTTGTTTGGCCAGGCAGGCTGTCTGGTAGGTTTTAAAGTTTGTCAGGTTTAGGCCTCCTAGTTCTTTCGCTAGCCTCAGTTTGGGTAGGCCTATTCGTGGTTTTTTGTTTCTCCATAGGAAGATGTTTATCATGCTGTCCAGTTTTTTGTGGAAGCTTTCTGTCATTGGGAGCGGTAGCATGCTTAGCGTGTAGTTTATCGCGGGTGTTATCATCATTTTGATCGTCTCGATCCTTCCCCACCAGCTGATGTATTTGGGCGACCACAGCTCTAGTCTGTCTTTAACTTTTTTTAGCAGTGAGTCCTCGTTGTGCTGTATTGTGGCCGTTAGGTCTCTCCCAAACTGCAGGCCTAGGTACTTGAGTGGGTTTGTTTGCCAGGCTAGGCCGGAGTCTCCTAGTACCGATTTTGTGGTGTGGACATTCATTGGTTTGCATTCCGATTTGTCCTTGTTGAGTTTGTATCCGGATGCCTCTGCGTATTCTCCTATTGTCTCCATTAGCTCTGTGATTGACGTTGATGGGTTGGTGGTAGTAATGAGGATGTCGTCTGCGTATGCTGCGAGTTTCACTGTTTTACCTCCGATCTTAACACCCGTTATCCCCTCATTGTCTCTTATTTTTGCAAGTAGTGGTTCTAGTGCCAGTAGGAAGAGGCCTGGTGACAGTGGGCAACCTTGCCTAGTTCCTCTCCCTAGTAGGAGTGATTCAGATGTGCTTCTGTTCACCACTATTTTAGCTCTTGGTTTGTTGTATAGGGCCATTGTCATTGCTATGTATTTTTCTCCTAATCCGAACTTTGTCATGCAGTTCCTTAGGAAGGGCCACGAGACTCTGTCAAAGGCCTTCTCCGCATCCAGTGCTATCATGACCGCCTGTTCATTGCTCTGTGTTGTGTGGTTGATCAGGTGACATAGCAGCCTTGTGTTGTCTTGTGACAGCCTGTGTCTGATGTATCCCACTTGTGAGTTGTGTATGATGTTCGGTAGGATTGTATTCAGTCTGTTCGCAAGCACTTTTGCATAGATTTTGCAGTCCACGTTTATGAGCGATATGGGTCTGTAGTTTTTCGGGAATTGGGGGTCTTTACCTTCCTTGGGTATTATTGTGATGTTGGCTTCACGCATGGTGTTTGTCATCTCACCTTTCTGTATGCAGGCGGTATAGGTTTCCGATAGTATTTTCTTGATTTGGGGGGCAAAGGTCTTGTAGAACCCGGTGGAGTATCCGTCTGGTCCTGGTGCTTTGTTCCTTTTTAGCTGGTTGATTGCAATTTCAATTTCTTCTTCCGTTATGTCCGCCTCTAAGGGCGCTTTCTCTTCCTCCTTGAGTTTCGGTAGGTTGACTTCTTTGAGGAATGAGCGGCCTCCGTCTTTGCTCAGGTTTTTATCCTCAGAGTACAGATCTTGATAGAACTCTCTGAAGACCTCCAGTATGCCTTTGTTTGTTGTTTGCGATTTGTTGTTTTTGTCTGTTATTGCTGCTATCGTGTGTTGTCTTTGCTTCCCTTTGAGGTAGGACGCTAGCTGTTTCCCTGCTTTGTTTGCCCTGCATAGATTCACCGACTTGAATTTTGTTAGCCACGAACCTGCTCGTTCGCTTAGGATTTTGTTCAGTTCGTACTTTCTTTTTGTGAGCGTGGTGAGTGTGTTCTTGTCTGTTATGTTTGCGCGGTGGCCTCTCTCCAGTGCTGCTATTTCCTCTTCTATCTCTGAGATCTTTTTGTTCCTGCTTCTGTTCATCCTTGATTTGATGTTTATCAGCTTGCCTCTTAGTGTTGCTTTGAGTGCTTCCCAGATGGTGTCTTTCCCCACTTCGCCGTTGTCATTGTCTTCCAGGTAGTTCTTTAGTGCCTCCTCTATTTCTTTAACATTGTCTTTGTTCTGTAGGATGTCGTCATTTAGTCTCCACCTTCTCGTCACGCTCTCATTGGGTTTGCCGTTCAGGGTGAGGGATATGTGCGCATGATCGGAGACGGTTATTGGGGCTATCTCCGTGTTCTCAATTAGGTGCGTGTGGTTGTTGGACATCAATATATAGTCGATCCTGCTGTAGGAGTTGTGCGGGTGTGAATAAAAGGTGTATTCACGCGCTGTGGGGTGTTGTAGCCTCCACGGGTCTGCTAGATGATGCTTGACGCATAGTTCTTTAAGGGTGTTGCTGCCTGGAGAGTTGTGGCTTGGCCTGCTTGGGTGTCTGTCCGTTGCTTGGTCCATTGTCTTGTTCAGGTCACCAGCTACAATCAGCAGGTCATCCTGTGGTAAATCGCAGAGTTCGCCGTCTACCATTTGCCAGAAGTCTTTGTCTTCAGAGTTTGGTCCATAGATGTTCGCCGCGTGTATTCGGTCAGTTCCTCTTTGGACACTTGCGATCAGCAGGCGACCGTCCTCGTCTGTTTTTGTCTTTTGGATGGTGAGGTTGGCTTTCTTGCTTAGGATAGTTATCACGCCTCTCTTCTTTCCCTTGGCAGGTGAGCATAGAATGGTTCGGTGGGGGATATTACTTAGCGTATAGATGCATGAATGAGTGACTCACTGTTTGTATGTTTTTTGAAGACAGCATGTGTGCAGGACTGTTTGGGTGGATGAGTGTGTGTATGGGTGTGTTAATGAGTGAATGACTGTCTCAATAGTGTCTTTATGAGTAAGTACATATGATTTAAACTAGTATATGTGAGTATTGATGTATATAAGTGAGTATATGTGAGAGTGAGAGATTGGCAGAGTTCCTGTATAAATAAGTATGTGTTTCTATAAGTGATTGTTTAAGATGTAAGATTTATGTGTATGTTTCTGTAGAAGCAAGTGTAGTGGTGTGTGTATAGCTGTATATACAAGTAAATGGATATTTGCATGTGTGAGTATGTGTGTGAGTAACTGTTTGGATGAGTATCGGAGTGTAACAGGATGTATAGGTGTATGAGTACATATGATGAGTGAGTACATGTATGAGTGACTATAAAGAACTGTTGGTGAATGAGTGGTTGTGTATGTAGATTTTGGAATTACTGAATAGGTTGTTGTAACTGGTATTGGTATCTCCATTGTTTTGAAAAATTTTAGTTTCCATTTTTGAATGTGTGTAACAACGGTTATATTACACTGAGAGGAGGTCTGTCACTCTTTCACAAGGATGATGTCATCAGTGATGTCATGAGTGATGTCACTGACCATGTCATGAGTGATGTAATATGTGACATCATCAGCATGCATTGCGGGTGCATGAGTTATAGTTAGCTGAACTAACTATAACGGTGGAATTTCAATGGTTTTGTATGAGTGAAATATCCAGCTAACTATAACATGTGTGAAACCTATGGTTTTTTCAGTGAATTTCCAAGGTTTTTTAAATGCTAATTCCTAACTATAACATAGCTGAAACCTATGTTTTTTTCAGTGAATTTCAAAGGCCCCCCTCCCATCATTTGTAAAGCCCGAGGGTGGTGGTCCCTGGGGCTGGGGGGTACGTCACGGACCCCCATATTTTAAATATTAGTGCAGGGAGGTGGCAGTCCCCGGGGCGTGTGGGGGGAGCTTGAGCCCTCCCACGCTGTTTTTTTAATTTAAAAAAAGAAGCCCCTCGGGTGGCGGTCCCTGGGGCTGCGGGGGGGGCAGGAGCCCCCCGCATACTTCATTATTAAGTTCCAGGGGGTGGCTGTCCCCGGGGCTCGGGGGGCCTTAGAGGCCCCCCCATCATTCATATACAAGCCCCCGGGGTTACGGGGGGCCGCGTGCCCCCCGCTATTACACTTACTTTCCCCGGGGGTGGCGGAAGCGCACTGGTGCATTAAATAGAGATTACTGAGCATAGACTATCACTAAAAGAAACAAGAGGTCGCGCTCCTCCAGCTCCTCCAGGTCCTCTGCACCTTGTGACTGTGCCCGGGCCTGGTCAGAACTGTGTGAAATGACTTCCTGAGAGTAACAGTGAGCCGACAGCCAAAAAGAAAACGTGTGGGAGGAACTCTACGGCAAATATATCCAAAAACGCAAAAACAAAAACATCTCATTTGTGAAAGAAGGAGGCCTGGGCTTGTCACACTTGCCCACTGCCAAGGTGACCCCAGTAACGATAATTGAGGAGGGATCGATCAGATTGGGGAATGAAGTCTCCCTCCTTTTACAGCCATTAATACATAGACTCACTAAAATAGAAGAGCACTTAGGCCTACTTGGCTCAATGGGTGCCACAGGTGGAGGCTCAGTAGCAAAAATATTAGGAAACCCCAAAGGACCAACAATTTTGGGAGTACCTTGAAAGGGAGACACCCTTATCTTTTCTGAATAGCCACACTTAACCCTGTCCACTCTTCCAGCTCCTGTGGTTGAAAAGGGCGGCCGACCGAAGATGCAAGCTAGTAGATCTAACAAGGCCCAGCTCCTGTATTCCGTGGTATACCCCCCGCAACCCTATCTCTGATCCTGGTCTTAGCGAATGTCCCAAAGCTGAGATAGGACCTGAAGGAAACCACACAACAGGAAATAGATAAGTCAATACATTGGCTGAATACATATGGAGGTTTGGGCTTAGAAAGGTATTGGGGCCTAGCCAATAACATCATAATGGCAAGATGAGTGGATTGGGTCGGTCCCACACATACAAATCTAAAAGGAGATTTCGTTGTGGTGAACTTTAATAATTGGCAAGTGGTGAGCCTCCTGAAACGTCGATTATGCGACACGTCACTCCCTGGCACCCAGATTTTAGCACTCCCACTAGACTTTTTTCATTCACAACTTGCTTTGGGGAAATCTGATCAACGTACCTATGTATATGGAATTGATAGACCTCAACAAAGACCCCTCCAGATGTATACAACTCCTCCGAGCAGATGGGGAACTTCTAAATGGGAAACAGGAAATAGATTTTCATGCTTAGAGGGGCTTGATATCTGTGATTGACTGCCTATAAGAAATTCACCCATCTACATGTCAGAACCCATGGAGAGCATAACTACTGAGGAGTTAGTTTGTGTACCAGTAACAGGAGGGGATGAGGGCGGAAAATGGATAAAACTAACTTCACAGAATGTTGCCGGCATCAAGGGGAAGGTGAATAATACCCAGTGGTGTGATGCTTGGCAAAAATATAATATAATTTGTATGCAGGAGACCTGGGCCACAAACCACAATGCCGTAGATGGGTATAATTCCTTTCAAACAGAGGCAGTACCCCCACCTGCAGGTAGAGTCAGGGGTGGTCTATTAACATTAATATCCAATACCCTACCAATAACCCCAAATTAATTTTTGAAGGTGTCCCCATTTATCCACCTTTTGTTATTAAGGTTCAGGGGGCCAGGATTGGCTATTGATAAACTTTTATAACAATCATTTTGGACCTAACATGAATTTGGTGGTGACTCAAGTGGAGCTTGAGCTTGATAAAGGGGAGGTGGAATCAAAGAGAACTTTGCTATTGTGTGGGTGGGCGATTTTAACATACATCTATGTTAATACTCTACTACCCCACTTTGTGGCACCGAGGACATGCAAAGCCCCCAGCAATTCATTTTACTCATACCGAATATGGCCAGACACTGAATAGGCTCTCGTCCATTAGAAACCTGGAAATAAGGAACAGTCAGCCCGAACAGTCTGAGGAGTTTATAGCAACCTTTATACGCAATGAATATGAGTCAAGTATTGACAATATACTGTCTTCCGACATCTTCGATGGGAAACTGATTCAAGTAGAGTCACTTTTTACCACCTTCAGCGATCATGCCATCCTTTCTTTGTCTATAGCATTAGGCTCCTCTCGTGAGAGGTTAATTAAGATAATTGAGACACCAGCCCTAGGAAGAAAAAATGACTACCAACTAAAATGGGCTAGTGTAGATATGGCAAACATAACCCAGGAATTAATATTAAAAAAACATGGACTGTTTACAAAACTGCTTTGATATAAATCTCTCTGATGACCTTATCATTTTTTATTTCACAAAACTATTAGAGGCAGTAAATAGGGCTTTATCCTGCAAAAGAACTTCAAGTAAGGTACCGGTCGGGAGCTGGTTCGATCTGGCATGTTTCCTATCAATAAAAACCCTCCTTGAAGCCCTGAAAGGAGTCCCGAGAGACCAAGGGAAGATAAAATCATTTCGGAAGGCATCTAAAGAGTGTAGGAAGCATAGGGGAAACATCCTGAAAGAAGAGGCCTGAGAAGAACTAGAAGGGCAGCCCTAACTAACAATAGCAGGGACTTCTGGAGGTGGTAAATAAACAGCACTTTAGGAATGCCAGGGATCCAACTCTGGAATCCCATGTGGGAGAGGACACCTGGGTGGCTCACTTTGAAAAAATCCTCTGGTCAGAAGCAACCGGGACAGCAGAGTATCCTCCAGTCCCCTTAGCACACACTGATCCCCTCATATTCACCCTCGAGGAAATAACCAGAGGGTTGGAATTAGGCAGTAGGGCGAAGGTCCCAGGTCCAGATGGGGTCAAGTCAAGTCAAGTCAAATAAAGCTTTATTCGATTTTTGCAGAGAAAACCATAAAAGCACATATGATACAATATAAAATGACTATGAAATACGATCGAAAAAACATGCTACATATTAGAAACAGGTTAAAAGTTTAGGTTTGTAAAAAATCATGTAAAGTTTTTTGGCTGGTGGGGAGCAGAAGACAGTTAATTCATTGATGTTCTGCACCTTACTGCAAATTTCAAGAAGCTACTAGTTGCATTGATTACAAGTTCGTCTTCCAGCATATATAGCTTAAGTAAGGCTGGCCGGCACTGTCTTAAGCCCCACAATTTAAGAAGCGGGAGAAGATGTTTCCTTCTACCCCAGTCATAGAATTTACAGAATAAAATAACGTGAATGTTGGATTGTTTGGAGACATTGTCACAAGGACAGACCGCCGGTGTAACCGACCAATCGTTTACAGTGGGAAATGTTAGTAGGCGGAAAAGGCAGTCTGTCCTCATCCTTGTCAACAGCATTCTCGTATAGGGGGTGATGAAGGGGGAAAGATAGGATGGGATGCCGTCATCATGTAGTAAGAGGTTGTGTTTAGCAATCGATTGTTTGTTCCCTTCAAGATAGGAGCGTCTGTCTATAAGTAAGCCTAAACAGCGAGCTTTAAGGTCTTTTTTGGAAATCGTTTGGCACGTTGTGGGGTTGGTAAACAAATCAACTAGATCCAGGGAAGTTAAAAATTTCTGTACATAGGCGAGCCAGGGTATTTTCCTTGAGTTGGTTAGGGCCATACAGTCCATAATTATATCCTGGTTTAACACCGTTTTGTCCGAGGACCAGACTTTGTGCCATAGCAGGATTGGAGCGGTTTTAATTATGTCAGAGATATATACTCGTGCTAACTCATTGTGGCAGACTGTGGTTGAAATAGAACGGGGAACAGCCAACAAAAATCTTAAAAACGCGTTCTCACTGATTTGGATCTCTCCGCAGTCCGCCATGCCCCAGATACCTGCTCCGTATGTTGCGGTGGAGACGCATTTGGCAGCATATATGTCCAGCAGGATTCTTACTGGTTTCCCACCTAATTTGGTCGCAAATTTTTTTAAGGCTCCAATTTGTCTGGTAAAGGCCAGGTTTCGGGTGTTTACAGCATTCTTCCAAGTGCCTGTCCTGCTAAAAAATATACCTAAATAGGTAAAAGTTTTTGTGAGACTGATCTTTTTAGCATCAATGTATGTATTGCAAGTGATGTTTTTTTTGTTACTGCAACACATTGTAAAAGTTTTGCTTACATTGATCTTAAGACCTCTCATGTCCATAAAGGTAGAAAAGGCGGACAGCGCTTTTTGAAGCCCTAGTTGGGTCCTGGACATGATCACAGCGTCGTCCGCGTATAAAAGAATTGGAACCGCAAGGCCGTTTATTTTTGGATAATCCACATCTAATTTGGCCAAGCAGTCGGCGACGCTGTTGATATACAGGTTAAAAAGAAAGGGGGCAAGGATACAGCCCTGCCTGACCCCCTTTCTAATAGGGAACTTGTTGGTGCATGCTCCGTCCTTCCCATATCGAACCTTGGCCCCAGCTCCACGATAGAGTTCTTTTATGAATGATAAGATGTTTGGATCAACGCCCATGTTGTTGAGGGTAGACCAGAGTAAGCTATGGTTGAGGCAATCAAAAGCAGAGCTTAAGTCCACAAAAGTCATATATAGGTTGCCTCTTTTTGCCAGCACATGTTTGTCAATAATCAGAGCTAGATTTAAACATTGTTCCACTGTCCCGAGACCAGAAACGAACCCATATTGAAATTTAGATAAAATGTTATTCTCCTGTGCCCATGTTTGTAGTTGATTTAAAAGGACTCTCCCGGCCACCTTCATCATGGAGTCCAATAAAGAGATAGGTCTATAACATTTTGGGTCCGTTCTTTCTCCTTTTTTAAAAATGGGTATTATAATCGCTTCTTGCCATGTTGTAGGGAATCCTTTACGGGCATAAGAATTAAGGACGTTGGTAAGAATAGGTGCCCATAATTTGATGTTGTCTTTAAATAAATCTATGGGGATTCCATCTGGGCCGGGCGCTTTGGCATTTGAACTTTCAAGAATAGCCAGTTCCACTTCCGAGTAGTTAAAATAGATGGAGAGTGGAAACGGCTCTTGGTTATTGATTAGCGATTCGTTGCTCTCCATTGGTTCGATTCGGTCATCTAGTTTATAGAGATCAGTGAAGTGGTTTATCCAGACATCTTCAGTGATGGCAATTTCTATGCAGTCGGTTGTCCTGTCACTAAAGAAAGGGGCGTTCACCTCCCTCCAGAATGCCGTGTTGTCCCTTAAAGTGCTGGCTTTCAACAGAGCTTCCCAGGCCGCGTTTTTCAATTCCTTTTTTCTGTTCTTAATTGCCTGTTTGTAAGCGGCACGGGCGGATCTGATTTCCACCTGGTTTGTTGGAATTTTGTTGAGACTGGCCTTCAAGATGTCGCGAGTGTTAGAACACTCGTGATCGAACCAACTTTGGCTCTTAGGAGTGTAGATTTTATTGTTATTTCTGGTCAAGTTTTTTCTAATTTGTGAGGCGATTTGATCGAAGGCAGAAATAATTTCCAAAGGGTTGGGTGGGAGTTCTAAACAGGTCCGGAAAAGGTCAGGAGCCGTTTTGATCAAATTTTCAAGAAATTTCGAGGTGTCAATTTTAGCCCATTTTAAGGTGTATCCATTTCTTGACGAAAGTGAGATAATGTGTGAAAAAAGGTTTTCCACGATGCTTCTAGACTTAGTACCACTGGAGGGGGAGTATATTTTAATGCTGATGGGGTAGTGATCGCTCAGAACCAACTCCTCTCTATTAA
This sequence comes from Lissotriton vulgaris, assembly GCF_964263255.1. Taxonomy (NCBI): domain Eukaryota; kingdom Metazoa; phylum Chordata; class Amphibia; order Caudata; family Salamandridae; genus Lissotriton; species Lissotriton vulgaris. The sequence goes on from NC_141685.1 coordinate 1,473,803,215, forward strand.
GTTCTAAAGCGTCTCCATGATGGGTATGGGACAAGAGGAAAAAGTCTATTGTCGTGAGCGATCCCCTTCCATGGAATGTGGGTAGAAAGTCAGTCGGGGGCACAGTTAGATCGTTGAAGAAACCCAGATCCCACTCGTGTAATAAGTTGTTCAGTTGAGTGCCCATGGTTGAATGTTCGAAATGGGTGGTGTGTTCTCCATTTGGGGCTCTTTGGTCACAAACCCTAGTTCCACTATATGGGCATAAGTGACAGTTGAAATCACCTAGAATGATCAAGCGCTGGTCTGAAGAGGACCCTCCCATACCCTTCTTTATTACTGTAGAAAGAAACTCCATGAATTTTGTTTGATCGTCTCTCTGTGCACCGTTGTATAGATTAATTATGAGAGAGTTGACAACCTCTTTCCCAGATATTTTAAAGGCCTGAAGTAGGCGGCCGAAGGACTTTGGGCTATGATCAGTTTGCGGGAGGTCAACGCGTTCTAATGATGCGTTTAATCTATTTGAAACATACAAGCAGAGACCTCCAGAGGATCTACCTCTATGGGATTGAGTAGAGGGAGTGAAATGTGTGCTATAACCATCCAGATTTATGGGCGTCAGATCCCAACATTCCTGGAACGCTAGGATGTCGAAGGTATGTATGTAATTCAGGAAGGTGGGGTCATTTATTTTATTTGAAAGCCCGGCTATGTTCCAAGATAAAATAGAAAGATAATTGTCCTCGATGGAATGTGTTGGGGTGCAGTTTGGGTGATTCAGGTCAGTAGTTGGGGTTGAAAAAGAAATCTGGGAGTCGTTGGTTTGTGAGCTTTTCGGTTCAGAAGGGCCGTGTGACAGAGCCAGGTTAAGGGAATCTTCAGTGGGTTGGGAAGGGGCAAGGTTTCCATGTTTGCTAGGGGTCATCCCTGGGCTAACAGGAGACCTGGGGGACCTTGGGTTATTGTTAAACGGTAAGTAATTTTTTAATGGTCAGTCAACCATTTCTAAAGTTGAAAAGTAGTTACTAGTTGGGACCCCTCTCCACCCCTCTTCGTATGGATGATCTCTTCTTGGGTTCCAGGGCGGGTAATCCCAGTCCCTCCTCCTATTATTACGTGTTTCGACTTGAGACCAACTCCAGCCTGGGGATTGGCCCCATTTTTGGGGGAAATCTTGTTCACGTGGAAACCTCGGTGGGTAAAAGAAGGACAGACGGTTGGTGTCTATGCTTCCCTTTCTCTCCAGGGTTGACCAGGAACATATATAACTCACTGTCTCTGGATTATCAAAATTGATGATGATACAATCCCCTTTTATTCTTTTCCTTGTATCCCCTATCCACGGGACTCTTCGTACCATGGACAGTCTACTTTTGCAGTGTGAGGGAAGGGGTCTGTTAATCTGGAGCCACTGCATGACTTTATTTTTTAATGACCAGGTGGATTCACTCATGTTTTCTTCCAATTCTGGTACCCCTGTAAGGATCACGGTGTAGGGGCTTGCTTCAGGGGGTAGATGGACTGGTCTCTTTGGGCCAGCTGGTTTATTGGGTGCTTCAGCAGCCTGTTGAGTGGCCAAGGGTTTAGGTGATGGGGGCTTAGAGTTCTTACTGGTGGGATCTACACTTGTTGCTAGTTTTCCCTGTACTTGATTGGTGGAACCCTTAGTGTCTGTAAAAGTAGTTTGATTAATAGTTGGAGTTTTTGGTTTTTTTTCTATTGGTGGGGGAGCTTTGTGCATTGTAGGTTGAGGCGCTGGTTTCTGTAAAGTAACAGCCTGGACATGTTTGGTGGTCGTAGAGACTAATGGCACTGCGGTGGTAACAGAAGGTTTGAGATGGTTAACCTGGTTTGTTAGTCTGGCGAGCTGCTTCTCAATATTATTTAGCGTTCGCTCGATTGGGAGTAGTTGCAATTTTATAAAATCCTTAATTGAGTCAAAAACTTGTACAGTGAGTTCTAGATGATTGGATGTAACAGTGTCATGACCCCTATGAGTCTCCTCCGTCGAGGTGGCCAAAAGAGAAGAGTCATCCACGTTGTCAGGCAATGACTGTCTGGAGATCTTTGGAAGGTTAGTACGTGGAGGTTTTTTAGACCTAGTGCGCTTCGGTGGACAGTGCAACTTAGACTTTGGTATTGACCTTACACTGGTTTGTTTGGGAATGGCTCCCTCCTTGGACACCTTCTCGGGTTTCGGGGGTGAGGCTGCAGCTAAGGGTGAGGGCTGAGGTTGTGACTCTATCAAAATTGAAGACACAGGTTGAGTGGGGCTGATCACCAGAGTAGGAGTTTTCTCCAGGTCATCCATAGAGGCTTCCCCTAGTGAGAGATGAGTGACTGATAAGTCGACGCTCATTGGGATGGTGTGAAGTTCAGCACGAATTTCTTGTAATAGAGGAGCGTTGGTTTCCTGGTGGATGGGTGTTTTGGCTAGAGCGAGAAGGCCCATAGAAGACCTCCGTGCTGCAGCAAGGTCCTGGGAGACGCGTCTTTCAAGCAAAACGATTCCCTGATTGATAGCATCGTTAGCTTTGGTAATGAATTGGTCGATTGGGCCAATTACTTCACCCACTCCATGGGCCGTTTTGTTCCTCATAGCCCTGGTAGTCATGTTAGCAGAGAAACACCCTTAGGGTGTAAAGCTAAAACAATAGTGGTGGATGACTCCCAGTACGGATGGTAATGTACAAGGCGGGAAGATACGGTTGAAAGAGGGTTGGCCCAGACCAGACTTGCCCTGGCTTGAACGGGCTTAAACGGGCCCGCCCTTGGCCCGGGCTTCGCCCCGGGCTGCGTCCCGCGATGCGCGTTCTAGCTCTTTCTTTTAAGTCTAAGAGGAGAGGGCGGGCACTGGGAGGGGGCGCGGCACCCTCGGGAAGAGGAGACAGCTGGTGTCAATAACGCTGTCCCTCGCAGTCCCGGGGCCGCGCCTCTCACCTCCTCTGCGGCCTCGCTAATCTTTTCTCCTTCCTCGGCAGCAGTGGACTTTGGCAAGAAGTGAAGCTACTCCAGTAGCAAGTGTCAGGCAGGGAAAGATGCAGGAATCACCTCTGTGTACAAGCGGCACCCGTGGAGCGGGGGCCGCGAGAGCTTATAAACGCCTGGGGGCGGGCACTGGGAGGGGGCGCGGCACCCTCGGGAAGAGGAGACAGCTGGTGTCAATAACGCTGTCCCTCGCAGTCCCGGGGCCGCGCCTCTCACCTCCTCTGCGGCCTCGCTAATCTTTTCTCCTTCCTCGGCAGCAGTGGACTTTGGCAAGAAGTGAAGCTACTCCAGTAGCAAGTGTCAGGCAGGGAAAGATGCAGGAATCACCTCTGTGTACAAGCGGCACCCGTGGAGCGGGGGCCGCGAGAGCTTATAAACGCCTGGGGGCGGGCACTGGGAGGGGGCGCGGCACCCTCGGGAAGAGGAGACAGCTGGTGTCAATAACGCTGTCCCTCGCAGTCCCGGGGCCGCGCCTCTCACCTCCTCTGCGGCCTCGCTAATCTTTTCTCCTTCCTCGGCAGCAGTGGACTTTGGCAAGAAGTGAAGCTACTCCAGTAGCAAGTGTCAGGCAGGGAAAGATGCAGGAATCACCTCTGTGTACAAGCGGCACCCGTGGAGCGGGGGCCGCGAGAGCTTATAAACGCCTGGGGGCGGGCACTGGGAGGGGGCGCGGCACCCTCGGGAAGAGGAGACAGCTGGTGTCAATAACGCTGTCCCTCGCAGTCCCAGGGCCGCGCCTCTCACCTCCTTTGCGGCCTCGCTAATCTTTTCTCCTTCCTCGGCAGCAGTGGACTTTGGCAAGAAGTGAAGCTACTCCAGTAGCAAGTGTCAGGCAGGGAAAGATGCAGGAATCACCTCTGTGTACAAGCGGCACAAGATGGGGTCCCAATAGACCTCTTTCTTGAAGACTGTGTTCTATGGGCACCCTTACTGCAGAATGTATTTAATGCCATAGCCAAAGTTGGCCCATTGGTATCATGGAGAACAAGTGTCATCGTCACGATTTTTAAAAAGGGAGCCAGAAGCGTGCCAGGTAATTACAGACCCATGTCCCTATTAGAGACCACCTCCAAATTAATGGGACGGCTATTATGACATTGTTTGGAAGAATGGGCTAACGATAAAAACATATTGATTCCAGCCCAATATGGATTCCAGCTGGGAAGGGGCACGAACGACCAGTGCTTGAATTTAAGCCTTATAATTGAAAACTACACCAGGGCTCAAGGGGAAATAATCCCCATGGCCTTCATGGATCTCTCAGCCGCATTTGATTGCGTAAACCACAGACGGCTATGAGAGATAATGGAGGCCATGGGGGTGGACCCGCCAATACCCACTTACATCAGACAGCTCAAGTCCCTCACTACTCCTCTGTGTGGTATGGTAAGGACGGGGTTTGCACCCGTTCTTTTAGGATTCTCAAAGAGGTTAGACAAGGGTGCGTTCTCGCCCCATTTCTATTCTCCTTATACACAATTGGGGTAGAAGCAGCATTGGTAGGTACAGACCTGGACATCTCAAAATTCGGGTCACTATCGCTGCCTCTGCTTGCATATGCAGACAATACTGTCCTGGAGGCTAGAAAGGGGAGGGCGCTGCAGCACATGTTAATGGTTTATACCTCATTCATGACTTCCCTCGATTTAAGGGTAAACAAATAAAAAACATTTATCTTAATAGCAAATCCAACAGGGTGAGGCAAAACAGGGCACCCATCATTGCTTGGCTGCCTCCTGGGGCCAAATTTGGCACAGGAAGGGAGGCTGCATGTCTCTCTCCCCCATTAACATGTTGCTCGGCCCCAGGGAATGTGATCCTCTGTGCTTAAATTGGGCCAGGGAGAGGGGTTGTGTGCTCCCCTCCCATTAAAATGGCACTTGTCCCCAGGGAATGGGATCCCCGGGCCTGAAATAGACCTTTAATATGTTGCTGGGCCCCGGGGAAAGTGTTCCCTGGGGCCATGTGACCACTTTCCCACATTAAAATGCTCCTGTCCCTGGACAAGGGGGTGTTGGGGCTAAAGTCAGCCTAGGGAGGGGGCTGCGTGCCCCACTGCACCATGAAAATGGCACCAGGCCAAAGGGGCTGTGGTGCCCGGGTCGAAATTTGCCTGATGAGCCATGTGCACTTCCGGGACCCGGTGGAGGGGGGTACAGGGCCCAAATTGGGCCCAATTGGCCCCATGGCCAACTTCTCCATAAAAATGGCACCAGGGGATGTGATGCCTGGAGCTGAAATCGGCCAAGGGAGGGGGGAGCATAACCCCATCCATCATAAAAATGGCGCTGTGTTCCGGGCCTGGAGTCTCCAAGGCCAGAATCAGTCCATAAGGCGGCCTTGTGCACCTCCCCTACAAAATTGCCCTTGGCCCCATGGTATGAGGTATTTGGCGGAAATTGACATGAGGAAGTGGGCCGTGTGCCCATTAAATGGGCCATGTGCCCATAAAAATATTGCCGGGCCTCTGTGGATTGGAGCCAAAATCAATCAGAGGAAGGTAGCAGCTTGCCACCTTCTCCATAGAAGGTGGCCCCAGGGGATGGGTTTGAGGGTGTTGTGCGGCCCCCATCCCTTCAAATAAAAAAAAGTCCCTTGGGATTGGGGTCTCTAGGGCCAGGCCCTATGGCCGACACCTCATGGTGCATGGCAAAGGCTGTGCGCAGCTGCAGTCATTTACGTATGGCAATTAAGTATTACTTTACGTTCAAAAGTCAGAAATTCACTGAAAAGAACAAAGGCTAAAGTAAAGTTATAGTTTAGTGAATGTGTCTGTGACAACATTAACGTTTGGAACTAAAACAAACACAGAAATTCACCAGTTATAGTGAGTAGTGCTAACTATACCTGCTCCACCTCCATGCACTGCTTATGACCTCGCATATGACGTCACTCATGACATGTTCTATGAAATCTATAATGACATGTCAAATCTAAGTTTAGTCACTAGTACTCTGTTGGTAGAAGGGGTTCTCCAAGGTTCTCGTACTCCTTTGTGTTTTCTCAGTCCTCTTTCCGTGTTTTGGTTCCTGCACCTCCTTACTTGATGCCGATCACACACCAACGTTACCTGCTGGTGTGGCTATTTATGGTTCTGTCATCTTAGCTATATAGATCTCTATGCTATCTCAGATGATATTAGCTTCACACATTTAATTTAAATTTACCACTTCATATTTGCCCTGAACATTGGTGTCTTGGCTCCCTCTTCTGTATTTTTATTTTAACATGTTATTTTTCTTGGTATGCAATGAGGGCCAATGATTCTAATTTCTGTATTCGTTGTTTTTTCCATTTGTTTTAATTTGATTTCTGTTCCCACTACTTTGACTTCAGCAATTCTGTATTGGAAAAGGGGCTGTCTGCCCTCTGGTTTGCTCTTATTTTCCCACAAACCTCTTTCCACTTTAATGTCTCGTGCTCCTCCTAGCTTGATTTAATGCTTTGACTTGTTCTTATGGGCTACTTATGGTCCCTTTGGCAGGACCACACAGCAAAAGGACTTAGCAGGTGTGCCGGAGGCATTTGGAAGGTGCATCAAAGTCAAATCCATCTGTGCCAGGTTTATGTGGTTTACATGAACTGCCAACCTTTACTGCCCTGAGCATCAACTCATTCTGCATACCTGTTGGGTGCCAGAGAATTGTTTTGGGCTCAGAATTCCTGCCTTGATATCTACTCCTTGTCTGCTGGCACTCCTGGATGCGTTCCGGCCCAACATTCTTGTACCCTAGAATCAGAAATTGTATCCTCTTTGTCGCTCATAGTGATGTTAATAAATGCAGCTTCCTTCCAAAGCGCACCCGATATTTTATTACATTGTCTTGACATAAAATTATTATTTTTAAACTCTTTTAAGAGATTCACCCATGTGGCTGTATTTATTTTGGCAATGCACCCCCACACCCCCGGGTTACAAATTGTATCATACTGATAGCATCTTAAGTGTGAGAGATTGTATTACCTGTTTTATTCATCACAACCATAAAGTGTCATACCTTCAACTACCTCAATTTTCGTTTGCAAAGGTCATTGCCATTTACATACATTCCTTTCCTCACTATACTAGTTCATGTCTTCTGCTTTATTATTTTTATGGCAAAACCCCCCACTTGATGACTTTAACATTCGGACTGATCAATCTGAGGCACAATGTCAGACACATTTCTTGTTCATTTGTATTCTCAGTTCATGCTCCACAACCCCCATAAATATTGCTGTGTATGCAGTGGATCTTATCATGTGCCTACATACGATCACTCAACTACATCAAGCAGACAATTCTGCTGTTTCTCGCGTTGAGTCTTGCCTACTCCCTGAAATTGGTCTGCATTCCTCTCTCCGCTTAGGGGTTGATCCAAACTCTTGACCAATAATCTTTCTGCCAAGCATTATGATTCAGTTGTATTTTAAAATACAGAATACAAAATATATTGAACTGCAGCAATACAAACTGAAAGTCATTGACTAGTAGTTGGCTAAAGCGTTCTCAAGGTAAGCATGACTAGGGGAGTGTAAAACGTTGGAATGTCAATGGAATACAAAATATTTCCTGGAAAATGTAGAATACTTTAGCTGAGTTTCCACATATATGAAAGCTATTTTCTCTGCCTGGGGCTTATGCTATTAACAGCACCATAATTTCTCAGAATAAAGTTTGCGGATGACTTATCAGTGACTTATCCGTAAATGCATGGTGCTGAGCGATTAGTAGAATCAATTATTTTTCCTTTTTAAAAGACAAAGTATTAGTTGGCTATGATTTATTGAGATCTATATTTCTTGTGCTGAGTCTCTAAACCCTCACATCCTCCCCGATGATGCCCTCGGCTGCTCTGCCTAGCCAGCCCAAGGGTCAACTGCTAAAAGGATGTACCTGGTCTCCAGTGTTGGGTCCAACAGTACATCAGGCCTAGGGTATTAGAGGTAAATGATCACAAATGCAACAATTCAGGAGATGTGGCCTAACAGCCCTAGCTGCCACCATTGGAACTGGGAACAAGGGTTGACTCTTGGAGTCAGTTTAGCAGCTTAGGATTCAATGCAAATTACTTAGGTGCCTATTCACAAACTACATTTGTCATTACATTTAATAGTGCTGCTACTTACGTACTACAAAATGCTATTCATAAACCTATGTGTGAAGGTCTGTGGCTCCGCCTCTCCTAACTTTGCTCTGCACAGATCTCTGTCCTGACTACAGAAATCTCCACACATGTAGTAGTTAACGGAGGATGGCCAACAAGAAGTGGCTGGCATATGAGTCATACTTTCTATTAAATAGTAGTGGTTTAGGAAGCAGTAACCAGGATTAAGAGATGGCTAGACAGGTTGTTCGGAAGGGACAGCACCCACCTAAAAAAGAGTAAGCCCATTCCCATGTGCAAACTTCACTTCTGTAGTTACTACAGCCAAAAAGGACCCAAAGAAGTAGTAAATGCACTCCAGCTTAGAACTAGATAAATCCCAGCGCCACACATGGCCAAGCATTGGCACTGCAACACCATCCCCGAGACAGTAAAGTGAAACCCAATAGGACTTAATGTTGAAATAAATTACTAGTTTGACTTAAAAAAAAATATTATATATATATAAATATATATGTGCACACACTCCTGGTCACAATCCTTCCCACGGAAAAAAACAGAGTCGGAGCCCAATTGTAGTACGGTGCTTGTCAGTGTTTAATCAGCAGAAGAAAAACACCCAACGCATTTCGAGATCAGCCGATCTCTTGCTCATGGGTGGAGCTTACCAGTACCATCATTCATTTAAAGTAGCATACTTTGTTTTGGAATGCACCACGTGATCATAAACATAAAGGAAATATTCAAGTTAATGCTGTGTCACCAGTTAAAGATAGACGTTTCATGTAAACATTCGTATCACATTCCTGTACAGAAACGGAAAACAAACGAGTCACATTGCATTTAGCAATCAGAATTGAAATACGGCAGTGAATTCAATCAAATTTTTTAAGCAATGTTCCGTAAGCTAAGTGACCATGCGGAACTCCACATTAATATAGTGATCGAGCCAATTGACACTCGGCAACAATTGCTTTGTTTGTGTTAAAGTCACACAAACACCGAACAAAATAATAGTTCATAGTTCGTGATACTGCCCCAGTGGGCATATGCCACATAGTTCCAGTTCGCCATTGTAGTGACTTGCCCAATTCAGCCCAAGTGGGCAAAATCACATGAGTATTCCTGTTCCTGCAAGGAAAGAAGAAAGGACATAGCTATATGTGACAATTCTTACTTTACAGATCCGTGTACTGTTAAAAACAAGATTAAAACTGTAGAATTCAGTTACCTAAGAAAACAGCAGCTTATCTTTACATCAATTGAACTTCATATCAAATCTGGAGGTGAATCGCTAACTCCTCCCCCAAATTGTGTCCTACAGGTTGCTTAGTGTTGTACATTATAATGTACTTTGATTCTAGTTTCCTCAACTCCAGCCACCTGTTTCCTCCCCTGTCATTGCTCTCAACACTGTCCAAGACATAGAATTTCATGAGATTCAGATTTTTATTGTGTTCCTCAGCAAAGTGCCTGGCTACAGGGTATTGCTGATTCACATTCCTGATTGCTCTCTGATGTTCCAAAATTCTAAGTTTCGCCTGCTTAGTAGTGCACCCTATATAAAATTTGTTACAGGGACATTCCAGTTCGTAGATAACATATTCAGTTGTGCAACTGAGATGTTTAGTAATCTTGTGAGCACAGCGTTCCTTAGACAGTTGTATTGTTTTGCAGTTATTGCTGTATTTGCAGGCTTTACACCTGCGACAAGGATACAATCCTTGTATTGCATTGGTTGTCTTACTTTCTTTCACCAATGTGGTGCTCAGTGTATCCTTAAGGGATTTAGCCTTCCTAAATGTCAAAGAGGCAATGTCATGAATGGCTTCTTTTACATCTTTATCAAGCCTAAGTGTATCCCAATACTTGCCTAGACATTTACGCAGTTTCCAAGATTGGCTGTTATAGGTAGTTATAAAACGTACCTTGTCGTCTGTGATGCGTTGTTTGGGAACTAACAGCTCATTTCTATCCATAGTATTGACCCTAGTGAGGGCCTGCTGGATCACTTTCTGACTATAGCCCCTCTCAGATAAATGTTTCACCATTAGCTGACTCTCTCTGGAAAAGCTTTCGGCCGAGCTACAATTTCTTTTGGCTCTGATTAGCTCGCCTACTGGTATACTGCGTATCAGGCTTAAGGGATGACTACTACCTGCATGGAGAAGGCTATTTCCTGCTGGAGACTTGCGAAATAAGGAACTTTTTAAAGTTCCTTCAATAACTTCAAGCTTTATGTCCAGGAATTCCAACAGTTTTTTGCTGATAACACTGGAAAATCTTAGGGGAAGGGAATTCTGGTTCAGAATGGACTCAAATTCATGTATTTGGTCGAGGGTGCCACTCCAAATACAGAAAATGTCGTCGATATATCTCTTCCAGAGGATGGCGTGGGTAGCAAAGTGGGAGATCTTATTCACCACCAGCTCCTCCCACCAGCCCAGATACAGACATGCCACTTGGGCTGAATTGGGGAAGTCACTACAATGGCGAACTGGAACTATGCGGCATATGCCCACTGGGGCAGTATCACGAACTATGAACTATTATTTTGTTCAGTGTTTGTGTGACTTTAACACAAACAAAGCAATTGTTGCCGAGTGTCAATTGGCTCGATCACTATATTAATGTGGAGTTCCGCATGGTCACTTAGCTTACGGAACATTGCTTAAAAACTTTGATTGAATTCACTGCCGTATTTCAATTCTGATTGCTAAATGCAATGTGACTCTCGTTTGTTTTCCGTTTCTGTACGGGAATGTGATACGAATGTTGACATGAAACATCTATCTTTAACTGGTGACACGGCATTAACTTGAATATTTTCTTTATGTTTATGATCACGTGGTGCATTCCAAAACAAAGTATGTTACTTTAAATGAATGATGGTACTGGTAAGCTCCACCCGTGAGCAAGAGATCGGCTGATCTCGAAAATCGTTGGGTGTTTTTCTTCTGCTGATTAAACACTGACAAGCACCGTACTACAATTGGGCTCCGACTCTGTTTTTTTCCGTGGGAAGGATTGTGACCAGGAGTGTGTGCACATTGAGGGGCTGGCGAACCCCGTCGTGAGCCCGCCATCGAAGTGGCTTAAGCACGCCATCCTTGTGTGTGTATATATATATATATATATATATATATATATATATATATATATATATATATATATATATATATATATATATATATATATATATATATACATATATATATATATATATATATATATATATATATATATAATGTGTTTTAAGAGGCTCCATTTACGGGGGCTCCCAGCCCTGCAGGGCGGGCTCTGCAGTCAGGAAATGAAGAATTCTGTGTTTGGGTTTTACCAGGAAAAAGCACAGAGCCCAACTCCGTCTTCCTTTTAAGCATGACCTTTAATCACAGGTGGGTGGTGTTTGATACTCCCAGTGGTCACATGGTCCTCAGTGCCAAACTACAGGCCCCAGGGTGCACCTCAATACATATTTCATAGTGTGGTACAATGCAGTATTTCCTTTTGCTTAATAGCGTTTCTCCCTGCAAGTGTCCCGAAAATACATTCTCAAATCAAAGGTGCATACTGTTCCAATACTTGTTGCCAAGTGCATGTTTCTGCTGCAGCGTTGAAATAATTGCTTAAAATGCGAAGTTGCCAGAGAGAGCATATCACCTCTCTCATCTCCCTTTCTCATTTACGCTTACCATATAGCCATGGCAGTCCTTTGGCTGGCACGTCCGTTGAGCAGGTCATGCCCCCTCCATAAAATGTTTTAGAGAGGCTCCATTTACCGGGCCCCCCAACATTTATTTATTAAATATAAATAACAAATGATTTGTATTTTATTATATAATATGTGAATAACTTTTATGATTTAAAAATAAATGTTACTTTTATTTTTTCCAAATAATGAAATCAATTTAATTTTATTTTATACATAACTTTTAATACATAATGTGTATAACCATTTTACTGTAAGTGGGACGTTTCCCAATAATTCTCCCAAAAATGTTATAATTTAATATACTTAAATTAATAATAAATTTAAATAAACAGTAGTTAAAAGTACTGAAGCATTATTTGAATTTGTTATGTATTCATAATACATATATAAAATTAATTTACATTGACATTTAAGTTACAAATCTTTGTTCATTTTTTAAAGAACCTAGCACGTAAAATACAGTAACAACATTTCCACTAGCATGACTTTACAGCCGTATTTGATGTTTTTTTTCAACTCTATCCCCTGTCTCAGGGGGTGGGGATATGTAAGGTTACAGTAACTACAAGTGTAAGAGTAAAGTTATAGGTGTAGATTTACTCATGTGTAAAGTTACTTTTGCGAACAGCCTCCTTAATCTCCCCGTGCCCAAAAAATTGAAACTGACTTTGTGTAATGTAATTTGATGCCTATATTAAGCCCTTTAATGCCCTTGGTCCAAATTCGCTCTGTATACAACTTTTTATAGAAAGTAACCTGTGTGTACTCCTGGATCCCTGAGCCAGTTTGCACAAACCAACGGCTATTATCAATTTAAGTGCTTTCTATGGTTCTGAGGGCAAACAACTCTTGATGGCTTTGCTACCTGCATAACAGATTTGCACCCTATGTATTTCCCATGCTTTGAGATCTACTTTATTTGCACTTTTGACAGGTCCTTGTTTTCTCGTTTTCTCTGCACTTGTATAAGTGGACAGTGTTTTTCCTGGAGGATAGCAATTATATGTAATTCTGACCCTGCCCTGCTTCATTTTGCCACTGACACTGTCTTTCTGGAAAAAGTTAAAAACGTACCCAATCTCTATGTATCACAACTACCCATCTGCACCTAACTATCCCCAGTGCCAAAACAACCTTGGGTAGCATTATATTTTAGAAATGAAATAGTCAATCATAATCAATCAATCAATCACTTATGGCTTCTCCATTTATAAGTTTACCATGTGAACAGAACATTGTAGGTGTAATCTGAAATTAATATTAATACAAATAAAGTTAATCTTTGTGAATGCTAATGGGGGTGACCAAACTTCCAAATTTAGCTAATGTATTACTTGTGACCCTGCATACTGTCTGGAACACTGTTCTGCTCTCCCCGCACCATGTCTGACCTTGTGCCGCAGCCTTCCTGTCTGCACTCTGTTCCTGCCTCACACTCTTTGCTCAGGGCTCTAGGCACTGTCAGCTACGCTCAGCTCATCCTACCTGGGCATCTTCTGCCCATTTACGAGAAGGTTGAAGTTTCTTTACTTCACTTGCAAAGGGTACATATTGCCTGCCCATAACAGTAACATATTTATTTAGCAATTCCTCTATCAGTTTCGCCACACTCTCCTTCAGATACCGACTTTTCACTAAATGTCCATGTGTGCCTAATATAGGCAAGCGTTACATACACCAGACACTTGAATGTCCATACTAGCACTTGCCCATTACAAAATAGATGTATACATTGTCCATTATGTATCCTTGCACAAACTTCAAATATTCCCTAGAGTAAGTGAGACTCATGTAAAGGAAAAGCTTTGTGTATCAACTATAAAATAATTTTTCGGAGTTTAAACGTGGTGTTACATGGTATTTTACTGTCCATTTGTGTGGAAGTCTGTCTTGTTAGACAATAATTGGATATGTCAAGTGTTTCCACTACAATGACACAGAAAAACTGAATCACAAGAAATGTACAAATTCTGAGCGACCTTTTGTGATTCACAAGTTTTCTTGCATGACTGTTTTCCGGTGACCAAAGCTTGCGAAATCAAAAACAAACCCCCCAAATGGGACATTTCAGTCATCACACAAGCAGTATTTGTAATTCAATACATATCTTTTTTCAGTCACAAGATTCATTTCCTACAAAACTATATTTCCTCTAACTTCAAATATGAAATAAATATAATTTTTAGAAACCATTGTAAGCCTCTCAGGGTTAAGTTAGGCTGTCCCTCTACTGTTTCCTCTCTTTTTCTCTTTTTCTAGGTCTTTCATTTCAGCAGCCTTTCAGACTATCTGTTATTCTTTCGCTTTCAGTGGGTCTCCATCTTTTCGTTGATTGCCCCTTTGCCCCTTCTTTTAATCATTTTTTTCCAGTGCATCTCTTTCAACCTTAATGAGTGTCTCTCTTTTATCCTACATCCTTTCATTAGTGTATTTTCCCTTTTTGTCGGTCCATATTTTATCCTATCTCATTATGTTGGTCTCTTTTTCACTCCTTTTGTTCTTTCTATTGTCATCCCTCTCTCTCTTTCTCAATAAGTCTCTTTTACGCTCTATTGGTTCTCTTTTGTTCTCTTTTTCTTTTAATGAGTCTCTTTTAACCATTATTTTCTTAGTTCTCTCGTTCAATCATTCTCTTTCAAAGAGCCTCTGTTAGCCTTTGCATTTTTTCCCTCATTCAGCCTTTCCACGGACGCTCTTTTACCGTTTCTCTGGTTCTGTCATTTATCCTTTCTCTTTCAATACATCTCTCTTTTACACTTTCTCTGGATCTGACCTTTCTGCTTTCCCTTTTGATAGGCCTCTCTTTTTCCCTTAAAGTGGGTCTCACTTTCATACTTTCTCTTTTGGGTCTCTTTTATTCTTACTATGAATTTCTCTGTATTGTGGAAATATTGTATCATTTATCTTTCACTGGGTTTCTTTTACCTTTTATCTGGGTTTCTTTTACCTTTTCTCTGGGCTCACCTTGAAAAGTTTCTCTTTCCCAGTTCCTGATATGTCATTTCCTGTGCTTTAAGTCTCTCCTTTTTTCTTTGACTCTTTTCTCTTTGATTCTCTGAATTACCATTTCTCTTACCGTGGGTATCTTTTATCCTTTCCTATTCCGCCAATCTTTCTTATACCATTTAATTTTCTATGGCTTTTTGTTTGATCTGTATGTTTGAGAAACTTTTTGTCATTTCTCTTTTTTGTGTGGATGCTTTGTCGTTCATGTGTGCCTTTTTCTATGTCTGGTTCTTTTTGTTAATTTCTCTTTAACCCTTTCTTTTTAAGTGTTTTTTTTTTCATTTTCACTTTTGTTGGTATACGTTTGGTTGTTTGTAAGAATGCTGAGCACACAAATATCATAGCCAGAAATTCGACTACCAAAGTATCTTAAGGGCATACTAATAATTATAATGCTACTAACAATAAATATTATACTCCACAAACCACACATACCATAGCCAGAATAATGCATACGAAAATGCTATTAAAGTAAGTTTATATAGCTATTTGTAACTCTACATTTACAAACCTTGAGCATTCAGGTTTTCTGGTTGGGTTTCCTCTATGTGCATCTGAGTACTCCAAAGTTATTGCAAGCCAGTGCTCTTCAGATCACCTATGCAAACGAGTGAGACTGTTATGTAAAAAAAAAATCGTATTCTGGCAAGAAAATATTATTTGCGCCACTGTTTTATAAAATGGACATGAAAACCTCTAAGGTCAGCCTTAAATAACAAAAGAAAACATTTTCTAGGCGTGCAAAGTGTCTTGTGCCTCTCAGCCTAGGCACATTTTCCACAGTATGATTTGCAGAGCATAAAGGGCAAGTAAATTAATTCAGATGTGCATGTTGTGTTTCTGCACTCTCAGCCTCAACAGCAATGGGCAGAGCAAGAATAATTAAGCACATAGACACTGGTTGAATTGGTAACTTTAATGACCACAAGATACAATTCCAGGACCCATTTATTCCCCCCCCCTGTGACTTAATCGCAGCGACCATTGCTGGTGATCAGAACAGGGTCCAACTATCAAACACCCCTGGGCAATATCCACAATTGGGTTGGTCCATGCCCAGCATGACATTACTCCTTTACCCAACATTAAAACCCAAAGAAACAAAAATAGCTATGAAAAATGTGATTACATGATGAAAATGCCATACATGGGATCATAATGTAGGAACTTTATAAACTTGGGTAAAGAGAAAAAAGGATAGAGAAAGAGAGAAATATCGACATGTGACAATAAACATATATACACTGGTATCCCGTTTCACAAGCAGATCAGTTTAATACACAATCTTTCCAAGGGAAAGCCTTCATGGGACACAGCCTGAGGTTCTATCTCTAGGTCCATTGCTGCCTGAGAGTTCCATCTGTGACTCCTGGGTCTTCTTGCTGCAAACACCCACCAGGAACTGATGATAGCTTCACACTGCCCTTGTTGTGTTTTCACTGGACACAGAAGAGTTGACAGGCCACTGATGTCCATCGGCCTCTTGAGAGAGTGCCATCACTGGAACCGATGATGGACTTCTCAGAAAACTGGACAATAAACACTCCTCACTGTTTTCAAAGGTGTCCCCTGTAAGTATTATTGAGGGATTCAAAGGAGTGTTGACTAGTTGCCTGTATAACTTGAAGTATTATATATTTCTAATGACAGTCTCGTTGTCTTTCTTGGCAGTTATCATGGTTCCTTTTACAGAGGTCACATACCAAGGGCCAACCTTAAAAGGCAGCTGGAATTTATCCTGTGGATTCAGAGTCCGGACTAGCACCAAATCCCCAACCCTGAGGAGCCTGCATCGGGCACGTCTGGCTCAGAACATTTGGTCATTTTGTGCCTGACACTGGCGCATGACTTCAGTTATCTTTCTTCCAAATCGCGATGATCCTTCTACATGGGAAATAGGATCACTCACTGCCCAGTTCATGCACAGAGCACTGGGGCTCACCTTGGTCATGGCATGTGGTGTGAGATGGTATTCTCTTAGAAACGTGCAATGGGTCCCTCCATGTTCTGGCCATTGGTTAAGGCAATGCGGAGAACCTTATGTCATGTTCGCATTAACCTTTCGGCCTCACCATTGGTTCGGGGCCAGTGGGGTGTGACCTCCCAGTGATGAATTCCACAGGACTGCAGATACTCAGTAAATTACTGGCTGGAAAAAGGAGGACCATTGTCGGTGTGAAATTCATTCAACAAACCATGGGTGGCCATGACCTTTATTCAGTTGTGGTATTGTCTGGCTGGCTGTAACTGATTTAATGACCTTGACTTCTGAATGCTTTGAGAAATCATCAATGTTGACCAGCATGTGTCTGTCATCAGGCAGGGTTTCAAAATCAGCATTGGCTCTGTACCAAGGAACAGGGGGAATGTCCTCCTTAAAGATGGGTGCTGGCGACACGGCCAGACCAGCAGCTTGACAAAACAGGCATAGTCTCACTGCTTGTTTCCACAAGGTCATCCAGACTAGGGAACCACATCTTGCACCTAAGTTGAGATTTGGTCTTACCAATCTCTTGATGAGCAGTGTCCGCAAGGCCAACCACCTGTTGTTTCAGAGTTCTTAGAATCACTAAGAGAGGCCCTCTCATCAAACACCTCCCAGAAGGTACAGTTAGCTCTAGTCAAACATTATGTAATGAAGGCAGTATCAACTTTGCTTCCTACGTGTGATGGAAGACCTTTTGAGTGATGGTGTTCCAGTTTCTGAAGGCAACTTCAAAGATGGCTAGCTGGAGGCATTTGTCCCTGGCAGCGGCCTGAACAATTTCTGTTAGTGAAATGGGCAGTGGTTGAGACCACTCTACTACCATATTCCTCCGCTTCTTCAGCATCTGACTCCTCCTCTACGGTGACCAGCCTGCCATGTCTTGACAAATAGTCAGCAGGATTTTGTGCACCGGTTCGATACACTTTAGCAAAATGGTAGGGCTGCAGTTGGAGGATTCATTTCTCAATCCTTGGGGGCGGCTTAGAGGATGAGCTGGTAAAAAGGAGAAGCAGTGGTTTGTGGTCCGTATGAACTGTAAACGGTTGACCATAGCGGTATATATGGATATGGCGGCAGCCCCAGTGCTCTGCAATGGCTTCCTTTTCTATGTGGGAGAAACATTGTTCAGTCCCAGCCAAAGCAAGACTGGCATATGCAACCTGAGCCCACTTGTCTTCTTTTGTGACAATACAGCTCCTAAGCCTGCAGGGCTCAATTCAACGGAGTTCTGACTCATGTCTGGGGTCAAAATAAGTCAAAGTAGTGTCTGCAGACAGAGTCATTTTGGTCGCTTGGAAGGCTTCTTCTTGGGCAAGTCCCCAGATACATGCAGCATTTGCTTTGGTTAGTTTCTAAGTGGGGTGGTGAGGGGGTTAGATTCTGGATGAAATGCACAGAATAGGTACCCATCCT
The DNA here is from genome assembly GCF_964263255.1 of Lissotriton vulgaris. Lineage (NCBI taxonomy): Eukaryota > Metazoa > Chordata > Amphibia > Caudata > Salamandridae > Lissotriton > Lissotriton vulgaris. The sequence goes on from NC_141685.1 coordinate 1,473,821,393, forward strand.
TAGAAAACTGTGCACACCTGTGACACTTGTGGGTGCCGGTGCTGACTGGATATTGAGGACCTTTTCGGGATCTGGCCTGACACCATCTTCTGGAAATTGGCATCCAAAGAATGCAATATCCTTCTGAACCAAAGCACATTCCTATTTGTAGAGAGCAAGGCCAATGTCCATTAAATGTTGGAATGCCACTAACAGGCGGTCGAGGTGCTCTTCCAAGGTGGGGTCATGCACCAGAATGTCATTAATGACATTAATAATTTATGAACACAGTGGTTACGGACAAGGACAATAATAACAAAGGAAAATTAATATAGACTAATAAACAGTACTATATTTGTGCTGTCCAGCCAGACAGGATCAATTTAATATTTTGAATATTTACAAAAAATAAAGTGGGGACACAATCCTGCATCCGTCAAGGTATACATAAAACAAAACAAAGGCTCAGGCAGAACAAATGCTTGTACGTAGTACATTAAATAAAACAAGCATAGATGTAAGGAGACACCGTTACACATGAGCAATGACAAATTAAATTGCGTTTACGGTGTACAGAGATTCGATGATGTTTCAATCCCATGAAACCAATTGTGGGATATTACATTACATGCCTAAGAAAATTGCTGATGAGAGGTTCTGGGCCTCTCACTATAGATTCCTGGAAATGGACCACAGCACTGAAGCCTAGTGGGGGCAAATTGTCTCTAAGGGATACCTTAGAAAACGACCGCTGGGACGCGGTAAATTACCACGATAATAATTGCCACTTGAAGGACCGCATGTCCAATTGGGAAACTGTGTAAGAATCGTACGCTGAGTGTAGCGGTTTGATGAGCCGTAGGAATAGACCTGTGGTGACAGGCCACGGGTTCAAAATCACCTGTAAATGTACACCGGCCATAGAATAGGCAACGGGTTGGGATTGCCAATAATTACAATACGATCAACAGTGAAAAAGTACTGGGCGCATCGATGTGGATGCCTCGGTCTGGAATGAATAATGACACCTATAAGGCCAGACACAACCCCTCTGATCATGTCCTAAAAATCTTCTGCCGCACTTGACACTCGAAAATGGAGGCATTAATACCTCTACAAACCCATGTGGGTGGAGAATGTGGAGATTGCTCTTATTTATTTATTTGAAAAGTTTTATAAAGCGCGAACAAGACCCATCCGGGTATCAGAGCTCTGTACAAAGAGACAAATTAACATTGACATGAAGAAACAGTAACCGTACAATACAAAAAGGCAGCATAGGAGGAAGCTGAGACACAAAAGAAAATGTGGGTGCTAGGGGAGGACGTGGTAGCAGGTGGACAAACTGGTAAAAGCCCTACTAGTCGAGGCTGTGCAGTTTAAGCAGCGCACTATGTCCAAACAATGACAAAATACATTTCAGATTCAAAGTAAAAGTGATTGTCAAGTACATATTTCAAAACATAAAGAGAAACACATTGTCAGGCATACATTTCAACACATAATGTAAAAATGATTGTCAAGCACTAGAGGGAAGTGACTATCACATGACATAGTAGAAGTTCTTCCAAAAGAAGCCATTTGACCTGTTTCTTGAATGAAGCAGTTGAGGGGGTTGGCTCTGATCTCCGTCGGTAGGGCATTCCAGATTCTTGGAGCCAGCCCTGAGAAGGTGCGATTATATACTGTCAGAACACATGGTGACGTTTCAACAGGTACTCCCACTTTACAAAGAGCAGATTTTATGTCTACTCTAGATTTAAAAGATACATTTTTTCATGTTCCAATTCATCCGGCTCATCGTAAAAACCTCATATTTGTCCCACTTTACAAAGAGCAGATTTTATGTCTACTCTACATTTAAAAGATGCATTTTTTCATGTTCCAATTTATCCGGCTCATTGCAAAAACCTCAGATTTGTGATAGCAGTCATGCATTACAGAGTTCAAGCTCTAGATCCCAGGGCAGGCATTAACTGGTGATACCCTGCACAGAGATCAATCTTGGAGAACCATCTTGAGGCACTGATCTCTTCAACAATGCCATCAACAGTGGGAGTCAGATTTCACTTACGACGAATGGCCAGAATGGGTATATGTATATCAACACAGATTCTGGCTTCTCCTGGCTGCTTGGGTTTCTGCTCCACCATGATTGGAGACACCCAAGGTGTCAGGCCATCAACCTTCTCAATAGTATCTTCTTGTTTTAGCTTCTGCAGCTCGGCTTCATCCTTGGGGTGCAAATGGAAGGCCACACTCCAAAGCTTCATCGCAACAGGCTGGATGAAGTCATCAATGTGCTGGTGTGTTTGACCATCTTTAAGACATTGTATTCCTTTGAATAGGTGTGCAAACTCATCCACCAATTGGTCTGTACTTCCCAAGTGGACGCAGAACCCGAAAGCGAGGAGTTGCAGATGCTCTGCTGTTCAGCAGCTTCATAACATTCCGAAAGCACCTCTAGTGACATACCCCTTGGCACAAATACAGTGAGACTCATGCTTGATCTCTGTCATGAACACGTCTGCTAGGTGGCAGCAGCATGGACGATCCGTAAGTAGGGGTGAGCAATGATTTCCACCTCACTGGTGGAGTTTGAGCAGTTTTGCCCACTCTGCGCTGGGACTATGGACTTAAAAAAAACCTCAGTGAACTGGTGCAAAGTGGAGTTTTTCCTCTAGTGTGGCTCGGCAACAATAAGTTGGTGAGCCTGAGCAAGGACAATCATACTCTAGACCACCTTCCAGCAAGATTTCTCAATGCCGGCTGTCACTGTAGGCTGCTCCATACACCTCACGTTGAGAAACCTGCCGCTCACTTTGATGAAGCTGTAGCTCGAATAAGACATCTACTCAAGTGGCAGAAAGAAGCAGCACCCTCTTGCACTGCACATGGTGCCATTCATGCTGATTTTTCAGTGCAGGACAAACTCCCAGCACTAGAAATCAGCACAAGCAGCATGACTTACTTCACTCTACCTCTTGCTGAACTCTGTGGAGCGTGGGCAAGTTGTTTTGGCACTTTGTGGAGTTCCACGCATCAGAAGTCTGCAAAATCCACCCTGGCCCCTGTATTGATCAATGCTGGCACCTGATGGCTTGCCAAGAGGATATTACATTTGGAAATGCGTCTCCATAGATGTCCACTGGGTTTCAGGGCATAGATGATGTGAACAGCTCCTTCTGTGTCATCGTCGTCGATATCTTCTTCAATATCGGGTATTGTAGGAGTCTGCCCGCACTTACTACCTTGAGGTTCTGCACTTTCAGATGTGTGGATGATCGGCACACCTTGGGGAAATAATTGGGCTTGTTTCAGGCCGAATACCTTTTTTCCTGAGCACGGCAGGGTCCCTGGTGAGGACAGGACCCTCTACACCTGTAACACGTCTTGGGAACCGGGTTTGATTTAGGGCTTGATTTTTTTTTCAGTACTTGGGAAGCCAATGTGTTCACAGGCTCAGTCTTCACCTGACATTGTAGAGCTGCTTGGATGTGCACTGCTCTCACTTTGGACAATCCTTTAGCCTGACCCATCTACAGCATAACGGCCATTGACATCTCTGGGACCTGAAGGATGTTTTCCCTTAGCTTGATCAAGGAGCAACCCATAATGAATTGAGCTTGAATCTCATCATCAGCATCTGGTAGCATGCTGGTGCTGGCCAAGTCTTTTGGGTGAGAATAGAAGGTATCCACCGACTCCTCAGGGACTTGACGAGCTTGGCACAGCAGGAACCTCTTATAGTCAGGGTTTGTGAGGGTTCAAAGTGTGCAGTCAAAGCCTTTTTTTGCGTTGTGTATGTGAAAGGTGGGCCACCTTCCATGACTGACTTCCCCAGATTATGAATGGCCGCACCTCCCAAGTGTAATAACATGAGACGTCACCTATCATTACCTAGTGCTACAGCTCCAGAATAGTTTTCCAGCTGTTCAACCCAGTCCTTCCATCTTGGAATTGATGACATGATAGGTCAAACAAAAATCTGTCTCATCCGATTATGGGAAGTCTCACCATTGGCACCAGGCAGTGTGGCGTTGTTATCTCCCCAGATGTTGAGACAAGAAGCAGATCAGCTGTAGCACCAGTGGGATCGCTTAGTGTGTTGACCAGTAGGTAAAGCTAGCTTGTCCCAAATGTTCAGGATTAGTGGCTGTCGCACTTATGAGCAATATGCAGGGCCAGTTATCCATGTGTGGCGCGCGCTCTGGTCAGAAAAAAGGTCAGGTAGGTGCACGTGGGAAAAAGGCTTTATCTCCTCAAAATCATGCGCTGATGGTAGCAAAATACTGCAAGCAAACTCACCTGCCAGATGGAGGGCAGGCTGGAAGACAGGCAGGAGGGCACTTCCGTGCCTCATGAGCAAAGAAGGTGGGAGGGTTGATGTGGCCAGGAGTGGCAGCCTCACCATCAAAATAAGACTTCTCGCTGGCACTGCCACATGCAGGAGGCTGGGAGCAGGGAAAACACTCCCCTCCTGCCTCAATGATATGAGCATGTTCCCCTGCATGCAGGCAGTCTAGAGCAACAGAGCAGGAACCACCAGGAGTGCCATGAGTAGAGCCCGGGGATCAGGGCAGCAGAGCAGCAAGACATGCTTCATTGCTGGCAGACATGATCGCCAGGCTCCCTCGATCGTGGTGTGCAGCACAATGGTAAGTGTTCGCATACCCACTTGTCATCAGTTTGTTGTGTTCCAGCACTCCAGGCCACAACAGCAATGGGCTAAGCATTAATAATTAAGCAGACAGCACTGGTTGAGTTGGTAACTCTAATGACCACGAGGGCCCTTTTATTTACACCCCTGTGATCTTAATGCAGCTGCCATCGCTGCTGATGTGGAGTGGTGTGGCTCACTGGTTAGAGGCGGCAGACCCAGAAGCAGAGAACAGCCCGGGACCAGGGTTCAGTTCCTGACGCGGCAGGGTCGTGGACCAGGGTCAGCAGACTCGATAATTCTCGCCTCGGTGCCTTTTCTAACCAGGGATCACACTCGGCAACTCTCGGCATTAGCTTGCCTCATCTCTACAACGGACCCCCACATTCGCTGGGGATGCCTGGTTTCACCTTGGAGATACCCAGTAGGGACCATCTCACAGGGATAGCCAGGACGCGTTCCCCAGCGGTCTACAGTGCCACGGCGCCTCAGGGCAGCAGTGTGCTTTACAAGACACATACTTTACATTACATTGCTGATCAGAACAAGTTCTAACTGCCAAACACCCCAGGGCAATATCCACAGTTAGGATGGTCCTACTCCACCATAACAGTACACAATCATTTGCAACGCTCATGGAATCTGGCCCCAGAGTGCTTGTAATATTTAACTAGCCCTTATAAACAGCAAATAAAGCGGAGTAATCAATGCTTGTTGATAATATTGTTAACAATGTATATTTTACATTTATTATTTACCATGAAATCAGCAGACTATCTTCCTTACGTTTTTATGCAAAGGTAGAAATTGCTTGTAATTTATGGTCATTTACTTTCTCCAAGAGTCTATACTGAAGGGATGGGGAAAGCTCAGGTGGGTGAGGTCGAGAAACATTTGGCAGAAATGGGTGAAATATCTCAAGCTCACCTGATTTGCAGAGATGAAGGAAGGTCTCCCCAGTTACAGCAGGAAATTGTCTGCTCAACATTTTCCTGCAACAGGTGGGCGGGGCATCATGCAGCAGAAAATCATCATCATTCATGAGTTCCTGCAGTGAAATTGTTGCAGCCTGTGCTTTTGTGAACCCTCAGCCCTCAAGCGGTCAGAATGATGTGTAATAGGGAGTACAGCAGGCGTCAGTGCTGACCAACACACGTAGAGAAGTGAGGAGCACGGGAGAATGACAGACAGGGTTCTCACACCCTACTAATTCTCACACTAACTTTTTTAGGCCTATTTCCCGATTCCTCCCCTGGTACTTGGAAACTTGTCTAATTTGCAGTCGGCATTATCTCTGCCAGCAATTCATCGAGTGTAAAAGGGCATGCTGTAGTGCTGCCATTGTATAGTGATTCAGTTGTAAATAAATATCAATATAAGCTATCTTGATAATAGTGATTTATGACCAGAGGCTTTTGAAGAATCCTGGGAAATGTAAACTGACATTTGGTGACATGTGAAAAGTGTGCAATTTTCTCACCTAAAAGGCACTCATTTAGAGCTGTGTGCTCAATCCAAGATAATACATTGGTGTGGAGATAAATTTAAAACACTAAGGAGCCTGTTCATCAAAACGTCACACAGCATAGCCCTGCTCTGCGTGACAGAGAACAGGAAGTATATACACACTGTATTTAGCATAATATGGTGCATTCCTGCCTTTTCCCAATGCTGGTGCATAATGAGTTGCCTAGAGCCAAAGCAGACACTCTTGCACCATGGTGCAAGAGGGGCTGCATTGTAAACATGATTGTTTTTGTGCAGGACGGGGCACATTCCTTCACAAAAACAATTCCCTGAGGTATTTTCCCTTTTCTATGTGTGTGAAGCACATATAGAAAGAGAAACACATGAGGAGAAATAAACATATGGCTCCTCGCTAAGTCTCACCTTGCGAGGCATAGCAGTTTTTGAGTATTCTCAGGTCTACCTCTTATGGTATGCGTCTGAGAATGCGCCAAAATCCATGAGTGCGTGGGAGCACCCACAAACTAACCATGGAATGCCTCCCTGGGGCGGAATAACACAACACAGTGATTTGCGCTGCGCTACTCTGAATTTATCGAGCCACTCAGGGCCACGAAAGATGGCCTTACTTGGCTTTATAAATCGCATTTAGTAGTTGCGTCGCTTGCACCCTGTTGCAAGAAGTCAAGGTGACACAACAATAAGATAAATATGGCTCTATAAGAAAATTTTTTGCACTGAAAGTAAGGAATAACCTTCTGTGATCGAGCTACTGCAAAATTGTGCTTCATATGGAAGCCCACTTTTACGACTATTCTTTAATTGGTGGCAAAATATGACAATATTTTTTTAAGATGGAAGTACCATAGTCCTCTTCTTATGCAGTAATGGTCAATCATTACTGCAAAGCTGAAACAAGAGTGCTGGTATGTATGTGATTTGTTTCACAAGTCTAGCTAGCGTGAACTCTATAGTTCTGGTTAAGAGAGGGCTGCTGATGAATGCCACCGTACAACGTATGACTTCCGCTGTGCTATTCCTGAGCAATTCACCCGCACTTCACCCTACTTAACGGTTTACTCTGGATCAATGACCATGAATAATGTAACTGTTCAGGACTTCTGTGTCTTTTTCCAGCAAATATCAATGCTTTCTTCCTGTATAATTCCTGTAATGAGTTGCATCAGTGCCTTTGTGACTTCCTCAAATAGCTCGCAGCTCATGACCAATTTCCTCTGCAGCTGTTGTGGGTTAGATGAGTAGCATGTTATGGTCTCTGCTGTGTTTTTGGATCTGTACTGGTTGTGCATCCTTGTTTCTTCACACTGTGTTCTTTCGCAGAGGTGCAAATACTTAGCATTGCCCTAAACCAAAGTGAATGGATGATCAAAAAAACAAAAGAAAATAATAATAACTAAATAACAGCACGTTTTACAACTTCTAAAACGACTAAAATGTAGAAGAAAATCTAATTGTGGTGTCGGTGTACGGTAATGTGCACACACCCTATGACACATTTTAGCCCGTTTGTAGGGGGTATATTAAAGGTCCAAGCATCTTTCCAAGCACAGTCAGAGCATGTCGTCAGCCTTGAAACATACAGTTGTCTCTTTACTTTTTAAAGTCTTTCAGAATATGGACAAAGCAGAGTCATAAAGGCAACCATTTTAAGGCTGATGGAGCTCACGGTGGTCCATCTACACAAGCATGCCATGGAGGATTATACATGGAGATGCAGAGGTGCAAACAGGCGGTATGGAGCGACAGAGAGGCGATTATACATGGAGGTGCAGAGAGGAACTGAAAGAGTTGCAGCCTCCCGCTACAAATTTGAAACAAGACTTGATAACATAATATAAATTAATAATATGCAAATAAGATTGGATCAGGAAAACTTTAAGTAATATGTTTCATATTGAAAGCGCTATGATATTTTGGGAATATGTCTAACAAACTGAAAAGTTTAAGAAATTTCAACAAAAACAAACAGCATTTCCGAATATAGGCAGTGCTTTATTTGAGCTGGAGGTTGCAGGTGGGGACCACCATCACTTATCTTTGGGGACTGGCACTTATTTTTCCTCACCAGACTTTCGCCGAAAAACAAGAGGGGAAAAAAATAAACGGGGAAAGGAAACAGAAGGAGTAGTGTTGTAAATGAAGATACCTTCATGTAGGTAGGAAGTCATGTAGCCAGGCATCAAATTAAAGGACAAAAGATGGCAGAAACCATCAATAAGTCCTATGAATATTAGACACATAAAACATCAACAAGTACATTCAGTTTACCCCTAACCGTACACAGTGCGCCTTTGACCCTTACAATACACATCCCGGTACAACACATCATCCTTAACCTTATCAGGGTGCAACACACATGCCCCTACAAACATACCTGTAATCTCGTAGGAAGGACACTAACTACAACACGTCCTTAACCCCTTAGCAAGGACATTTCTCAACATCAGGGTGCAACACACATGCCCCTACAACAGAACCCAAGAGTTTGTACCACAACAGAAAGTCTGGATAAGTCACATAACCAAACATCACAAGAACGGCAGGGGGTTCATGCAAGAATTAATGGTGAAAACGGATATGTCAGATGATTTAATGTCACTTAGATACAACTTTTCCTATTCTGGACAATCTGTTTGGAAGTCGATGGTGCCAGTTCTTTCTCAAATTGGTTCAAATGAACTGAGCTAAGACTACGAATCTCAGAAGAAAGTGACTTGGTAAACGAGTGCCCACGATTAGAAAATATGTGTTGCAATAACTCAAGCTCATCATCATTTAAACCTTGATGTGCAAAATTATATTTTCACCAGTAAAATTAAGAGCATTGCACAGCTTTTCACTAGACAAAGTGGTGACATTTGTGTGCTTGTACACCTTTGCCTGCAAAATATTTCCAGAAAAGTCTCCTGATAAAAAGCTTTTGCTGTAGTATTTTCATGCAAAAACAAATATTTAGCTGTTTTCATCTGTCCTTTTTCGAAATATGTATTGAAAACTCTTCCATAAATGAAACAAGCATTTGCAATGCAATCAGCCTCGTCTTTGGCACCTTATATGTATTTAGCTATTCAGCACATTAGCCTGGGTGCTGAAACATCTACTTTTGTTAAAGATGGAGGGAAAGTAAGCACCAAACTGCGTGACATGCCAGGTATTATTTTTGTTTTTTAAAACATAAATAAAAGGCATTGTCAATTACAATGCCAATAGCTTAAACTCACATAAATGTGAGACCTATTGCATTGCAAATGCTTGTTAAAAGTTCATCACCTGCAAGACCAGGCCCACTTAAAGCCCTGTATAGAATGTGGTTGTGTTCTTTCCAACCAGTTGTCAAAGGAAGAGAAGTTTTGAATACGGGGACCAATTTTCAGATGCCACTAAATTGAAGCAGAGTTGTCTGGGGCGCTAATGTTGCTAAGGCAAGACAGAGAGCAAGGGTAAAAGTGGACATATAGCACAGTTGTGGTAGTATATGAGGGATGTGCAAGGGGGGAGGGGTCACTGTTATGCTAATGGAGCAAGACTTCGAAGAGTAGCAATTGGGTCAGCGCCTTGAGACCCTCCCGGGTGAGTTGCGCGCTTTACAAATGCTGTGATTGATTGATTGATTGAAGATGGCACAGGTCTACATCAGGTCTGACATCCGGTCTACAAATAATACAGCATAGTGCTTAAAGAAAAGACTGAAGTACGAACGGGGCAGATGAGACTACACACTGGGGTCCCAACCAAACAGAAGCTCCAAAAGAGGGAGAAAGTGCATGTATCAGCTAATGAGATAGGCTTAGATAGATAGAATTTAGGAGCAATGAGAGATGCACTTCTCTGTGTTTCCTTATATCTCATCATCATAAGCATCTTGGGCAGAGGAGCAGACTTTGGCATTTTTTACTATATATTCTATTAAGGTTATTGCTAGGTTTATCTCTGGAGATGTTATGGACATACTTGTTAAGCGATACAGAACTCATTGTCAGTCTATTCACGTTGTTTTTAACCATTGTTGTATGTTGATTCTGCTGTTTGCAGCTAATTCGGTCTCGCCTTTGGGACCTTACGTAACAAATGTTTTAGCCAGTTTTAGAGTCAGTGGCCCAAATCCTGCTGCTAGTGCAGGCTTTGTTTCAACAAATAAATATTGTTCCTGATGACAGCCTAGTTATACCTCTGTTGGGAATCAAAAAGAGTCGCAATGAGCCCTGCCTTTTCTAAACCCTGATGTCCAGTTCAGAGCCTCCCCTGACAGCCTTCGGCTGCCTCGACGGGAATGATTTCAGCCCACCGCTCCCAGCGCTTCAGATCGCAGGGCACGCGGAAGATGACACTGCATTGTACTTTGGTAACTACTAATGTTGTTGGGATGTACAATAGGCAGGGAATAGAACATATAAGGCGGAGACATGTTATCAAATTTGATTGTATAGAGGATAGGGTTTTTTCAGACATCCACATAGGAAATATACACTAAGATAGTTTTAAACACTGTTCTGCGTCACTGCTTATATCGGAGAACATATATTAGGAACTTGCAACTAGCGCTTGAGTTCACCATTGTAGCATTTATTTACCTCGGTGTGGTTATGTCACCAATTATGAAGCATGTCACAATAACCTGTGGGTGAGGTGACCTTTCCAAAATCTGTGGTAGACACCAACTCGAAGCTGGATCTAATAAGGAGGCACTATGCAAATGTCGAAGAGTCCTGGGACAATTAGAGTGGCGGTTTTCTGATTTAGTGGGCCAATAGGACCACGTGGGGTGATCTACGGAAACTGAATAGACTTTGCCAGTTAGTTTGGATGGGCACACTCCAAGCGTGAATTAATATGCCATGCACTGGCATGGGCGATGGCCATGCCCTGAGTATGCTGTAGGCAGGACAATAAATGGCCACTACTGCGCCCTGAGAACAGGACTCACAAGCTCATTATATAGTCAGAGTGCACCAGGCATAGTTCAAAGCTGCAGGGCGAGTCCAATGCCCTGTGCAATGTGAGTAGAGCCGCAGTCTGTATGTAATGACTGCATGGGAATCCCCAGCAGTGGGCATTGTGCGGAATACCTCCAGGTAATAATACTTTGTGTGCATAGAGTGCAGTAGATGGACATATGCACAACCCTGTGCCATGTTTCACATAGGGCGTGAGTGAGGACATGGCATGGGCAAAATTAGGCACTGTGCCAAGCAGCTGAATGGAGGGAGGAGCCGGGGCTGGGAGCTGGCGGCTGAGCAGAAGATGGAACGGCCGGGAGCTTGAACCAGGGCAGAGCTCGTTTTCTGCAAAAACACACCCATGAATGCAAATTGACTCTGACACATACACACACAAACATACCCGTACACACACCGACTCAGAGGCACACACATACAAAACACACAGAGACACATCCTGACTCAGTCAAATGCACTCGCACACACACGCCCTCCGAACCCAGCGCAGCACACCTCTCTCACTATAGCGGAGGTCTGGGGTACCCTTCTTACTGGGCAGCCCCTCCTACTCCTCCATGCGCGCCCCCGGCCCCATGCCATGCCTGTGCCGCTAATGTTCCCAATTCACCAGTGGCACAGGGGGCTTGTAAATCTGCCCCTTTGTCCGGGAGAGATAAGCTTATCTTGGCCGTGTGCCTCCCATGGCGATAATGTTGGTTCCAAGCCCGGATCTGTGCTGTCCTGGCATTTTTGAGAATTGTGGAGCAAAGGGGTTAGAGGGGGCTCTGCTTTACGATCCATAATGCACCCTTATATAAAGTGAGGGGTGCCTGCACGCCAAGGAGATGTCCCCGGCCAAAGGGACCCCATAGAGCGCTGGGGGACACCGCAGACAAGGCCCAGAGTGCAATTCCTTCATTATCCCAAACTGTTGTCCGTAAATTCTTTTTTTTGCAGTTGTGCATAACGTAAACTCGACCCAGTGCTTTACATGAGCACCAGATACATTACATAAGCACACATTCATTTTTGGTAGGAACGGGGGATTAAGTGATTTTCCCAAAATCACAGGATGATTAGCCGACGTAGAGAATCAAACCTAGTGGCGTAGCCAGGCCTTCTGCCGCCCGTGGCTGTTCAAGGCTTTGTCGACCGCTGCGGCCGTAAAGGCGGGGTGCGCCGCCCCTCCCCCTCCTTGCTACCGCTACGCCACTGCTCGGACCTGCTTCCCCAGCTCCACAGTCGAGCTCTGGCTGTTATGCCACATCCTCTTATAACATCCCGGGACACAGAAGCCTGCTCACCTACGGATGACAGTTGTCCAGTGTTCAGACTTGAAGAAGCCCGGGGTCTAATGTGAACTGAGAAAGACCAAAACGTTCATTGTGGTGGCATTTCCCACAGCATGTTTTTGCTACAGGCCCCACATATGAACGTTGAGTGCCATGTACCTGGAAAGGCATGCTACAAATATCTGCCTCTCTAGAAATGGCGCACACATAGCTTTTGTGACAAGGTACTTCACTTTGGTTATGGGGTTCGCAACTAGAAACTGGGTGTAATAGGGAGGCACTTTGCAAATGTCGAAGAGTCACATAGGGCCTGAGTGAGCACATGGCATGGTCACAAGAAGGTACTGTGCCAAGCAGTCGAATGCAGGGAGGAGGCGGGGCTCGGAGCTGGAGGCGGAGCAGAAGATGGAGCAGCCGGGAGCTTGAACCAGGGCTGACCCCGTTTTCTGCAAAAACACACACACAATTACATATTGACTCAGACACACACACACACCCACACACATACATAAACAAATATACCTGCACACACACACACACACACACACACATACATACAAAACACAGACAGACACATCCTGACTCAGACCAACTCACTCGCACATACACACCCTCCGTTCCCAGCGCAGCACACCTCTCTCGCTATAGCGGGGGGGCTGGGGCACCCTTCTTACTCTGCAGCCCCTCGTGCATGCCCCCAGCCCGACACCATGCCCATGCTGCTACTGTTCCCAATTCATGTTCCTCTTGCAGCTGAGGAGCACAGTTGCTGTTTTACGGCCTGTACACGCGTCCGGATCAACAGCGTTATCCCTGCTTTCTTACTCACTATTAAGGCCAAGTCAAACGGCAAACTATCCTCGTCAAAGTCCCAGGGGTGACACTAATGCGGGGCATTGGCCGCTGTGAATGCTATCCCAGGATAAACAGACTGCACTTGGCAGGGGGGCTGTGCGCATGCGAAGAAAGAGCACAAACGGGAGTGCGGGTGGGAGGGGCTGAGAAGGACGGACTGCGGGAGGGGGGGTGACGTAGGGGAACAAAATAGTGCCTTAAGTAAAGGGGCCAGTAGCCGTGGTAGGATACAAATGATGACATGCTCGTCATGAGGCGGGACCGACAAGCATAAAACCTATCGAAGGCTGCATTAAGGAAATAAGCCAATAAGAAATATGGGCGAAGAGTGGGTGGAGCATCCACAAACCTTCCCCACTATAGTGTATACTGCATGCCTTGTAAAGCGAGCCGCGCATGCGCTGCAGCGCTACCCGAGGCCTAAAAAGGCAATATGAGTAGGAACAGAGAAGGTAAAATGTTTATTCGGAGTTCAACTCCGAATATCTTACTAACAAAGCTCTAAATATTTGGCTAATTGTTACAATGAATGTTTCTTAACGTTCTATATGCTGGGCCAATCTAAGAATATATAGAGACATATTTATGAAATAGTGGTGCAGAACAGCAAAGCAAGTGAACTTGCTGCACTGCACTTCCTCACTGGGAAAGGGCGGGAATGTGCCATATTTAAGGCATAGGTGCATTCCTGACTTTCCCCCCTGCTTTGGTGTACAATGGACTGCTTAGCGCCAACACACACACCCTTGCACCAGGGTGCCTGCTTCGCATATAGGATTGTTTTTGTGGAGGAAGAAACACCTTTCTCGTCAAAAACCATCCTGCAAGGCATGTTCCCCATTCTATGTGTGCTGCAGAATGGAGGAAGTAACGAGGAGAAAGAAAGATATTTCTCCTTGTTAGGCATCTCCTGGGGAGGCATATCTTTTTGGTACATTCCCAGGTTTACAAGGCCTTGTAAATCTGAGAATGTGTCAAAAATCATGGGAGCACCCACGCAATGCTTATGGAACACCTACCCGGAGCAGAGTAACAAAACGCAGTGATTTGTGCTCTGTTACTTTACTCTAGATTTTTGGAGCCGCTCAAAGCGATGCAAAGTGGCTTTAAATGGCTTCAGAACTCTGAATTAGGGTTGTGTCACTCTTCCACCATGTTGCGTGGTGCAAAAGCAACACAAACCAGGTCATAAATATGGCCCATAGTTTTGCAAACTTTTTGGCATGCATGCAGCAGTCTGATATGTATGTTCAAAAAGCATACTGATTCATGTTAACCTTCTTAATGCACTATTATGTCTAATGACGCAACAGTTCTTTAGGTCAAACACACGGTCTCAATTTGCATTTGACTTAATGATGTAGATGGAAAAACAGGTTGGTCAAAGACTACAAGTGGGCCTTTTTACTATGGTTTTACACAACAAAGCTCCTAGCTAGAGGTATGAAATGACACAAATCTAAGCAGAAAACTGCAGGCAGGAGAACTGGTTTGGGTTGGCTTCCATTTCAAGTACCTCTCTATGCAGTTTTGTAGATATAGCCTTTGTGGGGTGTGGTGCTCCTCAAAGCAGGATAGTCTCCAGCCAGAAACATCCATAACAGATGCACAAAGAGGTGTGAACTATTTGCACCTGGCACTCAGTAGCCACACCTGCGTCTCCACTACATTAAAAATCATTGATCACTGCAGCATCATAGTAATGTTGCTGCGTTCTCCTTGTGGATTTGGCCTTTGCCGTATTGGCTGAGGTTGGTGACTTTCCTATATAGAATCGGATACAGAGCTCTTGAGGACTTGAATAAACTTGGTGAGTTTCCATTCGAGCAAATTCAAGATGTTGAACTCTCTCCACAGTATTCCCCTAACTTCCTTTGTGTTTGGGTATGTGAGGAACTGGACCTGCCTGTCCTCCTGCAGCCCGCAAGCAACAAAGGAAATACAGATGCTGCTTCTGAGCAGATTCAGTGGTTTAATTAACTTTTAAAATACTTGAGCATAAGCTTGAATCAATTCCTTATTAATGTACTGAATGTCAACACTGATGCATCATGAAACACAAGTAAAATGGAAATGTTAAAGTTGTACAAGCGACTGGCTAGAAATCTCCATACATTCTGCATGATAAGCCTGTTAGTCGGACAGAGTCTGCTAGGAAATATTTCGGTATGGATCAAGCGATTTGGCTGTGCTGACTTCAGGATGAAGCTCAAAATGGAGGAGCCAATTACGGTGAAAATGTCAGGCATGGTGAAGATGCCCAACATGTCACCATGGTAATCCAGTGTGACTATTTGTATTCAGCAAATTCAAGATACTCTCTTTATCACCTCAACTTCAGTGAGTGGTGGGTGACACCACCTACATCTTTCCTGTATTTACGGTGACTGAAAAAAAGGAACAGACCAAACAGTTCCTGAGTCGAGCCATAAGGCATGGATGAAAGTGAATAGGCTGTTTAGTATGCAGCTTTGGTTATATTCTGCAGCCCCGAAACAGGGTGATATCAAGGAAAAGGTTTGGGCCACGATACACTAGAAAGAGTGCAGAGCAGAGACTTGACAGTCTATGTTAAGAGTTAAGTGCCAGGCCATTCCTGCACTTGTTGGTATCAATTTTTTGAACACTTCTGTGTTCTTTCCATCTTTTGGCTCCCAAACTATAGAACAATCCACTACGAGAAATAAGGAAAGGCAACATATATATGGCCCTCCGGAGGCTCATTGACATTGCTCCATTTAAAAGGTGGTGTACTGTCAGTGCCCCTCCTGAGAGCAGTTCTGGGCAAGGGGTAAAGGGGGTCCCATGTACCCCCCAGACATCCCTTTGCAGGTGGGGGCAGTCAATGACGGAAACAGAGATGGTGTCACTTGTCAGACTGGAGCAGTGCAGCACCAGAGACTGTGCCATGTGTCACACTCGAGCAATGCAGTTCCTATGCTCATACTGCTGCCCTCTAGTAATGCTACAAGGCAACTGCAGCATAATAATGAAAAGGGCTGTCCTATGCAAATAATGTACTCCCATGCTTCCATAAGTTATGGAAACAACACCAGCTTGCATGATACATGTTCCATCTGCATGAGCTAGAGAGAAAGTTCAATAAAAACATAATGTACACAAATGAAAACTAACTGGCGCCTCAGGAGCACTGTAGGGGGCAAGCACACAGATCAAGGGTTGAAGCAGATCTATCTGGCTGGCCTACATAAGGCAAACTGCATGCCTTATGCTACAATGCTTTTCTTAGTTTTAAGACCCCAAGAAAGATTTTTGCCTTGCACTTTCAAGCTACCACGCTGCCCACAAGAATATGCTGGCAAAATGGACTGACACACAAGGATGCCAAATAAAATCTATTTGCCCATAAGTTATACAATAGGTTAACTGGCGACTCTTCTGAGGAGCATCGCCCCTGTCTCAAACTGGTTGGAAATGAAAAATAAAATAATAATATACATGTTTTATTATGGTTTTACTTTTCCTTTCCTGCCGAGTCTTGGGTGTGGGGCCAGGGGCGATGAAAGGCACGGGAGGAGTGATAGGCACAGGCTCCCAGACTCACTGGGAGTGCACATTTGTGGTGCTCAGGTCAATCCTGATGCTGATTTCATGCTGCCAACAGCAGCATGAAAGCAGCATCAGGATTGGCCACAATGGAGTCTTGGAGCCTGTGCCTGGAGGAGAGGAGTAGAAGAGTGTGACGCGGCCGGCTGCAGGTATATTTTTTAAAAAAATATTTATTTTTTAAATTTTGTTCCGTGACTCAGTCCCCAACCGCATCTCCAATTCCCCACAACACCGGCCGCTACTGCACAGGACATGTGGTCCACACTGGCGTAACGAAACTTGAGGGGGCCTCCCTGCAAGGATATTGGAGGGCCCCCCTCCGGGCTCAATCCGGAGCTCTACAGCCAGAGTGCTGTCCGGAGGGGGGCCCCTGGAGCTTGAGGCCCCCCACACCACAGGGGCTGCGGGGGCCTGTGTTACTCCCCTGGTGGTCCAACAGTCAAAGCTGCTGACTGGGCAACCCGGTTCCAGTCCCGGCCTCACCACAACTTCTTATGAGGCTACGCAAATCCCTGAATCTCCCCGTGCCTTAAAAAAAAAATAGTAATATAATTTGGTGTTCAAGTAAAGCTCTCAAATGCCCGTGGGCCAGGTTTGCTCCATATAAAAAAAAATTTCAAAGACATGCTGCAAAGTGCGAACCTTTGCTGCGGAAGTCCCCAGACTTGACTTGTATGGAGGTATCAAGAATTTTTACAGTGCCACGTGTGATTCCCATTCCTCTTACTTGTCAAGTATTTTGCCTCTGCACTACTAATATATCAGTTTTTTTTCACAAACACCGTGTTTGGTGAAGATGGCAATGTTCATGATAGAGGATGCTTATGGTGTGCATGGTGTGTCGCACACTTTCTTTAAAGCATTTCTGGCCATCATTAACAAACCTCTAAGAAAGGATATCAACACAGCTGTCAGAGACCTGCATTTGCACCTTAACTTACCTATTTTTTGAGCCATCTCTGATTGCATTTTTTGCAGTGTTTTGCAGTCAACTACAAAAAGTCCACGAGCCACAACCCCCCACAACCCATCCCTCGAAGATATTGGAACAAAATCACCACCGAACAACTCTTCACATCGCTTCACCAAAACCCCCCCACCAAATCATCGGACCCAAACCAAGCAGCCACTAACCACACCCAATGGCTCACCCATAGCGCCGACAAACTTGCACCCTTGAAAAACCATCTTATCAAGCAAGGTAGCAAAAAAGCCCCCTGGTTCAACGATGACCTTAAGAAATCCAAGAAGCTCTGTCGTACTCTCGAGAAAACCTGGAGAAAAAATCCAACCACTGATAACCTAACCACCTTCCAGAACGCCACCCGCAAACACCACCAACTAATCCTATCCACCAAGAAATCAGCATTCAAGGATCGACTTGACAACAATGCACAAAACAGCAAAGAACTATTCAACATCGTCAAAGAATTTACTAACCCCACCGCCGGCACCAACAACATTTCTCCCTCCCAAGACCTTTGCGACTCTCTATCCTCATTCTTCCATAACAAAATCGCCGAAATACATAACAGCTTTGAAAACCAGTCCGAAGACATGGCCACTCCACCCATTCCCGAACCAACACCACCCGCTAACAACCTTTGCGCCTCGAACCCAATCACCACCGAAGACACCATCCGACTGATGAACCCCATCCACTCAGGATCGCCAACCGACCCTTGTCCCCACCACATTTTCAACAAAGCAGGCTCCATCATCGCACCTTATCTCCGCGATGTCATCAACTGTTCCTTCAACTCCGCTACCTTCCCGGAAATCTGGAAACATGCCGAACTCAGCGCCTTTCTGAAGAAACCCACAGCAGACCCCTGCAAACTTAAGAACTACCGCCCCATCTCGCTCCTTCCATTCCCAGCCAAAGTCATTGAGAAAGCAGTCAACAGTCAACTCGCCGGCTTCCTCGAATCCAACAAATCCCTCGACCCCTCACAGAACGGCTTTCGAGCCAAACACAGCACCGAAACCGCCCTCATCGCAGCAACAGACGACATTCGAACACTACTGGACAACGGAGAAACAGTTGCCCTCATCTTACTTGACCTCTCCGCAGCCTTTGACACAGCCTGTCATAGCACCCTCATACAACGACTCAGCAACATCGGAATACAAGGAAAAGCATTGGAATGGATCATATCGTTCCTTGCCGGAAGAACCCAGAGAGTCCGCCTGCCCCCTTCAAATCAGAGGCCACCAAAGTCATTTGCGGCGTACAACATGGATCATCACTCAGTCCCACCCTCTTCAACGTATACATGAGTCCCCTCACTTCCATCGCACGTCAACACAACCTCAACATCATCTCCTACGCAGACGACACCCAGCTGATTCTCTCCCTCACCAAAGACCCGAACACTGCCAAAACCAACCTACTCGAAGGAATGAAAGAAGTAGCCGAGTGGATGAAGAACAGCCGTTTAAAACTGAACTCGGACAAAACGGAAGTCCTCATCTTAGGCTCATCCCCCTCGGCCTGGGATGACTCTTGGTGGCCACAAGCCCTGGGAACTGCACCCACACCAACGGATCACGCACGTAACCTGGGCTTCATCCTGGACTCCTCCCTCTCAATGACCAGACAAGCCAATGCCGTCTCATCATCCTGCTTCAACATCCTACGCATGCTCAAAAAAGTCTTCCGTTGGATCCCCACTGAAACAAGAAAGACGGTCACCCACGCACTGGTCACCAGCCGGCTGGATTACGGAAACACCCTTTACGCCGGAACCAGTCAAACTACAGAAAAAACTTCAATGCATCCAAAACGCATCAGCCAGACTCATACTGGACATCCCTCGTCAAGCTCACAATTCCGGTCATCTAAAAGATCTCCACTGGCTCCCCGTCAACAAGAGAATAACGGCCGTCTCCTCACCCACGCACACAAAGCCCTCTATGACCTAGGACCCGAATGCCTCAACACGAGACTGTCCTTCTACACCCCCACCCGCCAACTACGATCATCCAATCAAGCCCTCGCCGCAATTCCGCGCATCCACAGATCCACCATGAGGGGTAGATCCTTCTCCTACTTAGCGGCCAAGACCTGGAATTCCCTCCCCACACACCTCCGCCTTACTCAGAACCACCTCTCCTTCAGAAAGCAACTAAAAACCTGGATATTCGATAAGTAATTTCACCCGCCTCCCAAGCGCCTTGAGACCCTCTGGGTGAGTAGTGCGCTATACAAATTTCTGCACTTGAACTTGAACTGCCTGCACCTTATAAAGAATGCTCTCCTTTCTGTTTGCAACTCTACAGTCAATTTGAGACCTGTTGGTGCATTACCTCACCCTTCTTCATCCCTGGCTCTAGTCTAGGCTGTGCTTAGCCCTTTCCTCGGCTCCCAAAGATTTGGATGGGCGGGCGACTTGGTGCATTCATGTGTGAATTGATGCATGAATGTGTGAATGAATGGATAGGCATAGGCTAGTGAATAGATCAATGGGATAGTGGTCTGATTAATTAATGGGTGAGAGAATGCACATAGATGTGAGAAGGCCATCTCGGCAGCCCTCTGCCATGCATGGACACTCACACATCCATTACTTTGCAGTCCGATTTTAGGATTATGTGTCTATTATGCAGGAAATGGGTAATGGGTGGAGAAGAGTGTTGCCGGTGGCAGAGGCAGCCTCCATTCACTTAGCGCTTTTAAAAAAACCGTATTTTCTCTGCACTGCTCGCGCTGTTGTAATAGCGAATGTTTTTATGTAGCGATTAGAGGCTATTTTTAAACGTTCAGTGTGGGTTAGCGGGTAAACTTACTGAGAATCACTGGTATTCACCTCAGCTGCTCAGTTTTTCTCCCACTCCCGCCCCGGTCCGCCGCGTCCAATCATGGGCGTTTGATGCGGAGGGCGAGGAGGAGCCTTGCACTTCCGGGCTCAGGGAGCACAGGTCAGCGCTCTAGCGACGCTGAAGGCTAAAGTTTATTTAAGGTCAGCTGGGACTGCAACGCGCTGTGGAGAAGAGTGTTGCCGGTGGCAGAGGCAGCCTCCATTCACTTAGCGCTTTTAAAAAAAACGTATTTTCTCTGCACTGCTCGCGCTGTTGTAAGAGCGAATGTTTTTATGTAGCGATTAGAGGCTATTTTTAAACGTTCAGTGTGGGTTAGCGGGTAAACCTACTGAGAATCACTGGTATTCACCTCAGCTGCTCAGTTTTTCTCCCACTCCCGCCCCGGTCCGCCGCGTCCAATCACGGGCGTTTGATGCGGAGGGCGAGGAGGAGCCTTGCACTTCCGGGCTCAGGGAGCACAGGTCAGCGCTCTAGCGACCCCTCTCATCACTATAAATGTGCTTTGGGCAGCGACCGCGTGCAGCGGGCGCGCCGGAAGCGCGCCGAAGTCGAGCCAAAGTCAAGCCAGTCTGCGCCCGTCCGCGGCCAGACGGGGCGCGGGGCCACAAACCCTGGCTCCCCTACTACAACCACTATAAGGTACGGCAGACAGGAATTGCTCGCCCTCCAACCTGACACGCTAGCAGCCTGCAAACACTCCTTGCATGCCCTGTCGTTAAATAAATGCACTTTATGTACTTTTGCTCCCATCAGTCATATCCCAGCAACCAGCACGGGTCATACCATCAAAGCAGCCTTACTTAACTGTAGATCCTTACGCAAACACAGCATAGAAATCTTCCATTTACTTGAGGACCAGAATCTTAACATCTTATTCCTGACGGAAACTTGGCTGGATGACTATTCAGACCCTGACATTATTCAGGCCCTCCCCCCTGGATACTCCCTTTCCAGACTGGATAGGAAAGACGGCAGAGGGGGTGGCATCGCCATCGCTACGAAAGCCCCTCTAGTATGTACCTTATCTCCCATACAGGTTGATCATAGTGAAGCTGGCTCTTTCACGATTAACACCGGTCCCAATCATTCTATATCGGGCATTCTGATATATCCCCCACCTGGTAGGCTATTTGACTTCACTTCCACCCTGATGGAAGCCATAACCCACTTAGCACTAAGGAAATCTCGTTTATTAGTGCTAGGAGATCTCAATGCCCATTTTGAAGACCCCTTAGATACTGACGCGTCTGATATTCAAGCAGAGCTACTCTCGGTACAATTTGATTTAAAGAACAAGGAACCGTCACATCAACTAGGACACTTATTAGACCCCGTTTTTGGCAACTGGAAGGGAGCTCATACCTCAGCTCCTCAACCCATACCTTGGTCGGATCATTACATCATCCCCATAACAATTCAACTAGATAGAACCGAGCATTATCGGCATCAATTGCTACGTTATAAACGCAGAAAATGGAAGAACTTCTCAATAGAATCTTTCACTAAAATTGTCCAGGATGAAGGCCCTCCTAAAGGGGATGATTGCGAGACAGCTAATAAGCACATACACAACTTGGTCACCAAGGCCCTTGATATCACTGCCCCTATTCGCACCACGACCAATGCCAGGAGAACTAAAAAAGCTGCTCCCTGGTTCAGTCAAGAACTGCAAACAATGAAGACGGCATGTAAAAAGCTTGAAAGAGCATGGCGCCCAAAATTTTGTCCAGAAATCAAAACCCAGTACAAAATAGCGCAAAGGGTATATAACAAAACTATACGCCTGTCTAAGGCAGCCCACTACCATACCCGCATTATGGAAGCAGAAAACTCCTCTAAGGAGCTGTATCAAATATACAAAGAAATCTCCATAGTGGACACGAATCCTTCCTCCCAAAGCGACTCTGTGGAAACCTGTAACAAAATTGCCCAGTATTTTTCAGGAAAGATCACTAAAATCTATGCCAGCTTTTCCAATAATATAAAGTCGGCTACTGAATTTATTGAAAATGACAATCTCATAAACACTCCAGAGTGTCTAGGCTCTTTCGACGTTCCCCCCTTTGAAGCTTTGGCTAAAATGTGTAAGAACATCAAATCAGGATCTCCTCGAGACCCTGCGCCTCCTAAAATTCTAGCTGAAGCTTTCCCTGCACTAGAGCCTCACTTCAGACATCTGCTTCAAGTCTCCTTCTCCACGGCGTGTTTGCCTGTGGAATGGAAACAGGCAGTAGTGTTACCGATTAAAAAAAAAGCCGAACATAAGTCAAGACATTTTGGAAAACCTTCGCCCAATATCTTTGCTACCTTACCTTGCAAAGCTAGCTGAAAAAATTGCTAATATCCAACTTATGGGACACCTAGAAGCCCATAATGTTCGGGGTTCAGGTCTAATTTTCCCACAGAGACAGCTCTCTTGAGGGCTACTGAATCCCTACGAGAAGGAGCGGATGAGGGCAAGACCATGGCTCTCATCATGCTGGATCTCAGTGCCGCGTTTGACACTGTAGCGCATTCCATCCTGCTACAGTGTCTAAACAGAGCGGGAGTCACCAATAAGGCACTGGGATGGCTGAAAGCCTTTCTGATCAACAGGAGCTTTCAAGTCCAAAGAGGGACTTTTCTCTCAGACAGCGTGATGCTTGAACAGGGGGTGCCTCAGGGCTCTGCCCTGAGTCCCACCCTGTTCAATTTATACATGGCTCCCCTGGCAGAAGTGGTGCAATCGTTTGGCGTAGAGCTTGTCTCTTACGCCGACGACACGCAACTTCTAATATCACTATCTCAAGCCCCTTCTCTGGAAGCAGACAACTTCAATGCTTGCATGAGTAAGCTTGCCACTTGGATGACAGAGCACTGTCTAAAACTAAATGGCACTAAAACGGAGGTTCTTATAATTGGAGGCAATGAGGCAAAATGGACAAAAGAATGGTGGCCCAATTGCTTGGGTACGTTGCCCCCTCCCAACCGGGAAGCAAAAAATTTAGGTGTCTGGATAGACAATAAGCTGTCTTTTGATGGCCACATAAAGAAAACAGTAGGCAAATGTTTTGGAATAATGAACACGCTCAATCGCACCCTTGACTTGTTGCCTCTGAATTCCAGACGCTCCATGACGCAGGCACTAATCACTTCCCGTATTGATTATGGGAATGTGCTGCTACTGGGCACATCTGCTAAAAACATCAAAAGACTACAGGTTCTACAAAATTCTGCAGCACGCCTAGTGTTGAGCTTCCCCGTAGAGCCCCCTCGAGACCATCTCTGGTATCCCTTCATTGGCTACCTATTAGCAAGAGGATTGTTTTCAAAGCTCTACTATGGTGCCATAGGATAATCCACCAAAGAGCGCCGGCTTATATGTCGGATCTGGCATCCCTGTATGAACCTAACAGATCCCTCAGATCTAAAGGAATGGGCTTGCTCAGAACTTCTCGCCCCAAAAAAGCCAGAATGGGAGGCAGGTCCTTCCGCTCACTAGCGGCCAAGCACTGGAATCTCCTGCCCACGGACACTAGGCTAGAGACCAATGAGGCCTATTTTAGAAAGATGCTGAAAACCTTTTTATTTACTGCATAATGGTATTCCTCTTTCTCCTCATAACATGCTCTCTCCACAGCGCGGGGACACACCGGGAGGCGTCACCAGGCGCTTTATAAACCCCTTTAAACTAAACTAAAACTAAATGTGTACATCCCACCCATTTCCCGCCCATCAGAAGTCTCACACTGTGACCCTGATTGCGATTTAGGTGGAACTTCACATACTGTGAGTTAAACCCTTTGGAATTGGATGTAAATGTGCAGAAGTCCAGATGGAATTCCCTGTTCTGAAGGATTTAATTCTCCCGTTTACAACCTGCTCTGAGGAAGTGGTAAATGAACGCAGCAGCTTACCTGCAGGGTGGAGGTTGACAGAGGGGGTCTGGGAGGGCAGGAGACGGAAATGGCAGAATAGTTTTGGCAAGGTTAGAGCATTGCATTCTCCGGCTCCAAAAGTAAAACTTTGTCAGGGGTCCAAATGAAGCCTGACATCTGTTTATTTTAAAGCCAAATGTGACTTTACCGGTGGGAATTACTGGCTGGTAAAATCCGATTAGGTGTTTTCCACAGCCTGGAAAACTAGGTGTAGTATCACTAGATCAATTCAAATAGTGATCATGTGTAATGGAATTCCATCCAAGATTTAGTCTTCAACCTGTCTCGTAATCAGGGCGTAAGAGCTAGGACTTCAGGTGAGGGGAACGGATGTTCATGACTTTTCTGCAATTTCACATTTTCCATTTGGGGTAGCTTTAAGTGGTTGTAGGGAAACTCTAAAACCAGTTCTATGCAACCTGACATCACTACATGTCAGGACATCTGGCTGTATGGAATCTCAGTGACTGAGAAGCAAAGGCTTGTCTCTGGAAGAGAGGCGAATTAGTCAAACTTTGACCGACATTGTGAAGGGACTTTTTCCCAAATTCAAAAACAAAGTTTAACCTTTGGTCATCCTTTGTCACTGCTTAAATCTCTGACAGATATCAGGAACAGAAATATAATCTTTTTGTTTCAAAGTGCAGGGCACAAAGCTGGAGCAGTAGTTGTCATTGCTCTGGCTAATGTTATGTTTTAACCACAATAGTAAAGTGTGTACCCATCTTTCATTCTCTCACATTTGATTAACTCACGGATTCATGTATTAAATACGTATATTTAGTGCTTAATTTGTAAAACAAGGGGTGATGGTGCTCAAAGTTTTGCTCAGACCCTCCCCCGTGCTATGAATATTGGGGGAACCAAATGCCAAGGCTACATAGTCTTGTTTTTACCTAAAGGCTCTCTCATCCACCATCAGACACTCCCTGCTCCTTCATCTCACTCTTGTAGGTACTTTTTCATCTTTGCTTTCTCCCTTTGTCACAGGTTTTCTGTTGTGCTTATTGTAACCTGTGTTGTTGCTATACATTCTCTCCATAGTTCCCAGTTCCCTGCTGCTCATGCAGTGTGAGTGCTATGTTTTGGAATGTTGATGAGTGCCTAGTGGGCATGAATGCCAGTTGGAGAGAGTTGGCTGCGCAGCAAAGGCTGCTAGTTCCTGGTGGGGCATTTACTATTTTACTTATAATCTGTAATCTAAGACATAAATTCTACAATAAATCTACTTTTTATAGTCTACAAGACTGACTACTTGACTTCCGACTTACAAGAAGGTAGCTTCGTTCCCAACACTGGTGATGACTGGAAACAAACCTACGCAGAAAAAAGGGATGCAAGCCTTAAGAAGAAATAAGAGACGAATGAAGAGGAAAGGTTGATGCCTTGAGCCCAACCAGTGTCTTAATCCATCAGACAACCTGCGGACTGAGAGGGTGGTCTACCTAAATACACAGAGATGAACAGTCAGCCTGTGGTCTTCAACAGAAGTGTAAAGGTGTTGGACCTGCAATCAAAAACACTCGGTGTCTGATTCCTCAACATGGGGTAAGAGCTAAATATAGCAAATTAATGTCAATCATGGCTGCGCTCACCTCTGGATTGACCCTTAAAAGTAAGTAAAAGTCCACATATGGTCTCTAAAGACTCTGACCACTTGCTGCATAGCGCACTGCTACTACCAGGTTCTCTTTGTTGTTGATCCTCTTAACCTATAGATACACACACAAAGCTCAGCAACCCCCCCATGCCTGCAGTTCTCAATGACCATTGCCTTTGGCTCACCAGCATCATGCAACTCACCAATCTTGTGCTCACTATCACTGCAAAATTGAGGGCAATTCACCCCTCGATGCACCCTTCAGCCAAACATCATCATAGGGTCTAATCTCCACGAGGTTCAATTTCATCCACCAGGATCTCTTTACACATTGCTGGTGTATTCAAATCAAACATTTCCAGTTCACTCCAAATTTACTCCAATTAAACGCTGCCAGTTTGCCTACATTCAACGGTGCTAGTTCACTCAAGTTTCAAGTTTCAAGTTTCAAGTTTAGTTTATTATGATATCGGAACTCATTACGAGGTCCACATAAAAGACATAATATATACATACAGAGGAAGCATTAAACATAAAATGTCAAACAGGTACATAGCAGCAAAATACACAACAATCTAAAAATTACCAACTTAATACAGATCCCAAAAACATTTGAAAAATTTGTACAGTTTAAAACAAAACATTTCATTTGGAGGGTTAATCATAGCCGCACTGAAAGCAGTGGCAGACAAAATGTTCAGTTGAAGGCAGATTGGTCTTAACCATCTTCGCCTGAGAGACATCAGGGCTGGACAAACGAAAATGACATGAGACAAATCTTGCTTGTACATCTGACAGAAATCACAGACCGCTGAATGGCCATACCATCTGGAATAAAGAGATTTCAACGGGAGCAAATCCTGTCTTACCAAAAACAATAGGCGTCTAACGCCATGAGGAATGTTCCATTGAGTATATGGTTGAGCTTTCCTCAATAAGCAGGAATCAATAACAGGAGTGCAACCTTTTTTCAACATCCGGAAATCTCTATCCAGTCTGAACCCTAATTCCCACGTGGAGGACTTCAAAAGGGTTTTTAATTGATAAGATGATAAGGAAAATAAAACATCTTTATCCAGTTGTAATTGACCCACAGCATATCTGAAATTTTTTACGATCAATGAATAGTCATTAAAGTTTCCCAACAACTCATTTTTTATAAGATGTCTTAGGGTATTGGGCTCACTCCTTGCAAGGCTAACAACCCAGCCTACGATTCCTGCAAGGCCTTGGACCCAGCTACTACTTAAGCCGAGTTCCTGTCTTAGGGCAGCAGTTGAATTAGCTGAGCTGACGGATAATAGACTACGTAACAATTTTCCTTCCGAGGAATTTAAAAAGCTCCCATTTTTTAGATCGATTAACTCTATTCCGTAGAGTAGGGGGGCAGGAACTTTTGCTCTAAATACATCCAGTAGTATAGAAAAATGCCTTCTACCTGTAGCCTTATACAAGGATACCAAACTCTTTCCTTGTGAAATGGCTTTCCGGGAATTGTTGGCCATATAAGCTTTCTCACTTAAATTACTCACAACAATTTTACCAAGTTCACTCAAATTACACAGATATAACGCTCAGCACTTCTGTAGCCTATAGGCTGTCCGATGCAAAAGGCATTAGTGGGGTTTCCAGGGCATTTCTCTTTCCTTTGTGCTTCAATTTCTTTTCCTCTTAGTTTCTTCAGTAATTATCTCCTTTCACTTCATTCCTCATGTGTGGTTACATTTATGAATCACCACCAGTGTTGTAATTAAAGACAGATCCTTGTAGGTTTTCTGATGTTGGTTTATTTAAGGAGATACCACTTAGTCACGGGTTACAGGTTTAGGGTATTGCTCTACCAAGAGCTGCATCCTTGCTGCTCATCCCACTCTCACCTAATGACATTCACACCAACCAGGCACTCATCAACATTCTCTGACCTCACACATGCAAACACTGGCTGAGCAGCAGCGAACCGGGAACTATGGAGCGTGATCCATTCAGAATTTTGTCTCTATTCTGATTTAAAGGATCTATCCTAACCTAATGAGAAACCATAAAAAGTTCCTTTTGGAAAATAGTAAGTTAATTTTAGAGCAAAGTCAGATAACTAAGAAAAGGTAGAACTTCCCATAAAGGGTAGTTCTGGAGACTCAGCTGAGTTCTTCAAGCAGCTGCAGTAGCAACAGTTAAGACAGGTAGAAGGAGAGAACCACAGCAGAAGCTATAATTGACCTGGAGATAGAAAGTCTCCTCACTTAAAGCAAAGGTAAATCAAAGGAAATCACCATTAGCATGGCAATTCGAGCTAGCACCATAAAGTGTAAGGGGCATGGCTGGGTAGGAGTGTATAGAATGCCTTGACTCGCTAGCTAGGAACACATACTATAAAGAAATGCCACTAGATATGTTGCAAAAATAGTTGAATATGTAATCCACATCCAATGGAGGAAGATCTTCCGAAGGTCCATTGTCTTCGTCCTCAATTCCCATGGTAAACGTCCATGTTGACATGAAGTAACTCATATGTGGCTACAGCTTATTACAAAAATATACATCTACAAATGTTCTCATGGAAACCTTTTTGCAAACCTACTCTACTAGGTGCTTAATGTCCCATCATGTAACAATGAACTGTTCTATGATGTGAAACATTTAAAATCCGGTATGTCCTGGTTAGATCACAAAATCTAAGCCGCAGCAAGCATATTCTTCCATTATTACGCGTGTTCATTATGAATATGTGGCAGAGGAAACAATCTAAATACAGGGACGTCATATTGTTTGAGGAATAGAGAAATACAATTTTCAGAAAGCAGCACATTTCTCAAAGAGGTCAGGTTCTACAGTTTAGTGTAAGTTAAATCATCTTTTCCTAAAAACGTTTGTATTCTTCAAAGGATAGAGAAGAATCAAAGCATAGTGAGTCCTATATCTTAACATTAAAGCACATTTCTTTATTATTAGGTTGTATATTTTTTAGAACATAGTAGGGCCTAGATGTATCAAGATTCCTTTTTGCGAATCTTAAATAGCGTTTTTTTGCGAATCGCTATTTAGAATTCGCAAAATGGAATGTATGTAAAAAATTGCATTTTTTTTGCGATTCCTTACTTATCTTTATTTGCGAATTCGCATTTTGCGAATTCGCAAATAAGGAATAATTCCCCATGCATTCCTATGGGACAGGAGGCCCATAGGAATGATTGTGCAGTAATTCTCAAATTGCGAATTCGCAATTTGCTAATCGCAATTTGAGAATTATTTCAAGGGTGCAGGGGTGTCTCATGGACACCCTGCTGCACCCCTGAAACTTACATGTGTGTGCATATGGCACACATACATGCCCTATGGGCATGTATGTGTGTCACATGCCACCTTCAAAATAGTCAAATTTTGTTTTTTAAAAGGATTTCGCAAATTAACACGAACCTCAAATTGGTGTTAATTTGCGATTCCTTAACCCAAATTCGCAATTTTAAAAAGTTTCATACATGCCATTTAAGGAATCGCAAAATTGCGATTCCTTTAATGCATAAGCAAAATAAGGAATCGCAATTTTGCTATTTTCTGATACATCTCAAAAGATGCTAAATGTCCGTTTGCGATTTCTTAAGGCCGAAATTCTGCGAATTTCGGCCTTAACGAATCGCAAAAGGCTTGATACATCTAGGCCTAAGTCTGAACCCGGCAGGTTTCCTTAGTGGTGAATGCTATATACAAGATATTATTTTAAGAAAATACAGTTCTGCTGTGCAACTGCACACTGCAACATTTTTCTTTATCCTGGGGAAAATAATATTCCCAGTGGAGAAATATCCTCAGCTTAACACAAAAATTGGGCGCTTCTGGCCCCCTTACCACACTGGGTGGAGATTTATGCCAGCCCTTTGCTAGAGCAAAACTATTACCATTGCCTCGGTGGAAAAGAGTCAAATATGGGTTTGTGAACACCCACATACTCAGGAGTTTGGAGCCTTTCACAAAATCACAACTAAACCATGCCTTGTTCCTCCACTTCCTCCACTTCCCACACATTGTGTTTCTTGTACTTACCATATACTTGTATGCAGTCATGCGTACAGTTGTGGAATTGTAAATGCACCTATGCCTGCTAGATATTCTTTTGAGGGATATCTGGCAGGTGTAAATGCAGTGATTTTCATCCATAGATGCATATTTATGATCAAAATCGTTTCTGCTTCTTTTTAGATCCAAGCACCATTAGACCTGTTCACTTCACCAATAAACCCATTTTTGACATTTCTCTTAACTTGCCACAACAGCTCTCGCTGTCAGATAGAAAACCAAAAGCATTTGTTACTATGCTCAACATGGTTCTAAGGACAAAACTACTTATTTCATTTATTTAATTTTCCAACGTAATTGCATTTTTGAGTCACAAATATGCATTTGTTCCACCCAGAACAGCTTTGTTTTCTTTTTGTGAGCTGCGTCTATAGGATTTTTAATTAGAATGAAAGACAAAAATCTGTTGCCCATTATGGCATCACTGTCCTGTACTCCAAAAACACCCACGGCTTTCTGGGGACCTATCTGTGCAATTACAAAAAAACACAAGAGCAACACTGCCTGCCCAATGAATTTCACTCAAGACAGTTGCATGTAGTCTTCAGACATGAATATTGTTAAGATAATTAATTGTCCCTCGACTCCCTGGAAGTAGGTCCAAGATGTTTCTATTTTGTTGTGGCGTCTGTGAAATCTGCTCCCGATGAATCATTTCCTCACTTGGAATCATATCAATGGAGATACTTGACTTCTGCAGTATTTTATTTTGCAACATACAATTAATCACACAAAGCAGCCTTTTTGCTGAGGGAAGCAGAGAGAAGCATAAACAGCCTGCAGTGCTTTGACTCAGGCTGGTGGTGGCAGTACTTATTGCTACAATCAACAGCTGTCAATCTATCTTTCTTATCGATCACTGAAAGGATCATTGATTTGACCCTACTACATTGAGAGTTACATATTTAAATGGCTGGGTTCATGTCTAAACATGCTGAATAAAATCATTGGCTCTTTGATCTATTGACTTGCCGTTTTGATAAGAAAGAAAATGCTGCTGGAGTAGCATAATGTCGGCTCTATCCTTTTACGTTTGGTTAGGCTACACATATATTTACTTTTGGCCTTATGTACTCATGTGATGTAATAATACCAATGAGAAATATTTACCAATGGTATAGAAAGTACATTTATTGTGGTTGTTTTTTTATATATATGGGTGTGTGTGCATTTTAACATTTTTTTCTTTTCAGAAATATCTGGATTGCTGATATTAAACTTCTATAGGTTTAGGTTGTAAGGTGGTGTGATAAAATGCATTTACTGCAGTGCATTTGCCAGGGATTAGTGAGAATGAATACATTTGTGTGTTCAAGACTTTCTTTATAAATTGTGACCAGTTGCTGTTTTTGTTTAACAATACATGTATTAGTATATTGAGCCACATGTAAGAGTACAGAATGATATAGCTTGATTCTTTTATTAAAGATTTCATTTACTGGGTTTTATGTTGGTTGTAAAACTATCAGTTTAATTTATTTAATTATGCATTTGATACGGTTGACCACCTTCTTTTGGTCAAATGGCTTGAAGGGGTTGGTATTAAAGGTTTGACCATGAAATTGATTAGGTATTTTTGACTAATGGAGAGCAAGTGGTGGCCTTAGAGGATTTCACATCTGCCCCCTTTACTCTTCTGTGTGGGGTCCCTCAGGTATCTTAGTTAAGTCCAACCCTGTCGAACTCCATGGATCAAACGTATTCAATCTTGTGGGTTTGTTGTCTTCTTGAATGCTGACAACACCCAAATTGTGTTGTCTGTCTCTTCTGTACTGGAAAAGTGGCCAAACAATTCAATGCTTGTATGGGCCGCATCGATGACTGGATGGAGAAGAAATGCCTAAAGATACATTCGGAAAAAAATGAGGTGCTACAGTTTGGCAAGGACAACTCATACTGGAACATCACTTGGTGGTCACCCAATCTTAGCTTTTATGGACCACATCAAACAGGTAACATTTTCCTGCTTTCTTACTCTAAGAATATTAAAGAAAATCCTCCCCTTCCTACCGTTTAAAT
This sequence comes from Lissotriton vulgaris, assembly GCF_964263255.1. Taxonomy (NCBI): domain Eukaryota; kingdom Metazoa; phylum Chordata; class Amphibia; order Caudata; family Salamandridae; genus Lissotriton; species Lissotriton vulgaris. The sequence goes on from NC_141685.1 coordinate 1,473,853,603, forward strand.
TGAAGAAAACAGTAATCATAGCCTTAGTTATTTCTAAATTAGATTCCTGCAACACTTTTTACCTAGGATCTCAAAAGTGACTGCTTAACAAATTGCAGACCCTTCAAATTGCGGCAGTCCAAGTGCTGAGGAACCTTCAAAATTCTTGTTAGTCTATAACTATCACAGAACTGCATTGGCTGCCTATTAGGGCACAATTTAAGGTCAAGGCCTGGTGTTGGCCTCATAAAACCTTGCATCAGGTAGGCCCTCTCTTTCTTCAAAATATCTTTAAATGGATGTCTCCTATTTGTACCCTTCGGTCAAGCACTGACTGCTAGAAAGGCGATCATTCCCAGAATCAAAAAAGCACACTGTGGAGGAAGGAGTTACTCTTATTCCACATCCAAATGGTGGAACTCTTTGTTGGACCATCTCAGAGCACAGCTTAATCTGCAAACATTTAGGAAAGAACTAAAAACTTGACTCTTCTGCTTCTCTGCTTCAGTTCCACCTCGGTTGCCTTTGCATTTATTGTTTCTTTCATAACTGACACTAGCAAAAAGATGCTGATTGGTATTCCCACACTTTACAAACTATCAAACATTAACATTAAAAAAAACTATTAAGTTAGCACAATTGTGGCCCATAAGCTCACAGTTAGGACATTTCATATTAACATGACAGTTATTTTATGCATATTTTCTCCTCTGCAGGTGCAGAACAAAGGTATTCATTAGTTAGTGAAAAGCACATTATATTTCTGAGATATGGAGATGACGAAGAACTGTCAAGGTCAAATTATTTTAATGAAGAACAAAGGGAGTGTTGCCAGTTTGTACTATCAAACAAAGGGCAGAATCCAAGGAACTCTCTAAGTGGAGACTGGAATATGAGACTAGTGTTCAAGGTGCCAAGTTTATTTCTGGGAACTGGGAAAGTACTGTGATGTGTATGAGGTCATATTTATTGAATGTTCTTTGTGCATTTTAGTTGGTTAGCCCACCATGGGGTTAGTCAGGTTGCCTTCAGACTTGGAGAGGTACAGACCTCGTTTGACATTTCTGACTGTGTGGCTTTACTCTATACATGATCCTGTGCCCATAGAACTTCTACAAAGGTTCTGATGCTGACACCTTTCTTGCTTTCCTGATTTAATAGGGTTTCCCTATCCTTAGTTTAGAGTAGGGTTTAGTAGATGCTGCAAAACATTTCCATGTAAGGGGAGAAGGATCTAAACCATTTGTCTAGTCAGCAAATCCTTTTCCTTATTTCTTGCACTGCAGCTACAGAAATTCTTATATGCTCTTTGCTGTTGAGGACCAATATTGTACGGTGTTGTGGTCTTCAATTGGTAATCTTGTACTTTTATTGTGAGAAGTTGGCCTGGCATATGATGTCCACCATTCTGGTGGGCACCTTGCACCAGTCCAAACGACCCTTATTGATGGTAGGTTTAGACAACCTTTATAGAAAGCCATCTTAGTGATAGCTGTGGAGAGCAGCCTTCAGGCTAATTCTTGAAGGAATATAAAGCAGCTTGTTTTACCAGTCTATAATCTCTCGAATGATCAAATGAAAGAGCACCACACCAGGTATATCTATAAAATATATGTATTTATTCTAAACACAACCCCTCTAGTCTCTTTATGAGATTAGAGGCAAAAGTACAATACAAGAACTTAAATAGCAAACAGTAAATAGGCACAGTATACATTTTGCCCTAGGGGCCTCACAAACCATATACTAAGAAAGTGGCATAAGAACCACGTGAGGGATAGAAGTTAGGCCTAGGGCCTGTAGAACCGCTGAGGCAAACAAGAACCACCCAAGGTAGGGACGCAGGAGACCCATAGGGGACACGTGCAGTGTCTAAACACAGCCGCGAATCACCATTGACTTCTATGGCGAAAGTTACAGTTACAAAGTTACGGATTAAGGACACTTAGGAGTGGACTACGGTAAAACCCTTTCAGTACTGGACACTTCGAGAGTCAAGACCCACGGGAGCGCTGAAGTACTCGTGATACCTCACCCAGGGAAGCTGGGTGTATAGGTGTCTTTTCGTGTCGGGTTTCGTCGTCGATTCCAATAGAGAGCTGCAAAGAAGTGCTGCAGACGACCAGGAGAAAAGTCTCCGGATGGATCCAAGGGTGGATCAGAGATCTGAAGACCCTGAAAGTAGAGAGGACAGAGTCTGGGTCACTAGCCAGTGACCAGGATGGTGACAAGAGGATGCTAGCCGATGTCGGGTGCTTTCAAATGAAGGAGGTGAAGCTTGACTCTTCAGCCATGAGGTCCAGGAGGCATTGCCAACAACCAGAAGCTGGATTCGAGCTGTCCCACGTCGGATGTCGAATGCTGCAGCGGCAGTATCCAGATTGGACCCAACAAGCCTGGGCAATAGCAACACACACAAGATGACAAGATTGGCTTCAGTGCAGACCAGCAAGATCTGAGGGACTCACCCATTGGAGGGGAGTCAGGGCACCCAGGAAAGCCCAAGAAACAAAGGATTGTCCTTTGTGGGGACCCACCAGTTGACAGACTAGGGATCGCCAAGGCGTCTCAAGCTGAAATGTTGAAAGTGGGCCCATGGAATGCAAAAGGTGCTCAGGGCTCGGACTACAAGTATCCCAATGCACAACTTTGGGAAAGCTCGGGAAGGTGATGCATAAGCAAATGTGCAGGATGTCCAGGAGTTCCGGTCCCACGTCTCTCGTGATAAGCTACAGGTTTCAGCTTCGTATAGGGGACTCGTGTCAGCCTCGGAGATGTTTGGAAGTCTGTGTCCTGTGTCGCAGATTCTTTGGGATCCATCGGGAGCCTTGAAATGCAGACTGGCAAGATGCTTCTTTGGTGTCTGTTTGAACAGGGGAGTCACTCCTTGACCCCAAGGGAGATTTCTTCCATCTTCCAGTCGATATGGAATGTCAAAGGTCCAAGATTTATGTATACGAGTTTTGTCCAGGGTAATCTAAAGTCCTAGGGACTGGGTTCCTATACTTATACTAAGTTTAGGGGTTGGACTAACTCTAGGGTCAAACCTATGGGCGGACCTGGGGAGGGGGAGGTAACACCCCTTCTCCTTTGTCCAGTATCGCACCAGAGCTGAGGCTGAGTGCCCCAGCAACCAGTTTGAACTGGGAAATGCATGGGACACCTTGTGTGCCCCAGGCAGTGTCTGAAAAGCATTCACTGAATGCAATCCACCCTGCCCCAATACACTAAAGCCTGTCTGGGGAGGTGCTGGCACCTCCCTTAACAGGACACCTATTGTCCAGGCCTCCCCTATAGGAGTTTCATCCAGCAGCAGGAGGTCAGACTCATGTCTGTGGCAGCAGCATCCATTTTGTGATGCAAAGGCTCTTTTAAACATTTACCGGGTAAGTAAGTGTGACCATGTCTTTTCTCTCTAGAAGGGTGGAATTCTACCCCCGCTGCCAGAACTGGCAGGGGGGTTGGATTCCAAAGCGTTTGACACCAAACTCAACATGTTTTGATAAAGCCATTCCAAAGTTAGCATTAACCGCGAGGATTATAATGCACTGAAGAGTATATGGTATGCTATATCATAGAACAGCTATAAGGAAGGGATTCCGATAGCTGAAGAGGGTCTCAGCTGATGCTAGGGCACCCTCTCACACAAAACCAAGCACTCTGCCTTCAGGATTGTCAAGGCCTGCCATAGGAGTGCCTTATAGGTTTATATGTGTCTATAGATATAGGTAGATATAGGTATACTATATCTAAGTAAGGGGTGCTTACACCACCTTACCCAGGCTGCAAATGCAGACCTGTGGTGCCATTTTGGAAGGCTTCCCAGGGGTGGCATAATACATGCTTCAGCCCCTAGTAGGCCTCTGGGGTACCTAGGCCCTGAGTACCTAAGGTACCATATACTAGGGACTCACAAGGGTACCCCAGTAACCAATCTGGAGTGTACCTAATGTACAGGTAACCAATTTAGAGAGAGAGAACAGCTAGGGTGTGGTCCTGATTAGCAGGGCCACAGCCAGACTAAAGTCGATAAATCAGTGAAACACAGCAACACGTTGGGGTAACCATTGGAAGCAGATCCTACTCTCCTACACAACCCCACCCCCAAATGCAGGGACATTAAACTAACATTGACCAGTTGAGTCTTCATGTTCTAAGTGAAAATATCTGGAGAGTCCATCTGCATTGGCATGGTTACTCCCAGGTCTATGTTCCACTGTATAGTCCATCCTCTGTAGGGAAATGGAGCACCTCCAAAGTTCGGGGTTTTCACCCTTTATCTTTTTTAGCCATAAGAGGGGCTTATGGTCTGTCTGAACTGTGAAGTGAGTGCCAAACAAGTATGGCCTCAGCTTCTTCAGACCCCAAAGTACAGCAAAGGCCTCGCTCTCAATAGCTAACCAACGTTGCTCTCTAGGGGTCAGCCTTCTGCTAATAGAAGCTACTGGCTGGTCCTGGCCTTCATTATTCAATTGTGACAGCACAGCCCCTACCCCCAACTCAGAAGCATCTGTTTGGACAATTAATTCTTTGGAGTAATTAGGACTTTGCAGAATTGGTGCAGTGCACATGGCCTGCTTCAGGTTATCAAATGCCTTTTGACAGCTGACTGTCCACTGAACTTTCTTAGGCATTCTTTTAGAAGTTAAGTCATTCAGGGGTGTCACTATGGAACCATACCCCTTGACAAATCTCCTATAGTACCCAGTCAGGCCCAAGAAAGCTCTGACCTGAGTGTGGGTGGTTGGAGCAACCCAGTCCATTATGTACTGGATTTCGCTCTACAATGGTTGAACCTGGCCTCCACCTACAAGGTGGCCCAGGTACACAACCTGACTCTGCCCTATCTGGCACTTAGTATCCTTGATAGTTAGGCCTGCCTTCTGCAGGGCCTCCAAAACATTTTTCAGGTGGATCAGGTGATCTTCCCAGGTGGAGATAAAGACAGCAATATCATCTAGATAAGCTGCACTATAGTCTTTCAAGTCTGTTAAAACTTTGTTCACCAACCTATAAAATGTGGCAGGTGCATTTTTCAGACCAAAGTGCATTACCTCAAATTGATAATGTCCACCAGGGGTTGAAAATGCTGTTTTGGCTTTGCATCATCAGCTAGTCTGATCTGCCAGTTGCCAGCTGTTAGATCAAATGTGCTCAGAAATTTGGCAGATGCCAACATATCTATGAGCTCATCTGCTCTAGGAATTGGATGGGCATCAGTCCTGGTGACTGCATTGAGATCTCTATAGTCTACACAAACCCTCATCTCTCTCTTACCACCCTAGGTGTGAGGTGTGGGTACAAGGACTACTGGACTAGCCCAAGGGCTATCTGAAGGTTCAATCACTCCGAGATCCAACATTTTCTGGGACTTCTGAACTGATACAGTCTCTGACATGATCAGGTTGCCTGTAAATCTTATTTTTAACATGCAGACTGCCCCCAGTGTCCACTTCATGATTGCACCAGGTATTCTAACTTGGAGTCAGAGAAAACATATGTCTGAACTGTTGGAGAACTTCTCTGCAATCAGTTTACTGCTGATCAGTGAGGCTGCCTGCCAAGGCTACTCCATCAACTGATCCATCATCAGGATTCTGTGAGAGCAGGTCTGGGAGAGGGTCACTCTCTTCCTCCTGTCATTCATCAGGAGCAAGCCCATATCTTCCCTGTCAACATATGGTTTCAATCTGTTGATATGAAGCACCCTATGGGGTCTCCTGCGAGGAGTTTCAAGATCTACCAAATAGGTGACCTCTACCTTCTGTTCTACAATAGTGTGAGGTCCACTTCACTTGTCTTGGTGAGCTGCTGGGGCCACAGGCTCCAACACCCACACTTTCTGTCCTGGCTAATAAACAGTCAGCACAGCCTTTTGGTCATGCCAGGCTTTTGTAATTCCTGGATAGCCTCAAGGTTTTTGGTTGCCTTTTTCATGTACTCAGCCATCCTGGAGCGGAGACCAAGTACATAGCCCACTATAGGGGGTTTGAGAGGTAACTCCAATCCCTCCTTCACCAGACAAAGTGGTCCACTGATAGGGTGACGGAACGGAAGTTCAAATGGGCTGTAGTCAACCCCCTTCTGAGGAACCTCTCTATATGCAAACAAAAGGCAGGATAGCAGGATATCCCATCTCCGCCTGAGCTTTTCTGGGAGACCCTTAATCATTCCCTTTTAGGTTTTGTTGAATCTTTCAACTAAACCATTGCATTGTGGATGATAGAGTGTGGTGAATTTGTAGTTCACTCCACACTCCTTTCACATTGCAGTGAAGTAGCTGGACATAAACTTTGCTCCTCTGTCACATACTACCTCCTTAGGAAATCCCCCTCTTGAGAAAACTCCCAAGAGGGCTCTTGCCACAACAGGTGCTGTAGTGGTCCTGAGGGAAATTGCCTCTGGGTACCTAGTGGCATGATCAACAGAAAAAAACGGGGGTCTTAAGGCCAATACTATGGCGGGCTAACCTTAACTCCTCAAAAGTACGTTGGTATCCAAGTCACAAAAAAGCCCAAGGAACAGAACTCACAAAAGGGAGAGAATGAAAAAGTGATAAGTGGTAAGGTCCAAGCCCATGTGACTGGATTGCCATCAAGGTATCATCTTGATCAGTCTTATCATTTGGTCATCCAACTAGCGGGATGGTGTGTCTCTTGATCATAGAAACGTACTACCATTCCAACTATAATGGGCTGGATCGCACCCACAGTCCCTTAAGACAAACAATTAGCAACTAGATAGTTGATCACAAGAGAAATAAAGTGCAGTGCAAAACACAAGAATATGTGGTGGATTAAAATAGGATGATCTGGCCAAAACTAGAAAGCATTTTATTAAAGTGCAGACTCATCCCCTAATTAAAAACAGAACAGTTCAAGGGGCAGTTTAAACAAAATAACTGCAAAAAAAGGGGGCCAACATGTTTCAGCCAAACGGGCAGTTAATCCCTAGGCTTTCTTCAGGGCCTCTGCCCTCAAACTTTGCTACTGCATAAACAAAGTGTTACTCATACCCAGTGAAAATATGAAGTGCGAACAAAAAAAGGTTAATCAACATTCATGCACCAAGTCATGAAATAAAGCAATAAAGGTTGGAATAAATACAACCTGCTATGTACTAATCCTCCGCATCAAGGAATGCAGATGGCATCTACAAAAGAATCAATGAAATAAAATTATCAAATTGACCATGAACGTTCTCTTCCTTGTTAAATTCATACAATTAAATGTTAATTCTGAGATATTCTATGTGCTCACCCAGCTTGACCGGGGACTAGACCTCACTAACCTGGACCATGCTCAGGAAATAGAGGCCCGATCTTTGAAGGAAAGTCAAAAAAGGAGACTGTAGAATAGAGAAATAGAGAGCTGCACATAGTCAGTCCCTTTACTTACTCAATACTCTGTGCCCCCTGTCAAAATCCCGTCCTCTACAGATAGGTGTCAATTAAAGATAGCCATCTGGCCCATCCCCATGAACTCCTTACACTACAACACAACACTCACAATTAAAAAGTGGAACTACAGCCTGGAATTCCTTTAAAAAAGCAGACACCCTAGTGATATTAAACAAAGGGTAATCTGTATAAACATGCATATCAAGATATGTCTTGTCAGACCTTGACATTCTGATGGAGCCCACTTTGCATGTCAATAGTGATAAATATCACTGACATGCAAAGCAGGGCCCAAGATGGTCGCTATCTCCTACTAGCTGTCGCTAACTGGTGGGTGCCACTAGCATTCCCAGCAGCCTCTGCAGCAGCTTGCTGTCTGAGGGGTTCAAAAGAAGCGCAGATCAACTGCGCCTGGCTCAGATCTGCCCTGGAAGGGCCCCCTGCCCCTAATACCTCAACCTGATCAGGCTCAAGATCCTCTGTGCCAGTTCCTTCTTCAGGCTTACAATCAGCTTCCTCAGAAGACTGATCCTCACTCTGAGTCAGGGGTGAAGGCACTGCCTTAACCCTACTGCTCCTTTTCCTGGAAGGCACCTGGTTCATTATTCCAGAATCCAGGGCCTGTCCAGTGTCAGACTTTCTGACCTGTAACCTAGTCACAGCAAACACATGTGCAAGGATCCCCAGCATTGTTGCATGGGTCCTCAACTCCACTTCAGACTAGGCAGAAGTCTCTAAATCATTGCCAAGCAAGCATTCTACAGGGAGGTCTGAAATGATCACAACTTTCTTAAGGCCAGTTACCCCTCCCCGGGAGAAATCAACAACTGCCATGGCATGGGTAGTCCTGACATTGCTGGAGTTGATCACTTGGTAAGTCTCACCAAGTATGACTTGTCCAGGGCTCACAAATTCTGGTGTCACCATTGTGACACTTCCCCTGTGTCCCTGTAGGCCTCAGCCTTTTCTCATTAATCAAAGGCTGTTGTCTGTACTTGCCCAAGTTACTGGGACTCACAGAGGAGGTCATATCCATGCCTCCATCACAGACTAACACAGCTTGAGTTGGAACTCTGACTAGGCCAGAGTCCATCTCAGATCCCAGGGTTAACCCTACTACACCCTTCTGCTGGGAACCACCACTTGTAGCTGAACTAGGGGGAACAGTTGCCTTAGGGGCAATGGTGGCTGGAGCTGTCTCCTTTTTGGTGCAGTCACTGGTCCAGTGACTATTATTCTTACAAACTTTGCACCATGGTTTCTTTGGGCCTTCTTTCTTTTTGGAAGATTGGGGACCCCCATCATTAGAAGCGTTTTGGGGACCTTGTGAAGACTTCTGGTCTTTACCTTTCTCCCCACCCTTTTGATCTTGCTTCTTTTGGTCACCACATTGGTTCTGTACCTTCTGCTTCACCCTGGTTGTGACCCATTGGTCTGCCTTCTTTCCCAATTCTTGGGGATAGGTCAGATCAGAGACAACCAGGTGCTGATGCAACAGCTGGATCTGACAGTTATTAAGAATTTGTTCTTTCATGATTAGATTATACAATCCTGTGTAGTCACACACTTTACTGCCCAGTAACCAGCCCTCCAGAGCCTTAGTAGCACAATCTACAAATTCAACCCGATCCTGAGTTTGTGCTTTCTGGGTGTCACTGAACTGTATTCTATACTGCTCAGTGGTTAAGCCAAACCCATCTATCAGAGCACTCTTCGGGACCTTGTAAGCATCAGCATCCTCTTCTTTTACAGTGATGTGCTTATCTCTACCTTTGTCTGTAAAGGAGAGCCACAAGTTTGCTGCCCACTACTCCTAGCCAACTGAGAACTAATCGCCTTCATCGCGCTTGCATATCTACTTTGAGGGCTACACATTTCGCTAGCATTTCCCTTATTCTGTCCCCGGGACCATCTCGTATCACGTGGACATATCCATGCTCAGATACATTTCTAACTAGCTACCTTTTTAGGTGGTTCATTTCCACCTTACGTTCTGGTTGGTGTATCCTCCTCATTTCGATCAGACCTCATTATTTCCAAGAGCATACTACCCAAATTCAATTTATCTCCATTCAGTTCCAGTGCAACAAGCGGTAACCTGATGAAGGCCCACATACCAAAACGCCCATAGTTCCCATCTACCGCATTGCCTCCATCTATACGTGTCTATGGTTAATTTGGTTGTTTTTAATATGTTCGAGATGTATATATATATATCAATTTTTGAGATTAAATTTGTACATATATGCACAGTATGAGGTCAATACAGATATTTATGACCCATAATAATCTTACAATGCCTGGTACCTAAGGAAACATATACTAGGGTCTCACAAGGGTAACCCAGTACCCAATCTGGAGTGTACCTAATGTACAGATAACCAATTTAGAGAGAGAACAGCTAGGCTGTGGTCCTGATTAGCAGGGCCACAGCCAGACTAAAGTCGATAAACTAGTGAAACACAGCAAAAAGAGGAGGTAACCATAGGAAGCAGATCCTACTCTCCTACATGTATACCATGTTCTTGAGATTGATATATATCAGTCTGGCTTTGAGTTTGTAATAAACCTTTAACTCCAAGTTACTGACTCACACCTTTTTTTGGGAGGTCTTATTGATCACTCTGTCTGTGAGATATAAATTGACGCTAACCCCTTTTCATTTTAGGTTAACAAAAAGGTCTATTGACCACAGTTAAATTGGAAGAAACAGCCCAGAGCACTCTCACTACACACACCCAAAGCTTTACTACCCAAAGCTTTACTACCCAAATCTTTCTAAAACCTCAAGAACAAAATGTAGACACCATTCCCAACACTTTTATTGCATGGAATTCATATGATGGTGAGGCACCAAGGAAAAGAAGTGGGAGAAATTCAAGAACTTCATTAAAGGAACTGACCCTATACCCTAAGCCTACCATGCTTACAAAATCCATGTAAGAATTTGTTAAACCTACTTTGGTTCCCAATTTCCTTTCCTTTATTAGTTATTGAATTAATCATTACAGGTATTAATTCGTTTATTTACGAGTTCTGTTTAGCACAATATGGGCACATACATTGTTTCAGGGCACCATGTTTAACAGTCCCTGATACGTGCGGATCAGTTGATCTCGTTATTCATTTTAAAGAAGACACCATAGATAACTGATTGAAGCATCAGGCTGCTAGGTTATTCAATACAGTGCACTCGGATGCTGCTTTGGTAGGAAAGTGATGGTATAACAAGCAACAGAACAGGAAGGTGGAGCAGTCTAATCACTCCACTAAAATCACATGAATTATTCCCTCAGGCATAAAGTTGGTGACTCACTAGAGACTTCAGTGAGAAGTTCACATTGTTTCACAATATGGCCACCATTATGCTTCAGTTTCTCCACTATGTATCCTTCGTTTCAACCTCATGAGTCTGATAAGACTGGCAAGGATAGCTTCAGGCTTATACCGTCTTCATATGTCTTTGAGTGTCGCACATAATCAGTTTCACACCTGCTCAGTGACAAAGTTAAATATTGGCCATGCATTATGACTGGTTTATCACATCTTCCTGAAGGGAGATAATCCAGCAGGTTATAAAGTGAAACACACAATTCTTATTTTTCACAAGTTATTATCTTCTATCAGTACCTTTGGGTTGTTCATAAATTAAGCTCAGGCCATCTGTTGCTGAGAATTCTCTTCAATATTGAGAAAGCGTCTCTATGCAACTGATGGCATACCATATGCTGAATCTATGAAAGATGCCTGTAAACTTGAAGCTCATATACTGCTCAGAAATATCAACACTTGTAGGACTTGTGGCATGCTGCACCATTCAGGTAGCTCAGACATACCTTAGGTTGAGACTCCAAGAGGAGTACTTGGATGTTCAATGGGATCGGGCTGTGGAGATTGATGTGGTCTGATTTCAGTGCTTTTTGAGAAACAATTTACTCTACTTTAAATTGTGGCATTAGGAAAGGCATCTATACAAAGGTCTTCCTCTGAGAAAATAACTTGTTGTGACAGTAATAGTAACACATGCCACTCTACAGTCAGTTGATATTTCTCATCTATTATTTTCCGCACAATGGATGAAAGAAGAGTGTTTCACAGAGCTATGATGCTCTCAGTCAGTCTTGCACTTGAATTCACCCCACAATGGTTCAATGGAATGAATATTTATTGTTGACGAATCACCTTAGTGACCATTACTACTATCAACAACATCAAATATTTATTGCAATTGCAGAGATATATGAAGGCATGAAAAGTAAGTATGATCATGGGCTCATACCTAAATAACAGCATTACTGCTACAGCTATGTTACATATTTTCCGATGGTTCAGATTTGAACTGTTCCATGGCGCTTTGCAACAGACTTACATGGGTGATTTTAAAGTTCTCCAACACAGAATCTCAATGTGTGATTGTCATTTGGCCATCCCCGGTTCAAATAATATTGCTGAGGTGGTTTGGAAGGTCATACATTTACCTGAAGTGCTGTTCCTTAAGTGGGGCATTGGATCTTAGGGATCTCCACCTAACTCAATTCAACTAATTGAATTTGTTTGTCACTTTGGATTATGGAAAACCTCTTACAACTTGATAAGGATGGAGAGTCATTTCATATAATGTATGTTATGGGTTCATATTGAGTTGTCATTGCTCAGTCAATGGGCTGCACAGGCCTTTCTGTGTCTTTCTTCATGCCATATAGTGAAGAGGGACGTGGCCTTTTCGACAATCTGTTCATTTTATATGTGACTGATCTGCTCATGCCTTCCTTTTTCCAATGAGTTTTAGCTTGTTGTGCTTTTGCTCCTAAGTATCATATTACAATCCCAGCTCTTGCCTTCCCACTAGATATTGCCACTGATGAATAATAAACCTGAAATTTATAGTTCTCATTCTTCCCAAAAGGTACCATCTCTGTCCTTTTTCCAGTGCCTAGAACAGTTATCTCCAACCAGTTGATCATGAGCTACCAATAGCTTGCTGCCACCTTCAGAGAAGCTCACAGCCTTAAGTTCATTTTTTTAAAGGCGCAGGGTTGCATTTTCGTTTCAGAGTTAAGGAAAGGCTCTGTTTATTTTACATTATTAACATCAGACTGCAGATAGCAGTGCCTGATAATGAGCAGTGGTCAGTCAGATGTAGGACTCAGGCTGGGGCACGGAGGTGAAGAAGTGAAGCACTGAGGTATTTTGCTCTTAAATAGGTCTGTGACAAATCAATATTGGAGAACATAATGACGTTTCCGAATGCTTTTAAGTGGTAGCACATTAAAATGAAAAGTTTCCTTAATGATTAAGTTAACTCTTCATTTTAATTTTCTTCCATTTCAAAGTGTTGCTTTCATAAATAGCAGGCCTCTTGCTCTAAGTGACCATAGACACTGTGCCATATTTATGACTGAAAAATACAGTCATCTTTTTTAAATGGAAAAATATTTCTATGCAACATTAAGTCTTACTGTTTTTGCCCACTTTCAATTAAGCCAAGTATGTCTTAATGCTTCATGAAGCATGTTTCTTTACTTTGAGTTCCTCCCATTTAAACAAATTGCTGTATTTTTCTGTTATAAATATGACATCTTTTCTACAGTCCACTGGGAGCAAGATGCCTGGGTCCTCATTTATGAGAAATGACTCATCGCTGCCTGAAAGCAGCGATGCGTCACTTCTCAGTGCGCACTCCTTGCGACATACCTGATGCTTCATATTTACTGTATGACGCATCATGTCCCAAGGAGTTACAGATACGTCAGTATTTCTGACGTATCTGTGTGGCGCAAAAGTGACGCATTGCTGGAGTATGTCACAAAAATGACGCAACTCCAGCAATGCATCCTTTTACATGAGGCAAGCCCCATGTGAAAGGGTCTGCGTCAATCCTACGCTTGCTGTGAGGTAGGCATAAGATTTTGACGCAATGGCGTCCTAGAAGTGACGCAGTGAAATCTCACTGAGTCACTTCTACAAGGCTTTTTGCGGAGGAACGCCCCCCCTGTATACATTGTACCTGATGCAGGTATAATGTAGCGCAGGGGTTTACAAAGTGACGCATCTGCTTAGATGCTTCACTTTGTAAATAGTGCGCAACTGGAGGAATGTTTTGCGCCGCATAAATAAATGAGGCCCCTGGTGTTTGTAAATGTGATACTTGCAAGTGGCAAGTTATAGCGGTGTGTATGGTAAAAGTGAGACTGACAATAGGGGGTCTGCAGTTGCACCACTTGTCCAAGGTCCAAATAGGGGGGGAATGATAGGGGGTGGGAAAAGTAGCCCCAATAGGATGGAAGCTGGGGGTAGGTGAGTGAGTTCTGGAGCCTGTTGCAAGCAATCCTATGTTTACAGACTAGAAGGCGGCAGGATAGGAGCTGCTCATTGTCACATGGTCATGGTGATATACAGTAATATCTCTGTGTTATACCCCCTAGGTTTAGGAAGGGGGACCAATTCTTATCAAACATATCTTCCTTGTCCAGGAGCCGGTATATAATCCTCTCATAACATGCTACCTTATAAATCCCAGTTAACCTTCATTGTGTGTGGGTAAGTGGATGGCACACCATTTGCAAAGTATGCAGAGCTTTGCCATAGTCTAGGCCACCAATAATAGTCAGCTGGTATGTATTGAGAGGTCAGTAATATCATGTGGCTTAATCAGGGTTGGTGGTAGTGGGGAGGGAATATCAAATATCAGGTGAAGCATGTCACCCATGAAATCCCAGAGGCAGGAGATGGTTGGGCCATCACATAGGATATGGGTACGGTCACAGTCTGGTTGTTCGCATCTCCAGCAGATTGTAGAGTGGAGGAGGCCCAGTGGCTTCCAATTTCTGGGAAGTCCAGTTCGATTTGTGTATTGTTTTGAAAAGATAGAATTTCATTCATGCCTCCTGTGTACACTTGCCCCGGTCTGCTACCACTTCCTTCCAGTTGTCTTCCACGAATTGTATGTGTAAATTGTCTTGCCAGTATAAGTGGAGGTGTGCTAGTAGAGGTTGGGAGTGGAAGTTTTGGAATGTCAAGCTATAGAGTCCCAAAATCACCCCCCCTGCATATTTCTCAGGTGATCACATAGTAATGTATGGGAGAAGCAGACATATGCCATAGTTGGGGTTCTAGGGTATAATTCAGACAATGTTGTAATTGGGTGTAGCACCAGGCCTGCTGTGTTTGCAAGTAGATTTCCATCTGTAAGGAATGAAAGGATTTCAGCTCACCCTCTTGGATAATATTTTGTAATGTTAGGAATCCTGCAATTTCCCATGCTTTCCACAAGAACATTTGGCCATCCACCTGGATATCCACATTATTCCAGAGGGGCAGCCATGAGATGTAATCAGGTAGAGCTGTGCATTATTTTGTGGGTATGGTCCTAAATCCATATCATCGTTTGCGCAATGTGATTAGGGGTCAGCGATGTGGGTGTTTTATGCCAGTAGAAGATACCCAGACCTGGGTTGCTGTGGTTCATAGCACATTCCAGTCAGACCCAACAGGGAGTGTCCAGAGACTGTGAATCTATGTGCACTATTTGTGCCAAATGTAGGGCCTAATAGTAATGTTCTATACTGGGCACTCCAACCCAACACACCTCCTCTGTGCAAATAGTCTGGAGAAAGACAAGCAGGGCCTCAAGTCACCCCATATGAAAGATTTGATGCCTTTATCTATCACCCTTAGAATGGCAGTACGGACAAGGAGGGGCAACATTCCCAGTTTGTAAGTAAAGCAAGGGCTAGTACCATTTTAACAGCGTATGTTCTACCCCACAGGGAGATGTCCCTTCCTGGTATTCTATATTGATTTTAGCAATAAGCGGATCCAGCTTTTTGGAGACTATTTTGTCCAGGCCAGTAATTATAAGGATACCAAAGTACTTGCGCCAGCGCTGTTTCCATTGAAATGGGAATACCATTATAGCCGCTTTCGTGGTGTATGAGACATGGGTAAGACTTCACCTATGTCCCGGTTGATCCTGAAGTCTGAAAATAGTGAGGAGGATGCAATAAGGAGCATTAGAGCTGGTCAATATCTGTTTCGGTCTGAGAGCATAAGAAAGATATATTCCACATACAGGAGTATTTTTGTAGTGCCTGCAGCAGTGGATATACCATTTATCTGGGTTGATTGACAGATGGCGGCTGTCAATGGCTCCACGGCCAGTAGAAACAGCAATGAAGAGAGGGGGCAACCCTGACTGTTCCCCCTCCTAACTGAAAAGGCAGACAACAGAAAGCCTCCACAGACCTGGGCCATTGGATTAGTGTAAAGCCAACACATTTTTAAAATAAAGTTGTCCACAAGGCCCAAGTGGAGGGGCCCTTTGAATATGTAATCCCATTCAATCCAGCCAAACCCCTTCTCAGGGCCCAGTGAGAGGGCAATCATGGCTTCCGGTGAGTTTTTAGAGAGCCAGAGTAGTTGGGTGAAGGTGCAAAGATGGTTGAATGAGGTTCGTCCCAGGACAAAATCCTCTTGGGAGTCATGGATCAAACTTGGAATGACTTGTTTGAATCGGGTCACCTGGATGCTTTCCAGAATGTATGTGTCAGTATTCAGAAGTGAGATGAGGAGGGAAATACTGCAGAGTAGAGGGTATTTTCCCAATTTGGAAAGGGCCATAATGACCACAATATTTGCCTGATCGGGAGAGAGATGGTCTGCTCCATGTCCTGGAAAGCGGAATGGAGAAGGTCTATTGCATTGTCTTTGATCCAGCAGTAGAATTCCACTGGGAAACCATTGTCTCCAGGAGCCTTTTTATCAGGTAGATTTGTTATAGCCTGGGGTACCTCCTCTTTGGTGATCCTTCCTTTGAGGAGTCCAATACCATTTTAATTAAGGCTGTGGAGGTATAAACTGTCTAGGAACATTGTTGTCCAGTCTGCACCATCCTGGAGCTCAGAACAATATAACTGGGTATGGAAAGTACCAAAAGTGTCAGCAATATCACAGACAATATGACCAGTGCTGTCTTTAATGGCCGGTATAGTCAACGCAGCTTCTCTTTGCCAGGTTGTACTGTTAGAAGTCAACCTGCCTTCTCACCATGCTCGTAGAGTCAGGCTTTCAGTTTCTAAAGGGCATATTCAGCCGTAGTTATGTAGAGTGAGTTACGCTCCATTTTGGCCTTCTCTAGAGTGCCTCTGGTTGCCGCTGAGTGTTTCAATGTGTATTATTTAGAGCAGGTTTTAATATCTTTCTCTAGGGTAAATTGGCACTAAGCCCGTTGTTTATTGTCTAACGCCACATCTCTCATCAAATGGTAGCTTTGGCTGTACTCCATAAAGCCTGAGGGAGGGGACAGCCCCTAGTTGTCGAACAGATAGGAGTCCATATGGTCTTGCAATAGCTTTTTCTCTTCGGGAGACAAGTAACGTGCCACATTAAAGTGGCAGGGTATAACAAATGGAATCTGAATGTTAAAGTCCACCTGTAACCGTACAGAGCATGGTCCAATATGGAGCCCCCTAATGCCACAAAATTTTGTGCGATTGGTATGGTCTTGTGGGAAACAAGGAAGTAGTCTATTGGAGATTGTGAGCGATGCTGGAGAAGGGGAGTACTCCCTATCTGTTGAATGCAGCAGGTGCCGGATTTCATAGAGGTCATGGTCATCTTCACAGGTCACGAAGAAGGGCTCAGTCTGCCTCATTAATTTTATCTGTGGGACCGGTCCTATCAAATATTGGACCTGGTGTCAGGTTCCAATCCCCACCCAGCAGAATGTAAAGGGTTACCATGCCGATCAACGGCCTATGGAGACAAATGTGGATTTAGGGCCCTCAGGGACATATAGTGACCCAATCTTAAGTGTTTTAGAGCCTATCTTGAGTTTCACAGGGCAAAGCGGCCATCATTGTTGGTCCAGGTTTTCAGGACCGTACAGGGTAGGGCTTTATTCATTAGGATAGCCTGTCCATTTTTCCTGTAGATTGGAGGCAATAAAGAAGATGATGCAATGGGAGGGACATCTGGGGATTTTCAACTATAGATTATCTTAGCCACCCAGTCTTTTCTAAGTTTATCGGTCTCTGTAGGAGAGAGGTGTGTTTCTTGTATGAGTGCAATGCCCACCTGCTGCAAGGACAGATAGGGCAGTACTTGTTTGTATTTTATATAGTTGGTCAGTCCGTTAATGCAAAAAGAGTGAGGGATTGTGAGACCATGAAGAGAGGCACATGGGTAGAGAAATAGAGAACTTGTGGGAATTGAGTGGTCAGTGGTCACGGGAAATGTGCACTGTCACCCATATGACAGATGTATAAGCCAGCATCTGGAGGTGGGAGGGGGGATGGCTAAGGTGATAGGAAAGAATGTGGAGGGCAGCATGCACTGTGGGAGTTCCAAAGGAAATTAGAGTCATAGGCATAGAGTGATGTGTTGGGCTCTCATGTTAGGTTGCTTTGTGGTTGACGGTGAGGACAAGGTTTGTCCTGATTCCTAAACTGCCTTCAATGAGTCCAGGCTTTCCGGGGAGTCAGATGCCATTGAGAGATAGTGGCGAGTACCAGCATGACATAGTAGGATCACTGATAATAAAGTGTGGGTCCAGGGCAAATTGGAGACAGGATGGGAAAGGCAAGTAGCATAGGAGAAAATACAGAACAAGAACTGCAGAGGAATGATCTCATGTAGTCGGTCTACGTAACTCACTAGGGTTGGAATGCAGGAGGATCTGCTGTCGTGATCCTCCTGATCTAAGTGCAGCGTTTGATACGGTGGACCACAAAATCTTAATACACCGTCTTTCGAGACTGGGCATAACAGGCATGGCCTTGCAATGGCTTACATCTTTTCTGAATAATCGAACTTTTCAGATCTGGGAACGCAGTGCACTCTCCAAATCTACCCCCTCCAGTGTGGAGTTCCTCGGGGCTCTTCTCTGAGCCCTACTCTTTTCAACGTATATATGGCCCCACTGGAGGAGGTGGTTGCTCCTTTTGGGATTAAAATAGTCACCTACGCGGACGACACCCAACTAGTCGTCTCGATAACCCAACAAGAGGGCTGTTGGGACAATCTTTCTGCCTGCCTTGCCGGAATATATTCCTGGATGACCAGTTCGTGGCTCAAACTGAATGGAGCAAAAACAGAGATTATGCTCCTGGGCCACTGTTTTACATCTCTCCCCAAATCCATCTGGCCCCCCTGTTTAGGTGAGTTACCTGCGCCTAAAGATAAAATTAAAAGCTTAGGGGTGTGGTTTGAGCCCGACCTGACCTTTAGGACTCAAGCACAGAAAACTGCAGGCATATGTTTTGGCCTGCTCCGGTCGGTGCGGAAAGTTCTTCCTCTCCTGCCTCCTCATTCCAGGAAATTGCTAATCCAGGGGCTAATACTATCTAGACTGGATTGTAGCAATGCCCTGTTCTTAGCAGCTCCTGAAGCAACCATCAATACCCTCCAACGGGTTCAGAACTCAGCAGCTAGGCTGCTCACTGGCGCCTCTAGAAGATCTTCGTCCAGACCGGTCTTGAAAGCACTTCACTGGCTGCCAATACGCGAAAGAATTATATTCAAATCGTTATGTATTACCCATAAGGTTCTTCAGGGTAGAGGATCCCCTATTCTCAGGAGTTTGATCTGCCCTTATAAGTCCTCTCGGGCTCTGCAGTCTGACCTTGGAAATCTGGCCAAGGCTTCCAGAGTGAGGAAGGTGCGCACTGGGGGACGTCGTTTCTCAGTAAATGCGGCAAAGCTTTGGAATGCCCTCCCAGGCGGGATTCGAATGGAACCCTGCCACTTCAAATTCCGGAAGTCGCTCAAAACATTTCTTTTTCCCAGTGACCCCTAAGTAACGGTACCCTTTTCAGTTTGCTCTTTGTTCTTTTCTGTTAGCGCGGTGACGCTTTCGGCCAGCCATGCGCTTTATAAATTAAATTTCATTTCATTTCATGCCAGAGGGGTAATGGGAACAGCCACTCAGACCTGTCAGCTAGGATGGAGGGAAGTCTGTACAGGGTTCTGGAGCACGGGTGGCTCATTTAAGGAAGAACAATACATACTGGCACATAACTTTGAATCCACAACAGTTGAGGAATGGAAGAGCTTGGGGACATCAGGGCTTGTTGTCTAGCTAGCCATGAGGGGAGGGAGGGCCACAATGAGCTGTCGTTGGACAGGATATAGTATAGTACAGGACATAAAAAGTGAATGGGATCCCAAGGGAGCATGACAGACAAGAGGATGCCTGATATTACAGTAGCCTTAAGGAGGCAGGGACAAAACTAAAGTTAACCTCCTCAGTTGGCTGTCCAGAGTGCATGACATTTTAATTAGTTTTCCCCTGTCCTGCGGTTTCCAAAAAGCCCGGTCCTCCGGCCTCCCCTGGGTCATGGTGTGGGGTAACTGCTGCCTCTGCATGCATATTTTGAGAACAGGAAGTATACATGCTGGAGTCACTCAGGAAATTTAAGAATTGGGCTAGATCCTGTGGGCCAATAAAGCCTTTGGAATGCCCATCCATATTGATTCACATGATGGTGGGTTCTAGTAATCGGAACTTAGTATTCCATTTCCACAACTTGGGGCACAGGGCTAGGAATTCTCATTGTTTGGCATTAATGACCAGGGAAACGTCTTTAGTGATGTAGATTCGGTGGCCATCCAGGTTGTAAGGGCTGTGCTTGCGGGCCTCCTGTAAACTCTGTCAAGTATGCGCATGCCTTAGAAGGCAGGTGATGGTAATGGGGCGGGGTTTGGTGTTCCCAGCCTCAGTCAAGTGGCGAGCCCGGATCAGGTGACCTCTCTGAATTTTGAGGGGAGAAGAGAAGGACAAACTCTTCATTTTAAGAATAAGACCAAGTGAGAATACACACATGTCAGAAAGTTCCAGTTGCTAGGGGATTCCATAAAATCTACCAAAATATAACAACAAGAGCAGTCCTCTACATCAATTAGTTTTTTTTGTTTGATGCTCCAAACATCCTGCTGGGTCTTCTTCAGGTCTGTCAGCTTGTCTTTAGAGCTGTAAGACGGCGATCCAGGAAGTCCACTCAAGAATGAGAGAGCCCCATGTCCGTTTTGATACTTTTCACAAATATCCTGGGTAAAGTCTGTAATCTTCTAATCCACAATGAAAAGATGGGTTACAATGGAAGTAACGTCCCTAAGAATGACTTCCAAATGTGTGTCAGGTGTGGCAAAGGTTCCTGTTGGGGCAGGGGTGGTAGGATGCCTGCCACTATCCACTACATCAGTGAAAAGAAGCTGTTGAGGGTGCTTTCCAGTCGCCATAGTTGGGACTCGGAGGGGCAAAGAACAATCCAACCAGAGCTGGGAGTCAACAGGCCAGGAGCATTCCTCCACTAGGCAGAGCGTCCGTTATGAGAGGCTGGACATGATCCTAGGGCCCGGGGATCCTTACAGTTGACCTCCAGTGTGAGGGTAGTTTAAAAGTCATCAGCAGGCCAGCCAGAAGTGGGTTTACTAAAACATCAATTCCGCAGTTGTACAGGAACACCCACCATAGGAGATAAGGTTCTTCAGGGGTAAAAGGAAGAGTCTGGCACCTGTGGTGTGAGCCGCAGGCCAAGCGAAATGAGGCTCAAATGCCTAGGACTATGTTCCCCACCTGGCACAGGCTCCACTGATTGGAGGGCGCAGCTGTCCTCAAAGAGGAAATAAGCATTCTATGGCACAGACTCTCTCTCTAGCCATCGGTATCCTGGCAGTGGTCCTGGGGGAACCTGGCGAGAGGAGGGGGACCATGGCCAGAACTGTGCTCTCCTCAGAGGCCTGTGGACTCACCAAAGCAGGGGCTCAGCGAACCTGATCTCCTGATGTTGAGGGGAGGAAGCCTGCAGGGTGCAGTAGGGTTTGGGTGTTTATGTGCTATGACTGGCTCGATCAGCAATGTAACAGGCTGCTGGTGTGAGGAAGCAATGTCTGTGGCATGGCTTTCACATCAGAGCAATTCTCTGCGGTAAGTCGGGCTGTGGAGATGACCAAAGAGAGTTGCGCTGTGCCCGGGTCATCAGGATCGCTGCCGTAGAAGAGTGACCACAGGGGAGTGTCAGAGGAGCCACCATTGCAGGGAGAAGCAGTGCAAAAACCATCAAAGCAGGGCGGTAGTTGCTAGGGTGTGTGGTATCCCCAACCCTATCTTCCTTTCATCGCCACAGTGGGGGTGTCCGCAGCAGCAGCCGTGTATTCTCTCTCGTTGCTGCAGAGCTCAGAGGAGAGCAGCCATCTTAGGCAGTGGCGTGACTTAGGCCCCCTCTATCACATATTCTGTTTCTATTGTATTCCACTTAGGCCGGGAATGTTATTATTGTACCCATCCTCTAGCATGCATCTCTAGGTCCCTGAGTTTAATGACATAGATATTCAGTCTCTGGCCCCAACTTGTGTATACGCGTGTGTGTGTGTTCGTTGTGTGTGGTTGTGCATGTGTGTGTGTGGTTGTGCATGTGTGTATGTGTGTGTGAGACAGAGAGAGAGAGAGCCAGAGAGAGAAAGAGAGACGAGTTGATGATGTTTTGTGTTTTCAGTTGCATGAGAAGCATGTTTTGCACACCATTTTTGGCATCATTTTACATAGTGAGACGTGGTGTGAGTGGTGCGTTTTTTTTTTATATTGTTGGAGAAGATTGTTGTTTGGTTCGGGCAGTATGATGATATATGGTTTCTAGTGAGATAACGAGTTGCATATATATAATGCGCTGAAGTGTAGTGCTGTACACCCCATGATGATTTGGGGTGTCAATTGCTCACTGAGTGATGTGATATTTTTGGTATTTTTGGTGAGTTGCTATAAAATCCATAGTTGAGGGGCGGTGTAGTATGAAGCATGATATGTTGTTAGGTGTTGTTTTGTCGCTGCTGTCGTGGTCGGTCCTGAAGCATTCCATTGTACTTGGCTATGTAGAATGTAATATTTGGTGTCATATAGTAGTGATATAAGGCGTGTTGTGCTATAGTGTTATGGTTTGGTGTATTGTACAGTGTGTTGGAATATAGGAAAGTTATAATGTGTGGTGTGTGATACCACTGTATAACTATCATTGAAAAGACATGTTTGTTTATATTTCAGCAATAGGTATTGATAGAGCGAAGTATTATATAACTTAAACTTCGGATATAATCATTAAATAATCCCCGCCATTGGTTGTATTAAACTTTGTTTGTCTACAAGGGGAAGTTAAGAGGAGCAATAATCTACACCAAACCATATAGGCAATAAGATTGCTAAGACTTTAGTACAGTCTATAAATAGATTTTGTGTAAGTTAAAGGATTTCATTTATTATGTTCTTAAGATTCCATTATTTATTCAACTTTTAAACATCAGCATCATAAATACATATAATCCAGTAATCAATATTTCAAAATAAGGAATAATATAATGTTGGTAAGAACAACAGTTATTAATGTAATAATACAGCAGGCCATATGCATATATCTAAACCAAACTGATCTTGCAAAACCATTGATCTAATGGGTACTAATGCCATGTTAACTGCTAACAAAGCATCAGATATGCTAGTAGTCAGCTTTCTAATGTTATCATCATTTAAAACTACCCCCACTGGTGGAATGATTGCACTAAGAATAACTCCCAGGAAATGTTGTCCCATCAATTGTGCAATGTGTGTGTCTTTGATATAGAGTCATTGTTAAAACATCTTTGCTGGTTACATGATACATCTTGGGAAACAATAAAGCTAAATAGCAAACACCCTCCCAGCCAGCAGGTAACTATAAATATGCATCCTGTCTACAAACAAAGTTTATTCCAGGAATAACTGCTTCCATTCCCATTAATTTTTGAACATGCCCACCAAGAACTTCAAATGTGTGTTCACAGCTACTTATCCCAATGTGTCTCTTTATAAACTGATTTCTCCTTTTGTAAACACATGGTTTCCCTTCTTGTCATCTATCTAGTTTTATTTTTGGATATATCGTTTTCTTCTTGAATTCATCTTCCTCCTTCTTCCAAACAAACTTTAAAACATCCTCCTCCTTGTCTGCCTTGTGAAACATGTGAGCTCTTCTTTCTTCAAATGCTAAAATTAATTTATTTTCTAATGGTCGCAGTAGACATATCAAGTTTTATTCATATGCTTTAACAGTGTCTATAACTATAGGGAACCTAGAGAAATACATTGCAACTTCCATATCCTTAGCTGATGGATGGGCCATATTATCACTTTAGCTGCAGTAAACTGTCGCTAAAGTGGCAATAAGGGGCTTGATAATATGCCCTTGTGAATTCCCATAGAAGCCCACGTTCACACCAGAAACTATCAAGCACACATTTAGGTATCCCAGCACATTTTAAGAGCAGTTTTGGCGATCAAGGTCACTTGGTAGGGACCTTTCCACCTCGGCTCCATGCAGTATTTTTGATTGTGCTGTTTTATCAAAACCCAATCACCAGGGTTAAGATTGTGGCACTTCTCCTGGTTTGGAATGGCAGTGACAGCTCCAACCTGGTGAGAAACAGAGTGCACCACATCAGCCAATCAGACAACCCAGTGCCGTAGTCGAGTATGATATAATCTGTGATGCTAACAAGTGCATTCACAGACACAGCAAGCAGTCACATAGTATGTTCCATGAGTAGCTCATGAGGTGATAATCCAGCCCTCCTGTCAGGAGTGCTTCAAAGACCCACCAATACCAATAGTTAAGCATCTGCCCATTTAAATGAGGTAGATGCACAGGCTTTGGCAAAACATGATTTCAACTTCTCATTTAGCTGTTCAACTATCCCTGTAGCTTCTGGATGAAAGCTACAGTGCAAGCTCTATTCCACTTGAAGTGCCACGCACAGCCTTCTCATTGTTAAAATGAGTCCCTCAGTCTGACTCCAGAGAAATTGGAAATCTGAACTGTTCTAGTAACAGAAATTTGGCTACAGTGAGACTTTCCTTTATTTATGATGGGTAGACTTCCACCCATCCAGAGAAAATGGACATTGTAACCAGGATATATCTCAACTTGTTACAGACATGCATTTTGATCAAACCATTGCATCCCTCCCAATGTATGCAGGACCATGGAAATGTCATGTCATGGGAAACAAAGGGCTATCTGGCAACACTTGCCTTCCATCTGCTGAAATCCAAATGTCATTTGCATTTTTAACACATCCTAGCTCTGATTGATCCTTGCTGCTCTGCCTCTGAAACATCCTCTTGCAATCTTTGAATTTTTCTCCCACATATCTACTACTGACAACAGCATTGAAAAGGTGTGTACTTATCAGATTCATTTGTGTATGTTCTGTTAAGTGTGGATGCCACAATCACACAATACCCAGAAACTTCTTTGGAATATTTATTTCCAACTGTGAAATAGTCATTGCCCCTTGTGTGGGCTGCACATTTAACTACAGCAATTTCTTATGGCAATTGTAAACCCTCCAACAGTTTCATCACATATTGTCTGTGTCGCATCAGTGATCCAGATGATGTAATGATTCCCCTCATTGACCACAACGTCAAGTACCCTACCAAAGCCATACTGATCATCTGTAAATATAGTAACTTGCAATTTGGCTAAAAGATTGCAAGCTTGTGTAGGGGTGATCAATTCTGCCACTTGTGCAAGGGTAACACCTCAAAGCCAGGAGGCTTCCAATTTACAGACTTTTACAGACAGCATAAGCTGCTATCAAAGTCCCCTCGTTGTTTCTTAAACTTGAGCCATCCACAAAAATTACATATTCAGGCTCATTGAGAGGTTCATCTTTAAAGTCTGGTCCTGGCTTGGTGCATAAATCTGTAGCATCAAAGCAGCTATGTTCAACCTCATTTCCATCTACTTCATTTTCAGGTAATGGTGACAATATAGCTGGTTTGAGAGTCTGACATCTTTTTAGAATTATGTTATCTGCAGCAGAATCAACTGTCCATACTTTTCAAGTCTGTTATTCATCAAATATTGGGTTTTAGTATTAGCAAGCAAAATCTCCACCAAATGAGAGACCATCCCTGTAAGAGGATGACCCATCACTATGCTCTAACCTCTCTCAGTACTGACACCAACTGTCACAACTGATTAAAGGCAGTTGGGCAGTCCTGTGGCAATAGGATGAAAAGGGGTTAGAAAATAAGCCAAAGGTCTTTGAGAGTCTTCATGAAATTGAGTAGGCATTGAGAAAGCGCAGCCCTCCCGCTCAATGTAAAACAATGTGAACATGTTACTGTAATCAGGCATTCTCAGTGCTGGGTCACAACATAGACTTTCTGTCAGCTCTAGGAATGCTTTCAAGAAATTGTTGTCCCAATCAAAGGGAATCAGGCACATTCTTGCATGTCAGTCTGAGAAAAAGCTTGGTTATGAAGGAAAAGCTGTGAAATCACTGTCTGCAGTAGCCCACCATTCCCAGGAACATTCTGACTTCTCTATGCATTCTGGGTGGGTTCATTGTTTGTATAGTCGCGATTCTCTCTTGACACCTTTCTCATTCCTTTTTCAATCAGATATCCCAAATAAAGGACCTCTTTCTTGGGGACACTTGGGCCATATTACAGAGAGTGCCCCTCGGGCGCAACAGGCGTTTGTGCCCACTTTCCGCGCCCAAGGCACTTTGGTATTACAGAAGGGACCACAGACGCTTGTGCAGCCCCTTCTGTACTACCGATAGCGATGGCACACATAAAGCACCAATGCTATTTACAGGAGGCATTCCCTCATTTGCATACGGAAGTGACTCATTCAAATGAGGGAATACCTTTGCCTCTACACCCACATTGTATTACAAAGACACACTGACAGTGCGCCCCTGAGAGCAGCCCTCTGCAGGGAGGAAAGGGGATCCTATGGACCCCCAGACATCCCCTTGCAGGTGGGTGCAGCCACTGACAGCACCCACCTGCAAGGGGATCTCTAATCCCCTTTAAAATGCTGGTGGGTTTCCGCTTGCACAGTGAAACACTGAGCAGTTGCTTCAAAGCTGCTCCGTATTTCACTTGAATGTGCTGCCCCATTGGCAGCACAGGTTTACGGCTGCCCCTGAGGGCAGCGCATTCTATGTAATAGTGCGTACTTTCTCTGTTTGCACATGGCGTGCCTGTTTTAAGGTGCTCCGGGAGCAAATAGGGAAAGTGCACCCTAGTACATAAAACATCCACTTGTGTCAGTTCTTAGCCAAATTATTCAAAAGATCAATCAAGTCTTGTTTAACAGCTTTTTTTGTACTTGTTTCCAAAATGAAGTCATTAATGTACTGTAGAAGAACTGAATTACAAGGCATTTATAAAGTCTCAAGTTTTTTTTCAAGATTTGGTTAAAGATTGAAGGGCTCTCTGAATGCCCTTGTGGAACGTGACACCATGCCCAAACTCTATCTCTGAATACAACTGAAAACAAGAATTGACTGTGCTCGTGCAATGAGATAGCCAAAAAGTCCTGTCAGAGATCCACAGCAGTGAGCCACTCCACATTCCAGAGTATCTGAAATAGTTTTGTTGCTGGATTTGGGTCCACGGGACAACATAAACCTGCAATTACATTATTTTTTTGAAGGTCCTGTACAACTCGATATTTGCCTTTTGACTTCTGTAAACCCATAATTGTAAAATTGCAAGGACTTTCAACAATTTATTTTAAAATCCCTCATTTTATCATGTTTTACATCACTGGAGGAATTCCAGCCACAATTTCAAGCATAAGATTATATGGAGGTTTGTTCTCGGACAGACTGCGTTCTGCTTTATTGTGATTTAGATCTGTTCTACACATTATATTATTAAACATCCCAAACTTCTGATTTTACAGTATCTCTCAAGTCAGGAGGCAAATCCTCTACCATTCTTTCAGGATACGATCGTACAGCTGCTCCTTGTTGGGCCATTTAAAATTCGACATATTTATCATGTGTTTGGAATTCAAAAGCCTTCTGCGTGCAGTAAATGGTGCAATTTACCTTGCATAAAAGATCCTATTCTAACAGGTTTACAGGACTTGGACACCAATCAGAGATCTTCCTCAAATTAACCTATTTTTACAAGTACTTTCTTTGAAACACGGTTAGGTATTTACTTATCTGTGACTCCTACAACTTGGATCTTCTTTCCTGTGAGGGGTATTTGACCAATAGCCTTGTATATCTTCTTTACCCCAGTTGCTGATCCATCCCTTAATTAGCGCCGAGACGCCCACGGGTATTTGCCGCGCTCTACAAATGTCAATAAATAAATAAATGACTGGGACGTCTGCTATTCTAACAGTGTAACAGGTAACACCTTTGTGGCCATTTACCTCTCCTTCTAGAAATTGTCCACTTTGATCTACCTCTAAGACTGCACCAAGTATGCAGTCTCAGGCACCGTCATTGGGAATTGTCAGACTCAAAGTTCTCATTCTCCAGCACGGGGGGCTGTTGAAACGGGTTCTGATTTTGAAATATATTAAAATTTGCATTGGATACTTGAATCATATTCAATTGGGATTTACCTATATTGCGTAAAGTCATTGGAGTTTGTGAGACTTGCATGATAGGGACTTGTAACTGAGTTGAAATCTATATTTATTGGACTGGAACCTAAACTGGAACATTTTGCATTTGTTTTTGATTTACGCTTTGCAATTGTCCATTACCACTTACTCTGTTAGGATTCTGTCTGCACTCCCTCTTTCAATGCCTGAGCCCATTACAATAGTGACAAGTAGTCAATTTCCTCAAAGTTTCCTCAAAGTTGCAATGTCTATTCCTAAGTTTGGGTCATTCGGAACACCTCAACCTTTACCTTGAGAAGCACCCATTCCACCTTGGACCATCTGTCCTCCATTCTGGAAACCAACACCCTGCATTCCACCAATCTTCCCCGAATACAACTGATTCTGAATCCCCTTCTGAGCAGCTAAGTCTGGGCCACTATTAATTTCTCCCCAAGCCTCTCCTACATCATCTCTTGTTCATCACTACATTATCTTGCATATATCTTGATCTCATCTACGTCTTTTGTCTGCCAGCAAATCACAGCCTGTTGTAAGAGCATGCTGATTTCTGGTCGCAACTCAAGAAGGAACTGTGACACAAAACTTTCTATATCTCCCTTTTTTAGATTTTCTTGTCCACTATGCTCTTTAAACACCTACAACAATTGTTGTAAGCATGCACCACTTCCTTAGTTTGCTAAGTAGTTCTATTGATCTTTAACTAATCAATAGCCCCGCTGATACTTTTCCCTTAAAAAAGGTAATCACCGCATCGTCTCATAGTACTTTCTTATCACCACAGGTGAGGGTGCATGAGTATGGCCATCCCTTGGAGGTTCACAGCTATTTTACATTCAGCCCATAAATCACTTGGTACCACAACATCAAAGAAAGTATTCAAGTCTGTCCACGGAAAATTCAACATTTTAGCAAATCTGTCAACTCTTGTATACCACTGGGCAGAACTCTCTCTCAGTTTTGGAAAGTTGATCATGAATGTCGAAAGATCACCTCTACTCCATGGTACGAAAACATAACATGAACATAACCTCCACCTGGTATCTCACTCAAGGTGAAAGTTAGAGCCTCATCTTCATGTGGGGTACTGGTGGTTTTGCCTTGTTCTTTGCCCAATTACTTTATAACCTGTTGAAATCACTTCATTTTCAAATACCCTTCACCAATCCAGCAATGTACAGTCTTATTCCTTGAAGACTGCATGTTCACCCTAGCTTCATCACCTAAGTGTGTCCTAAAGCTTTTCTGTAAAAGAACAATATTAGTGAGATCCATTTCATATTTCCCTGCCAATTCTGTCAATGTAGCATGTGCGGCAGCTGCACGTCTTGCGATTTCTTTACTCAGGTATGTCAGTTAATTTCCCTGATATTGATTCAAATGTGAAATGTCTAAATATCCTCTAATAATTTCTTCCAATTGCACATTCAATTTTGGTACATCTAGAGGTTTTACCCTTTCCTGGCTAGTAGTTGGTATCTCTATATCTCCTGTTTCTTTATTTTCAGAATTTTACTCAAACCATGGAGGAAAAACCCATCGTCAAATGGTCCAGTCTACCTGTCAATTGTTGTTGTGAAAAAATTCCTCTACCAACTATTAGTGATGAAAGATTTTGTGGTGAGGCTTAGGCAACAATGTGTGAGATTTGTGATGTCTGGATTAACCCTGTCGTGGCTACCCCTCCTACAGCACCTGGACCAGTAGCATTCTCTGCAATATTTATTGGTGCAGTTGCTACAGGAACTGCTGATGTCTGAGCTGATACAACTTGTGGCACTGGTGCAGGGATAGCCAAAATAGAAGCAATAACAACAATCGAGTAATTAGAGTAGGAGTTGCTTCAACAGGTGCAGTTGCACTCAAAAAGTGCTGGAAATGCTGTCTCAATCTGATTTTATGTAGGGTGAACAGAAGTTGTAGCCATTATGCCATCTTTTGTACCTGCTATTGGAGCCACATATGGTAATGGTTGTGAGGACAACAAAGCATCTAAAATGCATTCCTCTAAAACTCTATCCTTTTTAGGTTTTGCCTGGCGAGCTGCGCACTGCGCAGCTGCAGGGAAAACCTTATGAGAAGAGTAGAGTGCTTTGGTCCCCGCCTCTGTTTCCATTGGCTTGCTCCATAAATGGAGGCTAGCCATTGGAACAGAGATCTGTCCGTCATGGCCAGACCAGATTTGTGGGCGTTCCCGCGATTTCTTCCCTCTCCGATCATCATCGCGGCCATGGGCTGGGTTTATTTTTTTTTGTAGTGCGTTTGTTTTCTTCCCATTCCGCGGCCGACCGCCGCCGGAAGAAGTCAGGTGAGTGCTTTTTTTGGTGCAGTTTGCCGTTCCCCCCCCTCCCGCTGTCCGTGTGCCCGTTCCTGCCCCCCTCCCACTGTTCGTGTTCCCGCCCCCCTCCCGCTGTCCGTTCCGCCCCCCTCCCGCTGTCCGTGTGCCCGTAGGTGCTTGTTGTGTTTGTGTGCTTTTGCTTTCACCACGTTCCCCCACCTTGTGCTTTCACCAGGTTCCCCCGCCTTGTGCTCGCTCTGCCATCTCTTTGAAATGCTCGAGCTGAAAAGAGCCCCCTCCCCTGATGACATGACTCTGTGCTGGGACTGGACCCCCCATATGCCATCTCTAAGGACCCTGCTATTCAAGCCTCTCGCGCTGCTTTATCACGCGTGCCCTCTGTTCCGACTCGATTTCGGGCTTGTGCTCGCTCTGCCCTCTCTTCCAAATGCTCGGGATGAAAAGAGCCCCCTCCCCTGGTGACATGACTGCGCTGGAGCCCCCATATGCCACCTCTTAAGAACCCTGCTATTCAAGCTTCATGCGCTGCTTTATCCCGCGAGCCCTCTGTTCCGGCTGCCGTCTTCGACCTTTAGATGCTGCTGTGAACAATCAGGCCGGACTTTGGATCACAATCAACACCCAAACTGGGAGGCATTTAAAAAGCGCATGTCGACAGCAAGACACTTGCGCTCATAACATTGTGTCTTGTGATTACTGCAGACAGAAAGGAGCAGTCCTGTAAAGAGACCAATCCGTCAATGGGTGTCTGAGGCGTGGGCGTGTGTGGAGCTGGCTTGGTGATGGGCCCCTGGCAGAAAAGTCGACAATAACGTTTTACAGAGCCCGTCCCCCCCTCCCGTTGTCCGTGAGGCCATCCTCCCTCCCGCTGTTCGTGTGCCTTCCCCCCTTCCGCTGTCCCTTCCCCTCCCCTCGTTAGTCAATGGGTGTCTGAGGCGGGTGCGTTTTCAGAGTGCAGCCATTGGTGCTTTGCAGGTAACTTTTAAGGATGGCTGAGTATGACGTTTGATGCAGTGTGTGTATACTGACCAGTTAAGATGGATGATGCCTGGATGCGGGCAGCAATGTCTCATAGTGGTTTTACATTGAAACTTGTATCAGTTGTAGGCGAGCTGATGCTTGTGTTAGATTCACATGCAGAATTGTACTTTGGCTTCGCTGTGGGTGCTACAGACCAGGAAACAGATTGTTTTCTTCAATGTATGTATTTTACATTGTACTTATGTTGAGGTGATGCTGCAATTATGCACAGTTTGAGGTAACAAAACAGATGTTTTGTTTTCATATTCCAATAACCACCATGTGTGGGTGCCGGTTTGCAAGCTTCCGCTGCTTTGGTGGCAAGAGAAAGCTGAGCAATCTTTGGCATCCGTGAAGTATCAATGGAAAGTCGGGATTTTATGTGGAAAAATGGGCACCCACTTCACTGTTGCTTATGGAGTGACTCGACCGCGATTATTTTTTTTCAAAGTTGGGTGCTAGTAAAGATGGGTTAACTTAGGACAGCGTTAGTTGTTTGGGAACGATTAAAACATTGCTGTCGTGCAGTGTGGGGTGTGTGTTTCCATTTTAGAGGCCTAAAATTGTGTGCTGTCCCTCCCGCTCCCAGGCATCATCTGGTAATGTGGACGGTTGTTTTATTGTGATGTGAATATTTTACTGTGATGTATCAGGGTTCAAAAGTAACTGTGAGAACAGCCATGCGGCCAACCTACCCCCTGATGCAAAACGGTGGAGCACGAGTCAAAGGACGGGTACAGCTGGTTCATTTAATGGTTGACCTTTAACCTGTACAAATCATTTTATTGAACGTATGCCACAGAACTCACTTTTATTTGTATCTTGTTATGCGTAGTGGCTTTTCACCAAATGTTTTGGCGTCGAGTCAGTATACCTTCAGCTTCTATATTTGTTTTTTATGAATATATTTTTTTTTACATTGACTTTTACCATCAATCCACAAATGCACAACGTTGGGTGCAGAGATCTTTAGCTTTAAGGGTAGAAATGAAGGAAACAATCTAAGAGAAGTGTTAGTCTTTTGAGGATCAGCTCTGGGTGTGTGTGTGTTTGTTAGTAATTGCTGTGTGCTGAGCTCGTCCGTAGGGTACAATAGGTCTCACATTTGCAAGAGATTAAGCTAATGGCAATGTAAAGGACAATGCCATTTATTTATCTGTTTTAAAAGCCAACACATAAATACAAAATTTGTCATTTACAATGCCAATAGCTCTAACTTTTCCAAAGGTGAAACCATTGCATTGTAAATGCTTGTTAGTTTCTCTTGCAGACTCCTCATCAAGTCCCTGTTTCCAATTCTTTTTAAGCTTTCCTTTTGTTATTGCTGGGCACATCCTTCTTCACTCAACTACCCATTTCCTCCATCTCTGTTGTCCTTTTCCGATTGAGCAAATGTGTAGTTTCACGCTTCCCTCTTTGCTCTAGCCTGATACCTTTCTTTCTAATTGACATGAGGTGCTCGCTCCCATAAATTTAATGCTTAGAACTGTGTGATTGTAGGAGGTGGTTTCATTTAATATAGCTTTTACCTCAAATGTTCAATCATTTTAAAATCAAAAGTAACATATTGTGGAAATGTGACTGCTCCTTCATTTTCAGTGATCTTATGCCATTGATGAAGCCACAAACATGTATGACGCTCTACAGCCTGGGTCTCCAAACCAGTCCTGGAGGGACGGATCCATGCCAGATTTTTTGGATATCTCCATTGAGATACTTGTAGTAATTTAAAAAAATCTGGCATGGATCCGGTTCTCCAGGACCGGTTTGGAGACCCCTGCTCTACAGTTTGCACCATATAATGACCTGGAATATCTTCTGGTGGAGCCTGTTCTCATACCTGAACAAGGACTCATACATTACATCTCATCAAATCTCTAAAAGCTTTAAAACATTTAATAACTGCAAAGAAAATTACAATCCTTGAGCAATTATCAACTCAGTACATTTCCATATTTTGGTTCCGTTCCTTATGCATCAATATTCTCTTTCAATCCCAAAACAACTCTTCTTCAAAAAACCTATCGCAGCATAACATTGGTTGATTTACCAACCAGTCCCAGCACGGCACTTCACACCAATTGACCTGTCACAGCACATCACACTTTGATGTAATTCTCACTTGTTGCAGCCGTTCACTCTCCTTTACAATTTTTTTGTAGCCAAATCCTACAACTTTAAGAAAGTGCAATAAGCAAATAACTTTTGTCTGCTCCACTAAAGTTCATTCAAACAAGGAATAAATCGGAAATAACACCTTAATACCTTCCAAATTCCTTACACACAGTTTCTCCTTTGCTCAATAGTTTCCACTAACACCAATCAATTTTAGGACAATTGCAACAATTTGTTATAGTCCTATCTCAGTTGTTCAGTTGATGGCATCTTACAAACCTGCACTACAAAACCTCAGAATAAAAATAACACCACAAATTCTTCTTCTTAACTATCCCAAGATCTTGGACAAACTCAAGTCCGATATCAAATTCAACGGCTCAACATCAAACACATAGACACATAACCTCAACACAATTACCAACTCTCAATAAAGACAACTGCGATGCATACCCCTATTGATACTCACATCTTCACCATGTGGCTGCCTTTAAAATTGCGGACTTTTTCAGTCTTTCAGTTTGGACTTTGGACTTAAGCTACCATGGCAATTTATTTCACCTCCTTTCTCTCCTGTGACATAAACCGTCCTCTTGCTACCACTTAACAGAACAGGTTTTATATAACTTATTCTTTGAGTGTAATCATTAAATAACCCCTGCCACTGGGCAAGAGCAATCATCTACATCAGACCATATAGGCAATACAATAATTCATACTTTACTACAGTCAATAAAGAGAATTTGTATGAGTTAAAGGGTTTTATTGATTAATTTCTCAAGGTTTCGTTATTTATTTAAAGGGTAATAGTCTTTCAAGCATAAGCATCAGAAATTACTATAATCCACGAATCGATATTTCAATATAAGGAAAAATGCACTCTTGGTAAAAATAACAGATAATAATGTAATAATACAGCAAGCGTGTTCCATAAAGGAATTTCCAAAATCAGAATTAAGGGACCGATTAGGATGGCGGACAAATTGCCACCGCCATGCAGGCGGTGGCGATCCGTCCGCCATCTGTGCCTCTCCGCCACCTATTTCCCCCGCCATATTACAATGGCGGGGGGACCGCAGAGGACGGGAAGACCGTCCGCCGCTTTTCTGCCATGATCTCCTGCGGCGGAAAAGGTCTAATATGGTGGCGGCGTCTATCAGACACCGCCAGCCATATTAGGATGTGCTGTGGGCAATGCCTTTCCGTGGCGGCATTGTTCTTTGTTTCGGGGGCCCGTTGCGGGCCCCCAGGGTGAAGCGGGGGTGGGGGTCCACATGGGGGGTACCTATGGTACCCCCCTGCATTTCAAAATACAACATGGCAGGCACCGCGCGGTGCCTGTCATGTTGTGCTTTGAAACGCACAACATGCATTTTTAGCATTGCGGTGGGTGATGCTTTCAGCACCGCCCGCCGCAATGTAAAAAATGCATCCTAATTCTAGGCACGGAACCTCCGCCCCTGTGGCGGTCGGTTCCGTCCCCGACAAGATGGCGGACGGACAAAGTCCGTCCGCCATTCTAATTGACCCCTGAATTAGGATGACATAAAATAGGTGTCAGTTCAGAATTCAATGAGGAGTTCTAAAGAGAGAATAAATGCATAAGCACAAAGCCTTTGCACATCAATGTAACCCCCTTATCGGCTGCCCTCCACTGTGCTGAGCACATTTCGTGTAGTTTGCACTTAGGGCTCCATAATGTTTTTTCCACAGAAAGTGTACACTAAGGGTGAGTGGTAAACTTTGCTTCGCTAGTGGAGTTCAATTATTTTTTGTCACTCCGCACTCCACATTGAGGGCAGAGTTTGACAAAAACTCCACCTACATCACTTAGCGGAGTTTTCTGGCACCAATCACTAGTTTTAGTTGCACTGATCATAGCTTTTTTCATTATCCTTCTTTTTTTTTCATTTTTAGGAACCAAAATATAACCTACAGAGAACATTGGGATATCTCTGCAGGGCCATGTAACATACACACTTCTCAGGTTGACAAGAGAACCCTGGAGAAAGCAGATTATCTGTAATGTGCTTTACTTAGTCACAGTGTCTTCACTTGTCTCAGCTGGATAACAGGTACCTTGCTAATGATTAGATGTGGGAGAGTGGAGCAGTAACTTCACCCACTCACAGACCTCAGTGGAATTCCTCCGAGTTTTTAAGCAGCTCCACGGAATTTCACATAGTGCAACTCAGTAAACTCCGCCCACCCCTGGTGTACACACCACATTTGTGTTCTTTTTTCCAACATTATGGGGATTCTAAAGGTTCTCAGTGTTGGTAATTTCCCCTAGAGGAGACCGAGAAAATATGCAGAATAGAGCTAGATTTTGAGTTTTTGGGGTAAAATAGGAAAAAAGAGCTATTGATTAAATTGATAAAATTGTCTGTCCTAAAAATCTTCCCAGCTTTCAGGAACATGCACAATTGAATTAGAAAACACTTTTCCACCACAGTTTAGGCATTTTTCAAAGAGGTAGCCCATTTTTCCCTTTTTTTGTGTGTCCTTAACCTACTTCGAGTATGATGTAGAAAATAACGTGAAACACAAAGGTGATCCAGAAAAGCTATAGATTTTTAAAAAGCAGACAGAATTAAAAATTCATCAAGGGGTCATATGTGTAGATCCCTTAAGATTTTTCCAAAGAACTGTTGCAAAAAATAAATATTGAAAACGAGAAGGAAAAAACATTTGTGACAATGTTTTCATCTAAACTTGTTGTCAAGAAGGCAGTTTTACAAAAGCAATAAGCCATTATCTCTGCAATACCCTTTTGTTTGCAACATTATATAGAGATTGTAGAATCTCCAAGAATCCAAGTTATCCAGAGTCCACAACTGAGTTGCACTGTATGTTTGTTTTTCATTGTGTACTGAGTATAGACCAATGAATATGGCAAAAATAGTGAAAGATTGGTAACATGTAAACCTATGAACTTCTGAAATTGGCACAAGAATGGGGTTTAGGAGTAGTAGTTATTTGTACACCTCTGAAATTGTGGTTACCCATATTACTATAAGATTTAGTGGGTATTTTTTAATTTGTCTTCATTTGTACACACCGGCTTACATTTGGAAGGCACAGAAGCGGCAAAGTCCAATTAATAATAACAAATGTTGTACATATCTATGCTTCCAGATGTCTTGTGATAAAAATGGTACCTCACTTGTGTGTGTAGGCTTGGTGTCTGTGACAGGAAACTGCCCAAAAAAGAACATGGGGCATATTACCAAGGACAGGCGATACATTATCACCACTTTTATCAGCAGGAAACTGCCGATAAAGCGGCGATAATGGCCTTGTTAATATGCTATATGAATTCCAATCGAAGCCCATGTTAGATGTGAACACATCTAACATGGGCTTTGATTGGAATTCATAGAGCATATTATCAAGGCCATTAATCCCGCTTTATCGTCAGTTTCCTGCCGATAAAAGCAGCAATAATGTATCGCCTGTCCTTGATAATATGCCCCATGGTCTCATAAAAGTTTTCCACTGAAAACTGACCCTATTTGCCCAATTTAGGTAGCTGTGGATTTGGAGTCCTAATTCTGCCACCACCTAGGGAAACCTAGCAAACTTGCACGTTTTTCAAAACTAGGGGGAATCTAGGGTGCAGTGACTTACATGTCTCTCACTAGGTGTTTTACCCAGAATCCCTTGCAAACCTCAAACTTTGCATACAAAATAAATGCTCCTCACATCTGTGGGATGTCACAAACTTCCTTCCAACCTAGTATTTCCCTAAACCTCTGAATGAAAGTGGAACCTTACTTGTGTGGGTAGGCCTAGTGCCTACAACAGTAAGTGGCGCAAAACACAATGTGTATTAATCACATTTTCCATTCAAAACTGACCCTTTTATTGTACAGAAGGTAGGTGATGTTTTTGGGCCCTAGCTCAACATAAACTTATGGAAACCGAGCAAACTTGGGCGTTTTTTAAAACTAGACACCTCGGGGAATCCAGGATGAACACCATGTGTGTGTTATCTAAGAGAGAAATCTATATTTCAATACAGTCATCCTCAAGCCAATTAGATTTACATGTGTGACTTGTGTGGCTGTCACCAGCTTTGCGTACATAAATTCCCTCGGACACCTCAAACTTTGACTAAGAAAAACATTTTGTGATGGAAAGTTCTGGAATATGTGGGGAACCACGAACTTCCTTTCACCCAGCATTCCCCTAAACCTAATAAAAATGGTACCTTATCTGTGTGGGTAGGCCTAGTGCCTGCAACAGGAAATTACCCAAAACATGAATAGATCACATTTTCACACTCAAAACTGACCTGTTTTTTGCAAAGTGGGTAGCTGTGGAATTTGGGCCCTAGTTCAACTAATACCTGTGGAAACCAACCAAACTTGCACATTTTTTAAAACTGGACACGTGGGAGAATCCGGGGTGAGGTGACTTGAGTGGCTCTCCCCAGGATTTATTAAGGTAGAATCCCTTGCAAACCTCAAGCACATTTCTATGATTAAAACTTCTGGAGTCTCCGGGTAGCCACAAACTCTCTTACACTCACATTCTCTCAAGTCTCCCGATGAAAAGGGTCACTCATTTGTGTGGGTAGGACTAGTGCCCACATAACAAAAAGAGGACCCTGGAATAAGGCTAGTTCAAGCTAGGAAAATCAGGGGAACTAAACCAATGACTCAAAACTAAGGTTTCCACCTAAGCAGATTATTGACTGGCAGAAACTGTGATCATATCACAAAGGCTAACTTAGAGTTCTAAAGGAGCTAAAGAAAAAACAGGAACATCCATAGCTACAACTCTAATATATGGTCCTATATATAGACATAGATTATTTTGAATTCTTGGTTATGTCATTTTTATTTTTATTTTATATGTAGAAAAAGTTATTTAAAGTAAATTCTCAAAACTCACATTCTCATACATTACAAAATCATAATTTATGCAACAAAAGATAATTCACTGACTATACAACCTTACATACTCTCATTCATACCTCATTAAGTACCCACTAAAACAGAAATATCATAAACGTAAGACGTGTCTTAGCTCCATGAAGACCTATAAGTAACAATCAGTTTCTATGTTACAGCACAGGTTGTACTTGTGTAGCCATTAGAGTTAAAAAAATGTATCTAGTACATTTATTTGAACAATCAAAGCAATAGCTAGAAATATTGGTCCTCTTATCTTACCTTCTGGAACTGCACCGACACATGTCTTGATGATGACCACAAGATCCCAGTCGCACCTTCCTCAGGGCGCTAAAAACTTGTGAAGGTCAGAGGGTCAGAGTGCCAACAATAGCTCACAATATGCGCTGTTACAAATAAGGAGATATTTGTATATAGAGCTGTTTTCTATGCTCCAACAAATTAAAAAAAATAGGCATCTAGCTCAATAAACTTTGGCTGGGAGGTGAAGAAAGAAAAATATAATTACATAAAAATAAGAATAGAGAAATAGATATGAAATAAAGTGTCTACTGATGCATAGTCAAACACTAGGAAATACACCCATGCAAAAAGAATAGTATCTGTTAAGAAAGTCTGAAGAGAATATCCTAAGAAATACTAGAACACCATGTGTGTGTTATCTAAGAGAGAAATCTATATTTCAATACAGTCATCCTCAAGCCAATTAGATTTACATGTGTCATATGGAAATTATAATGTCCATGGGATAGCTACAGGAGGACACTAAGGGGGTGATTATGCTGGCGGGCGGATCGCCACCGCCTGGCTGGTGATGGCGACTGTGTTGAATGCCACAGAAAGATCCAGGAGCACCTGCATCGCTGATGCCCCTGAATCAAGCGAATTTCTCACAGTTCCTGAAGATAAGACGACAGGACAAATATTTCTAGTTATTGCTTTGATTGTTCAAATAAATGTACTAGATAAAATGTTAATTTTAATGGCTACGCAAGTACAATCTGTGCTATTACAAAGAAACTGATTGTGACTTATAGGACCTCACAGAGCTAAGACACGTCTTATGTTTCTGATATTTCTGTTTTAGCGGGTATTGAATGAGTTATGTATAAGAGTATGTGAGTTGTATGGTCAGAGAATTATCTTTTGGTTGTGTTGTATAAATGATGACTTTGTAATATATGAGAATGGGAGTTTTGAGTATTCAACCCAGATCTCTGACTGGGGTGAGTGTCTGAAAAGTTTCAGAGCTCCGTCCATCATCTCCTTGTGTTTGCTTTGGGTGGGGTTAGTGCCCGCAGCAGAAATGGATCAAACCAAGGTCAATGGGAGCCCATACCTACATTGCTTTATTTAAAAAACAAAAAGAAATCTATAGTTCCCATTGGGCCAAAATCACCCCCCTGGGAATACACATTTCACCCCTAAAAAGTAGGGGCCCACAGTGCCTGCGTGCAAGAGGGCTGATCGACCCCCTGGTAATTAAAAAAAACAATTCTTTCTTCTATAACACCTTTTTTAAAAAACAAAATAGGTTTCCTCTTGGTGGAGCCCAGCCCATTGCCATGAGGACCAACCCCCTTACAAACTCCCTGGTGTGTAGTAAGAACTCCTGGCTCTGGATCACATCGCAATCGTGATCCAGAGCCAGGAAAGTGCTTCAGGGAGGCCTCATTTAAAAGGGGAGATTCTCCCCTTCCCAATGAGGCCTCATTGAAACCTGGAAGGACTTTTTAGTCCTTTCACTGCACAGATGGGAAATCTTTGACGTCAGCGCACCTCTCTGCAGAATGGGTGTGAGAGGGTGTGGGGGCTGACCGAAAAGTGATTCTGTGTCTCCCCCTCCCTTTTTTTTCAAAAGGGAATCTTCCAGTGCCTTCATCAGAGTATCCTTTTTAACCCTGTGTTGGCCAATGGCTGAAAGACAGACTGGGGGGGGGGGAGAGCTAGTGATGGTCATTGACTGACACCCGCTCTAAACAAGTTCTAGAAAGAATCAAGCTAGAAAATATTTTCAGCTATAAATAAGCAAATATCTAGTGAAGCAGGGAATAAGCTCAAAAGCTGAAGAGACATATGGTCTCTAGAGACCCAGAGATGGATCTCCAGCAAATGCGGGTGAGGGAAGATCCTCTCAACTCTAGGAACACACAGTAATAAAAACACTTGATATT
Organism: Lissotriton vulgaris; assembly: GCF_964263255.1. Taxonomy (NCBI): domain Eukaryota; kingdom Metazoa; phylum Chordata; class Amphibia; order Caudata; family Salamandridae; genus Lissotriton; species Lissotriton vulgaris. Next base: position 1,473,893,919 of record NC_141685.1, read on the forward strand.
CCAATTGGAAACATGTTTTGCATTCCACATTCAAGACAACCAATTCAATTTCAGAAAACCCTTGGTAGTAGGTAAAATCCCCAGTTTCACATGTCTTCACAATGATCAACAGACACAAGTCCCTGAAAAGATACTGCATCCACATTTGGGTGCAGACACTTCTTCACACGAGTCATCTTTCCTGTTCCGTCCTCTCCTCCTGGTGAGAACCACACTATCAGTTGTTTAATACAAAACAAATGCCTATTCACTAATTAACTGAAGGCTACTGGAAAATTATAGCATCTGCAGCAAAAGAGGAAACCTCTTGAAAAGCAGCATCTCAACTTGGAAAACAGGCCTTTCAATGCAAGTGTATTATTTACGGTTAATATTGCATCGGCAATTAAGCTAAGTTAAATCAATGCATTATTATTTCTTATGTATGCTTATATTTTCTAAGTATGATTACCTGTAACATATTTTTACTCAGTTTATGTGCTATTTGACATTGTCTAATTGAGTGCATTTTCACTTGCAAAAGGAAATTTTGCAGCAGTACTATCACAATTGTTTCTATATACCTCATTTAGATCAGCAGCAAAATACAATGGTTTCTCCACCACCTGCAACCACGTTGCACATTAGTTACTGGCTCAGAACAGCATCATTTCTAAGAGATTTCCCTCTAAGCAGGTGCTCATCCTTGCTGTGTTCTCCTGCTCCATGAGATCCCTGACCCACTTTGTCTCCAATCCAGCTTAAAACCACCTCACCCATTTTATGATAGCTGAGCATCAGGCCAATTAAGTATCTAGTTACAGTTGAGCAAACATGAACTAAGTGCATTTGTACAGCGTTCATGACCATAACAAAATGAGAGAGAGCAACAAAGGGAGACATCAACTGGGAGCCTACAACCAAACATGTCAGGGATGCTATCCAAACAAAGTAATTACAAAAACCAGACTTCTAGAACAGAGTACACTGTGAACCATGCTTAAGCCTCTGAACAATCTTCACGCAATGTACTTTGCTGTGAATCCGGCAGATGAAAACATGCTGTGCAGTGTAATGACTACTCAGTGTGCATTCAGTGCTCTCTAAAGACTCTTACATTTTTTACATTTTGCACAGTAGCTTTCACCACTAGCTGCTATTGAGCAAACCACAGACGTGTGTGAGAGTGTGTGTGTGTGTGTGCACAAGCGAGTGAGCGCAGTTATGGTTGTACAAAAGAAATATCTGTGAGTATCTGTGGTTGAGAGTGAAAGCAATAGCGTGACCATTGTGACTACGTATTATTTGTAATTCATGTGCTAGCACAAATATTAGGTGTTTTCCCCATTACATTTCCAAAATGATTGAATCCTGCGGGACATAGCTGTCAATGTGCCCTATCTTGAAGGGCCTATTTAACTAGCCCTGTGTTTTTTTCACCCAGCAACCCCAAGAACACATGTAAATCCAAAGTTTACATTAGAAGAATGGATCTGCAACCAGAGACTCTGGTATTATGTAGCAATTGATCACGCAGCATGGTTGACTAAATTAAACAGCAATTATGTGGCATAATGCGGCTATTCCATGGCAGTATTATTTCACTATTTTGATATTTTAACAGATGTAAATACTGTGTCATCAAAGGTTGCACCTTGTTTGTGCCAGTGAAACAGCTGAATACAGCATTTGTCAACTAAAGAATAACACGTTAAGCTTCCAAAAGGATCTACAGCCATGCAACGCTATTTGAGACGAATTTAGGGGCATATTAGCAACTGGCAGCGATAAATATTGCTTAGCGCGATTAAAGTTATTGCCCGCTATCGCTGGATTTTATCGCTGAGATGGCGCATTATTATCAACAGCTATCTCTAAAGCGATAAAAATTCCAGCGATAGCGGCGAAATGCTGGATTATCGCTGGTAATCCAGCGATAAAATGTCAGCAATAGGCAATTCCTTGCTAATAAGCCATGTTAGATTTAGCCTGACAATCCACCTCCCATAGGGCAATATCGCTAAGTCAGAAATGTATCTGACGTTAGAAACCAGCGTTAATTTGGTCTTTGCGCAACTTTCATAGTCGCAACACGGGTGCATGATTGTTAACAGCGCGAAGCAGCATTATTGATGTTTTGCCATGTAGTGAATGTGAGGAACGCCTGCTTTGCATCTCATTAGTGATGAGATGCAAGGCGTTAGTGAAATGGGTGATGACACAAGGAAACACACGCTAAAGCCTGTTAGCGTGTCCTTGTTAATACTGCATCAGAATTATTGCTGCTTTTCGGCCAAAAAAATCCATAGTTTTTTTTTTATTAATCAGACGCAAAATTACATAATTCCAATTGCCTTACTTCCAAGTCCCTGCATGAGAACACTATTTGCCTAAAAACCAGGACTGGTTGAAAGGCCATTCTCATGACGAGCCTAATTGGCATCTTCAAAGAATGAGGCATATGATGATTTGCATCTAAGCGGTTCTCTGGTACAGAGAAAAATAGCCACCGTAAGCTTAAACTGAGGGGAGTAGCAGCAGCATGAGAGAAGCAGACATATCCAAAGACAGGTTACCTTACACAGAAACTAACATGCTGAAGGTTACTGTTTCAGAACCTTACTGTTTGCCACCTACCATTTCAATGAGAATAATTGTCAGAATGTGGATCAAGGAGTACTAAACACTGGTCTCCAAATACTGGTCAAAATGTGATTACAAATATTTGTATTGGTTGTTTTCAAAAAGAAGAAACAGAAATAGAAAATAAAAATAATAATTACAGTGGTACATGGCAAACAGCATGGTGCCATTAACTCTATACTTCGTTTGAAGAGATACACAGTAATTCACATTGATGTGATAAGCAGTGGTCCTTAAGTACCATGTGATACATGTTGCGTAAAATGCATGAACACATAATTATGCAATACACTGTATAATAATTGTTAATGTAATACCCCTGTAAAATAAGTCAAGAAATGAATGAACAACCAGATCAAACCAGGTAGCTTATGAGAGTGTCAAGAGAAGGGGCCATGTCAAACACATCTTCACTGGTGGTTCATGGAGGTTTATGCGTATTGAAATATGTATCTAGACTATCCCACACATGTCTAGTGGGAGTTTTCCATGGGGAGTTTTGGAGAGCGATATTGTCAGCGCCCCCCTAAAATGAGTAATCCAGCTCAACCAGCATTTAAATGTCTCATTTTTGTGTGTCTTTCCAATTATTCTTGATAATCTTAACCGCAGACGTAAGCAGATGGTCCAGTAGGGCTTTATCATCATCGTTTAGTGTATCCACACCCAAAAAGCCGGTTGTCAGAGAGGATACTTCTTTTTTAAGGGTACAAGAAAATTATTTGAAAATAAAGTCAAATATCTTGTCCTAATATGATGCAACACTTTTACAGTGCAGTATCAGATGGGCCAAGTCTCCTGTTTCTTCTTTGCAATTCCAGCAACTAGGATCATTCCGTATACTTTGCAAATGTAGGCGAGCCGGCGTCTAATAAGCCTTATGTAGAAGCCAACATTTTGTCTGTAATAGGACTAGGGATATTTTATTTCTTGTTTCAGAACTCCATATTTGTGACCAATTGGATTCAGAGATCGGGTTAGAGGAGTGTGATTCCCAAAAGGATATAAGATTTATTAAGAGTTGAGTTATTTGGGCGAATTAGTTTATAGATCCTAGAGACTTGGTGACCTAACTTATTAATCTTCATTACAAAGTTTGGTAAGGATGGGGCTGAGGTATGTAGTTTAACCTTTGTCAGCGCTGCCTTAACCTTTAAAAAATTATAAAACTCTTATATTTAGCTTGGAGATCTTTAAAAGTAATCAGGTATAAAACGTTTTCTAGTTGATGAGGGAAAAAGATATCTTTATCAATCCAGACATCGTAATTGATTGATTTACCTTTATATAAAGTATTGTGGTTGTTCCATAGTGATTTCGATTTAAAGCGTCTCATACTGATGTCCAATTTCTTATCTAATTTCAATAGAGCTGCTTTTGTATTTTTAAATATAGTTTTTGAACAGATGAGGTTCGTGCGATTAGAGGTGAGTAGGGCTAGCGGTTCAAGGTTATTAAGTAAGGATTTTTCAACCTCTAGCCATACCGGAGTATAATTAACGAGGGAAAAAACAACACAAGCCTTGTTTTGCCAGGAAAGCTGTTCAGTACGTTTTGAAGTCGGCTCAGTTGACCCTGCCAATGGATTTGTCCAGTCTTAGTTTTTTTAGTCCAATTCTGGCCTTTTTACCTTGCGATAAAAATTTTGAAATAAGGACATCGTATTTACTGTGAAACTCATTGATTCATAAAAGATGGAGCATGGTAATTGTGAGAGAATTTGGGTTCACACCAATATCATACGCAGATGATACTCAGCTGCTGTTTCCCTTTCAGACACTAACGCCAGCAGTTAAAAATACCTTTGCTGCTGGGATGAGAGCTATATCCTATTGGATGACCTCTAACTGCCTACAATGTAACGTAGGTAAGACAGAGGTCATGCTCTTCGGAGAGGCCCCGCTCCTATGGTCACCTGAGTGGTGGCCCCCCGAACTAGGCCCTGTCCCCATCCCCAAAGAGGTAGTAAAAAACCTGGGGGTCCGACTTGACCAGTCCCTGACACCTAAACACCAGGTTAATCAGGTGACTGGATCCTGCTTTGGGGTCATTGGACTTCTGAGAAGGGTTTTCCCCTATCTAGCGGACTGTCATAGGAAAACTTTAGTCCAGGCACTGGTAATCAGTAGACTGGACTACTGTAATGGGCTGCTCATCTCTACCAATGAAGAACAACTAAGCAGACTACAGGTAGCCCAAAACACAGCGGCCAGACTAATCTTGAATGTTCCACCCAGAACCCCCTCACGCCCTTTATTGAACAAACTTCATTGGCTGCCTATTCGCCAGAGGGTGAAGTTCAAGATATGCTGTATAATCCATAAATGCCTGTTGGGCACTGGCCCCAAGTATTTATCTGAAATTCTCAGACCCTATGAGCCTGGTCGCTCTTTGCGTTCTCAGACCCAATCCTTGCTTCAAGTACCACGGATCAAGAAGGAAAGACAGGGAGGCCGAGCCCTCTCGTACCGAGGCCCCACTCTCTGGAACTCCCTGCCTCTTACCCTTAGGCAAAATCCTAATTTAGCTGCCTTTAGGAAATGTTTAAAGACACACCTGTTCCTGACCATGTAGACATCCTTCACTGCCTGATCTTTTCTCTGGATAAAGCTTTGGTAAGAACAAAAGCGCGGAGATAACCCTTTGGGGGTCGAATTTCTGCGCTATACAAGCATATAAATAAATAAAAAAAATAGTTAGATAATTCACTAAGGGCGTGATCATCATCTTAACAGTTTCAATTCTACCCCACCATGTGATAAATTTTGGCGACCATATGTCTAAGAAATGTTTATTTTCCCCAGTGTGGAGGTTTCATTCTGATGTAGAATATCGATTATATTACCACCAAACTCTATACCTAGATAGTTTATGTAGCCAGGTTGCCACGCAAGGCCTGAGTTGTTTAAAATGTCCCTGGTACAATGGATATTTAGGGACTTTACTTCTGATTCATCCCTATTTAATTTGTAACCTGGGTAAGTTGAGTATTTCTCTATGGTTAGCATCAGGGCACTAATTGAAGGACTCGGGTCTTCCGTAACTATAAGTATATCATCCTCATAGGCGGCTAGTTTAACGAGAGTATCCTTGAATCATAATCCTTTTATCTCTTTATTTTTTTGATGTCCTGTATTAAGGGCTCAAAGGCTAATAGAAAAAGTGATGGAGAGAGAGGACAACTTTCTCTTGTACCATGTTCAAGAGTAAAAGCTCCCGAGAGGTCCCATTAATTGTCATACAGGCAGTAGGCGTTGAATACATAACCATGACTATGTTAATGTAGGGCCCACCGAGATTAAAGGAGTCCATGCAATATTTTAAAAACGGGCATGATACTTTGTCAAACGCCTTCTGAGCTTTCAGAGTGATTGCTATAGACGGTTCTGGCTTCAACTTTGCTTGTTCTAGGACATTACACAACAAGCAGGTGTTATTAATAGACATTTGAGCTACTTATCAGTTGCGGAAGGACTACATTTAGTCTTATGGCAAGTATTTTTGCGTATATTTTGCAGTTGACATTAATCGGAGATATAGGCCTATAATTCTTTGGCAGTAGAAGATACTTCCCCTCCTTGGGTATAACTATCTATAATGTTGGCTACCTTCATCAAATTGGTTGTATGTCCTTTCTGAGCTATAGTATTGAATACTTTTAGCATGGTTGACTCGATTGACCCTTCGAATGTCTTATAAAATGCTGCCTAGAAGCCATCATGACCCGTAGCATTATTATTTTTCAGTGATCTGATGGAGTTGGCTACTTCCATGTCAGAGATAGGTTTCCCTAGTGCTGAGTTGTCTGCATCAGACAGCAGAGGGAGGTTTAATGTATCCAAGTACCTTACGCATTCTTCCAAATGAAGGGTTTGTTTGCTCTTATACAGATCTTCATAAAAAACTTCAATGTGTTAAGAATTTCTTTTTGTTTAGTCTGCGTTTTGTTATTGTTGTCTTTTATTGATTAGATAGTGTGTTGTCTCTGTTTATGTTTGAGATAAGAAGCTAAAAGTTTGCCTGCTCTATTAGCTTCACAAAGTTTAAGGGCCTTAAACTTGTTGATCTATACACCCGCCCGGTTATTTACAATTTTATTATGTTCATATTTCTTTTCTACTAATTGGTTAAGGATATTGTTGTTGTCCGGCACATTGGTGTGTGAGGTCTCCAGGAGTTTAATTTCATGTTCCAAACTAATTAATTCGTTTTTTTATTGATGTTTGTTTTATCGCCAGTGAGGACCCCCCTTATGTATGCCTTCAGTGCATCCCAAAGGGAGAAAGCGTCAGTCTCAGGAAGATCATTGTGCTTAAGGTAATCTTGGATTGCTTCTTCAATTCTCTTTTTGTCCTCCGGATCTGAGAGGACATCTTCATTAAAACGCCATCTTTTAGGAGAGGGCGTAGTGTGGCCCCAGCTAGTTTGATGTTAATGCAACAGTGGTTTGAAACTAACTTGGGTGACATGTCTGTTTGATCAATTAAATGCGTGAAGGAGCCAGATATTAGTATGTAATCTATCTTAGTATAAGAGTTATGTGGGGCCAAGTAGAACGTATAGTCAAGAGAGTCCAGGTGTTGAAGACGCCAGGAATCTTTGAGATTGAATTTAGAGCAAATTTATTGAACAATGTCAAGAGATCTAGTGATTTGGTATTTACACTTTCATAGGCGGTCTAATATAGGATCTAGTGGCAAGTTGAAGTTGCCACTAACTATGATAAGGTCATATTGGGGAACATTTTCTATGGTGTTTGAGATGTTTTCCCAGAAGTTGGGTTCATCGGCATTAGGGCCATATACATTGACTACATGTATTAGATCTTCACTCTTTTTCAGATGAGTAACCACTACTCTTCCTACATCATCATGTGATTGTGATTCAATGGATATGTTAGACTTCCTAGCTATAAGGGTAGTAATGCTTTTTTTATGGTCTGCCGGTGAGCATGAGATGTGTGAGATCCAGTTGTATTTCATTAAGGCTGCATCTTCCTCGTATAGTTTGATCTCCTGTAGAAGTATGTTATCACCTATTGTTTTAGCTAGGTAATCAAAGATTTTCCTACGTTTAACTGGGTGATTGAGTCCCTTCACATTTAAGGAAAGAACGTTGAGGTCCTCCGCAATATTATTAAATCTAATCTGAGTCATTGTCTAAGTCAGTGTTGGTAATAATAATCGTTCTCATATAGTATAGGTGTATCCCCATAGGCATTCCACATATTGGTGTGTTTAGCTCCATATGGATGTTAGACCGATATGGGAGTCTCTTGTTGAACTTCGACAAATCTATGGCCCTGCTAACATATGTAGTGTAGTGCATACCTGTAAACTCTATAAGATCGTAAAAGAAGATAAGGGAAAAAATAAAGAAAACATACAAAAAATCATTACCAACCAAGAGTAATCTTACCCACAATCCCTCCCATCCCTCTCTCCCCTACCTGAAAGATTCGAGTGTAGGAGCTGTGATGACAGGAGCATCAGTCTGACAGCATAGAGGGTTATAACATGGTACTTAACAATCTGGAGTAGTGCAAACACATTAAGTGCACTCCATTTTTAGTACAGACTAAAATCAATAGAGATACACATCCGCTACGTATATGTGTACTGGCAGTTACATCTAGGACCATCAGTACCTACTTTGAACAATACTAAATAATAGATTTACAACTTAATAACTTAATAAGCTGTATTCATTCTGAACTCACTTCTGTGCTAAACAGAGATATGATGATGTATGATTAAAATTTGTAGTAGGAATTTGTGACTGGTATTTTGTAGACCTGGACGAATCTCACAGAGTTTTTATTTATGACCTCATCAGTGAGGTCACTGACCATGTCATGAGTGATGTATTATGTGAGGTCATGAGCAGTGCATTGTGGGGGCATAAGTTATAGTTAGGTCAGGTAACTATAACTGCTGAATTGCAATGGTTTTGTATGAGTGAAATCTGAGCCTAACTATAATGTCCCTTTAGCCTTTTTTTTCAGTGAATTGCTAAAGTTTTTTTTATTGCCTTTCCTAACTATAATGTCCGTGTAAACAAAACAGGTGATGGACAGAATGTGGATCAATGTCACACATTCACCCCAGTACAAAGATCTGGGCCCAAATCCATTGTTTTTTTGCACTCCACACCACCCTGGGTTAGACAATGGCGATATGCAAATCAGCTCTGACCCTGTGCCCCATGGCAACAGTCCAGTCCGAACTACAAAAGCCATGTCCTTCCCAGAACGGAATCAAGCATCCGAGGACCGGACCGGTTTCGAGGTAACACCTCTCATCAGCCCGGCTAGCTTGACTCCAGTGGTGTGGAGTGCCTGGGACCCACTTCTGAGCATCCCCAGCCCACTTATGGCGGCAATTGCAAACAAAACAGGTGATGGACAGAATGTGGATCAATGTCACACATTCACCCCAGTCCAAAGATCTGGGCCCAAATCCATCGTTTTTTTGCACTCCACACCACCCTGGGTTAGACAATGGCTATATGCAAATCAGCTCTGACCCTGTGCCCCATGGGAACAGTCCAGTCCGAACTACAAAAGCCACGTCCTTCCCAGAACGGAATCAAACATCCGAGGACCGGACCGGTTTCGAGGTAACACCTCTCATCAGCCCGGCTAGCTTGACTCCAGTGGTGTGGAGTGCCTGGGACCCACGTCTGAGCATCCCCAGCGCACTTATGGCGGCAATTGCAAACAAAACAGGTGATGGACAGAATGTGGATCAATGTCACACATTCACCCCAGTCCAAAGATCTGGGCCCAAATCCATCGTTTTTTTGCACTCCACACCACCCTGGGTTAGACAATGGCAATATGCAAATCAGCTCTGACCCTGTGCCCCATGGGAACAGTCCAGTCCGAACTACAAAAGCCATGCCCTTCCCAGAACGGAATCAAGCATCCGAGGACCGGACCGGTTTCGAGGTAACACCTCTCATCAGCACGGCTAGCTTGACTCCAGTGGTGTGGAGTGCCTGGGACCCACGTCTGAGCATCCCCAGCGCACTTATGGCGGCAATTGCAAACAAAACAGGTGATGGACAGAATGTGGATCAATGTCACACATTCACCCCAGTCCAAAGATCTGGGCCCAAATCCATCGGTTTTTTTGCACTCCACCCCACCCTGGGTTAGACAATGGCGATATGCAAATCAGCTCTGACCCTGTGCCCCATGGGAACAGTCCAGTCCGAACTACAAAAGCCATGTCCTTCCCAGAAAGGAATCAAGCATCCGAGGACCGGACCGGATTCGAGGTAACACCTCTCATCAGCCCGGCTAGCTTGACTCCAGTGGTGTGGAGTGCCTGGGACCCACGTCTGAGCATCCCCAGCGCACTTATGGCGGCAATTGCAAACAGAACAGGTGATGGACAGAATGTGGATCAATGTCCGTGTAACCTTTGGTTTTTTTCAGTGAATTTCTTTTTTGTTTTCACTTTTTAATCCTACTTGTAACCTGTCAACTTTGGGAGTGGGTGTGTGAGTCCAATCAAAATGGAGAGTAAGAATTAATTGCCTGTAAAGCACATATGTGGCCCATTACTGCTGGTGGGAGAAAGGGCTCAGAGGCTGATGGAGGTATCTGTGCTGAAACTATATAAAGTGCATAAGATTGCGGGCGTGGCTACGGAGCCGAGGGAAATGGTGGCGTGAGCTCGGAGCTCCGCGCCTAATCCCCACAAACATCCTTCTAAAAAGGCGGTGGAGCCCGCAGGAGCCTCCCCAAGCAGACCGGAGGAGAGGGAGACGTGGTGGGAGCCCTCGGCAGCGTGGAAGAGGGAAGAATTGGCCCCCCCGGCGCGAAGCAAGACCGTCGCAGGCCAGGACGGGCCGCTGAACAAAATGGCGGATGCCCTCGTAAGCGGCTCTGTAGGCGCCGAGTGATTGGAGTGGTGGAGGCTGGAGCCGGGCTGCGGGAGTAAGACCCGCGAGCGACGCGGAAGACTCGGACCTGGAGAGGCGGACCCGGAATTAGCGCTGGGATGGTGGCGCTCTGACCTGGGCTGCGCTGAGGCCTGTAAAGCACATATGTGGCCCATTACTGCTGGTGGGAGAAAGGGCTCAGAGGCTGATGGAGGTATCTGTGCTGAAACTATATAAAGTGCATAAGATTGCGGGGCGTGGCTACGGAGCCGAGGGAAATGGCGGCGTGAACTCAGAGCTCAGCGCCTAATCCCCGCAAACATCCTTCTAAAAAGGCGGTGGAGCCCGCAGGAGCCTCCCCAAGCAGACCGGAGGAGAGGGAGACGTGGTGGGAGCCCTCGGCAGCGTGGAAGAGGGAAGAATTGGCCCCCCCGGCGCGAAGCAAGACCGTCGCAGGCCGGGACGGGCCGCTGAACAAAATGGCGGATGCCCTCGTAAGCGGCTCTGTAGGCGCCGAGTGATTGGAGTGGTGGAGGCTGGAGCCGGGCTGCGGCAGTGCGACCCGCCGGCGACGCGGAAGTCTCAGACCTGGAGAGGCGGACCCGGAATAAGCGCTGGGATGGTGGCGCTCTGACCTGGGCTGCACCGAGTCCCGGCGCTGAGAGACCGAGCAAAGAACACCGAAAGGCGACGAGAGCGGCGCTCCCTCCCAGCTCCCTGACGAGGGAGGCTTTACCAAGGAGACGACACCCCCCCCCCTTGAGCACCGGAACAGAGGTGAGCGACCCGCTGCTTGCCAGCGGGACCACTGGATCGCCTGGGGTGCGAGGGGGTGTTAGCAGCAGCCCGATCCCGACAGCAAAAGAGCAGAACGGCGGACGGAGTGAAGTGCTGCCGCCTTGCCACGCACCATGGGCGAGGAAGGAGGCGACCGCTGTCCGGGCGGAGAGAGAGTGAGGGGCCCTGATGGCGCGCAAAGGCGGACTTCCCCTGCGTAAACATCCCAGGGGATAGAAGCTGTTTTCGCCTGATTTAGCGGGAGGTAGGCTGAGGAGAGGGGCCCTACTCCCGAAACAACTGCAGAGGACGGAGGCTGGCTCCTGAAGCCCGAGAACCTAGCAGGCCGGCAGACAGAGCGCGGCGAAGAAGGGCTCCCGCAACCTTGGCCCTACACGGCAACGCACCTTGAGCTCGTGGCTCTCTGCTGAGCGGAGGCAGGGCGGCCTGAATTGGGGGACCACATTTGCCGGCGACGGGAGGAACTGCGGCCTGGCGAACTGGACCCTGAGGTGGGCCCAGACTGGATTGTCCTGAAGACACCCGGCCGTGCAGCGGGACGCCACTGGAGAGCCGCCCCCGCCGAGCTTGGTGGGCAGGGATCCGAGATCGTGGGGATCTGGGCAGCGGCCGCTGCGTGAATGAGCTGTCCTGTGCTGCGGGAGGTGAGGCAACGCAGCACACCCGTGCACGACATGCTGAAGGGCCGCTCTTGAGCGTTCAGGAGGTGACACTCCCCACGAGCACTGCAACACGGAGCGGAGGTGCTCCAGCTGACCACGGCACTACCTTGGGCTGAGACGGAGGACGGCCCCCCTTGACGGCGAGCTGCCAGGGCGGTGCAGCGGCGGAGGAAACTGAGAGGTGCGGAGATCTGACACCCCTAAAGCAACATGGGGAAAGTCAAGGACAAGACCGAGGGAGCCACGGCTGCCGAGACCCTGGAGGGGGGAGCAACGGGAACGGCGGACTTTCAACGGCTTCAGGACCGCATCCTTGAGGCTATAGCAGCAACCAAAGATGCTTTGCAGCACGACATTGCGCAGGTTGTGACGGGCCTGGGGCTCCTGCGAGCTGACCATGATAAACTCAAAGACAGAGTGAAAGAAACGGAAGTGACTCTCGAGGCCCTGGCCCCGGCCCACAAATCTATGGAAGCACGACTCTCGGACACCATGGAGAGGATACAAACGCTGGAGAGAAGGGCCGAGGATGCTGAAAACAGAAGCAGACGCAGCAATGTGCGAATAGTGGGCCTGCCGGAAAAAACGGAGGGGGAGGATATGCTTGGATACTTGGACGACTGCCTGAAGACTCAGGTGGCGCCGGAGGGCCTGTCGCCGTTCTTCTCCTTGAAGCGGGCACACCGGGTCCCGGCCCGACCCCCCAAGCCGGGATTGCCTCCCAGACCGGTGGTGGCCAAACTGTTACACTACAGAGACAGAGACCTCTTGCTCCAGCGGGCCCGAGAAGTAGGGCCGTTCCAGGTGGCAAACAGCAAGGTGACCTTATTTCCGGACTACACCTTTGAGACGCAAAAGCTGCGGGCGTCCTTTTTACCTATCAAACGGGAGTTGCGTAATGAAGGAATTAGGTACTCCTTGCTCTTCCCGGCTAAACTGAGAGTCGTAGTGGACGACAAGACTCACTTTTTCCCCACATCGGCAGATGCCTGGGACTGGTGGGAAACGTATAAAGCGGGAACGGATGGCGCCAAGGTACGGGAGGAGCGGGAGAGAGCGAAGACGCAACGACGAAAGTCCCAGAGATTGCGTTGGAGGCGACAAGGCACAAAGAAGCCCTCGGTGTCTCAGACGGAGGCGGAGAGGAAAGCGGCGCTGCAGGCCGTCGAAGAATTATCCAACGCGACCGTTTCGCCTTCGCAGCAGGGCTCACAATCTGAGACTAAGGACACAGGGTCTGAGTCAGAGGCTTCAGAGACAAGCAGTGCTAAGGGCCCGTTAGTGACCCCGCAGACTTTGGGGGAGATCCTGAACATTTGAGAAGATGAGATCGCTGAGGAGCCACTCCTTCGAAGACCCACAATTGTGAACTGTAAGGTACTGCGGGGGGGAGAGCTCAGGCGGGGGTTCAGACCGCTGCTGCTTACTGGGAGCGGGGAGAGCGGTTTTCCCCTTCCTCGGACCTAGCCACAACCCGCTTGCCCTTAAGGCATCCACGGGTACGGCCGTGAACTAGACTGGAATTGGGGGTTTGTCTTAGTTTGGATGGGTACTGATAGTTTGGAATTGGGGCCTATTCTGGGGGGGGTGGTAGTGGGTGATGTTGGGGTTGACCTGGTTTCAGAGCTAAAGTTTGCACAGGGTTGGCGGGGACATACTAAGCCAGACGTTCTGATGGTTTGTTGGGGGGGATCCACCACACACGAGGTTGTTGCGCTGAGACGAATACAGACTCATGCACTATGGGATAATGGCTAATATGAGTGAAATAAGATGTATAACCTGGAATGTGCGGGGCTGCATACCATGGCACGGAGACACAAAGTACACGCCTACCTGGTCCGCCGAGGAGTACACATTGCACTGCTGCAGGAGACCCACATTACAAAACAGGAAGGGATAGCGCTGCATAAGAGATGGAGGGGCCAGTTATTCAATACCACTTACTCTGCGGTTGCCAGGGGGCCTTTAATTTGGATCAAGGCGGAAGTCCCTTTCCAGGCGGCAAGGCACATGGTAGATCCTGCGGGTCGCTATGTCGCGGTGGAAGGGAGGTTGGGAGGGAAAGACATCACACTATGTAGCATCTATACCCCAAACACTGACCAGATGTCCTTTTTTACTACACTCTCGGGGGCACTGGCGCAATTCCTGACAGGCCCGATTCTGATTGGGGGGGATTTTAATTCAGTAGCAAACACCACACTAGATAGATCCCACCCACCATTGATAGATTCTCCCGTCCACCGCCTCACAAAAGGTAGATTAGATTGGCAGGAGCGCTGGGGGTTGGAGGACGTGTGGCGTGTACAGCATCCTACAGAGAGGGACTACTCGTTCTTCTCGGGTCTCCACGACCTACATGTTCGGATCGATGCAGTATTATGCTCCCGAGAGGTCGAGAGATCAGTCCTAAGAACTGAGTACTTGACCAGAACGATCTCGGACCACAATCCTTTGCTAGTTGGACTGGGATGGGTCAGAGAGGTGTCACGGGTCCCGACCTGGAGGCTGCGCCCCGAGACGTTGGACGATCCGCCCTTCCGAGAGGAACTGGGAGAGGGCATTCGCTAATACTTCGATGTCAACGAGGGGTCTACAGCGCCCAGGGCACTGGAGTGGAATGCTTTTAAGGTGGTGGTTAGGGGCCAATGTATAGGGAAACCCGCGGGAGCGCGGAGGGTGCTGATGAGGGACTTACAAAAGGCAGACTCCAAATTGAGGGATGCTGAACGAGCTCGACCGGGACACCCCGACTTACAAGAAGAGGTGAACTCGGCCCGAGAGGCAGTGGCAGTGGAGGTAGAGCGCCTCCCCAGTTTTGACTATAAGGCGTATCTCCTTCGGACGAACGTTGAGGGGGACAAAGCTACTTGCATGGCTAGCAAACCCTGCCAGGCGTAGCTCTCCGATACTGGTGATCGAAGAGGCGGAGAGCCAAATGCACTACTCGCAGATGAAAATATTGGACCGCTTCCAGAGCTACTATACGACCCTCTATTGTAGTACACTGAGGGGACAGGAGGACCATACACAGACCTTTCTGGGTGAACTTCGATTGCCACAACTAGAGGAGGAACAGGCGACTGCACTGGGGAGGGACATAGAACTGGGCGAGATTCGGGGAGCGATAAAACGAATGGCTCAGAGTAAAACGCCGGGACTGGATGGCATACCCATCGAATTTTATAGTACATACATTGACACGCTGGCGCCCAAACTACAAACGGTATATAATGAGGCCAAAAAGACCGGACAACTGCCCCAATCCATGCGTGAGGCCCTGGTGATCCCAATCTTGAAACCTGGGAGAGCTGGGGAACAACCGGCTTCCTACAGGCCGTTGTCCATGCTGACAACGGATTACAAGATACTAAGCTCCATCCTGGCGGCGAGACTTCTACAACATATGCCCGGCTTGGTCCATGAAGACCAATCAGAATTCATCCCTGCCCGTAGTACGACTATAAATATACGGAGACTCTCACGTCTGGTGGACTGCCCACACATGGAAGCTCAGACTCCCTTGGCCTTATCCATAGATATGGAGAAGGCTTTTGATAGCCTGGAGTGGTCCTATTTATATAGAGCTATGGAACGTTTTGGACTAGGAGAGGGCTATATCAAATGGACAAAGGTACTATATGCGGCGGCGGTAGCCAGAGTGAGGATAGGACCCCTTGTCTCGCACCAGTACCCGGTGGAGAGAGGTACTCGACAGGGCTGCTCCCTTCCCCCCTTCTATTTGCCCTGGCTATTGAGCCTTTAGCGGCTGCAGCCCGCACGGGCGATTACTTTCAAGGAATAGATAGCAGGAGGGGGCAGCAATTCATCTCCCTATACGCGGATGACCTGCTGCTATTCTTGGAAGATGGAGCGGAAGCCCTGGAAGGGGCGGAACGCTTATTGGAACGGTTCGGGGCACTCTCAGGGCTAAAAGTTAATTGGCTGAAAACCTGCTTGTTCCCCCTGCGGCGGACCACAGTACAGCCTGGCCTTCATCTGGGGCTTCAATGGGAACCAGATTGCTTGCATTACTTAGGGGTATATATTTACCACAGACCATTGGACGTACTGGAGGGCAATATAGGAAGATGCATACGCGCGCTGAAAGGCTGCATGGCCTTTTGGGCAACGCTGCCATTGACAGTCACGGGACGTATCTCGCTGCTGAAAATGGTGGCCCTGCCGCGCCTACTTTATTTTTTCCGCACTCTACCGGTTTGGATACCTAGAGACCTGTTCACACAGTTGAAGTCCCTAATAACCTCCTTCATATGGGGGACGGGCAGACGTAGGATCGCCCTTGCGACCCTCTCCCGCCTGAAGGATGAGGGTGGATTAGCGGCACCCGATTTTGAACTTTATTACTTGGCAGCGCAACTACAGATCTTTACGCAGGAGGTAGCGAGAGTGTATCATGGGCCGGAAGATGTGAGGGATAGAGGCACCCCGCGCCACGTTTTAGCTTATGTAACTCTACAGCAGAGAATAGCAAGGGGGATATGACGCCCGAAGAACGAACGTTTAAAATTTGTTGGGAACGCTCTCGGCGCCGAGCAGGAGTATCCCACCCGTACGCCCCGGAGATTCCCTTAGGAATGTTTACAGCCCTGCCCCACGGGGGAGATTGGTCCCAGCTGCAGGACTGGGAGGAAGCAGGAGTGCAAGTGGTAGGAGACCTCTATGAGGACGGGGCACTGGTACCGTTTCAGGACTTGCAGGAACAATACGAGCTACCCAGGGGAGGCTACTTACTACACACCGCGGTGGCTAGAGATATTCAAGCGCACTGGAGGGAGGGGCTTATAGAGCCAACGACAACTATGGCCTGTCAATATACCATGATGGCGGCTGGAACCTATAAGGCGGTGACCTGCTTGTACTCGAGGATGCTCCAGGAGAACTTGCCTCCACTGACGACGTTGAAGACCAAGTGGGAAGCAGACCTGGATAGAGAGATACCCGAAACGGTTTGGGCAGGGTTAGTGGGGAGGGCCAAGAATAGCACAAGAAATGCGCGTTTTCAACAGATCCATTTTTATGTGTTGCACAGGGCATATTTGACTCCGGGGAAAATCAAGAAATACTTCGGGGTGGATACTGCAGTATGCCCGAGATGTACTTCCGAGGGAGCGGAACTGGCCCACATGTTATGGTCTTGCCCTGCTCTCCAGGAATACTGGCGGGATGTGGGAGACACCCTGACGGAGGTGACCGAGAGAATGATCCAATATGATATGGCAGTTTGCTTGCTACATTGGTTTCCCCACACGCCTAAAAACAAAACAACGAGCAAATTCATTGACATGGGCTTACTGGTGGCCAAGCGGGAAATTACAAGACACTGGAAGGCGAGAGTGGGTCCCACACACAAGAGATGGGCCGCGGAATTCTTGAAATGGGCCGCCGTGCGATAGTACGCACAGATATCAGATGGCTCGCCGTGTACCAACAGAAAGGGCATTGGACACAGCGGCGGCTTGGGAGGCGATGGTTCAAGCCTTGAGGGATAGTGGGCAGCAGGAGGAGGAGACGGACATGGGAGACACAGAGGTAGGCCCTAGCGCAGACCCAGGGACATCGCAACACTAGACCACTTCTGAACAGGGCTACTATTGGCACCCATAGGTAGGGAAGAAGTACATAATCCGAAGTGGGCGGTGGATCCGGAGGAAGGGGGAGGGGAGGGAGTTGGCGGGATTTTGGGAGGGGGGTGTTCACAGGGCAGTTCTTCAGAAAAGCAGAAAGAATTATACTTCAGAGGGGGGCACACTGACCACACAGGAGCGCACAAAAGACATTATCCTATGTATCGCCACCCGACCTCCGGGTTGTGGGCCGAAAGGCTGTGTAAAGAAACTGAAGAGACACGAACGAAAAGAGTAATGATCGAAGTGACCCGACGTAACTCATGTGTCAATGTAAATCTGCAATAAAAATTAAGTTTAAAAAAAAAAAGTGCATAAGATTGCATTGTGATGGGACATGATAAATTAATGCACTAAGCAGATGAAGCACTAAGCAGAATCAAAATGAACAAAGTATAAAAACTACAAATCCCACAATGCCTGAGTGAATATAAATGATGGTAATTAGCACAACAAACCGTTAACACCTACTTGAGAAAGACATAAGGTGGAAGCATGTCATGGGATTCTGTTGTTTGAACAAAGGAACTTTCAAATACCCGCGGGAGTGCAGCGTTGTCTCCCTTTGGTGAATAATATTGAGGGGGTGGGTGTTCTTTCAAACCCAACGCTGTATTGTGCAACATGTATATATATGTTACCTACTGGCAGTTGCCAGTAGGTAGTTATAGTCAGAACCTTGCTTCTATAGGAAAAGTGGGTCTTTTTTGCCGATACCTTAGGCATCGTTTGATGAATCTTCGCAACATTTTCAAAACTGATATGGCACTCAGTTGAGCTACTGTGTTGAAAGTTTTGGGGTGATTCATCAAGCCAGGGCCGAGAGAAAAAGGGGGTCGGTCACAAAACGCTTTTTCTCCATGTTAATTAGCATAGGAAACTGTTGACGCAGCTACAGCCTGAACTGCTGAACAGAATTACACCACATTTTGCAGAAAGGTAGCTCTTGGTCCAGAAAGCACTCTACTGTAAATCCATTCAGTAGTTCCTAAGAAATGTAAAGATTTCTAAGGTATACAGCTGGGACCGTGGAGGATCTGCGAACCCTCCCGATCTCATGCCTGAGATCTGATTTGCTGTCAACACTTCAAATCAGGAAGCACTGGCAGCCATTGTATGACTTGGTTAAACCGAGTCACAAGAAAAAAGGTTATAAAATCATAAAAAAACAAGAAAAGGTGTTGGGTTGGAAACATTCTGACCCCCTAGGCCTGCTCAAGGGTCCCACAATTTGTTGTGGATCTGTTAATCCAGCCAAAAGTGTAAAAAGAAAAGGAAGAACCGACTCCCGCACTTCGTTTCCTTCAGGCTCCTGGGTGAGCCTGGTCTTGGGGGTAATATTAAAAGAGATGTTGGGAACCACCACCTCCCCAGGGCGTATAGATTGAATGTGGGGAGGGCTATGTTCTCCGCGCAGACCCAGGGACTGCTACCTCCCCGGGGTTTATTCTTAAAAAAATGAGTGGGGGACTCATGCACCCCCATGCAGCCCCTGGACTGATTATCTTAAATGTGGGGGGCTCCTGCCCCTGAAGGTTAGGCGGTTATTAATGTACATTGTTACTTAATTGTTATTCTAAATATTTGTGTGCAGGTGCCCTGTACAAAAATGCTGCCAAGATTTACTAATAGCCCATAGACAGCGCCCAATTGTATGCACATGTTGAACACCTCACATTGGTAGTCTACTTTCTATGTCTATGTATAGATCACGTGGTGTCGCTGTGATTTGAAAAAAATGAGTGTGTGCCCTATTTAAATGAAAAAACACTGCATGTCCGTCATGTGATCAAGGGCAGACCCTGCCCGAAACGCGTCATGCCAAAGTCTAAGCTGCAAAATGGTTGAATAAACGCCTGCTGTGACACTCTGCAATTCGTGTGGTGGTCCGTATTTTCTGTGGGTTCATCCTGAAAACAGAATTCGATCCATATATATATATATATATATATATATATATATATATATGTCAAATCCACAGTGTGCTTCAAAGCAACACGCGCACTCGGTAGTAAAGATGCTTAAGTTTCTTTATTCTCAGACAACGTTACGCGTTTCGACACCAAAGTGTGTCCTGGTCACACGTCAGTAAAACCTGACATTAAGCTTGCTTATGTAAACACAAACAGAGGAAAAGTGTACTAAACAATAAAAACGTCCTCAAGCTGCAGCTTGTTCCTACATAGTGTTAAATGGATCTGCCATTTTGGACTAGTCTTTTAGTCGATGCATTTCTTATCACTATACATATATATAGGAACCATCACACTGTAAGCAGGCCATAGAAAGCAATTTAGAGTCATACTATTGCACATTGAAATATCCTATGGGCTCATAGACAAAGAAAGGCAATGCCGGTCAAAGTTTTTATATATATATTCTAGTATATGCCTTTCTAATAAACGCAAGCTCAGTTTCAAAGTATCTAACTTTCAAGGTCTAGTGCCATTGAGCTAAACAGTTATAGTCATCATATCATTTATCAAGTATAACAACTTACGTATACATTTCCTTTGGTCTAGTGCCTCTAATGCCCATTTTGTAGTACATTGTACAAATTAAGGTTACCACTCATATATCCCCTAATTTTTTACGAGCAAAAGTACATTTCTGCCACATCCTACATGTTAATAATTCATATGCAAGCATCAGGCCTCCCACAAGGTTATATCAATTGTAGTCCTGAATAATGTCCAACATATACAAGTGAAAAGCGAATAATCTTATCTTAGTCAAGTGAAGTGATTTCATCATAAGCTGAAGAAAATGGTAGGGAAGATGTGCAGTGCTTTGAAAAAATTAATGTCTCCCTTCCTTTTCTCCTGAAAAAAGCAATTAAAATATGCATTAAAATAATAATATAGGCAATCGTCTTATGTGCAATTCAGTACAGTTCATAATTAGCAACAGTTTAGATTTATTCATCATATAAGTGAGTTGCAAGTTCCTCATCTATATTATGCCCCCCAGGGAATATGCTTTCTAGCTCCAGAATCCATTTGGATTCTTTTTTTCTGAGTGCTAGGACTCGGTTACCTCCTCTTTTGCCCATGTTGATTTGTTCCACAGCAAAGTATCTAAGTAACGAGGTATTCGATTGATGGAACTGCTGGAAATGTCTAGCGACAGGGTAACGTACATCCGCATTAGTTATTGCTCGCAGATGTTCTTGAAAACGCTTTTTAGCCATGCAAGTTGTACTGCCCATGTATTTCATATTACACGGACATTCAAGTACATAAATGACAAAATTTGTATTACAAGTAAGAAATTGTTTAATTTTGCGTGTTTCTTTCTGTCCAGGAATGCTCACTTCTTTAACCATGTAGCTTGATTTGCAAGCTACACAGTATCCGCATGGATAAAATCCTTTAAGGCCCTGTATGTGTTGTTTTTTATTGTCAGAGATATCGCCTCTCACCAAGATATCCCTCAAATTCCTCCCCCTTCTATAAGTAATTTGGGGTCTCTCAGTTAGTTCTGATCCTATTATGTTATCTGACTGGAGAATATTCCTGTTATCCACAAGGATTTTGCGAACTTTATCTGATCTCTGGTGGTAAGTAGTTATAATCCTGGTTGGCTCTGTGTCGCTCTCTCTATCCGGTTTGGGGATGAGGGTTTCTGCTCTCTCTACCTCTGCCACTTTTCTCACCTCTTTCCTCAACACCCACTCAGGATAATCTTGTTCCTGGAATCTGGAAAGCATATGTTCTTGTTCTACAAGGAACCCCTCTTTGTCACTACAATGTAGATTTTTCTAGTATTCATGACGGAAAATCTTAATTTTATTAAAGACACGGAGGCGAGTATTATGCTTTCTTATCTTGCTTTAATTACACAGCAGCCAAGATAAGTAAAAAACTACAGTTCCCAGAGGGCCAGAGAACAAACTGGGCCATGGGAATGAAAAAACGTGAGAATACAATAACCAATCACAGGGGACCTATCAGATAAAGACCCTAACTGACTGCGCAGCTTCCTCTTTTCGCTGGCGAGCAGATCAAGTATAGTCATTAAACAAAGGGAAAATGAATAAAATTAAGGATATAGCCAAAGTCCAGGAACATAAGTCTTGTATCAGGGGAATCCAAGGAAGAAGACCAAACAGGAGTCCAGGAGGAGGATCCAGGAGCATTGGAATTGGAGAACTCGAAGGAGAAGATCGAAGGAGTTGAAGGGTAGATCTTCTAAGATGAAGTCGGTGGCAGGGCTGGATTCGCTGTAGGGAGGGAGAACACATGTTAAGAATGTTGTGGCGGGATAATACTCGCCTCCGTGTCTTTAAGAAAATTAAGATTTTCCTTCATGAATACTAGAAAAATCTACATTTTATGGCAAGACCGGAGGCTCCTATTATGCTTGTTTAAAGCATATTAACAACATCAGAAGCCACAGTATGAACAGGTTTACAATAGAACATGCGAAATATACTGTCATTTGACCAGTCTGCTGATCTCAGAATGTCTTCCAGACGAGAGCCAGACCAAAAGGCTGTAGAAGCCATGGCTCCCCTGGCCGAATGAGCCCCGAAAACGGAGACATCAATTCCGGCAAGAGACATGACCCAACGGACCCAACGGGCAAGGGTAGGAGAAGAGACAGGAAGATGTGGTTTAATAAAGGAAATAAGGAGTTGAGAATGAGAGGGCGTTCTGAGATCAGCAGTTCGGTGTTCGTACACTTTTAAACATTGTCCCACACACAGCTTGGGATGAGCTGGAAAGTAAGGGTAAAACACTGAATCCAAATTAGTCTTGGTACGTCTGCGTATCTGAAACAGCACACCTGAAGGAGAATATTGGCGAGCAGAAATATCTAGAGCCTTAACATCAGAAACTCTCTTAATGGAAACTAGACACAGTAACATGGTAAGTTTAGCAGATAGCATTTTTAGTGAAAGAACAGCATTGTCTGGCCAACTAGTAAACAATTTAAATATCACTGTAACATCCCATAAAGAGGTATACTTAGCCAACGGTGGTTTCGCACAACGTACGCCTTTGAGAAGACGACAAATCATAGGGTGAGCACCAACTGGTTTACCATCAATTTGGGAATGGTAGAGAGAGATGGCCTAACGATAGAGATTGATGGTGCGATAAGCCTTACCGGCACTGGCTTGTGAACCAAGGAAATTAATTATGAAATTCAGAGAGGCTGAAATGGGATCGAGGTCCCTTTCCAAACACCAGCTTGTCCAAAGAGACCAGGCGGATCTGTATGCTTTGGATGTTCCCGGAGCCGAAGCCTGGCTGATAAAGATCGAAGCCTCTTGTGAAATGAGGACGTCAGAAGAGGAAGGCCGGAAACTTTCCAGGCCGAGAGTTGCAGGGAGGAGTCGAGAATGAGACTGTGTTGTTCGCCCTGAGGATTGAGGAGAAGATCCCCGAAGGAGGGAAGAAGGACCGGGAAGTCCACTGCCATTTCGAGAAGAGTCGGAAACCAAACCTGGGCTTGCCAGAAGGGAGCAACTAGAACCAGAGACGAAGACTGGCGGCGAACCTGAGAAAGAACCCTGTTGATCATCAGGAAAGGAGGGAAGGCATAATGAAGATGACGAGACCAATCTTGCAGGAAAGCGTCTGTCGCCAAAGCCAGGGGATCCGGGCGCCAACTGTAGAACCGGGGCAATTGGGAATTGAGACGGGAAGCAAAAAGACCGATAGAGAAAGGGCCCCAAAGATGGGAAAGAGAGAGGAAGACAGATGGACAAAGCTTCCAATCGCTGGAATCTCGAAGAAATCTCGAGTGCCAATCCGCCACGCTGTTGAGATCTCCAGGGAGATACTCTGCTGTCAGAGAAAGATGATGGGCGAGACAAAATTCCCATAGACTCTTTGCCAAGTCCGCCAGGGGTTTGGACCTTGTTCCGCCAAGATGGTTGATGTAGCGGACCGCAGAAACATTGTCCATGCGGAGGAGAATAGAACCGTGAATCCTGTTTTTGGAAAGGCTTTTGATCGCAAAGGAACCTGCAAGCATCTCTAAACAGTTGATGTGCAACTTGGACTCCTCGGCGGACCATGAACCTCCAGTCGAGATTGGTCCACAACGGGCGCCCCAGCCCGACAGGCTTGCATCTGATTCTAAGACTAGATCTGGGGCCGTGGCGAAGATAGTGCGCCCGTTCCACGCATCCAAATGGTCTATCCACCATTGAAGCTTGGTGCGGGACTCGGGGTCTAGAGCCACGAGATCTGAATATGCGAGGCCTTCTCGAAGGTGACGAATCTTTAGGCGCGGAAGAGCGCGATAATGGAGAGGGCCCGGGAAGATGGCCTGAATGGAGGAGGAGAGGAGACCGACGATCCGTGCAAGAGATCGGAGGGACAAAAGAGAGGACTGAAGAACAGATAAGATCTCCGCTTTGATCTTGGAAACTTTGGATAGGGGAAGGCGCAGGGACGCTGCAGCAGAGTCCACCAGGAAACCCAAGAATTCCGTGTTCTGAGATGGAGTCAAAGACGACTTGTCTTCGTTGATGAGAAAACCCAGATCTAGAAGAAGGGACTGAGTCAAAAGCAGGTCGGAGAGGAGAGATTGTTTGTCCGAATTCATGAGAAGGATATCGTCCAGATAAATAATTAGTCTAATGCCAAGAGATCGAAGATAGGCGACCACTGGTTTCAAGAGTTTTGTGAAGCACCAGGGCGCGGATGATAGGCCAAAGGGAAGAGAGGTGAAACAATAGTTGACACCTGTCCATTGGAACTGAAGAAATTTCCATTGAGAGTGATGAATGGGAACCGTTAGGTATGCATCCTGAAGATCCAGACGGACCAACCAGTCGTTGGGGCGAAGAGTGTCCCTCAGATGTAAAATGGTCTCCATTTTGAAATGGCAGTAAACCACAAACTGATTGAACCATTTCAGATTGATGACCGTGCGGAGCTTCTTGTTTTTCTTTTGAACAAGAAAAATGGAGCTTAGAAAGCCTGAGGAGTCGAAGGGAAAAACTTGAATCGCTCTTTTGTGCAGTAGAGCCTCGATCTCGTTTGAAATTTGAGATGCCATGAGAGTTGAAAAGACGAGAGGGGGGAGAAGAGAAGATTGAACGGGAGGGGAAAGGAATTCTATTAGGTAGCCTTGTACCGTGCCTAAGACCCACGGGTCTGAACTGAGAGTGCACCATTTTTGAAGAAACAGTTTTAAGCGACCCCCCACAGGAGGGGAAGAAGAAAGGCTTACCTTGTTGGTTGGAGTTTTGACGATAGTTTTGTTGACCTTTGCCTCTGAAGCCACGCCACGTTGGGGGTAGAATTGAGGCTTGTAGTCCTGGTTGTTGTTGGACGAACCTCTGGAGCCTTGGTTGTAGGGACGGCCGGAAGAGCGGCCCCTGCCTCTGCCGGCCCGTCCAAAAACCCGAGGGGCGAAAACCTTTTTTACTGTTTGCTGGGCTTTGTCCAAGGAAGCAAAAGTAGAAACAAATCTACTAAGGTCACGAACCAAATTTTCTCCAAAGAGGAGACCATTCGCCTTGGGGCCAGGATCCATGGGTCCCAGATTAGAAAGTTTAGGATCCAATTTGATTAGGAGACCTTTGCGGCGCTCGTGAGTAATTGCGGAGTTAGCATTTCCTAGAAGACAGAAGGCGCGTTGAGCCCACATGGAGATTTCTTCAGCAGAAAGTTCAGAACCTTCTAAGCGGGAAGCTTCCGCTAAATCAAAGATGCGGGCGAGAGGGCCCACAATGTCCAACAATTTGTCTTGGCAGGTGGTCCAAGCTTTATCCACCCCTCTGCGGGGGTCCTTGCCGAATTTGGAGAAGAAGGTGAGGAGAGGTTGGTCGATGGAAGGGACCATAGTGATTTTGTCGGGGAGAGAAGGCTTAGGGCATTCTGATTTAAGCCTAGCCCTTACCGGAGCCTCCAAAGGGAGACGTAACCTGGCAGAGATATATTCTCCCACATGGTGAGAAGGGAACCATTCGGTAGAATTAGGGTGACGGATAGTGGAGGGATCAAACATGGGAAAACCCTCGGAGTCAAAAACAGGCTCAAAAGAAAAAGAATCCAATTTAGCAGATTTAGCAGGGGGGGGGAAGGGTCAGTGGTATCAAACAGGTCAATCAATTGATCAGCGTCATCGAAATTAGCATCATCATCATCGTCATCTGTGTCCAATATGGTGGAAATTACCAATTTTCTCCTAGGAGACTCTGCATGTTTCTCTTTTTGCTTACGTTTGCCCTCGGAGGCAACAAACCCCTCCTTAGAAGGAGGCCTGGGAGGAACTGGGTCCTCAGTCAAGTGCGAGGAAGACTCGCTAATCAAAGACGCTTTTTTAGGGGCACGAGATTGAGCAGAGAATTCCACCTTTTTCTTTCTGCTTTCCCCCGCAGACTGGGCCAATATTTTGGACATGATGCTTAACATGGAGTTTTCCATATTTTTTGACATTCTTTTCATAGAGACTTCCACAGCTGTTTCCACAGAATTATTAATAAATTTATTTAAGTCTCTTTTGAAGGTCTGAGAGTCCTGAGTAGGGACTTCGTCCGAGGAACTATCGCGTTCCATAACCAGGCTGTGAATAAGAACCAAATACAACACACACAGGAGGTAGGCGAGGGTTAACTTTCAGAGCGGGGGCGTGTTTAAGAGGTGGGCCGGGCCGAGAGCGTGAGACGACGTCCCACACAGAGATATCGAGGCACAAAGGCTGGAGTTGCAGTCACACGAAGGAGTCGGTGACCGGAGAGACCCTCGAGAGGCAGGAGAGCTCGAGGAAGACGCGCGAAGCAGCGCGCGCTAAGACGCTACCAAGAGCGTCTGAAAGAGGGGGGGGGGAGAGCGAGGAAAACGAAGCGCCGGAGCTTCGTGAAGACACGCGCGTAGAGCGCGAAAGCAATAGCGCGAGGACGCGCTGCACAAATATTATGCAAAAACCATAAAAGCGGCCACAATAAATGTTAAACCAAGCACAAAAACACTGAGCAAAAGATAAAGGCACTTATCTGACTGCGAGCAGCAAGAAAAGAGGAAGCTGCGCAGTCAGTTAGGGTCTTTATCTGATAGGTCCCCTGTGATTGGTTATTGTATTCTCACGTTTTTTCATTCCCATGGCCCAGTTTGTTCTCTGGCCCTCTGGGAACTGTAGTTTTTTACTTATCTTGGCTGCTGTGTAATTAAAGCAAGATAAGAAAGCATAATAGGAGCCTCCGGTCTTGCCATAAAATTTCTCTTGTCTCTTAGTAATTCCCCATAAGGGATGCTCCATTTCAGAGGCTCTGGGTGTGCACTCAGAGCATGAAGGAGACTATTACCTGCTGTCTCTTTTCTGTGTAATTCCGAGATAAGTCTACCTTCTACTATCCTTATCTTTGTGTCTAGGAATTCTACATGAGATCTGCTTATGGTATGGGTGAGCTGTATATTATATACGTTCCTGTTAAGTTTCTCAATAAACTTAGACGCTTCTTCTTCAGTTCCACACCATACTACAAACAGATCGTCAATATATCTGATCCATGTTTGAACCTTAGCCCAATCTTCTGTCAACATCTCATCATTTCTCAGTTCTTCTTCCCATTTGCCTACAAAGAGGTTCGCGAAACTCGGAGCGAAGGCTGAACCCAAAGCCGCGCCACGAGTCTGTTTGTAAATTGCCCCATGAAACATGAAAATATTATTTTTCAAACATAGTTAATTCATTTGAATTTGCATAGTAATGTGTTCACGAAAGCCTATTTCCCTCTTCTTCAGGAAGTGATAGCTTGCTTCCATTCCTTGAGTGTGATCTATAAAAGTATAAAGGGCACTCACATCCATAGTGATTAATAGAGAGCCCTCAGACCATGTGATGTCCTCCAGTTTTTTCAAAAAGGCTGTAGTGTCCTTAATGTAAGAAGGTAATTGACAGACAAATTCTCTCAAAAAATGATCAATATATCTTGAAAGATTTTCGTTAATGCTGCCTATGGAAGAGATAATAGGTCTCCCCGGAGGTTCTCTTGGGTTTTTGTGGACCTTCGTTAGAAGGTAAAAAATGGGGAGTTTTGGATAATCTTTCTTTAAAAAACGAAATTCATGCCATGAAAGTAATCCCTCATTGTGCCATTCAGTAAGTTGTTCCCATGTTCATATGATACTTCCGTTGTAATCATTCATATTACTGGTACAGTAGAACAGACTCCCATCTAATTGAAACAGTGCTTCCTTTATATATAGGTCTCTTCCCCACAACACAATATTTCCTCCCTTATCTGAGGGTCTCAGGATCACATTTTTATCATCTGCTAGAGAGGAAATAAAATCCATCTCTCCCTTAGTCAAATTACTGTCTCCTCTTCTCTGTTTGGGGTAAGTATGTTTAAGTTTAGTGAGTTCTTTAGTTACCACCCTGTGAAAGGTGTCAATTGCGTCATGCGAAAGGGTAGGGAAAACACTGATTTTGACTTAAAGGAAGTATTGGCAGCCCTATCAGTTCTTGCTTCCCTGACTCCTACAACCTCTAAGTCAGGTTCATTAGCAGAGGCTATACCTCCTAACGAGTAGACAAGTTTGCAGCATATCGGCATCCCCCACTGTAAGTTCTGGTATGCTCACGATTTCTTCTGGGTTAGTTCCTGGTTTCTTTTTAACAAGTGAATGAAACTTTGACAATTTAAGTTTCCTAATAAATTTAAAGATATCAACCCTAGTATCTGCATAGCCAAAAAGTTCAGTGGGGCAAAATGTAAGTCCCAGACAAAGGGTTTGTTTTTCTTTAAACGTCAGTGTTCTTGAAGAAAGATTTATAATAGTTTTATTTACCGTTTCTTCATCCATCTTTATTTTCTTTTTTTGTAAACCTCACGCTTGGTTCCCACTGGTTTTTTGTTGTTCTATCCTTCTCCTCTGCTGGAGCTTGAGTCGTCTCTGTCGTGATCTCCCCTGCCTCTTGCTCTTCCCCTTGGTCGTCCTCGTGTTGGATTCCTTTTGAATTCTGGTTGATGAACCACGTCTGCATCTTTTTTTCTCCGTGTTCTTAGTACCCGGAATTCCTGTAAAAAATTCGCTGGTTTCTTAGTAATGTCGACCACAGATATTGTACTGGTGGATTGTTGAGAGGTGTCAGTTTCTGAGCCGCTTTTGGGTTTGCTATATTTTGGTTGCTTTCCGTATGAGTTTGATTCAAATTGCTTGAGGTGGTATCCTGTTGATTATATAGATAATCATATTTTGGACTATATGTCAGGATACGTCCACTGTCATAGTCTCCGCAATCGCGGTGCAGTTTTCTTTGTTCACGATATTTGATATCATCTTCATGTTTTTTTAGTCTGTTTTTGAGCTCTTCTTTGAATTTCTTAATGGTTTCTTGATCGTTATTTTTCCCAATTTCCTCGTCCATTTCTTTTAGTTGTTGCAGGATTACATCACGATCCTCCCACGCATATTTAATAAGTATGCACATCATGTTCTTAGAGCTCATAGCGGAATTTTGTGACCAATCATTCAACATTTTTGGGTTTAATGACTCATGGGACGGAGTAATGTAGATTCTTAGGCCTCTTGGTACCATTTCTTTCTCCACATAATCCTGTAGCGATGTTGCCTCCCACCATTTGGCACTTTCTTGTTTCTTTAGTCTTTCATATTTGCGCAATTGTTCGTTAAAGGGGTCACTTGCAGGTTTGCCAAGTGTGGTTACATTCAATCCTCCTTTTCCTTAGCTTTGGCAAACAATGACGCCGCCTCGCGTCTTCGCTCCCCTTCTTCATCCATACTAGTATGTGGGTCCCCACCTGTGGATGTTAACCTGACTGTACTGACCGCTGTTTCACTTGTTTACTATGTGTTAGGTTTTTTCTGAGAAATACGCGTTACTCCGTATCGCATCTTCTGCGTGTAATTAGAATCTCAGTTCTTGGTTTTGCATGTCGATACTACCCCGCTTATTTTAAGCGGTTCCTGATGCCGTATTATAGACACTCCAGGGAGGTGTGCAAGAAATTCGGAAAGGATATCTTCAAATTCCACCTTCGAGTGTGAGTATTTCGTATGGTACTATATTTCCGTCTTGCGCCCGCCTGCTCCGTCTCAGCACACTCCCCGTAAGCCCCCACTACTCACCGAAAAAGCCTACCACACTCCTGCGAAGGCTTAGTCCGAGAGCAGCAGATGGAAAACAGAGGACAGCTTACCTTTCGGAGTCACGGCGTCACCTCAAATCCTGGTTCTCACGTGTATGGAGTCCACTTTGCAAACGGCCGGATCTGGATCCCTCGTAATGAATCAAACTTGCAAACAAAAGGGTCCTTCCGGGATCCTTACTCCTATGGTCAGGTGGCACGTTGTTCGGCGAACCCAGCCGAAAAAGATTAATGTCAAATCCACAGTGTGCTTCAAAGCAACACGCGCACTCGGTAGTAAAGATGCTTAAGTTTCTTTATTCTCAGACAATGTTACGCGTTTCGACACCAAAGTGTGTCTTGGTCACACGTTAGTAAAACCCGACATTAAGCTTGCTTATGTAAACACAAACAGAGGAAAAGTGTACTAAACATAGAAAACGTACTCAAGCTGCAGCTTGTTCCTACTTAGTGTTAAATGGATCTGCCATTTTGGACTAGTCTTTTAGTCGATGCAGTCATGCATGATTAGTCAATTTCGTCAGCCCATGCCCAAATATTTACATTTCAAGTGGAAAAACGTATCCTACTATTTGACACGTTTTAAAAGTTCTTCTTCAGCTGAGTTAATTAATCAAAGCATACCAAAAATTGCTACATTTTCAATCCAAGCCGTGGATCGTCTATTGCAGCTTAAATATGGCTGCTACCACTCTCAAATTGTTTTATGGATATATTAGGCAAACAATAATCCCAATATTGGACTTTACTATACAGGAGAATTAAATCAAAACAAAATAAAACCAAGAACACCACCCCTTAGCCCATCTTTTAATCTGACAATACAATAATCTAAGTTATCAACTCTGCAGTATCAAGAGAATCACATTCATGGCGTAAGCATACCAAGTTCAAGGAAACAGCAACACTGTTTACAGGTGACCAGCCATGTATCAGGAATTCTTATACCTCTGTGGCCTTTATATGATAAATTTCCATGCAATTAGAAGAAAATGTTGTCAGCCCAAATGTGCTGACAATTCTTCTCCAATATTCAAACCATCTTGTGCCTTTGTTTCTAGGTCCACTATGTAGCGTGACTCAAGTCTCCTTAATTTTTGCGATTTGTTGCCTCCCCTCATGTTATCTGACACATAGTCTAAGCAAAAATATTGTAATAGACTCCTATCACTATTGTGTTTGATGGCAAAATGTTGTGCGACAGGGTAGGAGAAGTCTTTGTTTGCAATAGCTCTCATATGTTCAAGGATTCTAAGCTTTACTGGGTTGATCGTGCTTCCGATATATCTCAAATTGCATGGACAACGTAAACAGTATACAGCATGGCTGGTGTGACAGGACATGAATTTGTTGATCCTTCTACCCCCTCTACAACCTTTAACTTCATATGTTAAGGTACGTTTACTCGGGCGCAGGCTTTACACCTCTCACACGGGAAGAAACCCTTTGCATCCTTTAAAGTCCTAGAGCCTCATTATGAGAAATGACGCATCGCTGCGTGAAAGCAGCGATGCGTCACTTCTCAGTGCGCACTCCTTGCGACATGATTGATGCGCCATATTTATAATATGACGCATCATGTCGCAAGGAGTTACAGATACGTCAGTAGTTCTGACGTATCTATAGGCGCAAAAGTGACGCATTGCTGGAGTGTGTCACAAAAGTGACGCAACTCCAGCAATGCTACCTTTCACATGGGGCAAGCCCCATGTGAAAGGGCCTGCGTCAGTCTTACGCCTGCTGTGAGGCAGGCACAAGATTTTGACGCAACAACGTCCTAGAAGTGACGCAGTGAAATCTTATAGATTTCACTGCGTCACTTCGACGAGGCTTTTTGCGGGGGAACTCCCCCCCTGCATACATTATACCTGACGCAGGTATTATGTAGCGCACGGGTTTACAAAGTGACGCATCTGCTTAGATGCGTCACTTTGTAATTAGTGCGCAATAGGAGGCATGTTTTACGCTACCGATGCATCACAAAAAGTGACGCATCGGAAGCGCAAAACTGACGCAAGGCCTCATAAATGAGGCCCCTAGTCTTTTTTACCAATGGTTCAAGGTGGCTATTGACTAGTTGGTCTCGTAATGATCTGCCTTTTTAAAGGTTATAAGTGGAGTAACGGGAATATCTGGGCCAATGATATTGTCAATCTTTAAGACATGCCAGTGTTTCTTTAAAATGGCCCTTAATCTGTTTGAATTGGTAGAGTAAGGGGTAATTAGTCTGAATTTGCCCCCTCCCCCTCCATCTCACGGGGTCGATTTTTCTTGACAAAGAGCAACATCCTAGATTGTTTACGCACTCGGTTCAATGCTTCCTGCAAAAGATTGTCCTTGTACCCTCTTTCAAGGAATCTACCCACACTTTCATTAGCGGCCTTTTAAAAGTCACTGTCAAGTGAGCAATTGCGTCTCAGTCTTAAAAATTCCCCGTAGGGGATACTGTTGATCAATCTATGCGGATGACTGCTAGACGCGTGTAAAACACTATTTCCTGCAGTTGTTTTTCGGAAAAGTGAAGTTTTTAATTTTGCTCCACTGCCCTCAAATTTCAGATCTAGATAATTAACAGTTTCTTTGCTTATCTGTCCAGTGAACTGTAGGTTGCAGGTGTTAGTATTAAGCAATTTTATATAACTCCCAGCCTCTTCAATAGGACCATCCCAGACCAGAAACAGGTCATCAATGTACCTATACCAGGCCATGACCTTATCCGTCCATTCTGTGTTTCCGGGGGCCCAGGCTACCTGCTCCTCCCACCAGCCAACGAAAAGATTCGCGTAGCTGGGGGCGAAGCAGGAGCCCATCGCCGTACCAGATACCTGTCTAAAGATGTCATCCTGAAAAAGAAACCTTGGAGTCAGAGGTAACTGAGGGAGAGGTCTCAGGTGGCAAAGACATTAAGTCTTAAGTTACACACAAGATCAGATATCAGGTACACTGATTCGTGATCAAACACGTTTGTGTCAAACACGAATGAAAGAAAGCGCTCGTTTCCTTTAATCATTGGAAAGCTTTCAGTGTTGTAACATAGTTTCACCCCGCTGATACACACCACCCCCAATGTTCAAAGCATGATACATGGACTAATTTGTAACAATTTGAAAACTACATGGTCCAGCATGCTCCAGGCATTACATGGGCATGCTAGGGTATAAATACAGAAATAGAAAAGGGGCAATTGACAAACACTGCCGAGAACAGGAACTACGGTTCGAAACGCGTAGGAGTTTTGTGTCACGTTTGGAATAATATAACTGCTTGAAAACCAAGAACTGTGCCGCGACTTCATTTTCGTATGGAATATATAAAAATATATATATACAATATATATACATATACATATACATATATCATCCAGTGAGTGTAAGTATTTTCCAAGAGTTTATGATTGTTAAACATATATTTTAGCCTACAACAAATAGTTAATTGGTGTAGTAGGTGCACTACTAATGATGAGTGATACTGCTTCTAACATATATTATGTGAGTGGCTGTGTGAATCTATGTATCCTTTTGTTCATGGTTATGTGCGTAGCTCTATGGGTGTTTAAGTGGGTGTGTGAGTAGCTGTATGGGTGAGTGTGATGCTGTATGAGTGGCTGTATGTGTGAGTGAGTAGGTGTCAGTGGCTTTATGGGTGAGTGAGTGGTAGTGTGAGTGGCTCTATGGGTGGGTAAGTGGATGTATGATTATATGGATGGATGTGTGAATGGGTATGTAAGTGGTTGTGTAGGTATGTGAGTGAGTTTGTGAGTGCTTGTATGGGTGAGTGAGTGGCTGTGTTGAAAGTTTGTATATGTGAGTGAGTGGGTCTGTGGTGACTGTATAGAAAAATAAGTGGATGTGTGAGAAGCTGTATGGGTGAGTGTGTCACAATGTCACTGGCTACATGGGTGATTGACTAGTTTTACGAGTGAGTGAGTGGGCGTATGAGTGGCTCTACAGAAGAGTGAGGAATTGTTTGAGTACTGGCATGAGTCTGTGAATGGGTATGTGAGTGGCTGTGTGGGTATGTGAGCAGTGCATTTCACGAACGTAAGTAATAGTTAACCCTGGTAAGTATAACTGCTGAATTTCACTGGCTTTGTACAAGTGACATCTGTGCCTAACTATAATGTCCCTGTAACCTTTGGTTTTTCCAGTCAACATATATAAATATTTCTTTGGTGCCATTTGACAAATCCTTACGAAATTTTCTCAAAAAAGTGTGTTGGTGGTTCTAGTTGTTCATGGAAAGGTTTGGGGTCATCCATCAAGCAGCTGGCAAGAAAAAGGAGGGGAGTAAAAAAAAAGTTATTTTCCCATTTTAATTCCATAGAGATTTTGAACACATCTACAGCCCGAACCAGTCGATGGAATTACACCAAGTTTGGCAGAAACATAGCTCTTGGTCCAGAAAGCACTCCTTTTGTTATTTGGTGTTAATCTGTTTTGTAGTTTTTGAGATATTAACGGAAATCCAAATTTGTATATCTGGGCGGAGACTAAGTGCAGATCTCAAATTGAGATCTGACTGACTGTCAGCACTTCAAACAGGAAGGGCTGGCAGCCATCTTAAGACCAATATACATAATAGCATCCCATTGAATTGCATTATAATGAATGACAGGTTTTGAGGGTCACAAAAAGGAGAATGTATAAAGCGTGATAACAGATTTTAGTAGCAATATAAATCATTTGTTGATGATGCCCTAGCAATTGTTAGGAATTGTGATGTTTCCCAAGGTGATTTTACCTTGTGAAAAAGCCTTATGCTGGGATTTTATTAATCACGCTTGACAGAAATCTTTTTTCTCATGATTTTTCCCATAGAGGTTGTAGAAGGAGCTCCAGAAGCTAAAACGAGAGCATATTTTCTGTAAATTCACTCTATCTTTCTCAGCCATATGAGAATGAAGTCTGACATTCTAAGTAAAACATGTATTTCCAACACGAGAAGCCTGTCGGTTGATTCCATTGTGTTCCACTGTATCCTCCCAGAGTGTTCCTAAGAACAACTAGAGTGGTAACAGTCTTACCTATAACAAAAGTATGGCACGCCTGTAGACATCTTGATCAAATCAAACTGGTGAAACCTAAAACATTTAATTCAGAAAGGAAAACATTAGGTGATTCATTTTGTCATATAAATTATAGTTAGTGCTGTAGAAAGATACATTAGGCACGTTTTAAGTGAGTTCTCAAGTTTCTTTCTTTTCTATTTCATTAAACATTCTGGCATACAGACTGAAACCTCCCTTTCAACACCAGCAGCAGAATGCCAGTTAACTCCCTGGTGATCAGTAGCTTTACTACTGTGTTCTAATGAAATACTAAGTGCTTAAATTCTGAATTTTTGCCAGAAGTGAGGTACATCTGAACTCCATCTTGATGGAATCGTAGTGGAAAACTGAAAGCATTTTCTGCTGAGGGGACTGCAGTAAATGAGGAAATTAGGGAGCTCCATTACACATAAGTCTTCCAAGTTGGCCACCAGAGACAAAAAGAGCTGACATATAGCACAAGTATTACCCAAATGGAGCACAAGTATGCCCAATGACAGAAGTGTGCAAAACAGTTAATTTCTTTTAGTTAACCTGCCAATATCCAGGGCCCTTAAATATCAGTGTCCCTTTTAGCCCTGCTGAAATGTCAGGTTGGCGCCAAAAATAGAAGGTGCAAATAATGTGGCTGGGTTTTGAGTGAGTGAAGAAGAGGGTGGTGACACACACTGATCCGAACTATGCCGAGAACGAGTGACAACCTGGTGCGTTTTAAAACCAATAGTACAGAACTGTCCAGACCATTAAGTTTAAAAGCAAATCAATGTAATTCTTCAAGTGCTATTAACATTAGTCCCCCAAGCTGCAATGTAATCACTCTAGCTGATAGCAGTTAACAAGCCAAACATCCCTGCCCTTGTATTTAGTGATGTACATTTACAGTTCTGCTTTAGTACACAAATAGTTAGACTTCATGATATGTGATCTTTTCCTGATGTGCCTATAGCCTTAACTGTGAGGTCCAAATTTAGCACAGCCGGCCATTCACAGATAGATAATTTCAGTCTGGAGGGAAGCTCCCTTAACATGCCATTCCCCTGTTAACAATGGAGTTTCAGTCAGGGGTTTGAGAAAGGGAAGGTGTGACAGGCAGGCTCAAGGTAGCATGACATTAACTGGATAGCAACCAGAGCAAAGCAGATAATATAGCTGGGCAGAGCTAAAGTGAGTTACTCCTGATCCCTTTCGTTCAGAAGAAACCACAATCGTGTCAATGAAATCCTACCGCTCCAACTCTGGAACACTCATGATTACTGACAATATAACTGTGGAACTGTGATCACACTGTTTTGTCATAGATTTGCAGACTTTTTGAAGTAGGCTTATTATCACTGGCCAGTGGCAGCGCTGCAGGCTGAATCGCCTGCTGTAGGAGCTGCTGAGGAGAAATTTGGTGAAAGCTGCCTGCACAAACTCCATAATCAATCAACACTTTGGCATTCTCTGTGATGCAAGTCGTCCTCGTACTTACAGAGAACCCCCCAGAGCCATAGAACGTATTAACCAATGGGACTGGTTAGTGGGCACACTAGTAACCTCCATCATGCGGCAGTTAGCGGTGTATTTGCCAAACTCAATGCTCCAGGCGGAGCACGGAGTAGCAAAAATATGCTAACTCTGCCGGCTCACAGGAGTTTGACGGCCACTCCTACTAAGCAGGAGGTCAATGATGGGGCATCAAGTTGGGCAACGGAGGGCAGGAAGAGTGGGCAGGGATATCAAGCTAAATGGATTTGAAGTGCCACCACATCAGACCATGCAAGGCAGGAGGCAGGAGCTGGAGCATGTACTCAGACAACAAAGGGCAGGGAGGTGGATGGGGCAGCACACTAACTGTTCAGGGCAGGCGGGTAGGGGAGTGGCAGAACAATGGCCACACAGGGCTGCAGTGAAGGAGCAGGGGCATGGACTTGGACAATGGATGGCTAAGACAAGGAGGAACAGGAGCAGCAAGCTAGTGTGGAGGGAGCACAATGCCAGGCCAACCCGCCCCATCATGCATTGTGAGGTGCATCTTGCTTAAAATTAGAAAAAACTCACTAGAAATTACTTAAAAAAACAAAGGTTACAGGGACCTTGTAGTTAGGGTCAGACTTTACATGCACAAAATCATAGAAATTTAGCTGTTATAGTTAGAGTTATTTCAAGTAACTCTATCTTGTGCCTTAAAGTAACTATAACTCGTACCCTTACCATGTACTGCTAATTACCCCAGATGTTACATAACTCATGACATCTTCCATGATATCATTGATAATATCACAGTAATATTTGCAGTAAAACAAATTATGGCAAAACTGGGCATGGTGAGAGTGCGAGTTATAGTTACTTTAGGGCACAAGTTATAGGGATTTTAGACACCACTACAGCCCAAACCGCTGGGTGGAACTACCCCAAATTTGGCATAAAGTACAAGGTCTTGGTCCAGAAAAATGCTTTTTGTTATTTGGTGTAAACCTGTTCAGTAGTTTTAAAGTTATTTAAAGAAAACCACATTTGTATATCAAGGGATGCAAATCCTCTGAGGATCGGACAGACCCTGTGCTGACATCAGATTGGCTGCCAATAGTTCAACCAATATTTCAACCAGGAAGTGTTGGCAGCCATCTTGGGACTCAGCTTCTGCTGAGTCTCCCAAAAAAGTTACAAAAAAAGGAAAGGGGGCAGGGTAGGAATATGCTGATCCCCTAGCCCTGGTCCTGCGGTCCTCCTGGGATACAGCAAGGGCAATAAAAGCATTTCTTTATTTGGAAGAAGTTGTGGCAGGATCTGTGACTCCTGACAAAAAAATCAAATAAAAAACAAGGGTGGGTTCCCGCACCTGATTTTTTTTTGTGAGCCCCCTGATGGGCCAGGTCCCTGGTCATACTTTTTTATTGTTTTTTTTGGAAGGGAGTGCATTTGGACCCTCCTAATAAAGGGCAGTTTAACCCCTGGGACCACCACCTCCCTGGGACGTATTATTATAATAGGAGGGGCTTATACAGCCCCCCCTGCTTAAGCTTGTAGAGGCCCCAGGGATCACCACCACCCTGGGTCTTTATAATGCAAGAAAGAGGGGGCCGCGCATATCCCCATCCTAGTTCCAAATTCTCCTGTGAACCGCCACGTCCCCGGACCCAAAAAAAGTGTGTAACAGGGAGGGGGCCCTGTGGCCCCCCTACCAGGTGATATTTGACCCCAGGGACCACCACCTCCCCAGTATATGGCCAATTTGAAAGTTGGGCAAGGCTGCGCGGCCCTCCTCTTGGGCCATATACAGCCCCAGGGACCACCGCCTCTCCGGCGCCAGACTATGCAAATAGAAGGAAGGGGGCCATGCAGCCCCCTCTAGAACCGTTAATGGGCCTGGGGCTGCCACCCCCTGGGCCAACACTGTATCTCCTGGGGTGCCCACCTCTGGGACATAGTTGTGTGCTCTTGTTTGGTGGATGTACGTTGTTACAACGCATGCTTTTACCACGCATGCATTTACAACTCAGGTTTTTCAACGCAAATCGTTACAACGACTTGCGTTGGGGGGTGCTGGATAATGAATAGTTCACTTTACTATTCCAACTTCAGTCTCCGTGGATAGTAGGGAAGGTGTTGGATAGTAAATTAAACTATTACCTATCCTACAGTGCCCCCAGCGTAATTCGTTGTAATGACTTGCGTTGAATAACCTGCGTTGTAAAGGCACTGCGTGGTAAAAGTTGCATCGTAAAGGATGTTTCCCTTGCTTGGTGGGAGCTGTGACAGCTTCTGTCAAACGAGAGATAACATAGCTCTGCTCCCAGCAAGTGGGAGCTGTCAAACAGCTCCTGCTTGCTAAAAGCAGAGTTTTCATCAATTTTTCTGCCCACAGACATGCAAGATCAAAGTATGGCTCTCTCACGCAGGGAGCTGTATTTCCAACAGCTTCTTGCATGTGGGAGTAATGCCAGAAGGCGAGGTGACAGCTGGGACTGATGGGGCCTTGAGGCTCCCCCACAATACCCAACATGCACACTGGGTGCCCTGGATGGGGCCGGGGCACTCAGGGAGATTTGACCAGGCCCTGGAGGATGGGGTCCCCGGGGCAGGAATTGGTCTGGGAAAGGGGTCTGCAGAGACCCCTCCCTATTCAATTACATCTGGGCCAGAGAGATGGGTCTCTGTGGCTGAAATTGACCCGGGGAGAGGGAGCATGTGCCTCTCCTCCCCCACTGAATTATGTACGGGTTCCAGGTGTGAGAACCTGAGGGCCAAAATCAGGCAATGCAGCATCCTTCCCCTTCTAATAATTGACTGGGCCTCCCTGCCCACCTTAATAGCATGCACCGGTCTTCCTGCCCTTTGCCAGGATGATGGACAGATTAGCAAAAGCTCCCAGTGCATTTTCCACCGGTTTTGGGAATGTGTTCTTCATGCCGAGGAATATAAGGACATCTCCACCAAACAAAGAAACACTTGCTTGATATAGCTAAGTGGAAGTACCCGTATTTGGTGGAGATTTACCTCTTTGTAGTCTTGTTGTCTTCTCCATAGGAGAATTCATGGTATCACAGATTTCTGGATAAAGATGCACAAGGAACAATCACATTTCTGAAATTCACATAAGGTTACTGGAGACATTTCCTCGTGGTTCATTACCCAGCTATAGTGTAGAATACGCACAGACATTTACCCAACGAGGTAGCAGTTACTAAATAACCCGAAGAAAGTACTCCACTTGATTAGATATTTTGTCCAAAATTGTGGACTCTTGTTTGATAAAGAGGAAGATGTGGTTCCATTGTGGCCCAGTCACTCACACAGCAGCTGACATACACACACAGGTATTTAGACACCTACTCAAACACTCAGGCTCTCACATATCCACTGCCAAACCCACTCAGACACTAAAATACCCACTCATAGACCCAACCACACACTCGCTCTCGGATGTACTCAGATAATGACACATGCACTCATAGAACAAGTCAGACACTCATGCACCTATTCATATGCCCACTAAAACACTCTCACATCACACACAAACCAGCTCAGGCACTCATGTACCCACTCACAGACCCACTGACACACTCTCACAACCACTCACAGATATATTCAGAAACTCGTGCATCTACTCATAGACCCACTCAGACACATATACCCACTGACAGACCCACTCAAATACTCATGTACCAACTTAAGGAACCACTCATACTCTCTCATATCCACTCATATATCTACTGAGAAACTCATGCATCAATTCACATACCCACTCAGAGACTGATGTACCCACTGCCAGACCCACTCAGAGACTCACACACCCACTCACAGATTGATTCAGACACTCATGCACTCACTCACAGGTAGACTCACACACTCATGGAGGCACTTGCAAACCCACTCAGACACTGTTACACCCACTCACAGACCCACTAAGACACTCATTCATGTACCCACTCAGACACTTACACACCCAATCATACACATACTCAGACACTCATGCACCAACTCACAGACCCACTAAGACACTCATACAGCCACTCCCAGATACATACAGCCATGTATCAGCTCACAGACCCATACATCCGCACACCCCCACAAAAACACTCACACACTCACCCATTGACCTATACAGCCACTCACACACACTCACACATCAACCTATACAGCCACTCACAAACACAATCTCATATGTTACAGTAAGGAAATTAAATTAAAAACCTTCACAATTCACAAAAAAAGTGAAGGCTACAGGGATGTTAAAATTAGGAATTAAGTGTTCTAGAGTGGCTCTTTTGAGAGGTTACATAAGTGCATGAGTAGGTGTGTGAATGGCTCTATGGGTGAGTGAATGGCTGTTTGAGTGGGTGTTTGGTTAACTGAGTGGGTGTGTGAATGTCTGTTTTGGAGAATGAGTGTCTGTATGAATGGCTGTATGGGTGAGTGAGCAGACATATGGGTGCTTGTAAGGATGTGTGAATGGGTATGTAAGTGGTTGTGTGGGTATGTGAGTGGATGTGTGAGTACCTGTATGGGTGACTGGCTGGCTGTGTTGAGAGGCTGTATGGATGAGTGAGTGGGTATGTGAGTGGCTGTATTGGTGAAAAAGTGAGTATATGAGTAGCTGTATAGGTAAGAGTATGGCTGTATAAGTGGCTCAATGGGTTCATAACTGGTTGTATGAATATCTGTATGGATGAGTGAGTGGTTGTGTGAGTGGCAGTATGAGTAAGTGGATGGGTGTGTGAGTGGCTGAATGGATAAGTGAGGGGTATGTGAGTAGGTATATGAGATGTATGAGGGTAAGAGTGGTTCTCTGGATTATATCATGAGTGATGTAATTTGAGATGTCATGAATGATGTCACTGACCATGTCATGAGTGATGTAAAATGTGAGGTCGTTAGCAGTGCTTTTTGGTCGCATAAGTTATAGTTAGCTCTGGCAACTGTTACTGCTAAATTTCACTGGTTTTGTACAAATGCAATCAGAGCCAAACTATAATGTCCCTGTAACCATTATTTTATTCAATGAATTTCTATGTATTTAAAAATTCTATTCCCTAACTACAACGTCCCCGTAACCTTTAATTTTATAAGAGAATTTGTCATTTTTAAAAATGTTTATTTCCTAACTGTAACCACTAACTTTAGACACTAAGTGGTCCATTAGGTGCTGGACCGGCCACCAGTGGTGCGGTGGTCCCACACCACCAATTAGGATGTGAACGCCACCCTGGTGGTCGCATCCTGCAT
This sequence comes from Lissotriton vulgaris, assembly GCF_964263255.1. NCBI lineage: Eukaryota > Metazoa > Chordata > Amphibia > Caudata > Salamandridae > Lissotriton > Lissotriton vulgaris. The sequence goes on from NC_141685.1 coordinate 1,473,935,376, forward strand.
ATTTAACATTGAGGCAGGCAGTGCTTTGTGCAGCACCCGCCACAATGTCAAGTATGCATGTTGTGCATTGGCATGCACAACGTGACAGGCACCTTGAGTTGCCTGCCACCTTGTGTATGCCAATGTTGGGGGGTATCATGGGTATCCCCCAAGTGCAGCCCCCACCCCCTGGGGGCCCAAAACAGGCCCCCAAAGCTATTCCCACATGACTTTCCATGGCAGAGTCTCCGCCATGGAAAGGCATAACACTGCCCACATCATAATATGGATGGCTGTGCCTGCAAGACACCGCCACCATATTATAGCCCTTTTTCCACCCGGTAGGCAATCGTGACGATTGCCTACCGGCGGAAAAGCGATGGACGGTCTTTCCATCTGCTGCGGTACCCCTGCCATGCTAATGTGGCCCGGGGTAAAAGGCTGCCCGGTGGGGTGTTTTGGTGGGCGGATCGCCACTGCCGGGGTCGGGCAGTGGCAATCCGCCCACCATGCTAATGGGCCCCTTAGTGTGTAACTGAGCGCAAGAGTGTCTCAGTGGGTGTATGAGTTTCTGAGTAGGGTTGTAAGTGGGTGTGAAGGAGTGTGAGTGGGCTGGAAGTGGGAATCTGAGTGTCTTATTGGGTCTATGAGTGGGCGTGTGAGTGTCTGAGTCGGTCTGTGAGTGGGTGCGAGAGAGTATGAGTAATTCTGTAAGTCTGACTGTGCCTGTGAGTGGGTGTACATGTCTAAGTTCATCTGTGAGTGGAAGCATGAGTGAATGGGTCTGTGAGTGGGTGTGAGAGTGAGTGAGTTGTTCTGTGAGTGGGTGCATGGGTACCTGAATGTGTTCTGCTCATTTCTGTTAATGTTCTGTCTTTTTCTGTTCACATCTGCCTTTTATATTGCATTTTTCTCTTCATTGCTGACCTTTTTTTCCTATTTCTGCTAATTTCTGATCTGTATTTTGCCTCTTTATTCTTGCTTCTGACATTTATTTGGCTTCTTTTTGGACATGTCTGTCCTTTACCTTGATTGTTTCTGCAAATTTCTTACCTTTATTTTGTCTCTTTCTGCTGGTTTCTTGCTTCTCGTTTCTGACCTTTATTTTACCTCTTTCTGCTATTTCTGAGCTTTATTTTGACTCTTTCCGCTGGTTTTCGATCTCTATTTTGCCTCGTTCTGTTGATTTCTGATCTCTGTTTTGCCTTGTTCTGCTCTTTTCTGGCCTTTATTTTGCCTCTTTCTGCTCATTTCTGCACTTTGTTTTCTGTCTTTTTGCTGGTTTCTGTCCTTTATTTTGCCTCTTTCTGCTCATTTCCATTCCCTATTTTGCCTCTTCTTGCTCATTTCTGACCATTATTTTGACTTCTTCTGCTAATTTCTGATCTGTATTTTTCCTATTTCTGTCCTTTTCTGGTCTCCATTGTGCCTCTTTCTGTTAGTTTCTGACCTTTATTTTACCTCTTTTTGCTAGTTTCTGATCGCTATTTTGCCTATTTCTGCTCATTTCTGCCCTTTATTTTATCTCTTCTGCTCATTTCTGATCTATATTTTGCCTTTACCTGTTAGTTTCTGACCTTTATTTAGCCTCTTTCTGTTTATTTCTGTCCTTTTGTGCCTCTTTCTGCTTGCTTATAATCTCTATTTTGCCTCTTTCTGCTCATTTCTAATCTGTATTTTTCCTCTTTCTGCTTGTTTCCTTGCTTTATTTTGCCTCTTCCTGCTCATTCCTGCTTTTCTGCTCATTTCTGACCTTTATCTAGCCTCTTGGTGCTCATTTCTGACCTTTGTTTTGCCTCTTTCTGCTAGTTTCTGACCTTTATTTTGCCTCTGGTTGCTAGTTTCTGATCTTTATTTTTTCTCTTGCTGTTAGTTTCTGACCTTTATTCTGTCTCTTGCTGCTTGTTTCTGGTCCCTATTTTGACTCTTTCTGTTAGTTTCTGATCTCTCTTTTGCCTCTTTCTGCTCATTTCTCACCTTTATCATGCCTCTTTCTGCTCATGACTCACCTTTATTTTGGCTCCTTCAGCTCGTTTCACACTTTTCTTTTGTCTCTTTCTTCTCATTACTGACTTTTATTCGGCCTCTTTCTGCTCATTGCTGACCTTTAGTCTGCCTCTTTCTGCTTGTTTCTGACCTTTTTTTGTCTCTTTCTTTTTCTTTCTGTCCTATATTCAGCCTCTTTCTGCTTGTTTCTGACCTCTGTTCTGTCTAATTTTGCTCATTTCTCACCTTTATTGCGCCTCTTTCTCATCTTTTACCTCCGGGACTGCAGGGGGAGTCTCAAGGACCCCAGGGTCTTAACCAGCTCCCCACCTCCTGCAGGAGCTGGCATTGCTCTCACAGAAAGGGAGCTGCTAAACAAGCAGCTCCCTGTTTGTGAGAGCAATCCTTTTGTATGTTTACCTGCCACTTGACAGTGGCCCAGGGAAATCGAGGAAAACTCCCTCCCCCAGCAAGTGGGATCTTTTTCATAGCTCTATCTGATTGAGGACGGAGTTCATGTTTGCTCTGACTTGGCGGGAGTTGTCAAATCTCCCGCCAAGTAGAGCAAACAGCTTTGTTTTGAGGGTAGGCACCCCAGGACATAGCAGGAACTGACCTTGGGGGTTGGAGGACCCCAGGGTCATTATTCGCTCTAGGAGGGGGGGGCGTGCAATCCCCCTCCTTTGATCTGCATGGGCTAGGCTTGAGGAGGTGGGGGTCCCCATGGCTGTATATGGATTAGGAGGGGGGCTGTGTAGCTTCCCTTCCAATTTTTAAAGTGACTTGGCCCCAGAGAGATTGTGGTCCATAGGGCGGTCGGTTCAGCCCTCCCATTCCTTTTATATTTAGCCTCTGTGAGGTGGTAGTCATTGGGGCTTCTACAAGGCCGATGAGGGGGGTCCGGCCGGCTCCCCGTCCTTCCATAAAAATAATGCTCCAGGAAGGTGGTAGTCCCCGGGGATTCAACAAACCCAGGAGGGGAGTCTGCATGGCTCCCTTCCATTTATAAAGATAAAGCCTGAGGGGGCGGTGGTCCCATGGGCTCAAAGAGCCTTATGAGGGTCGCATGTGCCCCCTACTTGTCCCTTGAACTTGGCCCACCTGGGGCCTCATTCCAAAACAAGCACAGGGGACTGTGCTTGGTGTTTTCTTTACATTTTGCCACAAATCTGCAGACTTTGGCCGATGGGCCAGTGTCTCAGTGTTCTTTGTGGGCTGTTTTTTTCCTTTCCCAGTCCACAGAGGGCAATGGACAGGGAGAGTAAAGCAGCCTTGCTGGGCGGCCATGTGACATGGCCATTCAGCGATTATCAGTTGTGGCCTCTCCTTGACCCCTGCCCTGCCAAGCAATTACGGTGATGGTGGGCTGGGGAGCGGGTGATTGTGTGCCAAAAGAGGTCTACTTGGGGGCCAGGTGTTGCTCTGGCCATTTAGCATTCTCACCTCGGCCACCCTGGAGCCCACGCAGCCCAATAAAGGTGTTTGTATTTGACACCTCGCCCACAGCCCTTCTTATTCAGGGCATAATGGGTGAGGACAAATGGGTCTTACTGTGGGGGTCCAGCAGTAGCGGTCTGTGGTGGGAGTAGCTGCCGGGTGGTGACGTGGGGAGGGGGAGGGGCAGGGTGTGGGGTGGTAATCTATGGATTACAGGTAATTAAACATATAAATAAAATGAATTTCGTTGCGTGCACTGCATCCCCACATGCGATGGAGTGCATGCAATGAAATTCATTTTATTTATTTATATGTTTACTGATTTGTAATCTTCCGTAATCCATAGATTACTACCCCCCACCCTGCCCCTCCCCCTCCCCACATCACTGCCCGGCAGCTACTCCCACCACCGACCGCTACTGGGGTCCAGGTGATGTGAACTCGAATGTGAGCCACTTTTTTCAGCAGTGCCCGAGCCAAATTGTGATCCCAATCCGAGTGTGTGTGCGTGTGTATATATATATATATATATATATATATATATATATATATATATATATATATATATATATATATATATATAGAGATAGATATATAGATATATAGATATATATATAGATATATATATATATATATATATCCCCAAAATGTTATTCTAGAGAAGCCATTGCATCTGTTTCTAAAAACTTTAAACATCGCATTGGCCTGGATCAAAGCTTTGAAGGAACTTCCCGGGGGAGGGGTGAGTGTTAGATTGTATAAACACTGCATATGAGAGCAATATAATGTCGGTCAACATGACCTTCTGTTGGTCACAAGGGGTGTATTTGTTTCCAAATATTGAGCCTGTCTTCTATTTATATAGCATGCACCATTACTGCTGGCACTTGACGTTCCCTCGCAAAACCTAATCAAGAGCTCCACCGGTTTGCTCTTTTGAACAGTTATTAATATTGTAATATGTTCACTTAATTTTAATCCTTTTTATATGGTAACCTTTAACTCCAGGAGGATGATGGACCGCCTGGAAAAAAGCTGCACATTTGGATTTTCATCCCTGCTAGCAAGGTGCAGACCACAAAGAAAACCTCTTCGAAAATGGATGGCGAGGCATAAAACATGATGCAGCAAAGATTTCCATTTAATTCACTTAGTGTGTCCCATTTAGCTCATTTATGGCTCTTCGCTCTTAATGCAGGCAGCAGTAAATCACCTCGGTTTTGCACCTCGCGCAGCATTTTTCTCGGGAGGAAATTGCTTAGTGCAAATGAATGATCGGTTGAGGCTTTCAGCGTTTTCACATTACAATTAAAGCTATTTCAGGACTGAGGATTTTCACTTGCACAAAGTGGAACACATTGTAAAAAAAACATACATTCGTGCAATGATTGCTCCTCCGTGCCTTGCTGAAGTGATGAAATTCCCCAAATTCCACGGCCCAACAATGCCTGAAGAAAATGAAACTTGGTGCTTTGAAGTACATTTTACACGCAAAAGCGCTACACAAATAACACACAACTTAGCATAACTGGTATAACATAAACTACTAAAGTCTACTGTGACCTAAAGTAGCGTAGAAGAACAATGTAACATAGCATAAGACTGCAACATAGTGCAAGACTTGGATATAGTTTTACATTTTATGCGGGCAGGGGGTGGTGGAACAAATCACTATTTACTGAGAGATCACCTATTCATGTATTCATTTAAGCAAGAGACCAGATTCCAAAGGATAATGGAGCCATGGCCAGTACAAGTAATAGATGGGTGACTCATACAGAGGGAGCTTAGGAGCCCATAACTAGGTGATTGCAGGATCTGTTGCATGTATAACAGAAGACCCTTCCAAGAATTACTTTGTCAATATGCTGCGAACATCGGCCAGTATGGTGGGACTAGGACTGCTGCCTTTCCACCTTGAATTCCAAATTCTTTCCCTCACCTACAGAGGGGGTAGGAATCTATCTGTTATACTCCTTCCACGTCATTGTATGTCTGGTCTCAGACTTCACAGAACAAAGCATGGCCAACTTCAGGACACATGGACAGACCACTGTATGGGCTGTGGCTATAGGAAAGCCCATATCCCCATAGAGGAACCTGGAAATTATAGGACTCCCCTGGATCTGAACTTGAGCAGCAAATGAGGACAGGCTGCTTGCTTTAGTGACTTCTGAATAAAAAAAAACGCAACTCCCCATCCTGGAATTAGACGTGCGGTGTTCAGACCAGGATTTGATGGCTTTCCGTGGGACTGAGGGCCTTATTTATGAAAACTGTTGCATTGTTGCGTGAAAATAGCGATGCAACAGTTTTCACTGTGCCCTCCTTTCGACATGATGGATGCGTAAAATTTACTGCATGGCACATCACGTCGCAAGGAGTTACAGATACGCAGTGGCTTTCTGGAAGTGGCGCAGTGAAATATGATAGATTCTACTGCGCCACTTGCAAAGCGGCTTTTTAAATGGGAACGCCCACCCTGCCTACATTATACCTGACACAGCTGTAATGTAGCGCAGGGGTTTACAAAGTGATGCATCTGCTTTAATGCGTCACTTTTTAAATAGGGCGCAACATGGCACATTTTTTACGCTGCTGGTGCGTCACAAAAAGTGACGCAACAGCGGTGCGAAAGTGTCGCAAGGCCTCCTATATAAGTCCCCGAATATTCCTGCTGACAGTCATCCCAGGCACTGGCAGAGTGTATGGGGAACATCTGTCAAGGTTTCTCTTTCTATTATTGCTGTTGCATCTGGACTGAAGAGTTGCTCTTACTCTCTCTAGCTTTAGAGTGCTTTAATTGTTCTGCCACCATAGGTGTCAAGGTATGAGGGCTCCCAACAACGGCTTAAAGGCAGTGCCTTTTTTCTGTACCCCATCGCCTCTTCAATGCAATAAATTCAGATTTCTCAAAGCATCACGTGTATTTTTGCACCCATTGACCCTGCATCAAATAAGCCATAGTCATGGGTTAGGCTGATTCACATGGGCTGTGACACATGCACGAATCAGTCATCTCGCAATGGCCCGTGTGCAGCTGTGAAATAACTATCTGTAACTTAATCTTTTTAGCTCTTTGGAAGCAGAAGTGGATTAACTGAAAATAATTGATTTTCACAATGATTCACTGCTCCTTACATCAAATTAATAAACCTAATACTACTCCAAGGATTTCAGGTAACTGATTGTAAATGTAAATTGATACTTGTATAGCACACTACACACCCGCAAGGGTCTCAAGGCGCTTGTACGAATACCGCTGTGAAACCCATCCTGGCTTTCCCTGTGAGGCGTCCACTCCTGGGCACCCCCAAGGTGGAGGCCAGGCATCCTTAGCGTTGTGGGGGCCGTTGTGGAGATTAAGCAAGCTATTGCCCAGAGTTGCAGGGTGGGACAACATGATTAGAATAGGCACCGAGGCGAGAATTATCAGGTCCGTGGAATTTTGAGCCCAAGAACCGCTGAGGCGGGGAATTGAACCCTGGTCCCGGGCTAGACCTCTGCATCAGGGTCTGCCGCTCTAATCATTGATTGCACGTCCTTTTCACAGGCAAACATACTACGCAGGACATACCAGTGGCTGCACTAATTCTGGAGGCCAGTTAGTGCTAAAAGTTAAGAAAATGCCCAAAGTTTGTTTCCATTAAGCAAACCATAGACTGCATCCCCTGTGGCACAAGAGGGTTGCCTTTCTCTTCTTTTACTTGTACGGAATGTTTGAAGGAGAGCCAATGCGCATCTTCTTACCTATGTATGCTGGAAAGGGGACCAATGGGTGGGTAGCTTAGAAAATAAAATGTGTGGCCCCTATTGTGGTCTTTTTCACAAGGAACACACCTTCTGGGAAATTAATACAAATTTCTGGGGCAATGCCATTATTTGCCACTGTGCCTTACTGCATTCGTAGAGGGATCACGTGGGGTCGCAGTCCTGATGCGGAAGAGCCATACTTCCAGGTCACAAGGGAATAGGTGGACCCCAATGGGAGTATGCTGGAGATTCAAGGCACCAGAGGTAAGTTAAGACTAAAAGCTAATAAATGTCTGTGCCCCACCCCAGCTCCAGAAGGCAGGGCTAGACAAGACAGACCTTATAATGTTAGAAGCGGGCCACACCATTTCTCTGGCTGGGGTGACTGGAATGATGTCCGGTCCTCGGATACAGAGAGGTTACGACTGGGACATGGCAATACGGCTCCCCACACACGCTAAGCTAGATTTACCTAAGCCCTGGGGGTTTCGACTATTTGAAGGCATACCCCACCGATGTGGTCTACTCTTTCTACTCCCGGGCTCATGGGACATTCTCAAGGCTAGACTCCCTGTTCCTCCCAAGGGGGCTGCTGCCACCGATTGAAGGGGCAGATTACCTTGCGAGGGGAATCTCTGATCATTCCCTACTGCTGATCACAATGGGGGATGCAAGATGACCAGACAGCCCTCTATAGCACCATAACGCTTGGAAACCACAGGACCCAGCCACGCTGACATAGATCCGGGTTGAAACAACAGTGTATTTTGAGGAAAAAGGGGACTGAGTGGATTTGCCTGGGGTGGTGTGGGAAAACTACAAAGGGGTCTTGTGAGACCACTTGCAGGCAGTGATAGGCCATAACAAATGGGACAGTGATGGTAAAATGCTTGAGCTGGATCAACAGGTGCAGCTCCTGGAGCATCAAATGGTGCAGCATTCGGAGGAGGAAATGCGCAGATTCCTGGAAGCAACCAGAATAGAGTACCACAATATACCCAAAGAGGCTGCCCGTTACCATTTCCTCTTGATGCAACACAGGATGTATGCAGTCAGGGACAAAGATGGATGTCTGTTGGCATGGCTGAGCCATAGGGACAAGGCAGCCAGATGGATAGGAGAAATAATTACTAGTACAGGAAAAAGGTTACCCAGACAGATAGGATTGCTTATGCAGTATTACCAGGCTCTCTATGCACCCCCGCCACATAGGGAGGAAGTGGAGATAAAGGGTTTCCTGAGAGGGATGAGACTACCCCAACTTAACAGGGATGTGGTGGAGATGCGGGGATGGGAGGATTCACACTTGGGGGGCTTTTGGCAGCACTGGGAGCCATGAGTAGTGGGAGAACCCCAGGCCCTAATGGGTTACCTACAGAATTATTCGGTTGGGGTATCTTGTAGGACCCTACCTCCTCGCCACGTGTGTTGACTCCTGGATCCGGGGGATTCTTTCCCCTTATCTGCATCATTCCCTGATAATGATAATTTATAAAGAGAGGAAGCTGAGGCCTGAGTGCAGCTCCTAACACCCCATCTCCCTGCCGAACGTTAAGATCAAGTTCTTGGTCACTGTCCTGCCTCACAGATTGAATGAAGTGATGGCCACACTGATTCCTTATGACTAAATGAGGTTCTACCATTCCGCTCAATGCAACAGAACATCAGACACCCTCACAACTGGTTAGACATGGTGAGAGATGTCCCATGCCCTTTGATGGTCATCTCCACAGAAGCAGAAAAGGCATTTGACTTGATCCACTGACCTTACCTTTTCATCGTGCTACAGCAATTTGGATTCAGCCCCTGCTTTGTTACTGGGTGGCCCTCCTATACACAGGAGCCACAGTGGCAGTGAGGATAAATACGATGACCTTGGCATCGTTCCCGCTGGGGCCAGGCACCAGTCAGAGCTGCCCATTGTCCCCTGTGTTATTCGCTAAGTGCATCAACCCACTGGCTTGCTGGGTCAGGTCACTGGAGGTGGGGGGGGGGGGGTAACCCGGAGCAGTGGCACACAGAGAGGTTCTCCCTATGTGCCAATGACATCCTACTACATGTCCCAGAGCTAGAGGTATCCCCGAATCTCATGTTGGGAAGGGTGGAGAAATTCTGAGATTATTCTGGGTACAGGGTAAACTAGGGCAAGTTTGTCCTACTTAAGGGAGGCCTAAGGCATCAAGATATAGTAATACCTGCCTCCCTATGGGTAACTATTGAGGTTTTAGGTACCTTGGTATTTATATTATGCAGGGATCAGAGCAACATATGTGGGATGGAGGGAGTCCTCATATAGCATTCCCAATGCTCTGTTGACCAGTGTACAATGGAGTTATTGCCACCCTGCATGCTAGGGTGTACTATTGAGCCACCAGATACATGTGATAAATAAATAGGCATTTGCACAGGCAAATTTGGCAGCAGAGGACAAGGCTAAATCCCAGGTGGGTTTCAAGAGGGAGGCTGCTAGGACCACACCACTTTGGGTGGGAAAAACTCTGCATTAAGTAAGCAAACTACAAGGCTTTGGTCAAAGTGGCATTGTTTGCCGAGGGAACGTGATTGTAGATCGGACAGTCAAATCATTTACCTGTTTACAAGAGGACCATAGCCTCTTACATACACAGCTCTAGAAATATACCCAGTTCCAACATGTTCTCCATGCAGAGACTATGGTCGGGGCTTCCTTACCAGATGTATCCCTGCTGGAGTCTCACCTCTTGAGTGGAAACTTGGCGAGGAAGGCAATACAGTCCATGTATAAGGTAATCATCAAAAATTGTCCTGATGGTCTTGGAGGCAACTAGTGGTGCTGGGAATAAGACATGGTCGATATGGAGGATGAGGACTGGAAGGCAGCACTAATAGACCTTCGTGAGGTGGCCTTTAGGGAGCGGTTTGACTGGATATAGGTTAAAATCCTACACAGGGTCTTCATTGCTCGAGTTAGGCTATAGAAGTTCGGGCCGACCTCTCTTTTTCCATACCATCGGTGAATGATCTGAGATTAAAAAATACTGGGTGACAATATTGACGGAGTTGGAGGCAATATTAGATGTAGAAATGCTGCTTAGCCCCCATTTTGTGCTTTTTGGAGTATCGGGGAACATAGACATGCTCTGTAAGAAGCTGCTGTTTTGTTCACTGGGCTTCGTGGTGGATAAGATATTTTAGGTGAGGGTTCTGGATACAGGATGTCCCCTCTAAGGCATAATGGATTACGGATATGGACGCTTGCATGGAGGCTGAAAAGGCAGTCTATGCTCCCAGGGGTTGCCCTAGGAAATATGAGAAAGTATGGGACCTATGGAGGGAGTTCTATGGCCTGGAGGTGGAGAGTTCCCAGTTAATTTCAGATGAAGCGCAGAGATGGGGATGTCTGGCCATACCATGAGAAGGCTGGAAGAGGATGAAGGGTGGCCACTTCTGCTGTCAAACACTTACCTACCGGACACAGATAAACTGTTGCACGCAGATCTCTCTATCCAATGCACAACGGCCTGACAAGTACTGTTTTTGATGTAATGTGGGTATGCTTTTTTGACGGTTCATGCAAAAAAATTACAATAAAAATATTTTTTTTAAAACAGTGTGCTACAGTTCTTGCTCTGGGTAGTAGCTTAATTCTAAAGCAAATCTACTTTTTGGGTAAATCTAAAATTAAGCAGGATCACTCAACAAGATGGAGCTAGTCTTAACTGCTAAACCTACCCAAAGTAGCGCATTTGCACAATTTGTAAGCATGTTCCCCATACAGATAAAACAATATCTGGTGCCCCAGCACATGTCCCTTTACCAAACATAATTACAAATTGAGACAACAAAACAATGGAACTCCAGTTTGGTTTGAGGAAAATTGCGTCTTAGATGCAAAATAATCTACTCAAACTTAACCGGTTCGATGCTGATGACGGAGCCGCTCCGTCATCAGCTGCGGGTGCGCTGTGCTGATGACGGAGCGGTTCCGTCATCGCCCGGCCGCCGCGCCTGCGCGGTGCTGATTTCGCGCCTGCACGGCGCGTTCTATTAGGCGGGCGGGGCCATGACGGAACCGCTCCGTCACGAGCACAGCGCAACCGCGGCTGGTGACGGAGCGGTTCTGTCACCAGCATGCGGCTGCCGTGCGCCCGCCCCGCCCGTTTAGCGCTGCGGCGGAATAGCCGCCGCAGCGATGTGGTTAAGGGCGGAAAAACTGAATTCATGATTCTCGGGAAGCAACAAGATCTCTGGGGCCCCAAGCATTGGCACCCTGAAATGAGTGACTTACCCCGGCCTGTCTACCAAGTTCGCAACCTGGGCGTTAACTATTGACGACCAACAATTGATGAAACAACAAGTTACTAAGGTGGCGTCGACCTGCTTCATTATTCTTAAATGGTTGAAAAAAATTATTTTGATTTTACCCCCTTCCACTCAGAGAACAGAAATCCAGGTCCTTGTTACATCTAGGCTGGAATCCAGCATGGTCCTCTATTTATCTAACAAAGCGGTGACACAGAGACTGCAGGTGGTGCAAAATGCAGCGGCCAGGCTGCTTTGACATGTACCTAAGTCTGCATCCATTTCTGGTTCCCTTCGCGACCTTCATTGACTTAGGGTGGAGAATCATATTAGATTCAAAGCCCTGAGTTATATGTTCAAAATCAAAACTGGTCTAGCCCCACACTATCTGCAATCATTAGCCCAAAACTATACACCATCACGTCCATGCGCTCTGCCAAAAAGGCTACGTTTACGGTCCCCATAATCAAACTTAGGTGAATGAGGGGTCGGTCCTTTTCTTATTTGGGACCATCCTTATGGAATTCTCTCCCTATTTTACTTCGTAAGGAACCGTTTATGAGCGATTCCGCAAATGTTTAAAAACATGGCTGTTTAAACTGTAACATTTCTGTTCCCTTGTTCCTTCCTACCAGGCTGTCTCCAGGAAACCCACTGGGGTAGCTGCACGCCTTACAAATTTTAAATAAAATAACATAACATATACCTGGAACTGTGTAGAAAGGCCAATCATATTACATTATATGTACAAATTAAAACAAAGCTATTGTTTCTATATCCCCCAACTCACCCCCATTCTCTCTCATCCTATCAGTTAGTAAACTACCATGGCATGCTAAGGGAATTTGCGTACCTCATAAACAGGTGGATTAGTCACTACATATAACAGAGTGTTTTGTGCATCTATCAGCCGAGACTACTGAGACACAACTGCAAAGATTTCTTAAATTGTACTTACACATTTCTTTGTGACACACAGTATTACTGTAATAACTTTGGTGGCATATCCTTTTGGGTTGAGGTTGTGATGTACGCATTTAGTAGTCATGTACTGAGTTTATGATGTGCCTCCATGTTTTATCAGATTCAGTGGTTCCTCAGGATCATCATGGAAATAGTGTGCAGCAATGTAAGAACACAAGATCTGCATCAAACACCATGTCCACAATGATACCATGTACACAATGATGCTTTATTGCATATTCACGTTGCGAGACATTCACTAGGTGATCTTCAAATAAATTAATGGCTGAATGATTTATGGCCCAAATGACATTAGGGAACCTCTAATGGCATTGAAATTTGTTTTGACAGCAATCACTGTCTAAGGGTCTTTTGAAAAACAATGTTCTGAGGCCGTACACATAGTACAGTCCGAAGGCCGCCAGCTGCCTGGCAGGCCTTCCTTGGCGGAGACAGAGACAGAGAGAGAGAGACTGACTGAGAGAGAGACTAACAGAGAGTGAGACTGACTGACAGAAAGAGAGAGACTGAGGGAGACTGGCTGACTTAGAGAGAGAGACTGGCTGACTGAGACTGACAGAGAGACTGACTGACTGACAGAGACTGACTGACTGACAGAGAGAAACAGATTGACTGACTGACTGAGAGAAGGAGAGAGAGAGTAGAGAGAGAGTGGAGAGAGAGAGAAAGTGGAGAGCGAGAATGGAAAGAAAGAGAGATAGAGTGGAGAGTGAGAGAGGGTGGTGAGAAAAAGACACTGGAGAGAGAGAGTGGAGACAGTAGAGAGAGAGACTGACTGGCTGAGAGAGAGAGAGACTGACTGAGGGAGAGAGACTGACTGTCTGAGAGAGAGACTGACTTACAGACAGAGAGAGACTGACTGACTGAGACGCCTTACGCCACTTGGAAGAGGGAGAGTCTTTTGTTTGCTGCTTTGCTCCAGCTTTGGAACCTCGCGGTACCCGCTCCGCGGGTCCCGCATCGCCCGTCTGCCTGGGCGCTTTACTTTCCTTTGGACTAGAGACTTGTGGGATCAGCAGGGCTGCGAACTCCAGGTGAGAGACAGGGACTCCATTTCCCAGGAGTCCCTGCGTTGTCATCACCTGCACCTGGACGCTCTCCCTGTTTGACCCGCCCCCGAACACCTCTCTCCAATAAAAGGAGCTGTTATCCCCGCTGCGCGGGAGCGTCCCGGGACAAGCCCGGGACAAGGGCGGGACCGTCTGTGGCCGAGGGAGGCCGGGCTGGGCCCCCCTCTTTCATTTTGTACTTGTGACATTCGCGTTTCCTTTTGCGAGCTTGTGTCCACAACGATTCCAGGTACTGTCATTAGCATAACATAGTACTTCTATTAAATACCTAGCCTACTAGATATGACATCACCTACAACCTCCACCGCCGGCATCCCTTCCCAGGCTGAGGTGGGACCAGCAATCTCGGGCCCTTTGGATAAATATTTTTGTAGGGTAGTGAACGATATCGACAAAGAAATTGCATTGGCGGAGAGACGCGCTGAGCGAAGGTTGTCAATTGAACTTCTAAAAATCCCCTTGGAAAAAAGGCAACCGCAGGCTTTCCCGGCATTGATTCCCCCCCGGTCATCCCTAATTCTGCCGGTGGTAGCTGAAACTCCTTATGCTTTCCCCCCTGCAAGTGAATCGATGACCGATTCACATGTGGATTTTGATATTCGCTCTCCTCTTGTAAGTACACCTCCCTTATCTATTGATCCATCAATAGAGCAGCCGAATTCGGCCCAACGGAGTGTGTTAAATCAAGAGGTAAGAGCAAAGCTATGCCCTAAAAGAAACAGATGTCCTGCCCCAAAGAAGTGTTATCTGTCTAAACCCCCCCAAAAATTAAGGAAAGTTGTAGCATGTTCCCGCTCCTCTCAGGAATCTATCGAGGCTGGGGAAAAGATACCTGAGGAGGGGGCAGCTCTTGTGGTGGTTTGTCCTGGCTCGAATGGCACCGATCCACTAGCCATGGGGTTGCCAGAGCTTCCACCTGTAGTCCCCCCCTGTCTTTTGAATGGGGTAATGTGCCAGTTAGTCCCAGCTCTAAGACCAACGGTCTCCCTGAAACGGGAGTGGTTGAGTCCACACATGTCACCCCGACCCTGCTACTTGAGCAGGAGAAGTTAATGAGGTCTCTCCTGACTCCGCTCGAGGACCAAGTCAGAAAACTAGTGGACAGGCTAGATCATTTTGAGCAGGTAACCTTGGATAACTTCTTTACTATGAAATCACTAATTAAGTCCCATATAAGGATAGGGGAGTGTAGTAATCCTCACCAAACTAGTGGGCAGGGGAAAGGTGTGTCGACTCTTGTATCTCTTCCACTTGTGGATGGTACCCCAAGTAGGCTCCAGGGTAAAGGAAAAACTAAAAAGACCACTTTGGAGCCAATGAACAACCCAAGTAGTAAGACCACAAAAGTAGCTAAGCTCCCTGTCACAGTTGTTACGGGCACAAAAGACCGTTCTAGCAACGTTGGCCCCCCATCCAATGCCCCTCAAGTTCCATCGAACAACCTAACACCCTGTAATGGTACTGCAGTGAGCAGTACCAGAAACACCTCTGGGAACAAAAACACTCTATCAAATAGCTCCCAACCACCACATGACATTTCTTCTTCCCGATCTGTTGTTCCCGCCAATAGCCTGCCAAAACCGCTTCCAATGAAGGCGCCGCGTAGGATACCTTATATGAATCTTACTCCAGATTCTTTTCCTTACGTAGCTGTCCTTATAAATGTGCCATCGCTATTGGCTGGGCAAAAGGAATCCTTCCAAATGCTAAAAAATAAGGTAATGCATTGGTTAAGGGTAAATAGACCACTGCCCGGGGAAGTTGACGGTTTGATTGTTGGAGTAAGAAGGACGGAGTGGATAGGTTGTACCTCTAAGAAATTGGGGGGTGATTGTATAGTTGTCAATTTTCAAGATCCTAGGGTGGTAAGTTTGATAACGAAACATGATGGTGGCACAACCTGTGGGGGAATTGGTATTGTAGATCTTAACTTCTTTTATCCAAGACCACCGGGTGTGGAATCTGTTATGACAAATTATTCAAGACCTGTAACCAGTGTCCCGTTTCTAGGGTTTGTCCCCTCCACTGTACCATTTCAACTGAATAGTTATTATGGTGGTATAAATACTAATTGCTTTGGAGTTCAGAGGGAGCCGGGATGGGGGTATTGACAAATGTTTGATAATTGTACGAACAAAGTAGAGGATATGACTAGCCGAAACCCATGTGGGAACTTTGTTGAATTTGTCAAGGACCAAAATGTGGAACCAAATGAAATGAATATTGGCTTGGGGTTTGTGACTTTGGAAGTACTATATGGGGAATGTAACCAAACATCTGAGGGTGAGGATTTAACCACTTCAAGCATCTCAAGTAACCAGGGGGTTGATCTAAAAATCGCAGATGTAACAAGACAAAGGGTGGGAACAGATGTAACCCTGAAAACTCCGCCAATGAGGTCTTCAGTAGGACCAATGCCCAGGGACGACCCAAGCAAAGGGAAGTTTTTCTCGTGGAATATCGCCGGGTTGGTCGGCAGGCTGATGTCCCAGGATTGGATAGATTTTGTTAATGGTTTTGAAGTCTGTCTATTCCAGGAGACAGGGGCATGTGATCCTATTTTCTCCTCGGCTATCTAAACTTCTCAATCCCGGCAAGTAAAGGTGCCAGGGGTAGACCAATGGGTGGCCTCACAATCTGGGAGAAACAAAGTTCACAAATTGAAGTAAAAGTGGTCGATCTGGGCTGTAGGGATATTCAAATGCTAAGATTGACTTCTGAAAAGGAGGGAGTGATAGATATTTACAATATCTATGCTAGGGGCAACAATTCAGGAAGTTCTTCTACTCTAGAGGCCCTATTTACTTCCCTAGAATCACAGTCACTGGGGAACAAAATCATAGTAGCTGGTGATCTGAACAGGACCTTTGAGCCACTAGATAGTGTAGATGATCCCCTGGGGCAGGATGAGGATACACATTGGGGCATTCCAACCTTAACCTTGGCTCCTGTCAAACGGTGGACCAAAGACATCCTGTTAATAAATGCTATTTGCCTGGAATATGGGTTGAGAGCTCTCAATGGGAGAACGAAAGGTGATAGGGAAGGTGCTTGTACCTTTGACAATGGTCTTAACCATAGTAGGATAGACTATGTCATTTGCAGCCTTAGTCTATGGCAGCGGGTATGGGATATGAAAGTTGAGGGCAGATTGGAAAGTGATCACAATCCCCTCTGTGTGACTCACAATTGGTGGTCAACCATGCCTGGTAGCCAGCAATTGTATGATGATTTAATGCCCATAATGACTAATGATATGCGTAGACTTAATTGGCCAAGTGTCTTGGCGAACGCGGATTCAATGGACTTTATAAGTTCAGAGTTGGATGTTGCAATTGCTGCCATGGAATCTGAAAATTCCGTTAACCCAGGGTCTAGGGAAATCACGGATATACATAACAAGCTCTTTACCCTCATAAGACCACACTTTATGAGAGCACGCAAGATTAACAGGAAACAACCACCTAATCCAGCCAGGTGGTTTAATCATCAGTGCAGGGAAGCCAGGTTAGCCTTGGGTAGCGCTAATAGGAAGAGGGATAGGGAAGCCATTAGCAAGGCTAGGAAGCATTACGAGGCTAGTTTACTACTAGCAAAAAAAACATGGGATGAAGAGTATTGGGCTGAGTTGAAGGAAGCATCAGGGGTGAAGGACTCCAGGTTATTTTGGAAATTATTGAAGTGGGGTAGAGGTGGCAATCCGAATAAACCCGATAACAATGTTGCCGAGGGTGCCTGGGTGGAATACTTCAAACCCCAATATGAGGAATCTAAGGAGGTTGGGATTGTGAAAACTATTCCAATGGTATTTGCAACTGGGAATTTGTTCTCTTCTAAAGAATCAGAAGCTGCAATATGTGCTGCCCAAGGGGGAAGGGCCCCGGGTCTTGACGGGATACCCTCTGACGTCTTTAAAAATGACATGGGTCGATGGGTTAGGTATGTTTCCCTCCTGGGAAATTCTATTGCCAAAGGAGCTGAAGTCCCAGAAGTATGGAAGGGGGCGATCATCATACCCATCTATAAAAAAGGGGACAGGCCCCTTCCGGCTAACTATAGGCCGATAAGCTTGATTGCCATCATTCAAAAAGTGGTGGGGAGAATGGTAGTAAACAAGATAATGGATTGGGTTGAAGAGAATAGCGCATTGTCCCCCTACCAGGCTGGTTTTAGGCGGGCAACAAGTACGGTTGAACAGGTGTTTTGGTTTGCCTTACTCCAATGGGGAACGGTGGTGCTTGGCGAGGGCAGCCTGTATGTCGCTTTTGTCGACTTGCGGGCTGCCTTCGACCTGGTCCCTAGGAGAAAGCTTTGGGCAGTCCTGAGTGAAATTGGCCTCCCAGCCGAGTTACTTACCCTAATTATGAGGCTGCACAAGGCTAACTTTGCCAGGGTCCAATGGGGCACGAATGGTGAATCTTCCGCCGACTTCCCCGTCGAACGTGGTGTTCGCCAGGGATGTGCAATGGCACCCTTGCTATTTTCGTTATTTATTAAAGGAATCGTGGCGCGGATATTGGATGTCTGTGTGGATGCACCCTCGTTGGCGGGCATCAGGGTTCCTATCCTGATGTTCGCAGACGACACATTAATTCTGTCCAAAACACCGGGTGGCCTGCAGCGCGCCCTACATATCTTTGACCACTTTTGCGGGGAACGTGGCTTGGAAGTGAATGTGGCCAAGCTGATGACTTTCTCGCCTAAGCGTAGAGCCCCCCCAAAAATATTTTTGAATAATAGCGAGTTGGAGGTGGTCAGTGTATTTACCTACCTCGGGGTCCAGATCACTAACAACTTAAAGTGGTCCTGTCATATAGAAAAAGCGGTCCTGAAACACCAACAGATTGCGGGAGCACTAAGGGTTGAACACAAAAAATCAAAATCTAAACCTATCAAAGCAGCCCTGGCAGTTTATGACGCAAAGGCCATTGGGTCTGCCCTTTACGGGGCGGAAATATGGGGCTTTGACAAGGTTCTTCCCTTGCAAACATCAGAGAACAGGTTTATTAGGGGCATAACGGGACTCCCCCAGAGTACCCCATTAATCCCGCTTGGTCTCGATCTTGGGAGAAGACCAGTCAGCGACCGAGTAAGACTGCACCCAATACTTTATTTGCGACGCCTTTGGACTACTCCAGAGATACGGCATTACGCCGATAGATTCCTTGCAATAATCAAAGCAGATGTTTTCCACAAAATAATATGGCTTAAACACCTTAGGGCTGCTCTAGGAGAACTCGGCCTCTCCAATCTCTGGAACAATCCATCTGGGGAAGTTTTTCCTAGTAAAAGCACCATCAAAAGTTTATACTGGGATAGGATTGATGGCAGATTGTGGAGTGGAACGAGATCTGATTCAATGGGCGGGCGCTTTTTGGAAATAAAACAGTGTCCACTGTTAGAACCATACTGGGACAGTATTACTGTCCCAGGCGACAGGAAGCTAATGTTCCAGTTAAGATCTGGTTCTCTCCCCCTGAGATCTCTGATGGGCAGGTGGAGGAATACGACCACCTCGGGCTGCCCGGTGTGTGGTGAAACCAATGAAAGCATAGGCCACTGTTTATTTATTTGTAAGGCATACGCAACCCCTCGAAGAGTATGGCTAGTTCCCGTCTGTAAGAACCTAGGGATATCTAGTGGTGTCGAGGCGCTAAGAATTATTTGTACCTCCACTGATTTGACAATTGTTTTGGGAACAGCAAAATACCTGGGGTGGGCATGGTCCATCAGACGGAGGGCTATCTCTTTTTAATGTACATGGACTCTTGAGTAAAATGTGTATTTAACTGTTTTTACCCCTTTCCTGTTAAAGCTTGCACAACGGTTTTTATTACTGAATGTATAAGAAGGTCAATTTTATGTCTTGTATTTTTTTTTTAAATGTATGTTGTGCTTTTATGAGTACATTGCTCGAATAAAGCTTTGAAACGACTGACTGAGAGAGAGAGAGAGAGAGAGAGAGAGAGAGAGAGAGAGAGAGAGAGAGAGACTAACAGAGAGAGAGACTGACTGACTGAGAGAGTGAGGCTGACTGAGGGAGAGAGACTGACTGACTGAGAGAGAGACTGACTGACAGAGAGAGAGACTGACTGAGAGAGAGACTGACTGAGAGACTGACTGACTGAGAGAGAGAGAGGGAGAGAGAGAGACTGACAGAGAGTCAGACTGAGAGAGAGACTGACAGAGAGAGAGAGAGACTGACTGACAGAGAGAGACTGACTGACTGAGAGAAAGAGACTAACAGAGAGAGACTGATTGACTGACTGACAGAGAGAGACTGACTGACAGAGAGAGACTGAGAGAGAGAGAGAGACTGATAGAGAGAGACTGTCTGACTGACTGATAAAGACTGACTGACAGAGAGAGACTGACTGACAGAAAGAGAGAGACTGACTGAGAGAGAGACTGACTGAGAGAGAGGCTGACTGACTAAGAGAGAGACTGACTGACATTGAGATTGACAGAGAGAGAGACTGACTCACTGAGGGGGAGAGGCTGACTGACTGACTGGCTGAGAGAGAGTGAGACTGACTGAGATAGAGAGAGACGGACTGAGAGAGACTGGCTAAGAGAGAGAGACTGACTGACAGAGAGAGAGAGAGACTGACTGAGAGAGACTGACTGAGAGAGATAGAGAGAAAGACTGACTGACTGAGAGAGAGAGAGACTGACTGAGAGAGAGAGAGAGAGGCTGTGATGGAAATGGGGTCAAAATGTGTATGAAGCTATGCAATGCCTCTTAAGAATGCTGTTGTCGGCTAATAACAATGTATTATCAAAATGTGCTCTTTGTAGTTACATCTGCTTTTGAAATACAGCATTGTCGCATTGTCTAATGTTTTGAAAAAGGTTTGATTTTTTTACTCTAATCTCACCCTTCACTGACCCCGCCCCTACTGGAGCGGCCCTTGGTCACACACCAGACTGTAATTTTGGCCCCCGACAGAAAGTTTGTGATTACCCATGTGCTAAGTTAATGGTTCTCAACCTGTGATCCGAGGACCCACGGAGGGCCACAGAACCTGTTTAGGGGGTCTGCGGCTGCTTAGAAAATGAAATTATATCAACAGATTAATAAAGTGTATGTAATATAGAATCAAAATGTACATTGGAAATTGTATAAACATTCTGTAGATGTGAAGAAATGTTAAATTAGAGGCTAAAATGTTAGTTAGTGTCCTCAGTTTGATTCATGGGAGCAGTGCAAGTGCATTGAACAGAATGTACTATGGACAATAGGTGACATCAATTGCATTTAGAAAGGCTCCAGCCTTACCATTAAAATTAGAATTTCAATTGTTCTCTATTTGTTCGTAAATTAAAAAAAATATTTCATCATTTGTATATTTGCTTAATAAATGCTTGTTTCTGTATTTTTTTGTTTGTTAAAATTATCGAAAATGCTTAGGCTGCGCTCCCTCACTTCCAGTAATTACCTATTGGAGTCCCCAGATTCAAATAATGATTTAGTGGGATCCCAGGCCCAGTAATGTTTAAGTGGGGGTCCACAGAAGTGAATAGGTCATGCACTCATTAAGATGAAAATAATCATAGGAAAGATAGACAAAGAAGTATCAAGAAGATGGTACTTCAATAAAATTAATCTAGCAGAGCAGCAATGGTGTGCAGAAATCGATAATGAGATAAGGGTCTTTTTTAACATAAATAAAGGTTCGGCACAAATTAACATAGTATGGGACGCTTTTAAGGCCACATTGAGAGGCTTAATCACCTCCAAAGAGATATCAAAATAGAAGGCTAAAAGGGAGGAGAGAATGGCTTAACAAACCAGATTGGCCCATGCAAGTCAAGAGTATTATAGAAATAGGACCCCAGCCACTAGGCAAGAGGCATTTAATGCTAAAACAAAAATGAGGGAATTTTATTATGAATTAGGGGATATGGCAAATAGGCTATACCTACAGAAAAACTATGGAGAAAGTGAGTATACTGGGAGATTGCTAGCCTGGCAAGAAAAAGTAAATCAAGTCCATAATAGAGTTGACTGTATACATGATAAAGTAACTAAAGTTTGTATGAAGACTACATCATCTATAGGTGTGGTGTTTCTTAAACATTATAAAGATATCTATCAGACATCTCACCAGGTCACATTGGAATCAATTAATGACTTTTTACAGTAATTGCAAATTCCAAAGCTAGGAAGCAATTTGAAAGAGATGCTGCTAGCTGAATTTATGAAAGAAGAGCTAGATGTGGTTATCAGCTCCCTGCCTAACTGTAAAGCCACTGGGGAGGATGGTGTCCCAGTGGAATTTTTTAAAGCATTTTCTACAACACTCAGCCCCGAATTTTTAACACTTGCCAACTACCTACTACAAGGGGGGGACCCGCCAGCATCTTTTCGCACTACAGTAGTAAAATAAAGATAAAGATAGGGAAAACGTAAACTCCTATAGGCCAATAAGCCTCTTAAATACTGACTATAACATTTTTACTAAACTGCTTGCAAATAGATTAAATAAGATGGTAGGATCACTTATTGGGGCAGACCAGTGCGGTTTTGTAGCAGGGAGACAGCTCTATACCAATACCATTTTTTTACTGGAAGCTTTGGATTTTTTTGTGTTAATAAGGTGGAGGCACTGATCTGGTTTTTAGATACGGAAAAGGCAATTGATCTTGTCTCATGGAACTGTCTTTTTGCGATCCTGGAGAGGTTCGGTTTTCCGAACGATTTTGTATTTTTATTAAAGCAACTTTATAGGAATTCCCAGGCGCAAATTTTAATCAACTCACTAAATGCAGGGACATGTCAAATAAACATAGGTACTCTGCAAGGCGGTCCCCTCTCCCCAATTGTATTTGCTCTATTTATTGAACCATTGGCAATTGCAATTAGGGAAAAAACAGCTCATACGGCTCCTGTTAGAGGAATGCACCAATATAAAACTCTATGCCGATGATATTGTTCTTTTTCTGAACTCGAAAATGGCCACTCAGTCAGAAGTTATGAGAGTGTTTATGGATTTTCAAAAAATAGGCGGGTATAAAATAAATAAAACCAAAACAGAAATCATATTATGCAATTGTAGTGTAAACACTCTGCTATCTGAATTTAGACAGATAAATAATACCCGCCCAAAGAGATATCTAGGGACTTATGTATCAGAAAAAGTAGAAGATCTCTATTCACTAAATCATATTCCATTGCTGAAAAAGTTGAGCTCTCAGTTAGCACGATGGAACCAGCTCCCGTTATCAATAATGGGACGGGTTGTGTTAATTCGAATGTCTATCCTTCCACTTTTTAATTTTCTTTTTAGTGCAGCTCCTTGTGCAATACAGACCTCCTTTTCTAAGCAGATAGATAGTATGTTCTCTTCTTTCCTATGGGCAAATAAGGCACCAAGATTGGCACTTAGCACTTTAAATTGTTCGGTCGCAAAAGGAGGATTATCGCTTCCGAATATTAGAGACTATTATTATGCGATTATGCACATCACAGTTTTAGGTTTTTCTATTTAGACACTCTAAAAGTAGATAAATTTTTTATGAAAAAGATTTCAAGGGAACACAATATCATTGATCCTACAAGAGTGACCAAGTACCCTAAGAAAGTACCCTATAAGACCTTACAATGGCTACTTAAACAAAAATCCCAGCTTCTGGCATATTATGATATTTTATGAATTAATATTTCAACCAGACTTGCAAACATATACACAGGAGAAATGGGTATTTTGGAGAGAAATACATTGAGATTGAGGAAAGGAAACATGTATGATAAGATCCAGGATTTTATTAAGGGGGATTGCTGGAAAACATGGGAAGAGATTGAGACAGGGCTACAACCTTCTAATATAATTTTAAAGTGGTCTTTCATTAGATTAAATGCTACTCTGGAAATGTTAGATATGGAAAAACTGCACTATAAATCCAGCATTAACGAAGCCATTAACAGCCCCATACAACGGAATGTCAGGATCTGGATTAAAATCTTTGACGAAAACAAATATCTTCTATTATATGAAAAGATTAGGGATAGATGGAGGCAAAGGGAAGGCATACAGATTAGTAAAACAACCTGGAATAAATGAAATAAGTTTAATGCGGTAATATTACGAGGAGCAAATTTTAAATGTATGCAATATTATTCGAAATGGTTGATTTATAGAACAAGCTCTTTCCTCCATAATATATACCCGCAAATAGAAGACAAATGTTTTCATTGTGCAGAGGAAGGCAAATGGACACATATCATGTGGGAATGCCCAAAAATTTAGAATCTGTGGGAAGAGATTGAGAAATACCTCAGATGTACAACAGACCCCCAAATTTTACTTAATGAACCTATAGCAATTTTGGGCTGCTCTTCTGCCACCTCTTCGCATGACAAAAGTTTATTTATTGCAGATTTAATAGGAAGATCTTTAGTTCTGCAACTCTGGGAAACAGATAAAGTACCTACTTTCAATGCATGGAGAGTAAAATTGTCTAAAATACAAGGGATGGAGAAGAAATATGCATCAAGATCAGGAGAGAAAATATGAGAAGTATTGGAGCGTGTTTGAATCGTAGGTCTTTTGGTATTTCTTTGCACTTTACTTTATTATGATCTTTATCATAATTCTCGGAGTGTCTAGGATTTTTTATTGATGTACGTATTTGATGTAGCACTTTGCACTTTAATGAAAATGATCTTCCTTTTGACCATAGGAACTGTGACTGCACTATCGAGTACTTTTAAATTTGTATTTAAATAGTGTTTTGATAACTTTTGCACTTCACAGTTACGCCAATTGTTTTGTCCTCAATTGTGCTGGAATTGTACATGAGATTCCTATGTGTGTTATGTCTATGTCTATGAACTCTCAATAAAAAAAATATTTAAAAAAAAAGAAGTGAAAAGATTAAGAACCACAGTGTAAGGGATTACATTAAGAAGGGCACTCTTATCCTGTCTCAACACCTTACAAAACATGGCATGCTATGCAGATGTCTCAATGGGCTCTACGATTAGCCAATAAAAAAATGGAGTGCCACAAATTGCTCATGAGGGTTGTAGTTTGAGGACTAAAATCAGCTTCATAAAAAGCTACCAATAAAGCTGTGTTCTCTTCATTCTGGGGGCTGACAATGTCTTTTAGTGCTGGACAGCATCCTTCTGTGGCAGTAGCAGAAGGTCTTGTTGGTTCTAATATTGTATTGCATGTAGCCTAAAGTTCTGGTCAGCGTAGACTGGCGTCATTGTGATTGTTGCAGGCGTTTGTTGAGGAAAGATGTGGATTTATTTTTAGGCTTGTGTGCTAAATTAAACTAATTTGTGAGCTTAGGCATTCCCAGTTCTCCTATTTAACTCATTGTTGCCTCTCAACAAGATTTTTAATTTTCTTCATTCTTAATTTTTTTCAGTGTTATCTGTAGTATTGTTTAGCCCTTCATAGTGTATTTTGAGTGTTTGTTTTCATGCTGTTTTGGTCAAATGTCATAATTTACCCCCGGCTCTGCAGTGGAGGAGCACATTGGTGCTCTCAGGGGCAGAATGCGGAGAGACAGTACTATACAGTAACTGAAAATCAGCATGCAGTTATATCAGCAGTGGCCCATACTTAAGGACGGAGGAACCACGTCCCCGTACCTTTTAGACATAAAGAGTGCCTATCAGGCTGAGCAAAGGTCAGCCTGACAGATACTCTTTATTTTCAGGTGAGGCTGAGAGGAGCTAGATATGAGCTAAATGTGCAGGTGCATGACTACCTGAGCTGAACTTTGGTGGGCTGATGATGTCACAGCTCCTGTGGCCGTGACCTACTCAGCTCGGCAAAGGCCCTCGAGGACCTCCACCTCATGATAAGGGGGAGTGTCAGAGATAGCCTCGTACTTGGGCACCTCAGTTTTAAAGGCTGAAGTGCCCAGGGCCGAGTGCAAATCACGGACAACTTCTCACAGAGTGAGGTGAGGTCAGCACTCTCACTGTTCCCATCCCACTCTGTGATGGGGTAGGGACTGATTCCTTCCCTCATTGGCTGACCTGAGAGGCAGAAGTTCCAACTCTCCTGGCGCGTCCAAGGCTTCCCTCCCCAAGAGCTGCATCAGGTAAGTGTTGTGTTTTAATTGACTGTTTGGTGCGTGCGTGTATGTATGAATATATGTGTAGTTGTGAGTGAGTGCTGTGAATGGATGTGTGTGTGCATCTGCATGTGAATGCTTGGATGTATGTGAGTGTGCTTGTCTGTGTGATGCCCCTGACCTGCCCCTCTCTAATCTGTTGTTATCAGCTGCCCCTGAGTTAGCTATACCTGCAACATTACCAAACGCTTCTTAACCATGCAAATCATTGGACTGGTGTTGGATTTTAATTTGTACTATTCCAAAGTCCAGAGTCCTCCAAAGGCCAGTCATTGTAATGACTTGCATGGTAAAAGAACGTTTGGTAACGTCACAGTCGGAGTAGCACCTCGGAGTAAAGGCATGCGTGAGAAATGCATACGGGGCTCAGTGATACATCCATGGGACACCACTTACACACAGAAACATACATTCAGCAAAGTTGATAAAAGTAGCATTTCATGGCTCTGTACTATTGACAGATAGGGTGAACACAGGGAGTATTTTCCAGTGGGTACTGTAGAGACTGGCTATAACATGAGGAATTTCAATATACAAATTTATTTCTGTGTTTAAATGTTCCAAATAACCCCCTTCAAAAGTTTAGGTTCTTAACATTTTTAATAAAATACCCCTAAAATCATTTTGAAATCTAAGAGTCAATTTCATTACAGCCAGTTGTCAATTATCATGAAAAAATAAGCATATGACAGTACTTTAACATGACACAAAAATTATGATAATGAAGCCCTTGTAATTTCAATCAAATACAACTTAATATGTAAATATATTCATTACTTTGACCAATTTAATTTCATGAATAATTAAAGAACGTATAGAGCACAATTATAATGCTAATAAAAATGCGATCATACCAAGATTGATTGACTGCAATGTATTTCATGCCATGGAACATTCTTTTTGCTTATTATTTGATTAATCATTCTTTTATTATATGGAAATTTTAGCGACATGTGTAATGAAAATATAAAAATAGGATAATGTCAAAAAGGAGTTCACTGTGTCAAAAATAAAACAACCCCTTAAAAGAGTGGATAAATATCTATGGATTTATTTTTATGTTTGGGAGTTTGTGATCTGTGATCTTGTTGATTGCATAGTTTATTGAAGCAAAGCACATGTCTCACTTCTCTTCTTCAACAATTGTGTATATGTATCAGAAAGTGGTGATAGGAGCTTTTTAAAAGTTGGGTAAGATATAGGGGTTCTGGTTGGGCAAATTATTTGCTATGCACTCAAAGTTGGGAATTGCCTGAAAAATTTACCTATGGCGAATTGGGTGAAGTTACCCAACTTTCGCAAACTTCACCCAATCTGATGTTTCCTGCGCCCAGTCTGGGAGCACTTTTGTCCTGTGGACAATGAGGATGCAACCTCCTAGAATTCTGACAGGTCAGAGGTGATTGCGAGGAAAGAAAGTGTGGTGAAAAGGCAGAGGGTGATACACAGAATCTGTTTAGAGGGAAGCTCATGTGGGAATGGGCAGAACAGAGTCAAAAGGTACTGTAGTTGATGCTTTGTCTTGGCGAGTAAAGTTTGAGAAAATGAGTAAGCGGTGCCTTTCCGCCAGCTGCCCTTTTGTTGTTGCTAGAATGCTTTCCCACTCCCATGAATGTTGTAGTGGCCTTCTAAAAAAAAACTTTGCAAACTTTGCAGTGAAAAACAGCATTTACAACACATTCTTAACCACATAATACCTTCACAATGAAGTCTAAACCATGCTTTAGTCTTCACCATGCAGGTAATTACAATGCATATGTCTTTACCACAAGTGAAATTACCAAACATGTCTTTACAAAGTATTTTAGATGTAGGGCCTTATATCGAGTTTGGAGGTCCATGAGCTTCTGTACTCAATGTCACTGTCCTACAACTGCAAGCTTAGTGGTCCGACTACCGTATTACAAGTTGGGCAGATTGTTATTGGAAAGACCACAACTGATCTGCCAACGCCGCCAGCACATCGCAGACTGCAGGGGTAAGGGTCTGGGAAGAGCAGCAGCCATAGGGCGGTTCAAAGGCGTTTAACTGCCATCTGTATTACGAGTTGGCTTTCCCATGAGCTGACCGTGGTGATGGGACTGCCAGATTCAAAGGATTTGAGGTGCATACTCACCCCTTTCCCGTACTTCCCATCAGAGTTCGACATGGATCCCTTTCTTCAGGTCTCCCTTTCACAGGAACATCTTCACCCCAAGGATTACGACCCTGTTTGCTGCAATATACAGGTGAGTCCTTTTTTAGCCACATACCCTTTTCCTGGACTACCCACATATGGGACAGACTTCGGCAATAGGTAGGTGGTATTTTTCTACATGTATCATGCATATGTGTGCATTCGACACATTTGCAGTTGAAATGTTCACACAGGCATCAATACATATGGAAAACTAATCACAACCGCCACAAGATCTCCGCAGCCACACCACAAGCACAGTGGTAAACTAGTAATAAGGCAGTCTGAAGACCACCATCGCTGGTGTCTACTGGCGGCTGCGGATGGGGTGTCAGACGCTGGGACTGCCAAACTTGTAATGAGGCCTACAAACATTTACTATGCATGACTTTTCTATGAGTGTCATTACCACTTGAATATTAATATCTAAGTATTGCAACTGTTGTAAATGAATATTAATATTAAATTATTCACATTCGAAACACTACTATTTAGGGATGGGATGGAAGGGATATAGGGGTATTGGGTGGGGAAGTGGCTCTATGCAAAGGTATTAATTGTAATATTTGAGAATTCATATTTAAATATAGTAATTTACATACATTCAGATTAATAGTAATAGTTAAAATAAAATTTAGCAATTGGTATAGACCTTTTAGAGATGGGAGTCAAGGGATATAGGGGTAGTGGGCTGGGAAGTGGATTAATACTCAGGCATTGTTTTAGTACTTGAATATTTAGAAGTAAAGGAAATGTATTCACATTAAAAATGTGGTAGTTAAATTAAATTTTTGTGGAACTAAGTAGGAATATATTTGAAATCAGTAAATGAAACATATTTACATATGAAATTACAAATATAATTTTCAAATATTTTTATGGTAAAAAAATCACAAAGGGGTAATATTGACAATTTTTTTTAAAAAACTTACAAAAATACATTAACAGTTTAATTAAATATTGATCAAGATAATGTATTTTACAAAAATATAAAAAAATTGAAATATATAACATGTTTTTTTGAACATGTTATAACTATTTCCCCACGTTTTTCTACTAACATCAATATTAAATATTGTCCATTTTTCCTTTTGGGTTTGATGCTCACAGTTGTATGTCTGTTTCTACAGTTGGTGGAGCATTGCAGTCAGGAGCAAGGACAATTTGCAGTCAGGTAAGAAAATGTCATTTACATTATTAAGTATATAGATGGCTACATTTATTGTAAGGTAGAGGGGGAGGTAGTTAGATGATAGATAGTAATACAATGTATGTATTATTTGTTTTGACTACTTTTCCATTCCCATGCAGGTTGTGTTCATATGCCCATGTTGGGACGGTTATTTTTTTTCAAAGTAGGTTTGAAAAAGGTGAAGTAAATTAGTTGACTTTTTAAACCTATTTGAAACAAAAGCAAAATTGATAAATTTAGCTTACATGATTTTGAAACTGTTTGGAGAATTTTTGGGACAAAGACAACGTGGCTGCTGAATAAAAATGGATAGTATTCTTCGACTACTACAGGGTTATTTTTGGGAAAATTCTATTTTGAAATAGTTTTAATTTTTATGGTTATGTTTTAATCAACAGATTTTTCCAGATGCTTGGGTTGTTTTACTTCACATATATGGCTTACTAGTGGCTGTTTTTCGTACAATTTGTTGTTGGAGAATGGATTTTTTTCTAAAGATTTAAAATAATATATATATTTGGGGATTTTTGCCATTACATTTTTTGTACTTAAATTGCATACATTTATAAAATATAGTTTCTTGCAGATGGTTTTAAATTTAAAAACCAAATGTTTTTCAGGAATTGATCTTTTATATGGATGCTGATCTGCCTATATGGATTATTGGAATACTGTTGAATTTTGGTGACCTATGGTTTGAAAAACTTACTATGATTGAAGAAAGAATACAAAAACGGGAACCCCCAACATTCCTTTACTTTAGTTAAAACAAAAATAATAAATTAAAATTGAATTGTCTACAGTTGTTAACATAGATAAGTAATTTAGAGACATTTTTGTAATATATATTCAATACTGTCTGTGTAGTCCGAATCCACCTTCAATGAAAATTGATTAATTTGAGCCAATAGTCTGTCAGACATATCTTTACTCTATTTGGAAACACGTAGGTTCAGGCTACCTGACAGTGATTGCACAAGTCTCATTTCTCGGAAATGTTGTTCCTTCTACAAAACAGTATGCATGGTAATGGGACTTTTAATGAAACCCTAAGTATTTGCGTGGTTGTGCCTTTCAGTGTAAAAATGCGTGTTGTAAGGGTAAGTTCACTGTAGAAACTGCATTGTAAAAGTGTGCGTGATACAGGCACTTGTCCATCATACATGCCTTTCAAGTTGTGATTAGCACTGTGCTAAATTGCTAACTTTTTCCTAAGCAAACTTAGTGATGTTCTATCAGAGAATACATGCATGTTTTGCAAATCGGATGCAATGTCCTACAATGGCTTTCTTAATATCACTCGGACTGCAGTTATTCTCTCTCCATGGCACTTTTCAATCCTCTTACAGAGTTGTGACCTGCGGGATATCTTATGTCTTCTTCCTCAGCCTGACCCCATTTAATCTGTATGTGACTCATCTAGTGATACAGGTTCAAATCCTCAACCCATCTTTTAAATGTTAAGATTAGGACACTATGTCTATATTAAGGTTGGACAAGAATACAGATCTTGTATGCAGCAATTTTCACTGCAGTCTGGCTGCAGTTTCACAACGGTTGTGAAACTGAACAACATTAATGCTGAGCAGGTGATTCTATAGGGTACCTCACATTCTGGTACATGGCATGGTAGCCAAATACTCAGGGATACTGTTCTTTTCTCCCTAGAGCACCAAGAAACCTTTTGATATATTTAGATGCTAAGCTCTCAATAAATCTGCAAGTAGCAAGGATATTGCTATTTGCTTTTGTCATCCTAAAATTCTCATGAAAATTTTTATTTACCTCCCTGAACAATTCTATAGGCAGTGGTGGGTTCACAACTTCATTACTCAAATCCTCTGTATTAAAGGCTTCATTCCAGGGTTACCCATCCTTTTTAAATTATTAAAAAGTATTATCTCACCTTTTGACCAAACTGCTGTGAGGAACTTACATTTCCGGTCACCTCTATAAACTCCACAATCTTCCTGTCCATAAATTATTATTGTTTAGGAGTTTATGTATTTAGGCTTTGAAAATATGTTTTTTTATTCATAATCCTTTCTCCCCATAGTCAACAGCATGGACTTTTAAATCCTTTGCTGCCTGTTTACATAGAGTTCACAAGATCAATAAACAACAACAAAGCGGACAGGTTTTTCCTGCCAAATTATGAGAATCCGCAGAACTTTGCCTCTTGAAATACACACTCTCTTTCTCCATATTGTTCCTTTTAGAAAGTAGTTAAATTCTCACTTTTTAACCTTTGAATCTGGAGGTCAGCAAGGCATATACTCAAAAACCTAGCACCAGGATGCCTTAATGGATATTTTCACACTTTACATATTCTTTAAAAAGTGAGAAACATTTTTAAAATGGCAAGAAAACTCCAGCAAAAGTAGGTTATATGTGAAAAAAATGTTAGAAAAAAACACTTAAGGAACGATTATGAGTTTGGCAGTGTGGGAGCGGGACCGCCATGCTGCCGTACTAATCGCACACAGCTAAACCTGTGTGCACACTGCTTGCCAGGTTACGACTTTTATAGTCACTGGCAGGCAGTTCTTTGGCGGTCCCACTGTGGTGCCAATGAAATAGGCACAGCAATGGGAACATCAAAGGCTGGGTGCATGCACAAAGAGGAGCACAACATGTGCCCCCATGCATGCACCCAAGGTAGTAGGGCCCCCTTTGTTCCTTCACTGCCATGGTTTTCATAGAGTAGGAACTGCCATGAAAACTGTGGACTTGAGGAAGCTCGTAATATGCTTGGAACGACAGCAGCGGTCAAGACCCCTGCACCAAGGTCAGGGATTTCTGATCCCTGGCGGTTGCAGGGGTGCAATGGCGGTCTGACTGTCAAAGTTGTAATAGGGAAGTCGGACCACTTGTGCTGCGGTTCCTGCACCTCCACCGTGGCTACTGCGGTCCATCGGCCCTGGCCCGTATCCAGCCCAAAGTGTAAAAGGTAATGTAAATATTTTTATGGGAAGATTTCCTCTCAAAACAGAAGTTTCAATCATAAGCAACTTTTTTGAAAAATTTTGAAAAACAATTGCAACCTTTTCAAAGTGCAAAGGCTCCAGATTTCACTAAACCTTATGGGTGTACTTTAAATTCTGCCTGCCCATATTGAGAAATTCACCTTTGGCAACAGACTGATGTGGGTGAATAGAGATAGTCAAGAGAAGTTTGGTTGACAAAGTGTTTAATTTAGGAGGGAGTTTGATTTGTAGAAAGTCCAGCCTCTCTTGTGCTTTCTAACCTTACTTCCAGAAAGTCTGTATGATACACAAACATTGTTCTCAAGTAAGAAATGGCTTCACTGTTTTTCCCAATGTAGAATCAAAGGTGCATCCCAGTGGGCCATGCAGATCTAGGTCGCGTTTGTGCTTCTGTCCAAGAGGGGCGTGTATTCCATCAAGGCTGACTGGTTCTTTAGTGTCAGACTCTGTTTCTTTGTTCTTTTACAGAATTATGTTATTTCATTTAGAATGTTTCTATTTAAATGATGCACCGTGTGCTAGGTCAATTTTTTTGTGGTGAGCTTTTGTCCAAAGATTTTTTATCAACAAAAAAGATCTGTTTTGTTATTGAGTCTATGCTGCAATATTTTGCGAACAAATGTGGATCACGGTTCTGTATCTAGATCCTTGTGTTTTCCTTCAAGATTCTTCAACTGTGCTCTTTTGAAAAAACAGCCATCCCCCCTGCCAGTGGAACACTGTCAGCAAGTCTGAGAATTTACTGTTGACCCAAGATCACTATTTTGTTCATGCTACTGTTGGAATCAAACAAATGTGATTGGCAGTTCAGGAGCGTATCCATGTAGAGTGCAGTTGAATGCATTTGCTGATGTCCAACTTCCTCTTCTACATTATGATGATGTCACCATGCAATCTACACCATTGTAGCAATACTACACCATCTCAGTGTATTGCATAGATAATTAAAATAGGTAACAGACCATGATGCCGAACATGCAGACAGCACAGAGTGATTAAATAAACACTTAAAATACAGCCATTTTGGAATGTCCACTATGGCATTGTGCATATCACTGGACTGTGTTAATTGAGAAACTTCAGAAACAGTGATTTTGCTTTCAGACATGACATGTAGACTTAGGGGCCAATTTCGATCTCGCTCGGAAGGTCACCGAACGCGATCCGGTTGGAAAAAGTACGAGCAGTATGCATGTTTTCCGCCCAACTGGTACAGCTGTACGAGTGAGCAAGTACGATGCGAGCAACACAAAATTCACCAACCGAGTAATTTCCGGGTCCAAATCGCTCGGTACGTCTCGTCCAGAAGTAAACCGTGGCGTGCAATGGATGCAATTTACGACCGAGCCAGTACGATGCAGACGTTGGACATCCAGTGCGAGCCAAAGTGTCCGGCTCGCAAAACCTCCGGGAAGATGCCTTTAGTTCCGCGTCGGACCCCCTGTCACCCGCAGCCCTACGACTCGGACACAGTGGGAGACCCAAGGGTCTCCACAACACAGGCATGTACGGTGCCGAAGACACCAACGTGTACCCACAGTAGGAGGCGCCCTTGTGCGAGATGTACCCATTCAGTCAATGGGAGCCCATATACGCGTCGTATGACCGGCTCCCATCGACTTCTATGGGAGGCCGACCAAACCGAATCCAGCAGCATACGGCCACATCGTACTCGCTCGGTCGGACAGCAGGACTCCGGCTCGGTTGGAAAACACTCCGGATCCAGCTTGGTCAGAGAACTTTCCGACCCAGATCGGAATCGGTCCCCAAATTGTATGAAATTGTTTATCTGAGACACACAATAAATGGTAATGGAATTAAAGATGACTTGGTTGACACCTTAAAAAAGATGCCACTTCCAGAAAGTTAGGAAGATTTGGTCAAGTTCCTTGGCATCACGGAATATGACAATTAATTTGATCCTCACATTGTTGGTTGCACTGGGATTATGAGAACCTTGTTACAAAAGGGTGAAGTATTTCAGTAGTCTTCTCAATGTAGGAAGGACGTTGAAGAGGTGAAAACGGCTCTATGCAGAGGCACTTTCTCACAAAGTTTTAATGCAAATAAGAAATCAGTTCAGATAACAGATGCAAGTTTCAAAGATTTGGGGCTGTACTGAAATGGAGTGATAGACAAAAGGAGCAAACTTGTATGTCTCTGTTGCATTGCCTTCAAGGTCCAGAACTGAGGTATTCTGTTATTGAGAGGGGGGTCACTGAGCATTTATTGGGCCATGCAAATTAAAGAAATGTCTATAGCGAAGCACTTTAACTGTCAAAACTGACAATAAGCTTCTTGAAGGCATACATTCCTCCAAAAATAGGACCAGATTCAGTGTCTGGCAGAATTTCAAAATGGGTGGTTTCTTTACAGGAATTTAATTTTGAGGTTTCTTATTTAGCACAAGTTAGCAATGGCTTTGCACATTGCTTATCCAGGTTGGTTAGCTGTGAAAAGTATGATGCTTGGCAGGATATTGAGGATGCGTGGAATTCAGAAGAGTACAATGTAGGTGAGGTGAATTGTAAGTGAAGAGGAGCGGAAATGTTTTATTGTGGAAGATGTGTGTTGTGAATGTATCTAGGACCCTAATTAAGACATTCACGATTTATGCCCTTATGTGGTTATAACAAATCATATCCTTATAAAGGCATAAGAATCATATCCATATTAAGTCATAGCCAATGCAGTCCAAATACAGCAAGGCTACTCCCATTGACTCCTAGAAAGCACAACACGTTCTTAAACAAACCAAGCCTCCAGCAACCCGGGAATTCCCCCTGCTTCTATTTTGATTTGTCCTAGAACTCCTGGAGTCCTGAAAGAACTGCCAGTTCTTAGTGACGTCTTATGTCCAACCTTACGTCAAACTCGGCACCTTCCAGGTATAAATATACCAACATCTGCCTTAAGCAACACACAGTGGTTTGGAGCAGATCGGCTATCTACTTGTCCGACGCCCTACTGATGCGAGTGCCAAAGGAAGCCGACCCTCCCTGCTGACGCACTGAGAGAGACGCTGTCTTTTCTATTGCCGAGAAATCCAGCTCCAGTGTTTCCCTGACACCCTCGCTAGTTGCTGAGAGATCGAGTCCTGAGAGAGAGATACAAGACCTCCTTCATTCTTTACCCAAGGCACGGAGCTGATTAGACCCAGAGAGAATTCTTGATTCAGATTCTTAGCAAAAAACTGTAACTCATCTACTCCTTCCCTGTACTAGGCTTAGGTTAGGTACACTGGGGTAGGCGTATCTAAGAAACACCAGTTGATTACGTTTCGTCATTATTTTATTGCTGTATGTATTTTATCCAGTTTAAGTATCTTATGGCTTAGAAACCATATAAATGCTTTTACAGTATTATTTCATAATAATCCTTTTGCTGTACGCACTTTACTTTATGACAAGTATTGCAATTGTGGCAATTCATTTCTCTTGCATGAGAAAGAAGACTGTTCAATAAATAACCCTTTTATTGAAAACGCCCGTCTCTCTATTTCTCCACATCTGAAACGAAGCATGCACGATTGACTGAGTAAAATAGCTATCTACTGTTTCTGCGACTCTGGAGATATTCCTTATTTCAGGGGGAGCAAAGTTGTCATGTTATATGGTTGTCAGAAGCTAATCCCTTCTTTTCTATTCAGGAAAGTTAACACCTTCTTGTTTACTCGAGAAAGTTTCTAGTGACCTCTGAGCTAGCTGGCACACACAATTAAGTCTAACATATTCAATAGAGACCTAGTCGACCTAAGTCCTACGTCTAAACTATTGTTTATGTTATTCCAATGCACAGAGCCTATTGGGAATATAGGAACTACACTACATGGCGCCCAACGTTTGGTAAGGCGATAATTTAACACTAGATACTAGAGTAGCTCAGTCGTGCTTTTCACACAGACCCCTTTTTCCCATAAAAACTCTGATAGACGTCTGGAGTGGGTAAAAAGGTTAATATCCGCCAAAACTTAGTAGGAAGAGATTCCTATGTATTACTTTTTGGTTTAGTCAACAGTGAACGATACAGTGTTCCAAAATATTGTGCACCTAATCTTTGTTTCCTTGAAACTTGCTCTGCAAACTTTCTGTCAGCAAAATTGACAGAGAGTGACGATGAAAGGGAGAGAGCTAGAATAGCAACTCAACTATTAGAGAAAGACACAAGTCTTCAGCAAAACGACCTGGATGCAATAATCCTCCCGGTAAATGTAAGAAAGAGTGTAACTAACAAACTAATAAATAGTGGTGTATCATCAAGAGGTGGAACAGTAGTATTTGTTGTCGAGGCACATGAATATCGGCGGACAGAGGTATTCTATTCATGGATAACTTTTCCAGCAGCAAATGCTGTAACACACGAGTTCCACTACTACAAAGCAGGGGAACCTCCAGCGGAATACACTCCTTTCGAGTAAGTTGAAATTCTACTAACTTACCAAGAGCATGAGCTCTGGTTTAAAGGCGCCCTAAAACATCAAAATCACATTACCAGGCTCGGTCCACTAGGTAGACCAGGAGCCACATGGCCGGTTCTAGCCAGCTATACACCACATCCTGACATTGAAGAAATGTCAGACAGAGAACTTTTGGTTCAACTAAAACAATTAATTAAAATACATAGACAATTGGTACAATATGTAATGCGGACTTTAACAGTCCAACAGCAATAAAAATTCCACAGCACACCCCTCCCCAGGGGAACACTAATAAAATTACACCACAGACCATACAATCAGTCATTGGTAAATTACCCGCAAAACGGGAACAAATTCCGTTCTGGTTAGCTCAAAATATTACTCAAATAGAGGCAGTATTTCCTGATACTACCCCTCACGAAAAACATAGAATTCTGACCATCTGCCTACCAATGGGAATTGCACCACATGTGGAGGACTGTGACACTTGGGGAACAGTCTTTGCTTCAATCTACACAAAAACACATGGTGTTCCATCTATGGCAGTTATACCAGATGTGCTAAGACAGATTCAAAATGAATACGGTCCGGAGCCTGCTTTAAATCTGGGTATGAAATTACTGAAAGACTTTAAGCAAGTCTCTGCTATACTACTAGCCAACATAAAAGGGGAAACAGCATCTGTGGCAATCCCCCAGAAATGAAAAGAAACAGATATAGCAGAGCAACCTTTTGAACTTGCCAGAATAATTGAAAAATCCTGTGAGGAATTAGGTAGAGAAGGTTTGGGTGGGAAACCACTAAAACCACAACTAACTGAAAATCCTGAAAAAACTTTCATTAAAAATAATCTCAATTCTCAAAAAAAGAAGTGGGAGGGTAATAAGCAAACCACTCCCAGAGAAAAACATTTTCAGACAGGAGGAAGGTCTCCCCAATGAAGAGATAGATCTCCAGAAGGGGGGGCAAGTCTCCACAATGGGAGCCCTCTGAAAAAAGGTATAACCTTAGAAATAGGGATAATTTGAGAAAACCTGACAGATATCAAGATATTGATACACGTCCCTCACGATCTTTTCAGACTTCCTCACAGAAATCGGAAAGAAGAGGACGGTCAGAACATAAAGAAGAGCACGTCAAGTCCAAAGACAAAGAACCTGCTCATCAAAGTAAAAAATTACAATTTCCCAAAAAGAAGGTAGCCAGTATTAAACTAAAACATGCCGAGGATCCTGAGGACACAACTCAAGAACGGAGAGTGGGCCCAGACAATGTTAGACAGCGCAGCAGAAGTGACCATAGCTCACAAGATCCTGATGAATCTTCTGGAGACAGTGGACACGAATGAATACATTCAAGTGGAAACTGCAGACACCAGAGTTAGCGTACTCCATAAACTATATGAAATAACATTACGTATAGAGGGGGACAAAACTAGGAAAATAAAAGGTCTCTTCTGGGAGAAGCTATCTAAAGGCTATGATATCCTTCTAGCAGAGAAAGACTGGCCACCAGAGTTTGTTAGGGAGTGCTCACATGGCGAAGAAATGATTATGCCTGCCTTCTCAAATCACATTCCAATTCATAAAAAATACACATATGCAAGAAAATGGGCAGTGGCCCAAGCCCCTGCATTATCTAAAAATCATGTAGGATGAGATGAGGATTCTCCTCACCATAAAATCCATTTAAAAAATCAACCTACTGCACAGAGGCAGTATCCTGTTCAGCAAGAAGCTAAAAAACAAGTCAGGGAGATCTTAGATCAACTTGAATACCAGGGGGTGATTGAAACATGCACTTCACAACTGAACAATCCTTTGTTTCCTGTCTCCAAGCCAGACCATTCATATCGTCTAGTTTTGTACTACAGACATCTAAACTCTTGTTGCAAAACATTTGCAGTACAAAACTCACACAGTGCAGCACTAATGAATAATATTGTGCGCAAAAACTATAAAACAACATTAGATATTTCAAATGGTTTTTTCTGTCAAAACATTGCATCAGAAAGCAGGTATTTGACCGCTTTCTCCAGCGTGGGAGCCCAAAAGCAATTTTGTTGTCTCCCCCGGGGATTCAAGAATAGCCCAGGATTATTTTCAGCCAGGGTAACAGAGTTACTACAAATATATGATGATGAGGCATTATCTTATGTCGATGACATCTATCACAATGACCTGGAGACACACTTGAAAAGAGTGAACACCATCATACTTGGGTTCGCATCTGAAGGGTACAAATTTAACTTTAAAAAGTCACGAATTGCCCACCAGACTGTCCTATTTTTAGGATATGGATTATCAAGTAAAGGCAAAAGCCTAGCGGACAACTTCTTAGAGAAGTGTGCAGTACTTCAAGCTCCAAAAACGCTGAAAAACTTACAATCAATTCTAGGTTTCCTGAATTTTGGAAGAACTTACATTCTACATTATGCAGAGAGGGTTAAACCACTCTACGAATTAATAAAACCTGGTTTCAAACCAATTAATTGGACTCTGAAACTCACAGAAATGTTACGATCATTACAAACAGACATGTTAACTAAAACAAAACTGCAAACACGCGCAAACGAACGCAACCTTGTAATCCGAGTCATCTCAAAAAGATGCGGATTTACATACCTGACCTCTAATGAGGGAGAAACAGTACCAATAGCTTACAAATCACACTTGTATACACAATCTGAAAAAAAATTCAGTTCTACAGAAAAAATTCTAACTGCGGTTCAAACGGCTGTAGCAAAAGAAAAAGCCCTAGCTCATGGGAAGAGGATATCTGTTTTAACAGAAGTATCAGCCCTTGAAGCAGTGACAAGACCAAGCATTCAAAATGCTATGGCATTAAATCCAAAATGGATACAATGGGTTAAATCTCTTGATACAACTGACGTGATACACGCATTTGATCCCAGAATGAAAAAACTAGAACATCTAGAATACGAACAAGAATGTCCTCTGTCGATCGAATTGTCAGCCCGCGCCTACTAAAGATTAGAGTGGATCGAGTGCCCTGAGTGGGGGCCAGACCAACAAAGAATAACAATGGTGGTGTGGTGTCTTAGCTAAATTCCACTCCTACCTGGTTTTTCCCCCCTCCCCGCCTCACCAAATCTGACAATCTCTAAGTACTCCTGATCTACATCCTGACAGCGGAGTCCGAACACTATGTCCGATGCCCGGTGGAGCAGCTCTGTTCAGCTATTGAGGAGATCGGCCTTGGGTCATCCCCTGACCGTCACCTACCCAGCCGGACTTTGGGCACAGTTTTTCTCTCCATCTGCCTGTCTCGCCCCCCCACATCGTATTTATGTAACTGTGCTTTTTTTTCTTGTATCCTATCTATCTATATGTTCCCAGTTTCCACTCTCTCTTTGTCTTACTTCCTTTACTCCTATCCCCTCTCACCTGAATCTGTCCCCTTGCCCGCTACACAGGCTAGCCCCCTGTCCTTTTTTGCCCTTTGACTAAGCACTCCTTCTCCCCTTGTTGGGGAAAGATCCAAGATGTATACTCTGGAGTTTCAGTGAACCCGCTGAGAGAGTCCACAGCGCCTAGGGAGCCACCCACAGTTGAGGTATGGTATGGCATCCCTTTTTGGGGAAGGATCCAGTATGTAGGCTTCGGAGTCTCAGAGACCCCTCTGAGAGAGTCAACCACGTATAGGGAGCCTCTCACAACAGAGATGGGAAATTGGTACCACTTCCCCGGGGAACACAGCTTACTGGACTTTGGACGCAGCTCTGACTTGTCTACCGGTTTGTGTCCCTGTCACCCCTCCCTCCTCTTTCCATGCTATGTCTCACACCCTCCCCTCCTCTTCCCTTCTCCACTCTCTGTCTACCTCCCCTGCTCTTACCCCATCCTCCCCTGAATCTCTCCCCATGCCTGCTTCTACACTTACGTATATGTCATTTTTTGTTTGTCTCAACCATACTTGTCACTATTTTGTCAGCCTCTAATAACTGTGTAACCTTTGTAACAATTGTAACCTGCAATTTATGTTCTGATACTCATTTAAAGTGCTCTGATATCTTCGGGTCTAGCCAGCGCTATGTAAAACCTTTTTAAATTAATAAAAAATAAATATGGATGCCAGGACAGAGGATCACAAGAGCCTATGGTGGCGGATGACGGAGCTGGAAGATCAAAACATTAGTCTACAGCTCAAGCAGGAGGACCTGGAGAATCAAAGTCTGTATAATAATCTACGCATTGGAGAAGTCCCTCACAGAGCGGAAGGCAATGACATCATGGCCTTCATAGCAGATCTGCTCCTGGCAATATGTGAGAACAAAGACACATCCACCCCGCCCTCTACAGAGTGGATCATGTCCCTGGCACCAGAGGCCACCCAGACTTCATCCCAGACATACTTATCTGGGTCAACTTCTGTGATGAAAAAGAAGCCATCCTGAAAAAGATCCAGGGAGCCAAGACCCTGTCCTGTAATGGCTATTCGATTCAAATCTTCCAAGACATAGCAACTGTCACTCTACAGAGGCGAAAAGACTTTAAGGCAGTTACAGACAAGCTTTGCGAACTCAATATCAAAAATCAGTGGGGCCATCCATTCGCATTGATATTCACCTGGGAGAACAAACGACGAGCCCTCTTATCACTAAACCCCCCTGTTTGAAATGGTTCACTGTCCTGCCACCCAAACACAGGAGACGCCTCTAGGAATAGGACTCCTCCCGGGCTAAACAGGCTATCATCAACCACATCCAGACTTTGAGTGACAGGTAATTCCCAGATCCTTAAGCCTTGAAGGTTCAACATAGTGCCCAAGAGTCTGGGCATGCCGGCGGAACTAAACTATTTAAAAAATGCCTAACCACCCAAGCACATGGGGAAGATGTGAGCTTCCTAAACATCCTAAATACCCAACACAATACTGGGCCTGTTCTTCCACTAAAACTGCCGGAGTGGCCACACTACATAAGGCTGGCGTGGTTGGGAAAGCCCCTAAGGCGATAAGGGACGCTGAAGGGCATTATCTTACAATTCAAATACACTCTGCCACACAAACTCTGACCCTCTTAAATATGTATGTCCCTAATCAGCATCAAGACATATTCTGGCGCTCACACCTAAGTGATCTGCTAAAACCGTCAAAAGCAGCCTTTATTCTTGGGGGCGAATTTAACCTGGTGTGGAATCCTGACTGGGACCATAGTGCACAAACATATCAGGGTACTGTTGCCATCTCCTCAGCTCTTAAAAACACCATTACTGACTTAGGGCTATTTGATACCTGGAGATATTTGCCCCCTGACTCCA
Organism: Lissotriton vulgaris; assembly: GCF_964263255.1. Taxonomy (NCBI): domain Eukaryota; kingdom Metazoa; phylum Chordata; class Amphibia; order Caudata; family Salamandridae; genus Lissotriton; species Lissotriton vulgaris. The sequence continues at coordinate 1,473,977,016 of NC_141685.1, forward strand.
AAGACTTCTCATTCTTCTTCCACACTCACCATTCATATTCATGAATTGACTATAATTTTCTCCATATCCCCCTGCTCCAATTATTAGTCACTGCAGAGATGTCCGACATTTCAATATCTGACCCTGTCCAAATCTCGATATCACGTCAGCCTCCCAATCCCCAGCATACCGCCCAACCTCGATGGAGACTACCTCCCCAACTTTATTTAGGGCAAGTCTTGCCCATGCTTTTCCAACAAGGTCCTGATGCTGCCTCAAGATCGGGGGGCTAGCGTGCTCTAACCTTCTTGAGAATTATTGGGCCTGCCATCTTCGATACATCTCAGAATGGGTGGTTCCGGAGAGTGAAAAGCACTGGTTCCACATTGATCGGGCGGTAGCAGGTAGACCACTGTGAGACCTAGCCTGGCTTACTCGTGGGGCTTGCCCCCATCGTGCATACATAGCCACTCCCACGAGAACGGTCTTAGACATATGGTTCAAACTGGTGATATCTAGGGGGCTGAATTCCTTCCCTTTGTCTAACACCACCATATCACATAACCCCATCTTTCCTCCTGCTTTGCAACCTCGAGCCTTTAACACAGGAACGGATGGTGAGTGCACCCATGAAGTTCTGCGGAGCCTTTGTGCACCCATACCTCTCATGAACTTGTGTGCACCCATGCCTCTGAGGAGCCTGAAATTTCCTTCTCAGATGGATTATTTAACTAAAGAAGATAAAACAAAAACATAAGGCAAAATGCATCCTAATGAGATGTAGCTTAATTCTTTAATGCAATTAGTTTCATTACGACTTTTACTTCCAAAAATGATTTGCATAAAAGTATTAGAATTTCAAAAATTGTGAATTAACTTTCGAAAATCTAGGCTTGACACAGAAATTCCCTATTAAATCGTTGCTGAATCTGTGCGTTAGTGTATAGGAAATGCTTCACCTTCTGACCTGGAAAGCAAATGTGACAAGGCCCTAGCAAACATTCGGCCTACAGGATAATCTACTCCTGCAGCCCCTCCCCCAGGCCAGTTTGGAGCCAGCACATCTTTGGCACAGTTTATGTAGTGCAGTACACTCGAGTGCATCGCTGCACCTTCAAATCCGTGACTGCACTCTCAACACATTACCATATGGGACCAAACATCTCTTGGTTCCAATGCATTACCATGTAACTGTCAATCAAGGCAAGTTAAGCCTCATTCTGGGGGTGGGAATTGTGCACCTGGTAAATACCGATACTGCAAAGTGCAGATCTGATCGCATGCGTAATCACCACACCAAGGGTCAGAGTGCAAAAAAACTAACAGAAACTTGCATGGAAGGAAGAACTGGAAATCCTGCAAGTCAACTGTGAAAGCACAATAACCACACTTCACCCTGATCCTGCTGGGGTGCTCCAAAGTGCATAACCGTACATTAAAGCTCATACAATATTGCCATCTAGCAGAGACAGCACCTGGATTCTGACACACCTCTGTATGACACACCAGTGTATTCGCAAACTGAAGTCATAAGATTATCAATCACCCTCTTGTCTACCCCCTGAATGGTCCGCGTGGGATGCTGGCAGAGACAGCACCTCTGTGCTCAGATGAAACCATACTCTGCCCAGTTCACCTGGGCACCTCAGAATACACAAGCGCCATGCACATTTAAAGCATGCATCAATGACAGACTTACTGGGACGGACACCTTCATGATTGCTTCAAAGGGCTGGTTATTGTCCAGGACCCGGCTCAAGTGGATCGCCCCAGTCTTGTTGTTCAAAAGCACCAAGTCCAGTTCATTCCTTGCTCGAAGTGGTAGACCAGGGAGTCGGACATGTCGGGGTCATGAGCTGGGATCCTGCTGATGACCCCATCGGGGAAGCTGCCGGATCGGTTGCTGATGTAGTTGTTGAAGATGATCTGGAAGTTGCTGAGCACGGGCGGGTTGTTGTTTAGGTCCCTCAGCTGTACGTGCACCGTGGCCCTGCTCACCAGCGGGGCCAATGTGGCCTGGACCACAAGGATGTATTCGGACCTCGGCCCACGCTGCAGTGAAGAGGAAGAACGTGGCTCGTGGCAACAACATAAGAGGAGGGAGCAGACGAGTCACCACGTTCATGTACTGGCCTGGCTGGTACTCTCGACTTCCAAAAACAAGAGGGGATGAGAAACCATCCTCTGCAAGGTTCCACGGAAGCCTAATGATTACTGATCACATGCACTCGGAGGGTTTCAAAACCAGACAACATCCAATACAAAAGGCAAGGCATTGGAGCATTTCCCGATCCTAGTACGCAGATCCTTACCCCGGCCCCTCCGTTCCCTGAACGCTGGCTTCTAGCTGCTATGCCTCATGGCAGGCTGATAGAAGATATTCATTTCCAATTCACTGAGAAACACCAGGTCAAGGCTCACTGAGAACAGGGTGGTTTGGAAGGACAGCATCACCTTACCCAGAGCTTGCTTCATTGGAGCAGAGCCTTACTCTGCACAGTGCCCCAAGGCCGTCAAGAAGGCGCTTTAAGCACGGATTGGAGCCAAGTCTGCACCATGTGCTCAGCCAGACAAAGCAACAAGCATCGCTGGACCGATACTTTACTTTTAAGTAAAGCGCTGGTGCCGCGATTATACCAAAAGTAAAGAAATAGATGTTTGTTTCTATTTCTTTACTTTTGGTATAATCGCGGCACCCGCGCTTTACTTTTAATGTTACAAGTGAAGCGCGGGTGCCGCGATTATACCAAAAGTAAAGAAATAGAAACAAACATCTATTTCTTTACTTTTGGTATAATCGCAGCACCCACACTTTACTTTTCACATTAAAAGTAAAGCGCGGGTGCCACAATTATACGCAAAGTAAAGAAAAACAAGCACCCGCCACAACATAGTGTTTCCTCTTTTTGCCATCCCATTTGGACGGGCTCGGCCGGACTTCCTGCTGGCGTAAAAGGTTTATTATCTTCTTTATGGGGCCATCTGTTTGGACCCATAAAGAAGATAACAAACCTTTTATGCCAGCAGTAAGTCGGGGCAACCCGTGCAAGTGGGACGGCTCTAAAAGAGAAAACAGTACATCACTGCAAGCTCTTTCCCAATGGCCGGCCACTGTTTAGCCTAAACGGTGACGCTGGACAATGGGAAAGAGGGGCGAGGCTTAAAGCCCAATACTGAAGCTCACCTAAAATCATAAAATCTCACCAGCGAGACTGCACATGCGCAGCCTACGCAGGCCGAGACCTAAAAATATGTAGTCCATATGATGACGCTAAAATGCAATGTGCGGTACAAGTCTCTAGGTCAAAGGACAAAATCGAGGCCCATGTGGCTTCTTGGGCCGAGATCAATGTAGGGGGTTTAGTCACACATGGGCCGTTAGGGCATAGTACATGGGGGTTATACTGATAACAATGGAACACCAGTACTGCCAGCGGGCTCGAATGACGGTAACAGTGTACAGTAGCTGCAAGCAAACTCCAGGTGCTAAACAAGAGCCCACGTCCTCAGATGAAAGGGGGTGGCCATGCCCTGCTCCTTGTTATGTTATGTTATGTTATGTTAGGTGAATTTCTAAAGCGCACGACTCACCAGGAGGCATCTCGGCGCTACCCTAGCGAGATGGGGGGGAAAACCAGTTACTTTGAGAATAAGAGTAAAACAGAAAGGTTTTCAGTTGTTTCCTAAAAGCGGCATAAGTAGAGCATTTTCGTAGGGCAACAGGGAGTTGATTCCAGTACCGCGGAGAAAGGTACGAGAAATATCTCTCACCGGTGCGGTTAGGGCGGATACGAGGAACTTTTAACAGGGCCAATGAGTTGGATCTTAAGTTACAGCGTGGGGCTTGCTTCAAGCATTTCTTCTGAAGGTACAGAGGGCCTCTGTCATTTACGGCATTAAAGGTAAGACAGCAGATCTTAAAAAAGGATTGCTTCTTGATAGGCAGCCAGTGTAGCTGTCTCAACAAAGGAGCGGAGGGAGAGCCTGGGGGGCAGGTTAGAATCATCCTAGCCGCGGTATTTTCAATTACCTGCAATTTAGCAAGCAATACCTCTTCTACTTCCACCAACAGAGCGTTACCATAATCTAGGCAGCTCATCACCATGGCCTGCACCATGGTTCTCCGGTGGTTGGTCGACAAATAGGGGAGAATTCTACATAGGAGGCGTAGACTCTAGTAGCAGGAGCTCCTACTCTGGCAAGGACGGGCAAGTATGGGCCCACCAACTGCGGGAGGCTGGGGGTGTAGGAATACCACCTCCTGGCGCTCTGCACAGCGTCAGAGGCAGGCGACAGGCAAAGGATGCTTGGTGTTGAAGTCCCTGTCCCTCACGACGGGTCTGCAGAGGTGTCTGGAGAGAGTGTCCCCTTCTCCTGTGGTGGCACCAGGTAAATGAACAGCAGCAAGCGTACATATATATAATATAAAACTATTTTAAAACATAATAATCTATATTAAAATGTTATACTGTTTTTTAAATCAACCAGTATAACATCTATGGCCCTAATTTGGATGTTGGTCGGAGGTTTTCCGACCGACATACAAGGTTTCAAAGCTGACCGTCATATTATAATGATGGCTGTTGGATTTGAAACCGGCTGGTCAATCTGACTGGCTGAGCCCGTTTCCAGTCGGAACCACCAATTAATCCCTTATGGACGGCATTTCCGCCGTCCAGATTATGCTGTCGCTTTTTGATAGGCCTTCCATGACGGGCTTTCGGATATGGAAAGCCTGTGGGAAAGCAACTTCAGGGGCCCCCCTTCTTCCATGGCCTCTTCTTAGGGGCCAAGGGGGCAACTATGGTGTGCCCCTGTTAATCCCTGCACCATGTGGCAGGCACCGTGAGGTGCAGAGAGCCTGCAACACGGCGCAGGGATTTACAGTAACTCCCATTTCTCTATGGGAGCTTGTGCTGCAGCCAGTTTCTAACCACTGCACAAGCTCCCATAGTGAAATGGGAGACAACAATATGTGTGGTCATATCGTGATTGCGGAATCGGGCCGCCGACAGGAGGTCGGTCGGTCCCAAAACGCAGGGATGTCGGTTGGAAGCAACTCTGACCGACATCCTAATCAGGTCCTAAATATATATATTTATTAACTTACACATATTAAAATAATTAATAAGTGTAGCAATTGAACTGCAATTATAATATAAATAAAATAGTTCTAACTTAATTATACATACACCAGTTAACAATATATGAAAACATGTTTTACTAAAAATATGTTAATAATTACATACATTTATATATATATATATATAAATATAAAATTAAATACATAAACATATAATAATAAATGCAAAACGTTAAACTCCACAAAAAATAAATGTACTATTCCCACTCCAGTATGTGCAACAGTAGGGAAAACTATGGACTCAGGAAGAGTAAGATTTTCTATTCCCACTACAGCGTGTGCAAAAGTAGGGAAAGCTTAGGACTCAGGAAGGGTAACATTTACTGCACTGTGTGCAACTGTAGAGAAAGTGGTGAACTCAGGAGGGTTAACATTTACCATTCCCACTCCAGTGTGTGCAACAGTAGGGAAAGCATTGTACTCAGGAGGGGTCAAATTGACTATTCCCACCCACTCCAGTGTGTGGAACAGAAGAGACAGTGTTGGAGTCAGGATGAGTTACATTTTCCTTTTCTACTGCAGTAGGTGTAACAGTTGGGAAAGCTTTGGACTCAGGTGAAGTATAATTTGCTATTCCCACTCCAGTGTGTGCAACAGTAGGAAAAGCAAAGGCCTCATCTCACAAGGCACATGTGCCTCACCCTGCACCCAGCTGTTCCATGGTATCACTGGTGGGCTTCTCTGCAGAGTTAGTGCCTCTCTGTATGCCTAGTCATTCCCTGGCATCGCTTTTAGGCCACTGGGTGAGCTTGCGTAGGGAGCTGGGGGCACGACTGGCAACCCCAGGCCAAACGTTCCCAAAACACGCCTTCAAAGCCTGACATGATGCAGGACCTGCGTACCTCCACCACCGCTGCACATTCCACACACCCATCAAAGGCCTCCGCTCCACCCAACTGGCCCTGGCCACTGTCCTACCGCAAGACCATGGTTGGAGAAAGATCCTTCTCCTACATCGCAGCAAAGACCTGGAACACCCTGCCACTCCACCTCAGGCAATCACACTCACTGCCTCAATTCAGGAAGGACTTCAAGACCTGGCTCTTTGACTGAACCACAATGCCTTTGATGGATCAGCAGTCTCCCCAGCCCTAGTGCCTTGAGAACCTTACTGGTGAGTAGTTGTGCTTTACAAGTCACCTAATTGATTGATTGAAAAATTGTGCTTTTAGCACAGACCAAACAGACAGTGCGGGCGGTGGGCATTTTGAATGTGAAGACCACTGTTCATGTCTCCTCACTGATGTCGGGTGGGGCCGGCAGGTGGTGCCAAGCTAGAAATGCAACAGGGCCTCACTCCATATTTGGGGGAAAAATGACAAGCTGCAGAGCTGGGCACAGTGGGTCATCAGAACGAGGGTGGTGTGCTACCATCCTCATTGCCAGTTGTTGTGTTCTGGAGTCTGGTAACTCGCCCTGCCCCAAAACACTGCACACCGGTCACACGTATGAATAATAATACTACTGCGGTGACACTCAGTACGGGTCTGGCTGTTCTGCCCATTTATTTAGCCTCTCGGATAGGTGACCCCAGTGCCAAACCTCAAAAAATGGCAGGAGGCTGTGGGTGCAATATCAAACACATCTTGGCCCACAACATTACATAGCTGTATAAAAAACAATAGTTGTCCCTTACACCTTAAATTTTACAATGTCATAGGCCGATTATTGGCAGCTATTTATAACTAAAGATTGTACATCTGACAGGGCGGCGTAAGAGGGTTTAAGAATGTCAAATACTAAAAACACCAGCCTTTCATACATACAGCAACAAGTTTTAAAGCAAGTAATGCAAGGATGCTCAATTACCAGAAGCAACCTTGGGAGAGATCACGTAAACTTCACATGTGTCAAGTGACTTTGCACTGGTGCCTTGCAATTATAAGTAGGCAATTTTACACTGGTGTCGGAAACTTTTGCACCACTTATGAAATGACACCCAGGGGTATGTTTACTAAAAACGCATGCACCGCAGTGCAGCAACCAAGGTTGCTGTGCTGAGTTGCATGAGAGGGACTGAGCAAGAAAGCATCATACCTACCAAGACATGGCACTGCCTTTCTCTCTCCCTGGTGCAGGTGCACAATCAGGCTGCCTAGCATCATGCACATGCCTTTGCTCTATAGTGCACGAAATGTCTGCTTGAGTTTAGCATAGGATTTGTACTATAAGGATACCCTTCCAATACAAAATACTATTCCTAGACAAACTTTAAATTATTTCACACATTGAATGTGTGCTTCACAGAGCAGCACACATACAAAGTTAAAAAAATTCTGAGAAATAAAAGTATTTCTGCAAGTAAATGTGAATCTAAAAAAGGTGTTGTTTTTTTGGCAACAAACCCTGTCTACTATTGTTAATATATATGACTTTGCATCAAAATCCATGGGTAGTTGCATGGGACTGCCCTACTGAAGCACAGTATTGAAAACCAGTGCAAAGTTCTGCTTTATATTACTTTCTGGCAGCTTTCCAGTGCAAAACAAGGTATACGCTGTAAAGTAAATTAAACAAAAAAATTGTGCTGGTTTGTGTCACTTTTGTGAGGTACACCTAGCTCAAAATGTGAATAAATCTGTCCAGCAGTGGTCCTCCGCTGCAAAATGTTGCTTTGACACCAGTTGGGCCATGCAAAAAATGTCACTAGTTGACAGTGCTAATGTCACTGTAAAGTTGGAAAAAGCCAGCGCAAAATGTACCACCAACTGTGCAATTGATATGATCTAAACGTTTGCATTTCAAAACCTAATTTGTTCAGTGAAGCATTGCATATACACTACCGCCTTCATCCCCGGAGGCTATGTTCTGTCTCAAAAAGAAGGTACCTCAGAGGATTAATTCCTTGTCAGTTCCACCATTAAATGAACAGCGACATTCATAACTCACTAATTAGCCTTTTTTACGTTAAGTGCTGATTGCTATATACTTTTATCAGTAAAACTGCATTTCTGAGACAAAGTTAGTGGCAATTTCAATAGAACGTGATGCTTTAGTTACATTAAAAAGTCAGCACTCCTCATGTCCTTTAAAGGTAGGTGGGTCGCATCCTTTTTCACTTTAAAAAGTGGGTTGTGGTTCTAAAAGGTTTAGGAACCCCTATGTTAGAGCCTATGAGTAACAGTATTATACAGCAGCACGATCAACTATTCAAAATATAGAATACATGTAAATGCCACGTTTCCTCCAGTGGCATAATGCAAAATGATGGGGCCCCCTCGCAGAACATGATGAGGGACCCTGAGTGTCCCATATCTTACATATATTCATCAGCATTTATCTGAATGGGGCCTCCAAAGGTGTTGGGTGATTGTTGTAACTTAGTTTACCTGTATGTTATCCCATGGGGGTTAGCCCTTCCTTAGTGTCCTTTCCCACTTAGGGTTCCAGAGTGTTAAAGTGTTCTCTGCTCTTTCCTTCCCCCATGTTCTAACTTGTGTCAGTTACGAGTTGGGTCAGCTGGGAAGAGGATTGTACTCATCGGTTCTGAAAGTTGTGTCCCTGTTCCTGTTCGTCCTTACATTAAGGTTTTGGATGAGTTGTCTTTGTCGAACGGTGTTGTTTTAATGCGAGGCGATAAGTTTGTTCCTCCAGCCTCCTTAAGATCTAAAATCATTGCCTTGGCTCATGAAGGCCATTTGGGACAAACTTTTACTCAGCGTAGAGTTAAAACTGATTTTTGGTGGCCAGCTATGGATGCTGAGATTGTTTCTTGGGTTCAGAATTGTTCCTGGTGTAAGAATAGTGAGAAGAGACTTAAGTTAGCTGGTGGTCACATTTGTGGTGAGATTGTTGTTCCTCAACTTCCTTGGCATAGCATTTCTCTTGATTTTATTGGTCCCATCTCTGAGTTGCCCCTTGAGCAGCGTTTTGCCATTGTGGTTATTGACCTTTTTTCTAAGTGGCTTACTGTAAAATTTGTTCGTGATATAACTACTAATTCTACCATTAAATTTTTGTCTATTTTGTTTTCTGAGGAGGGGTGTCCTCATACTTTGATTACTGACAACGGTACTCAACTCACTTCTCTTGATATGCGCAATTTCTTGGTTAGTTGTGGTATTACACATCACAGAACTTCGCTTTATAATCCTCGTGCCAATGGTGTTTGTGAGAGGGCTAATAGACTCATCAAGGGGATTATTCAGATGTCTTTGGCTTCAGGTGGGTTTTCTCATGATGCTGTTCGTGATATGGTTTGGGCGTACCGCTCTACTCCTCATGAGTCTAATGGCAAGTCTCCTTTTGAGTTGATGAGGGGTAGGCGTCCGGGTTCTAAATTGAATCCTTCCTGGTTGAAGAACAAGTCTTTGGGACTTTATGGTCTGTCTCAATCTGTTCCCTCTGTGCGGAAAATTTCTTGTGGTGACCTTGTCAAGGTTAAACCTGGCAGAGTGAGTAAAGGTTTGAATAAGTTTAGAGGTCCCTATAAAGTTAAGCTTTCTTTTCCTGGTTATGTTGTTCTTGAGAATGGTGAGAAATGGAACCTTCGGAATGTGGCTTTATTTCAGAAGTGTGGTCTATCTTCTACTCCTGTTTCCTTGAGTGGTGGTTCTCTTGTTTCCAATTCTTGTGATTCGGAATTACCTTCAACTTCCGGTTACATGTTATCTTCTTTTGAAGAGGTGCATTCTAGTCCTTCTGTTGTTCCTAGGGAAGAAGGTGGTGGTGATGCTTCTAACGTGTGCCAACAGGTCGGTCCTTTACCTGCTGATGTTTTCTCTCCTTCTGTCGTAAGGGCCCCTAGAGTCCGTCGCCCTCCTCCTTATTTGAATGATTATCTGTGTTGAACTTACTTTCTTTACTGTTATTTTTATTCTTTATTGTTTTTATTTGTTGCATTGTTTAAAGGGATAAGATGTGTTGTAACTTAGTTTACCTGTATGTTATCCCATGGGGGTTAGCCCTTCCTTTGTGTCCTTTCCCACTTAGGGTTCCAGAGTGTTAAAGTGTTCTCTGCTCTTTCCTTCCCCCATGTTCTAACTTGTGTCAGTTACGAGTTGGGTCAGCTGGGAAGAGGATTGTACTCATCGGTTCTGTTAATAAACTACGACGCTGAGCTTCACTGACTGCTGGTATCCTGCCTTCATTATTTACTACAGTGATGTTTATGTAGCTATGGTGGATAAAAAGCATTTATTAATAATTCCAGTATCTCACAATAAGAAGCCCACAACCAGCGTTTTTCTGCACCGGCCGCACAGAGATATCTGAGACAAGCAACGCCAAAATTGGCACGGGCCCAGAGCTCACAAGTTTAAAACAAGACACTGTACATAAGAATATTGAGCACGAGCAGAGCACGAGTGCTAACATGTGAAGTAACAATAAAAGAAGTACACATCTAAACGAGGCCTCCATAAGAACATAAATACATAAGTGCATACATTTCCTGAGTGTATCAGGTACTGCAGGGACGGTTTTATGTCACTGTGGGGCATATTACAAAGCAATAGCGATAATTATCGCTATTGCTTGGTTAGAGACAAAAATGTATCGACGACCTGCGGCGATTTTTATTGCAGATAAACCTTGGTATTACCAAGGTTTATCGCAAATGCGATAAAAATCGGCCGCAATGCATGAATATCGCTGAAAAGTCAGCGATATTCATTCATTACCGAGCTAATGCTCTTAGCCATGTTATCCACCTCCCATTGGCTAACATGGCTAAGAACTGCTCAGGGCAGGTGTTAGCTTTTGGAGATATTCGCGCTTAGCGCGAATATCTCCAAAAGTTGGTAATAGGAGATAGCGATGTTAGCGACTGTTTCCAGTCACTAACATCTTGGCACGCCCACTTTGCATGTCATTAGTGATAAATTTCTCTGTCATGCAAAGTGGGGCCGAAGATGGTCGCTATCTCCTACTAGCTGTCGCTAAATGGTGTTAGCAACAGCTAGGTAATAGGGAGATATTTTTATCTCCGCTTTCTTGGCTTTTAAAGCCAAAAAGGTGGAGATAAACCCCCTTGATAATATGCCCCTGCGTTCTTTGTAGTGTTTAGGCAACTAAGCACTGCGCGATTTATGATATTTGTTGGCAATTCATAAACCACTTTCTGGCAACTTGCTGGCTGCTTTGCAGGCTATGTTGCACCTCTCCCAAGATAATACTTCCTTCGAGAATGAAAGTAAAGCTTTTTTATTTCCGCCTCTCCCGTTGATGGTGCCTTCAAAAGGCCATTACCTCAGAGAAAGATCACTGATGAAACTGACAAGCCCTGGAGCAGGTGTGAAAAGAAACATGCAAGGGGTAGCACGATGAAAAGCAAGGTTAACAGCTGTTACTCCAGGGAACACATGCAGATGTTCATGCAAAGGGGCCGCCATGAAAGTGTTCAATGGGGTAGGGGAGAGGGCCAAAATTAAGGCAAGGATGATCTAATATAAAATTATTATGAACTGCAGGGCATGAAGGAACAACTCAGGAGGTGCATCCTGCAACGCTAAGATGAGGAAGAGCGATGTGATATAGGGCCAAATGTATAAATATTCGAAATAGTGATCACCTAATTGCGATTTCTTGTGAATCGCAAATAGGAAATCGCTATTCCTAATGTAGGGAACTCATTTAGCTTTTCCTGGTGGGCAGTAAATCGACCTACCTCATGAATATTAATAAGGTAGGTCACAATTTGCGGCCATTAGAAATTGAGGAACTGAGGTCAGCAGACCACCATGTCTGTGACTGCTTTTAAATAAAGCAGTCTTTTTTTAAAAAAATGAAACCCATTTTCCTTAAAGGATACCAGGATGCATTAACCCCTTCGAGGCTAATGACGAGCTGGCTTTGTCATGGCGCTTACCTGCCGTGCGCGGATGACAAGGCCAGCTCGTCATAAAACAATGAAAATAATAAAACCCAGCGCAGGACGGGAAAACGCCTAGCAGCCATGGGGTTAAAAACAAAAGTTTATGTTTTTTTCTATTGTATGCTTAAAAAGATGCATTGGTCCCTTGGACCACTGCCTTCTTTTACACAAACTATTTATTTACATTCACAAATAGAAAGGAGTCCAAATGGAATCCCTTCCCATTTGCAACTGTATTACTACTACACTACTGTAGTCTGTAAATTATCAATGTTTTGCGTCCGGAATTCATTCGCAAAAATGAATGCCTAACTCGGTATTTGGAAGGGAAGCTCCTTCCAAATACTGAATCAGTTTTATGTTGCATACCAAAATTGCGATTCGGTAATGTGCTATCAAATCGCAGTTTTGAATTGGTACATGCCAAAATATTTTTTTGTGAATCAGCCCATTTGTGACAGCAAAAAAGCTCGATACGTTTAGCCCATAGTGCCTAAAGTGCTAGCAGATGTGGTTGGATCTGGGAAGAACATATATGTGTTATGTAGATAGAGAAGCATAGGCATGCATATAAGGGGCAGCTGGGATTAGAAACACGAAAGGATGGTCAGGATCAGGCATGCAGATGTGACAGAATAGATGTACTGCCTATTGCAAATGGATGAGCCTAACCTGTCTGAAGCCTATTGCTTGGAAGATCAAGGTCCTTATCCTTAGTTAACAACCTATAATCAGGTCAACGGCCTGGTGGCCTGACTCTCTGGGCAAATTTCCTTTACTTAAGTCAAAGGTGAAAAACTTAGGAATTTGGTTTGACTCAGGGTAATCATTTGATAATCAAACTGCGAGTCTTGCAGGACAATGTGGTGAGATCTTAAATGCCTTGAAAACATTAGTTTCTTTCTGCCTGAAGCAGCCAGGAAGACAGAGGTCCACTCTTTAATCATGTTGAGGCTGGATTACTGCAATGCCCTGTATCGTGGGGTGTTGCAGGCACAATAAGGAAGACTTCAGCGAGGGCAGAACATGGGAGCTCGGCTGCTATAAAATATGCCTAGATGCTCACCATCGGCCCCAGCTCCAGCAATGTTGCACTGGCTTCCATTAAGGCATTGGGTGTCCTTCAAAGCCATGTGCAACTGCCACAAAATTCTCAACTATAAAATTCCTGATTATATTCAACCTCTGATTACACCTTACTTTCCAAAAAGAAATCTGAGATCAGCTGAGGCTTCCCTTGAATGCATCCCCAGAATTAGAAGAGTGCATTTTGGAGGCCACTACTTCAACTACTTGGCAGCCAAGATGTGGAACTCCCTTCCCCTTTGGCTTAGGCAAGAAACATCTCAAACAGCTTTTTGCAAACTTTAAAAACATGTTTTTTCAGATCAATTCACATTAGGGTGCTTACATTTCTGCTTTGCATTATAGGACTGATACCCTATCGCTGGGACACGTCAGTTGATGTAGCTATGAGCTTTATAGACTCATTATTATTATTATTATTATTATTATTAATCAGTGGCAAATGTCATGCACATAATACAACAAATATACAGATTATCCATTTTTTTAAAGAATGTGAGGTTACTATATTTAAGAAAACTGCACACAAATCCAAGAGGTCAGACAGCCTTAGGCCAAACCTGTTATGCCTCTTATTTTCATGATAAAATGGACAAACGTTGCATATTATTGGGCTAGTTCTCATCCACAAGCTGAGTTTGCACTAGGTGCTTGAATCATAGACTTTATAATTACTGAACCACCATCTAAACATTTTACAAGTTTGGAGTGATGAAAGTTTGAGTTTTGGTTTTGATACCATGGCCGGCAGGTTTCTATGTGGACACTTGTCAAACTAACCTCTCTCATGAGCATGATTATGGTCTCTCTGACTTCAGAATGTTGTTTAAGATTGCTAAATCTATAAGGGATCTAAGTAGATGCTTGGGGAAGGGACCTTCATGGAGACTTACATGTGAGATGTAGACAAGGTATGAAAAAGGGTAGGAGAGGAACAGGGGTAGAAATAGACAGAGAGGCCTGTCTTCAAATATCCCTGAACTTATACCCCCACCACCCAAAAGGTAACCACGGCTGACATGACAGGATTCCTCTCCACTATTCCCCATCCCACCTTATGTCAGAACCCAGCAATACCAAGTGCAAGTCGATGCAGACCCATCCCCATATTAGTGTGCCTTAGCAACCTCAAGACAATAAACACCACAGTACCACCCAAAATAGGTCTTCACTCATACCCCCATAGTGAAATACGGTGAAAAGCACATCTGCTTTCACCAACTCTGCAGCTCTGTGGAGGGGTGGGCTAGAATAATGTCCAGGAAGCTTCTCAATTAGTCTGTTAGCAATGGTGTTTTATTATTTTAAAAGAAAGCAAAAAGAAACATTTGAACAGTCAAGGGGCTATTGTGGAATGGTTTCTTAATTAAGGTTCAGATTTATGGAGATTTCGGGGGTCAATACGATGCCAGTCGGACCGACCGACTTCCTTTGTCTCATCGGAATCTTTCAATCCGACCACCAGATTATGATGCATGCATTGTGTACTCCAATCTAATGCTCACAGACCGCCAACAGTCTTTCTCTGACCTCCAAGATGGCGGTCTGAGAAAAACAGCAGCCATAGGGCAGTGCAGGAAACTCCGACCACAGTCTGTTTTACAATGTTGGTTTCCAACGATCTGGCCATGGCTGTCAAACCGACTGCCTCGAGTTGTTGGAAACAACAGTTTTGGGTTACATACTCACCCAATTCTGCTTCTCTTCAGCATTCTCCACAGTGGTTCCCTTTCTCTAGGTCCCCCTACACCAGAGCAGCTGAACTCCGATGTCTACGACCCTGTGGGAGCGGGAATCCAGGTAAGTCCTTCTGTGTATGTATCCCCATTGACTGGACTGTGCACATTCAACCACACTCCAGCAATGGGGTACATGGAGTGTAAGGCACACCCTCACATATGTCATGCATGTGTGTACACTTCACATGCTTTCTATGATTTTGAAAACACTTGCAGCAACATATTCAGGGATATGTGCACCGCCTTAGATGAGACCACCGAGGTAGCAGGGGTTGCACCATAGTACAGTGGGGGGAACCTTGGCAGTCACAATCGGACCGACCATTTGCAATTACCCCTTTTGTTGCGTTCTCCACTCTTAAGATGTAAACTTCACTCTCCTTTCTCTTCCTTTAGGATGGAGACTGGATGGAAGTGCCAATACTTCCTTCCGAGGGAGAAACAATATAGCCAGGTAAGAGTCATAAGGAAAAAAATAATATAGATGTGTATATTAACTGAAGCTAAACGTTAGGGATCAGCATCTTGCTGTTCGACTCTTTCTTTTCGGGAAAAATCATTCTACTCCCTTCTTTTTGCCTGGGGCTGAGAGTGTGAGTTCAAGACTTGTCTTGAACCTCCCTTTTTCCAAATTAATCTTGGACCCTAGGTTAAGGTGATTCCATCATGTTCCTTGACCCATCCGTGTAATTTAGATTCTGAAGGGGAGCTACTGTCCCACAGTTTGCTAGGTTACCATCCAACTGGAAATAGTTGCACTTAAAGACTACAAATACCCAAAGCTCTCTGAAATACATACGGTTGCAAACCTGAACTAAAGCTTTACTCCACAGGGGCCGTCAGGTTCAAAACAAAACTGTAAGAGTTAAAATAAAAGAGCTTGCATAACCTTTTTACCTTCCCAGCCACCATACCTGAGTGCAGGATTGTGGCAGGCGCATGCACATCCACCATCGTTGCCCACTAGTCTTTCTGTCCAGACATTTGGGCCCTCCGCCTCTGAAAAGCTGTCCTTGTTCCTCACTGTGGCGCTTTGATATTACTCCTGCAGATTCTCCTAGCTGGTCGATTGGGAAGGTTCCTCCCTTTCAAAGGAGTTTTGGCCGGTGAAATCTCCTGGTTCATCCTTGGTTTCCTTCACGCTACAGTCTCACATGCGTCTTTTTCTGTGCTAAACGATAGTCTGATTTTACTTTTGCCATTGCGTGTCCCTCCCTCTGTTTCCACCCCTGTCTTGACATTCAAGGCTCCAATATTGATAATTTATTGCCAACGCTGGTTTAGAGCAACCTCTAGACCCACTTCAACCTGATTGGTCAGAGCACCTGCAGCTCTCTTTCCCTCTATCCAGTATTTCATTAAACTGCCCACTTAATTGAAGGGGAAATCAAATTTGATCACATCAAACCGATTCTGACAACTCTTACTGTCTGTGTTACCTATAAGGCTCAACACTGTGCCAACCGTGGAACTATAGCTAACAAGCTACCTCAAGCAGAAATTTAAGAGGGAAAGCCGCTACATCTCAGTCATACAAACTTCGAACATGAAGCAAGACTTTTCCAGCAATGCACCCAACATCCAGAACTCTCTGCCCACCAAGATAGGCACAGTCTCTTCTTTAAAAATTATTTAACTCCAGCTTGAAGAAGCATCTCTTTGAAATGCTGTAAAAGGCGATGGACACACGGCACTTATGGTCCACTTGCTCCTTTATGTCTCATCTCTTGATAAACTTGAATGCTACATGTTTCTCCCATAGCACTCCTGTGATTTTGTTAATTGTATACTTACCTCGTTGTGTTTTATCTCTTGTAATGTAAAGCACTCTGATACGCTGCCATGGGCTGAGTTGCACTATAAAAAAACTAATAATGAATTAATAAAAAGTGAGAAAGAAAAACAGATTACCAGTCTACTGATGTTGAATTACTTGGGAAACATTGTGTGTGCGACACCAGTTGCACCACCGGGACTGGTCCCTACACCACAAGAACACTTTTATATATACTTTAAAGGATAAATTACAGGATTGCTTTGATAAAAATAATGTATGTTCTTCTAATGTATGAAGGGGACGAGATAACTAGACTAGTAAATATAAACTTCTTGAAAAATCATAAGATGGTCCTATCATTGGGCAAGCATGCTCGCGGTTGCCTTTGTGTACAGACATCTTTGTGTCTGTGCGCACAATTGCATTTGTGTGCACGTACCTTTATGTGACTGTATGTTTGTGTACACATGTTTGTGTGTGTGTTTGCTCATTTGTGTGTGCATGTGCCCCCGTGTTTTGTGTGCACATATCTATGTGTAAATGTGTAAGGCTGCTGAATGTATGTATGTCCTCGTGTCTCTAAATGTGTACGCCTGTGGGTGGTTGTGTACATAGGTGTGGTGATAGTGTGTCTGTGTTTTCTTGTGGGTTTGTCAGGGAGAGGATGGATGTATAACGAAGTATGCGAGTGAGGGGCAGAGAGAACAGGGACAGATATTGCTTTTCACAAGTATGGAAACGCTTTGCTGGTGACAGTACTGTACACCCTGCCAAAAAGCATTACTGAATTTAATTGAGGAAGAGACTGCGACACAGACCGAGAATCTATCTGTGTGTAGGTGTGTGTGCAGAAAGGAAGGAAGTGCAGAGCTTCGCCGTCTGTCGAACAATTTAACTGCGGAGTCTGCTTCCTGTTGGGCCAAAGCCAGTCCCCATAAATCCTACAATTATTCACGACAGTGTGTCTCGCCTGCGGAATCAACTCCATTCATGGTCTTGTGCAATGTGCAGACTCGCTTCATTCTACCTGCTGAAAGCAAACGAGTGAATATGCATCAAAATATGCACGTGGCCGTGGCAACATTTTGGCCTTGCCTTTAAATTGCTGTGATGATTTATCAAATGTGTGCATATCATCGCGGTGTCAATGTTGGCGTGTGGTCTACTCTAATCATCTGTCTCGGGGGCCATGTAAGCACTCTGGAGTATAATGAAGAAAACCGTGCATACGCACTTTGATCTATTCTGGTTATTAAAGGCCCTCCCCTCTCCCTTGTTATAGGACCTCGCCTGTGGCTTGGCCAATGACGTGGTTCAAGGCTTTTAACATCTGTTATAGGCCTTCGCGGCAGGCTCTAAGGTTATAAAAAGAATAATAACAGTAATGATGGTGGTAATACTCACTATTTTTTATTTTTTACGGAGTTTTATAAAGCGCAAACTTGCTAATACTAAAAATCTAGTATTAGAGCACTTTACATGAGCACCAGCTGCGTTACATGAGGACACATTCATTTTTGTTGGGCACGGCGACTCGTCATGTAAGAATAATACTGGTTAATAACTTTTTTTTATACCTCCACTATGACACCAATTTTGAACTCGATATGCCCTGCACATTGCAATGTTTACTCTTACCCAATTAATGTATACTGGCGTGGCACCAGTGAGTGTTTAACTCACTTTGCCCTCATACACTTGTATAAATACCACAATGAGCTATACAAATTATATTCACTGAACTTGGGAATTAGTCTGATTTTTTGTTTTATATAAAATGTATAGCTTTAACATTGTACGTCTTTCCAAACAAGACTAAAAACAATAAAAATGTTTTCATTCATTTGGATCCTTTCATGGTTTGGGTCCTCCACAAGTATGTGGTTCTGCAGGGAGCTGAGCCTTAAGCAATGAAGGGCTCAGTATGTCAAAATGATTACCATGAATAGTATTGGGAGCTCATGGAGTAAGTTTTCGTGATCATGATAGGTGTCAACACCTATAGGCTTAAACAAATTAGCAGTTGACTCTGAAAGGAGCAAACACACCAAACCTTTTACATATCCACTTTTTCAGCAGTGCAGGACATTTTTCCAAACCAATGGGTAAATGGGTACCCAAACTCAATTTCTGTCTTCTTGGTTTGGCAAAATAATGGCATGACTCGGTGGCTGCAGGGCAGAGTGAGACACAAATCAAAGTCATTTGGAGCTCCTGATCTTGAACAGATTTTGTACCTGCCACAACATGCTCATGAAACTTTCAGACAACACCAGGTATGTGTGCTTCTGAGACTAGGTTCCTCATTATTCATTATCTCAGTCTTTCCTGGGTCCAGTGTCTTTCATTTCTGCATTGTCCGTGTTGAATTCATGATTAAGACCTCAAATAATGTTGAGAGTTGCTCGGCATTACTCATAGACAGACAGGAGTATGAGGGCTTTTGGAATAATGGTGACATAGCAATACCTGCCTCCACAGGTCTTTTTCACTCAAAAGTCTCACCTGACTCCAAAGATATGGGGTGTCGACCACAAGGAGGGTCATGGACCAGAATGCAGCTGTAGTCACTCTCTTGGAACAGGCCTCAAACATGCTACCACTGGTCAATTTTAAGGGCGTTCACAACTCACCCCACCCTATTGAGAAACATCATTGTGCACGCTGCCTGAATTTAATTTGCTTGACTTTTTTTAAGACAGATGGCTTCCAATTCTTTTTTCGGTTGGTTTAGCATGTCATGGGAGTTTGTAGTGAGGGGAAATATGTAATATTAACTTTATAGTTATAGCAGTTATCTGTGGTGTGAAAGTTTAGACTCAATTGCTAGAGAGTTTGAGTGTTGTTACACTGAGTTTTTCTAATTTGGGAAGGTGACTTGAGGAAGGACTATAATCCTTATCTCATTATGGACGCATTAACTGAGGGCCACAAAGCATTTCAAACAATCACTGCAAAGTGAGGAGGAAAGAGGGCTTTAGGAAAACCTGTCATCCCGAAATAGAGGGAGATCAGTCGGCACTTGTGGTGATCATGGGGTCAAAAAGGAGAAGGGTGGTTGGTGTGCCCCTGATAGTGTTGTCTTTATTGAGGTGAGGTGCTCTCGTGCTCTCAGGAAATGTCCGATGAGAAAAAATAAGTTCTGGGCCCAAATAATCACTCGCTCAAATTAAGCACTTGTGACCTTTCTCTTCCATGTATATGAATAGGAGAATTGTATTACTTCTTTTCTTGCAAATGGCAAAACACATCAACCCTGGCAAGTAAATCACTTGTGGAGGTGGATCACCAGGCAGTGTTTGTGAAAATAGGGTAATGGAAAATAGTGTACTACAATGATGGATATTTGACTCTTTCTTGATGAGGCTAGTGTACTAAACTAGGGGTGCTGATCAAGCTGAAGCTGTTTCTCCCAATCCACCCACAGCAGCAGGAGATCTCACAAATAACCCACCGAGGGCACTGATTTAAAGTGGCGGTAAAATGCTTTTGCAACAGGAGAGTGTTGACTTGAATTGTTACTGTGCATCCTTTCCCCTAGTTACCTGTTCCCTGCTGCTCAGCCAGTATGACTGTGATGTGTGGAATGCTGGAGTGCTTGGTGATGTATTGAAATGTTAATGTTGGAGTGTCTGGTGTGGTTGAGAGTGTGTCTGTTGGAGTGTTTAGGCTAAGCAGCAAGGAGGCAGCTCCTGGTGGGGCTATCCGCTATCTGTTACATACTTTCCATTTACTTAGTAATTTCTCCGTGGTTTACGATTGAATACACCAGCTAGTGCACTGCTTTTATTGCCCTCCTAAATACTGGTTTCCATTTTTGCTCTGGTGTCAATGTAGCACAACATCCAGTGAAATGTGGATATTGTAAAGTTGCTTGAGAGTAGGTACAATTGTTGCGGACATGGTGGGTCACAGTCAGTCCTGTGCGATCAGAAAAGCATCCAGGGCAAAAAAAACATCTTTGCATCACTAGTGGAATATGTGATGGATTTGGGGCACATGCACCAATGGGGCGAGAAGACAAATTTGAGATTTACTCATGAAGTGTGATTTATTAACAGTTACAAGAGATGTAGTAGATGCTTTTGGCAAAGTAGTTCTGACACGGTGTAGATACTACAGATGAAAAGAGACCCCATCAGGCAGGGACTTGAGCTAACAGATGTAGACATTCTTGGCAGCCTCCAAGCTAGTGCCTTGTTAGAAAGGAATTACAAAGCTTATGGGCCCTTTTTAACAGTATTTGTCTCCTACATCTGGTCTCCCAGATGGAGGAGACAAATACTTTTAAGCAGAGTAAAGAGCAAATGTTTCTACCAAGAATTAGAGTTCCTGATAAAGGTATACTAGTTTCTCCTTTAATGTGGACATTGCTGTAAAAATAACAACGCCTGATCTCTGTCCAGAAAATAACTAAGTCATCTTGGTTCTTCTTCCTCATGACCACCAGGCACCGAAACTCTGGAGCCCTCCATAAGAGAAAACACGGTGGAATGCCACAACAAACATGTTGGATATTGGGCTTATTCTTAAGGACAAGGGGGCATATTATCAAGGGGGTTTATCTATTTAAAGGCCAAGAAAGCGGAGATAAAATTATATCCCTATTACCTAGCTGTCGCTAACACCAGTTAGCGACAGCTAGTAGGAGATAGCGACCATCTTGGGCCCCACTTTGCATGTCAGTGATATTTATCACTAATGACATGCAAAGTGGGCGTGCCAAGATGTTAGCGACTGGAAACAGTCGCTAACATCGCTATCTCCTATTACCAACCTATGGAGATATTCGCGCTAAGCGCAAATATCTCCAAAAGCTAACACCTGCCCTGAGCAGTTCTTAGCCATGTTATCCAATGGGAGGTGGATAACATGGCTAAGAGCATTAGCTTGGGAATGCATGAATATCGCTGACTTTTCAGCGATATTCATGCATTGCGGCCGATTTTTATCGCATTTGCGATAAACCTTGGTAATACCAAGGTTTATCTGCGATAAAAATCACCCCAGCTCAGCGGTACTTTATTGTCTCTAACCAAGCAATAGCGATAAATATCGCTATTGCTTGGTAATATGCCCCAATATTCCAATTATTTACACCTGTTTCTAGGAGGTAGATTTAATTATTATAGGAGTTAAGTGTAATATTTAGTAGGAAAAGAGAGTATGTGAATTAATGCAAATTAATTATTGGCATCAATAGATGAGCTACTGGAGATTCGATATTGTTAGGTTGCAGGGGAATGACCTGTAAAGGAAAGGCTGTGATATTTACAATGAAGCGGTGGAATTTTCAGAAATACCTCAGTTGGGATTCAGGCAGACATGTGTGTGACTTAAAAATGCATGACTGACGGCTGCAGGAGTAACCCTGCTGCGTTCACTTACATTCCAGGGTTGCTAGAGCACAGGGCAAGAACTTTTGTCAGGGCTATTGGTGAATAAATGGCAAGGACACAGCACACTTGAGGTTCATGTCTCATCAATAACACCGTGCCCTCTGACACTCATGCGACTCGAGATTCCATGTATTCTCCTTGGAATGACAGAGACAGAAGACTAGAACATGTTTTTGAAGAATGATCCAGTGAAGGCAACCGAGGCTCTCACTTTGCTGGAATAATCGAAGAACGTCGATCATACCTGGGCTTACGCTGTCTCTCCTCCAAGTAAATGCAATGGCTATGATACTTCACCAAAATGATCCTTAATTATCAGTCAACATAAACAATCAGGATAAACTCAGTGTAATTTGTTGCTGGGAATATTTGCTGCCGTGGACATTGTTTGCCATTCCTCCATTTGAAGTTTAAATGTTATTTTAAGGCTTTTACCAGGTGCAGATCCTCACCCAGCAAAACTGGGCCCTGTGTTCTTGCACTCAGTAATCCTGGGTGTGAAACAAGTACTCTTGGAATGGGTCGTATTGTTTTTCCCTGGGGATAATACCGCTGTGGCCAAGGTGAGGGCGCCTTCATCATTTTCAAATACATTCTGACGATCTTGACAGGGTCGTTCAAAACCATTATCTTCAGTTCCATTACTCCTACCATTGTATGGCACTTAATGCAGCATACGCAAAAATAAGGGGTTGGCCTACTAACGAAAAAGCAAGGGTGGGCCTGGTTACATAATTATGCAACATAGGGTACCCTCACATACCGTTTGAAAAAAAAAAGATCACTCAAACTAGAAGAAAACTAAATGGTGATGTGAAGTTTATCCCAGGCAGAGGGACCTCGGAGCACGTACGGCGGGTTATCTCTTTGTTTGGTCCTCGCAAAGCCCATGAGGGTTGCCCTGCTCGACGCTGAAAATGCCTTTGACAAGGTGTCATGGGATAACCTATGGTAGATTATGGCAGTAAATAACTTGGGGGGGCTTTCATTAGTGGAATACGGGCAATGTATTTTAATCCTACAGCTCATTTACAAATAATGGTATATGACTCGGAGCCCTTCTTGCTAGAAAGGGGAACAATACAGGGCTGCGCCTTCTCCCCCCCCCCGCTATTTGCGTTATACATTGACCCCTTTTTCAGGAGGCTAGAAATCTCTCTGGATATCCTGCCCATCAGTGTACAGGACAGGTTTACTACAATTCTGGCCTATGCTGATGATGTGGCAATAGGATCACTGAAATAATATCGACCTCACAAATATCGAGTTGACAAAATATCGTTGACAAAATATCGACTGGCTATCTTTAAACAGGTAAGTACAAAAATATCGACTCTAAAATATCGAGTTACTAAAATATAGACTGTAAAAAATATCGTTTTTTTAAAATGTCTTTAAATTAAGTTAATACTAATGTAGTAATAAATATATTTAGTCTAAACTTACTTTAAATTATTAAAATATTGTTATATCAATAAATATATATTTTAAATTAAAAATAAATCTAAAAAAATAATACATATATATTTATATAGTTTTTTTAATATTAAATAAACATATATAATAATTTTACCGTAGCATAGCAAAATAGTTAACAATTATTGTAACAACTGTAGTGAATTCTACAATAGCTAAAGCGTTGGATAGCGTAGGGGTAAAATTTACTATTCCCACTCCAGTGGGTGCAACAGTAGGGAAAGCGTTAGATAGCGTAGGGGTAAAATTTACTATTCCCACTCCAGTGGGTGCAACAGTAGGGAAAGCGCTGGATAGCGTAGGGGTAAAAATTACTATTCCCACTCCAGTGGGTGCAACAGTAGGGAAAGCGTTGGATAGCGTAGGGGTTAAAATTACTATTCCCACTCCAGTGGGTGCTACAGTAGGGAAAGCGTTGGATAGCTTAGGGGTTAAAATTACTATTCCCACTCCAGTGGGTGCAACAGTAGGGAAAGCGTTGGACAGCGTAGGGGTTAAAATTACTATTCCCACTACAGTGGGTGCAACAGTAGGGAAAGCGTTGGATAGCGTAGGGGTTAAAATTACTATTCCCACTCCAAAGAGTGCAAAAGTAGGGAAAGCGTTGAATAGCGTAGGGGTTAAAATTACTATTCCCACTCCAGTGGGTGCAAAAGTAGGGAAAGCGTTGGATAGCGTAGGGGTTAAAATTACTATTCCCACTCCAGTGGGTGCAACAGTAGGGAAAGCGTTGGATAGCGTAGGGGTTAAAATTACTATTCCCACTCCAGTGGGTGCAACATTAGGGAAAGCGTTGGATAGCGTAGGGGTTACAATTACTATTCCCACTCCAAAGAGTGCAACAGTAGGGAAAGTGTTGGATAGCGTAGGGGTTAAAATTACTATTCCCACTCCAGTGGGTGCAACAGTAGGGAAAGCGTTGGATAGCGTAGGGGTTAAAATTACTATTCCAACTCCAGTGGGTGCTACAGTAAGGAAAACGTTGGAAAGCATAGGTGTAAAAATTACAATTCACACTCCAGAGAATAAAACATTAGGGAAAGTAAATCTTTCATATATAAATCAAAAATCTAACAAGAAATATCTAATAATAATTAATAAAAAATAAATAAAAATGTTATGTAATAGAATAAATATTAATTGACATTTAATAATTAACAATAATTCTTTTAATTATTCACCTATTAATACAAAATAATTAAACATAAACAATTAATTTTGTAATATTTAAAAATTATTTCACTATTATTTCCAAATAAATAACGTGTATTTTTTATTATTTAATTAATTATTAACATATTACTTTCCACCCTATGCCCCTATAAACTCACAACCCGCTACAGAAATTAAATTAGTAAAAATCACATAATAACCAATTAATCAATTAATATAAAATAATTAACAATTATTATTAAATTTATTAACACATATAAATTAATTAACAATTAATTACTAATTACTATCAATAAATATATTTACATATTTAATTATTTTTAATTAAACTACTTCCCACCCTATTCCCCTATAATCCCACAACCCGCTACTGCATTAAATTAGTAAAATTTACATAATTACCAATTAATAAAGTATTAATAATTATTTTGCAATTACTATTAAATTAATTGACACATATAAATTAATTAACAATTAATTACAAATTAATATCAATTAATAAATTTACATATTTATTTAATTATAATTAAATTACTTCCCACCCTATTCCCCTATAAACCCACAACCCGCTACAGAATCACATTACACAATAATTATAAAAACAAAAGTCATTTAATAAAATTATTTATAACATAAATACACACTTTTCACAAATATTATTACATAAAAATACACTATAAAATATTATATATTATTAAAAAATCGATATTTTAGCTATCTATATTTTATACAGTCGATATTACTTCACTTACCTTACAAACAATATTTTTGTAGTCTATATTCTGTCCAGTCGATATTTTGTCCAGTCTATATTATTTACTCGATATTATGTCCAAACGATATTTTGGACTCAATATTATGTCTGTGCACCGTGGCAATAATCCCCAGTGATCCAGACGGGTCACTCCGCTCTGTGAAAAGGATTGCAGAAGAAGTTGGGACTCAATCAGGGTTTCTGCTAAACAGAGCCAAAACCCAGTTATTGATCAATAGACATATGCCAGCCTCTGATAGCAAGATTGTAGAGGAATCTACATATCTGGGAGTATGTATTACCTCAAAATTTGAACATATAATCGATCTAAATGCAACACCCCCTGCTCAGGATTGATCAACTTCAAGGTATATTTCATGATAATTGCTTAGCTAGATGGGAATGAGGGGATTGTGGTAGGATTGGAGATTTTCTCTCGGGGAACCTTATTGCATCATTTGAGGTGGTCAGTGGTAGATTTAACGTCAGGCCTCTTGATTTCTTTAAATATCTACAGCTGAGGAATTTCCTTATGAGAAAGGCTGGTGGCGCAGCTGATTTTGATCAGATTCCCCTCATGGAAATAGTAATAAAAAGCACTGGGCCCTCTATTTCACAGCTATATGGTTGTCTGCTGGAGGAGGTCCTGTGACGATCTGGATAAGCACAATCAAAAATGGCAAGAGAGACTTGAACTGGTGGACTCTGGTTTGTTGAAATCACTTGAGATGAGTGGGTCAATCTGGTGTGCCTCAAACCTACAATCACAACAATACAAAACAATGTTCAATCTATATATGACGCCAGCAAAAATCGCTAAATGGGGTGGGGACGCAGGGACTCGTTGTCCTAGATGTCATCCTTCTGGTGTGGACTTGGTTTATATGTTCTTCTCATGCCCCAGCTTAAAATCACTTGGTTTGGAAATTGTAGGTTTCTTAGGGGAAATCTTGAAAGTGAACATCCCTCTTTCTCTTCAGCTTATGTTTTTGGGGGTGTATGAGTCCTATGTTGGGGTTGGGTCGGAATGATTTTTTATAGCAATGACAGTTTTTAGGCTTTGTGTTGCCTTGACCCTTTACGGCCGACCTTTCAGCAATGGAAAAGACGCTTCTTACATGTGTACACTTTTGAAAATGCACTTTATGCATACAAAGGCAGGAGGGATAAGAGTAAAGAGAGGATGATTTGAGGGGCTTTTTCGACCTTGTTATCTTTGTTTAAATAACACTATAACGTCTGGGATTTAGATTTAGGTAATGTTGGTTTATGGGTTGGAATGCATTATTAAATTGTGCTGTTCCTCTGCTGTATCCTAATTTACTGGTCATATTAACAAATTCGTATGTAATGTATTCATGTGTACTTGCTGCTGCTGAAAGAAAGAATATATAAAGGAAAAAAAAATTACATTAAAAAAAAAAAAATCATGGCATCTATCCAGAGTTGACGAGCCTGCGGGTGACTATTCACCCATATATCTGATTGCACAGCGTGGGTTGAAATTCACATTTATCAAAAATCAAACAACCAATGTACGCACCGGGTCTCCCCAAATATACCATGATACATTTGCTCATTTAACAAATATTATAGTCTTTATTTGGCTGCACAAATTCTTTTGAAATTTAACTATACAAAATTGATATTAACACAATATAACAATTACGTATGAAAAGAGCATCATCCTATTCGTATAGCACAATGAGTTGTTAACCGTCAAAAAAGTAACGTAGCCCAATGCATTTCGGGATCACCATATCCCTTCTTCAGGGGCCTCTGAAAGAAATCATAATGGACAATTTTAACATAACATGATGATGCAAACATTGTAATGCAGGGGTGACTGCTAGTAGCCAAAGATGTACATAAACATGGCAACCATGAAAAAGAACAAGAAATCCAATTGCAAAAATAAGTGAAATAATACTGCCGACCACCATGGAGTTGTCAGACAAAACAGTTGTGCCAATAGGTGATAGAAAACTCCAAACAAAGAAAAGGAAAAACGTGCAACAGAATAACAATGCCTTCATTGACTTGTTGAAGCACATGCCAAGAAGAAAGAACACCTGGTATAGCCAAAGGATACATACATGTCACCACAGATATCAGGTAAAGGAAAAAAACTTACTGGATGGTATAGCTAATGAATCAACAATAGCGACAGAGATTGACATTTCTTGATCCGTGATCTGCGGAATGATGAAAAATATGTCAACTAAGTGAAGACTAAGATAAAATTTCGAATGAACGCGGTCAATTATGAAAACTACACACTATGTTCCATACCTCACTGGACGTGAGGATAAGCAACTCTCGGGTATATTCACAAGAATGTGTGATAACTACTGCAAGAGTAGCGTAACGCAACTTTCAACATTGCAGCCCATCGTGGGAAAACAACTCTGTGACAACGTGGAATTCACAACACGGTGGTAGCTTGCAATAGTTTGCAGACACCGCAGACAATGTCCTTGACACAACCAACTCGACGGAGATAAAAAGACAAACTCCAACGAGAAACAACCTGCGATGAGTAAAAGCGCGATAATAAAACAGTAATAAGCAGTGCGAGGGCAGCAAAACTCACGCACAATGCTGGAAAATAGCACAAGAACAGCATATGGAAAATGCCACAGAACAAAATTCATCAACAGCGGAGTATCACAGATGCACCCTGGCCAACTGCAGAGGACAACCTGTACACCACAACATCCAAGCACCATGGAAGAACAGAACCGACGGGCACACTGCACGAAAGAGACCAGTGGCAGACAAATCAGAGCCGCAGGAGCGACACACCCACTGTGCAGCATACGCACATAAGCAGGAGTGCACCCCTACATTGACAACATCCTTTTACAAATAGCACCCCCACCATATTTGAACACAGGACACAACTGGTTCAGCAAATGTGCAAAACCTGCCAAATCACAGGGAAAGTAACATTAAAATGTACAAGTACAAGCTGAAACCTGTAAATATGTTTTATTCACACATGCAGTGCATTTAGACATTTTCTACTTTCGCTTGATTGACATGGACGTTCACAATGTGATATGCTCATAAGAAGTAAATGTCAATGATGGTATACCTTCGGGCCATTCTTGCTGCTGCTGCAGTGAGATGTCCATCACCTGCCCCATCACCACACTCATCGGCCGGTACCTCTGGAACTGGGATCCATGGGGCCCTGGTGCGAACACAGATGTTGAGCAACACACACCATGCAACGATGAGCTTGCACAGGATGTCCGGGCTGTAAACAAGCTGCCCTCCTGTGCCCTCCAGGCACCTGAAACATGACCAACACGCCAAATGTGCGTTCAATGATGCCCCTGGTGCGTATGTGGGCCACATTGTACTGCCTTTGGGGCGGGTGTGACCAGGTCTTGGAGGGGTGTCATCATCTTAAGGCAGAGTGCATTTCCTTTATCACCTGTGACAATTCAAGGAGAAAAGAGTCAATTACTCGGTTCGGCAGAAGGTGATGGCAGGTCCAATGATTAGAGCAGCAGACCCTGATGCAGAGGTCTAGCCCGGGACCAGGGTTCAATTCCCCGCCTCGACGGGCCTTGGGCTCAAAATTCCACGGACCTGATAATTCTCGCCTCGGTGCCTATTCCAATCATGGAGTCTCACTCTGCAACTCTGGGCAATAGCTTGCTTAATCTCCACAAAGGCCCCCACAACGCTAAGGATGCCTGGCCTCCACCTTGGGGGTGCCCAGGAGTGGACGCCTCACAGGGAAAGCCAGGATGGGTTCCACAGCGGTATTCGTACAAGCGCCTTGAGACCCTTGCGGGTGAGTAGTGCGCTATACAAGTATCAATTTACCATTTTTTTTTACCAATCTAGTGACGCCTGTGCTCGCTGTGTGTAGGGTGTGTTAGCCAGCCCTCAGGTAGTAGCTGATGCTAGCAACTACACCACGAGTCATCAGATGAGCAATGGCAGAACTACAAGGGGAATGACACAAGTCGCACAGGGCTAGTGGCCCCAGATGCACAGGGGGCCACATGGGCCCACCGCCACGGGACGCTGACCTGCAGGGGACTGAGGTACGGTCATGTGGGCAGAGCAGCGCTTCAAATGTGTCATTGCTGCATTCCGCATCTCCACACGTTCAACTGTTGTGTGGCTGTAGTGCCATGAAATGTCTGTATTGTGTGCAGGGGTAGGTCAGGATGACCATGGAGTGGTGTGGTCGTGTCTGGTAGGTGGTCGTGTAGTTTGACATGTTGATAGCGGTTTGGTGATGTGTGCATCCCCACAGTTGTGCATTGTGCTTTGGAGGAATTGTGATGTGTGGTACGTTGACTTGGTACTTACGAACGAGCAGTTCCATCCCATATGTGCCATCCTGGAAGCGCTGGTTGATAATGGACTGTCGGAAGATAAAAGAATCATGCACACTGCCTGGGTAGTTGGCGACAACATTGGTGAAGAGTCCCCGGTGGTCCACTATTGCCTTTACATTGATGGAATGCGTGTGATTTCTGTTGTGATAGTGATGGGCAGTATCCACAGGGGGCACAATTAGGACATGTGTGCAGTCGATTACCCCCAATACAGCAAGGAATTCGGCTATGGCATAGAAGCCTTGCTTTGTCACCACCTGTTCCTGCACAGTGTTGGGGAAGTGAAGATACTGGGGTATGAAGGCTGAGGATGGCATCCAGGACAGGTGTGATGAACTTCGATAGGGCTGGCTATGAGACCTCTCTGACTCTGGCAGTTGTTGGTTGGAAAGTACCAGAGGCCAACAGGTGCAGCGTAGCCAGCAGCTTTGTCTGCAGAGGGATGTTGGTTCTCTGCTGTGCTGGGATCGTAAGTCTGTGGACGATGTTGGTCATGATGCGGTAAATGGTTGTCCTTTTGAGCCTGTAGTGGGCAATGACTTTCTCGGGCATTAGGTCTGTGAGAGTGGTGCATTTTTGGCAGGTCTGCTGTCTTACTCTGCCCTGCCTCAGTGGTGGTCCGGGGGGGGGCGGGGGCGGGTCCCGGTCTGGGGCTTGGTGGCGGTCCTGTGGGTGATGGTGGTGGGTGTTGTGGCCCTGTTGGGGCTCTGAGCTGCATGATGAGTAGCTCCATGGTGTTGCTTGTTCTTCGGGTGTGGCTGTGTGCGGGGCTCCGTTCCCTACTGTATGTAGTCATCCGTCTTTACACCTGCTTGAGGCAGGTGTTAAATACCTGTGGCGACCGCGCTTTATCGCATGTTATCGGTTCGCCTCGCCGATCTGTCAG
This sequence comes from Lissotriton vulgaris, assembly GCF_964263255.1. NCBI lineage: Eukaryota > Metazoa > Chordata > Amphibia > Caudata > Salamandridae > Lissotriton > Lissotriton vulgaris. The sequence goes on from NC_141685.1 coordinate 1,474,007,606, forward strand.
TACGTTGTGAAAGTGGTGTTGTTGTTTTTTCATCTGCATGAGAACGCCTACTCTTTTCCACACCCGAAACACAGTAGTGAATAAAAAACAAATGCAGATTCTTACATAGTATATACTGCAACATCATTTAGGACCCTACATAAATAAACAACCCTTATCAATGGGTATTTAAGGCTGAGATGCAATGCGCTATGTCTTCTACTGACAGTATCCTGCAAGGGTGCAGTGAAACATTTTGAAGATCCTGATTAGAATTTAAAAAAAAGTTCATTAATGCTCGAGATTAGATTGAGTTCCTCATCGATGTTGTTGATGTTGAGTGTTTCAACCCCGGTGAACCGGTAGAGGTTCTTACCAGGACTGATGAATGAAAAGTAGCTAAATTAACAGTTTACATTAATTAATTAGTGTGAGTTGGTACTCGGAGGATAAATGCCAGACCTATTGAATGTGTAGTTGTGATCCACATTCATGGACCTCATCAGTTAAGCTGCAGCAGAAGACTGAAAACAGTGCCTCTCGAGGCCGGGTCACCCCCTTGCTCCCTCGCCTGCTGTCCCTGCTGCCAGACAGCCTCCTTGCCAGCCCTCTGCCTGCCGCCACCGCCACCGTCACCCCCCCAGCACCCCCGAGCGGCCCTGCCACAGCTGAGCCGCCCGCTCGCCACTTTTTCCCGCCGCTGGCCCCCTGCGGCCCCGCCCACCACCGGCCAATTGGCCCAGCCGCTCGCCCCGCCCAGCAGACCCGCCCTCCCGTCCCCCTTCTTAAGGGGTGAGCCTGGTTGCCGCGGGAGTGACCACTGTGCCTCTCGAGGCCGGGTCACCCCCTTGCTCCCTCGCCTGCTGTCCCTGCTGCCAGACAGCCTCCTTGCCAGCCTCCTGCCTGCCGCCCCGACACCGTCACCCCCCCAGCACCCCCGAGCGGCCCAGCCACAGCTGAGCCGCCCGCTCGCCACTTTTTCCTGCCGCTGGCCCCCTGCGGCCCCGCCCACCACCGGCCCATTGGCCCAGCCGCTCGCCCAGCCCAGCAGACCCGCCCTCCCGTCCCCCTTCTTATGACGCCCCCTGAGCGACCGCGCAGCGGACGCGCGCAGCGGGAGCACCGATTGAGCGCTGAGTCCACGCCTGGACCGTGCCCAGCGCCAGGACCCCTGGCCCCCGAAGACCCCAGCCCACCCGCCGGATGTACGACGCCGCCACCCTCAACGCACTCAACACCGGCCGAATCCCGGGATGCTACCGAGCCACCCCGAGACGAACCCACGGACCCTTCAGCTGTCGCGCCTGCAAGTTCTCCTGCATCCGGACCTGCCCCGCACCAGCACCCGCCAAGCCGAACACCAGCAGCAACCACCTGAAGTGCATCCTACTCAACACCCGCTCCGTCCACAGACACACCATCGAACTCTGGAACCTCCTCGACACCACAGCTCCTGATGTCGTCTTCCTCACGGAAACCTGGATGAACGACTCCTCAGCGCCCGACATCGCCATCCCAGACGGCTACAAGATCACCCGAAGAGACCGAGGCAACCAGACTGGAGGAGGCATTGCCATCATCTACAGGGACACCATCCGCATCACGACCAACACCGACGACTCCCTGACAACCGCCGAACACCTGCACTTCCAGATCCACACGGACCCCAAAACCACCCTCAGAGGCACCCTCATCTACCGACCCCCGGGACCACGCACACAATTCAGCGAAGACATCGCCAACTTCATCAGCCCGCACGCCCTCCCATCCGCTGACTACATCCTCCTGGGGGACATCAACTTCCACCTGGAGAACAACAACGACCGCAACACCACCACCCTGCTTGACAACCTCGCCAACCTCGGACTCAAGCAGCTGGTGACCACCCCCACCCACCTCGCCGGACACACACTCGACGCTGTCTTCTCATCCAGCAAGGACATCGTCTTCAGCCACGCCACCGGACTCCACTGGACGGACCACAGCTGCGTCCACTTCACTTTCAGAAGATCCACGATCCACCACCACCAGCAACAGGTTGCTCGAAGAAGCTGGAACAAGATCACAGCTGACCAGCTCGCCGCTTCCCTGAGCCAGCACCCTCCTGCCAGCTCAGCGAACCCCAGCCAGGCCTCCGACAACCTCACGAAGTGGATCAGCAACTGCGCAGACGACCTCGCCCCACTGAGGACCCCGCCTAGCAGACCCGGCAGCAAGTGGCCCCATGGTTCACCGACGAACTCAAGAGCTCCAAGAAGAACTGCCGAGCCCTCGAGAAAGCCTGGAGAAGGGAGCCAACACCGGACAACATGACCACCCTCAAGCTCGCCACCCGGAAGCACCATCAACTGATCCACGCCACCAAGAAAACAGCATTCAAGGACCGGTTGGACAACAACGCACACAACTGCAAGGAACTTTTCAACATTGTGAAAGAGCTCTCCAACCCCAACGCCGGAAACAAAGACATCACCCCGTCGCAAGACCTCTGCAACTCCCTCGCCTCCTACTTCCACAACAAGATCGCTGACATACACAACAGCTTCAGCCCACAAACAACGCTCCCAACGACCGCACCAACGCCCCCCACCACCACCCTCAGCGCCTGGACCCAGATCAACACAGAAGACACCATCCGCACGATGAACTCTATCCACTCCGGATCTCCGACCGACCCCTGCCCCCACCAGGTCTTCAACAAGGCCGACGCTGTTATCGCACCCCACCTGTGGGACATCATCAACACCTCCTTCGACACCGCCACCTTCCCTGAGAGCTGGAAGCATGCCGAGCTCAGCGCCCTACTGAAGAAACCAACAGCGGACCCCACCGAACTCAAGAATTTCCGCCCCATCTCGCTCCTCCCGTTCCCAGCCAAAGTCATCGAAAAGACCGTCAACAAGCAGCTGGCCGCCTTCCTCGAGACGAATGGATCCCTCGACCCCTCACAGTCTGGCTTCCGAGCCAACCACAGCACCGAGACCGCCCTCATCGCTGCCACCGATGACATCCGAGCCCTGCTGGACAACGGTGAAACAGCGGCCCTCATCCTCCTAGACCTCTCCGCGGCGTTCGACACTGTCTGCCACCGCACCCTAGTGCAGCGCCTCAGCAACATCGGAATCCAGGAGAAGGCGCTGGAGTGGATCATCTCCTTCCTCGCTGGAAGGACACAGAGAGTCCGCCTACCACCGTTCAGATCTGCAGCCACGGAAGTCATCTGCGGCGTTCCTCAGGGCTCCTCGCTCAGCCCCACCCTCTTCAACGTCTACATGAGCCCCCTTGCGGCCATCGCACGCCAACACAACCTCAACATCATCTCCTACGCCGACGACACCCAGCTGCTCCTCTCCCTGACCAACGACCCCGCCGCCGCCAGAAACAACCTCCACGAAGGGATGAAAGCCGTAGCCGAGTGGATGACGACCAGCCGCCTGAAACTGAACTCAGACAAGACAGAAGTCCTCATCCTGGGCTCCTCGCCCTCCGCCTGGGACGACTCCTGGTGGCCCCCCGCCCTGGGCACCGCACCCAAACCGACAGACCACGCACGCAACCTGGGCTTCATCCTGCACTCCTCCCTCTCCATGACCAGATAAGTCAACGCCGTCTCCGCGTCCTGTTTTAACATCCTGCGCATGCTACAGAAGATCTTCCGGTGGATCCCCACCGAGACCAGGAAGATGGTCACCCAGGCCCTCGTCACCAGCCGACTGGACTACGGCAACGCCCTCTACGCCGGAACCACCGCCAAGCTCCAGAAGAGACTCCAGCGGATCCAGAACGCCTCAGCCAGACTCATCCTCGACATCCCCCGACGCAGCCACATCTCCGGACATCTGAGAGACCTGCACTGGCTCCCCGTCAACAAGAGAATCACCTTCCGTCTCCTCACCCACGCACACAAAGCCCTACGCGACCAAGGCCCGAGCTACCTCAACAACCGCCTCAACTTCTACGCTCCCAAACGCCACCTCCGATCGACCAACCACGCCCTTGCCGCCGTCCCCCGCATCCGGAGAGCGACAACAGGAGGAAGGTCCTTCTCCTACCTGGCCGCCAAGACCTGGAACACCCTCCCGACCGACCTTCGCCTGACCCAGGACCACCACTCCTTCAGGAAGAAACTCAAGACCTGGCTGTTCGAGCAGTAGCGGCACCCCACCCCCCCCCCCCAAGCGCCTTGAGACCCTCCGGGTAAGTAGTGCGCTCTATAAATGCCTTGATTGATTGATTGATTGATTGATTGAAAACACAGACTTTCACGGGGGTCCAGTACAGAAAGGGAAGCACATTTCCCATGACAGCAATGAACAAGAGACATATGCTGGTGTCCTACGCTTGAAATCTTGTGTGTGCCTTTTCTATTTCTCTTCATCCCCTAGGACTTGACAGTCAAAATAAATTTAAGCTACTGTACCATTCCACTGAAAGCAGCTTGCTCAATACAGCAGGCTGGTAAATTATTCGTTTGATTGTTGCTAAGCTCAAGTTTGGAGAGACAACAAAGTGTGGTGTCACTGCTGAAAGAAGAGGTATAAGGTGTAGTAAATGGGAGCAAATACTAGCATTAAAGTTGCACTCTAGCGAAATAGAGTATCAAGTCTGGTTTTTTTTTTGCATTAAGGTTTGTAATATCATCTTTGAAATGTTTACCCTTGCGTGGTGACTTATTTATCCAGGTCATATTGCTTTTCGGGTTTTCCTTATTCTGGGTTTGTTTCTGCAGTTATTTCAGTTTGTTTTTTGAGGGGATGTGAAGTCTGTGGGCTGTTTATTTCCTTAATTTTCAAGACCTTAATCCTGGTTTAAGGGATGCAGCACCTCAGAACATGATGTCAACAATACCGATTAGCTGGGAGGTCATTTACCACGTTGCTGGAGATTTTAATGAAATGCACAGCAAGTGTGACTAGTGCTGTGCTGAGGTGAGCTGAGGATGTTGAGAGAGTAAGAGAAAGGCAGCAGAGATGGCAGCAGATCACTTTCAGAGGGTTTTTGCTGGCAACCAACCACATGACATCACTGTAAGGCAGATAAACAGACTACTTCCTATGGAGATGATGTCTTACCCTCGTCATTCAAGCTGTCTCAGTGGACGCTCTCTCTCATCCCTGCTCACTTTTGCCAAAGCCTCCCTCACTCAAGCCCCCTTCCCAGAAGCTCTCAAGATAGACCAGATCCTCCCATGCCTAAAGAAACCAACACCAGATCATGATGACCTCGCCCACTACCGGTATATCACTCAGCTACCCTTCATCAGAAAGATCATTAAAAAAGCAGTCAAAACTCAACACCATAGGGGGCGTGACCAGTAGCATGGCTGAGTAAGTCGTGCTTTCGCCGAGCTCCGGCTGAAAGCTAGATCTGTTGTACATTCCGGCGAACTGCATACCCAGAGACACTATATATCTACACCTGCGTGACCCAGCTTACCTCCGGAACTGGCTGATGTGGCAAGACTGCCAGGAGTGCTCTCTGTGGGCTAAAATGTCAGCTCGATCTGCCGCTGAGAACGAGGACCCAAGATGGTGCCGGGGAGAAGACAGGTCGACGATGCAGCGATTTGAGTGGCCGGGGGTTACAGGAGATGGGTACTGGAGGGGTGAGCTGCCCTCCCGTCCCTGCCTGTGACGGCCCAAGCAGAGTGGGGTCCCTAAGGCCGGACATACAGCCACGAACTGCCGCAGATGAGCGAGTCCCCCTCCCCCCACCAGAGGTGTCCCAGAGTGCAGCGGGGATCTGGGGCCCTGCGGCCGTGACTGAGGAGATGAGCGGGCGACCGGGCCTATATGTGAGCGAATGACCTGCCGTCTGGAAGAGGCGTTGTGACTGAGGAGAGGGATGCCTAGAGGCGGGGGTGCCCGGAGCACCAGACGCGGCGATTCGAGTGACCAGGAGCTCCAGGAGACGATTACCAGAGGTGGGAGCTGTCCTCTCATCCCTGCCTGAGACGGCACTAGCAGAGTGGGGTTCCTGAAGGCGGCCTTGGAGACCACGAACTGCCGCGGATGAGCGAGTCCCCCTCCCCCCCCACCAGAGGTGTCCTGTCATCCAACCCCCGCTCAGATACAGACACCCTACTTCAAGCGATCAATACATCCAGAGAGGTACTATGGGGGGAGATCGGTGCAATGGGCGGGGAGGTGTCGCTTTTGTGGCAGGATCTTAGAATCTTGGTAGATAGAGTCAAGGAGGTGGAGACCCAGCTGGGCGAAGCAGAGGACTCACTGCAGGACCTACGCAAAGGAGTGGTGGACCTACAATCTTCCCACAAGGATCTACTATGGCCAGTGGACGATGCGGAAAATAGAGCAAGCTGCAATAACCTGCGTTTTGTGGGCTTTAGGGAAGGAATTGAAGGAACGCACATGTCAGAGTTCCTACATACGTGGCTTTTACGCACCTTCCCGAAAGACAAATTCTCTACTTGCTTTGACATAGAGAGGGCTCATAGGGCGTTAATGGCCAGATCCCTGCTGGAGCACAGCCACCTCCTGTGATAGCACGTTTTCTGAACTTTCTAGACAGAGATATGATCCTGAGGGAAGCCAGAAAGATCGGGGAGATCCGACACGAGAATGCACGCATACTGACTTTCCCAGACTATAGCAGGGAGGTGAAGAAGCAGAGACGCACATTCAATTCCGTTAAAGTCAAATTGCGGGAACATAAGATTTAATACATGCTACTCTTTCCTGCGAAGCTGAAAGTACTGTTTTTGGGCAAATCCCACTTTTTCCAGACACCGGAGTAGGCCTGGCAGTGGCTGGAGGAACGCCCCACACTGGGGCACGCAGAAGCAGCGACGCATGATGGGGGGCCCTCTGGAAGGGGCGCCAGATGATCTCCAGGCCCACAGTGATCATTACGGCCGTGACAATCTCGTAGGGGAAGACTCCTGGAGACAACTCCATATGTCCCTAAAAACAAAGGTAGATTCCGACGGCGCAGTGAATGCTCCCTGGACTTTCGGCTCTCGGTGGGCGTACACACGCTCCGCCTTCCTTATTGTCCCCACCCGGACACCGAGAACGAAACCAGAGACTCTTCCTCAGTTGAGGAGGAGGCTGCAGACCCCTCCATGCACCCCTTGGCAGCTGAAATCCTGGCGATGGAATGAGACGCAACGAAGGAGGCTACGGCATCACATGGAGACCTGCCGGATTCCCACTTGTGAATGGTGGTCTGAAGAGTTGGCCGTGGACTAATTTGATATTTCTGAGCCTGCAAGCTGGATATTCGCCCCCCTTTTTTCTCTTTCTTTCTACGTTATTTCTGTCGCAGCCTACAGAGACATATAGGACAACCGCGGAGCCAAATGCGACAGCCCTGGAGTGGCTGCAGACTTGGACCCTTAGTGGCTCGCTTGTTTTGGCAGGAGTGTTCTTGCTTGGTTCTATCTCTGTCCCTGTTTCCTCTTCTCTTTCATGTTCTTTTTGCAGGATTTTGGGTTTGTTGCGGGAGTTGGAATTTCTGACATAAGTGGGGACTGGGAGGGCGATAGACCTCCACCAACCTAGTGTTCACACCCCGGCGACTGGCAGGGATGCAACCTCGAGAGGGGGATAGTGATGAGGGGGAGGGGGGATGGGGGTAAAGGAGTTCTATAGTTAGGTTTTTTATTTTTGTAGTGTAAAGGCAGTCACATGGTCACTCAGAGACCTGCACTTATCTGCTCTTCCCGCCAGAGTTATACTTTGACCACCCAATACTATGGCCCCTGTGACTGAATCCAGCCCCCGCTGCTGAGATGGAGAATGCCATCTACAAGATACTCACATGGAATGTGAACGGCCTAGGGGGTAAAATAAAGAGGGGGGCTGGTATCCACATATATAAAACGGGCCCACCCGGATGTGGTCCTATTGCAGGAGACTCACCTTAAGGGCACAAAGTGTGGGTTTCTGGCGAGGGGAGCCTACATAATTTAGCAAACACAGGATACACTGCTGGGTCCCGGGGGGTGGCAATCATACTTAGAAAATCTCCCCCTTTCAAGATATCTCGGACATGGGCAGATCCCCAGGGCAGGTATGTGGGAGTGACGGGGACATGGGGTAGACGGAAGGTTACAATAGTCTCGGTTTATGCCCCTGAAGTTACAGGACAGGACCCTACGTGGATTGACTGACATTCTGCTTGATACCCTGGAAACACTACATATAATAGGGGGAGACTTCAACTACGTCAAGTCCATCCATATGGACCGTTCAGGGAACTGTACCGACCAGCCCCCGACTACGCACCTGGCAGGGGTGATGGACACGCTGGGTCTGATAGACATATGGCGGTATCTCCACCCGGACACCCTAATTTATTCATACTACTCTGGGGCACACAGGACGCACTCCCAGCTGGACTATGTCTTCCTCCCACGGCGGGCCACGGGCAATGACTGTGAGGCGGCATACCTGGCACGCGAAATCTCTGACCACTCCCCAATGTTGGTTAGGGCAGGAGGGAAGCCCAGGGCGAGAAGTGGAAACTGGAGGTTGACGGCTTGGGACCTACAGAACACTGAGATATTAAGTGGCCTGCGGGCCAACGCGAAAGTGTATTTCACTAAAAATGTGGGTTCGGTGCAACCAAGGGTGATAGTGTGGGAGGCGTATAAGACGGAACTCTGTGATAGGGCCCAAAGTCAAATAGCCTGGGAGAAGCAGAAATCACGAGAGGAACTTACATCCATGGAAGCCCAAATTTTGATGCTGGAACAACATAATCTGGTGGGGCGCGACTTACAGGTACAACGGCTTCTGACTGACACTCAACAACGCTACAGGCACAGGCGACCCTCCATAGGCTGTATGATGTTGGGGATAAATCTGTCAAACTCGTTGCTTGGCTTAGTCGCAAGGAACTTGACGCCCGCTGGATTGAAAATATAGTGGACACTCAGGGACAGATGCATAGGACAGACGCACAAATAGTACAAGCATTTGCCTCCTACTTTAGGGATTTCTATGCGGCCAGGGAGCTGGCTACCCCGGAGGAGATACTAGCATATCTAGCCACTGTTCAGACTCAGAGCCCAGCGGCTGAGGAAATGGAAGATCTTGAGGCGGACATATCGGTGACCGAACTTAAAGAGACAATATCTAAATTGCGCCATAGGAAGTCCCCAGGACCGAATGGACTCCCTGCGGAGTTCTATAAGAAAGGGCAGACCTCCTGGTGGTGCACTTGTAAGCACTATTCAGGGATGCAGCCCAAGAGGGCGCCTTTCCACTGGATCTTAAACTGCCACAATTATCCTCATCCATAAACCAGGAAAGCCACCCGAGGAGTGTGCATCTTATGGCCCAATCTCCCTCCTCAATATAGAGGTTAAACTCCTTGTGACGATACTGGCCCTTTGTTTACGCCAAGTAATTTCAGGCCTGGTACACCAAGATCAAACAGGTTTCCTATAGGATCAGGCGACCCGACAGAATCTGCGGCGGACCCACAACTGGCTTATGGCGGTACAGGACCGCGATGACCCACACATGTTTCTTTCTTTAGACTCGGAAAAAGCATTTGACGCTGTCCATTGGCCCTTTTTAGAGGCGGTCCTTGTCAAATTCGGCATCGGCTCCAAATTCAGACATGGGGTGGGACTCCTATATGCGGATCCACGAGCTTGAGTGAAAGTGAATGGGCTCCTGTCTGAGGACTTCCCCATTAGAAGAGGAACCCAACAGGGGTATCCTCTGTCCCCCCTACTATTGACCCTCACCATTGAAATCGTGTCCTGTGAGGTCAGGCAGATGAAGGAGATACGAGGGTTCCAAATCATGCAGACTGATCTGGAGGAAGAAAAGGTTTCGTTATATACGGATGATATTCTGTTGTATGTTACTCAACCAGAAGCACGATCCCCACGCTATTTACGCTCAGCGACGGCTCGTGGAGGGAGTTACGGTGGGGCAGGAGGGTGGGGAGGGGGAGGGGCAGGGTGGAGGTTGCTAAAAACCGGCATATGGATAATTGCAGGTAAGTAAACAATTTAATTAATAAAACGAATTTCGTAGCTCGCACTGCATTGCATTTTGCGATGCAAGGCGCACTACGAAATTCGTTTTATTAATTAAATTGTTTACTTACCTGCAATTATCCATATGCCGGTTTTTAGCAACCTCCACCATGCCCCTCCCCCTCCCCACCCTCCTGCCCCACCGTAACTCCCTCCACGAGCCGTCGCTGTTTACGCTCCTGAGCAGGTATGGAACCTTCTCGGGTTCTATGATTAATTGCTATAAATCGGTACTGTATAGCCCACGATCTGAGGTAATGTGGCCCCCTCTCCCAGGACCTCTCCTGGTTACGCAGACGGGTTTCACGTACCTGGGGATCTATATAACGACCAATAGAAATCTCTCCTACCCAAAAAAACATTCAGCGAGTCATAGCAAATTTTACAGTGAACGCTCTATGCTGGAAAACGCTTCCCCTTACGATACTTGCCGCCATGTTTAAAATGATAACGCTGCCTCGCTTTCTGTACGCCCTTCAAAATGAATGCTTCCCTCTTCCTCGACAGACGTTTCAGACGATAGCATATGAACTATGTTCACTGCTATGGCTAGGGAAACAACCAAGGTTTGCGCTGAGTACACTGCAGCGAAACCAATATAATGGAGCAATATCCCTGCCGGATATCGAGGCCTACTACTGGGCAGAGCATCTACTGCCGGTGAATGACTGGCTCCATGCCCTGGCGGATCACCCCACCTATAAATTGGAAAGGGACACCATGGCAGGTCGATCATGCCTATTTCATTTTTATGGGGTTTTAGGTAGGAGACGCCTACTGCCCGCCATGCAAATAACCATTGGGATATAGGACAGGGTGACTAAGACCTTAGGATGGGATTGTAAACAGATAAAACAGACACCGATATGGAACTGTGCCTGGTTGGGGGAACTCCACACACTTATGGGCTTTGGGGGTTGGGATGACATTGGAATCTCCATGCTGGTGGCTGTGGTGGCAAAGGGGGACCTTAAACCCTTCAGGTCTTTGGCAGTGGAGTTCAGACTACACTCCACCCAACTACGCGCAACTACAACATGCGTGGAGGTCTGAGAGCGCGCTCTCTGCCCCCCTACCGGAATATGCTCCACTGGAGGGTCGCTTACTACAAGAGCAGATAGCCAACAAGACAGTATCTCTGACATATAGAACCGTGAAAAATAACATGCCAGACAAACTGGGGAAATTGAGAGAAACATGGGAGCACAACCTGAGCGCGATGGACACAGTGGGCTGGGAGGCTGCCCTGGTGCATCATAGGGAGGTGGCGATTAAATCCCGCCTCCATCTCATCTGATACAAAATATTACACAGGGTATACTTCGATATGGCTCAACTTCACCGAATAGGGCGTGCAAGTGACCCCAGTTGTCTGCGATGTAGACTTTCGCAGGGGGATTTCTACCACACAATTTGGGACTGTTCTGCCATTCACACCTATGGGACACAAAGATTGGGAGAGTTGAGTAAGGTGCTTGAGACCACACTTCCCCTAGACCCTAAATTCGTATTGCTGGGAATATTCCACGATATTGACTTGAGTCACCCACAACTTATTTTTGCATTATTGGCATTAGTGGTGGCGAAAAGAGATGTGGCACGCGCATGGAGGCAGCACTTCCCCCTCAGCTAGATGAATGGAGAAGGGGAATGGAACTGTACATGGTGGCAGAAAGGGTCACATATAAAGCGAGAGTATATCCCCAGAAGTTCCATAAGGTATGGGGAAAATGGAGGAAGTATCATGGATTGGATGGGGGTTTGGAACCTGACTAGCGTAATGTGGGTATCTTCGAATCTTACAGTGTTCAGAGATGGAGTACTCTGGGATATGTGTATCAGACCTCAGGGGAGAGCGGATGGAGAGAGGAGTAGATTCCCAAATGTGTCACTGGCAGCACAGCCGGATCTTATGTGGGTATCTGTCATGGAAAAGGTGCTATGGGAAGCGGGTGTGTGAGTGGGAGGGTATTTGGGTGCAAGAATGACTATCTGTGACGCGTTGGTTCTGTTTTGGTTGAAAATGCAAATAAAAATATTTAAAACAAAGAAACTCAACACCATGACCACATCAGTGCTAGCCATGTCCTGCATGACTATTAATCTGCAATCTGGCATCAGGTCACACTACAGCATGGAGACTGCTATCTGCACATCATAGACAACACACTCCTGACCATAGATGAAGATGACCCCTGCCACCTGATCTTGCTGAACCTCTCACCTACTTTTGACACAGTTGACTATCCAACCATTATCCATATCCTAGAGTCTTGAATGGGATTGGCTGGCTACGCCCTTCACTGGTTCTTGTTCTACCTTTCCAATTGGTACTTGTTCATTTACATCAACACTTCCAGATGCTAAAAGAGTCTCACAGTGTTTAATACTGTCCCATTTAAGCTTCCACCATTATATAAAGACCATTGCTCACAGATAAGAATTGCAAAGTTAACATGCAAATCAATCTCTGAAAAAATGCAGGTACTCTTTCTTAATAGTATATTGTGATTAGAGCGTTAAGGCAATACATTGGAAAAAAGTAACTTTTTGTTGGCCGTTTTCTTACGAATGCTCTTGTGCAGATCAGGGTCTCACACAATGGAAGAATTACAAACAGGTGAGCCACCTATGGCTGGAGTCATTCAGTGGCATATTAGCTTCCCTGGAATAGTGGCCTCATTGTTATAAGATCAGATCTGTACCTTCTTCATGAACACTGCTCTTTCAAGTGCCATCATGGTCAACCTGAAGAAAGTTATGACTGTAACTGGTCATATCCAGATCAGTCTTGGTCGTGCTGCAATGGTTACTGAGTTCAAAACACTTTCATCTTTGAGAAAGAAAAATGAGATAATCTGTTAGCAAAATATGACAGCCGCATCCATTTATCCACTTGGAAGAAACTTTTTAAATTATTGTGAAAGCAATCAAAACTGAATGAAATGAAACCATGGTAACAATCTTTACATGGGAAACAGAGAGAGAACCCCTGAGAATATGTACCAAGCGAGGAAAGGGCCACCTCGGTTCAAGGAAGCTCTATTTATGATCTAGCTACAAAATATGTGAACTTGGCCTTCCTGGATTGAGACGAGGCATTGAAAAAAGGCCCTCAAAAGGATTCATTCTAAAATTGTGCCAATTATTCTTTTATTGGCATCCTTTTTAGGTCTCCCCTAGGCATTGCTTGCGCTATCTCTTCAAGACATGCTGTTTTCAGAATACGGGCTTTAGGCTACACCTATTTCCCACAGATGTTTTCAATTGGCTCCTTTGACTGTCTTTTGTAAATGCAATTTTTCCTTTGGTTCGTTTATTTAGTAGCCCCTCCTTAGTCCCTCCTTTTCTATTATTGTAACTTCCATAAGGATTGCCCCTGTTACAAGTGACTTTACATGGTACCTTTTATTTTAAATTTCTGACCACTCTTTTCTTAATGACCTCTTCGTCGTAGCTGGAGTTGCAGGGACAACAGCTATGCACTTCCCTGACCACATTTACCCGACACATTGTTCCCGTTATTTAAGTCTCTTTTTACATTTTATTATAGTTGTTTAGCGTGCGCTGCTCAGTAAGAGTGTCTGTATTAAAACATATGTTTTTTTAGAACGCGTCACACCACACTTCATCTTTAACATGGCGGCTGCGCTCCTTTCTTTTGTTTTTTTTAAGTTCAGAATATAGTTTATTGATAATCATGTAAATCACTTATACAAATTAAAGACATCAATGCAAAGATAAAGTATACACTAAAGTAAATAAAAGAGACACTCCAAAGGAAATAGACCATAAAAGTAACCAGCTATAGTAAAATATGCAAACATTATTAACTTGTGAATATACTAAAGAATGGTAGACTGTTTGTTAACCCCTTCACTGCTGGCCCGTTTCCGCCCCTGTGCTGTAAACAAATGAACAGGGGCGGGCCATGACGAACCCCAGCCGTCATCAGCACACGAGCACTGTAGTGCATGACGGCTGGGGTTCGTCATCAGCATGCAGGGGGTTAATAGAAAGTAAGTAAAACAATGAAGGGAACTCAAGGAGGTTTAGCGACTTCCTGTTGAAAGGGGGATTTAGGCAGAGAGCGGAGAGCACATGTATCAAAAAATGAGGTGACTGGGTCCCATAACTGTTTTCGTTTTGGAGCCAAAGCGAGTGGATAAACAAACGTTGTGTCTAGCCTTTGATTATAACATACAGCGTACCACCAGGCCTGATACGAGAGTTTAGTAAAGTCCTTCCAAGCCTTAGTAATCTGCTGAAAGGCTACTGCAATAAGCAAGTCAATTATTTTTATGCTGAAAGTGCAGTGATCCCAGATGGGGGAGATACTACCTAAAAAAATATGAGATATATGGAATGGATTTGTAGTGGCAAATATGTTATTGATTTGAGACCATACCTTAACCCAAAACGTATGAACCGGGGTACAATTGAAAAGCAGGTGTAGTAAATCTGCATAAGGTGTAGAGCAAGTCCAACATGTATGTGACAAGTCAGGGTATCTTTTACTAAGAATAAGTGGAGAAAGTAAGAGTCGGTTATAGATAAAAAACAAAGATTGAATAGTATTTGCAGCCCTGGAGGATTTCCGTAACCTTACCCATAATTTATCCCATAACTCAACAGACCATGAGATACCTATGTCCCCTTCCCATGCTTCTTCCACTTTAGTCTTTGTGCGTGGTGATGCTTGAGCATGTAGCAAAGAATAAATCTTAGACGCCCTAGTCCCTCTGATAAGTAGAGTGCGCAATTGAGAAATTATAGGAGATTCACGAGGAGACGTGTAAGGCAACGTGATATACGACTCATATGCTAATTGAAGTGCTTGTGTTAATTTGAGATACGTAGCATGAAAAGAAGGAGGAAGATGAAAAGATGCAGCAGCTTCTGAGAAAGAAATAATACTAGAATTTTTTGGAATATTTGATGTACCTAAACGAGACCACGACATCTCCAAGACTTCCAAAAAAATGGTTTATTATTTATTAAAATCAAAGAATTATGCCAAATGGGTTGTTCAAAAAAAGAAGAAATTAACGGAGATGGCAGAATTTTAGAAGTGTCTTTGAGGATCAGAGTGGAAATAGACTGCAGTTGACGATAAAAAGAGAGGTATTCCAGAAAAGAGAAGGGAGATATGTATGCCAATTCTAGCGTTGTCCACAAGGGAGAGAATGTGGAAGAATCTTCAATCCATTTAGAAGCCTGGTTTAGTAGAAAGGATTTGTGATACAAAGAAAAATTCGGGAAATTTACCCCACCCTCTGCTTTCGGGAGCGTTAATTTTGATATAGACATGCAAGCCTTTTTGCGTCCCCACAAGAATGAAGAAAGAATGGAATTAATTTTCTTGAAATGAAGTGAAGGGATAGAGAATGGAATATTGGAAATTGTGAATAAAACCAAGGGGGATAGCATCATTTTGATAGTATCCAATCTGCCCCACCAAGATAAATATAGAGGATGTCATTTTGTGGTAAGGTCTGTCAATTTATTTAAGCAATCTTCCATACAACGTGAAACCGTACCTGAGAGAGTAGGAGTAAAGTGAAGACCCAAATATTTGATACAGTTAGGGTTCCATGTGAAACCCGAAGTAATGAAATCCGATTTATAAGTGAATATAGTCAAGGGGAAAATCCCGCATTTAGCTTTATTTAATTTGTAGCCAGAGACCGAGGCAAATAAGTTGACTTCAGTTAAAAAAGCAGGTAACGAAATCGTGGGGTCAGACAAGAACAATAGAACATCGTCCGCATACGCCGCCATTTTAATTGTGGATTGCTGAAACGTGAAACCCTTTATGGCAGTATTATGGCGAATTCGCAATAGAAATGGCTCTAAGGCAAGATTGAATAGGAAAGGCGAAAGAATACATCCCTGGCGAACCCCTCTACCATGAGAGAAATATGAAGAAATACCGCCATTTGCCGCAATAGCAGCTCTAGGGTATGAATATAGGAGAGAGATGAGGGAAGAAATTTTTGGGCCGAAGCCAAACCATTTCAGCGTCTGAAAAAGATACGACCATTCGACTCTGTCAAAAGCCTTTTCCGTCCTTTCTTTTGTTTTGCACAGCTATTGCAACTCGATTTTGAAAACCTTATATATTTTTTTTTAAGCACACCTTGCCACTCTAACTTTTACAATGGTGGCTACCTGTCTTTCTTTTGTTCTGCGCTGCTCGCCCAACTGAACTTTCAAAACATTCTATGTGGCTTTCCGATGGCCATCCGCTCTCTGTCCTTTTAACTTGCGTGGTGTCCTCCTGGCCCGCTCCTCCAATTGGCTGGTGCCTTTAGATTATGACTTCATCGCTCCAGGGTTGTGACATGACATCCTATTTCACCACGACGTCTTGCTGTTCTTTTTTAACCACTTTGTTAGAGTGCATGTTTTGTGCTTTCTCTCTTGATTATGTTTATCTTCCCTGAGGAGAGCTCAGTTCACTGTCTTCATGTCCCAGCCACATTTACATTTCGCCATAGTATGTGTGCTTTATTGCCTTTTACTGTGTTGATAGTCAGCATGCTCTCCACACCTGGGGGCACCAAACACCCATCCTATATGTTAATTTGATATTGTGTCGTTATCACAGCAAAGATCCTACCTGCTTCTCCAGCCTCCTTCACCAACCATCCCCGTGTACTTTGGCTCCGGATCCCGGTTTTGCCTGATTCCTAGCTAGCAGATAGCAGCAATGCTGTGTGTAATATTGTGCAGAGTAATGTAACACAATGACATTTGGAACACATAAGGGGCGCCCACTGCCAATACCGTACATCGAATTGGCCAGAAGGTACATCGTGTGCATGTGTGTGTGTGTGTTGCTCATAGCCTGGACCTGGTGCTCACTGACAGAGTTGCAGCTTATCTCTTCTCAGGAAGCTGGCTCGCTTTACAACTGCATGCAATGACGTGGTCACAATCTTTCTTACAGTAATCACCATGGAGCGCAATATCAAATTTTAACACAGAAACGTTTTTTGATTGTTATAATGTAATGACTTTGTTCTTCCCGACCAGATAATTGATGTCTCATCAATCCCGCCACCCTGATTAGTGTCTCAGTTTCAGATACAATTAAAGCTGAAACATGTTCTTTTAGCAGAGAATCTGGAGCTTAAAATCTTTTTGTGTCCTTTATTAAGCCCTTTCGTAAAATGTTTTGCTCTTCCACATTAGTTTGTTGTAACTTGGGAACCAGTTTATCTTCTAGTGCAAGTACTGTACCTTTCCACCAGTTTGATTGTTACCACCCTGTAGCAGTATAAATGCATCAAACACTAACTCCTAGCACATTCACCCTACCACACTGCACCATCAAGCACAGACATATCACACTGACAATCCGCTCGTGTAGGCTAGCACACAAAGGCACCACACAGCACCATCAAGCAAAGAACACCTCATACCCAGCCAGCCCATGCATGCAAAACACAAAGGGACCCCACAGCACCACCGAGCACAGATATATCATGCCAAAACTCAGCTTCATGCAGTCTAGCTCAAAAAGATACCAAACAGCACCACCAAGCACACACAGACCACAAGTCACCCTACTTGTACAGGCAACACACCAAGGCACCACACTTCACTATCAAGCACAGACACAACACACTGCCACCCGGCTTGTGCAGCCTAGCACACAAGGAAGGATTCCACACTGCACCATCAAGCACAAACGCACCTCACCTCTACACAGTGTATGCAGGCAACACACAATGGGACCATACTGCACCAAAAAGCACAGACACACCACATCACTACCCAGCCAGTGCAGGCTAGAACACAAACATCCCACTTCGCAACATCTCTCACAGGCTCATAACAACTTTGGTTGTATGAGAGAATAATGCAGGGAAATACTCTGCATGCCTTTACCAGGCTTTTGTTACCCCAGATGTTTTTAGAACGCATATGCTTTTACAACGTATGCCTTTACCACACATTTTTTACATATCTCAACAATGTATTTGTGGGGGAGACCCCCCACATCCCTGAACTTACCTTAAATGCATGGTAAAAGCATATGTTGTAAAAGCATATATATTCTAAAAACGTGTGGAAAAAAATGTGCGGTAAAGGTACAATGTGGTAAAAACCTTGTTGTAAAGGCTGTTTCCCAACAATATCCAGGTCATGCAACCTGTGCACAAAGAGAAATCAGAGAAAGGCACCCCACACAGACTGCAAACAATGACATCACAGAGAGACAACACTCAGACAACCCTCACAGACCTCAGGCAAACACATCAGACACCCTGAAAAATCGAACACAGACATTTGCTCTAGACATAGACATCTCACACTGACATCGGAGTCATACTCACATCAGAACATAGACTGAGGCACAGATACAACACACAAACAGCAGAATCTGACACAGACATCACAATCAGACGCACACATCAGAGTCAGACAGACATTAGAATAAGATGATAGAAACAAGCACAGACATGAGATCCAGAAAGCACACAAACATCAGAGTAAAACATCCGACCCAGACATCAGACTTTTACTCAGAAATTATACACATACACCAGAGACAGACACAGACATCAGACACATAGCACAGTCACTCAGACACAAACATCAGACAGCGACATCGCACTGAGAGATGGTTTGTCTACACATCCTCCATTTAAGACACTCTACCCAATGAATTTGAAAGGATGTCCCTCGCGCCGCTCCTGGCTGCTGCCCTTCTAGTCAGGCACAGAAAGTCTGTCACTAGTTTGTACCCCTGCCTGGGCTCTGATCTCCAGCAGAAGCATGAGACTGTTTGTTTTTTCTTTTTTGAAACTTCATTCACAGTCTTCACGCCCCCCACTGTTGCCCATAGATGGCAGTGGACACCCAGTGGCCAAAATGTGTGCATTGCCAGCACAAGACACAAATGCAAAAACAGCTCCCCCGCCCCCATCTAGTACTAGTACACAACCAGTCTAAACACACACATTCATACAACACTAAACAGAGGAACTTCCAAATATGCAAGTTTTGGCTACTAGTTATACAAAAATAACACTTGAAATAAGTACTTCTCAATGCAGTTCTATATTATGCCTATGTTCTTGTGTAATGTAACTGGTGCTGATATTCAGCATTCCAATACCTTTGAGTCTTGTTCGCTCTATATAAAACTACAAAAAAAAACCTACACGTTAAACAACAGACATTCTCGCACTCAGGATAATGTGCTGCATAGCTAAAAAATGTATAAGGTCCCAAAGGCGAGACCAATTGCATTGCAAATGCATGTTTAAATAACGTCTTACATCTCCCTCATGTATCCCCCATGCTACATCACTCCAAGCTGAAACTACACAATTTTCGGTAAAATAAAGATATTGAGACACATGTACTAACCATTTAGGCGGTTGGTAATGGCTGATTGGGACATTTATGACTATACAAATATTTTTACATATGTGCAAAACACAAATTGCCATTCTGTAACACGTTACTGAAAGCTAATTTATGTATTTGATTTGGTATTTGGAAGGGTTGTGTTTAGGGCGTCCCTCCCAAATACTGAATCTGAATGAAATGTATTCATGTTTTAGTGATGGAATTAGGGTTGCAAAACAATCATATTTTACCGACTCCTTGAAGAAGGTGGTAACCCATTCACAAATGAGAATGAGTGGCGTGAGGAACATCCTCATGTCTTTGAGAAAGGAAAACAAATATTTCTTAAAGAATGTAGTGGTCCCAACAGGATGCATTTAAAAAAGAAAATATTTCTTATTAAAAAGCAATCAAAGAACCTCAGCAGGCCACCATCCCAGTGAAGACTGCAATTCCTAATGGGTTGCAAATTGCGACCTACCTCATTAATATACATTAGCTAGGTTAATTTGCGACTCACTAGGAATCGCTAATGAAACTCAAAAGAGTTTTATATATTGGGAATACCGATTTCCTGATTGGGATTTGGAGAGAATCACAATTAGGAAATAAGGTATTCCTTATGATGGTACACAGACAAAATAGCGATTTTTAAATATCGATATGCAAAAATATCGAAGTTTAAATATCGATATACAAAAATATCGAAGGTAAGTAATATCGACAGTCTAAATATCGATATTGGTATGATATCAGTAATATCGAAGTTGTAAATATCGATGTTAATAATATCGAAATTAATAACTTTGATGTTACTAATATCAATTTTTAAATACATTTAGTGTATATTATATTGTATTTATTATGTTTTATTATTTATTTTTAATGTTATTTTATTAAATATTGTCTTTTACTACTGTAGCGGGTTGTGGGTTTATAGGGGAATAGGGTGGGAAGTAATTTAATTATGTTAAATTAATTATTAATTATTAGGAATTATTAATTAATTAATTGAGAATTAATTTTAAATTATTTTTAATTAATTTATTAATTGATAAATATGTTCTGTAGCGGGTTATGGGTTTATAGGGGAATAGGGTGGGAAGTAATTTAATAATAATTAATTAATTGATATATGTTTGTACATATTTTAATTAATAATTAATTGGTAATTAATTTCTATGAATTACTTAATTAATTATTATAATTTTTTTCATATTTATAATGATTAATTAGTTGGTAATTAATTATTATTAAATATTTAATTAAATTAATTATAGTAATTTTTATATATAATTTATTGTTATTCTTAATTAATTAATTGTGCAAAATAATATTAATTTTTGAATTAAATTAATTACAGCAAATGTGCTAATATATTTACTTTATTGTTATTGTTAATTAATAATTAATTGGTAATTAAATAATATTAATTAACTTTGGGTACAGGGGTATTTTTAGGGTTCAGGGTCAGTTTTCAGTTCATGGGTACAGGGGTATTTTTAGGGTTCAGGGTCAGTTTTCAGTTCATGGGTAAAGGGGTATTTTTAGGGTTCAGGGTCAGTTTTCAGTTCATGGGTAAAGGGGTATTTTTAGGGTTCAGGGTCAGTTTTCAGTTTTTGGGTAAAGGGGTATTTTTAGGGTTCAGGGTCAGTTTTCAGTTCATGGGTACAGGGGTATTTTTAGGGTTCAGGGTCAGTTTTCAGTTCATGGGTAAAGGGGTATTTTTAGGGTTCAGGGTCAGTTTTCAGTTCATGGGTAAAGGGGTATTTTTAGGGTTCAGGGTCAGTTTTCAGTTTTTGGGTAAAGGGGTATTTTTAGGGTTCAGGGTCAGTTTTCAGTTTTTGGGTAAAGGGGTATTTTTAGGGTTCAGGGTCAGTTTTCAGTTTTTGGGTAAAGGGGTATTTTTAGGGTTCAGGGTCAGTTTTCAGTTTTTGGGTAAAGGGGTATTTTTAGGGTTCAGGGTCAGTTTTCAGTTCATGGGTAAAGGGGTATTTTTAGGGTTCTGGGTCAGTTTTGGGTTTTTGGGGTACAGTCGTACAGGGTAAAAATTAAATAAATTTAAATTAAATCAATTAAATGAAATTACAAAATATAAAATTACATTAAATTATTAAGTTTTTAATTTATTTTAAATGTATATGTATTCGTTTTAATTTTTTAATTATGTTTTAATATTTGTATTTAATATTTGTAATATTATATGTATTTTATAGTTATTTTAACATTATTATTAATACATTTAAAAAAACGATATTTTTAATTTCGATATTTTTGTACTACGATATTATTTTTTCGATATTTTTGTACTTACCTTGTTAGGGATAGGATTCCGATATTTTTGACTTCGATATTTTTGTCCCGATATTTTTGTATGTCGATATTTTTGATTTCGATATTTAGTCAGACATTCCCTTATGATAGTACATCTTGCCCCTAATGAGGTGTCTGCATAACTTTGCCAGAGAAACTGCACTAGACAGATGAAGCAAGGATTTGTCTCTCGGAAAAACTTTTAAGGCCTTAATAGCAAAACGTTGTCTCTAGGGTGTCCCAACATGGACACAGATGTGGAAATTTTATTTCTCAACATAATTTAGAATTTGATTAAGTACTGCAAGTAATGAAGTTTGCCGGTAAGTGCAGTCCACTAGGATTGTACGACAGTACAACACAGGAAAATGCAATGTATGCCTTTACCACGCATTTGTTAGCACTCATGTTTTTATCTCAAATACATATTTACAACGCATTCCAATACCACACATTAGTTTTAGATTTAAAAACAATGGGGCATATTATCAACAACTAGCGATATTTATCGCTAAATGAGCGTACCGATATTTTTTTTATCGCCGCGTATCGCCGGATTTTATCGCAGAGATAACGTGCTATTAGCAACGTTTATCTCAAATGCGATAAAATATCCGGCGATAGCGGCTCAATGCGTGAATATCGCTGGAAATCCAGCGATATTCGAGGGGACGGAGGGGCAAGATGGCGGCCGCTTGAACGGCCGGTGCAGCACAGCGATGAGGATACGGACTGAAACTCACCCGGGACCAAGCAACATGCCTGGGGAATCTACATTCTGAAGCAGTATACTATTTGGTATGAAAAACCGCGGCTGATTAATACTCGCGGAAAAAACATTTACCGGCTTTCGGAGGTCCGGGTGGGATGCTGACTCTCACCGGTGGCGAAACTGATTCTGCGGGCGGTTCGGCTGACTCTGAGGTCTCTTGCTGCTACCTTCGCCTTCCGTGCTGCTGAGAGGCGGAGTCAGCTGCAAAGTCAGCTGCGGAGCCAAGCGCGGAGTCGGCTGTGGAGAAAAGCCCTGACACAGAGCAACAGAGGCGGCTGGGGAAGCGCCGACCTATACCAGCAGCCGGAGCAGAGTCGAACGCGACCAAGGGGCTGCGGCGGCAGGAGCGGGAGCAAAGTGAGCGGAGTAGCGCTCAGTGATTGCAGCCGGGCCTGTCAAGCAGCGAAGCACCTTAGGCAGAGTACTTTGTTTGAAATGGCGCCTAAAGTTAATCAGGGGTCCAAATCAACGCAGAGAAAGAAAATGCTAAAGGAGGAAGCTGGTAATGCTGGTAATGCAGCCCCTGACAACTCTTGCGGCGATGAAACCACCACCTTACCCGATGCGCAACAAAAAAAAACGACAACAAGGGGCCCCCAAGACCCGGTTGGCGACTGCATCAGTTTTGGACCTTCTGGTAAAAGCGGGTAAGGAGAAGGGGGGTAAAGATATTGGCGAATGTAAAACACCTGAGATTATAAATGAATTGAGCCAGCCATGTTCCCCCATGACCCAAATACCAACACTAACACCAACAACAGGAACATTAACGGAGATTGAGACTATTGAGATAAACGAAGTTGGGAATGTGACTAAGGCAGTGGGCTTAAATCCAGCCCTTATATTAAACAAAAACGGTGATGCTATAATTGTGGCACAGGAGCTGGATGCTGACACCCAACACACTAGGGAAGTCACCATTAACGCAGCTGGAGAATTAACTGACCCCTTAATCCCCCTAACCACTAAAGATGAAACTATACCAAATGGCGCTATAGGGGGAGGTGGTGGCGATAAAGAAAATGACCCCAGTGAGGCATTCTTTTCAGTCTCTGACGGAGGTGAATGGTCTGAAGATGAGGAGGAACGTAGCTCCTGTGTGGAGATGGACACTGATTTGGAGGATAATATCCTGACCACAGCTTTGAGGAAAATAAAAGCTGACTGGGGTCAAGAAATGGAACACCAGGAGCATCAGGAGCTCACCTGGGATCACTCCTCCGCACAACCGCTACTAGGAAGCCCCCATCTGGAACAAGCTCAAATGTCACTACTTGAGACAATTCATCAGGAGATATTAGCACATCGCGAGGAGACACGTCAAGACAGCAGAAAATCACAGGCTGCCATGAGGAAAATGCAGGGGGTAGTGAGAAAGCTCTCCAAGGCTTGTGCCACCACTGGGGACAGAGTGTCAAATCTAGAGGAGAGGGTGGTCGCAACAGAGACTGAGATGGCAGCTGCTACGGTTAAAGTCGAGGCCCAATGCTCCCAAGTTACGGACATACAGTGGAAGCTGGAGGAGATGGAGAATCGTCTCCGAAGGAATAACCTTAGAGTTCTAGGAATTCCTGAGGGAAGAGAAGGGTCAGACATCCGAGCATATATTGTGAAACTTTTCCAACAGGCTTTCCCTGAATTGCCCGGATGGGATTGGACTAAAGAGATACAGAGAGTCCACCGTACTCCCTTCAAAATAAGAAGAAATACTAAAGAAGGAGAGAAACCTAGGGCAGTGCTGATTTTTCTGGGGAACTTTGTGCTCCGACAGGCAATTTCGGAAAAGGCAAGACCGGATGCAAAGAAAAACTGCGATGGTGTTTCTTTCTTTGTCCGCCCGGATTTCTGCCATGTGACGGTGGAAAGACGCTGGCGGTTAAGAGGGCTAATTAAGCCCTTTCAAGATAAGAAACTTCAAGCCTTCCTAATAAATCCAGCCCAGCTTAAGGTTATTAATGAAGGGAAAACATTATATTTCTCATCTGAGATTAAGGCCAAAGAATATTTGGATAGCCTAGACAAATAGTAGTAAATGTTCAGAATGGGGGGATAAAAAAAAAAAAAATAAGGAATGTAATGTGTAGAGTCCTCATGTGTGGTTAGTTTGGTTAGGAGGTGTTTAAGTTGGTCTTTTCATAATTATGGTAGTTGTTCTTTTTTCCGGGTGTAACTTTACTGTAACTAATCAATGGTATTTTGGTATCCTCAATCGCAACTGCATGACCATCACATGCACAAACAAGTGTTGTGCGCCTCACAGTGTGGGAGGGTGTGTTGGGTGGACAGGGAGGGTGGTGGTGGGGGGAAGAGGAGGTTGGGTGTGGTGGGTGGGCTCGGGGGTGGAAAAATGAAAAAAGACATAAAATGGAGTTCAGGATGCATTGTTATGGTCAAGATCATATTAGGACACAGGAACCACTTAAATCAATCGAAGGATAATACAAATCTAAGAGGCAGAAGATGACGAAAGGTCAAATTAGAAATAAAGATGTCAGACATTAAAATATGTACATTGAATGTCGGAGGGCTAAACGACTGTTTTTTATCTCTACACCAGAGATTAATAAGGTAACTATTACTAAACTACCAAGAATGCTATCTGACCACAATCCCTTAGTAATAACCTATCAAAGGAGCTACCGTAGAACAAATAGACCCCCATGATCTTTTGAGAGGAGATTACTGGAGGATGCCAGATTTACTGCCCATATTAAGAGCTGGGCAGATGACTTTTTTTCGGCCAATAGATATAGTGCCACCAGGAACATAGTGTGGGATTGCTTTAAAGCGGCTCTGAGGGGGGAAACTATCAGCTTTTCGACCAAATTAAGAAACGATGACAGAAAAGCCGAAAAAAAATTACTAGATAGACTCATGAATATCGAGGAAGAGCATGTGAAAGTCATTGCATCAGGGGGAGATGGCAGTAGCAGTCATAAAGCACTTATGGCAATTAAGGCAGATCTCCAGAAAATCTCCACTCAGAAAGCGATGGGCGAATACCAGGCTACAAGAACCAGTCGATATGAAACTGGAGAACACGCCGGTAGAGCCTTGGCCCTGCGACTTAGGCAAGAACGGTCCAAAAACACCATTAAGAAGATAAAAGTAAGGGGCAGAGAGTACACAGAAACAACAGATATCCTCCGTGTCTTTAGAGACTTTTATAAAAAGTTATATGATGAAGAATCAATGATCGGGGGGCAATATACAAACTTAGAAGACTCTGGTCCCTGTCTTGATCCCTCTCTTCAAGAGGAATTGGACAGAGATATTACCGAACTGGAAGTTAAAACCGCCCTTCAGGAGTTAGCTCCAGGGAAGGCTGCATGCCCGGATGGCCTCCCCTTGGAGGTATACAAATGTATCGAATCCGAAATCATAACCCTATTAGTGGACCTTTTTAATGGGATAGTATACAAGGGAGAAACCCCGGAATCTTGGAAAGAGAAAAAAATCATTATCTTTCACAAAAAAGGGAAACCCAGTGAGAATCCGGGGTCATATAGGCCGATATCCCTAATTAACTCCGATACCAAGCTTTATTCCAAAATATGGGCCTCTAGAATGGGCAGGGTCATTGGCGGTCTGGTCTCTCCGTGGCAGCACGGGTTTGTCCCTGGACGAGGCACTACTGATCATACAAGCAGGGTAATAGCTATATTCGACGCCCATGCTGCCACGGGGGGGAAGTCGCCATGATCCTGCTCGACGCGGAAAAGGCTTTCGACCGCGTGGTTTGGAGCTATCTGTGGAAAATCCTGATAGGGAGAGGTTTTGGGCAAAAAATTATCGGAGCTCTAAAAGCTATGTATATTAATCCTGTGGCAAGAGTTACGGTCATGGGCGAGAAATCTGATACCTTCAACATTAAAAGAGGAACCCGGCAAGGATGCCCATGCTCCCCAATTCTCTCCTCTCTATACATTGACCCACTTATTCAGGCAATTCTGGGATGCCCTAGGTTAAAACCGGTGATAATAAATGGATTTGAAAATAAAA
Source organism: Lissotriton vulgaris (assembly GCF_964263255.1). NCBI lineage: Eukaryota > Metazoa > Chordata > Amphibia > Caudata > Salamandridae > Lissotriton > Lissotriton vulgaris. Next base: position 1,474,034,056 of record NC_141685.1, read on the forward strand.
TATTAGCCTATGACGATTTGGCCGTATTTACTGATGATCCCCAACAAGCAATGTCAACGTTGGTCGATCTGACAAAACAATTTGGTTCCAATTCAGGTTATTTATTAAACGAAGCAAAGACCCAGATAATTTGCACAGGGAATGTGGTAAAGGCAGATTCCAGATATGTGAATGCAGCAGTATATCTGGGGGTCACAATTAATGCTGCTGTAGAGAAAATAGTGGAAGGTAATTATTTACCACTTATAAAATCAATGGAGTCTGACCTAAAAAGATGGGATGGACTGCACCTCTCCTTGATTGGCAGGATAAATGCAGTCAAGATGTCGATGTTTCCGAAGCTTTTATATCTTTTTAGGGCCATACCACTATTTATTGAGGAAAAAATAATGTCAAAACTGGAATCTGTCTTTATCAAGTTTATTTGGCAATATGGCAAAGTAAGAAGGTCAACAAGTCTTTTATCTCTCCCGCGGGAAAGGGGGGGCTTGGATTTCCCCAACTTGAGGTCATACCACCGGACCTGTCTTTTGATACAAATGAAGACACTATTTCAATCAGATGTTAATATTGACAATGTTAGACCGGAAGCATACCAACTCCCCTCTATTTATGAATTATTACTGGGAAGAAAGGCTACGGGTATCATGTTATGCGAAGTAGATCGAAGATTTTACAAAAAAGCAAGATACAAGAATATTGATAGTGCTTGGAGGGTATGGAAGGCTAGTAGAAAACTGTGTAATATCCCCAAAATTAATGCTCATATCCACATCTATAGATTCAGCCTCTTTTCAAGGCTTGGGATTGGAAGCGTCTTGAAAATTTGGAGGGAACTGGGCATTAATGCACTACGAGACATAATGGATGTAGAAGGGTTTATGAGTTTTGAGGCATTACAAAGGAGGTATGGTATTCCAGATAATCACTGGTTCGCCTATACCCAGGTTGACCGCTCCCTGAAGTCCATTAAACCAAAGCCGCCTCCCCCAGAAAATAGCCCCCTCTTGGATGCATTGTCCAAAGGATGCAATAAAATCAAGCCTATATACAACATCCTTTGTGCAGAGATCCAGGATGATGTTGATAAAACAGAGGTTGCATGGTCCAATAAATTAGGGAACCCGAACGTAGATGTTGACCTGGCTATAGCATTGAATAAAAGAATATTCAGAGCCACAAACTTAAGAGCTCAACACTATAAAACGGTGTTTAACTTATACTATACCCCAGCAAAATTACACATATGGGGGGCTAGAGCGGATGATAATTGCCCAAGATGCGGGGGGGGGGCAAGCAGACCTGCTACATATGTTCTTCTCTTGCACTCTCTTGACTCCAGTGAAGAAAGAGATTGAAAGATTATGGGAGGGGCTGCTAGGTCTTTTTTTTTTTTTTTTTTTTTTTTATTGTTCCTCATCTCCACCATGGTACTAATCTGTCAAGATATTCGGACAGGGTAATCTGGCTCATAGTATGACTGACACGCTGCCTCAGCCAAAGGCTGGAAGGGGCCATGTTCGATGTGCAATTCCGTCTGCACCCCTCAGCACTGTCATTTGAACTATTCACCTTAAAACCCCATTATGTTTGCGGTAGACAGATATTTACCAATAGCCAGTTACCACCATTGCTTTTGCCACCTGATCGCTAAATAAAGAGCGAAGATGTGTTAGCAGAAGAAGTGTATCATGGCTTCGTAATCATTGGAACTGGGGGGAAAAAAAAAAAAATAAAATAAAAAAAAAAAAAAAATAAAAAAAAAAAACCCCAGCTCAAACTCATAGGACTAATATCTGCCAAAATGCTCTTTTATTTGTTATTCCAGACCTGGACATGTCCATCTTTGATGTTTGCAACATTGAGGAGCACCAGTCGTAGAAAGTCGGGGGAGAAGCCTCTTTCCACCGCTTGCATATTTCTCGTCGGGCCAACAACATGGAATAAAACAATAGGTTATTATTAGGGCTGCGTTTCTGCTCCATAACTCCAAATATTACCAACCGGAGATCTATTACAACGGTGGAGCCTGTAAGAGATGTTAATTTGTTACCTATTGATTGCCAATATGATGTTAACTGTGGGCATTCATAGAACATATGTGTGTCTGAAGCCCCCACTAGGCCACATCGAGCACACGCAACCGGCTCCGCTCTTGTAAATTTAGACAATCTTTGTGGGGAATAATATGCCCTATGCATAGTGAAAAGATGATTTCTACGAAGCCAAGCCGGTTTCACTAAGTCCCAGAGAACATTGCAAGATGTTATCCATAGTTCATGTAAATTAACAGATGGCAACAGGGAACCCCAAAGTTGATCCGGGAGATGGAATTCACCGTCTATTTCATCCAAGATTAAATTATAGAAGAAAGAAACCTCCTTTGGTCCTGATGTCTTATCTAACAGAGAAGATTCCAGATAACTGCTGCCACCTATGGGCAAATGGACGCGGCGAGATGTCCGAGAGGATAGTGCTTGTGCCCAGCTTGAAATTTGTAAGTACTTCAGTCTAGAAAGATTGGGGCCCACTTTACTTACTAAATGTTCCCAGGATAGCATAACCCCTTCTACAAACAGGTCACCCCAGGTTGAGATGTTAGCATCTTTTAGTGGATATGTTAATACATCGTTAGCCCAACCAAGAGAAGCAGGAAGGTCCCATATGGGAGAACGGTTTGAGTAATATCCTATTTTGGTAGCAACTCTGAGATTATACCAGGTTTTTGCTAGGCCTGACAACACCTTCAATTTGATTTTTTTGAAAAATTTGGGGTCTCCAAACTTAAAAAGAAACCCCTTCTGCCCTATCCCTTCGTACTGTAGTAATGCTTTAAACATTAATCCTATGCCATGATCTGATAGAGTGTTTAAGAGCATTCGGGCATGCGACATCTGAAAAGCCCAGGCATAGATCTGAAGGTCCGGGCCTGCCAATCCCCCCTTCTCCCTGCGCCGCCTTAATTTCTTCCATGCTATTCTTACACTTTTCTTCTTCCATATAAAAGAAGATATATCAGATTGCATCTTCGCTATTAGTGAGGTTTCAAAAAATAGGGGGATACTATTAAAAATAAAAGTTAACTTAGGTAAAATAGTCATTTTCACTAGATTTGAGCGACCCAAAAGCGTTAAAGGGAGATGACTCCAAGAACCCATTAACTTCCTACATTCCTTGGCAACTAAGTTAAAGTTTGTAGAAGCAATTAGGTTTATGTCTTTAACAATTCTTATACCCAAGTACCTCATACTGCTACAGAGTTGCACTGGAAGTCCTGTTGTTATACTGTTCCATTCCATGACCTCGGTCTTGGAGGCATTTACTTCATACCCGGAGATCTTACCAAATTCCAGTGCTAGTTTTATGGCAGATGGAAATGCAGAGCTGATGTCTTTTGTAATTATCATGATATCGTCCGCATATAGGGACACCTTATTTTCCCAATCTCTATATTTAAATGGTATAATGCTACTCTCATCTCGAATTTTTTGAGCAAACGGCTCAATGTAGAGATCGAAAAGGAGGGGTGACAGGGGGCAACCCTGTCTAGTTCCCCTAGTTATTATAATAGGTTCTGATAAACCACCATTTACCATAACAGAAGCTGATGGTCTATGGTATAACAGCTCTACTGCTCTGCGAAAGGACCGACCCACTCCAAACTTTCCCAAGGCCTCCGACAAGTACAACCAGTTGACCCTGTCGAAGGCCTTGGTCGCGTCCAACGTGAGTACTGCCAGGGGTAATGAAGAGCTAGAAGCCATATCTATTGCTCCAATCAAATCGTATGTCAGCTCATAGAGCTGGCGACCCCTGACAAAGCCTTTTTGATTTGAATGCAGAACTGAAGGAGCAACCTGACCTAACCTCTTAGCCAAGAGGGAAGTAAAAACCTTGTAATCAGTATTAAGTATTGAAATGGGGCGATAAGAGCCGCAATCGGTGGAGGGCATGCCTGGTTTCAGGATAAGTGTGATAGTTGCATTATTCCAAGATATAGGTGGTAAATCTCCTTCCAACAAAATTTGATTAAATAATATTGTTAGGAAAGGAGAAATATCTTCCGTAATACGTTTATAAATCTCTGCGGGCAAGCCATCTGGCCCGGCCGCCTTGCCATTTTTGCTGTTATGTATAGCCATCACTACTTCTTCTTCCGTTATAGGCTGATCTAAAAAGGCCGTTTGCTCTAAAGAGAAGGATGGCAAGGAGATCTTACTCAGCCACTCCTTTATACTATCGGAAGTGATATTATTATCTTCCTGATATATGTTTTGAAAGAAGTTTTTGAAGGCAGACCTTATTTCTACGTCTGATGTTTTAATACCCGAACTAGTTTTTATCTCCCCTATATTATTACGGGTTCGGTCGGTCCTGGACTTCCACGCAAGCAATTTACTTGCCCCTTCTCCAAATTCAAAGTGGGCAAGTTTACTTGCTTCCCACCTTTGTAGTACACGTTGATTGAGTGTTGAGGCTAATTGCCCCTTAAGTTTCAAGACTTCTTCTAGTTTTACTGATGTTACAGATTCCGATTCAGAAGTATCTAGCTCATTTTGGGCCATTAATAAACTCGCCTCTATAGATGCTACTTCCTTGGTATATTGCCTCCTACGGAACGTAGTCTTACTTTTAATGATCCCCCTTAGGAAACATTTAAAGGTGTCCCATACAGTACTTGGGCTAGCAGAACCTATATTTCTTACGAAGAATTCTTTTGATTCTGCCCTTATATACTCTAGATCTTCAGATGATGTAAGAAAAGACTTATCAATAGACCATAACCTGGTTGGAGGATGAGTAAGTACTTCAAGATCTAAAAGTACCGCCGAGTGATCCGAAAGATGAGATGGCAAGTAGCTAACATTCTTTGTTGAGTTTAGTAGCTCTCTACTCATAAGGAAAAAGTCTATCCTTGATCTATGACGATATTTATAATTCCGAAAAGAAAAACTTTTTTTCTGCCCAGACCTGACCCTCCATATGTCTATAATGCCATATTGTGACATGGTTTTAAGTAAAAAGTCTCTGGATTTCGACAAAATATATTGTCGACTAGAACTGGTCTTATCTAGTAAAGGATCGAGTACAATATTAAAATCTCCTGCTATTATAACTGGTTCTGTAAAGTGTAGGAGTTCAGAAAATAGTGATTCTAGGGCAGATGGGTCATCTCTATTAGGCCCATAGTATCCCACTATCGTAAGGCGTGAGCCTCCTATCACTACTGTTGCAATAGCCCACCTGCCTGCAGGATCTGTTTTCTGCTCTAAAAGTCTAGTGTTTATTGTTTTTTTAAAAAGAATAGTAACCCCTCTGATGTTAAGTGTCTGCGTTGTAGTAACGGCTAAATCTATCCAGTTGTTTTTCTTAACCAAATCATGAACCTCAGCCTCAACCAAATGAGTCTCCTGAAGTATAATGACCTGCGCATCAAAATCTCGAAGATATTGTTGTATTGTATTAGATCTAGGTTTGGTGCGCAGGCCATTAACATTCCAGGAGAGTATCCTAACTGCGCTCATATTTAGTGTATCTATTGAGGCAGAATCTTACAAACTTACTGCCAGTGATATAGGTCCGAGATTTACATGCCGTCCATCTTTTAACAATGATAGAGATGATTAAGAACTCAGAGATGAGAAACATTTTGTGTCCTTTTACCCCACCCCACCCCCCCGTGCCCCTCACCCATCTCACCCACCCTCCCTTGAGGAACCCTTGATTATGGGAGGGGCTGCTAGGTCATAAGATCGATCTATCCCCTACCCTGATGATCCTGGGCACAGACTCGAATCTAAATTTGGGCAAGGAAGAAGAAGCATTGGTGTTTATTTCTGTTGCCGTTCTTAGGATCCTGATTTCTGCGGGGTGGAAGGATACAGTTGCACCATCTTTTCAAATGTGGCTATCTAGGCTCCTTGGCATACACAATATTGAGACCTGCCTATATGAGTATATAAGATGGGGAAAGTACGGGACTTCGGAAGAAGGTTCTGGGCCCCGGTAACCAAATGGAGGGAGACTCATGTAAAAGATGTATGAGTTGTTACTCTGCATATTTTGATGTTTATTAATACTGGAAATATAATTATGCACTCTGTCTCCCCCTCCCATTTATATTCTGACGATTTTACATGAGCTTTTCCATTTTAGAAGTCTTAACTATTTATCTAATGTATGTTTGGATTGAGTATTTATCTTTTGTATTTAATGAACATGAGAATCAATTATTAAGCCTGTGTCCTGAATGATCAAAGTATATACTTTTAAAAATTTTTGTGATGTATTTTTGACTCCAAATAAACAAAACAAAAAAACAAAAAGGAAATCCAGAGATATTCAGTCATTACCGCCAATAGGGTCTTAACCTGAATATCCAACTCCCATTGGATATACAGGTTAAGAAGTGGTCTGAGCAGGCGTTCGTTTTTGGCGATATTCGCACTTAGCGCAAATTTTTTCATCGCTGTGCCTGCGTTGATAATAGGCGATATTGATGTTAGCGACTGCTTTCAGTCGTTAACAGGTTGGGTACGCCCACTTTGCATGTCATTGGCGATAAATATCGCTGACATGCGAAGCGGGCCCCAAACCGCTCGCTATCGCCTATAAACTGGCGCTAACTGCTTTTAGCGACAGCTTATAATAGGGCGATGAAATTATTGTCGCTTTAGAGGGAAAAGCTCCTGCTAAAGCGGTGATAAGGCCCTTGATAATATGCCCCAATGTATTTGTGGGGGGAACCCCCCAACTTACCTTAAATGTGTTGTTGTATTGCGATGTGTTGTAAATGCACATTCGCTGTAAAAATATGCGTGCTAAAAATGTATGGTAAAGGCACAACAAGGTAAAAACCTTGTTATAAAGGCTGTTTCCCGACCACCAGTAACTTCAGAAGGAAACAATAGTGTAGGATTTTTGACATCCTCATTCTTTTTTATTAGTAATTACTTAAAGCTGTAAGGTTTTATCTTGAAAGGTGTACCCCACTTAATACAATGTGCCAAAATTCTAATCAATCTCACCTAGCATATATTAATATTGTTTGCAACAGAAAAAAACGTTTGACATTGCAAAATGGTCAACTGCATTTCCCCAAACAGAAAAATACACACATATGGCAAATTACCTCTGCACATACAACCTTCAACACACTGCTCAATACAGATGCACAACCCAAATCTAACTGTCCACTATTTCCAATTTATTCCATCACTGAGCAATACATTTGTCGTCACAATCGGTTAGTTTTCTCCAACCTTGCCAGCCATTATCCAGTACCATTCACATCTAAACAATAGGAAACTCAACCAATTACATATAAAGAGACCACTTTGACTTTGAACACTGGCCTCACTAGTACCTTTCAGGGCATCCAGATTCTGAAAGTACCTCAGTACCATACAAATGGGGGATCTGTCCAATGCAAAGGCATTAAGATAACATAACGTGATTTTTCTACAAGCCAACATCATCAGATAGGCACCCGACTCATTGTTGGGGATACTTGCTGTGGTTTGCTGTGCAGGCTTTCATTTAATTGCTCAATATTGTTCCTCAAATGTTAATCACACAAGTTTTGTGATCCAGTGTTTATTATTACGGATATAGATTAACAGGCCTGCGGCTTCCTTATAAAAACAAATTCATATTTTATGGCCCTTTTAAGCGGCTTCCAGTGTATTGACTGTATTGATATGCTGCAGTACAAATGGGAAACAAATTCTTCAAGTACCAAAACCAATTATGGTTCCAGGCATTCGCTTTAACTGAATGTGTGCTCCTAGGGAGAAAGGTTGATGTATCAATTTTTTGAACCAGTTAGAGAATGATCAAGGGAGCAAATTGTCTTCACAATGTCTGAAAAATTTAAAAAACAAAATCTCACCTAAAAGTTATTTTAGCTTGAGGTCTAAAATAGATGACTTGAGCAAGGTGTCCATCCTTCTACAGGAACCAGTTCTATATTGGAAGGGTGCACAACTAATAAACTTTGGCAAAGACAATAAGTCTCGCCTTTGACACCTATTAACTTTAATAAGTAAAAAGCATAGTGCGTTTTCCCTTGCTATTAACATCATAAATGAACACAAAAACAAAAAGAGTAATGACAGGGCCGCTTAGACTGATCATTAAAAACATACATTTTAAGCATGCTAAATTATTTTCATGACGTGCTGATGGCAATTTGCTGCCTGGCCTTCCAAAGAATGGGGCAGGCCTATCTATTCATGCACAGAGTTCTTCACCTGGCTGTGCAGTCTCAGCAGCTGTAAAGTTACTATTACATTGTAGATTGTGAATTTTGAAAAGTGTTTGTCCACCTTTGTAAATCAGGCCCATCAAGTTTACTACTTTCTCAAAGAGAAAGTAGCTAATCTGTAAAGTAAACATACATTCAGGAACGAGCATCAAAAAGTTAGAGGGGAAGAAATTCAGCACCTATTCTCTACCAGGTGACATAAGGTTTTTTATGAATCAGTTTGGCATTTGAGTGACTCTCTTCAACACTTAAATAACAGACCGATATTTTGTGATCCCAAATACAAGATCCATTATTATACATATTCTCTTTAGAATCATGTACTGCTCGGCACAGCAGGGGTTGACTGCCCATTGCAGGTTGAGTGGAGGCCCTGTGGACAACTTCCACTGTGCATGACTGATGTTCATACACAACGCAAGCTGGCCTTCTTTGGTTAGAAGGGTGCAAGGCCCAGCGGCTGGCAAAGTAATGCTGTCAAACCCTGCTGCTCATGTCTGAAGACAGTGGAAGTTGTGTAGGGTATACTTTCCTAGGATACAGATGTAGTATATGAGAAAATAAAGAGACGTTCACTGAGAAAAACAAGGTTAAGTTGAAGTTATGGTTAGCTCTGGTTGTAACACATTATGGTATGTGCAAGTAAAATCGTTACACAACTACGGTTCAATTACAGTTATGATTATAAATTAAATTTGACAAATCTTAAATGCAAACCATAACTCGCAAGCCAAATGCAATGTGTAAGACCTCACAATATGTATACTAATAAGTAACATATAAAAGCAAAACAAACACTCAAACCCAGAATGAATAATACATTTATCATCCTCTCTTTTATAAGGTTAAGGATAATACAATACGTAATTTCATCTGTTAGATTATTTAGAACATCTGTAACAGCATCTGTCACATGAAGGGTGAGGTCATGAGCACTGCATTCTGCGTGCAGTTTATCTGGCTAGGGTAATAAGTTGAGGAGCAGTATGGCCGAGGTGCTTTCTGGTTAGAAAACATAGGAGCTTTTACCAGAATAAGTAAGTGAATGAATGAACGAATGAATGAGTTCTGCTTCGCGATAAGAGCCAGGGGAACAGAGAAACTGTGTAGTAGAGGAGGACTGAAGGGCGGTGTTCATGAGAGCATTTCAAGGTAACATGTACTACCTGGTGCAATTCCCGGAGCCCCAATGTCCAATACAATGGAATCCACTCATGTACCTCCTGTAAACCTGAGGGATTGGTAAATTGTAAATGTGAATTCTGAAAAGTGCAGATGTGGTCATAGACACAGATACAAAGTATCCCTTCACACTATCTCCCAATCACATCTACTTTTTCTGATGCAGAGTCTATTAACAGGCATTCTTAAAACATTATAATACCTCTGGCAATTGATCTGCAACCCACACCCAATCGAGCGCTTACTTTCAAGTGCTAAATCTTCTTGTGAAATTTCTCCCAGTTTCCTTCCATCTAAAATGTTATCCTACATCCGAGCAGGGCCTCCAGCATCCTAAAAAAAAGGCATAGTTTTGACCATAACTTTTGCATGTACAAGCAGAATAGTCCCTAGAGTACAACTGACTCATTGGAAACTAGTTTCCTTGGACATCTGGCTGGAAACAACTTTTTTTCTCCTGTTACTTTCCCCTTCAACCAAGCAATGATGAAGCAAGTTTGCAATGGCCCTTAATATAAGCAAGAGAATATGGCCTTAGTGATAAAAAACATCCATAATGGGTCAGGAGTGGGACCCTAACAACCCTGGACCACTATGCCACTGCACCTGCTGCACTATTGATAGCTATGCTCCTGCAATCAAACTATGTCCATTGTGCAGAGAATAGAAGGCCAGAAAGATGGCTTTTGAGTTGATTACTTTTTGCTGAATTAAAAACAAGTGGTCTTCTTGACAATATTACATCCCATGAAGGTTTACTGCTGCAAAATTGCATACATTTTGACCTGATTGTTTCATACAAATGTCACCAGATGACACTTTGATAACAGACTATGGTTTGCTGTGTCTTGCATCACTGTCCTTACCAAAGGCGCTTTGCCTAAACATACTTCGGCAGCTGCTATCACTTATATCACATAGTGAAATATATACTGTGGGAACCATTCTCTTATCGGTATCTCCTTAGACTTTTTTGTGTGAGGTGCTCACTCCGGTAAAACAAAAAAAAACAAAAAGCTGTGTGAAATCACGGAAAATTTCCAAAACGTTACATGAATTTAGCTGTGTAATTAACATTGCTTCTAGGCCCAATATTCCATCCTTCACCAGGTGTGTAATTGTGTGATTGAAAACTATAAATTGGATAATAATACCGTGTCATTTACAGCACTAAGAAGCAGCAGAATTCTGATAGAAAAAATAAACAGGTTGCTAGTTTATTGTGTTCTTTTTTATTTCAATGTGTATATATTTTGAAAGGACATTCTGCTCGTGACCAAAAAATATCTACACCTGTACCGCTCCGAACGGTACACAATGTTTCAAAAGCATTCATATGCGCCCTGGATGAGTCACATCTCTGCTTGCTGCAGACTTTTGAGTCATAGCCAACAGTGACTGGCATCGATAAATTATAAATGAACACTGCTAACATATTCATGGACAAATACAATAATGAGCTGTTTGATTTTAAAACCAATTTTCAGTTTAACACAGCAAAACCGGTCATTACATCCAGAGCAGAGTGCCCGATGTAACCTCTTGTTGGTACGGCCTGTGCAGGACAGAACCATGTGTCAATCAACACAGCTAACACACAGGAGAAGGGAATTACATTTTCCTGGTAATTACCTCAGTTGATAAATTATGCATTGCTTATGTAAATAGGCAGCATAATGCAAAGGTGGACGAACGTATTTTACACTAGAATAAAACGTTGATATATACAATTGAGAATATGACTTAGTTATACCCATGGCCACTGCAATTATGCGTGTGTGGGGCCAGTGGACCACTGGTCCCATCCTTGTATGCACAGTATTGGTCCTCTATAGGTCATTCGCGTTCACCAGAGCACGTAATCTTGGAGAACTAGTACAATATAAACCACGCATAGCTACAATCTTCTCAGGCACCAAACCTTGTTTCAATTGCGGAAACTGCAACAGCATCATCCGAGGAAATACAATTAACCACCCCATGAAAGGACACAAAATAAAACTACAGGTCAATGCCACATGTGACACCAGCAATGTCATCTACGCTTTAAAATGTCCATGTGGAAAACTATATATTGGCAAGACGGAACGTAAAATCAAAACAAGACTCACAGAACACAAATCCAATATTCGCCTCAAAAATACCAAATCTGCACTGGCAGTACACTTTCAGGAAGAAAAACATAACATTTCCCAAATGAAGTTTACCATACTGGAAATAATCGTCAAATGTGAAGGCAGAGACAATACTAAATTTCTCCTTCAAAGAGAAAATACATGGATTCAAAGATTGTCAACACAGAAGCCATTTGGGCTTAATGACAGAATCGAACTCTCTTGTTATCTTTAAAGTTGCCTATGGACTGAGTCAGTAATCCCTGCGTGACCGAAAGACCACGTACCTATGTTTACCTTATTTATTATTTTTGTTCCAACATGCTTATTGTTTATTGTTTACCAATTAGTATCCTTTTCCCCTAGTGTATTACTTAGTACCCAATTCCCTTTGCCTCACCGTATACAATGTATCTAGCTACCCCATTCACTTAAGTGTTCCTCTACTTTACACTGCACAACACAGGATATCAACCTCATCACCGTAGCCCGAACCCTTCACCCGCACCATGCTTTTGATTTCACTCGAGCTCATGTTTACGCTCTCCGGCTCCTTTAAATTTGAGAACGGGTTTTTTTCTTTCCCGTAAATCACACGTGATCGCGTCTTTTTTTAAATGTCATGAAACGCGGCCAGAGGCGTTTCCGCCCGGACCTGCGTACTCGATCGGAATAACCCACTAACAACCCACAGGTTAGTTTCATCCTGCGAGCACTTGGATAAGCGTCACAGACGTTAAATACCCCCACTGTCAGCCGTTTACTAACGAACTTTTCTTTACCCTTTCATTTTTAGAACTATGTGCAACGATAAACGTGATACACGTAAGCATAGTTCCACCTCATACGTTCGCAGTATTTTTTTCCCAGGACTTTTTGGTTTCATTAAGGTGAACCCAATAAATGACACTCAACCAACCCTTCCCCCCACTCCAAACCCTATCTCGACCCTGTTAGTGTTTTTACATGTTTGAACAAACGTTTTATTGGGATATTGTTTATGTTGTTTATGTTTTTGATTACAGTGTCCTTTCCCTGATGAAGGGGTGCACGATAACCCCGAAATGCATTGGATGTAGACAAAGGATTGTATCACATGGTGCAAATGAACAATGTTATTGAACCTATGTTGAAATCAAATCAAAGAAATTTTTGATGAATAAACCAAATACTGAAACTACCACCTAAATCACGTGAATCCTCTGTGACCTATAGAGGACCAATAGTGTGCATACAAGGATGGGACCAGTGGTCCACTGGCCCCACACACTCATACTGTTACAATAAATGTCTAGGGACGCCTGACATTACCTGTATAGCACCTTAAATTTAAGAAGAAAACTTCTTCTTAAAATCGCTGTGCGCCAGCCCTATCTATATCACTGCAATTATGCGGCAGGGGAGGGCGAAATAATGGGGCAGGGCTCAGAAAATTATGTGGCAAGAAAAGGGAAATGATGCAGCAAATTTTGTGATAGTATTACTTCATTATTTACTTCATTTTTACACTTGTGAACCCTGTCTGGGCATTGGTTGCACCTCATTAGTACCAGTTTAACACCCAAATATACCAATAAGCAACAGAAATTTGACCAGTCTACCTTTGCAAAGGGCCTTCCACTGTGCAACAACACGGTGCTGCATTTGTAGTAACCTTAGAACCATTTGAGCTAAAAACATTTATTTTGTTTCAAATCAGAAGATTATGCAGCAGATGATGGATTATGCGGCAAATGCAGCAAAACTATAAATATGCAAATAACGCGATGGCCGCACAATTGCATAATTCCAGTGGCCCTGATTATACCTAAAGGACACCAGATGGGGCCTAACAGGGGGGGGGGGGGAGACTGCAGAGGTGGTGGTAAAAAAGTTGGCTGGATGTATGAATGCTTAGGGAACGTGAAACTATAGCAACAACAGTTGTGCATATGCAAAAAGTTTACAAGTCAGGAAGAAGGCACACTCCTTGACAGATAGCTATGCTGAAATTCTAGTTTTACATTATAATTGATGCAAAGCTGCCAGCAAAAACTGAAAAGAGGTTGTGACCGGAGAGGATGGAGTGCACAATGTAAAACAAGCAGAAGAATGCGAAATTCAAGGGGCGTTTAAAAAAAATGGCAAAGCTTGTAGAGCCTTTGAAAAGAATTTAAACATACCACATACTTCCCCAAAGCAAGTCCAGTTAAGGTGCAAAGTGTAAAAGCTATCAAAGGATCACTTGACTCTGCACGGTGGCGAGGGGCAGCAATCTACTGTTTGTTGACAATGAAAACAGAACCATGGTGTAGGAGAGGATACTCTGGTAAAGGATTCTGAATAACGGAAAAGATAGGCAGTCTACAAAAGGGCTGATATAGAGGGTCGGACTGGGACAGAAAATAGTCCCAGGTACTGAAATAAAAGTGACCCCCGTTAGTGAATTAGACAGTTAAAACAGTGGCCCATGCTGCAAATTGGGACAGGTTTGAACCATGTGTAAAGACAAGCAGTATGGGTGTTTTGCAAGTTATGGAAGACTGCATGGATTTGAGCTTGCAATGTAATGTTTGTTACAATATCAGGAAAATAAACGGTAAAAACAGCTCAGTGAACCATAAACCAGGCCAAAAAAAGCCGCAAAAAACCAGCTCACACACTGACCTACCAGACCAGCCCTTTGGGCAATGCCAGATTTTCCTATTAGCCAGTCTGACCCTTCTGATCTAGGACTTTATCCCGGTTCAAGTGGGCAGTATTATATAAAGGATGCACCTCCTTGGCCTATGTCCTGAACTGCTTTTAACAGGGTGCAACTGGCACAGACTTTGACAATGCACCCTATTACAGTTAATATGCTGTCGCCAAGGATGCTGAAAACTTGCACCTGCCCTTGGCCAGTCTATTGGGCAAGGCAGATCAGCCAGTTGAAGCTGGCCCGGCCTTTGCTTTGCAGGTGACATTGCAGCCTGCTTTTTAAAAGGGGTCAGAGATCTCCTTACAGATGAGGGAAGGGAGTGTAACACAAGCACAGAGGGAAATATTTTCCTCATTTGCCTGTGGCCACCCAGCCATGCAAATGAGGGAACACCTCATTAAGATCAATCCAGTGGACATGTAGTTCCCACCCGATCTATGTTACCTTAAGGGCTGGGCAAGTGTCTGCAGCTCCATCTGTAATACCAAAATGCCCAGAGGTGCAGAAAGAGAGTTCACGCATCCAGTGTACACACTCAATGTAATACGGCCTTAGGTGCAATAATGGATCATGATCATGATCAATGGTCATTATCCAATATGTGCAGATATTAACATCACTGTATCTCTTTTCACCTGGAATCTATCAGTTTTCAGTGACATGGCAGGTGTAGTTTCTCAAAGTGGGGTATCAGGTTCACTCTACCAATGTATAAGGGCCAGGCTCACTAACACTAGGTCACAATTACAGTTCTCTGATATCCCTGCAGATTTAAAGCATATTTAGGAGGACCTCAATGACATTGTACATTTTCAAAATGCTATTGTTGACCTTGATGACACTCGTTCTAAATTACCCACCATGAGGGACCCAGAACCTGTACATAGTTTGCTCTATGAAAAGCTATCACTCGTTGAATAGGAAGATAGTCTTTAATGATTAAAATATCAGGAATGGTGTAGCAGCCCAGCACTCTGGCAAAACACATGTTATGACTATTCAGGTACAGAGCAATGTATAGATGTATGTCCAGTGGTTAGCTGGTGCCAATGGCATAGCTTTCAGAGGGCCCAGACCTAACAGCTGCCGTGTTTTGAAGGTATCCGACTCAGATTTGTTTTAACACAGGACTGAGCTCTGTTTAGACTTCAGAGAGGGTTAGTGGAATTAGGGAGATTAGAGGAAATGCGAGAAATGAAAAAAGATAGGAAAGGGATAAAAGAAAAGGAGACTATGACAGGGCAGGAGTGAAAAAGTGACAACATGTGAAGTGAATAATGAGAGTGAAAGGAGGTAAGGAAAAGCAAAACAGCAAAAGAAGAGAAAGGACCAGAAATAGGGTGAAGGGAGAGAACAGAAGGAAAGTGAAAGACAGAAGCCGGGAAGGGACACCCAGAGGAAGAGAATGTGCATGTAAGATTGAAAGGAATGAAGTGGATGAGGAGAGAAAAGAATAGTGACAGGAGAGAAGGAAAAACAGGTATAATTTGGAGCCTTGTAAGTAGGAGTGCAAATAATATTCAGTGATTTTCTGTAGTGGAAGACAGTCTCAAATGGAGCTGTTTCTATTTAAATGAATAGGACATGTTTGACTCGAATGTCCATTTGTGAGGCATTTTGTATGATGTGCTGTTTATATTCAGCTAGTAAAAAAGATACCTGGTTGTGTAAACATGGTCAGACATTGCTGTATTATAAACACCATGTCCTGAACAGTGGCGTAACACAGGCTCCAGCGGCGCTGGGGGCCCCCTGAGCTGCATGGGGCCCCCTAAACACAGTACTCTGGGCTGGCAGCTCCAGATTAAGGGGCTCATTAGGCTCATTAGGTTTTTCCAGGGTGGCGGTCACATCCTCTATCTTTAACATTGCAGCGGGTGCAGCTTCAAGCTGCACCCGCCTCAATGTTAAAAATGCATACATTGCATTTGTATGCAGAAAGCGGCAGGCACCGCGCGGTGCCTGCCGATTTCTGCATACAAATGCAGGGGGGTACCATGGGTACCCCCATGTGCGCCCCCCACCCACCCTTCACCCAGGAGGCCCGCAACGGGCCCCCCAAAGTCAAATTCCGTATGCTTTTCCACGGCGGAAAAGCCGCCGTGGAAAAGCATCTCTTTTACTCTATCCTAATATGGCTGGCGGTGTCTGATAGACACCGCCAGCCATGTTACAGCTTTTTTGCTGGGGTTGTAAGTCAACCACGGAGGAAAAGCGGCGGACTGAAACCAGGACCCACCAGCCATCCTAATGTGGCGGTGGGTCTTTGGCGGGTCCGCAGAGGATTTTCTGCATCCTCCGGGCCGGCGGTGGCTTCCGCCGGCCCGGAGGATGCGGAAAATCCTCCATCCTAATCAGCCCCTAAATCTGGAGCGGGGGCCCCTCCATGTACGTTGCAGGGAGGCCCGCTCAAGTTTTGTTATGCCACTGGCCCTGAAGATGGTCTCATGTACTACATCCTGACAACAGAGACCGAAAGATCAATGACATACCCTCTACAACTCTCCTTCAACAACCCAAAAGGTATATACTATAATGAAAAACTAATATGGATTACAAAGGCTGTCTTTGATTGGTTGAGTGAATTCTCTGGCTTGCAAAAGGGCAGTACTCAGAACACAAAGCAGCCCTGGCAAATTTTGTCAGATCAGTCCCCGTATGGTGTGTAGCCTGACCACTACAAGGGGGTTTGGGAGGGTTTTGCTCCAAGAAAATCTGGGGGGAAATGGCAAACATTATGTATTATACAACACATTTGTTATTAATTATTACATTGTATTAGCTTTTAAAGCATAGTAAATGATGGCCTTACAGTGCACCAGTGCATGACAATCATTGTTGGGGCCCTTCAACTATTCTGCCACTATCACCCACCAACAATGCTCCTCATACTTCCATAGATCCTCCCTCACATGTATGTCATTTACTTTATAGTGCCTCTCATACCAGCCTAGGATGTTGGAGGACTTTACATCATACACACATACAGAGAGAATAAATCATACATGTATAAATCAGTATTTAGAAAAAGTTACATAAGACAAAGGGGAATACAAGGTAAAGGATTTACATGTCATGCATAATGGTAGGCATTTTTTTAAGAATGGTCTGAAGAAACACAAACTCAGGATTCAACACATACCGCAGTGGTTGGGGTTGGCTTTACTAATAAGAATGTATTTCTACACAAACACCTTTTTTTAAATTAACATTAGGATCATTAAAGACTGGGGATTTTTTTTTAACTTTCAAACCTGTACTATGCAGTTTGCATGCAACTCTTTGATGGCTGTTCATAGATCATTGTGCTAAATTACAATAGTAAATTATGAAAAGAAAAGGATCTCTGTGACAAAAGCAGTAATCCACTGAGCTATGCACAAAACATGCAGTTCTGTGATCTGCATAGCACAGGTTCTTTGCAGCAGGCATATTAACCCTCTATGCTACTTTAGATTAGTCACAACTGCCAATGGATAAAACTCCAATCTCTCTCCAGCAGGAAGATTAATCACCAGCTATATCAATTTCTTTGTATAACTTATTTTTATGAAACAGTAGTCAGCTTGCATAAACATGATCTTATTCTTAAGTTGGGTTACATACATGTCAATGGAATACCAATTTCACTTTACACAATTTGTCATGTTACTTGTAGTTACTCTTGTCTCCATCTGTCAGATTTCCCAATCCCCGCCCCTCCCCACCTAACTAGCCTATACTCCCTGAACCCCCTATAGTCTTCCCACCGTTGCCAAATTTTCTCCCATTTCTTGGGACATCCAGGCTTTTGTACATTGTTTTTTCGGCCGTGCATCATCAAGCCATATCTTTTTACCACTGGGATACTTTAGGCGGCTGAACCGCCCCCCATGCTGCTGCAATGTTCCTTTTGGCCTCCATTGCCGCCACTTGTAGCCATATTCTCTGATATTTAGGCCAGTTTGATTCACCTGACACACATAATATATGCCACCTGGCATCGAGGGGGACTTCTTGTTCCCACACCCATGACAGGATTCTGACCACCTTCCTACAGTATTTTTGTATGATCGGGCCATCCCACAGAATATGGAAAAAGTTCCCCTTCTGCAGATATATCAATCTTGACACTTTTACTGTTCCCAGAAAACTGCTGGATATACAAGGAACTCTGTAGAGAGAGTGACAAGGGAGTGAATATGCTGGCTAGGCCTGATGATTTTGTTGCTGGGGGCCAATATTGCAGCACTGCTACAAAGCAGGCACCCAGTAATAAAATTGTCCCCCCATCCCTACAGCCTTGGGAAATACCCAATTTGACTAGTCCTGCCTTGGCTAACTAAAGTCATTACTTTTTTGTATTTCATGTGGATCTGTGGTGGCTATCGGGTCAGCAGATGAATGTCTTTCATATGACTCCTACAGCTTGCTCCTCAAAATAACTAAGGTTGGATAAGTTTTGTATCTAATGTATATATAACTGAGTACACCTCATCAAGAAGTTTATTTGGATTATCAAATGTTAGCTGCAATTGGATACAGGGAGTACCACTCGAAAAAAATCAACAACAAAGTCCATGTTCTTGAATTACTTCATCAGGAGGCATTGTATTGAGATTTGAATATATACCCAGGCTCCTGGGGGAAGACTGGGTTGCTCTATTACTGATTCAATATCATTCATGCAGCTGGTGTAGTGACACTGGAGTCCAGGTATGTGAGGGATCCACTGCATCACAAGTACCTCTGTAGTTGATTACCAACCAATCGTGGATATAGGGTC
This sequence comes from Lissotriton vulgaris, assembly GCF_964263255.1. Taxonomy (NCBI): domain Eukaryota; kingdom Metazoa; phylum Chordata; class Amphibia; order Caudata; family Salamandridae; genus Lissotriton; species Lissotriton vulgaris. Next base: position 1,474,053,063 of record NC_141685.1, read on the forward strand.
ACTTTTAGTAGCTTACTACACGGCCCATGACATGCAGGCCACACACAACGCAGCAATAGCTCATCTATCAGTAATACAATAAAAAGGAAACCCTGATGTAGGATCAGCCTATGCTTACATTTCATTATAATGTGCATTGCTATCTTGTATGGTCTTGTCAGCGATGGTTGGTTCACATTGTTTGTTTTCCCTTCCCCACCTCTCCTTCATCTCAAGCAGGTGGCCATTACTGCCAAGGGCGTTGTTGTTTTGGATATTTGGCTGGATATTTGGCTGCTAGTAAGTGGGGTGATGACTCCCCCTTATTGGGAGATGGCTGATGACATCAGCTGGAGCTACTTGGCTCGATTCATCCTAGAAGGAGCCAGGCCTAAGATGGGACCCATGCAGTAGCATGGGAAAGTGGTGGTTAAATGAGTGCCTGCATGCAGTTTGGGATCTACTTATGGTGACAACGGTGTCATGAAGTGGCTGAGTCCCCGGCCTGCTTCTGTTACCCTTCAGATGAAAGTGAGGGGCTGCCTTGCAGAGCCTCAGTCTGTCAGCAGCACCTTGCTCTTGGCAATTTGTGGAAAAGGAATAAGTCACCGAGACATGCAAATAAAAGGAAATAAATACAAACTTGTGTTGCAGATTTGACCATTTGAAAGGTGTAATGATATTCTATTGCAATTACTGGATAAAAGCGACGCCCCCCCTCCCCCGAAGAGTTTTACTTGGAGTATGAGGTACGGCGTGCAGTGGGGCAGTTAGGTATTACCAGCAACAAAACTGTTGAACTTGTGGGTATTGAAATTACAATTCTGCAAACTATATCATAAATGTAATGAGTCGTTTTGTGCTTTCCTACAAATGGTGTGAATGCTTTCAGGAAGATGTCTCAGTGAGCTAAACTGCTTGGGAGCTCATTAATTTGCAATACCATTCTTCTAATGTAAGGATATTGAGTATCATAAATTGGACAATAGTAAAATCTGTCTTTTTCAGCATTGTGGTATACAGTGAAATATAAAAACAAGTTACTGTTAATAGTGATGTCTTTCCGTGTTATCCACAGAGTGCATGAAGACCAAGCCCCAAAGATTGTTGTACCTGGATTACGTTGAATATATTACCCATGAATGAATGGGATGAGACTGTAGAGAGGTCATATCTGTACCCAAAAGATGCCTTGGGAAAGCCATAAATTGCACTTGGCGACATTTTGAAAGTTGAAAGAGAAAGGTGGTGCCTTCTCGAGACCTGCCAATATCAGGCTTGCATGGGATTTTTCAATAGCTTGGAGAGAGAGCGATGAAAGTTTGTGGCTAAATCACACCTCTTCATTCGCAGTGAGTGCTCAGAAGGACATGTTTGCATTGGGTGGGAAATGCTAGTAAAAGAGGTGATCTCACGTGGGTAGAAGGTCAGAGTCACATGCGATCTGTGTGCAGTTAAAAAAGCGGGAGTCAGGCACACAACCAATGGAAGACCTCGATATAGGCAGCAAATAATTGAAAACATTGATGGATGAGTATTTATGTGAAAGAGGCCATTTTGTGCAAATAATAGGAAGGGCGAATGACAGAAATTACGAGAAGGTAAAAGTAGGGACAGTTGACCTTAAATCATTCATACAGATTGCATTCGGCTGTTTCCATGGTTAAGTCGAGCTGTTCATCTCAATGCAATTGTTGAGATGTTATTTAAGGGAGCCTATGTCTGATAGGGGTGAGGGTGGGATGAGGGTGTCAGGTGCATCTTGTAAAGTGAGAGGTAAAATGAGTGTAATAGCTTTGGTAGCAGTTAATGAAATTGGGAGAAGAGATCAGATCTGTAGAAATTAAATGTGCAACCAATTGAAGTGAGCAGAGCCTGAGACAGATGGAGTCAGAGTGAAATTAATTTTCTGGAATCTGATACAGGAGGGAAAGGAGGACACCGTATTTCTATGTGTTTGTGTCAAAAATCTGATTTAATTTTCCTCCAGGCAGCACTGTTTTTCGATTCCAAAAGCCAATATCTGTGACGAACATTTTGGTTGACACACCTTGTTAGATTGTCTAAGGATCTTTGAAGGTTATTCTATTCCTGAAATCACTATTTCCTGCTTAATATAAAAACATCTGAAGTAAGCAGAGAAAGGTATGTAAAGACCACCTGCTCATTGGTTGTCGAAAAAAGAAAGATGCACATGTATGTACCCAGCTTTATCAACTTAATTTATCCATGTTTTGCAGACAAAGAGCAGAACAGGTTTCTCTTCCATACAAGTGCTGCAAGAAGTTAGGAAAAACATAAACAAATCATACACATTTACTATTTATTTTAAAATATTTTAATATCCCTATTCAATTTAAAAATTAAGGTAATAATAGTTTTTCCTAAAATGCCATTAAATTACTTGTATTTAATTCAGTGCATTACGTTTTTATTAATTATTAATGCATAAAAACATGTATATCATATTTCAGATGGGATATATTTTTATTTACTCTATACAAAAATAATTTTCATTTAATTTGATATAGTTACAATAACTAAGGATTATATTCAAAATTAAGTTAATAGTGGAACAGCTTTTATTTAATTTATTATAAAATTTAAAATAAATATCTAAAATTAATTTGCATTAATATTTAGTTTGTGAGTTTTTTTTATACCTTTAAACTTCCCCATACTTTACTATATGGAGATTATTACCCCAAATTAAGAGCTTCCATGTGGTAAAGTATAGGGAAAAGTTAAGAAGTTTATTTACCTCGGAATGTAGGAGAAAAGAACAATTGCACAGTACTAATAGCTTACTTGTGAAGTAAATCTTTACCTAATTTAAATACAATGAAAATTTAGAACTAAGTAATAAACTTACATGTATGAGGATCTCTCCATAGAAAAAATAGGAGAGCTGGCATTGGAGATTTACACTCACGTTAGTGAATAGCTGTTGTAGCACTTTAGTAATTGTATTTCCGTATTACTAAATGTTCTACAAAATTAAGTTTGTGAATAGATCCCCACACATTTCTGACTTCACCTAGCTTGTGGTTGGAGGTTTCTTTCTACGGCTCAGATCAGTTCTAAAGCTTCTATCAAGACAGGACAAATCCGGATCTTTGTCATGGTCGGTCTCCTTCTGTGGATCCACACAGGCTCTTATTACGGCTCCAGCTTGTGGTTATGGCTTGACTCATTCCAAAAACAATGCATATTCATCCCAGAGACTGCTTTTGTGGTATACAACGACTTGAACCCTCCCATTCTATTGTCTATGAAATTTTTTTTTTTTCCACACAGTGCCATCCATCATCTCATTCTATTTGTTACATAATAAAATATGCAGAAGATAATGCTTGGAAAGTAGGAGAGCATAGTGAACGAAGTACAGCAACAACCCTTCCTGGATGGGAACCTTTACTGGCCACATGTGCTAGCTACAGTCTTAAGGCAAGAGGAAGTACCTTTCAGTTTGTAACCAAGATGGAAGTAATGCTATCAGGTCTTTGGGAATATGATCAGCACTATGTTAAGGGACTTATTAATGGCCCTCACTGTCTCATAATTTTGAAGAATTTGTGCTTGCTGCGCTCCTCTCCCCTTGAACCTTCCTCTCTTGTTTCTCATCTATCAGTAAGTTGTTAGCTGTTATCTTGTTTTTTTGCAGTAGCCAGTTAACTGTTTACTTTTTTTGTCTTATTGTATTTTGACCGGTTTTTCTGTTTTGATGGGTATTCTATGCTTGTTGCTTTTTCCTCTGTCTATGATACAAGTACAAACTACAAGAAAGGAAAAGAAAACATAATGAAAAGAAAGATTTTTTTAAAAAAAGATAAAAAAAGAACAGAAAAGATGTTGAGATAATTTAATCCGCCTACGCCCAACTGTACAGATTCAAGTGAGTTTTTACACAGCTCCCATATAAAAAGCACTGAGGGGAAAGGGGGGAAGATAACAAGGACAGAGGGGAAGAGACTCTGTCCCAGACTGTGCTTTCTGAAACTGCCTATGTTTGTCTTGTTGCCGGGAAGTCTGCTCTCTGGGATGTCCGCTCTCTTGGAATTTAGTTCTCTCCATGAAACCATTCTCGTTAGGTACTACCTAATGAAAGGAAACCGCTCCAGTTAAACAGGCCCAGAATGCACAACTGATTTGTGTTAGCCTGTTTTATCGCTTTGATGATGAAGGGTTAAATTGGATACTGTTGACTTTCTAAGTCGAGTCTTAGCTTTCACCGATGTACTGAGTTGACTCTCACTCATACTACTGTTTGTAAATGTTATACCACTCTTACATTAAAGCATTCTTTTGTGTCCAGGATTGTTTGGTTCACTCTCTCTCTTTTTCGATGTTAATGACATTGCAAATATGTTATTCACAGTCTCATCTTTGTTTGCATGCCAAGACATATGTGCAATAAAGTGTACTTAGCTGTCTTGTCTTCTCTTTTGTTTCCTTCCGGTTCAGGACTGCTGGGTGGAATTGGAAGATGAGAGAGCTGTGGATGACCAAATAAACAGTTACCAATGCCACTGGTAAGTTCTTCAGGAGCTCCTGGTTGTCCTTGCTGAACACTCACTTGCTGAACAAAGCGTGGCACTGGGAGGGGCCTTTTATAGGTGCTGAAGTAAAATAGCTGCTGAGATTACCAAATCTTTCGCGACCTTCAGTTTAGATTCTGGACAGTTCCCAACAACCTGGCAATACTCACACATGGATGTGTGTTGCATTGTATTGTAGATTGACTGCTTAACCAACATGTTCCATGCATACTTACATATTGATATGTATAGCCACATCTTTGTTGTAGTGTGACTACTCGAACTGCCCTACCCATACATTGGCCAATCTGTTGTGTTTCTCCTTATGCACAGGGCAATTGGCTGCATACGTATGTGCACATCCATGCCCAAATTGCACAGGTCCAGATAAGTTCTACAAGAGCTGGTGGAGCGAACCGGGGATACCAAGTAACTCTAATTTGGTTGGGAGAAGCTTAGCTCATGACAGAAGAAAAGTAAATTCAATCTTCAATTATCCAAAAGTTGTTCTGACAATGTTTCTTTGCACTCAGTGAAAAAACCTGTTCCCTGTCAATATACTTGTCCAGAAGTAATACTACTGGACAAGTATTTTGAAGTAAATCTTTTGTTAATTTAAATACATTAAATTAAATGAAAGTTATTTTGAAGAAGTTCAAATTATAAAACATATTCCCATTTAAAATAAAACAGTTTTTAATCATGCATTGCTAATGATCAAAAAGTGATGTAAAGTGTAGGATTGATTAAAAGTGATTTGCTTATATTTGAGTAAAAAAGTTTCATTCATTATTTAAATCTAACAATGTCATTATTCTATTTTAAGATTATATAATAAATACATTTTATATTTAGTTGTTTTCAACATTAAATTATACTTATTTATAATAGTAAGTATTTAAAAAAATGTGTTTTAAATTAACATAATTTCCTATGGGGTTTTATTTTAAATCCCTACTCTAATTTTCTAAGCGAGGGTGTTGCTGAACCAGTGTCTGCCCTTGTGTGGTGCTGGACTTACTCCAGCTTTGAGCTGAAGTAATTACTATTGTTTTTGCCCATTTTTACCTGTATTAACTAAAGATGTGTGCTTTGGGAATAGCAAAGGTCTTAATCTTTTCTGGCTGAGTGCAGCACGCGCTACAAAATTCATTTTATTTATTTAATTGTTTACTTACCTCCAATCATCCATATTCCGGTGTTTCCTACCCCCCACCCTGCCCCTTCCCTGCCCCACCTTTCCGCCCTACGGAACTCCCTGCACGAGCCGCTACTGCTAGACATGTATATTGAAAACCATCACATTTGTTAAAACTCTCTGTTTGCAGCTAATAATGTTAGTGGCAATATTTGAGTAAAGGGAATTATCAGTAGTTAAAATTTTCTATTTTATTATCCACTTCTGTTGCATGCAGTTTTGAGTTCAAATTCAAGTTTATTAATTTTTGCACAATTACTTTTAACCCTTGCAAAGGTTAAAACAGACTATAACATAGGAAAAATAAACACATGATTTAAAAGGATGTCACATATTGCTATCTATAAACAAACGCAAATAAATACAATAAAACTTTTATCAACAGCTAAAGTGCATGAAATTCTGTAAAGTGCCAGCTGGGCAGAGTTATTTAACCGCCTTTGTCAACGAAAAATGTTGTAAGAGAACAGCTGCCTATTATACCCAATAAGATGCGTAGTGTGCGAACCTGGATTGATTTGCAGGTAGCACCTTACTCACAGTTAGAATATCTACTGTAACAGTTTTAAATAATATATGGTTAGGCCCTATATTCAACTAATATATAGAGCATATTTTTTTAATGGAATTTCATATAGCATGAACTTGACCCGGTATCTGATATCAGAGTGCCTTACATAGCACCAGTTGCGCTCAATGAGGACACATTCATTTTTGTTAGGCACGGGGAGATTAACACCTTGGCTGCTAGGTGTTTTCCCCTGCTGTGCTGCAGGCACCCACTTTCCCATTGTTTCATGACGAGCTCAGCTCGTCATCAGCACAGCTCAACCGTGCATCATGACGAGCTGAGCTCGTCATCAGCATCGAAAGGGTTAAGTGATTTGCCCAGAATCACAGGATGGTCAGCGTCATTGCCAAGACACAAACCCGGTTCCCAAGATTAGAGGTCGACTGCTCTAGCCGTTAGGCCAACTCCTCTTCTCCAGTTGCGTTCTAGCAAATCTTCAGTTCCTAATGTCAGTGATAAAAGCAAGGAGTGTATCCACCTATTGAAGTGCCAGTAAAGTGCATGCTGTGCGAATCTAAAATTCTATCAAGCCCTTATCAGTAATAAAACCATTAGTCAGTGTTGCCGCACATTGAACTAATCAGTGGGATGCATGCTAGGCAAATCTTCGATACAACAGTAAAACTTAAACATATCTACCACTCATAAAACAACATGCACATAGAAGCTGCAGCTACCCAGTAGCAATTAAGGTCCTTGCAGGAGCATTTTTCAGTTAGTAGTAGTCAGAGTCATTTAGGTATCGTTTTGTTGACTTATCTTCTAAAATACATGTTGATTATTTGTGTGTGATTTTGAAGCAAAATACTCTCAGCCTATTTTCAAGTTTTATATAAATTAGACATCCCATTTAGTTTTCTACTTAGCAGGCACGGCCCGTGCAGGGCGTTATACCGGGGCGGTGACGTCAGGGAGGGGAGGGTTAGGGTGGGGGGGGGTTGTAAAGTGCGGGATATGGACCATTACAGGTAAGTACCGAAAAATAAAAATAAACCTAATTTTGTTGCCCACGCTGCATCACCAAAAGTGATGCAGCGGGGGCAACCAAATTCGTTTTATTTATAAACATATCCACTACTGACAGTGTAAAATATAAGACAATATTCAATTCATTACATAAACCAGTCTGGAGATTTTGTCCTCCAGTACCTCGTTGGTTTGATAGTTCCTGTTCTCTTGACAACAGTAACTTGCAGAAAGTTCTGTCTAGCATTCCCAGTACTCCCTCTGAAATTTTAGAGGCCCGAGCGCTAAATAAAGAAGCTTGGTTAAATAGAAAATATGTTATAGAAAAAGACAATTGGGACTAATGATCTTAGGACTCAAAAGACATCCTCCTCCGTATTGAGTACCCATTTTACAGGAGATCAGTGAGTTGAACATTATAGTACTATATATTGTAGTAGTAAACTTTATAGTCATGGTAAACTCAATTTTTCAATCGATGAAGTGATCATTGCTCTCAACTAAAACTCTTCCTCAAAAGCCCCTGGGCCAGATGGAGTGCCCATTGACATTTTCAAATGTAAGGCTGACTTTTGGGCAGTCCTTCTTACAAATATATTTGTTAATTTGGACTTCCTTTAACTCGGTCAAGTGTTATTATTGTTCTGATTTTTAAAAAAGGTAGTCGGAGTGATCCTAAATGTTACAGGCCCATCCCTCCAATCGATTCCATCATAAAAATAATGGGGAGTATTATTTTTAATAGACTAAGAGAGCGGTACCATGATTAAAAACCATTGCCACTATGTTAATACGGATTTAAAGAAGAGCGAGGTACGATAGAACAGTGCTAAAATCTCCACTTGTTAGTTTGAAAATTTACCATGGCTAGAGGGAGTCCATTGTACCTTGCTTTCATGGACTTCAGCTTTTGACAAAGTTAATTGGGACAACTTATGGGCTGTTATTTTTGAGTTGGGGATTGACTCCACAATTTCTACCCACAAGGGTCAGATTTGGTTCTAACAAAGAGGTCGCTGATCCTTTACACTTTGGCATGAGGCAAGGCTGTGTTTTAGCCGTATAAATATTTATTATTTATATTAATACGCCAAATGATTTTTGTTTATTGTAACCCAAGACATTCCCCATATCAATTATGTCTCCATACCCATACTCTTATATGCTGATGACATGGTCCTTCTTGCCTGCACTCTAAATGCCTTATGCTGTTGATTTATTCCTTTTCTGATTTTATGGCTGATCTAGACCTTTCAACCAATTTTCTTAATTCCGCACCATGGCATGCAGTCCTAAACATTATATGTTGTGAATCCTTTGTGTAAATGAGAAAAGCTTAGGAAGTGTACATAGACTTCCATACTTAAGACCTGTTTATGATTCTAATGGATCCTGGCTGGAAAATTTCAGGACTCCTCCCTCTCGATGACCTGGCAAGTCAACGCTGTCTCTTCATCCTGCTTCAACACCCTGCGCATGCTCCAAAAGATCTTCAGGTGGATCCCCACCGAAACCAGAAGGACCGTCACCCAGGCCCTCGTCACCAGCGACTGGACTACGGAAACGCCCTTTATGCAGGAACCACAGCCAAACTCCAGAAACGACTTCAGCGCATACAAAATGCCTCCGCCCGACTCATCCTCGACATCCACCGCCACAGCCACATATCCGCCCACCTAAGAAACCTGCACTGGCTCCCCGTCAACAAGAAGATCACGTTCAGGCTCCTCACCCACACACACACAAGGCGCTCCACAACAAAGGACCTGAATACCTCAACAACCGCCTCTCGTTCTACACCCCCACCCGCCAGCTCCGCTCAGCCAGCCTCGCCCTCGCCACCGTGCCGCGGACCCACAGAACCACCGCCGGAGGAAGGTAATTCTCTTACCTGGCCGCAAAGACATGGAACTCACTGCCCGCACACCTTCGACTGACCCAGGACCATCTCACCTTCAGGAAGCACCTCAAGACCTGGCTATTCGAGCAATGACAGCACCCCTCCCTCCCTTTAGCGCCTTGAGACCCTCATGGGTGAGTAGCGCGCTCTACAAATGTATTGATTGATTGAATGAGGTATAGGAACACTAAGTTCAAACAAGCTATTAGTTCACTATTTAAGTTTTGGAAATCAGTGTGGGGGCAAGCCAATTCCCTCTCTTTTAGAAATATATACCAAGCACTGTATTCCTACTACTTGTTATGGCAGTGGAGCCTGGGGTTTTGGAGATTTCCATGCTACACAAGTAGAGGAGAATTGCTTTTGCAGGCATCTTGTCTCACTTCTCCAATCAAACCCTCACTATTTTTGTCAAGAGGAACTGGCCTTGCCATTTCTTGAAGATTGTATTAGATTGGGGCCTCTTTTGTTGTGGCTTTCTGTTTGAAGTTATCCCAGGGCCTATTTTAATCATAACATACTCAATGACTATGTTTTTTGTGATTGGAGTTTGAGTATTCCCTGACTTGCATTCTTGAAATAAGCTTGGCATATCTAGAAAAATCCAATCTATTTGATAATCCTATAATAAGAAAAAATGATGAGCAGTTTGTGAAGCATTTATTTATGAATGGATGCCATGCAGAAAGGGAAAAAACAACAGGAAATGAACAAACCCATGGTTTGTTATTCCACCCATGGGTGTTATTCCACACATGGTGGAAGTCATAATATTGTAAGCACTAACCCAGGCCCTGAACCATATTTATTGTATGTGCATAATACCTGGGAGAGAGCCTTGCTGTGATTTAGAGCTGGTACAATGTGCCATTTGTAATGTTTCCCACAAGGTCATTTTGGGAACCTAGAAGGAATTAAATGTGCTTGTGATAACACTCGATCCCAATCCTTACTGCACTTTACTTTGTTTTGTAAGTTTTATAAACCTTTTTGAACTTTGCAATTTTTACATCTTTTCAGAGCATACAAATGTAAGCAATGCAGAGTCGGTCTTTGTTTTTGCAATTGCTTCTTAGTATTGATGTATGTTTTAGACTTGTTTTTTTTTTAATCAGATCTATTTTACCATAAGAGTTTAGATTTTCAGAGTGGTAGATAACTGAATTTTATCGATTCCTATTGTATGAACCCTTATGTATTTTTGCTCAGATTGTATGTGTTATGTTATCTTTTATGATTGTCTTTGGCATTTAAATAAAGAAATGAATGATGTTGATGATAAGACACACAGGAGACACAAGGGAAAGGGTTTCATATATGAGAGAAAACTTAGACATCTGATATTCCTCTGACTCATCACTCTTCAGGGCACTGACATCTACAGTTTGAAGTGGACATCTAAAAGTCAATAAGAGGTGCGCCTTACTATTCTGTCATGACCTCTCAGCATCTATCTCTCACAGTGACAGTGATATTCCCTGAAATTATCTCTTGATATGAAGCTAGTTCTCCTGAAAACTACAGTGAATCAAAGCATAAGTAATCACATAACATGGAGAGCAAACAGTCCAGCACAGAATACTTGAAAAACTTCAAAATGTCTTCTCATGCCATGCATGCCCTGACATTGGAGACATAGAGTTAATTCTCTGATCAAGTGGGGCTGCCGCACCTTTGCAGCCCCCAAACACTTCCTTATGAAAATTGGTGGTGCTTCTAGCCCTCGTGGGGGCACCATGGAGAGGTGGAAAAACAAAGAAGGTGTCTTGTCAGGGTATTATGGGGCACTCCAATCAATAGACCAGTGAATATTTCATTAGTGTCTCCAGCCGCTGTGTTTTCAAGTATGCCGCCTTGCATCACAGGTCTTTTTCCTCTTTTGAATTCTCACTTTTCTATAAGGAGGATGTTCCTGTGGCATCCATGAGAGATAGGTTCCTCAGGCCACATGAGCCTCTGGAGTGGGGACATATGCATGCCCTCTCCCCACAAAAATCAGCAATTAAAATTGGAGTGACCCTTGTACACTGGCCCACTCCAGGGGTACTTTGAAAGATAGCAGCAAAATACCTTGCTCTCATTAATTAATTAATTAATTAATTAATTGCAGGTTTATATAGCGCTAGGATCGACTCCCGGAGGAGTATCTCCGCGCTTCGACCGCTGCGAAACCTTTCCTGGCTTCCCTGAGAGATGGTCCCTTAGTGGGTATCTCCAGGGTGAGACCAGGCATCCCCGGCGGTCTGGTGGGGCCATTAGCGAAGATGAGGCAAGCTAATGCCCAGAGTTGCCGAGTGTGATCGCTGATCAGAGTGGGCACCGAGGCGAGAGAATTATCGAGTCCGCTGACCCTGGTCCAGAAACCTGCCGCGTCGGGAATCGAACCCTGGTCCCGGGCCGTACCTTGCTCTCATTGGCCTGTCTGATCATGTAAAAGGGCAATCTTCAATGGTGCATAACTCAGACCATATTGGTATGGTTTTCTTCATCTTCAGGTAATTTTGCTCCTTGTGATGACCCCCAGAATTCTGTGTGGAGTTAGTTTCAATGACTCCCTGTGCCAGCTTTCTCCTTTACCTGGCACCTGGTGTTCCTCTCCTCCTGCTGGGGCACACAATTCCAGATCTCCCTCCAACTGACCCTCAGAGGGCATAAGGGGGCCACTCAGGCCCTGGAGAAACCCATCTAGTCTGGAGGAGGGGGGTCAGATGCAGAGTCCTTAGTCCAGCAGGGCATGGCTTGATCTTCCAGGTGTCCAATATATTGCTACCATCCAGGTCCAGGGTCTTACTTACTGCCTCTCACTTATGCAGAGGTCTGTAAGTGTGGGTGGAAAGTTCTAAATACCAGGCACACCTGGCCAAACATAGAATGCCACATCACCCCCTAAACTTGTTCCAACCCACCTGCACAGCTTTCTAGGGTAATCAAATATGGCACCGCCAAGGTTTGTATGTGCAGGGCTCCTCTGGGGACCATCTAATCCACCTCTGGCTAGCTGCATACTTTTAGACCAAAACATCAACGGGAGCCCCGTGTGTTGGGTCCAAATTCCTGGGCTTCCTTCTTTGTTCTATGGGCCTGGGTTGTCCAAACCCAGATGTAGTGTGACAGCTAATAAGATGTAGCATTCCCTTCCTACCGATCCTGAGCTGAGCCACACAAATATGACAATTCTGGACAATTTGTAAGATGTACACGTAGGTTATTAGAACCTGCATATTCAAACTTAGTGTGCATGTTTCACCCCAGTTTGGCACCTCACTATACTGTGTATACCTACGCAGAGCGAAACTGCACTTTGAGGCAGATTTGACCTATGTGTATATTACAGTGACACTGCAGATAATCCAGTAACCCCTACAGACCTATCTATGCCCACTAAGTCCTACACCATGTCAACATCCATCCTTGCAGAGTCCCTCCTATGCCAGTCTACTTATGCACATCTATCAGGCTGGGCATTATGCTACCATCACACAGGAAGCTCTAACATGTGTGCACACATGTATGCACACATGTGTTCACATGTTCACATGTAACCATCCCTGTACCCTTACCCTAGCTGCATCGCAACAGCCTAAGCAACAGTTAAATGGTGGAAACTGGTGGTAAACAGGCTCAGTCCAATTACCATGTAATAACCATGAGTGAGACTTGAGTTAGTGAAAGGTCCAGAAACTGTATGATCAAAGTGAAAAATCTAGGTGGACTAAAAGGTTTGGATCCCACCCAATTAGATACAGTGAGTTTCAATACCTCATGTCAATTCAGGAACCATTTCATTTGGCAAAGCATGTAATTTATCTTGTAACTCAGTTAATAATTAGTCATCGAACTACAAAGGCATAGGTACCACCTCAATTTCCTTGAATATTTAATTAAGTAATGGTTGTGTAATACTGTTGATACATCAGAGATATGAATGTAGATGTCTACATTGTTTTTTAATTCTTCTCCGTCCAACTCGATATTGGAAGGGGTTGATACTGTGTACCCCATCATTCATCCTTGCTGTTAGGTATCCCCTTTTTCTCAGGGATCGTATGTCTTTCGGAAAGTCTTCACAAACACTGACATTGGTGCATGATAAATTGTCAGTTCAGAGGTGCACATGTCACTCATCATCCAGATTGTGGCCCCACATTATTTCTATACCCAGCTGTGCAATAAGTCTAGGTTTAGCCCTATGCAGTTGCAATTCATGATCTTCTTCTCTCTGAGTTTTTGTATATGTCATTGCACTTCACTTCCCATATGTTTTTCCAGAAATGGTTTGATATAGGATAAATGAAGTCCTTGTTTTTTATAGCACGTACGTTCTGAAACATCCTTAGTTTTACTTTATTTGTTGTGCTTTCAACTTACTTTTTTTACATGTACATTCCAGTACATAGACCATATTACTTGTTTCACAGATGATGCATTCCTACAACTTCCTTTTCCGTTCCATCATAAAGTATGTACCAGGTCATATTCATGTCATGCTGACAAGCCCAGTATTTTCCACAATTGAAAAACCCTTCTATTTTCCTTCCCATCAATTGAGAAACCCAGAGTTCTTTTCTGCTTTCAAGTAACTTCTTGCTAACAAGTCTCCCAAGGAGGCCACTTTTTTGTATGTTACCTGTGAATTGGGCGGAAATATCTGTTCATGTGGTCATTAAACGATAGCAACTTCCAACTTTTCATTAATATTTAGCTAATTTCCCCGTGTGAAGTGTTGAAGTCCACGAGAAATCTGTATATTTCTTTGTACTCTCGTTTGGGTTTTCTCTCATCAAGATTGGATTTTAACAGTACCTCTTCCCTGTTTTTTGATCGTGCTTACATCAGAGCATCCTGTAAGATTATTTTTGGGAGCCAATAATTCCTAAGCTACTGATCATCTGTGCTGCTTCTTTTTTAAAGTCATCATCTCCTAAGCAATTCATCTTTGCAATTCCGAAGCACTATTTAAATCTTTTGGATGTCTGCTGTTAGCATGTAACAACCTGTTACTCGTGATTACTTTCCAAGGAATTCTTGTACAGATTCTTTGTTTTGTCTTGTCCAGCATTAGTGACATATGTGAATTTCAGATTGCAATTGTTGTTCAGTTTTAAAATAAACTTCTTAAGCATGTCTTCCTCTTCTTCCAAGATAATGAAGAGATTGTCAATAAACCTGGTTCATAGCTTCATATGTTACATCACCTCTTGATTTTCTTCTGACCAGTCATTCTCCATTTTCCACCATCTCATGAATAGGTTTGCATATTTTGGAGCGAAAGATATTCCCATAGCAGTAAACTGCTTTGTAATTGATTCGCTCTGTGAAATGTGGGTTCATTTGGGCATATTCCTAAAGGTAAACTTACCTGAGAATAAATCTACATGAGTAAATTTACTCATACACTTTATAGTAAATTTGCAACTTTTGGCTATTCACCAGTTCCAAGTGCAAATTTACAACACTATACAGACTTAGATGTCTCCACCACCCTGCAACATGGGATGGGGCCAACTTGCACAAATGTATAGTTATCAGAGCCAAAAAGGACCAAAAACAGTATTATATGTACTCCAATTCAGACCTCGAGTAAGTCCAGAACCACACATGCCAAACCACCGGCACGGCAATACCCTTCAAAAGAAAAAATGGACGCTGTATATAATAAAATACGACCCCATTGGAAATTATGTCAAAATAAGTTAATTTGTTTTTGCTTTTTAAGAAATATAAATAAATGTAATATAAGGTTAAAAAAACATATAATTCTTATTTTTAGTTAGCAATCCCTGTTCGATTAGCAACTAAAAATAAAAATAATGCCGGGTAGGTGTGCAGAAGCAAAGCGGGCGACCTGGGTGGGCTGGTAAACAAAATGAGGGATGCAGGTGGGGGGATCCACACGGGTGGAGCCTACAACATGGGATGGGCAGAGAAACATTCAGCTGTTTTCCCTGTGTTAACAAAACAACACAGGGAATAGAGAAGCACACTGCAGGAGAGCAGCACCAAGATGGTGGTGGAAGCACATGTTGAGACAGCACAACACAAAGACTGAGGCAGAAAAACACACTGTAACATGGATACTGGGGGTGGAGAACAGGGCAAGTCAGAGCAAAATTGAGACTGAGGTGGGAAGGGGAAAAGAAGAGCACACAGAACTACAGAACTAGGGGGCAGAAAAGCACATGAGGGAGACAGCTGGAAAGTACATGCACTTTTGTAAAGTGCTTAACTAAAAAATAAAAAGGACAAAAACAAAACCCTCAGTGTGAGGACAGTAATGTGTCCATGCTCCACAGGATGAGTAAACTCATGATGGGGAAATAAGGCCCACACGAGCCATCAAAGAAGCAGACAAATGAGATTGACAATTTGTCCAATCAAAACTAAACAATGGGTGGATTCTAAGCCTACTGAAAGCTGACAAAAAGTCTCCCAACAGAGACCAAATGATGTGTCTTAGCCAAGACCTAAAAAAGCTGCCTACATCATGACACATGCACTTTACGTGCGCATCAGCAGTCATCTTGGAATAGGTTTTCATTAACACTGATTTCAAGATTGCTAGCTAGCTGTGTGCATTCGCTTTGATACATGTTCACACATGTAGTTTAAAAAACAATTGCCAAAGCCATGGTTCAGCATTTTAGAACAAGGACCTAGTAGCTTTGCAAATACTAGTTCTGAATTGTCTATGCAATGTACATTGCTTGACACACTTGAAGGACTAGTTCACATTATCAATCAAAAACACTTTTAGTACTAGCATCTGCTCAAGACAGGATCTCTGAATGTACACAACAATGAGAGCACAGTATGTAGTTCTAATAAGTTTAATGCCTAGTTCATGCTTTTCAAATACAATCTCGTGCATTTAAAATGTGTAGTGGAAAGCGGGCCAGATGTGCAAACTACACAGAGCAATAGACGTGTCCATGGGTCAGTAGTACAGCATAATGGAAATAAAGCATTGTAATAGTCTAAAGTATTGAGAATTCATCACAAAACGTCTTTAAAACCAGTCACCGGACTCTAGTGTAAGATTTTCGCCACCGCTTGCAGTTGTCATTGAATAATAAGTCTAGCAGGGCATCATAGAAGCTGGCCTCCCAGTCCATCATCCAAAAGGCAACAGTAGGAAACCAGAGGTCTTCAATGATCTCTGCAGTGGCTCATGAGGGCATTGTGGGCGAAGGTGCGATTTCCGTAGTCTCAGACTTGTAAAGGAGTGTAAATTCTCACACTTGCATGTTTGCACACCCTACAAAAAGGTGCACAATTTACCTCTACAAAAAGCGGATCAATCAGTGTTACCTAATTTGCAAAAGGCTAAGTTGGTAAAAATTGGCATTTTTGTTTTTTCTCCTACGTTATCCACAATTGTTTTGTTTATACCTTTTTTCCAGCTTAACTTTTGTTTCCACTTTTGAAACTTTTTTCTAAGACTTTTAATCCTCATTTGAATGAAATCATCAGTCATGGACCTCACTGGAACATGTTGGGAAATCATTTTTATACGAATAAAAGTAATATTTCGAGTTAGAAAATTGCTAAAGTATTGTATAATAGCACTAGTTATGTATTGGACCAATTAAACAGCTATTGCACTCCCAAACATTTAGGATCCCCTGCGTTATATGTTATCTTAGATTTTATCAAGTTTGAAATAGGTGCTATTGAAATGCAGCCTTCTCAGATATTACATATCTTCGGCGAAGACACACAAAAAAATACTTTTTGTTCTTAAAAAGCTAGCGTGACTCTTTTGTTCACTTGTTATGCAAACTAGTCCTCGGGCTGGCCCGTGTCAGGTTGTATTATGCAGGGTTGTGCCTTGTGATATGATACAACTAGACATGAGGCAGCACAAGGTCACTTGGAAAGCAGTTTTTCTTCCTCCGGGAATACGCTAGAAATGTGGACTGGACACAGGTCAAATATGTGCAATGGCCTTTGCATGATTTTAGATTCAGACACTTGATTTGGAATGCAGGGCAGCCCTGGTATTGCATATACAGTGCATGTTACTGAAACATGACAGAATGGAAAACCATACGCTTTACAGATAATTTTGTGCATTTCGTGATTGACAATCAAGTATTGACTGCTAATTGAGCAACTCAAACTAGTATTCAATGCAAGGCCCTTCAATCCGAGTTTTTTGTCCAAATCAGCCATAAAAAAGTACTCTAACGTCATGGTTGCCATACTGCATCGGGTGGATTATCCTGTTAAGAACATCCTGTTATAAGGAGAGCCACGCTGGCAGGCAACCTGTCAGATGGTGTGCCGGACAGTAGCGGCTACTACCGGATGGGGGTGGTGGGCACAGAGAGGGTGAGGAATGGTATTTTAAAAAAACAGACTTACCTCTAACAGCCGGCCGCCGCCTCTCCTCCGTCCTCGTTCCTATCTGTCCCGGCCAGCAGCAGTAGGGAGCACCCGGGCAGACAGGCTCCCCTGAGCCAATCACAACGCTGCAATGCATGGTTATTATTGGTCTGGGCGCCGTGGATCAGCCCTCAGACTCGAACAGGGAGCATGTGCATGTTCCTGACCAGGCTGTGTACTGCAGCCTGGTAGCAATAGGCGAAGAGCGCATGAACTGCTTGGTTCATGCACACTTAGAGAGTGCTCAGCACTCCTCCCTTGCTCTGGCCAGCCCCGCCCTGCCCAACACTGCACACAGGCAATAGAAAAAAAATGACAATAACGATACCCAATTGTCGTTTTATTTTTTATTTTTGGGCAGTGGGGCAATGCTCCGCCGCCTTAGCGGAGAAGCCGCCACTGGTGCTGGAGCCTGCTGGTAGCATGTCATGAAGGTGATACCCATCTTTGCAGAATCGCTCCTCTATTGTAGGTAACCTTCAGCATCTGCATAGAAAAAGTTAATATGCCATGGTTATCAGATGATGGAGAGCATGCGTATTGGCATCCACATGGGCAATGCTGTCTGAGGAAGAACACCGTCTTGATCATTAGTGCACATGCAAGGGTGAGGTTGCCAGTGGCCCACATTTGCTTTACCTACCACTCATGACATTATAGGGCAGCAATGAGTTTCAGACATGAGAATGAGGGATAACATGCTGCGTTGGCTTTACTGGCTGGTAAAACTGCACATTTGTAACCCTTTCATCTGGTTTTCCCCAGACAAATTATTATAGGAAATGCCTGGAGGGATTTGTGCCATGAAACATTTTTAACCTCAGCACAATTTGACATGAATTCCGAATGTAAAATTACATTTACCATTTAATGCAAATCTCAGAATGATCAGGAATATATTTTGGTGCTCTAACTAACTGCACGTCATAGACTAGGATGTCTACCCCCGAGTGCAGCATTCTTCTAGGGCAATCCAATACTAGGCAACATCATAGGATGTCGCCAGCTGGCGGCATCAGATGGGCCGTGCCGGAAGTAAATGTAGACCCACTGCAAGATCTGAGCTATAGCACATTTGAGCAAATTATTACCCATTATTGGGATATTACAAATTAACACAATACCAATATGGAAGTCATGTAATGTCCAAAGAGATCTTCTGTTCATTGCTGGCCATTGGGTAACTTTAAAGCCTACATCTGAAGGTCTCAAATAGTCGTGCATATTGATCAGTTTCTAACACCTATAATTGAGAACCTTTAATAACAATCATATATGGAAATGAAGATTCCTCCTTGTCGAAACAACCTTTTAATACATACTTCAGACTGCATGCCAATGCCATAGCAGAGAAGGCAGTCAGAGCCATTATGCATGCTGAAGACATAGAGATCATGCTTCACCTGGATGATGACCTGCCTCATTCTCCAATTCCAAGTTCAAATAGATCATGCATTTTTTTGGAACTGGACGCAAAGTAATAAGTTGACCTTTGGGGTACAATAACTGCCATATAGAACTGACTCCTAAACCAGCAATCTTAGTGAAAAGATTTGTTCTGAATTTAGATTACAAGGTCACTCTAGTTAATTAGGTTCTCTCCACTGTCTGATCCTGCAATTCATAATTAGGAATTCTTAGGCGGGTTTCTCTCTAACTCACTAATGTTGCAGTATGGCCATAAAGGCCTTGATGGGCTCCTGACTAGGCTTTGTTGATGCTGTTTACTTAGAGCTACCTCTCACTTTAATTAGCTAACTCCAAGTTGGACAAAACTCTGCGCCTTTTAGCCTCTGGGCGTCCGAGGTCTGATCACATCAGATATGTTTTGCACATACTTCATTGGCTTACCATCAAGTAAAAATTTCACTTCAAAGTTCTATGCTTGGTACAAAAGACACTATGTGCCCGATTTAGATTGCTGTTGGACTGAAGCTGATGGCTCGTCAGTTGCGGTCTGACCGCCATCTGCTGCTGCGATCCGACTGATGCATTACAATGCGTGTGGTCTGAGGCAGCAGACAGTGGGACCGTCCAACGCTTTCCACCGTTGGTGTGTCAGAAGCACTTCATAATCCCTTAATGAAGGTGAAGGCGACTCCGCTGCCGGGATTCTTATGTCAGTTTCTGACAGCCATTCCATGTCAGCCTTTCCGACATGGAAAGTGTTGTAGTCTTCCTTTTACCTGCTGCACTCTCCTTTCAGTGGTTCTCTGCCTACCTGCTCAGCTTGTGATGAGGTCATGTAGAATGTTGGTGGGTGTTTGTATGAGTGGAGTGTCAGTTGATCTGGATGGCTGAGCAGCCAGGAGGCTGCTCCTGGTGGGGCATTAACTTGGGCAACTTAAGGGACATCTAAAGGACTTACCATCTTCCTATAACTTAGAATCTACTTTGTAACTTAAAGAATAAATATACTTGGTGAACTACAAGACCCTGACTGCGCATCATTCTTCATTACAATACTGGCGACGAGTTGAAGAACCTACGTGATCTACATTGAATTGGCTTGTACATATGAAACTGGAGAAGTGCAAAAGAAGCTAACTGACTGTCCATATGAAAGTGAAGAAGCGCAAGCAAAAAGAAGCTTACTGTCTGTCCATATGAAACTGAAGAAGCATAAGATAAAGAAGAAGTGCATGAAGAAAAAGCAAACTGGCTGTCCACATGCCCCACCAGTGACCAAAGACCGGTCGGCCCCAACGTGGACGTGCCAGTTATTGTTGAACTTGGGTGAGTGTTAATTTTCCCCATATGTGTGATTTTACTAATTGAATTTGCTGGACTGGGGTGACTGTTCCCTAATGTGATCGGACAACCTGTGTGAAAAACTGATCTCTGAAGCAGACTAGGAAAGCGCAACATCGTTTTTTGAAAGAGTTAAACTGCAGCAAATGTTTACTGATCTGGGTTTTACACGCAGCTGATATTTCTTTTATGCAAGCTGTCACGTCTTGTGCCCAGAGTGCTGTGTTTGGAGGCAGATACAGCGCGTCTTGGCAATGGAAGAGTCTCTCCCGCGTTCTGGCTTAAGAGACCTTTTTAATAATAATAATAATAATAAAAACATTTTTAAAGCGCCTGGCTGCACAAACAGTGTATCCCCGCGCTGACTGCTGACTAAACTAACAGAGGGAAGGGACGGAAAAGGAGTAGGGAAGTATTATTGGGGGAAGAGGTGGGTTTTTAATCTGGCTCTGAAAAGAGTTTCTGAGGGTTCCATACGTAAATGGACGGGGAGGGCATTCCAGTGTTTTACTCCAAGGTATCGGAAGGATACCTTGGAACTTTTAAAATCAAGCCAACAAGTGTACAGCATGCAGCGCTGTGGGAGGAGACACTTTTGAGCACCACAGTTTCTATTTGCCGGTGGAGCGTTGGGTCTGACTAAACAGCGCGCTTGCAGCGCGTCTTGGCAGTAAAGTGACTTTTATTTAAAAATCGAGCAAGAGTTTCCTCCTGTGCTAGCCGACTCACCGTTGGTCAGAGTGACGGTTGGTGTGTGGAGCTCTTCCCTGTTCGCCTGCCTGCCTTGGAGTGATGACGTTGCTGGAATCCTTCGTGGTGTTGGCGAAGGTTTCCTTTGACCCTTGTGACGTTCAGCGCCTAAGCGTGCCCTATTTCCTTCAGAAAGCGATGCTGAATGACGCTGTGGCGGCCATTTTGGCACATTGGGAAGAATCCCTTTGTATGTGCTGAGAACCACGACGTTTAAAATTGAAGTATGAAGATCGTGATGTTTTGGTTTTCCAGTCTAGTTCACGACGTCTATCAGGTTCCTTGTCATTTTGTTTTGCTTGCTGGATTTCGTGGGTTTTCACCTTGTGGGCCAAAGCGAGCTCGTGGTGCTGCCTGTGACGGTATTCTTTACATATACTGGATTTAACCTGCACCACCTGGACTATGGATGAATGATTACTTGTATTAGACTTTTGGGCGAAGTTTTGGACTTTCGGGTGAGGTATTCGCTCATCTTCACATGGACTGGACTTTCGGGTGAGGTATCGCTCATCTACCTAGACTACGGTGACCACGTTTTTTTGTTTTAGTTTGTTGTGTTTATATTACCTTGTGTTTTACATCTGCATTTTCACAACTTTGTATTGGGGGCATGTCACTGTGGTTGGTTTGTTTGTAACCATGAGGTGTGTTTTGTCGGAATTTTGTTGTTTTACGGAAGACGTCGCAAATCTTCCCGTATTTACAACATTCCTTACTTGAGACAGCTCACCGGAGCATGAGACATTCTTATTTTTGCTGGTTTTTTTAGTTTTTGTCTCTTGTTTTCTGGAGTGGTGTTGGTAAGTATGTGTGGTGTTTCTTTGACTCTGGTGGAGTGTCCCTTATACAGTTGTACGTTTGTGTCATGGGTTTTAAGGTTTTCCTAAATTTAGTTTGTCGTGGGTTTTAGTAATCCATTTTTTGTTTTCCTTGGGTTTAGTTTCCCAAAATCTGTTTGCCTTAGGTCTAAAGAAACCTATCAGATGCTTGCCATGGGCATGGCGATTTGCATAATTTTGTTTTCCTTTGGGTGCAGTTATTCCCAAAATTTTTGTTTGCCTTAGGTCTAAAGAAACCTATCAGATGTTTGCCATGGGCATGGCGATTTGCTTAATTTTGTTTTCCTTTGGGTGCAGTTATTCCCAGAATTTTTTGTTTGCCTTGGGTTTTGTTTTTCCCATGTTTTGTTTTCCTTTGGGTGTAGGAATACCCAGAATTTGTTGCCATTGAGTTAGTATTACTCATATTTGCTTATCTTGAGTTCATGTGACTCATAAATCGTTTGCTTTGAGTTAGAGTAACTCATGATGTGT
This sequence comes from Lissotriton vulgaris, assembly GCF_964263255.1. Lineage (NCBI taxonomy): Eukaryota > Metazoa > Chordata > Amphibia > Caudata > Salamandridae > Lissotriton > Lissotriton vulgaris. The sequence goes on from NC_141685.1 coordinate 1,474,075,417, forward strand.
TTGCCTTGAGTTCTAAGTACTCATAGCTGGTTGGTCTTGGTTTTACAGTTACCCTTAGTTTTTTTTATGGGTGTTGGCCCTGTCATGTGGTGTTTCTGGTACATTGTGTGGTGTGTTGTTTTTTGGAAACGCAGTATGTAGTTTTTGATTGTATCTTTTTGAATTGCATTCCTTGTTTTCCTTATTTTACCTGTGAGTAGGGTGTATTATATGTTTTTGTAGTGCATCCTCTTTTCTGTCATATGTGTGTTTTACCATCTCTATGCATTTTTGAGTAAGGGGGTAGGTTGTGTAGTATGTTTTATTTCATGGCGTTATCAAAGGGGTAGGATGAGATGTGTGGTATGTTTTATTTCATGCATTTTTTTCCTCACTCTTATTTGTTGTTTCACTACACTACTTCCTTACATTTGTTTGTTATGGTCTTCACAGCAATCGGAGGTGATGTACCTTTTTTCTTTTTACTGCATCCTTCTGTGCTCTAACGTGTGTCTAACAGCTTCACACTTTCTGTTTGTTTTTTCATATTATAATGGGGGAGATGTGTTGTAGTCTTCCTTTTACCTGCTGCACTCTCCTTTCAGTGGTTCTCTGCCTACCTGCTCAGCTTGTGATGAGGTCATGTAGAATGTTGGTGGGTGTTTGTATGAGTGGAGTGTCAGTTGATCTGGATGGCTGAGCAGCCAGGAGGCTGATCCTGGTGGGGCATTAACTTGGGCAACTTAAGGGACATCTAAAGGACTTACCATCTTCCTATAACTTAGAATCTACTTTGTAACTTCAAGAATAAATATACTTGGTGAACTACAAGACCCTGACTGCGCATCATTCTTCATTACAATAGAAAGACTGTTGGAATGCAACATTGGGGGTCCCTAGCAGGGCCCCCTTCCCATGTGGTGCCTGCCACACGATGCAGGAATGTTTGAAAACATTGATTTTTCATTGGAAGCTTGTGCTGCAGGCCTTTTTTGCCTGCTCCACAAGCTTCCATTGAAAAATCGATGTTTCCGACCGCCCTACGGGCAGTCACATCCAAATAATGGGGTTGGAACCGCCGGCCTGAGGTCGGGCGGTTCCCGATCTGCAACCCGACCGACATTGTAATTAGCCCCTATACGGCAATGCACCCTCATTCATCAACAAAGAGTATACTGAAATATTGTCCAAAGAGAACAATTCACTTATCTGGGAGTTACTTGTTAAAAGGTTCAGAGGAGGAGAACAGGCATCTAAAGTTTCTCCCATTGAGCTCCAAAATTACGAAACTCTCTACCCTTTCAAATTTGCTCCGAGGCATCTCTGACTATATTTTGGCTACAGATTTTCCATAATTCTTAGATGATTTTTATGCAGCACATGTTATTCTAGACAGTAGAGACCCACTATGATAGTACACATTATAAGTGCAATATGATGTAACATAGCTGTAACCCAGTCCATCCTGGTGGATCTCAGTCTCTAACCTCCCTCTCAAAGTGGGCAATCTTTGCCTCATCTTACGTGAGAATCAGTGCACTCCTCCTATCCCAGTAGTCATCCGTTATGCATAGTTGTAAAAGTGCTAGTGGGGTATCATTTTCTGATCATATATGTCTTAACATGAAATGTTCCTTTCCTTGGACAGTGTCTCCCCCTGCACCACTGCTGGTCTCAAAAGGGTTCCGCTTTATATTTTATTCTGGTTTGTTCAAAGTTCCTCCTCAAAAGTATAACATCTTGTTATCTAATAGAACAGACAGTTGGCAATGTACCCTGTAGAGACCTAGCACCTAACCAGATATCCCTAGTTAATATATATTAAAATGGAAGTTCCCCGTGGCTCATGCGTGACACTGTTAATGCACCCACTGCCGCAGTGCAATTCAATACATTCATTCATTTCTTTATTTCGGCACATTTTTGCCATAAAAGATCACAACATTTTACAAGAAAAGAAAACAATTATACAGTATACAAGAATAGTCAAGACTATAAAAGCGTGCAGATAAAGGATGTCAAAAGTCCAGTTGCTAGTTATCAGGCCTAGCAGTTAAAATACATCCATCAATTGGTACTTAACATATCTAACAGTCTAAAAATATCCATCCAATCATCTATAGCAATCTATTATAAAGTGCTTGTGCGAGTAAATTTACAATTGGACAGTATTTATTAAGGACCTACGCTTATATCACATGGCTGCCAAAAGTTTTGCTACAGCATAAACAGTCGCAATTCAATACAGGATTATAAAAGATTTATAACAAAATGCAAAGTTGCACCACTTCACAAGGAAAACAGACATAACTGATCTGTGTCCAAAAAGTGTTTCTTTAGTTTCTTCTTTTATTCACAAAATTCTTAAAAGGAGCACAGGAAAAGGCACTGATGGAAGTGCCTTTTCCGTTCTGGTACACAGCCGTAATCTGGCTGATCGGGCAATCCTTCCCGGTATCCCTGGCACACCTCCCTGTGGGGGGGGGTCACATTAATTATTGAACAGAGTGCTATCATAACTCTGATTTTCTACACTGACAACTGAGAAGTGATATATATTGATACATGTTTGCAGAAATAATCTTGTGTTACTTTCATCTATTCATCTGAGCACCTCTTTGCTGACTTTTGCAGAGAGTGCCCTTGTTTGCCTACGTTCATGCCCTGAAGAAGTCCGCTACCAGACAAAACGCGTTGGCTATGCTACTTTTAAGAATTTTGTGAATAAAAGAAGAAACTAAAGAAACACTTTTTGGACACAGATCAGTTATTTCGTCTCATTACTCCTTAATGATATCGTTTCACATTGTCATGAAACTGAAAAAAAGTTAACAAATTATGCTTGTGTTCTCGGGGGTATGTGTTATTTTAGAAGTGTGAAATTATGGCGTGGCTTGGCGCCCGACAGACCTGGCGGCTTCCGAGTGAAGCTCTCCGGGGTGTCCAGGCAGCTTCACGCTTTTCGCAGTACTTCAACAATGCAAGCAAGTTGCTGCTGATCATGTTAGGATCCCTGCGGTTTTCTTTTGAGGCGGAAAGAATGACTTTTTTGTTAATGTAAGTTTTCTCGGCAACGTCGCGCTACAGTGACCACCATTTTGTTTTTTCTTCTCACGCTGCAGCGCCTTTACTACAGCAATTCTCTGGAGGATTGTGTCTATTTATCTTCCTTCCAAGACCCCTTTTATGCCATATTTATGCGCCTCCATTAAATGGAACAAGGATGTTACCAGCACCGTGTCAATAACTTTTCCAGGAGTATATTCTCACAGGGAATATTTATGACAGCCATTTTGTGGATTCTTTCTCCTCATTTATGCTTCTTCTTGTCATATATGAATCCAGTGCGCCATGCATCTTAATTTATTTCCCTGATTTACGTATCCTACTACATGAAATAGGTGTGTTACTGGTATCGTTCCAATACCTTTTCCGAGAGGATTTTATGACAAGAAATATTTATGACGGCCATTTTGTGTATTCTTCCTCCTCATTTGTGTATCTCAGTGATTATATGAAAACAGTGTAACGTATTTCCTAATTTATTTCCCTGATTTAATTACCTCCACTGAAGGATATGTGTGTAACTGGTAGCATTTTCACTACCTTTTTCAAGAGAATTCTCGGACAGGAAATATTCCCGACAGCCATTTTGCAGTTTCTTCCTCCTCTTTTTAAGAGGCTCATTGGAATATATAAATCCTAAGTAGCGTGCCTCTTTATTTATTTCTCTCCGCTCAACTTATCTTTAAAAACTGTACCTATTTTAGAGTTTTATGGGCAGAATAAAAGGTGCTCTCTCTACGAAGACATCCGCTAAACACATCTTTGTTAAAAATTCTGGAATTTTTACTGTGTGCTCCAAATTAGAGGATTCCTTGTTATCCACGTCTACAGTCAGTATAGCAACCATGGATCCCTCAAAAGTGCCATCAGGGAAATCTATCTCCAAGCGCCTAAAACAGCATCCTTCTTCTCCGCCTAAATCGACCTCACCAGTTTCTATGTAAATATTGTTGGAAGAAATTAGGGCCTTACATCTCTCTATGGAAGAGACTAATGCAAAATTACAAATCCTCACTGAGAACTGGTTGCAACTTGATACAAGAATCTCTACCGTTGAGCCTAATATGTCTTCTATCAAAGATACCTGTACCAAAGTTTCTTCACTTCAGTCTCAAGTTTCTGTACTCCAACGCCAAGTAGAGGACCTCAAAAATCGAAATAGGTGTAATAATCTACACATTTATTCCCTGGCAGAAGGATTGGAAGGGTCAGACCCTCTCACTTTCTTTAAATCTTTTCTTCCAAAGATACTCCACTTGCCAGAAAGCACTATACTCAACTTTCAAATAACGCATCGATTGGGACGCCTTTCCTCATATACATCATCCTCACAAAGACCGAAAGGTGTTATCTTGTACTTTGTGGAGTACACAGACTTGTTACGAGTTCTATCAGCGGTTAATTCTTCTCAGCACATCACTTGGTCAGGTTCTACTTTATTTTTTGCACAGGATTACGCCAAGGCTACTGCGAACAGAAGGAAGGCTTTTCTCAACATGAGACCTGATCTTCGATCAATGGATGCCCGTTATGGTCTCTTCCACTCTTGCCTCTTTAAGGTTACATCCAATTGGAAAGAAGCGACAAAAGTTCCTTATATAGCCTGGTGGAATGCCATATGTTTCCATCACAGTCTTGACACCAACTATGTTACCCCTATATCTTTAGCAATTAAAAGAGATTTATTATGGATTCCTCTCACTACATATTTATCTAAACTTCCTTCTCCAAATGCATCTACTGGTACTAGTGTGAAAACATCAGACGAGGTTCGTAAACCGCCATTATTTATACCTTGTTGTCTTTTCTTCTTAATCATTTTCAAAGTTGTTGTTAAGCTTATATTTAAGTACACTATACTCTTACCCTTATTTAGATTTGCCTGCATACAATGTTATTTTTTTAAAACTTCTTTTAAATTCAATATCTCTTTGCAATATTCACTGTATCATTTTCCCCCACTTTCCCCCTCTCTCTCCCTTCACTTCATATATATATATATAATGTTTATTGTAACCACTTCTGCTTTAGAAATTTCAATATGTATTTTTAGTATTCGGTTATGTGCTACATTGTTTTAACACACTGTTGCTATATTTCATGCTTGGTTTCAATAAACTCAAACTTAAAAAAAAGAAAAGATATGTGAAATTACTTCCACTGCTTCAACATAAATATTTTACCTTTGCAGAACATGTACCCCAGATATATTGCATTTCTGTTTAGTGCCTCTTAACAGCCAACTCCCAAGTTGGAGCAAACATGAAGTGAGTCCTTGCAATGAATTGTGCACAACAAAAAAAACAGAAGCACCATGAGCAACATCCAAGCGCATTCTGTTTTCCCAACACATTCAAAATACATTTTTGCTGCAAATGGTGCCTAATTATGTGAGTGGTATAATGGCATATGTTTGTGAATTTTGCCTAACGCACTTGAACACGAAATTCCCGAAATGTAAATTTTGCCCAGGCCTAACATAAACCGAGGTTACAATACCAGAACACAATAATTTATTTTGTGAAAGCCTATGGTTCACTGTTGACACATTTACATGAAATCGCATTGATGCCACTGTAGTACTCCCTAAAGTATCTCAAGTGGATAATTGTGTCCATTGCACATTCTAGACAAACAATCAGATAACATAGGAGTGTGTCTATCTTTTAAAGTTCTCTACAAATGTCTCAAGTATAGTATAATTTTGAGAGCAAACACACTCTCTTGCTCAGGCTCTTCTAGCTAGTGATCGTCCTGCAGGCCAGATAGGAAAAGTGGTGCAAACTAAGGAACAAACATGCAGTGAGAGTAGATTTCTTATATTAGAGACAGCTTTGCATGTACCTATATATGTGGTACATGTATAGTATGAACCTTGCCGACAGGGAGCAGATCACTGTTCAGGGTCACAGGCAAAAGTATTGTGATGAGCAACTGCAGTGGTTGCTGTGTTCTGCAAGCTGAAGTGGACTGTTTGTTGTAGTGTACTTTAAAGAGATGTGTCTTAAGCTCCTTTCTATATTGGACCAGTTGTGGTGGTCCTGATAAATATGGTGATTTGATTCGAGAACCTGGGTGCATAATTCCAGGAGGCAGGTTGACTTTTTTGTTGTTGTACTCCTTTGTCTATGACCTACAGGTATTTTCAAGTTTTAAAATTGTGACTGGGTAGTTGGATCTTTACATTAAAAAAATAGTATTACATAAATATACATTATAGGATTCGTTCTAAAAAATATTACATTTCATAGCTATAGAAATTTGAAATTCACTGAAAAAACCAAAGGTTTCACACCAGTTAGAGTTAGGAATTAGCATTTAAAAAACCTACGAAATTCACTGAAAAAACCATAGGCTTCACACCAGTTATAGTTAGGAATTAGCACTTAAAAAACCTTTGAAATTCACTGAAAAAACCATAGGTTTCACACCAGTTATAGTTAGGAATTAGCATTTAAAAAACCTATTAAATTCACTGGAAAAAACCATAGGTTTCACACCAGTTATAGTTAGCTAGAAACTTACTGACATAAAACCATTGAAATTCCCACGGTATAGTTAGTTGGACTCATATGGCCGAGATACCCGCCACCCCCTCTCAACACAAATCCCCAAAGATGGGAGGACGGAAACGGTTCTGAGCTTTTGGAAGGCGGGAAGGGAGTTACCCTTCCCGCCCGTATTTATTAAAATATGAAACAAAATTAAAACATTAAAATAACAGTTTCATATCATGTACAATTTCAGTTATACAGTACGATGTTCTTGGCTGACCTTAACACATCTCTAATACAAAGGTTCTCCTAGCCGATACTAAACATCCTGCAAATGCATTTCTGAACATTGAAATTGTACATCCTAACGTTACGGGCCAACGGCAAGGTCGTAACCGGTGTCAGATCCCCACTACCAATTCCCCCCTCACTTGTGAGGGGCGGGCGCACAGAGGACTGTACCTCTGTGCCAACTTCCAATTTCCCTTGCCTTAGCGGGGCCCCCCTGTTAACTCGACGCCATCTTAGTGGTTGTCCGAGGACTCGTGTGAGGTGTCTAGAAGGTAGCGTAGACCCCCCTCCCACCCCAAACAACTTACCACACCTGCCGTCGCAGATGTCCGGGCCCCGGGAAATTCCAAGGAGGGGTCCGTATCCCCTCCTACCCAGTGAAGGGGCCTATGGCCGCCTTCCCTTTCGGCGTCCCATCCTTAGATGGGACCGCCTCCCGTTTGAGGGGCCAATGGCCGCCTCCCCCCGGGCGCTCCCATCCGTAATGGGTGACGCCCAAACCTTTAGGGATCTTCCAATTACTGCTCACCGATCATGACCTTACCGCCCGACCAAAAAATAAATACGACATTTTTAAACTAAGCTAACGAAAAGGAAATTACATTCAAACGAACTCACTACTGAGCATCACCATTAAACTTATTCGCAAACATTTCAGCTAAGAAAACATGTTTAACGGAAATCATCATTTATTATACAGACATTACTAACTTCATTCGAAGACAACCTGTAAAAGAAACCAACTCTACTGAGCATCATCATTAAACTTATCTGCAAACATTTCAGCTAGTGGGAACATGTTGGAAACGAAATTATTCTTTATTATACACACATTATCAACTTTATTCCAAGGCAACCTGTAAACGAAACCAATTCACGTCAATCAATTTTATTCCAACAAATCGCTGTCAACAGGGGCTGGTGGGTGGGTCAAAATTGGCTCTTCGTTCCGTCTCGAGCTCACGTGTGACGCGTGGGTGCAGCTTCAGAGCACAGGAACAAGAGGATGCTTCCTTGGCTTGTCGCTCCTTTTATCCTTCGTCGGGCGGGCGTAGACCCTCCTCCAAACCGCCCCCCGGGCGTGGCTGGCAGTGTTGGTGTCTAGGACAACCCCTTCTTGGGCGGGAAAAGGCGCGCCCCGGCTACGCCACTTCGGGCATACCAGCCGTGACACGCCTCCCGCCCAAAATGGTTTCCCGGAGAGATCGGGGTACTCCACCATACGTTCGGGGGGACCGAGTGGTCGCCCCTTTCCATATGGCCGAGATACCCGCCACCCCCTCTCAACACAAATCCCCAAAGATGGGAGGACGGAAACGGTTCTGAGCTTTTGGAAGGCGGGAAGGGAGTTACCCTTCCCGGTCGTATTTATTAAAATATGAAACAAAATTAAAACATTAAAATAACAGTTTCATATCATGTACAATTTCAGTACGATGTTCTTGGCTGACCTTAACACATCTCTTATACAAAGGTTCTCCTAGCCGATACTAAACATCCTGCAAATGCATTTCTGAACATTGAAATTGTACATCCTAACGTTACGGGCCAACGGCAAGGTCGTAACCGGTGTCAGATCCCCACTACCAATTCCCCCCTCACTTGTGAGGGGCGGGCGCACAGAGGACTGTACCTCTGTGCCAACTTCCAATTTCCCTTGCCTTAGCGGGGGCCCCCTGTTAACTCGACGCCATCTTAGTGGTCGTCCGAGGACTCGTGTGAGGTGTCTAGAAGGTAGCGTAGACCCCCCTCCCACCCCACACAACTTACCACACCTGCCGTCGCAGATGTCCGGGCCCCGGGAAATTCCAAGGAGGGGTCCGTATCCCCTCCTACCCAGTGAAGGGGCCTATGGCCGCCTTCCCTTTCGGCGTTCCATCCTTAGATGGGACCGCCTCCCGTTTGAGGGGCCAATGGCCGCCTCCCCCCGGGCGCTCCCATCCGTAATGGGTGACGCCCAAACCTCTAGGGATCTTCCAATTACTGCTCACCGATCATGACCTTACCGCCACAGGCCCGGATAGTTGACCGGCTATCCGGACCGCCCACAAAACTCCTACTTAAAGGTCATGGCTACAGATTCTTTAACCAAGCTATGGAGTCTCCTATAAGTAAATCATTCCCCACCCGGGACAAATGAACCCCGTCCTCCAAATACATCTGATCCCCCCTGATACACCCATGTGGAATAGAATGCAATGTATTCGTACGAAACAATCGACCAAGTTTGTTATTTACCTTCTTCACGGAGTGGTTTAAAGCAGACACAGAATTAGCCCCCCGCCACACCTTCCGTGGGATCATGTGGGACCATGCAATTGTGCACCCAGGGGCCCTCTTTGCCAACCAACTTACAGTGGATAGTATTACTTCGAGAAGCACTCGTCGACCAATGGTCACCAAATCATTGCCCCCAAGATGCACTATGAGTATAGACGGCGGTGACCTCGTCCGCCCTAACAAACCCTCCATAAACACCTGAAACTGGTCAATACAGAGCCCGCCCCTTCCGTAGAAGGTCACCCTGTACCCGTATTCCCCAGCCATGTGAATCATGTCACCTGCTTTGAATACGTCTGCGGCACGCCTCACGTATGAGTGGCCCACGACCCACACCACTCTGTCCACAGCCGGTGTCCTTTGACCGCTGGTTCCCAGGTGTCGGGTCGACTGCACAGTCTGCCCCGCCTCGTAAGCATGCGAAACTGTAAAACCAAACAAAAACAAGAAGCGTGAGTTCATGATATTAGCTTCATAACATGTGCAACCGCACGTACCGTTTATAACAATTCGAGGACCAACGCCCCAACTGTTTCACTTTATCAACACTCAGACCCCTGGCTGTGGCCTCTGTTGCAGCCCCTATCCTGAAGGAATGGGTCCCGAACTCACACGGGTTTAACCCTGCGGCTGTAATTGCCATTGCAAGCACCCGTTGGAACTGAAACCTCGTCAGCGGGGTGGCATCGGCGTGCCTCAGTAAGCTTCCCCCCCATGCTGCCACCCTCTGCGCCAAATATTCCTCCACGCAGGCTACCGGGCATATGGGCGATCCGGGAATACGGCGGACTATTACACACTCGCCGTTTGCTCCTTGATCGGTCTCGGACCTGGCAAAGGAGACTACCATTGTTTCCCCAGCAATGCGGATGTGCTCTCGGCACAGTCCTCCCCCCGTATCCTGCTTATTCCTTGCTACAAGCTCGCTTACCCTCATAGCCCCATGAAACGCTAATGAAAAAGCGGCTTTAAACAGTACTGTCTCATATTGTGATGAACATGTTGCAGGGAGGACTGACATCAACAGGGCCAACCTTTCCAGACCTATCGGGTGCCTATCATCCACTCTGCGACCCTCAAGGCGTTGCCACCCACGTAGCGCCTTCTGAACCACAAAAGACGCTGTGGGGTCCTGGAAACCATGAGCTCGGGCCATGAAAGAAATAGCGGCCCGGTGCCTTTGTGCCGTGGCTACCGATTTGCCTGCCTGACGTAATGATAACAGAAACTTCAGGACATATTCCTCTTGGCCCCATAGCTCCCCCCCAGCAGAACCCAAAAAGGACCAATAGGAACGGAACGCCCCTTTGTATGCCTTCCTTGTTCTGGGAGCTAGACTCTCTCCCACGAGGTCTTGTAGTCCGGGGCACCGAGAGACCAGAGAGCTTCGGGAAAAGGTGCCGCCACCGGGTCCGCTGAGGGTAGGAAACCCCAGAAGGCCTGCATACGGGAACGAGAAAGCGCATCAGCAGCCTGATTTAACACCCCTGGCACATGTCTTGCCCTAAAGTGGACGTTTAGTCTCATACACAGCAAAACAATTTCCTTCAGCATTCTCAAGATCCATCTGCAGCGGGCAGCCTGACTATTGATACACTCAACAACGGTCATATTATCAGACCAGAACACCACAGTGCGGTCGCGAAATCCCTCGGGCCATGTTTTTAAGGCCACCAGAATAGGAAAAAGCTCAAGAAATCCTATGTTACCTGTGCGCCCATTCTCGTGCCACCACGCCGGCCAGGTTTGTGCTGACCAGTGATTGCCAAAAATGGCGCCAAATCCCACACTCCCTGCCGAGTCTGTCCACAACCCTAACTCCTCCGAGGAGACCCCGGGTTTGCTCCACACGACCCGACCGTTGAAATCCGCCAGAAATGCCAACCATATGAGCATGTCCTGCCGGACCTCAGCCGAGAGCCTTGTGCGGTGGTGGCCTTCCTTAAGGCCAACCATGGCCTGCGCAATTGAGCGGGAAAATGGGCGCGCCATTGGGATCCCCCTCAGGGCAAAATTCAGTTGACCCACGACCTGCTGTAACTGATGTAATCTCACTTTGGTCGCGCTAATACATGCTTTGAGCGATGCCTCGAATTTCGCCACCTTTTCCCTGGGCAAGCGGAAGCACCCCTCTTCGGAATCGAGCTCTATTCCAAGAAACTCGAGTGAAGTAGACGGCCCCACTGTCTTACCGGGTGCCAATGGCACGCCAAAGCGCCTCATGAGATCACAAAATGCATTCAAAGCTCGCGTACACTCTATGTCCCCAGCTGCCCCCAGGAACAGAAAATCATCGAGATAATGCATCACATGAGTAAACCCTGTTATTCTTGTGAAGGCCCATTGCAAAAAACAACTGAAACCTTCAAAGTAAGCACAAGAGATGGAGCAACCCATTGGCATACATTTATCAATGTAATAGCGACCCTGAAACATGAAACCAAGGAGACGCTGATCGTCTGGGTGTACCGGGAGCAACCGGAACGCTGACTCGATATCTGATTTAGCCATCAACGCTCCGGGCCCTAGGCGATTCAACATGGCGACGGCCTCATCGAATGATGCGTACCGTACTGAACAGACATCCGGGTCAATCGCATCGTTCACCGAAAGACCCCCTGGAGCTGACAAATTATGTATCAACCTGAATTCCCCCGGATCTCTTTTGGGGACTACCCCGAGGGGTGAACAAACAAAATTAGCAACTGGCGGGTTATCATATGGTCCAGCGACCCGACCTCGGGCCACCTCCTTTGCTTGCACCACCGCCGCATTCTGCTGCACCGATAGCTGATTCTTACATTGTGCTTCACCCCGAAAATCCCCCGCCGGGATGCGGAAACCATATGAGAAACCATCTCGCAACACCCCAGCGGAGATTTGATCTGGGTATTCGTTTAGCCAAGGGATCATTGCCATGATATTAACCGGGGTCGGTAGCGGTGCCCCCTGGATTATTTCAGACCTGTTTGGCGCTACCCCTATTCCCCGTCTCACTAGTCTTGGCTCTGCACGTGGTCTCCGGATGGGAGGACTGACCACACCCCGAACATTCGTGCCTGAATTTACAGGAACCCTGAGGCCTAGTACATTTGCCCCTGTTAAAGCTCCAGCAGACCCCTTTCTTCCCTGTGCTGCCGCCAGTCTTTGAGTTCCGGTCATTGCTGGAACCTGCTCGAAAGGGCGTCCCTGACGAATGGCGGGAATACCCGGCCATCTCACTCCCCACTACTGGTGACTTCCCCACTTCCATATTTTGCCATGAAATGGAGTCAAAACAATCCCATGTCAAGGATGCATCATGTTCCTTGGATTTACGAAATATATTATCGTAGGCAAACCATTGATTTCCTCCATACGTTTCATAAAAACCCATAATACGTGTCTGATACACAGCCAATTCTCCCAACAAATCGGGCCTACGTTCCCCCATGATTGCAATGAACATTCCGAACGCTCTGCCCCAATTGCCTATCGATTCATCAACTCTAAAACCGGCCATCTTGGCTCCCCATACACTTGGATGCAAAAACTCTTTCTCGTTTTTTACATGCTCAATGTCGTAGTGATCGGTCAACAAGGAGAATATGTTTACATATTTATCTGCCCATATCCTCTCCTTCACCTCCTTCGGGATATGTTGTACAATTTTTTCCCTCCTTGAAGGTACCGATCCCTCCCCAACCATCGGCAATGGCTTACCTGAAGCTGCTGCTGCAACTGCCGACCCTGCCGTACCAACGCCTGATCCTGGTTGACCCACGGGCGCCTGCGGGGAAACAAAAGGACAAGGTGGTTTTGCGGCCTCCCGTGACTGCCGCAACTGCCTCATTAATTGCTTGGCCTCCTCGGCCGTGTCCCCTGGAGCAACGGAACCCACGCTGTTACTACCCAACCATGCCGCCAGCTGGGCGGCCAACTCCGGGGGCATGTCCCCCTCGTTCACCGGGGTAACCACCACAGGGATCGGCTGCCCCTCGACGGGAACCGGCGCGGGAGTCTCCACTGGTCTGGGAGGGCTCGCCGGGGGAGCCTCCGGAACTGGGACCTCGTCCTCATTCGCCCCGTTCCTGGCCCTCTTCCTTCTCCCGGCCGGGACCTCCACCGGGATGGTTCTTTTTGGCCGTCCTGTACCGTCCCTGGCCGCCATTTTCCTCTTCATCTCCGCCATGTCTTTCACCAGCATCCGGAGCATTTGGTCGGTGCTAACCTTCTTTGCGACCCTTTTGCCCGTCATTTTCCTCACGTAGATGGAAGGTCCTGGACTAGACTTGTAGTGCTAGAAGAGAAAAAGAGAAATTACAAATTTCAAAATTGGCTCTTCGTTCCGTCTCGAGCTCACGTGTGACGCGTGGGTGCAGCTTCAGAGCACAGGAACAAGAGGATGCTTCCTTGGCTTGTCGCTCCTTTTATCCTTCGTCGGGCGGGCGTAGACCCTCCTCCAAACCGCCCCCCGGGCGTGGCTGGCAGTGTTGGTGTCTAGGACAACCCCTTCTTGGGCGGGAAAAGGCGCGCCCCGGCTACGCCGCTTTGGGCATACCAGCCGTGACACGCCTCCCGCCCAAAATGGTTTCCCGGGGAGATCGGGGTACTCCACCATACGTTCGGGGGGACCGAGTGGTCGCCCCTTTCCAATATAACTTGCGCGCCTGCAATTCACTGCTGATGACGTCACTTATTACATCACTCATGACATGGTCAGTGGCATCACTCATGACATCACTGATAACACCATCCTTGTGACAGACTGACAGACCTCCTTTCAGTGTAATGTAACCCTTGAAACACATATTCAAAAATAGAAACTAACATTTTCAAAAAAAGGAGATACCCATACCAGTTACAACAACCAATGCAGTAATTCCACCATCTATATACACATCCACTCATTCAGCAACAGTTCTATATAGTCACTCTTACATATACTCACTCATCATATGTAGTGCTACACATATACATCCTGTTACACACCGACAGTCTTCCAATAGTTACTCACACACATACTTACACATTCAAATAAACTATTGAACATCCATTTGTTTGCATATACAGCTATACACACACTAGCACATTACTTCTAAGGAAACTTACACATACTTACTCTCTTAAGCAATCACTTATAGAAACACATACTTATTTAAACAGGAACTCTTTCAATCTCTCACTCTTACATATACTTACTTATATACATCAATACTCACATATACTAGATTAAAACATATGTAGTTACTCATAAAGACACTAGTGAGGCAGGCATTCAATCACTAACACACATATATACACACTCATCCACCCATACAGTCCTGCACATATGCTGTCTTCAAAACACATTCAAAAAGTGAGTCAGTCACCAACCCATGCAGCCACTTATACACAAAGTGAAACACTGATACATATATTTAAATATTTAAAAATTACTCGCTAATATATGTATTCACTAAGATACACTTAATCAGCCAGTTAACCAATCAATATTTTATTTAAAAAAATCCATTTACACACTTATTTAAACATTTATTCTTCCATCGACCTTTACAAATACATATATAAAACATATTTATTTTTCAGAAAGACACACATTCACTGGATGGTGTCATCAGTGATGTAACATGTGACGTCATCAGCAGTGCATTGCAGGCGCGCAAGTTATAGTGAGTCCAACTAACTATAACGTGGGAATTTCAATGGCTTTATGTCAGTAAAATTTCAAGCTAACTATAACTGGTGTGAAACCTATGGTTTTTTCAGTGAATATATATATATATACATATATATATATATATACATATATATATATATATATATATATATATATATATATATATATATATATATATATATATATATATATATATATATATATATATATATATGAAAAAACACAGGTTGCCCTCCTTGGAAAGGCCACACACGGGGGTTAATACCTCCATCGTGAGGACAGCAGCGGAGCCAGCCTCCACCTCCCAGCACTCGCCAAACATGTTTCGGAATCACTTCCTTGGTCACTGGCAACAGAAGGACGAACACCTGCCTTGAGTTAGGAACGCCTCTTTATTCAAATAAGTTCCGCCCCAGTGGGCGTAGAGGTCTCGCCGAGTAGGCGTGTGCACTGTTGCATCATGGTCTTTGTTGTTCCGCTCATTGAAAACCAAGTGGGTGCCGCTGGACGCCTTCCATCAAATCAATGTTAACCCCAGTGGGTTTGTTGAGAGGTAAGTTCATGGCGCCACCACCAATACAAATGTCACTCACAGTTGTGTGCCCCCGTGTCCACAAGGTCTCCAAGTAAGAGACCAAGGATCCGCTTTGTCAGCAACGGGCCCCTCCGCGACCGGACTGGCCGCTAAACATGAAAAAACACAGGTTGCCCTCCTTGGAAAGGCCACACACAGGGGTTAATACCTCCATCGTGAGGACAGCAGCGGAGCCAGCCTCCACCTCCCAGCACTCGCCAAACATGTTTCGGAATCACTTCCTTGGTCACTGGCAACAGAAGGACGAACACCTGCCTTGAGTTAGGAACGCCTCTTTATTCAAATAAGTTCCGCCCCAGTGGGCGTAGAGGTCTCGCCGAGTAGGCGTGTGCACTGTTGCATCATGGTCTTTGTTGTTCCGCTCATTGAAAACCAAGTGGGTGCCGCTGGACGCCTTCCATCAAATCAATGTTAACCCCAGTGGGTTTGTTGAGAGGTAAGTTCATGGCGCCACCACCAATACAAATGTCACTCACAGTTGTGTGCCCCGTGTCCACAAGGTCTACAAGTAAGAGACCAAGGATCCGCTTTGTCAGCGACGGGCCCCTCCGCGACCGGACTGGCCGCTAAACATGAAAAAACACAGGTTGCCCTCCTTGGAAAGGCCACACACGGGGGTTAATATCTCCATCGTGAGGACAGCAGCGGAGCCAGCCTCCACCTCCCAGCACTCGCCAAACATGTTTCGGAATCACTTCCTCGGTCACTGGCAACAGAAGGACGAACACCTGCCTTGAGTTAGGAACGCCTCTTTATTCAAATAAGTTCCGCCCCAGTGGGCGTAGAGGTCTCGCCGAGTAGGCGTGTGCACTGTTGCATCATGGTCTTTGTTGTTCCGCTCATTGAAAACCAAGTGGGTGCCGCTGGACGCCTTCCATCAAATCAATGTTAACCCCAGTGGGTTTGTTGAGAGGTAAGTTCATGGCGCCACCACCAATACAAATGTCACTCACAGTTGTGTGCCCCCGTGTCCACAAGGTCTCCATATATATATATATATATTACCTACTGGCGGTCGCCAGTAGGTAGTTATAGTTAGGATTTTTTTTCAATGCAAAATCTCAAAATTCTATTTGGATTAACTTTGGCGACGGTTGATGAATCTGCCCCAAAATTTCCTCAAAGTGAAAGTTTGGGGAGGATGCGTCAAGCGGGGGCCGAGATAAAAGGGGGGCCCCAAAACGCGTTTTCCCCATGTTAATTTCCATAGGGCGGTCGAACTCACTTTTAGCCCGAACGGCTGAATGGATTTACACCAAACTTGGCAAAATTGTTGGGACTGGTAGCCTGATGTGCCTTTGCTATGTCTCAAGATATATGCTCCAGTGGATTTTTGAGTAATTTAGGTTCAAAAAAATATATATATCTATACGCGCACCGGGGAGCGCACCGGGCGTGCTACGCGACTTGCGCATGGAAAGCTGATTGGCTCACGAGTGTCTGTAAACATTCGAAACATTCCGGAGCGGCCGCAATCTTGTGTCTCGGTAGGATCGAGACACAAGAGGTGGCATAAAAAAAAGGGGGAAATGACTATAAGGGGGCTGGGTAGACCCCCCTGACCCCCTAGGTTTGATGTGGGGGCTATAATAGGGTCCCGCGGGGCATTTAAAAAAAGATTTTTTTTCGATTTGCGCGGGGGGTGTGCCCGGTACACGCACCGGGGAGCGGACCGGGGAGCGAAGCATATTTATGAAGGCCTTGCGACAGTTTTGCGCCGCCGGTGCGTCACTTTTTGTGACGCACCAGCGGTGTAAAAAATGCGCCTCATTGCGCCATATTTAAAAAGTGACGCATCTAGGTAGATGCGTCACTTTTTAAATCCCTGCGCCACAAAATACCTGCGTCAGGTATGATGTATGCAGAGGGGGCGTTCCCCCGCAAAAAGCCTCGTAATATTTACGCAGTGAAATCTATGAGATTTCATTGCGTCACTTTTAGGACGCTGTTGCGTCAAAATCTTGCGCCTGCCTCACAGCAGGCGTAAGACTGACGCAAGCCCTTTCACATGGGGCTTTCCCCATGTGAAAGGATGCATTACTGGTATTGCATCACTTTTGTGACACACTCCAGCAATGCGTCACTTTTGCGCTTACAGATACGTCAGAAATACTGACGTATCTGTAGATCCTTGCGACATGATTCGTCATACATTAAATATGACGCATCAGGAATGTCATAAGGAGTGCGCACTGAAAAGTGACGCATCGCTGTTTTCACGCAGCGATGCGTCACTTTTCATAAATGAGGCCCCCAGTTTATTCACTGTGTCACCTCTACGACCCTTTCTTGCGTCAATACGTCCCTTTTGCATACATTACACCTGATGTAGGAATTATGTGGCGCAGGGGCTTACAAAGTGACGCAACTACCTAGATGCGTCACTTTGTAAATATGACTGAATAAGGTGCATTTTTTACAGCACTGGTGCGTCACAAAAAGTGACGCTCCGGTGGTGTTAAAGTGACGCATGGCCTCATAAATGAGTAAGGAGATCAACACGAGGGAGGAAGAGGTAGTGCCGCGTGGCACTGAGGTGGGCACGTCCTCCTCATACACAAGTAACTTTAATCAAAAAGGGGTCCACCTCAAAAGGGGGTCCGTTTGTATGTATCCTGGTGTTTCTGGAATACACACATTTGTTTAAAATACCCCTCACACACCAAAAGGGCCCTTGGTGTCATGCTTCATCATCGGGGTCTTCCCGCCCGGCTGCCGGACGGGGCAGTGCTGCGACAAGCGACTACGCTGGAGCACCTTTTTAATGTGGGTGCTATGTGAGTGAAATGGAGTGAGTGTCAGTGAGGTCAGGAGTGATAGGAAGGTGATGTTAAAAAATACCTGGCCTAGTGATACAAAAACTATTTAATAAACACTGGCTGGTATTGTTAAAAAAGTGAAGTCGGAAAGGATAAGCGGGGTTATGTGCTTACTTTCCTTTGTGGGTCGACATGTTTCGGGGCTCCATGCCCCTTCGTCAGGACCGGGGTTAATGATCCCCCTGTCACTCACTAGAAAGTCGCCACAATGGGTGTATTTACAAAAAAAGTGAAGGTAAAGGGAACTATGTGTATGGATATAAAATTAATATTCTAATACACATCCCTTACTAACAAGATACTCATGTAGTATGCCTAAAAAGACAAGAGCACAGAGTTACTAAAGGGCGGATCCCAAAGCGCTATTAACTAAATACCTGTAAAGAAAAGGACAAACAAACAAATAGTTGTTCTCCATCCCTAGGAAGAAACCCAGGGAGGGATCTGTACTTTTTCAAGGGTAGTCATACACATAAACAGAAATCACACATTCCATACATTTGTAGTGGAGAGAGGTTGGCTGTACATACTTATTATGATGAGGACCAATGCCTCATGGGCCAACAGTAGATGGAAGGGTAGTGGGGGGGGTCCAGCTGCAGGTGGGATAGAAAATAACACAGCGATGCATATGTAGAAGGTTCCTAAAAATGTTAACAATGGCACCTCATATGCCTCTATTTTCTAGTCCTACAATTCGGCTATACTTACAATACGTCCCTTTTGCATACATTACACCTGATGTAGGAATTATGTGGCGCAGGGGCTTACAAAGTGACGCAACTACCTAGATGCGTCACTTTGTAAATATGACTGAATAAGGTGCATTTTTTACAGCACTGGTGCGTCACAAAAAGTGACGCTCCGGTGGCGTTAAAGTGACGCATGGCCTCATAAATGAGTCCTTCAGTCTTCGACTCATGCGTCATATTAAATTTAGGACGTATTATGTTGGAAGTTCTAACAGATACGTCAATATTTCAGACGTATCTGTAAGCGCAAAAGTGATGCATTGCTGGAGTGTGTCACAAAAATTAAGCAACTCCATCAATGCATCCTTTCACATGGGGCCAAGCCTCATGTGAAAGGGCCTGCACGCCTGCTGTGAAACAGGCGTAATATTTCAAAGCAACAGCGTCATAAAAGTGACGCAGTGATATCTCATAGATTTCACTGCGTCACCTCTACGACCCTTTCTTGCGTCAATACGTCCCTTTTGCATACATTACACTTGACGTAGGTATAATGTGGCGCAGGGGCTAACAAAGTGACACATCTACCTAGATGCGTCACTTTGTAAATATGACTGAATAAGGTGCATTATTTACAGCACTGGTGCATCACAAAAAGTGACGCACCTGTGGCGTTAAAGTGACGCATGGCCTCATAAATGAGGCCTTTAGTCTTCTACTCATGCGTGATATTAATTTAATGACGTATTATGTTGGAAGTTCTTACAGATACGTCAGTATTTCAGACGTATCTGTAAGCGCAAAAGTGATGTATTGCTGGAGTGTGTCTCAAAAATGATGCAACTCCAGCAATGCATCCTTTCACATGGGGCCAGGCCCCATGTGAAAGGACCTGCACATCTGCTGTGAAACAGGCATAATATTTGGACGCAACAGCGTCATAAAAGTGACGCAGTGATATCTCATAGATTTCACTGCGTCACCTCTACGACCCTTTCTTGCGTCAATACGTCCCTTTTGCATACATTACACCTGACGTAGGAATAATGTGGCGCAGGGGCTTACAAAGTGACGCATCTACCTAGATGCGCTACTTTGTAAATATGACTGAATAATGTTCATTTTTTACTGTACTGCTGCGTCACAAAAAGTGACACTCTGGTGGCGTTAAAGTGACGCATGGCTTCATAAATGAGGCCTTCAGTCTTCAACTCCAGCAATGCTTCTTTACTTACCCTTTCCTCACCCCCGTTCCTTTTCAACATTTTTTTTGAATATCCACATTCCCCATATTCACTCTTCTTCTCCTTACTTTCCTTCCCAACACTCACCTTCTTTCAGTCCCCCTACTTCACTTCCTTTCTCCTCTCATACCTTTCTGTTCTTTCTTACTCATTTTCCTTTCCATTATCAATGCACTCCATTTCACTTACTCTTTTTCAGTTTTTTAAGAATATAGCTCTTTGATGAGAATTGGAGGTAGTTCTTAAAAGAACTTTTTTTTTTCTTCTTTTTTTTAAGAACAGAAACAAAAACAGGGAATGGAAACTGCTCAACAGGAGCAAAAAAAACAAAAAAAATTAGGGCTGGGAACGGCAGTGATGGTTCTCCAATGCTCGAACCATGAGCAGGACACTTTGCTCCCCATAGGTAAGGAGTTGATCGCAGTATCTGCATTTCAGGACAGCATTGTTGAAAGCAGGTTGAATATTTGGAACGAGCTCCTGCGATCACCCCCTCCCAGAAGTAGTTGCTCCTCCGGTGGATGTAGAGGCCCCATCACTGGGAACCTCTTGTGCCAGAGCCCTGACACTTTCCCGGGCAAAATTCTGGGGGTGTCTCCTCTCCACATGCCGTATCATTGTAAAGTTCCCAAAATAATATTTCTTTTTGGGGTCACCCATATATATATATATATATATATATATATAAATATATATATATATATATATATATATATATATATATATATATATATATATATATATATATATATATATATATATATATATATATTCACTGAAAAAAACCATAGGTTATAGACCATATATAGTTAGGAATTAGCATTTACAAAACCTTGAAAATTCACTGAAAAAACCATAGGTTATAGACCATATATAGTTAGGAATTAGCATTTACAAAACCTTATTTTACTCACACAAAACCATTGAAATTCGCATATATAGTTAGTTGCACTAACTATATATCGCGCACCCGCAATCCACTGCTGATCATGTCACATATTACATCATTCATGACATGGTCAGTGACATCACTGATGACATCACTGATGACATCTCAAATGACATCACTGATGACATCACTGATGACAACATGAGTTTGAGTTTGAAAGTTTGAGTTTGAAAGTTTTTTTAGAGCGCGCTTTCACCAGCGGTTTCATGGCGCTGTAACATGCAGATCTCCAGAGTGGAAATGGCGGGGGAGGAACAACGTAACAAATAATCTAACTAAAGGATTTGGTGAATAGGTGAGCTTTGAGTTTCTTTCGAAACTGGGGGTAAGGCGTTAGGGATCTGAGCTCAAAGGGCAAGGAGTTCCAAAAGACTGGGGCAAGGGTCGCGAACTTCGACCCCCCCCCATTTTTTCCTGCGGAACCGGGGGACTGATAACAGGAATTGAAATGAGGATCGTAGCTCCCTAGTTGGAAGATATGGGACAATCTCTGAAGCGATGAAGGCAGGGGCCGTGCCCAGTCGAGCCTGGAAGGTGATGGAAGCAAGCTTGAACTGGACACGTTCACGGACAGGAAGCCAGTGTAGGGATTTAAGGAGGGGTGTAACGTGACAAGATTTAGGGAGTTTGAACACCAACCGTGCCGCCTGGTTTTGGATCAACTGCAGCCGCCTAAGACTATATGCAGGTATGCCAGCATATAGGGCGTTGCCGTAATCCAGGCGGGAGATGACCATCGCAAGGATGATCAGCTTCAAGGCCTCAAAGGAAAAGAAACGAGATACCTTGTGGATGGTGCGTAGTGAAAGAAAAGAAGAAGAAACCACAGAGCTAACCTGGGAGTGAAGGGTGAGGTGAGAATTAAGTTTGATGCCTAAGGTTTTCACTGAGGTAGAAGGGACCGGGGGAAAACCTAGGGAAGAGGGCCAAAAAAGTGAGGACCAGGGACTGGAGGCACCACCTGTCAACACCAACTCGGTCTTATCTGGGTTGAGTTTCAGGTGGTTAAAGTCCATCCAGTCCCGGATAAAAATCATAATGGACTGAAAATTAAGGATAGAAGCAGAGGAAGAAGAGAGGTTGAAAACAAGTTGGAGGTCATCCGCATAGTTATATACGGCGACCTCCATTTGTTGTAAAGCAAAGATAAGGGGAGCAATGTAAAGGTTGAACAAAAGAGGTGAAAGGGAGGAACCTTGGGGGACCCCGCACTGAACCTTCCGGAAGTCCGCAGAAAAGTCACCCAGGCGAACCGCCTGGGTGCGGTCCCTCAGGAAGGAGGACAACCAGACCAGGGCCGTGTCCCCGATCCCTGCCGCCCTGACACAGGAAAGCAAGATGGTGTGATCAACCTTGTCAAAGGCCGCTGAGAGATGAAGAAGGACCAAAGCCTGGGATCGACTGGTGTCCATTCCCTCCCTGAGGTTGTCAAGGACCGAAAGCACTACGGACTCCATCGAGTGTGCAGGGCGAAAGCCAGCCTGGCGAGAAGCCAGAACCCCATGCTCCTCCACAAAGGCGCTCAGAGACTTGGTGACGTGACGCTCGAGCACCTTAGCCAAAAATGGTAGGAGAGAGATGGGGCGATAATTGGCGGGGACCGAAGGGTCCGCGCCAGGCTTCTTTAAGATGGGTAGAATGTTTTCATTGGGTTGGCCACAACCCCCTGGGAGAGGGAACTGTTGAGAAAGTGAAGAGGGGGATCAGGGCAAATAGTGTAAATGTGACGGAGGATGTGAGCGGGACAAGAGTCCAGAGGGGAACCAGATTTGATGAGGGGAATCAATGAAGAGAGGGATTCCTTGGTCAGAAGTGGGAAGGCATTAAGTTATCCTTGAGGTGGAGGACACTGAGGGTCCACAAAAGTAGGGGAAGGTAAGGGAATATTAGCTTTGATGGCGGCAATCTTATTGATGAAGAAACTGTTCAAGGAATCACAGAGGTCCTGGGAAGGGGAGGGCTTGAGGGATGTCCGGTCCGAAAATGCCAAGTTGTGGACAATCGAGAAAATTTCACTCGATTGGTTCTTGGCTGGGAGGATCTTAGAGGAGAAATAGGCCGTTTTGTGACTGTATGTTTCTGTAAAGTTAAAATATGTCTTACATATTGAAGAATGAATGGATGTATATATATATATATATATATATATATATATATATATATACATATATATATTATATATATATATATATATATATATATATATATATATATATATATATTCACAGAAAAAACCATAGGTTTTAGGCCATATATAGTTAGGAATTTGCATTTACAAAACCTTGAAAATTCACTGAAAAAACCATTAGTTATAGACCATATATAGTTAGGGATTAGTCTTTTAAAAACCTTATTTTACTCGCATAAAACCATTGAAATTCCATATATAGTTAGATGCGCTAACTATATATCGCGCACCCGCAATCCACTGCTGATGATGTCACATATTACATCATTCATGACATGGTTAGTGACATCACTGATGACATCACTGATGACATCTCAAATGACATCACTGATGACATCACTGATGACAACATCCAGTGACTGTATGTTTCTGTAAAGTTAAAATATGTCTTACATATTGAAGAATGAGTGGATGTATAAGTGTCTGGATGAAGGATTTAGTAGGTGCATGACTGACTGTATGAGTGAGTGATTAAATGTGTCTCACTGAGTGCATGGGTTAGTGACTAAACTGTCTTAATTTGTGCATCATTATATCTGTTGTTCTACAAACTGCTGCATATGTTGATCAGTAGCTATATGAGTAACTGTATGGGTTATTCATTGGTTGTCCAAGTATTTGTATGGGAAACTGAGTGTGTGTGTATGGGTGGCTGGGAGGTGTGTGACTCTGTACATAGATGTGTGAGTAGTTGATTCACTATATGTATGGGTTCAAAAGTGCATGTGGAAACAGCTGTATGGGCGGTTGACTGTGCATGAGTGTATTAGTGAGTGAATGGATATCTCAGTGCTACATGTCAAAGTAAGTACATATGTAAAACACAGTACATGTGAGAGTTGACATATATAAATAACTGTGCATAAGAGCCAGTGAATGTGTGAGTGGCTGTATGGATCATTGTGAACATGTATCAGGGATTGTATAGGAGAGTAAATATGTGTTAGTATATGTTTGAATAAGTAAGGTGTGTATAACTGTATAGTTGAGAAAATGGAGGTGTGATTGATTTTTTGCATAATTGACTAGGTGTGTGAGTAACTCCATGGATGAGTGACAGTCTGTGACTGTCTGTTTACACTGATTGTATCTAAGGTTATATTAGAGTCTGAAGAGGTTCATGGTATTATCACATGAATGATATCATCAGTGATGTGATCAGTCATGTCAAATGAGATGTTATCAGTGATTTTATCAGTGATGTCATTTGAGATGTCATCAGTGATGTCATCAGTGATGTCACTAACCATGTCATGAATGATGTAATATGTGACATCATCAGCAGTGGATTGCGGGTGCGCGATATATAGTTAGCGTATCTAACTATATATGGAATTTCAATGGTTTTATGCGAGTAAAATAAGGTTTTTAAAAGGCTAATCCCTAACTATATATGGTCTATAACCAATGGTTTTTTCAGTGAATTTTCAAGGTTTTGTAAATGCAAATTCCTAACTATATATGGCCTAAAACCTATGGTTTTTTCTGTGAATTTCAATGGTTTTTTAATAGCAAATATCAAAAGCTGTCAAATGTCAAGTACGTGATAGGTAAAAACTTTTTCGTGTTTATGCACGCTGATGTGCTTTGAACGCTGCCCCCCCCCTCTCCCCTCTTCTCTCTTAGTAGTACTCTCTCTTTGCAGATAGTGAAGAGTAGTTAACGCAGGCCTTTACCCCCGTTGTAATCCGTCGTGCCTGCTTGTCTCTCCATTTGATTGATTGTTATCCAAGCATTTACTGTTTTACAATTGATTCTCTTTGGTTCATTCTCTATTTACAAACAAGCACAAAGTTGCAATACTCTGTTTAGTCTTTGCAGATAGTGAAAAATCGTGAAAAATCGTGTAAAAAAATAAAATTAATCGAGCAAAATCAGTAGGCCACTAATTGGATCTCTTTTTGACCTCGCTAAAATAGAAATATTAGGAACAACCCTTCATGAGAAATACGAAAATAGTGAGATGAACTGAGCTCCACACCATGAGGGCTGCAAGACAGCTCGACTCCGTCACCCACCCCGCCCAAAATAACGACAAACCCTATGCAAATATTAAAAATATATACAACACACCAGCAAAGAAACAGGGTAAAACATTTTATTAAATAACTATTTACATAACTATTTTATACTTTTTATTGCCCGATCCGGCTAGCTCAATCGATCGAGCATGAAACTCATGCACTCTGATAGCAAGCGTTGCTACTGATGCTATGCAGACCAAAACTGGTTTTCAGTTTGTACATTTTTCTAGATTTTTCCATCCAAGGTTGGTTGAGTTTGTAGAACGATGGCTTCAGATTTTCAACATACGGTGTGGTGGCGCGGACTGGGAGGGGGCGGTTCGCTCCTGCCCCCTCCCCAAGTAAGATTTTCATACGTGAAAGTACGTTAATGGTTTTGGTCCCTGAGTTGCTTCGATGTCACTGCCATTCTCAAATGGCATAAGTTCTGAATGTTGGGTGCCATAGTTCAGAGTTCTGAGCAGCGCTTGTAACACTGTCTGAAGCTTATTTCCACCTACTGCAGCTTCACTATTCTCAAAGTAAGTGAGGGTCGTTTGTGGACCTGACTGCATTTGAAAACAATGTGATATGGTACCTCCCTAAACCGCTTGACGGAGGCCCCCGAGGGGCGATGTGATGGCACGGACTCGGAGAAGACGCTTGGCTCCGACCCCCTCCCCAAGTCTTATAGCACTGGTGTAGCCTGAGATCGCCCCCGACATAGGCGGCCGGCTCCCGGGGTCCGGCGGAACTTTTTGCCTTTTGATGACTCTTCTATTCTGGACCTTGTCCCACAATCCGTTTGACCTAAAGACACGCTGTAGTGGGGCGCCCCTTTAC
Source organism: Lissotriton vulgaris (assembly GCF_964263255.1). Lineage (NCBI taxonomy): Eukaryota > Metazoa > Chordata > Amphibia > Caudata > Salamandridae > Lissotriton > Lissotriton vulgaris. Next base: position 1,474,101,519 of record NC_141685.1, read on the forward strand.
CGTTTTAGTTGCCATTCCGCCTGCTTTTGCTACACTGTGCCTCTTCCGCCATTCAGCTGTTTACCGCCCGCTCTTGCGACTACAGCGTCTCGCTCACCATGTAGTTGAGTTGCTCCCGCTCTTGCAATGCAACGATAAGCGACTGCCACAGGACTCTCAAAATGGCGGCCGGCTCTTCAGATTTGGGCGTGGTCCACTAAAATGGCCCTGGGACACCTTGGAACTCGGACGCTTCCCTGATAGGGCTTGGGTCACATTCTCGAAAGCGTCCCCTCAGCCGTGAAGATTCTACAAAAGTCTTGGGGGCCCCCGACTCCCGCAGGCTTCTGGTGGGGAGCGGCTGCCATGTTTGCTCGTGGAATGGCCACGACGGACCTACGAGATGGTAGTGCTCTCATGCTGACGCCAGCTTTAGTCTGAAACATCCAGAAACACTGTAAACTACCAATTCGATCAGTTCCGGTAGCGCCCCAACATGACCCGGTAGAGAAGAACTTGCCCTCCCCTCTTTGACTGATGGTTTTTGTTGCCTGTCCCCTCTGTTGTCATTTAACAGAACTTTTTGGACTGCTGAAAGGGGTTGTGTTCCGAACGCTGGTTGGTGGAGACATTTTGACTATATTCTTGACCTACGTTGTCGCGTAATGCGTTATATGACACGCCGCGTTAGCGCACCCGGAAGTGATCCGGGGCGCGGCGCGCAGCGCGTAACGTAAGCATAACAGGTCATGTGACTTGTTAATAAAACTTTTTATTGGTTCATTTTACTTTTGTTATTTTAATAATGAAAAGCTTGGTCATATGACCTAAAAAATACGCTTTTTATTGATTTCGAACTTTTTTTTTTTAAACATATATGTTATAATATTCCAGGCTAATGTACTTTCCCGGAAAATGTGCAACTGTCCTGCAAGTAAAATATATTCCTTTTTCGAGAAAAAGGGCGTTTCTTCGTTCCATGACGGGGCCGTTGAGTAAAAGAGACTCGGCCTGCTGTCTTAGTCGCCGATACGCCTGATTATCAGATTCTTATCGATCACTTTATGTTGCAGGAGTGGAAAACACAACTGCCCTTGACCATTTATCTTTACTGCGTTCCTACGTATTATACCTTTTATCCGTCATGTAATTGGACTGCTTTATTTCACTTGCCTTTTACTGATTCGAAAACAGTGACTAAAAGTAAAAACTTTACCAATGTAAATACTACTACCATGTTTTGTTTTAAAAACCTTTATTGTGAAAATGTCAGTATACAAATACGGGCCTATAACCACGTGGGCCGGCCACGGAGCAAACTGAAATCGTATATGATGAGGAGACATTTACATTATAGAGGAACGTAACGAGCGGGCCATTAGGTTGCAAGAACTAAGGTGTCTAACAGTTGCGGAATCGGTGGACGTACATTTTGTAATTAAATTACGACAGGGCCACTTACAAAAAAATCATCTAGATATACATTTGCGGGCAAGTACCATGGGTGACGTTAATTCGAACTTTCAATACTACAGTAATCAATAACACATCAGAACTTAATATCAATAGGGATGTCAAAATATTCAATCAATTCTCGTCCCCGCCCGCCATGAGCATCAAAACTGCATTCATATCTCGTGATATCAAGGTTGTTCAACCAGTACACAACAAGGAGTTACGAGTCCCATTTATACCGGCGCAATTTTGGGCGAAGCCGGGCAGGTGCAAGATATAGTCAAAATGTCTCCACCAACCATCGGCCAGACCAGAACCCATTTCGGCCCTTTATGCTACAAGATGGTGTCTTCCATTCAGAAAATATTGTTGGCAGCATTTTGAAAGGAAAGATAAACAGCCGTTTTCCTAGTGAGTCTCACATTGTTACATTTAGGAAGAATGTTGAAGAGTAGTATGTGGAAAATCTGAAGCCATTTTTCTACAAACTCTCAATCAGCCTTGGATGGAAAAAAAAATCCTGAAGAATGTACAAACTGAAAACCAATTTTTGTCTGTATAGCATCAACAGCAACGCTTGAGTCAGCTTTGTGTGAAGCCGCCATTTTGATTCAATCAATAACGTCCCCCTGCACACATTCAGGGACCTGGTCGTGTCTTCAGGTGAAACGGATTGTGGGACAAGAAGCAAAAAGGAAAAGGAAAAAAGTTCCGCCGGACCTCGGGAGCCGGCCGCCTATGTCATGTGCGATCTTTGGCCACACCAGGGTAATAGTGAAGCTGCAGCAGGTGCAAATAAGCTTCAGACAGTCTTACAATAACTGCTCAGAACTCTCAACTATGGCACTCAACATCCAGGACTTGCCATTCGGATCTTGGCACCTTGTGCTGGTTCTGACCTATTCACACATCGGTCCACTACTGACATCACCTCATAAGCCAACAGGGCGCCCCACGCCGACTTTCGGCGCAGCATTGTAGGATGGCCACACCAGTGCGGCAACTTGCTGGACACCACCTCGGTGCCATCCGGATCTCGGCGCGTTCGAGTCACTGTACCGCAAGAGTGACCGGAACTCAGCTGGACACGCCGTCTTTCGGCGCAGCATTGTAGGATGGCCACACCAGTGCGGCAATTTGCTGGACACCACCTCGGTGCCATCCGGATCTCGGCGCGTTCGAGTCACTGTACCGCAAGAGTGACCGCAACTCAGCTGGACACGCCGTCTTTCGGTGCAGCATTGTAGGATGGACACACCAGTGCGGCAACTTGCTGGACACCACCTCGGTGCCATCCGGATCTCGGCGCGTTGTGCTGCCTTTGGCCTACTGTAGCCGCAAGTGCGGACGCAACTCAGTTGGACGGCGAGTGAAAAGCTAAGGGGCGCCCCACTGCAGCCGAGGAGCCTCCATCTTGGGGGAGACGCACAGCCCCCACTGACTGACGCGACCTCACAGGCCAACGGGGCGCCCCACGCCGACTTTCGGCGCAGCATTGTAGGATAGCCACACCAGTGCAGCAACTTGCTGGACACTAACTCGGTGCCATCCGGATCTCGGCGCGTTGTGCTGCCTTCGGCCTATTCGCACATCGGTCCGCTACTGACGCCGCCTCACGTGCCAACGGATTTTCTACGCTTTTTGTAGCCCTATGCCTCATAACAGGTCATGTGACTTGTTTATAAAACTTTTCATTGGTTCATTTTACTTTTGGTTTCCTAAAGATGGAAGGCTTGGTCATATGACCTAAAAATAACACTTTTCATTGGTTTAGAACATTTTTTTTTCCCAAACGATGAAAGCCCCACCTTGTTTCTGGATGATTCAGACTGAAGCTGGCGTCAGCATGAGAGCACCACCATCTCGTGGCTCCGTCGTGGTCATTCCGCGAGCAATCATGGCAGCCGCTCCCCACCGGAAGCCTGCAGGAGTCGAGGGCCCCAAGACTTTTGTCGAATCTTCACGGCTGAGGGGACGCTTTCGAGAATGGAGCCCAAGCCCTAGCAGGCAAGCGTCCGAGTTCCAAGGTGTCCCAGGGCCATTTTAGTGGACCAGGCCCAAATCTGAAGAGCCGGCCGCCATTTTGAGAGTCCTGTGGCAGCCGCCTATCGCTGCACTGCAAGAGTGGGCGGAAGTCAACTACATGGTGAGCGAGACACTGTAGCCGCAAGAGCGGGCGCAACTCAGCTGGATGGCCGCCACCTGGGGAGGCCCGTTCACGCCGCCTCCCCCACGCCCCCCCCCGGGCCGCCCCACGCCAATTTTCGGAGCAGCATTGTAGGATACCAAAACCAGTGCGGCAGTTTACTGGACATCACCTGGGTGCCATCCACATCTCAGCGCGTTCTGCTGCCTTGGGACTATTCGCACAACAGACCGCTACTGACGAGGCCTCCCCCCGCACCACCCGGGACGCCCCACGCTGTTTTTCTGAGCTGCATTGTAGGAAACCAAAAACCAGTGCGGCACCCAGGTGACATCACCTGGGTGCCGTCCAGAACTCAGCACGTTGTGCTGCCTTGGGACTATTCGCACAACTTTAACTACATACCAAAGATTTGCAATTGTCATAGGAACAATACAAAAATAAGAAGTGAATACAGAAGAAACAGAGGCTACTTCCCAAAGCAATAGACATACAACGTTTATAAAGTAAGAAATGGAATTACTACATACTTTATAGGTAAGGATTTATGCAGTCGTCAATTGGTCTCCATAACTACTGAAATGAAAATTTATTTTTACACATTCCCTTTTAAGATAATTGGGCATCAGGTCTAACAAAAGTAACATAAAACTACCAAGCCTGGACTGAGACTGCCCCAGTTGACTTCCAATTAGAGGTGATAGATTTGATAGTGATAGAAATAAGAAGATCAAAAAGTTCAGAATGGGACTCTGTGAGAAGTTGGCCTGGTATATGATGTTCACTATTCTAGTGAACACCTTGCCCCAGTCCAAACAACCCTTATGGGGATGGTTGTAAAGTCAACCTTATAGGCCAACTATCCTAGAGGTAGCATGGACAGAACAGTCTTAGGCTAAAAGACTCTAGAGGGCGTGTAAAGCCAGCTGTTTTACCATATGTAACCCCTTGAATATCAAATCAAATGAAAGGACACCACACAGGATATATATATAATATATATGTATTTATTTGCTAACACACTCCTCTGAACTCTTTATGTGGTCAGAGGCAAAAGCACATAACAAGTTACACTTAGAAATACTTTAAATAGCACAATTTACAGTTAGGCCCTAGGGGCACGTAAAACCATATACTAAGTAAGTGGTATAAGAACCATGACTTGGGAAAGGAGAAGGCCTAGGGCCTAGGGAATCACTGGGGCTACACTATCTGACCCTTAGGTAAGGAGTAGGAGGCCCACAGGCGGCGCGTGCAGGGTCAGTACTCTCCCAAGAGAGTCAATAGAAAGTCAATAGGAACGTAAAAGGTAAGTAAATGAAGATTTAGGACACTTCCGGTCTAGCTAGAAGGATACAACTAAAAACCTAGACACTTGGATAGTCAATACCCTTGAGAGCACCGAAGTACTCGCGTTAACTTACCCACAGGAAGCGGGTGCATAGGTGTGAAGATGTGTCGGGTTTCACCGTTGAAGTCTATGGAGCCTGTGAAGAAAGATGCTGCAGGCGACCAGGAGGAAGATGTCCGGGTGGATCCAAGGGTGGATCGAGGATGAAGAGGGCCTGAAAGCAGAGGGGACAGAGTCTAGGTCACTAGCCAGTGACCGGGTGGAACCAGGAAGGAACCAGACGTCGTCGAGGAGCAATCAGGTGCTGGGGTGAAGCTTGTCGTTGCAGCCATGCGGACCAGGAGGCGTCGAGGACGACAAGGTGCTGGAAAGGAGCTGTCCCACAAAGGTTCTCGCAGATGGAGGGGTAGGCCTGCCCCGATCCTACCTCCTCAGCAAAAAATCTGGGGGTTATGATCGATCCCACCCTTAGTATGTGCCAACAGGTCAACAGGACTGTATCGACCTGTTGGGGGATCATCCATATACTAAGAAAAATCAGGCACTATCTGTCCCTCCAGGCAAGAAAGCAACTAGCCGTCGCACTTCTGGGCTCCCGTCTGGACTATTGCAATGCGCTGTATGCTGGACAGAATAAGAGTCAGCTACAGCGCTTGCAGGTGGTCCAGAACGCGGCAGCGAGATTTGTTCTCGACTTACCCAAACGTGCCTCTGCCACCGATGCCCGGAAGCAGCTTCACTGGCTTCCCGTCGGGGATCGCATCCTCTTTAAATCCATGTGTATGGTGTACAAAGCCTTAGCTAAAACCAGCCCTACGGGCATTGGATCTATCCTGTCTCAGTACAACTCCGGCAGGAATCTTCGTTCCTCTCATAAACTTCTTCTTTCTGTGCCTCGTGTCAGGAAGACAAGATGGGGAGGCAAGGCCTTTTCCAACCTGGCCCCAAAATTGTGGAATGCTCTCCCTCTGGAAGTAAGGTCCCGCCCCACTCTACAAGCCTTTAGATCTGCTTTAAAGACCCACCTCTTTACACGCGCATACCTGTAGTGGTGCTCTGCAAACTTTCTGATCTGTTTTTTGATAGGCGCCTTGACACCTTCTGGTTTCGTTTGCGCGATACAAATTGCATAATAAATAAAAAAATAAATAGGCTTTAAGATCAGAGACAACAAGCCTAAGTAAAGGCAACTCATGAAGGATACACAAAAGGCTTCTGGTGCAGACCAGGAGGGTCTGAGGTACTTTACCTTTTCAGGGAAGCAAGGGCCAGTCGGGAGCAACCAGACCAGTGATGGAGTTTCAAAAAGGATTGTCACCAGGGGCTACTAGCCAACGGGCCAGCAACCGGACAACGCGTCGAGCAGAACACAAGCAGAAGGGCCCCACGCAGATCTCGTGGAGTGTGGAGGGCTGGTCTTCGGTGCAGGTGGAGCTCGGTGTCGGGGTGTCTCAGTCCCCAGTGCACAGCTTCGAGGAGGCTTCAGTAGCTGCGCTGTTAGCAAGTTGCACACTTTCCAAGTTACCTTCTTCCACGGGTCCCGACGCCTTCCACGGGGCTCAGCTGTACTGGAGTCGTGAAGTGGGGTCAGAGGGATCTGGGAGTTGAGGTCTTGTCAGGCTCTGTGCTCGGGTTTCAGCGGGAACGGGGACAAAGCAAGCCGTTGAGTTGCTGGATTGTGCCTGGTTGCCCAGGGTGGTCACTCCTTGGCCACAAGGAAGATTTATTCAGTCTTCAATCTTCAGTGAATGTCGAAGGGTCCAGAATTTTGTCTTCAGTCGATTCCAGGATTAATCTAAAGTCTCCTGAGTCAGCTCCAACCTTTATACAACTAAAGTGGGCTGGTTTGCTTACTAGGTCCCTCCTATGGGTGGGACCAGGAAGGGAGTGGTTATAAACCGGTGCCCCAGCAACCAGTTTGAACTGGGGTATGCATGGAGCACCTACAGTGCTCCAGGCAGTGTCTGATTCTATTCAGCCCTCCCTGTCCCAATACACATCCTCCTGCCTGGGGTGGTGCTCGCACCTCCCCAAGCAGGAAACCTATTGCCCAAATCTCCATGACTGGAAGGACTCCCAGCAGCGGGAGGTCAGACTTATGTCTGTGGCAGCAACATCCATTTGTGATGCTGGGGCTCTGGTTAACTTTAACCGGGATAGTCAGAACTAACATGTCTTTTCCATCTAGAAGGGTGGAATGCTACCCCCGTCGCCAGAATTGGTGAGGGGGTAGTATTCCAAAGTGTATGACACCTTACATGACATGTTTTGATGAAGCCAAACCAAAGTTAGCATTAACTGCGAGGTTTATAATGCACTTAAGAGTATATGGTCTGGCAATATCATAGAACAGCTATAAGGACATGGTTCCAAAAGCTGCAGACAGGCTCAGCTCATGCTAGAGCACCATCTCACACATAACCAAGCACTCTGCCTTCAGGATTGTTAAGGCCTGCCATAGAAGTGACTTATAGGTTACTATGTGTCTATATGTAAGTAGGTATAGGAATACTACACCTAAGCAAGGGGTGATTACATGACCTTGCCCCAGCTGAGTGTTCAGCCAGTTGTGTCTATTTGAGTGGCCCGCCAGGGGTGGCACAATACATGCTGCAGCCCCTGGTAGGCCTTGGTTACACCTATGCCCTGAGTACCTATGGCACACTTCTACAGGGGCTGACAAGGTGAACCAATTCCCAATTGTGGATGTACCTAGAGTACATGGTGAATTTAGAGAGAGTGCATATGAGCTGTGGGTCTGATTAGCAGGCCCACAGCCACATCTAAGTCAAAAACCAGTAAAGCAAAAGCCAAAAGTGGGGGTGACCATAGGAAGCAGACCCTACTCTCCTACACAACCCCCCACCCCCAAACTTAGGGACATTAAACTAACCTTGACCAGTTGAGTCTTCATATTCTAAGTGGAAATATCTGGAGAGTCCATCTGCATTGGCATGTCAGTCCCAGGTCTATGTTCCACTGTAAAGTCCATCCCCTGTAGGGAAATGGACCACCTAAGAAGTTTGGGATTTTCACCCTTCATCTGATTTAACCATAGGAGGGGCTTGTGGTCTGTCTGAATCTTGAAGTGAGTGCGAAACAAGTATGGCCTCAGATTCTTCAGGGCCCAAACCACAGCAAAGGCCTCCCTCTCTATAGCTGACCAACGTTTCTCTCTAGGGGTCAGACTTCTGCTTATGAAAGCAATGGGCTGGTCTTGTCCATCTACATTCAGTTGTGAAAGTACAGCTCCCACACCCAACTCAGAAGCATCTGTTTGGACTATGAACTCTTTGGAGTAATCTGGACTTTTCAGAATAGAGGCAGTACACATGGCCTGCTTCAGGTCATCAAATGCCCTTTGACAGCTAACTGTCCAATGAGCTTTCTTTGGCATCTTTTTGGAAGTGAGGTCATTTAATGGTGTCAAGATGGACCCATAGTTTTTCACAAACTTCTTATAGTACCCACACAGGCCCAAGAAAGCTCTGACCTGTGTCTGGGTGGTTGGAGGAGTCCAATCTCTGATGGTCTGGATCTTACTCTCCAGTGGTTGAACCTGACCCCCACCTACCAGGTGGCCCAGGTACACAACCTTGCTCTGCCCTATCTGGCACTTTGTAGCCTTGATAGTGAGGCCTGCCTTTTGCAGAGCCTCTAAAACATTCCTCAGGTGGACCAGGTAATCCTCCCAGGAGGAACTAAAGACAGCAATATCATCTAGATAAGCTGGACAATAGTCTTCCAATCCTGTGAGAACTTGATTCACCAGCCTTTGGAAAGTGGCAGGTGCATTCTTTAAACCAAAGGGCATTACCACAAATTGATAACGTCCGCCTGGGGTCGAAAATGCTGTCTTGGCTTTTGCATCCTCAGCTAATCTGATTTGCCAGTAACCTGCTGTCAGGTCAAATGTGCTCGAGAACTTGGCAGAAGCCAATCTATCAATGAGCTCATCAGCCCTGGGGATGGGGTGGGCATCTGTCCTAGTGACAGCATTGAGACCTCGGTAGTCCACACAAAACCTCATCTCTCTATTACCATCTTGGGTGTCAGGTTTTGGCACCAGGACTACTGGACTGGCCCAAGGCCTCTCTGAGGGCTCAATAACTCCCAGCTCCAACATCTTTTGGACCTCTGTCCTAAGGCAGACCCTGACATGGTCAGGTTGCCTGTAGATCTTACTCTTGACAGCAGACTGTCACCAGTGTCCACCTCATGGGTGCACCAGCTTGTCTGACTTGGGGTCAGAGAAAACAAATGTCTGAAGGACTGCAGAACTTGTCTACAATCCTGTTGCTGATGTTCAGAGAGGCTGTCTGAAAAGACCACACCATCCACTGAGCCATCATCAGGGTTTTGAGTAAGCAGGTCTGGGGAGAGGGTCACTCTCTTCCTCCTGCCCCTCATCTGTAGACATGAGCAAGCCCATGTCTGCCCTGTGGACAAATGCTTTAAGTCTGTTGACATGAAGCACCCTGTGGGGGCTTCTGGGAGTCCCACGGTCCACCAAGTAGGTGACTTCTCCCTTCTGTTCAACTATTGTGTGGGGTCCGGACCATTTGTCCTGGAGTGCTGCTGGGGCCACTGGCTCCAACACCCATACCTTCTGTCCTGGCTGGTACGCAGTCAGTACAGCCTTTTGGTCATGCCAAGCTTTTTGTAATTCTTGGCTGGCCTCAAGGTTTTTGGAAGCCTACTCCATGTATTCAGCCATCCTGGAGCGGAGACCAAGTACATAGTCCACTATGTCATGCTTAGGCTTTTTGAGAGGTAACTCCCATCCTTCCTTCACAAGATATAAGCGTCCTCTTACAGGATGCCCAAACAAAAGCTCAAAAGGGCTGTAGCCAACCCCCTTTTGTGGGACTTCTCTGTAAGCAAACAGAAGGCAGGGTAAAAGGATGTCCCATCTTCGCCTCAGCTTTTCAGGTAACCCTTTTATCATCCCTTTGAGGGTCTTGCTGAATCTCTCCACAAGCCCATTACACTGTGGGTGATAAGGGGTTGTGAACTTTTAGTTGACACCACACTCCTTCCACATTGCAGTTAGATATCCTGACATGAAGTTTGCACCTCTGTCAGAGACAACCTCCTTTGGAAACCCCACTCTGGAGAAAACTCCAAGTAGGGCCCTCACCACAACAGGAGCTGTTGTGGTCCTCAGAGGAATAGCTTCTGGATACCTGGTGGCATGATCCACTACCACCAGTATAAATCTTTGCCCAGATGCTGTTCGGGGGTCCATTGGTCCTACAATGCCTATCCCCACTCTTTCAAAGGGTACCCCCACCACAGGTAGTGGTATGAGGGGGGCCTTTGTTGTGCCACCTGATTTGCCACTGGCTTGGCAGGTAACACAGGAGCGACAAAACTCCTTTGTATCTTCTGACATAGGGGGCCAGTGAAAGTGTGGGACAATCCTATCCCAAGTCTTGTTCTGGCCCAGGTGTCCTGCTAAGGGAATATCATGGGCCAAGGTGAGAAGGAAGCCCCTAAATTGCAGAGGTATGACCAACCTCCTGGAAGCACCAGGCTTGGGGTTTCTAGCCTCTGAATAAAGGAGCCCATCATCCCAATACAATTTATGGGTACCTTGAGCATTCCCAGCAGCCTCATCAGCAGCTTGCTGTCTGAGGGGTTGAAGAGAAGAACAATCTAATTGTGCCTGCCCCAGATCTGCCCTTGATGTTCCCCCTGTCCACAGAAACTCAACCTAATCAGGCTCAAGTTCTTCTAGGACAGTTCCCTCTTGGATCTCAGAATCATCCTCCTGGGAGGGCTGATCCTCAACCTGAGGCAGGGGGGAAGGCACTGCCTTAACCCTCTTGCTCTTTCTCTTGGGTAGTGTCTGGTCTATTGTTCAAAGATCCAGCACTTATTCAGGTAAGCACCTTTTGGCCTGTGACCCGGTCACAGCAAGGACATGTACTGAAATTCCCAGCATTTCTGCATGGGTCCTATACTCCACCTCAGACCAAACTGATGTTTCAAGATCATTTCCCAACAGACACTCGACTGGAAGGTCTGAACTCACAACAACTTTCTTGAGGCCAGTTACCCTTCCCCAGGAGAAGTTAACAACTGCCACACCATGGGAAGTAGTGGCATTGCTAGCATTGGTCACTAGGTACTTCTCACCTAGTATGAACTGTTCAGGGTCCACAAAGTTAGGTGTCACCATGGTGACACTGGCACATGTGTCCCTGTAGGCCTGAGCCATCTTGTCACTAATAAAAGGCCTGCACTTGCTCAAATTACTGGGACTTACAGTAGAGGACATTGCTATGTCCCCATCACAGACAAGAACAGCCTGAGTTGGTACTCTGACTAGGCCAGAGTCCATCTCAGTTCCCAGGGTCAACCCTACTACACCCTTTTGCTGGGAACCACCACTAACAGCTGGACTAGGGGGAACAGTTGCCTTAGGGGCAATGGTGGTTGGTGCTGTGCCCTTCTTGGTGCACTCACTAAATCAGTGAGAGACTGACTTACAGTATCCACACCAGAGCTTCTTTTGGCCTTCTTGTTTCTGTTTGTTCTTTTTGGAGCCACCCTTCCCCTGTGCCTATTGGAGGCCTGGTGAATACTTCTGGTCTTTTTGTTCTGCTCATTACCCTTCTGGTCTGCCTTTTTCTGATCACCCCCCTGGTTCTGGTTTTTCTGCGTAATCCTGGTTCTGACCCATTTGTCTGCCTTCTTTCCCAATTCTTGGGGAGAGGTCAGGTCAGAGTCAATCAGGCATTGATGCAATAACTGGTTATGACAATTGTAAAGTATTTGCTCTCTCTTGATCAAATTATACAATCCTGTATAGTCCTTAACTTCACTTCCCAATACCCAGCCTTCCAGAACCTTAGTGGCACAATCAACAAAATCAGTCCAGTCCTGAGTCTGTGTCTTCTTGGTATCCCTGAACAACAACCTATATTGTTCAGTGGTTAGGCCAAACCTATCAATCAGAGCACTCTTCAGGACAGAGTAGTTGTTAGCATCCCCATCACTAACTGTGAGGAGCTTATCTCTACCTTTTTCTGAAAAGGAGAGCCATAAGATTGCTGCCCACCGACTTTGGGGTACCTGCTGCACTTTGCAGGCCCTCTCCAAAGCAGTTATCCACTTGTGGATGTCATCCCCTTCTTTGTAGGGGGGCACAATCTTGCTTAGGTGTCTATTTTCATAGGACCTATCTATATCCATAGGGATAGTGCTGCCACCAGTGGGTTCTAACCCACTCTTTCTATGCTCTCTAGCACTATCAAGCTTCTCTTTGGCCAGGGCAACCTCAAGTTCCTGTCTTTCAATCCTAAGAGCAGCTTCATTCATTTTGGCCTCATGTTCCCTTCTCTGAGGGGAGGTCACCCCTCTCTGAGCATGGCCATGAGAGCCATTTGAAGCATGAGAATGGAAAGAGTCCCTGGAGTTAGATCTTCCTCTTCTCTACTTCTGGTTAAGCCCACTTGGGGGTCTGTATGAGGGCTGCCCATACTGACTCCCATGTATGTTTAAGTTAGCCTGACTCAGTCTTCTGACTAAGACCTGACTGTTTGTCTCAAGGTCAGAATCATCTCCTTCTCCCTCTATTTCTTCCTCATCTGGTACTGGAGTATTAGTATTATCATCTGAGGAGGGAAAGACTTCATCTGCACTGCCTGTGTCACCTGTCTTAAGTGGCTGTTGAGCATCATACTCTTCTAAGAGCTCAACCAGGAACTTGAGGGTAGGGTTTGAACCCTGTTTTAGCCTTCTAGAAGTACAAAATTGTCTTAATTCTTGGAAGGCTAAGGCTTCATATCTCGAATCAGTCCACAAGGGATATACCTCTGCAGGCAGAGAACCACTGAGGTTCCTTGTCTGAGACATGGTTTCTAGTGAGGTGGATGTGTTGCACCTACCTACACTATATGTTTTCTAAAGAACCTCTCTAAGAGTTGTAGTTAGGGTGTGCTAGGCCCAAGCTCTACAACAGCTAAGTTCAGTAGAACTTAAGTATACTAAGACTTGTTTTTATATGTACCTATAGGTACCTATGTGATCCTCAAATGATTTCTCAGGATTACAAGTGGTAAAACAACAGCAAGCTCTAATCCCACCGCTGCCACCAATGTGAGAAGTTGGCCTCGTATATGATGTTCACTATTCTAGTGAACACCTTGCACCAGTCCAAACAACCCTTATGGTGATGGTTGTAAAGTCAAACTTATAGACCAGCTGTCCTAGAGGTAGCGTGGACAGAACAGTCTTAAGCTAAAAGACTCTTGAGGGTGTGTAAAGCCAGCTGTTTTACCATATGTAACCCCTTGAATATCAAATGAAAGGACACCACACAGGATATATAGAAAATATATATGTATTTATTTACTAACACACTCCTCTGAACTCTTTGTGAGGTCAGAGGCAAAAGCACATAACAAGTTACACTTAGAAATAGTACTTTAAATAGCACAATTTACAGTTAGGCCCTAGGGACACGTAAAACCATATACTGAGTAAGTGGTATAAGAACCACAACTTGGAAAAGGAGAAGGCCTAGGGAATCACTGGGGCTACACTATCTGACCCTTAGGTAAGGAGTAGGAGGCCCACAGGTGGCGAGTGCAGAGTAAGTACTCTCACGCGAGAGTCAATAGAAAGTCAATAGGAACGTAAAAGGTAAGTAAATGAAGATTTAGGACACTTCCGGTCTAACTAGTAGGATTGAAATAAAAACCTAGACACTTAGATAGTCAATACCCTTGAGAGCACCGAAGTACTCACATTACCTCACCCACAGGAAGCGGGTGCATAGATGTGAATATGTGTCGGGTTTCGCTGTTGAAGTCTATGGAGCCTGTGAAGAAAGATGCTGCAGGCGACCAGTAGGAAGATGTCCGGGTGGATCCAAGGGTGGATTGAGGATGAGGAGGACCTGAAATCAGAGGGGACAGGGTCTAGATCACTAGCCAGTGACCGGGTGGAACCAGGAAGGAACCAGACGTTGTCGAGGAGCAACCAGGTGCTGGGGTGAAGCTTGTCATTGCAGCCACGCAGACCAGGAGGTGTCGAGGATGACCAGGTGCTGGAGAGGAGCTGTTCCACGAAGGTTCTCGCAGATGGAGGGGTTGGCTTCAAGATCAGAGCCAACAAGCCTAAGCAAAGGCAACCCACGCAGGATACACAAAAGGCTTCTGGTGCAGACCAGGAGGGTCTGAGGTACTTCACCTTTTCAGGGAAGCAAGGGCATGTCCATAGCAACCAGACCAGTGATAGAGTTTCAAAAAGGATTGTTGCCAGGGTCTACTAGCCAACGGGACAGCAACCGGACAACGCGTCGAGCAGAACACAAGCAGAAGGGCCCCATGCAGATCTCATGGAGTGTGGAGGACTGGTCTTTGGTGCAGGTGGAGCTCGGTGTCGGGGTGTCTCAGTCCCCAGTGCACAGCTTCGAGGAGGCCTCAGGAGCTGCGCTGTTAGCAAGTTGCAGACTTTCCAAGTTACCTGCTTCCACGGGTCCCAACGCCTTCCAAGGGGCTCAGCAGTGCTGGAGTCGTGCAGTGGGGTCAGAGGGATCTAGGAGTTGAGGTCTTGTCAGGCTCTGTGCTCGAGTTCCGGTGGGAACGGGACAAAGAAGGACAAAGCAAGCCTTTGAGTAGCTGGATGGTGCCTGGTTGCCCAGAGATTTCTTCAGTCTTCAGTCTTCAGTGAATGCCGAAGGGTCGGGAGTTTTGTCTTCAGTCAATTCCAGAATTAATCTAAAGTCTCCTGGGTCAGCTCCTACCTTTATACAACTAAAGAGGGCTGTTTGCTCACTAGGTCCCTCCTATGGGTGGGACCAGGAAGGGGGGTGGTTACACCCCCTTTCCTTTGTGCAGTTTTACGCCAGAGCTGGGGCTGGAGTGCCCCAGCAACCGGTTTGAACTGGGGTATGCATGGAGCACCTAGAGTGCTCCAGGCAGTGTCTGATTCTATTCAGCCCTTCTGTCCCAATACACATCCTCTTGTCTGGGGTGGGGCTCGCACCTCCCCAAGCAGGAAACCTATTGTCAAAAGCTCCATGACTGGAAGGACTCCCAGCAGCGGGAGGTCAGACTTGTGTCTGTGGCAGCAGCATCCATTTTGTGATGCTGGGGCTCTGGTTAACTTTAACTGGGATAGTCGGAACTAAAAATGTCTTCTCCCTCTAGAAGGGTGGAATGCTACCCCTGTTGCCCGAATTGGCGAGGGGGTAGTAGTCCAAAGTGTATGACACCTTACATGACATGTTTTGATAAAGCCAAACCAAAGTTAGCATTAACCGTTAGGATTATAATGCACTTAAGAGTATATGGTCTGACAATATCATAGAACAGCTATAAGGACATGGTTCCGAAAGCTGCAGACAGGCTCAGCTCATGCTAGAGCACCATCTCGCACATAACCAAGTGCTCTGCCTTCAGAATTGTTAAGGCCTGCCATAGGAGTGACTTATAGGTTACTATGTGTCTATATGTAAGTAGGTATAGGAATACTACACCTAAGCAAGGGGTGATTACATGACCTTGCCCCAGCTGAGTGTTCAGCCAGTTGTGTCTATTTGAGTGGCCCGCCAGGGGTGGCACAATACATTCTGCAGCCCCTGCTAGGCCTTGGTTACACCTATGCCCTGAGTACCTATGGTACACTTCTACAGGGGCTGACAAAATGAACCATGTCCCAATTGTGGATGTACCTAGAGTACATGGTGAATTTAGAGAGAGTGCATCTGGGCTGTGGGTCTGATTAGCAGGCCCACAGCCACATCTAAGTCGAAAACCAGTAAAGCAAAAGCAAAAAGTGGGGGTGACCATAGGAAGCAGACCCTACTCTTCTTCACACTCCAATAAGGATACTATAAGTGAGGGCCTCAGTAATAGGAATTATTTTAATAATAATATCCCACACATTCCTCAAACATTGAAATATTACTGCAAACTCAAAATGAACATGCTTTAAAGTGCCCTCATAATGTTTGCAATGCCAACAAAGGGGGGATTCAAAAATGTTAGCCTTATTTGATTTGAATGGAGTACATAAACAATAAATTCAAATAAAAGCATTAGTCTGAGATAATGATACAGGAAACCACCCTGAAATATTAGTAGTCCATATTCCCTTCCACTCCTTTAAAGTAAGCAATAATTTAGAGTTTTGCATTCCAAAAGGTAGTAAAGATTTTAGGTTAGTAGCATTCGTACAATGTATCTGTTTGTAAAATTTGGAGACAGCATGCTGGAAAGCTGAAAAAGCATGAATACAGGTTACCGAATCATGGGTATTAACTTGAGGTAACACATTTGGGAAGGAATTAAGTAGAACATTACAAAGAATTTCATATTTAAAAGCTTCGGCATCCGGTACCATGAATTTAGCTTGTAATTCAGGGAATGGTAACAAAACTCCTTGTTTGTAAATATCCTCAAGGAAGAAAATAACAGCTAATATCAATAATTACCAAAATTTCATAGTACGATTGTACTTTATTTTGGATTGTGCCAAAGAGGAATAATAGCAGAATCTGGAATATGTGACAAAAAAATCAGCAATAATCAATTTAGAGGATGCTATGAAGGGGGAGGATTTAACACATTTATTTGAATTGGACATAGACAAAAGTGATGAAAGAGGAAATGGCGAAACAACATTTTTTTCTACCAGTAACCATTTAGGGGAATATCTAGTGTCCGTACAAGTAAACCAAAGTGCACCTTGTTTTAAGATAAATGCTCTATTATATTTGAAAAAATCAAGCAGACCAAATCCTTCGTTAAGTTTGGGATGACAAATACAAGGTTGTTTATGATTCCCCAAAAATTTGGAAATAAGCTTATCATTTTTTTTTTAAATAAGAGAGGTAACTGTGATGGGATCATAGATAAATACCATTTTGACGGTCTCCAGTTCCCCCCCCCCCCATGATAACTATAGTGGTGACCACTGGCAAATTGTATCTGTGATTTTATTCATTACAATATTACAATTGAGTGTAATGGAAAGTGAAAAGATTATACAGAAATATTTAAATTCCTCCTTCTGTCAAATATTATCAGTATTATGCAATATTGTAGGTGTGCAATGGACATTTAGTGGAAATAACTCTGTTTCATCAGTATTTAAGGTATAACCAGAAACAATAGAGTATTAATGTATATCATTTAAAACTGCAGGTATAGATGTGGCTGTATTACTAAGGTATATATAGTAGGACGCCATTTCCATAAGCAGACATTTTAAGATTATTCTTAGCTAATTCTATTTCTGTGATATCAATGTAATTATGAATATGAGAGAGTAAATACAAAAGAAGAGGTGACAATGGGCATCTTTGTCAGGTTCCTCTATAGAGAGAAAAAGGATTCATAAATTGACTAATAAAAAGACGAGCCGAAGGGGAGCCATATAATGTTGAAACCATTTTTATAAAATTATTACCAAAATTAAAGGGAGATGGAGTTTGAAAAAGAAATTGCAATACACTGTATCAAATGCTTTCTCCACATCTAGAGCAAGAAGACCAGCGGGAGAGGTAAAGATAGAAGCATTATCAATGACATGAAAGAGGAGCCATGTGTTATTGACAGTTAATCTTTTTGACATAAAACTAGATTGATCTATATAGATAAGGGGTGACAAAATACAAACTAACCTAGTAGGTGGGATTTTTGCTAACCATTTACTATGCTGATTTATTCGGCAGATAGGACGATCATTTGAAAATTTTAGTGTGATCTTAATCTGGTTTAGTAAAACTATAATTAAAGCTTCCGTAAAAGAACCTCTGAGTAAGCCAGATTGAATGAATGTCGTAAATAAATGATGTAAGTGAGGGGTAAGAACACTAGCAAAAGTTTTATAAAACTCTGCAGGGATACCATCAGGACCATGTATTTTGAGCGATTGAATAGCAATTGAAGCTTCTTCTGTAAAGATAGGGCTATTTAATTTGGCTTTATCAGACTGGGAAAGTTGCAGTAAATGAGCAAAAGTTCAAACATTGTCTATAACTTGAGGATCAAGGAGACTTTGGCTACTGTAAAATGAGGAATACAATTTAAGGAATTCATCAAGAATATCTGAAATAGACACAGCAATGGTACCATTATCTTTGTGCATAGCATGAATTAGATATCTATCTTTTTTTATGCAAAGATACTTAGCTAAATGTTTCCCCGACCTATTTGCAGTAAAAACAAATTTAGCTTTCTAATTAGCAAATTAAATACCAGCTCTTTTGCTTAGCATTAAATTATATTCATATCTGAGTTTTTGCCAGTATTTGCAAGTAGTTTTAATAACAATGTTTTGGGAAGAGATAAATAATTGTACACATTTTGCAATCTGCTTTTCTAAATGTAATAATTTGGTTTTAAGTATTTTATTTTCATGGGCCATTATAGAAATAACTACCCCCTCTCAAATATGCATTAAAGGCATCCCATTTAACAATAGGGGAGGTAATACTATCAGGATTATGTGAAAAATACTCTTGAATAGCTGTTAAAATTGTGTCTTTATGAACATCTTGAAGGACAACATCTACATTTAAGTGGCAACAGGATTGAGAAACAGAAAAAATATGAACTTGTAAATGAAGTGTAATAATTACGTGGTCAGATAGTTCAATGTTTTCAATGGAGGGTTGAGTTATAGATTTTATGTAATCTACAGGCAGTAAGAAATAATCTAAGTGTGAGTGAGAATTATGGGGACCCAGGCCATCGTCACCAGCCGACTGGACTACGGGAACACCCTCTACGCGGGAACCACAGCCAAACTACAGAAAAGACTCCAGCGCATACAGAACGCCTCCGCACGACTCATCCTGGACATCCCCCGCTACAACCACATCTCTGCCCACCTGAGAGACCTGCACTGGCTCCCCGTCAACAAGAGACTCACATTCAGACTCCTCACCCACGCACAGAAGGCTCTCCACGACTTGGGCCCCAAGCACCTCAACAACCGCCGCACAATCTACACACCCACCCGCCAGCTCCACTCGACCAGCCTCGCCCTCACCACCGCCCCACGCATTCCCAGAGCCACCGCCGGAGGACGATCCTTCTCCTACCTGGTGGCCAAGACATGGAACTCCCTCCCATCCACCTACGACTAACCCAGGACCATCTCTCCTTCAAGAAACAACTCAAGACCTGGGTATTCGAGCAGTAGCGGATCACTCCCTGCCCAGCGCCTTGAGACCCTAACGGGTGAGTAGCGCGTTTTACAAATTCACCTGATTGATTGATTGATTGATTGGGGATTGGAGAAAAAGTTAAATTCTTTCTGAGTGGGGAAACCTAGTCTCCAGATGTCAACAAGCTGAGTGTTTTTAAATAAAGTTTGAGGGAGTGAAATGCTTTGGGGGTGTACATTTAGTGGAGGATAGCCTATCTAAAAGGGGGGTCACTTAAAATCTCCTCCAAAAATCAAGGAAACATTCCCAAGCTGAAGAATTTCAGTGGTAATACGAGTCCAAAAATTAGGGCCATCTGCCAGAGAGTGAAAGGATTGGGAAATGTCATCTTTCCAGATCCGCATGGTGGATTGATCAAAGAGTCCATATTTGAAGCCAGAGTTTTTCAGTCGTGGTCTTAAAGCTGCAAAATCATGTCAAATGGCAACAGTCTCCTTAGCAAAATCTTGATGAATTTAGATTTTAGTGCCATTAACCAGGAGAGTGGCAATTTCTCGAACTGCTTTCCAAATAAGGATGAGATGGTGATGGCGAAGAACATTAAAAATGACTTGACTAGGTTTAGTTTGGCCTGATTTACGATGAGATGGAATACGATATGCTTTATCAATTAAAAAAAAGTTCTGAACACTTCAAGTTTAATAAACTAGGCAATAGGTTCTTTAGGTAGTGCCTACAGTCATTCCCTTTTATATCTAAAGGCAAATGAAACATGCCCATGTTGTATTGCCTATTTCTATTTTCTAACTCAAGCAATCTAGTACAGTTGGAAGGAATTTTTGTGACAAGCGGCGTTAGCTTCTCTGTTTTGTTATAACGTCATTTATTTTAATCTCATTGTCCGCAACCTTCATTGAAAGACAGACATATCTTTTTGTATATTTTTAATTTACATGGCAATACTATCTGTATTTGAGCTAACAGCCTGCAATTCCTTCAAAATAGTAATAAGGGAGGCTTCCAAAGCATTTACCATTTTTGACTTAACATGTGGAGGTTATACTGTCTGTTTAGGCTTATGTGTTGATGAAGTTGAAGCTTTGCATTCCATATTCAACAAAATTGAACAAATATACGTAGAATAGTAAATAAAAAACAGAAATGCAGATGAATATGTCAAACTAGTGTACTAGTGAAGGAAATATCCAGGTGCAGCAGCTAAAACCAGCAGTTGCAGTATTTCAAGCCTGAAGCCGCACCCTTTTCAGACACAAACTCTGCCTTCCTGACAAAAACTCTGAAAAACAGAGCTAAAGGAAGCCTCTGTGAAGAAAAGCTGGGAGCCAGGGAAGTAAAAAATCAGTCAGTGCCACGAATATCCTGCAAAAAGCACCCCACCACAAGCAGGTAAGTGTCAATAACTACAGGAAATAAATTCTCCTGTCAAAATCGACATAAAAACCTCGTCGTTAGGACCTGTGCGCTGCAGATTCAACGGTGAGCCGCCATCTTAATCACGCACTTGTGCATCTCACACTCATGCAGTTTTATCCTGATAGATTTTCGTCAGGTCATACCTGCCAAAATGTATTGGGAAACAGGCCTGTAAAAAAGGCAAAACACACAGGGGCTTATTTACAAGCCCATTGCGCCTGTGGTGGTTACTTTTTTGATGCACCAGTGGTGCAGTGTGCCTGCCCATATTTACAAGGCCCACGTAAAGCCACCCCTGTTTTGCTTTTATGGCCCCCTTTCACACGTTTTTTTGTTTTGTTTTTGTTTTTTGTTTAGTGTGTTTGTATGGTCTAACCTGTTTTGTTCCTACTTTCTTTCCCTGTACCCCTAATCATGCCTCCCCGCTCACTTCCACCCACTATCTCAGCTTCACACATTTCTAAACTCGGCCATAACTCTTGGCCTATCCTCCACCCCTCCCATCTCTCCAAATATGGTAAGAAGAACTTCAAACATAAACTTCTATGTCACCACCCAGAAACCTTATTTGCTGATCACCATAATAGCCTTAACTCCTCCATTATCACCAACTACATCTTCTTCACCAAATGCACATCGAAATGGAAAAGCTTATTCCTCCGTCACCTCCCTATCACGAATTCCCGCAATATCCTATATGGTCTGAAACTCTCCACCACTCCCTCCCCTTCCTTTCTGAGTAAAATTGATATCTCCATCTTCAAATCTGGAAACATTCTCATCCAGGCATCTGAAAATCACCTCCAGTTCTTTGAATCCTACTTCAGCTTGCTTTCTCAATCCCTCACACAATCCCTCAATCCTTCCATCTCTCCTCCTGAACCCCTAAACCCAACTCCTTCATCCTAACCCTTGCCGCCCTGTTGCCTCCCTTGGACTTACCCCATCCCTCAGCTCCTCCTTCACCCTCCATCATCTCCCCTACCCCTATCTCCTCTCCCTAACCTACCCACCCCGTCTTGTACACCCCACATCGCTACCCCTACCCAACAACAGCATTTAACATCCCCTGACCCCATCTCCCTTACCAACACTGATTCCCTTCACCCTCTTCCACCTTTATCCCCTCTCGCCCTCTCACACTCCTCTTCACCCAATCAAGTTGATTTCTCTCAATCTCTTCTTACCTCCCTCGCTCTCAACATTATAACTTGTTACGACACCCTTGTCTCCCTGTCCCCTAATGTCTCCCAACCCTTTACTGTCTACCAGTCCTACAATGTACACGTCCCACTTTCTTCCCCCTCCACCCATGACTCTCCCACCCCACCTATTGGCTCCTCCAAACTGCCAAACTCCCTTGATGCCCCCACGCCTACTCAGGTTACCTCTTTAACCCTGAATTCTCTATGCTCAGATACCTGCTCCCCTCCTGTCGATCTCCTCCTGAGCAATCCCCCCTTTCCTCCACCCCATACAATGCCCCAGTGATGCCCCCTGCCTCCCCCATTTACCCCCTTATATTCCCCCATTCTATTAACTTTCTCTCTTCTATTCTCCTCCCTCCCTCTTACTCGTACTCCACCTCACCCTCTGCTGTACTTCATACTCTACCCCTCGATTAACCATCCCCCTCACCTCCCCTACAGCCCCCCTACATCCCCCACCGACACCACCTTCACACACTCCTTCATTCGTCCTAACATCCCACAATACAACAGACATGCCGACCCCTACTGTCTCTCCACCTTATTCTACTTTATGTTCTCCTAAATTGAATGCCACTCGTAAACCTACATCCTGCATACCCCCTACACCCAAAAATGACGCTCCCCCATTTCAATTCCCCCCTCACCCCTCCTCCAGGATTTCCCCCGTTCCCCCCCTGAACATCCCACCCCTTGATAACCCTTGCCTTAACAACCTCCAGACAACTAGTGATACACTTTTCCCATCAATGCCTACTCAATTACTCCTTAAGGTCGAACTTCTCCTTTCATCCCTTGTTTTTAGAATCCTCCTCTCTCAGAAACGATATCTCACGCCTTGTTAAATCCCTCTCCTCAGATCTTGACAACACATCGACCGGCTCACAACACACCCGACCATCGCTCATCGACACTCATCTCAATCCACCCACTTATAGACCTTCTATTCCTATCACCATTACCGACACTCGCCCCCTCCCTGGTAACCACACTATCAGATCTAAGCACACTGAACCCATCTTAAGCCCCCCACCCTACAAGATCAATACGATCTCCCCTCCTCAAAGTGATATTTGCTCTATAACCTCGGGAGCTAACTTGTCTACGAACCCCGTATATCTCCCGCCTCTGTCTTATCCACTATCCCCCCTACCAGTCAATCCAATATTCCAGTTCTCGTAAGAACGAACAGACTTCCCCCACTTCTGACCTCTCCTAGACCCCCCCAAATATCCAGACCTGTCTCCCCCGCCTCTGCCTCATCTACTATCCCCTACTAGTCTATCCACTATCCCAGTTCTCTTAGGAACGAACAGACCCCCCCTCTTCTGACCTCTCCTAGACCCCCCAACTACTTAAACCTATCCTCCCCGTCCCCCCACCCCATTACCTGTCCCCTCTCTCCTCTGCTTTATGTTGATAAACTGCAGATCCGCCTCCTGCCACGCAACTGAGATTGCTGAAACCATTCTGAATGAAAACATTGACATCGCATTCCTTACTGAAACCTGGCTCAAAGCCCAACCCACCCCTATCCTCGACTTGCTCATTCCACCAGGCTACTATATCATTAAGAAAGATAGAATCGATCAAATAGGAGGAGCCCTGGCCCTAATCTTTAAAGTTGAACTTGACATCTCACTTGTTCAGCTCCAAGACCCCACATCTTTTGAACACCTTTCCGCTGACCTCACATGTCCTGGCTACCCCAGAACTCGGCTAAACACTATTTACCACCCCCAGGGAAATTGCCTCCCCTTTACAAAAGAGATGACTGAGCTTATCATTCAAGCATCTCTCTCCCATTCCAAAAATATTTTCCTCGGAGATTACAACATTCACTGGAACAAAACTGATGACCCTGTTGTCATACTATTTAATGAAGCCCTAGACATCACTGATTTGACCCAACTTTTCCATGCTCTGACTCGCTCTAAAGGTGCCACCCTTGATGCGATTTTGATGAGCAAGGATCTGGCCTCTCTCTCCAATATACTCCATGTAGACTGGTCTGATCACCACCTTATCCTCTTCACCCTGAATAGCCCTACTACAAGCCCCTTCACTGTGATAACTTTACCTATGAAACCTACTCGCAGCCTTCACCTCATTCCACCTGGCGAACTAGAATCTACAATCAAAACTCACTTACTCCCCCCCCCCTCCCTCCCTTAACGCTAACAACCTTCCTGACCATTTCAATAATTCCATTTGTGAAGCCCTCAACCTAATTGCCCCAATCAAACTTAAAAAACAAAACCACATCCCTCCCAAGTCCTGGTTCAATACCGAACTTAACTATGAAAGGCGGACCCTCAGACAATCAGAAAGTGCCTGCAGGAGCCAACCCTCCTCTGATAACCTGGCTCTCCTGAGAACTACTAGAGCCCAATACAAAAAACATATCTTCAACGAAAAGGCCTCCTTTCTCCGGTCTCAACTTGACCAGGCTAGAAACTGCCCCAGAGAACTCTTTAATATCGTTTAAAAACAAACTACCTCCAGCCCTCCAAACTTAGCAGCCTCTGTGGATAGATGCGAAGAAATCGCCAGCTTCTTTATGAATAAAAACAACAACATCGAACTATCCTTCTCTTCCCCTCCTCTCTCTCATCATCCCCCATTAACTAATGCATCCTCCCTAACATTCCTAACTCACTTTCACCCACCCCTCCACCACATCTTGACCCCTCTCAACCCATCCCTGCCCCCCCATCTCGATTCGCCTCTGTCAGGGCTCCTTTTGAAAAACAAGGCTGCATGGAGTGAATTTAGTTCAATTTCTGAAACCACTATCATTAACATAATTTCTAAACTCAAACCATCCTCACACTCCAAAGACCCTCTTCCCTCCCATTTAGTTCAAGATCTTAAATTGATCATAGCCCTAATTTGGACCGACATCATCAACTCCTCACTTTCCACTGACTGTGTTCCTGACTCCCTTCAGCTAGGGCAAATCTCCCCCATTCTTAAAAACCCCTCTGCTGGCCCTAATGACCTTAACAATCTGCACCCTATCTCTAACCTTCCCTTCCTCTCTAAAGCACTTGAAAAATGTGTCCTATCCCAATTAGATAACCATATCAGCTTCTTCAATCTCCTCAACATTTTCCAATCTGGCTTTAGAAAGGGATTCAGTACCGAAACTGCTATGCTCAATATTACTGACGACATTCATCGCTCTCTAGACAAAGATGAATCCTCTCTACTAATCCCCCTTGATCTCTCGGCTGCATTTGATACTGTCCACCATCCCACCCTTCTTAATACCCTCAAAGATCGCTTTGGAATTGAAGGCACTGTACTTAAATGGTTCTCCTCGTTCCTTCAAAATAGATCTCAACAAATTAAGCTTGGTCACTGCCTCTCCAAACGTAAACCTATCTCACTCGGTGTCCCACAAGAATCAATCCTTTTTCCCTACCCTATTCAATCTTTTCTTGGAACCACTCACCCTCATTCTCAAACAAGCCAAAATCAGTTATGACCTCTATGCCGATGATACTCAACTTTACTACAAGATTAAATCCCACAAGGACATCCTTCACCTCAATGACACTCGGATGAAAGTCCAAACCTGGTCCCATCTCAAACTTAATCCTAAAAAAACAGAAATCATCCTGTGCACTCCCAAAAATAACCCCTTCCCATTCAACTCTGGATTAATGATATCACAGCACTTAATTGCACCCTCTCCACCTCTAATTCTGTCAAATCACTAGGCGCCAATATCGACCAAAACCTTAATCTCGTCCCCCACATTAAAAATGCAGCCAACCCTTCACCACCTCAAAAAAATTAAGCCTTTTATTCCAGCTGATGACTTCAAAATCGTTGTACAATCACTTGTCCTTTCCAAGATTGACTATGGCAATGCCACTCTTGCTGGAACCCCTAAAGTCCACCTTGCGCCGATCAAATCTGTTCTCATCCTTGCTGCCAGACTCGGATTGTAAGAAATTTGACCATATCTCCCCAGTCCTTAAAAACCTAAACTGGCTTCCAATTGAAGGACGATCCACATATAAGATTGCTTGTATCACACACAAAGCCCTTCACCAAAACACCCCTTCTTACCTTTCAAACAAACTTCAAAAAGCAGCATGCTCTAGGTCCCTGAGGAGCACTAACTCCCTTACACTGATCCCTCCTAAACTAAAACGTAAAAAGACACAATCTCGTGCATTCTCTGGTACTGCTCTGATGATTTGGAATTCTCTCCCCAAGACCTTCACTGTAACCCCTCTTACCCTCTCTTCAAAAAAAGACTCAAAGTACTTCTCCTCAACAAGCACTGGGGTTCCTAATGCTTTTGACTCTGACCCCGCTTATTACCGCCCCACTATGATTCACTTTTTACCCACCCCCTCTCCCTCCTTCCTTCTCTACACCCCTTTCTCTCCCTAATGTCAACTCCCTTTTATCCCTCTTATTATCCTGTTGTTTCTCTGCCCCCTCTAGCATTTAATTCAATGTTTTTTTACCTTTGTGAATTTTTCTGCACATTGTAAATTGTTTATTATTTCTTATTATGTCTACCTACCTTGTGAAGCGCTCTGATACTCTTGGGTCCAGCAGCGCTATATAAAATTTCCTAAATAAATAAATAAACTCTGTATGAAAAGGGTGTTCCATGGGTGTTGCTGTGGGTGTATGCACGCAACATCCATTGAAACTGAAGCATTCCCAGATTTACAACGTTTTGTAAACCTGGGAATGCGTCCGATTCCTACGCCTCCCCAGGGGAGGCATACGTGAGGTGCAACAAGGAGAAATACCTTTTTTTTCCTCATTTTTGCTTTTTCTATGTATGCTGCGCATGTGTTTCTGCATATATAGCAAGATGAAAATTCCTCTTGTGATTTTCTTTGTGCAGGAAGGAGTCCCTTTTTGCACAAAAACAATCATCCCAACAACAGAGCCACCCTTGCCTCAATGGGCCAAGGGTGCCTGCCCTTTTCTTTTGACGTACAACAGAGCAGCAGGAAGGCTTGCTGCGATGACATGCGTCAAAATATTGTAAATGAGGCCCTCAGAATTCAATGTTTTAAATATTCATTTTGCTTGTTATCTCTCTTTTTCAAGTAAAAACCTCAAAACAGGATGTATCTACAACATGCAGTAGTAACCTCACACCAGGGTAATTGTAATTACCTCTTGTGGCAAGTAACTTACACTACACATTCTTGACTGACATGTGATGATGACCCTAGATGTCAATGCAGTCAACCTTCAAGTTAAAACCTTCAGAAATTAATAATTCTCCAGAAAATCTATGTTCCCCACAAGGAGGATTCCACAAAGTCATTTCGGGTTATGTTCCATATATTCCACTAAAACAAATAGTTCTGCAATGAATTCATTTGAAATAATTCTTAGCCAAAACAATCTGCACGAGCCTATGGTTCCAGACATTCTTTATTAAATAACCTATGAATTGGCATTGAGCGAAGCATTCCATCATGGAGTCAGCTGAGGTAAGCCACGCTTGTCTTCGCTGCTGAACGCAATACAGTACAAGTTCAACTCAAATGACTTTCAAAACAAATCCCTCTGAGGCTGTCAAGCTTGAGATTAAGTACCCCTGAAAATATGTCATCACAGAAACCGACAACGTATGCATTTGAAGCTGGGAAGGAACACAAGCAAATGATTTCGACTGCAGTAGATTGTATAGGAAGGGGCACCAGATGTTTGCCTCGTGAGAAAGAAGCAAGATACAAATGTAGATGTGTCTTTTTGGAGAGACTGCATGCACCAATTAAAGCTTTAAAAAGTTTAGAAGTTTAGTGAAATCGTGCACGAATAATTAAAAACATTGTTTGTACAAGGTACACAAAAATGTAGACACACAGTAAAACAAAACAAAACAATTGTTTGTTACTATTTCGTATATTTCTCGTAAATTAGGGTCGATTTATGTTTACCATTTGGGAATTCTGTCTAAGATTAAAAGGTTTTTGTTGAGCATGAAAGCAGAAAAATAGTTCCTCGATTGCCAAGTTTGTTTTCACAAGACACATAGAGAATTACTGTACAATTAAACAAATTGAATAAGTAAAAGAATGAATGACTTGATATTAGGTGCGTATTAGACGCCTCATACATACAGTTCGAAGGCAGTGTAACGTGGATGCCGGGGTCAGACGGGTACGTATTCCTTTGCTAACGTTCTATCTGTAGAAATGACCATTGTTTTTCCACCATGGCCAGGAATCTAACAAATCATAAATGTTAGGGGCCTCATTTATGAAAAGTGACGCATTGCTGCGAGAAAAGTGATGCGTCACTTTTCATTGCTCCCTCCTTGCGACACCAATGATGCGTCATATTTACAGTATGAAGCATAATGGCACAAGGAGTTACAGATACATCAGTATTTCTGATGTATCTGTAGGCGCAAAAATGACGCATTGCTGGAGTGTGTCTCAAAAGTGACGCAACTCCAGCAATAGGAAATGACACATGGGCAAGTTCCATGTTGAATGTGCCTGCATCAGTCTTACGCCTGTTATGAGGCAGACGTAAGATATAGAGGCATTTGAATCCTAGAAGTGGCGAAGTGAAATCTCATAGATTTCACTACGTCACTTCTATAACCCTTTGTTGCGTCGGAACGCCCCCCCTGCATACATTATACCTGGTGCAACTGTAATGTGGCGCAGGGGTTTACAAAGTGCGCATCCACCTAGATGCGTCACTTTGTAAATATGATGCAACATTGCGCATTTTTTAACACCAGTAGTGCATCACAAAGAGTGACGCACCAGCGGCGTAAAAGTGAAGCAAGGCCTCATAAATAAGGCCCTATGGGGCAGATTTACAAGGCCCTTGTGCCACTTTTGCGTCACTTTTCACATGTTAAAAATTAAGCAAAAGGGGCACAAGGCCATGTAAATAAGAAAATATGTGTTTATCGGGTTCAGTGCTTCAGTGGCCGTTTGTCCTCTCTTCCGAACCTGCAAATTAGGATTTAAGCAGTAGTGTTTTTTTGCCCTTGTACAGTATGGGAAAGATGCACACAATAGGTATTATGGTGTCGGAGGTGCTGACTGCACCGTTTCCTAACCATTTCAGCTCTGTGGGACGCTCTCCAAAACAATGTGCCATAAACTTACTTTTTGTAAATTTGCAGAAGCTGGCCACGAGATAAGGTTGGGTTTTCGGGTCTGAGTAAGTGTTTATTACATTCGCACAAATTGAATGTACATATTTCTTAAGCACCTCAATCCGAAATGCCTTGCAAAAATATCAGTGCAACGGTGGTTAACAGAAAATTGATAAGTGCGTGGTGACATCAAAATCTACATGTTAGTGAGTGGGTGACTAGCAAAACAATACTTGGAGAGAACAGAAAGTCTATGGGCAGATTTACAAGCCCCGTGTGCTGCTTTTATGCCACTGTTGAGTCACTTTTGTGACGCAGCGGCGGCGCAAAAGATGCGCCATGGTGCCAGGTATTTACAACGTGACGCATCTCCCAGATGCGTCACGTTGTAAAGCCCTGCGCCAGAAGAGGCGTACCATCGCAGGGGGAGGCGTTCCGGCGCAGGAACGCCTCCAAGTGGCTAAGTGAAATCTACAAGATTTCACTCAGTCACTTTTGGGCTCATGCTGCATCAAAACCCTGCGCCTTCTTGCAGCAGGGGTAAGGATTGACGCAGCCTTGTGCACATAGGGCCCCCCTGATCATTGCTGGAGCTGTGTCCCGCTTGCGACGCAACTCCAGCAATGCGCCACTTTTACGGCACAGATGCGTGCCACATCTATTCCTTTTTTTGCCCCATGGTGCGCCGCATTTGAATGCGGTGCATCAAGGGTGGCGGAGCGGCGGCGCACAATTACTGGCGCATCCCTGCCGATATGCAGGGATGCGCCAGTAATTGCAAATCTGCCCCTAGGTGAGGTTTGCTAAGGAGAATGGAATCCATAGTAAGTGTGACCAAAAAGAGAGCTGTGGTGACTTAGCTGCACGGGGTGTTCTTGATGGTTGTTAGAAGTGTTGGGTTGTTGCCAGTTCTGACGCCTAGGAGAAAGGCTGGCCTAATTGTATAATGCTAAGGAGATGCATTAGCTGACTGGTGAGGTGGCATCAGTGGTTTTAGGGTTGGCTAGGCATGTGTAGAAGAAGACAGTTTATGGCAGATATGAGCGAGCAACACCTTTAATAAATTGGCAAAGCAGGACTAATTACTTATTTAGGTGCCTAAGACACCAGGCGGAATTCTGCATGTCTTTCTTATTCGGGGAAATAACTGACCAAAATCTACAAACTTATACAACTTGCTTGGAGCAGGTAGTAAAGGGTGTGTGGAATTTTTTGTTTGTCTGTGGGAACAAGGTAAAAGGACTAACCGGGCTACAGGTTTTCTTTTACTTCATCAGGGGGGCACTTCTTCTGCTCCCCCCCATGAATGATGTGGGCGGGAAGGAATCCGGCACCGCAGCGGCCCACAGCATCAGCAGCTGTGTACATAAGTCCTGGTCTGATGTCCCTTGGCCTGAACACACCACGAAAGATGCAGTTGGACCAAGCGGTGTCCCTTCGGCAATCTACTCCAGATAACTTGGAATAGGGCCCCACGTGTACTTTACTTTTGGAGAGCCATATAGGACATGGAAACTTAAGTTACTTGTCCCAAATGCAGTTCAGAATAGAGGGGGCATTGGGATCATTGGCGTGCAAGTGACCAAGGTTTCAGGTCTTTACTGTGCTGTAACTTTGACAATCTGTAAACAACTGAACATCTAAGATAGGATATCACCCAGTTCCCCATTGACATAATGTCTTATCCCAACATAGTTATGTTGTAATGAATCTCCAGAGTGCTGCCTATGCAACCTGACGGCATTAAAAAGACAATAGAAATCGATTTTTAAGTAATACAAACCAAGAGGCATTTGGAAGAGAGGTGGTCGCGTACTGATTGGCTTAATCAGACAAACAAGTCAAACAAGTGGATTTAAAAATAAAATAAACAATTTTGGCGCCAAAGTCCTATACTATCTGTTTTTCGAAACACATGAGCTGTTAGCAATGAATGATCGGAAAGAAAAATAAATAACTACTGTAGAAACAATGATAAAGCTACTGCCCTCTTTGCATGTGTGCCAGTGAAAGACAAGAAGGACTTAGAATATTTCATGATTACTCTCTGCGAGGCTGTTCCTACGTTCTTCTTAATTCATTACAGACATGTATCCAACTCCGTGCCCTTTTATATATGGTATTTCTTTTGCAGAATATCATTGATGAGAGAGTGTTTTTAAGTTAATGTATCATGCCAGAAACATATTTTTCCTTCATTTTGTTAAGAAGGCAGACTCTTGCTAGTTTTATGAAGCACTTCAATTTACAGTCTTGAATGTTAAGTCTTATTGTGAACACTGGTGCTATTTCCTTGACAGATGCCTGTAGGGAAACCAAATCTTTTTTGACATGCATGCTAACAAAATATCTTGATTGCGGTGCCTCTGGAGCATACAGTTCTCTTTCTAAAGGTCATTATATTCTCACAACATCTAATGTCCAAACGCTTCTCTTTTGGAGGAAGGGATTGTTACAGTTACTATTAAAAACGACAGACCATGTGACTTAGAATCATCATCTACTCAATACCCGATCAGTGCACAGGGGGTAATAGACAGACATCAACAAGGTGTTGCTACAGAAAGAGATTTATTAGAAAATATATCAGTTGCTCAAAATTTTCGAATTTCTCTAGGGGATCTTGCCCTGTCAGTCTCAAAATATGTCATAAATGTGATGTGATCACCATGCCTAGGTCAATATCCACAACACTGACAGAAGGCCCTTCACTGATACCAAGGAACCCATTCCACACAGGGACGTGAATAAGGGTGACGGCTCTCACTAGACAGGTGTCCAGAGCACCCAGCATGTTATCATAGAGATTTAGTACCGCACAAGTTAAAAGGGCCATGGCTGTTTCTCTTGGTAGTCATAATCATGTTCAGCAGTAACTGGCAATGCCCAATCCATGTAGTTTCTAAGGCTGCATGTTTATGTTTTTTAAGTCTGTGCTTTGAACTTATTGCTCTGGAGCGATCTGTTTCTGTGGAGTTTGTATGAGGATGAAGCAGGTTACCCAATGTGATTATTAGACCTGGCATCCTTGGTATGGTTTCTCACAAACATTTTGCCTTTAGACCTCCTGATTTTGTTGACTTCGTTTTTACTGGCCTTAGTAATCTGCACACTTTACCACTGCTAACCAGTGCTAAAGTGCTTGTGCTTTCTGCCAAGTGATGCCACCCCAGTCATGACTCCTTGGAAGTGGGCTTAAGGTGCTTTGCCAGCCTCTGTGGATTCAGTTGAACTGACGCATCTCCTCTGCTGTACGGCACAATCCCGAGCAGAACCGACGCATCTCTGCTGCTGTATGGACTGGACCCGTCTCAAAGACTCGTATTGCTGCTGCAGGCTGCATCACCGTCGGAACTGCTGCTGCGTGATGAATCCTTGGCGCAGGGCACTGCATCCCTCATCAGTGGCAGCCTCGACGATGATGCCTGACTCCACATCGCAGCTTCGCAACTCCTCAGAACCAGTGCATTGCCCGACTGCCTGACTCTTCCCCGACTCAGTCCTTCACATCATAAGCCCTCTTCAATGGGATCTTCAACGATGGTGCAACATGAACTCCCACAGCAGCCTCGCCCCATCTAGGAATTGACTCATCGCTCTAGCTGTGCGATGCAGCTTCGATGCAGATCCATGCAATGATCTGCAATCCAGGATTTAAGGTACTGATGTCAGTTGGCCTAACTGAGTCCCTGTAGACTGCCCACGCTCCATAGCAGTCGGACTAAGCGTGGGACTTTGCCCCGGTCCAGTGCGACCAGATATCCACAGCTGGCGCTTTATGTCTTTTGGATCTATTTTCTTTAACAACTCTTAAATTCAATATCTCCAGATCTATTGTTTGGATATTTGTCATTTGTTGTTTAATTTATTCATGTAAACGTTATTTATCTAAACCGCTGTGGGATATTTTGTGTAGTGTTTTCATTGTTTTACTCTTTGAAGTGTTGCACAAATACTTTACACATTACCTCTAAGCCAAGCCTGACTGCTCTGTGCCAAGATACCAGGGGGTTGAGCACAGGTTAATTTGGGGTTTGCTTGTGTCTTGCCCAGACTAGGATTGTGGCTCCTGCTTTATCAGGGCTCACACCGCAGTCAACCAGAAACCCATTTTCTTACAGTGATGCTCACCTCATTCTCAGGATGCAAAGTTCTGGATGTACTGAGCCATACCAACATATCTTCACAAGTAATCTGATTACTTACTGGCTGGCTGGTGAAACTCGCCAATCAAGCATATGTCATATCAGCATTCACTTGCCCCCTCAGGCTCTTTCAATACAATGTCATGTCCTTTTACATTTAGTGTGCACCTGGGACTTTCCAAAGCCAGATACTGGTTGGCCTCTAACCAGCAGGCTTGGCATATATGGAATATTATATTGCATCAGCCAGGACATGTAGATCAATGCAAGCACATCACACTATGATCAAAATTAGGGAAAAGGCATGGAAAGGAAGTATGAATGTTTGGAGGAGTTAAAAATATGGAATGCTGAAAGAAACACATGAGACATATCTAAAATATAAGTAAAAATGTTGGAACAGGATTTTAGAAAACAGGTGAATGTTTTGGAGAGAAACACATTTTTTGTGAGGCAGCCAGGGAAAATGGAAAGCATAGGTAACTGTGTCTCCTGCTTAAGACATCTTGCTAGCACCTGCAAATTTGGGTATTTGACATATTTCTTGATTAGAAATCTATTTGTGAGTTGTATGAATGACTTTAGGGTTCAAGGGAAACCAAGGAATACTAGTTTGAAAGATGCAATAAATGAGAGAATGTAACATATAAATGAGGAAGGATGGACTTGATGACTCAGAGATGGCTATGGTCATGGTACTCAAGACTGAGGAACCAAAGCAAGCAAATTCTTTGAAAGAACAGTTGACCGAGTCTGTTTCAAATAGGTTTAAATGATATAGCTGCTGGAGTAGTCAAAATAGAGCCAATAATCGTAATTATTTTGTGAGAAGTGCTAATTTATGTAAATGTGGGGAAAATGGATAGACAGGATGTCTGGGTTTGTAAGAATAATTGAAAACAAAGTGTGAGAATAACATTATTGATCAATTGCAGGAGGTAAATGAAGGTCTGAAGAACATGGTATTTGCTTTCACAGAAACAGAGAATGTTGACAAGCTGGAGCTGGTCATTCCTGTGCATAAGGTTTTGATTGGTAGGAAGGAATTGACTGTTCTGGTTGATTCCAGATCACCTTGCACGTTAATTGGTGATCGCATTCTGGCAATACGTTTGCTAAAGAGGGTGTAAGGCTGTTAGAGCATGATATTAGAACTTTCACTTATGGTGGTACCACTATTACTGTGAGTGGATTTGTGCAATTGCAAATACATTTTGAAGGTAGGGAAATTTGGGGAAAAATATAAGTTGCCAAAAGGGGTGATTGATTGTTGGGTTGGCCACACCAAAGAGATTTGGGTATCACTCTTAATCCCAAGGCTAAAGAACCTGCTTTGTTAGTTGGAGATACAACAAATTTATCTGACAACACTGACAGATTCCCAGGAGTTTTTGAAGAGAAATTGTTATGTTGTTATGTTACATGGGTATTTGTATAGCGCACGTACACCAACAGGTTTCTTGGTGCTGTGGAAATGACAGGAGAATGCAGCTGAAGCCGGAAACAGATGATAATAGGCCAAGGTGAAAAGCCAGGTCTTCAGTTGTTTTCTGAACCGCAAATAGTCTCCCTCAAGCCTGAGGAAAGCATTCCAGATCATCGGACCTAGGAAAGAAAACCTAGTCCCGCCGATGCATTTACGTCAGATTCTTGGCCACATCAAAAGGTTCTGGTGCGAGGATCTCAAACTCCGCTTGTGTGGGTGTTTATTGATCAGTGAGACAATAAATCTCGGGCCGGTGTCTTGGATTGCTTTGAAGAGTATGCAACCAGCTTTGTACAAGTTGCGTTTCTCCACTGGAAGCCAGTGGAGGTCTTTAAGCAGGGGGGTAATATGGCAGCGTCTACCCTTGAGATATATGATTCTTGCTGCTTGGTTTTGGATCATCTGCAGGTGATGTCTCTGGAATTGTGGGATTCCAATGTAGAGGAAATTCCCATAATCGATTTTGGAGAGAATTAGGGCTATGGCAATTTGGGTGATGACCTCCTTACTGAAAAAATGTCAGATCTTGCGCAGTTTGCGCAATTGGACAAAGCATGCCGATGTCACTGAGCAAATTTTGGGTGCTCATGGAGAGATCCGCATCAATGTGAAGACGCAGACTTTTTATAGCAAGTTTAAGAGTGGGTGCCACACCTAGTTCAGGGGGCCAATAGGAGGGAGTCTAGTAGTCAAGTTTACTGTGAGGAACAATGATCTTGGTCTTTTCAGAATTCAGCTTTAGTTGGTTTACATTCATCCACATTTTGACCTGCAGCATAGACCTCCTAACGAAGTACTTAGATTCTGTGGAGTTGTCAAGGGTGAAGATAAGCTGCATGTCATCAGCATAGTTGAAGATTTTTACACCCATCTGCCGTAGACCCGAAATCAGGGGACGTACATTGATATTGAACAGAATTGGTGAAAGGGAGGAGCTCTGAGGAACGCCACAGTTCAGATTTACTGTTCTGGACTTGAAGGGCGATAGCCACACTGACTGTTTACGGTCCTCCAAAAAGGAGTTGAACCAGTCAAGTGCTGAGCCCCTGAGACCCGCAGCGCCAATGTGATCCAGCAAAATTTTGTGGTTCACGGTGTCGAATGCCGCAGACAGTTCAAGGAGGATCAGGGCCTGAGTGTGATCCACATCGGCCTGTCCCTTGAGGTCGTCCAGTACCGATAGAATCACTGCTTCGGTGGAATGCGCAGGACGGAAACCTGCCTGATGGTTGTCCAGGAATTTAGTAGTCTCCAGAAAAGAGCTGAAGCAAGTGGCCACATGGGTCTCCAAAACTTTTGCCGGGAATGGGAGAAGAGAAATAGGTCTATAGTTCTCCAGTTTATTGGGATCTATGCCTTGCTTTTTTTGACTTGGAATGACCACTTCTTCTTTGAAAGCAAGTGGTACAATGCCAAGGGACAATGGGGAATATTATCAAGGGGGTTTATCTCCGCTTTTTTTGGCTTTAAAAGCCAAGAAAGCGGAGATAAAATGATCTCCCTATTACCTAGCTGTCGCTAACACCAGTTAGCGGCAGCTCGTAGGAGATAGCGACCATCTTGGGCCCCGCTTTGCATGTCAGTGATATTTATCACTAATGACGTGCAAAGTGGGCGTGCCAAGATGTTAGCGACTGGAAACAGTCGCTAACATCACTATCTCCTATTACCAACTTTTGGAGATATTCGCGCTAAGCGTGAATATCTCCAAAATCTAACACCTGCCCCTGAGCAGTTCTTAGCCATGTTATCCAATGGTAGGTGGATAACATGGCTAAGAGCATTAGCTAGGTAATGCATGAATATCGCTGACTTTTCAGCGATATTCATGCATTTCAGCCGATTTTTATCGCTTAGGAGATATACCTTGATAATAGCAAGGTTCCTAAGCGATAAAAATCGCCGCAGCAAGGCGATAAAAATATTGTCGCTAAACCAACATAACGATGATTATCGCTAGTTGTTGGTAATATGCCCCACTAAGTGCTTCAGAAATTTAAGAAAAATATCCAGAAAGGACCGATAGATTGCTTTTGAGACGTTAATGGGACAGTCCTCCTTAGGGGAGCCTGATTTGACCTTAACTGCGAGGTCGAAGAAGCATTTCCTATCCATCAAGGGGAGGGAGTTGAGAAAGCATAAATTTGAGATGTCCCTGTTGTTCCCAGAACTACAGTTGGTGGGGGCAATAGAATTTAGATTTTTTTTAAATGTTCTAAAGAAAAGGAATTCAGGTCATTACAAAGTCCTTGGCTAGGCACAATGGATGGAGTCACACGGCTTGGGTTAGAGAGTTCTTTTACTATCTTAAAGATTTCTTTCTAACCATTATCAAAATCGAGTACCCTGTTCATAAAGAAGACTCTCTTAACCTCCAGAATAGCCGCCTTATACTGGTGTAAATTGGTGGAGTAATCAAGTTTATCTTCCACTTTATACGTTTTTCTCCATTTCCGTTCAGCTTGGCGTACTTGGAGTTTAAAGGTTTTAAGGTCCTTGTTAAACCATTTGGAGGCTTAATGCTGCCTGGGGCGGTTGGTTTTGGTCTGTGAAGGAGCATGGAGGCTAAAGGCCTTCCTTTGCCAGTTGGTAATCTCACTCTCACATTTGTCTGGATCGCTTTCAGATACCAGCTGCTCCCTGGACAGAGTTTCTACTAATTTACCCAGATCAACCCGGTTCCAGTTTCTAAAGATGCTTTTAGAGTGAGAGGTGTTAGAACTCAGTAGTGGAGCGAACAGATTAAAACTGATAACATAGTGATCAGACCAAGCTCAGGGTAGAACTGCCAGATTAATCAGGTTGACATTAATTGAACACACTTGGTCAAAGGTATGGCCTTTTATGTGCGTGGGGGTGTCAATGTGCTGAGTGAGATTGAGGCAAGCAAGGGACTCAGTAGGCTCCCTGGAAGATTTTCCCCTGTCAGTCTCATTGGCCCAGTAGGTCAGGTCACCTACTATCATTACTTTGTCGTAGTCAATGATCAAGGACGCAATGTAGTTAACAAAGGTTTTGGGAAAGTCAGGCATTGTTGAGACGGGTCTGTATGTTACCACATAGATCAACGTACTACTGTGTAGATTACATTTGACTACAAGAGAGTCGACTGACGGAAATTCCAAGTGAGGTAGGGAAGAGGCGGAAAGTTCTTTTTTAATAATCGCAACCACTCCACCCCCTCTTTTACCTAATGGCCTGTCTGTACATAGAATAAAATATTTATCAGGAAGGGCTGCCAGATTGTCAGGGGAAGACTCCTCTGTGAGCCAGGTCTCAGTAAGTAACAGCAAATCTCGTGCGCCATTGTCTAAAATGTTAAAAATTTCTAATTGGTGTTTAACCATGGAGCATGTGTTTAGGTACCTGATATAAAGGTCTTTGACCGGACCTCTGTCCATGCCTAATGACGTGACACCGATCGACTCCAAGAGAGTACAGCCAAAAGTAGGGTATCAGCAGAGGTCAGGGGCTTGGAATTTAAAAGCCCCAAGGATTGCAATTTTTGTGTCAATTGCCCTTCAATCGGACATACCTTCTTTGGTGCCATATCTAGGAGGCTAGCTGCTGAGTAGGTATACTTTTGGGCAGAGTGACATGCCCTGTGCTCCGTACTGCACGTCCGCCCCAGCATCGAATTAAATGGCTGGCCGGCGCGGGAAGAATCACTGTGCTCCGCCAACCAGGCCAGAAGTAAATCAAACAAGCAGGGAGAGGTGTGTCCACCTCCCTCTGAACAAACGGCAGAGCCGTGTCAGACCAGGGAAGTGGAGACAAAGTAAAAGCAAGGTAATGCGGCGACTAAAGCGATTTAAAATTGTGTAAAGTGCAAATAGCAGCAAGTAGAAAACAGTTCTAAGCAGCAACTAAGAGGTAAAATCTAAAAAATCTGATTTAGAACTGGAAAAGATTGAAAGAAAATAAAAGGCACTTAACCAGGCACTATATTTAAAGCAGTTCCTTTTATGGTCTCCAGCTTTTGTCAAGAATAGTGTAAGACATGAGTTTCTTTTTTGTGCATTATTGACACTGATTTTACGCATACAGGCTATTGAAAATGTTTTGTTTTTGTATAGAGCACAGCTTCCCGCAGAGGGTTTCCCGGCGCTTGTATGAATACCGCAAGGGAACCCTTCCTGGCTTTCCCTGTGAGGTGTCCACTTCTGGGCACCCCCATGGTGCAGACCAGGCATCCCTCGTGTTGTGGGGGCCGTTGTGGAGACTAAGCAAGCTATTGCCCAGAGTTGCAGCGTGGGACCCATGATCAGAATAGGCACTGAGGCGAGAATATCTGGTCAGGGGAATTAATCAGCCCAAGACCCGCTGGGGCAGGAATCGAACCCTGGTCCCTGGCCAGAGCTCTGCATCGAGGTCTGCCTGCTCTAACCATTGAGCCACACTTCTCCACTGCAGTGCAATTACGTTTGAATCGAGTATTTTATGATATGTAGAAGTGAATTTTTTGGGTGTATGTCAAATAGGCCACACTTTAGAATGAGTATTTGCAATGCAATTTTTTTTAAACAAAAACAAAAATAAAAGGCATTGTTATTTGCCATGTCAATAGCTCAAACATGTGTAAATGCGAGACCTATTGCATTGCAAATGCTTGTTTAACGTAGCTAACGAAAACCAGGGTAGCTCCACCCCAAAGACAATAAAAAAA
This sequence comes from Lissotriton vulgaris, assembly GCF_964263255.1. NCBI lineage: Eukaryota > Metazoa > Chordata > Amphibia > Caudata > Salamandridae > Lissotriton > Lissotriton vulgaris. The sequence goes on from NC_141685.1 coordinate 1,474,140,631, forward strand.
TTTGTGGAGAAACTTTTTAAAACAGTCTTATCGTCTGCAAAAGCTCTAGACATTGAGTTAATAGAGTCAGCAAATGGAGTCTCGACAGGGAGGGAACGGGAACATTTCCCTACCCTTGGAAGAACATTCAACTGAATCATTAATCCCGGCCAATCAGTCTCTGCAGCTGTTACTGGACCACAGGGGGATAGAGTCACCACGGTTGTCCTCTTCACCACAATGTCTTTTTTCCTATGACCCGGAGACAGGACCCCGGGATAGTCCGATCTCAAAGGAGGACACAGGGAGAAAAGAAGGAAGTACATCGACCAGCAAGTTAAGTAAGAGAAGTAGTGAAAAGCAAAATCCACCTGAAAACCAGAAAGCCGGATTAGAACAAAGCGCAGAATTGAATTTAACCCCTGAGACAAACTTGGAACTCTCGGCGATGCCCACATCATCGATGTTGGATGTAATGCTAATACTACAAAGAACTCTACAAGGACTTTTAGAAGTTACATTGACAAATAATGACATTTTAAAAGCTCAAAGATGTATTTAGCTGAAATATAGGGGGAGTTACAGGGGATTAGATGCCATATGCCATCTATGGTAAGACAAGTCCCAGTCCCTGACCCTCAGCCCCGGGTAGAGGTATAGGTTGAAACTGCTGAACTACCCAAAGAAAGACATGAGATATACATCTCAAAGTGGCCTATGAGAGTAATAAGAAGAGGTGAGGTGACTAGACTTGGGGCAAATAAATAGAGCAAGGCGAGTAAGAAGGAACCCACAAAAGAAGGGGAGAGACAAGATAGCGAAAAGCCCAAAGGGGGATAAGGTGAGTGGTGGAAGGGTGCAAAAATCAAAGTCACCCAACCCCACTATGAGTATAACAAAGAAGAAAACCCCAAAGAAGCAAGAAAAAAGCACGTACTTAGATAGCAACTCGGGTTCACAGAAGAAACAAGTTAAAAACAAAATCCCAACACAGTCTAAGGAGACTGGTAGTCAGCCAGATTGTGTATTGTCGGGGTTGCCAGCAGCTCCAGGTAAGAGGTGTGCCACTAACCTGTCTATAGTAGCCAGCAGGAACGATGCCGTGAAGAGTAGCCTCCCTCCTACCCTGAACACTACCACCTCCACAATGCTATAATGACACTGTTGGAAATAGGAGTACCCAAGGGAAAAGGGAAGGGGATAAAATAACAAAGAGATCCTGTTGCGTCACAGGTCTGGTCTGGAGCGCCTGCCTCTGTCTGGTAAGCTGTATGTAAGAGACAAGTAAGAAGACAGTAAGGAACACAGAGAACATGCACCCAAGACACACTAGAATCACAGGACTGTCACACTAACATCAAATGGCTGGCACAATAGGTCTTTATAATAAGTTCTCCTGTTGCTTTCTAGGTCCTGTTGACTAGCACATGACCTCAATAAGCATGGATAAATATTCTGGTTTACTCACATGGGGTGAGTTGTCAAAGTAGGCAAAAATAGTTTCCATCACATGAAAGAGTTAATGCAAGATAGCCTATTCCTGCATAGGCCAATACAATCCTGCTGATACCCCTGAAATTACTTGCCCTCCTACAAAACGAAAAGTTAGTCCAAAATATATATCCCACTACAAAGTACTGCCAAGGGATATGATGAATAGTTTTGGCGGTGACAAATTCAATCACCTTGCAAACGGGCCCGCAGATATCCTCTAGAGCTGCTTTCAGAAGTAAACAAACATGAGCAAAACAAATCGGCAATGCACAGAGTGCCGCTACAGCCCTGCAAAGTGCCTCCACGTAACTGCCAATTGTGGCAGCGAGAACCACTCCACGCTTTCCGAGAGGAGAGCTCCTCCGGGAGCAGTCTTCCACTCTCGGAATAGCGCAACAAAGTACCTGGTACGGCGGAGGATCTCTGAACTTCAGACAAACTCACTCTCCAGAATACACGGTCCGATGAAAAGATAAACGCGGCATCTTGAGGCGGATTCCTCCAGCGGGGAACCACCATCCGCTCTCTGCTTCGGGAAAGTTTGTCAAGCACCATGTTCATCCTGAGGTGGGGCTATATACTGAATGGCTCAGACAGGTCACCTGACTCATCTTCCTGGTACTGCGCCCCTAAGCTTTCTGGGAGTAGTAGTCCAGTGAGTGCATCTGTGTAATGTTAAGGGCACGCTCAAAACAGGGAAGGGTGTTGTATGTATTCTACCTGTATTAATGCTTCTACCTAACCGTAAGCCTGCAATTGCCACATGTATATGGAGGAAGTTTGCAACCATGGATCACTCGGGAGGTAGGAAGCAGTAGGCCAAACATTCAGACAAATAAGGCCTACATAACACAACATCTGACATTAAACAGGGTAAAGAAGGAGGGTACAGAGAATAAGTGGCTATACTTTGAACTAATCCCATTAGGTAAAGGGGGTAAGAAGTTAGGAAAGAGATTGCCACTAAATAGATCACAACTTCTGCAAGGGTTTGCCAAGTGCCATAATATGAAAAGTATAGGATCAAACGACCTCAGACAAGTGGGATTTAGACAAAATAAAGAAGGAAAGGATGTGACCAGAGTACTGATGTACTCAAATCTGGTAAAGATTCTGATCGAGAAAGCAGCAAGTGAGCTGCAGAAAGAGGGAATACGGATAATAGCCTAAGAGGAAGCGCAAATAGAAGTAGAAGGGAAAGAGTGGCAGGGAAAAGATTTCCTAAGGTGCCATGCACGATTAAGAAAAAGGCAGGTAAGGATAAGTGACCTGGAAGAAGAGGAAGGAACCCCCCTGGGAAATATTAAAATAGTAGCAAATAATTCAAATGTAGGAAATTGGTGGGGAAACTGGAGCTAGGACACAGGCCACGAAGGTCCCTCAAATAGAGATACTGAGGGGTGTGGGGAGGAAGGCTGGCTAGACGACGTGGAATAGGTAAAGGGTTTGCCGCATAGCATAAGAATAGCCTCCTGGAATATAAATGGCCTCGTAGGTGAAGCCAAACAAGAAAATGTAAGGGAACTAGGGAAAAATACTGAGATCATTTGTATCCAGGAAACTTGGCTATGCCGCAAGACCCCAACATTAGACAGCTTCTGCCAGTTAAATCGATTAGCAAGGACGCTAAGATTTGGCCACCCAGCGGGGGGAATAATGACTCTGCTGTCAACTAAAATAGTGAAAAAGGTGACCGAAATAACTGTAAAGTGTAAATGGCTGCTCGCATGTAGGATAATGCTATCTGCTTTTGTAAAAAAGAATATAATAAGGCTTTTAAATGTGTATATGCAATGGGGTACTACAGAGGAATACGTAGCAGAATTGGGGCATTTTAAAGAAGATATGGATACAAGTTGTGAAATGTATGGTATGGATCTGATTATGTTAATGGGTGATTTCAATCATAAATTACACCCCAAGAAAGTAGACTGCTTGTTCCAAGAGGTATTAGAGGCTTATGATATAACTTTCCCAGAATGTTCAGCCACCGTTAAGGACATTCAGCTGGGTAACTTTTTGGGTATAAAAGCCTCTTTTGCCTAAATGGTAGATCCACCCTAGACTGCCCAGCAAAGAAAATATTCAAGTTAGGTTCCCAAAACTGCCCAATTGATTATGTTTTTACAACACCCCGGAGCTTCCAACTAATTACATTTTTTAGGATTTCAAATAGAGAAGGGAGTGATCATAACCTTTTAGAACTGGAGCTCCTAGATGTATATTTGAAACCCCATACCCAATTCATCGGACAACAGGTGGAATACCCCAGGGGATAACAACTAGGCTTCCAGACAAATATGTAGCCCGGTTAGTAAAATTGCAACAGAACCTAGAACTGGGCACAGTAAGTGACCAGGGCTTAGATTGGTACGTGTGTAAAATTGAAGAAGTGGTCCAAACCCTCAATGATGGACTGAGAAAAGGTCAAATAAATGATAAAACGAACCAAACGAAGGCGGGGAGACAAGGACGGTGGTTAACAAAGGAATGCCTGGAAAAGAAGAGAGAAGTGAGGAGAATAGCACACTGCCAAAGCACAAAGGGTGACCACGGTAGGGGTAATGTCCTCATGAATCTAAAAAGAGGATATAATATGCTAATTAGGAGGGCAACAAGAGAGTATAAGGTAGACTGTTGGTCAAAATTGCTTGAGGAAATAGAGACAAGGAACTTATGCCAGTTCTGGAAACTAGTCCATTCAGCAGCGGATCGGCCGATGGCCGAAATTAACTGTGTAGTTGAAGAAGCAGCCTGGGAGGAATATTTGCAGAACTTATATAGACCTGGGAGAAATACAAAAGAGATTTTGCAATCAGATTGGAGCGGTCTGGTAGCAGATTTAAAACATGATTTCTCGGTCTCTGAAGTGAAAAGCACGACAAAAAGTCTGAATTTAACAAGAGCAGCAGGCCCAGATAACCTCTCTGCCCTGATAATCAAAACCCAGATGGACTGGTGGGCTGAATTTTTCGCCAAAGATACTGGGAGGTTCCCTAACAACTGGAAAGGGGCAATAATAAGGCCCATACACAAGAAAGGCATACCCAAAAATCTACAGATGAATTAATTTGATAGATATCGGGGAGAAGATCTTCGCAAAAATTGTTCCAGGTAAACTAGAAAATTGGGCAGAACAGAATTCAGTAGTACCGGTAGAACAAGGAGGTTTCAAAGAAGGTAATTCGACTGTAGACCATTGTTACGTTCTCTGGGCCCTCGCCTGGAAATCGATAGAACAATAGGGGAAAATGTATTGCTGTTTCATCGATTTCCGGGCAGCCTTTGATTTAGTGGACTGTAAGAGCTTATGGGAGCGCTTGATTAAGTATGATTTACCAGTAGACCTACTGCCATTTTAAAAGAATTACATAGAGGGAACTGGGCCCAAGTAATTAGGGACACCCAAGGGGCAGTGACACCGAAAATAGCCATAGGTAATGGGCTAAGACAGGGCTGCGTCCTGGCCCCCCTCCTCTTCTCAATTTTTCTAGCAGACCTACCGGCAGCACTGGAAGTAGAGAGAAGCGCAAGCCCCAGAATGAGTGGTGGGGAAGTAGCAAGTCTGCTATATGCGGATGACCTAGTGATAATTGACCAAGCGGAGCTTGGGCTACAAAGGAAATTAAATGCTTTTAGAGACTACTGTGAGGCTAAACTGTTAGTGGTAAATATTGAAAAAACAAAGATGTTATGCTTTGGTAAAAGGACCAAAAATGTTAGCTGGTAACTAGGCCAAACAAAATTAGAAATTGTAAAAGAATATAAATATTTTGGCCTATGGTTCGAAAGCTCCCTAAAATGGATTACTCACCTGGAAGCCCAAAAAGCTAATGCGTTTTCTTCCATCTGTGGGCTGAAAAAATTAAATAAAGACTATCAATCAATGAATCAATCATCGAATTTATATAGCACACTACTTACTCAGAGGGTCTCAAGGCGCTTGGGGGGGGTCTGCTACTGCTCGAACAACCAGGTCTTGAGTTGCTTCCTGAAGGCGAGGTGGTCCTGGGTCAGGCGGAGGTGGGTGGGGAGGGAGTTCCATGTCTTGGCGGCGAGGTAGGAGAAGGACCGTCCCCCTGTGGTGGCTCTACGGATGCGGGGGACGGCGGCAAGGGCGTGGCTGGTCGAACGAAGCTGGCGTTTGGGAGCGTAGAAGTTGAGGCGGCTGTTGAGGTATCCTGGGCCTTGGCTGTGTAGGGCTTTGTGTGCGTGGGTGAGGAGACGGAAGGTAATTCTCTTGTTGATCGGGAGCCAATGCAGATCTCTCAGGTGTCCGGAGATGTGGCTGCGACGGGGGATGTCCAGGATGAGTCGTGCTGAGGCGTTCTGGATCCGCTGGAGTCTCTTCTGGAGTTTGGCGGTGGTTCTGGCGTAGAGGGTGTTGCCGTAGTCCAGACGGCTGGTGACGAGGGCCTGGGTGACCGTCTTCCTGGTCTCGGTGGGGATCTACCGGAAGATCTTACGTAGCATGCGCAGGATGTTGAAGCACGACGAGGAGACAGCGTTGACTTGTCTGGTCATGGAGAGGGAGGAGTCCAGGATGAAGCCCAGGTTGCATGCGTGGTCTGTTGGTTTGGGTGCGCTGCCTAGGGCGAGGGGCCACCAGGAGTCGTCCCAAGCGGCGGGTGAGGATCCCAGGATGAGAACTTCCGTCTTATATGAGTTCAGTTTCAGGCGGCTGTTGTTCATCCATTCGGCTACCTCTTTCATCCCCTCGTGAAGGTTGGCTCTGGCGGTGGCGGGGTCGTTGGTAAGGGAGAGGATCAGCTGGGTGTCGCCGACGTAGGAGATGATGTTGAGGTTGTGCTGGCGTGCGATGTCTGCGAGGGGGCTCATGTAGATGTTGAAGAGGGTTGGACTGAGCGAGGAGCCTTGAGGGACGCCGCAGATGACTTCAGTGGCTTCAGATCTGAACGGGGGGAGGCGGACTCTCTGTGTTCTTCCGGCGAGGAAGGAGGTGATCCACTCCAGGGCCTTCTCCTGGACTCCGACGTTGCTGAGGCGTTGTACTAGGGTACGATGGCAGACAGTGTCGAAGGCCGTGGAGAGGTCGAGGAGGATGAGGGCCGCTGTTTCTCCGTTGTCAAGCAGTGCTCGGATGTCATCGGTGACTGCGATCAGGGCGGTCTCGTGCTGTGGTTGGCCCGGAAGCCAGACTGCGAGGGGTCAAGGGATCCGTTCGTCTCGAGGAAGGCGGCCAGCTGCTTGTTGACGGTCTTCTCGATGACTTTTGCAGGAAACGGGAGCAGCGAGATGGGGCGGTAGTTCTTGAGGTCGGTGGGGTCAGCCGATGGCTTCTTGAGTAGAGAGCTGAGTTTGGCGTGCTTCCAGCTCTCCGGGAAGGTAGCGGTGTCGAAGGAGGTGTTGATGGTGTTCCGCAGGTGGGGTGAGATGATAGCGTCGGCCTTGTTGAAGACGTGGTGAGGGCAGGGGTCGGTCGGAGATCCGGAGTGGATGGAGTTCATCGTGCGGACGGTGTCTTCGGTGCTGATCGGAGCCCAGGCGCGGAGGGTGGTGGTGGGGGGCGGTGGTTTGGTCGTGGCGTTCGTCGGTTGAGTGCTGAAGCTGTTGTGTATGTCCGCGATCTTGGTGTGGAAGTAGGAGGCGAGGGAGTTGCAGAGGTCTTGCGAAGGGGTGATGTCGTTGTTTCCGGCGTTGGGGTTGGAGAGCTCTTTGACGATGTTGAAGAGTTCTTTGCTGTTGTGTGCGTTGTTGTCCAGTCGTTCCTTGAATGCAGTTTTCTTGGTGGCGCGGATGAGTTGGTGGTGTTTCCGGGTGGCGAGCTTGAGGGCAGTCATGTTGTCCGGTGTTGGGTCTCTGCGCCAGGTTCTCTTGAGGGCTCGGCAGTTCTTCTTGGAGCTCTTGAGTTCGTCGGTGAACCATGGGGCTTTCTTGCTGCAGGGTCTGCTGGGCGGGGTCCTCAGGGGGGCGAGCTCGTCTGCGCAGTCGCTGATCCACTTTGTGAGGTTGGTGGCCGCTTGGCTAGGGTACGTTGTGCTGGTGGGAGGGTTCATGCTCAGGGAGGACGTGAGCTGGTCGGCTGTGATCTTGTTCCAGTTCCTGCGTGCAGCCTGTTGCTGGTGGTGGTGGATTGTGGCCCTTGCGAAGCTGAAGTGGTTGCAGCTGTGGTCCGTCCAGTGGAGTCCGGGGGCGTGGCTGAAGGCGATGTCCTTGCTGGATGAGAAGACGGGGTCGAGTGTGTGTCCGGCGTAGTGGGTGGGGGTGGTCACCAGTTGCTTGAGTCCCAGGTTGGCGAGGTTGTCCAGCAGGGTGGTGGTGTTGCGGTCGTTGTTGTTCTCCAGGTGGAAGTTGAGGTCCCCTAGGAGGATGTAGTCAGCGGAGCAGAGGGCGTGTGGGCTGATGAAGCCGGCGATGTCTTCGCTGAATTGTGTGCGTTGTCCAGGGGGTCTGTAGATGAGGGTGCCTCTGAGGGTGGTCTTGGGGTTGATGTGAACTTGGAAGTGCAGGTGCTCGGCGGTTGGAGGGTGTCATCGGTGTTGGTCGTGAACGTATGGAGACATGTCGCATAAACCAATGTTAAAAGCTTACGAGGCTATGATCCCACCCCAAGTACTGTATGGGGTAGAAGTTCTCCATCTAAGTGGAAAAGGAGGGTGGGATCGGGAGGAAGGTGAGGCCTTAAAAATGTAATTGTCCCGTACCAAGCTTTGCAATAATACAGGCTATTCGAATTGAGACAGGAACAATAGCATGGAACAGCCAGGCCCAAATGTCCCTGGCAAGATTTTGAAAACGTCAAAACCAAGGGGGAGGGAAGAAAGTCTCACTTTGGTGTCGTGAGGAAATCCGGAATAGCAGCCTAAATTGGGTGAAGGAAGAGAGAAGGAAAATGAAGGCTCTAACTGGGAGCTTAAAAGTGAGATCAAACCAGAATTCTCTATACGTAGATTTTACCAAGACTTTACTCAGGTTCCAAGGCATGGAGCAATTAAGGAACCAGGGCCTAGAATACCTGAAAAAGAAAAAATCGGTCCAATGCATGATAAAAATCATGGGAGGGCTTTACTTGGTACGCATAATTAGAAACTCTTCCAAACCATGAGCTTAGATGCGAAATTCTGAAGATTCGAATTGGTACTAACCCATGGTTAATGGAGTGAAAAATAAAGGCAGAAATGCTATATCCCGATGGAAAATTCAAAAGCGGGTTTGGGTCTAAGTCTGAAACACTGCACATATTGTTAGCCTGCCTTTTGGTTTTAGATTTGAGAAAACTGTTTTTACGCCCAGTATTCGTAAAATACGGAATAAGGTCATGAACCCAAGTCATGGTGCTATTAATAGAAATGAAAAGTCTTGATATTGCTATTGCACTAGGAAACTATATGAAAGGTATAAATCATTTTGCAAGGGAAAAACTTAAGCAAGGACAGTGATTTATTTACCCTGAAATCCCCCTATTTAGTTTATAAATACTTAAGCCTAAAAATAGTGAGGTTCTGTAAATTACAAATTCGTTCGTGCTCAGCCTCCATTTTGGAGTCGCCGTCATTTTGTGTTGCCCTCACTCAGGCAGCGCGGCGAATGCAATGTTTTTGTCGTTTCTGCATTTACGTGTCAGGTGGCTTCTTTGCCTATGTTTACTAACGAGTGTGAAGGTCTGGCTGAGTACACTAATTCCTGTCTGAGCTGATTAATCCCCGTCCGGACTATTTGTTGGTTCACACCATTGTTTCCTCTAAGTTATCTTATCTGCTGTCCTTCGCTACATGTCTCATGAATTCTCCTGTTTCACGACTGTCCTTCTAAAACATGCATCTATGTTTTCTCTACTTGTAAATCGAATCGTGTGGATTCATTTGTAATTTGTAATTTGCTTGAGGGGTCGAGTGACAAACATAACCTGGAACTTGAGTTGCTTTGGACTTAAAACATTGTTTATAATGTTTGCCTATAGCTCATGCTCTTGTATGATTGCATTTTGCATTGTATTGTACCATATATAAACCTGGGCGCCACGGAGTTAAGTGGCAGTCTCTTTTGAACCTCGTTATACTAACGACTTCTAAGACCACTGTACTAGCTGCAGCTAATAAATACCATCTTCTACGCCAGACGAAGAGTCCGTGTCTCTGTTTCTGACAAGGCAGGTGAATCCCCGTGATTTCAGGCGGACCCTGCGCCGCCGGGCCTTAAGGCTGCGGTTCTCCAATAGCTATAGGTCAAATGGTTTTAAACTACTGCTGCTAAGGAGGAATGATGTGGGTAAAGTAACCTTTAAAATTTAGGATCTATTGGTACTATTGTTTAATCATGTTTTTATGCTATTTTAAACTATTTAATTGTGTTTATAAAATTGGAAATGTAGCGGCTGCTAGGGGTGAAGGTGGATAAAGTTTTATTACATATGTATCAAGCAAAGCTGGCCGCAAGGAAACTGTGTGATTTTAAATGCTAATGAGGTTCTTCTTTTTTATTTTGTATGGTTTTATGTATTTATGAGATCCCTGGAGTTTAAAGACTATGGTCTAAATAAACAGAGTTCTCTCTCTCTCTCTCTCTCTCTCTCTCTCTCTCTCTCTCTCTTATTGGCAATTAAAAAAAAAAATGTTGAACACCCCTTGTTTGCACCGTGTTATTAGTGAGAGTTGTGAATGAACCCATTTTGATATTGAGGCACATAGGTGATATCTGTCCTGCCAATTATAGGAAATTGACACCCTCTCTGCTGGTCAAGTTCATTGGCACCAGGAGGAAAAGCCGTTTCTGAATCTCCCAGAAACAGAGCTACACCCCTCACGATGATCCTACAAAGACACACATCGCCAGGAGAAGCATAATGAGGAGAAAAATATTTATTTCTCCTAATTTTTTCCGCTCTTTGTGCTGCATTGTGCAGCACACAGCTCTGTGTGCTGCATTGTGCAGCACACAAAAAAAGAGGGAAACAGCCCATTCCTGCACAGATACAATCCTGTATGCCACACAGGCACCCTTGCACCATGGTGAAAGGGTGCCTTTGTTGGTGCTAGGGTGCCAAAATAGCGCCAGCAGAAAGGAAAAGGACAGAAAGCCACTGTATTGAATAAATATTGCACATTCCTGCTCTTTCACTTAGACGTAGGGCAGCTCTGAGCAACACATTTATTAAGCATGTCCTTGAGTAGTTGCCATAGTGTTCTATAATTGTTGAGTGTGTTCAAAAAAGGTATTAGTTTGAATGAGCCTTGCATTTGCACTTATTCTATGAGCAGCCACTTTACATGTCTCTTAACACTGATCTCATAAAGCCCTACGTAAGGTGTATTGTCTAGAGACTGAATGAGGGGCTGGGTATGTTCTGTGTCATAACATTTAGCTCTTGACTGCCTTTGTTTCTTAGATTTCTTAGAGTGCAGTAATACAACAACATTGTCTGTAGGATCTGTGCCTCCTGCTCCACCCTGTTTTGATTTGTCTATATTTTTGCACTACTTGTCATCAGTGGTCATGGTTCAAAATGTAGGTGTGTTGTATAATGTAATACCAGACTAAGTGCCCTAATAGATGCAAATCAATGTTACCATTACATTTGTGGTCACTAACCACTGTTTCAAGAAATCTGTAAGGGCATTTAACTATGAATAACTTGGTTTGAGACAGTGTCCCATCCTGCACTTATGCCATTTCAATGTGTTGTGCCTCATGGGAACAGTCCAGCCCGAACTGCCAAGCCATGTTTTCCTTGGACCGGAAACAAGCTTCCGAGGACCGGTTTCTGTCATTCCAGCCATCTTCAGCCCAGCTTGCTTGAATCCAGTGGCAAAGTGAGCAAGGGACTCACGTCTGAGCATACCCTGCCACACTTATGGTGGCCAAAAGCGGTACAAAAAGGGGGTGGTGATGGACGGAGAATCTGAATCAATCAAACACCCACACCCAGTCAAAAGATCTGGGTTTAATCCATCACCGTTCTTTAGCCCATCTGCCACCCCAGTTCAGACATGGCTATATGCAGATCAGTCTGACCCTGTGCTTCATGGCAACAGTCCAGCCCGAACTGCCAATCCATGTCTTCCCTGGACCGGAAACAAGCTTCCGGCGACCGGTTTCTGGCATTCCAGCCGTCTTCAGCCCAGCTTGCTTGAATCCAGTGGCAAAGTGAGCAAGGGACTCACATCTGAGCATACCCTGCCACACTTATGGCGGCCAAAAGCGGTAAAAAAAGGGGGTGGTGATGAACGGAGCATCTGAATCAATCAAACACTCACACCCAGTCAAAAGATCTGGGTTTAATCCATCACCGTTCTTTAGCCCACTCTGCCACCCCAGTTCAGACATGGCTATATGCAAATCAGTCTGACCCTGTGCCTCATGGGAACAGTCCAGCCCGAACTGCCAAGCCATGTCTTCCCTGGACCGGAAACAAGGTTCCGAGGACCGGTTTCTGGCATTCCAGCCGTCTTCAGCCAGCTTGCTTGAATCCAGTGGCAAAGTGAGCAAGGGACTCACGTCTGAGCATACCCTGCCACTCTTATGGCGGCTAAAAGCGGTACAAAAAGGGGGTGGTGATGGACGGAGCATCTGAATTAATCAAACACTCACACCCAGTCAAAAGATCTGGGTTTAATCCATCACCGTTCTTAAGCCCACTCTGCCACCCCAGTTCAGACATGGCTATATGCAAATCAGTCTGACCCTGTGCCTCATGGGAACTGTCAAGCCCGAACTGCCAAGCCATGTCTTCCCTGGACCAGAAACAAGCTTCAGAGGACCGGTTTCTGGCATTCCAGCCGTCTTCAGCCCGGCTTGCTTGAATCCAGTGGCAAAGTGAGCAAGGGACTCACGTCTGAGCATACCTGGCCACACTTATGGCGGCCAAAAGCGGTACAAAAAGACTGATTTGCATATAGCCATGTCTGAACTGGGGTGGCAGAGTGGGCTAAAGAACGGTGATGGATTAAACCCAGATCTTTTGACTGGTTGTGAGTATTTGATTGATTCAGATGCTCCGTCCATCACCACCCCCTTTTTGTACCGCTAAGTTGCAATTGCAGCAGTGACTGGCACATAAGGGCGTAAAGGTATCACACCATTGACTAATTCTCCCTCATATATACTTAAGGATAAAGGGAGCTCCAGAGTCCCTTGCTCACTTTGCCACTGGATTGAAGCAAGCCGGGCTGAAGACGGCTGGAATGCCAGAAACCGGTCCTCGGAAGCTTGTTTCCGGTCCAGGGAAGACATGGCTTGGCAGTTCGGGCTGGACTGTTCCCATGAGGCACAGGGTCAGACTGATTTGCATATAGCCATGTCTGAACTGGGGTGGCAGAGTGGGCTAAAGAACGGTGATGGATTAAACCCAGATTTTTTGACTGGGTGTGAGTGTTTGATTGATTCAGATGCTCCGTCCATCACCACCCCCTTTTTGTACCGCTAAGTTGCAATTGCAGCAGTGACTGGCACATAAGGGCGTAAAGGTAACACACCATTGACTAATTCTCCCTCATATATACTTAAGGATAAAGGGAGCTCCAGAGGAAAAGGTTCCCTTAACATCCAAAGTAACACTGAATTGGCTCATGCCTGCCATGATACAGGAGGTGTCACAAACACAACAAAGGAACAATAGTAAAGGGGGTGGGGCCACATACGCGCTGGATGAAAGGCAGACACAGTGTAAGCTTGGTGAAGAGGAGCGCTTGGGAAAAGGCTCCGTTTTCACTTTTAAACTTATTCCACGCACTCGGTGTTTTTAATTCATTCGTTTTGCCTGTTCTACATATTGCTTTTAAACCACTTTACCTCACAATGAGCACGAGCAGATTGTACTGAACACAAATAGATTGCATTACCTCTTTTACTTTGTGTTCTGTGTCCCCGGTCCACCGTCAAAAGTTTGGTTTATGTGGAGGTACGGGAACCGGGCCGTGAGGAAGTGATTCACAACTTCCGGGCCAGGCTGCCAATTAGCTGCTCGCAGCTGAAGAATCTACGCCCTTTAATTCAGATGCACTTTTAGACGCGCAGCGGACGTGCTGGATGAAAGGCAGACACAGTGTAAGCTTGGTGAAGAGGAGCGCTTGGGAAAAGGCTCTGTTTTCACTTTTAAACTCATTCTACGCACTTGTGCTTTTAATTCATTCTTTTTGCCTGTTCTACATATTGCTTTTAAACCACTTTACCTCACAATGAGCACGAGCAGATTGTACTGAGCACAAATAGATTGCATTACCTCTTTTACTTTGTGTTCTGTGTCCCCGGTCCACCGCCAAAAGTTTGGTTTGTGTGGAGGGACGGGAACCGGGCCGTGAGGAAGTGATTCACTACTTCCGGGCCAGGCTGCCAATCAGCTGCTCACAGCTGACGAATCTACACCTTTTAAATCAGATGCACTTTCAGACACGCAGCGGACGTGCGCAGTGGGCATGCTGAAGGCAAGCGCGTCTGCGCCCGTCCACGGCCGGATGGGGCCTGGAGCCAGAACCTCTGCCCAATTCGACCATGGTCCTCTCAAATACCCCCGAAAAGCCCTGTCCCTCCGGCCTACTCACTGCACACACTGTGCTCCCCTTAGCTGTGACTTAAGCCCTTCACACTTCTCTGATTGTGGTTTCTCTTTTTTAGCTTCCTACTCTAAACTAAATATGAGCGAACTAGGTCTCGCACATGCCTCTAATACCAAAATAACTGCGGCCAAATTCTCGGATTTCACCTTCTTCAGCCTAAACTGTAGATCACTCCCAAGACATAAAAGAGACATCTATGACCTGCTCTCTGTCTCTCAACCAGATGCAATCTTCCTTACAGAGACATGGCTAAGCGATAGCTCTGGTCCGCATATTGCTACGGCACTTCCTCCTAACTATACATACCTTGGAGGAAATCGTGTCGGCAAGGATGGAGGAGGGATAGCAATTATTTTTAAAACCTCCTATAAATGTAAATGGGATGACCTAGACTTCCAGGGCTGTGAAGTCGGTCTTTTTAAACTTTTGCTTTCACCTAACTTCACTCTCTCAGGAACCCTAATCTATCGCCCCCCAGGACCAGCCAATACTTGGGCCACCTCACTCCCTGATCACATTGCCCTTCTACTACTTCAAGCCACTAATTTCTTGATTGTGGGCGATCTTAACATACATCTTAACGAGACCTCCTGCCCCACTAGCGCCAATCTTATTGCTGACCTGTCTGGTCTGAACGTTACTCTTCACAACACAGGCCCCACTCATAAAGCAGGAAACTTACTAGATCCTATCTTCTCTAACCTCACCACCGTCTTATGTAAACCTGCCATCCCCATCCTTTGGTCAGATCATTTTTGCTCAAATTCCAAATTAAATATGAGCAACATTCCAAGAACCCCTTATACCCCTTAGGGTCTAGGAAAGGCAGAAACTGGAAAGATCTGGACTTAAACAAATGTAACCTTTTTTTAGAAAACGCTATGCCTGCTACCTCCATTACTAATCTGGAGGATGACGCGGTCCTTCATCAATGGCTCAGCTCATCTATTGATGCATGTCTATCCCCGTCCAATAAGAAATATAACCACCACTACCAACCTGCCCATTGGTTTTCTGAAAAACTGAAACAAGAAAAAACAAATGCAAAAACTTAGAAAGGCCTTGGCGTAAATACTACAATCCTAGAACAAAATCACTATACAAATCAGCCCTAAGCAAATACCATTCGCTATGTAATATGGCTCGGGCAGAGCACGCCAATCTAACTGTTTTACGCTCGCAAAACTTCCCCAAAGTACTCTTCAAAGTTGTCAAGGAACTCTCGGGCGCCACCTGTCAGCCCAAACCCCCATGCCTGGACTCCAAGCAATGCGATGTTTTAGCAGATTTCTTTGTCGACAAAATTGCTAACATCTACGCTGATTTTTATAAACAGACATCTATGTTAAAAAAAACACAATCAGATAATCTCTCAAACCAAAGTCTCTCTCAAGAAATCAGTCAAGCCAACAGCAACACCTGTTTAGACAAATGGACTCCACTTGACATCTCCCCTTTCCGCGATATTCTTAGCAGTATTAAAACCGGGTCCCCTAAGGTTCCACTTCCCCCCTCGGTCCTCCCAAAACTGGGCCATCCCATACTTAACCTAATTGTGGAACTACTTAATATTTCTTTACTTGAAGCTAGGGTCCCTGCAGCTTGGAAGCATGCCATGATTGTGCCTCTGTTGAAAAAGGCTAACTCCGATCCAGAGGTACCATCAAACTTTCGCCCCATCTCCCTTCTCCCAGTCTTTTCCAAGGTTCTGGAGAAACACATCAATGTCCAGCTCATAAAATTCACGGAGACACAAAATATCCTTCACACGTCCCAGTCTGGTTTCAGAGCAGGCTTCTCTACGCAATCAACACTGTTGGGTGTCACTGAAAATATTCGTCAACAGGTCGACAAAGGAGAAACCGTGGCACTTATTTTGTTAGATCTAAGTGCCGCGTTTGACACTGTTTCCCATACTGCCCTCCTAAATACTCTCCATTCCTGTGGCATCACTGGCCTAGCACTCAAGTGGCTATCCAGCTTCCTATCTAACAGGACCTTTCAAGTTTTCTCCCCTACCGCCCATTCCAAAACCCATGTATCACAGTATTGAGTCCCCCAAGGCTCCATACTGAGCCCCTTGCTCTTCAACATATACGTTAGCCCTTTGGCTACGATAGCTGAGCAAGCTGGGCTTACTATATACTCCCACACAGATGACACTCAGCTCATCTTCTCACTTTCCCCTAAAGACACTTCCAATACATCAGTGCTCCAGTCTGGATTAATAAACATTGCTGACTGGATGCATGCCAATAAATTAAAACTTAACGGGGAAAAACTGAACTCCTCCTTTTCGGTGACAACAAAACCCTCTGGGGCCCCAACCATTGGCCAGCACAGATGGGCTCTCCTCCTCTCCCATCCCAATCTGCCCGCAATCTTGGTGTCATTATCGATGACCAACTGACAATGAAGCAACAAGTGCTCAAAGTAGCCTCCACCTGCTTTACCATTCTCAAATGGCTTAGGAAAATTCTCTGGATGCTCCCTCTGTCTACCCAAAAAACAGTAATCCAAGCCCTTATAGCATCTAGATTGGATTATGGTAATGTTCTGTACTTGGGAGCTAGCAAGGAAGTGCTGCGCAAGCTACAAGTCATACAGAATTCTGCTGCCAGATTACTCTGTAAACTTCCCAATAGAACTGCTATCTCAGCCTCACTACGTGACCTTCATTGGCTGCGAATTGACAATCAAGCTAAATTTAAAGCCTTATGCTACATGCATAAAATCAACTCCGGCGTAGCACCCCATTATCTAAAGGCCTTAGTGCACCATTACTGCCCGCGAGCCTTTTTTGTAAGGATATAGGAATCATGTAGACATGTAACTTTGACATAATGTTGTGTAATTGCATGGCATCAAATTATGCACAGTTGTACTCTCCTAGGTAAAATATATATTTTAATGTCTTGTTCCTACAATTTCTGTAGATTGTACTGGTGTGACTATTGTGATCATGTGGGCACAGCCTACCTTTGACTATTTTTCTCAAGCTAAGGTGGTTCACATTATACCTTATTTGTGGTGGTAAATTTGTAACAAATACCATAATTTAGTCGCTTGCACAGAGAAAGGTGTACCAACCATGGGTTTATTCTTGTATCCTGGGATTTTGAGATGGGGTGCCAGTCTGGAGTGTAGGATCCTGTATTGCATGTATTTTGTAATGTTCTTCATGATGCAAAATTGATCTGTTCCCATTTTTCCTGGCTTGTGGGACATTTAGAGTAACTGGAAAGAAAAGTCTTCTGGCAACTGGTAACAAATGGAAGGCCTTCAAGGCAGGGGAGATTTGGGCTCGTGTCTTTACAAATAGGAGTAGACTGACAGCAGGGTTCAGAATTCTATGTAATCTTCTCATGTTGAGAAAGATAAACAGTGATATAGAAGATTAGTGTAATGTAGATTTGATAGGATCAGAGAGATTGTCGCTTGGAATTTGTGGTTGAATTTTAGGTGTGGGAAGAGGCATTGCTGCATGTTCATGGTAAGAAAGGTTGACCTAGATAGCTTATCCACTTGGCCCTTCAGGCACAGTTTGTAGCCCACAGTCATTCCAATGTTTCTTAGATCCCTGGATATTTTTGATGGTGGACCAATATAGTGGCAAGGTGTAGAGAAAGACATACGTTTTCCAGTCACCACAGGTGCATATTTAAATTTTGAAATCACTTTATTTAAGATGGGTCTGTGTCACCTACTGATCTATGGCCTAGAGACCCAATGTCCGTGAAGCTTACCAATTTAAGAAGTGTGTATCATCTGTGAAGTTATAGCAGGTGTACTCAAAGCCATTGATTAGATCTAAGAAGGTTTTCATAAATATGTTAAAAAAGAAGAGTTTAAAGGCGAGGTGAGTTAAGAGACCTAAAGGATTCCTGCTTTTCTGTTGCAAAATTGAATGAAAGGAGGAGTATGGAACACTTTATTTTATCAGTGTAGGTAAGATGAGATCCAAGTGAGAGCAGCATCCTCTTTAATAGCTTACTTGAGTCTTAGGATTAATAGGCGATGGTCGAGCACATCAAAGGCAGCTGAAAGGGAGTGCTGCAACCCCATTCTGGTCTTCTGTGATTTTTAATTAATTCCAGATGGAGATTAGGGGTGATTCATTGCCACACACATGTATATTTACTCATATGTAACTTTACCTTGTAAATATGCCACTTAGGTCCAGATGTAGGTGGCCAAATACCGATTGCTAAATTTCAGCATTTGTGATTGGTATTTGATTGGGAACAATGTATGTGAGTTTAAACCTAGTACCAAAATAAGGAATCACAAAATTACGATTCCTTATTTTTCTCTTGCATTTAAGGAATCGGAAATTGCGATTCCTTAAATGCAATGTAAGTAGCACAAAATAAAGTGCACGTTAGCCTTAAAGAATCGCTAATTACCACCAACTTCAATTTGGTGGTAATTAGCTATTTCCTTTAAAAAAAACACTTTTTTGCTTTTTTTAAAGTGCAATTGTCATGTGCTTATCTAGGTTCCTGATCGATACTGTGACCTTATGCCCCTATTCGGCTATAAAGCCCTGTATTCCCTATATTGGCATAACCGTTCAAAGTACGATTTTCTGAAAAGTCATCTCTGGCCTCACACGAGCAGAGCCACAGAGCCACATTCCAGCATGACTCTCTGCTACTTCCTTTGCGACCAATTAGTGCAATGACAGAGCAGCAGTCACTATCTGATATTCCTAGATAACACTCCGAGTTCTTCAACAAGATAAAAACTTAGCAAACCTGGAAATCCCCGCTTGCTATGTTTTGATTAGTAATAGAACTCTAATGAGCAACTGATAGCTGCCACTTCCTAGTGACATCTTTAATTGACGTCTTATGTCCAGCAAACTTGCGTCAAACCCGGCACCTGTCAGGTATAAATATTACCAACGTTGCCTTAAGCAATGAGCGTTGCCTGTTGCTGATGCCAGCTGCCTGCATGACCAGTGTTGGTAAAAACTAGCACTCTGTCGCTGCAGCCTGCTATCCTGTGGTGGTGAAGCTACTGATTACCATTATCGCCGCTACAGCGCGAACTGTGGTTCAGTACGCTTGAGGAGCCGTGCAGCCGTCCTCTGCGAAGACATCCAGCCCAGCTGCCCGCGGACGCTGTCACCCCTCCTTCCTCCCGACGCGCTGAAGAGAAGCCGCTGCCTTTCTCGTGCAGAGAAATCCAGTCCCGGCGCTTCCGGTTTACCCTCGCAGGTGACTGGGATATCGAGAGAGACCCCTGAAGGAGATACCAATCCTCCATCATTCTATTCAGAGGTATGGTGTTGACTAAACCCTTAGAAGAGAATTCTTGAAACAAACCTTGGCAAAACCAACTTAACTTAAGCTACTTACTTACTCCCCCTTCTCACGTGTTAGGCTTAGGTCAGGCACACCGGGGTAGGCTTAGTTAGAAGCACCAGTTGAGTATGTTAGCCTAATGTATATATGACTGTATATATGTTTTATTACTTCTAAACCATTGTATGGCTAAGAAACCATATCAATGCTTTTACAGTTCTATTTCGCAATTCTTATCTTACTGTACGTACTTTTTATAATAACAGTTATTGCAATTGTGGCAATACATTTCTCTTGTATGAGAAGAAAGACTGTTCAATAAATGTTAACCTTTATTGATACACGCCCGTCTCTCTATTCTCTACATATTGTGAAAGTAAACTGCACCAGACTGACTGAGTGAAATCTATGTCTATTGTTTCACACGACCCTAGAGATCGACTCTTGATCTGAGGAGCAAAGTTGTCATGTTGCACGGTTGTTGGAAAACTGAATCCCTTCTTGTCTGTGCCAAGGAAGCTGATCACTTCCTATGCAGAGAAGAAAGTTTCCAGTGACCTCTGAGCTAGTTGGTAACACAACCCAATTAAGTTTAGCATAGTCAGTGGAGGCCTGGAATATAGCCAGTTCCACGTCGATACTACTGTTTATGTTATTCCAATGCGCAGGGCCTAGTGGGAAACTAGGAACTACACTACATGGCGCCCAACGTTTGGTAAGGCGATAAACTAACGCAAGACTTGTAGAGTAACTCAGTCGTGCATATTTCACACCCCTTTCTCCCGTAAATACTCCAATAGACGTCTGGAGTGGGTGAAAGGTTAAAATCCGCCCGACCTTAGTAGGAAGAGATTCCTATGTAAAGCTCCGGTTTATTCAACGTTGAAGGATACAGTGTTCCAAAATATTGTGCATCTAATCTTTGTCTCCTTGGAGACCTACTCTGCAAACCTGCATTTTTTGAAATGTCAGTAGAAAACGGAACCTCTGGGGCCGCAGTAGATGCGACTCAGCAAGGTCCCGAACAAGCAGACCCGGATGCTATTATCATCCCGGTCCAGTTAAGAAGATCTATAACTTTAAAACTTATAGAAAACGGACTGCCACCTCAAGGTGGTACAGTAATTTTCGTGATAGAGGCTCACGAGTATCGGCAGACAGAGGTATTCTATTCATGGATAAACTTTCCAGCGGTAAACGCTATAACACAAGAGTTTCACTATTACAAAATAGAGGAACCTCCGGGAGAGTACGCTCCTTTCGAGGAGATTGAAATCCCACTTAAATTTCAAGAGCACCTGCTCTGGTTTAATGGCGCCCTAAAACACAATGATCACATAACCAGGCTCGGTCCACTAGGTAGACCAGGAGCCACGTGGCCGGTTCTAGCCAGCTACACACCACATCCTGACATTGCAAGAATGTCTAGAGAAGAGCTGTTAGCACAGCTAAACACATTAATAAAAATACATAGGCAATTAGTCCAATATGTAATACGGACTGCAACAGTCCAGCCAGCTGTTAATTCACCACAGCTGACCCCTCATCAGGGGAACACAAATAAAATTACACCACAGAACATACAGTCATGTCTTGGTAAAACACCCGTAAAACGGGAACAAATTCCTTTCTGGTTAGCCCAGAAAATCACTCAAATAGAGGCAGTATTTCCTGATACTACCCCTATTGAGAAACACAGAATCTTGACCATTTGCCTTCCTATGGGAATCGCACCACACGTGGAGGACTGCGACACTTGGGGTACAGTCTTTGCTTCCATTTACACAAAAACACACGGTGTTCCGTCTATGGCGGTAATACCAGAAGTGCTAAAACAGATTCAAAATGAATTCGGTCCAGAGCCAGCTTTAAATCTAGGTATGAAATTACTGAAAGACTTCAAGCAGGTCACGGCTATATTATTAGCCAATGTAAAGGGAGAAGCAGCATCTGTGGCGATCCGCCAGAAGTTGAGGGAAACAGATATAAAAGATCCTGTTGAGCTTGCAAAAATCATAGAAAAATGCTATGAAGAATTAGGTAGAGACAGCTTGGGTGGAAAACCAGTTAAGCCCCAACTGCTCGAAAATCCTGAAAAATTATTTATTAAAAATAATTTAAATACTCCTAAAAAGAGCTGGGATGGAAATAAACAATCCACTCCCAAGGAAAAAGTTTTCCAGTCCAGAGGAAGGTCTCCTCGACGGAGGGAAAGAACTCCGACTCGAGAACGCCAGTCTCCCCAACGGGAGCCCTCTGAGAAAAGATATAACCTTAGAAATAGGGATAATATAAAAAAACCTGATAGATATCAAAGTATTGATACACGTCCCTCTCGATCTCTTCCACAGAATTCGGAAAGAAGAGGACGGTCAGACCCAGGAGAGCACACCAAGTCCAAAGACAAGGAACCTGCTCAAAATAAGAAATCTCAATTTCAGAAAAAGAAGGTAGCCAGTATTAGAGTAATCAACCATGCCGAGAATACTGAGGACACAGTTGAAAAACGGGGAGTGGGCATTGACAATGTTGGACAGTGCAGCAGAGATCAGTATAGCGCGCAAGAACTTGATGAGTCATCTGGAGACAGTGGACACGAATGAATACATTCAGGTTGAAACTGCCGACGCCAGACTTAGCGAGCCCCATAAAATATACGAAATAACATTGCGTATGGAGGGTGATAAGACTAGGAAAATTAAGAGTCTGTTTTGGGATAAGCTCTCAAAAGGCTATGATATTCTGTTAGCTGAAAAAGATTGGCCCCCGGAGTTTGTCAGGGAGTGCCCTCGTGGCGAAGAGGTAATTATGCCTGCCTTCTCGAATCACATTCCGATTCACAAAAAATACACATATGCAAGGAAATGGGCAGTAGCCCAGGCACCTGCATTATATAAAAATCATGTAGGATGGGATGAGGATTCACCTCCTCACAAAATCCAACTAAAAAGTGAACCAACTGCCCAACGGCAGTATCCCATAAAGCAAGAAGCTAAAAAACAAGTCAGGGAGATCTTAGATCAACTTGAATACCAGGGGGTGATTGAAACATGCACCTCTCAAATGAACAATCCTTTGTTTCCTGTCTCCAAGCCAGACAATTCATATCGTCTAGTTTTGGACTACAGACATCTTAATACATGTTGCAAAACCTTTGCAGTACAAAACTCGCATAGTGCAGCCCTAATGAATAACATAGTTAGGAAAAAATACAAAACGACATTAGACATTTCTAATGGTTTCTTTTGTCAAAACATTGCACCAGAAAGCAGATACTTGACCGCTTTCTCCGCATTTGGGTCGCAGAAAAAATTCTGTCGACTCCCACAGGGGCTCAAGAACAGCCCAGGATTATTCTCAGCTAGAGTAACAGAGTTACTACAAATCTATGATGATGAAGCATTATCTTACGTAGATGATATTTATCTCACAGACGACGACTTGGATACTCACTTGAAAAGAGTGAACACCATCATACTTGGGTTCACAGCAGAGGGTTACAAATTCAACTTTAAAAAGTCCCGAATTGCCCATCTGACAGTACTGTTTTTAGGGTACTGTAGGAGAGTAGGGTCTGCTATCCTATGGTCACCCCAAATTTTTGCTTTTTGCTTCACTGGTTTCTGACTTAATGTGGCTGTGGGCCTGCTAATCAGACCCACAGCCTGCTGTTCTCTCTCTAAATTACTGCCAATGCACTCTAGGTGCATTACGAATTGGAACTGGTTCACCTTATGAGCCCCTGTATAAGTGCACCCTAGGTGCCCAGGGCATAGGTGTATCCAAAGGCCTACCCGGGGCTGCAGCACGTATTGTGCCACCCCTGGCCTGGCCTCCATATTTGACACAACTGGCTGATCACTCAGCTGGGGTAAGTCGGTGTAACCCCCTCTTACTTAGGTACAGTATGTCTGTGCCTAACCCTAAACTGGACACATATGTTCCTATCAGCCACTCCTATGGAAGGCCTCATCAATCCTGGAGGCAGAGTGCTTGGAAATATGTGAGATGGTGCTCTAGCATGAGCTGAGCCTGTCTGCAGCTGTCGGGAACCACTCCCTAAGCTGTTCCGGGATATTGCCATACCATATACTCTTAAGTGCATTATAATCCTCGCGGTTAAATGCTATCTTTGGTTTGGCTTTATCAAAACATGTCGAGTAAGGTGTCATACGAATTGGAATACTATCCCCTCGCCAATTCTGGCGACGGGGATAGCATTCCACCCTTCTAGAGGGACACGACATGTGTGTAGCCTTAACCCCGGTTAAAGTTAAACAGAGCCTCAGCTCCACAAAATGGACGCTGCCACCACAGACACAAGTCTGGCCTCCTGCTGCTGACCGAAACTCGGCAGATGGTGGCCTGGACAAAGGGTTTCCTGCCTTGGGAGGTGCGAGCACCACCCCAGACAGGATTTTGTGTATTGGGTAGGACAGGGCTGAATAGAATCAGACATGCCCGGGGCACACAAGGTGTCCCCGTGCATAGGCCAGCCCAAACCGGTTCTGGGGCCTTCCAGCCCCAGTCCTGGCGCGGAGCTGGACAAAGGAAAGGGGGTGTAACCGCCCCCCTTCCTGGTTCCTCCCAGAGGAGGGACCTAGTAGGTGATCCACCCCCTAGGTTGGAATAAGAGGGGGAGCAGTGCCATTGCACAGCAGATCATCCCGAAATCAACTTAAAACTAAGAAGAAGACTGGACTTCGACATTCTGCTGCACAGAAGACTGAAGAAGAATCTCCCTTGTGGCCAAGGAGTGACCACCCTGTGAACACAGGCACCAACCAGCAACTCGACGTCTGCTTTGCCGCCGCCTCCCGCCGGAGACCGAGCCCAGAGCCCGACAAGAACCAGACTCCCAGACCTCTCAGAGCCCGATCCACAGTCCCTGCGAAGAAGGGACCCGTGGAGGCACCGAGTGACGTGGGACCGGACCTCTTGAAAGACACCCGAAAAGCTGACTGCGCAGCTTCTGAGGCATCCTCGACGTTGTGCTTTGGGGATTGAGAACCCCCACCACCGAGCAGCCCTTGCACCGAAGATCAGCCCTCCAGCATCTCAACGATCTGCATGGGGCCCTTTTGCATTGTGCCACTCGACGCGCCATCCCGGCCACTAGCCACGCGGCCAGCGGCCATCTTGGCGACGAACCCGAAGATTTAAACAGCAGGTCTGGTTGCTCCAGACCTACCCAAGCTCCTGTGAAAAGGAGCACCCGCTCTGACCTTGCTGGTCCGAGTGAACAGCATCTTTCAACTTCTGCGTGGCTTGCATTTGCCAAGGCCTGTTTGCTCCGATCAGGTCGCCGACACCGCCAACAGCGAGAAGCCTACGTGGGACAGCTCGTGACCGACTCCTGGACGTCCTCGACCCCGGGTATCCACGTGGCTGCAGAAAGAAGCTACCCGACAACGCCTGTTTGCACCCGACATCACCTGGTTCCACTCTGGTTCCACGGCAGTCACTGGCTAGTGACTTTGAACACTGTCCCCTCTGCTTTCAGGTCTTCACATCTATAGATCCACCCTTGGATCCACCGGAACTCTTCTCATCGAGCCGCCTGCAGCATCTCCTGCTCCAAGCACCATCGACCAGCGTGACGAAACCCGACACATCTTCGACCCTGTGCACCCGCTTCCTGTGGGTGAGGTAACTCAGCTCCGCCGGTGCTCCTGCACTGGTACACATCCCAAGGGCCTGTGTTTTAAGTTTCAGCTCCGTAGGTCACTCGGAAGGTTCCTAACTTTCTAACTTTGTGCTTTTTACGCACCATAGACTTTGTATTGAGAAGTGCGTGCACTTTGAACACTGCACCCGAGTCCCGTGGGCCTTTCCCGACTTAGTTAACTCCAGTCTCGAATAGCTCCAGCGATTCCCAAGGCCCTAGGCCTCTTCACTTTCCTCCTGGTATCCCTTATACCACTTATTTAGTATATGGTTTAGGTGGCCCCTAGGGCTCATCCATATTGTGCAACTTTTGTATATTTTAAACTGTCTTGTGATTTAACGCTTGTGCTTCTGTGCTCATAAAGAGTCCAGGGGATTTTAATAGTTAATAAATCAATATATATTTTCAATATATATCTGTGTGGTGTCCCTTTCATTTGGTATTCAAGGGGGTTGTGTATGGTATAACAGCTGGCTTCACATGCCTTTCAGAGTTTAGCCTAAGACTGCTTTGTCCACGTTACCACTAGGATAACTGGTCTACAAGGTTGAATTACAACCATCATCATAAGGGTTGCTTGGCATGGTACAAAGTGATCACTAAGAATTAGTGAGCATTATATACCAGGCCAACTTCTCACATTGGTGAGCAGCGGATTGGGATCTGAGCTTGCTGTTGTTTTACCATTACAATCTTTGAGATTATCATCTGAAAGATCACACAGGTACCTGCTAGGTACATATAAAACAAGACTAGTATACTTAAGTTCTACTGAACTTAGTTGTTGTAGAGCAAAGGGAGTAGCACACCCTAGCTACAACTACTAGATAGGTTTAGTAGGTAAACACCAGTGTAGGTAGATTGCAACACATCCACCCACACTAGAGCAATGTCTGGAACAGAGGGGTCCAGTGGACTTACTCCTGTTGAGAGTGACCCTCCAAGGGCACCATCCCAGTTTGCTATTTTTCCCTTTAAGGAATTAAGACAGCTTTGTGTCTTAAGGGGTCTGAAGACAGGGCCTTCCCCTACTACAGACCACCTAAGAGAGCTCTTGGATCAGTCTGAGGCTCTAAAGACCTCTAAAGCAAACCCCACAGGGGATGCTGAAGGAGGCCATCCTTCAGAGGATGACACTGTAGACACCCCTGCCCCTATCATCCTAGTAGATGAGGATGCCTCCACCACTGGAGCTCCTCAAGTAGATATAGAGGAAGAGGAAGAAGAAGAGGAGGAGGAGGTGGAAAGCAGTGAGTCAGATGATGACAGAGATAGTCAGGTGCTGGTCAGTAGACTGAACCAGGCTAACTTAAGTCAACTTGGGAATGAATCAGGTAACAACCCATTCAGACCCTCAGGTGGACTTAACCAGGGCCATAGGAGGAGAAGGCATCACTCAGGTGAATCCAATACCTCCCATGTCTCTAGAGGCTCTCATGGTCACTCCAGAAAGGAGATGACTAGCCCTCAGAGAAGGGAACATGAGGCCAAGATGAGAGAGGCTGAGCTTAGGATCCAGAGGCAAGAGTTAGAGGTTGCCCTGGCTAAGGAGAAACTTGCTAGAGCAAGACAGCCTAGAGAGAGTGGGGTAATAGAACCCACTGGTGGCAGCAATATCCACAAGGATAAAGACAGGTCTTTTGATAATAGAAACCTGAGTAAGATTGTGCCCCCCTACAAAGCTGGGGATGACATCCATAAATGGATTACTGCAATGGAGAGGGCCTGCAGAGTACAGCAGATCCCTCAGGAGCAGTGGGCAGCAATCTTGTGGCTCTCCTTTGAAGGTAGAGGCCGAGACAGACTCCTCACAGTTAGTGATGGGGATTCTAGAAACTACCTGGTCCTGAAGAGTGCTCTGATTGATGGGTTGGGCTTAACCACTGAACAGTACAGGTTAATGTTCAGAGATACCCAGAAGACACAGACTCAGGACTGGTCTGAATTTGTTGAGTGTGCCACTAAGGCTCTGGAGGGATGGTTGCTGGGCAGCAAGGTTACAGACTATGAAGGATTGTACAATTTGCTGATGAGAGAACAAATTTTAAATAATTGTCAGAACCAGCAGTTGCATCAACATTTGGTTGACTCAGATTTGACCTCTCCCCAAGAATTGGGAAAGAGGGCAGATAAATGGGTAAGAACCAGAGTTAAGCAAAAGAACCAGAACCAGAACCAGGGTGGTGACCAGAAGAAAACAGACCAGAAGGGTGGGGAGCAGAAAGCTAAAGACCAGAAGTCTTCAACAGGGCCCCAAACTGAGACAGAGGGTGGGTCCCAAACTTCCAAGAAGAAGAAGAAAGAAGGTCAGAAGAAACCCTGGTGTAAAACTTGTAAGAACACCTCTCACTGGACAAGTGAGTGTAAAAAGGGTGGAGCCCCCAGCACTGCAGCCCCTAAGGCACCTGCACCCACTAGTACAGTTAGCAGTGCTGGTCCTCAAGCCAAGGGTTTAGTGGGAATCACTTTGGGAACTGGAGGAGATTCTGACCTAGTCAGAACTCTTACACAGGCTGTTCTGGTTTGTGAAGGGGACCTGGATTTGGTCCCTGACATAAGTCCCAGTAATCTGGGCAAATACAGACAGACGCCTTTGATTAACAACAAAGTGGCTCAAGCTTACAGGGACACATGTGCCAGTGTCACTATGGTGACACCTAACTTTGTGGACCCTGGACAATACATGCCAGGCGATGATTACCTGGTGACCAATGCCAGCAATGTCACTACTACACATAGTGTGGCACTTGTTAACTTTTCCTGGGGAGGGGTAACTGGCCTAAAGAAAGTTGTGGTTAGTGCTGATCTCCCAGTAGAATGTTTGTTGGGCAATGACCTGGAGAACTCTCTATGGTCAGAAGTTGAGTACAGGACTCATGCAGAGATGTTAGGGATATCATCACATGTCCTTGCTGTGACCAGGTCACAGGCCAAAAAGTGCCTCTCTGAACCTCAGGTCTTGGATCCTGGAACAATGGACCAAGTACCTCCCAAGAAGAAGAACAGGAGGGTTAAGGCTGTGCCTTCCCAACTGCCTACAAGTGAGGATCAGACTTCACAGGAAACTGATCTTGAGACCCCTGAAGGAACTGTCCCTGAAGAACTTGAACCTGATCAGGTTGAGTTTCTGGGGACAGGGGGACCTTCTAGGGCAGACTTGGGGCAGGCTCAGTTAACCTGTCCTTCTCTTGAACCCCTCAGACAGCAGGCTGCTGCTGAGGCTGCTGGGAATGCTCAAGGTGCCCATAAAGTATATTGGGACGATGGACTCCTTTATTCAGAGGCTAGAGACCCCAAGCCTGGTGCTACCAGGAGGTTGGTTATACCTCTGCAATTTAGGGGCTTCCTACTCACCTTGGCCCATGATATTCCTTTAGCAGGACACCTAGGCCAGAACAAGACTTGGGACAGGCTTGTCCCTCACTTTCACTGGCCTCACATGTCTGAAGACACCAAGGAGTTTTGTCGCTCCTGTGAAACCTGCCAAGCCAGTGGTAAAGCAGGTGGAACAACAAAGGCCCCCCTGATACCACTACCTGTGGTGGGGGTTCCCTTTGAGAGAGTGGGGATTGATATTGTTGGTCCAATGGATCCCCCTACAGCATCTGGGCACAGATTCATACTGGTGGTAGTGGATCATGCCACCAGGTACCCAGAGGCAATTCCCCTTAGGACCACAACAGCTCCTGTTGTGGCCAGGGCCCTACTTGGAGTTTTCTCCAGAGTGGGGTTTCCTAAGGAGGTAATATCAGATAGAGGTACCAACTTCATGTCTGGATATTTGACAGCTATGTGGAAGGAATGTGGTGTAAACTACAAGTTCACCACTCCTTATCACCCACAATGCAATGGGCTTGTTGAGAGATTTAACAAGACCCTAAAGGGCATGATTAAAGGATTACCTGAAAAGCTCAGGCGAAGAGGGGACATCCTTCTGCCCTGCCTTTTGTTCGCTTACAGAGAGGTCCCTCAAAAGGGGGTTGGCTTCAGCCCCTTTGAATTGTTGTTTGGGCACCCTGTAAGAGGACCCCTGTGTCTTGTAAAGGAAGGATGGGAGTTACCTCTCAAAAAGCCTAAACAGGACATAGTGGACTATGTACTTGGTCTCCGCTCCAGGATGGCAGAGTACATGGAAAAGGCATCTAAAAACCTTGAGGCTAGCCAAGAATTACAAAAAGCTTGGCATGACCAAAAGGCTGTCCTTGTTGAATTTCAGCCTGGACAGAAGGTATGGGTGTTGGAGCCAGTGGCCCCAGCAGCACTCCAAGACAAATGGTCTGGACCCCATACAATTCTGGAAAAGAAGGGAGAGGTTACCTACTTGGTGGACCTAGGAACTCCCAGGAGCCCCCACAGGGTGCTCCATGTGAACAGATTGAAGGCATATGTCAGCAGGGCAGACATGGGCTTGCTCATGGCTACAGATGAGGGACAGGAGGAAGAGAGTGACCCTCTCCCAGACCTGCTCACTCAGAACCCTGAGGATGGCTCAGTTGAAGGTGTGGCCTTAGGTGGCAGCCTCACTGAACATCAGCAACATGACTGCAGACAAGTTCTACAGGCATACGGGCATATGTTCTCATTGACACCCAGTCAGACTAACTGGTGTACACATGTGGTGGACACTGGTGACAGTCTTCCTGTAAAGAGCAAAATTTACAGGCAACCTGACCACGTCAGGGACTGTATAAAGACTGAGGTGCAAAAGATGCTGGAATTAGGTGTCATTGAGCCTTCAGAGAGCCCCTGGGCTAGCCCAGTGGTTCTGGTCCCCAAACCTCACACCAAAGATGGCAAGAGAGAGATGAGGTTCTGTGTGGATTACAGAGGACTCAATGCTGTCACCAGGACAGATGCACACCCTATTCCAAGGGCAGATGAGCTCATTGACAAGTTGGCTTCTGCCAAATATTTGAGCACATTTGACTTGACAGCTGGCTACTGGCAAATCAGGTTAGCTGAGGAGTCTAAAGCCAAAACAGCATTTTCTACCCCTAGTGGGCATTATCAGTTTGTGGTGATGCCCTTTGGTTTGAAAAATGCACCTGCCACCTTCCAAAGGTTGGTGAACCAAGTCCTCACTGGGTTGGATGACTTTTGTGCAGCTTATCTGGACGATATTGCTGTCTTTAGCTCCACCTGGGAGGATCACCTGATCCACCTGAAGGAAGTGCTTGAGGCTCTGCAGAAGGCAGGCCTCACTATCAAGGCAACAAAGTGCCAGATAGGGCAGAGCAAGGTTGTATACCTGGGCCACCTTGTAGGTGGAGGCCAAGTTCAACCACTGGAGAGTAAGATCCAGACCATCAAGGACTGGTCCCCTCCAACTACCCAGACTCAGGTCAGAGCTTTCTTGGGCCTGACTGGGTACTACAGGAAGTTTGTTAAGAACTATGGGTCCATTGTGACTCCTCTTAATGATCTGACATCCAAGAAGATGCCCAAAAAGGTTCAGTGGACAGAAATCTGTCAAAAGGCATTTGATGACCTGAAGAAGGCCATGTGCTCTGCACCTATCCTGAAGAGTCCTGACTACTCAAGAGAGTTCATTGTCCAAACAGATGCTTCTGAGTTGGGAGTGGGAGCAGTGCTTTCACAGCTTAATGTAGATGGCCAGGACCAGCCCATTGCTTTCATTAGCAGAAGGCTGACCCCCAGAGAGAAACGTTGGTCAGCTATAGAGAGGGAGGCCTTTGCTGTGGTGTGGGCCCTGAAGAAGTTGAGGCCATACTTATTTGGTACTCACTTCAAGATTCAGACCGACCATAAGCCCCTCCTATGGCTTAATCAGATGAAGGGTGAAAACCCCAAACTACTCAGGTGGTCCATTTCCCTACAGGGGATGGACTTTACAGTGGAGCACCGCCCAGGGACTGACCATGGCAACGCAGATGGTCTCTCCAGGTACTTCCACTTAGAACATGAAGACACAACTGGTCAAGGTTAGTCTAATGTCCCTGCGTTTGGGGGGGGGTTATGTAGGAGAGTAGGGTCTGCTATCCTATGGTCACCCCAAATTTTTGCTTTTTGCTTCACTGGTTTCTGACTTAATGTGGCTGTGGGCCTGCTAATCAGACCCACAGCCTGCTGTTCTCTCTCTAAATTACTGCCAATGCACTCTAGGTGCATTACGAATTGGAACTGGTTCACCTTATGAGCCCCTGTATAAGTGCACCCTAGGTGCCCAGGGCATAGGTGTATCCAAAGGCCTACCCGGGGCTGCAGCACGTATTGTGCCACCCCTGGCCTGGCCTCCATATTTGACACAACTGGCTGATCACTCAGCTGGGGTAAGTCGGTGTAACCCCCTCTTACTTAGGTACAGTATGTCTGTGCCTAACCCTAAACTGGACACATATGTTCCTATCAGCCACTCCTATGGAAGGCCTCATCAATCCTGGAGGCAGAGTGCTTGGAAATATGTGAGATGGTGCTCTAGCATGAGCTGAGCCTGTCTGCAGCTGTCGGGAACCACTCCCTAAGCTGTTCCGGGATATTGCCATACCATATACTCTTAAGTGCATTATAATCCTCGCGGTTAAATGCTATCTTTGGTTTGGCTTTATCAAAACATGTCGAGTAAGGTGTCATACGAATTGGAATACTATCCCCTCGCCAATTCTGGCGACGGGGATAGCATTCCACCCTTCTAGAGGGACACGACATGTGTGTAGCCTTAACCCCGGTTAAAGTTAAACAGAGCCTCAGCTCCACAAAATGGACGCTGCCACCACAGACACAAGTCTGGCCTCCTGCTGCTGACCGAAACTCGGCAGATGGTGGCCTGGACAAAGGGTTTCCTGCCTTGGGAGGTGCGAGCACCACCCCAGACAGGATTTTGTGTATTGGGTAGGACAGGGCTGAATAGAATCAGACATGCCCGGGGCACACAAGGTGTCCCCGTGCATAGGCCAGCCCAAACCGGTTCTGGGGCCTTCCAGCCCCAGTCCTGGCGCGGAGCTGGACAAAGGAAAGGGGGTGTAACCGCCCCCCTTCCTGGTTCCTCCCAGAGGAGGGACCTAGTAGGTGATCCACCCCCTAGGTTGGAATAAGAGGGGGAGCAGTGCCATTGCACAGCAGATCATCCCGAAATCAACTTAAAACTAAGAAGAAGACTGGACTTCGACATTCTGCTGCACAGAAGACTGAAGAAGAATCTCCCTTGTGGCCAAGGAGTGACCACCCTGTGAACACAGGCACCAACCAGCAACTCGACGTCTGCTTTGCCGCCGCCTCCCGCCGGAGACCGAGCCCAGAGCCCGACAAGAACCAGACTCCCAGACCTCTCAGAGCCCGATCCACAGTCCCTGCGAAGAAGGGACCCGTGGAGGCACCGAGTGACGTGGGACCGGACCTCTTGAAAGACACCCGAAAAGCTGACTGCGCAGCTTCTGAGGCATCCTCGACGTTGTGCTTTGGGGATTGAGAACCCCCACCACCGAGCAGCCCTTGCACCGAAGATCAGCCCTCCAGCATCTCCACGATCTGCGTGGGGCCCTTTTGCATTGTGCCACTCGACGCGCCATCCCGGCCACTAGCCACGCGGCCAGCGGCCATCTTGGCGACGAACCCGAAGATTTAAACAGCAGGTCTGGTTGCTCCAGACCTACCCAAGCTCCTGTGAAAAGGAGCACCCGCTCTGACCTTGCTGGTCCGAGTGAACAGCATCTTTCAACTTCTGCGTGGCTTGCATTTGCCAAGGCCTGTTTGCTCCGATCAGGTCGCCGACACCGCCAACAGCGAGAAGCCTACGTGGGACAGCTCGTGACCGACTCCTGGACGTCCTCGACCCCGGGTATCCACGTGGCTGCAGAAAGAAGCTACCCGACAACGCCTGTTTGCACCCGACATCACCTGGTTCCACTCTGGTTCCACGGCAGTCACTGGCTAGTGACTTTGAACACTGTCCCCTCTGCTTTCAGGTCTTCACATCTATAGATCCACCCTTGGATCCACCGGAACTCTTCTCATCGAGCCGCCTGCAGCATCTCCTGCTCCAAGCACCATCGACCAGCGTGACGAAACCCGACACATCTTCGACCCTGTGCACCCGCTTCCTGTGGGTGAGGTAACTCAGCTCCGCCGGTGCTCCTGCACTGGTACACATCCCAAGGGCCTGTGTTTTAAGTTTCAGCTCCGTAGGTCACTCGGAAGGTTCCTAACTTTCTAACTTTGTGCTTTTTACGCACCATAGACTTTGTATTGAGAAGTGCGTGCACTTTGAACACTGCACCCGAGTCCCGTGGGCCTTTCCCGACTTAGTTAACTCCAGTCTCGAATAGCTCCAGCGATTCCCAAGGCCCTAGGCCTCTTCACTTTCCTCCTGGTATCCCTTATACCACTTATTTAGTATATGGTTTAGGTGGCCCCTAGGGCTCATCCATATTGTGCAACTTTTGTATATTTTAAACTGTCTTGTGATTTAACGCTTGTGCTTCTGTGCTCATAAAGAGTCCAGGGGATTTTAATAGTTAATAAATCAATATATATTTTCAATATATATCTGTGTGGTGTCCCTTTCATTTGGTATTCAAGGGGGTTGTGTATGGTATAACAGCTGGCTTCACATGCCTTTCAGAGTTTAGCCTAAGACTGCTTTGTCCACGTTACCACTAGGATAACTGGTCTACAAGGTTGAATTACAACCATCATCATAAGGGTTGCTTGGCATGGTACAAAGTGATCACTAAGAATTAGTGAGCATTATATACCAGGCCAACTTCTCACAGGTACGAATTATCAAGTGAAGGGAAAAGCCTAGCGGACAACTTCTTAGAGAAGTGCGCTGTACTCCAAGCTCCAAAAACGCTGAAGAATTTACAATCAATACTAGGTTTTCTGAATTTCGGAAGAACTTACATCCTAAATTACGCAGAGAGGGTTAAACCTCTCTACGAACTAATTAAACCTGATTTAAAACAAATCAATTGGACTCAAAAACACACAGAAATTTTGAGATCACTGCAAACAGACATGTTAGCAAAAACAAAATTAGATACACGTGACAACACACGCGATCTTGTAATCCGAGTCATCCCAGGAAGATGCGGATTCACGTACCTGACCTCTAATGAGGGAGAAAAGGTACCAATTTCAATTAAATCTCACTTGTACACACAAGCAGAAAAAACATTCAGTCACACAGAAAGAACTGTGAACGCAGTGCAAATCGCATTAGCAAATGAAAGAGAACTAGCACACGGCAAACGGATTAATATCCTCACAGCGGAATCCGCCTTCGAAGCGCTATTCAGCCCAGTAAACCTGCCTACAGTGTCACTGGATCCGAAATGGATACAGTGTATAGATTCTCTAGGAGCGGAAGACGTGAAATACTATTTCGCCCCGCAATACGAAGAACTGAATGATTTAGAATATGAAGAAGAATATCCTCTGCCAATCGAAATCCTGCCTCTCCCACAATACGCCTGTATAATCTATACAGATAGCTTTGTACAGCATTTTAATGTAGAGAGAAAATCCTACGATGCAGCATGTGCGATCATTAAATGTCGTTGGCTGTGCGGTAAAATCAAACCGAAAATAACAAAAACTGAATCAGTCAAGTACTGTTCGGCTCAAAGAACTGAAATCAGATCTTTAAAGATGGCGCTCGAAAATGCAGAACGCGAATTCCCCACACTTATAGTGTGCGATTCTCATTTTTGCGTCAATTCTTTCAACAACAAACTGCAGAGTTGGATCGAAAACGACTACAAAGATGACACAGGTGCCACAATAAAGCATAAAAAGCTCTGGAACGAGGTAGCTCTTTTACACAAAGAACTACAAAAGACTCACGTGATTCACGCACAGAGTCTTCGACGTGATGGCGTTCACGTTGCAGGGAATTCATTGGCTAATACAGCCAAAGCGGAAGCAACTAACCCGGCTTCCGTAGCCACAAAAAAGCGTACAGATAAGTATATAGACGGGGAAACCATGCTGGCAGTAAGAACGACCGTAAAAGGCGACTGCGCAGCACTACCCGTAAACTATCCACTCAATTATGCATACATAATCGATGCAAACTCCGTTCCTTTTGCTCGAATCCCTGGAGTGGGGGATAGAGTAATTCCAAACAGGAGCAGGAGGGGCTTCCTATTACTGGAAGCACACATGGGGTTGGGTCTGAAACACCAAACAATCAAAACCTCTCTGAAAGAATTGCAATCAGAGTACTGGTGGCCAGGAATGAGTATAGATATTCAATGTTTTGCTCAAAATTGTGAAAACTGCAACAGAGATCGCAGTAATGAACAGGCCAGTGTAGTTTCAGGATCCCTTCTAGACAGCATAAGGCGGTCTATCTGCGCAATCAAAGAAGAGAAGCGCGTCCCAGTGTACAACGTTTAAGACGAAATACACTTAAATAATGAGGCCTCCAGCACTCGGCTGACGCTAGAACTGTTATAAAAAGATTAGCGAGTCCATATCGGCACATACGCAATTACCACGTTCCATTCTGACCAGGGTCCTGCTTTCAGCTCTCGAGCTTATAGGGAGGCCATGGCCAGCATGGGAATTGGGTTGCGGTATTCTTGTCAGTCATACCCCGGAAGGGAATAGTGTGGTAGAAAGAAAAAACCGGGATATAAAGCAATCTATAACAGCGAAGGTATTAGGTTCAGGCGCTGGGTGGGTCAAACATTTAATAAGTGTCCAGACTAGTCTTAACAACATGCCAAGAAATTCTCTAAAAGGTTTCAGCCCATACGAACTATTGTTCGGAATAAGAATGAACGTTCAGGACCTCGATAGTCAGATGTCAGTGGTACAAAAAGAAACAAAGCAGTTTGAAGTAAAAGACCGTTTGGCTGTTTTACAGGAACTGAATGAAACAAGAAAATCATTAAGCAACATAAAGTTAAAGCAACAGCCAAGTACCACTGACGAGGCACCACCCGCAACAGCCCCAGCAAGGCCTGTCTGGATTCCAAAGATTGGGGATCTAGTCAGAGAAAAGATCGCGGTGAAGAAGGAATTTGGGCCTTCTTACAGAAAAGCAGTACCTGTCTTGGCAGTCACCGGAACAAGATCAGTTGTGCTACCGCCCCTTGCTGGTAAAAAGGAGAACAGAATCGTGTCCATCGATCTGGTAAAACCACAAGCATGTGGCCTATAATCAACAGTAGGCCCAGTGGACTCCCAAGAAACAACAGAATACCCAAACTTGCAACAATCCAAGAGGTTCAAACTGAAAGACTCATCACATTCGATCAGCCTGCAGTGCACAATGAAGGACTATGCAATACAGCCATGGAACTCGTGCCTCTTGAAACACAGATTGAAACAGTTTGTCAAGAATCAACACCAGTCTACAATGATGTGGCATCAGAAAGTGCTACCGAAAGACAGATTGAAAGAATTGACAGAACTGCCTCTGGTTATTTCATCAACTTCGACAACTTCTCTGAAGATTTAAACGACCCCGAAGTGATGCCAGAAACAAAAAAGTCTTTTAAAGAAAAAGCAACGGAACTCTTTCATCAACTGAAGAAAATCTACCTTGTTTCCCCTTGGCTAGAGTTCTGGTTCGGTCTAGGTGTATTTTTCCTCCTGCTTTGGCTCATCATGGTACTATGTTTGGGAAAATTCATTGAAGGAAAATATATTACAATGGACACAGCAAGTCAGAACATCAACCTAGTCCTGAAACCACACAGATCATCCCACGTGAAGAAAAGAGAACTGTCAACAGTAAATGTCACAGCAATTCCAATACCTGGTGGGGTAGTATGGGAGAAAACAGACTATGAGATCTATGGTCCGGTCGAAATCCTGAAGTATCCTCATCAACTAAAGGTTTCCTTAAGTGACTTTGTTACACCTAGTACATTCTCTGATGATTGGGACTTTAACAGTATTAATGACATGATGTCTGATTTAGTAATGTCAGCTAGATTCACAGATCATGATTATTTACAAGGTTCATCTAGTTATGAGCAGTTATTCTGTTATACCCACTATGGTGATCACTATTTGCATAAATCTGCACAGCCTAGAAATGTTTTTATGTATAATCAATGGGAACATTGTTCTACACCACCTAAAAGCAGTTCTAAAGCATTTTTTGAGAAATTCAAATATTTTTCAGGGTTTAACACCAGTGATGCAGAAACGTTTTATTACAAACTGTTAGATAAAACAGGAATGAAAACAATGCTGACAAATTCTAAATTGATATATTCAGAAGCATTTTATGATAAAATGATGACATTTGGTTTTGATTATTGGAAAAATAATATTGAAACGAAAACAATTTGGGGTACAAAAGATTGGCAGGTGCAAGGCATTGAAGCACTGTTTAGAACCTGCATGATACCAGAACAAATGTTATTTTTAAATGACACTGTACACCAAACATCCTGTCTTGGCCTAGCTAAGAACAAAGAAATGAAAACACCGTCTATACCAAAGCCAATAGCTGAGAATGCAACTGCAGATAATGAGCTAGACGTGTCACACATTTTACATTTCAACAGAACACATCCTGATTGGAAAAAGTGGTTAATCTGGCCTACAGACACAAATAACTGTCAAGATAGGTTCCTGAATAAAACACAGGGTTTAAAAATGACCAGATTAGACTCAAGATACTCCCAGAGACAACATCCAGGGGTTATAACAACATACAGTGTAGGTAAACTCTGCCTAGAATGGCTAGCTACATCCACACTGGCTGAAATTAAGCAACACTTGTCTTTATTAAAAGATGGTGCTGATTTGCGCGATTTCATTCTTGGACCACGCAAACAGCGTCAAAAGCGTTTCATAGCGACCAGCATCTATGCTGCTTACAACGAGGCTTGGAAAGTAAAGCAAATTGAAACTGCTGAAAAGATACGAGAAATTGATCGTATTAATTTGGGGAAATCACTTTCTGTAGTAGACAATGGGTTAATGACTCTGTCTTCCAGAATATATTCTTTGGACAATATTGTATCCTCTGCCTTTGATGTGATAGACAGAGATTTGCTTATGTTACAACATGGCCAGTCTCAATTACGCTCTATTATAGAACTAAGTAAACAGAACAGAATGGCTGGATAGGAGAAGTTTGTATCATGAATATAGGTCACGCAGTCGATATGTACCACGTAGCCAGGTCTTACGTACCAAAATGAATTTATTTAATTTTTATCTTTTTTCAGATTGTTCAAAAACACATGGGCAAACCAAAGACTGTCACGTCAGTGAATACAAGAATACAATATTTACATTTATACACAAGGACCAATATACATTATTTACAAAGTGAGAGAAACACAATTGAATAGAGACAGTTGTAGATGACACACCAAAAAAGCAATAACGTGATTCAATATTGGGACATTAGTTACATTTATGTACAATTAGAAAGTTTCTACGAAAAACAGGGGTACAACCAGTCCATGGAGATGTGAAACCAAGGGACAGGCGGGGACGAATGGATTAGTACACCTGCCTGCCTAACAACACTGTGGTTCAATGTTTGTATTGGGTTGCACCGTTAGGGTCCCAGGTTGTATATTATTTCTTTTCCTAGGTGCACCCCTCTGAATAACCACAGGGTGGAAGTGTCACTTATTGCTTTTTTGGTGTGTCATCTACAACTGTCTCTATTCAATTGTGTTTCTCTCACTTTGTAAATAATGTATATTGGTCCTTGTGTATAAATGTAAATATTGTATTCTTGTATTCACTGACGTGACAGTCTTTGGTTTGCCCATGTGTTTTTGAACAATCTGAAAAAAGATAAAAATTAAATAAATTCATTTTGGTACGTAAGACCTGGCTACGTGGTACATATCGACTGCGTGACCTATATTCATGATACAAACTTCTCCTATCCAGCCATTCTGTTCTGTTTACTTTGTTGTTGAGATCCGGGCTGGTTAGACGTAGGATCCAAAACCTTTCTTGTTTCACTATTATAGAACTAGGCTGGACGCTGCAAAATCTTCGTTCAGGCTATGTGCCTTGGCGTTTAATCAACACAACGTCATTGTTTTCCATTTTTAACCTTACTGATAAACAGATCAGTTTGGCACAGAAAGGAGCAGACTATACAATCTTGAGCATCGAGAAACTCGAGCGATTACCATTGACAATGTCAGAGAGTCCTGTCATTGAATGGATAATACACGGGATTATCACAATTCCGATTACAACTTTCCGATTTCATAAATGCCTTGAATACATACCTGCTGGCCAATATGAACAATTGGGTAAAGGATACTTAAAATCCGAATGGAAATTACCATACACACATTCTTGCTATAGTGACAGCGACAAAAATGTATTTCTTAGTGGTGACAACTGTAAACACTCACTAAGCGGTATACTTTTGTGTCAGGGTATTAATTTACACGGAGCATGTGATGGAAATTCAAATAACCTTTCATGCCACCAGCTAGTCACACCTGCAACTCAGATAGAGCCCTTCTTTATGCAACTCGCAAACGGGAGTTACATTCTAAGAACGGATCACAGGTGCTGTGGCCTCGCGCCCGGACTAAGTTATCTAGTAGAAGTAACGTCCATGGTCAAATGCTGTATGCAAGCATTGTTCCCGAGCGGGCCTCCAGACATAGTGACTCCCCTCTGGCCTCGTCTGAATCTCTATTCTATACGAATTGATACATTAAGCAAAATGAAATCTGTGCTTTTACAGACAACAGTGCCTATAACGTCATCTAAAGAGACGTATGATCTTCTAGTCGCAAGGACGGCTACTGAGGTCCATGACCTTTTATCAACAAATTGCCCCGTGCATTTCGTACAAATGCTCGACCAACTCCTTAACATGTCTAGTGCTACAAGCATCCCAGGCATATTTAAGACAGTCTTTACGGGACTGCTAACACCCTTCCAGGCAATTTTGGGAATCTTTCCTAATTTTGTGCACTCCATCTTTGGTGGTATTCCACTATTTTTGGGACTCATCGCAGGGATTCTATTTTTGACCATCCTGCTACGTTATGGCAAGCCTCGGCTCAGACATAGCTCCCATGGGAATGGAAGAGACAATCCTAGCAATGCGCTACAGGGACAGGATAACTAACGTCCTCGGATTGGCCAGGCTGAGAGATCTAAACATGACCTGGTTCCTTTCATTCAGACCGATATGGCAAAATTGCATTTTACCTGTGCTACGGTGTATGCTTTGCGGCGAGGAATGCGTGTTGGACATCTGTCTTTCACTTCCATCAGCAGTACCAATGGACGCCGATACTTTGCTCAGTCCAATAACGGCTCACGCATTGTGTTGTCCCCAGCGGCTACCAATCCTGATGACGGCATTTGTGGAGACTCCTGTACTACAGCCAAGTGGTAACAGTGGAGCGAGTGACAAAAGCAACATCATCCAGGTACAACGTGCTGTGAGCATTGCTGGTCCTGACTTCGATGACAGCAATCATTCTCACACCTGCCAAGTTACAGCGCTATCTAATTTGGTTGAACTATCACCTGATTTTGTAGACCAATTCTTTGCGAGCCTGTCTGATACGATGTTCTCTCCCATAGAGAAACAATAACTTTGTAAACTTTTGAAAAGCTTTCCGACACACAGCGTTCCTATGAACTCTGGATTCGGCCTTCAGTTTTGATCAACAAAAAACTGCCAGGAGCTTTGGTAAACTGATTTTTCTTTGAATTGGACAATTTTTAAATATTGACCTTTTTCTTCCTTTTGGCACGAACAATTCTTTGCTTAACGTAAAAACTATTCTTAGAGAACAGAAGCTTCACACTTCTATTTCTAAACACATCTAGAGACATAACAACATTACACCAGCCTCTAGCACACATGTTATTACAATGCATTTTTATGTGATGATTTATCTCGCATTTCTTCTGTCAGAGATACTTCATGTGTAATTCTTTATGCATAATCGTTCATTGATTTTATATGCAATACCTTTTGAATGATTACTATGCTTTAAAACTACGTACAGTACCTAAATTCCATGTATTACAAGTACGCCTATTTCGAATGCATTTATGTATTTTGGGGTGGGCTATGTTACACAATGATACACATGCATCTAATTGCTTAGTTTTAGTAATTTTGATGGACATGAATTCGTGGAGTGGGTGTCATGTGCTTATCTAGGTTCCTGATCGATACTGTGACCTTATGCCCCTATTCGGCTATAAAGCCCTGTATTCCCTATATTGGCATAACCGTTCAAAGTACGATTTTCTGAAAAGTCATCTCTGGCCTCACACGAGCAGAGCCACAGAGCCACATTCCAGCATGACTCTCTGCTACTTCCTTTGCGACCAATTAGTGCAATGACAGAGCAGCAGTCACTATCTGATATTCCTAGATAACACTCCGAGTTCTTCAACAAGATAAAAACTTAGCAAACCTGGAAATCCCCGCTTGCTATGTTTTGATTAGTAATAGAACTCTAATGAGCAACTGATAGCTGCCACTTCCTAGTGACATCTTTAATTGACGTCTTATGTCCAGCAAACTTGCGTCAAACCCGGCACCTGTCAGGTATAAATATTACCAACGTTGCCTTAAGCAATGAGCGTTGCCTGTTGCTGATGCCAGCTGCCTGCATGACCAGTGTTGGTAAAAACTAGCACTCTGTCGCTGCAGCCTGCTATCCTGTGGTGGTGAAGCTACTGATTACCATTATCGCCGCTACAGCGCGAACTGTGGTTCAGTACGCTTGAGGAGCCGTGCAGCCGTCCTCTGCGAAGACATCCAGCCCAGCTGCCCGCGGACGCTGTCACCCCTCCTTCCTCCCGACGCGCTGAAGAGAAGCCGCTGCCTTTCTCGTGCAGAGAAATCCAGTCCCGGCGCTTCCGGTTTACCCTCGCAGGTGACTGGGATATCGAGAGAGACCCCTGAAGGAGATACCAATCCTCCATCATTCTATTCAGAGGTATGGTGTTGACTAAACCCTTAGAAGAGAATTCTTGAAACAAACCTTGGCAAAACCAACTTAACTTAAGCTACTTACTTACTCCCCCTTCTCACGTGTTAGGCTTAGGTCAGGCACACCGGGGTAGGCTTAGTTAGAAGCACCAGTTGAGTATGTTAGCCTAATGTATATATGACTGTATATATGTTTTATTACTTCTAAACCATTGTATGGCTAAGAAACCATATCAATGCTTTTACAGTTCTATTTCGCAATTCTTATCTTACTGTACGTACTTTTTATAATAACAGTTATTGCAATTGTGGCAATACATTTCTCTTGTATGAGAAGAAAGACTGTTCAATAAATGTTAACCTT
Organism: Lissotriton vulgaris; assembly: GCF_964263255.1. Taxonomy (NCBI): domain Eukaryota; kingdom Metazoa; phylum Chordata; class Amphibia; order Caudata; family Salamandridae; genus Lissotriton; species Lissotriton vulgaris. The sequence goes on from NC_141685.1 coordinate 1,474,182,836, forward strand.
TATTGATACACGCCCGTCTCTCTATTCTCTACATATTGTGAAAGTAAACTGCACCAGACTGACTGAGTGAAATCTATGTCTATTGTTTCACACGACCCTAGAGATCGACTCTTGATCTGAGGAGCAAAGTTGTCATGTTGCACGGTTGTTGGAAAACTGAATCCCTTCTTGTCTGTGCCAAGGAAGCTGATCACTTCCTATGCAGAGAAGAAAGTTTCCAGTGACCTCTGAGCTAGTTGGTAACACAACCCAATTAAGTTTAGCATAGTCAGTGGAGGCCTGGAATATAGCCAGTTCCACGTCGATACTACTGTTTATGTTATTCCAATGCGCAGGGCCTAGTGGGAAACTAGGAACTACACTACACAATGTGGCACACATTCATGCCCTTAGGGCATGTATGTGGTTGCACACATCCACATTTCAGGTGTGCAACACGGTGTCCGTTTGACACCCTGGCACCCTTGAAATAGCTCCCGCTATTTGCGATTCTTTAATACCGAATCGCAAATAGTTCATATCTTCCCATTCATTCCTATGGGCCTCCTAGCCCATAGGAATGAATGGGTAGGAATTCCTTATTAACGAATCTCAATTTGCGATTCACTATTAAGGAATATTAAGGAATCGCTAATATTTTAGCGATTCCTACCTACATTCAATTTTGCAAGTCCTTAATAGCGAATCGCTATTAAGGACTCGCAAATTTGATTTTACCTACATCTGGCCCTAAGTACCTTAAACGTCTCATGCTATTGAACCCTCACCAATTATTGTACACCACACTGGAATCTGAAAAGCATCCAAAAGACAATCCAAAATGCTTTTCATAATAACTATAAGAAATTCTCTTTCCTATAAGTAAAAGCTGCAATTAGCAAGAGTGTGATTTTTTTTAAAAATATTTTTTTGTTGGAATGTGCAGTATATTTGCTCTCTATGTTTGTTTTTATATTTCTTTTATGCATTCTCATTTATATTTTTTGTATTGATCTTCAGAACTCGCAAGCATTCTGAGGCTACATTTTGGTGGCTCGTGCCAACCCACGAAGATGGGTCAGCAAACTAATAGTTGCTTCTTACACCTTTGTGTAACCCCCTGTAGGTCAACAGTTCACATATAGACAAAGCATCCTAGCTTTTATGTTTGAAAGATTGAATTCTTCTGATTTACATTACAGTGAGTAGTACCATTTAATTCCAATACTGTAAAACACCAACAATGTGCTAAATTATCCTTCCCACTTCAGGATGTTGGTGGGATTCCTTTCCTGCAATCCCAGTCTTTTCCTGGATATTTCCTGGTTTTCTCTATCGACCAAAGTGTGTGATCTTAAGAAAGTCATTAATTTTAGTGAGTCTCCTTTTATTCCATTATCACATATGAGAGCACCGTCAAATACGTGAGTTCATGATGTGCGGCGTACAAAAATCTTTCTTGTGATTGATTTAAAAGCCGAAAATGCTTCTTCTGTATAATAAGAATCTGGGTCCAAATAAAGGTGTGTATTACAACAGTTTTCCCTTTACGTTCGCTAATGATATAGTCGTCGGGGTGGGGGTGGGGTGGTGTTTTCATCTAGGTTTATTTTTAAAAACATAGGAGGTGATGTGGCCTCGCGGCAACAGCTGCCAACCGGTGAATGTGGGAAAGGAGTTTCAAATCATCCTAGCAAATCTTCCTGTGCCAAAAAATGTAATGTACTGTGTGTCTTTTGTCCGATGCTCTGATCTGATCCTCCAAGTATTAAGGACAAAGCATTGACCTTTTGATGTCAGAAAGAGATACCCATCTAGTGACTCAATTTACATAAAAATATATATAGCATTAACTATCTTTAATGATCAATATTTGATGTCAATGCAGTTCGTTGAGAGAAATATCATGGCTCTTCAACAGGAAGTACATTTCCAAAGCTCTGTTCTATTCACCAAGAGCCCCTTGTACCTCTGAAGTACTGAATCAAAAGCTGTTTGTAGGCACACTGCCAAGGGAGCTTACACATTTTACCAGCGTTAATTTTTAGGTCTCGCTCGAGACCCATTGTTATTAAGTCGGCTCTCAAGGGACATAGACAGGGGCACGCGTGGCGATTTCACAGCGTTGACGCGCATGCCCAGCCCCCTGGAGCCGTGCACATCTCCAGATTGCCAGCCATGCCTCTCTCAGTCGCATGCGCGCGCACAACCACACACACGCAAGCACACACACACTCACACACACAGGCGCACCCCCCCAACCTGCTCACACGCACACACACACACACAGTCACACACGCACATCCATACACTCCAAGTGCCCATCTCTGTCTCGCTAGCCTGATGCACCAAAAAACACGTCCCCCTACTCACCGGGCTGACTCAGGACTCCCCCGCTGCTCTCCAGGCTGGTCTTTCCTCCTCAGGTGTGTGTCAGCGGCTCAGGCTTGGCAGCAGGCGGGGCTCTCCATGATCCCGCACCTGCAAATCTTCCGGGTGGCTTAGCAGATGACGAGTTTCCTAGACGTCCAATGTGCACGCTCACGGTACACGGAACCACGCACAGCGTGACTTTAAGTGTGCGCCCATACAGCTGAGGCGCATGCTCGCACGATCACGACATTATCCTTCGCTCGCTCCCTCCCTTCAGCAGGGCCGCACTGGGAAGGCAGGCACTGAGCGATGATGGGTATTAGGGTGGTTAGTTGTGTTTTTAGGGGCTCCATTACAGCCCACGGCTACCAGTGCATGTCCGTTGTTTCCTTCCTGTTGCTGGAGCAGTAGGAGCTCTGTGTTTTTTCTGACCCCTTCCCTTGTCACCTAGGCCCCAATGTCTTCCAGGCCTTGGTGGATGAGCGGTGTGTTTGCCTAGGCCTGCTGCAACAACACCTTTCGCAGAGGAACAGGCGTGCTTTCTCTTCCGTTTGTTTTCCATGCAACGTTGTCCGTGCCCTATTTACTCCCCCCCCTTGTCCGTGATCTCTTTACTCCCTCCCCCTTGTCCGTGATCTCTTTACTCCCTCCGCCCCTTGTCCGTTATCTCTTTACTCCCACCCGTTGTCCGTGATCTCTTCACTCCCGCCTCCCTCCCATTGTTCCTGCTGTCTTTACTCCCGCCCCCCACCCGTTGTCCGTGATCTCTTTACTTCCTCCCCCCACCCGTTGTCCGTGATCTCTTTACTCCCGCCTCCCTCCCATTGTCCGTGCCCTATTTACTCCCGCCCCCACCCGTTGTCCGTGCCCTATTTACTCCCGCCCTCCTCCCGTTGTCCATGATCTCTTTACTCCCGCCCCCCACCCGTTGTCCGTGATCTCTTTACTCCCGCCTCCCTCCCATTGTCCCTGCTGTCTTTACTACCGCCCCCCACCCATTGTCCGTGCCCTATTTACTCCCGCCCCCACCCGTTGTCTGTGCCCTATTTACTCCCACCCCCCACCCGTTGTCCGTGATCTCTTTACTCCCGCCCGTTGCCCGTGCACGTCAAGTGGTCTGCAGCATGACCCTGGGACGGGGCTGCGATACAACAGTGGCACCTGGTACTGTCACTGCCAGTGCTGATGGAGGGAGAGGACAGGAAGGACCGTTGCTCATGTGAAGGTCATGTGAATGGCATGTTAGCACAGACAGTAAATACAGATTGTGAGCTGAGCCTCCAGCTGAAATGGGCGATACCAGCAAAGGTAAGTGACAGGCGTCCAGGCTGATATTGTATAAAGTATATAAAGTGTTGAAATTCCTTTAAAGTCTATATAAACCACCTCCCTCCATGAGAACATAACATATCATAACATTACATGACAAAACATGACATAACATAACATAGCATAACATTACATGACATAACATGCCATAACATACCATAGCATATCATACATTTATCAATCACACATTCATCCCCTGGGACATCTTGGCACTAAATAACAGGTGCGTTTGTTATCCAACTCAGTTACTCATTTTATCAATCTTGTAAGGATGAAAGGTTGAGTGGACCTTCGGACATTGGCCCAAACACAGACTCCTGGAGGGGACGCATTAGTCCACTGAGCTACTGGACCTGGGTATGACCATTAATAAACCATAAACCTCTATGCTCCTTAAGTATAAACAATACATATACATCAATGTAAGCGTTCCTAAACCATGGATAACCAAACTTACAATGTCTACATCATGTACGTCCACGCCCAGTGTGCATCAACCCTGCGTGACCTTCATGGCAGCTTATAATCTGCCGACAATCATCCCCACTTATCATGTATAGACAATGTACGTCACTGCTGATTGCGTATCACACAAGGACATCTCTGCTGGTCCCACATGAGACATAAACAGCCATAGTGACTGCGTATGGATAATTGACACCGCTTATAAGTAAGTATAAATGATTGCTATGTATGTCGTACCATGTATAAACCATGGACATCCATGCCATACAATGTGTAACCCACGAGCTTCCAAGCCAGACCACGTATGAACCAGGAGTAACAGCCCATGTATGACCTGCTGACATTCATCTGCTCTGAACATGTATGAAGCATACATATCTCTGCTTCCATGCTGCTCATGCACAAACCTTTACTAACTTTGCTGACCAATTTTAACCTGAATAATGGATGGAATGCTGAATGATTCATACATTGACCCCCAGTCACAGATCTGGATTAAATCCATTGTTCTTGTGCTCCCCATGCCTCCTCAGTTCAGACCCAGCATTATGCAAATCAATCTTGACCCCCACCCATTGTCCGTGCCCTATTTACTCCCGCCCCCCACCCGTTGTCTGTGATCTCTTTACTCCCGCCCGTTGCCCGTGCCCTCTTTACAAAGTTGTCCGTGATCTCTTCACTCCCTCCCATTGTCCCTGCTGTCTTTACTCCCGGCCCCCACCCGTTGTCCATGATCTCTTTACTCCTGCCTCCCTCCCATTGTCCCTGCTGTCTTTACTCCTGCCCCCACCCGTTGTCCGTGATCTCTTTACTCCTGCCTCCCTCCCATTGTCCCTGCTGTCTTTACTCCCGCCCCCCATCTGTTGTCTGTGATCTCTTTACTCCTGCCTCCCTCCCATTGTCCCTGCTGTCTTTACTCCCGCCCCCACCCGTTGTCCGTGATCTCTTTACTCCTGCCTCCCTCCCATTGTCCCTGCTGTCTTTACTCCCGCCCCCCACCCGCTGTCCGTGATCTCTTTACTTCCTCCCCCCGCCCGTTGTCCGTGCCCTATTTACTCCCGCCCCCCCACCCGTTGTCTGTGATCTCTTTACTCCCGCCCGTTGCCCGTGCCCTCTTTACAAAGTTGTCCGTGATCTCTTCACTCCCGCCCATTGTCCCTGCTGTCTTTACTCCCGCCCCCTTCCTCACTTACTGGATTTGCAAGCTAAACGAAGGTGCGGATTGCAAGGTAATGCGCAAACACATACAAGTTTCACTGCTAAATAGATATTCACGTTGGCTTTCATTTACCAGCATTTGCAGTACAGTAAGTACAACAAAGAGCATTCACTTTGTTTTCGGTGGAAATACCATACACAATGTTCCAGCCCGTCCATAGGTTAATATTTTATTGAGCAGTAAATATAGAAAAATAACACAGAACAAAAAAATGTATTTAATTTAAAAAACATTACACATCATATCACTACTCACCACGACATTCCACACCATGCCACTGCCCTCACGTCACTATACTAAGCACAACTTGCACACAAACTTTACAGTACTGAACACAGCAGATACGTTGCTCTACAACATACCTTACAAACGTTGCCAATATCTGTGACTCAACACTTATAAGGTCCCCTTCAGCACTCGCAAAACATGTTATTTCACTGACCAGTACCTTACAGATGGGACACGCTATTTCGCGTCCCTTCAGCACCCTCACACCCCCTCAGCCCCCTCACCTTCACACAACCTCACTCACCCACACACCCTCACTCACCCTCACACACCCCACCCTCACACCCCCTTACCCTCACAGCCCCTCACCCTCACACCCCCTCACCCTCACACCCCCTCACCCTCACACCCCCTCAACCTCACACCCCCTCAACCTCACACCCCCTCACCCTCACATACCCTCACACCCCCTCAACCTCACACCCTCTCAACCTCACACCTCCTCACCCTCACATACCCTCACCCACACACCCCCTCAACCCCACACCCCCTCACCCTCACACCCCATCACCCTTACCCTCACCCTCACACACCCTCACTCACACTCTCTCACACTCTCACTCACTCTCACCCCTTCTCACCCTCACACCCCCTCTCACCCTCACAGCCCCTCACTCACCCTCACCCGCCCTCTCACCCTCACAGCCCCTCACCCGCCCTCTCACCCTCTCTCACCCTCACACACCCTCTCACCCTCACACACCCTCTCACCCTCACACACCCTCTCACCCCCTCACCCACCCTTCCACCCCCTCACCCTCACTCACCCTCTCACCCCCTCATCCTCACCCTCACATACCCTCACCCACACACCCTCTCAACCTCACACACCCTCACCCTCACATACCTTCACCCTCACACCCCTTCACCCTTACCCTCACCCTCACACCCCCTCACCCTTACCCTCACACCCCCTCATCCTTACCCTCACCCTCACACACCCTCACTCACACTCTCTCACCCTCGCACACACTCTCACCCCCTCTCACCCTCAACCCCCCTCACACCCCCTCTCAACCTCACACCCCCTTTCACCCTCACACCCCCTTTCACCCTCACACCCCCTCTCACCCTCACACCCCCTCTCACCCTCACACACCCTCACACACCCTCACACACCCTCTCACCCTCACACACCCTCTCACCCTCACACACCCTCTCACCCTCACACACCCTTGCACCCCCTCACCCTCGCACCCCCTAATCCTCACCCCCTCACTCTCACATCCCCTCACTCTCAAACTCCCTCACACCCTCACTCCTTCACACCACACACCCCGCACACTCACACCCCCACACACTCACACCCCTCACCCTCACACCCCCTCACCCACCCTCACATCCCCTCACTCTCACACACCCTCATTCACACACACCCTCACCCTCTCACACACCATCACCACTCTACTCCCCTCACTCTACTGCCCTCACTCTACTGCCCTCCCTCTACCGCCCTCCCTCTACCGCCCGCCCTCACTCTACCACCCTCACTCTACCGCCCTCACTCTACTACCCTCACTTTACCACCCTCACTTTACCGCCCTCACTCTACCGCCCTCACTCACTCTACCGCCCTCACTCACTCTATCGCCCTACCTCTATCTATCTATTGCCCTCCCTCACTCTTATCTATTGCCCTCCCTCACTCTATCTATCGCCCTCCCTCACTCTATCTATCTATCGCCCTTCCTCTATATCGATAGCCCTACTTCTATCTATCCCCCTCCCTCCCTCTATCTATCGGCCTCCCTCTATCTATCTATCGCCCTCCTTCTATCTATCGCCCTCGTCTATCTATCACCCTCCCTCTATCTATCGCCCTCCCTCTATCTATCACCCTCACTCTATCGCCCACCCTCCCTCTATCTATCTATCGCCCTCCCTCTCTTCCACCCACCTCCTTCTCTAACTCCCTGTTCTCTTCTCTTCTCCTGTGCTGATCTGCTGTTCTCTTCCACCGCCTCCTTCTTTAACTCTCTGTTCTCTTTTGCTGATCCGCTTCTCTCTTCCACGCCGCCTCCTTCTTTAACTCCATGTTCTCTTCTCCTGTGCTGATCTGCTGCTCTCATCCACCCCACCTCCTTCTTTAACTCCCTGGTCTCTTCTCCTGTGCTGATCTGCTGTTCTCTTCTACCCGCCTCCTTCTGTAACTCCCTGTTATCTTCTCCTATTCTGATCTGCTTCTCTCGTCCACCCCAGCTCCTTCTTTAACTCCCTGTTCGCTTCTCTTCTCCTGTTCTGATCTGCTGTTCTCTTTCACCCCGCCTCCTTCTGTAACTCCCTGTTCTCGTCTCCTGTGCTAATATGTTGTTCTCTTCCACCCGCTTCCTTCCTTAACTCCCTGTTCTCTTCTCCTGTGCTGAACTGCTGCTCTCTTCTACCCCACCTCCTTCTTTATATCCATGTTCTCTTCACCTGTGCTGATCTGCTGCACTCTCCTACCCTGCCTCCTTCTCTAACTCCCTGTTCTCTTCTCTTCTCCTGTGCTGATCTGCTGCTCTCTTCCAACCCGCCTCCTTCTTTAACTCCCTGTTCTCTTCTCCTGTGCTGATCTGCTGCTCTCTTCCACCCGCCTCCTTCTTTAACTCTATGTTCTCTTCTGCTGCGCTGTTATGCTGCTCTCTTCCACCCACCTCCCTCTCCAACTCCTTGTTCTCTTCTCCCAAGCTGATCTGCTGCTCTCTTCCACCCGCCTTCTTCTTTATATCCATGTTCTCTTCACCTGTGCTGATCTGCTGCTCTCTTCCACCCCGCCTCCTTCTTGAACTCTGTTCTTTTCTCCTGTGCTGATCAGCTGTTTCCTTCCACCACCTGCTTCTCTAACTCCCTGTTCTCTTCTCCCATGCTGATCTGCTGTTCTCTTCCTCCCGCCTCCTTTTCTAACTCCCTGTTCTCTACTCCTGTGCTGATCTGCTGCTCTCTTCCACACCGCCTCCTTCTTTAACTCTGTTCTTTTCTCCTATGCTAATCTTCTGTCTCTCCCACCCGCCTCCTTCTTTAACTCCCTGTTCTCTTCTCCTGTGCTGATCTCCTACTCTCTTCCACCCTCCTCCTATTTTAACTCCCTGTTCTGTTCTCCTGTGCTGATCTGCTGCTCTCTTCCACCCGCCTCCTTCTCTAACTCCCTGTTCTATTCTCTTCTCCTGTGCTGATCTGCTGCTCTCTTCCACCCCACCTCCTTCTTTAACTCCCTGTTCTCTTCTGCTGTGCTGATCTGTTCCTCTCTTCCACCCACCTCCTTCTCTAACTCCTTGTTCTCTTCTCTTCTCTCGTGCTGATATGCTGCTCTCTTCCACCGTGCCTCCTTCTCTAGCTCCATGTTCTCTTCTCTTTTCCAGTGCTGATCTGCAGCTCTCTTCCACCCCACCTCCTTCTTTAACTAACTGTTCTCTTTTACGGTGCTGATCTGCTGCTCTCTTCCAGCCCACCTCCTTCTTTAACTCCCTGTTCTCTTCTCCTGTGCTGATCTGCTGCTCTCTTCCACCCGCCTCCTTCTTCAACTCCCTGTTCTCTTTTGCTAAGCTGATCTGCTGCTCTCTTCCACCCACCTTCTTCTCTAATTCCCCGTTCTCTTCTATTCTTCCGTACTGATCTGCTGCTCTCTTCCACCGCCTCCCTCGCTAGCTCCCTGTTCTGTTCTCTTCTCCTGTACCGATCTGCTATTCTCTTCCACCCGCCTCCTTCTTTAACTCCCTGTTCTCTTCTGCTGTGCTGATCTGCTGCTCTCTTCCACATACATCCTTCTGTAACCGCACACACACATACATACAACCACGCACACACACACACATACAACTGCACACACAACCACACAAACACACACAACCACACATACACAACCACACAAACATCACCCCACACACAAACATCACCCCACACACAAACATCACCCACACACAACTACACGCACAACCACATGCAAAACCACACGCTCACCACACGCTCACCACACGCTCAACCACACGCTCAACCACACGCTCAGCCAAACACTCAGCCACACACACAGCCACACGCACAGCCACACGCAAAGCCAACCACACACACAGCCACACACACAACCACACACACAACCACACACATCTATCTATCGCCCTCACTCTATCTATCGCCCTCACGCTATCTACCTATCGCCCTCACGCTATCTATCTATCGCCCTCACTCTGTCTATCTATCTTTCGCCCTCACTCTAATTATCTTTCGCCCTCCCTCGAACTGCCCGAGACCATCAGACAGGCCAGTTCATGGACCTGTTTCAGAAAGTATCTGAAAACCTGGTTGTTTCCTAGGATGGAAAACTAGTTCTTTCACTGCCTATTACGGGCTGGTAACGTGCTGACCATCACCATTTCTAAAAGCTCCAGGATACCAGTAGGGTGACAGTTTTTGCGCTATATAAGTGATTTTTACATTAAATTACATTACATCTATCGCCCTCCCTCTAGCTATCTTTCGCCCTCCCTCTAGCTATCTATCGCACTCACTCTATCTATTGCATCACCACAGCATCACTCAGGGGTACCACAGCATCACTCAGGGGCACCACAACATCACTATGCGCCACCACAGCATCACTGATTGCTACAGCATCACTCGTCGCCACCACAACATCCCTGAGCGCCAATACAACATCAATCTGTGCAATCATTCAACAACAACTGGTTCAAATATTTTCTCTCAATGTTTCAAGCTTTATTACAAATGTCATAAAAAGATGTTAATATTTCACTTCTGTTCTTGGATTTTCGTTACAATAAAATACACTGAACATAATCTTCACAAAAGTTATTTACAAAAGTTTAAGCTATTGCCATTATAAATTACAATAACTTTTATTTAAGTATTAATTATTTAGAAAAATTAAAAGCCATTGTTATTTGTAATATCAATACATCTAAGTCACATAAATACAAAACATGTTGCATTACAAATGCTATAGGTGTCACATTTGCAAATGATAAAAGTATTGGCATTGCAAATGGCAAAGCTATTAATTTCGCTATTTTCAAAACCAACACATAAATAAAAAATGTGTCATTTACAAGACCAATAGCTCAAACTTTCCTAATGCGAGACCTATTGCATTGCAAATGCTTGTTTTTAAAGTGAGCTTCATTTACCAAGAATGCATTCACAGCTCTTTTTAGAAATCAATAACAGCAGAATAGGGAAACAAGCATGTTTGGGGTGATGCCTAAAATCTAGCTTCTTTTCTGTATATAATGATTGAATTGGAAACAGAATCTAAAGGGCTGATTGATGTGTAGGGTGTTCATATGCCTGTGCTTTGTGCCAGTGACCGGGACGCTCAGCTAAGACAAACATTAACATTGAAACATTCAAAATCAGCAAATATGCAATAAAATATTACAATGGAAAGTATGAGACAAATAAATATATAGAGAACAGCTCAACCACTCCAGCATTGGACTACGTCGTAATACTTTACACTTCACTGTAAACTGAACCACCTCTAGGCACTTGAGACAATCAGAGGTATTAATTTCAAGCCTGTAGAAAGGGAAGAGGTTTAGAAACAAATGAGATACGCCTTGATGCTCTTAAATGAACTGATAGTGTTAAAAACTGTATATAAAAAATCTATTAATGAAAATGATAATTTGCCTTAGATATTAACATGAAAATGCACTTTAAAATGGTACATAGTCAAAATGTTCAAAATGTACCAGGCATCCATTTTCAGTGGTAAAATAGTGTTAGATTTTCTTTTAACAGAGAGGCTTTAGAAATGTCTGAACCATGCCTATATGTATTTGATAGCTTGACCTTAAAGTGACTTACTTAGATTTTGTCACTGAATGTTCAAAATGTATAAAATGTATTCCTTTCCTAACCTTCATTTTCAAGATGTACCATGCTTGAACTACCAATCTATCTTCTTTTCACACAACACTGAATAGAGAATCACACATTTTAACAAAGAAGCTTACTTATAAGAAATACAAAAGCCATTAACTACAAATGTGCAAGTAAATGTTTCTGTCTTTATTGAAGTTCATTGTTACTCAGTGAAACATTGAATAAATGATAGAATAGATGCAGCAATAAACTTCCCTGGGAACCAAGGCTAGATGTTTACATCTATACAAATGTTTAGTAAAGTCATATTTTAAAGTAGACTGTGGACTCCATTTTTTTTCCGTGGTAAGCAAGAATTAAGCTAACCGCCATTGAAATCTGCCTTCTCATTGGACTGGAGTGACTTGACCCTCAACATCACTGTTCACATGTTTTCTCTTTTTTATTAGTGCATGTTTCTAGATAAATGAGTCTCTTACTTACTCATGCACCCACAGCTTTTCCTTTATAAGATCTGCAATTTGCTGTAATCTGCTGCTGATTGCTACTATTGCTGCATGCCACTTTGAAGGTGACACTTCCATATACCTTTCTAACCTGATGAGTATAGCTTTTGCTGCATCTGTTTTCCTTATTTCCCCGATGAGACTTATGTTTGCACAGTTTGCTACTGCAACTGTAACTGTATGCTGATGCTTCTTGGAGATTGAGACTCGGGTGAGTTTCATGAGCTACTCTTTATGGAGAGTTCAACTACCTAATTTGATTCAGAACTTGATGCACCTTTTTATCTCACTCTTTTCCTGGACCCTTTATGAGTTCCATTAGGTTTTGATTCTATTAGTTAGAATAGGGACTAATTCCTTTATGGATCATGCTTGACAATTGATAACTCTAGCCATATTTTTCTTTGATAATTTCTGTAAACTGATCTTTCTGACTTACTAATTAAATAAAAAGACCAACATTTTACAAAATTACTAATCTCTTTAAGAGAATAACACTTTTGAAACCAATTTAAAACTCTCCCCACTGACCGAAATTAAACTGTTAATTATGACGTTAATTGACCTCATTTGAATTAGCTTCCATTCAAAAACAGTGGCAATGATCTGTTGCCTAGAAGAAGAAGATTTAGTGTGGGGTTGGAGCACACTCTTGTAAGTTTAAGGTTGAGCTGGTACTGGAAAGTAACATTTGAACTCTATCTGTGCTATCAGTTTTCTGGCAGTACAGTACGGTTCAAACCTTGAATTGAGCTATAAAATAAATTCTCAAGTTAGAATAAATCACCTGAATCCTAAAATTCAAAGTCCAGTACTTGAAGATCTGACAAGGTGGTATTTGAAGGCGTGGCTGAGTGGAGGTTTGAGTATTAATAGGGTGATGCTTTGTGTACTGTAATTTTATTTTGTTCTTTAGTGTGGCAAGGAATTTTGATTTGGAGTGAATGGTTTGATGGATGAAGATGTTATTTGTCTCTATGTAAAGAGGTTGAACAGTTTCAGATTAGTCATAGTCATAGCCATAGGAACCACGTCTAGAAGACACTTAGAGGAGCATTCGTCACATGATATTTTTGTTTGCAGGTTTAAGATATAGACTGGCTAATTAGGATGTTGGTCGGAAAGCCTCCGACTGCTAGTCAGAGGCTTTCTGACCGACATCACTGGTCTGACTTCTGGCCACCATAATTACGACGGTCGGAATTCAAACTGTGTGGTCAATTCGGCTGACTTCCGACAGGCTTGAGGAGCCCATTGGCCAGTCAGAAGGGCCACATAATCCTTTGTGGAAGCCGTTTCTTCCTTCGGGATTATGATGCCACTTTCCGATAACAAATCCCTGTCAGCCTTTCCTACATGTATTTACTGTCAGAAAGTGCCTTAGAGGGCCCTTAGCAGGGCCCCTTACTCCCTGGCCCACTGGTTGCAGGCTTGGGGGGGCCACCCCCCCGTTAAATCCCTGCCACACAAGAAAAGGAAATACACAGGCTCTCACTTCTCTATGGGAGCTTGTGCCATGGCCGGTTTATGGCTGCAGTACAAGCTCTCATAGAGAAATGGAAGTAGGTGACTGCACAAAGATAGTCTCATTGTAATTGCATGTCGGAAACCCCAACCGGAAGTCGGTCGACATCGTAATCATGCCCGAGTGTGAAGTGCCATCATTTCTATCAATAAGGTAGAGATATTAGAAACATTTTTGTGCTTGTTTAACATTGATTGATGTTAGCAGAACCTAATTCCACAAAGGGGTGATGCGACATTGATTAGAGTGATTTCCAGCTGGTTGAGATTTCATTTGTGCAAACATGAACTGATATAAGTTTGTCATGTTGATCGATAAAAAAATGGATATTTTTGCAAGTATGTAGAAAATTGTTAATTATAAAGGAGGGTGACTGTCGCAAGGAATGAAGTCATACGTCATTGAGTTCGCACTGGGATTGTTTGGTGTGCTTTCACACTGGGATTGGTTGGTGATATCAAGGTATCTCTTTGAGATTGGTCAGTGGTGAAGTGAATAGCTAATATATGGAATCTTAGGAAATGATAGCTGTGACAGGATTGGATTAAAATAATTTGATGTAACCAGAACAAAATCAAAACATTGAATTAAAGTTGTTTTTGCTTTTCAATTTATTGGGATCATGAAATGTTTTAAAGAAATTAAGAATTTTGTGAAGAGGGATGTTTCTATTGCAGTACAGAAAGGTGAAGAGCCACCTCCTGACGGTACACCTGCAAACATAATGACAACAGAATATGGGTTACGCATGTTATTGGCTTTCTGAATGGTGCAATGTCACTGAGAATGAGGGACCTTTCAGTTTTCCAAAATATGGAACTTTTGAAAAAATATAGTCCTTGATAATTTAACAGGGGAAATTATATTAAATGAAGCCACCTCCTAGACCTGCTTAATAAGAAGCTTTAGATACATGGGAGGAGGTTGCCCAAAAACAAGGGAAGGAGAAATATCAGAGAAGGACTGAGAAAGGAGTGCGTAATTATGCAGATGCTCAAAGGGATGAAGAACAGCGTATATGGAGAAAAGTTGTGATTGTGGGAACTAGATTGTATCCAGCTGTTACGACAGAGATATCAGGAGGGGAAATAAGAAGAAATCAATAGAGAAGGGTAAAGAAAAAAAAGATATGGATAAGGAGACAGAAATCAATTCAGAAGATGATATCCTAGAAGAAATGTTGGCTGCAAGACCCTCACCTTATGCAACACCTACTGATCAAAGTGAATCGAGGCTCGACCACAAGTTATAGCATCTACTGTGAATAGTAGTCCCATGGTGTATAACACAACACCATTCCCACCAGTAAATGTACAGACTTTAGCTAGCCTAGTTCCAAATGCCCTACAAAATGCACATTTATTCCTAGAGGTTCAAGGAGCAGTAGGAGGTCTTCATGCAAAAGGGTTTATATCAATTTCACTAAATTCACAAATTTTTGTATGAGGAACACCATAGATAGTGCAAGTGCTTTTAGATGGAGGGACTCTGTTATTTGCTGCACCTATGACCCCTGGAGAAATAAACTCTACTGAGGAGGGAGGTATTCCAACTTGGTTGGAAGAAGCAGCAGAAATTAGAGACCCAGAAAGTGCAGGTTGCAAGCTAAGTTGGATTCTGAAAAGGAAAGACCTTTGAACATTGCCAAACAAGTGAAGGTGGTTTTGTAGGAATTAATAAGAGGATATATAAAGGATAATTAGAATTATAACAATGTCTGAAGAAGGAATTAATTTACCTGTATAAAGAGATTACTAGACGAGCAGCTGTTATACAAGATACATTGACAGAATTGGCCAAGAAATATCAGATTGATCTTTCTAAAAATGTACATTGGCAGAAAAGTTACAGGGTTCAATTGGATGATGTAGCAATTGAAAATGTGTGTGGAACAGGAATGTGGTTGCATATTATGGAGTACGTCAAATGCATTAGCAAATGAGGGTGAGACTAAAAAATTAGAAATTAATTGGACAAAGAGACATGAAAAGAAAAAGAGGGAAACTGGAGCTACAGGGAAGAAAGATGAGGAAAATGAGAGAGAGACTACAGCAAATCCTTTGAGGGAAATAGCAGAAGTTACGTATGCACATGTGTCATGGAGCAGAGGCGATCGAACAGCATTTACAAGTTTCCAAAAGTAATAGACAAACCTGTGCAGTGGTACTCACAAGAAGAATGGTTTTATCCAACCTTTGAAAGTGTTGTGGGCTGATCTGGATACGTTCTTTGATATTGCAGGGCCAACTGATTTGTGGACTGAATGTATAACTGCTGTACAACGGTCACAAGAAGAATCAGTAAGGAATCCTAGAACTAATGCACCATCTCCTGTGGTTATGGAAAAATATGAAACTGTGATTACTTTCCTGAAGGGTCGAATGCCTCCAAAGGATTAATCAATCAACACAAGAACCAGAGGAATAAGGTTTTATGAAAGATTGTTACAGGTGTTTCAACAGCTTAATGGATGAGAATATCCAGCCGAAAATAATGTGGGTATTATTGTGCTCAGTTTGTCTTAGTGCAGAAAAAGAAATCAGTTTGTATATAATTCAAAGCATGATCAGCTGGAAGAACAAATCACTTGATGAAGTTCAGAGATATAGTATAGCGGTGACGAACTGGAGATGAAGCAGAAAAAGATCAAAGAGAAATTTATGTTGATACAAATGAGATTTTCTCAGAAAGGTTTTCAGAATCCTTCATTTACAGGTTTCCAAAATAAATATCAAATAATTAACATTAATTAGCAACTATATATTAATTAATTAAACACAAATTACTTCCCACCCTATGCTCATATAAACATCTAAAACTAATTACAGAATTACCTTAATAAAATGTTAATTAATTTAATTAATATGAATTGACAAAAAAATTCCCAAAAAAGTAAATAAACTACTTAAAACACTTTACAACTATAAACTCAGAATCACACATAAAATTAAATACACAAATACCATAATTAATTACTAATTAATTATTTAAAATTAATTAGCAATTATTTATTCCTCAATTAAAAATAAATCACTTCCCACCCTTTACACCTATCACCACCACAGCACACACCTAAAATTAATTGCACAATTACCATAATTAATTACCAGTGAATTAATTTAAATTAATTAACAACCAGTTATTAATTAATGAATTAAAAATAAATTACTTCCCACCCATTACACCCATAAACACCACAACACACACCTAAATGTATTACACAATTACCATCATTAATTACCAATTAATTAATTAAAATCAATTAACAACCAGTTTTTGATTAATTAATAATAAAATACTCTACACATGTAAAGCTATAAAATCTCAATTAAATAAATATTATTAAATAAAAAATAATCAATTAACTAAATATAATTAAATTACTTCCCACCCTATTCCGCTATAAACCCACAACCCGCTACAAAACCAAAAACGCAAAATTCAAATTGTTTCCTTTAATAACTACTAAAAATGTAACAACTATATTAAAAATACAAACAATTCTTATACAAAAAACATATATCACATAAATATAAAATGTATACTTAAATACATTAGATTAATTAAAAAAACAATATTTTTAACAACTATATTTTTGCAATTTATATTAAACACTAAGATATTTTTTAAATTGATATCACTTACCTAAATTGATATTCTTGACCACATTATTATTGCTGTCCATATTTCTGAACCACGATATTTATGACTCGATATTTGTGCAACTCGATATTTTTCACTCGATATTCTGTCTGCACACCCCATAGGCCCTCACCTATCCACTCACATAGTCACACAGGTACTCACACACTAACTCAAAGACCCACATAAATACTCACACACTCACTCAATGACCCACTTAGACAGTCTCACACCTACATACAGATTCACTCACATACCCATGTAGGTACTCACACACCCACGCAGACCCATACAGACACTCAAACACTCACTCACTGACATACAAACTCACACATCTATTCACAGACCCACACAAACAATCAGATACCTATTCACAGACCCACACAAACAATCAGATACCTATTCACAGACCCACAGGGCGGCTGACTCCTTAGTGTGGGGCTCATGGTTTGGCCCCTAGCATCAGAGACAGTTCTACTTAGCATCATGTGACTCTGGGCAATAGCTCACTTAATCTCCCTGATGACACCCAGCACATTGAGAACCTTACTGGTGATTAGTTTGCATTTTACAATTACCAGTTTATTTGTTTTACTTGAACACTCACACACACAGTGACAGACCCAATCAGACACTCACACACCCAGTGACAGACCCACACAGGAACTCATATACCCATGCATAACCACTCACTCACTTACAGGCCCACTCAAAGACCACTCACACACCCACTCAGAGATCCACACAGGCACTTATACAGTCACTCAGATACTCATACAGGCACTCATACAGCCACACGCAGATCTACATAAACACTTACAAACCAACTCAAAGACCTACATAGATACTCATACACCACACTCACTGACCCACAAAGATACCAATATACCCATATACAGACCGAATCTACCCACTCATAGACCTACTCAGACACTCCCAGTGATAGGCTCACACAGGAACGCACATAGACTCACCGACCCACTCACACACTAACAGACCCACAAACACACTCAGAGATCTAGACAAGAACTCACACAGCCATTCACAAACTGACAAAGGATCTCACATACCGGCCGACAGGCACTCACACCCACTCACAGACCCTCTCAGACATTCTCACACCCACTGTCAGACTCAATCAGAAATCCTTTCAAAGACCCTCCAGACACCCTCACACCCACTTGCAGATCCACCCAGATACTCAGACAACTACTCATAGACCTACTCAGATATTCTCACACCCACTCACAGACCCATTCAGACACTCTCTCACCCCTTTACAGACCAACTCGGACACTCATACACCCACTCACAGACCCATTCAGTCAGAAACCCACTCACAGACCCACTCAAAAAGACAACCTCTCACAGACCCATACAGCTACTCACATACCCATACAGCAACACACACGCTCACTTTCTTGCCGACATAGATACTCACACACATACTTATATATCCATACAGCCACTTACACAACCAGTGACAGACCCATACAGTCACTCATACCTCCACTTATAGACCCACTTCCACACTCACAGACCCACTCATTGACTCACACAGATCTTCATATACCTTTGCACAGCCCTTCACAGGCACTTATAAACCCACAGAAATACTCACACACCCACTCACAGACCTACTCGGACACTCCCACACCCACTCACAGACCCACTCAGACACTTTCATTCTCACTCATAGACCCACTCAAACACTCTCACACCCACTTACAGATCTATTCAGGCACTCATGGGAAACAACCGTTACATCGCAACTTTTACAACGCACTTCTATTACAACGCAACTTTTACAACGCTGGATCCATTACATCGCATGCCTTTACAACGCATGACATTACATAGCAGATGCTAGTACAACGCATGCCATTACAACGTAAGTATAGGTAATTATATAATTTTTTTTATTTTATTTAATATTATTTAATTAATTTAATTAATATTAATTATAAATAAATATATTAATTTATGTTTTTTATTTTAAATTAAATATATTTATTTAAGTAATTTTAAAAATAAGTATGAGTATAGGAGTATATGTTTTGGGGTACTGAGGTATATGTTTTGGGGGTTTGGGTATTTTTAGGTTTCAGGGCTGGGTTTGGGTTTTTAGGTACAGGGGTATTTTTAGGTGTTAGGGCTAAGTTTGTGTTTTGGGGTACAGGGGTATTTTTAGGTTTCAGGGTTGGGTTTTGGGTTTTGGGGTACAGGGGTATTTTTAGGTTTCAGGGCTGGGTTTGGGTTTTGGGGTACAAAGGGTATTTTTAGGTTTTAGGGCTGAGTTTGGGTTTTTGGGTACAGGGGTATTTTTAGGTTTCAGGGTTGGGTTTTGGGTTTTGGGGTACAGGGGTACAGGGGTATTTTTAGGTTTTAGGGCTGGGTTTGGGTTTTGGGGTACAGGGGTATTTTTAGGTTTTATGGCTGGGTTTGGGTTTTGGGGTACAGGGGTATTTTTAGGTTTCAGGGCTGGGTTTGGGTTTTGGGGTACAGGGGTATTTTTAGGTTTCAGGGTTGGGTTTTGGGTTTTGGTGTACAGGGGTATTTTTAGGTTTCAGGGCTGGGTTTGGGTTTTGGGGTACAGGGGTATTTTTAGGTTTCAGGGCTGGGTTTGGTTTTTGGGGTACAGGGGACTTTTTAGGGTTCAGTTTTTAAATTAATTAAATTAATTAGATTAAATTAAATTAATTAAATTATATTATTTACAATTATTGAATTAATTAAATTAAATTAATTAAATTAAATTTATTTTTAAAAATTAATTTCAATATTAAAATTAATTAAATTAAATTAATTTAATTAAATTAAATTAATTTAATTACATTAAATTAATTTAATTACATTAATTAAATTTGTTAATTTAAATTTAATTAATTAAAATAAATTATTTACAATTTTAAAATTAATTAAATTAAATTAATGAAATTAAATTAATTATATTAAATTAATTACAATTTCTAATTTAATTAAATTAAATTAAAAGAATTAAATGTATTAAATTAAATTAATTACAATTTTAGATTTATTTAATTTAAATTAATTAAATTAAATTAATTAAATTAACTTAATTACATTTTTTAATAAAAGATATACTTACCGGTACCTATACTTACGTTGTAATGGCATGCGTTGTAATAGCATCTGCTATGTAATGACATGCGGTGTAAAGGCATGCATTGTAATGGATCCTGCGATGTAAAAATCGCGTTGTAATGGAATGCATTGTAAAATTATGCGTTGTAACGCCATACATCCGGCACTCATACACCCCTTCACAGACCCACTCAGACAATCACACATCTACTCACAGAACCAAATACTCACTCAATCACCTATAAATCCACTCACACACCCACTCACAGACCAATACAGATACTCATACACTCACTTGGACACCCTTAAAACCCCTTGCACACCCACTCACAGATCTATACAACAATTTTTATACCTACTCACACACCCACTCCAAGTGACAGACCCACATACATTGCAAACTCATATGCCCACTTGCATAGCCACAGGAGCCTGGTAGATGGCACCAGCACAAGTTGCTAACAGGACCTGAAGAAAATCTGACCGCCCATCCCCCGATGGAGGCCAGACACCTTCCGCCAAGTTGTAGGTACAATTGCAATTGCATCTACAACACACTTAAGTGTGTGAACAGGCACGATTAGGAAGAAGGGTAAGTGCACTACTTACCTTTGCACATTACGACTGGACAACATGATCTCCATTGGTCCTGAAGAAAGCCCGCAGACCCTACTGGGCACACTTGGGCTTAAACATGTTGACCAGCCACATTTTCAAACAGGTGCGATAAAACAGTAGCCCTTCTATCACTGCACCACCTTTTTTTGACCTCTTCCCCATCTTCGACATAATAAAACCAAGATCGACGGATGGAGATAATTTTAATGACACTGCACCCTTATGTTCACATTCTCTAATCAGTTTCAGTTTTCAGTTTTAATCTTTATTTCGTTGACTTGCAACATAAAAGAATCACTAATCACTATTGTAAATACAGTTGGTCTTCCTCCAGGTGGAAGAAAGCATAACCAAGACCCTGTGATGATGTTTTCACTGAACCATTTCTGTGGAGAAACAAGACATACCGCACCCATGGTTATTTCGTGAATGAGGGGTTTTTAAGGTGACCAGTACCCCCGACTCTGTTAGTGATTCATTCCCCTCTGACTATACCCCTCACAGAGCCACTCATAAATTCAAAGACCTATTCACAGATTTATACACCCACTCAGAGACTCACGCAGGCAGTCCCAAACCCACTCACAGATCCATGTAGACATGTACATACCAACAGACAGATTCACTCAGTCACTTTCATGCCCACTCACATACCCACTTACACAATCACTCACCTTAGTGACAGATCCACATAGATACTCACATACCCAGTGACTAACTCATACAAGAACTCACATACCCACTCACAGAATCACAGAACCACTCATAGACCACTCACACATCTACTCAGAGATCAACACATCCACTCACACAGCCCTCATATACTCACTCTGGCACATCCGCAGCCACTCACAGATTCACATTGACACTCATACACACACTCACATATCTACTCTGAAATTCACTTTTCCAGTGACAGACCCACATAGTGACTCACTTGCATACTCACAGACCTACTCATACATCCAGAGACCCATTCACAGACTCATACAGACAATCACAACCCAACTCAAAGATCTACACAGGCACTCACACAGCCACTCACGGACCCATACAGACACCCACACACCCATTTATAGACCCACTCAGAAGCTATCAAATCTAATGACAGACTTACTCAGGCACTCATGCACCCAGTCACAGACCCACTCAGACAGTTAATTACCCACTCACAGATCAACTCCGACACTCACATACCCACTTACATATGCTTATAAGCACTCACATACCTACTTATAGACCCATTCAACACTCACAGACCTATGCACAGACCACTCACACACTCACACACCTACTCACAGACATATTCAGACACTCTCACACCTACTCACAGACCCACTCAGAACTCTGCCTCCCACTCATAGACCTACTCAAACACTCATATACCCATTCAAATACCCACTAAGACAGTCACACACCCACTCACAGACCCATACACTCACTCAAATACCCTTACAGGCAATCATACGCCCACACAGGCATTCACACACTCCCTTACATAACCACACAATGCCTCACATACCTACTCACAGACCCATACAGACATTCACACACCCACTCACAGACCTACCTATTTACAGACCCAAACAGGCACTCATATACCCACTCACAGACCTACTCACAGACTGACACAGATAGGCACACACCTACTTAGAGACTCACAGAGGCACCCACAGACCCATTTATAGTAACCTTCAAGCTACTCACCCACGCCTACAAATCCCTCCACAACATCAGACCCAAATCCCTCAATGCAAGAGTCTCCTTCCATGTACCTGAAAGGAAACTCCACTCTTCTGACCTCTCCCTGGCAGAGAGACCCCGCATCCGCAGAACCAAAGCAGGTGGAAGAGCCTTCTCCTACGTACTAGCAGAGACCTGGAACAAACTCCCAGTCAACATCAGACAGTCCCCCACTCTGTACACCTTCAGGAAGAACCTCAAAACCTGGCTCTTTGAGTGAACCGGAGCTGCAACCACCCCCTAGCAACTTAAGACCCTCACAGGTGAGTAGCGCACTTTATAAACCCCTGATTGATTGCTTGATATTCAAATACCTACTCACAGACCACTCAGGCACTCTCACACCCACTCACTGATATACTCAGATACCATTATACCCAAACTCAGACCCATTCAGATACTCAAATATCAACTCATAAGCCCGCTCAGATAATTAGGCACCCACTCACAGATCTATACATCCACTCGCACTCTCACACATCCACTCAAAGTCCCACATAGACACTCACACACTCACTTACATAGCCATAGAGAAACTCATACACCAACTCATAGACCAATTCAGACACTCACACACTTACTGACAGGCCCACTCAGATACTCTAGCTATCAGTGACAGATCCACACAGGGAAGTGCATACCCACTTACAGACCAACTCACTTATACACAGACTTGTCATATGGTTACTACGTTTCTATATATTGTGTTAAGTTAGCATGAGCTTATTAAATGTTTAAACGCAATATTTTCTTCCAGCTTGAGTTTGCACACGACACCTAATTGTTATTGTAGCTTTCAACCTAGACGAAAGATGTGATTTATTTGAGAATAATATGTTATTGCTCTAGTATCAGTCGTGCTTGGTACACTTGGTACAACTGTCTGCACACCGAGAACTGCACACTCTAAGAATAACCTAACACAAGGTTGCTGAAGGCCTGATCCTCGCACCACGTTAGACATAACACAAATAATGTTGCTGCCAACATTGGGCTCTACGCGGGTTTAAGATACAGTTACAGGGAATGAATCAACACACTTGACACTTCGCATGCAGAGAGCTGGTAGCTGTTGATGTGATCTCCTCCTACTGAGAATTAGAGGTATGGGTCCGCTCTGCTAAAACCCAGATGAGACCTTCTTAGATATAATATAATATGCTAATTAGGGTGCGCGAAATATAGGTGATACAGAATTCTATAGATTTTTGCATCATAACATGCTATCACCTTTTGCTTACTATGGATTAGTGACTATGCTGCTGACTCTGATTTTTATAATATGTATGTTGATATTATACAAGATACTGCGTTTGAGAATGCTGCATTGAAAAATAAACATTTCAAACTTGCACGTGTATTCTTTGCCTCCCAGTTTCGGTTTGGAATGATTATATAACGAAAGAGTGTTCATGTGTTCCACGATACCTGAGGTACTCTAAGTTCATGTTCTGGATTGTCTAAGTCATTGGTAAGTTATTACTACCGATGAGACACTGTAGCTAGCTTGGTAAGGGGATTTCTGAAACAAAGGTGAGTTTTGGATCATCCTAACTCACCCAGGTTCTAGATCTCTGTGCACAGTTCTGTGGGAGAACGGAAACCCTGCTACATGGCGCCCATACGTTGATTGGCCTTATATCATGACACTCGAGTAGTATATCATTCAAACCTTGACGCCTTCATTCCCGTTTCCGGAAAACAGCAGTGTCGGAAAAACCTGCCTACTTTTTGAAATAGGTCTTTTTCAAGCTTGAATCTATCTGTAAACGGTTTCTTTGAATTACTACCCAGTTGTGCTACAAAGTAATCTTTGTGTTCTCTCTTTCCTGTGCTGACATGGCACAAGCCGTGGACATCCCGCAGCATAGTCGCATTGCGGTGCGTGACCATTTGCGGACTTATGATGTTCCTGTGGATGGCTTGGCTGTCGTTCTGGTAGTGAGTGCGGTACATGCTTACCCGTACGAACTTTTTTATTCGTGGGTGACATTTCCGCCAGTGGACGCTAATTCTGGAGTGTTCCATTCATACACTGCTTCAGCTGTACCGGTTGCGTATGCTCCGTACAGAGCACTGGAGGTTCCTATTGATGCTTGGCAGCATGGAGTTTGGTTTGGTGGCGCCCTACCACACTCTTTATCCGCTTCGAGGTTAGGTCCTTTGTCCATTCCGGGCACACCTTGGCCCGCTTTGGCTGGGTTCACTCCTCACCCTCTACGCGCCACTTGTAACGTGGCTGATCTGCGGCGGCTTCATGTAGTCGCGGTGGCAGTGATTAGAGCGCTTGTTCATTACACAAGCCGTAATGTTCAGGACGCGGCCCCTAGGGGTGCGCAGCTTCGTGCAGAACATGCTGGTCTGAAAATCAATCCAGTCATGGTGAATTCTGTGATGGGTAAAAAGCCCCAGGACAAGGATGATTTTCCGTTCTGGCTTGCTGAGAAATTCGGCCAGCTGGAAGCTGTGTTTCCCAACACGAGTCCGGGTGATAAACACCGGATTCTTACACTAAGTTTACCGAAGGGTTTGGCTCCTGAACTTGTTGACTGTGAGACCTGGGGTAAGACTTTTGCAGCGGTCTATTCAAGGTGTTATGGCACCCCGTGTGACCAATCTGGGTGGGGTCCTTAAACGTGTTCAAGACGAACAAGGACCGGAGTCGGCTGTGGAATTGGGTATGCGCCTGTGTGGCTCCTTTGATGTAGTTTGCGATCTGATCCTTGCGAATGTCAAGGGTGATGCAGTGAACTTTCAGGTTGCTAACGCATTGGAGTTGGTTCCCGAGGCCGAACGACCCCGACGGTTGGCAAGGATAATTGTGGCTGCTTATAAAACGGTTGGCCGCAATGCCATGGGGGTTAAAGCTTTTCCTGATAAAGAGAAAAAGCAACCCCAGAGTCAGACATCGGAAACTAGTGGTCAACAAAAGTCCAAGAGACAAAATTGGCCTAAAAAGCAGAATCAGGGTAAGCAACAACAGCAACAAACACAGGTTTCTGCTCCTGCGTCTCCGTTGCCTGCGCAGTCGGATCGTGTTTATGATTTGCGCGACCGCGCGATGATTAAATCGCCTGAGAGGTTTCAGGCTTCTGACCAACGCTCTCCTCGTTCCTTTCAGGACTCATCGGCTCCGTCTACCGGTGGTGGAGGGGGCGGCAGCGGCTGGGATGGCCAGCAAGGACGTGGTCAGCCCCGCCCGCGAAACAGTGGAGAGCAGCAGGAAGGCTCTACGCCCAAGAGACCACAGTTTGCCACGAAGAAAGTCGCCGCCCTGGCAGCGCATCGTTATGCCCCAGATAGTGAGAACGTGGCTTCGGAATCTGACGTGGGCTCTGACCTTGCTGGACAGCGCAGCAGAGATTACCATAGTGAGAGAGGCCCTCCGTCCACTGTTGAAGGTGACAGCGACTGATAGTTATGTTGTGATTGAAACTGCTGATACGCATGTTGCTCCCCCTGAACGTCTTTTTGAAATTGTCCTGTTAATTGAAGGTGACATGCAGCGAACTGTAAAAGGGGTATTTTGGGAAAATCTCTCGTCTACGTATGACATTTTGCTTTCGGAGGCTGATTGGCCCCCACCTTTTGTTCTCGCAGCTCCGCGAGGGGAGGAGGTAATCCTACCCAGTTTCGCGCACTCTGTGCCAAGAGTGGAAGCGCTGCATTTTGCAGAAGAGTGGGCTCTAGCGCTTGCGCCAGCTGTGTACCGCAATCAGTGTGGCTGGGATAAATTGTCACCAAGCCACGAGATTCCTTTACGGTCTTAGCCACAGCCTCAACCTCAATATCCCATATGGCGTGAGGCCAAAGCTTCAGTCGCGGCTATCCTTGAACAATTGGAATATCAAGGTGTAATTGAAACGTGTGTGTCACCGATGAATAACCCCCTTTTTACTGTAAACAAGCCAGACGGCTCATATCGTTTGGTTTTGGATTATAGGCATTTGAACTCGCATTGCCGTAACTGCGCAGTACAGAATACTCATGGCTCTGCGTTAGTGAATAGTCTTGAGCGTAAACGGTTCAAAACTACGCTTGACATTTCCAATGGTTTTTATGCCCATAGATTAGACGGTCTAAGTTCCCAATGGACCAGTTTTACATGCGGCGGTGTGCAAAAAATGTTTAGGCGTCTCCCAATGGGCTATAAGAACAGTCCTGGAGTATTCTCCGCCCGCATTGTCTCTCTTCTTTTGGGCATCGACCCAGTTGCTTGTTCGTTTGTGGATGACATTTATCTCACAGACGACGATCTTTGGGAGCATCTGTGTCGAGTAAATAGCATAATTTGTAACTTTGCTGACATAGGTTACAAGTTTAACTTTGCAAAGTCGCACATTGCAGAGTACACAGTGTTGTTTCTAGGTTACGAGCTTAACAACGAAGGGAAGGGTTTAGCACCCCACTTCCTGGAGAAGTGCGCACGGTTGCTCTCTCCGACAACACTGAAAAAATTACAATCTCTACTGGGCTTTTTGAATTTCGGGAGGACTTACATTCCGGAACATGCCCAGCGTATCAAGCCTTTGTATGCTTTGATACAACCATCTTTTTCCAAATCATGCTGGCTGCCTGAGCATTCAGCCATTCTGCAGTCGTGCAGGCGGATTTGCTCGCTTCTGAATACTTACAAACTCGTGATAACCAGACCAACCTGGTGATAAGAATTATCCCTGGGGCGGTAGGTTTCACGTACCTGACTTTTAATGAAGGAGATACAGTACCTATTGCTTACAAGTCACACTTGTACACTTTGGCTGAACTGCGCTTTTCCACTGTGGAAAAAGTTTTAACGGCTGTGCAGATGGCGATTCTTAAAGAACGTGCCCTGGCACAAGGAAAACGCATGTTGGTTGTTACCATGTGTCCTGCCTTAGAGGCGGTTACGAAAGCCAGTGTACCTAATTCCAAAGCTTTGCACCCTCGGTGGATTCAATGGGCTGCGTCCTTGACGTCCCAGGATGTCACGTTTATTTTTGACGCCACTTTACGGTCGCAGGAGTATTTACAGTATGAATTTGTTCATCCTGCTCCATTAGCAATGCGGCCATTGGAGGATTTCCATGGCATCATTTACACTGATGGTTCGGCGCAGGTTGCGCATGGCTCTAAACATGCCTACGTTTCCGCTTGCGCCATTGTGGTCGGTGCAAAGGTGAACGATGAGTTCAAGTCCAGTGTCGTGCACACGCAGACGCTTGGGGACTGCACCGCACAATTAGCAGAGCTTCGTGCACTGATGCTTGCATTGGAGTACGCTGATCCTGGTGTTACAACTTTGATCGTAAGTGATTCTTACTACTGTGTCCAGTCTCACAATGAGAACTTGTTCTTTTGGATTCAAAATGAATTTCGTGACTCCAAAGGTAGCACAATAAAGCATAAAATGATCTGGGTCCGAGTGGCGGAACTGAAAGAGAAGCTGCCACTCGTGTTTGTGATTCATACTCTCGGTCATCAGCGCGTGGGGGTCCACGCTGTTGGCAATTCGCTTGCTGATGAAGCAGCGAAGTCAGCAGTATCAAAATACTTAGTTGCAGCAGTCACGAGGTCCAAAAGCAAAATAGATGATGACATCTTGGCAGCTGTTGCTGCAACAGAGAAGGTAAGTAAATATCCTGCGGGGTTCCCTTCTAAATACACATACCACTTAAGTCCCGATAAGGTTCCTTATGTGAAAATCCCTGATGTTGGCGAACGTCTAGTTCCCAACTCGGACCGCAGAGCTGCTTTAATTACAGCGGCGCATGAAGGTGTGGCGTCTGCGCATGCGGGCGTCTCAGCCACTGTAACTCAGCTACAACAAAGGTTCTGGTGGCGGGGACTGTACAAACAGACGCGCGATTATGTTCTTCAATCTGACATTTGCCAGCAGATTAAGCCTTCAACTGCTGCGCGTCCGCCTCAGACACAGTTGTACATCTCGAATAAACCGCTTGGATGCGTTTATTTGGATCACTGCGGTCCATTTTCTTCTGATACTGCATACAAGTACATCTTAGTAGCAGTTGATTCATGCACGCGCTTTGTGTGGGTATGGCCACATCGGAGCACTGATTCACGTACTGTCATTAAGGATTTGCGAGTCTTTGTGGGAATTTTTGCCTGTGGTACCTTTCATTCGGATCAGGGTCCGTCTTTCGCCTCTAAGGCGTATAAGGATGCTATGGTTTCGATGGGGGTCCAAGTCAAGTTTTCGAGTCCCTACAGACCTGAGGGTAACAGTGTAGTTGAACGAATGAACCGCGACTTAAAGCAAACTTTGACAGCTCGAATTATAGGCACTGGCAGAAACTGGTTAGCCCACCTCATAGGCGTGCAGCGTGCGCTTAATAATCTCCCTAGAAGGTGTCTGGGTGGGCGGACCTCATACGAAATGCTCTTTGGTATCAAGATGTATGTCCCTGACCTCGATGGGCTAGACTGCAAGACCCAGGCCACGGCCTTTGACGTAGATGAACATTGAAATGTTTTACAGAATCTACAAAAGACCAGAGACAGTCTTGCAAAGGAACATTTGCCCTTCACATCGGATGATGCGCTGCAGATCCCGGTAGTTGGCTGGCTACCCCAAGTTGGAGAACTGGTTCGAGAGAAGATCGATAACAAGAAAGAGTTTGGTCCATCATATCGTGCACCGGTTCGAGTTCTTGGAGTGAAGGGCACAAGAACAGTCATTTTACCACCACTTCCAGGTCGCAAGGAAAACAGATTTATTTCTATTGACAATGTCAAGACACACAGGGTGGCCGATTCTTCATAGCATGACACCGGCTGTATCCTGTCCTTCCATGGTGAGGCACTCTGTGCTAGCAATAACATCTGGTGCAGAACAGGAGGTGTCCCTTGAGATGCCTGCCATATCCAGTCCTTTATTAAATACTATTCCTGTTACTAACATTGATGAGCTGAACTACACTTATCCTGCTGATTTATCGATGCCTGATTTACAGACCCGTTTGGCAGACCAATCCAGATTCTCTTTTGACTCTGTTTCGGAACTTTCAAAGAAACCCTCAAATATTTCAAAATATGCCAAGTTATTTAAAAAACATTTTTTGATTCCCCCATGGACATACATTTGGTTGATCCTATTTTCATTTTACCTTTTTATGTCAATTGGTTTTGTGTTTTATTTTTTCCGCCTGATCGATGGTCACTACGTTAAAGAAAGAACAGGAATTCGGTACCTAAATGGAACATTGGCCCCTCTTTCCTCTTCACATTCAGCGCACAGACTGAAACGAAACTTAAATACAGTCAACATTACTGCTTGGCCTGTCCTTGACGGGATTGTGTGGGATGCGGTTAGGTTTCAGATACATGGGCCCACTGAAGTGATTAATGTTCCAAATGTGCTTAGAGTAAACATGGGAGATGTGATTAAACAAAATATACGTTCTGATGATTGGGATATTCAGGCCGTAGAAGCATTATTCTCTGATTTGAAGTATTATGCTGCCTTCGATGCTGAGGATCTGTATTCAGATTCTACTAATTATGGTGATTTGTTTTGTTTTCAACACTATGGTAATCATTTTTTACATAAGACAAATTCCAGGAGGGCTGCTGTAAATTATACACAATGGGAACATTGCCCTGCTCCATTAGGTGGCAGCTTCAATACGTTTCTGAAAAAATACACTTATTTTACAGACTTTAATCAATCTAATCCCGAGTCATTTTATTTTAAAATGACGCAAAAGTCCATGTCCAAAGTTAGACTTACCGATACAAAATTGCTGTATTCGAAGTCCTTTCTAGACAGGTTGGCTGTAGATGGCTACGAGTTTTGGAAGGGAACAATTGACCTTAAATCGGTTTGGGGTACCAAAGATTGGCAGGTACAAGGCACTGAGGCTTTGCACAGTGCATGTCTCATCCCGAATCAAATGTTGTTTTTAAATTCATCCATTTTCCAAACAACATGCTTTGGATTGGCTACTTCTAAAAAATTAAATACACCGACCATACCAGATTTAGAGGAATATTCAGGTTGGGGTAATTTTACTGATTTGTCCATTCATGAGTTGCAAGCTCTTTTGCACAATTCATCCTTTAACGTTTCCAGTTTGGATTCCAAGGGTTGGCTGATGTGGCATAGGAGTGCTGATTCTTGCCAACGTCGTTTTCTGGGTTTGGCTGAAGGATTCACACATGTCAGACCTGATCCCCGTTTTGGAACTGATTATACTGTCACGACTTATTCTGTGGGAAAACTGTGTCAGAATTGGTTGCAACATTCCACATTAGCTGCAGTCAAACTACATCTGTCTCAATTAAATGATAATGTGGATTTGAACGATTTTATAAAAGGCCCAGCTAAAGGTAGATCTAAAAGATGGCTGTATGCGATTTACAATGAAATTTGGAAAGTTTCCCAAATTGAAGCTGCTAGACGACTGAGAGCTATTGATCAAGCAAATTTAGAAAAGGTGCTTGCAGTTGTCGATAACAGTATTAACACGCTTTCTTCCCGAATTTACGAGTTGAACAATATTGTGTCTTCTGTAGTTGACATTGTACAGGATGAAGTGTCCGTGTTATATCATGGTCAAAATCAATTGCGTTCTGTGATGCAGTTTGCATGGACACTACAGACTTTGAAGTCTGGTCGAGTGCCATGGAATTTTATGAACGTCTCATCACTATTTGCCCCATTTAATTTGACTGAAAAACAGCGTATGCTGTCAATGAGAGATGCATCATTTTCTATGTTACACATTGAAAAATTAGAATCCTTGCCCTTTTCGGTGGCTGAGGTGACTGCTGCTACATGGCTTATCCATGGTGTTATTACCTTACCTTTTGCTCTGTATAAATTTACAAATTGTATGAAATATATGGCTATAGGGCGATATGAACCATTAGGCAGTGCTTTCCTCCATGAGACATGGTCTTTACCATACACTTACAGATGCCTAAAAGAGGGAAATGAAGTGAATCTGAATGGTGAAGAATGTACACAATCGTCTGACCGCTCACTAATATGCAGACACATCCAGTTGCATGGTTCTTGTAATCAGGACAAACCTAATTTGGCCTGTGTTTTGAAAGGGACACCGGTTCCTGCAATAGTTCCCACGTTCACTTTATTGTCCAACGGTAGTTATTTACTTTTGAATAACGAACTATGTTGTAGGTTACAGGCCGGTATCGCTTATGTGGTAACCGTTTCAGAGAGGGTGGTTTGTTGCAAGAATGTGTTATATCCGCCCACGCATGGGAATTCAGATGTTTCAATTTGGCCACGAATACCAGCCTTGAAAGCCGAGTTCAATGGTTTAAGCCGTATAAGAGCCCTATTGTCTCAAAAGCAGGTGGCCCTGAGCTCTGCCCGCGAAACTTATGTCCTTCACATAGCAAACACACGCACAGAGGTGCAGGCACTTTTAAGTACTGATTTGCCGTTTCATTTCTCCGAGCTGGTTCATCAAATCTTCAATGCCTCCTCCACAGTAGGCCTGGCTCATTTTTTTAAATTGGTTAGCAGTGGTCTCGTGACTACATTTGAAAAAGTATTTGGTATTATCCCTGCGTTCTTTCATTCTATATTCGCAAGCCTGTTTGGCGGATTTCCTGTTTTGCTGGCTTTGGCTGCAGGCGTTCTGGTGATATTTTACTTTATAAAACATGGATGCCCATCCTGCGCAAGGAAACGCTCAGCCCCTACTGATGCAGTTTCGCAACCGGATGCTTGATTACTATGGCTCCTTGCCGCTTGCGACTTTAAGCACGGCTTTTGGATTATCGTTCAGATTTTCCTATTTCACATGTGTCCAGCCCGTGTTTCATTGCCTGAGCTGTGATTTCGACTGGGCCATTGATTTGTGTCTCTGTTTACCGACTTCTCCTGACGTCGATTTTGATCAGCTGATGAACCCCGTAGTGGCTCACGAGTTGGTCTTTTCTGGCGAAAGGGTTATGGCTGTGGCAGCGATGCATGGACTAATGGGTCAGTGGGACATATTCGCAGCGGCGCATGACTTTCTGGCACATAGTGTGCTCGAGAACCCACTGAGTTGTCCTCTGATGTTGCTAGAGGAATCGGTGTTGGAGGAGCACGTATGTTCTTTCCCATTGCTTAATTGGATGGCTGAACTGTTTTCGGATGATGACAGTGATTTCATGTTGGAAGCTGTAGCTACCTATTTTGCATATTCATTCAACCCATGAGTGACTTTGAAGACTTTCATTATTATGGCACGTGACTTTTTAGTAATTCTGAATGGTGCCTTTTTCAATACGAACATTCGCTTTTCATATGTTCTGGGCCTATGAACTGAGAGTAGGCCTTAAGTTCGACTTTTATATTTTGTGTGGCCACTATAGGCATTCATACATATTTTTGTTTTTAATTTATACATACATTTGCATAAATTTAGCTTGGCTCAATATCATTGAACTCTGCTTTCATGTTTTGACTTTCATATGGTATTAGCTTGTGTTTTCTCCTTTTTAAACCGTCCTCGGATCATTGGGGGGGTGTCATATGGTTACTACGTTTCTATATATTGTGTTAAGTTAGCATGAGCTTATTAAATGTTTAAACGCAATATTTTCTTCCAGCTTGAGTTTGCACACGACACCTAATTGTTATTGTAGCTTTCAACCTAGACAAAAGATGTGATTTATTTGAGAATAATATGTTATTGCTCCAGTATCAGTCGTGCTTGGTACACTTGATACAACTGTCTGCACACCGAGAACTGCACACTCTAAGAATAACCTAACACAAGGTTGCTGAAGGCCTGATCCTCGCACCACGTTAGACATAACACAAATAATGTTGCTGCCAACATTGGGCTCTACGCGGGTTTAAGATACAGTTACAGGGAATGAATAAACACACTTGATGCTTCGCATGCAGAGAGCTGGTAGCTGTTGAAGTGATCTCCTCCTACTGAGAATTAGAGGTATGGGTCCGCTCTGCTAAAACCCAGATGAGACCTTCTTAGATATAATATAATATGCTAATTAGGGTGCGCGAAATATAGGTGATACAGAATTCTATAGATTTTTGCATCATAACATGCTATCACCTTTTGCTTACTATGGATTAGTGACTATGCTGCTGACTCTGATTTTTATAATATGTATGTTGATATTATACAAGATACTGCGTTTGAGAATGCTGCATTGAAAAATAAACATTTCAAACGTGCACGTGTATTCTTTGCCTCCCAGTTTCGGTTTGGAATGATTATATAACGAAAGAGTGTTCATGTGTTCCACGATACCTGAGGTACTCTAAGTTCATGTTCTGGATTGTCTAAGTCATTGGTAAGTTTACTACCGATGAGACACTGTAGCTAGCTTGGTAAGGGGATTTCTGAAACAAAGGTGAGTTTTGGATCATCCTAACTCACCCAGGTTCTAGATCTCTGTGCACAGTTCTGTAGGAGAACGGAAACCCTGCTACAGACTCACATACACAATCATACACCCATGTAGAGACCAAAACAGGTACTTACAAATTCACTCACAGATCCACAGACACTTTTACACCCATTCACAGACCCACTCAGACACTCTCACACCCACTTACAGTCCTACTCAGATACTCTCATACCTAATCACTGACCCATTCAGACTCTCGTACACCTACTCATAGACCCACTCAGTAACAAATCTATTCTCAGACCCACATGCATGCTCAAACACTATTATAGCCACTCACATGCCTACTCACAGATACTCATACATTCACTTAAGCACCCATAAACCAATCAAGTACCCACTCACAGACTTATACAGCCGCTCATATACCTACTCAGTGACAGGCCTACACAGAAACCCTAAGACCCACTCAAAACTCACAGACTCATAAACAGACTCACACAGAGACTCAATCACCCACTCATACAGACACTCAGAAACGTACTCATAGACTAAAACAGACACATATATCCCCACTCCTAGGTCTACTCAGTCGCTCTCACACCTACTCACAGACCCACACATCCACTCACATACTCCCTTACAGAACTATACAGACACCCACTCACAGACCCACACATCCACTCATACACTCCCTTACAGAACTATACAGTGCCTCGCACACCTATTTACAGACCCATATAGCCACTCATATACCCACTCACAGACCTACTCACACACTGACATAGATACTCACACACCCACTTAGAGAGTCACACAGGCACTCACAGGCTAATTTAATAATTAGGCACCCATTCTCAGATCTCCACATCTACTCATACTCATACACCCCCACTCAAAATCCCACATAGACACACACACTCACTTATATACCCATACAGCCACTCATACACAAACTCAGACCAATTTGGAGACTCACACACTTACTGACAGACTCAGATACTCAAACTACCAGTGACAGATCCACACATGAACTTGCATACCCATTTACAGACCAACTCACATATGTACACACTCATATAAACATTCACACACCCCTCCATAGACTAAGACAGGTACTTACAAATACACTCACTGATCCACAGACACATGTACACCTACTCACAGACCCACTCAGACACTCTCACACCCACTCATAGTCCTACTAAGATACTCTCACACCCACTCACAGACCCACTGAGACACTCACAACCCCATTCACAGACCCACTCAGTCACAAATCTACTCACAGACCCACACATATGCGCAAGCACTATTACAATGCTCACACACCCACTCACAGACCCACAAAGACACTTACACACTCAGTTCAACATACATGCAATCAATCATATACCCACTCACACACCTATATAGCCACTCATATACCCACTCATAAACCCAATCAGACATTCTCATACCCACTCATAGTCCTATTCAGATACTCTCAAGCCCACTCACAGAACCACTCAGATACTCATACACCCACTCACAGACCCACTCAGTCACAGATCTACTCACAGACCCACACACATGTTCAAGCACTGTTACAGCCCCTCACACACCCATGCACAGAACCACACAGACACTTGCAAACTCACACACTCACTTAGACACCCATACAGACAATTATATACCCACTCACAGACCTATATAGCCACTCATAGACCCACTCAAACACTCACACTCTCAGTGACAGACCCACACAAGAACTCATACACCCAACTCTAAGTCCCACTCACAAACTCTACTCATAGACTGAAACAGACACACACTCCCAGTTCTACCCAGTCACTCAGACACTCATATACCCACTGACCGACCCACACAGGAACTCACATATCCACTCACACAATCACAAAGCACTCACATACCCATTCAGAGATCTATACAGTCATTCACACAGCCACTAACATGCTTAAACAGACATATACACAGCCTCTCACAGAGCTACAAGGGCCCTCAAACACCCACTCACAGACCCATACAGGTACTCTCACACACCCACTCACAGACCCACACAGACACACACAGACACTTACACACTTACACACTCACTTAGACATATGTACTGCCAATCATATACCCACTCACGCACCTATATAGCCACTCATATACCAACTCATAAACCCGCTCAGCCACTCTCACACCCACTCACAGTCCTACTCAGATCCTCTCATACCCACTCACAGACCCACTCAGATACTCATATACTCACTCACAGACCCACTCAGCCACAGATCTAATCACAGACCCACACACATGTTCAAGCACTGTTACAGCCAATCACATACCCATGCACAGACCCACACAGACACTCACACACTCACTTAGACACCCATACAGCCAATTATATACCCACTCATAGACCTATATAGCCACTATGTAGCCACTCATAGACCCACTCAGACACTCACACTCCCAGTGACAGACCCACACAAGAACTTATACACCCACTCTAAGTCCCACTCACAAACTCACATACTCAGTCACAGATTCACACAGAGACTCAATTGCCAACTCATACAGCTACTCAGAAACCTACTCATAGACTGAAACACACACACACACTCCCATGTCTACCCAGTCACTCTCACACCTACTCACAGACAACTCACAGCGCCACTCAGACACTCATATACCCAGTGGTAGACCCACTAAGACACATATATACCTAGTGACCGACCCACACAGGAACTCACATATCCACTCACACAATCACAGACCCACTCACAGAGCACTCACATACCCACTCATAGATCTATGCAGTCATACACAGCCACTAACATGCTTACCCAGGCATATACACAGCCTCTCAAAGAGCTACAAGGACGCTCAAGCACCCACTCACAGACAGGCCCACACAGGTACTCACACACCCAATCACAGCCCCACATATACATTAAGACTCCCGTTCACAGACCAACTTATAAAGTCACATACTTATTCACAAATGCACTCAGATACTCACTCCCAGTGACATAAGAACTCCTACAGACCCATTGAGAAACTCACAGACCTATTCACAGACTCACACAAAGTCTTAATCACCCACTCATACAGGTATTCAGAAACCTACTCATAGACCCAAACAGACACACAAACATACTTCATCACAGGCCCACTCAGTCAATCTCATACCCACTCACAGGCCCATTAGACACTCTTATACCCAGTGACAAACCCACTCAGATACTCACATACCCAGTGATAGATCCACACAGGAACTCACATATGCACTCACACAATAATAGACCCATTCCCACACCACTCACACACCCACTCAGAGATCCACACTGCCACTCACATGCAGACACAGGCCAACACATAGCCATTCACAGAGCTACAAAGACCATCACACACCCACTCACAGACCCACATAGCCACTCACACATCCACTCACAGACCCACATATATATATATTCAGACTCCCATTCACAGACCTACTTAGAAAGTCCCACACTTATCACAGATCCACTCAGACGCATGCTCCCAGTGATATAGGAACTCTCACACGCATATTTATAGACCCACTCACATACTCACAGATTCTCTCACAGACTCACAGACACTCACATACCATCTCAGAGTTTCACACAGGCACCCACACAGCCACTCACATACTCACAGAGGCACTCTCATATCGATTTACAGTCCCATTCACACACTCTCACATCCACTCACAAATCCACTCAGACATTCACATACCTATTTATATACCCATGTAGGCACTCAGAGACCTACTAACAGACCCAATCAAACACACACACAACTCACAAACCTATTCCGATTCTCTCACAACTACTCACAGACATACTCAGACAGTTACCCACCCACTCACTATGAAAGGTACTGCAAAAGTTCAATTGTATACTTTGTGTACTACTAATGTGTGATACTATTTCTAACATATATCATGTGAGTGGCTGTGTGATTGTGTGTAGCTGTGTGTGACTGGGTGTCTTAGTGGTTGCATGGGTGTGTGAGTGTTTGCATGGGTGAATAAGTAGGTGTGTGGATAGCTGTATGGACGAGCGAGTGGCTGTGTGAGTGTTTGCATTGGTAAGGGAGTGGGTGTCTTGGTGGCTGTATAGGTGAGTGAAAGGGTATGTGAGTGGCTGTATGGGTGGTTAAGTGGGTATGTGAGTAGCTATATGGTAGATGGAGTGACTTTGTCAGTGGCTGTATGGGTGAGTGACTGTGTGTGTATGTGGCGGTATGGGTGAGTTAGTGGTTGTTGCGGTGGGAGTTTAGTTAACTGAGTGGGTATGTGAGTGGTTGTATTTGAGAGTAAGTGTCTGTTTGAGTAATTGTATGCGTGAGTGAATAGAAATGCAAGTGTATGTATGGATGAATAAAAGGGTATGTAAGCGGTGTTGTGGGTGTGTGAGTAACTGCTAAGAGGCCATATGAGTGAATAAATAGGTATGCAAATCGCTGTATGGATCATAGAGTGGCTGTGTGAATGACTGTATGGGTGAGTGAGAGGAAGTGTGAATGGGTGTATAATCTGAACCTAACTATAACATCCGTGTACGCTTTGCTTTTTTCAATAAATATCCAAGACTGTCAGTACTTGGCCCACTGGAGCACTAGTTAATAACAATTACAGTTACCAAGAATGGAAGATGTATTAATAAAATATGCACAAGATGTACAAACTGAAATACCCCAATATGGCCGCCGCATATCTACCCTCCTCAAAGGTCTAAAAACACCCTTGCCACAGAATAACCATAGCTGCCCCTTAACCATGAAAACACCATTATCACCCATTACCCCTTCCACCTCTAAACCCTAAAATCCTCCCCACCACTAAATACCCTCACCTACCCTAAAAATACCCCTACCACCCAATACCATGACCCAGCCTTAAACCCAAAAAATACTGTTACCATTCAGCACTCACTAGCCCCATAACCCTAAAAATGCCCTTACCACCCAATACCATTCCCAAACTCTAAAGCCTAAAAACATCCTAACACGCAATGCCCCTACCCTCCCCTAAATATTAAAAACATCTTTATCACCCAATTGTCTTAAACCTTAAAAAGACCCCTAGCACCCAACACCCCTATCTATCCCAACCCTAACCTCTAAAAAGAATATACACACACATACACACTTTTTTTTTATTATACTGCAATTTAAAGGCATGTGTTGTAAAGACATATTTGTGGTAAAGGCTTGCGTTCCAAAGGCAATGCATCATAAAGGCATTTGGTGGTAATGGGAGCATGGTAAATGTATTCAAATGTAATGCCCATGTTGTGAAGGCTGTAGGATAGAAGCACCAAAAAGCAAGACTTAGAGCTATAGTTTTTCAGAAGGTGTGAATGTGTCTATTTCAGTGTAGTGTAAGTTAAGAAAACCAAACCCTGTGGGAGGGCACCCTCAATCTAGACAACTCACTGTGACTCAGCCATTAACAAAGGCACACTTAACTAGGTGGCCATCTGAACTATGTATATTAATCTATACAAAACTTGTGACATAGCAAACAAATGTACTGCGGAAATTACAACACTGATGATAATATTTTATGGGTAAGACCTCAACCGAAGATGCTTTGTTCATCCAAGAGTGGATATCAGTCTATGTGAGTGTAAGATCCAAGACACAAAGAAAATTAGTAACTGGCAGAAATAAATAGGGAAGGTGATCTTGGCATTAAATGTTTCAGGATTAGACAGACAAATTAATTTCAGGCAACCTTGTACAAGCTTGGTCAACCTGTAATTTAATTCCAATAAACCAACCATTTCAATTTGAGGAAGACACTGAAGTAGTGAAGGCAGCAGAGAGGGCCAGAGGTGTGCAGTTCTTTTAAATCAATGAGAATTAGATTTTCCAAGCAGTGAAATGAAACCCAAGAATGAAAGAACTGACAACCCTAAAGGGCAGGAATTTAATTGAACGTTCAAGAGTTTTACTTAATCTAAAGGTGGAAAGAGGATCTCTGCTGTTTTGTCAGCCATTCAAAGGATACACACCTTAGAGTATGTCCATTTTTCGTATGAAAGCATGA
Organism: Lissotriton vulgaris; assembly: GCF_964263255.1. Lineage (NCBI taxonomy): Eukaryota > Metazoa > Chordata > Amphibia > Caudata > Salamandridae > Lissotriton > Lissotriton vulgaris. Next base: position 1,474,222,855 of record NC_141685.1, read on the forward strand.
GGAGTTGCTATATATATCTATCTATCTATACATATATATATATATATATATATATATATATATATATATATATATATATATATATATATATATATACATTCATGGAAAAAAACACAGGTTACAGCAATGTTATAGTTAGGCTGACATTTCATTTGTACAAATCCTGTGAAATTCAGACGTTATAGTTAGCTGAGCTAACTATAACTCGTGCCACCTCAATGTACTGCTGATGACGGCACATATTACAACACTCATGACATGGTCAGTGACATCACTCATGACATAAGTCATGACATCTCAAATTACATCACTGCTGACATAATCCTCATAATCTCTGATGCACCTACTCACACCCCAATAGAACATTTCATACACCCACTGAAAATTCCAGACTTCCATTCTCGAAACCATAGACAGACCAATACCAGTTATTTTATACCCACTCACAGATTCATTAGTCTATACACACATCCACTCACTCACCAATACAGCCACTCATATACTCAGTCACTCATCAATACAGCCACTGATATATCCACTAATAAACTCATACAGTCACACATACTGCCACTCACCCATAGAGCGACTCACACACCTAGTCAGTCACCCAGAGTCAATCACACTGCCACGTATTCACCTATGCAGTTATACACACCACCTCACGTATTGGTAACACATGCTTACTCTCTTATACAGTGATGCCAAAGGGTATGATGGACGGAGCGCTTGAGCAAATCAAACACTCACCCCCAGTCAAATGATCTGGGTTTATTCCATCATCATTCTTTAGCTCACTCCACCACCCCAGTTCAGACATGGCCATATGCAAATCAGTCTGACCCTGTGCCTCATGGGGACAGTCCAGCCCAAAATGCCAAGCCATGTCTTACCTGGACCGGAAACCAGCATGCTAGGACTGGTTTCTGGCTAATCAGCCGTTATCAGCCTGGCTAGCTTGAATCCAGTGGTAAAGTGAGCAAGGGACCCATGTCTGAGCATGGTGGAGTGAGCTAAAGAATGATGATGGATTAAACCCAGATCAGTTGACTGGGGGTGAGTGTTTGATTTTCTCAAGCGCTCTGTCCATTAGTATTTCTTACTCTCTTATACAATCACTGACACAAGCACACACTCACCCATACAGCCACTCTTACAATTACTCACTAAAACATACAGGCACTTATATACTCCAACACTCATATATACTGGTTTTATTATATGCAGTTACTCACCGATATACCACTGAGACATCCATTCAATCACTAACACAGCCATACGCACACTCACTCACCCATAAAGCCTCTCGCAGACGCACTCATGAACCAATACACCCAGTGAATCACCCACTCAAACATCCATGCAGAGAGTCACACACCCCCTCAACCACCCACACTGACACTCAGGTACCCATACAAGTACTCAGACAAGGAATCAATAACCCATATAGAAACTCATGTAGCTACCCACTAACCCTTGCAGCAACTTAATCACCAAGTGACAGACTTATAAAGACATTCACACAGATTAGTCACTCACCCATACATTAACTGAGACACGTATAATCGCTCACTTATAAGTCAGTCACATACCCACTGAATCGCCTATACCGACACTCATACACCCACTCATTCTTCAATACACCTTTGTGGATATATATTTATATAATTCTTAAACTTTTTAGAAACACTCACAGTCAGGTCAGGTCAAAGATACATTATTAGGCCACTAACAGCCATAAAAGCAAACATATAAAACATTTAGGAATGAGTTTGACTAGGGCTATTTATACATACAGATAAAGATAAAACTCATCATCAAAAAAACTCAGTCACTGGAAGATGTCATCAGTGATGTCATTTGAAATGTCAGCAGTGATGTCATTTAAGATTTCATCAGTGATGTCATCAGTAATCTCACTGTCATGTCATGAGTGATGTAATATGTGACGTCACCAGCAGTGCATTGCTGTTGTGCAAATTATAGTTAGCTCAGCCAACTATAACAGCTGAATTTCAATTTCGTAAAAGTGAAATGGCAGCCTAACTATAATGTTCCCGTAATTTGTTGTTTATTCTGTGAATAACTAAGGTTTTTTTAAATGCTAATTCCTAACAATAAAATCCCTGAAACCTGTGGCATTTTCAGTGTATTTCTAAGGTTTTTTAAATGCTAATTCTTAACTATAACATCTCGGAACCTTTGGTTTTTCCAGTGAATTTAAAAGGTTTTTTAACAAGCGCTCACGTTTGGAGAGTGGTGGAGAAAAAGGGCTGGGCCTTCATCCAGCTCCCAAGGTCCTTCTGGAGTAGAGTGGACTTCATCCCCCAACCAGTAATGCGACAGGAGGTGGAGAAAGACGGCATTTTTTGACTTGCCTATAACTTTGGCGTCATTTGACCAATCTTCATGAAATGTTCCCAAACAATTGTCACTGTAGGTTTTGGGTGTCATGGAAAGTTTGGGTGTGATCCATGCAGTGGGGACTGAGAATATGAGGCACAAAATAAGCCACAGCTACAGCCTGAAACGCTGAACAGACTTACACTGAATTTGGCAGGGAGGTAAATGTTGGTTCAAGGAATGCCTTTTGCTTATTTGGTGTAATTCAATTCAGTAGTTGTGGAGTAAATTAAGTTTAAAGTTATAGTGATATCTGTGGCTAAGGATATTTTGCAGTGGTTTTGCAATTAATTGTAAATGCACGCATATAAGTGAATGCTCTGATTGGCTGGACGGAACCTGAACAGAAAGTTGGGGCCACCATTTTATTGCTCGGGAATGGTTCCTGAGGCTGAACATTTCAGAAAAAGCCAACATGAGGGGTCAGAGTAGAGGTACTACTACACTACACTACATGTGGAGTGGTGCGGCTCACTGGTTAGAGGTGGCAGACCCGGAAGCAGAGAACGGCCCGGGACCAGGGTTCAATAGCCAACACGGCAGGGTCGTGGACCAGGGTCAGCGGACTCAATAATTCTCGCCTCGGTGCCTACTCTAATCAGGGATCACACTCGGCAACTCTGGGCATTAGCTTGCCTCATTTCTACAACGGCCCCACACATTCGCCGGGGATGCCTGGTTTCACCTTGGAGATACCCAGTAGGGACCATCTCACAGGGATAGCCAGGACGGGTTCCCCAGCGGTCTACAGCGCCACGACGCCTCAGGGCAGCAGTGCGCTTTACAAGACACATACATTTACTCTGACCCCATGTTTGAGAAATTGGGGTCTTAGTGACATAAGTTATGTGGCCAAAATTGATTTTTGTAATCGCACACAAAATTCACAATGATGCCGCGACTGCCAGTGCAGCCCCCGTATCGTTGTGGGGAGATATCAACTAAGGGGTTTGCATAGGCACGCCTCGTGAAACTCAGCAAAATGGTTAAAAAACTCTGCAATGCTATGCATACTAGCGCATGCTCGCTAGACGTTTCGGCAATGCGGATTGCGTGTTTGGGGGGAAATGTCACGCGTACTTCACCACGCGGTCACCAAAAGGTGCGGCCATCTTGTTTTACTACTCTTTGTATGGTTCTGGTGCCTGTTTTTGAATCCTGTCAAATCTTTTCAATCCTTTGTTTCTAAAACCTTTTTCTGATCTTTTTCATTTATTATCTCTCGCTCTCTCTTCTTAAGTGTATATTTTGAGTTTATTTCTACTTTTACTGTGTTTTTCTATTACTTGCTTTTTTTTACTTCCCTACTTCTTCTTCTGACTTTATTTATTACTTCTACGTTTTCTTTTCTGCCCCCCGCCTCCCTTAGAACCATGGCTAAGTGTAGTTCGACCAGGAGCCGCCTTCCTGGCGGAAGACAGCACTCAGAGGGGGTGCATCCCTGGGCCTTGTTCTCAGAGGTGGAGGGGATGTATGACGTTACCACGCATACTTTTACCACGCATACCTTTACAACGCGGTATTTACAACGAATACCGTTACAACGCATAGCGCTTAGAGGTGCTGGATAGTGGTAAGTATAATTTTCTATTCCAACTCCAGTCCCCGTGGACACTAGGGAAGGTGTTGGATAGAAAATTAAACTTATTCCCTATCCTAGAGCGCCCCCCAGCACAATGCGTTGTAATGGTATGAGTGGTAATGCCTGCGTTGTAATGGTAGTGCGTTGTAAAAAATGCGTGCTAAAGGTTGTATACCAGGTGGAGGTGGGTGCCACAGTTTTTTTCATGCAGCGCTACCTCCACTTAACCTTGGCAGCAGGCGGCAGGACTGGTTATAGCTATAGGACCCAGGAGCATCACCGCCGATGGGAGAGGGTAAGCCTGGCAGTATTTCGCTGCTCTGAGGTCCGGCGTAGCCACAACCTGCTGACTCACCGGTGGTCCGATATCCTGGACCGGGAGCAGGATCTGCTGGACCTGCTAGGTGTTGTCGTTGTGGGGCTTAGTGAGTAGGTAATTATATTTATATCATTATTGTGTGTTCTGTTTATTGCAAACATTATTTTTTTCCCAGATAGCAAGACTGCTGCTGCTACTTACATGCAGGTAAGTTACGTTTAAAGATCTTACATTATGTGATTGTTATTTTTCTAGACAGGTGCTCAGCACTACTAATCTTACTTGTTTGCAACTTTGCAATCGCTTGGGCTGATTTTATGTAAGATAGGTTAGAGAACTTAAGTTGGGTAATGCTAAAGAGAATCCTTTCCTTCGTCCTGTCACTAAATAGTATTTTGGTCGGTAGGTAGTTATTTTAGTTAGTTACTTAGTATTAATAGGTAATTTTTTAGTGGTCCGCGTGACACGTTCTCTGTTACATGCTGCTGACTCCAGTCCTTAAAAGAACATTTTGTAGTTTGTTAGTGAGTGAATAATATAGCAACTCATCAGTACATCAGCAGCAACCAACCAACAATTTGGAGTATACTATATGCATGCGTCCATCTATGTATTTTTGAGTACTAGAATAAATGGAAATGCAGACTTAATGAATAATTGGACAGTTAAAGAGGATTGATTCATTGATGATTATGAATGAGATCGGAACTTAGAAGAAGCAAATATAATTTTTGGAAACTCATTCCAATGTCTTTGAAATAGGCGAGCTAGGTGGTACTTAGGTTTGGATTCTGGAATCAGAATGGAACACTGGATTAAAAAATACAATAACTAGATGGTCTGTGATTGCGATACTACTAATCAATCAGAATAGATAAGTCAATTGTTTTGCAATTGTCGTTTCCTGTCAAAAAATCTTTTTAGTGTATGTCAAGAAACAATGGTTCTTGTGGCAAAAATAATGTATAATAATGATAATTATACTGCGTAATGGCATAAAAAAAGGATCATATGAATGCCAGGCAATGAGGAAACCGAATACAATGTGATTGAATATTTGCAATTCATATCAATTATTCAGAAAGTTTTCACATATATATACATCTGAACGAGTATGGATTAATATGCGCAGCCATGTGCAAGAAGTGAAGACCACCGGTAAGTGAAAAAATGAATAGAATACTCACACTGGGCCCAGCCGGGTGCTCAGTGTAAGGATGGGGAAGAAGAGGAGGAGGGGCTGGCAATAAGTGATGAGGCAAGGTGGATGCCAATGTCTGGGCAACAGAGCTTCTCCTGGAGTGCTGGTCGAGCTGTACTTCTATTGAATTAAGGGTGGGAACAGACAATGTTTCCCTTGATTGCAAATCTGCTTCAATGAGCAGAGTCCCAAGCGTGCGGCCGCTACGCGTGCTTTCTCCTAGGCATCTGTGAGGTTCAATGAACCAGGCATCGGCATACACCTTGCCTCACCAGTTATTACCTACCAGCCCCTCTTCCTCTTCTTCCCCATCCTCACACTGAGCACCCAGTGGGTCCAGTGTGAATATTCTATTCATTTTTTTCACCTACGGGTGTTCTTCACTTCTTGGTTCATTGTGAGTGGGGTTCCCTTGGTGTCTATTTGTAAAAAAAAATCTTTTTAGAGCTTTTAAAAAAATATGTATTATTTGTTTCACACCAATCAATTTTTGTCTCTTTAATATGTCCTACATCATCAGCATCCAAGAGAAAAAAGAAGACGACGGCGTCTGAGGCGGGAGCTGGAGATGCCTCCCAGGGCCAGGATCGCTCCTCTACAGAGAGCTCTGCTGCTGGCCTCAGTAAGTCCTCCTGTTGTTAATATTAATAAATATATTTCCTTAACTTTTACTGCACCATTTTTTTTTCTAGCTAATATTTCCGTTTCCTAATTCTATTTTTTCTTCGATCTATCTGTGTCTAAATTTTTCTTATCCCTGCATTACCTACCTACTTAGTTATTATATTTCTAGTATCTGGTTTTTTTACATCAATATAACTGCCTTTGATCTGACTGTGTACTACTATTAGGCTATCTATAGCTTGCCCAGTTAACCACTCTTTTTATTTTCAAAATGTTTTAAAACTCAGAATCACCAATAGCTCCAGCCACCGAGTCCATTCATTTGGGTTGTCCTCTTCTTTAGAGGCTTTTCGAAAACTGCCACCAACAAAATGCCCAGCCAGATATTTTACTCTTTTTGATAGCATAGGACATATTACTGCTGTCTACTCCACCCTAATAGTACCAGATTTGTACTAGTGATGTGTGCGGTGTATGTATGTATTCTATTTTTAGGTCTCGGCTAGAAGCTAGCGAAGCTCGCTCTCACCAGAGACCTATAGTTATCGGCTCAGCTTCCGCGCGCATTTCTGCCGAAGGAGGCGATTTGCGCCGGCCACGCGCGCGCGAACGTGCTCGCAGTGGCCAGGTGCTGTCCTCCTGGAAAGCAGCCTCCCACAACTCAGAACGCTGCTCGTGCTCACGCCTGCTCCCAGGGCACGCACTCTCTCATCTGTGCGACTTGGTAGAGCAGCTTGTAGTGTTCCTCCCTCTTCTCAAAAGTACACAGGTCGCAGTCTTCTCTTTATGCAGGATGGGCGGATCGCCCGACAAACGCTGGTTCTTTTATTTCACCCACGCTCGCCTGACTCCCGTTGATATTAAAGCATTTCTGGTGCATCGAAGCATCGAGCGAGGGAAAGTGCTTACGTTTATTTTCTCTTCCTACAAGTACACCACATGTGATAAGCATGGGTCATTGTAGCATCACCCAAACATAGATAGTACATGCTGCTTCTGCAACGAAAGGCATGACTCAGTTAACCTGCTCCTGCATTCAGTGGTAAGAAGAGAGGAGTTCGCCTAATGGCTAGGGCGCTCGACCTCGGACCTGGGGAACACGGTTCGAGTCTTGGGAATATCGTGAAAACCTCCTGTGATTCTGGGCAAATCCCTGTGCCTCACAAAATGAATGTGTGTCCTTGTGTAACGTAATTGGTGCTATGTAAAGCGCTCTGGACTAAGCGTGGGCGGAAAATCCGTTCCGCTCGCGGATTTTGCGGATTTTCGGGAAATCCGCAATCCGCGAGATTTGCGGATTTCCCGCAAAATCCGCAAATTCGCACGCAGCGGATTTTTTTGGCGGCGCGCGGCGTTGGTGATACAATTTTTGCGGCGCGCGGCGTTTATCATCGTTTGCCGAGTTGTTTTTTTCGATAGTTTGCGAGTGCTGCGCCATTTTGGATCTTGCTGTGTGATCCCGCGGGAATTGGCGAGCGCGATTACGTCATCGCGGCTTGCCAGCGATAGTTTGTCAACGCGAGTACGGCGAGATCACGTCTCGCGGTACTTCGCAATTGCGAGATTTGAGATGCGGCGAGCGAAAATATAAATTTGCAATTCTGCACAAGAAATCCACCAGCAAGCAGCATAAACCTTCTAGAAATGATGATTTTTATGTGAATAACTCCTTAGTTTGACATTTGCCTGCACTTTTTTAGCGAGGAGTCCATTTTGGGGAGGGGGGCAGGGGGGTGGGAGGAAGGAAGTGCCCCATAGTCTTCAACTTCCTGTTCCTGTTCAGCAGGCTCCTCCCAGTGCTTTGTCCATCTCCTGGTCACTTTTCATTCGGATGTGGACCTGGAAGGATTACTTTTTGTGGATGCTGCTGGATCTTTGGATTTGAGGCCTTTTTGACTTTCTTTGGATCACTGTTGGATTAGAAATTTTACAAGTAAGTTTGTTTGGGGCATTACAGTTGCTGCAACTAAAATTTTGGGATTTTCGATTTTTGGGCTGTTTTGGGGCCTTTTCCCCAGGGGTACTCAGTGGTGGGTGGACTGTGGTTGTCTTGAACTTAAACATCATGGAGGCCATAGATGAATTGGGATTGTGCTGATTTTTCTGTGTTTTTCGATTTTTTTTTTTTGTAAAATTTTGTGTTTTTCGATTTTTGACCTGTTGTTGGGGCCTTGACCAGGGGTAGTGAGTGGTGCATGGGCCTAGTCTTTCTGTGGGCTGTCTTGAATTTAAACATCATGGAGGCCATGGATGGAATGGGATTGTGCTGATTTTGCAGTGTTTTTCGATTTTTGGGGGTGTTCATGGGGAGGGACATGCCATGTGGCTGGTGGCCATTTTGAGTGCAGCTACAGGCACTGGCCATGTGCTGGCAGGCAAGTGGCCATTTTGAATGCAGGCTTTGTTGTTAGGCCTCCAACCATTTTGCCTACTTTTCAACCTTTATTTATGCCCAGGGGTAGTGAGTCTTGCATGGGCCTAGTATTTCTGTGGGTTGTCTTGAATTTAAACATCATGGAGGCCATGGATTGAATGGGATTGTGCTGATTTTGCAGTGTTTTTCGATTTTTGGGCCTGTACTTGTGGCCTTTTCACCAGGGGTATTTCAGTCTAGCATGGGCCTAGTCTTTCTGTGGGCTGTCTTGAATTTAAACATCATGGAGGCCATGGATGGAATAGGATTGTGCTGATTTTGCAGTGTTTTTCGATTTTTGGGCCTGTACTTGTGGCCTTTTCACCAGGGGTATTTGAGTCTAGCATGGGCCTAGTCTTTCTGTGGGCTGTCTTGAATTTAAACATCATGGAGGCCATGGATGGAATAGGATTGTGCTGATTTTGCAGTGTTTTTCGATTTTTGGGCCTGTACTTGTGGCCTTTTCACCAGGGGTATTTGAGTCTAGCATGGGCCTAGTCTTTCTGTGGGTTGTCTTGAATTTAAACATCATGGAGGCCATGGATTGAATGGGATTGTGCTGATTTTGCAGTGTTTTTCGATTTTTGGGGGTGTTCATGGGGAGGGACATGCCATGTGGCTGGTGGCCATTTTGAGTGCAGCTACAGGCACTGGCCATGTGCTGGCAGGCAAGTGGCCATTTTGAATGCAGGCTTTGTTGTTAGGCCTCCAACCATTTTGCCTACTTTTCAACCTTTATTTATGCCCAGGGGTAGTGAGTCTTGCATGGGCCTAGTATTTCTGTGGGTTGTCTTGAATTTAAACATCATGGAGGCCATGGATTGAATGGGATTGTGCTGATTTTGCAGTGTTTTTCGATTTTTAGGCCTGTACTTGTGGCCTTTTCACCAGGGGTATTTCAGTCTAGCATGGGCCTAGTCTTTCTGTGGGCTGTCTTGAATTTAAACATCATGGAGGCCATGGATGGAATAGGATTGTGCTGATTTTGCAGTGTTTTTCGATTTTTGGGCCTGTACTTGTGGCCTTTTCACCAGGGGTATTTGAGTCTAGCATGGGCCTAGTCTTTCTGTGGGCTGTCTTGAATTTAAACATCATGGAGGCCATGGATGGAATAGGATTGTGCTGATTTTGCAGTGTTTTTCGATTTTTGGGCCTGTACTTGTGGCCTTTTCACCAGGGGTATTTGAGTCTAGCATGGGCCTAGTCTTTCTGTGGGTTGTCTTGAATTTAAACATCATGGAGGCCATGGATTGAATGGGATTGTGCTGATTTTGCAGTGTTTTTCGATTTTTGGGGGTGTTCATGGGGAGGGACATGCCATGTGGCTGGTGGCCATTTTGAGTGCAGCTACAGGCACTGGCCATGTGCTGGCAGGCAAGTGGCCATTTTGAATGCAGGCTTTGTTGTTAGGCCTCCAACCATTTTGCCTACTTTTCAACCTTTATTTATGCCCAGGGGTAGTGAGTCTTGCATGGGCCTAGTATTTCTGTGGGTTGTCTTGAATTTAAACATCATGGAGGCCATGGATTGAATGGGATTGTGCTGATTTTGCAGTGTTTTTCGATTTTTGGGCCTGTACTTGTGGCCTTTTCACCAGGGGTATTTCAGTCTAGCATGGGCCTAGTCTTTCTGTGGGCTGTCTTGAATTTAAACATCATGGAGGCCATGGATTGAATGGGATTGTGCTGATTTTGCAGTGTTTTTCGATTTTTGGGGGTGTTCATGGGGAGGGACATGCCATGTGGCTGGTGGCCATTTTGAGTGCAGCTACAGGCACTGGCCATGTGCTGGCAGGCAAGTGGCCATTTTGAATGCAGGCTTTGTTGTTAGGCCTCCAACCATTTTGCCTACTTTTCAACCTTTATTTATGCCCAGGGGTAGTGAGTCTTGCATGGGCCTAGTATTTCTGTGGGTTGTCTTGAATTTAAACATCATGGAGGCCATGGATTGAATGGGATTGTGCTGATTTTGCAGTGTTTTTCGATTTTTGGGCCTGTACTTGTGGCCTTTTCACCAGGGGTATTTCAGTCTAGCATGGGCCTAGTCTTTCTGTGGGCTGTCTTGAATTTAAACATCATGGAGGCCATGGATGGAATAGGATTGCGCTGATTTTGCAGTGTTTTTCGATTTTTGGGCCTGTACTTGTGGCCTTTTCACCAGGGGTATTTGAGTCTAGCATGGGCCTAGTCTTTCTGTGGGTTGTCTTGAATTTAAACATCATGGAGGCCATGGATTGAATGGGATTGTGCTGATTTTGCAGTGTTTTTCGATTTTTGGGGGTGTTCATGGGGAGGGACATGCCATGTGGCTGGTGGCCATTTTGAGTGCAGCTACAGGCACTGGCCATGTGCTGGCAGGCAAGTGGCCATTTTGAATGCAGGCTTTGTTGTTAGGCCTCCAACCATTTTGCCTACTTTTCAACCTTTATTTATGCCCAGGGGTAGTGAGTCTTGCATGGGCCTAGTATTTCTGTGGGTTGTCTTGAATTTAAACATCATGGAGGCCATGGATTGAATGGGATTGTGCTGATTTTGCAGTGTTTTTCGATTTTTGGGCCTGTACTTGTGGCCTTTTCACCAGGGGTATTTCAGTCTAGCATGGGCCTAGTCTTTCTGTGGGCTGTCTTGAATTTAAACATCATGGAGGCCATGGATGGAATAGGATTGTGCTGATTTTGCAGTGTTTTTCGATTTTTGGGCCTGTACTTGTGGCCTTTTCACCAGGGGTATTTGAGTCTAGCATGGGCCTAGTCTTTCTGTGGGCTGTCTTGAATTTAAACAGCATGGAGGCCATGGATGGAATAGGATTGTGCTGATTTTGCAGTGTTTTTCGATTTTTGGGCCTGTACTTGTGGCCTTTTCACCAGGGGTATTTGAGTCTAGCATGGGCCTAGTCTTTCTGTGGGTTGTCTTGAATTTAAACATCATGGAGGCCATGGATGGAATGGGATTGTGCTGATTTTGCAGTGTTTTTCGATTTTTGGGGGTGTTCATGGGGAGGGACATGCCATGTGGCTGGTGGCCATTTTGAGTGCAGCTACAGGCACTGGCCATGTGCTGGCAGGCAAGTGGCCATTTTGAATGCAGGCTTTGTTGTTAGGCCTCCAACCATTTTGCCTACTTTTCAACCTTTATTTATGCCCAGGGGTAGTGAGTCTTGCATGGGCCTAGTCTTTCTGTGGGTTGTCTTGAATTTAAACATTATGGAGGGCATGGATGGATTGGGATTGTGCTGATTTTGCAGTGTTTTTCGATTTTTTTGTGCTCTATAACTGAACTGATGTTCCTCTGTCTTCCATTTTTTTTAGGTGCACAAGACTCAAGAGAACCACCAGTGCCAGGAAGAAGTCCTGCAGCGGTGTGTGTGTGCAGCATAACGTCACGCGACGTCACGTCTGGCCTCAGACAACTCTACAATTCGTGCAACTGCGGCCTGCTGTCTGACCTGCTCTGAAGAAGATGGCCCCAAAGAAAGTTCTCCGTAGCTCCTCTAGCAAGAAAGTTGCTAGTAAGGAGCAGAAGAAGCAAGTTACCAAGGAGGCTGGTGTGCCACCCGCCACTTTTTTTGGGAGCAAAAAAAAAAGTACGCCTGCAGCAGCAGGATCTGCTGGGGACCAACCTGAGAGCAGCACCCCTGCTCCATTGGGTTCAGTGCCTCCACCACCACGCCAACTTAAGTCAAAGCCCTTGAGTGCTTCAGAGGCAGTCAGTGTACTTCTCCAATCACCATCGACCAGTGATGTTGGCTCATCGCAAGAAAGTAGCAGCAATGTCCCTGAATCAACACAGGTTGTTGTAACTCATCTGACAAGTGTTGAACAACCACAGCCGCAACAACAACACCATGTGCAAGTACACGCCCAAGTACATGTGGAAGGAGAGGCAGCAAAAGGAGATGCGCAAGCAAAGGTGCATGGACGTTCACAAGTGCCCACAATAGTTGTTCCTCCCGAAGTAGGGGCACATTTGGAAATCGACAATGAAGCTGAGGTATCATTGGAAGCCACTCCTCCTGATGATCATTCATTGTCTTCCACATCCCTAGCAAGGAAAAGATCAAGGGGGGTGTCTACATCTTCTTCAAGCCCACCTCGTTCTGGTGCAAGTGATCTGTCTTGGGAACCACAACTGCGGTCTGACAGTGAGGCAGAGGCACACCATGATCTGACACCGTTACCTAAGCGTAAAAGGAAGGTCGTCCAAAAACTCAAACCTATGGAGTGTGATGAGGCTCAACAAGAAGTGACAGATACTGCTGGTGATGAAGCCTCTCACGATGACGACGAGCCAGTCATCACAAAGGTCACTGCAGCCCCACCGGGCATGCAGCAAAGAGACATTTTGACCCTATCCCGAGAAGCTGCTGAGCGTGATGATGATGTTGGCGAGGAGGCAATGGAAATGGAATCATTAGATTTGGAGTTAAGTAGTACACCAAAACCTACCGCTTCCATATTTCTTCGCAAGAAGGTACCCACCTCGTCCTCGACCTCAATTCGTGGTGGTGAAAGTGCAAAACGTACTGAAGTTCGGCAATCCACATCCTCCACTTCATCTGTCATTAGCAGCAGGACCACCACCACCAGTATCGCCGCCTCCTCCGGCCCCCGAAGACATTTCAAGTCTCCAGTTTGGGACTTCTTTAGTGTTTGCCCAAAAAAGGAAAACGTAGCCATTTGTAGCCTTTGTAAGCTTCTAGTTAGTCGTGGTAAGCTTGGTTCTAACTATGGTACCGGAGGCCAGAGAGGTCATCTTGAGAGAGCGCACCCTGTCCAATGGTTTCCGCACCTAGAGGCGGTCAAGAAAGCCGGAATTGCACGTAATGAAAACGTTGATTTGTCATCTGCTGATGACGAGGAGGTACAAGAAGACGATTCAAACACTTCACTTACACCCAGTTCCCATGTCAGCAGCACACCCCATGGGAGCCACACTAAGAGTGTGGGAGAGAGTGAGACATCAATGCGGAAAAGTTCATCAGCGAGCGTAACTGGGTCGAAGAGATCATCATCATCCCGTAAATCATTGGTCCAGGGCAACATTAAAAAGATGTTGTTTACAGAAGCGCAATATGAACGCAACCACCCAATGACCCGTCTGTATAACACTAAGCTGGCTAAAATGCTAGCTCTGGACCTTCTCCCTTTTTCTTTTGTAGAAGGGGTTGGTTTTCTAGAATTAGTGGCAGTGCTCTGCCCTAAATGGAAGGTTCCTAGCCGGTTCTATTTTGCCCGAGTTGCGGTTCCAGCACTACATGAAGATGTTCTGAAGGTGATTGGGGCAGCTTTGCAGAAGAGTGCTGTTCACACTATACATCTGACAACAGACATGTGGACCAGTGGCGCAGGCGCTGATTACATGTGCATCACTGCACACTGGGTCTCTTTTTCAGGGGCTAAAGCAAAGCTGAACTCAGGTGTTGACACTAACATTGTTTTTAAAGGTGCTCGGAAACATGCAACACTAGCCATGTTTGGTTTGGAGAAACGTCACACAGCAGAAAACATTTTGGATGTCTTTAACACAAAGGTCCTTAACTGTCTGTCCCCACTAAAACGCAAGGTTGGTTATGTTTCCACGGACAATGGCTCCAATATAGTTAAGGCCATGAGGGACGGTTACTATTTCAGAGTGCCGTGTTTGGCGCACTGTATAAACCTGGTTGTCCAAAAATTCTTGGGTAATAAAAGCAGTGCAGCGTACAGTGTATTGGAGAACTGCCGAAAAATTTGCAAGCATTTCAGGCATTCTTTTAAGGCCCGGAAGCAGCTGAGGAGCATGCTATATCAATGTCAAATGCCAGTGAAAGCACTCATCCAGGAGGTGGTAACACGTTGGAACTCAACCTTCTACATGCTTGAGCGTCTGTATGAGCAGTATACGCAACTCGATCAATATTTCTTGAAAGAGGGTATAGAGGAGCTGAGGATGGGTGGGCCGCAATGGAACATAGTTGAAAGCCTAACACGCATGCTTCGTCCTTTTGAGGTCTTCACGCGTGCAGTCAGCAAGGAGGACTCTAATTTGGGAAAAGCTATCCCATTGTTGTACATGCTGGAGGACCAACTGAAGGAGGTGTGTTCTGTGTTTCGAAAAGATGACAAAAAGAAAGACTCTTTGCTTCTGGCTGAGCAATTATTAGAGCTCCTACAAGGTGATGAACGTCTTCAAAAGATCCACTCAGAACAGCATTACATTTGTGCTACTATTCTGGATCCACGCTACAAAAAGGCGCTGGCAGGCAGAGCATTCTTTCCTTTTGGTGATGAAGATGTTACAAAGTACAAACGTTGGCTAGCCTTGTCAGCCAAGAAGTTTGAAACAGAACGGCTGGAAATTGAAGGAAATGGCAGTACATCAGCAGGCCATCCCCAGTCAAAACAATCCACTTCTGCACCTGTGGCTGTGGCACAAGTGACCTTGAAGGACTGGGTTCTTTGGACCCAGCGGTGCCAGGGCACAACACCTGAAACCTTCGTGGGTAACCTGCTCCGGCGTACAAATCACAGAGACACGGGACACTTCCTTCGGCGTCAAAGAGTCAAGGTTTATTTACTGCAGGGAACACAGAAGTCACAGGAAGTACATCGAGTGTAGTTCGGGGAGACTGCTTCAAATTGTATTTGTGGATCGCTCCTTTTATACAGTTTCTACCCATAGGATAACATGATACACAATAGTTTACAACCTGGTTCCCACAAGTCGCTCTCAGAGGGGTCGCTTAGATCACTTTGAAACACACAAGATCCGGAACATAAGTGCGGAAACATTTGGCGGTTCCCAACTGTAAAAACCCATCTTCCCACCATTAGCAAATTCCAATCAGCAGTAAAGTAGATCGAAACAGGAACGAAGACAGGTGCAGAGGAAGACGGAGACAGTGGGGAGATCGGAAAGGGTGTAAAAGGGGAGTGTCGAGAAGCACGAGATACAGGCATCAAAGGGACGTGCCTAATGAGATGCACGGCTGAGACAATAAGCCCGTGCGGCAAGATGAGCCTCGAGCGGCGCCATCTGCCTTACAGTAGCATCCCCCTCGTCATAAAGACACTTTCAAAGAACATGTGTCTTCCGCAAATATCTTGGGAGTCCCAGGGTCGCGAAGCGGACAGCGTCCGTTCGCTGGCTACTTGAGGGCAAGAGACAAAATGGATGCCGTATCTAAGATGGAACCCGTGGGTACAGATGACAAACCCACATAACAAACGAACGGTTTAAGTTAGCACAGCGAAACTGCGCACACTTGCTAAACTCGTCATTTGCGGTTCATAGATACTAGACTCGACCATATTCGTGTGAGTCCAAAACACCACTTACAATTGTCACGGAACCTCAGACGCTCCTTTTGCCCTCATGTAGGCAAGCACTAGTCGGAATCATACTCGATATTCATCAGACCATCAAGATGTCGTTGTAGCATAGCTCTGTCCAACCGAGTCCCCTTGGTAACAGATGGTTGTCTCATACACGTTGTAGCACAGAGGCCACATAAGGCAGGACCACACTGCACACAAAGGCAACACGTGAACAGGAACACTACCACAACCCCGATGATCATCAGAATCTTCCAACCCCAAGTCGACACCAGGCCCCAAAACCAACCAAGTAGCGTCCAATCCCCTACATCCACGTGTATGGATTCGGAGATCTTGTGCAACTTCGAGATGGCTTGATAGACAGTAGGAGCATTATCTGGAATGAAAATGCAACAGCTCGAATGGATCACTTTACATACCCCACCGCGATCTGCTAAGACAACATCTAAAACCATACGGTTTTGTAATGTCATAAGTCTCTCCGCCTGAAGTTCTGTGGTGATATTACCAAGGGCACTGGCAGTAATGTTAGCTGTCGATTCTACCACTCGAGTCAAATGTCTCAGGTTCCTACTATTAACCATAGGTCCCCAAAACGGGAGGAAACCCTTGAAAAAGTCTCCTGCCTCTTGACCGGCAGTATCCTCTTCACTAATTACGCCTCGTACAACTCTAGTCTTATGATAATCGGCATCTACAGTAAACGTCGGAGGCAACAGATTTGCAACAAAACATGAGCCCATGAAGTCTGCGGGCAACCATGTGTATGCACGATCATGACAGATGAAGTACGTACCCTTGGCAGCCAGAAGCACAGGGATCGGGGACATTGACAGAACGTAACTTTCAGTGCAAGCACTTACTCCAAGTGAGGCTTGCGAGCCACGACCCACAAGACAAAAATTACCAGTGTGGGGTACGACCCATATTGGAGACGAGCTTTTAAGCTGCTTTTCATTAGTGAACGTACTATATTCCCCTCTATTCGGTGCCCTATAGGCTTGTACCTCTGCCTTAGGGATGAGATAAGCATCATAGATCTCATCTTCCAAATCCTGTATTATCATCGATACCACCCACTGCCATGAGGTAGGACCCGGTTTGGGGGAACGTTCTGGAGAGGGGTGGAAACCTAGTGCGCTTCGAAGCATTGTTTGGTATGCTCGAGCTGACCCTTGGGAACTATACGGTAACACCAGATATGGAATTCCCTTACCCGTAGTATGTGGCATCAACCCACACACCCAACAATTAGTAGTGTTAACCACTAACTGATGCTGATGGAGGAGCTGGATAAAGGAATTGTTGCGGAATTCTACACGTCTAGCCTGTTCGTGTTCTGGTAACATATGAAAGGAATGAGGAGAAGCAGTAGAAGTAATGTTAGGGTAAGGAGTAGGAGTAGGGGTAGGAAGTAAGAAGTAAGACATAGTGTAATACACCCCACCCGCCAAAAATGCAGAAGCAGTTAAAAACAATACAAACAATTGGAATACAAAACATTTAGTACGACTAAGTTTCTGCAGTTTGACTCTATACGCCTGCGTTCCTTCCAAATCATTCAGCTTCAAAAATGCCATTTCCCTACGACCGTCCGCAACGTTTCTTGACGCACTTCGTTCTGTGCAGCAATAGTCAATTCCCAGGAGTTCCTAGGAACCGACGGCCTTTAACCTAGCGTCAAGACCTACTGTCCAGAAGGAAGTACGCGCGCGGCCCTACGGCCCTCAATACACAATATGTATTTTATTTAGCACAAATAATTCAGCTGTGGAAGGAAAAAGATACAAGAAAAAAATCCTGATATATGTACAAAACAATTTTCAATGATACGAATTGTTCAAAGTTGATCAGGGGAAACGAAGATATTGCAGTTATCAGTTTCAGCAAAGCAAGAAAAAATTTATTTGTCCTTAGTATGAGAACGCAAAGAATATCGATGTTTCCCAGGACGTGTCTGCTCGTCAAACAAAGGATCTGTCGAAGAGACAGCGTCCTGCTGATCAGTTTGCTGATTTGGTCTTGAGTCTTTTGCTGACAATGTTCCAACAATGGCTTTCTGCTGCGCTGAGTGTTCACCAACAAGTTGTGCGTCACTGAAAGGTACAAACGCCGGCAATGTCGCTGCTTCTGTTGACGCAATGCCTTTCCTCACCCACGGGTCTGCCGGCAAAGGAATAGGGACTCGCTTACAATGGGTAGCATGTACCCAGTTCTTCCGTCCCTCAAGACGAACGGCAGTCCTCGTGGCCAAAAGCACCTGGTGAGGTCCAACAAAGCGGGGGTCCAGATTCTTCTTGCGCGAAAAATTTCGGGTGACAACCCAATCACCAGGCTGGAGCTGGTGGCCTGGACCCTCCGTCTGCGTCGGCAAGGCGTCGTAAACCTGTTGATGAATTAACCTCAGTTTAGCAGTCAAGTCATGTAAGTAGTCAATCAACATCGGGTACTCAAGATCAACAAACATACCTGGCCTAGGAACCCCCCACACATTCGCAGGACGGCCGAACACTATTTCATAGGGACTAAGCCCTATTCGGGAGTGTACAGTCGCCCTAGTTGACAGTAATGCTAGAGGCAAAGCGTCAGGCCACGAAAGTCCAGTCGTAGCCTGGATCTTCGCTAATTTCAGTTTAAGGGTGCCATTGTACCCTTCAACCAATCCAGCTGACTGGGGATGATTGGCGCTGTGGAATTTCTGATTAATTCCAAGGCCCTTACACACACTCTTCATCACACTTCCAACAAACTCACTTCCGTTATCTGACCACACGACTCTAGGCATTCCATACCGAGGAAAGTATTCCTTCAGTAGGATTTTCGCAGTAGACAAAGCAGTATTATCTTTGAGGGGATAGGCCTCGATCCATCGGGAGAATGCGCAAACCACAACCAAAACGTATTTCAGGTTATTGCATCGCTCCATATGGATGAAGTCCAATTGGATCACCTCAAAGGGATACGAAGGAGGAGCAAAACTGCCAGGGGGAGTTGGGGTTCCTTTGCCAGGATTGTACATTATACACACCATACAATTCTTCACCAAACGTTCAGCACACTTAGTAATTCCATCATTCTTCCACACATCAGCCAACAACTTGCAAATACCTTTCGCGCTAATATGTGCTAACCCATGTGCCATTTGCACAACGGCCAGTACATACGCATCAGGCAACATCCATCTTTTCTGATCTGACAAATCAATCCAGCAACCATTCACATCCAACCTTCCCGTACTTTCTTTCCACTTCATCTTTTCAGTGTCGGTGGCCTCATTCTGAATTGCTTTCACACTCTCTATAGTATTCTCACACATACTTGATTCTGTAGGCCACCTAACCGAATTCGTCACATACATTCGAGTGCTAAGGTTCCGGGCAGTCTCCTTAGCAATCTCATCTGCAAACGCATTACCACGACCAACATCATCCGTCACCTTACGATGCGCACTACATTTAACAATTGCAACTTGAGCAGGCAAAGTCAATGCATCCAAAAGATCGTTCACAAGCTGGCCATGCTGTATTTTCGTGCCATGTGACGTCAAGAAACCACGTTCTCGCCACAATCGTCCGAAACTATGCGCTACACCGAAAGCATACTGACTATCGGTGTACACATTCACACGTTTACCTTTTGCTAATACACATGCTCTAGTAAGAGCGATCAGCTCTGCAGCTTGGGCAGAATTCTGATTCAATCTCGCAGTCTCAACAACAGTATTCAATGTCACCACAGCATAAGCAGTAGTCACATCACCATTCGGCAATTTAAAACATGACCCATCCACATACAGGATGCCATCCGGGTCTTCCAATGGGGTGTTTTTAAGGTCCACACGACCTTTTGTTTCCTCCTCTGTACGCAAGTAGCAGTCATGTTCTGCTACTACATCTGACTCTGCACTAATTGGTAACAAAGTTGCCGGATTTAGGACATTACAACGTTTTATCTGAATGTGGCTTGCCAAGAGCGTCAATTCGTACCCAGATAACCTCGCACTCGTCAAGTGCTGAGTTTTCGTACGGTTCAAAAGAGTATCGACTGCATGCGGAACCATCACCGTAAGCATATTATCCATGACCAATCCTGCTGATTGTCGGATGGAGACCGCAGCTGCCGCAGTTGCTCTCAAACAACTCGGCAATGCTCTAGCTACTGGGTCTAAGGTCGAGGAAAAATATGCACATGGACGTTGCTTACCACCAAAAGGTTGCGTTAAGACGCTTAAAGCACAACCTTCCCTCTCGTGAACATATAACGTGAACGGCTTGCTGTAATCAGGGGTACCTAACACAGGGGCCGAACACAATGAATCACGTAATTCAGAAAAACTTTTCTGACATTCTTCCGTCCATGGTAAAGGAGTCGAAACATCCTTGCACGTAAGAGCCACCAATGGTTTCGCTAGCAATGAAAAATTAGGAATCCACTGCCTGCAGTACGATGTGATACCTAGAAAGGCACGCACATCTCTTTGGGTTTGTGGCACAGCCATGCGCGCAATCGCTGCAATTCTCTCTGGGGTCAATCTCCTTCCCTCCTTTGACAATAAGTGACCTAGATAGGTTACTTCTTGACAACAATATTGGAGTTTAGAAGGTGACACCTTGTGATTTAAGTCACAGAGATGTTGCAGCAACGACACTGTAGCAATTTTGCAAATGTCCTGAGTATCAGCAGCCACCAATAAGTCGTCGACGTATTGTATTAAAGCCGCACCAACCGGCAACCTAAACGCATCTAGTTGACCCTTCAAAGCTTGACTGTAAATCGATGGACTTTCACAGTAGCCCTGAGGAGCGCGTTTGAACCGGAAGCTACGTCCACCAAGAGAGAAACCGAAAAGGTCCCTGCTCTCTTCGGCAATCGGGATGCTGAAAAACGCATTTTTCAAATCAATCACCGAAAACCATGAAGCCGTAGCTGGAATCAGAGTCAGTAGCGCCGTAATGTCAGGCACAACAGGGAATTGAGGAACCACAATTTTATTCACCTCCCGTAAATCAATAACAAAACGATAAACAGGCGGTTTGGTAGGATCAGTACGTTTAAGAATGGGCAGTACAGGACTATTGCACACGTTTCCCCGAGTTTCTTCAATGACATCTTTCTCGATCAAATCATAGATGATCGCTAACAAAGCTCGTTCACCATCCAGGGAGATACGATATTGGGGAATACGTGGCAATCGCACATTCGATTTCAACTGAACAACATAAGGGGAGATATCGAGTAGGCCCACGTCGTTTGGACCCGTCGCCCACAAAGATGCAGGAAGAGAACTCAATTCCGGTGGAAGCTTATCGAGGGACAAGTACATGGGAGAGACTACTTTCTCTCCGAACGTAAGCTTTACCCGCAGGAGAACAATACAAAGTCGCATACAAGCGTTTAAGCAAATCCAGACCCAAAAGATTTTCGCCACAACCAGTAGACAAAATCAATGGAGCTTCGAGCTCACGAGGCCCAATTTTAAGGGGCAAAGGGCGCGAAACTGGATTGCTAACGGGGGCGCCAGAGAATCCAACAGATACATTTGTTAAGCCAGACAAAGGTGCGCCAGGGAGTTTCGAATGCATGATAGAGCTTTTCGCTGCACCAGTGTCCAACAGAAAAGGCTCAACGACGCCCGATGTAGCAACTGCGACGTAAGGCCCTCTCTGATCAACCGGAACTGATACCACTCCCTCTCCTTGTCTTTGGCTGTCCTAGTAATTGCTATCGTCAGTTCCCTGATCGACGTAATAATCGTCTACATTGTACTGCGCAGATCGTCCTTGCGATGATCCACGTTGGTCGAAACAATTATTAGAATTTGACGAGTTATCAGAACAGTCGTTCTGAGCACCACGACCTCTACCACGTGATGCGTTCTGTGAACCACCACGACCTCCTCTAGACGAATTACCACCACTACGGTCATTTAAAGCAGGACAATTGAATTTAATGTGTCCCTCCTGTCTACAATAAGCACATTGATTGTACCCCAACGAAGATCTCTGAAAAGATGAATCATTACGCGGCTGCGATCGATTTGATTGCGACTGCGATCTATTCTGCTGAGGCGCATTCTGATTAGAACGCGGCGGATATGCTTGTTGTAACAACACTTTAGTTTTCAGCTCTTTCGTCTTTTTATCGGCACGGTCATTTTCCTCTTTTTCTCTATTTTCGTAATATTGTGCCGTAGCCAATATCTGAGCTGAGGTAGAAACGGCCCACGCACTTTCTGAATTTTTCAATTTATTGCACAAGTCGGGCAATAAGTTCGATACAAATTTATCCACAAACAACCTCTGTCCACCCTCAGTACCCATATCCTGCCCACTATGATCGACGAATGTTTCCTCGAACCTCGTAAAGAAGTCTGAAACACTCTCATCTTTCTTCTGCTTACAGGCTGACAACTTGTCCCAATTTTACCCTCATAGCTGGCATAAGCGTTTTCATTAACGTAATGATTCGCTGGGGAAGAAGTTCAATCAACTGATCGGGTTTAGTAGCAGCCACTTGTCCAGCGTCTGCCGCTGTAATGGCAGCCCAATCACCACCTAATTCATTCGCATGATCTTGGTGACGAATCTTGGCCCATACCGGTTGCGGTACGACATTGCCAAACAACATGTCGATATCGGCCAGATTCATTATCGTAGCGTCTACGAGCTGCGATAATTCTTTGTAATACCCCGCAGGATTTTTGCGAGGATCAGGCAAAGTTTGTTTCACCTGAAGCACTTCCGATCGTTTCCAAGGGAGGTGTATCCACACTCTCTGGAAATGTGCTGGTATTGGAGCATTAGCATTAGTATTATCAGCGGGTACCCAAACTGGCGGAACTTCTCGCATAGGATATTGGCCAGACCCATCTCGTTGTTCAATGTCCTCAACGAACAATGCATGAGGAATAGGAGCAGGACGAAGAGATAGCAACCGTTCAATAGCACGTCGGACATTAGTATCGACTATCAGTCCAGTTGCGAACTGAAGCCGAAGATTAGACAGGGCGGTCAGCACCTCGTCAGGCGCAACAGCCGCTATCTGATCATGTAAGAACTTGCACATTTCATCAAACACATATCTCTGAGTAGGTATGTTGAATTGATCAAACGTTTCGAGGACAACACGAGGTGGATTTCTAACAGGGTTTATCATCCAACCCATCGCCATATTGTATAGCGCAACACGTTCTCTATTACCAGGAAGCTGGCTACGTCTCTGTGGACCATCAGAACCAGCAGACCCAAAAACAGGTCCGAGCGACTGAAAGAAGTTTGTCGCAAGGGGAGAATCACGATTACGAGTAGAGGGAGAAGAGTAAGACACAGGACTAACAAGAGAAGGAGTAGAGACGTTAGCAGCAACAGGGGTTAACAACACAGGAGCAGTAGCGTGAGCAGTAGCGGGAACAGGAGTATGTGGAAGCGGAGGAGCAGTAGGAATAGAAACAGGCACAGGAGCAGGAACAGTCGGAAGAGCGGGTGCAGGTTGAGGAATAGGCGGAGGAATAACAAGTGGGAGAGCAGGTACGGCAGGGACCACAGGAACTGCGGTACCCTGTACGTACGGAGGTGGCGACTTCATAAGATAGGACATTAAAGAATCCTCAACTGCCTCTTCCTTCTTATCCGACTCCGTAGACAAAACAGGATAGCATTTGTCTATGGACATACGCTGTAATCTCTCAAACACTTCCTTATCCTTATCCTCCTTATCACGCTGAAACTGCTCAGCTTTCTTCACTATAGTAGCAACAGTATCTCGCTGACTACGTTTATTTTGTCTGATCTCTTTCTGTCGGGCTTCTTTGCGCCAGAACCGAAAGGCATCAAACATGGCCGGCCTTGATTTACGTTCGAACAACTTTATTTCCAAATTATCTAAGATCGACGCTTCGAAGCTACCGTGAGGTGGCCAACGAAGATCGCCGTCTTTCTTTGTATATTTGATCCAATAATCGTTAAAAGCAATCGGGCCTAGCCCATGTTTGCTATATAGGTCATAAGTAGGAGTTCCAACCGGAGGTATCGGACACGAGTCCTCCAGCAGGGAATCCGCACCACAAGGTCTAAAGCAACTGAACAAAGTACTGCGACCAGGCATCTTGCACACTAGCCGAGTTTCACAAACTTCAAGGGTTACGGGATTTACCAAGTCCCAGCAAGAACAAAACCCTCGGTCTTTGGCGGCTGCAGTCGTCAAACAAATACAACAACAACAAAGTACGCTAGCAAAGTGTCACCGACAAAAACACTCACACAGCGTGTACAACAAAGACACCCGCTAAAGTGTCTACAACAAAAACACTCGCTAAAGTGTTTACAACAAAGAACTCTGGGAGCGACCCACAAATACTTAACTCAAAGATCAATGGCGTCCTCAGGAAGGCCCGTCTATCGTCTCGCTATACCAAGGTCTACGCCAGGCGCCAAAACAGGTCTACAGTCAGGGTAGCAGTCCGTCGCAGCCGTTAGGAGGCGGGAATCTTCGCGGGAAAAGTCTTCGGGCCACTTATTTCGACAACAGGATCGATGAAGCGGGGTGCACCTTCCCTCGGAGATTTCACACGAAGTTCCTCACGATCGTCAGGCTTGGACCGGTACCACTGATGCAGCCCCACGTTGGGCGCCAACTGAAGGACTGGGTTCTTTGGACCCAGCGGTGCCAGGGCACAACACCTGAAACCTTCGTGGGTAACCTGCTCCGGCGTACAAATCACAGAGACACGGGACACTTCCTTCGGCGTCAAAGAGTCAAGGTTTATTTACTGCAGGGAACACAGAAGTCACAGGAAGTACATCGAGTGTAGTTCGGGGAGACTGCTTCAAATTGTATTTGTGGATCGCTCCTTTTATACAGTTTCTACCCATAGGATAACATGATACACAATAGTTTACAACCTGGTTCCCACAAGTCGCTCTCAGAGGGGTCGCTTAGATCACTTTGAAACACACAAGATCCGGAACATAAGTGCGGAAACATTTGGCGGTTCCCAACTGTAAAAACCCATCTTCCCACCATTAGCAAATTCCAATCAGCAGTAAAGTAGATCGAAACAGGAACGAAGACAGGTGCAGAGGAAGACGGAGACAGTGGGGAGATCGGAAAGGGTGTAAAAGGGGAGTGTCGAGAAGCACGAGATACAGGCATCAAAGGGACGTGCCTAATGAGATGCACGGCTGAGACAATAAGCCCGTGCGGCAAGATGAGCCTCGAGCGGCGCCATCTGCCTTACAGTAGCATCCCCCTCGTCATAAAGACACTTTCAAAGAACATGTGTCTTCCGCAAATATCTTGGGAGTCCCAGGGTCGCGAAGCGGACAGCGTCCGTTCGCTGGCTACTTGAGGGCAAGAGACAAAATGGATGCCGTATCTAAGATGGAACCCGTGGGTACAGATGACAAACCCACATAACAAACGAACGGTTTAAGTTAGCACAGCGAAACTGCGCACACTTGCTAAACTCGTCATTTGCGGTTCATAGATACTAGACTCGACCATATTCGTGTGAGTCCAAAACACCACTTACAATTGTCACGGAACCTCAACCTCTCAGCCGTTAAAGACACCGGCAACCGGATCATCTGCACGAAAGACAACAGAAACATTGGAGGCTGAAGAGGATTGGCTAGCTCTGCGTGGGTTTGGTTCTCAAAAGGTCAGAGGCACAGCAAGAGCTACGCAAAGTGGATGAACCTTGGAGGAGGACCTTGAGTCGATGGTGAAGGACTATCTGAATGACTCCACAGAGGTCTATGTTAATTCTGACCCATTGGCGTATTGGCATGGGAAAAAAGAATTGTGGCCACAGCTCACCAACCTGGCTATAAACTACTTGTCTTGCCCACTCGCAAGTGTGTCTTCTGAACGGGTTTTCAGTGCGGCTGGTGGGATTGTAACTCCCAAACGGAGCCGCCTCTCGCCCAAAAATGTGGAGAGGTTAACAATGATCAAGATGAATCAGCACCTCATACCACCAGATATAAGAGTACGAGAGAGCGTGCCGGATGAAGAGGAGGTGGCCAGCACCATAGATGAGGGAATTTCTACTCTGTCAGGTGGCACTGACCTCACCCGGGCTGAATTCGCAGAGTATGATGACGAAGCCTTATTCTTATTCCTGGACCGTGATACCGACTTCGAGCCCTGAAAATGAGACAACGAATCAATAACTTTCTTTTTCATCCTTATTCACTTTTATTCCTGTGTGTCTGTCTTTCTTTGTTGTGCACAGTTAATATAATTCAAACTTTAATCAGATAATCACAAAGACAAGCCCATCAGCAGAACTGTCTTCACTTGTTTGCTAATTTATTTGAAGGTGCCGCAGTCTGCATTCCTCAGGTTCACAAGTTCAGAAGAACATGCTCCTCTATCCTCCTCCTCCAGACTCCTATTTCCATCAAAGCAGAGGGCTGGTTTACGCCCAATGAAGAAAGACTCAAGACTTGTGGGGGTGTTGTTCTACCTCTTTGCAGGTGAGTTGACGGGTCTGGGGCCATTGCTGGGAAGCACTAAAAGTGGTTTGTGCCAAATCCGAGGCGGAAATTTTTTTGTGTTTTTGATGACTTGCTTGCCTTTGAGGTGCTCTTAGGGGGGGTTCCGTCTGTTTGTGGGTGAGTTTCGTGGTCTGAGAGCATTGCTGGGACACTCTAATCTTGATTGCATTTGCTTTTCAGGAAATCCGTCGTGCCAACCCCGACTTATGGCCTAGCTACGCAGCGCGTTTGGACCGAAGGCCCAGAAATATTGCAAGTATGAGATTTTGCTTTTGGCCTGTTTGGGGGTGTTATGCTTCTTGGCGGGTGGGTTGCCGGGTCTTGGGGCATTCCTGGGAAGGTCTAATACCGGGTAGAAGTGGTTGGGACAAAATCCAGGCCGATTTTTTTTTGGGCTATTTCAGACATTTTGCTCTATGTAGCGTTTTCGGGGGCCTGTTTGGGGGGCTTCCTGGTGTTTGCGGGTGAGTTTCGTGGTCTGGGAGCACTGCTGGGACACTCTAATCTTGATTGCATTTGCTTTTCAGGAAATCCGTCGTGCCAACCCCGACTTATGGCCTAGCTACGCAGCGCGTTTGGACCGAAGGCCCAGAAATATTGCAAGTATGAGATTTTGCTTTTGGCCTGTTTGGGGGTGTTATGCTTCTTGGCGGGTGGGTTGCCGGGTCTTGGGGCATTCCTGGGAAGGTCTAATACCGGGTAGAAGTGGTTGGGACAAAATGCAGGCCGATTTTTTTTTGGGCTATTTCTGACATTTTGCTCTATGTAGCGTTTTCGGGGGCCTGTTTGGGGGGCTTCCTGGTGTTTGCGGGTGAGTTTCGTGGTGTGGGAGCACTGCTGGCTATATATACTTTACTTTGCAAGAGGTTTGAAGCAAATCCATGGTGGCTGAGGGGACTTAGGGCCTAGCTGCAGAGCGCGCGCGGAGTGATTTGGGAAATTTGTGAAAAAGTGACTAAGTCCCCATTTTTGTACTTTTGCTCTTTGGCTGTTTGGGGGTCTTCTACTCGTTTTCTCCTGGGTTGACGGCTCTGGGGCCATTGCTGGGAAGCTCTAATACCGGATAAAAGTGTTTTGGACCAAATCCCAGGCGGAATTTTTTTTGTGTTTTTGATGACTTGCTTGCCTTTGAGGTGCTCTTAGGGGGGGTTCCGTCTGTTTGCGGGTGAGTTTCGTGGTCTGGGAGCACTGCTGGGACACTCTAATCTTGATTGCATTTGCTTTTCAGGAAATCCGTCGTGCCAACCCCGACTTATGGCCTAGCTACGCAGCGCGTTTGGACCGAAGGCCCAGAAATATTGCAAGTATGAGATTTTGCTTTTGGCCTGTTTGGGGGTGTTACGCTTCTTGGCGGGTGGGTTGCCGGGTCTTGGGGCATTCCTGGGAAGGTCTAATACCGGGTAGAAGTGGTTGGGACAAAATCCGCGCGGATAAGCCTTTAGTTTTGGCACTTTTTGTAACTTAGGGTTCGTTAGGGTTAGCCCTAGCAGCAGGATTGCATGTGTTTCGGGGTGTTCTAGATTTTTCAAACTGAGTTCTGGGGTCTTAGAGCACTCGTGAGAATGTGTAATTTTGGTTGCAAGTCATTTGAAGAAAATCCATGGTGGGAAAGGGGGGATTTGGCATAGTTAAAGAAAGCCTTTGCCACTATTCTTAACTTAGGGTTCGTTAGGGTTAGCAGTATTTCTATTGCATGTGTTTGAGTGGGGGGGATTTCGAGTCTTGGAGCGATGCTGGCTATGGCTACTTTTGCTTGGTTGCTTGCAAGTGGTTTGAATGCAATCCACGGTGGGTAATGGGTAATTAGGGTACTTCGGCCTACTTTTACTTTCAAAGTAAGTTTTGTCACCAGTTTTCTGCTAGGCCTCGTTTTTTGAGATTTGATTGGGGGTCTTCTACATTTTTGCGACTGGCTTTAGTAAGGGTCTGGGTGGGAGCACTGCTAGGAAGATCTAATTTTGTTCTAAAACACAGTTTACAGTACACCTAGCTTGAGGGGCAAGATCCGATACATTAATTTGCCCATACATCCTTCAAAAGGTGACTCAGAGTACGCACTTTCAAAAACATTGTACTGTCTACTAGGAAAAACAAATTGTGACTTTTTGCACTCCACAGCCTACATGCCTTATATTTATTTATCAGTGATGTTGTAATATTATATCACTTCCTGTTTTTCGTTGAATAATTACAGGCCGGGTTTCAGTCTCTGCAATGGGGAAAAAAGGATGGAGTCAGGCTTCACAGTAGCGAGCCACAATTCAGCATCAGGCAGGCAGTGGACAGGGTGTCTTCTGGTGACCAACATCGATGGACGAAGCGTCGGCTGCAATGGAGGAGTGCCGCTAATAGGAGGATTTTTTTTCTGCGGGCAACTTACTTACCACTTCCAACAGGACCACTACAACCACATAGATACAGTATCCCTTGCCTTTTTCTCTGACTGTGACTGCATTTCTTGGCTCTCTCTCTGCTTCTACATTGATCCCTTAACACATCACTTAGTCCACTCCACTATCACATCTGCACCACACATAGTCATTTGTAAGTGCTCCTACGTAATTCGCAAGTCGCAGCACGCCCCAGGCCGTAGAGGACTGGGATGGCCCCAATGATGAAGCATGTCACCAAGGGGCAACCCTGGTGAGTGAGGGGACACCTAGAAAAAAAGCAATTTCTCCTTTTCTATCTACTATACCTTCTTCTTGTATGTTAGGACAGCACTTCACTGATGCCTGTCTTGTCTTCTGTTACAGGTATCCTTTCCCTGCTGACCCTACCTTTACCCATCCCACATTTTTTATTTTAGTTTGTTATTTTTCTCCCCCGCCTAATGCCTCGAACACCCTGTGTTTACACTTCTGGGTGTTGGTGACATTTGGAAGTGGAACCATATTTGCATCGACTGGATCACGGGGAGTAAACCGGACACCTTCCAGACCAACCCCATTGAGTGTTGTTGTGAATGGATTTATAGTGACCAGCAAGGCTCTCGGGTATCTGGCTACAGAGACCTTATGTTGAATATCGTTATCAATAATTCCACACAGGCCCTGTACTGTCGCATTCTTTCTTTCCACAGTTGTCGATGATATATTCTTACTCAGCTTGACAAAGAACCATTGCTAATGTGAAAGAACTTCAACCGAATTAGTAGTTATACTTTACCATTTGTTAGGCTACAATGTGGCACTGCTCTACTGTACTTCTGTCACATGCTATATTCTCAGTTGTACCGTTGAATTGCTCAGGAGGACAAACCAGATTTCATTTTCTTTTTTTTCATAGGCATGCAACTGCCACTGTGTCACAACAATAGTACCACCGCTATGAGGAAATTTTATCCGACCAAGATTGCCAACGTTATTCGGTGTTTCCCGTGGAGCCAGCCCTGGGTCTAGCCCTACTTTCAAACACAAATTACAGGTAAGATAAGCGTTTGGTGGTTTGGGGGTATAATGGAGTATTAGTACGAGAGACGAGAGACTGAAGGTAGTACTACTAAAGTCCTAGGACTCTTGGATTCACTTCACTGAGTCTGTGAGAGGCACTTAGTGTTGAAAACATTTGGGCATTTACACTTAAAGGAAGAAAATGGAACTAAACTTTCAGGAAAACAGTCAACGTTAAACCCCCACCCACCAGGCAAGCAGTAAAAAACAGGTATGCTCAGATAAAGTTTGAAAAAGTATATTTATATCCCTAACAAAATAATCTCCCGCAAGACCCTCCCTAACCCCAACGATTGTCCTTCAAAAGTCCCCAAAAACCCAACTCCCAATTCCCACCCCCCAAAAGTCTCTAAAAAAGGGGCAAGGGACACTATGGGTGGATGCTGTTCACTTTTTGGGCCAGGGCATCATGCTCCTCGCGGAGCAAGGCGAGCTCCTGCTGAAGGCGGGACACCATCAGGGTGGTGCGGCGCAGGCGTGCCTTCACTGCCTTGCAGGTGCAATGCCTGTGAGAGGCAGCTGTTGGCCTTGCTGCTCGGTGGTGGCGTTTGCCTTTGGCAGCCCGGCTCAGTCTGGGTGGACCACTGTGCTGGGTGGCAGCCCGTGGGGCCACGGAGGCCGATGCAGACGACGTTGTTGTAGTTGTCGACTGCACACTTTCCACGTCCTCCAGGGCCACCAGCCGCCGATATTCCGCAACAGTGGCCTCGATCTTCCGTTGCCGGGCCGCTCTAGCCAGCTCCTTCCTCCTTGTCCGTTTGGAAGGAGAACCTATATGAAGAAAGAAAGACATAGTCTGTAACCAATGCTCTTTTAGATTAACTCAATCATTCAGCAGAAATTTGTGTTGCAGTACAACTAGCAACTTGCAAGCGCATTACATAACTATTGAGGCCAGTATCTATCTAACCTCACACTTCTTCATCCTTGCTCTAACATTAGTGGGAGTTTAAGGAACAAAGTCTACGAGCACTGTGGACTTCCATTGGAGTCGACTATGAAAGTACACCAGTCTTATTCTTCTTCTTATCTCTTGTTTTGGAAAATTGGTACGTTATTTTCTGCAAGCCGGCATAATGCCAGTGCGGTAAACTTGCACCCGAGAAAAAGAGACGCACGCCATGAGGAGTGACCTAGACTTGCGTTGCCGTTGCGTTACTGTACCCGTCCAGTACATGCAGGTGGTGAATCTCTTACTTTTCTAGTACGGGTGGCACTGAGAATACTCTGTTACAACTCAAGGGCTACTGCTTAATTAATTTAACTTTCACCCTACAGTGGAAATGAGTACTAGAAATGGAAAATTGAAGAAGATAAATAATCTGATTATCTATCACTTCACATGGGATGTTTTTGCTTATATATGGGATGACTTTAGGTGCTTTGCTTTTTATTGAGTGACCAGTGATACATCCACACATGAATGACTGAGTACTACTAAACTTATTAAGAGAGGTAGGGAGTGGCCACCATAATAACCGGATCTATGCAGTGCTTGCAATACAAACTACTGCTACTATTTATGGTAGTATTTGGACAAAATTAAAAGTTCTTTTCCTTGCCTTTCCTACACTGGAACGGACGTGCGGGTGCAGTGTTAGTGTTACATGCTCTTCAAAGTTACACTTAGTTCATCCACTGACCGTCTACTCTCTCTAGATCATGGGTACTCACAAACTTTCTCTCAGGGGCTACATTTACAGTGTAGTTTGGGGCCGAGGGCCGCACTGGTGGGGGCGGAGTCAGAGGGGGCGGGGCTAAAGCAAAACGATAACTTGTGACCATGAGGTTGCACACAGGTCCCTGCAGCAGATGCCCTCATCCACTGAGCCACCAGACCCAGCATTTACATACATCTCTCTCCCTCCTGCTCTCCCTCCTGCCCTCCCTCCATCTCTCTCTCCCTCCTGCCCTCCCTCTCCCTCCCCCTCTGTCATCTCACTGTGTGTGTGTCTATCTGTGTCAGCCTTCAGCCCGGGTTGAGACCGCTTCCTCAACGCGCACACACAGACAACAACACCAAAGTACTTAACAGGTCTTTAAAAGACCATTAACATATTATTGAGGCTTTGTTTGTTTTAGCGCCCCTGCTTCTCCACCCTGACAATCACTGCTTGCCCGGCCCCACAGAGCAGAGGCTTAGTTCTATTTCACCTCTTTGTGGCCTTGCATCTCCACTCTGCTCTGTGGGGGCCGGGGGAGCAGTGATTGTCAGAGTGGAGATGCAGGGGCGCTAACAGGTGAAATACAAAAAAGCCTCTGCTCTGTGGGGGCCGGGGGAGCAGTGATTGTCTGCAAGGTCAGCGCACCACCAACGAAGGCTTGCCGGGCCACCACCGGCCCGCGGGCCGTACTAGGAGTACCCCTGCTCTAGATACACATATGCTATCTAAGAGTCAGATAGTAGCATGATCCAGGTATATGGACACATACAGTTTCTGTGTCACCCACCCAGGCTGTTGTCCTTCCACCCATCATTGCTTCATCATTCACCCAGCCATGCATCTCATATTCTTGCCTTCCCAGCTAGTCTTCAATCTCAATAAGTAAGGAATATATAAGAGCTTACCTCTGGCCGCCACCACCACCGTCTCAACTCTCACAGCTGCCGCCGCCGCCTCCTCCCCTGAAGCATCGCCCGATTCGCCCTCCGCCTCGGTGTCGAGCACCACCACCTCCACACTGGCCCCGCCACCAGATGTTCCACCTACAAAGTACATTTAAGAATGTTAGAATAAAGCAGTCACTAGTATTTGGTCTAGGAATGAAGACATGTGAAAACAATGTAATTTGTGACTGTCGTTAAAGTTAAAAAAAAATGTCCCTTTTTCCAGGGAAGGTTGTCTTGCTGCACTTTTTGGCACAACTGATGAAGGCTGTTTTTTTAACACGCACCATTTTTCTCCACACAGACAGAAGATGGACTTCTAACAACAAGATCAAGTTGAAACCAGGTGAGAGCTCGGCTCGACCACAAGAAATGTCTTCAATTAACCGTCAGCACTAACCACTTTTCCATTATCAGTTAAACGTTTAGTTTTATTATGACTTCATTTTAATAAATGTGTTTACTTTTAATAAAGCTTTTAAACTTAAATACAATCTGTGTTTTTTGGTCCAGACTAGAGTGACTGAGCGAAAGGTTTTGCAATTTTTGCAAGCATGAGTCCAGATAGAACACTTCAAAAGACATTATGGACAATCCCAGAGGACTGCACTAAGTTGATAGAGCTATTGCTGACTAGAATCATGGGAGTTTCGCCAACCGTGCAATCTTAGTTAGCTACACAGACAGACTAATAAGAATAATCTAGTAATACCACAGGGAGTCATAGTAGAGGCAGGATAAGAATTTAGATACAGTCTACAAGAAGAGCAAAGACAATTTTGAAAAAAGTCAAATGAGGAACGCTAGGAAAAATAGGTACTAGTCTAAAATGAAAACTTACTGGGGCCAGCAGAGGAGCCCTCGCCTGCCCGATCCTGGCCCTGTTGATGAACAGCATCCGCCGCCTGCTGCTCCTGTGTCCTCCTCTCGCCCCTGGGGGGAGCTGACGTACAACATGAAAGAAAGAACAGAAAACATGGATGATTGTTGCTTGTCAATGTCAACCAAATCAAACATTTCAAAAGAACAATAACAAAATATTTCTGCGAAATTATATTGATTATGGTTACTTTTCATTTATATGCGGACCTGTGACTTCGAAAGTCACGTAACTCACTAAACAAAGTACTGAAACGTTCACCTAGGACTGGCAGGCAGCAGTCCGCAGGCAAGACGCAAAGTGACAGACAAACTCCATTGTGATTTCAGTCAGATCAGTGACAACACTAACAGTTGCCTGCTACATTACCAGTCATTTAAATAGTCAAACTATCAATCCACCGCCACTATTTTTCTTATTGTCAGGGTTACAAAGGAAGGGGCAGATTTAAGCCCTTGCGGCTCTTTTGCGCCGTTCTTGCGTGACTTTTGTGACGCAGCAGCTAAACAAAAAAGGGCGCCATGGTGCGGCGTATAATATTATAACAACGTGACGCATTTGGGAGATGCATCCCGTTATAAAGCCCTGCGCCATCAGGGGGCGTTCCGGCGCAAGGGAGGGCATTCCTGCGCTGGAACACATCCTAATAGTGGCTGAGGGAAATCTACAAAATATCAATCAGTCACCTTTAGGACAATGATGCGTCACACAAACCCTGCACCTGCTTGAAGCAGACGTACGGCTTGACCCAGCATTGGGGAGATAGGGTACCCCAGAGCATTGATGGAGCTGCGCCATCGTTGCGACGCAACTCCAGCAGTAAAGCTTCGGTGACGTTTTGGGCCCATGGTGCGCCGCATTGCAAATACGGCGCACCATGTTTGGTGGTGGTAGCGGGCCGCACAATTAATGGCGCATCCCTGCTACTTTGCAGGGATGCGACGGTAATTGCAATTCTGCCCCTTAGGGGCATACTTACTTACGCGTTCTGGCGCATCTCCAGAGATGCGCCAGATCAAATGCGTCACGCAAAACTACCCTTGCGACACGGCAGATGTGCCTCATTTACAATGCGGCGCGCCCTGGCGCAAGGGTAGGCACTTGCGTGAGGCATCTCGTCACGTAAGAGCGGCGCATCGCTGGAGTCACGTCGCCAACGCAATGCAACTCCAGTAATGCTCAGGGCCACCCAATACTTAACATGCTGTGTCAGTCCTTTCGCCTGCTTCGAGCAGACATAAGGAATTGAATTGACGTAGCAGCGTCGCAGAAGTGCCTGCGTTAAATCTTGTACATTTCACGCAGGCAATTTTGCGAGGCGCACAGCCGCTGGACCGCGGCGCCCCGCCTGCGTACTAGGAACGCACCCATTGTGGTGCAGGCCCATGGCTTTATAACATGACGCATCTCCTAGATGCGTCATGCTGTAAATGACTCGCAGGGATGCGGCACGTTTACGCCGCTGTTGCGTCACGCAAGGCAACGTAAACGTGGCGCAAGGGGCTTGTAAATGTAATCTGCCCCCTAGTGTCTAGCATTACGCAGTTCTGTAAAGTACACTCATACATAATAGTTACTCAGGCCAATGAGACCACGAAATAGAAAACAAATAAGCATAGTAGCAACGCCACTGAGAAGGAGAGCAGTGCACCTGAAATGCACAGAAGATTTTGAAATATAATTTAACTACAATGTAATCGTCATCAGCGGCATTATTGGCTTGCTCCATGTAAAAAACAAATATTTGCAATACAACAACACAGAGCAGGAGAAAACATCATAGTAGTGAGTGATTAAATGGCTACTACTACTCACCAAGCCCGGGGATCTCCAAGCCGAGCTGGTCCAGCAGGTCGCGCTCGCGGTCCAGGAGGTCCGTCCAGCGATGGGTGACCTGGCTGTAGGTGCGCTGGACCCCGTAGAGGTGGGATATGGCCCAGCACACCTTCTCCCACCGCTTCCGGCGCTCCCGCATGTTGTACCCGCCGGCCGCGATCCTGCCGCCTCCCGCGATGGTCCTGGGCAGGCGGCGCTGGACGAAGTAGACCAGCGCGCCCACTTCCTCCGGGCTGAAGATCTCCCGTCGCGTCACCTGCTCCCCCCTCAATCTCCCGCATGCTGTCCTGCCACTGGGTCCAGCACTACTCCCCGCCGCCGCTGCGGCCCTCAAGTGCCTGGGCAGCTTCACGGCGCCTGGCTTGACCATGGTCTGGGCAGGTAAGGTAGGAAGAAGTAGAAAATTAAGAAAGAATAGGATAGGGAAGAAGAAAAGAAAAGAGTTTAAAAATGTAGTTTAAAAGTAAAGAAAAATAGCAGAAAAGACAAAAATATACAGCTAGGAAAAGAGAGGGATAGATAAGAAGCAAAATCGTAAAAAAAAAACTGAAAACAAGCAAAGGATGGCAAAGATACCAAGAGGATTAAACACCATGCCCAGACACAGGAAATGAATGAAAAACAAGATGGCCGGCGCCCGTTCACGAGCGCAAAAGTAAGTTCGCGCGAGATTTTCCTCGCGATCTCGTGCGAACCTCTAGATTTCCCGCGCGATCTCGTGCGACCCTCTACTCGCAATGCGCTTACTGCGCGAGATTATACATAGCGGGCGGAAACGGAAATACGTCACGCAAACAAAATGGCCGCGCCCGTACTCGACCTTGGGGTAAATTCGCGTGTTGCGCTGCAAGCGGCTCGCGAATACTGCAAAAAAACTCGCGAAACAACAAGCCGCAAAAAAATAAAATGCTCATTCGCACGAATTGGCGGCTTCCGCGGTCGGTTTCGCACGACGCCGCGCCCCGCGAATAGCGCGAAAAAAAACGAAAAACGATTTCAGCAAAAGCAAAAGCAATGAGCAGGTGCAAAAGGTCAACCTCATGATTTGTAACGATTCTTTGTAGTGCTTCCTGAGGGGGCCCTCCAGAATTCGGTTGCCTGCTTGCAACTATTGTGTGACCCTGCTCTGACCTTAACTGTATGCCACAAAGGTCCTGATTTACAGCTAAAGGAGCAGACAAGCAGGTGCCAGGCTGGAACTTTAAATTCTTTCAGTGACACATTAATTAGCCCCTAATTCATTATTGTCAGTTGGGGCAGGGCAGGTGTTGTAACTAATTTTGCAACAATGAAAGCACTTAGCAAGTGCAAAAGATCACTAATCAGGGCGCACTAAGGAAGCAGGTGCCAGCTAAAAAAATATTCTGTGACACATTAATCAGCCCCAAATTAATTCAAGTCACTTGAGGCAGGGAAGGTGTGCTTTGCTTTGCCGAAAATAATGTACACTGGACAACCAGAGGGTGTGGTGATGAAACAGAGGGTGGCATGGGTGGGCCAGAGGGTGGCATGAGTAGTCAGAGAGTGGCAGTGGTGACAGAGAGTGGCAGTGATGAAGAAGAGTGTCCCAAACAGGCTGGACATGTAGAAACAACAAGTTCGCAAAACTTGCGACCCGACAGGTAAGTTCGCAAATTGCGAAATTGTAAAAACCCTCGCGAACTGGCAGAAACACGGGCGAACACAAAAAAAAAAAATCCGCAAATTCGCGGGAATTCGCGGATTTTGCGGATTGCGAATCCGCAAATCCGCAAAATTCGCGAACGCGAGATCCGCAAAATTCGCCCATGCTTACTCTGGACGCATTAAAAATCTATTTACATGTCAAAATAATGTGCTTTCTTTTGATACTCCATTGTAGTAACCCCACTGTTTTTTTTCTCACTTTTGGGGCGACACTAGATAGTGCGTTCACTTCTCCTTGAGGATTCCTCCTTTTTGCATTTCAGCGGAACATAAGTTCATTTTATCTCGGAGACAGACTTGGGTGGTGCCTGTCTTCCGCATGTGCGTGTTCTCGCCGATCAGGTCTGTGTGGTTAATGTTGTGCAAGCCACTCATATTATGTGTACCTGCATGGGTGTTCTGTGAGGCTGGTTTTATTTTACCACTTCAAAGCATGGGCCGTTTCCACCATTAGGCCAGACTAGGCGGTCGCCTAGGGCGGCAGAAGGGAGAGGGCGGTAAAAACAAGAGTTTGGGAATTTTGCTCATTTGCACTCGCTCACTGTGACAGTATCAAAGCGGTGCCAGGACTCTGCATCCCAAACCTCGGCTCCCAGACGGGGACAGGAAATCTGCAGCTGCGGCGCACAACACGCCCTTGAGAGGCACTGGGTGCTGAGGGCAGACCTGGACACAGGACGTTGGGTGGGCCGGGCATACTGGAGGGCCACCCTGTGCAGGAGGAGACAGGCGGTGGCGCTCTGTGCTCAGCTTGAGACCCCAGGCCCACAGCCCCGCCCCAACCTCCGGGCTTCCATGGCAGAGGCACCGCTGTGCCTCACCTGGGTGCTTCCGGTGCTGGCCGTGTCCTGCGTGTCCATCAGAGGCAAAGATGGCGGCGGCCCCTTAGACCGCTGTGAGACGCTCTCTGGCCAGTGCCTTAATCTATGGGCAAGGAGTTCAGACAAAGAATGGATATATCGGATCTATTGGCGTGAATATTGAAGAGCATAAAGAATACAAAAGAATATTAGGGACAACATGAATACTCCATCGCAAGTGTGGCAGCTGATGTAATGCAGGCATGGAACTTACCCGGCAGTGTCCGCCATCCTCAACGCGGTGCTCTCGCTCAAGTCTTCACCTGGTGGCCTCAGTTCTCGGCTTCGCGGTGTTAAGACTATTTTCAAGGACTCAAATTAATAAAGACTTTGCCGGTGCTCACTATAGAACTGATAAAACAAGGATACAACTACCTAGTGTGGCGGAGGTAAACGAGCAGATGGCGCCGAAGAATGCAGCAGCGGCCGCAGCCGCCTCCAAAACCCGAGCAGCCAAACAAGCCCTTCGTGACCAGAAACTGGCAGCGAGACGTGCTGACACTGGCGGGTCCGGATCCGTGACTGATGATGTTGCCGGCCCTGAGATTGCTCAAGTACAGACATCGCAGAAGCGTACCAAGGCTGTAAAAACACCTAATACACCAGGTCCGGGTCCCTCCGTAGTAGATCTGCTACGGAAAACACCAGCCGGATCTGCGCGTCCGGTAAGCGCTCCTTCTCCCACCACCCACCACGCAACAAGCGGGACGCTGATTGCAGCGGCTCCCGCACCTCCTGCTGTTCCTACCGGAGCGGATTTGCTGTCTACTCCCCCTGCTCCCCTTGTGATAGCAGATCCGGCTGACCCGGCTGATGGAGCAGACGCCTCTACGAATGTTGTCGCAGAAGCCGCAGAAGACGCAGAAGACGACCCTGCTGTATTGAAACAGGGCTCAGTTCAGGCTCACGATCAGTTGAATGGCGGACTTGTGGACACGCCAGGGGCATCCAGTGTAGCAGTATTATCAGCAACTGTAACATCAAAGGATCGGCAGGAGGGCTTGGATCAGCACAAAGAGGTCGGGGACAGATCCTGAAGGAAGGTAGGCCTGCACCTGCACCTTTACCACATCTAGCACAGGCTATGCCCACCCTCCAAAATGCCAAAACACCTAACACAGCACCAACTCCGGTGCAGCCCTATATGAAAACGAATACCCGGCCTCCCGAAGCAGCTTCTCCTGGGCTAACTAATGAGAATACTAACCCTCTGCAACATATAAGTAATGTGCAGGCTCTAGTGGATCCGATATACGACCTTAAGGAGGAGGGCATAGCATCAGACACGGATAAGGAACCATCCGAGTTCTTCACCATTTCAGAGGGGGCTGCAGACCATGTATTATCTCAAGAATTAGACACAGACTCAGACTCCTGTTCCTACTCTGACTCTGACCACCACACAGGCTCTAATGTGAGTTCACAGGAAAGTGACTTCGAACTAGATCTTGTCATAGGTGAACCCAAAGATAGGAGACATACTGTGCTAAGGAAAAAAAAAAGCCATCATGGTGCTGAGGGCTTGCTCTGGGACTACTCTCCAGTGACGGTCTCTGACTCACAGGCTCCCTTCCCCAATGTTCCCCTAGAAGATACTCCATTTCATGAGCAGCAAAATGCCACGCTAACATCAGTTATGGACACGGTGCTCCAGGCAATAGCCTCCCATAGAGAACAGACCTCTAAGGATGGGCGCAGGGCTCAACAAGCACTACTCAAAGTACAAGGCGTAGTGCGCAAACTCTCAAAATCAGTAACAGCATCTAATGCTAGAATGGTCGACATGGAGGATCGCATAGTCATTAACGAAGCTGAAGCAACTGTTGTTAAAGAGCAAGTAGACGCGCATGATGCAGAACTTAAAGACGTCAGGTGGAAACTGGAGGAAATGGAGAATCGAATGCGACGCAACAACCTTGGAATTCTAAGTATTCCAGAAAAAAATGAGGGTGATAATATACGCGTATTTGTGATCCAGCTTTTCAGGGATACACTCCCTGAACTATCCACCTGGAACTGGGAGTTAGAGGTCCAACGCGTCCACAGAACACCATTTACAGTAAAGGCATCCACCTCGCAGGGCAAATATCCAAGGGCAATCCTAGTTTACTTCGGAAACTTTCTTCTCCGTCAAGCTATTGCTGAGAAAGTAAGACCGGATGCCCACCGCTCTAGAGGTGAAATCTCATATTTTGTCAGGCCCGATTTTTGCCACACTACAGTGGAGCGAAGGTGGCGGCTTCGGCAACTGATCAAACCCTTTCTGGAGAAAAAAACTCAGGTTTACTTGAATAATCCTGCTACACTCAAAGTCATCTATAAAGGACAGACCAAATGTTTTACCTCTGAAATAAAAGCTAAGGATTTCGTAGATAGTCTGAATTAAAGCTATATCAAATCATGATGGGATGATATCGGACCTTACTGTGTAATTGATTGATATATGACAATTTAGAAATCCAAAATCAATTTTGAAAATATTTAGTTGTCAGAAGTAGTAGTAGCTGCTGCACTACATATACTGACCTGCCCAGATAAGAGTCCTTAATGCTCAGTATAAGGTCAAATATATAGGGTCATATATATATATATACATAAAGTCCCGATATCACTGTATATAATTGTTTCTTATTAGTGTGCTCTTTACTCTTCACACCTCTTCTCTTTAGCCCAATAAGGGATTACTGAAGTTATAAGTTTGTTTTCTGCTTTTTTGTATGGCACTGGGTAGAGATGTCTCTCCATCACAACAGACTCTTGTTAGAGTCTAAATGCCTCATTGGGTGGACTGTGGGGGGGGGTTGGGGAGGAGATGGGTGGGAAGGGAAGGGAGGGGGAGGGTAGGGGGGGAAAAATGCAAAAAAATGAGCAAATTCATCCAAAATGTAAAATACATGCAAAGATTTTATTTTGATCGGCATCTATACTATGGAAAGCAAAGTATCAGTATAAAACAAAAGGCTAGCTGCTATTTATGTGTTCAAGATACTAAAACCAGGATAGGTTCGTATCAGGGTGAATGAGGAGAGTGAGTCTATGTACATGGAATGTGGCAGGTCTCAATGATAGAAGTAAAAGGGCTCAGTTATTTCAGTTAACATGGCAGACTCCTGTGGATATACTTTGCCTGCAAGAAACACACATTGCAGCTGCTGACAAAGATCTACTTAAGCTGCCTGGGTATAACCTCATGGTAGCCACAACCCAATCGTCCAAAACTAGAGGAGTAGCTATCCTAGCTAAACCTATAATGGGTCCCTCGATTCGCACTATGGCTGATAAAAACGGTAGATGGGCCATAGCTCAGCTAAAATGTGGCCTTACAGTATGTACAATATATGGTTCAAATATTGATGATCCGACTATTTTTCAAGAACTAGAAATTGAATTGGCCTCTTGGTCAGCTCCATTAATTTTTTGTGGGGACTTTAATATCGATGTAGGAGTGCTCGTTGATAACTGTTTGTCACCAAGTTACAAAGGGCGCAAACCAAAGGTGTTTAATGCACTAAGGCAGCTGATGGAAAGCCATGACTTATTTGACATGTGGGATCTGTCAGGTAAAAACATTGATGGTCACACATATTTCTCTCATCCTCACAATAAATATGTCAGAATTGACTATGTTATGTCATCTTTAGAGGGTTTGGCTATCATTGATATAACGAAGTCCCCCAAAACGATTTCGGACCATAATGCACTTACTTTCATCTTCGACATGGTTAAATCAGTAAAA
Organism: Lissotriton vulgaris; assembly: GCF_964263255.1. Lineage (NCBI taxonomy): Eukaryota > Metazoa > Chordata > Amphibia > Caudata > Salamandridae > Lissotriton > Lissotriton vulgaris. Next base: position 1,474,264,266 of record NC_141685.1, read on the forward strand.
CCTAAATCTAATTGGACCTTTGATAGGAAACTTTTGGTCAATCAGGGTTATATAAATCATATTAAAAGCTGGGCTCAAAACTATTTTGACTGTGATCGGTTCAGTGCGTCAAGAATAATGGTCTGGGACTGTTTTAAAGCCTCATTAAGGGGAGAAACTATCTCATTCGTAGCTAATAAAAGGAAGAATGAGGAAGAGATCAATGCACAACTTATGCAAGAACTCTCTGACCTCGAGACTTATCATGCCACTCAGATAGGTCAAGGCGACTCAACTTTAGAAACCATTAAGAAAATACTGATTTTAAAGAATGAAATTAATAATTCCCTAATCCCGAAAGCTGCTGAAACCTATCAGGCAAATAAAACCAAGATATACGAATCAGGAGAAAATGTCGGTAAGAGCTAGCATTACGAACACGCCAAAAACAATCGTATAGCAGTATAAAAATGATTGAATTCGAAGGAAAGGAATATACATCTACGCAGGATATTGTAAAGGTATTCCAAACATATTATCAGAAACTCTATCATAGTGATGTATTATATTCTGATGCTGATACCACAACATTTTTGAACAGCTGGCTCCCAGATCAAGACTTAAGTACTATGATTAATGACAATGCAAAAGCAAACCTAGACAGAGAAATCACGCTTACAGAGGTGGAGATTGCCCTATCGGAACTCGCCAATGGCAAAGCGGCAGGCCCCGATAAAATTCCCCTAGAATTATATAAAATATTAGGCAGTCAAATATTACCCCTCTTATTAGATTTGTTTCTCTGAGTACAATATCACTCAATCCCACCTAACTCCTGGAAACAAACGAATATAATAATTTTTCACAAAAAAGGAAAACCATCTCATCTTCCCTCATCTTATAGGCCGATATCCTTGATAAATTCTGACTCAAAGTTGTACGCCAAAATTCTAGCAAATCGACTGAGTAGGGTCATCAAACAACTCGTATCACCGTGGCAACATGGCTTTATTCCCGGAAAAGGCACTACAGATCATACCCGGAGAGCCATTACCCTTTTTGATATCATGGGCACCACGGGGGGGTGAGATGGCGATGGTCCTCCTCGATGCCGAAAAGGCTTTCGATAGAGTATCATGGCAGTTTCTATGGAACATCTTGAAATGAAAGAACTTTGGGAATAATTTTATTAAAGCCATCAAAGCCATATATTCCAATCCCAGGGCAAAAATCTCTATAAATAGCACTGAGTCAGAATTTATCGAGGTACAAAGAGGTACAAGGCAGGGTTGTCCATGCTCCCCGATTTTATTTGCCTTATACATAGATCCCCTTATACAAAAACTCTTTTTATCACCCGTAATCCAACCAGTTAATATTGGCACATATTCCACCAAAGTCATGGTATACGCAGATGACGTGGCCGTTATAACTACCGATCCTGCTAGTGCAATTCGTGAAATTGAATCAGTTACCCAGGCTTTTGGTGCTCACTCAGGATACTCTCTAAATAATGATAAAACTATGGTATTAGCTACTAAAAATATTCAATATGAGAGTCCCTTTAAAGTTAAAGAGGCTCCATATTTAGGTATATGCCTTACTACTGAGGTGGATAAAATAAATTATTTAAATTACACCCCCCTCATCGATAAAATTAATAAAGATCTTAAAGGAATAGACAACTTACATCTATCTATAATAGGAAGGGCAAACTATATAAAAATGAATATATTTCCGCGGGTTCTCTACCTTTTTAGAGCAATCCCGTTGCTAGCGGGACCTAACTTCATTAAGATCATTAACTCTACTAACTCTAAATTTATATGGAGTTATGGTAAGATAAGAAGAGCCCTTTGTTGGATGTCGTTACCACAGGATAGAGGAGGACTAGCTATTCCTAATTTAGAACTATATTTGTGGGCAACATTAATACAATCTATGGACCCCCTACTAACTGGTAAAAAAATTACATCAATGCCCCCAGACTGATATATTCCTTCGATCTATGAGCTTAGCCTTGGTGATAAATGTAAGGGCTTATTTTTAAGGCAGGTAGATTCCACGTATTACAGAAAAATTAGATTGAAGACAGTTTTAGATGCCTGGGCCGTGTGGAAAGCTATCTCTAAATACCTATCTATTCCCACTTTTTCAAAATATACCCCTCTGTGGCATAGTAAGATTATCTCTCCATCTCTTAATGATACCACCTCACAGAGATGGGAGTGTGTAGGCATCAACACAGTTGGTGACTTCTTAGGACATAATGTCCCCATTTCTTTTGAATCTTTCCAAGAAAAATATTCCATTCCAACGTATGATTTTCTCAAATATTTTCAAATATTGCTGAGCATTCGTAACGTTATACTAACAATAACAACATTAGATAACTTGCCACTTCTTGAATCTATCGGCAAAAAAACTACAAGAATAGGGGCTCTATATCAAATGCTGATGGATAAAACCCCTGATGACCTAGAACGAACTGAACAATCCTGGGCTGTAAAATTAGCAAACCCTAATATAGATATTGATCTCTCAATTGCTCTCTCCACAAAATATTTCATAGCTTCTAACTTAAAAGCACAATATTATAGAGTTATTTATAATTTATACTACACACCGGCCAAATTATTTACCTGGGGCCTTCGGGCTGATGATAACTGCCCAAGATGCAAACAACCACTGGCTAACCTCATACACATGTTCTCAGAATGCTCGGAACTCACAAGGTTAAAAACCATGATACTGGAGTTCTGGGCCCAGATCTTTGGACATCAGATAAGAGATTCAGTAACTCTATATATATTTGGTCATGATGATTCTCTGGGTCACAATAGCGAGGAACAAGGGGTTATGTTTCTGGGATATGCTGTTTTTCGTATCATTCTGGCAGCTCGATGGAAAGATCCGGAACCCCCAACTTTTCGTATGTGGCTAAGTCGATTTGTATCAATTTATAAACAAGAAACTGCAATATATGCTTCTAGAGGTAGAAAAGCCAGAGCAGTCGGAGCACAGATTTGGGACCCCATTGCTAGATGGTACATCAATGAGAGGGGCTAGACAGATTCTATTAGCGGTTAACCAATTTGATATGTTTTTTTTTTGTTTACCCTGCCCTTCTCCCTTGCATATGGGTATTTTGTCAGGGATGTTTTAAATGCTGCTTGCTTTATTTGTACCATTTCAAGTTATGACATGAATTAATAACCTCTTTTTTCTTTTTATTATCTGTTTATCTCTATTAATTCGTATTTGGTTTGAATTTGCCAATAAAAAAAATAAAAAAAAAATAAAAAAAAAGAGAGGCACTGGGTGCTGAGGGCAGACCTGGACACAGGACGTTGGGTGGGCCGGGCATACTGGAGGGCCACCCTGTGCAGGAGGAGACAGGCGGTGGTGCTCTGTGCTCAGCTTGAGACCCCAGGCCCACAGCCCCGCCCCAACCTCCGGGCTTCCATGGCAGAGGCACCGCTGTGCCTCACCTGGGTGCTTCCGGTGCTGGCCGTGTCCTGCGTGTCCATCAGCCTGGCGTCCAACAAGGAATGCCACAACACCTTTGATTAAAACAGCTGGAATGCCAGGGTGAGGTACAGTGCCTGAAACTCAACTTTTGGCCTGGGAGCCTTTCACAGGATTGGAAATGAAAGCCTGTGTCCGACTCGTCAAGGGCCTTGAGAGCACAATTCCAGGAAGCAGCGTTGGCTGGGCTGATGAGAGTTGTACACGCCATGCCGACATCACTCCCACCCCGTACCTGTGCATGGCATATTACAGGCACACAGTCGACCTTTCTTCTCTTGCTGTGTGTACTCGACCTTCCGATCCAGACTGGAAGGAACAGCTAGAAGTCCTGGGGTTAGTGGCATTTAAGCGCTGCACCTTGCACCTAGAGGCAGTGTAGCGACTAGGCCTAGCATGCCTGGGTGTTCTTCGCATTTCTTTCATTATCAGCACGCTCTTCAGCGCCTAGGGAACCGGTTGTTGTGGACACATGGTTCGCCTCTAGATAGCAGGCCAGGGCGGCAAAGGGATCAACTGCTCAGGTACAGCCACCCGTGGAAAAAAGCTGCATGGGTTGGCGAGTCACGCCCTGTTCACTTCAACCACCAGGGCACATCGGCACGACCTTTCCCTGTGTACCATGTTGGAGAACTGCCCATAGCCCATCCGTCATTCTCCGCATGTTCGTTTATTTTCCCTTCTTCTTACTGTGCAGCTGCAGACACCCCTCCCCAGTGTGCGATCCAGTGAGTCACATGCCTCTTTCCCCAATTCATCTGGTTTCTTGTTCTTTAAACGTTTCATTTTCACACTTTCTCAGGGTGCTCTTGACGTCCTTTAGCAGCTCCTCTGCCGGTTGCGCACACTTCGAATCTACCTCTCTGATCAGGGCATCGAGGGATGAAATTTCCTGAAGTTGTTTAATTTTATTTGCTTTTATGTCCTGGTGATTTTTTTCTGAATCTCTTCCAGTTTCGCGAGAGTGGCGTCTTCCTCTTCTTGCAGAAGCTGGCGCAGTTGTTGAAATTCCGCCAGAGATTTCGTCTTCTTAGCATCCACACCCTTTGTGTGGTACACACTATAGTCATGCATAAGTCACACTACACAAGGCACAACCTACACCAGTGATAATGGACATAGTCTTTAAACCTGCCCTACCTGCAGTAAATGAAGTGCAGCAGGTATTGGCCTATACCATCTGCGTTACCTGGAAGGTGAAGTCAGAGCTGCTATAATATTGTGACCTGCTAGGGTTCAGAACAGGTTTGCAATTTAAAAGACTTTCACTTCAGAAAATCAGTGTGGGGCACATTATGCACAACTGTCCTTATGTGTCGATGGTGCTAACTGGAGGCACATCTTTGCTATTCTCATAGGGATTATTATTCAGCAGGCCTACAAGGAGGTTAAGCCTGAACTCAGAGTTACTTGAGCTAATGGAAGACAAAATCAATAGTCTCGTCCACAAAAATCCTTCAGTACCCCACTTCACGGTACGGGAGCATTTCAACGCTCAGGTTTTTGTGTTGCTCCCCTGCCCCCTCGTTGGTTGTGCTTGCTGTCTTGCCCCCCCCCTCGTTGGTTGTGCTGGCTGTCCTGCCCCCCCGTCGTGTGCTTACTTGTGATCCGGTTTTTGTGCCTCTGTTCCCTGCTTGCGCCTCTGTTCCCTGCTTGTGATCCGGTTTTTGTGTTGCTCCTCAGCCCCCTCGTTGGTTTTGCTTGCTGTGTTGCTCCCCTGCCCCCTCGTTGGTTGCGCTTGCTGTGTTGCTCCCCTACCCCCTTGCCGGTTGTGCTTGCTGTCCTTCCCCCCTCGTTGGTTGTGCTTGCTGTCCTGCCCCCCCCCCACTCAATGGTTGCGCTTGCTTGTGATCCGGTTGTTGTGCCTTTGTGCCTCTGTGCCCTGCTTGTGATCCGGTTTTTCGTTACTGGGCAGAGAGTTGTGTGTGGCTCTGTGTGTGTGTGACTCTGTGTGTGTGTGGGTGGGTGCGTGTGGGTGGCTCTGTGTGTGTGGGTGACTGTGTGGGTGACTCTGTATGTGTGTGGGTGGCTTTGTGTGTGTGTGGCTCTATGTGTGTGCAAATGCAATAGGTCTTGCATTTGCGAGAGATTAAGCTATTGGCATTGTAAATGACAAAGCCATTTATTTATGTTTTAAAAACAAAAACATAAATAATGCCATGAGCAATGCCAATAGCTCTAACTTTAACAATGCCGAGACCATTGCATTGTAAATGCTTGTCAATCTTGCTTCTGAAAAAAAATAGTGGGAGTATATGGCATCTAAAACATTTGTAATTTTTTTTCTAGGCGTACCGATCACCAGTGCCGGGGTCAGCGGCGGGGCAGGCGATGCCGCCAGGAGGGAGCAGAAGTGGCAGCTGCATTGATGAGTGTGCCAGCAGCAGTGGCGGGCGGTGGTACGTTATAGTCCTTACTTATTGACAATACACACTTGGTGCAAGGGTGTACACTGTAATGTTGAGAGAGACTAAGTTGTTGTGAACAATGGTTGAAGAAGACTACCTTTACATAGCATTAGCAATAGCATTAGCAATAGCATTAGCCGCAGGAGTTGAGTAACTAATGGCTGCTTCAATCTTACTTCAACTCAGCTGGGAAAGTTTTATGAAGAAGACTAAGAGTCAGACGACCTTGATGGATGGTTGAATGAAAAGGGAAAGAAGGATGGAGTGAGGAACAACGGGTGACATGTAATATGTGACTAGCAGAGAAGGAAGCGTGGGATTCACAGGTGACTGATAGGAATTGGATGCATGGGGGGTTGAAGGATGGGTAAAAGGTAAAAGAAAGGATGCCTGCCTGGGTGGGTGGAACTGTATGGGTGATAGGAATCATCCGAGGTTTGTTGGGTCAAACTCAAAAGCAATCAAGGACGGACGTATGGGTGGTGGTTTAGAAAAAAATACAAATGTATGTTGTTGGTTAAAGGTTAGTTGAGAGTTTAAGAAGAATGATAGCCATGTTTACTTTGAATGATACATGCGGTACCATCACTTGTGACTTGTCCTACTAGTAATGTCAGTCTCTCCTCCTAGTCCTAGTCTATGCAGTCTACAACTAAAACCCCTATGCATTAATGAATTAATTTCCACATTATTAATTAAGCCTTCCTCAAACTTCTTCTCTTACCTGTGATTGATGTTTATTTATACTTAGGCAGAACAATGGCTGCATGGCGATGGTTTGGTTTCCCAAGGCACCATGGTGGTGGTAGTACAAGTAGTAGACACTGACAGTAGCAGTTGCAAAAAAAAGAAAATGAGACAGTTAATCACCTGAGGGAGACTCGAGAACGAGTAGTAGATGTACAGTACACAAGAAGACTGCCAAACAAGAAACCATGATGATGATGAGCAATGCTAAAGTAAAATAAATCAGAATTCCTGGAGGGCTGGCCTAGTACAAGTTACAAACTGAAGCGCCTTCGTAACTTTTAGTGCTGTAGCTAGGATGATGATTGATGATTACTCGATGCTTGCAACCAATTCTATTATTATGTGCATGGGTTGGCAATCTAATATTGTCAGTGTGGACTAAAGTGAAATATATATACTTAGAGCAGAAGAAGATCTTCGCCCTGCCTTGAGTTAGTGTTGCTTTCACCATATCTTCGCCAGCAAATGAGTTATCAATATTGGTGTAAATTAATTTAGTCACACCTCAAAATAAATCACACAGCCCGGGGAAGAGCGTTAGGGTTTGATGAATGCTTGGGAATGGGGTTGTCTCCTCCTCTTTTGTGCACCTAAAAGCAAATCATTGAAATCTGGCATTTAGTGTTGTGGTTCCATGACTACTAGAATAAACAAACAAATATAATATATAACTTAGTGTGTGGGCACACTTGTAAGTGTTATTAATAATATTTCATTTATTACCTCAGTTATTTAAAAAACATAACAATACAGTGTAGCCATTTGTGAGATTTTGACAACAAGGGATTCCATGGTGTACTGTACACCCAGAAAGGATAGGAAAGAAGAACAACAACAAAATTTGGCATTGTGCATCATGTGTGATGCTGCAGTCAGGGAACTGCAGATGACAATGGATGGAAGCAGTAAGCCAAGAGGAACAAAGGAAAGACATGGTGGCCTATGGCAAAAGCACACTAACTACCACAACAAAATTGCCAACAGCCACATGGTCACTCACAACAAGCAGGAGACCTGGAAAACAATGAACTCAGCAGGCCTATATGGACACAGACTTTACAAAATGGCCCCTGGCCATATGGGTAAGCTCAGACAAAGGCAAATGCTGGCCCACTATTACAACAACACTCACACACTGGCCAGACAAAGGGGGCATGCTAAACAACACAGCTTTAATGCAACAATGCCAAAATGAAATTTCACAGGGCTAAAAAAGGTTTGCAAATTACACAACAACCACACATAAAAAGAGTGAAATACCAAAACAAAACACATCTTGCAATTCAATCCATAGCCATCCATGCCCTAACTGATGTTTAAATTCAACAGACACCCAGAAACAGTTTCTTTGTGCACCCATGAGTAGCTCAATGCAGACTGGCTGAAAGGCCTATTGGCAGACTACAGTGCTAGTGAAACAGTTGCTTCATGCACCCATGAGTAGCTCTGGGCCAACTTGCTGAAAGGCCTATTGGCAGACTACTGGGCTAGTGAAATAAAATAAATATTGCAAATTGATTTCAAAAGTGGAGAAAATGTAGGGAACTGTGCAACATGTTTCATTTATAAAAGAAGACAAATTACATACAAACAACTAGGGGCCAGATGTAGGTAAGTATATTTTACCGATTCATAAATACCGAATTTTACCGATTCGGTATTTCTGAATCGGTAAAATAGAAGGAGGGAGATATAGGTAGAATCGGTAATTGAATCGGTAAATACCGAATCGGTAATGCCCATTGATTCCTATGGGCATTGAAGCCCATAGGAATCAATGGGCATTACCGAATCGGTATTTACCGATTCGGTAAATACCGAATGTTGCAAGGGTGCAGGGGGTGTCACTTTGACACCCTCAAGCACCCTGATTTCAGGCATGTGTGACATGTGGCACACAGACATGCCCTAAGGGCATGTCTGTCTGTCACATGCTATAGGTGTGCATGCACACATGTGCATGCACACCTTGAATCGGTATTTTACCACCCAATTGGATTGGGTGGTAAAATACCGATTCGGTTAGGCCTGTGGGACTCAGAAGAGTCCCACCTACATCCCAAAATTAGCAATTCGGTAAAAATACTGATTCAGTATTTTACCGATTCGGTAAATTTACCAATTCGGTAAATTTACCGAATCGGTAAAATAGGGCCCCTTCATGCCAAATACTGAATACCGGTCGGTAACGGCCGAAATCGGCTGTTACCGACCGGTATTTTGGCTCCTACATCTGGCCCTAGGCCCCTACTGAAACCACAGGCCACCCACCATAATACAATTTTTTTTAAACTCTGAAAAGTAAAAAAAAAAACGTAGGTGCAATGCCCCAATCAAACAAACAACACCAATTTTCCAACTTACTTGTGAAACCTCAAACTCAAAAGTCCTCAAATCCAATGATATATGATGCAGCAGACACAAAGTGTGATCAGGAGATGAACAAAGCACTCGGAGGAGCCTGCTAGACAGGAACAGGAAGTTGGAGACTCTGGGGCACTTCCTTCTTCTTAAAAAAAAAGAAATAAAAGAAAAGATTCCTTGCACATAAAAGTACAGCCAAATGTCAATCTAAGGAGTTTTTTTGATCCAAATCATAATTTCCAGAAAGTCTTGATGCTGCTCGGGAGAATACCTTCGCCAGGTTGCAGATTCTGCATGTTCGGGATCGCGTTCTTCACAAAACTATCAACCTCGTCGCAAATATTGGTGGTAATATAAAAAATAATAATCATTCATTTTTATCGATATAGGGATGTTAAGATTTTGATAAATGAAGTTATTTATATAGTGAGTTATCTACTGTTGATGGTTAGAATTAATTATATAGTGATAGTTTTTTTAATGTGGTGGTGGCTATTGAATTCCTGCTCTTGCTTTTCTCTGTCACGACGTAACCATGGGGTTCGGGACAACTAACATCATCATTGCAACACCGCAAAAATGGAAAATTGGTTTTAGAGATCCTTGTTGTAGAAATAAACTAGAGAAGCATGAGTTTGAAATGTACAGTAATTAACGCCTAGTGTATAAAATACTGTAATATGTGTGCATATATGTGTTTTTTCTATATGGAAAAGGTGCATCTCTTGCGGTTAACTTCAAGGTCGCTCATCCTAAATAACAGTGAAAATGGCAAATAAGTCAGAAAGATTGTTTTTAAAGAAACTTAGTACAAAAATATAAGTTTGCACATCATTTGAAAGATGTATGTACACAGTAATATGTTTCGGGCAATGTTCGGTGTGCATTTTTTTACATATTATTTTTGGATGCACTGGTGGTCACTGAATGTCTGCTTTTGTTTACCGTTTTCAGAATGTGTCTGCAGGAATCGGGATTACCGACGTCATTGCGGTCTCTGGAGTCACCGCAAACAGATACAATAGGTTTTAGAGATGGTTATTATAGAAACTGTCTACTAAAACATGACTTTAGAAAATACTGTAAGGAACCCTATTGTGTACAATACTATAGTATTTGTGTATATATGTGTTTTACACTTTAAGGAAAAGGCGCGACTATCATGGTTAATGACGCCATTGTGATCTCCCGAATAACCGAATTGAAAAGAGGTCTGAAATATGGATTTTAAAGAAACTTAGTACAAAAAACATGAATTTAACCATGTTCTTAAGGAAGTATGATTATAGTAATATGTGTGGGTAATGTTCAGAATGCATTTTTTGACATACTATTTTTGGATGTGTTGGTGGTCATTGAATGTATGTTTTTGTGTTTTGTTTTCCGTTTTTGCAATGTGTTCATGTGGATCGTGATGTTGTCATGAATAAAAAAATGTAAACCAAAAAAACTACGCTTATTAATCTACTGAAGAAAATACAAGCTTATAAAAATATGCAGTCATTTTAAGAACCTTAAAAACTCAATAAAAAAATCATAGGTTACATGGACGTTACAGTTGGGAAATAGAATTTGAAAAACCTTAGAAATTCACTGAAAAAGCTAAAGGTAACGGCAACTTTATAGTGAGGATTTAGCATTTAAAGAACCTTAGAAATTCTATGAACAAACCAAAGGTTACAGGTGTGTTATTGTTAGGAAATAGAACTTAAAAAACCTTCAAAATTCAGTGAAAAAATAAAGGTTACCGGGACGTCATAGTTAGGCTGACATTTCCCTCATACAAAACCAGAGAAATTCCATTTTTTAAAAATATTTTTATGAACAAAACAAATAGGGCAGTAGGACATACAGACCTAAATATTATACATTGTATGGATCATGTGAGCAAAGCAGCCTTGTTCAATGTTCAGGGTACATATTCAGAGTACATGCATTGACATATCAACAGTATGCATCTTAACACGTCTAGTCTGTGTCAGTCTGAGGCACCATTATCGTCTGCAAGGTACGGAGGCTCACAAATGTTACCACGAAACGTATTCCTAGCACCCCATATCTTCTCCCATTTCTTGGGGCACCCATGATGTATAAACACCGACTTCTCTGCCACCATCATTTCATCCATATCCTTGCACCACTTACGGAGGGTTGGCAGTGTTTCTGAGCCCCACAACAAGGCGATGTTACGCTTTGCCACCATCATGCCCAACATTACCCAATCCTGTTGCCTGTGATTTAGGTTGTTTGGTTCCCATGCGTTCAATAAACAGCGATGGGGTAAAGGCACAAGGGAAACAATTACAGTCTGGGAAATTGTACTCATGACCGCCATCCAGTATGTTGCTATGTGTTTACAGTCCCATATGGTATGATAGAATGTCCCCTCCTCTCCACAGTGTCGTAAGCAATATTTATGTGAAGTTGATCCTATCTTGAATAGCGTTGTTCTAGTGAAGTATGTACGATGTAATATTTTGAGCTGGACCAATTTTAGGGGTCGATTAGGATCGCGGACGGACTTGCGTCCGTCCGCTACCCCAGAGCAGGAGGGAACCTCTGCATGGCATGCGGAGTTCCCTCCTGTGCAATTAGGATGTGACCGCCACCCTGGCGGTCACATCCTCTATTTTTAACATTGCAGCGGGTGCAGCTTCAAGCTGCACCCGCGGCAATGTTAAAAATGCATGCATTGCATTTGCATGCAGAAAGAGGCAGGCACCGCGCGGTGCCTGCCGCTTTCTGCATGCAAATGCAGGGGGGTACCACCCCCCCTTCACCTAGGGGGCCCGCAACAGGCCCCCGCAGTGAAGATCCTTATGCTTTTCCACGGCGGAAAACCCGCCGCGGAAAAGCACTTTTTAAAGCCCATCCTGATATGGCGGACGGTGTCTGAGAGACACCGTCACCATATCAGAGCTTTTCCGCGGATGCGGAAAAACCGCAATCATAATCGGCCCCTAAATCTGGAGGGTATGGCTGTTTCCCGGGGGACGAGAGGGCCTCTTGCCATTCAGACTCATCAAAGTCGCCCATGTCTCCGGACCAGTTCTGCCTTAGTTTAGACGTCATGTCAGGTAGGTTGTTTATCAATTTCCGGTCGGTCAAGGAAGTGGCTCTATCCGGCATATGTTCCGTCAGAAGCCTATCTTCTAGAGGAGAGGAGTCCTGTAGCTCGGTGTCTGCAGGTATGACTGACTGGAGTGCATGTCTAATTTGGAGGTATCTGAACTTCTCTTTCTGAGTCATTTCGTAATGTATTTGGAGGTGGGAGAAATCTACCATCTTTCCTCCCTTCCAGAGGTCACCCACCACTGAAATGCCTATATTATCCCAGTTTCGGAATCCTGTACTGTTACGGAGGAAGCCCAACCTGTAGGAGTCCCACAGTGGTGTCATTAGTGTGATCGTTCCAGAGCACTTAAGACGTCTATTCGCCTTATACCACAGGTGTACAGAGTGTCGTGTGGGCCCAAGTTGGTCCGGGGGCATGCGCCGGCTATATAGATTACCCAACAGCCCTTTGTTCTCCATGCATTGCCTATCAGCTAGATATGCCGGTTCGGTCTGTGGGGCATGCAACCAGTAATTTATCTGTTTAAGATGGGCCGCCCAGTAATATAATTCCACATCGGGAAGCGCTATTCCTCCATCATACCAACACTTTGTTAATTTAGCTTGCGCGATGCGAGGCGTCCTCCCATCCCACAATAGTTTGGAAACATTAGAAGCAATAGCCCTGAAATAAGAGTCAGGAACCAGAAATGGTGTATTCTCAAGGACATATAGAAATCGCGGGAGTGCCATCATTTTGTATAGTGCCGCCTTACCCAGAAGTGTAAGAGGGAGAGCCCATCATACCTTAACGTCACGCCTGAATCGGTCTAGATGGGGACTAAGATTTAAAGCCGAAAATTCCTTTGGGTCTGATGTAATATAGATACCCAGGTATTTAAATGCTGTTGTGGTAGTGCGTAAGGGGCAACTCACTGGTAGAATGGGAGGAGGCATGAAGAACGGACTTGGACCAGTTTATTCTGTAACCAGACACTCTTCCAAACTTCTCACATATGTTCAGCAATTCTAGGATAGATTTCTTGGGGGAGGTGAGGTATAGCAAGATATCATCCGCATATAAGGATATGCGGTCCTCCCAAGTAGTGTTCCAAGAAAGTCCCTTGATGGAGGGTTCCCATCTGATCCAGATTGCAAGTGGCTCCAGAATCAGCGCCAAGAGCAGCGGGGACAGCGGACATCCCTGCCGCGTACCTCGACCAAGTGGGAAGTCACTGGAAATGTGTCCATTGGCAGCAAAGTGTGCCAAGGGCTTGTTATAAAGGAGGCGAACCCAGGCGCAGAATTTCGGACCGAAGCCCATGTGATGGAGCACGGCAAACAGGTAAGGCCATTCCACGGTATCAAATGCCATAGTGGTGTCCAAAGAGAGATGCCCAAGGGTAGCTATGCGCTCTATAAATCCTCATCCAAATCCAAAATCCAGACTGTCGGCTCTTAAATATACGACGTACGTGCCAGGACAGCATGAAGCCTGCGCAGATTAAGTGCCGTGCTACGGTGCGGCATGAATCCAGACTGGTCTGGATGCACTAAGGAGGAGAGGTGGGGTCAGCCGCAATGCCAGAAGTTTGGCCAGGATCTTGGGGTCTGCGTTTATCAGGGAGATTGGGCGATAGGACGCACAATCCATCTCTGGTTTACCAGGTTTATGGATCGCGACTATAGTGGCGAGCCGCTGGTCTCTCGGCAGCTCTCCCGTTTTGAGACTATCCAAAAACATCTCAAGCAAATAGGGAGCAGATGTCTGCACAGTCCTTTTATACAATTCCACTGGGAATCCATTAGGTCCCAGCGCCTTACCAGACGCAAGTGAGTAGGTTGCAGCCTGTAATTCTGCTATATTGATGTCTGCCTCTAACAGGAGTGCTGCCTCAGGGGAAAGTTGTTTTATATAGTCATACGCCTCCTCAGATGTGTAAGACGCCCGGGGGGCATACAACTGCTCATGATGATCGGCCAGGACGTCCACCACACCATCCAGTTTAGAGATCATGGAGCCAGTGGGGGAGAGTAGTTGCGCTATGACCCTGTTAGCCGTTCCTTCTTATCCAGCCAGGCCAGCATCTTTCCCGCTTTGTCTCCCAGTTCGTTTACCCTATGCCTAGTTGCTTGGAGGCGAGGCATTGCACTCTCCCTTTGGTACGCAATATATGCCGTCTGCTTAAGTTGGACCTCAAGGGAGGTTTCAAGTGATGGGTGCATCGCCTGTTCTGTCAATGCGGTGGCTAGTTCCTCCTCAAGGTTATCTAAATCCGCCCTCAGTGCCCGCTTGTGACCTGTAATAGAGGCTATCGCTTGCCCACGCAGGACCACCTTATAGGCCTCCCAGAGCGTGCTAGAGGAGTCCACCGAGCCTGCATTCTCTTGAAAAAATAGTTTGGTAGTGGCTGTGAGGTAATTCATAATAGGGCGCACATGTAGGAATCTGGCATAAATGGGCAACATACGCTTTCTAGAGGTCTGATGATGCGTGTACTTGAGCAACAACAGAGAATGGTCCGATATGCCCCTTGGGCGAATAACTACCTCTTCTATTCCAGGCAGGCCGTCTGCCGAAGTTAGAAAATAATCAATGCGTGTGAGACAGTTGTGGACCCCGGAGTAGAAAGTGTACTGCTGCTCGTCAGGGTGTTTGTACCGCCAGCTATCTGTAAGTCCCATAGCCTCCGTGAGACCAAGGAGACGTCGCCCACCCTGCACCCCTGGTCTGGTGGGAAATCTGTCCACCGTGCCGTCCATTATATCGTTAAAGTCGCCCCCTATGAGCAGTGTTGCAGCAGGTAGTGTTAGTAGGAATGCAGTGAGAGCAGAGTGGGCTTGCGTTTATATGGCAGGAGGGATATAAACAGAGACCAGATTAAATATTCGTCCTTCCCATTGACATGTCAGTGCTACGAAGCGGCCTTGGTTGATACGCGCTTCTGTTGTATCACGAGCGAGAAATTCTTTCTGATAAGTATACCTGTACCCCTAGAACCTGAGGAGAACTCTGCATGTGCAACCATTTGGTATCCCCATCTATCCATAGCCTTAACAGTAGAGCCCATTTGATGTGTTTCTTTCAGTAGAGCCAACGCGGGGCCACAACGCTTCAAATGCTGTAACACCAAGCCCCTCTTCACATTGTCACCTAACTCCCTGACATTCCATGTTAAGTTCGTTTGGGGAGAACTAGGCTCCTGTGAAACATGTTCAGCCATCAGACAAAATAAAGCGTTTCAAACATTCAAAGCCACACTTGCTACACGTAGATCCGTTATGAAAGGAGAAAGTTGCCCCATTAAAACAGTATGACACCTTATCAAGCATACAAACAGCAAAAGCAACAAAATTAAACAAACCCAGTACCCCCCACCCAGTACCCCCCCACCCTGGATCCCACCCACCCTCCCTGCCTCCCTGCTAGGCGAGCCTTCAACTGCCCACCACCCCAACTCAGCAGAGCGCTTTTCCCCTCCCATAACTATGATACTTGCTTGTCAGGAGAAAGAGTTCACCAAGGCTCCAGCCCTTTAGGGCCCCACAGGTTGCCCCTGTCCAGAACCACATAACGGCAAAAGCACAATTAAAGACAGGACCAACTTAGGCGTCAGGAGACAATATTATCATGACAGTCCTTATTCCTCTTCTTGCAGTGGGTCGTGGTTCTCTTCCAGGTTTCTGGGGCTAGGAGTTCCTGAGGTGTCGCCGCCGTCACGGTGAGGTCCGAGTTTACGTTCTGAGTGACCCATAGTGCGCCAACCCTCGAGCCAGTCTTGTACCGCCTCAGGCGTGTCGAAGAACCAGGTTCGGCTGCCACTACTCTAAGTTTTGCGGGAAAGAGCATCGAGTACGGTAGTTCCTGTGCCCGGAGTAGAAGCTACGCCGTCGTTTAGATACAGCTGCCGTGTAGTCCGGGAAGAAGGAGACAGTGGAATTTAAAATACGTATGGGAGAGAGACTCTTGCTGCTTGCAAAATTGCATCTCTGTCCCTGAAGTTGAACAGTCGGGCGAGCACTGGTCGCGGGGGGTGGGGCTCCCGGCTTAGGTTTACCACCAGGGACCCAGTGGGCACGTTCCACTGAAAAGAAATGGGAGAGTCCCTTAGGTTGCAGCCTAGTTTTGATTAAGTCTTCCACGTATAAGTCCATTGCTTGGGCACCTTCAGACTCTGGAATACCAATAATTCGGTCGTTGTTACATCTTGCCCGCCCTTCCTGCTCGTCAAGTTTCTCTGCAAGTAACTTGCTCTCCTTTTCTAGTTGGGCAACGGAGGTCTGTAGTTCAGAAGTGTCCGCAACCAAAGACTTAGCCACTATCTCCACTTCTTTCACCCTATCCGCCATCTTGTGGAGGTCCGCCCGCAACAAAGAAACGTCCGTGAAAATAGTGCCCACCGTGGTTTATACATTCGCCAGTGCCTTCATAATATCTTCAAGAGTTACCTTCTTTGCTCCATCGCTGTCCGACGCTTTACCCTGAGGGCGCACCAGAGAGGAACCCTTATCATACGTGAACTTGTCCAGTTTTGCCTGTGTAGAGTGGTGTCCACGAATGCAACCTACTATAGGAAATGAAAATGCCTTCATTTACTTTAAACACTCGACTTTACACAAAAGCATAACAAACTACCTGGCATCTAAACGGACTACAAATCCCAGAAATGAAGGCATGACGCGGCATTGAGCCTACGCCTACCAGGTGACTTGTTTAATAAAAGTTCCGAGAAACCATTGATGCCTAAACAAGTGTTTCCTGTTGGCAGCCCCTGATGATGGGATGGATTCCCTGAAACGCGTCGGGCAAGTGTGTTAATTGCAAGATGGAGAAATGCGCTGATCGAGAAGCACGGAGGGCGGAGGACTGTTGAGTGCCTCTCAGAAGCTTCAGGCATTTGGGATGAATATATATATATATATATATATATATATATATATATATATATATATATATATATATATATATACATATCTACATGTATACATATATACATATATATATGACTCATGACTAAGGGGAGGAGCCCCGAAACGCGTCGGAGAGACATTGTTTTTGTTTGCCATTGCTGAATAAACGAAACTTTTTGAACACGCTAATTTGAGTCCGTACTTCGCACTGTCCTTTCACCTAAAGGACGAGAGTGTGACTTTCTGGAATTCATTGGGCTCGCTGCCCGGTACGGACCGCTGTTGCCAGAGGAGGGGTCATAGCGGAGTGCGGCGGCTGCTGCGCTAAGAATGTATATATATATATATATATATATATATATATATATATATATATATATATATATATATATATATATATATATCCGACTGGCGGTCGCCAGTAGGTAGTTACAGTTAGGATTATTTTCAATCCGAAATCTCAACATTCTATTGTGAATAACTTTGGCGCCGGTTGAGGAATCCGCCTGTAAATTTCCTCAAATTTGCCTTGTGGCGCCCCGGTCCTTACCTGAAAGGTTGGGGGGGATTTGTCAAGCGGGGGCCGAGATAAAAGGGGGGTCCAAAAACGTGTTTTTCCCATGTTAATTTCCATAGGGCGGTCGACCTCACTTTTAGCCCGAACGGCTGAATGGATTTCCACCAAACTTGGCAAAATTGTAGGGACTGGTAGCCCGATGTGCTTTTACTATGTCTCAAGATATGTGCTCCAGTGGATTTTGAGTAATTTAGGTTCAAAAAAATATTTATATCTATAAGCGCTCCCCGGTACGCGCACCCGGGTGCTAACCAGCGCGCTACGCAAGTTTGCGAGCGGAAAGCTGATTGGCTCCTGGGTGTCTGTCAACATTCCAAACAGTCCGGAGCAGCCGCCATCTTGTGTCTCGGTAGGATCGAGACACAAGAGGTGGCAAAAACAAAGGGGGAAATGACCATAAGGGGGGAGAGTAGACCCCCTTGACCCCCTAGGTTTGATGTGGGGGCTATAAAAGGGCCCCGCGGGTTGATTTGCACGCGGGGAGCGCCCGGTACGCGCACCGGGGAGCGTATCGGGGAGCGTACCATGAGAAAAAAGAATGATAGTGTTTTTAAAAAATGTAGCCTTTTTTTAAAAATTGGAGGTAGTTCTAAAAAGAAGTGTTTTTTTTTCTTCTTTTTGTTGTTTTATATTTTTTTAATGTTTTTTGAACATTTTGTACTTTTTTTGGCTTTTATGAACTATTTTATATTTTTTTGTTATTTTTATGCGGAGAAACAAAAAACAGGGAATTGAAAATGGCTCAACTGGAGCAAAACAAAATCAGGAAAAAATTAGGGTTTTTTGGGGCAATTGTGGTTGTCACCAGCAAGGAGGATGAGCTTTATGCTCTGCTCACCATAGGAAATGGTCTTACCACAAAAAATACATGTGATCCTGAATTCCCCAAACCGTGGTTGTATGCAAGGGATCGTCTCCCTTGTCTCTGGTCCCGATGGAGTGGGTTGCTTTCTTTTGGAGGTGGTGGTTGAAGATTGGGAAAGGCTACTGGCCAGTTCTCTCACCTCTGCGGCAGCATAGTTGTTTGGATGCTTGCGCTGCATGTGTCTAATCATGGTATTATTACCAAATGAATATTTTTTGTTAGGGTTCCCCCTTGAAAGTTCCATGCCACAGATTTGGCACATCACCTTGGGCGCATTGACTTTCTTCTTGCCCTCTGGGATAGAAAAAACTCCCAAACAATGTGCTGCCTTGGCTTGTATGGGGTATTGTCTTCTGGCAGCCACCTTCTCCCCTCCTCCTCCTCCTCCTCCTCCTCTTCCTCCTCTTCTTCTTGACCACCAATGTAATGTTGTGGTGGTCCTCTTGGTGGTGGTGATGCGGATGCTCCAGCTGCTGCTGCTACTGTAGCCATTTTAAAGAACAAAATATTTCTCTTAGATCTCCAAACAGGTCTTCCTCAGTCAAAGGACAAAGTCAGAATAAGGAAAAAAGGTGGGGTCTTTCATCATTTGGAAAAAAAACTGTCCTGAATCAATGAAAAGTGTTATTTTCAGGTCACATGGCCTGGGCTTTCATCATTTAGAAACCAAAACTGTTCTGCAGCAATATAAAGTGTTATTTTTAGGTCACATGACCCGACGCGCTTAAGCGATGCCACGGGGCACGCCACGGGGCGCGTCGCGTAAGCGCGTCAGATAATTACATTGCGTGATCGTATTCGCTCGAGTATTTCTGGGTGCGCTTACGCCGTGCTTATCACGCAGACTCGGCTACGCGATGCGTCATGATGTTTTCGTTCACGGCAATAGCGCTAACGGGACGCTCACCGGTGCGCGACCCGGGGCGCTCAGAAAAAATGCGCTTTCCAGTGCGCGCACCGGGGCGCACACCGGGAGCGCACAAGGGCAAAATTTAAAAAAAAAAAAAATCTAATAAATACATAGTATTATATAAATATACAATATAGGATTCATTATAAAAAATATTACATTTCATACGTTTGAGGCCCCATATATAGTTAGGAATTAGCATTTAAAAAACCTTTGAAATTCACTGAAAAACCATAGGTTTCACACCAGTTATAGTTAGGAATTAGCATTTAAAAAACCTATTAAATTCAATGAAAAAACATAGGTTTCACACCAGTTATAGTTAGCTGGAAATTTTACTGACATGAAACCATAGAAATTCCAACGTTATAGTTAGCTGGACTCACTATAACAAGCGCGCCTGCAATGCACTGCTGATGACGTCACACATTACATCACTCATGACATCGTCAGTGACATCACTGATGACACCATTTATGTGACAGAGTGACAGACCTCCTTTTAGTGTGATGTTATCCTTGAAATAGATATTCAAAAATAGAAACTAACATTTTCAAAAAAATGGAGATACCCATACCAGTTACAACAACCAATTCAGTAATTCCACCATCTATATACACATCCACTCATTTACCAACAGTTCTATATAGTCACTCATACATATACTCACTCATCATATGTAGTGATACATCTATACATCTTGTTATATACGACAGTCATCCAAAAGTTACTCACACACATACTCACACATGCAAATAAATTATTGAACATCCATTTATTTGCATATAAAACTATACACACACTACCTCTTTACTTCTAAGGAAACTTACACATACTTCCTCTCTTAAACAATAATTTTTATAAACATATACTTATTTAAACAGGAACTCTTACAATCTCTTACTCTCACATATACTCACTTATATACGTCAAAACTCACATACACTAGAATAAAATATATGTCATTACTAAAAAACACAATAGTGAGACAGTCATTCATTCACTAACACACACATATACACACTCATCCACCCATACAGTCCTGCACATATGCTGTCTTCAAAACACATACAAACAGTGAGTCAGTCACCAACCCATGCAGCTACTTATACCCAAAGTGAAACATTGATACATATATTTCAATATTTAAAAGTTGCTCGCTAATATATGTATTCAATAAAATACACTTAATAAAGCAGTTAACCAATCATTTTCTTTTTAAAAAAACATCCATTTACACACTTATTTAACCATTTATTCTTCCATCAACCTTTACAAATACAAATATTAAACATATAAATTTTAAAGAAAGACACACATTCACTGGCTGGTGTCATCAGTGATGTCATGAGTGATGTCACAGACGATGTCATGAGTGATGTAATATGTGACGTCATCAGCAGTGCATTGCAGGCGCGCTTGTTATAGTGAGTCCAACTAACTATAACGTTGGAATTTCTTTGGTTTTATGTTAGTAAAATTTCCAGCCAACTATAACTGGTGTGAAACCTATGGTTTTTTCATTGAATTTAATAGGTTTTTTAAATGCTAATTCCTTACTATAACTGGTGTGAAACCTATGTTTTTTTCAGTGAATATATATATATATATATATATATATACATATATATATATATATATACACTCCAACCAGTAACTAGTGCAACGCCTTTGCACAAAGTCCAGTACGCAGACACAGATGAATAAATCCACAGCCAGTCTTACATGGATATTCTTCTTCTTTTATTTCATGATAAAGTGCAGAGGTGCAACAGGATGCCGAACAGACGCGTTTCGGGCGTGAACGCCCTTGCTCACTGTCAGCGGGTAAGCGGCTGAACACAAGTTTAAATAATGCAACAATCAATTACCACATCGCGCCAAAACACTACCATTGGTCAAATGACATAGAAAGTGGACTTCAATCCATGTTTAGTGAATTCACACCATGTATATTTTGGCGGCCATATTTGAATGGTAATAGTCTGTTTTAAATATCGCCATTACTGCAGAGTGATTATATATACATACAAATATACATTGATCAAAGGCATTTTCCCAAAATTCAACACCTAAATGCAAGGAAATTCTGTTTTAAAGTGCAAATGCATAGATATAATAAAGTGCAAATTTTTACTGTGCAAATACGCAAAAAGCCTAAATTCAGTATGTACAAATACGCTGTAAACAAAAACTTTTTCTCTATAAAATGAATTTCCAAAGAGGCGTTCTTCCTGCCCTTAATACATCATTCACAGAAGTAATTCTGTTACAAGTAATGCAATATCATAATGGTTGTAGGTTTGGCCCAAACACATTCCACTTGTTAAATTAAGGTAATGGCGTGTGGATATCAATAACCATCTGTTGGTAAATATACAAAGGATTGTAATGTAATGTTTTGCATTAAAAAATCGAAAAATAGTTCTACGTTATCAGACCGCTGAATAACTCAATAATATTAAAGTGAAGGAGTGCTAGAATGTCCTGATCAACAAGGAAAAAGACATAATGGGGTTAGGGAAAAAAACATAACCAAAATCATGTTAAAATATGCAATTGCATAATGAACTAGTTCATTCAATTTTCTTGAAATGCCTTAATGTGATTCAAGGTGGTATATTTCATCGTATGTACAAGGTTGACATAGGTCCCTGCCACAGACTAAAGTCTTCCCTGCTATATCTAGTGCAAAACACAGAGTGTGGAAATACCGTTGATTCAAGTGAGGGAACAAGATAATGCACCAAAGGAACATAACATTAAGTCTGATAGATACGTATGCCTGCCTGATCTGATTGTGACAAGTACATTACTGGCCTGTGATAATGCGCAGAAACATGGTCTTACAGAAAAGTGCTCAGATCTTCCCCCATGTTCAAACCCCCGGGATCTTTGTGTTGAGGCGAACAATATAAAGGGACTCCAACTGTCTCAACTGTCTTTCATAGTCCCCACCTTTTTTGGAAGTTCTGACTGCATCTATTACAAAGTAACTTATATGGGATAGGTTTCTGCTATGAATTTGGTCAAAATGCCGAGCTACAGGGTAGTTCTTGTCACAGTTCACTATGGCCCATAGGTGCTGAAGGATACGTTGGTGCACCGGTAGTTTTGTGCTACCAACGTATCTCAGATTACATGAGCACGTCAGTACGTATACTGCTAACTCGGTTTTGCAAGTATAATGGCCTTTGATGTGGGTTGGTTTACAGTCGAATGGTGTCATGTATGATCTGGCGTTGGTGCCAAATTTGCATGCTCGGCAAGATATGCACCGAAAGAAACCTTTACGAGGTGACAACCAATCATTATTTTTAATTAATTCCGGTGAACTGGACTCTAAGGCATTTCTCATACTGTAAGCTCGTCTGTAAGTCACTTCAGGTTTTTTCGGCAGCATGTCTTTCAACGTAGGATCAGTTAGAATGACAGACCATTGTCCTCTGACCAGTTTTGAAATCTGATTGGCCTGGCGACTGAACCCTGTGATCAATCGTATGGTATTGCTATCCTCTTTTTGCTTTTCAGAGATGGAAACAGAATTGGAGGGGGCCTGCAGGAGACTCATTCTGTCTAACTTATTAGCTTTGGACATAGCTGTTTTTAAAGCACTGAGTGTGTAACCCCTCGCTTCCAACCTTTTCATGGCTTCTTTCTGATGGAAGTCCCTTAGCTCCAATGAGCTACAGGTCCTGTGAATTCTAAGGAATTCTCCATACGGTATGGATCTGATGGTATGACCCGGATGAAAACTATGTGCGTGCAGTATTGTATTGCCTGCTGTATTTTTTCTGTAGAGGCTTGTGGTCAGAGTATGATTGACTATGGTTACCTGCACGTCTAAGAAGCTAATTTCAGTGTTACTGATTTCAGCACTGAATACAAGGTTGGAATCATTTACATTGATGGCTTTAACAAAACACTCAGCTTCTTCCTGGCTCCCCTTCCAAATAATGAAAATATCATCGATGTACCTCATATACTTTACAATGTTGTTATGCCATACATTCGAGTATTGTGCCCTGAGGACATGCTCCTCCCACCAACCCACGTGGAGCCCCGCATAGGTTGGGGAAAAACATGCCCCCATAGCCACTCCCCTCAACTGTTTAAAGACTTTGTCATCAAACAAAAAGATGTTATTATTGAGGCACCGTTCTACCATAGATAGAAGCATTACATTGTGTTTGTGCAATTCTACTGGTCTTTTGTCTAAATAGAATATATATATTGGGATTCACAACTCTGCCACAGAGAAATGGAGACGCACTCTCCTTCCAAGCATATTTAATTCTGTCAAGCAGCAATCCGGGTAAGAAATAATCAATGCAGGCCCAACGCGTTTCAAACGATCCAGTCCTTGATCACGGGCCATTTTAAAACACTGCGGAGGTGCCGCGCTTTATAGTACTTCATTAGCATATCTTCCATCAAGCTCATGTGAGCGTCGTGATGCCTTCTGGGACCATGAGGCTGCGGCTGGAATTTCACTTTCAATCATTCTAAAATAGAAAAATATTGTGCTGTAGTCCATAGGCATATTTACCTAAATTGTCTCTGCAGTGACAGAATTGCTGAAGGATACACCCATAGGCTCATTTCCATGCCCCGTGTAGTCGCTACAGTCTGCGATGGTGCTGTCTCCCGGCTGGCGACCGATACAAATTGGGATTCACAACTCTGCCACAGAGAAACGGAGACGCACTCTCCTTCCAAGCATATTTAGTTCTGTTAAGCAGCAATCCGGGTAAGAAATAATCAATGCAGGCCCAACGGGTTTCAAACTATCCAGTCCTTTATCACGGGCCATTTTAAAACACTGCGGAGGTGCCACGCTTTACAGTCCTTCATTAGCATATCTTCCATCAAGCTCATGTGAGCGTTGTGATGCCTTCTGGGACCATGAGGCTGCGGCAGGAATTTCACTTTCAATCATTCTAAAATAGAAAAATATTGTTCTTTAGTCCATAGGCATATTTACCCAAATGGTCTCTGCAGTGACAGAATTGCTGAAGAATACACCCAGAGGCTATATGGCCGGGATACCTGTCACCCCCTCCCAACACAATCCCCAAGGATGGGAAGACGGACGCAGTTCTGAACTTTTGGAAGGCGGGAGGGAGTTACCCTCCCGGCCGTATTTATTAAAATATGAAACAAAATTAAAACATTAAAATAAAAGTTTCATATCATGTACAATTTTCATTTATTACATTTCGATGCAGACATGTCCATTGGCTAACCTTAACAAATCTCTAATACAAAGGTTTTCCTAGCCGAGTCTAGCATCCTGCAAATCATACTTTCTAAATTAAAATTGTACACCCTAGCATTACGGGCCAACGGCAAGGTCACAACCGGTGTCAGATCCCTACTACCAAAACTTTCGCCCTCATGGTGTGAGTGGCGGCCGCGCGGAGGACTGTACCCTCTGTGCCAACTCCAATTTCCCTTGTCTTGTTGGGGGCCCCCCATTTAAACTCGACGCCATCTTAAAGGTCGTCCGAGGACCCGTGTGAAGTGTCTGTAAGAAGGCAGCGTGGACTCCCCCCCACCCCACACTGTCTATCACATCCGCCGTCGCGGATATCCGGGCCCCGGGAAATTCGTAGGAGGGGCATATAGCCGCCTCCTCCCCTGGCAGGGGCCTGTGGCCGTCCTCCCCTAGGCGACCCATAGTTATTAGGTGCCGCCTCCCCCCGGGCGCTCCCATCCATAGTGGGTGGCGCCCCCCTCTAGGGACCTTGAAATTACTGCTCACCGATCATGACCTTACCGCCCGACCAAAAATAAATACGACATTTGATTACCTACTAAGGGAGAAAAACATCCTTGTCTACTTGCAACATTTGTTTATACTACAAGGAAAAACAGTACCTTCAGACAGAAGTCATATCGTTAAACTAGGCCTTCATATACCGCTAAACATAGGGAAGAAGATGTTATCAGAGAAAAAGACTTTATCGCAGAACTAATCATTGCCATAAGGGGCTGGTGGGTGGGTCAAAATTGCTCCTTGTTCCGTCGAGGGCTCACGTGCAACGAGTGGGTGCAGCTTCCAAGCACAGGAACAAGAGGACGCTTCTTCGGATTCCCGCTCTCTTTATTCCTCTTTGGGAGGGCGTAAACCCTCCGCCGGTACGCCTACTGGGCGTGGCCATCGGTGTAGGTGTCTAGGACAACCCCTCTTGGGCGGGAAAAGGCGTGCCCCGGCTACGCCGCTTCGGGCATACCAGCCGTGACTCGCCCCCCGCCCAAAATGGTTTCCCGGGAGGATCCGGGCCCCCAACCATACGTTCGGGGGGACCGAGTGGTCGCCCCTTTCCATATGGCCGGGATGCCTGTCACGCCCTCCCAACACAATCCCCAAGGATGGGAAGACGGACGCAGTTCTGAACTTTTGGAAGGCGGGAGGGAGTTACCCTCCCGGCCGTATTTATTAAAATATGAAACAAAATTAAAACATTAAAATAAAAGTTTCATATCATGTACAACTTGCATTTATTACATTTCGATGCAGACATGTCCATTGGCTAACCTTAACAAATCTCTAATACAAAGGTTTTCCTAGCCGAGTCTAGCATCCTGCAAATCATACTTTCTAAATTAAAATTGTACACCCTAGCATTACGGGCCAACGGCAAGGTCGCAACCGGTGTCAGATCCCTACTACCAAAACTTTCGCCCTCACGGTGTGAGTGGAGGCCGCGCAGAGGACTGTACCCTCTGTGCCAACTCCAATTTCCCTTGTCTTGTTGGGGGCCCCCCATTTAAACTCGACGCCATCTTAAAGGTCGTCCGAGGACCCGTGTGAGGTGTCTGTAAGAAGGCAGCGTGGACTGCCCCCCCACCCCACACTGTCTATCACATCCGCCGTCGCGGATATCCGGGCCCCGGGAAATTCGTAGGAGGGGCATATAGCCGCCTCCTCCCCTGGCAGGGGCCTATGGCCGTCCTCCCCTAGGCGACCCATAGTTATTGGGTGCCGCCTCCCCGTGGGAGGGGCCAATGGCCGTTTCCCCCTGGGCGCTCCCATCCATAGTGGGTGGCGCCCCCCTCTAGGGACCTTGAAATTACTGCTCACCGATCATGACCTTACCGCCACAGGCCGGATAGTTGACCGGCTATCCGGCCCCCCCACAACTCCTCCTAAAGGTCATGCTTCCTCAAACCCCTTAGCCAAGCTATGAAGTCTCCTATGAGTAAGACATTCCCTTCCCGGGACAAGTGAACCCCATCCTCTAGATACATGTGGTCACCCCGAATACACCCATGCGGAATACTGTGCAACTGCGCCGAGCGCAACAACCTACCAATCTTGTTGTTGACCTTCTTTACTGAATGGTTCAATGCCGATACCGAAAGGCCCCCCCGCCATACATTCCTGGGAATCATGTGTGACCATGCAATCGTGCACCCGGGGATTCTTTTCGCCAGCTAGCTAACGGTGAACAAAACTCGTTCGAGTAATACTCTCCTACTGAGTGTCACCATGTCATTGCCCCCCAGGTGGACTATGATTAAAGATGGCGGTGACCTCTGCTGCCCTAAGAGTCCCTCGACAAAAGATTCGAACTGGTCAATACAGAGCCCGCCCCTTCCGTGGAAGGTCACTCTGTACCCGTATTCCCCAGCTGCGTGAGTCGCGTCACCTGCTTTGAATACGTCCCCGGCCCGCCTCACGTATGAGTGGCCCACGACCCACACATCTCTCTCCTCAGCTAGTGATCTCTGACCGCTGGTCTCCTGGTGCTGGGTCGACTGCAAATTCCGCCCCGCATAACATGCTCGCGAAACTGTAAATCAAACAGAAACCAAGAAGCGTGAGTGCATGTAACTTGACTTCACAACATGTGCAACCGCACATACCTTTTAAAACAGTTCGAGGACCATCGTCCTAACATTTTCACCTCTTCAGTACTCCGACCCCTGGCTGTAGCCTCAGTAGCAGCCCCTATCCTAAAGGAGTGGGTCCCAAAATCGCTCGGGTCCAAGCCCGCCGCTGCGATTGCCATTGTTAACACCCTCTGAAACTGAAACCTCGTCAGTGGGGTGGCATCGATGTGTCTCAGCAAACTCCCGCCCCATGTATCAGCCCTCAGCGCCAAATATTCCTCGATGCACATTATCGGGCACATGGGGGACCCTCGCATGCGCTGGACAACAACACTGTCTCCCATAGCTCTTTGATCAGTCTTGGATTTAGCTATTGTGACTACCATGGAATCACCCCTGATCGTGATGTGATCCCGACACAGACCTCCCTCCACATCCTTCTTATTCTTTGCGACCAGTTCGCTCACCCGCATAGCCCCATGGAACGCTAATGCGAAAGCGGCCCGGAACAGGACTGCTTCGAAATGGGAGGAGCATGTCGTGGGTAGTATCGACATAAGCTGGGACAACCTTTCCAACCCTATCGGGCGCCTTTCGTCTACTCTACGACCCTCAAGGCATTGCCAGCCACGAAGGGCTTTCTTTACCAAAAAGGAAGTTGTCGGGTCCTTGATGCCATGCACCTGCGCCATGAATGCAATGGCCGCCCGGTGCCTATTGGCCGTTGCCAATGATCGGCCTTCCCTGTGCAATGCTACCAGAAACTTTAAGAAGGAATCCTCCCGACCCCATTTCTGCTCCCCTGCCGGACCCAAAAATGCACAATAGGAACGAAACGCTCCTTCGTATGCCTTCCTTGTCCTGGGGGCTAAGCTTGCTGCCACGAGGTCTTGTAATCCAGGGCACCGAGTAGCCAGAGTACTTCGGGGAATGGTGCCGCCGCTAGGTCCGCTGTAGGTAGATAACCCCTGAACACCTGCATATGTGAACAAGAGAGTGCATCAGCCGCATGATTCAGAACACCCGGCACGTGTTTTGCCCTGAACTGCACATTCAGTCTCATGCAAAGTAGTACAATTTCCTTCAACAATCTCAATATCCACTTGCAGCGTGCTGCCTGATTATTTATACATTCAACAACGGTCATATTGTCGGACCAAAATACCACAGAGCGATCTCTGAACTCGTCCGGCCATGCCATCAGAGCCACAAAAACAGGGAATACCTCGAGGAACCCAATGGTATTTGTAAGACCGCTGGTGTGCCACCACGTCGGCCATGTTTGTGCCGACCATCGATTACCCAAGATGGCGCCAAAACCCACGCTCCCTGCCGAGTCTGTCCACAACCCTAGCTCGTCTGAAGACGCTGGTGGTTTGCTCCATACCACTCGACCGTTGAAGTCCGCCAGAAATGCCAACCAGATGTGCATGTCCTGGCGAACCTCGGCAGACAGTCTCGTGCGGTGATGTCCCTCCTTGAGACCAACCATAGCCTGTGCAATAGAGCGGGAAAAGGGGCGGGCCATTGGTATTACTCTCAGGGCGAAGTTAAGCTGACCCACTATTTGTTGTAACTGATGCAGGGTCACCTTCTCCTTACTAAGGCACAGTTCCAGGGAAGCCCTGAATTTCGCTACTTTCCCTACTGGCAAACGGAAACATCCCTCCACAGAATCTAGTTCAATCCCCAGAAACTCCAGTGAAGTAGCTGGTCCAACCGTCTTACCTGGTGCCAATGGCACTCCGAAATCCTTCATGAGGATGCGAAAATCCTGTAAGGCCTGCGCACATTTTGTGTCGCCGGCTGCCCCCAAGAACAGAAAATCGTCTAAGTAATGCATAACATGACTATGCTCAGTGGCTTCGATGAATGCCCATTCCAAAAAACAGCTGAATTTCTCAAAGTAAGCACAAGAAATGGAGCAACCCATTGGCATACATTTATCCATGTAGTAACGACCCTGGAACACAAAGCCTAATAGACGCTGATCCTGTGGGTGTACCGGGAGCAACCGGAACGCCGACTCGATATCTGACTTCGCCATCAGCGCTCCGGGCCCCAGGCGATTCAACATGGCGACGGCTTCATCGAAGGATGCGTACCGCACCGAACAGACTCCCGGGTCAATTGCATCGTTTACCGAGAGACCCTTCGGAGCCGACAAGTTATGGATCAGCCTAAATTCCCCGGGGTCCTTCTTGGGGACCACTCCTAACGGGGAACAGATAAAATTCGATACTGGCGGGTGTCCATATGGGCCCGCAACCCGACCCAGGGCAACTTCTTTTGCAATCTTCCTCTCTACCACCGCTGGGTTATGCTGAACCGATAGTTGGTTTCTACATAGTGCTTCCCCACGAAAATTCCCCGCCGGGATGCGGAAACCATATAAGAATCCATTCCTCAACACCCCAGCGGAGACATGATCAGGGTATCCGTTTAGCCAGGGGTTCATTGCCGTGATATCGACGGGGGTAGGTAATGGTACACAGTGGTCCCCCTCAGTCCTGTTTGGACCCTCCTCTACCTCCCGACCCGCCATTCTTGGATCTGCACGAACTCTCGGGGTGCGAGGAGTTCCTGCAACCTGCACACGCATGTCTGAACTTACAAGTCCCTTGTGGTCTGGTGCAGTTGCCCCTGTTAAAGCTCCAACAGACCCCTCTCTTTCCCCCATTACCACCAGTCCTTGCTTGGTGGTCTCCACCGGGGCCCGCTCGAAAGGGTACCGCAGGCTGTTGGTGGGAAAACCCCGACCCATTCCCGCCTGGCGAGGACGTCTTCGTCGCGCCCGGCAGGAGCTGTTTCTGCCAAGAAACCGAGTCGAGACAATCCCACGTCAGAGATGAATCGTACTCCTTGGCCTTACGAAACTTCATATCATAACCCATCCACTCATTGCCTTCGTATGTTTCATAAAAATCCATAATTCTGGCCTGATAGCAGGACAATTCAGGCAAAACCTCGGGCTTACGTTCCCCCATAATTGCAGTAAACATCGCAAAGGCCTTGGCCCAATTTGTGATTGTCTCATCAACCCTGAATCCCGCCATCTTGGCTCCCAAGACACTCGGGTGCCACAAATCTTTCTGCGCCTTAGCATACTCCAACTCGCGATGGTCAGTCAGCAGAGAAAACATATTTACATATTTGTCAGCCCATATCAATTCTTTCGTGGCCAACGGGATATGTTGAACCACTTTCTCCCGTCTTGAGGGCAAAGAGCCCCCCCCCCCCGCAATCGGCAATGCCTGCTTACCCGGCTCCGCTGATGTTCCCGCCGTTTTTTCCACGCCAGCTGCCGGTCCTTCCGGGGTCACCTGTGGGGGGACAAAAGGGAGATTCGCCTTTGCGGCATCTCACGACTGCCGCAACTGCTGCATTAATAGCCTGGCCTCCTCGGCCGTGTCTCCGGGCGCCGTAGCACCCCCTGTCTTTTTGCCGAGCCATGCGGCCAACTGGGCGGCTAATTCGGGAGGCATGTCCTCCTCGTTGGCGGGCGTCACCACAACCGGAATCGGTTGACCCGCGTCAGGGATTGGTACCGGGGCCTCAACTGGAATGGCAGGGGTCGCCGGGGTACTTCGGGAATCGGAACCTCCCCCCCTGCCGCCCTATTCCTGACCCGTTTACCCCTACCCTCAGGGACAACTCCCGGCAATGCCGGGCCTATTACCTTCTTCGGTTTACCCGTATTGTTCATTGCAGGCATCTGCTTCTTCATGTGCGCCATATCTCGGCCAAGCGCCGGGACCATAACGACGTTCCGTTCGATCTTTGCCATTCAGCTCACTAGCATACGAAGCACCTGGTCATTTTCGGGCATCTTTCGTGCCTTCTTGCCAGACATTGTTTTTCGAATATCCGATCCAACTTGCTCGACAAGGTCCTGGATCCTTAGCCTCGAAGTCGCTGAAATAGAAACACAAGAATTACAAGTTCTCAAAATTGCTCCTTGTTCCGTCGAGGGCTCACGTGCAACGAGTGGGTGCAGCTTCCAAGCACAGGAACAAGAGGACGCTTCTTCGGATTCCCGCTCTCTTTATTCCTCTTCGGGAGGGCGTGAACCCTCCGCCGGTACGCCTACTGGGCGTGGCCATTGGTGTAGGTGTCTAGGACAACCCCTCTTGGGCGGGAAAAGGCGCGCCCCGGCTACGCCGCTTCGGGCATACCAGCCGTGACACGCCCCCCGCCCAAAATGGTTTCCCGGGAGGATCCGGGCCCCCAACCATACGTTCGGGGGGACTGAGTGGTCGCCCCTTTCCAATTTCCTTGCCCCGTGTGGTGGCTACAGTCTGCGATGGTGCTGTCTCCCGGCTGGCGACCGATACAAATTGGGATTCACAACTCTGCCACAGAGAAACGGAGACGCACTCTCCTTCCAAGCATATTTAATTCTGTCAAGCAGCAATCCGGGTAAGAAATATTCAATGCAGGCCCAACGCGTTGCAAACTATCCAGTCCTTGATCACGGGCCATTTTAAAACACTGCGGAGGTGCCGCACTTTATAGTCCTTCATTAACATATCTTCCATCAAGCGCATGTGAGCGTCGTGATGCCTTCTGGGACCATGAGGCTGCGGCAGGAATTTCACTTTCAATCATTCTAAAATAGAAAAATATGGAAGAAAAGACAGGCCACACCAGGCTGCAGTTTGTGCAATATTCGGGTTTATTCGGCAAGCAAAGGACGACGCGTTTCGATCGCGGGCGAGATCTTGGTCACATGACCTTCTGTGGAATTCACACAACATTTAAAGGTGCAGTACTTTTGCATGATGCAGCGTGCATAAATAAAAGAAACACTGTGAAAATTGACAGTCATCTTATGTTCAGTTGACTTTGTAAATAACGTTTTATACAAAATAAATATACTCAAAGTAATTTTGTAATTATTAAACATCCAGTTGATTGCTGTGTGATTGTACATTAGTGAATGTATAGTACAATAGCTATTGATTCCAGAGTGTGTTAGGGGCTGAGATTAGGGTTTAGTAAGGGCCACCTACTACAGAGGAGAGAGTCAGGATACAAAAGTTCTCGGGGTTTCTTGGGACCGTGGCTAGACCAAAGTATTTACCCTTAGTCCAGTCACCCTCATGTGCTTCGCTGAAGTGTCTAACAGTACTGTAACTGAAATCACGGTTGGTCACTGCTCTCCAGTGTTCCAGAATTCTTTTTTTGACTGGAAAGGTGGTTGAACCAACATACCACTTGTCGAACGGACAAGTGATCGCATAGACCACGAAGTCAGTGCCACAAGTGATAGGCTTAGTGATCCTCCATTTCTTTCTGGACCTGCCCAGGGAAACGTCTTTGATATTTACACTGGTACTGCAAGCTTTGCACTTGTTGCATGTGTAGAATCATCCCCTCTGTGCCAACCAGGTTTTCTTATTGGTGGTGTGCAAATGGCTACTCACTAGGATGTCTTTGAGTAATGTGGTTTTCCTGTGCGTCACTGCAAGAGTGTGGCCTAGCTTTGTTTTAAGAAGAGGGTCTTGTGTGAGAATGTGCCATCTTTTCTTGATAATGTTTCTGAGTTTGCTTGCTTGTGTACTGTAGGTGGTGATGAATCTGACTGGTGTCTCTGTGTTGTCGGTTTTAGTGAGGGTTTTGGATGGGGTGTAGAGGGCATCAGTATGGCTGATGGAATCAGCTTTCATTGCACCTTTGCGTAACATCTTTGTGGGGTAGCCTATATTCTTAAATCTTGTCACCATGTCATGTTTGTTTTTCTGGTACGCTGCTTCTGTGCTGCAGTTTCTTTTAGCGCGTAAAAATTTGCTGTAAGGGACGCTCCACCTGAAGTTAGGTGGGTGACAGCTGGCTAAATGGAGAATAGTATTCCCTGCTGTCTTTTTTCTGTACACATCTATGGACAGAATACCCTCCTCACTGGTAAGTCTAATGTCCACAAAATCAATGACGTATTGGCTAGACTGCATGGTGAATTTCAGATTTCAAACATTGGCATTCAGACATTTCACAAAATCTAACAGCTCTGGTTCACTTCCCTCTCACACAAAGAACACATCGTCAATGTACCGGAACCACAGTCCGATGTTGCGGGACCATGGCTCCAACGCATCGCAATATTTGCTCCTCCCACCAGTCTACCAGTAGATTGGCGTAGCTGGGGGAGAAGCAAGTACCCATGGAAGAGCCCTGGAGTTGTTCGTACCATTTTCCATTGAACATAAAAACATTTTCAGTTAAACATATCTCAATCATTTGGAGGAGCATGCGTGTGTGTTCTAGCAGTTTGATGTTCCTTGCTCTTAGAAAATGTTGACCTGCTTTCAGGCCATCTGTGTGTCTAATGCTCGTATAGATAATTTCCACATCTAAACAAACTATCCAGTGTTTTTTGTCCCAGTGTAAATTGTGATTTTTTGTAAAAAAATCTGTAATGTCTCTAAGATACGAATTCAGATCTCTTACATAAGGGAACAGAATATGGTCAATATATTCAGATGTTTTTTCCAGTAGGCTATTCTTGGAGGATACAATGGGGCGCCCTGGGGGATTGGTAGTGTCTTTATGCACTTTGGGCAATAGATAAAATGTAGATCTTGTGGGGGTCTCATTAATTAGAAACTTCCTTTCATCCCAGTTGAGCACTTTTTGATCATACCAGGCATTGAGATATCCATGGTATCTAGCTTTTAGAGTGTCTAGATAGGTTTTATCCACCCTCTCATAGAAGATGGTGTTGTTCAGTTGCCTGAGAGCCTCCTGTATGTACTTCTCCCTATCCATTACAACAATGTTCCCTCCCTTATCAGAGGATTTAATGACTATTTTGTCATCTTTTTGCAGGTTGGTGACTGCCTCCCAATGTTCCTTTCTCATATTTCTAGGTCTGGGACTAGTGTTAATTAGTTTTAAAAGGTCTTGTCTCACTGTCTCATGGAACAGGTCTATGTTGTCTTTGGGTGTCTGTGGCACATATCTGGACGGGGCTCTAAAGTTGGTCATTCTTGGTGCTCTTGCATCCATACCCAATGACTGTAGTGTGATGTCATCACCCTCCCCACGGTTAAGAGGATTGGATGTTATCGTAGTAGTAATCATCTGGTCTTGTAGGTCTTGCATGTCTTCCAGTACGGGGATGTCTGCTATGGCTAATGTTTGAGATGTGTCCTCAATGTGCTCAGGTGTCACTAAATTGCTAGATGTGACATTGGTAGGGTTATTGGCATGTAATTTAAACAATTTAACTTTGTGCACAAACTGATAAAGATCAATGCATGTTCTGGCATAGTCTATGGTGGTGTCTGGACAAAAGGGTAAACCTAGTTTTAAAACCGCTTCCTCTTCAGGTGTAATAGGTCTGCTAGAAAGGTTCATTACCGTTAAATGTTGGGCGGTGTCATCCATTATGGATAACACCCACTGGGTTACACTGTTCAGACAAAGGTGTGAGCTCTTGCTGTCTATAGTGGCCATTTAAAAACTTACCTTACCGGTGTGAAGGAACCCAGATGATGAACAGGGCGTCAAGGATCAACAACTGATGGGTATCTTTCTACACAGGAAAGATACTTACCCTTAGATAGCGTCCCTACACATAGTTGAGTTTGGATTCACTATCCTTTTTTGGGTGTCACTTTTTTCAGATACATAATTTGATCTAGCTAGCAATGACCCACTGCTACTCTTTGTTGGTATATTGACTGTTTAGGGATTGTAGCGGTGAGAGGTCTTTAAACATCCCCTTGGGCCCTCTTCTCCCCGTTTGTATTTAGGTTACAAGTACTCCCATGTCCGCTGTGTGCTATTTCATTTAACAATCGGCCTCCGGTGTGCCTGTTGTTACCTAACTACCATGGAGGGCAGTCTCACCTCTAAGTAAACTTGCAAAGGCATAAAATCACTGCACAAAAAAAAGGAAAGTTTTACATACTATCATAGAAATGAAGGAGCAAATTATCAACAAAAGGCGATACATTATTGCCGCTTTTATCGACAGGAAACTGCTGATATAGCGGCGATAATGGGCTTGATAATCGGCCCTTGTAAATTCCCATAGCAGTACAGGTTCTAATGTTAACCTGGGCTGCTAGGGTTATTCACGAGGGCATATTATCAAGCCCATTATCGCCACTTTATCAGCAGTTTCCTGCCGATAAAAGCGACGATAATGTATCGCCTGTTGTTGATAATATGGCCCATTGCTCTTTTTCTGACCAGTAAATTTAGGTGCATATTATCAAGGACCGGTGTTAAAATTATCGCTGTTTTATTGGCAAGAAACTGACGATAAAACGGCGATAATGAGCTTGATAATATGGCCTTGTTATTTCCCTCAGAAGTCCATGTTAACACCAGAACATAGGCTTCTATGGGAATTTATAAGGACGTATTATCAAGCCCACCCTCCCAACATTAATAAAAAACCATAGGCCCTTATAAATTCCCAAAGCAGCCCAGGTTCTGATGTTAACCTGGGCTGCTATGGTTATTCACAAGGGCCTATTATCAAGCCCATTATCGCCGCTTTATCGGCAGTTTCCTGCCGATAAAAGCGACGATAATGTATCGCCTTTTGTTGATAATATGGCTCATTGCTCTTTGTTTGACCAGTAAACTTAGGTGCATAATATTAAGGACTGTTGTTAAAATTATCGCCGTTTTATTGGCAGGACACTGCTGATAAAACGGCAAAAATGAGCTTGATAATATGGCCTTGTTATTTCCCTCAGAAGTCCATGTTCACACCAGATCATAGGCTTCTATGGGAATTAATAAGGACGTATTATCAAGCTCACCCTCCCAACATTAATAAAAAACTCCAGACAATGCAGGTATCCGGAGCTGGAAGATCATTTTTTTCATATTACTGCCCCAGAAAGGTGGCGTTCCCCGCGAAGTGTACGGGGAGAGAGAGAGAGAACTCAAAACATATTTTTTTTAAAAAGACCCGAGGGGTGCCGCTCACCGAGACTGCGGGGAGTAGGACCGTAACCCCCCGCATACTTCAAAATAAAACCAGAGGAGTGCCGTTCCCCAGTGCTCAGGGCACCTTACAAGCCCCCATTATGCTGAAAAATTGTCCCTGTACTTTACCCCCCGGGACCTAATGAATAAACCGGACTACTACTTTTTTTTCACCTTTTCACCATGTACAAGTACTGCACGAATACCCTGCCATTTTTTTTTTAAAATAAAGAAGGACCCTAAAGATCCATGTACCACCCCCTGACCAAGACTATAGGCTCAGAATGTTTCTACCCTGCCCCTTTCCTTTTTTCTTAACTTTGTTTTACTGATTTTTTGTGACTCTGCTCTTCCAACAAACAACATGGCTGCCAATACTTCCTGGTTTGGAGTATTGACAGCCAATCCGCATGCAGCTCCAGCTCGTAATTGTAGGTATTTACATACGGGTACGCCGCAATTTTTCTTTAAAAAAAATAAAAGAAAAAATAGAGCCTAAACATCCATATACGACCCCCAAGCAAGCCTAGAGGGTCAGAATATCTCTACCCTACCCCCTTCCCTTATTTCTCAACTTTGTTTTACTGTTTTCCTGTTACTCGGTTCTATCGAGACACAAGATGGCCGCCAACACTTCCTGGTTTTGAGTGTTGACAGACAGTTCACAGCCAATCAGTATGCAGCTCACGCTCGTAATTGAACTGATTTCAGTGCGCGTACTGAACTCCGACTCTAGATATCGCTATGATTTTACATGTAATTTTCTCAGAAACTACTGAACAGATTTACACCATTTAACATAAAGCAAAATCTGCGAACAGAACTCTACCTCTCTGCCAAATTTAGTTTAATTCTGTTCAGCCGTTCGGGCTGTAGCCCTGACTAAAAGTCCCTATGGAAAATTGCATGGGGAAAACACGTTGTGGGACCCCCTTTTTTCTCGGCCCCCACTTGACGAATCACCCCCAAACTTTCAGGGAAGGAGTGGAACTGAGCAGGACATTTTCTTGGAGACATTTGCGAAGATTTATCCACCGACGCTAAAGTTATTCCAAATAGAATGTTGTGGATTTCCTATGGAAACTAGGTCCTAACTATAACTACCTACTGGCGACAGCCAGTAGGTAATATATCACCACCAAATGACTCTCCTAGGATCCCTGCCAAGGGAAAGAGAGACCCGGACCACAGGAAGGTATGGCTCAAATGTATTTAATTACTCTCAGTGACTCCTTTCAAACTTCTTCAGTCATTGATCACACTGACATTGGGTATATATATGCCAAAGTCCTCGTCTTCAATTTATTCACCTTTGAGAAAAGAACGAGCGTTGACCCAGGTTTGGTGCTTGTTTGTTTGTTTTATTAGCACACCATCAATTCGCCATGACGCGTTTGGCAGATCCCTGATTTGATCACTACAATAATATATACAAGGGGAGTGAGGATTAAAAACATCTTGGACAATGTCCTCACCAGGGAAAGAGGAGGTGACAGAGTCCAAGAATTGGGACGATTGGAATCGAAAATGATTATCAAATACCACACAATGCAACCTGAGGGACACAACTGTGATGAAGCACAGTCAATACATCTGGGATGAGGATCTCTTAACTTGCCCATATGATTTTAAAAAAGGCAAATACTGCCTAGCTGTTATCACATTTGAGATTTACAATTTTTCTTAATCATCACCCCCTTGTATATATTGTTGTAGTGGATGTAAATAGTGAAGAATGAGTGGTATGTTTTCTCACCTTTTATTATTTGTATTATTTTGCAGGTCCTGGGTTATTCTCAAACAGAGAGTTGAATGCAAGACTTATTTAATTATTGTGGCTTGCAAACTGGAGATATGAGTGAGCAAGCAGAGACACTGATCACCAAGTGTTGAGAGTTGATTTTCTACCCACTGAGGTTGGACTTTAATGCCCACTGGGCGTAAGGTGACACAATGGCTACCAAAATTTGCACTCTAAGTGACTTGATGATATAAAATTAAATATGACAGACACTCCGAACCCTAAAAACTACCCAACCTCCCTGAGCCCAAAAAACTACATTGACCTCCCAAGCCCTAAACACTACCCGACCCCACCTGAGCACTAAACACTACCCTGAACCATGCACACTAACCAAGCCCACCTGAGTCCTAAAAAGTACCCCGAGCCCCCTGATCCCTAAAACTAACTGACCCTCCTGAGCCCTAAAAACTACACTGACCACCTCTGAGCCCGAAAACAACCTCAACCCATAACCCCCCAGAACCCATCCCCACTTACCAGTTAGCATCCTCTCACGATCCTTCCTCTTCCTACGCCCCTCCATCCCAGCATCTACACCATACACTGTCTTAACCACTCATATCTGTAGTTAAGTCATATGTGTGGTTAAGGCAAGCGTGGACCTGGTTGCAGGGAAATGGCATGCGTGGCTTAGCCCTGTTATAAAGGCCCATTCCTATATATATATATATATACACCTAAAAATACAAACGTTATAAGAACGTTATAGTTAGTAAATTTAATTTAAAAAACGTTCGAAATTTACTGAAAAAAACATTT
Source organism: Lissotriton vulgaris (assembly GCF_964263255.1). Classification (NCBI taxonomy): domain Eukaryota; kingdom Metazoa; phylum Chordata; class Amphibia; order Caudata; family Salamandridae; genus Lissotriton; species Lissotriton vulgaris. Next base: position 1,474,302,960 of record NC_141685.1, read on the forward strand.
ACAGGAACATTATTGTTAGGTTCAGATTTTACACACACAAAACCATGGAAGTTCAGAAGATATAAGTATTCCAAGTAACTATAACTCATGCCCTAAGGTAACTAACTATAGCTTGCGAATCTGCTATGCACGGTTTTCTCATCAATAATTTCTCTACAATATTTGAAGTGATATCATCAATGATGTCATGGAAGATATTGTGAGTGAAGTAATATGTTTGATAATTATCAGTGCATGGCAAGGGCAAAGGTTATAATTACCTTACCTTAGAGCATGAGTTATATTTACTATATTTAGTGCTTACTGCCTCTGAGGAGATGTTAAAGAGCTTTTCAAAGAGTAGCATGCTAATCCGGAACTCAAAATGATTATTGGTGATTTAATATAGGGAGATATGAAATTTAATTTGAGCGGTGGACATGTCAGTTTGTTATTTGGATTGAAAAAGTGTAGTGGAGGGCAAGAAGTAGGAATGGTCTAGAAAGTAATCATAGCGGTAGAAGGACATTTTGCATGAGTAGAGGGTAGCATCAGAGGGAAGGGTTTAGAAAGGCTTGTTAGGTAGATTTGAATAGTAAAAGATGTTTGAGATGATGTAAGGAGGGGTAGAGGAGGGAAGAGTCTAGAAAGAATTATTTTGAGGATCATAGTAGTATAATGGGATTTGGGATGAGTCAGGGAGTGTAGGTAGAGGATATACTGAGAGAGGTGAAGGGTAAGAAATGGGGTAGTACTTTGGAGAGAGTAGTAGAATGAGGTTTGGGATGATTGGATGAATCTGAGAGTGGAGGTAGAGGATCTTTTGAGAGAGGTATAGGATGAGATATAAGGTAGTGCTTTGGAGATGCGGAATTAGAGGTAATAACTATAACGATTCATAGGTACATGGATGGTATATATGTATATGGAAGGTGATATATAAAGTTTTGAGTAGTATTTAATAAACTCAGACTTTCAAGTGTTGCTTAAATTAATGTATTTGTTTTTAAAATGTAATACTATATATATATATTGTACTTAAATAGTGAAGCAATTGTAGATAAATATTTATAATAAAGATTTACTTATTTATGTTATGACCTATATACTTGTTAAACATTGAATTATATAACCATAAGTAAGGTGTACATTTGTTAAGCAGAACTAACAAATATCTATATATTGATAAGGATAATTATTATTCATGTTTATTCAAAGCAATATACATATGCAGGTACATATATATAGTCCAAATAAATATTTATATACACAGGGATATGCTGTAAATTTATGTTTGAGTATGATGGTTATGTGGGGAAGAGCCAACTCTTGGGTAGTCTTCTGAAGATAAGGTAGTTATCCGTGAATCTTATGTTTGGGGGTAAAGAGTTCGCAAATTATATATTTTTTTCTTGTTTTGTGTAATTTTGAGGCGAGATGCCAATCTAAAGTGGGGGTTCATTTTTTGAATGTATTTGGTGAATTCATTGATAGCTTGGATTCCATGGTAATTCAGAGGTTTCTTAAAATACTGTAGGTGGTATTCTCAGATCATCAAAACACAAAAGGAGGGCCAAAGGGATTTAAAGACCTGCATGGGTTATGTCCCCAAACAATTGATCCATAACACAATAAAAACCCTAGATCTGTAGAACAGGAAAGAATGGGGTAAAACATCTTATGCTAAAGGATTGTCTCTTTTATAGAACGGTTTCCCACACCCAATCAAAGGTGGCATGCTTCATCATAAGGCAACCTCCTCGCACTGTGACCTAGTCACAGTATGGGCTACAACCCCCTCACTGAGAGGGAGGAGCTCAGGGATGTGTTGATTGTTTTAGAATAGGTGTACTAAATACCCTATATGAAACTGGTGTGGTGAGAATAAAAAAGTGGATGTGAGATAAAACTAGTTAGTAGGTATGTGCATTAACTTTATTCAGGCACCCTCCGACCAGAATTAAAACAAACAGAGACAGAGTGGAATTAGATCTGTCAAAGAGTACATTGGTGATTATAGGTTGACATGTTTCAGCCTAATACCCTCATAGGAGGTGTGGTTGACTACTTCAGGACCTTGTGATGGTTACTACAGGTGTAGATATCCAATACCATACAGCTAAAGGTAAATATTCAAAACCAGTGGTTGAAACCCCTCAGTTGGTCGTCCACTGAAAGGCAGTGCCTGCTGTAGTCAACTAGGAAGCTTTAATCCGGTCCAGGGAAGGCATGGCATGGCAGTTCGGGCTGGACTGTTCACATGAGGCACAAGGTCAGACTGATTTGCATATGGCCATGTCTGAAACAAACAGAGACAGAGTGGAATTAGATCTGTCAAAGAGTGCATTGGTGATTATAGGTTGACATGTTTCAGCCTAATACCCTCATAGGAGGTGTGGTTGCCTACTTCAGGACCTTGTGATGGTTACTACAGGTGTAGATATCCAATACCATACAGCTAAAGGTGAATATTCAAAACCAGTGGTTGAAACCCCTCAGTTGGTCGTTCACTGAAAGGCAGTGCCTGCTGTAGTCAACTAAGAAGCTTGAATCCGGTCCAGGGAAGGCATGGCTTGGCAGTTCGGGCTGGACTGTTCCCATGAGGCACAGGGTCAGACTGATTTGCATATGGCCATGTCCTAACTGGGGTGGCAGAGTGGGCTAAAGAACGGTGATTGATTAAACCCAGATCTGTTGACTGGGTGTGAGTGTTTGATTGGTTCAGATGCTCCGTCCATCACCACCCCCTTTTGTACCGCTTTGCTTGCCATAAGTTGGCAGGGTATGCTCAAACGTGAGTTCCTTGCTCACTTTGCCCCTGGATTCAAGCAAGCCTGGCTGAAGACGGCTGTAATACCAGAAACCGGTCCTAGGAAGCTTGAATCCAGTCCATGGAAGGCATGGCTTGGCAGTTTGGGCTGGACTGTTCCCATGAGGTACAGTGTCAGACTGATTTGCATATGGCCATGTCCGAACTGGGGTGGCAGAGTGGGCTAAAGAACGGTGATGGATTTTGTAGGTGAAGTTTGTCTTCAATGGCGTTTATTTTTAGCCAGGTGAATTGCATCTTTCTAATTTGCTCTTTATCTCCTTTGGTTCTGTATTTCACAAAGGAGCTTATTTTCTTTTGTTTTGTTTTGTTGGTCTCAGTGTATTGGGATATCAAAAGCTTCCTGTAGCCATTCATACAGTTTTTGAACAAAATTTATCGTGTCTATATCTGTACTGGATGTTGTGTTTCTAAGTGTTCAAAATTGGATTTTGTTCTGCGGTCAATAGGTAGATGGATGTAAGGTGGTTTTAGGTGTGTTGCTTTGTGTTGTTTTAAGTTGGAAAGCAAGTAAATGCTTGTCCGACCATGTGACTGGGATATTTGTTTGAAAGGTAACTAGTTCTGGATTTGCAAAAATGGCATCTAGGATGTGTCCAGCGATTTGTCTAGGTTTGTCGACTATCTAATGTAGATTCTATGCATCTAGGCCAGTGATGATTGTTTTTGGGTAGGGCAGATTGGGTTTTTCAAACCAAATGTTTATGTCATCATGAATGCATAGGTTGGAGTGTAGTGTTATAAGGTTTGAAACTGTGTCTAAAGGTGTGTCTGGGAATGTTACATTGCTAGCTGGTTAGGAAATAGAATTTAAAAAGAATTATAAATTCACTGAAAAAACAAAGGTTACATGGACATTATAGTTAGGAAATAGAATTAAAAAACCACTAGAAATTCACTGAAAAACAAAGGTTACAGGTACGTTATACTTAGGCTCATATTTCACTCATTCAAAATCAGTGAAATTCAGCAGTTATAGTTACTTAATATAACTATAACTTATGCCCCCTGCAATGCACTGCTTATGACATCACATATTAAATCACTCGTGACATGGTCAGTGACATCACTAATGACATCACTGATGACACCTAAAATGATATCACTGATGACATACCTGATGGCATCTCAAATGAAATCACTGATAACATCATCCAGTGTAACACTCACACACCCACTTATACCCCTAGGCAACATCCCATGCACCCACTATCACACAACCACTGACATACCCATTCACAGGTCCCTAGAAACACTCAAACACCTACTCACTGATCAGTCAAGGCACTCATACTTAAACTCACCCATACACCTACTAATGCAACCTGTAACTCACAAAAATAGCCACTCATGCACCTAATCACTGAACAATAAAGGCACTTTCACACATCAAGACATACAGACATATAGACATTTACATACACCTTTACAACCACTGACACACTGATTCAGTCACCTATACACTTGCTCACACAAATACTCACTCACCTATACAGTGACGCATATAGACACTCACTCAGCCATACAGTTACTCTCTCTCTCACACACTTACTCATATATATATACTGATACATGTGTTAACTCACATATACAGTCCGAAGACAAGCAGATAGTCTCCCATACAACCTCACTCACAGTCACTTACCAAAACAGTACTCACATACCCATTCACTCCCCATGTATCCACTCACATACCCTGCTAATCACCAATACACCCAGTTACATATCTCTTCTACAGATATGATTTCAAAAGACGGCATTAGCTGAAAAATAACATGAACTTTGTGTGAAAAACTAAAATACAACTATCAAGACCCTTTAGGGTAATGGTGCTGTTACATGCAAGCAGTACCCACTTTCACATATCTATTCATCCACCTTGACAACCACTAATTTACCCTGTTACTCACCAATATAGACACTTAGGTACCTCCACAGCCGCCATTCACCCACTCATGCAGTCTCACATTCACCATTTACAGCCACTGACACACACGTACACTCGCCAATACAGCCACTCATTTATCCTCTTATTCACTTTTACAGCCACATACTCTCTCACCCATACATATATTCACACAGCCACTTGCTTACTCATACACAAACTCACTTATGTATAGTCTCTCACATACCCACTCACTCTTCTTTATACAACATACACAGCCACTGACTCACACATAGACGCTCCTTCAGCTATTTATCTTACTATTTATATTTAACACTCAGTAAGTTTTAGAAAACACTCAAAATCACTGGATGATGTCATCAGTGATGTATTTTGAGATGTCATCAATGATGTCACTGACCAAGCATTGTGGGGGTATGAGTTATAATTAGCTCAGGTAACTTTAACTGCTGAATGTAACTGGTTTGGTATGAATGAAATGTGAGCCTAACTATTATGTCCCTGTAACCTTTGTTTCTTCAGTGAATATATATATATATATATATATATATATATATATTTATATATATATATATATATATATATATATATATATATACATATATATATATATATATATATATATATATATATATATATATATATATATATATATATATATATATATCCTTTACACCTCGCTTTCACTCCAATTCTCCAAACGGACAAACGAGCATGGACCCAATATTATTCAGTGCATACTTTATTTAGCCAGTGCCGCCATAACTTGTTTCGGTAGATTCCTCCCTGGATCACATGACAGCTCAAAGGCTTTCCCCTTCGACTTTTAACCCGTTAAGCGCGCCACAAATTCCGCCCCAGTGCGGACGTTCCATTGCGCGGGTGGGATCGGAACGTTCAGCGGACGTAAGCAGCACTAACGAGGTAGTGCACGCGACGTCCGCCGAACGTTCGCAGCACTCAAAGAGTTAAAGTGCAAGTGCAGTGCAGCCATATCATAAACAAGGTGGAAATACTATGCTTAAGCACAACTTCTGGTTCAATAATACATTGATTACTGTATATATATTGTTTTATCATAATGTCAATTATATAACCAGAATTATCAACATTTCTAGACATGATTTCCCAAACATTTCTGTTTATGAAATTTATACATGCATAAATGCTTGTTGTGCCTCTGTATTCCACCATGAAACAACAGTGAAACTTATTCAGGTGCCTAATAAATAATAATAATAGTGCAATACCATAAAGTGAATAAGCAATAACAATCTACCATTATATTTTTCAGTTTGTCAGCAAGGTGACTATCAGTCTGTGCAAAAAATTGCATAAATATTTAAAGTGCAAAGTGATACCAGGACAGTTCATTCATATAATACATACAGCTATTAGGGTCAATCCATAGATAAAATCATTATTAATATCAGAAGTACAAAAATATATATACTTTCTAAAGAATGACTTAAAAAAATTAATCTCTACATTTTATAAATATGTCAATAAATAATGCACTATCCTAAAATCACTAGCCACTCTAAAATCTATAAGCTTTCATTTGGTGTGAACCAATTGATTACATTGTACTCTTTCATTGTAATAATTTCCGTACCTCAACACCGGACAGTTCACTATTTAAAGATGTTCTCATCAAACAGTTAACCTACATAAAATTTCATTTTCTACAAACATTAGAGGAAGGTATACAGGTCTTCACTGATGTTCAGACCATTCGGATGTTTCGAATCAAACCGCAGAATACAAGATGTTTCCAGCCTCCTTAGTTTAGATTCTCTACCTCCTCCTCTTTTTTGAGGCATGATGGTCTCGATGGCATAATATTTCAAGTGTTTAGGATCACTGTTATGGCATTGTTGAAAATGCTGTGCCATCGGATAACTATCATCCTTGTTACATAAGGCTCGGATATGTTGCAACACCCTCTTATGTACTGGTAGTTTTGTGCTCCCCACATACCGTAAATTACAACTGCAGGTGAGCACGTACACTGCAAAATCAGATTTACAAGTTATGTGTTGACTGGTTTTGCAAATTACAGAGCCAAATGCTGTGGTGTAAGTGGTAGTATTAACACCATGCTGGCATGCTTTGCAAACGTTTAGACGGAAGACACAGAGGATACAGGAGGGCATGCCGCACAGTACAAACAAACTTCATCATTTCTTATACCTGCATAAGGAAAATATCGATCCAAACTAAGTTTCCTTACGAATCATCTTACACAGAACTTTTGCTTTATCGGCAAGTCTCTATTAGATACAGATCATCAAGGAGGCAGAGCATGAGCCCTAGAAATCTTCAGGAAAGTCCTTTCCCTTTCTTCAAATTTGGAACCGTATAGAATGTCCAGCTCAGTCGTCTAATTAATCATTCTGGAAACAGCAACTACTCAGGATAATACAGCAATCATCCTACTTGTTACACCATTGGAGTCGCTCCAGCCAATAATAAAGTACCAATCGGTCACATATAGTACATACAGAATTCCTGAGGAAGGCTAACCGCCGAAACGCTTTGAAGAGGAATTGGTTCTGTATTTTAACAAAAGACTGATCAATTGATTGTGATTAATTTGTGTTTGTAACTTATTAATTTTTGTACATGGTCACTTGTTACAGGACACTATCTGTACAGTCACAAAAGATGTAAAGTTTTTAAAAAAAATATATAGATACAAAAAACTTTTTGATACAACTAATAAAATAAAATTAAAAAATAGATCATACTAAAATTCATTAGTTCCTGAATGTTCTTTCAGCGTCTTAACTGTGTGATTTAAATCCTTGCACATAACCCGGTGCAAATTCCCAGTTTTCCTAAAAGTATGCTTTGCAAACAGAACATATAAAGAAAGCCTTCTTTTCTATCAGCCATGACCCCTTCCCTCTGGTCTCAAAATTACTTCTGACCAGGGAGGAGCCCATGTTGTTATTTCTCCTAAAAGTTATAGATGGCATATTTGGCAATGACCCCCCTATTACCGGATCATCTTTTACAATGGGCCAGTTTCTCCTGACTAACTCCCTGATCTGTTTCTGATCTGTTTCTGCTGTTTCGAGAAACCAAGAATACGTCTTATTGGTTCCTTTTCTGTACCTTCCTTGCTTTGTCTTTTCCTGTACTTCAACAAATCCTCTCTAATTAATTTTTATTTCCCAATTGCTGCCTCAATCACTTGCGAGCTATACCCGATATATATATATATATATTGAAAGGTCTGAATACCAAAATACACAGAGGCAGACATAAATACAATAAAGAAATAGCGGACTACAGGGCCCTTATCTCCAAACTACAGAGTAATCGAAACGTAATCATCAGAGCATCAGATAAGGGTGGGAACATTGTGTTGCTCCAGAGAGAAATGTATGTGAATGAAGCACTTCTACAACTAAATGATAGAATGTGTTATACCAGATTTTCCAATGCAGAACTAAAAAATATGTACTCAAACTGCTATAAAAACCTTTCCAAATGGAAATCAAAGGGTCTTATCACCAACCAGGAGCACAAATTCCTACTAAATGATTACCCGGTGGTACCGACTATATACTTTCTGCCCAAGCTGCATAAAAATCCCACAAATCCTCCGGGACGTCCTATTATTTCAGCTAGGAACAGCTGCTTGGAACATATGTCCCAGTATGTAGATTTTTTCTTGCAGGGGGAGGTTAAAAAACTCCCATCATACGTCAGCGATACGAGCGATTTTTTGAACAAGATAAAAAATATCCAGTGGCAGGAAAACTACATACTCATTGCTCTGGACGTTTGCTCGCTGTATACCAGCATCGTACATACAGATGGACTAAATGCTCTTGACTACTATTTGCAGAGATCTTTATCCAACATGCCTGAACATAGGATGAAGTTGTTAGAAATGGTTAGAATGTGTTTGAATAGCAACGTCTTCATGTTTAATAATCTTATGTACAGGCAGTTGCGGGGTGTGGCCATGGGGGCCAGCTTCTCCCCCAGCTACGCATGTCTCCACATGGGCTGGTGGGAGGAGATGGTCCTCATGGTCTCACACTCAACAACTATGCGGACTCAGGCAGTTACCTGGCTACGCTTTATTAATGATCTCTTTGTGATCTGGAAGGGGGATATGTCATCAGCAGAAAATTTTATCTCTGACCTCAACGACAACAGTCTAAACCTCCAGTTCACAGCTACATTGAGCAAATCGTCCATCACATTTCTTGATACTGAGGTGTTTATACAACAGGGCAAGATAGAGACAAGATTACACCGCAAGACAACAGCCGGTAACTCTACTCTTCACGCTACCAGTTCCCACATTAAGCACCTCATTAACAGCATTCCCAATGGCGAGATGCTACGCCTTAAAAGGATACACAGCAGGCAAACGGATCTAGATTTGGCACAGAGGGATAGCAAAATAAGATTCTTAGCTAGGGGGTATTCCCCCAAAATCATAGATGCAGCAATCTTGAAAGCTAATCAGAAAGACAGATCTCTTCTATTGGTTGGTAACTCATCTTTAACAACAGCTCCTGAGGATACCGCCATTACAAATTGTGAATTTAGATTTATTGTACAGTACAACGCCCAACACAAGGAGATAGCTAAAATCATCAGTAAGAACTGGCCATTAGTCCTGAGTGACCCAGTGATAGGGAGGGATCTCCCTAAGAGGCCCAGCATAACGTACAGTAGAGGGCAGTCGATGAGGGATGAACTGGTCAAAACCAGCCCTGAGATACTGGAAGCATCAACCTGGTACCTAACCCATGCAGGCTTTTACAATTGTAAAGTCTGCAAAGCATGCCAACAAGCTATCAACAAAAAGAGCTACCATTCCCCTTTTGATAGCAGGGAACACAAAATCACTAAATTATTAACATGTAAGACGGAATTTGCCGTCTACGTGTTAATATGTCCCTGCAATCTGCTGTACGTTGGGAGCACCAAGCTCCCAGTACACAAAAGAATTTTGCAGCACCTTCGGGCAATTGGGAATCAGGATAATACTTATCCTGTAGCGAGGCATTTTAAGTCAAAACACAATTCCAGAAGCAGTGACCTCAGATACTATGTGATTGATTGTGTACAGGCCAGTAGGAGAGGAGGCAACAGAGAAGACAAACTACGCCGCCTCGAGACGCAATATATCATTGAGCTTAATACTAAGCATCCCTCAGGTTTAAATACCACAGAGGATTTATACACCTGCCTATAACAAAATGTACATACAATATGAATATCCCTCAACATACAATCTACTTAAGTGCTTTATGGGCCTCCTCAACATAGAGAAATATTTTAGATTATTTATGTCCTTTTGTACTTTTTTACCATATCTATCAGTTAGTTTGTTATTTTAACAAATCTATTTATATGAAGATTTTAGACATATGACTCATATTCATTTATTTTAGCCTTTTATAAAAACAACCATTTTAAGGTTTTTATAGGTTCATCTATGAATTATGAATGGTTTTATGTCTCTTAAATCACTGGGCTACTTTTGGTATATTGTACAAATGGTTTTACATGAATGGTATTATATTTTCTCTAGTACTGTACACAATGTTAATGTTATTACTGGTAGGACGATAAGCACTTGGGCAATATCATGTATTTTACAGAGATTATTTTTCTATACCTATTGTGCAATATCGTTTCTACTAATGGAGAATGTGTCCTCAGACACTTGGAAGCTTTCCAGTTATTTTGCATTTGCACTTTATAAGCACTCTCCATGACTTTTTAGTCTGTATATATCACTTGACAATGTATGAACATGTGGGGCTCCACATGGGTATTTGCTATAATAGTATGGTTCCTATGATAAAAGTATTATACTGATATTATTACTAGAACTTAAACATCACAGAATATCGCACTTTAACCGACAATGAATTTTAATTGTTTTTTTTGTCTTAAATCACAAACACTTTTTTGGTTTAACTCACTTTTAATTTATCATCACCAAACACTTATTTTGCACCTTTCATTATGTATACAGTTGGTCATTTAAACATGAATGCTGAAATATATTTCACCATACTACAATTCATGAATGCATTAGCAGATATTAAAGTAAAAAGTGAGTAGTCCTTAGGGAGCCAACTCTTCTATTTCCATCGCATTTGTAGTTTGACCTGCATTGGTAGAATGTATTTAAACGTGTGTCAGGTGATTACCTGTGTCATGTGATCAAGCGCTCTGTGAAGCGCGAAACGCGTCGTGATGACTATGGGAATACCACTTGCTGAATAAATCATCTTTGCACTATTTTGGGTTCGAGTCCGTTTTTGGCAGCTGACTGAGAGCTCTGCGCTACACCGGATTATTCCTGAAATATATATATATATAAATATATATATATATATATATATATATATATATATATATATATATATATATATATATATATATATATATATATATATATATATATATATATATATATATATATATGTATATATATTACCTACTGGCGGTCGCCAGTAGGTATACATAGTTAGGACCTAGTTACCATAGGAAATCTCCAACATTCTATTGGGAACATCTCCGGCACCAATTGAGGACTCTGCGTGTAATTTTTCTTAATATTGCTTCCCTCAGCTCCGCTCCTTCTCTGAAAGTTTCAGGGGATTCGTCAAGCGGGGGCCGAGAAAAAGGGGGGTCCCAAAACGTGTTTTCCCCATGTTAATTTCCATAGGGACATTTAGACACAGCTACAGCCTGAACGGTTGAATGGAATTACACCAAACTTGGCAAAATGGTAGGGCCTGGTATGCAGATGTGCCTTTGCTATGTTTGGTGAAAATCCCTCCAGTAGTTCTTGAGAAAATTGAATTTGAAATTTTTCAAATGGCATTTTCTATGGGACTTTTTGGCACGACTACAGCCCGAACGGCTGCCAGGAATTACACCGAACTTGGCAAAATGGTAGGGACAGGTATGCAGTAGTGCCTTTTCTATATTCCTTCTGGGACCCCCTGAGAAGGGCTAGGGGGTCAGGGGGTCTCAACCCTGCCCCCTTTTCGTGTTTTCCACTCTTGTTTTGTGCTCTCTTGTGCTCTCTTGTGCCTCACTTCTCCTGAGAAACAAGATGGCTGCTCAGGTGGTCCCAGAAGGATAATAACATATATAAACGTTATCCGCTAATAGAATTAGCATTTACAAAACCTTTGAAATTCATTGAAAAAAAATATAGGTTTTATGCCTGATATAGTTAGAAATTAGCATTTAAAAAACCTTGCAAATTCACTGAAAAAAACATAGGTTTCAAGCCTTATATAGTTAGGAATTAGCATTTAAAAAACCTTGAAAATTCCCTTAAAAAACCATAGGTTTCAGGCCTTATATAGTTAGGAATTAGCATTTAAAAAACCTTGCAAATTCCCTTAAAAAACCATAGGTTTCAGGCCTTATATAGTTAGGAATTGACATTTTAAAAACCTTGCAAATTCACTTTTAAAACCATAGGTTTCAGGCCTTATATAGTTAGGAATTAGCATTTAAAGAACCATTGAAATTGCTCCTATATAGTTAGTTGTACTAACTATATTTCGCGCACCCGCAATCCACTGCTGATGATGTCACATTTTACATCATTCATGACATGGTCAGTGACATCACTGATGACATCACTGATGACATCTCAAATGACATCACTGATGACATCACTGATGACATCTCATTTGACATCACTGATCACATCACTGATGATATCATTCATGTGACAATACGATGCACCTCCTCACATTCTAATATAACCTTTGATACACCCAGTATGAAATACAGACTACCATTCTTGAAACCATTGACACACCAATATCAGTTACTACATACGCACTCACTGATTCCTAGGTCTACACACACATTCACTCATTCACCCATAGAATCACTCATACATACAGTCGTCATTCATCAATACAACACTATCATATGCACTCATACACCTATACAGACACTCACACACTGCCACTCATCCATGGAGTTACTCACACACCTAGTCAGTCATGCAAAGAATCAATCACACTTCCATTTCCTCAACTATACAGTTATACACACAACACCTTACGTATTCAAACATATACTAACACATACTTACTCTCTTATACAATCACTGATACAAGTACACAATGATCAATACAGCCACTCGCACATTCACTGGCTCTCATGTATAGTCATTTATATATGCCAACTCTCACATGCACTGTGTTTTACGTATGTACTTACTTGGACATGTAGCACTGAGATATCCATTCACTCACCAACACACCCATGCACACAGTCAACCGCCCATATAGCTGTTTCCACATGCACTCTTGAACTCATACACCTAGTGAATCAACTGCTCACACATCTATGCACAGAGTCACACACCTCCCAGCCACCCACACACACACTCAGTCTCCCATTCAAATACTTGGGCAACCAATCAATAACCCGTATAGCCACTCATATAGCTACTGATCAACACATGCAGCAGCTTACACATCAACAGACATACTGATGCACACATTCAGACAGTTTAGTCACTAACCCATGCATTTAGTAAGACACATTTAATCACTCACTCATACAGTCAGTCACGCACCTACTAAATCCTTCATCCAGACACTTATACATCCACTCATTCTTCAATATGTAAAACATATTTAAACTTTACAGAAACACACAGTCACTGGATGATGTCATCAGTGATGCCATCAGTGATGTCATCAGTGATGTCACTGACCATGTCATGAATGCTGTAATATGTGACATCATCAGCTGTGACATCACTGATGACATCTCAAATGACATCACTGATGACATCATCCATGTGACAATCACATACACCTTTTCATACACTAATAAAATCTTTCATCACTCTTTGTAAAATACAGAGTATCATATAAGCATGGGCGGAAAATCCGTTACGCTCGCGGATTTTGCAGATTTTCGGTAAATTCGGAATCCGCGAGATTCGCGAATTTCCCGCAAAATCCGCAAATCCGCGAGCAGCGGATTTTATGGCTTACTCGCACTGTTCGCGTGAGTTCGCGGCTTCCCAGTTCAACTTCGCGCCCCGCGAATAAGCGCTAAATTGCAGAAATACGATCTTAGCAAAACTGAAACTACTTACCAGGTTCAAAAGTTCAAGCTCATCATTAGTAGCCATTTCCTGTAGGGCTTCCTGAGGGGCCCCTCCAGAGTTCAGTTGCCTACTTGCAACTATTATATGACCCTGCTCTGACCCTCAGAATAGTTACACAAAGGTCCTGAATTACAGCTAAGGCAGACAAGCAGGAGCCAGGCAGGAAGTTCAAATCCAGTGACACATTAATCAGCCCCTAATTCATTATTGTCAGTTGGGGCAGGGCAGGTGTTGTAACTAATTTTGCAACAATGAAAGCACTTAGCAAGTGCAAAAGATCACTAATCAGGAAGCACTAAGGAAGCAGGTGCCAGCTAAAAAAATATTCTGTGACACATTAATCAGCCCCAAATTAATTCAGGTCACTTGAGGCAGGGAAGGTGTGCTTTGCTTTGCCACAATAATGTACACTGGACAACCAGAGGGTGCTGTGATGAAACAGAGGGTGGCATGGGTGGGCCAGAGGGTGGCATGAGTAGTCAGAGAGTGGCAGTGGTGACAGAGAGTGGCAGTGATGAAGAAGAGTGTTCCAAACAGGCTGGACACGTAGAAACAACAAGTTCGCAAAACTTGCGACCCGACAGGTAAGTTCGCGTTTGCGAAATTGTACAAAACCCTCGCGAACTGGCAGAAACCCGCGCGAACACAAAAAAAAAATCTGCAAATTCGCGAGAATTCGCGGATTTTGCCGATTGCGAGTTCGCAAATCAGCAAAATTCGCGAACGCGAGATTCGCAAAATTCGCCCATGCTTAGTATCATATTTGAATCCATTGTTACAGCAATACAAGTATCTAAAAGCCCACTCAGTGATTCATAGATGTATACACACATTTAATCACTTACCTGTAGATTCACTCATACATGCTGTCAATAAACAATAAAACGCTATCAAAAATACTTATACACCTAAATCGGCATTACACACCAGCACACATCCTATTCACATATGAAGTCATCCTACTCACTTAGGCAAACAATGGATCATACTTACATATTTACTTAGCTACACACTTATAAAAACACAACTTCATCTATTCATTTAGATAGTAAGTCATACTTAGTGAATTATAAAATTAGTGAATTATAAAATCATTATTACAAGTATAAAGTTATCCATACAGTCACTCACACAATCATTGAGTCTTATGTATACTTATTTACATACAACAACTGACACATACACTGCCTTTTATTTTTCTAGTTTGTTGGACATGTACCATTAAGAAATATATTTCCTCATCGCCACACCCATAAAGATATTCACTCATCCAAACAACTGTTAGAACATGTAGTTTTAACTTCATATATCTAGTGAATCAACTATTCACACATCTTTGGGCAGTCACACACCCCCCACCGAACCACACACACATTCACTCTCCCATACAAATACTCAGTTAACTAATCAATAACTAATATAGACTTTCACATAGCTAGTAACCAACTGGAGAACCAGTTTACACAAAACGTGGGTATAGCGGGCCCAACCTGGTCCGCACCCTGTTCTGGAAAACTGAGTCAGAGGCACTCAGTCAAGTTGCTAACATTATTATTATTATTTTTATTATATTCTTATATAGCGCCAGAATCAACCCCCGAAGGGGTATCTCTGCGCTTGCCTTGGGAACCCGTCCTGGTTTTTCTCTGTGAGATAGCCCCTACAGGGCATCCCCAAGGTGAAAGCCAGGCATCCCGCTGCAGGGGGGGCCGTTGTGGAGATTAAGCAAGCTTAATGCCCAGAGTTGCAGAGTATGAACCCATGATTAGGTCAGGCACCGAAGCGAGAATTATCGAGTCCATGGATATTTGAGCTCAAGACCCTGCCGCGTCGGGAATTGAACCCTGGTCCCGGGTCTGACCTCTGCTTCAGGGTTTGCCTGCTCTAACCAGTGAGCCACACTTCTCCAACATTGGTGTGGGGGCTCCTTGATAAGGGCCGGCAAAAGTAAACCTGAGGATAATGAGAAACCACAAATTATGGAGTGTCCTGATCTGCCAGCAACATACTACTGAAAGTTACATAATTAATTACGCGCTGAGGTAAAAACAAGAGCGTCACGGGAGTGTATCCAGAAGACTTAGCTGTAAGCGTGTTATTATGTCCTAGTCTGTGCAATTGGAAGGGGGCATATGTGAACAATAACCTGTGTTCTATCTCCTGTTTGTCCAATGCACATTATATGTTGAATTACGCATAGATAGATATGTGTGTACATTTAAAAGCATAATAACAATCACTGTTCATACAAATAAGGCATTTCATTAGACAGAGAATAAGAAGGGCTGGGCCGTCCCTGCAGGGCCTTTTAGGATTTCGAGAAGGTGCCTCAAGGAAGCAAGTGAGCTGCCTGAAAAGGTTTGGGACTTGGATCTTGCTGGCCGCACATGCATCTTCGCAGTAGACACATAAACCCTCTGAGCTATCTTTTATGGAATCAAATCTATGACCGAATGGATACTCTTGGACAGCCTCATAAAAAAGGTTACTATATGTTAGTGCTCGTGTGGTGTGCCTCCTTACATTTGGAAATACGTTTTTGAATAGTCTGTTGTTGAAGTAATTTACAAATACTCAAATTGACTTTGTAAAGTTTGCCAGTCTAACCTGCACCACTGAAAGTACACTCAATTCCCTGCTTTTTCCACAAAGGAACAACAACTGTGGTATAGCACGGGTCTAGTTACCA
The DNA here is from genome assembly GCF_964263255.1 of Lissotriton vulgaris. Lineage (NCBI taxonomy): Eukaryota > Metazoa > Chordata > Amphibia > Caudata > Salamandridae > Lissotriton > Lissotriton vulgaris. The sequence goes on from NC_141685.1 coordinate 1,474,319,509, forward strand.
AGAACTACAGCAAAAATAGCGGCACTGTGTTTTTCTGAAATTCCCAGGCCGGGGGTCTCCTCGGCTTTTTGAACTTCCGGCCTAATTGGGTGGTGGGGGGGCGAGGGCCCTGGCTGTGAGCGAACCACAGAGCAGTCCGCACAAACAAGAGCTGTGTTTGTGACCCAGTTCTCCCAGTCATTAGCGAACACTTCACTGCCCCTGTTCCCAGCACATTCTCTCACTGCCCAAAACAAACAATTTTACATAAAGTACAATGGAGCTAATTACAGCCGTGTCTGATCACATCCGGAATGAAGCTGGTCTGCATGCTAATGTGGAGCGGGAACAGCACCGAGATTGTCAGGGGTGGACATGCTTCAACGTTGTTTTTTTAATTAAAAAAGTTTGAGTTTCCGAGAGAGAGTTCCCGGAGAAGAATGTGCCGTAATCTTACACAAGAGCTAGGGTTACAAAACGGAAGAGTCGCGCGGGCATGCTTCCTCTCACGGGCTGTTGGGATCAGTGACAACGGGCCGCGCCAAGTTCACTTGATCTATGGGTAACAACACAGCGGCCTATTTTGCGAGAAGGGTTTCCACAGCAGTACTGAAGCCCCCCGGAGTTCTTTCCCAGGTTGGGTGCACCGAAAATAGACCTCATTAATATGTGTTAACAATGTCTTTCGGCGAAACAAGCCTGTGATTTGCCGAAAAAGAGATTTCTTTGTAGCGTGCTCTTGCTTTTTATGAATTTTACAGCACCCCCCACACTTGCGTGCGTACTACAGCCCCCACGCTCATTATTAACACACTTGCAGCTGAAGTGTCTGATGTGGTGCACGAGAGGTGTTTTGATGACCTGCGTTTTTTCCTTGCTTTATCTGGTTTTTATACAACAGCTTCTACAGCGTGTTCTTCATGGTAGGCAGGATATATTTCTGAATATGTCTCAGGATGTCAGCTTTAAAGCTACAAACCTCACTAGCTGGGAGCAGTTGTGCACAGTCAGTTGGCAATTTCATGGTACTCCTCTATTGTAGCATGTTAAAATGTGAATGCTATGTGAACAGTACTGCAATGAATAAAAATGTAACATATTTAAGACTTGAATTTGATAAAACGATTGGCTTGCCATTTCATTCTTTTTTGGTCGCTACATTACTACTTTCAGGAAGTATGGGGCATATTTACAAGAGTTTATCGCCACAGGGAAATCACTTTTTATGACATTCCTGTGGCGATAAACCCCTTGTCTTATTTACAAGACGGAGTTAAGCTGTTTAACGCCGCGTTGTGAATAAGGCTTCCTTTCAGGCAGCACTTAGCATGAAAGGGGCATGCAATAGGTGTTGGGCTAGGTGTGCAGGTCAGGTGAAACTCGTCCAGCAGCTGACTAAATACATTCTTTATTTTGCAAGACACGGCGTTGTCAACCTGTACGTTGGTGAAGGAGTGTGAAAATATATATATATACCAGCATGCAGTGGGCCTGGGAGTCTCTGCGCAACTAACACAGGAGTTGAGAGACTACTATTAAGGGGGTGGTCTCTGGAGCCCATGAGAATGTACCAGCCTGTGGGACCGGCACTGATGACGGCCATTCCGGCCAGAAACACGTCTGCCATAAGCGTTTCATGGACTGCATGAGAGCGTTTGAATTATGCCAAATAAATCCCTTTTTTTGTGCCCAGAGCATGTGTCCCTCTGACTTTTTACTAAGGTCAGCAAATGGAGGTGTTGTGTAGCCGGTTTTTTCTGATACCTGCAGGGGGCACGCCCTCTCGGTCTGGAACTCCGCGAAATCAGCAAAAAGTGGTGTATTACGAGGAGTACATCGTAGCGCCCCACCCAAGCAGAGGCATTTTCCATTTGGACAGTGTCTGCGCGAAGGGAGAGAGGAGGCGGTATTGCGCTGCCTGATAAGGGCACAAATAAAGGTATTGGCGGGACCATCATGTCCGGGACCCCTGTGGTGCAATGCATCCCAGCGCCAAGAATTTGGGGACATTATCGTTGTTCAGTGTTCCACATTACTGTATGAGGAACCTCGTGGACTGCAACTACCATCATGCAGTGGGCCTGGGAGTCTCAGCACAACTAACACACCTGCCTGTGGGAAGAGGAGTCAAGAGACTACTATTAAGGGAGTGGTCTCTGGAGCCCACGACTATGTACCAGCCTGTGGGACCGGCACTGATGACGGCCATTCCGGCCAGAAACGTGTCTGCCATAAGCGTTTCACGGACTGCAGGAGAACGTTTAAATTATGCCAAATAAATCCCTTTTTTCGTGCCCAGAGCATGTGTCACACTGACTTTTTACTGAGGTCAGCAAATGGAGGTGTTCTGTAGCCGGTTTTCGCTGATACCGGCAGGGGGCATGCCCTCTCGGTCTGGAGCTCCTCAAAATCAGCAAAAAGTGGTGTAGTACGAGGAGTACATCGCGGCGCCCCCGCAAGCAGAGGTATTTGCCATTTGGACTGTGTCTGCGCGAGGGGAGAGAGGAGGCGGCATAGCGCTGCCTGATAAGGGCACAAATGAAGGTATTTGCGGGACCATCATGTCCAGGACTCCTGTGGTGAAATGCAGCCCAGCGCCAAGAATTTGGGGACATTATCGTTGTTCTGTGTTCCACATCACTGTATGAGGAACCTCGTGGACTGCAACTACCATCAAGCAGTGGGCTTGGGAGTCTCAGCGCAACTAACACACCTGCCTGTGGGAGGAGGAGTCGAGAGACTACTATTAAGGAGCGCACGAGAATCTACCACCCTGTGAGACCGGCACTGATGACGGCCATTCCGGCCAGAAACGCATCTGCCATAAGCGTTTCACTGACTGAAGGAGAGCGTTTGAATTATGCCAAATAAATCCCTTTTTTCTGTGCCTGGAGCATGTGTCCCGCTGATATATATATATATATATATATATATATATATATATATATATATATATATATATATATATATATATATATATATATATATATATATATATATATATTCACTGAAAAAACCATAGGTTATAGACCATATATAGTTAGGGATTAGCATTTAAAAAACCTTATTTTACTCGCACAAAACCATTGAAATTCCATATATAGTTAGATGCACTAACTATATATCGCGGACCCGCAATCCACTGCTAATGATGTCACATATTACATCATTCATGACATGGTCAGTGACATCACTGATGACATCACTGATGACATCTCAAATGACTTCACTGATGACATCACTGATGACAACACCCAGTGACTGTATGTTTCTGTAAAGTTAAAATATGTCTTACATATTGAAGAATGAGTGGATGTATAAGTGTCTGGATGAAGGATTTAGTAGGTGCATGACTGACTGTATGAGAGAATGATTAAATGTGTCTCACTGAGTGCATGGGTTAGTGATTAAAGTGTCTTAATTTGGCAATCATTATTTATGTTCTTCTGTAAACTGCTGCATGTTTAAATCAGTAGCTATATCATTAACTATATGGGTTATTGAATGGTTGCCCAAGTATTTGTATGGGAGACTGAGTATGTGTGTGGGTGGCTGGGAGGTGTATAACTCTGTGCATAGATGTGTGAGCAGTTGATTCCCTAGGTGTATGGGTTCAAAAGTGCATGTAGAAACAACTGTATGGACAGTTGACTGTGTGCATGAGTATATTGGTGAGTGAATGGATATCTCAGTTCTACATGTTAAAGTAAGTACATATGTAAAACACACTCCATGTGAGAGTTGACATATATAAATAACTGAACATAAGAACCAGTGAATGTGAGAGTGGCTGTATGAATCATTGTGAACTTGTATCAAGGATTGTATAAGAGAGTAAATATGTGTTAGTATATGTTTGAATAAGTAAGGTGTGTATAACTGTATAGTTGAGGAAATGGAGGTGGGATTGATTCTTTGCATGACTGACTAGGTGTGTGGGTAACTCCATGGATGTGTGACAGTCTGTGAGTGCCTGTTTACACTGAGTGTATCTAAGGTTATATTAGAGTCTGAAGATGTATTATCACATAAATGATATCATCAGTGATGTAATCAGTAATGTCAAATGAGATGTCAGTGATGTCATCAGTGATGTCATTTGAGATGTAATCAGTGATGTCATCAGTGATGTCATTTGAGATGTCATCAGTGATGTCATCAGTGATGTCACTGACCATGTCATGAATGATGTAATATGTGACATCATTAGCAGTGGATTGCGGGTCCGCGATATATAGTTAGTGCATCTAACTATATATGGAATTTCAATGGTTTTGTGCGAGTAAAATAAGGTTTTTAAAATGCTAATCCCTAACTATATATGGTCTATAACCTATGGTTTTTTCAGTGAATTTTCAAGGTTTTGTAAATGCAAATTCCTAACTATATATGGTCTATAACCTATGGTTTTTTCTGTGAATTTCATTGGTTTTTTAAAAGCTAATATCTATAGCTGTAAAATATATTCTTTATTAAGTGACGTATCACGTAGCCCGTGAGACGCCTCATGATGCATCGCATAACCGTGACGTATCGTCTCTGCAGCGCAAACCAAACCCAAAACGTAAGCGCGCCAGAACACGCTTAAAGATATATATATATATTTTTAACCTTAATTAGACAAAATCCACACGTGCACATATCATAAACGTTCAAAAAACACAATATGTCGGACTCCCGTTACGCTGCCGGTTAGCTGCCCGGTTAACGTACCAGGAAGCACCTTTACCGCGAAAAATCGCAATTTTTTTTTTCACCCCCCAGGGAACTTTAATAGCCCCCTCATCAATCCTAGGGGTTCAGGAGGGGTTTGCCTTACCCCTTTCATTCATTTACACCTTTTTTTTTTTCCACCTCTTGTCTCTCGATCCCACAGAGAGACAAGATGGCGGCCACTCCAGACTGTTTACAATGATAACAGCCAATCAGCTTCTCCTCAGACTCCCGTTACACTGCCGGTTAGCTGCCCGGTTAGCTGCCCGGTTCGCGTACCAAGACGCGTCTCTACGGCGAAAAAAACGGATTTTTTTTTTTTTTTTGGGCCCAGCGTGGCTCTATAAAATCCCCTCATCAATCCTAGGGGGTCAGAAGGGGTCTACCTTGCCCCTTTCCTTCATTTCCCCCTTTGTTTTGGCCTCCTCTTGTCTCTCGATCCTACCGAGAGACAAGATGGCGGCCGCTCCGGACTGTTTACAATGTTGACAGCCAATCAGCTACTCGTCAGACTCCCGTTACACTGCCAGTTAGCTTCCCGGTTCGCGTACCAAGACGCGTCTCTACGGCGAAAAAATCAGAATTTTTTTTTTTTTTTTTTTTGGGCCCAGCGTGACTCTATAATATCCCCTCATCAATCCTAGGGGATCAGAAGGGGTCTACCTTGCACCTTTCCTTCATTTCCCCCTTTGTTTTGGCCTCCTCTTGTCTCTCGATCCTACCGAGAGACAAGATGGCGGCCGCGCCGGACTGTTTAGAATGTTGACAGACACCGGAGAGCCAATCAGCTTCGCTTCGCAAAGTTCCGATACGCGAAAAGTAAGCGGACCGGAGCGCAGCCCGGAGCGCTGTTACAGATATATATCTTGTTTTAAACGTTAATTTCTCAAAATTCACTGAAGCACATATATTGAGACCTAGCAAAGGCACATCGGGCTAACAGTCCCTACAATTTTGCCAAGTTTCGTGGAAATCCATTCAGCCGTTCGGGCTAAAAGTGAGTCCAACCGCCCTATGGAAATTAACATGGGAAAAACGCGTTTTGGGACCCCCCTTTTTTCTCGGCCCCCCCTTGACGAACCCCCCCCAAATTTCCAGGAGCTGCTCAGAAACAAAATGTGCCATTTTCCTGAAAATTTCAGCCAATTCCGTCCACAAAGGCCAAAGTTATTAGACATAGAATTTTCAGAAATCCCATAGGGAAAAAATCCTAACTATATATACCTACTGGCTATCGCCAGTAGGTAATATATATAGATATATATATATATATATACATATATATATATATATATATATATATATATATATATATATATATATATATATATATATATATATATATATATATATTTGCTGGCTGTGAAAGAACAAAAATAAAACTTTACCTTGCCTGAATACGCTGTGGTCGGTCTGAGGTCCTGCTTCGCCGCACAAACGGAAGTGGTTGGAGTTGCTGGTGCAAATATATATATATATATATATATTTATATATATATATATATATATATATATATATTCGGTACGTTGTCGTCCCATCAACCATTAGTTCGGTAAAAAGACGAGGCAAACCCAATTTCTGGTGCGTGTTAATTTATTTCAAACCCAACACCACTCTGCCATGACGCGTTTCGGCATGGCTAGGCCTTGATCACATGACAACGTCATGGAGGCGGAATAGCAAATTTAAAGTGCACTGTGCCATTAGTAAACATAGACATAAAGGAAATACTTCATGACTTAATGTCTTGACGCCAACTGAAATGCGTAACAATTGTTATGGTCACAATTAGTTGCTATTGCACATTGTTTCCACAATATATGGTATAATCGATTATCATTTGCAATTAAGAATAATAATAAAACATAATAAAAACTGTTCTAAAATGCTTTGAAATATAAATATTCACTTTCATTGCAAAGATAAAAGACTAAGCTTCCCTAAAACCATTGTAAAATGTATATGTAAACTATATATATATACATATATATATATATATATATATATATATTAAAAGCAGTCTAAGCAGTTGATATTTTAGAGGCATGTTCTAAAGACTCAACTATCCCTATAACTGCACTATCCTCTTTGAGCCTGAAACAATAGCGTACAGCCTCTGCGGTTGTTCTAATTTCAGCATTATTAAACAAGAGGCAAAAGTATATCCTCTGTATGGGCAACAACTTCGGGCAGATGCACATTATTTGTTCGAGAGTTTCTTTACCGATTCCGCAAAGCGACATACTTGTATACCTTTAAGTGCCTGGTCCCAAGACCCTTCAAACTCCCCAATCGGAATGTAACAGGTATTCTTGAGCCTGTAAGTTGTAAGTATCAATTACTAAATCTGTATGTTTATATTTCCCAGCATGTAGAAAATCTAAATTCCACTGCTTTGTCATTAGCGTATTACATATTAACTTTTTCCGCACGTCCCTAATCATTCGCCCCATCTCCTGTATATCAGTCAGGTCATAAGATCCTATTTCCAACATTATACTAAGTAGTTGCAAATCTCTGACTTTTTTGCTCTGGAGTTCTTCAAATATTAGATGTTTCAGTGTGCATGAATAAGCCTTAGCACAATCAATATTGTAGTTAGCACATTTCTTTTATGCAACATTTCCAAAGATTTTAGACCAAATTCAAGTCTTATTACACAAAGCGGAGTTGCCTGCCTTAAATGAAGTATGGTGCGTACACATTTCATAAAATATTTCTTAAGTTTAAGGATGACTTTCTTGTTCATAACTGGAGATGCATATATACGGAATCATTTTCATTTGTAGTACTTTAACCCTTTCCATGCTCATGACGAGCTCAGCTCGTCATGATGCACGGTTGAGCTGTGCTGATGACGAGCTGAGCTCGTCATGAAACTATGGAAATGGGCATCATCCAGCACCGGAGGGGAAAACACCTAGCAGCGAAGGTGTTAAGTGATGGAATAATTGCATTTCCTCCAAACCCTTTCATGAATCTCAAGATTGATTTAGTGATAGCTGCTGAATTTGCATTCTTACTAACCTTATGTATTAACCATGATAACTTTTTGTCAAAGGTTACGCCGAGATATTTATATTGTTCTACTACCTCAATTAAATTTTCTACTAAGGTCCACTTTTTAGATTGTATAGACTGTCCAAACGTCACAATTTTATTATGACAAGTTAGCTATCAAACCTTTCACTGTATTATACTTGTCTAATTGATTCAGTTGATACTGGAGTCCTTTTGGAGTTAGGGACAAGATTACTACATCATCCGCATATGCTAGATATGGTATCCTTTTGCCTCCTAGTTCAGGTGCCACGCCCAAATCTGAACTTAGCATCAAATCTATATCTGCAATATGCAAAGAAAATAACAGTGGTGCAAGGACACAGCCTTGCTTAAGGCCATTTGTGGTATCCATTTTTTGTGATAATGTATTATCATGAGCCAATTTCATTCTAAGCCATGTTTCTGAAAGCAGGCCAATAATAAGATTCAGAAGGTTCAGATCAACCTCCCATGCTGCTGTTAATTTACTCTACAGCCTTTGCTGGTTAACCTTATCAAATGCTGTGGCATAATCCACAAAACAGGCGTATAACGTTATCTTCTGCATGCTTGCCTTTTTTACTAATAGGACCAATGAAGCAATAGTATCAAGTGTCGAACACCCTGAGTGAAATCCGGTTTGAGTTATTGGTATTAATAGTTTTTCCTCCGCCCAAGTCCTTGTCTGACTTAGAGGAAACAACCTTTATCCAACAGTGAAAATGTGGAACAGTCAGTATTATATAGATTACATGACTGTCATCACTGACTGTGTGCGCTTCAGAGTCAGAGTTTTGTACTGCCCTCAATTAACAATTCAACAGCTCACACTGAGGACCTGATGTAGATGAGTGTGGTAATGGTAAGTCTGCCAAAAATTGGCGATTTAACACATCATCATAGTGCTTGGATGAATGTTGATTCTGAGTTTAGCAATCTGTGGTTAAACTTCTCTGGCTTTTGCAACTGCACCACCAAAGTAAGACATAACCCCACATCAAAGGGTGGCAGGTTCACCACAGCCACATCAAGGCTAATTTTAAAATGTTCAGAAGTACCCAAACTAGTCAGAGTGTTTACATGTGTGAGTACAGCCTTCGAACTCTCACTTTAGAGAGGCATTTTCAGGGCCACATTTTTGACGCAAATTCCACAAGCAAATATGAGAATTTCTGGATTTTCCACCATGACTGTAGCCTCCCAGTGGACTAGAGATAAAAATATAGCAGATTTTAGTCCTTGTCTTGGAGGGGAAGAAAATCTGCCATAGTGATGGATTGAAATTTTAACACTCAAACTCTAAATTAGGACACTAAATTATCAATAATTAATGCTCCAAATGTAAAGTTGGGAAGTGACCCTAAATTCTTCATCGTGTGACTGGGCTATCTCACCTTTGGTGTTAATTGACATCATTTACCTTCTTTACATTTTGGGACGTATTTGAGCATTGCCTGTAGTGTTTATTTAATAAATGCACATGTTTGTGTGATTTGGGTCCAGGAGATAATACTTGTGTACTGATTAAATCACTGTAAAATCTGTTATGTGTCTTTGTGGAGGTGGGACTGCTTCCCTCCACTGACCCATCAGTCCCTTCTTCTGTCAGCTGGTAAGGAAGAGGGGAAAAAAATTTCTATCCTCTTCTGAAGTAACGTGCATGTCGACATATTCTCTGAGCATTATTGGCATCTGTCAGTTCAATTCTGTGGGAACTGTGCAACACAAGATCAGTTAGGAAATCCCTTAACAAATATTGCCACTGTCATTGCAAGCACAAACACCAGAAAATACTGAAAGCTCATGAAGTGCCACATATTTTCTTTTTTGTCAATGACTTTCAGGGATAGTGAAGTCGAATCGACAAGGATGGTAAACGAGTCTAGTTTAGGTACGAGGTGGGTTAAAAGACATAGTGGGCATGTTTTGTTGATAGCTGGATACTTGCAAGCATGTAGGTGGAAGAATTGTGAGATATTGTAACACACTTGTCCCTTCTTTTTAAATTGGATGTCTGTGAGGGAAATATATGTTATGGAGGTAGAAGTGGGTTAAAAGATTAAGGGCCAGATGTAGGTAGCCAAATACCGGTTGGTAACGGCCGAAAATACAGAATTTTGGCCGTTACTGACCGGAATTTGGATATTGAGATGTAGGGGCCCAAAAAAGACAGATTCTGTAAATACGAGTCTGCAATTTACCGAATCAGAATTTACGGAACCGGAATTTACCGAATCGGAATATTCTGATTCGGTATTTACCGATTCGGAAATTACCAAATTCTTATTTACCGAATCGGTAAATCAGAAATGATAAAAAATGAGTTTTGAGATGTAGCAAACTTCTAAAATATCGAATTTCATGAAATTTGGTATTTAAGAGTCGGTATTTACCATGGATTGAAAGCAGGTGGTAACCAGGTGCAGGCTATAAAAAAGGCCCCAAAATGCAACATTGTGAGTAGAACGGCGGCATTCTACGTGATAGCAAGGTGGCTACGGCTACAGGCAGCAGGAGAGAGGGTCTGGAGAAGGGAGGAGCAAGTCTACAGGCGGAGGATAACGCTTTTCAACTCACTGAGACAGAGATTTTGCAAAGGTACAGGCTACACCCCCAAGCCATCCTGGACTTGATCAGGGACCGGCACCCACTTTTGGAGCACCCAACCCCAAGGGCGCATGCCATCCCACCCCATGTGCAGGTGCTCTGTAGCCTACACCTGCTTGCATCTGGGAGTTACCAGGGGGTGGTTGCTGCAGTAGGTGGGGTGTCTCAGAGCTGCCTGTCCCATTTCTTCAGGAAGTTCCTTGAGGCCATGATGCAGAGGATGCATCATTACATCTGCTTCCCTAACATACATGTGGAACTACTGAATACAAAGACTGACTTTTATCAAATTGCACATTTCCCACACATCATCGGCTGTATTGATGGCACCCACATCCCTATATGCCCACCTGCTTGCTCAGAGTACATTTACAGAAACAGGAAGTCAACCCACTCTATCAATTTACAGGTAATCTGTGATGCCAACAACATAATCACAGACATTGTGGCCAAGTTCCCAGGAAGTACCCACAACTCCTACATCTTTCAGAACAGTGGGATCTACACACGCCTGACAGTGGGGGAATTTGGCGAAGGATACCTGCTAGGTAAAATATTGTGACACACCCTGATAGATATAGCAGATGTATGTGTATGTGTGCATGTGAGTAATGGTTTTCTAATTTATACATAGGGGATAGTGCATATGCCGTCCGCTCATTCATCCTGAAACCCTACCTCAACCCTTCAACTCGCAGCCAGAGACGATACAATGTGACACACAAATCCACTAGGAATGTTGTGGAGCGCACCTTTGGCCTGTTAAAAAGCAGGTTCCACTGCCTCCACATAAGTGGAGGGACACGGCAGTACTCACCAATCATCTGCTGTAAGATAATTGCAACTTGTGCAATGTTACACAACCTTGCTACAAAGAAGGGCACAGAGGTGGAATTGAGCGACTATGAGGACCACGATGATGAACATGCACTGCCTGAACCAAACACAGCAGGAGTTGCGCCACCAACAGATGGCAGACAGAGGCATGCAGAGATCACACAGAACTTTTTTGGAGTAAGTAAAGAGACACAGACAGGTAGAGTATGCACCCAACGTAGTTTAATATTTGGCACTATGCAAGTACTCAAACGCAACACAAATGTCATCCATCTAATAATGGTAGTCCTGGCTCACTTCCCCACTTAAGGTCATGGAGTGAGGGCTGTATAAGTCATTTCCGGCCACGCCTACCAGTGCCAGATGAAAGTGGCTGGCTGTCCTCACTGGGTGTTTGGCCTGTTGGCTCACCATGGCGCCTGCTGCTCCTCCGTGTCTCAACAACAGGGGGGCTTGTCATGATGCCCCTACTGGTGCTTTCCTCACTTTATGGTACATTCAGAGCAGCAGTTTGTGCTGTCTGTGCATTAAGCAGCACCCCTACAGCACTGGTCACCCTTGCAAGGCCCCTAGACACCTCATTGTGTGTTAGTTCTTCTTGCATGTTGATGTATCGCCTGATTAGAAGGGAAGTGGCTGTGGCCAGGCGGTTCATTGCCTTAGTTTGTTGCTGCACATGTTGCCTTTCCTTGCGCCTTGCTAACCTGTCCTGGTCCAGTGTAATGCACAGAAGCTGCACCGATTGTGTCATGTCCCCCACACCTCTGGCCATCTCCCGCATCCCTGAAGCCATCTCCCTCATACCTGATGCCATCTCTTTATTCTCATCGACCAGTGCACTGATGCCCTTCCCTATGTTTTCCATATGTGTATTCAGGTGCGTCATCTGGCGTTGCACAGACTGAATGGCCTTCCCCTGCATCCTTTGAATATTCACCATGTTACCCTCCAGCCCACGGAAGACACTGGGACCCTCCACATGCTGTGCAGTACTGCTATCTCTGGGCCTGCGGCGTCTGGTACCTGTACGGGCAACCTCTGCACTGGACTGCTGTATGGCAGTGCTTCCTTCCCCAGCCAAGGTTTGAGTGTCATTCACCTCCATTTCACCTGCTGAAGTTTCCATTTCTACAAGTGGAGCAACTGCATGCCTCCTGCTCTTTTGAGGTGCAGGTGTTGTGTGCGCCAGAGACGCAGCCAGTTCAAGTGAGGACAGTAGCAGAGGGGATCCTGAACGCTCAGGGGACGCCTGCAGATGTGGAGACATTTCAAGGTCTTGGGATGATGGCAGTGGTGTTTGTACACCAGTGTCCTCTGTGACATTCTCTGCACTTGTGCTTGCCTCCTGGCTGTCATCCCTCTGTGGTACAGTACCTTCCTTCTCCCTGGTACGCCTGCGAGATGTCTCACCTGTGGACATAAAAGCATACATAAGCTCTGTGCTCCTGCTCACTGCTTCTACAATTAAATTATTTTCACTGAAACACTGTACATATTGCCTCAGCCTCATTATGACTAATATGTTTTGCCTAACTTGTTGATTGCTGTGCTGTATGACATGGTAGGTCTTTCAATTGCTACATGTCCCATAATGCATTGCTCCTATATAATACTACCTCTACTGGAGTGGGATAAACTTTGCCACATAGTGAAAAGGGAAGGTGATGGGGTGGGGGTGATTTCTGTGCATGTGTCTTACCTTTTCTGGTGGCAGCTCTGGCTGAGCTGTCTGCATCTCCCAGTCCACAGACGCTCTCTGGTTCAATGGTGGACCCCACCAGCTCCTCCAGCTCAGTCAGGGGAGGTGCACGGTTCTTCCCTCCTCCAGTTTTGTTTGCCTCTTTGTGAAGCTCTGCAATTTACTTCTTGGTCATGCTCCTGAGGTCATACCACCTCTTTTTCAGGTCATATATGTCCCTTGGAGCACTCCTACAGCATTCACCTTCGACTGTATTTCTAGCCAAATCTTTCTTTTGGCAGATTCAGCCACAGTCAGGGACTGCTTTCCAAACAGTTTTTATGTGTTCTTTAACCACCTCCTCCACTAGGACCTGCAGCTCCATGGTGCTAAATGTTATTTTTATTTTCCTCTCTGGAAGTTCCTTTTCACTGTTGCTTGTCAGGGACTCAGCTCTGCTTTCACTGCCTCTCCAGAAGCTTCTAATTACTTCCAACTGCCTGGGTGTAGCCACTTCCTGGTTGGGAGGGGGTGGGTGGTAGCACCTGATTGGCTGACTCCTAAGTTTCACTTTCTTTCCTTTCCGATTTGGTAATTACCGAATCGGTATTTACCGATTCGATATTTACCGAATCGGTATTTCCCATTCATTCCTATGGGCCAAAAGGCCTATAGGATTGAATGGGAAGTACTGATTCGGTAAATACCGAATCGGTAAATACCGATTCGGTAAATTCCAAATCAGTAACTGCCGATTCAGTAAAATCCGAATGGCAGACACCGAATTTTACCGAATCGGTAAAAAAGACAGAATTTTTACCTACATCCCAACTACCGATTCTAAAATACCGAATCAGTAAAATTCGGTATTTTAGAATCGGTAATTTTATATTACCTACATCTAGCCCCAGGAGCTCATAAGAGGAAAATGAATGTTAGGCTAATGCTATGCATTGTGCAGTTTGAATGTGTCTTAGTCGAGGGATTAGCCGGAACAATATGAGAGGAGAGATGTTAGATGCTGAGGTGAAGTCGAGCCAGGTTAGGCGATTCATGTATAGGTGTTCAAAACCGAAATGTGACAAAGTGAGCTTGGGTAGGGCTGCAGAGGAAAGTAAAGGTGTGGTGGTGAGATTTTGGATGGATGGAGAATGGAAGGCCTAAGGACGAGAGAGGTGGGATGGAGGTAGAAATGTTAGGGGAAGCGTTAGGACAAAAGTGTCAAGTGTTAGTAGGTGAGTGTTAGGCGGGGAGCAGGAAAGAGTAGTAAGGGCCAGGAAGAGAGGCAGAAGTAGACAATGGACAGGGGCTACACTGCTGCTGGGGAGTAGAGGGGAGGGAGGGCTTGACAGGAGAAGAATGGTTGTAAGATGAGAGGTAGGGTAGATTCAGGACAAAGCGGAGGCGGAGCGGTCAACAGTGGTGTTTAGAGGTTGGGATGAAATGTATGACTGCATGAGAAAGACAGTGGAAATGAGGCAGGGTGGTTGTAGTAGAGCACATGATTATAACAGAAGGGGGAAGAAGAAAGTGGACACATTATTGCGTGAGAGGGGGTTACTTCTTGAAAAAGGTGAATTTGATCTTAGAGGAAAAGAAATGTAAAAAGGGAATCAAGGGTAGTTAACAGTACTGAGTAGGAGGTGGTTATATGACCTGGGTTATGAGGGAAAAGGGGAGGAAGTAATTAGGGTCTTAGGTTTATCGGTAAGGAGAGTGATTAGAAAAGTAGACATGAGGAGTGGGGAGAGTGGTGAGGGGTGAGGGAAGTATTAGAGTGAGGAGGGTAAGAGTGTTAGAGGAAGGGGAAGAAAATAAATATTTCTCAATCAGTGTTTGAAGTTTTCTTCAGATGAGATACATTGTAAGGATGGTCTGAGAGTTTTTTGAGATGCAAGTTTGAACAAAACACATAATGTCAAAGAGTCTATTGAGCCACCAGGCATGTGGGTGGAGTCCCAGACATTGTTTTTAAAAAAAACCAGGAGATTTAAGGCTATGTAATTTCCTGGATTGGAGAAAGAGTTGAGCAAGTCTTCTATGAGCGATAATCAGCGGTGATTAGGAATGGACGGGCATTCTGGCCCTTGGTCCTGTCCAGGGCCTTTTAGGGCCAAACATACCCTGCAAGGAGGATGAGTTAAGTACATATTGAAAATTGTTTACAAGACCTCGCAAAGTCTGATCATGTATGATCGGATTTTTCAGTTCAGACTACGTACTTGTAGAGGAAGAGAGGGTGAGAGGAAAAACAACCTGAAAGAAAATCGAGCACAGAAACAATATTTACACAAACAATGCAAAAAAATTCCTCAAGTTACCATTAACCTTGGCAGAGTGTGATCCTGGGTCGGAACCAAACACTCTGTTTGCTTCCCAACAGGGTTTCAATAACTGTAGTGGAACTTTCAAAATGTCCATATGTCCAGTTAAATCCAGTGGGGTCAAAGGATTGATGTAAACTATCCTTGAGCCAATGTACCAAAATCAGTTTTCCTGGGAATTGGGGAGTGGGCAAAACATGTTTACTTGTGCCAGTCTCACCATTAAGGGGCATAGGTGGTGTGGCAAAGAGGATAAGGCTGGTGTGAGCGAATGAACTAGCAGTGTGCCCGTCATGTGACAGTGCAAAAAAAAAACCTAATACATCTGAACAGACTATTTGGATATTAGCAAGGAGGAGGCAAAGGGTGGAGGGTTAAAACCTGAAAGCCTGAAAAGAAAAGCGACCACATACATTAAGTGTACACGAAAAGAAAAAACTGCACAAAATAATTAATCCATCCACCAGGACAAGGACATAAACCTTCTTATTGCGTGCCAATCTCTCTACAAATACAAAAGTAAACAGTCGCAAGATTAATAACAGTGCTTAATTTGTGAAATAAGTGCCGGGCCCAATTTGTTTTCCAGCAGCCTGCCAGGGTCGCTTCCGAATGTCAATGTTATCAAATGCCAAGACTTGCTGGGCTGCGTTTCACCTCCTGCATATTGCATCTGCTACCTTACTCTGTCACCCTTTATCTCACGCCAGCAGGAGCATTTCCACCCTGCGTTCTCTCTTGTTCGCTGTTTTCAGTGTTTCTCTTCCTCTTTCTTTGGCACTTTGCTACTTTTCTCTCTCTTGTGCTGGGTAAAGTCTGATCATTCAAAAAAAAGTCCCAGGTCCCATAAAAGAGTGCAGGTGGGCGCCATCTTAAGCACTGCTCTGACAGTGCAGTAGGTGGTGTATGTAAACTGATGGTGCCTCTCCGAGGAATGTGGTGAGGGGCCCCTCAGAAGCCCAGATCTGACAGCTGTTCATAGGATTAGTCTGAATGAGGGAGTGGAGGGAAGAGGCTGAAGGGTGGGGTTCCCCTTTGCCACAAGGCATGTGTCGTCCCTGAATGCAGTCTCACATGTAACTTTAAGTATAGGTTGTTGCCCCATTTTTCACTGCAGAGATGAATGTGGCCACCAACTCAGGGCATTCTTGCATTGCCAGTTTGCCTTATTTTTAAGAAAGTCTCTTTTTCTGCGACGCAGAAAGGAATGTTGCTTTCGCGCTTGTGGGCAGGTTCACTTTTGCCCACATCTGTTCTTCTCCACATTGGACTGAAAAAAAAGTCACGAAGGCCTGCGGAGCGCTTCAAAGGGTTTGAACCACTGACTTCAGCGCCGGAGTTGTCAAAAGCAGCAGAGCTTGGACTGTTTTCAAAATCATTTCATGACCCCTCATGAGGAAATGGATATCTTACGAAACCGTCTCATCAAATATATCCCTCTGCAGCCACAGCCAGCTTCAGTCTTGCAGTGTAATCACGAGTTCACAGGCCCGCTCTCCAGTCGCTTAATTGCATTCCCATTTGTTTTGCCGGTCTGTGGTTTGCATAGATTATTCTACTTCTGTTGTGCAGGAGCTGTTGACACTTTTAAACACTAATAAACCCCGGAGAATTTACGGTCGGTGACTGCTCGGAGTTTGCTGGCAAACACTAGAGAGGCCTCGGGCGAAGGCACTTCAGTTTCCTGTCTGGAACTCGACTTCTGCCTGCAAGGACTGCGGACACTCCTTTCTCCCTTCCTAGAAAACGTATTGTGCTGTTGAAATTTGACAGAGAGGAAAAAACAAATTACAAAATCTGTCTTTTTCAGCTTATCAGAGTTTTAGGGTCGGTAGATAAAACCAAAATGGGTCACATATGTATTATTGATGAGAACTATAGATGAAAACAATATTTGGCATTTGTTTCAATAGTCTAGATGTTCTGTTCATGACAATGCTACAGAAATTCATTGCTGTGTGAGTGTATTAGGACACAATTGCAATGCTGGGAGCTTCATTGAAGATAATGGAGTGGATCAGGGCCAATAATGGCTCCTATAGACCATCTGGTCCAACATTGCAAAGCTTGTCTTTCATTTTCTTTCTTTTTAACAGAGTTTTGTAGCCCTCTGCCGTGGGCTATCCCAAGTGTTTTTACACATGTGCACCTCTGTCCCAAGAGACTCTTTAGGGATGCGTGATTGATCCAGTTACGGTAGTAGTCATTAAAGACAGACTCATAGGGGACACATGTATGCTCTTATGTCTGTCAATAACTCTCCAATATAGAAACTTCAGCTTGTCCTTTCAGACAATAAAGAACTCCTATGTGCTGCCCCTAGAGCAGGGTGGGCTTAGGGGCATGGACTCGGAAGGCTTCGGAGTCTGTCTGCTCAAGTAGTTTAACCCACACCTGGATTGGTGGACTTCAAAGTGATGCATGTAAAACTACAAATTATAAGTTTAATGCAGGTGTGGCATGACGTGTGCAGTCCAAACAAGAAGTTTGCAAAAACTGTTTCTGAAGAAATGCAGAGAGAAATTGATTTGTCATGTATGAAACAAGGCCCCATAAAGCTTCATTTTGGTGTGCATCATAATAAAGTTGCATTGTATGAACGAATTTAGATTCATGGTTTATGGCAGGCCCTATTTGCAAATTTGTGCATTTAGATGTTTTCTCACTCCACAGATTAAAGACCGTCTGCAGAAGTGTTCTCCTCAAAACCATTCAGCATCCTTGTGCGTGGAACGAACGTGCAGTGATTATTATTATTTTATTTAGACTTAGCTTTGACGGCTCCTGAATTGGTCTAAACCAATAGCAGCACAGTTAATGAAACCAACAGCTTGGCCAAGCAGTTCTCAATTTCACAACCTGTTTCTTATACAGCACGTAATATGGTGCTACTGTCATGTCTATGCACTATAAACAACAGGTGCCATGTGCCCTGTGTTAAAGGTGCTCCAGCCAGTCCCTGCTGTTGCTGGAATGGGATGGAGAGGGGTTGCTCAAGGCCACTTCTGAAGGTAAGGGATATTTTCAGCAAACTTTGGTGAGTGCAATGAGAGGCTGAAAGGGGGTGCTTGCTGTCATTAGTGGTGTCTGGACCATGCGGGAAACATCGTTTACGACGCAGTGTTTACACCGCACTACCTTTACCACGCTGCCATTGCAACGCAAGTCGTTACTACGACTTGCGCTGGATGGCGCTGTTGGTTAAGGAATATTGTAATTTTATATTCCAACACCTTCCCTACTGTTATGTGGGCTGGTGTTGGAATAGAAAATTATAATAATCCTCAACCCGCACCCTCCAACGCAAGTCGTTGTAACGACTTGCGTTGTAATAACCGCGTTGTAAAGTACCACGATCTAAAAGATCGCGTTGTAATGACATACATCCGAGCATGCACCTCTGGTGAGTTACCTGAAAGAATGGGAGTTTCGGGGTTCTCAGTCCTTAGTGTTGTGGCTTCAACAGTTTAGTGCATTGTGAGATTCGAAGAGTGCACATTTTTAAAAGGCAAAGTGCAGCGGCCAAGCTGGCTTTGGTGAAAATGGAACAACGCATATACGTGCTGGAGCATGCATTCAAAGCAAATTTATAACCGCGTATAATATGCTAATAGGAGATAAGAAATTAGAAGCAGTTTTAAATTTTCTAGCATTTGGAAATATGGAACAATTACAATGTAGGTAGGTGTTATCACCACATTGCAGAACATGTGCACATTGTGAATCGCAGGGAAAATAGAAAGTGACATTTTAGCAAAACGTGTTACAGACCTCCGAGTGATACTTTCTGCAGTTGACAAAGGTCTGCTGACGCCTCTCCCAGCCCCAGTCCCATCACAGTAGATGAATCTGCAAGGTGAGAGGGTGAACCTCGAGCCTGTAAGGGCAAGGCGTGTTCTGGAGCTTAAAGGTTCCTTACTGTCCGTGCAGACAGCTGTGTGCGATTGCTCCCAGGTTGGAACCTGTATCTGACATATTTAGCAAGTTCTGCTTTTGCGTCACCGGCAAACTACATTTATGACATTTCCCTTTAAAGTATGGTTTACCGTCTGTTAAGCGCTGTTGGCTGAAAGGTAAGCACTCATTGAAGGTGCCACCCAGGACATGTAGCTACTTCACATTAATGGTGTTCGGAACACAGCAGTGAATACTCTGCAAAGTCAAGAACTTCTAGTTTGAACAGGAACAGGGGTGGGAACACACCACTTCACCCCCCCAGCAAGGTTCCTCCCTGGCATTATGGTAAATGCAGTCTCATGTTGTTTGCTTTGCTAAAATATTTACAAGTGTTTCAGCAGAGTTGGCTTAGATTTCAAGTTTGACAAGACTTTGTATTCGTTATTTCACAGAAAGAAAGATAGAGATTGTTAGTTATGGCATGCTGGAAGACTTTGTGTCCCTCAACTAACAAGATTAAGGGTCTAATTTACATAATGCAGGGCGGTCCCTTTCTCTGTCAGGGAGTCGGAGTAAATTAGTCTTTTATCGCCCTGATGGAGGTGCCGGCAAGCAGGCAATCACTTTTAAAGCATTGGCAGGAACCGCCCTCACAGCAGTTCCTGTCACTGCTGGTTACAGTTTGATACAACTTGAGGGAGGCCTGAACCAAACAATTTTCTATATTTTAAGCAGGATTTTCTTTTTTTGAAAATAAATTCACCATAGAGGAGCGTTTAGAAGTTTTCACAGTCCCTTACCACCAGGGTTTTCCTGGTTGTGATAGACAATGAAAACTGGCCTATAATTCCAGCCATTTAAATATTGCAGGTGGAATTAGAGTTTTGCCTCCAACAGCCCTTACTCCGCAGAGCAATGAATGGGTTTAATCATGCCGAGACAGAGAAGTCTCTGCAATGATTAAACCTAAGGTCAGTCCACTTTTAAATTTGGCAGGTGGACCATTATCTTGGCCTTATGTACACTCCGTAGCAGCTGTGACAGAGTGTACATAACACCAAGATACAAATCACACCCTAAGTCCTATGTTGTAGGGATGTGGGTATGTTGTCCTATGTTAATAGCCTGTCCTGGAATGGAATATAGGGAATCTGGTCACCCTATCTCCTTCACTACTACCACCCATGTCTATGCACACAAACCACAGCGTCAGCATCATGCCACAAGGCACAGATTAACATTATGTTTTTTACCTCTGCTGCTTCCTTTCTTGGATCTGGCTCCAGCAAGTTTCAAGTTCAAGTTTCAAGTTTGGGTATTTGTATAGCGCACTGCTCACCCAGAGGGTCTCAAGGCGCTTGGGTAAGGGGTTCATTATTTGTCGAATATGCTGTACAGTCTCCCTCTTCTTCTGCTATATGGTAAACTCAGGCACTACACTGTGCCGCCTCTAAAGTGGTAACTGACTAGGCAGAAACCCTGAGCGAATCTTTACTCGGGACTGGAGGCCCGACAGTTACCAGTGTGCATCAGTATCATGAGGTTGCAGCATTGCCATTTCCTTTTCGCCTTCCACCCCCGTAAGATAGCTTCTGATGGTCATCCCTAAGGAATCTGAATTCAGTCATCAGGGTGCCTACTGTCGACTCCATGGATAGGCGGGAGCTCCCGATGGTCGCATGGACTTTCTCAAGTTTGTCGTCTGGAGGCGGCAGGCTGTCTTGTGAGTTGTCTGGATTGGGGATCTCTGACACTGTGGTTTGTTGCTCCGTCACTGGATGCAGTGGTGCAGGCACTGTCACCCTTAGTCTGCCCATCACGGTCGCTGGGGGGAGAAGGCAGAGGAAGAGCTCTCATTACACTCCATGGGAAGGGTGGCAGGAAGGATGGAGGACAGTAACAGGACTGACTGAAATGCGCGTCACCACATCCCAGTAGGAATGTGGGAGGACCGTTAGGGCTCCAGCAAACATGGAATGAGGAGGACTAGTGCAGATGTCCTGTCACGTCCATCGGTGAGGCGTCTCTCGATAGGTCAGGCCACTCTAAGGGGCTTCAGTTGCCAGAGGGACCGGTAGTGCGCCGAGCCAGAGGCAGTGTGTTGAGGTGTAGCCAGGTCCTGCCAGTGTGTGTCAGAGGAGCCAACGGGAGACCCCCCTTTCCCCACTGCACTGGGGAGGTCCTCACCTAGGTATCAATCCACTCCCTCAGAAGGGCCGGTGCCCCTTCCCTCCAGTTCAGGTCATTGTAGTCAAGCGGCCAGAAGCGGAAGGTGAAGTCACTGCGAGTAGCAGACAGGTATGCCCCCCCAGCGGGCCAATAACTGAACTTCCAGTCTGCCACTCTGAACCGTCTCTCCCTAATTCCTGTTGGGATGGTTGTGAGAGCCAGGTGAGTAAGTGTGGGTCACCAGTCTGGGAGGGCTCTGACCACAGACCAGCAGAGTGTGCCCCCTCAAGCCCCTACACAAGTCATTGGGCTGTGTACTGATACATGTCCCCCTGCCAGGCCTCTGCTGGTGATGCTGAGGTGTCTGATCCCTGGGGGTCTGTCTGGCTGGTGAGGGTCAGCCAGTTCCCTCTCTTGGGGATTTCGCAAGTTGGCAGTTGTAGGGGTGTCCCCCTGAGGTCAGGCAGGCCCCTTATAATGCCTTGGGATCAAGGCCTGGTGGCGTGCAAGACTGAGGGGAGAAAGGTGTGTCCACCAACACTACTTGCTCCCAGCAAGGGACACTTACAGCTGGCGCGCTCACCACTGCAAGTCTCGGGCAGTTCATGCTGTTAAGTGTTCCTCCTGCATGTGAAGGTGATGAATGGTGTGAAGTAGAAGCACGTGGGAGAAGGGGTACCCAGAATCACTGTGTTGAGTTCCAGCTGCTGAAAAGTTAGAACAAGGTCCTCCACCTGTAGGGTTTCCGGCCCTGCAGACTTCACGGGTGAGTTGCCGCCCAGACGACACACCAGCTGTGGGACTTTTGGAGCAAGAAGGCCACCGCTACAGGTGCTTCGCAGCTGATGCTGCCTTGGTCAGCGAGCACGGCTGTCTGCTGCCCCGATCAGTTCCCCTAGCCCTCTCTGAGGGATGAACAGCAGGATGGCAAGGTAAGGCATGCCATGGGGGGAGATTGCTCAGGATCAAGGTGACCGGGGATGCGTAGCTCTACGGAGGAGCGCCTGCCATGTAGGCTGGCGAATCCTGTCCAGTTTCTCATCATGAAGGAGAAGTATTGCTTCAGGAAGTATTTAAACCATAGCCTACAGTGGTCTGCTTTGATTATTTGGGTCTCCTGCAGTAAACAGATATCAACCCTGTGTTTCTAAAAACCTGTATAATTGCCAGTCTCTAGGCAGGCGAGTTTAGGCCTTTGATATTAAGGCTGACAATCTTCATTCCCTAGAGAGTGGTTGCTTGCCATGGTTTTTGTCAGTCTCGGTAAGTATATGCCTTTTTTTCTTGCATATGGTGCTCCCCTGTGTGTCCTTGGACTCATTCCAACAATATATTCACGTTTGGGTTACCTACCACTCCACCTCCCTCCAACAATGTGAGCTTGTGTAACTAGAACATACTTTTGAACTCAAAGTCCAATATCTTGTGTAATTGAGGGTCATCTTTATCTGGATGCGGAGCCCACACAGACACACCTCCCAAACCCCATCCTCAATACTCCCCACCCCATCCTGTGGTCATCTTGAACTCAATGTTCCATGTCTCCCCCATTTTTGGGGGGTCGGCCAAGGACGGTGATATTTCCTACCCTCCTCCTGCTGTTGTGGTAGTCAGGTAATCTTCCCGGTCTCAGTGAGTGCTGCTCGTTTCACCTTTTCTATCTACATCTACAGTTGGGGGCTCATGCTGAATGTTCAGTTCACCCTGTACCATAGACTTTGTGGATTCAGGTTTCCATGTTACAAACCTAAAGAAGCCCAGGCCTCCTCTTCCTCTGTGATCCTGAGGATACACTGTGCATCTTGTGATGTCTTGACATAGTACCTTTGCCCCTTCCATTTGAAGATACTTCTAAAGCAATGTCCAGACTAGTAGAGGTCCATGTGGCTGTGCAGGAATTCCATGACTAGTTCCATGTCTCAGCATTGGTGGAGAGTCAGCAAGGAAATACCATGGCACAAGGTTAGTTTATTGCTCTCAAATTATATCTCTGTCCTCACACAAGCTTGTGCTGTGGGGCCTTTTCTCCTGAAAATGGTGGATTCTGGTTAAAATGTCTGACTGTGCTTCTTTCCTCTGCCCCCCCCCCCAGGGGTTTGTTCTGTGGGTGTAGTCGAAGCATATGGGAGGGCCTTCTGGTTGACCCCTGAGATGATAAGACAGAAGTTTCTGGACATTGAGTTAGATGTCTGGGTCCTCTGCTCTGCATGGACAGTCAAGGCTGAATATATTATTTCTACTAGACTGGTTCCCCAGGTCTTCCTGTTTCAAGGCAAATTTGTTGTATCTGTCTTTCAATGCAAAGAGTCAGAAACCGAGCTGATGGGTCTTGGTTGATTGTGTGTCCATGTTCAGATCCAGATCATCCACCAGGGGCCCTAGATCAGTGATGTCCTTCTGGATGTCCCTTAAGTACTTTTTCAGACCCGTGCAACTCATACTAACTTCCAGTTTTATTTCCTTCAGAAAGTGTTCATTCTGGAGCAGGTGTTTTTGCTGAGGCATCTACTTTGTCCTGCTTTGCAGCTCTGGATGTTAGCTTACCTTTTATTGTTGTTTCTCTCCTCAAGCGTTTTATCGACATTGTCTCTCAGATGGGCGAGGAGCTACCAAAGTGTGGGGGCAATGCAATGGTGCATTAGAGCAATTTCCGATTGCAATCATCCTATGCATGACGCAGCCCACCCTCCCCACATGGAAACTTTCAGCCACTGGGGTCGTGCCTTGATCAGGATATATGCAGATACTGGCCCACCAACATTCAGGTCCAAGTCATTGGGGGGGGGGGGTTCACTTGACTGTTCATCAGTGGAACAACTCAAAAGTCACGTAAGTACCTTCCCAAGATGGCAGCCCTAGATGTGCTATCTGTAAAGATCCTTGGCGGCAGGGGGCCTGGGTGGTGAGAACAAAGACTCCTCTCCTGTCAAGATGAAGAAGGACACTCACTGCAGCTTTATTCGCCTTCTGGGACACTCATGATACAGTCACGTTGTCACCACCCTCTGGGGTTCAGGGCTGCTGTACTGCTGGCGAGGGTGGCTCTTGATAACAAGAGCAGGTGGGGTGTACTTTTCCCAGTTTGCTGAGCAATAGTAAAAAGGACCTTAGACCTCCAGTGGTTAGCAATCCCTACCAACATTGCCCTCTGCTTGTCCTGTAGTCCCCTGAACATAGCCTGACATACAGTAACATAGAATTCCATTTATCTCAGAAATATGAAGGTAGGGAACGGCACAGTCTTGCCTCCCAGGCTTGGAAAAGTATTCCAGTAGGGCTCTGGGCTATTCAAATAGGTATACAACGTTTAGCACGCATTTTTTACAACGCACTACCATTACAACGCAGGCATTACCACGCATACCATTACAACGCATTGCGCTGGGGGGCGCTCTAGGATAGGGAATAAGTATAATTTTATATCCAACACCTTCCCTAGTGTCCACGAGGACGGGAGTTGGAATATAAAATTATACTTACCACTATCCAGCACCTCAAAGCGCTATGCGTTGTAACGGTATTCGTTGTAAATACCGCGTTGTAAAGGTATGCGTGGTAATAGTATGCGCGCTAACGTCATACATCCATTAAAATAACGTCACTGTTCCGGAAATCCCTGAAAACGTTTCCGATCACCTCACCTCACTGTAAAGCTTAGTTTGACAGGATATTCAGTTTCCTAAGACCAGGACACTCTTTGAGTAGCTGTGCACTCTAGAAATGCATTCATTCATGCATTCATTCATTCAGTCATTCAGTCATTCAGTCATATCAGAGGCACACCCAAAGACCAGTCAGGAACTCTGACAGTAGGATGTTTGCACTAAAACAAGGCACCTGCCTCCAATGCTGTTTTTTCCTTCGCAAGGCTGTGTTCTGTCACCTGAGGAGGTGACCTTGTCTCTGAACAGTCTGAGTGGGCTAAAAACATAACATACCAATAGAAGGACTGCTGTAGCTGAGTTTACATTCTGTCATCATCAAAAGTCCCAGGAAGAATGCTGTCCTGGATTTTCTGTGCCATAAACCTCTGCTAAAGAGTGTTTAACTGAGCATGGGGAATTTCATCGGCTAGGCATATATCCCATTATCAATCACCAGTGACTACTATAAGTGAATCTCCCTTCTCTGGGGCTTAAGAATACAACTGGATTTGGAAGAAACCTAGAAAAATACGAATCCTGCTGCTTACTGGCTGGGAACAAACTCACTCATTTGATCCTTCATTCAGCCGAAAAGGTTTTGAGTCCCTTTCTGAATTTCGGAAGCGAGAATGATGTTCAGAGGTGGAGGGGAAGGTTGTTCTAGTACTTGGCGGCGGGTAGGAGAACAAGCGTCCTTCACTGTGGCTCTGGAGGATGCTGGGAGTGTGTGCTAGGGCGAGGGAGGTGGAGCGCAGGTGTCTGCAGGGTTTGTGAAAGTTGAGGCGATGGTTGATGTATGCTGGTCCTTGGTTGTGAAGGGCCTTGTAGCCATGTGTCAGCATCTTGAATTGCATCCTTTGTGGATGTGGTGCCAGTGAAGGTTCTTGAGAAGGGAGCGGGGGTGATGTGGGTACGTCTGGGGAGGTCAAGGATGAGTCTGCCATCTGAATTCTGTATTGTCTGGAGTCTCTTAAATTTACAGCTGGATTTTGTGAATAGCCAAAAGTAGTGAAGTTACTCAAAAGTTTAAGAGTAAATTACTCATGTAAATTAATCAGAAGTATAAATTATCTTTGTGAATACCCAGCAGTTCGTAAATAGCCCTCTGATCTTTCAGTTTGATGGAGACATGTCAATTTAGAGTTACATTTACACTCAGATTTTGTGAATAGACAAACAGTTGTAACTTACTGAAAAGTGTAAATTACTCAAAAGTGTAAGATACCTTTGTAAATTAGTCCCTTATTTTCTCAATGCTTATGTTTGATCAGAATTTGCAAAGTTGCAATGTTCTTTTCTTCACAGCCTTTGCGAAGTTGTATGGAAAAAAAAGTTTTACGCTATCTTTTATCATTGTGAAAATTGTGACTTTTGTGACAATGTTTGTTCTGAGCATTCATTACATTTACAAAGATGCAAGAGGTAAACTTGCAGAGAAAAAAAATCCTGCATTCATTATCCACCACAAACAATAAAAACGTTTAGGAAAAAATGGAACAAAGCAGTGGACACTACAACATAACTCAAGTATAATCATTAATACCCCCAGGGGAGAAACGCAGCAGCTCATTCAGCCCTTAAGGCAGTCCCCTACCTTGCATCCCACCGGAGAAATGCGAGAATACCCCATTTGCCAATCTTTCTCTGTTCACCAGGGTAAACCATAATCTGCCCTCCGTTAATTAAGCATATGTATTAATAGACTTCTACCAGTACAAGACTGGTACACTACTGATTACTTTAACCCCTTCACTGCAGCGGCTATTCCGCCACAGTGCTAAGGGGGCGGGGTGGAAGAGCGGCGGGCGCATGCTGGTGACGGAACTGCTCCGTCACCAGCGTCGGTTGCGCTGTGCTTATGACGGAGCGGTTCCATCATGGCCCCGCCCGCTCAATAGAACGCTCAGCGCAGGCGCGGAATTCGCGCCGCGCAGCAGCGTCGGGCGGTCCATGACGGAACCGCTCCGTCATCAGCACAGCGCCACCCCAGCTGATGACGGAGCGGTTCCGTCATCAGCAGGGGAGGGGTTAAATACAGATCATTTTTTCACTGCTGTGAACGAAACCGTGTTCAAACTATTTCCAGTTATAAATAAAATAATATTTCTTCTGGTGGAGAACTAAAAAGCAATGTTATATTGAATAGCTCAGCTACAACATATAAAAAAGCAGACTTGGACTACTCTTTCATTGTTCTATTATTATCGTTTGAAAGGCTAAATATGTACTCAACTTACAACATGAAGGAAAGAGCGCAAACGCAGCGGAGAACAGGGCTTATAATTACGTGCAGTACATCTACTATTTCTAAACACCAGAAGAGGCAAACCCTCATATTATGGTTGCAGTTACTTTCTTCTTTTACAGCAACTTCCAAGAGTGCTAGACCAAAGATATATTTCAGTGTGGTCTAATCGTGATTCAGCTGCTTTTGAGAAAACCACTTCAAAAAAGTGTCAAGCTCAAAATAAAATTTGAAATGTAAAGGCTTTTCGGGGTGTTTTTTTAAATTATCTCTTCATGTATGCTTGAGTCTAAGAATGCAAAGATTCCCGTACTGTGTATATATATAACCCTCTGGCTAGCAGTATTTGTTTTAAGAATGCCAAATGTGCAGTATATATTGTTACTACTATGCATGTTTTCAACACGTTCTTTACATGTATATTTTGTAACGATATGTATTAAATATTTACCCCTCGTTACACTGGCTCCTGCAAACAGTGTTGCTACTCATGTTATTTCTACACAGTCATAGTTCCCACATGTCACTCACAATTAGTCACTTTAAGTAGGATTGTGCCCTTTGCCCACTTCTTTGGGATTTCAATATTCTCTGTGTGGCCAACCAAAATGGAAATTCTCTGCAGACGAGATCAAGCTACTAAGATTGTAATCTGCACCCACATGCTTGATGTTATCGTGTTATGCATACATACCATTCCTAAGGGTGTACCAGACACCAAGGTTTGCCTTTATCAGGCTGCCACAGTCGCTTGTACACACTTGTGGTACTCATGTTCTCTCTTCAAATACCATTAATGTCCATTTGATTTGAGTGACCACTACTCACGAAGACTCCATATAGATTTTTCTCTCCCGATTCAAGTCTAGACTCACTCCAGACACTAATTGTTATTAAATGGTTAATTCACCTTTAGAATATGCTAGCTGCCTTAAAGATACTGTTCATGGCATGTTTTTCATCCCACTTTCTGAGAGCTATAAGTGTTGTGAAATAGAGATGGAAAACCTCTGCTGTTATAATCTACCAGGTAATAAAGTGCTTCTATTGGGGCAATGGAAGCTGCAGATATAGGTAGTTTTGCATGCTGTCATCATTGATGTCACACATAATGTGATTGATGATATTACATGTAGTATGATTGTTAATGTCATTTGTGATGTCATCAGTAATGAAATATGATGCGATGAGTGATGCCTGTGTTAAGTCAAATGATTCAGAAAAATCCCCGGTAGCTTGTCTCCTTTCTGGTAAAGAATTGGCTTGGTAGTTTAGTCTGCCCTGTTCCCATGATGCACTGGGCCAGGGACAGACTGATTTGCATATAGCCAGGTTCTGAGCTGGGATGGGGCAGTGAGATAAATAACGGTGATGGATCAAGCCCTGATCTTTGGACTGGGTAAGAGTGGTCTGCTCAATTCAGACACTCTGTTCATCACCACCCCCTTTTGTAAATCGATTTTGGCCACTATAGGTGTGGCAGGGTATACTCAGACATGAGTCCCTTTCTCACTGCTCCATCAGGATTCAAGCAAGCCGGGCCGAAGAGGCTGAAATGCCAGAAACCGGTCCCCGGTAGCTTGTCTCCTTTCTGGTAAAGAATTGGCTTGGTAGTTTAGTCTGCCCTGTTCCCATGATGCACTGGGCCAGGGACAGACTGATTTGCATATAGCCAGGTTCTGAGCTGGGATGGGGCAGTGAGATAAATAACGGTGATGCATCAAGCCCTGATCTTTGGACTGGGTAAGAGTGGTCTGCTCAATTCAGACACTCTGTTCATCACCACCCCCTTTTGTAAATCGATTTTGGCCACTATAGGTGTGGCAGGGTATACTCAGACATGAGTCCCTTTCTCACTGCTCCATCAGGATTCAAGCAAGCCGGGCCGAAGAGGCTGAAATGCCAGAAACCGGTCCCCGGTAGCTTGTCTCCTTTCTGGTAAAGAATTGGCTTGGTAGTTTAGTCTGCCCTGTTCCCATGATGCACTGGGCCAGGGACAGACTGATTTGCATATAGCCAGGTTCTGAGCTGGGATGGGGCAGTGAGATAAATAACGGTGATGGATCAAGCCCTGATCTTTGGACTGGGTAAGAGTGGTCTGCTCAATTCAGACACTCTGTTCATCACCACCCCCTTTTGTAAATCGATTTTGGCCACTATAGGTGTGGCAGGGTATACTCAGACATGAGTCCCTTTCTCACTGCTCCATCAGGATTCAAGCAAGCCGGGCCGAAGAGGCTGAAATGCCAGAAACCGGTCCCCGGTAGCTTGTCTCCTTTCTGGTAAAGAATTGGCTTGGTAGTTTAGTCTGCCCTGTTCCCATGATGCACTGGGCCAGGGACAGACTGATTTGCATATAGCCAGGTTCTGAGCTGGGATGGGGCAGTGAGATAAATAACGGTGATGGATCAAGCCCTGATCTTTGGACTGGGTAAGAGTGGTCTGCTCAATTCAGACACTCTGTTCATCACCACCCCCTTTTGTAAATCGATTTTGGCCACTATAGGTGTGGCAGGGTATACTCAGACATGAGTCCCTTTCTCACTGCTCCATCAGGATTCAAGCAAGCCGGGCCGAAGAGGCTGAAATGCCAGAAACCGGTCCCCGGTAGCTTGTCTCCTTTCTGGTAAAGAATTGGCTTGGTAGTTTAGTCTGCCCTGTTCCCATGATGCACTGGGCCAGGGACAGACTGATTTGCATATAGCCAGGTTCTGAGCTGGGATGGGGCAGTGAGATAAATAACGGTGATGGATCAAGCCCTGATCTTTGGACTGGGTAAGAGTGGTCTGCTCAATTCAGACACTCTGTTCATCACCACCCCCTTTTGTAAATCGATTTTGGCCACTATAGGTGTGGCAGGGTATACTCAGACATGAGTCCCTTTCTCACTGCTCCATCAGGATTCAAGCAAGCCGGGCCGAAGAGGCTGAAATGCCAGAAACCGGTCCCCGGTAGCTTGTCTCCTTTCTGGTAAAGAATTGGCTTGGTAGTTTAGTCTGCCCTGTTCCCATGATGCACTGGGCCAGGGACAGACTGATTTGCATATAGCCAGGTTCTGAGCTGGGATGGGGCAGTGAGATAAATAACGGTGATGGATCAAGCCCTGATCTTTGGACTGGGTAAGAGTGGTCTGCTCAATTCAGACACTCTGTTCATCACCACCCCCTTTTGTAAATCGTGTGTTAAGTCAAACGCAGTGCATCAGGGCTAAGTTAAAGCTGTGTAGCTAACATATTTGTTACAATTCTGATGTTTTGAGTTTTTGGATAACATTAACCTCACTCAGACACAATTTCTTCAGTGCATGGATACATTGCTATATAGATACCCTTAACTGATTGCTAGATAGATAACCTTAACTGAAGTTTTTTTTACAGTGAAAGCCATGAGTTTCCGGGTTTTACATTACCCAGTGGAAGTCACCACTTGGTAATTATAGTTATGACATAGTTTCTGTAGGCAATGCACTTTTTTGTTTTCTTATAACTTTGGCATAATTTGATGAATCTTCATGAAACTGTCCCCAAAAAAGTCTCATCCACCTCATCTCCTTTCTGGACATTTTTGGGGTGATCTATCAAGCAAGGGCCAAGAAAAAGGAGGGTTCCAAAACATGTTTTTTCCATGCAATTTGTTTACAAAAAAGTTTTCCACAGCAACAAGAAAAACAGCTGTTTGAAATTACAACAAATTTGACAAAATGCTAGATCTTTCCCCAGAAAGCATGCTTTTGTAATATGGTATAAATCCATTCAGTAGTTTTTGACAAATTGAGGTTTACCTTTTCACACGGAGAAGATGCACGTACCCGACATATCTAAATATAAGATCGATTGTCCTGCAAAGATATCAACAAAGATGCTTTGGCAGCTATGGTAGGACTCAGGGACTCAGTTACCTGTCTGGTAAAAAGGTTGAAAAAGACATATTTTGGGGCAGGGTAGGGACACCCCTGGTGGCAAAACCAATTTGTTTTTATGGTACACCAGATCCATGGAGAATCAGCTGATCTTCAACAAAATTGAAATAAACACGCTTGGCCCTCCTCCCTGAGCCACTGGAAGGCTCCGGTGACCACATACCCCGAGGTCAAAGTAGTTTTTAAAGGGAGGGAGGCATTTATTCCCACTTCCCAAGCATCTGGAAGGCCCCTGGACCCCATCTCATTGGGCTGATGTAAATGTTAAGAGGAGGGGATCTGGGGCCCACCTCTCTAAGTGATTCAGGTGCCCAATGGACCCCATTCCCCAGGGGAAAAGTCATTTCTATTGGGAGTGGGACATAAAGCCCCCTCCCCAAGCCTCTGAAAGGACCCGGGGATGTCACCCCCAAGGGCTGATCGGTTTGTAATGGGAGGGGCCATTGCCCCATCCAGGACCCCATCCAACGGGGCACAAGGAGAGATAGTGTCATGGGAACCACATCCCCAGTACATTGTCCTGTTCCCTACATAGGCTAGTGGAGGCAAGGAATATAAATCGAATTTGTTCCCCGTCAAGGATCATAGATTATTTCCCACCTGGTGGTAGCAGTAAAAAAAGCTGTTCCCGCCTGGGAGGGAGCACAGCAATAGCGCTGTCTCCTGCCAGCACCCAAGATGGGTGCCAGCGATGGCTGGAGGGCCTTGAGGTCTGCAGTCCCCACCATTTACCAAAGTTGAGGTTTTCCTGGGTGGTGACAGGGCACCCACAGGAAAATAATGGTAGACTCCCACATACAACGAGGATAAGTTCTGGCTTGGAGCTGGCATGGCTTGCGAGGGCCTTAAGGCTCTTCCTGTTGCCCCAATTTGAACATAAAGTGTGGGTATCCCAGGTGACACTGGAAATCCCCCCAAAAAGGGATAATAAATAATTAATTGTATTATTTACTGCTCCAGACAAGGAGCGCCCCATAATGCCCCCTGTGGGCTTTTAAAATATTTTTTTTATCCTGGCGGTGCCCCTAGAAGGGGAAGGGGAACCACCAAACATTTATTTAATGTTGTAGAGGAATGCAGGGAGCAAGGCAGAACCCCAGTAACATTAAAACAAAACGGAATTAATGACAACGGTAGAGCTTACCATCATTTTTAAAGAGCTCCGAGCTGGAGCTTGTACTCTAAAGTAACTATGACTCGTGCTCTTGTCATGCCTTGCTAATTACCTCACATATTACATCACTCATGACATGTTCTGATATAATTGGTAGCATCACTGCAACATCTGAAATTACATCATTGATGACAACATTGTGCATGGCAGGTCGAGCAAATTACAGTTACTTTAGGGTATAAGTTATGGTTACTTGCGATAAATATAATTCAGTAATTTCAGTTGTTTTGTTAGTTTAAAATGTTATGTTTTAACTGACATTTAAGGTCCTTTTAACCTTTTTTTGTGAAAAAAATTATATATATATAACATTATTACAAGTTGCAACATGCTGCATTTAAAAAGATTTTTAAATTTGTTTGTTAAAGACCACTTGAGAACACTGCTGTATTTAAAAAGAATATTTTTTAATTTTCTTGCTTGAAAACACTCAGGGCCACTCCCAAGCAAACTTTTACTTTTAGTTCACAACGGAAAGGAGTCCCACAAGGACCACTTTCTTTTTGTGACTGGATTTCCGCCTTTTTGAGGTCTTGGTAACTTTCAATCTTTTGCAAATAGATTTTGGTAACAAGATCTTGAAACATTGAATACCTACTTGGTATTTCGCAAGGACATCTATAAAATGCCCATCCAGGTACCCAAAGGATATCCATTAGCAATACTATTTGAGAAGTCCGAACAGCCGTTCTGATTCCTAAAACGGCATTACTACATCTGAAAAAGTATTTTTATGGTTGCAAACACCGGGTTGGAGCATTGGTGACCACAAAAATGCTTATTAAGTCAGGCCTGTTGTATGAATGCCCTGGCAGAATAAATATACAGAATGACATATGCCCTGTCTCACAAAGGAAAAGTACAAACACAATAAATATTTAAATTATTGTATTTAAACTAATATCATGGTTGTAAATTGCTATACCTTCCCTCACCTAACAGATGCCCATCTCCAAATTCTCCCCTTGCCAAACTATCAGACTGGCCACAATGTTGCAACATGAAGGAATTATAGGTACTGCTTAGTTAACAGGCCACCACATCCGTAATACGGCACTCTGAATTGCGATATCAGTGAATGCTGATTTTGCCCATATCTTTAAAGTTAAACTGGCCTGAAGGATTCCATCTATTCAACCAAGTCTTTGTGGAATTGTGTTATGTGATAAAATGCATTAAGGAAATCTCTAAACACAAAGGAAAAAACACTTTGTGCTATTTCCACAGCAACTGCATCTATGCCCTGGTAGGTTACTGAGGCAAGCAGATGTATGAAGTGTACATCAGTAGGTATAATTAATCTTTTTGTACACAAAATTGGATTCAAATCATCTTTTAAGTATGGTAAACCTCACCTACTACATAAATACTTTCCATAAATGTATGCCTCTTTTTACTCAAAACGTGTGACTATCTAAATAAATACCCTCTACTTTCTCCTGCACCACATTTGTTGGGACCCTCACCATACAATACAGGACTTATATTGTGAAAAAGTGTTTTACATTCTGGATCTCCTTTTTATAGTTTGCAACCGATTGGCACCTGCTAAGTGGTGGTAAAGTGCATGTACAAAAAGGAAATTCTGAGAGGATTTGTCAATTGCACATTTTTAGTACATCATATTAGTAATTCCTTATTTGTGAGTCACAAATAAGAAATCATTATTTTGAACAATTAATGTACTAAATCAGAATTTTACAGACTCACAGATTATCCAAATGGGTTTTCCTATTTATGAAAAGCCCATTTTAGCAATGGCTACCCAGTTTGCACCTGATTAACAAATTACTAATCGTTCACACAGTGGCTTGAACTCCTGTCTTAACAAATCAAGCAGAAATTAAAGAAATCCTTCTTCTTAACGCTCATGTGGAGCTACTGGAAATAGGATCCTGGCTGGTTGTGGGTTTTAGTGAAAATACGATGTCTTGTAATGGAAATCTCATTAAGACATTTCTACAACAATGGTGCACCTCTATCCTTCTGGTGGCCCGGCTCATGCTCTTTATCATCTTTACTCCTTATGTCTCCTACAGAGATCGATCTTCTGTCCAGGTAGACTCTCCAAGTCAGAGTTAAGCTTCAGACTCCATTTTAGGTTCCTAGCCAAGAATAGAAGACAACTGTGTTTTCTTTGTCTAACAAGGAAGAGGGGGGAGCTAGGAGCTAAAAAAGGTCCAGTACCCGTGCTCCACACAATCATTTCAATCCAAAAGTAGTAAAGTTCCTAATGAGGCACAAGTAGTGTCTGTCAAGAAAAGAAAGAAGTGTACATATCTAGGTACTATGCTATTCATCAGGAGACATTCAAAAGTTATGTCTCTTGTTGCCCTCACACTTCCCAAGGGATGTCATGCTTCATCATTGTGCGGTGCTCCTTATTGGGCCAGCGCTGCAATGCCCTCCGGGTCCCCCATAGGGACACTTTAGCGAAGATCTTTTTATTTCGCCATTTGATGAGTGACGGTGTGAGTTCTTAGTGGGGTCATGAAAAGTGAGTGTGAGATTAAATATTAAAACTGCCTAGGGGATATCCTGAACATTTTTAATATGCAGGTTCCCCTGTCAGAGTAAGGAAACCTGTAAGTTGTTGTTACTAGTGGGGTAATAATGGCCCCAAGTACCTAAAAGTTTGACATGTTTTGCACCTAAAAGTGGTCAGAATGATCCCTGGTGCTTCATCAGGACCAGAATATTTTTTTAAATAAAATGTTTTCGTTGAGTCCACCCCAATCTTGGTTTATGATTGTAATGTAATGTAATGTAAGTGTGTACTTATATAGCGCGTCTGTCACTCCAAGGAGCATCTTGGCGCTTTTAGCCCGTAGCCTAAGGTGGGAGGCCGGCAACAGTCAAATTTCGCACATCTGTCTCTTCCATACTGATACACAACTGTGTCTAAACCAAAGTCATACAGACCGTTTCTGACAGGTTGAAGATCCAGGTTTTCAGGGCCTTACAGAAATTATTCTCAGTAGAGATCAGGCGCAGATTGGGTGGGAGTTTATTCCAGGCCTTTGCTCCCAGTGTTGCGAGGGATTTTCCTCCTCTTGTTACGAGTCTGAATTTGGGAATCCGTAACAGATTCAGGCTGGCTGATCTGAGGGAGCGTGTTGGTACATACCGTTTGAACCAAGGGAGAAAGTATTTGGGTCCTTTTTGATGGAAATCTCTGAAAGTAATCACCAAGATCTTGAACAGTATGCGCTTATGAATGGGTAGCCAGTGTAGGGCCTTGAGAGCAGCCGAGGCAGATGACCTCCTCGGCCATTTTAACACCAGGCGGGCAGCAGCATTGAGTGGTCCACCTTTGTTTTGTTGAGGGTTGTACCTGCTTGCGATAGTAATCACTGTTGGTTCAACTTAGAATGCCAATTGTTCATAGCTTGCTGCTCCTACCCTCCACCATGCGTGCCATTCAGGCTCGCATGGTCAAGGGTAGGCGTAGCAAGCTCGCACACCTGGAAAACCCTCATAACAGTGCAGGGCACTGTGCTATAGCCTATGAAGCCTATTGTCTGTAACAATTAGCATTCTAGGTCTTGTGACTGTCTCCTGTTGAATAGCATAGTACCTAGGTGCCCACTCATCTTTCTTTTCTTGACAGACACTACTTTTGTCTCATTAGGAACATTAAACCTACTTTTGGATTGAACTGTGTTTTCTTACCAAGAATGTCTGCAGCAGACCCACTGTGCCTTTTTCTCTATTTCTCAATAGAGGCCCTCTTAATGCTTTTCCCATAGTCAGAATTCTAAGAGTTTTTCTATGCTGCCATTTTTGTCCTGGTAGTAATCACACAATATTTAAAGTTGGGTATGTTAATTCCAGAAAGGCACCTCAAAACAATCTCATAATTTCCTATAAATATACTCTTGTAAAGGACCTTGCTCCACTGAAAGATGACTTCTGTCAACAGATATTTGAGTTTCCCTATTCGGTCCTTCTCAGTAAAGAGTCAACTCTCTAAAGGCACTGCTTTGATTTCCATAACATGTCTGCTAAAATGGTCTGCCTGTCTGTCTCTTCTATACCTAAGGATAGTCATGGTCATCCCATTAATGGACTGATTTTAAGGTTATCGTATTGTATTGGCAGGCACCCATCAAAATATAAAAATATGCATCTATCGCTCCAAGGGATAATTGTAGAGAGAACTTTGATCAGGATCACAGGGTTCATGGATGCACGTCATGAGCAATCCATGTCCTTACTTTGAGTGAAAAGAAGGCCTTTTTTCCCTTTTCAGGTTTGAGTCCTTAAGATCCCAGTATTATCGCATGAGGCTCTGGAAAATAAGTTGGCCCCATAATTTTGTGCATAACATTTGTCACTATAGAGTACAATGCATGTTGAGTGTGTGAATAATTAGTTTGCTTCTTTTTAATGTCATCAATGCGGTGAGGACAAATAGGGGGATGGGTTTACAGCCCTTGCTTAAAACCAATCAGACACTTTTTCTTTTTTGTTTTGTTTTATATAGGGTGAACTCAACCCAAAGCACTTTACATGAGCAAACTTAAAGATGAGAGGGGGAAACTCAGCTCTCCAGAAATACTATATCTATGAAGTGCATAAATGTTTTATGTATCCCAAGGGAGTCAGCAGATATCAACCAGGTAAATTAGTGCACACGCCACATTTCTTGGATATGCAGATATTTGTATCTATATTTATACATAAATATATATTATATATATATTTATATTAATATTTTAGGGTCCTCACCCACAGATACCACCTGTGGGTAGCTTCATCATTGGACCCTCACCCAGACACCTTGTGTGAATGGGTGGGCTCAACACGTTTGTAAGCAGAGCTCTTACAAGTGAATACGCAGGAAGTATTAGTGAGCTAAACATGCTTTTAATTCCTGTATTGTTGATTTTTATTATGTAGGGTCTAGGGAAAGATTAAAAACAGTGGTATGTCATTTGGATGTAATGTTCCAGGAAGTCTAAATGGTCGACATGTTTCAGCTGTTTTTTGATCAGCTACGAGTAGTACCTGTGGGTGAGGACCCTATAATGTATATACACACACATATATGAATATAGATACAAATATCTACGTATCCAAGAAATGTGGATTGGGCACTAATTTACATGGGTGCCATCCGCTCACTTGCTTGAGATATATAAAACATTCACACACTTCATAGATGTAGTCTTCTTTCTGGATTACTGGGTTTCCCCTCTCATCTGTAAGTTTGTCATTGTAGTTTGGGAAGCTGAGGGCTTACCCATAAAGCTTCTCACTCCTTCTGACGTTTAAGCACTTTACATGAGCTCCAGTTACATTACAGATGGACACATTTGTTTGGGTAGGCACAGGGAGATTAAGTGATTTGCCCAAAATCACAGGATGTTGAGCTTCCCTGCCGAGACTCAAACTCAGTACCCTGGCTTTTAGGAACATGGACACATTTAACAAAAATATGCCATTATCTGGATAAATTAGGCCTGGGGGGTTTCTTGAACCAGTTAAATAAGAATTCTGCAATTCTAATGGGTATTTACCAAGGAGGGTCAACAGAACATTGTTCCACAATTGAGCTCCTTCATTAAAGCCAGCCCAATCCCAGACAGCCTTTGTACTTTAGCTATAGGGACTGGTGCATTTAATGCCGTAGTCTTAGCTTGTTAAATACTTAATATGTAAAAATACTGGGTTGTCAAATAAATGTGAAAGAGGTTAGTTTTATGAAATGTTGCAATGCCATTGACATTTCAAAATGCTCTCTCCTGCCACCTAGGGTAAATACAATTGTACATTAAAGGATTAAATATTTTATCTGATAAGGGCCAGTTATCATTCTGTCTATTTTATACTGACATGCTTAGCAGCACAGTGGAGGAGAAAATGAATGCTGACTTTAAATTGATATCAGAAGAAGACATATTGTTTGTTTTCAAGAATACAAATGTTTTCATGCATGACCTACCTGAAAACTTAAATTTGTTACCAATTGGTACATATGGGAACGGTCTGATTTTGAATCAAATGCACATGTGGGGTTCTGCATGTATTTAGGTGTCAGATATCAGTGGATTGTAAAATCAGATTGAAGGAACAACAAAAAGGTTTTTGTTCTTATATACACATTGGAATTATATTTATAACATTTTCAGTCAATTACAATAGTTGAGGATTAAATTGTGGGACATAATTTATATCATAACATGCATGATCCTGCAATCTTCATATTTACACCTATCTCTAATTTCTTACTACAGCCTAGTTGGGACATGTAGTAACAAAATGCTATAGCTGCATAATTATAATAAGTTTTTAAAGTTCAGTTGTGATGGCATAATTCCTCCCATCAAAGCCAGCAGCCAAGATGAAGGGAAAGTTACATTTTAAGCAAAGGTAGGACCCCCTAAAGGAGATATTTAAGGTAACACGTTCATTTTTCTCAACACTATATGTCATTACATGCTTCTACACATTCTGAGCTACAGCATTTTTTATCTTGTAGTGAAGTTCCTATA
The DNA here is from genome assembly GCF_964263255.1 of Lissotriton vulgaris. Taxonomy (NCBI): domain Eukaryota; kingdom Metazoa; phylum Chordata; class Amphibia; order Caudata; family Salamandridae; genus Lissotriton; species Lissotriton vulgaris. Next base: position 1,474,358,235 of record NC_141685.1, read on the forward strand.
TCCCTGATAGGCTCTGAGAATGGGAATAATATACACCATAGTTGTTGCATAGGACTGACGTCAGTATGCCTCTATCGAGTTCATTAAACTTTGGGCCATATGTATCAACATCCTGATTTGCGATTCTCAAATAGCGATTTGTATGTAAAAAAATCGCATTTTTTTTGCGAGCTCTTAATATTACTTAATTGCGATTAGCAAATTGCGAATCGCAATTTAGGAATACTTTCCCATTCATTTCTAGGAATGAATGGGAAGTTATTCTCAATTTGCGATTCACAATTTGAGAATCGCAAATTGAGAATAATTTCAAGGGTGCAGGAGTGTCAAAAGGACTCCCTGATGCACTCCTGAAATAAGCATGGGTGCACATGTGGCACACATACATGCCCTAAGGGCATGTATGTACTTCACGTTGCACTTGGAAAAATGCAAAAAAGTGCATTTTTCAAAGAAATCGCAAATTACCACCAACTTGAAGTTTGAGGTAATTTGCGATTCCTTAAGGCCAAATTGCACTTTTTTGGTGCTTCTTACATTGCATTTAAGGAATCGTAAAATTTGCGATTCCTTAAATGCAATCGCAAAATAAGAAATCGCAAATTTTGCGATTCCTTATTTTGCCTTAATACATACAATTTGGCAAAATTGCATTCGCAAACGCTGAAATCCGGCGAATTTCAGCATTTGCGAATGCAATTTTGCTTGATACATATGGCCCTTAATTACTTGTGTGAGCCAGCAACTCAGAGGTCACTAGAAACTTCTTGAATAAACAAGAAGGGATTAGTTTCTGACAACCGCATAAACATGACAACTTTGTTTCCCTTAGAATCAGAACAGTCTCAGAATCGTGGAAACAATAGATAACAGTTTCACTCAGTCAATCGTGCATGCTTTGTTTCTACAGTTTACACAGAAATAGGTAGACGGGTATTTCAATAAAAATGGTTTATTGAACAGTCTTATTTCTCGTGCAAGAGATATGAACTGCTTCAAATGCGAATGCGAAGTATAATACGAAGTATAATACGTCTGAAACACTGGAGCTGGATTCTCTGTGAGGAGGATGATAGCATCTGGTCAGTGCGTCAGGCGGAGATTCGAAGTCCTTCGGAACTTGCCGTGGCAAGCCATTCAAGTATACAGCTGTGACTTGCCATGGTAAGTGAAGGTATATGTATACCTTGAAGGTGTTTAGGAATGCCAGTGTTGACGTAAAAGTCAGGCAGAGGAACGTCATGAATGAACGCCTAAGGAAAAGATGTTCATGCATAATAAATGAGTTCTTGGAGAAATCAATAATCCAAGCAAGGAGAAGTCCTAAAGGCTTAAGATTCTGGTTTTCCAAGAACTCGTTGTGACGTGGATGGATGGATGTAGGTGGCCATGCCTGTATTTGGTTAGCATTGATAATGCCTAACTAAGGATTGCATTTCTATGCCTAAATAAGGGCAATGTGAATTGTGCTTATATACGGGCATAAGTCGGGAAACCTATATACAGTATTTAAATAAACAAACAACACCCACTCCAGCTTTGTTTGAACCACATTACTAAATTATAAACATGCTTAACATATCTAAAATATAGCTACACATGAATTGCTAAAATTATGTCTAAAACACCTTGTAAAAAATGTTTTAAAACTGTTGCTATGCATAAAAAATGCAACGGTGCTGTACATATCAAAGCAATGTTTCATTCTAAGCATAAGTTGGCATTGAATGCTAAATGAATGAACATGAGTGTACACATTATGAAATGGCTCGTAAATACAGAAGAAAAAATCCGAAACCATTTCATGGCAAATTGCATAAAACAATTGTTATAGACTAGGTGACATATTGTCTCTGGAAGTGTTTCAAAGAATTCTGTTCTCTATGAATAGTTCTTCTATAAGCAGATTACTGTGCCATAAAAAAGAAAAATTAAACATTTGGAAAAAAAAATGAAACATAGGAAAAAGTTACAAGTTTAGTCTTTGTTTTGAAAAATGAAGGCCAAATTCAATCAATCAATCAATCATCGCATTTATAAGGCGCTGCGGGAGAGGGGTCCGCTACTGCTCGAACAGCCAGGTCTTGAGTTGCTTCCTGAAGGCAAAGTGGTCCTGGGTCAGGCGGAGGTGGGTGGGGAGGCAGTTCCATGTCTTGGCGGCGAGGTAGGAGAAGGACCGTCCCCCTGTGGTGGCTCTTCGGATGCGGGGGACGGCGGCGAGGGCGTGGCTGGTCGATCGAAGCTGGCGTTTGGGAGCGTAGAAGTTGAGGCGGCTGTTGAGGTATCCTGGGCCTTGGTTGTGTAGGGCTTTGTGTGCGTGGGTGAGGAGACGGAAGGTGATTCTCTTGTTGACCGGGAGCCAGTGCAGGTCTCTGAGGTGTCCGGAGATGTGGCTGCGACAGGGGATGTCCAGGATGAGTCGTGCTGAGGCGTTCTGGATCCGCTGGAGTCTCTTCTGGAGTTTGGCGGTGGTTCCGGTGTAGAGGGAGTTGCCGTGGTCCAGACGACTGGTGACGAGGGCCTGGGTGACCGTCTTTCTGGTCTCAGTGGGGATCCACCGGAAGATCTTGCGTAGCATGCGCAGGATGTTGAAGCACGACGAGGAGACAGCATTGACTTGTCTGGTCATAGAGAGGGAGGAGTCCAGGATGAAGCCCAGGTTGCATGCGTGGTCTGTTGGTTTGGGTGCGCTGCCTAGGGCGGGGGTCCACCAGGAGTCGTCCCAAGCGGTGGGTGAGGATCCCAGGAGAAGAACATCCGTCTTGTCGGAGTTCAGTTTCAGGCGGCTGTTCTTCATCCATTCGGCTACCTCTTTCATCCCTTCGTGAAGGTTGGCTCTGGCGGTGGCGGGGTCGTTGGTGAGGGAGAGGATCAGCTGGGTGTCGTCGGCGTAGGAGATGATGTTGAGGTTGTGCTGGCGTGCGATGTCTGCGAGGGGGCTCATGTAGACGTTGAAGAGGGTTTGACTGAGCGAGGAGCCTTGAGGAACGCCGCAGATGACTTCGGTGGCTTCAGATCTGAACGGAGGGAGGCGGACTCTCTGTGTCCTGCCTTCTCCTGGACTCTGACGTTGCTGAGGCGTTGTACTAGGGTACGGTGGCAGACAGTGTCGAAGGCCGCGGAGAGGTCGAGGAGGATGAGGGCCGAGGTTTCTCCGTTGTCGAGCAGCGCTTGGATGTCATCGGTGGCTGCGATCAGGGCGGTCTCGGTGCTGTGGTTGGCCCGGAAGCCAGACTGCGAGGGGTCGAGGGATCCGTTCGTCTCGAGGAAGGCGGCCAGCTGCTTGTTGACGGTCTTCTCGATGACTTTAGCAGGAAACGGGAGCCGCGAGATGGTGCGGTAGTTCTTGAGGTCGGTGGGGTCGGCCGATGGCTTCTTGAGTAGGGCGCTGAGTTCGGCGTGCTTCCTGCTCTCCGGGAAGGTAGCGGTGTCGAAGGAGGTGTTGATGATGTTCCGCAGGTGGGTTGCGATGACAGCGTCGGCCTTGTGGAAGACGTGGTGAGGGCAGGGATCGGTCGGAGATCCGGAGTGGATGGAGTTCATCGTGCGGACGGTGTCTTCGGTGCTGATCGGAGTCCAGGCGTAAAGGGTGGTGGTGGGGGGTGGTGGTTCGGTCGTGGCGTTCGTCGGTTGAGTGCTGAAGCTGTTGTGTATGTCCGCGATCTTGTTGTGGAAGTAGGAGGCGAGGGAGTTGCAGAGGTCTTGCGAAGGGGTGATGTCGTTGTTTCCGGCGTTGGGGTTGGAGAGCTCTTTGACGATGTTGAAGAGTTCCTTGCTGTTGTGTGCGTTGTTGTCCAGTCGTTCCTTGAATGCGGTTTTCTTGGTGGCGTGGATGAGTTGGTGGTGTTTTCGGATGGCGAGCTTGAGGGCAGTCATCTTGTCCGGTGTTGGGTCTCTGCGCCAGGTTCTCTCGAGGGCTCGGCAGTTCTTCTTGGAGCTCTTGAGTTCGTCAGTGAACCATGGGGCTTTCTTGCTACCGGGTCTGCTAGGCGGGGTCCTTAGGGGGGCGAGCTCGTCTGCGCAGTCGCTGATCCACTTCGTGAGGTTGGTGGCTGCCTGGCTGGAGTTCGTTGTGCTGGTGGGAGGGTTCATGCTCAGGGAGGTCGCGAGCTGGTCGGCTGTGATCTTGTTCCAGCTCCTGCGTGCAACCTGTTGCTGGTGGTGGTGGATGGTGGTCCTTCCGAAGCTGAAGTGGACGCAGCTGTGGTCCGTCCAGTGGAGTCCGGTGGCGTGGCTGAAGGCGATGTCCTTGCTGGATGAGAAGACGGGGTCGAGTGTGTGTCCGGCGTAGTGGGTGGGGGTGGTGACCAGCTGCTTGAGTCCCAGGTTGGCGAGGTTGTCCAGCAGGGTGGTGGTGTTGCGGTCGTTGTTGTTCTCCAGGTGGAAGTTGAGGTCCCCTAGGAGGATGTAGTCAGCGGAGCAGAGGGCGTGTGGGCTGATGAAGTTGGCGATGTCTTCACTGAATTGTGTGCGTTGTCCCGGGGGTCTGTAGATGAGGGTGTCTCTGAGGGTGGTCTTGGGGTTGATGTGGACCTGAAAGTGCAGGTGCTCGGCGGTTGCGAGGGTGTCGTCGGTATTGGTCGTGATGCGGATGGTGTTCCTGTGGACGATGGCGATGCCTCCTCCGGTGTGGTTGATGCGGTCCCTTCGGATGATCTTGTAGCCATCTGGGATGGCAATGGCGATGTCGGGCACTGAGGAGGCGTTCATCCAGGTTTCCGTGAAGAAGGCGACGTCTGGGGCTGTGGTGTCGAGTAGGTTCCAGATCTCGATGGCGTGCCTGTGGACGGAGCGGGTGTTGAGCAGGATGCATTTCAGGTGGCTGCTGCTGTTGCTCGTCTTGGTCTTGGTCTTGGTTGGTGCAGGAGTAGTGCAGGTCCGGATGCAGGTGAACTTGCAGGAGTTGCAGCAGAAGGGTCCGTGGGTGCGTCTCGGGGTGGCTCAGTAGCAGCCCGGGACTCGGCCGGCGTTGAGGGCGTTGAGGGTGGCGGCGTTGTACATCCGGCGGGTGGGCTGGGGTCTGCGGGGGCCAGGGGTCCTGGCACTGGGCGCGGTCCAGGCACGGACGGGCGCAGACGGGCTTACCTTTGGCGCACCTTCGTCGCTCAGTCGGCGCTCCCGCTGCGGGCGTCCGCTGCGCGGTCGCTCTGGGGGCATCATAAATCTGGAGCCGGGAGGGCGGGTCAGCTGGGAGGCGGGAGTGGGGCGGCCAATGGGCTGGTGGTGGGTGGGGCTGCAGGGAGGCAGCAGCGGGAATCGGCGAAGACGGGCGGCTCAGCGGCGGCTGGGTCGCTCGGTGCAGGCAGGCAGACAGGAAGGCGTGGGCAGCAGGAGGGGTGACCCGGCCTAGTAAAAATTCAGAGTCTTCCCGGTACACTGTGTGCTGAATGAAAAGTCAATATATGGGGATGGAGAAAACATGAAATCTTCTATTCCTGTAGACAAAAAGTTGTCTACTGTTGAAGGTGAAAGTTGGATTACCTCGTTTAGAAGATTAACGGCACATAGAAGAGAAGCATCGCCTTCAGCATTGGATGCATCAGCAATGTTCGTATAATATTTTACCTGTGTGCCTGTTGATTCCTCTTGTATCTCAGCAGTAGCAATTTGCGTCTGTGAGATCCCAATGAATGCGTCATCAGGATTGGTAGCCGCTGGGGATAACACACAGCATGGGCCATTACCGGGTCCAGCCGAGTATCAATATCCATTGGCATGACTGATGGGAGTGTTAGACAGATGACTAGAATGCATTATTCACCTCAAAGCATGCAGCGTAGAACAGGTAAGATGAATCTTGCCAGATTGGTCTGAATGACACAAACCATGTGGTATTTAACTCTTCTCGTAGATGAAGTAAACCCAAAATTTGGACGATGCGCTCACGACACTTCATCTCCAATAGAGCTCTCTCCACGGTGCATTGGGTGTCGCTGGTGATTTGGCTTGCCATATCGTAGCAATAGGAGCAAAAACAGGATCCCTGCAACGAGTGCTGAAAGTAGTGGCAGTCCGCCAAACACAGAGTGCACGAAGTTGGGAAATATTCCGAGGACTGCTTGAAAAGGTGCTAACAGTCCTGAACACAAGTTCTTATATACATGTACAATACAGCTGGTATCAGACATGTTTAAGATACGTTCCAACATTTCATGAAAAATGTATAGGGCAGTTTGTATTCAAAAGGGCATGATCTCGGCTGAAGTCCTTGCGACTTGTAGATCATGGGTTTCTTTGGCCGAGTTCAGAGGCAGTTTGATGCAGAAGAATGGCTTTCATTCTGCTTAGAGTATCAATTTGTATAGAAGAGATGTTCAGTGAAGGCCATAAAGGAGACTCCCTGGCTGTCTCTATTTGGGGGAACAAGACTTGCCTACAGCAAGTGACCCTGGATGTAACCGTTACTAGATATGGAATACCTGGCAGCATGCCACAGCAGTTGTGATCATTCAACATGAGGTAACTTCCATTCGAAAGATGTCCAAAAATTGGATTATTCACTGCAGCTGGTGAACCTTGCAGGTGGCAGGATAAGTTTGTAGTGGAACAATTACAGGCCCGTGTAAATTAATACCCTGGCATAGGAGAGAACCGCTTTGTGGGTTTTCACAGTTTGTACCGCTAAGAAACACTTCACGCCCCCAAACATCTCTGTGTGTAAGGTAAATACCAGGATGTCTTGATGTATCCTTTACCCAACCTTTCATATTTGCCTGCTGGTATATGTTTAGGCTATACTGAAAATGTAAAGTTGTAACAGGCAGAGTAATTTTACCATGTATGATCCACTCAGTAGCTGGGTTTTCTGCCACCTTGAATGTTAAATTTTCCAGTTTTCAATACTCAACACCGTATAGTCTCCTCCCCTTTGTGACACTTTGATCTATTTATCAGCAAGATCGAATTGTGAAAACAGTGACGTATTGTTGATTAAACGCCAAGGCGCATAGCCTGCATGCAGGTTTTGTAGCATCCAGCCTAATAGCATGATAGAACGTAGTTGAGACTGACCATGTTGTAACATGACCAAGTCTTGTTCCATAATGTCTATGGCAGAGGATACAATGCTGTCCAATGAATATATCCTGGACGACAAAGTCGTTAACCCATTGTCTTCTACAGTGAGAGATTTCTCTAAATTAATACGATCAATTTTTTGTATTCTTTCTGCAGTTTCTGCTTGGGTTACCTTTCATATTTCAATATAAGCAGCATAGATACTGGCATACATGAAATGTTTTTGACGCTGTCTTCTTGGACCTAGCAAGAATTCCCTAAGGTCTACGCGTTCTTGAAGTAAAGTTAAGTGTTGTTTCGCATCCTCTAGTGTAGCTTGCTGTAGCCAATAAAGGCAAAGTTTCCCTACACTGTATGTTGTTATTACCCTGGATGCTGTCTTTGAACATAGCGTGGGTCTGGCCTATCTATAGTGGAACCCTGTGTTTTGTTCAGGAATCGATCTTGACAGTTGTTTGTGTCTGTGGACCAGAGCAACCATTTTTTACATTTTGGATCTGATCTGTTGTGATGCAAAATAGTATGTACGTCGACCTCTCCCTGTGTAGTGCTATTACCTGCAGGTGCAGGTATGGACGGAGTGTTCATGTCTTTGATCTTGGCTATCCCAAGGCAAGATGATTGTTGGACAGTGTCATTAAAAAATATTATTTGCTCAGGGATGAAACAGGCTATAAACAAATCTTCTATCCCCTGCACTTGCCAATCTTTTGTACCCCAAGGAGATTTTGTCTCAATGTTGTCTTTCCAAAAGTTGAAAACCTGTCTAGACAGTTGGGCAATAAAGGCTGAAGAATAAATCTGTTTTGTATCGGTTAACATTTTTCGTTCCTGTCTTGTTCATATTTTTAAAGAAAAGTGTTTCTGGATTTTACAAGTTGAACCCTGAAAAATAGGGAAATTTCTTTGCAAAAGTTTTTGAGCTACCCTTTGGAGGTGTAAGACAATGTTCCCATTGGTTATACATACATACATTTCTATGGGTTGCAGTCTTATGCAAGAAATGATGGCCATAATGGGTATAACAATTAACCCTGGGCGGAGTTCGCGGAGTGGGGCTTCGCGGAGCTACGCGAAGTGGGCGAGAAACTACGCCCACCTCCGCACTCCGCGTAGCCCCACTCCGCAAAACCACTGGCCGCCAGCCCCGCCACCCGCCTCCCTCCCGCCCTCCCTAAATACTTTAAAATAAAGGAACGCAATAATTTTAAAAGCACTTACCTTGCCGCCGCTGGCTGCCGCGTTTCCCGGGGCTCGTGAAAATGCGCATGCGCGGCCGTCCGCGCATGCGCATTACTGAAAAATACGGAAGACGGAAGATAACGAGCCCCGGGGAACGCGGCGGCCAGCGGCGGCAAGGTAAGTGCTTTTAAAATTATTGCGTTCCTTTATTTTAAAGTATTTAGGGAGGGAGGGAGGGAGGCGGGTGGCGGCCAGCTACGCTCCGTCTGCGGAGCGTGCGTAGTGCCGCATGGCTCCGCCAGCTCCGCAAAATGCGGAGTAGGCGGCACTACGCACACTCCGCAGACGGAGCGTAGCTGGCCGCCCACCGTTAATAACAATACATTTCTTCATAGTCTGATGAACCCTCCAAATATTCATGACTTGTGAATACTGCAGACATTTCTAGATCAGACTCATGTTATTATCAGTCTCGAAGTCACAATCATAAGAAAAGGTACTAGAGGTAATAAAGTCAATTAAAGAAAGGTTAAATAAGTGTGGAATCTTCAAAAGTTCTGACGGGCCAAAAATGTCATATTCGGTTTTGTTCCAAACTATACCATCTGGTATAGGAACAGTTGTGATGTTCACTGATGACAACTCTCTTGATTCACGATGGGATGATTTGCGTATTCATTTAAATATACTTTCCATTTATCAGCATACCCAGAGTTATTACCAGAGCTAACCAAAGTAGAAAGAAAAATATTCCCAAAACAATCCATAGTTCAATCCATGGTGAAACCAGGAGATGAAAAAAATATGTTGCTTCTTCTTTGAAAGTTCTTTGTGCTGGCGTCGTTTCGTGTTCACTGTAATCCTCAGAAAACGTATCAAAGTTAATGAAATAGTCAGAGGCAATGGTTGGAATTGCATCAGGATTCATTTAAATCGCTGAACCCAGTTGATCACTTGTTACTTCTTTGTAGACAGGTGTATTAGGACGAACTGTTATTTGGGTCTCAAGAGGAATGAGTTCCATAGCATTGATGCTTAGTGCTTAATTTCTCACTGTAGAATCTTCAAAGATGATGAGTCTCTCAGTTTGAACCTCTTGGATTGTAGCTAGAGGAGTGTGTCTGCTACATTGCTGGAGTCCACTTGGTCTCCTGCTTAGTATCGGCCACAAAGTGTGGTTTGACCAGGTCGATGGACACATATCTGTTCTCTTTTTTACCAGCAAGGCGCTGCAAAAGTATTGTTCTTGATCTGTGGATTTCTAGGACAGGCACTGGTTGTTTGTAGGAAGGCCTACATTCCTTCTTGTCTGCAATCTTTTCTCTGACTAGATCACCAAGCTTTGGGATCCAGATAGGCCTTGCTAGGACAGCTGGTTTTTCCCAGGGGTTGTTGGCTTCAGGAACACGTTGCTTTGTTTCGATCTTAGTTCATTTAAGTCCTGTAAAACAGCCAAACGATCTTTGATATCAAATTCTTTATTTTCCAACACTGTGCCCTTCATGTCAAGGTCTGGTACCAACATGCTAGTCCCAAATAGGACCTCATATGGAGTGATGTCCCCTAGAGAATTTCTTAGCAAATTGTTTAATGAGCATTGGACCCCATAAAGATGTTTGACCCACTCATCACCCAAACCTAATACACTAGCTGTTATAGACTGCTTTATGTCCCATTTTTTTCTTTCCACAACAGAATGTCCCTCAGGATGGAATGGAGAAGAATACCGCAATGCTATGCCCAAACTGGCCATGGCTTCTTTGTAAGCTCGAGAGCTAAACGCAGGGCCCTGGTCAGAGATCAGTGTGCCTATTGCGTATGTGCTGATAACGACCTGCAAATCTTTTCTAACAGTTCGTGTGTCAGCCGAGCGCTGAGGCCACATCCATAGGAACCTTGAACACGAATGTGACCATGATATATTTATAGTTATCATCTCTTTGTAAGAGACCACAGTGGTCCAGCTAAACACAAGCTAATGGTGTATCTGAAATTAACAGAGGCGTATGTGCAGGACGTTTCACAGTAGAGACTTCAATCTTTTGGCATATTTCACAGTCCAAAACATAGTTTCTGGTCTGTTTCCTAATGCTGGGCCAGTATCTCTGTTTTAATAATGATACTGTGGCGGAAACACCTGCATGAGCAGAGGTGACCCCTGCATGTGCTGCTAGTATTAATCTTAATCTGTGTTCCATGTTTGATATTACCCTATCATCCACTTCAGGGATTCGAGCAAATGGAACATTGTTTGCATCAATTGTATTAAAGTACTGGAGTCAAAACTTTTTAGGAAACGCTGCACTGCTGCCTTTGCTTGAAGCATTGACAGCCAGTATTATTTCAGTCTGTTTTCGTTTTTGAACGAGTGATTGCAGCTACGGAAGCAGTTTTCACAGCCCCCTTCGTGGCTTCATCAGCCAATGAATTCCCTTCAACGTGAACGCCATCACGTTGATGACTCAGCGTGTGTATCACGTTAGTGTTTATTAATCCGTTCCGCAACTGAACTACTTGTTCCCAAAGCGTTTTATGCTTGATTGTGCCATCTTTTGCATCTTTGAAACCATTTTGAAGCCAATCTGTAAATATTAATTATATAATTGAGCACAGTAAAAGGAATCGCACACTATGAGTGTGGGGAATTCGCAATCCGTATTTTCATGTGCCATTTTGAATACTTGTAGTTCAGCTTGCTGAGCTGTACAATCTCCTAGTAGATTGTGTATTTGTGACCATTGGTCTGAATTTGCTATCGCACATACAACCTTTAACGATCGCGCATGCTGCCCTATAAGCTTGCTTACCCCCCCACCCCCGTAGGAGGTTGTACAGATCTGTCAGTATAAATTATACATTCGTACTGGTCAAGAGGGAGTATTTCAGTTGGCCGAAGACATTCGTGTTCGTATTGCAGGAACGCTTGTGTTTTCAAATAAGGATCAAAAACATATTCAACATCAGTTGCAGCAAGTGAATTAGCCCATTGTATCCATCTTGAATGTAAAGCTTTTGCATTCGGAATGCTCGCTTTTGTAACTGCCTCTAAGGCTGGTACATGAGTTACGACCATAATGTGTTTCCCCTGTGCTAGGGCTCTTTCTTTTGCTACAGCGGCTTGAACTGCTGTCAGAATTGTTTCTGTTGATGTAAAGTTTATTTCTGCTTGTGTGTACAAATGTGATTTGTATGCAATTGGTACTTTTTCACCTTTGTTAAAAGTTAAATAGGGGAATCCACATTGATCCGGAATGATTCGGAACACTAAGTTGCATACGTTTACGCGTGTTTGTAAGTGTTTTGTTACTAACATATCTGCTTGAAGACAATACAGGATATCTGTGTGTTCCTGTGTCCAATGTGTGACTTTAAAATCTGGTTTGATTAATTCGTTGAGAGGTTTAACCCTTTCTGCGTAGTTTATAATGTATATTCTTCCAAAATTCAGGAAACGTAGAATGAACTATAAGTTTTTCAGCTTATTTGGAGGTTGAAGCAGCACACACTTTTCTAAAAAGTTGTCTGCCAGGCTTTTGCCTTCACTTGATAGTTCATAACCCAGGACAAGAATGTTGAGATGGGCAATTCTTGAATTTTTTAATTGAATTTATAACCCTCAGATGCATAGTATTGGTATTCAAGTTGATCTAAGATCTCCCTGACCTGTTTTTTTAGCTTCTTGCTTAATCCGGTACTGCCTTTCTGCAGTTTTTAACTGGATCTTATGATGAGGTGAATCCTCATCCCATACTACATGATTTTTGTATAAAGCTGGGGCCTGGGCCACTGCCCATTTCCTAGCATAAGTATATTTTAAATGTACTGCAACACGGTTGGAGAAGGTGGCATAATGATGTCTTCGCCATGTGGGCACTTCCATACAAATTCAGGTGGCCAGTCCTGTTCTGCTTGAAGTATATCATAACCCCTTGATAGATGCTCCCAAAAGAGTGCTTTCACTTTTCTTGGTATGTCTCCCTCCATCTAGAGTGTTATTTCATATAACCTTTGAGGAGAACTGACTCTGGTGTCTACAGTCTCAACTTGAATGTCCTCATTCAAGTCCACTGTCTCCAGAAGTCTAGCGAGCTATTGTTACTTCTGCTGCACTGTCCAGCATTGAATGAACGGATCGTCCGTTCTTGAGTTGTGTTCTCAGAATTCTCTGCATGTTTGATCTTCAGACCTGCTACCTTTTTCTTGGAGAATTGAAGTTTTGGTTTGTTTTTCTGAACGTGTTGATCGTCTTTGGACTTCATTCAGTTCTTTTGGATGTCTCAAATTATCCCTATTCCTGAGAATATACCTCCTTTCAGAGGGCTCCTTTTGAGGAGATCTACCTCAGGATTAGGAACGTTACTCTTTTGAATGCTATTTGTTATTTTCCCACTTCTTTTTAGAAGAAGTAGGATTGTATTTAATAGAGTCCTTCTCTGGACCTTCAGACAGTTGCGGTTTAACTGTGTAATTCTACTAATTTTTGTATCTGATTAAGTAATTCTACGTCTGACATTGCTTCAAAGTCAGGATAAGGTGTGTTACCGGCCAAAATCGCCCATGTTGCTCCTGGTCTACCTAGTGGACCGAGCCTGGTAGTGTGATTGTAAGGTTTTAGGGTGCCTTTAAACCAGAGATCATGCTCCTGGTATGTGAGTGGAATTTCAATATCCTCGAAAGGAATATATTCCTCAGGTGGATCATTTTCCTTGTAGAAGTGAAACATTTTAGTTACTGGATGTGGATGTGATTCAGGGAATACTATCCATGAGTAGTATACCTCTGTCTGGTGAGATTCATGTGCCTCTATCAAAAAACTGCTCTACCACCTGTTGGTGTTAGGCCTTGTTTTCGACATTTTAGCGTGATGGCTCTCCATAAATTTGGAGCGACGATTATAGCATTCTCATCTGTTTCATTAAAACCTGTATAATCAAAAGCTGCTGCGACCTTGTCGGTTACAGCTCCACCGGTTTCAGTGTTAGTCCCGTTATTAGACATTGTTTAATGAAAAATGCAGAGCAGGTTTCAAGGGAACACAGATAAGGTGCACAATATTTTAGAACACTGCGTCTTTCAACATTGAACAAACCAAACAGCTAATACATAGGAATTTAGTCCTACTCAGCTATGGCGAATACTATCCCTACCCACTCCAGACGTCTTATGGAGTTTTATGAGTAGGGGTCTCTGAGAAAAGCTCGACTGAGATACTTCAGTATCTAGCATTAAATTAGTGTCTTATCAAACCGTTGGGGGCCATGTAGCGTAGTTCCTATATCCCTGATCGGCTCTGCACATTGGAATAATATACACTATAGTTGTAGCATAGGTCAGTATGCCTCTATCGAGTATATTAAACTTAATTACTTGTGTGTGCCAGCTAACTCAGAGGTCACTAGAAACTTCTCGAATAAACAAGAAGGGATTAGTTTCTAACAACCGCATAAACATGACAACTTTGTTTCCCTTAGAATCGGAACAGTCTCAGAATCTTGGAAACAATAGATAACAGTTTCACTCAGTCAACCGTGCATGCTTAATTTCTACAGAGTTTACACAGAAATAGGTAGACGGGTGTTTCAATAAAAAGAATTTATTGAACAGTCTTATTTCTTGTGCAAGAGATATGAACTGCTACAATCGTAAGACAGAATCCAAAGTATAATACGTACAGCTTTAGCAGTAAGATCAAATAATACTGCAATAGCATGGTTTTTAGCAATGACATATATTCATAAAAATACATACATAAATAACACAGGCTAAAATGTGAATACTCATCTGGTGCTTCTAGCTAGTTCTGCCCCAGTGTACCTAACCTACGTGTAGTACGAGGTAAGAAGTAGGTGCTGTTTTTCTATAGTCTAGTTCAGCTATAGTTAGGATTGGTTTTGCCAAGATTTGCCAAAAGTCCCTCTAGGTTCTAGTCTGCTCCATGCCTTAGAATGAGAGAGGTTGGAATCTCTTCCGGGTCTTGATCTCTAACACCCTGCAAGGGGAGTCAGAAACAATGGAGCATGACAGCATCTGGTCAGTGCGTCAGGCGAGGACTCAAATTCCTTCTGAACTTGCCGTGGTGAGCCGTGCAAGTATGCAGCCGTGACTTGCCATGGCACGACAAGGTATATTTATACCTTGAAGGTGTTTAGGAATGCCAATATTGACATAAAAGTCGGGCAGGGTAACGCCTAAGGAATAGATGTTCATGCATAATAAATGTGTTCTTGGAGAAATCAATTATCCAAGTCCTAAAGGCTTAAGAGTCTGGTTTTCCAAAAACTCGTTGTGATGTGGATGGACGGATGTAGGTGGCCATGACTGTATTTGGTTAGCATGGATAATGCCTAAATAAGGGCAATGTGAATTGTGCCTATATAAGGGCATGAGTCGGGAAACCTATATACGGTATCTAAATCGACACACAACAATCTTAGTTACATTAAAATGATTTTATTATCTGTGCAACAAACTGATAACTGTTTATTATGTGGTTAATTGTGCACTACAGATTCTACTTTTATTTTTCATGTCTGCAAGCATACTATCTCTTTCAAATGAAAGGACAAGGTACCAAGAATGTATGCAGAATATGGGAAAGATGAAGGTATGACCATGTATTAAAGGTAATACAACTTCTTCAGCCATACATTAATGAGATATTGCAAGGTATCTCAGGGTTCAATCCTTCTAAAGGAACATCCTCTGTGACTTGCAATATCCTTATAATGTATGGAAGGCATACTTTTTCTAATATACTATACAGTTAAAAGCCCATCCTGTGACAAGAATAAGAAACTGGCTGTATGATTGTTCTTTCACTAAAATATGTGGGCATCAACATTCTGACTAACTGAAGGAGATAAATAACAACACACATACTGCATGGTATGAGGTACAGAAATATGAGATAAAGCTTGAGTAACCCTCTGCATTTTAAGGGTCTTGCTGAATGTTTGGGAGAACTGGAACTGGGTCTGATTGTGAAGGAGGTGAGATCCCCACCAACCCCCTCCTTCTACATGGGCCACCTGACGATTAAGTGCACTCGCCTTGTAGATGAAAACTCTGTGAAGTTATTGGTACCTTGTTCATTTACTGTGCATTTTACAAAAGAAGGTCTGTCACATGTTAAAAGAGCATTAAATGTCACGGAGGACTCTATAAGGCCTCAATGACTAAAAATGGATTTGGTAAAAGTGCTTGCACCAACTTTTACTGAATGCATTTGCAAACCAATATATGTACTAATAGGTCGACTCACAAAATACTGAATTGTATTGGGTTGCAATTCGACCAGTCTCATAAATATCAATGAGGTAAGTAACACATTTTGATCCACTACGATTAGCTACAATCACAGACATAGTGGTCCGCTGTGGTCAGCAGACCACGACGTCTGTGATTATTTTTAAATAAAGCAATCTTTTTTTAAAAAAAAATGCAATCAGTTTTCCTAACAGGAGCAGGCAGTGGTCCAAAGGACCACTGCCTGTTCTAAAAAATGGTTTTGCCCACATTCACCAAGGAGGAGGAGTTTCTTGGGGACCACTTTAAATTGGCAAAAGGTTTTTCACCTCCTTTGAGTTGTGGTATAATACTAATGATTTGTGATCACAAAACATTATTACATACCATAAGGAATCAGTGTCTGTAAGGGATGGCTTTAACACGCCCCTTCAACATATGAATCATTTAGGTTCCCGAAACCCATTTAACAATTTAGCGATAATTATCGCTGACATGCAAAGTGAGCCCCTAAATGCCCGCTATCACCTACAAGCTGTCGCTAACTGGTGTTAGCGACAGCTTGGTAATAGGGCGATGAAATTATCGCCGCATTAGCGGGAAAAAGTCCCGCTAATGCGGCGATAATGGCGCTTGGTAATATGCCCCCTGGTACTCACAAAAAACTATTGAATACACTTTCCACTTAAAATAGATTTACATTAACATAATCTCACCAAAAACTAAGTTCAGTCACTATAAACACTACAACAATTGTTCTTAACTTCATGGCACATCCTGTCTGTTTCAAAATCATATTTTTTTGTAATATTTAGTGTGTCAGGTTCACTACAGTAATGCTGAAGTGGAGCACCAAGTTATGCGGCAGGGTTGACAAAACTGTACGGGAAGAAAACACAGCTTTAGTGACAAGGAAGGAGAAATTATTTGGCGTACACAATGATCAAAGTCTAATTAAGCACCACACCACACTTTGTAGGATTAATATCTTACTATTTTTACACATTTATATAAAAATGGAGCCTAGTCCTAAATATTATTCACCAACATTTGCTAATTTAGACTTGCGTGGAAACACAGGTGATTATTTTAAAATGTTCTTTTATAGCGCCCAGATGTCATAGATTATGCAAAACATGAACATCGTACTCAAGTGTACACGTACACTCTTGTGGTAGTAGAAGGATGTGCCTCTTTAATTAAATTATTTTTATTTAAAAATTTGTCTTCCCAGGTGTATTTACCTTGCATTTATACAGTCGTGTCTCTAATATCATCTCTCTCAATGAAATAACACCCTGCAAAGCAGTATAATTCATTCAGGTTTCCTATGCAAGTGTATGATCGGGAGTCACTTTAGTAGGTAAGACACTGTACTATTAAATGAGATTCGAGAAATTGTGGAATGTGTCTGGAATTTTTTTTAACAATGCTTTCTTAAAATAACTACAACTTTGAGAAAGGTGTCAGTGATGTAAGCATTAACTTGAGTGAATACTGAAACAAAGCATTTTCATGACAAAAGCGGAATCGTTCTTCCCACCCTGATTGAATTGCATTTACGTGCAGTATATTGTTGTTTCCTGATGCAGACAAAATCCCTTTGGGTTTTAAATGCCTGTAAACAGCATTAAATAGCTGAAGCTTTTGTTGTGATTGAGGCAGAAGGAAAATACATCTTAACATTTTCCAAAATGTGCACGGAGTAGGGAATTCAAGCAGTTCCTCATGGGCTGGTCTTACAGGTAAATGTTTGGGCTAGTTTTAAGCAGTTTGTGGGCCTGTTTTATGGTCTGCTGTACTGGTGTTTACTGATGATTTCCCAGATATTAAAACAAACATTGCCTGCCACAAGTTCAAATCAGTTTAGTCTTGGATACATTGTGAAACAAGCAGTGGCGGCTGATATTAATCGCGGGTGGGTAGGCGGGGGAGTCGCACGGGGAATGTTGCGTGGGGAGGAGAGGGAAGTTTAATTTACAAATAAATAAAATACTTATCTGTCAGTCAGCCAGGTCCTGCGTTTTCTCGATACCAGTCCTGCACGGCGCCTGCACCTGCTCTCCTACCAGGAGCAGGAATCAGGTAGCCTCCCTCCCCTCCCCTAAGCCAATCACAATGCTGCAATGGCAGCGTTATGATTGGTGGTGAAGCCACCCAACCAAGGGCTTAAGGACAGGCCATTTTCTCCATGCAGCCTGCATGGAGAAATGGCAGAGTGCGCACGACTGGTTTGTCCGACCAAACCAGTCATACTCGCTCAGGTGTGGGCATGCCTCTTCTCTTCTGCCCAGCCCTGCTTCTCGCACTGCGATACTCCTCCGCCCTAGTGGAGGAGCCAACCCGGGAAACAAGCGAGTCTCTACGTATTCAAAACTGTCCAATCTGCAAATATGAGCCACCCTTTATAGTGATCTAATTTGTTAATTGGGGACACCTTTCTTTTGTTCCAGGGCTTATTTTCTGTCCCCATCCCACACTGATTGTGCAGCAGATAGTAGTTTTTTATGAAGATCACATTCTGCGGTCCAGTATGTTCTTCTCATAAATCATGCTTCCTGTTGCCTCCTCTGCTCCTAGTGAGATCCTCACTATCAGTTGTCTAATAGAAGCAAATGCCTACTCACTAACTAACAGAAGGCTTCTGGAAAGTTCTGACATTTGAAGCAAAAGAAAAAAAAAATCTTGTGAAAAATAAGTGTTCAACGTGAAAAACAACCCTTTTGATGTTCATGCACTATTTTCAGTTAAAATGCCATCAACAGTTCGGCTAACTGAAATTAGCATCTTTTTACTTTAACTGCAGGCTTATTTCATTAAGTATGATTGTTACTACAAAATTAGAATTTAGTATATGTGCTATCTAAATATAGGCTTTTAGTTATTTTTAATAAAAGAGTTTTTGTTTGCCAATGAAATTTGCTCTTGCAGGGTCATTCGAGAACTGAGGCAAGCATCTTATGTGGAAATTTGGCAGAGATCGATGTTAGCATTTAGCTGAAGCCATCTTGCTTCTGGCAGCCATTTTGTCTGCCATGTGCTCGCCATGTGCTCTTTCCTTCTTCTCTGTCATTTGCCCTTGTGCTTTGCTCAAAGAACTGGCTATATGGCTGAGATACCCGCCACCCCCTCTCAACACAATCCCCAAGGATGGGAAACCGGAAACAGTTCTGAAGTTTTTGGAAGACGGGAGGGAGTGACCCTCCTGGCCGTATTTATTAAAATATGAAACAAAACTAAAACATTAAATCAACAGTTTCATATCATGTACAATTTCATTACCACATTGCGATGTTTGGCTAACCTTAACATATTCTCTAATACAAAGGTTCTCCTAGCCGAACTAACATCCTACAAAACATTTACTTGAAATTTGAAATTGTACATCGTAACGTTTAAGGGCCAACGGCAAGGTCGTAACCGGTGTCAAGATCCCTAACCCAGAAATATCCCCCTCACTTGTGAGGGGCGACCGCACAGAGGCGTACCTCAAGTGCAACTACCAATTTCCCTTGACTTGACGGGGGCCCCAAAAACCTCGATGCCACTTAAAGGTCGTACGAGGACTCGTGTGAGGTATCTAGAAGGTAGCGTAGACCCCCCCCCAAACCCCACACAACTTACCACATCTGCCGTCGCAGACGTCCTGGCCCCGGGAAATTCCCCAGGAGGGGGCTGTAACCCCTCCTACCCAGGAAGGGGCCTTGACCGCCTTTCCTTTCCTCTCGGCGACCCATCCTTAGAAGGGACCGCCTCCTCGTTGAGGGGCCAATGGCCACCTCCCCCGAGCGCTCCCATCCGTAATGGGTGACGCCCACTCATAGGGATCTTCCAATTAGTGCTCACCGATCATGACCTTACCGCCCGACCAAAATAAATACGACAATGCTAACTAAATTACTAAATAACTAAATTAGGAAAAAGACAGTAGAAAACACAACTGTATTAACAGCATGCTTTACTGATGCACACTAAAGCAGAATTACTTTATTTCACAAAAAATAACACAGATTTACCATTCTTTATTGCATACTCAAAATCGTCACGATAATAACCACAAACTGTAAACGAAAATCAGAGTTATCCATCAAACTTTATTCAAAACAACTTGCTGTCCTCAGGGGCTGGTGGGTGGGTCAAAATTGGCTCTTCGTTCCGTCTCGAGCTCACGTGCAGCGAGGAGGTGCAGCTTCAGAGCACAGGAACAAGAGGATGCTTTCTTGGCTTGTTGCTCCTTTTATCCATCTTCAGGGCGGGCATGAACCCGCCCCTGCCCGCCCCAAGGGCGTGGCCGGCCGCGTCAGTGTCTAGGCCAACCCACTCTAGGGCGGGAAAAGGCGCGCCCCGGCTACGCCGCTTTGGGCATACCAGCCGAGACTCGCCTCCCGCCCAAGATGGCTTCCCGGGGGGATCGTGGTACTCCGCCATACGTTCGGGGGGACCGAAAGGTCGCCCCTTGCCATATGGCTGAGATACCCGCCACCCCCTCTCAACACAATCCCCAAGGATGGGAAACCGGAAACAGTTCTGAAGTTTTTGGAAGACGGGAGGGAGTGACCCTCCCGGCCGTATTTATTAAAATATGAAACAAAACTAAAACATTAAATCAACAGTTTCATATCATGTACAATTTCATTACCACATTGCGATGTTTGGCTAACCTTAACATATTCTCTAATACAAAGGTTCTCCTAGCCGAACTAACATCCTACAAAACATTTACTTGAAATTTGAAATTGTACATCCTAACGTTTAAGGGCCAACGGCAAGGTCGTAACCGGTGTCAAGATCCCTAACCCAGAAATATCCCCCTCACTTGTGAGGGGCGACCGCACAGAGGCGTACCTCAAGTGCAACTACCAATTTCCCTTGACTTGACGGGGGCCCCAAAAAACTCGATGCCACTTAAAGGTCGTACGAGGACTCGTGTGAGGTATCTAGAAGGTAGCGTAGACCCCCCCCCAAACCCCACACAACTTACCACATCTGCCGTCGCAGACGTCCTGGCCCCGGGAAATTCCCCAGGAGGGGGCTGTAACCCCTCCTACCCAGGAAGGGGCACTGACCGCCTTTCCTTTCCTCTCGGTGACCCATCCTTAGAAGGGACCGCCTCCCCGTTGAGGGGCCAATGGCCACCTCCCCCGAGCGCTCCCATCCGTAATGGGTGACGCCCACTCATAGGGATCTTCCAATTAGTGCTCACCGATCATGACCTTACCGCCACAGGCCGGATAGTTGACCGGCTATCCGGACCCCCCACAACACTCCTACCTAAAGGTCATGTTTTAACGTCTTTAGCCAAGCTATGAAGTCTCCTATGAGTAACTCATTCCCCACCCGAGACAAATGAACACCATCCCTCAAATACATCCCGTCATTATTAATACAACCATGCGAAATAGAATGCAGTGTATCGGAACGGAACAACCTACTCACTTTGTTATTAATTTTTCTTACAGAATGATTCAAGGCAGAAACAGAAAAGGCCCCCCGCCACACTTTTCGTGGGATCATATGGGACCATGCAATTGTGCACCCTGGAACTCTCCTCGCTAACCAACTTACAGTGGAAAGCATCGCCTCAAGAAGAAGTCGTCTACCAGTGGTGACCAAATCATTGCCCCCAAGATGTACTATGACTACAGACGGCGGTGACCTCGTCCGCCCTAGCAAACCCTCGAAAAAAGATTGAAACTGGTCAATACAGAGACCGCCTCTTCCGTAGAAGGACACACTGTATCCGTATTCCCCAGCCACGTGAATCATGTCACCTGCCTTGAATACGTCCGCGGCACGCCTCACGTATGAGTGGCCCACGACCCACACCTCCTTTTTCACAGCCGGTGATGTCTGACCGCTGGCCCGGTGTTGGGTCGGCTGCATAGTCCGCCCCGCCTCGTAGGCTTGCGCAACTGAAAACCAAACAAAAACAAGAAGCGTGAGTACATCATTACAGCTTCACAACATGTGCAACCGCACATACCTTTTATAACAACTGGAGGACCAACGCCCCACACGTTTAACTTGTTCGACACTCAGACCCCTGGCTGTAGCCTCTGTAGCAGCCCCTATCCGAAAGGAATGAGTCCCAAAGTCGCCCGGGTTCAGGCCCGCAGCGGTAATCGACATCGCAAGCACCCGCTGAAACTGAAACCTTGTCAGTGGGGTGGCGTCAGCGTGTCTCAACAAGGTCCCCCCCCATGATGCCACCCTTCGTGCTAAATAATCCTCTAAACACTTCACCGGGCACATGGAGGACCCGGGAATCCTGTGTATGATTATGCAATCACCCTTCCCACTTTGATCGGTCTTGGACCTGACAAACGAGACAGTCAATGTCTCCCCTCTGATCTGAACGTGCTCTTCGCACAGTCCTCCCGTCACATCCTGCTTGTTCCTCGCCACTAGTTCGCTTACCCGCATAGCACCATGAAATGCCAGCGTAAAAGCGGCTCGGAATAACACTGTCTCAAACTGAGATGAACATGTTGCAGGGAGTCTGGATAATAACAGGGCCAACCTATCCAAACCTATTGGGCGCCTCTCATCTACTCTGCGACCCTCAAGGCGTTGCCACCCCCGTAGCGCTTTTTGTACAACGAAAGACGCTGTCGGGTCCTGGATCCCATGAGCCCTAGCAACAAAGGAAATGGCAGCCCGATGCCTCTGGGCCGTAGCCACCGATTTCCCCGCCCGATGTAAAGACATCAGAAATTCCACTACCCATTCCTCCTGTCCCCAAAGCTCCCTTCTAACAGTCCCCAAAAAGGCCAAATATGAACGGAACGCCCCTTCATATGCCTTCCTCGTCCTGGGTGCTAAACTCTCTCCCACGAGGTTACGAAGTTCGGGGCACCGAGAGACCAGAGAGCTTCGGGAAAGGGTGCCGTCTCCGGGTCCGCTGTGGGCAGAAAACCCCAGAAGGCCTGTATACGAAAACGAGAAAGGGCATCAGCCGCCTGGTTCATCACCCCCGGGACATGTCTTGCTTTAAATAGCACATTCAATTGCATACACAGTAATACAATTTCCTTGAGTAGTCTCAAAACCCATTTGCATCGTGCTGCCTGGCTATTGATACACTCAACCACGGTCATATTATCAGACCAGAATACCACAGAGTGATCTCTGAGCCCTTCTGGCCACGTTCTCAGGGCCACCAGAATGGGGAAAAGTTCCAGGAAAGCAATGTTACTTGTCAGTCCACTGTCATGCCACCATGTCGGCCATTTTTGAGCAGACCATCGAGTGCCGAAAATGGCACCGAAACCTACGCTCCCTGCCGAATCTGTCCACAGCCCTAGCTCCTCAGAGGACACAGCCGGTTTGTTCCAGACAACTCGACCATTGAAATCCGCCAGAAATGCCAACCAAATGCGCATGTCCTGGCGAACCTCAGCCGAGAGCCTTGTGCGGTGATGACCCTCCTTCAGGCCGACCATGGCTTGAGCGATCGAGCGGGAAAAGGGGCGGGCCATTGGTATAACTCTTAGGGCAAAATTCAACTGTCCCACCAACTGCTGTAATTGATGCAGCTTAACCTTGGACTCACTGATACACATTTGCAGGGATGCCCTGAACCTCAATACTTTGTCACCCGGTAAACGAAAACAACCTTCCCCGGAGTCTAACTCGATCCCCAGAAACTCGAGGCAAGTCGAGGGACCCACAGTCTTACCTGGTGCCAATGGCACGCCAAACTGATTCATTAAGACACAAAATGCAGCCAAAGCCTGCCCACATTCCGGATCCCCGGCTGCCCCCAGGAACAAAAAGTCATCGAGATAATGCATCACATGTTGAAAACCCGTCTTCTTTGTGAAGACCCATTGTAAGAAACTACTGAATTTCTCGAAATAAGCACAAGATATAGAGCACCCCATAGGCATACACCTATCCATGTAATAATGACCCTGAAACATGAAACCCAGGAGACGCTGATCGTCTGGATGTACCGGGAGCAGCCGGAACGCTGACTCGATATCAGATTTTGCCATCAGCGCACCGGGCCCCAGGCGATTCAAAATGGCTACGGCCTCATCGAAGGATGCGTACCGCACCGAACACACTTCCGGGTCTATCGCTTCGTTTACGGAAAGACCACGTGGGGCTGATAAATTATGTATCAGCCGAAACTCGCCCGGTTCCTTCTTGGGTACCACCCCTAAAGGGGAACAAACAAAGTTAGCAACTGGCGGTACACTAAACGGACCAGCGACTCGACCTCGAGTAACCTCCTTCCGGATCTTTTCCTGTACTATGGTCGTATGCTGTAAGACCGACATCTGGTTTTTACATTTAGCTACACCCTGAAAGTCCCCCACTGGGATGCGGAAACCATATGAAAACCCGTTCCGCAACACCCCAGCGGAAGTACGATCCGGGTATTCGCTGAGCCAGGGAATCATTGCCAGGGTATCAATCGGGGTAGGTAAAGGCGCCCCTCGGACAATATTAGACCTGTTTGGCGCCTCCTCTACCCCCGTTATCACCCGTTTTGGCTCTGCACGTGGACTCAGGATGGGATGATTGCCCACACCCGCTACATTCGTGTCTAAATTTGCATGACCCCTGGGGCCTAGTACATTTACCCCTGTTAAAGTTCCAACACACCCCCCTTTTACCTGCGTTGCCGGCAGGCCTCGAGTGATTGTCGGTACTTGTACCTGATCGAAAGGGCGTCCCCGCATATTGGCGGGAGGATTCGCCAACATTACTTCCTATCAACGGCAATTTCAACATACCAGTCTCCTCCATTTTGGACCAGGACACAGAATCATAACAATCCCAAGTCAAACTTTTATCATGTTCTTTTGATTTTCTGAAAATATTATCATAGCAAAACCAATGATTACCCTCGTGTGATACGGAGTACCCCATGATCCGTGACTGATAAATCGGCAATTCGGGTAGCAATTCGGGCCTACGTTCACCCAAGATGGATGTAAAAAACCCCCACGCTTTGCCCCAATTGCCAATGTTTTCATTTACCTTAAAGGCGGCCATCTTTGCGCGCCAAACACTCGGCTGCATGAGGTCCTTCTGGCCCTTAACATGCTCCATCTCATAATGATCAGTAAGCAACGAGAAGATGTTTATATACTCTCCTGCCCAAATCTTCTCTTTAATAGCTAGAGGGACATGCTGACCTAACCTTTCCCTTCGAGAGGGTGCCGACTCATCCCTCGCAATCGGCAATGGCCGCTTACCCGCACCGGACGCTGTCCCTGCGACTGAAACGGTCCCCTGTGGATTCTCCACTGGCGCAGCCGGCGTGGATACCCTCGCTGCTTCACGTGTTTCACGCAGTTGCTTCATCAACACCTGCGCGTCGACAGCCGTGGCGTCCTCGCTACCTTTCCCCAACCACGCTGCTAATTGTGCTGCCAGCTCGGGCGGCATATCTTCCCCGGACACGGGGGTGACCACAACGGGAATCGGATTCCCTTCTTCCGGCACGGGAGTGGGTGCTTCGAGCGGTGTACTGGGATCCGGGATGCCTCCCCCAGCTGCTCCCCTCCTGGGCCTCTTGCCTTTTCCTCCCGGGGCTTCTCCCGCCAAAGGACGTTTCGGCCCCCCTTCCTCATCCTTGTCCGCCATTCGCCTCTTTAGGTCGGTCACCTCCTTCATGAGAACGCGCAGCATCTGGTCGGTAGTCATTCGCTTTCCCGCCTTCTTCGGCATTCTCCAACAGAGTATCTGGAAAACAAACAAGAACGATTATAACGCTCAAAATTGGCTCTTCGTTCCGTCTCGAGCTCACGTGCAGCGAGGAAGTGCAGCTTCAGAGCACAGGAACAAGAGGATGCTTTCTTGGCTTGTTGCTCCTTTTATCCGTCTTCAGGGCGGGCGTGAACCCGCCCCTGCCCGCCCCAAGGGCGTGGCCGGCCGCGTCAGTGTCTAGGCCAACCCACTCTAGGGCGGGAAAAGGCGCGCCCCGGCTACGCCGCTTTGGGCATACCAGCCGAGACTCGCCTCCCGCCCAAGATGGCTTCCCGGGGGGATCGTGGTACTCCGCCATACGTTCGGGGGGACCGAAAGGTCGCTCCTTGCCATACTTAGTCTCTGGTACTCTGCACATGCGCAGAGAAGTTTGTAGCTATCCATGCACCTGTTTAGGTTTGTTACTGTCAGGATGTTTCTACTAAAGTCAGTAACTGTTGGCTCCTCCTTCTTTGTTGACTGTGCATTTCTGTATGACCATTTTTGTTTGTAACTCTCCAGCACTGGTTGATAGTGGGATTACCTGCCGGGCAGTGATGTGGGGAAGGGGAGAGGCAGGGTGGGGGTAGTAAACAATGGATTACGGAGGTTTACAGGTAAGTAAACATATAAATAAATAAAACAAATTTTGTTGCGCTCACCGCATCGCATTTCGGGATGCAGTGCACGTAACAAAATTAATTTTATATATTTATATGTTTATTTATATGTAAATCTCCGTAATCCATAGTTTACTACCCCCCACCCTGCCACTCCCCCTCCCCACGTCACCGCCCGGCAGGTACTGCCACTACCGGCCGCGACTGTAACTCTCCTATGTGTGCTTGTACCACCTTCTTTTGAGCCCCTGTGTGGGTATAAAAGACTCATGGTTCTTCTACTCCTTGTGCTACTTCATACACTTCCGAAGGGTGTTGTGTGAATGTAGTTCCACCTCATGAGGTTTAATAAAATATCTCTTTGTAATTTTAGTTACCGTGCCAACTTCTATTTACTGGTCTGAGGACTTGTGTGCAGAGAAGGGTGAACCCCTAGCACTGGTAGGCCTTGCTGAGGTCCACCCCTACAGATTATCGAAAGCAGCTGCTGTATATACATTCCAGATCATGCCCCTTCAGTTTTTGATGCGCTATCCAAGCTTCACACATTTGCTGCTGAGCCTTACACTGATACTGGCACATGGACTTTCGTCCTTTGGTTTTAAACACTGTTTGTCACCTGGGGCTGGAAACTGTTGACAGTTCTGTGTATATTATTTGCAATTCTGCTGACATGCTGCCTATGTATACAATGTTGTCCAATGCTTTGCTCCATCTGTATTAATGCCTGTACACCTGCTAAACGTAATGTTGCACAAATGAATGCCCAGCACAAATTAGACAGAGAAATTGATCAATTGATGCAAATCGATGTACATTACGTATATTTAGACTCCTCTAGAAGGTGAATGTCTTCAGCTATTGCTAAAGGGTCATCTGTGGAAATTTAGCAGAGATCGATGTTAGCATTTAGCTGAAGCCATCTTGTTTCCAGCAGCCATTTTGTTTGCCATATGCTCACCACGTGCTCTTTCCTTCTTCTCTGTCATTTGCCCTTGTGCTTTGCTTAAATAACTGGCTATACTTAGCCTCTGCTACTCTGCACATGCGCAGAGAAGTTTGCAGCTGTCCATGCACCTGTTTAGGTTTGCTACTGTCAGGATGTTTCTACTAAAGTCAGCAAGTGTTGGCTCCTCCTTCTTTGCTGACTGTGCATTTATGTATGACCATTTATGTATGTAACACTCCAATGTGTGCTTGTACCACCTTCGTTTGAGCCCCTATGTAAGTATAAAAGACCCATGGTTCTTCTATTCCTTGTGCTACTTCATACGCTACCGAAGGGTGTTGTGTGAACGTAATTCCACCTCAGGAGGTTTAATAAAATATCTCTTTGCTATTTCAGTTTCCGTGCCAACTTCCATTTACTGGTCTGAGGACTTGTGTGCAGAGAAGGGCGAACCCCTAGCACTGGTAGGCCTTGCTGAGGTCCACCTCTACACTTGGACATATTGAACAAGTTCTCTCCAGTCCAAACTATCAATCAAGATCAATTTGAACATCTCTACCGCAACTATTAACTTTGCCTGAGAAGCAACTTCCTTAGTGTAGCTGGGGGTTTGGAGGAGAGATCCAGCTACCAGGAAGATCCCACAGTTAATTGAGTTTGAGCGCAGACACTCCTCTGTGTGTAGAGGGGGGAGATCTACTATACCAGTAGTGCAAGAAGAGGGGGCACACTTGCAGTGTCCCCCTGAGGCCACCCCAGTCATGGTGACCAACCCTTTAAGCTATATTTCAATGCATAAGCCTCTCAGATATCCTTCCCCTTGTGGCCACAATGAGAATAAACTCGCCTCTTGTCACAAGGGCCCTTTTGCAAGCAGTTCAGGTTACTATCAACTTACCTCCCAAGGCCACCCCTAACATTGTTTTTCTATTGAATGTTCCCCAGTCAAAGGCAGGTGTGAGTGAAACGTGTTTACATCAGCAAAATAAGACTACTCACTGGGTAGGGAGGAATACTGTTCTGGGAAATAGTTTGTCGGAACATATTAATATGGTTAATAGAATAGGGTGGATCGGGAAAGAAGCAAAAAAACTTGACAGTGATGTATTGGGATACATTTTGATAGATTAGAGGTTGCCTTCCGGTTTTTGGCCTCCATTGCAAACTTACCTCTTTGCCGCATCTATCCAGTGTCATCACGTCTCGCCTCCGTCTTCCTAGTCAGGAACAGGATGCACATCTAGGCTCCTCATACCAATCACAATGCTGCAATGCAGCGTTGTTATTGGCCTGAGTGCTGTGGTTTGGTGCTCAGCCAGGAAATGGGAGCATGGGCATGTTCTCCACCCAGGCTGTGGGGAGAACCAGCAAAGTACCCATGACTGTTTGGCCAGCATGAAAGGGCCGGCTAATCAGTCATTGCACACTTACAGTGTGCCCACCACTCCTCCCCTTGCTCTGAGACAAGAGCAGCCCACCCTGCCCCACAAAGATGCCCACAGCAGAAACAAATAAAATGATAATAATAATGATTTATTTTCATTTTATTTTTCATTTATTTCCACTGCTGAGCGGAGGAGCCAACACTGATAATATGGAAAATGCTCTGATTCCCTTTATGAAAGGTATTGGTATGGGGAATTCAGCTTTTGTCTATGTGTTATTAGTAGGTGATTTTAACATTCATTTGTGTGAGGATTCGCAAACAAATTTCATACATTAGACTGCATGATCTGGCCAGGACTCCACATGGAACACACTCGGTAATGAGACCTGCTCAATTCGACTATAAACTAGTTCAATATTTTAGTTTATTCTTTTGATAAACTTGTTCCCTCTGTGTATCCCTTAATTCCTCCAATGGTCTAAAGAAAGGGCTACACTTCTGTAATTGACTTTGTCTTTGTATCTGCACTCCTTTTCACTTAGATAAATTAGGTCAATTAGCTGCAGTGCTTATAATTCAATCTGTTTTTCTCTGGGTTAGACAAATCCTGTTATAAGGAGCCCCTGGGTGCCAAAAGTGAGTGGGCTACCACAAGTCAAGGAAGAATAGGATGGTAACATGTGGTGCCTAAGGTTTTTAACAGGGAGTTGGTGGTCCGTTGAACTAGTTAAAAGCTGAGATTAACCCTTTCCATGCTCATGACGAGCTCAGCTCGTCATGAGGCACAGTGGAGCTGTGCTGATGACGAGCTGAGCTCGTCATGAAACGATGTAAATCTGAAGTCTTCAGCACCGGAGGGGAAAATGTGCAGCAGCGATGTGGTTAAAAGGTGGAAAAATTGTGTAAAAAACACCTGGAAAGCTTTCTTAAAGCTTGGTGCCTGAAGAATTGTCCTTTGTTTTGGAGCCTCATCAATTGACCTTACTTTGCTCTTGTGAGAATGGGTCCTTTTGCCATTGTGGGGCATATTACCAAGCAATAGCGATAATTATCGCTATTGATTGGTTAGAGACAAAAATTTACCGCTGAGCTGCGGCGATTTTTAACGCAAATAAACCTTGGTATTAGCAAGGTTTATCGCAAATGCGATATAAATCGCCGCAATGCATGAATATTGCTGAAAAGTCAGCGATATTCATGCATTACCGAGCTAATGCTCTTAGCCATGTTATCCACCTCCCATTGGATAACATGGCTAAGAACTGCTCAGGGCAAGTGTTAGCTTTTGGAGATATTCGCGCTTAGCGCGAATATCTCCAAACGTTGGTAATAGGAGATAGCGATGTTAGCGACTGTTTCCAGTCACTAACATCTTGGCACGCCCACTTTGCATGTCATTAGTGATAAATATCACTGACATGCAAAGTGGGGCGCAAGATGGTCGCTATCTCTTACTAGCTGTCGCTAACTGGTGTTAGCAACAGCTAGGTAATAGGGAGATAATTTTATCTCCGCTTTCTTGGCTTTTAAAGCCAAAAAGCGGAGATAAACCCCCTTGATAATATGCCTGTGTATTACTCCGAACTGTTCGGTCTCACTCTTTGCTGGGATATATAACTACATGGTTCCCGTTGTGGACCTTGAAGAACAGCTGTCGGGTATTAGGGTTTCTAATTCAGTTTTTACCCTAGTGGAAATGAAAGCAGGTATTTTAGAACTTTCTAAGAGCAAAGCCCTAGTCCATACAGTATTCCCCAAGAACTGTACATAAATGACCCTGAGATATGGGTAGGCCGTCAAGTAATCAGTAAAAACTGATTGTGCCCGACAGTACCCTACCGTCTGAAAATCAGCGGACCCTTTTTAAACCGAGCATCACTAATTTTGTGCATGTACAATCTTAGACTCTGGATCAGCTGAGGACCTAAGTGCTTTCCCCCACCCTCCCTCAAACTCACTGGCCCTGGAAGAAGCTGTAGTGAACCAGCAGGTTTCTGCATCTGCGCCCTCCTATATCCTTGCCAACAAAAATAACCACAAGTCAGCCCTGCCTGCAGCAGGGATTTTAGGAATATGGTGTATAAGCATGCTGCCATTTGTGGCATCAAGCTTTGTAAAGCAGCAGCACTTCCTCTCCAGTACAGTAAAATGATACGTGTGGTGTCTCAGGATTTGGTGCCACCTCTTGCTCTTCTCCCAGTATGTAACTATATCTCCACTCTCTGACTTGAATGAAAGGACAGGTACTGGGACTCCTCAGAGGGACGGGTCCCTGGCCAGCCAATCATAAGTATCAGCAGCCCACACCTATGGTCCCTCTCTTTCAAGCAGTTTAAAGGCCAGTATCTAAGTATTCCGGCACCTCTTGAGCGTGACTGCGTCATCCATCCAAAGATGCAAGATACCTCAGTGGGTTAACAAATCAGGTGCTGAAATCGGCCTGCAGGCTGGTGGGGCTAACTCATTTGCCCATCGTTTGGAGGTTGATGAAAGAAGTGTCATCACTTTTATTAAGAGTGCATATTAAGTAGCGCAATATAATCATGCAACACTGCTGTAGTAAATACTGGGGGCCTAATTTATGAGGTTTTGCCGTAGGGAAGCGCAGCAGGCCTTCCTGCTGTGCTTCCCTACAGCAAAAGAAAAGGGGAGGAATGTACCGTACCTATGAGATACGGCGCATTCCTGTCCTTTTTCCCTGTGCCGGCGCACGGTGGGCTGACGAGCGCCAACAAAGGCACCTTTGCACAATGGTGCAAGGGTGCCTGCCTTGCGGGATGATTATTTTGGTACAGGAAGGGAAACCTCTCCATACAAAAATAATCACAAGAGGCCTTTTCTCTTTCTATGTGTGCTGCAGAATGCAGCACACATAGAAAAAGGGAAAACGAGGAGGAATAAAGATATTGCGCCTCCCTTACACCTCCCCTGGGGAGGCGTAAGGGAGGCGCAACGGGGAGAAATATCTTTATTTCTCCTCGTTTTTCCTATTTCTATGTGTGCTGCCTACGCCTTCCCTGGGGAGGCGTAGGCTTTTGGCACTGCCTCGGATTTTCAATTTCTCGGAAATCTCGGGCAGTGTCAAAAGGCCATGGATGTTGCTGGGAACGCCCCCAGCAACACCCATTGCACTCCCCTTTAGCGCAGAACACTGCATTAAAGGGACTGATATTTATCAGGCAGCATTAAGCCAAAAAAAGTGGCTTCGTGCTTCCTGATAAATATCATGCAGACTTCTGCGCCACGAACGTCACAAAGATTTACATTCAGATGGTGCAAGGGGCCTCATAAATGAGGCCCTGGATGTTCCAAAAGATTTTCTATGTTCAACAGTCTCATCGCAGGCTATCAGAAGGTGGCATGGGATTAGAAAGCAGCTCAATGGGCTAATGCACCTGCCAGATTCATGTAAGCTTGAACCACAGTGAGTTAAAATCTCTCCTGGGATCAACTAGGTGAGTCAGATACATAGAATTTTTGTTAGACCAATACTAAACTTTGAAGGGTTTAACATTCTACAATACCATTCATTGAGTGAGGAAGTAGTTTGGTTGAAAACTTTACAACTTTTTGAATAGTCTGTTATTACTTTTTGTCCCTTGAGCTGTTTATAATAATTGGTGTTGTGTGTTTCTGTACCGTATGTTTTTTTGGTTGAAATTTTATATAGCGCTAACTCGACCCAAAGGTACTAGAGTGCTTTCCATGAGCACCAGGTACATTACAGAAGGACCCATTCATTTTTGTAGCCACAGGGAGATTAAGTGATTTGCCTAGAATCATAGGATGTTCAGCCCACACTGAGACTCTAACCCGGTTCCCTAGTTTCAAAGTCAGCAGCTCTGGCCATTACGCTTCTTGACGCTCACAATGAAAATGACTTTGATGTAAACACAGCTGCGGATTGGTTGCGTCAGAACTCGTTACAGCTCAATGGGGCAAAAACTGAAGTTCTCTACTGCTCGGTAGATCGTGCGCCTCGCCCTCTGCCTGAGGGACTTTGGCCTTCTTCTACCTTAGGCACTATCGCAGCGGCAGACTCAGTCCGTAACCTAGGTGTCCTGCTCGGGCCTAGTCTCCAGCTGGACGCCTTCGTTAACAAAACCACGGCGACTTGTAGGCTGCTGTTGCGTATGTTGCGGAAGATTCTGCCACTACTTCCTCATTCAGCGAGGACGGAAGCAGTGCGGAGTATCATCCTCAGTAGGTTAGACTACTGCAACGCACTGCTTCTGGGAGCCCCCGGCACTCTAATTATGAAGCTACAGCGGGTACAGAACATGGCTGCTAAACTGGCGCTTTCGCGGCCATGGTCTGCTTCGTCCTCTCTCGTCCTTTCAGACCTGCACTGGTTACCGGTGCAAAAACGGATCTGTTTTAAATCAGCTTGCTTGATCTTTAGAGCCATGCATGGGCTGGGTCCAGTGGTACTGCAAGGTCTTTTTTCTTGGTACTCTGCTGCCAGACTTCTGAGATCCTCCTCGGCCTTCTTGGTGACTGTTCCTAAGATAAAAAGGGTGAGGATGGGCGGCCGCTCTTTCAGCTTTACGGCCGCCAAGCTTTGGAACTCCTTACCTCTGGCCCTAAGGTGCAAGCAGGATCTCACGTCTTTTAGAAAGGACCTTAAAACCTACCTTTTTCCGAAGGCAGTGTAATTGACATCGGTAGGAATGTTCTGTGGTCAAAGCGCCAGGATGCCCTTTGGGTGACAGTGGCGCTATATAAGTATGCCTACATACATACAGACTTTCTTATAGAGTCGAAAAGGGAGACTTCTTGACAATTCGGTACAGCTGGAGTCCAGGTGAGTGTTCTCAATGCACAGCCAGGATTGTGATTGACTTTGCTTTAGTCCCTTAGGCTTCTTGATTCACCCCGACATAATCAATAAGATGCCTACTGTTTCTTACCTTTGTGTCTCTAAGATTAAGGGTGTTCCTCAGAAATCCGCAGTAAAGGCAGACCTGGCTAATTGTATGTCAGCAAGGCAGACTTAGCCTTTCATGCTTCTGATAAATTGGGTATTCTTGAGTTCACAGTCTTTAAGAACCACCTCCTCAACAAACAGCTTAATCTGAAGAGGTATTGGACTTTCATATATTTCACAAAAATATATGTTAGTATTCCAGGAAATATTGAAAATCCTCATGCGTAAATGAGGCAGGCATTCCTATGCACGAGTGATATTTATTTCTGTTCTGGCAAAATATGTTTTTTTTCCAATAATTGCTATTTAGCAAACCAAGAGAGTTCCTTTACTTCCCAGGTAGGTCCCATTATTTATATTTACATCAGTCTTTTATTTCCAAGGTAGGTCCATTTATCCTGTGTAAATCTGTTCTTTCACTTCAGAGGTATGTTCCTTTTTTCTGTGTAAATTCCTCCTTAACTTCCCGGGTAGTTCTCCTTATTTTCCTGTACAGTTCTCTTTTACTTCCCAGGTAGTTCCCTTATTCCTGTGGCAGGTTTCTTTTACTTCTCAGGCTGGCCCTTATATTCGTATGGAAAACATCAAAGTGGTGTCCCTCATGTGACACTTGATTTTCTTACAAGCCAGACACTGTCCTATTCACACATCAACCATACACATACTAAAATACTGAACCCAATTATATGTGATGATGTGTCATTTTATTACTATAGAAGTGATATGAAAATTCGATTAAATCAATATAAAAAGTCTTTAAGAAACAATGTAGGTGCAATTGAAACAGGGCCTTATCTCTTCTTGTATTGACCACAAATTACTAATATCTATACTGGTACAATTCATACATCAATATATATAGATTTAAAACACATTAAATCATGGAGATCACATATTTGAATCTGGCATTTGACCTCCCAAATGCACAGATAATATAAGCAAAAAAAGTATAGTTGTCTTCATGTTTAATGCGTTTTTAATCTATATATATTGATGAATGAACTGTACTTGTTTAAACCAGGTGCCAGGTTCACTATAGATCTTTTTTCAAAGTTTGTCTTCTGTGTGTATATACAAAAGGGAAAAGATGCAGTAAATGAGCTAAATCAAGTGGGTGATGTCTTTCACACTGGCAAGAGAAAATGCTTCTACAAAGGGCCGTGAGGAAGGCAGGCACAAGTCATTCAACTTTACTGCAATCAAGAGGCGAATTGAGAATTCAGGAGCGAATTAATTTGGTAAAACATGCATAACAGCCATCGCTAGAGTAGGGCAGCCTTTTTGTGTGCACAGAGGGCCGCTCCTTGCCTCTGATGTGGGTGAACACCTGCCCTTCCCATTGGCCCTGGTCTGAGCTCAGCTATGAACCGGTCACAGCCTGCTGCGGCCTTTGTTTGATGGTCAATGTTGAGAGGGACTTTTCACATATAACAGTTTACATGGGAAAGAAAGAGCGAGCACGCATGGCCAAATACTCTAAAGAAGTATTGCATGGTGTACTACAATAATACATTTGTCAAAATGTAGTTGGATCTCATATACACTGTATGTACACTGTCCATATGTTATGGACTAACAGTGCAAAAACATTCCATAAACACTAGTTCAAGTTTAATTTATTTGCATAGTTAATTAAAACCATTGCAATACAAAAAATATATTAATTTAAAAACTATCAAGTACATAAATAAAACTCTTGTATCTAAAAAGCCATATTGTCAGTATTCCCAAATTATATGCTCAGAGTGATCTCAGACCCCTTGCACTTATACGAGTGCTATTTCAGGCTAGGTTCCTGTTGTCCGCATTTCTGGCATCTTGCTGCCGCACAGTCTCAGATATTTTACTGTTCTGCAGTTCAATTGTGGACCGCTCGGTTCAAAACATGCCAGCAGAGCTTGCCTCCTGGTGCGGATCCCTCGTTGATTGAAAGGTTGTTTCAGAAATGTCTTTCGTTCCATTGTAAGTCCCATAAACAGTAGAAAAACACTGCTTCTGTTGTTTTAAATGGTGCAAAAATTTGTAACCACTGATAACCATAGTTTTTTAAAGGTATTGAAATCACTGGAAAACTTTGAAAAAAACCACCAGAATTTACCACAAATAGAAACTAAAAACCGGAAAGCCTAGATATGGGCTTCCTTACTCACACAGACACTAAACGCAAGAGATCACCACATTCTTGGACCATCTCAACTATTGTCCGGATCAATAAAAAAGGAGACAAGGACAACACCTAGTGTTATAGACTGATATCTTTTATCGACAGTATTGTGAAGGTAGAGAGGGAGGTCATCCTAAATAGAAAACAGCCTGGGGTGATGAAAATAACATTATGTCTGATCTTTAATATGGATTCAGACCAGGTAGGTCCAATATGAACAATGCTTGAACCTGTATAGGATTATTAATACATATACAGATGCTAGATCAGGCTCAATTCATATGGGTTTCATGACCTTACCTTGGCCTTCAATAAAGTCAACAACTATAAATTATCGCAAGTTCTTTTGGCTATGGGGGTAAAACTTGACATTGTTTTCTTCTTGAGGGATCTCCATGGAAACATTTTGGCAGTAATTCAATACAGCAATGACCATGCCTGCACATAACCCTTTACACCTAATAGAGGGGCTTCTACAAGGTTGCATTCTTGTCATATTTCTGTTTACATTTGTATGTAAATCAATTAAAGAAGGTGATAATAGTGAGTGACTGGAGCAGATTACCCTTTATTGGGACATGACCTTACCAGTATTTCTCTACGTGGATGACGCAGTTCTGTTAGCCAGAACTGAAAGAGGCCTGGATGCACTTGTTGCTTTTATGGAAGATATGGACCTGACCACACATTTTAATAAATCTTTGTAATGCTGGCAGTATCATGATTCTTTGAAACCTAAGGATATTTGGGTTGGAGGGCCCCCACAACTAGAAAGATGCTTGCCTTTTTTTATCTGGAGATTTTGTTTGATTCTGGTACAAATTGGAAACCCCTCATCCAAGCTAATAGATGAATCTACAAGAGCAATCGCTGCAGTAGCATGTTTTACTCCTAGGAGAGGCTGGAAACCTTTTAGCATAATATTATATATTATATATCAGGCAAAGTGTCTCCCTAAAGTACTCAATGGTAGCTACTGCAGATAATGGAGTGTACATTTTTAGCCACATATTAAGTGTTCTGCAATGTGTCCCTTTATTTATAGTGCAAAAGGAGTTGGGCACATGTTTAACTTAGTTAATGTTAACTAATCTCCACCCCCTCCTGCATTGCTTGACAGTTTGAATTAGAGCAGAACCAAAACTCAATAAGACATTTTGTTGGATTGTCCCTCTCTTGATAAAGCTAATCGTGTCCCATGGTTAAAGTATATCAAGGAGTCTGTTAACATCCTAAGAAGGTGTAATCTATGTGTTAACTCAGGTGGAGTGGTTAAGGCTAACCTGACCCTAGTCAAGCAATACTTTTGAATGTGGTAGCTACCTGACAGAGAAAACCAGAACCTGTAAAAACTTTCTGTTTGGGGGTATGTGTTGTTAAATACTATGCCATACATGGAAACCTACCTCACTTTTGTGACTAACAGTAACCACTGTTGTATATTGACTAGATTCTGGTTAAATGTATTTAATCTATTTCTAGTGAACCCAAAAGGATGGAAGTATACATTGCATTCTGGAATGTTCTGTAGGTTTTTACTAGTCACCCAGGACAGATGACATTATAACTCTGTTAAAGGGTCAAAACTTTTGTCAAGTGGACCCTGCACCATTTTAAAAAAAATTATTGCATGAGGAATTTATTACCTACAGAGTGGCTCATTTTTGTAAGTACTGTTAAACTGAGGCCTTGGGCCACTGATTTTATCTTGCTCTATTTAACTTGTGTATTATTTTTTAGCATTCTGTCTTTTTATCTATACTGTATTTGTTTGTATCTTTCATGGTTATTTTTTTTTTAATTCGAATAAAGCAATTTGAGTGATTGGCCTCTATAAAGTACTTGTGACATCACACTTAGCATTCAGTGAATGAATTAAAGTATTGTAGAGAGTCTGTCATTCTGCTGGTGTATGGGTGCATTCACCTGTCTGCAAAGGAGAGCCCAATCTAGAGTGCTACACTCATGCAGCATAGCATTTTTCCCTAAAGTGCTCCCACAGACAGGTTAAGAGAACTTTTGATGAAAACATAACTGCAGGCATGACCACGGTGTCATGGTGGCCTAATATACAATGGTTTCTGTAGCAGCACGGCTTGCAATGCTACAAAATGCTGCTTGAAATCAGTGCTCCACACTGGGGAATTGGAAATTGCCATAATTAACCTTACTCTGTTCGATTGGGTCATTTTTTCTTGTTAACGCTTGGCATGAGGGAAAAAGATGTGGCGCCAACAGAAGAATCTGTGGCTCTAGGTGGTGTCCCTGGCTTGGCACATGGTGAGGATAAGGGGGAAGCCTGTAGTCTTCAGTGGTGTCTGTTGTCCCCTGGCTAACTAATACTCAAGAAATATGGTACCTAACCTGCGGACTTCACAGGTAAAGCTGTGACCCAGGGGATTATGAGAGAAAATTCCAGGGCTTTTGTGTTCGCTACCTTAGTGGTATGCATTGGGGGCGGAGACCACTAATTGCACTGGCAAGCACCAGCTATGAGATCTGCAGTAGCTGGTCAATTTTGGTGAATGCTGTCCCCCTGCTACTCTCAGACAGAGAGGCTGCCCGAGAGAGGTGCGCGGGGAGGCTTGTTTCTTGGTGATGCACTGTGGTTCCTATAGTGCATATATGCTAACTTCATTCTACACCTGCTGCCATGCACTACAGCAAGACATTGATAATACCAAAAGTCTGTGCTGGAGGTAAAGGGACCTGTGGAGGATGTGCTACTGAAAGGACTTTAGTGGTCTGATGACATAACCACTATTGCAGCTTAGAACTGTAAATTTGTGCCATGACAAATCTAGGAATACCTGACTAGGCCATGGAACACAGAGGTACAGCTGCATTCATACTTTCCATAAGACACCGAAGTGTCTATACAATTGTAAATGTAACTGAACCACATTTAGCATCATAGGGAAAGCTGAAAAACAGGGCAAATTGTAATTTCACCACCACAAAAGTATCAGAGATCGAGTATGTGAGACAGTCCCTGAACCCACAGCAACCTGGACGGCGGGAGGAGAATCAAAGCTGCTACTGCTTGATTTGAAGGCTGGGCTGACGACTGTAGATGGGAAGTTGGATGCAATGACAACCGAAATGGATAAATCAAAGGAACCCATGAACAGACGTAACGTGTGCCTAGATGGAGCGGAACAGCATTTCTCTCATCTGGAGGACGATGGCACTGGACAAATTAATAAATTAATAGTAATGGAGAAGATGCTGGTAGTAGTGATAGCATAGTATGAGAACCTAGAGGCACTCTCCTGCTGCAAATAATGTTAGGATTATGGGACTGGCAGATTCCACACTCATGAGCAAACCTAAACTGTTTGTGGAAACATTGCCATCCGAACTGCCTTGACAACTTTACTGCCATGTTTGTGGTTGAAAGACACCTATATGACCAATCGTTGCACACCTACTTAACTATTGTAACAGGGATACTGTTACGCAGCTTACTAGGGAGCAGGGTCCTATTACACTATCAGCAATTCCAACATTGCTATTTATTTTGAATTTACTGTTGCATTACAGGATGACAGAAGAAAATTCATGGGTGTCAAAAAATGACTGCATGCCAGGGCTATTAGGTATGCCATGTAATATCCAGAAAAACTGTAGTTGGAGACTGGGGAAAGCCTAAATATTTCACTGACTACACGGCTGCGTTGACCTCTGCAGTGCAATACTGCTGAACAAATGACACTGCGACCCTACGGTAATCCTTGCTGAGGACAGGGGAC
The DNA here is from genome assembly GCF_964263255.1 of Lissotriton vulgaris. NCBI lineage: Eukaryota > Metazoa > Chordata > Amphibia > Caudata > Salamandridae > Lissotriton > Lissotriton vulgaris. The sequence goes on from NC_141685.1 coordinate 1,474,397,180, forward strand.
ACACACGAGGACCAAAACGCCATTATTGATGTAAAGAATATGCAGCTCTGTGAACATTCTAACTAATCTCCACAACTTCACTGTTAATTACCAGATTTAATTTATTACAGTTGAGGAATGATGGGCTGTGATATTTAGTGGGCAGGGATGAATCTAAGCATTATGAATATAGATTGCCCTGGTAGTTAGGGGGAGATGCCATGCTCACATGTAAGTAAAACAACATGTTGTTTTTTCTGATTTTAGAATCAATAGTTTCTGGGGTAAGATAGCTGATAGTTGGGGCCTTCAGTGTGGGTAGGCCCCTGACTGTCCGATTTATCAGTGCTGTGTGAGATGGGTGGGATGAAAGAGTTGTGTCACAGATGTTTATTATTCTTATTACTGTGCTTATACAACACCAGATGATAATTCTTTGCATAGGTACTAGGGGTCGATTATGATGGCGGACGGACCTGCGTCCGTCCGCCACCCCCGAGGTGGAGGGACCGTCTGCAGGGGTAGCAGCGTTCCCTCCGTTGGAATTAGGATGTGACCGCCACCCTGGCGGTCACATCCCGTATATTTAATATTGCGTCGGGTGCCGCTTTAAGCAGCACCCGCCGCAAAGTAAAAAATTCATGCTGGGCATTTGCATGCACAAAGCAGCAGGCACCGCGCGGTGCCGGCCGCATTGTGCATGCAAATGCAGGTGGGTACCATAGATACCCCCCATGTGCAACCCCCACACACCCCTTACCCTGGGGGCCCGCAACGGCCCCCAAAGCAGGAACCGTATGCCTTTTTGTGGCGGCATTGCCGCCACGGAGAGGCATTCCTTACAGGCCATCCTAATATGACTGGCGGTGTCCGATAGACACCGCCACATATCAGGCCTTTTCCGCCGCGGTCGCAAGGTGACCTTGGCAGAAAAGGGCGGACGGTATTCCCATCCGCCACGGTCCCCCCCCTGCCATTGTAATATGGCGGGGAAGAAAGGTGCCGGACGGGCAAGGATGGCGGACGGATCGCCACCGCCTGCATGGCGATAGCGATCCGTCTGCCATCCTAATGGACCCCTAAGTCTCCAACTCACATGTGCACTAGTACAAGTATGATCACTCCATGAAAACGTCATGGGATATAGATGGATCCCAAATGTCTAACCTAACATAGATACCACATATAAAGAATATAATTCTTTTTTTAATTTTACACATATAAATCTTATGGTCTTAAAGTTAATATAAACATGTTTTTGCTTTTTATACGTAATGTATTAATAACAAAGAACATACATATGCTCCACACAGTAAAACATATTCACAGATGAATTAAAAACAGACAAATTCATCAATTTTTAAAAACACACATCTCCCATAATACATCACTGTCCAACTATGAACTACTATTTCATCTAAAACTTTTCAGTGGTTTCAGTGTAAGTAGACTGTAAAATGTAGATCGCCTATGCATTTTGATGGGATTATCTTTTACTATCCACCTTCTTCAGGACATTCAATTATTTTGATCTTTCTTTTGTTGTATTCAGAGACAATCTAAAAAAAAGTAAAAACATAAACCAGCAGACATGTTAGAGTTAATGTCTAAAATTATGGAACCTGCCATTCAGGCAAATAATAACTTGACAGTAAAAACTGAAATGCACCTGACCCTACTGCCATTTAGGGAAATGAGAGACAGGAGGTGAATCTCCTTGGACAATAGACACAAGCTAGGCAATGGGTGGGGGGCTTCCCATTATGACCTTTGCTTGGTGTTCAGGGATCGGCCGAAGAGTAATATTATTTCAAGAGTAAGGGATGAGACTGGGGATCTGTGGCTGACTTCAACACACATTCTGAAGTATTTTACTAAATGCTATATGGATTTATACACTACCAAGGTGCACTTTACTGAATAACACACAAATGTCTGACTATTTGGATGACATTGCCATGGCTTGGCTGGAACATGATGTCAGATTACTGTTGAATGAACACTTGGTCATAAACTAGATCTCTGCAGCAATTAATAGCCTGGCCAATGGTAAGACTCTGGGATCAGAAGGCCTTCTGGCAGAATTTTACAAGGTGCATAATGATGTACGCTGGCCACATCTGCTAAAGGTTTAAAATGAGACTCTACAGACACATTGTCTATCACCGTCCTAATGGGAGGCCATACTTTTTACACTGTTAATACCTAATAAAGATCCACAACCCACTAAATCCTTTACTCAACATAGTTATCAAAATATATTGCATATAGATAAACACAGGTGATAAAGGGACTGGTCCTTCAGGACAAGACAGGGTGTGTATCCACTATAGCCATCACCCACAATATTCGCCTGCTGTTCAATATAATATACCGGATAAGTATCAGCATGTTTGGCTTTTTTGGAAGCTGAAAACGCTTTTTATTCACTGGACTGGCTTGTTCTACATGCAGTCTTACAAAGACTGGGGATGGGAACACACATAATATGCATGATAATATTACTATAAACATACTCAATTGCCTGGTACAGATTAATAACTCTTTGTTGGACTCACAAAAGGCGGAGTGCGCACTTTCTGAGGTGCTATCTACCTATATACTATGTACCACTCATTTGTTAACTCCAATGTATATTCATCCTCAATTATTTGTATTACTTTTTATTGGGGACTCATAGAACCCTGGGGGCTCTTTCTTTAGCTTTCACCACTCCGTTTCTAATGCAGTTTTTTCTCTATGTTAATGCCCTTACTATGGTTAAGGTCATTTTGACTTTTATCATTCTTTTATTCTTAGCCCTTGTGGGACAAGTTTGTTATCCTCTATTTTGTCGTTTTTTCCCTTCTTGTCTTTCCCCCTTGTATTCTTATTTTTCCTACCTTTTTCCTTATGTCTTACTTGTTGGTCCATGTATTTGTTGTTATCCTACGTAACTTTTCGCCCAACTTTCGTACTCTCACTATGGAAGTTTTCAGACTTCTCTTTTTCTTTTTTATTATATATCCTCATTATTTATTTGAAGTAAATCATTCACTCTGAATAGTATCTTGAACTGTTAAGGGTCTTTACAATCCAGTTCAGGAACAAAGGGTTAATACTCAGCTTCAAGAGCTCCTGGCTGGCCTCCAGTTTACTGTTTGCCTTGTGCATATACTCTGCTATTCATGATCTCAGGCCTAGCACATAGTCAATCACATTGTCCTTTGCTTCTTTAAGAATCGTCTCTAAAGACTCACAGCAGGCTCAATGGCCCCCTCACAGGGTGTCCAAACAACAACTCAAAGGGACTAAAACCAACCCCTTTCTGTGGCACCTCCCTGTAGGCAAACAGTAGGCATGGGAGGAGAACATACCATCTCCTCCTGAGTTTCTCTGAAAACCCATCTATCATGCCCTTCAGGATTTTCTTGAATCTCTCAATAAGACCATTTGCTTGTGGGTGATAGGGGCTGGTGAACTTGTAGTTGACACCACACTCATCCCACATAGCAGTCAGATAGCTAGACAGAAAGTTTAGGCCCATATCTGATACCACCTCCTTTGGAAAGCCTACTCTGGTGAACATACCAAGCAGTACTCTAGCCACTGCAGTAGCATCAATGGTTCTAAGAGGGATTGCTTTAGGGTATCTAGTGGCATGATCCACTAACACTAAGATATACCTATTCTCTGATGGAGTAGGTGGGTCCAGGGGACCAACAATGTCCATCCCCATCCTTTCCAAAGGAACCTCAACCACTGGCAGTGGTATTAGGGGAGCCTTTGTCTTGCCCCCTGCCTTGCCACTGGCCTGATAGGTGACACAGGAGCTGCAAAACTCCTTTACCTTTTCAGACACATGGGGCCAGTCGAAATGGTTCACCAATCGGTTCCATGTCTTTGTCTGTCCCAAATGTCCTGCCAAGGGGATATCATGACCCAAAGTCAGGATGAACTCTCTGTACTTTCGGGGCACCACCAGCCTCCTGGCGGCACCCTCCTTGAGGTTTCTGGCCTCAGTATAAAGCAGGCCAGCTTCCCAGTAGAGTTTGTGAAATCCACTGTCACCCGCTTCTTCTTGCTTAGAAGCAATCCGCCTCAAGCTCTCAATGGTGAGACAATCTCACTGTCCCTTACTGAACTCCTCTCTGGAGGGTCTACCTGCTCCTGTCAGCTCTGCCAAGTCTGACAGCTCTGGCAGGGATGGAGTCCCTACCGCAGAGGCTAGATCCTCCTTATCAGGGTTAGATTCTTCTTGCACCTCTGGAGTTCCCTGGGCTGGCTCACCAGGACCAGTACCCTTGTCCTTGGATGCTTGGCCCTTTGTTCCATGGTCAAAGTGAGGAGCCCCTCCCGTCTGGCTAGTCTGTTACCTAGTCGCAGCAAATACCCCCTCGGGGAGCTCTATTATTTTCATATGGAGTCCCCCTCCACCTCTGACCAAATAGAGCCTTCAAGATCATTGCCCAGTAAACACTGGACTGGGAGCATCTTTGACACAGCTACCTTCATAGGGCCTGTCACACCACCCCATTCCAAATCCACCACAGCCATATGATGGAGTTTGGTAGTGCTGTCTGCATAAGTCCTTGAAACAAGATTGAAATGTCAAATTGCCCTACTTCAAGTTTCTCATCTCATGGATAAAGATGTAAATTCCTTAAAGAAAAACTGGATGGTCATTCTTTCTGTTCCCCTCCAAAGAATAACAAAAATGGGATACTGGTCTTGACGGAACACCAAGAGATGGATGAGGAGGATGTGTGGATCTTACTTCATTTTAAGATTAATGACAGCCCACTATCACTTTTCAATGTCTATGGTCCTACTGGGGATGATTTGAATTTCGGCAATAATATCTCATTGAAGTTAATGTCTACCTTTAACACCAATTTGGTAATAGGAGGGAATTGCAATCAAATTGTGGATCCATTTCTCGACCAATACTCAACCTCATGGTAAATTCGTACTAAGATGCAAAAATCATTTAAACATTCTGGGGCCGATTCTGATTCGGTAAAATCCCTTACAAATAGCCGTACGGAGCATATTTTCCGTACGAATCGTACCCTTAAATGTCCCCGTACTTACGATGAAGTACGATTCGGACCCAAAGCAGGTCTCCGTACGAATCGTACGAATCGCATTCGGAACACGCAGTATGCAACGTCCGTACGAATCCAAGCAGCATTTTCCGACCCAGCAAGTAAGATTCGTCTCGTCAACACTCTGTACAACTCTTTTTCTATGGGAGCTCAAAACGTACAGAAATGCAGATTTCGGCTCGAACCGCATATGAAATGGACCCCCCTGAGTATGGTGCGTACACCCCATGATTGCAGGGGTACGGTGCGTAGGGGTACAGTGCGTACATCCCATGATTACAGGGGTACGGTGCGTATGTGATTGTCGGGTCGTACAGCATGTTTACGATTCGTACGGTTCACTGTGAGGGTCCGTGTCATACAGATTTTCCTTCTCTTTTTGTGTGGTTCTTAACGATTCGGTCGTATATTTTTCAAACGAATCGTACTACGCGATTCAGACGGAATTGTATGAGTCGTACAGAAAGCGCTACGGATTCGATTCGGTCGTACGATTGGTTTACTGAATCAGAATCAGACCCTCTCTGTCTGCTAGGGGATTTGTTAATGCTTGGCGTATTTATTATCCAGATGTTTTGGAATATACTTTTTACTCACCTAAACATGAATCTAGATCCAGGAGAGATTTCATTTTTTTTCGCCCCAATATATTAGGCTCCCTGGCAAATGCTTAAATGAATGCTATTCTTATATCAGACCATGCTGCTCTCATTATTAATCGCGATCTTTTCCTTCATACCCCTCGATCCAATAGATGGCCTATTACTAATTCATTTATTAAAGATAGGTCTTTTGTTGATAAATTTGAATGTTTTGCAATTGAATTTTCTCATTTAATGACACAACTGATGTGTCTTTTGATATGATATGGGATTTGTTTAATACGACTGCTAGAGGTTTTATTATTAATTGCGTAGTGGTCAAGAAGAAGATTACCTTAGCTGAAACTTCCTCCATTTTACAACTGAATAAAGACCTTGAACATAAATATTTTTGAAATGCCAAACCAATTTCATTTGCATGTCTGACCCAAGCTAAATTAAATTTCAACAGAAACTCCACCCTTAGTGCATATGGCACATTACTTACAGTTATTGATAAATATTATGGTGGGCGTAATAGAGCAGGAAAGCTGTTAGTCAATTATTTAAAAATATTGAAGGAAAGGTCAGAAATACCTATTATTTCTGATGAGCAAATGTCACACACATTATAAGGATTCTGAGATCTTAGACATTTTTATGGATTATTAATAGCAATTCTAAATTCCTGAAATGTCATCTTCGAAAAAGGAACTAGATGGATTTTTTTGCCAACATACCTGATTTTCCCCAACATTGGGTAGATCACTCTCCATTAGAAAAGGATATTAATATTCATGAAATTTATGTTGTCCTCACATAGCAACCCCCTGACAAAACACCCAGTCCCTATGTGTTTACAGTTGAGTTTTATTTGTGTTTTTCAAAATTTTTAATACCAAAACTCTTTTTTCTATCCTCATTGTGGCTTTCTTGGAGTTATTTTGTGTTTCCTCCCTAAGAAAGATCGAGATTTATCTGAAAACATTTTGTGTAACTTTTAACCCTAGAATTAATAAATGTATCCCCGATTTAATTGGTATTAAACAGCCTGGTTTGTCAAATGTAGATATATCATAGACAATTTCAGGAACTTCCTTAAAGTTATACACGCTGATTCCTACAGTTCACTACCATTTGCTGCAATTACACTAGATGCTGAAAAAGCCTTTGGTCGAGAACATTGGATTTTTTTGTTGAAGGCCTTACATTAGCATGGATTTTGTCCCAATATTTTAAACTTCATTAACTTGTTTTATTCTACACCTGAAACATCTGTGTTTGTCAAGGGTCTCCAATCTGCTTATTTTGATTTAAAAAGGGAAAAAGGGATACAAAACATGGTTACTCTCTTTACATGCTGTTATTTATTTTAGCCCTAGGACTCTTTTTGAACAAATTTGCAGATTGATTGCATTGTCAGTTATAAACATAGAGATAATGATGTTAAGTTTACAACAAATGCAGACAACCTATTATTATTTTCATCAAATCCTGAAGCCAAATTGCATTTGTTTTTTCATTTACTACTTTGGTATTCTGGAGTATCAGGATACAAATTGAATATTGGTAACACAGAAGTCATGCCATTAAATAAATTCTGTCTTAAAGATATATTTGTAAATTCTGACTTTTCCTAGCATTCTACCTGTATTAAATGTCTAGGTGTTATATACTGTCTGTCAATAAGGGGCACCATTGTTGCCAACACAAAACATAGGCTTTTATCCCTTAGTACAAGATGATCCCCTCTAGTTCTGTCTTGGTGCATTAGATTAGACACACTGAAGATGATGAAGCTACCAGTTGCTAACTTTCGTCTAACAATCCTCCCCACTAAGATCCCTCATACATTTCTTAAAATCTATTGATACTATTTTAAGGAAACTCTTATGGAACGATACTCACCTTACTTTCTTTGGACTCAGAAGTTGTTCCTGTAGTTTTCAAGATACATTGAACTTGCCTCTATTGCCCTATTTTCATTCTGTGATTTGGTATATTTTACACATAAAACCAAATTTATTTCCTCACATGTTGTAATCCATTCCATATTCCTTGCTAAATATTTTCTTCTTCAAACACAATTTCCATTATACAATTTTAGAGTCTCCTCTATATGGCATAATAAAACCAAAATTATCAATAAAAATATTTCTGGGCAGTAGTCATTTCATAAATGTGTCTAAAATGTTAATCAACGTTTAAAAGCTAATCAATAAATGTCATTACAAACATTCCACTGCACAGTTAATATGCCCTCCTCTTCAAATTTGACCAAATGATTCACTCCATTACACAAGCTTTACCTATCACATCTATACAGTGCTCACAACTACATTGACTCCTTCATTATTCATGATTTTCATGCTGAGTGGAAAGTGTGTCAAATTTACAAGGCTTTAGTTCCCTCAGATGTCTACATAGATAAATCCAAAGTGAAACCACAATGGGAAACAGATTCTCATCAATCTTTTTGAATCCCGCTGTGGAATAAAATTTGGTCCAAAATTCTCTCCACTTCTCGTGCAGCTAGCACCATTGAAACATTATTTTGCTTTTCTAAAAGGTTATTTTTAAACCCATATTCTCTGTATAAAATGAAAATCTCTACCGATAGTAGGTGGTGGTCATGTAATGCGGATAATAGTGATGTACAACATATGTGTTTTTTGCCTGTTCGTGAGTTCACCTCTTTTGGTTATAGTTTTGGGAGGAGATTGATGATTTATGTTCTCTTCAATTACCATTTGACAAAGTTTATATTTTTTAGGAGGCTCCTGAAGTGTCTGGAATGGTGATAAAATGATTAGGGAAGGTCATGGATTTTCCTATTGCTCTTGCGTTGCAGATAATTACTTCAGATTAGGAGGGCACTACGCATATCACTTTTGCAAGATGGTGAATGTTTGTCATAACCACAGACTTGATAGAGCACACTCATCCTCTGTACAAAACATCATTAAGAGGGACATTTTGTGGAGACCTCCTTCCTGTCTACACCTGCTTGAGAAACATCTGCAAAACGCATGGCATTCGACTCACCTTAATGTTTTATTGCTTATTATATTACTTGCAATAGTTAGATTCATGTTACTGGTAGTTTACCATATTCTCCTGCTATTGGTTCATTATGTAAGGATGCTTCCTTTCTTCCTTCTTCTGTTTTCTTTCCTTTCTTAATACACAAAATTACAAAAAATGCTTTGTACTTTTTATTTGCACAACTCTTTTATGGGTTTGAACTCGAGTGTTGCCGTTTTTTTAATTTTTATTTACCGGTAATATTACCTTTATTGTATTACATTGTAGTTGTTTTATTCTTCTAGCTAGGACTATTCTAGTACCCATTTAGACACAAACACATTGAGCTATGGCACAAGCTAGTATTTTTTAAAACTTTACTTGGGTTATATCACACACCCACTTAGTTACACAAATTTGACAGTGCAGGCCGCATGAATCTCCCCAATGTAACAAAACCTCAGGCTGATTTTCTTCATCTCACATGGACATGCCGGAATATTGCTGACTATTAAGGGAAAATACTAAAAGTGATTCTGGCAATGATAGGATATGTTGCAAAGATACCAAAAACTTTGAGATGCTAGGTAGCGATACTGCTACTGCTCACCAAAAGAGAGCCAGAGAGTGACATCCATTGGATGTACCAACGCCAACACAAACTGGAAGGATAAAAGTGTTACTGTTTAGAATATATATGCTGAAGTGTTTACGAATATGCATGTAATAATATCTATTGCCAAAGATATATGAACGCTTTTTAGGGCATATCTGGCACAATTAAACCAATGTTCTAGCTCTGCTGCAAAAAGATGCAAAGCTCACATTACTATTTGAGAACTGTAACCTATGTGATATGAGCAATACTATGTGAATGTTATGAGTCACATTTTGTTTTATTTTAGAAGCTTGTGTTGGGCTTTTCCAATCCTTAGACTGAATTGGGATATCAGTATATAGGTAGACATGCCCAATGATTAATATGTACAATGGTGTGAAGTATGTTTGTAATGTACAATTATTATTTTTTTTTTAAACAACGTTTTTGTTTCCTAGAGCTTAATTCCTATTGTGATGGGTTGTTGTTGAGAAACATATCAAATAATGTCACTAAAGCACAGAGTTTTCTACCTCTATGTTTGGTGCATTTCTACTGTTTCTTGCTTGTGAGTGCCATGGGCAACAAGTCCTAAATAGGGTTGCTGAGGTGCATCTGGTTAAATTTTTCCAATTGTGCAGTAGGCTGAAGTATTGTATGTAATGTATTTTGTTTCTGGTGGTGCTCCAAGAGTGGTAGTAGGGTGCTCTTGTGCAACCACCCATGTTTTTAATGCAAATCCCTATGAACTGATAAAAGGAGAAAGGATTTTGCTCCAAACATAACACCCATTTCAGGCAGGCATAAAAAGGGAAAATATTTTTATTTCTCCTCACTTTTCCAAGTTTGCTTGTGTGCTGCAACATACAGCACACATCCAAAGTGGGGAAAGTCTTAAAGTTTATGTAGGACAAGAATTTTATATTAGAACACCATCCTTGCAGTAGAAAACCTATGCAGGCATTTTGCAGACACATTTGCACTGTCATGGTCACAGTATGATCATTCGGGAATTAACGTTTGTACTGGGTAGATTACTCAGCTCCTACAGCAATGTTTACAAGTGAGTGTGGTCACTCTTGATTTAGTATTTACTTTTTGTTTTTTGTCGGGAATCCAGTTATTATTTTTAATTTGCGTGGATCACTCAGATCCTGACACAACGTTTCCCAGCGATTGTGCTCACTTTTCATTTAGACCCGCATTTATCTCGATTTGGCGTAGGGCAGCGCAGCTAGTCAGCTTCCTGCACTGCTCTATGCCAATGTGAAAGGCCTGAAATGCACCATGTTTATGCAATACAGTGCATTTTTCTCTTTTCCCCCTGTGCTGGTGCCATTTAAGAAGCTTAGCACCAATGTACCATGGTGCAAGGGTCCCTGTATTGTCGGCAAGATCGTTTTTGTACAGGAAGGGGCAGCTTCCTACACGAAAACAATCCTAAGAGACATTTTCCTCTTTCTGTGTTTGCACAATGCAACACACATAGAAAGTGGAAAACAAGCATTGGCATTGCTAATAGGTCTCGCTTTTGGGACCTTATAAGTATTTAGTTATGCAGCACAATATCCTTGGTGCAACAGCATCAACTGTTGCATGGCTAAAAACTTATAAGGTCCAAAGGCGAGACCTAGTAACTTTGCCAGTGCTTGTTTAATTTAGCTCCCTGGCATCAGCCATGGGTGCCTCTGTTGCCTGCGCCATCAGGGGAAATAACTGGAGGAAAGAGCATCACAATCGTGCATCCCTTCACATGAAGGTGCTCACTAACAAGACACATATTGTTGCTCTGAGGAAACCGGAGATAAACGTAGGTGCCAATTGTCGAACTGCACCGGGATCATGACTGAGGCGCGTCCTTTTCACAGTCTCATGGGCTCTGTTGGCAGTAGTGAAAGATGGAGGGGTTGGTGGCTCTATGTCCTATAGAGAACCTAGACGTATTACTTCATAGCAATCGGAAACAATATCGCTGGTGCCTTCTGTGCGCCCCACAGTCTGCGTCCATGCACGCAATGAGTGCAGTGCGCAACCCCTGCCACAGCCACTCTTTCTCCTACATCTTCTTCATCTAGTCGTTTGTTAATTATGGTTTCCTGAAAATCAACATGAACACAGATTTGACAAGTAAAGGGTGAAAAAAACAGAAACAATGTGCGATAGTCGGGACAGTCCTTCCCATCATGTGTTGCGCTTTTCACACAAGATATCCATATCGTTATACTGCTGTGCTTTGGCGCCGCAAAACTATTATTCCAGATATGCCCAAAGCAGCAAAGAACTGCCGGTGGTTAGAGCAAGAAACTGTGTCCGGGTTTAAAAGGATCATGCATCGTGCACAGCTCTCGTGTATAGCGACTCAAGGTACATACAGAAGCACAGCGTGCAGGCCTGCAGTTGTCACCACCATGTGGTACATTACCAGAAAGTGTGGTACCGCAAAGTGCAGCGCAATATTATAAAGCGCATAGCTGCACTGCATCACAAATACAGTCATTTAACACCACAAACATCACCAACCCTTGACAAAGCCATCTCGTATAGCGCCCTGATGTACGGCAGCGAAACATGCAGCGAGCGCCATGCTACTCAATGGTACACGTCACATCAATAAACACAAAGCGCAGCATCGCATCGCAGAGAGTCTGTGCGTGCCCAGCAAAAATTGTGGCCCGCTGTGTTCAGCACCTTAATGCGCACCAACAAACATTACAGCGCCACAAAGTGCAGCATTTTCTTGTACAGCACCACTGTGCATCAGTGCATGGTGACACGCTACATCATCGCCACACTGTAGGGTCTCCTCCTGTGCAACACTGCAAAGCAGCACATTCTGCAGAAGCAGCGCACGCAAGGTGTGCAACAACCCACTGCAGCGCCCTACAGCACACTAATCCCTTCCAAAAGAAGCACGTTGTGGGGTACCTCGATGCACACCCAACACTGCACAAATGGGGCAGTAACACTGCAGGACTGCACAGCAGCGATGGGCTGAACCGCGCGCAGCCACCGTCCCAGGCCTTCCGGCAGCGACTGTTGCCGAGCACTAGGTTGGAAACATGGCTCAAAAGCAGGATTTCTGCCATCTTTGTGTAACTGCAACAGAAGCACAGCATGCAGGCCCGCAGTTCTAACCACCATGTGGTACATCACCAGAATATGTGCATAAGTAAAGCACTGTGGATGCTGTGCTGTAGAAGCTAAGTCTGAACTGTTGTGTTCTGAGCACTCCTGAGTTTCTAAGATTATTGGAAGATCCACCGTTTCGACCTATTGTGGCGGGCTGCAATTCTATCTTTGAACCGGCTGGGCAAATAATTGACTATTTTTTACAACCATTCATTCAAAAATGGCACACATATATACAAGACACAACGGATTTTTAATGAAGTTGGCATCTGTCAAATTGAAAGCAGGAAGAGAATACACTCTGTGTACCATAGATGTTGTGTCTTTGTACACTTCGATTGGACATACCGATGGACTTGAAGCTGAAGAATGGATGTTGTTACAACATCCAGAAATGGAAATTAACCCAGTGTTTTTGCTTGAGCTAACACAGTTCTGTTTAAAAAACAGTTATTTCCAGTGGTCTGAAAGATTCTACATGCAATTGAACGGAACATCGATGGGCTTTACTGGGGCTCCAGTATTTGCCAACACCTACATGGCTAAATTAGAGCATGTATTTACAACAAGGGGTGGTGAAGGACAGAGTCTCTGAATTAAGCAGAAAGCTCTCACCCAGTCAAGAGATCAGGGCTAGATCCAACACCGTTTTTTAGCTCACTACACCATCCCAGTTTCAGAACCTGGCTGTATGCAAATTAGTCTGTTCCTGTCCCAGTGCATGATGGGAACAGGACAAACCAAACTACAAAAGCCAATTCTTACACTGGGAAGGAAACAAGCTCCCGGGGACCGGTTTCTGGCATTACAGCCGTCTTCGGCCCGGTTTGCTTGAATCCTGATGGTGCAATGAGCAAGGGTCTCACATCTGAGAATACCCTTCCACGCTTAGGGTGGACAAAAATATTTACAACAAGGGGTGGTGAAGGACAGAGTCTCTGAATTAAGCAGAAAGCTCTCACCCAGTCAAGAGATCAGGGCTAGATCCAACACCGTTTTTTAGCTCACTGCACCATCCCAGTTTCAGAACCTGGCTGTATGCAAATTAGTCTGTTCCTGTCCCAGTGCATGATGGGAACAGGACAAACCAAACTACAAAAGCCAATTCTTACACTGGGAAGGAAACAAGCTCCCGGGGACCGGTTTCTGGCATTACAGCCGTCTTCGGCCCGGTTTGCTTGAATCCTGATGGTGCAATGAGCAAGGGTCTCACATCTGAGAATACCCTTCCACGCTTAGGGTGGACAAAAATATTTACAACAAGGGGTGGTGAAGGACAGAGTCTCTGAATTAAGCAGAAAGCTCTCACCCAGTCAAGAGATCAGGGCTAGATCCAACACCGTTTTTTTGGCTCACTGCACCATCCCAGTTTCAGAACCTGGCTGTATGCAAATTAGTCTGTTCCTGTCCCAGTGCATGATGGGAACAGGACAAACCAAACTACAAAAGCCAATTCTTACACTGGGAAGGAAACAAGCTCCCGGGGACTGGTTTCTGGCATTACAGCCGTCTTCGGCCCGGTTTGCTTGAATCCTGATGGTGCAATGAGCAAGGGTCTCACATCTGAGAATACCCTTCCACGCTTAGGGTGGACAAAAATATTTACAACAAGGGGTGGTGAAGGACAGAGTCTCTGAATTAAGCAGAAAGCTCTCACCCAGTCAAGAGATCAGGGCTAGATCCAACACCGTTTTTTAGCTCACTGCACCATCCCAGTTTCAGAACCTGGCTGTATGCAAATTAGTCTGTTCCTGTCCCAGTGCATGATGGGAACAGGACAAACCAAACTACAAAAGCCAATTCTTACACTGGGAAGGAAACAAGCTCCCGGGGACCGGTTTCTGGCATTACAGCCGTCTTCGGCCCGGTTTGCTTGAATCCTGATGGTGCAATGAGCAAGGGTCTCACATCTGAGAATACCCTTCCACGCTTAGGGTGGACAAAAATATTTACAACAAGGGGTGGTGAAGGACAGAGTCTCTGAATTAAGCAGAAAGCTCTCACCCAGTCAAGAGATCAGGGCTAGATCCAACACCGTTTTTTAGCTCACTGCACCATCCCAGTTTCAGAACCTGGCTGTATGCAAATTAGTCTGTTCCTGTCCCAGTGCATGATGGGAACAGGACAAACCAAACTACAAAAGCCAATTCTTACACTGGGAAGGAAACAAGCTCCCGGGGACCGGTTTCTGGCATTACAGCCGTCTTCGGCCCGGTTTGCTTGAATCCTGATGGTGCAATGAGCAAGGGTCTCACATCTGAGAATACCCTTCCACGCTGTTTCCTAGAGCTTAATTCCTATTGTGATGGGTTGTTGTTGAGAAACATATCAAATAATGTCACTAAAGCACAGAGTTTTCTACCTCTATGTTTGGTGCATTTCTACTGTTTCTTGCTTGTGAGTGCCATGGGCAACAAGTCCTAAATAGGGTTGCTGAGGTGCATCTGGTTAAATTTTTCCAATTGTGCAGTAGGCTGAAGTATTGTATGTAATGTATTTTGTTTCTGGTGGTGCTCCAAGAGTGGTAGTAGGGTGCTCTTGTGCAACCACCCATGTTTTTAATGCAAATCCCTATGAACTGATAAAAGGAGAAAGGATTTTGCTCCAAACATAACACCCATTTCAGGCAGGCATAAAAAGGGAAAATATTTTTATTTCTCCTCACTTTTCCAAGTTTGCTTGTGTGCTGCAACATACAGCACACATCCAAAGTGGGGAAAGTCTTAAAGTTTATGTAGGACAAGAATTTTATATTAGAACACCATCCTTGCAGTAGAAAACCTATGCAGGCATTTTGCAGACACATTTGCACTGTCATGGTCACAGTATGATCATTCGGGAATTAACGTTTGTACTGGGTAGATTACTCAGCTCCTACAGCAATGTTTACAAGTGAGTGTGGTCACTCTTGATTTAGTATTTACTTTTTGTTTTTTGTCGGGAATCCAGTTATTATTTTTAATTTGCGTGGATCACTCAGATCCTGACACAACGTTTCCCAGCGATTGTGCTCACTTTTCATTTAGACCCGCATTTATCTCGATTTGGCGTAGGGCAGCGCAGCTAGTCAGCTTCCTGCACTGCTCTATGCCAATGTGAAAGGCCTGAAATGCACCATGTTTATGCAATACAGTGCATTTTTCTCTTTTCCCCCTGTGCTGGTGCCATTTAAGAAGCTTAGCACCAATGTACCATGGTGCAAGGGTCCCTGTATTGTCGGCAAGATCGTTTTTGTACAGGAAGGGGCAGCTTCCTACACGAAAACAATCCTAAGAGACATTTTCCTCTTTCTGTGTTTGCACAATGCAACACACATAGAAAGTGGAAAACAAGCATTGGCATTGCTAATAGGTCTCGCTTTTGGGACCTTATAAGTATTTAGTTATGCAGCACAATATCCTTGGTGCAACAGCATCAACTGTTGCATGGCTAAAAACTTATAAGGTCCAAAGGCGAGACCTAGTAACTTTGCCAGTGCTTGTTTAATTTAGCTCCCTGGCATCAGCCATGGGTGCCTCTGTTGCCTGCGCCATCAGGGGAAATAACTGGAGGAAAGAGCATCACAATCGTGCATCCCTTCACATGAAGGTGCTCACTAACAAGACACATATTGTTGCTCTGAGGAAACCGGAGATAAACGTAGGTGCCAATTGTCGAACTGCACCGGGATCATGACTGAGGCGCGTCCTTTTCACAGTCTCATGGGCTCTGTTGGCAGTAGTGAAAGATGGAGGGGTTGGTGGCTCTATGTCCTATAGAGAACCTAGACGTATTACTTCATAGCAATCGGAAACAATATCGCTGGTGCCTTCTGTGCGCCCCACAGTCTGCGTCCATGCACGCAATGAGTGCAGTGCGCAACCCCTGCCACAGCCACTCTTTCTCCTACATCTTCTTCATCTAGTCGTTTGTTAATTATGGTTTCCTGAAAATCAACATGAACACAGATTTGACAAGTAAAGGGTGAAAAAAACAGAAACAATGTGCGATAGTCGGGACAGTCCTTCCCATCATGTGTTGCGCTTTTCACACAAGATATCCATATCGTTATACTGCTGTGCTTTGGCGCCGCAAAACTATTATTCCAGATATGCCCAAAGCAGCAAAGAACTGCCGGTGGTTAGAGCAAGAAACTGTGTCCGGGTTTAAAAGGATCATGCATCGTGCACAGCTCTCGTGTATAGCGACTCAAGGTACATACAGAAGCACAGCGTGCAGGCCTGCAGTTGTCACCACCATGTGGTACATTACCAGAAAGTGTGGTACCGCAAAGTGCAGCGCAATATTATAAAGCGCATAGCTGCACTGCATCACAAATACAGTCATTTAACACCACAAACATCACCAACCCTTGACAAAGCCATCTCGTATAGCGCCCTGATGTACGGCAGCGAAACATGCAGCGAGCGCCATGCTACTCAATGGTACACGTCACATCAATAAACACAAAGCGCAGCATCGCATCGCAGAGAGTCTGTGCGTGCCCAGCAAAAATTGTGGCCCGCTGTGTTCAGCACCTTAATGCGCACCAACAAACATTACAGCGCCACAAAGTGCAGCATTTTCTTGTACAGCACCACTGTGCATCAGTGCATGGTGACACGCTACATCATCGCCACACTGTAGGGTCTCCTCCTGTGCAACACTGCAAAGCAGCACATTCTGCAGAAGCAGCGCACGCAAGGTGTGCAACAACCCACTGCAGCGCCCTACAGCACACTAATCCCTTCCAAAAGAAGCACGTTGTGGGGTACCTCGATGCACACCCAACACTGCACAAATGGGGCAGTAACACTGCAGGACTGCACAGCAGCGATGGGCTGAACCGCGCGCAGCCACCGTCCCAGGCCTTCCGGCAGCGACTGTTGCAGAGCACTAGGTTGGAAACATGGCTCAAAAGCAGGATTTCTGCCATCTTTGTGTAACTGCAACAGAAGCACAGCATGCAGGCCCGCAGTTCTAACCACCATGTGGTACATCACCAGAATATGTGCATAAGTAAAGCACTGTGGATGCTGTGCTGTAGAAGCTAAGTCTGAACTGTTGTGTTCTGAGCACTCCTGAGTTTCTAAGATTATTGGAAGATCCACCGTTTCGACCTATTGTGGCGGGCTGCAATTCTATCTTTGAACCGGCTGGGCAAATAATTGACTATTTTTTACAACCATTCATTCAAAAATGGCACACATATATACAAGACACAACGGATTTTTAATGAAGTTGGCATCTGTCAAATTGAAAGCAGGAAGAGAATACACTCTGTGTACCATAGATGTTGTGTCTTTGTACACTTCGATTGGACATACCGATGGACTTGAAGCTGAAGAATGGATGTTGTTACAACATCCAGAAATGGAAATTAACCCAGTGTTTTTGCTTGAGCTAACACAGTTCTGTTTAAAAAACAGTTATTTCCAGTGGTCTGAAAGATTCTACATGCAATTGAACGGAACATCGATGGGCTTTACTGGGGCTCCAGTATTTGCCAACACCTACATGGCTAAATTAGAGCATGGATTTACAAAAGGGGGTGGTGATGAACAGAGTGTCTGAATTGAGCAGACCACTCTTACCCAGTCCAAAGATCAGGGCTTGATCCATCACCGTTATTTATCTCACTGCCCCATCCCAGCTCAGAACCTGGCTATATGCAAATCAGTCTGTCCCTGGCCCAGTGCATCATGGGAACAGGGCAGACTAAACTACCAAGCCAATTCTTTACCAGAAAGGAGCCAAGCTACCGGGGACCGGTTTCTGGCATTTCAGCCTCTTCGGCCCGGCTTGCTTGAATCCTGATGGAGCAGTGAGAAAGGGACTCATGTCTGAGTATACCCTGCCACACCTATAGTGGCCAAAATCGATTTACAAAAGGGGGTGGTGATGAACAGAGTGTCTGAATTGAGCAGACCACTCTTACCCAGTCCAAAGATCAGGGCTTGATCCATCACCGTTATTTATCTCACTGCCCCATCCCAGCTCAGAACCTGGCTATATGCAAATCAGTCTGTCCCTGGCCCAGTGCATCATGGGAACAGGGCAGACTAAACTACCAAGCCAATTCTTTACCAGAAAGGAGCCAAGCTACCGGGGACCGGTTTCTGGCATTTCAGCCTCTTCGGCCCGGCTTGCTTGAATCCTGATGGAGCAGTGAGAAAGGGACTCATGTCTGAGTATACCCTGCCACACCTATAGTGGCCAAAATCGATTTACAAAAGGGGGTGGTGATGAACAGAGTGTCTGAATTGAGCAGACCACTCTTACCCAGTCCAAAGATCAGGGCTTGATCCATCACCGTTATTTATCTCACTGCCCCATCCCAGCTCAGAACCTGGCTATATGCAAATCAGTCTGTCCCTGGCCCAGTGCATCATGGGAACAGGGCAGACTAAACTACCAAGCCAATTCTTTACCAGAAAGGAGCCAAGCTACCGGGGACCGGTTTCTGGCATTTCAGCCTCTTCGGCCCGGCTTGCTTGAATCCTGATGGAGCAGTGAGAAAGGGACTCATGTCTGAGTATACCCTGCCACACCTATAGTGGCCAAAATCGATTTACAAAAGGGGGTGGTGATGAACAGAGTGTCTGAATTGAGCAGACCACTCTTACCCAGTCCAAAGATCAGGGCTTGATCCATCACCGTTATTTATCTCACTGCCCCATCCCAGCTCAGAACCTGGCTATATGCAAATCAGTCTGTCCCTGGCCCAGTGCATCATGGGAACAGGGCAGACTAAACTACCAAGCCAATTCTTTACCAGAAAGGAGCCAAGCTACCGGGGACCGGTTTCTGGCATTTCAGCCTCTTCGGCCCGGCTTGCTTGAATCCTGATGGAGCAGTGAGAAAGGGACTCATGTCTGAGTATACCCTGCCACACCTATAGTGGCCAAAATCGATTTACAAAAGGGGGTGGTGATGAACAGAGTGTCTGAATTGAGCAGACCACTCTTACCCAGTCCAAAGATCAGGGCTTGATCCATCACCGTTATTTATCTCACTGCCCCATCCCAGCTCAGAACCTGGCTATATGCAAATCAGTCTGTCCCTGGCCCAGTGCATCATGGGAACAGGGCAGACTAAACTACCAAGCCAATTCTTTACCAGAAAGGAGCCAAGCTACCGGGGACCGGTTTCTGGCATTTCAGCCTCTTCGGCCCGGCTTGCTTGAATCCTGATGGAGCAGTGAGAAAGGGACTCATGTCTGAGTATACCCTGCCACACCTATAGTGGCCAAAATCGATTTACAAAAGGGGGGTGGTGATGAACAGAGTGTCTGAATTGAGCAGACCACTCTTACCCAGTCCAAAGATCAGGGCTTGATCCATCACCGTTATTTATCTCACTGCCCCATCCCAGCTCAGAACCTGGCTATATGCAAATCAGTCTGTCCCTGGCCCAGTGCATCATGGGAACAGGGCAGACTAAACTACCAAGCCAATTCTTTACCAGAAAGGAGCCAAGCTACCGGGGACCGGTTTCTGGCATTTCAGCCTCTTCGGCCCGGCTTGCTTGAATCCTGATGGAGCAGTGAGAAAGGGACTCATGTCTGAGTATACCCTGCCACACCTATAGTGGCCAAAATCGATTTACAAAAGGGGGTGGTGATGAACAGAGTGTCTGAATTGAGCAGACCACTCTTACCCAGTCCAAAGATCAGGGCTTGATCCATCACCGTTATTTATCTCACTGCCCCATCCCAGCTCAGAACCTGGCTATATGCAAATCAGTCTGTCCCTGGCCCAGTGCATCATGGGAACAGGGCAGACTAAACTACCAAGCCAATTCTTTACCAGAAAGGAGCCAAGCTACCGGGGACCGGTTTCTGGCATTTCAGCCTCTTCGGCCCGGCTTGCTTGAATCCTGATGGAGCAGTGAGAAAGGGACTCATGTCTGAGTATACCCTGCCACACCTATAGTGGCCAAAATCGATTTACAAAAGGGGGTGGTGATGAACAGAGTGTCTGAATTGAGCAGACCACTCTTACCCAGTCCAAAGATCAGGGCTTGATCCATCACCGTTATTTATCTCACTGCCCCATCCCAGCTCAGAACCTGGCTATATGCAAATCAGTCTGTCCCTGGCCCAGTGCATCATGGGAACAGGGCAGACTAAACTACCAAGCCAATTCTTTACCAGAAAGGAGCCAAGCTACCGGGGACCGGTTTCTGGCATTTCAGCCTCTTCGGCCCGGCTTGCTTGAATCCTGATGGAGCAGTGAGAAAGGGACTCATGTCTGAGTATACCCTGCCACACCTATAGTGGCCAAAATCGATTTACAAAAGGGGGTGGTGATGAACAGAGTGTCTGAATTGAGCAGACCACTCTTACCCAGTCCAAAGATCAGGGCTTGATCCATCACCGTTATTTATCTCACTGCCCCATCCCAGCTCAGAACCTGGCTATATGCAAATCAGTCTGTCCCTGGCCCAGTGCATCATGGGAACAGGGCAGACTAAACTACCAAGCCAATTCTATCCCTCACCACCCCTTGTTGTAAATATTTTTGTCCACCCTAAGCGTGGAAGGGTATACTCAGATGTGAGTCCCTTGCTCATTGCACCATCAGGATTCAAGCAAACCGGGCCGAAGACGGCTGTAATGCCAGAAACCGGTCCCCGGGAGCTTGTTTCCTTCCCAGTGTAAGAATTGGCTTTTGTAGTTTGGTTTGCCCTGTTCCCATCATGCACTGGGACAGGAACAGACTAATTTGCATACAGCCAGGTTCTGAAACTGGGATGGTGCAGTGAGCTAAAAAACGGTGTTGGATCTAGCCCTGATCTCTTGACTGGGTGAGAGTTTTCTGCTTAATTCAGAGACTCTATCCCTCACCACCCCTTGTTGTAAATAAATTAGAGCATGAGCAGGTCTTCGCTCACAACGAATGGACAGAAAATCTTGAATTTTTTTGCCGCTTCATTGACGATATTTTTTTAATATGGTCTGGAACAGAAGCTCAACTAAATCAGAATATAGAGACATTGAACTCAAGGAATCCACGTATTCAAGTCACGCACACTGTTAGTAGATCAAGGATTGCGTATTTGGATGTGATGGTAGAACTAGATGGAGAAAGGATCAACACTTATTTGTATCGAAAACCTACTGATAAGAACAGTATGTTACATTTCCATAGTTTTCACCCTCAGAATTTACTGAAGAACCTCCCATATTCTCAATTTCTGAGGATTAAGAGAATAGTGACTAAACAAAATGAATGCTTGGATTACATCAACGAATACAAAGAAAACTACAAGAAGAGAGGCTACCCCACTGAGATATTAGATACAGCGCAAAGTAAAGCAATTGAGAAAAATCGCACTGATCTATTATTGAAAACACAAAAAGAAGTTCAGAGACGCAATGTGTTTGTCTCAAAATTTTCAGTAAATTCACAAAAGATCAAGAACATTATTCACCAAAGATGGGAGCTTCTCCAGCAAGAAAATGATTTTCATAACAGTTTCAAAGACAAACCTCTTTTCGCTTACACTCGTTCAAAGAACTTGAAAGAATTGCTGAAACATCCTGAGATCCCAGAAAAGAAGGATTACAAAGGAATGAGAAGATGTACAAACTGTGTGCATTGTAATAATGTTATCGTAGGGAATATAATCACCCACCCTCATTCGGGAAGAACCATCCAATTAAAATTTGAAGGAGATTGCAACAATAATCATGTCATATACACTATCAAATGTCCTTGTGGACTCTTATATGTTGGCAAAACTGAGCGAAAACTCAAAATTCGCATTTCAGAACATAATAGCAGAATACGAAATAAATCCATGGCATCACCCTTAGCCACACATTGGCTTGAAAAAAAACACACTATAGCTCAACTGAGATTTACTATTCTGGAAATAGTACTATTAAAAGAGGGAATTGATAAGAACAAAAAATTATTACAGAGAGAATCATTTTGGATTAAAATGCTGGGTACTCTGACCCCCGGGGGACTGAATGACCGGATTGAATTGAGTAGTTTTCTGTAAATGATATCATTAATGTGTCTGTAATGATAATAATTGAATTTGCTGTTTTGAGCGTAAATAATTGATTGTTTTTCATCATAAATTGCACTTGACACAAATGTATGATTACTGTTGGTTCATGACCTTTCTTCTCCTTGATCACACTCTTTTTCATTTACTATTTTCACTACTATTTTTTCACCTTTGTTACTTATGCACTGATCTGAGATAGTCGTCGAGTGCTTGATGCTAGCGAATATTGATTTCACCAGACTACATTGAGTTATCGCTGTGCATAAACTTTGTCATTTGTCCTTAGGTCGGGTTTATTAAAGTTTTTAGGCTTGTTGAAACACGTGGTGTTATTGACACTAGCTAACAGTCGAGTTGCTTGTTTATTTATTTTAGACATCCGTTGAGCGGTTTTCATTCCAGTCAACGCGGTGTTTATCAGACAATTACATTTAGTGCTGAGTATAAACTCTATGATTTGGTCTTGCCTATTTAATGTGTTTACGTGTGTTGATACACGTTATCGATCGACACTCGTTGGTATTCGATGTGGCTAGTAGAGTTGACACAGATAGGCGGTTTCCGTAGTAACTAGTGACGTAGACGGTAACGATTGTTACTTTGATTCTGATTGGAGGGCACGAGTGCTGACTTCTCCAATAGGGAGAGGCGTTAAAATAGTTAAACCAGGAAATGTTGTCGTGTGTATAAACGCGGGTTATTTCGGATGGATGAGGAATACCTGGTGGTTTGATGATGAGCCACGTCCTTTAGGAAACGGTAAGAGCTGGCAATGAAGTGATACGAATATCTTTTAGACCTAGGGCGGCTACGCATATGGGCAAGGTCACAAATTGGTTTGTTTTTATGAATAGGTACTGGAAATTGAAGCGCGTTCGAGCGGGAGAGTGTCTACGTGTTGCATACACCTGGAGTAACAGCAGGTATGCATTTGAGCTGTATTGAGACACTGTTAGAGCTTACTGTTGTTAGCGTCTTTTTGCAAACATTTTTAGGTGTCAGCTTGATTCTCTATGCATCATTTTTTTAGGAGTTTCTTGGACCTAGAGGTGCTCAGAAGAGAGAAAATAATTATTTGTTCGTGTGTAAATGTGAGTGGAACCTAGATGGTATTTAGTGGTATTAGTTGTCTCTCTGTTCATGCACTTTGGGTGTTATTTTTTAGGTGGAGGTTGTTTAATGAAACGCATTGAACCATGTGATCTTGTAATGTTTATATATCCAGACTTATGCGCCTGTATATGTTATTTTGCAGCATTGCCCCTGACGAAGGGACCCTACTTTGGGCGAACTACGACACACACAAGAGAATTTAATGTTTTCTTTATTGTATAAAATGCTTTATATTGCTTTGTAAAAGGAAGAACTATGTGTATATAAATCAACATAGAATGTTTTGTTGAAAAAGTCTGACTGAATGTCAAGATAAATATGAATAAATAATATGTGCAGAAAGTAAAAAACAAGTTTGATCGATAGATTTCATTTGTGTTGTGCGCAGCTAAGCCTGCGTTAACAGATTGTTAACCAGCCACATTTTCATGCTGTAGAAGCTAAGGGCATTACTCAAGGGAGTTTGAGTGGAGCGCTGCCAGAAACGCCATGGTAGGAAGCGGGGGTGCGGCTTCCAGGTGCCGTCCATCTACAGTGCTTACCTTACAGGAGTGAGCAGCGGCGGGCATGATAATTGCAAACAAAAAGTAAGGAGTGATTCAAAAAGGTCACTCCAAAGTAGCGCTTGAGCGCTGCGTAGGCGAGACCTAAAACAAGGAGAAATAAAGCTATTTCTCCTCATTATGTCTCACTTCAGAAGAATAAGGTTTTGGCGCTTCCCCAGTTTAACATGCTCTCATAAATATAGGGAAGTGCCAAAATTCATGGGTGTTAAATGGGAAAAATCAACACATCACCCATGGATGCCTCCTGAGCTCAGAGTAAGGCAATGCAGCGATTTGCACTGCCTTGCCTCTTTCAATATCTGTGAGGCCATTGAAAGCTATGCATAGTGGCTTTGCGTGGCCTCACAGATATGATGTTGTGATTTGCGCCACAGGAGCATCACAAAAAGATATGCTTTGGCAGGATGAAGGGCTCGTAAATATGCCCCTTAGTGTTCACCTTTTGCCTTTTGTCAGAAATCCAATCATCGCTTCTATAGTTCACGCTCATATTGGGAATACCATAGGAACATGGTGCTTGGGATCACTATTGTATTTATGCAGAACCAGTAACAATATAATAATGAGTTTATCAGGATTTCCGTGGTAGGGTGGCAGGGTTTGTACTGACAGGAGCTGCTTGGTTTTTGCTTTGTGGGGGTGTTAAACAGGCAGCAAGATGGGTTATACCATTTCCAAGCGTGCTCAATAAACCCTTTTCCCCATATAGTCTCGGCATAGAATAAAGCAAGACATACCATTGCCACGTTTTACTAATCATTAGCTTCAGATGATTAGTTGTTTGAATATTTCAAAAGGGAATTATGTGCTCAGATCCGTGTAGAAATAATGGAAGATGAGTATTATTCAGAGTCCCTGATTAGGATGTGCTGTACATCTATTACTATTATAAAGAGAGAACTTGCACCTTTTGGACAGGTAAACTCGGGAACCACAGCGCCAATCTACACACCCGAAACATCTATGAAAATGTCAGGGTGTGTAGATGGACATGGGCTATATAAATTTTAAAAAAAAGTAAATTAAAAAAATTAAGTTTGTAAACAAAGTAGTCCCCTCAAAGTAGCGCCGGCCGGGACCGAGCGCTGGCCGCTACGCGACGTGCGTGATGACGAAGGAGGAGGGCGATGCAGTGAGGAGCGGTTGTGCAGTGAGGAGCGCAGCACAGGTAAGGAAAGGGAAAGTGAGACTGTGTGATGCAGGGGGAGGCAAGAAGGAGGCAGCAGTAAATGAAAATGTCGGAGCGTGAGTGAGTCGGGCGGGAGGGGGCGCGAGTGAGTCGGGGCGGGAGGGGGCGTGAGTGAGTCGGGGAGGGAGCGGGGCGCGAGTGAGTCGGGCGGGAGGGGGTCAGGGCGGGAGCGGGTATACTGCCACCAGCCCCATTCTGCCCCAGGCAACGCTGGGGTGGGCTGCTAGTTTTCATATATAATGGTGAAATGGTGTTGCTATAGATATATGGAAATCACAATTACTAAAGTTTGTTTAATACAATGACTTATTTATATATATTTTTGGGTCTAATCGACTTGTACAATTTGTTGCAGCTTCATTAACATTTGAATGCATATACAAAAGTGGTATGGATATGGAACGACAAAACTGATACTTGAATGTATCGTGCTGCACGTTCTCTTTGCCTGATGTTTATCGTAATTTTAAGTATATGGGCATGGTATGAGTCTACAATTTGTTATGTCAATGATTTTTATGGAAATATATTTTCTTTCTTCTGCTGAAGATTTGTGATGAAATTTTAAAGTAATAGGCGTAACGTGTATAGGGGTTATGCTATTGTGTCTTTTTTCTTGGTCGTAAATTGTACTATGTTTCTTTTATTCACAAAACTGAATGCTAAAGGAAGGTTATGCTTGTTTTTATAAGGAAGGAAGAAAAATAAAGAAGAAAATATTTAATTGACAAATGTGGACTATTTTGGTATTTGATTTGCTTTTGGAGTGTGCTTTTTGCCAATTAAATTATGGTGCAAAGGTATGTGCGTGGAGCTTGGCAGCCTGATTTTGCACCAGTGCTGGGGAGAGCGTATAAATGTTTGGTATCTTAGTAGATATGTTGGTGCTCTGATGTCTCCCTCACATGCAGCAGCAGGACAGAAACCTTGGTTTCTGTGCTTCTTTGAGTGACAACTTTGTAAAGGGTGGGGCGCAAAAGAATGGGCCAGAGACATACATAGGATGGGAGCCCAATCAATTTATGTTAGGGATCCCACTTCATAAAACTCAAAGACCACCCTCTGATTTACAATAAAACATTGGGGTACATTACTCCATGTTGTATGTTAAGTCATTATATGCATTTGTGATTTAAATATTGCTTTAAGATCATTTTGGTCAAGTCACTTATGCAATTGTCATTGGTATAACATTCGTAATTAATAAGCAAGGATGCATTACATAGTATTTTACAGAAATATCTTATTCAAAATTGGTGTCTGTAGTTTAGTGAATCATCACAAATGAAAACTGAAATATAATTGTAATGCATTGGGATTAAGTATTTTTCCAAAATATTATATGATAGAAGTTAGACTTGGCAGGAGGTGAGTTCATAGCCTGGACAGTAAATCCCAGCCCGGAGTGATTATGAATAAATCCCTCTCCTACAGAGTGGATGTTAAAAGATGTCTAAGAAGAATGTTTCCCCGACTGCTGCAGATTATCTACCAGCTGTTCACAGGGCCACCAGGGAGTAATGAAAACAGCCAGCAGGCATGTCTGTGTAGTGTCTCTCAGTCAGAAGATACCCTCTGTGGTCTCCACAAGGTTGGATGAGGTGAGTAGGAGCATCTTCCCACCAGGTCAAAGTTTGCCTCTGGGGCTCCATCCATTGCAGTGGATGGTATGACCATGGTCCCCCAAGGTATAGCGAGTCTCAAAGAAAAGTATTGTAGCTTTCCACATCCCTCTACACAATAAGACTCGCTAAAAGATGACTTGAACATAGGCTTCCTGCTCCCTCACAAAGCCGTCTTTATAAGACTGATATGCAGTAGCGGTCGGCAGTAGGTGTTTCTATAGGGCGGTGACGTGGGCAGGAGGAGGGGCAGGGTGGGGGGAAATAATGTATGGATTACGGAGTTTTACAGGTAAGTAAACATTTAAATACATAAAACGAATTTCGTTGCGCGCACTGCATCACATTTGGTGATGCAGTGTGCGCAACGAAATTCGTTTTATGTATTTAAATGTTTACTTACCTGTAAAACTCCGTAATCCATACATTATTTCCCCCCACCCTGCCCCTCCTCCTGCCCACGTCACCGCCATATAGAAACACCTACTGCCGACCGCTACTGCTGATATGTAATATGAAGGTAGAACTGTAAGGAGGTCTGCCTGTTCTACCTGAAGACATGAGCAAGCAATTCAAGCTTTATGTGTCTACAAATAACAGGCTCTATCTTTGGCTCTGATTAACCAGAAAGGGAATCCCTCACATCACCAATGTATTTTCTATAAAGGAGCAGAGGGCCCATTCAGTTGTAGGCATTCTACCACTGGTAGAACGCTTCCATGGTAATGCCAATAGTCTATTTAAAATGTATTTTTCTTGGCTAGATGGACTTTGTCACTACCTGTATTATTTTGCGGTTTTTACTGAGCATTCTGCCAACAGACCCAAGCCTGTCAAGACAGGCAATAAACATTTAACAACAAATTGCTGAGAAACAGCACAGAAATAGTGGGAGAAGAGTAAAACCAAGGGGCATATTATCAAGGGGGTTTATCTCCGCTTTTTTGGCTTTAAAAGCCAAGAAAGCGGAGATGAAATGATCTCCCTATTACCTAGCTGTCGCTAACACCAGTTAGCAACAGCTAGTAGGAGATAGCGACCATCTTGGGCCCCACTTTGCATGTCAGTGATATTTATCACTAATGACATGCAAAGTGGGCGTGCCAAGATGTTAGCGACTGAAAACAGTCGCTAACATCGCTATCTCCTATTACCAACTTTTGGAGATATTCACGCTAAGCGCGAATATCTCCAAAAGCTAACACCTGCCCTGAGCAGTTCTTAACCATGTTATCCAATGGGAGGTGGATAACATGGCTAAGAGCATTAGCTCGGTAATGCATGAATATCGCTGACTTTTCAGCGATATTCATGCATTGCGGCGATTTTTATCGCATTTGCGGTAAACCTTGGTAATACCAAGGTTTATTTGCGGTAAAAATCGCCGCAGCTCAGCAGTAAATTTTTGTCTCTAACCAAGCAATAGCGATAATTATCGTTATTGCTTGGTAATATGCCCCCATACTCCTTTGGTATAACCTATTCCCTAGATGGTGAGGATCGCAGTATCATTGCTGAATTAGTCAACCTTTATGGTGCCTTTATGGTCACACAAACATCATGTTGGAAATGGGACAGAAAAACATCTCTAGCGTATCCTTAAAAAGACTTGAGTAATGCAGCTCTCACATCCTATTACAATAGAGGCAGACTGAGGGCCACAATCTACTATGCTTACCTCACTTACTTTCTGTCCTCCTCAATCCAGAGCATACTATACTGTGCCTTCCCTTTAGCCAGAAACACGCTTTATTCCAGAGAGATTCTGAAGAATCCATTATTACTACATTAATGTGGACACCTTAGTGTTGCACCTGGCATCCTAGGCATGGTTTTCCCCCTAACTTGTTGCCTTTTACCCTCATGTTTTACTGAATTCAGTTTTGTTGGGCTTAGGACTGCACAGTGGTGGCTTTTCCACGTCGGAATCGGAGAGTAACCCCACTGCTTTCTCGCAGTGCGAGAAGCAGAAGCGTAAAAT
Source organism: Lissotriton vulgaris (assembly GCF_964263255.1). Taxonomy (NCBI): domain Eukaryota; kingdom Metazoa; phylum Chordata; class Amphibia; order Caudata; family Salamandridae; genus Lissotriton; species Lissotriton vulgaris. The sequence continues at coordinate 1,474,426,051 of NC_141685.1, forward strand.
GGTATAAATACCATTTTACGTTTCTGCTTCTAGCACTGCAAAAAAGCAGAAGTAGGGTATGGTAGTTGGGGCGGGTGGGTGGGCGGGTCAGGGAGGAGTGGCCAGCCCAATGACACTGACTGTTTGGTCAGTGTCATTGGGTTATGGGCACTGACTGTTTGGTCAGCCCCAGGGCAGACCAAACCAGTTTTCTTCATGTAGGCGGCTCCGCGTACAGAAGTACGCATATTTAATTTACTTGCAAGTCCCTAAAAAAGTGCCACTATTTGTGCCCAGGGCCTGTAAATTAAATGCTACTACTGGGCCGTCAACACTGATTGTGCCACTCCCTCAATTAGCCCTTTAAACATGTCTCAGGGCTGCCATTGCAACCTCTGTATGCAATTTTAAGCTGCCATGTCAACCTGGCAAAATCAATATTTTGCCAGGCCCAAACCTTCCTTTTTAAGACATATGAGTCTATTTACAAAGTTTGACATCTACATTTTAGTTTTACATGGCACAGTAATGTAAAACTCTTAAAATCGTTTTTACTACTGCAAGGCCTACCTCACGCCACACACCTTGCTACTCCTTTGACAAAGCTGACTTCTAAGAGGCAGCCCAGACAGGTGATCTGGACAGAGGCATATGAGAACGCTTTTAATACCATGAAGATGGTGCATCTCCTCTGCTGTGCTGCACAATTTTGATATAGAACAGAAACATCACCTCTGCTGCAAGGATTTTCTCAGTGCAAGGACTCTGCTTTGCCCTTGTAGCCCACATCTGAACTGTTTCAAATTTCTCATCAATGGCAGCCTCAACAACAATGCAGATTCTCACATAGCAGCCTTACAGCTATTCGGAACCAACACATCGTCTCAACTGAGAAATGCATCCTCGATGCCAGACTTCATACTGCAAGCCCTCATCAATGGGATCCTTGACGGTGATGCTGGACCTTGTATCACAGCTTTGCAGATTCTTGGGAAGGATGCATCACCGCAGCTGTGTGACACATCCTTAATGCAGGACCACTCAACTCTCCGTAACCACGATTTAAGGTACTCTTATTCAGCGGGCCTATCTGGGTCCCTGTGGCTGGCCTGTGCATCATCACAGTCATCCTGAACTTCTGACTTTGTTCTGGTCCGGCGATACCAGATTACCACTGTTGGTGTTTGTGTCATTTGGCTCTATGTTCAAAGAAATCTATAAAATTGCAAATTTCTGGTTCTACCGATTGGATTTTTATTGTTTTGGTCTTGAATTGTTTATTAAATGTATCCTCAAACCCTGCAAATCCGCCTGGGACAACACCTGGTGGCCCTCTGCCCTCGCGAACACTCTCACCCCTACTGACCTACTGCACAAAACTTCGGCATCATCCTCGACTCCTCCCTCTCCATGAACTGCCAGGTCAACGCCATCGCCTCCACCAGCTTCAACTGCCTGTGCATCCTCCGCAAGACCTTCAAATGGATCCCCCCAGACTGCAGAAAGACCGTCACCCACGCGCTCATAACCAGCAGGCTGGACAACGGCAACGCCCTATACGCCGGAATCAACAGAGCTCTACTACACAGACTCCAGACAATGCAGAACGCCACTGCCAGACTCGTTCTCAGGACTCCACGTCACAAACAGATGACCCAACACCTATAAGACCTCCACTGGCTCCCCATCGAGAAGAGGGTCACCTTCAAACTCCTCACCCATGCCTACAAATTCCTCAACCACATTGGACCCAAATACCTCAGCAAGAGAATATCCTTCCACGTACCCAAGAGGAACCTTCGCTCCACTGACCTCTTCCTGGCAGAGATCCCCCGCATCTGCAGAAACAGGACAGGCTGTAGAACCTTCTCCTATATCACAGCCAAGACCTGGAAGGAGCTCCCCATGAACATCCGACGCTCCCCAACCCTGCATGCTTTCAGGAAGGACCTTAAGACCTGGCTCTTCGACTGATCCGGAGCTGCCCCCTCCCTCCCCTCAGCACCTTGAGACCCTCACGGGTGAGTAGTGCGCTATATAAACGCCTGATTGATTGATTGATTGATTGAAGGGAATATTGTATGGCACAGAGGAACTTTACTGCATTATTCGCTTCCTTCCATCATTTCTCTGCTCCAGCCAGTGAGAATGTTAAATTTTTTTTGTCAATCTGAATGGACCCTGACAAAATTAGCCCTCCACTTCCTTTCACTTCCACTGTAACACCGTAAGGGGGATTACATTTTTAGGGGAGTCAAGGAACCATTTTATAACATTTTAGCATTTCTTTTTAAACAGTTTTTATTACATGGTATAACACGTTTATTGTTATATAATATCACATTATGAATAAATTAATTTACAGATTTCTTTTTCTGAAACAATGACACACAAAGATTTTTTTGGGAATAGTAAACAACCAACAGACAATACTGTTTTGTGGAATTTATAGCACCTCCTCAGAGCAAGAAATGATATCTTCTAAACCCTGAATCTGCACATTTTACATTCCTTTTCATAAAGCACATATTCATACAATTTACTTCCTGTGACTCAACACCTTTGTTCTCTCAAACAGTACACTTTGGTTGCATAAACACTCATTGTAGAGTTCAAAATTTCACAAAAGAAAAAGTATATTTAACTTTTCCTACTCCTTTAATCCAAGGGCATCTGGCCACCCTTTCATAAGTGAGATACATCCAAGTCATCGTTGGTTATGCATGGCAAGTCCTCACATCGATCAGCATTCAACCCAAACCACTTCCATTGATGGAGGTGCAACATTCTCAAGCTCCACCAGCTCTTGGAGATACAGTGTTGGGGTTGTGCAGTCATGCCTTTTGAAACATTCCTTTGGGCTTTAGTGGAAGGAACTGAGGGAGAATATTCTGTTGGATTAGGGTCAGGGGGTCTGATTCCCAAGTCCTCCCTGCATTGCCACCAGAATCTCCCCTCATTTCTGATATGTCCAGAAATTGTTCAGCTATCAGCACAAAACCTGACTAATTGATGATTAAAGTTAAGTTTGAGCCGTACTCTTTGCTCCTTAGCACCGGGACGCATAGTTGGGCAGGCGTGAGCTCTCTAAGTCTCACTGATTGATTGTTTGATTAATTGTTTGATTGACTGATTGATAGCTTATTGTTTTTTGGACATCCACTCAACTACTATAGAGAAAGTTAATTAGAGTTCCATTTTGGAAATGTTTTTTGGTTGGTTTGAGTTTAAATTTTCATTTGCCATTAAAGTTCCCTCATCTGCTCAACATATAACCGTGGAATTCCCAAACACACATTCCACTTAATTGCATATTAGTTCTAAGATTCTTCTTTGACACTTTGTAGTAGCTATTGCTCTCAGTTGAGCTTACCTGAAATGCAATAATTAATGTAAAAACAATTGTTTTTCTCAAGACTACTTGCTAGAAATGAAAACAGGGTAATTGCAGTGGGAGCATGAGAGGACCAGGCAGAAAATTACATTGAAAGTTATCTTATGTAGATATATATTAAAGATGTTTTTCACCAGGATTATATTTGAGAGACAAACAGGGCTGTCATTGGGCAAAGGGAAACCTATCTAGACTATGCCACACTGCTGTCCTAGCTTATGGAATGGATCTTTTTACTCGGAAAAGGGATTCTCTACTCATAATTAAATTAGATCTTGTCTGAGAGGAAACTTTAGAAGTGCAGGATGTTACGTCCTCATGTAAGGTGGAAATTAGAAGGGAAACTGGGATTTATGAAAATTATTGGGCTCGCATACAGATGTCACCACAGAACAGTAACATGGGCAGGCCAATTTATTCTTGCTTTGTAGCGGACAAAACTTACCAAGTCATTCTTCTCTCTTCCTTGCATATGTCTCAAACGTGACCCAACTAGAGCTTTCTCAACTGGTGCTTCTCCATCTTTTGAAGCCTCTGAGAGCTGGAGAGGACTTTGGGCACAAACCCCTGCTCAACCCTTTCCGTTGGTCTAACATGAGACGGTCAAATCGGTTGAAGACTGTGTAGTTTCTGCTCAGGTTTCGAACTTTGATTTATCTTCCACTTCTTTTCTTGCTCATGAGGTGTATTTGTTCAGCATATGTGGTGTCTTGTCTCTACAATTAAACAAGTACAACATCCATTGTTGCTCATTTGGCATCATTTTACTAATTTCACTGCATCTCGACCTTCTGCTTTTTGCCATATGGATTACTTGGCCTTGTCTGATTACTACTTTTTGGTGCACATGCAAAAAGCCACTGTCCTTCTAGCTAGCTTAGTCCTATGTAGTTGCCAGTATGTTTAAGTTTCACTCATAAATAGACCTGAAATATCTATCCCTGTAAAGCAGTCCTTCCTGGCAGATCTGTGACTCTTTCCTCTCTATATTTACTCTTTCCTCCTCTCTCCACTATTTTCCTCAAACACTAAAATCTTTATAGAATGGTTGACCCAATTGTTGTAATAAGCATGGGATTCGAATTGAACGCATAATAGAAGATATTAAACATACCACAGGACCTTCCAAGTAATTTATTACTGCTATCAAATTACAATAGTAATTTGCGTGTGTAATCCTTACACCACCTCCGCATAGCAATGCTTGACGCTGTCCCGGAGGATAAGAATTGAGTTCCACAACGGTCATTCACATACAAGACCAAGATGCTTCCCCGTAGGATCCTCAGAATAAATGCAACACTCGAGCATCCAAAAACTCTCCCACTGTAAAGTAATGCATTCCAAGGCCACAGCGGAGGATGAAGCATTATCTAAATACTACAATACAATTTTATGCCACACACATATTACATACATATACAATACAAATGAGAACTCCTTTATTAATGATAGAGTCTGTTTGAAAGTTGAAGAGATTCTGCATGGACCTCACATAGTGAGGTCAAAACACTCAAGCATTAAAGGTGACTCCTGCCATAAAACTTGCAAGAATACTTTGTAGGACTCTCCCCTCTCTCCATACAGTGTGCAAACCCTGAATGAAAAGCAGAGGATGAGGTGAAAATATGTAACACAGACAGAGCAAATAGAGATAACATGAAAAGGGTTGCACAGTGTCACTCTTACTGGTTGGATCAAATTTCCCACATGCACACTGGAGAGGCAATTTGTTTCTTGACATCCTGGATAATTACCAATATGATGCATTGATCTCACAGAAATCGGTTAGTCCACAGAGCCTGTTCCAGTATTAATAATCTCAGAAGTTCTCCTTGATTTGAAAACACACTGATTAAGGATTTTCTTTTCTTTATGGAACAACATGCCGACTGGGGAAAAAGGTAAGCCTCCACTGCAGTGCATGTCAGTAACTTGATTGGTCACTAAGGACCAGATGTGCCTACAATGTACTTGGTAAAAGTGATCGAAATGTGTGAGCCACCTTTTTCAAAAGTCATTATACTTATACTTTGTTAACCAGAATATGTACTAGGTTGGTTCATAAAATACCAAATTGCAGTCTGTCGGAATTTGACCCACCTTTGTGATATTGATAAGATAGGCCACACATTTCAACCCACTACTCTTCATGGTCAGTAGACCACCATGTCTGTTATTGCTTTCAAATATAGGATTTTTCTTTAAATGTAGCTTGTTCTCCTTTAAAGAAAGCGAGGAGCATTTAAAAAAAAAATTGAATTTGTTTTATCAAGAGTAGGCAGAAGTCCCATAGGCAACTGCCTATTCTTAAAATAGTTTTTTTGCCATTCACAAGGTAGAAGGGGTCACCTGAGGACCCAGTCCAGTTTGGAAATTGGTTACCATTACCTTTCAGTAGTCAATAAAACATAAATGTTTTGCAACTGAATTTGGGCCATAAAACATTGATACATGCCATAAGGAATCAATACATGGAAGGGATGCTCTAAGCACAACCCTTCCACATAACAATTATGTAAGGTTTCCTAAACCAATTTAGCGATTCTGTAACCCCTTACCAAATAATGTAATGGGTTTGCTAACCCCAGGGTTTGTGACTAGCCAAATTTGTTCGTACATCTGGGCCCTAAATCCTGAACGTGTGTGTTTGTACCCACAGATTCAAGACATTGCTGTGTATTCTGCTCGTTTACAGATCCACCCATATCTTGAGTTGAGTGTTGGCTATCAACAGTAAACACTTGACTCACTGAGGGGCAGGTAGAACTGAATACATTGGAACTGGGTGTGTCCATAAAAAACGAAGACAGAGGTGTTGCAACAACCCCCTGAGGAATGTGGGACATGGGCAATTCTGGAGCTAAATAGGTCTTAAATATAGAACCGAATATTTTCTGGACCTGTAGTGGCTATGCCATTTCCATGAAATCACAGGAATTAGACTCATTAGAAGCAGTATTATTAGTTTCTGCTATGGTGTATGGATTATTTTTTGAATGCGACGGGATGAAAAAAGTTCCACAAAGCCTGTTATCTTGAATTCAAACAGTTAGCATGGAAGAGGGAAGGAGAAGATACATGCATGGCAGAGTGTTTGAAAACAGCAGCTCAACAGTGCTTAGAATGCTTTCTGTGAAGAGTGTGACTGGAGTACTGACACAGTACAGGGCACTTCTAAGTAGAAGTTATGTAAATTGGAGTTGTAGATGTACAGAGTCTAAGGGGCATATGTACAGGCCCCTATCGCCAGGGGAACATCACTTTTTTGACATTCCCATGGCGATGGGGGCCTTGCCTTATCTACAAGGCAGCGCTAAGCCACTTAACGTGGCTTAACACTGCCTTGTACATAAGGCACCCTTTCATGCTATAATTAGCGTGAAAGGGGCATGCAGTGGGTGTTGCGGTGGGCGTTGCACCACAACACCTATTGATTTTGATGTTGACCCATATGTACAAGGATGGCATACATAGGAGGCAGCACCACATTTAAGACCAGGAAAATCTTGGTCTTAAGTTGGTGAAACGAGCCGAAATGCATTATTTCTCCTTGTATTTGCTTTTTCCATGTGTGCTGCCTTCTGCAGCCACATGGAAAAAGCTAAATGCCATGGTTTGTTTATGGACAGGAAGGTGTCCCTTCTTGTACATAAACAAACCTTTTTAAAAAATGCCATTGTGTAACTTTCATGTGTGCTGCATGAAGCAGCACACATGAACGTTATAAAATGGCATTTTAGGATAGTTTATGTGCAGGAAGGGACACCTTCCTACACATAACCAATCCTCCCCTGCATGCAAACACCCTTAGACTCTGGTGCAAGGGTGCCTGCATTGGCGCTAAGTTGTTAAATGTAGCGCCATCGCAGAGGGAAATGCAAGGCTGCACCACATTCTTGTAAATATGGTGTTGCCTTGCGTTTCCGAAATGGCGGAGCGTGTCCTTAAGGCCAGGAGGCTAACGACATGCTCCGCCACTTCATTATACATATCCCCCATAGTTTATTGGTAAAATGGTAGCAATGACTATCACTGCTTCTTAGTTAGAATGATATTGCAGGTCTGCAATCTCAATGCTTATTAGTAGAAAACATAGACATTTAGTCTGTGATTTGCCAATATAACTCTTTTAGTAATTCTGTCAAAGAAAACAAATTCTGTCTCTCAAAATCGATAATATACTTTGGGAAGTTCTCTTCTTCTTCCTCTTACAAAATTGGAAAAGAACATGAATGTCACATTAGATAATGCAGAAGCCTTTGAGGCCCATTGAACACTACAAGAAAAATGCCTTATTGATATAATTTTGCTTTTGTTGATCCTTTTTAACTAGTTTAATGTCACTGTTAGCTTTCCCTGTGTCAATGGGTTGACTCTTAGGCAATCTTGATTTTAACAGCAATAATCAAGCTTCCACGTTTGTTTTCATCCCTCCCATCTTCCATATGTGTATACAAGTGCCAACATGCTTAGCATTAAGCATGGGTGGAATTTGCGAATTCGCGATACGTGAATTTGTGCAAATTAGTAATCGCGATTCGCAAAAATCCGTACACTTGCACATTTTTTTTTTGCGAGTTCGCAAGATATTTTTACCAGTTTGAGAACGAGAACTTGCGCATGCGGTCACAACGGTCGCAAACATGTTGTTTTCACTTAACCAGCCTGCTTGCGACGCCTTTTTCCTGTTTCGGGTCGCAATGATGTGTTCGCATTCGCAATTTCCTGTTTCAGTCACAATGAAGTATTTGCGTTCGCCATTTCCTGTTTCGGGTCGCAAAGACATGTTTGCGATCGCGGCGTCACTCGGCCAGCTACCAAAATCTCGCAGCGCACGCGAACAGGGAGGAAAACTCATCAGTGAATGCAGAATCATGGTAAGTCAATGCCGCACACGCAAGATTGTATTTTTGAAGAGCGAACAAGAAAAAAAAATCTGCTGAATAGAAACAAGAAAGACCCTGCCAGGGTAAATGTCAAGGTCCCAGGGGGATCCTTATAATCAAATGGGAGGTGACATAGGATACGTATCAGAGCCAGTAATACATCACACAAAATCAATAGGTAGAAATATATATAGTTCATTAGCTATTTGTTAGTTTCATATAGAAAATAATGTGGGTGTTTTTAGAATAATATATAAATAGGTTTAAACTCTTATATCATACATACAATAAGACAAGAAGTCATGATGTGTCTGGTTTTGACGGGGTCAAAGTTAAGGTCAAGCAAAATGCATATATTAAGGTCCCACACACTCCCACAATCATCCACTAAACATACACTCACTTTCAACCTCACTCACTATAATAATAATAATACAATCACACTCATAAGATTGATAAAGGTACATCAAGGTCTGCAAGAGAAGATATTTGGTGACTGCTAGAATTGAGGTTACAATATGGAGGCAACACAATACAGATGAGATGGTTTAAAGAAACACATTCAGGGCCATCCATAAGGTCACCCCAACGCGCGTTTCAATGCAGTGCCTATTGAGTCTGCACCTTCATCAGGGCGAGGATGACCAGAGGGAGGGGGACACACACACTGTGGATGAAAGAAGTTTTTTATATATTAAAAAATGGCAAACAATGATATATATCAAATACAATCATTCAGAATTATTAAAACATTTGACATCGAGATATTACTTGTCCGCTCGTTTTCTAAACCTTTTTACCTGCTTCAAAACGGCTGCCGCCATACTTTCTAAGCAAAGTTTGTCCACCCTCTCTGCCTAGGCTCCCCTACCCACCTGGTATCAATCATGCCTATGCCTTAAAAACGCTCATGAACGAACGTAGCCACGTCGCTTTTCTACTGCATGAGAAAGGACGCCGCACCGCGGTCCACGTGAACATCGTCTTTCGAGGTAACCATGACCTGCACTCTATAACCTTATGCTCGAGCATGCCTTGATCTACCCCAAGGGCTTTACTATATGCCCTAAAATCCCCAAACCTGTTTATTTCTTGCAGGTCACTCCTTGAATTCTCTGGATCCCTTTTATACCCTGTAATCGTCTCACAAATATTTAACTGATTCGAGGCACAATCTGGATTAAATATCTGGGGTAAGACACACTTTCATCTAGACACAGCGTGCCTCCTTATGTTTTGCTAGGCTCAGCTCCACGACCTATAAGAATTAAATAATGTGCGCCTAATTTATCTTTATGATTGGTTCTTATTCTGCAGGGTTATCCCTTGGGCCGACCCTGCCCATATCCTGTTTCTAACGGAAAAACTACTGCGGTGCCGAAACTACAAAAAAGTTTGACCCCCCGAGGCCGTTTCGATCTTGAACACTTAGGGTAAGAGGAATCCCCCTTCTGAATTTAGCTAACTACGTGGCCATTGAATTTAGCCTTATGGGAAGCGATTGGACCTTCCTGAACCGCGTCATTGTTGTTCTTAGCACTTGTTACCGGCCTCTGGGTAGTAATTTGCTTTGAATATATCTCGATTTGAGCACTTTGGGCCATCATCTTGTATTGATTCATGATTAATTCTCTGTCTTCCCCACCCTTCCTTTTAGAGATCCCCCCGAGACTCCTTTGAGCCTGTATTGACCCCTTAGAGCTGTCTAATGCGCCCGCTTGATTTTATTTACAGAGTGCTGTTCGTACCCCTGAAAAGACTCTTTCTGACAGGACGAGCCCCCCACAATCAAAAAGGACTCGTCTGTCTCTCGACCACCCCCGACATTGCGCCTCTTGGCCCACCATGTAATTTCTCTCCCCGTGCAAGCCTCCTGCTGTAGAGACCCCATTAGAAAAAATCTCTCATCATATGTATATACCGCTCTAAAGGACTTCCCATTGTTTTTAAATGTTAGACGTTAGGCATCTATCTGAATGCATGTCTGTGAGCACACTGGCCCTAGCTGCGGCGATTTTTATCGCCTAGGAACCTTGCTATTATCAAGGTTTATCTCCTAAGCGAAAAAATCGGCCGAAATGCATGAATGTCGCTAAACTCTTAGCCATTTTATCCACCTACCATTGGATAACATGGCTAAGAACTGCTCAGGGGCAGGTGTTAGCTTTTGGAGATATTTGCGCTTAGCGCGAATATCTCCAAAAGTTGGTAATGGGAGATAGCGATATTAGCGACTGCTTCCAGTCGCTAACATCTTGGCACGCCCACTTTGCATGTCATTAGTGATAAATATCACTGACATGCAAAGCGGGGCCCAAGATGGTCGCTATGTAAATGTGTTTCGATTCATATAGCGCACTTTAACCCAGGGGCCTCAAGGCACTTGCTTAGGGAACCCGTCCTGGTATTCCCCTGTGAAATACCCCGGCCGGGTATCCACAAGGTGAAAGCCAGGCATCCCGCCACAGTGGAGATTAAGCAAGCTATTTCCCAGAGTCGCAGAGTGTGACCCCGTGAGTCGAGTAGGCACCAGAGCGAGAATTGTCGACTCTGTGGAATTTTTGAGCCCAAGACCCGCTGAGGCGGGGAATCGAACCCTGGTCCACGGCCGATCTCAGCTTCTGGGTCTGCCGCCTCTAACCACTGAGCCACGCTATCTCCTACTAGCTGTTGCTAACTGGTGTTAGTGACAGCTAGGTAATAGGGAGATAACTTTATCTCCGCTTTCTTGGCTTTTAAAGCCAAAAAAGCGAAGATAAACCCCCTTGATAATATGCCCTTTGTCTTATTGTATGTATGATATAAGAGTTTAAACCAATTTATATATTATTCGAAAAACACCCACATGAATTTTCTATATGAAACTAACAAATAGCTAATAAACTACATATATTTCTACCTATCGATTTTGTGTGATGTATTGCTGGCTCTGATACGTATCCTATGTCACCTCCCATTTGATTATAAAGATCCCCTTGGGGCCTTGAAATTTACCCTGGCAGGGTCTTTCTTCTTTCTATTCAGCTGTTCTTCCCCCTGTTTCCTGCCAGTATCCTAAATCCCTCTGGGGAACCCCCTTCTATCTTGTTGAAGAAAAAAAATCTGCCAACTCGCAAATTGAGAATTTTTGGGCAATTTTGCGCGATTCGCGGATTGCGAAATTGCTAAAAATTCACAAATTCCGCAAGCGGAACGAATTTTCTGCCCATACTTACTTAGCATTCTATAGCTGACAATGCAGTACAAGCTGAAAGTCTCCTTTATGATAACCAAACAGCTAACATGCATTAACTTTCCTTTTAGTTGCCGAGGTAATGCACCAACCTGCCTGGATTTACCACACATTTTTACAAAACATTCAGGGGAGGATTTATTAAAATTTCATGCAACGCAGTGCAGCAACCCACCTTGTTGTGCTGCACTGCATGAAAGTGAAAATGCATGAATGTGCTGTATTTCACCTAAGATGGGCCATTAGTGTCCTTTCCTTGTGCCCTTTTTTCTCCCTAGCGCCAATGCCAGTGCATTGTAGGCAGGATTGTTCTTGATCAGGAATGGGCAACTTTCTTCCCAAAAACAATCCACTGAGGCATTTTCTTTTTCTATGTGGGCAGCAGAACATAGAAAGAGGAAAAAACGAGGAGAAATAAAGATATTTCTCCTTGTTATGCCTCACTTGAGGAAACATTGCATATTGATGCATTCCCAGGTCTACCAGTGTTGGTAAATCTGGGAATGTGCCAGCCATGGAACGCCTCTCTGGGGTAGAATAATGATATGCAGTGATTTGCACTGGGTTACGTTACTTCAGATGTATCAGGCCACCCAAGGTGGCCTTGCATGGCTTGATAAATCTTACTGTAGTGTTGATTTGCCCTTGCACCCCCCCCCCCCGTGTGGTGCAAGGGGGACACAACTTTTTCATAAATATGACAGTGTTCTAAACTTTGCAGCCAATTGTACAAAAAAACAGTCTGACAATTATTATGCCTAATTTTAAATACACTGCATTGGATCCCCATTAACCGCATGCGCGCTGGCGGGTTTTCCTGCTGCGCGCTGAAATTTGAAAATCGCGGCTTTCGTGACAAAGCCAGCTCGTCATGCGCGCAGCGCAGGTAACGCCCATGACGAGCTGGCTTTCTCATCCGCATGGAAGGGGTTAAGCAGTCTCAAATTTGAAAGCATTAGACATAGATCATGTGTCAGTCGTAGCATCCATAGCAACCAGGCATGTTCAAATACACACAATTCACAAAAATGTGCATGTTAGTTCAACTTGAACCTGCAAATTGCCTCTTTTTACAGTAAACTCACATCTGTGATGCACAAGACATCTCTGGGAGGTGAGTGAGTATTCGAGAGCAGCTAGGCACTGGAAAGAAACACCAACATGTACACTAGTTTGGGTATTCATGAATTCGTTCACAAACCATTCCCACCATAGAAATTGTTTGAGATTGTCTCCTCCCTTCAGCAGAAGTAAAGTTGTTTCCCGGATGGGAATCGAAAGTGAAGACTCCCAAAATGTGAGATCATTTGGAGGACAAATGGTAAAAATATTTTCCCTGCAGAGAAAAAAATGAATAAGTCGTAAAATGGAATTACACTAAAGTGGCACATTGGTTTGCATAGTCTCAAATAAGAATGCAAAAATTGTTTCTAGGATTAAAATACAAATGTAGCAGCATTCCATGGGTACTCCTGGGAATCTTTGCACATTAAAAACAACAAACTACAATATACTCCAACTTTAGGATGAAAGCTAAAAGGAGAATAATTCCGAATTGTTTATGTGAACTCATGCCTTATTACACTGCTAGCTCTAGAGCACCTGGGGACTCGTCATTAGTAAAAAGGAATGAGAACATTTTTTCTTTTCTCTGAACACGGACTATCTGCAAACTTCCCTACACTCTAAAGTCCAGGTTATTACCAGTCTCTCTTATTCCTAACACTGTAACTATAACTGTAGGCATATGCATTTGAACTGGTAATGAGCCAGGCACGAGCAGGCCTTAAAATGCTCTGCGTTGAATGCACACACATTCAGATTTTCACTTCATTTGAAGCAGTTTAGAGAAATCCAGATCTAGTTCACATTTTCCTCTTAGAAAGTCTGCCCTAGGGTATGAGCAGCTGAAACATTTACTGTGACACTTTTCTCATTAGTTTTCAGTGCAGGAAATCACGTAAATTTGATCGCCCTCTAGTGAGGGTGTTAACCGCGGTAAACTGTTTCCTGTGCAATTATGTGCAGATCCAGAATAAGGGTAATTGGCAATTAACAGGCGTTAAACCTCAACAGCATGTGGGTAATAAGGCCATTAGTTCAGATCCAACCAATCTCATTTGCAGATACAGACAACCAAATCAACTGTCCCATTCTGTTAAATGTTGCTCCTTCACATTTGTGCTCAAATTAGAACGTACACAAATAGTATTACTGAATCCCACAAAGCAGGGGGTTTGATTGGCTAGGCTCCCTTCAGCATTCCGTAGATGGCATCCATATTAAACACATTTGCACATGTGGAAAAAAGTAGGGGTGGGATGACCTCGCTGAGTCTCACTCTGCGGAATTCCATACATAAAAACTCTGCAAGATTCAGTGGAGTTCCGCGAGCGGGTGGATTCCAGCATGTTTCGCTGCTCACTCTGATTTTTAGTGCCTGGAGCTTCTTCAGCGCTGTAAAACCAGTGCACACAGCACTATGCGACACATCAGAAGGTACTGCTTCTTTCTATTGCTTGAGTAGATTTTCAAGCAATACTTACGTCATATTTGTCTGGCAGTTGCTTCCTTACATTTATTTCAATTATTTCCTTGTACAAAATAACTGTACACAATATCAAAAAGATCAAAATCTGTTTTTCTATTCATTGCCACATAAGCAACAAAATAATGCAAATTGAAATTTACCAGTTTTTTTAGTTGTAGAAATGGAAGTCCTCTCCATGCCAACGGATCTGCACTGCTGCATGACTGCCCCAGCTACGTCAATATCTGGATCCCTGGTGCTGATCTTTGAACGAGGAAAAACAAAGATCATGCATGTGCGCCATGACCTAGACCTGTCTTACTGTCAATGCTGCATGCTTAGACCTGGAGAGGTGCACTAAGAGCTACCCTTGTGAAGTTAGAGGGCTACTGCCCTTACCTGAAGCTAAATGACGCGAGTTTAGTGTCGGCAATATACTTGTTTTGTATTCAGTAGAATCAGTAATGTTAACAGACTTTTTTTACCTGTGTCGCTGGCATGGGGCCTACTGTTTCACTTGTGTAACGTTCTGTGGTTATATACTTAACCCATCCTTGGTCTGCAAGGATTGCATGTAGCACCAAACAAGCACTTGATACTTGCATGTGTGTGGTGACTTGCATGTGTGTGTCTGGTGATGGTACATAATATGGCAGTGGGTTCCATTTTGGATTGGAGTGCCTGGAGAGGTGAGGACTAAATCCCTCAGACATGAAATGTGTATAGCTGCCTTCCTGAGAGTAGGGGTGCATATGTGGCCCTTCCATAATTGCAAAGGGGCCATGGCTCCTCACCTTAATCCATAGAAGGAGAGTGTCTGTCAGGCTGAGCACAGGTCAGCCTGACGGACACTCTTCTTGTTCAGGTCAGGAAGCCAGGAGTCAAACATGCTCTAAATGCACAAGCTCCTTTCTTGCCTGACCTGTACTTTGCCATGCTGAGGATTTCACAAACACAAGGAGATGATGGACGGAGTGCTAAAACTTTCCAGACACTCACCTCAGTCAAAGACCTGAGTTGAATCCATTATCATTCTTTAGCTCACTTCGCCACCCCAGTTCAGACCCAGTCATATGCAAATCAGTCTTGACCCTATGCCTCATGGGAACAGTCCAGCCCGAACTGCGAAGCCTGTGGGCATGGTCTCCTTTGTTTAGCAAAAGTGCCTCAAGGCCCTCCCACAGGGACCTCTTGATGGTTTTGGGGGCCCTGGACCAAACATATTTTGGGGCCCCTGTTCAGAACAGGTTTGAATTTATGGTCCAGATAAAGCCCTTTCATGCCCTCTTTGGCCAGGTCACTGACAGTGCACAGGCCCACTCATTCAAATTCTGAATGTGTGTTACATCTAATATTCAGGGATAGTGATGTGTGTGTTCAATGTTGTAACACAGAAGCAATTCAATAACATTACTTCAAATTACACCTTCTCATTTCTCATATTTCAGGTCCTGTTTTGATCTATAAGAAACTTTTTTATTTCAAAATCTGTTTATTGAAATTTTCATCAAAGGGCAGTGCAGAAGAGAGAGCACTTCAAAGGAGCTGACACTCCCAATATGAATTTCAAATGCCAGACACTTAATTATATATGTTCTGTATTGGACTATAAAGGTAGGAGCATAAGCCCCATACTTTGGTGAACAGCACTGTCTCATCAGGAGAGGGACAATTGCCAAGACTTCTTCCTGCTCGAACCAGGACTGAGGACCAAGATCCGCCAATCTTTTATCTGGGCGAGGGTCCTGCATGCCTGCCAAGACAAGTGTGCCCTGTAGAAGAAGGAATGAGAGCCCAGAGGGAGCAAAGCCTGGCTGGGATTTTGGTGAATGGATCCTGAATAACAAAGTGTGATATTCCTAGTCCAGTCAAGATCAGTGCTGCGTGAGAGACCAAACCTCTGTTGCAGACGTTTGCAAACTCTGTTGGTAATGCCATGACGTTGCAGGCCCTCATTTATGAAACTGAGTCTGTGGTCCATCAACTGTGCCATTGAATTCTGTATGCCATTAGGGGGCTGGGGCATTGAGACTATTGGGTCTGTCGCTGGGAGGATACGACCTGATTAGGACTACCTCCCATATCTCTGACAGCCTTATTCCAGGAATGGGCTACTAAGACCATTGGGGCCACTGTCATGGTAGATGATTCCCTGCAACCAGAGGAGGGTCTTGGGATCAAGTCCAGAAGTCATGTACAGGAGACTGCTGCTTCACCCACATGCAGGCAGGAACTGCGAAGAAGATGGAGACACTGTACCCGGAACCCGTTGTGCGGCGGAGAGAAACACCTCGGCACGTGGACTCTTCTAAAGACCACTGTTGAGGTAAGGTTAAAGCAGAGCCATAGGCTTGTGTGAGACCAGTGCAAGCTCTGCAGTTTCCCACTAGGAAAGCTCAAACTTTTCAAGGCCCAAGCCAGCCACTGATGAGCATCGCTAGTGCAGGCAGAAACTGAGGTCACCTCTTAAATCTGCCAGTGATGCTGAGTATTGTGTGTAGGAAGAGACAGGGGAATGAGAGGACCCAGAGGTAGAGCACTGCCCTGACAAACGCAAGTGAGCTAGTCTGTAGAAACTACTTGTGAGTAATATATATTGTGCTGTGCTTAGTGTGTGAAACAAATACTGCTTTTTACACTAAAGTTCAGTATTGGACTGGACAGTAATGTCACTGGGGTCGCTGGGCATACATTTTACCTACCTCATACTAAAGAGTCTTTGATTGTTCGACAATTGCTACCACTGAGAGTCAAGTGCTGAAGGCGTAGTACTTGGTCCAGTTTCTCAGGACCCTTAGTAGGTCAGGCCTCTGTACATCAGAAGTAAAAACCACAACCCCCATGGTTGGGCTCAGTAGTTCCTGCTTCCCCATGGCCCTTTGAAAGGGGGTTCTGACACTTGCCATCTTAAAATGCTTCTGATGTCGTCCATGATATGCAACTGAGTGAATTTTGAACATAACATCTCTTTTATGTGGAGAAGTGTGGCTCAGGGGTTAGAGGCGGCAGACCCGGAAGCTGAGATCGGCCCTGGACCAGGGTTCAATTCCCCGCCTCGGCGGGTCTTGGGCTCAAAAATTCCACGGACTCGATAATTCTCGCTCCGGTGCCTTCTCAACTCATGGGTTCACAC
Source organism: Lissotriton vulgaris (assembly GCF_964263255.1). NCBI lineage: Eukaryota > Metazoa > Chordata > Amphibia > Caudata > Salamandridae > Lissotriton > Lissotriton vulgaris. Next base: position 1,474,443,208 of record NC_141685.1, read on the forward strand.
TCTGTGACTCTGGGCAATAGCTTGCTTAATCTCCACAACGGACCCTCGCGGCGGGATGCCTGGCTTTCACCTTGTGGATACCCTGCCGGGGTTATCTCACAGGGGAATACCAGGACGGGTTCCCTAAGCAAGCGCCGGGAAACCCTTTGTGGGTAGCTGTGCGCTATATAAGCTCAAATACATTTACATTTTCTGCATTCAATGTCACTCAAGCAGCAAAATGAAATTGCCATGCTTTTTTAAATGTTGTGGTGTTCGAATTTGTCAGTGTCAGGCCTTTTTAAGCTTTCACGCAACACACCACAACTAAAGTTGCTTCATTGCATTGCGTTAAGTGGAGCAAGCAGAAAGGCACCGAACCTACTAAGATATGATTCTGTTTCACTCTCCCCCCCTGTGCCGTGTGCCAGCGCACACATCTCTGCACCAAGGGTGTTTCTCTCTGCATCAAGCATAGGTTCTGCTCTGTGTAGGTTTCTAAGCTTGACATCACACAATCATACCCAGATCTGGGCAAGGCCTGGCAATGTTACAGTAAAGGTGGGAAATAAAATGCTGCAGAATGTTGTACAATATAGCAATAGCATGTCCTGTATTGCATATTAGTTATTAAATGTATACATAAGAAATGACAGGATAGGGCAGGACAGGGCAGGAAAGGGAAGGGAAGGGAAATAAAGGGAAGGGAAGAAAGGAAAAGAAAGGAAAGGGGAGGTCACTCCCTACTTTCTATTTTTTTTAAAGGAACTTCGATCATTTCTATCTTGAGTGAATGATGTTTGACTGTTTACTTACTTGTATGAATGTCACATTGACATTCCTTTCGTATGACTCCATTCAATATCTTTTTATTTACCTGACTTCCGTGATATTGCTTGACACAAAGTTATTATGCAAGCGTTCCTTCCTGGCCTAGTTCAGCAGAGCGTTTCTGTTACAGCAGCTCTGTGTTTCCAGTAAATTGAGACAAAGTGGTCAGTCAGGAAACAGAAGCAAATATTCTGCCTGTGAAAATGCAGAGGGACATTTACTGGCAAGTTTCGCTTTGAAAATTGTCTTTTGAATAATGGAGCCCTTCAATGCCTTTTTCCCATCGTAAAATCGTGGGAGCAAACACAAGGAGGAATGCAACACAACTGTACCCAATTCTAGATCACTGGCTTCAGAATTCAGTGGTGCACAAGAGAAATCTGTAGATTTTTGAGGATAAAGACTTCAGAATCTTAACAAACACACATTAATTAAAAGAAAATGTAAACGGTATTTGAGGCTACAGATAGACAAACCACTATTTCCTAGTAATTACCATACATTTTTCTCCTGCTAAATATCAGCAGGCTTGACTTGCCGCAATTTATCCGGAGATACTGTTTTTATCACACCAAGGGCCAGATTCTGGGAATTTACAATTGCAAAAAAGCTTTCTGAAATGTACAAAAGGCAAATCGTGATTTACCGCCTGATTCATCATGCTCCCGTTTTGCGAGGCCCTAATAGCGATTCATAGCGAATCGCTATTAAGGACTCGCAAAACGGGATTCAAGTAGGAATATGCAATAAAAATGCGATTCTTTACAATTCCTTATTTGCGATTAGCTAATTGCTAATCGCAAATAAGGAATAACTCGCCATTCATTCCTATGGGCCAAAAGGTCCATAGGAATGAATGGGGAGTATTCCTTATTTGCGATTAGCAATTAGCTAATCGCAAATAAGATTGCGATTTGAAGGGTGCCAGGGGTGTCCACAGGACACCCTGTAGCACCCCTCAAATGAAATTTCACACATGTGTTGCACACACACATGTCCAAAGGACATGTGTGTGCGCAACATGCAACTTAGAAAAATGCTTTTAAAAGCATTTTTCTAAGTTTTTGCTATTTACCGAGAGGTCTGACCTCTCGGTAAATAGCGGCCCGAAATTGCGAATTTGCAATTTAAAAATGGTTGATGAATTACATTTAAGGAATCTCAAATAGAGATTCCTTAAATGTAATTCCTCGCAATTTAGAGATTTAGCAATTACCGATTTTTGCATTTGGGATAATGAATCCCAAATGCAAAAATAGCGCTCGCAAAGGGCCAGATTCTCAGAATCTGACCCTTTGCGAGCCGATTTCAGCTTGATGAATCAGGCTGTTAGTAACTTGTTACTGAATCGCAATTTGTGTTTGCTACCAAATACCGGTTCAGTGTTTGGAAGGGGCATCCCTTCCAAATACCGAATTAAAATGGTTAATGTGAATGCTTAGCAAAATATTTTCTAAGAGCAGGCAGTAGCGCTATGGACCACTGCCTGCACTTAAAAAAAGCATGTGCAATGCAAATGGTAGGCATCATGACAACGGGAGGAAGGGCGGTGGGGAGAAGGCATGGACAAGTGGGGAGAAAGCACGGACAACGGGAGGGAGGGAGGGAGGGGGGAGAAGGTACGACAACGGGAGGGAGGGGGGGGAGTAAAGAGGGCACCAAATCATGTTGTGTCTGCAGTAGGAGAACCTCATTCACAGAAAATAGTGCTCACAGTCTAAATAACAGTACCATGTAACAACCGAAGAAAAGGGGCCTGTCACCATGGGAGGTGAAAAATGAAGAGGAGGCGGTTCTAAAGAGGGACTAACAAGCCTATCAAGGAATCAGAAGCCAGCATTTGGGACAGACAAAGACACAAGCCAATAGCAAGTATGGGCAGAGAGTGGGCGGAGCTTCTATTCCCCTATTCCTCTACAATAATCCTCACAGAGCAGGCATGCGTGCTGGCTCTAGGCTCAACCTAAAAATGAAACCTAAACACTTTGTTTTCTTTCTTGGAATGCATCCAGTTTTCCTTTACGGAAAACGGGCTATGTTTCCTAGTTGGTCACAAATTGTTACTTACTTTGCGACCCACAATGAAACTCTGTTTTAAAATAAAGAGTTTCATTTATTAGGCGCAGCGAACTCCTAATTGTGTTTAGGAGATAATCAAAAATAAGACATTGATATCCCTACTGTTAATACATGTGCCGCAAGTGTTTTGCAGGTGTGCTGAAATAAGCTAAACTCACAACTTAACTTATTGCGCATATCATATTTTATTGCGCCACTCGTAAATATGGACTAAGTCACCTGTGACACCAGTGAAGAGGGTCAATCTGTGTGTTTGGGATCCATGGAACAGACTGGTACGGCCAATAAAGATCACTCTTTCATGCGGTTCCTTTTGCTGAAGTACTTTAAAGGTCCTGGCACATACTGAATGGATAATAATGTCACAAATCTCTCAGCAAATACCAGTGTATTGCATTCACCATTGTTACATCACTGTGTCCTTAGACCAGGCACTTCTTCAACTCCAGAAAAGAGCAAGGCGAGTAGAAACAAAATACAATTAATAGCTATAAGCATAGTAGAGATCTATTTCATGCAGGGCTAATCTTGAAGTGCAATTGTTTGGGGCACTATGTTGTTTATGCAAAAGTGTTGAGAGAGTTAAGGAAATCCCATACCAGCCAGAGTTCATGGTGTCAATAACCTCTCAAAAGGAGCCTATAAAGCATTCATTACATTCATACTCAATAGGCTTAATATCGTCCTACAGTTCTGTGACAGCATAACATTTCAGTGTTAGTAAATAACCAAAAATAAAATGGGACTTGAATTAATAAACGCCAATTCACCAAAATGCCTGGGGTAGCGGAAGTGATATAGCATGCCATTTAACATTTACTTTAACTCACACACACACATGCTTACACATACAAACACATTCACAAACTCTTCCGCTCATAAACACACTCTCACCAGCAAGCATTCATACAACATACAGTTAACAGAATTTTTTACTTACCTTAGCTTCCAGATTGGGTCATATTCCAGCTAATGCACTCATTTTTTATTACACTAGTAGTGAATAATATTATTCATTATTTGTATAGAAAATTGACAGAAACCAGGTAAGTGGAGCTCCAACCAAGGTCCATTAGGAACTGAGGCTCCTGTGTTCTAAGCACTGATTTTGTCACCTCTGAGGACGGTGGTCGCAAAAGCAGTGCCAGTGGTAGCATGGAGGTAAGCTTGGGTTTGCAGCTTCGACCCCTGGAGACTCCTAAATGACATACATACTTGAATTCATTTTAATTCTGGATATGTATCACACCCAATAACTTCAATATAAAGTCAGTGCTTCACCTTATTTGAAAGTTTGCATTTATTAGTATGTATAAAGCACTCACCTATCTAGGGAGCAATTGTGCACTGTACATTATGTGGGGTATGATTGGTTCTGTAATTATACAAGACTATTCTATTAATAGGTAAGTATTAGAATTACGACAATGAATGAAAATAACAAGGATTTAGAAATATCTGGGAGTAAATTACAACCCCACTTGTCTTTAGAGTTCCCATGTCTGACATTTGTAAAACACATTGAGCCCCACAGCCACAGTTGTCCTGCGCAGGATGCTTCAGGGTAACCAGGAAGTGTTTGAAAGAACTTATGTCTCTTTTGCTAAAAATAGGCTTTAATTGACAAATAGAGTACCCACGTCTACGATGATGTAGTTACCTTGCTATCCAAGGATGCACCAGAATAAAATATGGCATCTCCTCCCACCTCTTTATTATCCATTCTATTACAAAGTGGAGGAACAGGGTTTTCTACACCTTACTCTTTGGGTGTAATCATTAAATAACCCACATTACTGGTCGTATGTACCTTTGATTGTCAACAAGGAGGAATAAGGAGTGATTATCTACATAAATACATAACAATAATTATTAAAGACCGTTAGTACAATCAATAAAGAGAATTAGTGTAAGTTAAAAGGTGTTATTCTCAATTCTTTAGTTTTGCATCATTTACTCATTTAGTATTCTCAATTCTTTTAGTTTTCAGAATTAGGTTAATATAATCCATCAATCAATATTTGATTATAATGTAGAATACAGTATTTGTTAAAATATCAGTTTGTAATATAATAATACAGCAGGCATCAGAAACTCAAAAGCAAGTCTTTAATCAGACAGTCAGGGAAAGGAATTCGGAATCTAGCTGCTACTCTAGGAACTCCCACTAATATAAACACACAATTGTCTATGTTTCAACATTATTTTCTTCCTTCTTCTGAGTCCTCCAATAGAATTTGAGTAAACTACTGGGATAAGACAGACTCCCCACTTTCTCAGATGGGTACAATAGTCGTGGACTCTAGACCTTGATAAGTTACATCATTGATATGCTGTGGTCCCGACCTCTCTTCTCATGACTCATACTTCTTGGTGCTGCCTCTCATCCCTGTGTAAACCTCACTATCAGTTGTCTAATACAAAAGAAGTGTCTATTCACTAGCTAACAGAAGTTTTTTTTAAATTACAGCATCTGGAAAAAAAGAGAGAAAATCATTGTGCACAACCAATTATTCGTGGTGAAACCAGGCCTTTCAGTGTTAATGCATTGTTTTTCAATTGACATGGCATCGGCCGCTGGCAACTTAAATCAGCATTTTTATTTCACTCAAGGCCACCCACTACTATTTTTGCATTTAGTATATGTACGGATATAAATGTATGCTTTGCACAGTATTAACAAAAATAATTTTTGTTTGCAAATAAAAATGTGCGTCATCAAAAAGCATAGTTCTATAACGTTTTAGAAACTATCCAGCCCTCAAGTCAGTCCTCCCTGAGGGTTACCACTCTTGTTGCAAACCTATTTTCAACCGCATAGCTGCATCTTATTCATTCGATTCTACTTGCAGATGATGCTGCCACTGCCAAACTACTGCGTAATTCAGAATCCTGATGGTTCACCAGTTATCCTGCAATAACATGGAACACCTCTCAAACTAGCACAACATGAATACAAGAGAGTAGTTCACCAGAATGTGGATCAGAATTCAGGAACCTTTGACTTCTCCCTTGATATAACATGAGCGAGGCTCAAATATCATTCTAAAATTAAACTCTGAGACAACCTTCATAGAAATATTTTCAGAAGAACTGGAGTGCTGCTCCTTAGAATCAACACTTAAACTTCTTCACATACAGCTGTCATCAGATGTGGACCGAATATTTCTCTATGATGTCAAACACTCTTTATCTTGTGGGGGTCCTAGAATCTTCTCTGAGTGAAAACACACACAGCATTCACATGGGCAGCCCCAAGCACATACAACTTTCACTGAGACAGTACGAAGTTCAAATGTAAATAACAAAATATAAAATCTGTTTTTAATGAACACCCACCCTAAACTAAATTTATGGTATAGTTCACTCTCAAATCAATTCCAGTTCTGCAAACCAGCCCCAAATCACAGATAATCTGACCTGTATGCCTTCTAGGCTCTACATACCTCAAACAGTCCAGCATATATTCAATAAAATGGTTATTCAAGATCCCACCACTCAAACAACATGGCTCTCACATGTACAACATCTTGGTTGTCAGTGTCCAGGACATTGTTAACTTCTTGGAGGCAACTGTAAATTAGTGGGGTCCATGGCCTGATTAAGAGACAAATTAATATATGTTGCATGCAGTTGGGTACAACATAAAACTATTGACCTTCTTCCTATTAAATGTCAAACCATCAGATGCTTCTATCCCGTACAAGGGCAGGGCTCTTACAGTCGCCAGGGGCTCCACATAGGAGTTTAGCATGCTACAGGATGCGCCAGAGATGATGCAAGCTAACCCATTTGAGTTATTGATTCTCTTGCACATCTGCACTTGGGTACACTTGTGGGTCCTGGAGAGTCTTGGTCCAACAACCTGTTCACACATAGGATTTTCTAAGGAACTGGGCCTTTGGCTTTTATCCCTGTGTTCCCACCACTCATCCTGGCAGGAACAATCCAGCTCCTGTTGCAGACAAATATGTTGTCCTTATTTCTGGTGGTTAAGACAAGAGGGTGACTCTGCCGGCTTTCTGAAACCTCAGAACAGTCTGCAGAGAAAATGGCAACCCAGGGAAGGATCGACAACTGGTCATAGGCCTTCATTCCTTACAGGGGTGTGTCAAAACTCTTCATAAAGTTGATGATGAAGTATAAACCAGAACTGACTAAAGAGTCCTCTAGTGGCAAAGGTGGTCTTCCAGAGCAAACCAGGTGGTCCTCTCCTTCTTGAAAGTTACAAGGCTCCTCCAATTCTGGAAAATCACCGGCCTGTAGTTGAGGGACAGATTTCAAAATCTCCAAGACAGTGCCCACAAAGAGACCAATTTGAGCTGGCTCAGATATGCATTAGCCCCATCTACACATCCCATGCCAAGGGAATGGGTGATAGTCCTTCAATATACACTAGATAGGCAGATTTCAGAGAGAGGGCTGATATTTTTCCTATGTGGACCAGGAAGTCTGAAATGAAAATTACCAACTCAGCACAATGGTGACCAACATTTCATAGATCATACCAGTGTAAGTTCCAAAGAACCTGAACCATCTCTGGTTCATTTAAAACTCATACAGTCTCACACACAGCTAGCATCCTTCATACATGTTCCTTAAAGGAAGAAGGCAAATGTCCTGAGTTATGGAGACCTTTTACAGTCTAGGATTGATAGGCCATCTCCTCACAGGGGCACAGATAAAAAGGCATGAGTCCCTGAGTAAATGCTTTCAGCCAATTCTAGATCCCATGGGGAAACATAGCTATACTCCTTCTCTATGGAGTCATGTACAGCTTCATGTGGGATCAAAACTGTACCCCAAAATTTGTACACTACAATATTTATCTCATTCGGTTCTCCCTGAGTCTACTGGATCAGAGACAGTGTTAAACCTCAGTTTCATGAGGCAATGTATTTCAGCATTGAGGCACCTTCCTAAACATCAAATTAGCAGAGTTAAACAGCTCATTTAGTAATGTAAATCCACTCAATTACTACATTTTAGGTTATTTAAAGGTTAAAGGGTTTTATTACAAAACACTATAAAAGAAAAACTGCTAGAGTCAATGTCATGGAGGCTCTCAGGTGCAATGTTATGCCGAGTATGCAAAATTAGAAAATATTCTAATTCCCATTGAGCAACAAAATCATTTAAAATTTGACAACATCCCTAGAAGCATTGGAAAGCTCAGAAAAATATCTGGCTCATCGCCAAAATCAAGGGGTTATTATATCTTGCATGGTAAATTAGCAATACTGAAAACTCATCATAGTGTGAGCAAATGTATGTTTTTTTAGCAAATCAAAACACAAGATTAATACAAATCATTACCTTACCACAAAGGGATCATCCCAATTTTTTTGGAAAAAAATTCAACACCCTCTACGCTAATGTCATCACTATGGGGCTGATTCCGATCCTGAAAAAAAAAAACGTCCGTACGATTTTCATCCGGAGCCATCGCCGTACGATTCGTACCTGTCCGTTTGAGTCGCGTAGTACGATCCGTATTCCGTCAATCCGTACGACCCGACGAGTATGATCCAGACCGGGATTATGAGGACGGGATTCATACGGTCCACGTCAGGTAAGGGCGATTCGTATGGAAAAGCACACAATCACTTACACACGTACGGTGCGTACACCCCATGATAGCAGGGGTACGGTGCGTACCCCTGCGATCTTCGGGTGTACGCACCATACCCCGTGATTGCAGGGTGTACGCACCGTACACCCAGCGAACATGGGGTACAGTGCGTACACCCCAAGGTCGCGGGGTACGGTGCGTACCCCCCGTGATTGCAGGGGTACGCACCGTACCACTGCTATCATGGGGTGTACACATCGTACCCAGGGGGGCCATTCTGTACCTGTTTCGGGGGGAACTCTGCTTTTACAGCTGTTTTCAGCTCCCGTAGAAAAAGGGTCGTACGGTGCGTACCCGACACGAATCGTACTTGCCGGGTCCGAAAAAGCAGCCGCGAACCGTACAGATGTCGCGTACAGCGGGTTCCGAGGGAGATTCGTATGGGGATTTGTATTGTACGGTCTCTGTACGATTCGTACGGAGTCCAGCTCCTGGTTCAAATCGTACTTGGTCGTACGTACGTGGGACGTTGCAGGGTACAATTCGTACGGGAAAAGCGCTCCGAACAGCTATTCGGAGTGTTTTTTCCTGAATCGAAATCGACCCCTAGATGTTCGAACAAATATGAAACATGTAAAAATAATAGTTTCTCTCAGTGAATAGATCCAGTGAAGGAGTAGATAAGATAGATACTTGTTGAAATCTTACTTACACACCATAGAAAGTTCATCAAAAGCAATACAGCAATGAAAGTAATCTAATATGACCTCAGTTTGAGGGTGTGCTGTGGTGCTTCTGGGTAGAGGATGTGCACAAGGTGGGAAAAGCAAGAGTGAGTGACAGAGATGAAATCTATCTTGGCTGAAATTGCTGATTACAGAGAAATTTACCATATCTAAAACATATTAAAAAACACACCGGTACACATCATAGGAATTTCGATTCAATTATACTTATGTAATTCAATCTATATATGTCAAATATTGAGTAAAGAGGCACATTAATCATCATTATTGATACACAACATCTAAACCCAATTGCTTTTCTGCAGTCATCCATCAGAGAAAATCATTCCTTAACTAATTTCCAGAAAGGTTTAGAGATCTGGCTTTTATGACAATTTCATCAGTTGCCCATTTAGTGTGTTCATGAGTTTCTTTCACACTTTGATATGGTTTGGTCCATGAAGTGCATTTTAGAAACAAATAACATTCTACATCTTATCCCTATGGTAATAAGAAAAGTTGTGTTTATTGTTTGGATGAGGTTTAATGTTAGGGGAAGTATTAAGGATAGGGATAGTTTTAGAATAAGCATACAGAGTAAAGTTACAGCAGTGGCTACAGTGCAGGCTACGATTAAGAAAAGTTCAACTGTGATGGTACATGGAAAGGGTTAATGTGGGAGTCAGAGTTCTGATTCAAATAAGGGCCATATTTAGGGTCAGGTTCAGGGCTAACCGTCTGTGGCACCTTCTGTATTAAAGAGAGGTGCCAAAGTAGCAGGCACAAATGCCTATTGAGCCTCCGGCTCAAGCAAACAACACAGAAGTAACAAAGACCCATGCAGCATTAGCACGGTTAAGCAATCAGTAAATAAACTAAATGGAGTCTAATCCTGAACGCTCATTTAAAGTGCTGCTTTATCCGAACGCAACATGGGAGGTATGGCACAACCAATAGAGAACAGAATCCAGAGAGGATGGATCTATGTTATCAAAGATCATGTAGACCACAAACGTTTTATCAAAGAAGGAGAATCATATCTATGAGGAATGATGGTTAGTTTGGTTCTATAAAAATTGTGGCAAAGAGAAATGTTTCAAGATTTGAGTAGGTTGTCAGATGTTCTGGCCTTAGAATCTTCCTGGCCCTAACAGGCCATAATAGGAGAAGCACTTTATATTCTTCACCCTTTACCTGAATTCAAGGCTGAATGCCCAGGAAGTAGAGGTTAAACATGTCAGCCATATCGTGATTCCTATATGGACAAAAATTATTAACGCTTCTCTTGAACAAGGGATACTCCCTGAATGCCTAAAAACTGGACAAGTAATACCCATAATAAAAAAAACGACAGCGAACCCGGATGATCCGAATAATTTTCGCCCAGTAACTAACATCCCGATACTTGCCAAACTAATAGAGAAATGTGTTCAAAAACAACTTAGCAAACACATAGACAATTTCTCCCTATTGGATGACTGTCAATCGGGGTTTAGAACAGGACACAGCACGGAAACAGCAATTCTACATATAGTCGACGATGCTCTACAGGCCCTAGAACAAAAAAGATCATGCCTACTCATCCTTCTAGACCTATCATCTGCATTTGACATGGTAAATCATGCAAAACTATTACACAGGCTCCAAGACAGGATGGGGATATCGGGTAGTGTGCTGAAATGGTTTGACTCCTTTCTCAAAAATAGAACGCAAAGATTCCTGGTCAACCAAGCGCTGTCACCTTCATGCCCTAACACGATTGGAGTTCCCCAAGGATCTACATTATCTCCATCATTGTTTAACCTGTATGTTGAACCGCTTACAGAAATTCTACGAAAGTCCAAAATAGCCTTCCATATGTATGCGGATGACACACAGCTATACATCAAAATCGCGTCTCTGGAAGACATCAGGTTAATGAATGAGGCTTTAAAAACAACACTACAATGGCTAACAAGCAATCACCTGCAGCTAAACACTCAGAAAACTGAATTCTTACTGATCTCACCACTAAAGAACCACACAGAGTGCAAGGAATGGTCAAAAATGATCACGGCTCTCAACTGCACACCCACTTTAGTTGACTCGGCGAAATCACTAGGAATCACACTCGACGAGAACCTTGATATGAAAGCACACATCAAAGCTATGGCTAAAAGTGCCCGTTTTCATTTGAATTACCTTAAGAAAATGTAACCGTTCATTTCACAGACGGATCTCAAACTAGCAGTTCAATCTTTGGTGATTTCAAGAATTGAATACGGGTGCACTACTTTAGCTGGTCTACCCAAAATATCCACAGCACCACTAAAAGCATGCCTCAACGGAGCTGCAAGAATTATCACCGGATCGAGGAAGTTCGACCATATCTCTCCTCACCTGAAAGCGTGAAATTGGTTACCGTACGAAGCCAGAATCCAGCTAAAAATGGCATGCATCACTCAAAAAGCGCTCCATTACAATACTCCAAGATACCTTGCCCAGAAAATTGAATTATCCGGAGGAAACAGACCAGCCAGGAGTGCCAAGGAATTTGTGCTGAAACCACCCATCTTCCGGAAGAAGAAAACCTACGATAGAGCTTTCTCAGGAGCAGCACCCAGAATCTGGAACTCTCTGCCACCTAATATTAGGAAAATAACAAACACAGCGACATTCAAGAAGGAGCTGAAAATATTTCTAATGAGCAAATACCTACCATAGTTAAACTGATCTTGTTAAACTCCTCGTATATACTGGGGATCCCTGTAATGTATCTTCGTTTTTGTACTTATCTATGTTATTTAACGAAATATAATCATACTATACAAGTCTCTATCTATTCTACCTCATGCAAATGTAAACTATATGATCTTTTCCACTTCCTGTATTGTATCTTCGTTTTTGTACTAATCTATATTATTTAACGAAGTATAATCATACTATACAAGTCTTTATCTTTCCACCTCTTGCAATGTAAACTATACAAGACTATGTCTATGCTACTTTTGCATTGTAAAGCGCTCTGATACCCAAGGGTCTTGTTCGCGCTATACAAAACTCTCTAAATAAAATAAATAAAATAAAATGAAGAGAGAAAGTAAAGGATGTGGGAGGGGCCGAGGAAGGGTTGAGTTGCCAGGTTAAAGTAGTTACTGGGGCGGCTTGGAATATGCACTTATAATGGGAGGTTGATAGAAAAGCAAGGTTCATGTATAGGCTTAGATCAAAATGCAAGAATTATGTGGTACTTGTGAAGTCCAACAACAGCAGCAGTCACCGATATGACCTGCAGCAAATATCCCAGCTGTACGCTTTCCACAGACTCCATTGGTGGATAAGTCAAATGGCAGGATTGGCTAATGGATGTGTATTCAATTTATGCTATGCATGCACCATTACCTCTGGTGATATAAGTTAGAGGGTGTCTATTTGCTCGTATCAGATATAACTTGTTTTGGTAGGACTGGTGGTTTAACTGCTTTGCTGCAAGACATAGCCTGGACAGTGGGCTGCACTGCAGCAGGTGTGTCTGCGATTATTCATTTGGTGAGCTCAGGGTAAACTGCACTATCACCTGTGGAGCGTTATTATGTGTATTACTAGACACGTTCTTTATGACGTAATTGATCTATACAGTGTTCGACACATGTATCAGCTGTTCTGTGGCTTGCCTTGCCTCCCTTTCAGAAGTGTGACACCATTGTGCATCCAAAAAAACAGAACAATAAGTGAAATACTTGTTTTAGCTGCTGCTGTATCTGGGGTTTCCATTTCAAAGTACTACTGCACACCATGTGATAATTTACGTGTAAAACAACCCAAAAGTACAAAAGTGTCTACAACACCAAAGAAAAAACAAAACTAAGCACCAACCTGAAATAGCTCTTTCCTTATTAGTGTAGATTGCAGAACCCAAAAAATCCCCTATGTGTAATTGCAGCCATTACAGTCAAGTATTTTCCGACTGTGTCTGTATTGTTTATGGCATGCTCAAAATTAAAAAGGGAAATAATGTCATCAATTGGTGAATACATTGTATTCTGTGCTGGCAAGCAACTGAACCTGCAATGTTCTGCATTAATGTATTTATAGGAACCTTTTTATGCAAAACTCTATTTATACTGAACTCACTTTGCTCTTCCTCAATTAGGTCAAGTTCTGAAAGGTTCTTTCATGGGAAAGGATTTGATGGTTTTGTAATGACTATAAAACTGATGAGATGATTACTAGCACTCCCTGTTCTGTTTTACTAATTTATTTGACAACATTGTAAAACCCAGAACTGGAATTTCTACATTCACAGTATGCCAAGGTGAAGTGAATGTGGGAAGATTAATTACACACTTACATGCACATCTCTTTCTTTTTTTTCTTTCATTAATACATTAAGCAAGAAAAGATTATATGTCACAAAAAATACATGTAGGAAAGTAAAAATATAGATCACTATTCTTAACTCAATCTCTATGTTCCTTGAAGATTAAAACATATATAATGTCAAGGTGCGTGTATGCGGAATTAAGTGTAGTAAATCTATGTCCAAATACATATACCCCCCTTTATGACATTTTGGCAGCATACCGGGCAAATGTACAAGAAAATGCTGGAGCGCGGAGTCAAGCCAAATTTGGTAACGCAGCGCTCCAATATTTTAAAAACGCAGGGATTCACTGTATTTACAACACACAGCGCACCTCTGTGTTTCCGCTGCCACAAAAAAAGTTGCCTATCGCCAGCGCAGGCACCCTGAAGCCATGTTGCATCGGTGCCTGCACTGCATGGTTGATTGTTTATGTGCAGGAAGGGACACCCTCCTGCATTTAAACAATCAATAATGGTGATTTGCTCTTTCTATAGGTGCTGCAGAATGCAGCAGACATTGAAAGAGCTAAAACAAGGATAAAATAATAACTTCTCTTCCTATCGCCATTCTAAGACCAAGTATTAACTTCTGTTAGATTTTGGCGCTGTCCCACCTTGTAAATCTGGGGCAGTGTCAAAATGGAATGGGTGTTGCGGTGGAATGCCCACAGTAACACCCAATGCCCGCCCCTTTGCCGTGGCGGACTGCAGCAGAAAGGGGCATATTTAGAAGGTGACGTTAAGCCACGTAAAGTGGCTTAGCACCACCTTGTAAATATGGGGAATTCCGCTATGACACCGGAGTTTCAGAAAAAGTGACACTTTGGTGAGGATAGGGGCTTGTAAATATGCCCCAATGTTTATAACTCAATATTGTGGCGGTATACCTATGTTATATAACTCAGGATATCTCTGCCTTTGAAGGTATGTGTGGCTGGGATTCAGGTACTCAGGCCCCCTTCAAGGACCTGGCCATTGATGGCTAAGTGTATAAAGGGTCCTACGGCGATACTCAGATTGCGTCAGAGGATTTTCGTATTCTGAAATCCCTTGACGGTTCACCCCTTCTTTTTTATAACAGTGGCACCGAATCCAATATTTTTATCAAGAGAAAGACCGACGCATGATCCTGTAGAAGGGTTAATATATATCTGCAATGTATTAATCTATTCAAAATATATAAGATTTAAATGCAATGTCTTTGGAGATTAAATATTTCAAGCACTGTTGTTTGAGACCACTGGTTGCTCGGCCTATCTACACATTTCCTCCCTTTGAACTCACTGTAGCCCCGGTGGAATAAGCCCAGTGAAGTGTTGAAATTTGCTGATGGAATTTCTTTAAAGTATCTACATTGCCTAATTATATGGTAAATATATGGAAAAAGAGCCTACGAAGACTGGCGAGGGATTGCTAATGATGTACATATGATCCCATTGCTGCCTCCTGTGTACTTTACATGAAACCTCTTAAGGAGAAATGTATAGGAGCCATTAGACATACAAGGTTATTTTGCAAAAATGTAGATTTGAAATACACTAACTTGCTTTTCAATATGCATGATACAGATTAGTGAGACATTTCTTAATTGTTGGAAATGACTCGCATGCCAAGCACTGTGGAGTGTGGCAGTCAGGTGCCATGCGGTTTGTCTTAATTTAATTCTTTCTTAATTAGAACACAGTGTTTATACCACACGCAGGGCCTCTGCCGAAGTTCAGCAGAAAAGATAATTCGTGTATGAGATTCAGTTTCATGAATTATGCCCAGGTCTATAAACCCTTCTGTTCGATTTTACCTAACTGCAGATCTGTAAATGTGTCCTTGTGGCACATTACAATAACGACCTGTGTAAGGGCATCAGGCAAGAGTCATACCATGGGGCAGTTTGGGTTTCGGTGGCCATGGGGATGAAGTGGATGAGCTTTGCTGTTGTGGGAATTTATATTACTGCAACAACAAAGCACCAGCCAATCACATCGATCTGTGTAGGCTTCTGGGATTTCATTTGGCATTTGTGACTCTGTCTGTTGGCCACACGGGGCTAATATACATTGCAGAAGAAAGCAACAGATAACCGTGCCAGGTTTCAGAATTCGTAAAGCATTCCTATGTGTATATTTGCACATACACAGAAATATAAAGATAATAACTACAGGGAACCATATCAACCGCTGGTGGTCTGGGTAGATTACCAGAACCCATAGTACCCGAGACTTCAGTTATGAAGACACGCTGTGATATTTAAGTGCACAGAGCTCATTTCTTTAAAATTGTCTTTAAGGATAAATGTCTGACTTTCTTCCTGCAGAGTGAGTGAGGGTTCGGTGGGATGCAGAACCTAGTCCTACACAAAACCAGGTTTCTAGCCACCACACCTTGCCACCTATTACCATTTCTATGTATTATTTACGAAAAGCAAGTTAAATGAAAAGATCCAATTTACCATACCCTCTATTGGGAAATGACACATCAGCTATGATTCTTGTATCAAACAGTGTTTCATGGTACAGGACACTCATTACACAGACTAATACATGAATCTTGAATAAATCCGTAAAAAAGCCAGTAAACAGTCACAATATCGAATTGACAGAATATCGAGTTTTTTATATAGAATGGACAAAATATCGAATTGCCAAAATATAGTGGTGCAGAATATCGAAATTCAGGTATGAAATATCGATTTTCATAATATCGAAGTTAGTAATTTCGACAGACATAATATAGTAGTTAAAAAGATAATTTTTTATAGTGTTTTAAGTGTTAGTATGTGTTAAAAGTATGTATTATTTTTGTAATATATATTTGAATTTTTTTTAAGTAATGAATTTTATGTTATTTAATTTTTTTGTTTGAAATCTGTTTTTATTTTCTAGACAAGACACAGAACATAGGTCCAGACTTACACAGCGTCAGGCCCACAACCCATTTAGGGCCGGCCGCGTATTATGAGAAATACTTCATCTACATCAGAGGTCTTCAAACTTTTGGATGCTGAGACCCCCCTGTCAACATTTTCAAGCGTAAGGACCCCCTCCTGACAAAAATTTCTAAACCTCTCGGTTATGAGGAAGGTGAGGACCAAATTATGTGACAGGCTTTACTAAATTGTGTGAGTAGAAAATGTAAATAATGTTCTGTGATGCTGCGTATTTTGGGGTAGCATTGCTTTATTAATTAGAATTTTTTTAAACACAGTAATACTGAGGAAAGATTTCACCCCATCAGTACCAGTTTATAACGAAAATACAACAATTAACATCAGAAAGATGTCTAGTCTACCTCTGTGAAGGGCCTCCCAATCCGCAGGAATATGCGCTGCCACATTAGAAGCTCACCTGGCCATGGCCGGGAGCAGCAAGGGTGCATTCAAACTGTGGTGGTCTTTTTTTTTTTTTTTTTTTTTTTGGTAATCCTCATATATCACAGGTGAAACTCTTGATGGGACACTGGCTCCTCCATGCACTGCTGGCCGTTCTGCACTGACCCTCGTTGGTTTTGGCCTGATGCAAGTTGGTTTGCCCGCACCCTCAAGTAGCCACTACCTTCCCCTCCAAACTCCTTTTCTTTCACCGAACCGTGTGCGCCCTTTTACTTAGGAGTACGGGGAACCAGCAGGGCTCCAGACAAATCATTGGAAAACCAATCATCGAGCTTGCCATGCCACCAAGGCTGCCCACACGTTCGTCATGCTTCTGGGATCGCATGCCACATCTGATTTGCACGTTAACATAATCTGCCTCAGGCAATTAGCAAAGGTTGGAGGAGTTGGATCTTTCCATGCCCTGCAGATCTCGCGCCTTGCTAAGAGGATGATAACAAATACAAATTTGGTGGAAAAGTCATTAACTTGATAGTTCATCACAAGCCCAAACATGACTGTGAACCTTGGGAGTGCTATAGGAGTTAAGAGGACTTCTTCCAGAAATTCCTTTATCTTCCCCCAATATTCTGCTAACTCAGGACAATCCTTAAACATATGTACATCGTCAGCCTTCAAGAGGCCACACCTTGGGCAATTGTAGTCCATGTTTGAAAATTTTGCCAATTTCTTCGGGGTTATATAGACTCTATACATAGTGTATAAGTGATTCCTTTTCAAAGCGGCCGGCTTAATTACGGCGTTCAACACCTTGAAGGAGTCGCACCAAGAATCCAAAAGAGGCCCATTAGTCTGGGTGAGGGCGTCAGACCATAATTTACTGATTTCAACCTCCGTCACATCCTCCCCTTCTAACATTGCCGAGTACCAAAAAGATATTTGGCTTTTCCACTTACCCCTTCTAGCTACCGCATCAAATTTAGGGTTAGGGGGGTTATTATCATTTGGTGTCCCAGATCTCGTTATCCACCAGCCTGACAGTTGGTAGTATTTAAACCGCGTCAGGGCCCCCCTAGTTAAATTGGACAATGCGTCCCAGCTTAAGAGATTGCCATCTTCCTGCAAATCTCCCCACCTCTGCAACCCTGCCTGTTTCAAAGGTAATGACAGTTGATCATTAAGGCAGGCTGGGAGGCCTGGTGAGTCCCATATGGGTGCCTGTGGTGCGTAATAAGTAATGTTAAGTTTAGTCCTTACAAATACCCAATTTTTCAAGGCTGACCTTAAAATCTTCAACCTTACTTTTTTAAAGAATTTTGGGTCCCCAAACTTATAAAGAAAAAAACTGGAACCCTGAGGAACCTCCTTTAATAGCACAGAAAATAGCAGCCCCATTGATGATTGGTCCATATGACCCGCCATAATTCTAAAATGCTTAAAATGAAAAGCGTGGCAATACAGCATTAGATCTGGAAAAGCGAGTCCTCCCGTCTTGAGACCCCTTCTTAATTTCTTCCACGCTATGCGCGGGCCTTTGGCATTCCAAATGAATGAGCCCAGTTTTCCTTGTAGTTTTTTAATTAAGGGTGCTGGAAAGGATAATGGGATGGCATTAAATAGAAAAGTGACCTTAGGGAGCACTATCATTTTCAGGAGATTCACTCTCCCGTATATATTTAGAGGCAGAGAGGACCAACGTTGCAATAAAGCAATTGTGTCTTTAATGATCCACTCTAGATTAGTTTTGGGGATTTCATCTATCTCATTAACCAGGTGAATTCCCAGATACCTCATTTTGTTCTTCTTCCCTAACGAGCTGGACTGCTGATTCCATTCCATTATTTCCGTCTTTTCAGCATTAATTGCATACCCCGAAATGTTACCAAACCCCATTGCAAGATCTAATAGTCTAGGGATTGCCTCATCCGGATTTATAGTATACATTAGCAGGTCATCTGCGTACAAAGCAAACTTAAACTCCACTTCCGCAATCTTAAAAGGTTTAATTATAGGATCAGCTCTTAATAAACAAACGAAGGGCTCTATATACAGGTCGAACAAAAGGGGGGATAGGGGACATCCCTGACGAGTGCCTCTGGAGATATGAAACTTCTCTGTTAGAGAACCATTTACTAGGACCTTTGCTGTTGGTTCAGAGTACAGAAGCTTAATGGCTGTTATATAGTTCGTCGGAAAACCAAATTTTTCCATCGCCAACCACAAATAGTTCCAGTCAACTTGGTCGAATGCCTTCGCAGCGTCTACTGCTACTATGGTCAGAGGCAATTTCTTTTCTTGAGCTACATCGATTGCAGCCACCACTTGAAAGGTCAGCTCGTTGAGCTGCCTGTCCGGGATGAAGCCCCTTTGGTCGCGATGTACTACAGATTTTACTACCTTTGCTAATCTCGTAGCCAGTACCCCCGCGAATATTTTATAGTCAACATTTAGAAGTGAAATGGACCTGTAGGACTCAATCCTACTCGGATCTTTATTTGGCTTCAACAATAATGTGACCGTTGCCTCAGCACACTGACACCCACGGAGGAACATGGCGGCAGGCTGACGTCTGCTGAGGGAGCTCCGGTCCGGAGGAGGTTTCCCCGTGGAGAGGCAGCGACAGAGGCTCAAAAACGGTGAGAGCAGAGCGGAATATGCTCTGATTAAGACGAGCGGTCTTTTTGAAGGTGTTCTTCTTGTTTTTCCCCGCAATACGGTAAAGTAACCAGGTTAGACGAGGCGGCGGCGTTTTCACCAGCCCAGGAGAGCGTCCGGCGCTAGGACCCAGGGGAGCAGAGGGGCGGTGAGAAACGCGAACGGAGACGGAGACGGACCAGGAAGTGAAGGCGGCCGGCCGGCGGCGTGTAATGAGCTGGATCGAGCGAATTCCAGAATTCGATTCTGGACCAACGGGCTGTGAAGTCGGAGGTCCCTGTAACCACCCATCTGCACAAAAGGAGAGGAGGTATTTCAGCGGAGTAGCGCAGGGCTCAAGGGATTGGACCTTTGCATTGAGGCAAGCTAGGCGGCTGTTGGCAAGAGTAAGCCTCAGCTCGCCGCTAATTAATAATTTCGTGTATCGAGCCTCCTTAAAGGAGGAGGGTGAGGTGCAGGGGGGTGAAGAGAGGGGAGGGCAGTTACCTAAGCACCAGAGGGGCACTGTTGTGCTGAAACTCAGCAGAAGTGGGACAGCATGTAAGCGTTTGTTACAGGATAAGGGCATGGACTCTGAAGTTAGCACAATACCAGTGAATCAGCCTACTCACCTCAGGCAGGACGAGGAGGTAGTTACTTTTTCAGAGAACTTGGTGGAGGAGGCTGGTAAGAACAAGAATAAGACCGCTATCAAAGATAAGGGAAAGAGTAAGGTGCCTTCCAATATATCCTCAAACGTATCCCTCAAAGTTCTTTCCTCTCCCCCCCCTCCCCCCCCACCTCTTCCCCCTTCCAAACCACCAGTTCGGAATAGGTATCAGTTAAGGTCCACGATACAGAAGTTAGGAGCTGAGGTTCCCGTCGCTGTCTCTACAGGTGTCATCCCAATCTCCCCGATAGGAAGAAGAAAGAGTGGTAGTAGAAGTAATATCGTGGGGGAAGCGATTAAGCAAAAGCAAAGGCAGAAGCGGAAGCTGAAGCCACTAAAGACCTGCGGGACTGTCCCCAAGCCTACACCCTCTTTAAAGGCTTACTTTAAAATAATGGAGAAGGTGGTTGATACCCCATTAGGGGGAGGGGGTGCCCCCTGCTCCAGTACACCAGGATCATCGGGTCCATCTAGTCACTCCACATCTAAGGGCCTCAAAGCCACAGACCCTCAAAGTCTTAGAGTTGTTTCGGATCACACTTCTCCTGATATACCAGGTGTTTCTTTCGCAGTGACTCTAAAAAACAACTACACGGTTCTGGGACAGTTAGAGGACGCGACAAATCAAGAGATCCAGGAGAGGTTAGAGGAAGAGCCAGCACAAGATGATGAAATCAGAATAGAGGGTGGACCTTCTGGTCAGACGTCGGCACAGGCCACCCAGGCCAGCACCCTATCTTCTGCTAGATCGTTAGAGACAACCCCGGACGCAGGCTTGTCACAGGTGGGAGCTCTGCTTCTAAGTCTCAGAGAGGATTTGCTGACTAAACTTGATCAGAAATTTGACACATCTGAGGCTAACCAAAAAATCATTCATGATCAGTGCGCCAGTCTGGAGCAAAAATTGGTGGATGTCAGCAAACGCACCGAGGTGCTGGAGGAAGATGTCAGTTTCTTAAAAGGAGCCTCTCAGAGACATCAAAGAGACATTGAGACACTAAGAGCGCGAAATAGAGACCTTCAGATGGATGTAGAAAGATTAGAAATCCACTCAAGAAGGAACAATCTGAAATTTTTAAAAATTCCGGAAGGGCTGGAAAGTGGGGATGTCAAAGCCTTTATATGTAAAATCCTTAGAGAGGGCGTCCTAAAAGACAGTCCAGAAATAGATCTTGAAAGAGAGATACAAAGAGCCCACAGAGATCCTTTTAGGCAACGCTCAGGGAGGTCAGAGCCTCGAAAAATTTTGGTGAATTTCTTATCCTTTTCAGTTAAAGAATTGATTCTGAGTAAAGCTCTGAAGGAAAAATCCTTACAATTAGGTTCAGCTAACTACCTGATTCGTTCTGATGTGGGGAAGATAACAGCACAAAGGCAGTGGGAGCTGGGGAGTCGAATGCCTGATTTGAGGAGCTTAGGGGCTCAGGTGCAGATGAAGTTCCCCGCCTTTTTGAGAGTAGTTTGGAAGAACAAAACTCATAACTTTAATTCTGTACAAGAGGTCGACTCCTTCCTCATCTTGATGCGTGAAAGTGCATTTGAGGAAGAAATATAAGCCTCTGAAAAACCCCTGGGGTGTGGAGAGCAAATTTAAGTTAGATCATTAGCTTAGAATCTAAGCAGCACGTGTTTCAAGGTGATAAATGGTGTGAGTAGGGTCATTGGGTCTCAGGGTGCGAGCAGATTCCAAGAATAAGGAAATACATGGCAAAGTAAAGTAAAGAAAAGCAGGAAGTTAGTAAAGAAGGAAAAATAAAAAGAGGGTTATAAGGTAATAGAGGGTTATAAGGTAAAAGAGGGTGGGAAAAAAAAAAAAAAAAAAAAAAAAAAAAAAAAAAGAATTCTCTTTCAAGATAAGAGGTGTTTAATTTGTTTAATTTGTTCAACTCGGAAATAGTAGGGAACAGTGGGGAAGAGGGGATGAATTGATTAATCTATCAAGCCTTTGTCGCATGTACATAGAAAAAAAAATAATCACGCAGGGGTTTCCACCCGGAAGTCTGGTGAGCTCCCGTCTGGCGACAAGATCGCCATAGGAGTAAAGGGGGGGGTTCCTCTGGGGAGGGGGGGAGGAGGGAGTGGAGCAGGGGAAAAAAGTAAAATAAATCCTCATATTGGTTTGAAAATAGTTCATGTCCAGGTAGGGACTTGGCTCAAAATGCTTATAGGGATCATAGAGAATTATGGCCGACACCACAAATAGCATAAAAATAATAAGCTGGAATGTTAATGGGTTAAGGGACAGGTCTAAAGCAAGAAGGGTTGTAGATTTTTTGTTCAGATCAGGGGCTCATATTTGTTTATTAGAGGAGACGCATGTAGAGAGGGAAGAATGTAGTCAAATATTCAGGAGATGTGGATGGGTCCAGGACATTATTTCCTCGGGACAGAGCGGTAGTACACGGGGGGTGGCTGTGATTATTAGAGCAGGCTCAGGGATCAGGTTGTTAAAACACGACACGGACATTTCAGGCAGATGGTTGATAGCTTCTCTGATGGTGGGAAGTGCCTCCCTGGTCTGCGCGGCATACTATGGCCCGAATCTAGACGCCCCTGGGGCCCTGATAAAACTTAAAACTAACTTAATAGAGACAACAGGCCCGATAGTTGTAGGGGGAGACTTTAATCTGATTTTTGATAGAGATCTGGATAGAACATCGAGAGTGAAGTTTCCCCCCCCCCAAAAAAATAGTCTAGAACTTAAGAACATCATGAGGGATTTTAATCTGATGGACATTTGGAGATTCAAAAACCCAAGGGGAAGAGATTACTCTTTCTACAGTAGAAGATATGGGCACCACTCGAGGATAGATTTTTTCCTGGTAGACAAGAACCTCTCATCGGCAGTCGATTCTGTAACTTATGTCCCTGCAATTCTGTCAGACCACTCAATGGTGGAAATGGTAGTCAACATGATACAGAAAAAACATCATAGGAGATGGACACTGGATCGGACGCTGCTGCTGGAAGAAGGAGTGCGACAGGATTTAGTTACTCAGTCCGAAGAATTTTTTAGGGTCAATACAGGGTCAGCAAATAAACAAATTGTCTGGGAATCGTATAAAGCTTTCTCCCGAGGCCTATTAACAACTCTGATGATCAGGAGGAATAGACTGAGGAAAGAGGAAAGGGAAGCAAGGATTTCTAGAATCAAGCTTAAAGAACAGGAGTTACAGAGGGCATCGGCAGAGGAGTCGGACAACAGGCAAATACTTCAGAGAGAGCTGGATTGTCTGCGAGCAGAATTTCAAGCAGGGTTGGACAAGGACCTAAAAGAAAAGTGGGACATTAGTAATTTACAACAGTTTGCTTACGGTGAGAAGTGTGGTCGTCTCTTGGCATGGAAGGCCCGAGCCGACAGAACAAGAAACCAGATAGACAGCTTGATTTTATCAGATACAGGGGAAAGAACTAACAAGGATGACTGTATCAGAGAAGAAGCAAAGAGATACATGCAGTCTCTTTATGGACCTAACTCCTCTGGGGATAAGCAACAAGCAGAATCCTGGTTTGCAAATGTCCAGCTCCCTAAGTTATCTGAGATTGATTGTTCTTATCTTAGTTCAGAAATCCAAGAAGGGGAAGTCAGGGCTCAGGTGTCAAAAATGGCGAAGGGTAAAGCCGCAGGCCCAGACGGGCTCCCAGTGGAGCTGTTTAAAACCGTTTTAGAGCAGATCCTAGGGGTGCTGACCCTATTATTTAACGAAGTTTTACTCATGGGGGGACAGGTCCCCAGGTCATGGGCGGAAACTGTGGTGGTCTTGTGCAGAGATAAGCAGTTTACCCATGCCCCTTTCCTCTCACCCCTTCCTTCCATCCCTCTCTTCTCTCCTCTCCCAACCCCGGATCCCTCTCTCACATTGCAGGCAGATGGTTATTAGCCCCAGGACACCTTTTGGTAACAGTAGCGCACTACAAATGTAAATAATAGGCAGAAGCAGGGGATCCACTAGACCCGAACTTCGGGAGGGGGGTTAACACTCCCAGCCAGGGCATGTCCAAGCACTGGTCGCACACGGTGCAACAGTCTTTCCACCTTCTCCATGAATTCCCTCATTACCACTCACCAACAATACACCTCATCTCTCTATAGCACCTGTCTGACAAACATTTCATTTTTTTATGGCGCTACTCATAGTTTACTCACACTCAGTTCTGTGATGTGCATGGTACATCTTCTTTGTACCAGGCACTTTAATCTTCTGCACTGTGTGGGTGACAAGAGTGCCCATGTGACTGCACGGTGAACAATGCAACAGTGTGAGAGTATGGTAAAAGGAGTGACTGCAGGGTGAGTGACGTGACCATATGAATTTGGGTTCGGCTGTAAGTGCAGAGTGGGACGAATTAGTGCATGGTTAGTGATGGCCTTGTTTTAGTGTGCTACAGATTGAACAGTAAGGGGGGGGGCAGGTGAGTGGAGTGTCACATGAGTGCAGGGTGAGAAGTGTGCTCGTGTGACTGCAGGGTGAGGTACAGAGTGAACAATGCAAGCGTATTTTTAGTGCAGAGTGAGAGCAGGGTGAGCGGGTGAATGTTTTGAGTGCATGGTGATCAGTGTGAGTGCATGGTGATCAGTGTGAGTGCATGGTGATCAGTGTGAGTGCATGGTGATCAGTGTGAGTGCATAGTGATCAGTGTGAGTGCATGGTGATCAGTGTGAGTGCAGGGTGAGCGGGTGAATAGTGTGAGTGCATGGTGATCAGTGTGAGTGCAGGGTGAGCGGGTGAATAGTGTGAGTGCATGGTGATCAGTGTGAGTGCATAGTGATCAGTGTGAGTGCATGGTGATCAGTGTGAGTGCATTGTGATCACTATGAGTGCATGGTGATCAGTGTGAGTGCATTATGATCGCTGGTAGTGCAGGGTGAACATGAAAGTGAAGGTGAGAATGAGAAGTGAGTAGTTTGAAAGCAGGGTGCATTCCCAGAAACTTGAAGCGTAGGGTTTCAGATATAAGTTAAACTATTACTATAAGGGCATTAATCAGGGTTCGAGGGTGGAGGAAATAAATAATGTGCTGATCCTGCAACAAACTTCCAGTCTAACGATTAGGGTTACCAGCTCATTATTTTGATGGCCCAGAAATAAGCAGTCAGCTACAGCTGTATTTTTTGCACTTATCTGTAAATACTTAGAACAGCAAATATAAATAGAAAGCACTTTTAATTGTGTTCTAGGGATGCCTCAATGATCCATGACTAATAATTAAAGTAAATAAAGACAGAAAAGTCACATCACTAATTAATACATACTTTTTTATTTATAACTCAATTTAGTGTCAAGAGCAGGTCTCTGCAGGATCCTTAAACAACACATAGCAGGCATGTTTCTTTTGGTAACCCAACTTTATATTTCTTTTCATTAAATGCATTCTCACACTACAGCAGTAAGTGTAAAAATAAAAATGTAAGGAATAGGCAGGGTGGGGGCCCAGGGGGTACTGGAACCATAAAAAAACTAAGCTTTGGTAATCAGTTAACAAAGGCATGTAAATATGCTAATGGTCTTTAAAGACCTGTGAAAAACTCGGGCGGAGATAAGACTCCAGACACTGTCCAGCAGAGGCCCCAGGAGCACGAGCTGCACTGCAGCAGCCCGGGCTGAGCCACAGGATGGGGGAGGAGGGGGGCTGAATCCCTGGAGGCCAGGGCAGAAGTGACACTGTAAAGGCACGACCCCCTTTGCATCGCTCCACGGCCCCCCTGGGGGTCACGTCCCACAGTTTGAAGACCCCTGATCTACATGGAGAGGCATTAGTGGAGTAGCTTGAACAAAGCATGTCGCCTACAACCCTTGTTGGGCTGGCCGCGTGACATAATATATAGAGCAATATCTGTTCATTGTGGGAAATCTCAGTACCTTTTAAAAACAACAACATTGAGAACACAGGCAAGAGGCCCATATAAAATGAGCAGCGTTGAGTGGACAGGAAAGTGTTGAAAAGAGAAGAGGCAGTAGGAAAGAGAGGTAGACATCAAACCAAAGAAGCTGTGCAGGTGGTCGGGGGGAGGGGTGTGGCGGTGCATGTTATTGAGATTGGAGGCCCTAATACTTGGCGGAGGGGCTACGTGTAAAGTTGATCTGATTACATGAGTAGGCTGTCAGGATCTGGCAGGAGTATAGCATCTTCAAAGAGTCACAGAGCCCTAAGTTTGGAGGGTAGATAGCGCGCATGCTCTATTTTACAGAGGAATTTATCTAGGGGTCGCCAAACAGCGGTGAAGCGGTGTTGCGTGCTTGTATCGCGCTGTAAAAAGCTCCATGGTTATTACATGCCATAAGTGCACGAACCTGGTGGGAATTGGGAGAGCCTCCGCTTTTTTCCAATATAATGCTATGAGTTGTTTAGCCGCCCCAAGCATGTGAAGAGCTATAATCCAGTCGCTGCGGTTAAGTGCCTTTAGGCTGTCAGGCTTAAGGCCTAAAAGGATCGTGTTTGTGGACTCAGGCAGAGGGAAGCCCAATACCTCCTTAATATGACTAAGGACTTCCTTCCAGAGCAGGGTCAGGAGCGGGCAATCCCACCAAATGTGAATGAAGTCTCCAGTTGCATTCAAACGTCTTCAGCACAAAGGGGATGCGGCATGGAACGTTTTGTGCAGTTGAGTGGGCATGTAATACCATTGTGTCATAATTTTATATGCATTTTCCCTCTGTGAGATGCTACGATAGACCTTAGGAATGTCCCGCCAAAAGCGATTCCACTGTACCGGTGTGATTTCCGTGGATGACGTTAGCTGCCATTGGCGTTGATGTGGATGTGCAGTTAGTATCGGAGGACGCTGCAGGATCTGGTATGTCTGAGAGATAAGGCCCTTCAATTCATTGAAGGAGCGGACCAGCCGCTCAAAGGGGGTGAATTGCCAGATAGCTGCCTGTTGCATCTCTGGCGAGGACACCCAATGCCGCAGCTGTGCATATTGTAGTCCCGCTCCCAGTGGGAGATGAAATTCCTCCCTGCACTGGGCAAATGTCTTAAGTGTTCCCCCTTTGTACAGGTCTACGATCACTCTGCATCCCCCTGTAACCATTTGGCAAATGTTTGTGGGTGAAGGGCAGAAGGGAGTAGTGGGTCACCTGCAATGGGAGTATGGGGATAGGGAAAGGTCGTTAGTCCCTTAACTACGGCCACTTTGTCCCATATGTCTAGGACCGTTTTTGTTGTCACCGCAATATTGGCACTATGGTGCAGTAATATAGGCACTAATATGCAGTACGGTGGAGTCACGTAAGATCCCAGATGGTACGCCCAGTTACCAGCCTGTCCATATGGAACCAGATCTTTTCACTTTCAGTGGTTGTCCACTCCTAGACAAAGCGGAAATGAGAGGCCCAATAGTATTCCAGAAGGTTGGTGCATGCTAACCCCCCTCTGTTTAATGGGAGCATGAGGATCTTGTGGGAAAATTGTGGTCTATACCCGCCCCATATGAAGCTAGTGAGATCTCATTGGAGGCCCTGTATTTGGTGTTGTGGGCTAGAGAGTCAGGGATTTCCAGCCTCTCAAGTCTTCCAAGACAGCTCTCCTGCATTCCCGCCAATTTACCTGGGTCCACGTGTCCAGAGAGGGAGTCAAATGGAGCCCTAAATATTGGATATGATCAGTAGCCCATTGATAAGGAGCGAGCGTCTTCAAGACGGTATCTCCTCTTCCGGGACGGTAAGGTTCAATGCCCAGGATTTGGCATGATTGATTTTAAGACCTGAGGCCCGCTCAAAGGACTTGAGCAGAGAGTGAAGCACCGAAAGGGATATATGTGAGAATAAGATAATCTGCGAAGAGTGCTACCTTGTTCTGTTGACCTCCAAGGGAGAGGCCATGTATGTCCGCAGTCTGTCTGATTATCGCTGCTAGAGTTCTATCACAAGGGCAAACAGCAGAGGGGACAGGTGGCAACCCTGCCGTGTACCCGTATAAATGGAGAAGGGTTCTGTAAGCTGCCCATTGACCCAAACCCTAGCTTGCGGAGAGAGGTAGGGGGCCATGATCATAGAGAACATGTTCTGGCCCAATCCGATTTTCTGCAACACCGCTCGAAGGAAACCCCAGTCCACCCGGTAAAATGCTTTCTGCGCGTCAAGCGACAGAAGACAGGCTGGTATGTTCCAGTGGGGCGCTTTCCCCACCAGGTGTGCGATTCTACGCAATTCATCCGCCCCTTGTCTATTGCGAATGAAGCCATCTTGGTACGGCTCCACAAGGCCAGGCAAGTGGGGATCTAAGTGTTTAGCAAGTATTTTAGTGTAGACTTTTAGGTCTGTGTTCAACAAAGATATGGGGCACTAGGATGCACATAATGTGGGATCTTTTCCCGGTTTGGGGATAAGAGCTATTTCTGCCATACCCATGGGGGGCGTCGGCTCTTCCATGTCCGAAAAGGAATTATATAGTCGCAAGAGGCGAGGCTGGAGTTGCGCTATAGACATGCGGTAAAAGGCCAGTGGTAGGCCATCCGGGCCCGGCGTCTTCCCGAGAGGGAGGCCGTTTACCCCTGCTGTCAGTTCCTCCGCAGTGAGAGGACCATCCAGTTGTGGATGTATTGGTGTCCAGGGGCATTGGTTCAGAATGTTGTCGATGTAAACTAATGAGGTTGCTTCTGCCGTGTAAAGAGCATTGTAACAGGCCCTAAAGGCCTCGCATTTAGCCCGTTCCGTGGTGACCCTTTCTCCATCCGGCAGTTGAATGTTAGCTATATGGGCCTTTGCTGCACAAGCTCACAGGCACCTCGCCAGCAGTCTGCCCACTTTGTCTCCCTCTTCAAAGTATTGCTGGTTTAAGGCGAGCAGAGACCTCTCAGCTTTATTGGTATGCAGAGAGCGGAGTTGGCCCCGAAGGTTTGTTAGTCGTCGCTGACATGCAAGCGAGGGATGTTCCTGGTTTTGTCTCTCCAACTTCTTAATGTCCTTTGAGAGGCTATTTTACAGGTGTCAAGCCTCACGTGCCCGTGCAATCGATAGGGACTTGGTGTGTCCGCTGATTCTAGCCTTGAATCTAGACATAAACTTCCACACACAATGTTTGATATTATTTCAAAGAAACTTTCTCAATTCTTATTCCATATGCGAAATCAATCCTGCAATGAAGAATTTTGGAAACAAAAAGAAAAAACACAATAGCCCAAAAACAAACAGATGTCCAGTATACACACAAAGGATTTGTTCAAACGTTTTAAAAGTAGAGGAGAGAAGACTCAACTGTTTATTCTCAATAAAATTCCTCCTCATGGAACAGTACATAAATATGCAGTTATCACGAAACAAAAGGGGTTACCAAAAGAGGTAAGGTGCATAGAGTGAGAAGTTCAGTGCTCATGTGAAAGAAAGAAAGGACCAAGAGGTCGGGGGATGGTGAATTGCACAATTGTCTTTGAGTCCAAGGCTAAGGTAGTCCTTGGTTTGGTTCAACAAGAGCCTGCCCTCAATAGTTTTTGCAAAGAAATGTCAATCTTTTTGTCTTTGCGGCGGTCAATTCGCTCGGAGCTTCGTATCTTCAGAGGGGGTGAGTGGGCAGGGGCATAGGAGATGCAGGCTCAATGTAGGGGAGATTGTCGACGTTTCGACCCAAGGATACGAAGGGCAGTTCATATCCTCATAGGCGGGTCTTCATCAGGACGGGAAGGTGAAGGGAAGGAGCTAAGTTACATTATACTCATGTAACCCCAGCAGTGTGGGCGGACACCTGTAACAAAAATGTAAGGGCTAAGTATTTCAAACCAACAACATGAAGGTTTAGGACTGAAAGCAGTACTCCAAAGGCACTCACCCTTTAATGGTGTGCCATTATATGAAAAGATCAATTCGGTTTATGAAAGCCGTCCAAACGTGCTCTCGAGTTCTGGAGAAAAAATGAAAACACAATGCCATCAGTGCTGTGTTTACTCCAATACAATTGGACATGAAAAACATAGACTGGACTGAGACAATACTCAACACAATGACATTACATAAAAAGCGCTTGAAAACGCTAGTTGCACTCACCCTCGCTGTGTAGGGCGATGGATGGTAATTGAGTAATCGGTCGAACAGTATACACGCTGTGTCTGTAGACAAGAATGTATAGTTAGCTAAATGGATCAACAGTCCAAAAGGAGAGAGGATGAATAGGAAAGCTCAAGGATGCTTATTGCCATAACATACCGCCTCAGTAGAACTGCGCGGCCTATCAATGGGGCTCTGTCTGTTGGCGACTGCTGAGAGATGCTCAGTCGGCGCCAAATTAAGTAGTGGACGTGACGGCAACGTGCACGCTACTAAGACTCACGCTAGAGTCGGGGCTGTTGCCTAGCAACATGCGTGGATTGGAGAGAAGACAGACTCCAGGCGTATTAGAGGTTTGGAAACCATAGTAAACAGAGGAAACATCTGTATGTAAAAGAAAATAATTTACAGGGTGTATGTTATACAGTACATAATTACGAGATGCAGGAAGAATTATATACATGCAGGTCACATATTTACATACAGTTTCCTATGACTGCCCACAACACAAGCAAAACCAGCAAGATTACATTACCATTGTACAGGCTAGCCATTTGCCTTGTTGTTTCCTCATATTCGTTCAGACCCCGGTAGACTGTGTCAAATATATGCATCCATTTGCATTCACGGAGGCTAAGGGTACTTGCAAAATTCCCACCCCTTACATTTACTTGGACTTTCTCCAGAACGCACCACCGGATGCTTTCAGGTCGGTGACCGAAGGTCAGAAAATGTTACACCAGGGGGGCGCCCTGTACCTTGCAGCGTATTCTGCTTACATGTTGCAGAATACGAGCTTTCACCTTCTGTATGGTCTGGCCAACATATAGGAACCCACAAGGACATCTGATCGCATAGATAACACCGGCCGAGTTACAGTTGGTTTGTTGGCGCATGGTGTGGGTGTAGTTGTTATGCGTACACTGTTTGATTTCCAGAGTCATGGGGCAGGCTTTACACGAGCCACATTTATAGTGGCCGATCACTGGTGGAGTATTCCAAAGGGTTGTTTGTGTGTTGCTGGGTTTGCTGTGAAGGAGGGATCGGACTACATAGTCCCTCATGCTCTTCCCTTTCCTAAACGCATGCATCGGGGGGTCTGGGATCCCTATCTCATCTGCCACTAGGTGCCAGTGACCGTTTATGACTCTCTTAATGTCACTACTCCTGGTGTTAAAGGTAGTAACACAGGTCATTCTGTTGATAGTATCTTTCTCTCTCGATTTGGGTTCGAGGAGGAATTCCCTGTGGCAGAACCATGCTTTTTTGCGGCCCTTTTTTAGCAATCTGCGTGGGTAGCCCCTGTCTGCCAGGCGCTCAATCAATAGCGATGATTCATTGAAGAAATCAACCTTCCGGCTACAATTCCTACGCAACCTCAGAAATTGCCCGTAAGGTAGGTTATCCCTGAGGTTGCGAGGATGATGGCTTGAGTAGCGAAGCAGGGTGTTCCTTTCGCTAGGTTTTCTATAGAGTGTGGTTCACAGGTGTCCCTCATCTTCAACTATGCTTATGTCAAGAAAGTTAATCTTATTATCACTAAAGTCAAGTGAGAATTGGATGTCGTTGGATCGGCTGTTAAGCCAGATGTGAAAGTTTCTTAAATGTTCCTCACTGCCCTGCCATATCATTAGCACATCGTCTATGTAACGACGCCATAGTACGATGTTGCCATGGAAAGGGTTGGTCTCGTTAAGTACAAAGTTATGTTCATAGTAGTTCATGAAGATTATGGCCAGATCCGGGGCAAAACTTGCCCCCATGGCTACGCCCTTCGTTTGAACATAGTAGTCTCCATCAAAGTAGAAGAAGTTCTTCTTCATGGCAATTTCTAGGAGATCCAGAATGAAAGTCGTCGGGACCTGGCAAGGTCTCGGCCTCTCATCCAGAACCCCTTTGATGACTTCAAGTGCTGCCTCTTGTGGGATATTGGTGTAGAGTGAGGTTACATCCATTGTGATCAACAAGTTGTTGGTTCGGTCAAAGGGGTACTCATCCACCAGTTGTATCACCTGCATGGTATCTCTTAAGTAAGCCGTGGTTGTCTCAGCAATAGGTTTTATAAATATATCCACGTACTTACAGAGAGGTTCTAACACTGAACCACAGCCGGAAAAGATCGGTTGTTCCAGGGGTTTTTCTAACCGTTTATGCACCTTGGGGAGCGTGTAAATCGTGGGTAGCCTAGGGTGGCTGTTGTTAAGATACTCATATTCATGTTTGGTTAGGAAACCATCCTCTAAGGCCTTGCTAGTGATAGATTTTATGTCAGCGCTTATCTCTTTAGTTGGATCTGCCTGTAGTTTTCTGTAGTTGCCTTCCACCCCAAGCTGTGAGATTATTTCAGACTTGTAGTCATCCCTACTCTGTATGACGATCGCCCCACCCTTGTCAGCTGGTTTGATCACAATATCAAGGTTTTGTTTAAGTGTTTCCAGTGCCAGTCTCTCTTGCTTGCTGGTATTGAATTTAGTGTATTTCTTTTTAGCTAGCACCTGGTTGATATCTCTCATCACCACTTGCTCGAATGCCAGAATTTTATTCGACATCATTTGTGCTGGTGGCGTAAAGGTGGAGGGTGGCCGTAGACCGGTATTGCTGAATATCGGTTTGAAAGGGATTTTGTTAAAATGATGTTTCAGTCTCACCTTTCTGAAAAACTGGTGCAACTCAGTTTTCAAATTGAATGTGTTAGGAAGGCTGGTGGGGACAAACGAGAGGCCCTTTTCAAGTATTTTAGACTCCTCTGGTTTCAGGGCATAGGTAGACAGGTTTATTATTGAGCTGCTTTGCCTAGTTTCCGGTTGGAATGCTACCACCTGTAGTGTTTCTGTCGGGTTCTGATTTCCCCATGTTGTTCCGGTCTGAAGTGGACCTGTTTCTTTCCTGTTCCCCCCCTTCCTTGATTCCAGTTCGATTGTCCGCGGCCCCTGGGTCTCCCCCAGGGACGGCCTCTGCCTTGGTAACCTCCCCATTGTTCCTCCTCTAAAAAAGTGTTCGAATAGTCAGGGTATGAGTTGCTGCTGGTGCTAGGTCTTTCCTGCTCGTTTTCTTAGTTGCTGGTGGCAGAGGAGTCGGAAAAGGTGGTATACCTCCTGTATCCACCCCTCCCCCTGGTTGAGAACCACCCTTGGGACTCCTTGTTGTAATAGCCCTCTGCCAGATATGGGTAGACCGTTGTCTTATCGTAAAACTTCAGATCCTTTGCTAGTTTGTCTAATTTAGTCGACTGAGTGAAAGTATCGAAGTCTTTCAGTGTTTTTTCAAGGCGTTCCAACGCTTCTTTAGCGTTGTTCAAAGCCTTGTCGTCTATTATCTCCTTTCTGAGGTCTGCAATTTCTTTTATCAGGCGCTCAACCTCTTCAAGGGCGGTCCCAACTCCAAGCACCATCCAGTGCCTGGAGCAGTTATTACTGATAAAGCTAAATTTGCCCTTGAATTGTGGGTTGTCAATGAATATGGCCGGCTCGTTTCTCACCTGCAACCCTATAGGTATCACATTTCCCTGCCAATACTGGGTTAGTACATGGCCATGTAGTCTAGTGCGAATTAACTTCTTCTCTAGTCTCTCAACCTTATTGATTTTGTCATTCAAAGTGAGGTCAATGGGAGTTGTGGAGCGCCCCAAGAAGCTGCCACCCTTCTGGGCCTCAATGAGTTTGTTGATGTATTCCTCACTGTAAGTAAGAGTGTCTTTTTCTGCCATATCCTATCTCAGTTTTTAGTGGATAAATGGTCATACAAAGTTTACACACATTGGATACATTTAACATACAAAACACCCTCGCAGGAATCCCTGCTCAAGAGATCGTTATTATACATGGAGTAACCCAAAGAAAGTCCTAGGACCTGGGTATCGAGTGTTGCAGATATGGTGGTCCTAGACATAAACTTCCACACACAATGTTTGATATTATTTCAAAGAAACTTTCTCAATTCTTATTCCATATGCGAAATCAATCCTGCAATGAAGAATTTTGGAAACAAAAAGAAAAAACACAATAGCCCAAAAACAAACAGATGTCCAGTATACACACAAAGGATTTGTTCAAACGTTTTAAAAGTAGAGGAGAGAAGACTCTACTGTTTATTCTCAATAAAATTCCTCCTCATGTAACAGTACATAAATATGCAGTTATTACGAAACAAAAGGGGTTACCAAAAGAGGTAAGGTGCATAGAGTGAGAAGTTCAGTGCTCGCGTGAAAGAAAGAAAGGACCAAGAGGTCGGGGGATGGTGAATTGCACAATTGTCTTTGAGTCCAAGGCTAAGGTAGTCCTTGGTTTGGTTCAACAAGAGCCTGCCCTCAATAGTTTTTGCAAAGAAATGTCAATCTTTTTGTCTTTGCGGCGGTCAATTCGCTCGGAGCTTCGTATCTTCAGAAGGGGTGAGTGGGCAGGGGCATAGGAGATGCAGGCTCAATGTAGGGGAGATTGTCGACGTTTCGACCCAAGGATACGAAGGGCAGTTTATATCCTCATAGGCGGGTCTTCATCAGGACCGGAAGGTGAAGGGAAGGAGCTAAGTTACATTATACTCATGTAACCCCAGCAGTGTGGGCGGACACCTGTAACAAAAATGTAAGGGCTAAGTATTTCAAACCAACAACATGAAGGTTTAGGACTGAAAGCAGTACTCCAAAGGCACTCACCCTTTAATGGTGTGCCATTATGTGAAAGGATCAATTCGGTTTATGAAAGCCGTCCAAACGTGCTCTCGAGAAAAAATGAAAACACAATGTCATCAGTGCTGTGTTTACTCCAATACAATTGGACATGAACAACATAGACTGGACTGAGACAATACTCAACACAATGACATTACATAAAAAGCGCTTGAAAACGCTAGTTGCACTCACTCTCGCTGTGTAGGGCGATGGATGGTAATTGATTAATCGGTCGAACAGTATACTTCAGACCGGAACAACATGGGGAAATCAGAACCCGACAGAAACACTACAGGTGGTAGCATTCCAACCGGAAACTTGGCAAAGCAGCTCAATAATAAACCTGTCTACCTATGCCCTGAAACCAGAGGAGTTTAAAATACTTGAAAAGGGCCTCTCGTTTGTCCCCACCAGCCTTCCTAACACATTCAATTTGAAAACTGAGTTGCACCAGTTTTTCAGAAAGGTGAGACTGAAACATAATTTTAACAAAATCCCTTTCAAACCGATATTCAGCAATACCAGTCTACGGCCACCCTCCACCTTTACGCCACCAGCACAAATGATGTCGAATAAAATTCTGGCATTCGAGCAAGTGGTGATGAGAGATATCAACCAGGTGCTAGCTAAAAAGAAATACACTAAATTCAATACCAGCAAGCAAGAGAGACTGGCACTGGAAAAACTTAAACAAAACCCTGATATTGTGATCAAACCAGCCGACAAGGGTGGGGCGATCGTCATACAGAGTAGGGATGACTACAAGTCTGAAATAATCTCACAGCTTGTGGTGGAAGGCATCTACAGAAAACTACAGGCAGATCCAACTAAAGAGATAAGCGCTGACATAAAATCTATCACTAGCAAGGCCTTACAGGATCGTTTCCTAACCAAACATGAATATGAGTATCTTAACAACAGCCACCCTAGGCTACCCACGATTTACACGCTCCCCAAGGTGCATAAACGATTAGAAAAACCCCCGGGACGACCGATCGTTTCCGGCTGTGGTTCAGTGTTAGAACCTCTCTGTAAGTACGTGGATATATTTATAAAACCTATTGCTGAGACAACCACGGCTTACTTAAGAGATACCATGCAGGTGATACAACTGGTGGATGAGTACCCCTTTGACCGAACCAACAACTTGTTGGTCACAATGGATGTAACCTCACTCTACACCAATATCCCACAAGAGGCAGCACTTGAAGTCATCAAAGGGGTTCTGGATGAGAGGCCGAGACCTTGCCAGGTCCCGACGACTTTCATTCTGGATCTCCTAGAAATTGCCATGAAGAAGAACTTCTTCTACTTTGATGGAGACTACTATGTTCAAACGAAGGGCGTAGCCATGGGGGCAAGTTTTGCCCCGGATCTGGCCATAATCTTCATGAACTCCTATGAACATAACTTTGTACTTAACGAGACCAACCCTTTCCATGGCAACATCGTACTATGGCGTCGTTACATAGACGATGTGCTAATGATATGGCAGGGCAGTGAGGAACATTTAAGAAACTTTCACATCTGGCTTAACAGCCGATCCAACGACATCCAATTCTCACTTGACTTTAGTGATAATAAGATTAACTTTCTTGACATAAGCATAGTTGAAGATGAGGGACACCTGCGAACCACACTCAATAGAAAACCTAGCGAAAGGAACACCCTGCTTCGCTACTCAAGCCATCATCCTCGCAACCTCAGGGATAACCTACCTTACGGGCAATTTCTGAGGTTGCGTAGGAATTGTAGCCGGAAGGTTGATTTCTTCAATGAATCATCGCTATTGATTGAGCGCCTGGCAGACAGGGGCTACCCACGCAGATTGCTAAAAAAGGCCCGCAAAAAAGCATGGTTCTGCCACAGGGAATTCCTCCTCAAACCCAAATCGAGAGAGAAGGATACTATCAACAGAATGACCTGTGTTACTACCTTTAACACCAGGAGTAGTGACATTAAGAGAGTCATAAACGGTCACTGGCACCTAGTGGCAGATGAGATAGGGATCCCAGACCCCCCGATGCATGCGTTTAGGAAAGGGAAGAGCGTGAGGGACTATGTAGTCCGATCCCTCCTTCACAGCAAACCCAGCAACACACAAACAACCCTTTGGAATACTCCACCAGTGATCGGCCACTATAAATGTGGCTCGTGTAAAGCCTGCCCCATGACTCTGGAAATCAAACAGTGTACGCATAACAACTACACCCACACCATGCGCCAACAAACCAACTGTAACTCGGCCGGTGTTATCTATGCGATCAGATGTCCTTGTGGGTTCCTATATGTTGGCCAGACCATACAGAAGGTTAAAGCTCATATTCTGCAACATGTAAGCAGAATACGCTGCAAGGTACAGGGCGCCCCCCTGGTGGAACATTTTCTGACCTTCGGTCACCCAGCTGAAAGCATCCGGTGGTGGGTTCTGGAGAAAGTCCAAGTAAATGTAAGGGGTGGGAATTTTGCAAGTACCCTTAGCCTCCGTGAATGCAAATGGATGCATATATTTGACACAGTCAACCGGGGTCTGAACGAATATGAGGAAACAACAAGGCAAATGGCTAGCCTGTACAATGGTTAATGTAATCTTGCTGGTTTTGCTTGTGTTGCGGACAGTCATAGGAAACTGTATGTAAATATGTGACCTGCATGTATATAATTCTTCCTGCATCTCGTAATTATGTACTGTATAACATATACCCTGTAAATTATTTTCCTTTACATACAGATGTTTCCTCTGTTTACTATGTTTTCCAATCCTCTAATACGCCTGGAGTCTGTCTTCTCTCCAATCCACACATGTTGCTAGGCAACAGCCCCGACTCTAGCGTGAGTCTTAGTAGCGTGCACGTTGCTGTCACGCCCACTACTTAATTTGGCGCCGACTGAGCATCTCTCAGCAGTCGCCAACAGACAGAGCCCCATTGATAGGCCGCGCAGTTCTACTGAGGAGGTATGTTATGGCAATAAGCATCCTTGAGCTTTCCTATTCATCCTCTCTCCTTTTGGACTGTTGATCCATTTAGCTAACTATACATTCTTGTCTACAGACACAGCGTGTATACTGTTCGACCGATTAATCAATTACCATCCATCGCCCTACACAGCGAGGGTGAGTGCAACTAGCGTTTTCAAGCGCTTTTTATGTAATGTCATTGTGTTGAGTATTGTCTCAGTCCAGTCTATGTTTTTCATGTCCAATTGTATTGGAGTAAACACAGCACTGATGGCATTGTGTTTTCATTTTTTCTCCAGTACTCGAGAGCACGTTTGGACGGCTATCATAAACCGAATTGATCTTTTCACATAATGGCACACCATTAAAGGGTGAGTGCCTTTGGAGTACTGCTTTCAGTCCTAAACCTTCATGTTGTTGGGTTGAAATACTTAGCCCTTACATTTTTGTTACAGGTGTCCGCCCACACTGCTGGGGTT
Organism: Lissotriton vulgaris; assembly: GCF_964263255.1. Classification (NCBI taxonomy): domain Eukaryota; kingdom Metazoa; phylum Chordata; class Amphibia; order Caudata; family Salamandridae; genus Lissotriton; species Lissotriton vulgaris. The sequence continues at coordinate 1,474,481,451 of NC_141685.1, forward strand.
ACATGAGTATAATGTAACTTAGCTCCTTCCCTTCACCTTCCCGTCCTGATGAAGACCCGCCTATGAGGATATAAACTGCCCTTCGTATCCTTGGGTCGAAACGTCGACAATCTCCCCTACATTGAGCCTGCATCTCCTATGCCCCTGCCCACTCACCCCCTCTGAAGATACGAAGCTCCGAGCAAATTGACCGCCGCAAAGACAAAAAGATTGACATTTCTTTGCAAAAACTATTGAGGGCAGGCTCTTGTTGAACCAAACCAAGGACTACCTTAGCCTTGGACTCAAAGACAATTGTGCATTTCACCATCCCCCGACCTCTTGGTCCTTTCTTTCTTTCACACGAGCACTGAACTTCTCACTCTATGCACCTTACCTCTTTTGGTAACCCCTTTTGTTTCGTAATAACTGCATATTTATGTACTGTTCCATGAGGAGGAATTTTATTGAGAATAAACAGTAGAGTCTTCTCTCCTCTACTTTTAAAACGTTTGAACAAATCCTTTGTGTGTATACTGGACATCTGTTTGTTTTTGGGCTATTGTGTTTTTTCTTTTTGTTTCCAAAATTCTTCATTGCAGGATTGATTTCGCATATGGAATAAGAATTGAGAAAGTTTCTTTGAAATAATATCAAACATTGTGTGTGGAAGTTTATGTCTAGGACCACCATATCTGCAACACTCGATACCCAGGTCCTAGGACTTTCTTTGGGTTACCCCATATATAATAACGATTCTAGCCTTGAAGGCATCCCACACCACAGGGAAAGGTGTTTCGGGTAGATCATTACTCGCAAAGTAAGGGTCAATGGCAGTCTGTATGCTTTCCACGTAGGCTGGATCCCACAGGACATGCGGCGGCAGGCGCCACCGGGGGGGACGGGTGGGGCAAGCGGCCAGCTCCTGAAGGACCGGGTTTTAAAACCCAGCGGCGTCAGGGAAAACGCCCGATGCCTTCGAGTTCCCTTGCCCTGGCAAACAGAGACACGGGATACTTCTTGATGACGTCAAAGACCAAAGTTTATTGGCTGCAACCAGGAACAGAGATCTACGAAGCACACACGGGTGGTTCGCTAGAGACTGCACAAATTAAATGAGCGGAACATGGTCTTTTATGCCAAAAATCAAGCCTCAGGCAACATTCCAAATTAGCATTGGGTTCATACAAATTGACCAATCGCAGAGTGACATTTTGAAAGTAGCGTATGACGACAATCCCACTTTCCGTTGTCCAGCCCACCAAAAATGACCAAGCACATTCTATTATCCTGTTCAGTCAGGCCGGACAAACCCATCATAAACCCTCAACCCAAGTCAGTGATTATGTTGTAAAGGAAGAACAGAAACAGATTGGAAGTGAGATAGAAAGGTGGGAACAGTGTACCATAAACTCGGGCCTGCCCTACTCTTTGATCTTTATCTGACCAGCTGCTTAACAAGGAACTGGCTCAGCGAGGTCTGCCTCGGGCACGGAGTCAGTTCGGCCAGGTTGTTCAGAAGTCAGCTAAGACATACGTGTCTCAAGGACTCGTTCGGCCGTAGTCATCGGCCTATGTGAGGGCAACCACTCAAAATGGCTGCCGTACACAAAATGGAACCCGAAGGTTCAAACGAAATCCCCGAATACGTAGTGTTCTCATAGATCGATTCATGCGAAAACACTTGTACACGCTACACTCGTCATTTGCGGTCTGCTGACACCAAAATCGTCTATTTCCGACAACCTTTTTTGGACGGGTTCGGAACCACCGAACCAGACCCACAACTCATGGAACTACAGACCTCCTTTTGCCCTTACATAGGCAACAGACCCAAACCCATGTTAATCTGAATCTGGATCTATATTCTTCAGATCATCGATATGTTGCTGTAGCATCATCCTATTACTTAGTACCTCTCTCTGGACAGGTCTCCTTGCACACAAAGTAGCACAGAGGCCACAAATAGCAGGAGCACACTGTACACAGAGACAGAACATGAAAAGGATAGCTAAAACCATCCCAATGACCATCAAAATCTTCCAACCCCAAGTGGATATCAATCCCCATCAACGACCAATCTCCTTTGTCCAAATGGACAGAATCGGAGATCTTATGTAGCTTGGAAATGGCCTGGAAGACTGACGGAGCGTTGTCTTGAATGAAAACGCAGCAGCTCGATTGAATCAGTTTACAAACTCCACCTCGATCTGCTAGTATGACATCAAGGGCAACTCTATTTTGGAGAGTCATAAGTCTATCCGACTGGAGCAGTCAAGTTACTAAGGGCACCAGCAGTTTCGACTACGGTGGACTCAACCACTCTCGTCAACTGGTGAATATTCCTGCTATTAGCCATCGGTCCCCAGAACGGCAGAAAACCCTTAAAGAAATCTCCCAACTCTTGCCCTGCAGTGTCTTCTTGACTAAAGACACCTCTAGCAACTCTCGTCTTATGGTAATCTGCCGCAGCTGTAAAAGTGGGAGGCAACAGGAAAGAAACGAAACATGTACCAGAAAATTCAGGGGGTAACCATGTATATGCTTTGTCGTAGCAAACAAAGTAGGTACCCTTAGCAGCTAAAAATGCTGGGGAAGACTGAGACGTAAATACGTAGGTATCAGTACAAACGCTCTTCCCTAACTGAGCTCTCGGATTCTTGCCATTACCCTGCAAACAATAGCGACCCTGATGGGGCACTATCCAAATCGGTGGAGAACTTTTCGCTCGCTGGTTAACACTCAGACTAACTCCATATCCAGTAATATCCCATCCACTATAGGGTTGCTTCTCATCTATCGGAAAAGTTTCAACGGCATTAGTCCCTTTAACCATGTCGACTATGCCTCTTGCAACAGCACTATTCTTCGGGTTGTCCTTCGGTGAACGTTGGGGATAAACACTATGGGCATTAATAAACAACGTTCTATAAGCCCAAATCGAACCATTTAAACTGAAGGGCAAAACTAAGTACGGAATACCCTTATCGATCGTATGGGGCATTAGACCACAGATCCAACAGTTTGTCGTATTCATCACTAACTGGTGTTGGTGTAAAAGTTGAATAAAGGAATTATTGGCTAATTCCAATTGTCTAACTACCTCATGTTCAGGCAAAGGGTGAACAGAATGAGAAGAAATAGTAGGTGGAGGTGTAGGTTGCACAGTGGGAACAAACGTTACTTTAAAAGAGAATGTCACATAACCGATTATGAATGTCATCAAACTCAATAGCAAAAATACACACGGTATTAGAAAACGTTTCATTGATCAATTTACATATCTTCTTTCTAAAAACCATTGTCCGTACAGGTCTCTCCAACTCGAAGAAATCCATCCTAAACTAAATATGCTGCTCGCGATGGTAGGGTGTTCTATGCTAAGGAATGCCTCTGTCAACCCAGGGCAACTCCCTTAGGCCAACCAGAACCCTCGACCTAGTGTCTCAGGCTTGCACTCCAAAGACTTTCGGCAACCGCGACCCTACAGCTGAACCCGAATGGCGGTTCGAAAAACAAAAATGAGTAGATCCTCGGTGGAGAGTTAACCTGCAAACAAAAAAAATCATAAAAACTTTATTTGCGCTTTATTTGTCCATGACTCTCGGTCGCAAATTATAGCGGCTTCTTCCAGGCAATTCTTGATCTTTAAACAACAAATCAGGCTCAGTAGTGTTCAATCGATTCGAAAGAGGCACAGCTTCTTGTAAAAGATCTTCACTTTGTCTCTCAGAGTTCGTACCAATCAGACGAGCATCGCTGAATGGCAAAAATCGTGGAACAGTTTCTGTCTGGAAGTCCTTCCTGGACCCACTTATCGTACGGTAAGGGCAAAGGTGCTCGCTTACAGTGTACACCGTGGATCCAGTTTCTTTTGCCTTGTACTCAGACTGCAGAACGTGTAGACAGGAGTACTTGAAAGGGTCCTGTCCAACGGGGCTGATCGTTCTTATTCCGCTGGAAATTTTTGATGAAGACCCACGAACCAGGTTCAATAGCGTGGCCTGGATCCTCAGAAGCTTGTGGGAGGCTATTGTGTACCTGTTGGTGTAAGACACGCAATTTAGTCGTCAGTTCGCGCAAGTAATCAAGCAACACAGGGTACTCGATCTCACTAAACCTAGTAGGTCTCGGCACACCCCAAATATTCGCTGGGCGGCCAAAGACCACTTCATACGGACTCAGACCCATTCTCGAATGCACAGTCATTCTTGTTGACAGGAGCGCTAGAGGCAAAGCATCTGGCCACTGTAGACCAGTGCTCGCTTAGATTTTGGCTAACTTTAGCTTCAAGGTGCCATTATAGCACTCAACTAAACCAGCTGATTGGGGGTGATTTGCAGCATGAAATTTCTGCCGGATTCCAAGTCCCTCACACTCTCTCTTCATGACTTGACCCACAAATTCACTCCCATTGTCACTCCAGATAATTCTCGGCATTCCAAATCTAGGGAAAAACTCTTTTATCAGAACTTTCGCTGTGGACAAGGCAGTATTGTCCTTAAGGGGATAAGCTTCTACCCATCTAGAAAAGGAGCAAACAACCACTAAAGCATATCTCAAATTGTTGCATCTCTCCATATTGATAAAATCTAGCTGCAAAGCCTCGAACGGATACGTAGGAGGAGCAAAATAACCCGCTGGTGTTGGAATTCCCTTACCAGGATTGTACATCAAGCACACCATACAGTTTTTAACCAAGTTCTCTGCACATTTTTGGAATTCCCGCATTCTGCCAAACCGAGGCCAACAACTTACAAATCCCTTTCACGCTGATATGTGCCATTCGGATTCTAGCCATTACCCTGCAAACAATAGCAACCCTGATGGGGCACTATCCAAATCGGTGGAGAACTTTTCGCTCGCTGGTTAACACTCAGACTAACTCCATATCCAGTAATATCCCAGCCACTATAGGGTTGCTTCTCATCTATCGGAAAAGTTTCAACGGCATTAGTCCCTTTAACCATGTCGACTATGCCTCTTGCAACAGCACTATTCTTCGGGTTGTCCTTCGGTGAACGTTGGGGATAAACACTATGGGCATTAATAAACAACGTTCTATAAGCCCAAATCGAACCATTTAAACTGAAGGGCAAAACTAAGTATGGAATACCCTTATCGGTCGTATGGGGCATTAGACCAAAGATCCAACAGTTTGTCGTATTCATCACTAACTGGTGTTGGTGTAAAAGTTGAATAAAGGAATTATTGGCAAATTCCAATTGTCTAACTACCTCATGTTCAGGCAAAGGGTGAACAGAATGAGAAGAAATAGTAGGTGGAGGTGTAGGTTGCACAGTGGGAACAAACGTTACTTTAAAAGAGAATGTCACATAACCGATTATGAATGTCATCAAACTCAATAGCAAAAATACACACGGTATTAGAAAACGTTTCATTGATCAATTTACATATCTTCTTTCTAAAAACCATTGTCCGTGCAGGTCTCTCCAACTCGAAGAAATCCATCCTAAACTAAATATGCTGCTCGCGATGGTAGGGTGTTCTATGCTAAGGAATGCCTCTGTCAAACCAGGGCAACTCCCTTAGGCCAACCAGAACCCTTGACCTAGTGTCTCAGGCTTGCACTCCAAAGACTTTCGGCAACCGCGACCCTACAGCTGAACCCGAATGGCGGTTCGAAAAACAAAAATGAGTAGATCCTCGGTGGAGAGTTAACCTGCAAACAAAAAAAATCATAAAAAACTTTATTTGCGCTTTATTTGTCCATGACTCTCGGTCGCAAATTATAGCGGCTTCTTCCAGGCAATTCTTGATCTTTAAACAACAAATCAGGCTCAGTAGTGTTCAATCGATTCGAAAGAGGCACAGCTTCTTGTAAAAGATCGTCACTTTGTCTCTCAGAGTTCGTACCAATCAGACGAGCATCGCTGAATGGCAAAAATCGTGGAACAGTTTCTGTCTGGAAGTCCTTCCTGGACCCACTTATCGTACGGTAAGGGCAAAGGTACTCGCTTACAGTGTACACCGTGGATCCAGTTTCTTTTGCCTTGTACTCAGACTGCAGAACGTGTAGACAGGAGTACTTGAAAGGGTCCTGTCCAACGGGGCTGATCGTTCTTATTCCGCTGGAAATTTTTGATGAAGACCCACGAACCAGGTTCAATAGCGTGGCCTGGATCCTCAGAAGCTTGTGGGAGGCTATTGTGTACCTGTTGGTGTAAGACACGCAATTTAGTCGTCAGTTCGCGCAAGTAATCAAGCAACACAGGGTACTCGATCTCACTAAACCTAGTAGGTCTCGGCACACCCCAAATATTCGCTGGGCGGCCAAAGACCACTTCATACGGACTCAGACCCATTCTCGAATGCACAGTCATTCTTGTTGACAGGAGCGCTAGAGGCAAAGCATCTGGCCACTGTAGACCAGTGCTCGCTTAGATTTTGGCTAACTTTAGCTTCAAGGTGCCATTATAGCACTCAACTAAACCAGCTGATTGGGGGTGATTTGCAGCATGAAATTTCTGCCGGATTCCAAGTCCCTCACACTCTCTCTTCATGACTTGACCCACAAATTCACTCCCATTGTCACTCCAGATAATTCTCGGCATTCCAAATCTAGGGAAAAACTCTTTTATCAGAACTTTCGCTGTGGACAAGGCAGTATTGTCCTTAAGGGGATAAGCTTCTACCCATCTAGAAAAGGAGCAACCACTAAAGCATATCTCAAATTGTTGCATCTCTCCATATTGATAAAATCTAGCTGCAAAGCCTCGAACGGATACGTAGGAGGAGCAAAATAACGCGCTGGTGTTGGAATTCCCTTACCAGGATTGTACATCAAGCACACCATACAGTTTTTAACCAAGTTCTCTGCACATTTTGGAATTCCCGCATTCTGCCAAACCGAGGCCAACAACTTACAAATCCCTTTCACGCTGATATGTGCCATTCCATGAGCCATTGTAACAACCGGAAGCACATACGCGTTAGGCAACAACCATCTTTGATGCTCGGACAAATCAGTCCAACAACCATTCGAGTCCAATCTACCCATGATTTCTCTCCATTCATTCAACTCTTTCTCTGTAGCTTCAGCTTGAATGGATTTCACACTCTCAATCGTATCTTCACACATACTCTTCTCTGGAACCCATCTCACCGGACCTACAACATACATTCTGCTCATCACATTTCTCGCAGTTTCTTTCGCAACTTCATCCGCAAATGCATTTCCGCGACCAACATCATCCGTAACTTTCTTATGGGCACTGCATTTCACGATCGCTACTTGTAATGGCAAAGTAAGAGATTCAAGAAGTTCATTCACCAACTGTCCATGCTGGATCTTCGTCCCATGCGAAGTCAAAAACCCACATTCACGCCACAAACGTCCAAAGCTATGAGCCACACCAAAGGCATATTGGCTATCAGTATACACATTTACTCGTTTTCCTTTCGCCAACACACATGCTCTCATTAATGCAATCAGTTCTGCTGCTTGTGCTGAATTATGTGTTATGCCTGCAGCTTCAACAATCGTATGCAAAGTCGTAACAGCATATGCCGCAGTCGTATCACCATTCCACAACTTAAAGCACGAACCATCTACCCACAAAGTACCATCACACTCTGAAAGAGGAGTGTCCCTAAGGTCTACTCTCCCTTTCGTTTGTTCCTCAGTTCTCAGAAAACAGTCATGCTGTTCTTCACTATCATCTGTCTCAACTGAAATTGGCAACAACGTGGCTGGATTCAACGTGTTGCATCGTTTAATGTGCACATGACTCGCTAACAACGTCAACTCATAACCCGACAACCGAGCACTAGTTAAATGCTGTGTCTTGGTACGGTTCAACAAGGTATCCACTGCATGTGGAACCATGACTACTAACGTGTTGTCCATAACTTAACCAGCAGACTGTCGGATTTAAACAGCCGCTGCCGCTTTGGCTCTTAAGCAACTCGGCAACGCTCTAGCTACCGGATCTAAAGTCAACGAAAAGTACGCACATGGGCGTTGCTTATCGCCAAACTGCTGAGTCAAAACTGACAATGCACATCCCTCTCTCTCATGGACATACAATGTGAAAGGCTTACTGTAGTCGGGAGTACCCAACACAGGAGCCGAACACAACGCATTTCGTAATTCGGAAAAACTCTTCTGACATTCGTCAGTCCAAGGAATAGGATTTGGAGTATCCTTAACAGTAAGAGCTACCAAAGGTTTCGCTAGTAGAGAAAAATTAGGAATCCACTGTCTACAGTACGACGTGATACCCAAAAACGCACGAACTTCTCTCTATGTCTTAGGAACGCTCATTTTCACAATAGCTTGAATTCTCTCTGAGGTCAGTTTCCTTCCCTCCTTCGATAAGAGGTGACCTAAGTATGTTACTTCTTGTCGACAATATTGCAACTTGGAGAGAGAAACTTTATGATGACAATCAGACAAGTGGCGTAGTAATGACAAAGTGACCTCCCTACAAATCTCTTCAGTATCAGCGGCCACTAGCAAATCATCAACATATTGAATAAGGGCTGCACCATCCGGTAAAATCAACAGATCAAGTTGTGTTTTCAAAGCTTGACTATAGATCGATGGACTCTCGCAATAGCCTTGAGGAGCGCGCTTAAAGCGGAAACTTCGTCCTCCTAAAGAGAATCCAAAGATGTCCCTACTTTCCATGGCAATCGGGATACTGAAGAAAGCATTCTTCAAGTCAATCACCGAAAACCATGTGGCAGTAGCCGGAATCAGAGTCAACAAGGCAGTGATATCAGGCACGACAGGAAATTGTGGAACAACAATCTTGTTCTCTTCGCGAAGATCGATAACAAACCTATATACAGGAGGCTGTGAAGAATCAGTTCTCTTCAGAACAGGCAAAACAGGACTATTGCACACATTACCTCTTGTTTCCTCAATGACACCCTTGTCGATCAAATCATAAACAATCGCTAAAAGTGCACGCTCACCATCACTCGAGATGCGATACTGTGGAATGCGGGGTAACTTAGCATTCACCTTCAGTGTCACAACATATGGAGAAATGTCCAGTAGGCCCACATCATTCAGACCAGTAGCCCACAATGAATCAGGTAAAGAAGACAATTCAGATGGAAGACTATCTTTCGATATATACATCAGAGAGATCACTCTCTTACCCAAAGTAAGATGTACCCCTGACGGAGAACAATACAGTGTTGCATACAATCTCTTCAATAAATCCAATCCCAACAGATTCTCATTACAACCGGTAGTCAAAGGTAGGGGTGCTTCGATCTTACACGGTCCAACAGAAAGAGACAATGGAGCAGAAATCGGATTAGTAACGAGGGTGCCAGAAAAATCTACAGAAACGTTATCAAAGCCAGACAAAGGTGCGCCAGGGAGTTTAGAGTGCATAATAGAACTCTTTGTAGCACCAGTATCTAACAGAAAAGGTTCTGACACACCTGATGCAATCACTTCAACATAGGGTCCACTCTGATCTACTGGAACTGAAACAACTCCCTCTCTTTGTCCATGGCTGTCCTAACAATCATCACCATTTACTTCGTCACCTTCAACATAGTAATCATCCATATAGTACTGTGCTGTCCTACCAGACGAACCTTGCTGCTGATCAAAATTATTCATCGAGTTCTGTGGAGGCAAAGAACGTACGTTCTGTCCGCGACCTCTACCTCTAGGCACTTGTTGAGCACCTCGACCTCGTACACCAGAAGCACCATTTGTACGCTGTAACAAAACCGGACAACTATTCTTATAATGGCCCTCTTCTTTACAATACGCACACTGATTAGGCCCAATAGGGAAACACTGTTGAGAGGACTCGTTCGTTTGCGAGTTTCTCGAATATTGCTGAGGGTGCTGATAATCGCGCTGATTATTTGTACGGGGTGGATAAGCTTGTTGTAGAAGAACTTTAGTCTTCAATTCCTTAGTCTTCTTATCCGCTTTCTCTAACTCATCTTTGCGCTTTTTCTCATAGTACTGGGCCGTAGCTAAAATCTGTGCTGACGTGGAAACAGCCCAAGCACTCTCGGAATCCTTCAACTTAGTGCACAACTCAGGAAGCAAATTATGCACGAATTTGTTGACGAACAACCTCTGGCCACCCTCGGTAGCCATATCCTGACCACTATGATCCACAAAAGTTTCTTCAAACTGCGTGAAGAAATCAGACAAAGTCTCGTCTTTCTTCTGCTTACATGCAGACAACTTATCCCAATTAACACACACTTCGGGCATCAAAGTCTTCATGAAATTAATAATCCTACCAGGGAGTTGAGCAATTAGTTCTTCAGGCTTAGCACCTCCAACTTGTCTATCATTCGCAGCAACAATGTTAACCCATGTATCACCCAATTCATTATCCGTATGTCGAATCACATTCCAGATAGGCTGTGGAACAACATTGCCAAACAACATGTCTATATCTGCTAAAGTCATGACGCACGAACCCACAGTTTGAGTGAGCTCTTTATAATATCCCGCCGGATTTTTGTGCGGATCAGGTAAAGTCTGCTTGATCGCCAGAACTTCAACACGCTTCCAAGGAACATGTACCCATACTCGCTGAAATTGCGCAGGCGCAGCTACAATACCCAATCCAGCATCAGCCTGTACTGCTTCCTTCCATACAGGAGGAACCTCAGGCATCGGATACTGACGCGCTTTTCTCCTAACTGACGAATCAGGCTCAAACAATCGCTCGGAAGGAGCATTATTACGAAACGACAACAACGTCGACACCGCTCTCTCAATGTCGAGAAGACTCACAACCGTCCCTTTCGCAAACTCGGAACGCACTCGATATAATTCTTCAGACGCTTTACCCACTTCGTCCATCCACTGTTCATGGAGGAACACACACATCATTTCAAAAACGTATTGTTGCTTTGGTGCTTTCCATTGTCGGAAAACATCCATAATACCCTCAAGATCATACTGGGAAGTGTACGTAACCCATCTACGTGCCATGTGATCCAAAACTACATGCTCATCTGTGTCAGGCAACTGACTACGTGATTGTCTATCCTCATGCACTGGAGACATACCCAATTGACCCAACAAAGGAGTCAGAAAACCAGAAAAAGCAGCAGTCATTCGCTGCCTAGTAGAAGGAGAAGATGGAAGAATAAGGGAAGACGGAACAATAGTAGAAGAATCCAAAGTCCGACCAGAAGGAGTATTATAGACAGCCGTAGGAGTAGCAGACAAAGGGGAAGGCAAAGTTGGCGGCCCCTGAGGAGGCTGCACCAAAGGAACAGTAGCCAACGGAAGAGGAGCTGGCTGTGGAGGAATTACGGGTGGCACAACAACTGGATGTTGCACAGCCATGACTGGTGGCGATGGTGCCGTAGCACTCTGTGCATAAGGGGTGGCGAACACAATAGATGTGACATCAAAGGATCTTTCGCAAGATCTTTCTTGTCATCCTGCTCTTTAGGCGGCAAAACTGGATAGCATCTATCTATCGCTAACCTCTTCACCCAAAGCATCTGTTCGCTCTCTCGCTCTTCCTCATTTTCCCTAAACGCAACAGCAGCTTGTACCATTGACATACCTCGTTCTCATTTGTTCTTCTTCGCTAACTTAAATTCTTTCTGTTTGGCTTCTTTGCGCCATATGCGGAAAGAGTCAAACATTGCCGGCCGGGATTTCTTCTTGAACAACTTCACTTCAAGATTGTCTAAGATCTCACTTGCAAAACTACCGTAACGGGGCCACTGTAGGACACCGTCTTTTCTCGTATACTTTACCCAGATCTCATTATAACTAATAGGGCCCACACCATGCTTTACGTATAATTCATATGTAGGAGTTCCAATTGGAGGAACCGGACACAAATCCTCTAACCGGGAATCCTTAGAACAACCACAACCAAATATCTTTCCAAGTCTGCTAAGACCAGGCATCTTGCTCACTAGACTAGCTTCAAACAACAAGGGAAATCTCAAAACGACAGTCTCGCGAATACACGAGTCCCTTGGCTTTGGGGCCTGCAGGTACCAAATCAAAGCGATCCACTAAAGGGATACCAGAAACAAACTAAGTACTAGGAGACGCTCCACTCATACTTAACTGAAATGTCGATGGCGTCACCAGAAGACCCGTCAATCGTCTCGCTATACAAATTGTCTAAGGCTCCAAGACAAGGCGACAGTCAGGGCAGCAGTCCTTCGTAGCCGTCGGAAAGCGGGAAACCTCGCAGCAAAGACTTTCGGACCACGCCGACATACAGGGGTCGATGAAGTGGTAGGCCTTCCTCCAGAATTTCCACACAAAGCTCTTCACGATCTTCGGGCTTGGACTGGTACCGCTGAAGTCGCCCTACGTTGGGCGCCAACTGAAGGACCGGGTTTTAAAACCCAGCGGCGTCAGGGAAAACGCCCGATCCCTTCGAGTTCCCTTGCCTTGGCCAACAGAAACACGGGATACTTCTTGATGACGTCAAAGACCAAAGTTTATTGGCTGAAACCAGGAACAGAGATCTACGAAGCACACACAGGTGGTTCGCTAGAGACTGCACAAATTAAATGAGCGGAACATGGTCTTTTATGCCAAAAATCAAGCCTCAGGCAACATTCCAAATTTGCATTGAGTTCATACAAATTGACCAATTGCAGAGTGACATTTTGAAAGTAGAGTATGACGACAATCCCACTTTCCGTTGTCCAGCCCACCAAAAATGACCAAGCACATTCCATTATCCTGTACAGTCAGGCCGGACAAACCCATCATAAACCCTCAACCCAAATCAGTGATTACGTTGTAAAGGAAGGAACAGAAACAGATTAGAAGTGAGATAGAAAGGTGGGAGCAGTGTACCATAAACTCGGGTCTACCCTACTCTTTGATCTTTATCTGACCAGCTGCTTAACAAGGAACTGGCTCAGCGAGGTCAGCCTCGGGCACGGAGTCAGTTTGGCCAGGTCGTTCAGAAGTCAGCTAAGACATACGTGTCTCAAGGACTCGTTCGGCCGTAGTCATCGGCCTATGTGAGGGCAACCACTCAAAATGGCTGCCGTACACAAAATGGAAACCGAAGGTTCAAACAAAATCCCCGAATACGTAGTGTTCTCATTGATCGATTCATGCGAAAGCACTTGTACACGCTACACTCGTCATTTGCGGTCTGCTGACACCAAAATCGTCTATTTCCGACTACCTTTTTTGGACGGGTTCGGAACCACCGAACCAGACCCACAACTCACGGAACTACACTCCTGCAGGAGAAGCTCAATATGGGCATGGTCGGAAAGCGAGATGGCGGACATAGACGCCGCAAGCGTGTCCCTTATCAGGGCATGAGAGATAAAAAGATAATCAATATGTGAGTATGAGCGGTGAACGTGTGAGTAATACGAGTAATCCCGCACCTCTGGAGAATGGTATCTCCATGAATCCATCAGGCCAAGGTCCGCTATCTGTCTCCGGAGAGCAGAGGTCAGGGCCCCCGACTCATTCGAAGAGGCTTCACTACAGTTCAAGTTCAAGAATTTATATAGCGCACTACTCACCCAGAGGGTCTCAAGGCGCTGGGGGATGGGGTTCATTATTTATCGAATAGCCAGGTTTTAAGTTTTTTTCTGAAGCAGATGTGGTTCTGTGTAAGGCAGAGGTGAGTGGGGAGTGTGTTCCAGGTCTTGGCCGCCAAGTAGGAGAAGGATCTACCTCCCATGGTGATCTTTGGATACGCGGAACTGCGGCGAGGCCTTGATTGGAGGATCTTAGTTGGCGGGTGGGTGTGTGGAAGGATAATCGAGTGTTGAGGCATTCGGGTCCTAGTTTGTAGAGGGCCTTATGTGCGTGGGTGAGGAGACGGAATGTTATTCTCTTGTTGACGGGAAGCCAGTGGAGGTCTTTCAGGCGGCCGGTAATGTGATCTTAGCGAGGGATGTCCAAAATGAGTCTCGCTGATGCGTTTTGGATGCGTTGGAGTTTTTTCTGTAATTTGGCTGTAATTCCAGCGTAGAGGGTGTTTCCGTAGTCCAGTCGACTCGTGACTAGTGCGTGGGTGACAGTCTTTCTTGTCTCGGAGGGGATCCATTGGAAGATTTTTTTGAGCATACGAAGTACGTTGAAGCAGGAGGCTGAGACGGCGTTGACTTGTCTGGTCATCGAGAGGGAGGAGTCTAGGATGAAGCCCAGGTTGCGTGCGTGATCTGTGGGTATGGGTGCTGTGCCCAGAGCCGAAGGCCGCCATGAGTCGTCCCAGGCAGAGGGGGATGATCCTAGGATGAGCACCTCCGTTTTGTCTGAGTTAAGTTTTAGGCGGCTGTTTTTCATCCATTCGGCTACTTCTTTCATGCCTTCGTGAAGATTGGTTTTGGCGGAGTTAGGGTCTTTGGTGAGGGAAAGGATCAGCTGGGTGTCGTCAGCGTAGGAGATGATGTTAAGGTTGTGTTGACGCGCGATGGATGTGAGTGGACTCATGTAAACGTTGAAGAGAGTGGGACTGAGTGAAGATCCTTGTGGTACACCGCAGATGACTTCGGTAGCCTCTGATTTGAATGGTGGAAGTCGGACTCTCTGGGTTCTTCCGGCGAGGAACGAGATGATCCAGTTCAATGCTTTTCCTTGTATTCCGATGTTGTTGAGGCGATGTATGAGGGTGCTATGACAGACTGTATCGAAGGCGGCGGAGAGGTCGAGTAGTATGAGGGCCACTGTTTCTCCGTTGTCCAGAAGTGTTCGGATGTCGTCAGTAGCTGCGATGAGAGCGGTCTCGGTGCTGTGTTTGGCTCGAAAGCTGGACTGTGAGGGATCGAGGGAGTTGTTGGATTCGAGGAAGGCGGCGAGTTGTCTATTGACGGCTTTCTCGATGACTTTTGCCGGGAAAGGGAGGAGGGATATGGGGCGGTAGTTTTTGAGGTCAGAGGGGTCTGCTGTGGGTTTCTTCAGGAGGGCGCTGACTTCGGCATGTTTCCAGATTTCTGGGAAGGTAGCAGAGTTGAAGGAGCAGTTGATGACATCACGGAGATGGGGTGCGATGATGGAGTCTGCTTTGTTGAAGATGTGGTGGGGACATGGGTCGGTTGGTGAACCAGAGTGGATGGAATTCATTAGGCGGATGGTGTCTTCAGTGGTGACTGGGTTCCAGGCGCTGAGATTGTTAGAGGGCGGTTTAGGTTCTGAGGGGGGTGGAGAGGATTGTTCGTTGGAGCTGTTTCCGAAGCTGTTATGTATGTCGGCAATTTTGTTGTAGAAGAAGGAGGATAACGAATCGCAGAGGTCTTGGGAGGGAGTGATGTCGTTTGAGGCTGCGGTGGGGTTGGTAAATTCTTTGACGATGTTGAATAGTTCCTTGCTGTTATGGGCATTGTTGTCGAGTCGATTCTTGAATGCTGATTTCTTGGTGGATCGGATCAGCTGGTGGTGTTTGCGGGTGGCTGCTTTGAAGGTGGTTAGGTTGTCGGTGGTTGGGTTTTTTCTCCATGTTTTCTCGAGAGTACGGCATAGCTTCTTGGATTTCTTAAGGTCATTGTTGAACCAGGGGGCCTTTTTGCTGTTTTGTTTGGTGTGATGGTTTTTCAAGGGTGCTAATTCGTCAGCGCTGTGAGTGATCCATTGTTTGAATTTGATGGCAGCTTGGTTTGGGTCCAAAGAGAGGGCGGGTGGGTTTTGGTTGAGCGATGTGACTGGTCGGTGGTGATTTTGTTCCATTTTCTTCGGGGAATAGGTTGTGGGGGGTTGTGGGTCGAGGTGGTTTTGTAGCTGAAGCGAACACAACTGTGGTCCATCCAATGGAGAGCTGTGGTGCGATCGAAAGAGATGCGTTTGCTGGAAGTGAAGATTGGGTCGAGCGTATGTCCGGCTACATGGGTGGGGGTGCCAACAAGTTGTTTGAGTCCGAGATTGTTCGGGTTGTCCAGGAGGGTGGTGGTTTTGCTTTCGTTTTTCTTTTCCAGGTGGAAGTTGAGGTCTCCTAGTACAATGTAGTTCTCGGAGGCGAGGGCATGTGGACTGATGAAGTCAGTGATGTCTTCGCTGAATTGTTTATGGGTTCCTGGAGGCCTGTAGATGAGGGTGCCTCTGAGTGTGGTCCTGGGGTCAGTGTGGACCTGGAAGTGGAGGTGTTCAGCGGTTGTACGGTTATCGTCGGAACTGGTCGTGATTTTGATGGTGTTCTTATGGACGATGGCGATGCCTCCTCCTGTTTGGATGGTGCGGTCTTTACGGATGATCTTGTAGTTGTCCGGGATGGCTATGGCGATGTCGGGTGTTGATGATGTGTTCATCCATGTTTCGGTAAGGAAGGCGACGTTTGGTGATGTAGCGTCGAGTAGATCCCAGAGTTCGGTGGCGTGTCTATGGACCGAGCGGATGTTCAGCAGGATGCACTTCAGGTGGGTAGAGTTGGAGCTGTGTTTGGGGTTAGTGGATGTGGTATGGGTCTTGATGCTGGTAAATTTGCAGGAGTGGCAGGCGAAGGGACCGTGTGTACGTCCCGGGGCAGCTTCGTAGCATTGGGGTGTGCGTCCGGGGTTAAAGGTTAGGAGGGTGGCTGAATCATACTTAATGCGGGCAGAGAGTGGTTTGCGGGGGCCAGGGGGTCTGGCACTGGGCGCGGTCCAGGTGCGGACAGGCGTAGACAGGCTTACCTTAGGCGCACCTTCGGCGCGCATGGGGCGCGTCCTCGGGCGTGAACGCTGCGCGCTAAGACATCTGTCATATATGGATGGTGGAGGGGGGAGGGGTGAGGGGGGGTCAGCTGGGAGGCGGGAGCGGGGTGGAGCTCAGGGCAGGGAGGCACAAACAATAACAAACCAACAAAATGGCGGCAATCGGGTAATTGAACAGGACTGGGGTCCGATCGGCAATGCCTCTAATACAAATGGCAGTGGAGTTGGCAATCGGGCAAAGGAAAACTGCAGGCAGCACAACAGGCGGAGTCAAAACAATTGAAGTCTAGCGCTACTTTTGAAGGTGCCTCCGCTAATATTTCTATATTAAAGGGCAGGCGGGGCAATCTCTCGCTATCCAGTTACGCCAATAATTATGCAGATAACCAATTACTATTTGATGCAGCAGTGTAGCAGGCTGAGGCGGACAGTCAATTAGTTAAGCAGGCTGAGGCAGTGCAAAGGCGTGAAACGCTACAATACCGGTCAGGAGCAGCGGGTGGAGCGGCCGTTTCTGCTGGTAGCAGGACGGTAGCAGTCCATCTTAGGATCCCACACTAGGTGAAAATCTCCCCCCAGAATCAAGGAGGGTTCGCCCTGTGGCACATGTTCCTGTGGTAGCGTCCGGAGGTCAGATTCCTGCATCTGGTTAGGTGCATAGACATTGCACAGCATAAAAAGGCGTTTACCAATCCCTACCCCTGCTCTGAGAAAATGTCCATCTGGGCTACGAAAGACTTTAGGTTCCCCCTGCCTGATGCCATTTCTGCACAAAATAGCTACTCCAGCCGTTTTGGTGGTTTCTGTGGCCCAGAATTGGACGGGATATTTAGGATGTGCCATGCGAGGGATGTCTATTTTCAAAAGATGGGTTTCTTGAAGAAAGATAATGTCTGGGTTGTGTTGGAGGAGGTAACGCCACATTTGCTTCCACTTGTTAGGAGAGGTAAGCCCCGTAACATTGAGGGATACGACCTTTAAAGGGCAGGGGAGAGCCATAGGTATATCTGATCCGAAATGTGTCCATTATGCCACCATACAAAGCATGTCAGGATAAAGGGAAGGGGGTTCAGTAGCAGGCCTTTCCTATCAATATGGGCACCCCCTTAGTATTGGGGTCTCCCGTCTGCCACACCTAGTAGACAAGAAGAAGTAGGAAAGGAGGGAAATATAGGAGTGAAGAAGAGTAGATAACCAACATTGGCCAAACTGGCCACATTGTTCTGTTCCAGTCGTGGGCCAGCCTGCACCACAAGGTTTGGATTGTCCCAGAGATGTCACTCTCTCAAGAACAGATGGGGGTGGGTCGTCTGCCTCTCTCAAATTCGTTCAGGTGGGGTACTCCAGCACCATCTGCACCTCAGGAGGGGAGCTGGTGTGGTGTCTAGATCACAGCAGCAAACATCAAGCTTAACAAGGGAGAACCGTGCTCCCAGAGGCAGGTCCAGAAGTCCATTACGGGCACCTGAGCTGTCTGTCAGGGGGTTGGAGAGCATGAGCCTGCCTCTGATTTGTCCCCTTCCAAAGACCTGATGTGTTCGATAATGTCCTGCTTAGCCTGCCAAGAGGATTGCTCATCAAGGGGTGACGAGTGTCTGCGACGACGCACAGTGGACCAGGACGGCTTGGATGGCACCCGTGTAGGCTGCGGGAGATGGGTGGGCCTGGCAGGCAGCTAAGAGGGAAGTCAGAGTAGTTGAGCTTCTTCTTTGTAGGACCGTATCACTGTACGTTTGAACTTTCATTGATAAATAAGAGCAAATTAGTGGCCCTACTGTTAGGAAATGTCCATGATCCGCAGTTTGTCTGTCACAGGTTTGAAGTTATGGCATCATCGTATGGTATTAAGTGCTAGGTCCTTAAAGATCTGGATCTTGTTCCCATCATATGTGAGATCCTGCTTAGCTTGCGCCGCCCAAGGATAGCCTCTTTTTCTGTGAAAAAGTGAACCCTAGTTAAAATGTCCCGCAGGCCCGGAGACCCGATGGGCCGGACCAAAGCCGGCGAGGAAGCGTCATCATCCCCCCAGACTTCGTGGAGGGGCTTTGCCACATAGGTCATAATGTCTTTCCCTTCCGCCATGAGAGGAACCCCCGGAAGCAGAGATTGCTCCGGCGACTCCGATTTTCCAGGTCCTCCTCCTTCAGTTGAAATTCTATGTGCTGGTCTTCCAAGGCGGCCAGGCATTGCCAGAGTTGCTCCTGGTCCTCTGTACGGACGTTGACCGCCTTTTCCAGCCCGTCCACTCGTACACCTAGGTCCGTAATTATTTTCTTGAGTTTCCGAACACAGGAATGCACTTCAGTGCGCAGGGAGCCTATTTCAGTCTTCAGGTCAGACATGAAGGAGGCCATAAATGCTTGTGTTACCGGCGGTGAGTCCCCTCCAGCCTGCGGAACCACCTCGGCGGGAGCAGAGGAGCCCGCCTTGCCCCACATTGCTGCCACAGAGTTGTCCTTGGAGGTTGTCACTGAGGTGTCCTTACCTCCTTAGTCATCCTGCGGGTGCCAGTCACAAAGGGCAGTGACGGTCCATGAGGTGGCCTGCAAGGTTGTCCAGTTGCCAAGTGAACTCGCTACATTTCTGGCGAATGTGCCCCCAGGAGCGACAGCAGCAGCTGGGATAAGAGTAGCCTGGTCCCCATAATGGCCTGTGGAGCCTATCAATGATGCGGTCATCAGTACCCAGAGCCAACGCGCATTGTACAACCTTCGCAAACCAGTAGGCTCCGGCTTTAGGGCTCAAGCGGAGGGGCAGGTGTAGAAATCGGTGGCAGGGGCTTTCCCAGTCTGCACCATCCAGCACTGAGCGGCCACTTATCTGGTATTCTCACAGCGAGGTCTCAAAGGAAGGCACAGTCCCCATGTAACAGGCTACCAGTGAGTTTGCAGGCCCCGTGCCGACTTCAAGCGGGCAGGGGGGTCCACTGCGACAGGTCCAGGTGAGCAGGCAGGAGTGGATTGTGTCCGGTATCCCCTGATGAGCCCACAATGTCCTTTCAGTGCTTGCAGTGTTCCCGCGGGGGCCTACGTCTGGACCCCACAAGTACAGGACGGTGACCAAGTCGGGCCCAGCACTCGCCCCTCTTCAGTTCCAAGGCAGTAGGTGGAGCCAAAGGCAATTGTCTCAATCTTGCGGTGAGCAAGGCTCCACACAGGGGATCCGCTGCCTGATGTTCTCAGCGCTTTCTCGAGGCCGTGCGCCCACCAGCTATTGTCTTTGAGATGGCGGCCAAAGCACCAGGGTCCTGCCATCTCTCCACCCAGCCCGCATCAGTTCCAGGGGCAAACAGGACACAAGGCGACAGGGCCATGCACACAGGAGGCGCTACCCGGAATAGCAAGGACGTTCACTCCAAGGTCCCGTTATGGCCCAATATAGTCATCCAGGCAGCGTGCTCACCGGGCATAAAATGGTGGCTGTCTGCACCACAGGACCCCCACCGCCAGGCACTCTCACCCGCCAGCGGGCCTCCTGTGCCTTCTCCTACCGTTATCAACTTGTCACCGCCTCTGCCGTTCAGCTCCAGTGTGGGCAGTGGAGCCAATCCCGCCCCCGCCGTCAGCGACAACACCTCCACTAGTACTATGGGCCCGTCTTCGTGACCCTGGCCTGCCGCCTGTGCCGAGGCAGTGAGGCTGCACCCCTCTGTCACTTCACTGACCAGGCCAGCTCCATACGCAGTCCCAAGGCTCCCAGGTCTCAGGGCCAAAGACACCGCTTCTCTGGGGCTCCCCTGTCCGGAGGCCTCAAAATGGCGGGTTTCCACATTATGTTGTACCGGCTGCTGTTACCTTAACATTGCTCAGCCGCTCCACCAGGTGAGGCCCCCAGCGTCCAATCGATAGCAGGGCTCAGCTCGCAGTCGTCCAGTGGGGAGCGGCAGGGGGGCCTCACCAGGCCATGCAAACGCCGCCCGTCTCGCCAGGCTCCGGGGGAGTGCAGTCATCGCGGCCTGTTGGATGTCGCCCGAGTCCGTCTCTAGGCCGCCCTCCAGCACCGGTCCGGACACTATCTCTTGCTTCCCTTGTGCTATCGCTGCTGCGCCGGCCAACTCTGCACTGGAGGGGGCCAGAAAGGCTGCCGGGGCACAGAGAGCCGCCACCACCGCAGCATGAGAG
Organism: Lissotriton vulgaris; assembly: GCF_964263255.1. Taxonomy (NCBI): domain Eukaryota; kingdom Metazoa; phylum Chordata; class Amphibia; order Caudata; family Salamandridae; genus Lissotriton; species Lissotriton vulgaris. Next base: position 1,474,502,153 of record NC_141685.1, read on the forward strand.
GCCTCTGCTGAAGACGCTATAAAATGGCGGGCGACTCCACTCATCAGCCGACTCGGAACAGTGAATCCACCTCAGGCACCGTTAGGCAGATTTCCGCCTGGCAAGGGGTGCCCCACACCGTCAGCTGTCTGGGCTCCCCCAGGGAAGGCGGCGATGATCCCCCAGCTCTGCTAAACTTGCTTCAGTCGATAGCGGCCGGCCGGAGCTCGTCCAACGTGCGTCTCACCGCAGTGCTGGCAAGACCACGCCCCACGTTATTTAATTTTTGAGTAATTTAATTCCATAGTGGGTTGTGGGTTTATATGGGAATAGGGTGGGAAGTATTTAATTATAGTAAATTAAATATTAATTTTTAGGAATTAATAATTATTTTTTATTTAATTTTGCATTTTAGTTCTGGAGCGGGTTGCGGGTTCTGGGTTTATAGGGGAATAGGGTGGGAAGTAATTTAATTATAGTAAATTCAATATTAATTTTTAGTAATTATTAAATATTTTTAATTTAATTTTGAGTTTTAGTTCTGTAGCAGGTTGTGGGTTTGTAGGGGAATAGGGTGGGAAGTAATTTAATTGTTATTAAGTAATCATTTATTTTTATTTATTGGTATTGATAATTAATGTATTGCTAATTAATTATTAATTGGAAATACATTTTTATTAAGTGGTAATTAATTTATATTAATTGATAATTAATTTTTATTAATTGCTTAATTGATAATGATAATAATTGTATTACTTAATTATTCAGAGCGGGTTGTGGATTTATAGGGGAATAGGTTGATAAGTAATTTAATTGTAATTCATTAATTATTACAATTATTTTTGTGTATTGATAATTAATTTACTGTTTGTTAATTATTAATTGGTACTTTTGTTATTACATATTGATTTTTGGTATTGAAAAGGTAATTTTTAATACATAATATTTATTGATATGTATAATTAATTAATTATTAAATATTTTGTAAATAATGTATTATTGGTATTGATAATTAATGTATTTCAATTTAAATATTAAATCATTACCTTCCCTACTGTTGCACTCACTGGAGTGGGAATAGTACTCTTTACCCCTAAGCTATCCAACACTTTCCCTACTGTTGCACTCACAGGAGTGGGAATAGTAATTTATACCCTCCCGCTATCCAACGCTTTCCCTACTGTTTCACTCATTGGAGTGGGAATAGTAATTTTTTGCCTCCCGCTATGCAATGCTTTCCCTACTGTTACACTCACTGGAGTGGGAATAGTCATTTTTACCCTCCCATTATCCAACTCTTTCCCTACTGATGCACTCACTGGAGTGGGAATAGTAATTTAACCCCTACGCTATCCAACACTTTCCCTACTGTTGCACTCAGTGGAGTGGGAATATTAATTTGTACCCCTATGCTATCTAACGCTTTTCCTCCTACTGTTGCACTCACTGGTGTGGGAATAGTAATTTTTACCCTCCGCTATCCAACACTTTCCCTACTGTTGCACTCACTAGAGTGAGAATAGAAAATGTTACCCTCCCGCTCTCCTATGCTAAAATTATTTAATATTTTTAATCATATTAAGGTAATATATATATATGTATTAAAAAAATCAATGCATGTTTATTTTTTTAATTACATTAATTATTTATTAATTTTAAGGTTATTTAAGTATTTTTAAGTATGTTTTACTTAATTATATTAATTATTCTATTATTTTACATTACTTTTTAGACGTTTAAAAAAAATCAATATTTTTACAAACTGTATTATTTACAACGATATTTTGGATTCATTATTTTTGTACTTACCTGTTTGAAGACAGGAATTCGATATTCTGGCAGTCTATATTTTGTCATCGATATTTTGCCAGGTCGATATTCTGTTAGTGATCCATAATGGCCACAACTACTTATAAATAGGAGCCATGAAAATATAAGTGCATCGAAAAACAATCTCAGGTTTGGTGCAGTCAGAAAGTGGTGAGAAATACTGAGGTGGCCGCAATACACTGAGCAAAAAGTGGCATGTGTGTATTCTCCTATATAAGGCACTGCGTGACTCTCCCTGTCCCACTTACCTGTGCCCGGTCCCAGCGACGGCTCGTGGAGGGAGTTACGGTGGGGCAGGAGGGCGGGGAGGGGGAGGGGCAGGGTGGAGGTTGCTAAAAACCGGCATATGGATAATTGCAGGTAAGTAAACAATTTAATTAATAAAACGAATTTCGTAGTGCGCCTTGCATCGCAAAATGCAATGCAGTGCGAGCTACGAAATTCGTTTTATTAATTAAATTGTTTACTTACCTGCAATTATCCATATGCCGGTTTTTAGCAACCTCCGCCCTGCCCCTCCCCCTCCCCGCCCTCCTGCCCCACCGTAACTCCCTCCACGGGCCGTCGCTGCCCGGTCCCCTGACCAGGCGTTGTCCTTGTGGACCTAACCCTGACACTATCTTGAGTATCCCAACCCCGTTCTCCTACCTCTCTCACTTACACCTAGTACTTCTTTTTTTTTTTTTTTAATTTGAAGTTTATTAAGGCATAAAGAAGAAAAGACAGGTCATGAAAAAACAATCAGAAGTTATAGAAATAAAAAATCTCTCTTACATCAGAATAATATTGATCAAAGAAATAATGTGAAGTAAAAACAATGGAAGTTAAAATTGTAGAAGTATTGAGGATTGGGGAAAAAACATGGGAATTATACATCGCAGAAGTAACAAAAAACAAAAAAGGAAATTAGGATGCATTAATAAATGTACATATATTAAGATAAAACATTTCACGGTGGTTTTTGAACTTCAACAGTACATGGTGAAGAATTGGGAGAAGGTCTGGTAATTCTAGATAAATATTCGGTGAGGGGAAGCCATAGGAGGTCGCGTTTAATTGCTAGGGAAATAGGGGAGACAAAATTGGTGTCTAGACGGTGGTTGAAACAAACCGCATTCCACCATGCAGAGAAAGAAACATCCTTGGCCTGGTTCCAATGTGATGTAATGTGATGGAAGGCAATGGCTATCAGGAGATCAAGTAGTTTGTGTTTATGGTGGGGTCCAGAAAGATCGGGGGAAAGGGATCCTAGGAAAACATGAAGGATTGAAAAGGGGAGAGTGAGATTAAAAAGTTTTTGTATTTGAGACCAAACTAAATGCCAGAAATGGAGAATGGGAGGACATTCAAAGAGCAGGTGTTTCAAATCAGCCAAAGGGCAAGGACAGGACCAACAAGTGGGAGAAGTGTCTGGAGAGAAAGAGGATATGGTTGTGGGAGTGTATAGCGTACGGTTATATAGAAAAAATAAGGTTTGGGTAGTATTGGCAGCTCTAGATGTACTTTGAATTTTAGACCAAACTTTATCCCAAAACATAGGGGACCAATTTTGAGACAAATCAACCTCCCACGCCAACTCAACTCTAGACTTAGTACGTTCAACAGATGCTTGAAGGGATTTATAAAGAAAAGATGCAGATGGGGATTGGTCAAGAGCACTTGAGATGGAAAGGTGAAGTGTGGGAATAGTGTTGGTGGCAGGGAGAGAGGAAAGATACTGAGTAAGGGAGGGAAGTAGAGATAGGTATTGTTTACGAGAAGAGGAGGGTAACGAAAATTGGGTTTGGAGTAGATGGAACGGAAGAGGACAAGAGTCAGAGACAAGTTGAGAAATCCATTTTAAACCACGGGAATGCCAGGACTTCCAATAGATTGAACGATTGTGAATTTTAAGGAGTTTATTATGCCAAATGGGTTGGGTAGAAGTAGAAGATGTAGAAGGATAAGTGGATATTAAGTATGGTTGAAGAAGAGAACGCGTATGAGAGATGATGGGAGAACGAAGAGAGGTGACGCCAGAGGAGAAGGAGAGAGCTTCATTGAATTCGTAAGGGTGTAGGAAAGAGGATTCGAGTGTTAACCAAAGTGGAGGATAATACGGAAGATCCGAAGAAATCCAACGTAAGGCTTGTTTTAAGGAGAAGGCGTTATGATATGATTGAAAATTAGGAAATTTAACTGCACCCAAAGATTTTTCCTTCTTTAAAGCAGAGAGGGCTATTCTGGATTTTCTATTTTTCCATAAAAACTTCAATAAAATAGAATCTATTGATTTGAAATGATGATTGGGGATGCGTATGGGAATCATAGAAATAATGTATAGAACCAAAGGAGCAAGCATCATTTTTATGGAATCCAGGCGACCCCACCAGGAAAGAAAGAGAGGGTTCCAACGATTGATGGAAGAAGTGAGCTTAGTAGAAAGGGATTCGAAGTTAAATTTAAGGGTGTCAGAGAGACAAGGGGCGAACCAAATCCCAAGATATTTAATCTTAGAGGGTTGCCAGGAGAATCCAGAGGTGTCAAATAGATGTTTTTGACATAGGGGATTCAGGGGTAGTATTTCACATTTGTCCGTGTTAAGTCTGTAGCCAGAAACATTAGAAAAAGCGGAAACTTGGTTTAGGAAGGAAGGGAGAGTTAATTGTGGGTCTGAGCAGTAAAATAAAATATCGTCAGGGTACACCGACAATTTTACTTGTTGTTGGTTGGATCCATATTGAAAACCGGAAATATTCTCATCGCGTCTAATTTTAGTTAAAAAGGGTTCTAAAGCCAAAATAAACAAAAGGGGAGATAGAGGGCATCCTTGACGAACTCCTCTTTGGAGGGGAAAATAATCAGAAGTGATGCCATTAGCAAAAATGGAGGCATGGGGACTAGAGTAAAGTAAAGAGATAAGGGAAATGAATTTAGGTGGGAAGCCGAACCAACGAAGAGCTTGGAACATAAAATCCCAGCCAATTTTGTCAAATGCCTTCTCGGCATCGAGAGAAATAGCGGCTAATGGGGAGGTAAGAGAGGAGGCTCTACTCAAAATGTTAAAGAAAACACGAGAATTATCTGATGGCAAACGACCTTTAACGAATCCAGATTGTTCCGGACCGATAAGTTCTGGCAGTAGAGGATCTAATCTAAGAGCTATAATTTTGGCAAAAATTTTATAATCTGTATTAACCAGGGAAATCGGGCGATAATTTTTACATAAAGTATGATCTTTGTCCGGTTTAGGTATTAAACAGATTAATGCTTCTTGAAAGGTCCCTCGAGAGGAACCAGAATCAACAAATGACTGAAATAACAGGAAAAGTTTAGGGAGAAGAAGGGAAGAAAAATGATTATAAAATTCAATGGTGAAACCGTCTGGTCCTGGGGCTTTCCCTTTACGTAGGATTGAGACGGCATGAGAGATTTCAGAGGGGGAAATATCTAAATTCAGCGTTTGAAAATCAACATGTGAAGATTGCGGGGAAGGAATATCTCGAAAATAAGCAAGAAGGTCATCAGGATCAGGAATAGATTCAGGAGTGTATAGAGTTTGGTAGAAAGAGACAAATTGAGCTAATATGTCTTTATCTTTGAAGAGGGAAATACCAGTTGGACCTTGTAAAGATTCGATCTTTGTTTTCTCTTTGCGAATTTTAAGATAATTAGCTAGAAGCTTGCCCATTTTGTTTTGTCCCCCGTAATAACGGGAATTACACTTAAGGAGAGAATTTGATGCTGCGTTAGTGGTAAACTTATTGAACTCAATTTTGGCTGAAATAAGGTCGCGAAGAGAGGATTCAGAGGAAGAGTTATAGTATGTGTATTCAAGTTTCTTTATTTTATCTAATAGTTGAGTTGATTTGGTGATTGACTGTTTTTTCTTTTGAGAAACAAAATCAATGATAAAACCTCTAGCAGCCGCTTTGAAGGAATCCCACACCGTAACAAAGGAAGACCCAGGGAGATGATTTAGTGTAAAGAATTCAGAGGCGAAAGCTGTAAATTTAGTGGAGAATATGGGGTCTAGGAGTAAAGAGTTATTAAATCTCCAACGTCCTGAATGAGGAGAGAAGGGAATAAGGTCAATGTCAACAAAAACGGGAGCATGATCCGAGATTAGAATGGAACCAATGTCTGAATGAGTGGCTAATTGTGCTAGGGGTTTGCTAAGGAAAAGGTAATCTATACGGGATTGTGAGTGATGGGTGGGGGAATAGAACGTGTATTCTTTAAGGTCAGGGTTCCAAAGTCTCCAAATATCTACTAGAGCAAAATTCTGAATAGAAGTAATAAACTGGGAATGCATCTTGGAGGGAATAAACTTAACCTTGGAATTCCTGTCAAGAAAGGGGTCTAGAACTTGATTGCAATCACCACCAAAAATAACATATTTCTCATTAATTGTAACTAATTTATCAGAAATAGCTGGCCAAAATAATTTATCAATACCTGTAGGAGCATAAACATTAAAAATAACAATAGGAATTTTATCAATGAGAAGATTAGTAATAACCCAACGACCATTGTCATCATTTTCATGGGATACAACTGAAACATTTAACTTTTTATGACATAAAATAACAGTGCCATTTTTCTTACCCAAAGCAGGAGACTGAAAAACATGTCCCACCCAGCAACGTTTAAGTTTGTTAGCCTCCTTGTCGGAAAGGTGGGATTCTTGGAGGAGAGCTACATCAGCTTTGAGCCGCGTCAAGTGGGTTAAAACACGTTGACGTTTAATGGGGTTATTTAACCCCTTAACATTCCAAGTAACTACTCGGAATTTGGAAGTTCAGTAGGATGGTATGAAAGAAGATATATTGAAAAGTGAATAGGAAAGGAAAGATAATAGTAATAAGAATGTAAGAAACAAGAAGTGGAAGAGAAAGAGAACAAAAGTGAATAAAGAGAGCATATTAAAGAGATAGGGAAGAGAGAGTTGAAGAAAGGGATAGAGAAAGAGAACAATAGAAAATAGAGAACAAAACATGTAGAGAGTAGTAATATCATAAAAGATAAAAAGAGATCAAAAAGAACTGAGGGATGACGACGCCAGAAGGAGACGACATCAACAACGGAGACTCACATCGTCGAACAACAGAGGAACCAGCGAAGAAACGAAATGGAGGGAAGTACGGATACACCGGGATGAAGAAACACAGGGAAAGGATCTGCAAAAAAGGTCAAAAAGTAGAAGAGATCATTAGAAAAACACATGGTAGATGAAATAAAAAATAGCACTAGAACATTATATAAAAGAAGTAAGATACACAGGGGTGGAGGGTATCCAGTCATATACAGGGATCAGAAACAAAAAATGGTAGGGAAACGTATAAGCAGACAAATGAGGAAATACGTCAATACTAGACAACAGAAAACAAAATGGTTAGACGGGTCTTGCAGTGTCCATGTTTTCGGTTTCATGGCGACGCAGGAACTCTTCAAGGACGAGTGGATCTTCAAAGGTAGTCGTTCTTTCTTTATAGGTCACCTTGAAGAGGCAAGGATGTAGTAGTCCATATCTGGCGCCAAGGGTTCTCAAACGAGGTCTCAAATCCAGGAACTGCTTCCGACGGTCGGCTGTGACCTTAGCAACATCTTGGGAGAGGTAAAGCCTGCGGCCCTCCCACATAACCTGTTTTTTAGCCTTCACTGCCGAAAGTACTTGGAGGAGATCTGTGTATTGAAGGAACAGCATGATGACTCCGCGAGGTTTACTGGAAACTTTCGGGCCAAGTCTGTGTGCACGCTGGATATTTAGAGAGGTGGAAGAAGGAAGGTCCAAGGTTTTTGGTAGAAAGGTTTGGAAGAACGCTGTTGGATTGGATCCTTCTGTAAGTTCCGGAAGATTATAAAGACATAGGTTGTTCCTCCGGTTGCGATTTTCCAACTCCTCCGCTTGTCGTTTCAGGAGAGAGACATCTTTTTCTAAGAGCGAGATTTTTTCACAAGAGGTATGAAGAGTCTCTGTAGATTGTTCTACCAAAAGAACCCTGGATTCCAGCGTAGACCACTTGTCGTGGAGAAATTGTAAGGTTTTAGTGGTTTCGGCCATGAAGGGTTTAAGTGCACGGAGTTCCTCTAGAATAAGATCCATTGAAGCAGATTGTGATGAAGAGCCTGGAGATGGAGGGTCTTTTTTCAAACGCTTCGATGAACCAGGTTGTAAAAGTTTACTGGGTGGAGTATTTTTGGGAATTGCGCCATGGGCAGCGTTTGGTTTGAGGAGAGCAGGTTCTTCCATAATAGGTGCCGTGGAGTCAGAGTCTGAAGAAACTTGTGGTTTGGTTTTAGATGCTGTAAGTTTAAGGGTGCGGAGCTTCCCCATAAATGGCAAGAGGCTGGAGAGCAAGACTCCACAAAATTAGGATGAGAGAACTGTTATAAATATGCAGTAGGAGATACGCTTTATGAAGAAAAATTATAAAAGCGTATGTAGCTGCAACGAGGAGTGATGAGAAGCGACCCAATGGCAATTATATAACATATATCATTTCCTCAGTTAGAACTAGTCACAGTGCTGTAGAAATACAATTATCACCACATGTCCCCAAATTGCAGGAGAAAACATTGAAAGCAGCTTGAAAGGATTAAGAGGCCACATATAGAATATCGTTCTGCCAACGTGTGAGGAGAAATGCTTGAGGCATGAGGGATAATGCTGAGGAAAGAGAGAAAGAAACAGCGGTAATTCGGTATAAAAAACCGCTAAACAAAAGTTACATGCTGTGAAGATTGTTGGGTTCGCTAAAAGTTGTAGCCAGTGCGTGAAAACAATCGTGCTACGCACGCTGAGGCATGGAAGCGGCGCTCGGTGACTGAAATTCCGCTGAAGTACGGAGGAAAATGGCGGCCGCCGAGTGGTGAGACGCGTCACTAGCAAGAACTGCGCATACCGCCAGAACAGAGGAGAGCAGGTCAGACAATTCCGCTCACCTCACGTTCCGACGGCGATATCCATCATTTGCGCATCTGCAGGTCCGGTAGAAACGGAGAAAGTCGCCGGTTCTGGTGAGCGACTGGCGGAGCTCCGCAGTTAAGCCGCCATCCCGTGCGGCGTTCAAGCCACGCCCCCCTACACCTAGTACTTCTCATTTGTCTTTCTCTCAGCTATTTTTTTGACACTGTGACATTTTCTCATCTCAGTTTTCCTCTTAGTTTATTCTTCAGTGTTCTGCCTTTCTGCCTGCTTGTTTCCTCTCACCCTTTGCACTCTCTATCTTGTTCAGCTCTTCATTCTTTTTTCTAAATTTAACTCATGTTTTTCTCTTGTCTACGTTACTTTCTCAGGTTTGAACCCTCACTTCCACTCAGCTCTCTTGCCCTTAGCTCATTGTTCTTCTTTGTCCATTTGTTTGTCTTAGTTCTTTGTCCTATTTACTGCATTGCTTTTTGCCTATTTGCTTCCATTCACACTTTGCACTGTCACTCTTGTTCATTCTGTCGACCGTTTTTTTCCCTCTGTTTTGTGCCTCTTTTTTTAAACCATTTTCTGCTTTTCATTTTGTGGCCATTACCCTCACATCAGCCTTCCCACCTTTGCTCCTGTGCTGTGCTCACACCTGCTTTCCCGTCATTTCCACTGCTCTCTCCAGTCAAGCCCCCTCTCCCAGAACTCCTCTCCACCCGAGTCCTACTTTATTGCTGCTACCTGTCTGGGTCTGTCTGCTCCTGCCCTCGCCCAGTTCCAGGAGCCCTGGTACCCCAGCCACCAACTGAACCCTACATGCTACTTCAACACTGCCCTACACTCTGGTTGCTCTTCCCAGCACAGAAGATGGCCCTCTCCAGCTGACACCAAAGATGAGCTCTCCTGTGTAACCTGCCACCACCCCAGCGTGTTCTCATCTGCACCCCCAGGCTCCACCTCCCTCTCACCACATGACACACATGACCAAACACCTCACATTACCCACTCCCACAGCTCTTAGCCCACCCAGTTCTGCTTTCTCCTTAATGTGTGCTTTCTATCCAGACATGTCACTGGTCTGGGACCTTCATGACCTCTCACCCCGAAATTGGCCCCCATCATCACCATGGCAGTCACCATCAGGTACAAGATAGTAAGACAGGACAGAGCCTGACCCTGGAGAGAACTAGCCATTGCCTTCAACGAGAACACCGCAATTACTGGTAACAGCATGGAACACCTGAGCTTTTAACTGTATTTCCTCAAGAACTCCACCCTGGGAGATGGACTCATCTACCAGCCTCCAGGACCACGATTGAACATTCATGATGCACTTCTGTTTCTCACTGTTCAAAATGACCAATTGAATTTAAAAAAATTGTTTTTAAAAATGTAACTTTTAATCCGAACAAAGCAGATTGTTAAACAAGTGGCATTAGTCTGCGCAGGCAATGCATTCCTTTGGGAGCAGTGTCAAACACGGTCGCTCTGGTTTATTTATGGAAGTGGAAGTACACAATTTCAATCAGCCATGTTGATTTTTTTTAATTTTGCAAACATATACACACTCATTACGAGTGGGCTGCTTTTTTTGATCCTTGCACATACACGTTTGGTCAGGGACTGGAATCACGAATTTCACTAATTTCACGGTTAGTAATGCTTCAGTTTTCCCCAGGTGAATTTTGGAAGGTTAATCGATATGTGCTGATTTTGGTTCTCAGATCAGTAAAATTCCATGACATGCCCCATTTGAAAGGGCTGGAATTGTAATAGGTGATAAATATCCCATATTTTAAATTCAGATACCTGGGGCTTTTAAAAGGTGAGATAATTATCGCATCCACAACCAGCCCACTTATAATTTGGGCTTATTTGCACGCATAATAAATATTTATGCATTCAGGAAATCAAAGAGTTGAGAACATTGCTTGACCCACTCAGAACCCCTGTTTACCGTTTGAAACTTCCGGCAGGCCCGGAAAGGCTTTGCTTGTTTGATTGCAAAATGGCAGTTCCTGAGATATTCTTTAACACCTATTTCTGCATAAACGCGAGCCTGAGCTACTCACCGCTGATATGTTTTGACACCTCCCCATTGTAGGTCCTCGCTCTTCTAAACAAAGATCTTCCTGCTCACTCACTTGTTAGGGAACGCCATGACTGCTTGTCAGAGCAGGTCAGGCTTGCTTTTCGTTCCCATCTCCAGCTCTGGCAGTCCCGAGAAACCCAGATTAGGAGACAGGGAAATGACTCTAATATTCACTTAGAACCCTGCTTCACTTGGCATCAGATTGACAGCTCAGGTCCTTGGGTGATTTTGCTTCCAGTGTGGCCTGTCCAAATCTTCTGATGCGTTTCCAACAATGTCATTGCTTTCACGTGCTCACTGAAACACATGCTAATTTGGCAGTTAATTGGAAAATAAACATTTCTCATTTTTAGAAAGTCATAACAGATATTAGTATTACTGCTTCAGAAGCGTACAAATCATTCATGTGATCCCCACATAGAACCATTTTGAATATTAAGTCAGATGAGGAAACACTTCTACTAAAGCACTTTCATTGAAGAATAAACCCTAACGAATTTGAAATATCACACTTACAAATGCAATGTACGATTGCAAAGGTTGGACATTTGCAACTAGATTACGGGTGATCAATACTTCATGGAAGTGACTATTTTTAAAATATAGAAGTTGTTTTAACAATAAATGTTTTGTATTGAGACATTTTGTATAGCGCCTAGTACCCCAATATGGGCACTGAAGCCATTACCTAAATGGGTTGCACACTACACGATGTGGGGTGTGTAGTTAGTTGAAAGGGTGTTGTCTTTGTTGTTATGCTATGTGGTAGTGTTTCCATGTTGTCCATGATGAGCACTGAGTTGCAGTTTTGGGACGCAGAGCGTAGCAGTGTTGTCGATGATGAAGTTTGAGAGACAGACGTGCAGTTTTTGGTTTTCAGTATGTTGGCAGCTTTGAATCACTCCACAGGTCCGTTTATGGTGTTTCTCATTACATAGTCTGCTTAGCTGGTTCCTGAACTAGGTTGTCCAGTCAGATATTATGTCGTATGGCGGAGGAGCGTCGCCCCACCTGCCAGCTGCCAAAAAAAAAATGAAAACTGAAAGGATAATAAACCCTTGTTTATTTCTGGCATGCCTACCTCAAGGGGGACTGTGTTTCTGGTTCTGAATTTCATATTTGTGTTGAGTTAGAAATAAAATATTACTTATAAAAGTCGGTATTTGGCTGGGCATTGGGTTATTGTTCACACTGTCTGCATTTATGAGTCATGTTCATTGACCTGTATCTAGACCCCCCTTCCCCCACAAGGGGAGATGGGTCAAGTGCTTAAGGGGTACTTGGCCCCGACGAGCAGGATCCACAGTAGGTTGGGCCAGGACATCGGGAGTAAAAGGCTTCAACTACTAGGGTTGGTCTCAGTAACTTCTGTGTGCCTCGGGGCCGAATGGAAGGTGTTCTGACACATACATTACCAGTAATGAAACAAGTTGGTCCTAATCTTGTGAAGGGTCACATTGAATGGGAGGCACCAGAAGGAATGTATAGGCCAAATCCTAATGTAAATTAAATGTCCAATATACAATGAACACAATAAGGGTAGGGTGCAGGACATGCTGTTAGTTACACAGTGTGAGGTGTCTCACACTGCATATACACTTTGAGAAATGCTAGATATAAAAGTAATTATTATCAAAAACACATGAGGGAGGTAGAGCAAGTGGTTGGATTTGCGCTCCACAGCGATGATTCAATAAACAAAGGAAATCCAACTATCAAAAGGGAAAGGGAGAGAGTGATCAATGAATGTTGAAGCACTCAGTGTTTTGTAAAATACCCCTCACACACCAAAAGGCCCCTTGGTGTCATGCTTCATCATCGGGGTCTTCGCACCCCTCTATCGGGATGCGGCGTGCTGCGACCTACGACTACGCGGGAGCACTTATGGTGTTGACTATGTGTGGTGTCCAGTGTGTGGGGTATGTTTTCAAGTGAGTGGGGGGTGTGTAGTGAAAAAGTTAAAAAGTACCTGGCACTAGAGTGTAAAAAGAAAACAATTTTATTCTGAACTCTGGCTGGTACTGTTAAAAGAAGTGCTGGGCGAGGTCTAAGTTGTTGTGTTAATGAACAAGACCTCTGGTGTGCGTTGTTGTCGACATGTTTCGGAGACAAGCTCCTTCCTCAGGACGGGGGCACAACCTCCCCTCCCTACTCACGTCTTAGTTACTAAAAATTGTGTATTTACAGAAAAGTGAATTTTAAGATTATAGGCTAAGTGTGCCTACAGCGGTCTGCTACAAGCACAATGACCTGTAGAAAGACAAAAATAACACCTAATGGTTACCCATGTAGCGGGTAGTTCAAGCAGGTGCAGTCACCTGGAACCGTACCATTCGCTTATTAGTAAGCCTGTTAAAAAAGGGACTCACAACACATACAACATAAAACACATAAAATACGAGGGTTTACTGTAAGATGTATTCATACTTGTGAAGCTTCTTTGTAGGCTTCATGAGCAAAATCGGAACGTTGGGGTGTTGCTCCAATGGCTATCTGTAGTGGAGAATGATGCAGCTTTAATCATTCATTCTATCTCACTTACTTAGGTCGAGGATTACAGCTGGTCGTTATGTACTTCTTTGGACAGAATCATACTCACAAGGACAGGACTCTCTGATCGCCGCCTTACCCCTCACGCTGCTCCGCTGGTGTGGAGTAAGGATTCGGTCATGGATATTTATACCCTTTCATCCTAATTAGGCGTAAGTAATTATGTATGCATATGAGGGTATCCCGCCATTAATTACATGTCCATGTATGGAGCATCCGCTTACTGACCATACAGGGCGTTCGTATGTAATTGGACGGGCGCCGGCCTGGGATCAGCGTCTTCATCATGGATCAAGTGTGGACAGCGCACGCGCACTGCCGTTACGGCGTCCATCTATGCACGTGTGATAGCAGCTAGTGTGTCTGTTCCACACGCATGCGCATTGAACACACGCGTATGTCATTGCTTGCCTACAGGGCGCGTGTGTTAATTCTGCCTCCGGCACATTGATGTGTTGAACCGAGTGATATAACTATGGGCTATTCTAGCTGGTTAATGAGTTTGTGTATACTCATATGTACTCAATCCATCTCTTTTGTATGTGTATTGGTAGAGTGATATTGAACAAACATTGCGAGAAGGGCATGAGTTTATATAGCTGATTAGAACAGTTAGCGGTCCTCTGTTATGCTGATAGTTGACTCCAGGGTACATCATCGTTAAGCCCATTTAGATGGGTCCCCAGTCTGAACACCCAACGTTGTTCCTTCTGGAAAAGGCCGGCGTCTGAGGGTAATTGCTCTATGACTGTCCATCTCAAGTCATTGACGCAGTGTTGTTCAGTCAAAAAATGCGTTGCCATTTTGGTTGTGCTTTTTTTACACCGCACATTGCTTTTATGTTCATTCATTCGAGTTTTTATGGCTCTCGTGGTCATTCCCACATACTCAAGGTTACATGGGCATTTGATCAGGTAGATTACGTTTTTTGAATTACAGTTTGAGAATTTCCTTTGTTCCCATGTAGTGCCATTGCGAAAGGTGAGTCTCGTGCTTTTTTCCGTCAAATGGCAGCTGCTGCAGTTACCACAAGGGAAGTGGCCCTGGACGTTAATTGATGATTGTAGGGCTACTGTGGTTGGCCTCGGTCTGGTGTGTACCAGTATGTCTCTCAGGTTGTGTCCCCTGCGATGTGCAAACATGGGTTTTTCAAAGTCCAGTTTGCCACATGTCAGTATTCTCCAATGTTTATTTATAATTTTGGACACTTCATTTGACATGGTGTTGAATGTTGTCACACAGATTGGTCGTTTGTTCTCAGTGGGTTCCCTTGTTCGTTCCTCCAGTAATGCTTCTCTGATATTGTTCTTTGCCCTCTTCATTGCTTTGTCGATTATTCTGTTGGGGTATTCTCATTTTCTGAGTTTCTCTTTGAGGTCATTTGCCTGTTGTTTAAATTCGTACACCCCTGTGCAGTTGCGCCTTAGGCGTAAAAACTGTCCATATGGCAGATTTTCCCGAAGATGTCTCGGGTGGAAGCTGTCATATCTCAACAAGCAATTCCTGGAGGTAGGTTTAAAATGAGTGGTGGTTTTTAGCAACCCTGCATCTGCATAAATGTTCAGATCCAGAAAGACCAATGTTTCGTTTGAAATGGTGCTCGTGAATTTCAGGAAAGCATTCTGGTTGTTCAACCATTCCTGAAAACTCTCCGCTGATTGCTGGTCACCTTCCCAGATGACCAGAATGTCATCTATGTACCTCCTCCAGCATTTTATATTTGCCCTGTATGGATTTTGGTCATGGAGGTTCTTGTTGGTCTCAAGATGGTGCACATAGAGACCAGCTAGGCTCGGAGCAAAGGTGCTTCCCATGCTGGTCCCGTGGCATTGTTGGTAAAGCGTGGTTTTATACTGGAAAAAGTTTTTTTGCAAGGCCAGAGAAATGCATTCTAGAACCAATCCTCGTGGTGTCTGGTATTTCCATGGTGTGGAAAAAAGAACCTCCTCGATAATTACCAATGTTTCGTCATGAGGGAGGCTAGTATAGAGGTTTTCCACGTCTAGAGACATCAGAAGCTGGGTTTTCGGGTCGAATGTTGTTTCTTGCAGCAGTTGTAAGACAGCCGTTGTGTCCTTTAGGTAGGTGTTTGTAGATTGTACTAAAGGTCGCAGAAAGGCATCTGCAAATTTCGATAATGGTTCTAGGATTGAGCCAATGCCCGATACTATCGGTCTTCCTGGGGGTTTGGTTGAATCTTTATGTATTTTTGGAATACAATAAAAGTATGGAATGCGTGTTTTTTTCTGCTCCAGGAATTCTCCTTCCTTCTTACTTAACCAATCATGTGTTAAGCCTTCTTCATTCATACCTCCGATTCGTGTCCTGAGGTTTTCTGTTGGATCTTGTTGGAGGACCATATAGTTGCGTCTGTCTGATAGGAGTCTCATACATTCATTATCGTAATCCTCGGTTGACTGTAGCACTATAACTCCCCCCTTGTCTGCTGGTTTTATAACCATGCTATTGTCTTCGGATAGGGCTTTCAAGGCAAGTTGTTCTTCCTTGGTTGTATTATGAAAAGTCCGTGTGGAGGACACATTCAATTTATTGACCTCTGTCATTATGGCTTTTTCAAAAGCCAGTAGCTCGAGAGGTTCAACACATCAATGTGCCGGAGGCAGAATTAACACACGCGCCCTGTAGGCAAGCAATGACATACGCGTGTGTTCAATGCGCATGCGTGTGGAACAGACACACTAGCTGCTATCACACGTGCATAGATGGACGCCGTAACGGCAGTGCGCGTGCGCTGTCCACACTTGATCCATGATGAAGACGCTGATCCCAGGCCGGCGCCCGTCCAATTACATACGAACGCCCTGTATGGTCAGTAAGCGGATGCTCCATACATGGACATGTAATTAATGGCGGGATACCCTCATATGCATACATAATTACTTCCGCCTAATTAGGATGAAAGGGTATAAATATCCATGACCGAATCCTTACTCCACACCAGCGGAGCAGTGTGAGGGGTAAGGCGGCGATCAGAGAGTCCTGTCCTTGTGAGTATGATTCTGTCCAAAGAAGTACATAACGACCAGCTGTAATCCTCGACCTAAGTAAGTGAGATAGAATGAATGATTAAAGCTGCATCATTCACCACTACAGATAGCCATTGGAGCAACACCCCAACGTTCCGATTTTGCTCATGAAGCCTACAAAGAAGCTTCACAAGTATGAATACATCTTACAGTAAACCCTAGCATTTTATGTGTTTTATGTTGTATGTGTTGTGAGTCCCTTTTTTAACAGGCTTACTAATAAGCGAATGGTACGGTTCCAGGTGACTGTACCTGCTTGAACTACCCGCTACATGGGTAACCATTAGGTGTTATTTTTGTCTTTCTACAGGTCATTGTGCTTGTAGCAGACCGCTGTAGGCACACTTAGCCTATAATCTTAAAATTCACTTTTCTGTAAATACACAATTTTTAGTAACTAAGACGTGAGTAGGGAGGGGAGGTTGTGCCCCCGTCCTGAGGAAGGAGCTTGTCTCCGAAACATGTCGACAACAACGCACACCAGAGGTCTTGTTCATTAACACAACAACTTAGACCTCGCCCAGCACTTCTTTTAACAGTACCAGCAAGAGTTCAGAATAAAATTGTTTCTTTTTACACTCTAGTGCCAGGTACTTTTTAACTTTTTCACTACACACCCCCCACTCACTTGAAAACATACCCCACACACTGGACACCACACATAGTCAACACCATAAGTGCTCCCGCGTAGTCGTAGGTCGCAGCACGCCGCATCCCGATAGAGGGGTGCGAAGACCCCGATGATGAAGCATGACACCAAGGGGCCTTTTGGTGTGTGAGGGGTATTTTACAAAACACTGAGTGCTTCAACATTCATTGATCACTCTCTCCCTTTCCCTTTTGATAGTTGGATTTCCTTTGTTTATTGAGATATAAAAGTAAGGCAGTGCTGAAAAATGTCAGATTGTGCAACCAAGATTAACAGGTGTTGGTAAAGCCCGCAGGTCTCACCCTTGAAAGGTGCTAGTAGGTCTTTTGGCTTCACCAATCCTTAATACCGATAAGCAATGGACAAAAAATGAAGAACAAAAATGCCTGGTGACAAAAAAAAGCAACATTAGGCAAGACCTAAGAAGAGAGCCCAGGCTGTCCTGGAGAAACCAACATTGCTCAGTTGAAAAGCTTACACATGATCAATTTCTTAAAAATGAAACACTGTAGAAGAATCAGGTGCAGTATGAATGATGGGCCTTCACTTTTTATCTTAGCCAGTTCTGTATACACCTCCCCTGCTTGAAGAATGTAAAACCTAGAGTATTAAGGTGTCCCCTAAAGTTTACTTTTGTGACATAGCACATCAGTTCTCATGTCATTGCTATTTACCATTGTCAGACTAGTGTGTGGAAACAACATACCCCAGCAAAACGTTAATGATACTATTTTTCTATATTCCTTTCCTCAAATGGGTTGTAACACATAGCTAACACCTGATATAGGGGCTCATTAGGATGGCGGACGGAAGTGCCTCCGCAGCCCCGGAGCATGCGGAACATGCCTATTCTGCGTCCGCCCGTCGCGGACACTCCGTCCGCCAGATCAGGATAGGAAAGATGGGCCAAAATCCGTCCGCGCCGGAAGATCACGCTCCGCCGCCCAACTACACCCGACCACGCGGCGGACGTAACCAATCCAGGGACTCCGCCGTACGGACTGACGTCTAGGACCGTCCTCCAAATCAAGATGGCGGAAAATACACATAAAAGCGCTGCGGAAAAACAACCTGCCTGAACACTGCGGATGCCCCACAGCGAACATACCCACCACGAGCCGCTCGTCGACATGGACCCAGCACTACACGCTTACCCGATACTCTTCGCGATCCACCACGTCCTAGTCTTGGCCCACCATCGAGGACGACGCAGGTAGGCTACAAACCATTCGCTGTCTGGAGAGGAGTACCTGCAAGGGCCGTGACGTAGGGAGGGGGAGTGACATGTGTCTGAAACCACTGATTCGTGTGGAGGGGAGCACCTGCAAGGGTCGTGACGTAGGGAGGGGGGAGTGACATGTATCTGAACCCACTGACTTGAAGTAAATACAAATACACACCAGCATCACACACGCAGGAATGACTCCGACAAACCACGACACATGATTGACAAGTTTATTTACACATAATCGGGGTAACATCACAGTGTAGGCTTGAGCATGGGCATAGTGGACACCAGAGCAGGTATATCAGAGGCAGCACATGAGAGGGCATACAGCAGTATCAGAACAGCAACAGGGCATTGTGGACACCAGAGCAGGTACATCAGAGGCAGTACATTATAGGGCATACAGCAGTATCAGAACAGCAACAGGGCATTGTGGACACCAGAGCAGGTCCATCAGAGGCAGTACATGAGAGGGCAGACAGCAGTATCAGAACAGCAACAGGGCTTTGTGGACACCAGAGCAGGTACATCAGAGGCACTACATGAGAGGGCAGACAGCAGTATCAGAACTGCAACAGGGCATTGTGGACACCAGAGCAGGTCCATCAGAGGCAGCACATGAGAGGGCACAATGCAGTATCTGAGGCACCACAAGTACGAATCACAATGAACCCGTCCCAAGGACCACAGCAGTGGAAGACTGTTTACAATGGACAATGTACACACCATGTCCAATGACATGTGAGTGAAGTCAACAGCACCTCACATCACACTATCAGGTGGATTGCGTGAAGTACCCGCATCGGACAGACTGCCAGCACCAGAAACTGGAGTGTGAGACACAGCCACGGCTCGAGTGACTGACACATGCGCCACAGACCCAGACACACTGCCAGCACCACAAACAGGAGTGTGACACACAGCCACAGATGTAGTGACTGACACGTGAGCCACAGACCCAGACACACTGCCAGCACCTGATATAGGAGTGTGAGACACAGCCACAGCCCGAGTGACTGACACATGGGCCACAGACCCAGATACACTGGCAGCACCACAAACAGGAGTGTGAGACACAGCCACAGCCCGAGTGACTGACACATGGGCCACAGACCCAGATACACTGGCAGCACCACAAACAGGAGTGTGAGACACAGCCACAGCCCGAGTGACTGACACAGGGCCACAGACCCAGATACACTGGCAGCACCAAAAACAGGAGTGTGAGACACAGCCACAGCCCGAGTGACTGACACATGGGCCACAGACCCAGACACACTGCCAGCACCACAAACAGGAGTGTGAGATACAGCCACAGCCCGAGTGACTGACACATGGGCCACAGACCCAGACACACTGCCAGCACCAGTAACAGGAGAGGGCACAACTGATACAGTGCTACTACATGATGCATGACAGCAAACAACAGACACAGTGCCACTATCTGACACATGCGAGTCAACTGCAGCTGCGCCACTGGGACCACTGAAATGATGAGCCACAGGGCTGTATGGGCCAGGAGGCAGGGTGGCTCTGGGAGCGGGGGATAGTTGCAATTGACCGACATCGGGGTGGGCATGTGTCAATGCTGTGTGTCTACGTTTCTTGGGGATATGGGACTGCACCCTGGACAGGACAGGACTGGCAAGTGGGTCGGACTGAAAAGAAATATCACCCACCATGGGTGGTGCATCTGCTGCCGGGGGAATGCTCTCTGGGGACGTGCTGGAGCCTGCTTGTCGTTTGCTGTGTGGCTGCCTTCTGGCCTCTGCAACATGTGTCATGGGGGATGCTACTACAGGGTCCACCTGCCTCCGCTCCTGACGGGCCCTGATAGGAGTGGAGGTAAGGGGTGACTCCACCGCGGAGACATCTGTATTCCGTTCCCTCAACAACCGCAGCCTCAGTGCATCAAGGGGTGATGTATGCCTGTCCTTGATAGCGCCACTGTCCATGGGAGATGACTTGTCCCTTGGATGTTCCATTTCCGTAGGAGGAATGTTGTCTGTGGACCTTCCCTGTTCCCTGGATGGTGCCCTGTTCCTGGCAGCAGACTTGTCGTCTGTGGTGTACCTATCCCCAGAACACACCTTCTCCCTGTGTGTGTCCCTGCCCTTGGGAGTGTCCGTGCTCTTCTTAGGTGCCTTTGTCTTTTGACTGTCCTTGTCCCTGCCCTTGGTAGTGGCTCCTTCCTTCCTAGTGTCCCTGCCCTTGGGAGTGGCACCTTCCTTCCTAGTCTCCCTGCCCTTGGGAGTGGGTCCTTCCTTCCTAGTGTCCCTGCCCTTGGTAGTGGCACCTTCCTTCCTAGTCTCCCTGCCCTTGGGAGTGGCTCCTTCCTTCCTAGTCTCCCTGCCCTTGGGAGTGGCTCCTTCCTTCCTAGTCTCCCTGTTCTTGGGAGTGGCTCCTTCCTTCCTAGTCTCCCTGTCCTTGGGAGTGGCTCCTTCCTTCCTAGTCTCCCTGTCCCTGGGAGTGTCCCTGCTCTCATGAGGTGCCTTCGTCTTCTGACTGTCCTTGTCCAAGGTAGTGTCCATGGAACTGGGAGTGAGCCGTGCCTTGGGAGTACCTTTTGTGTGGGATGCCTGTGCAGCATGTGAAGCAATTTCACCCAACCCCTCTTGTGGATCCCGTGTGTGTACTCCAGTGTATCTGACGTTGTCTTTGTGAACACATTTTGCTGACCTAGGGGATGGTGTCTGAGCCCTCCATGCCTTGACGTGCTGGCTGGCGTTGCTTCTAGTGCAATAACCTGTATTTGAGTCCTGGTCAGAATATTCACTCCCCCCCTGAGACATCCAGTGTTGTAGATGGGGGAACAGAAGTAGCACCCAGTCCATGCGACTGTACAATGGCAGACGACACACTGGTAGCCAATGACTGCACTGTCCTGTGTAGACCAACCAGATCGCCATGCATCCCTTCCATGAATGCCACCACCTGCCCCAACTTCCTATCGTGGTCTTGGAAAGCATTTATCATATTGGTCTGCCCCACACACAGCTGTCGCAGCAGATCAACAGCCTCAGCACAAAGAGCATTTTGGCTCACCGAGGCTGGAGCAGCGGTGCTGACACCGAACGCCACTCTGCTCCCCCTACTCCTGCGTGCCAGAACAGTACATGGTGCAGTTGGCGCCAGGGTGGGCCCTGTGTGCTGTGTCCCGACCGAAGGTGTTGAATGCCCACTCCCAGTCTGTGACAACAGTGCTGACTCACCAACACTGTCGGAAGATGATGACGATGTTGTCTCCACATGCGAGTCCTCCGGGACGGTCCTGTCCCCCTCTCCGGAGCTGGCCTCTTCTGTGTCAGTCTGCGTGTGCGCGACGTCCGATCCGGATGCATTGCCTTCAATCATCTCCTCCGTCTGTGGCTGAGTGCCCTCTGCCAATGCTGAAATGCACAGGAAATTGGTGTAAGTCATGGGCACACTCACGTACAGTACTGCTACGGAATCCCTAATGCCATTGATGACAAAGTACATCGATCCCCCCACCTGCACACGGGCCACCCCTACCAGTCATACTCACAGGAAATAAGTGGGGTTGGCCGTGCAACATGTACAGCATGCGGACAGGGCATGAGCACGTACATCTGCACACCAGTCTTGCCATGGGGTGACGGAGCACTACAGCATGTGCATCAACACTCAACTGCTTAGCGAGTGGCGTGTCAACATGCCGGACCTGGACGTGACATTTCACTGCGCCAATGTCACCAACATGCCATTGCAACGAGACACACGCTACACGGAAGTCACTAATGTGTCTGGGCAACAATACATGCATTGCACTCACAAGCAACATACACTGACAGTATGCTTACCGCTACGTTGCTGTTCATCCACACGCAGCCACTCGGACAGGTCAGGATGCGTCACAGCAATGATACGGTGCATGAGAGGGGTCATTGAGTGTCGGGCCAGACGTGGCGTTCTTGGAATCATCCCTAGTGTCACTTCCGCTGTCATATGGTTATTACGTTTCTATATTGTGTTAAGTTAGCATGTGCTTATTAAATGTTTAAACGCCATATTTTCTTTCTGCTTCGGTTTGCACACGACACCTAGTTGTTATTACAGCTTTTAACCTAGACAAAAGATGTGATTTATTTGAGAATAATATGTTATTGCACTGGTATCAGTCGTGCCTGGAACACTTGGTACAACTGTCTGCACACTGAGAACTGCACACTCTCCGAATAACCTAACACAAGGTTGCTGCAAGCCTGATCCTCGCACCACGTTAGTCATAACACAAATAATGTTTGTGCCAACATTTGGCTCTACGTGAGTTTAAGATACAATTACAGGGAATGAATCAACACACTTGATGCTTCGCATGCTGAGAGCTGGTAGCGGTTGATGTGATCTCCTCCTACTGAGAATTAGAGATATGGGTCCGCCCTGCTAAGAGCCCAGATGAGACCTTCTTAGATATAATATAATATGCTAATTAGGGTGCGCAAAATATAGATGATACAGAATTCTATAGATTTTGCATCATAACATGTTATCACCTTTTGCTTACTATGGATTAGTGACTATGCTGCTGACTCTGATTTTTATAATATGTATGTTGATATTATACAAGATACTGCGTTTGAGAATGCTGCATTGAAAAATAAACATTTCAAACTTGCACGTGTTTTCATTGCCTCCCAGTTTCGGTTTGGAATGATAATATAACGAAAGAGTGTTCATGTGTTCCACGATACCTGAGGTACTCTAAGTTCATGTTCTGGATTGTCTAAGACATTGGGAAGTATTTACTGCCGATGCAACACTGTAGCTAGCTTGGTAAGGGGATTTCTGAAACAAAGGTGAGTTGTGGGTCACCCTAACTCACCTAGGTTCTAGGTCTCTGTGCACAGTTCTGTGAGAGAACGGAAACCCTGCGACATGGCGCCCATATGTTGGTTGGCCTTATAACATGACACTCGAGTAGTATATCATTCAAACCTTAACGCCTACATTCCCGTTTCCGGAAAACGGCAGTGTCGGAAAAACCTACCTATTTTTGAAATAGGTCCTTTTCAAGCTTGAATCTATCTAAAACGGTTTCTTTGAATTACTACCCAGTTGTGCTACATAGTATAATTTGTTTTTTTGGAGTTTGGTTTGGTGGCGCCCTACCGCACGCTTTAACCGCTCCGAGGTTAGGCCCATTGTCCATTCCGGGCACTCCTTGGCCCGCTTTGGCTGGCTTTACTCCTCACCCCCGACGTGCCACTTGTAACGTGGGAGAACTGCGGCGGCTTCATGAAGTCGCAGTGGAAGTGATTAGAGCGCTTGTTCATTACACTAGCCGTAATGTTCAGGACGCGGCCCCTAGAGGCGCACAGCTTCGAGCAGAACATGCTGGTCTGAAAATCAACCCGGTCATGGTTAATTCCGTGATGGGTAAGAAGCCCCAGGAAAAGGACGATTTTCCGTTCTGGCTTGCTGAGAAATTCGGCCAGCTGGAAGCTGTGTTTCCCAATACGAGTCCGGGTGATAAACACCGGATTCTCACACTGAGTTTGCCGAAAGATCTGGCTCCTGACCTTGCTGACTGTGAGACCTGGGGAAAAACTTTTGCAGCGGTCTATTCGAGGTGCTATGGCTCCCCGTCTGTGACCAATCTAGGTGGGGTTCTTAAACGTGTTCAAGACGAACACGGACCGGAGGCGGCTGTTGAATTGGGCATGCGCCTGTGTGGCTCCTTTGATGTGGTTTGCGATCTGATCCTTGCGAATGTCAAGGGGGATGCAGTGAACTTTCAAGTTGCTAACGCATTAGCGTTGGTTCCCGAGGCCGACCGACCCCGACAGTTGGCAAAGATTATTGTGAATGCTTACAAAATGGTGGGTCGCAATGCGAAGGGGGTTAAATCTTTTCCTGAAAAGGAGAAGAAACAGCCCCAGGGTCAGACATCGGAAACTAGTGGTCAACAAAAGTCCAAAAAGCAAAATTGGCCTAAAAAACAGAATCAGGGTAAGCAACAACAACAACAAACACAGGTTTCTGCTCCTGCGTCTCCGTTGCCTGCGCAGTCGGATCATGTTTATGATTTGCGCGACCGCGCGATGATTAAATCGCCTGAAAGATTTCAGGTTTCTGACCAACGCTCTCCTCGTTCCTTTCAGGACTCATCGACTCCGTCAACCGGTGGTGGAGGGGGCGGCAGGGGCCGGGGTGGCCAGCAAGGACGTGGTCAGCCCCGCCCGCGTGCCAGTGGAGATCAGCAGGAGGGCTCTACGCCCAAGAGACCACAGTTTACCACGAAGAAAGTCGCTGCCCTGACCGCGCATCGTTATGCCGAAGATAGTGAGAACGCGGCTTCGGAATCTGACGTGGGCTCTGACCTTGCTAGACAGCGCAGCTGAAATTACCATAGTGAGAGAGGCCCTCCGTCCACTGTTGAAGGTGACAGCGACTGATTCTTATGTTGTAATTGAAACAGCTGATACGCATGTTGCTCCCCCTGAACGACTTTTTGAAATTGTCCTGTTAATTGAAGGTGACATGCAGCGAACTGTAAAAGGGGTATTTTGGGAAAATCTCTCGTCTACGTATGACATTTTGCTTTCGGAGGCTGACTGGCCCCCACCTTTTGTTCTCGCAGCTCCGCGAGGGGAGGAGGTAATCCTACCCAGCTTCGCGCACACAGTGCCGAGGGTGGAGGCGCTGCATTTTGCAGAAGAGTGGGCTCTGGCGCTTGCGCCGGCTGTGTACCGCAGTCAATGTGGCTGGGATAAATTGTCACCAAGCCATGAGATTCCTTTACGGTCACAGCCACAGCCTCAACCTCAATATCCCATACGGCGTGATGCGAAGGCTTCAGTCGCAGCTATCCTTGAACAATTGGAATATCAAGGTGTAATTGAAACGTGTGTGTCACCGATGAATAACCCCCTTTTTACTGTGAACAAGCCGGACGGCTCATATCGTTTGGTTTTGGATTATAGGCATTTGAACTCGCATTGCCGTAACTGTGCAGTACAGAATACGCACGGCTCTGCGTTAGTGAATAGTCTTGAGCGTAAACGGTTCAAAACCACGCTTGACATTTCCAATGGTTTTTATGCCCACAGATTAGACGGTCTAAGTTCCCAATGGACCAGTTTTACATGCGCCGGTGTGCAAAAAATGTTTAAACAACTCCCAATGGGCTACAAGAACAGTCCTGGAGTTTTTTCCGCACGCATTGTCTCTCTTTTGGAGAGCTTCGACCCAGTTGCTTGTTCGTATGTGGATGACATTTATCTCACAGACGACGATCTTTGGGAGCATCTGTGTCGAGTAAATAGCATAATTTGTAACTTTGCTGACATGGGTTACAAGTTTAACTTTGCAAAGTCGCACATTGCAGAGTACACAGTGTTGTTTCTAGGTTACGAGCTTAACCATGAAGGGAAGGGTTTAGCACCCCATTTCATGGAGAAATGTGCACATTTGTGCTCTCCGACAACACTGAAAAAATTACAATCTCTTCTGGGCTTTCTGAATTTCGGGAGGACATACATTCCGGAATATGCCCAGCGTATCAAGCCTTTGTATGCTTTGATACAACCATCTTTTTCCAAATCATGCTGGCTGCCTGAGCATTCGGCCATTCTGCAGTCTTTGCAGGCTGATTTGCTCGCTTCTGAATACTTACAGACTCGTGATAACCAGACCAACCTGGTGATAAGAATTATCCCTGGGGCGGTGGGTTTCACGTACCTGACTTTTAATGAAGGAGATACAGTACCTATTGCTTACAAGTCACACTTGTACACTTCGGCTGAATTGCGTTTTTCCACTGTGGAGAAAGTTTTAACGGCTGTACAGATGGAAATTCTTAAGGAACGTGCCCTGTCACAAGGAAAGCGCATGTTGGCTGTTACCCCGTGTCCTGCCTTAGAGGCGGTTACGAAAGCCAGTGTACCTAATTCCAAAGCTTTGCACCCTCGGTGGATTCAATGGGCTGCGTCCTTGACGTCCCAGGATGTCACGTTTATTTTTGACGCCACTTTACGGTCACAGGAGTATTTACAGTATGAATTTGTTCATCCTGCTCCATTAGCAATGCGGCCGTTGGAGGATTTCCATTGCATCATTTACACTGATGGTTCGGCGCAGGTTGCGCATGGCTCTAAACATGCCTACGTTTCCGCTTGCGCCATTGTGGTCGGTGCCATGGTGAATGATGAGTTCAAGTCCAGTGTCGTGCACACGCAGACGCTTGGGGACTGCACCGCACAATTAGCAGAGCTTCGTGCTCTAATGCTTGCATTAGAGTACGCTGATCCTAGTGTGACGACTTTGATCGTAAGTGATTCTTACTACTGTGTCCAGTCTTACAATGAAAACTTGTTCTTTTGGATTCAGAATAATTTTCGTGACTCCAAAGGTAGCACAATAAAACATAAAACGATCTGGGTCCGAGTGGCGGAACTTAAAGAGAAGTTGCCACTCGTCTTTGTGATTCATACTCTCGGTCATCAGCGCGTGGGGGTCCACGCTGTTGGCAACTCGCTTGCTGATGAAGCAGCGAAGTCAGCGGTATCGAAATACTTAGTTGCAGCAGTCACGAGGTCCAAAAGCAAAATAGATGATGACATCTTGGCAGCTATAGCTGCAACGGAGAAGGGAAGTAAATATCCTGCGGGATTCCCTTCTAAATACACATACCACTTAAGTCCCGATAAGGTTCCTTATGTGAAAATCCCTGAAGTTGGCGAGCGTCTAGTTCCCAACTCGGATCGCAGAGCTGCTTTGATTACAGCGGCACATGAAGGTGTGGCGTCTGCGCATGCGGGCGTCTCGGCCACTGTAACACAGCTACAACAGAGATTCTGGTGGCGGGGACTGTACAAACAGACGCGTGAATATGTTCTTCAATGTGACATTTGCCAGCAGATTAAGCCTTCGACTGCTGCGCGTCCGCCTCAGACACAGTTGTACATCTCGAATAAACCACTTGGATGTGTTTATTTGGATCACTGCGGTCCATTTTCTTCTGATACTGCGTATAAGTACATCCTAGTCGCAGTTGATTCATGCACACGCTTTGTGTGGGTATGGCCGCATCGGAGCGCTGATTCACGTACTGTCATTAAGGATTTGCGAGTCTTTGTGGGAATTTTTGCCTGTGGTACCTTCCATTTGGATCAGGGTCCGGCGTTTGCCTCTAAGGCGTATAAGGATGCTATGGTTTCGATGGGGGTCCAAGTCAAATTTTCGAGTCCCTACAGACCCGAGGGTAACAGTGTAGTTTAACGAATGAACCGCGACTTAAAGCAATCTTTGACAGCTCGAGTTATAGGCACTGGCAGTAACTGGTTAGCCCACCTCATAGGCGTGCAGCGTGCGCTTAATAATCTCCCTAGAAGGTCTCTGGGTGGGCGGACCCCATACGAAATGCTCTTTGGAATCAAGATGTATGTACCTGACCTTGATGGGCTGGACTACAAGGCCCAGGCCAGGGCCTTTGACGTAGATGAACATTGCAATGTTTTACAGAATCTACAAAAGACCAGAGACAGTCTTGCAAAGGAACATTTGCCCTCCACATCGGATGATGCGCTGCAGATCCCGGTAGTTGGCTGGCTACCCCAAGTTGGAGAACTGGTTCGAGAGAAGATCGATAACAAGAAAGAGTTTGGTCCCTCATATCGAGTACCGGTTCGAGTTCTTGGAGTGAAGGGCACAAGAACAGTCATTTTACCACCACTTCCAGGTCGTAAGGAAAACAGATTTATTTCTATTGACAATGTCAAGACACACAGGGTGGCCGATTCTTCATAGCATGACACCGGCTGTATCCTGTCCTTCCATGGTGAGGCACTCTGTGCTGGCTATTACATCTGGTGCAGAACAGGAGGTGTCCCTTGAGATGCCTGCCATATCCAGTCCTTTATTAAATACAGTTCCTGATACTAACATTGATGAGCTAAACTACACTTATCCTGCTGATTTGTCGATGCCTGATTTACAGACCCGTTTGGCAGGCCAGTCCAGATTCTCTTTTGACTCTGTTTCGGAAACTTCAAAGAAACCCACAAACATTGCAAGATATGCCACGTTGTTTAAAAAACATTTTTTAATTCCGCCTTGGACATACATTTGGTTGATCCTATTTTCATTCTATCTTTTTATGTCAATTGGTTTTGTGTTTTATCTTTTCCGCCTGATTGATGGTCACTACGTTAAAGAAAGAACAGGAATTCGGTACCTTAATGGAACATTGGCCCCTCTTTCCTCTTCACATTCTGCGCACAGACTGAAACAAAACTTAAATACAGTTAACATTACTGCTTGGCCTGTCCTTGATGGGATTGTGTGGGATGCGGTTAGGTTTCAGATACATGGGCCTACTGAAGTGATTAATGTTCCAAATGTGTTTAGAGTAAACATGGGAGATGTAATTAAACAAAATATACGTTCTGATGATTGGGATATTCAGGCCGTAGAAGCATTGTTCTCTGACTTAAAGTATTATGCTGCCTTCGATGCTGAGGATCTGTATACAGATTCTATTAATTATGGTGATTTGTTTTGTTTTCAACACTATGGTAATCATTTTTTACATAAGACAAATTCCAGAAGGGTTGCTGTAAATTATACACAATGGGAACATTGCCCTGCTCCATTCAGTGGCAGTTCCAATACATTTCTGAAAAAATATACCTATTTTACAGACTTTGATCAGTCTAATCCTGAGTCATTTTATTTTAAAATGACACAAAAGCCCATTTCCAAAGTTAGACTTACCGATACAA
Organism: Lissotriton vulgaris; assembly: GCF_964263255.1. Taxonomy (NCBI): domain Eukaryota; kingdom Metazoa; phylum Chordata; class Amphibia; order Caudata; family Salamandridae; genus Lissotriton; species Lissotriton vulgaris. The sequence continues at coordinate 1,474,531,168 of NC_141685.1, forward strand.
AATTGCTGTATTCGATGTCCTTTTTAGACAGGTTGGCTGTAGATGGCTACGAGTTCTGGAAAGGAACAATTGACCTTAAATCGGTTTGGGGTACTAAAGATTGGCAGGTACAAGGCACTGAGGCTTTGCACCGTGCGTGTCTCATCCCGAATCACATGTTGTTTTTAAATTCGACCATTTTCCAGACAACATGCTTTGGATTGGCTACTGCTAAAAAATTAAATACACCGACCATCCCAGATTTAGAGGAATATACAGGTTGGGGTAATTTCACTGATTCCTCCATTCAGGAGTTGCAAACTCTTTTACACAATTCGTCCTTTAACATTTCCAGTTTGGATTCCAAGGGTTGGCTGGTATGGCAAAAGAGTGCTGATTCTTGCCAACGCCGTTTTTTGGGTTTGGCTGAGGGGTTCACAAAACTCAGGCCCGATCCACGTTTTGAAGACGACTATACTGTCACGACTTATTCTGTGGGGAAGCTGTGTCAGAATTGGTTACAACATTCCACTTTAGCTGCAGTTAAACTACATCTGTCTCAATTAAATGATAATGTGGATTTGAACGATTTTATAAAAGGCCCGGCTAAAGGTAGATCTAAACGATGGCTGTATGCGATTTACAATGAAATTTGGAAAGTTACCCAGGTTGAGGCTGCTAAACGCCTGAGAGCTATTGATCAAGCTAATTTAGAGAAAGTGCTTGCAGTTGTTGATAACAGCATTAACACGCTTTCTTCCCGAATTTACACGTTAAATAATATTGTGTCTTCTGTTGTTGACATTGTACATGATGAAGTGTCCGTGTTATATCATGGTCAAAATCAATTGCGTTCTGTGATGCAGTTTGCGTGGAAACTACAGACTCTTAAGTCTGGTCGAGTGCCATGGACTTTTATGAACGTCTCATCATTATTTGCCCCATTTAATCTGACTGAAAAACAGCGCATGTTGTCAATGAGAGATGCAACATTCTCTATGTTACATATTGAAAAATTAGAATCCCTGCCATTTTCGGTGGCTGAAGTGACTGCAGCGACATGGCTTATTCATGGTGTTCTAACATTACCTTTTGCTTTGTATAAATTTACAAATTGTATGAAATATATAGCCATTGGGCGATATGAACCGCTAGGCAGCGCTTTCCTCCATGAGACATGGTCTTTACCATACACTTACAGATGCCTTAAGGAGGGAAATGAAGTGAATCTGAATGGTGAAGAATGTACACAGTCGCCTGACCGCTCACTAATTTGCAGACACATCCAGTTGCATGGTTCTTGTAATCAGGACAAACCTAATTTGGCCTGTGTTTTGAAAGGGACACCAGTTCCTGCAATAGTTCCCACGTTCACGTTGTTGTCCAACGGTAGTTATTTACTTTTGAATAACGAGTTTTGTTGTGAGTTAGAGGCCGGTATCGCATATGTGGTTACCGTGTCAGAAAGGGTGGTTTGCTGCAAGAATGTGTTGTATCCACCCACGCATGGGAATTCAGAAGTTTTAATTTGGCCAAGAATACCAACCTTGAAAGCTGAGTTCAATGGTTTAGGCCGTATAAGAGCCCTTTTGTCTCAAAAACAGGTGGCCCTGAGCTCTGCCCGCGAAACTTATGTCCTTCACATAGCAAACACACGCACAGAAGTACAAGCACTTTTAAGTACTGATTTGCCGTTTCATTTTTGCGAGCTGGTTCATCAAATCTTCAATGCCTCCTCCACGACAAGCCTGGCTCATTTTTTTAAAATGGTTAGCAGTGGTCTCGTGACTACATTTGAAAAAGTATTTGGTATTATCCCTGCGTTCTTTCATTCTATATTCGCTAGCCTGTTTGGCGGATTTCCTGTTTTGCTGGCTTTGGCTGCAGGCGTTCTGGTGCTATTTTATTTTATAAAACATGGATGCCCATCTTGCGCAAGGAAACGCACAGCCCCTACTGATGCAGTTTCGCAACCGGATGCTTGATTATTATGGATCCCTGCCGCTTGCGACCTTAAGCACGGCTTTTGGATTATCCTTCAGATTTTCCTATTTCACCTGTGTCCAGCCTGTGTTTCATTGCCTGAGCTGTGATTTCGACTGGGCCATTGATTTGTGTCTCTGTTTACCGACTTCTCCTGACGTCAACTTTGATCAGCTGATGTACCCCGTAGTGGCTCACGAGTTGGTCTGTTCTGGCGAAAGGGTTATGGCTGTGGCAGCGGCGCATGACTTTCTGGCACAGAGCGTTCTCGAGAACCCACTGAGTTGTCCTCTGATGTTGCTAGAGGATTCGGTGTTGGAGGAGCACGTATGTTCTTTCCCATTGCTTAATTGGATGGCTGAACTGTTTTCGGATGATGGCAGTGATTTCATGTTGGAAGCTGTTGCTACCTATTTTGCATATTCATTCAACGAGGAATGACTCTGAATACTTCCATCATTATGGCACGTGACTTTTTAGTAATTCTGAATGGTGCCAGTTTCAATACGAACATTCGATTTTTTCATATGTTCTAGGCCTGTTAATTATAGTTAGGCCTCAAGTTCGACTTTTTATATTTTGTGTGGCCACTATAGGCATTCATACATATATTTTGTGTGTTTTTGAATTTTACATACATTTACATACATTTAGCTTGGCTCAATATCATTGAACTCTGCTTTCATGTCTTGCCTCTCATAGAGTATTGGCTTATATTTTTGTCTTTTGACCGTCCTCGGATCATTGGGGGGGTGTCATATGGTTATTACGTTTCTATATTGTGTTAAGTTAGCATGTGCTTATTAAATGTTTAAACGCCATATTTTCTTTCTGCTTCGGTTTGCACACGACACCTAGTTGTTATTACAGCTTTTAACCTAGACGAAAGATGTGATTTATTTGAGAATAATATGTTATTGCACTGGTATCAGTCGTGCCTGGAACACTTGGTACAACTGTCTGCACACTGAGAACTGCACACTCTCCGAATAACCTAACACAAGGTTGCTGCAGGCCTGATCCTCGCACCACGTTAGTCATAACACAAATAATGTTTGTGCCAACATTTGGCTCTACGTGAGTTTAAGATACAATTACAGGGAATGAATCAACACACTTGATGCTTCGCATGCTGAGAGCTGGTAGCGGTTGATGTGATCTCCTCCTACTGAGAATTAGAGGTATGGGTCCGCCCTGCTAAGAGCCCAGATGAGACCTTCTTAGATATAATATAATATGCTAATTAGGGTGCGCGAAATATAGATGATACAGAATTCTATAGATTTTGCATCATAACATGTTATCACCTTTTGCTTACTATGGATTAGTGACTATGCTGCTGACTCTGATTTTTATAATATATATGTTGATATTATACAAGATACTGCGTTTGAGAATGCTGCATTGAAAAATAAACATTTCAAACTTGCACGTGTTTTCATTGCTTCCCAGTTTCGGTTTGGAATGATAATATAACAAAAGAGTGTTCATGTGTTCCACGATACCTGAGGTACTCTAAGTTCATGTTCTGGATTGTCTAAGACATTGGGAAGTATTTACTGCCGATGCGACACTGTAGCTAGCTTGGTAAGGGGATTTCTGAAACAAAGGTGAGTTGTGGGTCACCCTAACTCACCTAGGTTCTAGGTCTCTGTGCACAGTTCTGTGAGAGAACGGAAACCCTGCGACACCGCTACATTCTTGCTCAGCCTGGAAATGTCGTCCCAGCGTTTGTGGCAGTGTGTTTGTCGTCTATTGGACACCCCCACTGCCCGTACATCACGTGCAATGCTCCTCCACACGTCCTTGCGAAGGTGCAGCTTGACCTACCATGATGGGAGACAAAAGGGTGCAAGTCAGTGGACAGTTGGCCAGTCACACAGATAGGGGCAACACGTATCTCTCAGCAGCCATGCACATTTCGACTAATGTGTTGGTCCCACATCACACCGCCAAGATTTCAGAGCCCAGGTGTAATGGACCACCTCATGCACACCAACATGTCCCCCACTGCACTTACCAACTTTCCGGGTGCGCCGTTCAGGTGTCCAAAGTTGCGGAGCACACCGTCCACGAGGACATCCAGCTCCGCGGCGGTGAAGGGACGAGACCGGATCTCTTTGACTCTCGACATGGCAAGTTCACGGAGTATGGCACTAGAGCGGCAGCCGGTGGTCAGCTCTGCAGCAGCAGGTGGAGGTGATGGTCACAGGCAGCAGTCGGTGGTCAGCTCCGCAGCAGCAGGTGGAGGTGATGGTCATAGGCAGCAGTCGGTGGTCAGCTCCGCAGCAGCAGGTGGAGGTGATGGTCACAGGCAGCAGTCGGTGGTCAGCTCCGCAGCAGCAGGTGGAGGTGATGGTCACAGGCAGCAGTCGGTGGTCAGCTCCGCAGCAGCAGGTGGAGGTGATGGTCACAGGCAGCAGTCAGTGGTCAGCTCCGCAGCAGCAGGTGGAGGTGATGGTCACAGGTAAGCATGGGCGAATTTTGCGAATCTCGCGTTCGCGAATTTTGCGGATTTGCGAACTCGCAATCCGCAAAATCCGCGAATTCCCGCGAATTTGCGGATTTTTTTTTTGTGTTCGCGCGTGTTTCTGCCAGTTCGCGAGGGTTTTTACAATTTCGCAATTTGCAAACTTACCTGTCGGGTCGCAAGTTTTGCGAACTTGTTGTTTCTACGTGTCCAGCCTGTTTGGGACACTCTTCTTCATCACTGCCACTCTCTGTCACCACTGCCACTCTCTGACTACTCATGCCACCCTCTGGCCCACCCATGCCACCCTCTGTTTCATCACCACACCCTCTGGTTGTCCAGTGTACATTATTTTCGGCAAAGCAAAGCACACCTTCCCTGCCTCAAGTTACCTGAATTAATTTGGGGCTGATTAATGTGTCACAGAATATTTTTTTAGCTGGCACCTGCTTCCTTAGTGCTTCCTGATTAGTGATCTTTTGCACTTGCTAAGTGCTTTCATTGTTGCAAAATTAGTTACAACACCTGCCCTGCCCCAACTGACAATAATGAATTAGGGGCTGATTAATGGATTTTAACTTCCAGCCTGGCTCCTGCTTGTCTCCCTTAGCTGTAATTCAGGACCTTTGTGGCATATGTGTAACTATTCTGAGGTTCAGAGCAGGGTCACATAATAGTTGCAACTGGCAACTGAACTCTGGAGGGGCCCCTCAGGAAGCACTACAGGAAATGGCTACTAATGATGAGCCTGAACTTTTGAACCTGGTAAGTAGTTTCAGTTTTGCTAAGATCGTATTTCTGCAATTTAGCACTTACTCGCGGGGTGCGAAGTTGTACTGGCAAGCCGCGAACTCACGCGAACAGTGCGAGCAAGCCATAAAATCCGCTGCTCGCGGATTTGCGGATTTTGCGGGAGATTCGCGGATCTCGCGGATTGCGAATTTACCGAAAATCCGCAAAATCTGCGAGCGAAACGGATTTTCCGCCCATGCTTAGTCACAGGCAGCAGTCGGTGGTCATCGTAGAATGTGTGCTTTTGCACATCACACATATATAGGGCCCTGAGGTCATGTCAGTGGCATACGGCACCAGCCATTGGTCAGCCCTGGATGCGTGTTTGGAAATGGGCCAATGACTGGCCCTGGTGTTGCGGTGCACAGCATACGCTACATTCGATTGGGCATACGCTGGCCTTGTTCACACTTCCCATTGGCTGCACGTGCACAGACCGTCACGGTCACACACCGGCACCCGCATGTGGAAGCTTCCGGGACGGATACTTCACTTGCAACAATGTTCAATCACTGGCGCCAACATGGCGGGGCACGTATTCGGTGGGGGATGTGCAGGCCAACACATCCATTAGCTGATGTCAATGGACATGGCAGGTCATGACCCCCCTTACAGTGACATTGCATCATCCACCCTACACCGGCCGGCCCAGCCCGGCCCAGGACCGCCGTGCCGGCCATGTCAACCACCGCCGTGCCAGGCCCCGTCCACCACCGCCGTGCCAGGCCCAGTCCACTACCGCCGTGCCGGCCATGTCAACCACCGCCGTGCCAGACCCCGTCCACCACCGCCGTGCCAGGCCCCGTCCACTACCGCCGTGCCGGCCATGTCAACCACCGCCATGCCAGGCCCCGTCCACCACCGCCATGCCAGGCCCCGTCCATCACCGCAGTGCCAGGGCACGGCGGTGGTGGACGGGGCCTGGCACGGCAGTGGTTGACATGGCCGGCACGGCGGACCTGGGCGGGCTGGGCCGGCCGGTGTAGTGTGGATGATGCAATGTCAATGTAAGGGGGGTCATGACCTGCCATGTCCATTGACATCAGCTAATGAAGGTGTTGGCCTGCACCTCCCCCGCCGACTCACGTGCCCCACCATGTTGGCGCCAGTGATTGAACATTGTTGCAAGTGAAGCATCCATCCCGGAGCCTAGCACATGCAGTTGCCGGTGTGTGACCGTGACGGACCGTGCACATGCAGCCAATGGGAAGAGGGAACGCGGGCCGCGTATGCCCAGTCGTAAACAGCGGAAGCAGTGCACTGCCATGGCTGCGCCAATGATTGTATCTTTTCTGACGATGCACCTTGTTCTATTGTCTGCAGCTGCCTGATGACGGTTGTGTGCGTGATTGCGTGAGTCCACATGTCATACTCTATCCCATGTGTGTCCATACCATGGCCATCAGTGTGCCACAAATGTGCATCACATGTGCATGTCGACATCGGGTATTTCCCTACACAAGTTTCTAGTACCTCACATCTACACAGTAGATCCCGGATGTATCGGCACATTCTGATTCAGTTGTCAGTGAGTGATATATGTGAGATAATGACTATGGTGGGGGTACACATGTGTTCAGTGCATGTGTGTTGCCTGTTGTGTCACCATGCATGTGATGTACGTATGCCCACCATTATTGGTGTTGCCATTGGTGCATGATGAAATGGTGTGTGTGTATCTTTTCATTTGTGTGCATGCACTTGCATGTGTGTATGTGATGTGGCGCCTACACATTTGGGTCATGTCACATGTCTTGTTGGCAGTAATGTTGACCTGAGACAAAGTAGCATTGCACATGTTGAGACACATCATGTTGCTAGTAGCTGCACATTGTTGCTACGTCAATCCATGTTGTGGTGACAATCAGAGATGTCACACATATGACAATTATACACTGCATTTTACGTGTTGGTAGAGTTCGTTGACATGTGAGTGAGTTGCACAGACATGCGTTGTATGTGAATTGACTTCCATTCCATCTACTCCCACACAGGAGGGCTCCAAATGTCCATCGCCCATACACTGTCCTGGAGGATATGGTCGACGAGGAGGTGATCAGGAAATTCCGGCTGGATCGACGTCGATTGATGGAGCTTGTGAACCAATTGTTTCCTCACCTGCAGCCACGAAGAACCTATCCAGGTTCCATTACACCCACGGCAAAGGTGATGGCGGCACTCCATTTTTTTGCTACAGGCACCTTTCAGTACACAGTTGGACATGCCGGGGGGATGTCACAGTCCATGTTCAGCATGGTACTTCAGGATGTACTGAGAGCCAAGATGCTGTACAAGCATGACTACATTCATTTCCCACAGGCGGCAGAGTTGGCAGCGGTCAAAGCAGACTTCTATGCACTGGGTCAGATACCACACGTTGTGGGTTCCATTGATGGCACGCATATCGCTATCATTCCACCACGGGCATGTGAGCAGGTGTATAGGAATCGGAAGCACTTCCATTCTCTCAACGTGCAGGTGGTGTGCCAGGCCGACAACATAATATCACATGTGTGTGCAAGATTTCCAGGCTCTGCACATGACGCCCACATCATGCGGAGCAGCATTGTCCCCCAACTGATGGCAAATCTGCGTCCGGCACAAGCGTGGCTTGTTGGTGAGTATGCTGTGGTGACAGGAGTGATATCTGTGTGGCATGGTGTGCCCACCAATTATGGTTGTGATGTTTCTGTCTCTCTCTCTCTTCCACCAACATAGGCGGCTCGGCTTACCCAAACAGGCCTTGGCTGCTGAGTCCCATACGCAATCCAACTACAGCGGGAGAAATGCGATACAATGATGCCCATGGAAGGACACGTCAAGTGGTAGAACGTACATTTGGCCTGCTAAAGTCTAGGTTTCGGTGCCTGGATAAGACTGGAGGGGCCCTGCCTTACTCACCAGGCAAAGTAAGCAGGATCGTGATTGCCTGCTGCATGCTCCACAGCCTGGCTGTGCGCAATAACATTGAACTGCTCTTGGACCCTGATGAACAGCAAGTTCCTCGCCCTCCCGACCCACCCATGTCGACTGATGAGGATAGTGGTGAGGAGGAAGGTGTGGACCAGAGGCACCAGATCATTGAGCGCTACTTCCCTTGAATGTGAGTGTGCTCCTCTTGTGCTGGTTGTGTATGCCCTGTGTATGTTTGCTGGTGTTGTGTCATTGTGGTGTGCATCATCTGTGTGTTCTGCAATGTGATGTATGCATGTGTGTGTGTGTGTGTGTGTTTATTTATTTGAACATGCAAGTCTCCATGATGTGTGTACTCTCATCCAATCATGTTGTGATGAGTGTGGTTTGTGGAATGTTGCACTGCAGTGTGTTGTGATGAGTGTGAATCTGTTTCCTGGCGTGTCTTTGCGGTTTCTATATTTCCCTAGGTCACTCCCGCTGCTGCATGATTCTGTACGACTTGGATCCCTGAACCTGGTAACGTCTGTTTCTGATGCAATCATGTGAATAAACATGGAGGCAACACATCATTGAGTGAGTAAGTGATATCTATTTACAGATTGTGCATTGGTGTTGGTGCATATTTACAAATGAGTGAAGGGATGGGGGAGTGTGAGTTAAAGGTAATGGCAGATGAAATGTCCGTGCTGACACCACATAGGGTGGTGTCTGCCCAGTGCAGCAGTCCTGTGCCAATGATTGGCTAGGTGGGACAGGATAGTTGGCAGGGTGAATGGCTGGCTCAGGTAGTGTGACAGTCATTGTCGGCTCCTCTTGGAGCGTGTGGAAGGAGCATCCACACTGCTCTCTCCCACTTCTTGCCTCGGACGGCCCCTCCGTCTTTGACGCGGGATGGAGTCAGCTGGGGGCGCAGGCTGATCTGGTTCCACATCCGTCGCCAGGGGCGCAGGTGGCGGTGGCGGTGGCGGTGGTGTTGCTGCCCGTGGCGTTGTTTGAGGGGGGGTGGGGAGGGTGGTGTTGGCGGCTATCCATCCCATCCACATGGTTGTGTTCTGGGACATGATGTCTACTATTTGGACAAGCCGCCTCTCAATGGCCCCCAACATTTCGGTGTTCTCAACAGAGTCCTGGTGGGCACGATCTGCCTGTGCTTGACCACGTTCATAGGTTTCCTGGACCCTGGCTAGGGCTTCCAATGACTGTGCCACGGCATTGGGTGGGTGTCCTTCCTCAGAACGTCATTGCGTTGTGCTACTGCCTGCCTGATGTGGCCTTGCCTCTCTGGTTTGCCGCACACTCTTTGTGCGTGGCTGGGATGGCGCAGGCCTGGCGTCGTGCGGTGGGTTAGGCAGGGTGACAGGGCCAGGAGTGGTGGTACTGGTGGTGGTGGAAGTGGTGGTGGTGGTGGTGCTGGTGGTGGCTGTGCAGGTCACAGTGGCCGGTGTGGTGGGAATAGCAGAGGCCGTAGTAGTCGGTGCTGGTATCACCTGGGAGCCAGATGGCCCTGGCTGCCTGCTTGTGCCCGCACCATCCTCTGCACTGGAGCTGGCTGTGAAATCATCCCCAGAGAGTCCTGAGTGAGGCAAGTCTGGAGGCCGGGTGGTGGTTCCACCTGTGAGATTACGATCACCTGCAAAACAAAATTGTGAAGATGAGTACTGTGGGCATTACGTGTTATTTTCATATTGTTGACTATTCAGTCGCCACTCGCACTCACCCCACCCTACCACCACCGCCATCCCTATGGACATGGGGGCCTGTTGGGAGTTGTAGTGCCGTCCTCTCACACACCCCACCCTACCACCACCGCCATCCCTATGGACAAGGGGGCCTGTTGGGAGTTGTAGTGCCGTCCTCTCACACACCCCACCCACCACCACCGCCATCCCTATGGACATGGGGGCCTGTTGGGAGTTGGACTAGTGACCTCTCACACACCCCACCCTACCACCACCGCCATCCCTATGGACATGGGGGCCTGTTGGGAGTTGTAGTGCCATCCTCTCACACACCCCACCCTACCACCACTGCCATCCCTATGGACATGGGGGCCTGTTGGGAGTTGTAGTGCCGTCCTCTCACACACCCCACCCTACCACCACCGCCATCCCTATGGACATGGGGGCCTGTTGGGAGTTGTAGTGCCGTCCTCTCACACACCCCACCCTACCACCACCACCATCCCTATGGACATGGGGGCCTGTTGGGAGTTGTAGTGCCATCCTCTCACACACCCGACCCACCACCACCACCGCCATCCCTATGGACATGGGGACCTGTTGGGAGTTGGACTAGTGACCTCTCACACACCCCACCCTACCACCACCGCCATCCCTATGGACATGGGGGCCTGTTGGGAGTTGTAGTGCCGTCCTGTTGGGAGTTGGACTAGTGACCTCTCACACACCCCACCCACCACCACCGCCATCCCTATGGACATGGGGGCCTGTTGGGAGTTGGACTAGTGACCTCTCACACACCCCACCCACCACCACTGCCATCCCTATGGACATGGGGGCCTGTTGGGAGTTGGACTAGTGACCTCTCACACACCCCACCCACCACCACCGCCATCCCTATGGACATGGGGGCCTGTTGGGAGTTGGACTAGTGACCTCTCACACACCCCACCCTACCACCACCGCCATCCCTATGGACATAGGGGCCTGTTGGAGTGGTTTAGACGTAGGTGAGTATGTGGACTGCATGCATGGGTTGGGGTCTGGGAGATGTGTCTTCTGAGTTGTGTGAGGCACACCATGTCGTTGTGCTCATGGTGCTTAGTTTGTACTTACCAGCCTCTTCTCCATCCTCAATTCTTTCAAGGGTCTCTGGGTGCAGGATGCTCAGCACCTTGTCCTCCCAGTCGGTGTAGGGTAAGGGCTCCGGGGGGGTTCCACCGCCAGTGTGATTTGCCCGGAGATGGTTTTTTGCATGGATGGATTTGACTCGGGTTTTGAGGTCATGCCACCGCCTCTGAATCTCCTGCTTGGTCCTCGGCACGGTCCCAGACGCATTCACCCTGGTGACTATCCGGTCCCACATGTGGTTTTTCCTGGCGACGCTGGTCTGCTGCACTAGGGCCCCGAATAAGTGGGGTTCTACACGGATGATTTCATCCACCATTACCTTTAACTCGGTGTCTGTGAATTTGGGGTTCTTTTTGGTGCCATGGTGTGTGGGGCTCGGGGTGTGGGTTTGAGTGATTTGGGAGGTGCAGGTGTGTGGTGTGTAGGAATGGTGTGGTGGGTCTTTGTGTACTGGGTGTGTTCGGGTGTTGGTTATGTGTAATATATCGGTGTTTGCTGTATGTTCTCTGGTGTCCCTTGCTAGCAGCTATGCTGTGATGCAGAGGATTTCGGGAGTGGGTGGGAGTTATTTTATAGTCTGTGTCTTGGTCCTGTCTGAATGGTTATTGGCAGTCAGGTGCTAGGTGGGTGTGTTGACTGGTGTGCATTATGTGGTACTTGGGGGTGGGTCATTGTGTCTTGTGATTGGTTTTGATGTTTCAGGTGGGTGGTCGTTCATTTTCCTGTGTTTGGTATTAACTTCCGTCGCACTGTTTGGCATTGGTTTGACGGTAGGGATGTTGTTCGTGTTGGCCTTCCGCTGTGGAGCACGGTTTCTCGTTGCATTGGTACCGCAGCGGACGTGGATCGCGGTGGCTACCGGGGTACTTGCGGAGTTATCCTAATTGCGGACACGGACACTACGCAGGTATAGCGGGAGAAGTGGATGTTCTCGCGGTCATGTGCGTACGTGGCGGTCGGTGTTTTTTTGGTTCCGTCCGCTTGCGGCGGTCTCAGGTGTACTCCGACCGCCGCAGACGGGGTTTGGTGTGCTCCCTCCGCCGCGATCGGTGTTTCATTCATATATTATCCTAATCGCTATTGCAGTTTATCCGCGGACCGGTCCGGAGTATCTTGCCACTTTCCTCGGCGGACGGAACACGTTTACGTCCGCGATCCTAATCGACCCCATAGTGTGGTGAATGAACCATTTTCACATTTTAAAGATAAACGTAAATAATACCCCAGGCCCCAACCATCCTGTCAACTGTGGGAATGATGTGACATCTGAAGCCAAAATTAACTCTTCAAACATGAATTGAGTAGTAGACCATGCATGGTCAGTATCAATCTCAGTGGCAGCAACAGAATCTAAATCATTACATGACATTAGTTCTTCTCAGGGGCTGGACGGACACCTTTCGAAATAGATGACAATTGGTACTCGAGCAGTACTGAAACACACACTTTCCAACATTCATTCTATAATCTCATATATTATTCTATAATGGTTGAAGTTAAGAAAGGTGAGGGAGCCCCTCTACTGTAGCCACAGACTCTCTCTAAACCCCTGCTCCCTCCCCATACATCCTTCGGCTGTATGGAAATCATGCTGATAAGGGGGGACCTACTAGGTTCAATTGTTCAAGTTGCATTCAGAAACTTCAACAATTACTTCAGCAGCTCTGCACACTCAAAGCCTCGGGAGTATGAACATTATACAACATGGTTAGCAGTTCAAAAACAAAAACAAAAGAATCATTTATGTGCTAAGGTCCTTAAAAATGCATAAAGGGACGATTAATATGAGAAATAATTTTCCTTTTCCTACAGACACTATGCTCTGCAATATATAAAGAGGTTGCTTCTAAAGCAGCTAGTGACCCCCTTCGAAGGCACGTGGCTTCTTTTGAAAATGTATCACAAAAATTAAGCTCAGACAGGTCTAACTGGAGCAGGTCTTTTGGCTCAATGAACAATGCCAAAGAATTGGAACTTTCGCATCATTATCCCATTCGCCATCGCAAACTACAAGCTGGAACTCAGACTTCCCCTGATAAACAAGAAAAACTGAAATAATGGTCAGGGGACTCAGGGTTATCTAACTTGTTGACCAATAGATAGGACTGGGTGGAATTTCAGTTACTCTGGAGTAGTAATCAGAGTAATTTAGAGTTACTCTTTGATGCAGAATTAGTGATAATAGTAAAATTATGCCAGCTCGCATAAATAGGAGTAATTTTGGAGGAAAAAAAATCTACCACAAGAGCACATTTAGTGAGCGAGTGGCCGCTCTAGCTAGCAATGTGTGTTCTGTCACATAGACAGCTATTTCCTAGAGAAAAATGAATCGTTCCATCTTGACACAAGGGTGCATTTTGCAGAATTAATCTTTTTGCTTGATTCCACATAGTCTTGCAGAATTTTTGGGTAATAATTTTTGATTACACTACATGAAATTACACAAGTCATGGTCACACCTACCAGTAGGCTGCATGGGAGAGAAATTAGCTACCAGGGCTCACCTTTTTGCCAGCAACAGCATTACTGAGAGTACAGAGTGGGTCATTCTTCACCAAATGAAATAGTACGGCAAGCTCAGACAATTGGTCGGGATCTGTAACCAATGCCATTTGTCTTGTTTTATGGACATCAAAAGAACAGCTACACCTCATTTTAAAGAGAGGGTCAAAAATAATCTGAAACCAGTTTGTCTCAATATGGCATACCCACTACAGAGTTGCCCTTTATTTTCGTTTCAGAGTATCATACAGTTTTGTAAGGCAGGAGATAGGTGAAGAGTAAGGGGACGGGCGTGGGGGGCACAGGAGAGCTGCCCCACGTTTGGAATAATAATTCCCCAGTGAGTGGCAACTTTCTTAAACAGTCCAAAGCAAACTACCAACTGAAAAGATCTGGCTCATGCCGAAGTATTGCTCATAAGTCCTATTCGACTTCTGAAACCAGGAAATATTATCCATCTGTTATAGTACAGAGTGGAATTTGCATATATTGGGGTCGATTCTGATGTAGTTCGGACTGACTCTGAATTGGATTCATGTTTGCCGAATCGGATCCGCAGCCCTTGTTTCCGACCAAATTGTACACACTTCCCAACGACCGAGTACCTTGCCTGGAAACCAGTAGGGCTCTCCGACTCAGTTCTGAAAGGCATTCAGACGGGACGCGTCTTTCGGAGCCGGATCATACACCTCTATGGACTCGGTTTCCGAGCCAGCGAGTACAATGACCGATTAAGAAAGCTATTCCAATTCAATTTCTCTGGAACAAATCGGCTGCCGTAATCTGCCTTCGGGGGCCCATTGCAAACCCCCCCTTCACCCAGGGCCTTTTAAATCTGGCCCATGGAGGTACCCAAAGGGCCCCCCTTTTCAACCATGCACAATGTGACAGGTAACATGGGGTGCCTGCCACAGGGTGTACGATTTTTTTCCAACCACTTCTTTCTTCAATGGGAGCCTGTGTTCTTGTTCGGACTACAGGCCCCATTGAAGTCAATGGGAGTCCGACTGAATTGTATCCGGAAGTATCCAGATGCATCCAAATCGCTCGGTTGAACTCATTCCGAGGTCTTCCGGAAAGCATTCCGGAACTGATTCGGTCAGGATGCTTTACGAATGGGATCTAAATCGGGCCCATTATGTCTAATGATATTATTTCCAGGAAATTCCTCAAGTGGCTCATGCCTCAAATGTTAAAAAACTCACAAATCGTATGGTTTACCTGGGAAATTAATAACATCTTGGGAGCTTTAGAGCAATTGGTGTTGGAGGACGAGGAAAGAGGTTGAAAGATATTAATTTGAGGGTTTACCCTAAAGTTAGAAAATATACAGTGATCAATAAAGTGACGAGTAATTGGCATACAAAAATAAGCCTCTGGGCGGCGTTCCATGTTCACTTAAGTGCTTATGTGTGGGATTGAGCATGTAAATAGGATTGCTATATAGTACGCATGGACTGGGAATCAAAGTTGAAATAAAAATATCTGGGATACTTTACAAAAGAATGTCATCTGATACCCATATCCATATGGCTAAAGGTCAACTGTGGAACATAGTCTGCTTAGACTAATTCTTTCATCTCCATACTTGAGCAAGTAGTGCAAGTGGTATTGAATTGACTCTTATAGTTGTAGTCATTCTTACTTATTATAATAATGTGGGTTTTAGTGTAAACCAGTGTGGTGCATACCTTGTTCCTTCAGATGTTGAGTGTATATTTTGTTTCAGTTACGTCATAGTTTGTTGGTGCCTACAAAAGAGCCCCAGAAATTTCCCACTGTAAAAATATCATTTAAAAATGCACTGTGAGGCTAACAGCAGCAGAACTTATTATGAAATGCCCAATGAGGCAGAGAATTGTAGCATGCAGGGCCTGGCTGGCTGAGGCACCAGTATAATTTGTGGTAGCCCTCTGCAACAGTAGCCTTCAGGATGGGTCAATTAATGTCAACGCAAATTCCCTAAAATCTACCAAACACCAAAGTGTGCTTCACTCTAATTTTGTGAAATGGAGCTGGCTGTTTCCAAGAGATTTGGGTTGATGAATCAATTGATATGAAAGGGTTTGTAGGCTTCCCACCACATGGTACACTAGAAAAGTCTGGCTTTATTGAAAAATATTGACTCATTTTACAGCTCATCCGAATATTGAAGTTAGGCACCTGGGGTTTTCCACCCATCACTTTGAAGTTCAGCAATTAATATAAACTGAGGCAGAGGTATCAAAACGTATTTCTAATTTATACTTTTATCCCCACAGCACCTGTGTGCTTGAGATACAGCGACATAATTAATCATGGTGTTATAAGATTTATACATTTCTCCTTCTGAGGTGAAGCTAGGACTTTCTGATGATTTTAATATAATATGAAACTGTGCTCCATTAACAAGGGTTTGGCGCTCAGGATAAGATTGATGCCATCTGGGGATTCCTCCAGCGTATTCCAGTATCGATGAAAGCTTTAGCAGGGGAACTGTGCTTGGTTAATTTCCACAAGGTTAGCTTGCAGGCATTGATTTGAAAATTTGATTTTGACCCTACAGCTGGGCAATCTGTTCAATCATATTGGTAATTTTGAAATTTTAGTACAATTTAAGAGTGACAAATTTTCCTCAGATTGTTACATTTTCTAGCTTTGGGAGACAGCAGCATGCTATAAGATGTTGGGAAACTTAAAAATGCATAATCCTTTAAATCAAGTTGCTTGCCATGTTGGATTTTATTTTAGGTGGACTGTGTAGTATTCCCATTTAGAATGGTTTCTAGTCTTGTTATGTTTTCTCTGTCTGCCTACATGAGTCGCTTCTGTGGACTGTGGATATCTAAGCTGTTATCTACAATAAACGTACCTTTTTATCAGACTGTAGACAAGAAAAAAAATCTGTTAAATATTTAGTCTCTGGAACCCAGAAAAATATACGTTTGGGATCAAACATTTTAGATTGTTTCTGTGGTAAAGGTTTGGCATCGGGCTCACATATGTGAACATGGCTTTCCCTGGTCTATCTGCCTAATTGGCTGCAGAAACTGAATGCATGTGCTCATTATGTGGAATGCTTAGTGGCAATTTAATTGTTGCTAAGGCGATACAAAAAGCCTAAGCGGGTGGCCAACACAAAGTGGGTTACAAAAAACGTATATGGGCAGCCAATGCAAGTTGCTGGAAGCATGATGGAGAGTCTATTGTGACTGTATCAAAAAGATTCTGGTAGCTGGTGAACATGGTCAATGGATGTACCTGTACGCTCAATACAAATGACATCCAGTTAAGAGATGGAAGTATCAACACAGTTTCATTTTTTTAAAGTCGGCACAAAAAAGAATATTTTTTTTACATTCTCAAAGGCCAAGGGGTCCCCTGGTGGTAAAGAATTACTGTTTTGTAACTGGAATCTGGTTGCAAAACATTAATACATATCATTCTGATTCGGTATTTTAAACAGAAGCCCCTTCTAAATACCAGATCGGTATTTGGTAGCAAACACAAATTGAGGTTCAGTACCAACTTACCGAATTACAATTTGCCTTTTGTGCATTGTAAAAAGTTTTTTTTGCGCTTGGAAACAACACAATTATGTGAATCAGGCCGCTTGAGAGAACAAAAAAGCTTTGTACATCTGGCCCTACATGCCTTTTGATATTACACTATATGCTTACTTGTTTGGTTGTTACGATGTTCATCTTAGGCCTCCGAGGACTGGATCCCAGTGGTGTAATGCAAAATGATGGGGCCCCTCAGCAGAATATGAGTGCTCCCTGAGTCTCCGATATCTGACAGATATTCATTGACCTTGACCTGATTGGAGATATTCTCAGAAAAGTTGTGGGGGGGCTCAAGGGGTTGTATTATGTCCCTGCTGGATCAATGTCAAGTTTTAGGATATCAACCTGTAACATTTTACAAAAACTGAATATAGATGGGTATGATTTATATATTGCTTCATTCCAGTGCTATGCTGTTTCCGAGTGCAATAAGTAACAGATGCTGCTTTTACACAATTTAAGGTATTCAATTTCCGACCATGGAATGTCGGAAAGCTGACTCTCCCTTGATATCATTGACGGAGCCTGTGCTAATTATCCTTTATTGCAGTACACATAACATTGACTCACAATCAAAGGATTACTATATGATGCAATATTTACATCAAAACCCCATTCTCAGTAACAAAATAAATGCACATTTTCAACAGTCACCCAATGTGTATTTCTACCCAGAAATTCTAGATGCCAAAAGCTAAGGACAGTTTTGGTACTGTTGCTTGCTGACAAGAATAAAAAAAACTTATCAGAATTATATTGATTTAGAGCAACTTCTGAACTTAAGAGAGTAAAGAATGAAGCACTATGTGATGATTGGAGATGTGAGCAGATAGAGGTCTGTGCCTGGATACCCAGAAGTATTTTTGAAATGACGAACTTGGTGATACTGAGAGTTCCTATTATCCTAAGGAGGTGTGCAATCAAGGATTCTGAGTTGAACCCTGAGAATTCTTTCAGTAATGGGTGGTAGAAATGGAGGTCTCTAGTTGGCAATGGTATACACCTTTGTCCAAATAGGGACCCTTGCTTCTAGTCAGCGAAAGGGGGATACACTCCTGAATAACCCCTGCTCAGCCCCTTGGTAGCTTGGCACGAGCATACAGGCATATTTCAGAGGCAGTGTGTAAAGTATTTGTGAACACATACAGTAATACAGTTAAAACACTACAAATGGACACCACACAAGTTTAGACAAAAAGGTAATCTTTACTAGACTTAACACAAGACCAAATGACAAAAATCCACAATACACTATCAAAAAAGACTTTAAAATGGTAGAAATACCTTAGTTCAATGTAGATGGTAAAAGAGACACTTTACTCTCAAAAAAGCTTGGATGCAGCACGCAAAACAAGCAAAAGGGTTGCAGGGAAAGTGATGCATCAGTTCCTGCTTCGGTTCCTTACTGCAGCGCTGGGGAGGTGATGTGTTGGTTCCTTACCGGAGAGGAGGTGATGCATCTGTTTCTTACTGCGTTCCAGTTACGATGCAACAAGATGGCACCTCGGGGGAGCTGGTGGTGAAGTCTTTGTGTCCCTGAGACTTCGGAACAGGAGGAAAGTTCAGATTCAAGTCCTTGGAGATCTTCCTCAAGATGGTGAAAGGACACACACAGTTCCTTTTCTCCTTTCTTTGGCAATAAGTAACCACTGAAGGTCACCCCCAAACAGCAACCAGCACAGTGGCAGTCTCCTTCTTCAGCTTCCTTTGTTTCTTTCCTCAGAAAATCTCTGTCTTGATTTCCAGAAGTGATCTAAAGTTCTGGGGTCTGGGTGCCAATATTTGATCTACAAAATCCTTTGTTCTCTGAAGGCAGAGAGTGTCTGTACCTAGTCAAAACCAGTTCTGTCCTCCTTGGTGCAGCTTCCTGGCAGGAGTTGGAGATAGCATTGTTGAAAGCAGACCTGGCCCAGGTAGCTGAAAGGAAATCTCCCCCGCCTACTCTCTATTTTATAAGGGCTCAGGTCAGTGAAAGGAAATCTCCTCCCCGTACTATCTATTCAATGGATCCTTGACTAAATATCGAGAGACAGAATATCGACTGTCCAGAATATCGATGCCAAAATATTGAGGGACAGAATATCGAGTTCATATCTGCAAACAGGTAAGTACTAAAATATTGAGTACAAAATATCGATGTTTAAAATACATTTAACTAAAATACTCCATTTTTTAAATGTATTGAAAATAATATAAAAGTAATTAAATAATAAACACAATTAAATGAAACATGGTTACAATAATGTAAAAAAGCTTAAAATGTAAAAATAGTGAATGTAATGTAAAAAAACATTTTTTAACACATATATTTACTTAATAATATTATAAAATAATTATTCATCTTAATTATAAAATATTTATAATATTATTAAAATGTTTATATAAACCAATTATATAAATATAAAATAATAATATATAATAATTTAAATAATTAAAGTAATACTTTTTATGTTAAATAATAATTTACAGTACATTAAATATGAAAAAATTAAAAACGTTGCATACCTAAAGGAATACACTTAGTATTCACACTCCAACAAGTGCAAAAGTAAAGAATTTGTTGGATAGCCGGTGGGTAAAAATTTCTATTCCCACTCCTGTGAGTGGAACAGTAGGGAAAGCATTGGATAGCGGGAGGGTAAAAATTACTATTCACACTCCAGTGAGTGCAACTATAGGGAAAGCGTTGTATAGCTTAGGGGTAAAAATTACTATTCCCACTCCAGTGAGTGCAATAGTAGGGAAAGTGTTGGCTAGCGGGAGGATAAAAATTACTATTCCCACTCCAGCGAGTGCAACAGTAGGGAAAGCATTGGCTAGCGTAGGGGTAAAAATTACTATTCCCACTCAGTGAGTGCAACAGTAGGGAAAGTGTTGGATAGCGTAGGGGTAAAAATTACTATTCCCACTCCAGAAAGTGCAACAGTAGGGAAAGTGTTGGATAGCGTAGAGAAAAAATTTAGTAGACCCAGTCCTACAATTTAATTAAAATAATTCAGAAAATAGTTAATCATTTACATTTAATTTGCCTCCCACTTTCTTCCACTATGAAGGTCACCTCCAATAGTCTAAAATATTAATAAATTAACATATTTAATTAACATTTAATTATTTAGCTACTCACAATTAACACAAAAATAAAAACAATGATATCTAAATTAATTTAACACAATTAACAGTATAAAATAACTTTGAATAATATGATATAAATATCAACAAAAATGTATTTTCAAATAATTTAAAACACACCATAGTCCCATATAAGCACTCAACACACTCCTCAAAAAATGAACATAATTAAAATATTAATACTTTAATTATTAATAATTCATATTTCATTATTACTAATTAATAAAAGATTACACATTTTAAATATTTATCAAGTAATTAAAAACATGTATTATTAACTTTTAAAATATTGCATAATACATGAATTAACGGAATTAGAAATATTAATTATTAACCATACAATTATTAATTATTTAAATTAAATTACCTCCCGCCCTCTTACCCTATAAACCCACAACCCATTACGGAACTAACATACGCAAACATTTATTACCAATATTAATTATTAACCATAAAATTATGAATTAATTAATTATTATTTTTTATTTAAATTAAATGACTTCCCACCCTATTCCCCTATAAACCCACAACCTGCTACAGAACTAACATACGCACAAATTAATTATCAATACTAATTATTATACAATAAATTATTAATTAATACATTATTATTATTTTTTATTGAAATGTATTACTTCCTGCTAGGGAACTAATCTACGCAAAAAATAATTAACAAAAAAAATGGTAACATACATTAAAAAATATTATATACTTTCAACACATATACTAACATATAATACAATTTACAAAAATATTGATATGACATTCTATAAAATGACATTCTATATTATGTCATTCTATATAATGACATTCGATATAATGACATTCGATATTACTTACCTATATGTCAATATTATTTCCAACTATATTATGTCTATTCTATATTCTGTCCTCTCAATATTTTTGATTCGATATTTTGTCCTCTCGATATTTTTTATTCTATATTTTGGGTGTTTAACCCATTCAATGCAGGTCCTATTCAGCCCAGCCCTGACCAAGCAGACTGCTGGAGCCAAGGCCCACTCCAGCCCCTTGTCACTCACAAACCAGACATGGAATACACAAACCTAGCAGAGACATACTGGGTGGTTAGGAAAGAAAATACTTACTTTCTACAAGTGGTATTTTCAAACTAGGAATGTAAAAATCACACACAAAAGATGTATTTTAACATTTTGAGATCAGGCATACTAAACTCGAATTTCTACCTTGTTCCCTGGGTCAGTTAGGATTATAAGATGTTGTAATCAAACTGCCCATTCTGGCCTATGGGGACAAGTATCCTTGCAATAGTGAAAAACTAAATTGGCTTTAATTCACTATCACGACATGCCACACACATCAGGGCATGTCCTACCTTTTACATACAATGCACCCTGCCCACAGGTGTACCTTGGGCCTACCTTAGGGGTGACTAACATGTAGAAAAGGGAAGGCTTAGGGACTGGCAAGTGTGTGCAATTGCCAAGTCGACATGGCAGTCCCAAACTGCACACTGGCTCTGCAATGGCAGACCTGAGCCACATTTTATAAACTGCTTCTGTGGGTGGCACAAAATCAGTGCTGCAAGCCCACCAGCAGCATTTGATTCACGGGCCCTGGACACACATGGTGCACTGTACTAGTGTCTGACAAGTAAATCAAATAGCCAATCATGGAGTCACTAATCCATTACAACAATTTCCAATAGGGAGCACTTGCACTTTGGCATTGAATAGCAGTGGCAAAGTGCCCAAAGCATCTAGACCAGCAAAAACACAGGAGGCAGCAGAACAAAATGGAAGGGAGATACACGCCAATGGGGCCAGGTCTAACAATGAGAAATTAGTGAGGGAAGCAGTAGCTTTTTGTACAGTTCCTCGGGCAATTCCTCATTCTCACAGTTTACCCCAGAGGTTTTGGCTGCTTTCAACACTGGTATTTAACTTGTGACTGGTACTATCATTGTTTTGTGATATATGGAACAACACCAACAAGTAGACGGAACAGAGGCAAACTTTAATATTACTTCCAAGATCAGCACTGAATCCTTACCACTGCTGTCAAGATATTGACAGCACCTGGGGGAAGAATTAGCACATTCATAAATCTAGAAGAACAAATCTGAACGTACAGCGAATTTCTGCTCAGACAATCAAGTGATCACAATCTCTAATGAGCCAAAAGTCTGCTTATGACTTTTTTCATGAAAGCCACAAATGTGCAAATGCACATACCTGGCTTTTACAATACTTCAGCAATGTTATGCACTTTTGTGCTGAAACCAAATCATTGTTTGTTTGCCCCGTGCCTGCTTAGGTTCTCTGAAGGAAAGAGATCCAAATCAGTCCCTGTTATGAAAGTTGTCAGTGGATTTGTAGCACTTAACAGTGAGAAAAAAATATAGCTTCAGGTGTGAGGCAAATCATCTATTTAGGCCAAACAATT
Source organism: Lissotriton vulgaris (assembly GCF_964263255.1). NCBI lineage: Eukaryota > Metazoa > Chordata > Amphibia > Caudata > Salamandridae > Lissotriton > Lissotriton vulgaris. The sequence goes on from NC_141685.1 coordinate 1,474,553,721, forward strand.
ACAGCAAGAGGAATCAGTCTGAGTAAGGAGTTGGTGGAAACCATCAAACGGTCGGATGGTCCAGATAGTAAGAAAGGCTTGATAACGTTTTGGGGGATGGCGGAGTATTATCACAAATGTATCCCTAATTTTGCAGCCCAAGTATGTAACATGAGAAAGTTCTTACAACAAGGGGTAAAGTTTGTATGGACTACACAGTGTGATAGGGAATTTGTTGATCTTGAATGGGCATTGTCTGATGCTCCTTCATTGAAAAGTTTCAGAACACAGGATAGATCGGTGTGGTTACAGATGTTAGTGCTAGCGTTAGGTGGTGTCCTAAAACAAGATAAGGGGAAAGGAAGAGCAAACTAAAATGTTCTTGCCAAGGCGCTTCAAGGGACCCGGGACTTGATATTCAGTTATCAAAAGAGAAGTTCTATGTATAGTTTGGGGCATAAAAAACACCTAAATAATGTTTTAGGGGACACACATTTTGTGGTGAGAACAGAACACAAATCACTGAAAGAGATTTTTGACAGAAAGAGAATTGATGTTGTATCAAGTAGAATTTGCAAGTAGACAATTTCATTGCAATACTTCACTTTTAAAGGGGAATAATAACATGGGGCAGATAATTGGGTAGTAGATTGTTTATCAAGATTGGTGAATGTGAAAACAGAGGGAAGGGAGGAGCCACTTGAGTAACACCTCTAGGAATTGGACAAGTATGAGGTGTGTGAAGTTATGGAAGGGATTATGAGTAGTGAGGAATGGATGGATCAGATAGCCAAAGATGAGGAATTAACAAAAGTGACAACACTGATTGACAAAGGTTGGGGTGAATACAATAATTTGACTTCACCAAGCAAGGAATATTGAGAGGTCAGGGATGAGTTGTTGATATATTATGGGTTAGTGTGGAGGGGCACCGAATTGGTTCCACCCTGCGGGCTAAGGTATAGGTTGATTAACCTGGAACATCAGGGACACCTCTGTATCAGATAAACTAAAGAGAGATTAAGACTACACTTTTGGTGGCCAGGATTAGATATACAGGTGGAACGTGAAATTAGGGAGTGCATGGATTGCAGAACAACTTACAAAGTCTGCAAAGCAAGGACACAACCTATGGTGTTAATAAAACAACCGCAAGGAGTCCTAGACATTTTGGGTCCGATGACCAACAACTCAGGAAAATGCTGTGCTTTGATCTTGGTGGGCATATTCTCTTTGTGGCCTGAGATAAAAGTTACACAGGGTATTGAGACAAAAATTTTAGTGAAGGAGAATCATATCAGAGAGGGGATTCCATGTTGATGGATGATGGAGTACAGTTGGTTTCCCGAAAAAAGGAAATCTTCCTCTCACTAAGGGGTATTCTGCAGAGGAAATGTGCCCTATAACACCCAGAGTCTAATGGAGTAACTGAAAGGTTCAGCAAAGTGCTCAAATACACTGTACAAATAGCCATGCAAGATGCAAAAGATTGGAGTGAGGAGAGCCAAACAGAACTAGAAGTATATCATCTCACCCGGCACTCAGTCATGGGTAAAATACCCTTTGATTTGTTTAGAAGAAGAGAGCCAGCTCCCTGATGTGCCCTCCTTGGATTAATCATTTCAAGGGGAAAACTGAGGAGGTGGGACTTGATTGGAAAAGAAGACAACAGGAAATCATTTTGTGTAGGAAAGGGCAGTATGACTTGAGACATGCGGTTAAGAGTACAGTAGTATCAGTGGGTGATTTGGTCAGGATAAAACTGCTTGAAAGGTGACAAACACAACAAAGTAGGGTGGTCTCCTAAGAGTTATCAAACTTGTTATGCATGCAGTCTAATTAGAAGGTAACTAGATATTGAATTTGGGTAGAGTGATGATGGTTCCAAAACATGGCTTGGAAATACAAAGGAAGGATAACACGAAGATACATCCAAGTACAGTTCAAGAGGATGGCAATTCTCAACACGAGAAAGGCATTACATCTAATGGGGTTATCCCACACCATAACAGTGGTCCACAACACAACAACAGGAGTGTGAGACCCCCAGAACATTAAAAATATTTTGTCCTATCTTAATTTTTAAGTTTGATCTGTATTGGTAAGGATGTAAGTTATTGATGAATGGATACCATTGACACTTTTTTTTGTTAATGCTTTTTATTCCTTGTTTCTGTGTATTTTTAATTATAGTATATTTTAATTGTACCTCATCCTAGTTTATTTAGTCTCTTTCATCTGTACCTCATACAAAGTCAATGCATGTAAATAAGATGTTAATAACAACATCCATCAGTGTAAAAGGGGCGTAGGTGTTTGGTATCCGAGTATCTAAGGATACCTAGAACGTAAGCTTGTGGAGTGTGGGGTTTCAGAGGTTCTGAGGTTGGTGATGAGGGTTGGAGACTGACGGATTGCTAGTGGATGATGTGTTGCTATCAGCTACATAAATAAAGCCGTTTTCATATCCAAAGTATTGTATCTTTATTACAATCAGCTCCACTACAATTGGACATTTCATAAAGTTGGATCCATAGCTTCATGGGGGTTTGAAGTGCTTTAAATATACAAAAACAACCTTAAAGGCTTGGACCATCTGGTGTTCAAGAAAAAAAGACTGTGCTCTTTATCAAGTTCTACATCCCTAACAGTCACGTTCTGGAATGTTGCTTTGTTTAATGATTTCAGCTAGAGGTTTGAGGTGTATTGTGACATCATTAGCCTGATGACACCTTTGAAACAATCGAACGAACCACAGACAACATACAAATATGTTTTTCTCCAACGAAGCTTATTAGTACCACTTCACAAAACTTTTTCAAAGAATACACTTCAATTGTACTTCATCAAGTTGTCAGTTATGTATAATCGAGGAATTTCAGTGTTTTTTTTTGTTTTAAAACTGTAATTATCCTGAAATTTAATACTGTTATTATAAAACTGTATTATAAGACTTACGCCCAGACATGGGTCCTGTTTACACTGTGCCAGTGGACCCAAGTTATACATGGCAGATGACTGCAAATAAGGGTGAAATAGCCCTGGGTTGCTTGTGTTCTGATACATGGAAGACATGGCCTGGCAGTTTAGTCGGGACTGTTCCAATTGGAGAGGGGTCAAGATTGATTTGCATATGTTTGGGTTCAAATTGAGGTGGCGCACTGCAATATAACGATAGATTAGGATGCAGCCTGAGTAATTACTAGTGGCTGAGATTAATTCAAACATTCCTTTGATAACTGTTTTGTATGCTTCAATGTGATGTTGTAAGGGTGAAGCATATGCCCACATGTGGGTCACGCGCACGCTGTGCCACTGGAAGCAGGCTATACATGTCTGATGAGCCTAAATAAGTGTGGAACCAGTCTTGGGTTGCTCGTGTTCCAGTTCAGGGAAGACCTGGCCTGACCATTTGGGCTGAACTGATCCCATAGGAGCAGAGTCAAGATTGACGGACATATTTCTGGGTCCAAACTGTGGTGGCATGCAGTGTAAAATAATGATGGACTGAGATGTGGTCGAGTATTTATTAGTCACTGACATTCATTCAAGCATTTCATTCATCACTTTTTTGTATGCTACATTGATGCTCCGCCATGCCTCTTCCTGCTCAGAGAAGGTGTAGCAAGTATACAGTATTTCTAGTAAAATTAGGAGGACCTGATGCCAGTGAAAGCACTGGCAGCAGACTTCTTCTTCTCTTGGACACTTCGATGACATGAGCCTTCTTATTTGGGCCATCTTCTTTTATGGGTTAGCCACACTTAACATAGGAGGAAGCACTTAACAGAGGACTCTGGTGTTGCAGTAACCTAATTCACAGTCTCCATCTCAGTATTGTGTGTGATGTGACATCTCGTGCACCTGCAGGCATTAAAAAGGAAACAGGAAGACAGTGAGACTTGGGCAACCTAGCCAATGTATTACAGGTCATCATCATCAATGCTTAACAGTAGTGTACACTTGCATGCTTATTTGGCACAGGAAAGCATAGTTGTGTGCCACTCTAGTACTCCTGGGAAGCTTATGAGATGCGGAGTGGCAGCTAAAAATAGAATAAATTAATTAAGTAATTACTGGTGTCTCTCCAGGGCAAATGAGGCACTATTGGGAGGTGGTGGGGTGGCAGACAAATATCAAATAAATGAATTATGCATCTGCTGAGGTTTCTCCAAGGCCCTTTAGGACCCTATAAGGTGGGGTCAGACAAAAATCGAAAAAATGAAGTAAATATTTTATGATACTCCTCCAGGGCCTATTGGGGGCAGGCAAAAGTTGAATAAAAAATTAAATCATTGCGGACGTCCCTCTGGGAAGGGAATCATCCTTTACAACGCAACTTTTACCACGCAGTGCCTTTACGACGCAACTTTTACAACGCAAACCATTACAACGCATTGCGCTGCGGGACGCTCTAGGATAGGGAATAGGTTTAATTTAGTATCCAGCGCCTTCCCTACTATCCACGGGGACTGGAGTTGGAATAGTAAATTAAACTATTCACTATCCAGCGCCCCAAAGCACTATGCATTGTAAAGGCATGCGTTGTAAAAACCGCGTTGTAAAGGCATGCGTGGTAAAAGTATGCGTTGTAACGTCATACATCCCTCTGGGAACCATGGTGATCCTATTGGAGGGGGCAGTCAGAAATTCCCACCCCATGCTAATGAGCGCACTTCCCCTTAGATTTGCACCAGCACTATATATGTGTTGGTAAAATCAACATAAATGTGCTGGGATTCAGAAAACAGGCACAAACCTGTTGTGCCCTCAGAGTTTTATGCAATACAAACTGGGGGTACATTTAGACTATACACAAATTGCATAACTAAACAAATAAATATATTTGTGAGACACTAGCAGTGTTTACTGTAAATAATCATGGCACAGTCTTAACAAATTGAACAACTAAAGCTGCCACAACTTAGAGGATCCTATCTTTTTTTAATTCAAACATTGAACACAGAAAGAATAAGTGTTCCCTCCCATTCTAACAGTGCGAAAGCCGTATTGCTGCAGGATGCCGCATCGCCCGACCACTGCATCACCTTTATAATATAATCATTCAATAACCACTGCCAAGTACAGCACAAAAATATGACAGTAAATTATGTACTTACCTGAGAGGAATTCTATGGAGCCATTTTATATCCTATCAATCTTCATGTTCTGTGATCCTTAGTCTTAAGCTGTTAGGGTTTTCTCAACCTTGAGCGATGTGAGTGGTTGCATGATAAAATTCTGACTTTGACCCAGATGATTCTCAAATGTTTTTCAAAGAGGACAAGGGAAGTATTTCAACCTTGAGTTGTGCACATATTTTTAACAATAAATCCACCCTGTGTGAAAAGCAAACCTCCACTTCAATTTCTGCCTTTTTATTTCAAGGGCTATATCTCTGGAAAGAAAGCAATGCCATGTTAGTAGACTTTTTTAAAAAGTGTGAAGATGAAAGTGTTTTAGAACGGCTTGCCACAGCTCCACAAATGAGCAGTCTACTTTAGACAACAGCTGACTTGGATGCAGGATTTATTGGTTCTGTTGTAGGCCTGGGCCTGACAAACACTCTAGACTCTTGTGTACTGCAAACATTGAGATTTTGTCTAGTTGCTGCTCTACTGACTTTTTCCTTTCATGTGAGAGCCTTTGTATGTTTTCCATTTTCTTCCCTACTTAGAGGTAGTGAAAACAAGTGACATTCCACTACCGTAATTATTGTTGCACAACTGTCACTTTGATCTGGCAGCATTGTAGTAGACACGACGCAAGGACACAGCTTTATGTCTGCAGCAAGGGAGGCTTTGCCTTTGTCAGCTAAGTTCTTGCTCTAGCTCTAAGTACAGCGGGGGACAAAGAGTTTGTCAAATTTGAAACAGCACCGTAATTCAGTGTGACTTCTGCCCGCAAAACTCGCAATTCCCCGACTCTATTTAGAGACGAGAAGACAATTAGCAGTAGTATTCCGGCATTGGCGAACACTACATTCCCTAATTAGTCCTTCTAGCGTCACTAATGACCAAGGAATTAATATTTTTTAAATCTTCTTAAAGTCCTTTGTAAAGAGCAACCACATCTGTTTAACCGATCTAGTTGGACTCTGGGTTTAGTCATTTGAAGTGACTCATTCAAATCTCAAGTTCACTTTTCCCCTGTTTCAGGGTTAATAAGCTATATAAGGAGTTTCCACCATATGACTTATACCAAATGCTCTTGAAACTACGACAAGTAAGTATTATAAGCAGCAACTATGTACCTTGATTTAGTATGAGGAGAGTGGCCCAAATAATAGCTTCTTTTGTAAGAAAGGACAATACTACATCCCCTGTACAATAGCCTCAGTGATAGAGAAAATGTATCATGCTCAGTATTAAAAGTGACTAAAAGTGGCAGTAGTCCATTGAAACTTTTTTATGAACAGTTCAAATTATGTAAGGTTGAGGATATTCCTGAAACGACTGTACCTGGATGTCTTCTATAAAAGAAATGGACAGTATCAAGGCCCCACCTGTCTTTTCTTTCTTTAAAGGCTCTGTTGTAGTTGGTGTATCTGCGACTTGCATCTGATTTAAGCATTTTAATGATATGCCCCCTCAATGAGGGCTGGTTTTAGATCCTTCTGGATCTCTGCTATGACTCACGCTATCAGTTGAAATGGACTAACTTTGGGATTCGTTGGGGACAGTGTTTGGAGATCAGCAGGGTATGGGCTATCCTGTTGTGAAGTCATCTGGGCAAATGTTGTGTCTTGGTAGGCATAGGCAGTGTTGAGGAGAAATGTGAGAGCAACTTCATTGTAGATGATGTGGAAAGTATCCTCTCTAGGGGGTGGCCTTAAGCCTAGGGAATTGAGGATATTGATAGTGCCATGAACGATCGAGGTCAAAGGCTGTGATTTGGGGTGGGTTGGAAAGCAGGCTAGTTAGATGTTTGTGTAGACAAATAGAGGGTTCAAATAGTATTAATGAAGAAGTGATTAATGGCATTGCACTTCTCAATAGAATATGGGACCAGAATGTCCAGCAGAGGAATAACACCGTTTTTGACTGCCATGAAGAGTACTTTGCTCGTACTAGTAGCTTTGTAGGTGGTTTTTGGGAAATGAGACTTTGCCTGGTGTGATGAGGGGCCTGGATTCACAGTAGAGTTAGTTGAGTAGAGTGAGCTTGCCGGAGAGTGAGGGGTGCCGGGGGGGTGGGGGGGTGGGGTTTGGGAGGTGTTTCTATAGCGTGAACTTGGCCCGAAGGTATTAGAGCGCTTTACATGAGCACCAGTTGCATTACAGTCGTGGTCTGCATATAGTGCAAGTGTTGAGATCTCTAGAGTACTAAGGAGCTGGGGGTTGGGCTTAGAGGGCCATGTTTTCAGGGGTCCATGTGGCATTTCAAGAAGGTAAAAAGGAGTGTTTAACATCTCTTGTTGGCCAGTAAGTGAAGGAGAGCTTACAGGGTTCTTCTAGAAGAGAGTCCATGGGAAGTGCCGGTCTACAACATCTGTTTTAGCCTGCTCAATTTCCCATAACTATTGAGATGTGAATTGAAAATCCATCCTCTATCCTAAGTCATCATTGTTCTTTCAGTGCAAAAAATACAAAACGGTATAGTGAAAATTCGGCCTTGTCTGATACCCCCAATGACAACCAAATGCACGATAACAACGACACACACATGTACTAAGCTTCTCCAAACAAAACCAATTCCAACTTTGTCACTGATGAAGGGTGCTCTGAACTTCAGCTTCAATTTGACAGATGCTTTAAACCCTGTGGTGCTCTGTGTGATGCATTTTGTGTCCATTGTTTTTCTATATGCTTCATAGTACAGATCTGAACTCTCTGACTTCAACAATGAGCCACTTAAATGTAAAAGTGTTCCTTATTGCCCCTGCATAATGCCAGCGCACCCCAATTGCACTGCGAGCCCATCCACAATTTGGGCCATATGCATGAACACATTTTCCCACAGACACAGAATGGGCAAAACCCTTTGATGCATCTGGCTCTTAATGTGTGATATGTACTTTTTCAAGTACTGCCGATCGCTATTTCTTCTAAGATTCTGACTTATATTCCATTTACCTTTCTTCTATCTTATTCAAGAAATATGTTTGCACCGTTAATTGTTTAACCAACGTGTTTGACAACCAAATGGATGCACTTGCACCCTGTAGGATTTACTGGACTTGAACTGAAGCAAAATCACTGTGTAATTATTCAATGCGCACTTACAACCCTTTATTGGCATCATAATGGAACCTGCATGGTCAGTTTCATTTTTGACAATTGTAACAAAGGGTTGATGATCCCACCTTGACGGAAGGGCAAATCTTCAAACTGAATCCAGGGTGACAGTTTCAGGGAAATCGCTTCTCTGCTGAGGTAAACAGCCGAGTCGCGCTTTTGTACTTTTTATTACTTACTTTCATATTGTGCCTTGAGGTTAAGAACATGAATGTTGTGTACGTGCATGCGGGCTATTATTAAGAAGTTTAATTTGTAACTGTATAATCCTTTTGTGAAATGATCTTCGCCACATCTGACACTAGCCTTCACATCAGTAAAGTTATTCTCATGCTGTTCATCTGTGTATAGTAAACCTGATATATTGGGTGGGAAGCCAGTTCTGCCTTAATGATCATGCAGTTCCTGGCACCTCTGCTGAGACTGCAAGCAACGTGTGCCAAATGAGCATTTTAAAAGGTTTTAAAATGATACCTGCACCTAAACACTGAAGTATGGCAACTGCATCGCTGTGCATACGTTATTAAAGAAATCATTGAATAATGGTGCCAATCATTAGTAACCCTGGCCATATATCCAAGTGGGTTACCTTTGCAGAAATCAAGGCGTTCCACCATGTGCCAAACTGCTGATCGATGTCACTATGCATGTTTTGGGTGCCTTGCTCTCCAGACTCCACTGGTGTATGATCGCTTTTGAGGCAGGAGATGTGGCCTAGTAGTGCCTTAGCTGTTGATTTTTTAAACTGGAGGCCCTAGGTATGAACACTTGGTCTGCGCTTGCCCAAAAAGTTTATGAATCTGAGCAAAACATTGAATTTCCCTTATTGTTACAACAATGTGAAATGCAAGTGTGGAATGCAAAACGTGGAATAATCTAACTTTAATTTACATGATTGTGAATCCTCTCCAACCACCATTTGATATACAGAGTTTTGTTGCTTTCCTCTGAGTTTTCCAGCACAAGCACCAACATTTCCATGCTTGTAGCTACCATATATATTTTCTTACATTGATTTAGATTGACCATGCATACCGCCAATAACAAGGCCCATCAGTGGAATACTGACCATTTCTTTTTCGAAATATTTCTGCAATTTTGTCATCGAAAAAGAAAGTGCTAGTATTTTGGTCTACTACATGTATCACTCCTTAAAGCAGTGTTTAATTTGAGCCGGTGGTTGCATGTGTTCCACACTTTCCTGGTATCTGGGAAGTACTTTTTAACCATGAGGCTTTGACCCATAACAAGAGAGAGACAGCCAGCAAGGAGGAAAAGAAGGTTGGAGAGAAAGAGGGGAACACAGTGGCAAAGGGAGAAGGCAAGGGTGAAAAGTGCAAAACAACAGTTGATGGACAGAATGCAGAACAATGTCATACATTCACCCCAGTACAGGGTGAAAAGTAACCTAGGGCAGTGTGAGTTAGGGGCAGGGATACTGTGTTGGTGGATGAAAGAGGCATGTGGTGAAATAAAAACAAGTCAGTCTTGGTATTCGGCTTCCTCAATATTTGGCAGCCTCACTGGTTGCCTTCTTGGAAACATTTGGGCCCCAGCACTTGGGGGCAGATTTAATATTGTTTGCATCACAAAAGTGATGCAAATCGGTGCAAAATCTTTTTGTCCGATTTTTTTTCCAGCTCTATAACTTGAAAGTAACGCGAAGCAGCGAATAGCGAAGCTTTGCATTACTAAGCACCAAGTGGGCACACCATGGGTGGACCAAGGGCATTCCCATGCAACCGGCCAAGGTTTCTGATGCTAAACCCAATTTACTAAATATAGTAGACAGGGTTTAGTGCCAGAAAATAGCACAGCCTCAAACAAGGCACTATGAAGAAGAAAATGCTTTTTCCCCTCCCTTAATTTCCAGCTTCGCATATGTGCTGCACTGCACAGCACACACGCGAAGTGGGGAAATATTTCAAATGCGTCTGAGCATAGTATTTTGCACTGGAAGGCTATCCTTCCAGTACAAAACCTATGCTTGGCTCACGGAGACACCCTTGCACTATGGTGCAAAGGTGTCTCTGTGGCACACAGCAACTCATTTCAGTGCTAGAGACAGGGGAGGAGGGTGCATATTTCAGTAAATGTGGCGCTCTACTGCTCTCTCCTCACACAGGGGCGGCTCTAGGCTCATGGCGGCCCTGGGCAGGGAGCGTAGGTAGGGGGCCCCGGAAGAGGGGGTCCGGGCAGGGCGGAGTGCGGAGGCCAGTGAAGAGGGGGGGGGTCAGGGTGTTTGGAAGGGGAAAAGAGCCAGAGGCCGCCAAATCCCTGCCAGGGGCCGCCACGCAAATAGATTATTATATTAAGGATATATATTGGCGTGGTGATCCCAGGGGTTGTGTGGCCCTGTGCAGGTGCGCAGCTTGCACATGCCTAAGGCCGCCCCTGCCTCACGCAGCGCAAGGCAGCATTTGCAGCTGCTGTACTGCACGGCATGAGAACTTGTTAAACCGGGCCCTTATTCATTTACAAATTAAGCGCTGCAATAAAGCTACACATAAAATAACGTTATGGTGCTAACGGGCAAAGCTCAGCGACCCAGAATCCCAAATCGCGCTGTGCAGGCCCAGTTCACCGGGGCGCTCCTAATCTATGTGCCCTTATGTGCTAGGGTACAAGAACCCCCCTTTCTGCCAATAAAAGGAGCCTCATGTGTGCAGAGATTAGTTTCTTACACAACTACTGTGCACTCTAGTGTGCCACCTCAGCAGGTGCAGGTAATGATGCATGTGTTCATCAGTGATGACACCGTGAACCGGGGAGGAAGAAAACAGCCTGGGAAAACTCACAAGTGCCACTTCAGCAGAAAGGCATTCCCTGCAGGTGCGGAGATTGCATTCATGCTCACATCTCCGGGGAGGTTCACGCGCCCTGAGCTAAAACATGGAGGTTTACCGCACCTGCATAACTGATTGCACACATTAACATTCCACACTTTCTATGACTGAGGCCTAGCACGTGGTTTCTCTGAGAATTATTGCCAGCTCTGCTCTCGGCTGTGTGACTGCTTTACTTCTGCCTGAACTGTGCTCATTCCTAACACCCCTCTTGACTGAATGTGTGTACGAAGGCTTTAAAAGCAGCAGTGGCGTGATAAAATCTCCCACAGCCCCCGTACAATTATATGTATTTAGCATTTGTATTAAATGCATTTTTTCAGTTTTTTTCATTATTACTTTTTAATTTTTCTTCAATTTACTGGAGTTCATTTTTAAAAAATGTTTGCTCTTTTTTATTTGTAATAGTCTAAATGCGAATGATTATTTGGAAACATGTCTAAGAATATTAATGATGCGTCGAGCCACAGTAGCGGCTGCTACCGGATGGAGGTGGTGATGTGGGGGTAGAGGAATGTACTTAAAAAAAGAACTTCCCTTGAACAGCCAGTCGCCTCCTCCTCTTTGTCCTCATCCTTTTCAATTTTTTATGCCGGCCTAGAGCAGGAAGCACTCGGGCACACGGGCTCCCCTGAGCTATTCACAATGCTGCAATGCAGCATTTTGATTGGTCTGAGCGCTGTGGGTCTGCACTCAGACTGGAACAGGGAGCCTGCGTATGTTCCTCACCAGGCTGTGTAATGCAGCCTTGCAGGAGCATGTAAAGTGCGCATGAACTGTTTGGTCGGTTCAAGAGAGCCGGTCAAACAGTTCATGCGCACATAGGGAATGCAAACCACTCCTCCCCTGCTCTGGCCAGCCCCACCCCACCACTGACTGCAATACGGAAAATATAATTATAATAACGATACATTATTATCATTTTATTTGTTCTTTTAAGCCGTCGGGCCCGCCACTATACGAACTGGCTCATACCGGTGACAGGTCAGCAAGTGCGCAGCTACTGCAGCTAATGTCCAATTGACAAGGCTGCAATTTCATTCTCTGGTTTATACATTATGCGCGCCGACAATGTGTAACAGTTTATTGGGGTTGTATACAGGGCCGGACTGGCCAGAGCGGGCACCGGGCAATCCCCCGGTGCGGCGCATGGGTGGGGGGTGGTTTTGGGCCCCTGGAGGCCGATTTTGTTACAGGGCCTTTTTTGCACAATAGCTGCAAAATCGGCCCTGTAACAAAATCGGCCCAAAACCGGCCACTGGCAGAGAGCTCGACGGCACCCCCAACCCAGGGGGGGCGCCGAGCACTTTGCCAGGGACGGATTTGGTTCCCAGTCCGGCCCTGATCGTATAGCAAGGTCTCAACCTTCAAATGTATAACATCTATGCAACAGTAGGACCAAACCGTGCCTACTTCACAATACTAATCCACCACTAATCCTTTATTGGTTTTCATAGTACCGTGTTACTCGCTCAAAAAAAAAACGCTTCAACACCCCATAACACCCCAGAACAAGCACTATATAAATACAAACCTTTTTTGCCTCTTATATCCTTCCGCTATCCTTCTGAATCCAAACAATTGACTAATTCATCCACCACTTAAATCAATTTCATATTTTACTATACTAATTCAACACTAATCCTTCATGGGTTCAGGGAGTAGTGTGCTACTCGCGGAGAAAGTGCTTTGACGCCTCGTCAGGGTTAGTAAGCGCTATATAAATGCAATTTCAATACAATACAATTCATAAGTGTACCTGTTTGTGCACACAAGTACATATCGCCATGTTCATATTTTTTCCATGTTTTTATCGCGAAACTTCACCAACTAGAAAGGAAGACCTAATCGGTGGCCGTCAGTCAGTGTTGCTTTTGCTTTTGGTAGAATTTCAATGAAACTCCGATGAGAAAGTAAGGTTATGGACAGTTGTCAAAATATACAGACAGCCGGATCGAGCAGGCTCTCAGAGAGAAAAGAAAGCAGCTCTGCACAAAGTTGAGTGGTAATCTGTGTTGGCAGCAGAGGAGAGCTTGTGGAGTTGTCAGACTGAGATTTCATCAACACAGAGGAAAATAAAGACATCTCACAGCCTGAGGAATCCGGCCGCGTCCGGCTCTGTCCCGCAGCCAGGGCTCTCCGCCAGAGGTGGGCGAGCAGCAGGCGGACTGACAGGAGAGCAGAGACAGAACCGAACCAGGAGTCACTCGAGTACGAGCCGAGCTAGTAAAACATTGGCAAGTTAATTGTGCAACGAACATCATTTAAACAGAGAAAAAAACTGAAGTTTCACATTTCCAAAACATATCCTTGTAGTAATTTGGTAGAAGCGGTAATTTCGTAACATGAACTTAGAAGCATTCATGCCACCCTATGCCGTGCCCTGATGACGATGCCAGTAGCGAACGAAGTCGAAAAGGCAGGTGGCATCTATCTGCCTTCTATATGTAACTAACGTGCAAGAGAGGATTCTATTGAGCACTTATCCTAAACCAATGTAGTTCAAGGTGCTGCCAAATGCACTGATGAAGGAAAAGGAAAGGAAGTTCAGTAAAATTAAATATTGCTTAGGGTCACACAGTTTGTCCAACTGAGGTGAGGAAGCCAAGACTAATCACTGGTTTCTTGGAGTCAGTCAGTCAGTCAAATATTCTTTATTCGGATTTTCATGCCCGTGAAAGAAAACATTGAACGTGTAAATGGATAATATATAAACATTCATTACAGACATTCTAATAAGGTCAAAAGAGAAATATTCAGCAAAGCAGCCTAAAGTCATGAGTCTTGATGATATTAAATATGAGTACATTTCCAGTTCATTAAGACTAAACAAACGACCAGTCCCAAAAAAATAAAATGCTAAATGTATACATTTTTGCTTACTACTTTACATCTATTGACTTTCCCTGGTGATGCATGTTGGTCCATCAAGAACTGCAAAGCACAGTCTCGTGATTAAACATATCATGAATTAATATTGTAAGGATTCTGTAGTGTTCTTCATCAGTTTTTGCACACCTCCAAGCGTTTCAACGGAAGCAATGCTTGGACATGCAAATGTTCAGAACTGTTTGTGGACATCTTTAGATGCTGCAGAGAACAAGGAGTAGAGCAATGGAATGACCACCTGTGTAAGAGTACATGCTAATAGCTGAAGTATTACCTAATGATCTGTGATGGCAACAGATCTCACAGACTTCTTCTATTGGTGTTGAAAGAAGTGTATTCTTTGGGGCCAGGAGTTGTGGCAGCTCAAAGCCAGGCACCACAATCCATCTAATAAGTGAGCACTCACATGTGGAATGGCACATTCAGCCATTCTAAAAGTGAACCACAGCATTACAATAACACCAGTCATGGTCAATAGTAGATATAACATGCTCATGCCACACTGGAACAACTGGAGTCGTATTATACAAAGAGCCCTGGTGGGGGCACAATATGTTTTCCCGATTTGCGCATCCCTGAGGAACTTTTGGTAATACAAAGGAGGCCGCAGATCATTGAGCGGCCTATTCTGTAATACAGCTAGCACTGGCGCACAGTTAGAAACAGTGCTATTATCAGATGGCATTCCCTCATTTGCATAGGGCATGGCCTACATGTTGATAATGCCTGCTGTTCCTACTTGTAAAGTGCTTTGAAAGTTTGTGGGAAGGTACTTCTTTGTTGATTTTTGATTTTTTCTCTGAATTCAGTGGTCCTCTGTATTTCAAGGGCACACTTATTCACTGCCCTGGAGAAGGACTTGCAACTTTATCACTCCTTTGTGCTGTCCTACTCTAACAACTTTTTAAAAGCCATAGTTCATGTAGTTTAGTTCAGTCAATGTCGAATCAGTGTCAAATTCATGTTGATGTGCTAACTTCACCACCACCTAGACAGTATATAGGACAAAGCTAAGGGACAACTGTTAGTAAGTCATAATGCAAATGGGTTCCATCCTTTTAATCCATCCAGATTTTTTGCTTTCACCAGGTTTTTGGATTTTTTACTGTAGGTGAGTCTCACTACTTGTTCTCACCCACGGTAATCACATGGTAGATGGACTGCATTTGTTTACTGCCATCTCTATCCCTAGATGACAACATCCTCAAGCACTTTCCCCAATCGACACTTTGTGTTTTTGTGTCGCTTATCTATAGATATGTTCCAGGATTACCATGCAAAACAAACTTGGTCTACTGGTTTGATATCACTGTATTGTATAGTTTTCTTTACTTTTCACACATATGCAGCAGCATTGTTTTTCTTTAAGGTCCTGATGAAATCCTGGACACTTTTAAAGACCACATAGGCTGAAACATGTTGATTGACTTTACCAACTAAGCAGTATAAATTAACACTGCTTTGCACTGCTTTTTAATCCTGCCAGTTCGGACAAACAAATAAATAAAATAAATTCCAACTAGGTCGTTTTAGAATCACGCACATTTTCTCAAATTTCATTCAGCGCTGCACCCTCACAACGCCTAACATTCACATATGGGATCCCAGCATCCATAACATTTTAGGACATCCAAGAAAACATCCCAGAGCTCAAACCTCACAGTGAAGGAGTTGTAGCCCTCAGTGGGACTAGGTTTTCCCACTGGGAGAAAAAGCCCATATGATGAAGCATGCCACCTATGATGGGTGAGGGCAATCGTCCTAAAAGGGATTGCTCCCCGTAGGGGCATTACTGAGAGACACATTTTTTCACTTCACGTTAGACCCGAGGAGTACTGTGTAATGATTATTGTATTTGAGGAATCTCTTCTCACAGGTCTTTAAATTTCTTTCCCTTGGACCCTCTTCTTATTCTTTTTGTGCTTTGAATTGTAAATAACAATGCCTTTTATTTATGTTTTTAAAACAAAAACAAAAATAAAAGGGATTATTATTTGTAATGTCAATAGCTCAAACTTGTGTAAATGCAAGACCTATTGCATTGCAAATGTTTGTTCCTTCTTGTGGAGGTCATAGGATGCCAGGGACACCACCAACATGTTAAAGGACGATTGTTGCAGTGCTACAGGAGTTGTAGCACCCCCACCAAAGGATTTAAAAAAGGATTGTACATTTCTGGAGTTTCTGGAGTTAAGGAATGCCTGAGGGTTTCCAGTCTTGGGGGCATATTATCAAGGGGGTTTATCTCTGCTTTTTTGCCTTTAAAAGCCAAGAAAGCGGAGATAAAATTATCTCCCTATTACCTAGCTGTCGCTAACACCAGTAAGCGACAGCTAGTAGGAGATAGCGACCATCTTGGGCCCCACTTTGCATGTCAGTGATATTTATCACTAATGACATGCAAAGTGGGCGTGCCAAGATGTTAGAGACTGAAAACAGTCGCTAACATCGCTATCTCCTATTACCAACTTTTGGAGATATTCACGCTAAGCGCGAATATCTCCAAAAGCTAACACCTGCCCTGAGCAGTTCTTAGCCATGTTATCCAATGGGAGGTGGATAACATGGCTAAGAGCATTAGCTCGGTAATGCATGAATATCGCTGACTTTTCAGCGATATTCATGCATTGCGGCGATTTTTATCGCATTTGCGATAAACCTTGGTAATACCAAGGTTTATTTGCGGTAAAAATCGCCGCAGCTCAGCTGTAAATTTTTGTCTCTAACCAAGCAATAGCGATAATTATCGCTATTGCTTGGTAATATGCCCCCACATTCTAGGCATTCCCAAGGCTGGATCTAGTGTTCTACAGCTGGAGGTCCAGGGACCTCTGCTGGTTGGTTCTTGGCTACATACTATGTGACCTAAAAGTGTATAAGAAAGACACAGATTTTGTAATTCTTTATTGACACTTATACATGGTTAAATATTTTAGGATATAATATTGAATTTTTAAAAACATGTGTTTATTGTTTTTTTTTAATGTGGTGACCACTTGAAAAAAGCAAATAGGATAACCTGTTATATTGCTGTGATGATCCCTGGACAAAGCCAATAGGCCTGCTTTATTAAAGTGATACCCCCCTGGTATAGGTATCGCATATCATATAATACCCATGAAACCTCTACCTATCAACCATCACCTCTTGACCTTCGAATCATGTGCATGTTGAAGCTTGCCAACACAAGAGAATGTAATGGTTATATTGTCACAACAACAGGGCCTTGACATGAAGCCTGTGTTATCTCTCCTCCTACTTCAATTGCCCACCCTCATGCTATTCAACCCAGGGTATGATTCACCCCTCACACCATTGAGTCTTCATGTAGTGTCCCACTCCAGTCTCTGCGAGTGTTACCATGGCTGCTTTCCAGGAGGCCATGGGGCCTCTGTTTGCTGATCAGCAGGTAGTCTCGTGGGCTTTTAAGTGGTGGCGGCAGAGGTGAAGGTATACTGAACGGCGCCTGCTGACCAGCACCAAGAGTTCTGCTGCCGCTTGTACTCATCTGCCGCTATTTCTAGTCATTATGTCTACCACAAATACAGGGAAAGTTGTTTACTTACAATCAAGTGCATTTTAATGCAAAACTAGTGCTAAAATTATATTTGCCGCATGTGTCTTTTAAGGGAGTGTACGTCACTGAAGCTCTAAAACAGCTTTGATTATTATGAAGCTTTTCCTTGCTATATCTAGTCATCTACGAATGCAGCACTTTTATTTTCATAGTAAGGAATAATATTGGAATGGTTTCACACATATGAATATTAAATTAAAAGAAATATTAAGCCATTGGAGTGGCTTTGTTCTTTTCTGGACCAACATTAAAACAGATGTTTCTCTTTGATCAAGTTTTTGTAATTCTTTTTCGCTTTTTGTGACATGGTTCCTTTCCTATAAAAATATTTTCATTTGCATATTGTCTAAAACAAAGGAGTGTTCAAAAGGCTGGTAGGAAATCTGACATACGAGATGGAGAGTATGACATCAATCCATGTTTTAATTTAATGAAAAAATACATTAGTTTCTGTGAGATAACCTATCAGTCTAAGGCGGGCCATCGAATAACTATAGAGCTGTATTTCCAGCAAAAGCGATGACAATCTACTCTGCTTTTATGGACAACTACTTAGGGCAGATGACAAAGTCCACAGAATTTCCAGTGGCCCTCTATTCACAATTACAAAGTCATTGGTAAATCCACAGATCCGACTGCTGGTAGCAGCCGAAATCTCTTGGTGAAACTAGGGGATTCTCAGAGCTCCACCTGTTGGCCTTGTTAACTATGACTTTTCTAAGTTACCAATAAATCCGGGGAAGAGACTTAACGGGCCATCACTAGGGACTTCAGAATGAAGCACCATTAATGTAAAAAAGTGTTCACCAAAATGACAAACCACTTTCTGGAAGCAGGACATACCGAGCTTGACATACAGTGAGTTGTTAAAGAAAAATTATATTGAAAATCCACTGACATTTTAAGAATGCTACTGGGCCATGATAGATATGTAGGCTAGGTAAACACCGTCTAATTTATAATACAATAAATGCTGGTGCCCCAAGCCTGCATAGATGCCTGAGGCATCACTGGCGAGCCGAATATCAAGACTGTTGAGTCTGAAATCCACCTCTTGCCTCCTTACTCGACTACAAAGCACTTCCTACCCTTTTATATCACTCCTGTAGGAACAAATGGTTTTCCAACTATGACCGTGAAAATGTTAATTACTCACTGGTACGGTATGCATGCTTACACCACGTCATTTATTCTAACCTCATTATGAGCAATAACAAAACTCCTAGGGAAATATTACCAAGGGGGGCGATAGGCAATTATAGCCGGTTTAGCGGCCGTTTTCGGCCGCTAAGCGGCGATAATTCTATCGCTTTATTAGCAAGCTGTCGCTAACTGATGTTAGCGACAGCTTTTATGCGATAGCGAGCGTTTTGGGGTCCACTTTGCATGTTAGCGATGTTTATCGCTAATGACATGCAAAGTGGGCGTACCCAACCTGTTAGCGACTGAAAGCAGTCGCTAACGTCGCTATCGCCTATTAGCAAGGCAGGCGTAGCGATGGAAATATTCCCGCTATCGCCAAAAGCTAACGCTTGCTCAGACCAGTTCTTGGCCATGTTATCCAATGGGAGGTGGATAACATGGCTAAGAGCATTTTGTCGCTAATGCGTGAATATCGCTGTATTCTCAGCGATATTCACACATTTCGCCGCTATCGCTGGATATTTTAGCACAATGAAGAAAAAACGTTGCTAATAGCATGTTTTCTCCGCTAACATATCCAGCGATAGGCAGCGATAAAAAAATCGCCGCTAAGTCTGTTTAGCGATAAATATCGCTACTTGTTGGTAATATGCCCCCTAATTATTAAAGAGTATAAGAGTGTGTATACATAAAACACTGACATTTAAACACTGGCATCACAAAGATAAAATATAGTTTTCGACATTACACAAAAACACATATGCACTGAACATCATATCTAGGAATATCATCTCTCTTCCAAGTGTTATATAGCTGGATATGGCTGTGATTCCTGTTTATCACTAGCAATCCATATAGAAGGTAGTCCATTAGGAAGACACACTTGAGGGAGTGTCCAGCCATCAGAAGCTTTGCTTTGTGTTCTAAGGATTTTGCAAAACTCAACCATGCTCCATTGCGCTTCAGGGGTATTTTTACTAGCTCCTTGCTCCCGGCTGTCGCTGTGGATAAGGTTCGGACCTTAGCCACGCCGACGGCAAGGAACTAGGAGCTAGTAAAAATACTCCCGAAGCCCGATTGGATCATTGTCTCCTACAGTGTCTTTATTATGTCCAAGTAAGGATGTTCGAAGGGAAATTCTTGTACTTGAGTTTTTCATTGTCCTCTCATTCCAGACAACTGACTTTGGCGGTTATCTACTAGGATTCTAGGCAGTATTTACCTCCACCTTTTTCTAAACTGACTGATGGGTATTGTTGTGCCACCAGCGTTTCTATATGCAACAGAACATACATAGAATCAAGGAATAGATTCTGTGATTCCTTCTTTGCTTTTCTCGTCTTTCTATATCCTGAAGAGGCTTACTAGGCGGGCCAAAATGTGTTGACTTTCTTGAATGGAGGAGTACCAATATTGACAATTAAAAAAATTGAAAATCCTTGAGACACACAGCAAAGCTACTGAGGGCAGGTCGTTCCCCTAGTTTTTTGTTCTTTTATATCACTCATGCAGCTTTCAGCTTTCTCCCTTTGTGATGGTTTCCATTTTTCTCTTTCTTCTTTTGTTCCCTTTGTGTATGTTTTCCTCTTTCTCTCTGAAATGTCTGATGAGGAAAAATAAATGCTGGTCACCCAAAATGAGTGCTGGTGCCCCCCATTGGCAACTACTGGCCCAAATTAAATACTGTAGATGCACAAATAACAGGAATGAGTGATGAAATTCCATGGACCCTCATAGGATTATAAATATTGTAGCCCACTGGGTAACCAGTTCATATTGTAAGAGTTTAAGGACAGGCCTCCTCATAAGAGATGGTCCCATTCTTGACAGATTAGAATTAGGAGCCCTAGTAATGAAAGGGTACAACAAGTGATGTTTCCAAATCCCTGTTGCATCACAGTGTTTGGTTCTGACCAAATTCTAGGGTTATCAGTTGTTGTAAGTCAACATCACAAAATTTTTGCATTTATTCCTGTTCATTCAAACCTGTCACACACTATCTGGTCAACTATATGAATGTTATTAGATGCAGCAAAGAACTTACTGGTGAGGTCCAGCTACAGCATAAAAAACATGTTCTAGTCGACTCAAGAACAAGCAATGTACGACAATGTTGTCACATGTATGACACATGCTGCACCATCATGATGACTGAGATGCCATCTAAAGATCCAGGGTGTATATTTAGCTGCTGGGCCTGTCACAAGCCTTCCGAGCATACGGGTGCTTGAGTCGAATATGCAAAGTACTGGTAGTTATTCCCTCATACAGATACACAAATGACATTGTTTCCACCAGGCTTGGTGGACTCATGATAACTGCCACTGTTATAATTCTTATTTTGATTTCTGTGCCTACAGATTTTGACTGCATGAGCCTGCTATTTCTGTGTACTCCTGGTACCAGATAACAATGCAGTTTAGGGTATGCCCTAGAATTCTAATTCAGCAAAGACTCCAATACCTAAATGAGTTTGTGTATGTGATACACGTGTGTTTTATCACTAAGTGTGTTGTTTGCACAAGACACCAAGTGAAGGCTGGGTTTAAATTTCTTTGGATATATGCCCATGAATAATTATGAGTGTACTTATCTCATCCCGCAAAAGGTTGCTACTAAGTAGAGGCGACCATGTTAAATTGGACAGTTGCATGATTAGCATGCTTTGTATGAATGATCAATTTTGAGACAGGGCAGACTTTATAGACTGGATCCAAGTCCTGAAGAAAGCCATTGATCTTTTGTGGCATTAATGTAGGCTGAAACATGTAGAGTATTTTGATGTGTGAATAATAACTCTTGGACATCACCATTGTTTTTAACCTTATCTTAGTGACCCACAATAAAGACAACCATCCTAGGGTTGCATAGAGATAGTTTAAGCTTTTCTGGTCACATTCCCATCCAATAATTAATCATAAGAGCTCCCTGAGCAAGTTGTGCCCACCTTGACCAGCAACCACAAGTTGTGGATGGGTCACCACTACATGTGGGATTGAGATACTATAAAGTACACATTTTCAAATGTCTGCTATTCCTTTTCTGAGTCAAAACCAACCACAGGTGAGCAATAAGCTTTCCTCAAAGTTATTGATACGAGTGCTAATTGTACACCATAGGTTTTTGACCACAAACAGCTAAAAGCTGCCTCTGGGTGAGACCCACATATGCTACTGACTAAAGTGGATATTCACAACCGTTTGAGTGGTACATCTGAAATCATGGTGAGAGGGATTGACAAACAAATGCGATACCCAAAATATCACAACACACAATCCAAGGGAAATGACTAAAAAATCCCAGATCTAAGCAAACATTCTTGTGCTTCTTCTTGATGTGGCTCTAACTGTTGAAAACAAATTGCTTAATTCAGACCCATTGACATCACTTTACTTTGCAGGATGCAGTGTGCCAGAATCAAGGTCAATTGGGTATCATTGTGAGTTCCAACCTAGGAACAAAAGATGTTCAGGGAAATATCTCTAAAATAGATTTCTCGATGCATAGTATCAAAGAAATACACAATGCTACAGCATAATCCTACAACACGCTGATAGTTACATTTTAAGTGCCTTAGTAGAACCAGACGCAAAAAGTACCCCCAATATCCAAAAACAGTCTTTGCAGTCAGTATTTTCAAACAGTATTCGTATTTTCAAACTGCTTTGACTGGAAAATTGAGGCAGTTATCCAGAAATCCCAGAAATTGCGAGTTGCGAACCATGCAACTCTCTCAAGCTCACAAATATCCACAGAAAGAAAAATACATAGAAATGTGCAACAAATGCAGAAAATGCAAATTTTATCTCTGCAAAAAAAAAAAGAAAATACTTCAGTCTGTCAAAACAATCTAATTAATTATCTCAATTTTTTCAGAGCATCATAGATGTATTCTTTTGATTATATAAAATTAGAAAAGAACAAAAACATTTGTTTTCAAGAGTACCTGAAATTATGGGCGTATGCACTGTGCAAAGTTGGCTTTTTTCCCACTTCATGAACTCTAAACAAGAAAATAGCAGATAAGCGAGGGCTTCAGTCGATGTTTTGGTGAAGAAAAACCCTACAAAACTTTCATTTTTATATGATAACCCCTCTGCAAAATGTTTCTTGTATTGAAATATTCTGTAAAGCTCCTACTCCTTTTGGGAAAATCATTTAAAAAAAACAGGAATGTAAATTGTGTCATATATAATTTCCAATCTATTGTACCCATTACACACATGAAGGTGCGCCTATTTAAGTAGGTACGAGTGTAGCTGAAACCGCCATGCAGATGTTTTTCATTGAGTAAAAAAAGCAGAACTGCACCTGACAGACAAATTACTCATTTATAATACGGACATCTGTGATCAGATTAGGTGCGTTTCAAACTTGCATGTTTGCTAACAAATTGGAAACCACTTATTTTTCTAATTTGCTGATGTTTGTTTTTTCAACAACAAACAATACATTAATATATGAGTGTGCTTTTCTTATGTAAGATGTGGGATAGCTGATGGAATTCCAGGGAGTTTTCTGACTTCCCTTTAAGTGAGGTAAACCAAAAACAAATCCCTTCCACAAAAATAAATGTGTCCCGATTAGCTCACAAATGCACAGTATTTTCTTCGAGACTTCAGCACAGACGTAACTGTAATAACAAGCGCAAACTGAATTAATTTTGTTATTATATTGAGCACAGATATTCTGCATTGGACATGTTTTCTAAGCACTTTAAATTGGATTCAAGCAAAACGCCCAAAACACCCAAAAACCTGGAGCAGCTTAGATTTGTGCAAAAGGTCCAAAAAATTATATATTGATTCGTCTATAATGAAAGCAGATGTGGCCAAATAGCTGTAGCTTGTGCCTTTGGAACAGGAGACCTAGATTCGAGATCTGGCCTTAGGTCAACATCCTGTAATTCTGGGCAAATCTTATAGGGCCAGATGTAAGGCCATTGGATTTTGCGACTTAAAAGAAAACAGGATGCATTTAAAAAATAAAAATTAAACTTTTCAGTTTAATTTTTTAAGGGCAGGCAGTGGTCCCTGAGACCACTGCCTGGTCTTAAAAAACATTTGTGCATACATTCCCAAAGAGGAAGAGATCCCCTGGGGACCCCTTCCTGTTTCGAGTGCCTTACCACATGGGTTGGGGCCTAAACCATTGCAGCAAAAGTTTAACTGATATGCTCCTTGTAGAAATCTGCGCTCATCCTCAGCTAAACTAATAACAGTACCTACGTTTAAAAGGACTAAGCTTGTAGGTACAGCCTTCAGTGTGGCAGCTGCCCGAATATGGAATACACTACCATATAGCCTTAGACAGACAGGAGATCTCTTGCAGTTTAGGATGAAATTAAAGACCTTCATCTTTCCCACTGTTACTGTATAATGTTGTTTTTTTCTATCGGCTAGGTACTTTGATGCATTTTCCGTGCACGGCTAGACTAGGGTACTGAGCGCCAGGATGCCAGTTGGGTGATAGTGATCTCTATAAGTCTGAATAACATTAACATTAACATTAACCCTTTTGAGAAGGGTGGTAAACTGTAAGTGTTTTGCAACCGCAATTGCGTTTGCAAAACATTCATACATGGGTTATGGACTCGCTATTAGGAAGGGACGCGCTTAGCACACCCCTTCCTAATAGCGAGTCGCTAACCCTATTTTGCGAGTCGCTAATTAATTAGCAACTCCCAAAATAGGTTTAGTAAATTTGGCTGACCTATTTTGCGGTCCACTTTGCGACTGCAAATAACAGTCGTACACCTGGCCATTAATCTCTTCTTGCCACCAAAATGTAAAATGATGAATTAGACGGTGTGTATTGTAATCTGGTGCTTTAATGCCCTCTGGCAATTTTTAGGTATATAAAATCACTTACAAATTACTCAGAATTACTTGTTGCCACTGGTGCTTGAGTGAATCTATATTTATCAAAATGTCATCCGTCCTAATAATTCTTACCAGGTTCAGCTACTACATTTGATTTCAAAAGTCTTGAGTATCACTAGAATTAGCCCTATCATATATCTTTTTTAGTAAGCCTGGGTAACTGTGCTTTAGTTACTGTAGTATTTTCTATAAATTCAGGTTACTCTTGTAATGCAAAATTACTGAATATCACTGAAGTACGCCAGTTCGAGTAATTTGGAGACATTTGGTTCAAACATGCCTACCCAGGAGCACAGGAATAGAGTGCAAGCATCTGCTGGTTATTGCTGTTCTTGTTTTATTGCATTTAACACGATTTTCTTAGTACAAAATGCATCTACAGGTTCATTTTGGACACAAAAGATGCATTTTCCGCTAAATGCAGTGTTAAACTCCTCGGGGGATATTCACAAGAACTTATCTCCTATTCATCTCCACCTTAACGCATCAAAAGTGGAGATATATTTAACACCCCATTAACAAGCTGGTGCAAACTGCAGACATCGCCAGTATTCCTGCGGTAACTGCCCCAAAATTTATCTTCAAAGTAGACACCACCAACTAACCCTAATGAGATGCAGAGTAGGTGTTCCCATGCAAAAACACACAAAAAAACCACAACACTACTTTCCCAACGAACTGTCAGATCTGCGATTCGAACCAAAAAAAGGCGATAAGCGGCTGTAACAGCAGGGAATTAACATCTGCCCTTTGCTGGTGTTAAGCAGGACGACTACCTGCAGCATAAAAGGGAGCCCAGCCAAGAGCCATACCTCAAGACCCACAGATGCCATGGAGACAATGATCATGCAACACTGATACCCATGAGGGCCACAAAACCCACTGCAACCACCCCACGCCTGCCACCACCCCAAGGACCTGTCCTGCCCCCCGCCCCACCCCTGAGGAATACCATAGAGGTAGTGTTCACAAAGACAGGGGACCCACCTGAAACGCACCTGCCGCTCAGAGTCTTACAACTCACGACACTGCCAATGGGTTTGCAACATAAGTACATCCAACATGACACACAACATGCCAACTGACCAGACACGACAACCCGACTCCATTGGGAATCCGGCCTTGCCATGCCCACACCCCAGTCATTTTGTCCACCATAAGCGTCAAAGGGTATACTCAGATGTGAGTCCCTTGCTCATTGCACCATCGGGATTCAAGCAAGCCGGGCCGACGACGGCTGAAATGCCAGAAACCGGTCCCCGGAAGCTTGTTTCCTTCCCAGTATAAGAATTGGCTTGGTAGTTTGGTTTGCCCAGTTCCCATCATGCACTGGGACAGGAACAGACTAATTTGCATGTAGCCAGGTTCTGAGCTGGGATGGTGCAGTGAGCTAAAAAACGGTGATGGATCAAGCCCTGATCTGTGGACTGGGTAAGAGTGGTCTGCTTAATTCAGACACTCTGTTCATCACCACCCCCTTTTCTGAATCATTTTGTCCACTATAAGCGTGGAAGGGTATACTCAGATTTGAGTCCCTTGCTCATTGCACCATCAGGATTCAAGCAAGCCGGGCCGACGACGTCTGAAATGCCAGAAACCGGTCCCCGGAAGCTTGTTTCCTTCCCAGTATAAGAATTGGCTTGGTAGTTTGGATTGCCCTGTTCCCATCATGCACTGGGACAGGAACAGACTAATTTGCATGTAGCCAGGTTCTGAGCTGGGATGGTGCAGTGAGCTAAAAAACAGTGATGGATCAAGCCCTGATCTTTGGACTGGGTAAGAGTGGTCTGCTTAATTCAGACACTCTGTTCATCACCACCCCCTTTTCTGAATCATTTTGTTTGCAGTGACCCTGGACATATAGCTCCTCACGCACCCCCCTACATGCACAAGCGGCATCTGCTGGTCTGGCGTACGTAAGGTCAGTGCAGGGGTGTGCTGATTCAGCAGGGGGAGCAGAGCATGACTCAGACCTGGCCTTGGGCAGGTAGTGCAGTAAGTGTGTCTCTGTGTTGGGGTGTAGTCACCACCAGGGCCACAGTAGTCGATGTTGCAATGTAGCATGCACCAGGAGAGCGGGCTGCATGTAGCGGGACATGTAGGAGTGCAAGACCGCTCAGAGTCTTGGCACATGCATGCCAAGTGTTATGTTTATCAGTCCTGTGGATGCATGAGTCAGTTGCCTGGCCTCATTCACAGCACGATCACAGCCAGCCATGGGCTGTACACTTGTGTCCGCCCTGTCTGGTCCATTTGCCTACACACACATGGCCGCACACCTTTAAAGGCCAGCGTCATGGTGTTCCCCGGGGCGCATCTGCAGCTCCGAGCAGGAACTTGCATGTGGCCAGCACCCCGTGACAGATACGATAGCATTTGCTTGCGACTCCCAGACTACGCACTGCCCGACGTGAGACCGTGTACACAACCCACACGCAGAAGTCCTTGGTCGTAGTTTGCATGCATGAAATGGCCTTCACACGTATTCGTACCCCACTTCAGGCCTGCAACTGTTTCACACAGACACTGCTCATTGCACCGAGCTGTGCCATTTCATCCACAGGACTGGCGCAGGGCAAGCCACTGCCGCTTCAAGGAGAGTCACTGACGCAATGGCAGACCATCCCGGACATATGCTTGACTTCAGGCACGTGGACCTGTACCCTGCACATCTGCTGCATGTACTGGGGGCACTGCCGTTGGCAGTCTTGCAGATCAGTTACCGGCTGATCTTCTGCCTTGCAGATGTCACCTGCATTCAGCCTGTGTTGCATTGTCGCTTGTGCATATTTGAGTGGTCCATGGATGTCTTTCTCTCCAATGTAATGGTAGCTGACCTGGATTACGACAAGAGTGTGCGCCCCCTGTTGTCCCAGGACCTGGAGTATCACTGTGATGCCCGTTTATGGCATGCATGGATGTTTGGCATGCAGGCTGGAAAATGGACCTGGAAGATTGCACGAGTACTCGTGTGCAGTGAGTACATTGAGGTACTACCCAATTGGGCTTTGGTACACATTGGGCCCAGTGGTTGGAATCAGCACATCTGTCAGGGTCAGCTGATGGATTACATCGACAACATGTCAGATGTGGTGGACGATGATCGCTCATTGGATATGTTGGCCTACGCAGCTGCACTCGCGTTCATGGATGAGTGACAAGGTACCTGCAGCCACACCTGGATGTGACCCATTGCATGTGTCCGGACACCTGTTCGCATGTTGGGAATCTGGTCACATGTCCCAAGATGACAGTGGACATGGCTGCATTGGCTTGGCCTCATAATCCATGTGCGGGCAACCGACGCAGGTTGGCACTGACTTGTGTTCGTGATAGACTCCCCGAGGTGGACATGGGCGCCTTCCTACATTCCTTATTCGGACATGCTGCTGCATTGGTCTGCATATTGTGGCACTTCTCTTGGCCGTACTGACATGCACTTGTTGTTAAAGTTTCCGCACTTTCACTTGTCTCCAACTGAGCTGTGTCTTGATTTGTATGCCAATGTGTGTGTCACAGACGCTCTGGCTTCCTGCCAAGCGTTGCCACCCCATCAGGATGGTGGGTTTGTACTTGTGCATTGTCATGTCCCTGTTTTGTGCTTAGCCAGATGCGTATGGCCGTTTACCGGTAACAGGCGGGTGCACTTGTGTCCTGTGTTTGGTTGTGCAAATGTTGGTGTTTGTATCACATTGTGTTCTATGTTGGGGTACTCTGATTCCTATGTGTGTGTGCTACATTGTGTGTGAGATGTCCCTTCAGCTCTGATTTGGCTCACCCTTCTCCAGTGCTTAATTTGTAAAATATGAAGTCCAGGTGCTCAAATGTTTGTCGGAGGCCAACACCCACTTTCCCCGGCTCCACCCACTCACTCTATTGGCTCCACCCACATCCTCAACTGGCACTGCTGAAAGCCAGATGTAATATGTGATCTGAATTTCAGCATAGGAGCCTTCCTCAAGTAAAGTCTTGATAGGATGTCCCCCGCCCCTCATCTCTCCATAGCCCCTTTCTCATGTATTTCATTTGTTTTGTAGCGCTTCTCATACCAGATTATGGTGTGGGAGCACTTTACATCAAACACACATAAAGACAATGAATAATATATGTGTAAGTCAGTGTATAGAAAATGTAACATAAGACCAAGGGTACTACCCGGTGTAGGCATTTTTTAAGAGTGCTTGGGCTGGAGAAGCACAAACTTGGGATTCAAAACGTAACACAGTGGTTAGGGTTACATTTACTAATAAGAATTCACTTCTGCCCAAACAAACCCTTTTTAGCAGCATTACGGTAATGAAAGACTGAAAAAATATAACTTTGTAACCTGTATCATGTAGTTTGCATGCAGCTCTTTGATGGCAGTTTATAGCTCACTGAGCTAGATTATTATTGTAACAAGTGAACTGTACAGAAACAAAAGGATCTTTTGTGACAAAAGTAGTAAATCTCACAGCTATGCACATTGATGTGATCTGCTGCATGGTGCACATTCGTGCAGCACAACTGAGTTCTCCGTCAGTAAACACGTTCGGCATGAGGCTCTTGTTTTAAGCCGGGTGTTGTCACCTCTTTTGGGGGGGGGGGGACAAATTGGAAGTCGCTCATAGTCAGAGCTGCTGACAGAACGATGTGCAAGTCCCGGCGTCAGTTCAACTTCCTGTGATTCTGGGCAAATCATGTAATCTCCTTCAAAATAAGATTGTCTCACCTAAAAAAAAGTAAAGTGGATCTTGTGTAATGTTACTGGTGCTTATGCACACTGCCCCAGTGCCAATGGGCAGGGTTCATGCTATATAAAGCCACAAAACCAATAACAAAAAATAGCCTGCCAGATTCTAATCAGACTAACTCTCTGGTGTGATTAATGAAACGGATGATCCTGAAATGCGGGCCGAATTATGTTCTGTTCCAATCCGACAAATCTCACTGAGAGACTCGAATCTCGGTGGCCCCTCACCACATTCGGCAGAGGGGCCCCATTACTTTGCCTCAGGCCAGTAGTTAAACTGTTGCCTCACTGTGACAGTGACTTCCCTGTGGAGTTTGCACTTAAGAGCTGGCTGCACACGCATTCACCTGGGAATGCGAAGCTGGATGCTTTCAGTTTTCTCTCTCCACCTCAGCCCATTTTAGGTGAATTCCAAGGCAGTTCTATGCACATAGGCTGACATCCATCTGGACCCTGCCATGACACTCACCACTGCGCCAGGACACTGGTCTCACTGTAAGCCGCTAATAGTCTTCAACAGCCCCAGCTACAGTCGAAACTAACCAGTTTGACATTGACCCCAAGGCGAGGTCAAGAGGCCTGAAATATTTCTGCATCCGGCGAATTTAAACCTGCCACCTTTTTTACTCGAAAGCACAATGTTAACAAAACAGCATGTCCGTGCTTCAAAAGCAAAGTTAGATTATTACTCATGGGTTCATATTTTTAATATAATCTGCAAAACGAATGCTGTTTTGTTCCAGAAAAAACGTGTGGTTTTTTTATAGCACTGGGGACTGTGTTGTATTAATGTGAGTTAAAATTCTGCAACACTCCACAGTCTGACTACGTTCACTGAAGTGGCAAGTGCCTGCCATTCTCTAAACTGGAGCGCCTATGCACGGTGGTGCCAAAACCAAGGATGGGATTGAGGGAAGTAGGCGATCTTTCAGCGCACAAGGTGTTAATCAGAGGGCAAAGAAACAAAATACAAGTCACTGCTTCAGAGTTGTGAAGAGGAGTCTAACAAGCACGTAACTATCTCAGCTCTAATCTAGTATCCTGTAACAGTAACCTCCATGCAAACCACCACGCTCAAGAAAATCAACTTTTGGTTAATTACTCAGACACGCAGCTTCAAATAAAATCGCTGAACTTCCTGTGCGTTATGCGTGTG
Organism: Lissotriton vulgaris; assembly: GCF_964263255.1. Lineage (NCBI taxonomy): Eukaryota > Metazoa > Chordata > Amphibia > Caudata > Salamandridae > Lissotriton > Lissotriton vulgaris. The sequence goes on from NC_141685.1 coordinate 1,474,584,161, forward strand.
AACACATCATAAGGCGAGCGGCGGTGACAATTTAAAAAGGTTACACACGCTGCCTCACGCAGCCCCAAATGACCAAATCCTGCCCATTTAGTGACCTGCCTACGGCAGCACTGACTGCAGGGAATGGATTTATTTCTGGCACAGCTCTTCACGAAGTCTCGGCCACAAAGTGAGAATGTGAACACATTTTATTGTGTGACACACGTTATGCAGTCACACACAGTTCAAGACCCGGTGCTAATAAATAAGTGCCGGTGCTAAGCACCGGAAAGCTCCGGCTCAAATTAAGCACTGCCCTTCTCCCTTTCAGGCAGTGTGGTTTTCACTTCTGTGCTTGTTCAGAGGTGTGATATTGCTGAGTTATATGACTTGTGCTCTTGGTTGGTGTTGTTACTCTTGGGCATGGTTTGTCTGTAGTTGTGCTGCACTTAATTGTGCATGTGTGCCATTGTGCCCATCTCCCCTCGTCCCCCCAGTCCCTGCTGGTTCCTCTCCCTGTTGCTGTTGTGTCCCCGTGTACTGCCATCATCTCCAGACTGATGTGGTGGACACCATTTCTTCCATGTCATCCAGCTCCTGGTGTGGTGCTGGACACCACCTCAGGTGTGCATTGCTGCCTTCTTGTTGTTGGCGTGTTTTTGCTAGTTTGTGCATTTTGCATCATTCCGGATGTTCTGGTTTTCTTCCATTATCCTCCTTCACTCTCAGGCTGCATTCACCTTGTCCAAGATTGCCTGCCAAGTTCAATGTTTTGGTGCCAATGGGGCTTGTGGGGTTGTATCCTGATTCGGGTTGCCGCCATTGTGCTTGGCTGTTGTTTTCTGTTTGGTTTGTCTTTCTTCTTCAGGCTTTTGTTGTGCTTATTCCCACCTACCGTGTGTGTCGCGGGCCTGGCTGTACTTATCCCTGCTTTCCTCATTGTGAATGGGCTCATCGCACTTTTTTTGTCTTGTGGTTTGTGTTTTTATCTCCATCGAGGTGGTTGTATCATGGACATTGGCTGCGGTTTTGGCAGACTATCGCATGGTAACGCCTTGTTGTGAATTCCACATTGACACAGGGTTATTTTCCCACGATAGGCTGCTATGTGTAAAGTTGCGTTAGCAGATTTTGGTGATCTTTAGCACACACTCTTGTGAATATACCCCCTAATGTATTTACGCGTAATGGCACATGATTTTGCTGTAATTTTGAGTAATTGCACAACAGCAAATTATGAAAGTTAATTCTACCCCTACTTTTTAGTTGCTACCTATACATTTGCTGTCTCTTTGAGAATGTTTATTTTCTATTAGTGAAATTAGAGAACATTATTGCTTACCATTGATGGAGTTCACAGTCACTCTCATTTGCTTGCTTCTTATCTGTCAGCTGCTGTAGGCTTCCTTCCTCTTCATGTGTTTGTTCCTTCCCTGGAGCATGGATGCATTACTTATTCTATACATGCGGAAAAGCTTTGCAGGTCCGTGGAACCCTATCCGGGGGATAAGCTGCTAAGATTTTTCAACAGCAATTCATTTTATAACCACGTCTAACACTCGAAATTCCCCTTTCTTTGCAGAAAGCTAAGCTTGATGTTTCATGGACAGTACTCAGGTTTTGAATTGCATGTTGCTTACATGGTGTCAAAGGAAAGTTATCTATTGAACCCACCACGCACCACCGCACCCAACAGATGCCTCACCGCTGCTGGAGCAAAGTCACCGAAGACCAGCTAACCACCACCCTCTTCCAGAGCCTACCCGCCGACCATACCAACCCCGACACCGCCACACGCAACCTCAGACAGTGGATCAATGACTGCGCCAAGACCCTCGCCCTGATCAAGAAACCCTCCAACAATCATACCAACAGGAAAGCCAGCTGGTTCACTGAAGACCTCCGGGCCTCCAAGTAAACCTGCCGAAAGCTGGAGAAGATCTGGCTCCGTGAAAGAACACCGGACAACCATGCCGCCCACAAGAATGCAACCCGCAGACACCATCACCTCATCAGATCTGCCAAAAGGGCCTCCTTCAAAGACCGCCTAGACAACAAGGCGCACAACAGCAAAGAGCTCTTCAACATCGTGAAGGAACTCTCCAACCCCAGCTCCAACACCAACGATGTCCCACCCTCGCAGGACCCGTGCGACTCGCTGGCCACCTTCTTCCACCGCAAGATCACAGACATCCACGACAGTTTCAACGCCACGACCGCCCCGACAATCACTGAGACCTCTGCCCCCACGACCACCATCCGCACCAACCGCCTGCTCTACTGGACCAACATCAATGACGATGACACCGTCAAAATCATGAACACCATCCACTCCGGAACTCCGTCAGATCCATGCCCACACGACATCTTCAACAAAGCCAACACATCCATTGCACCCCATCTCCGGAAAGTCATCAACACCTCCTTCGAGACAGCAACCTTCCCGGAGAGCTGGAAGCACGCCGAGATCAACGCCTTACTCAAGAAACCCAAGGCGGACCCCAAGGACCTCAAGAACTTCCGGCCCATCTCCCTGCTCCCGTTCCCGGCAAAGGTCATCGAGAAGACCGTCAACGAACAACTGACCCGCTACCTCAAGGAGAACAACATCCTGGACCCTTCCCAGTCCGGGTTCCGCTACAACCACAGCACTGAGACTGCCCTCATCGCCGCCACCGATGACATCAAGTCCCTGCTGGACAACAGAGAAACGGCGGCCCTCATCCTCTTGGACCTGTCAGCCGCCTTCGACACTGTCTGTCACCACACACTACGAACACGCCTCCACAACGCTGGGATCCACCTCCTTCCTCTCCGACAGAACACAGAGCGTCCGCCTTCCCCCCTTCCGCTCCGAAGCCACCGAGATCATCTGCGGCATACCCCAGGGCTCATCCCTCAGCCCAACTCTGTTTAACATCTACATGGCACCGCTCGCCCACGTCGCCCATCGGTACGACTTCAACATCCTCTCCTACGCCGATGACACCCAGCTGATACTCTCCCTCACCAAGGAGCCCCACACTGCCAAAACCAACCTTCACGAAGGAATGAAGGCCGTTACTGAATGGATGAGGAACAGCCGACTGAAGCTGAACTCGACAAGACGGAGGTCTTCATCCTCTGATCCAATCCTTCGGCCTGGGACGACTCCTGGTGGCCGACCGCATTGGAAACCGCTCCAACACCCACCGACCACGCACGCAACCTAGGGGTCATCCTCGACTCCACCCTCTCCATGACTAAACAGGTCAATGCCGTCTCCTCCTCCTGCTTCAACACCCTCCGCATGCTCCGTAGGATCTACAAGTGGATCCCCACTGAAACGAGAAGAACAGTCACCCAGGCCCTTGTCAGCAGTAGGTTGGACTATGGAAACGCCCTCTACGCAGGAGGCTCGGCCAAACTCATGAGACGGCTCCAAAGCATCCAGAGCACCTCTGCACGCCTGATCCTTGATATCCCTCGCCGCAGCCACATCACACCCCACCTGAGGGTCCTGCACTGGCTCCCGGTCAACAAGAGGATAACCTTCAAGCTCCTCACTCACTCACACAAGGCACTCCACAACACCGGACCAATGTACCTCAACAGACGACTCAGCTTCTACACCCCCACCCGCCAGCTCCGCTCCGCCGACCTCACCCTCGCTACAGTCCCCCGCCTCCGAAGAGCGACCTTAGGCGGCAGTTCGTTCTCCCACCTCGCCGCAAAGACCTGGAACACCCTCCCCATCCACCTACGGCAGACCCAAGACCTGCTGACCTTCAGAAAAATCCTCAAGACCTGGCTTTTCGAGCAGTAGCAGCATTCCCCACCCCAGCGCCCTGAGACCCTCACGGGTGAGTAGTGCACTTTACAAATGATATGATTGATTGATTCATCTGAGTTTGCACCATGCAGCTCTTTGGTGTGAACTCAAGTTCAAGCTGCACTCAAGTGGGTGGAACTGGTCAGTAAATGCCTCTCAGCCCACCTCGAGCAGCACCACATTCTGGACGAATTCCAATTTGGTTTTCGCCCAGCCCATGGCACTGAAACTGCGGTGCTCACTGCCATGGAGGAGCTTCGAATGCGCGCAGACAGGGGCCAATCCGTGGCCCTGATTTTATTAGACCTGTCTGCCGCATTCGATACTGTTAATCATGGGATTCTGCTCAAGCGGTTGAGAGAGGCAGGGATCGATGGCACGGCCCTGATCTGGTTTCACTCCTACCTCAGCGAAAGAAAACAGGCCGTATCCCTCCCCCCTTTCCAATCGGTCTTTTCCCCTGTCCCTCACGGTGTTCCCCAGGGTTCCTCTATCAGTCCGATTCTTTTTAATGTTTACTTGAAACCACTGGTCACGTTAATTAAATCACATAACATGACCACAGTAAACTATGCGGACGATACCCAGCTCCTCTTCTCTTGGGAAGGCGAAGATTCCATCTCCTTGCAAGCCTTCCACGAGTGTCTAAGAGACACGGCGAGCTGGTTGCATCGGAACTCCCTTCAGTTCAACGCCTCGAAAACCGAGGTGCTGTTCTGCCCTGCGAGTCGCATACCCCGCCCTTTGCCCGCTGAGTTCTGGCCCCCAGAAAACTCCAACAACCCGCCACCTGTCACCAGTGTTCGCAACCTGGGCGTCATGATAAATCACCAACTGAGCATGGAAACGCAGGTCTCAAGAACAGTCGCTACCTGCTCTGGCCTTATGCGCTCACTGCGCAAGGTCCTACCTTTGCTACCTTCCTCCGCCAGAGCACTAGTAGTCAGGTGTACTATTCTTAGTCGCCTCGACTACTGTAATGCCCTGCTGCTTGAATCTCCTGCGACACTACTGGACAGACTCCAACGAGTTCAGTCGGCAGCAGCCAAACTGGCTCTTGGCTGGACCAGGAGATCCTCGGCCACCGCTGCACTGGCGGAGCTGCACTGGCTGCCTCTGAAGCAACGCGTTGCCTTCAAGGCCCTCTGCCTGGTCTTTAAGGCACTACATGGTGCAGGACCCAGACCTCTTCAACGTCTGTTCTCGTGGTACACCCCCACCAGAACACTCAGGTCCACAACTGCCTGCCTTGTGAGAGTGCCCAGATGTAAGAAGGCCAGGACGGGGGGAAGATCGTTCAGAGTAGCAGCAGCCAAGATGTGGAACAGTCTGCCTGTCGATATTCGCCAAATCCCCCATCTCCTCCCCTTCAGGAAACGAATCAAAACATGGCTCTTTCCTCCACCCCTTTAAACTGGCCAGCCACAGTCAATTCCCCCCCCCCGGCAATAAACCCCAGGAGTAGCTACCAGCGCCAGGATACCTGCCAGGTGACAGCCGCGCTCTATAAATATTTTAAATAATAAATAAATAAATAATTAAGTCCCAGACTTAGGCATGACTTAACAGATCAAATACATCAATAGCAGTGAAGCACATTAGACCCCACAATGATGACAGAGAGAGATAATCATCAAAATTATATGTAAATTTGTAATCAAACCAAAAATCATTCAGTCAGTATAATCCAAATCAATTCAAAACAGCAAATAGAAAGACAAACTATTTAAAGTTGTCATTAGGTAAATCAAAGCAGGCACAGTTTTCCCAAGAAGGGAAGCTCCTTAATTTGCTAAGATAAAGTAATCAGAAAATTGGTTCGAACTCAGGCAGAAGATGTCAGCAAGTAAAGTCTCTAAAGGCAAAATTAACTGAATTTTTGGTCAGGTAAGTGAGAATAGGTTTACCAAGGTGTCTAATTCTTTGGGCAGGAGCAAAGAAATACAGGTACTCTCAGAGTGGGAAGGGGTCTGAACTGAGTAACTCCGTAATGTATAATGAAATCGTGCATTCTACAGCACTTTACTTCCCACCATTCCCATGAAAGGAACCAATCAGGATCAAATATTTCACAATAATACGATTCCAGCCTTTTTCCCTGCTAGTACACAATGACGTATCTGCTGCACAACCTTCAGTGTATATCTTGTAGTGGGATGATACAATTTGGTCAACGTGTTCTTTCACACAAGTTCCGAATTTATTATTCGAAGTTCCAAGGAACATATATAGATAAACATTCACACAGAAACAAAAACCATACGATACTATGTAATTAAGGTGGACTGGTGTAGCTTGGCGCCTGAAACCAGAAAAAGGAAAAATACACAGCAGACAGAAAATCGTTTCAATTTAATATGTCATTTTAAAATTGAGGCCTACATTAACTATAGTCAACTTCTTTAATGCGAAAATCATATTATATGTGTATATGTGTGATGCAGATTCAGACACATTGCCCAGTTAGAGAGCTCAGTATTTCTGAATGTTCAAGTGGAACTTACAGGACAGGAACACCTGCTCAGCTTTACCCCATCTTGTAAAGTGCCATTGCGAAATAATCTTATTAGTACATATGAAAATTTGCTAAAATGCTGTTAAGCAGTGAGAAGTCTGCAGGGTCCATTTATAGCAATCATCTAAACACATAAATGTTTCTTGATAGTGTCCATAGACATTGCAAAAAAAAAACACCCTGCTCGCCCCCACTGCCACCACCTTTTGCCTGATTTGATTCAGTCTAAATGCTGAACACTGGCCATCTTCCTTGTCAGTAAAACCCTTCCCTGCATTCCCACACTTACACGGGACAGTATTGTGAAAGCAGCATGACCTTACATAAATCTATTTTTTTATACTCAAAGTATACCAAGCATTATTTCAAGTAGTAATTCCATGCCTCGGTGCTCTAGAAAGCAGGCTGTACGGCTTATGCATTTAAGGGCATTCTATTGATTTAACAGCTGTGCCCCCTCGTCTTGCATCTTTCTCTGCTGCAGCGTTTATCAGTGATGTCAAAATACAACAGCTCTTTGAGGGAATTTTATCTGCAGTTCAGTACCAGCAGTAGTCCATGCATTCGGATGCATGATCTTCAAGGAGAGAGAGAGAGAGAGAGAGAGAGAGAGAGAGAGAGAGAGAGAGAGAGAGAGAGAGAGAGAGAGAGAGAGAGAGAGAGAGAGAGAGAGTCTCTGCTTGTAAGCCTGTGCTCCTATCTGTCTGCCTTCATGGATTTAGGTCTGTCTTTTGTCAGCATGTGCACATGATTGTCTGCCGGTCTGTACTTAACGTTGCGTCGGCTTTGTGTGCATGGGTAAGGTTGAGTATGCGCTCCGAAACTAGTAGATCTGGTTATAAGGTACGAATGTATGCAGACAAAGGAACGCAATAATGCTCTATCCTTGCATTAGTATTTTAAACTGTGAAGCATATCCACCATTACATTTTCCAAGATATGGCAAATTCGTGATTTGAAAACATTCTGAACGGGACTTTTTGCAACAATCCTGCAATATTTACAGAAGCCTGAGCAAAATCTAAAAATAACACAGTTTGTCCCTACTTTTATTGACCCAGCGCTACTGCTGGATGGTTTTCAGTAGAGAGATGTTTTCTACCTCTCTCTCCTCACTGCCTGGTAAGTGACCCACTATGAACTTCCTGTGGAAGTGGAGCTTACCATCTGGAAGATGCACATATGCAACGATCAGGAGGCCTGGACGACTGGAGGTCGGGACACAGCTGGGATGTGAACATCCAGGCCATTCTCTAAATCCCCTTCACTTTTTGTAGACACCGTACTCCTTGCACCTTTTCTTCCACAACACCAATTCTCTTCCATCCCGATGGCAAACATCCCCAATGGCAATTTCTTCCGGGTGTCCCCTCCTCCTATGTTACCCGTTTTCATTGCAACACCTACACTTATTTGGCACTCATTTTCATATGCCGCCCTCAACCAATCTCACCTCCTCCTTTTCCCGCATGAAGTGTTTTCTTGTGCCCAAGGCCGGACTGGCCATAGCGGGCACCGGGCGTTACCCCGGTGGGCCGCCAGCTGCCATATCAGCTCCCTGTAACAAAAGCAGCTGCAGTGTCGGCCGCCAGACTCAATTGCCAGGGCTTTTTGCATTGCCAGTCCGGCCCTGCTTGGGCCCCACACTCACATGGAACACATTTTCTGGTGTGTTCCTCTCATCTTTGGCACTCTTTTTCCTGGGCCTCCACCCCCTATAGAACTGATTACCCCCTCGGTCCACGCGATGGCGTCCATTCTCCTGCTTACCCCACTCTCTCTTGTGATTTCTTTCCCCAACAGCATCTGCATTACACATATTTGCCCTGAATGAAATTATAACTCCCTCCACCCTCCTACCACCATCAATTACAATGGTAGGAGAGTGGAGTGGACTACACTAACAGCTCCTTCCAGCACCACATATTTCATGAAAAGGCTTTGAGGCTAGGAAGCAAGATATCAGAAAGATTCCTGACCGAGCCCAGATTTCAAAACGAAATCTACTCTCTCTGGCACTAGACATTCCTTTTCTTGCCTCTTTCTAGCTGAAAGGCACAGTGCTGTATTTCTGACTCTACATCGGGCCATAGTATTTTGGTAACAAGCGTGTTTTTGCCTTATGCTAAAATAGTGCCAATTTTCTTTTTGAGCCTGCAAAACTTGGTAAATGGACTCTCAATAAACTGGGACCCACAATATGCTGAAGTTTACACAATAACTGCAACGTAAAGAGGAATATATGATGTTACAATGCAAACAATTACAACACATGCTTTTCCAATGCAGGGGGTTTGGGGAGGTTCTCCCCCCACGAACATTTTGGAAAAAGACAGACCAAAATGGTGCATTTTAAAGCACATTTTTCATTACATATTTAATTATATCAACTTTCAAAGCACATTAACTAGTAGATGATGACCTTAAGGAGCCCCAGGTTACCCACCAAGTCATATGTGTACCCATAGACATTCTTACAGAGACCACCAAAAATAGACTGAAACATACAAACCTCTATTAGTAAATCTGTGATCTGTTTTAATTCTTTATGAACATTCTAAAAAATTGGGGTTGTTGATCGACTGTGGGTATGACACGGCGGGCTTCTCCATTTGAGTGGAGGAGCGCGGCCCACAAATAAGAGCCCCAGTCCGTCCAGAGCTAAAAAATAACAAGCATTTGCAATGCAATAGGTCTTGCAATGTTTGAAAATTAAAGCTCTTGGTGTGAGAAATGACAATGGTTTTTAATTTTGTTTTCTATATATAGTGGAGTGATGATATTTGCATAGTGCTATTTCTATTCATATGACCTTGCGGCGCAGGAGAACCAGAAAATGGGAAATAGGTTATAAGGGGCGGGGGGAGACAAGAGTAATATGCTGGATGTGGAAAAAAAAGTAATTATGGAATTATATGCTCTTGAAGCCTAAAGATTTTAAACTGGACTATGTATTTCACAACCATAACACATAATCCACAACCTTCTGCATAATCTTAGATTAGAACACATTGTAGCACATACAAAAAAAAAGCATGACACGTGGTGATGGGCACTGGCATGTTCTCTCTAAGGTTTAATTTGGCACCGTAGAGTTAGTGATTGTTAAATTTAAGTGCTAAACTGGTACTAATGTGGTTAATCTTTTCCCATCCAGTAGTTATTGTTACAGATATTGTTTTTAGTAAAAAGTCTTTAATGTGCAATATAAAAAACTTTCAAAATAAACATAGATGCACAGATAGACACACACAAACATGCAAGCACGGATAGAAAGACACACGTTTACACAAACGCATGCATAGAAATGCACACGTTTGGAAATAGCCGGCTGCAGCCACATACACAGATAGACAAAGCCACACAAGCACACACCCACACTTACGCACAAACACACATATACAGGCACAATCACATAGAAGCACAGACACACGCTCCCATAGACAAGCATATAAGCAAGCAAGCACATACATAAACAGCATTAACAATAGGAGATACATTTACAAACTCACACATGCATGCAGATATATATAAGCACACATACACAGGCACTCACATATACCTACGCATATGTGCACTCAGATACACATGCATGCAGCCACGCACGCACACATTTACACACACACACACACTCTTGTGTTTCTTGTGTCACCCCTGTGAGGTGTCTTGAATGAAATATTTATTTCACATTTTTTGATAATGAAAGCATTTGAAGTGCTTTGACGTATCAGCTGATAGATGGAGATAACAATAGAGAGAGATGAGTTTGTAAGATGGAGGAGAGCGATATGTAAAACACAGAAGGGAGAAATAGAGATACAGGTTTAAAGAAACAAAAGATGTTACGGACAGAGAGTGAGATGGGGCAACATGGGTGGATGGGTACATAGAGATCAAGAGAGAAAGGCGAAACAGATGAAGACAGGTGAGAGAAAAGGTAGAGGTGAATGTGTGAAGTGAGAGAGAGAGGTGGAGGGAGAGAGAGATGGGTCGACGGGTAAAGAAGTAAGACGGAGCAAGAGAGAGTGTGGATGAAAAGACAAGAGGATGTGTACGGGGAGAAGGACAAAGAGGTGGGAGAGAGATGAAGAGACAAGGGATAGGGACATGTGAGATAGAAAGAGAGGGAGGAAAGAAGGAGGAGAGATTGGGAGACTTGTGGGCTGGCAAATTGGGAAAGAGCGAGGATGGACGAGTGAGATTTGGAGAGAGAGAGAGACACTTAGAAAGAGAGCACATGAAAGTAAATGAGAGATAGGGAAAGAGGGTGTATAACAGAGACACAGATCAGCCAAAATAAAATGTTTGCACAGAGCATGGATGGTAGAGTGAGAAGCTGGGATGGGGTGTAACAAGTGAGAGTTAACGGTGCAGCGCCACTGCACTTTTCTCCCAAATACTGCACCGAGGCAGGATCTGAATCTAGGGTCCAGTTTTTATTTCGCTCTGAGGTTTTTAGCAGGCACGTACAGCCAACAAGGAAAAATCTTTGCAGAGACTGTTAGCATGTGTAAGAATGACAAAATAATAAAGTGTCAGAAAATTTAAACAACCACTAATACCAGTGTGGGGTGTAAGAGCATTTTACATCACACATAATACACAGATGCAATCAATCATACATGTGTAAATCACTGTTTAGGAAATGTTACATAAGACAAAGGGCTACAAGGTGTAGGAGTCACATGACAACCATAATAGTAGGCAGCATAGTTTAATAGTAATAGTGATTGGTCTGGAGAAACACAAACTCTGAATTTAAAACGTAATACCATGGCTGGGGGTTCTCTTTAATAAGCAGAATTGATTTCTACCCAAATGAACCCTTTTTCTGAAAAATTAAGATAATCAAAGACTGGGGAAAAACCATAATGCTCCAATTTATACCTTGCAGTTTGCATGCAGCTCTTACATGACAGTTAAGAGCTCACTGTTCTATGTTAGGATTTTAACGTATTAAATGCAAGTAACAATAGGGTCTCTCTGACAAAAGCAGTAATCCAATGACCTATTTACATTATGTGCGCTTTGTGATCTGCATGGTACATGTTCTTAGCAACAGGCCCATTAACCCTCTGCGCTTTCTTTCCATGAGTCAAAACGTCCAAGATAAAACACCGTCTGTCTACTAAGAATATTAATCACTGGAGTTATCATGACATTTTTATTGTTGCAGAAAATTGTTGGAGGCCAGGAAGGAGGCAGCAAGTGCTCTTAAAACCATTTTTTACTTGCAAACACGACACCCCCACCTGAAGTCAGTGCCAACCGCGGTCCATGCAGGTACCAGCAGTGGGGTGATGGGGCCGGGTAAGGGGGATTTAGGGGGACGGTGCAGAGGGAAAATTAAAATTTTTAGTAATTTTCCCTCTGCATTGTCCCTCGAAATCCCTCTTTACAGTGCCCCTGTAGCCCACCGCTGTTACCTACACAGGTTGCGGCTGGTCAGCGCCTAGTGCAGTCACACTGCCCTAGAGTCTTCCTGCTCAAGGGCCCTGTGACCTCAGTGACATTCACCGTCACTCTAAGGTGTGCTGCTTCTTAGGCCTGCCAGCAAGACTGGAGGTGAACTTCAGAATGAATCGTAGCGGACAGGCCTTCAAGGTTAACCCACACTTGCTACTGCTAGGGTCCACCTGATGGTGCTAAAACAGCAGGGCAATTAAGATCTTGCGGGACCTTCTAAGGTCTAGTTTGGGAATGTGCTCCCTTGGGGAGAGTGGTCTGGTGGACTGGTCATGAATGCTGAACCTGGTTCCCTAGTTCGAAATTCAGCAGCTATGAGCAAAGTGCCACACCCTGTCCCCCACTGAACACCATGCTGAGAGAAACTTGCACTGCACTGACCCGCTATAAACTCCCAGATGTGAGACAATTCAAATTACGCACTAGACAAGAGCAATATGATGCCTAAAAAATTTTTACATCTTAGAAAAAAAACCACTCATAGGTAATGCAAGATTAAATAAAGCGTGTGAAATGTAATCAGGAACAACATGGTTACCTTTTTCTTTTTACACTAATTACTCAGAACTCAGTGAGTGCTTTTGCCTCAAAAGTTAAGGCCATGACTACAGGGCTGAGAAGGGACCCGCTTCAATGCACATTGTTTATATTCTTACAAAAGGAAAGCAGTATGGTTTAAAAAGACCACGTTTGTGAATACAGAGCCGCAGTATGCATTTTGTTTTCCATTTGATCCAACAAGCAGGTATTTCAGTCCCTCCAGGAATATTACACTTTCCCACCCATGGAAAACATAGTTGTTCAAAGTGAGAGGAGACGATAAAAATAGCGCTTTACTGGCAAACACCGGAAAGTGGTGCTAATGTGTTTAGGTGTGAATACATCAATCTGTCTTGCTTTAGTTAGTTAGTTATTTTTCATATTTTGAATGTTTTATTTCTCTCCACCCTGAGGCTGCACTTAGAAATTGAAAAATGTCAGAAAAAGACAACGTTTCCAGCAAGTGTTATTCTTTTTTGGATCCATTTAACTGGGGAGCAAATAAATGAAAGGTGGAAAGATAAGGTAATGCTTGTTTCTTGAAGTCTCGGTTTTTACTACATGAGGAGGAGCGAGACAGAAAGAGAGGGAAGAGGGGGACAAAGAGGGGGGAGAGGGGCCCCTGCCTGCAGTGCAGTTGTGATTTCCCCCTCAGTCTGACTGACTCACGGAATCAGTCACGGCCCGAAAAAAGGCCGCACTCAGAGGGGGCCGGTTTTGCTGGATTTGCCCCAGCAAAACAGGCCCCCTCTGAAACAAGCATTGGAAATGCAATAGGTCTCGCATTAGGAAAGTTTGAGCTATTGGTATTGTAAATGACACTTTTTTTATTTATGTGTTGGTTTTGAAAGTAGCAAAATTAATAGCTTTGTCAGTTACAATGTCAATAGTTTTAACTTTTGCAAATGTGACACCTATAGCATTTGTAATGCAATGTGTGTTGTATTTACGTGACTTAGATGTATTAATATTACAAATAACAATGGCTTTTACTTTTGTAAATAATTAATACTTAAATAAAAGTTATTGTAATTTATAATGGCAATAGCTTAAACGTTTGTAAATAACTTTTGTGAAGATTATGTTCAGTGTATTTTATTGTGACGAAAATCCAAGAACATTGCATTTGCACCTACACACACACAGAGCCACACACATATAGATGTGGTGGTGGTGGATCTGGGGGATATGGTGGTGGTGGATGTGGTGGTGATGGTGGATGTGGTGGTGATGGTGGTGGATGTGGGGGTGGATGTGGTGGTGGAGTGGTGGTGGTGGAGGTGGTGGATGTGGTGGTGGTGGATGTGGATGTGGTGGATGTGGTGGTTGTGGTGGATGTGGTGGTGGTGGATGTGGTGGTTGTGGATGTGGTGAAAGTGGTGGTGGATGTGGTGGTGGAAGTGATGGTGGTGGGTATGGTGGATGTGGTGGTGGTGGATGCGGTGGTGGATGAGGTGGTGGATGAGGTGGTGGATGTGGTGGTGATGGTGGATGCGGTGGTGGATGCGGTGGATGTGGTGGTGGTGGATGCGGTGGTGGTGGTAGTGGTGGATGGGGTGGTGGTTGTAGTGGATGTGGTGGTGGATGTAGTGGGGGTGGATGTCATGGTGGATGTGGAGGTGATGGTGGATGTGGTGGTGGTAGTGGTGGTGGAGGTGATGGTGGATGTGGTGGATGTGATGGTGGATGTGGTGGTGATGGTGGATGTGGTGGTGGATGCGGTGGTGGTGTATGCGGTGGATGTGGTGGTGGATGCGGTGTTGGTGGTGGATGCGGTGGTGGTGGTGGATGTGGTGGTGGATGTAGTGGTGGTGGTGGTGGATGCGGTGGTGGTGGTGGATGCAGTGGTGGTGGTGGATGCAGTGGTGGTGGTGGATGTGGTGGATGTGGTGGTGGATGTGGCGGTGGATGTGGAGGTGATGGTGGATGATGTGGTGGTGGTGGTGGATGGGGTGGTGGTTGTGATGTGGTGGTGGTGGATGCAGTGGTGGTGGATGCGGTGGATGTGGTGATGGTGGATGCGGTGGTGGATGTGGTGGTGGTGGTGGATGGGGTGGTGGATGTGGTGGTGGATGTAGTGGTGGTGGGTGTGGTGGTGGATGCGGTGGTGGTGGTGGATGCGGTGGTGTTGGATGTGGTGGTGGTGGATGTGGCGGTGGATGTCATGGTGGATGTGGAGGTGATGGTGGATGTGGTGGTGGATGTGGTGGTGATGGTGGATGTGGTGGTGGATGCGGTGGATGTGGTGATGGTGGATGCGGTGGTGGTGGTGGATGCGGTGGTGGTGGTGGATGCGGTGGTGGTGGTGGATGGGGTGGTGGTTGTGGTGGATGTGGTGGTGGATGTGGTGGTGGTGGTGGTGGATGTGGTGGTGGTGGATGCGGTGGTGGTGGAAGTGGTGGTGGATGTGGTGGTGGTGGATGCGGTGGAAGTGCTGGTGGATGTGGTGGTGGATGTGGTGGTGGATGTGGCGGTGGTGGATGTGGTGGTGGATGTGGTGGTGGTGGATGTCATGGTGGATGTGGAGGTGATGGTGGATGTGGTGGTGGTGGTGGATGTGATGGATGTGGTGGTGGATGCGGTGGATGCGGTGGATGTGGTGGTTGTGGTGGATGTGGTGGTGGTGGATGTGGTGGTTGTGGATGTGGTGAAAGTGGTGGTGGATGTGGTGGTGGAAGTGATGGTGGTGGGTATGGTGGATGTGGTGGTGGTGGATGCGGTGGTGGATGAGGTGGTGGATGAGGTGGTGGATGTGTTGGTGATGGTGGATGCGGTGGTGGATGCGGTGGATGTGGTGGTGGTGGATGCGGTGGTGGTGGTAGTGGTGGATGGGGTGGTGGTTGTAGTGGATGTGGTGGTGGATGTAGTGGGGGTGGATGTCATGGTGGATGTGGAGGTGATGGTGGATGTGGTGGTGGTAGTGGTGGTGGAGGTGATGGTGGATGTGGTGGATGTGATGGTGGATGTGGTGGTGATGGTGGATGTGGTGGTGGATGCGGTGGTGGTGTATGCGGTGGATGTGGTGGTGGATGCGGTGTTGGTGGTGGATGCGGTGGTGGTGGTGGATGTGGTGGTGGATGTAGTGGTGGTGGTGGTGGATGCGGTGGTGGTGGTGGATGCAGTGGTGGTGGTGGATGCAGTGGTGGTGGTGGATGTGGTGGATGTGGTGGTTGATGTGGCGGTGGATGTGGAGGTGATGGTGGATGATGTGGTGGTGGTGGTGGATGGGGTGGTGGATGTGGTGGTGGATGTAGTGGTGGTGGGTGTGGTGGTGGTGGTGGATGCGGTGGTGGTGGTGGATGCGGTGGTGTTGGATGTGGTGGTGGTGGATGTGGCGGTGGATGTCATGGTGGATGTGGAGGTGATGGTGGATGTGGTGGATGTGGTGGTGATGGTGGATGTGGTGGTGGATGCGGTGGATGTGGTGATGGTGGATGCGGTGGTGGTGGTGGATGCGGTGGTGGTGGTGGATGGGGTGGTGGTTGTGGTGGATGTGGTGGTGGATGTGGTGGTGGTGGTGGTGGATGTGGTGGTGGTGGATGCGGTGGTGGTGGAAGTGGTGGTGGATGTGGTGGTGGTGGATGCGGTGGAAGTGGTGGTGGATGTGGTGGTGGATGTGGTGGTGGATGTGGCGGTGGTGGATGTGGTGGTGGATGTGGTGGTGGTGGATGTCATGGTGGATGTGGAGGTGATGGTGGATGTGGTGATGGTGGTGGATGTGATGGATGTGGTGGTGGATGCGGTGGATGCGGTGGATGCGGTGGTGGATGCGGTGGTGGTGGTAGTGGTGGATGGGGTGGTGGTTGTAGTGGGGGTGGTGGTGGCATTTGACAGGTCATTTGATTTCAGTGTGTCAGCTATTCTCAATTATACAATGTTTTATAGATCTAAACACCCCTCTGTGCAACACCACACCGCGATCTCAGGCCAAGAGTAAAGTAAACTATTACAGATGTAAGCTGCAACTCATGGTCGAGGTATTTCAAACTACCTTTGACTTACTATGACATCCCTTTTTGGTTCCCCACAAATTGCACACAGATGAATATTTGTAGGCTTACCGCAACTTGGTCCTACTGCCAGTCCTGTGGTGCTGCTATGCTGGCATCACACAAAAGGCAGGGGTAGAAGGTCTCTCTCAGAGGAGCTCAGACTGCTGCAAGTCAAGTGGCATCATGTGAAGGATACTGCTGGCTGAAGGTATCAGTCGTCCAGAATTGTCACTCTGTGCTCCCTGGTCTCAGTCAATGCTGGTGCTCGGCTATAAGCGTCCTGCAAGGATGGAGCTGCAGAGATTCCTCTCTTGACTAGGCCTGGGGCTCAGAAGAGTGAACTGACTGCATACTGACTGCAATGTCACTCCATGGTGGCTGCAGAGGAGTCTTTTAAACAACAACGACCATCTTTTAAACACCGCTCAGCACTGTTAGGAGCAGCGTGATTATACAACAAGTGTGTGACCCCACCCAGCCCCTCCAGGAGGTGGACATGTCAGGAGAATGTCATCTATGCGATCCGGCAGCGACAGCGTGCCCCATGCCCCCATGAGGACTCAGATCAGTGGTCCTCATTTTCAATCATTGTCTGCTGGTACTTGGGGTGGCCCACAGGACTAAAACATATCTGTCCAGTCCTTGCGGCACAAAAGAGTGCAACTCCCTCTGTCACACATGGTGAAAAAGTGTCACTGGAGTTTTTATTTGGAAACCGCCAAAAAAAGAACTATATGTTCATAAATCCACCATGTATTTGCTACATCAACTATGACTTACATTAGATATTATTAAGAACATCGTATACATCAATATGATCTGCTGAATTCAGTATGTGTGTGTCAAGAATGAATGATGTTAGAATGGTGGTTATGTGTCCGTCTCTGTAGGACTTACGTTTTTCTATTTTCATAATATATGTTTTGTATGCACAAATAAGATTATGTAGAATTGAATACATATATTTTTATACTTTTTCAATTATTAGTGTCACTATTGGTTTTTACATACACATGTTTTGAGAGACTGTTGTGAAGTAGCCATAGAGAATTTACATTGAAGAAAAAGTGTCACTGGATCATAGCAGCAGCTGGCACCCGGAAAAACAAATTCAAGCTGCCGTTGCCAGTGTCCAATCATCTTGCATGGCCATGGTGGGCAGGCGCGCCTTGTCTAAAACAGGCAAGGCACTGCCCCTCTAAAAAACGTGTGGGCACTGCTGGGTGATTATTACTCTGGATTGGATCTTGTTTTGTTATTGTCATATAGTAGAAGGGCTGAGTGAGACCCAGGTTGGCTGAATCATTCTAATAATGCATGGCTAATGCATTTTAGTGAGGTGATGCAGATCACCACACTAAAATGTGTTAGTCTAACCCCTAATGAGTGGTACTTGGCAGGGCTGGATTCTCACAAACTATCTGAACCAGACTGCTGTTGCTTCGTAAGCCTTTTTTTAAAAACGTTTGTGGTTGACCGAAGCAAATTTTGTCAGAAGTCAGTATCGCTTAATTAAAAAAAGAGATCGGTGTGATGGGTGGTGGAGGTTTATAGCAGCAACCAACGCTTTAAGCATTTGAAATCACAGTAGTGATCACAGCTGCCACCATAGCAGGGGAAACAGCAGCAACAACAGATTCTGACACAACAAGAGAAAACAAAAGGGAATGCAACAGTAACCTCTGCATAAACAGTAGCATTGGTTTAACTATAACAAACTACAGCAACAGTGGCCACGATAGCTGCGACCAGTGTCATCACCAAGGCAAAACAGTAGCGCCTGTAGGGCAAGCGGAGCAGAGCTCACAGCAGCTCAAAAAAAACTTTCCTCACAGGACAACAGCAGCCAGAAAAGCAGCTGCCACTATGGCAGGATCAACAACAGCATAATTTGTCAGAAGGGTAATAAGTTCAGAGACGACAACTGCAACAGAAAAGGTCATAGGTTTTACCATCGCCAGCTGCCTCAAAAGCAGCAGGAACCACAGAAGCAGCAGCAACAGTTGCCACAAAGCAGGGATCCCAGCACGAATACCAGCGGTCACAACAGCAGTGATCACAGTTACGACAGTACAGCAGAGACCATGGCAGCAACCACATCTGCAACAAAGGCAGAAACAACTAGGGCTAGCGGGTAAACCAGTTTGATGCTGAACAGGAAGCATCGCGGTTTGTTACTAATGCCTGGCTGCTTTATCACGTCGGACTCTGATGCTACTGCCATTTTCTTAGCAGCACGGACAGAAACAGTATACAAGCAACAGAGGCAGGGCGGTGGTAGGCCGCGCTGCAGCCGCTGATGCCACTGTAGCTGGACCTGATTAGCTGGTTCTGTGGTGCTACTGAGGCCAGCCCTGCTTTGCCACATGTCACAACCCAGTCTTAGACATGGTTCAATCAGCGGTGTTTTAAGACCACAAGCAGCCGGCATTTTACTGGTCCGACAACCCTGCGACAGTCACGCTGATGCCAAGGGCTTATGAATATGGTACAAATTGAAAATACTTTTAAGAAAATGTTCAATCGACCTCGTTTTTTCCAGAAATGTGTAATTCATTCTAAGGCAAAAGTCACATTAAGGGATGTTATGGTTTTGCCTACTATTTAAAAAAGATAGAAATTGCTTTTTTACGTTTATGCTCACCACCTCACCCGAACAAAAGCCCGTTTTAGTGATTGGTGTCCAAAGTGGCCAGTTTGAGAGGTTTTTACTTTTTAGATCAAACCATAACACTTTCTTTGAAGCACACCATGGCGTTTCATTGTGGCGGTTTTGCAATTAAGTACAGTTTCGTGATTGTAAGTATCTTCGGTTTTAAAAACGTGTTGCCCTTCTAGGAGCCGCAGTACAGTAGTTATGATGCGATCTAACCTTAAGGTCTTGGAACTTTATAGTAATTCGAGAAGCCGCAGACTTTTGATATGTGGCGCTCTTCTGCCCCTACTTTCAAAACTGCCATGACGATGCGACACGGCGGGCAGGGGAGGGGGCGGAGCGGGAAAAAAAAAAAAACAAGACGGAGGGAAGAGAGAGAAGGGGAGGGTTGATGAGAAATGCGACACGGCGGGCAGGGGAGGGGGCGGTGGCGGTTTTGCAATTAAGTACAGTTTCGTGATTGTAAGTATCTTCGGTTTTAAAAACGTGTTGCCCTTCTAGGAGCCGCAGTACAGTAGTTATGATGCGATCTAACCTTAACCCCTTTACTGCTAAGGCATTAATATTCTTATCATATGATTTCCATTGAAATCAATGGAAAGTCCATGACGAGTTACCCTTGTCATTAGCAGCCAAGAGGTTAAGGTCTTGGAACTTTATAGTAATTCGAGAAGCCGCAGACTTTTGATATGTGGCGCTCTTCTGCCCCTACTTTCAAAACTGCCATGACGATGCGACACGGCGGGCAGGGGAGGGGGCGGAGCGGGAAAAAAAAAAAAACAAGACGGAGGGAAGAGAGAGAAGGGGAGGGTTGAGGAGAAATGCGACACGGCGGGCAGGGGAGGGGGCGGAGCGGGTAAAAAAATAAATAGACAAGACGGAGGGAAGAGAGAGAAGGGGAGGGGGGAGGAGAAATGCGACACGGCGGGCAGGGGAGGGGGCGGAGCGGGGAGAGGGAACAGACGGCGATTTGGTGATGTGCACGAGCATTTTAGGTCAATGCGCTTGCGCATTGACCTAAAAGCCACGGGCACAGCACCAAATCGCCCAGTAAGTTAAAGTTTGTTTAAAGCCCTATATGCTCGCAAGCTCGATGCGCATGCGCATCGAATAGCTCGACCTAAAAACCGGCCTCCACACCATTCGGCCTATGGGCCGGTGCCCGGAATCGCCAGTCCGGTCCTGCTTCCATCCAGTTTGTTTGATACCTGTTTTCCCAGCTATTATATGGCCCATTTTATTTTCCTCCTTTCAGTGAGTACTCAGGTTATGTTTCTATAACTTCACTGAAATGAGTTCTCTCTATACTGCATGCTATTTCCCGTGCCATTCCTAATTGCTCCCGCCTCCGAGAATCCCACCCTCTGTCTGTCTGTACTTTGTTTATTTTGGAAGATTAAATATATTCATATCTGAAACTTGGACAGAAAAGTATATTCTTCATAAAAACAGGACACGAAGAAGTCAATAAATAGGTGAGTTGCAAGGAGACAACCCAATAGGTTTTGATATATAACTAATCTGAGTGCAGAAAGAGGAGCTAAGGCACTAGAGAAACATTCAAGCATACACAGTTTCTCTTTCGTTCTGTTTAAAAATACTAACATGGCTCTTCATCGGGTAGATTTCTTAAAGCACTTTGCAGATGATGAATCATAAACCGGATCCTATATGTATAGGTTCTTATTAGGCCTGGGTTTTGGCAACTTAGCTGTCCAGCAGACTTATTGCTTACCTTATATGTAGAGAGGGCTTTGAATCCACACATTAACCTTCTCCTGCCCAGTGGCCCCTTATTCCAATAAAAATCACCCTTTCTAAGGGCCTCATTTATGAAAAGTGGCGCATCGCTGCGAGAAAACAGCTATGCGTCACTTTTCATTGCGACCTCCTTGCTACCCCAATGATGCGTCATATTTACAATATGACACATCATTGCGCAAGGAATTACAGATACTTAATATTTATTTATTATTTATAATATTTCTGACGTATCTGTTAGCGCAAAAGTGACACATTGCTGGAGTGTGTCACAAAAGTGACGCAACTCCAGCAATGCATCCTTTCACATGGGGAAAGCCCCATCTGAAAGGGCTTGTGTCAGTCTTACGCCTGCTGTGCGGCAGGCGTAAGATTTTGATGCAACAGCGGCCTAAAAGTGACTCAGTGAAATCTCATAGGTTTCACTGCGTCACTATTACGAGGCTTTTTGCAGGGGAACGCCCCCTCTGCATACATTATACCTGACGCAGGTACAATGTAGCGCAGGGGTTTACAAAGTGACGCACTTTGTAAATAGTGCGCAAGAGGAGGCATGTTTTACGCCGCCATTGCGTCACAAAAAGTGATGCACCGGCGGCGTAAAAGTGACGCACGGCCTCATAAATGGGGCCCTAAGAATGGTCCTCCACGCAGCGATATTTGTGATGTTCCAGAGCTGTCGAAGATGAGGCAAACACCAACTCCATCATTTGCGTTGATTCTTTATTTTGTGTTTCTTTTAATATATGTGTTTAGCTGGTTACAGATGGTTGTGAAACAGCGATAAACAGTGAACACCTAAAAGGATGTACATTTTCATTGTTTAATGACCTAGAAAAGGCGCTTTAATTTGCAAATACATGTAATTGACCTATTCTTTGAATACATTGAAGTAATTACAAAATTAATACCCGGTTTCCAACAGTAGTTTATTCGTGAAGTGAGCCGTCTACTCTAAGCTGCAGCACAGGATTGAGGACAAGGGTGATTTAAAGTGACAGCAAACTTAGCAATATACAAATAGTGTTACACCTATGCACACAATGTTGTTACATATAAGTGCCTCATTCAGGACAATGCTCAATGTTTTCTACATTTCGTGATCATCAAGACTTGCACAATCCTATTCTGCCACCACGCACTTGCAAATATTTATGGCTCAAATCTTTAGCTATGTCACAACAGCTTCATTATGCCTAAAGGTCTCTCTTTCATTTTTCAGCGGCAGCTCCTCTGCTATGGCGGGGGGTTTTGCCCCACCAGCACCTAAAAACATGAAGAAAAAAAAACGATAATAAAACATGTTTAACCCTTTAATTGCTGCCGCCGGCCAACGGTCGTCACAAGAGCTACCTCCCCAGTGCTGCGCACGACCGTTGGCCGTCCGGTCAGCATTCGTTCTCCGTACGTTCAGCACTGGGCGCTGAACGTTCGACGCTGGGAACGGGTTAAAACCCGCTTTATTATCATTTTATTTTTCTTGTGTCGTAGCTTGGGGACGGGCCAGGGTAACGACAGCCTGGAGGGGGAGCGTGAGCACTACTATTGAGTGTCACATGCGCAGTGAAGCTCTCTCCAACCCCAGCTGCACTCCTGGGGTTGGGGGAGAGCAAGCACAGGCTTACAGTCTGCCCTGGAGCGCAAACCATTGGCACTCAGGCCAATCCTCAAGCTGCTCTCATGCATGAGAGCAGCTTCAGGATTGGCCACAGAACCGGCTGGGAGCCGGTGCCCTCGTGCAGTAAAGAGGATAGGAGCAGAAGAGCACAAGGTGCTGCTGGAGGGCACAGGAAAGTTCTTTTTTATTCTTTTTTAATTTGTCTCCATCATCCCTGACCCTTTTGGCCAATCCCTCCCCTGCCCTGCTTCACTTTCCTAACCTGAGTCGCGCCTGCATTTCTTTTTTCTTTCTTTTTACTTATTCGCATTTCATTGGTGAAAGCACAGACAAATTTGAAATTCCACAGCTTATCAGAAAAGTTGTTGCCCATAACAAATATAGGGGCTCTTTACAAGCCCCTTTGCGTCACTCTTTCACCATGCAACATGGTGCAATATTGAGACAACTTAAAAATGAGATTTATGAAGCCACACAAGGCCACCTTGCATGGCACTGAGTGGCTTTATAAATCTCGAGTAATGCAACGCAGCTCAAATCTCTGTGCTGCAATACTTCGCACCAAGGAGGTATTTCCATGGGTGTTGCGTTGGTGTTCCCACACAACATTCATGAATGTCGATGCATTCCTAGGTTTACCATAACTGGTTGACCTGAAAGTGCGCCAAAAACCTATTCCTCCCCCGGTGTGGTGTAACGAGGAGAAATATATATTTTTTTCCTTGTTTTTACCTCTTTCTATATTTGCTACATTCTGCAGCACAAACAAAAGGAGGTAAATGCAGGAGGAGATTGTTTATGTGCAGGAAGGTGCCACAGAAAATGTCTCCTGATGGTATTTCACAAGACTTTTTATATGAGATCCACATTCAGTTAAAAGAAATGACCACACTTTACTACTCAAGCGTAGTTTTAGGAAATTCACAATGAGTTTCATAAAATCTAACGAGAAAGAATCATGCAATCTCCCACTCCAAATTTTTAATACTATGCCAAAATATTATAGATCATAACTTTCATATGCCAAAGACTATCTCATTGGAATCTCTGGAACGAAAAAAAATCAACACTGTTGATTTTAGCCTTTGTGCTCCCAAAATATATTGTTCTGGCGTTCAGATATTTCAATTTAAAGCCAATAATAACAGGGGACTGCTCAATCCACAATGTAAATGCAAAACATTACACAAGTGTCTGCTTAAATATTTCTGAGAGCCAGCCATAGGGTGCTAGTTCATATTAATCGACACAGGCGTTTCTCACTGTCATTGTGCTACACTGTATAAATCAGTACCTTTTCACATATCAATCAATAGCTTCAAATTTCATGGACATAGGGGAGCTTCCACTAATGGGAGGGCACTTCTAGGTATGCAGCTCAATAGGCACGTTTGTGGTTCAATTACACAAGCTTGCTGCTCAAATATCCCACTGTTCTTTTTGGATATGACAGATGCTGACATTGTGTGGGTTGCTCCAGCAGGTGTGAACTTTCTCAAGTTACTTAATGTGCCAGCAGTGATGATGAATGTGCCAGGGGTGTTGCTGATGTGTCCTCCTTGCTGCCATATACCATGTGTGTTTGTAAAGAGCATGTTCACTCAAGGGTATCTTGAATGACAGATGTTTATTGATACCCAACAGTACTCATTTTATCTACCCCAGAAGGATGAAAGGCTGAGTGGACCCACCAGGATTTGAACCTGCAATCATGAGGTCGAACACAGACCCCTACAGTGGAGTCATCAGTCCACAAAGCCACCATGCCCGGCTTAATATATGTCCTCTATATGCTAGGATTGTTAGTAAGTATGCCAGGGGTGCTGCTCCTTGGAAAAACGTGTATGTGACATTATGGCTCAAATATCCCACTCTTCATCTCTAATATAAAAGGGTGCATCTCAAGCAGATGTGGGTGCATGACACTTAAATGTGCATGGAACACTTCTCAATAAGCCTGACTGCTGCTCATTTTTCAGGGCCAATTTGCCAGGGATAACAGTCCTTATGCCACATACTGCAATATATGCTAGGGGTGCTTGTAAAGATACTTGAGAGCATCGAGCTGTGTGCTGCCTGGATAAGGCTCTTCAATGCCTTTTGAGGGGTAGTAAGCACCTAAAATTTACATCAAACAAAACGTTCCCCTCTGCTCTATTCACTCCGATAGTGCCCAACTGGCACAATGTAAGCACGCCTGGTCAATCGTATCAGGGTTTAAGCCTGGGACTGTGCTGTCCTATTTGTCATGCACCTATTCAGTGCAGTGGAAAAAAAGATTTTTGGCCCTCAGAATGGGTGAATGGCCATTCTTGTATCATTTGCCAAGTTGGCGCCACACAAATACCAACATAATGTGCAGAAGGTGTGGGAGCAGCAAGGAAACAATTGAGCATGTGGTATGTCTTTGTCCTGCACTCCTTGACAATCGACAGATTTTGCGAAAGATCGAATGGAACAAACTTGGCATCCTCACTTGTCGACATTCTATCCTTGCATCAATGAATCCGGATAATCCACTGCTTAACATCCGGTTTACCAAGTTCGTAAAGTAAAAAGACTTTTAAACAGTGAGTGCCAGTAAGTGAATAATTGTTAACCATGATATGGAGGAATAAATCTGATGTTGTTTTTTCGATTTACTCACCTCACCCTACCGCCTAACAGCAGTGGATTACACCATTTTGCACATGGTTTACTTGCTGTTGCCTGTCTTGTGCGACCCTGAAACCTTTAAATTCTTGCATGTAAGGATTTTACTTTATAAACGGAATTGCACTATTAGTGGTATTAGTCATCAGCTTTTACTAATGACTAATGTCCTGTCCTGTGGCCTTAGTTGATGCCAAATTAGAACGAACCACCACAGATTCCAACCGTTTCTTAAAAAGCCTTAATTGTCTTGAAGTTAATATTTTAATACCATGAACAAATATAGACTGCTAGGTTTTTAGGTCTCGGCCTAGCGTACACTGCACAGCAGTGTCGCGCAGCCGAGAATTCATGTTTCTTAGTACGGGGGCTTCGACCCGCCCCTCTTCTCCATTGACTGGCTTCCTAAACGTAGGCCAGCCATTGGAGGAGAGGGGCGTCACTCCGTTCAAGCCCCGTCCTATTCGGATTCGGGGCGTGTTTTTTGCAGTTTTCTCGCCGTGACGTCATCCGCCACTCAACTGGAAAAACCCTGCCCCCCAATGCGATAATGGTGCCGCTTTTGTGACGCCATTTCTGCCCGACCGTGGCCGCAAGAAGTCGAGAAGCTACTGAGTCCTCCGGTGAGTGCTTGCTGTCCTGCCCCCTCGTTGCTCGTGCTTGCTCCCCTGCCCCTCCTTGTTGCTTGTGCTTGCTGTCCTGCCGCCCTCGTTGCTTGTGCTTGCTCCCCTGCACCCCATTGCTCATGCTTGCTGTCCTGCTCCCCTCGTTGCTCGTGCTTGCTGTCCTCCCCCCTCGTTGCTTGTGCTTGCTCCCCTGCTCCCCGTTGCTTGTGCTCGCTGTCCTGGCCCCCTTGCTGTACTGCCCCCTCATTGCTTGTGCTTGCTGTCCTGCCCCCCCTCGTTGCTCGTGCTTGCTGTCCTGCCCCCCTCGTTGCTTGTGCTTGCTGTCTTGCCCCCTCATTGCTTGTGCTTGCTGTCCTGCGCCCCCCTTGCTCGTGCTTGCTGTCCTGCCCCCCCTTGTTGCTTGTGATTGCTTGTGCTTGCTGTCCTGCCCCCTTGTTGCTCGTACTTGCTCTCCTGCCCACCTCGTTGCTTGTGCTTGCTGTCCTGCCCCCCTTGTTGCTTGTGCTTGCTGTCCCGCCCCCCTCGTTGCTTGTGCCTGCTGTCCTGCCCCCCTCGTTTCTTGTGCTTGCTGTCCTGCCCCCCTCGTTGCTTGTGCTTGCTGTCCTGCCCCCTTCATTGCTTGTGCTTGCTGTCCTGCCCCCCTCGTTGCTTGCGCTTGCTGTCCTGCCCCCTCGTTGCTCGTGCTTGCTGTCCTGCACCCCCTTGCTCGTGCTTGCTGTCCTGCCCCCCTCGTTGCTTGTGCTTGCTTGTGCTTGTTGTCCTGCCCCCTTGTTGCTCGTACTTGCTCTCCTGCCCCCCTCGTTGCTTGTGCCTGCTGTCCTGCCCCCCTCGTTTCCTGTGCTTGCTGTCCTGCCCCCCCTAGTTGCTTGTGCTTGCTGTCCTGCCCCCTCCTCGTTGCTCGTGCTTGCTGTCCTTCCCCCCCTCATTGCTTGTGCTTGCTGTCCTGCCCCCTCGTTGCTCCTGCTTGCTGTCCTGCCCCCCGTTGCTCGTGCTTGCTGTCCTGCCCCCTCGTTGCTTGTGCTTGCTCCCCCCCCTCGTTGCTTGTGCTTGCTGTCCTGCCCCCCTTGTTGCTTGTGCTTGCTGTCCTGCCCCCCCCTTGTTGCTTGTGCTTGCTGTCCCGCCCCCCTCGTTGCTTGTGCCTGCTGTCCTGCCCCCCTCGTTTCTTGTGCTTGCTGTCCTGCCCCCCCTAGCTGCTTGTGCTTGCTGTCCTGCCCCCTCCTCGTTGCTCGTGCTTGCTGTCCTTCCCCCCCTCATTGCTTGTGCTTGCTGTCCTGCCCCCTCGTTGCTCCTGCTTGCTGTCCTGCCCCCCGTTGCTCGTGCTTGCTGTCCTGCCCCCTGGTTGCTTGTGCTTGCTCCCCTGCCCCCTGCCCCCCGTTGCTTGTGCTTGCTGTCCTTTCCCCCTTGTTGCTTGTGCTTGCTGCCCTCTTGTTGCTTGTGCTTGCTCTCCAGCCCCTGCCGCCTCGTAGCTTGCTGTGCCTCTGTCCCCCGCCCTGCTTGTGATCTGGTTTTTGGGCCTCTGTGCTCCCCTGCCCCCTCGTTGCTTGTGCTTGCTGCCCCCTCATTGCTTGTGCTTTCTCTCCTACCCCTGCCCCCTCGTTGCTTGTTGTGCCTCTGTGCCCCGCTTGTGATCCGGTTTTGTGCCTCTGTGCCCCCCTGCTCCCTCGGTGCTTGTGCTTGCTGCCTCCTCATTGCTTGTGCTTGCTCTCCTGCCCCTGCTCCCTCGCTGCTTGTTTTGCCCCTGTGCCCTGCTTGTGATCCGGTTTTTGTGCCTCTGTGCACTGCTTTTGATCCGTTTTTTGTGCCTCTGTGTCCTGCCCTGCTTGTGATCCGGTTTTTGTGCCTCTGTACCCCCCTGCCCCCTCATTGCTTGTTGTGCCTCTGTGCCGCCCTGCTTGTGATCCAGTTTTTGTGCCTCTGTGCCGCCCTGCTTGTGATCTGGTTTTTGTGCCTCTGTGCTGCCCTGCCCCCTCGTTGCTTGTGCTTGCTGCCCCCTCGTTGCACAGACTTGCTCTCCTGCCCCTGCCCCCTCGTTGCTTGTTGTGCCTCTGTGCCCTGCTTGTGATCCGGTTTTTCGTGCCTCTGTTCCCTAGGGCGTTACTGGGCAGAGAACTCTGTATGTGTGTGTGTGGCTCTGTCTGTGTGTGTGTGACTCTGTCTGTGTGTGTGTGTGGCTTTGTCTGTTTGTGTGGCTTTGTCTGTGTGTGTGTGTGGCTTTGTCTGTGTGTGTGTGTGTGGCTTTATCTGTGTGTGTGTGTGTGTGTGTGGCTTTGTCTCTGTGTGTGTGGCTCTGTCTGTGTGTGTGTGTGGTTTTGTCTGTGTGTGTATGTGGCTTTGTCTGTCTGTGTGTGTGGCTTTGTCTGTGTCTGTGTGTGGCTCTGTGTGTGGCTCTGTCTGTATTTGGCTCTGTCTGTGTGTGTGGATCTGAGTGTGTGTGATGGCTCTGTGTGTGTGTGTGCGTGTGTGTGTGTGTGGCTCTGTGTGTGTTTGGCTCTGTGTGTGTGTGGCTCTGTGTCCACTAATACTCTATACTACTCTCTAATGCTCACCTATTGCCTTGTAAATGACAGTATCTTTACATTGTAAATTCTCATTTTATTATTTATTGATGAATTTTACTTTTTTCTATTTGCTGTGATGGTATCAATGCACTAAATGGACATATTTAGGCGGGTTCTAAAAAAACTAAGAGGAAAAAAATGTAAGTAAAAATACAGCATTTAGATAATGCCTGTTCTCTGTTCTACGTGTAAATATTTTAGCAATTATTTGACATGTCTTTTCATCAGTCGTGCATGCTCACCATTGTAATGATTTTTATTAATCAACAATAAAGTATTCTCTCTCTCCCCACTATCTGAACACAGTTACAATACAATACATGGCATATGCAAGGTTGCAGTACAATGCTTTAAAGTTGATAAGTAGTGTGTTGAGGTTCTGCCAGTGACAAAGTGGTGCTGGTTGCTTTTCTGATCCTTATTTAGTGACAACTGATCCACTTACCTTGGGGCTCCATTCCTGCCCCAGGAAGAAGACTTTTGCAATCGGTAACAACCAGGCAGAGCCTGAGAAAGCTGAGAACGCAATCACCAATCTTTCTTGCGGTCTTTTCTCCCGCTACAGCCAGGCTGTCTGCTGCTTTAGAACCGTGGCACCAGTAGAAACATAACAGTTTTTTTGAGCAATTCTGAATATTATTCACACCCTAGCCCTCGTACTAACAAGAAAAGCTTGGTCAGGGGCTTCAAAGTGATACATGGGACGGGATTCTTCTTCAACACACAGCAGGTCATCCTGTTAAAAAGCTTGTGCCTGCTCTCAGCCTCTACAAGTGAGAGAATTCTGCTTATACCAGAAACTGAAGACCCATCATTACTTACCGCTATTGGCCACCACCATTTATTTTTAGCCAATAATAATGCAATAAGGCGGCCTACTTGTTTTAGCTTAATTTTACTTAAGGGGGGTGGTGTGGAAATGGAACCCATCTCTTAGAAAATGTCTCCATGTCAATAAAGTGGCAGGAGAAACTTTCAACATGATGAAAACTCTATGATGGATTTTCCTTTTCAAAGACCTCTCCCACAGGATTCAGTTATCAATTGCACATTGTGCTGTATATTGATAATGCATTGCTTATGCTAACCAGGTCTACATAGGATTCCCTAAATCCAGAATGCTGCTACCAGACAAGTCTTAAAACTGTATCAAATGGGACTAAATAAAGTATGCTTTGAAGGTGCTATCCTTGTTACTGGTCACAAGAAGAATCTCTTTGAAAGCTCTCTGCATTGCTCGTCTGGAGACCAATGGGATAGGATCAAAATTCATGTCACCTAAGCACAAACTATGGAGTCCAAGAAGACACCTGAGAACCAGAACGTCCCTGCTCATATTTCCCCCTTTAAAGAAATCTGTATTTGGTGGGAGCTATTTCTTTGCGCAGACCTAAAAGCTTTGTAATTCACTTCAAAAAAGAATAATGCCAAATAGTAGCCATTTTGAATTGATAAAGACAATCAGGACCTGGTTCTTGCCAAAACCCGGCCCAATGGACTATTGAACTACAGATAACAGTGGCTTTAATATGAAACCTTATTCGCTATCCCACACACTTCTTGGTGCAGCCCACTTTATGCACCAGCTGCGGCTACACAGCACGGAGATAATTCTGGAGCACAACATCGTGCCTCATGCAGGACACAAAGGCCATACCTCAATCAACTCTCTTTCAGATCAGGCACAGCAGAGTGGTTATTTACTTGACTAGCCCAGAAAGTGCTTTGGTACCTCGTCAAGAGGTAGGAAGGTCATATAGAAATGCAGCAATAAATTCAAATGGAAAAAATATGCCAATACTGCCATTCAGCCCTATTAAGAATGTGTACAATTTGCATAAAGTTGAGACTACGGAGGGCCTCAAGGTTTTGCAAGACTTACCGAAATGGAAAAGCCAAAGTCTTTTTTCTGTCACAACTTTTAGTACATATATTTATAGCAAATGCTAGGCCCCTTCGAACAGAAACGGAGCCTTGCTGGAATAAAATCTATTTCTGTTGATATGGCAGTACTGCTTTCAGAATATGTAATGTACTTGATAGTCGAAGCAAAACTTGCCTGTAAGCGGAAGAGTCAAAACAATATGCATAACCCACTTATATGTGTCATGAAAGCATGAATCTAGCTCAAAGTCCATTTTAAGATTCCCTGAAACTGGCCGCATGCGGAGCCAGATGTGTTTGCGATTACCTAATGGCAATTTTTTGTGATTCGCTATTAGGTAATTGCAAACAGTTATGTACTACAGTTTGCGATTCTCAGTGGGTCGCCAATCAACCTACGTCATTGATATTCATGGGATAGGTAGTAATTTGCGACCCATTTGGAATAGCTAAAATGACAGAGATGGTGGCCTGCTACGGTTAAATAAAGCAATTTTTTTACTGCAGCCAATTTTTCTTAAAGGAAATTGAGATGCGTTTCAAAACAAAAATGAACAATTTCTTTTCATGCTTTAAGACGAGGCAGTGGACCTTGGGATCACTGAATGATCTTAAAAACGTTTCTAAAACCATTCACAAACAGGAGGGGGTCCCTTGGGAACCCCTTCCATTTGGGAATGGTTTACAACCAACTTGAAGTAGGCTTAAAAATGCGAATGTTTTGCAACCGCATTTCAGTCAAAAAGCTACCGCGCGTTGCTATTACAAAAGGTCGCCCTTAACACGCCACTACCTAATACCGATCCTAATACCAAATTGCTAGCCCATTTTGAGAGTCGGAAATAGGACATCAACTCACAAAAAAGGGTTTGTGCTCAGAAAAATGCATTTTACTGGTTGGGTCGTTTGTGACTGGTACAACGTGCGTACAGCTGGCCCCAGATGTACAATGCATTTTACTGATAATGGGTAACCTTTTACTAACCCGCAAAATAGGGTTTGTTAGTCACTATTAAAAAGGGGCATGCCAAGAATGTCCCTTCCTAATAGTGAGTTGCAGGGTGATGTTCAGTTGATTTGCAATCGGAATGTGGTCCCAAAACAATTGCAGTTTACTACCTACTTCAAGTTGGTGGTAAGCCAGTCACAAATGCGCTTTTGTGAATGGTTGCATTTAAAAAAAGTTGCTTTATTAAATACCAACACAGGCATGGTAGTCTTCTGTTCCCAGCAGGCCACACCATCCCTATGTTATTAACCATTCCCAGTGGCTCCCAAATTGAGACCTTCCTCGTGAATATTGATGAGACTGGTCACTTGCAACCTATTTGGGAATCGCTAATGTGTCTGAGACACATTAGTGCATTTCATTTTGCGAGTCACAGAAAAATCGCAATTAGAGACTCACAAAAGGAAATGTTCATACACCTGACCTAGTGTTTGGTACATGGAAAAATGTTTTTTACTGTCACAATCAACTCGATTCTGCGAATCAGTCCGTTTACGACCTAAAAAAAGAGCATTGTACATCTGGCCCTTGCTACTTTGTGCATTCTTTAGTACCATGCATGAGGTTATGAATTATTTGTGGTACATATGTCCTCGTGGTACCTCTTCCACATGTGCCCTTGCTAATTCTCTCTAAAACATCTGCACTGTTTTTGCATGAATATCGTCTGATATGCAGCCAGATTTCCTTTTATTTGCTCAACGACCAGGCCTTTCATCTTTCTTCTGCAAAAAAAACAATGCCAGATTCTGTAGTGGAGCAGAAAAAGACCACAGGGGGAAAGACCGAATTTGATATTATCCAAAATTAGAAACAGACTCGTTTTCTAGGTACGGCTTGTTATTGTAGTGGCCTTGCAGGAACCTCCGTTTGATGCATGCTCGCTGAGTTGAAAGGGGTCAGCGCAGTAGGGTGGCCACTGTTCCTTTGCTTTGAAATTCACTTTCACTGTGGTTGTGGCCAAAACAGACAAAAGTAAGATGCTGCAGATTGTGGTTAACCCCAAATTCACACATTCTCTTCCTCATTGGTACGTTTTCGACGTTGGCAATGAGGTGTCCTAAAAGCGAAATTATGTAACAGACGCCCATTTCCGCTAAAAAGACCAAGTCACGTGGTTTCCGGAAGGGCCTTTGCTCTACTGCGCTCTTACATTCCTGACAACAGGTTGTGAAATGTTTCTTTATTTGAAGTTGCCTAATCGCCCGTGATGCATTGTTTATTCCAGCGCAGTGCTGTTTCCATCGGAGGAAGTAAAACCGCAAATGTAATGGAACAGAGTGCCCTTTTGCATCTTGTGTTCTGATGACATAAATGAGCGTTTCAATCACTGAACAGTGTGAACCGAAGTAAATTAGTGCTGCAATGCAGGAATTTCTGCTTGTCTCATCCTATCCGGTATTTGTTGATCTTCCATGGGAGGACAGACTTTCTGTTTTATTTTATGCCCACTTAAATGAGCATCTGCAATTCTGTTGATCTGGAATTACATTTCTCAGGGCAGTTACTGCTGCTTCCGGAATCCGGAGGACCTAAAATTATAAACACTGCGTGCCACACCTTGGTTCAAAATACAGGGAAGCTATTTATTTGTACTCTGAAAAGCTGAACTAGATCAGTTTCTGAGTCAATTTTGAACAGTGTGCAACAGGAATATATGATGTTACCACGAATACAAGTTCCACGCATGGCAATACCACGCGAATTTTAGATCGCAAGTGGCTTTACCACGCTGGAATTTGCAACAATGGATTACACCACGCATTTTAACTTCCATTAAACACAAATAATAAAGATTATTTTCTTACCTGACACCTTCCTGTCTTTCACCAGCAGCCCGTACTTCCATCCACCATCGAAACAAGCGTCAAAACACGTCTGCCAAAATTAAAAAAGGACTGCTATTTTGACGTAACGGCACGTCTTTGGGGGAGGCACTTTCCTTTTACCTCGTTGGTACTGAAGTGCGTTTTTTTAAATTTAATTAACCCGCTCCTTTGTTTATTTTTGGGGGGGAGACCCCCCCAGCCCCTCCCCCAGCCGACCCCGCCAACCCCCCAATCCCCCTAGCCAGAACGTATATGCGTGGCAAAGACTGGCGTTGAAGGCATACGCGTGGAAAAGACGTTTGCGAGGTAAGTGCCTCGTAGTAAACGTCACGCGTAGAAAAGCCTTCGTTGAAAATGATGTTTCCCGTGCAACAGTAGCGATGGAGTGGCGGGAGGAGGTGGGGGTGACAAAAAAGCTACAAAATAAAATACTAACCGGCTCGCCACATTATGCTCCTAGCTTCTCCAGGCACAGGCTCCCAGAGTGCACTGAGGCCAATCCTGAGGCAGCTTTCTTGCTGCTGAATGCAGTATCAGGATTGGCTTGAGGACCAATGGTTTGTGCTCAGACACAGACTGGGAGCCCGTGCCTGCTCTCTCCAGCCCAGCAATGCAGCTGGTGTTGGGAGAGCTTCACTGGGCATGTGGGGTTGGCCGCCCTGAGACGGCAGCCAAACCCACATTTGCAGTGAATGCAGAGCCAAGCACTTCCTCTCCAGCCTGTCACCGCCCTGGCCTCACCCCCGCCCCCAAGCCTCGGCTCAAAGAGAAAAATAAAACAATGAACAATAGTGTATTATTGTTTTATTTTTAATTTTTTGGGCTGCTGGCAGGCGGGGCAACGCTCCTCTGTCATAGTGGAGGAGCCGCTGCTGGTTTACATTACCTTGCATACATGACCTTCTGAGCTGGGGGTGTAAGGAAAAACACAGGATCTGGTGTGGGCAGCGGAATGAAGGAAGATGTTACAAGTCAGTGACATGATGAGACATTAAATAAACAGTGATGGCCATGGGAACATACTATCGCACAGACTCATGTAGTTTGAATTTACAAGAGAACACAAGAACTACTTTAAAGTTGCCCACCTCAGAATATGGTTTGCAATCAATAAACCACAAATATTTAAACATCGAACAAAAAAGTCTGAGAGGCAACATAAACAGGCAATCAAATATAAACAGCACAACTGCTAGACACAAGCATATAGGACGAGAGAAGTTCTTTGGATTTTTTGGTCCTTTATTTAAAAAAGTATAGGATAGAAAGCCAATACAGCCAACGCATTTCACCCATGGCGGGCTTCTTCAGGGCATCCAAGGAGGAGAAAGACTCCTCTGGAGAGACAAGTTCCATTACCGCACAGGTAGTGGGAGAAAACGTACCACCCACTTTATGCGCCAGAGGGAATCTTTAGTCCTGGTAAGGCAGTGTTGAGAGGTAGTGTGTTGCCAATGTCGAACCTCAAGATAATGTTGCAGAAGTACTATTTTGAAAGCGAAGAGTCTGTTCGGGCTGGAGTAAAGCCCAGGCGGCATTAGAGGTGTGGAACTGCTTAGTGCACACCTGTATCGTTTTAGGGCAGCACAACGCGGCAGAGTCAATTAGAAAACGGCATCAGTGACATGATGTCTTACCTATGGTTGAATGTTGGGTTGTTTGTAAACAAAAATATTGTCTGGCATAAGTATTGTGTGTCCTAGGTATCCTTTACAAAAATATTGTCCTATTGGGTGTAGATATTCTATTGTTAACACACATGTTGAGATGTTTTGATTGACAATATTTAGGACATGATATGTATGTGAGATGATATTCTGACACTGATATTCTGGTATCATACCATAAGTTGCTCCAATGACTACTGGTTATATTTGAAAGTGGTGGAGCATAATATTTTTCTTCAAGTCCAGCGCGAACAAGCCCACCTTTTTTTGAAGTTTTGGAAGGTGGTGGTAGTGGGGTGGGGTGTAGTTCTAACACCAAGAGCATTTTGAAAAAAAGATGGATCAATTTTGATGCACAATTTTCACAGAAATGTGCTCAAAATCCATAAGCTCTGAAAGGGAATTTGTTAAATAATCAGTCTTTTTCTTTGAATGCCACGCCAATGAAGCCTGATGTTGCCCAAGAGTTAACCCCATTTTATTTTAAAAGTGCAATAGGTTCTTGTTGTATGTCAATATTTACCTCCATTGTGTCAGAGCCAGCATTTTTCTATAGTTACTCCTATATGCGATTTGTGCCACCTAATGCCAACTGCCTGTATTTTGCCATCCATGCCATCCATATACCATAGGTTCCATTAGGTCAAAAAAGAACTCTTGTATTTCAAGGTCAGCATTGTTTCATGCATTCCTCCACCGTGCAGGAGTATCCCCTCTAACTAGAAAGACTACCTGTACTATAACAGCATTTGCTACATGTGTATTATGCACCAAGAATTATCTCTGGTGTGTCAGCATCAACATTTTGCCATGGATGACACTTTTATCAGATATTACTTCTGGTAAACCAGTACCAGTATTTTAGCATGGGTGCCTTTTATGCCAGTATGTACCGCCAATAAGCCATCATCAGGATTCTGCCATGGGTGCTTCCATGAACCAAGAATTACCATTCCCGGCGAAGGTTATCGAAAAAATCGCCAACATACAAATGACACGCCACCTCGAGGACAACAACATCCTCGACCCTTCCCAGTCCGGATTCAGACGAAACCACAGCACCGAGATAGCCCTCATCGCCGCCACAGACGACATCATGAGCAAACTAGACATTGGGGAAACATCTGCCCTCATCCTCCTGGACCTATCAGATGCCTTCGACACAGTCTACCACTGCACACTAAGAACATGCCTTCAAGAAGCTGGAATCTAGAAGAAGGCCATGGACTGTATCACATCCTTCCTCTCCAGCAGAACCCAGCGAGTCCGCCTGCCGCCCTTCCAATACAAAGCAACCAACATCATCTGCGGCGTACCCCAGGGCTCATCCCTCAGCCCAACTCTGTTCAATGTCTACATGGCCCCCCTAGCACAAGTGGCCCACAAGCACAACCTGAACATCATCTCCTACGCCGACGACACCTAGATCATCCTCTCCCTCACCAAGGACCCGCACACCGCCAAAATCAACCTCCACGACGGAATGAAGGCTGTCGCCGAATGGATGAGAAGCAGCTGCCTGAAACTGAACTCGGACAAGACAGAAGTACTCATCCTCTGCCCCACCCCCTCTGCGTGGGACGACTCCTGGTGGCCGACCACACAGGGAGAAGCTCCTACTCCCACAGACCACGCACGCAACCTATGAATTATCCTCAACACCTCCCCCTCCATGTCAAAGCAGGTCAACGCCATCTCCTCCTCCTGCTACAACACCCTCCGCATGCTTCGCAGGATCTACAAGTGGATCCCTCCCGAAAACAGAAGATCGGTGACCCAAGCCCTCATCAGCAGCAGGCTGGACTACGGCAATGCACTCTATGCTGGAATCCCGATTAAACTCCTGCAACGACTACAACACATCCAAAACGCCTCCGCCCGACTGAGCCTCAACGTCCCCCTCCGCAGCCACATCACCCCCCCACCTGAGAGACCTGCACTGGCTCCCCGTCAACAAGAGGATCACCTTCAAACTCCTCACCCACGCACACAAAGCACTCCACAAAACCGGACCAGCCTACCTGAACAACTGACTCAACTTCCACACCCCTGCCCGCCAGCCTCGCCCTGGCCGCCATCCCGCGCATCAAACGAACAACATCCGGTGGCAGATCTTTCTCCTTCCTTGCAGCCAAGACCTGGAACACCCTCCCGCTCCATCTGCGACAGACCCAAAACCTGCTCACCTTCAGAAGGTTCCTCAAGACCCGGCTCTTCGAGCAGTAGTGGCCCCCCTACCCGCCCCCCCTCGCCCCCCCCCCCCCTCAGCGCCTTGAGACCCTCACGGGTAAGTAGTGCGCTTTACAAGTTCATTGAACTTGATTGATTGACCTCTAACAATTCAGACTAGTGGCAGACTCACAAGGGTAATACAGTCAGACAAACATTCACTAACTCATGGTCAAATACCCTAACACTCATTCTAATTCGCTCACACTCCCTCATTCTCACTCCCTTGAACTCCCTCACACTCTTTCACACTCATTCACTCTCACTAGGACTCACACATACTCTTACTCACTTTCACATGCTCACTCTCATTCTTAATCACTGTCAATGTTTCAAGCATCTAATCAAGTAAGTTGAAAATATGCGGCCAAATTCAAGTTTAAAAGCTGAGTTGCAGCAATGCCGGAAAAAATCTGCATGAAGTACACAAGATCACCAAAACGCAAAAAAAGTCTCAGTGAATACAGGCCGTGCATAGTTTGTAATATAAATGCACAGGCTTAAAGATTTTCTCAAGAGCTGCTGATAGTGTTATGAAATGCAAAGATTGCCAAATACCAAGGCTGCCTTGTCCTGAATAAACCTCCTCCACTATCTTGTGTTTCCTGACTCTTTATTTCAACTTTGCAGGTTCTCTTTCAACCTTAATTTCCCCTTTTGTCAATGTTTGGCTAATTTTCTCTGGATTCCTACCCCTAACTACCTTATCCCTTTCTTGCTCAGTTTCAAAATCTGATGATGAAATATGAGACCTGCACAAATTAGGCACTTACTATTGATCCATGAAACCCCTCATAAATACATCCCATAGATTACATGAAAGAGAAGTATGTCCATACATACTACACAGTATATGGTCACTGGCATATCCTGTCAGCAAGCGACAACAAGCATCAAATTTAAAAGCAAATGTAATGATGCACTGGGACATGACTGGAGTCCATTGACCATTTGCCATTTTAGTATGTGTGTGTGTGTGTGTGCGTGCGTGTGTGTGTGTGTGTGTGTTTGTACAAAACCTAGAAATTCACGTAAAAACCAATTTATTTATTTATTTATAAAGTTTTATATAGCTCGAACATGATCCCGAAGGATGTCAGAGCGCTTTACAATTTGAGGGAGAGGAAGGTAATAGTTGCAGTCCAATCATCAAAAAGGAATACCAACCCAAACAAATCAAATATGCATATCAAACAAAAAGGTTACAACTATTTGTATTCCATTTTTTTAAATTAAACTTAACGCGAATAATGTAATATTATTCACAATTAATATAATGAAAAATTGACAAAAAAAGAGGAAAGTGAAGCTCTCACCGACGTCCATAAGGACGAGCTGCTTCTGTTCCTGCCACTGTTGAAGCTAAGGGTCGCAAAGGCAGTGCCGGGGTCACAAGGGGCATGCCAGGGGTCTCAGCAGTGACTCCTAAATGACACCCATGCTCACCCCTTCCCCACCACAGCGACCCTGCACACATAACCCACATTTAGTCCCAGTTTTGAGAAAAAAGCATTGGCTAAGGCTATAGGTCTCACAATGCAAGATCTATTGGCTTTGTCCATGTTTCTAGCTGTACTGTACATGCTTTTATGAGGCTTCCTTCAGCTTAGATGGATAGTTAAAATGATATGGTTTGGTATGCTAACAAGATTTTAGCTTACATGAAAAAATCTAGAAAAAGAACTGAAGAAAGTAAAGGTTAAAATTGTATTTTAGTTAGGTGTTAGAATGAGATAAAAACTAACATTTTAAAACGAAAGAAACTCCCTGATAATCACCAACTCTACTTTGCTAAGCTAACCATAGCTTGTGCCCTTACCATTCAATGCTTATGGATGCCTCTGTGTAATATATATATAGTTCATTAAATGAAATATTGAAGGTGTATGTAATGTGGTGACAAGTCACCTTGCAATCACTTTGTAACAGTGAAGTGTTCATTATACAGGCTGGGTGGGTGGCGTGACAAGACTGCCTTATAGCATGGTGGCTTGTAGTTCCGCTGGATCATACCTATTTCTGTCCTCGCTCCTGGATAGTCTAGTCTGAAATTGTGC
Source organism: Lissotriton vulgaris (assembly GCF_964263255.1). Classification (NCBI taxonomy): domain Eukaryota; kingdom Metazoa; phylum Chordata; class Amphibia; order Caudata; family Salamandridae; genus Lissotriton; species Lissotriton vulgaris. The sequence goes on from NC_141685.1 coordinate 1,474,623,010, forward strand.
ATAGGTGGTGGGACCAAGAGCCTCCTTTTGTACACTCAACATGAAACTTTGTGCGTTGTACATCACAGCATGGAAGCAAGAGAGTGCCTTTTGGTGAGAGATGGGATGTTCCATGGATGGGGTCAGGGCCGGACTGGGAACCAAAACCGGCCCGGCAAATTGCTCGGCCGGCCCTGGAGGGGAGTGGGGGGGGAGGTCTGAGCTCTTTGCCGGGGCCGGTTTTCGGCCGATTTTGTTGCAGGGCCGATTTTGCAGCTAGGTTGCATAAACAGCCCTGTAACAAAAACGGCTCCCAGGGGCCCAAAACCGGCCCCCACCCTTGCGGGCACCGGGGGATTGCCCGGTGCCCGCAACGGCCAGTCCGGGCCTGGATGGGGTACCTGTGCCTTGTTGGCTTTACCACTGCGCTATTTCTCTTTAGAATGTAGCTTTAGTGTTGACCCTGGATGTGCTGGTATAGGGTGCAATGTAGGATGAGCTTTGACTGGAAGTCATGGTGTTCGCCCCCAGAGACCTTGAGCGTGCCAACCAGATAATTATTGTTTCGAAAAATAACTTGTTTAGTAATTATTTTTTTTTTTCATTTTACACTGGTTTATTTTATAGAGCGAAAGCAAATGCTTGGTTTGCTTCCTTGAGAAAAATAAATAACATCATTCATAATCAGTGATTTACTGCCAGGGAATTTAATAACTTGCTGGTAATTATAATGTTCATACTACGCTTGCCTCAATTCACATGTTATTTTAATGATTAACCAATGTTTAAGAGTAGAACACTCACCAGCTTTGTTCTCAGCAGTTTCACCTTTACCTGCTGAACGTGGGTTTTTTTCTCCAGCATTTATTTGCATAAAAATGTTGAAGTGGAACTGTACATGACCCAGATAAACTTTTTCTTTATGACGCTCCACAGCATTTTTCTTCTTCCTTCTGTAATCATAGACTTTTATTGAGATGAATGTAAAGTGTTCCCGTAACCTGAAAAAGGCCTCTTTATTCAGTAGAGTCGGTCTTGTCAAAAAGATGAATGGATGCAGAATGAAAGTATTAATTTCTATTCTTAACCCCTTGCATGCTGGGGTTATTCCCCCACTGTGCTGGGGGGAGGGGGGCACGCACAGCGCCCCTGTGCTGATGACGAGCTGAGCTCGTCATGAGGCACAGTGCTCATGTGCTCATGACGAGCTGAGCTCGTAAATGTAAATGTGTGTGTCTTGTAAAGCGCACTGCTACCCGGAGGTGTCCTGGCGCTATAGACCGCTGGGGAACCCGTCCTGGCTTTCCCTGTGAGATGTTCCCTCCTGGGTATCTCCAAGGTGAAACCAGGCATCCCCGGCGTTTGTGGGGGGCTGTTGTGGAGATGAGGCAAGCTAATGCCCAGAGTTGCCGAGTGTGATCCCTGGTTAGAGTAGGCACCGAGGCGAGAATTATCGAGTCCGCTGACCCTGGTTCACGACCCTGCCGCGTCGGGAATTGAACCCTGGTCCCGGGCCGTCCTCTGCTTCCGGTTCTGCCGCCTCTAACCAGTGAGCCACACCACTCGTCATGACCACACCCTTTTTCGTGGAACGTCCTGCACAGAAGGTGAATTAGACCAGCGTGCGAGCGTTCCATGGCTCATGTCATGAGCACACGGGAACCGTGGCTCATGACGAGCTGAGCTCATCATGAACATGCAAGGGGTTAAAATGTTACAAATATTTGATCAGGATACCGTTAAGAAATGTAATATGGATTGAATGTTCTACTGCCAAGCATATATGTACCATTAGCCACCTTATATTTTTATGCAGGATCTACACATGGAGTGCCGTATTGTAGACTCATTGAAGTCCCAATATTTGCTCTTGGGCCTGCATATTTCTAGCAAACAAACTGTGAAGATGCACAAAGAAGCTGGAATCCATTGTTCAGGTAGGTAGTCGCTTTAGTAGTAGTAGTAGAGAACAGATGATGACAGAAGTAGCTGTCTAGATGCCCCACCAGAACGTGGTTAGATACCTGCTCAGCCTCTTTCAGCACCTGATGTCAAAATTCACACTTTAACAGCTTTGATATGCCACATAGAACTTTGGGGCATATTTACAAGCCCCTATTGCCACCACGTCACTTTTCAGGACGTTGTGGTGGCGATAGGTGTTGTATAGCACACATAGAAACAGCAAAATGCCATTGATTGTTTATGTACAGGAAGGAACACCTTACTGCACATAAACAATCATTTTTAAAAAAATGACATTTTATAATTTCTCTGTGTGCTGCATTAAGCAGCACACTTAGAAGTTACAAAACGCCATTTAAAGATTCATGCACATAAACAATCTTCTCCTCAACACAGACACCCTTGCACTATGGCGCTAGGCTCCTAAATTTAGCGCCAGCGCAGGAGGGAAACAAAGGGCTGCACCATATTTTTTTTTAATTTTCAGAAGAGGCGGAGTGCGGCATTAAGCAAGGGAGGCTAGCAACGCACCCGCCAATCTTGGTAAATATGCCCCTAAGATTTCAAGGCTGTGCAGGAGCAAGCTAGGAAGGTCAAATAAAAAAAAATCCCAACCAAGACATTGCTGTTTGAGTCACAGGGAAAATGATAATCAACATACCATTATTATGTTTCAGTGCATGTACATTTTGTTGAAAGAAGATTTATGTCAGAATAACAAGCATCTGTCATGGAAGTGACAATTATCTCTCACTTTTTATATTGATATGTCCCAGTGTGATCTGTTGCCCCGTTTTGTCTGAGGTTTTGTAGATGCCTGTACCACATCACTAAAATTCTACACATCCATGTCTTTTAAAAGATAAAAGTGTTCAACAAGGACAATAGGAGTCTGGAGATTATGCAAAAAATGAGAAAGAAATAGCAAACCGACAGAGAAAATAATGTTGCAGGAAAATAATGAAGCATGGATTAGAGGTATTCGATTGGCTAGAAGGTGTCTGTTACCAGCATCAACATCAGTAAAAGCAGCAATCTAAGGATAGAAAAAGGCTCTAAAATAGGGAATAAGTCGTACAAATGTGGGTGTTAATACAGAATTCTTAAATTGATCCCCATTTTATAAAGAAATGTTGGCCATTTAATCCCACATACTGGGAATTACCGGGATTTCAAAATCTAAACCATGTCCAAATTTTTCATGGCATACTTTGGAATTAACCATCAACAATGCGATTGTTGCTAACAAACCTGAGCTCCCGTTCCTCATTGTGCTTTGGAATAAGGTACTGATTTATGCACTTATTCTTCTTCTGTTTCCTTTATCAACTTTCCTCCACCACCGAAACCTAAATTTATAATGTAGATCTTATTGAGGGAGACATTATATATCGGATTTACAAAGAAAATATAATTATTAAAGAATAGCAATTCATTCTATTTTTGTGGTAATGCTTTATTTGGTCACCATCCTAGTGACATAGCATTCGCGTACACCATGGTCAACTGATACAATGATAAGAGAAGGTTGAACAAAGGCGATGGTACATCATGTCCTAGCATGGGAGGTGCAGTTTCAATATTTCGAGGAAAAGTTTGGAGTTGCAAGGATCGCATATGGGAAAAGTATTCCGCAGTATAAGCACTCTGCAAAACAATGACAAAGAGAGTAACAATGATAACACTAGTATATGTCTGCGCAGAGCAATCCAGGGAAAAAACCTAACTGTCAACCTGTCAATCAATAACTATCCACGTAATCGGTAGAGGAGGTGGTGTGGGAGGAGGGGGTCAGAAGACGCCTCCTGAGGCAGTGTGTACATCAAAATATATATGTATTGGTCTCCTTTCGGAGTGTCGCTATTGATGATCTAGTGGTGCTTAGTCATGTTTTCAGAAGTGGTTCAAAAATACTGAGAAATGTGTCAGCCTTATCTAGCACTCTATACATGTGAAGTTGTTCAAACAAGACCGTCTTATACATTTCAGTAAGCCACAAATCATGCGTCGGTGTATGGTGACCCCCTCCAACGGTACACAATACAGATCTTTCCACTCTCACGCGAGTGGCCAGGAGACATCTAATATGATTCATCCGAGAAGGACTAAAGCCCTGTTAAAGTAATGGGAGTCTGCAGGGCTTCGCTAAAGGGTGTCTGGATATAAGTCCAATAAGTGGTGAGTTCTGGCGTTGGTAGAGTATGTGGGGAATGTCACAATGATAATGAGGGCTTCTCCAGCAGGCCTTGTGATGCAGCAGTCCTCCCTGTTTCAGTTTAAGGAGAGACTAGTGCCAGTCCTGGAGTGTTTTGAAGAGGGTGAATGTCATCCTGGACACCTCTGTCTAGGTTTTCAGTGATCTCAGACCTGTCCTCCTTAGAATTTTCAGTATGAAGCAATTCTGGCTAAGAAGCATGTTAGTCACATCAGGGGCTGGAAGAGAGATTGACATACCCGGAGGTTTTGGAACCCCACGACTACCCACTTGGACTGTCCCCAAAAGATGGAGTATTGTAACATCATAGATTCATCTATCGCCCAGGGTGATGGGCCAAGGGGGGAGGATAGGAAGTGTTTTAATTACCAGTAACACCACAGATGGATAGTGAGGAGGCAGATTTCATCCTGTTGTCTCAAAGGGTTTGAGCTGATTGTCAAGCAGGAGTTGATTAATGGTGAGAATGCTGGCCTGTTTTCAGAGGGTCCACGAGATGGCCTGTTTGCCAACGCAGATGCTGGCATTGTGCCATATGAGTGCCCGCTTATGCATGCATGCATCTCTTTTGAGAGATTTGTGCATCTGGTTCCAAGTCTTCAGAATAGCTTGTATGATAGGATTGGCGATGCCAGGCAAAGGAAGCCCAAGAGCACAGAATAATTGGAGGCCTGTGTTGAAGACTGAAATTTGGCACTCTATGTGGACCCATAGAGTGGGGTCCACACTAGTCAGAAAAATAAAGATAGTTGGGAGAGGTGGAGCACCATGTATTAGTGTTCCATGCTCGGCAAACTCAGTCTGCCGCAGTGCCTATGGGCAATCAATTTTGAAGGTTTTAGTCATGGTCTCATGTTTCCCTGTATGAAGGATTGAATGTCCTTGTCAACTTCTCACAATAGAGAGGTCCGAACCGCTGCTGGTATCATACCCAGTATGAATATGAAGCACTAAACTATTGCCATGTTAACCTCCAGCACCCTCCCTCAGAGGGTCCATTTAACAAATTCCCATTTAGTCATAGCTAGCAGGGGCTCTAAGTCGCCCATTGTTATCCTCTCCAGACCCTAGTTAATGTACACCGCTAGGCGTTACAAATAGCTTGCTTTCTAATGAAAATTGTAGCCTGCTATTGTCCTTTTCATAGCAAGCTGGGAGAGCTGTAGAGCCTTGCTTTTGCCCCAGATGGTGTAGTAGATTGCGAGCTTCCAGAATCCTGAGATGGTGGAAATAAGGGCTTGTAGAAATGAGGGGAGGTCTGGGAGGGTGAGTATTATGCTGTCAGCATACACCGGGAGTTTTTAGGCTCCCACTGGGGTGGGACCCCCACAATGTGAGAGCTCTGTCATAGGAGAAAGGAGAAAAGCTCTGTCATAGGTCAAAGGAGAAAGAGGGCAGTCTTGGCGGGCCCATCTTTTGATCCTGAAAAAGTCTGAAAGGAAACCACCATATTTGGTGTGCTGTGGGCACCTTGAATAGCCATTGAAACTTAGAGATGAAGTAATCGTGAGTCCCAGCTACCAGAGAGTCTGGAAGAGATAGATCACTTCAGTTTGGTTGAATGCAATGTCAGCATCCTAGGAGAGGGCAACTCTCTCCTCTGCTGCATCTTCGGAGAGACATAGAATGTTGGATAGGGTGCGGAGATAACCATGGGATGTTGTACCGGGTACAAATCCAACTTAGGAAATATGTATTGAGGTGGGGATCATCCATTTGAGGCAAGATGCTAGAATCACTGCAAATAGCTTAAGCAGGGAAATAAAGCAGTAACTGAGGCATTGTACTGGATTTTTCTCAGGCTTGGGGAGCACTGTGATGGGCACCCTATTGGAGATGTATGCAAAGTGGCACTTTCTTCAGCATCCCAGAATTGTACAGGGAATATGCCACCTCTGGCCCAGTCCATTTATAGAATTCTCCCGGGAAACCATCTTCCAAATGCACTTTATTATAAAGGAGGTTTCTAATAGCCTGCGTTATTTCTTTCTTTGTAATTTCACCTGCCAGTAGCGCTCGGCCCTGTTCATTGATGAAAGAGAGATCGAGAACCTTGAAGAAGCAATTCTCCATGCCGCTGTCATCCCGGCCTCTGAACAATACAGGCCTATGTAGTAAGCCACAAAAGTAGAAGCTATCTCCTCTGGGTTTGTAACACTTACACCTCCTCCCCTGCATATGGTTGGGGTGGCAGTCAGGTCCTTGCGCTGTTGCAATTGCGCAGTTGGAAGGCAGCCCGCTTTTTTGCCCTGCTCATAGTTTTGGGCTTGAAGGTAGTGTAGAATATATTAACCCTCAGCAGTGAGCATAGAGTTTAGCTCCATTTGTGTCTGGTCCATGTCTTGGGGTTGCATTTGGAGGGGTAAGGTGGGATTTCATCATAGTTGCGCTGTCCCTCGCTAGAGCTGTCTGGCATTCCGCTCTGGTTTTGTTGGAGTGTGCAGAATCCCTCATGATATGCCCCCTAAAGGTAACTTTAGCAGGGCCCAGAGTACTTGGAGGGATTTGACAGAATATTTATTGTCTACTAATTATGTGGAGAGGTGCGATTTCAAGTGTGCCATTTTGACCGGCATCTTGTATCTGAAATCATTAAGGTGCCAGGGAATCCATTGGGGACAGTGCAGATTCCATTTCAAAGTGAGACCTATGGGGCTATAGTCAGCAAGCGCAGGGCCAAAGATGGAAGTGTTGAGGGCACATGTGACCATAACTTGAGTTGTCAAAACATAGTTGATGCAGTAGTGGGAGTCATGAACCCAGGAATAAAATGTATAGTCTTTGTCCACTGAAGGAGGCGCCAGATGTCGATCAAGCTATGGTTGTCTTGTGGAAGAGTCCTAGAATGGCTACGGGATGCATCTAAGGAGCCTGTCCTTGGCGTGGTCACGTCAGGGGCGAGGCTCCAGTCACCCCCAGAACCATGTGAGAGGTTCCTAGGTCTTTCAGTATATGGTTAAGATGGAGAAAGAGGAGTTCTTTATAGGTGCATAGATCAAGCAACCCTGAGGATACTTTTACCAATTTTAAGTTTGGCCACTGCAAAGTGGCCATTCAGATCTGTCCAGCAGTGCAGGACCGGGAATGGCTATACTAGGAGGCTGCGTCGGTGGTGGTTTACTGTATAGTGCCTGGCCATCACAGTCCCTGAATTTGGCAAATTCCATATGTGTCAGGTGAGTCTGCTGGAAGAAGGCTCTATTTGCCCGCTTGGAGGCCAGGTAGGAGAGAATCTTTTTATGTTTAACATAACTGGTGAGGACATTCACATTAAAGAAAACTATATGTGAGGGAGCAGTGGTCAGATGTGATATGAGGACAGGGGTGCACACGGAGGGGAGAGTTGAGCGATGGAAGGCAGTGAGAGGGGGCAAAATACCCAATGATCCAGGGACAGTTGGGGTGAGGAAAAAGATGTCGCTTCGGATGTATAATGTATGAACAAGAATAATAGTGCGAACAACAGATGAGTCTCAGGTATTAGGCTGGCCTATGCTGAGGGCAAATTGGGAAAATGCCTTTCGTATGTGGATCTAAGCCTCTCGTCCATGGCCAGACTACTATGGGAGGTGGGGTGCTATTGCAGGAGATGGGTGTGATGGGGGAGGGGATATTAGGGCAAAAGGAATGGGGAAGTGGAGGGTTGTGGTTCCAGTTACAAGCATTCTGACTGGGCAACAAAGGAAGTAATCACAGTACATAACAAGAGGGCACAGCAGGAATATAGTGTCCATCAAGTGATACTCATCTGGCAACTACAGATTGTCAGATGTTCTGTCCGGAGGATTTGGTCAAGCGACCAGTAGCAGCAGGAGGCAGTGCTTCCAAGGGTGATCTTGATATGTCTCTGGCTGCCTCGTTCATGAGTTCCTCTACACAAGGCATTGCTTGCTCCTTATCGGAAGGTTTCTTAAAAGGCCTATTGAGCGGCCTATCATTCAAGGTGAAGACGGTCCACTTAGATGCAGAGGAGGCTCATGCAGAGGAGGGGTTGGAGTGAGATACATGTGCTTATCGTCCAAGCAATCCAGGAAGTGGAAATAGGTCATCGGGTTCAGAGTAGTCATTGGAGTTTCCATCCATCATTATCCACATGGTGGTGGGTTGTAGGAGTCCATATTGGATACCCCATTTGTGAAGTCATGAGCTAAGTTACAAAAACGCCTTCCATTTTATGTTGGTTTCCACTGAAAAATCCACAGCTAATTGCACTTTGTGGTCATCGCAGTCATAAGGCCATGGGTTCTGACTGGTGATATAATCTGGCGACCCTGTTCATGGAGCAGGAAACAAGCAAGCAGGGTCTTGTCAGATCAGTTCTAGTAGGAGGACCCAACATGCTTTTTCGACTCCATCTTCTCAGGGATTCCAGATAACTGGACATTATTCCTCCAGATCAATTATCATCAGTTTGACATGGCAGATGTACGGTCCCCAAGAGTCCGCATTATCCAGTTATTCCTTGATGAGGGCCGTCCGCTTGTCCGGGTTATCCACTTTGGAGCTAATATCTGCTCAAAGAGACTCCATGTCAGCGGTGAGCCCCAAGATCTTTGCATCCATTGAACCAAGTTGTGCACTGACCTCTGAGCTTTCTTTTGAGGATGAGTTCCATGGAGGCTTCAGGAGGGTGTGTCAGGGGGCTCCCTGAACATTGCTTGGAGTCCTCAACTATCTCCAGGTATAGCAATTGACGGCCGGTCTTACTGATAGCCATGGTTGCCAGTTGACCCACCAGACCACCACAGACACTGACCGTCAGCCTTCCAGAGGGCTGAAAGATGGAGAGATTCAAGATGCCAAGTCACGAACTGGCCCCCAGGGCAGTGAGGATACTGTAGGGTGAAATTAAGAGATCTGACTTCTGTGATATGCTACCAAAAAGAAGAGGTCCCAGTCAGGGTAGACCAAAAGGGGAGACTGTAAGGCACCAAGGCAGCAGTCGATGATGATGTAAGGGGGGAGCAGTGCATATAGACCTTCCGTGTCACAAGAAAGACGTTGAAACCTTGTGGGTCCCCAACCCTCCTTTGCAGTCTACAGGTATCTCTAACATGAGAGGAAATGCCCTAGCAGGATAATGCAGCAGTCACAGGCATTGGTAGTCCGGCAAGCAGGTGGGTGACAGTGTACTGTGAACTATTAGTGTGGGCCCTGCAGGCCAGCTGTCCTTACTATAGGGCCCAGAAGATGATAGTGGTGTGGAGGGGCCTTATACAGCAGGTGTATGGCCCGGAGGCCAGTCCAAAGGTGACAGGTCAGGTGAGGTCCCCACTGGGGCAAGATGGTTCAGGAAGCCAGGTTTGGGCAGTTCAGACATTGCTCCCAGCCATGACCCTCACTCCATGGAGAAGAAGAGAGGCGGGTGCAGTGTGGGTCGCTGGGAGCTGCCGTCTTTGAGGAAGTGCGGTCGGTAGGCCACAAGATGCTCCAGGTATCAATGTATACTATTTTCGGCTGACTGCTCTGAGGTTTTCTCAGATTTGCAGGGTCAGTATGAGCTGACGTGTTAGTGCTCAAGAGGTGTTCCTACCCCTCTGCTTATGTGGCCTTCTATTGCGAAGTCGTGGCACACAAATGAGGCAGTCAGGCAGCCAGGACTCCCCGCGGGTTGGTGGAGCTTCACACAGAGGTAGCTCTGTGGATAGGCAGCCAGACTCGTCACCACCCACAAATACAGTTTTGTCCTCGTCATGCACCACTTTTACCGATTTGTGATTAATCTCTAGCACAACCTAACACAAACCATTATACCAATTTGCACAATAACAAGAAAACTGTGGAGATGAGGAAAAAGAAAATAATTGTATTGTGAAAAAGAGGAGAGCAAATTTACACAATCCAGGGAATGAGACTGAAATTTTGTTTTGAACATTTCTTTATTAAGATTTGAAATATATAAAGGTACATGGACATTGTATTTATAAATGGATTTACAAACCCTCCAATAATATGCATCAATATTCTCCAGTTATTAACTCCAACCATAACAACAGGTACACAGGGTACAGAGGGTACGGTCCTGCGACTAACTGCGGTCAGTCGGGAATGTGTCTGAAATTAAGAGGAAGATAATGTCTAAGGAGGGCATTAATGGGCACTTCGGTAAAGCAGGTTTGCTTTTTGAGTGAGAGAGACCCTGGAAACAGTTGGGGGTTTTACCTGTGACTGACTGCAAGTTGCAAGTGAAAATGAATGTCTGCTTCACGTGTAGGACATGTTCCACTGTGTTTTCAATAAGCTGACTGTGTAGGCTTATGATGTAAAGTTTAGAAACTCCAGTTTTTCCTTTCTCCAAGCAATGGACAAGGCCTGCTTGCAACTCTGGATGGAGAGTTTGAAAGCAACATCTCACACATAGAGGAAGCTTTGAAGATGGTGCCAGAATCTAAAAGACACATGTTCCGTGGAAGTAATGTAAATGCTGACCTTTTACTCATCATTGGAGTGGCTTCTTGGGAGTAGCTTTCTTGTGATGATGGAGGGCTTCCACTAAAGGCAGGCTTCAGCCTCTTGGTCACGTGAGAGATTATCTGAAAATCATTTTTTCAGTATGTTTTCACAAAGTTAACTGAAAAAACTACTAGGATGCTGTCCTCTTTACCTTATCGTAATACATGTTGTCCTAGCTTCAGACAAATACACAGCAAGACCTTTAAAATGGGCAACATATTGGCTCAGAACGTGCCACACGTGTTTAGGAAACACCCTCTGGCTTTATGGAAATAGAACAATCAACGAGTGAATGCATTTTAGTTTTCACGCAGTATATATATTTACATATGTGGTATTCTGGGGTTCCTAAATCTTCATCAAATTATAATGTAACAAAAATCAACAAAATGAAAATACAAGAAATATTTTGCCATATGATTATTCTCTTGCTATTGAGGCATGAGGAAATAAATATTACTGCCACCCATCTCAATTTCAAAAGTCCTAAATGTAACCATTTGAAATGTAATTGTTGCTCTAAATATTGCAACGTTATTGGCCAAGACTGACGGCACTCTCTGTTATTATTGGACAATGATTAAGTTAAGTGGTTTGCTGGTATCCTCTCCTGTAGGTCACTATCTCTACCTACTACCCAGTCATGCCTCTGGACCAGTAGACGAAGGGGTCAGTTACCATGGACACTTAAGTACCTCTAGTCGACACCCGCCACCGCTGAAGATTGAAACTGTTCACTCCATGCTCTGAAGACCAAAGCCAAGCTACACCCCAGTTCTATTTATTGTTCCCTTTCAAGAACCACTTCAAGCTGGCTGCAGGATGAAGGATGAGCAAACCAGGCTTCTATGATCTTGGGTAGGAGGAAGTTTTCCCACAGTTGGTATGGTCTTTATTCTCCAACATTAACAAGTGGGTTACTATTTTACTCTCTTTCAATTGGTTGACTTCAGTTTTGTAAACTACGTGCACTTTTGTGCACTGTTGAACTCTTTATGAACGTTTAAGATAGTATTGTAGTTGTAGATTTTTATATTTCTCATTTGTAATGTAGTGTCCTTGATACTGTCAAAAGTGCAGTTTTTAAGTAAACATGCATTGTCTGAGAATTTGTTTGCAGAGCAACGTGAGCAATACTGCATTAATGAAGATGCATGTGTGCACTACGAAATGTATGCATTAGGCATGTTGAAATTCCACCTTGCATCCTACTTTTTTGAGTTACCTTATTCCTGATAGCCCTGTAAGACTTACCCGTGCCTCCACGCTTTATCCAGTTATCTATGTACACAGCTTAGCACACCGCTTTATAGCAGAAATGTGAGAACCAACCAGTGGCTTATTTAGGTCCCAGATCATATTTTTGAGGTACAAGAGTGTTCTATGGGCCAGAATCTCGAAAAATATTTCTGTCTTCAGCAATCACCTCCTCATTGAGGATTTACGAGCTGCTGCAAACCACATTAGTAAATTTGTTGTGGTAGCAAGCCAGCCGCTGTGCCAATGCTTGAGTTTGCAAGGCTGTGAGGTGTGCAACCATAATTCTTCACTTCTGCTACACATGACTATTTAAGATTCTACTTCTTTCCAAATGCCAAGAGCAGCATCTCTTATTCTATTCATATTAAGCAGGCCACAACTGTATGAGGCAAACAATGGCGAGGGTGACTGGCAGATACTGCAGGCTTGAATCCTCATTGTAAATCAGCACCAGAGAGTATTAGTTTCAAAGAGCAAACAGGCTTCCTTTAGATTCCGCCATGACTTACTTGGTGAGCTCGGTGCCGCCCTGTGAACTCTCTTTGCTCGTGTGCATTAGCATAGAAATCATTTTACTATGTTTTGCTTGGCTACTGAACAAATGGAAATATCGACTCATATGTGAAGAGCCTTGCTTTTAAGACAAAGAATATCCATAAAGTATACAGAGAGGGCGACAGATGGGAGCAGCGAGAAAGGAGCGAGAGGTTGAGGAAGGGTGGAAGAGGATGGTTGGGAAAAAAGGAAGAAAAACTGCTAAGATTAGCAAAGGGTGCATAGAGTAAAATGGTAGGGAGAGGAAGCATGATGGCAAACACCATAGAGTTGCCTCTCGAAGTATAATACAAGACGTTGGGTTTTTATTTTCTTCTGAACTAAAGTTCTCGATGCATCTCAATGTTGAGGGCTAGAGATTACGGCCACACCTTTTCACATGCTTTGGTTATCTGGAGCATGGAGGATTTTCCTGTGTTCACAATGCCTATAGATTTAAAAACCACCTAATATATTTTATTGCTAGAGAAATTCTTCTTTTAAAGTAACACTTTGTTTATTTATATTTTACAGGTACTTTATCATAGGTTGTCTCTAGACTCTACACTATCTCAATTTCAATTTATGAAAACATCCTCAGAGGTACTTCAAATACAAATAAATGTATCAACGTATAACAGGGCACCCGGCATTCCACTCATGCTAAAAGAAATCCCTGCTATGATCTATCATACTTCATGCAATCAACCTCATTCACACCATAATCCATTAAAAACACAACCCTTTAACTAAATCATATCTTTGAATACAATATAAATTGCTTATTGGTTTGCTGGTGCAATATGATTAACCAACTGGACATAAAGAGTTTATGTAATTTGGTGTAAAGTCTGTGCCCCACTTGTTGACAATAAAACAAATTAAAGTCTGTGTAAAGTCTGTGCCCCACTTGTTGACAATAAAACAAATTAAAAAAGACTGAGCGGTGCTTGCACTGTGCTTGGGTGCACAATCTCTCCGTTTCTCGATTGGAACAGACGTCGCGGTTATTCACGAGGCTCGGCAATCTTATCAGAAATTGCCTGACGTTTCTTGCGTTTCTTGCGTATTAAACTAATAAGGTCGGAGCCAAAACCGTCACAACTTATTCCCGAATTACGACTGTTAAAGGCAAAACCCAGTTCATTGTAAACTGAGGTAAAAAGGAACCGAAGGCCAGACCGAACAATGGGGCATATTACCAAGCAATAGCGATAATTATCGCTATTGCTTGGTTAGAGACAAAAATTTACCGCTGAGCTGCGGCGATTTTTACCGCAAATAAACCTTGGTATTACCAAGGTTTATCGCAAATGCGATAAAAATCGCCGCAAATGAATGAATATCGCTGAAAAGTCAGCGATATTCATGCATTATCGAGCTAATGCTCTTAGCCATGTTATCCAGCTCCCATTGGATAACATGGCTAAGAACTGCTCAGGGCAGGTGTTAGCTTTTGGAGATATTTGCGCTTAGGGTGAATATCTCCAAAAGTTGGTAATAGGAGATAGCGATGTTAGCGACTGTTTTCAGTCGCTAACATCTTGGCACGCCCACTTTGCATGTCATTAGTGATAAATATCACTGACATGCAAAGTGGGGCCCAAGATGGTCGCTATCTCCTACTAGCTGTCGTTAACTGGTGTTAGCGATAGCTAGGTAATAGGGAGATAATTTTATCTCCGCTTTCTTGGCTTTTAAAGCCAAAAAAGCGGAGATAAACCCCCTTGATAATATGCCCCAATATATTTTGGTCACGCAAGAAAGTATAATACTCGTAAAACGAATTAAAACAACAAATAAGAGTGACATTAATTGAATGTGTCAAAATAAAAACCTTTTAAACGCCAGTCCACATGTAATGCTAAGGAGAAAAGAAACATCATCAATTATAATAATAGGACTTTTAAGTCTATGTTCTCACAATCAATCGAGGATAATTAATATCCATTGTGTGCTGTTGCAAAATTGCGGATCTGGCTCAAAACCTTTTTAAAGACATTTTCGTGGCTTTTCCTGAAGAAGGCGTGTCAAACGCCAAAACGCACGTCGAAAGAATTTTGTCCAAAAATGTATTTTTTGCCACTTTTTAAGATTGATATTGCTGAGAAGCATATAGCGAATTGAGACTTCTTTTTTTAAGATGATGTGTATTGATGAATGTATTTCATGTATCCTTGTTTAAGGATTTTTAAACGTAAAAATTAAAGATTGTAAACCTTCCCTTCTTTCTCTATGAAAATCGTTCTTAATTTTTGTTAACTGGTATTTTGTGGCTATTTTCTCAAAAATTAGGTATGGTGTCATATATTTATGTCTAATTTGTAGATTGCCTAGTAATGATAAAACTTGTTTGTTCAATCTCTCCGTAGCGACATGCATTTCAAGCATGCTTGTGTTTTTTTTCAGAAAGCCTCTGAGATGCCCCCATTTCCCCGCACAATGGAGGATGTGACTCTGATTAGGGCTCCTCAGCCAGGTTTAGCTTGGTTGTAATGGCACATTGTGCACGGGACCCACGTCTAGGCATATCCATTCCTTTTAGGGCAACACACTGAAGTATAGAATAAGTGGTGGATGGAATGCCTGAATTAATCCCTGCCACTAGTATCTACTGGGGCCTTATCCCAGTTTCATAGGCTTATGACTGGGTCCAAACGGAGGTGGCAGCACTTTTAGTTTACTGTAATGTGTTGTATTAAGTGGCATTGGTCTGCCCAAATGTGGGTCCTGCACACATTAGCCAGCATAGGAGCAACATAAGCATGTATGCTACTGTATCTGGCTACAGAGGCTTACATAACATCTGCAAGACAGAACATTCCTAGTAACAATGTGGCACTGCTTCAAAACCTAGACATAGAAACGTCATTAATTGAGATACAGAACAAATGACATATTGTTTGTTTGGATATATCCAACTTCAAGCTTTTCCAGTTATGTTAAAAGATGCAAATTCTTCTTGAGGGGCTTATATATGTATCCTTTTATATTATTCAGTAGTTAAATCGTGGTTTCCATCGAATCATATATGGGAACTGAGCAATGCTAAGAATTTCTAACTTACTGGTGTAAAGCTCAACAGTGCAGCTTGGCAAAGAGATGTGTGATTGAATTTTGGACACCACAGCAAACACAGCAATACACAAAAATATAAAAATGGCCTCTAATGGGCTCTTTGGGCAACTGGTATCTACTAGAGGCAAGGAGGAGGGAATATATCATATGTATATATGAGTAGGTATAATCTGCCTTTGTTTTCCTCCTTAGAATGAGCTCCAAGTCATTTATTGCCTCTGAAATGACCACCTACTTAATCAGTATTTTCTATGTACCCGATCCTCTGTCAGATCACAAAGAGTGAAGCACACAATAAAAGTAATTTCCTGTCAATTTGCTTCACCAAAGCACAGAGAACGGTAATTCTGAAAGTCGGAAAACAATTTTGCTGCCCCTTTTATATCCTGCACCTGGGTATTACCTGCTTCTAGCTAATGGCAAATCTGTATTTTGTGAATATTCACAATTTGTCAATGTTTAATGAATTGAAATGTAAGTATGTTCATATGGTTCCACAAATAGTTGTTACAGATTACTGAGTAGTTTATTATTCACATTTTATGAAATATGGTTGTTGTTTGACTAGAATGTGAGCCCTGGTCAAGCAACAGACACAATCCCTGCAGGGTGAACCACAAAAAATCACCTAATTTACCTGTAATTAACCTCCGGTAGCTTGGCACAAAAAGCAGTCAGGCTTCACTTAGAGGCAATGTGTAAAGTATAGGTGTAGCACATAAACAGTAATAAAGTGAAAACGCAACACAAGAAAGTTCCCAAACCAATTTAGTAAAAAAGAGTAAATATTAATAAATTAGATAACACCAAAACAACAAAAATCCAATCAGTAGAACCAGAGTTATGAATGTTCAAAGATTGGTTCGAATGGTTTCCATCTTTCTTGGCCGACCGCAGACAAACGATCTGGGCCCCCCCTTTCTCCGCCCCTATGCCGCAGCTTGAGGTGGGGGTTCCGCAGGGCTCCATTCTCAGCCCCTCCCTTTTTAACATCTTCATGACACCATTGGCGGCACGTGTGGAGGAGCTAGGGGCCCAGATCGTATCCTATGCGGATGACACACAGCTCCTGTTCACGTGTGACAAGGGCTGTGACTTCGACGGGGCGGCCATCCGGAAGTGCCTGGAGTTTGTGTTTGATTGGTTCGGGAAAAGCGGCCTCAAATGCCGAGATATTGTTTTTTGGCTGTCCTGCCGACCCGAGATGGAAGCTTTGGTGGCCTTCGGCCATGTTCCACCCGGCCAGCAATTCTGTTACAGCAAAGAATCTGGGCATGCTGGTCGATAACACCCTCTCCTTCAAAGCCCAGGTAGCTGGCCTGACAGGGAAGTGCTTCGCATCTTAAGGATGTTGAGAAAGTTTCTCCCGTACCTATCTTTGGAACACAAGAAGATAACGGTGCAGGCCCTGATAGGCTCCCGCCTAGACTATGCCAACATCCTTTACTTGGGTCTTCCTGAATATCTGCTGACCCGTCTGTAGATAGTCCAAAATTCGGCAGCCAGGGCAATCTTTGGCCTTACCAGAAGAGCCAGGGCGAGCAATCTCCTTGCCACTTTGCACTGGCTGCCGATTCGCAAGCGCATCTCATTTAAGACCTTAACTACAGCTTTTAAGGCGCTTCACAATCTCGGCGCTGGCTATTTGCAGAGAAGGGTCAATTTCTATCTTCCATCTAGACCCTTGAGGTCTGCTGCCCAGGCCTATGCCATGGTGCCGGTAGTGAGACGTGTTCGCTGTGGAGGTCGCTCCTTTAGCTACCTTGCCCCCCGTCTTTGGAACACTCTGCCCCTGATGCTGCGAACGTGCCCTAATTTGTCTGCCTTTAGAAAAGGACTTAAAATGTATCTCTTTGTTCTGTAAGTTGTTCCTTGGATTTCTAGTACAGTTTGGCTGTCCTGTTGGTTGCTGGTATTTTGTGAAGTGGATCTATAGCGCCGGGACGCTCTTGGAGCAGCTGAGCGTTCTACAAAACACCCAGTAACATAACATAACATAACATTTAAGGGAACAGGTCTGAGAAGCACAAAGCGCCCACTTGGGATATCTGTTCACGCTGGGCAGAGTCACATTTAAATGTTCAGGCCGATTACGATGGAGCGCAGCTTGGACAGAAATCCAGATTAATCCCGCTGAGGTTTCACCTTGTCAAATTTTGGGGCCAAGAATCCTGTTCACATTGGAGAGGGCCACGAGGAGTATTGACAGCAACCCGGGTGGCTGTTGGTGTGTCGCAATGAACATGCTGAGAGTCGTGGATGGACAGGTTGGAGCTTTACATTGGCTGTCCCGCACAAACGGTTGATGCTGTAGTGCAAAGAGATGGGCTGGCAGTGGCTTGCACTGATTTTTGGTGCAAGCGGCATGAACTCAATGCAGTCAAAAAGAACCCAAAAACTTGATTTGAGAGCCTGTGAGACACATCAAGAGTCCAGGACCTGAGAGGCACCACTTGAGGGTCAGGAACCCATTGCAGCTGGGTTCAGGAGTTATTTAGAGAGCCTTTAATGTCCCTGCGGCTAAGATGAAGAGGTCAGTTGACTGGCACTTGGAAGACTAGCCCTCTTAGTCACTTTGAAGTCCGGGGCTCAAAAAGGAGTTGTGTGTCCAGTTCTCTTCCCCGGGCAAGAGGGAAGCAGGTCAGCACAGCAGCGCAGTGGCTCCGTCAGAGTAGCAATCCAGTAGAGTGACAGTTCTTTCAGAGGAAGAGCAGTACTTCTTCCTGGCAGAACATCCTCAAGTCCAGAAGCGTACTGAAGTGTACGTCTAAAGGTCCTATTTCAACATTCTGGTGCTCTTCTCCTGGAAAGAGGGAGAAGGTTCAAGAAAGGTTCTTTGAAATGCATGGAATTTCCTGACTCCACTACCCTCGCTCCAAGCTGGCTTCAGTCTCAGTGACAATACAGGGTCATTAGGCCCTTGGTGTGCAGGCAGAGCACATGCTAATCAGTTATAAATGGGGCTGTGCTCAGCTCCCCACATTCTGAAAGTAGATGACTAATCCCTCTATTGTGTGACTGTTTGAGAGGAATTCACAAATTCTAACTGTCATCTACATCCAGTCATGTGACCCAAGACAGACTACAGGCACAAAGGCTAAGTGCAGGAAAATGGCAACTTTCTAAAAAAGTCATTTTCAAAATTGTAATGAAATATCCGACTTTACCATTAAAAAGGGTTTATCATTGCAATTTCATAGGTACCAGATACGACCTATCTACCTGCTCACCAATTCGTAATTGCCACTTATTAAATGCAATAAGGAATCACCAATGTTATCCTAAGGGAGGAATAGGCCTCACAGAAGTAAAAAACAAATTTGGGATATTTTCACTACTAGGACATATAAAATGTACATGTCCATGTCCAACCATTTAATTACACAGCACCATGCCCTATGTGATACCTAGGTCCTACCTTAGGGGTGACATATGTAATAAAAGTGGAGTTTAAGGCTTGGCAAGGAGGTTTAAATGTAAAGTTGACATGTCAGTTTAAAACTGCATTTACACTGCAAGGGCTGGCCTGGGACTTGGTTTAAGGTGCTACTTATGTGGGTGGGGAGCACAATAAGTGCTGCAGGCCCACTGATATCATTTAATTCACATGCTCTGTGTATATGGTATACCACTCTACAAGGGACTTGTAAGTAAATTAAATATGCTACTTAAGTAAATGCCAATCGACCCAAGTTTAGGGGAGTGATCACAAGACCTTTAACACTGGTAGGCAAAGTGCAGAGTCCTAGGGCCTACAAAAACAAGTTCAGCAAAAATGAAGGCAAGTAAGCAACATGTTTGGGGGAAGATCACCCTAAGGCTAGCGGTCTATCAGCATCAGCGTTCAATTTTTAGAAATCATTCTTGTTGGACTTTTTGTACATTAGAAAAGCTCTTTAGGCAGTTATAAATTAGGTTGCAACCAATTTACATATTGCTAAACATTTGTGAATTAGGCCCATAGTTTCCTAATTTCAGCCACCAGCAGGACTTTAAGAATAGTTCATGTTTTGATACTTGTGTTGTCTTGAGCATACATGAAGAACAATAATGGCTCCTAGTGCTTGATGTGAGTGACTAGTGTGTTATGCTATTGACCTCGGATCATTTTTATGCAGCTTTTGACAGCACATTGATTAAAGAGAAATTCTGATTTTAAATGAAGCATAACCATTTCTATACCATTTGACAGACAATGACAATATAGTTCTGGTTTAGTATCTTCGCAGGTGCTCCTTTTTGCAGAATCCCAACACATATGAATTGCACTGTCATTCATCCCCTTCTCTGATTCTGTTACACGGCCCATCCGTTTTGAATGTCTATTCTGAATGCTGATTAACTGCAGTGACATGTCATTGAACTCAGGGGATAGATCTGTGTTTCCATGGAGACTGGGCTTGATGGGTCCTTCCAAGCTGTCATCTTCTTCTGGAGATTCGTCTTGTGGCAGATTAAGATCCATATGTCTAGGAATTTTCAAAGCTGCACTTTTTTAAAGTGAGAGGTCTGAATTTACCCTGGCAGCTCTGCCAGTGGTTTGCCATTGTTTTGAGCTATAATGTGAACTCTGGTAACCTGTGAGAATAGGAGGCATCATCTAAAATCGCTTTTCAGGTTAATGTTTATCTTTTCTTCCCAGGTTGGGCGTTTCTGATGGAACAAGTAGTATGACTATGTAGAGACATTGCCTCTCGGTTCACACTGTTTGCTCAAATCATTTTACCCAGTTCATGTGCTAGCTACAGCTTGTGTGTGTAGCATGCACTGCGTGATGCATTGGCTTCTATTGGCTGCCGAGACAATGAATGTGGTTCTTTTTGTGCAAGGAGGTGGGACGAAGTCACATTAATCGCTCCTTGTGATGAGCCACAATGTGACGCAAAATGATGGACCCCGATGCAGAATATGAAGAGGGACCCCTGAGTCGCTCATTACTCACATTTCATTGTTCTTGGGGTGCATGTCCTCCCTGAAGGGTAAGAGGATGAGGAGCTAAAGGGTTAGGTGTCCCTCTGAGGCACAGGGGCTGGAGGTGCAGGCATTACACCCCTGCTTCAGGGACGGGCATGTTCTAGGCATATGTGGAAGTGACCATTCCAGGACCAGTTTAATTTTCCCACAGTTCCCTTTGTGCGCTGTGCCTTTATCTGACTGAGGTGCTTGAAACTTTTCTACTCAGCTTTTTTTTTTTTATTTAAGGACGATTAGCAGCACCGTAGGTGATATCAACCTGCAGGAACATTTCGTTCTCAATTCAGGCCCAGGAATGTACCTTTCCATGGAGAAACACTTTACCAGAAATCCAGTTTTAAAAGATGCACTGTTCGCTTGACATGTGAGGTAAAAAACAAGAGCGTCTCATGTGTTCGAAATGTGCTTTATTTATAGTGATTAAGTTTCAAGGGATTAGCTATTTTGGAGAATCCGCTCTTCTTCCTTCAGATTCCTTTAAGGGGATTGGACTGCCTGAGCTCTCATTAGAAGGAGACAAACACAGGTAAGTTCTGCTCTCTTTTCCTTATTGTGTTTTGTATAGTTAATGGTTTGTGACACTACGCGCTTCCCCCAGTGTGGTTAGAAAATAGTGCTCTTTTCATCCCTGTACATGCCCAGATAGGTCCCCGTGACTCCCATGGTCGTATCTCCAAATAATGGGACACTAAAACAAAAGTTGATCACTGACTGAGTTTTCTCTTCACCGAGTGCGGTTAGTAAATAGTGCTCTTTTTATTCCTTTAACCCCTCCCCTGCTGGTGATGGAACCACTCCGTCATCAGTCGCGGTCGCGCTGTGCTGATGATGGAGCGGTTCCGTCACGGCCTGCTGGGAACGCCTGCGTGGCGCGGATTCCGCTCCTGCGCAGAACGTTCTTTTGAGGGGGCGGGGCCGTGACGGAACCACTCCGTCATGAGCACAGAGCAACCGCGGCTGGTGACGGAGCGGTTCCATCACCAGCATGTGCCCGCCACGCGGCCTCCCCACCCCCTTAGCACTGCGGCGGAATAGCCGCCGCAGTGAAGGGGTTAAGTGCCCAGATGGGTCCTGGGGTCGAACCTCCAAGTAATGGGAAACTAAATAAAAGATCATCAAAACGGCCCTCCTCTCCAATCACAAATGGTATTGGTGCTCTTTTAATGGCTGCCAAGAGATTTCTTCCAAGAGCGTGAATAGGCGAAGTGTCCTGCTGGCGGCCATCTTGCTGGGGCAGCTGCTCTTCAACTCCTAGATTCCTCTGCTTCTCGGCCAGGGTCATCCCGGTCCTTCGGCAATGCCTCCCGGCACATCGTGGTCATCAATTGGGCTTGCTTTTCTAGGGGTGGGAGGATTCTGGGGAGTTGCACTGTGAAGAATTCTGCCGAGTTGCATAAAATCTCCACATATTTCTGCAGAGCTCCGCTCCGCCCTAAATTATGTGAAGTCAAGTCAGGCAGTCATGTGAGTCAGGGTTGCGGCGAGCGTAAGGTAAGTGGTTTCCTTTTTATTGTTTTCCCTCGAAGTCATCCATCAACTCTCCCACCACCCCGCCCCACCTCCCCACCACTCTCACCTGCACAGGCCACTCCTGCTGGCGGGGGGGTCTTTGTTTTGCTACACTCCTTTTGCTGTCTGTGTTCAGTCAACCGGCCTCGTCATTCATGCCTTGGTCGACCGGCAGAGGGGGTTGAGCTTGTCTTTGTTTTCTCTGGGGGATTGGCTGAGAAGTCAGCCTAGGGAGTATCCTTTCTCTCTGCAGTCTCTCTTTTGGGGGTAGTGAGGGGGCATGCAGTCTCCTTTTGACTGGGTGTGCCCCCTTCTCTTTTGGCCGTTTCTCTCCTGGTTCAGCATAGTGCCAACACCGTCATCCGCTCCCCCCACAACATTCTGCACTTGCCCATATAATGATTACACCGGACACATTGCTTATGGGAAAATAACTGCTGCAGGTTTATTTATATACAACAAAAGTATGCAGTTTAGTGGGTTACCTTACGGGCGATCCAGGGCAGGCAGCCCCTCGCTGCCAGCCCGCCTAATGAGCCAGCCGGCACGGTGGGTCGAAGCCCGGACAGTGCAGCACCTTTGTAGATCCCCTTCCGGATCACGTGATCATGTCTTATACTCCCGACCTTTTCAGGGCGGACCGTGGTATGGCACGCTCCCGGTTGGTCAGGCCCCCAATCGCTCAAAGGACTAACGGGGCACCGCGCGGTTTTCCCGGAACCTCCCTGCGGCTCCAGGTCTTTGGCTCTGGCACCCCTACTGTTCCAGGCAGAGGTACCCTTACTGTACTAGTCTGCCACAGAGGTACCCTTACTGTACCCTTCTGCCTCCAGATCGCCCTGTAACTCCGCCTGCAACACAAAAGAAAACATTAGAACATCCAAATTGCCCGCCGCCTGCCCAGCTGCTGGGTACGAGGATAGGGTGGGTGCAGCGAGGCAGGCACTAGAGAGCTGCCCACTCCCCTGGTCCCCTGGAGCTGCTCTCCCCCCATGATGGACGCAGCCACGGCGGGGCCGGGCACAGCAGCCCAACTTCGGGGAAGGGGGGCACAACACTCACTGCAAAAGCGCGAGATCCCAGGGACACATCCCCAACGGCGACAGGGTGAGTGGACAAACAGCGAGGCAGGCAGGCAGCAGGACAACCGGAAAAGAGGTTAACCTGGAGGAGGCAGGGGCCTAAGTACCCCGGCCCGCCCCCAGGCGTCCCCTCCCCTGAAAGCACGTCACAGGTGCAAACACCCACGGGGAGGGGCTGGTGAAGCCGCCGAGAGCCTCCCCCTCCTAGGGGACACGGGGGGCTCCAACTTGTAGGCACTAGAGGGCTGCCCTGCTGATGTCCCCCTGCGGGGGACGCTGGCAGCTGCATAGTGCCAACACCGTCATCCGCTCCCCCCACAACATTCTGCGCTTGCCCATATAATGATTACACCGGACACATTGCTTATGGGAAATGAACTGCTGCAGGTTTATTTATAAACCAACAAAAGTATGCAGTTTAGTGGGTTATCTTACGGGCGATCCAGGGCAGGCAGCCCCTCGCTGCCCCGTCCGCCTAATGAGCCAGCCGGCGCGGTGGGTCGATGCCCGGACAGTGCAGCACCTTTGTAGATCCCCTTCCGGATCACGTGATCATGTCTTATACTCCCGCCCTTTTCAGGGCAGAGCATGATATGGCACACCCCCGGTTGGTCAGGCCCCCAACCGCCCACAGGAATAATGGGGTGCCGTCGCAGTTTTCCCGGAACCTCCCTGCAGCTCCAGGTCTTTGGCTCTGGGATCCCTACTGTGCCAGGCAGAGGTACCCTTACTGTACTACTCTGCCGCAGAGGTACCCTTACTGTACCCGTCTGCCTCCAGATCGCCCTGCAACTCCGCCACAGCTCTGGAGGAGGCTGCTGTCGATGACAGCGCCCCCCACCTCCGAGTTCCCTACTGACATCCAGCAGCTTCCAGTGGGCTACGCCTGTCCTGGTAGGCCTGTCAGAGGCCAATCCCCCCCTTTGGTGACTCTCTTGCCATGGAGTGTGTGCCCTAAGCACGGGTGTCCTCGCATATTTGCCGTGGAATAAGAAGGGAAACCCACAACGAATACTTGCCCATTTTTGAGCAGTGGGACGCCCAACAATCCTTCTTCCATCATATTTGCCAAATTGAGCTCTGACCCCAGCATATTGCACCCAAACCTATATGATAAAATAGATGGCCGCTTCTGCCAAAGCCTGGCTATAGGACGGAACTTTTTGTCTGTCTAGGATGATCTCGAGGGTCCATCCCTTGGTGCATGCTTGCAACACTTAACCCATTCCATTAGTTGGACAGCCCACTGTCTGGCCGCTAGCTACTCAGACATGAGTATAAGGCCAGTTTGAGTTTTGCATAGGCAACGTCCCCCACTAACACTGTGTAGAGTATCTCTTCGCGTTTATCACATGTTCCATTCGTCCCCTTTTGCCTGGCACTTGATGGACCATATGAAGCTTTTTAACAAGCACCGTATGCAACTGTATACACATGTTGTGCAACTGGAGAACTGTTACTTCATCACTCGTACTTCCTGGCGTGTGAAAACTGCAGCAGGAAACCTTACTTCAGCACCTGAATAACAACTAAAATACTGTCTAGGTGAAAGCTTACCAGTGGACTTAGCCAAGGGCCCTCCACTACATGTCAACCTAAGTTGTTGAAATTTCTTACTGTTAAATATTGCCTGCCTACATCCTGACCCTTCAAGTAAAATGAGTCAAAACAATCACCTACATGGCCATAAACGCACCAACCTGTGTCCAGAGATATTAGACAAGTAGAGTCTTATTGTATCAGCCAGATCGAAAGCGGAGCCAGACTAGAAGGTCCTAGTGGGATCAGACTGGAGGAGGTATGAATGGCTAAATCAGGCCCAAAATTCTGTGCATATGATCCCGCATCACTATCTTGACAATGGGCCTGAGCGTAAGAAACTGGTGATACTGTGAGGCAACTTATGTGAATGTCTCAGAGTGGGCCAGAAAGTCGCTCTCACAGAAGTCCCGCTTGACAATACCATTGCCCCTGTCCACCTGGACATGCCCTCTCCCCTGCTGTGTGCAAACCCCATAGTGTGTCACAAGTCCTGACCTTCAGATAACTACTGGAAAAGACCCCTGGGCACCACCCTAATGATTACCATACCAGTCTTCTGCCAATCAACCCGTGTGGCTATCCCTCCTGTCATCTATGAGTTAAGGCCAGTAGTTGAATAAGGTAATTGAGCACCACTTGGCTGAAGTGTAAGGGTCATGGTACTTGCACAACTGCTACACTTAACACTGCTTCTACTTCTCCCCTACAAGTAGTCTGAACCGAGTTGCCCCCTTGCCCCCCAAGAGCACTTAAGCAGTAACAGCCTTCAGGCTCCTTAGCCCGGAGCACGCCCTGGCAATTCCTGCTTCCGTTCCCACCTGTCCTTGTCAGAGTGGTGCCTGTGTACTTGATCTGATTGTCCTGCTCCAAGCCCTGGCAGGCCGGACTGCTAGGCGTGGTTTGGCCATTATAAAATGAAACCCGTGCGTTTCTGAAAGAGAGAACAAATCCATGAAAACAGCCCCTAACCAGCACTGACCGGTAAGCCTATTGCTAACTCGATCGCCAGGATCAGAGCCCATTACTTGCGCTCAAGTTGACGTATAAAAGAACTCATTCCAATATTGCACATGAGATGCATGATATGTCTAGGCACACCATTTGTTTAACAGAAAACACATTACAATACTGTCACAGGGGATGCAAGATTTGCCCACACTCTGCCATTGCTAACCGAGCGAACACCCCACTTCATTTCCTAGTAAATCAACAAATAGCCCAGACTCATCAGTTTTTTTAAGAGAGAAAACAACTCATTATTGCACAGGAACTACCTTCTCTGCTCAGATTCACCACTTGACTACCAATGTATTACTTCCATGGGGCATAACCTGCGTGCCCTCAAACAGGGACAGTAGTGACTCCTGGGGAGAACCTGGGTGCACCAGACCCTAGCTCACTGCCCCCCCAGTGTGCATGACCCTTATACCTGTTGATAGTTCAGGTGGCCCCCCGTGTGAGTCGGGCGGTTTTCCAGTTCGGTTCCTGCATGTGAGACATAAAAACATCTATTAGAAGCCCTGTCCCCCTCATATACAATATATATTCTCTGCAATGAGGCAGGGGCCCTCAATGCCCCCCACGTTACCAAGGCCAAGCCTGTTTGTCAGTTATGAGAACCGGCTTGCCCATATTACATTCTCGGAAGGAGTTGGGTGTGGCACACACTTGCGTACCGACAGAGGTAGTAGTGTAGTGTTGCGTCTTGAAATTAAGTCAATCATTCAGATGCTAAGTCTGATAATGACCATTGCACTTTGGTGTGTGTGATTTAGTATCACATTCTAACTTGTCCCCTTACCATTCTACCCAGGAACCTCCCTCATCCCAGGCCTCCAAACTGTTACAAAGTTCTCCTCCTTTAAGGACACTTCCAAATACAAGTCATGCCCTTTCCATTATCTGCAAGAAGTCCTTTTATTATAGCAAGTCCTCTTCTTCATGACAATGGAAGTGTCTTCCTATAGTGTTCTTGTGGTTAGAGAGTCCGCCATTTATTACAGTATTATCCTTCTACCTGTTTTTGGTACTCTTTTGTAACCTGTACATGTCACTTTTATCTCGAAACACACTGTTTGCTACCTCTTACATCGTGTTTGCCTCTGGTACTTGCACAAGTGCCACCCTTACTTACGTAACGTTTGTTCTTGTGTATGACTGTCTGCCATGTATTGCAGTCTTATACCTCTACTTGTACTTCGTACTCTTTTGTAACTTGCACTCTTGTCAGTTTTTCCTCCTGTGCAGCACCGTTTGGAGTGACTATGTTGGACTGGTCCTATTGAGAGGCGCTCAGACACCTTCGGTTAAAGTTAGCGCTATAAAATTCGCATTAAATAAAACCAAATTAAAATGTGTGCTGGTAGACATGTCCCTTCAAACCCAGACATGCCTCAGCAACCCCACTGTGCAAAAGTACATCATCTGCTGCTGCAACTTTGTGCCTGGACATACACCCTATTCTACACTGAAGTTGACACAAATACAGCAGTGGCTTGCAGCACCATAAACAGGGGGGGGCGGTGGGGGGGGGAGCAAAAACGACTGGAGTAATTTATTGGCACCACCCTGCCAGCAAAAAAGGCAGAAGGCACCCGGACTGCTAACCAATCCTGTGTTCCCCAATGAAATTGGAAAATGTCCCCAAAATTGTTGAAATGTCACACATTATTACACTGCAAGGGAACATGTCACACCTGGCTATATACCCTTGAATGCTATGTAAAATTATTGAAACTGTTCCTCACAGTACACTTCATCCTGATACGTTGTGAAGCCCCCCCAGTGCCTCTGAGGCAAATTTGTGCTATCTGGGAGGCAGCAAATATAATGCCTGGGTCACTAATAAAAGTATCAGTGGACTTTTTGCGGCAGGCTGAGTGTACCAGGATTAGAGCCTGTCAATGGTCTTGGCTTGCTCTGGGTATGCCAAAATGGGCGGTACACTAAGCCAAGCAACAATATTATGTTAAGTGCTTGGCCATGCCCTTAATTATCTGGCCCACGCCCCCTCGAGGGACCTGCAGTTTTAATTTCAACCCACCCAGACATGGAGTCGCGCCACCTGCATCCCACTGTGCACGGAGCGATTCCAAGAAGTGAGCACCTCCTCTCCAGACGAACACCACACAACTGCAACATCAAGGGGTGCAGTCCGCCCGACCAAAAGACAACTCAAGGCCGTGCCGTCAAAAATGCATGGAGATCACCCACTGTCGGGCCCCACATCAAGGAGCCAGAGACCGGAGTCTGCAGAGGCAGCAGACCCACCAAAGAGAGGCACCCGGCTCCCAGACAGAGCCCTCCAGAAATGACCAGACTTCAGCAAAGAAGGCCACTGCCTGAAGGCAGGTCGGCAGCTGGCTCAGGCCTCATGTCCATCACTGCTAGACTAAGTCACCAAAAGCACCCAGCACCGCTTGCACGGCCCGAGCCCAAAGTCAAGATATCCAGCACCAGACCCAACCCCATGGCTCCCCGAAGCGGCCGCCGCAGCCCACAGCACCGCCGAAGCTTGCTGATCCCGAAAGACCTAGGAATCGCATTTCACAAGGAAGACACCCATTGCAGCCATGCGCACCCCAGGAGCGGGCAGCACGACCGCAAACAACTCCGCTCCGAGTCCCAAGCAAGCCACTCTACATTGTCAAAACCATGCTCCACACCATCAACAGTGCATAGCTCGTGGTCAACCAGCCGCCCGCTGTCCTGTCGACGAAGCTCTGCAAAGAATCAACCACGCACACGCCAGTCTCTCATGCAATCCGCTACCAATCCACACCATGGCAAACACAAACACCAACAACACCTTCCTGGTTTATGATTGCTACAACCATGTGCTCCACCGTCCGCAGCCTCCACGAGACGAGAGTGCACAGCAATGACCATCAAATGGCCCCCTGGCAAACAAAAGATGGCCATGTCGACTAAACACTGCAAACAGAATGCTTGGC
This sequence comes from Lissotriton vulgaris, assembly GCF_964263255.1. Lineage (NCBI taxonomy): Eukaryota > Metazoa > Chordata > Amphibia > Caudata > Salamandridae > Lissotriton > Lissotriton vulgaris. Next base: position 1,474,651,554 of record NC_141685.1, read on the forward strand.
AAAGTCCCAACTCAACAGAGTGCTGCCACCGCCACATGCTCCCTCATCTTCATTGCCGGACCCCACCCACAAGAAAAGACACCCATAGTCACCGGATGTCACTCGCAACCACACTCAGATGATGAAAACATCACACACGAGCAATCCCAAACCAAGGCAGCCACGTCGATGTCCAACAGCCCGCCCTCGCTTCCCCCAAGGAATGCCCATCTAGCATCTGGGGGGGGGGGCGCCGCACCACTGGGGACCTCCCGCCCCAGCGCAACCCAGCTGGAAGGCATGGGTGAAGGGCACCGGCGGCTTGGAACGGAACCAGGACCAGCTCTGAAATGCGCCACAGTCGGCGGTGGGGACATGCGAGCTATTCAAGCCCCGAGAGCCCTAATCGCCCTCCGTTGCCCTGCTTCATTCAGGTGCCTCCTCGCTGATCGGAATTCTTGCCACTCACTCACGATCAGCTGCCGATTCCTGATTAACCATCCGGACTCCAGCCACCCACGCATCTCTGCTTGGGTCACAAACACTGTCCTCAACGACAACCCTGTCCTGATGACGATCCCGACTCACGGGGATCGAAACGCCATCGACTTCACAGCATAATTATATGGCGCATTTTATGTTTTGTGCTCCTGTAAAATTTATTTAATCATGTTTTAAGTGACTACAACTTGATCCTGTGGAGCCATCACTGTATTATACTTTGTCACTATGCGTCGACCACGCTGTTCACCTTAGCACTTAGCACTTGCACTCTCACTATCACCTATTGTATATATCACTACCTTCGGGTTGTCACATGATTTGCTCTGTACAGTGCTGTCCAACTGTATTGCCACGTGTAAGACCCTTTTTCTAATTGGTGAATAATAGCCTTTTAAATCTTCTCGAGACTCCTTGTTGCTTATTGATGTAATGGAATTGCATACATTGTTTAAACTGCCCTTTATTGATACCTGTTGGGAATTGTTTTTGTTTATACAGAAACCCGCCACAGCACTCCGACTGCTGCCCCAGCCAAACACCCGAACAAAGGACTGAGGAGCTGCACCCTCTCCCCGGCGGACACCAACCCAGGCAAAGATGGGGTGGCGACTACGCCGAAAACACAGGGCAGAGGGGGAGTAGGCCGTGTACAAGCATGAGGATACAACAACAGGGGGGGGGGGTGCACCCACACAACAGCACCCACACTGAAGCGGGCCGGTGGCCCCGCACATGGACAGGCTCCAAGATGGCCCCCGTCGCCACACAGCGCAGGCTGCACCACCAGCCTGAGTGGCACCATGTCCAAACGTTGCCTGCAACAGCCCGCAGTGTCACAAATCCACGGCCTTCATGGTAGTGAGCGCCGTCTTCCAAGTCACAGACTCCAACAAGTCGATGCAAAATTGTGGCCCACCTCGCACGCATGTGAAATGTCTCTGTGCCCCGAAAACCAGACCCTATAATCTGGCAACCCCACTCCACTTGAATAAAACAAAAGACAACACAAGTTGCAAAAATAAGAACCACCCATGCGCCCAGCACCGGTTGTCTGACCTCAGAGCCCCCACCAGCCCGAGTTGGGGACACGGCAGCCGAGTCACCCACCCCAGAAACACCGATGCGACCCTGGCACGGGCGCGCGGGACGAAAGGCGTACACCAGGGCGCAGCCCGGACAAAGAAACCCACTGTGCAGCCCAGCCCAACCACACCCGAACCAGAAAAACAACCAACAACTCGGCAAGCCTAGAGGCCGACACAATCCACCTCAAGATCTGAGGAAAGGCGCCCACCTCAACAGCTCGGAAGAAAGGAAGAGCAAGAAATACACACAGAAGAATTAGGCACATTAAAATGTGCAGCGTCTGCCATGACCCCGCAATAAAACACCCGGACCAAGACTTGCCCACACAGGGCTCTCCTGGGCTCGCACACCCTACAGCGAGGCAGGCACTAGAGGGCTGCCCACTCCCCTTGTCCCCGGGAGCTGCTCTCCCCCATGATGGACGCAGCCACAGCGGGGCCGGGCACAGCCACCCAACTTCTGGGAAAGGGGGCACAGCACTCACCGCAAAAGCGCGAGATCCCGGGGACACGTCCGCAACGGTGACAGGGTGAGTCGACAAACAGCGAGGCAGGCAGGCAGCAGGACAACCAGAAAAGAGGTCGACCTGGACGCAGCAGTGTTATAATTACCCCGTCCTGCCCCCAGGCGTCCCCTTCCCTGAAAGCACGTCACTGGTGCAAACACCCACGGGGAGGGGCTGGTGAGGACGCCGAGAGCCTCCCCCTCCTAGGGGACAGGGGGGGCTCCGACTAGTAGGCACTAGAGGGCTGCCCTGCTGATATCCCCCTGCGGGGGAGGCTGGCAGCTGCATTCTTTGGCCTGGTCTATTTGCCTCAGTGGTATTGGCCCTTCTCCATTTGTTTGTAGCCTGCTTCCTTTGTGGTTTGGCCTGGGCGTTCGCTGCTTTTTATGACCCATGACTCTTGCTTTCCAGGTTCCTTGAAGGAACTTGGGTGGATCTGTCAGAGGTTCTTCTGTTTGCTCCAAAGCGGTCTTAGCATCATGGTTTGCCCTTCCTGTGGGTTTGCCTGCTAGTCTGCGTTTAGCATTCCTGTGCACCCTTCTCCTCTGCTTGCTCTTCTTTTCAGCCTGTCCTCTCTCCTGCTCCTCCGGCTGGGAGTTTGACGCTTGGGTGGTTGACCCTTTGGCTCGGGAATATTCGCTTGCAGTGCCTCAATCCATCCGGTCCTCTCATGGACCTTTGAACCTGCCATCTTACAGTCGTCATTGGTTGTGCTTTGACTCTTAGTGTAGGGGGATGGATATATCTCCTGTTTCTCCGTTCTGGCCTTCAGGGGCTCCGTTTTGTCTTCACTCTCTCTATTGGTGGCTCACATTTTGAATGCTGGGACAGGTGCTCAGCGCCATATTGTGGGAAGTATTCGACTTTGCTAGGGAAAGATCAGGACTCGAGTAATGAAGATTACCAGTGAGTAACCCGGCATTCTTTACTTTTGCCATGAGGTCTATTCGAGGCTGTTACAGGCTGGGGCATCTTAGATGTTTATAGGCCCTGCTCCTAGTTGTTCTGTGAACTACTGGAAGCCTCTCTTGTACTGAGAGTAAAGGGTAAGAACCAAAGGTAGCGTTGGGACTTGTCCTTGAGGAGTTTATGTGCACCGAAAGCCAAGAACTTGTAGGTGAGATCCAGTTCTACACAGGGAACCACTAGCTTTTATCAACCATTTTTAGACCTGAGCCATATCATTGGCTTTAAAGGGGGTCCCAACATTCTATTTTCTAATTTGTAAAATAGACTCAAGTATCAGGATAATACTTTGCTCACCAAAATCTTCACGTACTGTTTTTGCGATGACAGTTCCCCCAGCAATTAGGTCTCGCCTAGGCAGCGCTTGGGTGTCTCTTTGAGACATCCTGATCCTGTATTCATGACATGGCATTAAGCTCTGCCTATGTTCTGCCCATACATTGTATTGGCTCCTTGCAGTGTCTTTTAAAATTGTTTGTATTTCATTGGTTTGTTTCTTCAATAGTCCCTCCTTCTCTCTCTTTAGTACCGCCTTCTCTTTAGTTGTAACCTTCCATAAGGACAGCCCCTCTTACATGTGTCTTTACTTGGTATGTTTTATTTTCACTTGCTCTGCCCAAGTTTCTTAATGACTTTTTCGACGTAGCTGCAGTTGCAGGCAGAATAGCCCCTTCTCCAACCGCATTTCCCCAACACAACCTATTTACTTTATTAGCCTTTGGGGCACCCTGAGCCTCTTTTTCCAGACACAACCTTATTTACTTTATTAGCATTTTGCATTTCCCCGACCCAACATTATTGACTTTGTTAGCCTTTTTAAAGCTTCTCAAGTTTAAAGCTACAAAGCTGGGCACCCGCCGCTTTTCTATTTTATTTATTTACTTGCCATGCTTTACCTTCACAGCATTTGTTGTTAGTCTTTTGTAGCCTTTTCGGTATGCCACACTTTAACTTTAAATGTTTAAAGTTATATTGCGCCATGGCGTCAATGCTGAAAAAGTAAATACATGCTTAGCAAAGGAGAGCCGCCGCCTTTACATAATTGTCGGCATTACCTTTTAATTTCTATTTATGTACTTTTCTAGCACTGATAGAATGGTGCACTTTAACTTTAAATATATTAAGTTAAAGCTCAGCATACCATAAAGGCTACAAAAGCTTTAAAAAAAATGCTCACAAATGTTTGTGCTCGTTCCTTAAACCAGTGGGTAATGGAATTCTAATATTAGGTCTTAAGGAAAGGATGCAGTACCACAAGCTGTTACTGGGACACCTAGTAAACCCATGTGGTACTGCACCCTTTCCTTAAGACTTAATTTTTTAATTCTATTACCCACTGGCTTAAGGAACGAGCGAGAGCATTTGTTTAACCTTTTGTAGCCTTTTCAATAAGAAAAGAAATTCCACAAATGAAGGCAGAAATGCTCTTGCTTGTTCCTTAAGCAGATGGGTAATGGAATTCCTATATTAGGGGGCTGATTTATGTTAACTGGCGCATCCCCAGGGATGCGCCAGTTAACATGCGCCACAGTGCGCCACAGCTCCGCCAGCCATGGTGCGCCGCATTTATAATGCGGCGCACCATGGTGCAAAAACGGCACAGATGTGTGACGTATCTGTGCCGGAAATGTGGCGCATTGCTGGAGTTGCGTCGCAAGCGCGACGCAGCTCCAGCAAGGCTCGGGGGTGCCCCATTTTAACAATGCTGCGTCAAGACCTACGCCTGCTTCAAGCAGGCGCAGGCTTTTGACGCAGCATTGGCTTAAAAGTGACTGAGTGAAATCTCATAGATTTCACTCAGCCACTTTTGCGAGGCGCACCTGCCCCGGAACGCCCATCCTGCGCCGGAACGCCCACAAGCGGCGCAGGGCTTTACAACGTGACGCATCTGCCTAGATGCGTCACGTTGTAAATCGTTCGTAGGGATGCGCCACGTTTACGCCGCCTTGCGTGACGCAACAGCGGCGTAAACGTGGCGCAAGGGCCTCATAAATCTGCCCCTAGGTCTTTAGGAAAGGGTGCAGTACCACAGGCTGTTACTAGGTATCCCAGGGACACCTAGTAACAGCCTGTGGTACTGCAGCCTTTTCTTCATTAGAGGAATTTATTTTCTTAATATGTTACTGCTGGCATAATTTTAAACGTGGAAAAAAACGTTAGCATTTGCAACGCAAATAGCTCACATTTTCACTAATGCAAGACCTATTGCATTGCAAATGCTTGTTTTTGAAAAGGTGACCTGGGGAAAATGACAGGGAATGCAGTAACTACTGTCAAGTTCATGATTGTAATCCTGTCCAAAGAGGTTTAAAAAAATGCCCCTCAATGAATTTCTTAGACAAATCAAAGGAAATACAATTTAAGATACATGCTGCTATTATTATTATTATTATTATTATTATTATTATTATTATTATTGTTATTATTATTATTGTTAATAATATTATATCATATACAAATGATTATTTATAATGTGTCAAAGGTATTTTAAATCGAAGTGAGACAATAGACTTTAATTCTTATCCGCAAAATGGAAAGTATTTATGAATAAGTAACCAAGGAATGTCTTTTTGGTTTTTTTGCTTTATCAACATTATGGTTTTGTGGAGAGAAACTTCATACTGACCAAAAAGCACTTTAAGCAGCACAGAGCAACGAAAGACAAAAAAACGAAACCCGAGGAAATGACACATTTTATATAAAAAATAGATAGGTGGTGATATGTATTAGTGTGATTTACAGTAAGAAGCTGCGGTTTATTTATAAGACATAATAAGTTACTCCGCTTTTACGTTGCTTTTTGTTCCATTTTCTTGACACACAGTTCTCGGTAACCATTGTCACAATTGATGTTCCACATTTCCCACCATAAAAACAAAAACAGACAAATAGAGCATCACGTACATAAGGAGCTGAAAATGGAGATATGTGGAGTCGCACCAGCCACACTTCCCACCATAGAAACAAAAACAGACAAATAGAGCATCACGTACATAAGGAGCTGAAAATGGAGATATGTGGAGTCGCACCAGCCACACCCAAACATTACTCCACCAGCAAAACTAACTCAGGGGCATGGGCTGAGCAGTTTTATTTTGTACCCAGTATGAGGGACATTTTACTGCCATTCTTTATGTGCATCAATATCCATTGTGCCAGTGACAGCTCAAGTGGCATAATCTACCCTTTGAACCCAAAGATAATATAGAGTTCAACCTTTGTCCCACCCTTTCTCTTAGAAAAGCCTTCGATTTGCGTGCTGAGGTTAGAAAAAGGGCAATGTGTGTAAACTACAGAATGTAAGCAAGGCTCTTTTCCTCCTGTTGCCTGCCTGGCCTTGAAATCATGGATACAAAATCAAGTTGCAGGGGTTCATAAGGCAGTCCCAGCCCACCTCACATGGTGACCTGGCTACACTGAATGCTTTCCAGTGCATTCTAATGTTCTGCTGCCTCTAAATAAAAGTACACAAGAGAGCTGCCTTAGATGGTCTTTGTCTACTGCCACCTTCGTAGAAGGTCTAAGCCATTTCTTTAGAACGAAAAAAACTGGTCATTGGTGTCAGCGAGCTGAAAGTGCATAACATTGCCTAAAAAGCCTTAGCAGAAAGACACAAAAGGGGGCCTCGCTTGACTATCAGAGAAGTAGAATGGGGCCTATGGTCAAAAATAGAAACAGACAAGGGGAAGACAATCCTACAACATGTCCCAAATCTCCCATATTGCAATATTAAAACTCCAGCATTTTACCTTCCTACCCAGGACATATCTCACCCCCAACAGAATACACATAAACCAGCCCAAGGGGTCACAATACTGTCCCAGATGTAACAAGCTTGAGGCAGACTACATTCTCATGGAATGGCGGTGCAGAGCAATATGAAACTATAGTGAAAACATTCTAACATGGTTAACAAAAAGTTTAGGGAGACCCACACATAAGACACCTGAGCTTTGCCTGCTAGGGCTGATAACCAGACCCATCATGGAAAAGCCCCTTAATAAATTCATTGTCTTAGCCTTGGTGCTAACAAGGAGAACATTTGCAATAGCTTTGAAGCAATCAGCAGCCCTAGAAGTCATGTCATGGTTATTGATTTGGCACATTAGGTGGGATAAAAAGGTGAGGTGCTGTGTTCTGAGAAAAACAAATGACTGAGAACATGGGAGAATGTAGAAATATGGTATACCAAACTTTATACCTTTGCTGAAGATCTCATATCATTCTGCAATGGGGACACTAAACCTGGGTAATAATTATAGCTCTGTAACAAAAACTAGGGTAATGAGGAACATGGATATACACTGGTGATCAACTCATTTGCAATCAGAAGAAACTACTGATAGATAATGGCCAGCCTGGGAAGCAGCATGACATTGAAAGATCCAACATCTACGTAATGGCGAAAGAGCACGGCTAGAGAATACTATCACGCTCCGCGAGACCACTCATTTTTGCTTCTTTTGGTGTTGTGTTTTTGGTACTGGTGATTGGTTTTTAGAGTTATATCAAAACAGGTATGCAGTTCCATGGAAAAGAATAAAAATGCAAAACATGGGGAGAGGATAGTTGGTAGTAAGTGTCTAAGGAGATGGATAGAGGGTCCGTTCCATTATGATCTAGGGCCTGGCACACCCAGATATGTGTCATTCTTCATCATAGGGCGTACTCCTCATGCGGCTGGCACTGCAATGCCTGAGAGGCACCCACAAAGCAGCTCATTATCAGAGAAATGTTGTTACAAAGATGTAGATGAAATGGGGGTTTTGGGTCGTCAAGTGTAGATTGGTGTTGTGAAGTATTTGTGTGTAAAAATGATGTTGTTAACTTCGACTAAGTAGTTCTCTAAAACAAGTTTTAATAGATACCTACTCGTTTGGTTAAAAGGAGTGGCGGCTAGCAGAAGAGGCAATAATCTCTGGTAGCAAGTAAAAGTAAAAGGTCAATATGTTTCTTGCAGTGTTTGTCAAAAATGATCAGATGGCAATTCAACCAGCCGAAAAAAATCTGATCTACATAGTGGTTGGAATCCTGTGCAGGTATCACAGATAATTCAATGACAAATAAACCTAATTGTGGTGTACCTTTTTATAGTGATTCTAAAAAGCCGACCTGAAATAAATATAAAAGCATAAATACACATGGTATGCCTGGCACAGGTCATCAAGGACATATTTTCATTGCAGTGCCATCCCTTTCTTTGCCTTTTTATTCTTTTTCTAAGGAACCAGGGGCATATTATCAAGGGGTTTTATCTCCTTTTTTTTGGCTTTAAAAGCCAAGAAAGCGGAGATAAAATTATCTCCCTATTACCTAGCAGTCGCTAACACCAGTTAGCGACAGCTAGTAGGAGATAGCGACCATCTTGGGCCCCACTTTGCATGTCAGTGATATTTATCACTAATGACATGCAAAGTGGGCGTGCCAAGATGTTAGCGACTGAAAACAGTCGCTAACATCGCTATCTCCTATTACCAACTTTTGGAGATATTCGCGCTAAGCGCGGATATCTCCAAAAGCTAACACCTGCCCTGAGAAGTTCTTAGCCATGTTATCCAATGGGAGGTGGATAACATGGCTAAGAGCATTAGCTCGGGAATGCATGAATATTGCTGACTTTTCAGCGATATTCATGCATTGCGGCAATTTTTATCGCATTTGCGATAAACCTTGGTAATACCAAGGTTTATTTGCGGTAAAAATCGCCGGAGCACAGCGGTAATTTGTTCCCGCATACCTGTGCTAATATACATAATATTTAGTAGGGGTACATATGCTGGACCTACAAGCTCCCCTCCTATATGTTTTTTAGAGCACATGCTCTTTCTTTTCGCAGCAGGGACATGAGATATCATATAATGACTGAAGTAAAATACCCACTTTAAATGTCGCTCTAAATGACATTCGAACTGAAGAAAATGCTCATTTCTCACTATTGAGTGTAAAGATTCTGATATAAAATAAACGCTGCAAAATGACTCAAATAAATCCTCACTATGTTTAACGGAATATTGTTTTAGCTAATAGGAGGAGTGATTCAGTAAAAGACCAAATTGAGCCGAGTCTTTCCTGAACTTTGTCTCTGCCAACATAACTCCTTTCAAGCTAAACAAAACAAAGCAAAACAAAGATATCAGAAGAGGATGTTGCCCTTGTGAAGTGTTTGCCTCAGTCGGTTCCACATAAAATGCCACATTAGCAATTAACAAACACTTAATTGTCTTCTTGAACCTGGTCAGGGTATTTCCAATATGGGAGTATGGCATAACCCGATTGCAAAATAATACACCGTAAATTCCCCAAACCTTTTCATGAGACACCTGTTGATACAGGTGGGGTGAGTTAATCTTCTCCTATGACGTGCTTTAATGTCTCACATTGGCTCCCTCCTTGAACTGGGCAGAGCAGGTTAAGATGCTTTTTACTACATTTGATCTGAACACTAAAAGTACTACTGTTACTACTACTACTACTACTACCACTACTACTACTACTACTAATAATAATAATAATAAAAAAATTAAATTGCACTTCATACCACTTTTCTGCTTTTTCTATGTGTTGTGAATAGCAACATCATCAAAGATTGGAAAATCATAACTGAATCCACTTTTGAAAAACTGGACCAACAGTCTTCCCTCTAGCAATGAATTAACGAATGATAAAAATAAATAATACGTGTTATGGTTGCAGATATATCTGTGCCTCCCAAATTCTTAATGGAATAGAGTTTTTCAGGTTTTTTTGCAATACAAAAGACTGTGATTCTCAAGACGACTGGCATTGCTAACTCTAAAAGGCAAGATGCAATGTACAAAATACATTTTGTGAGCTGACAATTGTTAGAAATGGGGGTCTCTAGTTGGCAGAGGTAGGTACCTTTGTCCAAATAGGGACCCTTCTACTGAAGGACTGGGTTCTGCTAAGACCCAGCGGTGCCAGGGATAACACCTAAAACCTTCGTGGGTAACCTGTTCCGGCGTACAAATGACAGAGACACGGGACACTTCCTTCGGCGTCAAAGATTCGAGGTTTATTACTGCAGGGAACACAGAAGTCACAAGAAGTACAGCATGTGTAGGTTCGAGGAGTCTGATTCGACTTGCCTCTGTGGGTCGCTCCTTTTTATACAGTTTTCACGCATAAGATAACACGGTACACAAAGGTTTATAACTCGGTTCCCATCGTAAAAAGCATAAGGGGTTGCTTTCATGTTTTCAAGGCCCGGAACATAAGTACAGAAACGTTTGGTAGTTCCTAACTGTAAAAGCCCATCTTCCCACCATTAGTACATTCCAATCAGCAGTAAACAAATCGAGGAAGGGACAGAAACAGGTGCAGAGGAAGACAGAAACAGTGGGGAGATCGGAAAGGGTGTAAAAGGGGTGGTATCGGGAAACACGAGCTGCAGGCATCAAAGGGGACGTGCTTAATGAATGCACAACTAAGACAATAGACCGGCACGGCAAGATGTGCCTCGAGCGGGGCCATCTGCCTTACAGTGTCATCCCCTTCATCATAAAGACACTTTCAAAGGAAACGTGTCTTCCGCAAGAGTTTGGGAATCCCAGGGTCGCGAAGCGGACAGCGTCCGTTCGCTGGCTACTTGAGGGCAAGAGACAAAATGGATGCCGCATCTAAGATGGAACCCGTGGGCTCGGATGTAGAAACCCACGAAACAAACAAACGGTTTAGGCTAGCACAGCGAAAACGCGTACACCCACTAAACTCGTCATTTGCGGTTCATAGATACCAGACTCGACCATATTCGTGCGAGTCGAAAACACCACTTACTATCGTCACGGAACCTCAGAGATCTTATGCAACTTTGAGATGGCTTGATAGACAGTCGGAGCGTTATCTGGAATGAAAATACAGCAGCTCGAATGGATCACCTTACATACTCCACCTCGATCTGCGAGAACAACGTCTAAAACCATACGGTTTTGTAACGTCATAATCCTATCCGCCTGTAGCTCTGCTGTGATATTACCAAGGGCACTGGCAGTGATATTAGCTGTCGATTCCACCACTCGGGTCAACTGTCTCAGGTTCCTACTATTGACCATAGGTCCCCAAAACGGAAAGAAACCTTTGAAAAAGTCTCCTGCCTCTTGACCGGCAGTGTCCTCTTCGCTAATCACGCCCCTCACAATTCGAGTCTTGTGGTAATCGGAGGCGACTGTAAAAGTCGGTGGCAACAGGTTTGCAATATAACATGTGCCCGCAAAGTCAAGGGGCAACCATGTATATGCACGATCATAACAGACAAAGTACGTACCCTTGGCAGTCAGAAACACAGGGGAAGAGAGCATCGGTAAGACGTACGTCTCGGAGCAAGCACTCTCTCCAAGATGAGCTCTCGGGCTTCGGCCACGACCTTTTAGACAGAAATTACCAAGGTGGGGTATGATCCATATTGGAGACGAGCTTTTAAGCTGTCTTTCACCCACGAGCGCACTATACTCAGTCTCACTCAGATCCTTATAGGCTCGCACCTCTTCCTCTGGGATGAGCGACGGCTCATAGATATCCCTATCTAAATCAGCAATCGCTATGGCCAAAGGCTTGTGATACGGACCTGGACCAAAGTGCGGAGAACGTGGCTCTCGATTGGGGTAGGAATCTAGTGCACTTCGAAACATTGTTTGGAATGCTCGAGCTGAACCCTGGGAACTATAAGGAAGAACCAAGTATGGAATTCCCTTATCGGTGGTATGTGGCATTAACCCACACACCCAACAATTGGTAGTGTTCACCACCAACTGATGCTGATGAAGGAGCTGAACAAAAGAATTATTCATAAATTCCGCATGTCTGACCTGCTCGTGTTGAGGTAGGATGTGGAAGGAATGAGGAGAAACAGTGGATGTAGGTTTAGGTTCAGAAGAAGGGGTAGGTGAGGCAGAAGGCAAGAACGACTGTATCACGTAATACACCCCACCCACCAATAGCGAAGAAACAATTAAGAACAGAAGGAACACCTGAAACATGAAGCATTTTGTACGAGTAATTTGCTGCAACTTGAATCTTTGAGCCTGAGCTTTTTCCAAATCCACCAGCTTAGAGAATACCATCCTCTAAAACCGTCCGCAACGTTTTTGACGCACTTCGTTCTGTGTAGCAGTAGTCAATCCCCAGGAGTTCCCAGGAACCGACGGCCTTCGACCTAGTGTCAAGACCTACTAACCAGAAGGAAGTACCCGCGCGGCCTTACGGTCCACCCGGATGTAAGGTATTTTTTATTTACAAATATATATACAAAATCTCCTAGCTGAGGAAACAAAACACATATATGGAAACAAGCTCACAACATTACAAAAACCACAATTATACGAGTGTGTTCAGACTGAATGGTGTCAATGGGGTAACGTAGATGTCAAAGGGGAAAGCAAAGCTTTTATTAGTCTTTGGTATTGGATCGCAGAAAATAGCGGCTTTTCCCAGGACGTGTCTGTTCGTCAAACAACTGATCCGATGGTGGGACAGAGTTCTGCTGATCAGTCAATTGTTCAGATCTTGAGCTTTTCGATGGCAAATGTTCAACAATGTCGTTCTGCTGAACTGAGGGCTCTCCAACAGGCTGAGCATCGCTGAAAGGGACGAAGGTCTGCACAGTTTCCGTTTCGGACGAAGCAATGCCCTTCCTCACCCACGAGTCTGCTGATAAAGGTATAGGTACCTTTTTAGTATGATTGGCGTGCACCCAGTTTTTCCGTCCTTCCAAACGAACAGCAGTCCTCGTGGCAAGGAGCACTTGGTAGGGTCCAGTAAAGCGGGGTTCAAGGTTACGCTTTCGTCCGAAGTTCCGCGTTACTACCCAGTCTCCGGGCTGGAGCTGGTGGCCTGTACCCTCCGTCTGCGTCGGCAGTGCTTCAAAGACCTGTTGGTGAATTAACCTCAGTTTAGCAGTCAGATCATGCAGATAATCGATCAACATTGGGTACTCAAGATCAGAAAACACACCAGGTCTAGGGACCCCCCAAACATTTGCAGGACGGCCGAACACTATTTCGTAGGGACTAAGCCCTACTCGGGAGTGTACAGTCGCCCTAGTTGACAGAAGAGCTAGAGGCAAAGCGTCAGGCCACGAAAGACCAGTCGTAGCCTGAATCTTCGCCAACTTCAATTTGAGCGTGCCATTGTACCCTTCAACCAAACCCGCTGACTGAGGATGATTGGCGCTATGGAATTTTTGAGTTATTCCAAGGCCCTTACACACACTCTTCATCACACTCCCCACAAACTCACTTCCGTTATCAGACCATACAATCCGTGGCATTCCATACCGAGGAAAGTATTCCTTCAGTAGGACTTTCGCAGTGGACAAAGCAGTGTTATCTTTGAGAGGGTAGGCTTCAATCCATCGGGAGAACGCGCAAACCACAACTAAAACGTACTTCAGGTTGTTGCATCGCTCCATATGGATGAAGTCTAGCTGAATCACTTCAAAGGGACATGAAGGGGGAGCAAAATGGCCAGGAGGTGTAGGGGTTCCCTTTCCAGGATTGTACATCATACATATCATACAATTCTTAACCAATCTCTCAGCACACTTTGTAATACCATCATTCTTCCATACAGGGGACAACAACTTGCAGATACCTTTCGCACTAATATGTGCCAAGCCGTGTGCCATCGTCACAACAGCTAGTACATACGCATCTGGCAACATCCATCTCTTATGCTCCGACAAATCGATCCAACAACCATTCGCATCCAACTTTCCTGTACTCTCTTTCCACTTCGTCTTTTCAGTCTCGGTGGCCTCGTTCTGAATCGCTTTCACACTCTCAATAGTGTCCTCACACATACCAGTTTCTGCAGGCCACCTTACCGAACTCGTCACATACATTCTCGTGCTAAGGTTCCGGGCAGTCTCCTTAGCAGTCTCATCCGCAAACGCATTTCCACGACCAACATCATCTGTCACCTTTCGGTTCGCTCTACATTTAATAATCGCCACCTGCTCAGGCAAAGTAAGTGCATCCAAAAGATCATTCACAAGCTGTCCATGCTGAATCTTAGTGCCATGCAACGTCATAAAACCTCTCTCTCGCCACAATCGTCCAAAACTATGTGCGACGCCAAAAGCATATTGGCTGTCGGTAAACACATTCACCCGTTTCCCTTTCGACAACACACACGATCTAGTCAAAGCAATCAGCTCTGCCACCTGAGCAGAATTCTAATTCAATCTCGCAGCTTCCACAACAGTACTCAATGTTACCACAGCATACGCAGTCGTCACGTCACCATTCGGCAACTTAAAACACGACCCATCCACATACAAAGTCCCATCGGGATTTTCCAAAGGAGTATTTTTCAGGTCCACTCGACCTTTTGTTTCTTCCTCCGTTCGTAAGTAGCAGTCATGAGGTGCTACTTCGTCTGATTCCATACTAATTGGCAACAAAGTCGCCGGGTTCAGGACATTACAGCGTTTTATTTGAATGTGACTTGCCAAAAGCGTCAACTCGTACCCAGACAACATTGCACTCGTCAGGTGTTGGGTTTTCATACGATTCAAAAGAGTGTCAACTGCATGCGGAACCATCACCGTAAGCATATTATCCATGACCAATCCTGCAGATTGTCGGATGGACACCGCAGCCGCCGCTGTTGCCCTCAGACAACTCGGCAATGCTCTTGCTACTGGGTCCAAGGTCGAGGAAAAATATGCACATGGACGCTGCTTACCGCCGAATTGTTGCGTCAAAACACTCAACGCACAACCTTCCCTCTCGTGAACGTATAGTGTAAACGGCTTACTGTAGTCAGGGGTACCTAACACAGGAGCCGAACACAACGCGTCACGTAGTTCAGAAAAACTTTTCTGACATTCTTCCGTCCATGGCAAAGGAGTTGGAACATCCTTGCACGTAAGAGCCACCAATGGTTTCGCTAGCAATGAAAAATTTGGAATCCATTGCCTGCAGTATGACGTGATACCTAAAAAGGCACGCACATCTCTCTGAGTTGTTGGCACAGTCATTCGAGCAATTGCTGCAATTCTCTCTGGGGTCAACCTTCTTCCCTCCTTTGACAATAAGTGACCTAGATAGGTTACTTCTTGGCAACAATATTGCAGTTTAGAAGGTGACACCTTGTGATGTAAGTTACAGAGATGCTGCAACAACGACACCGTTGCAAGTTTGCAAATGTCCTGAGTATCTGCAGCCACCAATAAGTCATCGACATATTGGATTAAGGCCGCACCGGCAGGCAACACAAACGCATCAAGTTGACTCTTCAAGGCTTGACTGTATATCGATGGACTCTCACAATAGCCCTGAGGAGCACGTTTAAACCTGAAGCTGCGGCCACCAAGAGAGAAACCGAAAAGGTCTCTACTCTCCTCAGCAATCGAAATGCTGAAAAACGCATTTTTCAGATCGATCACTGAGAACCAAGATGCAAAGGCTGGAATCAGAGTTAGTAGAGCCGTAATGTCAGGCACCACAGGGAACTGAGGAATCACAATTTTATTCACCTCCCGTAAATCAATAACAAAACGATAAACAGGGGGTTTTGATGGATCAGTGCGCTTTAGAATGGGAAGTACAGGGCTGTTGCACACGTTTCCCCGAGTCTCCTCGATAACATCTTTCTCAATCAAATCGTAGATAATTGCCAACAGCGCACGTTCACCGTCAAGGGAGATACGATACTGGGGAATACGTGGCAGGCGCACATTAGATTTCAAGTGAACAACATAAGGGGAGATGTCAAGCAGGCCCACGTCATTGGGACCTGTCGCCCACAAAGATGCAGGAAGAGAACTCAATTCCGGTGGAAGCTTATCGATGGATAAGTACATAGGAGAGACAACTCTCTCACCCAACGCAAGCTTTACTCCCGCAGGAGAACAATACAAAGTCGCATACAGACGTTTTAGCAAATCCAGGCCCAAAAGATTTTCACCACAACCAGTAGTCAAAATCAGCGGAGCTTTCAGCTCACGAGGCCCAATCGTAAGGGGCAAAGGGCACGAAACCGGATTGCTAACAGGGGCGCCAGAGAATCCAACGGAAACATTTGTTAAGCCAGACAAAGGTGCGCCAGGGAGTTTCGAATGTATGATGGAACTTTTCGCTGCACCAGTGTCCAACAGAAAAGGCTCAACGACGCCCGAGGTGGCAACTGCGACGTAAGGCCCTCTCTGATCGACCGGAACTGATACTACTCCCTCTCTTTGTCTATGGCTGTCCTAGTAATTACCATCGTCGATGTTGTGATTGACGTAATAATCGTCTACATTGTACTGAGCAGATCTGCTTTGTGATGATCCACGCTGATCAAAACAATTGTTAGAATCGGAAGAGTTATTGGAACAATCAGTTTGAACACCATGACCTCTACCACGTGATGCTTGTTGGGGGCCGCTACGACCTCCTCTAGATGAATTACCGCTGTTTCGATCACGCAAGACTGGACAATCGAATTTCAGATGACCCTCGTTCCTACAATAGGCACACTGATTGTACCCCAATGAAGATCTGTCAGAAGAGGAGTCATTTCGGGATTGTGACCTATTCGATTGAGACTGCGATCTATTCCGCTGTTGCGAATCATTCTGATTCGAACGTGGAGGATACGCTTGCTGCAACAACACTTTCGTTTTGAGCTCTTTCGTCTTCTTATCAGCAAGATCATTCTCTTCTTTCTCTCTATTCTCATAATATTGTGCCGTAGCCAATATTTGAGCAGAAGTAGAAACAGCCCACGCACTCTCAGAATTTCTCAATTTGTTGCTTAAGTCCGGTAACAAATTTGAAACAAACTTATCCACAAACAATCGCTGACCTCCCTCAGTACCCATATCCTGACCACTATGATCAATGAATGCCTCCTCAAATCTCGTAAAGAAATCAGAGACACTCTCATCCTTCTTTTGTTTGCAAGCAGATAGTTTGTCCCAGTTCACCTTCATAGCTGGCATAAGCGTTTTCATTAGAGTGATAATTCTCTGGGGCAAAGCCGTAATCAGCTGATCGGGCTTGGCTCCGCCAACTTGCAAGGCGTCAGCAGCCCTTAATGCATTCCAATCACCGCCTAATTCTGCCGCATGATCTTCCTGACAAATCTTTGCCCATACCGGTTGCGGCACGACATTACCAAACAGCATATCGATATCGGCAAGATTCATCACCGTCGCATCCACTAATTGAGACAATTCCTTATAATACCCTGCAGGATTTTTGCGAGGGTCAGGCAAAGATTGCTTCACCTGCAAAACTTCGGATCGTTTCCACGGGAGGTGTATCCACACTCTCTGGAAGAATGGTAAGATCGGGGGATTAGCACCAGGTTTACCTGGAATATACACTGGAGGAACCTCGCGCATGGGATACTGACCAGGCGCTTCCAGTGGTCCCTCAATGTCTTCTACAAACAATGCTCGAGGCATTATAGAAGGACGAAAAGACAGCAACTGCTCGACAGCACGTCGAACATTGCTACCCACTATCATTCCACTCGCAAACTGAAGCTGGAGGTTAGTTAGAGCAGACATCGTTTCTTCAGATGCATCAACTGATATTTGGTCTCGCAAAACCTTGCACATTTCCTCAAACACGAACCTCTGAGTCGGTATATTGAACTGAGAGAACGTGTCAATCACCACACGTGGTGGATTCCTAAGGGGATATTTCATCCAAGCCATCGCCATATTATATAGACAGTCACGTTCCCTACTACCGGGAAGCTGACTTCGCCTTTGGGGACCATCGGAACCAGCGGACTCAAGAATCGGTCCAAGAGAATTGAAGAAGTTAGCAGCAACAGAAGGGACACGACGTCCAGTAGACGGGGTAGTAGAGTAACCCAATGGGGTAACAAGAGAAGTATCAGAAACAGAGGGAACAGCAGGAGAAACCAGAACAGTAGAAACAGCGGGAGCAGGAGTATGAGGAAGTACAAGCAGAGGACCAGTAGGGACAGGTTGAGGGACAGGTTGTGGACCAGGAGCAGGAGGAACAGGGGCAGGAGGAACCACAGGAGTTACAGTACCCTGTACGTACGGAGGTGGTGACTTCATGAGATAAGACATTAAGGGGTCCTCTGTAACCTCCTCCTTCTTATCCGTATCTGCCGGTAAAGCGGGATAGCACTTATCTACGGACATACGCTGCAATCTATCGAAAACTTCCTTTTCCTTTTCCTCCTTATCTCGCTGGAACTGCTCTGCGTTTCTTACCGTAGTAACAGTTCCTTCTCTCTTATTACGTTTAATCTCCTTGATTTCTTTCTGTTTGGCTTCTTTACGCCACAACCGGAAGGAATCAAACATGGCCGGCCTTGATTTTCTCTGAAACAATTTGGCTTCAGGATTGTCTAGAATCGGGGTCTCAAAACTACCATGAAGTGGCCAACTAAGGGCACCGTCTTTTTTAGTATAGCGAACCCAACACTCATTGAATGTAATTGGACCTAACCCGTGTTTACTGTACAGTTCATAATTTGGAGTTCCAATCGGAGGTATCGGACGCGAGTCCTCCAATCGGGAATCCGCACCACAACTTCTAAAACAACTGAACAAAGTACTACGGCTAGGCATCGTGCACACTAACCGAGTTTCACAAACGTCAAGGGTTATAGGATTACAATATCCCTACAAAGAGCAAAACCCTCGGTTTTTGGCGACTGCAGACGTCAAATATCACAACAAAGAACAAAGTACTAAGAACCACAAATGAAATGGACCCATGCAACAACTAAGCACCCACAACAAAGGACTCTGGGAGCGACCCACAAATACTTAACTCAAAGATCGATGGCGTCGCCAGGAAGGCCCGTCTATCGTCTCGCTGTACCAAGGTCTACGCCAGGCGCCAAAACAGGTCTACAGTCAGGGCAGCAGTCCGTCGCAGCCGTCAGGAGGCGGGGATCTTCGCGGGAAAAGTCGTCGGGCCACTTGTTTCGACAACAGGATCGATGAAGCGGGGTGCACCTTCCCTCGGAGATTTCACACGAAGTTCCTCACGATCGTCGGGCTTGGACCGGTACCACTGATGCGGCCCGACGTTGGGCGCCAACTGAAGGACTGGGTTCTGCTAAGACCCAGCGGTGCCAGGGATAACACCTAAAACCTTCGTGGGTAACCTGTTCCGGCGTACAAATGACAGAGACACGGGACACTTCCTTCGGCGTCAAAGATTCGAGGTTTATTACTGCAGGGAACACAGAAGTCACAAGAAGTACAGCATGTGTAGGTTCGAGGAGTCTGATTCGACTTGCCTCTGTGGGTCGCTCCTTTTTATACAGTTTTCACGCATAAGATAACACGGTACACAAAGGTTTATAACTCGGTTCCCATCGTAAAAACCATAAGGGGTTGCTTTCATGTATTCAAGGCCCGGAACATAAGTACAGAAACGTTTGGTAGTTCCCAACTGTAAAAGCCCATCTTCCCACCATTAGTACATTCCAATCAGCAGTAAACAAATCGAGGAAGGGACAGAAACAGGTGCAGAGGAAGACAGAAACAGTGGGGAGATCGGAAAGGGTGTAAAAGGGGTGGTATCGGGAAACACGAGCTGCAGGCATCAAAGGGGACGTGCTTAATGGATGCACAACTAAGACAATAGACCGGCACGGCAAGATGTGCCTCGAGCGGGGCCATCTGCCTTACAGTGTCATCCCCTTCATCATAAAGACACTTTCAAAGGAAACGTGTCTTCCGCAAGAGTTTGGGAATCCCAGGGTCGCGAAGCGGACAGCGTCCGTTCGCTGGCTACTTGAGGGCAAGAGACAAAATGGATGCCGCATCTAAGATGGAACCCGTGGGCTCGGATGTAGAAACCCACGAAACAAACGAACGGTTTAGGCTAGCACAGCGAAAACGCGTACACCCACTAAACTCGTCATTTGCGGTTCATAGATACCAGACTCGACCATATTCGTGCGAGTCGAAAACACCACTTACTATCGTCACGGAACCTCACTTCCTAGTCAGGATAATGAAGTTACACTACTAAAATAACCCCTGCTCACCCCCTTGGTAGCTTGGCACGAGCAGGTAGTCTTATTCTAGAGGCAGTGTGTAAAGCATTTGCACATAACCAACAGTAATACAGGGTAAGCACTACAAAAGGACACCACACCAGTTTAGAAAAATATCCAATCTTTTTATATACTCAAGACATGACCAAAAACGATAAAAATCCACAATACAGTACTTGGAAATCTTCACTAATCAAAATATCCTTGAAAAACAGTCCCTTGAAGTCGATACCTCCTTTTGGGGCTATGACGGCATTGTGAACAAACAAATCCAAACAGTTCTGGGTGACCGCTGCATCGCAAGCCAGCTACAGTGTTGAGAAGACCCGCAAAACAGTACCTTTTAGAAATGCAGGGCATCGGCGACCTCTCGTTGAGCTTTCAAAAGCACGGTGTCAGTAGGCATCAGTTCTGTAGGTCGGTGCAGGAGTCGTCGGGCCCTCGAAGTCACACTCTTTGCAGATCAAACTCCTCGTGGTTGAAGTCAGGAGCAGGGGCGTCGGGTGCTGCAGTGAGAAGTGCAGTGGTGCGGCGTACGATGCCCTCTTGTCGCGGTGCGAGCAGCGTCTCGATGGCGGTGTCAGATGGCATAGTCTGGGAGACTGGGGTCACTGTGCGAAGTGATGCAGTGCTCGTCGCAGTGCTGGCAGGTCACGGTGCAGGCAGAGGCATCGTCATTGCAGAAGCGCTGTCATCGGCTGACAAACTGGAGTCAATGGCATTCGCGTCGGTAGGCCAAGGCTGTGATGCGGGATGATGGGGGTGCATTGTGTAGCTTTACGAGTGTTGCCCCTGAACCATGGTGTAAACAGCAGCATTGATTTTGGCATGGTGCGTCACTGTCAGGGATACCAAGGTGGCGTCGTTAAGCAAGGTGATGCGGAGTGCGGTGCCCTCAGGTCATGGTGTGAGCAGCAGCTCGGAGACAGCATCAGCAGGCATCGTCGGTGAGACCAGGGTTGTGGTGAGGCATTGCGGTGGTGCCCTCCGCGGTGCCTTCAGGACACGAGTCGGCAGTGGTGTCTTGGACGGCATTGGGTTGCTTTTCTTCTACTGCAGCACAAAACACACAGTCCCCAGTGCTGAGGCCAGAAGAACTTGAATTCTTTGCTGTTCCTGAGACTTCTTCAACTGGGTGCAAGCTCTACCTCAAGCCCTTGGAGAAACTCACAAAAATAGATTGCAGAAAGTTCAGTCTAGTCACTGTCCAAGACAGAAGCAGCCACTGCCGGCCAACACAACAAAGTACTCAGCAAAATGGTAGTTCCTCCTCTCAGCTACTCCAGCTCTCCTTCTTAACAGTCTTCTTGGTCCAAAAGAGTTCTAAAGTTTAGGGGTTTGGGCCCCACTTTTTATAGCCCAAATCCTTTGTCCTCTCAGGCACATAGTGTCTGTACCCAGCCAGAACCAGTTCTGCCCTCTCTGGTGTGGCCTCCTGGCAGGAGGTGGAGACTGCATTGTCAGAGGAAGACCAGGCCCATTCAGGTGAAAGGAAATCTGCTCTTCCTACTCCAAATGCAGCCCAGGTCTATTCAGCCCTTTCTTGACCCACCTAGACTATCTGAAGCAACAGCTCCTCTCTAGCCCCTGTCATCCAAACCCTAGCCAGTAAATCCACAACCCCAGCAGAGGCCTACTGGATATCTGAGCAAAAAAATACATACTTTCTAAAAGGGATCATTTAAAACACAAAATGTAAAAATCACCACTAAAAGATGCATCTTTAGATTCTGAGTTCAGGCATGCTAAACTTTATTTTTATACCTGGTTCCCAGGGCCAGTTATGTTTATAAACATGTTCTAAACAAACTCCCCATTCTGGGAACAGGCAGCCTTGCAATAGTGAAATAATAAATTGACAGTAATTTAGGCATGGGCGGAAAATCCGTTACGCTCGCGGATTTTCGGTAAATTCGCAATCCGCGAGATTCGCAAATTTCCCGCAAAATCCGCAAATCCGCGAGCTGCAGATTTTTTGCTTGTGTTCGCACTGCTCGCGGCCCGCGGCGCGGGCAGCAACAATCTCGCACTCGCGAAATTACAAAAATTACAATTGGGGAGGGGTGAAGGAAGTGGCCCAGTCTCCAACTTCCTGTTCCTGTCCAGCAAGCTCCTCCCATTGGGGTGGGGTGAAGGAAGTGCCCCAGTCTCCAACTTCCTGTTCCTGTCCAGCAAGCTCCTCCCATTGCTTAGTCCATTTCCTGGCCACTTTGAATTCGATCTTGACTGGGAAGGATTTCTTTTTGTGGATGCTGCTGGATATTTGGATTTGAGGCCTTTTGGATTACTTTTGGATTCTTTCACAAGTAAGTTGATAAGTTGATGTTGTTTGTTTGTGTTGATTTATTTTTGTGTGTGTTTTTCGACTTTTTGGGGTGGGTTTGGGGGCTGGCTATGTTGGTGGGGGGCCATTTTGAGGCATGGTCCTGCAGGTCCTGGCCATGTGGATGGGGTCAAGCGGCCATTTTGAAGTCAGGCAGTGTGCTTTGTGCCCTAGGCCCACCCAGTCTGCTCTGATTTCTTTCATGATGCCCAGGGGGCCTAGAACTCCCGCGGATTTACCGAAAATATGATTTTTTTGCTTGTGTTCGCACTGCTCGCGTCCCGCCCAGCAACAATCTCGCACTCGCGAAATTGTAAACATTACAATTCTGCACATGAATTGAAAACCACCAGGCTTAGTTATGGGTGCATGCATGATACAACTGTTTTGTTGAATTTTAACATGATTCTGGCCAGGGCATGGATGGCATTGGATTGTGGTGATTTTTGTGTGTTTTACAACTTTTTGGGGTGGTGTTGGGGGCTTGCTATGTGGGTGGGGGCCATTTTATTGCCTGGTCCCGCGTGGGTGGGGGTCTAGGGGCCATTTTTAAGCCAGTTTGTGTGCTTTGTGCCATAGGCCTGCACCCAGTGTGCTCTGATTTCATCCATTATGCCCAGGGGGCCCAGAATCGGTCTGTTCGCGGATTTTGCGGGTTTTTCGCCACGTTCGCGTCGTGAAGCAACAATCTCGCACTCGCGAAATTGCAAAAATTGCAACTCTGCACCAGAAAACCACCATCAGGCAGCATAAACCTTCTGAAACTTGATGGATGGCATTGGATATTGGATTGTGGTGATTTGTGTTGTGTTTTTTGACTTTTTGGAGTAGGGGTTGGGGGCTGGCTATATTGGTGGGGGCCATTTTGAGGCATGGTCCTGGCCATGTGGATGGGGGTCAAGCGGCCATTTTGAAGGCAGGCAGTGAGCTTTGTGACATAGGCCTGCACCCATTTTGCCTTGCTTTCACCCATTGTGCCCAGGGGGAGTCAGTGGTACATGAAACTACAACCCTCTCTGTGGGCTCTCTTGGATCAATGTTAAAATCCTGTTTCCCAAAAATTTAGCAATTCTTATTTTTGATATTTCCATATTGTGGTGTGCACGTGTGTATTCATAAATGCCTACTTGCAAACTATTAATTGAAGCGCTACATATGCAACATATATTTAACTGATGTTCCTCTGTCTTCGTTTGCTTTTAGGTGGACAAAGTCAAGAACTCCGCATCATCGTTGAGCATCAGTGCCAGGAAGAAGTCCTGCTGCGGCCTGCTGTTCCGACATCTGAAGAAGATGGGTCCAAAAAGAGGTGGCCGTAGCTCCTCTTGCAAGAAAGATGTCTCTTCTAAGGAGAAGAAGAAGCAAGTGGCACCACTTACCAAGGAGACTGGTGCCTCGACCACTAAGTTTTTGTGGAAAAAAGAAAAGTCCACCATGAGTGCTGCACAGGTAGCCTGTTTAGTGGTTGAATCACCAACGACCAGTGATGTTGGCTCATCGCAAGAAAGTAGCAGCACACAATCAACACAGGTTGTAACTCATCTCACAAGTACTATTCAACAACCAAAGCCGCAACAACAACTGCATGGGCTACTGGTACAAGCACAAGTACATGCGCAAGGAGCTGTCCGAGAAGGAGCTGGCCAAGAAGGAGCTGGCCGAGAAGGAGCTGGCCGAGAAGGAGAAGGCCGAGAAGGAGCTGGCCGAGAAGGAGAAGGCCGAGAAGGAGCTGGCCGAGAAGGAGCTGGCCGAGAAGGAGAAGGCCGAGAAGGAGCTGTCCGAGAAGGAGCTGTCCGAGAAGGAGAAGGCCGAGAAGGAGAAGGCCGAGAAGGAGAGGTCCATGGAGAGTTGCAAGTAGAGGTCAGTGAAGAGGCCCATGTAGCGGCGCATGGAGCGGTGCAAGTGGCCACAATGGTTGTTCTTCCAGAAGTAGGGGCACAGGAGGAAATTGACTTTGGAGCCGGGGTATCATGTCAGGAAGACTCAGCCACTCCTCCTGATGATTTATTTTCTCCCAGCTCCCCAGCAAGGAAAAGATCAAGGAGGGTGTGTAGAAGTTCCTCTTCAAGCGCCGCTCCATAGATGATCTGGATCTAGAATGGCAACCATCTCCGACGTCTGAGAGGGAGGCACACCATGAGCTGAGAAAGGTATCAAATGTTAAAAGGAAGGGCCCCGGAAAGCTCATACTTATGGATCCGAACGTCGGACTTGATGAAGTGGTGCATTCTGATGTTGATGAACAGGATGACAGCAATGACCTAGTCATCACACACGTCATTCCAGCCACACCGGCCATGCAGCAGACAGACATTTATACCCTATCCCGACATCATGCTGAGCGTGACCCTGGCGACGTGGCACTGGTAGCACCACCAACGCAGTCAAGTAGTACAACAAGTTCAACAAAACCTACAGCTCCCATATTTTCTCCCCAGAGGGGAACTCCATCCAGCTAGACTCCCTCAAGTAGGGTTGCTGCAATAATTGCACAACCCAGTAGATGTCTGCAAGGCTCATCCACCACTGCTTCATCTGGCATTGGCAGTATCATCTCGTGCGGCAAAACCAGAAGTTTCCAGTCCCCAGTTTGGAACTTTTTTAGTGTCCATGCAAAGCATGATTATATAGCCGTTTGTTCCATTTGTAAGACTAGAGTTAGCCGTGGTAAGACTGGTACCAACTATGGTACCGGAGTACAGATAGGTCATCTTCAAAGAAGGCACGCTGTCGAATGGTTTGCGCACCTAGCAAATATCAAGGGAAAGCAATCCCAAAGGGCAAGTGGCCAAAATATATCCGTACTAGGTGTTTCATCTGAAGATGACGGGGAGGTAGAAGAAGCGTCAGACATTTGTCCGGTTGCACCCAGTACCCTTGGCAGCACCACACCCTCCGGAACACATAGGAGGCACACTGAGAGTCTGGGAGACACACCAATGCAGAAAATGTCAAAACTGAGCAGAAATGGGTCGAAGAAGGCATCAGCATCATCCAGTAAATTTGTCCAGCGCACCATTACAGACATGTTCTCCTCAGATGCGCCATTTCAACGCAACCACACAATTGTGCGCCTGTATAACACTAAGCTGGCTAAAATGCTAGCGGTGGACCTTCTCCCTTTTTCGTTTGTCGAAGGTGTGGGTTTTCTTGAACTCGTGGCAACACTGGCCCCTAAATGGAAGGTTCCTAGCCGGTTCTATTTTGCCAGGGTTGCTGTTCCAGTACTACATAAAGAGGTGCTTGAGTTGGTTGGGGCAGCTTTGCAGAAGAGTGCTGTTCACACTATGCACCTGACAACAGACATGTGGACCAGGTGCCAAGCCCTTGATTACATGTGCATCACTGCACACTGGGTCTCTTTTTCAGGGGTTGCAAAACAGATAAATGCAGGTGGTGACTTGGTCGAGATTTTTAAGGGTGCTCGTAAACATGCAACATTAGCCATGTTTGGCATGGAGAAAACTCATACTGCAGACAAAATTTGGGTTGACTTTAACAAAAAGGTCTCGCAATGGCTGCCCCCAAGAAATTGCAAGGTTGGTTATGTTTCTACTGATAATGGCAGCAATGTAGTTAAGGCCATGGAGGACGGTGACTATTTCAGAGTGCCGTGTTTGGCGCACTGTATGAACCTGGTCGTGCAAAAGTTCTTGAAAAAAGAACCTGCAGTCGAGAAAATACTGACCATCTGCAGAAGAATATGCACACATTTCAACCATTCTTTTAAGGCCCGGAAGGAGCTGAGGCGCCAGCAAAATGTACGTAGAATGTCAGTGAAAGCACTTATCCAGGAGGTGGCAACACGTTGGAACTCAACCTTCTACATACTTGAGCGTCTGCATGAGCTGTTTCCAGTAGTCAATGAGTATTTCTACAACCTGGGTGGTGATACGACAGAAATGATGCTAGCGGTGGAGCAATGGCAGCTAGTTAAAAGCCTGACAGACATGCTTCGTCCTTTTGAGGTCTTCACGCGTGAAGTCAGCAGGGAGGACTGTTCTTTGAGCAAAGCTATCCCATTGTTGCTGAAGCTCGAGCACCAAGTCAAGGTGGTGTCTTCAAAATTAAAGGATGCTGGAAAGAATGAAGCATATGAGTTGGCGCAGAGATTATTACAACGCCTAGTTAGCAATGAACGGCTTGTAAATATCAAGAAACAACAGCACTACATTTGTGCTACTATTCTGGATCCACGTTACAAAAAGCCATTATTTGGCAAAGTATTAATTCCTTTTGAAACTTCAGATGTTACAGAGTACAAAGGTTGGCTAGCTCAGTCAGCCATTCGTTTTGAAAGAGAGCGGAAGGAAACTGTAGGAGAAGACAGTACTAGTGAATCAGCAGGCCATCAGGCGTCCCAAAAAAGCACTTCTGCATCTGTGCCTGTGGCAGAAGTGAGTGTCTTTTCCTCTGAGCCGTTAACCACACCAGCAACCGTATCATCTGCACCAGGCCCAGGCATTATGTCTGAAGAGGATTGGCTAAGTCAGCTAGGGTTTCCTTGTCCCAGAAAGGACACAGAAGTGCAA
The DNA here is from genome assembly GCF_964263255.1 of Lissotriton vulgaris. Classification (NCBI taxonomy): domain Eukaryota; kingdom Metazoa; phylum Chordata; class Amphibia; order Caudata; family Salamandridae; genus Lissotriton; species Lissotriton vulgaris. Next base: position 1,474,678,453 of record NC_141685.1, read on the forward strand.
AGTACAGGAATCCGGGAGAACATTGTTTCAATGGTGCAGGCCTACCTGGATGACTCAACAGCGGTCAATATTACTGAGGACCCATTGGCGTATTGGCATGGGAAAAGAAACATATGGCGAGAGCTCACCAACCTGGCTATCAATTACTTGTCTTGCCCACTTGCAAGCGTGTCTTCAGAACATGTTTTTAGTTCTGCTGGTGGCATTGTGACTTCCAAAAGGTCCCGCCTCTTGCCCGCAAATGTGGAGCGGCTCACCATGATAAAGAGGAACCAGCACTTCATACCACCAGATTACAAAGAACGAGAATGCACGCAGGAAGAAGAGGACACCGACCTACCTAAGGAAAGTTCTCCTCAGTTACCAGAAGTACTACCGACTGAATTTGCAGAGTATGAGGACGAGTTCTGCTTCCCTGACAGCGAGTTCTGAAAATGAGTCAATGATTCATTAACTTTATTTTTCGTCCTTATTCACTTTTATTCCTGTGTGTCTGTCTTTCTTTGTTTAGCAAGTGCTTGATCCCATTCACAACAAAACTGTAATCACCCAATCAAACAACAAGCCCATCAGCAGAACTGTCTTGATTTTGATGCCGCAGCATTCCTCAGGTTCACAAGTTAGTTGCCAGGAACTCAGTCCTGGTCGTCTATCCTCCTCCTCCAGACTCACCCTATCCATTTCCCGTAATGCTGATGCCTGGATTCCGCACAATGAAGAAACTTACGTTGACGAGTCCCCTAAAGAGGGACTGGAAGTAGTGAGTCCTCATTTAAATACATTTTGCTAAGTGTGGCTTTTTTCCCGGATTTGCTTTTTGGCTGTTTGGGGGGTGTCAAACTTGTTTGCGCTTGGGTTAACGGGTCTTGGCTGGGCCATTGCTGGCAAGGTCTATTAAGGGATGAAATTGGTTAGGAAGAAATGGGAGGTGAAAACGTTTAGGCGTTATTGCTCGCTTGCCTGTCATAGGGTTGCTGTCTGTGGGGCTTCTAGGGTTTTGGGGTCTGTGAGCACGGCTGCCACATTTCTAATGTTGATTGCTTTTGTTTTGCAGAAAATCCACGCCGGGAAACTCCAGTTGGGGCCCTGCTGCAGAACTCTTTAGGACACTGTGAATTCCAGGTGGAGCCTGCCCTCAAACACAAATTACAGGTAAGATAAGCGTTTGGATGGGAGGTAGTATAATGGAGTATTAGGAGAGGCGAGAGAGTGACAGTGGTACTAGTAAAGTCCTAGGACTCTTGAATTAACAAACTCTGTGACAGGCATTTACTTTGGAAAACATTTGGCCAATTACACGTGAACGTTTAGGCGTTATTATTGCTCGCTTGCCTGTCTTAGGGGTGCTGTCTGTGGGGCTTCTAGGTTTTTGGGTGTGGGTTTTGGGGTCTGTGAGCACGGCTGCCACATTTCTAATGTTGATTGCTTTTGTTTTGCAGAAAATCCACGCCGGTAAACTCCAGTTGGGGCCCTGCTGCAGAACGCTTTAGGACACTGTGAATTCCAGGTGGAGCCAGCCCTCAAACACAAATTACAGGTAAGATAAGCGTTTGGATGGGAGGTAGTATAATGGAGTATTAGGAGAGGCGAGAGAGTGACAGTGGTACTAGTAAAGTCCTAGGACTCTTGAATTAACAAACTCTGTGACAGGCATTTACTTTGGAAAACATTTGGCCAATTACACGTGAACGTTTAGGCGTTATTATTGCTCGCTTGCCTGTCTTAGGGGTGCTGTCTGTGGGGCTTCTAGGTTTTTGGGTGTGGGTTTGGGGTCTGTGAGCACGGCTGCCACATTTCTAATGTTGATTGCTTTTGTTTTGCAGAAAATCCACGCCGGGAAACTCCAGCTGGGGCCCTGCTGCAGAACGCTTTAGGACACTGTGAATTCCAGGTGGAGCCAGCCCTCAAACACAAATTACAGGTAAGATAAGCGTTTGGATGGGAGGTAGTATAATGGAGTATTAGGAGAGGCGAGAGAGTAACAGTGGTACTAGTAAAGTCCTAGGACTCTTGAATTAACAAACTCTGTGACAGGCATTTACTTTGGAAAACATTTGGCCAATTACACGTGAACCAACATGATGACAGTGTTCATTAAAACGAACTTACTGCAAAACCACCACCCACCAGGCTCAAAAGTAGTAAAAAACAGGTATGCTCAGATAAAGTTTGAAAAAGTATATTTTTATATCCCTTACAAAATAATCTCCCGCAAGACCCTCCCTAACCCCAACAAATAAATAGTCCTTCAAAAGTCCCCTAAAACCCCAACTCCCAATTCCCACCCCCCAAAAGTCTCTAAAAAAGGGGCAAGGGACACTCTAGGGATGCATGGTGTAGACTTTGGCCTCCAGGGCATCATGCCTTAGGGCCAGGGCATCGTACTGCTCCCGGAGTGTGGCGTGGTCTAAGCGGAGGCCCTCCAACAAATTTTGATATTCTTTCAACTTCCGGACACTCAGGTCGGACACTCTGTGGATTGCACGGCGCAAGCGAGCCTTTAGAGTACTGTGAGGGGCAGCCTTTGCTGCTCGGCGGTGGCGTCTGCCAGCCCGGCTCCGTATCGCCGGAGCACTGCGCTGACCGGCAGAACGTGGGGTCACGGAGGAGGATGCAGGTGTCCCATTCGATGTACTGGACTGCGTGTCCTCCCCCTCCAGTTCCACCAGCCGCTGAAATTGGGCAACAGTAGCATCCAGCCTCCGTTGCCGGGCCAGTAGAGCCTGCATACTCCTTGATGGTTTTGATGTTTTAGTATTACCAACTATATGAAGAAAGAAAGACATAATCTGTAACCAATGCTCTTTAAGAATATGATTAACACAAAATGATTCAGCAGAAAGTTGTGTCACAGTACAACTAGCAACTAGCCAGCGCAGTGCAAAACTATTGAGGCCAGTATCATGGGCGTCCGCAGGGAGGGGCAAGGGGGGGCGCTTGCCCCCCCCCCCGGATCGCAGGTCCATCCAGTGCTAGCCCAGTGACAAATTACAATATTTATTTATTTATTTATTTGTGGTTTTGTATGGCGCTAGAATCACTCCGACAGGAGTATCTCTGCGCTTTTGCCTGGTAAATCTACTGACATACTGAGGGATGAAGTTAGATTTCATTTTTGAATAGGATAGTTTTTAATTGCTTGCGGAATGCTAGGTGTTCTTTGCATTGTCTTAAAGTCAGTGGTAATTTGTTCCACAGCTTTGGGCCCAAATCTCCGTTCAAGGTAGATGGGTCCCTGTCCGTTCAGACACTTGTGGATCAGGCAGCATATTTTAAATTTTGCCCTTTGTCTGACTGGGAGCCAGTGCAATTGCACAAGGAGGGGTTTGGAGGCAGTTCTCGGAGGGGCGTTCAGAACAAGGCGGGCTGCCGTGTTCAGAATGACCTGCAGTTTATCTAGCACTCCTTCGTTGGTGGATAGTAACAGACCGTTGCAATAATCTATCAGACTCAGGATAAGTGCTTGAACGAGGGTTTTCCTCACTGAGTTAGGTAGAAGAGGGAAGACTTTGCGAAGCAGGCCGATAGTATGGAAGCATATCCCTGATATATAGCTGGTATGCTGTTTTAGTGATAGGTCGTGGTCATGCCGGATACCCAAGTTCTTCACAATCTGCTTAGGTTCAGGGACAACCCCCAGCTCTAAAGGCCACCAATCCGGAGTCCAGAGTATCTTAGCTTCCCCAAATAGCATGATCTCCGTTTTGCTGACATTACATTGGAGATAGTTGGAGGACATCCAACGTGCCACTTCTTTCATGCCAGACGAGAAAGAGTTCCTAACCTCGGCGGAAAGAGATTTGAAGGGAACAGGAGTTGTGTATCATCTGTGTAGGATACGGGGACAAAGCCGTATCTACGCAACACTCCTGCCAGGGGTATGGTAATTACAGCAGGCTGGGACCGACAGACAGAGGCAGAGACAGGGACAGAGAGATATAGAGGGAGATGGCGAGGAAGAGAGAGGGATTGAGACTGAGGGTGACGGAGGGAGGGAGACAGAGAGGGAGACAGAGAGACGGAGACAGAGGGAGACAGAGAGACGGAGACGGAGGGAGACAGAGAGAGAAGGAGACGGACAGAGTGAGTGAGACAGAGGGAGAGAGAGAGAGGGGGAGAGAGAGCAAGAGAGGGAGACAGGCAGAGAGGGAGGGAGACAGAGAGAGAGAGGGAGGGAGGGAGACAGAGACAGACAGAGAGACACAGACAGAGACAGATGGAGGCAGAGACAGGGAAAGGGGCAGACAGGCAGAGACAGGCAGAGAGACAGAGAGGGAGACAGAGGGAGGGAAACAGGGACAGATAGCGACAGGGACAGACTGACAGATAGGGGCAGAGACAGGGACAGACAGAGAGGAAGACAGAAGGAGAGAGGGAGAGGGAGGGAGCCAGAGGGTGACAGAGGGAGGGTGAGGGAGGGAGACAGAGAGAGAGAGAGACAGCGAGGTAGAGGGAGACACAGGGAGACAGAAAGAGGGAGACAGAGAGAGAGAGAGAGAGAGGGAAACAGAGGGAGGGAGGGAGACAGAGAGAGAGGGAGGGAGACAGAGAGAGACAGAGAGAGAGGGAGGGATAGAGACAGAGAGAGAGACAGAGAGAGAGAGAAAGAAAGATGTGTTCAATGTGTATGCCAGGTCTGGTGGCTCAGTGGACGAAGGCATCCGCTGCAGGGGCATGAGTTCAACCTCATGGTCATAGTTTATTTTGTTGCTCTAGATCCACCCCCCTCCCCCACTGACCCTGCCCCCTTCGGTGCGGCCCTTGGCCACAAACCACACTGTCAATTTGGCCCCGAGAGAAAGTTTGTGAGGACCCATGCTCTATAACCACATCCTCCTGATTTAGATTGAATTGTTTTTTTCTGGCATTTTTTGTTTTTCCATCTGTTTTAATGTAGTTGCCAGGTCGTCTGCTGTGGTGCCGCACAAGATTTTTCTCTTCCCCCTATGGGGTTCTTTGTTTATTTAAGCTCTATGTCGTGTTAGATTTAAAAAAAATGTATTTAATACTTGTGCTCAATCATGTCAGGACTCAGGAGATGGTGATGATGTTGCCCCCCCCCCCCCGGAAACATTTCATAGTATTTTCGTAGTTCATCCAGTGACCGTCTACTCTCTGTAGATACACATCATATGCTATCTAAGAGTCGGATAGTACCATGATCCAGCTTACCTCTACCCTCTGGCCACTTGCGCCGCCTCCTCCCCAGAGTTGTCCTCGGAGTCGACCACCACCACCACATCCGAGCTGGCCCCGCCACCAGATGTTCCACCTACAAAGTAGATTTAAGAATGTTAGATTACACCACTCACTAGTATTTGGTCTAGGAATGAAGAAATGTGAAAACAACAGAAAAAGTAATTGACTGTCTACTCTAGTCTAAAGTAAAAATGTCCCTCCTTCCAGGGAAGGCTGTTGTCTTGCTGCACTTTTTTGTCACAATTGATGAATGCTTGCTTAATTTTAACACACACCATTTTTCTCTGAACAGACAGAAGCTGGACTTCTAAGGACAAGAGCAACATCAACTTCAAACCAGGTGAAAGCTCGGCTCGACCACAAGAAATGTGTTCCATTACTCATCAACTCAGCACCAAGCACTTTTCCATTTCCAGCTAACTTAATTTTAATATATGTGTTTACTTTTACTTTTAATAAAGCTTTTAAACTTGAATAGACTCTGTGGTTTTTGGTCCTCCAGACAAGAGTGACTGAGTGAAAGGTTTTGCAATTTTTGCTAGGAGGAGTCTGTGCCGCTGACACTACCAGGTTTATACAGTGTGCCAAACACGCCACTCTGAAATATTATTACTCTGGTGTTTAGTGTCCATAGTTCGGTTTGTGGAGAATTGTCCCTGCAACAGTAGTATTATGGATTGTGCTCCTATCTAAACACTATTTCGAAAAAATTAAATTAGGAACGCTTGGACAACAATAGGTCCTCTATATTTAAATGAAAACTTACTGGGGCCAGCAAAGGAGCACTCGCCGCCCTGGCCTGCATCTTCCTCCTCTGGAGCCACAGCATCCTCCTGTTCTATCCGCTTGCCCCTGGGGGGGCCTGACGTACAACATGAAAGAAAGAACAGAAAACATTGATGATTGCTGCTTGTCGATGTACTTGTCAACCAAATCAAACATTTAGAAAGAACAAGAACCAACTATTTCAGCCAAAAAGAGGGCTACAAAGGAAGGACTGCACCTGAGCCTCTACTCTAGGGGCAGATTTACAAGCCCCTTGCAGCTCTTTTGCTCCGTTCTTGCGTCACTTTTGTGACGCAGCGCCACAACAAGAGAGGCGCCATGGTGTGGCGTATATTAACAACGTGACGCATATGGGAGATGCATCCCATTTCAAAGCCCTGCGCCATAAGGGAGCGTTCCAGCGCAAGGGAGGGCGTTCCTACAAAGAAACGCATGCTAAAAGTGGCTATGGGGAATATATAAAATTTCAATCAGTCATTTAGGACAATGATGCGTCACTCAAACCCTGCGCCTGCATGAAGCAGACGTACGGCTTGACGCAGCATTGCTGGAGCTGCGCCATCGTTGCGACGCAACTCCATCAATGAGCCGCCTTTACGGCACCGATGCGTAACGCTTCGGTGACGTTTTGGGACCATGGTGTGCCGCATTGTAAATACGGCGCACCATGGGTGGTGCTGGCGTGCCGCACACTTTGCAGGGATGCGCAGGTAATTGCAAATCTGACACTTAGGGGCATACTTACGAGTTCTGGGCTGCACACCTCCAGAGGTGCACCAGAACAAATGCGTAACGCAAAACTAACCTTGCGTCACGGCAGATGCGCCGCAATTACAATGCGGCACACCCTGGCGCAAGGGTAGGCAGATGCGTGACGCATCTCGTGACGAAAGAGGGGCGCATCTCTAGAGTCGCGTCGCAGGCGCGATGCAACTCTAGCAATGCTCAGGGCTGCCCAATACTCAACATACCGCATCAGTCCTTACGCCTGCTTCAAGCAAGCAGGCATAAAGAATTGACGTAGCAGCGTCGCGGAAGTGCCTGCGTTAAATCTTGTAGATTTCACGCAGGCACTTTTGCGAGGCGCAAAGCTGCCTGACCCCCCCCCCCCCTGCGTGGGAACGCACTCATTGTGGCGCAGGCCCAGGCCTTAAAGTGGCGCATCTCCCTAGATGCATCACGTTGTACATGACTCGCAGGGATGCGCCACGTTTATGTCACTGTTGCGTCAGGTAAGGCAGCGTAAACGTGGCGCAAGGGGCTTGTAAATCTGCCCCTTTGTGTATAGCATTACGCAGTTCTGTAAAGTACACTCATACATTACTCAGCCCAATTAAATGAATACAAAATAGAAAACAAATAAGCAGTGGCACCGCCACAGAGAAGGAGAGCAGTGCACCTGAAATGCACAGAAGATTTTGAAATATTAATTTACCTCTACTATCAATGTAATCGGCAGCATTATTGCTCTTTGTGAAAAAGTTAAAACAAACATTTGCAATATAACACACAGAGCAGGGGAAAAAACAGAGTAGTGAGTGATGAAAAAATTGCTACTACTACTCACCAAGCCCGGGGACCTCCACTCCCAGCAGGTCGAGCAGGTCGCTCTCCCTGTCCAGGATATCCGTCCAGCGGTGGGTCACCTGGTTGTAGGTGCGCTGTACCCCCGAGATGTCAAACAGGGCCCGGCACACCTGCTCCCACCGCTTCCGTCGCTCCTGGCGGTTGGTGTAGCCACCAGCGATCCTGCTGCCTGCCGCGATGGTCCTGGGAAGGCGGCGCTGTACATAGAAAACCAGTGCGCCCACCTCCTCAGGGCTGAAGATGTCCCTGGGCACCACCATTTCTGCCCTTAAACGGCCACACGGGAGCCGGGCACGGGCTGCGGGGCCCGTCTTGGGCAGCTTCACTGCTGGCTTCACCATGGTCTGGGCAGGTGGAAGCAACAAGGAGAAAAAATGAAAAAGAATAAGACTAGGGAAGAAGAAAATAAAAGTTTAAAAAAGTAGTTGAAAAGTAAACAAAAGTAGCCTAAAACACAAAAATATAAAGCTAGAAAACTAGAGGGATAGATAATAATTTAAATAGATTCAAAAAATATTAAAACAAGCAAAGGATGGCAGAGATATAGAGAGGATTAGAAACACCATGCCCAGACACATAGGAATGAATGAAAAACAAGATGGCGGCCCGATCACGTGCGCGTAAGTAAGTTCGCACGCGATTTCTCTCGCGAACTCGTGCGAACTTGTATTCGCAAGGCGCTCATTCTGCGAGATTACACATAGCGGGCGGAAACGTAAATACGTCACCCAAACAAAATGGCGGCGCCCATACTCGACCTTGGGGAAATTCGCAAGAGTTCGCGGCTTCCACGGTCGATTTCGCATGACGCCGCGCCTCGCGAATAGCGCGAAATTACAGAAAAACGATTTTTGCAAAAGCAAAAGCAATGAGCAGGTGCAAAAGTTCAACCTCATCATTTGTAACCATTCCCTGTAGTGCTTCCTGAAGGGGCCCTCCAGAATTCGGTTAGGTTCCTGTTAAAATTTTTTTACATTGCAACAAAAAGGAAAAGGAAAGGAAAGGGAGCAGACAAGCAGGTGCCAGCCTTCATTAATGTCAGTTGGGGCAGGGCAGGTGTTGTTGTAATTTAATTTTGCAAAACTTAAAGCACTTAGCAGGTGTGCTTTGCTTTGCCACAATAATGTACACTCACTGGTCAACCAGAGGGTGCTGTGATGACACCGAGGGTGGCATGGGTGTGCCAGCCAGAGGGTGGCATGGGTGAACCAGAGTGCCAGTGTTGACAGAGGATGGCAGTGCTTTGCTTTGCCCCAATAATGTACACTGGTAAACCAGAGGGTGCTGTGATGACACAGAGGGTGACATGGGTGAGCCAGAGGGTGGCATGGGTGAACAAAGAGAGTGCCAGTGGTGACAGAGGGTGGCAGTGATGAAGAAAGGCTTGCAAACAGGCTGGGCACGTAGAAACAACAAGTTCGCAAAACTGGCGACCTGACAAGTAAGTTCGCAATTTGCGAAATTGTACAAAACCCTCGCGAACTTGTAGAAACCTGTGCGAACACACAAAAAAAAATCCGCAAAATCCGCGAGAATTCGCGGATTTTGCGGATTTTCGCAATTTGCAAATTCGCAAATCCGCAAATTCGCGGATTGCGAATCCGCAAAATCCGCCCATGCCTACAGTAATTCACTATCAGGACATGCAACACATACCTGGGTATGTCCTACCTTTCACATACACTGCACCCTGCCCACAGGGGGGCCTGGGGCCTAACTTAGGGGTGACTAACATGCAGAAAAGGGAAGGTTTACGGCCTGGCAAGTGAGTGCACTTGCTAGGTCGACATGGCATTTACAAACTGCGCACAGACTCTGTGGTGGCAGGTCTGAGTTACCTTTTTACCCGCTACTTCCGTGGGTGGCACAACTCGTGCTGCGAGCCCACCAGTTGCATTGGATTTAGAGGCCCTTGCACACTCAGTGCACTTTACTAGGGACTTACCAGTAAATACAATGTGCCAATCATGGAAACACCAATCCATAACACAATTTACAACAGGAACACTTGTACTTTAACATTGAACAGCAGTGAGAAAATGCACAGAGAAACTAAACTTGCAAAAAAAAGAGTGAAAACCAGGAGGTCAGAAAGCAAAAAGACAGGGGAAACACGCCAAAAGATGTCAAGTCTAACAACAATGCATTTCTGACTTACAAGACAGTTATTGTGAATCTGAAGGTAGAGAGGAGTAAAGGAGTGATGACCTTCTTCTTCCAAACCACAATATCATGTATCAAAGGTTTGTGACTGCAAGTGTGTGCTCTGCAATCCTAAATTGATGTGCCTACTTATGCTTTTCTATGCAACTCTTGAAACTTCTTTTTTTTTCTCTGGATGACCTCCTGCAATACATTCAAAAGGGTCCTAGATGTTAAGCCTAATCGATCCATAGTTTATCTATACTACATCCAGTGTGACTAGTCACAACAGTACCTTTAGTGGTCTGAGCATTTCCGCTCTGAAAGAGGAACTTTAGTCATCAGCTTGCTTCACACAAGGCATTGAGGGTTGTATGACTTTACAACGCATGCTTTTACCCTGTATGCCATTGCAATGCAATTTTATACCCCTACTTGCTGTCGGGGTGCGCTGGAGTTTGGAATAGTATCATTTACTAATTCAACTCCAGTCTGTGCAACAGTCTGTGCAACAGTAGGGAAGGTGTTGGAGTTAAATCCAACACCTTATACCTCCTACAGCAAGCCATTTTCGTCGTAATGGCACGCGGGTACAAGCATGCGTTGTAATGCATGCGTTGTAACTGTTGCTTCCCGGCATTGAGGAGCCACCTCATGTTGCTAACAATGCTGACCTCAGTTTGCCTGGACAAGACAAAGTGGGGGGTCCCACTTGTTAAAAACAAATAGTGGTGATAACCAGATTCCTGTGAGGGAGAGGCCTACTGACCTTGTATTTGGAAATGCAGCTGGTAAAAATGAAATACTTGTGAAAGTGAATGCTATCTGGAACAGTAGCGGTCGGCAGTAGGTGTTTCTATAGGGCGGTGACGTGGGCAGGAGGAGGGGCAGGGTGGGGGGAAATAATGTATGGATTACGGGGTTTTACAGGTAAGTAAACATTTAAATACATAAAACGAATTTCGTTGCGCACACTGCATCACCAAATGTGATGCAGTGCGCGCAACGAAATTCGTTTTATGTATTTAAATGTTTACTTACCTTTAAAACTCCGTAATCCATACATTATTTCCCCCCACCCTGCCCCTCCTCCTGCCCACGTCACCGCCCTATAGAAACACCTACTGCCGACCGCTACTGATCTGGAATAACAAGGAAGCAACTTTTTAAAAGATCACTGCCTTCCTATCAAGCTGTTCTGGCCTCTGGTCTATCGGTTTCTTGACTAAAGAGTTACAGTGACGGTCATTCTAATACTTGCAACATAAGGCAGACCACCAGTCCAACATGTAAGAATATGAAGACACATTTCCCTCGATACACACCCCAAGGTGACTTACAACAACAACAACAAAGGAGTTTATAGAGCGCCTGGTGACGCCATCACGGCGTGTCCCCGCGCTGTGGAAAGAAGTCAGGTGCATAGTAGGGAGTTACAGGGAAAACAGGTGAGTTTTTAAGCTTTTCCTGAAGGCAGTCTCTGAGTCCGCTAGTCTGATCTCCATAGGGAGAGCATTCCATTCCCTGGCGGCCATAACCCGAAAAGAGCGGCCACCCATTCTGGCCTTCCTAATACGAGGTACTGTGAGCGAGCCAGTTCCCCTGGAGCGAAGAGTTCTATTGGGCTCATAGGGAATGGCTAAGTCATTCATATAGGAAGGAGCTTTTTGGGAGATGATCCTATGGCACATTAGTAATGCTTTGAAGAGAATTCTCTTTTTTATGGGTAGCCAGTGGAGGGTATCTAGAGCAGGTTTGGATGGAGCTCTCTTGGGAAGTCTAAGGACTAGACGTGCTGCTGTGTTCTGCAGGACTTGAAGTCTCCTGATGTTATTTTGCGATGTTCCGAGCAGAAGCACATTCCCATAGTCTATTCTAGAAGTCACGAGCGCCTGTGTCATAGTGCGCCTTGCTTCAAGAGGGAGGAGATCCAGGGTACGGTTAAGGGTCTTCAAGACCCCATAGCATTTACCGACCACTCTGTTCACGTGGCAGTCGTAGGAGAGTTTAGGGTCAACCCAAATCCCCAGATTTTTGGCTGCTTCACAGGGGGTGGGTAGCGGCCCCAGACATGAAGGCCACCACTCCTTGGTCCAGCTCGAATCCCTACCTCCCATAACAAGAACCTCTGTTTTCGAGCCATTAAGCTTCAGGCAGTGTTGGGTCATCCAACCTGCCAGAGCTTGCATGCAGGATTTAAAGTTGTCTGGAGAGACAGAGGGGGCTTGGGATAGGGAGATGAGAAGTTGGGTATCGTCGGCATATGAGACTAATTCAATGCCGAACGATTGAACCACTTCAGCCAGAGGGGCCATATACAGGTTGAACAGGGTGGGGCTCAGAGCAGAGCCCTGAGGCACCCCCTGTTCCAAGGCAATGCTGTCAGAGAGAAAAGCACCTCTCTGAACCTGAAAGCAGCGGCTGGTGAGAAAAGCCTTTAGCCAGCCCAATGCTTCCTGGGTGACCCCGGCTTTGTTCAGACACTGTAGCAAGATGGAGTGTGCTACAGTGTCGAACGCCGCACTCAGGTCCAGCATTATAAGTGCCATGGTCTGGCCTGCATCTACACCTGCCCGTAGGGTTTCTGTCGCTCTCAGTAGGGCGGTTTCGGTAGAATAACCTGCCCTGAATCCTGATTGGGAGCTGTGAAAAGCACCATTTGATTCTAGGTGGGCCATAAGTTGGCTATTAGCTATTTTCTCAGCCACCTTCGCTAAGTAAGGTAGCAGCGAGATGGGCCGAAGGTTTTCCAGAGTGTCCTGACTGATGTTGGGTTTTTTCTTTATCGGCAGCACAATAGCTTGTTTCCATTCCATAGGGAGGGTGGCCGTAGAGAAAGAAAGTTGGAGGATGTGCCTGAAATGATACTCAAGGACCTCTAGACTGGCTGTAAGTATCCTGGGGGGGGCAGGGTCCCGAGGAGAGCCAGACTTTATGCTCCTACAGATGCTTGTAAGAGCAGTAGTGTGAGGAACAGAGAAACTGGTCAGGCATTTTTTAGTATGGATGAGCTCCAGATTTTCGGTAAAGTCAGATCCTGATGGCATGTCGGTGGAGAAATTAGAATAGATGGTAGTGATTTTATTAGCAAAGTATTTGGCAATATCATTGCATTTCGCCACCGAATCATTAAGGGCATTGCTCTCGTTGGTGACTACCGAGATTTCCTTAAAAATTTTAAAAAGCTCCTTAGAGGAGTTTTCTGCTTCACCTATACGGGTCTTATAGTGTAGAGCTTTAGCGGAACGGATCAATTTATAATATCTTGCTTGCTCTTTTTTATAGTGGTCTTTAGCAGTGGGACAGAAATTGACACGCCAATCTCGTTCCAGTTTTTTACAGGCGGTTTTGGCATCTTGGAGTTCAGATGTAAACCATGGGGAAGGTTTCCTCAATTTCTTGTTGGTCACTGATCTTCGGATGGGAGCAGTTTCATCAAGGGCAGTGAGGATAGTATTTTTTAGACAAGTATAGGCGGTCTCACAGTCGGAGCCTTTGGGGGGTCCAGCCAGTTCAAGCTTGTCAGCAAACGTATTAGGATTCAAAATTTTCCATTTGCGACAGCGATAGGTCTGCAGATTTTCATTCTTGACTACAGTTTCAGTTGCTAATATGTGTAAGGGAATCACAAAATGGTCAGACCAAGGCACGGGAACAGGAGGAAGCACTTTTACTCCGTTCCAGTTGCTAAATACTGGATCAAGCAGGTGACCCTGTCTATGAGTGGGGCTTTGATGTTTAAGATCTAGCTGCAGAGACAGTAATTCTGCTTGTATGCTGATGGCGTCTTTGTCCCCAGCATCATCAAAGTGTATATTCATATCACCTAACACCAAAAGTCTAGATTTCCTTAAAGCAAGATGGGCTGTGGCCTCTATAAGGCTGCACGTAAAATCAAACAGTCTTCCCGGGGGTCTGTATAGAAGAATGCCAGATAGGGAATATTTAGGACTCACTATAATAGTGAAAGATCCAGCTTCGCAGTGATCAATATTCACCGGCGATAAAGAGCATTCCAAGGGGGCTCTGACGGCAATGGCTATTCCGCCTCCCCTACCATCCTGCCTATCGAGCCTGGCGAGGGAGTATCCTGGAGGCATCGCCTCGATGATATCGGGATCAGAGTGCTCACCAAGCCAGGTTTCGGTCAGAAATAGGATCTCAAGAGCTTCATCCTCAAGGAGGTGATAAATTTGGATGTTATGTTTGCTTAGAGATCGACAATTAAGTAGTGCAGCTTTTAAAACACTTTTATGGGGGGTGTCAGAAGAGCCGGTGCTAGGTGTAAAATGGCACACTGAACAATCGTGTACTGATAGCGCCTCCATAGAGTGTGAACAAGATGACATAAGGGCAGGGCGTAGACTGAGCAGAGTATGTTTGTCATACCGTAATGGCGGGGGCTGTGATTGACCAGGGTTTGTGGCCCCGCGCCCCGTCCGGCCGCGGACGGGCGCAGACGGGCTTGACTTTGGCTCGACTTCGGCGCGCTTCCGGCGCGCCCGCTGCACGCGTCCGCTGCGCGGTCGCTGACCAATACACATTTATAGGCTGTAGGGGCAACTAGAGCGCTGACCATCCGCCCGAGCCCGGAAGTGCTAGGCTCCTCCTCACCCTCCGCAAACAAACGCCCAGAAATGGACGCGGCGGACCGGGGCGGGAGTCGGCAGATAGGTGAGTGCAATTACAGTCCAACAGAACAGTTTTAAACGTTTTTAAAAAGAGGCTAGTGCCTAAACATTAAAAGACGCTGTAATCAGCGCTAAACAGGGAGAGCTGTAAAAGTTGCCAGCGCGAGCGGAAAGAGCCTGCCACTGCCACCGGCAAGACTCCCTTCCAGCAGTGACTGCTAGTTCATGGAAGGTGTTTTTTCCCAACAAATGCTGTTTGCTTCCACCTGATGCCTTCCACGCCCTGGCTGGTGTGCTGTTCATGGCTTTGGTGATGACAAGAAGAAAGGACAGATATGATGAGAACATCAGTGGCCTAATCAATGGGTCTCTTACAGATTGGATACCCATTGCTCGCAGAACCAGACAGGGCTGTCCTTTGTCGCCTCTTTTGTTTAATTTATACATAGAGCCTTTTGTTTGTTTGCTTAGGTCTGACCCATTAATCAAGCCCTTTAAAATCTTCAACTTGGAATTAAAATTTGCGTTATACGCGGATGACTTGCTCATGTTTACCTCCAATCCAGCTGAAGCACTGCCAAGATTAATAGAAACAGCTGAAGCCTTTGGAGAGATCTCAGGATACATTATCAATAAAGAGATCATGGAGTGGAACCAAGAAGTAGGGACATTAGGAGCAAAGTCTAGAATGAGATATCTGGGGGTGCACTTGGCCAAAAAGATTGAGGAAATAACGAAAATCAATATAGACAGAGTTTCAAAGGACGTCTGCGCCCTTCTGCAGAGATGGTCATCCCTCCCTTTAAACATCTTTGGGAGAATGAACCTAATCAAGATGATCATCCTCCCTAAAATAACGTTTTTATTTAACTCTATCCCTCTATCTTTTAACACACCAGCAATTAATAAACAACAAGGAAAATTAGGATCTTTCATCTGGAATTCAAAATCTCCAAGAATCTCCTGGAAAAAGCTTAGGAGAAGTTTAAAAACAGGAGGCCTTGCTTTTCCAGATTTATTTGTATTTTGCCACGCATTTCATTTCAAAAACTTCAGACTATTGGCCAATAAAATAGATCTATCCTCCCTAGGCATACTCTTTAAAGCATTATTGCACGACGTTTCACAGGGACAAGACTTCCTCCTCTTTAAATTCGGGGACCCAACATTTTTTTTAAAAAGTGAGACTCAAGATCCTGGGGGCAGCCCTAAGAAACTGGGTATACATCAGGAAAAGGCTAGATATCCCATACTATGCAGCACAGGCCTCGATCTGGGATTCACCTGGGACACCGGCCTGTCTGGATGATCAACTGTCTCGGCCCCTGAGGTTGGCAGGGTTAGAACATTGGGGAGATCTTCAGGAAGGCGTTCAGCTTTTAAGTTGGGAGGCTCTCTCCATTTTGACTGGGGGAACACTTACCAGATTCAAATATTACCAGCTGTCCGGATGGTGGTCGACCAGATCTTGGAACTCCAACGATCCCAACCCGAAGTTTGATCTAGTAACTAGGAGTGGCAGGTGGAAAAACCAAATTTCACACTGGTATTCAGCTTTATTAGACACTGAGAGCGTTACGGAACCTGAGCTCCAAAACTCTGGGTCAATGTCTTAAACCTGAACAGTGGAAATGTTAAAGATCTGTGGATTGACTCTTTTACCATCTTGCAGGCGGTGGTTAAGCCTGCCACCTTAAAAAGGAATCATCTTTATACCATGTACAAGGCCTATATAACCCCCAAAAAACTTGCTAAATTTTCTAACTTAGACTACCATTGCCCGAGATGTAGGCACCCAGCTGCTGATGATACACATATGTTCGCCGACTGCCCAGGGATAAAAGATTATTGGGTCAAGACCCAGGACTTTTTGGAAGATGTCCTTCAAGTACCCCTGGAAATCACCACAAAAACTATCTTTTCTGGGTTGGGTTCTGATTATAATGTAAATGAACCCTCCACGAGATTTATTTTTTATGTTATGCTTCTTGCAAATATGTAGAGCCTGGAAGGATCCAATTCCCCCTACTTTTTCCTACTGTCTAAAGCATATTATCATTACAAGTAAATCTGACATGACAAGTGATCCCACAAGCTATGTAAGAATCTGGGCGGCCCTTTTGGCCTGGCAAGACAGGTGAATGGTATTCCTATGATTTATCTGGAGCCCTGTCGGTTCCATTGCCTTCAAAGTAATACGGGGCCCAACTACGGTGTGAAATGGAGTGGATTGGGAAAGCAGTGGCCACTTGAGGTATCAGGCTTATTACTCTGTTATTGGTCTACGATATCAGGGCTGGATCAGGATGACCAATCACTGAGAGGCAGCCAGTTTCCCATCAAGACTTCCAATAATGGTATATGAGGAAAAACAAAAAGAAAATCTCTTAAAAATAAAAAGCCATACTTCCCTAACTTTTCATAAAATTATCACAAATTTGCATTGTGGAGATACACACGCACAGTTATACGCATGGACACTTTAGAGCTTTCCAAACTGAAGCACAGCACTGGTGTATTCAAAGGGCTAATCTAGTTGTTCTAACTGACTACTGTGGTTCACACCTGTCTCCCTGGGGGTTTCAGTGGCCTCACGCCCATCTCAGAAGCCCACTCAAAGAATGGCTTGTACGAATTTGGTGTCAGGTGAAAGGCTGTTTAACAACACATCTTCAACCCATCTACCGTCTAAGCCACACAATCTTTGATCAACCAAACGCTCATGTTTATCGGTAAACACAAAGAAACTAACAAAACAAAATATGGCTGGGAGACGCTTTGTTGACAAGCTCATTAACTTCTGTATCTTATCCAAAAATGCCTTTAAGTACGAAAATGCAAATAACATCGCTTTCACAGATCTCAGGTCTTCTCAGGTCAGGCTTGAGCACCCCATGCATGCTGTGGCTTGTAGCTGTCAAATCTTAACAGGCAAAGCAAAACTATGAGTATTAGAATACAAATAACAAATTAAGGGTTCACTAAGGAGGTAGTGTGGTACAGTCCCCCAGTAGCCACCTTTTCCTAACTGCAGACAATGCGCGCATTACGGTATGTGCTGTTAGTTAGCCCAAAAACCATCCAGTGTACACTAAGCTTACAAATAATTTATACCAACTCAAACCTATCAACTGACATCTGCTTCGATTTAACATTATCCCTGGCGCTCACAAGGAATCTTAAGTCAAGATATTGGAGTAATGCAGAGGTGCTGTGGTGATTGGGTGGGGGTGTCACAGCCTGACTGCCTGATACAAAAGGACCAGGACATGTGCAATGCTCCACCTGCATGCATATAGGGCCAGATTTAATTAGATTTCATGCAATGTAGTGCACCAATCAAAGTGGCTGTACTGTGCTGTATTGCATGAAAGGGAGAGAGAAGGACAGCACCATATTGGCTAAGACGATGCCCTTTAGGTGGACTCATGTCCCATACTCACCCTTGAATGAAGGATATGTGCATGATGTTTAGTATAGGTATTATTCTGGCAGGGTACTCCTCCAGTACTAAATACTATGTTTAGGCATAGCTAGGAATGTTTCCCACTTTGTGTGTGTACATCATAGTATACATGCAAACATTGAAATCTTTTGAGGAAAGAACACTGTTCTCAAATGTTACACCTACTTCAGGATCCCTACTTTTTTGGCACAAATCTTGTCTACCATTTTAGTAGATATTGCAGGGCAACAAAAACATAGGTGTTAGAAACTGACAGCCTTAAGGTGGTCTTCCCCCACCAACATTTTGCCTACCTCCCCACTTCTTTTACTTGGTTTTTGCAGGATTTAGAACTCTGTCCACTTTAACACTGCTATTCAGTGCTAAAGTGATTTTGCCCTCTCTCAGAAATATGGCAATATTGGCTCATCCCCAATAGGCATAATTTATTCACGTAAGAGTCCATAGTAAAGTGCAATACATTGTTCCCGGGGTCTGTAAATTAAATGGTCTCATTGGGGTGAAGATGTGGTCTAACGGCTAGAGTAGTCGACCTCGAAGCAGAAGAACCAGGTTCGAGTCTCAGCATGGATGCTCAACATCTTGTGATACTGGGCAAATAACTTAATCTCTCCGTCCCTAGCAAAATGAGCGTGTCAGTCTGTAATGCAACTGATGTTCATTTAAAGTGCTCTAATAGGTTTGGGACGAGTTTGCGCTATTTAACCCCCCCACCAAATTATAGTAATGGACCTGCAGCACTGATTGTGCTACCCACTTAAGTAGCCATCTAACCATGTCTCAGCACTGTCATTGCAGAGCGTCTGTGTGCAGTTAGAATTGGCATATCACCCTGGAAAAATAAACCTCTTGCCAGGCCCAAACCTTCCCTGTTTATAAAATAGGCCCTGGACAACACAGAGGGCAGGGTCAATGTATTTAAAAGGCAGTACATGTACTTTTAAGTTTCCCAATTATGGAAAGACGGACTTTTCAAGTTTGGTGTCTCTGGAATCACAATTTAAAATCCAAACTTAGGATGAAGTTGGATTTTTAAATTACTGTTCTGAGAATGCTACTTTTGGAAAGGTTGCATTTTCTTACTTTAGCCATTTGGTGCCTGGTGCCTGTTTCTGATACATGTCTGGGGAGAGTGGCAGTTGGGCTTTGTGAATTCCTCCCTAGACAGCCACACACAATGGGAGTGTGGGTGTGACTTTATGGGCCATCCTGGCAGGATGGGAGGGAAGAGCTTGACCCAGCCTCACCTACACCTGAATAGGCTGTGTCCAGTCACCAAGAAAAGCTGCATACCCCTGTAGTGAGTCTGGATCCAGGACAGAAAGTGAAAACTGCTGTGCATTTCAAAGAACTGTCTTTGAAGTCTCCCCTACTTCAAAGGTACAACTGGGTATAAGTACCAGACCTCTGACATCATCACTTCAATACACTTCTAGACCTGTGAATACTCTGCCAGGAAGAAGTGCGTGCTGCTGAAGAACTACCATCTTGGATGTGATGCCCTGCTGCCTGCTGTTCTCCTGCCTGGGTGAGAAGGACTCGACCTGCATCACTTGAACTCAGTGTGACTCCAAGAGCTAGCTGGCTGGGCTCTTGATCGAAGTCTCATGGACATAAAAGACTTGCAACCAACCTGCTTCTGTACTTGATTTCTGCCATATGTGTGTCTGCCCTGACAAGTGGTGCCACCACAGTCTGGGAACCTAGGAAGTGGAACTAAAGTACTGCCTCCAGCTAACCCCACGCATCCTCTGTCGAACAGGCACATTGCTGCCATTGCATGGATAAGAACCGGTGCATCGCCCCTTTTGCGTAGATCAGAGCCGGCGCACTGCTCCTGGTGCATGGATCAGACCCAGTGCATCGCTCCTGTTGTGTGGACCAGAACCAGCGCATCACCTCTGATGTGTGGATCAGCCCCGGCGCATTGCCTTCGGAACTACCACTGTGTGATGCTCTTCCTGGTGCAGGGACTTCACATCCCAATCGACTTCACCATCGACAAAGACTCCGAAATCATGCATCACAGGTTCTAGCTCACTGGAGGTGATGCATTAGTGCTGCTGCACGGATCAGGACTCATGCATCGCTACACCCTACATCTTCAACAATGGCGCAGCCAGGATTAAAGCACTTGTGTTCAGTGGGCCTTGCCGCGTCCCTGTAACCGGCCCGTGATCTATAGCAGTCTGCCTGAACTTTTGACTTTGTCCCAGTCCTCCACAACCAGGTATCCTAAGTAAGCGCTTATATCTTCTAAGCGCTATTTTAATATTTTTCTTTAAACAATAAAAAAGTTCTACTTATTGGATTTTTGTCAACTTGGTCTTTTTTTATTAAAATAAGTTCTATTTTTTCTAATCTGGTGTGGAATCTTTTAGTATAGTGTTTTCACTCTTTTACTGTTTGAAGTGTTGCACACATACTACACATAGGCCCTCATTTATGTGTTTTTGCCGTAGGGCAGTGCAGCAGGCCTTCCTGCTGCACTGCCCTACGGCAAAAGAAAAGGGCAGGAATGCACAATATCTACGACATACAGCGCATTCCTGTCCTTTTCCCCTTCGCTGGCGCACAATAGGCTGCTGTGCACCAACGAGGAACCTTTGCACCATGATGCAAGGATGCCTGCGTTGAGGGGATGCTTGTTTTTGTGCAGGAAGGGAAATTTGCCTGCACAAAACTAATCATAAGAAGCTTTTTTCCTTTTTCTATGGGTTCTGCAGATTGCAGCACACATAGAAAAAGGAAAAACAAGGAGAAATAAATATATTTCTCCTTGTTGTGCCTCCCTAACCCCTCCCCTGAGGAGGCTTAGGTTTTTGGCGCTGCCTCAGATTTACGATTTCTCGTAAATCTGTGGCAGTGACAAAATGCCATGGATGTTGCTGGGAACGCCCCCAGCAACACCCATTGCACATCCCTTTAGTGCTGAAAACTGCTTTAAAGGGG
This sequence comes from Lissotriton vulgaris, assembly GCF_964263255.1. NCBI lineage: Eukaryota > Metazoa > Chordata > Amphibia > Caudata > Salamandridae > Lissotriton > Lissotriton vulgaris. The sequence continues at coordinate 1,474,699,216 of NC_141685.1, forward strand.
ACAATATTTACAAGGCAGCATTAAGCCCAAAAAAGTGGCTTACTGCTGCCTCATAAATATGGAGCAGGCTCCTGCACCACAGAATGTCACACAAAGTGACGTTTTGATGGTGCAAGGGGCCTCATAAATGAGGCCCTTTGCCTTTGCGTTAAACCTGATTGCTCTGTGTCAAGCTACCAGAGGGTAAGCACAGGTTAGTGTGGGATTTGCCCAGCCGTGGCAGGAGGTGGGAGTAACTGCAGGTGGTGACATGGGGAGGGGGAGGGGCAGGGTCCAGGGTAGTAATGTATGGATTACGGAGTTTAACCGGTAAGTAAACATATAAATAAATAAAACAAAATTAGTTGCGTGCACTGCACCGCATTTGGTGATGCAGTGCACGCAACGACATTTGTTTTATTCATATATATGTTAATTTACCTGTTAAACTCCGTAATCCATACATTACTACCCCCACCCTGCCCCTCCCCACATCACCGCCCGTAGGTACTCCCACCAGCGGCCGCGGCTGGATTTGCCTGCTTCTTACCATTACTAGGATTGTGGCAGCTACTAGACTAGGTTTCATACTCCACTCAAGCTACAACCCAATTTCTAACAATAGGTGGTTCTTTTGAAACATCCATTTACCACCCATGAGATACTGCCTTGATACAAAGTAGTGCAAAGTAACTCAAAGCACTAGGCTGCATTACTTTAAGGCTAATTTTTAGTGAACATCAATATCTGCACTTTGCTGGTTTGTGTCTCTTTTTTGACACTGCACCAGCACAAAGCCTTGATAGATAGACCTGGCACAAAGTGTTAAGAAAGAGCACGCCTTCCTGCACATGAAAAAGGAAGAAAAGGGAGGGAGGAAGGGAAGGAAGGAAGGAAAGGAAAGGACGGGAGGGGAGGGAGTGGAGGGAGGGAACAGAAGGGAAGGGAAGGGAAGGGAAGGGAAGGGAAAGGAGGGAGGGGTGGATTACCTTCAAGTCACATCTGCATGCTTTATGTATTGGGCACATGATGTTCTTTGTTGAAGACAGAGCTCTCTCTTTTCCTGTGAGCCTTCCCTCTTTGTGGGCTTATGCTGACACTAATTGATAGTAGCAGGGCTGTGACATTGCAGTAAGCCTTCCCACAGTACATTTCACCCACTGCAGGCTAGGCTGCCAGCCAAGACAGCTAATACTTCTTTCTGCGTGCCTTTCAGCTCCTTAGAGGGAGGCTGTTTTATGGGCACCGTTCATTTGCATATCAGTCAAGTCTTTTCTCTTGTTTTACAACCATATTGAAAGATAAACTCAGGAATGTGAGGAGATATCTCACTCAGTTCATGTGCGCCGCTAAGTCCCCTATACAGGATTAATGACACCGTTAATTAGTGTATACTAGGGAAAAAAAAATCACGATGAACATGAAAAGGTGAACAGGAAGTGTGGCAGTAGAAACACCACCAGAGAAGCCCAGAACAGGTGCCTTTGAAAGCCCGAAGCTGCACCTGTGATGTCGCGTGCTGTTACTCAGGTGGGTGGTAGGAACACCTGCTATCAAGCGCCTCGAGACATAGGTGATAAAGCGCTGTACAAGCGTTCATTGTGATCTTTATCACATAATTTAGAGTAAATGTGGCAGACAAATGTCAGCAGCGATCAGATAATAAATGACACTTCAGTACGTTGATTAATCATAATAACCGTAATTAGCTGTGATGTTGTTGACTATGGGAAGAACGTCTATTCTCAAGGCAGTATTTTAAGGAAATCGCAGGCAATTGTAGATGTATTTGTTTTAAAATCTTTCTGTGGATGCGTGTTGTGCTGAACGAATGACTTATTTCTGAACTGTTGCTGAGGAATCATGTCAAGAATATGTCTACTTGACAGCGAACTACTTTTTATAGAAAGGCCTGAGAGTGTATCCACGTCTTGGAGCTTGGCCTAGACAGAGTTTGCGTCACCATGTAGTCTGTGGGAGCATGACTCAATGTCAGGGCGTGCACTATGATGTAGTGACCTTTCATCATACAGCCCCTGACTCAAAACATGCTTTATTTCTGGTAATCACACAATGCCTCAAATGACATTACTTATACCAAAATCACTAAACTATTTTGAAGAAGTCTAATCTATCTTAACCTTCACAAGTATTAAGTTATCGTCTATGATCACTCGTACCCACAATCTAGAATTGTGGGATATTTCTTTGTTATTCCTTCATCCTAAAAATGTTAGTCGAAGTTCTGTAAAGGCCACCGTTTATTGGTCAAACTCATTCCCGTTTGACAGTTAATAGGAAGTAGCTCCTTGAGCGAATGTAGGAAACCATTCTCCACATGCACACTTCGTTATTCATAAAAACACAGGGTGGCTTATTTACAAGAAATTGGCATAGGGCAGCTCTGCAAGGCTTCTTCCTGCGCTGCCCTATGCCAATTCCAAAGGGAAGGCATACACTAAGCCGGCGCTCATTTTGCAGCCATTCTGCAATGCATGCACCAATGCACATGGTGCAAGGGTGTCTGCGTTGTTGGCAGAACTGTTTTTATGCAGGAAGGGGCGCCTTCCTGCACAAAAACAATCCTAAAAGACGTTTTCCTCTTTCTATGTGTGCTGCACTATGCAGTACACATAGAAAGAGAACAAAAAAAGGAGAAATGAACAAAGTTGTCCTTGATACGTCTGCTCTAGGGAGGTGCATGGTTCTGCTGCATCCCCAGATGTTGTAAATCTGGGAATGTGTGAAAATCCATGGGTGTTTGGTGGGAGCACCCAAAGCAATGGCCATGGAACGTCCCTTTGGCTCAGAGTAAGGCAAGGCAGCGACTTGCACTGCTATGCCATACTCCATATCTACGGGCCATGAAAAGCAATGCAAAGTGGCTTTGCGTGACCTCGTAGATATGGGTCTTCACACTGCACCTCCAGAGCATCACAAAAGTGATGGTCCGGTGGAACAATGTGCAGCAAGGGGCTTGTAAATACGCTCCAGGGTTTGCAAGGCAAAACGTTTTTACCCTGCATTAAACCCCTTTTTGGCTTGGAAAAGTCATTTCAAATTTCAAAAGATGTTATACTACTAATATGGAATTGCCATGAGGAGGGGGCAATAAAAGGGTATACCCTCACATTTGTGATTCCCAATGAAGTGTATCAATAGTTTGTGACTGTAATTGTGGTTGCAAACCATTGAAAAGTTACTGACATCTCAAGGCTAACTTATTTGAAAAGGGGAAGCTATGCCAGTTGGACAGCGTCCCTTATGAGGGCTGTGTTGTGCAGCCTCATAAGTGGCAGATAGTAGTCCAAGTCGCCACTACCTGTTCCCCTCAATGCGTTCCCAAATTAAAGGCATTTTTTGAAAGCAGTATATGCTGGTGCGCTAAGCTGCTTTTAGAATTCCATAGCCTCCACTGCCGAATGTTTTTGTTTCTGAACGACATGGCTGCCTAGTGTTGATTCTATTTCATGCCTCTTTCTGAACCAACCCTACGCCTCCTGACTCTAGCTCACTCGTGCAGGTTGTTTTTCATTTCTACTTTCTCCCTTTATCACTGTTTTCATCCTCCTTCTTTCCATCTTTCCTGCTTTCCCTATTTTGTTCTGGGTCAAAGCCTGATGATGAAAAATAAGCACTGTTCTTGAAAAAGAGTGCAGATGGGTGCCACCTTCAACCACCAGCACACATTAACCCCTTCGATGCTGATGACGAGCTCAGCTCGTCATCAGCCACGGGTGACGTGTGCGGATGACGAGCTGAGCTCGTCATGTATCGCAGTAATTTTAAAAATGCAGCACAGCGCGAAAATCACCGCAGCGGCGATGCGGTTAAGCAATGGATGCTGACTTTCTCAGGTTTCCTAACCTCCCCATTCCACATGGATTTCCCAGTGTCTGCTTCTGCTTTATAGGGTTCTTTCATCACATGATGACATGGACCGGGGAAGTACAAAAGGGGAGTACTAGTTAAGGTCTGCCTCTCATAGCTCTTCAATTCCTCACTGATACTCTGAACTGACCATTCTATATAGAGCTGCAAGAAACATTTGTTGCAGGAAATTCGGGGAAAGACATACTAGTTTAAAGTAGATCTTTTACTTCCCATGCACCCTCCCCTGTGGGGGACTTCTTTATCCATTGATTAAACTTTGTATTGATCATAGGAATGTCCTCATAGACTATATAGAAGGAGGCCAGGTTAAAATTGAATCACAGTAATGCTACTTTAGATCTGCATCCTTGTTTGTTTACTCTATTGTGGCTAGAAGTCTTGTGTGCCTGCAAAAATCTGGCATAACCTGTGTCTGTTTTTCTTTGTTGTGTACCACATGAGAATTGCATTTTTTGCCTGTTTCCCGTGTCATCTTTGCACTACTCATTTGCACACGATTCCTGTACCAGCTGCACACTGCCTTTTGTTTCATATCTTCTAATTTTACCATGTGATCCAGCATTTGAATTAGTAGCAAGTCCAGGGGCCATCTCATGATGTGCTTTTCTGGCGCAGCACAGAGATCAGCACCTGTTTTATGCACCTGCCAGGTGTAAAAGGAGTTCATTTCAGCTGCTATTTTTCTTAGTTGATGCTTCATTTTCAAACAGCACAGCTGAGAAAAAGACAGACACAAACCCTGGCCACTGTTTCTGAGCTGAAGTGTCTGAAAATAATGCACTAACTCAAAGACATATTGAGTGAAATTAATTTACTTTGCTCCCTGCGGGTGCATAAAACAGGCACTTGGCTCTGTGCTGCACCTGAAAAATCCATCAAGATATGGATCCTGATAGACAGTATGTAAGCAACTCTTTCAAACACTGTATTCCCATTCTGCTATCTCACCTATATGATATCTTTCGTGCCTGCCCGTGGTCTCTCATGTGAGTGTCTTTTATCACGTTGCCTCATGTCCTCTGTTATTTCCCTCCGATCAAGCATTAAAGTTGGCAGCATGTCCAGGTAGAAATTAAGGGGCATATTTACGTCTTCTGGTGCATCCCTGCAAATCAGCAGGGATGCACCAGAACAGATGCGTCACGTAATCCCCCCCCCCTTGGCCACCAGAGATGTGTCGCATTTACAATGCGACGCACCATGGTGCAAGGAGGGGCAGATGCGTCACGCATCTTGAGGCGCATGGGTGGCGCATTGCTGGAGTCGTGTCGCAAGCGTGACGCAACTCCTGCAATGCACAGGGGCCACCCATACTCAACATGATGCCTCACTCCTTACGCCTGCTTCAATCGTTGTGCCTCCATCTCTTCTCAAAACATCTGCAGGTGTGTCTGGACTAGTGGAAGGTGGGAGTGAACCAGTTGGCCTTCTTGGAGTGTTGTTTGCCTGTTCTTTTCTTGAGGGGTGCCAGTGTGTCGGCTCAGTTGGAGATCCATCGGTGGAGGTTGCGCACTGCGGTGTTACGGTCTGTAAGCGTTGGCGGAGTGGTGATGCTGAGGGAGTTGACGAGAAGTTCTTCAGTGACCTTGATCCAGCTGCGATCAGGGGCAGTGATGACAGTGATGTACGTTGGGCATGATGAAGGTGTGATGTATTCAATGATGGCTGGTCCAAGAGAGTTCAGTGGTGTGGCTGTATTTGAAGCTCCCACTGGCAGAGAAGACAGGCTCGAGCATGTGTCCGGCTATGTGGGTTTGTGTGGTGACTAGCTGCTTCAGTCCGATGTTGGTGAGATTCCCCAGGAGGGCGTGGTTTTCTGGACACTGTGGTTGTCCAGGTGGAACTTGAGGTCTCTGAGTAGGATGTAATCAGTGATTTGGAGAGCCTGGGGTGCGATGAGGGCTACAATGGCTTTTGCGAATTGGGGGTTCAAGCCAGGGGGCCTGTAGACGAGGGTGCCATGCAGGGTGATGTTGGGGTTGGTCCGGATTTGGAAGTGGAAGTGTTTCATGGTTGCCGTTGTGTCATTAGAGTGTGTGGTCAGTTGGAGTGTGCATTTGTAGACAATGGCAATGCCTCATTCTGGATGGTCTGGGCGGTCCTTGCGGGTGATTTTGTAGCTGTTAGAGATGGCGATGGCGATGATGATGGCGGTTTCCGGTCCGGAGCAGACGTTGGTCAAGGTTTCCATAAAAATGGGGACGTCTGAAGAGGTGGTGTCAAGGAGGTCTCAGATTTCTGTGGCGTATTTGGGGAGGGGCAGCACATTGAGGAGGATGCAATTGAGCCGGTTGGGTGCACTGTTGATTGGCTGGGCGGCAATAGCCACTGATGTGCTGATGTGGCAGAAGGTGTCTTTGCAGTTTCTGCAGGTATAAGGGTATTCTTCGGTGATGCTAGACGGCAAGCAGCATGGCATCCAGGGTTGAGGGCGAGGAGGGTGCTGGTGTCGTACCGGTGGAGTGTCTGAGAGGCAGGTTCCCTGGTGCTGGACGTGGTACAGGGGCGGACAGACACAGATGAGCTTGCCGTTGGCTTGCCTTCGACGCACCATGGCCACGCCCGCTGATCACGGCCACACAGCATCCACCATTAAGTAGTGCTGCAGGGGGCTGGACAGCTGGTAGTCGGGAAACATGGGAAAGGATACTGGAGGGGTCGGGGACACAAGGGTGTTGATCTGTGCTGCACTTGGACCTGGCTGCTCCATTTCACATTCCACTGTTTTTATTTTCTTTTTTTCATTGGAGGTGGATTTATATGCTATTTTTGCCTCTAGAGGCAAAAAAGAGACGATGGGCTGACTAACGTGAGTTTTTTTAAGCTAATTGTCCTTTCGTCACTTTTCTCTCTCTAACTTCAAAATGTTATCGCCTTGACGCTAGAGTTAGCAGCAGTCTTCACTACGGCTAGCTGATACTATCGCCATGTAGTGACGTATTGTAAATACATCGCTAACAGGGCGATTGTTTTCACTGATAGGTCGCATTAAGAAAACTGCCACTAACTAATGCTAATGCTAGTTAGCGGCAGTTCTTGTAAATCTACCCCTCAATGTAATGGCTGCGATTACAAATGGGTCACAAATTGTGAGCTGCCTCATTAATATGATTGAGGTAAGTATATTTGCAACACACTAGGAATTGCTAAAGAAACTCAAAGGAGTTTCATACATTAAGAATACCGATTTCCTAAATGCGATTTGAATAGAATCACAATAGGCATTGCTAATGTTTGTACATCTAGTGCTAAATCTGAAAGTAGAAACTTTCACCAGGTAAAGGTGCCAAAAGTATTCCACTAGCGAAGAACCTTCCTTGAGCGCAAATTTAGAATTTCTCCCACTCACAGTCTTCCTGTCAAATATCAACAGCTTTAGCGGGACATTGTTCATGGTCATCTGGCCACTTGGATCCTTCTCTGCCATGCCCTACTGTCTTTCCCTGCTGAGGATGTTTGACTTCCACTTCAGAGACTCAGTCCAAAGGTAAAATGTCTGACCGTGACAAATCTGGTCTCTGTATCCAACCCGCATTCCATCGCAGTCGGCCCTAAACCTCACCCATGTCCTGTGTAAGTCAACTACTTGCCCACAGTTGATGCTGTGCAATTGTTGGTACTATGTTTATCTAAAACTTTAAAACTTGATATCACCTGTTCCCCTTAGTGGATGTTTGTCAGTTTAGTGTCATTGTGTCTATTAAAACATTCTCTTTATTTTAATAAATTGGAGTGGCGTTTTTATTGTGATGTGGTTGTGACTTATTAACTGCTTTGGTACTTCTAAATGCTTTACATATTTTCTTAATTTAAGCCGTTCTACTTAGTGCCATAGCTACCAGGGGTTGAGATCAGGTTTATATAACTGAATCTTTTACTGAACTTAACAAGAAGAGTGACGTTATTACTTGTGGTAAACTATCATCCATCCCTACCAATAGTTACCTTTCCCACAAATATCTTAGGATGTTCCACCTATTTTCCAAATCATAATCTGCAAATAGTAATTCTGAAATTCTTTTCTCATGTAAAATCTACATATTTCATGGAATTTATTCTTTTTTAAATCGTATCAGGGCCGGACTGTCCTTGGCGGGCACCTGGTGTTTCCCTGGTGGAAAGCCGGATTTGAATCCCGGGAAGAAATTTTGTTACAGTGGCAGGTTTTCTGCAATCTCACCCCCTTGTAACAAAAGAGGCAGCAGTGAGATGGGAGTGGTGCTTCACACTAGCACCCCCATCAACCTCCCACTCCCCCTCTTCCCCCGGGGCTAGCCGAGTTGTTTTCCATGTGCCGGTTTTGTTCCCCGTCCGGCCCTGTACAGTACTATTAGACCTGAGAAAGCGACGTTTTTAGATGTGCCTAATTCTACAGCTAACACACAGTATGCCTGCTATGTGCTTCTACCTTTACCAATCTGTATCACGTTAAAACGTGAACCTCTCTTTATTTTTCACACTGAACCATGCCCCAAATCTTGAACCTGAAATACCGGCGAGTATCAAGCTAATAATCCCCTGGCCGGTTTATCAATGAACATCGCGTTTTCTCCTACCATAAGTCTGATTCAATCCAGCTAGTTTGACTTTTTTTACTTCCTCTATTTTTTACTCTAGTACCACCAGACGCACGACGTTTAATTCTATTTAAACACTCATCGCCTGGAACAAAACGGTGACAGCCACGACTTCAGCTATGGAAACAGAAGTGCCAGCACATGACACCATTCTTGGAGCATTGTTGTAGTGGAGCATGTGACTTTTCACAATTTATTTGTAAAGACTTCCAGTAGATACTATATCAAAATAATGAAACAATGAATTTCATGATAGTCCTTGAAACTGTTCTTTTACTTTGATCAAACAAAGGCTTCCTTGCATGTGGCACATGGCTTTGCAGGTTTGCATCTCCATTAAAAAAGGGATTAACGCAGCTGACGAAAAGCATCATTTGAAAGGAGACATTCATGTAATCCAGCTGAATAGTTTGACATTTTAAATTGAAATACATTTAGTTTTAATTTACTCAGAAACATGTTTGTTGACATGAATTATTAATTTTCTATTTTTTTAACAGATAAACGGCCAGATGTACTATTCTTATTCGTAAACTACGGATGTGCAATATGCACACTGACTGGTTTGCGAATGTATATGAAACTTGTGATGAACCCTATGTAATAATAGTTGGCATCATGAATTTTGCAGTCATAGAGGATTGCAAAATATCTGGTCTAATAAAATGAATTAGGCGGCGTAATGGGGCTTTAAGGAGTGAGTCACTTAGGGACGGGTTAAGAAGAATCAGATTATGGAACAGTAAATTGTTGTAGTGATACTAAGGAGTAGGCAATGAACGCGGTCCAGAAAAGAGAAGGCTTTGGGGAGGGGACAGGAACAAATTAAAGTGCATGATTTCAAGTAGGGGGATGTATTCCGACCTATATGTAAACCCATTTTCAGAATGGGTCAGAATTACGAGTTGGGAATTATCAGATTTGTTAAATACCTAAACCCTTGTTAAACTTCAGGAGGTCAAAACTGCAGAAAATTAACATGAGAAATGTGTACAGTAATAACCCTACCATGCGGATTTTGGTGTATTAAAATCCACATTTTATTCCCTACAAAATTAAAAAATGCATTATTTATCAGGTAAACAGTCAGAATATTGAGTTTTAATTGTCCACTTGCATTAATAGCGAGAGCAAAATATTGTGATACCAAAATATCGACTGTCAGAATATCGTGGTCAAGAATATTGCGTCTAAGGTAAGTAATATCGTTTTTAACAATATCGAAGTCATTAATATCATTAAAAAAAATTATCAAAGTCATTAATATCGTTTGCAAAAAAAACTTGTTAAAAAGATCTTTTTTTTATCTAGTGTTATCTATTTTAGTATGTATTTTAAATGTATGCGTTCTATTTTTTGTCTAAGTATTACATTTGTTTTTTAATATGTGTTACATTTTTAGAAGTTATTAATTTTATTTTAGGTACATTTTGCGTTTGAGTTCCATAGCAGGTGTGGGTTTATGGGGGGAACAGGGTGGTAAGTAATTTGATTATAATAAATGAATTCATAATTTTTAGAAGTTATTCATTTTATTTTAATTACATTTTGCATTTTAGTTCCGTAGCGGGTTGTGTGTTTATAGGGGAATAGGGTGGGAAGTAAATTAATGATAGTACATGTTTTAATATATATTTAAAATTAATATTTACATATGTCATGTTTTATATTGTTAATTATGGACATTTATGAATTATTTATGAATTGATTGTTAATTATTATTACCTAATTGGCAAGTATGTTAAATGTGTCATGTTTTTAGGAGCGGGCTGTGGGTTTATAGGGGAGTAGGGTGGGAAGTAATTTAATTATAATTAATTCATTCATATTTTTCATTATTATTATTTCTGTATTTAATATTTTATATTGTTAATTGTGGTAATTAATTTATTAGTAATTGTTTATTAATGTGTTGTTAATTATTATTATTTAATTGGTAAATTTTTTAATCGTGTAAATTATTTATGAGCGTGTTGTGCATTGATAGGGGAGTGGGGTGGGAATTAATTTATCTATCCTTAATTAATTCATTATTTTATTAATATTAATTAATTTATTTTATGTTGTTAATTGTGGTAATTAATGTATTATTAATTATGTATTAATTAGCTCTCAATTAGTATTAATTATTTGGTAAATATGTGAATTGTGCCATTGTTTTAGGAGCAGGTTGGGGGTTAATAGGGGAGTAGGGTGGGAGGTAATTTAATTGTAATACATTTATTAATTTGTTCAATATAATATTTAATTTATTTCATTTTATAGTGTTAATTGTGTGAATTAATTTATTAATATTAATTTATATTTTGCTTGTTAATTGTTATCAGTTAGATAAATAATTGATAATTAATTATGTTAATTGTGTTATATTTTAAAAAATTGGTGGTAGCATTTATTGGGAAATATGGTGGGAGGTAAATTATTTATAATTAATTAATTATTTGTTAATGAATTGAAATTAATTAATTATTACATATGCTAATTGTGTAATATTTTGATGTGTGAGTTGTGGGGTTTATAGTGGTAAATGGTGGGAAGTATTTTTCTCTTAACTAATTATTGATTCGTTGGCAATTGTTATTAATTTATTAATGCAAAATGAGTTTCGGAAATTGTGTAAATATTTTTGTGTGTGTGTTTTGGTGTCTATTGGGGTGGAGGGTGGAACATAATTTATTTAAAGTAAATTAATCATTAGTTGATCATTAATATTTATTTATTTATTGATAAATATTTTTCGTAATTGTTTTGGTTTTATTTAGTTTTGGGCTTCATGTTCAATAGCTGTAATGTTTGGTTTTATCCCCTCCCCTATCCAACACTTTCCCTACTGTTGCATTATCTGCATTGGGAATAGTAAATGATTTCCTTCCGCTATCCAACATTTTCCCTACTGTTGCATTCAATGGAGTGGGAATAGTAAATTATTCCCCTCCACTATCCATTACTTTACCTACTGTTGCATTTGCTGGAGTTGGAATAGTAAATTATTTCCATCCGCAATCCAACACTTTCCCTACTGTTGCAATCACTAGAGTGGGAATAGTAATTTTTACCACTACACTAATCAACACTTTCTCTACAGTTGCACTCGCAGGAGTGGGAATAGTAATGTTATCCCCTCCGCTATCCAACAGTTTCCCTACTGTTGCACTCATTGGAGTGGGAATAGTAATTTTTATCCCTCTGTTATCCAACACTTTTCCTACTGTTGCTCTTGCTGGAGTGGGATTAGTAATTTGTTCACCTTCTCTATCCAACACTTCCTCTCCTGTTGCACTCATTGGAGTGGGAATAGTAAATTATTACCCTCCGCTATCCAACACTTTCCCTGCTGTTGCATTCATTGGATTGGGAATAGTAAATTATTCCCCTCTGCTCTGCAACGTTTTCCCTACTGTCGCACTCGTTGGAGTGGGAATAGTAATTTTTACCCCTCCGTTATCCAAAGGTTTCCTTAATATTACACGTGCTGGGGTGGGAATAGTAAATTATTACCCTCTGCTATCCAACACGTTCCCTACAGTTGCACTCGCCGCAGTTCGAATAGTAATGTATTACCCTCCGCTATCCAACACTTTCCCTATTGTTGCACTCGCTGTAATAGGAATAGTAAATTATTACCCTCTGCTATCCAACACTTTCCCTATTTTTGCACTTGCTGAAGTGGTAATATTAAATTATTCCCCTCCGCTATCCAGCACTTTCCCTACTGTTGCATACATTGGAGTGGGAATAGTAAATTATTCCCCTCCGCTAGCCAACACTTTCCCTACTGTTGCATTAATTGCAGAGGGAATAGTAAATTATTCCCCGCCGCTATCCAACACTTTCCCTATTATTGCATTCTTTGGAGTGGAAATAGTAAATTATTCCCCTCTGTTATGCAACACTTTCCCTACTGCTGCATTCACTGGAGTGGGAATAGTAATGTTATCCCCTTCACTATCCAACACTTTCCCTACTGTTGCACTCACTGGAGTGGGAATAGTAATTTTTTCCACTACGTTATCCAACACTTTCTCTACAGTTGCCCTCCCTGGAGTAGGAATAGTAATTTTATTCCCTCCGCTACCGAACAGTTTCCCTACTGATGCACTCATTGGAGTGGGAATAGTAATTTTTATCCTTCCGCTATCCAACACTTTCCCTACTGTTGCACTTGCTGGAGTGGGAATAGTATTTTTTCCCCTTCTCTATCCTAATCCTTTCGTTATTGTTGCACTCATTGGAGTGGGAATAGTAAATTATTCCCCTCCGCTATCCAACACTTTCCCTACTGATGCACTCGCTGGAGTGGGAATAGTCATTTTTACCCCTCCGTTATCAAACACTTTCCCTAATGTTGCACTCGCTGGAGTGGGAATAGTAAATTATTACCCTCCGCTATTCAACACTTTCTCTACTGTTGCACTCGCTGGAGTGGGAATAGTAATGTATTCCCCTCTGCTGTCCAACACTTTCCCTACTGTCGCACTTGCTGGAGTGGGAATAGTAATATTTCCCCTTCTCTATCCTAATCCTTTCGTTATTGTTGCACTCATTGGAGTGGGAAGAGTAAATTATTCCCCTCTGCTATCCAACACTTTCCCTACTGATGCACTCGCTGGAGTGGTAATAGTCATTTTTACCCCTCCGTTATCCAACACTTTCCGTAATGTTGCACTCGCTGGAGTGGGAATAGTAAATTATTATCCTTCGCTATCCAACACTTTCTCTACTGTTACACTTAGGGCCTGATTCTGATGCGGATAGGAACATAGGCTCCTATTGAAGTCAATGGGAGTACAACCAAATCGTATCTGGAAGCATCCTGATGCATCGTACTCGGTCATTCGGACTCTTCTGTTCCGAGTGGGCTGGAAACCATTTCCAACCCGATTCGGTCAGGAAGATTTCCAAACTGCATCAGAATCAGCCCCAAAATGTAGTGTAAAATGTAGTTTTAAAAAATAATAAATATTTTAATATTGTTTAATATTGTAATTCATAATATATATATTTCCAGTCCCCCGGAGCATGGTCACACTTTTTTCCAAGGATTGGGAGAGAGACTGGTGTGTATGTGTAGGCTGGCTAGCAGGAGCTGGCTTTTGTGACCGCCCTCTCGTTCTGGTGCTACGCAACCTTCCTGTGAAAACTTTGGTATTTTTGTTGCAAAACAGCAAATCGCATTGCCCCCCCCCCCCCCAGGTGCTGGGTACAGTGCATGGGGAGAGAGGAGGCAGAACTATCTGCCAGAGAAGGGGGACAGAGAAGTCCTTTGTTACCTGCTCTTTGACTGCTGCAGGCTGTAGAGCGCTGACTGACGGCATGTTGGAGGCATCACCAGGTGTCTAGTGGGTCCATTCTCTATATGGGTCCCTGCGGCGAACTTCAGTATCCAGCATGCATCGGAGGTGCAGGCACAGCGCAAGGAGAATCACACACCTGTGAGGCATAGGAGGGGTGTAACCACGTGACTGGGAGTGGTCACAGCAAGATAAAAACTAACAGCAAAAGAGCCCCCTCAAGGAGAACAAACTGAAACAGGCACTGAAGAGTCCATTTTAGGGACGAAACGCGTCTGCCAAGCGTTTCAGCAGCTTCCTTTTGATGCTTGTGCAACTTCACTTAAATAAAGCGGCTTTTCCAGTCCCCCGGAGCATGGTCACCCTTTTTTCCATGGATTGGGAGAGAGACTGGTGTATATATATATATATATATATATATATATATGCTTTGCTGCAAAGGGGGATACGTGCTGAAGTAATGTATATAATTGTAAATAGTAGGTTGTATATAGACCTTAATTGACATACTATGCATTATTTAGAACAGACCTAGAATACTCTATACTTTATTAATTATAAATTGCAGCGGCTTTTAGTTTCCCTTAGCTCTTAATTTCTTGATCGTTACTAAGTCACAGGTTGTATATAGTGAAACACCGATCAATATCTGAGGGGTTTACTCCTCCCCGTCACTATCCTTAAATCTGTCTTCCTTATATAAATGAGTGAGAGTACTTCACATGAATACGTTTATTCAACATTGAATTATTGTATATAGATGGTTTGATCTGAATGTAAATACCTTATTTAAATCATTGGTTCAGGGTTACTTTTTGTACTTCACGTAAATTGTATATACTTATGTGTATGACGGAACCGAAATTTATGTCAAATACTTTATTTTTAAACTTAAGGGTTCATGATTACTTTGTGTACTTCACGTAAATTACACACTTTTTATGTATATAATCACAAACATGTACTGGCCATGTGCTAACTATGCTGGGGTGGTGGTCTAGATGACCATGGAAATAGTAGAGGGTACTCACACTGAGCACTGTATATAAGTAAGGTCTAGACTTGTGGACTCTATGGTCCAGTGGAAGGCAGGAGCCGAAACGCGTAGACCGCCCATTTGATGCACTTTCTTTTTTGCACTGGTGTGTAAATAAAAAACGCGAAGAAACTTACCTGTTGCTGTGCCGTGTCTTTGGTCTACTAACCGTAGGAAGAAGAAGCTGTGGCAATATATATATATATATATATATATATATATATATATATGTATATATATATATATATATATATATATATATATATATATATATTTTTTTTTTGTATTTATTTTTATGTTACAGGTGTATGTATATATATATGTATTTATAATATTTAATATATTTCTAAAATTGTATAGTTTATTAACATAATTATTTATTAATTATTATTAAGTAAATATATATTACATGTTATATATGTATGCTTAATTTATTTCTACATTACATTAACAACAATACTTTTTTTCCGATATTTTAGTACTTACCGTTATGATGATAGGATGTCGATATTTTTTACATCGATATTTATGTCCCAATATTTTGGAACACGATATTTTGTCACTCAATGATATTTCAGTGATCCATTTATCGCACCTGGTACATAACATATGATGGGGTATCGTTATTTATGAGATGTGATAAATAGCACCTTCTTTCCCGATCCACTTGTGATGAGGCTGAGGAAATGCAATATTTGCAACTCTAATGTGTAAAAACAGGGAAATGAACACATCAGAAAAACACACCGGGCTACCACCATGGTTGTACACAAGCAGGATTTAGAACTAACTACATTGATAGGGAAACTCAATATCTCTGTGCAGATAATTCTTACAGCCCGACCCTCTTCAGCACTTACAAGATCCTGCTTGAAAGTATCATCTGCACCTATGAGATTCCCATAGACTCCCATAGTTTAGTGTAGTGATAATGCACTTCACCACCTTGGTGGGGTTATTAAGTGATATACGGGTGCAAATGATATTATACTTTCAATTTTGCATGTTATGTCCAGTTCTGTAAGCCAAAGTCAGCATGTTGTGTTTAATTTTGGAGGCCACGCCTAAAGTAAACTGTGCAGTTGTAGAGGACAACTCACTACACTGTCTAAAATGGAAAAACTTTCAGATGAGCACAGTGAAAATAGTTCTTATAAACCAGACAATGCATAATCACTTTCTTTTTGCTGTGACTTTTTCATATAGGAGTTCACTGTCATACAATATTTCCACCTTAATGCTGAGAACTAAGAGGCAATTCTATTAAGATAAGTCAGATCTTTTCAGCATTAAAATGGTCAAGTGAGGAATAAACATTGTGAGTGATTCTTTGAAGACAAGAGCCTTAAACACAACTTACAATAAAGCTCAGAAAACCCATATTGAATAATCCACACAAGAAAATCCACAGTGGATAACCCACGTAAAAAAGGCTCACATTGCAAGCAATGAAAATGTGTTTAATTTTTAAGAATCATTGCAGAAGGCACATTCAAAACGTAAACTCCAGGAACAGCATGAACAGAAAATAATACTTTTTTTAAATGTGACAATGCAAGCAAGACCATTGATCAGCTGAATTTCCTACATTTAACTAAGGACACATCCCAAGCTCTGGGGTGCATAGGCAGGAAGGGGGGAGACGAGTTAGTGGCTGACGCTTTAGAAGCATTGAAATGAGTAAATTGAGAATACGACTAGGCCTTTTTAATGTCAACATATTTAACTCCCCATTTTTTACACATTACATTTGAGTTTCTTTTTGAATAATAAAGGCGCAAAATTATTTACTGCGTCCACGGATGCATTAACAACCGTAACTCCGCGTTCAGAAACCTTTAGAAACAACCTATGGAAGCATAAACATTGTTTGAGGAGCCTCACCCTGCAACCTCAGTCAGAATCAATACATAATATTAATCTGCAAATTAAGCCTTTTACAGAATACAATGAGGGATTCTAAAGCTGTTGTGCTGAGCAGTATAAATCCTCGCACAGGAACATCCTATTACAGAGGAGAGCTGCTGCTCAGCTGGCATGTACCACGAGTGAGATGAACCGCTTACCTTTTTAATAGGGTCTGTATGGTTCGGCTTGAGGGAGCTATTGGTACATAGGAGACATTCGCTCTAAGCTGCTTGGCAATGACAGCGACTTAACTTATTGCACACAGCTATGTGACTCCTTTATTCACCCTCCCTCTTTCCCATCTCCCAGATGTGGTCCATGGAAGGCATACCACTTGTGTAAACTAAATAGAAGCATTCCCTTACTAACCAGCATTCAATGTACCTGTACAAAGGTGTTCCTGTGCAGTATAGGAGTGTCCGGAAAGCAATGGTCCTCTTTCAGGATGTCTGCTAACAGGGTCATTGTGTATTGCAAGTAGAAACCCCAGATTTCAGGAGAGGAAGAATAAGGTGGATATGAGTAGAGGTGGGCGGGTGGTGAAAGCAACACTTAAACTGTTTGTGGAGAAGGGGCTCAGATCCCTTTGCAAAGAACAGGGCTCCAGAATTAAGAAAGCAATGGGTTGCCAGGTAGCGCCAGTGTACATTGTCCCATGCATGCATTGAAGATGAAATACTCTTTATAGTAGTAAGGCCCTGTGAAGCTTCCTCTTAATGTCTGCCTTATGGTGCTCTTCCCACTAACAGTGTTAAAGCGTCACAATGCCAAAATTTAAACATGCCAATGCAAAACATGTGAAAAACAAGAAATGGAGCTTACAGTGACTGAGGAATCAGACAACACAACTATAAGAAACAGTAAGAGAAACACTAACAGAGCACGAGGTCAGCATGTGTACATCAGCTCACAACTGTGAAAAAGCATGTCTTGTACAGGACCATACCATGCTCCAAATACACTTAACAAAAAACACTGCCCCTGAGGCCACAACAGCAAATTCAAATCTCACATTCTGAAACGGGCTAAACACGCCAAGGAAACATCTGAATAGCTGAAGAAGGAGCATCGGCACAGCTCAAGTTTGTAGAAAGGACACGAAAGTTAGGGACTTATCCAACAATAATCAATTAATGCGACTTACATATATATTTCATAAAAAACAATGCTGGGATTGCACTGCTCTGGACACACACACACACACTATGTTGCTTGGAGTACTTGTGTAAATGATGTTACACAGAGTCTAAAAAGCCATAAAAGGATCAGACAAAAATTGAATACTGTGAGAGAATAGACACAAGAAACTGAAGGTTTAATGGGCATGTGTGATAACAAAAACATTATAACGTAATAGACACACACCATGAAAAAAAGACACAGAAGTTACATGGCAAGGACTAGATCAAAGATACAATTGAATTGGCGTCTAAGACAGGTGCCGAAAAAATGACATGTGCTTCACATTTCCAGCAGAACCCAAAATAAATGATGGCACCGATTTCCATTGTAAAAGATCCCCCTGTGGTATAGTACCAGAATATCGCATTTTACGTATTGGTGTACAAAAAGATCCTAGATATAATATCAACAAACATAATATGTAATATAAATGTAAAGGTCCTGTACTTAACTACATATATATGTACCTTGACAACATCAAGCAATTTCAAGGTACCGAGAGGTGGTGCGAAAAATAGTTCATCTACACTTATCTATGTGAACTAACCTTCATGAGCCTTTGGTGGAGAGATATGTGTGTGCATGATATTCGGCCAGCACATAATTAGCCGTGATGCCAATCCAAGTGGTACACAGCACCTTCCTCGTTCATGCATTTCATACTCAAGGAGCACACCAACGAAAACGCACCCTAGTCATATAGTGGAACAACCATATTGGAAGAGGGTGCTAGTATTCATGAGGTATAACTGCGAAAAAATCATTGCAGTGCGCCCACTTGCAAGCGTGGACTCAATTATACACCACAGTAGTGTTGTACTGCAGACGACAAGGACCACCTGAAATAATCAAAATATATTCAGGACATATGGCTGGGCCCAAGAGAGACGAGAGCATAAACAGAATAAGCGGTTTTGGAGGATCCTGAGCTGATCTACACATTTAGAGCCATATGTACAAGGACTGGTGAAAACTACAGCTATCGCTAGTTAGCTGCAGTTTTCTCACCTCCATGCACCGCTGAAAACTATCGCCCTGTTATGGCGATACCTTCAGGGATCAGCAGCGAAAACTGCCACTAACATTAGCATAATGACGATAGGAATTCTGGCGTCAGCGGGCGAAAACTAATGAAAGGTCCATTAGCGGCAAAAGACGCACGTTAGTCAACCAAACGTGAGATTTTTTGCCTCTATGGGAAAAAATTGCCTATTAGTCGACCTCCATTAGAAAATAGGCAAAAAAACAATGAAATGCAGAATGGAGCAGCCAGGGCCAAGAGCAGCACACATCAACAACCCCCTCAAGCCACCCAACATCAAAGATGACCAGGATGAGAGCCTAGATGCCTCACTGGACCTGCATCTGGAGCCTGGAGTGGGATGCGGAGGAGCTGTGGAGTCGATGAGCCGTGGCGGTAGACATTTAGGTGCGGCGATCGTCAGTACCTGGTGGTGAAGTCTGTCAGGTCACATGGAGACACATTGCTGACCTGTGTAAGAAGACAACCTTGTGCCCCTTGGAGCTGTGATTGGTAGAGGTTCTCCTGTGCACCAACGTATGGAGGTCTACATCGCATACAGCCATCCATCACTACAGTGAGGTGCATGGAGGAGATTGCCAATGACAAGCGGTGCCTCTCTGCATCACAGGCCAGATGATGTTGCACTGGCCGGACGCTGTGGAGGGTGAGGCCCCTGAGCTGTGCCGAACTTGTGTGGCGGGAGCGCTGCAACTTCACGCCTAAGAGGACCCTGCTGCACCACCTGCATTGGGAGGTTCACCAGCGGACTTGTCGGCAACTGCTGTACCCAGACTTGTGAAATCCCACCTGGCTGAGGCTCCTGCTGGCTGAGTCACAGATTTGGAGAGAGTGCTGCGGATTGTACCACAGTGTCAATGTCCAGGTAAGGAGAAAGTGGGATGCATAGTGGAGGAGGCCCAGGGGTCGAGTCGCCAAAGCATAGCACCTGTATATGATGCACCCCCAGTGGAGGCTCATTCGCTATTGCGAAAGAGTGTCACCCCACTGCTTTCAAGCAGTGCAAGAAGAGAAAAAATCAACACATGATGATAACTTCCTGATGTAATTATGCTATGTTTCCTTTGCGGGCAGGATCATGGGTAGGACTGCTCCCCTCACGGAGCAGGGCAGGGTCAGAGTGGCATGCCCACTCAAGTGTGCAATGACTGTTTGACCGGCCCACTCAGGCCTCCCAAAGCAGTCATGCTCACTGTCCTGTTAGCAATGCAGGCTTCATTACAGCCTGCATGGAGAACATGCCCACCCCTCTAGCCCCTGGGTGAATGCCTTGTCCCGGCGCCAATGACCAATCCTAATGCCGCATTGCAGCGTTGTGATTGGCTTACGGGAGGGAGCCTGGCTACCTACTTCCTGTTCCTGAAAGCAGACTCTGGAGAGCAGGAGCCACGAAGACACGGGACCCGGCCTTGAGGTAAGATGTCTCTCATTTAAATATTTACAACACCTGCTCACACCCCCCGTGTCCATGCCCAATCCAGTGTCCTTTCCGGTGTTTCCACCTCCAAGCTGTCCAGTCCCCCCCCCAGCACTTCTCATTGGCGGCCGCTGTGCAGCCATGCACAGCGGGCATTCCACTGGTGGACCAAAGGTATATATGAAGTTATGACACACACTATTACATCACATTCCATTACAATGCATACTAACACTAGGCATATTACATCAGTAGGGAAGGTGATGGATAGCGGAGATGTAAATATTACTATTCCCACTTCAGTGAGTGCAACCCTAAAACTAACCCTTGCACCCCAAAGCAAACCCTGAACCCTAAATTTCATCTTTGAGCCCCCAAAACACACCCTAAAAAATCATATTTGACCCAAATGCACACCCCAATTTCATAATTGACCCCAAAACACCCTCCAAATGTTATATTTTACCCCATCATACACCCAAAAACCCACACTAAAAATTAAAAATTTCTCATTACTGACCCCAATATGCGTTGTAATGGAATGTGATGTCAAGGCACCTGTGCTGTTGGGGTTGCATTGTAAATGCATTGCAACGTAATGCCTGCGTTGTAATGGACATCTCTCGTGCCAAAGGCAAGCCGTAGTCAAGCCCGTCTGCATCCGTCAGAAACAAACACACTTTCTCTCAGACACTCGACCGCTACAACGCCAGCACCCTCCTCGCCATCAACCCTGGACGCCACATCGCCTGCCAGAAGCAACCTCTGTTCCGGACCGGACATCTCCATCGCCATCACTGACTGCTACTAAATCACCCGCAAGGACCACCCCGACCATCCAGGAGGCATTGCCATCATCTACAGAAGCACACTACGACTGACCATGCGCTCTAATGATCAGTCGGTGACCATGGAACACCTCAACTTCCAGATCTGGACTAACCCCAAGCCCATCCTCTGCGGCACTATCATCACCATGGACCCTATTCTCCGATACAATTGTAGACCTCATTGTACCCCAGGCTCTCCCATCCACCAATGACATCCTACTCTGTGAACTCAAAATCCACCTGGACAACCACAGTGACCAGAACACCACTCCATCCTGAGGAAGCTCCCCATCATCAGACTCAAACAGCTAGTCACTGAAGCAAGCCACATAGAAGGGCACAGGGTCCACCATGACTCCTCCGCCAGTGGGAACTTCAACTACAGCCACACCACCTTACTCTCCTGGACCGGCCATCAGTGTCTACATCACATCTTCACCAAACTCACCGTACAGTACCACCATCATCCCCCCCACCCCCCCTGCAGCTGGATCAAGGCAACCGATGAACGTCTCATCAACTCCCTCAGCACCACCACTCCGCCAACACTTACAGACGATGACACCACAGCGCGCAACCGCCACTGATGGATCTCCAACTGCGCTGACACCCCTCAAGAACGGCACTGCGTCTGTACCTTATACCTGCCTGATGGAAGGCGTAAGGGTGATGCAGTGCCACAGGGATAGGGATAGGCTGTCCCCATGCTTTGCTGGAGTTGTATCATCCTTGTGACACAACTGCAGCAATGTGTGACTTTAGCTCAGACTAATACGTCAGGATTCTAGGCGTATCTGTCATTACTTGCGTCATGGAGCGCTGTCCAGTGAATACAGCGCATCCATGGTGTCGCAAGAAGGGCGTAGTGAAAAGTGTTGCAGGACTGTCTTGTCGCAGCGCTGCAACACTTTTCATGACTGAGGCCCAGGAATGCGCACTATCTTATTGATGGTGCGCCTTCCTGCCCTGTAGTTTTGCCGCAGGCCAGCGCAGCAACATTGCTTGTTATGCTGTCCAGCACCCAAATCTGCTGGAATGAGGCCACACATGTTATCTCGATTTTTAGGACCAGCTATTTTCTGGTCTTATAAAGCTGCCTCTAACTGCAGTTAGAGGCAGTTTTTTGGGTCCTCCTACCTTCAAGAATTCCCTTGTAAATATCGCAAAGTGGGGTTAATGGCCGTTTTTGCATGGGAACAACCCCCCCATGTCATTATCGCTAACAGAAATGCTGATCTTTTCTATGGGCGTTTTCACCGGAAAACTGATGCTAACAGAGGATAGCGACAGCTTGTACATATGGTGATAAAATGATCCCAGCAAAACCGTCCAAAAAGTGCTGCTAATGTGCCGTTAACTCCTTGTACATATGCCCCACTGTCTTGCTGCTAAGCAGTATCTGTGCGTTACACCCTTTCCACTGACCTGCAGTAAGCGCTAGACTACATGCCAGGAGCAACCCAGCGTTCCACACTTCGGATATCTCTACAGTGAGTTCCATTAAATTGGGTAATAGTAACAGCGTTTATTTTACATCGTTTAGAAACAGCAGCGGAGAGATATGAATGAGTTGTATAAAAATGTTACAAGGTACTCCGCAGTGATACTCCCAGTGAAATATATATGCCATCAGCAGTTACATAATAGTAATTATTTCCACTCCATTAGGTGTTTGCATGTTCAGTAAACACTTATTTGTGCTGTGCTTAATGCGAGAGAAGGTTTTTTTTCTCTTTAGGTTAGATTTCGGATGGGATTTGCATTGAACCAGAAGATGACGTTCAGTATAGTTTTATACGCGACAGACGCACTTGATTCAAGTATTGTAAGCCCTATCCCATAAAGCTGGCCACTGGAAGTGCTAATTTAACACTGGTCTCTCCCACAGCCTTTAGATGACTGGTGCCTTAAGTAGCAGATCTGTGAGATAGCGCCATTTTACAACTTTGGACAGTGGCAAATATTTGCTTGTCACGAGAACTTTAAAACATTTGCCTCTTTTTTTATGGCAATGTAGCAGCATTACATAACTAAAGTAAACAATGCTGAACAGCATACACAAAAATAACTACACAGTTAAAACATATTAGGGCAAAACACAGCAACACAATCAAAAGAGAACACAGCACAACGTCACTGTGCAACACAGCAACATTACATTACAGTAACACAGCACAAAAAATGCAATAGCACAAAAATAGTAGAACACGTCTCATTCCACAATGGAATGCCTTTCAACAAATATGCACAAATATACTTGTCACACATTAGTACTTACAGAAATCTGCTTTTGAAATACAGTGGTAAAAGATGTTTGTACCAAGCACAGTCTTAACTTACCACAGGGGACATGAAGTAGCTAGGAGTGGGGGTTCTGAGAGAAAGAGTGTGTGTTTGTGTACCACCTTACCAAAGGTAAAATGTGGCAACAACAAACGTTAACACATCCACTTTTGTTCCCAAAATAATATCTGGAGATTGACAACAAAGTTCTAAAACTTAAATTTTGATGCGGAACTGCAGCAGATGGGGGAGACGTAGTGGGAGTAATCTTGTAAATTAAATGCACAACAATACAGACGTAATATCAGCACAGCAGGGTCAATTACTTTAAATACAAACCTGCTCTTAAAAAAATATATTGTGGGTAAAATAATAGGGTTTGTGACTAATACTTGTACAAGTGGCACATCATTCATAATCATAGCTCAAAGTACAAACATTATTTTCCTTACATTATCACAGTGATCTAATGGCCCCTCAGAAATTCCCCTTCTCTGTGGCACAGTCTATTGCTATGTGCCACCTACTCCCTTCTATTATTTGGAGCACACAATTAAACAAGCATTACCAAATCCAATAGGCCTTTTGGCAATTTTTGTTGTTGCAAAATGTTATTGTTCAGGAAGTTGCTGGGCCCTCATCAATTAAAAAAAAACACTGACTGAAGGGAAAAATGTTCTGGATCTGAAAAAAGCACACATTACCATGGTACTCCCAGTCACTGCCTACTTCTTGTGTGGATGTGCTCCTTATGAAGCGGTCGCATGCCGAAGCTCGGAGTAAAGTCAACCAATGAATATAGTGGGCTGACGTAATGCCCCTTGACTCATGGTGGAGTGTGTGGAAGAAAAAATGTGAATGAGACAACCATAGACCAATGGATGAAATCTGGCTAAAAATCTCCATAAATAACTATGTAATAAGCATAATTTTAGTAGAAGCAAAAGGTCATGGCTAACACAGACCTAAAAAATACAATCGGTCTGGCATTGGCTTCTTGCCTCTAGCCTTCAAGCAAGTAAGCATGAAAGAAGAAAGAGAGAAAGAAAGAAAGAAAGAAGCAAAATAGATCTAAGGAAGAAGCAAAATAGATTGAATGAAAGAAAGAAGGAAATAATGAAAGAAAGAAGGCAAGAGCAAAGACAAGAAAGAAAGGGAAACAGAAAGAAAGGAAGACAGAAGCAAGAAAGAATAAAAGAGAAAAAGAACAAAAGAACAAACAGGAAAAGAAAGAAAGCAAAAAAAGAAGTCAAGAAGTCAAGAAAGAAAAAAGAAGGAAATACAGAAGAACAAAGAAAGAAAAAAGAAAGAAAGGAAGAAAGAAAGAAAGAAAGAAAGAAAGAAAGAAAGAAAGAAAGAAAGAATACAGAACAATTGCCAATGGACATAATCTGTTATGTCACGAAATAGCAGCAGTCAAATAAACATACAATACTCCAAAAGCAATGTACAATATGATTGGCAGGAGACAGGAAGTGTTCAGGCCAGAATGTGCCTTTTGCTTACATCAAATGCTTCCTGCTATCACATCAGGCTCTAAAGACAAAGGCAACACTAAAGTAATTCTAAAGTAAAAACGAAAATACTGCCACTGAAGGTAATTATCTTATGTGCTGATGTGCTCTTTCTGAAAGAACAAAATGCAGTCATTCAAAGTGAAGTTAATGAGCGGCTTATGTAGGCTGGTCCTTTGCCCCATGCTGCATTTTGTAGTGGGCTTCAGCAAAATATGAATGACACAAAAAACAAGCCAAGGGAAAGAGAGAAATGACTGAAAGCCCATATCAGTTTAGTCAAATCTGAATGTTTTTGCTAACCCCATACCTAAAAACCACCTTTTTTTAAATCCAATTTTCACTTTCAATAACCAATTGCAGGAGAAAGACGTCTTCAAGTCCCACAGACTAAGAGACCTGTGGTATGCTGATGAACCAGGTATCTACTAAGGGTGTAGAAAATTATAATTACTTAGTAGTGTGCCAAATCATGCCTGTGTGAAATTTACAAAGCCCACTTGGGTGGTGTAAAATACATCATGGCAATATCACTTGTGATGTTTTATACTTAAAATAAAAAATAAAAACTTGTCACTTCCAAGTATGTCTTCAGATCTCCGAGCTGCCCTTAAAGGCCCAGTGAAGGCTCAAATGAAGTTTCAAGCCCACTCAGGGCTCAAGAGAATTTGATACATTAGCTCCAATCTCCTCCTCTGTCGCTAGGTGTTGGCTAGTGAACTTCCCCCATATTATTAGGCAATGGTGTGGGTGACTTGCTGTCAATCTGGGTGAACTCCCTGGATGCGTCAAAAGTCCTAGAAATCCCGTACGAGAGGCAAGATGCTAGTCTTGGTGCTCGGTGGGGTGGAAAGCTCTGTCAGAGTCTCAGGCCAGAGCTCATCGGAACCCACCTGGGCTCCATGTGCTGTTTAGCAGTGCTACAGAATGCCTGTGGAGGGCTCCTTTAATTCACTAAGTTGAATTATGTGACCAGGTTGTGGTTCAGAGCCGTAATGGGAACTGAGGGAGGGCCTCCAGGATGTAGGACCCATACACTGACCGTCCATGTCTCAGAGTTCCTAGGATGGGGTTCCACAGGATAAGGGAAGCTTCCTCAGCTTTGCGGGATCAGAAGCTCTGAAGAGGGCCCTGGTCAGAGCTTAGGCTGTTCCTGAGGTCCAAGTCTCTGTCCTGTGCTCCATTCTTCACCCTTACATGACCCCCAGGCATTGGTAGGACTCCCCTGCTTCACCAGGCTAAGAAGCTCAGACAGGGTCCCGAGCCAGAGCGCCAGATGTCCCTGGGATGCAAGCCACCCGGCCCTGGACTCCATTCTCCAGCTTATCATGTCACAAAGTGCCAAAGATGGGTGCTGCAGATTAGCGGATGGTTCAAGAAGCTTTGACCATGCCTTGGGTCAGAGCTCAGGCTGATGAAAGCCTAAGCTCTATTCTCCAGCATGCTGCATTACAAAGTCCTGGAACGCGTGCCTGCAGGCGTGGAGTGGTCTCCTTTGCTTTGCTAGATAGGAAGCTCTGACTGGACTCCAAGTCAGTGCTCCTGTTGGCCTGGGGGTGCAAGTGCCTGGCCCTGGGCTACATTCTCTGGCTCGCCATGTCAGAATGTCACTGGGTGGTGCTCGCAAAGGCCCAGGGAAGATGCCATTGCTTCCTAGGATAAGAAGCTCTGACTGGGCCCCGTGTTAGAGCCCCATCTAACCCACAGTAAGGGCAACATATGCCAGGCATGAAGAGTGCCCAGGATAGACTTCTGTAGACACTGTGAGGGCACCCCTGTTTTGCTGGTTTAAGGTACTCTGACCAGTGATCCAGCTGGCCTTGGGATGGAAGCTCCTGGCCCATAGCTCCATTCTCCAGCCTGCAGAGTCACAAAGTGGTGTAAGAGGGCACCGCAAACCTAAGCTGTGCTCCCCTGTTTACCCAGAATAAGAAGCTCTGATCTTGAGCTGGTCAGAGCTCCACCTTTCCTGGGGTTCAAGGCCCTGGCTATGGGCTCCCACTGTGTCAAAAAGGTGCCCAGGGTAGGGTCTTGCAGTCCCCTGGGATAGCTCTCCTGCTTTGCTAGCTCAAGAAGCTATTACTCAGCCCCAGGTTTGAGCTCTGGTGGCCTGGGGATCCAAGACCTTAGTACTGGGCTTCATTATCTGGCCTGCTGTGTCA
Source organism: Lissotriton vulgaris (assembly GCF_964263255.1). Lineage (NCBI taxonomy): Eukaryota > Metazoa > Chordata > Amphibia > Caudata > Salamandridae > Lissotriton > Lissotriton vulgaris. The sequence continues at coordinate 1,474,726,331 of NC_141685.1, forward strand.
CAAAGTGCCCAGGACAGGATCCCACAGGCCCATGGAGGGATCTCCTGCATTGCCAGCTTAAGGAGATTTGACTGGACCTCCGGTTGGAGCTCTAACTGGTCGGGGGCTATCCCTCAGCAATGTGCCCCATTCTTCTGCCAGCTGAGTCACAAAGAGCCCATGATGCAGTTCTACAGGCCAACATTCACTCGGCGGAAAGAAACTGACCAGGCCCAGGGTCAGAACTCTAACTGGACCCAGGAGAGAGCCCTGCCAGATGTGCTGTCCATGCACTGGCCCACCGTGCCTCAGAGTGCCCAGGATGGGCTTACACAGGCTTTGCAGGATAAGAAGCTCTGAAGAGGCCCCAGGTCTGAGCTCATTCTGGCCATGGATGGCAGCCCCCTGCACTGGGCTCCCCTGCTTCTCCAGGATAAGAATCTCTGACTTGGCCAAGGTCAGTGCACAGGCAAAGCCTGGGCAACCCTAGGTTCCATCCTCCGGCCTAGTATGTTGCAAAATTTCCAGGATCAAGTCCTGCAAGCCCAAGGAGACCTACCTTACATTGCTTGTTTAAGAAGCTGTAATGGGGCCTCCCATTACATGTGGCAAGCCCTCAGCTTTGGCCGCCATTATCTGGCCTGCAGAGTCACAAAGTGTAAAGGAACCCATCGGGCATGCTCAGGTAGCGCTCACCTGATTCACAGATAAGAATCTCTGACTGGGCCCAGGGTCAGTGCTCAGGCTGCCTTGGGGTAACCCTGGGCTCCATTCTCCGGTTGGCTGAGTCACAAAGTACCTGAAATGGGGTCTAAAAGGCCCAGGGAGGGTTAATTTGCTTCATCAGCTTTATCAGCTTCAAAAGCTGACTAGATCTCATATCAGAGCTCAACTGGCTTGGAGTGCAAGTCCTCAGCCCTGGCTCCTTTCTCCAGCCCACTGAATTATAAAGTGCTTGGGATGAGGATCAACAGGCCAAGAAGAGCTCTTCTGCTTTGACGGTTTAAGAAGCTTTGACTAGCCAAAGGAGTGCACACCAGCAAGCTCAAGTGGGTTCCTTAGGAATTGTGGTCCATGCACTGGCCCCCATTGTCTCTGAGTGCACGGAAAGGCCTTTTGCAGGACCAAGAAGGACGCCCCTGCTTGGCCAGGATAAGAAGCTCTGACTGGGCAGATCTCTTCTGCTTCACCTGGATTATAAGCTCCAGCCTGTCCCTAGGACCAAACCCCCATCCCTGGGATCCATTCTCTGGCCCACTGAATCTCAAGGTGCCGATGACCCTATGCCTCAGGTTTGGGGAGGGCTCTCTTGTTTTGCAGGGATAAGAAGCTCTGACTGGGTCCTTGGCTAGTGCTCTGCCTGAGGGTGGCACTGGGCTCCATTCTCCAGCCCACCTGTCGCAAAGTACCCAGGACATGGTCCTGCAGGCCAGCAGAGGGCTTTTCTGCTTTACTGGCTTAAGAAGATCTGGCTGGGTCGGAGCTCTGCTAGTACAGTGGTGTATGCCCCCGGCTCTATTCCATGGTCCACTGAGAAAGTGCTCAGGACAGGGTCCTGCAGGCCTGGGGAGGGCTCTCCTGCTTGTCTATTTTAAGAAGCGGTGACCGGACTCCAGGTCAGAGCTCTGGCTGGCTCAGCGTGAGTGCCCTTGGCACCTGTGGACCATGCCCTGGCCCATCATTCTCAGCATGCTTCAGCATCTTGAGAAGCTCTGATGGAATCCCAGTTCAGAGTTCCATCTGCCCCCTGGGTTTGTTAGATACTGGCCTCCATTCCCCAGCTGGCCAAGTTGCAAAGTGCCCAGGATGGAGTCCCACAGAGGTCCCTGGTCAGAGTGTGACTGGCATGGTGATGGAAGCCCCTGGCCCTGGACTTCTTTATTCCCTGTATTGCAAACTGCCCAGAACATAGACCTTTGGAGGCCTTCCTTGCATCACTGTGGTAGGAAGCTCTGACCAGGCCTAGTGTCAGAACTCTGGCTGCCATGGGGGTGCAAGAATTTGGCCCTAGTTCCCTTCTCCGGCTTGCTGTACTTGAAGGTTTCCAGGGTGGGGTCTCTTGTGCCAAGAAAGGTTCCCCTGCTTTGCCTGGATAAGAAGTGCTGGCTGGGCCTAATGTCAGAGTTTTGGCGCCCAGGCCTGGGCTCCATACTCTAGCCTGCCATGTCACAAAGTTCCTGGGAACAGGATCGGCAGGCTTGGAGAGGGCTCTCCTTCTTCGCCACCTTAAGAAGTCTGGCCGGCGCTCGGCTCAGAGCCTCAGCTGACCAGGGAGTTCAAGAGACATCCTCAGCAACTTCCTGGTATGCCATGGCAGAAGTTACCCAGGATTGATTGACGTAGGCCCTCAGAATCTGGGGCCTGTGTAGCTGCCTGCAGTGTCTCAGATTGCCAAGAATGGTTTCTGCAGGGCCGGGATCCCCTGCTTCATCAAAAGTAGCACTGACCATCCCCAGATTAGTTCTGATAGGCCTCGGGATAGGGCCCTGGGACCTGGGGTCCATGCGCCCGCCCCATTTATTAGAGTGACCAGGATGGGCTTCTGCAGTACCAGGTAGGGCTCCCCTGCTTAACTGGGTAAAGAAGCTCTGACAGGCCACCATGTCAGAGTTAAGCAGGCCCTTTGTGAGGGGCCCTGTGACTCAGGGTTTCATGCATCCTGCTGATGTGTCTCAGAGTACCCATGACATGGTATTGCAGGCCCGGGGAGGTCTCCTCTGCTTCGCAGAGATAATAAGAACTGTCCAAGCCTATTGTCAGAGATTTGGCTGACCTTGAGGTACAAGTCCCTGGCTTTGGGTTCAATTCTTTGGCCTTCCATATTGCAAAACTTTCAGGACAAGGTCCTTCAGACTTGTGGAGGTCTCCCCTGCTTTAGGATGTGCTTACCAAACCTTGGTTTGAGCTCAGGCAGGGCCCTAGGGAGAACCCCTGTGGCACGTTTCATGCTCCCTGATGCCATGTCTCAGGGTGCCAGAACATCTTTTTACAGGCCAAGGCAGTGCCCCTCTGCTTCATCAAGATAGAAAGCTATAACAAGTCCCCAGGTTAGAGCTACAGCAGGCCCCGGGGATACATACACCCCTTCGCAGTGCCTCACAGTGCCCAGGACGAGCTTCTACAGGCCTCGTGAAAGGTCCTCGACCTTGCCAACTTAAGAAGCTTTGACCAAGCGGTTCCCAGATTAGGGCCCTCAGCACAGTGACCATTATCCCTGCTGCCATGTCTCAGAGTGACCAGGACAGGTTTACATAGGCAGGGGAGAGGTCCCCAGCATCACAGGGTAATTAAGCTCTAATCAGGCCTGGGATCAGAGCTCAAACATACCCTGTGTTGGGGTCCCTGTGACGGGGAGTCCATTTTTCCTATGCCATGTCTCAGAGTGTCTAAGACAAGATTCTGAAAGCCCTGGAAACCTGCCCTGCTTTGCAGGTGTGAAACCGATGAGAAGGCACTGTATTAGAGTTCTGGCATACCAGGAAGATGGCTCTTAGGATCTGGGGTTGATGTGTCCAGCCACCATGCCTCAGAGAATTCAGGACAGGATTCACTAGGTCCCAGTGGGGCTCCACCACTTTACAGAAGTGAAAATCTATGAGAGGGTCCTTGGAGGGGGTCCGTAGGGCCCTCTGTTCCTGGGTGGGTCTTAGGTCTGACCCATGGTCTGAGCCCAGACTGTGAAGTCCTTTTGCACCCTTCCAATTTTAGCAGAAATGCTTTACATATTTCATGGTGTGGCCAGCTAGTCATTCTGGTCTAAACCTGAATAACTAGTGCTGCACCCAATAAGCATGCCTGACCAATTGGCAAGGCATCCTTGATATTCCCAATGAGTGTTCATTTGATGATTCAAACCCAGTTAGGGGTCTCGAAACTCATACATGTGTGCTCTAATGTTCCCCTGTGTCATTCAGTGTTCACAGATTACAATAATGGTTAGTGAACTTCCTCTGTATTAGTTGGGCAACAGTGTAGCTGGCCTTTTGTCCATCTAGATGCTCTTCCCAGACAGTGGAATGTTGTGTGATGTCTTCAGGCAGACCTCAGGTGGGTCCACTAGAACTGGATCCCGTGTCGGCCCACTTTGTCCCAGAGTGCCCATGATGGGCTTTCACATGCCTGAGAGTTCCCCTGCTTTGCTGGGGTGAAATGCTCATTGTAAGGTCCAGGAGGAGGTTCTGTGGGGGCTCCATACATGAATGAACCTCAGGCAGGGCCTGGGATCTCAGCCCTACCCTGTGTAGTCCCTCTGCATCCCTCCAATTTAAGCAGAAACGTTTTCCAGAAGGCAAGGTGTGGCCAGATGCCTGTTCTTTGGACCCATCCATCTGGTGGCACCACCAATAAAGTGAGTGGTGTGACCAGATGGCTGCTCTGCCTTGATAGTCCCAATGAGGACTCATTTGATGTTTGAGGCCCAGACAGGGATCCAGGAGGTCAGATGCATTTGCTAGAATCCCCATCACCCTGTGTTCAGGTGTTACACGAAAGGGCAGTGGGCTTTTTCTGGACTAGTAGGGACAAAGTAATCAGGACATATTGGTAAATGCCATGGCCAGCCTAGCCTAGATCCATGTCTATCTCCCCCCCTGTCTAGGAGCCAGCCTTCTTAGAGAGCAGACAGGGACATGAAGTAAACATCCCAGACTTGTTTAGGGATGATCTAGTCAGCACTATACTATGATTGATTGGGCATACTTTGCCCTCTTAGGAATGGACTGCTTGACCAACCTCAGCTGTTATTTCGAGCAAAGAGCTTACACCCCATCTGTGACTATCTGACTCGCGAATGTGCCTTTTATAGAAGCCCACCACTGAAGCAGTCCTCCTCACCCAGAAGAGCGATGACTAAACTGCCTGGAATCTTGGAATCTGTTGGTCTGACAAGAGTGAACGGAAGGGTTGGTGGTTAGACCTGGATGCAACCTGGTGGCTCTCGCTCAGTGTGCCACACTATTGCCAATGCACTACCTAATGCATTTCTGAAGCAGCTCAAAATGATTGTTTCATGATGTGTCCCTGCTGGCTCATGCTGGTAGTGAGGCCAGTACCATTGTGTCTCACTCAGGCTGCCTCTTGGCCTTGACTCTCCTTTCTGGTAGATAATGGGCGCACGGTTCCTCCTCCAGCAGGTGTGGCTACCTGATTTATCGTTACAGCAGCATATGTTCAAAGATTAAGCAATGCAATTGTAAATCATTTATGGTTCCATGACTCGTTCCATCTTTTACTTGGATAACTGTAGTAATTCTGAGGCTAATTCAACCCAACAAGCACTGACCTCCAGGGATACATGTATTTATCAGACCAAAACCAGTCTAGGCTCACCCAGCCACGTTGGTGACTCTAGATAACCCCAGGCATGTAGTGATGGTGATGATACATTCAAATGTCTATCCTATCAAACTGGGCCCAGGGGTTATCCCACCCAGCCAAGCTTTTGTACGTGCCTGTGGGTACCCACATGCTGGTGCACCTCTGCTGTGTTGGGGGCAGCTCTGAGTCAACCAGCTCCAAGAATCACCAGTGAGAGGCAGAGTGAAGCCCTCATGCCTGAAGGGAACCGGTTCACCAGGCACAAGCCAGAGTAGCCTTCCCGTTCCTTCCTAGGACAGGATGGTATCAGACCAGGGAGGAGTGTGTGGCTTCTCTGAGCTGACCAGCTCCAAAAATAGAACAGTGAGATGCAGAAAACGCCTTTGCTTTCACCTAGGAAGACCAGTGCCTACAGCCTGGGGTCCAAGCCGCCATAGAAAGCCACTTAGCTTGCATAAGACAGAGTGGTGTCAGACATGGGAAGAGTCTGGGGCTGCTCTGGGTAGAACAGTTCTAGAAATCCCCATTGAGATATGGGTGAAGCCATGGCTTTCTCGTTGTGTAGTGGGTCTCTTCCTCCAGCCGGGACCGCAGACACTGGGCATGGTGCCCATCCCTACCTGGGGTACAGTGGAGTCCGACAGGGGAGGAGTCTGGGTCTCCTCCAGACAAAACAGTCACAGTAATCCCCAGTAAGAGGTAGAAGAAGCCATGCCTTTCGCCTGTGAGCCCTGACCCCCCAGGCTGAGGCTTCGACCAATGAGTAGACACAACTAACCTGCCTGGGGCAGGTGGGATTCAGACGGGAAAGGGCCTGGGACTTCTCTGGGATGTACAGTTTCAGCATTCCACCAGTGAGAGGCTTTTGCCAGCCAGGTCAGGCTAGCCCCCCAGACCGGAGCTCCAGCCACTGGGCAGAGCCACGTAGTCTGCCTGGGAGGCCCTGTAGCATCCTACTACAATAACCACAGACACCATGGATCGCTATCACTGGAGTTTTTATTACTGCACATCCATCCTCGTCCCTGTCCCTACTCTAACTGTCCCCCTGGTCCCTATCCCCGGCTCCTCCTGTTCCTGCTCCTCCCTCTGACTCCACCCCGCAACCACTAGACTGCATCCCACAATACTACATCTCCCCCTTTCTTAACAAAATGAACTTAATGTCCTTAGTGTTCGCAGTTCTTCAATCCGCCACACAGGTTGGCGGACAGCCTGCTCTTCGAGCCTCAGTAGTGTCGAATCCGCGGTGGGCTTGACTTTGGTCGATCTTTCTGTTGTCTTGATCAGGGCATTCTTGATCACGTTGCGTGTGAACTGTCTGCTCTCACATTCCGCAGTCAGCATGTCTCTTTCCCGTGGTGTAACTACTGTTGGTTTAGGTGCTCGATCTCTTTCATGGGTGGATAGTGTTCTGGTCCTCTTCCGAGCACCCTCATCCGCTTTTGCTTCCGTTTGTCTTGTCCGGTTGAAGGCAACACTGTCCTCCAGTTCAGGGTCATGTATGCCAGACGGTATGGTGCTGTCTGATGAGACTGTCTTGGCTTGGTTCAGTAATTCATTCACCGCCTTTATCTTTACTGCCTTTTGCTTCGTCAGGTCAAGAACAACACTGTCTTCCTGTTTCGAGTCTGGGGTGCCGGCCGGTGAGGTATGAACGGTGGAGGTCAGCTTGGTATGACTTGGAGATTGATTTGCTGTCTCGGGTTGTGTCTCCCACACCTGCTCACGCCTGGAACAGGCAGACTCTGGGGTCGGCTGAATGTTAGTGTGTCTTGTTCTCCTCCGATGATGACTTAGTTCTCCTGACACGTCTGGCTTCCTTTGCGGATTGACTGGTTGGTCCGTTTTTATTTGGGTGCTTTTGGCCACGATGCCGGATTCCGTTTTATAGGACCAGGACCAGGGCCTTCGAGTCAACCTTGCTGCCCCTACCCGGGGTGACGGTGTGGTATTAGTGTCACGATGCACATGTGCTCGATGCGACGGGTTGTCTGGTGGAGTGATCGAGTGTGCATTGACATTGGTGTGGGACATGTCGCTCTCGACGTGAAGAGTGTCCCTTGGTTCGCTGATGTGTTCAGGTGCTTGGCGCCATGGCCGGTGTCGGGACCACGACTCTGTCGACTCAAAGGATCGGACCGACATGCTGTCTGAATCAGAGGAGTTCTCCCTCACTTCCCTCTGAGAATGTTTCTTTAAGAATGTTGCACGTGGTCGTTGTCGGGACCATGACTCTGCCGACTCAAAAGATCGGACCGACGTGTTGTCTGAATCAGAGGAGTTCTCCCTCACTTCCCTCTGAGAATGTTTCTTTAAAAATGTTGCACGTGGTCGTTGTCGGGACCATGACTCTGCCGAATCAAAAGACCGGATTGACGTGCTTTCTGAATCAGAGGGGTGCTCCGTCAGTTCCCTCTGTGAGTGTTCATTTGGGAATGTCCTACTAGGTGGTCTTCGGAGCCGGGTAGTCCGTGACGAGTTGCTTTCCCCTTCGGAATTGTTTTCGAAAAGCTTCTCCATGTGTCTTTGTTGGAATATCTTCAACGCTGTCTCATTTGGGAGATTGTTTGAAGATTCCGTGCTTGTTCCTTGTGCTTGATCCCAAGCTTTTGCCTCTTCGTCCTTCTCGTCTGATGTTACCCATCTACGCTCTGTTTCTTCGTTGTCGCGGGGCCAATGGATGCTTTGGGGCCCATGAAGGCATGAATCATGGCATGGACCAGTCCGTCTTGTGTGATCTGGTTCTCCTTCCCAATTGCTTGATGTTCCAACACCTCTGACTTGGGGTTTGTGTGTTCTCCGGCCAGATGTTTCCTTGGACTCGTCTTCACTGCTTGTCGACTGATGTCCCTGCGCCGACTTTCGGTGTTGACCAGTGCGACCCCTTCTTCTCTGGTTAGTCTTTCTCTCCCACTTGCTGTGTGGGATGCCTTCTTGACCAGGAGTGCGATCTGTCCCACTTGATGCTCTTTCTTCCTCCTTTGAATGACTCTTTGAGGAACTCCTGGGGGGTGAATAACTTTTTGGAATTGTCTTTTGGATGGTTGACTCTGGGTCATCTGACTCCGAGCAGTCCTTGGTTGACCTTGAGTAGTCGGATGCTGAGAAATCTGACTCTGAGTAATCCGTGTTATTTTCTTTGTCACTGTGTCTTTCCCGTTGTCTTTTTGCTGGTCTGTCTTCCCTCTCTCTCCTTTCAGTTCTGTTTGTGTTCTGAGGGTTATCTGTCCGGGCGTCTTGATAATTTGCTTTCAGATTCGGGGCCTTTGATTTGTCTCTTACCTTGACGTGCAGTCCAACTTCAGCTTTCCTGATGATTTCTTCCAGTGACCACTTTCCTCGCAAGATCTTGAGTTTCGTGTCGGGGTTTGCGCAGCCTTCAATTATCCGGAGTCGGACTGCGTCCTCATTCGTAAAGGTGTTGAAGTGGCAGCCTTGTACCAGGTTTTTTAACCGTGTGATGAAGGTTGGCAGTGGTTCACCGGGTTCCTGCCGAGCTGTGTTGAAAGCGATGCGCTCTCGATCCACTTCCGTTTGTGCGGAGAGACGGGCACATAGCTTCTCTTGGAGTCTTTTATAGATGTCTGTGTCTTCGTCGGAAAATGTTTTGATTGGGCATCGGCCCTCTGGACCCACCAAATGGAGTAGCAGCATTAGGCATTTTCTCTCTCTTTGTTCTCCATTGGCATCCAGGAAATCACTCAATGTGGCCAGCCATTGGTTCCGTTTGAGACACAGACTCCAGGTGTCCGTCTGCATCCCTGGGGGTGGTGCTTCAAACCAGGGATTGAACTGTTGTGCGATTTCTTCCCCCGCCATAAGAGGAAGATTTTGATGGATCATGTTCGCAGAGCACGGGCGGTTCCTTTGTCTTCTCGTCTTCGTAGTTGATCTGTATTCAGTCGAAACCTGCGGTCTGGTCATGTGCTGGGACGTTAGCAATGCTTGTTTGGCCTTCGCCAGTGCTCGCTTGGTCTTTGCTGATGCTTGATTCTGTTATGTTCGCCAGTGCTTGTTTGGTTTTCGGCAATACTTGTTTTCTTTCTTTGCTGCGATTTATCCAATGCTTGTTGATCTGCGTGTATCAATGCTTGTGTCTCTTTGCATGGATCAGTGCTTGTTCCTTTGCGCGTACCAGTGCTTGTTGATTTGCACGTATCGATGTTTGTCTAGTTGCATGTGTCACTGCTTGTTTATTTGCATGTACCAGTGCATTACTCTTGGCCAATACTTGTCCTTGCATGTACCAATGCTTGTTGAGTCACTTCCACCAATGTTTGTTTGTGTGCAATTGCCAATGCTTGTTTGTATGTTTGTTTATTTGCATGTACAAATGCTTGTTGATTCACTTCCGCCAATGTTTGTTTGTATGCAATTGCCAATGCTTTTTTGTACATCTCTTGCCCTTGCCAATGATTGTTTGGTCTTTGCCAATGTTTGTTTGTTTGTCCTTTACCAATGCTTGTTTATTCTTAGCCAATATTTGTCTTTGTATGCACCAATGCTTGTTGACTTCCCTTTGCCAATGTTTGTTTTTTCTTTTGTCTTTACCAATGTTTGTTTTGCACTTACCAGTGCTTGTTTTCGGGCCCTGTGGCACTCGCCAATGTTTATTTGCAATTTCAGGTCTTCTGCCTGACCTCAAAATGGCCGCCGATGATCCCTCGCAGGGGATTGGACACTGCTGCCTGACTCCAAAATGGCCGCGCGGGAATCTCGTTTTCGACGGGATTTCGGCCGTTTTTCTTCGTTTTTTCACCGGAATCACAGTATTTTCTTAGCGCTTCCACTCACCACTTGCCGGTTGCAGCCAGGTTCCACCGCTGGAGTCAATGCTTCAGGTAGGGTCACTTGTCTTGACTTCTGCCGCCGGGGTGGGCTCCCGGTGGGCACTTCTGGGCACTTTAGGCGGGACGCTCCCACCTCTGCACACAGGGCTCCCGATGCTAGCGCTCGACCGCGCTTTTCACAGGTGCATTTGTTTAGCGCTCAGCAGCGCTCGTTTCCAGGCGATGTCCACGCCTTACTCAGCAGGGCTCCACACACTCGGGCAGCACGGCAAGGTCGGGGTTGGGCTCCCGATCCCTCGCTTGGCCCGTTTCAGCCCTCACCTCACTCGGGCACTTGCAATTTCTTTTGGCGCGAACAGCGCTCTTACTTTGAGGCACATTCACGGGGTTTCCACAATGCCCCAGGCGCCCTCTTGAATCCCTCTCAACTGCTGGGGAACAGGGTCACCTGCTGCTGGCTTCTCGTCTCGGGCAGCAACTTCGTTTCCCTTGGGCAGCGTTTTCTTCTCCTCGAGGCTGCCAGGGACAGGGCTCTCTTGTGGGGTTCTGTGGGCTGGGTTCAGGCCCATCCCACCCTCGTCGCCAGTTGTAGCATCCTGCTACAATAACCACAGACACCATGGATCGCTATCACTGGAGTTTTTATTACTGCACATCCATCCTCGTCCCTGTCCCTACTCTAACTGTCCCCCTGGTCCCTATCCCCGGCTCCTCCTGTTCCTGCTCCTCCCTCTGACTCCACCCCGCAACCACTAGACTGCATCCCACAATACTACAGGCCCCCCACTTTCAAGGATTTTCAAAGTTTCGAGACATTCACCAGTAAGCTTGGCAGCTTTGAAATTCTATTTCACCTGTGATATTTCTTTCGAAAAGTCAAACCAATCAATGGGCAAGTATGGATGACCAACCCAAGAACCATGTCACAGCCTATTTTATATTAGGCACAGCCCAAGAACCTGATCCAATTATTATCAAGTTAAGACCATAGAAAGATGGACACTGCTTTCAGAACTACTCATTGTGTATAACAGACTAAAGTATTTTTGTTAATAAATGTAGCCAAAGTTAAATACAAAATCCTTATATCAAAATCAACGTGAATTTCTAAAGCTCATGTGCAAGACCTTTGTCTCTGAACACGGCACTCAGTCTAGGCCCTTTCCTTGGCAGAACTTCCCACATTACAATATGTACAGTATGTACAAAGTTGGAAGGTCAGGAATCTTTATTTGTTCTGCACATCATGTACACTGTGTTAAGAGACGCCTCAAGTGGCACGTGTTTTGAATAAGTGGTGGTAACCTTTTCAGAATGGACGGCTTAAATTAGCCAGTGTTCTCATGGTATTGTGGTCTCGCAGCCATGAGGCAGCTGCCAAGCCATCAACCTTCACCTCATCAGCAACATCTTGGGCAACTGTTGTTTATTTTCTTAATTAAGTTCCTGAAGCAAATATTTCCCTGATAGCTGAGCTCTCATAAAAGAGCTAGCATTTATAAAGCCAAGAGATTTGGCTTTTAAAACCTGTTCACAGAACCATACTGTTTGCAAATGTTTGTTTCTTAATTTATAATTTAGTTGACAGTTCCAAAATGACCAACATGTTGAAAGGAATAGTTGGGGCATCTAGCAACACTTGAGAATGAGAATAAATTGTTGCTAAAGCAGTGCTTGTTCGGGATGCTGCCTAATACAAGCCGCAGTCAAGGGCCTGGTAGCACTGTCTGGAGCTCGGCTGGATTTATGCAAAAGGAAAATAGTTAAACCGAAGTTTTTATTAGTGATAAAATATTACATGTAAAATATGTTTAAAAATATATTCTTGAACTATCAGCCGTTCCACTGAAGGGCGATACTTTAATGGAGGATGAGCACATTGTGCAAAAGCAAAGTGCTGTCACTCACTGTGGGGAAAGCCAATGGCTGATGTGGGCTGACCTATTGTCCATACTGAATGTTGATGTGTGAGTAAGCAAATTATTGGACCAATAGATAAAGGTCACTGACTCACATCCCCTGTGGATCTTTATTATATACGATTTGAACAAAAGAAAAAGCAATTGCTTCTTCAAAACATGTCTGAAGGGCTGAAGCTCAAATTGGGGTGTGTGAGGAGGGGAAGCATTTTCCTTCTTTTCCCAGGGCTGCCAAGGCAGAGAGAGAAACCAAGATAACATAACAGCCTTACGCACTTTCCTATTGGTCAGCATAAGATGGAATTTTAGAATCGATAAAACCGTGAAGCAGAAATGTGGAAGTTAGATACACGCATTTCTCCTTACCCACAGAAGAGAGAAAAGTCAGAGATGACATGGTAACTTATTGTTGATAAGTCTCCCATGTCCAAAGCCATGAAGGGCTGAAAAAATGGCATTGTCAAGAAGGGAAGAGAGGATTTACAGAATATGAAGGGTCAGCCTTTTCACACAGAGTTTTTGAGAGTCTTGAAAGTTTTGGGGTGATCCGTCAAGCGGGGACTGAGAAAATGGGGGGGGTTACAAAATGCTTTTTCCCCTTGGTAATTTCCGTAGGAAACTTTAGACACGGCTACAGCCCAAACTGCTGAGTGGAATTACACCACATTTGACAGAAAGGTAGAAGTTGATTCAGGAAAGTGCCTTTTTTTGTGATTTGGTGTAAATTTGTTCAGTAGTTGCAGAGTAATTTAAAGAAATTCCCAATTGTATATATATGGACGCGGAGGTTCCGTGACCCCTTCTGATCGTGTGCTGAGATCTGATTGGCTGCTAACACTTCAAACCAGGAAGTGTTGGCAGCCAACATGGGACTCGGCTTGAGGTGAGGGCTAGAAAAAACATTGCAAAAAGAGAAAAGGGGATATAGTAGAAATACTATTGGCAATGTATTTTTAAAACTGAAGTGCAGGCTCCCTATGTTTTCTTGGTTATGGGACCCCAGGAGGGCCAGTTCCCAGGGGCATTTTTGTAACAAGGCAGGGAAGCCCATAGATGGCCCTGGGGACTGCCAGCCCCCCAGGCCCAGCTCCAGCTATGTCCTGGGTTGCCCACATAGCTTTATCGCTCCCTCCAAGCCATGGCAAACACTCAGCTTCTAGCAAGCAAGAGCATTACAAATGCGCTTGATGGAAGCAGAGCAGAATTGCTTTCACAGAGATGGAACTGCATGTAAAGCAGCTCCCTCTCTTTGAAAGCAATGTTGGCTCCTGCAGGAGGCGGGGAGCCGGCAGGGACGGCAGTTGTCTCCAGACACCCCGTGGTCCCCCAATGTTGTAAGTGGGTGCCCCAGGTGGGACCAGGGAACCCAGAAAAGAGGCCAGGCACCAGGGGATTGGGTACCTGGAGCCAGAATGGACCTAGGCGGAGGGCCACTCGGGACCACTCCCTTAATTAAAAAAAAAAAGGCCAGGCCCCGAGGGATGGGTTCCCCAGGGCCAAAATCTGCCTGTGGAGGGGAGCCGCCCGGCCATACTCCAACATTTGAAAATGGCCTTGCCCTGGGGGTTGGGGTCCCCGGGGCTGAAATCTGCCCGGGGAAGAAAGGCCATGTGGCCCCCTAATTTAATAAATAACATTTTGCTTTTTAAAACAACAGATCAGCAAGTCACCGGACGCCTCACTCCCTATGACCACCATTCTTCAAATGCATCTCCTGGCACACAACTGGTTGGGGATAAATTCCCCTTGGCTACAGAGGATCCTTGGGAGCCTACAAACCCTCATGTTACCTCCAGTAGGTCCCACAAAGGGTTATTGCTGAGAGGTTATCTGTGGCCCACCCCCTTTCTCCACCACTCTGCAAACGCACCCCTGCCACACTACTGGTTGAGGGATGAAGTCCCCTTGGATGCTGAGGGTCCTTGGGGGCCAGTAACCCCTTTTGTTACGTCCAGTAAGTCCCAAACAGTGGGATTGCAGAACAGTCTTTTGAGGCCACACCCCCTTTCTCCACAACTCTGCAAACATGCCTCCTGGCGCACTACTGGTTGGGGAATGAAGCCCACTTTACTCCTGAGGGTCCTTGGGGCCACCTACCTCTCCTGTTACCTCCAGTAAGTCCCAAACAGCTGGATTGCTGAGAAGTTATCAGAGGCCACGCCCCCTTTCTCCAACACTCCACAAACATGCCTTCTGGTGCACAATGGATTAGGGGATGAACTCGCCTTGGATGCTGAGAATCCTTGGGGGCCAACTACCCCTCCTGCTACCTCCAGTAGGTCCAACACAGGGGGATTTCTGACAGGCCTTCAGAGGCCTCGCACCCTTTATCCAATGCTCTGCAAACGTGCCTCTTGGTGCACTAATGGTTGTGGGATGAAGTCCTCTTGGATGCTGAGGGATATTGGGGGCAAAGACGCTCCCCTTTTACCTCAAGTAGGTCCCATACAGTGGGATTCCTGGAAGCTGGTCAGAGGCCCCACCCCTTTCTCCTCCACTCAGCAAATGCAATTACTAGTCAAAAAACCATAGACATTCACTTAAAAAAACAAAGGCTGCAGGGACATTATAGTTAGGAAACAGAATTTAAAAAACTCTTAGACATTCATTTAAAAATCAAAGGTTACAGGGATGTTATATATAGGATATAGAATTTAAAAAAACTTAGAAATTCACTGAAGGAAAGAAAGTTGACAGAGACATTATAGTTAGGCATACATTTCACTCATACAAAAACAGTGAAATTCAGCAGTTATAGTTACCTGAGCCAACCATAATTTATGCCCCGTAGTGCAATGCTTATGACCTCACATATTACGTCATTCACAACATGGTCAGTGACAACACTGATGACATCTCTAATTACATCCCTGATGACATCATCCACAGAACCCCTCACACCCCCATACAACCTCTCATATGCCCACTCACACACTCACACAATCACTCACATACCCATACCAGTACTCACATACCCACTCCCTCCTCCATAGAGGCACTCACACACCCACTCACTCGCTCATAAGAGCCACTCAAACAACCATTCACTCACGCAGATAGCCACTCATACAACCAGTCACTCACCAGTACAGCCACACAAATAGCCACACACTCACCCATACGGATTCTCACCCACCCACTTACTATACTCCTGAAGAAGAAGTGCTCAGGTTTCTCACCAGCATGAAGCCGGCATCTCACATCTCTGACCCCCTCCCTGCTGAAATAGTGAAAAAACTCAGGCACATCATCTCACTGACTTGAACCAAAATCATCAAGTCCTCTCTGTCAAGTAGCTCTATGCCGGCTCACCTCAAACTTGACCAAGTCATCCCCCTCTTCAAGAAACTGAACGCCGACTAGGACAACCGTAATAATTACAGACCTATAAACAAACTCCCTTTCGTTGCCAATAGCATTGAAAAATGTGTGCTTGTTCAACTTAACAACCATATTGAAAAATACAACCTGCTTGACACCTTCCAATCCGGGTTCAAGAAAGGCTAAAGTATAGAGACAGCTATGCTAAACATCATGGACGACCTACATATATATTTGGATGTCGGCCAGGCCTGCCTCCTAGCCCTCGCAGACCTCTTGGCCGCCTTCAACACTGTCAACCACAGCAGCCTCCTAAACACTCTCTCACAATGTACAGGCATCAACGGGACTGTCCTTCAGTGGTTAACCCCCTTTCTAAGCCAACGCTACTAGCTAATCAAGTTGAACAACTCAACCTCAAAAACAACACCAGTCTCACATTTCAACCTCTATATGGAACCCCTTGCAATGATCCTGAGGCAAGCTAAAATAGACTTTCTTCTCTATGCAGATGTCACCCAACTAAACATTAAAAGCTTGTCAGTTAAAGACATCTAGCACATAAATAGCTCTCTCCTCACAGTCAAAGTCTGGCTGACTAGCAATCATCTCAAACTCAAGTCCACCAAAACTGAAATCCTCCTCATTCATCCCAAAGAAAAATCCTTTACCGTTGACTGCTGGCTTGACAACCTCACAGCTTTAAATTGTAAACTGTCCATCTCCACTTCTGTTAAATCTCTGGGGATTACAGTTGACTCTCACCTAAGTATTAAAGACCATATTATGAAAGACCATATTATTGCTTCTGCAAAAAAGGCTTTCTACACGCTGAAAAACCTAAAAAAAATGTCAAACTATTCATCCCCATTGAAGACTTAAAGACAGTGGTGCAATCCTTAGTCCTACCCAAGCAGGACTACAGCAACGCAATGGTCATGGGTGCCCCAAAGTCTTATCTAGCCCCATTGAAAGCCACGCTGTGGCTAGACTTATATCATGGGAAAGGTTCTTCAACCACAGTACTCCCATCCTCAAACAACTCCACTGGCTGCCAATCGAGGCAAGGGCCATGCTAAAAACAGCCTGCTTAACTCACAAATCGATCTACAATGAAACACCAGTCTACCTCACAAATAAACTATCAAAAGCTGGTCAAAAGAGACCTCTATGAAGCTCCAACAGTCTACTCTTGATTCCCCCAAAATTTAAGTGAGAGAAGTCGGGCACCAGCTTCTTCTCTGGAAGTGCTTCCAAAGTCTAGAACTCCCTTCCCTGTGACCTGTGGTAAAATCAATTATTCCCTCACTTCAAGAATAAACTGAAGCTTCTCCTCTACAACAAATATCTAAAATCACCTCCCTAAAGCTCCTGACCAGCCTGCGGATGCCCTCACTACACCCTCTAAACCACTACAGTGGAGAAAACGGTGCCTTGATTCCCCGATCCTCAAGAGGCCTTACCCCAGCTAACTCAGAAGTACAACGCCTGTACGTTTTGCTATATGTGTTTTTTTCTTTTTTTTTTACTCTTCTGGTAATTTTGTACACTTGCCGCTGTGCTCTGCAAAGTTAGAACTATTTTATATATCGTAACTACCTCAAAGTTATATCGGCAACTTCCCCTATGTCCTTGTACACCTTGTTTTATAATGTCACCATGTATCTATATGTACTCAAAATGTATCGTCTGTAATTTGGCTTATGCAATTCCTCAAATACTTTGTCACTTTCTGTCACTGTATCTGCATTTACTGCAATATGTATCTCAAGTATATGCTGCTATCTCTGTGAAGTGCTCTGGATCGAGCCACTCACACCGCCACTCACTCACCCATACAGCCACTGGCACATCCACTCACTCATCAATACTAGCACTCACACAGCATCTCACTCACCCACACAGATACTCACACACCCACGTATGCACACATACAGCCACTTACACACCATACACACAAGGATACATACAGTCACACAGCCACTCACATAATATATGCTAGGAGTAGTATAACACAGTAGTAGTGTGCCTATTACACTAATTTAACTTTTGTAGTAGATTTTTATATGTGAATGGGAGGAAACCCAACTAATGAAAGATAGAGGTTTACCTGTGCTTAGGTGAAGGATGCATATTATAGCAACAGGTTCACCCAATGCTCCTTAATGTCAAACATTGAATATACTTAACTCTATTACTCTAGAAAAAAAAGTCCCGCCCTGTCATAGCAAACAGCAGTGTCCTGGGGGTGGGTCCCCCCAGACACTGCAGGAGCCTTCCCTGGGGGGTGGCGGTCCCCAAGGCCATCCCAGGCTCCAGGAGGGGGGCCGCATGACCCCCCTCCCATTACATGCAGAGCTCAAGGGAGGTGGTGGTCCTCGGGGGCCCTTAACGGACCCCCAAATTTACATATAAGTGTCCCGGGGAGGTGGCGGTCCCTGGGGCATGTGGGGGGCTCGAGGCCCCTACACACAGGTGTCTATTTTAAAAAAATAGAAGCCCTCGGGGTGGCAGTTTCCGGGGCTTGGGGGGCCTTTAAGCCCCCATTCATCTAAAAAGAAGTCCTGGGATGGCGGTCCCCGGGCCTGCGGGGGAGGGCTTTTTGTGTCCCCCGCAAATATTTATAAAAACACCCGGGGCTGGTGGTCTCAAGTCTGGGGGGCATTTTTTTAGTTGCCCCCGGGACTTGGCCTACCTGGGGGCTAATTAATAACGAAGCATTTTACGGCCCTGGCGGTCCTTGTGGGACCCCCTAAGCAGGCCTAGGGGGTCAGGGTGTTTCTCCCCTGCCCCCTTTTCTTTTCTCACACGTTTGTTTCTCTGGTTTCTCTGGTTTCCAACGCTTCCTGGTTTGAGGTGTTGACAGCCAATTAGAACGCAGCTCGCGATCAGGAGGGTGCGCAGATCCACTGCGCCCCTAAATACAAAACCTTTCTTTTTTGATTTTCTCAGCAACTACTGAACGGATTTACACCATTTAAGCTTTCTGATCCAAGCACTATATTTCTGCCAAATTTGGTGTGATTCCGTTCAACAGTTCCAGCTGTAGCCGTGTTTAAAGTTTCCTATGGGAAATGCATTTTTCACCACTTTTTCTTGAATTTCTCAATAACTACTGAACAGATTTACATCATTTAACAAAAAGAGTTCATTCTGAAACAAGGGCTACCTTTTTGCCAAATTTGGTGTAATTCCGTTTAGAAGTTCAGGCCGTAGTTGTGTCTAAAGTTTCCTATGGGAATTAACATGGCGAAAACACATTTTGGGACCCCCTTTTTTCTCGGCCCCCCGCTTGCCGAATCACCCCGAAACTTTCAAGATAAGAGCGCCCCTCGAGTTTTTAAAATTTTGAGAAGATTTGTAAACCGGCGTCAAAGTTATTGGGAATAGAATGTTACAATTTTCTTATGGATAATAGGTCCGAACTATAACTACCTACTGGCGACCGCCAGTAGGAGATATGGAGATATATATATATATATATATATATATATATATATATATATATATATATATATATATATATATATATATATATATAACGAAAGCAGTCCTTGTCCCGACAATAAATGGCGGAACCTAGCAGGTCTGGACCTCCAGAGCCACACGCAAAGCAGCGAAAATAGAGCCAGAAGAACAACAAATCCTCAAGTGGATAAGCAGGGAAGATGGTTTATTGAATACAGATCATATATATAAATTCGTTTCAGGAACCCTTTTGGAAGGAGGCCACACGAGGGTATTCTTAGCTTCTTTTATTATATTAACAACTTGCACGCAGATATCAAAGCTGGGGCACACTTCATGAAATTCTACGCCAGACGCGTTTCGGGCAGTCTTTATCCCTTCATCAGCGGCGTTCAAATGGCAAGTATGCTATGTTCGTGAAGCACCAACTTATTCAATCAGTTCCTGCCCTCTTTGGCGTGGCTCTAAGGCATCTTGGGATCTGTAGTGCTGTCATTGTTACCTCAGTGGGCGCGTTCTTTTTCCAAAGTCTAATAATTCATTTTCCCAATGGGTTGAAGAGCGCCTTCGAACTTGCATCTGCGCTGCTTTTAGATGTCAATTACAGCATTCTAGGTACTCCCTGGTGAGCACCAACAATCTCGTTCCCCATGCTGACAACCGCTTGGCGTCAGCGCGGACTGAATTTATATTGAAACGGCTATCCCGGTCGGGGAAAGGAGACCCACCGCTGCAAGTGGGTCCGCGCTGACGCCAGGCGGTTGTCAGCATGGGGAACGAGATTGTTGGTGCTCACCAGGGATTACCTGCAATGCTGTAATTGGCATCTACAAAGCAGCGCAGATGCAAATTCGAAGGCGCTCTTCAACCCACTGGGGAAAATGAATTAGTAGACTACTCAAGTAACGAGTTGTGTCCTGGCTCTACTAACAGGCAGGCAAACCGATTACCGGCGGTTTGGACCCATGGTTATCATCCTGTCTCAGGGAACGCCCAATCACATTTGTGGTTTCTCCTCTCCCTCAGTCACGCAGCGAATCACGTCTAATGGGAGGCCACACATGAGGAATGTAACACAGGTAGAATGGGGAATTGTAAACAGACATCACCGTAATTAACGATTGACTGATGTGAAATGTTTTGTGACCACCAGTGCGGACACAAAGAATTTAACGCCCCTGCTAAATGTTATTTCAGACATGAAGTTAATGTTTAAAATAATGTGGGATATGACGTGAAAACAAGTGAAAAAAGACTGCCATGAATGTAATGTGCTGAGTCATGTAACTTTTCACGTCACCACGAGGGTGTAACCGCGTTACCTTGACAACAAGTAATGCCAATTAGTTATGTTAATTGAAACCCATGACATGATGTATCTGTATATATAGCGCACAGTAAAATGGACAGATGTTAGTGAGCAAGGCGGGAGCAAGCCGCAGAAACGCGTCTGAGCAGAAACTGATTGAGAAATAAAGCGTTTGAATTGAGATACACGGAGTCATCGCCTTCTTTGATGGCAAGTTTGGTATGGTGAAAATATATATACGAAACGCGTCATGCCTACCTGAACTGCTGAAAAAATGGATAATAAAAGTTCGCTGTGACACTCTGCAAGCCGTGTGGTGGTCCGTTACTTCTGTGGTTTCAACTGGGAACAGAAATTGATCCATATATATATATATATATTCACAGAAAAAACCATAGGTTATAGTGGATATATAGTTAGGAATTTGCATTTACAAAACCTTGAAAATTCAATGAAAAAACCATTGGTTTTAGGCCATATATAGTTAGGGATTTGCATTTACAAAACCTTATTTTACTCGCATAAAACCATTGAAATTCCATATATAGTTATAAGCGCTAACTATATATCGCGCACCCGCAATCCACTGCTGATGATGTCACATATTACATCATTCATGACATGGTTAGTGACATCACTGATGACATCACTGATGACATCTCAAATGACATCACTGATGACATCACTGATGACAACATCCAGTGACTGTATGTTTCTGTAAAGTTAAAATATCTCTTACATATTGAAGAATGAGTGGATATATAAGTGTCTGGATGAAGGATTTAGTAGGTGCATGACTGACTGTATGAGTGAGTGATTAAATGTGTCTCACTGAGTGCATGGGTTAGTGACTAAACTGTCTTAATTTGTGCATCATTATGTCTGTTGTTCTGTAAACTGTTGCATGTGTTGATAAGTAGCTATATGAGTAACTATATGGGTTATTGATTGGTTGCCCAAGTATTTGTATGGGATACTGAGTGTGTGTGTGGGTGGCTGGGAGGTGTGTGACTCTGTGCATAGATGTGTGAGCAGTTGATTCACTAGATGTATGGTTTCAAAAGTGCATGTGGAAACAGCTGTATGGGCGGTTGACTGTGTGCATGAGTGTATTGGTGAGTGAATGGATATCTCAGTGCTACATGTCAAAGTAAGTACATATGTAAAACACAGTACATGTGAGAGTTGACATATATAAATAACTGTGCATAAGAGCCAGTGAATGTGTGAGTGGCTGTATGGATCATTGTGAACTTGTATCAGGGATTGTATAATAGAGTAAATATGTGTTAGTATATGTTTGAATAAGTAAAGTTTGTATAACTGTATAGTTGAGGAAATGGAGGTGTGATTGATTCTTTGCATGACTGACTAGGTGTGTGAGTAACTCCATGGATGAGTGACAGTCTGTGAGTGTCTGTTTACACTGATTGTATCTAAGGTTATATTAGAGTCTGAAGAGGTTCATCGTATTATCACATGAATGATATCATCAGTGATGTTATCAGTCATGTCAAATGAGATGTTTTCAGTGATGTCATCAGTGATGTCATTTGAGATGTCATCAGTGATGTCATCAGTGATGTCACTAACCATGTCATGAATGATGTAATATGTGACATCATCAGCAGTGGATTGCGGGTGCGCGATATATAGTTAGCGCTTATAACTATATATGGAATTTCAATGGTTTTATGCGAGTAAAATAAGGTTTTGTAAATGCAAATCCCTAACTATATATGGCCTAAAACCAATGGTTTTTTCATTGAATTTTCAAGGTTTTGTAAATGCAAATTCCTAACTATATATCCACTATAACCTATGGTTTTTTCTGTGAATTTCATTGGTTTTTTAATAGCAAATATGAAAAGCTTTAAAATGTCAAGTACGTGATAGATAAAAACATTTTCGTATTTATGCACGCTGATGTGCTTTGAACGCTGCACCCCCCCCCCTCTCCTCTTTTGTCTTAGTAGTACTCTCTCTTTGCAGATACTGAAGGGTAGTTAACGCAGGCCTTTACCCCCGTTGTAATCCGTCGTGCCTGCTTGTCTCTCCATTTGATTGATTGTTGTCCAAGCATTTACTGTTTTAGAATTGGTTCTCTTTGGATCATTCTCTATTTACAAACAAGCACAAAGTCGCAATACTCTGTTTAGTCTTTGCAGATAGTGAAAAATCGTGTAAAAAAATAAAAGTAATCGAGCAAAATCAGTAGGCCACTAATTGGATCTCTTTTTGACCTCGCTAAAATAGAAATATTAGGAACAACCCTTCATGAGAAATACGAAAATAGTGAGATGAACTGAGCTCCACACCATGAGGGCTGCAAGACAGCTCGGCTCCATCACCCATCCCGCACAAAATAACGACAAACCCTATGCAAATATTAAAAATATAGACAACACACCAGCAAAGAAACAGGGTAAAACATTTTATTAAAAAACTATTTACATAACGTTGGTTTATAAGATGATGTCAGTAGTGGACCGATGTGTGAATAGGTCGAAAGCAGCACAAGGCTCCAAGATCCGGATGGCAACCTCCTGGATGTTGGGTGCCATAGTTCAGAGTTCTGAGTTTGAGCCTTTTTCAATGCCTGTGCTTTGTTGAATCAAAATGGCGGCTTGACACAAAGCTGACTCAAGCGTTGCTACTGATGCTATGCAGACCAAAACTGGTTTTCAGTTTGTACATTTTTCTAGATTTTTCAATCCAAGTTTGGTTGACTTTGTAGAACGATGGCTTCAAATTTTCAACATACGGTGTGGTGGCGCTGACTGGGAGGGGGCGCTTCGCTCCTGCCCCCTCCCCAAGTAAGATTTTCATACGTGAAAGTACGTTAATGGTTTTGGTCCCTGAGTTGCTTCGATGTCACTGCCATTCTCAAATGGCATAAGTTCTGGATGTTGGGTGCCATAGTTAAGAGTTCTGAGCAGTGCTTGTAACACTGTCTGAAGCTTATTTCCACCTACTGCAGCTTCACTATTCTCAAAGTAAGTGAGTGTCGTTTGTGGACCTGACTGCATTAGAAAACAATGTGATATGTTACCTTCCTAAACAGCTTGACGGAGGCCCCTGATGGGCGGTGTGATGGCCATGGACTCGGAGAAGACGCTTGGCTCCGACACCCTCCCCAAGTCTTATAGCACTGGTGTAGCCTGAGATCGCCCCCGACATAGGCGGCCGGCTCCCGGGGTCCGGCAGAACTTTTTGCCTTTTGATGAGTCTTCAATTCTGAACCTTGTCCCACAATCCGTTTGACCTGAAGACACGCTGTAGTGGGGCGCCCCTTTACCGTTTCAGTTGCCATTCCACCCGCTTTTGCTACACTGTGCCTCTTCCGCCATTCAGCTGTTTACCGCCCGCTCTTGCGACTACAGCGTCTCGCTCATCATGTAGTTGAGTTGCTCCCGCTCTTGCGGTGCAGCGATAGGCGGCTGCCACAGGACTCTCAAAATGGCGGCCGGCTCTTCGGTTTTGGGCCTGGTCCACTAAAATGGCCCTGGGACACCTTTGAACTCGGACGCTTCCCTGATAGGGCTTGGGTCCCATTCTCGAAAAGCGTCCCCTCAGCCGTGAAGATTCTACAAAAGTCTTGGGGGCCTCCGACTCCCGCAGGCTTCTGGTGGGGAGCGGCTGCCATGATTGCTCGTGGAATGGCCACGACGGAGCTACGAGATGGTAGTGGTCTCATGCTGACGCCAGCTTTAGTCTGAAACATCCAGAAACACTGTAGACTACCAATTCGATCAGTTCCGGTAGCGCCCCAACATGACCCGGAAGAGAAGAACTTGCCCTCCCCTCTTTGACTGATGGTTCTTGTTGCCTGTCCCCTCTGTTGTCATTTAACAGAACTTTTTGGACTGCTGAAAGGGGTTGTGTTCCGAACGCTGGTTGGTGGAGACATTTTGACTATATTCTTGACCTACGTTGTCGCGTAATGCGTTATATGACACGCCGCGTTAGCGCACCCGGAAGTGATCCGAGGCGCGGCGCGCAGCGCGTAACGTAAGCATAACAGGTCATGTGACTTGTTAATAAAACTTTTCATTGGTTCATTTTACTTTTGTTAATTTAATGATGAAAAGCTTGATCATATGACCTAAAAATTACGCTTTTTATTGTTTTCGAACAATATTTTTTTTTCAAACATATGTTATAATATTCCAGGCTAATGTACTTTCCCGGAAAATTTACAACTGTCTTGCAAGTAAAATATATTTCTTTTTCGAGAAAAAGGGCGTTTCTTCCTTCCATGACGGAGCCGTTGAGTAAAAGAGATTCGGCCTGCTGTCTTAGTCGCCGATACGCCTGATTATCAGATTCTTATCGATCACTTTATGTTGCAGACATGAAAAACACAACTGCCCTTGACCATTTATCTTTACTGCGTTCCTACATATTATACCTTTTATCCGTCATGTAATTGGACTGCTTTATTTCACTTGCCTTTTACTGATTCGAAAACAGTGACTAAAAGTAAAAACTTTACCAATGTAAATACTACTACCGTGTTTTGTTTTAAAAACCTTTATTGTGAAAATGTCAGTATACAAATACGGGCCTATAACCACGTGGGCCGGCCACGGAGCAAACTGAAATCGTATATGATGAGGAGACATTTACACTGTAGAAGAACGTAACGAGCGGGCCATTAGTTTGCAAGAACAAAGGTGTCTAACAGTTGCGGAATCGGTGGACGTACATTTTGTAATTAAAATACGACAGGGCCACTTACAATAACATTTTCTAGATATACATTTGCGGGCAAGGAGTTACGAGTCCCATTTATACCGGCGCCATTTTGGGCGAGGCCGGGCAGGTCCAAGATATAGTCAAAATGTCTCCACCAACCATCGGCCAGACCAGAACCCCTTTCGGCCCTTTATGCTACAAGATGGTGTCTTCCATTCAGAAAATATTGTTGGCAGCATTTTGAAAGGAAACAGAAACAGCCGTTCTCCTAGTGAGTTTCACATTGTTACATTTAGGAAGAATGTTGAAGAGTAGTATGTGGAAAATCTGAAGCCATTTTTCTACAAACTCTCAATCAGACTTGGATGGAAAAAAAAAACCTGAAGAATGTACAAACTGAAAACCAATTTTTATCTGTATAGCATCAACAGTAACGCTTGAGTCAGCTTTGTGTCAAGCCGCCATTTTCATTCAATCAATAGCGTCCCCCTGCACACATTCAGGGACCTGGTCGTGTCTTCAGATGAAACGGATTGTAGGAAAAGAAGCAGAAAGGAAAAGGAAAAAAGTTCCGCCGGACCTCGGGAGCCGGCCGCCTATGTCATGTGCGACCTTTGGCCACACCAGGGCAATAGTGAAGCTGCAGCAGGTGCAAATAAGCTTCAGACAGTCTTACAAGCACTGCTCAGAACTCTCAACTGAGGCACTCAACATCCAGGACTTGCCATTCGGATCTTGGCGCCTTGTGCTGGTTCCGACCTATTCACACATCGGTCCACTACTGACATCACCTCATAAGCCAACGGGGCACCCCACGCCGACTTTCGGCGCAGCATTGTAGGATGGCCACACCAGTGCGGCAACTTGCTGGACACAACATCGGGGCCATCCAGATCTCGGCGCGTTCGACTCACTGTACCGCAAGAGTGACCGCAACTCAGCTGGACACGCCATCTTTCGGCGCAGCATTGTAGGATGGCCACACCAGTGCGGCAATTTGCTGGACACCACCTCGGTGCCATCCGGATCTCGGCGCGTTCGAGTCACTGTACCGCAACAGTGACCGCAACTCAGCTGGACATGCCGTCTTTCAGCGCAGCATTGTAGGATGGCCACACCAGTGCGGCAATTTGCTGGACACCACCTCGGTGCCATCCGGATCTCGGCGCGTTCGAGTCACTGTACCGCAACATTGACCGCAACTCAGCTGGACACGCCGTCTTTCGGCGCAGCATTGTAGGATGGCCACACCAGTGCGGCAATTTGCTGGACACCACCTCGGTGCCATCCGGATCTCGGCGCGTTGTGCTGCCTTCGGCCTATTCGCACATCGGTCCGCTACTGACGCCGCCTCACGTGCCAACGGATTTTCTACGCTTTTTGTAGCCCTATGCCGCATAACAGGTCATGTGACTTGTTTATAAAACTTTTCATTGGTTCATTTTACTTTTGGTTTCCTAAAGATGGAAGTCTTGGTCATATGACCTAAAAATAACACTTTTCATTGGTTTAGAACATTTTTTTTTCCCAAACGATGAAAGCCCCACCTTGTTTCTGGATCATTCAGACTGAAGCTGGCGTCAGCATGAGAGCACCACCATCTCGTGGCTCCGTCGTGGTCATTCCGCGAGCAATCATGGCAGCCGCTCCCCACCGGAAGCCTGCGGGAGTCGGGGGCCCCCAAGACTTTTGTAGAATCTTCACGGCTGAGGGGACGCTTTTCGAGAATGGAGCCCAAGCCCTAACAGGCAAGCGTCCGAGTTCCAAGGTGTCCCAGGGCCATTTCAGTGGACCAGGCCCAAAACCGAGGAGCCGTCCGCCATTTTAAGAGCCATGTGGCAGCCGCCTATCGCTGCACTGCAAGAGTGGGAGCAACTCAACAACATGGTGAGCGAGACGCTGTAGCCGCAAGAGCGGGCGCAACTCAGCTAGATGGCCGCCACCTGGGGAGGCCCGTTCACGCCGCCTCCCCCACGCCCCCCCCCCGGGCCGCCGCACGCCAATTTTCGGAGCAGCATTGTAGGATACCAAAACCAGTGCGGCAGTTTACTGGACATCACCTGGGTGCCTGTCGTACATGTTGTGTCAGCCATGGGACACTGGACACAGTCCCATCAACATCTCAATGCGTTCTGCTGCCTTGGGACTATTCGCACAACAGACCGCTACTGACGAGGCCTCCCCCCGCACCACCCGGGACGCCCCACGCTGTTTTTCTGTGCTGCATTGTAGGATCCCAAAACCAGTGCGGCACCCAGGCGACATCACCTGGGTGCCGTCCAGAACTCTGCACGTTGTGCTGCCTTGGGACTATTCGCACAAAAGACAGCTTCTAACCATTGTTGCTTTTTGAGTTGAAAAATGTTTAAATGTTTTTAGTTTTTGTTCCGTTCATTATAGTTAAAAGTTAATAAAGTTTTATAATCTTACTTTGTTGGAGTGTTATCTATTTTTTTAAAAATGGGTGAATAGGGCCTTGAATCGGGTTATTGCCATGTGTGGGCTTTGGAAGTGTGCTGCTGCAGGATCGGACATTTCAAACTCAAATGCACGTTCTTTTTCTTACCTTTCCGAAGCATGGAGCGCAATAGCAGGCAGAGAAAGGGTGATGCACGTGTTGAACACTACCTGACCTGGCAAGTTGCTGGCAGTGCCCCCCCGCCCGCTCCTGAAAGAGGGCACACACACACCGCCGCCCCGAGTACTTCACAAATCTTTAAAAGACCATGCGCTTGTTCATGAGGCTTAAATGGTTTATCACCTCTTCTAGAACCCCTGCATCGACCCTCTGACGTTTCCTGGAAAAATTACCATGTAACACAATACCAAGCCCTGTCAGCTGAAACCCCCAAGGAATCGTGGGGCATATTATCAAGGGGGTTTATCTCCGCTTTTTTGGCTTTAAAAGCCATGAAAGCGGAGATAAAATTATCTCCCTATTACCAAGCTGTCGCTAACACCAGTTAGTGACAGCTAAAAGGAGATAGCGACCATCTTGGGCCCCGCTTTGCATGTCAGTGATACTTATCACTAATAACATGCAAAGTGGCGTGCCAAGATGTTAGCGACTGGAAACAGTCCCTAACATCGCTTTCTCCTATTACCAACTTTTGGAGATATTCGCGCTAAGCGCGAATATCTCCAAAATCTAACACCTGCCCTGAGCAGTTCTTAGCCATGTTATCCAATGGGAGGTGGATAACATGGCTAAGAGCATTTGCTCGATAATACATGAATATCGCTGACTTTTCTGCGATAATAGCAAGGTTTATCTGCGATAAAAATCGCCGATGTGCGGCGATAATTTTTGTCTCTAAACAAGTTAGAGACAAAAATTATCGCTAGTTGTTCGTAATATGCCCCCGGGTTTTTGCTTGCAGAAATCGGGAGGCGGGAGACTAGCACTGAAATCAGTAGTCACACGCCTGAATCGGGAGGGTTGGCATGTCTGAATTCTCTACAGCTGGGGCCATAAACTACATCCGCAGGGGTAGGTGATAGCCTGGGACCAGCCTGGCATCTAAAATGGCTGCCGTGCACGACAAAATTGTGGCATTGGAAAAAAGGCAAGATGGCGCAGCCGCTGGAAGAGATGTATCAACATATATCAGCCTCCTCAGCCACCCTCAGGAAACATAGGGGATTAGGATACGTCTCCTGCACCCCCTTATACCTAGTAATTTAATTAACGAAGCACAAAATGGCGAATTCCCGTTTCGCTACCAGTTTACGGCCCAGTTCGCGGCCCGTGAAGCGCTTCTACCGTGAAAAATCATTTTTTTTTTCTTTTCCCCATGGGACCCTTTAATAACCCCAACAACATTCCTAGGGGGTCAAGAGGGGGATACCTTGCCCCCTTTCATTAAATTCCCCCTTCGTTTTTCACCTCTTCTTCTCTCTCGATCCTACCGAGAGACAAGATGGCGGCCGCTCCGGACTGTTTAGAATGTTGACAGACACCGGAGAGCCAATCAGCTTTCTGCGCGCAAAGTTCCGAAACGCGAAAAGTAAGCGGACCGGATCGCTGCCCGGAGCGCTGTTACAGATATATATCTTGAGTTAAACGTTAATTTCTCAAAATCCACTGAAGCACATATATTGAGACCTAGCAAAGGCACATCGGGCTAACAGTCCCTACAATTTTGCCAAGTTTCGTGCAAATCCATTCAGCCGTTCGAGCTAAAAGTGAGTCCAACCGCCCTATGGAAAACTCAATGTAAAAAACGCGTTTTGGGACCCCCCTTTTTTCTCAGCCCCCCCTTGACGAAACCCCACCAAATTTTCAGGGGCTGCTCAGAAACAAAATGTGCCATTTTCCTGAAAATTTCAGCCGATTCCGTCCACAAACGCCAAAGTTATTAGACATAGAATTTTCAAAAATCCCATAGGGAATTAATCCTAACTATATATACCTACTGGCGATAGCCAGTAGGTAATATATATATATATATATATATATCTCCTACTGGCGGTCGCCAGTAGGTAGTTATAGTTTGGACCTATTATCCATAAGAAAGCGGCAATAAATGAAATATATTTTTTACCACATTGGTGTCGTCTCCTCTGACTATCCTGTGTCGAGGTTGAGTTTTGAATATATATATATATATATATATATATATATATATATATATATATATATATATATATATATATATATATATATATATATATATATATATATATATATATATTATATTACCTTTTATTTCTTCGTACTCTTGTTATACTTCTTGTTACCACCTACCTTCTCATTGTCCATGTTGCTTTTTCCATTGTCCGTGTATTCCAAAAAAAGCTTTCAATAAAACGAGGGTACCTTTCAACAGGGCCAATAGAAATACACGTATCAAAGCCTGAAAGATTCGCATCCCACGGTGTTTGCTTGACTATTCCCCCTTGAAAGAAAAACCTTATCTAAGAATAGCACTCAGTCTTAATCGTCCTAAATTTTACAACACATCGTAAAGAGAAAATGACATTTATTACACCTCAGCATCATGTGGGAGGTGTGCTGTAAAAACCACACAAGCTGTGAAGTGCCATAAAAACCAGACTCCAGTTGTTACATTCTAATTTCCTCTTGCTGATAAGAATCTACGTTAAATATAAACCACACGTTTGGAGTTCTCTCTGGAAGCGTGACTGGATTTGCCTTACTCTTGTTCGTGCTATTTGAATTGTATAAAAATAGCATGCTAAATCAGTTTGGTATTCAGTGTGAAAAAATGTCCTCTTGTGGCTTCAATGGTCAAAGACAAATAATTCAAAATACCCGGGGCAGGACCTGCACCACGGGCTTCTGACTCAGACATACTGCTTGGGGGGTTACCCTAGGCCGCAGCTATATAAGTCTGTGGTAGCTCTGTAGTTTGTGCTCAGCTGGCATAGGCAGGAGAATCCTAAAAATATAAATTCCATGTAACAGATGCATAACTTCTCGTTTACAAACTGGGTGGCGGCCGTGATTATACTAATAGAATGGTTTGCTCAAATATATACCATTTTAACTGAAGTGTAGTGAAAATAAACAACGGAAAGCATCAATTAAAACAATCTAAAAACAGAGGCCATATTGCAGATCAGTCATATTTTCCAATGCAAAGGTGTGCTAAATGGGCATTAAAAATGCACATAACAATATTCACTGCTAAATGGGCCTTGGAGGCCGCATAAAAAATGTGTTACAAAAAAAAAAAAAAATAAAGAAGCAGATGGCTTGTTCAAAAGCTCATGTATGGGAAATTTTATAACAATAAACATTAGGTTCACTTGAATTTGAATCCTGACTAAAATATTAAAAACAAGGAGGGGTAAAGTCAATTTGCATCAACCTTTTAACCTATTGAAAAGTCAATACAGTGGAACATCAGCAAAAAATTTAAAGAATCATAAAGGCAGTTACAACATGTATGTGCTGGCATGGGTCACCAGGCATGCATGCTTGTTTGACATGATCCAGGTGGTATTTTCTTTATTGTATATGTATCATTCCAAGATGGCAGACACTACTTGGAGCAGTAAATTATAAATAAATAAAACATTTTTGAAAGCGCTTTTTGAAAATGAAGTGAAAAGGTTGGAAGTAACAGGTGTCCACCCGCAAAAAATGGTTATGTTAACTTTCTAAATAACTGTGATTGACGGGTTGGTGGAGTAATGGAGGTGTGGATCTCAGGAGAAGGTAGGAAGGAAGTCAAAGTGGATGAAGCAGCAGGGAATGGGCATAGAAGCTTGAGATGGGGAGTTAAAAAGTTAGGTTGTAGGACATAATTGAAGAGGGTTGTATGATGGAGGCACGCCTGGCTGAACCATGCATGCCTCTTCCACGCAGCCAGAAGCATGAATGCATCTTATCCACACATTCCTTTACCATGCATGTCTTTACCACACACTTTTGTGGTAAAGCCTTGATTGGTAAAAAGGTATGCATAGCTAAGGTTGCGACCCCCTGCCCACTCATCAAGCTGTCTTTAACTTTTAGCTTACACTACCTGACCCCCTCCCACCAGTGCTGTCTCTAAAACGACCTCAACCCCTTCCAACCTAAAACCATAACCCCTATTGTTAAAAACTACCTAGACCACCGAGCAGCAAAAACGACCCCACCATCCCCTAAGCCCTAAAAACAGTCCTGAATACCCATTCCCCTCCCCTGCCATAAGGCCTAAAACTCTGACCCTTAGCTAACACTACACCTCCTGCTCCCCCGACCCCCCTCCCCAGCCCTGAATACTACCCTGACCCCCCCAGCCCTGAAAACGACCCTCTCCCTCAGCCCTGAAATGACTCTCTCCCCAGCCCTGAAAACAACCCCCTCCCCAACCCTGAAAACAAAACCCCTTCCTGTTATGAAGTTAGCAGGCTAGTGGTTGTGGGTGGAGCCTAGGGGGAACAGGAAGAGGAGGAGATAGACAGAGGAAGGGGCAGATAGAGTAGGGACAGGAGAGAGGCTGGTGTTAAGCTAATAAAGCTCCAGTGATATAAAGAAGAGTGGCTGTATTTATTTGTAGCAGGATGCTACAACTGGCGACGAAGGTGGGATAAGCAAAACCCAAAGACCCCAGCACCTCGTGAAAACACACTGTCCCGAGCAGCAGCCTACATCGAGCTGTAGAGCGTGACTGAACTGCTGCCTCGGCTGAATAGGCCATCAGCAGGCGACCAGGCCCCTCTGCAGACCGTGAGGGAGCTGAGAGGAGTGATTGAAAAGAGCGCTGAAACGCTCAGCAACAGAGACTGCCTAGCACCGAAAACGCGAGCCCTGCCGGATGCGTGCTGCCCAGCATCCGTGAAGAAACAGGAGTCGGGAGCCCACTCCGACCCTGTCCAGCACCCCAAAGTGAATAGAGGGTACCCGAGAGAAGAGGACGCTGTCCCCGAGAGCCTGCTGCCGAGCGCGATTGAACGCGCCAAAACCGGAGCTTAAGACCGTCGGAAATAAAACCTCACGCCCGATGCGTGAGGTTTGGCATGCTGTCGGTGTGAGAGAGAGCGGGAACTGCAAAAGTGAGCTGGGAGCCCACCCCAACCTCACCTGATGGCCTCAGTATTCAGAGAGGAGTGAATCCTGGCGTGGACTGCCCCTGAAGCCAACCGCCGGTGAGTCCTGAGTGTCCTGGAGTGAATGAGCCTGGATCCTTGTGTATGCCTGCAGTGACGGCGGCCATCTTGAAGTTAGGGACGTTTCAAGACAAACCCCTTGACTGTTACACGGCGGCCATTTTGAAGTCAGGCACTGGGCAAGGAAACAAGCATTGGCACCTTAAATTAAACAAGCATTGGCAAATAAACAAGCATTGGCACCAGAAGTCAAACAAGCACTGGCAAGTAAACAAGCATTGGTATCTGCACCTAAACAAGCATTGGCAAATAAACAAACAGTGGCAAGTGAACAAGCACTGGCAAGTAAGCAAACAAGCATTGGTGAAACCAAGTGAGATTGCTGCAAAATGGCATCCGACGAAGAAGACAATCAGCCTCAACCAAATGACCCCAGTCCCAAGGCCACAGGTGGGTCGCACCTGCGAGCACCCGAGCCTCTCAAAGTGACAACTGGGGGAAGCATGGGTCCCAGGTGGCAAGAATGGCTGGAAGAGTTTGAAGGTTACATTGAAGGATCGGATATTATTGTGGACAAAAAGAAGCTGATCTCCCTGCGCAACCTGGCGAGGCGAGAGATAGTTAACATAATCAAGGACCTTCCTGCTGCTGAGGCGGATACGTATGTCAAAGTGCGTGACACTTTAAATAAAAGATTTCTTCACAAAAGGAATGTAGACTACGAACGCCACACGTTCCACTCTGCTCGGCAAGGGAAGGATGAGCCCATGAGTGCCTTCATGATGCGCCTGCGGAGACTAACCAAACACTGTGAATTTGATAATTTCTCAACGGATGCTGCAATCAAATCACAAATAATAGATGGATGTTACTCCGATCAACTCAGGAGGCGCCTACTAAGAAAAGTACATGAACTAGATGACATAGAGGAGTTTATGATCAGGCGGAGGAGTACGCAGCTGATATTGAAACAGGACACAAAGGAAGTCATGAACAAGTGCAACGCGTGCACTCCAAAAGTGACAGTCGAAGGAGCTCGAGAGACAGACAATGGAGGTCACACACGTCCTCCCGTCAAGAACAATCAAAATATCAGCAACGAGAACCGTGGAAGAAAGAGAGAAAATCGGAAAAAGTGAGGAAATGCTACCAATGTGGGTATGATTACCCTCATGTGGACAGTTGCCCTGCCATGGGTCAGAGATGTCGGAAGTGCGGTCGAACTAACCATTTCGAAGTGATGTGTGGGGACTACAATAAGGAGAAACTAAGTGGTACCCAACCGGACACACGAAGCAGAGCCCCAAGAATGTCTCGGTCCGACACCCGAAGACACCATGCGCGAGCTGTCCAAGGCCAGACGGAGCAGTCCTCTGGGTCGTCGCACTCTAGCAGAGAGTCGGTCCAGGTGGGAACAGAGGCCACCCTCCAAAGAATCCAGACCGTCATCCCGAGACTCAGCATACACCATCGAGTACCTGAACCTGGCGGCAGACCCGGACCAGCTTAAGAAATATCCTCGGCTGGATATCAAAGTTGGCAATCATGACACAAAGTTTGTATTAGACTCTGGTGCATCCTTAAACTACATTCCAGTCACAGAATACGAAAGAATGAGTCCACGGCCTCCTCTGACATTTGCACCCGTGAGAGTCTTCACGTGGATGGCTAAGAAGCCACTTCCCTGCCTGGGGAAGTTCTCTGCGACCCTTAGTCATGACAACACAACCATATCAGCGGTCATCCACGTTATCAAGGGCCCAGAAGCAGACTGTCTACTGAGCTTGCCGACAGCTGAACGTCTTCACCTAGTAGAAATCCTTTTCAAGGTCAGCGACAACCAAGATGTGACCCGCCAGTTTCCTAGATTATTTCAGGGATTAGGCAAATTGAAAGACTGTCAGGTGCGACTGCATATTAATGAACAAGTCAGACCCGTCGCTCAACACCCTCGACGGGTACCATTCCATCTACAGACCGCTGTTGAGGAAGAGCTCCAGGATCTGTTAGCTGCAGATATCATCGAGCGCACTGATGGCCCGACCCGTGGGTATCACCAGTAGTTATTGTCCCGAAGAAGGGCACGGCCAACAAAGTCAGACTCTGTGTAGACATGCGCCTGCCCAACACTGCAATCGAAAGAGAACGACACCCGGGACCACATCTGAGCGATATGATCGCAGCTCTAAATGGGGCCACCGTGTTTTCCAAGTTGGATTTAAATAAAGGATACCATCAGCTGGAACTGGATGTAGGGTCAAGATATATCACCACCTTTGCAACTCATCTGGGGTTGTTCAGATATAAAAGACTGAGCTTCGGAGTTTCCTCAGCGGCTGAAATATTTCAGGAAGCAATTCGGCAAGTCATTCAAAACATTCCCAACACGCTCAACTATAGCGATGACATCCTTGTCTATGGGTCTGATGTACGAGAGCACGACATCGCACTCAATCGTGTCTGTCATGCCCTATTGGAGGCGAACCTGACTCTGAACAAAGAGAAGTGCGAATTTCACCAGGCCACACTGAAGTTCTTTGGCCATATCTTCTCTGGAGCTGGCATGAAGCCTGATCCTGACAAAATTGTGACTTTAAACAACACCAAGAGTCCCCAAGACGTCAGTGAGCTCAGGTCGTTCCTTGGGATGGCCCGCTACTGCGCTCGTTACATTAGGGACTACGCAACAATCAGCCATCCCCTCCGTATCTTAACCAAACAAGGTCAACCATTCGAATGGACTCCCCAATGTGAGCAGTCATTCAAGGAAATCAAGAGAGCGGTAGAATCGGCGGATCACCTGTCATACTTTAACCCAAAGCGAAAGACGGATATAACTGTGGATGCCAGCCCCGTGGGGCTTGGAGCCATCCTAGCACAATATGAGAATGACACAGATCAACGCTGTATCATTGCCTATGCGAGTCGTAGTCTGACTGACCCGGAACGGGCCTACTCGCAACCCGAAAAAGAGAGCCTAGCCGTAGTATGGGCATGTGAACATTTTCATGTTTTGATATATGGCAAACATTTCACCTTAATCACAGACCATCAAGCTCTTGTCACCATTTATGGAAACCCACGATCCAAGATGCCCCCGAATATACATTCACCATAATCCACAAACCGGGGCAGTCTGAAAATCCAGCAGACTACATGTCCCGGCACCCACTTCCATCGTCAGTCTCCAATCCATCCATCGCAGAAGAGTACATACATTTCGGGACTGACCAAGCCCTACCTCCAGCTATCCCCATGGATACCATTCGAGAGAGTATGGCACAGGATGTCATCCTGCAGAAAGTTCTTCACAGAGTTCGAAACAATCGATGGAGACACGACCCTCGGGATGAAGAGACTGATCCCCTTGTTAAACGTGAAATGCAGGCCTTCCGGCATGTATGTGGCGAACTGTCAGCTACCACTGACGGCATACTATTGCGAGACCAGAGGATTGTGATCCCCACTCAACTGAGACAAGGAGTGGTTGCTCTTGCACATGAAGGGCATCGGGGGATTGTGTCAACCAAACGAGCGCTAAGGGAACGAGTATGGTTTCCGTACCTCGATCAATTGATGGAAGCCACCTTGAAGGATTGTCACCTCTGTCAACTCACCGGCAAAAGTGATCCTCCAGCACCATTACACATGACCACCCTGCCCCTTGGAGTGTGGCAAGAGATCGCCATTGATTTCTATGGACCCCTGTCATCGGGCAAATATGTGCTGGCCATCATCGACGAGCATTCTAGATATCCCATTGCATGCTTCGTACCGTCTACAAACGCCTCTAGTACTCTTAAAGTACTTGATGAAGTCTTTGCAACATGGGGAGTTCCCAAGACAGTGAAAACAGACAATGGGCCCCCTTTCAATGGGCAAGACTTTGCAGCATTTGCGAAACACCTAGATTTCCATCATCGTAGGATTACGCCCCTCTGGCCACAGGCAAACGGGACAATCGAAAGATTCATGGCCACGCTCAAGAAGACCTTTCAACATGCTACCGCGGAAGGCAGAGATCTGCAAGTGGCACTCAATGAAGTCCTCCGAGCTTACCGCACAACCCCTCACGCGACAACTGGCCAGTGCCCAGCGACACCCATGCTGGGACGCCCCATGAGGAATCGCATTCCAACGTGGGATGGAGCCTTGAGAGCATCATCATCTGCAAGAGATCAACAGGAAATGATGGCAACTGACAAGCGCAATAAAGATAAAATGAAGTCATATGCAGATCACCGGAGAAGAGCGAGGTCGCTATCATTACATGAAGGGGACCATGTTCTCGTCAAGCAAGAGCAGCAGAAAAAGACCGACTGTCTGTTCAAGGACGAACCATTGTTGATCACGAAGAGGAAAGGAACTATGCTGACAGCGGAGTCCGAGCAGCGGCGAGTCACAAGAAACATCTTGCACTTTAAGAAATTGTCACGAGATACCTCCAGAACCATGACGAGTGAAATGGACACTCCCAGTTCGGAAGACCCACATTCTGCTGATCGTGAGAGCACTGCTCCGATCAATGAGACACTGAAAACCATAGTCCGAGAGCCAGGTCGCCACGGCCTCATCGTGACATACGTCCACCCAAGAGACTTATCGTAGAGATGGACTGAGAAGTCAGTATGTTTGTTTGTTTTGTTACAAAGGGGGGAGATGTTATGAAGTTAGCAGGCTAGTGGTTGTGGGTGGAGCCTAGGGGGAACAGGAAGAGGAGGAGATGGACAGAGGAAGGGGCAGATAGAGTAGGGACAGGAGAGAGGCTGGTGTTAAGCTAATAAAGCTCCAGTGATATAAAGAAGAGTGGCTGTATTTATTTGTAGCAGGATGCTACACTCCCCAGGCCTGAAAATGAACCTGCCTCCCTCCAAAGACCTGAAAACCCCCCCAGCCCTGCAACTTACCCGCACAACCATACAAACTAGCCCCAGCCTCACTTACATCAACGCATCCTCCACCAAGGTCCAAGGTCTTCCTGCTTCCGAGTTCCGCCCAGTAGCTGCGACAGCTAGACTAAGAACTGCATTATACATGCATATGCGTCGGTAAGGCATATGCGTCTTTAAGGCAAGCATGTTTATGGTTGTGTAGTCGGAACACACGTGGCTCTGACCACGTTGTTCTGACTGTTCCCCACGGACGTGCTATGAGAGTGGGAAAGCACTATGTAGTACGGCACAGTATTTGAGAAATGAAAGTAGCTATAAGAGGCCAAGAATACACATCACTTCACTGAGTATTGAAAGAGAAAAAGAAAGTAGTTCCCTCAATGTGAGCAGTGAAATGATGCACGTCATCCAATCAAAAGAATGGAAAAGAGGTTATGCTACCGTGGAGTGACAAGCACAATAAGATGAAGGGAAGCCATTGAATAAGGAGCTTACTAATGAGATTGGCAAGAATGGCAATCAGGGGTAAGCACTGTAATGGCTTAAAGCATACTGGAAGATTTTGTGTTATCTACAATAGGTCCTCTTCATCTATCTGTAGAGCCTATCTGTAAAGCCTGCTACAGTGTAAAAACCGACACAAAAAAGATTCTTGTTTACTATTAAGTATACCTATGGGATAACGAATTTAATCAGTCATGATTGTTTTCCTTTGAGTTGTAAAACAGTTCTTCATGCATTTCGTTGCAAATAAACCTTAGGAGACAGTGGCATGCCCGTACCAAGACAGGGCCAAGAGCTGGTCCAGTACGCACCTGGATGAGACTGGGCTCGGCGCTCCCTCTTGACTCTAGCACTGAGGACTTGCTGATAGCCAGAAATGATAGGATACTGTTCTCCTACTCTGGTTTGTTGCTATGGGTGATTTTCTTTTCCTATGCCTAAGTTTTTATAGATGGAAACGAGGAAAGCGATCCCCCTTCTGCAGAAAAAGGGGATGACTGACATTGGATCTCGGTTTATTACTTATTATCTCACCACAGTTATGGTGGCAAACTACTCTGAAATCAGCCTGGTAAATGACAGATTAATTCTTTCAGAAGCTAATCATTAACCCCAGTCTTACAAATTTCAAGTTCTGCTGCCTCAAGGGGGTACTCCGAGATACATGATGATGTCACAGGAAATATAAGGAAAAAGGCAACAGGACTGTAGTCTATTAAATCATAAAGGAAATCCTTGTGTATGCTTGGACCCGTGAATATATTCCCTTTCAGGGCATTTTGTAACTTCTAGCCCACCTTTGCCCAAAAAGAAAAAACAAGATTATTCAATAGTAATTGAGAAATAGAGGCCGGGCTAGTTGAAACCCTGTACCAATTACAAAAAGGGAGAATCTAAGCATACCCAGAGAAAAAAGTCGGTACTTCTGGGGAATCAGCCTGAAAGGACATGTCTGGCATTGGACCAAGTATACTAGATTGCTGCTGTAAACGTTGTTACCCTGGGAGACAAGTTAAATTGTTTTGTGCTACCATATTAGAGAAATTAACAGTAATCAATGCCAAAGTAAGCAAACTAAAATGCCCAGTCCTACAAGCTTGCTATCCCGAAGTCACTCCTTTCGGCCAGTCCATTTTGCTGCCCCTACATAGAATTCCCTTATGAGACACAACAAACAGAATCAGCATCTAATAATTCCTCAGAAAATGCAATTGTGTTGCAAAATGACCAAGTAAGGAAAGCAGAGCTTTAAATAAGACTAAGAATGACTTTCCTGAACTCCCCCTAGAATGTACACCTTATATGTTAATTCTGAAAGAAGTTCCAACTTCATCATCATCCAAGAAAGAGGACTTCACTGACTATAAAAAAATAAGACTCTTTATTGGCTTAAATTCAATGCAAGGCGGTCTTATGATTCATCATCAGAAATACTTTTTGTTGGAAGAACACTGTGGTTGGGCATGCAAAGGAAGGAATCCTCAGCAGACTGTGTAATGGTTAGCTTTAAAAACCCAGTCACTGTGAGATCTTACAATGTTGGCATAGCTTGAATGTTGTTCATGGCTCTATTAAAGCTCTGACTTTAGCATATTTTTATACACAGATTACATCTACTTTAATGAATGCTAATTCATTCAGAGCTCAGAGCAGCTTTAAAACTGAGACAAGGAACGGTTTTGAGATTCTATCTTCCTCGTGTAGTCAGGAATGACTTGTCGCCCATATTACAACATCGAAGCCCTGTACGGAATTATGCTCCAGGGGAAATATGGAGGGGGCCTCTGTACATCAAACAGCACCAAAACCACAAGAGAACCTTTTTTATAATTCCCACAAAACAAATCATAGCATCAAGCTGCTCTCGGGGGTGGCACAGGCATTCAAACAACACCCTCTAACCAGGGTTAGCTAGCAATCATGAATGAGTATGATATAATTTCTGTGCAAGATTCATGGACAAATTATATTTTTAGTGTAAATGATTTTCACTGTATGCATAGTCCAGCTATTCTGTCAAGCGCAGGTAAAGCAAACTCTAGAGCAACCCTTGTTTCAGTCAAACTAACAAAACTGGTTGTGAAAGAATAATCTATGACTCCATTCTACCAGTTGTTGCTTTTTAAGATTTTCAATTGTTTTGCTATTTTGCTGATTAATTATTATTGTAACCTTCTTGACGATCAATCCACTAAGGTTATTGATGATTTAAAATAAGACTGTAAATTTCCAGGAGGAATATAAAAAAGAGTTTCTGTTTTTATGGATCGGGGACTCCATCCTCTGTGTGTCATATATATAGTATATATATGCAACGGCAGTCGTGTGCTGATGACGAGCTGAGCTCGTCATGTAAAACGGCTCTTTGAATTTTGCCGCACACAGCGGGAAAAGCCGCTGCAGCGATGCGATTAAATATATATATATATACATATATATATATATAATTCACTGAAAAAACCATAGGTTTCACACCAGTTATAGTTAGGAATTAGCATTTAAAAAACCTATTAAATTCACTGAAAAAACCATAGGTTTCACACCAGTTATAGTTAGCTGGAAATTTTACTGATATAAAACCATTGAAATTCCCACGTTATAGTTAGTCGGACTCACTATAACTTGCGCGTGCAATGCACTGCTGATGACATCACATATTACATCACTCATGACATGGTCAGTGACATCACTCATGACATCACTGATGACACCATCCAGTGAATATGTGTCTTTCTGAAAAATAAATATTAGTGAGTTATGTTTAAATATTTAAATACATTTATTAGTGTTTCACTTTATGTATAAGTGGCTACATGTGTTGGTAAGTAGCTACATGCGTATGTATATGGGTTATTTGATATTTTTATTAGTATCAGTATGAGTGTCTATATAGTTTGGTGGAGGTATTACTTAGCACATAGATGCATGAGTGACTGACTCTTTGTTTGTATGTGTTTTGAAGACAGCATATGTACAGGACTGTATGGGTGGATGAGTGTCTATATGTGTTTGTTAGTGAGTGAATGACTGTCTCACTAGTGTCTTTATCAGTAACTACATATGTTTTAATCTAGTATATATGAATATTGATGTATATAAGTGAGTATATGTGAGAGTAAGAGATTGTAAGATTTCCTGTTTAAATAAGTATGTGTTTCTATAAGTGATTGTTTAAGAGAATAAATATGTGTAATTTTCAATAGAAGTAAGGTGGAAGTGTGTGTATAACTCTATATTCAAATAAATCGTTGTTCAATAGTTTATTTGCACGTGTGAATATGTGTGTGAGTAACTTTTGGATGAATGTCGGTGTGTAACAGGATGTATAGGTGTATCACTTCATATGATGAGTGAGTATATGTATGAGTGACTATATAGAACTGTTGGTGAATGAGTGAATGTGTATATAGATAGTGGAATTACTGAATTGCTTGTTGTAACTGATATAGGTATCTCCTTTTTTTATTTAAATTTCAGTTTCTATTTTTGAATATGTGTCTCAAGGGTTACATTATAGTGAAAGGAGGTCTGTCAATATGTCACAAGGATGGTGTCATGAGTGATGTCACTGACCATGTCATGAGTGATGTAATATGTGATGTCATCAGCAGTGCATTGCACGCGCAAGTTATAGTGAGTCCGACTAACTATAACGTGGAATTTCAATGGTTTTATATCAGTAAAATTTCCAGCTAACTATAACTGGTGTGAAACCTATGGTTTTTTCAGTGAATTTAATAGGTTTTTTAAATGCTAATTCCTAACTATAACTGGTGTGAAACCTATGGTTTTTTCAGTGAATTTCAAAGGTTTTTTTAATGCTAATTCCTAACTATAAGTTTCACTTTATAAATAAGACTGTTAGCACTCTAGTTGTTCTTTTTAACACTCTGGTACATTCTCTCATTGGGCTACAGTTGGGCTACATCTAGTTGAATTTTGGGCTACATTTTCAATTTTTGATCTCTGGTGGCCATCTTTGGGCTACATTGGGCTACTTTGGGCTACATTTGGGCTACATTTTGGCTCTAACATATATTAAGCCCAATGTAGCACAATACATATTTTTCTAAAGTTAATGTTTTTTACAAACCACTTCAGAATAGGGCTACCTGTCCCTACAATTATCCCAATTTTTTTTTTTTTTATTATTTTGGGGAGCGCTCCCGGAGCGCGCCCCGGGGAGCGCCCCGAAAAGCGTATTTTTACAAAGCGCCCCGGGGCGCGCTCTGGGGAGCGCCCCGTGAGCGCCAATATCGCAAACGAAAACATGATCGTGACGTATCGCGTAGCCGCGACCGCGTGATACGCACGGCGTAAGCGCACCCGGAAGTACTCGAGCGAATACGATCGCACAACGTAA
Source organism: Lissotriton vulgaris (assembly GCF_964263255.1). Lineage (NCBI taxonomy): Eukaryota > Metazoa > Chordata > Amphibia > Caudata > Salamandridae > Lissotriton > Lissotriton vulgaris. The sequence continues at coordinate 1,474,768,456 of NC_141685.1, forward strand.
ACTTCCGACGCGCTTACGCTGCGCGACCCGGGGCGCGCCCCCGGGCGCGCCCCGGGCGCGTAGCGTAAGCGCGTCGGGTCATGTGAGCAGAAAATAACACTTTTCATTGGTTCATAACAGTTTTGGTTTCATAATGATGAAGCCCCTGGTCTTGTGACCTGAAAATAACACTTCTCATTGGTTCAGGACAGTTTTTTTTTCTAAATGATGAAAGACCCCACCTTTTTTCCTTATTCTGACTTTGTCCTTTGACTGAGGAAGACCTGTTTGTTGCTCTGTCTACTTTTTTGCTCTAAATAATGGCTTCATTAGTAGCATCAGCTGGTGCATCTGCCCCACCACCACCACCACAACAACCAAGAGGACCAGCTCCAAATTATATTGGTGGTCAAGAACAGGAGGAGGAAGAGGAAGAGGAAGAGGAGGAGGGGAGAAGAAGATGGCTGCCTGAAGAAAACACACCTTATAAACCCAAACCACACTTCATTTGGCAGTTTTTTTCAATTCCAGAGGGGAAAAAAAAGGTGAATGCGCCCAAAGTCACTTGCCTCATCTGCAATGATGAACTTTCACGGGGCAACCCAAATAAGAAATATTCTTTTGGTAACTATACCATGATTCGGCACATGACAAGAAAGCATCCAAACAACTACTCTCGTGCAGAGTTCCGGGAACTGGCCAGTAACCTCCCCCATTCATCAAGGACCCCCTCCCAAAGAAACCAACCCACTTCCTCGGAACCAGAAACATCCGAGGTGATGCCTTGCATTCAGCCGAGATTTGCTGATTTTAAAATTACTTGCACTGCTTGTGGCAAGCTTATCTCCTATGGGGAACAAAGTGTGAAACTCATCGTCCTTGCAGGTGATAATCACAAGTGCCCCAAAAAGAAGTAATTTTTTGGGTTTTTTGTTTTTTTGCTCCAGTTGAGCCAGTTTCAATTCCCTTTTTTTGTTTCTCCCCCCAAAAAAATACAAAAAAATATATAAAACTGTTTTGAAAAGCCAAAAAAAGTTCAAAAAGTACAAAAAACACAAAAAAAATATAAAACAACAAAAAGAAGAAAAAAAAAAGTTCTTTTTAGAACTACCTCCAATTTCTAAATCAAAACTTCATTTTTTAAACACTCTGTCACCTTTTTTCATCATAGTGCGCTCCCAGGGCCGCTCCCCGGTGCGCGCACCGTGCGCTTCCCCCGCGCAAAACGAAAAAAAAAAAAATATTTTAAATGCCCCGCGGGGCCCTTTTATAGCCCCCACATCAAACCTAGGGGGTCAAAGGGGTCTATCCCTGACGCCTTATGGTCAGTTCCCACTTTGTTTTAGCCACCTCTTATGTCTCGATTTTACCGAGACACAAGATGGCGACCGCTCTGGACTGTTTCGAATGTTTACAGACACCCGAGAGCCAATCAGCTTTCCATGCGCACCTCGCGTGGCGCGCCTGGAGCGCTCTCCGGTGCGCGCACCGGTGCGCTGCTATAGATATATATATTTTTTTGAACCTAAATTACTCAAAATCCACTGGAGCACATATCTTGAGACATAGCAGAGGCACAGCGGGCTACCAGTCCCTACAATTTTGCCAAGTTTGGTGTAAATCCATTCAGCCGTTCAGGCTAAAAGTGAAATCGACCGCCCTATGGAAATTAACATGGGGAAAACGCGTTTTGGGACCCCCCTTTTATCTCGGCCCCCGCTTGACGAATCCCCCCCAAACTTTCAAGGAAGGACCGGAGCTCGACGAGGCCATTTTCAGGAAATTTTCAGGCAGATTCGTCAACCGGTGCCAAAGTTATTCCAAATAGAATTTTGAGATTTAACATTGAAAAAAATCCTAACTATAACTACCTACTGGCGACCGCCAGTAGGTAATATATATATATATATATATATATATATATATATATATATATATATATATATATATATATATATATATATATATATATATATATATATATCCGTTTCAGAATTTCTGAAGAAATGGCAGGCACTCACAGGGTTCCCAGTTCATGGCTGCTTTAATGAAAACAAACAAACTCGTTTCAGCCTTTTTGCCTTTTTCAGTGCACATTCATAGTCAAGAAGCTTTGTTGCACTATCAATTTAAAGCGTCACAATCATTGCTTTTAACTGGAGGGTTTCTTCTCCATGAACAAATGTGTGCTTGTAGAACAAACCTAAATAAAGTTTTCCTAACTATAACTGACATGTAACCTTTGTTTTTTTGTGTGAATTTTAATGGTGCTTACAATGTTAGCAACGATTTTGTAATATTGGTCCAGTTTAGTTTAGTGGAGTGACGTGTTATTAAGTGGAGGGTGGTACAATATATTGGAATGAGGGATAGTGGTGTAGTGTATCGTGGAATACCTTACAGAGGAGTGGCCTTGAGAGGAGCCGCATAGAGAGGAGTGATGTATAGTGAACCCGGATACAATAGAGTGGTGTTTTTTTGGTGTGGCATTGAGTGTAATGTTGTACAGTGGAGTGGTATGCAGTGGGATAACATACGGGTGAGTGTGGTAAAGTGGATTGATGTCCAGTAAATAATGTTGAGTGTATTCACGTACACTGTAGTGAAGCACAGAGTAGTGCTATACACAGGAGTGTTGTACAGTTTAGGGCCTATGTACTGAAATAGTGTACGGGTGGATTGGAGTGGCATAGAGTGGAGTGGTGTAAACTTAAATAGCGTATGCTGGAGTGGGATATACTGGAGTGCTGCAGAGAGGAGTGGAGAAAATTTGAGTGGTTTACAGTGGGCTTACTTAAAGTGGAGTGTGGTACAGTGTAGTGTAGAAAAGTTAAATTGCCTAAAATAGGGTGACATATATTGCCGTGCCATATAATACAGTGGTCCTGAGCGGTATACTGTAGACTACAGTGGGGTTCAGTGTAATATAATACAGTGCAATAGTGTGTAGTGAAGTAGCATAAACTATAGTGTCATAAAGTAAAATACCGTACAATTTATTAGTGTTACTGGATTAAAGTTGACTTTATTGGCATTAACTGTTCAGACATACAGTGGAGTGCAATATAGTAGAACAGTGTACAGTACAGTTGTGTCCAACCAATCGGGTTAATTAGAGCAGCACAGACTGTAGTCACCTATGGTGAAGTGTGGTTTAGTGGAGTGTGCATAATGGACTATTGTGCAGCAAAATAGCATACAGTCAGTTGTGGTACAGAGCAGTGGCGTATAGTGCATTTCAGTTTAATGCAGCGGTGTAGAGTGTGGTAGCGGAGACTGGAATAGCATACGCTTCAGTAGTGTACAATGAAGTGAGCCATAGTGGAATAGCATGTAGTGTAATAGTGTAAATTGGAGTAGGATGTAGTGGAATAGTATTAAGGTGCAAGCAGTGCAGTTTAGGGACGTCTAGTAAAGGATGGCATAAATGACAGTATAATAGAATACAGCGGAGAACAGTATTACAGTGCAGAGTATAATGGTGTACATTGTAATTGTGTATAGTCCAGTTGGGTCGAGTAAAGTGGAGTAAGGTACAGTGGATTAGCAAATAATGTAGTGGTGTATACCGTGGTGTCATAAAGTGGAGTAGCGTACTGTACGTTTTGTACAGTGGAGTGGTATAATTAAACAGATGAACAGTGAAGTGGTGTAAAGTGGAGTGCGTACATTAAAAGAAGCATAACCTTGAAGTGTGTTCAAAGCTGGAAATGATTTTTCTAAAAAAAAGATATACTATAAAATCTAAATATTGTGAGTGTCCCAAAAGCTAGTTAAATTCAATGCATGTTGCTTCATTTTGCGGTGGGCTGAATTTGCGGAGTCATGTTACGCAAAGTACTGCAAAATGGTAAAAAATCTTCACGAGCTGCGCAGAATTCTGCGAAGACGCAGAATCGCTTTTTCCGTCCGTTCACAATGCATTTTTCCTGTTCGGGGGGAAATATCTCGGGAACTTGCCTATGCACTCACAGCCATCTTGTTCCACTTGTCCCGCCCACGCGCGATTCGTGTTTCCTGTACGTGAACGCGGATGTCCAATGGCGCGACTGAATGATGTGTTCGCGATCGCACATTCTCGATGGATCGTGCTGTCAGACACAAAAGGATAGGAAAACTCGTCACCGAAGGCAGGGATCCCGGTAAGTCGCTTGTGCGATCACACATTTTGAAAGCGCAAACCTGGAAAAAATTCTGCTACAACGCTGATCGTGGAATTTTCGTTAATTCCGCATTCTCCGCAGAAAACGGAGTTGCCAAAATTCCACAAATTCTGCGAGCAGACCGGAATTGACCGCCCAGGTCTACTTAATTCATTTAAATGTGTATTGCGCAATTCCGTCATTCGAATTCGGCTATAACGTGACGGAATTAGATATTGTGGTGCAAAGATGCTTATTTTGAGTAGTGCATGTAAGTAGTGTTGTATGTTTGTGAAATATGGGTGTATTTCACTGCACCACGACATCATAAGCTGAATTGGCTGTTGACTGACTTTACAAAAGTTCTAGGCAGGTATGTTGTTTTTAGGTAAATTTTTCCTGTGAACTGCAGTATGACTTCGGATATAGGGAAGTAATTGGTTTGGTATTTTTGCCCTACCTATTAACACTTTACTAAAGTGGTATAGAACCTGGACTTCTGTGGAAATTTAAGTTGAGCGCTCGATGGGACTCCGTTTGCTTTGTGATATATATATATATATATATATATATATATATATATATATATATATATATATATATATATATATATATATATATATATATATATATATATATATATATGTATATATATATTTATATATTTTTTTTTTCGCTAAAAAACAAAGGTTACAGGGGTTATAGGGACGTTATAGTTAAGTTCACATTTCACTCAAACAAAAACTAGAGAAATTCAGCAGTTATAGTTACCTGAGCTAACTATAACTTTAGTCCCGGCAATGCATTGTTTATGACCTCACATATAACATCACTCATGACATGGTCAGTGGCATCACTGATGACATCACTAATGCCATTATCCAGTGACTGTACGTTTTTTGTAAGTGTCTATGATTGTTAAACATAAATAATAGGCTACTACAAAAGTTACATTATTATACTAGGTGCCCAATTAATGAGTGATACTATTTCTAACATTATGTGAGTAGCTGTGGGTATCCAAGTTGGTGTCAGAGTGGCTGTATAGGTATGTGAGTGGCTGTGTCAGTGGCTGTATGTGTGTATAATTTGGTGTGTATGCAGCTGTGTGTATGGCTGTGTGAGTGGCTCTATTGGTTAGTGAGTCGGTGTGTCAGTGGTTATATGGGTGAGTGGGTGGCTGTGTGAGTGGCTGTTTGAGTGAGTGAGTGGGTGTCTGAATTACCGATGGGTGAGTGTGTAGGTGTTTGAATGGTTTTATGAGTGAGTAACTGGGTATGTGAGTGGCTGTATGGGTGGGGTATACAGCTGGAATATCGACGTGAAAATATCGACTAGCAGAAATATTGAGGTAAGAATATCGACTTTGTTAAATATCGACAAAATAAATATCGATGTAAATATCGATTTTTTAGAATAGCAGAAATATTGACATTTAAAAATATCGTTGTATAGAATATAGATGAGAGAAATATCGATGTATATAATATCTATATATTAATTTGTTGTGTTATATGTATTTATTAAAATGTATTTCTTATGTTAATTTTATTGTAATTAAATGTTTTATGTTAATATTATTTGAAAAAATGTAATATATTTTATAAAATTTTTGTAAATTTTTTAGGAGCGGGTTATTGGTTTTATAGGGGATAAGGGTGGGTAGTAATTTAAAAACGTTGTGTAAAAATTTTGTTTAATTTAACAATCTAACGAAAAAAATTAATGAATTTAGAAATTTGAAAATGAAAAGTGAAAATAATTTAGATATTAAAAAAATGTATTTAAATTAAGTATGTGAAAGATTTAGTAGCGGGTTGTTGGTTATATAGGGGATAAGGGTGGGTAGTAATTTAAAGTTTGTTTGTTTATTTATTATAAATAAAAAAAAATTAAAAAATCGAAATTTGAAATTAAGATTATTTTATAATTTACATTAATTTAAGTGTGTGATTGTTTTATTAGTGAGTTGTAGGTTATATAGGTGCTAAGGTTGGGTACTAAATAAAAATACTGTGTGTTAATATTTATAAAAATTTTATATTGTTATTAAAACAAATAAAACATCGAAAATTCGATTTTTAAAATCGAAATACGTTTAGAAATTTCAATTTTATTTTAAAATTAATTGTGTAATTGTTTTATTAGTGGATAATTTGGATTATAATGGATAAGGTTGGGTAGTAATAGTAAAAATATGTGTAAATTTAGTATTTAAATTATTTTTGGGGAAAATAAATAAAATATTTTTCGAAATTTAAAATTAGAAATTAAACAAAATGTAATAATATTTTAAATTTGATATTTAAAAAAATGAAAAAGTTGTAGGAGTTGTTAGTTGAGTTTATAGGGGGAAGGGTGAGTAAGATTAATAAATTATTGTGCTTTACTGTCCAGCACTTTCCCAGAGTTACGTTGGATTGGACTTTGAATAGTAATTTATTATGGTTTACTGTCCAGCCCTTTCCCTGAGTTATGTTGGATTTGGAGTTAGAATAGTAATTTATTATGGTTTACTGTCCAGCACTTTCCCTGAGTTATGTTGGATTGGAGTTAGAATAGTAAAATATTATGGTTTACTGTCCAGCACTTTCCCTGAGTTATGTTGGATTTGGAGTTAGAATAGTAATTTATTATGGTTTACTGTCCAGCACTTTCCCTGAGTTATGTTGGATTGGAGTTAGAATAGTAAAATATTATGGTTTACTGTCCAGCACTTTCCCTGAGTTATGTTGGATTTGATGTTAGAATAGTAATTTATTATGGTTTACTGTCCAGCACTTTCCCTGATTTATGTTGGATTGGAGTTAGAATAGTAAATTGTTATGGTTTACTGTCCAGCATTTTCCCTGATTTATGTTGGATTTGGAGTTAGAATAGATTATTATTAAGGTTTACTGTCCAGCCTTTCCCTGAGTTATGTTGGATTTGGAGTTAGAATAGTAAATTATTAGGGTTTACTGTCCAGCACTTTCCCTGACTTATGGACTTATGTGGATTGGAGTTAGAATAGTAAATTATTATGGTTTACTGTCCAGCACTTTCCCTGAGTTATGTTGGATTTGGAGTTAGAATAGTACATTATTATGGTTTACTGTCCAGCACTTTCCCTGAGTTATGTTGGATTTGGAGTTAGAATAGTAAATTATTATGGTTTACTGCCCAGCACGTTCCCTAAGTTATGTTGGATTTGGAGTTAAAATAGTAAATTATTATGGTTTAATATCCAGCACATTTCCTGAGTTATGTTGGATTGGAGTTGGAATAGTAAATTTTTATGGTTTACTTTCCAGCACATTCCCTGAGTTATGTTAGATTTGGAGTTAGAATAGTAAATTATTATGGTTTACTGTCCAGCACTTTCCCTGAGTTATGTTGGATTTGGAGTTAGAATAGTAAATTGTTATGGTTTACTGTCCAGCACTTTCCCTGAGTTATGTTGGATTTGGAGTTAGAATAATAAATTATTATGGTTTACTGTCCAGCACTTTCCCTGAGTTATGTTGGATTTGGAGTTAGAATAGAAAATTATTATGGTTTACTGTCCAGCACTTTCCCTGAGTTATTTTGGATAGGAGTTAGAATAGTAAAATATTATGGTTTACTGTCCAGCCCTTTCCCTGAGTTATGTTGGATTTGGAGTTAAAATAGTAAATTATTATGGTTTACTCTCCAGCACTTTCCCTGAGTTATGTTGGATTTGGATTTAGAATAGTAAATTATTATGGTTTACTGACCAGCACTTTCCCTGTGTTATGTTGGGTTTGGAGTTAGAATAGTAATTTATTATGGTTTACTGTCCAACACTTTTCCTGAGTTATGTACGATAGGAGTTAGAATAGTAAATTATTATGGTTTACTGTCAAGCACTTTCCCTGAGTTATGTTGGATTTGGAGTTAGAATAATAAATTGTTAATGTATTTTAAAAAAAAAATGAAATCCCCAAAAATCTTTTTTTAATAATATTTGTAATTATTATTACAGATACATATTTAATAACATTTTTATTTAAAAAGTATACATTTTTATAACATTTTAACATTTATATCACAAGTTTATGAATTTATAAATTATAATAGTTATATAGTCTTGTGAAAAAAACAGTTTTTATTGTTAGATTTGTTTGTAGATGGAAACATTTAAACATTTTTATAATTTTTTTTAATTTAACATTGCAGTATTTGTAACATATACATTGTATTTTTTTATTAATTAGCATATTAAATTTTAATATTTTAAAACAACATTTAATATGTTAATTAATTTACATATAATTGGCATTTCCAAAAGTATATACATAACATTGTTCACATTTTTATATTATAAAAAAACACTTTTTAATTAATAAACATATTTTTAATATACAATAATTTATTTATATATATTTTATATTAAAAAATTAATGTATATTTTACATTATTCATATGTTTATTGTAAACATTTAGAAAATGATAACAATTTATGAAAAATAATTAGCAATTTTTTAAAACATTTGTTCATTCATTAATATGGGGATTAAGTCCTATTTTTGTTTTTATTATGCTGCCATTTTGTTTTGTCTTGTTCACTTTTTAGTCTATCTACATCGTTGTTTGGGTCATTTCTGAAGACGGAACCTGGCGGTTGGGAGCTGCTTCGTGTTTGTTAATGTAAGTTTAATTTTCATTACTTTTAAGTTAATTTTAAGTATTTATTTAGCTAGTTTTAGTGTGTATGTGTTGCTATGTGTCTTATTTAACTGTTTATGTGAAAAGTACATGTTATTTAAGAACGTTAGTCATAGCGTACTTAGTTTGCTATTTAATAGGGATGTAATGTTAATGTTTTGTATTAAAGTATTACTTTATGTATTTTACTACCTTTTATATGTTATTTCTTGGCTTTGTGGGTTTAGTATTTATTGCGGGTGGGTTTTGTTTGTACTTTATTTACAGGTGTTCGTTTTGGTGACCAGATGGATTTGATCTTGGTTTTTTTTTACATACAGGGAAATGTTTATATACATTTCCTTATTTTTCGGGATTTAGGATCGTTTTTTATCGTGATTTATTTTCGGGTTTTTCATGGCTCCGTTATCCAGAGGATTTCTACGTTGGACTCTTTTTATACAGTTGTTTTTCTTGCATTTTGTGGGGATTATTTTACGATGTGGATTGCTTTTGGTTGGATTCGTTTTGAAACCATCTATTTTGAACACATTCTACAGCTGCAGAACTGTAAATTATTATTTATTTATTTATTGGGGTGGATTATGTTTATTGATGAATTTGTTGTTTAATTAGTTATATTATGTCTTGTGATAATAATTTTCATTTAATTTTACATGACATGATTTAACTAATGTAAAAAAAAATGGTCTATTTTATTTATTGTTTGATGGTATGCTATTTGTATTTTGTTAAAGGATAGATTTTGCAATTAGGTCCAAGTATTCTAGACCTTGGATACTTGGGTACATTCTTGTTTTTTGTTGTAGGTATTCGTACATATTTAATATTTGTTTACTTAGTTTTGGCCCTATTTTTGATAGCGATTGCTCAATTTTTAGTTCTTGGTAGCTTTGCTCTCTTTTGATGCATTGGATTAGTATATGAAGTGTTGGTTGTGTTCTTCCTATTGTGGCTTGGAAGGCATTATGCCATCCTTCTACTGCGTTGTTGGTTTTGGCTTTCTGCGCTATAGTGCTAGCGTACACATTCCACCATGGAATTTGGAACTTAGGTTGTCTGCGGTGACCAGAACGATGTAATCTTCCTACCCAGGTGTCTTCAAAATAGTCTAAGAAGGGAGTTAATTTTTCTCATTACTGCGGTAGAAAGGGCTGTCAAGTAATACATTGTAATAATTAGCCACTTCTGTTGTTGGGACATATGCCAGTGCTATTAATTTTTTAATCTGGTAAGCAAAGTTACTGTTTGTAGAATATTCTATGGTTAAAGTAGATTTATGTAAGTGTCTCCATATACTTTGGTTGTAGTGATAATAACACCCTTGTATTGCAGTGTGTGGATATATTTTAAGTATAGCTTGAATCATAGCTATTTCAAAGTCTATTATGATTCTTTGTGGGTAGTAATTATATGTAAAATCTTTGAATGTTGTTAAGATTTCTATGTAGGTTGCATTTGTTTTATTTGGCCAGCAGTGTATAAATTAAGGGGATATTAGTTTCCTGGTATTCACCGTGGATGGTGTAAAGTTGATAGAAAGGTTTGGGACACACTTTAAAAGTTCCGTCCATCACCCATGTTTCACACGATTCTAGTTTTTGCAAATTGCTATTTATTGCAAAAAGTGAAATTCTTTTATTATGACTTTGGTTATCATACATTAGGGGCTCCATTTGGATGGCGGGCGGATTGCCCCCGCCAGGCTGGCGGTAGCCACCGCCAGCCTGGCGGGGGAAATCCACCCGCCATCCTTCCCTGTATTCCCCCCGCCATATTAGAATGGCGGGGGGACCACGGCGGAGCAAAACACCGGCCGCCATTTTTCCGCCCCAGTCACCATGCGGCCGGGGCTGAAAACGAGTAACATGCAGGCGGTGTCTGTCAGACACCGCCCGCAATATTACAATGGGCATTTTTCAATGCCTTACGTGGTGGCAATGCCGCAACGGAAAGGCATGCGGTGTTCACTCTGGGGGCCCCTGCATTTACATAATCAAAGCGGTAGGCACCGCGCGGTGCCTGACGCTTTGATTATGAAAATGCTGCAAAGCATTTTTAGTATTGTGGTGGGCGGAGCACAGAGCTCCGCCCGCCACAATACTAAAAATACAGGATGTGCCCGCCACAGTGGCGGGCACATCCTAATGGTGCTTGCGGGACCCCCGCCCTTAGGGCGGGCGGTCCCGATTTCCGATAGGATGCCATCCTAATGGGGCCCTAGGAATTTATCTTCATTATGGGTAATAGTATATTCTGGATATATTTTAATCTCTTCAAAAGTTTCAGGTTGTGGTGGAGTTGGATCAGAAGCTCTTTTAGTTTTAGCTATTAATCTTTTCAAGTTGGGGATTGAAGGTAACTGTCCAGTTACGTGTTCTGGGACTTTGGTCAAAACATTTTTCAAAATAGTGGTGCTTGTTTCTTGGGAGCCACGTACATTTACAACATTGTTATCGACAGTAGTTGCTCCACCATAGCATGCAGTTGAATAATATTTACTACATTTCCAATGGGTTTTATTCTCTTTGACTTTTTCTTGGGTGTAGGTATAACCCATGTAGCTGAGCATTATTTTTCCTTTTTGAGATGTTATAAAAGTAGCTCCTTCTGCCATTTCTAAGGTAGATCTGTGAAGACATATATATGTGTTTTTAGTAAATGCGTTAAACATTTATTTTAATGTGCAGGTTACAATATGAAATTTAAAAATGTACTTACAATGTTGTTTTTTAAGCTATTCCGATGTTTTATGTTCTTATATTCAGAGTTTCACTGTTGAATGTCCTGTAGTTGTGGTAGAGAATAGTAGTAATTAATAATATAGTTTCATACTTGTTTGTTTCTCTTTTCTGATTATTAATTGACACAGTGGGTATACTTACTTAATTTAGTAGAAGCTGTTGTTTGTGTAGATGTAGATTGGTAGATGAAGTTTATCGAATCTGAAAAAATAAGTGTTACTATTAGTTATTTATTATAATTGGATATATTTAAAGCTCATAACATATCAAGTCATTTCGAATTTCTGTTTGCTATATTCTTATTTATTTACAACGTTTCTATGTAGGCATTGATAAGGCTGTTCATATTTTAGTTAACTTTATTTATTGTGGCTGTTGTTGATAGGGTTTTTTAGTTCAATTTTAAAAAAGAGAGAACATTTATTTAGTACAGGGAGTTTAGCTAATTTTCGTGAAGTTTTTATAGTACATAAAATGGGAGTTCACTTACTTGAGTTGTAGTAGACTGCGTTGTAGTAGTTGTGCAGGTGTGTATTCTCTTCTCTTCAGCAAAGTAACGGTTTTTCTCCAAGTTTGGGCCAAAAATGGTAATTTTAGTTAAGTATGTAATTGTTTTTATAGTACTGAGTTAAGTAATTCTTCATTTTGATTGGTTAAATTACATGTATTTTAAATTCATTGGATGAGAACCTTAGTTTGAATTTGATATCCGTTATTTTTAAATGAGTCTGTTTTATTAGTAATTTCGTTCTAGTATATATTTAAATATGTTTTGTATGTGTTTCATATTTATAGTTTATAATGTTAAAAATGTTTAAATATGTGAAGTGTTAATAAAACTATTCGAAAATGAGTATATTAGAATTATTAAGTAAGTTTATATTAATTAGTGTATTTAAAAATATTATATATATATTTATAAAATATATAGTATATTTATATATGTTTTTAAAGCATTATTTTCAATGTAATAATTATAAAATATTAAATTTGTTGAGGGTATTGTGTATTTAAGGGTATAGATAAAAAGTCTATATTTTTAGTATATTTATTTAGGTAGTAAGTCGATATTTGTGTTATCGATATTTGTGTAGCTGGTAAGGGTATTTCAAGAATTGTTGATAATGTAGTAGTCGATATTTATGTACTCGATATAATTGTTAGCGATATTAATGTAGTCGATAAAAAATATCGATATTTGTGTAAATCCTTGTTTAAGTATATGGTGACGATATTTTAGTAGACGATGTTTTTGCGACGATATTTTTGTAGGCCGGTGTTTTTGTAATCGATATTTCATCATGGAAACGTATGAGTGAGTGGCTGTTTGAGTGGGTGCTTAGTGAAGAGAGTTGGTGTGTGAATGGTTGTATTGGAGAGTGTTTTTATGTGTGAATGGCTGTATGGGTGAGTTAGCAAATGTGGAAGTGTTTGTATGGATGTGTGAATGGGTATGTAAGTGGTTGTCTAGTCGTGTGTGTTAGTGTGTATGAGTGCTTTTATGGGTGGGTGAATGGGTGAGGGAGTGGATGTGTGAGTGGCTGAATAGGTGAATAAGTGGGTGTGTTAGTAGTTGTATGGGTGAGTGTGTGGCTGTGTGAGTGGCTGTATGGGTAAGGGACTGGTTGTATGAATAGTGGTATGGGTGAGTGAGTGGTTGTGTGAATGGCTGTTTGAGTGAGTGAGTGGATGTTTGAGTACCTGTATGAGTGAGTAAGTGAGTATGTGAGTGGCTCTATGGATGAGTGAATGGTTGTGTAGTGGTGTGAGTGGGTGTGTGAGTGGCTATGTTGATGATGTCATCAGTGATATAATTTGAGATGTCATCAGTGATGTCATTGACCATATCATGAGTGATGTAATATATGAGGATATAAGCAGTGCATTGCGGGGGCGTAAGATAGTTAGCTCAGTTAGCTATAACTGTTGAATTTTACCAGGTTGTATGAGTGAAGTCTGATCCTAACTATAACATCCCTGTAACCTTAGTTTTATTTAGGTGATTTCTTAAGGTTTTTTTAACTCTATTGCCTAACTTTAACAATCCTGTAACCTTTGTTTTTTTCGGTGAATTTCTAAGGATGTGTTAATGTTATTTGCTAACTATAATGTCCCTGTAACCTTTGTTTTTTAGTAAATGTCTAGGGTTTTTACATTTTTATTTCTAACTGTAACCTGTAACCTTTGAAAGTGAGTGTGTGAGTGAGTGCATGAGTGTCTTAGTGGGTATGTGAAGGGGTGTGTGAGTGTCTCAATTGAGGTCTGAGTGGGCATGTGAGTGTCTGAGTAGGTCTGGGAGTGGCTGCATAAGTGTCTCACCGAGTGTGTGAGTGTATGAATGGGTCTGTCAGTGGGAATGTGAATGCCTGAGTGGGTGCATAACTGTCTGAGTGGGGCAGTGAGTGGGTGTCAGAGTAGCTAAGTGGGTGTGTGAGTCAGTCTGTGAGTGCATGAATATCTGAGTGTGTCTAAGAGTGGGTGACTGAGTTTCTGACTAGTTCTGTAAGTCAGTGTGTGAGTCTCTGAGTCACTCTGTGAGTGAGTATATGAGTCTCGGAGTGGGTCTGTGAGTGACTGCAAGAGTCTCTGAGTGGGTCTGTGAGTGAGTGCATAAATCTCTGAGTGGGTCTGTGAGTGTCTGCATAGACCTTGGACTTTGTGTGTGCAGAAGCAATCATTTCATCTGTGTACCTGCCTGCATGACATCGGGCAGGGAAACAGATGAAAACTCTGCTTCTAGCAAGCAGGTGAATTTTGACAGCTCCCACTTGCATGCAGCGAAGTTGGTGCTTGCTCTTGCTTGGCGGAAGCGGTTACAGCTCCCACAAAGCAAGAGCAAATAGTTATGCCCAGGGGTAGGCACCCCAAGATATAGGGAGCCAGTCCTGGGAGGTGGCTGTCCCCAGGGACAAATTAATTGTTCTAGGAGGGGGAGCCTGACCCCCTCCTTTAATTGGTACAGGCTAGCCCCTGGGAGGTGGTGGTTCCTGTGGCCGTATATGGCCTGGAAGAGGGGCCTCTGGCCCTCCTCCCACTTTTAAAAACGTTCATCCGCCCCAGGAATGTGATGGCCCCCACTGGCTCCCTTGAGCAGGTGGAGTGGGGTCCACATGACCCCCTTGCTTATTAATGGAGCCCCGGGGAGCTGGTGGTCCCAGGGGCTCTATAGGGCCTTAGGAAGACCTGTGATCAAGGTCTTACTGACCAAAACACACCAGGAGCACTACAGAGGCTAATGAAAGGAAATAAAGAGCATATTTACCCAGGTCATGAGTGCAGCACTTTCTTTCCTGTGGAGGGAACTTTACTTGATATTAAGCAGCATGATCCTGCTGCTTACGTCGCACCACTAGTAAGGTGCCTTAATTACTCATGAGGACCACCTGTGATCAAGGTTGTACCAACGGAAACGCATCAGGAGTGCTGCAGTGGTTAGTGAAAGAAAATAAAGAGCATATTTGCACGGTTTGAGAGTGCAACTCTTTCTTTCTTATGGATGTAACTTATGTATATAAATTACCTAGTGCCTAGTGGCAGTTGCTATTAAGTAGTTATAGTTATATAGTTAGCATTGCGTTTCCATAGGAAAAGCATTTTTAGTGTTGCTATTAACTGTTACACCATTTTGAAAAAGTTTTTTTGCCTAATTTCTACATGGAAAGTTTCAGGGATAGTGGGGGGCAAGAAAAGGTGGGTTGTCCCAAAAAACAAAACCCCCATGCATTTTTCATAGTCTTCTTTAAGATGGGCACCCGCAAAAACTGCTGAACAGAATTACACCAAATTTGGCATGAAGCTAGATCTTGATGCCCAGGTTGTACTTTTTATGATATCGTGTAAATCTGTTAGTAGTTCTTGAGAAATTAAGAGTCAAATAGTACTGTATATCTAGATGGTTGTGTCAGTGAGAAGCTCAAGAGACACTTGCATGAGCACCAATTTAAAATAGAGCATTCAGGACCTCTGGGACTTAGTTCCCTGTGCTGCAATTTTTTTTAAAGAAATATAAGGGGGTAGGGTAAGGATCCCCTGACCCCCTAGGCCCCATGGGGAGACCCAGAAAGATCCCTCTTGATGCCAAAAAGAAACAAATATCAACAAAAAAAATGGAAAAAGACAAAATGGCGGCTTGGACTTATTTATTAGTGTTATGTCCCAGGGAGCTGTATTTATGAATGGGAAGTGGGCTGCAAGTCTCCCCATCCAATCCATTAAAAGCCCAGGGGAGCCCAAAACATGCATGTTAGGGTAGGGGACCCTGCAGTCCCCCTTCACAAGACATTAAAGGCCCCAGTGCGCTCACCTCCAGGGCTGTAATGTGCATATAAGAGAAGTCCCCCTCCCAAGATAAATAAAAGTCCTGAGGAGCCCACCCTAGGGTTGGCTCATAAGCTAGGTCCACTTCTGAGACACAGCAGTTTCTCTACCCATATAGGCGTCTGTAGGGAAGCCTGTGTTTGCTCCCACTTGGTGGTAGCATTTTCAAAACACTGCCAAGTGGAAGCAGACACAAAGTTTGCTTCTAATGGGCGGGAGCTTCGAAAATGCTCCCGTACGCTGGTAGCAGTCTTTTGATCTGTTTCCCTACCCGCACTGAAGGGAGCAGGGAAACAGACCAAAAAATTTCTCCTGACTGGAGGGCAGGAGCCGCATTAGTAGCTGCTCCCTCCAGGTGAGAGCAATGCTTGATCCTGCTGCATGCGAGGAGCCGGTTGGGGCCATGAAAGGTTACGGGCTCCCCCTGCAGCACCCAACAAGTATATAGTGGGTGCCCTGAGTGGGCACCAACCTTTAAAAAATAAGGGTCCCAGGGGATGGGGTCCCTGGGCTGATAACCGCTTGGGGTGGGGGAATACACACCCCCTGTCCTTAATTTTTAGAAATGGTCTTGGGGATGGGATCCCTAGGGTCTAACAAGGCTTAGGGTGGGGAGCTATACGGCCTCCCTCCACTTTATGTAAATGAGTGCTTCTCAGGGATGGGGTCCGCAGGGTCTAACAACAAAGGTCTGGAATGGAGTCATGCAGACCTCTCTCCCCTTTATTGAAATGAGCTGCGCAGGGGGATGGGATCCCAAGGGCATAATAAAGCGCGTGGGGGGGGTCTTTGTGCCTCCTCTTTATTTTTAGTAATGGCCATGGGGGATGGGGTCCCTAGGGCATAACAAGACTTGGGGAGGTGGGTCCACAAGGCCCCCTTCACCTTTAAAATAGATATGGCCCTAGGGGAATGGGGTCCCCATGCCATAATAGGTTTGGAGAGGGGGCCATGTGGCACCCCTCCCCTTTAAAAGAAAAGGCCCTGGGGATGGTGTCTCTGAGGCCATAATAGGTTTGGGGAAGGGGTCCACTTGGCCCCCTCCACTTTAAAAAAGGGCCCTGGGGGATGGGGTTCATAGGGATGGACCCTGTGGTCAATTCCCCACTGCACATGGTTGAACGCTGTGTGCAGCGTGAGGTTTTCTGCCCTTGGGGGGGTGGCCGCAGGCCAGGCTCTGTGTCCAACCCCGCAGTGCAAGACCAAAGGCCATGCACAGTGTGGGGTTGGCTGCCTTTATGTGGGGGTTAGCCACAGGGAAATTATGTCATCAATGATGTCATTTGAGATGTCATAAACTATGTCATAGAACATGTCATTAGTGATGTCATATGTGAAGTCATAAACAGGAGCAAGTTCTAGTATTTAGCTCTGTGAATTTCTGTGTTTTTTTAGTTCAAAACAGCTCCCAGCTACGCAAACTTGTTCGTTGGCTGGTGGGAGGAGCGGGTGCCCAGAACCTACAGGGACGATATATCAAGTGGCTCGGTGATAAAATGGCATCGATATATCGATGATTTATTTATCATCCGGCAAGGAACAGAAGAGACTGCACGTCCCTATATCGCCAACCTGAATGAAAATTATCACAACTTGCATTTCTCAGGGACAATTAGTCCCGTATCTGTGGACTACTTGGACCTGAGAGTGCAAGTTGTTGGGGGGAAGATCGAGACTTCCTTATATCGGAAAGTCACGGCAGGTAATTTGATATTATATGCGACAAGCAGCCACCCCCCAAACTAGTGCAAAGTATCCGCAATGGGGAGTTACTTAGACTCAGGAAAAATTGCACACACGATTGTGACTTTGACACAGCAGCATCTGAGAATGTAGCCAGATTCATTGTAAGAGGTTACAATCCTGTTGCCCTGAACAAAACACTTTGCAAAGTAAGAGCCATGACCAGAGATAATTTACTGAAACAGAGTAGGGATAAGAAAACAGAAGGAGGTAAATTCCGACTGATCACCCCATACTCAGCCGAGGCTAATCATCTAAAACAAATGCTGAGAAAAAACTGGCATATCCTGAAAACGGATAATGTCATAGGTGAGGATGTCCCTAGCTATCCTTTGGTCACATTCAAAAAGGCTAGGTCCATCCGAGATCAATTGGTACGGAGCCACTTAGAAAAAACACCTTCCAAAACCAACACCTTGAAGAGTATGAAAGGTTTTTTCCCCTGTCATAAATGTAAAGCGTGTTGAAACAGCAAACGAGCGCTTACATATACTATTCAAGACACTGGTATGGTCAAGAAAATCAGCAAGTTTATCATTTGAAGTACACCTTATGTGGTGTATTGTCTTGTTTGCCCTTGCGGGCTGCGTTACATAGGCAGTACGGTGCATCCATTTAAAATCTGGATATTAGAGCACATGAGGGCAATTGACAAGGTGGACCAAGCCTATCCGGTCGCATGACACTTTGCGGAAAAACATAAAAATGATCGGAACCAGTTACTCTGCTATGGACTTGATTTAGTCCCTGACAATATCATAGGAGGGGATAGACTAAAGAAACTTCGAAGACTGGAATCGAGGTGCATTATTGACCTCCATACCAAAACACCTTGGGGTATGAATAGTGGCGAAGACTTGATGGTTCATACTGGTACATAAACAATCAGTCACAACATATGATGAAATTGCAAAGGATGTGACTGTGATATGTTTATTTGTATATATGTATATTTGTATATATGTATATAAGAAAGAGTGTTTTGAGGCTAATTTGGATGAAATAACGCTTTCATTTTGGATCCAAGATTAATTTGTGACTTTGAAATTTTATTAAAAGTTGTGAGCTGTGCCTTGGTGGGCTCCAAGACTGCAAACATGCAAACATGAATTCGATAAGATGAATTGAAAAATGAAGAATGAAATATGAAAAAAGTATAAAAATGTTAATATATATAAAATTATATGTTATTGGTTGATTTGTTTTGTAAAACAGACCTGAATAACATCTAAGGGAGGATAATGGCCGATACACAGCTGAATTTTGTTTGAAAACCAAGTAACTTAATTTGATTTAAATACTGAAAACTGTATGTGTGGAATGATGGTAAATTAATTACATTTCACAGTTTGAGTTTACTTGGTTAAATGAGTGGATAAAATGTATGTGGAAATGTAAAACATACATAGGATCAATTACATCTATGGTAATATATACCACTCCAAGATGGCGCTGGTGAATGTCAGCAAGCCATAAGTCCTTCCTTTATTGTGGGGATAATGTTTTAAAAACATGCCGATGTCTAGTGGCTACTGACATCGAGAAAGGCTGTGTGGCGAAACGCGACCGTGTCTGTCTTGTCTGTAAAATAAAGCAACCTTGGGAAAATCAACCCCGTGAGTGTGGAGAATTCTTCGGCAAGTGAGGAAGAATTGGAGCTTAATACATATATATATATATATATATCTATCTATCTATATATATATATATATATATATATATATATATATATATATATATATATATATATATATATATATATATATATATATATATATATATCTATATCTATATATATATATATATATATATATATATATATATATCTATATATATATATATATATATATATATATATATATATATATAGATATATATAGAGATATATATATATATTTATATATATATAATATATATATATATATGTATGCTCTTGCTTTTGCCTTCACATGAGAGTCACTTGAACAGGAAACAAGAACTTCAAGCATAGGTCGAATTAAAGGTATGAAGGATTACTGCATGCTGTTCTCTTTCACAGTCTTAACACCAGCTGCCTATCAGCAGAATCATGAGCACTGAATGGATCTGGGACTACCACTTCCAGAATTCCAGGTGCAGCTTCATCCTGAACAGCCCATCGAGGGCGTGCCATTATAAATTGAAAGCTGAAAGCGGAGACCGGGCTGTGCAAATCTTTCACCAAACAGCCTCTGAGGAAGAAGAAATTCGAAACGCGTCAGGCAGCTGGTGTTAAGACTGTGAAAGAGAACAGCACGCAGTAATCCTTCATACCTTTAATTCGACATATATATATATATATATATATATATATATATATATATATATATATATATATATATATATATATATATATATATATATATATATATATATATATTCACAAACAATAACAAATATAAGAGTAACGTTATAGTTAGGTGAATTAGTTATTGACAGCATTAACGTTTTGAACTAAAAGAAAACAGAAATTCACCAGTTACAGTTTGCCTCAAAAATTATGTATTATATTATATTTTACCTACTGGTGGTCGCCAGTAGGTAGTTATAGTTAGGAACTAATTTCCATAGACAAATCGTTTT
This sequence comes from Lissotriton vulgaris, assembly GCF_964263255.1. Classification (NCBI taxonomy): domain Eukaryota; kingdom Metazoa; phylum Chordata; class Amphibia; order Caudata; family Salamandridae; genus Lissotriton; species Lissotriton vulgaris. Next base: position 1,474,788,650 of record NC_141685.1, read on the forward strand.
TTGGTTTGCTAATAACTTTGGCACCATGTGCCTAATCTGCACCAAATTTTCAAAACTAGTACACCAATCACTTCAGCTGCTCTCTGCAAAGTTTTTTCAAGCAGGGGCAGAGAAAAAGGGGGTCTCAAAATGCATTTTACACATGCAATTTCCCATAAGGAGTTTAGACATGATTACAGCCGAACCACTGAATGAAATTACTCCAAGTTTTACAGAAAGCTAGCTCTTGGTCTAGAAAGAGCATTTTTATTATTTAGTGTAAATCCATTTAGTAGTTTGGGAGTTATTAAAGAAAAGAATATTTATAGATACCTCTGTGGATCCGACAGATCTCAAGGTGAAATCTGATTGTCTGCGACGATTTCAATCAGGAAGAGGTGGCAGCCATCTTGGGACTCAGAGTAAACTGAGTCTCAAGAATAAAGGAAACTTAAAACAGAAGGGGGCATGTTATAATTACCATGACCCCTAGGGCTGGCGGTGACCAAAATAATTGTTTTTAAAATGATCATGCAAATTTGCAGGGAATCTGAAGTCATTATTTTTATAAAGCAAGTGGGGTTATCTGCGCGTGCTTCTTGTTGCTCATAGGGTGGACCACGTCCTGGGGAAATTTAGTTTATATATAAGGAGGAGGCATGTGATCCCCCTCCCCATGCTAATTTTGGTCCCAAGGAACCCGACCCCGGGGCCTGGCCAGGCACATGAAAAGGAAGGGGCTATTAAAAGCCCTAGGGACCATATCTAAAGGGGCCCAGCCACCAATCAAAAAATATAGGGGGTCATGTGGCCCCCTCCTGGGCTGATTTCAACCCCTGGGACTGCCTCCCCCTTGGGCCTTACTGTGTCCAAAAAAGGAGAAGGGGCAGCATGGCCCACCTTCCTGCACCATTTCTGGCCCCTGGGAATTGCCCTTGGGACCCCATCCTGGCCAGCTCCAGCTATGTCCTGGATTGTCCAACCCAGGGACATAGCAGTTTCCATGCCCGCACTATGGGCAGTAAAACCTGTGTTTGCTCTTGCTTGGCTGGAGCAACTTCAAGCGAGAGCAAACACTTGTATGAGATTCAAAAAACTGTCATGGAACACAGCGCAGCCCCCAAAGAGGCAGTGCTGAGTGATAAGGTGAGAGCAGTAGAGCACCATACTCATGGAGCTGTGGCACTCTCCTCCTATCTCCTTGGCACCAGCGCTGATTTTGCTTTAGTGCTAGTGTGCCTGCCGGAGTCTAGCATTGGTTTTGTACAGGAAGGGTTACCACAATAGACACACTTCAAAACTTTTCCTACGTTGTATGTGTGCTGCACAGTGCAGCACACATCTAAAGTTGGAAAATAAAGGAGAAATGAAAATATTTCCCTTTTAACGCCTCCCTTACAGCTACGTTAATTTTTAACGCTAAACCCTGTTTACCAATGTTTGTAGATGGGGGTTACCATTAAAAAGCATGGGTGGTTACATGAGAACACCCACGTACTATCCATCTAACCCCCTAGAGGCAAAGTAATGCAAAGCAGCATTTCGCACAGCTTCGCGTTACTTCCCTATACAAATCAACGCTAATACCAATTAACATTGGTTTGTTAATCCCCCAAAAGGTTTAGCGCGGGTTAGCATTACAAGAGTAATGCTGACCCAAAACTAAGCCTTCATGAATCTAGGCCTTAGTCTGCTTCCAACGGGCATCAGCATGAAAAATACTCCCGCCTGATGGAAACAGACGTTTATTTGTTTCCCTATCGACTGTGAAACAGGGAAACAGATGAAAAAATTGCTCTTGTCCTCAGGGAGCAGAATTTTTAGCTCCCCTGGAGCCCCCAACAAACATGCAGTGTGTGCCCTGGGTGGGCTTCATGACACCAATAATTTACTAGCCCGGGATGGGGGCTGCATGCCCACCTCTCCCTTCAAATTATGGTTGGGCCCTGGGGATGGAGCTGGCGGTGCAGCCCCCTCCCCAATTCAATTTATATAGGCCCTAAGGGATGGGGACCCCAGAGCCAATATTGGTCAAGGGAGGAGGGCTGCCTGCCTCCTCCCCCTTTTTAATATGGAGTGGGTGCCCTGGTGGGCTTCAGTGCAGCCACTATATACTGGGAGGGCCTGGTTGGATGGGGTCCCCAGGGCCATTATTGACTTCAGAAGGGGGCTGCGTGCACTCTCTTCCTTCATAATAAGGCTGGGCATCAGAAATGGTGACATTGTACATGGCCAAGTGGCCCCCCTCCCCAATTATCAATTAAATAGACCCTGGAGCATGGGATCCTCTGGCAAATATTGGCTTGGGGATAGGGGCTGCAAGTCCCTGGCCCTGAGGAATGGGGTACCCTGAAGCAAAATAGGCCTGGGAGACGGCCTGCATGCCCCCTTCCCTGGTCATCTGCCTTTTAGAGTTGGCCTGCGTTGATGACCTGTGGTCAACCCCCTGCTCTACCATGTGGGGCATGGGTTTGGCTGCATGTGGGGAGTTAGCTGCAGGCCATATCCTGTGGCCAACCCCCGCTGCGTATGGCCTTTGGCCATACACAGTGTGGGGTTGATTGCATTCAAGGGATTGCCTGCCAAGCCCTTTGGCCAATCGCCTGCCACGCTAAGGCTTAGGCCAAGCTCAGCGTGGAGTTGGCTGCATGTGGGGGAGTTGGCTGCAGGCCAGACCCTGAGGCCATCCCCGCCGCGCACAGCCAATGGCCATGGCTGAATGCAGGGATTTGGCTGTGGTCAGGTCCTGCGGCCAAACCCAGCATGCAGCCAACCCCACACCACATACAGCCTTTGGCCATGAACGGGGTGATTAGATTAACATATAGTAATTAAATATTACTTTATGTTAAAAAAAATAGAAACTTAATGAAAAAACACTAAGATTACCGGAAAGTTATAGTTAGGTAATAGATGTACAAAAACCTTAGAAATTCAATTGAAAAAAACATAGGTTACAGAGGCGTTATAGTTAGGTTCACATTTTACTCACAGAATACCATAGAAATTCAGTAGTTATAGTTATATTTATCTGAAAAAACTATAGCTTGTGCCGTAAAGTAATTTTGGGCCATGTGTTTCAGTTTCTTAACGTAAGTCAGGTAGAGTCCCATGGGGAAGTCTTGGTGCCAAAGAATAGTACTTCCGTCTTGTCATAGTTGAGCAGCATGCGGTTAGTTCACATCCAGTCTGCCTCCATGGTCATGCTGTTGGTGAAGTTGGTTCTAGTGGGGGTTGTTTTGTCCGTCAGCAAGAGGATGAGTTGGGTATCATCAATGTGGGAGATGTCAAGTGATATCATGTATATATTGAAAAGGGTGGGGCTGACAGACGATCCCTGTGGGACTCAGCATATCTATTCCTTGGTCTCTGATGTGAAGGGTGGAAGCCTGACCCTTTGGGTTATTCCCGTGATGAAGAACATATCCATTTGAGAGTGAATTGTTTGCCAATCTCATGTAGGTTTCTGATCAGGCTGTTATTGGAGACTGTGTCGAAGGCAGCAGAGGAGTTGAGAAGGATGAGGGCCGCAATTTCACCTCAGTTTAGGATTATTTGAAAGTCATCTGTGGCTGTAATGAATGCTGTTTCAGTGCTGTGTTCCTTTCTGAATCCTGATTGAGTGTTGGCTAGACGATGGAGAAGTTCGAGGTGAGTTTTGAGTTGCTTGTTGGTGGCCTTCTCAATCATTTTGGCTGAATAGGGAAGAAGGGAGATGGGTTACAAGTTGCTCAGTTGATTTGGGTTGGCTGTTGACGTCTTGTGGAGGGCGTTGATTTCTTCAAGTTTCCATTTATCTGGAAAGGTGGAGGATTTGATGAAGGTGTTGATGATGTGGGTCAGGGTGGTGCTGATTGGTTATGTTCTGAGGTGGTAGATGTGGAGGGGGCATGGATCCGCTGGGGCCCCTGAATAGAAATCCTGCATGATCTGGTGAGGGTTGTCCATTCGGTCAGTGTCTTGGTTAGTGCCATGGTTAATAACTTGGTTAGTGGTGGGTAGGTTAGCAACTAGTTCACTGGGGATGTGTTTGTTTGCAAAGTTGCTGCAGATGTTTGCGATTTTGCTGTGGAAGATGTTGGATGGGTTGTTGCAGAGGATGTTGGTGAAATCCTTAACAATCAAGAAAATATCCTTGTAGCTGTTGAAGCTTCCTTTGATGCGGTACAATCATGTTTTGTTTTTGATATCTCTTAATTTCTGGTGATAGCATCTCAGTGCAGCGTTGTAGGTAGTTCTGTCGGTGGTCTTGTGGCTGGCTAAAAATTTCCTTTCTAGCTGCATACAGTGTCTCAGAGGTCTTCTGTGTACCACTTGGCCTGCTTGTATGATCTATTATGCTTGTTGAGTTTGATGGGTGTGAGGAAGTCCATGAAGTTCTTGATCCAGTTGTTGAAGTTGTTGAAGTCCTTGTCAAGCATGTCTGTGAAGCTAGGTTGATTTGTGCTGAGGGCACTGAACCAGCCTGCTTCAGTTATGTTGCCCCAGCTATGGCTTTGAATGAGGTGTTGACTTGAGGCGTGCTGATTTGGAAGTGGATGATGAAGTGGTTGTTCCATAAGACCGGGCTGGTAGAGTTGTATTTGATTCTGTTGCTTGTGGTGTTGAGGAGGTTCAGTGTGTGCCCGTCGGCATGAGTGGATTCCGGGACAAACTGGCTGAGTCTGATGTCCAAGTCCGATGTTGCTCAAGCTTTCAAGCAGTGCTGTGATGCAGGGGTTGTTTTGGTCTTCTAGGTGAAAGTTGAGGGGAAAGTAGGCTCTGGAGTGGATGGTGAGCAAGGCGATGATGTTGGTGATAGGGTTGGTAAAGGTAGCTTGCAGTGCTGGTGGTCAGTAGGCAAGGGTTTCATTTAAGGTGAAGTTTTCTAAGGTTTGCAGCTTGAAGTGCAGGAATTCCATGAATGGAGTGACGTTCTCTCTGGATGTTGTGCATTTGATGGATTCCTTGTAGATGATAGTGAGACCTCCTCCTGACTTATGAAGGTGCTACTGTCAAACAATCTTGTAGCCCACTGGGATTGTCTTGGCAATGTCAGGAGCTGACCAGGGGTTAAGCCAGGTCTGACATTGTGCAGCCCGACCTATTCTTCTCTGCATCCCGAAACATCTTCTTGGGTCTTCATATTTTGTCTTTTAATACTGCCGTTTGGTATGGCAGTTTCTCTAGAGATCATCTTGGACACTAGTAAGATAAAAACTAAGAAAACAGAAAACAACATGAAACATTATTGTGAATAGCAGTTAAAAGGTCTTCAGTAGATTTGAGCATCTGAATTTATTGAATGTAAATGTACAGGTATTTATATAGCGCAAATCACCAACCAGTCTCTAAGCGCTTGCTTAGGGAACCCGTCCTGGTATTCCCCTGTGAGATAACCACGGTAGGGTATCCGCAAGGTGAAATCCAGGCATCCCGCCGCGAGGGGCCATTGTGGAGATTAAGCAAGCTATTGCCCAGAGTCGCAGAGTGTGAACCCGTGAATCGAATAGGCACCGGAGCGAGAATTGTCGAGTCCATGGACATTTTCGGACTCAAGACCCCGCCGAGCCGGGAATTGAACCCTGGTCCCGGGCTGACCTCTGCGTCCAGGTCTGCCTACTCTAACCAGTGAGCCACACTTCTCCAGAGATCTTTATCATACCTGGTAATTACCAGGTGTGATAAACATTTCACCACTTGTAATAATGTTCTCTGCACAAAGAGGTGTTTTCAAGGGACTGTAATTCGAATAGCCACTGTAGGGCCAGGTCTTTACTCTGCATGATGTACAGTCGTGGTCCCCTGCCTTTGGTGTCTGACTACGGGTATCTGGGATCCTGGGCCCATATTTATGAAGCTACTTAGCACTTCCTAACTGGCCGAATCACTATTTCGGCCAATTAGGAAATGCTAGATAGCCTTACCATATGTACCGGTAGAAATTCCATTTTGTGATTACCAAAATAGGAAATCACATAAAGGGATTTCCTATTTGCAATTTCCTAACCCCATGTACATAGCATTTCATAAATGCAAAATGAGCTTTTAGGAAATGCCATTACCATTGAATGTAATCTGCTGATAAACAGGTGCAGTTTTTAAAAATGCACCTAAAATGCATTTTTTTCCAGTGCCATAGAGCACCCACTTGCCTCGAGGGCATTTGAGCGCTCTACACAAGCACCTTTTTTTACTTTTGATTTAAGAGGGGCTTCAGGCCCATAGGTAAGAATGCTTTTCTAGTTCCAAATTTGCCGCAAATTTGGAAATGCCAAAACATTCGTACCTATGGGCCTAAGGCATTTTCGAATTTGCAATTTACTAATAGCAATGCGACTCCATAGGAATCACCATTAGGAAATTGCAAATTTTGTAAATTCCAATTAGCATTTTCTAAATAATGATTTCATAGGATTTACTACCTAGGAAATGCAAAAAGGGTATTTCGTACATATGGCCCCTAGTCACACAAGTGTTTATCTAGACACTTAAGTGTCTAGGTAGATAGTGTTTGGATCAAGTTTGGGACCGCAGTCCCTGTTGATCAGAGAGTGAAAGGTCCCTTAGGTGAGACCAGTATTTGGTCCCTTTCCTGATCCTTGTTTGGTGTGGCTGATGTTAATTAGTTGCAGGAAGCTCGTACTTCATGTCTCTGTTGTTTGTATTCCAGGCTGGAGACTACTGTGCCGTGAAGAGCATCTCTCTGTATAAAGGCTAAATCTGACAGTCTTCAGAACATCAGATGAAAGATGAAATGACCCAAACTTGTTCTAGAAGTAGAGACAGAGAATACACATCCCTAGTCTGCTGTGTCTGTAAAAAGTTAAAATCCCAGACACATTTGTTGTTCCAGTTCCAAGTTCTCTTTAAGCAAGGAAGAGAGTATTCTGCAGAGCACTCACAGAACTGCTGTGCGACCACAGATAGGGGCCGATTATGATGGCGGATGGACCTGAGTCCGTCTGCCACCATAGAGTAGGGGGGAACCTCCGCATGGCCTGCGGAGTTCCCTCCTGTGCAATTAGTATGAGACCGCCACCCTGGAGGTCACATCCTCTATTTTACCATTGCGGCGGGTGTGGCTTCAAGCTGCATCTGCCGCAATGGTAAAAATGCATACATTGCATTTGTATGCAGAAAGCGGCAGGCACTGTGCGGTGCCTGCCGATTTCTGCATACAAATGCAGGGGGGTACCATAGGTACCCCCCCATGTGCACCCCCCACCCCCCCTTCACCCAGGGGGCCCGCAACGGGCCCCCGCAGTGAAGTTACACATGCTTTTCCACGGCGGAAAACCCGCCGCGGAAAAGCATTTTAAGCAGCCCATCCTAATATGGCTGACGGTGTCTGAGAGACACCGTCACCATATTAGAGCTTTTCCGCCACGGTTGTAAGCCAACCGCGGCGGAAAAGCTGCGGACGGAAACCAGGATCCACCAGCCATCCTAATGTGGCGGTGGGTCTTTGGTGGGTCCGCTGCGGTTTTTCCACATCCTCCGGGCCGGCGGTGGCTTCCGCCGGCCCGGAGGATGCGGAAAAAACCGCAATCGTAATAGGCCCTTTAGTGTCTAAATGCCAGGTTCCCTTAGGTGAGGGGACATCACCTGGCATCTGACTTGGAAGGCAGAAGCTGTCCCCCTGTCCTGAAGTGCCTGTTGGCCAATTTGCCTGCTAAGAGAGGGAAGGAGCACGGAAATGCTGCAGGAGGTGTAACTGTACAGAGTAAACCAGAAGCAGCTGATGGTCAAGCTTGTGCGTTTATTCACCCAGGAACATAAAGGAGAGCAATCTGTATGCTCTAGGGATCAAAGCACAGTGTCTCTCAACACACAACCAGCACATTAGAACAGAAAAGCTATGAGCGGATGAGGTGGAGCTCTCCATCTATACATTTGTTAATTACATTTTGCAGTAAGAAGTACTACTGTAGAAATAATGTACACACTACAAAATGCAGTTTGTGACTCGATGCCATAGATGATTAGGAGTATGGAAAGGTTCTTGCAGAATATCAGACTTATCATCTTTTGTGACCTTTCTGATGAAATAGCAATAGTTTTACTTTGCATTATGAGACCATTTTCAGTGTATAGCTAGACACTTTGCTGCTAATTTCAAGGTAATGATATTTCATATCCATTGTGACTCCTGTTTTAGGAGGTCCAGGGGTTGCACCCTGAATAGCGAAACCACAATATCAGTGGGATAGAATACTGAGGACAAAATGTAAGAAAAAAACAAAAAAAACGGATACGTCTAGATTTTCTATACTTAACTCCACATATATGACCTACACAGGACATATATATTTAAGGTACATGGATGAGGAGTTAGGATTAGTCCATCTATCTTCTCTTATGTTTCAATATTTTGTCCCTCAATATTCTTTCAGCGAAATTCTTGAATCTCACTAGGGACTAGGGGAGAACCAGTAGCTAGGTTGGTCTTCATCAGGACAAAGCAGCCTATTGACAGCCTTCGTGATTCAATAAGCCAGTGCGAATAGCAAGTTCCACCGAGCCCAGATGAAGACCCTATTTAATGTATCTACACACACATGTATCTACAGGGTTGAAACATTGACGTGAAACAGTCTCATGTCCAGGCTCACTATAACTATTAAATAAGTAGACAGTGCATGTTATAGTGAAAGACCAGAGAAGGACAGGAAGTTTATGTTATTGTCTCCTTTGTTTGAATTTGACATGTTATTTACTTTCACCCTTTTTGTCATTTCAGTTAGGTATTGAAATGTGTGTATTGTTATTGTGTTTTGAGGTTCATGTTTGACAGCCCATTTCGAATTTAGCTTGCAGTGAATATTTTATGTGATTGATAAAAAAATCGAAAAATAGAAATACATTATTTTAGATATATTGTTGTTGGTGTGCAGTATTTAGTTTCTGTTCATCACAACATATATATATTTTAGGTAAATTGTATGTCTAAAGATATGGCAAGGTTCAAAGAAACTCTCTTTAGTTCCTACCCAACAGAACCAAATGTAGCTTTATATATCTATACCCAGGTTCCGAGGGAAACAGGGTGACGCCATTGACTTTAATGACATCATTAAGAGGGCAGCTAACAAGCGTGCACATTTGTTTTATATATGGAGAAAATGCAGGGAAGTTACTAGCTTGGAAAATCAAAGCAGACCAAACTAAAAATATGATCAAGGAAATAGAGTGTGGTTTGACAGGAGCAAAATAGACAAGCAGCTCTGATGTAGAAGATGCCTTTAAGAGGTTCTTTAAAGGCCTATTCTCCGAAGAAGTGATAGTTACGGATGAGGAGGTAAAACACTGGTTGGGGGATGAGGGTCTGACCACTCCTACACCAAATGAACAGGCCCTCTTAAATCAACCTATCAGCCAAGATGAGATCAGAGGGGCAACAGGCTCAAGTAAAGAGGATAAAGCGTCTGGCCTGGATGGTATACCAGTAGAATTAAATAAAGTTCTTGGGGATTCTCTAATTCCAATTATGACAATTATGTTTGGGGAGATTCTAGAGAAGGATATGTAGCTGCCAAAATCCTACAATGAAGCAACAGTGACGTTAATCCTAAAACCAGGAAAAAATCTGAAGTGCCGCGAGTCTTATAGACCAATTTTGCTTCTCAATAATTATTATAAAATGTTTGCAAAGGTTTTGGCAGAGAGGTTGAGTAAAGTATTTGGGGGGGGGGGGTTACTACATAGTGACCAGAAGGGTTTTTTAGAAGGTAGATATCTCCATGAATTAAAGTATAGGGGCTATAGATTGTGCAACTACTTATAATAACCCCTTAGTCGTTTTAACTATAAATGATGGGGTAAATTGGATTTACCTGGCTACTATCTTAAAAAAAAACACAAACTGGGTGAAAATGTTTGTAGAGCAATTCATTTTTGAGAATTCTAGTGAATGGGAACTTAACTCAAACTTTTACATGTTATATAGCAACAAGATAAGGTTGTCCCCTATGTCCATTATTGTTTAACCTTTATATTGAGCCCTTAGGAACTAAACTTAGAGCTGAGACTATTATTTCCCCTTTTTATTGCAATGGATGAGAAAAGAAGGTGTTCCTATATGTAGATGATCTTATGGTCTTTACATCCAATCTAGTTGTGGCTCTCCCTGCCATATTACAGATATCCACAAATCCATTTTGGTATGGTGTCAGGGTACGCTGTGAACACAAAGAAAACGAAGATGATATTTTGAACCAGAAGAGGGATAATACCCTGATTAAGAATGACATGAGATACTTGGAGTTCAATATTATGTAGGGCCTCAATGAAATTCCAGAAATTCCGGAAGAGCATCTTGGGAAAGCTTTAGTGGAAATGAAAGCCCTGATGAAGGGGTGGGCACACTTACCCTTGACTATTCTTGAAAGAATCAATATAGTAAAGATGGTGATACCTCCAAAAATAATTTTTTTCTTGAATACAATCCCTCTAGCTTTTATGAAGACCGTAGAAGAAAAAATACAGCAGGCTATAAATTCCTTTCTCTGGACATACAAGGTGACAAGAATTTCTTGGAAGAAAAGAAAAGTGGAGCGTATCCCTGCCAGATATACAATATGACTTTGGGCCTTTCAGATGAAAAATGTTAGAATACATTTAAATACACAAAATGACTCTGAATCAGGGACCCTGTTTAGTGCTATGGTATAAGATGTTAAAGGAGCAGCAGCAAAATTTCTATTTAACTCTGAAGATCCAAAGTTTTTCAAAATAGTAACATTAAAAGTGCTGTAAGCATTGGCCAAGATGTGGTTTTATATCAGATGTGCGGCTAAAGTGCAGAGAGAAACGAGACTGCTTGACTGATAGGAAGCTTCTTGCTTCGTGGATTTTTAACTTGTGATACATTTTAAAACTTGCATGAATTTCAGAAACCGAATGTGATGTATGAATTGTAAAAATTGAATTTTAATATCCTTGAACTGCAAAATAGAATTTTAAAAACCTTGAATCCAGCATTTAGTACAAAGCACTCAAGCACTTTAGACCTGTAATACACATCGTGACTGACTGATTTAAAAGTCGGCTTGTAGCTTCACGATAATTGTGCTGCGCCGCGCCCTGCTGTTAGCTTTTTCACATACAAGTGTCAATTGTATGCTGCAGAAAATCTAATTCGGCCCTTGAATACAAAGTGGACCCGATCCGTTTCGGCTTTTGCCGTGGGCACGGCGGGCTCTTTCATTCCCCCACTGCACTTCCGGTAGCCTACACCGGTTAGCGCTACAGACTCCCCGAAAGGCGGTGCCGCCCACTCCTGCATATAGCGGAGTGCGTAGAGCGGACTCGCCCAGGCAGAGAGAAACGAGACTGCTTGACTGATAGGCAGCTTCTTGCTTCGTGGATTTTTAACTTGTGATACATTTTAAAACTTGCATGAATTTCAGAAACCGAATGTGATGTATGAATTGTAAAAATTGAATTTTAATATCCTTGAACTGCAAAATAGAATTTTAAAAACCTTGAATCCAGCATTTAGCACAAAGCACTCGAGCACTTTAGACCTGTAATACACATCGTGACTGACTGGTTTAAAAGTCGGCTTGTAGCTTCACTCTAATTGTGCTGCGCCGCGCCCTGCTGTTAGCTTTTTCACATACAAGTGTCAATTGTATGCTGCAGGAAATCTAATTCGGCCCTTGAATACAAAGTGGACCTGATCCGTTTCGGCTTTTGCCGCGGGCACGGCAGGCTCTTTCATTCCCCCATGGCGCTTCCGGTAGCCTACACCGGTTAGCGCTACAGACTCCCCGGAAGGCGGTGCCGCCCACTCCTGCATATAGCGGAGTGCGTAGAGCGAACTCGCGCAGCGACGCGCAGGCAGCGCGCCTAGTCGCGCCAAAGTCAAGCCCTGCCTGTCTGCGCCTGTCCGCGCCAGGCCGCCTACAGGCCAACATTTTTCTTGACTTCCTGACAGGCCATCGTCTACAAACAGGTATTAAAATTGCTATAAATATAATTTCTCAACATGATTACCTATACCCGCACTGAGCTCTTGTCTCTTAATTTGTGCCACCCAGCTATCGCTGCACCGCTTATCAACCCGGGCCCCCCGCCAACTCGTAAACCACTGACATGTCTTTATGGAAACGTGCGGTCACTCCCTAAACATTCCTTAGAGATCTGGGACTTACTCGATCATGAAACCCCAGATCTATTCTTCATAACCGAAACCTGGCTATCAGAAACATCAGACCCAGACATAGCAGTAGCCCTGCCTCCTAATTATAAAATAGTCAGACTAGACAGAATAGGGAAACGAGGGGGAGGGACCGCAATAATCTACAAAATGGAGATTGAAATCAACATCATTTCCACCCACCTCGAGACATGGGGAGAGTTTTTAATCTTCTCCCTTGTCCTCACCGGGAATGAGTCCTGGAAAGGAGCCCTAATCTACCGACCCCCAGAGACCAAAGCCAACTTTGCCGCCCAACTAGTTGACATCCTGGCACCCCATATACAAGCCTGTAAAAATTTCCTACTGCTAGGCGATTTGAACTATCACTTGGAGATAAACAATGATCCCTACACCACTGAAATAAGGAACAGTATTGAGCCCCTAGACCTAAGACTACTCGAAACCGACCCTACTCATAAAGCTGGTCATACGTTAGATGTTGTATGCACTAACTTCCAGGATACGCATATCAATGAATTAATTCCTGTTTTATGGTCAGACCATGTAATAATCAAATTCACCATCAAAAAAAACTAGTCCCCACAGATTCACTCTAAAGAAAAAAAGCTGAGTCGCCCATGGAAAAAGATCAACTTAGAAATGTTTGCGAAAACGTTTGCCCCCCGAGAGTAATTGAGGACACAGAGCTTGACAGACTGGTCTTAGACTTTGATACTGCAATCAGTAAGACCCTGGACTCTATAGCTCCTAAACGCCTAATAAACTGTCCGAAACTGAAATCGCCCTGGTTCACTGATGAATTGAAAACTATTAAACAACACACCAGGAAAGTCGAACGGAAATGGCGTAAATCAAAAAACATTGAAGATAAATCACACTATAAAATTGCTCATAAAGAATATATGAACAAAATCGCCAATGCTAAGAAAACCTATCTTGGGGAAAAAATTAAAGCAGCTGGTAATTCACAGAAAGAGCTTTAGGCAATTGTAAAAGATTTTTCAAACCCTATGGCCTGCCAAAAGGTCATTCAGGAATCTCAGGACTGGGCCGACGAACTAGCCACCTACTTCAAAGACAAAATTAATACAATCCATGAATCATTTCCCACAGAAACAGGCACAACTAGTGAGCCATGCTATGCTGATCCCTCCACTATAAATCCCATACAGCAAAATTTAGCCGACTTCGGAACAATCACGGAGGACGAGGTAGCCAACATACTAAAAAAGGCCAAATCAGGTTCCCCCAATGACCCAGCGTCCGCACCGATTTTAGCCAAACTAGCACCTGCCCTGACTCCCACACTGACCTCTATTTTTAATATGTCCCTAACTCGTGCCTTGTTCCCCACCCCCTGGAAGGAAGCCATTGTGAGGCCAATCCTTAAGAAAAACAGCGCAGACCCCAAGCAACCGGTGAACTACCGCCCCATATCTTTACTACCACTCTTTGGTAAATCAATGGAATCTATCATCAATGCAAAACTGGTAAAATTCCTTGAAAGACACTCGCTATTAGATTCCTCATAGTCAGGATTCAGAGCTTCCCATAGCACTGAAACCACACTGATAGAGGTGGTTGATAATATCCGGTTGGCACTAGACTCCAAACAGTCGGCTATTCTCATCCTGCTAGACCTTTCGGCGGCCTTCGACACCATATCCCACAGAGTTCTATTAAAACGACTGGCGGAGATAGGTGTCGAAGGCCAAGCCCTGGGCTGGATCCAGAGCTACCTCACAGGCCGTAGCTCTAGGACCTCATCAGATGCTATTGATAACGACAAGGGAGTGCCCCAGGGCTCAATATTAAGCCCAACCTTATTCAACGTCTACGTATCACCATTGGCCAAAATAATTAGGGACTTCGGCTTCGACACTCTGTCGTATGCCGATGATACCCAAATTCTTATAACCCTTGGCTCTGACCCAGCAGAGACTAAAGTGAGATTCAGGAATTGTATGCTAGAAATAAAAAGCTGGATGACCAACAATTTTTTAATGCTTAATGCAGGCAAATCCGAAATAATGCTTTTCGGTGCGGCCAAATCCATCTGGTCCCAAGAATGGTGGCCACCGGAACTTGGACCCTGCCCATCTCCAAAAGACACCGTTCGGAACCTGGGCTTCATCCTTGATGACAAGCTGTCCATGGCTCACCATACGAATAAATTAGTACATACCTGTATAGGCCTCATGAGGAGCCTAAGGAAAATATTCAAATGGCTGCCCTTGTTCTATCGTAAACCAATGATTCAAGGCTTAATTACCAGCCGACTTGACTATGGTAACGCTCTCCTTGCGGACGCAAACGTGGGCACACTAAGTAAACTGCAGACACTCCAAAACGCAGCAGCCAGACTGACCCTTGACCTACCCCCACGCACCCCCTCTGCCCCTTGCCTGAAGAAACTGCACTGGCTTCCAGTCCGAAAGCGCATAAGGTTCAAGATCTGCTGCCTAGTGCACAAATCTTTGAATGGACAAGGCCCGAAATATTTAAAAAACAAACTTCAGGAATATTGCCCGGAAAGAACACTACGATCTTCAAATAAATATCTCCTAAAGACACCAAGAGTCCGCACTGTCAGAAATGGAGACAGGAGTTTCTTGAAGGTGGGCCCCATGGCATGGAACTCCCTGCCTATAGCCTTAAGATCCAATCAAAATCACAAAATCTTCCGAAAAGATCTCAAAACTCTACTATTCAAGGCACCAGCATAACAACTCCTCTCTCTCGCATGACTCATATCCTCTGCCAGCGCTGTGAGACCTACCGGTGAAATGTGCGCTTTATAAAAATAAATACATACATACATATTTTTCAAACTTGCCATATGGGACTCCCCATGCACAACAGAGTGCTTAAATGATAGATTGGCTCTACCAATTAGGATGGTGGGAGTACAATTTTGGGGCGAAGTGGCAAGCTTCTTCCCTGGGAAGATATAAACAAGATGGTTGCGGGGAAGAGTCCTCTAGGTACAAGGACCTACAATTGAAAAGCTGGGAGTAGAGTATGAAATCGGACTTGGGCACTATGAACTACCTGTAAGAATGATTATCTAGGAAACCCCCTGGACAGAATAAAGTCCCTATTTGGTGCTGGGAACTGTTAGAGACCTTGTAGAGGGACATCAAGCTGGCAGAAAAACTGTGAGGAGAATGATTGCCGAGGGAGCTGTTACAAAATATGTTGCAAGTATCAATACACAATTTATTCTCTACTGTTAAACCTGCATTTTTAAGAAAAAACCATTTCTTTTCACTACACTGAGCCTACATGACACCTGAAAGACAGTCAAAGATGGAGAAGGGAAGCACAGCCAAATGTGCTAAATGTGGATTAGAGAAAGCGACTGACATCCATATGTTCATGGACTGCCCGGAAATCCAGAGGTCCTGGGAAGAAATGGGTGAGACTATTTCATGCATTCTGGGGGTACATGTTAAGGTAAGCCTTTCCTCAATCATCTTTAGGGTAGTATAGGGCCCAGAGGAGTTTAACAGGGATATTAGAAACCTTCTTTTTAATTAATGATACTGATGAGAAAGGATGAGTGACAGGCCCCCCAGCATGTGGAATGACTTAATGCCGTTTTATATTTGTCCAAAATGGATTTGGCAGGGAAAGAATCCAAGAAGAAACACTTCTGGAGTGGTCCGGGGCACAGGTGGGGTAGGTGGGTGGAAATGCAAAGAGTATATATCTTGTTCAATGATTACACCTGTACAGCTCCCTTGGATGCTTTTAAAACGTGGCTCCCAGAATCGGGCAACATAAGAGAGGTGCAGCTTCCCTGGTCATTTATTCACACCCATACCTGGTCAAGCGCAAGAATCAAAAATAAAGGTTAGGCAACAGTTATCAGACTCTGAGGTGAATGAGGACAAAAAAAGAAATAAATTCCTGCATCTCAATATTTTAGATATTGATATTCAGTGGTACAGTCAGTCCAGGGCTTTGAAGGGTTATTCACCTCTAATGTGCACAACTAGAGTCATTTATCACTGGCATCATGAATTCACCATACCATTGGATCTAAAACTAGATAAGGAAGCACTCAACTTTACCAATTTACATTCTCTCTTTAT
The DNA here is from genome assembly GCF_964263255.1 of Lissotriton vulgaris. Lineage (NCBI taxonomy): Eukaryota > Metazoa > Chordata > Amphibia > Caudata > Salamandridae > Lissotriton > Lissotriton vulgaris. Next base: position 1,474,804,871 of record NC_141685.1, read on the forward strand.
AGTGAGGCAGAGCAAGGAGGTGGTGCATACAAGGCACTAAAAACACAAAAAACATAGTAACTTCACTCAATAAGGTTACCAGGACAGTCATTGCTTTCTTTTGTAAAAAGAGAAGTGCTTGAATATATGTATAACAAAGTACTGCAAATAAAATAAGGGTATTGAATCAAAAACAGAGCTGCCTAGTTCCTTCTTAATCAGAGATCTGAATGAAAACAGTATTTTAATGCTTAAACACTATGTTTTTTATACAACTGTGTACTAGGGACACACCTCCCCACACGACAATCACCCAAAAAGAGTCCTAAAATTGTGAGCCTTTTCACTCAAGAGGTGTGCATATCCACCGCTTCCGCTGTTTCCAAGGAGCAGTCTCCAAGACTAATGTCCAAACTCACTCAAATGTGGAATGCACCACTGACACCAAGAAAGATTCTGTCCATATACTGTTGATATTATATAAACAGTTTATTTATTCTTCGAATTCAACAACAGAAAACAGACAGACAGCCAACGCATTTCGTCCAACTGGTTTGACCTTCATCAGCGCTTCGCAAGTCAGTCCTGACCTCTTGGCCTGCTGTCCCTACCATCAAAATTACTGCTACTATGAAAGTCATCCACTCTGGGGCTTCATCTGATCCTTGCAAACACCATGCCTTCACCAACGGACTCCTACCAGATCAGTGATGTACTAACACCTATCCTCAATGCTCCATTGACTCACCCACATTCTCTGACACCTGGAAACATGCGACTCTCATGCTCAAGAAAACATATACTGACCTAGCCACACTTTAGAAACACAGACCTATCCACCTTCTACCATACCCGGTAAATTTCTTAGAGAACCTAATCAATCAATGCCTCGCTGCTCACCTTGGCCATCTCCTTGACACCACACAGTCCATATTAAAACCCAATCACATGAAGCAACACACGAGAAGGCTACAAACCCATATGGAACTTAGCAGCCAGACTCAGGGATGTATGACATTACAACGAATGCTTTTACCACGCATGCTGTTACAACGCAAGTATTACAACGAAAACCTTTACAACGCATTCCACTTGGGGGTGCTGGAAAGATTCCAACTCCAGTCCCCGTGGACACTAGGGAAGGTGTTGGATAGTAAATTAAAACTATTCCTTATCCTAGAGCGCCCCCCAGTGTAATGCGTTGTAATGGTTTTCGTTGTAATACATGCGTTGTAACAGCACTGCGTGGTAAAAGTTGCGTTGTAAAGGTTGCATACCAGACTCAGCCTCAACTTCCTACATCGAACTGCCCCTCATGGTACTACATTGGCTCCCGATATACAACGTGCTAAATGCAAACTCCTCACACACACATTCAAGGCACTACACAACTCAGGACCCACCTAATTGAACAGTCACATCTCCTTCCACCAACCACCCATTCACCTTCACTACACATGAATCATACCCACACACATCCCATGCATACACAGAACCAGATCAGGAGGACAGGTGTTATATTACATCTCTCCTTAAGTGTGGAATGACAACCTACTCAACATCAGAGCCTCCTCCTTTGTTCTTGAATTCTGTAAGAAGCTGAAGACTTGGCTTTTCAATTAACCAACCTATCATAGGTAGGGCTAGGCACCCACACCTGCTCAGTACAAGGATACCCTCATTGGTGATAGTGTGCTTTAGAAATACACATAACATAACAGAACTGCACTGAATTTCCTGAAAGGATAATGGGAAAGCCTAACAGACTCCCTCTTGCACTACCACAGCCCTCCCTATGCTCTGATTACATTAAAAGGATGCTTCTGTGTCTCTTACCAAATATTATATGCTATTTTGAAGGTTTATGAAGATATAACAACTTGCATTTGCTTCATGGCTCTATAGTCAAAGATACTACACTTGTTCAAACATTCATACCAGTTAACAAAGATATCTTGATCACTTCTTGTGTACAATTACACAGGTTAATCAAATTTGCACAAGTGACAATTTTGCAGCTGAACAGAGCTTTGCACTGAGCAACAGAAAATAATTAATAGTGAATTTGCAATGTGAATTTGGTGGAAATTCCATTTGTTACTATTTATTTGTGCAAATGCCACTACACATTGCTGTGCAGAGTGCAAAATGTTGCCTCTGGGATCATGAATCTGATCTAGTTGCTTGTCAGACACAAACACTTTCAGATCAAAATCATTAGCATGCGCTCAACTGTACCTGATACGTACTTCGCCAATTTTAAGCCGCGGCCAAAGCAGGTAAGGGCGATGGGGTGGTGGGGCCGTGTTGGGGGGGATTCGACAGACGATCCAGAGGGTAAAATAAATAATTAATTAATTTTCCCTCGCCGACGTCAGTCGAAATCCTCCCCCACCCGACCCCATCGTCCCATCGCTCTTACCTGAATGGGCTTTGGCTGCCAATTTTCAGTCTGCTTCAGCCATGTCAGGGTGGAATTATTTGACTTGCAGGTAGCTGTCATGCATTAATTTTTTCAAATGTTTTTCCTTTACCATTGTCAAGACAACCCTTTTCTTAAATGTAAACATCTTGGTGCATTTATGTACCTAGCTTATGCATCAGGACTGAGACAAATGTGATGTTATGAATTGTATAGTGTTTTTACCATTTGTGTGAACGTGTAGGGCCTAATTGTGCTGCTGTGTGCCAATATAAAAGGGCAGGAATGCACCATATCTACAAGATGGAGCGCATTCCTGTTCCTCTCCCCTGCACCGGGCACCCTACACAGCAGCTGTGCGCCAACGCACCCTCGCATCATGTTTCAAGGATGCATGCTGGGATGAGTGTTTTTGTGCAGGAAGGGACACCTGCCTGCACAAAAACAATCATTGATGGCATTTTCCTCTTTCTGTGCACGCTGCGGGATGCAGCACGCATAGAAAGAGGAGAAAACAAGGAGAAATAAAAGTATTTCTCCTTGTTGCGTCACGGGGAAGCAGGAAATTGTAAATCTGGGAATGTGTCAGGTTCCATGGATGTTTTGTGGGAACACACACAGCAACACCCATGGAATGCCCCTTTCACACAGACTAATGTGTGAAAGGTGCCCATATTTAAATGCCATGAAAAGTCAGGCAAGGTGACTTTACTTGGGCTTATGAATCCCAACGCAATGGGATTGTAAATGAGGCCCGTAGAATCCTAGGCAGACTAGGGGAACCCATCCACCAGATCCTTGGGCTCTAAGTAACCATAGCCAAAAGGCAAGACATCCTTGTGTCTGTATGTGTAATAATCTGTTTGGTGATCATTTTTATTGGTTTAAAGGAATAGTATCCATTGTGTGGTCCTTGTTGGAGACAAGTATAGAGGTTTGTGATGTTACATATGTTATTTGGATAATTTTGAAAAAATGTACAGTATGACGTTTGGATACTAAAGTGTACACGGGAAGCTTGCTTAATGTAAATTGCTGTTGCTTGTCCCATGAACACCTCCCTGTATACATTAAACTAATAGCATCTATCCAGTGTGTCATGGGCCCTAGTGCAAGGAAGGAATTCAGGCCCCTGATTGCTTTTTGAATTATAAAATGCAAAATGCACCAATAATGAGGGTTCAGTTGGCCCCTCAGAGCTCTGGGCCTGGGTGTCACTGCACCTGCTGCACCAAAGGAAGCCACGCCACTGCATACTGAAAGTTACAAGCCCTTGTGCCTTTTAAATACCATGAATCAAGAGAACTAAGATGAACCTGAAAAATAATGTTGAAGTGTAACTCTGTAAACATGTTCAAAAAGCAGATTGCCTTAGGTACAGAATGCTCGATTCAAGCTGGTGGGCGCACTTACAGCCTGATTCATCATTCATATTTGCGCTCGCAAGGGGCCAGATTCTGAGAATCTGGCCCTTTGCGAGTGCAATTTTTGCATTTGGGATTCATCATCCCAAATGCAAAAATCGCTATTTAGAAACTCGCAAATTTGCGAGGAATAGCATTTAAGGAATCTCTATTAGAGATTCCTTAAATGCTATTCTTGAAACATTTTAAAATTGCGAATTCGTAAATTTCGGCCGCTATTTACCGCGAGGTCAAACCTCGTGGTAAATAGCGACAACTTAGAAAAATGCTTTTAAAAGCATTTTTCTAAGTTGCATATTACACACACACATGTCCTTAGGACATGTGTGTGCGCAACACGTGTTGAAATGTGCATTTAAGGGGTGGTACAGGGTGTCCTTTGGACACCGCTGGCACCCTTCAAATTGCTATCTTATTTGCGATTAGCAAATTGCTAATCGCAAATAAGGAATACTCCCCATTCATTCCTATGGGCCTTTTGGCCCATAGGAATGAATGGGGAGTTATTCCTTATTTGCGATTAGCAATTTGCTAATCCCAAATAAGGAATCTGTAGGAATCGCATTTAATTTTGCGATTCCTACATGAATCCTGTTTTGCGAGTCTGTAATAGCGATTGCTTATGAATCGCTATTTCAGACTCGCAAAACGGGTCTTTCATGAATCTGGCCGTTAATGAACAAACCTAACTTTATATTTTAATAGAACAAAATGCACAATATATTTTGTTTCGTTTATAATGCACGCTTTTTTTTTTTAAGGTTTGCCTTTTTGAGACGAGGCCGATTTGGAAGAGACCTCCGCCCCCCATACCCAACATATGGACAAAGTGATTTTTTTGCTAATGATTAGGGGCAGGAAGCTTTCAATAATAGCATGAGAAACCTCAGCTGAAATATGTCTGAGAGAAAGTGACGGAATCAGTCTGCAAGGCACTCCCTTTAATTGCGTGACTCCTGGAAACGACCGTAATACCCTTGAGTAAGCACAAAGCAGCAGTTTTTGAAATATTAATAGCACGCGCCATTTGGACACTTTGCTGAACAATTCTGCTTTATTCAAATGAGCGTGGATTGACTTGTCCGGGATGAGTTTCCTTAAAAGCTCCCGATATAACACGTAACTGTTGCAAATACAATGAAAGCTTAGTTGGCAAATCAATATTCATTGATTTTTGCTACAAAATACACTTTGAATAATTCACAATATGTTCAAGAGGCTTTGGAACGGCAATCATGCACTGAATATAGAGAAATCATCTGGTAAATACACAAGAGTTGTGCAGAGGTACCGTTGTTTGAATTTTTTTTAAACGTGAGTTTTGTACATGCAAAATATTCTGTAAATAAAATGATTTAAAATTGCTCGGAGATGGTTCAAATAGGCGAATTGGTAAAGAGGTGTGTATAGGTCAATAGGGTTGAACAATAGCATGTGGAGGCTTTACAAGTGGGGTGAATGTATATCTAGTGCACATAGACATTAAAAGTACCTTGAGCACACTGACTTCTTGAGTATGTACACAGTGCGTGAGTGGTAGGAATGTGCGTAGGGGACACAAAGTGCGAAGAGTGGTTAACCAGACCCCCAGGATATTGCGGCATGGATTAGCAAATATAGCATAAATGTAACAAAAGGAGGGAGAGAGAGAGACAAGTGGATTCGGTCTCCCTTGGTGATACGTTTAAACAGAGTAGAATCCACTCAGAAAGTGGTAGTGATCCCTAAAGTGATGGGGAGCACACAGTGTTGTTTAAATGCCCCTCACACACCAACAGCCCCCTTGGTGTCATGCTTCATCATCGGGGCCTTCGCACCCCTCTACGGGATGCGGCGTGCTACGACTCACGGATACGCAGGAGCACTTGATAGTGAACTATGTGTGGGTGTGTGTTTGGGGAAGAAGTGTGAGTAGTGAGGTGAGGTGAAAAAAGTGAAGGGTAATTAAAAAATACCTGGCTCGTAGGAAAAGATTATTTATTATGTCCTCGGCTGGTATTGTTAAAAAGTGCAAGGTGAGGTTGACAAATATACGTGTTAGGGTATATCAACCTTTAAAAGCGTCGACATGTTTCGGAGTACAACGACTCCTTCTTCAGGACGAGGATATGCACATTATCCTCACCTTACTCACATGGATGTAGAATGTCAAAGTGTATTCTACCAAAAGTAAAAACTAGGTGAAATGTACCTATCAATGTTTATTGTGAATAAGCTCTGTTGCGCCCAATTGGCGTTTTAGAAGAACTTATAGTTCAAGGTTCTCTGACCTCATGAGCCTAAGCGTGGTATCGGGGGATTCCTTCCTCACTGCTCAGTAAAGCAACGGTTACTGCACGGTCTAATAGACTGCCTTCCCCTCAACGCTGCTCCGACGTGACAATGAAACTGTTTTAGCAGAGTATTCCACTTTGCAATAGGCAACCTGGGATATGGAACAGAGTAGGCAGAACCCAGGTGAAGGCTGCTATCCTTTGGAAATACAATCCTCTATTTGCTTAGCCCATTCCATTCCAGAATAAATACACACCATTCACACCTATGTAACGTTCACTGAACGGCACATAGGTGTGAATGGTGTGAGCGGAGCAGCCGAATAACAAGAGTATGCTTATACAAAGAACAATGCGGATTAAGCATAGGTAAGAACAAGCAAGAGTGAAAATGGGGTTCCCGTGCTACAATGAGCCACGTTCAACTGCTGTCTCAGTGTCAGTACTCTTACATAGATGTCCTTAGTAGATTCTCAGGCTCATCATTATACCCTCTAAAGCTGGTCGCGTTTAAGCCTCTGTTGCTGTTTTTCGCAAGATTCATCTCGTTGGCAAGAAGTGGGACATCATTTTTCTCATTATTAAACATAAAAGGCAGTTTAACCTGACTGAGCTTACCAACCATTTCTAATATTTCAAAAATGTATATCAGTCTAAATTTTTGGAGCATGCCCGAACTGCACGATTGCCATCCTTTCTTGAAGTTAATAAGGTCCTGCAAGTGATGCAAGACTGGTTTTGCCCAATAGGCCAAGACTATGAGTTGCACAGTACTGACAGCTTTTTGTAAATGGGTAATTTTGGGCCACAATTTCTTTTTGAAGACTTATGATTTTTATGATGAATATAGTCATAAATTATGATATGTTAATGTTGCTCTTGAATCTATTTATATTAGATGTTTAGAAGCCTGTTTATTTATGTAGTTTAGTTGTGCCGTCTCTGGGCTCCCCTGTTGCTTGAGAGGCTAGTGGAGTTGTGATATCTCTTGGAAATGGGTTAGTTGTATATTTTAGTTAGTGACAAGCTTTATTCTGATATGCTCAATATATGTTATTACTAGTCATGTCATGCTGAATTTGCAGTCTTTGCTTATTACCTATTGATGAAATGGGTAATGTAATATAATGTAATAGTCATTTATAGAGAGTGCTGCTACCTCAGAAGAGGTGTACCGGCACTAGCAGCAGACTAACAAGAGGATGAACCAAAAGGCTATACTTGAAAAAAGAACTAGGTTTTTAAAGCCCTCCTGAACTCTAGTTCTGTTTCAGTCACACTGGCAAAAAGTTCCAGAGTTTTGCTATTTTTAGCGAAAAGGACCTGCCACCTTGCCAAGCTTTAGAAATTAGAGGAACCCGAAGGAGCCACAGGTGGTTAGATCTCAGGGAACGTTCCTGATTATATAAATGCAACCTCTGCCTGATTTACCAAGGGCCTATCAGGGACATACATCAAAGGCTTTTGCAATCGCAAGCAGTGTGAATCGCAAAAATCGGCCGTTTGCGATCGCAAAATCTGCTTTTGGAATGCATGAAGGGTGAAGGCCCTCGCAATTTAAGAATTCCCAAATTGCGATTGCATATAAGGAATCACATTTTGCGATTCCTTAAATGCAATGCATGAAACTTTAAAAAATTGCGATTTCGCAATTAGGGGGAGCAAATTACCATGAGGTTGAACCTCATGGTAATTTGCGAAAACTTTGAAAAATGCACTTTTGTGCATTTTTCAAAGTTTCATGTTGTGCACACACATGCTCTTAGGGCATGTGTGTGCAATATTTTCCCTAGACAACGCCATATGTGAAAGCACCAATTAAAAAAAAATTGTAAAAACTATTTGGTACTCCTTTTCTAAATAATAGCTAATAGGAAGCCTGGTTGTAGCATTATTTCTGAGACTTCTGCAGTTCCAACAGAGGAGTAACAAAGGACCCTGCAGCCGAGGCAGCAACTGCTGGGGCGGGCATTCATCCCAAGGCCAATGAATATTCTTGAAATATGGAAGAATCAGGGACCCCCTCATTACATTCTGAACGTGGGAGGGGGGAGCGGGGAGGAGGAGCGTAATTTAGCTTTTTGTCAGATCCAATATGTAAAGGTTGTTTACAAGATCATCCTTTGTATTTGTTGTCATTTTCTAGAATTTTCATTTCGTAATTTCTTCTACTTAAAGCAATCATTTAATGTACATTTTTAATAAAATATGCAAGTTAATTAATGACCCCTGTTCGCATCCTGACAAACAAATCTGCAATCACGTGTAACGCATTCATTTACACAGAAGCAATGCAAGAAATTCAAATATCAGGGGCTTCAAATTGAAGTACTTAACTGCCTTCAAGGAATGAACGTTTTAGCATTATTTCAGTCATAATCTTTTTTTTGTTTTTTTTTTGGCTTTCCTTGTGTAGAAGCGGAGTAGGGGCAGCAGTCCCTGAACCAGTACCCCACCCCTCTTTAGGTTCAGCGTGTTTCAGTTAATAAAAGAATGCTAATGGCTTGCCTTTGCCCTTAATCCCCTGCACTGTGCTTCACATGCTGTTGTTAATGTAATCCTATTTAAAGACATGAATAGCGGTGCTAAATGCAGGTCAAGCTGACCCCGAAATTAGGTTAGCCCTTTTTAAGAACCCATAAAGCGTTAGCCATATTGCGAAAAGCAAATGTAAAATAAGTCGGATTGTAAGAGGGAAAATGATGAAGTGCAACATTGTGCAAGACTATAGGTTCAACAGCATTTTACAATGACCTGGTGAAATCTGTCTTGTCCTCTGTCACTGAGCTACTGCTCAGGCCAAAGGGTGTTTTAAAATTAGCTACATTAGTGGGTTAGTGTTACTTAACCTTGCCCTGGCAGCATAACAACACGGGTTTGCTGTTTTTATAGCTGTGTTGAATTTCAGCGGCAGCACAGATTTCATAATGTACCATAATGGAATTCCCTGTCAACGTTAATAGAGTAGACATCCTGGAAAGTTAATTGTGGAATGTACCCTTGGTACAGTCAGCAAAAATGAGGATTTTATGGTTACTAAGAGTATGGGCTGACTATTCACTTAGCAGGCTTCCATCACAAGGTTTGTGGGCATGTGTGCTCAGCCTTGCGACTGTAAGGTATAGCTCCGGCCGTGAGACTCCAGGGCTGTGAGACACCATCATCATCACAAATAAGCATTTAATAGCATTTTGCATTCCCTCCTGCTCCTCTCTTAAAAGCACATTTTAAATGTGTTAACCTACCTGATTCATTAGCTGGCAACTACTTGTGACAGGAAATCGAGTTTTATTAGCAAAGCGGATCGAGAAACCTAGAAATCACCAAAATAATCAGACACCTTTTATATTTATATTTATATTTGAAAAGTTTTATATAGCCCTGGCTAGACCCGGAGGTTTCAGAGCGCTTAACAAGAGGATCAGCGAGTTACAGGTTACATAGTTACATCAATTAAGTCAAAGAATCACAAGGGGAGGAGGATGCGGAGGGAAGGAAACACAACAGGGAAACTAGGAAAACAACGTCATATGAGTAGGTGACGACCCACGGGGTGAAACCAGGGCCAGACTCCTCTATAGCTGCATATGACAGCTCCACCGGGCATCGGCCAAGGTTGCTCAGCCACCGAGGTAAGTACAAACAGTTTTGGTATCCGCCCAGGGGGCATTGTCAAAGGCCCATCGAAAGTTCAAATAAAGTTCCACCGGGAATGGGCCCTGTTGATCCGGCTCCGTGGTGTGAACAATGTTGCAAGTTTCAGAGGATCAACCTAAACACTGAACACGAGCTAGTAAGAAATACTGACATGCTTCTGCTGTATGCAAACAGAGCACTATGGAGTTGGGTAATGTGAAAGAAAGTATATGGTCCGATTCGCAAACAAACCAAAAACAAAATAAAAGTAAAACTAGTTATTGGTGTGATTTAATTATAATCTGCTCAAAGTTTTGCACAGGCGACAATCTTCATGACTTGTTATGATGTTTTCCACTTTCAAAAAACCTTAAATGTGGGCAAAGTTAAAGTTTTTGGGGAGCATTTTCTCCAGCAAAAACGTAAGAATTTTAGGTGATGGCCAACCACAAAGTTGCAAAGGTATACCAGACGCTTATCTCCAACAGTCCTAATGCATTTAGTGCTCTCTGAAGGGTGTGGGAGGCTGATGTAGGAAATCTGGAAAACAAGGGTTGGACTGAGGCACTGTGGGCGCCTCGCGAGGCTACCATTGCCACAAGACTTTGATTGGTTCAGCATAAGTACCTCCACAGGGTGTATTTTACACGCCATCAACTTTGGCGGATGGGGGTGATTGCTTACCCTACCTGTCTTAGATGTAGCGCTGTGGATGGAACATTTTTACATAAAATTTGGGACTGACCTGTGTTGGTCCCCTTCTGGTGTGGGTTGACAACTTGTTTGGGAAATGTTCTATCCTGGTCTGTTCTGATGGACCTGAAACTTATTCTTCTACATTTCACTGACACACTACACAATAGATTTAAATTGGTGTTGCTTCTGGGTGTGATTCTGGCAAAATGAGATATAGCATGATAATGGAAGGCCATAAAGCCCCTCATCCCTGGTGGTGTGGAAGAGAGGCATGGACCACTATGTGGGCTTGGAGGTAGTGTTTACACATTTCGAGGCTGCCTACAGAAAAACACAAAGGTGTGGCAGGTCTGGGGGGATTATCAGTTCATGAATTAGAACCTGTCTAATCTATGCAAGTGATTCATGATGAAGACATTGTATTTTGTGTGTGTACATACTATGCCTTTAATACATATCAATTATTTGAAGTGTTTATGTTTGATCATTTAAGTTAATCGGGAGATCTTTGTAAATCATTACTTTCACATTGAATGGGTTTAATATAAATATCTTACAATCAAAAATCTTTTATGGCAGAGGTAGCAGAACGATTGTTCGTTTATTGCATATTATATAGGCCTGTGCGCTGCACACTGCCAGGGAACAGCAGTTCCTTGGTGCAGCTGGTGCATCTGGTGCAGTGGTGTCGGTCCAAAAAGCTGCCTAGTAATAAGGCGTACGCAGGACCACCCCCGATGCTCCACAGCAAGTCTGGCGATCAAAAACCATCAGACTCGTAATCACCCCCTAAAACTCCCATGTCTGTGATATCTTCCCAGGGATTCAACTTAACCGTGCCGATTTTGCAGTGTACTTTGTTGAAGATTGAGCAATTCACTAATGAATGGGTCAACAGTGTAAAGCCTATTAAATGATCTAGGTGAGTATGCATCCGTTTGTTGTTCTACGTTTAAAACTGCAAGAGAGTGGTGTTAGCCATCAATCTCTTAACTCTGTAACACTGTGGAGATTCACCATGTCCCCACCCACCATCTCTCCCTTACACCAGACAAACACGGCCTTCTCCTCTAGATGTCCCAGTTGTTTTGTAAAAAAAATGGTTGGATAACATTTCATGATGTTTTGCATTTTTAAATGTCGAGCTAAATATCAGAAAACTGAAATAAGTGCCACTTTACTGAGAGCAGGGGCTACATTTGTACCATAAAACCCACGGAATTGGGAATTCACTAAGTGGTGATTCTGGGCCTGCAAAGTTATTCTGCACTCCAAGAGGCCAACTAAAATTTCAGTACACAAATCCTCTTCACCTGTAAATGTTTCCGAATAATCCGTGAACACACAAAATCGCCTGAGTGTGGCATTCATGAACTTGGCTAGGAATCCACATCTTGGAATGAGTGCCACCTGCCCTAAATTGCCCACACATAACATGTAACGTTATTGGTGGGATATTACTCGTGGACATATCTAATCCTAAATTTATTTTAGGTGCGCCAAAAACTTTGTGATTTGGCCCTCCTACATAAGGCATTATTATTATTTAATAAATGCCACCTCAATTTATTATGAGAGGACTATTGTTAGGATTAAACATGAATCCTCTGTGAACATTTCCCCTTTACCCTGTCGAGCTTTCTCTGGAGTCAGAGACGTTTAAAGGCACGGGCAAAATTGGCAATTGCTTAGAACCCCCTCCTTCCAAGGGGCCTGTTGGGAAAGTGAACATTCTCTCTATTTGACATCTGCCTATTCTATTTTTCAATCTAAACCTCTCTCCCTATCTGCTACCTCTGCCACTGACTTTGTCTGTCTATGCTGTGTCATCTTAAAGATTGTGGGGGTCCCAGGCAAGACACTTGTCTTAGGCTGGCCCTGTTAAAGATTAATATAATTTGTGGTTGCTTGGCATCATCCGGGCTCGAATTATCCAAAAATGTGAAATGACGTTTAAAGTTGTTCCCAGCAGGATAAGTTTTGCCCAGGGCTCCCAAAATCCTTAAAATGACATTGTCTGGAGTTTTGACAGCAACAGACACTCAACAGTACATCTTGCCCAGCAGGGACTTCAGTGGTCATCTTTTAAGCCAATGACATGCTTTATTGATTCCTGTTGGGGCACTTAGGACACAGACTCTGCGTTTGACCTGACTCTCGCCCTCACCCTGTCCTCTTTAGGGATGACTTGCAATAGTAATGGCACATTGTACGACAACATTCATCTAAACGGCTGCTTGTGTTTCAGTTAATGGGCCATGTACACTCATTACAGTCATTTCTCTGAGGATTGATCAAAAAATGTAAAGCACCACTGAAAGGCGTGTGCCACAAGGGATGCAAGCAATTTTAAACAGAAGCTGTTAAAATAAACCGGACTCTCTTCCCCTGTTACTTATCACTTCATAAAGTTAGCTGTGATGGGTCATTCCAGCTTCCATAGATTTATTTACGTCGGAGTAGCAACAAACTATTGCCTTTTTTTCTCTGTTTTGGAATATTTGACTTTAATAGACTCGTTCCAACCACATCCATTGTGATATGGAAAATGATTTACAGAGATAAATAGATGGGAAAGCCAGATCCACCTTTCTGGGTTCATTTACTCAAGCCCTTTCCCCTAATGTGGCAAAACCTCCCTCGCTTGTTAAATTCTGACATGTGCACAAACATGGCTTGCATAGGAACCAGAAATATAACAGGGTCAGAAAAATGTGATAGTTGGAATTATTCCCAGGTAGAGAAAACACTGCAACATGTGGACTTTGTTGGTGTTCTTCCCCTTTTTTTTTAGCAGGGGAGCTTGTAATTGACAATTTGCATACATTTTATCTAATAAATATTGATTCCAGGAGTATCGTAATTAATAGGGTGCTTTCACACTTTAGGGGCAGATTTAGAGTTTCGTACACAGGGTACTTTGTCATAATGCCAATGGAGAACCCTCTTCACCAAACTCTCAGTAGAAGTGGGCGGGCCAACGGTATGTTGACCTTGAAGCCTACTCCAGCACTGACATACTCCTCAAAAGGCCTGATGGAGTACAGGCCGTCGGTGGTAAACCATACTACCGTTCACCCATATTGAAACAAGAAAAGGTGATGGAAAGACTGCAACAATCATAAGTACTGGTAATCACTTGTGCAACTCGACAGTGCATCTTTCTCTCGCCCAGTTTCTTTCCAAACAAAAAGAGCATCCATAGAAAAATCCGTTTTCATCATGCTTCAGTAAGTCCATCCCAGACTGCCAAGTCAAGTCCTCTGAAAGGGAAAAAAAAACTCAGACTGGTTTTAGTCTTATTGGGACTGTATATAGATATCAGCCATAAGCAAGTCATTCCCGCTCCAATAGGACATATCCAGCCCAAACTGCCAAACCAGGTGTCCTCCAAATAGGAACCCAGGCAGCTCCAGATAGGTTTTGGCCTACATAGGCTTCATCATTGAGGTGAGGCTTGAATCCTATGGCTTAGAGAGTATGAGGCGCATATCTGGTCAGATCCACCATTCTCGGGCACTAATTGTAGCCTATTAAATCCTACAGCAAATAAACACCAGATGTTTTCTTAATCCAAACAACATTTAAGGAAATGTGCAACATTTACTGAAATAATTGTGTAATAAGAAGAAAATAAACTAAACTCTCACAACTTGGATAAATGATTCTTCTTGAAAAAAGCTAAATAAAATATACCGTATATGAACACTCTAAAATGAATATTTTTTCAATAGCCGAGTCCTAGATAGGTAATAAAATAAGAAAACTGATATCAAAACAATGTTCACAAATGTGTATGTATCGCTTTGGTATGGCTTTAATAACACCAACACGTGTTCATAACACAGATGATCCTAAAACATATCCCAAGTGGAAATATCAGATATTACAGCACAACATTGAATGCCCAAAAAAAGATCGACAGATTCGTACAACCAAGAGCACACAAGCCAATGAACCCAAGAAAATACATTCATTAAGTTTCCACCTGTTTTGACAGCAAACTCTTCTTCGGGGATCACTGAAACAATATCGATGTCAACAATATCAAATTACAAAAATATCGAGGACAAAATATAGAATACCAAAATATCGACCTCCTATCTCCAAACAGGTAAGTACAAAAATATTGAATAAAAAATATCGATGTAAAAAATATAGTTAGTCAAAATATCGAATTTTTTAAAATGCTTTAAATTAATAAAAAATTAATGAAATAATAAATATAGTTACCATACTTAAAATACTTAAATAACATTAACAATAATGAATAATTAATGTAAGTAAAAAAAAAACATACAAATTTATTTGCTAATACATATATATATAAACGTAATATTAATAAAAAAATTACAATATTTTTACCGTAGTATAGCGGAAAGGGTCAAATTTACTATTACCACTCGAGTGAGTGCAACAGTAGGGAAAGCGTTGGATAGCGTAGGTGTAAAAAGTACTATTCCCACTCCAGAGAGTGCAACAGTAGGGAAAGCGTTGGATAGCGTAGGGGTAAAAATTACTATTCCAACTCCAGAGAGTGCAACAGTAGGGAAAGTGTTGGATAGCGGCAGGGTAAAATTTACTATTCCCACTCCAGAGAGTGCAACAGTAGGGAAACCGTTGGATAGTGTAGAGGTAAAAATTACTACTCCTACTCCAGAGAGTGCAACAGTAGGGAAAGCATTGGATAGCGGAAGTGTAAAAATTACTATTCCAACTCCAGAGAGTGCAACAGTAGGGAAAGCGTTGGATAGCGTAGAGGTAAAAATTACTATTCCCACTCCAGAGAGTGCAAGAGTAGGGAAAGCGTTGGATAGCGTAGGGGTAAAAACTACTATTCCAACTCCAGAGAGTGCAACAGTAGGGAAAACATTGGATAGCGGCAGGGTAAATTTTACTATTCCCACTCCAGAGAGTGCAACAGTAGGGAAAGCTTTGGATAGCGGCAGGGTAAAATTTACTATTCCCACTCCAGAGAGTGCAACAGTAGGGAAAGCGTTGGATAGCGTAGAGGTAAAAATTACCACTCCTACTCCAGAGAGTGCAACAGTAGGGAAAGCGTTGGATAGCGTAGGGGTAAAAATTACTATTCCCACTCCAGAGAGTGCAACAGTAGGGAAAGCGTTGGATAGCGTAGGGGTAAAAATTACTATTCCCACTCCAGAGAGTGCAACAGTAGGGAAAGCATTGGATAGCGGAAGTGCAAAAATTACTATTCCAACTCCAGAGAGTGCAACAGTAGGGAAAGCGTTGGATAGCGTAGAGGTAAAAATTACTATTCCCACTCCAGAGAGTGCAAGAGTAGGGAAAGCGTTGTATAGCGTAGGGGTTAAAATTAATATTCCCACTCCAGAGAGTGCAACAGTAGGGAAAGCATTGGATAGCGGAAGTGTAATAATTACTATTCCAACTCCAGAGAGTGTAACAGTAGGGAAACGTTGGATAGCGTAGAGGTAAAAATTACTATTCCCACTCCAGAGAGTGCAACAGTAGGGAAAACATTGGATAGCGGCAGGGTAAATTTTACTATTCCCACTCCAGAGAGTGCAACAGTAGGGAAAGCGTTGGATAGCGTAGGGGTAAAAACTACTATTCCCACTCCAGAGAGTGCAACAGTAGGGAAAGCCTTGGATAGCGGAAGTGTAAAAATTACTATTCCAACTCCAGAGAGTGCAACAGTAGGGAAAGCGTTGGATAGCGTAGAGGTAAAAATTACTATTCCCACTCCAGAGAGTGCAAGAGTAGGGAAAGCGTTGGATAGCATAGGGGTAAAAATTACTATTCCCACTCCAGAGAGTGCAACAGTATGGAAAGCGTTGGATAGCGTAGGGGTAAAAATTACTATTCCCTTTCCAGAAAGTGCAACAGTAGGGAAAGCGTTGTATGGCGTAGGGGTAAAAAATACTATTCCCACTCCAGAGAGTGCAACAGCAGGGAAAGTAAATACTTCATATATAAATAAAAATAAATTAAATATTAATACCAATTACTAATGAATTAAAAGTAAATAACAATTTTATATAATATAATAATTAATCAATTAAAAATACAAATAAAAATTAATAATTAAAAAGTATTACCTAATAATACAAATTATTTACCAATTAACAATTAATTAATTAACAATGAAAAAATAATAAAAAATTTTTACCACAAAAAAAATAAAATAAATTAAAACATTTAATTAATAACTATTAAATTACTTCCCACCCTATTCCCCTACAAACCCACAACCCGCAATATAAAATAAATTAATAAAATTAACACAATTATCAATTAATCAATTAATTAAAATAAATTACCAATTATATTTTAATTAATTTCCAATTAAATATTTTAATATCAATTAATTAAAAATAAATACCAATAAATAAATTAAAAAAATTAATTAATTATAATTAAATTACTTCCCACCCTATTCCCCTACAAACCCACAACCCGCAACATAAAATAAATTAATAAAATTAACATAATTATCAATTAATCAATTAATTAAAATAAATTACAAATTATATTTTATTTCATTACCAATTAAATATTTTAATATCAATTAATTCAAAATAAATACCAATAAATAAATTAAAAAAATTAAATAATTATAATTAAATTACTTCCCACCCCATTCCCCTATAAACCCACAACCCACTACAGAAAATAAATTAATAAAATTAACATAATTATCAATTAATCAATGAATTAAAATTAATTACCAATTATATTTTAATTAATTACCAATTAATAATTAATTAACAAATAATTCATTATAAATACCAATACATAAATTAACATATTTAATTAATTATAACTAAATTACTTCCACCCTATTCCCCTATAAACCCACAACCCGCTACAGAATTATATTACGCAAAAATAAAATACCATAAAATTAATTAATTAAAATAAATTAGAAAATAAATATACACTTTTCACACATATACTAACATAAAAAATACTTTAAAAAATTAGATATTATAAAAAAATTATTATTAACTTACTTACCTCAAATTCGATATTTTTGTTGTCTATATTCTGTCCATTCTATATTTTTGTTGTCTCTATTCTGTCCATTCTATATTTTTGTTTTCTATATTCTGTCCATTCTATATTTTTGTAGTCTATATTCTGTCCATTCGATATTTTTAATTCGATATTAATGCTATTCTATTCAATATTTTTGTAGTCTATATTCTGTCCTTTCGATATTGTTTCCATTCTATAAATCGATATTAAAAACTCGATATTTTGACTATACCCTTCTTCAGGTAAAAGATCTATCATTGTTGTAAGATCGTTTATTTACTTGGTCATGGCATCCAGAGAATGAGCTATTCAACACTTATATGTTTGTTTCACATTGATACACAGTGATGTAGCACAGGACCTTCAACCCCGCAGCGCAGGGAGGCTCTACGCCTTCTATTACTGGGAGGGTGGGCATGGCCCTTCAGCTACTTCTGTGTTTCTGACTGGTGAATACATTCCTATCATTCAGAAGCAGCTGTATCATCCTGCATTCTCTGTGTGCATGCACTTGACTGAGTTGCTAGGAATGGGTTTAAAAGAATTATCAATGTAACTAATGAATTGTTGCCACTTGGCCTTGGCTAAACCCACTCTCCTGTGACCTGTTGTGTTTCTTCCCTTCAGAGAGGAGCTGTTGAGGTGGATATTTAAACATAGTTACCACTTTGCGAATGTTGCGTCCTCCAGGATTTGCAGTATCAGATAAGTCAAGGAAATAACTTTAAATTCCAATGACATTTCCTACTGATTGGTACAAAGTCATAGATTCTAACAGAGGACTGCACAGGTGAGCAAGTCTATATTAGGAGGGCAGAGTGTGAGGAGGCTAGCAAAATAGTGACACAAGGTACTCTCAGGACTTTGAGAGGTGAAGGGAATAGTGTGTAGACACTGTGAGGGGTATGAGAGGGTATGGAGAGAAGTTTGCTCTAGAAAGAGTTACCGTGTAGCATTATGATGTAATGGGTTTGTCCTTAAACGGACTAGTGATGTGTCTTTGCCAGATTTAAACTGGATGGAGTGCTTTTCCTTAGGCACATGGTTAGAGATTGCTTGCCATATAGTCTTTTCAATTATTTTTCAGTTTCTGGTCTTTGATCTTACTGCAGCATGCTGTTCGTGGTATGCCAGAGGTCTTTATCTTGATTGCAAACTAAGGGTAGGGGTTGGTGTTGATAGCCTTGAAGGTGACCTGAATTTAAGGCTTTATCTGGTGTAGCAGAGTCAGCTATTGCCAGGCATTCTTTGTGTGTGCTGTAGACATTCAAGCAACGTTGATGCCGATGTGTAAGCCTAAGATTTAGCAGACGTTGCTCATGGATTGAGACTATCCATATTCATCATTCTAAGTCACTCTTGTACTATTGTTTTCTTTGCCATTACTGGTGATGAGAAAAACAAATAAGTCTTGTTGGGTTTCAGTTTGAGAAAGTATTAGAAATCAGGTCTCCAGTTGGCAGAGGTATGCACCCTGTCCAAGTAGAGACCACAATACTAGTCAGGGTAAATCAGCCTGTGCTCACCCTTTGGTAGCTTGGCACAAAGTAGTCAGGCTTAACATAAGAGGCAATGTGGAAAGCAGTTGTGCATACATGGATACGGTAACACAGTGAAAACTCCACAAAAAAGACTCAACAATGAGGTACAAAAATAGTATCCCCTTTACTGTTCAAACCAAGATAAAAATGATAAGAATCCAATTAAAGCATCTCAAGTTACGAATACTTCAAGAATGTACAATGCTGAAAGAGCCCTTGCGCTCTCAGCAGGTTCATTATGGTTACGCTGGGGAAATGACAGCAATTCACGCAGTGTATCAAGGAACAAACTTTCTCCCCGGGTCAGGGTAAAGCAATGTTACCGAAGCTATTACAGCTAAAAGGCAATGTCAACTTTGCAGGAGACTGATCTACTCACTCTGTTCCAGGCAGCCCACAAGATCAATGGTGGCCGGCATGGACCTCGCAAGTCTAAGAATGTACAGTACCTTTCTTAGGGGATTGCAGCCATTCCGTAGGCTTCGGGATTAGGACCCACATTGCTGGAGTCTCCCCTTGCTGGATACGATGTGGTGATTGGAATCACTGAGGGCAGATGCCCACCTTTCCTTGACGTGTGCAGTGTGGGCCGGGACATGCTGCACTGCCTTCAGGAGCTGCGGTTTCAAGGCCCTTTCACCCTCTAGAGTGCTGTAAGGGAGCGCACTGACAGTGCAACATCACCTGTTCAGTGGTACACCCTGCACCTCCTGATATCTTCTTTGCCTCTTCACCCAGGTCTATGATATGGCGCAGGGTCTATAATATGACGTGAGAGTAGAGGCAAAGAGATTTCTTCATTTGCATGTGCCCACGCCCCCATGCAAATGAGGGAACACCCTCTGGTGACAGCGCAGGTGCTATATGAGTACCAGCGCCATCGGTATTGCAGAGAGGGCCACACTAGCATCTGTGGCCCCTTCTGTAATAGCAAAGTGCCCCAGGGGCACGCAAAGCAGGAGCACTTTCCATAATACAGGCCCTGGGGCCATAACCCCTTCCGTGCTTATGACGAGCTCAGCTCATCATGAGGCAGGGTGCTCGTGTGCTCATGACGAGCTGAGCTCGTCATGACCACACCCATTAACATTATGGTCCAGCACAGCAGGGGAAGTTCAAGAGCAGCCAGGGTGGTAAATGACAGAATACGGCACACTTTCTTTGTTTGCACCAGGTGCACCTTTCAAAAGGTGTGACTTGGGCAAGCAAGGAAAGTGTGCCGTATTACATTGAATGCACTGCCCCCAGGGCAGCTGTGAAGTTGTGCTGCCCTGGGGCAGCGTATTTCAAGTGAAATAAGGAGCAGCTTTGAAGCAGCCGCTCTATGTTTCACTGAGCAGGCAGCAACCGGTCTGAACATTTAAGGAGGATTAGAGATCCCCTTGCAGGCAGGTGCAGTGAGTGACTGCACCCGCCTGCAAGGGGATGTCTGGGGTGTCCATAGGAACCCCTTCCCCTTCTCCAGAGAGCAGCTATCAGGAGGCACACTGACACTGCACCACTTGTTGGGTGGCACACTGTCAGTGTGCCTCCTGCATTCTTTGCCTTTGCGCCCACATATACAATATGGCTTGGGTGCAGAGCAAAGTGGTTCCCTCATTTGCATGGGGCCACACCCCCATGCAAATGAGGGAACACCCTCTTGTGTTAGTGCTGGCACTATATGTGCACCAGCACTATCTGTATTACAGAAAGGGACACACAAGCATCTGCAGCCCTTTTTGTAATACCAAAGTGACTTGGAGGCATGCAAAGAGGGTGCACATGCTTGTTGCACCCCAGGGCACTTTCCATAATACTGCGACTGAGGCCATATTACAGAATACGGTGCACTCTCTTTGTTTGCAATGGGCGCACATTTCAGAAGGTGAGCCCTGCACAAACAAGGAGAATATGCTTTTTTATTCTGAGTGCTGTGCCCCCAGGGCAGCTGCGAAGTCAGATGCCCTGGGGTCAGCACATGCAAGTGCAATATGGAGTGGCATTGAAGCAGGCACTCCATGTTTCACTGTGCAGGCGGCCACCTGCCTGCACTTTTAAGGGAGATTAGAGATTCTCTTGCAGGCAAGTGCAGTGAGTGACTGCACTTGCCTTCAAGGGGATGTCTGGGTGTCCCTTTCCCCTCTCCAGAGGACTACTATCAGGAGGCTCATTAGAGCACCACCTTTTAGGTGGCACATTGTCAGTGCGCTTCCTGACAGCTTTTTTGCCTCCGTGTCCATGCCTATAATACGGCACAGAGGCAAAGGGATTCCCTCATTTGCATGATGGCGTGGGTAACACCCTTTGGTGATAGAACAGGCACTATATGTGCGCCAGTGCTACCTGTATTATGAAAGGGCTGCTCAAGGTTCTGCGGCCCTTTCTGCAATACCAAAGTGCCCCTGGGCATGCAATACGGGCACTCATGAATGTTGCACCCTCAGGGCACTTTCCTTAATATGGCCCCTGGTGTGTAATTTTCATCCATGATTGGAGCCCACCTGTAACTGGCACCTAAGAGTAGAGGGACAGCCCCAGAGCATATCTTGCCTTAGGATTTGTTACATCAATGCCCTTCCTATACAGTCCTAGACACCTGACATCATTTGCAGCAATTTGAAGCCCTTCGCAAATGCTGTTGCCCATTGGTACAGGGATCACAGGGACGGATAGGATTTCACCACCAGTATTTTCTACAATGGATCCTGTTGTCAAATTCACATACTGTGGTACTTTGCACGGCAAAACATATATATAAGCCACCATGTTTTGGGTCCACCTTTCCTCCTCTCAAAGTCTGTGCATTGTGCTTCATAATTGTAGTGTAATGCAAGCTTGCTCCTTGCTTTATAAACATAGTTGCACACACAGCTGTTTCCCCAGTGAGAAAAAGAGCTGTGATGTGTGTTCGGACTTTAGAAAACAGATAATCTTACATTCCTGCAGTCCAGGACATTTTACTGTTTGTCCCACTAGGACATTGTTTAAAAATTAACAAATATATGGCCAACTGCTTGTCTGTCCTTTCGAGCGACCCTTGTGTGTGCATATATGTACATCACAACAAAATGGTGCATGATTCATCAACTGATCAAACTCACTGACGGCGAATGGCTGTCAGCGTGGGTGACGGGGTGAGCCACGGTTAACGTGAAAGCCTGTTTTTGGTAGTGTTCATATGGCGCTGGTATCATTCCCCCAATTGTGTTATTGATGCATTCGCCACAGTTCCATGATGCGCGCCCCTGCTCGCTACCATGCCACCTATCAAAGTTCCATCCATGTGCCGCAGCTTGACCTGCCTACTGTTCTCCACGGCTCATCTCTCCTACAAAGGCCCTCTCTTCTCCTCATTTCCATAGTCTCTGATACAACTGTCCACTAACCTGGTTCTAATGATGTCCGCATTTGAAGACATTATCCCGGGGCTAAAACATTGATTATAGTGAATTAGGGTTGCCTATAATTTACAAATGAATGTACTTGGGAATTTAAGTATTATACATGTATTTTTTTTTATTTTTTTATTTTTTTTTTAAAAACCTTTATTGATACATATGGATATACAATAGGAATCATATAGCCACATCGGGTTGGCTGGCAACATTTCCGCTATTAATATCCGGATAGATGAACAGACAACCCTTCAGCCGACAACCCTAGGGCCCGGCGGCAATGAAACGAACATATCATGTCATACGTTAAATCGCAGGAGGAATAAGGCCTTTGTTTTTTGTTTTAAAACCCAACCAACCAAAAATAAAGATAACTGCGGAGGCTAAACGCAAGGCCAGTACATAAGTAATCCTTCTGGGGTGGGAGTACCACATCCACCACTGTAACGTAGTAACAAACGAAATTGAAAAGCTATAAGAAAAGCAGACGGGGGGGGGAAGGGGGGGAGAGAGAGCAAGCCAGCAATACATAGATATAGTTTCAAATTGGAAGGAACATCACGTTTAAGGGGAGTGTAACACCTCCAGAGGAGGCACAGAGGGGGGAGCACAAATTTCACCACGGTACTGGTTCCACTGATTCCACACCCTTCCCCACTTCTTGGGCCTGCCACGAGCAACATAGACAGTTTTTTCACGAAACATGCACCAGTCCATGTTTCTTGACCAGGCCGACAGACTGGGTGCCCTCGATGATCCCCACAACTGCGCAATGTCACGTTTAGCGATCATATTACCCAAGGTGGCCCATTGTGTCTGTGCTACATTATAATCATTGGGCTCCCACACATTCAATAGACACCTTCGGGCCTCCGGCAAAAGCGAAACACCCGTCACCTCAGCCATAACACCATGCACACGATTCCAAAAAGACACAACCGCCGGACACTCCCACAGAATATGAAGGAGTGTACCCACCATTCCACACCCGCGCTTACACAAATCATCCGAAGCATACCCCATACGCAACAAGCGAGGACCCGTCATATACACTCGGTGTAGGATTTTCAATTGCACCAATCTCAGACGAGCCGAGATTGCTACCTCTTTCGGGGAGGAGATCGCCGCCTGCCAGTCCTCATCATCAAGTTCCAGTCCATCACTAGTCCAGGTTGTACGGAGCTGTAGGAGAAGGTCCACTCGGTCATTTATCAACTTTTTATATATAAGTGAGATCGTACTGTCCGGGACATATCAATCAATCAATCAATCAAAGCATTTATATAGCGCACTACTCACCCAGAGGGTCTCAAGGCGCTCGGGGAGGGGGGGTCCGCTACTGCTCGAACAGCCAGGTCTTGAGTTGCTTCCTGAAGGCGAGGTGGTCCTGGGTCAGGCGGAGGTGGGTCGGGAGGGAGTTCCATGTCTTGGCGGCGAGGTAGGAGAAGGACCGTCCCCCTGTGGTGGCTCTTCGGATGCGGGGCACGGTGGCGAGGGCGTGGCCGGTCGATCGAAGCTGGCGTTTGGGTGCGTAGAAGTTGAGGCGGCTGTTGAGGTATCCTGGGCCTTGGTTGTGTAGGGCTTTGTGTGCGTGGGTGAGGAGACGGAAGGTGATTCTCTTGTTGACCGGTAGCCAGTGCAGGTCTCTCAGGTGTCCGGAGATGTGGCTGCGACGGGGGATGTCCAGGATGAGTCGTGCTGAGGCGTTCTGGATCCGCTGGAGTCTCTTCTGGAGTTTGGCGGTGGTTCCGGCGTAGAGGGAGTTGCCGTAGTCCAGGCGGCTGGTGACGAGGGCCTGAGTTACCGTCTTCCTGGTCTCGGTGGGGATCCACCGGAAGATCTTACGTAGCATGCGCAGGATGTTGAAGCACGACGAGGAGACGGCGTTGACTTGTCTGGTCATGGAGAGGGAGGAGTCCAGGATGAAGCCCAGGTTGCGTGCGTGGTCTGTTGGTTTGGGTCTGCTGCCTAGGGCGGGGGGCCACCAGGAGTCGTCCCAAGCGGCGGGTGAGGATCTCAGGATGAGGACTTTCGTCTTGTCCGAGTTCAGTTTCAGGCGACTGTTCTTCATCCATTCGGCTACCTCTTTCATCCCTTCGTGAAGGTTGGCTCTGGCGGTGGCGGGGTCGTTGGTGAGGGAGAGGATCAGCTGGGTGTCGTCGGCGTAGGAGATGATGTTGAGGTTGTGCTGGCGTGCGATGTCTGCGAGGGGGCTCATGTAGACGTTGAAGAGGGTTGGACTGAGCGAGGAGCCTTGAGGAACGCCGCAGATGACTTCGGTGGCTTCAGATCTGAACGGGGGGAGGCGAACTCTCTGTGTCCTCCCGGCGAGGAAGGAGATGATCCACTCCAGTGCCTTCTCCTGGATTCCGACGTTGCTGAGTCGCTGCACTAGTGTACGGTGGCAGACAGTGTCGAAGGCCGCCGAGAGGTCTAGGAGGATGAGGGCTGCTGTTTCTCCGTTGTCAAGCAGTGCTCGGATGTCATCGGTGGCTGCGATCAGGGCGGTCTCGGTGCTGTGGTTGGCTCGGAAGCCAGACTGCGAGAGGTCGAGGGATCCGTTCGTCTCGAGGAAGGCGGCCAGCTGCTTGTTGACGGTCTTCTCGATGACTTTTGCAGGGAACGGGAGCAGCGAGATGGGGCGGTAGTTCTTGAGGTCAGTGGGGTTGGCTGATGGCTTCTTTAGTAGAGCGCTGAGTTCGGCGTGCTTCCAGCTCTCCGGGAAGGTAGCGGTGTCGAAGGAGGTGTTAATGATGTCCCGCAGGTGGGGTGCGATGACAGCGTCGGCTTTGTTGAAGACGTGGTGAGGGCAGGGGTCGGTCGGAGATCCGGAGTGGATGGAGTTCATCGTGCGGACGGTGTCTTCGGTGCTGATCGGGGTCCAGGCGCGGAGGGTGGTGGTGGGGGGCGGTGGTTCGGTCGTGGCGTGCGTCGGTTGAGTGCTGAAGCTGTTGTGTATTTCCAAGATCTTGTTGTGGAAGTAGGAGGCGAGGGAGTTGCAGAGGTCTTGCGAAGGGGTGATGTTGTTGTTTCCGGCGTTGGGGTTGGAGAGCTCTTTAACGATGTTGAAGAGTTCCTTGCTTTTGTGTGCGTTGTTGTCCAGTCGTTCCTTGAATGCATTTTTCTTGGTTGCGTGGATGAGTTGGTGGTGTTTTCGGGTGGCGAGCTTGAGGGCAGTCATGTTGTCCGGTGTTGGGTCTCTGCGCCAGGTTCTCTCGAGGGCTCGGCAGTTCTTCTTGGAGCTCTTGAGTTCGTCGGTGAACCATGGGGCTTTCTTGCTGCCGGGTCTGCTGGGCGGGGTCCTCAGGGGGGCGAGGTCGTCTGCGCAGTCGCTGATCCACTTTGTGAGGTTGATGGCCGCTTGGCTGGGGTTCGTTGCGTTGGTGGGTGGGTTCTTGCTCAGGGAAGTCGCGAGCTGGTCGGCTGTGATCTTGTTCCAGCTTCTGCGTGCAACCTGTTGCTGGTGGTGGTGGATCGTGGTCCTTCTGAAGCTGAAGTGGACGCAGCTGTGGTCCGTCCAGTGGAGTCCGGTGGCGTGGCTGAAGGTGATGTCCTTGTTGGATGAGAAGACGGGGTCGAGTGTGTGTCCGGCGTAGTGGGTGGGGGTGGTCACCAGCTGCTTGAGTCCGAGGTTAGCGAGGTTGTCCAGCAGGGTGGTGGTGTTTCGGTCGTTGTTGTTCTCCAGGTGGAAGTTGAGGTCCCCGAGGAGGATGTAGTCAGCGGAGAGGAGGGCGTGCGGGCTGATGAAGTCGGCGATATCTTCGCTGAATTGTGTGCGTGGTCCCGGGGGTCTGTAGATGAGGGTGCCTCTGAGGGTGGTCTTGGGGTTGATGTGGACCTGGAAGTGCAGGTGTTCGGCGGTTGTCAGGGTGTCGTCGGTGTTGGTCGTGATGTGGATGGTGTTCCTGTGGATGATGGCGATGCCTCCTCCGGTCTGGTTGATGCGGTCCCTTCGGATGATCTTGTAGCCGTCTGGGATGGCGATGGCGATGTCGGGCGCTGAAGAGGCGTTAATCCAGGTTTCCGTGAGGAAGGCGACGTCAGGGGCTGTGGTATCGAGCAGGTTCCAGAGCTCGACGGCGTGTCTGTGGACGGAGCGGGTGTTGAGCAGGATGCACTTCAGGTGGCTGCTGCTGTTGCTCGTCTTGGTCTTGGTGGGTGCGGGTGTAGTGCAGGTCCGGATGCAGGTGAACTTGCAGGAGTGGCAGCTGAAGGGTCCGTGGGTGCGTCTCGGGGTGGCTCGGTAGCATCCCGGGGATCGGCCGGTGTTGAGTGCGTTGAGGGTGGCGGCGTTGTACGTCCGGCGGGTGGGCTGGGGTCTGCGAGGGCCAGGGGTCCTGGCACTGGGCGCGGTCCAGGCGCGGAAGGGCGCAGACGGGCTTACCTTTGGCGCACCTTCGGCGCTCAATCCGTGCTCCCGCTGCGCGCGTCCACTGCACGGTCGCTCTGGGGGCGTCATAAGAAGGGGGACAGGAGGGCGGGTCAGCTGGGCGGCGGGAGCGGGCGGCCAATGGGCCGGTGGTGGGCAGGGCCTGAGGTGTGCAGCGGCGGCAAACTGGCGAGCAGGCGGCTCAGCTGTGGCTGGGCCGCTCAGGGGGGCAGGGGGGCGTCGGCGGCGGTAAAGACGGCAAAAGGCTGGACTTGGCAGGAGCAGGAGGCGGCAGGAGGAGCAAGGGGGTGACCCGGCCTGGTGAGAGGCGCAGCGGTCATATCCGTCAAGCACTCTATCCTCCAGGGGTGAGGATTCTGGAACGAGCGTGCCAGCCGGAAAAGCAGAGGAAAGGGCATGTCGGACCTGTAGGTACCAAAAATATTCTCGATTGCTAAGCTTGAATTCAAGTTGCAACTCTTCGAAAGACTTTATCCTGTCCTTCTGCCAAAGGTTCCCCACCCTACTAATCCCAATGAGGTCCCATTTTTCAAATCCCTTGGTGGTCCACAGACTGCCTAACCTCTCGGCTGCGTAGAGTGGGGTCGCTCAAGTGAGAGTGCTCGACCAGCCCATAGCGGCGTTAGCGTCATACCAGATCCGCACCGCAACCCTGGTTGGCCCCGTCAACGCAACATCAGACCGTTTAGAATAAAGCGCCCTGTTGTAGTCCCGCCCGGCAGTAACCATTTGTCCATAGCAAAAGCCGGGTTGGAAGCCAGACCGTACATCGCATGATTAACGGAGCTCAGTTGTGAGGCCCAGTAATATCGTCTAATATCCGGTAACGCTATACCGCCATCATACCAAGGCAGCGTAAGCTTAGCCAAGGCAATCCGGGGACGTCCGGCCCACAGCAGTTTTCTTTGTAGGCCCTCGATCTCGCGGAAATAGCTGGAAGGCACTAGATCCACTGTGTTTTGGAGCGCATATAAAAATCTGGGGAGGGACTAAGCATGAGCGAATTTTGCGGATCTTGCGTTCGCGAATTTTGCGGATTTGCGGATTCGCAATCCGCAAAATCCGCGAATTCCCGCGAATTTGCGGATTTTTTTTTTTTGTGTTCGCCCGTGTTTCTGCCAGTTCGCGAGGGTTTTGTACACTTTCGCAAATTGCGAACTTACCTGTCGGGTCGCAAGTTTCGCGAACTTGTTGTTTCTACGTGTCCAGCCTGTTTGGGACACTCTTCTTCATCACTGCCACTCTCTGTCACCACTGCCACTCTCTGACTACTCATGCCACCCTCTGGCCCACCCATGCCACCCTCTGTTTCATCACCACACCCTCTGGTTGTCCAGTGTACATTATTTTCGGCAAAGCAAAGCACACCTTCCCTGCCTCAAGTGACCTGAATTAATTTGGGGCTGATTAATGTGTCACAGAATATTTTTTTAGCTGGCACCTGCTTCCTTAGTGCGCCCTGCTTAGTGATCTTTTGCACTTGCTAAGTGCTTTCATTGTTGCAAAATTAGTTACAACACCTGCCCTGCCCCAACTGACAATAATGAATTAGGGGCTGATTAATGGATTTTAACTTCCAGCCTGGCTCCTGCTTGTCTCCCTTAGCTGTAATTCAGGACCTTTGTGGCATATGTGTAACTATTCTGAGGTTCAGAGCAGGGTCACATAATAGTTTCAACTGGCAACTGAACTCTGGAGGGGCCCCTCAGGAAGCACTACAGGAAATGGCTACTAATGATGAGCCTGAACTTTTGAACCTGGTAAGTAGTTACTTTCAGTTTTGCTAAGATCGTATTTCTGCAATTTTGCACTTATTCGCGGGGCGCGAACTCACGCGAACTCACGCGAACAGTGCGAGCAGTGCGAGCAAAATCCGCTGCTCGCGGATTTGCGGATTTTGCGGGAGATTCGCAAATCTCGCGGATTGCGGATTTCCCGAAAATCCGCAAAATCCGCGAGCGGAACGGATTTTCCGCCCATGCCTAGGAGGGACATCATTTTTAATAAGGCTGCTCTGCCCACCAGGGATAGCGGCAGTCTGCTCCAGGTTTTCACGTCCGCCTTCAGGCGGACAAGCGGGGGGAGTAAGTTGCGCTGATACCTGACAGCTGAGTCACGCGAGACATAGATACCAAGATACTTGAACCCGGTGGATGAAATTTGTATTGGACAATTGCGCGGTACGAGTGGAACATCGTCAGTAAGCGAGTAAACGCAGGACTTCCCCCAATTAATAACCAGTCCGGAGTTCCTCCCAAAGGAATTAAGGACGTCAAACAATACCCCAAGTGATTTCCGAGGGGAGGTGAGGTAAAGAAGAATGTCGTCCGCATAAAGAGAGATGCGATCTTCAAAACCGGGAGTCCACCTGATACCCTTAAGAGACGGCTCCCATCGCAATCAAGCGGCCAAGGGCTCCAGGGCCAAGGCAAAAAGCAGCGAAGACAGAGGACACCCCTGTCGCGTCCCCCTCCCTAGAACAAAGGGAGCCGATACTCGACCGTTAACAACTACCTGGGCTAGGGGCTCCTCATAGAGTAACCGGACCCATCCGATGAACACTGGCCCGAAGCCGAACTTCGCCAGCGCTGCCCAGAGGTATGGCCATTCCACTGTGTCAAATGCCATGGTGGCATCCAAAGAAACCAAAATGGCCGGCTCACGCAACGTCTCCACCCTCGCCAGCATGCCATGAAGGGGACGTAAGTTCAACGCGGTATTGCGGGCCGGAATAAAGCCAGACTGGTCCGGGTGTACCAAGTCACCGAACACTTTAATCAAACGGTTAGCTAACATTTTTGCCAAAATTTTAGGCTCCACATTAAGAAGTGAGATAGGTCTATAGGATGAACAGTGTTCACGGGGTTTACCCTCTTTAGGGATCACCGCGATAGACGCCAAATGCTGGTCACGGGGAAGCGAACCCCTCTCCCTAGCCTCCAAGAACATTGAGCGTAGATACAACGCCATTTTGTTCGGACACAACTTGTACAGTTCGACGGGTATGCCGTTCGGGCCCGTGGCTTTCAGATTCGGACAAGCAAGGCAGAGCGATATCCCTAAGCAAGAGATGGGAGTCCTCCTCTGGCCGGTCCGAGACCGGCGCATACACCTTTTGGAAGTGGCAGGCGAACTCCTCCACGATGTCCAACGGATCCGTCACACGTACACCATCCACTCGCTCAACCACCGGTACCACTCGATTCAGTCTCTCCCTCTTGTCCAGCCAAGCTATCAACTTCCCCGCCTTGTCTCCCACATCATAAAAACGGCCCTGTTGCTCTCGACTCATGGCTTTTGCTGCATTTGTAACCAGGGCGTTATAATCAGACTGCTTCAGTTGCATGTAGCCAGGTTCTGAGCTGGGATGGTGCAGTGAGCTAAAAAACGGTGATGGATCAAGCCCTGATCTTTGGACTGGGTAAGAGTGGTCTGCTTAATTCAGACACTCTGTTCATCACCACCCCCTTTTCTGAATCATTTTGTCCACCATAAGCGTGGAAGGGTATACTCAGATGTGAGTCCCTTGCTCATTGCACCATCAGGATTCAAGCAAGCCGGGCCGACGACGGCTGAAATGCCAGAAACCGGTCCCCGGAAGCTTGTTTCCTTCCCAGTATAAGAATTGGCTTGGTAGTTTGGTTTGCCCTGTTCCCATCATGCACTGGGACAGGAACAGACTAATTTGCATGTAGCCAGGTTCTGAGCTGGGATGGTGCAGTGAGCTAAAAAACGGTGATGGATCAAGCCCTGATCTTTGGACTGGGTAAGAGTGGTCTGCTTAATTCAGACACTCTGTTCATCACCACCCCCTCTTCTGAATCAGTTGTAACACATGCACCTTTTCACGCGTGACCCCACACTCAAGATCCCTCTCCAAGGCCATTATATCAGACTCCAGCTGTTCCACCTCTCCATTGTGACGCTTCTTAGAGCTGGCAACTAGCGACAGCGTCTGACCCCGTATCACAGTTTTGAAGGCCTCCCATAAGGACACAGCCGAAGACACCGATCCCACATTTTCATCGAAGTAGTGATCAATGGCTTTGATCACCCCAGCCCTGGTTTCCGGAACCCGGAGATACCAGGGATTAATTGGGGCGACCCGGCCCCATGCGTCTAAATGGAGATCTATATGGATCCATAGCGGGGAGTGATCCGAGATGCCTCTAGGCAAGTGTCGGGCCTCTCGCACCGTTGTAGCTTGGGCTGCAGGCACAAGAATATAGTCAAGTCTAGCTAAGCTCCCATGGGCCCCGGAGTGGAAGGTATATTGAGCCTGCCCTGGGTGAAGCATCCACCAACAATCCACCATACCAAACGTTTCCAAGAAACCACTCAGGCAGGACTGTGATGGTGTGAGATCCCTGGGGGGGTGTCGATCCTCCATGCTGTTAACCACCGAGTTGAAGTCCCCTCCAACCACCAAAATCCCCTCAGGAAGCCCCAACACCAGTTTCCCCAGGTCGACAAACGTGGATGCCTTCAAACCCGGGGGAACATATATCGAGAGGATGGCGATCGTTCTCCCCTCCCACTTGCCAACAATCGCTGCATACCTTCCCCTATCGTCTAATATCGTTTCATCAATCTCCAAGGGAAGGGAACCACGGATCATAACCCCAGCCCCTCTAGAGCCCGAAGTGAATCCCGAGTGTGCCACCAATCGATAGCCCTTCCGGTTCATTGCCTGGAACGTGTTCCCCACCAAATGTGTTTCTTGCAGTAATACAATGTCGGGGGAATGGCGCTTTATATATTGAAGTACAATCCCCCGTTTTATCTTGTCCCCCAAGCCGTTGACATTCCAACTCAAAACTCTCAGCCCCCTACCCCCCATCCCGAAAAAGGTAGCAGGGTCCCCCAACCCCCACGAAGGAAACACAAAATAAGCCATACAGCAATACGTAGCCTCGAAGACAATACAAACAATAAAAGGAAAAAGAAACCCCCCAAAATACCCAGAACAACAACCCCCCACCCTGCACCCCTGCGATAAACCAAAAAACCACCCCATTCTGCAGTGTGTCTGTTGCCCTACCCCAAAAACTAATCTACAAGTAGAAAAGGAACACCCTCGGAGGAGGAAAAGTCCCGAACTCCCAGCCGCCCCAGGGTTAGTCTATAAAAGTGTCATTGACCCAAAAAAGGATAACAGTCCACCGCAACACGGTACGATGGTAGCAGTCGCCGGTGACCCTACTCCTCCTGGTCCCGTTGGCTGCCCTCAGCACCTCTGTATTGTTCCGCCTTGTCCCGTGGCATAGATAGTGTGTCCAACCAGTCACTGACCACCTCCGGCATATCAAAGAACAGCACCCGCTCATTATGTTCGATGCGCAATCGGGCGGGGAAAAGCATAGCATACTTCATGCCCAGGTCTCTTAGTCTCCGCTTCACCCCAGAAAATCCCAGTCTCTGCTTCTGGACCAATGGGGTGAAATCAGGGTAGAAGTTAATGGACGCATTCTCGAACTTGGTGGGGCCGCTAGTTCTCGAGGCCTGCAAAATGGCGTCCCTGTCCCCATAGTTGAAGATCCGCGCGATGATGGGTCGCGGTGTAGCCCCCTGCTTGCGCCTGCCGCCCGGGATTCTATGGGCACGCTCCACCGCAAAAAGATTACTCAGGCCCTTAGGGGCGAGGTGGTTAAGAATCAGATCTTCCACGAGTAGGTCCGTCGATTGATCGGCTGAGTACTCCGGAACTCCGACTATGCAGACATTATTGCGCCTAGCGCGACTTTCAAAATCCTCAAGCCGGCGGGCAAACTGATCACTCGAGGTCCGAAGAGTCCGGGTCTCAGTCTGGAGATCAGAGACATCGGTGATGAGACTGGCTGTTTTGACATCCAGCGACTTGACTCACTCATTAGTCTTGGCCAAGTCCGCACTAAGCAAGCCTACATCCACCGCCACAGTGTCGATCTTGGCCGCCAGGGTTTCATATTGTTGGCCCATCGAAGATTGTATACTCGCAATGGCGCCCATCACATCTCGAAGAGTTGGTTCCTCCGACTCAGGGGGGCCACCACCAAGGTCCTCCGGGGTTTTGCCAGTCCCGCCAGACGAGCCCTTGTTGCGAGCAAATCTGTCCATAATGGTGGTCTGAGTTGTGCCACCGCGAGTCGTGTTCTTGAGGGTCCGCTTGTCACCATCTGGCTTGCCTGCCATGGTGTGCTGCGCACCCCTCAGGGGCCTTTGGGACCTGGTGTAAATGGCTCCCCACTAGGAGAAACGACGAGAGACTGAAGTGCAGGGCGCCGGTGAAGAGCAGGCAAGCGAGTGCGCTCACAGGCCAGATTGATCACTAGGCAGCCGTCTCCCAACCTTCTTAGCCAGGAAAAACTAAACCGAAAGTAGACCCCGGGTATTCGTCCCCCTTCACATGCCGTTGTTGTTCAACTACTTTCGGGTGCTCCGGATGCCCAAGTCCCGGGATGAGCCACGGTGCAGGCCTTCAGGTTCAGGAAGGAGTAATTCGGGCGTCCGACATCCGATTCAAAGTCTGAAAAAGGCCTTCCAGATCAGGAGAGTCTCAGCTACTAGAACCCGTCGTTAGAATCAGGATTAGTGCCAGGCTAGACGGTGGAGGCGGCGAGGGTCTCGGGAGCTCACAGCTCACGCGACCATCTTGGATGCGCGCTAAGCTCCTCCTCCTATTATACATTTATAATTTTGCTAAACACACTTCACAGAGACAGCCAGAGCCTGTCTTCAATTTCACATATAATAGCATAGACAGTTTTGTCACACACACCCACACACACACACACAGATGTCATGTTGTGTTATGTTGTGTTATGTTATGTCATGTCATGTCATGCTATACTATACGATGTTATATCATGTTATGCTGTCTTATGTTCTGTTATGATTCTTTGCTTGATTGGCAGGGCAGGGTGTTGGTCCAAGATCTTCTGGCCAATAGGTAGAGTTCCATAGAGGGTTGGTCTTGCCGAAGTGTACCCAGCTGGTGACTTTGGACATGCAGGAGGTGGTCTGGGTGCTGGATTTTTCACCAGGGAGGAAAAGGATGAGGTTGGGATCATTGGCATAAGAGATTATGGTGATTCCTTGAGAACAGATTATGTAGGTGTACTGTGTCACGTATGCCTTGATCTTTGTGGGGCTGAGAGTTGATCCTTGGGGTACTCTCCAGATGAGGTTGGTGGCAGCCGCGGTGTAGGGAGCCAGGTTGACTGACTGGGTGCAAGAAGCGGAGAAAGGACCATTGTATGTCAACTTTGTGGAGGCGTCAAATAAAAGAAAGGATAGGAGACAGCATCAAAAGTGGCAGATTAATGAGATTTGTGGTGCCTCATCTGTCCATGATCAGCCAGATGTCCTCTGTGGCAGCAATGAGGGTGGTCTCAATGCTGTGGTTGGGCCTGAATCTGGTGGGATGAAGAGGTGGTTTTTGTTTAGGTGTTCGGCAAGACATTTGAGAATGACTTTCGCCAGGACTTTTGGAGGGTAATGAAGCAAGAAGATTATCGATGATTAGTCAGCGCGATCAGGTCTGCTGAGGGTTTCTTCAGTAAGAGGAGTATGACGACATGCTTTTACATGTCCACGAGAGTGACACTGCTGATAGAGTTGTTGAGTTTCGTGGGCAAAGCTGTGCAGATGGGTTCCAATACTTTGGTGAAGATGAACTCTGTTCAGGGATCTAATGGTGCTCCTGAGTGGATGGAGCCCATGTAGCTGTGGTTTCTGCTGTGGTGATGGTGGGCCAGGAGGGCATGGAGGGCTGCAAGGGTGAAAGGATCTAGCTGGGGATCGAAATTGTTGCAGATGTTGCTGAACTTGTAGCTGAAATAGTAGGAAAGCTGAGGGCAGAGGTACTGAAATGGGTTAGGGTTTGTGGATCTGACAGTTGGGGTAATATTCGTTTACACCGATGTTTACACATAGCATGCCTTTACAACATGCTCATTGCAGCAACCACATTGTTTTTTTTTTTTTTTTTAAATTTTTAAAACCTTTATTTGAAAAAGTGCACACAGCTATTCAGCCTAACATCCCAGAGGCAAGGCAGCATCGTGAAGCAGGAGTGCAATAGTGCAAGAACATTTGACACAGTTCCATGAAGGTTGCTTTTATATTTTATGATAAAAGGAACAATAGAACAGAGAAAGAGAAAGACGCCAAAGGCGTCGAAGAGTGGCAATGGAGCAGAGAAAGCCTTAGAAGTGCCAGAGCGGGGCAGGGAACAGCTTACACTGTAGCACAAATACAGAAGAGTAAAGCAGGATAGAGGGGGGGAGAAGGAAGAAACAGGATTCAGCAGTATATCATAAAACAGTTGGTGTCTCAGGTTATGGCGACAAATGTTCCTCCAAAGAGACAGGTTCAGGGGGTAAGCAAATCTCTCCCCTGTAAGCATTCCAGGCCCCCCACACTTTCGACCACTTTCTGGGCTTGCCCCTGGCAACATAGACTGTCTTTTCCCTAAACATACACCAATCCATGTTGGCTTTCCATTGTACCACCAGGGGAGCCGTCACTGCCCCCCATTTCTGTGCAATATCGCGTTTAGCCACCATGTTGCCAAGGGTCACCCACTGCATCTGAGCCACATTGTGATCGGATGGCTCCCAGATATTAAGGAGGCATCTCCTAGCCTCCGCAGCCGCCACTACCCCAGTCACCTCGTCCATAATCCGATGCACCCGCCTCCAGTAGGAAGCTATGACGGGGCACTCCCAGAGAATGTGCAGAAAAGTAGCAGAAGCGCCGCAGCCACGGCGACAGAGCCCATCGGTCGAGTAGCCCATATGTACAAGCCGGGGGCCAGTCACGTACACTCTGTGTAAGATCTTAAACTGCACCAGCCGAAGACGAGAGGAAATGGCGACCTCCTTAGGGGAGGACACAGCACTCTGCCAGTCCTCATCGTCGATCTCCAGGCCATCACGCACCCATTGCTCCCGCACACCGAGGAGGAGGTCAGTGCGAACATTAATCAGTTTCTTATACGACAGTGAGATGGCACTGTCAGGCATATGCCGTCCAACACTCTGTCCTCCAGCGGGGAGCTCTCTGGGATCGCCCCCTCTGCCGGCTTAGCAGAAAGCAGCGCGTGTCGCAGCTGGGCGTACCGGAAGAACTCCGTGCCGCCCAGCTGGTGCTCAGCCTGTAGCTGGGAGAAGGTCTTTATCTCGCCCTTGGAAACCATATCGTCCACCCTGGAAATTCCTATGAGGTCCCATTTATCAAAGCCCTTGGTGTGCCATAACCTGCCCAGAATGTCGGAGTCGAACAAAGGGGTTAATCTAGTCAGCCTGCCCTGCCAGCCCTGCGCCTTGGTGATCGTACGCCAGATGTGGATCGCAGTTCTCGTTGGACCCGACATCCGCCCGTCCAGAGACCTCGAATACAGTGCCCTGTAGTAGTTGCCGCCACCCAAAAGCCACCGGTCCATGGCGTATCCGGGGTTGTTTCCCGGGCCGTAGAAACCATGATTGATAGCCGCCAACTGGGAGGCCCAGTAATATCTGCGCACATCCAGCAGTGCAATACCCCCGTCGTACCACGGAAGCGTGAGCTTCGTGATGGAGACGCGGGGGGCGACCATCCCAGAGCAAGGCACGCTGAAGGCTCTCAATCTCTCGAAAATAGCGAGCGGGAACCGGATCCTGCGTGTTCTGCAGGGCGTACAAAAACCTGGGCAAAGACATCATCTTAAATAATGCCGCGCGACCAAGTAAAGAGAGTGGGAGCTTGCGCCAGCCCTCCACATCACGCCGGAGGCGCTGAAGAGGGGGAAGCAAGTTGTGGTCGTATCTCACCCTCGCATTACCGGAGATGTAAATCCCCAAATACTTAAAGCCCTGGCTGGCCACCTGGATGTTGCAGCCTCTAGGGAGGCGTGGTGTGTCCCCCTTCAGTACATATAGGGAGGACTGGGCCCAGTTAATAACAAGGCCAGAGAACCTGCCAAAAAGCCGAAGTACATCGCACGCCACTATGAGTGACTTGCAAGGGGAAGTGAGGTAGAGCAGAATGTCATCAGCATAGAGAGATATTCTACCCTCGAAACCAGGCGCCCAGCTTATGCCATGCAGATCCGGATGTGTGCGCATCGTGGCCGCGAGCGGCTCAAGAGCGAGCGCAAACAGGAGAGGTGACAAGGGGCAACCCTGTCTAGTGCCTCTATGCAGGGCAAAAGATGCCGAAATGCGGCCGTTAACGGTTAGCGGTTCGTCATAAAGGAGTTTTACCCAGGCAATGAACACCGGGCCAAAACCGAGCTTCGACAACACCGCCCAGAGGTAACTCCATTCGAGAGAGTCAAAAGCCATCGTGGCGTCCAAGGAAGCAAGGACCGCCGGCTTCTCCAAGGTGTGAGCCCTGGACATGGCGCCGTGGAGTCTAAGCAGATTAAGGGCAGTGTTGCGATGAGGAATAAAGCCCGACTGGTCCGGGTGTACTAAGTCGCCAATAACCCCAATCAATCGGTTGGCGAGTAGCTTGGCGAGAGTCTTTGGCTCGGCATTGAGGAGAGAGATGGGCCGATAAGAGCGACACAAGCCTCTCGGCTTCCCATCCTTATGGATGACCACAATGGTGGCCAACCTCTGGTCCAGGGGAAGCAGGCCGGCGTCCCGCGCTTCCAGAAACATGTTACGCAGTTGCGGGGAAACCACATCCGGCCTAACCTTATAAAGCTCAACCGGGATGCCATTGGGGCCCGACGCTTTGCCCGATCGCAATGAGCGAATTGCAAGGGCAATCTCATCAACTGAGATGTCCCTGTCCAAGTCGTCGCGCTCCTCGTCTGAAAGACAGGGAAGCTCAACTGTCGAGAGAAGCTCTGTCGAATCGGTCACAGACCGGTCCGAAACAGACGTGTAGACACCTCGAAAATAGTCGGCAAAGGACTCGGCAATGGCGCTGGGATCAGAGACGACAACTCCGTCGTCCCCCAAAATCTCGGGTACGACACGACTAGCCATCTCCCTCCTATCCAGCCAGGCTAGCAACTTCCCAGCCTTATTGCCGACGTCGTAGATCCGACCCTGCTGTTCCTTAGCTATAGTAAGGGCAGCATTCGTGGCGAGGTCACGGTATTCCGACTGTTTGAGGGAGAGGTCGTGCAGGAGAATGGGATCAGGGTCTGTCTCCAGTTGGGAGTCTAACTCCATGATTTCCTCCTCGATGTGTACCAAGTCGGCATCCCTGGCTCTACGGGCCTCTGCTATAAGAGCAAAAGCTGCACCCCTCAAGACAGTCTTAAACGCCTCCCATAGAGTCGCGGCCGAGCGAACCGAACCCTCATTCTCCAAAAAGTAGAGGTCGATGGCCTTGGCCAGAAGATTGCGAGTCTTGGGGTTGCGGAAATACCATGGGTTAACGGCCACCGGCCGATCCGACAAAACAATGTCAAAGTCGAAAGAGACCCACATCGGGGAATGGTCGGAAATGCCCTGCGCCAAAAATCGGGCTTCAGAGACAGCAGGCGCATATGCAGCCAATGTGAGAACATAGTCTATCCGAGATAGACTGCCATGGGCGCCGGAATGAAAGGAAAATTGACGGAGCGTGGGATGTAACAGCCGCCAGCTGTCCACCAATCCCATAGTCTCAAGGAAAGAGGGCAACCACAGTTGGGAGCCCCGGAGATCTCTAGGCGGATGGCGGTCCAAGGAGCCAGAGCAAACCGAATTGAAATCACCCCCCATTATCAACAAACCAGAAGGTAAATTTAAAATGGCGCCACCAAGGTCTTGGAAAGTGCTAGATTGCAGGCCCGGGGGAACGTAAACTGAAAGTAAAGTCAAGGCACGCCCTTCCCACCGTCCCGTGACTGCGGCGTAGCGCCCCCTCTCATCTATCAGAGTGACGTCGATCTCAAGAGGAAGGGATGAGCGAACAAGAACCCCCGCCCCCCGAGAGCCCGAAGAGAACCCCGAGTGGGCAACCATTTTGTACCCCTTACGGTTGAGCGCCTTACACGTATTTCCAACCAGATGCGTCTCCTGAAGGAGAACAACATCGGGCATGTGGCGTTTAATTAATTGAATCACGACCCCCCTCTTGATGCGGTCACCCAACCCGTTAACATTCCAACTGAGTATTCGTAGTTTCTTACCCCCCATCATCGTGTCGCCAGCCCCACCCAACCCCAGCAAACCTCAACAGCCATCGAAACTGAACAGTGTACACAACCCATTGCCTAAGAGATAGAAATAGAGAAAGATAAACAAACAAACAAACTTTCCCAACACCACCCCCCACCCTGCACCCCTGCAGCAGACTAAAGAGCCCCCCCAACCAGCAGTGTGCCTGTCGCCCCATGAACTAGTCTACAAAAAGTCCCCAAAGGAGTAAGGAATCTCCACAAATCCCTCCCGCCACCCTCCTTGTAAACGACAGGAGAATCATCAACATCAAAGTAACATTGGTATTGTCAGTCACGGACAGCAGGGACACCAACCGCCATGATCCACCCAGTAGAAACAAGTCCTAGAGGTCGGAGCCACCAGTTGCGCCTCCGGAGTGCTCGTCCTGTTCTTCCCGGCGTTGTGGCAAAGTGTCCAGCCAGTCGCTTGCATTTTCCGGCACATCAAAGAACAGGGCACGGCTCTCATACTCAATCCGGAGTTTGGCAGGGAACAGCATTGAGTATTTAAAGCCCATTTCTCTCAGGCGCCGTTTCACACCTGCAAAACTCTGGCGCTGCCTCTGCACGGCCCTAGTAAAATCCGGATAGAAGTGCACCTCAGAGTTCTGGTATTTGAGCGGTCCATGCCGTCTGGACGCCTGAAGGATAACATCCCGGTCTCTAAAGTTGAAGAGCCGGGCAATGATGGGTCTAGGCGCCACACCCGACTTCGGTGGGCCGCCCGGGACCCGATGGGCCCTCTCAACCGAGAAAAAGTTACTCAAGCCTGAAGGTGCGAGATGCGCCTGCACCAGGTCCTCCACAAAAAGGTCCACTGCCGCCTCCTCCGCTCCCTCCGGTACACCAATAATACGGACATTCTGCCGCCTGGCACGTCCTTCAAAGTCCTCCAGTCTCCTGGAAAATTGGTCGTTGGCCAGTCTCAGGGTCCGGACCTCCGTCTGAAGTTGCGAGACGTCAGTGGTTAGGCTGGAGGTCTTGAGGTCCAGAGACTTCACTCGGTCGTTAGTTTTCCCCAAGTCAGCCCTGATAAGAGTAAGGTCCACAGCCAGAGTGTCCACCTTGTGAGTCAGGACCTCATGTTGCTTTTGCATTTCTGAGCGAATGCCCGCGATGGCCCCCATAACGTCGCCCAGGGTAGGCTCAGAGCCTTCAGGCGAGCCCGCACGATGAAGGTCTTTAGAGGAGGCCACCACCGTGGGTGAGGTCCGTTGTTGAGCATATCGATCGATTTTGTTTTGCTGCGTGTGGGTCGCCTTACGAACACCTCTGTTCGACGTCCTGTCGGAGTCTCCTCTGCCAGCCATATTGGGTCTCAGGAGAACAAAGGGCTACTCCGCCCGAACAAGAGACACTCGACCAGGGCAGAGACAGCTTCAGTAATCACACCAGGCCAGTGGCAGGCGACTCCGCAGACTCAAGCACTCCGTCAGCAGGGACCACAAAAAGGCGCTTCGCATTCCAATCGTGCGGAGCGTCGGTGAGGGCAGCGACCACCCAGGAGACAATGGCGCATCCCTGGCACGGAGTTCAACTCGACGTAGTTTCGTCTAGGAACCACCAATTTGGAAGCGGAAAGCTGCTCCCGTGTCCGCGACCATTCACCAAGTAGAATCCACTAATGTGGATCAGGATTTCCAACAGGATATTTGCGGAGGGTCGGAGGGTCCGCGGAGCTCCGAGCTTACGCGGCCATCTTGGTTGCCCGCGAAGCTCCTCCCCAGCAACCACATTGTTATATCGCATGCCATTACAATGCAGCCATTACAATGACTTGTTATAGGGGGCAGAAGTTGTTAGATTTTAAATCCAACATCTTCCCTACTGTTGCACAGACTAGAGTTGGAATAGTAAATTATACTATTCCAACATCCACCGCCCCCCTTACAGCTAGTCGTTGTCATGACTTGCGTTGTAATGGTTTGCAATGTAACAACAAGGTTGTTGTAATGAGCGGGTTGTAATGGCATGCGTTCTAAACGCATCCATTGTAGCGTGGCATATTCAGCAGTGGGTGAGGTAAAATCTTTTACAACACTGAAAATCTCTTTGTAATTGTGCTGTTTTTAATGCGTTCAGGCAATGCTTGGTGATTCTGATTTGCTAAACGTAGAACCTGAGGGCTGACTTGGAGGTGCATTTGTCAGTTTCGTCATGAGTTTGTCTCTCTCTGTGTTTCAAGTTGTTTTTATTGGTATTTGGTGAGCCTGAGTTTGCCCACGTACCAGCATCTG
Organism: Lissotriton vulgaris; assembly: GCF_964263255.1. Taxonomy (NCBI): domain Eukaryota; kingdom Metazoa; phylum Chordata; class Amphibia; order Caudata; family Salamandridae; genus Lissotriton; species Lissotriton vulgaris. The sequence goes on from NC_141685.1 coordinate 1,474,845,990, forward strand.
CTCAACAGCACTACACAGTCCCCTCTTTCTCATACTGTAGCACCCTGCTTTGTTTAACGTTTGGTATGCCTAATTAAAGAATGCTTTAAGTACCTGTTGAATATGAAACCACTATGTTTTGATTTATTGGACAAATGAATATACTTTCATTCAATTTATTTGCATTTTTTAAGTAGTGTTGTTCCTTAATTGTTTCTTTTCTTTTGATTATATACCCACATTCCTAGGTATATTGGGTTGACACTTTTTCAATGATGTGCAAGACAATTTAGCATATGTTTTATGACTATGGGCCTGAAGTTAAAGTTGGCCGTGATCAAGCCGTCAAGAAACATGGCAAACAGATTTGAGTGTTTTCTACTTATTTGTGGCATTCCTTTTCTTCCTTCAATTTACTTTCATCTGCATGCTATTTTCAGAAAATTTCCCATGTGATTGCTATGGACAAGGAGAAATGACCCAGCAGGGTGGTCTCAGAAGCAGACAGGGGCATTGTTAACTCACCGGGGGTCACGCTGCTCTTCCGTTGCTGTTGGTCTCCAGCTGCCGCTTCCCCCACCACGCGACAGCCGTGTGAGAGACTACAGCCCCCAGCATCCTTGGCGGTGACACGCCCACCGGGTATCGCGCACGGAGGCGCACAAAAGGCAGAGGTCCCTGCGGACGAGCGGGGGTCTCAGAAGCAGACAGGGGCATTGTTAACTCACCGGGGGTCACGCTGCTCTTCCGTTGCTGTTGGTCTCCGGCTGCCGCTTCCTCCACCACGCGGCAGCCGTGTGAGAGACTACAGCCCCCAGCATCCTTGGCGGTGACACGCCCACCGGGTATCGCGCACGGAGGCGCACAAAAGGCAGAGGTCCCTGCGGACGAGCGGGGGTCTCAGAAGCAGACAGGGGCATTGTTAACTCACCGGGGGTCACGCTGCTCTTCCGTTGCTGTTGGTCTCCGGCTGCCGCTTCCTCCACCACGCGGCAGCCGTGTGAGAGACTACAGCCCCCAGCATCCTTGGCGGTGACACGCCCACCGGGTATCGCGCACGGAGGCGCACAAAAGGCAGAGGTCCCTGCGGACGAGCGGGGGTCTCAGAAGCAGACAGGGGCATTGTTAACTCACCGGGGGTCACGCTGCTCTTCCGTTGCTGTTGGTCTCCGGCTGCCGCTTCCTCCACCACGCGGCAGCCGTGTGAGAGACTACAGCCCCCAGCATCCTTGGCGGTGACACGCCCACCGGGTATCGCGCACGGAGGCGCACAAAAGGCAGAGGTCCCTGCGGACGAGCGGGGGTCTCAGAAGCAGACAGGGGCATTGTTAACTCACCGGGGGTCATGCTGCTCTTCCGTTGCTGTTGGTCTCCGGCTGCCGCTTCCTCCACCACGCGGCAGCCGTGTGAGAGACTACAGCCCCCAGCATCCTTGGCGGTGACACGCCCACCGGGTATCGCGCACGGAGGCGCACAAAAGGAAGAGGTCCCTCCTGCCTCGCGGGACGCGCGCGGGTGGCGCCGGGAGAAGCCCGGGACAAGGGCGGGGCCATCTAAGGCCATCAGAGGCCAGAGGAGGTCAGGGCGGGGCCACTCCCCTTGGCTCATCTCGAGGAGATGCGGTTTCTGCAATAAAGGTACTGTTTCCCTTTACTTGTCCCCCGTTACAAACTGGTCCCCACTATTTTGTCTACAAAGCGGTTTCGCTGACCTGCTTAGGTCGGAAGGATGGCTGATGTCTTCACTTGCACGGGGGGTTACAGGAACGATGCCGCATATAGTGGCATGACCAGAGGCACATTGGACCACTATCTAAAGAGGTTAACGCTCCCCATTGTTAGGGACCTTGAGCGATTAGAGCAATCTCCCGCCCTGGATAGTTCGCTCAATATGTACTCTCCTTTACAGTTTGTTGACCCTGCTCCCGAGATTTCATTACTGGAGGAATTAAATAACCTGTGTAAGACTAAATACGAACACGTAAAACCTGTCAATGTGCTAATTAATCCACCCATCTGTGCCATATCAAATATTAGCCCTCGGCCCTGCAATCAATCTCAACTAACCCCTAGTACTCAGGATGAGCCCCCTTTAACACGATCACATGTAAATTCGCCTTTGGCATCTATCACCAATCCAGCCAAGCCTATCATTGCCAAAAGGAAGCGAGGAGGTGTTAATCATCATGGGAGACGGGCCAAGCTACAGAAACCAAATCCCCACCCTGTATCTACTAAAACTTCCAACTCTGATACTTTGAACCCACCAATCTATGCTTCTTTTCTGGCTTCAATCGAGAACTTATTAAAGTCTATTTTGTCCCCCCTGATGGACAAAATGGTCAGCATAGGGGATAGGCTTATGGCCATCGAGGAAGCAGTTAAGGCTAATTCACTTCCTGTAAAAACTATATCTATACCTACTCAACCTCAGCCTTTGGTAGCCACACAAATGCCGGAAAACCCCGTACAAAACAAGATCACCCAATATCAGTCAGCATCTCGGAATGTGAATAGCTTGGATCCCCATGCTAAAAATGTACATAGCTCCCGCCCTACAGTAGGGCCAAATAAACAATTGCCTTCAAACAAGGAAACCATGGTCATTCGTAAAACTCTGACGCCCGCTTCTAAACACCTTCAATTGCCTCCAGAGGCCGCCCCCACTGTGTGTGTGCTTTCGGGAGTACCTGAACTTACAAGGGGGAAACATGAAAGCCATACGGACCTTAGAAACAAGGTCTCATTTTGGCTAACCAAAAATAGACCTCTACCGCCAAATATTGATGGGACCATACTCAGCGTCAGAAGGGTGGGCTGGCTAGGACCTCTACGCAAGGACTTGGTAAGAGATCTGGTACTTGTTAAATTTAGGTCCAACTATGTGGTTCCATTTCTCCAATCCTGGCAGCCTCATATAGGCGATGGTCCTATTTCTACATGGAGCATATGTGATTTTTATCCCAGTTCATTATATGTCTAGCTGAAACGCTTAAACTTACAGCATGGTCGGTTTTTCTTTTTTTTTCTGTTCTTTTTTCCTTAATGTGCGTATGTAGAAACACTGCTTTTTTTTTTTTTTCTTTGAATTATGTTGGTTTTAATAATGTTTTGTACGTTTTTAAAATGTTGTTTGTTATATTGTGATGTCTTTTATGGTTAATGTACCGAATAAAGACTTGTGTGACTTGACCCAGCTTTTCATATTTATAATTCGGACATTATTCAAGCATTTGCGTCATGCCTAATTCAATAATCAAAATTACAAAATGCAAGGTATTAACCAAGCATCTAATCTCACCTACTTGAGTATTAATATGAAGATGAATAATATCATGGAACGTTAAATGACCTGGAAACTATAAAAAAACGCGATTATACTGAGATAATCCTTTACCATGTTATCGCAAAAACCCAATTAATGTTACCTGTGTTCTGGAAAACGTTAAGTTCTACCAGAAGTCAAAGAAAATTCTAAATGTGTATACAAAATACAAGAAATTAAAATTTGTGATTTCTTCAGAATGAGTAGTATAGAAGATACATCTCCAACAACATACTTGAAGAAAACCATCTATAAAACTCATGAAAACCATCTATAAGACTATTGCATATGTTGCCAAAAAAAAAGAGTGGGGCATAAGAAACATCTAAAATGTTTAGGACCATAAGTTCCTCAAAGTGATTTTTCAACCACTATGTCAAGCAAGAAACGTTTTAAAGTATACTGAGATGAAATAATTATAATGCAGAAAATACTTATTATGGGTAGATTATTCTGCTCAGCATCGGTGTCAAAGGGTATGGTATCCTAACTAAATATTGTCTGAAAGGAATATATGTCCCAAGCAACATTTAAGATATATATATTGAAATGTAGTTAATAGTATTAGAAAATCTACGCCTCCTGGGGTATTTTTGTAAACAATAGTTACAACACAATATTTCTGTCACACAATGATTTTGCAAATGATATTCTTACATACAACAAATGTTATGTCGTGTGAATTTGTAGAGCTTGGTTAATCACCCGTGAGGGTATTCAGGCCCAGAATAGGGCAGGTCTGAGGGGGGAGGAGGAGATCATGCCAGTTTAGTCTGGAAGAGGCATGTCTTGAGGTTCCTTAGGAAGTCTATGAGGAAGGGGGAGGTTCTGAGGTGTTTTGGTTCCAGGTCTTGGCTGTGAGGTATGAGAAGGAGCGTTCTCTGCTTGATGAGAGGGAGGTTTGCTTTTTCCTGGGACGCAGATCAAAGGTGTCTGGTGGGTCGATAGAAGTTGAGGCGGTGGTCAAGGTAAACTGGACCAGTGCTGTGGAGAGATTTTTAGGCATGGGTGACAAACTAAATAACATGGAGTGAAAAATGTAGCTAGAATTAGTTAGCCTTTTACAACAAGCATACAAGTAAATGCTTTCACTTTATAATTGCTAAAGTTAGATTAGACCTTTCCAAAATCAACAACTTCAACCTAGTAAAACTGGTTCTCAATTATTTAATGAGGGACTTTATTAACCACAAAAGAAAGCAAACCTCAAGTGAATAATACATATTTTGATGACATGTGACTAAAAATATATAAAAATCATTCTTATTTGGGATGCCCAAATGGTCACAAAAATTTGAGCTAAAATTCCCTTTCTAGGTAGAAACAATTGACATTTCGTCACCCAGTTTCAAAAAAATCTATGCCAAATCTTGAAACACACGAAACACCCCCATTCAAATCATTCTTTTCATCATCATCATCAACTAACTTTATTTTTGATCACAGAGCTCTTACAAGGTGTGTGGTAGAGCACAGGCTAAGACAATATAAACATAAAATTACATTTGCAAGTAAATAGCATAACACTAATTAAAACAGTGTAAGGATAAAACTCATTGTTTAAGAGTGGACAACAATGCCATAAATATGATTTAAAAGAGATAGAAAAGACAATTCATATAATTCATTTAAAATGTTTGATCCATAGTGCGTACCAAAATCTGGACAAACCAAAGACTACCACCATGCGGTGTCAGTGGCAAAATTCTCCAAACCACGAGGTAATGGCCAGGTCCGATTAGTACACACATCGGAACAATCCACTTGACCCTCAAGCTTCTATAATGGGGCAAAAGAATAACAAAGAGACTATGGATTCATGCTGGACACTGATCATCAGAGGGAGCCTTGCTACATTACTTTTTACATAACAGTTTAGTGCAAAGATTTTTATATCAAAATTGTACAAATAATTTATGTGCTAAGGGTGGAACAATTTCATCGATGGTGTCCTTATGAAATGGGACAATTTTAAAACTACCCACCGGTTTAGCCATCTCCTTCTCCAGTAAGGTTTCCCAATATATCTTTTTTACCCTGCACTTTGGTATAAGGGACAGTCTTTCAGGAGTGGACCAGTACTCCTCCATCCCAAGCCTCCTCAGTAGATTTTTCAGGGAGCTAAATCATGGAATATAATTAAGGCTCCTGGTTTTCCGTTTAAACTGATTTTTACATATAAATACAGACAGAAAAATATTTTCCTTCCGTCTGTATTTATAAAATTAAAGCGGAAAAATACGACCAAATCAGATTCCGAGAATTGTTCGGCAATCCGTGCTCTAGCCCTGAGCCCAGGGTTAGCTGACATGCCCCTTTTCCTGACTGCAGGGTATGCCTGCCCACATTAACACCTGCTGGGCCATTAATCTCTGGCAGGGGCCTAGTTAACAGTTAAATGGTCTTTTAAAGACCTTCGAAGTACTCGGTGAGGCTGAGATAAGCTCATGTTTGAGTCTCCCTGGAAGCTGTCTCAGCCCGGGGTGTCACACAAAGGGGGCTGGGGGAGGGGGGGGAGGGGGGCAGAGGGGCTGAAGCCCTTTGAGCACAATGGACGTTGCGCGCCTGTCTCTAGCACTTCACCCAAAAGAGAGGCAGCCAGGTGTGTGCGCACTGCAAGAACGAGTGATTCACACCTGATCTTACCCTTGTAACCGACGAGACCCCCTTCACAGGCCCTGGCACCCTCTGCACATTGGCTGTTTACAGTTCAGCAGGTTACAGATGACATAATGGAATACACATCTACTGCCTGTCAGAGGGACAGGGACAACATGGCGTACGCGCCAGGCAGACACTTAACCTCTGCAAAGTGCTTAAGACTGCTTTTCCGCTAGACACTAGAGCGCCCTGAAGCAGCATCCCAAGAAACACTTTGAATGAATAAATACATCACGGCCTTGCCCACAGGTATCTGCACTGTCCGTGAGACGAAGGCTCACTGAGAGGAAAGGTTCGTTTTGTAAATCCAGCCCGCTCCTCCTCTGTATTGGTGAACACTGTTCGATCTTGGGCCAGGAGCCGTGGGTGTGGGCCTTGTGTAATCAGAGCTCTTTGTTACTGCCCTGCAATAATCGCAGGCCGGCTTCATCTCCAATAATAAGAAGCTCGGTCCCAACTAGAGGTCTGTCCAGATGCTTCTCATTCCAACACGGACTACAAAGGATGCGCTTCCGGTTCTGTGCACAGCTGGCCTGTGCTTGTTGAACAAGCCTCGGGAGAGCCCCAGGGGTCACTGTGTCATGTGCTCCCTTGCAATACCCCCAACAGGATGGAACCGAGTGTGAGACTTGTTCACTCCACTCATAAAGGATCAGAGAGTGTTCCAGGGGGCCAGGCACCCTCACCGGGCGTCAGTGTCACTGCGCCTGCGCTGGCCACTGTGAATCTGGTCTGATCTCCTGCACACTCTGGTTCTCGCCTCCAGGCAGTGTCTTCCTAAGGATTTTGGGGACCTAAGACCTTAATATTTTTGGGTGTCCCATTAACAATATTCTTCTAAGTGAAGTACCTTGATGCCAAACAATATTGAAATATGTGTTAAGGGATGAGATAGAGAAAAAATAAAGAAGTACAAATGATCAAAAGTACATTTTCCCAGGAGCTCCTAGGGTGGTGGGGGCCCTGGGCAACTGCCCACTTTGCCAATGGCTTAAAACCTTTCTGCCTCAAGGCACAATACTCTACAAGGGCGCCACAGCACACATTGTCACATCAGGTGGGTCGATGAATTGAAAGCGCCTTTCAGCACATCTAATGCGGGCCAAAATGGGAACACATGTTTTGTGAGTGCTCCCTGCCCCAGAGGGCAGGTGCTTTCTATGCTCGTGTGCAAGTAGCAAAGAAATTCAGAGGCGAAACTGCAGTCATGTCATGTCCTCTGCAGGCCAACGTAGTTGGCAGAGGCGCAACTAGAGCCAGATTTCAGGGGCCGGGGCTAATTTCAGGTCACTGAAAGTGCATAGGTGCACTTGTCTAAATTTTAAATGTGTTTACATTTAATAATCATGGCTAATGACAGTGTTTTCAATATTGTAACACAGCAGCAGCTCACTAATTCTGCAAGTAATTTCTGTGGCAAAGTTTTCAGCTGACTGTTTTGTGTTTACTTAATTTGGCACCAATATACATATTGCTAAACCTATAACAACCGTGTGCAGTCTATTTAAATAAATGTGGAAAAATACTAGCTGAAACGTCTGTTTTTGCTTGCGACAAAAATAAATACAGATATATACAGATAAAATGACAGAAAAATAAATATGGATAAATACAGACGGAAATGTTAAAAAAATAAATACCATAAAACCGGGAGCCCTAAATATAATTAACCTGAGGTAGCTTCAAGAGATCAATCGTCACCCCTCGGTAACGAGGGAGCTCTTTAACAGACCACAAACAATGCCAAAACATTAGCAGTTTGTAGTCCAGCTTATGTGCCAGTTGATTTTGGCCCAAATCCAAAAACGTAGGAGCCAGGGGGGTGCTAATGGAAGATTTAAAAGTGATCTTAAAAAGCGGTTTTCTATTGGACTGAGAGAATTTGTGTTCACAATACCCCACAGTTCAGCCCCATAAGGAGCCCCCCCATGCTTTGATATTATTGAAGTCCAGTGCTGGGGACACTTTCCTGAACACTGTAGATTTATGAATTTTACTTACAGGAGCGGTCTGCTTAATTAGCGACAACTGGACTTTTTAAATATGGGGAGCCCAATGTAGGTTAGATGTTATACAGATGTCCAGATGGTCAAAGGCAAATACTTGCTCTGGGAGGCCACTTCCTGTGTACAGAGCTCTTCTAGGTGATTTAGTATTTCCTTTGGAGAAGATCATGTATTTCGTATTGGCCTCGCTCAATACCAGGCCTCTCTCCTTCTAAAACCTAATAAAAATTTTCAACAGTTGTTGGAGCCCTTGGGGGCATTTGATGAGTAATAGAGTATCATCTGCAAAAAGTAATGCAGGTTCTCTTCTCTCACCTAAGTTTGGGGCATCACATCCATCCCTATCTAGGTAGTCTACCACCACATTTATAAAAAGAGAAAATAGGGTGGACGCTAAGACGCATCCCTGTCTCACTTCACATTTAATAGAGAAATGCTGAGTGAGTTGGTTGTTTTCCCCCCACCTAACTCGGGCTGTATGTAGTGAATGCAATTGAATTAGAATTTGAAGTAGATTATGGGGTAGGCTCATCTCTGCCACCCCTCTCCATAACTTAGCTCATGGTACTAGATCAAACGCAGTGCGAAGTTCCACAAAGGCTACATATAACTTACCCACTTTATTACTGGCCTCCCTCCAGTAAATACACAAAAAGCGAAAAACCTGGTCCAATGTGCAAATATTAGCATCAAATCCTGCTTGGAAATCACACAGGACATGGTCTTCTGAGATCCAATCCTGAGCCCTAGACAACACCTGCTTGCAGAAAATTGTCTGCAGTGAAACAATTAGACTTATAGGTCTATAGCTGGGCGAGTTTGCTCTTTTGCCCTTCTTATAGATAAGGATTATTTCCGCTATATTCCGTGAGGGAGGAATGTTCATGCCCGATAAGATGGCATTTTTTTATTTTTTTATTTTTTTATTTTTGAAAACCTTTATTGGTGTGAATGGTTGCATACAAATACGGGCCTACAACCCAGAGGCCGGCCACAGAACAAACTGGAAAGCACCAACATCAATAAAAGAGGTACGGAGTGGTTACGCAATACTACACAATGCTGCGAGTCAATAGTGCTAACTGAGTGTAACCCCCCGGCACAGGATCACAGAAGGTTAATTTTGTGTTAGAAGAATAACGGATCGGCTGTACAATAAGCGTCCTGGTGCACATGGTGGGGAACAGTATCAACAACATTATAATAGGGAATCTATAGATCTGTCATCAGAATAGTCCAAAGCGTTCAGGCCATAGATGCCCTTGCAATTCTTCTCCGGTAGTGTCCACCCGCAACCTCATGTGCCCAACGACAAGCAAAACATCACTCTCATAATAGTCAAATTATCAGTGAGGCGGATAAAGTTACAATCATTATACAACCCAACCCGGAAAGTAGAAGAAAACTAAAATACTAGAAAAAAGGAAAAGGGGACTCAACGTTACTGTACCCGCCCCACGGCGATAATGGCGATCAACAATCCAGACCGCAAACATTCTTAGGGGCGGGGAGGCTAAGTCAGGAGAAGCAGAACCTGAAAGTACCTTATTATATAGGAATATCCAATCTTCCCCCCCCAGGCACTCACCCCGCGGGAATCACGCACAGTCACGGAGACCCAAGAAAAGGATACAAAAGAGCCATAGAAACAAGTAACTATCTAATAGACCCCAATCCACACGCCCCACCCTGCACCCCTGCAGAAGGCTATGGCCTACCCCTCCCAGCAGCGTGCCTGTCGCCCTAAACATGAACCCGAAATATAGAAGAAGATAATATAGGGAAAAGGAAAGAAAACAGAGAAAAAAAAGAAAAAAGAAAACCAGGGGAGAGGATACCATGTGACAAGGCGCACGGCCCCCACCCCCCGCCCATATAAACAATTAGTGCAGCCCAAAACGAAACTGGCAAGTTTTCAGGTAGCCATACATATTAAGGATTCGACAAATTATCACAATTTGGGGCAGTCCATAACTCCGTGCACCGAACAGTAGTCCTCCGGATTAAGAACCGGGCTCACCCCAGTCCTTTCTTAGCTATCGCCACGATGTATGCCGAAGTTGCGAGTATAATACAAAGCGGAGAGAAAAGGCCGCGGAGCAGCCGCTGAACGGCCAGTGGAAGCGACCCATAGGATCTCCTCCGCCGACGATAATGCAAAAGCTGTTTACGGCAGTCATGTAAACCAGTGTCAATGAGCACCAGCAAATCGTCCCGCATGCGAACCAAGACATCGCTGCTCCCACTAAAGTGCAGGAAAGAAACAATAACCACCTCGGGCCCTTCCGCATCTCTGAAGGACGGCCCGGGGGCAATGGCGGTCACCACATTCTCTTGCACACAAGAATCCCGGGCCAAGGTCACTTGCCAAATCTTCAGCGCTCGTAGGACGTCGGCAATCTTGGGTTCGCGCTCCCCAGTGCAGGCCCCAGCACAGTACAGAAGTACAGCATCGACATTCCGGGGTGTTCCACAGCATACGGCATCAGCCGCCATTTTGCTATTGCAGCGCCGTCTTCTCGGAACCAACTCCTGGGACAGGGCTCACAAGCAGGGCCCCCGCGGGATCCCCCTCAAGCACCCAAACAGCAACCTCGGTGCAGGAAGGAGGGTCACCAAAAGAGGGGGACCCGCCGGCGCCACCGCTTCGCTGGGGCCGCTCTTCGTCACCGAGCGGTGAAGTTCGAAATGGTCGGGCAAGGCAACGAGGGGGGGAGCCACCAGCACGGCGTCCCCCACACACACAACTTGCCGCACCTCACCTCTGGACCACCGGACGGTAGTTCCAGGCGCGTTCAGTTGCCTCCGGCTTTTTTGCACAACGGCCTCCTCCGGCCGGCCTCCACCCTCCACCCGAGGTCGCCACCGACACCGTCTCGCCGGCTACTCGCTGAAGGCAAGGCCCCGGTCTCCACCCCACGGAGGCCGCACTTCCTGGGAGGACACCGCTGCGGATCCACTGAACGCCGGAGCCACCAGGACGGGTGGTAAGTATCAGCAGTCTTTCATCTACAAAATATTATCGTTTTTGGGCAGGATGGGCAGCAGGATAAATGAGTTTGGGCAGGGAGGCCGGCGGAGCCGAGCTACCGTGCGGCCATCCCGATGTCGAGCTTGGCTCCTCCTAGAAGATGGCATTTGTTAGCATGTTAATATAGGGAGCCCAAACAATGAAGTCCTCTCTATACAACTCACTTGGAATTCGGTCAGGACTGAGGCTCTAGCCGGAATATTGGAACAAATCACCACCCAAGGTTCTTCCAAAGAGAACTCCAAGTCCTCCTTAGCACCGCACAAAACTTCCCTCCATGGTTCAATTGGGCCCTCAACCTCATTACTACCTGGTGCATAGAGACCCCCAAAGTGGGTCACCCCCTCTTCTGGTTAGACTGTGAACTCTAATTTAGTCTTTCTACCATTAAGCCAATAATCCGCTTGTTTCCAGAATGACTTCAAATCCTTAACTATTTAATGCCTTTTATAGAAACAGAGGGAGCTTTCCCATTTTTTCTTGGCTGTCTCTTTTTCTTTCCTATATCTTTTTCTACAAGCCACCAGATGAGAGTGAACATTAGATTTTACGGCCCTTATAAGGTCGACCTTGGCTTTCCTACTGTCCTGATTATTCCAAACTGCCTGAGATTCTTGCTTTCGCTGTATCTTATCATTCTCAGATTTCTGCTCCCTACACGTTTACCCAACAGATGCCTAATCTCACTAAATAGGGTTTCATGCTGGGTGATCAATTTTTCTGTGACTTTTTTAGAGAGTTTAGACATCTCTGTCACCTCCAAACGTAATTTACCTTTAGCTACTTCCAGGATCTCTGGATGTTCCACAACCAAGTCCCATTTGATCGTTTTCAAGTTGTTCGTAATGGATAATTCACACAGGTCTGTCCTACCGCTGATATTGGGATCATTATCACCCTGGTTTATTAACCTGTTAACCGCGGCGGTAATTCCGCTGCTGTGCGGTCAGTTTCCGTGTGCGGGTGTGGGCTGCGTCGGCCGTTGGACGTGCACAGCACTACGAAGGTACTGCTCGCGACGGGCAATGGCCGACGGCAGCACGCAACGGGTTAAAGAAAGAATCAGGGTGTTATGGTCACTATCTGATCGACTGGCCACTGCCATATCATAAACCAATGGCCAAAGATTAAGGGTAACCAGGCAATAGGCAATCCTGCTGGTGTAACCAGGTCTGTTAAAGGCTAGGTCCCCATTTCCATCTGATTTTGTTCTCCCATTGGGGGCTCTCAAGTCATACTGCAGTGTAAGAGCCAACACCTGGCTTCCTCTTTTAGTCCATCTAACTGGGAGAAGAACTAACTGTGGGACCTGCCAAGCACTATCCCACTCCTCAGTCAAATCTTGGGGGGTCAGGGCAAATGGTTCAAAGGTACAATTAAAGTCCACGGCTACCAAAACAGGGATACTATCACTTGATTCAGATAATACATGATCTAAAACTTTGATGGTATTACTTTCTTCAAAAACCGTAGCAACTCTTTTATAAACATTAACAATTTTGGATGACCAACTGACAATGAGGCAACAAGTGGTTAAAGTAGCCTCCACTTGCTTTGTCATCTTAAAATGGCTGAGAAAAATCCTGTGGATGCTTCCGTTGCCCACCCAAAAAACTGTAATCCATGCCCTCATAACATCACGACTGGATTATGGAAATGTTCTGTATTTGGGTGCAAGCAAGGAAGTGCTGCATAGGCTACAGGTTGTACAGAACTCAGCTGCTAGATTACTCTGCAAACTCCCTAACAGAACTGCTACCTCAGCTTCACTACGTGACCTCCACTGGCTCCGGATTGACAATCGTGCCAAATTCAAAGCATTGTGATACATGCATAAGATTAACTCTGGTGAAGCACCTCAGTATCTAAAGGCCTTAGTACACCAATATCACCCCCGTCTTCTTCGATCCTCCGACCAACACAAATTCTAAATCCCTAAGATCAGACAAGTCAAAATGGGTGGACGCTCCTTCTCCCATCTGGCTCCCTCACTCTGGAACTCTCTCCCTCATCATCTACGCACTGAACAACACTACCCAAAATTCTGTAAAGATGTAAAAACATGACTCTTCAATAAATAGTCCCCTTTCTTTTACTACCTAGCCTTTCCTTCCCATCCTTCTGCGTTCTCTAGCGCCGGGAAACCTTCGGGTAGCTGTGCGCTGTACAAATGTAATAAATAAATGAATAAATCCTAATTTTAAGACCACTACATAGTTCCAAATCTATGGCCAAAATATCTGGGGAATCTACCTGGACCAGCCTAACTTTTGACCCAAGAGCGTTTTAAACCCATATCGTGAAACCCCCAATAGTCTCCACTTATCTTTCCTTATGGCACTTAAACCATAGGTAGAGAACCCACTTCTATGTGGGGTGTGCCGATCCACGTTTCTTGGAAGAGTATCACATCATATAATTCCACAAAAAAAAACAATTGTGGTCTACTAGCAATTTGATAATCTCTGCCACGTTCAAGACCAAAACTCCTAAATGTCGGGAACAAACTTTAGAATTGATATCAGTAGTTCTACACTCAGTGGTTACTCCTCCTTGCTCAGTATTAGACAGGTTGACAACCCCCTCTCCTCTTAGGTTCAGATTCAAATGCTCACAATTAGCCTTAGAGTTTATGGTTGACCTCAGCCCTACAGGGGCTTTCGCTAGGGACCTGGTCGCATTTCGACCAGGGAGGATTACATATGCATCTTGTGGGATCCGTCCTCCTATCTGTAGTCATTCCTGTGTTTCTGCGCCACTTGTTTTAGTAGAGAGTCCCCATTTCGTAGTAGCCCTAGGTGGCCTATATAGCTCTTTGTCCATTCCTGTTGGCAGTCTATATCTAATAATGATAGAGGCATTAGCAATAGGGATGGTACGAGAATCTATATACATTAAACCGTCAACTGGGGCAATACAGCAGAAGAAAACTTTGACTACATCCTTCGGTGACCCCAGGACCGTTACTCTTTCGACATACTTGATATCATCTCCTATTATTGAATAGCAGTGCAGGGTGTCCCTGAACCAGTAGATGACCTTGTTCTTGAGTGAGTCACAGACTTCATATCCATCCCTTGGGAGTTTAGGTACCTCTGTTAGGTATACTACCATTTCATTATCCTGCAGCTGTGTTCTGGAATAGACTCCATCCTTTACTACCCCCTCCTCTAAAGGTCCCCCAAATCCAGAAATCGGCTGAAGTGTTTTTACATCTATCTATCACCGTACCCTCCCCCCTTCCCTTAAAGGTGCTCTGGGGAGTTAATAGCTTGTCGGTGTTACTACTAAAACCATTTTTTTTCCAGGCAGTTAGAACGATTTGGGGTGGTTCGGGGTGGAGGGTTTCGTAGGTCATATGGGATCTAGGGTAAGCAGGTCCACCTTCCTTCACCCCTGATGCCCAATAGGTTGATTTCCCATCTGTGCAAACAGGGTCTGCCTGTCATGGACAAGTTTGTCTCAATCACAGTCCTCCCGAAAAAACACCTGTATTATAGACAAAGTCAGCATAGTCATTTAACATGTCATGGGTGATATAATATGTGAGGTAATAAGCAGTACATGGCAGGGGCACAAGTTGTAGTTAGCTCAGTGAACTATAACTTCCGAATGTGAGTGTTTTTTAGTTGTTTTAATGTTCCGTTTTGTATTATTTCTACACCTAACTATATTGCCACTTTTGGATTTTTTCCTGTAAGTTTTTTGGGTTTTTATTTTTTAAAGTAAGCTAACATCATTTTGCCTTAGCCAAAGTTAATGCCACTTTAGTTTTTTTATGTGAATTTTGAAGGGTTTTTGCAGCATAAGGAAAGATTTTATTATCATATCTACCTTCATCACTTTAATTTGTGTTTTTCTCTGGTGAATCTCTAAGGTTCTGTTAACGTAAAGTAACATCTTGTTATAATATCTAGCTATAATACAACTGAAACCTTTGTGTTTTTTAATGAATTTCTAAGGTTGTTTGGATCATATTCACTTAACTCTCTTGCTGAGCACAGCTTTTGGCCATGCAGTGTGGTTCGCGTCCGCAAGCAAAGTCCTCTGCCCAACCCCCATGGTCACCCAACCCCCACGGCATGTACGGCTTTTGGCCATGAGTGGTGGAGGGTTATCTGGAGGGCCTGCCCCCAATTCCCCAAGGGCACCAACCGGTTACAGTACCACCAACGTCCCGCCAGACCAACCGGCCAGATAAACTTATTTTTTAATACTTTCAAGTCCACCTGAGTACCTTTTTAAATGCAAATTTCTCGAAAATTGGTAAACAGATTTACACAAATCATGCATTCTGAGTAACGTACTAAGTTTGACCTGGGTGCAGTTTCTATACAATATACTAGGGACTGACAAGAAAGTTAAATATCCAAAATGTATGAAGAAGCCAACTGAACCATGTTTAAAGAGGGAGCAAAGTCACTTTTATCTTGTTTAACAGGGGTAAAGTGCTAGAGTTCTGAAGCCAACAAATGCAGTGTCCACAAATGGCAGTCACCACTGTGTAGTGATGGTTAGGTCAGAGTTTCCATAGGAAGAACACTTTTTGTATCGCTAATAACTTAGCACCGTTTGATCAATTTTCACAAAACGCTGCAAAAAAAGTGTATTAACATCAGCCTCCTCCTAAAAAGTTGTATCCGATCCATCAGGCAGGGCCAAGAAGAAGGCATGGGTCCCAAAACATTGATTTCCCAAATTAATGATCATGAGAAATTTTAGGACGTGATAAGGAAAAAGCAGCTGAATGACATTGCACCAAATTTGGCAAAAACTGAAAAATGTACTCAGAAAACTTGCTTTTTGTTATTTGGCAAAAATCTGTTCAGCCATTTTTGAGAAACTTGCATTTAAGTGTCTTTTCTCTCTTCACTTCCAGGTGGAAAAAGGATCTGTACACGGTCAAGGGGCAGGGGCAGCAATGGAGGGCATGAAGGCCTGTGGCAGCACAATGGACAATGACAGAACAACGACCCAGGGTGGGAAGGGCAAGGGCAGGCACACAGACTGAGAGGCAGGGAAGGAGAGCAGAGACATAAGAGGGAACGGAGGAAAGTGACAAGACAGGGGCTGGGCAGCTTGAAGGACCTGAGCAGGAGAGGGCACT
This sequence comes from Lissotriton vulgaris, assembly GCF_964263255.1. NCBI lineage: Eukaryota > Metazoa > Chordata > Amphibia > Caudata > Salamandridae > Lissotriton > Lissotriton vulgaris. The sequence continues at coordinate 1,474,862,098 of NC_141685.1, forward strand.
GCCAATAACACAGAATGAGAATGAGGATGGTATTGAGGAAAGGAAGGAGTAAACAGAGGGTAATGGCAGCACAAGGGCAGTGTCAGCACAATGGACCAGAGTGGTAAGGAACAGGGGATTGAACATGGAGAACAGGGGCAGAGGCAGCTGCAGAGGGCAGTCACAGCAGAGAGGACTAGGCAGGCAGGGGGCATGGGCACACACAGACAAACACACACAGAAAAACAGGGGAGGGGCAGCAATAGAAAGGTTGCGGAAGGCATTGAACAGATGGAGGGCAAAGAAAACTATCTTGTCAGGACGATACTATGACAAAGATTAATTTTATTTCTGCACTCTCTTACTTCAGTAACAATAAGCCACGTTTCCCTTTTCAGCAGGATTCTCTCGAATTTCTCAAGATAAAGTCACATTATTCCTCTTTCATGCACTCTTGCTGTTTTCCCTTGTCAGGTGGATGCATCCCGTCTGGAGTCCCTTGGGAAGAGAGCGCACAGGTAAGTATTCTATTTTTGTGGTTTTACAACTTTTTCTTTCTCATATAGGAACTCTCTCTGTGCCCTCTCTTTCCTTCACATACTGCTTGCGTTAAGTGGTTTTTCTCCAACTCATTCTGTCTGTTGTTCCATTACCTCTTTCTCTTTACTGGTTCTGGCTATAAAAGGGCTCTATTTTCGCTTCTACCATATATGGTTTCCCAATCAATGGACAAACAAACCAAAAAGCGAAATTTATGAACTATAATAATCCTTACCAGACTGTCTTAATATAGCCTTATAGCCCGCCGTAGTGGGCTATACCGGCTAATAAAGGCCTGCTCCTGCGTTAAAGGCCGAACCGAAGGCGAGGGACTTTAACAAGGAATCAGATCTTTACTAGCAGGTATAGCCATGCTATGAAGGGCTATAAGGCTATTAGAACATTCTGCCACTAGAGGGCAGAATATTTGAACAACTAAAACAAAGGCCTCTCGAAGCTCGAGGGGATTTAAATCCCCTCGAGCTCTGAGAGGCCTTTGTAAAACGTTGGAATGTTGCTCTGCAGGCCTATACTGGCCGGTAGAAGCAGGGAGCACTCCATTGTCTACATTGGAGCTCCCAGCATTCCAATGTTCTAATTTAGAGTAATGTCTTTAGTTTTCTTACTTGCTTCCTTCTGTCTGGCTCTTTGTTATGCATTTTGAGGTGTTGAATCATTTAACTGGGCCGCTCTAAAGTTGGGATCTAATTCCCCGGGCTCTTGTTATGCTAAGGCATTTTTGAATTGTCCTTTTCGCTTTTGTTCTCACATCTGTTTCTTATATTCAGTGCCTCTAAGTAAAGATAGATTGTCTAGGTTCTCATGTGCAGATGGAGCCTCACTCATCAATGCCTGGTCTGCATGTATGATCTCTTGGAGGAGGGTAAGGAACTGATGATTGTCCGCATCGAAGATGTCATCTTCAGACAACTTACTGAGGACCTCAATTTCTACTGAAGGTTCTTGGCCATTTACCTTTAGCTTGATTCAGGCAAGGGGGTAGACCTTCTGATCTCCTTGAATGCATCAAATGTAAACATATTTATTAGGGATAATCTGCTGGGGTAAAATTAAATCATCTTTGATTAAGGACTGTCTACACCCAAAATCTAACAGAGCGGTAACCCACTTCTCATTGATTTGCAAACTAACATATTAAATAAGTCCCATTTCTTGAGTGAAGTATATAGGTTGGGGTGTATAGTTTATCTCCTTGAGTTCTTCTTCTGGCTCCTTACTTCCATAGAGCTGGGCAATGTGATCCCCATTCTCCGCATTCATAACATTGTGGTCCAGGTTAAATGTCTAGCTTGATTGGTCATGTATGTGGTGAATCGTGATGAAGGTTCAAAAGCTTCTTCGAGACCTTCCCACTTGACATAGTTTTGGACCCTTTTGTGGGCTCAAGAAAGTTATTAGTGGGGTTGAGCTTGGAAAAAGGTGGTAGCTATTTAGATGGCTTGCTCCAAAGAGAGATTCAGAAGTTGCTTTAACCACCGATGGAGGAGTATAGGTAAGGCTTCAAGATATTGTTCTAAATAAATCTTAGACAAGATTCCCTCCTTAGTTGCCTCTTGGTGTTTGAGCTGCCTATCAGCTGCATCCTTCATTTTAAAGTAGATCCTTGGGGTTTTACAGGTAAACTCCATTCATTCTAAATCGCATCCGATGCATTTCTTCATCGACCCCAAGCCACTCGAGTATAAACTTCTTAATGTCCATTAGGACAAATTCCACTGAAATTGGCCGATTGGTATGCAGTCTGTGCCTCTCCCACTAATTAGAGAGCCAGTTAATGAGGCCATGTCTCAATGAGCCACAAACTAGCTGTCATAGGCCTCTCAAAATGAAGAGAAAACCCTCTGTACCTTAACCAGGTGGGAATTTCTGTAGGGATGAAGGTTCAAAAGCTTCTTCGAGACCTTCCCACTTGACATAGTTTTGGACCCTTTTGTGGGCTCAAGAAAGTTATTAGTGGGGCTGAGCTTGGGAAAAGGTGGTAGCTATTTAGATGGCTTGCTCCAAAGAGAGATTCAGAAGTTGCTTTAACCACCGATGGAGGAGTATAGGTAAGGCTTCAAGATATTGTTCTAAATAAGTCTTAGACAAGATTCCCTCCTTAGTTGCCTCTTGGTGTTTGAGCTGCATATCAGCTGCATCCTTCATTTTAAAGAAGATCCTTGGGGTTTTACGGGCAAGCCCCATTCCTTCTAAATCGTATCCGATACATTTCTTCATCGACCCCAAGCCACTCGAGTATAATCTTCTTAATGTCCATTAGGACAAATTCCACTGAGATTAGCCAATTGGTATGCAGTCTGTGCCTCTCCCACTAATTAGAGAGCCATTTAATGAGGCCATGTCTCAATGAGCCACAAACTAGCTGTCATAGGCCTCTCAAAATTAAGAGAAAACCCTCTGTACCTTAACCAGGTGGGAATTTCTGTAGGGAAACAGTGGGACCTACATTGTCATTAGGCTTACTCTGGGTAAGCCTAATGACAAGTTGTAGTTGTCTCTTTGACACTTTTTGCAACTGTTCGGCTTGAGTTTTCAAGAAATCTCTAAAGGTACTGCGTTCACTTTCAGAGGTTTTGATGTACCACTCTAGGGCCCATTCTACTTTTTTTCTGTCCTTCAGCTAGTTGATTAATAAAGTTCTCCATCTTGTAACACATGTAAATGGATTCCACTTCTGACACCACATGTTGGAAAGGCGTGAAACAGGTGAAGGGGAAAGAAAACTCTCTTGCTGGGATGATATCTGAAGAAGATTGATATCATTTTATTTATGTAATCTCTTTCTTCAGTAACGATAAGTCCCTTTTCCCTTTTCAGCAGGAATCTCTCGAATTTCTCAAGATAAGGGCACATTATTCCTATTTCATACACTCTTCTTCTGTTTTCCCTTGTTAGGTAGATGTATCCCATCTGGAGTTCCTCTGGAAGAGAAATTAAAGCACAGGTGAGTATTCTATTTTTGTGGTTTTACTTTCTTTTTTTTTTCATATAGGACCGCTCTGTGCCATCTCTTTCCTTCGTATACTGCTTGGTTAAGTGGTTTCTCCATGACTCCGTTCTGTCTGTTCCATTATCTCTTTCTCTTTACTGATTCTGGCTATAGAAGGTTTCTATGTTCCTTTCTACCATATTTAGGGCTAGATGTAGGTATCCAAATACCGGTCGGTAACGGCCGAAAATACTGATTTTCGTCCGTTACCGACCGGTATTTGGATACTGAGATGTAGGGCATTAAAAAACACAGATCCAGTAAATTTACTGAATTGGTAATTTTACCGAATCTGTGTTTTGAGATGTAGGTAGCACTGTCAACAGTGCTACAGGGCTTTAAGGATTCGTTATTTACCACAAACTATTAGTTGGTGGTAATTAACGAATTCCTATGTAAATGCAAATATGTGCATTTACACCTAAGGGCATGTATGTGTGCCACATGGCACACAAGCACAAATCAGGGGTGCAACAGGGTGTCAAAGTGACACCCTGCCACCCTTGAATTTTTCGTATTTACTGAATCGGTAATTACCGATTCGGTAATTGACATTCATTCCTATGGGCTTCCAGGCCCATAGGAATCAATGGCAAATACCGAATCGGTAAATACCAATTCGGTAATTACCGAATTTTTCTGATTTGTTAAAAAATACCAAATCATTACCTACATCTAATTTACCGATTCTAAAATACCGAATCGGTAAAATTTGGTATTTTAGAATCGGTAAAAAATATTTACCTACATCTAGCCCATGGTTCCCACAATAAATTGGTCTGATATTCAAAGGGATGTATTACATAGACCTTCTCCAACCAATGGACAAATAAACCAAAAAGCAACATTTTTCAACTCTGTTGAGCCGGATCGGTAGCATCTTCCTCGTGTCTTCAGGATGCTCTATTTATCCTGGCTCCTCCTCTTTCCTTAGTCTCTCCTCTCATCCACTGACTCCGTCTTCTACATGTGGGGAGCACAGTCTCTTCTTTGTTTCTGTGCTTTTTGCAGTATCCTGCCTATTTTAACTAATCTTTTCCTGTATGTTTGTAGGTCGTGAATCAGATTCTGGCCAGAGTGGGAGATCAGGAAAGTCTTTGTCAGTTACTTCATCCTGGGGCGCAACGGCAGGACCCTCAAATGGAGGCCAGTGGCAGAAAAGGGTCAGTGACAGCAAAATGGAACAGGGAGGGAGCATGGGTAAATCCCATAGAGATTGAGTGGGTAGGAGCGAGTTAGAATAAGAAGCAATGGAGGGCAGTGAAAGCGCAAGAGTTCAGACCAGAGGAAGCCAGTGCACAGTAGTAGCTCAATCGACCTGGGAGGGAGAGTGGAAGGGCCATGCACACTGAGAATGGGGTCAGTGGGTCACAGTGGAGTAGTGTCAGCATTTGAGGGGAAGGCAGCACAGGGGCAGTGGCAGCACAATGAAACAGGTAGGGAGGGGGCAGTGACATGAATACAGAGAGAATGGTGGCTAGGGGCAAGGGCAGGAGCAATAACAGAGGGCAGTTACAACACAGGGGCAGTAGCAGCATAACATACTAGGGAGAGAAGGGGCAGGGGAACACACACAGAATGGGGCAGGGGGAGGCAGGGCAGCACTAGAGAGCAGTGGTAGCACTGGGACAATGGCAGCATAATGGCCCTGGGAGAAAGCACGGCAAGGGAATGTACACAGAGAAAAGGGGATGGGGAAGGAGGCAGAGATAGCAATGGAGAGCAGTGGCAGCAAATGGTCAGGGGTAGCCAGTTCTTTATTAGTAAAAAAGTAATTGCCAGGACCCATGTATTCTTCACCAGTCCACTGCAGCTGGCACAACATATTTCAATTTTAACTGCAGATTCTCCCAGATAGATTATTAATTTCATACTCCCCTCATGAACTTTGCTTATAAAAATGCATAGAGTGCCACCATATGGTGGTTTCTCATAAGTATGTCCTGTTGTTTATAAATACATGCTGTCGCTGAGCACTGGAAAACACCAGCAGAAATTAAGCACTGGTGGCAGTGCAACAGACCAATGAGCATAAGGCCTGAGGCACACACAGGGAGAACAAGTGGGAAGGGGAGCGAGGTAAGCAACAGAGGATAGTGCCAGCACAACAGACTAACAAGCTTGGGTGCAAGGGCACACACACAGAGGGCAATGGGTATGGTGGAGATGCAGGGGCAATCCGTTAGGGCAGAACAACACAGGGGAACTGCCAGCACAATGGACGAGGGAGGGAGAGGTCAGGGGCATGCCTACAGAGAACAGGGTGCAGTTGGGAGAGGAAGGGGCAGCAATGGAGGGCAGGGGCAGCACAGTGTACAAATTAGTGAGGGACAAGCATGTTGAGAACAGGGACGGGCAGCAATGGAGTGCAGCAGCAGCAAACACAACCTGGGGTGGATGGCACAAGGACATGCACATTGAGGACGGGGGCAGGTGCAGCAAGAGAGGGCAATGGCAGAACAGAAGCATTATCAGTAGAATGAAACAGGAAGGGAGGGGACAGGAGGACATGGGGAGGGGAGGAGAGGGACTTCAATGGATTGAGGTAGCAGCATTGGTGCAAAAGCAGCACAACAAGCTAAGGAGTAAGTGGGTAAGCCCACACACATGGAGAGTGATGCCAGAGGTTGGGGAAGCAACAGGGACAGTACAAAGGACAGTAGCAGCACAGTGGCAGCTAAAGCAATACAGATCAGAGGGGGAGGTGGTAACGGCAAACAATTGCACGCAGAGAATGAGGGGAAAGGGAGAGAGGCAGTTGGAATAATAGAGGGCATTTTCAACATAGCAGCATGCAGCAGACCAGGGAACAGGGGGGCATGCACACAGAGAATGGGACAGAGAGGAGGGAGCAAAGCAGCAATGCTGGACGGTGACTGATCAGGGTTAGTAGAAGCACCATGAATGAGGGAGATAGGTCGCAGGAGCACACACAGAGAAATGGGCAGGGACGGGGCAGCAACAGAGACCAGTGGCAGCACGGGGCAGTGGCAGCATACCAGCTCAGGGAGAGGAGAAGCAGGGACATACACATACACATGTAGAAGAGGGGGCAGTGGCAGTAAGATGACCATGGAAAGCAGAATGGAGGTAGCAGGGACAAGCATATGAAGATGGAAAATGGAGAACAGGTGGGATGGGGCAGGGGCAAGGGCAGGAAACTGATCACGGAGGGCAGAGTGTGGTGGGTTAGCCTGTGGACAATTTCTACACAAATTGGAGATTTGTAAATTGCAGGCATATATTTCCAGAGATGTTCAGTAAAAATTCTTAGACATTGTATATTGTTGGAGAATGTATAATATATGAGTAACTTACTTGCAAACAATTCAAGTCGTAGCATGATTGTAAGCTGTGTTTTAATGGTGTATACTAGTCCACTCATTTCAGGAATATGACTACATTCTTTTTTGACAATTCAGAGGGTTTTGAATGTCTTCAGAGACATTACATTTCTTATGCACCTGAATGCCAGTCAAAAAAGAACATATTCTCTACCAAATATTTGTGCTTTGAGATATATGCTTCATGTTGTGCATGTGCGTAAGGTTACACCCATTAGCACTACAGAAGTGACAGAAAATGTAGTCTATGTTTAGCTCGTTGAACACCTTCCATTATGTAAAGCTTATAGTTAATTGTCACATTCATTGGATGATATCAACAGTGATGTCATTAGTGATGAGTGATGTCATCAATGATGAGTGATGTAATATGCAAGGCCAAAAGCAGTGCATGACTTGGCACAAGTTATTGTTAGCTCAATTGGTGAATTTCATTGGGTTTCTGCTTTATAAATGCTAATTATTTCACTCATTTCAACATCTATTTCTTTACTCTAACCTTTATATTTTTAGTGTGTGTGTTTTTGTGTGTCATAGTGGCAGTCACCATTGTGTAGTTATAGGTTATATTTGAGCAGTTAGGTCAGAGTTTCCATAAGGATGATTTTTTTTGTTTCACTATTAACTTTGGTGTTATTTGATAAATCTTCTTCAAATTTTCCAGATAAAAGTTCCTCCACCTCAGATGCTTCCTTGACAACAATACAGACAAAACAGCTGAACAGAATTACATCATACTTAACAGAAAACTAAATCATTAATCAGAAATCGTGGTTTTTATGATTTGGTGTATATCTGTACAGTCATTTTAGAGAAATTAAGGGTCAAACTTTATAGATATCTGTTGCTTCAGGGCTCTCATGGGGAAAAAGGACAAAAAAAGAAACCTGATTCACCTTTCCTGCTGGAGTCGCACAAGACTAAGGGACCTGATTGGCAGGAGAATAAATGTTGCGGTCGCCATCGCAGAACTCAGAGACTTGGTACCAAAGTCCTGAAAATGTTTAAAGAGGTATAGAAGGGATAGGGTAGGGCTCAAGGGTGGGTGGAATGTTTCATTCCGCTGACTCTGCATTACACTTTTAACCAAGAGTTCATGCAAACTCTGTGTGGTGGAATATTTTTCATGCAATGCTCCAAAAAAATTTGAGCTGGTGAATGTGTACAAGATTTGTCATCCCCTAGTGTGATTTTCTAATGTGGGATGGTTGTAGAGATGCATTTCTAGTAGATTTCCTTCAGCTCTAGGAGATTTTCTACTCGAGTGACAGCAAAATCAACTTGAGTGGCTACACGCTCTTGCGCATCGCATGGTGCCGTTCGCGATGATTTTTCAGTGCTGCTTGCGCTACTGGTTCTCAATTGCAGCACGAGTAGTGCAATGTGCTTATTTTCCTGCTATTGATGTAACTCTGTGGAATCCCATGAGGTTTTTATGTGATTCAGTGGGATTCCACAGAGTGAAATTTAGCGAATTCTGCCCCGACCCCTAGCCCTTGTGGAGGAAGTTCCTACATTAAAAAAAAAATATATATATATATACATTGTCATGGCCTGTGGGACCTGGAGAGTCCCTAAAGAAATAAATTAAAAAATTGAAGCACAGCCTTCAATCTGTACAAAGCTTTATGGAGAGTGGACTCCCAATGGATTATGAAGCTCAATTAGGTGGCCAATCCCCTAGTGCCCACAGTCTGTACTACTGCAAAGACTGCATAGAGTATACTCCCTCCAGGCACACAAGTGGTATTAGGTTGACAATAAACCCCTGCTACATGAAGTCAGCAGAGTGTAGATTATTCGTAGAGTCCACTCCTCCCAGAGACCTAAGCCTCATTAGGAGTCCATGCCCCTACTACTCACAGTCAGTACTCAGTGTGCATACTTTGTGTAGAGCCCACTCCCCTCAAGAGACACAAACCCCATTAGGTGGGGAAAAACCCTACTATGCACAGTTAATGGTCAGTGCACAGACCGTGCATAGAGCCCATCCCATCCAGAGATCTAAACTCAATTAGGTGGGGAAGCGCCTACCATGCACAGTTAGGGCTCATTGTGTAGACTTTGTGCAGAGCCCACTCCCTCTAGGCACCCAAGCTCCCTTAGGTGAGCAAACTTGTACTATGCACAGGCTTCGCTCTCTGCCCTTCGCTTCACGTAGAGCCCACTTCCTCTAACCACCCACACCCAGTTAGGTGGGAGAGTCACTATTACAGAGAGGCTGCACTCTATGTGCAGCACTTCACTGAGCACTCACTCCCTCCACCTACTGAAACCTCTTTACATAGTGTAGGGCATCCTATGAACATTTGTATTGTATTGTATTGTAGCAGGGTTTCCGTTCTCTCACAGAACTGTGCATAGAGATCTAGAACCTCAGTGAGTTAGGATGATCCAAAACTCATCTCAGTATCAGAAATCCCCTTACCTAGCAAGCTACAGTGTCTCATGGATCATTATGAAATGATCAATGTCTTAGACAAACCAGAACATGATCTTTAGAATACCTCAGGAATCGTGGAACACATGAACACTCTTTCGTTATATAATCATTTCAAACCAAAACTGAGAGTCAAAGAACACACGTGCAAGTTTGAAATATTTATTATTCAATGCAAGGTTCTCAAACGCAGTATCTTGTATAATACCAAAATGCATATTATAAAAATCAGAGTTATCAGCATAGTCACTAATCCATAGTAAGCAAAAGGTGATAGCATGTTACAATGCAAAATCTATAGAAACCTGTATCACCTATATTTTGCGCACCCTATTTAGCATATTATATCTAAGAAGGTCTCATTCGGGTTTTAGCAGGGCGGGCCCATACCTCTAAATGTCAGTAGGAGTAGATCACATCAACAGCTACCAGCTCTCTTCATGCGCAGCACCAAGTGTGTTGATTCATTCCCTGTAACTCTATCTTAAACCCGCGTAGAGCCCAATGTTGGCATCAACATTATTAGTGTTATGTCTAATGTGGTGCGAGGATCAGGTCTCCCAGCAACCTTGTGTTAGGTTATTCTTAGAGTGTGCAGCTCTCAGTGTGCAGACAGTTGTACCAAGTGTACCAAGCAAAACTGATAGCATAGTAATAACATATTATTCTCAAATAAATCACATCACCGCTTCTAGGGTGAAAGCGACAACAACAAGTAGGTGTCGTGTGCAAAACTGAAGCCGAAGGAAAAATGGCTGTTAGACATGTAAAACACTCATGCTAACTTAACGCAATATATGTAACGAAGTATCCATATGACACCCCCCCAATGATCCGAGCACCGTCAAATATAAGGGAAAGGCAATACTAAATCAAATACATAACATGAAAGCAACGTTCAATAATTTTGAGCTAAAATAAGCTAAAAAAATGTATGAATGAATATGTATGAATGCCTACAGTGGCCTCAAAAATTAAAAAAACAAAACTTTCGAGATCAAAAGTTATCCGCCAGGTCTCCAAAATATGAAATGTAGGACCAGGACGCATCAATTCAAATGTCTGTAAGAAAAAGCAAGGCACTTATCCGAGATCCAAAGTCATGTGCCATATCAATGTCATTCTCTGTGACATCTCATGATTGAATTCTCCATCATCCGAACACAGTTCATCCCTCCAATATAGCAAGGGGAAAGTCATGTTCCATAGCACAGCAATTCTCCCATTCAACTCATGATTGGACAGTATATGCAAAGTAAGCTGCAACAGCCTCCAAGAGGAAATCACTGCCATCATCCGAAAATAGTTCAGCAATCCAATTCAGCAATGGGAAAGAACATACGTGCTCCTCCAGCATCGGATCCTCCTGTAACGTCAGAGGACAACTCGGTGGGTTCACCAGAACGCTGTGTGTCAGAAAGGCATGCGCCGCAGCAGAGATCTCCCATTGACCCAGTAGTCCATTTATCGCTGCCAAGGCCATAACTCTTTCGCCAGAACAAATCAACTCGTGAGCCACTACGGGGCACATTAGCTGATCAAAATCGACGTCAGGAGCGGTCTTCAAGCATAAACACAAATCAATGGCCCAATCGAACTCGCAGCTCAGGCAATGAAACACAGGTTGGACACACGTGAAGTCGGTGAACCGGAATGATAATCTATAAGCCGTGCTCAACGCTGCAAGCGGCAATGTTCCATAGTAATTAAGCATCCGATTACGACATAGTGTCAGGAGGCGCTGAACGGCTTCTTGCGCAGGATGGGCATCCATTTTTTATAAAGAAAAACAATAACAAAATGCCCGCAGCCACAGCCAGTAAAACAGGTAGTCCGCCAAACAAACTTGAAAAAATAGAATGGAAAAAAGTAGGAATGATACCAAAAATCTTCTCAAATGTAGTCACGAGGCCACTGCTAACCAATTTTAAAAAATGTGCGAGCCCAGTCGTGGAAGATGCATTAAAGATCTGGTGCACCAGCTCACAGAAATGAAACGGTAAGTCAGTATTTAAAAGTGCCTGCACCTCTGTGCGTGTGTTAGCTATGTGAAGTACATAATTTTCCCGGGCCGAACTCAGGGTCACTTGTTTTTGAGACAAAAGGGCCCTTATTCTGCTTAAACCATTGAACTTCGCTTTCAAGGTTGGTATTCGTGGCCAGATGGAGATATCTGAAGACCCATGCGTGGGTGGGTATAAAACGTTTTTGCAACACACCACACGCTCTGATACAGTTACCACATAAGCGACACCAATTAATAACCCACAACATACCTCGTTATTTAAAAGCAAATAACTGCCATTTGTCAATAATGTAAATGTGGGAACTACTGCTGGAACTGGCGTGCCTTTTAAAACACACGCTAAATTTGGCCGGTCCTGATTACAAGAACCGTGTAACTGGATGTGTCTGCATATTAATGAATGGTCTGGCGACTGTGTGCATTCCTCACCATTAAGATTTACTTCTTTTCCATCCTTCAGACATCTGTATGTGTATGGTAACGACCACGCCTCATGTAGGAACGCATTGCCTAGTGGTTCATATCGTCCTATAGCAATATACCGCATACAATTAGTATATTTGTATAAGGGAAATGGTAATGTAATTAATCCATGAATAAGCCATGTAGCAGTAGTGGTTTCAGCAACAGAGAAAGGTAAGGATTCTAGCCTTTCAATATGTAACATAGAAAATGATGCATCACGCATTGAAAGCATGCGTTGCTTTTCAGTCAGATTAAAAGGGGCGAAAAGGGACGAAACATTCAATGAGTTCCAGGGAACTCGATCAGATTTAAGTGTCTGTAGGGTCCATGCAAACTGCATTACAGAGCGTAATTGATTCTGACCATGGTATAACGTGGACACTTCATCATGCACAATATCAACAACAGAAGAAACAATATTATCCAACGTGTAAATTCTGGAAGAAAGCATGTTAATACTGTTATCGACCACTGCAAGCACTTTTTCCAAATTTGCTTGATCAATAGCTCTCAGGCGTTTAGCCGCCTCAATCTGTGAAAATTTCCAAATTTCATTGTACACAGCATAAATCCAGCGTTTAGATCTACCCTTAGCCGGGCCTTTTATAAAATCATTCAGCTCTATATTCTCATTCAACTGGGACAGATGCAGTTTAACTGCAGCCAATGTGGAATGTTGTAACCAGTTCTGACACAACTTGCCTACTGAATAAGAAGTAACAGTGTGATCTGCTTCAAAACGGGGATCTGGCCTGATTTGTGTAAAACCTTCAGACAAACCCAAAAAACGACGTTGGCAAGAATCAGAGCTTCTTTGCCATAAAAGCCACCCCTCCGGATCAAAACTGGTAATATTAAAGGAGGAATTGTGCAATAGGGCTTGTATCTCACTTATGGACAATGTAGTGAAATTATTCCAACCTGAATATTCTTCCAAATCAGGGATAGTTGGTGCATTTAATTTTTTAGATGTAGCCAATCCAAAGCATGTTGTCTGGGAAATGGTAGAATTTAAAAACAACATGTGATTCGGGATGAGACATGCACGATGCAAAGCCTCAGTGCCTTGTACCTGCCAATCTTTGGTACCCCAAACCGATTTAAGGTCAATAACCTCCTTCCATAACTCATAGCCATCTATAGCTAACCTGTCTAGAAAGGACTTCGAATACAGCAATTTTGTATCGGTAAGTCTAACTTTGGACATGAACTTCTGTGTCACTTTAAAATAAAACGACTCAGGATTCGATTGATTAAAGTCTGTAAAATAAGTGTATTTTCCCAGAAATGTACTAGAGCTCCCTTGTAAAGGAGCAGGGCAATGTTCCCACTGCGTGTAATTCACAGGAACCCTCCTGGAATTTGTTTTGTGTAAGAAATGATTCCCAAAATGTTGAAAGCAAAACAAATCACCATAATTAACAGAATCTAAGTACAAATCCTCAGCATCAAAGGCCGCATAATATTTCAAATCAGAGAACAATGCTTCTACGGCCTGAAGATCCCAATCATCAGAACGAATATTATGTTTAATCACATCTCCCATGTTTACTCTAAGCACATTAGGAACATTAATAACTTCTGTGGGGCCATGAATCTGAAACCTAACCGCATCCCACACAATCCCATCAAGGACAGGCCAAGCAGTAATCTCTACGTATTTAAGTCTCGTTTTAGCCTGTGTGCTGAATGTGAGGAGGAAAGAGGGGCCAATGTTCCATTAAGGTACCGAATTCCTGTTCTTTCTTTTACATAATGGCCATCGATCAGGCGGAAAAAATAAAACACAAAACCAATTGACATAAAAAGATAAAATGAAAACAGTATCAGCCAAACATATGTCCAAGGGGGAATTAAAAAATGTTTTTTAAATAACGTGGCATATTTCGCAATAGTCGATGGTTTCTTTGAAAGTTCCGAATCAGAGTCAAAAGAGAATCTGGACTGGTTAGCCAAACGAGCTTGTAAATCAGGCATTGATAAATCAGCAGGATATGCATAGGTCAGATCATCAATGTTAGTAACAGGAATAGTATTTAATAAAGGACTGGATATAGCAGGCATCTCGAGGGACACCTCCTGTTCTGCACCAGATGTAATAGCCAGCACAGAGTGCCTCACCATGGAAGGACAGGATACAGCCGGTGTCATGCTTTGAAGAATCGGCCACCCTGTGTGTCTTGACATTGTCAATAGAAATAAATCTGTTTTCCTTACGACCTGGAAGTGGCGGTAATATGACTGTTCTTGTGCCCTTCACTCCAAGAACTCGAACCGGTGCACGATATGAGGGACCAAACTCTTTCTTGTTATCGATCTTCTCACGAACCAGTTCTCCAACTTGGGGTAGCCAGCCAACTACCGGGATCTGCAACGCATCATCCGACGTGGAGGGCAAGTGTTCCTTAGCAAGACTGTCTCTGGTCTTTTGTAAATCCTGTAAAACATTGCAATGTTCATCTACGTCAAAGGCCGCGGCCTGGGCCTGGCAGTCTAGACCATCGAGGTCAGGGACGTACATCTTGATACCAAAGAGCATTTCGTATGGGGTCCGCCCACCCAGAGACCTTCTAGGGAGATTATTAAGCGCACGCTGCACGTCATTGAGGTGGGCCAGCCAGTTTCTACCAGTGCCTATAACTCGGGCTGTCAAAGATTGCTTTAAGTCGCGGTTCATTCGTTCTACTACACTATTGCCCTCGGGCCTGTAGGGACTTGAAAACTTGACTTGGACCCCCAACGAAACCATAGCATCCTTGTACGCCTTAGAGGCGAAAGCCGGACCCTGGTCCGAATGGAAAGTACCACAGGCAAAAATTCCCACAAAGACACGCAAATCCTTAATGACAGTCCGTGAATCAGCGCTCCGATGTGGCCAGACCCACACAAAGCGTGTGCATGAGTCAACTGCTACTAAGATGTATTTATACGCAGTATCAGAAGAAAAAGGACCGCAGTGATCCAAATAAACGCAACCAAGCGGTTTATTAGAGATGTACAACTGTGTCTGAGGCGGACGCGCAGCAGTTGAAGGCTTAATCTGCTGGCAAATGTCACATAGAAGGACATAATCGCGCGTCTGTTTGTACAGTCCCCGCCACCAGAACCTTTGTTGTAGCTGAGTTACAGTGGCTGAGACGCCCGCATGCGCAGACGCCACACCTTCATGAGCCGCTGTAATCAGAGAAGCCCTGCGATCAGAGTTGGGAACTAGACGTTCGCCAACTTCAGGAATTTTCACATAAGGAACCTTATCGGGACTTAAGTGGTATGTGTACTTCGAAGGGAACCCCGCAGGATATTTACCTCCCTTCTCCGTGGCAGCAACAGCCGCCAAGATGTCATCATCTATTTTGCTTTTGGACCTCGTGACTGCTGCAACTAAGTATTTTGATACCGCAGACTTCGCTGCCTCATCAGCAAGCGAATTTCCAACAGCGTGGACCCCCACGCGCTGATGGCCGAGAGTATGAATCACAAACACGAGCGGCAGCTTCTCTTTAAGTTCCGCCACTCGGACCCAGATCATCTTATGTTTTATTGTGCTACCCTTGGAATCACGAAAATCATTCTGAATCCAAAAGAACAAGTTCTCATTGTAAGACTGGACACAGTAGTAAGAATCACTTACGATTAAAGTCGTCACACAAGGATCTGCGTACTCCAATGCGAGCATCAGAGCACGAAGCTCTGCTAATTGTGTGGTGCAGTCTCCCAGTGTTTGCGTGTGCACGACACTGGACTTGAACTCATCGTTCACCATGGCACCGACCACAATGGCGCATGCGGAAACGTAGGCATGTTTAGAGCCATGCGCAACCTGCGCCGAACCATCAGTGTAAATGATGCAATGGAAATCCTCCAACGGCCGCATCGCTAAAGGAGCCGGATGAACAAATTCATACTGTAAATACTCCTGCGACCGTAAAGCGGCGTCAAATATAAACGTGACATCCTGGGATGTCAAGGATGTAGCCCACTGAATCCACCGAGGGTGCAAAGCTTTAGAATTTGGTACACTGGCTTTCGTGACTGCCTCCAAGGCAGGACACGGGGTAACAACCAACATGCGCTTTCCCTGTGACAGGGCACGTTCCTTAAGAATCGCCATCTGTACAGCCGTTAAAACCTTCTCCACAGTGGAAAAACGCAGTTCAGCCGAAGTGTACAAGTGTGACTTGTAAGCAATAGGTACTGTATCTCCTTCATTAAAAGTCAGGTACGTGAAACCCACCGCCCCAGGGATAATTCTTATCACAAGGTTGGTCTGGTTATCACGAGTCTGTAAGTAATCAGATGCGAGCAAATCCGCCTGCAGTGACTGCAGAATCGCCGAATGCTCAGGCAGCCAGCATGACTTGGAAAAAGATGGTTGTATCAAAGCATACAAAGGCTTGATACGCTGGGCATATTCCGGAATGTATGTCCTCCCGAAATTTAAAAAACCCAGTAAAGACTGTATTTTTTTCAGCGTTGTCGGAGAGCGCAACTGCGCGCACTTCTCCAGGAAGTGAGGAGCCAACCCCTTTCCTTCGTGGTTAAGTTCATAACCCAGAAACAACACTGTGTACTCCGCAATGTGTGATTTTGCAAAGTTAAACTTGTAACCCATGTCTGCAAAGTTACAAATTATGCTGTTTACTCGACACAGATGCTCCCAAAGTTCGTCGTCTGTGAGATAAATGTCATCCACATAAGAACAAGCAACTGGATCGAAGCTCTCCAAAAGAGAGACTATGCGGGCGGAAAATACTCCAGGACTATTCTTATAGCCCATTGGGAGCCGTTTAAACATTTTTTGTACACCGCCGCACGTAAAACTGGTCCATTGGGAACTTAGACCATCTAATCTGTGTGCATAAAAACCATTGGAAATGTCAAGCGTGGTTTTGAACCGTTTACGCTCAAGACTATTCACTAGGGCAGAGCCGTGAGTATTCTGTACTGCACAGTTACGGCAATGCAAGTTCAAATGCCGATAATCCATAACCAGACGATATGAGCCGTCCGGCTTGTTCACAGTAAAAAGGGGGTTATTCATTGGTGACACACACGTTTCAATTACACCTTGATATTCCAATTGTTCAAGGATAGCCGCGACAGAAGCTTTAGCTTCACGCCGTATGGGATACTGAGGTTGTGGCTGCGGCTGAGACCGTAAAGGAATCTCATGGCTAGGGGACAATTTATCCCAGCCACACTGATTTCGGTACACAGCCGGCGCAAGCGCCAGAGCCCACTCTTCTGCAAAATGCAGCGCTTCCACTCTCGATACAGTGTGCGCGAAACTGGGGAGGATCACCTCCTCCCCTCGCGGAGCTGCGAGAACAAAAGGTGGGGGCCAGTCAGCCTCCGAAAGCAAAATGTCATACGTAGACGAAAGATTTTCCCAAAATACCCCTTTTACAGTTCGCTGCATGTCACCTTCTATTAACAAGACAATTTCAAAAAGTCGTTCAGGGGGAGCAACATGTGTATCAGCCGTTTCAATCACAACATAAGTGTCAGTCGCTGTCACCTTCAACAGTGGACGGAGGGCCTCTCTCACTATGGTAATCTCCGCCGCGCTGTCCAGCAAGGTCAGAGCCCACGTCAGATTCCGAAGCCGCGTTCTCACTATCTGGGGCATATCGATGCGCCGTCAAGGCTGCGACTTTCTTCTTGGCAAACTGCGGTCTCTTGGGCGTAGAGTCGTCCCGCTGATCCCCTTCACTCCGCGGGCGGGGCTGACCACGTCCTTGCTGGCCACCCCTGCCCCTGCCGCCCCCTCCACCACCGGTTGACGGAGCCGATGAGTCCTGAAAGGAACGAGGAGAGCGTTGGTCAGAAGCCTGAAATCTCTCAGGCGATTTAATCGTCGCGCGATCGCGCAAATCATAAACTCGATCCGACTGCGCAGGCAGCGAAGGCGCAGGACTAGAAACCTGTGTCTGCTGTTGTTGTTGTTGCTGCTTACCCTGATTCTGCTTTTTCGGCCAATTCTGTTTCTTGGACTTGGGTTGTCCACCCGTTTCCGAAGATCGTCCCTGGGGCTGTTTCTTCTCCTTTTCAGAAAAAGCCTTCACACCCTTAGAAGTGCGGCCAACCATTTTATAAGCCGCCACAATAATCCTTGCTAACTGACGGGGTTTATCGGCATCGGGAACTAACGCCAGAGCATTGGCCACCTGAAAGTTCACTGCATCTCCCTTGACATTCGCAAGGATTAGTTCGCAAACCACATCAAAGGAGCCACTCAGGCGCATACCCAATTCAACCGCCGACTCTGGTCCGTGATCATCTTGAACACGTTTAAGGACCGCAGAAAGGTTGGACACAGTCGGGGTGCCATAGCACCTCGAATAAACCGCTGCAAAAGTCTTACCCCATGTTTCACAGTCAACAAGTTCAGGGGCTAAATCTTTCGGTAAACTAAGTGTAAGAATCCGGTGTTTTTCACCAGGAGTCGTATTAGGAAACACAGCCTCCAGCTGGTCGAATTTCTCGGCAAGCCAGAAAGGAAAATCATCCTTATCCTGGGGCTTCTTGCCCATCACGGAATTCACCATGACAGGACTGATTTTCAAACCAGCCTGTTCTGCTCGAAGCTGCGTACCCGCAGGGGCTGCGCCATGAACATTACGACCAATGTAATGAACAAGCGCCCTAATCACCGCAACCGCGACCTCATGAAGACGCCGCAGGTCAGCCACATTACAAGTGGCGCGATTAGGGTGAGGAGTAAATCCACCCAAAGCGGGCCAATTTACGCCCGGAATGGATAAAGGACCTAACCTCGGAGCGTTTAAAGAATGGGGTAGGGCGCCACCAAACCAAACTCCGTGCTGCCAAACATCTATAGGTACTTCCAGTGCCCTGTACGGAGCATAAGCCACCGGTACAGCCGAGGCAGTGTATGAATGGAACACACCAGAATTAGCGTCCACTGCCGGAAATGTCACCCATGAATAAAACAATTCGTACGGGTACGCATGTTCCGCACTCACCACTTGAACCACAGCTAAGCCATCCACAGGGACATTATATGCCCGCAAGTGGTCACGAACCGCAATGCGGCTATGCTGCGGGATGTCCACGGCCATGCCAGCACAGGAAGAGAAAAATGACAAAGAACACTTTGTAGCACAACTGGGTAGTAAATCAAGGAAACCGTTTTTAGAAGAAATCAAGCTTGAAAAGACCTATTGTATAAATAGGTAGGTTTTTCCGACACCACCGTTTTCCGGAAACGGGAATGAAGGGGTTAAGGTTTGAATGATATACTACTCGAGTGTCATGATATAAGGCCAACAACGTACGGGCGCCATGTAGCAGGGTTTCCGTTCTCTCACAGAACTGTGCATAGAGATCTAGAACCTCAGTGAGTTAGGATGATCCAAAACTCATCTCAGTATCAGAAATCCCCTTACCTAGCTAGCTACAGTGTCTCATGGATCATTATGAAATGATCAATGTCTTAGACAAACCAGAACATGATCTTTAGAATACCTCAGGAATCGTGGAACACATGAACACTCTTTCGTTATATAATCATTTCAAACCAAAACTGAGAGTCAAAGAACACACGTGCAAGTTTGAAATATTTATTATTCAATGCAAGGTTCTCAAACGCAGTATCTTGTATAATACCAAAATGCATATTATAAAAATCAGAGTTATCAGCATAGTCACTAATCCATAGTAAGCAAAAGGTGATAGCATGTTACAATGCAAAATCTATAGAAACCTGTATCACCTATATTTTGCGCACCCTATTTAGCATATTATATCTAAGAAGGTCTCATTTGGGTTTTAGCAGGGCGGGCCCATACCTCTAAATGTCAGTAGGAGTAGATCACATCAACAGCTACCAGCTCTCTTCATGCGCAGCACCAAGTGTGTTGATTCATTCCCTGTAACTCTATCTTAAACCCGCGTAGAGCCCAATGTTGGCATCAACATTATTAGTGTTATGTCTAATGTGGTGCGAGGATCAGGTCTCCCAGCAACCTTGTGTTAGGTTATTCTTAGAGTGTGCAGCTCTCAGTGTGCAGACAGTTGTACCAAGTGTACCAAGCAAAACTGATAGCATAGTAATAACATATTATTCTCAAATAAATCACATCACCGCTTCTAGGGTGAAAGCGACAACAACAAGTAGGTGTCGTGTGCAAAACTGAAGCCGAAGGAAAAATGGCTGTTAGACATGTAATACACTCATGCTAACTTAACGCAATATATGTAACAAAGTATCCATATGACAGTATTGTATCTATGCTTGTATTGCGCTACTGCCACCCTACGGGTATCCTGGCGCTTCAGATATCAAAGCACTTGGTCAACTTCTAGTGAATAGAAAGATGGAGCGTGTGGATCAGAGTTTCGGGAATAGCCAGGTTTTCAGGCTTTTCCTGAATTCAGTTAGTGAGACACTCTGTCTGATCCTTTGTGGCAGCTTGTTCCATAACTGTGCTCCTACCACGCTGAAAGCCCTACCCCCCCATCCGAGAGCATTTAAATTTTGTAATTGCCAGCAAACCGGTACCCGAGGACCGGAGCTGTCTCTGAGGAAGGTACCAGGAAAATCTTTCCTGTAATGGAATTTTGGCCCATCTCATGTGAGGCTCTGAACACCTGGCAGAGTGACTTGAAGAGAACCCTTTCCCTGATTGGTAGCCAATGAAGCTGTCTCAATGCGGAAGTGGAGGACGAATGGCGTCGCAAACATAGTACCAGTTTTGCTGCTGCAGACTGGACTCTTTGCAGCCCCTGAAATATATACTGGGGAGCTCCTAAACAAAGGGAGCTGCAATAGTCAAGTCTGCTCAACACTGTGCTGCTCACTACCAAAGAGCGCAAATCTCTTGGTAGGATGGGAAGTATTTGACCTAGCAGGCGTAACAAGCCAAAGCAGACATTAGCTGTCTTAGTTGCCTGCTACTTCATCTGGAGGTTCTTGTCTATTAGGACCCCGAGATTCCGCACCGTATTGGCCGGAATCAGTGGATCCTCCTCCGGAGTGAGTCTAAACTCCAAATGAGAGTATGTGGACGGCCTTGCAGGAGAGCAGTAAAGCACCTCAGTTTTTCCACCATTGAACTGCAAGGAGTTCCACCGCAGCCAAACTGCAGTCTGGCGCATGCACTCTTGGAAGTGCTCCAAAGACACTGCCTGTTCTTCTTCCAAGGAGAATGCCAGCTGCGTATCGTCCGCATAATTGACCAAGTCAACCCAGAACGATTTGATAATAGGAAATAACGGCTGCAGGTAAGCGTTAAAAAGAATAGGGCTGATGGCAGATCCCTGGGGCACCCCATGAGTAACTGATGACTTGCAGGAGGTAAATGGTGCCATAGACACTGTCTGTTCTCTTCCTGTCAGATAGGATCGTAGCCATTGCAAGGCCCTTCCCCTAACCCCCATATTTTCCAGTCTCTCTAGAAGGATTGGGTGGCTTACCATGTCGAACACGGCCGACATATCGAGAAGTACCAACACTGCACCATTCCCATTGTCAGCCCGCGTTCGTAAGTTGTCCATCATAGTCGATAGAGCAGACTCCGTCCCATGTCCCGGCCGAAACCCAAACTGCTCCTTATCCAACAGCTGATGTTCCTCCAAAAATTCGGACAGGGACCTGCTTACAGCCTTTTCCAAGATTTTAATAGGAAATGGGAGCAGAGAGATTGGGCAAAAATTGACCGGGTTTGTGGGTCCAAGGAGGGTTTTTTAATCAGTGGTGTCACCACCGCCTGCTTCCATTCCCCCGGGACGGTGCCTTCTTCCAGAGACTGGTTACATATCTGTCTAAGCCAGGGGAGAATCGGATGGCCATAGGTTTTCCATATTTTCTGTGGCAAAGGGTCAGAAGGGGACCCTGAAGATATACTTTGCGCCACATCGTTAAAGGCATGGTCAGGGAGAGCCTGAAAGCTATCAAGGGTGTGTAACTGACTCGGGCCCCCTCCATCTCCTGTGAGATAGGGATCTGGGTGTCGGTGATATGCACCCGAGTGATTTAGGTATGTTTGTAATATTTTACTTTATATAAAAAATAAAAGCCTAAAAATTCACAGAAAAAAAGTTTAAAGTCATGTTAAAGTTAGGCTTGGTAATAATGTTTTACTTTATTGTTACAAAAAACCTTTGACATTTACTGCAAAAAAACAAAGATTTAAGTGAGTTTAAAGTTCAGTAAAAAAATGTTTTGTACTAAAAGAAATACTGAAATTTTCCATATATATTTCAGCAAGCTAACTAAATGTTGTACCATGCCATGCAATGCTTATGACACCACTTATTACATCACTCCGCATGTTCAATGACATCATTGATGACATTACTGATGACCTCTCACATTACATCAGTGATGACATCCAATAAGCAGTGTATGATTGGGGTGCAAGTTATAGTTAGCTCAGTAGACTATAAGCTGTGAATTGTAGTGTTTTTAAGTTAAAAGTGCAGTGTTTTTAACTCACATTTTTACCTAACTATAAGCTCACTTTAACCTTTGTTTTGTTCAATAAATTTATAAGGTTTTCATGTTTTTTTAATGTAGACTAAGATAGTATTATCAGACAGATCCAGTGTGACTCCTGCCGAAAAGTTTTTTTTTTTAATTCTTTTTTTTGGCCAGAGACCCAACCTCCAAGAGGACTGGGGGGTCAGGGTCTTTCTACCCTGCCCCCTTTTCTTTTTTTTCAGTGACTCGGTTCAACCAAGTCACAAAATGGCTACCGACACTTCCTGGTTTGAAGTGCTGACTCAGCAAGAGATCGGGAGGGATCGCGGATCCACCACATCCCTTTATATACAACTGGAATTTTTCTTATATTTCTCCACAACTACTGATTGGATTCACACCAAATCAGAAAATGGCATTTGCGTGGACCAACATGTAACTTCCTGCCAAATTTGGTGTAATTCCATTCAGCAGTTTGGGCTGTAGCCTTGTCTTAAGTTCCTATGGGAATAAACATGAGGAAAACCCCTGGTTCTCAGCCCCCGCTTGACGGATCACTCAGCAGCAGAAATGAGCGTCATGTCAGTTTTGAAAATGTTGTGAAGATTTGTCAAACAGCGCCAAAGTTATTGGCAAATAAAAAAAAATGCTCTTGCTCAAGAAACTAGGTCCCAACTATAACTACCTACTGGCAACTGCCATTAGGAAATAAATATATATTACCTACTTAGTTTTTATTGAAAAGGTGATTTTCAGTTGCCTATGTCTTGGCGCCGGTCAATGAATATTCATAAAACTTTCCCAAAATGAGCCTATTACTTCAGCTGTTGTCTAGAGAGTTTCAAGGTGGTTCGTCAAGCAGGGGCTGAGAAAAAAGGGGGCCCCAAAACACGTTTTCTCCATTTTAATTCCTACAGGATTTTTGACACAACTACTGTCTGAATTGCTGGATAGAATAACACCAGAATTGGCTGAAAGCTAGCTTTTGGTCCACAGATCGTACATGTTGTGATTTGGTGAGTTTCCATTCAATAATTTTGGAAATATTAAGGGAAATCCAAATTTGCATATATGGGACACGGTTTCTCTGTGGATCGAGAATTCCCCTTGTTGAAATCGGATTGGCTACCTACACTTGACCCAGGAAGCGTTGTCAGCCATCTTGGGACTCATCTTGAGATGAGTCCCACAACGAAACGTAAAAAATAAAGAAAAGGGAGCAGGTTAGGATTTCCTTGACCCCTAGAACTAGCGGGGGAGTCCCACAGGACCTCAGCGAAGGGGAAAATCATTTATTCGACATTTTTGCTGAAACATCGTGAGTCCATCACCTCTATGGGGCTTTTTAAAATTATGATATGGGAGGGCCACCACATGGAGAACCCCGAGGACCACTACCTCCTGGGGCTTTAAAAAAATTATGATGTGGGGGCCACATGGAGTCCACTAAGCTCCAAGGACCTCCACATCCCCTGGGCAAATAGAAGAAAGGAGGGGGCTGTGTGGGACCCCCTCCTGGAGCCAATAATAGCCCTGGCTGACAACTCCCAGGCCCACTCTTGCTATGTCCTGGGGTGCCCACCTCCACTAAGTCCCAAACAGCAGGACTGTTAAGAGCTTGTGAGAGGCCCGCCCCCTTTCTCCACCACTCTGCATACAGGCCTCCTGGCACACTACTAGTTGGGGGATGAAGTCCTCTTGGCTGCTGAAGGTCCTAGGGGGCCTACAACCCCTCCTGTTACCTCCAGTTAGTCCCACATCGCAGGATTGCTGAGAGATTGTCAATGGCCCCACCACCTCTCCACCACTCTGCAAACGCACCTAGTAGTTAATAAAAATGTACTTAAATAAACAAAGGCTACAGGAACGTTACAGTTAGCAAATAGATTTTTTTCAAATGTAGAAATTCACAGAAAAATCAAAGGTTACAGAGATTTTAGAGTTAGGAAATAGAATTATAAGAACCATAGAAATTCACAGAAAGAAACAAAGGTTACAGGGACTTTACAGTTTATGCTCACATTTCACTCCAAAACCAGAGAAATTCAGGAGTTATAGTTACCCGCTAATTATAACTTTTTCCCCCACAAGGAACTGCGTATGACCTCACATGTTATATCATTCATGACATGGTAAATGAGATCACTGATGCATCACTGATGACATCATCTACAAAGCCACTCACCCACCCACTCACACCCTCCTACAACCTCTTGTATTCCCACTCACACACCTATAGAACCCTTCACATACCCATTCTGAGGCCCATATCAGTACTCACACATCCCCTCATCCCTTTATAGAGCCACTCACACACCCACTCACTCACTCATACAGCCACTCACACAAATATTCACTCACCCATACAGGCACTCATACCACCAGTCACTCACCCACACAGCCACTCATGCAGCCATACACTCACCCATATAGCTACTCACACACAGACACATTCACATATAGAGACACACACCCACTCACCCCCATAGATCCTCTCAACACAGCCACTCACTCATGCATACATGCACTCACTCACCCACTCACTCTGTGGTAAATAAATATTTACCGTATGCTGAATTTCTATGCGGTAAAGTCCAATAAATAGCTCAATCAAAATGAGAGGCAGAGTCTGTGGAGTCTGAGTTTATAAGGGTTTTATTCCATAAAATGGAATGGTTCGAACCATGGTATCATGTTCCATCACCACGAAGGTTCAGGAAGGGATAGACAATGCTTTATTAACAGTGCACAATATATATAGTAAAATGCATACAGTGGTGATGGATACAGAAGGCGTAACAGCTGAAAGAAACGAGATAAGAACATATGTGCGTAACAGAAGCCGTGCACGAGGGCGTACACGGAGGTGTGTGCTAGAAACGTCACATGAAAGTGTCACAGGTGGGTGGATCCCTAGAGGAATCCTGCAGTGTCAGCAGAAATATATGGCAGGGATGCGCGCGCAGGCAGCATGACGTGTGATTGACGTGGAACCAGAGGGTGCTGGGGACTTGACATTTTAGCATTAGAAGGGCGACAGAAGTCTGGCGTGTCAGAACAACCTAAACCCAATCATATCTGCTATCTTGTGTTTGGAGAACTGTAGTATCTAGAAGGAAAGGTCTCTCGGGCAGAGGCTATTCTATACTGACTGCTAGTGCGTGCATATGTGTCTATGTGTCTACGTGAAATGCGAGGGCCATGGGCCTACCATGGTAACGGGAGCAATGAATTACTTGTAAGGAGACAGAAAGGCCGGGCCCTTTGCTCTGCAGCTGGGGGGATGTTTACCTAAAACACTAGACAGGAATGTATTTTCGAGGAGCGGAGCAGATAACTTGAAGGCAAAATACTGTCTTGGCAGGCAAGCAGGCCGAGCCGGGTACCGCTCGCCGCGCAGGGAGTAAGGTAAAGGTCATGGATGCAGATCCAGGCTGCAGCTTTCAGGAGGCAGAGAGCAGAAAGGATTCGATGGCAGAAATCAGGGCCTAGCTCTGTAAAGCCAGAGAAACGTGAAAGTGCACCATGTAAAGACGTTGGCATGGCATACTTAGGAACTGAATATTCAATCCATTCATGGTGGATCTGAAAGAGGACTTGTTAACGTTGGACGCAAATGTATTTGCGTCTTCATATCTGGTCATGGAGGGAAGTTACATGTACTTGAAGCACGTACATGGAGACGGTGGGGTTCACGTTAGGGGACATTTCTTGACCATAAAAATTCATATTACCTCATTCCCTCCTTGTCCCCTACGGACCCTTCATGATATATCGATCTTCATTAATCCATCTATCTGTTCATACAACATCATTTGCTCATCTTTTTTCGGACGGGATTTGGAACGTGAACTCGAATGGGGAATACATGATGTGGCGCACAAGCCGCAAATCGCTGGCCCACATTGTAAACAGAGACAGCAACTGAACACTATGAGTAGTATGACTCCTAGGAATGACAGGATTTTCCATCCCCAAGCGGATATGGTACTCCAGAGCCAACCGGACCAAGTCCAGGTGCCTGGATTCTGATGTATCTGATTAGCTATCTTATGAAGACGGGTAATAGCTTTATATACTGATGGTGCGTTATTTGGAATGAAAACACAGCAGCTCGATCCGAGGACTTTACAGGCTCCGCCCCTATCGGCCAGGATGACGTCAAGGACAAGACGATTTTGAAGGACAACAAGTCTCATGGCAGACTGTTCCTCTTAAGTTGCCTAGGGCGGAAGTAGTTTCATTCACTACTGCTTCGAGGGTTCTGGTCAAGTGACGTATTGATTTGCTATTGAAGACAGCTCCTAAATAGGGAAAGAAACCTTTATTGAAATCTGTGTATCGTTCCCATGCCGTTTCAGTATAGTCGACAATCGGGAGTTCTCTCTTGGGTCTATTAGGTACTAGACGGGAGTTCCTATGATAATCAGGTGGAGCTAGAAAAACAGGTGGCAGAAGGAATGCAATGTAACATGTCCCATCCCAATCTAGTGGCAAACGTATATAGGCTGTCTGACCACAAATGAAATAGGAATGGCGGGTAGCTTTGAATTAAGACTTGCCTTTATCACTGAATTCGATCACAGTAGTACATTCACTATGACCTAGGTGTACCGAACCATTCTTTCTGATACATAATTCACCTTCAACTGGTAACACTGACATAGAGGGCAAGTCTGGCTTGGTTTCGGACTGGACATTCAGAATCATGAGGTTAAGTGTATAATTACCTAATCCATATACTTCGTTTTCTAGATCGGTCCCTGTCCTTTTGGGTAGACCCTCCTTGTCAGGGAAACATACTTTGTGCATAACTGTGTTCAGATTTCCCCATACCCAATTGCCTTGGTAAACTATGGAATCAGAATCTAAAGAATTCATTAAACTAAACCATGCACCACAGGAACCATTATGTGTAAACGGATACGGAAAGAGGGGCAGAACTCCCTTGTATTTCTGATAGGGAGGGAGTCGGCCACATATCCAACAATTTGTAGCATTGCTGGTCTGATGGGAATGGTGTAACATACTGATAAAAGTATTGTTGCGCAGCGCAAATCTGTAAGATAACTCGTGAGGGGGCAGTTCACTGAAAGTATGCTCGACAGTGTCATTTGAGAAAGAATGTGCAAGTGTGACAATAGGAAAGTAAATGTGCAACAATAGACTTGTGACAATAATCGCAATACTCAGAAAAAACATAATCAATAAAGTAACGATGCAATAGCTTTTGAGAGATTTACAATATTTTCGTTTCTTGATCTGTTTCTGTCTATCTCTCTCTCTATTGGGGTCTAACTGGTACATGTCAGGAACCTGTCTAACCGCTTCACCTAGGGGAGGACTTAAACAATTAAACTGTCTGACTTGCTAGACCTCAATTTTAGTTTATACTCCTGCTGAGGAGTTTTCTCTACCAGGGGGAGTTTAGTATCAGTCACTGGGCAGGGGCAGGGCTGAGAGTCAGTATTTGGCGGCAGTCCATAATGTTTCTTAACATGACTCGAGTGGAGCCAGCCTTTGCGGCCCTCCACTTTCACTGCAGTCCTTGTGGTTAATAAAACAATCTTCGGCTCCTTCCAGCGGGGCTCCAGCGGACTCTTCCTATCAAAATTCCGGATAAACACCACGTCTCCAGGGACGATCTGATGTGGCTTCACCTCGGTGTTGTCGGGAAAGGCTGCCGCGACCTGTGAACGACATGATTGTAGTGCAGACATCAAGGAAGCAAGGTAATCTGTCAACATGTTACTTTCAACATCAGTGACTTTTCTCGGCAGAGGCGTCCCCCACATATTCGGTGGCCTGCCGAAGACCACCTCATACGGGGATAGCCCTGTTCTTGAATGAGCTACCATTCTCATGTAAAAGAGTGCAACTGGCAATGCAACTATCCAGTCTACACCTTTCTCGGCACATATCTTAGCAAGGCGTGTTTTCAGGGTCTGATTGTGTCTCTCTACGAGACCTGCGGCTTCGGGATGTCGGACGCAGTGGAATTTCCACTGATATCCTAGCAGGAGAGTAACCTGCTTCATGAGATCGGACGAGAATGGCTGTCCGTTATCTGAGTACACGATACGAGGCATACCATACCGTGGGAAGAATTCACGAACCAGCTGTTTGGCAGTGGTCGGAGCAGTGTAATCTGAAACTGGATATGCTTCTGTCCAACGGGAAAGAGCACATACAACTACGAGGACATACTTGAATCCTCAACAACGTTCCATCTGGATATAATCCATCTGGAGGACTTCAAAAGGGTGATCGGGAGGATGAAATCCACCTTGCTCTTCGGGAATACTTTTACCTGGGTTGAACTGACAACAGATCATGCAAGTACGCACTTTCTGTTTTGCTGCTGCTCGTAAATGTTTATTGTACCAAAGATTCTGTAAACTGTTTAACATGGCTTTTTCTCCTAAGTGTGCTGGACTATGTGCTGTGTTAATCATAACTTGAACCATAGAGTCGGGGAGAAACCATGTTGCTTTTCCCTTCGTCATCCATCCCTGGTCTGTCTGGATCCCTCCTAGTTCAGTCCATTTCTTGATTTCGTCTGGAGTAGCATGTGTCTGTATGTCAATTACATCTAGTGCGGGATCCTTAACTATCATGCAATGTGTCGGTACTATTGTCCTTGTCATATCAGTTACATGAGTATGAGTCAGAGCTGTATGTTTCGCTGTTCGATCTGCCAGGTCGTTACCCTGGGAAATGGTATCTGTGACTTTAATATGTGCCTTACACTTCATGATGGCTATGGCTGATGGCAAATGTATTGCTTCTAGCAGTGCTTGAATGAGGGGACCATGCTGGATCTTGGCTCCGTGAGAGGTCAAGAAACCTCTTTCTTGCCAAAGGACTCCGAAGTCGTGTACAACTCCGAATGCATAACGTGAATCTGTGAATATGTTAACGTTCCTGTTTTTAGCTATTATACAGGCTCGAGTTAGAGCAATGAGCTCTGCAGCTTGAGCAGATAGTGTATCAATACGGTGTGTTTCTTTGATTTCGGTTTCAGTGGTCACTGCGTATGCGGCCACTAATTCTCCTGTGCTTGTTCTCATACACGAACCATCCACGTAAAGTGTCAGGTCTGGATTGGTCAATGCGACATCCGTCAAGTCTCGTCGAGGCTTTGTTACTGCATTAATGATCTCTACACAGTCATGTGGAGTAGGGTCTGTCTTGTTTGATGGCAACAGTGTAGCTGGATTTAAAATGTTGCAGCGTCTGATTTCTATGTGTGGCTGGAATAATGTTAATTCATAACCTGTCAGTCGTGCTATAGTTAGGTGTTGGGTCTGTGTTCTGTTTAATAAGACTTCCACGGAGTGTGGAACTTGTACTGTCAATTGGTGTCCTAACACTATGGAATCGCTTTGTCTGATTGCTAGAGCTGTTGCTGCAACTGATTTCAAGCACGCAGGCAGAGCCTGGGCTACTGGATCTAATGTACTTGAAAAGTAAGCACAAGGCTTATGTGAACCTGCTTGATCTTGTGTGAGGACAGACAATGCTGTACCATCACGTTCAGTAACAAAGAGTGTAAAAGGTTTACTGTAACATGGTGTCGCTAAAACTGGAGCTTGACATAAGGCTTTCTTCAATTCATCAAAAGCTTGTGTGTGTTCCTGAGTCCAAGGGAGGACTGTCGAAGTCGTTGCCTCCTGGGTTGTCAACTGTATAAGTGGCTTGGCTAGGTATGCATACTGAGGAATCCATTGTCTGCAGTAAGAGGTGAGACCTATAAAGGCCCGCACTTCCTTTTGAGTCTTGGGATGTGACATATTTACAATTAACTGGATGCGATCAGGTGTTAGCTGTCTCCCCCTCTTGGACAGCAAGTGCCCAAGGTACACCACTTGCTGAACACAGAATTGCAGCTTCGAAGGGGACACTTTGTGTCCCTTGTCAGCCAGGAAGTACAAGACTGTCAGTGATGCATGTTCACATTCTGATTCGCTTCTGGCGGTGATCAATAGATCATCGACATATTGGAGTAGGGCAGTGTTAGCAGGCATGTGGATACTGTCAAGTTGTCTTTTCAATGCTTGGCTATAGATGCCGGGGCTTTCTGTGAATCCTTGAGGTGCGCGTGCAAATTTGAAGCTACGGCCATTTAAACAGAATCCGAAAAGGTATTGGCTTTCCGGGTCAATGGGGACACTAAAGAAGGCGTTCTTCAGGTCAATAACAGTAAAGAACGTAGCCTCTGGGTCAATAGCTGTCAATAATGAAGAGATGTCTGGAACCACAGGGTACTGTGGTACGATGCATTTATTCAATTCTCGTAGATCAATCACTAATCGATAAACTGGAGGTGCATTCGGATCAGTGCGTTTAAGGATCGGAATGATAGGGGAATTACAAACATTTGAGTCGGTTTCTACAACCACTCCTTGTGCTATGAGCTCGTCAATGATTTTCAGTAAAGCCACTACAGCATCAGGTGGTAACTTGTATTGTCGGATTCGGGGTAATATAACTCCTGGCTTGAGTGTAACTCGATATGGTGTAATGTGCATACATCCTACATCAGTTGGGCCTTGTGCCCACAAATGTTCTGGTACATTTTTCAATCTAGCATCAAAATCTCGTAATACATAGTGACCCTTAAAGTCACGTAAAAACAGTCTAACTCCTTCCGGGGAACAACATATAACTGCTCCTAGAGCCTTCAGTGTCTTGATACCAAGTAAGTTTTCTGGACATGATTTCGTAAGCAACAAGTCTGTAGTTCGTGATAACGGGCCAACTGCTAGGGGAACAGGTTTCGATTCTTCATTAACAATAGGCTTTCCTGAAAATCCAAGGGAAACATTCTGCGAGCCTGAGAGGGGTGCCCCTGGAACCTCCTCATGACTAATAGTCGTTCTACTTGCCCCTGTGTCAATCAAAAACTTTCTATCCTTTCCTAATACTTGACTATGTACATAAGGACCCTCTTGATCCACAGGAACCTCAATAAGAGGCAAGCCTACTTCCCTCTCTAGGCTGTTTCATGAGTACTGTTGGTAATCTGGGTAATCTGACTGAGCATACTGGTACATCTGTGACGTGACATGCTGTGCTGCGGCAATCGGCTGTGGCTGTGGTACCGCTACGGTCTGTACTGTCTGCTGTGGAACGCGCATAGGCTGTAAGTTCTGTGGATTGTGATGCTGGACCTGATGTGGAACCTGGTCCTGTCTAGGAGGACGTGGTCTCTCTTTAGTTTTACCTGTAGCTATATTGTGTTTCAGAACTGCACAATCATTTACATAGTGACCTGGCTGTTTACAATAGTTGCATGTCCCTTTAGCGGGAGCAGCTGAATTGTTGGACTGTGTCATACCCCTTTTCTGACCGTCGGCTGGAACTGACTGAGCAACTAACATTTTCATTTTCGTATCTTTCATACGTCTCTGTTCGTGATCATGTTCCTCTCTAATTCTGTTCTGGTGGTACTGTAACATTTGTAACATTTGGGAAGGCGTATTTGCTTGCCATGTGCTCTCGACTTTCAATACACGGTTCTTAACCTGGGGTAGGGAATTCTCAACTAATTTGGTTACAAAAAGATGTGGGTAAGACTCGCTACTAGTTTTCATACCACTATTAATGATAAAACATTTCTCAAATCTAGAATAGAAATCACTAGTATCTTCATCGTGTTTCTGTTTACAGGCTGAGATTGCATCCCAGTCCTCCTTTTTAGTTGTCAATAATCTTGGCAAAATCTGTACTAATAGTCCTGGTAATGCTTTAGTTTTATCCCCAAGACCTACACCTGGGGTTCGACCTTTGTCTTCGTCTTCTAATTCAGTCCAATTAATCTTTTTATCTCCCACCTCCCATTCCTTTTCTTTGAGATTCTCGTAAATACCTGCAGGTAACAGTACTTTCAGTATTTTCATAATATCAGGATACGTGTAGTCTCCCATGAGGAGCATATCTTTTATTTCTCGGTGAAACCCTGCTGGATCTTTATCATGACTTGGCACTATTTTCTTCATCTCCAGTAATTCCATTTTAGTTATGGGCGTGTATACAAACACGCGTTCTAGTGTGTTATCCGGTTTCCGAATGGGATGAACTTCTCGTAAAGGGTTCTGTCTGTCTATGTAAAACATTTTCCTTTCTGGGGGTGGAGCTGAAACAAACTGTGGATTCAGGAAGGCACTATATCTGTGTCGATGTTCTAAAATTACTTTAATTAAATCGGTACCTAGGCCTCTCCATTTATTCGTCAGTAACTCTACTAGTACATCCGAAAGGGGACCTGGATCAGAATGTTGGCTTTTGTACAACGAAATGAGGTGCTGAATCATGTACATACCAGCTAATCGCTGTTCGTCTGGGGAGAGGTTCAAAAATGTTTGCGCTACTGCATCATCATTATATATATTAGAATTGTCAGCCCATTGAACTGCTGACCGGGCTAGTTCTTGTTCATCCATGGAACTGAGTACATGATACCCCATTCGTTCTTGAAGTACTTTATCGGTAGCCTGGAATAGATGTTCAGGAGTTTTCGGATTTGACATAGCAGAGAGAAAAGGTCTCTTGCTTTCTGGACGTATCGTTTTAATAAAGGGTCTTCCCTTACCTACATATGCTATTATTTCTGTATTCTCTGGGTCATCCTCCTCTGAGGTTTCATTCTTGTCTGTATCTGCTTCTCTTGCAGCCTTCTCTTTTTCATGAAATATTACTATGTCTTTACGGATCTTTCGGTACATGGCCTCTATACACTTTTGTTTATCATGTTTTCCGTCTGCAATATTCTGACCCCATGTAGTCAGTACATCCATCTCTTCTTTATTCACTCCAGGCCGGTCTCGTTCTCTTATGAAACAGTTTATAACGAATCTTAATATTAAACCTTGAGTGTCTACTTTCTGATGTGCCATGGCCTCGTGAATACATTCAGGACCTTCTCCTGTTTGAATAAAATGATATATTTTATCTAGTTTGTTCGTCATTTCTGGCAATAACACTAAATAATCTGAAGCTCGTCGTATACGTAGCGACGCTAGCATCATGCGACCGTCTTTGCCTGGTACTGGATCATATCTACAGTCTGTAAGATACTCCTTAAGTCTTTCAGTTGTTGCTGGTTTCGGAGTACGTTGCATTGCTAATTCTCTTATTGTTAATCGCTGTACTGGTGGCGGAGTCCGAAAGTGACCTCCTGCTGCACCACCTGAAGCTTGACCGTCAGCTTGACCGTCAGTCATCGTAGCTGGCATAGTATGTACAGTAGGTAGGCCCCGGGGAAAAGGATTCCCGGGCCCAACGACGGGAACAGTAGTAGGAGGAACAGTAGGGGGAAGCGTGACATGGGCATGAGGGGGGGTCGTACCTTGACCAGCAGGTTGAGCAGTCGGAGCGGGCAGAGGTGCATTATTAGCGGGCTGTGCGGGTACATTAGTATATGCTGGAGCTACATCATCTAAATAGGAAGAAAGAAAAATATCTGCTGCAGTCTTATGACGTACTTTAGTCGGAACCAATGGTGGCGGTAAATTACTTGGCACTTCCGGGGTGGCCTTAGGTAGGCCCTCGGCCAGAAGAGGATACATGCCATTAATAAGCGTATTTCGTTGTCGGTCTAATTGTTCTGTTTTAACACGTTCTGCTTCTGCGATTAAGTCTTTTTCTCGGTCCTTTTCTGAATCTTCTCTATGTTTCTCTGTTTTTCTGAATTCTTTCTCTGTGCGTCTATGCGATTCTTTACGCCATAATTCTATGGCATCTTTCTGGGATTGTCGGGCTTTCTTTTTCCATAACGCTTCTTCTACTCTTATGATGCATTCAGCATCCCACGTTCCTGAAACAGGCCATCTATATTTCTCGTCTAAGTGCTGTGTATAATCGACCCACAAGTCTAAGTACAGTATGGCATCTAAGCCATGCTTGTGGTACATAAAGTGCCCTGGGGTGTCCCTAGGTGGAACAGGCACTGCTTCTTCGAGTATCCCTTTCCTAGTTCCTAACTGTCGTAACTTAGTAAACAGTGGCATTCTGTAACTCGATACTTGATACTTGATACTTACTCGTACTTGAACACAATTAATACGATAAACACAGTAATGAGAATCAAACAATCACTCATACCACGACATTAAACACATTTAAACATTTCGAACATATACTGAATATGGACTAGTTCTATAACGAAAAAAAAACAACTGCAATACTATGTTATTTGATATGCTGCTAAACAGCACAGATACACTGCTAAAACAGTGCAGACCGGGTCTGTGTACCCAAACCCGTCTTGACCGGACACAAATTAATGCACCCGTCTAGATACATCCCCAGCAACGGTACTCACCGGGAAGCACGGAACGGAAGGCCTCGGAAACTTGACACTGGACTAGACCCTGGACTGGACTTGACTCGTGACGTAGGTACTTCGGAACTGGTGGGCCTCTAGACACCTCGGACCTTGCTCTCTCGGCTGGGCTCTGGTCGGGATCCTCCGCACTCCTCACCGCCTCGTCTGGGTGTCGATCGCAGACTCAGTCACCTCCGTTGGCCTGAGGGAGATACAGGAAATCCTGCGGGTACGCGTAAATGTCCGTCACGGCTGTGGCAGGGGACAAGGCCTGCAACGCACCGCCGGCGCGTAAGGTGGGGGAGGGGTCCCTGTTCGGGCGCCAAATTATGTGGTAAATAAATATTTACCGTATGCTGAATTTCTATGCGGTAAAGTCCAATAAATAGCTCAATCAAAATGAGAGGCAGAGTCCGTGGAGTCTGAGTTTATAAGGGTTTTATTCCATAAAATGGAATGGTTCGAACCATGGTATCATGTTCCATCACCACGAAGGTTCAGGAAGGGATAGACAATGCTTTATTAACAGTGCACAATATATATAGTAAAATGCATACAGTGGTGATGGATACAGAAGGCGTAACAGCTGAAAGAAACGAGATAAGAACATATGTGCGTAACAGAAGGCGTGCACGAGGGCGTACACGGAGGTGTGTGCTAGAAACGTCACATGAAAGTGTCACAGGTGGGTGGATCCCTAGAGGAATCCTGCAGTGTCAGCAGAAATATATGGCAGGGATGCGCGCGCAGGCAGCATGACGTGTGATTGACGTGGAACCAGAGGGTGCTGGGGACTTGACATTTTAGAATTAGAAGGGCGACAGAAGTCTGGCGTGTCAGAACAACCTAAACCCAATCATATCTGCTATCTTGTGTTTGGAGAACTGTAGTATCTAGAAGGAAAGGTCTCTCGGGCAGAGGCTATTCTATACTGACTGCTAGTGCGTGCATATGTGTCTATGTGTCTACGTGAAATGCGAGGGCCATGGGCCTACCATGGTAACGGGAGCAATGAATTACTTGTAAGGAGACAGAAAGGCCGGGCCCTTTGCTCTGCAGCTGGGGGGATGTTTACCTAAAACACTAGACAGGAATGTATTTTCGAGGAGCGGAGCAGATAACTTGAAGGCAAAATACTGTCTTGGCAGGCAAGCAGGCCGAGCCGGGTACCGCTCGCCGCGCAGGGAGTAAGGTAA
This sequence comes from Lissotriton vulgaris, assembly GCF_964263255.1. NCBI lineage: Eukaryota > Metazoa > Chordata > Amphibia > Caudata > Salamandridae > Lissotriton > Lissotriton vulgaris. The sequence goes on from NC_141685.1 coordinate 1,474,897,870, forward strand.
AGGTCATGGATGCAGATCCAGGCTGCAGCTTTCAGGAGGCAGAGAGCAGAAAGGATTCGATGGCAGAAATCAGGGCCTAGCTCTGTAAAGCCAGAGAAACGTGAAAGTGCACCATGTAAAGACGTTGGCATGGCATACTTAGGAACTGAATATTCAATCCATTCATGGTGGATCTGAAAGAGGACTTGTCAACGTTGGACGCAAATGTATTTGCGTCTTCATATCTGGTCATGGAGGGAAGTTACATGTACTTGAAGCACGTACATGGAGACGGTGGGGTTCACGTTAGGGGACATTTCTTGACCATAAAAATTCATATTACCTCAACTCACATACCTACTTATATACACATTCACACAGCCATACAAGCACTCCCATATCTCCTCACTCACCAATACAGTCATTCACACAAACATGCACTCTTGCATACAACCATTCACACACCAACTCACTTATCCAAACACTCACACAAATAGCCCCTCACTCACCCATACAGACACTTACACACCCAATCACTCACTTTTACAGCCATTCAGACACCCATTCACTCCCCATACAGTCACTCACACAACCATACAGTCACTGACACACCCACTCGCTCACCAACATAGACACACACACTCACTCACCCACACAGCTACTCTCATACATACTTATACACTCATACAGTGACTCACATATACACTCACACACCCATACAGCCACTCACACACCCACAAAACCACTCACACACCCATAGTACCACTCAGATACCCACTCACACTCCCATACAACCACTCACTCACCTACAGACCTAGTCAGAAATCCACACACCCACAGTCACTCATGCATGTACTCACACATCCTTACAGCCACTCACATACCCAGTCACAGACAGATACAGAAAGTCACACACCCATCCAGATACCACATGTTAGAGATAGTATTACTCATTAGTAGTACAACTAATATACTAACTTTTATAGCAGGCTAATTGATATGTTTAACACCTATGAACTCTTAACCCCTTCCGTGCTCCCGTCGGCCAACTCACTGGATAATTTCATTATTATTGTCATCCGTGATGTCATTTGAGTTGTCATCAGTGATGTCATCAGTTATGTCACTGACAATGTCATGGAAGAAGTACTATGTGAGGTCATCGCTGTGTATTGTGTTGGTGTAAATTAGAATTAGCTCAGGTAAATATAACTGCTGAGTTTCACTAGTTTTGTATGAGTGAAATCTTAGCCAAACTATGACGTCCCTGTAACCTTTTATTAATCTTTTGTTTTTTCTGTGAATATATATATATATATATATATATATATATATATATATATATATACTAAAACCAACGGCTCAACTTAAACACTGCATATATGCAGGGTTGTGTCTTGGCCTGATGCTTTTTTGCCAGACCTCTCCCCAGTATTGGTTAATTCTCACACCCCGAAACTCAACCCTATTCCTCTTTCAAACTTGCTGTATGCTAATGAACTGGTTTTGTTGAGCTGTACCAAGGTGGTGATGAAGTGCCTTTTAAACGCCACCCATGACTACTGATCAAAAAACAGACCGAAAAACAACACCAAGAAAAGCAGAATCATGAATTGCTGCAGAAAAATGGTTTCTAAAATCAGCTTATTTCTCAATTCCACAAAGGTCGAAGAAGTCACCAAATACAAATACCTCAGTCTTATACTTGTCAATAAAGGAAACTTCAAACCATAGAGGGAAATAATAAAGAGAAAAGGGCAGGGGGCCTCAGGGTACTTTTCAGGAACCTTAATAGGCTATTGCACAGCCCCATTGTGGAAGTAGCTAGGGCATAGATTGTTCCAACTCATACAGAAGCAAAGTCATTCTAGGTAGGGCCTCAATTACTCTGGACAATACTGTCATTAAAATCTGCAGGGGAACTTTCTAACTGCCTAGATACACCTTGGCCACTCAGGTCAGGCTACAATTTGGTCTTGACAAACTAACACCAGCCAGAAGTGCAGCATTTTTCATTGTGTCGGCATAAACGCCCAACGCTGGTGCTGAAAACCAGGGTTCGAGCCTCAAGGTCGCGTCCACATCCTGTGATTCTGTGCAAATCACTTAATCTCCCCGTGCCTGAATGTGTATTGTGAATATGGTGCTCATGTAAAGCGCTCCAATACCATTGGGTCGAGTTCGCGCTATATGAAATATGCAACAAAAATATATATATATATAGGATCCAGACAGCATAAATGGCAGCATCTGGCTGGAAACTACTAAACCCTATTCCGTAGCCTAAAACGATCTCAAAGATTCCATTGATCAGCTTGGGCTAGCTCAGCTATGGTCCGTAATATCCACCATCGAGTTGTTTCAAAGGACAACCAGCAAAATGTTGAAACAAATTTCATCCCAGGAGGACAAGACTTCTCTGGAGATCTGTGCCAATGCATGGAGTGCTATAAATAGTTACACACAGCTCAAACCACAACCATATTTGGGTGAAGCTTTCAGTAGCAGGATCAAGGGAACCTTCTTGAAACATTAAAAGAGGACGCGATCCACACCATCAGCCATGGCAAGACTGCTTTAAATTTGCACTACCACTAGCTCAGGGCCTTCTGGAACCAGGCTGGGATGCGCTCCTACAAACAAGGAATAACATGATTAAACTCAAGGGATCCTCAAACATCTCCCAAACAGTAAAATACCTACTCTCTGGTCTCCACCAGGGACTTGGCTAAAACACCTTGCCCATTAAACACTGCACCAGACTTGAATCTCCAGCTTACTCACAGCACTTGCACTCCAGAGACCATTTGCACAGATCTTCCACTCCTTTTTCAGTCGCACAACCTGAATCCTAATTGCCTTAGGTAGAGCTAACTGTCAAAATTGTCTCTCAAATGTTATGCCGCCTCTTGCTTACTTGTGTAAAACAGGACTCAGTTTTACAACAGAGATGCTGATTTATGAGCCTTGAGATGTTCTTACTTTTGTTATTTAAACAAACTCTATTTATCACTGTATTTCACTGCATATATGTTGACGGAAGTACATTAAATCTATACTCTATATATTTACCTTTACAGTATGTGGTTAATCGATGTTTGATACTTCAGTTAGTGTACAGCTAGAAAAGTTGCTGGGCTTGGAAGCATAGATGTGCAGTGATTTATGTGAAAATGTCTCCATCCAGTGATTTTGGCCTATGGGAATAATGCAAATGTATACTCGAAGAATACAGTCTGTTCTGACATCGCAGAGAAATACATTACTGGTTTCTGGTTGAGATATGACATACTTGTGACTTACAATAATGGACACACAGTCAATACATTAAACAATGAAAACTTGCACCCAAACTATCATACTTAGAGTCCTGCTTGACTTTGTGAAAGATAAGGAGCAAACTATAACAGGAACCCCTTCTGCTGCTCTTTTTTTTAATCTATATTTGATTGTCTACTTTGTTGCAAAAGCAGGAATGAAAACAGATCGGATTTCGGAAAAAGGTCCCTGAAATATAGCTTGCAAGCAGTTCTAATGTATATTACTAGCTAATGGCAGTATCTTCTGTCTTATTATCAGCGCTTAGTTTGTAAAAGAATGAGTGCTGGTGCTCAGAGCTCTACCCAGAAGCCCACGCCCGTGCTATCAAATGCCCTGCTCCGAATACCAAGGTTGCGTAGTCTTGAATCCATCTCAGTCCTATTTAATCCACTACCAGGCACTGCCTGCCTCTTTATATCACTCTTGCAGGTGAATGCTCTCTCCCTTTGTGACTTTTTTTCAGTCTTTCTCTTCCTCCTTCCTTCCCTTCGCGTGTTTAGCTCTCTCTCGCTCTTGGGATATGTCTTATGAGGAAAAATAGCCTGTGCCCAAATATTAGTGCCAGTGGCCCCCATCAGCAACCACCGGCTCAAATTAAGCACTGCTTATTATACAACCAATCTGCATTTAGAAAACAAATGACCGTAGCTTCTCCATTCATTGAGGAGAAGAAAAGTGGAAGGAAAACAAGTTTACATAAGTGTGTGGATAAATTTAGGTCGGCAAATTAAAAGGGAACACGCTGCTCATCAAAAAGGGAGTACAGTACAGAGCGTAAAATAGGACCTAGTACACAGAGGACTGGGATGTTCTTTCTGTCAGAAGCACATTGTTCGGAACTTCCAGCTAACAGTGACAGCATGCCACGTCCTAAATAAAGGTAGTTTGTTTTGCAAATAACATTAAACTTTCGTTTTCTCTGTTGCTACCCTATTCTGGATGAACATGCAGTGAAAACACTATCGCCAGCTGGAGCGGCCTCTCCTCGTCTCCTCCCCTGTGCCTTTGTGATTTACGTCAAGAGAACGAGCAGCGAGTGTATCATGTGCGCATGTTTTGATAATCGAGGCAAAACATTGGTGTCAATTTTATTATATAGAAGTTACGCAGCCGTGTCCTCGTGATGTGAGTGACTTGTTTATATTAAACCATTGTCACTGAGAATATATAACCCATTGAATTTTGCTCTACAAGAAATCTTTTTTACCGTTTATACAGCTTTTTTTTAAATGTATTTATTTTTATTTATGTGATCATATGAGGGGGGGCAGATGCTGAAACGTCAATTCATCTCAGCTGTGATCGCCTTGGAACACTACAGAAACAAAATCGTAGATTGTGTGTCCCTTGTACAGGAAACGACTTTATATGTAGGCACTGCGGTGTTTCTGCTTTACCAATGCACAGAGTGAGCATTTGACCGGAAAGTTATTTTTTCATCTCCTTTCGGAGTGTAGTTGTGTTTTTGAGAGTAGTTATCACATGCATTTGTTAGGTCTGCCTTCTCAGCACAGCTGTCGCCTCTCCTTATGTGATCACCAAAAAAGAGATTTCAGACATCTAGGAGAGAGGGCATTAGGCCCCACCCCATGTTGCCCCCCCCTGGGTACAATATTTGATTGGGCAGAGGTTGTGTGCTTCCACTAAAAAAGAGTACTTGTATTGTAGTTTTTGTCTTGTGACAAAGCTCATACTCATTACAGCAGGACTCTGTTGGTTGTGGTAGCAACTCAATGAGTATAGGCATAGGCCTGCTTTGTTTATTATGAAATGTAATGATAAAAGCAGTAGGCCTGGTGTATGTATTATAAAAAGCCATCAATATTAAGAGTGGATTGCTATTACTCTATATTAGAGGCTAACATAGGTATTTTGTTACATGGAATATGACAGATTGCCATAGCAGGCAAGGGTTTTGTTGTTGATCCCTGATGTGACAAACTGTAGATATAGAATTTTTGGACTGTGAGAAAGAGAGCTAGCAACTGCAATTCTATACACCTTTCTAATTGTATTATGGTGTGCCTGATAGTTGAGTTATGGAAAGTCTTAACTCTCAAAGGTTTGCATTGGTAATTGTGGCAAGCTATAGCTTTTCATTGGTGCAATGGGAAGCATTATGTCCAATGTCATTGGTCTGATCTGTCCAGTATAAAACCTTTTGACAAAGGCAGTAGGCCTAGCTTATTTGTTGTGAAAACCATTGGTTAAAGCCGTTAGGCCTTTAACAGTGGGTATTATCACATTGTGATACAGGCTATATAGTTACCTTGTGGGAAGGTTTTTGACCAACACAGTAGGTTTAAGTTGGTTATGGTGACAAGCCACTGATAAAACGTTTTGTTTGCCTGATATTTGCTGCACTTACTGTCCTTTTTTTATTTTTCTTCCTTGCGTACGGCACAGGACTGTGCCCTACTGTAACCTTTATGTTTTTTGGTTACTTGTCTTATTTCTTTATTGAAAATTCCTATCAAATAAATAAATACTCCCTGTCCGGCTGGACAAGGGATTTTTGTACTATATAGCAGCCCATTGTGGTCTATATATTATCCTCACTTATACTTAATTGTTTATGCTAAGGACCACTTGTTTCCTTCAAAATCTTTCACTGCTCAACAATGGAGATACCTGATGAGTCTGATCATAAATTCTATTAGCAAAAATGCCACCTCACTTCAAATTGGCAGAGCCCGTGTTTCCAACCTTGGAACCTTCATTTGCTAATCTAAAATAAATCTGTGAGTTTTAGCCTTTGTTTGCTTCCATTGAACAAATTGAACTAACACTTGTGTAGATTTAAAGCCTGGAAACATGATATCCTGAAGATATGGATTGACTTTGCATCTCTACTTTTAAGGGAGGAAGAGACTGGCAGAACAAGCACACCATCCTGGAATGCTGTAATAACAATTCTGCAAACTAAACACACAAACAGAATAAAGTGCCTCCTACTGTGCATAAGGGTATTACAAGTCACCTGGTAGGTATATGACCACGTAGAGGCAAAGGTTTGCCTTGTGGGTGCCTTTTAAAGTTTAGGAAATGACAAGGTGTTTTAAAAATACCCTTATTAATGTAAACCTGGGGGTATCTTAATGCCTAAAATATGTGGATCTTTACTCTTCTAAAATAGTTACTTTTTGATTCCTTGACCAAAATGCTCTACTTTCTAGACCGCAGTTCAGCGACTCCATCGTAGACTTCGTCAGCACACAAGCCCTTGCCTCCACGGACTACATCCTCCTCTGAGACCTGAACTTCCACCTCGAGAACAACAACACCAACTCCACCACACTGATCGTCAACCTCGGACTCAGACAACTTGTCACAACACCCACCTACTCCGCCATGTCTGAACTGGGGTGGCAGAGTGGGCTAAAGAACGGTGATGGGTTAAACCCAGATCTTTTGACTGGGTGTGAGTGTTTGATTGGTTCAGATGCTCCGTCCATTACCACCCCCTTTTGTACCGCTTTTGGCCGCCATACGTGTGGCAGGGTATGCTCAGACGTGAGTCCCTTGCTCACTTTGCCACTGGATTCAAGCACGCCGGGCTGAAGACGGCTGGAATGCCAGAAACCGGTCCTTGGAAGCTTGTTTCCGGTCCAGGGAAGGCATGGGTTGGCAGTTCGGGCTGGACTGTACCCATTAGGCACAGGGTCAGACTGATTTGCATATAGCCATGTCTGAACTGGGGTGGCAGAGTGGGCTACAGAACGGTGATGGGTTAAACCCAGATCTTTTGACTGGGTGTGAGTGTTTGATTGGTTCAGATGCTCCGTCCATTACCACCCCCTTTTGTACCGCTTTTGGCCGCCATACGTGTGGCAGGGTATGCTCAGACGTGAGTCCCTTGCTCACTTTGCCACTGGATTCTAGCAAGCCGGGCTGAAGACGGCTGGAATGCCAGAAACCGGTCCTCAGAAGCTTGTTTCCGGTCCAGGGAAGGCATGGGTTGGCAGTTCGGGCTGGACTGTACCCATGAGGCACAGGGTCAGACTGATTTGCATATAGCCATGTCTGAACTGGGGTGGCAGAGTGGGCTAAAGAACGGTGATGGGTTAAACCCAGATCTTTTGACTGGGTGTGAGTGTTTGATTGGTTCAGATGCTCCGTCCATTACCACCCCCTTTTGTACCGCTTTTGGCCGCCATACGTGTGGCAGGGTATGCTCAGACGTGAGTCCCTTGCTCACTTTGCCAGTGGATTCAAGCAAGCCGGGCTGAAGACGGCTGGAATGCCAGAAACCAGTCCTCGGAAGCTTGTTTCCGGTCCAGGGAAGGCATGGGTTGGCAGTTCGGGCTGGACTGTACCCATGAGGCACAGGGTCAGACTGATTTGCATATAGCCATGTCTGAACTGGGGTGGCAGAGTGGGCTAAAGAACGGTGATGGGTTAAACCCAGATCTTTTGACTGGGTGTGAGTGTTTGATTGGTTCAGATGCTCCGTCCATTACCACCCCCTTTTGTACCGCTTTTGGCCACCATACGTGTGGCAGGGTATGCTCAGACGTGAGTCCCTTGCTCACTTTGCCACTGGATTCAAGCAAGCCGGGCTGAAGATGGCTGGAATGCCAGAAACCGGTCCTCGGAAGCTTGTTTCCGGTCCAGGGAAGGCATGGGTTGGCAGTTCGGGCTGGACTGTACCCATGAGGCACAGGGTCAGACTGATTTGCATATAGCCATGTCTGAACTGGGGTGGCAGAGTGGGCTAAAGAACGGTGATGGGTTAAACCCAGATCTTTTGACTGGGTGTGAGTGTTTGATTGGTTCAGATGCTCCGTCCATTACCACCCCCTTTTGTACATCCTCCTCTGAGACCTGAACTTCCACCTCGAGAACAACAACAACACCAACTCCACCACACTGATCGCCAACCTCGGACTCAGACAACTCATCACAACACCCACCCACTCCGCCGGCCACACGCTTGACCCCATCTTCTCCGCAAGCCCCCACGTCTCCTTCATCCACACCACCGAACTCCACTGGACCGATCATCACTGCATCCACTTCACCTTCCGGAAACCCACCACTCAACAACGCACCCAACTGATACCTCGCCGCTGCTGGAGAAAAAGTCACGAAGACCAGCTAACCACCACACTCGCCCAGAGTCCACCCGCCGACCCCGCCACCGCCACCCATAACCTCAGACAGTGGATTGTTGACTGCGCCAACACCCTTGCCCCATTCAAGAAACCCTCCAAAATTCACACCAGCAAGAAAGCCAGCTGGTTCACTAAAGACCTCCAGGCCTCCAAGCGAACCAGCCGAAAGCTGGAGAAGAACTGGCTCCGTGAACCAACACCGGACAGCTATGCAGCCCACAAGAATGCCACCTGCAGATACCATCACCTCTTCAGATCCGCCAAAAGGGCCTCCTTCTAAGACCGCCTAGACAACAACGCACACAACAGCAAATAAAGGAAATCTCCAACCCCAGCTCCAATACCAATGACATCCCACCCTCGCAAGACCTGTGCGACTCGCTGGCCACCCTCTTCCATCGCAAGATCACAGGCATCCATGACAGCTTCAATGGCACAACCGCCCTGACAACTACTGAGACCTCCGCCCCCACGACCCCCACCCGCACCAACCTGCTCTCCTGGACAAACATGAACAACGATGACATCATCAAGATCATGAACATCATCCACTCTGGATCTCCGTCAGACCCATGCCCACACCACATCTCCGGAAAGCCATCAACATCTTCTTGGAGTCAGCGACCTTCCCAGAGAGCTGGAAGCACGCCAAGATTAACGTCTTACTCAAGAAACCCACGGCTGGCCCCAAGGACCTCAAGAACTTTCGGCCCATCTTCCTGCTCCCGTTCCCGGCGAAGGTCATCGAGAAGACAGTCAACAAACAACTGACCAGCTACTTCAAGGAGAACAGCATACTGGACCAGTCCCAGTCCGGGTTCCGCAGCAACCGCAGCACTGAAACGGCCCACATCGCCGCCACCGATGACATCAGGACCCTGCTAGTCAACGGAGAAACCGCGGCCCTCATCCTCCTGGACCTGTCAGCCGCCTTCGATGCGGTCTGCCACCACACACTATGAACATGCCTCCATGACGTTGGGATCCAAGAGAAGGCCCTGGACTGGACCACCTCCTTCCTCTCCGGCAGAACACAGAGCATCCGCCTTCCCCCCATCTGCTACGAAGCTACCGAGATCATCTGTGACATACCCCAGGGCTCATCCCTCAGCCCAACACTGTTTAACATCTACATGGCACCGCTTGCCCACGTCGCCTGACTGCATGACCTCAACATCATCTCTTACTGCGATGAGACCCAGCTGATCCTCTCCCTCACCAAAGACCCCCATACTGCCAAAACCAACCTCCATGAGGGAATGAAGGCTGTCACAGAATGGATGAGGAACAGCTGACTGAAGCTGAACTCAGACAAGACGGAGGTCCTCATCCTCGGATCCACCCCTTTGGCCTGGGACGACTCCTGGTGGCCGACCGCATTGGTTACAGCCCCAACACCCAACGACCACGCAACCAAACCTAGGGGTCATCCTCTCTCCACCCTTTCCATGACTAAGCTGGTCAACGCCGTCTCCTCCTCCTGCTTCAACACCCACCGCATGCTCCGCAAGATCTACACAGGGGATCCCTACCAAAACAGGAAGAATGGTCACCCAGGCCCTAGTCAGCAGCAGGTTGGAATACATAAATGCCTTGTACGCAGGAGCCTCGGCCAAACTCCTGAAGCGGCTTCAACGCATCCAGAACGCTTCTGCCTGCCTGATCCTCGACATCCCTCACCGCAGTCACATCACATCCCACCTGAGAGACGTGCACTGACTCCCCGTCAACAAGAGGATGACCTTCAAGCTCCTACACAACACCGGACCCACATACCTCAACAGACGACTCAGCTTCTACACCCCCATCTGCCATCTCCGCTCCGCCGACCTCGCCACAGTTCCCCGCATCCGAAGAGTGACCTCCAGTAGTGGATCATTCTCCCACCTCGCCGCCAAGACCTGGAATACCCTCCCCATCCACCTACGGCAGACCCAAGACCTGCTGACTTTCAGAAGACTCCTCAACACCTGGCTTTTCGAGCAGTAGCAGCATACCCCACCCCCCCCTTCAGCCAAAAATGTTGTTGATTGCCTGTTTTTAAGTATGTTATCTGTTTTTTCATGCTCCTCTGCACCACACTCTTTAAATATTTTTTCATTGATCATACTAGCGTTGCTTTTTTGGCGTGTACCAGTGCAATGCTCTGAAAAAAGGTGCTTCTTATAATATTTATTCTCCTCCTTGCTAGATACCTCATGTTTAAATTTTTGATGCTTTAACTTTATCTGTTAGTGCAAGAACCTCATTGAATTTACTGGCTGCTTCATATATTTTTGAGATCTAGGAAGTGGGGGTGCAGGCCCTGGGTACTGTGTCTTTCCACCAGACGCAGGAAAAATGAATTTCATAGCATGCTGCCAGGGTGAACACCCTAAATATAGAGTCTAAAATATAGACTGCCCGAAATATCGAATCAAAAATATAGACAGCCCAGAATATCGAATTACTAAAATATAGACAGCCCAGAATATCGAATTTAGGGTATGAAATATTGAAATCCATTATAACGAATTTAAAATATCGATTTCCATAATATCGATTTTTTCTTAGTGTTATGCATGGTAGTATATGTATTAAAATTTTGTATTAATTTTGTAATGTATGTTTAATTTTTTTAAAGTAAGGAATGTTATGTAATTTAACTTTTGCATAATTTAAATCCGTAGCAGGTTGTGGGTTTATAGGGGAATAGGGTGGGAAGTAATTTAATTACAGTGTATTAAATATTATTTTTTATTTATATGTATTGATAATTAATTGATTGATAATTAATTTTTAATTGGTAATTATTTTTTATTAATCGGTAATTCATTTTTAATAATTGGTAAATATTTTTTATTAATTGATTAATTGATAATTATGTTAATTGTATTTATTTGTAGCAGGTTGTGGGTTTATAGGGGAATAGGGTGGGACATAATTTAATTGTAATAAAGTTTAAAAAATAATATTTATATGTATTGATAATTAATTATTAACTGGTAATTAATTTTAATTCGTTAGTAATTATCTTCTTAATTGGTAATTAATTTTTATTAATTGGTAATTAATTTTTATTAATTGGTAATTATTTAAAAAAAATTATTGGTATTGATAAATAATTGTATTTTATTTTAATATTAAATCATTACTTTCCCTACTGTTGCACTTTCTGGAGTGGGAATAGTAATTTTTACCCCTACGCTATCCAGTGCTTTCCCTACTGTTGCACTCACTGGAGAGGGAATAGTAATTTTTACCCTCCCGCTATCCAACGCTTTCCCTACTGTTACACTCTCTGGAGTGGGAATAGTCATTTTTACCCCTCCGCTATCCAACGCTTTGACTGACAGCTACCCTTGAGGCGGAAGCCGGGGGTGTCGTTCCTCGATCTTTTAATAATAGCGTACTTTGCACATTGTTGTTGATTTTAAGAACAAACTGTGTTTTTAATTGTGTTGCTCACCTTATTCTAAATTGCAGCTGGGCTCTTGATGACACCTTCCTGCACAGCGGAGCCAGCGCTGCTGTAGGAAGGGCCAAATCTCGCCGCCATCACTGCCCACGAGACACTGGGCCACGCCCCTCTCAACTAGCCACGCCCCCTCCCTGATGCTTAAAACGCCGCGCTGAGAAACTAGCCGGTGTTGACTGACAGCTACCCTTTAGGCGGAAGCTGGGGGTGTCGCTCCTCGATCTTTTAATAATAGCGTACTTTGCACATTGTTGTTGATTTTAAGAACAAACTGTGTTTTTAATTGTGTTGCTCACCTTATTCTAAATTGTAGCTGGGCTCTTGATGACACCTTCCTGCACAGCGGAGCCAGCGCTGCTGTAGGAAGGGCCAAATCTCGCCGCCATCACTGCCCACGAGACACTGGGCCACGCCCCTCTCAACTAGCCACGCCCCCTCCCTGATGCTTAAACGCCGCGCTGAGAAACTAGCCGGTGTTGACTGACAGCTACCCTTGAGGCGGAAGCCGGCGGTGTCGCTCCTCGATCTTTTAATAATAGCGTACTTTGCACATTGTTGTTGATTTTAAGAACAAACTGTGTTTTTAATTGTGTTGCTCACCTTATTCTAAATTGCAGCTGGGCTCTTGATGACACCTTCCTGCACAGCGGAGCCAGCGCTGCTGTAGGAAGGGCCAAATCTCGCCGCCATCACTGCCCACGAGACACTGAGCCACGCCCCTCTCAACTAGCCACGCCCCCTCCCTGATGCTTAAAACACTGCGCTGAGAAACTAGCCGGTGTTGACTGACAGCTACCCTTGAGGTGGAAGCCGGGGGTGTCGCTCCTCGATCTTTTAATAATAGCGTACTTTGCACATTGTTGTTGATTTTAAGAACAAACTGTGTTTTTAATTGTGTTGCTCACCTTATTCTAAATTGTAGCTGGGCTCTTGATGACACCTTCCTGCACAGCTGAGCCAGCACTGCTGTAGGAAGGGCCAAATCTCGCCGCCATCACTGCCCACGAGACACTGGGCCACGCCCCTCTCAACTAGCCACGCCCCCTCCCTGATGCTTAAAACGCCGCGCTGCAAAACTAGCCGGTGTTGACTGACAGCTACCCTTGAGGCGGAAGCCGGGGGTGTCGCTCCTCGATCTTTTAATAATAGCGTACTTTGCACATTGTTGTTGATTTTAAGAACAAACTGTGTTTTTAATTGTGTTGCTCACCTTATTCTAAATTGCAGCTGGGCTCTTGATGACACTTTCCTGCACAGCGGATCCAGCGCTGCTGTAGGAAGGGACAAATCTCGCCGCCATCACTGCCCACGAGACACTGGGCCACGCCCCTCTCAACTAGCCACGCCCCCTCCCTGATGCTTAAAATGCCACGCTGAGAAACTAGCTGGTGTTGACTGACAGCTACCCTTGAGGCGGAAGCCGGGGGTGTCGCTCCTCGATCTTTTAATAATAGCGTACTTTGCACATTGTTGTTGATTTTAAGAACAAACTGTGTTTTTAATTGTGTTGCTCACCTTATTCTAAATTGTAGCTGGGCTCTTGATGACACCTTCCTGCACAGCGGAGCCAGCGCTGCTGTAGGAAGGGCCTAATCTCGCCGCCATCACTGCCCACGAGACACTGGGCCTCGCCCCTCTCAACTAGCCACGCCCCCTCCCCTTAACTATGCACACTCCCCGGAAGCGCAGCGGACGAGCGCAGCGGACGCTCCCTCAGCACGCCGAAGACACGCCAAAGACTAGCCCGTCTGTGCCCGTCCTGGCCTGTACGGGGCACGGGGCAGAAGACTATGCTCCCCCCTCTCACATAAGGCTGGTAAGATCCCCTTCGGAACTAAGAGCGCTACGCACTATCACGAACATGAGGTGCACAACACTCAATCTCCACAAAACAGGAGTTATCTCCTGCACAAACTGCAAACCTACTACTACCATCCACCAACCCTATCCTGACGCTTCACGGAGGCACAGGAAACGCAAACAGCCCTGCAACGTTGCGGCACAAAAATACGTGTTCTACAGTACAAACTGCCGCTCACTACCAAAACACAAATTTGACATCTTCAACCTCCTATTGGATGAAAATCCTAGCGTTCTCTTCCTGACAGAGACGTGGCTACATGATAGTGCTGGCCCAGACGTTGCTACTGCCCTCCCCGCCAATTACGCTATCACTAGGATAGACAGAAATAAACAGCTAGGTGGTGGAATTGCAATCATATTTAGCAGAGATTTTGAAATGTACGCTGGAACCAGTAGCCATCCCTGACTGTGAAGCAGGCTTTTTCAAAATCTCTTTGAACCCGAACTTCACGATGTCAGGCTTATTGATATACCGGCCCCCCGGTAATTCCTCCCAATGCGCATCAAACTTAGCCAATCATATCACTCCATACTACATTTCCTCAAAGAACTTTTCTCTTATAGGTGATCTAAACTTACACCTTGATGACCATTCCATCCCCTTTTGCTCTAATTTGTTAGACGATCTGAAGGCCCTAAATTTGACCTTAATCAATTCTGGACCCACACACAAAGCGGGCCATCTGCTCGACCCCATATTCTCCAATATCAACGAGCTAAAATGGCATAACACCACTCCCATTTGTTGGTCTGACCATCATTTAATAAAATTCAGCATAAATCTTCCACCTACCGCCACCATGCAATCTGACTTTCTAGCTACATCCAGAAAAAACTGGAAGCTACTGGACTTGGCAAAACTCAACTCAGCACTCCATGATAACCCTCCTAGAAACGGTCAAAACATGGACAGCCTAGCGGTAGCTACGCACAAATGGCTCAGCGACGCCGCTGATCACTGTTTACCCACCCCTCATATCAAAGGAAATAGACACCGCCACCCTGCCCCATGGTTTAATGATACTTTAAAAACTGAAAAATCAAAATGTAAAGCACTTGAGCGTCAATGGCGAAAAGACTACGCCCCTGACGCAAAAAAGACCTATCATGAAGCCAGGAATTTATACCATACAGCCTGCGCAAAAGCACGAGCCGTATTCGTCTCCAACACTATCACGGAAGCAACCAATAAGCCGAAAACTTTGTTCAATAAAGTCAAAGAACTGGCAGGCGCACAAACCACAGCCTCGGCTCCTCCACTGAACACTCAACAATGCCAAGATCTACCATGTTTCTTCACTGAAAAGATCGAAAAAATCATCATGGACATTAACACCAACAAAAATGAACCTCCCCCTTCTTCTGACGTGGAACATGCTCCCTCCTGTGAAAATACCCTGGAATCCTGGCCTCCCATCTCGGTAGACATACTGAAAACCATTTTTAAGAACATCAAGTCCGGCTCCCCCAGAGATCCGATTCCGATTAAAGTAATCAAACAACTGGACGATCGCTCCCTGGAAATTATCGTTGATACGCTTAACTCCTCGTTTGAACTTTCCACAGTTCCAGCCCTATGGAAACACGCCATGATAACGCCGTTGCTAAAAAAGCCCTCAGCAAATCCGGAAATTCCAGCTAACTATAGACCCATATCCCTGCTCCCTGCCTTTTCCAAATGCTTGGAAAGACACGTCCACTCGGTCTTATCCACCTTTGCGGAAGAAAACTCGCTTTTGCACCCCTCCCAATCGGGCTTCCGGGCTGGTTTCTCGACTGAAACCACCCTTCTAGGAGTTACGGAATGCATCCGGAATCTCCTCGATAATGGTCAGACGGTCGCGCTCGTGCTTTAAGATCTGAGTGCGGCCTTTGACACCATATCCCACGAAACTCTCATCAAGGCGTTATACTGAAATGGTGTCCGTGGAATAGCCCTTGATTGGATCTGTTCCTTCCTGGCGAAACAAACTTTCCAAATAACATCCTCATTGGCCTGTTCTGATACCTTCAATGCCCCCCACGGAGTGCCACAGGGATCTATATTGAGTCCCCTGTTTTTTAATCTTTATATCAGACCCCTAGCTGACCTAGCCGAAAAATCTGGACTCACCCTTATGACCTACGCCAACGAGTCCCAAATTATTTTCTCTCTATCTGAATCTTGTCCGACATCCTCATCTCTCCTCAAATGAGGGCTTCAAAACATCCTCAATTGGATGACAAGAAACCAATTAAAGCTCAATGGAGACAAGACAGAGATTCTTCTCTTGGGAAAACATCGAGATCTTTGGAATCCTTCACACTGGCCAAATCAGATGGGTAATTTTCCTACCCCAGTGACTCAAGTTCGCAATCTGGGAGTCATCATGGATAGCTCCCTCTCCATGAGCCAACAGGCCAGCAAAGTTGTCGGCCTATGCCTTACCATCATTAAATGGTTGAGGAAAATCCTTTGGATGCTGCCCTCCTCCACCCAAAAGACCGTAGTCAATGCCCTCATAACATCACGGCTTGACTACGGCAACATTCTGTACCTTGGCTCCAACAAAGCGGTAGTCAGTCGACTACAACTTGTCCAGAACGCAGCAGTCCGACTACTGTGCAGAATCCCAAAAAATTCCGGAGTCTCGAGCTACCGTCGGGAACTCCACTGGCTCAAGGTAGAAAGCAGAATCCGTTTTAAAGCCCTGAACTACATGTTCAGAATTAAAGCGGGTACTGCACCGAAATACCTTCTAGCTCTGGCTCACCCCTACACTCTCAAGCGTAATCTTTGCTCGCAATCTGCTGCCAACTTCTGTGTACCAAGATTTAAATTGGCAAGAATGGGAGGCAGATCTTTTTCCCATCTTGGACCATCCCTCTGGAATGCACTCCCCCCTTCATTCGAAAGGAGGAAAACCATGTCAGGTTCAGAAAGCACGTCAAGACCTGGCTATTCGAACAATAACAAGATTAGCCAGAAATCTCTCCTGACTTCTTTATGCTGTGTCTCAGCGCCGGGAAACCCTTTTTGGGTAGCTGTAGCGCCTTACAAATTTAAAAATAAATAAATAAATAAACACTTTCCTACTGTTGCACTCACTGGAGTGGGAATAGTAATTTTTACCCCTACTTTATCCAGCGCTTTCCCTACTGTTGCACTCATTGGAGTGGGAATAGTAATTTTTACCCTCCCGCTATCCAACGCTTTCCCTACTGTTGTACTGTCTGAAGTGGGAATAGTAATTTTTACCCCTCCGCTATCCAACGCTTTCCCTACTGTTGCACTCACTGGAGTGGGAATATAAATTTTACCATTACGCTATCCAACTCTTTCGCTACTGTAGCACTCATTGGAGTGGGAATAGTAATTTTTACCCCTACGCTATCCAACGCTTTCCCTACTGTTGCACTCTCTGGAGTAGGAATAGTAATTTTTATCCCTCCGCTATCCAAAGCTTTTCCTACTGTTGCACTCTCTGGAGTGGGATTAGTAATTTTTACCCCCACCCCCGCTATCCCACGCTTTCCCTACTGTTGCACTCTTTGGAGTGGGTATAGTGATTTTTACCCCTACGCTATCCAACGTTTTCCCTTCTGTTGCACTCACTGGAGTGGGAATAGTAATTTTTACCCCTACACTATCCAACGCTTTCCCTACTGTTGCACTCTCTGGAGTAGGAATAGTAATTTTTACCCCTCCGCTAGCCAACGCTTTCCCTACTGTTGCACTCTTTGGAGTGGGAATAGTATTTTTTACCCCTACGCTATCCAACGCTTTCCCAGCTATTGCACTCACTGGAGTGGGAATTTTTACCCTCTCGCTATCCAACAAATTCTCTACTTTTTTTTACATTACATTTATTATTTTTATATTTTAAGATTTTTTACATTATTTTAAGCATGTTTTATTTAATTGTTTTTAATATTTAATTAATTGTATATTATTTTTATTATATATAAAAATGTTGATATTTTAGTTAACTATATTTTTAACATTCTATATTTTGGATTCGATATCTTAGTACTTACCTGTTTGTAGATAGGGATTCTATATTTTGTCCTTCGATATTTTGGAGTCAATATTTTGGGCATTCTATATTATGTCCCTCGATATTAATTCACTGAACCGCTGCCAGCACATAGCTGTTGTTAACTAGAATGAAGGCAGTTACCGGTTCAGTGTTACCAGGTGACATCAATAGTTGTTTTCAATGCGCTATTAGAAGCTACTAGGTATATGATTTTTTATTACATGTGCATTGTGGCATGAGAACCTGATGATAGTGAGAAAAATGTTGCCACTTATTGGGAAATTACTGTTTGCCATAAATTATATATGTATTACATTTAAAAAAAGCTATTAGCCCTTGTGGTGAACTACTAGTCTACTTGTCAACTCTCTCCCTGTCATGAGGCACACATTTAACCAGTCCCTGATTTACAACTAGCCTCAGCAAGACCCTTTAGTTTACATTTTCCCTTTATATGAATGCACCTCTGGACCTACAAGAATAAGCACGTTTAGTGTGGTAGGCTGAAGAAACAGAACTGGTTTATGGTCACCTTCTTGTTTCAGGCAATTGGCAGCCAACTATGCTGAAGAATGGAAGCCTGTGCCTTTGCTTTCTTCTTAGGACTTCATTACAATGTTCCTAATAATCCAGATTGAGACGTAAATGGGAGTTTGGGCTCAAGCCAGTATTACATGTTTTTTTTGTGTGGCACCTTTGGGATTTTTTCCCTGACAAATTTTACCAGTTGAAAGAAGGCAGAAAATAGCCAGGGAAAAGTAATTTGGTGATAAAATAATGTGGAAACACCAGTTCCCATGGTTAGTTCTATCTCCTAGGCCCAAAAGTCATAATGGCAGATAGGCACTACACTGAGAAATGAATGCACCATGTGCTATCTATTCTATGTGTAATATCTTGTCATTTCATTGGGAAATTCTTAAAAAGCTATTAAAAGAAGTTTCAGAACTAACATGAAGTACATGTTAGGGTGCATTAGAGGTTCTGTACATTATCGTTCCAAATTCGTACCTGAAGCTCAGCTGATATATATAAAGCATGTAGAAATTGCAAAGCTTTAAGCACAGTAACCACTGTTTTCAACAAAACATTCAAAATAAGAGGAAACCTAAAATGCAAATCAAATTTTCTTGTGTGTATACTGAAATGTCCCTGCAAGAAGCTTTATGTAGAGAGTTCCATGTTACCGGCAAACGAGCATATGCTACAAAACATACAGGCCATTACTTACAGTGACCAAAGCTATCCAATAATTAGGTACTTTGTGAAATGTCTTTAAAGCAATCCCGCAGACCTTAGGTATAGCTGTATCGCTCAATTCCCCAAAAAGAAGAGAAGAGGGGATAGTGAAAAGGAGCTCCAGAAATTAAAAACATTCTATATTTTAGAATTGGACAGCAATAAACCAAACTGCTTCAATATAGAGGAAGAAATGTATACATGCCTATATTAAATCATGCTCCCTAGCACTGACTTCACATAGAGTACTTATGTCAACCAGTTTTAAATGATTTAATAATTTGAGGGAAGTACTTGGGTAATTCAGGACACTAATATACAAGGTAATATACTAGACCCACATATAACCCTTGCTCTGCCTACTTCATTAACTCCTTTCAACGTAGCCACCAACAACATTGAAACTGGCAAAGTGAGGGGGAGAGATTTGTGCCTGACATCAAGCCGCACAGCTGGGGACTACAACTCCTGCCATCCTCCAGGTTCTTTCTTGCACCTAAAGGCACACTGCAGCCCCACTGCCCTTGCTAGCCTCCAACGAGATTGAAACTGGCAAAGCGAGGAGGAGAGATCTGTGCTTGACATCAAGCTGCACCGCTGGAGACTACAACTCTTGCCATCCTCCTGGTTCTTTCACAAGCCTAAAGGCTAGACGCAGCCCTGCAGCCCTTTGTAGGCGCCACCAAGATTAAAACTGGCGAAGGGGAGAAAGTTGTGCCTGACATCAAGACTCACCGCTGGGGACTACAATTCCCGCCGTCCTCCTGGTTCTTTCACCCACCAAGGGCAGGCCCCTCCATGCGCGTCGAAGGAGGCTGAGCTGGGCCCCTCACCCGAGACGCCCTTTTGGGGGGTCCTTTTCCACTCTATCCAGCCTTAAAAACGTATGCGTAAATTGGGTAAGCTAAAGGTAACAATCAGCCAGGGGGAGATATAGTTAATATCCTCATTGTTGTTCTACCAAAGGCTGCAAATGTTCTCTCCAAAATTATAAATCTGAAAGAATGCCACCTTTCACTGGAAAAGGGCAGGCAAAGCACAGACCCGACACCATCCATCTTTGATGTCCGGCCTGATGTGACTGTAATGACTGGGAGCGAAGATTTCTGTGTTCCACCTAGTAGTCCCTCTGTGAGTTTGCCTGAAGCTGGGTCCCCTTTATTATCCGACACAATTTTACAACTGGCGGTTAAGCGGAAAACCAAAACCCATGAAATCAACGAAAGCGTCTAGACTTAAAAAAGGGACCAAGAGTAAGGACCAATCGCTTTTGATAAAGACTCCTGGTCGATGAAAAATGAGGACTTATGTTTAAGGTTAGAAAACATGGTCGCTGTGCAGCTCCAGTTACTATTGGACAGATTAACAAGAAGTGAGAGAAGCAAAAAGATCCTTGTTAGAGGTGACCTTACACAGGTATGGGGTTTGAATATTCCACTAACCTCTGTACCGGGGGGAGCTTGGTTATCACAAGGGACCGCAACAAGGGGGCAAATTGTGCCCATCTCAATAAATTCAACAAATTCATCCAACTGACTGGCCCACACCCAGCTGCTGTCTCTATCATTCAAGCCTCACTAGTTTCTCAACCTTCCATAAACACTGATAAAGCTGGAGAAGAGAAAAGAAATGTCACCAATAAGATCACAAGTTAGTCTGAGCTGCAATAAAAAAGGGGGAATAAAGAAGGGTGTGGCCTTGAGTACAATTGGAGGAGTGGGAGGGCAAATAGGAAACAGTGCCAAACAATATACCTCTTCCCTGCCACTGCACCACTGGTCCTGGTCTTGGTAAACATTTTGGTGCTGAGAGATGGTCAAAGGGAAGCAACGGTACAGCTTATCAACAGAACACTTTACTGGCTGAACACTCATGCTAGAAATTATGTAAGAAGGGATGATGGCTTGGCCAAACATATTATCATGGCATGGAGAGTGGGATAGGTGGGCAGCTCAAAAAAGACATAATGGGAGATTGTGTGGTAATTAGTTTCAATGAGTCAGGAACTTGCTAAGGGAACTTTCCAATGTCTCTTTACCGTTGGATCCTTTTTATAGACCCCTCTCGCTACCATTCATCGAGCCCAGGAGAAACCCTAGTGGCATGGCATAACCCACTCCCATTGTTAATTCAGGCCCTTGTAGTATTGGCAGAATTGGGCTAAAGGTATAAAATCGTTGGCCCCTGTTACAGACCTAGAGTCTTGTGACTGACTGTTCCCGAGTGATCCAAATCAAAATGTGGATGAGGGAAACAAGGCAGTTATCCCAAGTAACATCAGTAGAGCTACTCACAGGAGAACGCAAATCAGGGGGAAAGGTAGCAACTTGGAATGTGGTGGGCATCGGTCAAAAGGTGGGCAATGTACATTGATTGTCATGCTAGCAGAATCAAGATATATTATGCTTACAAGAGACCTAGGCCATTGGCCAAATGTTTGTAGAGGGGTGCTGTTTGTTTCAAATAGAAGCTACTCCATCTCCATCAGGCAGAGCTAGAGGTGGTTCACAGGCCTTTTTATCGAACACCTTGCCCCTTAGAGTTAATAAATTTATGAGCCCATGCCCCTACTTCCATGTTTTTTTATTTGTAGGGGAAAGTGATTGAGATTGGCTAAACTTTTACAACAACAATTTTGGTGGGAATATGCCATTGGTGGTGGCCTTAAGGGATAATGAGATTAAAAAACTGAGTGGAGCTCTAGCGAAAAAAAACCTTTACATAGTATGAGTAGGCGATTTTAATGTCTATCCATGCAAACAATCAATGAACACTGTCTGTGGCCTAGTGGATATGGAGGTTGACATATTTTTTTCATTTCACACACCACAAATATAGCAATTTGCCAAAAATGTAGAAATAACCAATTGGGTAGATCCACACACAGGAGACTTTGCAAAGACTTTTACTTGAGATGAGTACGAGACCACAATTGATTTTGCAGTGGTTTCAGAATCCCTCAGAGGAAAGATCATACAGGTGGATTCTCAATTCTCTTGGTTTAGCGATCACACAATTCTGAAAAGAACAGCTGCCAATTAAAAAGGGAAAAAATTGACAAGGCGAAAGTAGTCCCACAATTTTATGTAATAAATTGGAGAATGTACTAATGTGTCTGAACTCTAAGCTTCACCCTGAACTATTGCCCCCACTATACTAAGAAATACTTGAGGAAGTCAAACATGCTTTGACTCACTTTAAACTACCAAACGTGGCCCCACTAAATTGTTGGTTTGACCAAGCCTGTTCAAAATCATTTAAAGATCTACAAAGAGCTCTTAAAGTGCAACCCGGAGATCAGGCTCAAATAAAGATTTTGCTTAAGGCATATAAAGCAGCTTGGAAAACTGGGAAAGGGATTTGAGGTACGAGGCCTGGGAAAATCTGGTACATTCAGCAGCTACCAAAAATAGTGGAGATTTTAGGAACGTGATCAATACCACCTTGTTTAAAAATGACAATGAGATAACACTCGACACCCATGTCAGTGAGGATGACTGGGAGGCCCATTTTGAACAGATCTTTGGGGCTAAGAACAAATCTCCGACTGATCATGTTAGAGGATTTCCAGTCCCAATAGCGCACCGCTTCTTTACATTAGAAGAGGTAAGAATTGGGTTGAGTAAGTGCAGTAGTGTGAAGGCTCCGGGCCCTCATGAGGTCCCAGTTGACTTTTTTCTTGAGTATCAAGATCTGTGGGCCCCATTTCTAATACACGAACTCAATTCCTATATTCAAGTCGGCCCCCTTAGCCTCCTCGAACACCGGCATAATTGTTCCAATCTATAAAAAGAGGAATAGAGTGAAACCCCAGAATTATAGCCCTATCTTCCTGCTGGACAGTGTGTGAAAGTTGATGGGCCGCTTATTGCTATACAGGTTGGAGGAGTGGGCGAGGGAGAAGCACATTCTGATTCTGGCACAGTACAGATTCCAAAGAGCCAGAGGAACAATAGATCAGTGCCTGAACTTGAGCCTCGATATAGCAAAATACCCTTCAGCTAATGGTGGTCAGACAGCGTTCGACTGCGTGAGCAACTCTGAACTGTGGAACATAATGGAAATGACACGGATTGATGTAGCAAGAGTTACCTTCATTTGTCAATTGTATTCCCAATCCTCCGCACATGTACGACATGGTGAAAATGGGGAATGCATATGCCCATTTCAGATTATGAGGGGCACTAGACAATGCTGCGTCCTCGCACCCTTTTTTATTTTTCGATTTACACAAATGCTGTTGAAGCAGCACTTGCCGGCTCAAAACCTGACATCCCCGCGTTTGATACATTTACTCTTCCGATATTGGCCTATGTAGATGACATGGTTTTTATTGCTAGAACAATGCCTAATAGTAGCCTAGGTGAAATTTATGACAACATTGGATATGAGGGTAAATGAACCTAAATCGTTCATATTAATAACAGGGGTACCTCCCTCTAAAAGAGTGCCATCATTTTACATAGGATCACGTAGATTGGAAGTGGTAGATACCTTTCCGTATTTGGGGGTCTTGTTTGACAAAAAAGAGTCTTGAGCAAATATGGTGGATAACAGGTCCCTAGTAATGAAGAAAAGTATGTCAGCCATTTAAAGCTTCACCAAAGAATTGGGATCAAAATCCATTAAATACATAAAAAAGATTTATTGCTCCATACCTGCCACAACATATGGGGCAGGGCTTTGGGGTACCGCGCCTATAGACTCTCTCCTAAAATTTGAGTATAGATTCTTTAAGAGGGTTGTGTACCTCCGGGGTTCCTGTTCTAATTACACCTGCCATTTAGAACTGGGACTAACATACATGACTGATAACATAAGGCTTGCACCAATTCTGTTATGGGATTCAATTTGGAGATGGGATGCGGTCAACCTAACTCAAATCATATTAAAAAACTGTTTAAAATTAGAAAACTTACATAAAATGACATGGCTGCAGTACATAAGAACAACCCTGAGCTCATTAGAATTTGCTGAATTATTTACTAGCCCCAGTGCTTGCGTGAAGATCAGGAAAAAGAAATTAAAGGCTATATTTTTATCTAAGGCAGAATACGAAAGAAAGGAAATAATTATGTAAAAACATCAGCATTGGTATATCAAACGACCCGATCATATTACAGGGAGAATACTCATACCTAGAAAGAATTAGGAACCTCCAGCACAGATTTATTCTGCGGAGGTTCCGAATTAACCTAATGTTGACGTTTCCCGCGAGGAGGTTTAGTTTTACTAATTTATCAACCTGCCCATGTAATAATTGTTCTGAGCAGTCAGACCTCCATTTATTCCTTTTCTGTGGTTTCTACAAGTAAGAAAGAGTAAGATTTATTTTACCAATTACAAGATGCCATATTTTTACTCAATGCCACCCTGCTTTTTACCTTTTAAAAAAAACGTAATGATCCATGTATATGTTTCCCGATAGCCTCTTTCCCCTCGATTTGTATAAGAAGGAGGACAACTGTGTTGAACTGAGAATCATGAATTTATCGGGAAGTAATTTTAATGGGGGGTATTCTTTTTAACTAAACAAATGTTTTAATGAGATAATTAGTATTTGTGTTAGGGATTTTAACTATGATGGCCATGTTGATTCCTTTGTCTGTGTATTGCCCCACAACTGATCTATTTATTTTTGTTTTTGTGAGGCATATTTGTGTGGGTCCTCATGGGATAGATGAATTTGAGCTAATTGAGAACCTTAAATGCCCAGTGAGGCTAACTGATCTGTATAAATTATCATTTGTATTTTTGTATCTGGCAATGATGTCTTTTTGTAGTGTTATTTTTTAATCTGCTCTGTACTTTTATGATCTCTGTTTTAAATTGGAACGAATGAAGGTAAATTGAAATTGATACATAAAAAGCAGGTAGAAATTGTGAAACTTTAAGCACAGTAACCACTGTTTTCAACAAAACCATCAAAATAAGGGGAAACCTAAAATGCTAATTTAATTCTGTTGTGTATAGACTGAAATGTACCTGCGAGAAACGTTATGTAGGGAGTACCACATTACAAGCATGTGCTACAACACATGCAGGCCCTTACTAACAATGACCAAAGCTATCCAATAGCTAGGTACTTTGAGAAATGTCATTAGAGCAATCGTACAGACTTTAGGTATAGGTCGATTACTCAAATTTCCAAAAAGAAGAGAGGCGTGGATAGTGAAAAGGACCCTCAGAAAATTGGAAACAATATATATTTTAGAATTGGACAGCAGGAGCCAAACTGCTTCAATTCAGATGAAGAAATGTATACACACCTATATTAAATCATGCTCCCTAGCACTCACTTCACATAGAGCACTTATACGACCAGTTTGTAATGCTTTAATATTTTGAGGGTAGCACTTGGACACTTTAGGACACTAATATACACAGTAATATAGTGGCCCCACATATATCCCTTGCTCTGCCTACTTCGTTAACTCCTTTCAACCTGTCATGAATTTGTTGGCTCATGTGAGATATACTGTCCAATATGTGTCGGGATATGACTTTGATATAGTAAATAAGTCTACTAGGTTGAGACTCATTTTTCAAGGGGCATAACTAGTATCTTAGGCTCTGAATTCAAGTAACCTGACACTTATCCTGTGATTAATAACATCACTCCTCACTATCTATGTACTTAGGTGGCCCACATTGCAGGCTATAGTTGATTCTCTTACCTACTATATGACATTATAGATCAATAGAATTATGTGGAGTTTTTGTGACGAGCTACAGCAATGTAGGAGTAAACAACAGTGTGGATGAAGGAATGAATACTACACAAATTTTGGTGAAGGTATTTTTAATTTACCTTCCCTGTGTTTTTTAGTTCACAATGAATATATCATACAGAATTGCCTCCTCGTAGCCAATAACACCTAATCAATGAATTACAAAAATTCACATATATTCACATTTTGTACAAAGACATAAACTCTACAAAGAAACACAAAGTAACCCTAAAGAATAATACAATTTTGATAGTGGCTTCCATACATATCTGGACAGACCACTCGGAGGTAGTCGTAAACACACACTTCTAAGTCAAGCCACTACTTCTATTTGTTTACAGTGTGACACTCTAAGATTTAGAAGTACACTATATCTCCATTGACTCCTCCTTAACAGAATCGTCGACATGACCACGTTTCAGCCAATCATCTTCTTAGGCCTCCTCAGGACAGGGTTAAAACATAACTGTGTAAAACATAATTTAAATCAAAACATTACTTACAACATACCCAATGTATCAAGCAAGCTGGCTAAACAACAAGGCTTACCATTAGCCCCGGGGTGTGCACGGTGTAGGATGAAAACTTCTAAAGTGCCACACACCACAGTGCAACCAGTAAACAACGAAGACAACAAAGCCCTACAGTAGAGTGCCTAGGTAGACAAGGAAAATCTGGTGAAGCTAACACGTGTCCACACACGAAGCTACCAGCTGAGTTCATCAGAATCTATGGCCAAGGATAAAATCCTTACAGGTCGATGGAGCGTCTAAAAAAACAGAAATGGATCAACAATTTAAATTGCCCATTATGCATAATAAATGGCTCTCAGAGTACAACTGGGTGGAGTGCCCCCATTAACTAGAGGGGTGTGCAAGTGTGCTATTCCTTACACACAGCCTGCTGCCGCCCTTGTGGACATTAGTTCATGGTTGACACCTATGGGGACCAAAGTTCCCGAGATGTCCCTTCCTCTTTTGAGGCGTTCCTTCGCTTTAACGCGCTTCTACTGATGTCACGAAGTTTCTCTGCATGCACGTGTTACTGTAAACGAACACGGCAACATTTACAAAAATATATAATGTAAGTTGCCTAATGCGCACACAACATTTGCGCGCACGGGTCAAATAGTGATCCGGGAGCGGTTAGACTGTAACGCTCACCTTAATGACTTAAAGAGATGCATCCGTCTGTATCCACACTCTTAGAACCGACGGCTGCGGCGGTTTCTACATATGCGGTATGCGCGGTAGCGTGGGACCGTGTTGCATGGCGATAGAAAGAGGACTAGAGCCTCCTCGCCAACTAAACAGAAAACCTGGTCGCCATCTTGGAGGCATACTAAGAGGCATTGAATTCCCACAAAAAGAGGGGAGGGAGGAAAAATAGGGAGGGGTTTATATCAACTTGACCCCACTCGCTCCCAAAGACAAAATAAAGGTTTTGCAAATACATAACTACCCGCATTTAAATACATGTGGCTACTAACACATGAATAGCAAAGCATCAAAAACACGCAAATGAAAATTAAAGCGGGCGTCCAAGCTCTAATTGAATATCAGGGAACGCTCTGAAGGAAATTACCAGTCCTGGAACCAATAACTGGAAACAGCAGGCCACTATTGAAGGGCTAAGAAAAACAGCCTCAAAGCGACAAAGTTGACATGTGCAGATGGTGCTTAAAACAACTAAACAATACGATGTGTTAGCCAGCCTGCTTGAACAGACATAAATCACAAAAAATTACACAATAAACAAATTCTATTTACAAATCTCTCACATATCAAACAATATATATACAACATTTAAGCAAATATGTACATTGTGCATTAGACAGCAATATATTGCACAGCAGTTTTAGAAGCTCAAGTTGCAACAAGCAACTAATTAAAACACATCTCAGTTTATTCCATCTCCAGTGGCATAATTGCATAAAACAGATCATGACCCTCAATGAGTACACCCTCTAAATAAGTCTATGTAGTTATAATAGAAATTAGAGGGTTGGACCATACAATGTATCCACTTAAATTAAAGCCTAAATCTCATCTCGATCATTTTGCCCCTATGTGGCTGTGTGGTATCTTTCGATCATGCATGCTTCCAACCGATAAATGTTATTTTGCATGAACGTCTTGTTTGGTGCTTTCACTATCAATAGTACAGACCAAAGGATATCATTTTCATCATGTCCCATTTTCATATAGTGTTGTACCATAGGAGCCCCTATGGTTTTGCACCGTATGCGTGATTTATGCTGTAAAATCCGCATCCTGATAGGTTGTGTCGTTTGTCAAATATATGTTTTTCCGCATGGGCATGTCACATAGTAAACTAAGTTTTCTGTGTTGCAATTGGAAAAAACCAACTGCTTGTGTTCTTTATTATTTATTTCCACAACTTTAGAGTCTCTAGTTTGTTGACAAACTGAGCAACCGTTACACCTATAGTGTCCTACCACTGGTAGCTACAGTAATGTGGTTATTTATTGTTGTGGCGGAAGCCCAATATCTGAATTGTAAATAGCATTGAGCACTTTAGTGATATTGTTCTTTTTATTTTTAGCCGAAACTAGCCAAATGGCACAGTGATGTAGCATTCTAATTTAGCCATTTCAATTTTAATACAAGGCATTTATTTAGGAAGAGATTCGCCCAATGAATTTTTACTTTCTTACCCATTAACGGATATGTATCCTATACATATTTCCTTGGAATTATGAAAGGTGGAACAATATTGAATTCATTTTGGAACTGATGTATGAAAACGGTCTTTTAATCAGAAATTACCTTGTATGATGTTAAATTATTGTTGTATTTTAATGTTTGAAGATGGTGCTGGGCAACACTGTTATTTAGTATGCACTCCTTTATGTGTTTCTCCCTTTTTTATTTTGACTGTGGTAATTATATAATGTATTTGATATATAGCGCTCATCATCATGAAGAAGGCTGTGGGCGGAAGACGAAACACGTAGACTAATTGAACCATTTCTGTGAACTTTCAATAACATTTCTTTTGAATTCCTCCCTTGGAGTGCTGACAATGTTCTTATTGGGAACTTTGCTGTGGAATATATATATATTATAGAATGTGGAGACTGACGCTGGTGCAGGGTGGTCATTCAAGACACCAGTGACACCGGGGCAAAGGAACCAAAGTTCCCAGCAACCTTTGTGGCACGAGGGCCACGTACGATTTCATGCTGCGCCTGAAGGCACTGAAAAAAGGGCCTGACACTCTGGCTGCGCAGGACGCCAAACCACAGACACCCGGGCAAAGGAACCACTCTGCCCAGCAACCTTTGAGGCACGAGGTTCACTGACGATTTCCTGCTGCACCTGGAGGTGCTGAAAAAGGGCCTGACACTCCCGCAGCGCGGGATGCTAAATCAGAGACACCGGGGCAAAGAAACCAAAGTGCCCAGCAACCTTTGTGGTGTGAGGGCCACCAATGATTTCCTGCTGTGCCTGGAGGTGCTGAAGAAGGGCCTAACACTCCTGCAGTGCGGGACACACTCGGGCGTGCCCGGGACGTGCCCGGGTTCGACCTTGGCCTTTCATAGACGAGAAAATACCGGGCTCCCCTCTCTTGGTTTTTCTTTTTTTCGGGCTGTTTCTGTTTCCCTACTGCTGGTGAGTACCTAAAATGTCTCACTGCAACTTTCCAATGGATGAAAACTAGCCATTTAAACCGCCACTCAGAAAAGACAGAAATCCTACCATTGGGGCAAGGGAACGCCTTCTCTTCCAATTTATGGTGGCCATCTGATGCCCCCCTCCCCAAATACAGTAAAGTAGCCAGAACTCTGGGAATTAAATTTGATGCTGCATTATCCTTCAACCAGGAATCACTAGCAGTAGCTGGGACCTGCTTTCATATTATAAAATCACTCAATTTTTTTCCGATTTACTCCCCATTACGGCCAGACAGGCAGTAGCTGTGGCCCTAATCACGTCAAGATTGGACTACTGCAACAGCCTTTATGCAGGTGCCAACAAGTCGGTCCTACATTGACTCCAAATGGATCAACACGCAGCAGCCCGTTTAGTGCTAAAATGGCCAGGAGATCATCTGCATTGGTGGGCCTGGAAGCACTACACTGGCTACCTATCCATAAAGGAATTTTGTTTAAGTCGGATAATCACCTTCAGAATCTTTCACTCCTCAGTTCCTCACTATCTCCGGTCCAGATTTGCGCGTTATGTACCTCTTCAGAGCCTTAGATTATCTAGCGCCAATCTGTTAAAACTTCCAGCGTTTAGAAATGTCTCAAAAGGAGGAAAATCGCTTGCAGTGATCGGATCCAAAGCGTGGAACCAACTTCCCAACCACCTCCTTCATATCCAATCAGAAACGCTTTTCAGGAAGGCCCTGAAAACTTTGATCTTTTCATCCTCTGAATCTCTATGCAGAGCACTTATCTAACTCTTCGTTTTACCCTCAGCTACTCAGTTTGGTTCCAACCCAGCGATTCGCTTAGCGCCATGATGCTCCCTAGAATGATAGTTGCACCTTACAAGTGTCCGCTAACATTAACATTAAAAGAGGAGAACCCTTGCAACCCTTGCATCCATTTGGATACCCCATTATGACCTTGTAACTTTTATTTGTAACTGAGAAGTACACTATTGTGAAGGTGAGCCTCTAGTCCTTTTTCGATTCACATAAACCCAGAAGCTCAATAACAATAAACATTCCTGCTGACCCCCTATTATCTACTTCAAGTTTGAATAATGGGGAAAAGGAAAGCCAAAGCAAACAAGTTGACTCCCAAAAAGAGTTCACCTAAACCGACAAAAGGCTCACATTCATCATTATTGAGCTACCTCACGGGGGCAATGGGGGTAATCGAAAAACAAATATCCTCCATTGAGGAGACCCTAAAAGCGGAAAACAGGGGAGAAAGCCAGAGAGTGGAGATAACCCCAAGTGAAGGACCCTCAACACTTACAGTGACTGAAAGCGGACTGCCCATAAACAGCTGTGTGAAGAATGTCTCTAATCATGTGTGGGTTAGTGATCAGGACAATTATACCCAACCCCTGTCAAAATGCCCTAGAAGCCCAGGTGTGGACAAGAGGGCAGAACGAGATGATTATGTGGGCCCAAGAATTTTGAGCAAAATGCAGCAGAAAAAGGCAGCAAAGCGGGGCAAATCATTAGCATAATCACAAGCAGGCAATAGTGTGAAAGTATCAACTCCTAAGGA
Organism: Lissotriton vulgaris; assembly: GCF_964263255.1. Classification (NCBI taxonomy): domain Eukaryota; kingdom Metazoa; phylum Chordata; class Amphibia; order Caudata; family Salamandridae; genus Lissotriton; species Lissotriton vulgaris. Next base: position 1,474,928,805 of record NC_141685.1, read on the forward strand.
GCCTTATTGCTCAGAAGACGACATAAGAAGGCTATCCGAGAAGCTAGAGGGGTTAGAGAGCAATTTTAAAGAAGTCCTAGCCAAGATGGCAGAGAGATTACAATCTATTGTGGCTTCCTTAGAAAAATACCTTGGAAATGCTGTCCTCAGCAGAGATACTTACCCAAGATATTGTGTGGTCTACCCGAGTAGTAGGACCAATAAAGCATCCCATGTACCAGTACAGGAACAACCAATTATACAAACAACATTTTAAGGGAAACAAGCTGCGTCAAACCTGGCGAACCAGGGGAATCAGTTAGAAGCACGAGGGATGAAATCCCTCCCTGGTCCAGTAAGGTACCCCCATAGTTATGACAGGAATGATACATATAGAACAATCCAGGGAAGGGATTAAATGTCATGCTATCCCTACCGGGCCAACCTGACTTTGATCCCATACACACTCCAATGATTCATCCTTAACCCACTCCTCAATTGTTAGATCTTCCACCGGAGGCCACTCCCTGCACAATAGTTATGGTAAATGTTCCTCAGCTCCCTGTACATGAAGGTGAATCCTGGATTGCTTTGAGGAACAAATCTTTACATTGGCTGAGCACTAGAATAGGATTAACTGAGGCCCTTTTCTCAGAATCCAAAAGGGTCAGAAGGATAGACTAGATAGTTAAAACTTGCAACGCCCGGGTCGGGAATTGTGCGGTGTTAACATTTAGATCCCCCTTCTGGTGCGGACCATTCTTAAAAGAGAAGGGAGTCATGTTATCATGCCTCATAAAGTAAATATCATTCCATTAGGATATTTCTATCAACCACCAAAGGTACAGAGGAGTGGAAACATGAGAAGGAACTACCCAGTTGAATCTCATTATAGGTATAGTGAACCTATAACTAATCGCTTTGATATCCGTAACACCGTAGAAGATATTGACTGACTAAATAATGATATAGAACAACACCTTAAAAATAGGAAGGATCTAGACAGAAATATGCCTACTAGGTCAAGCAGACATGGGTATAATATAAATCACTCTGCCCCTAATTACACACAGGTAACATCACTGAAGTAGGTTCAGTCACTTGGCTTAATCTGGGCAATACATTGCCAGATATCAGTCAACTAGCAGAGGACACTACATCTATTTTAGGTTTAAGTTACCAGACACTAGCCATCATCTCTACTGAACCATTGTAGAAACCATCTTTAAGAAGACTACAGGTAGCAATTATAGCAAACTGACTAACGTGGTTTATTGGAATGTTTCAGGTATCTGATCTAAGCTGTTAAATCTGTAGGGTGATTTCATTTCAAAGTTTCCTATCATGTGCTCCCAAGAAACATGGGAAAAGGACGCAGTACACATCAATGGTTATCGAACCTTTCATACTGCGGCAGTAGCAGGAGGTCATGGGAGGGCAAAGGGGGGCTTGTCCACATATATATCCAACATGGTAAATGTGAGTACAATAGAGCAGAGATTTGTCCATATATATTATCAAGCAATTGTACTGTATATTGATAATAAGCACTGTATTGCCTTGATACATTTTTATAATAACGCCCCGGTTGACCAGATCGGGATGATTCTGAAAAAACTAGGTAACAACTTGAAATCCATTCACAACGATAGTGAAAGGGATACGCTCATTATTTGGGGGGTGGGACTTTAACTCCGCCCTAGGTCCAAACAACAGGAGGGAAGTATATTGCTGAAGAATGAGGATGGGAATAGTGATACCCACTTTCCGCATTCACAATAAGAGGAATTCTTGAATGAAATCATGTTTGGCCATAACTTAGGTTTTGCTAACGAGATGTGTTTTACACCTGTACCCTTTAACTGTCCTTTTAGTGGTAGAGGATGTTCTACGACAATACACCACATATTGATATCAAACAGATACTCAAACTGGCTTAAATCATTCACTACTCACAACATCCTTTTGAGTGATTACTTCCCACAGAGCCTCTTCCTTACTCAGCTAAAATGACAGATAAATTATGGGGACAAACCCGCGCACGTTCCTCAAAAAGTAACAATAAATTGAGTGAACAGTTATTCCCTGCAATGGTTGATGTTAGACCCTCTAGAAATCACAGGGTCTGTTGTAACCAAGTGCAAATCTGCCTTTTCGGCTTGTCTGGGTGAAAACACAACCCACGCAATTATTTTGACCTCATTCTAGCTGATCACAAGAGCCATAAAAGAGGCTCTATGTGTTCAAAATATGAATCCAATTGGGAATACAAAAGGGTGGTTTGACGAAAAGTGTACACCGGCCTATGCCAAATTAAAACATGAAATACTTAAAAACCCTAGAAGTACACAGGAGATAGGGGAGGGCAGAATGGCCTATAAAAAAGCACTTAATGATCGCAGTTAACGTTGAGTACTGAGGTTTGGACTGTGCTGCATGAGGCCTGGCTTTCTAATGATGGTGCGGATTTTTGGAGGTCTGTAAAAGACCCTTTTCTGGATTCTGGGGATACACCAGCTATTGAAATTTCAAAATCAAAGGCACACTGGGTAGAGCACTTCACTGAAACATTTAACAGCAGCATGTGTGCAAACTATTTAGAAACCCAAATATTAGGTGATAATGAAATGGCACCTTTATTAATTTCTATTGACCTCCAGGTAACCCTGAATGACGTCAACTGTGCAAGCATGGCAAGTTTCAGTGGAAAGACCCCTGTCGATTTATTCAAAAATAACATGGTGCTATGGAGCCCACTCCTAACACAGGTAATTACAGCTAGCTGTTCTTATATTCTTGTAGATACATTGTCTGAATCAATTTTAGTGCCAATTTTAAAAAAAGGGAATCGCCAAGACCCCTCCTGTTATCGGCCGATATAACTTCTAGATTCTTTGGTAAAAGTAGTCAGGCGCATCATGCTCGAAAGATTACATGATTGGACAGACGAAAATAAGAATATTTCTGAGTTACAGTTTGGGATTAGTAAGGGGCTATGAACCGTTGAACAAGGTATAAACCTGAAAATAATTTTTATAGGGAACTATACCCTTGCAAAGAAGGGCAGGCTGTTTCTAGCCTTCGTCGACCTCACAGCAGCGCTTGACTGCGTTAGGCACGACAAGCTCTGGTGTATTCTTCAGGACTTAGGAGTGGAGCCGACCCCTAGCCACAGGCAGTGACACACGGACGCTCGCTGAGTGTTACCTGGGGGGTACGATCCCACTCTCCTTTCCTCGCGGCTTGGGCTTCAGATGCGACTTTGTTGCACTTGGGCGGTGGAACATAAACCCCCGACGGTGAAGGTCCGAAGTCTCACCCTGGCAAAGGCAGGCTCGGGCCTGCGGCGGTGAATTCTCACAGCTCCTCTGGGGATGCGGGTCCGGGCCGATGGCAGTGATGATCACAGTACTTCTGGTCACGCTGTCAATCAAAGCACAGAACAAGACTGCTCAAGGAAAGACAGTCACGGGACAATTTCTCACGAAGGTCTCAGGCTGCAACAGGGCACACGCACACAGCGTCGCTGAGACTCACTTGAGCTCCGGGTGCGCAGGATCACAGGGCAATCCTCACAAAGGTCCCAGGCTGCACGAAGCTCACACATAACGTCACTGAGACTCACTTGGATTTCTGATGCCCACGATCACAGGGCAATCCTCACGAAGGTCTCAGGCTGCATGAAGCACACGTAAACAGCATAGCTGAGACTCACTTGGACTCCAGGTGCACACAATCACGGGGCAATCCTCAGGAAGGTTTCAAGCTACATGAAGCACATGCACACAGTGTTGATGAGACTCACTTGGATTCCAGGTGCCCACGATCACATCTTGCACCTTTGCTTTACCTTTTTTTCTTCACGTATTCACTAATTTTGGAATAGGAAAGGTTACCTATGATGAGAAAGGGGCCAAGCTTCTGGTAAACATCTGACCAGATTGCCCCGAGGGTGTTCGCCCGTGAGGTGCCTTCCTCTCCGCCACACATTTTTTTCAACATTATCTTTATGTATGTGTGGGTGTATGTATGGTCCTAGATAGGGCTGACATTTTTGGTTTGGTTGCACCGAGTTGAAAAATACTTTGAACCCCCCATAATTAGCAATACTGACAGATTAGAGAGTCTGTGCTTGGACAGTAGGACATTAGAGACAATGAACATCTAGATTTATAGATAGTATCGGGTGTTGTCCGCAATTCTACAATCTGAGAATTTAAGCGGAACAGTGTCTCATGTCTGTGAGATATTTACTCACCTAAGTCCTGGGTACTGGGAACTCTTTTTGGATTATGCCCACGATCACAGGGCAATCTTCATTAAGGTCTCAGGCAGCACGAAGCACATGCACACAGCGTCGCTGAGACTCACTTGGATTCCGTGTGCACACGATCACGGGGCAGTTCTTACAAAGGTCTCAGGCTGCAAAAAGCACACGCGCACAGTGTTGCTGTGACACACTTGGAGACTTTTATGTTCCTGAGTTTCCACAACAATGAGCTATCTCTTCTCTGGCCCTTGGGGACAAGTTACTTCAGGACACAGCACACAGCAAAGTCCTTTCAAGCAGGGGGACACAGCACACAGCAAAGTCCCTTAGCCTCTCCTTGGTTAAATCAGTAAACTGCAGGTCAGCCTCAGAAAACACAGCAAGGGTCTGTCTTTTCCTTCAGTCTCTTCAGCTGTTTCTTCCTTGGCAGAGGTTCCTCTTGACCACAAAGTCATTTTAATCCTTTTCAGTCTTGATCAGTCCAAAGTCCAGGGGTTTCAGCTCTCATAGTTATACCCTTAATGTATTTGAAGTCTTTGTGTTCAGGGAGCATTGAACCCTGTCCAAACCAGTTCTGGGTGTCTCCTTGCCAGTGACACCTTCTTCCTTTGAAAGTGGGGGTCTGGATCCTCAATCATTCAGCTGGAGATGGAGCCATTGTTTTATGGCAGCAGCCCAGGCCTCTTCACCTCCAGGGGCGACTTCTACCCCCTACACTCCAGATGCAGGTCAGTCTGTTGCTGTCTCACCTCCTCCCCTGGGTCAAGACATTCCCCAGATCCTATCATTTTCAAATCCAGACAGTCAATCCACAACGAGGCAGAGACACACAGAATTGTTAAAGCACAGAAAAACAGCCACTTCTAAAAGTGTGGTTTCTAAACACACAATGCAAAAAATACCTTCACCAAAAGATGTGTTATTAAATTGTGAGTTCAGGCACACTAAACTTCACCTCTGCATCTTAAGCCTAAGGGAAGATAGGCTGTAAACATATTACACAGACTTCCCCATTCTGTCCTATGGGTAAGATGGCCTTGCAACAGTGAAAAACGGAATGCAGAGTATTTTACTGTCAGGGCATGGTATACACCTGAGTACATGTCCTACCTTTCACATACACGGCACCCTGCCTAGGGGGTACCCTGGACCTACCATAGGAAGTGTCTGATGTGCACTTATCAGGACAATATGGCAGTTAGCAAACTGCGTGTAGGCACTGCATTGGCAGGCCTGAGATCTCTCTTTAGGGCTACTTGTGTGGGTGTCACAATTAGGTCTGCAGACCCACTAGTAGCATTTGCATTAATCAGTAAGCATGGGCGAATTATGCGAATTGGCAATTTGCGAATTTGCTGATTTGCGAATTGGCAATCCGCAAAATTCGTGAATTCACGCGAATTTGCGGATTTTTTTGTTTTTACGTGTGCGCGGGTGTTCGCGAGGCGCTTTGCGTGTTCGTGGGTGTTCACGAGGCGCTTTCCAATTTCGCTTGTTTTTTTTTTTACCTGCTTAATCACTGCCACCCTCTTGTTTTTTATGCCCATCTGCCCTCTGTACCACTTTTTTGTCCCCTTCTGCCCTCTGTCCCAATTTTGTGCCCTTCTGCCCTCCGCCCCACTTAGAATGACGCCGGCAAGCTGCCAGCGCCATTCTAAAATAGCTAGAAATAGCTTCAACAGGAAGCACTAATAGATAAAGTAAAGCAGGTGCTCCAGTTGAAGGTCAAATTAAGTTACACAATCATTAATCACCCCAAGTTTGGGGTGATTAAGGATTGTGTAACTGAATTTGAGCAGCACCTGCTTTACTTTATCTATTAGAGCTTCCTGTTGAAGCTGACTTTTTAACTATTTTAGAATGGCTCTGGCAGCTTGCTGGCGCCATTCTAAAAGAGTTACAAAAGTCAGCTTGAACTTTTGACCCAATCAGTTCCATTCGCAGATTTTCGTTCGCGGATTTTGCGGGAAATTCGCAAATCTCGCGGATTGCGAATTTACCGAAAATCCACGAAATCCGCGAACGGAACGGATTTTCCGCTCATGCTTAATTAGCAGCCCTGGCACACATAGTGCACTTTACTGAGGACTTTACTAGTAAGGTAGTAAGGGAAACATACCAATTATGGCAACCAATTACCATTACACGTTACACAGGGAGCACTTTATTAATGACGTGGGGCTAAGGGTAAAGACATCACAAACCTTTGTCATGAGGTGTGGCACTGGCAGCCATAAATGTAGAGACATGTATATTGATAATCAGAAGATAGGTTTTACAAATAGTTTTAGCTACTTGGGCATCCTCTTTGATCAAAGTGGTACCTGGACCCAAGCGGTATGAAAACCACTGCCATCCTAGTTAATTTTGTGGAAAAGGTGGGCAGGAGACCTCCACGTGAGCTACTAGAGATATACAGAGCCAAGTGTTTTTTGACATGCATGTATGGCCCTAGGATCTGGAGATACTCTTATCTTCAGGCCCTCCAAGTTGTCGAAAACATGTTCTTACGTTTCATATTGGTAGTCCTGGGTAGTGCCTCCTCATACATCTGTCACTCTGAATTGGGTGCCCTATATATCACAGATCGTGTGAAAGTGGAATCACTCTTGTTATGGCACAGAATATGGACATCTGTAGAAACCAAACTTATCAAGGATATTTTAAATTATATTTTTTAACTGGATGGTGTTTTAAGAATTGTTTGGCGAAAGTATGTGTGGGATTTTATGCATGATTCAGGCCACCCAGAGTTCTATACTAAGCTGAGCACAATGGACACTTTGACAAGAAAAGTGTTGAAAGTGAAAAGTTTAACCCTACTTGAATCCCTCAGACTAACAGTAGAAATATCAAAGCTCACAGTATTGCATAACCAGGTGATCTTAACTATGCATAGCATTAAACCATATCTCACAATAGTCTGTGGCACGTATGTCAGACTCCTTTTGACAAGATCTAGACTAGGGATACTGCATAGACAAATGAGCTACCCGAATATGAATGATTGGTCGAGAATTATGCAACTGTGCCCTTGTGACTATCGCTCAGTGCAAACAACAATCCACCTGGTTTTATTTTGTAAATTTTATACTATGCAAAGCAAAAAATTGATGTTACCCCTTTTTAAAAAGTTTGGTTTTAGACAATACTGTCTTGCTTTATGTGAAAAACGAGTATGGTTTATATCAATGTATTTAAAAAGTATAGTGAAATGTAGGAAATCGTTTTTAATGTGACTGTCTGATTGTCCAAAATCAAATTATGTAAAGAGGATCCAAAAAAGTGACCTTTAAACATCTGAGCACTACATGATTCAATGTAAGATGTCTAATTATTGTCATATCTTTTGCTGTGCTATCTTGTGTAATACTTATGTGATTTTATGTGCCTTTATGATTCTCTAAACAGAAATTGAATAAAGTTACGTTTGATTTGATTATATATTTTATTATATTTTCCTGAAAATAACAAAGGTTACAGGGACGTTAAAGTTCTGAAATACAATTAAAAAGACCTTAGGAAGTGACTAAAAACCTGTACGTTACAGGAAAATAATAGTTTGGTTAAGATTTTACACACATAAAACCATAGAAATTCAGCATTTATAGTTATGGCTATCTCAAAAAACTATAACTCATGCCCTAAGGTAACTGTATCTCATACCCCCACCATGCACAGTTTTCTCATTAATAATTTTATTGCAAATTCTGCAGTGATATTATCAATGATGTCATAGAAGATCACATGGCTGATGCAATGTGTGGGGTAATTAGCAGTGCAAGGTGAGGGCACAAGTAATACTTACCTTAGGGCAGCCAATCCCCCGTATGCAACCAACCCCGCACTGTGCGCGGCCTTTGGCCATGTGCAGTGGGGGGTTGGCCACAAGGCCTGTTCTGTGGTCAGGCTCTTTAGGTAACCCACCAAAGGCAGAAAATCCAGTTCCCCTTTTGACCCGGGCATCCCATCCCCCAGGGCCTGACAACATAGTTTAGATGGAGGGTGGGAATGTAGCCCCACTCCCCAGACCAATCTCGGCCCTGGGGCTACCACCCCTGGGACCTGGCACCATATTTAATTGGTTGTGGCATGCGACTCCCTCTCCCCGGGTCGATTTCAGGACAGGGCAACCCATCCCTAAGGGCCTGTAGCATTTAGTGGGAGGGGGTCATGTGGACAATTTTGGCCCCTAAGGCCCCTTCCCCCAGGGCCCAGCACTTTTTTAGGAAAGGGGGCACATGGTCCGGGCTGATTTTGGCCCCTTTGACCCCATCCTCCGGTGCCTGCTACTATATTTATGGGGAGGGGGCAATAGCCACCCTTCCCAGGGTGCGTGCCCTTGCCACCTTTTCGATTACGTTCTGGACCCAGGTGATCGGCTCCCCAGGGACAAAGCCACCATAGGAGGGCGGCTGCGTAACCTCCTCCAACTTGTTTTTAAAATGCCAAGCCCCGGGGGAATGCAGTCCCCCTCCCTCTAAATACATTTATTGTTCCTCTCTGGGACCTTGCTCACCCAGGCGACATTAAAAAAACGTGATTTCTTATTTATATTTTTCTGAGTCACAAGAGGGCCGCCACCACTCCCTGGTTGAAGTGGTGGCAGAAAATCAGATCTCAGCATGAGATCTGTCTGATCTATGGACCCTCTGTGTTAAATTGCTCAAAAACTACTCAAAAAATTGGCCTGTGGTCATGTCAAAAAACCCTAAAGAAAATTTTATGGCGAGAACTCATCTTGGGACCCCTCTTTTTCATAGCCTGCTTGATGATTCACCCCAAAACCTTCCAATTAACCGCTGAAGTGAGCGCCAAACTAAATTTGTAAATTTCAGGAAGATTCGCCAAACTGCAACAAAGTTATTAACAAAACAAAAACTGCTTTTCCTAGTGAATTTGGTCCGACCGATAACTATCTACTGGTGGCCATATATATACATATATACACACATATACATATATATAATAAAGTGGTTTATTATCATGGTCTGTTCTCTGGTCAAATTCTACTTGACTAATTGGAAATGGTTTCCACTGAATCTATTTGTGGCATGTTTGAGCATCTCTCTGTATGGATCCATTAGGCAATCGAAGATGTTTAACAGGGTAAAAAGTGCAAATGGAAACCAACACATTTCATTAGACTCGATATCCAGGGTAAGAAAGAAATGAACTGAAGGTTTTCCTTAGCACTGTATTATATGTAAAAATACTAATTGCTAACAACTGGCCTCAGTAGAAGGCATTTGTTAGTGTTCTAATAAAACGTTTCCCCAATTTTGTTTCTGAGTCATTTACATCTTTACACTGACTCAGCACACGCATACATGTATTCCAGTCGTAAAATTATAAGTTATTATATCTTAAAATACCCTGCAAGGACCCGATCAATTATGATGGCAAATTATGGACACAAGTGCCCTATTAAGGGGAATTGGGTCTTTGCTCTCCCAGCTCAAATACTCGGCATTCAGCCGATTCTATATTTGTGTTTTTTTAATGTGCAGCTGCCACCACAGCCCTCCCACTGGAAGCAATAGCTGACTCACTCCATCCATCTCCAATTTGAAGCGCAGAGCCCACGTGCCAGGCCAGCCTTGTTTACATGCTTGGCGTGAGCAAGCCAGGAGGCACCGCCGTTCTAATTTCTGCTCTGATCTAATTGCAGCTTGCAGTAACTCATGACTTTCTAGGCATGACTTATAAACATGTGCAACTGTAATTAGTCTGAAAAGTCCCCTGTAATTCGTGTTGTGTTTTCCATCCATCCAAGCCTCCCTTTCGGCGTTTGCGCTTATGGGGTTTCAAATTCCAGTGTTTTCGGGTTGTGCACTAGGTCACAATTCTGATGATTCACGCTCATTCCGTAGTCATGAGTTTGTCAAGACAGGCAATTGAGTGTGAACTCCGAACGCCGTCAGACGCTGTTGTGATGTGCTCAGTGGCGAGTCGAAACATGGCAGAAGGCGTTTGAGAGCGATTTCACACCACGTGACAGTGGACACCTCACACGATAAACATCATGGGACAGAGGCAGGAGGCATAACAGTGATTAGCTGGTTTTACTCTCGCAGGTGCGAGCGAAGACTTCTGGGACAGACATTACCTCATGAGCTCCTTAGAGGGGGGCCCTCTGCAGTGAAATGCGAAGCATTCACCAGCGATGCCGGGAACAAATACGTCACACACTGTGCGCGCACATTCTTTCCACCGCCTCTTGCTATGAGAGCATGAATGTTACTTTCCTCATTTTCCAGTGAAACGATGAACAAATTCTTGTCTGCTACATCACTATGGGCGAGTAGCTACGAAGTGACTTTATTATAACTCAATTTGTAGCACCCCTTTGTTTGGTGAAGCTGGCTGGCTCTCGTCAAGCGCGTACAAGAAGGTCAACCAGGATGAGGCCTCCAGCAGCTTCCGGGGCGCTGGGACTTGGGGGTACTGACCTGGCTACTTACCGGTAATCTTCATTACTCTCAGTCCAGATCTTCATAATCAGAGTGCTTACATGGAGACAGCTTACCTGTGCCACAGAAAAGGATTACCTAGCCTGAAGTAAAATATGGAGACCCTATCCCACATACTCGAAAGGGGAAACTTGGCAGATCACTTACTTAGATAATAACCTTGACATATACCTAAGCGAGAGAAGGTAAAGAATAAATCACGATAAAAAGGGAAGAGAGGGAGGGATTCAGGTCTATGATCAGGGAGACATGGGCTTGGATTTGTAAAGATTACTTGTAAGTATCCGGGTCATTACCTGATGTGATTGAGTCTTTGTCAGTGAATTGGGCATAGGAGAAATCAAGCAATGCATAGTAATAAATGCTACTTCCATGATTAATAATAATCAAAACAAAATCAAAACACACTAGTACCTGTAATGTTGTGGGAAAATACATGCAGGGGTGCTAGGACCTGCCGACGAAGGAAAGGAAAGGTGAGAGGCGGGAGAAGCGGAAAAGGAGGAGTTAGGGACGGTAGTTAGTTGGTGGAGTTAGAAGGAAGCGGAAGCAAAATAATAAAGCTCCAGTGCATTCACTTACTTAGAGTCAGTTTCATCTGTTCTACTGAAACGACACAACAGTACAAAATTCTACAGATACTCCACCTTCTAATTCATGATAGTGCATCTTAAATGTGTGAGTTGCTGTCTAAGTGGTTGCACAACATGTCTTTTAGTGAAGCTGCCCTAGATGGTGCCCAGGATGGTTATTACCCTCAATTTACTACCTCCTAAGATTTGATGATTGCTAACTTCGCCCACCTAGATAAAGTGGATGAGGAAGGTCGAAAGCCTCTACCTCTGGTAAACCAAAAATGACAAAAATAGCATTTGCTTTTTAAAAGGGAGCTGTTCTGTCTAAATAAAAACAGACAGCTCTATGCAGATCTGTGCTGTGAGATTTCCGTTTCTCTGGTGAACATGAATTAGGGTAAAAGACTGGAAGCACACTGACCTCCTCACAATGGAACAAAGCTATTTTGGAGAGGTTTAGACCTGGCCCTTTTTGCAGAGTTTTCCCCGAACGTTTGGCTTCCTTCTTCATATTTTTTCTGACCTGTTTTTGTTGGCTTTAGGACTCTGGACACTTTACCACTGGTGATCAGTGCTAAAGTGTATATGCTTTCTGTGTATATTGTAATACTGATTGGTTATCCATGATTGGCATATTTGATTTACTAGTAAAACCCTAGTAAAGTGCACTGTGTGTGCACAAGGCCTGTAAATCAAATGCTACTAGTGGGCTTACAGCACTAATTTTGCCATCCACACAAGTAACCTGACAAATGTTTCTCAGTCATTTCACTGCAGTGTCTGCACACGCAGTTTTAAACTGCTATGTCGACCATGCAAGTGCACTCTTTTGCAAAGCCCTAACCTTCCCTTTTCCTACATGTAAAACACCCCTAAGGTAGGCCCAAGGTACCCCCATGGGCCAGGTGCAGTGTATGTGAAATGTAGGACATGTCGGCACCATGGGGCATAGCACTGTATGGCAAAGTACATGAAACATAATTTTTAAACATGTGACTATATGTTAGAAATACCTGCTCTACCCCGGATGTCATACCTGATTTCACTTGCTGTGCACGTCTGTCCAGACTGAATGTCAATTGGGAAAAGTCCTGCTAATTTCCCTTCATTCCCAACACGCCTGACCCAACATTAATTATTAATGGAGCTCTTGTAGCTTCGCAACTGACTATGTTCCGTTATTTGGGCCTCCGAATCTATCATACTGATCGTGACCTACTAGAAGATAATCTCACAAGTGCACTAATTTCCTAAATGGTACAGGTGTCCTTTTGGAAGACCCTCCCTCTCTCGGTCACCAGAAAAGTTCCTGTCATGAAAATGGAAGGACTCCTGCGTCTTCTTTACTTTTTCACTAATCTGCCGTTATACCACCCTCCGTATTTTTTCTGCTCACTGCATGATGAGAGCCCTCATATGGAAATGACTTGCTGAAGGGTGGCACTCTCAAAATTGTTTCTGCTATTGACGCAAGGAAGATTGACAGTACCCAACTTAGAGCATTATTACTTAGCGTCTCAGATGCAGTGGATTGCCTGTTGAATTAACTGAATGCACCTCTCAGACACAATGGCAGATGGTCCTCCCTGTCCTTTGGACGCCCTTCTTTATTTGCTCCATACCTGTTCGAAGGCAATCCGACCTTGACCTCTGTTGCTGTAGGTGGCCTACCACTGCTTCCGGTGCTGTCTATATCTCACCACATATATTACACCCTATGCTCCCACAACTCTGCTGTGAGGTATACCAAGGGGCAGCAGGATAACATCAGTGCATGAGCTCTTTGCGTGGCATGCAGCGGGTTCACAAACATTTGGGAGATCTATATCATGATGGCATACTTGCACCATAAGAAACGCTGACGGAGGAGGGGGGCTTCCCCCCGGGGCATTTCATTAGTCATGCCTCTTGGATTGGCATGTTACAGCAACACTCGGGGGATGTCACACAGGAACAACTGACTCAACTCACACATCCATACTACATCATGGGAGAGGGGCGGCATCTCACCGGGATATGGACATGTCATGCACTTCTAAGGAATGAGATATGACACTGCCGGTCTCCAGATATGTCCCTCGTAATGCCAGGTCTTGGCTGATACAATTTTACATTATACACAGGGTGCATCTTTCCTCCGAGAAGATCAACTGTTACTTTCATAGACTGGACACGGCTTGTCCCAGCTGCAGATATCTTACACATGTTATAGTCTTGCACCTCTTTACGGCAGTACTGGAGGGGGGTCACACAACATCTCACGACCTGTACCGACCAACAATTTGAGTGCACATGGGAGGTCTGCATAGGGTCACTACACGATTCTTGGACCTAGGCTTCATAGTGGCAAAACGCTTCATTAGGAAGCGTTGGAAGTCCAGTGAACCACCATCAACATCGGTCTGGTCACACTTCACCACCCATGGGCCAGGACGGATGGGGTTTCTCCTTGTAGGGAGGACACTCTACGACTAAACATATACCCCATCTCATCCAAATGAGACGCACAGCTAACTACCCTCCAGGCTACAATAAGCCCGAGGAGGATGTTGGTGCCACCACTGTAACTTAAATCATACCTGAACAACTACACACATGTAGGCTATGATAACACTGTCAACGATGTTCCACTGTATATACAACAAGATGTGTACCACAAAATATAGGACTTCTTAAGAGAAGATGACTAATCACCAAAGGCAAACTTGGAACAGCATTGAGAGGTGGCAAGCCCTTTTTGTTTCTCCTTTGCCCCCAAAACCATCACCCCACCCCCTGATCCCATGATTGTCACCTCTGTTTTACAGTTTAAATATGTTTGATGTTATTGCTATGTAATCTAGTGGACAATGAGACTGCAAACTGATTATATACTTTGTAGGGCCCCCTTTGGCCCAACAGAGTGCTGTATACATCAGCATATTCTAGATCTGCAGGAAAGCATGTACCAGACTATATACTAAATATGCTACCACAAGTCTCCTGGCCTGAATATCAGTCAGATATAAACATTCTTGTATTCTTATTGTGATGGCAATTGCAATGTAACTGTACCATGAAAAACCTAATAAATAGATTAAACTAAATAATGTGAAAGGTAGAACATGTACTGGTGTGTGCTACATGTCTTGACAGTGTAATACGGTGCATTTTGTTTTTTCACTATTGCAGGACGAGCTCTCCCATAGGCTATCATTGGAGCTGCACTGTCAATCAATCAATCAATCAATCAATCAATCAATCAATCAGAGTACTTGTAGAGTACGCTACTTACCAGTGAGGGTCTCAAGGCGCTATGGGGAGGGGGGTGCTGCTACTAATCGAAGAGCCAGGTCTTGAGGAGTCTTCTGAAGGCGAGTAGGTCTTGGGTCTGCCGTATGTGGGTAGGGAGGGTGTTCCAGGTCTTGACGGCGAGGTAGGAGAAGGATCTGCCACCGGAGGTCGTTCGTTGGATGCGGGGGACAGCGGCGAGGGTGAGGCTGGCGGAGCGGAGCTGGTTTGTGGGGGGTAGAAGCTGAGTCTGCTGTTCAGGTAGGCTGGTCCGGCATTGTGGAGTGCTTTGTGTGCATGGGTGAGGAGCTTGAAGGTGATCCTCTTGTCGACCGGGAGCCAGTGTAGGTCTCTCAGGTGGGGGGTGATGTGGCTGCGGCGGGGGACGTTGACAATCAGTCGGACGGAGGGGTTTTGGATGCGTTCTAGTCGTCATAGGTGTGTGGCTGGGATTCCTGCATAGAGTGCGTTGCCGTAGTCCAGTCTTGTGCTTATGAGGGCCTGTGTCACTTTTCTTCTTGTCTTGGTCGGGATCCACTTGTAGATCCTGTGGAGCATGCGGAGGGTGTTGTAGCAGGAGGAGACGGCATTGCCCTGCTTAGACATGGAGAGGGAGGAGTCAAGGACGAATCCTTGGTTGCGTGCATGGTCAGTAGGTGTTGGTGCTGTTCCCAGCGTGGTCGGCCAGGCCAGTCATCCCAGGCTGAAGGGGTGGGTCCGAGGATGAGGACCTCCTTCTTGTCCGAGTTCAGCTTCAGACGGCTGCTCTTCATCCAGTTGGCGACGGCCTTCATTCCCTCGTGGAGGTTGGTTTTGGTGGTGTGTGGGTCCTTGGTGAGAGAGAGGATGAGCTGGGTGTCGTCGGCGTAGGAGATGATGTTGAGGTTGTGATGGCGGGCCACTTGTGCAAGGGGGGCCATGTAAACGTTGAACAGCATTGGGCTGAGAGATGAGCCCTGGGGGACGCAGCAGATGATGTTGGTGGCTTCGGATCGGAAGGGTGGGAGGCAGACGCTCTGTGATCTGCCGGAGAGGAAGTACGTGGTCCAGTCAAGGGCCTTCTCTTGGATTCCGGCTTCTAGGAGGCGTGTCTTCTGAGTGCGATGGCAGACCGTGTTGAAGGCGGCTGACAAGTCCGGTAGGATGAGGGCTACTGTTTCGCCATTGTCTACTTGGCACCTGATGTCGTCTGTGGCGGCGATGAGGGCTGTCTCAATGCTGTGGTTTCGTCTGAATCCGGACTGGGACGGGTCCAAGATGTTGTTGTCTTCCAGGTGGCGGGCCAATTGCATGTTGACTATTTTCTCGATGACCTTTGCTGGGAACGGGAGCAGGGAGATGGTCTGGAAGTTCTTGAGGTCCTTGGAGTCCGCCTTGGGCTTCTTGACGAGGGCTTGGATTTCGGGGTGCTTCCAGCTTTCCGGGAATGTCACTGTTTCAAAGGAGATGTTGATGACCTTCCGTAGTTGGGGTGCGATGGCTGCATCTGCTTTGTTGAATACGTGGTGTGGGCACAGGTCTAACGGAGATCCTGAGTGGATGGAGTTCATGACCTTGTGTGTCTCGTCCTCGTTAACATTGGACCAGGAGATCAGGTGGTTGGCGCTGGTAGTGTTTACAGGGGAGGTGGAGTCTGGCGTAGTCGGGGTGGTCGTGGTGTTGAAGCTGTCATGGATGTCAGCGATCTTGCGGTAGAAGAAGATGGCTAGTGAGTCGCACAGTTCTTGTGAGGGCGGGATGTCGTTGGCGCTGGGGTTGGAGAGTTCCTTTACGATGCTGAAGAGCTCCTTGCTGTCGTGTGCGTTCTTATCCAACTGGTCTTTGAAGGAGGATCTCTTGGCTAATCTGATGAGGTGGTGATGTCTGCGGGTGGCATCCTTGTGGGCTGCGTGGGTGTCCGGTGTGCGTTTGTGGAGCCATATCTTCTCCAGTTTCCGGCATGCATGTTTGGAGGTCTGGAGCTCGTTGGTGAACCAGGTGGCTCTCTTGCTGGTGTGGCTGTTGGAGGGTTTCTTGAGCGGGGCGAGGGTGTTGGTGCAGTTGTCGATCCACTGTCTGAGGTTGCAGGCTGCAGTGTCTGGGTTGGTGGGGTCGGCGGGTGGGTTCTGGGCGAGGGTGGTGATCAGCTGGTCTTCGGTGACTTTGCTCCAGCAGCGGCGAGGCAGCGGTTGGGTGCGGTTGTGCGTGTTTTGGTTTCTTGAAGGTGAAATGGATGCAGCGGTGGTCGGTCCAGTGGAGTTCGGTGGTGTGGTCGAAGGCGATGTGGGTGCCTGTGGAGAAGACGGGTTCCAGCGTGTGGCCGGCGGCATGGGTCGGTGCGGTGACGAGTTGTCTGAGGACAAGGTTGTCGAGGTTGTCGATCAGGGTGGTGGAGTTGGCATCGTTGTTGGTCTCGAGGTGGAAGTTCAGGTCCCCGAGGAGTATGTAGTCCGTGGAGGTGAGTGCGTGGGTGCTGGCGAGGTTGGCGATGGAGTCGCTGAACTGAGCCCGGGGTCCGGGGGGTCTGTAGGTGAGTGTTCCTCTGAGGGTGGTGTTGGGGTCGGTGTGGATCCAGAAGTGGAGGTGTTCGGCAGTGTTCAGGGTGTTCTCTGCATGGGTGGCGATCTTGAGGGTGGACTTGTGGACGATGGCTATTCCTCCTCCGATTCCGTTGGCGCTATCCCTGCAGGTGATCTTGTAGCCGTCTGGATTGGCTATGGCGATGTCGGGCGCCGAGGAGTCGTTCCACCAGGTCTCAGTCAGGAGGGCCACGTCTGGGACGGAAGTGTTGAGCAGATCCCAAAGCTCGACGGTGTGTTTGCGTGTGGAGCGGTTGTTGAGGAGTATGCAGCGGAGGTGGTTGGGTCCAGTCCTTGGAGGTTTGGTGGCTCTGTCACAGGTGAAACTGCAGGTGCGGCAGGAGAAGGGTCCGTGGGTCCGTTTCAGGGCGACCTGGAAGCAGATGTGGTTTCGGCTGGCGTTGATTGCGTGGAGGGTGATGGCGTCATAGTGGAGTCTGGTTTCGTGGCGTTCGTGGGGTCCAGTGGTTCTTGCGCTGGGTGCGGTCCAGGCGCGGACGGGCGCAGACAGGTTTGCCTTAGGTTCGCCTTCGGCGTGCCAGCGGCACGCCTGCTGTATGAGTCCCCTGCGCGGCTGTGCAGTGTCCGGCACATAACGGCACTGTAACATTTTACATGTGTAAATTTCAATTGGGAACCGCTAGTGATTTGGAGTTTAGGTTCTCTGAACTCAGAATTTAATAACACACCACTTAGAAAAGGTGTTTTTTAAATTGTGTGTTTGAAAATGCCACTTTTAGAAAGTGGATGTTTCCTTGTTTAACCGTCCTGTGTTCATCTGCCTGTTTATTTACCGTATAGAATTGTGAGCGACATGACATGGATACTCTAGACAGTCACAAGGAGGGTTGAGGTGTATCCTGCCTTTCCTGTGAGACTCATAGTCAGACTGAAGAAACCTTTCTGCATTTAGAGTGGTGGGAGGAGTTTTCAATAGCACCTGCATAGGCTGTGTCTGTTCTGCGCAATGCTTTCTCTACCTGCTGTAGTAAAGCTGACCAGGGAGGACAGAACTGTTTTTTATTGAGCTCAGAGATTCTTGAAATAAAGACTAGAAAGAAAAATTGGGGTATGAGTGTTGGACCTAAACCCCAGAACTTTAGATTACTTCTGGATTAAGAGGACCCCGCCAAGAAGAAGAGCTAAAGAGCTTTCAGGTGTACTGCCCCTTTGCTGTGTGTTGCTTTGCTGGGTTGTCCCCCAGTTGCTGCTTCTGTCTGTGAGAAGTGGAAAGTACTAGACATCTGCCTTTCTGTGGTATCCTGCTTTAGAAGATTCTCCCAGGTCTTTAAGTAGAGCTTGCCTCCTGGTCTGAGGTCTCAGGAACACAAAGACTTCACCTACAACTTCCTAAACAGCACCTGGACTCCTCTGGACTCCTTATTGCCAAAGGGTGCCAATTCAAGTTCCTGTGCCCTTGGAATCATGTGGTTGGTGCTGCAGCCCAAAAAAACAACATTGATGCCATCAACGATGCTGCCAGTGATGCACAACCTGCACAGAGGTGGTGGGCACTGCTCGTGAAGTGAACGACGCACTGCCCTGCCTGCACCGCATCTCTAACCCTCACCAATGCCTGTAAGTTATCAACCTCCCTTACACCTGTTCTAGCACTGATGACTGTAAACGCCAGTGCCAGCATCTCGCCATCACAGAACCGATAACTGATGTGGATGACTTCCCAAACTTATCAACCCCCACTGCTGAACAGAACCACCGCCTCACTGCCGATGCTGCCTCACCTTCCTTGCCAGTTCGGACATGACAACTCGCCTCCTCTTGAACTCGACGCCTTACCTCCGCTGTGGCAGTAAGGAGCTGGTCTTGCTTGGCCTCAACGCCTCACCTCCTTAATTCTGAGCATCGCCTGTTGACTTTGTTTCCAAGGTACTGTTATTTGGAGGTTGGTATGACTCTGTGGCCGGCCCGCGCACCTCACGGTCAGCACCGTACTTTGGATTTGTGACTGTCATAATAGCCCTAGTTGGAACTATTTGTTTCTACAGGTGTGATTTTTGCAATAATCATTCTAAAGTGATATTATGACATATATATGCTGGATTTATATCATTTTGGTCTTGTTTGGCTTAGATAAAAATATAAAAATTTTCTAAACTGATGTGGTGTCTATTTGTAGTGTTTTCATTGTGTTACTGTGTGCTTGGGTGCAAATACTTTAGGCATTGTCTTTGGGATAAGCCTTTCCGCTTGTGCCAAGCTACCAAAGGAGTGAGCAGGGATTATCTAAAGTGTGTAATCCCCTTACACTGACTAGAAAGAAGGGTCCCTACTTGGACAAGGTGCAAACCTCTGCCAAGTAGAGACCCCCATTTCTAACAGTGGGGTGCTAGTAATGCCCCAATCTCTCCGATTCCCCAATTCTCCAGACAGATGGCCGCTAAGAAAAATCTTTGGCCAATAAAAACTGCAAGTCAACAGTTTATAATGGCTCAAACGGGGCTCCCTTCATAGACTGGAGCATAGTGGTAGATCTCATGATGGAGCCAGACAGCCGATAACGGGTCTTTGAGAAAAGAAACTGATAAGGAGGTAAGAAGCCAACAGGGTGACATGGGAAACTGTGTTACTTCTTAAGGTCTGAATAGTTGCCCATGTTGCTTTAACAGTGGAAACTGCTAGACCTAAAGGAAATCCATTCCATCCCTTGAAAAGTTTAAAGTCTCGATAGGTTCACAAGTAGATGGAAACAGCCCTCTTTTCTGACACAGAGTTTCAAAATGCCAATAGCGGCTATAGATTTTTCTTGTAGATGTTCTCCTGGAGAGGTGAATACTCTCAGCAACCGCTTTGAGGCAACCTTGTACCTCTACAGCTCGCCTCTCAAAAGCCATACCCCCAGCCTCAAGCATTGCAGGTAGTAATGGCTCAGAGGAAGAAGCCTCAATGGAGATGGATAACTGAGAATTTACTTATAAGGGGTGCAGTTCCTCTGAAGGAGAACGATTAAGCAGGGACCCCTATACCTTTCCAGAACCACCAAAAGCCCCTCAGCATGATCCTATATGACTTTTACATGACCCTGGATATACGATGACATGGAGAAAACCAGTGTAGGATGCCTATAGGTCAATGAACTGAAAAGATATCTGACGCCCAAGATTTCACTGATGTGACCAGACTGCAAAATTGAGGCAGGAGAGAGTTGCCTCTGTGGTAAAAAAAAAATTCAACCAGGGTTGGCCTAAACTTTGGACAGTCCGGTGACACATCAGGGGAGTGAGTAATAGGGACAGTGAAGATGGAAACCTCTGAGTATATTTACAAGGGGATAGCACAACCAGAACTTCACTTTTAGCGACGTTCTGGTGGTGCTATGCCCTTCTCCATATTTACAAAGCAGCGTTAATCCAATTTTTGTGGCTTAATGCTGCCTTGTAAACATGGTCTTTTACATGCATCACTTTGCGTGAAAGGAGCCTGCAATGGGTGTTACTGTGGGCATTCCACTGCAACACCCATTGCTTTTTGACACTGCCTTAAACATTTACAAGGATATGTAAATCTGAGGCAGCGCCAAAAACAAATGACGTGCAATAGCAGGCATTAGAATGGCAAAACGGAGAGAAATACTTTTGATTCTCCTCATTTTTCTTTTCCATGTGTGCTACATTCTGCAGCACGCATAGAAAGAGCAAAACGCCATTAAATATTGTTTATGTGCAGGAAGGTGTCTTCCGGGGGTGGCTCACGGGGGGGTTAGGGGGGGGGGGGGGGGTTGGGGTTTGTAAACACACATGTCATACAACTTTCATTGACACTGGGACGGACAGACCGTGGGAATTGAAAAGACACACTATGTAGAAAATAAGCAAAGGCCTGTACCCATGTGTACATGATAGCCATTTTAGGCACCTTGGCCTCTTGCCCACTCATTAGAATCACTGGCTTCCCTCCTGCGCGCATTTGAGCACCCCCCCCCTCTCCCACTCTCACATACATAGACCATGAAACCCAGCACTCTGCGCGACCCTGCTGTGAAAGGCAACCCTCCTGCTTGACCCAGGCACCACCCCCCCCCCCATTTCCCTCTTGAAGAGGCACCCTTCGCCTCAGCCGACATAGCCCCCCCAGTTGTATCTGACTGCCCCTGTTCTCTCATGTACAGGTCATAAGATCTCTCTCTCTCTCTCTCTCCCTCTCTCTTTGCGCGACTCTGGCCCTGCATGCACCCTGACCCCCCCCTCCTTCTCCTCATATGAGCAAGTCATAAACCCTCTTCTTTCGCAAAGCCCTGTCCTTGAGAGTCACGGCCGCGCCTGACCAGCACCTCCTTCCCTTCCCCCGAGTTCGACTGACCACACATGTCCGAGGCCATCGCCTAAGCCAGGAGATACCATTTACTGCCCTTATTGTATGCCTAGCCACCCCACCCCCTGGGCCATGATCAGGCGCACACATCCTACGACACACTCAGCTGCATGATTGCCCTCCCCTCTTATCAGCAGGTCAAGGGTCCCCATTGTGAATGTATGTGGAATAGGATCATCACGAGGATTATAGGAATGTTTTCCTTTTGCGACACACTGACCTGATTGTATCATCAAATGTTCTGCAAATGTATAAAAGCCAGAGTCTCACGCTCACTTGTTAGAGCACCTCCCGAAAGACACTGTGTTTCGTGTCCGAAATGACTGGCTCTCCTCATGAGAATTAAACTCTGTTCTTGATTCCTGCTCCCAGCGCCCGTCTCTTTATTTTGGTAATTATTCAACATGGGAACTAAGAGGCGGTTTGCGCCAGCAGCCTGGGCATCGATAGAATTATGGGCTCACCTTCAACAATTGGCGCCCAACGTGGGGCCCATCAGTGACATAGGGTTCGGTAAGAGAGATCCAGACGAAGAAGTGAACGTCTAAAATGATCGGAGTATACCTGCCTTGAGAGGGCCCTAGCCCGGCTGCCGATCGACAGAACTTCACCAATTCTGAACGGACCTCTCTTGAGTGACCTATTGTCCTGACTGGAATCCCACAGGAATGCTACATGGAGTAAGAGAACGATCGGGCGCTGGAGGAAGGAGTCGAAGAACTGTCCGTATGGTCCGGTCCGGGTAAGATTAAGTAGGGTGTTTTTACGCCTGATTGGTAGGGTGGCTCTGTCCACCTGATTGATTGATTGTTTGTATTGAAAACCGGTATTTGTATACTGGCATTGTTGGTATTGGTTCATTTAGCTTTGAGGGCTACTTGACATATTGGTTCTCTTTTGAGAACGAGACATTCTCTGTTTGCAAACAGCGGCGAATAGGAACGTCGCCCCTCTTTGCAGATAGAGAAGGGTAGGTAATGCAGACTTTTGTCCCCGTTGTAATCCGTCATGCCTACTTTTCTCCCCACTGATTGTTTGAAGTCGATTAATAATCGATTGTTGCTCTTTGAGATCTTCCCTGTCTACAAACTGAGACGAGTAGAAATATTCTGTCTTCCTTTTTGGATAGCGAAGGGCAGGTAATGCAGACATTTGTCCCCGTTGTAATCCGTCATGCCTGTTTTTCTCCCCATTGATTGGTTGGTTGCCTGGACATTGTTGTTCCAGGAATTGTTTCGTTTGAGGTATTTTCTATTTGCAAACAACGTGAAATAGAAACACTCTATCTAGTCTTTGCAAGTAGAAAAGGGTAGGTTATGCCCCTTTGTGAATTCGTCAGTCCTACCCACTCCCCACTGGTTGGTTATTGTGGGGTAGCTCGCATGGTCCGCCCAGGAGACTACTCTTATGGAGGACATATGCTCTCTACTCATGGGCCATTTAATAGAAATAGACCGACTGGTCCGTCCAGGAGGCTACCCTAGTAAGTGGAAGTACATCGCTCGGTCTGTCCAGGATGATACCCTAATGAGGGAATATATGTTCCCCTTTTGATCGATAATCTCGTTCCACCCCGGACCATTTATTGGAGGGGACTCGTCTGGTCCGTCCAGATGTACCCCCCTAGTGAAAAGGACACATAAAAATATGAAGTGATCACCGTTCCCTACTAACAGAAAGCTTTAGCTCGAAACACGCTAAGGAAGAGAAAGAAAAGTAAAAAGAAATCAGGCTAAGTCAGTAACCCCCTGATGAGCTTTTGACTTCACCAAAAATAAGAAACATTAGAAATAATTCGTAATAAGAAATGTAAAATGGCGAAAAGATTCGATATCAGAACATAGCCACGAGGTAGCTAGGCTTCACTGCCTGTTCCTGTTCCCAACATGTCTGCCTCATTGCCCGCCCCGCCCAAATAACGGTCACATGAAATAGAAACAACTCAATAGGTACCTACCCCCGTTCCGGAAGCTCCCGAAGTGCAACAGGTCCGCGGTTACGCCCATCCGGAAGGCGAGGCCTGGAGGCACGAGGGACTCGCCTGCCCACGGTCGGGAGGAGGTGATGCTGGGCAGGCGGTCCAGGGGATGACAAGGACCTCTCCGTCTTCTCCCTTCTGCCGCCCTGCGGGCCGCGGGGAGAGAGGGGGCTGTCTTGCCTTGGCCACCGACCACCCCTCTCTCTCACCCGATCCGGCTTTTGCCAAAGGCCGACGCCAAGGCGAGAACGGCGGCGAATCAAGTAGTCCCGCCACATTTCAAATTCGCCGCATGCCATCGCCTGCTGGTCCAGAGCCGAAGCCAAGGCAAGAACGGCGGCAAATCAAGTAGTCCCGCCAGATGCCAAATTCGCCGCCTGCCGCCGCCTTCATAGGTACAGGCGGTCCTGCCACATTTCCGGCTCCCTGGAGAATCAGGTAGTCCCGCCACATGTCAAAAAGGGAGGGGGGGGCTGTCTTGCCTCAGCCGCCGACCACCCCCCCCCCCATCATCAATGGCTGGCACGGCCAATGTCGAAAACGATGGAGCCGGGGAACGGCGCGGGGTCGCTGGAAGGGGGAGGTGCCGCGAACGACCCTCCCCCACCTCCCTCCAGGTGGAGGCTTCCAGCGACACCCCAACACTCTTCGCTTAAAGAGGGTCAACATCAAAAAGAGGTCTTCTGCCCAGGACGGGCACACGCTCCATATCGCCTCTCCTCGACCTTGAAGATTCTATAAGAGCCGGGGGGCCCCCGACCCTCTGCATGGGTGCCCCCGCCCCCTTCACTGGGAACCACGACATCGGTGCTACTCCTGCCGGCACCAGACTCGGATCGGAAATGGCTAAGATGCCGCCACGGCACAGGCTTGTTCAGTTCCGGAGGAACACCAGAATGACCCGGTAGGAAAATTGTTGCCGCCCTTCCCACTCTTTGACTCATGGTCCATATTGTTAGACTGTTAACCACATAGCACGAGACTTTTTGAACTACCAACGGAAAGTCTGAGCCAACCATGTGAGACTAGAGACACTCTGACTGTGCTGGAACTTGCCTGACCCCACCCAAAATGGCGCCGACACAAAATGAGACGTTTTTAATGAACTTTGTTGCACCCCGATTGCGCAAACTTTTTGCCCCGAGATATATATAACGTTTTGGATAATGAAAGTAGAGATGAAGGATATTGAGCATGTGCTTGGACAATGAATTGACTTAGGGTGGGTACTGATTATGAGTTGGAAAATGGATTGGTGTAATTTAAGGTAATGAATGATTATTGGATGATGTATTTATGAATGTATTAAAAATGAATTACTGACATGCATCATGCTTGCTCTGTAGGGGAGTTTAATATGATTTTATTGCACTGCCGCACTTTATGCAATGAACTGCCACCAGCTTCGTTCTTCCCATGTACAGTTCCAATCTGCTCCGTGACTAGCCCACCGAGTTGTAGGCCTGTATTTATGTGTCAACCCTCTTTATTAAAGGTATTTTGGAAACGAAAGCATAGTTGTAGCGGATTGCATTAATGAGTTTTGAATGTCTTACTACTATGAGCAACGAGAAAGTATGATGAAGGCTAAAGGTTAAAAAGGACCCGATATTTAGCAACCACACTATGTGTGACAGGCAGCCGGAAAGATGCTTTAGAAGCCCAAAAAGCGACACCACAGAAATGCCACCTGACCGCCACCCTTGTACCCGATCAAAAGAGGTTACGACCAAGTAGCTCATGTCGCACAGATCGTCAATGATTATCTGTCTGACCTTTCTGGTCCATCTGGGCTTAAACGCCGTGATGGTAGGGAAATGCACTACGTGAAAATAGGTCGAGTATGTGGTAGGTAAAGCATTTCCGGATTACTGCACGTTGATGAGGTTTTGAATGTTGCCCCCCACCCCTTCTTTTTCCCCCCTTCTGCAGGTCACGTCGGAACACTGGCTGATGTATGGATGGACGACGACCAAACCGCCGATGAGAGGGGGAAAAGGGGAATATGAGCATGGTCCTTAGGACAAGTAAAAGTTTTTAAAAGACGTAGACTTAAACATGACTGTTCCTCCTTAGAACATAGCAACGGGAGGATGGACTGACATCGAGACTGGACAAGTACTGAATGACAAAAAATTTGACTAGAAACGACGCGTTAAATAATGTAACTGGACGTTTTGACTAGGTAGGGAAAGGACAAAGAAAAATTGTACGGGTAAGGGTTGCCACGGCACCACCAGCCTAGGAAGTTAGAAATGTTGCCGATGTTCAAAATGCACTGCCCCCTTTCTCACACTCTTACAGATATAGCCAAGCTGTCCGACTGTTTTCCCGATCAATACTTGCCGTTGCCTCAGCCTGGAGAACTTCCCACCAAAGGAGGGAACAGAAAAATGGTTTAAGATCCAACCATGGGTAACTAGCACGACCAGGTTAATTTCCGATCAACTAAACGGAGGTGTGAGTATTGGTAATTGGGAACGCTCGCAGGCGTGACAAACGAGAAGGAAAAGGGGGGAAGGGCAGAAAGAGCTAAGCACGTAGATAAATAGGATAGTAAAGATACGTAGGATATATATAAAAACAGATGTTGTAGACTAACAATTGTTTCCTGTCTTGTTGTGAATGTCTTGTATATGTGTAATACGTGTACCGTCTTCCCTGTCTGAGTTTGTGTGTGTGTAACGTACGAATATATGTCTCCCCTCTGTCTATATCTGCATGTTACCCGACCTTTGCTGTTCCGTGTTGTGAGCGCACTAAATGACCTATTTTCGTACACGTCTCTCTCTCTCTCTCTCTCCACCCTTTTTCCTCTCTCTCTACATGTCATACGTGTACCGAATGGCTCGTTTAGATTGCGGACGACTCTCACTCTCTATGAGAGTCTCCCTATTTTCTCTCCCTCTTTTTTGGTAAATTTGTGCCCCACCGGCACCAGTCTGATTTGATACATATTGAACACGAAGGTGTTCAGCGAAATTGACCGAAACTAAAATGACTGTATCTCGCCATGTTACTGCCTCTCCTTTCTGCAAAATGAATGAACTTGAATTGGCTGAGAAGGAAAGGACAGGTAAGACGGCTAAGGTCCCCCGATTTGGCCTTTTATAGGGGAACTATATGCCAATGGCATCCTAATTTTTATTGTCAGAGACAAGCGCCAAGGTCCAGATTGACCCCCCAATGCCCAGATTGCCCCACCCCTTTGCACCCAAGCACGAATGCCCGAAGCGTCCCCGCCCCACTTGATCGACCCCAGCTACTGTCCCCGATATATATATATGATGACCATGAGTAACTGCCGCCCCTCGAGAAAAACATGTTTGACTCTGTCTTTCAATGATTGCACACCCGCTTGTTTTAAAGAGTTAGCCAGCTCTAAAGGGAAATGTAAGACTGTTAAGGCTCGAATTAGAAGGACGAGTCTCTCTTGAATGTTGTCAATCTTGGGGTTTTTGTTGAAATACGCAGGTGATAAGAGTCCGACCTCTGTCCATATATGTCATGAACGAACGCCGATTAGACTTGGTGCGAACGCAGTAGAAATACCCACCTACTTACTTCATGGTAATAGACTTCTGACTATGACCAATGAGCATAACGCCAGGTGCTAGGATTGCGAGTGGAATTCATATGTAAAAATCTCTTCTCCTGCCAGTTCTCTAAAACTTGTTTTTACCCATTTAAAGATACTCAATCACCGGAGGAGAAGGGCCGGACGTGACGCACAGCGTGGCTGCAGATCATGAGACACATGCGACCTCAACCAAAGGTGGAGCCGCAGGACCACAAGAAACGGGACGAGGCAGCACTCTCAATGGCGGTAAAAGAAAGAATGAAGGGCTGTCCTGAAGCTCTCTGTCCGCCAACCCACGTGTGCCTGAAGCCTCCGTCCCTCTTTTCAAGCCCGATTGGTGGGCCTGCTTGCTTGTTACCCATTGCTCCCTTGGTCCCTTTGGTGTGTCCCGGGAAAATCTGCCCCCACTCCGCCCTCTCACTCCCATCGACTAACGAAACCGCACACCCTCTTTTCCATGCGACTCTCTGCTGAAAGGAAGAACAGCATCTAGATGGAAATGGGGTTACACCACGGAAATATAGGTGCCAAGCTTAAGGCGCCACTCAAAAGATTGGTTAGGGAACAGGACTGTGGTCTAACAGCAGAGGACTGACCGCACCCTGCAACGCGTAAGGATAGAACCGAGCTGGCCCTATAGCTCCACCGCGGGTGCTCAACAGCGCCGACGAAAGGACATGGACTAGAGCCTACCAGTGATGGCTCACTGATAAAAGACACTGTGACGAAGAGATCTTGCGTATTGAACTGAATTCCTCCTTTGACTACTTGGTCAAAATGTTCATTGGTCACATTTTTAAGTCAGAAACATTTATGCTATGTAGTGATTTGAAATGATAGGAACTCGACAAATGCCATCCCCTATGTGCTGCGTTCTGCCAAATACATCAACTGTCCATGATTATATGACCTATGTTAGTATTGACAAATGCAAATTCTTCGATCGCACCTGTTTATATGTACCTTCATCGACTGTAAAAATGAACTTTGCTATGTAAAAAGGGGCGACTGTAGAAAATAGGAAGTATTGATGTACATAGGCAACGTTCATTTCCCTTTTCCCACTCCCCTCCCTGCACGCACCGTGAAATATTGTAAAGCATTGACTGCATCCCTCAGCCCGCAAAGGCCTGTACCCATGTGTACATGATAGCCATTTTAGGCACCTTGGCCTCTTGCCCACTCATTAGAATCACTGGCTTCCCTCCTGCGCGCATTTGAGCACCCCCCCCCCTCTCCCACTCTCACATACATAGACCATGAAACCCAGCACTCTGCGCGACCCTGCTGTGAAAGGCAACCCTCCTGCTTGACCCAGGCACCACCCCCCCCCCATTTCCCTCTTGAAGAGGCACCCTTCGCCTCAGCCGACATAGCCCCCCCAGTTGTATCTGACTGCCCCTGTTCTCTCATGTACAGGTCATAAGATCTCTCTCTCTCTCTCTCTCCCTCTCTCTTTGCGCGACTCTGGCCCTGCATGCACCCTGACCCCCCCCCTCCTTCTCCTCATATGAGCAAGTCATAAACCCTCTTCTTTCGCAAAGCCCTGTCCTTGAGAGTCACGGCCGCGCCTGACCAGCACCTCCTTCCCTTCCATGAATGCCCCTCTATTGACGAGCCCTCCCTCCGCGCTCGATTGTCCACGCAGGCATGAATACCACTCCTTTGATGACCCCTTCCCCCGAGTTCGACTGACCACACATGTCCGAGGCCATCGCCTAAGCCAGGAGATACCATTTACTGCCCTTATTGTATGCCTAGCCACCCCACCCCCTGGGCCATGATCAGGCGCACACATCCTACGACACACTCAGCTGCATGATTGCCCTCCCCTCTTATCAGCAGGTCAAGGGTCCCCATTGTGAATGTATGTGGAATAGGATCATCACGAGGATTATAGGAATGTTTTCCTTTTGCGACACACTGACCTGATTGTATCATCAAATGTTCTGCAAATGTATAAAAGCCAGAGTCTCACGCTCACTTGTTAGAGCACCTCCCGAAAGACACTGTGTTTCGTGTCCGAAATGACTGGCTCTCCTCATGAGAATTAAACTCTGTTCTTGATTCCTGCTCCCAGCGCCCGTCTCTTTATTTTGGTAATTATTCAACATGGGAACTAAGAGGCGGTTTGCGCCAGCAGCCTGGGCATCGATAGAATTATGGGCTCACCTTCAACAACTAACTATATTAATTAGCCTTCAACTACTTAGAAGCTAATGCATAGCAGATACAACTGAAGAAAAGGTCGCATGTTTCCAGCATAAAGTCACTTCAGTGAGTGTCCTGATTAATTCAAATATGCACAGCGTAAAGTACAAGTGTGTGAGCCCTTCGACAAGCGATCTTGATACTTCCTGGGAAGCAAATGAGCATCATATTAAACTGAAGAACGGGTTGCATTTTACCAGAATAAAACAATTAAAAAGTTAAATTTGCTTGCTAATCACTAAAGGACTCTTCATTAAGGCTCCTTAGTTGAGACCGACGAACACATGATAAAGTGCTGTTGAATAAAAAGTGAAGATGAAAAGGGGAAAGCCTTTAAGACATACGGCCAGATTCATCAACGGAAATTCGGCTCGCAAAGGGCCAGATTCTGAGAATCTGGCCCTTTGCGAGCGCAATTTTTGCATTTGGGATTCATCATCCCAAATGCAAAATTCGCTATTATAGAATTCGCAAATTTGCGAGGAATTGCATTTAAGGAATCTCTATTTGAGATTCCTTAAATGCAATTCATGAAACATTTAACAATTGCGAATTCGCTATTTTGGGCCGCTATTTACAGCAAAATCAAACCTCGTGGTAAGTAGCGGAAACTTAGAAAAATGCACTTAGGAATGAATGGGGAGTCATTCCTTATTTGCGATTAGCAATTAGCTAATCGCAAATAAGGAAGATGTAGAAATCGCAATAAATATTGCGTTTTCTACATTAATCCCGTTTTGCGAGTCTATAATAGCGATTCCTTAATAATCGCTATTACAGACTCGCAAAACATGCCGATGATGAATCTATGTGATAGTTCCTCCATTTGATTGTGCAACCACTTTAAATTGTTGCTCCATGGTGGTATTACATTTTACCAATCATGCTAATACTTGGGGGCTCCGACCTTGCAAGCAGAACAGCAAGGCTTGACAGCATGTTCTTACTCCATTAGCTTTAAAGAGATTGCGTAACAGCTTTCTGCGCTACGGTTGCAATATGGGGCATATGCATAAATATGTGCATGAAAGATTAGTTTGACCCCTGACACAGCCTGTTTGACGGTGAAGTCAGTTCTGGGCCATGGTGGCATTGTATCCTTTTCTGGTAACAGGCTGAGTGTTAACGCTAAATAGTTATATATGTGAAAGCCTTTAATGGTTTCGAAGAGATAGCTCTATGGCATTGGTGATTTGTATGTGTTAATGCATAGCCATGGGTCGGCTTTTGTGGAAGCGTTGTGCTTCCTATCTTGCCCCTAGGATAATAGCCTTGTTTGTTAACGGCGAGTTTAAAAGTGTGCTTGGGTAAGTGTGCTTCCCACAGATGTTGTGACACCAGCATTTCTAAAGCCTCACTTCTCGACTTGACCCGGCAATTTGTTTGACTTTTATCCTTCCAGATTAGTTCTTTTACAGTGTTCAGACTACCGACTCTTACGAATGACAAGTATTTGAGAAGGGTGCTTTGCTGTGCTAGTGTTTGTTTGTAGAACCCAAATTATAACCGGATTTGTCCCTGTGACATGTGTTGTGGGACAAGGAATTGCTGGTGGCAGACTTTACTCTGGGCATCATTCAAAAATAGACTACGTTTTCCCAGTAAGGCTACTAATAACAGCATTGGGGTCAGTTTTGCTTTGATTGCTGCCAAAGTTAGTTTCCAAGTTGGTGTAGGAAACTTGCTGTGTAGTTTTTGAAAGGCGGCAATCAGTGAAGCAATTGGGCTTTTAGAGAGCTTTGATGGAGCCCGGGAGAGTGGCGCTCACTTATCCAAACCCAATTGCATTAATAGCTGGGGCACCATTATACTGTACTGCTTTCCAGGTACCATTGCCCTCCTTTTTGTGGCCGTTCCCAAAATGACTCTTTTAGTTTTGTCTAAGTTGACTGTCATCCAGTTTGTTATGCAGTAAGGAGCTGGAGGTAGGTGTCTCCCCCTACCAAAAAGACGCTGTGGTGGTTTTGCATGGACCTGTCGAGAAGTCGGAGTTGCAAAAAGGAAGTTGGAGGTCCAGTTGCTTGCTTTCTCGTTGAGGCGATTTCTCATGTGTCTGCGATTTCTCAGCAAACCGGCTCCAGTCTCATCCGCTGTGAGCATTACGGGTGAGGTTGGCTGTAGTGAGAAGAACCATTGCGCTGCTCTGGAACACACCCTGTCTACAGGGGCACTCATCAGGTTTCATTTTTGTGGTCCCTATCATAAATCGACACCCCTTTTGTAATTCCAAGCAACCTGCTTCCACTACCGGCAACTAATAGAAATAGAAGAGGTACATGCTGCTTCTCTTCACCCTGATCCTCGCACTGATTGTCAGGGAAGTAGAATGAAGAATGGTCTATCCTCTACAAGTGGCAGCCATCTTGGATAGGACAGTTTCAATTAATCCTATATACTAGAGTACAATGTTCTCCCTTTATTGACTTTCAAATCTACAGCGTATGTAAATAAAAATGCCCTGCTCACTATAAATTTTGAAAACGCCTAATGTTGGCAGATGTTGATTATTCTCCTATCCTTAGGGCTAAATATTGATGGTCTTATATTTGGATAGATGAATATGAACGTTTAGAGGCGAACACTTGACCCAGTTGGTTGCTCGCCTACCTGCCCTCTCAACTCTTTCCTGAGATGCACTCTAACATCCCCCTCAGAACCATTTGGGTTGAATCCCTTTTCCTCCACTATTCCTCCCTTCCACCTCCCTCTCCTAGTATTTGACCTCCAATATATCATTAAATCACTGACTTATTAGTACAGCTCTCACAATGCTCTACCAACTGTTCCCCTCCTTGAACCCGGTCACAGCCTGCCTCATCAGAACGTAGCCTGCTCCCCTGAACCCTTGTTTTGCCACCATGGCCACACTCCTCAGAGGTGCTCCTGTAGATGGTATGTGGCATACAAAGTACACTATTCCTATTATCGTCTTGATCCCTGACACTAGCTGTCAACATTGCCGTTTTTTCGGTCAGTGATTGTGATTAGCTTCAATATGGATCCAAAAATCTCAAACCCCATTTCTACGAATTTAGAGCCATCGGTCTGAATGCTTTTATAATCAAATAACTAACCATCAAATAACGCATCTAAAAGCTGTAAACATTTACTCCTAAAATCCCACCCAGAAACCCTTCTCTCAGATCCCTTCTTCTGCATAAAAAAGGTGCTAAAATAAGCAATCTTTTCTTCTTCACGGAAAGATGTGCTCAATGGAGGAAGGTCCTTTACTCACTGCTCCAGATCACCACATCCAGGAGAACTTCTCATGGACTTAGACTTACAGTCGCCCCCTCACTGGTATATAGAGCAGAAGCTACCATTTCCCTGTACAACAAAGGGACTAACCTTATCCAATCTTCAGACCGTAAACTAGACATGTTTGACAATATTTTCCCCATCATCAAGAACACAGTGACTAGCACTGAATCCTCCCCCCTCCCTAGGACACACCAGTTCCTCAGGTTACCCCCAAAATCTTCATAGTGTATCATCTCACATCCTTGACACCTCATCGACCCTATAGGGACCACAATACATAATAGTAATTCTCCATCTACTCCAGGTGGGACTGAGTCCCTCCCTTGCATCAACCAAATTGGTATGCATGCTCACCGCTTCTCTAGAGCAGCTAGCTCAGACTTGGTAAGCTCCAAAAGTAACACCATTACCCCGGCTATTCCCTTGACTTCCAAGCCCACTACTTCTGATATTGTGAGTGTACTTAGGATTCTCTCTTTATGCAAATTGGTGACACCCCTGAAATCTGCATGCCTGAACTGGGCTAACAAAATGATTCCTATGACCTAGCATTGCACTTAGCTAGGGGTTGCACCTCTAACCCTCTAACTTACTCCAGAATTCTACCTTGCTTCCGCATTTTCTTCCGGCCCAATGTCTTTCTAACTCTTCATCCCCTTCATAGCCCCTAGCCTCAAGTCTCTGAAACCCACCTCACCTCGCTTCTGCAGGCTCTTCCAGGCCAGTTTCCTTCTATCTCTTCATCCCCTAGCCCATCCCTCCTGCTTGGTCCCCTGCCCCAAGTATCAGAAAACCGCCCCCACACATCATTGGAAACCAGGCCGGACAGTATCACACTTTCCATCCAACAACTTAAGGTGGACGTTCAAAGCCTTTTACACATCACCTCCGAGTTGTCAGTTAATTATAGGTTAAACTGGTCCTCAAAGACTAATTGCCATAACTATGCACTTTCCTCTAACTCCTGCTCCAGGCTTCCAGCATGCCCTCCATCAACTAAGACCTTACCAAGGATCTTCTCTGCTCTAAAGATGGAAAACCACACCGACCCTAATGACTCCTCTCTGCCCTTTTATTTTTAGAATTTTATATAGCGCAAACTAGACCCGAAGATATTGGGTAATAGAGCGCTTTACATAGCACCAGTTTCGTTACATGAGGGCACATTTATTTTTGTAAGGCATGGGCATGGGTAGATTAAGGGATTTTCCCAGAATCAGAGGATGTTGAGCGTCGTTGCCGAGACTCGAACCCGGTTCCCCAGCTTCGACGTTGACCTCTATAGCCGTAAGGCTACAAATTTCGCCCCCATATCGCACTTCAGATTAAAAGATCCACTGTCTGACAAGGATATTCATTTTGCCATTCTCTCATATGATCCAACATATTCCGCTAACACAGTTAACTTGTACCAAATAGAGGCAATCCATACGGACCCTTTCAGAGAACCTAAGGTAGACCCCAGATCCTTTAATAAGAACAACCTTACTAGAGTCATCACCACACTTTCTACAACAGTGGACACCAATCCAAAACTCAAATGCATGCTTCTTAACTGCAGATCAGCAGTAAGACACGCTGCAGACATTGCTTCCCTCATCCTTACACATGATCCTGACCTGGTAATGCTGACTGAAACCTGGTTAGATGACTCATCTGCACCTATTCTTGACATACTAGTGCCTCCTAACTACGTCATCATTAGGTTAGATGCATCTAGTGGACAAGGTGGAGGCAT
Organism: Lissotriton vulgaris; assembly: GCF_964263255.1. Taxonomy (NCBI): domain Eukaryota; kingdom Metazoa; phylum Chordata; class Amphibia; order Caudata; family Salamandridae; genus Lissotriton; species Lissotriton vulgaris. The sequence continues at coordinate 1,474,963,027 of NC_141685.1, forward strand.
TGCCTGAATACATCAATACATCATAACAGTCTGTCTGTCAAACAATCGCAATCTGCTGTCTTGTCATCATGTGAATACTTGTGCATCGAGGTTGCTTGTAGCAACAGGCATTTATGCAAATTTCATGTGCAGAACTTCACGACACTCAGATCTTCCTGGGAGATTTCAACCTCCACTGAAATTACATAAAAGAATTAGCAGTCAACAGCCTTAAATCCTTCTTGGTAAACCTTAACCTAATCCAAATATGCAACAGCCCGAATCACATCAAAGTAGGTACCTTAGATCTAGTCATCTGTAAGATCAACTCCATTCATCTTGAATCTATCGTCCCTTGTGGCTGGACAGACTACCTTGCATCACCTTCCTCATCTCAGATTTTGTAAGAGTTAATAAAATCCAGTCAAAGATACCAAGACACTGGCAAACAAACCTGTAAAACATCAACTTGTGTGATCTGACTGCCCTTAGTGATAACATCATGTCCCCTCCTGTGGACATTTCGGATGTCCATAACCTCACAGACCATTATAGCCACTCTATGACAAGCAAGGTCTCCAAACCTGGATATAATATAAGTCTAAATACAGAAAGACGAAATCTGAGAATAGCGGAAAGATTGTGGAGATCCTCACCCTCTCTCGAACATCTCAACCAGCTGAGATGATTAAGAAATATCTAAAATAAATGCACTAGATGATCTAAAGCTAGATATTTCAGAAACCAAATAGTGCAATCAAAAAAACGACTAAAAAAGTAGTTGGAACTCATCAAGCTTCAAGCAAACAGAGAGGCTAACCTTTCCTCAGTGGGTCCCTGTCCACTGCCTGACTGAGAAGAATTCGCGGACTTTTTCCTTGAAAAGACAACTAATATCTACTATGGTCAGCCTTGGAGCACCTACCGTTCACACCTCCTATCACCCTAATTCCTCCTCAGTCTGATGTGACCCTGCCCGCTTGGGTCTTCCCCCCCAAAAAAACAACACTTGCTGGGGAATATTCAAAATTTTGGATGAAAGCACTATATGCATAGCTCTTGCTACTGTGAAACCATCTAACCACTTTAATGACCCATTGCCATCGAACTTCTTCTCTGAGATCAGATCCTCCATACTCCCACTTTGGTCTAATGTAGTCAATGACTCACTACTGCAAGGTGCTATTCCGGATTGCCTAAAGTCTGGGCAGGTCCACCCCTATTCTAAAAAGTACATCTGCAGAACACTCTGACATACACAATTTTTACCCAATTTCCAACATTCCCACGGTAGCAATGCTCGTCGAGAAATGTGTTTGCGTCCAGCTTTGTCACCACATTGATCAATTCAAACTTCTAGACCAATTCCAATCCGGCTCTTGTCAAGGTCATAGCACGGAATCTGTTCTCATATTGCAGATGATACACTAAGAATGCTTGAGCAGAATGAATCCTGCCTTTTGATCCACCTCGACCTATTGTCAGCTTTTGGTACAGTACAGACCTGTTGATACACAGGATGGGGCTTTCTACGCCTGTACTAACCTGGTTCTCCTCAATTCTCCACAATAGAACCTAAAGATTCAAAGTGAATCAGTCTTTGTCTCATTCCTCATCGGTCACCTTGGGGGCACCACATGGGTCCTCACTCACACCCACTCTCTTCAACTTGTTCATGGAGCCTTTAACAGAAATGTTGAAACTATCCAGCATTCGCTATCACATGTGTGCAAACGACACCCAACTGCACTTGATGGTCTCCACCCCTGAAGACATCAGGTTCCTCAACTCAGCTTTACAGAAAACACAAAGTTGGCTGACACAACCACCTGAAATTAAACGCTCTTAAAACTGAATTCCTCATAATCACCCCACCCAAACCGTCACCAGTCATCGAAGATTGGATGAATCAACTAACAGCTCTTAATAGCATGCCATGCATCATTGATTCCACAAACTCATTGGGAATAATGCTAGATAAGAGTCTGAACAGGCAGAATCACATTAGTGCACTCTCCAAAGGTGCGAACTTTCAGCTGAGCATCTTAATGAAAATTAAAATTGTCCTCCCCTATAATGACTGAAAGGTTGAGGTGCAAGCCCTAGTGATCTCTAATCTGGATTATGGAAGCACAACCCTCTGTGGCCTTCCGAGACAGAGGACGGCTCAACTTAGGGCCGCTCTCAACTCTGCTGTAAGCTCTTAACATGTTCAAAAAGAAACAGTCATATCATGCCCGAGCTGATATCCCTAAATTGGCTCCCATATGAAGCAAGGACTTAATTAAAAATTGCATACATGACCTACAGAGCCATTCATTTCAACACCCTGATATACCTCACACAAAAACGTGAGCTATTTGATGGCTACAGAGCTCTAGAAGTGCCAGCACCTAATGCTCAAACCACAGAAATTCCATTACAATCGGTCCTTCTCTGGGATTGCTCAAAGAATCTGGAATTCCCTGCCCCCTGAAGTCAAACTAAATCCCTCGATTGCCTCTTTCAAAAAGAAAGTTAAAGCGATGTTGATGAACAAACTTCTGCCTTAGAACCCTAGCTTCCAAGGCTCTTTAGGACACGCTTGGTTCTATGAGACTGCTGTGATTGTATGTTGATCTGTTGGTTTTCTATTACTTCCTCCTATACTTTTTGCGATTACTTTATTGTAAAGCACTCTGATTACCCCCTGTGGTCATCTTCGCGCCATATGAAACCTTTTTAAATAATCAAATGAATAAAAGTGTTAAGCAAGTTTTGCAGACCATCCTCATATTGAAGTGACATAAATGGGTGTTTACCCATTCAGAACATTGCTCGGATCTGAGATGAATAGATTGAACACGATTGAACATTTTGTAGCAAGGACACAGCCTTGTTTTAAGCTTCATCTTGTTAGAATTGTTGGAGTTAGGTCCTTACTTGTGACAAGGCTAGCCTGTACCCAAGTGTCAGAATACAATGTCTTTAGTGCTTGTAGAAGGTTTGCTGGGAAGTTCCATGAGATGCCAATTTACACGAGAGCAGATTCCTGTCAACATAGTCGAAGGCTTTTGAAAAATCAATAAAACATATGTAAAGCAGTTGTTTTTTTCTGAGAGTGTGTTGTTATTAGGGCACAACGGGCCACACGTTTGGCTGTTGTGTTCTATCTAGGCCAGAAACCTGTTGTATTAAATGAGAGAGGGCCCAATTCCTCCCCTCAGTTTTCCAAATCCTATAATAGAATGCCAGAGAAGATCTTTGCATCGTGTCTAATGGTGCAATCAAGCGATAGCTGTCTGGGGCCGAAAAGGGCTTTTTTTGTTGACTGGGGGTAGGATTGACTCTTGCCAAGACTCTGGTATGCGATTTTCATGAAGGCTGTAGTTGAATAGTTGGCAGAGTATTTTGCTCCATACGTACAGATTATGCTTGTAGTTTAAGGCACAACCCCATTTGGGCCAAGCACCCCTTTGCCTCTTATTTTCTTTTTTTACACCACAAAAGGGGCTTTGGAAACGGCAAGAACTGGAATGTCTGCCTTGTTGTTTATACACGGCAGGGCTAGTTCGGTGCTGTGATATAATGATCCAATGTGTGCAAGCCACGTTTGTTGCAGGACGTTATTGTCAACAGCACAAGCGAGGCCGTGCTCTAGCTGATTGATCAAGGCCCACAAAGATTTGCTTTCTTTTTTAATTGCAGTCTTGTACAATTTAGATCCAGTCTTGCTTGTTCCCTGCACGTTTTTCCTCCCAAATAGCTTTCTTATGTTACTTCCTGATCTCTGTAAATTTAAGAGAAGGAGAGCTAGGTGTGTGCAAGTGTTACTTTGACTTTGCAGATTTTGAGGTGCGCTTCTGTTGTTTGAGAGTTCTATTGTACCATTTGTTGTTGGCCATGCGTTGGTGGAGCAAATGTTGCCATTTGCTTGATCCAGGGGATTTTTTTTATCTGCTTGTATGTTTGCCCAAGCAGCCACCGGATTCTATGGCTCCCACCTGCCTTGTGGGTTGGTCATTTTCTATCTCTCGTATTTTTCCTAAGTGACCTCCGCCTGTGTTATTCAATGCCAGATTGCTCCTCTTGACGGCCTGTATTGCAACTTTCAGCAACATGATAATTGTTGTTTGTGATCTCTTCCATCAATCGGTAGTGGTCGATTTCTCTGCAGCCTTCTGCTGAAAAAGCTATGATGCTGTGGAATGGGTGGAAGGAGACACATATGTAGTTTAACACTGACTCTTCTGATTTTGGTTTTCGAGTTGCTGCCATTGGGTAATCTGAGATGAACCTTTCATTCAGTGTCCTAAGGCCCTTAACTTTCAAGCGTTAACAGTAGGTGTTGGTCAGCTCTGTCAAGTTTTGCATATTTAGAGACCTGCTCAGGTATGTTCCAGCCAGCATCCAAGTTGCATGCTTCAGAGCTAATCCAGAGGTGGTTAGCCAGATTTAAGTTAAAGTCACCGGTCTCTATCCGTTCTCCTCACAATTGTTGGTTGTTAAGTTCGAGCGGAGCTTGTTTCAAGGTTGCAATTGCTTTTTGGCTGCGGGGCCCCTCAGGGTTCAGGTAGACATTCACCACCAGGGCCTTGATTTCCCGAGACTCATATTTCCAGTTCTATGTAAGGAGAGTTTGTTTCAAGTTCGATTGCATTTATCGTTTTGTTGAGGGTCTCATAAATGCTCATTCCACCTTTTGGCTTGCCATTACCTCCGTTTTTTCTGCAGGTTTATAGAACTTTGCTTATCCACGGAGGAGTGTTTATCCAAGGCTCCAAATCTCCTTAAGGCACATCAATAAATCAGGTGTATGCATAGCGCAGCTACTCACCTGTAAGGGCTTCAAGACACTGAGGGTTTCTAGTAGGTTTCTAGATCAGGGTGCAGTGCGATTTTGTTTGTGTCAGCAATGATCCATGAAGCTAGAGTGATCTTAATATTGAGGAGATTGGTCAAGTTTTCTGTTGGTACCTGAGTACTAGGAACGGGCGTGAGGGTCAGCCATGAGCCACTCTAGACTTGTGTTGCTAGACAGTGGTAAGTCGGTACACCTGGTTCCGTGTATTGTATGTAGATAAGGTAATTTTGAAATGTTGCTTTACTTGAAGTAAGTCACTGAACGGACCTTTTGCATCTGCAAACACAGATTGGCTGTGTAATGGCAAAGTGGACTGGGACATGAGGTGAGGATATTTCCCTGACACTGGCAAGCTCACATGGATTCCCCACTCTTCCAGCAGGGCGCTGTTCTGAAGAATAAGACGGTCCTTGATTTTAAAGTCATAACATTGAGTTTCAGGGGATTCCCTACGAATGTCTGACAAAATATCGAAATCAAAAATATCGAAATACAAAAATATCGGAACAAAAATATTGAAGTCAAAAATATAGGAATCCTATCCCTAACAAGGTAAGTACAAAAATATCGAAAAATTAATATCGTAGTACAAAAATATCGAAATTAAAAATATCGTTTTTTTAAATGTATTAACAATAATGTAAAAATAATTATAAAATACATATAATGTTACAAATATTAAATAAAAATATTAAAACATAATTAAAAAATTAAAACTAATACATATACATTTAAAATAAATTAAAAACTTAATAATTTGATGTAATTTTATATATTTTAATTTCATTTAATTGATTTAATTTAAATTTATTTTATTTTTACCCTGTGCGACTGTACCCCAAAAACCCAAAACTGACCCTGAACCCTAAAAATACCCCTTTACCCAAAAACCCAAAACTGACCCTGAACCCTAAAAATATCCCTGTACCCCAAAAACCCAAAACTGACCCTAAACCCTAAAAATACCCCTATACCCAAAAACTGAAAACTGACCCTGAACCCTAAAAATACCCCTTTACCCAAAAACTGAAAACTGACCCTAAACCCTAAAAATACCCCTTTACCCAAAACTGAAAACTGACCCTGAACCCTAAAATACCCCTTTACCCAAAAACTGAAAACTGACCCTAAACCCTAAAAATACCCCTTTACCCAAAAACTGAAAACTGACCCTGAACCCTAAAAATACCCCTTTACCCATAAACTGAAAACTGACCCTGAACCCTAAAAATACCCCTTTACCCAAAAACTGAAAACTGACCCTGAACCCTAAAAATACCCCTGTACCCATGAACTGAAAACTGACCCTGAACCCTAAAAATACCCCTGTACCCAAAATTAATTAATATTATTTAATTACCAATTAATTATTAATTAACAATAACAATAAAGTAAATATATTAGCACATTTGCTGTAATTAATTTAATTTAATAATTAATATTATTTTGCCCAATTAATTAATTAAGAATAACAATAAATTATATATAAAAAAATTACTATAATTAATGTAATAAAATAATTAATAATAATTAATTACCAACTAATTAACAATTATAAATATGTAAAAAATTATAATAATTAATTAACTAATTAATAGAAATTAATTACCAATTCATTATTAATTAAAATATGTACAAACATATATCAATTAATTAATTATTATTAAATTACTTCCCACCCTATTCCCCTATAAACCCATAACCCGCTACAGAACATATTTATCAATTACTCAATTAATTAAAAATAATTAAAAATTAATTCTCAATTAATTAATTAATAATTCCTACTAATTAATAATTAATTTAACATAATTACATTACTTCCCACCCTATTCCCCTATAAACCCACAACCCGCTACAGTAGTAAAAAACAATATTTAATTAAATTACATTAAAAATAAATAATAAAACATAATAAATACAATATAATATACACTAAATTTATTTAAAAATTGATATTAGTAACATCTAAGTTATTAATTTCGATATTGTTAACATCGATATTTACAACTTCGATATTACTGATATCATACCAATATCGATATTTAGACTGTCGATATTACTTACCTTCGATATTTTTGTATATCGATATTTAAACTTCGATATTTTGGTATATCGATATTTAAAACTCGATATTTTGTCTGTGTACCTTCCCTACACTCCCCTGGTCCAGGCGGCAGGAAAGCTATGCGATCCAAGTCCTTGCTGTTTATGTGGTCAAGTTCTGGGAGGCACGAGCAGTTTTTAAGTGTATGTGTCCTGTTTAAAATATCCCAGGGACCTCGAGAGTTGTAGGTTGGGCAGAAAATTAACATAGTCGATGTGCCTGTCTCAATTTCTGTTTTGTTATGCCCCTGTACATTACTGGAGACTGAGGACGAAGCCATGTGAGGTATTAATACCTTTTCTGCTTGAGTGGAGCTTCTCTATGTGTCCATCTTTGCAGGGCTCGTGCATGTTGTAGGAAGTAGGCTTCCACACAGGAGACTGGACAGGGCTGCTCCATTTTCCTGAAGCATGTGTGAAGATTAGAGTGCCCTAGTTTCAAGCTGTTTGAAGTGTATTGGCATCCCCAGTTTTCTGATTATTTATTACTGGTGTGTGGATTGTACTCTCAGGTAGGCAGATTTCTAGAGTCAGTGGGTCTAGCTGGTCATTAGGCTGTTTATCAAGGCTTTTTGCAGATTTAATTACCTGCTCTTTGGGCTGCATTGTAGGGGGGCTCTTATTTCAATTGTTTTGGGTGTGCATAACTTAATAGATAATTGCGGGTTCAGGACATGGTTGGTGGCACCCTGTCTGTTCCCAAGGTTGTGCGGGCCAAAGCTCTGGGGCTCTGGTTCTTTTGAGGCTTGACGAGCTGTGACAGTATTGCATTGACCTGTATGCCATATTGTAACAACATCCTTTAATTTTCGGGTATCTGCAGAGGGAACAGACTTGCTAACATTCCTGGCCATCCGGTTTTATGACCTCAGGCAGCTTTAAAGATTTTTTGTTCAGTATTTCCCCCCTTTTTGGTTTTCCTTGAGAGCACCAGTTCAAAGCTGGGAGATCTGGGATTTGCTGACCCATTTCCCTTTGGGTTTCAGTTGAGATTTGATGAATTATGTTCTCAGTTTGGCCCACATTGTCTTTGATCCAATTTTTCCTCTGCATACTCGCCAAGCTGATTCAGGTGCAATGAGCAGGATGAGTCTGGACATGTGGACGATCGAAAGTTATCTGTGGGGGTATCATTCTCCCCCTGATGCGAGTGCCTATCAGTTTGCAACATACCCAGTTTCCTTGGTCAGAGACTGCTTTTTCAAATTTCTACTATCATGTCTTTCATTACATCAAGTCGTTTTTGAACGACCGAGCTGCAGCTACAATACTGTGTTCTTTCTTCTCCGTAGGACTGTGCTCTTGTTATCAAGGAGTTCAGTGTTTCCAGTTTTTGCTTCAATTGCCATAACATATGATGTCAATGTTTGCAGAACTGATATTTTTATATTAATCTACCAAGGTGGACGATGTGGGGCCATCTAAGTGGTGCACTGCAGGGGCAATTCTCGAACTTGATTTAAACCGAATTACGCTTCACCACCTATAGAGTCATTGTCCTACCTCTACCCAACAAGAAACAATACACTAAATAAGATAGGAGCGTACTGTATTAATGTGTAAGAATTTTTTTTTACAATCAAATAAAGTTTATCAATAACAATCTTTTAGATGAGTCTTGTTTTCTTGAATATTCTTTTATTTCTGTTTCTTGTGTGATAGTCATAACATAAACAACAGCCGACGCGTTTCGTCCTATGTCTAGAACGTCATCAGGGCTTATTTTCAAAATGATGCTTCCAACTGGTACACCCAGGATTTATCGGGCCATGGGTGCAGACTGACGGACGGATGGAGAGTACTTAACATTCAGAGCGCATCTAAATATGACAACGGCAATCCTGTTTACTATATGGAAGTGCTAATGGAACTTATATTGTGACAATAGCGATTGTGAAGATTGTGGATATTTCATTAAGCTGAAGGTTGTGGAATACCATTGTTTAAAGAAACTTGGATGAGGGAACGCTACTAAAAAGGAAACTGTTTGATATACAAGGCTACACGTTATTTATATTGAATATTCATTTTTTCACATCGCTCTCAAGATCCATACGCTAAAGAATTCTTAAGCATCGATAACCAGTTGGAAGCATCAGTTTGAAAATAAGCCCTGATGACGTCCTAGACATAGGACGAAACGCGTCGGCTGTTGTTTATGTTTTGACTTTCACACAAGAAACAGAAATAAAAGAATATTCAAGAAAACAAGACTCATCTAAAAGATTGTTATTGATAAACTTTATTTGATTGTAAAAATAAATTCTTACACGTTAATACAGTACGCTCCTATCTTATTTAGTGTACTGATATTTGTATATGTAGATTGTCAGTGTTAATTGTTGCTGCTGTTGTAAAGGCCATCAGTAAACTGTAGAGGGAGCTCCAGTCTGCTCCTTTGCTGTTCCATTTCTCAGGGGGGGCTCTGCTTCTCAAACTCGCTTTCCACGTCGGGATCTAGGCTATATTTGTGGACCTCGGGGGTTCGGGTTTTGTCTGGGATGGATGAGTGCTGCTCCAGTCTGGTCCACTATCATTCATTTCCCAGCTTGTCTCTGCGCATTGGACCCACTTTGTTCCTCGAAGGCCAGACTTTTGTTTCAAAATGTGATGCCCTCCCTGGTCAGCCTGAAAAGCTTTTGATCTGCTTGGTGGCATCTCTTCTGGAATTGTCTGTGCTTCTGTGCTGTTCATCTTGTGAACTAGTGCTGTAAATGTGGGCCCCACTTGCCTATCTTGCCCTGATCTGGGGAAGTAATTATGCACCTTAGTGAGAGCATGGCGGCGAGGGAAAGATCTTCCTTATGTATAGGACTGTACTTTTGATGATTTAGCTGAGATGTCAATTTGTGCCATGGTTCTCCTGTACATAGGTGAACTGATGCAGAAAACTTTATAAGCCTAATCTCTGGGGATAACGGGTATCCTTGATTTAGGGAGCGCGGGTGCAAAGAGGGCTACAGGCAATTATAGGTATTAGCAGCCTCCAGGTGTAACCAAGGCCCCATGTTACTATGTCCCATTTCCAAGTTCTGCATGATTGCGATGTCACTTGGAGATCTTATGGTTGGATGATCTGCAATTAAGTCCAACAAGTCATTCACTGGGGCCTTTTGGTGAAACTACTTACTTCTCTCAGGGGGAAAGTATTCCTGTATAGTTTTTTTCCATTTTGGTTGGACTTTGTTTGTTCATTTCAAATGCTGCTTTGTCCTTAGATTGATTCAGTCATTCCCTATCCCGGTTTACATTGTAGGTGGAGGATGGTGATGAGCTCCTGTTCCTCTGTTTCCTCATGTTGATTGTAGAAGATCCTTTGTGTGTAAGTTTCTTTATCGTGACATGTTCCTGTGTTCTGTGCTCTATCGTGAGGCATTAGCAAAAGGGAGCTACGGGTTCTCCTTTTAAACGAGCTACGGTGGGCTCCAAGGGAAATGAGAGAAGCTAAGCATTTTTAGTTTTTACTTTATTGTACTTTTCGCATGCTTTTGTTGTCTGGGGCCTTGAGTGATTGGCTTTACTTTGGCCCTTGCGCTGGGCACAATTGGAGTGTGGCCAGAATTGTGCTTAGATGTGAGCCCCACTGGATTCTTTGTATCAAGGAAGCCAATGACTCTAGTTATCGTGCGTCAGTGATTGATCCCACTGGTGCGTACTCCCACTGGAAGCAGAACTTGTGTCTGGACAGCAGTTGATGCCAGTGGGTGGTGCTGTGCTCCTAAAGAAGTTCACCAGGAGTATGGGCGTTGTCACAGATTTTATATGTGCACATTTGTGGTTATTAAGGCCTCAGTGCTAAGGCTTAAGGCTTGTGGCTGCATCTATAATTTAGCGGCAATGTAGAGTTATAGCAGATAGCTTTGTTTGGTACTCGAGTAACTATTTCCATTTGGTTACTATATTTGGGGAGGGGTCCAACCTGCTTACACAACTCGTTGTCAGTGCTTGCTGCACTCTACCGAGTGCTTTTGGGACCACAGTGCCTGATGGGCTACAGACTCTTCAGCAGCCAACAGGCGTCCAGAGGGGAGGCTTGAGAAAAAATGCCAAGGGGTCGAGGGAGATATCCAAGCAGGAGCGCAATGACCTGTCCTGTAAGCCGTACCCAGAACTAGATGGGCTGCTTCAGCAGAGCCTCTGCGCTAACTCTTTGTGTTGGCTGACTACGGCCTCCACCCTTGCTTCTCACTGTGCAGGGGTCCCGTAGGTAGATTCAGCAGGGTGCTAAGCGGGGTGCAGCACCCAGCTCCTAGCCTTGCCCCCTGCGGCCATGCAATGTACCTCACCCGTACCTTGACCATGGGGGGTGTAGTCGCTGGTTTCCCTGCCTTTTTCCCAGCCAAGAGCACTGCCAGACTCTGAAGGCAATGCTCCTCTTCGAGGTCTGAGAAACTGCAAACCGGAAGCAGTGCAGCTTAACCTCATTAACGCAATGGTACGTTGGTTTTATAAACTGGTCATTGTAACTAAATATTACAGATGAAAACTTTGTCACGAACGGCTGCTTTTTCCTACTTATTTTCAGTATATATATTTGTTTCATTTCTTTGGGAAAACCTTGAGGAATCTACACGTGTCACCCCTTGCTGAATTTGGAATTTTGTCTACTTTTCAGTTTACCTGGATCACCCATGAGTTTCACACTGGTTTCCATCACAAACTGGCTGTAGATTGAATGACAAAAATAGTAAAAATGGGCCATCTCTTTAAAAAATGCAAAACAAAAATATGTTTTTTGATTCAGCTCTACATGTTCCTGGAAGGTGGTGACGTTAGAACAGATAACCGTTCATTGATGTCATTTCTATGAAAAAAACACTTTTATCCAAAGCACTTTTTCAGATTTTTTGGGTACCCTGGGTACCTCTAGACTCCTCAGGAAGTTGGATAAAAAAGGACGCTAATTTAGTGTGGATTCCTTATATGGAAAAGAAGTTATTGAAACCTAAACAAAAACTACCCCAAATAGGCAAACAAAAATGGCTCAGCACTGGGTAGAGGCCCAGTAGTTAATGGATTAAAGATAATAGGCCACTTAGTGAGTCTCTTAAGATGCGAAGGTGTCTTCGGTTCCATCTGCTTTGCATGGCGGTGACAAACCTAACCTTTTTACATAAATGGAAGACTGCTATGGAAAGTCTTACTTTAAGAAAATACTATATTTTGTAAATGCTAGGTCATCCTCAGGTCTTATATTTAATGTATGTAATATTTAAGTGAGCAGAAGAGAATACCATATTTGGTGGTATATTTACAAGCTCATTGCACCGCTGGTGCGTCACTTTTTGTGACTCACTGGCGGCGCATTTTGCTGTCTCATATTTACAAGGACAGGAAAAGCCAAACTACATGGCATTTCCAGTCCTTGTCAATAAATACACCCCCTTTACATGCAACAGTTTGCGAGAAAGGGGCGTTCCAGGGGTGTTTCTGTGGGTGTTCTCATGCAACACCTATGGAACCTGACACATTTCCAGATTTACATGAAATTGTAAACCTGGAAATGCATCTGAATGCTACAGCTCCCCAGGGGAGGCGTAGGGAGGTGCAATGAGGAGAAATGTACTAATTTCTCCTGGTTTGTTCCCCTTTCTATGTGTGATGCATTTTTCAGCACACATAGAACGAGGTAATCACCTCTGGTGATTGTTTATGTGCAGGAAGGTGTCCCTCCCTGCACATAAACAGTCATTTCATTTCATCAACTTTTATTCGATTATAGTCTTGTATAATCATAAAAAGTACATTTTAAAACAAGGAAATATAACATATTCAAAAAGAGAAAAGTCAGTTAACAATTGATCACAGAACTGGCATCGCTGTACCAAACAGAAAGTTGTCGAAATGGGTTATTGTTATAGACATGATACATGTTTAGGAGTTGACTTTGCGACGAGTTGATATTACTATTTTAAGAAAGGTCGCTATCATTTTTGCTTCATGCGGGGATTTCGGGGATTGTAAGTGGGAAAGTGCTAAATATGATTGACTGAGACCGCTTGAGCGGAGGAGGGGCAAAATCCATGTTTTCCTTGCTAATCTGTAGTACTTGCAGAAAAGGACAACATGTATCGTCGATTGTTCAGAGACTCCGTCGCAGGGGCATCTCGTCAGATTTCTGGACCAGTTCTTCATTTCTGGAAATGAGACCAGGCGGAAGAAAAGAGTGAACCGGAGTCTTGTAATTAAAAACTTTTCATAGTTTGAGAGGAAGTATGTAAGGTATGGCTGTATGAGTTTCCCTGTCTGCAGTATGCAAGATTTTTCATTTTGTTTTTTGGAAATCTCAGCTTGGTTGCGGAGTTCCCTTAAGTGGCCCATACATAGTTCCTTCAAATGTTTTTTCGAAATGTCTTCTATTGAAGGGGGTTCAAGGAAGTAGTGCTCGCAGTCAAGGTCTAGAAAGAATTTGTGGATATAATTGAGCCAAGGTATTTTCTTCCAGTGCGCTAGGCCGAGACAGTCGGTGATGAGGGAGCGGGTGATGTGGCTTTCGGGGTTACACCATATACGCTGCCACAGTAGGATGGGCTGGCATCGTATGGTGTCAGTCATATATTCCATACCCAGCTCCCGATGTGAAGCTAAGATCGGGGAGCTTTGGGGGAGAGCTAGGATGTATTTGATAAAAGCGTTCTGTGTAACCTGGAGTTGGTCAATACATCCATGGCCCCAGATGCCTGCTCCATACGTAGCCACACTGTGGCATTTTGCATAGTATATCGTTAATAGTTCCGCTGGAGCTGGTTTGCCTAGTTTCCTTGAGAACGCACTTAATGCTGATACTGCGCGACGAAAATTAAGGTTTCTGGCTTCCACTGCCTTACTCCAGGTCATTTTGTCTTCCACTAAAATGCCCAAGTATGGGTATACCGATGTTTTTTCTAATCTACTGTTGTTAATGGATATGGGCTTGGAGACTCCTGGTCTTGGTCCGATGGTCATTGTGAAGGTTTTTTTAATGTTAACTTTTAAACCCAAGGAGTCCATGAAAGTCACATATTTATTTAGCTGTCGCTGGAGTTGGTTGGATGTCCGTGCCAGGATGACAGAGTCGTCGGCATATAGGAGGATGGGTATCGGGCGGTGATCTATCTGCGGGAGGTCCTGGCTCCCTTCCAGCATGGCCTGTTCAAGCCCATTTGTGTATAAATTGAACAGGAAGGGAGCGAACACGCACCCCTGCCTTACTCCTCTTGATATTTTAAAGGGACGTGATAGTTCGCCGCCAATGCCAAACCGAACTCGACCTTCTGCGTTGGTATATAGCTCTTTCAGGAAGGCTAGTATGGGAGGGTCCACTCCAAGATTTTCCAGGATCTGCCATAGCTTTGCATGCTGTACGCAATCGAAAGCCGCGCTTAGGTCTACATAAACCAGGTAGATGTTGCCTCCTTTAGCGCATGCGTACTTTCCTGCCAAAAGGACTAGGTTTAGGGCCTGTTCCACCGTTCCGAGCCCTTTCTGGAAGCCGTATTGCAGGTCAGTAATGATGTTGTTCTCCCGGGCCCATGATTGTAGTCGGTCCAGGAGTATTCGACCTGCAATCTTGCCCATGGAGTCCAGAAGGGAGATCGGTCGGTAGCACGCAGGGTCGTTGCGGTCCCCTTTCTTGAAGATGGGCAGTAATGTGGAAGTTGACCATGATTGGAAGAGACCGGTTTCGGCAACTGCTGCCATTACCCGTGTGATTATTATTGACCAATAATCGACATTATGTAGGAACAGGTCCATGGGAACCCCGTCTGGGCCGGGGGCTTTGCCAGGTTTTGAGGCCTTGATTGCCTTTCTGACCTCGTTGAGGGTAAAGCGTAGCCTGATGGGATAGATATTACTCTTGGCTAGTTCAGAGTCTTGTGGTTGAATTGTTTGAGCAGCACCCGTTGATATTTCAAAGATTTTTGAAAAATGAGAGACCCAGTCGTCCTCAGTTATTGCCACATCAAGATGGTTTGGATCAGTGGTGTTAACCAGAAAGGGTGATCTTATGGTCTGCCAGAAAGCAGTGCTATCTTTTCTTGATGCACTGTCGTGTAGTTGAAGCCATAGATCTTGCTTTATCTGCTTTTTGCGATTTTTCCGGGCGATGTTGTAAATTTTTCTCCGTTGTGAGATTATTTGGGGATCTCTCGGTTTCTGTCTTAGGGCTTCTTTGAGCGATGTAAGGGTCTTACGGCAGTCAGCGTCGAACCATCTTGTGGTAGGAAGTCTTGGCTTGTTTTTGGTATTTATGAATAGTTCGTCCCTTATTGCTTCCTGAATGTTATAAAAGGAGGTGATAATTATTTCTGGGGATGCTTCGGGGGACAGGCAGTTCGTTAACCAGAGATGCGTTTTTTCAAGGACCCTTTGTGTTATCTCTTCCGGGTCAATCTTTGACCATTTAATTGAGTAGCCATTCATCTTCCTCAAGGCCAGCGATTGTTGGTCAAGGGAGCTGGCTTTTGAAGAAAGTGTTCCAGCTTTCTTCATGAGGATTTCCACACTAAGAGGATAATGGTCACTGATTGGATTAGACCCTGTTTTGTAGTTTTTTAATTGCCCTTTATAAGAGTTTGAAGCCAAAATGTAGTCGATGGTAGACAGACAGCCTCGCCCGTGAAAGGTGGGCAGGAAGTCCTGCACCGGGTTGACTAGTTCATTGGCAAAGTCAAGGTCTAGGGTGAAGAGGATTTCATTTATTTTGTTACCACCTGACGTGTGCACAAAGTGGGGAATGGGATTTCCGAGTTCGTTCTGGAGCCCACAGTTCCCATTTTTGTAATTTGGGCACAATGCTAAGTTGAAGTCACCTCCCCAGATGTATTTGAGTGTGGAATTAGGATTTGTCTTCTGAAGTAAGGATAAGTGTGCTGCTATTTCGTCTAGGTGTGAGCAGCATTCCAGAGTGCCGGTGTTATTATAGTAGTTTATGAATACATGTAAATTTTTCTTTGATTCCGTTGGCTGTGTGACTTGAATAATTTGGAAGATGTGTGTTTCCTTTAATAGTTTCACGGTGAGTGGGACAGTATTGGAAAAATAAATCATAAGTCCACCTTTTGATCTTCCCATTGTACTAGGTACTGCTTTGGTGAAGAATGTTTTATAACCCGCTAGATGGAGTGGAGTTGTGCGCCAGGTCTCTTGCAGGCACAGAATTTGTTGTCTCCTTGCTGTGTCGAGCCATGAGGGACAAGTTATTTTTGTTGTTAAGCCTGCAACGTTCCAGTAGGCAATGGCCAGGCTCAGGGTTGATAGTTCCTTAGCAGTTACGGGTTCTGTCAGGTTGTTGATATTCACTGGGGCTTGTTGGATACGTATTCCCAAGTTGATATCCACTTCTGCTGAAGGGATGTTTGGTGGCAACTTATTTGGGTGTACAGATAATACCTCGGACTCTAGAGATATTGCATGGGGACTGGCGGTTGCTATTTGTGATGTGGTATCAAATATTTGTTTGCTAAGTTTGTCCTGGGTTGGTCAGTCGACCATTTCGAGGCACTCAAAACGATTTTGGGTTGGAAAGCCCTGCCATCCTTCGTAGATTTGGTAGGGTCTGTCCTGCCAATATGGCCTCTGGCGTTCTCTGGGCCTTTCTCTTGGGCCGCCCCTACCTATATAGTCATAGGAGTGTTCTATCTGTTTCCATGGGGCTTGGTTCCATGACGCTTGGTACTCCTGGTTCCACGGTTCTTTGGGAAGCTGGTGCCATGCCCAGGGTGGAGGCTTGCGCTGCTGTTTCGCTGGGGGATAGAAGAAAGAAAGGTGTCGAGCATCGATCCCCCCTTTTTTGTCGAGCTGAGGCCAAGCACAAATATAATCTACTGTTGAGGGATCTCTGCAGGTTATAATAATGCAGTCTCCACATATTGATTTTGTCGTTTTGCCTATCCAGGCTACCCTGCGGGCTGTGGTGATCCCTCCCGATAGATGGGATTCGAGAGGTCTATTGATGCTTAACCACTGCATGGCTTTGTTTTTAAGTGACCATGCAGTTTCTGGTGTATCATCGGTTAGCTCTGGGACTCCTGTGAGAACTATTGTGTAGGGAGTCGCTTCCGGGGGCAAATGGACAGGACGTCTGATTGGTGGGGGGTTTTTGGGTGTGTTTTTGGGAGTCTTTTGGGGGGGCAGTGGTTGCAATGGAAGGATTTCGGGCCTTTTTTCTAAGCAGGCTCTGCTGGTGTCTGTCTTTATAGTTGGGCCTGGAGTGTCTATCTTGTCTGTATCTGTGCTTACTGTTTGCTGTACGGTTATAGCAGGGGGTTTCTCTTTCTGAGGTTGGGACGTTTTAGCTGCAGGTTTGGGAAGTGTAATGTTTTGTTTGGGGTTTTTCTATGCTAGGGACGTTGGGTTTTTGTGATTGACTATTTTTTGCGTAGGTGCCTGGTTCTGTTTTTTGGGTGGCTGGGAGGTGTTACGCTGCCCCTTTATTTCTATACGGGTATTTGAGTCTAGAAGGGTGGCCGAAATTATGGTTAGTTGGGCTTCGAGATTTCTGATGCTGAGTTGGATGGGCTTTAAATATTGATATAAGAGGTCTTTTGTTGTGGTAAGAACTTGCGAGGTGATTCTGCAAGTTTTACATTGATTTTCAATATGGTCGTTTGAGATTGCCTTATGTGGGAGGATAGTTTCTGGGAGAAGTGGTATGCTATGGGACGTGGAGTTTAGATGAGTTGTTGCGTGTTCCGAGCACGGGACACTAAATAATTCTTCGATATTTACTGAGCGTGTTTTTGGGATTGCTCCTTCCCTATCACCTTTCTGGGGGGGATTATCGTTCGGTTGAGCCTCCCCCTGAGTTTGACAGCCGGCTAGATCAGGGGTTGCTTCCAGGTCATCGAATGTTATGGAGAGGTCTGACTCAGAATGTGTGACTGACAGGTCTACTACCGACGGAACTGTATTTAAATCTGGTACTGGCAGTGTCACTGGAAGAGAGCAATTTTGTGTATTGAGGTTGATGGGAGAGGTGGCATTTGCTATGGCGCCTAGTGAAGAGCGCTTCGCGTTTGCAGTCATGAGATCTAATGATACTCTCTTCTCCATCAGGGCTATGCTCTGGTTTATTGTCTCATGGATCCGCGAGATCAATAAGTCAATAGGGCCTGTTACTTGTGCTACCTCCTGCGCATGTTTCGATTTTGGCTTAGAGGTGCTCCTTGTTTTTGGTGGCATGTTTGGTTTGTTGGGTCAGTGATGAAAGAGAGATGGCCCGATCCGGTCTCTATAGGGCACTAACGGGCAACAACGGGCCCGCCCTTGGCCCGGGCTTCGCCCGGGCGTCGACCCGCGCGCGTCCCGCGATGCGCGTTATGGGCCCTGTTTAAGTAAGTGCGGTGTAGTGAAGGGGCGGGGCACTGGGAGGGGGCGCGGCTCACGCGGGAAGAGGGAACAGCTGGTGTTACTGACGCTGTCCCTCGCAGTCCCGGGGCCGCGCCTCTTGCCTCCTCTGCGGCCTCGCGTCTCCTCGCTCAGGGTCTCAGGCTGATTTGGCAAATGAAGGCTGCTCCTGCAGCAATGGCAAGTAGGGCTTTAGCAACGCTGGCAAGTCTGTTGAGACAGCAACCTCTATGGCGAGCGGCTCCCGCGGAGCGGGGGCCGCGAGAGGTTTTGTAAGCCTTGTAGGGGGCGGGGCACTGGGAGGGGGAGCGGCTCACGCGGGAAGAGGGAACAGCTGGTGTTACTGACGCTGTCCCTCGCAGTCCCGGGGCCGCGCCTCTCGCCTCCTCTGTGGCCTCGCGTCTCCTCGCTCAGGGTCTCAGGCTGATTTGGCAAATGAAGGCTGCTCCTGCAGCAATGGCAAGTAGGGCTTTAGCAACGCTGGCAAGTCTGTTGAGACAGCAACCTCTATGGCGAGCGGCTCTCGCGGAGCGGGGGCCGCGAGAGGTTTTGTAAGCCTTGTAGGGGGCGGGGCACTGGGAGGGGGCACGGCTCACGCGGGAAGAGGGAACAGCTGGTGTTACTGACGCTGTCCCTCGCAGTCCCGGGGCCGCGCCTCTCGCCTCCTCTGCGGCCTCGCGTCTCCTCGCTCAGGGTCTCAGGCTGATTTGGCAAATGAAGGCTGCTCCTGCAGCAATGGCAAGTAGGGCTTTAGCAACGCTGGCAAGTCTGTTGAGACAGCAACCTCTATGGCGAGCGGCACCCGCGGAGCAGGGGCCGCGAGAGGTTTTGTAAGCCTTGTAGGGGGCGGGGCACTGGGAGGGGGCGTGGCTCACGCGGGAAGAGGGAACAGCTGGTGTTACTGACGCTGTCCCTCGCAGTCCCGGGGCCGCGCCTCTCGCCTCCTCTGCGGCCTCGCGTCTCCTCGCTCAGGGTCTCAGGCTGATTTGGCAAATGAGGCTGCTCCTGCAGCAATGGCAAGTAGGGCTTTAGCAACGCTGGCAAGTCTGTTGAGACAGCAACCTCTATGGCGAGCGGCACCCGTGGAGCTGGGGCCGCGAGAGGTTTTGTAAGCCTTGCAGGGGGCGGGGCACTGGGAGGGGGCGCGGCTCACGCGGGAAGAGGGAACAGCTGGTGTTACTGACGCTGTCCCTCGCAGTCCCGGGGCCGCGCCTCTCGCCTCCTCTGCGGCCTCGCGTCTCCTCGCTCAGAGTCTCAGGCTGATTTGGCAAATGAAGGCTGCTCCTGCAGCAATGGCAAGTAGGGCTTTAGCAACGCTGGCAAGTCTGTTGAGACAGCAACCTCTATGGCGAGCGGCACATAAACAGTCATCCCCCTGATGCAGGCAGGTGCCTGCATCGCCGCATGCTTCAGCATCAGCGCAGGGGAGAGTAAATGGATCTGTCATATCCTTGTAGGTATGATGCATCCCTGTGCTTGGAAAGTGCAGCAGCGTGGCACAGCCAAAGGGGCTTGTGGTTCCTCGCTTCAGCCCTTTCTTGTAAATGAGGCCCTAAGTGTTGGCCAGAGATTAAGGTGCAGAGATTAAAGAAAACTGACCAGGGTCAGATATTACTTGTTCCTTTAGAATGTCTCTTTTTAGAGCGGTCCTTTTCAGAGGCTGGATAATTGAATCCCAACTCCAGAAGAGAGATGGTAGGTTTTGTGAACATTCATGAACCTGAAAAATCAAGAATATGCATATAAATAAATTGATAAACCGTACAGATAAGTAAAGTTTTAAAACGAAATGGCTCACTACTCCATGATTTTTTTTTTGAAACAATTGGTAGCAAAGTAATATGTTGAGCTACATATAGTTAAAAAAACAAAATGAGTGAAGCTTGGAGGAAATGGTTCCCATTGCTCCAAAGAACCACTCTAGGGCAGTGGAGGACTTGAGGTGCCTACCAGACCATCACAAGCTCTGTATTCATCTTCATTACCAAGAGATTCAGGGCTGGCCCACCCATCCAGCCTATACCATGCTCTGATATCATGCATGCTCCCAAACCCTCTCGACTGTCATGCCTGACACCAACAATGTTTGTGGAAGAGTGCATTCACCCTTCCTTCTTTTACTGTGCTACCAAGGAACATTCTGGAGCAGGGAATGGAGGATCAGGATTGGGCCAAATGATTTGTTTCACTTCCATAACCACCGTCTCCTGGGTATGGATGTCCCTGGTTGGATTTCCACGAGCAAGAAGTGGTAGACTAGACTAGGAGCTACATTCCCACCAACAGTATGCGCCTGGGAGGGGAAGCAGGACTGTTCATCACATAGATGTAGGAAACTGATTAAGCGTAGTTATTAATTCATACTTTCCTAATAAATGGTTCACAGGTCAACTCAAGGTTAAGGTCAAATTGAAGAAATTACTAAAGGCATGGCGAGAGTACCCATGTGAGATAAAATCAGGGCTTCATGAAAGTTCCAGTAGGAATACAAGACCAGTATCCCAGATTGTCGATCATGGCTGAATTTGTGGTAGAGATTTTGTGTGGGCTGATTCAAACACAATCATCACGTCAAGATGTTCCCTCATTCAAACTAGAGGAAAGGGAACAACTGACCTTTGCCGCCACCGCCGAGAGTCAGACGAGGGCTGACACAGCATCAGGGAACATCGCCGCCACCGCCAAGAGTCCAAAGGCATCGGACTCCGCGCCGCCGCTCCGGGAGACCACAAATCCCGGCAGGCCTCGCGGCAGCGCGTGCTGAGTGACGCGGCTCGCGCTCAGAGAGCGCCAACGGAGCTATAAAGCTCGGGAACCCCCGCGTCGCGGGACGCGAGCGGGACGCCCGGGGATAAGCCCGGGCAAAGGGCGGGCCGTCTGTGGCCGTCAGTGGACTGCAGTGGACGGGCGGGCCACCCCACTAACATCCTTCTCAAAGGTGAGCACCTAACTAGGATTATAAAATGGGTGATAGTAATAATATTGATGTGGAAAACAAGGGTGTTGATACTTCTGTCTCCCTCATCACATCCTTTGAGACACTGATAGAAACTGCTTTTAATGAAATAGTGGAGACTGAGAGAAGGTTCTCGATGGGTTCCCTTACTATCAACAATAAAACGAGCATAACAAGTAGTACAAGTTGTGCAAATGGAGATGTACATATAAACCCTGAAGTAATTGTGGTAAAACCGTCACATCCTTCTGTTGACGTGCCCACTATTCTGGATGATGAAAATACTGTCACTTACATAGCACCTGACCCCGCCTCTTCAATACCAGCGGCAGTAATCTCTAAACCGATACTGATATCAACATCCCCAGTATCCCTCCAGACAGAAAGTGTTTCTACTATTACAACTGCTTTGCAGGATGATGTCATTACCCAGGACAATATTGATTCTAGTAGCAATAAACCGGGAGGGGAAAAACGTAAAAGAGGCATAACTAAGCAAAGTGCTAATAAAAGGAAACAGCCTTTATTCCACAAGAATCAGCCCACACCTCAAAGTTTGTGGAACAAAAATAAATCTTCAGGGGCACAAATTGTCCTTACAGAAGACAAAGACTCCGCTGACATAGACAGTATTTCTGTTGCAACTACCACTCACCCTAGTGGGAATTCTAAAACCATATGGACTCAAACAGCACTAATGGGTGATAATTATAATCTCTCAAGACAGAACGGAAACCTTATAGAAACCATAGTGGATACTATTTTTAACCGACTAGAAAAGCAAATGATCAATCAGTTTAATAATATTTTTAAAAGACTGGACAGATTAGATAACCTGGTCAAGACTGGAGAAATAAAAAGAAAGGGGTCAGTCATCCTGGACCAAATCAGAGCTGATCGCCTCTTAAAGGAATTGGAAACTGCAAACAATATATTGTCATTAAAGAAACAGGATACCACCAGCTCTTTGGGTGGGGTTTTGAGCAATCCTGGATCTTTACCTCTATCTATTGCGCCACCAATGACTCAACCCCGAACAACCAATAGAGGGCCAACTCTGAACACATCCAATTTACCCACAAAACCGACTCCTATACCTGCTCCCAGAAAAACTGATCAACTCCTAACATTCCTGTTCCTAACCGCAATAATGGTCCAACCAAATATACAACAGCTTCAAGACCGACTGCTGCTAATAACAATGAGGGTATTGGCCCTCAAGGGTCTAATAAACCTTTTAAACATCAAGGACCAGCCCTACACTTGCCACCGGATGCTTGTCCTTTTGTTTTGGTCCTAGCAGGAGTACCGCCGTTGAGGGAGGACCAGGGGGAATCATGGGTGCAATTGCGAAATAAGTGCATAGACTGGCTGACCAAGCACAAAGGCGTTGGATTTGACATTTCAAGAGAGATTATAACGGCCCGCAGGGTATCGTGGGTCGGGCCTTTACTCAAGGACAAGGAAGGTGACTGTATAGTTCTTAATTTTAAAAATCCAGGGACTGTAAGAAACCTCCTTAACAGAAATAGCAACTATTCTACCATTTCTACTGTTGCAACTATGTTACCCTTGAGTTATTTCTACAGACAAATGGCAATACAACCTCGTCCTCCTTTTATGCAATTCCAACCGTCATTAATGCATTTCCAACCACCACCTATGCATTTTCGGCCACCGCCTATGCAATTTCACCCCCCCCTTTCCCATTTCAAATGTATAATAGATTTGCACCTCTTTCGGATCTGGATATACAAGATTGACCACCTTTGACTATCTCTGTCGAATTATCTTTGACTCCAACATCCGAACCCCAGACTGTTTCACAATCCTTGCCTCGAAGTGCCCTGAGTCAATCACCCCTGACCCATATCCAATTGCCTTTGGATTCAGGATTATCTCTTGTTAGCTGGAATATAGCAGGTTTAAAATCCAAATTGAAAATCATAGAATGGCTTAATTGGGTTGATAATAACTGCGATATATTGATGCTACAAGAAACGTGGAGTACAACGTCACCAACAATGGAGGGTTTCTGTTGTTATAATCTTAAGGCTTCCCCGTCTCATATGGGTCGACCTAGTGGGGGTTTATCTATTTGGTCCAAAATAAAATGTGGGGTGCAAACTAAATTGATCCCTACACCGGGTAATTGTTGTTTTATGGCTATGAAGTACATTAACAGATTGAAATTATGTATTATTAATTTTTATAATAATGACTTTGTTAGCCGCCCAAATGGTAATTTTATGTTATTGTTTAATTTTATAGATGAAATTATGGGAGGGCAAAAGTATGGACCCTTTGATGGCATCTGCATTGGAGGGGACTTTAACGCTCATATGTATCGCAACAGCCCAATATGTAAAAACGGTGAGGAACTGAAAAACCACATAGCTTCCCGTGACCTAGTAAATGTTATGGAAATTGCAGGTACCAGTGCAAATAATATAACAACCCCCACTTTTATAGGTCAGGGCTGTGCCTCTACGATAGATTACATTTTTACATGCCCAACATTAAGAGACATAATTTTAAAAGCAGAAGTCGTCTGTTCCGCTTATAGCGACCACTACCCGCTTAGAATACATTTACACAATCCACAGACCTCAAAGGTTGCAGCGAAGTTAGAGGCTGGGCCTCCAAATCTAGCCTTATCAACAGATAGATTGAGACTAGTATGGAAAGGAGTTGATAACAAAGGAATTCTATCCAGAGTAATTAAAAAACATCCTGAGACAGTTGAGATTTGCCTGTCACACACAAGTCCTAGTAATGAGGTGGTTGGCGCTTTTGGAGATTTATGTGGGGCCATCAAAACTGAATCTTCCAAACCCGCTAGGCAGAACATATCCCATGGTCCCCGCTGGTTTGACTCCTCTTGCTCTAAGGCCAATAGGGACTTGAGGGCAGCCCTAAATACCAACCCAAGGGATGCCCCACACGTGAGAGAATTAAGATCAAAATATAAAATTGCCTTACGAACTAGATCCGAGGCCCTAGTGATTAATCACTGGGAATCTCTCACGCGTACTGCCACACTAAAGGACACAACAGGTTTCTGGAGAGAAGTTAAGTCCTTAAGAACTTTTGGTTCTAACATCAATCCAATTAACAGTAATATAACAGGTGAGGCGTGGGTAGAGCATTTCTCCCAAATTTACGCTACATCAGCCACTCCTCTAGATACTGTCTCTCTGTCTAATAGCGCTGAACCTTTGACCTTTTCATTACTAGAGGTCGAGGATGCTATTATTGATAGCGCTAGCAATAAAGCCCCAGGCCAGATGGCCTTTCAATTGATCAGATAAAATCAGAAATTAATTTTTGGGCCCCTCTAGTATGCAACTTCTTTAATAACCTAAATGATAGCTCAATTCCCGAATCCTGGTCGAACAGTGTCATCGTACCAATATTTAAAAAAGGTGACAGGTCGGATCCCTCCTGTTACCGCCCGATCTCACTGATCGATAATACGTTAAAAGTCCTTGGAAGGGTAATTTTTAAACGGATAAGGGACTGGGCTGAAGACAACAATGTTCTCCATTGTAGTCAACTGGGATTCAGAAGCCAAGTAGGCACTATTGAACAATGTTTAAATTTAAATCTGATCATGGCCAAATATATCATTGTTAAAAAATCCCCTCTTTATTTAGGTTTTATGGATCTGAGTTCTGCGTTTGATTTTGTTAATCGTTCTAGGTTGTGGTCACTTTTGCTTGATTATGGTTTGGATGACTCACTGGTGTATTTTCTTTCTTATTTACATAGGGACTTAAAAGCGCGAGTATGAATTAATAATGATGGTGATTTATCTAATGATGTCCCTATTAGCAGAGGAGTCAGACAGGGCTGCGTACTTGCCCCACTGCTTTTTATTTTGTACATCAATGGGTTGAGTAGCACTCTGAGTAAGATCATTAAGGACGTTCCAATCATAAACGGTTCCCCCATTACTACCCTACTTTATGCGGATGACGCAGTATTAATGGGGCGTACACCGAATGCTTTACGCATTTTAATCTCTGGGTTTGTTACTTTTATGTCCGATCTTGGTCTAAATACCAATTTTAAAAAATCTTTTATAATGAATTGCGGACCAAAAAAGTATAACATTACATCCATCAAATCTGGTAACAACACCTTAAAATGCACCAGCACTTTCCCTTATCTAGGGTTGCTATTCTCTAACTCAGGCTCATGGCAGCAACACGCTGCCCATGCGAGTAACAAAATTGGCAAGTCAATTAACTCAATTTTATCCCTCCGTCAACCAAAATTGGCTGATGTTGTTACCCCCCTCCTTACCATCTATCGCACCCAATGCCGGCCAACTGGGACTTACGGAGCTGAAGTGTGGGGTTATTGTAACAGCATGGCCCTCCAGTTGGAGGAAAATAGATTTTGTAGGAGGGTGCTGGGGGGAGTTACTTGTGCCTCCACTTTCATTTGTCACAATGAACTAAGGCTGCCATATATTGTCGATTTTATTAAGTCAAGGCCTGCGCTTTTTTGGATTAAAATATGGCTAAATCCAGCAGCATCCTTAACGCGCAGTATAATATCAGACTGCTTGTTAAGTGATAGATCTCATCACATACCCTGGTTAAATGCAGTCAAAAACAGTCTGCAGTGCGTGGGTCAAGGATCTTTATTTAGCTCCCCTGATTCTATTGTACCCGCTCATAAGAATAGTATCAAACCGGCATTGCTGGACTTATATAATGAGGACAGGATGAGATCAGAAGCCATTAAACCAGTGGTCATTAGATATTTGCGCATTATTGACTCAGGTATTGATAATTCGAACAATTCTTTAAGATACCTGTCAATCCCTATAGGAAGATGGAATCGGAGCCTTTTATTCAGGTTTCGGGATGGAAGTATAGTTAATTTGTTCAGCTTCCCCATTGGCTATAACAAAAAATTAGAAGAGTTGGATTGCCCCTGTTCTCAAGGTGGAAAACAAAGTTTATTGCACTATCTCTACTTTTGTGGCCATTATAAACTGTATACCTGTCAATATCTAAGGCCAATCCTCCGTAAATATAACCTACGAGATTCCATTCATGCATTACAATTCTTGCAAATGTTGCATATTGATGAAGTCATATATACTGTAAGTTGTTTCATAAAAGCCTGTGTGAGATCGAGGGCAAGTATGGAACACGGCTAATGGACAATAGTACTATGCCATCCTATGTATTTGTGCACTTTATCATCGTACTATAAACTGATTACAGATTCTATTGTACATGTGCTTTGATTTAAACAATCCTTGTGGGAAAATATAAATTGAATTTTGAAATTACGTACATTAACAGACTAATGCTCTTCCTCTACTATGTATTTTGTACTTTATATATTATGCACTTTATGTTACATATGCTGCTTCAACCCAATTGGATAATCTGTTTTTAACTTTTTATATGTGTGTTTTTAAATGTTCTTAAAATGTATTTTCATTCTGTATGTACTTTTATGGATGTATTAAATCCGAATAAAGATCATTTGAATTGAATTGAATTGAATCGAGGAAAGGAGAGAAAATATGTAGGGTCCCAAAATGGAGAGCAAACATGGGACTCAAAATGGGGATATACAGAGATTTGTCAAAGAAAGAACCCTTTATATTCAAGGAGCTTACTGTGGGAGAAGTTAGGTTGATTAGAAAAAACATAAAAGTCACCTTATGTCTACCGGATCGTTTTCCCTATCGATTTATTAAAGAGCTCTCTGGAGATTTACCTACAATTATTAGAAATATCATCAATCACTCCTATGAAAAAATTACAACTTTGCCACATCTTGTATCTGATCAAGAGCTTTAGCAAGTGCTGCAAACACCTGAGTTTCTGTTTCCTGTTGTAGCTGTCATGAGCCAGGAAGGTCGGAAGAAGAAGGAGGATGCCGGGTCCCATAACGTATTTTCGAAACCTTGAGATGGTTGGAAATGGGAATAATTGGCTACTGATATTTAGCAATAGTATTTAGCAACTTCATTTCAAATGTTGAGAAGTGGACAGACAAATTATTTGGGACAAGGAACAGTTTTATTTTTCGATAACACTTATAACACGATTTTCCCAATCTCAGTTTTACACCACTTTAATATCTCTTCTTGAAACAACTCCTCCTGTAACATATACACCTCCTCCCATCTTCACTCCACCCATCCATATTATGCCCTTAACACCAAAAAAACCCACTGGAAATCATTCTTATAATTTATAGCCACAGCCCACATAACATTTAATCCTCATTTCATATTCTAGTTGTCCTTTCGGGTACATTTCATACTGGTGACCTTTACAATATACTTGCATAATCAGCCACCTGGTGCAACTCTTTGAATTGTGCTTCTGAGTTTCTGCATTCATGGCTCTCTGCCATTATTGGTCCTATTTTAAAAAAGGCAGTGGTGCCAATCCTAGTCGCTACAGGCCAGTGCCATTATTCATGGGGAAGGCGGTGCTCAATTATCTGATCACATGGATGGATGAAAACCATATCTTCTCTAGGGTGAAGTTAGATTTCCAAGAGGGCCTTGGTACGATGGAGCAGTGTCTTAATCTCCACCTACTGTTTAGCAAATATACCGTCGTAAGCAAGGCTCCTTCTACCTGGCCTTCATGGTCCTATCCTACGCTTTTGATTGTTTTGTGAGATTCAAACTGAGAAATCTTGGAAGGTTTAGGACTAGATCAAGGCATCATAACTTTTCTAAGTGCCCTTTACTGTGATCTGGAAGCCTTTGTGAGATGAGGCATCAATGGTGATTGCACAGATCCCTTCAGAATATCTCAGGGAGAGAGACAGTGTTGTGTGCTCACTCCTGTGCTTTTTTGAATTGTATATCAATGGGCTAGACGCCACTTTGATTAAGCAGGGCAGAGACATGCCAAAGGTCAAGGACAACGTGGTTCAAGCCTTACTGTATGCTGATAACGCCGTCCTGCTGCCAGGCCAGGTCCAGGGAGGACCTGGCCTGGCAGTTCGGGCTGGACTGTTCCCATTGGGCGCAGGGTCAAGACTGATTTGCATATGGCTGGGTCCAAACTGGAATGGCATGGTGAGCAAAAAAACAATGGATTTAGGCCCAGATCTCTGTACTGGGTTTACTATATGACATTGTTCTGCATTCTGTCCATCAATTGTTCTGTTTGCAATATAAGAGGTCCTGCAGCCATTCTTTAAATTTAGGAGCCCTTCCTCTGCCCCATCTGCTAGCGATCCATCTCTTTGCGAGAAGAAGCGCTAGGGAGATATAGCGCCGCATCAGAACAGCTAGCGCTGCGGTGTGACCCACGAGCGTTACTAAGGGGTCGTTGGGGACATGTATTCCAGTCATTAGGTCAAGCGCCCCCAGCACTTCCATCCAGTAGTGTCTTATAGAAGGGCAGTCTCAGGCTAGATGTCTGAAATCCGCCCCCTCGCATCCACAGCGATCGCAACGATCACTGTCACGGAGATATAGGTACTGTAAGTGTGCAGGCGTGTAATAGTCTACAAATATATTTAAAATGTATGATGCACAGTCTGCTGTTGGCAGATATTTTTCCAGTCTGCGGGCAGCAAAAGGACCACTAGTCATCAATTATAGGGGAGCCCAGTTCCTCCTCCCACCAGGTACGAGCCAGAGGGGGAACATATGTGCTGTCTTGCTTGGTGATGCAGTATAACAACAAGACCACATGCTTGGGGGTCGTTTGCTGGAGGAGGGCTTGCAGTGGGGTCATGATAGGAGGCTCCTGTAGGAAGCATGGGGTTAGGGCTTTCACATCTTGCGTCAGTCTAATATAGTAAATACGTTCCAGAGGTGTGGGTGAGGTAGCACCAACACATTCCACACTGGTGCTGAAAGTGCCTTTGACATACAGTTTCCCCCAAGTCTGAATGGAGAGTATGGAAGAAGCCGACGGCAGCCACCCTCGCACGTGATGGGTAGGTCAAGTCAGCCCTGGAGGGGGAGCAAGGGAGAGTAGAGAGATGGTGCATGAAGTCGATGGGCCAGGTCCCACCAAGCGCTGACGGTACATTCTATTGTAGTGGAAGCCAAGTGACAAGGGATCTATATGAATCACATTGTGTCGCCGGTTTCGTAGGCTTCGGGATGGAGATTATAAGTGCCTCCCGCATCTTCTGGGGTAGTATACCTGTCTCCCCAGCTTCCTCTAAGACATGCCGCAATGCTGGGATAAGTAAGTGGCGATAGGTTTTGAAAAATTCGACCAGTAGGCCTCCCCTCCTGGACAGCCATAATGAAGTTCGGGTATAGGGAGACCTCATTATTCTCAAAGAGGACGTTTCCTTGCTCCCTGGCTAGGCGGAGTGCAGCATCTCGGTCTCTGTAGTTGAGTAGCCTCGCCACAATGAGGCGGGGTGGGGCGCCAGGGACCGGGCGAGGAGCCAGAGAGCTGTGTGCCCGTTTGACAATGAAGACAGGCGAGAAGGCCTTTCTCCCAAAGGTAATGGTCGGCATGCGTTCCACAAACTCTTCCATTTTACCCATACCAGTGGACTCGGGCACTCACAGAATCCACAGGTTGTTTCACCTCGAGCGGGAATTCGAGGTCTTCGTTTTTCACGTCTATGACCTTCAGGACCTTCTCCATATCCAGCGATCTGTGCGCAGTTGAGGTAGAGGTGTCCTCCTGGTCAGAGATGCGGTGGTCCATCTTCTTGATATGCTCCTCATGCTCTTTGCTTTTTTTGGGTGAGAGCGTCCATGCGAGGGTTCATAACGTCCATTTTGCTCTCTATGGAAGATAGGCTAGATTGGATGACCAGCAGAATCGCTTTGAGGTCCTCTTTAGATGTGGGTTGTTCTGGTGCAGAGGCGCCAGCCTGTTTTTGCTCCATATCCGCCTGCGTCCTTGTGGATTTTCGGGCTTTGAAGTTCAGTTTGGGCTGTTTGCCATCAATTTGTCCATGGCGGCAGGTGCGGCGCAATGGAAGACGGGCGGGCGTATACATCTCCGGGGCTGCCTTTTGGCACGTCTGGAAGAGGGATATGATCCACTGTGAAGTCAGAGTATACAGCAGAAATAGTATTGCACCATCAGAGTTGTGCAGCGGATCGAGAAAGCCGCCAGTTTCAAGCACGGCACGCCACGGCACGTCCGGGCAGTTGAGGCCACTGCATGCCAGGAGGCTCGCCCAGAGTGGAGAGGCTAGGTAGATTGTGTTGGCCCATGGGTCATAGGGCGATTTCTCAGGATTTCTCCCTTGCATTCCGAGGAATGCACTCTGATGCCACCCAAGAGCCCAGGACCGGAGCAGGTTTATCTTGGGGAACAGGTATCTTCCTGAACCCTGCTAGCAGAGGCCAGCAGGGTTCAGGAAGGTCCAGGTAGGTGTAGTTGCAGCGAGTCAGCTGGGCATTTGCTTGGAGGTGTCTGTTGCTTGTTGCATACCTTTAGATCAGAATAGGAGGTCAGCCAGCTGACCCTTGGAGTCACTGGGTTGAAGGGAGCAAGTCCAGTCTTTCTTCTCAGAGAACAAGGCAGGCATCAAGAAGCAGGGCAGTCGTCTGGCAGCAGGGCAGTCCCCCGTCTGTAGAATCTGCAGATCCAGGAGTGTACTGAAGAGGGGGTATGAGGGTCCTACTTCTATACTTGGTACCTGCCTTTGAAGTGGAAGAATCTTCTGGAGTTTTTTTCCCCACAGATTGTTCTAGAATTTCCTTCCTCCTTGCCCTAATCCCAAGATGTCTGGGGTGACAAAAAACTAGTGTGAAGTCCTTTGTGAATGTGCTAAGGCAGCTCCTTTGAAAGGTAAGTATGACTATGCACAGTTTGAAATTGCATTCAGGCTGCAATGGCAGGCCTGAGACATGTTTTAAAAGGCTACTTAAGTGGGTGGTACAGCAAGTGTTGCAGGCCCACCAGTTATTTCAAGAGAAAGCGGTCCCTTCAAAAGGAAAATCAGTAAAGAGTAGCCAAATAGTCAAGGGTGGCTTTGTTGGTGTCAAAATTGACAATGTCAGGAAATGTATTCACAACAAATGAAAAACAAAACAATACATACAAGGTGAGTGAGCTGGACCTGACAGGGTATGTTATGTTATGTTAAAAATACTTGTTAAGCGCACTTACACCAAGCGGTTTCATGGCGCTGACTGGGAGGGGCAACAGTTACACAATAAGAGAACCTTTACACATATGCCTGAGAGAACAGCAAGGTCTTGAAAAGTGTTCTGAACTGGTTGTAAAATGGTACTGACCTCTGTCCAGCAGGGAGAGAGTTCCACAATTGAGGTGCCCGTAAAGAAAATCTGAGGCCACTGTGTTTTTTACGTTTGAAAATGGGGGTGGTAAGCAGATTCAGATGTTAGGAGTGCAGTTCGCCAGAAGGGGCATAGCGATGGATCCTTGACAAGAAGAATGCAGGGCCGTTCCCGGCAAGGGCTTTGAATATGTTACAGCCCAGCTTGAAGGCACAGCGTTTGGCCACCGGAAGCCAGTGGAGGCTCTTCATCAAAGGGCGGACATGTTGGTATCTGGGTTGATGGAAAATGAGCCTGGCTGCTTGGTTTTGTAATACCTGCAAACGGTGAAGTTCATATGCCGGGATGCTGACATAAAGTGAGTTGGCATAATCGATTTAAGAGATAACCAAGGCCAAGGTGACTAAGGTCAAGACCTCGGTTATCAGAAATCTGCAGATCTTACGGAGTCTGCGTAGGTAAAAGAAGCAGGCAGAGACCACTGCACTGATCTGGGGATTCATAGACAAGTCGTTGCTGATTATAAACCCTAGACTTTTTACAGATTCTACCGGGCATGGAGGATTGCCTAGGAGAAGAGGCCAAAAATTTGAATTCCAAGGGTTCGGAGGACCTGCAGTTAGAATCAGCTTATTTTTATCAGGGTTAAGTTTCAATTGGTTAGCGTACATCCATTCAATGATAGCGCTCATGGTGGATTGAAAGTTGGATACTGAACTGTTAGAAGAGTCAATTTCAAACACAAGCTGGAGGTCATCAGCATAGTTGAAAGTTTCAACTCTTCTTTTGCGTAAGGACCAAATCAAAGGTAGCATGTACAGGTTAAACAGGAGAGGTGAGAGGGAAGAACCCTGGGGGACCCCACAGGTCAACTTCACTTTTTTGGCCGAGAAGTTGGCGAGGCAGACTGCCTGAAACCGGTTACAGAGGAAGGAGGAGATCCATTTCAAAGCCAGACCCTGGATAAAAGCATTACTGACACGACTGATCAGGAGACCATGATCGACCGTGTCAAAAGCAGCTGACCGATCCAAAAGTACCAGGGCCTGGGTGATGTATTTATCGGCCCCTCTCCTGAGCTCGCCCATGACTGCTAGGATGACTGACTCCATGGAGTATGCTGGTCTAAATCCTGCCTGGTGAGAGTTGAGGAACTGAGAGTGCTCAATTAATGAGCGGAGGCAGTTCGTTACGTGAGCCTCTAAGATTTTACTTAGGTAGGGGATTAGGGAAATTGGGCAGAAATTGCTGAGGACCAAGGGGTCAGAGTTGGATTTCTTCAGGATCTGGAGAATTTCAGCATTTTTAAAGGTGTCTGGGATGATGCCTCGTTTAAGAGAGTTGTTAGAAGTGAGAGGGGCGGGTCTGAAGAGGTAAGCAAAGGCTCCTGTAAGATATGAGGAGGGCAGCAGTCGGTAGTGGAACCTGATCTGACTTTTTTGAGTAAAACAAAACACTCTTTCTTAGAAATCAGGGTGATTTGGTCCAATACAAGAGAGTTCTTGCATGTGGTGGGGAAGGCAGTCGAAGGTGTGGGAGTAGGAATACTAGCTTTGATGGTGGAAATCTTCTCGATGAAGTAGGAGTTAAGGGAGTCACATAGTGATTGTGAGGGGACAGGTTTCGCTTTCACTCTATCCGGTTGTGCAAACTTGTCGACTATAGAAAATATATTCTTGGTCTTAGTGGCTGAGTTCATAATTTTTTGGGAGAAATAAGCTGCCTTAGTCTGGAGGATGGAGTTTTTATAATCTTTTAGCAGTGTAACATAAGTGGCCTTTTTCTCTGAGATGCAGTCCCATCTCCAGCTACGCTCAGCTTTCCTAAGGGAAAGTTTTTTTTGTTTCAGATCCTCAGAGAACAAGCGTTGAGCATCGTGGGGGCGCTTAAGTTTCGTTCTCTTAAAGGGGACAATGCTGTCACTAGCTGATTCAAGCCATAGCTTGGTGCTCGTTACCTGATTGCAGAGGGAATCCTGTTCAGTTGGCAATGTGGCCTTTAATAGTGTGCAGAAATCACGAATATTGGCCCGATTCCAATTTCTAGCCAGGTGATTGCCTATCAGGAGGGGGGTTGGTTAGGGGGGCACAGGCTGTGGCGAATGTGATAAGGTAATGGTCTGACCATGTACATGGGGAGATTAATGGTTGGGAAATTTCCAAGTTGGAGGTCCAGACTTGGTCCAGAGCATGTCCCATTATAAGGGTGGCATTGTGCACATGTTGAATGTTGTTCATTCCAGACAGGAGATCCGTGAATTCTATGGAGCTGGCACTCTGCTGTGCATCAGTGGTCCAATAAATAAAATCTCCAATTTTAATGATTCTGGCATGGTAGATGACTAGTTGGGAGATAATTTCGCCTAGCAAATGGGGAAATGAGTGCATGTGGTAAAGAGGTCGGTAGAATAGTGCACAGACAAAGGGGGATTGGGGCGATTCAAATTTCAAAATGAGGCTGTCGACTGAGGGTATACCTGCGATCCCTAATGAGGTAAACCTGAGTTTTTGGTGGATAATAGCTGCAACCCCACCCCGAGTTTTCCCAAAGGCCTATTGGCCTGAAGTATATAATAGCCATTGGGAACTGCTGTGAGGATATCAGGGACCGACTCTGTAATGAGCCAGGTTTCGGACAAGAGAAGTATGTCAGATTTGCCAGAGTCAATGAGCTGGATGATTTCGAGTTGATGTCTCACCATAGAGCGGGTGTTTAAATAGCAAATTGCAAGAGTCCCTGCTTCCTGACACGCAGAGGTGGTAGATTCAGGTAGGCCCTTATGGATGACCAGAGATTCCTGACCAGCAGGCGGAGCAGAGAACTCTGGAAAGGAGTCTCTGTGGGTGAGGATCCCTGTTTTGTTTGCATGAGCCCTTGCACCAATGCTGATGGGCCAGTTGCGATGTAAGGGTATCAACTCAGCTGCTGTGTAGGTTACAAAATGGGCATAGTGTTTAGCCCCTAGCCCCGGCCGGCTGCACGAGGAGTAAGGCATGCCAAATTTATAGTGCTGTGTGAGCTATAGCACTAACCAAACGGCTCCGCCCCCAGTAGCCCCCAGATGCCTGGTGTTATCGATCACAAACAGCAGGGAATCAGCCGATTTCCCTACCGCAGGCAATTGACTTAAAAGTGACTTTTAGGTTGAAAAATGTAAAGATGCAAAAATCACAATCAAAAATACATCTTGTATTCCACATATAAAAACAATAACAGTTTAAAGTTAAGATGTAGGTGTTGATGATGTTTCGATCCAAAGCTTGGTTATGGGATCATCATCAGGACTAAATAATAGAGTAAATGCCTGGGAATTAGGCCAGAAGAGCAGTCACAAGGTCTTGATGATTGGCGGTGGCCAGCCAGCTGTAACGATGTAAGGTGGCCGAGGGTCAAGGATGTAACCCTAGAATGAAGTATTAAGTAGCATGGCAAACTCATGCTCGAAATGCAGTTTGCGGTGTTGGGGCTGTAGTAGATAATATCCAGTGTGACTGGTATGCCGCCGGAAATTAAATGGTAATCAGGCTAGCAGGTAGGCTCTGTTATAGTGTTGAATTAGCAGGGAGGAGTGTCGCTGTCCGGTGAGCTTAGCCGGTGGGAGCCAATGCTGGTGGGCAGGCAAGTGAAATAGCATTTAACTTACCGCCCTGGGTATGTGGTACCGCTTTACTAGGGACCTATAAGTAAAATTAAATATGCCAATCAGGTGCAGGTCAATTATATCATGCCTTGAGGAGTGAGCGAAAGAACATTAACACAGGTTAGCAGTGGTAAAGTGCACAGAGTCCTACAGCCACAAAAACAAATTCCAGCAAAACAGTGAAAGCAAAATGTCTGGTCGGAGGGCCACTCTAAGGCTGTCAGGTCTACCACGCCCCAAGAATTTTATTCATTTATCAAGTTGTATTAGACAGAGTTCTTTATCAAGTCAAGCTAATGTAATAAAACAGAGCTTGGCCTTACGGTTAAACACACACCACTGTAATGTTATAGTTATTCTAACTATTTAAATACTAGTGGTGTTTGTTCTTTTCTAGCAGCAACAGATAGGAGGAGGGCAGTCAGGAGAAATGTTTGCTGTATTGCTGTCCCAGCCACCTTCCCCAGTCCCTTCTATCATCAACTTCAGAAATATCTTAGCATGTCACTCCTTTAGAATGATGTTTTTTCTTTCTAATTACAAATTTTTAGATTTATGAGCTGGAGAGGTATTTATTTTAAGCTCCTCTGCTCCCAAAATATATTTTAATAATGATTCATTTGAATGTATTTTAGAATATGTAATCAATACATTATAAATGTAATATTTAATTTACGTTAAATATTTGTATATATTAAATTAAATTTGTAATTGAAAATACTGTAATTTCAGATTATCCTTCCCTGAATTCCAAAAACACCTCCTTGCTGCCCATCGGGTAGTTGTGCGCTCTATAAAATGCATAAATAAATAAATAAAAATTAACTGTGCCCTTACATGAACACTAAAAACTATCTGTTGAACATACCCATCCCAAAACCGTTAAAAACAGCCACTACCCCTTACTGCTACCAATCCATGAACCCTCTAAAAAACGTAATACCCCTTACAAGTACCCTTCCCTGACACCTAAAAACTCTATAATATACCTTATCAATACCCATCCTTGAATGAGAAAATCATGCAACCCCTTAACACTATGCATCTCTGAACACTAAAAACCCCTTAGGGTCCTTTAATGCTACCTGTCCCTGAACTTCGAAAACCCTAACCAAAACTTAATACTACCCTTCCTTGAACTCCTAAAACCTCTTACTAGCTCTTAACACCACATTTCATTGAACCTTAAAAACCTCTAATTACCCCTTAACCCTACTCTTCCCTGAACACTAAAACCTCATCTAGTCCTTAATGCTACCCATCCCTGAAGCCTAAAACCCCCTCTCTGCTCCTTAGTGCCCACCTTCCCTGAACCAGAAAGCCTTACTGCGCCTTAACACTACCCACCCTGAACCCTGGTACTTTTTACCACTACCCTTCCCTGAACCTTAAAATCTCGTTACTGCTCATTAACAGTCTCTTCCCTAAACCATAAACCCCTTAATACACTTTACCTCTTCCCTTCTTTGAACCCTTCAAGCCCCTTAATGTTACTCCTCCATGAATCCCAACAACTCTTACTACCGCTTAACAGTACCTATCCCTGAATCCTAAACACCCTTACTATCCCTTAATGCTATCCTGATCCCTGATACTCCTTGCTACCCTGCTGAACTCTAACAACCCTAAATACTCCTTAGTACTACTCTTTTCTCAAACCTAAAAGCACTTTCTTTCCTTGTATTACCTTTCCCTGAACAGTGAAAACATACTGCTGCGTACTACCTCTTATTGCTGCCCATCCCTGAAAACCTAAAACCCCCATATTACCCCTAAATGTTACACATCTTAATACTTAACAAAACCTTTACTACCCCTTAATGCTACTCTTCCCTGAACCCTAAAAACACATTGCTTTCCCATATTCATTTAACAAAGAGAGGGTACGAAGTTCCTACGTGATGTGGTGATCACCATTAAAGTGCCATAGTGAAGTCAGGCAGTGTGTAACAGGAGGCCAAGGAGGAGAATTCCTCCTTTCGGAACTAGGGCTCTCACACACCCAGCAAGCTAGGCGTCATGCTTCATCATTTGAGCCTGCTCCTCGTCGGGCCGGCGCTGAAATGCCCGACGGGCACCCTTAAAGGGGCTCTTTATCGGAGATCTTTTGTTCCTTGCCGTAAGGGTGTAGTGGGTGTGAGGGGCCTAGTTAGATGTAGATGTGTCTAGTGGTGTTAAAACAGGTAAGGGAATCCTCCTAAAAACTTTATTCTGTTAGGGACCCAGCCTGAATAAAATAATAAGGGAGGGGTAGCGTATTTTGTTCTTAATGCGAACAATTGCATACTCTATTCCCAGATGGTCGACATGTTTCTCGCCCTAGAAATGTCATGCAATGATCAATGGCGATTCTTCAGGACTGTGAAAAAATTAACAATTACATTTGGAAAACTATCTACAAATGTGTGAAAAGGTGATTTGCTACCTACTACTGGTTTGCACTAGTAACCTGTCTACTAACATAGCGAGGCAATCTCGCTAACACTCACTCAGGGACTCAACCTGCTAGAAGAAGGTGGAGCCTAAGGGTGAAGTAGCGGAAAGAATTGGAAATCAAATTACTGGTTCTCCCAGTAATGCTGTGTGCCTAAAGTACCCTCAGGGTCCCACTTGCGATCCCTGCTGTTTCTATTGCCACCCCCACCCACAGAGTTTTCAATACTTTGGTACAGGGACCTCCGGAAAGGGAGAGTGATGCACAGGGGGTTGTTATAAGCCCTTAGTGGCATCAAGCAACACGGAAAAGCTGACCATTTTAAAGAGTTAAAATAATATGTTATAGCATCAATGGAAGGCCTTTCAAGACTCCATTCTACTGCCTATGTGCAGTAGAGCTGTACTGCATTGATATTTGGGAGAAATGAGCACTGCCCCTCTAATAGAGACATTTACGGAATGTCAGACATTTTGCTGTTGTACCAAAATTTAGAAATACGGTTGCCACAACCTGTTATGACAAACATATTTAGATATCAATATCCAATCATTGTTTCTGTCTCCTTTTCCGCAATTATTGATGTAAAATTAGCACCACCTTTTTGCCTGTGCTTTGGTACTAATATTCACAGAAGGCAGTACTTTTCTCTTACTGCAAAAATATGATTAAATGCGCTGAAAACCATTTTTTACACATTTCACCAGATTTATTTACAGCTTCCCACATATTCAAAATGAGCCCCTAAATTATTATATGTCTGAATGACAGTTCATGAGTTTTTAAACTTTTGCTGAATGAAGGCCTATCTAGATACTAAAAGCTTCGCTTTACCGGTCTGGCTTGACAATGCAGCTGTATGGATAACATATTTTTGACAGTTTTTTTTAAATATGCATATAGTGGGCTTTAGTTTAGCTCCACCCAAAGCAGTATTACTCTCTCACCTCATAATATTAGCTGGTGATATAGCACTCCACCTTCCAGAAAGTGTTTCCATTATAATACATGTCATACAAATAAACTAAACTATGAGGTTTTTGGCATTCATTTTCTTTCTCCCATATGCAGCCTAGACATACAGTAATACATTTTGCTACTTTTTCCCAGCATTGTCAAAATAATATAACAGGTTATAATGAGATAAGCAATATTTGGGCATGCAGTACAGACAAACAGCATTCGTGAATACCTTTGTTTACATTTGTTGGGACTTACAAGTCAGACCTATTGGCTTTCGTAATGATTGTAAAGACCCTGCGATGAAGCTGTTTATGGTGTGCAAGTGACTAGCATTTGTATTCTTTTCAGAAGTGCAATTGTGTGTACAGTATGTTCTTATTCACTTCCTTCCCCTGTGGACTCATCATGACTCAGCATTGCCCTTGGAATTACTAAGCGCTCTTCTGCCACCAAGGCTTTACTCTAAATATCAATTATTATGAGCTTGTTTTCTCAGGTGCCAATTTACATCCAAATGTTCCTTCAAAGATACCGCCACAGGTACAGAAAGCATAATCAATGCTACTTATTCAGGATGTTCAGGTCTGTATTAGGCACAATTTAAAATAAAACGCAGTATAAGTTGTGTAAATCATAACAAGCAAGTCAGTGGAGAATGTCTGCTCCAGAGAAAACATTCACACTTTACTGGAATAGGCTGCTCTAATGCCTACAATTGCACCTGCAAACCAAAAAAAGAGGGTCCTGAAATTGCTCAGGTGTTTTCGCCGAGTAATCACTAACCAGGCGTGGTACCAATATATCAAGATCACTGTCCACACATGCGCATGCATACGTGCACACATGCACACAATCATTCAATCAAACATTAATAGAGCACGGCAAATCACCCGTGAGGGTCTCGAGGCGCTGGAGCTGTTTGCTGCTGCATGGAGGTTTGATCATTCAAACATCTGGGGCCTCATTTATGAGGCTGTGCGTCACTTTTACGCTGCCGGTGCATCACTTTTTGTGACGCACCAGTGGTGTAAAAAATGTGCCTCGTTGCGCCATTTTACAAAGTGACGCATCTAGGTAGATGCGTCACTTTGTAAACCCCTGCGCCACATTAATCCTGTGCCAGGTATAATGTATGCAAGGGGGGGGCGTATTGACGCAAGGAAGGGTCGTAGAAGTGACGCAGTGAAATCTATTAGATTTCACTGCGTCACTTTTAGGACGCCGTTGCATCAAAATCTTGCGCCTGCCTCACAGCAGGCGTAAGACTGACGCAGGCCCTTTCACATGGCCCCATGTGAAAGGAAGCATTGCTGGAGTTGCGTCACTTTTGTGACACACTCCAGCAATGCGTCACTTTTGCGCTTACAGATACGTCAGAAATACTGACGTATCTGTAACTCCTTGCGACATGATGCGTCATATATTAAATATGACGCATCAGGAATGTCGCAAGGAGTGCGCACTGAGAAGTGACGCATCGCTGCTTTCACGCAACGATGCGTCATTTTTCACAAATGAGGCCCCTAAGTTTTAAGTTCTCTTCTGAATTGCTGGAGCTACTGTGTGCACACACACATACAGTAAACCTTCACACAATAATGCCTTCATAACAAAAATGATTATAAAACGTTAAAACATGGCAGTGCACTCCAAGACTTATTGGCACTTGTCTTTTACTTGACACAGTTTTTGATCTCAACGGCACTTAGGTACATGTATTATTTAATGTTGTCATTGAAATACTGTTGAAGTGGGAGGCAGAGTAAATGCACAAAATCTGACGTTTTCAGTTTATTTGCACTGCTAATGCCTCACATGGGTAGCTGTTTTGAGTTCAGACAGCAGCCATCAGATACCAAAACTGATGACATGCTGCAAAAAATGGCATATTGGAGTCCTGAAGATAATGGGGCCTATTACGATATCGGTCATAAGGCCGACCAGTCAGAACAAGCCTGTAATCCAAATGGATGGTGGTTTACGTCGGCTGGATTACGATGCACGGTTACTGGAAGGGTTTCAATGCCAGCCTTTCTGACATGGAAACCCTGTCGGAAAGCATGTTTTCGGGGTCCTTTCCTTTGCTGACTCCCATTGGTAGCCGAGAGGGCACCTTGAGGTGCCTATCACAGGGTTCAGGGATTAACACCACCTCACATTTCTCTATGGGAGCATGTACTATGGTCGGATTATGACAGTAACACATGCTCCCATAGGGAAATGTTGGAATATGACCACACCATGTGCAGTCTCATCATAATGAGGCATTCGGGACCGCCGACTCGAGGTTGGTCGGTCCCGTTTCCAAGATGGTGCTGGGCGGACGCAAATCCGCCCGACATTAAAATAGGGCCCAATGTGTTTATCACCTCATTTGTTATTGCATTACTTTGAATGAGGCTGTTCAGTGAAAGCAAAGTAATATTACCTGTTTGGGTAGTTTTATAAAAAAGCAATGGAGTAGCAAAAACCCACAATTCACAGAGTTCTGTGATATTGGGGAAATATTCCATGGTTTCCTGTGAAATATTGTTTTCAGCATCTAAATGACAGACCCTAAGACCTTCTACAGAGCTTGTCAGGGCAACTAGGATTATGTTGCAATGGAAGATTTAATTATCTGTCAATTTACCTCTCTTTATAAGGTAAATGCTGTAGCCACTGAATATTATAATTCAGTTAGTTCTGACTATTATTCATTGTTTTATCAATAATCTTTTCACAAAAGGTAAACAAAGTTTTAACCCTCTAATTTCAATCAATGCATATGGTTAGATGCACCTTTAAGAAATACTTCAACTATCTATCCATTTTAGGGATAGACAATGTATTTTTTGCAGCAAAAATTGTGCATTTTTCTAAAATTCAACATTCCTACCTACATTTGCGTTTTGGGACATTGTATGAATGTTGTGTTGGTATTTTCAGAGGATGAGCCTAACTTATGAGGACGGGGCGCTAAACAAAGGGAATGAATGTGAGGAAGATACCATGATTGGGGTACATTGACACTTTTTTATTATTGATATTTACATTTCAGTGGAAACATGTAATGTACATCATCAAATTGCCTCTCCAAAGTAATTACGTAACCAAGTGTTAATCTTTCAAGGATTACGGGGGAAAAAATCATAGCAACAGGTCATCACAGTGCCACATCATTAGATGTGTATCTACTGATGGAGCATAGCATTGTTACCTATAGCATATAAATAACGTACTTATATTTTGCTTTCTCTCATCGTTGGTGAGAGGTTTGGAGGGGAGTGGACCGTAGGTGTATGTGTTTTACAGGAAGAAGGGGTCGAGACATAATGGTTCAAAAATAAAAACGAAAAAAAATTATATTCAATTATGGTTAGTAATACAACCAGTACCCTATTACCCTAATGGTCCCCAAATCCATTTTTGGATAGTCTTTGACAGTGGGTGCTTTTGGGCACAAACGCACATGTGGGCAGTGGTTATCATTGTTTATTCCTTCATGGTGCTCAAACCTGATTTAACATTTTTGCATACAATGCATATTTTTCTGAATAATTTTTTTGTGGGGGAAACACAGGCTATTTTCAATACTTTGGTGTGTGTTCATATTTTTCTGAAAAAAATGTTTGTGGGGGAAACACAGGCTATTTTCAATACTGTGGTGTGTGTTCACATCTCCCCTGAAACTCCTATATCGACATGCTGGACCCACATTGTCTCAGGCAAATTGAGTTTACATGAAAAGTGAAATGGCAACCAAAGCAGAAAATCTCAGATGCTCTCCAATTCAATCAGCACGGTTCAGATGTATACATTTAAAACATGGGTGCCCACACTTTATAAAATATTTACCAATCTTTTTACCAATTTTGAAAATGTGGTCCACCATAAGAATAACATACTCTAACTGTACAAAGATAAATAGCACTATGGTTATTCTGTAATAGACATGTAAATATATGTCAATTGCAGCATGCTTGCTGGGTTTGGTTCATGGTCCAACCACAGGCCATCTATAGCGGGGGTTCAGTTATCATTTGATATCTGATCAGTTATGTCACCTGTGAAAGCATATTTTTTTAGGTTTTGTATTGGACCATGATTACACTATAACTGTGTTTTTTGTCAGTAAAAGTGTGCCTGCATGTGTGCGTGGGTGTGTGTGGTACATGAAGTAAAACTAATATCCACAAAGGGAACAATACTGTTTTCTGACGCTATAAATACACCAACTATACAAGCTGTATGATATTAGTGAGATACGTTCTACCTTTTTTTCCAAAGGCTCTAAGCATAAAAAGGAGTTTAAAGGTCCTGTGTTGTGAATCCATCAGCTACGTGGAAGAATACAAATCAGCTGAGCAATGGCAATAAGCAAGGACACATATCCCATAGGTAAAGTTTGCAAGAATACTAGCTCATTAGCACATACGTTTTAAATGGTTGGAGTAAGGCATGAAACTGGTCAAGTTAGGTGAGGTCATCAGTTTACACAAGGAGTACACTGACCCAATGCTACTGTTTTTAGTACCTTTTCTCACCATGGAGGCTTCACGCTTCCTGGCAGGCAAGGCTGCAATCCTGAGGTTAGTATAGTCTCTAGATCAAATAAGGATCCACCATGACTGCTGCTGTCTGCAAATGCAATTCATCGCTCCACGGGAGGTTTACTGTATTACACCCTCCACCCCTGCAGTACTGTGTCATTGTAATTCATGTTTTTCTAACTACATTGAACCACATGTATTGAGAATATTGTAGAGTGTTTGTATCCTATATACATTACATGGAACTGTAAACTGTTTATTGCTCCTTGTTTTGAGTAAGATAACTTTCTACGAATAAGTTATTGTACAGGTCAGAGTGATGAGGTTATCTCTATGTATAGCAAATGCAAATATATACACCACATCATGAAGTTTTCCAGTATTCCCTGGAAACAGTCTCCCACTCCTCATTACTTTATTTATTGAACATCTCCTATAATCTTATTACCCTACTTCAGAGTAATGACGTATGACTGTATAGCCTCAAAAGTCTCTGAGGGCAGTGTTAGAAAAGTAAATGGAATTGTCACACGATGCCTCTTTGTCTGTACACAGATCTGAAGAGAAATCCACAGAGAAATATTGGAATAATTGGAGTGAAGTAAAAATGAAAGAGAAGAGCTTCTTCATAGGCAAGAGAAGTTCTGCTGGGACAAGAAATCTCTAATTTGTAAAAACGTATGCTTTCAATTCATGCTGCTTGCTCACCTTATCATAGGGCACTAACAATCGGATCATACCTGAGAGTGTTAAATCACTGCAGTGACACACTAAAACGCCCACAGATTGAAATAAACCTCCAAACCAATATGCCTATACTAGAAACAATTCTGAATTTCTACTCGATAAACCGAAAGAGCATATATTTAAACAAGCATTCAAGCACAGAATAAGCAGACTCTAGATATCCCTTCCTGAAGATCATTGGCTATTTCCCACTGCACCACAAAACATTGAAAACTTACCTCTGTAAGGCTCTCCTTAACAACTGACTGTGGTATCTGATCTCGACGTATGCCATTCTCCTAGCATCAGATTTTATTATCTCAGTTTGAATATAAAATGCTCTGACACTTCTGAGCTAATTAATACATTAATGGAATAAAATACATAAAATAAACACCAGAAATGCAGTAGGAGAAGGTGTCAGTATATATCACTCCAACAGGGTTACACATATGTGTGAGGTTCAGTCCCAACAAACACCTGTACCGATCTGAAAACCCAATAAAACCACTGCAAACATAATTTAGCACAGATTGTTTGTATTCTGTTAGTCTAAAACATTCCTGTTGTATACCTTAAATGGCAATTGCAACTGCTCTTCAAAAGTCACAGAAAATGATTCTGCATAGCTTGGCACTCTTCTAGTGCCACAACAGAGTTGGGGCCAGTTGTTGCTTCTTTCCAGAAGAGAGAAGAGATTAACCGCATTGATGGAACAGGGTTATTTATATCTTAACTCTTCGGGTGGAATCATTAAATACCTCCACCACTGGTCGTATGGACCCTGGTCATCAAAAGGAAGAAAGAGTTTAAAAGGAGTAATCCTTTACATCAAACCTTCAGTAGAAGCAATTTTTTTGACATTTCTTAATTTCATAAAGAGAATTTGTGTTTGTTAAAGGATTTTATTAACCATTTAGTAAATTC
Source organism: Lissotriton vulgaris (assembly GCF_964263255.1). Lineage (NCBI taxonomy): Eukaryota > Metazoa > Chordata > Amphibia > Caudata > Salamandridae > Lissotriton > Lissotriton vulgaris. Next base: position 1,475,007,689 of record NC_141685.1, read on the forward strand.
AAACTATTTTATTTAGAAATTATTAGTCTTCAGTCATTGAATGAATTTGAATTTATATTGCGCATCAGCTATCCAGAAAGGGTTTCCTGGCGCAGACAGAAAGACTGTGACAAAGCAACGCCTGGGCATCTTATTTGTCGAATAACCAGGTTTTAAGCAACTTACGGAAATTGGAGTAGCTTGTTTCATTTCTGAGTGAGACTGGGAGGGAATTCCAATAAAATGGCCCTAAATATGTGAAGGATTTTCCTCCCCATCCGGGCCACTTTGGATTTAGGGACCACAAAACTGCCCTGGGAGGCTGATCTTAGATTTCTGGATGGGATGTAAGGTTTGGCCAAAGTACAGAGGTAGTTAGGGGCCATTCCAGATTTAATTTTATGCATGTAGGTGAGTGTTTTGAATTGCACACGATTTTCAATGTTCAGCCAATGTAGTTTACGTCGGTATGCTGAGATAGATTCTCTTTTTGGGACTTTACATAGAAGTCTGACTGCAGCATTTTGGGCCATCTGCAATCTGTGGATTATATGTTTGTTTGAGCCTACATAAAGGACATTTCCATAGTCAAGCCGGGAGGTGATTAAGGCATTGACTACAGTTTTTCTTGTTGTTTCTGGTAACATCCAGCAGATTTTCCTCAGCCATTTGATGATGGAAAAACAATTGGCCGTGACTTTTACTGATTGGGCGTGCATACTCAAGGTGTCATCGAGGAGTACGCCTAGATTTCACACTTGTGATGAGCGGGTAGGGAGAGTGCCCATTTTGTCTGGCCACTGTTGTAGGCTCCAGAGATCTTTCTGCTTTCCCAGTTTTAGTACCTCTGTTTTTTCTCATTTAGTTTTAAGAAGTTAGATTGCATCCAGGCTGCTATGTTAGTTAGTCCTGTCTTTAGTGTGGCATTATCATTGGGATTTTGCGCAGATAGAGAAAACATGATTTGCGAATCATCTTTTTCAGCCATCTCCGCTAAAGGTTTTACATAGAGATTGAATAGTAGTGAGCTTAAAATGGGAATCACTGACAGATTATCGATTTCTAAAAAATCGACCTACTATAACATCGAGTCTCTAATATCGATAGCACTAATATCGACACCCTATACTTAACATGAAAACTACAATAATATCGAGCAAACTATATCGATGCACAAAAATATCGTCTACATAAATATCGTTAGCATTATTTTCGAATACCATAATATCGACACTCAATACTACATATAACACACTACAATAATATCGAATACAAAAATTTCGATAGCACTATTTTCGTCTATATCAAAATATCGATAGCTAAATTATACTCCATTTTTTATATATAACACCAATAAATCTATTCTCTAAGTAATACACACATTTCTAATGACTTCACTAATGTATTTTCAAATTATTAAGTAACATTTAGTGTACTAAATTGTGTTTTCGCAAACTGACGAAATTTGTATATAAACTCTTTGTAAACATACTTATTTAATACTTAGTACTCATTTTACATAATCTTTATTTATTACAAGAGTTTTTTTTTACATAAATATATCATTTCAATTCCTCAACATAAACTATATAAGAAAATATATCTTAAATGTTTTACATAAAAAAAATTCAAACTAACCAATAGTAACTCGTCTTTACATATCTGACCAATCAGATGGCAAACTTAATTACACATAGACTATATAAACCAATCACAAACAGCCATACAAGTTGCAGGAAATATTCTTCGTGACCACATACTGCCAATTTTGGGAGCACCATCTATATTCTTCTCTTCAAGAAAATTCGTCCTGAAACTACAAGTAAGTAATCATATAGCTCTGTTAATAAATTCTAATGTTTTTTGTCTATTAATTATAGACCAAGATTTGTAACCTAATTTGTTATTTCTTTACGTACTTTACCTTTAAACAGACTCTACAAACAAATCAAGTTATACTTCAACTTCAAGATACAGGACACTTTAAATTTAAAAAAGGTATCTACATATGTTTAACATTTACTTAACGTTCTTTGCCAATTATTGGCCTAATTTAAAACTCTATACTTTGTTTCTTAGCCTCTAAATCTAAATACATAGTGTGAAGCCAGAATTTTTTGAGGAAAAAACTTTACAATGCTGTGTAAAAAATGTTTTCTTCCTGTTCTTAAATATGTTTTTATGTGCTTATACTCATAATACATGTATCATCCTCGATTCTTTTTAGCAATTAAGTAACAATGCTTTATAACAAATGTGTATTATTTATATAACATATAAACGCATTAGTAATTTTCATCAACTTTCTCTCTAAACAGAACTGAAAGGTACAGAAAAGAGATAATTCACATCAAAGAACAAACATTCTGCTACTACTATAATTCTCTTGGTAAGATCATAAATAAAACATAACTAGTCTTTATAAACTCTATGGAATGTACTAGAAATAAAATGCCTCTTTTTATGCATCTGTTAGTATAATCTTCCTGTTCTTAAATATGTTTTTTTGTGCTTTTACTCATAATACATGTATCATCCCCGGTTCTTTTTAGCAATTAAGTAACAATGCTTTATAACAAATGTGTATTATTTATATCACATATAAACGCATTAGTAATTTTCATCAACTTTCTCTCTAAACAGAACTCAAAGGTACAGAAAACAGATAATTCACATCAAAGAACAAACATTCTGCTACTACTATAATTCTCTTGGTAAGTTCATAAATAAAACATAACTACTCTTTATAAACTCTATAGAATGTACTAGAAATAAAAATGACTCTTTTTATGCATCTGATAGTATAATCTTGGAAATTTCTCTTTTTAAATTCAAATAAACAAAACTATTTTTAGAGACGTTATAACGTAAAACAAAAGTTACCAAAAAACAAATTGTAACTTTTCCTATGACATACTTAATTATTTCTCAACAGACCGTGGCAATAGAAGAACAACATCTAACTGAACAAGCATCTACTTTCGATAAATAGAACATTACTGGTGGTAAGTACATTACTAGAAGAATACTAGCTTTATTTAAAATCTTTTATACATACATTTCAGATTGTATTAATATTTGTATATTAACTTTTCTAGATACCAGAAGTCAAGAATGACTGATGATGCAAGATGTATTACATCTCAGAAAGGCAAATTTTTGTTATGCTATATGGGCTACATTTATACTCAGGAGAAACAAAAAGACCTTAAAGTGAATTGGAAGTGTACAAAATATTACTCCAATAAATGCTATGGCCGTGCTACAACAAGGGAAACTAGTGTTATAAATACCACTGAACATAATCACCCACCAAACATGTCGGAAATAGAAGTGAGATCCACTCTTGAAAATATCAAGGAATTAAGTACCAGATCAGAACTACCTACCAACGTAATTCTGAAAGAATTACTACCTAAAGTTCCCAAAGAAGCAAGAGGTCAGCTACCATCTATTGCTACCATTAAAAGAACAATAGCAAGAACAAAAAAAGCAAGTAGACCCAATATACCAACTCCTAAACCTTTTGAAGAAGTCATAATTCCGCCAGAGCTTGTAATTACTCATAATGACGAGCCATTTATATTTTATGATAATCATAGCAAGGACAAAAGAATAATCATGTTTGCAACTAATAACAATATAAAAAAATTAACTGAAAGTACTACTTGGATGATGGATGGTACTTTTTCTATATGCCCAAAACCTTTCTACCAGTTATACACAATTCATGGGCAATATCATAATACCTGTATCCCCTTCATATATTGTTTATTACCAAACAAACAAGCCACAACTTACTCAGAAATCTTACAAAAAATAAAGGAACAAAGTTCTGACTACTTCCCAATGAAAATCATCATAGACTTCGAGCAAGCTATGATTAATTCTATTTTGAAAACTTACCCACACACATCCATTCAAGGATGTTATTTTCATTTCAATCAATGTCTCTGGAGACATTTACAAAAATCTGCCCTTAGTGTTGAGTATGCAACAAATATAACTTTTGCATGCCAAATCAAACATCTCATTGCTCTGGCATATGTACCAGTAACTGATGTGGCCGAACATTACAATTTGTTAATTGAAAGTCCTTTCTACACCCAAAATGAGCAAAGACTCACCCCACTATTAGATTACTTTGAGGACAACTGGGTAGGAAGACTACATAGGTCAGGCCACAGACGCCAGCCAAAATTTGCAATTCCCTGGTGGAATGTCTATCTACCAACACTCAACCAAGAGGCAAAAACGAACAATGCTGTTGAAGGTTGGCACAATGCCTTCCTCTCTTCTACTGGACGTACAACACCCACATTACACAAGCTAGTCACAGCTATACAAAAAGAGCAAAGCTTTCAGGAACTACGTATGCAGCAATCAGTCATACAACTGAAACCAAAACTCTCTAGACAAACTGCTCAAATGTATTTATATCTTCAACAGCAAGTCCAACTATATCCTACAACAAGAGGACTGGAATATTTAAAAATGATAGCCAAAACATTGAACTAATTGATATAACTAAATTAATTGATAGAGATCAAACAATATCCTTAATCTAAAAAAACACATATTTTAATATAATAAAAAAAAATTTATTTAGTCTAATTTATTTTTTAACACTATTCTAAAAAGACTAAATAAATATATTATTATATCACAATATTTGTTTTTAAAAACTGCTTCCATCCAAATAAAATAACATAAATTTATAACTTACCTTTAAATAGAACATCATAAAGATAATCCTTTACCGACAATACAATGTGTAAATATCAAAGACTTAATCCAACAAATCATTAATTATGTTTTCTTTAACTCTGCAAAAACTATCCATCATCCAAATTAAACGACTATTAAAATGCCATTTAAAATAACGACTGTTATCTTAAAGTGTGAAAAATATTTCACAGAACTCAAAATATAAAGGAAGAATGTAAATCATCTCCGTTCTAACAACTGAAACACACTTCCTTTCCCAAAAAAAAAAATTTTCGGAAACGGAAATAGCTGTTTCAAAATACGAGAAAAAAAAACAGCTAAACAATCCCACCGACATAACACTAACGAGTATCCCAGAATATATAAACATAACATTCCTATGTATTTTTAATTTAATTAAATTATACCACATACTCATTAACTCCAACTATTTTAAATGGCTCAAAAAGTCGTGAACGAAAATACGTATTGATTCCACTCCATTATATGTAAATAGTCATACTTTAATTACCAACCCCAAAATAACAAAATATAACCTTTAATTTTAATTTACAATACTTTAAAAATATAAAAGTAGATTCGTACCTACTCAAAAGTGAACCTGCTTCCAACCGCGACTTTCCCTTTACCAAAATAACGCAAAAAGACAAAGAGTGGTTACAAAATAAACGATACAAATTATATGTAACTGTGAAAAGTACTACTATAAATGTCCATTATTGTTATATATATAGCTCGAAATTATGTGTAATGTTAAAAAAAATTGTATAGTATATTGTGAATAGAAAATGTTTTTGCCTGTATAATAATTATATATTACATACTTTTAATATTTATTACATTAAGTATGAAAAAATAAAAATATTTAATGTAATAGTTATTAAAATTATTATATAACTAAATGTGTAATATTGTATTTGTTTATCAGATTTAATTGTTTACAATATGACTAATATGTGAAAATTGTTATTATTAAAACGTATTTATTAATAATAAGAATCATACATAAGAATATTGTAATGTTAAAAGAATCATTGATGATGATGTACATGTTCAAATTAGGATATTTATATTATATTATAAATTTAAAAGTGTTCATATGTTAATATCATCATCAGTATATCACTGTATGTATTAAAAATTTGTGACTTATGTTTTTCATTACACGTGTTTGATGTTTTATTAAGAAACAATAATAGTATTATGTATGTATAATATCATACATTGCATTATGTGAACTAACCATTTTTTCTCTACAAATTAAAAGTACTTATCAAGAAAATTACTGTAAAATGTGATTATTAAAAGAACATTGTCCTCCATTTTTGTTTATATGTATACCAAAGATAGCTTAATAAAATGTATATATGTTCGTATATTTCCAGTGTTGAATAAAAAAATGTACAGGAAAGAAAACTGGTGTCATTATTTTGTATTACCTATGACAAAATCATTTTTATGTATTTTTGCAAATGTATTATAACTGTAATGTTCTATCTATTTCTATATACCACATGTAAATAAATAACATACTATACACTGAAGTTATAACAATTATTATTCATACACCCATATACATATAATATCAATATTTGAAAGACACATAATTAAATTTTTAAATATTCCGACTCCAATAACCATTTACTTTAGTTAATTGCTTCTCAAAAACCGTGATTAATTTACAATTCGAAATGCAATCACCATTTAATTAGAGTAAGTGCAGGACACAGAACATATTAAATTTACTCTTCCAACTCCAATTAACAATTAATTTAATTAACTGCAGGACATTAAATAATAATTAATTACTATAAAAAATCAAATGTTAAAACAAGAATAATGTAATATCATTAAATTTAATTTAATATAATAAATTTAATTTAAATAGAATCTTAATTTATGTTTTCCCTGTACCCCTATAACTAAAAACTGACCCTGAAACCTAAAAATACCCCTTCACCCACAAACTAAAAACTGACCCTGAAACCTGACAAAACCCCTTCACCAACAAACTAAAAACTGACCCAGAAACCTAAAAATACCCCTTTACCCACAAACTGAAAACTGACTCTGAAACCTCACAAAACTCTTTTACCCACAAACTAAAAACTGACCCAGAAACCTAAAAATACCCCTTTACCCACAAACTGAAAACTGACTCTGAAACCTCACAAAACCCCTTTACCCACAAACTAAAAACTGACCCTGAAACCTTACAAAACACCTTTACCCACAAACTAAAAACTGACCCTGAAACCTAAAAATACCCCTTTACCCACAAACTAAAAACTGACCCTGAAACCTTACAAAACCCTTCACCCACAAACTAAAAACTGACCCTGAAACCTAAAAATACCCCTTTACCCACAAACTAAAAACTGACCCAGAAACCAAAAAATACCCCTTTACCCACAAACTAAAAACTGACTCTGAAACCTCACAAAATCCCTTTACCCACAAACTAAAAACTGACCTTGAAACCTTACAAAACACCTTTACCCACAAACTAAAAACTGACCCAGAAACCTTACAAAACTCCTTCACCCACAAACTAACTAAAAACTAACACTGAAACATTACAAAACTCCTTCACCCACAAACTAAAAACTGACCCTGAAACCTAAAAATACCCCTTTACCCACAAACTAAAAACTGACCCTGAAACCTTACAAAACTCCTTCACCCACAAACTAAAAACTAACACTGAAACATTACAAAACTCCTTCACCCACAAACTAAAAACTGACCCTGAAACCTAAAAATACCCCTTTACCCACAAACTAAAAACTGACCCTGAAACCTTACAAAACTCCTTTACCCACAAACTAAAAACTGACCCTGAAACCTTACAAAACACCTTCACCCACAAACTAAAAACTGACCCTGAAACCTAAAAATACCCCTTTACCCACAAACTAAAAACTGAACCTTAAACCTTACAAAACCCCTTCACCCACAAACCAAAAACTGACCCTGAACACTTAAAATACCCCTTCGCACATACACAAAAAACAGACCCTAAACGCACAAAATGTACCTTTGATAAAACTACCCACCCTGATCCACTATAAAGTCTACATCCCACTCCTAAAAATATGATACATTTATTTATTTCATATCTACTACATTATATATTTTTGATTCTTTTTACTACATACACAAAATACCTCAATTTAGAACAACAACATAATAGTGTTCATAATTTCGCATTTACATAATATTTATATAAAATTTGGAATCGAAACTAAAATTAAATACAAGGCAAAATTTTTACTTCTATGATTAGAATATACTTTGTTTATACACTACCCACCCTTATCCCCTTGAAAGTATACATCCCACTCATAAAATAATTAGACAAATATTTTTAGAAAATATATAAAAATATTATAATTACAAATCTATTTTAGTACATACACAACAGCAAACTTAAAAAATAAGTACTATATTCGAATAAAATCAATATCATTTCGCATAATTCGAAAATTTTAATTTAAATTTTAGAAATTTCGCAAATTTAAATGATTTTGCGAAATTTTAATTTATATAATTACCCTATATATTTTTAAAACAATACCCACCCTTATCCCCTATAAACTCTACATCCCGCTCCTACATTTATTGTACAAATATTATAAAAATATAATGTAATATTCTAATATTTATAATTCTTTTTTGTACATACACAAAAATTTATCATAATGTTTAATGTACTCCCTAAATTTCGATCAAATTTCGACTACTACAAAAAATTTTTTTTAAATATCGAAATTTAGAAATCTAAAGGAAATGCGAAATTTAAAATTTTACAATTTCACTATACTTTTTTAAAACACTACCCACCCTTATCCCCTATAAACTCTACATCCCGCTCCTAACATTAATATACAATTATTTAGTAAAAAATGAAATATTTAGATATATTTACACAATTTAATAATATATATCCAAAAGCAAAGAACAAATAATTTAACAATACTCAATAAATTTATATAAAATTTCGCTTTTTTAAATAATTTGAATAAAATTTCGCAAATTTAAATTTTTAATTCAAATGCGAAATTTATTATTCCATATTTACACTATACTTTTTTAATACACTACCCACCCTTATCCCCTATAAACTCTACATCCCGCTCCTAGACTTCTAACTAAAAATAATAAAATTAAATGTAAAAATTACCTTATATATAAACAACATTTAACTAGATCATTACTTAACATACTTTAAAACATCACTTTTACATATCGATATTTTTGACAATCGATATTTTCTGCATCGATATTACTGATTTCGAAATTCATGTCTTCGATATTTTTGACACACACATAAATCGATATTTTCTACGACGATATTTTTGTTTTCGAAATTTCTTACCATCGATATTTTGGACTCGATATTATGGTACATCGACATTAACAACTCGATATTTTGACTGTCTACCTTAAAATGGATCCCACAAATGGATTTGTTATTACAAATTCAAATAATCCAATAATCGATATTTCAATCCAAGATAAAACACAATATTGGTAAAAAGTATTGTCACAACAGTTATAATGCAACAAGTGTGTTCCGTAATGTAATTTCCCTGAACTAAATACAATTATGAATGGAATAAGGTGTCAGTTCAGACACCCACTAAAGAGTTCTGATGAGAGAATAAATACATTAGCATGAAGCCACTGCACTTCAATTGATAAATACATTATTAAGGTGCAAAGCATGCTCAGTTATAAATCAGCAGACATAGTTTGCAACAGAATAGAGTTCAAAGGAAAGGATCTCATGAAGACAGACATGGTCTCAAGGAACCCTGGGAAGGATCTCCAAAAAATGTGGCAATCTACTCTGGGAACATAGGTTAATATACACACACAGTGAATTATGAATCAAAACAAGTTTCACATGCTCCAATCACAGCAGCCAATAAGATTACAGTACACTCCTGGGACTAGATAAATCCATCGGTTTCTCACATCTTCACAATAGGCCACAGAAATAAGTCTTTGAAAATGTACTTCATCCACATTTTGCGGTCAAGACAGTTCTTCCCATAAATTATCCTCCTGTTGTCTCCTCTTCTCCCAGTGAGAACCTCACTACTAGTGGTCAAATACAAACGAAATATCTATTCACTGATAGAAAGATTTTGAAAAGTTACAGCATCTGCAGTGAAAGAGAAACACAACTCATGCAAAATAACAATGCAACATGAAAAACAGGCTTTCAATGGTAGCTTATAAACATATGTTAGTATTGCATCCAACAGGTTAACTTAAATCAGCACATTATTATTTCTTTTATATGCCTATAATGCCTGAGTATGATTATTTACTGCAAAAGTGTTAATACATAATACATGTTTTATTTAGCATAGACCTTTGCTCTTTTTATTTAAATGTATTTTTGTTTGCAATATGAAGAAATGCGCCCCATCAGTAGTGCCTTCTGGTAGTGTCCATGACCACTGCCTGCCTACCCTGAGGCCGACTGCCACCATTCACAAAGTGAATATTGTACCAAAGGGCCACAAGCAGAACTCATAGAAACACAAATTCCACTGCTGACTTTTACCACCAGATTAATCACAAAGGTCTAAATGATCTTAAAATGTGTAGATGCAACTCGGATGTTTGTTTACATTTATTTTTTTCTTGGTTACCATAACTACTTTTTTGGTGTGTATTGTTAAAAAAAATAGCGGGGAAAGTCTTTGATGTTGCCAGTTGCTTTGTAATTAGTCTTTCACCAGTATTTGATATGGTTGCCCCTGAATTTTGCAATTATATTTTATTTCTGATCTGAACAAGATTTTCGCATGTGAGCAACTCAATTTTTCTTTTGCTCGTTTGCACCCATAGTACTTGATGACAGATAAGATTTGAAAGGCCTATTTAGCCTGCCTATTTCAATTCCATGGCTGACAGACATGCCTTAAGCTTTACCATTTCATACTCAGCACTATAGTTGCCCGATCCCAGTCTGAGTTGCATTTCCAGTATTGTCTGAGACACCCTTACTTGGAAGGAGCACATATTGCAACTCAAACGTGCAGTTGCAAGTATTATGAGTGACTCGCCTGGTTTTGGATTACGTGGTGTGGGTGCCCACTGATCAGGGCAAAAGTGACATTGGGGTTTTTGGAAAAAGTACTTTAATGGCCATAGGGCAGAAGAGGTGTCATGATGTAGCAACTGTGTTTGCCATGCCACTATTCTAGTGTGCTTGTGCACAATGCAATGCCCCAATGTCTAACTCATCATTTTTTATAAAAGGAATTTTAGTATTGTAATAATGTTCATGTATTCCGAACGTCCTGTAGTCTATCTATGTTTCTATGCTTCTATATCAGAATATCTTCTACAGAAATATTGTCTGACAAATAATATTGTTTCCTAAATATTGTTCACAAAAATATTGTTCCTTTATTAACTCCCCAGCAGTAGAGACAACATGCAAAATGGGAACTTGCCAAAGGCTACTAAATATTTTTCAGAGAGATAAACTGATGAACATCATTTATAAATCACCCACCATCCTTATGTCTCTCTTGGCACAGATCTTAAACATGTCTAGCCAAACAACTTGTCAGTTTCTTTCTTTCTGAATCTGACTAAAATCTCATGGCAGAGGCGTTTAGATCATGGGAGTGTCGACTGGCAATAGACGTATTTCCCTTCTGGTCGGACTGAATTTAGGGACCAACAAACAACAAACTTTACTTTATCTTTGTTGTGATTTTCACCAGTGGGCTCATTGGAGTTGACTTTAGACCAGATTGAACTGGAGACCCAAAAGCATCAGTGGCAAAAATGCTTGAACCAGCCCCGCTCCCTTTCTACTCGTGATATCGCTCTCTTTCCATTCATTCTCTCTTTGCTATCTCTTGTCCTTCGTCAATCGCTTTCTCTCTACCCCTCCACCCTGAACACCCCCGACCCCCCACCTCCCCTTTCCTCTTCAAGCCTCCCGATGCCTACCCTCGAGGAGCTGGAGAAAGTGATAGAGGCACAAAGCCTGGCAATGGGTTTTCAAAACCGACCTCCAAAGACTCCAGACAACTGGTGGAGCTAAAGTCCCATCCGGCCTTGCTTTAGATGAGTACAGCTGGGGCATGAACCTTCTATCATTCTACACAAGCCTTCCCAAAACTCGCCTTTGTAGTCAGAGACATTTAAGGGCTGAGGCAACTGCCCAGAGAGCTTTCCCTGTGCTGCTTATCACTACCCGTTGCTTTTTATTGAGGTGAGGAAAAGCTTAATACACGCTTAAGTTTGGTTTGCTTTTAAATGCAATATTTGGGCGCCATATTAACTTGGGCCTTGACCGAGACGTCTGCTTCATACACTTTACATTGTTTTCTTTATTTTTTCAGTCTGTACATTTTCTGTACACTCTATTAATTTCAACGCGTTTCGTTTTCCAACTGGCTGTATCCTTTCCAGCTTTCGACATTGAATCAATAAACGTGTTTATTGAATCTGGGCAGGATAACACATTAAAGTCTTGTTTTCTATGTATCAGAATCATCTTTTTGTTAAATAAATATTTCGGATATGTCGGTTTAAGTTTTTCATTTAGTGATGTTTTTGACCATTGGGAGACATTCGATTTTTCTTCCACATATTCGATTGTGTAAACTTTCACATTACCCAGCCATGTATGGCCTATAGCTTTAAACATCGATTATACTCGTTAGCAGAACAGTAATGCTTTTAAATACTGAACTGCAATGTGCCATTTGATTAAAAGAAAAATCCGCAACACATTGCACCAACTGACTGACAGCTTATCATGCTTAAATCCGCATAAACTTAACAGCTACCTACACCAATACAACTCTTACCAATAGCCTGGCCAACCATATGCTATCTATCATGCAACCAAAAAAAGTGACACGACCCGATCAATTTGTAACGTTAGCTGAAAACAACCCCCATGATAACCCAACACTACACTCTCATGCAAGCAACATGGAGATTACAGTCAAAATGAAGGCATGGTGTTGATCTTCAACAGCAATAAATACAGAGACAGATTGAGTTAACATTTCTAACACAAGTCTAGAACATGTAATACAACTATCATTATATGTCTGCATCAAAAGTAAACTCACCCATAACTTACATTATCCAGTAATATAATCCAAGCAAAGACCACAATTTAGAAGTAGCAACTAAATGCATTAGCCTCACAGCATATACAATCAGCAGGCTGTTCTCCCGCAGCGAATACTAATTTCAATACACACCCTAGATGTAGCAACCACTTACTTCCTTGCAAACAGCATAGTGCCAAGGACCACAAATTTGGCAGTGCTTTACTCTACAACACTAATAACCACACTCTGATTCTAGTCATACCTTCAACATATTGTTGCACCCAATTTACCAAGTAACAAACACAACCAGAGTTTAAACAAACCATTCGTATACCTCTACACCTCCCATTCAACAGATGCCACTAGAACCTCTGACACTGTACTTTTAAGCATAATAAACAAACATAACGGCATAAAGATTGCAGCATTTAGGAAATTGGAGTATAGTTGAACGAAATGAGAACCCACCTCAAATATTATTCACAATCCTTTTCAGGGTGAGTCTGTAGATTCACTATGCAAACCTGTGCTCAACCTGCTGCTAGCTTGGCACAGAACAGCCAGGCTTAACTTAGAAGCAATGTGGTTATGAGGCACACAAGCAATAATACATTCAAAATACAATATAAAAAAATCTCAAACCAATTTATAAAAATTGATTATATTTTATTAAATAAAGTGGTACCAAAATGTCAATAATCTAATAAATTGACCCAAAGGTATGAATTTTTAAAGTGTGAGTTGAAAATAGCCCCAAAAAGCCGAAAGTGCTGACTGTTGGCATCTGGTCACCCCGGAACGGGTCAAAGGAAATAATTTAAGCTGACCGTGATGGAGAGCTGATTAAATATAGGGACCAAGTTCCTACAGGTAAAATTATACGTTCTGACGTAGTAAACTTTATGGGGAAAATGTGGAGTTGGAGTTGTCGGCTGGGCATGTTGCAAGCTGAATCTGGAACAGGGTTCAACAATGGCAGGTTGCTGAAGAACAGGTTCCCGTTGTGATAGTTGACAACGGTGGGAAAGCCCTAAGCCAGACAAGTCTGAAAGCCATGTCTCGGCTACGTGGCATAACTATGATATCTGGAGGAATGGCACAGCGAGGAAATCAAGAAGCATTGGTGCTTCATAGGTGAGACTACAGCCGGTAGAGATACATGAGAAACAATTGGGTTCTGTTAGACCTGGCATCCTTGGTGTGGTTCCCCTATCTTTTTGCCTCTACCTCCTGTATTTTTGATGCTGTGCTGGATTCTGTTTTTGCTGGTTTAGATGCTTTGGGTACTTTGCCACTGCTGATCAGTGTCAAAGTGCACGTGCTCCCTGTAAAATTGTTATTGTGATTGGTTATCCATGATTGGCATAGTTGTATTACCAAGAAGTCCCTAGGAAAATGCACAGAGAGTGCCAGGGCTGATGATTCAAATGCTACTAATGGGCCTGCAGCACTGATATTGCCACCCACACGAGTAGCCCTAAAATGTTGTCTCAGGTCTGCCACTGCAGTGCCTGTGTGCAGTCTGAGAACTGCCATGTCCTTCTGGTCAGTGTCCCCACTGACCAGGCCTAACCCTTCTCTTTCTGTGCACATTGGTCACCCCTATGGAAGGCCCAAAGTACCCCCTTGGGCAGGGTGCAGTGTATGTGAAAGGTAGAGCATGTACAGTGCAGGTGACATGCTCTGGTAGTGAATTACAGCCATTTTCGTTTTCCACTATTGTAAGGCTATCTTGCCCCATAGGCTATCATGGGGAAAGCTGGCTACAGTGGCTACCAGCATATTTTCTCATAGGAGCAAGATAGGACATAAAAGTCTGGTATCCCTGAACTCAGAATTTATTAACACATCTTTTAGGAAAGGTTGTTTTTAAATCCTGTGTTTGAGAACAGCACTTTGAGAAAGTGGCTGTTCTCTTGTCTGACCTTTCTGTGTGCCTTAGCCTGTTTGTGAATTGACTGTCTGGTTTGTGAGTGACAGGGGCTGGGTGGGTCCCAGAGGCTGAGTGGGCCATCCCTGGGCTGAATAGCTCCATCTGCATCTAGAGTGGTGAGAGGGCATAGCCCCTGGGCCTGAATAGGGCTGTGCCTGCCTTCCACAATGCTGGCTCCACCTCCTGCTGGGCGGCTGACGACCCTGCCCCTCACTCTGAAAGGAAAGGAGAAGTCAGGAAAACAAAGGGCTCAAGGACCACCCAGAACTGGTTCATACCGGGCTCAGAGCCCTCCTGCACAAGAGGAACAAAGACCTTTAGAGGTATAAGTACAGGACCCTTGACTACAGAAAACTAGGAACCTCTGCCAAGGAGAAAGCTGGAAGACTGATGAAGGAAGACTGTCCTGCTGTTGCTTTGCTGGACTGACCTGCAGTTGCTCTGCTGCCAAGGAGAGGGGAAGGACTTTGTTGTTGCTTTGTCCCCTTACTTGAAGATATTTCCAAGGGTCTGTTGTGAGCTGGCCTCCTGTTAGGAAGTCCCAGGAACAAAGGGACCTCACCCCCAGCTTTCCGTGAACTCTGCTGTGAGAGTTCTGCCCTTCCTGAGTGCTGAATCCGACTAAGGGGCATCTGGAATTTGTGGTCTGCTGTTTGGAAATCTGGAGAACAAGAAACTAAGACTATCTGCAAATTTTCACGCATCGCTCGCTTGCGGAGCGCATCCCCGTCAGTGCAAGGAAATTCCCGCCGCCACGAAGATCGAGATCGTCGCAGCGCCTGTTGCCGCTGCAAGAACCGACGCATCCTTCGCTTGCGGAATGCATCGCTCCGGTGCGGAAAAAGTACCATCGCTGCAAGTATCGTCGCAGAGCCTGTGGTCGCTGGGTGAGATCGCTGCACCGCTTGCTTGCGGACCGCACCACGTCACTGGAGAACCATCGCAGAGCCATCGCATCGAGGGGCCGCGAGAGGAGAAGATCTACGCTGCGCCGTGCATCACCACCGCACCTGAGATTATCACCGTCCCGGAGATCGTCGCATGGTGCCTTTACGAGACGCTCCCTACGGAACCTACGCTCCGGAATCCATACAAGGTATCTCCTCCCTCCCCATACAGACCAGACCCATCGCAACACGCCCGCTGCGTCCAGAGGGGCTGTTGCGTTGCCTCCCCAGGGACTCAAGAGTGATGCATTGCTTGTTTTCCACTGTACCAGCTTCTGTTTTGGAACTTTGTCGCATCTAAAGGTACTGTTGGCTAAACGTCAAGCACTGTGAACTATTCTAACGCAACTGTGGATTATTTTGACACAATCCTTAAGAACTCTTTAAAAACCATATCTTGAACTGTGTATGTTGGATTTTTGTCGCTTGGGTATTGTCTAGTTTAGATTACATACCTTTATTTTTCTAAACTGTTGTGGAGTCCATTTGTGGTGTTTTCCCTGTGTTAATGTGAGTGTTGGTACAAATACTTTACACATTGCCTTTGATAAACCTGTCTGCTCGTGCCAAGCTACCAAGGGGGTGAGCAGGTGTTATCTGAAGAGTGGTTCCTCCTTACCCTGACTAGAAGCAAGGGTCCCTATTTGGACAGTGTACCTACCTCTGCCAACTAGAGACCCCCAGTTCTAACAGGTACGCTTAGGAATATAGAGTGTGGGGCTTGGAGTCTTCTCCAGTGATGTGAGAGATTAAGATGGCCTGGGACGTTGGAGTGGCTAAGCCAGGTGCAGTTACAATCCCGTCACCTAGGACTGATCATCTGTAATTCCAATATCATCACAGTATTGAAGTCAGGGGACTTTTTTGGAAGGGCAGAGGATGGGATGCAGGAGGATAGGGAGCTTATATGACTGGGAGGACATAAAATCTTTTGAGCAGGTCAAATCTGATTATGGGTTACCAGAAGGGGACAGATTTAGAACTACCCAGTACTACATTATGTTACATACCTCAATAAACAAGCAGCTAATAGACCTTTACTAATCTTTGAGAAATGGCTAATCACCAAGTGAGGGGGCATGAACATCCTATCAAGAATTTATAAGCACTTATTCCATAGTTAGGTCACTGGGAAATCGGCAGGACAGAGGAGATGGGAGACTAAGTTAGGAAGACCATTAGACATCAGGGAGTGCAGCACAGTTTCTACTGGGCAAGATACTGAGACCAGTGCAATAGTTACGGAAACTATGATAAAACTCGTCTCAGAGTGGTATTTTTCCCCAGAGAGAATACATGCACAGGATAACTCCAAATCTAAAGACTGCTGGTGGATCCGCAGGTGAATGTTCTCACTCTTGCACCCACTTTAGCAGTGTCCCAAGATTTCCTTGTACTGTGGAGAGGTGGTGAATGACATGAATGCAATGTTTGATTGCCTAATTTTACCAATCCCAGCGTATATAATCCTTGGGGTAGATAATACACATAAATTACAGCTCAGATATCCAGGAGAAAACGTATCACAATCCTCCTATGGGCATCAAAACCAGTGATTGTGGCAGCCTGGGGTACAAACCGGGTTTCTGACCATAGACCGTGGCCATACAAGACCCAGGAAATAATAGGTTTAGAGAAAATATCCATGTAAGTGGAACAGAAAGGGAAATCATTTAACAAACGAAGGGGCCCATGCATCACACTTTTAGCCATTAATTCAAGGAAATGACTTGCCCCAGGTACCTTAGGGTGTTAATACTAACTACTCCGAAGGAGGGACATACATAAACAAACGTTTATGTAATGAAGCCAAAGGACTTGAGGTTGGCCTACTGACCAAGCCTTTGGGCGATTGCTAGAGGATTCTCTAGAAGATTGAATCTCTGGTATAGCTTGGCATGGGGTGACATGGGAGGAGGAAGCACAAAAGAAGAGCGTTTTGTTGTTAGTCTTTGTATGGGTTGTTTACCCAGTTGGCCCACAGGATGTAGGCAGGTGTTTGGTTCCTTTTGTTATTTCAAAATCAATAACTAGAATTGCTTTACAAAAATCAAAGAAGTGTCTTCTTGCCTGATTTAGAGCTCGAAGTAATCTGTCACAGACTTTATATCCAATGGCACTTGTAATAAACTACGACAGGCAAGATGTCCGTCACGTTTGTGACAGAGCAACCCTTCCACCCAACTCTAAACCAGGCCCTTTGTTTCCAAATACTTCTATTGTTTTTGTTGTGCTCACATTGCCCTTTTATGAATAAATGAATGCCTTATATGTTGCTGCTCTGACAAATCAGCAATCCCCGCCTTCCTCTCTGTCATATATTAATTTAGCTAGCTTTTCTTTCATCTTCCTTAGATCATCTATACTGTATCCCTCTTTTTACTCCTCTGTTGTACCTTTGTTTTCCTCTCCCTCTCACTCCACTCTCTGATTTTCTCTCTGCTTAACTCTTCCTAAACACCTTTGCCTTTCTTGCGCTTCCTCTCTACCCTGTTCTCCTCTTGTATTCTCAGAATTCTCTCCCTGCCTAGATCATACTCTTTCTTGTCTGACCATTGTCCTTTGTAAAACCTTTATGCTCCTTTCGCCCTTTCTCCGTTTTAGCTCTTTTTTATTTCTTTGTTCTTTTAACATTTCCCAAACATTCTCTCTTTGTGCTATTGGAGCGAGTGACGTGCTCAGCAAAACACATTCTTTTTCCAAATTCTATTTTGGGAAACAGGTGAGAGTGAAACTCTCAGGTATTCACTTTCCTTTTTCCAGAGCACATTGTTTCCTAGTTATGGCTCCGGCCGGAGGCTTTATTACTCATTCTGTCCAAACGAGTAGTTCTCAGGAAATGCTACAGGTGTGTTTTTACTTTCTGCATCCCAGTTTCAGCTGTAGTAAGCGTGTAAAGCATGAAACCCCAGAGCTATTGTTGACGGAATATAAATAGCGTGGGAAC
Source organism: Lissotriton vulgaris (assembly GCF_964263255.1). Classification (NCBI taxonomy): domain Eukaryota; kingdom Metazoa; phylum Chordata; class Amphibia; order Caudata; family Salamandridae; genus Lissotriton; species Lissotriton vulgaris. Next base: position 1,475,026,328 of record NC_141685.1, read on the forward strand.
TCATTCCTTGCTTCTCTCCCCTTTATCGAGGGCCCTAGTGCTGAGGTGCGAGTGAAACAATACCCATGTGAGCAGATGTGGCCTGCTTTGTGCTCAGTGACGTGTACTCAGTATCAGCTGAAGGTGGGGTGGGCTCAGTACCCCGGTCCTCACTGCATACATTTTCAATTTCATGATTTTTATGGGAAAGATAGCAAATGTATTTCTGACTGGGAAAGTAGACTTTTGGTTTTGTCTCGTGCGATTAAGGGCTAGCAAAGGGGCCTTGGTGTTTGCCTTAGTCTTAAACTTCTACATAGCTTGGTCTGACGTTAGCTATAAACCTTTTGAAGTTCATAAAAAAAAATATATATATATATATATATATATTCACAGAAAAAACCATAGGTTATAGTGGATATATAGTTAGGAATTTGCATTTACAAAACCTTGAAAATTCAATGAAAAAACCATTGGTTTTAGGCCATATATAGTTAGGGATTTGCATTTACAAAACCTTATTTTACTCGCATAAAACCATTGAAATTCCATATATAGTTATAAGCGCTAACTATATATCGCGCACCCGCAATCCACTGCTGATGATGTCACATATTACATCATTCATGACATGGTTAGTGACATCACTGATGACATCACTGATGACATCTCAAATGACATCACTGATAAAATCACTGATGACAACATCCAGTGACTGTATGTTTCTGTAAAGTTAAAATATCTCTTACATATTGAAGAATGAGTGGATATATAAGTGTCTGGATGAAGGATTTAGTAGGTGCATGACTGACTGTATGAGTGAGTGATTAAATGTGTCTCACTGAGTGCATGGGTTAGTGACTAAACTGTCTTAATTTGTGCATCATTATGTCTGTTGTTCTGTAAACTGTTGCATGTGTTGATAAGTAGCTATATGAGTAACTATATGGGTTATTGATTGGTTGCCCAAGTATTTGTATGGGATACTGAGTGTGTGTGTGGGTGGCTGGGAGGTGTATGACTCTGTGCATAGATGTGTGAGCAGTTGATTCACTAGATGTATGGTTTCAAAAGTGCATGTGGAAACAGCTGTATGGGCGGTTGACTGTGTGCATGAGTGCATTGGTGAGTGAATGGATATCTCAGTGCTACATGTCAAAGTAAGTACATATGTAAAACACAGTACATGTGAGAGTTGACATATATAAATAACTGTGCATAAGAGCCAGTGAATGTGTGAGTGGCTGTATGGATCATTGTGAACTTGTATCAGGGATTGTATAATAGAGTAAATATGTGTTAGTATATGTTTGAATAAGTAAAGTTTGTATAACTGTATAGTTGAGGAAATGGAGGTGTGATTGATTCTTTGCATGACTGACTAGGTGTGTGAGTAACTCCATGGATGAGTGACAGTCTGTGAGTGTCTGTTTACACTGATTGTATCTAAGGTTATATTAGAGTCTGAAGAGGTTCATCGTATTATCACATGAATGATATCATCAGTGATGTTATCAGTCATGTCAAATGAGATGTTTTCAGTGATGTCATCAGTGATGTCATTTGAGATGTCATCAGTGATGTCATCAGTGATGTCACTAACCATGTCATGAATGATGTAATATGTGACATCATCAGCAGTGGATTGCGGGTGCGCGATATATAGTTAGCGCTTATAACTATATATGGAATTTCAATGGTTTTATGCGAGTAAAATAAGGTTTTGTAAATGCAAATCCCTAACTATATATGGCCTAAAACCAATGGTTTTTTCATTGAATTTTCAAGGTTTTGTAAATGCAAATTCCTAACTATATATCCACTATAACCTATGGTTTTTTCTGTGAATTTCATTGGTTTTTTAATAGCAAATATGAAAAGCTTTAAAATGTCAAGTACGTGATAGATAAAAACATTTTCGTATTTATGCACGCTGATGTGCTTTGAACGCTGCACCCCCCCCCTCCCCTCTTTTGTCTTAGTAGTACTCTCTCTTTGCAGATAGTGAACGGTAGTTAACGCAAGCCTTTGCCCCCGTTGTAATCCGTCGTGCCTGCTTGTCTCTCCATTTGATTGATTGTTGTCCAAGCATTTACTGTTTTAGAATTGGTTCTCTTTGGATCATTCTCTATTTACAAACAAGCACAAAGTCGCAATACTCTGTTTAGTCTTTGCAGATAGTGAAAAATCGTGTAAAAAAATAAAAGTAATCGAGCAAAATCAGTAGGCCACTAATTGGATCTCTTTTTGACCTCGCTAAAATAGAAATATTAGGAACAACCCTTCATGAGAAATACGAAAATAGTGAGATGAACTGAGCTCCACACCATGAGGGCTGCAAGACAGCTCGGCTCCATCACCCATCCCGCACAAAATAATGACAAACCCTATGCAAATATTAAAAATATATACAACACACCAGCAAAGAAACAGGGTAAAACATTTTATTAAAAAACTATTTACATAACGTTGGTTTATAAGATGATATCAGTAGTGGACCGATGTGTGAATAGATCGAAAGCAGTACAAGGCTCCAAGATCCGGATGGCAAGCTCCTGGATGTTGGGTGCCATAGTTCAGAGTTCTGAGTTTGAGCCTTTTTCAATGCCTGTGCTTTGTTGAATCAAAATGGCGGCTTGACACAAAGCTGACTCAAGCGTTGCTACTGATGCTAAGCAGACCAAAACTGGTTTTCAGTTTGTACATTTTTCTAGATTTTTCAATCCAAGTTTGGTTGACTTTGTAGAACGATGGCTTCAAATTTTCAACATACGGTGTGGTGGCGCTGACTGGGAGGGGGCGCTTCGCTCCTGCCCCCTCCCCAAGTAAGATTTTCATACGTGAAAGTACGTTAATGGTTTTGGTCCCTGAGTTGCTTCGATGTCACTGCCATTCTCAAATAGCATAAGTTCTGGATGTTGGGTGCCATAGTTAAGAGTTCTGAGCAGTGCTTGTAACACTGTCTGAAGCTTATTTCCACCTACTGCAGCTTCACTATTCTCAAAGTAAGTGAGTGTCGTTTGTGGACCTGACTGCATTAGAAAACAATGTGATATGTTACCTTCCTAAACAGCTTGACGGAGGCCCCTGAGGGGCGGTGTGATGGCCATGGACTCGGATAAGACGCTTGGCTCCGACACCCTCCCCAAGTCTTATAGCACTGGTGTAGCCTGAGATCGCCCCCGACATAGGCGGCCGGCTCCCGGGGTCCGGCGGAACTTTTTGCCTTTTGATGACTCTTCAATTCTGGACCTTGTCCCACAATCCGTTTCACCTGAAGACAAGCTGTAGTGGGGCGCCCCTTTACCGTTTTAGTTGCCATTCCGCCCGCTTTTGCTACACTGTGCCTCTTCCGCCATTCAGCTCACCATGTAGTTGAGTTGCTCCCGCTCTTGCGGTGCAGCGATAGGCGGCTGCCACATGGCTCTCAAAATGGCGGCCGGCTCTTCGGTTTTGGGCCTGGTCCACTAAAATGGCCCTGGGACACATTGGAACTCGGACGCTTCCCTGATAGGGCTTGGGTCCCATTCTCGAAAAGCGTCCCCTCAGCCGTGAAGATTCTACAAAAGTCTTGGGGGCCTCCGACTCCCGCAGGCTTCTGGTGGGGAGCGGCTGCCATGATTGCTCGTGGAATGGCCACGACGGAGCTACGAGATGGTAGTGGTCTCATGCTGACGCCAGCTTTAGTCTGAAACATCCAGAAACACTGTAGACTACCAATTCGATCAGTTCCGGTAGCGCCCCAACATGACCCGGAAGAGAAGAACTTGCCCTCCCCTCTTTGACTGATGGTTCTTGTTGCCTGTCCCCTCTGTTGTCATTTAACAGAACTTTTTGGACTGCTGAAAGGGGTTGTGTTCTGAACGCTGGTTGGTGGAGACATTTTGACTATATTCTTGACCTACGTTGTCGCGTAATGCGTTATATGACACGCCGCGTTAGCGCACCCGGAAGTGATCCGAAGCGCAGCGCGTAACGTAAGCATAACAGGTCATGTGACTTGTTAATAAAACTTTTCATTGGTTCATTTTACTTTTGTTAATTTAATGATGAAAAGCTTGGTCATATGACCTAAAAATTACGCTTTTTATTGTTTTCGAATATTTTATTTTCAAACATATGTTATAATATTCCAGGCTAATGTACTTTCCCGGAAAATTTACAACTGTCTTGCAAGTAAAATATATTCCTTTTTCGAGAAAAAGGGCGTTTCTTCCTTCCATGACGGAACCGTTGAGTAAAAGAGATTCGGCCTGCTGTCTTAGTCGCCGATACGCCTGATTATCAGATTCTTATCGATCACTTTATGTTGCAGACATGAAAAACACAACTGCCCTTGACCATTTATCTTTACTGCGTATTATACCTTTTATCCGTCATGTAATTGGACTGCTTTATTTCACTTGCCTTTTACTGATTCGAAAACAGTGACTAAAAGTAAAAACTTTACCAATGTAAATACTACTACCGTGTTTTGTTTTAAAAACCTTTATTGTGAAAATGTCAGTATACAAATACGGGCCTATAACCACGTGGGCCGGCCACGGAGCAAACTGAAATCGTATATGATGAGGAGACATTTACACTGTAGAGGAACGTAACGAGCGGGCCATTAGGTTGCAAGAACTAAGGTGTCTAACAGTTGCGGAATCGGTGGACATACATTTTGTAATTAAAATAGGACAGGGCCACTTACAATAACATTTTCTAGATATACATTTGCGGGCAAGGAGTTACGAGTCCCATTTATACCGGCGCCATTTTGGGCGAGGCCGGGCAGGTCCAAGATATAGTCAAAATGTCTCCACCAACCATCGGCCAGACCAGAACCCCTTTCGGCCCTTTATGCTACAAGATGGTGTCTTCCATTCAGAAAATATTGTTGGCAGCATTTTGAAAGGAAACAGAAACAGCCGTTCTCCTAGTGAGTTTCACATTGTTACATTTAGGAAGAATGTTGAAGAGTAGTATGTGGAAAATCTGAAGCCATTTTTCTACAAACTCTTAATCAGACTTGGATGGAAAAAAAAACATGAAGAATGTACAAACTGAAAACCAATTTTTGTCTGTATAGCATCAACAGTAACGCTTGAGTCAGCTTTGTGTCAAGCCGCCATTTTCATTCAATCAATAGCGTCCCCCTGCACACATTCAGGGACCTGGTCGTGTCTTCAGATGAAACGGATTGTAGGAAAAGAAGCAGAAAGGAAAAGGCAAAAAGTTCCGCCGGACCTCGGGAGCCGGCAGCCTATGTCATGTGCGACCTTTGGCCACACAAGGGCAATAGTGAAGCTGCAGCAGATGCAAATAAGCTTCAGACAATCTTACAAGCACTGCTCAGAAATCTCAACTGAGGCACTCAACATCCAGGACTTGCCATTCGAATCTTGGCGCCTTGTGCTGGTTCCGACTTATTCACACATCGGTCCTGGATCTCGGCGCGTTCGACTCACTGTACCGCAACAGTGACCGCAATTCAGCTGGACAAGCCGCCACACATTCAGGGACCTGGTCGTGTCTTCAGATGAAACGGATTGTAGGAAAAGAAGCAGAAAGGAAAAGGAAAAAAGTTCCGCTGAACACCACCTTGGGCAATAGTGAAGCTGCAAAAGGTGCAAATAAGCTTCAGACAGTCTTCAACTTACTCTGATTCTTATAATAAACTTCAGATAGTCTTACAAGCACTGCTCAGAACTCTCAACTGAGGCACTCAACATCCAGGACTTGCCGTTCGGATCTTGGCGCCTTGTGCTGGTTCCGACCTATTCACACATCGGTCCACTACTGACATCACCTCATAAGCCAACGGGGCACCCCACGCCGACTTTCGGCGCAGCATTGTAGGATGGCCACACCAGTGCGGCAACTTGCTGGACACAACATCGGGGCCATCCAGATCTCGGCGCGTTCGACTCACTGTACCGCAACAGTGACCGCAACTCAGCTGGACACGCCGTCTTTCGGCGCAGCATTGTAGGATGGCCACACCAGTGCGGCAATTTGCTGGACACCACCTCGGTGCCATCCGGATCTCGGCGCGTTCGAGTCACTGTACCGCAACAGTGACCGCAATTCAGCTGGACACGCCGTCTTTCGGCGCAGCATTGTAGGATGGCCACACCAGTGCGGCAATTTGCTGGACACCACCTCGGTGCCATCCGGATCTCGGCGCGTTCGAGTCACTGTACCGCAACAGTGACCGCAACTCAGCTGGACACGCCGTCTTTCGGCGCAGCATTGTAGGATGGCCACACCAGTGCGGCAATTTGCTGGACACCACCTCGGTGCCATCCGGATCTCGGCGCGTTGTGCTGCCTTCGGCCTATTCGCACATCGGTCCGCTACTGACGCCGCCTCACGTGCCAACGGATTTTCTACGCTTTTTGTAGCCCTATGCCGCATAACAGGTCATGTGACTTGTTTATAAAACTTTTCATTGGTTCATTTTACTTTTGGTTTCCTAAAGATGGAAGGCTTGGTCATATGACCTAAAAATAACACTTTTCATTGGTTTAGAACATTTTTTTTTCCCAAACGATGAAAGCCCCACCTTGTTTCTGGATCATTCAGACTGAAGCTGGCGTCAGCATGAGAGCACCACCATCTCGTGGCTCCGTCGTGGTCATTCCGCGAGCAATCATGGCAGCCGCTCCCCACCGGAAGCCTGCGGGAGTCGGGGGCCCCCAAAACTTTTGTAGAATCTTCACGGCTGAGGGGACGCTTTTCGAGAATGGAGCCCAAGCCCTAGCAGGCAAGCGTCCGAGTTCCAAGGTGTCCCAGGGCCATTTCAGTGGACCAGGCCCAAAACCGAGGAGCCGTCCGCCATTTTAAGAGCCATGTGGCAGCCGCCTATCGCTGCACTGCAAGAGTGGAAGCAACTCAACAACATGGTGAGCGAGACGCTGTAGCCGCAAAAGCGAGCGCAACTCAGCAAGATGGCCGCCACCTGGGGAGGCCCGTTCACGCCGCCTCCCCCACCCCCGGGCCGCCGCACGCCAATTTTCGGAGCAGCATTGTAGGATACCAAAACCAGTGCGGCAGTTTACTGGACATCACCTGGGTGCCTGTCGTACATGTTGTGTCAGCCATGTGACACTGGACACAGTCCCATCAACATCTCAACGCGTTCTGCTGCCTTGGGACTATTCGCACAACAGACCGCTACTGACGAGGCCTCCCCCCGCACCACCCGGGACACCCCACGCTGTTTTTCTGTGCTGCATTGTAGGATCCCAAAACCAGTGCGGCACCCAGGCGACATCACCTGGGTGCCGTCCAGAACTCTGCACGTTGTGCTGCCTTGGGACTATTCGCACAAAAGACAGCTTCTAACCATTGTTGCTTTTTGTGTTGAAAAATGTTTAAATGTTTTTAGTTTTTGTTCCGTTCGTTATAGTTAATAGTTAATAAAGTTTTATAATCTTACTTTGTTGGAGTGTTATCTATTTTTTTAAAAACGGGTGAATGGGGCCTTGAATCGGGTTATTGTCATGTGTGGGCTTTGGAAGTGTGCTGCTGCAGGATCGGACATTTCAAACTCAAATGCACGTTCTTTTTCTTACCTTTCCGAAGCATGGAGCGCAATAGCAGGCAGAGAAAGGGTGATGCACGTGTTGAACACTACCTGACCTGGCAAGTTGCTGGCAGTGCCCCCCCGCCCGCTCCTGAAAGAGGGCACACACACACCGCCGCCCCGAGTACTTCACAAATCTTTAAAAGACCATGCGCTTGTTCATGAGGCTTAAATGGTTTATCACCTCTTCTAGAACCCCTGCATCGACCCTCTGACGTTTCCTGGAAAAATTACCATGTAACACAATACCAAGCCCTGTCAGCTGAAACCCCCAAGGAATCGTGGGGCATATTATCAAGGGGGTTTATCTCCGCTTTTTTGGCTTTAAAAGCCAAGAAAGCGGAGATAAAAATATCTCCCTATTACCAAGCTGTCGCTAACACCAGTTAGTGACAGCTAAAAGGAGATAGCGACCATCTTGGGCCCCGCTTTGCATGTCAGTGATACTTATCACTAATGACATGCAAAGCGGGCGTGCCAAGATGTTAGCGACTGGAAACAGTCCCTAACATCGCTATCTCCTATTACCAACTTTTGGAGATATTCGCGCTAAGCGCGAATATCTCCAAAATCTAACACCTGCCCTGAGCAGTTCTTAGCCATGTTATCCAATGGGAGGTGGATAACATGGCTAAGAGCATTTGCTCGATAATACATGAATATCGCTGACTTTTCTGCGATAATAGCAAGGTTTATCTGCGATAAAAATCGCCGATGTGCGGCGATAATTTTTGTCTCTAAACAAATAAGAGACAAAAATTATCGCTAGTTGTTCGTAATATGCCCCCGAGTTTTTGCTTGCAGAAATCGGGAGGCGGGAGACTAGCACTGAAATCAGTAGTCACACGCCTGAATCGGGAGGGTTGGCATGTCTGAATTCTCTACAGCTGGGGCCATAAACTACATCCGCAGGGGTAGGTGATAGCCTAGGTCCGGCCTGGACAATCGGACACAGAGGAAGAGGAGTGTCAGAGGGTGCGGTAGTGAATAGGGTGAAAGAGAGGTGTCGGGAGGGCACAGGGTGTGATTCTCAGAGAAGAGCAGCGCAGATGGGGGGAAGTATATGGCCCATGCATGAGAGACAGAGCGGAGATGACCAGTGCGTGGGGGAGATGCTTGCGAGGGTGGGAAGCCATGCTGAGGATCGGCGGCGTGCAGAGAGTGGGCCTGGTCAAGGCATCTAAAATGGCTGCCGTGCACGACAAAATTGTGGCATTGGACAAAAAGGCAAGATGGCGCAGACAATGTTTTTCAATAAGGATTCATTTATAACAAAATATTTACTCGCAGTGACAAAATGGTGGTCAACACTTCCTGATTTCCATCGAATCGAACGTTAACAAACGTCACGCAGCAAAAAAAAAAAAAAAAAAAAAAAAAAAGCTCACGCACAGAGCAGTTTTTAACCATGTTATCCAATGGAAGGTGGATAACACGGCTAAGAGCATTTGCTGGATAATGCATGAATATCGCTGACTTTTCAACGATACTCATGCATTGTGGCCGATGTGCGGCGATAATTTTTATCTCTAAACAATTAAAACGAAGCACAAAATGGCGAATTCCCGTTTCGCTACCAGTTTGCGGCCCAGTTCGCGGCCCGTGAAGCGCTTCTACCGTGAAAAATCATTTTTTTTTTCTTTTCCCCACGGGACCCTTTAATAACCCCAACAACATTCCTAGGGGGTCAAGAGGGGGATACCTTGCCCCCTTTCATTAAATTCCCCTTTCGTTTTTCACCTCTTCTTCTCTCTCGATCCTACCGAGAGACAAGATGGCGGCCGCTCCGGACTGTTTAGAATGTTGACAGACACCGGAGAGCCAATCAGCTTTCTGCACGCAAAGTTCCGAAACGCGAAAAGTAAGCGGACCGGATCGCTGCCCGGAGCGCTGTTACAGATATATATCTTGATTTAAACGTTAATTTCTCAAAATCCACTGAAGCACATATATTGAGACCTAGCAAAGGCACATCGCGCTAACAGTCCCTACAATTTTGCCAAGTTTCGTGCAAATCCATTCAGCCGTTCAAGCTAAAAGTGAGTCCAACCGCCCTATGGAAAACTCAATGCAAAAAACGCGTTTTGGGACCCCCCTTTTTTCTCAGCCCCCCCTTGACGAAACCCCACCAAATTTTCAGGGGCTACTCAGAAACAAAATGTGCCATTTTCCTGAAAATTTCAGCCGATTCCGTCCACAAACGCCAAAGTTATTAGACATAGAATTTTCAGAAATCCCATAGGGAATTAATCCTAACTATATATACCTACTGGCGATAGCCAGTAGGTAATATATATATATATATATATATCATTTAGCAAAATTGTTTCAATATGAAAAGAAACACGCCGCACACTACTCCATAGGTTAGATTCTTTGGTTTATTTTCTGTAGGATCCCCACCTACGCGTTTCGGACAACAATCTGTCCCTGGTCACGGTACAAACATTAGTCCATCATTGCTTTCCACATTATATAGCTGAATCACCACTTGGCATTTAAGGTGCATTGTGGGAACAGTAGTTTTTATGGATTAATTTACTTCCATGTCATGCAATGTAAAAACCGGATCCCAGCATTTTCACGACACAATTTATGCTCACTTAATTATTCATATTTTCGCACATATGCTATTCCTGAATATTTCATGTCTTTCCAAGTTTTTCCAGGATGTGAGTTCAGATGTTTTGCTGTTGCATAGGTTTGGTCATTGTTCTGGATCGCTCTTGTATGTTCTAGGATTCTCTTTTTTAAAGGGCAAATTGTCGAACCAATATATCTCTTACCACAGAAACATTGAATTAGATACACTACAAATTGTGAGTCACACGTGATTTTACTCCGGATATCGAAAGTTCTGCCCCTGGGATCTGTGAGTGATTTTAAGTTTTGCCCAATCTTGCAAGCTTTGCATGTCATGCATTTGCTGAAACCCAATTGTCTCTTTTCCAACCAACTTTGAGTTCTAATTTGTTTGAAGTGGCTGTTGACTAGGGTGTCTCGAATTGATGGTGCTTTGCGATAAGTTACTAATGGATTATCGCCGATTAGGCTACCTATCTCATTGTCTTTCTTCAACACGTTCCAGTATTTTTGCAGGATTCGCTTGATGTTATAGCTTTCTTTCGAGTATGTTAATATTAGTCGCGGTTGATCATTTTCTTCATTGTGTTCCATTGGACTCTGTTTCGTAATCAGTATTTCTGCTCTGGTCTTGGCTCTTGCTTTTTACAATGACCAAACCTATGCAACAGCAAAACATCTGAACTCACATCCTGGAAAAACTTGGAAAGACATGAAATATTCAGGAATAGCATTGGTTTGTGAGAATGAAAGAGGTGGTGACAGACTAACTAACTTGAGAAGGCTTGAGTCCAAGTTAATAATCAGATTCAAAACACGTAGCCCCTGGGATCTCAACGCCGATGAGGAACTTTATGTACATTTATAAGTTGTTTTTCATGTATCATTAACCTTTTTGACAAAGCTCTGCAGTCCATAATTCTCATGAGATAGTAGGAAAAGTAAGATTACAGCAATAATAAGTTTCTGTGTATATCTAGCCTAGTAATTCAAATTCAGTTTTTGTGACAAGAAGTAAAAGATTTAGATTTTAATTATACATGCATCGTGATCACTGTTGATCTTTCAGCATGTAGCGACTCAATGAATACTCACAAAGGCACTCAGCCATTATTGACAAAAAGGACACTCAGTCCCCTATCTAATCCTGAAATGCATACATAATTGGCGCTTTACAGATGTGAGCAAACATGCCACATCATAACAGTCCTAGGACCTTAAATTGTGCCATGGCAATGCATCATCCAATAATTAAGTGAGCATAAATTGTGTCGTGAAAATGCTGGGATCCGGTTTTTACATTGCATGACATGGAAGTAAATTAATCCATAAAAACTACTGTTCCCACAATGCACCTTAAATGCCAAGTGGTGATTCAGCTATATAATGTGGAAAGCAATGATGGACTAATGTTTGTACCGTGACCAGGGACAGATTGTTGTCCGAAACGCGTAGGTGGGGATCCTACAGAAAATAAACCAAAGAATCTAACCTATGGAGTAGTGTGCGGCGTGTTTCTTTTCATATTGAAACAATTTTGCTAAATGGTATTTTGCGAGGGTGTCCTGAACCTCGCCGCCGGCACCAGCTACAGAGCTCCTCTCACTATTGGGACATTTGCTTATACATATATATATATATATATATATATATATATATATATATATATATATATATATATATATATATATATATATATATATATATATATATATATATATATATATTTTTTATATATATATATATATGCACACACACACACACACACACACACACATATATATATATATATATATATACATATATATATATATATATATATATACATATATATATATATATATATATATATATATATATATATATATATATATATATATATATATATATATATATATCAAAACAAGAGTCCTGCAATGCGTCTCCTCGCACCACCGCGGAACAGATCTCACAAACACCAAAGGTAGATTCAAAGATGTGGCTTTATTTTTCCCTCGCCATCGGCATGACGCGTTTCGGCCGTCACAAAACGGCCTTGATCACATGGCCTCAAATTGCCAATGGGGGTGTTTAAATACTGTGTCAAACATAGAGGTAGAAACGATAACATCAGATTAAGGGGTCAAGGACATGGAAGAAATACTTCTCTACACATATGTACAAAATACAAAAATCAATGGACATTACGACATTAAGATAAGTCATATAAATGAATAAAGTGCTAGTGCAATATCAAGTACAATTCATTTCAAGATATATACAATAATGCCAAAATGAGAAAATTAGAATTCAATCTTCATTTCATACCAATCAAGACATATGTGCAAAAATTACTATGACATGTCCAAACAACATGATACAAGACCTCCATTGATGTTATCAAAAAAAGTGCTCAAGTGCCCAAAGTGCATAAGATTCTCGCAGTAAGTACATGTATGCTATGAAAGCAACAAGTCATAGCACAAGATGTCATGTAATTCAATGTACCTGCGCTAGTGTTACAGAAACCCACCACAGTTAAAAACAATCAGGCATGGCTGCTGATACTAAAGATTGTCTCGTGCGATTAAGGGCTAGCAAAGGGGCCTTGGTGTTTGCCTTAGTCTTAAACTTCTACATAGCTTGGTCTGACGTTAGCTATAAACCTTTTGAAGTTCATAAAAAAAATATATATATATATATATTTATATATATATTTTTTTTTTATATATATATATACACACACACACACACACACACACACACACATATATATATATATATATATATATATATATATATATATATATATATATATATATATATATATAGAAACTCGAACCACTTCCTGATTTCCACCAGGCGAGGAAAGAGACACAGACCTCTGAGGTATTTTCAAGTGGGTAAAATGATTTTATTTGCAAGTGACTCAAACACAATGCGTTTTAAGCCCGTAAGCCCTTGTTCACGTGTCATAAGCGAAAACACCATCTACTATTTTAAAGTGAGTGATACCCCTCCCAGTTGTTGACATCACTGGTCACATGATCATGGGCACAGAAAACATACTGCTGTGGCTGCACAATTCGTATATATATATATATATATATATATATATATATATATATATATATATATATATATATATATATATATATATATATATATATATATAAACTAACTTATAGGGGATTTTGGTAGTATCTCTTCATCCATTGTCCTTTTAGTTTGCATTTCACTTTTTAGTTCCACCCACTACAGCGTATACCATGGGCCACTGGGACAGCCGACTTCAGCCTTTGGCTTAAGTCCTTGCACTTAAGGCTGAAGCTGCCATCACCGATGAGGGCCAAAAGGTGGAATTCCCCTGGGTACCCTGTCAGGAGGTAGTCCAGCAGTTTGAACCGGGCAGCCACTTTTGGGGCAGTGTGAAAACGTATTTATATGTGGTTCCCTTGTTCTGCAGTGACACAGACATAAAAGGAAGAAAAACAATTGCAAGGAATATGTTAATGTTGATTTTCAGTGGTTTAGATAAATTCAAAAACCCATCCATCGATCAGTCTTTGTTTTGCTTTTGATGGTCTTAATTTCCCCATCTTTGGGTTATAGGTCAGGGTGTGCGAAATTGCATAAATAGTTTCCCCAAAATTACACGAAATTATGCCTATATTATATGAAATACACTTTGAGGTATCTTGAGAGAAATTTGAACAACAAAACATACCTCGCATTCAAATGGCACTCGAGATACCAAGAAAGAGACTCGTTTGAGGAGAAAATATTTTCTTGCTAACACATTTTCTGCTCCAACTTTTCTCCCTCACGACATTTTCTGTCTAATCCAGTCCCGTGCATACAAACGAATTTGGAATATTAGAGTACTGTACTTTCCAACATTTTTAGTAGATTGCGTAACACGAAATTGCACAAGTTGTGCAAATTATACACACATCACCAACAACTTTGCATAGGCTTAGATATGTGCGAAAATATGAATCAATGTAGAGAAATAACAATAAAGGATACCGCGTGGAAAGTTGACTTAGAAAATCTATAAATTTCACTTGGATATCTGAGTAACCTTCACTGGCAGATTTGGTTACATTCATTCTGAAAAATTGGTTTGTATCCACTTTGACCAAGCGTCTTTTTCTTTTTTACATTATCTTGTTCTTCCTCATTTCATCCTCCTTCTCCTTAAATAAAATGATGAAAACATAAATATGTCTCTTCATCTTTTGTATACTAAGGTCAAACTGATCTAATGCTAGATAAAGTGAAAATCTGAAGTAATTCTCAGGAATATCAAGCACTTCCCCATAACATGAAATGTCCTTTTTGGATGCTGTGCACTTTTTCTCCTTCTCTCACTTGATGTGCCAATCTGTAATGGCCACATTTTAATTCAATATATTTCCTTGTTTAAAGTGTCTGTGTGAGTGTTTATTTGTATCTTTTCCATAGAGAGCTGAATAATGGATCGCTGCACCTTCACTGAATATGTGCTGACCACGATGCTATCTTCCTGCTACAAGATATCTCTTGAATGTCGTGCAGCAGACTTCCATTGTGTGATGTCTGAGAATAAGGCTGAAACTGTCTTATGAATTGTTCGATCTTATTTGTCTCTCTTCACGGGAACCATAGGGAGTTGCTCTATATTGTAAACATGTGTATGTTTTAACTGTGCATTGCTGAGTATGTTATATTCCAACGGCCTTCACACTATAATTAAGAAGATACATCTTTTCTGCTGCAGCTCAAAGAGCTAGACTCCTGAGCAAATCCATTCTTAATTACCCGATTGAAACTTCTTTTGATTCTGCCTTTTAGAGGCTTTACTTACTGACATCTGCTGCCTGACATTATCTGATTTCCTTTACCTTAACACATTAGGCAACTTACCTTTATTTGAAGCTGAGTTTGCTCGATTTGATTCATGAGTACTTTAAGCAATTTGTCTTTGTAATTTCTGTTTTGAATTGGTTTGCATTATACTAATTGGTATTCATGTATTAATCAACGATTTTGACATTAAATGACTTGAGTTTGCAACTTTGATAATCTACTAATAAACCTTCACCGTTTACAAATCTGCTCCTCTCTGTCATCACCGTGGGGTCTAAAGTGCTTCACTGTACTTTATGTATTGTCATGTTGTTGAGTCTTGCCTCAGTCCGGGACTAAAGGTCTATCTGCTCTATCACAGCTTGTACTTGAACTTGCACCAAAGATCTGCTTCAGTGTTTCAACACCACTTGATTTGAAATGCCATTTCAAACAGACAATCAACTTGACAACAATTAAACTGAACCCATGCAAATAAAACTCTCCTCACAAAATCGGACACTGCTTTATTTTATAGTTTACACTTAGCTCATCATTTCTTTACCTCCACTCTACAACTCTCTATTCCACTCTTTGCCTCTCAACTCTACGACACTCTGCACTACTCTACAACATTCTATGCCACTTAACTCTAGGCCACTTTATTCCACTCTAACCCACTCCACTCTACGCCACTCCACTATACATCTCTACTCCATTCTGCACCACTCCACTCTCTGACACTGCACTCTATAACACTCCATTCTATAAAACTTCACTCTACGACACTACAATCTACACCACTCCACTCTTTGACTCTACTGCACTCAACACCACTCTACTACACCACACTCTACGACACTCTATGCCACTCTACACCACTCCACTAGATGACACTTTCCTCCACTCTATGCTCGCCACTCTACAACACTCTACTCTATGTCCCTCCACTCTGTCACTCCACTCTATAGCACTCTACTGTACTCTATGACACTCTATGCCACTCGACTTCATGCCACTCTACTCCACTCTACACCGCTCCAGTCTACACCACTCTACTCCACTCCGTTCTACTCCAATCTACATCACTCTTCTCTGCTCTACGCAACCACCTCTATCCCACTCCATGCCACTTTACTCCACTGAACAACACTCAACTCTACTCTACTCCACTCTACTCTATGCCCTCCATTTGATTATTCTATATTCCACTGTATGCCTCTCCACAGCACTCTACACCACTCTAGGCCACTTAGTTCTATATCACTTTATTCCACTCTAAGCCACCCCACTCTACACCACTCCACTATACATCTCTACTCCACTCTATGCCACTCCACACTATGCCACTCCACTATACAACACTCCATACTATGCCCCTTCACTCTGACACTCCACTCTATGATACTATACACCACTCCAGTCTATGGCATTTTACTCCACTCTATGCTCGCAACTCTACAACACTCTGTTCCATGCCCCTCTACTCTACATCACTCCACTCTATAACACTCCACTGTACTCTATGACACTCTACGATACTTCACCCTAAGCCACCCTATTCCACGGCACTACTGCATTCTATTCTACCCCAATCTATGACACTCTATTCCACACTACTCCTCTCCACACTACTCCTCTCCACTCTATCACACTCTAATCCATTCTACTTCACTCTACTCCATTCCACACAACGACCTCTATGCTGCTCCATGCCACTTTACTCCACTCAACACCACTCCACTGTACTCCATTCAAGTCTATGCCACTCCGCTCTACAAAGCACTATGCCACTCCACTCTATGACACTCTATTCCACTCTATGCACCTCCACCCTACACGACTTCAACCTCCACCACTCCACTCTACCCTACTCCACTCTGCACCACTCTTCCCCACTCTATTCCACTCTACTCCACAACACTCTACACCACTACTCAACCCTCCACTCAACTATATAGAATGCCAAATCACTCTGTGCCACTACACTCTACGATGCTCTACCCCACACTACACCACTCTTCTGTATGACACTCTACTCTATTCCATTCTCCTCTACACCACTGACATTTAGCCATGCAGAAGAGCAGCCACACTGCTGTACAACATGGCTAAAACATGGATTATTATTTTAATTTTGGGACTCCATGGGCCTTGCCTCATGGCACATCCATTGCTCCCTCTCCCGTCCATCTACTCCCCGTTGCTACTCCCTGGGTCCCCAATCCGCTCCTCCATTGGTCTTTGAACTCATCAGTCTATAACATTATTTATTTATTTATATTTTTTATTGACTCTGCAACTGTCATTTGCTGCTGCGTCCCTTTGCAGTGAAGAGCCGTTTAATTTTTTTAATTTTTTTAATTTTTTTAATTTTTTAATTTCTCAATCCAAATTATCAGTAAGTTATTAATAAAAAAGTGACCCAGTCTTTCCATAAATGTGCACATGCATATTGATTAAGGCTCCCTGTTTTCCGTTTTTACTGATTTTTGCATATAAATACAGACAGAAAAAAATCCTTTTCTTGTCTGTATTCATTTTTAAATTTGAATAAAAACGGAAATTGGGTTACTGTTTGAGTACTTCTAAATGCTGCCTGCCATGACTGCCAGGCCAATATATGTGTGGATTGATAGATAAAGGGGTTAAAAAAGAGAGGAATTTTAGTAATGAGGCTTTGACAGCAGTAGATTGGCACAAGGTTGATACTGAAATTTGAATATTTTCATATAAGTGCACTAATTTATCTGCTGCTGGTGTTTACAGCACAGAAACCTGGCAGACATCCTAGCATGAGTGCATATTTATCCGTTACATAAAGACAGAAATAAACATTTCAGCTTAATTTTTCCACAAAACCCAAAATAAATACGGAAATGGCAAAAAAATCAATACCATAAAACCGGGAGCCCTAATATTGATGCATGCATCCATAAACATCACCATGCCTGCACATGCCTAGTGAATGGTGCAGCCTTCATCTTGGTCCAAGGTTTTGCACCTGTTTGTTTTTCCTCTTGTTTTTTGATAATACACAGCATTTGCAACAGACATTTTTCTTTTTGCTGATGGCCACAGCATCCGCAAAAAGCAGTGGCAAAACCAATAGTCACAAAGTACAACCCTTTTGACTTTACCAATGCGTGGATCACAAGGAACCCATGAAAAGAGGGTCCTGCTTGTGAAACATAATCTCATTGCGTGTATCATATTTTTTTTTCATTAGAATGTAAAATATGACTGGAGTAGCATAAAATTCAGATATATTTTGTTTTGTTAACCTTTTTCAGTTGTTGGATAATTACATTTTCAATATATTTAAAATATATATGTTGAATTGACATGATGTAAACAAAGGCATTTATTTCTGAAGTTTTGAATTCGGAGTGTTGTGAAAGATTCCGTGGGTGCAACACATCTACTTAAAAGATATTTGCAGTAATGGTTTGAACTGCTATTGTCGCCAATTCAAATAGAGAACGCATTATGTTAACACTGGGGGTACTCCATAGCACATACACCATTTTGGCTAGCTCTACCAACCTTGGAACTATTTAACAAAGTTTGAGTCCTGCACCGGTTAAACTTCCACTAATAATGGCAAATCTTCCTATGCCTAAACAATGTAACCTACACTGGTGCTTATATAAAGAGGTTTGACGCTCTGGGACCATGGTCGATCTGCATTGGAAAAGGCCCGCTGGATTTCACTTAAATGCTATTAATAAAGGAGATGTAATTCTTGCTTGGGGATTGAAAATTAAACTGGTCAGAATAGACTTTGAGCAAATATACATGTCACAAATACAAGATTCAACAAGTATAGTTAAATAAAACGATGGATGGTATCCAACCATGTCAAAATTCGCAGGATAACGGTGACTTCCTTAATCCTAGGCTAGATATCTAAACGTTATGGAATCAGCACTGTAGTCAAGCAACTACTGCTTAGGCAAAACATTGGGTTTACCTGCCTCTAAAGAGCACTTGAATGCTGGCAGAACTCAGCAGCCTCGGTGCATGAAGGGCCGAAACATGTTGATACTCTGCAGATCGGACTTGAAATGTTAAATCATAGTGGAAAAGAGCTCTTCCTTGACAACAGTTTGTTCCCTGTAGGGCTGGAGATCTTCCTGTGCTTCTTTGCCATGCTGCCCACGATCCATATTGTTCATGCTAGGCCCCCTGGAGTAATGGGGCCATGACTGCAAGTGGAAGCACTGTGTGGGTTGAAACGCTTCATGCCAGTGCTCTGGTTATTATTATGACGGTGATGATGATGATGATGATAATGATAATTATAATTATTTTACGCCCAGCTTAGGGGCTTTCTGCAGACACCGGCAGCCTTGTCTGACAAGCCCAAATTACTATGTTTTCATTTTAAACTCTTTGACCACAAACGTTGGCTTGGGTTGCAGTGATTTTTTTTCTTGAAAGAATACAAGAGCGCTCTAGAAAGCATTGTCCTCCTACCTCAGCTCACATTCCCTTCCCCATGAAGGGGATGCATGGAGGATACTGGTGTGATCACAAGACCATCATCTACCTGACTGACATGCCTTTGCATCCTCCAATCATTGAATAGCTTGCAACATGTCTCAGGGATCTGCACCCCAGCTGGTGCAAGTTGCATGCATCTGAAACAGTCTAACTCCCTTGGGCTCCTTTAAAATGCATGTGTTACTGGAGGCCGCCCATTGCTTCACAGTTTCATGTACCCCTTGTGTGCTAATTGTCATGCACTGATATCCATTGAATAACCAAACTGGGTATAAAGAACGGCACCTGGGTTATCAGTGCTACAGGCAAATACACATTTTGCCTGACTCACCCCATCCCACTGCTGCAGCAAAAATGCCACTATTTTAAGTCCAGGCTGTAATAGACTGCTGCCATCTATCTTCTCCCTCTTGTGGTGCTGTAAGGCAACTGCCTTACTGAATATTCTGGAGGTGCCAACCCATTAGGACATACTCTGTGAGGTATTGAGCAAAGCTTCTCTTCGGTTGTCCAGGTGATGAGTTTATAATCTTTCCTGCTGCAACACTTGGGG
This sequence comes from Lissotriton vulgaris, assembly GCF_964263255.1. NCBI lineage: Eukaryota > Metazoa > Chordata > Amphibia > Caudata > Salamandridae > Lissotriton > Lissotriton vulgaris. The sequence goes on from NC_141685.1 coordinate 1,475,046,331, forward strand.
TTTGGGACAACCAGGGGAAATGCGCCACTCCTACCTTTGAGGGAACCCCATTTGAACGCTCTCTGCGAGTAAACTGGAATTATGCAGTGTTAAGAACTATGCCTGGGTAAAAATTAGGCTGGCATGATTTCATGTAAATGCAAGCATCGTTAAATACACTTATGCAGATTTCACCAACATCACACCAGGTTGACTAATTGCAAATTTGGGTAACATCTCAATATGGGAATACGGGAACAGCACGGACAAGCAGAATACGAGCAGCTGTTGTTCGAGACACTTGTGTTTTCTGCACTTTTTTCAGCACGAAAAGCATACCCCCGTTCCGGTCCGCGGCCACCGAGATCATCTGCTGCGTCCCGAGAGGAACCTCGCTCAGCCCCACCCTCTTCAACGTCTACATGAGCCCCCTCGCAGCCATTGCACGCCAACACAACCTTAACATCGTCTCTTACGCAGACAACACCCAGCTGATCCTCTCCCTCACCAACGACCTCGCCACCGCCAGAGCCAGCCTCCAGGAAGGAATGAAAGACGTTGCGGAATGAATGAAGCTCAGCCGTCTGAAACTGAACTCAGACAAGATGGAAGTCCTCATCCTGGTAACATCCCCCTCCGCCTGGGACGACTCCTGGTGGCCCCCTGCCCTGGGCACCGCCCCCAAGCCAACTGACCATGCACGCAACCTGGGCTTCATCCTGGACTACTCCCTCATGATGACCAAGCAAATCAACGCCGTCTCGTCATCCTGTTTCAACAACCTGCGCATGCTCCGAAAGATCTTCCGGTGGATCCCCGCCGACACCAGGAAGCCTGTCACCCAGGCCCTCGTCACCAGCCGACTGGACTACGGAAACTCCCTCTATTCTGGAACCACAGCCAAACTACAGAAAAGACTCCAGCGCATAGAGAACGCCTTTGCACGACTCATACTGGACATCCCCCGCCACAGCCACATCTCGCCCCAGCTGAGAGACCTGCACTGGCTCCCCGTCAGCAAAGGGATCACGTTCAGACTCCTCACCCACGCACACAAGGCCCTCCACGACATGGGACCCAAATACCTCAACAACTGCCTCACATTCTACACACCCACCCGTCAGCTCCGCTCCGCCAGCCTCGCCCTCACCACCGTCCCACGCATTCGTAGAACCACCGCCGGAGGAAGATCCTTCTCCTACCTGGCAGCCAAGACATGGACCTCCCTCCCCACCTACCTACAACTGACCCAGGACCATCTCTCCTTCAGGAAACAGCTCAAGACCTGGCTCTTCGAGCAGTAGCGGTTCTCCCCCCACCCCCCCCACAGCCCCACCGACGCTTTGAGACCCTAACGGGTGAGTAGCCCGCTTTACAAATTCCCTGATTGATTGATTGATTGATTGATCCCCACATTCATTTTTGCATCAAAATATATACATATATCACTAAATGCCAGATTTGAATTCCGAATAACCGCATAATTTCCCCGAAATGTAATGTGATTACACAAAAAGAAATTAAGTACTCCCATAAGAAGCATGAATGTTACATCTTACTGTCTGTCCTAGTACAAAGGAAATAGGGAAATCCTTTGAGTAATTCTTCTGTCCCAGGGCATACTGTGATGGCACATCGGCAGAGCTGTATCCTGCTTAACAAGCACCCAAATGATGTGGATTGTGCTTCCCTGTGTCGAGTAAGTTGTATGTGCTTTGGAGCTGCTAATAAAGCCAATAATACTTCGATATTTTATGAATGGACATTGTTTCAAATAGAAAGACAGAATAATAGCTACTGTTCTCCTGCCAAGGCTCCCTCTAGAGGAACTCAAAATCTAAGGGCCTCATTTATGAAAAGTGACGCATCGCTGCGTGAAAAAAGCGATGCTTCACTTTTCACTGCGCCCTCCATGCGAGACCAATGATGCGTCATATTTACAGTATGACGCATCATGGTGCAAGGAGTTACAGACACGTCAGTATTTCTGACGTATCTGTATGGCGCAAAAGTGACACATTGCTGGAGTGTGTCACAAAAGTGACGCAACTCCTGCAATGTGTCCTTTCACATGGGGCAAGCCCCATGTGAAAGGGCCTGCGTCAGTCTTACCCCTGCTGTGAGGCAGGCGTAAGAAATTGACGCATTTGTGTCCTAGAAGTGGCGCAGTGAAATCTTATAGATTTCACTGCGTCACTTCAATGACCCTGTCTTGCGTCAGAACGCCCCCCTGCATACATTATACCGGGCGTAGGTATAATGGAGCACAGGGAGTTTACAAAGTGACGCATCTACCTAGATGCGTCACTTTGTAAATATGGTGCAACAAGGCACATTTTTTACGCTGCTGGTGCGTCACAAAAAGTGACGCACCGGCGGCGTAAAAGTGACGCACTGCCTCATAAATGAGGCCCCAAGAATGCAGGGACAGTCTGGTCCAGGCCAAGTGCATGAATGTCTTGGAGTGAATACACACAGTATTCGTCACTATGATGCTGAAGCTGCAGCATCAGCTTCTCTTTAAACAGTATCAAACTTCCAATAAATAGTGGCAGCTTTGTGTAAGGAACCCCGCTACGTGCGCTTTTCTCAGAGAATCTTACTCCTGCCCTTCGGGCACTGCTCATTCTCTATGCCATTCTCTCTGCCTGGTGCGCTGTAGGGGAGTATGTGCATTGAGCTATATGCCAGGTGCAACTATAGCAAGTTATATGTTGTATGGGGCATATTTGAGGTACAATGGCGGAAGATGTTTTGATTCAAGAAGTAGGATTTTTTTCTGTTCTGATCGTGAAGGTTGTAAATTTACAACATGGTTTGCTATACCCCAAACCAGTAGAACATTCAATGACAGTACCTGATAAATTCTGGTGCAGACACCTGCAAAAGCAGATACGGGGAAAGGAATGCCTTTGTGACTTAACTTCTTTCCATAGGAAGCATTCAGATGCAAGCACGTGGTGTGCGGGAATTGTATGCACGGATTCAATTATTATCTCCCAGGTGAGGAGGGGACTTCAAATATTCCATTCAACAAAAAGTACCTATTTACGGCCCTCCGCCTGTGATCACTGTAGCGATCAATTTGAAAAGAATTCCTGGAATCGGAGCAGGTCTGTGTTTTAGGACTTACCTGTTTGAAAGAGCCGTCTATTTTATGTCGGCGTGGGACTCTGGTTTCGGCGGCCTTTGATGGCAGAAGCTTCACATGTGACGTCCTTTGAATGGCAGCGTGGACCGCTCTCCGGAGAGTGATCTAATGTCTTCCAGGAATCCACGCTCTTCCTCATGAACATAGACCGCCTCAGGGGGGGATATTTTTGGAAGAGAGACCTTTAGACTCTTCTGCCCACTTGTCGCTGCTGGTGCGGCCCTTGCAGCTAGGGTAATTCTGAGTATTACCATAAAAGGCTTTCGTTGCTCAAATGGAGGCAGACCTTAGCCACAGTTAGGCGTTGGTAATTCACTTTACATAAATGTCCGTGAAGCCGAATGAGAAGCATCACAGTTCTTTGTAGTGTCTTTTATTCAGTGAAACCAATCTGCCTGATGAACTTCTGACGCAACACGATATGCCTGCTCCCCTCTGTTTTGATATGTGAGAAAGATGTCTTACTCACACTGAATGGATTCAGGTTTCGTTTCCAAAGGAAAACAGACAGTCATCATCCTCCCAGGTCAGGACAGTGGGGGCAAGTCCATCTTTGTGCTGCAAAAATCCAGATCTAACGACCACTTACTATTTTTGTACAGTTGCAGTCTCTACGAAGCCAAAGCCGAACAAATTGAGGCCAGTGTTTTGAGTGTCTTCTGCTTTTTCTTTGTGGTTTCTCCCAAAAAGCTTTACATATCTAAGGGCAGATTTACAAGAAACTGACGCATCTGTACCGATCCATCAGTTTCCCTGCGCCTGTGTACGAAACCATCGTTCCACCATGGATGTGCCATATCTACAATACAGCGCACCATGGCGCAAGGATTAACAGATGCGTCAGAAATACTGACCCATCTTTTGATCCTAAAGTGATGCACTGCTGGAGTTGCTCTTGAAAGTGATGCAACTCCAGCACTGCACCACAACAGATAGGTGAGTCCCATTTAACCCCTTGCATGCGGCCGCGATTCTGCGCCTGTGCGGCAAAATCGCAAGGGTTTATGACGGCCCCATGCCATCATCAGCACACGAGCGCCGTAGTGCATGACGGCTGGGGTCCGTCATCAGCATGCAAAGGGTTAAAAAGCCTTGCGTCATTCCTTACACCTGGTCTGAGCAGGCGTAGGGATTTTGACGCTGTGAAGGTGTAGATTGACGCCGTGAAATGTTGCAAATTTCACTGCTCAGTTCTACATGGATTTTTGCGTGGGAACACCCACCCTCCATACATCATACATGACGCAGGTATAATGTGACGCAGGGGTTTATAACATGACGCATCTCCCTAGATGCGTCAAGTTGTAAATGCACTGCAATGTGGCGCATTGTTTACACCACTGTTGCGTCACAAGAAGTGACACAATGGCGGTGCAAAAGTGTTGTAAAGGGCTTGTAAATCTGCCCCTTAGTGCCTAAAATGGCAAAAAGGCACGCACAAAACTCCTAGGTTTTAGGCTTTCCCTTATTGATGTTGAACTCAGTAGATATTAATTTTCCTTGGTATGTTATAAAAGCCCATGAGAGGGGTGAGTCACGGTGAGCACTGCTCTGGGACATAGATTCTGCAGGAGGCGTGGTTAAGTTAGGTTGTCTGTTCTCAGGGCATGTGCTTAATTTTATGCCTGGTCTGAAATCATTTTTTATTCCAGAACCCAACATAAATGTGTATGCCATACATAAAGTTGAAACATACCCATTTAACAGTAAATTGGGAAATACAGAGTACAGGTCTGCACATATGCCCTCTGTAGGAGGCTGGCTTAGTATAAAGTGCACAATTATTTAAGTGATAAACCTTGCTCTAATCCAGGCAACCCTATGGGGGGTTTAGTGGTCTTTGATAACCATAAAAAGCTCTCAAAGTTGGTAGCTGTGGAGAGCAACCTCCAGGCATATCTTGAAGGCATGTTAAGCATCTCGTTTTACCAGTTTAATCATGCAGTACAGGTTAAAAGAAAAATAACCACACTGTATTTATAAAAAAAAAAAAACACTCACTAACACATTAGTGTGTCTCCTACCCAGAAATAATAACACAATATACAAAAATACTACTATTGCAATAAGGTAAGTAGCACAAAATACAGTGGACTCCAGCAGAAGACCAAACCATACATGAAGAAAGTGGAATACAAACTGCAGAAGAGGATGGGACTTGGACCAGATGACCCAGAAGAACCCGGGACACAAGGAACCACCCAAGGCAACACAACCTTGTGCCCTTTGGAAGTCAATGGAGAAGTCACAGTTGCAGTTTTGCAAAAGAAGGACCATTCCCAGAGGACCACAAAGATTTTCTTTGGCGGGCAGAAGGTTAGAGAGCCAGCCCACTTGTGAATGCCCCAGGAACCAGGTTACCTACACCAGGGAAGCCAGGTGCATAGGGGTGAAGAGAGATGTGAGAAACCTATGTAGACGACAATGGAAGACTTAGAGAAAAGTGCCTCAGGAGAAGAAGGTGAAGTAGTCCGATGGAATCCAATGATGGATTCAGCAAGCAGAGGGGGCAGAGTCCATGCCACTCAGGAGTGACCAGGGAGCACGGAAGAGCTATGCCCATCAATGCTGGATGATTCTGACATGTTGATGGTGACCTTGTCGCTGCAGTTGTGAGGACTAACCGTGGGCCCAGAACTCTGTTCCATCCGCGGAGTATGCAGAGATTTGCCTACTCCGCGTTCCGCAGAGAACACGGAGTAGGCAAATCTCCGCACACTCGGTGGCGGAGCAGAGTTGGCCAGTCCCTGCCTCCACCCCCCTATTAAGAATTACATAAATATACATTAAAGGTAAAATAATAAATACTAACTTTTACTGTTCCTGACGTCCTCCTCTTCCTCTGCTTTTCCCGGTGATCTGCGCATATGCGCGCGCCCGCGCATGCGCATTTCTTGTGAGAAATGCCTGCCACTCAGTCTTACCCTGTCTCAATGGAGTGTTGGTTTGGACATGTGTCTGTGACTCAGCAATGATAAGAGGTCCAGATGCTGCAGTTGAGGTGCCAGGGATCTACAGCACACCACCAGTCTTGCAGTAAGCCTTTCGCAATTTGGAAGCAGGTCCTGGGCATCCCTGGACTAGGTGGATGACTTGCTGCTCTTCCTCTGTGGGTCACAACCCACTTCTTCACAGCTGCTTGCTGCTACAGGCGACCGCCTTCTCACTTCACCACATCCCCCTTTTGGCATATGGGGGTCACACAGTAGCACATGTGAAGACAGTCCCTTCAGGTCACAGCACTGCAGATGTCTATGGCACACTTCTTTTTACATCAGTGCACCAGAGCGATGGCCCTCAATTTTCACCACAGATCCCATCTGATATACAGGAGTTGCAACAGCACAGTAGAGCAGTGGTCCACTTTGGTGCATGATGCTGCACAAGAAGATTGCTCTTCTCTTGCCACAGCACAGCACTAGGGCAATGACCCCTACCATTCACTGTGGCCCCCACTTGGCACACACAGGTTGCAGACTATGTGCACAGGAGAATGGTCTGCTGCAGATGTACAATATTCTCCGTGGCCCCCATCTGGCATACAGGGTTGACACAGCATACATGGCTAGCAAGCAGTGATTCTGACGGGCACAATTTCACACTTCGCTCCCCGGGATCCACTCAACAGGCTCTCCACTGAACCTGGTCTAGGGTCAGGCAGAAGGGGGGGCTCCAGGCTTGGAGTTAGTGTTCTTGATTCTTTGAGATGAAGTCCCCTCACCCAGCACAGAGACTGGCCGACTCCCAGTCCCAAGTCCTTGCCACAACAGGAAGAATTAATGCTGGGCTTCTCCATTCTGATGAACAGCTTAAATTAGAAACAATTGGGATTATCAAGCTCCCATTTTATTTTTACAGCCTGTGTGAATGTAATATAGAATCTGAATCTTTGAAATTTGTATTACAATGCTGCCCACTTTGAAGAAACCACTCCTCTTCCTTTCAGTAATCAGTGTATCACAGCTGAAAGGTCTCCACACTTTACAACCCCAAAAAAACAAGCCATGGGAGTGAGTAGAGGATCATGCCTGGATGTAAGCCTCACAATTATACATTTATCCAAAAGTTACTACCCCATCCCAGCGCTACCTTTTATGATTCTCTTATCAGTAGGGGTGGGCGTAGTTCGCGAAGTAGCACTACGCGTAGCTACGCAAAGTGCACTTCGCACTATACACGAGCTACGCGTAGCACTACACGAACTGCGTAGTAGCATATTCGCGCTGTGCAAGATGTCATTTTCAATGATTGCAGTGTGGACAAGCATCCGGCACTGTGCAATCATTGAAAATGGCATCTTGCACAGTGCGAGCTGTACTTTTCTGCTGCTCAAGTAGATTTTTACTCGAGCTGCAGCTTTCTCAACGCGTACTGGTAGTTTCTCATCGCGAGCAGTCGCTAGCATGCGCGACTATTCACAATGAGAAACCTGACCTCCCCGCGTTGAGAATCTCGCCAGGAGGTTTATTTTCCATGCTGGCAATCGGCAACTTGATGTTGCTGATCGCGAACAAGGAAAAAGTCTCACGACGATGTCATTTTGCTTGCTCGCAGTCCCCAACTTGACGTTGATGACCGCGAGCAAGCGAAAAATGACCGCTGCACTACACTACGCATGTTTGCACTGTGCTATGTGCAGTTCGCATAGTGCGAAGTTACGCAAACTTTGCAAACTACACGAGCGTAGCGTAGTGCTTTGCCCAGGGTTACTTATCAGTACCACCTCCTTTCTTGGATGTGTCCATGCAACTTTAACCATTGACCTCTTTCTATGAGTCATTTGTAAGTGTATTAAAGAGCCTGGCTCCTGTTCCAGTGTGTGTCGCTCACAAATCCCAGAAATTCAGCAATCCACAAATCTGTCTGGGGGGCTCTTCTGCCTCAACATGCCAACAGGTCCTGGATGTCCAAATTGGAACCCGGAGGTTCCATGTATTGTGCCCTTCACACACACACACACACACACACACACACCACCTCAAAAATACACACACCACCCCACACATACACACACACACCCCCCACACACACACACACACACACCAGGGTTACACCATATGTGACAAGAAACTAGATCTTGTCCAGAAAGTGTGATTAGGTTTAAATCCGTTCAGCAGTTTTTTAAAATAATTAAGGTTAAAATATATTTGCTCCAGCAGGATGCGTGGGATAACCTGGCCCAGGCTGCTGAATTGAATGATTGTACCCTGTTTTGGAAAAAAATTAATTCCCCCTTCCTTAAAGATGAAAAAATCCCTGAACTAACAACCAATGTTCTTAGGGAAGAGTGGATTTCTCATTTCTCTAAAATCTTTGACTCAGGCAGTGTAAGGGAGGACACGGCGGGTAAATGGCCCCATCTGCCACTCGACATCTCTGTTCTAGAGGTCTTAGATAGTATCAAGGCTAGTAAAGGGGGGAAAGCTCAGGGTCCGGATGGGGTCCCAATCGATGTTTATAAATTAGTATCCGAGGTATGGGGCCCACTTTTAACCAATATTTTTAATGCTACAGTCCGCTATGAGGTGCCTCCAACATGGGGAAGAATCCATAATTGTCCCAATATTCAAGAAAGGCAATCGTGGGGATGTTAAGAACTATCGCCCGATTTCCCTGTTGGATTCTTCCATAAAAGTCATGAGCCGAGTTCTCATGTTAAGATTAGAAGAATGGGTGGAGGAAAACGGTATACTGGTTGATAGTCAATTTGGCTTCAGGAAAGCCCGTGGTGCGATTGAGCAATGTCTTAATCTAGACTTGCTCATCGACAAATATACCCTAGCTAAAACAGGCTCTATTTATCTCTGCTTTGCGGATTTAAGTAGCGCCTTCGATCTAGTGGATCACGCCATCCTGTGGGCCAAGCTTATTGAAATGGGGGCTCCTGAGGGTATCGTATTTTTCTTGGCACGACTGTATTCCAAATTACGGGCTTGTGTACGTTACGGTACCAAAGGGGAATGTACCACCAAGTTTAAAATCGGGCGTGGAATCAGACAGGGATGTGTGTTGGCCCCACTGCTTTTTATTCTTTTCATCAACGAGATAGATTCCATTCTAAAATCTATGGCAGTGGATGCTCCAACAATACACGGTGATGGCATCCCAGTTTTATTATAAGCGGACGACGCGGTTCTAATTTCACGCACCCCCATAGGCCTCCAACGGTTGATGGATGGTTTTTCCCTATTTATCAAAGGAAGAAAGCTAGTGATCAATAAATCCAAAACCTTTGTAATGGAATGTGGGAAGAGGAACGGAAAGAAGCCCTTTTCATATTTCATCGATGGGCACAAGGTTCAACTTGTTGATAAATTTTCCTATCTAGGGGTAACCTTTTCAAACAATAAATATAACAAATGGTCTAGTCAGCATAATAACGTAAGGTCTAAGATGGCCAGGAGTTCAAGCGGTATATATACGTTGGCTACGAAGTTGGGTGACAGGCGTGTCTATGATATGCTTAAAATATTTCAGTCCCGATGTCTTTCCGCGGCCCTGTATGGGGCAGGTGTCTGGGGCCATGCCCCGGCGGGATCGCTCCAGGTAGAGGAGAACACCTTTTTAAAGAGACTTTTGTGTCTACCCAGCTCAGTTTCCAACGTTTTAGTGCACAAAGAGTTGGGTATTTTCCATCTCTCCGATTTAGTTCTCCTGAGACCACTTATGCTCTGGCGCTCGATATGGATGAAAGAAGAGACGTCCTTGTGTAGATCAATTATTTCTGACTGTTTGTCCCTGGACAACTATCGAAGGATACCATGGATAAAATATAATGTGGATAGTTTCCAGGAGATTTTTGGCCTGGATATTTTTACTAACAATTGTGGTGCCTCTGACCTAGCTAAACATGAAATCAAGAACTCTTTTTTAAATCACCAAGCCAACAGACGGCACCAAGACAATGTTGAACTTTCCTCTTGCATTTTATATCATGATTTAAATGACTTTTCGGGCTTTCAACCGTATTTATCGCAGGTGACCTGGAAGTCCCACAGGTATGTGCTGACTAGATTGAGAACTGGGATAGCCCACAACCTAGTGGCCTTCCCACAACAGCGTTTACCCCCTGTTGGCCCATGCCCATGTGATAACATCAGTTTACAAAGCACTATGCACTTCCTTTTGTTTTGTCAACTGTATAAACACCTGCGGATTGCTTATCTTAAACCTGTGTTTGTAAAGTTTGGAGTAAGGACTGTAAAGGACTCCATGAGACTGCTTTTTAACCTTCAACACCCTGATGTGTGTTTTTACACAGCTACCTTCCTTTTAAAATCAATTAATGCCAGGAAAAGTATGCAGTTTTAACCAGTATTAACTTATCTGTATAGTTTGCGCTAATATGGCCACCGCTTTTTAACTGTATTCTTGTATGTTGTGCTTTTATGGACCTGTTTCTTGTTCCGAATAAAGCTTTATGAAATGAAATGAAATAAAATGCAAAGTGTGTTTAAGGCTGCAGTACAGCCTCCTGTCTACAGGGGCAGAGCGAGCAAAAATATAAACACACTTTATGAAACACAGGTCCCCACAACACAATTTTTTAAAAAGTTGTAAAAATTGGCACAGATGTTCCTGATGCCATTTTTTATCATTTAAAGGACATTGCCTTGTGGGGACCTGGGTTCAGGTCCCCACAGTGCAATCAAGTCCCAACAGCGTGAGTGTGTTATCACACCCAAGTCCCCACAATGATAGTAACACAAACCCACACACACACACACACACACACACACAAACACACACATATCCAGACGCGGATATGTAATACACGTGCACATGCTTCCATTTATTGCACCACTTCCCAGGCACATGCACATCTTGGCATACTCACACAGACATGTGCTGCCTGTCTTCAATGTACGAAACCACTCACGGTACACATACATCCCAGCAATCTCACGGAGACATGCACTGTCTTCCATGCACAACACTACTCACAGGTACACATATATCTAAGAGTCCTCACATAAACGTAAACTATCTTCTAAGACTGACACCACTCAAAGGTAGTCATACATCTCAGTATGCACAAGCAGACATGGGTGCACTGTGCAGCACTATATTCATCCTAATGTAGGCCAATGGGGAGTTAAGGACACAGGAGCAGAACTTTACATGAATGGGCCAGTAGGTCCCACTCTAGTGACACAGGTTAAAAGGCTGTACCTACAAGTGCTGATGTGTCTATGTGTGCCAGGCTGAGTTTCGAGTTGCTGTTTACTAAAATACAGTGAGTGCAGGCTCAGTGTAGGTGTTGTTGGATGTAAGTCAATAACAGGGCCCAGAGGAAACCAGTGCAGTGTTTGTAATGGTTGCTGGTTCAGAGGAGGCAGGTGCGAGTACTGATACCAGTGTGTGAAGGAGCAAATGGAAATGGATGCAGCCGAAGCGGGTTCCATGTGTGCAGATACCAATATGTTCAGCTCCCGAGGGTGAGCAGTGAGTGCAGGTACGGTGAGGATGCACACTCGTGCATATCTATTGTGAGTGTCCATGCATGAAGTTGTAACACAGGTGCATCAGACATGTCACTAGTGGCGATTTCCCGAGTATTTGGATGCACTGCTCGTAGAACCTATTGGTTAAGCAGACATTTGCATGATATGACTTGTGCACGTGGGTGGGTTTAGGGTCCAATTAGCAATGTCTCCTCTTGAGCACTGGACTGTTAATCCCTACTTACTGTTGATAAAATACACTAGTGCTGGCACGCAGCTTCCCCTAGGCGCTCGCCCTCTCGTCCACATTTATCCCATTAAATTGCTTCCAAACGACCACAGTACACTTTATAAGCTGTGAACCCAGCAAACGGAACTTGCCTCTCCAAACTTCGGTCTGGTTGGGACTTCTCCGGGATGGTTAATAACACGAAATCTTCACTTCTTCACATGAGTGAAGGGTGGAAGATTTTGAAGAGGGGGTGACAGGGAGATACAGATGTGAGAGAGGAAGAGGTCAACGTAGGTGCAGGGAGGTAGGAGGACATTAAAGTGCACACAGGGTTTATGACAAAAAGGGGAAGCTATATGCTTGGTAGGGAGAGGGATGAGTGGGTCCTGGGTCACCCGCACGTCCAGTCTCTGGGCCTGTGTGCAGCACCTGTGCGAGCAACCTCCCCCCCTTTCCCACCTACCCTGCTCCCACACAACAGCACAAAGACTGTTGTGACAATGAAGAGAAACAGAGTAGTTGGGGGAATTGGCTTGTAAACTGACTCCAAAAGAAAAAAAGACAAGCAATCCCGCGCGCTTGAAAATACAATTTCAGGTCAAGGCATTAAAGAGACAGCTGCTGTATTAAATGTCAGTGCTTCAAACGTAGACATGTGCAGGCAGTTGGTAAGGTACCACAAAGCAAGGACTTCAAATACTCTGCCTCGGAGGGCATTACTTTGAGCGTCAGGAACAAGCATATAAAGTTAAGGCCCTCGGGGTGACATTTTCTGACATGACTTGTGTTCATTTAATTGTCAGCGGGACGCGCAACTAAGAAGTGCGTTACTGCTTCCACATAAAGAGGAGTAGGTAGCTCAGCATTGCCTGTCAAAAGAGCTTTCAGATCAATGTTTAAGTTAAGATGGAATTCAAAGGCTCCTCGTGACCTATCTACAAATATATCAAGCATTTGCAGTGCAATAGGTCTCGCGTTTGGGAGAATAAGAGCTATTGGCATTGTAAATGATAATGGGCCAGATGTAGGAGCCCTAATACCGGTCGGAAACGGCCGATTTCGTCCGTTTCCGACCGGTATTAGGGTTTTCAGATGTAGGGGGCAGAAAAATACAGAATCGGTATATTTACCGATTCGGTAAATTACCGAATCAGTAAATATACCGATTCTGTAATTACAAATGTAGGTGGCACAGTTTACAGTGCCACAGGCCCTAAGAGTCGGTATTTTACCACACAATCCTATTGTGTGGTAAAATACTGAATTCAGGTGTGCATACATATCTGTGCATGCATACCTGTGCAATGTGACACACAGACATGCTTTTAGGGCATGTCTGTGTGCCACATGGCACACATGCCTGTATTTGAGGTGCTAGAGGGTGTCAAAGTGACACCCCCTGCACCCTTGCTGGAATCGGTATTTACCAAATCGGTAAATACCGATTCGGTAATGCCCATTGATTCCTATGGGCTTCAATGCCCATAGGAATCAATGGGCATTACCGAATTGGTGTTTACAGAATCGGTAAATACCGACTCTTACAGATTCTGTAATTTTTTACCTACATCTGCCTTCTTCCAATTTACCGACTTTTAAATACTGAATCGGTAAGACTCGGTATTTAAGAGTCGGTAAATCGGATTTACCTACATCTGGCCCCAAATCTTAACGATTCGGTATTTACCGATTCTGTAATACCTACATCCCCCCTTCTATTTTACCACTTCTTAAATACCGAATCGGTAAAATTTGATATTTAAGAAGTGGTAAAATAAAATTACCTACATCTAGGCCTAGGACTTTTAGCTATGTGTTTTTACCTTTAGGAACTTATAAGTGTTTAGCCATGCAGCACATTATCCATAACTTCTGCACACACCCACAGATCGGGTGCACTTCAGTCGGAGTATTGCTAAACATACTGGAGCAGACGAAGCATGCTCAGTGTACGAAGATGTCCATTTAAAGAGACTGCTATGGCACCAATCCACTGATAGATGTCTCTTTTGAAAGCTGCAAGGGAGGCCCCTTACCTCTAGGTATCCCTCCCGGATGAGGTAAAGCACGCTGTAATACCACTGCTGGTCCCTTGGATGGAGTGTTAAGTGGAACACAGGGGCTGCAAATCTTTCATATATTTCACCTTCGGACCATAAAGTGTAGGTAAAGAGGTAGGTCAGAGTTGGAGTCACGAGGAGTGGAGTTTTACATTCAACTCGTGTATATATTTAAACACTAGATGTGTACACAGCCTGCTCAGGGTACAAAGATGCCCCTTCTAAGAGGCTGCAATGGCACCAATTTACTGATAGATGTCCCTTCTTAATGCTGCAAAGGAGACCCTTCCACGTTAGGTGGCCCATCCATAACTTCTACACACACCCACAGATCTGAAGGTTCCCTGCAGATGGAGTATTGACTAACATAGTGGAGCCGACGAAGCATGCTCAGTGTACGAAGATGTCCCTCCAAAGAGGCTGCAATGGCCCCAATGCACCAATAGATGTGTCTTCTGAAAGCTGCAAGGGAGACCCTTCACTGCTAGGTGTCCCTTTTGGAAGAAGTAAAGCATGCTGAAATACCACTGCTAGTCACTAGATGGAGTGTTAAGTGGAGCACAACAGTCAAAAATCTTTAATATATTTCACTACTGGACCATAACTTGTAGGTGATGGGGTAGGCTAGAATTGGTGTAATGAGGAATGGATTTTTACAGTCAATTTGTATACATAATTAAAAACTAGAGGCACACACAGCCTACTCCGTGTACAAATATATCTGTTCAAAGAGGCTTCTAGGGCACCAATCTACCAGTAGATGTCCCTTCTGAAAGCTGCTAGGGAGGCCCTTCGCCACTAAGTGTCCCTTCTGGAAAAGGTAAAGCTTGCTGTAATACCACTGCTGGTCCCTAGATGAAGTGTTAAGTGGAACACTGCAGCCGCAAATTCCCCTTCGGACCATACATTGTAGGTAAAGGGGTAGGATAGAGTTTGTGTCATGAGTAGTGGAGTTTTGCAGTCAAGTTGTACACATAATTAAAAATTAGAGGCACACACAGCCTGATCAATGTGCAAAGAAGTTGCTTCAAAGAGGCTTGAGTCGCACCAATCCACAGAAAGATACCATGTGCTGCTAGGTGTCGCTTCTGGATTTTCCATAAGCTGAACATAGGGATCAGGAGCTCTGAATATTACCTAGATACTAAGCATGGGCAGCTAGAGCTCTGCACATTACGGATAGGATGCTTCTGAGCTCTAAATCATACCGTGTACTGTACAGTGAAAGTGAATAACAGTTGCCTCTAACTTCGGCCTCAGCACTTTGCTGCTCTGTACTTAGATTCTCCAGGGTCGCAGAATGGAAGATGGAGGTTTCTTGCTGCCTGTGTCTGCTGTTCCTGATTATATTAAACAAATGCAGTCAGAGAGACTTAAACTGATGGGAACAGCTGGGCTGTGTATGGAATTTGCCGCATAATAAAATGTTTGATTATAAACTGATGGGAACAGTTAGGGGCATATTAACAAGGAACAGGGAAAATTAACTCTAAGGGCGATTAGCGTTAATTTTATTAACGCCCGCTATCGCTGGATAATATCACCTGGTTATCGCGTTATTAACAACGCTAACCGCCTAGGCGATAAAAAATTCAGCGATAGCGGCATTTTGGGAGGTTGTCGCTGGTAATCCAGCAATAAAACTACAAGGATAGGGATATCCTTGTTTATAGCCCATGGTGGATTTAGCCATGTAATCCACCTCCTATTGGATTACGTGGCTAAGTCTGAAAATTAGCGGACGTAAAAAAGCATAGTTAACCGTGGTTAGCGCTCCTTTTTTTGTCCCTAACAGGGTTAGCGTGAAGTTTGACAATAGGAGAAATGTAGCTTAGCGACATTTCTCCTATTATTTTGCTCTGAGACGCCCACTTTGCATCTCATTAGAGATGGAAAGGGAAGCGAAGTGGAAAAGGGTGCTAACATGCGATTTTGCATGTTAGCACCCTGTTGTTTGATAGGGCGATATTTTTATCTCCGCTTCTTCGGCTTTTAACGCCAAAAAAGCGGAGATAAAGCCCTTGATAATATGCCCCTTAGTTCCTTGTTTGTTTTGAAAGAGCAGGCAAAACAAAGGTTCCTTCGATGGACCTTGTGTCGTGATGAAGCAGAGGGGGTGGAGGCAACACCCAGAGGAGCGCGGAAGACGATTTCTGCTTAGAGAGAAATTCTGGGATATATGTCACCAGGTCATCATGGCTGAAGCACCTGTTCTCCAGGCAGGTGGGAGATGAGAGACCTGGAAATGCTCGTTCAAAATGTAAAAAAGAAAACTTCCTTGCGCTGAGTGTGAAACACTCATAACAAATTTGAACAAAAAAAGTATAAAATAAAAGAAAGGCTCACGACACGCGGCATCTGTGATGAGGATGCTGCGGTAATTAAGCCAAATAAATACAGACACTTAATGGAAGTGCTTGAATAAAATGCGGGCCTAATAAAGCACAGTGTTCCACGCTGCAACAATTACAAAAAAGAGTTCCTGAAACAAAGATGAAGAATGTAAGTGGAAGGAAACTGTACTTGGCCAGGGCTCCTTTGCAAAAAATGGAAGTGAGGTGTCACTGCAAAAACTAGTTTTGAGGCAGCAAAGAAAAGCAAGACTGGATATAACAAATCATAAGCAGCAGGTGGGAGCAAAGTCGTTTACCGAATACAGCAGACAGATCATGCGTGCTGCCTAAGTCTAAAAACAGGGCTTGTTTGATACTGATGTAATTGAAAAATTCAAATATCTGTGTCAAGCAATGGAGGAACAGCTGTAATATTCATATATTTCAATCTTTAAGTGGAAACAAAAATCAGCGGGATGATTTTGTAAATAGCGAGATTGTGCAGCTTGCACCTTCAGAAATATCGACTTTGTAGTTGTTAATTATGGTACTTGCACCTGTTTTAGCACTTCTGTTAAAGGGGTGCAAATGCAGTACTACTTATGTGAAAAATTGCACCAATGCTGTTTATTCTTTCAATCCCATTACTCCTGTAAATTGGATGGAAAAACAAACCTGATACCCTATGCACATTTTTTGTTCCACCCAGACGTTTTTAGAATTGCACATTACCTGTGGGTATAAACGGGCTCAATAGTAAACTGCTTGAGATCACAAACAGTAGCTAATATTATACTGTACACAGTGTGGATTGGAAACTGCATAATGCAATGTAAAATAAAAAATGCATTCACGAGTGGAAGCAAAAGAGCCCCTGGGAAAAGGAGGTACCAAGCAATCATGAAATGCAAACCAAGCCCAGCTTTAGCACATAACCCCCCTGCAAGCAAGGATGGCAGAAATATGTAACGAGTTACTGTAGTATTGTATGATCATGTGCAGTAGGACCCTTGGGTTCTGAGGTAGACTCCTTCCAAATTATGTGACCAGTTGGGAGGTATTTGGGTGCACCTAGGTGTGGTCAATAAAGTCTATGATGCAGTGTGTTCAGTTAACAGTTGCATGCCGAAGAATAAAGACCTGTATTAAAGAGCTCCGTGTGTGGCATAGTCATTAACGTGCTCCAGAACTTGGGTGGATGCTACAACTGGTGACGAGTAGGGGATACATGCCCCAAAGAAAAAAGACTGTTCTTCCTGAGAGTCTGCTGAGGTCCAGCAAACTGCTCATACATGCCACGTGCGCCCCAAGAAGCAAGCTACAGTTGGCATATGTACTGTCAAAGTGCACCTTTCGCTTGTACAAGGCCCTCGAAGAATGTGAAGTCCATACAGAGGAGTACAGTTAGGAAGCCTGCCAGAAGCCTACTGGTAAGGCTGAAATAAGAGATACTGTGCCACAGTGTAACACATAGCCATCATCAATACAAAGTAGAAACAAGAAAGGCAGTGACAGCCAGGTGCAAGAAAGTGTTAAAGGCAGTGACAACAAGGCACAAAGAGATGTGCCACAGACAACGATAACCAGGTATGATGCACTAAGTTGAGAGTGGTGATGAACATCTGCAAAAGACAAAACAGTTACTCACGATCAAGAAAAAAGATGTCACCATACGACATCACACTGGGCACGATGACCCTGATTTTAAGCACACAGCTGATGCTTACAGAAGGTGCATGTCCAAGTGAGAAGCAGCTGTTGTTGAGACAGCATATACTCTCAACACAATAAGTTCCAACAAAAATGTGACCTCTCCAAAAGTAGAATATCGGTGCCAGATGCGTGGACCAAAATGTTCAATGACTTTATACATGTTCAAAACTACCAAGACAGATGAGCCTTACCTACTGGGATTCACAAATTTGCATGATAGATTCTTGCTCTCGAGGTTCCGGTAGAACCTTTTCCATCTTCTTTTTAATCATCCTAGGGGCTGTACAAGGGCCAAACCATGCTGACCTGTGACTGCGATGGTCAATCTCCACAGGACATAACTCTTTTTATGATGTTTTGTAATTTTTATGAAGCCCCCAGAAAGTCTTTTATAATCCCAATCTGGAAAATAGCTAATTTTACGCAAGTACGCCCAGCTTTTATTTATCTACAGATGTTGGGAGACAGCATTGTGTTCTTTATTACTTTAATTTTTTTAATCTGCTATCAGACTTAGATCTAGTTGTGACTAACTACCCTGTTTCCCATAATAGTACCACTTGCAAATCACATGTTGTCTTGTTCTTAATGATGTACAATTTATGCAATACGTAGCCCATGGTCTGCTTGTATTTCCAATGGCTCAAGTTATTTTAACCTATCGGCTGCACCAGGTGTGGTCTGTTTCTTCCGATTTATTGTTGGATTTATTATTTATTGTGTGCTTTTATGGGTTCAATATTTGAAACCAAATAAAGATTATTGATGACTTTTAAGATGCTCTAGAAGAAGTGGATGACAATAATGTCATTACTTACTTAAAGAACCATGCAGGTGATAGAGTGTAATAATTGATAAAGAAAATATCACAAGCTGATGAAGTATTGTACCATCAAATCAAAGAAAAGTTGGAAGCCAAGTTCAATCCAATGCAGAATGTCGATAATGAAAGGAACATTTTCAAAAAGGCAAGACAGCAAACTGGCGAAACGATGAATGAGTTTGTCAAAAGGCTTGATTCCTTCATCAAGCATTGCAAGTTCAGTATATTAAATGATGAAAATGCCATGCGTCTGAATGTCACCAATGGTTGCCTCTATGATCCGATCAGATGACGCATGTTGTCGCAATTCAATACGTTTAAGCATGACAAACTACTAGACCTTTTGGAACTTTGTATGTGGCTAAGAGGATAAGTCTAAAACTGGTTCACCTCCTACCTCCAAAACAGGACTCATAGAGTCATGGTTAACCACTCACTATCACAGACCACTCCGGTCTCATTAGGGTCTCATGGGGCTTCTCACTTTAACCCACTCTCTTCAATCTGTTCATTGAGCCTCTAACAGAAATTCTGAGTCCATCCAAAATTAACCCTGGGCGTAGTATGCGTAGTGGGGCTACGCGAAGCTACGCAAAGTGGGTGAGAAACTATGCCCACCTATGCACTTCACGTAGCCCCACTACGCGCCGCATTCCCCCCTCCCCTACATACCTAATTTTAGTAAATGGGCAAAGAGAAATAAATAAAAGGCACTTACCTTGTCCGCTGCGTCCCGGGGCTCCCTCTGCTCGTTCACACCGCCGTCTTGATAACCAATGCGCATGTGCGGCTGCCCGCACATGCGCATTTCTCACGAGGCATTACCTCCTCTCAAGAACTCTGCAACAAAGAATACAGCTTCTTCCACAGTAAAATCATGAACAGCAACTTTGTGCACTAAACAGGTTCCAGCCAAGTCATCACTAACTTGCTTATCACAAATCAAGGCAACCTAATCAGATGGAAGACCCTCAACAGCGAGGTAACAGCCCCAATCATGCAGATCATCCACTGTGGGGCATCATTGGACCCTTGCCCCACCACATCTGTAACCTTGGACGATAGCATAGCACTTACCCATATCATGAACACCTCCATACCCCCTGCTACCTTTCCAGAAGCCTAGAAGCATGCATCAGTCAACACCCTCCTCAAGACAACTTCAGCCGACCCTAGCCAACTGGCCAAGTTTTAGCCTTTCACCCTGCTTTCCTATCCAGCGAAAGTAAATCAGAAAAACCATCAACAAACAACTCACAATCCACCTCGAGCTCCACCACCTACTGGACAACACAGAATCAGGCTTTAGAAAGAACCATAGCACAGAAACCACACAGCCACTGACAATATCAGGACCATTCTTGATTGAGCAGAAACATCTGCCCTCAACCTGCTTGACTTCTCTGCAGCATTTGAGACAGTCACCCACAACGCACTCATTAGAAGGCTCCGCAAGAGTGGCATCCAAGGACCAGCACTCGACTGGATCTGTTTGTTCCTCACAGGGTGAGCCCAGAGTCAGACTGCCAACTTTCACATCGGAGGCCAAGAAACATGCATACAGAGTCCTCCAGGTTAATTTCCCAGCCCAACCCTGTTCAATGGCTACATGGCTTCACTCACCAGTATCATTAGGTCTCAAGGCATTACCATCATCTACTATACAGATGACACCCTCCTTATTCCCTCCCTGACCGACAAGACACCCACCACCAGATCCAAATTAACCAACTGCATGACCCTGGTAGTGGAGGGATGAAAACCACATCCTTGAAAATGATCTTTGAAAAAGCCTGAAATACAGGTAGTTAGAAAAACACTACTCCCTATAGGATGCCCCCTGGTGGTTGACAGAACTGGTACCCACACCAACACCTGCCACCCACATGCCAAACGTCCCCTTCCTCACAGAAACCTGGACCAACATCAGCTCCGCGCCTGACATCACGCTGCTATTCCCGATGGATACACGGTCCTGGGAAAAGACCGCCCCACCCCCCCAGGACGAGGCATCGCCATTGTCCACAAAAACTCCCTCCACATGACAACCACCAGCCCGGATGACACTTCCACCTTCATTGAGCATCTCCACTTCCAGATTCAGATCACCCCTAAAATGACTCTCTGTGGAACCCTCATCTACAGGCCGCCCACCCCACGAGCTCCTTTCACCAACATCATTATTGATCTCATTGCACCCCAAACCCTCGCCTCCACAGACTATATCCTACTCGGATACCTAAACTTTCACCTGGAAAACCATGAGTACCATAGCCCCACGCCCTCCTGTAGAACCTCCCCAACATGGGACTGAAGCAATCTGTCACTGCCCCCATGCACACAGAGGGACACACACTCAAACCTGTCTTCACAGGAGGAAACAGTGTCTCCTACTGCCACACCATGAAACTCCTCTGGACAGACCACCACTGCATCCCCTTCTCCTTCAGAAAACCCACTGTACATAAGCACGCCCTCTGCTGCCCCAGTAGAAGCTGGAACACAGTCACAGAAGACCAGCTCACCTCCACCCTCACCAGCACCCCACCACCAACAACGCCAGATGCTAACACCGCAGCATGCAACTTACACTGCTGGATAACTAACTGCGCCAACACCCTCTCCCCCTCAAGAAAGTGTCAGGGCGTCACATCAAGTAAGGAAGCTGGTTCACCCCTGCATGCCAAGAACCCAAGCGCTCCTGCTGATGACTCAAAAAGACCTGGAGGAACAACAAAACCCCAGACACATGCATTGCCTACAAAGCAGCCACCACAGAACATCACCACCTCTTCACATGCACTAAAAAGAACTTCCTCTAAGACAGAATCCTCACCAACACCCACAACCACAAAGAACTCTTCTCGATCATCAAGGAATTGACCACATCTGGCAGTGAAACAACAGACATCCCCCCCTCCGAAGACCTCTGCAATTGATTCAGCACCTTTTTTACCACAAGATTAAGATGATCTATGACAATTTCGACAACCAAGACCGCTGCACCGCTCTAGCTCCTACCCCCAGAGTCCCAGCTCAGTTGGACCCCAGTCACGACAGAAGACATTTTAAAGATCATGAAGAGCATCCACTGTGGAGCACCCTCAGACCGCTGCCCACCCCACATCTTCAACACAACCGCCACGGCCTTCACACCCTAACTACGCCGGAAGATCAACTTCTCCCTCAAAACCACCACATTTCACGAAGACTGGAAACATGCTAAAGTCAACCCCCTCCTGAAGAAACCATTTGCAGAAATGACAGACCTCAAGAATTTCAGGTCCATCTCCCTGCTTCCACTCGCAGCAAATTCATCAAAAAGGCCATCACCACTCAGCTAGCAAACTTCATTGAAGCCAACAATGTCCTGGATAACTCGCTATCTGGATTCCATAGCAACCACAGCACCAAAACCGCCTTACTTGCCACCACCGACGACATCCATTTCCTACTCAACCAGGGCCAAACAACAGCTCTCATCCTCCTGGACCTCTCAGCTGCCTTCAACACCGTCTACCACCATACACTAACCACCAGACTACACGACACCTGCATCCACCGGCAGGCCATTGACTGGATATGCTCATTTCTCAGAGGCAGAACTCAATGAGTTAAACTCCTGCCCTTCCGCTCGGAACCAAAAGAAACCGAATGTGGAGTGGCTCAGGGATCCCCTCTCAGCCCTACCCTTTTCAACATCTACAAGGCCCCCCTTACAACCATCATCAGACACCATGGGCTCAATATCATCGTCTACGCCGACGACACCCAATGCATCCTCTCCCTCACAAAAGAACCCAACATCACCAGGCACAACTTCCAAGAAGGGATTAAAGCCGTCGCCACCTGGAAGACGAAGAACTGCCTGAAATTCAACCCTAAGAAAACAGAAGGCCTCATCCTTGGGTCCATCCCATCCGCCTGTGATGAGACCTGGTGGCCACTTACTCTCTGAAACCCCCTCACCCTGTCGGACCATGCATGAAACCTCAGCATCATACAGACTTATTGCTTACGATGAACTGCCAGATCAATGCTGTATCCTCTGCCAACTTGAACACCCTCCGCATACTCTAAAAAACATTCAAATGGATCCGACCTGAATCCAAAAAAACTGTCATGCACGCCCTCATCAGTAGCAGACTGGCCTACAGCAATGCTCTTTATGCCTGAATCAACAAGAAACTACTTCCCAAGCTCCAGACCATCCAGAATACTGCAGCCAGACTGATCCTAGACATCCCCAGCCACCACTACATCACCCAACATCTCTGCAATGTCCACTGGCCCCCGTCAAAAGAACAATAACCTTTAAGCTCCTCACTCATGCTTACAAAGCCCTCCACAAAATCGGACCATCATACCTAAACAACTGCCTATCCTTCCACGCACCCAAGAGACACCTCCGATCAGTGGACCTCTCTCTGGCCACCATCCCACAAATCTACAAGACCAGAACAGGAGGAAAGTACTTCTCCTACCTCGCAGCAAACCCCTTGAACGACCTCCCCGTCCACCTCCGGCAACCCCACACACTGCCCCAGTTCAGGAAGGACCTCAAGATCTGTCTCTTTGGATAACTTAAGTGCCTGGATACCCTTGTGAATGATTAGTGTGTGCTACAAATCAACATAATATAGCATTCTGTGCACATATTGTAGCAGGGGTACTTGGCAGGCACTTTACACTCACCCCACAGGCAGCATTGTTAAGTATCCTGGAACAATTGGGTATCCACAGATATGCGAAACCATTCTTAGGGTTGAGACATATTTTGGTTAACCGACAAATTAACAAAACTGGTGGCAACCAGAGCACCTATGTCAACAATTGGAGAGCTGACAAGGTCAACAATATGATACTGAAACCACCAATTCATGTATCCAATCTATGGGTGGCTAGATGATTTTGGTGAGTCTGGTAAATATGCATAATACATAAAGACACCTTTAAATTCTGTGTTTATCATATGACATTTGCCAGTGCTACAAAGACAGATGTCAAATGTCAGGCTATTTCTCCCGGCAATTTTCTGCTTATTTTTTCAGCATGCCGATTTGTGTTTACTTTTCTTTCTTTGACTGCAAAGTGAGAGGAGTTTTGAAGAGAATTATGTGACAATTTTGCTGGGGTACATGGAGTGTAAAAGGAAAGGCTGTAGGATGTTGTTTTTATGCATCACCCAACAAAATGAAAATATCTGTAAATTCAATTGGATCAAAAGGAATCAAGACACTTTACTTGATGATATACAAATGATAAATATTCACAGAAAACTGATTTCCACACATTATAATTTGTGTGCTATGTAGTGTTCTCGGTATAAACTGTATGTCTGTACAAAGTTAGTGGCACTTTCAAGGGTAGCTGTACTTTAAGTAAATCAAAATGCGCTACCACACAATGCATTAGTTACATAAAAAAATCACCAGCCTCATGTCCTTTAATGGTAAGTGGGAGATGGAAGTTTGGTGTTCTAAAAAGTGGGTTATCGTTCTAAAAAGTTTGGAAAGCACTGATTCAAGGGATGCTCCTAAATACATCACAAGATATGGGAAAGCAATATGCAGTATCAGTGTCTGCCTTGAAGAGGGTGGATCCATACATATTGCTGGAACTCAAGTGATTCAAAAGGCTATTTGCTTTGGTAGCCTCTGAATGATGATGAAATGCAGATGGAATGTCTGTATTTTTTTTTCTTGTTATAGATGCCAATAAAATGCTTTTTTTTAAAAGCTGTTCTAACAAAAGAGGCAGTTGAGCTGCTGGACAGTTAATTGGATCTTAGTTAAATGTTATTCTATTAAGAGGATTGTGGAGCCCTTGTAAATGATTTCTAGATGAGTGATATCTCAAACACTAATTGTAAAATACCAACTTAATAAACCATTTTAAGTAATCACCCTGATGGCAGAGTAGATATTGCTTCTAAGTACTGAGATGCTGTCTTTGCAGGTGGTTATCATTCCCACTAGTTTGATGGCCCCACATCGAGGTTCCCTAGGTAATGTTCTTTGGCCCAGATATAAATACAGTTCATGCAACACAGTGCAGAAAGTGAAGTTGCTGCAACACATTCTGTAAACAGGAGAGAGCAGAGCAGCTCCATATCTACTAAGAAATAGCCCTGTTCTGCTCTCTCTCTGCACTCGCTCACTTTTGGCTGCCATATGCCAATGCAGACACAATCGCACTGTTGTGCTGTGAAGGGGTCACGTGCTGTGAAATGGTCAATTCCAGTACAAAAACTATGCTTTAAGGGATTTCCAACTTTGCATTTGTACTGTAGAATTTGGCACACATGCAAAGAGAGAAAAAGGAGGAGAAATTAAAACTTTTCTTCTGCTTATGCCTGTTTCCAGGATGCACACGTTTCTGGTGCACATCCTTGTCTGCAGTTACCTGTAGACAGGGATTTGCATCGAAACCCATGGTTATGCAATGCACGACCCATTGAGCATCCCCATTGCAAAGCTTTGCATTACTTTAGGTTGCAATCCAAAAAAAGTTGCTATTTGCGTTGGATTGTTAATCCCACCACAACACTTTGTGTGAGGTTTGCGTAAAATAATTAACACTAATGTGAGGTAGTGTTTGGAAGTCTGGCCGCTTGTGTATTGCTGCCCTCTTGTTCAAATTGTTTATGTGACTCAGATTCAGAGTGCTAAAACTAGGACTCCTCTTCCCCATTTTTGATTTTAAAAAATGTTAACCCCTTAACCGTTTTTCTTAATTTTTGTATTTGTTTATTCCTTTTTTACTTACACTTGGTGTGTGTCTTTAAATTGTTTATTTCTTTACTCTGTAATGTTGTTGTTTTACTTGTTAAACACAACACATTGCATGTGTTATTTCAGGTCAAGCTATCAAATATGAGATTAGAGTTTTGTATCAGAAGTCAATGTACCTCTTCGGAAATCTTGGTCAACAATATGGGATCTCAGGCAACGCTCACATTATGAATGTTGCCTCTCTACTCAATAGCCTACTAATTTATTTTCCTTTAGCAGTCTTTTCGTGGTGTATTGACTACGTTTTAAACTTCATCTTGGTGAAGTTAGGTGCAATCTTGCCTGTCTTCAATGAGAAAGTTTTCCTGACCATTTTCAACTTTACATGCAAATGCAAACCCTTCACCCGCCACTGGTTATGGCTAAGCTGGTTTCTTTAGTCCTTCAGTACCGTCCTTCACCAGGCCCAAAAAAAAGAGATGCAGTCAGGAAGATTGAGGAAAGTGGGGAACAACCAGATATTTCAATTTCCTGATCCTGACTGAAAGGAGGAGGAGAGTGAGTCGGGTGAGAAAGTGAATGATTAATATAAGGAGGAAGAAAACAATACAGCCTTGGCTTCAAGAAAAAGATGTACAGTTAAGGGCCTATTTGAAAACTGCATTTTTGTAGTGTGTAAAATAGTAGTAGAAGCGTACTACTCATGTACTACAAAATGTGCAAGACCTCTGCCTCCATATTTTTTCAGTGCAAAGTGTGCCACCTTGGTGACAGAGGTCCGTCTCCACCTATGTGTGAAAAGTTACTTGTACTAAGCAGTGGCCACATCTTATTTGCCACATCTTATTTGAAGTAGTGGAGACATACCAGTAAAACTAAACGTAGGTGCACACCTAGAAATGGCGAATAGCAAAAATGTGTAGAGCTACATTTAGGAATAGAATTAACTATATGTGTGGTGCAACAAACGCACCTGCAGCCTCTGTGGTCTGGGGGTCCCCCAGATCCAGGGGCCCCCTCTGGCAGGTCCCTCGCCAGAGAGCATCGGACTGGGTCCGAAGCTTAGGGGGTTCCCTGTACTTTACCGGGGGCTCCCTCAATTTTCCTTACGCCACTAAGTAAATATAAATTTTCTTTAGTGATGCCTCCCATAAATTATTTCATTTGTGAAGTGTGATTAGTCTGTGCTATTAATTTGTTTGGTGAAGATATCGTAGTTCATCTCAGCATGTGATAGTTTATGACCGGCCCGCGATATTTTTCTTGTGCATACACACTTTTCATACTATACAGAATATTATGAGAATAACTTATCGTCTTGTGTACACTCTGAGACGCTTGGCTTATTGCACAAAGGTCACCTGTTCCTTATGACTCCTGCACCTGACACATCAAGTGACAAGCCATGGAACACAAGATCAAACTGAGTCACGGGGAAGTTTGCCCCAAGGATATTTGCAAGTCTAAGCTGCTGTGAAGTGGTTTAGACTAGCAACTCACCTTACACCGTGCTCAGGAAAAGGTTTTCGTTTTAAGACAGATTTCTTGCAGAAACCAGCCAGATAATCTCACTTTACTCCAGCCAGCATTCTCAGAACGCGGCCGGCTTGATACACTGCCTAGCAACGAAAGAATGTGTGATGTAAACGTGAGATAACTTGGCTATATATGAGGCAAACACTTTTACAGAAACAAGAGCATGGTACAAATACATCTATAATGTTAAAAACTAGAAAGCCTCCCTTTATAAATTACATGTTTACGCCCTTTTTACGAGCTGCCCTGTTAATTGTGATAAGTGCTGTAACTGTTATTAGAGCACACATATCGCTATGTTGAGTTTTATAATAAATCCGACAGGAGCATCGATGTCCTAAACCACGAAAAAAAAATCTGCGATAACCAGCGACAGGCCTGCAATTCCCACACGTCATGCAGGAAAATGCACCTGAAAAGCATAGAAAAAAAACTGTGAAATGACAATGTACGAGTACAACTTCACATCCGTGATATAGTACAAATGTCCACTGTCCGGCATCAAATAGGCATCTCCTTACAAAACAGTCACAATGTACATTGTCATGCAGTCTGTATGTAAACTTCGCCAATGCGTAAACATACATGGAACATACTGTGAAACTGCATCTCCCCTTTACATTGCAGAGGGGCAATTAACGCCTCCTGCAGAGCAGACCCAGCTCACGTCATTGATGATGGAGACGATCCCCAGGACAATGTCTCCAACAAACCCCAACGGTTTATCAAGTCAAGTCAAGTCAAGATTTGTATAGCACCCCACCTCCGGTAGCAGGGCAGTCCAGCACCATCGAGGTGAGCCTACCCCCTGCACAGACCACACAGCAGGAAGCACCCGCCACCACGTCTGGCGCCCAGCACCTCACCAAAGAACACATGGCGTTGTAACGCCGTGTGTTAGACCGCCAGAAGGAGCTGGATGAACAGGTGCGGGTGGGGTTTGACCTCATGGCAGCCAAACTAGATGCCATACGTGGGTGTCTAAGTCCCATCAGGGACCACTTACACTTCCAAACGGACACCCCCAGTCCGCCCCTTGCCCTCCAGCAATCCATGGCTGGCGTCGCTGGAGTCATGACTCAGAGACAACAACAACTGTCTAGTCAGAGTGGCTACAGCAATGACATCCATGATTTGGGACACATAAGGAGGGTCATGGAGAACATGGAGCGGATGCAGGCGCAAAGAATGGCTACCACTGCTGCACACAAGAAAGCTGTAGATGGGATCTTCCATGCCCTGCAGATCCTCATCATGGGAGCGATGCCACAAGACATTGCTCATATGAATGCTGCTGCTACTTCTACACCCACATCTCTGGCCCCTGATGTGTCAGGTTCACACAGTGCTGCAGACCAAACACCACCAACCACATGTGAGGGATATGAAACATCAGAGGACAAAGACGAGGATGAATCTGCCTTAGTGGTAAGAAGGAAGCAGCAGCACCCATCTTCACCATATGGCTTGTTTCTGCTTGGTTATGCCCTCTGCATTATGCACTGGAATAACACCTTCCTATGTCCCCCGATAAACTCTGCGACACTAACCTTGGACCTCGACATGGACTGACATGTTTTGTTTGCTTAACAATGACAGAGCAATCAGCCTGCGGACTGAACTCTTCCCTTCCGAGTAACTTGTCAATTCGTAAAGGTCCCTGGCTGGCCCTCCACAGGGCAACATTGTAAAGTGTTGTCTGCATGGCCCAGTACTAAGACAGCTTCAACATGCCACTGAACGTGAATAATACATAATAATACACACAGATGTGTCATGTCTATAATTAATGAGGTATGAAAGCATGGACGAATGTAGGGGCAGTGATTCCCCCTTAAGTCCATGCTGCTCATGGGATTTGAATTGCAGGGTGCATCCCTGCATCATGGTGGTAGATATCTGACCCCAAAAGAAGGTCTGTTGTCAATTTTAGGTCACAAATGACAGCCAATATGTAATGATTAGGGACGCATGTGAAACGCTGATGATTGGGATTCTGTACTATCTTTGACACACAGAAATGGAATTTCTCATACGTGACACCCTAAACAGCCTGGCTGTACATAGGTGACACACCCACCATCTATTTTCAAATTTGAGATTGTTAGCACTACATGTTGCACTTACGCTTGTCAGAGCGATGTGCTTGTACAGAGGAGTGACATGCACTTAGGGAATGTGTGTTGTAATGTATTCATTTGCACATGCTATGCCTGTGGTCATTTTGTACTGCCCCATGATTGCTAAGGACTGTGAAAATGTGACGTGCTCATGTGAAGAAATTGTCATTGATGGTGTTCCTACGGGCTATTCCTGCTGCGGCTGAAGTGGGGTGTGGTCCACTTGCCTCATCTTCCTCATCATCGTCCGGTGCATGTGGCACTTGTATCCATGGGGCATTGATGAGTCACATATGTTATGCAACACACAGCATGCAGCGATCATCTTGCACACGATGTCTGGGCATCTGAAACGTGACTTCAACACACCAAATGTGCATTCCACGATGCCCCTGGTGCATTTGTGGGCCGCATTGTACTGCCTCTGGGCCTGTGTGTTCGGGGCTCGGAAGGGTGTCATCATCCAAGGGCAGAATGCATATCCTTCATCACCTGTGACAGTGTAGATAGACATGAGTCAATAGTTGGTTCTGCATGATGTGTTGGCAGGCTCACTGGTTTATTGGTGTGTGTGTTATATATGACTTAGTGATTCCTGTTTGACATGTACTGCTTGTAGCAAATGAGCCGATCACCACCCCCTTTTGTACCCTTTTGGCCGCCATAAGTGTGGCAGGGAATGCTCAGACGTGAGTCCCTTGCTCACTTTGCCACTGGATTCAAGCAAGCCGGGCTGAAGACGGCTGGAATGCCAGAAACCGGTCCTCAGAAGCTTGTTTCCGGTCCAGGGAAGACATGGCTCGGCAGTTCGGGCTGGACTGTTCCCATGAGGTACAGGTTCAGACTGATTTGCATATAGCCATGTCTGAACTAGGGTGGCAGAGTGGGCTAAAGAACGGTGATGGATTAAACCCAGATATTTTGACTGGGTGTGATTGTTTGATTGATTCAGATGCTCAGTCCATCACCACCCCCTTTTGTACCACTTTTGGCCACCATAAGTGTGGCAGGGTATGCTCAGACGTGAGTCCCTTGCTCACTTTGCCACTGGATTCAAGCAAGCCGGGCTGAAGACGGCTGGAATGCCAGAAACCGGTCCTCGGAAGCTTGTTTCCGGTCCAGGGAAGACATGGCTCGGCAGTTCGGGCTCGACTGTTCCCATGAGGCACAGGGTCAGATTGATTTGCATATAGCCATGTTTGAACTGGGGTGGCAGAGTGGACTAAAGAACGGTGATGGATTAAACCCAGATCTTTTGACTGGGTGTGAGTGTTTGATTGATTCAGATGCTCAGTCCATCACCACCCCCTTTTGTACCGCGTGTAGCAAATGAGAGGCATCAATGTGTAATACGTAGCCTCACTGCTGCTCCTCCCTCTATTTACTAGTGTGCGCAGCGCGGTTACATCACTTGCACCCCTATGGCACACCATTGTCATGCCTGTCTGCACATGTCCACAAGCCTGACAACGACACTGTGTTATTGTGCGTTGAAGGTGGGCGGCCATATGTGTGAAGGCCTTTGGTAAGGATGGGGTGGACACAGATGTCGAGTTCATGGCTGGCTGAACTTGCGATGCGGTTGAGGGTAGACTTTTGGCTCATGCTGCGGTAATAGACACACACACAACAGTTGGCATGAATGATCCCAGACCCTAAGCGAGCTTGCGCTCCTTCATTTACCCCTTAGTTTGAGCCGGCACTCCTGGGGCATGCTACATTGCAACATTTTCATTGTGGGATGGGTGGAGCTGACACTACAACAGAGACACACACATTAGTTACTTCCTTGGCAAGGCCAAAAAGTAAACACGCCCAGAGCCACACGTTGATGAACCACACCTCTGCGCTGGACTGTTGTACGCCAGTCCACTCCGCTTACACTTAAAAGGGGGTATGACACAGTTACATATCCCAGGTCTACCCCACTGCCTAAGGTGACATGGTTGCATCCACTGTACACAGCACAATGTAATGTGGTAGGGCCCGGGCCCTCATGCTTACATAATAACCACACGGGCACACTTAGATAGTTTGTGGAACTGGCTACGGGCACTTGCGCCCGGCCCCTTCTATTGCCAGAGTCACATGTCCAGTGACACCTGTGCTGGATGGGTGTGTGGTGAGTGTAAGCCAGCCCTCAGGGAGGGTTGGTGCTGGCAACAAATACAATAGTGATCAGACAAGCAGAAGTTCAAAGTTCAAACAGCAAGGGTCCATGACTTGAGCTGCACAGAGTTAGTGGCCACCGATGCACTGCAGCTGGCATAGGCAGAACCACCACAGGACGTAGACTTGCGGTGCACTGAGGTAGGGCCACGAGAGCTGAGCGGATCCTCGTCGATGTCAAAGGAGAATGTTGTAGAGTTTTTTGGGGGACTGTGAAAGGTGTCCTTCCAGGGCATGATGCAGAGGGCAGACCCAAGCAGAAACAGGCAATATAGGAGGAGATGAATGCTACAGACTAATTATTAACACCATGTCAATATCAGCTACATGATGAATGTCTGACATAATATCGACAGACAGAATATCGAACTACAAAAATATCGGAACAAAAATATCGACATCAAAAATATCGGAATCCTATCTTCATAAAGGTAAGTACAAAAATATCGGAAAAAAAATATCGTAGTACAAAAATATCGGAATTAAAAATATCGTTTTTTTAAATGTATTAATAATAATGTAAAAATAATTTTAAAATACATATAATTTTACAAATATTAAATAAAAATATTAAAACAAAATTAAAACTAATACATATACATTTAAAATAAATAAAACACTTAATAATTTAATGTAATTTTTTTTTTTTTAATGTTATTTAATTGATTTAATGTAATATTTTTTTGTTTTTACACTGTACACCTGTACCCCAAATACCCAAAACTGACCCTGAACCCTAAAAATATCCCTGTACCCCAAAAACCCAAAACTGACCCTGAACCCTAAAAATACCCCTTTACCCAAAAACTGAAAACTGACCCTGAACCCTAAAAATACCCCTTTACCCAAAAACTGAAAACTGACCCAGAACCCTAAAAATACCCCTTTACCCAAGAACTGAAAACTGACCCTGAACCCTAAAAATACCCCTTTACCCAAAAACTGAAAACTGACCCTGAACCCTAAAAATACTCCTTTACCCAAAATTAATTAATATTATTTAATTACCAATTAATTATTAATTAACAATAACAATAAAGTAAATATATTAGCACATTAGCTGTAATTAATTTAATTTAATAATTAATATTATTTTTCCCAATTAATTAATTAAGAATAAAAAAAATATATAAAAAATTACTATAATTAATGTAATTAACTAATTAATATTAATTAATTACCAACTAATTAATAATCAAAAATATGTACAAAATTATATTAATTAATTAACTAATTAATATAAATTAATTACCATTTAAGTATTAATTTAATTCCCCTATAAACCCATAACCCGCTACAGAACATATTTATCAAATAATCAATAATTAAAATTAATAAAAAATTAATTCTCAATTAATTAAGTAATAATTCCTACTAATTAATAATTAATTTAACATAATTAAATTACTTCCCACCCTATTCCCCTATAAACCCACAACCCGCTACAGTAGTAAAAGACAATATTTAATTAAATTACATTAAAAATAAATAATGAAACATAATAAATACAATATAATATACACTAAATTTATTTAAAAATTGATATTAGTAACATCGAAGTTATTTATTTCGATATTATTGACATCGATATTTACAACTTCGATATTACTGATATCATATTAATATCGATATTTAGACTGTCGATATTACTTACCTTCGATATTTTGTCCCATCGATATTTAAACTTCGATATTTTTGTATATCGATATTTAAAAATCGATATTTTGTCTGTGTACCCTACATGATAATGAAGACAACCCCCAGAGTTTGTGGCACCGGAGCTGAAAGGGGATACAGTCTGTGATGAGACCTGTACAATGATATAA
Source organism: Lissotriton vulgaris (assembly GCF_964263255.1). Taxonomy (NCBI): domain Eukaryota; kingdom Metazoa; phylum Chordata; class Amphibia; order Caudata; family Salamandridae; genus Lissotriton; species Lissotriton vulgaris. The sequence goes on from NC_141685.1 coordinate 1,475,079,451, forward strand.
ACTCTGCCATCAATAAATCAAGGCTCACTTCCAAATGTGTGACCTATTCGACCACCCTGTAGGCCGAAGGCAGTAGTCAGCAAGTGCCCACAGCCACGTGTCGCTGACTTGCGAAGCACAGAGTTAGTGGCACCAGAGCAGTTGTTGGTAGTGTTCGATCACCTCAATAATGATTATCCTTTTCTCCTCCGCACTGAACCTTGTCTTCCTCTTACTCCTCTCCTTGCATACAATGATATGTACTCTGCCATAAAGGAATCAAGACTCAGTTCCAAATGTGTGACCTACTTGACCGCAGTGTAGGCCGAAGGAAGTAGTCAGCAAGGGACCACAGACAGCTGTCGTTGGAATGCTATGCACAGAGTTGATGGCACCACATCGAAGGGACTACAGTGATTTCAAACGTCTCATTAACATATGAACTCTGCCATAAAAAAATCAAGACTCAGTTCCAAATGTGTGACCTACTAGACCACAGTGTAGGCTGGAGGCAGCGGTGGAGTACGTCACTGAGAAAGGAATGCTGGGGGCCTGTGTCGCAGAGGCCGTGATGGTATGAGGAGGCTCTCAAGGTCGCTGGCCATGGGCTTGGAGCTTGCACCGGCACGTGGTGGGCCCTCTTTAACACACGCCGGTGTCAGCAGGTGAGCAGTGAGGCCTGGTTGTGCAGGGATGGGCAAAGCGGATTTGGGGACCAGCGGGCTGGGGTGCAGCAGGCGCACAGGATCGCAGGCAACATCGCTCATGGCATTGGCCTCGTGGCGGGGTGAGAGGCGCCGACCTGGCAGACACGTTGGCCATTCCGCAAGAGAACGACATCCAGAGCAATGCGCTTTTTATTCATACCCCTACGCTAGCCTGGCGTACGCTGGGCCAGCCCACTCCGCTCACGCTTACAGGGGGGGATGTAACAAGCTGCATTTCCGTGATCTTCCCCACTGAGGTAACATGGTTGTGTCCTCTGTCTACTACACTCCAAACATCAGCAGTGTATGTCGACATGGATTTGTCTGTGGCTTGCATACTGCAGTCTGTCCAGCACATCCACGCCACACTTGGCATTGTGTACATTCTCATTCATGGGTCACTTGCCTCCTTCGCACATGCCTGGTACCCACCTCTCCCCACAATCTGCTATTGTGTGGCTGAGGTGCCATGCTGTTGATGGCTTATGTACATAAAAATGTAAATGTAGTGCCTATTTAGCGCACGTATCACCCCCGAAGGGGTCTCAGGGCGCTGTACACATACCGCTGTGGAACCCTTCCTGGCCTTTCCCTGTGAAGTGCCCACTCCTGGGCACCCCCAAGGTGAGGCCAGGCATCCTAGCGCTGTTGGGGCCGTTGTGGAGATTAAGCAAGCTATTGCCCAGAGTCACAGAGTGGGACACATGATTAGAATAGGCACCGAGGCGAGAATGATCAGGTCCGGGGAAATTGAGCCCAAGACCCGCTGAGGCGGGAATTGAACCCTGGTCCGGGCCAGACATCTGCATCAGGGTTTGCCGCTCTAGCCCAGGTTACCACAGTAAGTTGTGCTATCTTGTCTGGTAGGTGAGCACGTTGTTTGTCTGTTGTATGTGAGTTTGTAACATGTGCATCCCCAGAGTTGTAAGTTGCAGGATTGTGGAGTTGAGGTGTGGGGTGTGTTCAGTTGGTACTTACCAACGAGCAGTTCATTCCCATAGGTGCCATCCTGGAAGTGCTGGTTGATGATAGACTGTCAGAAGATGTAGGAATCATGCACACTGCCTGGGTAGTTGGCGACGACATTGGTGAAGAGTCCACGGTGGTCCGGTATTGCCTGCACATTAATGGAATGAGTGTGCTTTCTGTTGCGTTAATTGTGTGCAGTGTTAGCAGGGGGGCAGGGGGCACAAGTAGAATGTGTGCTGTCAATTGCCCCCAATACGTGCGGGAAGCCAGCTATAGCCTAGAAACCTTGCTTGGTCTCCAGTTGTTCCTGCGCAGTTTGGGGGAAGTGAAGGTGATGGGGTGCCAAGCTGATGATGGCATCCAAGACAGTGGTTATGATAGGGCTGGCTGTGAGACTCCTTTGACTCTCATGGTTGTTGCTTGGAAGGTACCAGAGGCCAACAAATGCAGCACAGCCAGCAGCTTTGTCTGCGGAGGGATGTTGGTTGTCCGCTGTTTTGGTACCGTCAGCCTGTGGGCAACGATGTTTAGAATGCTGAGGCTGGTTGTCCTTTTGAGCCTGTAGTGGGCAATGACATCCTCTGGTGTTAAGTCTGTGAGGCTGGTACATTTTCTGAAGGCATGCTGTCTTTGTCTGAACTGCCTCTGTGGTAGTCCAGGGGAGACAGCGGGGGCGGGCCTGGGGGTGTTGGCGGTGGGTGTTGTGACCCTCTTGGGGCTCCGAGCTGCATGATCAGTAGCTCCATGGCATCTGTTGTTCTTCAGGTGTGCCCCTGGGCTGGCATCCCTTTTAGGGTGCAGGTTATCGCTCGACTGCTGTCATGGAAGATGTTTCAATTGTGAATTTGTCTGACCTTGTCCTTTCTGACACTGATGTACTGATAAGGGACTAAGTTTCTGTCCGACCAAGTTCCCTGATTTCACGAGTATCCATGTTGATCTGTTCAAATTTGTCCGTCAACTTAAACTAAAAAAAAATTTTTTAGAACCAATCTGTTCCTGTGTATTCATCGCAGGAGGTGCTTCAGTGCACCTCCTGCCATGACTGATATACTCACTCATCTGAATATTATGCCAGACCACACTTTAGACAGTGGTCTCAAACGTAAGTCTGTGTTCACCCCTACCTTGCAATCAGACAACTTGGTGGACACCTTTTATAAAGCTGTAACATCAGATTTGCACAAACTTGAGGATAGGTATAACTCAAATCATGGCTACATACATTACAATCTAACCAAGGAGGAAAATAAGGCTCTAAAAAACCTAGCAGCAGTTCCCGGTGTTATTTTTAAGGAGGCAGACAGACAAGGGGGAAATATAGTCATTATGCAAGATATGTACTATATTAAAGAAATTGAGAGACAACTAACTGGAGATCAGTCCTATGTGAAATTAAAGGGAATCCCTTAAAAGAAATCAGATCCCTGATACGTACTAAACTTACAGGATGGAGGGAACTTGGTCAAATTTCAGAAACTGAATTTAGGTATCTATATAATCCTACGCCTAGGTCACCCTGTATGTATATCTTACCCAAGATACACCAACCGAGTACTTTTCCCCAGGGTCGACAGATAATATCCGGCATTGGTTCCCATACGGAACACATCTCAGAATATATAGATGTGTTCCTTCAACCCCTAGTACAAAATCTACCGTCTTACATAAGGGACACAGGGGATCTTGTAAGTAAATTAGAAGATGTAGAATGGACTGATGATCTCTCATTCGTCACAATGGACGTTTGTTCATTGTACACCTGTATACCCTTGGATAAAGGCCTACAAGCTCTAGCAGAATGCCTATCAAATAGAGATGCAACATTTTTTGAACATACCCAGATGTTATTAGATCTAACACGTCTCACTCTAGAAAATAATGTCTTCTTACATAAGGAAAACTGGTACAGACAAGCGACAGGGTTAGCTATGGGATCAAAGTTTTCCCCGTCCTATGCTAACCTCTACATGGGCTCTTTTGAACAGCAACACTTGTGGAAAATGTCAAATACCAAACTCACAGAACATATTAGTGTATTGGGGTCGCTACATCGATAATATTTCCATTCTTTGGTCGGGTAGCGACCAATGTCTCCAAGAGTTGCTGGAACATCTAAATATTAACACATACAATCTCAGATTCACTCATAAGATCAGCAAACTGGAAATAGAATTCTTAGATGTAATCTTATACACTAAAGAAAATAAGAGCGTTTACAGAATATTTAGGAAGTCCACAACTTGCAACGCAGTGCTGCAAGCAAGTAGTGCTCATCCTAAGTCTCAAATAAATTCGATCCCCCTGGGAAAATTGACAAGACTCAAAAGGAACTGCAGTGACAACACAGTGTTCCTAATGGAGTTACAAAAACTGGAGTCAAGATTCCAAAATAGAGGATACTCGAAAGAAATATTGGATTGTGCAAAGAACAAGATACAGCAGAAACAAAGATCATGTCTACTAAAATCAGGAAATAATGACAAGAGAAAGAACAGGGAACTCAAAATTGCATTGGTGACGGATTTTAATACACATAGTCACCAAATCTACAATATCTTCCGAAAACACTGGCACATCCTGAAACTAAGCGGTACAAAATGGGGTGGTGATGGATGGAGCATCTGAACCAATCAAACACTTACACCCAGTCAACAGATCTGGGTTTAATCCATCACCGTTCTTTAGCCCACTCTGCCACCCCAGTTCAGACATGGCCATATGCAAATCAGTCTGACCCTGTGCCTCATGGGAACAGTCCAGCCCGAACTGCCAAGCCATGCCTTCCCTGGACCGGAAACAAGCTTCCTAGGACCGGTTTCTGGCATTCCAGCCTTCTTCAGCCAGGCTTACTTGAATCCAGTGGCACAGTGAGCAAGGGACTCACGTCTGAGCATACCTTACCAACTTATGGCGAACAAAGCGGTACAAAAGGGGGTGGTGATGGACGGAGCATTTGAACCAATCAAACACTCACACCCAGTCAACAGATCTGGGTTTAATCCATCACCGTTCTTTAGCCTACTCTGCCACCCCAGTTCAGACATGACCATATGCAAATCAGTCTGACCCGGTGCCTCATGGGAACAGTCCAGCCCGAACCCCCAAGCCATGCCTTCCCTGGACCGGAAACAAGCTTCCTAGGAACGATTTCTGGCATTCCAGCCGTCTTCAGCCAGGTTTGCTTGAATCCAGTGGCAAAGTGAGCAAGGGGCTCACGTCTGAGCATACTCTGCCAACTTATGGCGAACAAAGCGGTACAAAAGGGGGTGGTGATGGACGGAGCATCTGAACCAATCAAACACTCACACCCAGTCAGCAGATCTGGGTTACATCCATCACCGTTCTTTAGTCCACTCTGCCACCCCAGTTCAGACATGGCATTATGCAAATCAGTCTGACCCTGTGCCTCATGGGAACAGTCCAGTCCGAACTGCCAAGCCATGCCTTCCCTGGACCAGAAACAAGCTTCCTAGGTCCGGTTTCTGGCATTCCAGCCGTCTTCAGGCAGGCTTGCTTGAATCCAGTGGCAAAGTGAGCAAGGGACTCACGTCTGAGCATACCCTGCCAACTTATGGCGAACAAAGCTGTACAAAAGGGGGTGGTGATGGACGGAGCATCTGAACCAATCAAACACTCACACCCAGTCAACAGATCTAGGTTTAATCCATCACCGTTCTTTAGCCCACTCTGCCATCTAAACCAATGGGCTTTTTCAAATGTACTAACTGCAGCATCCGCCAGTTTGCAGCAAATAAGACCTTTGATTTTCAATACAATACAGCAGTCAGACATTGCATTAACCAATGAATGAACTGTAATGCCAACTATGTGGTTTATTGCATTATTTGTTGCTGCAAATTCAGCTATGAGGGGAGTACCATTCGACCCCTAAGGGAAAGAATACAGGAACACATAAGGACAGTGCGAAACAACGACTGTAGTTACCCATTTGCGGTACACTTCAATCAAAGTCATACATTGGAGGACATGAGAAAAATCAGATTTCACGGTGTTTCACACACTATGAGTGGGCCGAGGGGGGGTGATAGAACACTAACCTTGAGAAGAACAGAGACACAGTGGATTATCAAATTGCGAGCGGTAGAAATGGGGCTCAATTTTGAAAAGGAATTCCTGGCTCGTAGCCTACCCTAGGCTCATTGTCTCCATGACCCAATGTTCCCTGGCTTGTCTGTGGAACCACCCCTTTCACCCCTGAAATCTTTGTCTTTGAGGCCCCATTGTTTCTTTACCACATTGTCTAATACCATCACCTCATCCAGCATGCCCATGGAGAACAAACTACAAACAAGCCCAAATTAACCTTGCATTCATGCACCTTGAAGGTCATCCAGAAATTTGATGTTTCTCAACTGAAGCGCTTCGTAAATAATACAATCAGATCACCCTGAAAGTGCTTTGATCCTTGCAAAGCATAGGGAAGCACTGTATAGTCACTAAAGAAAAAACATTGGTGATAGATTGGGGTACAGGCAAAGGTAAGTATCAAAACGGAGGGACAGTGTTATTATAATGTCACAGTGTGAATGTACTTACAAGGCGATTCAACGTAATGACTGGTAAGAGGCAGCATGGTAGTTTTAGACAGGGACCAGCAAGAGGATTACCAAAGCTAAGGTCTGGAATTGCCTGCTGCAGCCTGTGAGATACTGAGTAGAAAAGGCATGACTGGAGATGCATGCTAGGAGACGATGGCATCAGCAAGGGGTAGGGTCAAATTGAAGGATAAGGGGCATCATAATGGGAGGGACAAGAAAGGGGAGCATGGAAATAAATATCTGAGTAACTTGGTGGAAACGAAGAGTGGAAGACAAATGGATGCTCCAAAATATAGGGTTTGGGATATGGTTGGAGCATTGGGACAAGGGACAAAAGGAAAGTTACTAAAAAGGAAGGCCAGTGATGGCACCATGCTAGATGGTTATAAGGAAAATGAACACAGCAGAGAGGGGCTATCAAAAGTAGCTAATACACTGATGAATGAGGGTAAATATGGAGGCTATGTAGAGAGACTAGCAAGATTTTCACCAAACCAGAGGATAACTGGCATCTTGGAAACAGCAGACAGAAGTTGTCAATGCGACACTTCAAAACATTTTGACCTTGTGCATTTTCGAGTCAAACAAACATACTTAAAATTAAGCTGTTGTCTGTAATGCACTTTAACATGATTTTCTGCTGATTTTGTTGATGAAGGAGAGGATTGAGTGTTTGTGGTGTCTCTTGATAAGTTGTGCAATTGGGAAGGTTTTTTTTTGTATCCTTTATATTTGTCATTAATTTTGTTTTTGTATTTGCAAAATAAGGTAAAGACTAAAATAAAAATAAAACGTTTTTCTGAAATTGAGTATTCATGTAACCAGTGACGAATTTGTAATAGGACCAGTGTTAAATAGGGGTGGGCGTAGTTCGCGAAGTAGCGCTACGCGAAGTGCACTTCGCACTACGCGAACTTCACGTATCACTACGCCAACTGCGTAGTAGCATGTTCGCACTGTGCAAGATGCGTTTTCAATGACTGCACAGTGTGGACAAGCATCCGGCACTGTGCAATCATCGAAAACAGCATCTTGCACAGTGCGAGCTGTAGTTCTCTGCTGCTCGAGTAGATTTTTACTCAAACAGCAGCTTTCTCAACGCAAACTGGTAGTTTCTCATCGCGAGCGGTCGCGAGCACGCACAACAACTCGCAATGAGAAACCTGACCTCCTCACGTTGAGAATCTCGCCGGGGTGTAATTTTGCTTGCTCGCGGTCCCGAACATGACGTTGAGGACAGCGAACAAGAAAAAATGACCGCTGCACTACGCTACGCTGCACTACGCGTGTTCGCACTGTGCTACGTGCAGCTCGCGTAGTGCAAAGTTGCGCAAACTTCGCAAACTACGCAAAAGTAGCGTAGTGCTTCGCCCAGGGTTAGTGTTAAAGTGAGTTGCAAATAGTGTTCAGTACTGGCACTTGTTTCGGTTTGTATTATATTGGCTCAGCCTTACTGAGTAGAGTCAAGGCCCTTGGTTGTTCCTTGACTTCAAAACATGGCGGCATGGCTTGAGCGGCGAGAGACCAGCAAAGTCTGCACTAAAATTAAGGGCCAGAGGCAACATAGTGGGAGCAGGAGGTCCTAGGCTACATAAACAAAGGAAGCATTTGCAATGCAATTGGTCTCACCTTTGGGACCTTATATGTATTTAGCTATGCAGCACATTAGCCTGGGTGCTGAAACATCTACTGATCTTTAACATGGAGGGATAGTAAGTACCAAACTCCATGACACGCCAGGTGTGGGAACACATGGAGAAAAATATTGCCTTTCAGTGGGAAATGGTATAGTCCAAAGCTCTGTTTTTAATATAAAAGCAGGGCCTTCGGTGGTCATATCATAGAAATGCAAGATTTGAAAAAAATATTATTGTCTACAGGTGCTCGTGGAAGACGATTTCTATTGACTGGAATCTAGAGAATGCTAAAGTGATTCTGGAATTTTATTGACCTCTGCTGGTCATTTTCGGTCAAGAAAGTTAAATAGAGGCAGTTGCCAGAATAAGAAAAAAAGGAAGCCGCTCAGCAGAAAGCAAGTCTGGTGTTTTACTGACCTCTGCTGGTCGTTTTCTATCAAGACAGTTAAATAGAGGCAGTTGAACAGTAAAAAAAAGTCCCTAAGCGGAAGCAGACCAGTCCTAGGGCTGATCTCCAGAGCCCACAAAGTACATACATATATAAGTATATTCTAAAGTATATACTGAAGTATATATGAGAGGTCTTGAATGCTCGACCTAAAAACTAGGAGGGCCAAATTCATATTTGTGTGCTGGTTATTTCAACATCTCATCATACATTAACACTGTCTAAATACAGCTGGAATGCAAATATTTGTGGATTGACTGTACAGAGAGTAAAAACGTTTGCGTACCACCCAAAGGTTTGTAATTTATTTTATAGTGACTGCACGAAATTATGGAAATTCTGTTGCGCAAGTTATTTTTAACCTTCATCAACTCTGTAAAAATAGTGAACTTTGCAAATTGTGCTGAGCACTGGGTAAAAACTACTAATAATAGATTTTGTGAGAGAAAATTACTGTTTACATTATTTTGCAGGGAAACACTGATTTGTTCCAAGGCAAGATGTGCAAAATTCATAATTTTAACATCTTCTTACAATGCACATGTTGTAAACTTCACATTCCTTTGCTGGTTGAGTCTTTACTCCACAAACCCCTTCAGTTCGCTCCTACACTTTTGGAAGCATGGAAAATCAACATTTGAAAACGTTGCACTTACCTGTCCTTCAAAAACTTTTTTATGCAAGATTTACAGTTCTAGGCTTTGCCTGCTTAAAATGTTTGCAATATCATTGCTTACAAGACGAAACACTAGATTTAGCCTTCGATTGCGAGCTGCACAGGGGTGATGCTAAAATTACCATGTATATTGTGAATACTGTGAAATTATGATTTTTCTCTCCCTGAGATGGAAAAGAAACATGAGGATCTGTAATTACCAGGGGGAAGATTTACAATTACTGGCGCATCCCTGCAAATTAGCAAGAATGCGCCAGTAATTGTGCGCCGCAGCTCCGCCACCCATGATGCGCTGCATTTACAATGCGGCGCACTGTTAGAGCTGACATCATTGGCTTGAGTCTCTACTCCATTTTTTCTGTTTGCCTCCACTGTTTACGATGTTTTTGCTGGTATATGCTTTGGGCACTGTGCCACTTCTGATCAGTGCCACAGTGCAAGTGCTCCCTATGTTAAATTACTGTATTGATTGAATTCCATGTTTGGCTTATTTGGTTTACTGTCAGTCCCTAGTCTAGTGCACCCGGGGTGCCGGGGCTTGTAAATACAAATACCGCTCGTGGGCTTGCAGCACATGTTGTGCCACCCACAAGAGCGGCCTAGTAAAAGTATGTCTGAGGGTCTGCCATTGCCAGACCCACGTGCAGTCTAGGACTGTCACGCTGGCTGCGCAAGTACACCTACATGCCAGTCCCTAAAACCTTCCCTTAACTTCACGTTAGTCACCCCTACGGTAGGCCCACAGGCAGGTGCGTTGTAAGTATAAGGTAGGACAGGCCTGACCAAGTTGGCATGTCCTAATAGTGAATCACCGCCATATTCGTTTTTCACTATTGCGAGGTAACCTGCTCTCCATTAGTTAGAATGGGCTGTCAGGATTATTAATGCTATAATCCTAGCGGGCTCGGGGAGCATGGTGCAATGTCGAGTTTGGTATCCCTGAACTCGGGGTTTAATTACGCATCTGTTGGTGTGGATGGTTTTTGGACTCTGGGTTTGAAAATAGCACTTTTAGAAAGTGGCTATTTTCTTGTCTAACTATTTCTGGTTTCTGCTGGTTTGGTGTGTGTGTGACAGGAGCTGGGTGGCTCGAGAGGTCTGGATGAGTCAGTGTGGGATGAGTGGGACATTTGCGTTGAGAGTAGGGGGAGAGTAGTTGCTGATAGCCTGCCCTGCCTGATACAATGCTGGCTCCACCTCCTGCCAGGCGACTGATGGCTCTGTGCCTGCCATGGACGATCCTGGCCCCACCTCCTACCAGGAGGCCGATAGCTCTGCTCCTGCCAGTGACAATACTGGCTACACCTCCTGCTGGGCGTCTGAGGACCCAGCCCTGCTCAGTGAATAGGCCAGGTGCCTCTGCCTGGCTCCACCCACAACAGACCCAGGATGTTGGGAAATCCCCCTGCATGGACAAAGGGATCAAAGCCAAAAAGGGGTATAAGAGAAGGACCCCTTAACCAAGAATTTAGATCACTTCTGACAAGGAACCCTGAAACCAAGGACAAGAAGCCTGCTGATCCAAGGACTTGCCTACCCCTTCTGCCAGTGTGCTGTTTGCTGGGGGGAATCCTGCATTGCTTCTTTATTTTTGCCAAGGAACCAGGAGAGAGGAACTGTGTGTGTACTCTCAAGCTTTGCTAAGAAAATCTCCAAGGACTGGAAGAGTGCCAGTCTCCTGTTGAAGTCCCAGGGCTAAAGGACTTCACCTGCTTAAAGTGCTATTTGCTGGAACCTGTGAATCCAGCACCTCTGAAAGAATCCAGCAATCTCGACGCTGACGGATGTCGCCGAATCCAGCTCGACATAGTGAGTAACGGCTCGTGTGTCCCGCTTCCTCGACGCCGGCCGCCGGGCCCGATCGACGCCAGCAGCAACGCCAGTGAGTAGTGAGTTCGGCTCCAGCTCCAAGGGACCTCGTGTCTGCACCGCTGCTGATCACATAGACTTCGAGCCCTCTCGACGCCGTGAGCGCTGCTCACACTTGCAACAGCATCATCGACGTCGACGACTACGGAGGCCTGATCGACACCGACGACGCGACACCGGATTGCTCGACGCCGCTGATCATCGTGTGCTTCATTTTCCTAAGGTACTGTGTTGTAGGGGGTCCGTGTGACTCCGGGCTCGACGTAGCGCTCCTCGCGGTCGACGCCGAACCTTTGGATTAACTTTGCCTCGACGTCGTGTAACTCCCGTGTGGGTTACATTGTTGCCAAGAACTGTGTTTCCAGGAAGAAGAGTTGCTTTGATACGAAAAGACTTTGTGCTAAGAAGAAACTACATTTGAACTATTATTTTCCCTTCCAAGAGTATTTATTAAGATTGTGTATATTTTTGTCGTTATTTGGTCTTGTGCTAAGCCTTATATAAAAATCCTTATTTTTATAATACTACTGTGTCGAGTCCATTTGTAGCGTATTCACTTTATTACTGTATGTGGTCATAAATGCTTAACGCACAGCCTCTGAGATAAGCCTGTCTGCTCTGCCAAGCTACCAAGGGGGTGAGCAGGGGTTATCAAAGGGTGTGATCCCCTTGCCCTGACTAGAAAAGGTGTGTCCCTATTTGTCAGAAGTGCATACCTCTGCCAACTAGAGACAGCCGGTTCTAACATTGGCGGCAGCGGTGGGATTTGAACCTTGCATTTATGACCCATGTGCAGTGATTAGTGTGCGCTACATAGTGAAAGCAGACCATAGCGCAGCCACAATCTAACTTGGAAGGATTTCATTTTTGTTCTTCGCTTTTCTGAAGCTTGATTTTTCGAACACTGCCAGTTTTGACCATGAGTGACACAGGAGTCACTACCCCTGTTGTTGTTGTGGAGGAATTTGACAGAGCAAAGATAAACGACTACGGCTTAAAGGAGCTGAAATCCTTTTGCAAGCAGTTGAAAGTGCCTACCAAAGGCATCTCGAGAAAAGAGGAATATCTCAAAGCATTGCAGGCCTGGTTAGAGGCCAGAGATCCCTCTGATGCGGTGGTGGTACCGCCAGGAGAAGAGGATGAGGAGGCGCCAGTGAATGGGCCTGTGTCCTCTCCCAGAAGCAGTGTTTCCTCCAAAGGTCTTTCCCCTGAAGAAAGAGAAGAAAGGGCGAAGGAGCGTGCATACAACATGGAAATGGCAAGGCTAGAGATAAATGGGCAGTTGGAGTTAGAAAATGCAAGAGGTAGAAGAGAAGCTGATTTGGAGACCAAAAGGTTGGAGTTTGAAAGAGAGAAGTTAGCTTTGGAGCGTGATACCAAATTGAGGGAGTTGGACATCCAAGCTAAGAAGTTAGAATTGAATCCCTCAGGTGGCAGCATCCCATCTGGGCCTGCAGAAAGTAGGTTTTATTTTCCCAAAGATGTGATAAAAGATTATCATAGGAACGAAGATATTGGTCAGTGGTTTAAAGTGTATGAGTTAGCAGTGTTGGCCCACTGGGTCCCTGAGAAGAATTGGGGAGCGGGGTTGTGGGGCCGCTTTGTGAATGAGGGGAGAGATACCCTGTTAGACATGCCTGTTGAGGATAGGATGTCATATGCTCATATGAAAGATGCTTTAATGTTGCGGTATGGCTTAACCCCCGAGAAGTACAGACAAGCTTTTAGAGAATGTAAGAAGTTGCCTGGTACGACGTGGGTTGAATATGTGTCTTATTTTTGCAGAGCCATGGATGGTTGGGTAGAGGGCAGCAAAGTGGAAAGTTATGAAGCTCTTTATGATTTGTTTGCTTGGGAGCATTTGTCTAATAACTGTTTTCCAGAGCTGCGCCAGCACCTTATTGATAGCAAGATATCTAACCCTAGAAAACTTGCTGAGGAGGCGGACCGCTGGGTCAGTACCAGGGTCCACAAGGGTCCAGTGGGAGACTCAGCCAAAGGTGGGCAGGGTCCCCAGCAGAAGAGTGGGGGGGACAAGGGTAAACAGAAGGAGTCCCAGAAAGGGCCCCAAAGTAATCCCCAAGGGAACCAAGGGAAAGGTTCCCAGCCTCCCCCTGAGAAGAAGCCAGGGGCCCCGACGGGTAAACCTGTTCATAGGGGCCCCCTAACCTGCTACGTTTATGGGCAGGTGGGACACCGGTATTATGACCCTCAGTGTCCCATGAAGAATTCGAATGCACCGCCGCGTGCACCCCCCATCAGTTGGCGAGTGTAGCCCTGGGTGGGGAGGAGATGATTGTCCCTGGTGGGAGGGGTCCCGCAGAAATGTCCCTGGTCTCGCAAGGAGTCATGGAAATGGTCCCTCCACCCCCCCCTGCCTAGTAACATTAAGAAATATAGGCAGTGGGTGACCATTAATGGCCATAGAGTGGAAGCTCTTAGAGACACCGGAGCGAGTGTGACAGCTGTCAAGTGTCACTTGGTGTCCAGAGAGCAGGTGGTTCCCCACGCATTCTACCCTGTGATAGCTGCCAACAACTCCCAGAAAGAGTATGAGGTAGCTCAGGTTTCCTTTGAATGGGGGGGAGTTTCAGGTACTCTTCAAGTTGCTGTAAGGCCCGCCATGCCTGTTGATTGTCTCCTGGGTAATGATTTAGAAGACTCCCCTTGGGCTAAGGTGGAGAGGGAGACGCATTTGAAAATGTTGGGTGTGCCAGAGTGGGTGTGTGCAACCACTCGATCGATGACAGCAAGTAAGGGTGTTGATGGGGTCCCGGAGCCTGAAAGTATGGCCCAGGACCCAGCTGTGAAGAGAAGAGGCAGGAGGCGCGGGAAACCGGCCCCCGTAGTTCCCGTGGTCCAGGAGGAGGTAGACCCTGAGGGGGATGCCCTGGAGCCCACAGGGGAACAAGTGGCCGAACTGGGAGACCTGCCCGAGCTGACCCACTGGCAGCAGGATGGTGGTCCCTCCAGGGAGGAATTCTGTGCGGAACAGAAAGTGTGCCCTTCTCTTGTGGGTATGAGGCAGCAGGCCTCAGCCCAAACCTCAGGTGATCAGTCAGGGTCACATTTTGTTTACTGGGAGAACGACCTCCTGTATAGCGAGCCTAAGGCTGCTGAGCCTGGGTCAGCCTGTGTGCTGGTGGTACCCCAGCGCTTCAGAGCCTTCCTACTGGGGTTGGCTAATGACGTTCCATTAGCTGGACATCTGGGGCAGGACAAGACCTATGACAGTCTTGTCACCCATTTCTATTGGCCTCAGATGCGAAGGGATGTAGACATCCATTGTAAGACTTGTCACACTTGCCAGGCAAGTGGGAAAAGCGGAAGGAAGCAGAAGGCTCCCCTCCAACCTTTTCCAGTGGTCAGTACCCCCTTTGACCGGGTGGGGATTGACATTGTTGGGCCCCTGGACCCCAAGACAGCCCTGGGCAACAGGTTTATCCTGGTCTTGGTGGACCATGCCACACGGTACGCGGAAGCCATCCCTCTCCGAACAGTGACGGCCCCCGTGGTGATACGGGCACTGATGGGTGTTTTCTCCCGAATGGGGTTCCCCAGAGAGGTGGTGTCAGACCGGGGCACCAACTTCATTTCCAACTATATGAAGTCTCTGTGGAAGGAATGTGGGGTAACCTACAAGTTCACCACTCCTTACCACCCTCAAGGTAATGGGCTGGTTGAGAGATTCAACCGGACCCTTAAAGGCATGATCATGGGTCTTGAAGAACCAATGAGGCGGAAATGGGACGTCCTCTTGCCATGCCTGTTGTTTGCTTACCGAGAGGTGCCGCAAAAGTCTCTAGGGTTCTGCCCCTTTGAGCTTTTGTATGGTCACCCGGTAAGAGGACCTTTGAGTCTAGTCAAAGAAGGCTGGGAGCAATCTCCCAGGAAACCTCCCCAGGATGTATACAGTTACATGCTGGCCTTTAGGAACCAGACTCGGCGCTTCAGAGATCTTGCTCAGGCAAATCTGGAGGCCAGCCAGGAAGAGATGAAGCGGTGGTACTACCGGAATGCCACTCTGGTTGAGCTTCAGCCTGGTCAGGAAGTTTGGGTCATGTCCCCTGTGGAACCTTGTGCGCTCAAGGACAGGTGGACTGGACCGTTTAAGGTTGTGGAGAAGAAGAGCGATGTCACCTACTTGGTGGACTTGAAATCTCCCAGGAACCCCTTGAGGGTCCTGCATGTCAACCGGTTGAAGCCCCACTTAGAAAGGTCCGAAGTGGGCATGCTCCTAGCTACATATGCTGGAATGGAGGAGGAGAGTTAGCCTCTTCCTGACCTCCTGTGTGCTAAAGAGCAAGATGGGTCAGTGGACGGTGTTGTCCTCTCTGACACACTGACCCTTGAGCAGAAGCAGGATTGTCGCCAACTGTTGGGACAATTCCCTGATCTGTTTTCCTTGGTTCCGGGTGTCACTCATTGGTGTGTCCATGATGTTGACACCGGAGACAGCCCTCCTGTGAAGCACAAAGCTTACAGGGTGACTGACAAGGTCAGAGCATACATTAAGGAGGAGGTCTCCAAAATGTTTGCCTTAGGGGTGGTTGAGTCCTCTAGCAGTCCTTGGGCCAGCCCAGTAGTCTTGGACCCGAAGGCTGCAGCGCCTGGTGCTTCACCAGAACTTCGGTTCTGCGTGGATTACCGGGGACTCAATTCAGTCACCAAGACTGACGCGCACCCCATCCCCAGAGCTGATGAGCTCATCGATCGGTTGGGGGCTGCACGGTACCTTAGCACGTTTGATCTAACGTCTAGGTACTGGCAGATCGCCTTAACTGATGGGGCAAAAGAGAGGTCAGCATTCTCCACACCAGATGGGCTATACCAGTTCCGGGTAATGCCCTTCGGGATGAAGAATGCCCCTGCCACCATCCAGAGGTTGGTCAACCAGGTCTTGGCTGGACTGGAGGATTTCAGTGCCGCCTACCTGGACGACATCGCAGTGTTCAGCGCCAGCTGGGAGGAACACGTGCGCCACCTCCAGGAAGTGTTGTTGGCCCTGCGCAGAGCAGGCCTCACAATCAAAGCCAGTAAGTGCCAGATTGGGCAGGGTTCTGTGGTGTACTTGGGGCACCAAGTAGGGAGCAGCAAGGTTGCCCCCCTGCAACCCAAGATTGATACCATCCTGGCTTGGGCACCGCCCAAAACCCAAACGCAGGTGAGAGCCTTCTTAGGACTCACGGGTTACTACAGGAGGTTTGTCAAGGATTACGGTAACATTGTGCACCCCTTGACTTCGCTGACTTCCAGGAAGCAGCCACGAAATGTGATCTGGACTGATGCCTGTCAGACGGCCTTGGACACCCTGAAAACTGCAATGTGCACAGCACCCATACTCCAGGCACCCGACTTTTTGAAAGAATTCATTGTCCAGACGGACGCTTCAGAGCATGGCGTGGGGGCTGTTCTAGCTCAGGTGAATGAAGAGGGCCGAGTCTTGCCTGTAGCCTTCATCAGCCGGAGGTTACTTCCCAGGGAAACGAGATGGAGTGCGATAGAGCGCGAAGCATTTGCTGTGGTCTGGGCGCTGAAGAAGCTAAGACCCTACCTGTTTAGGACTCACTTCTGGGTTCAGACAGACCACAGGCCCCTCAGATGGTTGATGCAGATGAGGGGTGAGAAACTAAAACTGTTGAGGTGGTCCATTTCCCTACAGGGGATGGACTTTACGGTGGAACACCGCCCTGGTACAGATCACGCCAATGCTGATGGTCTGTCCAGATTTTTCCGCCTTAGTGATGAGGACTCCCTAGGTCAAGGGTTGTTCTCCCCACATTTCAGCTGGAGGGGACACGTGTTAGAGCTGGCATCATTGGCTTGAGTCTCTCCTCCATTTTTTCTGTTTGCCTCCACTGTTTACGATGTTTTTGCTGGTATATGCTTTGGGTACTGTGCCACTGTTGATCAGTGCCACAGTGCAAGTGCTCCCTATGTTAAATTACTGTATTGATTGAATTCCATGTTTGGCTTATTTGGTTTACTGTCAGTCCCTAGTCTAGTGCACCCGGGGTGCCGGGGCTTGTAAATACAAATACCGCTCGTGGGCTTGCAGCACATGTTGTGCCACCCACAAGAGCGGCCTAGTAAAAGTATGTCTGAGGGTCTGCCATTGCCAGACCCACGTGCAGTCTAGGACTGTCACGCTGGCTGCGCAAGTACACCTACTTGCCAGTCCCTAAAACCTTCCCTTAACTTCACGTTAGTCACCCCTATGGTAGGCCCACGGGCAGGGTGCGTTGTAAGTATAAGGTAGGACAGGCCTGACCAAGTTGGCATGTCCTAATAGTGAATCACCGCCATATTCGTTTTTCACTATTGCGAGGTAACCTGCTCTCCATTAGTTAGAATGGGCTGTCAGGATTATTAATGCTATAATCCTAGCGGGCTCGGGGAGCATGGTGCAATGTCGAGTTTGGTATCCCTGAACTCGGGGTTTAATTACGCATCCGTTGGTGTGGATGGTTTTTGGACTCTGGGTTTGAAAATAGCACTTTTAGAAAGTGGCTATTTTCTTGTCTAACTATTTCTGGTTTCTGCTGGTTTGGTGTGTGTGTGACAGGAGCTGGGTGGCTCCAGAGGTCTGGATGAGTCAGTGTGGGATGAGTGGGACATTTGCGTTGAGAGTAGGGGGAGAGTAGTTGCTGATAGCCTGCCCTGCCTGATACAATGCTGGCTCCACCTCCTGCCAGGCGACTGATGGCTCTGTGCCTGCCATGGACGATCCTGGCCCCACCTCCTACCAGGAGGCCGATAGCTCTGCTCCTGCCAGTGACAATGCTGGCTCCACCTCCTGCTGGGCGTCTGAGGACCCAGCCCTGCTCAGTGAATAGGCCAGGTGCCTCTGCCTGGCTCCACCCACAACAGACCAAGGATGTTGGGAAATCCCCCTGCATGGACAAAGGGATCAAAGCCAAAAAGGGGTATAAGAGAAGGACCCCTGAACCAAGAATTTAGATCACTTCTGACAAGGAACCCTGAAACCAAGGACAAGAAGCCTGCTGATCAAAGGACTTGCCTACCCCTTCTGCCAGTGTGCTGTTTGCTGGGGGGGAATCCTGCATTGCTTCTTTATTTTTGCCAAGGAACCAGGAGAGAGGAACTGTGTGTGTACTCTCAAGCTTTGCTAAGAAAATCTCCAAGGACTGGAAGAGTGCCAGTCTCCTGTTGTAGTCACAGGGCTAAAGGACTTCACCTGCTTAAAGTGCTATTTGCTGGAACCTGTGAATCCAACACCTCTGAAAGAATCCAGCAATCTCGACGCCGACGGACGTCGCCGAATCCAGCTCGACATAGTGAGTAACGGCTCGTGTGTCCCCCTTCCTCGACGCCGGCCGCCGGGCCCGATCGACGCCAGCAGCAACGCCAGTGAGTAGTGAGTTCGGCTCCAGCTCCAAGGGACCTCGTGTCTGCACCGCTGCTGATCGCATCGACTTCGAGCCCTCTCAACGCCGTGAGCGCTGCTCACACTTGCAACAGCATCATCGACATCGACGACTACGGAGGCCTGATCGACACCGACGACGCGACGCCGGATTGCTCAACGCCGCTGATCATCGTGTGCTTCATTTTCCTAAGGTACTGTGTTGTAGGGGGTCCGTGTGACTCCGGGCTCGACGTAGCGCTCCTCGCGGTTGACGCCGAACCTTTGGATTAACTTTGCCTCGACGTCGTGTAACTCCCGTGTGGGTTACATTGTTGCCAAGAACTGTGTTTCCAGGAAGAAGAGTTGCTTTGATACGAAAAGACTTTGTGCTAAGAAGAAACTACATTTGAACTATTATTTTCCCTTCCAAGAGTATTTATTAAGATTGTGTATATTTTTGTCGTTATTTGGTCTTGTGCTAAGCCTTATATAAAAATCCTTATTTTTATAATACTACTGTGTCGAGTCCATTTGTAGCGTATTCACTTTATTACTGTATGTGGTCATAAATGCTTAACGCACAGCCTCTGAGATAAGCCTGTCTGCTCTGCCAAGCTACCAAGGGGGTGAGCAGGGGTTATCAAAGGGTGTGATCCCCTTGCCCTGACTAGAAAAGGTGTGTCCCTATTTGTCAGAAGTGCATACCTCTGCCAACTAGAGACAGCTGGTTCTAACACGCACCATGGGGCCGAAAGGGTACAGATGCGTGACGCATCTGTGCCGTAAGAGCGGCGCATTGCTGGAGTTGCGTCGCAAGCGCGATGCAGCTCCAACAATGCTCTGGGGGGCCCTATTCTTTCAATGCTGCCTCAAGCCTTACGCCTGTTTCAAGCAGTCACAGGGTTTTGATGCAGCATTGGCCTAAAAGTGACTGAGTGAAATCTTGTAGATTTCACTCAGCCACTTTTAGGAGGCGTTTCTGCGCAGGAAAGCCCCCCCTGCGCAGGAACGCCCCCTTATGGCGCAGGGTTTTACAACGTGACGCATCTCCCAGATGCGTCACGTTGTTAATACACCGCACCATGGCGCATCTTTTGCGCTGCCGCTGCATCACAAAAGTGGCGCAGCGGCGGTGCAAAAGAGGCACAAGGGGCTTGTAAATCTGCCCCCAGGTCTTTTTTTGACACGTTCTTTCCAAATTTGGGGAAAAGTTCGACCGCCATTGCTTTGAACAGATGGAAAATAGGAGAGGGGCGGAACTATGAGGATTGTGGGGTGGGGTGGATTCAGGGGTTGGGAGGCTGTCAGTGGGCAGGGCAGAGTTAGGGCCGACTACAGGGACCATTATTCTCTGCTCCCTTCAGCTGGCCCAAAGCCTGCCCTGCCTGCACGTGCTTCCCCATCTTATAGGTGAGTCTAGTTTTGGTGGCCTGGCTACGCTTATATCATATCCACTGTACCAGTCATGACCACCACTCGATTTACCTTCCCCCCTGGTACCTTGCCCAGTGTTCCTGCAGAGTGTAATTTCCGGTGTAGTATTTCGAGAACACTTGTGATTGGGTTGAGCGGTATCTACACGGGGATAGCAGAACTACCAACTAAAAAGACGAAATTTCACTATGTGTAGGAGAGTGCGGGGCCTTGGAGGTTTTTTTCCCCCTTACTCCATGCACACCCTCCAAAAAAAAAAAAAACCGTGCAGAGGCTTTCTAATGGTCTGCGGTGTGTTCACCCCCCTTAATCAACATCGGCTAATCAGAGTCGATAACGACGAGTTAGAAATTCACTCTGTGCAGTGATTTCTAGCTCGTATTCCAGGCCACCGTGTGATATCGACTCCTCACCGGGTGACGGTGTGAAGGGAGCCGATATCGTTTCAAACAAGGTTGCACCGTGTGAGTTGCCACATTTGGAAAAGCTCCAGGCTTTGAATTATCATCGGCCCATAATGTTCTCCAATATACTTTTTTCCCGACCTTCTTATAAGAGAGTGGGTAAATGCTGCTTGAAATCAAGACGTGTCAACTCTCTTACATTTTAAAAGAGATAAAATGCAACTGTGAAAAATAGTCAATTTCTTAAGAATAAAATAGTGATTTTTATGTTTTCAGTTAAGGCACATCACCTCGTGTACCCTTTTGATGTAATTTTCTTTCCGACTGTTTGTAACAAGATAAAATGTGTTCCAGTATAGGGAAAATCAATCATTTTGAACACCCTTACCGGCGGCCATCTGCCATTTAGCATAAGGCTTGGGACCAAGGTCGGTCGTTTTGTTTCGGTACATCACATGCCTTTAGATATTTCTGAATGTTCTTCACACTCGAAGTGCAATAAAGCAATAACACTTAGGCTGCATTTGTTAAACTGGCTGAATATTCTCACAATATGAAATGGCCCTGCTGCTTGCCTAGGAAGACCGACAGCTATTTGAGCCTCTGCGTGCCAGTTTCCAATAGCCATTGCTTTTAAGTTGTAAAGAAACACCATAAAGTGTTTCCAGGGAGAAAAAAGACACTTTAGGAACTTCGGGCCTTATTATCAAGAAAGGGTGATACATTTTCGCAGGTTTTATCGGCAGGAACCTTATTAATTCCAATAGAAGCCCAGGTTCTGGTGTTAACCTAGGCTTCTATGGGAATTCACAAGGGCATATTATCAAGCGCATTATCGCTGCTTTAGCGGCAGCTTCCTGCCGATAAAAGCGGCGATAATGTATCGCCCTTTCTTGATAATATGGCCATTCGTTTTTTTACTACAGACATTCCTGTTGCATTCATCCATACATTTGTGCTGCGGTCGTGGCTATAGTGCATGTTGTGCGCATGCCCAGAATTCACTCCAAAACCAACACTTTTCTAACCCTCAAAGCCTAATCTGCTCTCAGAAGGCCTCTTCTTCACAGTGAGTGAACTAACAGCAGGTAAGTGACAGTGCATTGTCAGCGGGCAGATGCCTCATTTGCAAGTGAGTGCCCTCCATCTAAATAAGACAGAGGGGCATATTATCAACAAAGGGCGTCACATTATCGCCGCATGGGCTTCGATTGGAATTCATAGAGCATATTATCCAGCCCATTATCGCCGCTTTATCGGCAGTTTCCTGCCGATAAAAGCGGCGAAAATGTAACGCCCTTTGTTGATAATATGCCCCAAAGTGTTTAACATATTTATATTCTTACAGTAAAACATTAAAACATATTCCCCAGGGATCTCTGTACCTTCAACAAAGCCACTAAACATGGAGGTCCCAGATAGGAAAAAAGAGTGACGGTCGCCAGACCCCAAAAAACGTGAGGCAAACGCCACTACGACCCAGTGGTTCTGTAATGGACAGACCGCCAGGTCAAATGTTTCTACTGTGTGGAAGGCTGAGAGTCCTCTCTTGGAATCCCAATGGTTTACCCACCTTTGATGGAGGCAGAGGAACCACACTTTTGGTGGACTGGTGAATCCACCATTTTTTGGTGGATACATTTTTTCAGTCACACTATAAATGACCCCCTAAAACAGGAAATATCTGCTGGTTGTTTTTTCTTAGTAAAAATATCAAATGTTTAACTATTTGTTCAACCAATTATGTTTGTAATATGTATGTGTTTCATTTCAGTGCATTAGATTATGATACTAATTTCAGGGACATTTATTCAAATGCATGATTACTGAACAATTTGTCCACCAGCGAGTCAGAAAACAATTACACTTTGATGTTTGTGTACCATATAAGTAATACGCACTATCATATAGGATTAAAATATAGACCATTAAAAAAATATGCAGGAGTTTTGTTTTATGTAGAGTACATAATAAACGGAATAATTTCGGGTGCACCAAATTATACACCAAAGGAAATGCGGCTCATTGATGAAAAATGGTTTCCCCGGACCACAAAATAGGGCCAGATGGAGAACCTGAATGCTAAGGGGGTAATTTAGAATTTGGTAAGTGGTCTGCTATCTCACCAGGCAGAGAAGTTTGTTGAGTAATTACCATGTTTTTCAATAGCTCAGCAAAGTGTTTTTTTCACAAACTCCAAAAGCAAGAGTTTGTTATTGGAAAGGTAAATTGCCCATGACCATGATTCGCAAGGAGTATTCTCTATGTACGTTTTTACTATTTTTGAATTTTATATATCATGATCTTGGCCTGAGTGCTTTACAAGAGAACCAAACTACGTTACATTTTGTTTAGGCATGGATAGATTAAGCGATTTGCCCAGAATTACTGGATGTTGAGCGAATCATTACCTGGTCCTGGGTAGGGAAATATAGCAATGTTTGCCCTGCCCTATATAGGGCAAAGCAGACCCTGACTATGACCTGGCAGCTCTGCGACACATGGGCCATCAGTTCATAGTGCACCTTGCTGCTCATACACAAAAGGTGCAGTAGAGTATTGAAGCAGGCAGATGTACGCCTATGCGTTAATTCAGCAGCCAACTAGATTAATTATTATAATGTACTCTAATTTGAAGTTTATATAGTACTTCATACCACAGCCCCGAAGATCTCTTCTGTAAATTCGAGCTTGAGGCTATCACATTTATTGTTGTGGGTTGTGTAGGTTTACAACTATAGTGTCGCCTTTTCTGTAAACAGCGGGAGCGGTTTAAAAGACTGTGCCAAACACTTTGTGGCAAGCCTTATGCTGCACCAGAGTGTACAAAAAACTAAAGTATACAAAAAGTGATGGATGGAATGCTTGCACTCTCCTAAAGTGTGGCCCTAAGTGAAGCAGGTATGCCCAGATCTGTGTCTTGTTCATAACTGTGTCACTGGAACCAAGCTGTTCCTAGCTTCTGAGCCCTAACTAGAATGAAACTGGTCCTGGGTTCCTTGTGTCCTATTTCAGGGAGGAGCTGGCATTTGTAGCTCAGGCTGGACCTTTCCCCTTGGCTTGGTGGCTTGGAGCAGGGTAAAGACTGACTTGCATATAGCTGGGTCCAAACTTAAGTGGCATGCTGTGCACAAAGACAATGGACTGCGATGCAGCCCTAAGCAATTACCAATGGCTGAGATTGATTCAAGCATTCCATCCATCACTTTGTATGTTGCCCTAAATGGGACAGGTAGGCCCATATATGGGTGCTGTGCACACCAGGGGCCTTATTTAGATGTCAGGCAGACTTGTGTCCCCTCAACACTGTTGCCGATATGGGTCTGACTAACCTCTGGCTGGCGGTCCCTATCGCTGGACTCTGATAAGACAATACATGGTGCAGTCACAAGCTCCCTTTCTGTATGGAAGCTTTTGCTGTCTTCCGAAACCTGTAGCAGCACAAACTCCCATAAAGAAAAGGGAGTTTGTGTTCATCCCAGCTCCACTTGGCAGGCACCGAGAGGTGCAGGAATGAACAGGGGGTACCATAGGTGCCCCCTCACCCTCCCAGCTGAAGGGTCCATACCGGAAACGGACATCATAATCCGGACTGTGTAAAATGCTGTCCATAGGGATTACATGCAGATTTCGACTGGCTGATGGGCTCCTTGAGCTCGTCAGAAGCCAGACGGAATGTCCAGCCTGTTTGAAAACAGACAGCCTCCATTGCAATGACGGTACAAAAGGGGGGTGGTGAAGGACGGAGCATCTGAATCAATCAAACACTCACACCCAGTCAAAAGATCTGGGTTTAATCCATCACCGTTCTTTAGCCCTCTCTGCCACCCCAGTTCAGACATGGTTATATGCAAATCAGTCTGACCCTGTGCCTCATGGGAACAGTCCAGCCCGAACTGCCAAGCCATGTCTTCCCTGGACCGGAAACAAGCTTCCGAGGACCGGTTTCTGGCATTCCAGCCGTCTTCAGCCCAGCTTGCTTGAATCCAGTGGCAAAGTGAGCAAGGGACTCACGTCTGAGCATACCCTGCCACACATATGGCGGCCAAAAGCGGTACAAAAGGGGGTGGTGAAGGAGGGAGCATCTGAATCAATCAAACACTCACACCCAGTCAAAAGATCTGGGTTTAATCCATCACCGTTCTTTAGCCCACTCTGGATTCAAGCAAGCCGGGCCGAAGACGGCTGTAATGCCAGAAACCGGCCCCCGGAAGCACTCTCATGCTGATAGATGCACCAGGATTGGTGAGTGCAGTTTCCTGGTCCCCCGCTGGAGCCTACCTGGAAGGGAGATTACCGGTGGAGAAGGACGTCGCTTCAGGGCTTAAAACTGAAGCGTCCAGGTGCGAGGCAATCAGTAACGCTACTCCACGTCACTGAAGGGAGGGCTTCAGGAACCTTTGCTGAGCTTAAGAGAGCATTCCCACAGGAGCTGTTACTTCCTCAGGCCAGCAAAGTGCAGCTTAGGCAACCAGAAGCTTGCGCATTTTGCACATGTGTGGCTCCTGGCTGCTTGAACTGAAAGTGAACCATTTCTGTCAGGCTGACCTTTGTGGAGCCTGACAGACACTGTTTGTGAGGGGCAAAAGGTAGAGGGGCATGACCCCAATGGACCGGATGCGCCTGCTGAGTACAAGTTATTTTCCTCTAGGAAGAGAGAGGCTCAGGGCTTTAAGTGGGCTGGGTCTTACCGGTCCTGAGCACCAGCAGTTTTTTAAGGGGTCTCAAAATGTGTCTCTATCGGGCTATGTTTGGTGCACTGGCATAGATGGTCTGTTTTTTCCCCAGAGTGCAGTGACAGCAGGTACATTGATGTACTCCTGCTCACACTGCTCACTTCTCACTAGTGGAGAAGTTACGGATTGAATTTATGCCTAGTGAGCGTTGTGGGGGAAGAGAAAGCACAAGTCAGACTAGAACTCGGTCTACTAGATCACAATGGTGTCGAGGCTGGTGCTTTTATTAAGTTCTGCAACAGACTGCACAAATCCCCGGACAACAGTCTTGAGATCAAACTCTGGAACAAAATATCGACCAGTGCATCTTGACAAAAACATTGGCACCACTTGGACCAATCCCTACAGCTCCTCGGAGTTTCGGAATATTGGGGAACAAATCCTCCGCAACAGGCATTGCAGAGTGTAATCAAGAAAAGCTTTTGGTTCTGGTCTTTCCACTCCGACAGAGCAAAATTATCCAGAAGGAAGCACGCTTGGATCGTTGTCTCCGATTAGAAACCGGGGTGTAGAGTCATCCTACCTATCAAGTATTTATTCACTCTTCTGGAAGGTCAAATTTATGGCCCTAAGGCTAGGCAAATGGCCCTATTTAAAGTATTTACGACAACTGCAGCGCCTTAGTCACAAAATCGAATGCAGGGAATGCGGCTACCATTCCGAAAGTCTGGAGCACATATCCTGCGTGTAGGAGAATAGGGTCTGCTTTCCTATGGTCACCCCACTTTTTGCTTTTTGCTTCACTGGCTTTCGACTTAATGTGGCTGTGGGCCTGCTAATCAGACCCACAGCCCAGCTGTGCTCTCTCTAAATTCAATACAATGTACTTTAGGTACATTACCAATTGAACATTGGGTCACCTTATGAGCCCTTGTACAGTGTACTATAGGTACCCAGTGCATAGGTGCATCCAAGGCCTACCAGGGGCTGCAGCATGTATTATGCCACCCCTGGCTGGCCACTCACATTGACACAACTGGCTGATCACTCAGCTGGGGCAAGGTCGTGTAATCACCCCTTGCTTAGATATAGTATTCCTATATCTAACCTTATATCTAGACACATATACACCTATAAGTCACTCCTATGGCAGGCCTTAACAATCCTGGAGGCAGAGTGCTTGGTTTTATGTGAGATGAGGAGGCTCTAGAATGAGCTGAGCATGTCTGCAGCTTTCGAGACCATGTCCTTATAGTTGTTCTAGGATATAGCCATACCATATACTCTTAAGTGCATTATGAACCTCGCGGTTAAATGCTAACTCTGGTTTGGCTTTATCAAAACATGTCGTGTAAGGTGTCATATGCTTTGGACTACTACCCCCTCGCTAGTTCTTGCAACGGGGGTAGCATTTCACCCTTCTAGAGGGAGAAGACATGTTGTTCCTACTAATCCTGGTTAAAGTTAACCAGAGCCTCAGCATCACAAAATGGATGCTGCTGCCACAGACACAAGTCTGACCGTTCCTTCCAGGTGCACGCCCCTCCGTACTCATCCAGCAGGCTCCCCCTTGAATGTGGGGTGCCTCAGGGGTCTGCGCTCAGTCCCACATTGTTTAATGTGTACGTCCGCCCCCTGGCCGTGATGGCTCGGGAACGCAAGATTCAACTAATATCATATGCGGACGACACGCAACTCATCTTCAATTTCTCTGACAACAATGTGGTAGACCAAATAAAGTTCCAAGAAGACATTCTGGCCATATCTAGGTGGCTATCCAACAACTGTCTTCAATTAAACTCCTCCAAAACAGAGGTACTCCTGATTGGCAATGGTACGCAGACATGGTACGAGCACTGGTGGCCTCCTGCGCTGGGATCAGCTCCTATACCTAAGGAGTCAGTGAAAAATCTAGGAGTGATGCTTTACAACTCGCTCAATTTGGAATCCCATGCCAAAAAAGTGGCGGGCACTTGTTACGGGCGTC
Organism: Lissotriton vulgaris; assembly: GCF_964263255.1. Taxonomy (NCBI): domain Eukaryota; kingdom Metazoa; phylum Chordata; class Amphibia; order Caudata; family Salamandridae; genus Lissotriton; species Lissotriton vulgaris. The sequence continues at coordinate 1,475,106,168 of NC_141685.1, forward strand.
TGCGCTCTCTCAAACCCATTCTGTTTTTTTTTTTAGCCCCCTACCCGCCAGCTCATAGTCCAGGCGTCAGTCCTTTCTCACCTGGACTATTGCAATTCCCTCATGTTAGGCTCTAACACGACTACAATAGACAGGATGCAAAGAGCACAGAACGCCGCTGCCGGTGTTCTGTTTGCCCTACCCAAAACCTGTCACACATCCCCTTTTCTCCGGCGAGTACATTGGTTACCTATAAAGCAACGCATCCAATTCAAGACCCTCTGCCTCACCCACAAAATCTTGTACAGCGCTGGCCCCCAAACTCTTCAAGGACTTTGCTCCTTTTATATCCCTACGCACGCTCTCTGCTCAGCGGATCTTTCTTTAGCGCGTACCATCAAGATTCGGAGGAGCGGAGTCGGCGGCCGCTCCTTCAGGTACCTGGCCCCTAAGCTTTAGAATTCCATCCCCCTAAAAGCTCGGGCCACTTCAAACCATCTGCTATTCCGAAAACTCATAAAAACTTGGTTGTTTACGTCCATCTAGCACACCCTCTGTCACACTAGTTTTAGGCATGTCCGCAACCCTGGGACGCCCCGTTGCTGGGGTAGCCATGCGCTATACAAGATCCCATAACATAACATAAAATAACATAACCTCCTGCTGCTGGGAGTCCTTCCAGGGAGGGAGGCTTTGACAATAGGTTTCCTGTCTTGGGAGGTGCTAGCACCACCCCAGACAGGCTCTAGTGTATTGGGGCAGGGAAGGCTGAAAGAAATGAGACACTGCCTGGGGCACACAAGGTGTCCCATGCATAATCCAGTTCAAACCGGTGCTGGGGCACTCCAGCCCCAGCTCTGGCGCGAAACTAGACAAAGGGAAAGGGGTGTAACCACCCCTTTCCCTGGCCCCACCCATAGGAGGGACCTAGCAGGTAATCCAGCCCCTAGATTGGGTATATAGGTAGGAGCTGAGTCCTAAGACTTTAGATTAATCCTGACTGAAACTTGAAACGAAACTCTGGACCTTCGACATTCTACTTGAAGATAGAAGACTGAAGAATCTCCCTTGTGGTCAAGGAGTGACCACCCTGCACAAGCAGGCCCAATCAAGCGATCAACGGTTTGCTTTGTCGTCACTCCTGCCGGAGCCCGAACACAGAGCCTGACAAGACCTGGACTTCCAGACTTCCTTCAGCCCGATCCACAGCCACAGCAAAGCAGAGACCCGTGGAGGCGACGTGAGACGTGGGACTGCCATCTTGGAAAGCCAGCTAATTGCTTTCCGTGCAACTTCTGAGGCACCCTCGAAGTTGTGCATTCGGGATTGAGAAGCTCACGGCACCAAATATCAGCCCTCCACACTCCACGAGTTCTGTGTGGGGCCCTTCTGCATTTTCCTGCTTGACGTGTCTGTCCGGTCACTTGCCCATTGGCTAGTGGCCTCTGTGATGACGAAACTTTGAATCTACACCACTGGTATGGTTGCTCCAGACTCGCCCTTGCTTCCCTGAAAAGGAGAAGCCCATCAGACCTTGCTGGTCTGATTAAGAAGCCATCTTTGATTCCTGCATGGGTTGCCGTAGCCAAGGCTTGTTGACTCCAATCCGGAAGCCGACACCTCCGACAGCGAGAGCCTTTGTGGGACAGTCCATGCCTGACTCCTGGTTGTCGTCGACTCCTCCTGGTCCACCTGGATGCAGAGACAAGCTTCACAACAACGCCTGATTGCTTCACCACATCGCCTGGTTCCTTCCTGGTTCCTTCCTGGTCACTGGCTCGTGAGCCATACTCCGTCCCCTCTGCATTCAGGTACTCTTCATCCTCGATCCGCCCTTGGATCCAACCAGACACTTCTCTCCTGGTGGCCTGCAGCATCTTTCTTCAAGGTTCCATAGGATTTAGCGACAAAACCCGACACACTTTGACACCTATGCACCCGCTTCCTGTGGGTGAGGTAACGCGAGTACTCCGGTGCTCCTGTGGGTATTAACTATCCTAGTGTCTAACTTTCAAGTAGCTTTCTCCTAGTCCATCCGGAAGTGACCTATAAGAACTACTTTTCAATTCTTTCGTTCCCATTCTAACTCTATGGTAACTTGCGTGTGTGTAAAGACACTGCACACGCCTCCCGTGGGCCTCCTACTTCCTATCCTTTGGTAGTACAGTGTAGCCCAAGTGATTCCCTAGGGCCTAGGCCTATCCTTTGTTCGTGACGTGGTTCTTATACCACTATTTTAGTCTATGGTTTGACGTGCCCCAAGGGTGCTACTGTATATTGTGCAACTTATTGTATGATAATTGAGTATCTCGTTATTTGATTGGGCCCCTGATCTCATAAGGAGCTCAGAGGGGTTGTTTAGAAATAAATACATATATATTTTATATATATATCCTATGTGGTGTCCTTTCATTTGGTATTCAAGGGGTTACATATGGTAAAACAGCTGGCTTTACATGCCCTCTGAAGTGTTAGCCTAAGACTGCTTTGTCCATGCTACCTCTAGGATAGCTGGTCTATAAGGTTGACTACAACCATCACCATAAGGGTTGTTTGGACTGATACAGGGTGCCCACTAGAATAGTGGACATCACGTATCAGGCCAACTTCTCACATTGGTGTGCAGCGGTTGGGATAAGAGCTTGCTGTTGTTTTACCAATTGTAATCTTAAGATATCATTTCAAAGATCACATAGGTACCTATAGGTACATATAACAATACTTATAATACTTAAGTTCTACTGAACTTAGTTGTTGTAGACCAAAGGGCTTAACACACCCTGACTACAACTCCTAGGGAGGTTTAGTAGGAAAACACTTAGTGTAGGTAGGTGGACACGCCACACCTCACTAGATCATGTCTGGCACAGGTGAACCAAGTGGATCTCTACCTGTGGTGAGTGACCCTCCCAGAGCACCCTCCAAATTTAATATACTTAGCTTCAGGCAACTGAGGCACTTGTGTGCCACAAGAAGGCTGAAACAAGGGTCTAACCCTACCCTTCAGCAACTGATAGAACTCCTAGAGGAATCTGAAGTTCCTAATGCCTCTGTTTCAGGACCTACATAGAATTCAGATGAGGTCCTACCCTCAACAGATGATGACACTGACCCCCCAGTCATAGAAGATGAGGAGGATGGGGTTTAGGAAGATTCTGAGGAAGAGGTAGACAGCCAGGTACCAGTCAGAAGACTTAGTCAGGCTAACCTAAGCCAATTTGGGGCTGAGAATGGGATAGCCCCATTCAGGCCTTCAAGTGGGCTTAACCAGAGGTATAGGAGGAATAGATCTCACTCAGGTGAATCTCTTCACTCCAGTGCTTCAAGTGGTTCTCAGAGGGGAATGACTTGCCCTCAGAGAAGAGAACACCAGGCTAGGATGAGGGAGGTCAATCTCAGAATAGAGAGAGAGGAACTTGCCCTAGCTAAAGTAAAACTTGCTTTTGCTAGAGAAAAGAAGTGAGTGGGTCAGAACCCACTGGTGGCAGCAATATCCCTAAGGATAAAGACAGGTCCTATGACAATAGAAACATGAGTAAGATTGTGCCCCCCTACAAAATTGAGGATACCATCCACAAATGGATAACTGCTTTGGAGAGGGCCTGCAAAGTACAGCAGGCACCCCAAAGTCAGTGGGCAGCAATCTCTTGGCTCTCCTTTTCTGAAAAAGGTAGAGATAAGCTCCTCACAGTTAGTGATGATGATGCCAACAATTACACTGTCCTGAAGAGTGCTTTGATTGATGGGTTTGGCCTAATGCCTGAACAGTACAGGTTGATGTTCAGAGATACCCAGAAGACACAGACTCAGGACTGGACTGATTTTGTTGATTGTGCCACTAAGGCCCTGGAAGGCTGGTTATTGGGAAGTTAATTAAGGACTATACAGGATTGTATAATTTGATCATGAGAGAGCAAATACTTCACAATTGTCAGAACCAGTTGTTGCACCAACACCTGATTGATCCAGATCTGACCTCTCCCCAAGAATTGGATAAGAAGGAAGAAAAATGGGTCAGAACCAGGGTTAAGCAGAAAAACCTGGTCCAAGGTGGTGATCAGAAAAAGGCAGACCCAAAAGGTGGGGATCAGAAACCAAAAGACCAGAAGTCTTCAACGGGCCCCCAAAAGTCTAATGAAGGGGGTCCCAAAACTCTAAGAAGAAGAAAGACGGTCCAAAGAAACCTTGGTGTAATTATTGTAAATCAGCCTGTCACTGGTTTAGTGAGTGCACCAAGAAAGGTACAGCCCCCACCACTGTAGCCCCTAAGGCATCTGCACCCCCTAGTACAGTTAACAGTGGTAGTTCCCAACCCAAGGCTATAGTGGGGTTAACCATGTGTACTGAGATGGATTCTGGCCTAGTCAGGATTCCAACTCAGGCTGTTCTTGTCTGTAATGGGGACATGGTTATGTCCTCTACTGTAAGTCCCAGTACTCTGGGCAAATGCAGACAAACGCCTTTGATCAATGACAAAGTGGCTCAAGCATACACGGACACATGTGCCAGTGTCACTATGGTGACACCTGACTTTGTGGATCCTAGACTAAGCATGGGCGAATTTTGCGAATCTCGCGTTCGCAAATTTTGAGGATTTGCGAACTCGCAATTCGCAAAATCCGCGAATTCTCGCGAATTTGCGGATTTTTTTTTTGTGTTCGTGCGGGTTTCTGCCAGTTCGCGAGGGTTTTGTACAATTTTCGCAAACGCGAACTTACCTGTCGGGTCGCAAGTTTTGCGAACTTGTTGTTTCTACGTGTCTAGCCTGTTTGGGACACTCTTCTTCATCACTGCCACTCTCTGTCACCACTGCCACTCTCTGACTACTCATGCCACCCTCTGGCCCACCCATGCCACCCTCTGTTTCATCACAGCACCCTCTGGTTGTCCAGTCAGTGTACATTATTGTGGCAAAGCAAAGCACACCTTCCCTGCCTCAAGTGACCTGAATTAATTTGGGGCTGATTAATGTGTCACAGAATATTTTTTTAGCTGGCACCTGCTTCCTTAGTGCTTCCTGATTAGTGATCTTTTGCACTTGCTAAGTGCTTTCATTGTTGCAAAATTAGTTACAACACCTGCCCTGCCCCAACTGACAATAATGAATTAGGGGCTGATTAATGGATTTGAACTTCCAGCCTGGCTCCTGCTTGTCTCCCTTAGCTGTAATTCAGGACCTTTGCGGCGTATGTGCAACTATTCTGAGGTTCAGAGCAGGGTCACATAATAGTTGCAAGTAGGCAACTGAACTCTGGAGGGGCCCCTCAGGAAGCACTACAGGAAATGGCTACTAATGATGAGCCTGAACTTTTGAACCTGGTAAGTAGTTTCAGTTTTGCTAAGATCGTATTTCTGCAATTTAGCGCTTATTCGCGGGGCGCGAAGTTGTACTGGGAAGCCGCGAACTCACGCGAACAGTGCGAGCAAAATCCGCTGCTCGCGGATTTGCGGATTTTGCGGGAGATTTGCGAATCTCGCGGATTGCGAATTTACCGAAAATCCACAAAATCCACGAGCGAAACGGATTTTCCGCCCATGCTTACCCTAGACAAATTGTACTGGGTGATAATTTCCTGGTAACCAATGCTAGCAATGTCACTACTACACATAGTGTGGCAGTTGTTAATTTCTCCTGGGGAGGGGTAACTGGCCTGAAAAGAGTTGTGGTAAGTGCAGATCTCCCAGTTGAATGTCCGTTGGGCAATGATCTTGAATCCTCAGTATGGTCAGAAGTGGAGTATAGGACTCATGCAGAGATGTTAGGTATATCAGCACATGTCCTTGCTGTGACCAGGTCATAGGCCAAAAAGTGCCAAACTGAACAGGCCTTGGTTCCTGAAACTATGGACCAAGTGCCACCCAAGAGAAAGAGCAGTAGGGTTAAGGCAGTGCCTTCCCCCTGCCTGCAAGTGAGGATCAGCCTTCTCAGGAAGCTGATTTTGAGACCCCTGAAGGAACTGTTCTCGAAGAACTTGAACCTGACCAGGTTGAGTTTCTTGGGACAGGGGGACCTTCAATGGCAGACTTGAGGCAGGCACAGTTAGACTATTTCTCTCTTGAACCCCTCAGACAGCAAGCTGCTTCTGAGGCTGCTGGGAATGCTACAGGTACCCACAGAGTTTACTGGGATGAAGGACTACTTTATTCTGAGGCTAGAGACCCCAGGCCTGGTGCTTCCAGGAGGTTGGTCATACCTCTGGCATTTAGGGGTTTCCTTCTTACCTTAGCCCATGATATTCCCTTAGCAGGACACCTGGGCCAGAATAAGACTTGGGTCAGGCTTGTCCCTCACTTTCACTGGCCCCATATGTCAGAAGATACCAAGGAGTTTTGTCGCTCCTGTGTGACCTGCCAAGCCAGTGGCAAATCAGGTGGCACAAAAAAGGCCCCCCTCATACCACTACCTATGGTGGGGGTACCCTTTGAAAGAATAGGGATTGACATTGTTGGACCAATGGATCCCCAAACAGCCTCTGGGCACAGATTTATACTGGTGGTAGTGGATCATGCCACCAGGTATCCGGAACCTATTCCCCTAAGGACCACAACAGCTCCTGTTATGGCAAGAGCCCTCCTGGGAGTTTTCTCAAGAGTGTGCTTTCCGAAGTAGGTTGTCTCAGATAGAGGTGCAAACTTTATGTCTGGGTACTTGACTGCAATGTGGAAGGAATGTGGTGTAAATTACAAATTCACTACACCCTACAATCCACAGTGCAATGGACTTGTTGAAAGATTCAACAAGACCTTAAAGGGTATGCTTAGGCGAAGATGGGGCATCCTTCTACACTGCCTTCTGTTTGCTTACAGAGAGGTCCCACAAAAGGGGGTTGGCTACAGCCCTTTTGAACTTTTGTTTGGACATCGTGTAAGGGGACCCCTATGTCTGGTGAAGGAAGGATGGGAGTTACCTTTCAAAAAGCCTAAACAAGACATAGTGGACTAGGTACTTCGTCTCCGCTCCAGGATGGCTGAGTAAATGAAGAAGGCTTCCAAAAACCTTGAGGCTAGCCAAGAACTCCAAAAAGTTTTGCATGACCAAAAGGCTGTGCTGACTGTGTACCAGTCAGGACAGAAGGTGTGGGTGCTGGAGCCAGTGGCCCCAGCAGCACTCCAAGACAAATGGTCTGGACCCCACACAATTGTTGAGAAAAAGGGAGAGGTCACCTACATGGTGGACCTTGGGACTCCCAGGAGCCCCCACAGGGTGCTCCATGTCAACAGACTCAAGCATATGTTGACTGGGCAGACATGGGCTTGCTCATGGCTACAGATGAGGGGCAGGAGGAAGAGAGTGACCCTCTCCCAGACCTGCTGACTCAGAACCCTGATGATGGTTCAGTTGATGGTGTGGCCTTAGCTGGCAGCCTCAATGGCCAGCAGCAACAGGACTGCAGACAAGTTATACAGTCCTTCAGACATAGGTTTTTCTTGACACCTAGTCAGACTAACTGGTGCACCCATGAGGTGGACACTGGTAACAGTCTGCCTGTGAAGAGTAAGATCTACAGGCAACCTGACCATGTCAGGGCCTGTAATGTAAGAGACATTTCTATCGCGCAACTTTCACTCCAGGGAGTATCTTGGCGCTCGCACAACTCAGATGGAAGAGTTGGAAGGAAAAGGTATGTCCTGCATTCTACACCACAATTACACCAGAGTCCTACATGTGGCATCAGGCAAAGAGAAAATCCAAGTTTTTAATGCCTTCCTAAAGGGGGCTTCTTGAGAAAATGAGCGTAAGGAGAGAGGGAGCTTATTCCAGGCCTTAGTGCCCAATACAAAGAGGGATTTACCACCTTTTGTGGCAAGCTTAAAACGGGGGAGAGTGAGTAGGTTCTGGCTGCCAGACCTCAGACAGCGCGCCGGGTGGTATCTTTTAAACCCATTGCATATATATTTTGGGCCTCGTTGGTGAAATGCCCTGAAGGTAATTAAAAGAAGTTTAAACAAAATTCTTTTACCTATTGGCAGCCAATGAAGAGTGTTAAGTGCTGCTGAGGCTGACGACCTGCGAGGCCAATGCAGAACAAGGCGGGCTGCCGCATTTTGGACCATTTGTAATCTGTGGAGGACAGTTTTATTAGCTCCAACATATAATCCGCTACAATAGTCCAGCCTAGAACTTATTAAGGCCACTGCAACTGTTTTCCTCGCCGATAACGGAAGTAGATCGAAAAACTTCCTCAGTGCTTTAATGATCTGAAAGCACGTGCCTGCTACTGCTACAGCCTGGGGCTTAAAGGATAGTTGGTTGTCAAATTTGATACCCAAATTGCGGGCAGACGCAATTGTGTTGGGAGGTGCTTCTGCTTCCGCTGGCCAGCACATTTTTGGGGCAAACAAATTATGATTCCCTACTGGTAAGATTTCTGTTTTACCGGCGTTGCACTTTAAATGGTTGTTAGTCATCCATTTGAAGGTTGCTACGAGGCATTCCTTGAGATCTTCTTCGGCACCTGGCCGCTCCCTATCCAACACCAGTATGAGTTGAGTGTCGTCAGCGTATGAGATGGAACTGATCTGGAATGACGCGATCAGTTTCACAAGGGGTACCATATAGAGGTTAAAAAGAACAGGGCTCAAACTAGAGCCCTGAGGGACCCCTGAGCTTACGTCTTTGGCCTCAGACTGATATGGACCCAGCACTGTAACTTGGCGCCTATTGGTAAGGAAATTTCTACACCATGCCAAGACCTGTCCTCCTACCCCTGCGGCAGCCAACCGGTCCACTAAGATGTTATGTGAGACCGTATCGAAGGCTGCCGACAGGTCAAGTAGGATAAGGACAGCCTACTTTCCTTGATCCATTGCTGCCCGTACGGTCTCTGCGGTGAAAAGCAGTGCGGTCTCGGTAGAATGTTCTGACCGGAAGCCTGACTGATTAGGATGGAGAATGTTGTTCTTCTCCAAAAAGTTAGTCAGTTGGCTGTTGACAAACTTTTCAGTCAGTTTAAACAGGACAGGTAACAATGAAATAGGGCGCAGATTGGAAAGGGTGGTGGGATCTGCGAGTGCCTTTATTTGGAGAGGCTTGACCGCTGCAAGCTTCCATTCATTAGGAATGCTTACCGTAGTTAGAGAGGAATTAATAATCCTATTGATTATAGGATTGACCATCTCTACTAAAAGATGCAACACCGGAGGGGGACAGGGATCAAAAGGAGATCCCGATTTGCTGGCCAAAATCGCCTTAGCTGTTTCCTCAAGGGATACTGGAGCGAATTCATCAAAGCAGGGGGAAGTTGTCATCTCCACTATCTGTTCGACATCCACAGTCGCAGTTGCTCCTGATGGAAAGGTCTTCGTGATAGCCAGGATTGTATTATCAAAATAGTCAGATATTGCATTACAGAGATCTTGAGATGGAGGAATCTCTTGCGATAGAGCTGAGGGATTCATAAAATCCTTGACAATCTTGAAGATTGCTTTTTGTTCCTGGCCTGCCATAGATAAGGCCTGTAGATAGTGGGTTTTTTTTGCGGATTTTATTCCTGCGTGGTACTTCCGTCTCGCTGCTATATAAATGTTACGTACGGTGGCATCATAATTTCGACGCCACCTCCGTTCCAGTACTTTGACTTCACCTAATTCAAGTTTTAAGGTCGTTGAGAACCAGGGGGCACTCTTTTTAATCTTGCTAGATTTAGAGTTATTGTTTCTAGATGACCTTAACAGGATTCCCGCTCTAGCAATCCAATCACAGAAAGTCTGATTATCTGTCGAGGTGAGATCGACTAGGACTGGTATGCTATCTTTTAGTTTATCAATTACATCAGGTCTGCTGGCTAGTGATTTCCAATCAGGGATAAATTTAGTTTGGGGTTTGTTTATGCACATCGTAGGATTAGTGATGGATTTTAGATTCCCTACGATATTGAAAGGAATAAAAAAAATGGTCCGTCCATGTCTGAGGGCTAGGGGGTTCGACTCTCAGGTTAGGAGAGTTGGAGCAAATGCAATCCAGTAGATGTCCCGCCTGATGGGTGGGTTCTTGATTCACAAGTGTAGGTCCTAACACTTCGATTATATCCATAAAACAACTTACTCCAGGTTCATTTGGGGACTCTAGGTGCAGATTTAAGTCGCCTAATACTGAAAAGTTGGAAAATCTGAGTGCTAAATCACTCAGAACATCACCTACTGTTTCCAAGAACTTCGAAGATGAACCCGGGGGGCGATAGATAAGAGCCCCAGAGAAAACTAAAGTGTATAAAGACTGAGGTGCAGAAAATGTTGGAGCTGGGAGTAATTGAGCCATCAGAGAGCCCATGGGCCAGCCCAGTAGTCCTTGTGCCAAAACCTCACACCCAAGATGGTAAGAGAGAGATGAGGTTTTGTGTGGATTATAGAGGTCTCAATGCTGTCACTGGGACAGATGCTCACCCAATTCCAAGAGCAGATGAGCTCGTGGACAGATTGGCTTCTGCCATGTTTTTGAGCACATTTGATTTGGCAGCTGGCTATTGGCAAATTAGGTTAGCTGAGGATGCCAAGGCCAAATCTGCTTTCTCAACCCTAGGTGGTCATTACCAATTTGTGGTGATGCCCTTTGGCTTGAAGAATGCACCTGCCACTTTCCAAAGGTTGGTGAACCAAGTCCTCACTGGGTTGGATGACTTTTGTGCAGCAGCTTATCTAGATGATATTGTTGTCTTCAGCTCCACCTGGGAGGATCACCTGATCCACCTGAAGAAGGTTTTAGAGGCCCTGTAGAAGGCATGCCTAACTATCAAGGCCACAAAGTGCCAGATAGGGCAGAGTAAGGTTGTGTACCTGGGCCACCTTGTAGTTGGGGGTCAGGTTCAATAACTGGAGAGTAACATCCAGACCATCAAGGACTGGCTCCTCCAACCACCCAGACACAGGTCAGAGCTGTCTGGGGCCTGTCTGGTTACTACAGAAAGTTTGTTAAGAATTATGGGTCCATTGTGACACCACTTAATGACTTGACTTCAAACAAGATGCCAAGGAAAGTTGAGTGGACAGTAAGCTGCCAAAAGGCATTTGATGACCTGAAGAAGGCCATGTGCACTGCACCTATCTTGAAGAATCCTGACTACTCCAAAGAGTTTATTGTCCAGACAGATGCTTCTGAGTTGGGGGTGGGGGCTGTGCTTTCACAACTGAATGTAGATGGCCAAAACCAGCCCATTGCTTTTATTAGCAGAAGGCTGACCCCTAGAGAGAAACGTTGGTCAGCCATTGAGAGGGAGGCCTTTGCTGTGGTTTGGGCCCTGAAGAAGTTGAGACCATACTTGTTTGGCACTCACTTCAAGATTCAGACCGACCATAAGCCCCTCTTGTGGCTAAATCAGATGAAGGGTGAAAATCCCAAACTGCTCAGGTGGTCCATTTCCCTACAGGGGATGGACTTTACTGTGGAGCACAGACCAGGGACTGACCATGGTAATGCAGATGGTCTCTCCAGGTACTTCCACTTAGAACATGAAGACACAACTGGTCAAGCTTAGTCTAATGTCCCTGCGTTTGGGGGGGCGGGTTGTGTAGGAGAGTAGGGTCTGCTTTCCTATGGTCACCCCCTTTTTGCTTTTTGCTTCACTGGTTTTTGACTTAATGTGGCTGTGGCCCTGCTAATCAGACCCACAGCCCAGATGTGCTCTCTCTAAATTCAATACAATGTACTTTAGGTACATTACAATTGGACATTGGGTCACCTTATGAGCCCCTGTACAGTGTACTATATGTAACCAGGGCATAAGTGCATCCAAGGCCTACCAGGGGCTGCAGCATGTATTATGCCACCCCTGGCTGGCCACTCACATTGACACAACTGGCTGATCACTCAGCTGGGGCAAGGTTGTGTAATCACCTCTTGCTTAGATATAGTATTCCTATATCTAACCTTATATCTAGACACATATACACCTATAAGTCAATCCTATGGCAGACCTTAACAATCCTGGAGACAGAGTGCTTGATTTTATGTGAGATGAGGCTCCAGCATGAGCTGAGCCTGTCTGCAGCTTTCGGAACCATGTCCTTATAGCTGTTCTAGGATATAGCCATACCATATACTCTTAAGTGCATTATGAACCTCGCGATTAAATGCTAAATCTGGTTTGGCTTTATCAAAACATGTCATGTAAGGTGTCATTCGCTTTGGAATACTTACCCCCTCGCCAGTTCTGGCGACGGGGGTAGAATTCCACCCTTCTAGAGGAAGAAGACAAGTTGTTTCTAATAATCCCGGTTAAAGTTAACAAGATCCTCAGCATCACAAAATGGATGCTGCTGCCACAGACACAAGTCTGACCTGCTGCTGCTGGGAGTCCTTCCAGCGCTTGAGGCTTGGACAATAGGTTTCTTGGCTTGGGAGGTTCTAGCACCACCCCAGACAGGCTCTAGTGTATTGGGGCAGGGAGGGCTGAAAGAAATGAGACACTGCCTGGGGCACACAAGGTGTCCCATGAATAGTCCAGTTCAAAATTGTGCTGGGGCACTCCAGCCCCAGGTCTGGTGCAAAACTGGACAGAGGGAAAGGGGTGTAACCACCCCCTTCCCTGGTCCCACCCATAGGAGGGACCTAGCAGGTAATCCAGCCCCTAGATTTGGTATATAGGTAGGAGCTGAGTCCCAAGGCTTTAGATTAATCCTGACTGACACTTGAAATGAAACTCTGGACCTTCGACGTACTACTTGAAGATAGAAGACTGAAGAATCTCCCTTGTGGTCAAGGAGTGACAACCCTGCACAAACAGGCACCATCAAGCAATCAATGGTTTGCTTCGCTGTCACTCCCGCCGGAACCCGAACACAGAGCCTGACAAGACCCATACTTCCTGACTTCTTTCAGCCCGATCCACTGCCACAGCAAAGCTGAGTCCCGTGGAGACGACGTGAGACGTGGGACTGGACATCTTGGAAAGCCAGTGATTTGCTTTCCGTGCAACTTCTGAGGCACCCTCGAAGTTGTGCATTGGGGACTGAGAAGCCCCAGCCCCGAGCAGTAACTGCACTGAGGATCAGCCCTCCACACTCCACGAGTTCTGCGTGGGGCCCTTCTGCATTTTCCTGCTTGACGAATCTGTCTGGTCACTTGCCCGTTGGCTAGTGGCCTCTGTGACAATGAAACTTTAAATCTACACCCCTGGTCTGGTTGCTTCAGACTGGCCCTTGCTTCCCTGAAAGGAGAAGCCCATCAGACCTTGCTGGTTTGATAAAGAAGCCATCTTTGATTCCTGCATGGGTCTCCTTAGCCAAGGCTTGTTGACTCCAATCCGGAAGCCGACACAGCCGACAGCGAGAACCTTTGTGGAGCAGTCCGTGCCTGACTCCTGGTCATCGTCGACGCACCCTGGTCCACATGGCTGCAGTGACAAGCTTCATGACATCACCTGATTGCTTCACAACATCGGCTGGTTCCTTCCTGGTCAGTGGCTAGTGACCCAGACTCTGTCCCCTCTGCTTTCAGGTACTCCTCATCCTTGATCCGCCCTTGGATCCAACCGGACACTTCTCTCCTGGTCACCTGCAGCATCTTTCTTCAAGGCTCCATAGGATTCAGCGACAAAACCCGACACACTTTGACACCTATGCACCCGCTTCCTGTGGGTGAGGTAACGCGAGTACTCTGGTGCTCCAGTGGGTATTAACTATCCTAGTGTCTAACTTTCAAGTAGCTTTCTCCTAGTCCATCCGGAAGTGACCTAAAAGAACTAGTTTCCAATTCTTTCGTTCCCATTCTAACTCTATGGTAACTTGCGTGTGTGTAAAGACAATGCACACCCCTCCCGTGGGCCTCCTACTTCCTATCCTTTGGTAATACAGTGTAGCCCCAGAGATTCCCTAGGCCCTAGGCCTATCCTTTGTTTGTGACGTGGTTCTAATACCACTATTTTAGTATATGGTTTGACGTGCCCCTAGGGTGCTACTGTATATTGTGCAACTTATTGTATGATAATTGAGTATCTAGTTATGTGCTTGTGCCTCTGATCTCATAAAGAGCTCAGAGGGGTTGTTTAGAAATAAATACATATATATTTAGGTTTTGCCTGGCGAAAGCTGCGCTTTCTGCGCAGCTTTTTCGCGCAGGCGAAAACCTGATGAGAATAGTAGTGTGCTTTGGGTCGGCCCTCGTCATTCATTGGCTGGCTCCGTAAATGGAGCCTTGCCATTGGACGAGGGGCCTGTCCGTCAATGCCGGACCAGACACGGGGGCGTTCCCGACATTCTTTGGCTTTTGCCGACGTCACGCGATGCCGGGAACGCCCCCGAGTCTGGTCCGGCATTGCCGGCACTTCTGCGTCTCTCCTGCCCCGTGACTGGCCGGCCGGCCAATCCTAGCGCGGCCGGCCGGAAGTGCCCGCCCCCCGCAGCCCGGGGGAAGAAGGAAGACGGCAAGCAGTAAGGCGGCGCCCGCGGGGAGACCGGAGAAGTGCCTCTCCAACCTGCCGCTCTCCACTCGCTCCCAGCTCTCCGCCCTCTCCCTCTTTCTGCCTTCCGTCTCCCCTCCCGTCCCCCCTCCAGCTCTCAGGCCGTGCAATCAGGCTCTCGACGCTGCCTGCCGCAGGTCACACCGCCCTCCCGACAGCCCAGCCCGCCTCAGAGCGGAGTGTGTCATTGGGCAGAGAGCGGGCACGTGGGTCTGTAATCTGCAAGCTCAGCCTTCGCGAGAGACAGAAGACAGCGGGCTGCGATCCGTCCCGAGAGAGCACAAACCCACCAGACTCCTGGGCGCGCAGGACAGGCGGACACATCCGAGGACCTCGGCCGCAGCCATCAGCACCGCGCGGGCACCATGGCAGCGCACGGCGCCAGCATCCGCTGGGCACTTTTGGCTACTTTCATCAGCTCCAGTGCCATTCTGGCTGCAGAGAGTAAGTGTTGATGTTACTCTTTTATTAATGATTCTCTGGGACCTGATATTCTTTTAAAAATTATGTGGCGATATAAAGGGGACTTTTCAATGTCTCTGAAATGTGTTGTTGTACGCTTTTAGTGTTTTGTTTTATTGTAATTCTCCAAATTGAAGGAGGTGCAGGCAGGTCACTGAAATGCCACTAAAGCAAACAGGCAGAGCTGGAGAAACCCATTTTCAAAACACGTCGTTGATACTCGAATTTTATTTGACCAGTGATATCGAGTTATTTCCTGACTGGCGACGGCAACTATCCAATCATGTTTTCGCCTTGCATTCTGGTCTTTGTAGTTTTGCATTCCATTAAAGAACAAGTCATGCAAGTACCAGAACGCAAAGGCTGCATTGGACCGGAGAAGCTCCTCGAGCTTGCCATAGGGTTGGACTGGGTTCTTGAGGGATATTCGGGGAAAATAATCTTCATTTTTCACCTGATTCTTAATGGCCTCGTCGAGGACAGTAAAAATCTCTGCTTAGTTTAGCCGGCTCACGTGGATGCCCCCGTGCAAGGGTACACCAGTACTTCCACCGCTTTTATAAACAAGGATGCGTTTCCCCAGTTTTCACATTATTTTGGTCACTCACTGTTTCCCTTTCCCTAAAGCACTCATTGAATCGCTCCCGTCGACCTCCCATTATATTATTCCACCCTCTTTCCCTAAATTACCCCAAATCCTTGCTCCTCATGCACCTGCAGTTGTGTGGTGATGGGAACATGCCTGCACACACGTTCCCCCCCCCCCCCCCCCCCTCCCGTCTGTGCCACAGCTAATCGTGCTCGGCAGTAATTACTGATGAGTCATTTCCGGGGGCACTCGATGTGTCCCGCAGTGTAATGATGGAGGGGGTGTTATGTGCCCAGGACTGAACATCTCTGACGCGTGGATTGTTCTGGCAACAAGTTCTGTTCATAGAATTTGTGTGAGTCGGGAGAACGGACACCCCTAGCCAGGCCCGCTTTGGGTGAAACTTTCCCGCCAAGACTTCACACCTAAATGTAGCACGTGGGTTTCTAAATTCCAGGATTGTGGGAGGAGTGGAGAAAATGGGAAACGACCTCCTCCCCCGCCTTAGCCGACTCCATCTGGATGTCCAGTGCTTGGCTCAATAAAGGTTTTGTTTAAATAGGGGAATTGTCTAAAAAGTGGTTGGTGTGATTTGGGTGACTGGGCTGTACTTGGAACAAAGGTTGGCTTAATAAACAAATCTAGTGTTTTATAATTACAAGGTTTATCAGGGAGTTTTGGTTTCAACCGAGGGGCTGAGGGGCCTGCGATCCTGTAGTAGATTGTTTTAAGCCAGCGTTTTATCTGGCCCCAACAAGCAGAAACCAGGGCTCGCAGAGTGTGGATAAGATGTAACAAGCGTCACTGAGGAATTGCCTAGCCTAACTAACGCCCGAGTGGCCACTAGGCGCTTAGCAAGGCAGATGAATTCCTGGCTTCAAAACAGTTATCTGTATAATGAACAACGGTTTTGGACTCGTATACTAGTAAGCCGGATATCGCATTGAGCCGTTCAGCACACACTGTTGTGTTTAACTGCCACCCACTTCCGAGTGAAGTGACTGTTGTGGACGCGTTTGAAATGCTGTATTTGCTAGTTACGGACATTAAAACTCAACAAACCGATTTAAACAAAAACATTTAGAAGGGAAACATTTAGAAGGGGAGAGCAAAAGGTCATTAGTGCCCATTGGAAGGGGACTAGGACCCAGGCGTCTAAAGTTACATTGAGGGTGGTTAAGACCTATGGAAAAGTGACTAGGGCGTATGGAGAGAGGACTAGTGTCCTCTACACCTGGATCTGATGGGTCCCTTGGTCTTTTTTTCTGCCCGACACCTCACAAAGCACTGTCGCTTTTCTGAAAAATGTTATTAATGTTGCACATTCGATTCTTTTTCCTGCTTCACCTCATCATGAATCATTGAGTTAGTGCAGCATATGCTCTGAGCTCACAACTTTCTTTACTGCCCTTTCCTCAAACACGTTGACATTCTCGAACACGGCACAAGGCGCTGTGGTGTACTGGTAGAGGTAAGAAAACAAACTGTGTGCGTTTCCCCATATCTGCTTCTCTCCGACACGCACTCACCATCATCACTGCTTCATCTACACGAGCATGACACTGACTAGGCACTCTCTCAGTTCTATGTGGTCATATACCGAAGTCTTTTTTGGCCACAAAATGTGGTGTATCATCTAGAATGTTCCCTTGATCTTTTGTGAGTGCTTTGCAAACGTGACCATAATGCATGAAGTGCTGTATCCTGGAGTGTACTATACGCCTTCCTAGCTTCTCTTTTGTTGAAATCCATAATTCAAACTGGTTGCAAATTATGCAAAATACGTAATTTGTAACTATGAACTCATTCCTGCGAGAAACAACTGCTGAAGCTATAATTAGTATCCAAAACCTTAAAAAGCATGCACTTTGCCTATTTGTGGTTCGCAGTGGTACCACTGCCTTCCCAAGTTCACTGCCTATACACTGCAGACATGCCTTGTAGCCAAAATTCCCTTGCTCGTGGTAATCTCTGGGCATGGCAATGCTTCACTGGCAGAGAGCACCACTCACCTTCAGCCAGTACCCATAGGGCATGCCCTCAGTAGGGCCTCCTTGATCTTCTGCACTGATGCCCTGTTCCAAGTAGGCCTGATCGCAGTCTGTACGTGTGGTACGGTCAATGTCAACCCCATTATATCTGTCATTCATTAACACTACGACAAGCTGCGCATTGCAAGTTACCGAATGTACAAGTACTCGCGCCACCTTCAAGTGCACAGCATTGGCAAAGTCCTGACGAGCAAACTAGCGAAGAGACGGACTACTTAATGTTTGACATAGAAATGTATGAATTTGGAAAGTTTGCAAATATCTTAGCTACTTGTAAAGTGCCTGTTCAACGCAAGGGCAGTTTCAAAGCGCTGCAAATGTCACCAGCCTTGGGGTTGGGAGGACCGAAGCAAGAACCGGGACTCGAGCCTGTGATCGCAGGTCCCACCCACAGCTCTGCCCGGGGGTGCGATGAGGCATCTCGAGTTCTATAGTAAATGAAACATTACCGTTATGGCTTGTTAAAATATAGGGCTTCAAGACGGCCTCAGTGTTGAGCTTTCATGTATCAACCTGTTGTATTGTGGGAGATGTAGTCTTGGCCAGTTTCAATTAAACAAACGGGACCAAGATACCGGTTAACAGGAAACGTACAGGGCATAACATTCATTAGTCATGAAGACAGCTTGTACCTCTAAAAATCCGGAAACCCTGCATGCAAATATGATGTTACGTTGAATGCACTTGAATCGCACAATCCCAACCTTTCAGGATCCGCGTGCCCTGTCCGGCTCGCCCATTCACTGGCGTGAATGCGGTTGTGTGTAGAAATGTGTCCCTCAGAGAGGCGGGCAGGCTGGGAGCAGACTGGTATGTGCATTGCTTGGTGGTGGGTTATAGTCAGGGAACAAATCCTAAAAAAATAAGTGGGGATACAGAGTGCAGATACAGAGTGCAGATGCAGAGTGCAGATGCAGAGTGCAGATGCAGAGTGCAGAGTGCAGATGCAGAGTGCAGATGCAGAGTGCAGATGCAGAGTGCAGAGTGCAGATGCAGAGTGCAGAGTGCAGATGCAGAGTGCAGAGTGCAGAGTGCAGAGTGCAGATGCAGAGTGCAGATGCAGAGTGCAGATGCAGAGTGCAGATGCAGAGTGCAGAGTGCAGATGCAGAGTGCAGAGTGGAGCTTCAGAGTGGAGCTTCAGAGTGCAGAGTGTCAAAAGCAATGCCAATAGCTCTAACTTTAACAAAGGCAAAACCATTGCATTGTAAATGCTTGTTTATATATATCCTGTGTGGTGTTCTTTCATTTCATATTCAAGGGGTTACATATGGCAAAACAGCTCGCTTTACATGCCCTCTGAAGTTTTAGCCTAAGACTGCTTTGTCCAAGCTACCTCTAGGGTAGCTGGTCTATAAGGTTGACTTTACAACCATCACCATAAGGGTTGTTTGGACTGATACAGGGTGCCCACTAGAATAGTAGACATCACATATCAGGCCAACTTTCCACACTGCGCATGCCCAGCTCTGCTACATGACAGAAGGACCTTACTGAGAGCGGAGTGGATCAAATTAGGTGCTTGCACATGTCGCCAGGCAATAATGGCAGCTATGAATCAAGAAAAAATAAAGCTGAACATCCGGTTCACCAAATTTGTTGCCAGAGCTGCAAAAATGCTGGGGAAAGAAAAGGCAGCAATTATTTCGCCGGTTCGCCCAGCTATCTCCCTGCAATAAAATTTCTTGCAGCCGCCGGCCCCCTTCAGCAAGGCCCACATGGACACCGTGTTCAGCATTTCAAAACCAGCTGTCATACTTACTTGTCCCCCTTTTTTAAACTTTCTTTAAACCACTCTGTAACTGCCATGTTACTTAACAAGCTTGATCTGTAAAAAACAAATGCATATTCTGACAATTTTTAAATGTTATCCAATTTTACTGCTAGACTATCGCACTGTCGTTGTACTAACCAAAGTTCTTTTTTCGCTCCTTTTAAATTTGTACATGTATACGTGAGTCGTATGGTTTTAACAGTTTGTTATGCTTTTTAGTATTCAAACAATACAATTTGAATTGAATTGGAAGGGAAATCCTTCATAGTCATTTTCTCTCTAGATTTCTCTTCTCTTTTTTTTAAACTCAGGAGCAGCAGGATTGTTGTGGTGTCATCAGGGCATTAAGTGGATGCTTTTTCAATATTATATATGCCATAATTGCTTCTTATTTATCTTAAACAACTAACAGCCATTGACAAAGCCAATGATATTGACTTGTTGTAGGTATGATGTTACTTGCATCTTATATCTAGATGCAATGACAGAAACAGCAAAATACAAGTCGGACGGCACTATGCTAAGCACAGATTGTTAACGTACGTGTGTTTAAGCCACGCCCTTAATTACATTGACCACGCCCCTTTGAGAGACCCCCCCCCCCCCAGTTTTTCCATCCCACTTAATGCCCTGCAGAGGCTGAAGTGAAGGCCGGGATTTGGACTCGCTCCTTTTGGAGCGTCCATTAGAGACAGGTTTGAAGACTGGCATGGCTGCAGGGTCGGGCTCTGACTCGGCTCTTCCTGTGAATTCCCTGGCCGGGCCAACCCTGCTTCGATTGTCTCGAGCACGCAGGGCTTGGAACTGTGCTCGCGCCGAGTCATCCTGCGGAAAATATGATTTTCCATCGATTGCATTCTCGTGCCCGCTCATTTTTCAACCTATCCACACTGCAAGCATCTGTATTTCTTAGTCGGTATTAATAATACTTTTACAAGCAGTCCCTTTCTGAAGGGGGTCAGGGAGTGCTTCTTTAGTTTGAAAGAGCATGGCCTGCACAGCTCACCGCGTTCCCGGGCTCTAAGTACTTCACAAACTGAGAACACAAATCCTTCATATGAGATGACTTATTGATGGCCCCTTCAAAACAACTGTGCAAAGTGCACCAGGTGCCTTTCATAGTGCTAAATAAGGTGTGAGAGCACCTCTACATCGAGGCCTAATATATTTCCACGCACCTCGCAGCTGCTCAGACGTCAGTGCGGCCTCCAGCTATAATTAAGCTTCCCCAGAGAGCACTGGGCGGCGAAGAAGGAGGGGCCTCGTGTCTGCTTGCAGATTCTTGCTCAGCGGGCTGCGCATCCCTCGAAAGCCGCAGCTGTCGCAAACCTTAAGATTATAAGATGCTCATGTGTCGAAGAGCAGCGTCAAACAGTGCTAATGTTAACACGACATCTGCAGGCTCGCGTCTTCCATTGGTGTAGCAGGTGCAGTGGCACCGGGGGCCCGAAGCGCCCACCAAATCCTGACTATTGCTTATTTTACACAACAAACAGCCAGAGGGCCCGTATCCTTCCTTGCACTATGGCTCGTATCACATTGGCTACGCCACTGTATATCCAAGGTTTAGCACGGCTAGGATTCAATCGACTTGATGTAGCAGAGGAGGCAAGATAAGGTTAGTCCATGACTCTGTCGCGACCATAAAATGCTGCAGCTGTTGACTTTTATGTGGCAGCGTATGGCACTCTGGTAGCTGCAGTCTTATCCCCTACAATAACCCAATCGGCACATATTGTACTGGTTTCTAAAGGAGACTTCAGGGTTGGAGCACTGTGTTCTCGGAGGCATGGAACCACCTGGAAGCCTTAGAATACGCTAAAAAGAGTAGGTAATCTTCCCCAACCCTAGACCTTTCACTGCCATAGTTGTCTGACTCCACTAGAGTTTATTTCATTTAGAAAATGACGAATCAGATTTTTTTTTTTTTTATTGGCCCCTAACAGTATCATAAAAAAACTACACCAGAGCTATGCCTTTGCAAACCCGTATGTGAAAGTCTGGCATTTTCAGAGAAATACAGTTTAATACAATTATTTCACCAAACTACCCAACACAGTATGAGTTTTTGTTCTATAAAAAGCAGTGATGATACCTCTAAATTGACAATGCATGTCATTGTGGAATTATGTAATTATACCACACAGCAAATACAGTATTACCGCGTAGGCGGGTAGACAACTGTGTAAGATTACTTTCAGTACAAAGCAAATTGGAACTCTGCCCAAATAAAGGTAGAAAATTGTGTTAGTTCAACTATTATTGGAACGTATTCCAGATCTATGACCCTAGAATAACTATATAATATGTAGGGAAAACTCTGCATCTCTTGACAGTGATATATTATTGTTACTGTTTTGTGGCATTATCTCTGGATTTACATTTGGATTCTAAATAATTCCAGATGAGGGCTTGAATAGTTAGTTGAAGTGGTGAGGAAAAACAATGTTGCTGAGACTTAATTACGTCTGCCATGCATCAATAGATGCATGGCAGACGTAATGATAGCATCTGGCTCATTATGCAACTTTTGATGGCCAAACGCTTTTGTTAAGCTCAGATGGGTCGGTTGAATCAGTTACAGAGGGGTGATAAACCCCTGGTGGAAACTGAGGTGAACCAATCGATTTTATGGGATATTTTCATGCTCATCTTGCTTTTAAGGAGTGGAATGCAAAGGATAAAGTCTATCGAACAAGCTAGAGGATCAATTAGAGTTGAGCCACCAAGGCGATGTAAGGGTTGGCATGTCTAAGGTGTGTTCAACCGCTATGCGGTGTCAGAGATTTGATGCAGGGGAAACCATTGACCAAATGTATGCAAAAGTTATTAATGATAGGTTGGGCAAATTAAAGAGATTTTGTCATATAATTATTCTAAATGAGCCATTTGCTCCAAAGGAATGGTCAAGTGGTGATGCAAGAGAAATGTAAAGCATAGATGTTTTGGCATAGGTTGTGTTAGTTGGAAATTACTGAGGAGATTAAGGCATCTGAATGGTTGGCACAAGTGAAATGGTGTGCGAGGACAATTAGGAAATAGGCAACCAGGTGGATGTGTGCACCTTAAATGAAATCGTTGGATACATACACATTCCCTGTTCAATATCAATGAGATGCTCTCCTCCATAGGACATGATGAATATTTTTGACAAGTGATTTCTCCAAATCCTATCAACAGATACTGTTGCATCCAGAGTCCTTTGATCCCACGCACCCTGTGTACCCCTTTTGAGCACAACAGCTCCGGCATATGCTTTATGGGCGAGTGTTTACATCACCTGAGCTCCAAAGGACAATGCAGGGAAGAACTTCAGGTGTAATATTCTTCCAGGGTGACATGCTAGTATGTATAAGAGATGAGCAGGACCATTATTAGAAGCAGAGGGAAGGCTGACTAATAGAAATTACAAAAACCTTTATTTGGTTCTGAGTGTGACATACCTAGGGTCTATCATTTCAGTTGATACAATTTGCCTAAGAACAGTGCAGTAATGGCACGTCTGGGAAAATATATTCCATGTTTTCTGGATAAGACTGAAGCATCAAGAATGTCCCTTAAGAAGTGAACGTTGCTCAAAACCTCAAGTGAGATGCAATGAACTCTTGACTACCAACAGACTGTGAATAACCTTTTATTTGCACTTAATATAGCCCAATCTAGCTAATGTCTGATTTCATGTTTCTCTCTATGCTCACTTCCTCAACAATTCCAAAGCTCACACAACACACTTTCGAGCTCCTCCATCTGTCTCTTACATTGGCTCACATTTTTATCTAACATAAAAAAGGGGTGCAGTTCCTTGGGGGAGGGTGGGGGAGACCTTGTAGAGAAAACTAGCATCCAAGAATGGATCCTGAGAAATGATCAGGAGAACCCGGGGAGAGATCCCAGTGATTATATCTGAATAGCCTCACACACCCTGGAGGATGCCACTGTGAGAAGTTGGCCTGGTATATGCGAACCACTAATTATAGTGGGCACCTTGTACCAGTCCAAACAACCCTTATTGATGAGTAGGTTAAAGACAACCTTTATTGAAAGCTATCGTATTGGTAGCTATGGAAAGCAGCCTTCAGACTAAGTCTCGAAGGAATGTAAAGTAGCTTCTTTTACCAGATCAGAACCTCCTGAATGACCAAATGAAAGGAGAACCACACATGGAATATATCAAATATATGTATTTATTACTAAACACAATATAAAATCACTAGAACGACAGTAAATAGCACATTACACAGCGGGCTTCAGGGGGAGACCGAACCATATATTAAGAAAGTGGTATAACAACCACGACTTGACTTGAAACAGTGCCTAGAGTACATAAAATCGCTGAGATCCCAAGAAACCACCCACATTAGTTACACAGAGGACCCACAAAGGACGGGTGCAATGTGAAAAACAGAGGTTAGCTCCGTACAACTCTATAGGAAAGTCGCGGTTGGAATTTTAAAGATTAAGGACACTTCTGAGAGGACTTTGAGGAAACCCTTTCAAACAAAGAAGGTTCTAAGGCCAGCACCCTTGTGAGCACCGGAGTACTCGTGTTTCCTAACCCAGGGAATCCAGGTGCATTGGTCTCAAGTGATATCGGGAATCTTCGTAGTTTTCAATTGCGTGATGTTGAAAAGTGCTGCTGCAGTGAAGAAGAAAAGTGTCCAGTGGAATCCAGCCACGGGGAGCAGGAGATGTCTAGGACAACCACTGTCTGGAGGTGAGCTGCCCCACAAAGAATGTTGAGTGCTAGGGGGTCAGTGTTCGGATGGAACACTAACAAGCCTTGACACCTGCAACCCACGCGGTCAGAGGAAATCAGCTTTGGTGAGGACCAGCAAGGTACTGGGGACTCTCCAAACAATGGAGAGTCAGGGCACATCTGGAGCAATCATAAAAACACACGGAAAGTTAAAGTTACCTTCACAGGGACCCACAGGCCAATGGACCAGGGCTCGCGAAGGGACCTCAAGAGGAATCATAAAATACCAGCCCAAGAAACACTCGTAGGTTGTAGGCCGGAAATCTTCAGTGAAAACACTGCTCGGGGTCAGGACTACAAGTAGCCCAAAGCACAGCCTCATATGATGCTGCAAAAGAGAACGGTGCCCAGGGGTTCGGGTTGCACGATCCCCACGAGGGATACGGGCCTCAGAATTGCTGAGAATTCAGATCAACCTCCGAGACCTCGGGAACCCACCTTCTGTGTTGCAGAAATCTGGGGACCCACCTATGGGAGGGTCAGGACAGAGGAGTGGCTACACCCATGTCCTTTGTCCAGTTTCACGCCAGAGCACGAGCAGATGGCTCCTGCAACCGGTTTGAGCTGGACTATGCACAGGGACACCTAATGTGCCCCCAGTGCAGACATCAAGCACTCTGAGAGTGCACCCACCCACCCCCAATACACTAAAGCCTGTCTGGGAGGTGGTTACACCTCCCAGTGACAGGAAGTCTATTGTCAAGTATTCCCCTGCTCGAGCTTGGCTCAGCAGCAGGAGGGCAGACTCATGTCTGTGGCTGGCAGCATCCATTTTGTGATTGCCAGGTCAAGAAAGCTGGTACCGGGTGCATATGTTTGAGAAGTGGTGAGTGTGTGCTCCATGGAAAATCACACGAGTTTTTTCAGGATTAATATCCGTTCCTTCAAGTTGTGGTACAGAGGACAGGACTATATTTGATTGCAGGAAAATATCTTTATTATTTTTTGTAGAGCATGGACAGCCGACACGTGTTTCGCCCCCTCTTGGCGATTTGCGCCGGGGCTTTCTCAAGGCTAATTTTACATTTATGGCGTAAGTTATTTTGATTTCCAAATTTTTTCAATGTCCAAGATACAGTAAATACAATTCTTCAGGAGCAAAGATTCTTTTGTTAGGCTAATGCCGTCTTTCGGTCCCTGCTCCTAGTCCTCCATCGTCACGGTAGTACTCGGGTTGAATTAGCCTTGAGAAAGCCCCGGCGCAAATCGCCAAGAGGGGGCATAACACGTGTCGGCTGTCCATGCTCTACAAAAAATAATAAAGATATTTTCCTGCAATCAAATATAGTCCTGTCCTCTGTACCACAACTTGAAGGAACGGATATTAATCCTGAAAAAACTCTTGTGATTTTCCATGGAGCACACACTCACCACTTCTCAAACTTGTTTTTCTATATGAAGCCCAAGAGGTCCAGAGCTTCGAGTGTGTCTCCATTCACCTACAAACACAGCTTATTTAAGCGTTGTTCAAGCCTTAGAATCCTTGGACCTTTGCTACCTCGCCCACAACCGGGTGCATATGTCCCTTTAGGAGGGTGGAATCATACCTCCCCCGCCAGTTACCAGTTGATTCCAAGGTGTTTGACACCAAACACGGCATGTTTTCAAGCAGCCTTTTTAAAGTTAGCATTCACCGCAAGGTTATAATGCACTTAAAAGTATATGTTATGTTATGTTATGTTATGTTATGTTATGTTAGGGATTACTTGTATAGCGCCTATCACCGCCGGTCTCTAAGCGCTTACCAGAAAGAACATAACACACTAATGACCCTAGAACCTCAGTTGTTTCACCTCCTATGATGTCATAAAGGCCTTTCTGAAAAGATACGTTTTTAGTTTCTTTCTGAAATGTAGAAGCTGCGATTCCTCTTTCAAGGTAGGTGGAAGCTCGTTCCACAGTTGTGGAAGGAGCACAGACAAAGCCCTGCCTCCTTTGGTCTTTAATTTGAACCTAGGTTGAGACAGGTTGGAGGTTGTTCCTGAGCGCAATGGCCTCCCGGGAATGTACCTCTATAGACGTTGCTTAATGTACTCTGGGGCTTTCACAAAGAGTGCCTTATGGGCCACACAGAGACATTTAAACTGCACTCGGAATTTCACTGGGAGCCAGTGCAGCTTCTGAAGCAGTGGGGTTACATGCGAGTTTCTAGGCAAAGAATGGATCAGCCTGGCCGCACCGTTTTGTATTACCTGCAGCTTCCTCAGCAGCTTCTGTGGTAAGCCTAGGTATAAGGCATTACCATAATCAAGTCTCGAAATGACTGTGGCTGCATCACAGAACAACCCCGGAGAATAGGATCTGAAGGCTGCAGAGGGGCTCTGCTCATGAATGGGCACCCTCTCACACAAAACACAGCACCCTGCCTTCAGGATTGATAAGTCCTGCCATAGGGGTGACAGATAGGTTTATATGTGCAGCGATATAAGGTAGATATAGTGAACCTATATTTAAGTAAGGGGTGCATGCACCACCTTACACAGGCTGCCGTAGCAGACCTGTGGTGTCAGTTTGAGTGGTCTCTCAGGGGTGGCACAATGCACGCTGTAGTTCCTGGGAGGACACTGGGGTACCTATGCCCTGGGTACATAGTATATCATATACTAGGTACTTATAAGGGTACCCCAGAATCCAATCTGGAGTTTACATAAAGTGCATGCAATCAATTTAAGGAGACATCAGATAAACTGGGGTCCTGACTAAGGGTGGGCGGCCAGCTACGCTCCGTGCACGGAGTGTGCGTAGTGCCGCCTACTCCGCATTTTGCGGA
The DNA here is from genome assembly GCF_964263255.1 of Lissotriton vulgaris. Lineage (NCBI taxonomy): Eukaryota > Metazoa > Chordata > Amphibia > Caudata > Salamandridae > Lissotriton > Lissotriton vulgaris. The sequence continues at coordinate 1,475,132,940 of NC_141685.1, forward strand.
GCGGGCGTAGCCAGGCGGCACTACGCACGCTCCGCAGACGGAGCGTAGCTGGCCGCCACCCGCCTCCCTCCCGCCCTCCCTAAATACTTTCAATTAAAGGAGTCAAATAATTAAAACGCACTTACCTTGCCCGCCGCTGCCCGCCGCGTCCCCGGGGCTCGCTATCTTCCGTCTTCCGTCTTCTTTACTAATGCGCATGCGCGGGCGGCCGCGCATGCGCATTTTCTCATGAGAAATGCGCATGCACGGCCGCCCGCGCATGCGCATTTGTAAAGAAGACGGAAGACGGAAGGAAGATAGCGAGCCCCGGGGACGCGGCGGGCAGCGGCGGGCAAGGTAAGTGCATTTTAATTATTTGACTCCTTTCATTGAAAGTATTTAGGGAGGGCGGGTGGTGGGGCTGGCGGCCAGTGGTGTTTGCGTAGTGGGGCTACGCGGAGTGCGGAGGTGGGCGTAGTTTCTCGCCCACTTCGCGTAGCTCCGCGAAGCCCCACTCCGCCAACTCCGCCCAGGGTTAGTCCTGACTAGCAGGATCTCAGTCAGAGTAGTCAAAAACCTGCAAAACACCAGGTAAAAAGTGGGGGTAACCATGCAGTCAGATTCCACCTTCCTACATAACACCCCCAACGAAGGAGATACGTTTAAGCTTGTCCATTTGAGACTTTATTGACTAAGCGACCATATAAGGAAGATCCTGCACTAACATGGATACCCCCTGTCTTATGGTCCACTAAGGAGTCCCTACCCTTAAGGGTATTGGATTTTCTCTAAAAGTTGGGATTACTACATGTAGTGTGTTTTGGCAAAGTAAAGCACTGGTGGGGTGTCTGAGTAGAGAAGTGAGGCCCTAATAAAGTTGGTCTCAGCTTCCTCAGAGCACTGGTCACCAGGGAGGCCTTTCTTTCCGTATCTGAGTTGTATCTAGCCCTAAGGATCAACCTTTGACTGCCTAGCTACAGCTGGGGGTGGTTCCCTTTGGTCGAAGCACTGGAGGGACATGGTAGGTGTGGAAATATTTGGTCCCAGGTTTGCCTTACCCAACAGAGTTCATCAGGGGGAGGTCCCTACCCAAGGGTAAGAGGGATCCCTCAGTGTGCTGAGGAATTTTTACCTGGCTGGGCTACTAGACTGGGTGCCCCTAATCTGTGGATGAGAGGGTTTCTCTGGGCAGTGGGCCTTTAGGGGTCCACTGACCTCCCTGACCTCTGCAGCCCTCAGCTGATTGAGGTAGGTAGAGAGGGGCAGGTTACCAGCTCCAGACTCGATACAACCTTGGAAGGCTCCCCTCCCATCAGGGATGTTACCAGGCTAGGCTTGACCACCTCTGGGTCAGTTCCTTCACAAGGGGTAGGATCAGTTCCATGAGGAAGCTGACCCTTACTATAGTCTTGTGGGAGGAAGACTCCTTTTCAACCCTTCTTATCTCTGGTGGAGTAGAGTAGGCCATTCTTTTAGGCTCCACCACTCCAAAATTTCCCTGGAGTTGGGCTTAGGCCCTATGGGTCCCACAAACTTTCTCAGGAGGCCTAACATTCTTAAATTGGCCTGGTATCCAACTGTAGCCCAGGCTGACATTTTTAGATCATTGCCCAACATGCAATCTACTGGCAAGTTTAGGGACATTGCCACTCTCTTTGGGCCAACGACCCCTCACCAGCTGAAATTCACTATGGCCATGGGATGATCTGTCCTGATACCATCAATGTTGGTCACCTGGTACTTAAACTCAGTTAAAAGCTGTTGAGGGGGTACTAGGTTCCCTGTTACCATGGTGATACTAGTCCCTGTGTCCCTAAAGGCCACAGCTTTCTGACCATGCATTAGTGATTCCTGTCTGCACTCGCCCAAAGAATTAGGACTGATAGTAAAAGTGGCAAATCCCATGCCACCATCACAGACAGAGGAGGCCAGTGAGGGGGACATTTTAAGCCATGGTCCAACTCAGTTTCCCATGAGAACCCACCTAACATTTTGGGCGCACTACTGCCACGTGGGGGATTACTACTTGTAGTACCATGAGGAGTGGTAGTATTGCTGGGAGGAACATTTTCCATTTTGCTGACTTTAGGGCAAATAGGGTCATTTTTCCAGTGGCCAGGCTTCTTTCAGACATGGCAATAAGGTTTCTTGGTAGGGTAGGAAAGAGTTTGAGACCCATCCCCATAAGAGGATTGTTGGGGACCTGTAGTTGATTTATCTTTTGATTTATCCCCACCTTTCTCTTGGTTCTTGGAAGAATCCTCTGGTCACCACCCTGATTCTTTGGCTTTACTCTGGTTCTGACCCATTTACATGCCTTCTTTCCCAATTCTTGGGGAAAGTCAGATCTGAGTCCACCAGGTACTGGTGTAAAAGCTGGTTTTGACAATTATTTAGGATCTGCTCCCTCATAATAAAATTGTACAATCCTAAAAAGTCAGGCACCTTGCTGCCATGTATCCAACCTTCCAGAGCCTTAGTAGCACAATCTACAAAGTCAACCCTGTCTTGAGTCCGTGCCTTCTGGGTATCTCTGAACTTATTCCTGTATTGTTCAGTGGTTAAGCCAAACCCATCAATCAGAGCACTCTTTATGATTTTGTAATTACCAGCATCTTCTCTTACAGTGAGGAACCTGTCTCTACCTTTGTCTACAAATGAGAGCCACAAGATTGATGCCAACTGCTCTTGGGGGACCCTCTCTACTTTACAGGCCCTCTCTAGTGCAGTTATCCATTTGTGGAAGTCATCCCCACTCTGATAGGGAGGGGCAATCTTGTTCAGATTCCAATGGTCACAAGTATGTTTTCTACCTCTAGGGACACTGTTGCTGCCACCATGGGGCTCTAGCCCCAACCTTCTTGTGGAAGCTCTCTGGAGCTCTTGGTATTCCCTGTCTAAGGCAACTGCTCTCTCTTGATTCTGAGCTTAGCTCTCTTACACTCAAGCAGTCTGCACTTCTTTTCATAAGAGGATTATCTTATGTGAGAAGCTGAGGTTCCTACAGCAGTACCAGAATTATTAGATTAATGAGAAGGAGAACTTGATCTTCTTGATAAACTGCTAAATCTTCATGGTGGAGTAAAGAGAGGGCAACTGGGGCCTTCTCCTCCACCTAAGGGAAGAATTGAAGGGTCCAGGTTAGAATCATCTTGATCCTCCTGGTCAGCATTAGAGTCTAGGTCATAGAAGTTTTCACATACTGGCCTTTCCTCCTCTGCTGCCCCACCCAACCTGCTTGCCTCATCAGAACCTGGGGCCTTTTGGAGATCATCTAAAAGCAGAGTCTCTATGAGATGCTGAGTGCTTGCATATCTCCCTGTCTTCAATTTCCTAGATGTACACATATTTCTCAATTTCTGAAATGAGAGATGGTCATACTGAGTTGGCAAGGAGCCACTGACTTCAGGCCTAGGAGACATACTAGTGTTATGTGGTGTATGCACCTACCTAACCTAGTGGGAGCTACTAAACTCTCTTGAGTTGGAGAAAGGGTATGCTAGACCCTTAGTTACCCAACTCTAAGTTCAGTAGAACTTACCTATTTTAGTCTTGATTTATATGTACCTAATACCTTTAGTGGGTTTCAGTTAATCACTCAATGAGATTTATCTGGTAACTCAATAGCAAGCTTGAATCCCAACTGCTGCACACCAATGTGAGAAGTTGGCCTGGTATATGCTGACCACTAATTATAGTGGACACCTTGTACCAGTCCATACAACCCTTATTGATGATTAGGTTAAAGACAACCTTTATTGAAAGCTATCCTAGTGGTAGTTATGGAAAGCAGCCTTCAGGCAAAGTCTCGAAGGAATGTAAAGCAGCTTGTTTTACCAGATCAGAACCTCCTGAATGACCAAATGAAAGGAGAACCACACAAGAAATATATCAAATATATGTATTTATTACTAAACACTCTCTACTAACCTCTTTATGAGATTAGAGAACAAAGCACACAATATTAAATCACTAGAACAACAGTAAGTAGCACAATACACAGCGGGCTCCAGGGGGAGACCGAACCATATACTATGAAAGTGGTATAACAAACACGACTTGACTAGACACAGTGCCTAGAGCACGTAGAATCTCTCGGACCCAAGGAACCACCCAAAGTAGAGACACAGGGGACCCACGGAGGACGGGTGCAGTGTGAGAACACAGACGTGAGCTCCGTACACCTCTATGGAAAAGTTGCGATTGAAATTTTAAAGATTAAGGACCCTTAGGAGAGGACTTTGAGCAAACCCTTTCAAACATAGAAGTTTCTAAAGCTACCACCCTTATGAGCACTGGAGTATTCATGTTACCTAACCCGGGGAAGCAGGGTGCATATGTGTCAAGTGATGTTGGGAATCTTCGTCGTTTTCAATGGCGTGATGCTGAAAAGCGCTGCTGCTGCGTGAAGAGGAAAAGTGTCCAGTGGAATCCAAGTCTGGATTCAAGCTGAGAAGAACCTGAAAGCAGAGGGGACAGAGTTTGGGTCACTTCAGGGTGACCAGGGGCTCAGTAGACGAATGCATACCGATGTTGGGTGCTTTAGGTGAGTTGACGTGATCCTGGTCTCTGCAGCTACGGAGACCAGGAGATGTCAAGTACAACCACAGTCCAGAGGTGAGCTGTCCCATGAAGAATGTCGAGTGCTGGGGGGGTCAGTGTTCGGATGGAACACCAACAAGCCTTGGCAACTGAAACTCATATGGTCAGAGGAAATCAGCTTCGGTGAGGAGCAGCAAGGTCCTGGGTCCTGGGTCTTCAAGCAATGGAGAGTCAGGGCACACATGGTGCAACCAGGAAAGCCCACAGAAAGTTAAGGTTACCTTCACAGGGACCCACAGGCCAACGGACCAGGAATCGCAAAGGGACCTGAAGAGGAATCACTGAATACCAGCCCATGGAAAATCATGGAGTGTAGACCAGAAATCATCAGTGGAAACACTGGTCGGGGTCAGGACTGCAAGTAGCCCAAAGTACAACCTCAGGGATTGCTAGAAAGCAGATGCTGCTTCAAAAGAGCACTTTGCACATGGGTTCAAGTTGCATGGTCCCTACGAGGGATACGGGTCTCAGAATTGCTGAGAACGCAGATAAATCTCAGAGACCTCGGGAACCCACCATTTGTGTTGAAAATCTTCGGAGTCCTCAGGAGCTTCGGAGATCCAAACCGGTCAGATGCGTTTTGGTGCCTGCTTAGCAGGGGAGTAAGTCTTTTACTCCAAGGGAGATTCTTCAGTCACCCAGCATTGTGCAGATGGTCGCAGTACTTGGTTTCTGCAGAGTTTAGTCCAGGTAAAATCTAAAGTCCTGTAGTCAGGGGTTCCTACTTTATACCCAAGGAAGGGGTGGGACAAACTCTGGCGACCCACCTTTGGGAGGGTTAGGACAGAGGGTGGCCACACCCATGTCCTTTGTCCAGTTTCATGCCAGAGCAGGAGCTAATGGCTCTTGCAACCAGTTTGAGCTGGACTATGCACAGGGCCACCAAATGTTCCCCCAGTGCAGACATCAAAGCACTCTGAGAGTGCGCCCATCCAGTCCCAATAAAGCCTGCCTCCCTGTGACAGGAAGTCTATTGTCAAGCCCTCCCCGGCTCGAGCTTGGCTCAGCAGAAGGAGGGCAGACTCGTGTCTGTGGCTGGCAGTATTTTGTGATTTCCAGATTGAGAAAGCTGGTACTGGGTGTACTGGTTTTTCGTACATGTCCAATTAGGAGTTTGGAATCACACCACTGCGGGGAGGTATGATTCCAAGGTGTTTGACACCAAGCACAACATGTTTCTAAGCAGCTGTTTTAAAGTTAGCATTTACCACAAGGTTATAATGTACTTAAAAGTCTATGGTTGGCTGCACGACAGAACAACCCCAGAGAATAGGTTCTGAAGGCTGCAGAGGGACTCTGCTCATGCATGGGCACCCTCTCACATAAAACCCAGCACCCTGCCTTCAGGATTGATAGGGCCTGCCATAGGGGTGACTGATAGGTTTATGGTGGCTCAATGATTGGAGCGGCAGACCCTGATGCAGAGGTCTAGCCCGAGACCAGGGTTCAATTCCCGGCCTCGGCGGGTCTTGGGCTCAAAATTCCATGGACCTGATCATTCTCGCCTCAGTGCCTATTCCAATCATGGAGTCCCACTCTGCAACGCTGGGCAATAGCTTGCTTAATCTCCACAACGGCCCCCACAACGCTAAGGATGCCTGGCCTCTACCTTGGGGGTGCCCAGGAGTGGACGCCTCACAGGGAAAGCCAGGATGGGTTCCACAGCGGTATTCGTACAAGCGCCTTGAGACCCTTGCGGGTGAGTAGTGCGCTATACAAGTATCAATTTACATTTACATTTACATTTACATTTACATATGTGCAGTGATATTAGATATAGTGAACCTATATCTAAGTAAGGAGAGAATGCACCTCCTTGCACAGGCTGCAGAAGCAGACCTGTGGTGTCAGTTTGAGTGATCTCTCAGGGGTGGCACAATACATGCTGCAGCCCCTGGGTGGCCTCTGGGGTACCTATGCCCTGGGTTTATAGTATACCATATACTAGGGACGTATAAGTGTACCCCAGAATCAAATCTGGAGTGTACCTAAAGTACATGCAATCAATCTAGGGAGAAAGCAGATAAACTGGGGCATTATTAACAGGATCCCAGTCAGACTAGTTGAAAACCAGCAAAACAGTCTAGGGGTGGGCGGAATTTGCAGAGTTGCCCTATGCAAAATTCCACAAAATTACAAGAAATCTCTGCGAGCACGCGGAATTTTGCATGCTTGCGGAGATTTCTTGCTGCGCCCCTTGAAATCTATGCAGGATCAGATGAGCATCGTGCCAGAATGAATCCTGCCCTGCATATTTATCCAAGGAGATTCCACCATTTTGTGCAATTCCTCTACTCAGCTGGAGTACTTTCTACTGGCTAATCAGTTAGTGACTTTCTCGAGCGCAGTCCCCGTGTAGTTCCTGTCACCAGGAGGTTCTTCTTTCTCCTCATCTGCTGCTCTGATTGGTCTATGACCATTTAAACAAAAGGCATGTGAACTCGCATAGAAGCCCAGCCCGTTTTTGATCTAGTCAATTGGGAATATCTCTGGGATGTACTGTCCGGTTTCGGCTTTCCAACCAACTTTATCACCTCTATAAAAGCACTGTACCTGAACCCAAAAGGCAAAGATTCTTGTAAATGGGATGCTCACGGACTGGGTTCAAATATCAATGGGTACTAGGCAGGGGTGCCCCCTTTCCCCCTTATTGTTTAACTTATATATTGAGCCATTAGTGATTAAGTTAAGGGCAGATCGTTTAATAAAACCCTTTTCTATAACAGATTTGGATCTAAAGTTCGCCTTATATGCAGATGACCTTTTAATGTTCACTTCCAATCCGGAGGTAGCAATACCTAGACTTTTTGACCATGCAGAAGCTTTTGGAGAGACCTCTGGATATAGAATAAATAAGGAAAAAACAGAAATCATGCAATGGAATCAGGAGGTGGTGTTACCCGAAGCAAAATCAAGGATGAGGTACCTTGGGATCCAGTTAGTCCAGGACATTACAGAGATATCGAAAGTTAATCTGGATAAGGTGTATAAGGATATTTGTGGACAATTACAGCGTTGGTCCGGGCTCCCATTAAACATCTTCGGGAGGGTCAATCTTATAAAGATGATTATACTGCCAAAGGTAACTTTCTTATTTAACTCAATACCCTTATCTTTTGACACAAAGGAAGTGGGTAAACTACAAGGAAAAATAGGTTCTTTTATTTGGAACTCCAAAATGCCCAGAATTTCTGCCAAGAAGTTAAGGAGACAATTAAAAATGGGAGGACTGCGCTACCTGACATTCTGCGTTATGACCATTCCTTCCATTTAAAAAATTTCAGAGTTATGGCAGGCAAGGCAGATGCATCTTTTTTGGGGCGTTTGTTTCAGGCAATACTGCATGGTATCCCCCAAGGCTATGAATATTTTTTATTTAAGTTTGGAGACCCCAGATTTTATAAAAAGGTCAGACTAAAGGTTTTAGTTACGGCTCTGAAGAATTGGGTTGTTTCAGGAAAAAACTACAAATCCCATACTATGCTCCTCAGGCCCCAATATGGGACTCTCCAGGGACCCCAGAATGTCTTAGAGATCAACTGTCAACCCCTCTTAAACTAGCAGGGTTGATGCAGTGGAGAGATTTACAAAATGACCAACAGCTATTGGGGTGGGATTCCCTCTTCATGTTGACCAGAGGAACCCTTACAAGGTTTAAATATTACCAGCTATCAAGCTGGTGGTCTATTGTAACTTGGGATTGTGCATCTAACCCGAAATTTGATTTTGTAAACAGAAAGGGGCGTTGGGATAAAGAGCTTTCTTTCTGGTATGATGCATTGATGGAAAAAGAGGGAGTTACTGATTTGGAACTTCAGAATCTCTGGGGAAATGTTGAGGGATTGGATGGTAACAAACTGGTAGACCTGTGGGGGGATTCTTTTAGTCTGGTGAACTGAATAGTAAATGGTGTGTGGTCAGTGGGTCACTGGCCCCATCCTTGTATGCACACTGCTGTTCCTCTACGTGTAATAGAGGTTTCAAAAAAAGTTTCAAGCAATGAATGTAGTTGACTTTTTATTCATAAGTTTCCTTATTGTAAATCAATAGTTTTCTTCATTATTCATTTTTATGACATAGTACCATCCTTTGTATACATCCAATGCATTTCGGGGTTGTGATACACCCCTTCATCAGGGAAAGGATACTGTAAACAAACAAACATTCGAATCATAACTCATGTATATGTAAATCATAGGTTCAAACTACATTGGCGCATGCATCATGTGGACCTGGTGGGTAGGGGTAGGGCGAGTGAAGGTAATTAAAAAGGTACACCCGTCAATGTTCCAGTTGGTCCCAATGTGAAAGGAAATAGTATACTGGTTCAGCGCTGGTATGCTTACGTGTCTGGTTCGCTGGGTTTACATGTGTTCCTGTGAAATACAAATACGGGGAGGTACGTTAGTACCCGTGTAGCGGTCTACCGGGTTAGGTGCTATGGGCTCGGTTCGTGGGCTAAGACTGACCTGATGTAAGTTGTTAGGGTCCTCCTTTCGTGGACGCAGGTTCTGGCGGAACGCCATGGACCGCGTTTCGAGAGCTTAAGGGAACGCGATCACGTGGTTTTGTCAAGGGGGCGTGTTCCTGTCGGTTTAAAGCAACAGCGTGCTGTGGTCGTGTAAGCTGTGAATGGTATCTAGCGCAATGCAGTTTGGGCTATGTAGTTAAGCGTGGGTGTGTGGGATGCAACCGGGTGTATGTTGGCATAATGGGTCCGCGTGGACGGAGTGCTGGGCCATTGAACCTAATGTCACCGAAAAAAAAAAATACACTCGAGGACATTCAATCCCAGATGGAAAAGCATACCAAAGACATCAACGAACGGAAGATCCGCAAATACAAGAGGGACACTCTTGATTATAAACTGGGAGAGGTTTATACCTGGGCCGAGATTTACGCCCAGAAAAGACGCAACAAACCGTACACATCACAGACAGACACCTCCTCATCGGACAGCGACAATACCCAGAGAACCAGAAGAACTCCATCAATACCAACTGAGCCCGACACAAGCAGGGCACAACAACCCACGACGAGCCACCAGACTGATACAAGTCCTTTTTTAGAACAGGGCCAAACACAAAAAGGAGACCCCGGAGAGGACAGAACAAAAGAAAAAGAAACAAGGAAAGACCCACCCACCACGAGGAGCACAACGGGAACCATCAAGGACAGACAGACCAAGAAAACACAGAACAACTAGTCATCAATATCAGCGACTACCAACTTACCCAACACGAAATCTATCTTTTACAAAAGGGAACTTCGTTTGTACCTACCACCGATTCTAACAACCTGGAACTGGAAGTCAGTTTTTTTAAACTGATGCGCAAACTACGACTTCGTCACTTTTTTGACAATGTCCTACCACCTAACCCTACAGTGGAACCAGATCAACTACTCGGATTAAGACCTCATAGCACATTTCAAGCACCAGTAAGTCACAAAACTCTCGACTTATTCGAAAACAGAGTCAAACAGGACTTAATGAAAATCACCCACAAACATTCTAAGACCAAGAACATCACACAAAAGGATTTAACCACACTGAGGAAAATATCGAATAACGAAACGATCACGTGTGTGAAAGCGGACAAGGGAGGTGCCCTTATAATCATGAATACCACCATGTATGAAGCGAAAGTGTTAGAACACATTAATGATACGACAACATATATGAAACTGGAGGGGAATCCCACAACAGAATATATGAAAACTCTCACTAACATACTGGATAAAGCACATGAAATGGGAACAATTAATGCGAAAACCAAGAACTTCCTCATCAAATCCAACCCTAGAAGTCCGGTTTTAAGAATGGTCCCCAAGATCCACAAGAACCTAAGGGATCCCCCTATGAGACCAATCGTCTCTACATGCGGGAGTTTACAAGAGCCCATCGGGCAACTTCTTGACAAATATCTCCAACCAATGGTGCAAAAGATGAATACGTATACCAAAGACACCACACACTTCATCTCGAAATTAAGCAACCTAAAACCAGAAATCAATCAGGAACTAATCCTATGTACAGCAGACGTACGCTCCCTTTACACGTCAATACCCCATTCCTTGGGGATTGAAGCAATAGAACAGTCTCTCCTCAAATCTGACACGGAAAGACCCTTTCAAATGTTCCTGATGGAACTTATGTTATTCACGTTATACCAGAGTTATTTCAAACATCAAGATACATGGTACCAGCAACTTGTGGGCATGGCTATGGGCAATTCAGCTGCTCCCGCGTATGCGAACATCTTTATGGAATACTTTGAAGAAAACCATATACTCAATAACAAACAATGGACGGATCACCTCATGCTCTTCACAAGATACATAGACGATATCTTCATCGTCTGGAAAAGTACACAAGAAGAACTACAAAACAGACTGCTGGAATTTAATAACATCGACCAAAGAATACAACTTACTTGGGAAATTTCAAAAAAGTGCGTCAACTTTCTTGATGTTAAGGTTTCTATTAAAGGACAAGTCATTGAAACAGATCTTTACACCAAACCCACCGATAGAAATAACATGTTACACTATAGCAGCTTCCACGAATCAAATTTGAAAACACATCTACCCTTCTCACAAATGGCACGAGCTAAACGAATTACATCGAATCCTCAAAATGCCACACAAAGGATCAAAGAAATTGCCTGCAAATTTCGCAAAAGAGGATATCCTGAAAACATTATTGAAGACTCCATGCAGAGGATCAACAATATAGACAGACAGAAACTTCTACAACCCAGCGCCAAAAAACAACAGACACGCCTAGTGGTTGTCTCCAAGTTTTCTACCATCACCAATAAATTCAAAAAGATCATTTACCAACATTGGCCACTTTTGAACTTAGAACCAGATTTTAACCAGATCTTTCAGGAACCTCCACTATTTGCATATACCAGAGCACGTAATCTGGGTGAACTAGTGCAACACAAACCGACTAAACCAACCAATTACGCAGGAACAAAACCGTGCTTTAACTGTGGGAACTGTAACTCTATAATCCGAGGTGATACAATTAATCATCCAATGAAGGGTAACAAGATCAAACTTCATGTCAATGCCACATGCGACACCAACAATGTTATCTATGCCTTAAAATGTCCATGTGGAAAACTTTACATCGGAAAGACAGAACGCAAAATCAAGACTAGGCTCACAGAGCATAAATCAAACATCCGTTTAAAAAGTACCAAGTCAACCCTAGCAGTACATTTCAATGAAGAGAAACACAATATCTCTCAACTGAAATTCATGATACTGGAAACCATCCCCAAACTGGAGGGCAGAGACAACACCAAATTCATGCTCCAAAGAGAAAATGAATGGATCCAAAAATTGTCGACCCAGAAGCCAAACGGGCTCAATGAAAGGATTGAACTCTCTTGCTACCTGTAAAGTTGCTCTAGGACTGAGTCAGTGACTCCTGATCGATCCAAGGATCATTTGTGCATCTTTATTTCATGTTTTGCTTTAATTTCATGTATAGTTGCATGTTATTGGTTTTTCATACTTTCTCAGCTAGATTATGTTTTTTCGGTGACATTAGGTTCAATGGCCCAGCACTCCGTCCACGCGGACCCATTATGCCAACATACACCCGGTTGCATCCCACACACCCACGCTTAACTACATAGCCCAAACTGCATTGCGCTAGATACCATTCACAGCTTACACGACCACAGCACGCTGTTGCTTTAAACCGACAGGAACACGCCCCCTTGACAAAACCACGTGATCGCGTTCCCTTAAGCTCTCGAAACGCGGTCCATGGCGTTCCGCCAGAACCTGCGTCCACGAAAGGAGGACCCTAACAACTTACATCAGGTCAGTCTTAGCCCACGAACCGAGCCCATAGCACCTAACCCGGTAGACCGCTACACGGGTACTAACGTACCTCCCCGTATTTGTATTTCACAGGAACACATGTAAACCCAGCGAACCAGACACGTAAGCATACCAGCGCTGAACCAGTATACTATTTCCTTTCACATTGGGACCAACTGGAACATTGACGGGTGTACCTTTTTAATTACCTTCACTCGCCCTACCCCTACCCACCAGGTCCACATGATGCATGCGCCAATGTAGTTTGAACCTATGATTTACATATACATGAGTTATGATTCGAATGTTTGTTTGTTTACAGTATCCTTTCCCTGATGAAGGGGTGTATCACAACCTCGAAATGCATTGGATGTATACAAAGGATGGTACTATGTCATAAAAATGAATAATGAAGAAAACTATTGATTTACAATAAGGAAACTTATGAATAAAAAGTCAACTACATTCATTGCTTGAAACTTTTTTTGAAACCTCTATTACACGTAGAGGAACAGCAGTGTGCATACAAGGATGGGGCCAGTGACCCACTGACCACACACCATGGACTGTTAATAATGATGTCGAGGGACGCCTGACATCACTTGTATAGCACCCTAAACACTCAGGAATATCTTTACAGAAAAAACGCTGTGCGCCAGCCCGACTTATTCTACTGAACTGAATAGTAAAGCCAGCTCCTCTTAAACGAAACCATCTGTTCACACTGTACAGAGTGTATTTTTCCCCAAAAAGATTGACAAGGATCACAAACCTGCAATATAGCTGTCCACGGTGCAAATCTCTAGAGGCAGATGACCTACATATGTTTGTTGAATGTCCTAGTCTCAACCTGTTTTGGAAAAAAATCGAGGGTTTTTTGGTGGATGTATTAGGAACACAGATTGTGGTGTCACTGGTAATGATCTTGTTCGGCCTAGAGGCGGATTACCATCTTGATAATCTACAGACTAAATTTATTTTCTATGTGATGTTATTGGCAAGACGAGAAATATGTAAAGTATGGAAATCTGAAGATGCTCCCATTTTTTCTGAATACTTAAAGTATATTATATATATCAGTGAGTCTGATATAGCATGTGATAATTCCTCAGAGTTCAAGATCTGGGAGCTCCTTGTGGCATGGCGGAACAGATGAGAGTATTCCTATGATTTCACCTGGGTACTGTTGGTGCTTAGTCCTCAACCAATTCGGGGGCCGCCAAGTTTCAGAGGTTGAGGTGGATAAAGCAAACAGTAAACACTAGAGGGGGGTTTCTTTTCCTGCCTCCACTGGCATCAAATTCTGTGGCCGTAACATCGAGATGTCAGGGGGGGGAGAGGATCCCCTTCTAGAGCACCCAAAATTGGTATATGAGGAATAAAGAAAAAAAAAAAAAGCCCTGCCCGTTTGGCCCTGAACCCCCGCTCCTTTTTGTGATAGGAGTGGTACATCTCTGCCGGCCGGTGTGGCTTACTGGGCACTGTACACTGTCTTCCTGGTTGGATGGACTGCACTGCAGTCCTCGCGGGCTTATACACCGCTGTGTGTTCCTCTGCACCCTTGAGCTGCGGTGGCGGGTGTGGTATCCACACTGCAGTACCGGCAATGGAGGGCAGAGAGGGGTTTTTCCACAGCTGGGTGTGTTGGGCTCTCGCCAAAGCGCTGCAGGTGATGCCCGCTGTCTTGGGGCTCTCGTATGCAGGTTGGGGAGGGGTGCTGCTGGAGGAGGGGGGCTCTCTCTGGGTGATGCTCTCCCCACAGTATTAGTGCTGGAGAGCTCGCTCTTGCCTGGAGGTGCTCTCCTGGGGGCTCATCTGCGTTGTTGCTGCAGGACCCTGTCTCCCAGTGGTGTTCTCTATTTTTAGGTGAAGGGAGCGGGGGTGGGGAGGGGGTTGAGCGAGGTGCGCAGCAGACATGCTCTCTGGGGATGCATGGATGCTGCTGGGGGACTCCCACCGGGCGAGCCTCTCTTTTTACGTAGGTTTGGGGGACGGCAGATGCTCTCTCTCAGCAGTGCCAGTGTTGGGGGATTCTCAAAGACAACGGCTGCTGGAGGCGCCCCTTCCGATGGGGTTTTCTTTTTATGGGGGTTTTGGAATGATGAAGGATGCTCTCTCCACAGTGCAAGTTTTACGGCGCTCTCCCAAATGAGGGTCTGCTGTGGTAAGTGCTTCCTGGTGAGGTTTAATTACTTCATGCCCCCGAATTCTGTTCCGCCGCGGATCGCGGAAGTTTAGATATTTCCGAAATTTCGCAAGTTCCGTGAGCGGAACGGATTTTGCCGACCATGGAGTCAGATTCCACCTTTGTATGGTCACATTTCATCATAGGATGCTCCTTGTCGAGCCGGCCCTCCAATGCTCGACGGGCTCTTCAGTGGGGTCTCTTTAGAGGAGATATTTTGATCTAGCCATATAGTGAATGCAAGTGCGAATATATTGGTGACGGGCGGTACTCAAGTAATTTAAAGAGTGTAAGTGAGACCAATGAAGGCTTTAATATGATGACCCCCTTGACAAAGAAAAAACAGTGGGGCTATCTGTCTGAATAAAGTAGAGAGATAGCTAAAAGGTCAACATGTTTCATGCCTAGCTGCAAGGAGGGCCAGTGGTGTTTCTTCATGACCAGGTACTGTGCCTACTCTGCTATGGATTGGAACCAAGAGATACTTGCAGGTAACCAATCCAGAACAGTTTATCTGCATCTGCTGCAGTTCAAGAAAGAGGATCCAACATGTGAAGGGGTAAAATAGGGAGAATACCATCAGAAACATGCCTGAAGTGGCAGACTTTGAAAAACAAATTTCCAAGTAATTGGCACCACACTGACCATGGGTGGTGTAAGTGCTGTTTTACACGCACTACTCACTGTACAAGGAAGTAAAAAACACAGCCATCGAGATACAAACTTTAATCTTTGCTTTATGACACATGGAACAGTGTTTAAACATTTGAAAAGCAGTAATGTATGGTGAACATACCAAAACTGCTATTTTGAAAACACACTGTTAAATGGAATGGTTTAAAATAGGGTAACATAACATCAAATTAAGGTGAAGTTAAACACTCACCCGTCAGTAGAGAGAGAGGTACCCCCTAGGTAAGGCAGAGGGCTGCGCCTTGCTGTGGGAAACAAACTGTTGTAAAACAATATTAAATGGTAAGTGCAGTGCCCAGGGAAGTACCATGAAAAAGGTATATCCAGGGTCAGGTTACTCACATGAACCACACGGTCTGTTCACAGGGACCTATTCTCCTCTGACAACCATTAGGTATGGATTGAGATCTAGGTCAAGTTAATTAAGCGTTTGGGAACTCTCAAATTACAGAGCAAGTGAGCATAACTACTTAGAGGTGTAGGTGACCCAGTTACTATCAGCTGCGTGATTCAAGAGGGCAGAGTAGACACACTGGGAGTGCATCGATCAGCTGTCAGCTGCATGGTTCAGGATGACTGAGCGGCCGTGCTGCATGTGAAACATTCAGTTTTGGGGGCCATCTTAGATCGAGGCACGAGTGCATTATAGGCAACCATTCTTTGAGCATGTATTTGGACTCCCCTCCCCTCAACGATACTTACGAGGTTTGGGGAGTGCAAAACACACACGGGCCATGTAGCAGTTGCTCACCTGTGATATCGATATTTGATAAATAGCCAATAGGAGGTGGAGAAGAGTGGACACTCTTTAGCGGCCATATTGGAGCTAGAATGTGAAAGAAATGTGGACACTTTGGTGACCATCTTTAGAGGTATTATGATGATGTTTCAAAGGGACAAATGGTTTTCATAGTGTCACATTAAGTAGTGGTAGCCATCTTGGAATGAGGGTGTGTGTGTGCGAGAAGTACCCATATTGCAAGGACTAACTCCTCCCACCTCACATATTGCAATGAAGTGTGGGGAATGAAAACCATGCACATGCCTCTGGGTGAATGTCTAGAGGGTCTTACCATGCTGGACAGGTCCCACACTGGGAATTCATTCTTTATTATTTTATTTATTTATTTATAGAGTTTTAAATACCGCGAACGTGACCCAAGGAGATCAGAGCGTTTCACAGTTACATGAAGAAATATTATTTCGATGGAATAGAGTAGTTATAGCGGCATTAATATATATATATGATTACTGTACATGACTTTCTTAACATTTTAAACAATAACAGTTACATGAGGTAAATATTTTAGAATACAGTAGGTATAGCAGTATTTATATATATATATATATATATATATATATATATATATATATATATATATATATATATATATAACCTACTGGCGGTCGCCAGTAGGTAGTCATAGTTAGGATTTTTTTTAATGCAATATCTCAAAATTCTATTGTGAATAACTTTGGCGCCGGTTGACGAATCTGCCTGAAAATTTCCTCAAATTTACCTCGCGGAGCTCCGGTCCTTCCTTGAAAGTTTGGGGGGGATTCGTGAAGCAGGGGCCGAGATAAAAGGGGGTCCCAAAACGTGTTTTCCCCATGTTAATTTCCATAGGGCGGTCAAACTCACTTTTAGCCTGAACGGCTGAATGGATTTCCACCAAACTTGGCAAAATTGTAGGGACTGGTAGCCCGATGTGCCTTTGCTATGTCTCAAGATATGTGCTTCAGTGGTTTTTGAGTAATTTAGGTTAAAAAATATATATATATCTATGGCAGCGCCCCGGTACGCGCACCGGGGCGCGTATCGGGCACGCTACGTGACTCGCGTGCGGAAAGCTGATTGGCTCTAGGGTGTATGTAAACATTCCAAACAGTCCGGAGCGGCCGCCATCTTGTGTCTCGGTAGGATCGAGACACAAGAGGTGGCAAAAACAACGGTGGAATTGACCATAAGTGGCAGAGTAGACCCCCCCTTGACCCCCTAGGTTTGATGTGGGGGCCATAAAAGGGCCCCGCGGGGCAAAAAAAAAAAAAAGATTATTTTCGCGGGGGGAGTGCCCGGTACGCGCACCGGGGAGCGTACCATGGGGAAAAAAGAATGACAGACTTTTAAAAAAATGTAGGTTTATTAATAAAATTGTTTTTTTTATATATATATATACATACATATACATATATATAAATACATATGCATATATATGCATATATATGTGTATATGTGTGTGCGTAGAGAGAGGTAGAGAGGTAGAGATGTAGAGGTAGAGAGGTAGAAGTAGAGAGGTAGCGGTAGAGAGGTAGAGACTAGTAGAGAGAGAAGTAGAGAGAGGTAGAGAGGTAGAGAGTAGAGAGTGAGTAATAGAGAGTAGAGAGTGAGCAGTAGAGAGTAGTAGAGAGCAGTAGAGAGAGTAGCAGAGAGTGAGTAGTAGAGAGTAGTAGAGTGAATAGAGAGAGCGAGTAGTAGAGCGTGAGTAGTAGAGAGTAGTAGAGAGTAAGTAGTAGAGTGAGTAGTAGAGAGCAGTAGAGAGTGAGTAGTAGAGAGTAGTAAAGAGTGAGTAGTAGAGAGTAGTAAAGAGTGAGTAGTAGAGAGTGAGTAGCAGAGAGAGAGAGAATAGTAGAGAGTAGTAGAGAGTGAGTAGTAGAGTGAGCAGTAGAGACTAGTAGAGAGAGAGTAGTAGAGAGTGAGTAGTAGAGAGTAGTAGAGAGTGAGTAGTAGAGTGAGTAGTAGAGAATTAGTAGTAGAGAGAGAGTAGTAGAGAGTGAGTAGTAGAGAGTAGTAGAGAGTGAGAAGTAGAGAATGAGTAGTAGAGAGTAGTAGAGAATGAGTAGTAAAGAGTGAGTAGTATAGAGAGAGTAGTAGAGAGTGAGTAGTAGAGAGTAGTAGAGAGAGAGTAGTAGAGAGTGAGTAGGAAAGAGTACTGGAGAATATTCTGAAGTTTGGCACAGCACCACTTGCACAATCAAATCATATCGCTTCGAGTCCTTATTGAAGCCCTGAATCTTGGTGTATATTCAAATGCTTTTATTTTCCTTAAGTTTATGTACCACAGCCAGCCGAAACGTTTCGTTCTGTACAACAGAACTGCTTCAGGGCGTTCTTATTTCCTTCAAGTTATGTCGGTATCCTGTTGTCATATAACTAGATATTTCTTCCAAATGTTAGACGAGACGTAAGTACATTCTTATTCAAAGTGACTAGGTATCAATTTTACCCACACAATTCGGGCAGACTTGAGTAATTTATAGCATCCTCAAAGGCAGTCTTTCAAAAATTCCAAAGTATAGGACATGATAATCCAAATCCAAATGTTTCTCAAGAAAAGTCATTTTCAATCATTCGGAATATCGGTGTTTGGGCAGATATGACCCAGGGACCCCCAGTATGCAAGGGTAATTAGTCCCCCCTTTGCAAACGCGCCAGTGGCCTGCGTTGCAGAGAGGTGTAAAAAGGGGCATAGCCTCATTACACCTCTGTGCAATGCAGCCCCCTGGCGCATACTGGAGGTTCCAGGTGGGCTAGTTGGCCCCCAGGGACCCCTAGTATGCAATGGGAATTAGTTCCCCCTCTTCAAACATGCACAGGGGCTGCGTTGCAGAGAGGTGTAAAAAAGGGTGTGGCCTCATTACACCTCTCTGCAATGCAGCCCCCTGGCGCATACTGGAGGCTCTGGGTGGGCTAGTTGGCCCCCAGGGATCCCCAGTATGCAAGGGGAATTAGTTCCCCCTCTGCAAACGCGGCAGGGGGCTGCTTTGCGAGAGGTGTAACAAGGGGCACAGCCTCATTACACCTCTGCAATGCAGCCCCCTGCTGCATACTGGAGGTTCTAGGTGGGCTAGTTGGCCCCCAGGGGCCCCCAGTATGCAAGGGGAATTAGTTCCCCCTCTTCAAAAATGCACGGGGCTGCCTTGCAGAGAGGTGTAAAAAGGGGCGTGGCTTCATGACACCTCTCTGCAATGCAGTCCCCTGGCTAATACTGGAGATTCCTGGTGGGCTTTCAGGCCTTATATAGTTAGGAATTAGCATTTAAAAAAACTATGAAATTCACTGAAAAAAACATAGGTTTCACACCAGTTATAGTTAGGAATTAGCATTTAAAAACCTATTAAATTCACTGAAAAAACCATAGGTTTCACACCAGTTATAGTTAGCTGGAAATTTTACTGACATAAAACCATTGAAATTCCCACGTTATAGTTAGTTGGACTCACTATAACTTGCGCGCCTGCAATGCACTGCTGATGATGTCACATATTACATCACTCATGACATGGTCAGTGACATCACTCATGACATCACTGATGACACCATCCTTGTGACAGAGTGACAGACCTCCTTTCAGTGTAATGTAACCCTTGAAACACATATTCAAAAATAGAAACTAAAATTTTCAAAAAAATAGAGATACCCATACCAGTTACAACAACCAATTCAGTAATACCACCATCTATATACATATCCACTCATTCACCAACAGTTCTATATAGTCACTCATACATATATTCACTCATAATATGTAGTGAAACACCTATACATCCTGTTACACACCGACAGTCATCCAAAAGTTACTCACACACATAATCACACATGCAAATAAACTATTGAACATCCATTTATTTGCATATACAGCTATACACACACTACCACCTTACTTCTAAGGAAACTTACACATACTTACTCTCTTAAACAATCACTTATAGAAACACATACTTATTTAAACAAGAACTCTTTCAATCTCTCACTGTCACATATACTCACTTATA
The DNA here is from genome assembly GCF_964263255.1 of Lissotriton vulgaris. NCBI lineage: Eukaryota > Metazoa > Chordata > Amphibia > Caudata > Salamandridae > Lissotriton > Lissotriton vulgaris. The sequence goes on from NC_141685.1 coordinate 1,475,153,014, forward strand.
TACATCAATACTCACATATACTAGATTAAAACATATGTAGTTACTGATAAAGACACTAGTGAGACAGTCATTCACTCACTAACACACACATATACACACTCATCCACCCATACAGTCCTGCACATATGCTGTCTTCAGAAACACATACAAACAGTGAGTCAGTCATTGATGCATCTATGTGCTAAGTAACACCCCCACCAAACCATACAGACACTCATACTGATACTAAAAAATACATCTAATAACCCATGTACACACACATGTAGCTACTCACCAACCCATGCAGCCACTTATACACAAAGTGAAACACTGATACAAACATTTAAATATTTAAACAATACTCACTAATATATGTATTCACTAAGATACACCTAATAAGCCAGTTAACCAATCAATTCTTTTTAAAAAAAACATCCATTAAGACACTCATTTAAACATGTATTCTTCCATAGACCTTTACATATACATATATAAAACATATTTATTTTTCAGAAAGACACACATTCACTGGATGGTGTCATCAGTGATGTTATGAGTGATGTCACTGACCATGTCATGAGTGATGTAATATGTGACATCATCAGCAGTGCATTGCAGGCGCGCAAGTTATAGTGAGTCCAACTAACTATAACGTGGGAATTTCAATGGTTTTATGTCAGTAAAATTTCCAGCTAACTATAACTGGTGTCAAACCTATGGTTTTTTCAGTGAATTTAATAGGTTTTTGAAATGCTAATTCCTAACTATAACTGGTGTGAAACCTATGGTTTTTTCAGTGAATATATATATATATGAATATATATATATATATATATATATATATATATATATATATATATATATATATATATATATATATATATATATATATATATATATATATATAATTATGATTCCTGAACATGCCTTTCTTAACCTTTCAAACAATAACACGTTTAGGGTTAGCTTAATTTACCAAAGGTATTGTAGTGATTCCAATTTGTCCTTTCGTATGTTTAACATCATTAATACCACGATCCATTGATTGTAGTATTGTACAGCCTAAGAAGTCTTTGCCTCTAACTGATGAGCTTATCTTTACATTTGTCTTTGGTTAGTATGGATGTCCTTTGTGGTCTTTAAGTGCATCCCTCTATGACATGACTGTGATACGTCTGTCTATTTACCACAATGCAGATGATGATCCGTCTTGTCTAGGGATGGAACTTGCTCATTAGGAAGATGTTCGTTTCCCTCTTGAACGTTTCCGTGTTCGGAATTTTTCTAATGTTTGGAGGGAGTGAATTCCAGATTCTGGTGGCCCCTCTGGAGAATGCTCTGTCATAGGTTTTCTTCTTCTGATAGATGGGCGGTTTTAGCAACAGGTTTCCGGCACTCCTGGAAGGTCTGATTCACCCTGAATTGTTTTCTGGGCTAAGTACATTGGTGTTTTGTAGTGGAGCACTTTGTGGGTAATACATGCCAATTTAAGTTGAATTCTAGCTTCGTATGGTAGCCAGTTTAATGCTGTCAGGTGTTAGGAAATGTGGTCATATTTTTTGGAGCCTGTAATTAGTATTGCAGCTGGATTGAGACCGGCTTTTAGTTGTGCTGTCCACTAGGAGGGGAAGTCGTAAAGGGATTTCCTAATGATTTCATTGAGAGTGGTGAGGTGATGTTGGTAAAGGCGCAGGAACAACAAGGACTCTAGGGGAAAGTTATGACCCTCAAACGGGCTATGAAAAATGAGTGGTTCGTATCACCGATGGCATTCATGTGGAATATATAGGAAGCTGTGTCATTCTGATACCACCAGGGGAACCTGGTCTGAAGAGGATGATATGGGTAGCACCCCTGACATAGTCTAATGGCTTAAAAGAGGAGAGGGCCAGACACTTTTCTGGTCTAATTAATGTGGTCACATATTACGCTTAGAGATCAGGTGGGTGTGTCTAGCCAGACAGGCGAGACTTGCGGCGAGTACCCAGTAGCCAGGCAAATATCGTCTAGTATATACCAAGGGGCAAACAAGGATATGCAAAAAACAAATTCAATTCATTCCATGGTATGACGTCATTCAGCCCTTTGGTGTTAGTGGAAAGGCGGTATTTTTGTCCCACTAGTTGATTGCCTCTAGGATGGTCCATTTAAGATCATCTTGTGAATGGTGGTTCTCAATGAAGTGGACACTGATCTTGGTGGTGCTCCGTGGACATCTAATGTTTCTCTGGTGTTCTGTGATTCCGGTCTTGATAGCTCTGGCAGTCATTCCAATGTAGCAGAGTGAACAAGGGCAGTGGATGAGCTATACACAATTCTCCGTATTACAGTATGTGTGGTCTCTGCGGATCCATGTGTGTATTGTCCAATGCGATCTTCTTAGATGTCTCTGTGAGATGGCAGCTAGTGCAGAAGTCACAGGGGAAGTGTCCTGTGATTGAGGAGAGGTTACAGTGTACTTTGTTTGGATTTCGATGTGCACTGTCGTCTTGTGTGTACCTGGCGTTCTTTCAGATTTTAGTTCTTAAAGGTAAACCATGGAGTTGGGATCTCTATGTTTGCAGAGTGGAGTGTGGGCCACTGCTACCATACAGGGCCAGATGTAGGTAATTCCTATTTACCGACTCTTAAATACCGAATTTTACCGATTCGGTATTTAAGAGTCGGTAAATAGGAAGGGGGCAGATGTAGGTAATTCTAATATTAGAATTACCGAAACGGTATGATTCGGTATTTACCGATTCGGTAAATACCGAATCGGTATTGCCCATTGATTCCTATGGGCCATGAAGCCCATAGGAATCAATGGGAAATACTGATTCGGTATTTACCGAATCGGTAAATACCGAATCCTGCAAGGGTACAGGGGGTGTGACTTTGACACCCTCTAGCACCCCAAGTACAGGCTTGTGTGACATGTGGCACACATACATGCCCTAAGGGCATGTCTGTGTGTCACATGGCACAGGTGTACATGCAGAGATGTGCATGTACACCTGAATTCAGTATTTTACCACCCAATTCGATTGGGTGGTAAAATACCGAATTCTGAAGGCCTGTAGCACTGTACACAGTGCTACCTACATCTGGGTTTTACCAAATCGGTAAAATTACCGATTCGGTATTTTACAGAATCGGTAAATTTACCGAATCGATAAATTTACTGATTCTGTAAAAAAATGGTCCCTACATCTCAAAAACTAATTACCGGTCGGTAACGGCCGAAATCGGCCGTTGCCGACCGGCAATTGGCGACCTACATCTGGCCCACAATCTCTTATATCCGGTTGGAGTTTGGTGTAAATGTAGTGACGTAAGTAATGATGTTGTCTTGTTGTTTAGCCCTGAGTTGCATTGAGGATTCTCTGTGATTATTTCTAACCCTCTTCCGGGCTCTATTGACAACCTGTGGAGAGTAGTTGCGGGGTCAAAGATCCCTAGTCAATTTACTAGCCTGTTGTTCGTAATCCCTGACGTTGTTGCCGTTGAGGTGGGGCGAAGAAATGTCCTAAATGTGAGGTTGTCACAGAGAGGGGGGCTCATACCAGGCTGTAAGATGGCCATGACAGCTGAACGCTCCTCACTTAGCACGCCCGCTCAGCCATCCTGAATCATGTGACTAAGAACTGAACGCTGCACTCCCACTGCCCCTGCTCGGCCATCCTGGATCACACAGCTGATAGCAATTGGGTCACCTACACCTGTATGTAGTTATGCTCACCGGGTAGCTAATTTGTGAGTTCCCAAATCCTTTATTAACTCTACTTACCTACTGGTCGGCAGAGGAGGGTAGGTCCCGTTGAACACACGATGTGGTTCATGTGAGTAATCTGACCCTGGATATACCTTTTCCATCATATTGCCCTGGGCATTGCACTTACTATTTAATATTGTTTTAAATCCGTCAGTTTCCTGCAGCAAGGGGTATTCCTCTGCCGTACCTAGGGGGCATTGATCTCTCCTACTGATGGGTGAGTGTTTACCCTTACCATACCTTTATGTTACATTGCCCTGTTTTAAAACATTGTATTGTATAGTGAGTTTTCACAATTGCACTTTTGGCATATTCACCGTACATTACTGCTTTTCAAATGTTTCAAACACTGTTTCACATGTGTCATGTAACAAAAATGAATGTTATCTGGATGGATGTGTTTTATGTCTTTCGACACTGTGTTGTACATTCAAAACAGCCACTTTGGGCACTTACTGCACCTTCAGGCAGTGTTGTGCTGATTCATTTGAACCTTGCTTTTCAAAGTCTGCTGCTTCCAACATGTTTCTGATGGTTGTCTCACAATCTCTCCCCTTCACAGATTGCTGGATGTCTGAAACAGCTGCTCTGTGTCCCTCTCTTGATTACTAGCTCATATCTTTATCCTCAAATTAAAATTATCCCACTCCTGTCCTGTTAGCTCGAACCAATTTAATTAAACTATCAACATTACATCCACATCTCCTACTGAATTGATTCCCAAACGGAAACTTGCAAATCCATCTTGCACACTGTTTGACCTGCTCAATCCATGCATGATCAAATCCTTTGTTTTTTAATATCAATCAATCAATCAATGATCTTAGAAAGCGCGACTATTCACCCGTGAGGGTCTCAAGGGGCTGAGTGGTGGGGTCTGTGGTCAGTCAAAGAACCAGGATTGAGGTATTTACTGAATTGCAGCAGCGATGATGATTGCCTGAGGTACAGAACCAGGCAGTTCCAGGTCTTTGCAGTGAGGTAGGAGAAGGATCTTCTCCAGCTGTGGTCTTGCCGATTTGTGGGACGGTGGCCAGGTCCAGTTGACTGGAGCACAGAATTCTCGTGAGAGTGTAGAAGGTGAGGCAGTGGTTGAGGTATGCGGGTCTGGCGTTGTAGGGGGCTTTGTAGGCGTAGGGGGTAGCTTGAAAGCGATTCTAGTGTTGACAGATTGCCAGTGAAGGTCTCTCAGTGTGCCGGTTATGTGGTTGCAGCATGGGATGTTCAGGATGACTCTAGTGGAGGCGTTCTGAATGGTCTGCAGTTTTGTTTTAGTTTCTAGGTGGTGCCTGCGTAGAATGCATTGCTGTAGTCGAGTCTGCTGCTGACGAATTCATGGGTGACCATTTTCCTGGACTCAGTGGGCATCTACTTGAAGATCTGACGAAGGATGTGGAGTGTGTGGATGCAGGAGGACAAAGAGGCGTTGATTTGGTGGTTCATTTTGAGCGAGGAGTCCAGGATGACCCTGAGGTTTTGTGCATGGTCCGTGGATGTGGTGGGGGGGATTCATAGCACTGCAGGCCACAAAGAGTCATCTCAGGTGGAAGGGGAGGAGCCAGGATGAAGGCTTGATATTCTCTGAGGTCTTGTTACTCCCAATTATCCTATAAGTTAGCTGTCATATCATCTCAACCAACAACAACCCACTGCTGGAATATAAACCCCATTCAATTACTGGATGTCCTTGTCTTAACATATTTGAAAGTTTTTTCATTGCCCAAAACTTATTTGACCCTCTACACCAGGTTCCTGAGTCCTCTACTCAATTGAAATATCTTGATTGAATGTTCTAATGTTTACCTCGACCCACCATAGCAATCTACAAATTATCCTCTTACAAATAGCCCTCTCAGTTGCTCACCGCATTCTACTGTCTACCATCCTCATTCTTGATATCCATTAAAATGTACCCAGGGCATTCTCATCTGAATACCATCTCAAGACCATAATCTCGAAACCATGGCATGCGTTTCAACCCTTCTGTGTGTCTGGTGACCTTTATAAGAACTACAGCCACTGCCATTAAATAACAATTATTGAACATTTACAAGATCCACCCTCACATCTTCCATATTGCCAAAATACTGTTATCTACGTTAGTCCTCACCTAACTGGATTACTGCACTCATTTTGTCATCGTAATAAGGTAATACATTTTGGTACTAGAACTATTTATAACATTCCAAGTTAACCACTACTTCACACTGACTTCACCAGGCATGATAGCAATCCACCAAATGGGAATCTGAATGTATTGCTTATCCTAGTCTTCAAAACTATGAATGGATTATTTCCTAAATACCTAGTCAAAACACTGTTTAGGTACGTATCCCCTCAAATTCTTCCCTATTCAAACCAACATCTAGCCACATCCAACCCCCCCCCCCCCCCCCCCACATCACTTCAAAGTATCAGTTATATAACTGGACTGGTCCCTATCTCTAGACCTCTCTCCTCAATGACTTGCACTTCATCTGTTCTCTCAATTTTGAAAACGTTTCCTTAAATATACCTTGTCAAACAAGGAGGATCATCTACTAATCTTTCATCACATACTGATTTTTTCAGTTTCCGTTCCCCCAGCAATGCCATATTTAAACGGGAAACATTCATTCCAATGCAAGCATTACAACGCAATGCCTTTACCATGCAGTCAATGCAACGCTTGTTCCATTACACCGCATGCCATCACAACGCATCTCCCTCACTGAACAGTACCTTCCCTGAGGTAAGCACCCGGCGGTGTTAGAATAGTAATTTTCATTGTAATGGACATGTGTGTAATAGCTTGCATTGTAATGGCATGCGTTGTAATAGGGGGTGTGTTGTAAAAACCAAGTTGTAAAGGTATGCGTTGTGATAGCTTACGTTGTAACATCATACATCCTATTTAAACATACATACTTTGAATTTGTATTCATATCTTTAATGTCTCGTATTATATCACTAATCAATCAGCACCAGTAACAACATGCTGTTTATGTTGTCCACTAAACTATTTATTTACCTCATAACAAGTTGCTATGTACAACACTGCTTGCGGGAACGTTTTTGAACCAAAAAATGACCTCATCTTAACTCCACAAAATACTAAATTGAATAGATAGGATAATATATTTAGGCAACAAGCATATAAAGCTACATATGCATTGGTAGCTTCTCATTTTCATTGCTTTGAATTGTCTCACGTTGAATATTAAAAAAATAAAACTACAGCAGAAAAATACATACACTGCATTCACGGCAATTCAAATCATTTCCACATGCCTTGCCAGCATGTAAGCCCTTGTAAGTGATAACTGCTGCACACACTTCCGTCTACTGTCCTTAGTTCGCCATTTTATCATTAGTTAGAATGACTTTGCACCATCAAGTGCATGTGCTGCCTCAAGGCACCCTTTTCCCTCCTTCCAGCACGAGGTAGCTCCTTCCTGGCCTTTTCTCAGAATTTAGATATGGCTTCTCGTGACCCTCACTGCGCCATGGCTGGCTGAAACATTCCTGCTCCTAACTGCTTCCAAGTGTTCCTGTTCTAGCTTTTGCAAGCCGCGTGCCTGACCTGGCCATGCCTCGCTCTGCCTCACGTGCTAGTCACAGATAAAAACGGAGCGGAGGTGTTGTATTTTTTTTTAATCTCGGGAATCAGTCCAAGTGTCGTGTGACTGCAGCCCGCATGTTCTGAAGTACGCCCCATTTACTTTGAAACAGACACGCTGTACTTTGTCGTTGGTTTTTGTATATACTTGAAGCAACAAAATCCAGTTCTGCTCATGGTACAGTTGTTGATGTTGTGTGTAATTATCGTGTTTCTTCTACTTTAAGAGAATGCATTATAACTTCCTAGAACTAGCCAGCATTGGTTCACAAGGTTTGGATTTACAGTACATTACCTTCATTAGCTCAAACAATTACTGAGAATGTATGCCGTGCTAGCAAGAGTACAGGCTAATTAGAGAAAAGTTCGACTGACATCAGTGAGAAATGCACAGTTAAAACGCATTCCTTCTTAAACCAAATCATTTAAAAATAGATTTGAAAGGTAAAGAAGTTCAAAACGACATTAACAAATTAAAGGTATTAAAGGTGCACGTTCATTTTCCCTGACTTAGTGAAGATTTTTTTAAATAAAAACCTTTAATCTTTTTTGCACTTCACACAGTTTGAGATTTAAAAAAATATGAAATGCTGGCAAGAACTTCAGCTAAACGTTAGTTTGTGGCATAACAACACTTTATAGGGAGGATTTTCTTGCAAAATGTTTTTGCAAAAAGATTCTTTATTCTTACAGGAAAATTCCTTCACAAAAGAAAGCTGAGAAACGTGTGAAACATCCAAGCTGCATAGTAATAAATTACATTTGTGGCTGGGCGCCGAAGGAATTTGTATTGTAGGTAGAAGCAAGGCTAGAAGGAAGAGTTTGATGGCATTAGCCACCCTCACCTTGTTGAGATTAGACATTAAAAATAGACATAAATGTAAACTGTGTCAGGCAAAGAAACTGCAATTTAAGATAAATACATTGGGAGTGTAAGAAAATGGGTTATTGGTAGAGGGGGGTGGAAGCCCCACTCAGGAAACAAACACAATTCTTAGCTGGGCGAACCACAAAAGTCACACAATTTACCTGTGCTTAATTCTTTTACAGCTTAATACAAACACTGGCAGGCTTTACTTTGAGGCAATGTGTAAAGAATGTATAAATTACAAAACAGTAATACAGTAAAAATACAACTCAAGAATAATTATAAAGAGAGGGCGTGGTCTCAGCGCCAATCCAAGATGGCGTGACCGTGCAGAGCTCCGACGGACCAGGGAGCCTTTCTTTTAAACCGGAGACTGCTCAGCGCTCACTAAGGGACATTATCACACAGCATCTCTCCCATATGTCGCTGTGAGTCGCTGAAGCTCTCTACAACTCCTACCTCTGTGTTATTAAGGGCCATAATGGCCCCGGGGGATTTCTCCTTAGGTTGAGGATGCGGCCAACATTTTGAAAAGGTGAACGCGCTTCCTATTTCTATCTAGCCTTTGAATGCTATTTTTACATAATTCTCATCTCTAAATGGTTTTTTTGGGTGACTTTGGCATACCTGTTTTTAAGAAGATATATTTATCACATTTGGAACGTCTTTTCTCTCCTCAGTAATCCATCCCTGTGGAACAATTTTCATGACAGATATGTCACTGGCTGTTTTTATATGGATATCTGTCATTGTTTAATGAACCCTCATTAATATTGTTGACAAAGGAGGTTGACTCTGCAATTTTCCTCCGTATCCTGGACATTTCTTTGCTCCTCCTCACTGGCTGACTGGGGTTTCTGTCATCTACCTGCGGTCTGCAGCCTGCACAGTGCTTTTTACTGTATATGGGTAGATTATGGAATCTTAAACTCTCAGCTGCCTCCAAACATATTGCAAACTTAGACTCGGATTACACTCGCAATGATATGCAAGAAACATTTCCTCTTAAATCTGACCCTTCACCAGGAGCCATTCCAAAATCGCAACTTTTGAGTAAAATGCCTGTGGGAACATCTGAAAGACCTAAGAAATACCCCCTGTCTCCAGTGCATACCTTGTCAACCTCCATGGACATGATTCTTGAAGAAATTCGTGCACTAAAACCTTTCATGGAGGAAACTACAAAAACACTGCAACTTCTGAATGGTAAATGGTCCTGTTCCGAAACACGTGTTCTGGTTGCGGAGCAAAAAGGTGGAATCTACTTGCTTTCGCATTTTTTGGCGGGGAATCTGAGATATCTATCCTTAAGAAGCACACCGAAAACTTGGAGAATCGAAATCGCAGGAATAACCACCACATATAAGGACTCCCTGACAACATAAAGGGTTCCAACCCGACAGCTTTCTTTCAGATTTTCCTGCCCAAGCTTCTGGTTATGTCTACTACTGCCCCTCTCAAAATGCAATGGGAACATAGACTTGGTTCAAAGGTCTCTACCAAACCATGTGGCGTCATTATGTTCTTTCTCCAAAATACCAATTTACTACAAGTCTAGTCTGCTGTTAAATCCAAAAAGCTAGTTTTTGGGAAGGACATAGACTGTTTTTCTCTCAAGATGTTGCTAAAGCCACTGCGGATCTTCCGAAAAAATTCCTGGACCTTCGTCTTCAGATCAGAACTCTAAATGCTAGATATGGTCTTATCCAAACTTGACTCTTCAAAGTCACCTATAAGAAGGAGACTACCACTTTTGAAGAAGTGGTTGCCCTACAGGAATTTCTTCAGCAGCATGGAGCGGATGTCATGGACACTTCCAAGTCTACTTGATTGCCATTTTGTTTTGTTTTATATGGATGTCCCCTTTTCTGTATAATTCTTAGAATGTTGTCTCGATCTTTATTCATGTTTGTGAAGCTTTTCTTTAAATTCCTTTCTTCCGTTTCTCTTTTTCTCTTCTTCTTTATAAATATTAATCCATACTATTTTTCTTTTTCTTAATACAGGTATATTTTCATCCCCCATCTCCTCATGTGATAGCCTTCATTGTTACCCTGACGTCCGAAGGAGTTTGTGTGCTGTCATCGTCGTCTCCTGGTGTCGCCACCCTCATATTGTCTTTGTGTTTGTAAGTATTTTTTTCAGTCGTCATTTGTATGACTTGTACTGTCTTTTTGTTTTTAGTCTCTTCTCCCCCTTGTTCATGCTTTTTCAAATGGTTCTTCTTTATCACCTTCCTCTCTCTATTTTTACTACACCACTTATTTCTTTCTTCTTTTTCTTATTAAACAAATGTTCTATACATCTTTTTTCTTGACCATATTTGATTTATTCTAGTCTTAATAATGCTACTGTAAGCATATTGAATGCTCATGTTCTTATCATTACGTTACCTTCTGGATTACTACTTGGAATGTCAAAAGACTAGGTAACCTATTAAAGACAACAGGTATTTTCACCTAGCCAAGTTGAAGACTGATATTGCACTGCTGGAAGAATCACTTCTTTCTGAGTCATAAGCTTCCAAAATTGAAGTGAAATTTGGTAGGTCATGAGTTCAATTCTCCAGCCTTAGGTAAGAAACATGGGGTCCTGATCTTTGTCATAAGAAATTGCATGTTTCAGTTGTTCAACAAGAATCTGATATCGAAGATCGATGGGTTGTTGTTAAACTTCTTATTGATAAGATACCCTTAGTCATTTTCAATTTTTCTGGCCCTGTTTCTGTTGATAAGGTCTTTTGGCCAAAGATTTCGGACAAATTGCTTTTATTTGATGATGACTATACTATATTTGGTAATTTATCTGCCAGGCATTCTGGCCGCCGCTTCAAGGTAGGCTCATGGGACTAATTTGGCTGAAGTCTACCCTTACTTCATTCTTATTGTGGGATTGTCTATCACTATCTCCAGACACTTGGATCCTTTCATATATCACTCTCTGATTACTTTGGACGGAATCTATTGTTACTGTTTACCATTATTTTCATACGTTTGGATCCCTTCGTATACCACTTTCTGATTATTCTGGCCAGATTCTACTGTTACTTTACCCTTACTGTGGGACCGTCTACTATTTTTATACAGTTGGATCGCTTTGCTGATAATAATTAGATCACTTTGGCCGGAATCTACTGTTACTCTACCCGCATTGTGGGACCGCCTACTCCTTCTTTTTATACAGTTGGATCTTTTCGCTTGCAATATTTTGCCGTGATGAAGCACCTTTAAAAAGAACGAAAAACATTGGCTGTTGTCCTGTCATCCGCTATATAAAAGAAAAAAAGATATTGAAACGACTATATTGAACAAAGTATGACCTCATCTTTGGTGCTCCCTCCATTTCTCTTCAAACTATATTTGGTGGTGAATGTTACTAACTTGTCATCCCATGTTGGACAGGCACTCGACTGTTAAGTTTGTTCCCAATAAAATGCATTCACACTTTAGTTCCACTATATGCCGTAAATCGTTAGTTGATATATGGCAACTATGTCACCCAGATTTTCGGTAATACAGTTTCTATTCAGCACCACACCATTGACTATCTCACATTGATTATCTTTTTTTGAGTAAATCTTTAGCTCAACTTGTTCTTCAAGCTGAGGTAGGATCCATTTTAATATCAGATCAAGCATCTGTACATGAGGACCAATTCCTTTATTTCTGAGTTTTTTGCTATTAATTCAACCCCAAAGACATCTTTTGTTATGCAATGGGATTCTTTTAAAGCAGCTGCCAAGTGTTTCCTAATAAATTTCATCTCACAGAAGAAAACATCCTTAGATGCCCAGTCTATCCAACTACTTGGCAAAATCAAACAACCTAAATATACCTATTATCACTCTAATGATGAAACTTCTTTAAAAACTCTCATTGATGCTAAACTCACTTTTAACGATATATCTACGGACAATGCCTCCTCTTACCTATTGAAATGTAGTACTAGGTATTATGGAGGTCTGAATAAAATGTGGAAACTACTAACTAACTATTTACAAATAAAAAAGGATAGAACTACTCTTTACAGGGTTCTGAGGGGAATCTTCTTTGTAAAGATAAAGATATTTTAAACAAATTTGTCTCTTTCTATAAAACCTTATACTCTCCAGAAACACAACCAGTAAAGTCTGACCTCTCTGCATATTTTCAGTCCATTCCCTCTCTATCTTCCCATCACATTGATTTTGATTCATCAGAAACTGATATTTCATTATTGGAAATTACCCATGCAGTCTCAGTGTTACGTCAAGGGAAAGCCCCTGGGCCTGACTGCTTTACATTTGAAATTTATGATCATTTTGCAAAATCTCTCTTACCCATTCTTTTTCTTCTATTTAATTCATTCACTCATAATGGTGTATCTCAAGGGACTTTTCCAGAAGCCATGATTTGCTTAATTCCAAAGGAGAGTAAGGATGTCTCTCTCTGTAAAAATTATGGTCCCATCTCTCTAGTTAATACTGACTATAAGGTCTTTGCCAAGATCCTAGCTTTGCGCATTGACCCTATCTTGCCTGATCTGATAGATCCTGAACAATCTGGCTTCGTTACAGGGCGACTAGCCTCTGATAATTCTCGAGTATTCTTTAATGTCCTTAGCAAAGCTTCATCTTTGGACCATCCTATAGGTACCATTGCTTTAGATGCAAAAAAGGTTTTGATAGGATTGGATGGGATTTTATGTTTCAAGCATTAAAATGGGTTCGTTTTCCACCTAAATTGGTTTCACACATTTTTCTGCTGTACTCTGGCCACACAGGTTCAATTTTTGTTAATGGTAGGACCTCAGATTATTTCCCTCTACTTAGAGGGGTATGACAAGGGTGCCCATTATTACCTTTATCGTTTGTCATTGCATTAAAACCCTTTTTAACTAAAATCAGACAAGACACTTATTTTAGGTTTCCAATTTGGTTCTCATCAGGTTAAAATGTCTGTTTACCCTTAAGACATCCTCTTATACTGTTCTAACCCTGAAACCTCGTTCCCCCCCCTTTTTTTCAACATATTAACACATTCTCTTCACTATCAGGTTATCGACGTAATACCGATAAATGTGAGGTCCTGCAATTAAATGTTCTATGCCAAAAACATATTTTTAACCACTCAGACTTCTCTTGGCAACACTCTAAAATAAAATATCTGGGTTTGTGGATCTCTTCGACTATTCCTGAAACATTAAAATTTCATTTTGATCATATTTCTAAAACACTAAACAATACAATTACAAGCTGGTATCCTCTTTTCCTCTCCTGGTGGGGCTGAATGGACTCCATCAAGATGATGCTCACCCCTCTGATTTTATACATTATTCCTATGGTTCCGGTTCGCCACCTCCTTACAAAAGATAAATCCAACAGGGGTCCTTGATTGCCAGATTTTAAAACATATCATTCTGCCTTTCCCCTAAAACAGCCTACCCGCTGGATCTCTTCAGAATTCCCCTCATACTCCCCCTTGTGGTTACAGATAGAGAAATCTTTTATTTCCCATTTGATTTTCAGGAGATTCTTTCTTTCACTACTAATATCTCATTATTTCGTTCTCCTATTATTTCTCACTCCCGTAAACTTTTGGCTCCTCTCCAACCATCATCATTTCCTTCACTTAATTTCTGTCAATGACAACCCATTTGGCCCAATAAATCATTACGAGTTAAGAATCGCACTATTTGTTGGAAAAAAATTGTATTCTAGGGGTTTGCGATGGATCTCTCAACTTCTCATCAACTTCAGCCACACCACCGAACTCCCATGGACTGACCATGGATGCGTCCACTTCACCTTCAGAACACCCACCATCCATAAACACCAGCACCTGCTCCTACGAAGAACCTGGACCAGAATCACCGACGACCAGCTAACCTCATCACTCAGCAACTCTACCCAAACCATTGTGGAAAATGATGACCCAAACACCGCAGCCCGAACCCTGCACAGATGGATCTCCAACAGCTCCAACACCATAACCATCAAGACAAGCACTGGCGTTGCCAATAGGTCTCGCAGTAGGAAAGTTGGAGCTATTACAATTGCAAATAACAATGCCTTTTTTTGTTTTCATTTAAAAAACATAAAGGGCTTTGTCATTTACAAAACCAATAGCTCCAACTTTCCTACTGCGAGACCTATTGGCAACGCCAGTGCTTGTTGCATTTGTCACCCCGAGTGAGACGGGTATGCTCAGACGTGAGTCCCGTGCTCTCCATGCCACTGGAATCAAGCTATCCAGGCTGATGAGGGCTGAAATCCCGAAACTGGTCCTTGTATGCTTGTTTCCAGTCCAGGGAGGACCTGGTTTGGCAGTTCGGCCTGGACTGTTCCCATGGGGCAGAGGGTCAAGACTGATTTGCATATGGCTGGGTTCAAACTGGAATGGCATGGTGAGCCAAAAAACGATGGATTTAGGCCCAGATCTCTGTACTGGGGTGAATGTATGACATTGTTCTGCATTCTGTCCATCACCTGTTGTTTTTTGAAGGTGACCTGAAGCAGCCTGAGATACGGTTGACAGTGCATCTTCGTTGGGAAGGATGTTTATCTTAGCCTGTTGGAGCTGGCCCGAGAAGTGGTCCGTGGATGTTCGGTTTCAGTCTAGATTGCTTAAAGGTTTTATGAACTTATGTTGTTTTCTGCACAAAGAAAGGAGGGAGGACTACACTCGGATGGACATTTATAAACAGTGATGATGCCCTTTGATTGGTGGAGAGAAGGAGCTGTGAGGGCTCACGAGTTATGTAGTTTAATGTTTGATTGGCTGCTGTGATTTACTAGTAAAGAAAGTGAAGAATAATCCTCACCTCCGTGTTCTGAAAAGAATTCAAAATTCTTGATGCATTAGTTGTTTTTTATTTTTTATTTTATTTGTCAGCAGGTTAAGGTATATTTCATTGGCAAGTGTACAGTCCTTCCAGAAATGCCTTACTTGTTTTTAATCACAGAAAAAAACAAACCTTCATGTATCAAAGTTTAAATAATAAAGAGACCACCCTTTTTGTTCACTGCGGCAAATGCCTCATTACTACTGATGGAAAAGATGCACTTAAAGTGCTCTTTTTCTGATGTGCATTTTTTTGCGGTTTTCTACAGCGTGAACTTGAAGGCATCAGAGCGCTTTACTCGAGCACCAGTTTCGTTACAGGCGGACACATTTTTGGGCATTGGGAAATTAAGTGATCTACCCAGAATCACAGGATGTTCAAACATTAGCCTTATGCCAGACTCTAAAGTTGTTCCCCACCTTCTGAGACGGCCCTCCAGCCCTTAAAGCCACATCCTAATTGCGTTACAACATAGCTTCCAGCAATATTTCCATGCTAAGAATTCAAATATCATAAAGTTGATTTTGTGAAACGGATGAGCATACTAATTTAACCGTATCGCCAGAAGCAGTATTTAGGTGCCTGCCATGCGATCAGTAACTCTGCCAAAATGGAGCGTCAGCGTCACTCAGAAAACTCCAGTCTGCTTGCTTAAAACTGGGCGTCACCTACCGACCACAAGAAGGTCGGCTAAAAAAACAAGATGGGCATTTAGATATCGGGAGCACTGTACAATAGCAGAAGTCTAGCACAAGCTTCTTCAAATTGTTGGTATTCCTGTCGCATTGGCTAAGATCATGCAATTCGTCGCCACTGATGAACAATGCAGTGCTCCATGAAAGATACATTAATCTATATAACAAGAGGGGAGCTGGGTAGAGGGTGGATTGTTGAAATAACTAGGAAGACAGTGGGTGAGGGGTGAGGGGGAGGCAGGAGTGTTGCAGGGGGCGAGAGGAGGCTGCGTGTGAAAGAAAAGGCATAGGGGAGGAGAAGCCGCAGAGCGCACGCTGGGCGAAGCCCTTTGATGTGCTGTGAGCGGCCGGGAAAGTGAATAATTAGGGGAGGAGCATCCAGCTTTGCTAGTAGTATCAGTGAGGGACCCCGGCGCCCACTCATAGAACATGAGAACTCCCCTCTGAAGCGAAAGAGTAGGGACAGTGTGTGTGTGGGGGGGGGGGAGTCTCTCCTAAGAAGAGCATGGGGTCACTGTCACTCACTCATCGTTGTACTAAGGAAGCGCTGCACAGAAGCACGCGCTGGAGTGCAGTGGTCGTTTCCTCACACCCCTCTATCTGGTGTCTCTGATGCACAAAGGTTAGCTATAATAAGTACAGTAGTTGGACCGGGGGCTAGGGGGTGGGAAAGGGGCGTGGGGAGGGGGGCGATTGTGCCCCAAGTAGAGCTGATGGAAGGGGACAATTTTCCTATAACTACTTATCGTGCAACGTAGGCTGCGTCTAGCGATAGCTCTGCTGTCTGGGGCCTGCGACGTTGGTGAAGCACAGCAAGTACATGGAAGTGCATCAGTGAGGAGGATGCGCGCATGCGTGCTTGTGTTTGCGATCAGATAGTTAGTTAATCGCAACACGTAAGGAAGTGTATCAGTGGGGAGGATGCACAATTTGGCACTGTAAAACAAACACGGGCCAGTGAGGTTTGAAAATCTATGTCTGTCCTTCTTGGCACAAGAGGGCAGAGGCAAAAACAGAACCTCGGATCTGCCATAGCGAAGTGGCTCCGTATAATGTGAGACTCCAATAGACATTGCGTGCTAATAGAACAAAACCTCATGTGATACTCCAATAGACATTGCGTGCTAATAGAACAAAACCGCTTTTTTACTCTGGATCTTGCAGTTTCCCAGGCACCCTCATAAGTATGGACTTAAAACCACAACACATATTAAACAAGCAGGGCAACATTTGCAGGGAACGGTGGAGGCAGGGCGGGGAATGTGACGTCAGGGAAACTGATACAGGAGGGAACTGAAAGTAAGGCCGGCCTGCGGCCGGCCATGAATAATTAGGGGAGGAGATGCCGGCAAACTGAAAGTGCGGCCGGCCTGCGGCCGGCCATGAATAATTAGGGGAGGAGAAGCCCTTTGATGTGCTGTGCTAGGCGGGAATGCGCGTGCTTGTTGCTCACGTGATTCACGTGAACTTCAAGAAAACCGCGGGGCTGAAAGCCCTTAGTTTGAAGTTGATTTTGCTGACATGAATTCTCGCTCCGCTCGATGCGCTTGCGCACATCGATAGGTCGCGAGACCTAAAAAACAACAACACACACTGCAAGAAAGCGAAATGGTTTACCACTGAACTTCGAGAGTCCAGATGCAGTTGCCGCTTCCTTGAGAAGGCCTGGAGGAACACCAAATCCAAAGTAGCCCACAACAACTTCAGAGCCGCCACCAACGCCCACCCACCAACTCATCAGAATAACGAGGAAAAAAGAAATTGAAGACAGAATCTCCACTCATGCACACAACAGAAAAGAACTCTTCAACATTATCAAGGAGTTCGCCCAACCTACCAGCGAGTCCACTGACATCCCTCCCTCAAAAGACCTCTGTGACAAACTCAGCACCTTTTTCCACCACATAATCAAGAGCATCTACGACAACTTCGACAAAAAAAAACAACACACTGAACCCTCACCAACCACCCCCAACACCCTGAAGCCAGCAATCGACATCCGGACAGCCCTTACCACCGAAGACACACTGAAGACGATGAAGTCAATCCACTCCAGGGCCCCCACAGACACCTGCCTCCACAATATTTTCAACACCATCGCACCCATGCTCTGCCACACCATCAACCGCTCCCTGGCACCGCCTCTTTCCCCGATGATTGGAAACACACCAAGATCAACCCCCTCCAGAAGAAAGCCTCGGCTGACCCCACCAACCTCAAAAGTTACAGACCCATCCCCTGCTCCGGTTCCCAGCGAAAGTCATCAAGAAAGCCACCAACATCCAACTTGCTACATTCATCGTAGAGCACAACATCCTCGACTCCTTCCAATCCGGCTTCAGAAAAAAACACAGGACGGAAACCACCCTCCTCGCTAATACAGACGACATCTGCACCCTACTGGACAAAGGAGAAACAGCAGCCCTCATCCTCCTTGACCTCTCAGGGGCTGACCCCACCAACCTCAAAAGTTACAGACCCATCCCCTGCTCCGGTTCCCAGCGAAAGTCATCAAGAAAGCCACCAACATCCAACTTGCTACATTCATCGTAGAGCACAACATCCTCGACTCCTTCCAATCCGGCTTCAGAAAAAAACACAGGACGGAAACCACCCTCCTCGCTAATACAGACGACATCTGCACCCTACTGGACAAAGGAGAAACAGCAGCCCTCATCCTCCTTGACCTCTCAGGGGCGTTCGACACAGTCTATTACCGCACCCTAATACGCAGACTCTATGACGCAGGGATACAAGACAAAGCCCTCAACTGGATCCGCCCCTTCCTCTCCGGCAGCACACAGTGGGTCCGACTCCCCCTTTCCTCTCAGACCCTACACCAACCACCTGTGGAGTCCCCCAGGGGTCCTCCCTCAGCCCTACTCTCTTCAACGTCTACATGGCTCCGCTTGCACTCATTGTCAAAACCTATGAACTCAACATTGTGTCATACGCAGAAGACACCCTACTGGACAAAGGAGAAACAGCAGCCCTCATCCTCCTCGACTTCTCAGCGGCGTTCGATACAGTCTCTCACTACACCCTAATACGCAGACTCCATGACGCAGGGATCTAAGACTAAGTCCTCGACTGGATCTGCTGCTTCCTCTCTGGCAGAATGCAGTGGGTCAGACTCCCCCTTTCCTCTCAGACCCCACACCAAACACCTGTGGAGTCCCCCAGGGATCCTCCCTCAGCCCTACGCTCTTCAACGTCTACATGGCTCCGCTCACCCCATCATCAGAACCTACGGATTCAACATTGTGTCATACGCAGACGACACCCAACTCATCCGCTCCTTATCCAACTAATCCAACCCGCGCCAGACACAACTTTCAAGAAGGTATGGAGGCGGTCGCCAAAAGGATGAAAAACAGATGCCTAAAACTAAACACCAACAAAACAAAAGTACTCATCATGGGCCCAAACCCCGATGTCTGGAACAACACCTGGAGGCCCCCGCCATTGGAGGTACCCCCACTCCCACAGACAACGCACCCACCCTGGGAATCATCCTGGACTGAGAGCTCAAAATTGACTGCCAGATCAACTCCATCTTGTCCTCCTGCTGCCACACCCGCCGCTTCCTATGTAAGACCTTCAAATGGATCCCACTTGAACACAGAAACACTGTCACTCACGCCCTGGTCACCAGCAGACTCGACTACGGCAACGCACTATATGCCGGGAAAACCAAAAACCGCAAGCTACAGAACATCCAAAACTCCACCGCAAGACTGGTCCTCAACCTGCCAAGACACTGTCACATCTCCCAGCACCTGCGCACACTCCACTGGCTCCCCATCAAAGCTAAAGTCACCTTTCAAGATCCTCACCCATGCTCACAAGGCCCTCCACAACACCGGACCAGCATAACTGAACAGCGACTCAAATTCAATGCACCCCAAAGGACTGTACAATCAGCCAAGATCTCCTACGCTGTGGTCCCCCGTACCAGAATGACCAGATAAGGAGGCCACTCCTTCTCCTTCCTCGCTGCCAAAGCCTGGAACGACCTTCCGCTCCACCTCAGACAGACAACATTGCTCCCCATCTTCTCAAGGAACCTCAAAACCTGGCTCTTTGACAGACCCCCTACTTGATGGACTGGAACCTGTGAACCCCTCCCCCTCCAGCACCTTGAGACCTTTACGAGTGAGTAGTAGCGCTTAATAAACACCTGATTGATTGATTGATACTCAACGATCAACCCCTTTCGTTTACTGACTTTCAAAATAAATTTTCCTTACAAGTTCATTTTAAATAATAATACCATTTTTACATCCCTCTCTCAACCAACACTTGCTTATGCCACCAAATACCTCCAATTCCCCTGCAAAATCTATTGCGCTTTCTCCACTATTAGATACACCCCCATCAGCTTCCATTATTTACAAGATTTTACAATTACCCTCAGACAGACTCAAATCCAATACTGAATTAGCCTGGGAAAAGGATTTCTCACAATGTTGGCCAACTGAAACTTGGGATAAGTTATGGTCTAAACTTCCCAAAACGTCTTGAGCTGCTAACACCACAAAAACTCTTTATTTTGTTTACTGAGTGTTATTTTCTCCAATGACTTTAGCATCCTTCTCATCAACCACTTCCTCTACTAGTTGGTCCTGTCTATGCTCTAATGTGTTGATTTAAAACACTTTCTATTTGAATGCCCCCCTATTCATCAGTTTTGGCAGTTAGTTTGGACACACATTCAGAACATTTTCAAAGTTATTATCCCCTTTTCTCCAAGTAATACATTTTTAGGTACTTTGTCACCCCAATGGCCACAGACACCATCACATTTTAAGTTGCTAGATCAATTGCTAGCTATTGCTTTTCATTTAATAACTTCAAATTGGAAACAAGCTAATAAAGTTACTTTTAGATCCTGGTGGAATGCTGTATATTTTTATCACAGATTAGATACTAATTATTTCTCTCTTACATCTTTAGCGATTAAACGAGAGCTCTTATGGCTTCCAATAAACACATACTTATCTTCATATGCCTCTTCTCCTGTTAAAGTTATTACTGTTTCTGATGATGTACGGAAAACCCCTTAACCTCAACCTTTGTCTTTTTTCAGGATATTTTGTATATATTGTACACTTATAGCTTTACCAAGTTTATAGGTCTTTCCTGATTGTTATGCTTACAGTATAAATCATTTATTATTTAGGTTCTTAAATTATTGGTACTTAATTATTAATGGTTTTATATTTACATCATAGAGGAATTATATATTGTCCCCTCTTTTTTTATATCCCTCACCCTTATTGTTTATTTAGTACATATGTTTTTCTCTTTATACATAGCTTGACAGTTATAACCGTTATGTTTTCCCTTATAATTACTATGTTAAATAGGACCTATTGTGTTCATTGTTCACTGTTCTTTTTCTTGTGGTTCCCAATAAAAAAAAGAAAAAGAAGAATCAGATAGAAAAATAGTTTACAGTTAATATATAACATGACACCAGGATGACAAAAATCCAATCAGTAGAACTGGAGATATTCAATTATTAACTTTTTAGTGAAAATAGCACCTAAAAACACAAAGGATGGTCATCTGGTCAAGCTAGACCAAGGAGAAAGCCGTAAGTTAAGCCCAACTGTGATGGAGCGCAGGCCGGACACATGGACCTGGTTAGTCCATATGAATAACTACCTTCTCAAGCCCAGCACAAAGAGTTCTTTTCAGGTTGGAAGAGGTCACAAGGAGCTCAACTTCAGGAGTTTCTCACTTCTCTTTTTGGAGGAGCTTCCACTGATGCTAGCCAAGGATCCTGGACCTGGGCCGGGAAGGGGGGGGCGCACAGGGCTCAGGCATTTCCAGGATGGTCCAGTTGCAGCTTGTCGGCTGGGCAGTTGCTGGGTGGCTTCTGAAAGATTGTTTTGTCTCAGTTGCACACATAGGAGGTCAGTCAACTGAATCTTGGAGTCACACCTGTGGTGAGGGCAAGCAGGTCCAGTCTTCTTTGGACACCAAGGCAGTCCTTCAAACAGCAAGGCAGTCCTTATAGCAACAGGGCAGTCCTTCTGTATCTTCCATAGGTCCTGGAGTCTTCTGAAGAGTGACTCTAGAGGCCCAATATTTATAACTTGTACCATCATTTGTGTAGTGGGACTCCCTGTCCTACCCCCATATGTGGTTCTGGAAAGTACTCGCCTTCCCATGTAAAGACTCCAATCTTCCTGTGGTGACAAAATGTAGGCAAGCTTTGTTTCAGATGCCGTGTGTGTGCAAGAGGCAAGGACCTTTGAAGTGTAAGTGGGGCTGGGTACAACCCCTCCCCAGTCACAGTGCAAGGATGGCTCACCCTGTCCACACCTAAGCTCCTTTTGTATTACTGTCTGGAAGCTGTACCCCAACCCCAACAGTAAAGCCAATAAGAGTCATGTGACCCAGGAAACTGGCAGAAGGCACTAATGGTTGGGACAAGAAAATGCCAATATTCTAGAAGTGGTATTTTTGGAATTTTGACTGAAAATCTGAATTTACCATTAAAGAGGATTTTAAATTACAGTTCGTTTGAGCTTAAACAGCATATTTCCATCTGCCTTCATTCCAACATCAGCACATATTAAATATAATAGGGTAACCCACTATTAGTCAATGGACGAGATAGGCCTTCCAACTGTGAACAAAAACCTTAGGAGTTTTTTAATGCCAAGACATGTAAAACCTAAACACACAGGTCCCACATTGTAAATACAATGCACCCTTCCCCATGAGCTTTTAGGGCCTACCTTAAGGTTGCATTATACGTATTAAAAAGTAAGGTTTTGACCTGGCAAAAGGTTAATTTTGCCAGACCAAATTGGCAGTTTAAAAATGCAGTACAAACTGCAATTGCAGGCCTGAGACATGAGAAGGCTACTTTAGTAGGTGAAACAATGAGTACTGCAGGCACACTAGTAGCATTTCATTTACAGTCCCTAGGTAGATGTAATACTCTTTTTTGTTGACATTTTTTTATTAAGCATTTCAAGTAATCAACAACAATGTTTGCACATCACATTTGTCAAAGTGAGAAGTAAAAAATAAAGTTTGACCATTCTACCATCTTATTTAAGGGTGTAATTTAACACTTGTCGACTTTTCATATCATTAACCATACTTCATCTGGAGGGTACAATTTATTCCGGCATTCTAGGCAACAGGTAGTACAAAATATGTATAATCTGTGGTGTAGACTGCGATATACCTTATTCCGACTCATCACGTTCTACAGATGCCAGATAGGCTCGGAAGGAAGCCCAAAAGTCTTTGGGCTTGAGTTCAGGGGCTGTAACTGTGTATACTCCTCCCCCACTCTCTCACTGTGACACATACTCTCCATCCACCCAAAAGCTGTAGGGGGGCGGGCACCGCCCCATTGCAGTGCCACCTTTCTTTTGGCCAGCAGCAGTGCAATGGATGCCAGTCGAAGGGCTCCACGGGACACCTCGATGGTATAGCCCAGCAATGCTATTAAGGGACAAGGTGTGAGGTCTGTGCCTGTCATGTCCGATACTCGCTCAAACACCGTGTTCCAGTAAGCATGCCCTACAGGGCAGGTCCAGGCAAGGTGTGCAAAGTCAGGTCCCGCACTGTGACATTTAGCACACGCATCCGATCTTGTGCGATCAAACTTGCCTATATCAGATGGGGATGTATAGTATCTATTCAAACATTTTAAATGTATCAACTTGTGGCGATGGCAAATAGCAATTTGCCTCATCTGTGTGCAGCACAATGCCCATATTTTGTAATTGATTTCCATCCCAAGTTCCGTCATCCAAGCCTCACGTAATCTGATAGTAGTGTTGGTTTTAGGGCGAAACAGGATCTATACAGTCTAGAGATCAGACATCCTCCCTTGGCAGTCGAAATTGTCAGAGTCATTGGAGGAAAATTATCACGAGGGAGGGGATAAGAGGCTAGAAGTGATCATAGTGTGCTGCGTAGTCTTCTGAAAATAAATTGGTCCATTTATGGGATATCTCTGTCCCAGGGTCCGTCCAGCAGGGTAGTAACTTGCCCATCAGGGAACAAGACCCCCAAGTGTGAAGGTTATATTTATGAAGGGTGTGTTGGATTATTTTCTCCCTAATGAGTGGGAGCCAAGGGTTTCCTTGCAGTAAAACAGCAGTTGAATAGAGGGGGTCCCTCCCAATGCGCGACGCATACGGCGCCATGGCCAACAGGTAGTGGACACCGTTTGTTTGTCCGTTTCATCAAGGGGGATTCCCTTGGAAAGATATGGGTGTGTTTAATACTATCAAGAGTCTCGATCTCAGAGCACAGATAGGGATTTTGAGAGTCAGGAATTTAACAGCAGACCGTGTTATGCCATTGGGCCACCAGATAATATAAGTATAAGTCAGGGACGCCAGGCCTCCACACTCAGGAGGGAGTGTAAGTGTATCTTAGTGGACACACAGTTGGCTCCAGTACATATTTGTTACAAAAGAGTTCCTCTCAGTGTATTGAAAATTTTTTGTGACAAGTGAATAGGGTTGCTAGCAAAGAGATATAGAAAGCGAGGCAGAACTACCATTTTTAGGATAGCAATTTGCGCCAGCTAGTGATAAAGGGAGTTTTATCTAGCTCTCCACCTGTGCACTGAGACCTGACAAAGCGGGCCCGTAGTTTAGTCGCAATACCAGTTCCTTCTCCCTATTGATGGGGATGCCTAACTACAACGTCTCTCCAATACGCAAGGAATGCTTACAACACAAGTAGAGAGGACAATTCAGGTGTTTGGGCAAAATATTATGTTGAAAATATTGGAGAACAGACATATCAACTAAAACATATTCTGCTTAAAAAATATCATGGTATAGAAAATTGTTTTCAAGAATATTGAATTTTTTAAATATAATTTGTAGAAAATATACTTATAAAATATTTTGTTTTAATTATTTTCATTCATTTTAGTTAATATAATGAATTTAGGTTTTAGTATTGCTGGTATAGTTGTTATTAATTTTATAAAATATAGTTTGCAATTTTAAGAGATGTAGTTATTTTTTTTAAATGTTATTAGTAATTTACACTGTCACACTGGGTTTCTGGGTTTGGCGGGGATAGTGTTGGGGTGTTATTTAAAACAGATATGTTTTTTTATTTTATGGTAATTCTTTTTAAGATATGAAATAATATTCATTTCATTATCAATTATGTAATTATGTCATTACATTTAAAATGTAAATTTAAATTTAAATTTTATTTTGTGCTAGTTTTATTACCAGTAATAGTAAGTTATATTTTAGTAGCAGGTTATTGAGAATGCTGGGGTGTAGTGAGGGAAGTTAATTAGGTTATAAATAATTAATAATTCTTGGTAATTCATTTTGAGCTGTTTATTCATTATGAAATAGATTTTTTATCATTTAAATAATTCATAGTGATTTATTTAGAATTATTCTTTTGTTGCAAGTTGCAGAGATTGTCAGGGAATAGGGTGGAAAGAAAGAAAAGATGTATTTTAATTCAATGTAATTTGTTTGTTGTTAATTGAATATTATTTGATTATTAATTGTGTAAAGTAATGAATTTATTAATTATGGAGTTATTGTTGTACTGTTTTATTTCTTTTAATATGCCTTGTACCTATAATATGTTGATTACATATGTATTTTTAATGCTCTGTTATTTTTTCAGGTGAGCAGGTTGGGAAAAATAAATTTATCATATTTCTTATATTAATTATATGTAATTTATTAATTGGTAATTAATTAAGTATAGTTTTTATTTTTATAACCATTATTTAATTGTAAGTGTTTTTGAAATTTTGTTTAGAGCATATTTCCTATTTCATTTTCTTTTTAACTATGAATTAAAATTAAATAAATAACTAATCATTTCATGATTTTGTTATTTTATTGGTAGCTAAGATATCATGTCTATTGTACAAATCAATTTGTCCACCCAGTGTTTGCCACTGAATAGAGAGAAGACATGACATTTCCAAGTTATGTTTATCATCTGATGTCCTTTTTTACTTATCAAAACATCAACAATCAGTTGAGTGCTATAGACAAATAATATATACTGTCTATAAATACTTAATGATGTACAAAAATTAAAAACATATATTCACAACATGTAAAGTTATTCACAAGACATATAGCATTTATCCGTGTTTCCCACACCTAATGAAAGGACATGTGTTTCTGTGAAGGAACGTGTACTACAGTGTAACCTGTAGTGACTACCTATTCTAGATATTTGGGGCCATATTTGAGCCCTCAGTATATACAGTCCGAAAGGGAATGAAAGGCCTTTTTTGTGGTTGGATATATTTCCACAGGTCATAGAGGTCTTAATACACTTTTTGCCTATTATGAGATGTTCTTCTTTGTTTCTGTAGTCTGGAAGACTCCTGGGCACTCAGTTTTGTACGCCGACACGTTTCAACCCTTTTTGTGGGGCCATAGAATATTTTTCAGACGGAAGGATATATCTTTGAAGCATTTTATAGCTCTTTCTTTGTCTCAGGTGGAAAATAATGATTTAATCCCACCTAAATCAACTAGGGAAAAACCTAGACTGGCCTACACAGTAAAATAGATTTTAGGTTTTATTTCACTTTGAGCGCACACTGAACCCATAAAATGTAGTGTGCCTTATTTTATACATTAGCACCCTGCCATCAGGTGTTACAAAGTACACTTTAGGGGTGACTCTTGAATATATAAATACAGGCTTTTCCTACATGGCAAAGACATTTCGCCTGCCATATGTCACAGCATTTAAACTACAGACTAGCAAGAGCACAGTGATGTTCTTAGCAGAAATACATTTGTTGTCATATATGTAGATATATGGTGATTATATACGTATGCACTGAAGCCCACATATGATATTAAATTTTCCATGGCACAGGTGCCATAGTTTAGAGACCATTTAACATGGACTTATAGGGAAGTTAAATGTGTCAACTGAGGGGTTCCAATATAAAGGACATATATTAGAGGGGTAGCACAAACAATTAATTTAATCCCTTTTAACCTTGGTAAAGTGCAAAAAGTCTAAAAGACAGCAGAAATGGAGTCCAGACAAATGTGAAAAATGTTGGGTAACCATGCAGAAAGGGTGGATTTTTTCTAATATTCTTGTCAGAATATCATCTGACATAAATATTGGATGCCAAAATGTTGTTTACAAAAATATTACCCTATCAGATTTACTACAAGAAAACATACACATTAATTAGGCTGATATTTTGTAAGTCGTATTACAACACAATATTTATTTCACACAATATTACTGCTTACAAGATTCTGATATTGGCTTTCTGTACATGGGAACATATAAATGTATGAAAGAAAGGACAGAACTGGATAATCTGACAAATCTTGCATCTGGGTCATATGTTTTTTATTTTTGTATTGTAGTATATTGGTATTTATAAAACACTATCCATGGATGTTAATAGGTCTAAATCACTTTCCTTTCTGATCTGGTTGCATTATTTTATAGAATTGCATACCACTAGCAAGGTCAAGTGCTTTCATTTACATCAGGCTCCTGGGTGTCACTCTTCAGACTGCATGGTGGACAGGATATTGTTTATGGTTTGACCTATATGGAACATATTGATGAGCTGTGTGAGGTTTATAACATGGTAAGTGCACAATGTGATTAGTGGTGCTGTACTGAAGCATAGATTTTACAGAGGGTGTGAGAATAGCTGTGACTGCTTTGTTTGGGGTGGTCAGTATAATTCGTAGAAACCATTGTTGAAGTGCATCAATGGCGTTTACTGTGGTAGATAGAGCTCACCAAGTGACATCAGAAACTCCAAGCCATTGCGCCACTAGCAAAGATGGGCCACTTCTTTACCATCTTAAACTTAGCCCCTCTCTTTGCTAAGCACTGGTAATCCCCAGCACAGCATTGCCCATTATAAATACCTTCTCCAATAGTATCCGGCGATGAGTTCCTGTTAGTAAGCGTTTATTCCCATTATTGTCTGCTTTCATCTACTTCACTCGATCCTGTGATCGTGTAGCTGTATAAAATAGTTCCACATCCAACAGACCCTACATTCCTTTCTCTTATAGTTTTTAAGGACATTCACCTTCACTATTCTTCACTTTCTTCCCCGCAGGAGTGCTATTAGAACCTTATCTATGTCTAAGAAAAAGTTGGTCATAATATGACACACGATGCCCGGCAAAATATACAGATGCCTGGGAAACAATACCATTTTAGCCACATTAAAACCATTTTTTCTTAGCTACCGGCCTCATTGCCAAATCGTGAGACAAAATGGCACTGGATCTTCCACAGGTAAGCAATCAAATAAAAAGCTACATTCTTTTTCTCAGCCCTCCTTTCCTCTTCAACAATCATTTTTACATTCCAGATTGCCACATGGTCACACTGTTGATGTCCTTTTTGGAGGGAGGCTCACTCCTTTTAGTAAACCTTTTACGTTTTTCTAATTAACAACATTTTCAAAATCATCATTTTGCAAAATGCTTTTGTTAAAGTTCCATAGACCCTGTGGAGGTTGTGGGCGTAACTGCAGCTGGTAGAAGTATAATGAAGGGCTGAATGTTAGATACAATGATACTTTTATTTCCAATTTTTGTATATTGGCAAATAGCATTGCTTTTATCTAAAGGACAGCAGCTTAAACTGCATTTTGTGGAGTTAAATATTACTGTACTTTTGTTTACTGTAACCCCTTCTAGGGCAAAATGTTGCACTCAGTATTGAGTTGCACCCTTTCAGGAATTCTGAGATTGGCTCAGAGAATCTGAATTTTTGTAATGCCGACTTTTGCAATGTTAGAAATGGGGTGGTTGATGCACTGGAAACTAGGCGCACATGTGCACTGTGTTGCAAATTGGATGCGCTCGAGTCGAGATGGCGGTGAAACAGTCGCTGCTTTTATTCTTCCAGCCACAGACCAGGGGTGCGTTGATTCCTTTAACGGCACAGCTGGGCCTGCATCAGAGTCGAAGCAGGGTCTCGGACGTTGGTGACTTAGTTCTCTGGACTTGGGCTGCAGCAGTTCTTCTGGCCCAGAACAAGTGCTGCAAACATTTTTCAGCATCTCCGCAGGGATCCATTGGTATTTCAACCGCGAAACAAGCTTGCGGTGGGAAAAATGGGTCTGGAAGGGTGATGCATGGATTTTGTGTCTTTGAAGCAGTCAAACCACTTCCAAGGGCCCAGAACTGGAATTGGCAGAACTTGCAGGTGAGAACTCCCAGCAGAGGAGATCAGGGGGCTGCAGATTTAGTCTTTTATGTCCCAGAGACTTCCAACATAAGGCAAGCACACACAAGCCTTAGAGAACCTTTTGAAAAGCAGGATACAGGAAAGCAAAGTCTAGTTCTTTCACTGCCACAGACAGAAGCAGCAACTTCAGGCCAACACAGCAAAGCAGCCCACAGCAAAGGGGCACTACTCCTCCTGACAGCTCTTTAGCTTGTCTCCTTGCCAGAGTCCTCCGCCCAGAAGTGTGCTTAAAGTCTGGGGTTATATGACCAATACTGATACCCCTTTTGGCCTTTGAAGGAGGTATAATTTAAAGGATAGTCTTTGTAGTGCACAGATCTTACCTTACCCTGTTTTGGCCCCAGACACATTACAGGGGGTGGAGACAGCAATGCGAGATGCCAGGTACAGCCCTATTCAGGTGTCAGTAATAACTCTTCTCAGCACTCAAGTTCATTAAGGCCCATCAGCCTGGTGATGGGCAATAAGGATATGCAGGGCACAAATCAGCTCTCATTGTTTGACTGTCTAAAGTGACTGCACAAACAACCCAGCTGCCCGTCTAAATCAGACATTGTTTCCACAGGTAGGCAGAGGCACAGGATAGTAAAGCAAGAATATGCCCACTTTCTAAAAGTTTAACAAAACAAAGGGGTTAGTCTCATAGAGCCAGTGAAGCTTTGTCTATAAACAAGTTTAGACAAACCTTATCCATTAATCATGAGAGCAATGTAAGCAATTTCTAGATTGTATTAAAAACATCATTGATAATTATTTTCAAGCTCTTGTTTAGATTTGTAAATAATGTGAACTGTTATTTGTTGTGTCTTTTGAGTCATTATTTGTTTCGTAGTAACATTGGCATTTTGTGTTTACATCTTTTGTACTGTCTAGATTTATGTTGAATTCCTTTGTATGTGATCTTCTTTATGTGCCAACACATGTTTAAATCATATTTATATATATATATATAATTAAGAATCAAGGAATAAAAGGTGACCCTTGTTATTGAATAAAGAAGTCACTAATGGAGCAAATTTTCAAAAGATTTGTCCGTGTTGCATTTCTTGTTTGTCTACACTTTCTAAAAGTGCCATTTTCAAATGCACCATTTAAAACCACCTTCACAAATAGATATATTTTTAAATCCTGAGCTCAGGGAACACAAACTCCAAATCTTCATCTTTTCCCAATTGAAAGTTACACTTGTAAGATGTTGCAAAGCAGCTCCAATGATAACCTGTGGGAGAGATTGCCCTTGCAATAGTGAAAAAACAAAAAAAAGCCACGTGACTTTAAACAGACTGGATTTTGCACATAAAAAAAACAGTATTAAAGCAACCCAATTAAAAAATGCAGGACACACGGCCGAATATAATTGAAGCTCGCTTAATATGGAGGCAGAGAGAGGATCTGCAAGAAGATTGGTGTGTAGATCTTTTATGTGTTATGCTTTAAGGAGCTGGGGTGTTGGTTCCGGAGTGGGCGCTCTTTGTTGATTGCTCTTGGTGTGGGAGGGGAAGCATGTGATAGAAGGGTTTGCAATGGAAATGTGTGTGGACATCTGCATATGGCATCTGCTGCTTGCACTGTGTTCTCATGAGACCCTTTTCA
Organism: Lissotriton vulgaris; assembly: GCF_964263255.1. NCBI lineage: Eukaryota > Metazoa > Chordata > Amphibia > Caudata > Salamandridae > Lissotriton > Lissotriton vulgaris. The sequence continues at coordinate 1,475,183,568 of NC_141685.1, forward strand.
TATGTACAACAGCATGTTGTGTACTTAGTAGGGCAAATTAGTGTGTTTTATGTATGCCGGGGGCACGTTGTGATGTTTGTGGATTAATGGACGACTGGCTGATGGTTCTTTATTTACATTGTGGGGAGCACGTTTGCCTGTTTTGAAAGCTGTCCCTTGCGGTGTGTGCGGAGCACGCTGCTGTTTTTTTCTTCAATGCGTGGGAACCAGCTGAAAAATACCTATGTGCATTGTGTGGGGTTTTCTGCGTGTTGTTCTGTGCATTTTGGGTAAGGCGCTGCAAAGTATTTTGTACCTCTTTGTTACATTCCAATCACATTATCCTTATTCTCCTTCTCCTTTAAGTGCATGCGACTTGTTAAGTTTTTTCATGTATTCTATGTTCTGAACAGAGCTTTCCTCATGTAACATTCTGCTCTGAATTGTCAGTTGTATCCTGATGCTGTTGTACTGAGTCCTTATGCTCTGCTGAGAAATAAATCTCTTTTGGACATACCTTTTTCCTGGATTATTACAAATTTTGGCGACGAGGCTCATTTAGTCCTGCCATTACCAGCAGAGGAGCGGAGTTTGGACTCATTTTTATTCATTTTCTCATTATTTTGAGAAGAAATTTGGATCTGTTTACTCTTTTTATTTTTCTGATCTTTGGAACTGATTTTTTACTTCACTACGACTTTCCCTGGATGTTAATGTAGATTTCATTGTATTTTTGCCTTCTACTTGTGATTTTTACCGCTTTGCATCATTCAAGTTTTGAGTCTACCTTCACGAAGCCGCGCTGCCTCGAATCTTCACGAACGGACCTGCTCTTCCTGGAATCTTCCCACGTCATAAATCCTCACTGACGTGTTTGCCAATAGAGCCTCCATTGAAAACAAGAGACTACGTCCTTACGCAAGTGCGTCTTTTGTTTCCCTAGCAACGGGAAGCCACAAGCGCCATTACGCGTTGCTCGCTACCTGACAACGGAAGTCAGAAACGGCATTACGCGTTTCTGCGTTGCTCGTTTCCTAGCAACGTTTTCTCGGAAACAGGCGGCTAAGAGCGACGTTTGCAATTATTCACAGCAATGATCACACTAAACAAGCGGCTGAGAGCGACTTGCAAGTATTCACACTGAAGTATTTCTTTCACCAGCATTTACATTTTAAACTTATTCTCCAACAATAACGCCCGTATCTCAAATTTGGAGTATATTTACTTATTTACTTATCACATTTGAAGTTGTTTCCTCCAGGAAAATACACAAAACTATGAAGTGGTAATGTAAAATACTTTTAAAGGTTGGACATATTTTATTTATTTATTTTAGTTCATTATCACTTTCTTTATTTTAAACATTACTATTATTTTCCACAATGCAGTTTGACCCTCCATCTAAATTTCTTCAAACCAAAGGTGATCCTCCTGTACCTTGGTCCAGATGGAAGGAAGAATTTTTTAATTACATGCGTGCTATTGATGGGGAACGCATGGGTGCTGAGAGAAAGAAAAGTATTCTTTTACATTGCATTGGTTCTGAGGGGCAAGAAATTTTCAGAAATTTACCGCAATTGACAGTTCCCACTGGAAGTGGAGATACTTTGAATGTTTACGTTGAGGCCTTAAATAGACTTGAAAAAAGATTCAAACCTACTGCTAATATTGCCCTAAATCGTTTTAAATTCTATACTAGGGCACAAAAACAGGATGAATCTTTTGATGATTTTTTGACTGCATTAAGAGCATTATCCATACATTGTAATTTTGGAGCAATGACTGACGAAATGATTCGAGACCAAATAATTGTTCATGTTAAGAACAAAAAGACTCAAGATAAACTGTGGTGTTTGGGTGATCCTAATTTAGAGGAAACAATTGCTACTGCTAAATCTACAGAATTATCTAAAAAATGGATGGATATTGTTGTCCGTTGAACACTATAGAATTTACATTTGGGGTAGCAAATTCATTCTGCGAACAGATCATAAACCCCTCTTGAACATTCTTTCAGCTGGAGGGGCCTGGAACTCCACAGCAAGAATTGCACGCCTTGCATCTAGGTTACAGGAATACAATTTCACAGTGGAATATATACCTGGAAAAAAAAATGTCACTGCGGATTGCCTGTCACGTCTTCCTTGTGTGGATAGCCAGAATAGTGTGAATGGACTTGTAGAGGCTGATTGTGTTTTAAGCCTTTCTGATGTTGTTTCTCCTCATTATCAGGATATTTCTGAAGAGTTTTGGTTGAAGTGTCAGAATGAGGATGGAAAATTTGTTTTGCTGAAAAAATTCATTCTAGAAGGTTGGCCTAATAAGGACTGTGTCAATGATGATTTACTTCCATTTTATAAGGTTATGGAGGAATTAGGTTGTGAAGGGAATTTGATTTTCAAGGCGGGTAAGTGTGTTCCACCTAGCGGAGTACAGGAGTTGATATTGAAACTGGCACATAAAACTCATCCAGGTATATCAGCTATGAAGCGTTTAATTAGATTACATTTTTGGTGGCCAGGCATGGACAGATATGTGGATCGTACTGTCAGGGAGTGTACTGAGTGTTGTTCCAATGATAAAATGCTTAAATTACATGTTCCTCCTCTTAAGACAGTGAAATGGCCTGAATTACCTTGGAATAAAATTGCATTTGATATCTCAGGTCCATTCTATATTCTGCCGGAGACTTCACGTTTTGCTTTGGTCATCATAGACTATCATTCTAAATGCCAGAAGTTAAGTTTGTGGCAAAAGCAACCTCTGAGGCTGTCATTACATTTTTTAAGGAAGTGTTCTCTAGAGAAGGGTGCCCTTCTGTTTTGGTATCCGATAACGGTGTACAGTTAGTTTAATCAGAAATGAAGTTTTTTTTGAAGAATTGCAACATCAGGCACATTCAAACATCTCTCTATGAGCCACATGAGAATGGCCAAGTAGAAAGGTTTAATAGGGTTCTCAAAGGTTTTGTTACAGATTCTATAAAGGAAAAAGGTAATTGGTTAAATACACTCAGGGAAAAGCTTTGGTGTTACCGGATCACACCTCACACCACTACAGAGATTAGCCCTTTTAGATTGCTCAAAGGAAGAGATCCTGCTTCTTCGATTTGTCCTTGGTGGTTTAAGGAGAAGTGTAGGGATTTGACTGATAATAGAATTGACATTCGTAGTGTTGCTAATAAAATTTGTGACAAGCAAAATAAGTCAGCTTTGTGGTATAACAATAAATGGAAAACAAGGGTGCATGAATTTGAAATTGGTGATTGGGTCAGGATTTTGAAACCATTTATGGTAAGCAAGGGAATGAGTAAGTATGGAAGGCCTATTCAGATTAAGAAAGTTTTTTATAATACTGTTGTCACTCAGGATGGCAAGGTTTGGAATGTGAGTAAGGTAGCCAAATGTCCTTCTTTTCAAGATGCTCAATTAAGAAGCAACCAATGTCAAAGTGACTTTTCGAATGAAGGCTTTGGGTCTGAACAGGTTTCTGACACTGTTGCATCAAGGGTTAAAGATGATGTACGTATCAGAAGAAGACCTAATTCTTTGCAAGACTATGTGTAATCTTCTTTTTTAATTTTTCTTATTTTATATATTAGGGAGATGTGTTACATTCCAATCACATTATCCTTATTCTCCTTCTCCTTTAAGTGCATGCGACTTGTTATGTTTTTTCATGTATTCTATGTTCTGAACAGAGCTTTCCTCATGTAACATTCTGCTCTGAATTGTCAGTTGTATCCTGATGCTGTTGTACTAAGTCCTTATGCTCTGCTGAGAAATAAATCTCTTTTGGACATACCTTTTTCCTGGATTATTACACTCTTGATGTGGGCGGTGCAGTGTATTTTGTGCCTTGTGAGGCAGGAGGCGGCAGCGTATTTGTGTGCATTGTGTTGTGGGGGTACCCTTGTCTCTCCGGCGGTGCACATTGGGCTACCCAGGTCCGTGCTTGGACTCCTGCTGGAAGCTGGGTGTGTTGCTGGGGACCTGTTTGTGAGTGTGAACGTGCAGCCTGGGTAGACTGCCTCTCTGCCTGCAGAGCACCTGGGGTGGGGGTTGAGGAGGGACTCCAATAGCCATGTGAAAGCTCTTGGCAGGAAGGAGGGGGTGGTGTGCGTGAGCAGAGGCATTGCTAGCTCTGCCTCGGCCACCACTGTCAAAACACGTTCCTGCTGCCCTCCTCCTTCTACAAGTCAACGACAATGGGCCAAGCATGACAGCGAATGCACAAGCTTCTCATTGTAAACAGAGCATTGGCAACACAAATATGCCAGGAAAATGCAGTACATATTCTCGAAATAGGCATTTCCAGTGTGAATGTAGCAAAATGACTTAGGCATTGCATTACATTGGCAAGTTGTTTCCAGCGAAGGTTACAAAACATCAAGAAAAAAGTAAAATATGTGTAAGCCTAGATATACACAAAATAAGGTACCAGTGTGCAGGTATCAACATCTGGTCTCTGGTTGCTCAGCCTTTATCCCGCCAAGGTGGATAACAATTTGAAATGTGCTGGGTTGCGGTGCAGATGAGACAGCATCACAAAGCTGTAAGACTAGGTCAAAGGAGTACTTAGGGTTACAGGCTGTCCTTAACCCGGACGCGAGCCTAATTTACATCGATAAGGAGCTCGCCCATTGTGCCACCACCAAATGTTCTTCTTGAACTCTTTCTGGTGTTGTATCATTTCCCCACTCAAGACCATTTTGGCACACAATGAACTCAATGTGAAACGAGCGTTGCCGCTTGCCCGCGAGGCAGCGAAAGTGAAAGCGACCATAACATGATCCACAACAGATGGCACCCTGCGCACCGCTGCTCGCTCCCGCAAGCTGGAGGCCGTGGTAGGAAACATTTATTGAAAAAGGTGGGACAATGGGACATGCACCCGCCTTTGGCCAATTGTGTGCTTTCATTTTTTAAACCCACACGCAAAGGCCAATACAATGTGTGTAAAATCTAAAGCCATATGCATGAGTTTTCAGAAAAGCTGGAGTGATTTCAAAAGGCCCTCTCCTGGGGCAGCGCATGCGTGCTGCGCTAGGGTCGACCTAAACAGGGACAGTTTGAACCTGGCAAGTGTGTACACTTGCTAGGTCGACATGGCAGTTTAAAAGTGGCATATTTGAGACATGTTTACAGGACTACTCATGTGGGCGGCACAATCAGTGCTGCAGGCCCGCTAGTAGAATTTGATTTACAGGACCTGGGCATCTACAGTGCACTTCACTAGGGACTTACCAGTACATCAAATATGTCAATCAGGGATAACCAATCATAATCACAATTTACAGAGGGAGCACTTGCACTTTGGCACTGATCAGCAGTGGTAAAGTGCCCAGAGTACACAAACCAGCAAAAGACAAACTCTAGCATACAGTAAAAAAAACAGGGGGTAGATGCTAAAAGAGAGGGGAAAACAACGCCAAGTGTGCCATGTCTAACATACCACTATTTAACTGTATGCAAAATACAGTTAAAGTGTGAAACCAGGACATAAAGCTGAAATGGACAGTGGGTGCTTATGGATGGCTGTGTTGAGTGAGATTAAGTGGATAGGTATAAAAAGCTTTGTCACCTATATGCTTTCAGACATTAATAGGTCTTGATTCCACTTCTCCTTCAGTCTTTGAATTTGGCTCAGGTCAATAACTGCAAGATAAGCAATTATTAGTGGGCAAAACACTCAAGAGAAGTGATTAACCACTATTGCTAGCCTGAAAAGAGAGCATGAGACTAAATTGCATTTTGTGCCAAATTCTTCCAGCAAGTGTCTGTCTTTTAGCAACATCGATTATGACTTCTAAGGAGGGGGTTGGATTGAGACTTATGGACTCTATCCCTGTTTGGGTCCAAAATGCAACAGATTTCCATCCACCTCTATCTCCGTCTCTCCTTCTTTCTCTGTCCGTATACCTCTCCCCTCTCTGATACACACACAATCACACAAATAAAATATCTGGACCAAGAATTGATCTGATACAGAGATAATAAAGTCATCTGCTCAGGGACAGACTGGCCATTCAGCTACTCTGGCATTTTACTGTTCGGCTTGAGGCTAGAGGGCAGCATTCACAGCGGGATGGGCAACCATAATCCAACCATCACCCCATGGCCCTATTCTAGTCACAGCTTCACGCACTGTGAGAATACTCATCTATGCTATGTCAACCTTGTCTACACTAACTCAATATACCTATACTGACAGAATTTATTCTGTTTTATCAATGATGTTCCATGTCTCTATTTCCAAGTTATATTATACTTTTTTACCCATTTGCATCATACTCACAGTAAGTATCATCACAGTGCTAAATTGGAGAAAGAATGTGAAAAGAAATAAAGAACAACAAAAAAGTACAGGAATTTTCAACCTGGATTTTTTTTTAATGTTGCATTAATCCTGGCTGCTTGTTCTTTTTTCTCACAACAACGTTACCATCAGCTATACGGTTGCTCTCTGAGTTAGCTCAGTTTAACTCCTTGAATGCTTTTGATGTGACCTTTATGCACAACTGTTCACTATGCGCCTGCAAAGGCCCTCCCTGGCATGAAGCCAAGGACCCACCTTAAAAGGAAACAATAAGGGGAGAGGAGTTGGCCTAATGGCTAGGGCGGTCAACCTCAAATCTGGGGAACTGGTTTCGTGTCTTGGCAATGGAGCTGAACATCATGTGATTCTGGGCAAATCACTTAATCTCCCCGTGCCCAACAAAAATGAATGTGTCCTCATGTAATGCAACTGGTGCTATGTAAAGTCCTCTGATACCCGATTCATGTCAAGTTTGCGCTAAATAAAAGTCTGTAAAATAAAAAAAAGAAATTTAAAAAAGGTCTTTCCACCCCGTCCCTGGGGGTCAAATGAGGGGTTATGCTACTACCAGGAGGCACAAAACCCAATAGAAACAAGAGAATTAATAAAAAACAAAAACATTAAGGGCTGGAAGCAGCTCACCCTGGCATGCACCAACCCAAATGGGGGCAATACAATGTTTTTGACCACCCCAGGAGGTAGATTGGGCTGTTTGTCCGAAATGTGCCCCTCATTTGGGTAAAAAACTCACTAGACTGAAGGGATTTATTTACCAGACAGGGACAGATCAAACCAGGCCCAATGGAAGTACTTTGCAAGGTCTTCCGTTGTCCCTGGTTTGATGTGTTCCTCTTGCCAGCACTAGGCAGAATCAAATAGGTGGGGTAGGGCATTTATCTGGTGCAAGGGGGACATTTCATAGTACGGGTTTTGTGGATTGCTGAAGATTTGTGAAGATTATGACAAAAACGCAAGCACAATGCAGGATTTTAGTCAAAGTTTTAGGCCTGCCGGACATTGTGGGCAAATAAATGTCATAGGATCCTAGCCAAGCACACTTCCCTGGACTCCGGGGATGGGGGGTGGTCTAGCTGTCAAGAATGAATGAGTTTAGTAGGTTTTCTTGGGTGGTGGGGGATCTCAAACCCAAAATCCATAGTTACCCACATTGCAAAAAAAAGAAAAGGTTGGTTTAGAGTGGAAACATTCGATATGTTTATGTTGCTTTTGGGCATTTTTCTGTCGGAGGCAGTAGGCCCACCGTCTCAAGAGGGGTACTGTTTCATCTAGAGAAGTGTGAGAAAGCTAGGTGTTAGGAAATGTGTGGATCCCCACTGATTCTGAAACATCACCCCATGAAATGTGAGGAAAATGGATGGCTTGAGCCAACTTTTGAGGTTTGGTGCGTTTCCCTAGGTGGCAGTCTGAGCTAGGACCAAAATTCTGCAGCTAACCACATTTAAAAAAAGGCATCGAGTTGGCTGGGTAAAATGTGTGTGTACTATAAAGGCATACATAATTTTGGGGGATAATCCGGGTTTTTCAACAGTTTCTACCATAAACTACAAGTAGGTTGAAACCACAAAAGTTTGATTTTTTAAATAAGAAAAGGTGTTAACACAGAAACAATATCCTTTCATAACATATCAGAAGGAAAAACATATCAAATAGATCAAATGAATAGCTCTCCCAAGAAAAAATCATCCATATAATCTTCTACTCAACCCCACACCGACACTCCTCAGCACACTGGGGGATATTCTCAAGAACACGCAATAATCAGCGCCAAAATAAGTTAACGCAATTTTTCACATCGCCGTCTATCGCAGGAAAATAACTCTGTGCTAACGTCGTATTCACAACACGGGGGCAACATGCGATTGTTTCCCGATACCGCATCAAATGTCTGCGATAAAATTACCCGGAGGGCTATAAAAATCTAAATCTGAATGGGAAAAAAGTGGTGATGGTCCCAACTGCGATGAAAAATACAGCGATAAGTAGCGCTAGGACTGCAAGTCCCACAAGTCCGGTGGGGAAAATCATTATAAAAGCAGCAACAAAAAACACAAACAACTACAAAGCACCATTGAGGTAGCCGGAGCAAGTACAGAGGACAACTAGAAACCCACAAGCCTAACGGAGGACCAGCCTGGGACCTCGGGGTCATGGAAGGGCAAGGAGAAGAAGAAGAGGAATCCGCGTTTCAATTCACTGCCTGAGGAAACATGGTTGCGTCCACTGTCCACAACACTACAAACACCAGCAGTATATGTCCACATGGACATGTCTGTGCTCTGCATACTGAAGTCTGTCCATCACATCACCGCCACACTTGGCATTGTGTACTTTTTTATTCATGGGTAACTTGCCTCCTTCGCACATACTTGGTTCCCACCTCTCTCTACATTCTGCAATTGTATGGCTGATTGCCCATGTCGTTTTCAGTAGATCAGCTGTCTTGTTCTGCGCTATCTCGATGGTAGTCTTGGGCGGTCCGCGGAGGGCCTGAGGGTAGTGGCAGTGGGTGTTGTGGCCTCTTGGGTCGCCGCGCTGCATGAGCAGTAGCTCCATGACATGTGTTTTTGCAAGGGAACGCCTACTCCGCATATCATTAGCATCAGTTGTCACTCTCATCCGTGGTGATGTTTTTGGTGGCAGCTATCACTGAGAAACTGTTGATATCAGCAGTTTGCACCAGCTTGAGAATAGGGCGATAACTTTATTGCCACTTTTGGCTCCTTCAGAATATGCCTCACTACTGTGTCTTAACCAAAATAATTCAGAAAAGGGGGTGGTGATGGACAGAGTATCTGAATTAAGCAGAACACTCCTACCCAGTCAACAGATCAGGGCTTGATCCATCACCGTTTTTTAGCTCACTGCACCATCCCAGCTCAGAACCTGGCTACATGCAAATTAGTCTGTCCCTGGTCCAGTGCATCATGGGAACAGGGCAGACCAAACTACCAAGACAATTCTTTTACTGGAAAGGAAACAAGCTTCCGGGGACCGGTTTCTGGCATTACAGCCGTCTTCGGCCTGGCTTGCTTGAATCCTGATGGTGCAGTGAGCAAGGGACTCATGTCTGAGCATACCCTTCCACGCTTATGGTGGACAAAACGATTCAGAAAAGGGGGTGGTGATGGACAGAGTATCTGAATTAAGCAGAACACTCCTACCCAGTCAACAGATCAGGGCTTGATCCATCACCGTTTTTTAGCTCACTGCACCATCCCAGCTCAGAACCTGGCTACATGCAAATTAGTCTGTCCCTGGCCCAGTGCATCATGGGAACAGGGCAGACCAAACTACCAAGCCAATTCTTTTACTGGAAAGGAAACAAGCTTCCGGGGACCGGTTTCTGGCATTACAGCCGTCTTCGGCCCGGCTTGCTTGAATCCTGATGATGCTTGATCCTAACCAAAATAAGGAAATAATTTCCATTAATTAAGCCATGCTCCTACCTCCTTTGCTACTCTCCCCATGAACTATCCCTAAAGTGGCTGTGCAAACTTATCATATCAGTTTCTAGAGGAGACCCTCAGCCCAGCTGACCCCTCTTTGACAGCTATCAAAAGTGCTTATGCCTACCCTTCTTCCCTTCTACACCTATGTTTACTCTCCATTCTCCTGTACTTTACTATCTCAGCTTCTCCAATGTCTATGGTCTATAGCATACCTATACATTTGCGCATGGAATGAAGCTTCCCATTGAATGACTTTCTTTATTTCTACCATTGCTCAAAGCTGGAGCCTGCAGGAGACTTCCAATGGGTAGTAATTAGTGACCGTGCCATCAAGATTGCAATAAAAATAAAATTCCCACTTTTCAAGGTTTTATGAAATTGCCAATCCATCAGGCCTAAAAGAGCCACTATCTGTGAGGGAAATACAATTTCTTGAATGGCTCAGCGTACCACATAAAAATACCCCTTCCCAAAATAATGAGGAAATTATAGGACCAGAACATGTATAACCAATCTCCCTCAGATAAACATTTTGGACAGCTCTCAGAGACTGAAGGAAACATTTTATTAAGAGTCTCTCGGTGTTCGGTAGAGCATCCACCGATTAAAGAAGCCATGCGTTGGAAAGGTGCAGCCCTAAAGCAGGTGAAACTCAAGCTGAAATTCCTCTCCCTCCATTGGTCACTAATATCTTCTTTCTGCTTCAATTAACTGCGTAGGTAATGGGCTCAGTGCCTACTGCCAAAATCTAAGGGAGAGATTAACGCCATCCACCCTAAGTAAATCCTTTATTATCTCCTGAAGGACTCGGGGGCATATTATCGAGGGGGTTTATCCCCGCATTTTTTGGCTTGAAAAGCCAAGAAAGCGGAGATAAAATTATCTCCCTATTACCTAGCTGTCGCTAACACCAGTTAGCGACAGCTAGCAGGAGATAGCGACCATCTTGGGCCCCTCTTTGCGTCAGTGATATTTATCAATAATGACATGCAAAGTGGGCGTGCCAAGATGTTAGCGACTGGAAACAGTCGCTAACATCGCTATCTCCTATTACCAACTTTTGGAGATATTCGCGCTAAGCCCCTGAGCAGTTCTTATCCATGTTATCCAATAGTAGGTGGATAACATGGCTAAGAGCATTAGCTCAGTATTGCCTGAATATCGCTGACTTTTCAGCGATATTCATGCATTGCGGCCTATTTTTATCGCATTTGCGATAAACCTTGGTAATACCAAGGTTTATCTGCGATAAAAATCGCAGCAGGTCGGCGATACATTTTTGTCTCTAACCAAGCAATCGCAATAATTATCACGATTGCTTGGTAATATGCCCCTCGATGTCTGGCCCATTAATATTGCCTAGTATTGTTCTTATTTGAGCATAAATAAAAATATTGCTGTTGGCTATAAAGCGTTTTACCCAAACACAGCATCTGTGGGGATTTGAACCTAAGGCCCTAAAGAAGGTCCACAATGCTCATTATACTTAGATCTTCCAATATACACGTGGTTTCCTTTGATAATCCAGGCAACATTAATCTGCAAAGGCTTAACAGCATTTGGCAATGATACTAGGTTTACCTTGATTTCAAAAGTATTCACCTACAGAACACAAACTGGGATAGCATTTTATATATCACTATTTGGGAGTTTGAGGGTTTTCACACACAGCATAGGTCACAGATATTCAAGGCTTTCAACATTTAAAAAAGGCATGAGTTGTCAAAGTTAGGAGGCTCCACTGTCAGACAGAGTACCTGTATTACTAAAAATGCCAAATAATAATGCCGTAGATGTGGGCGTCTCAACCCGACCTTGTTCTTGGGCGCGCGGAGGCGTTTTTGGTTCCACACAAATGAGCGTAGCATCTTGTGGAATTTGACGGAGGAAGGTTTATTTAATTTATATGAAACAGCCAGGAAAACGAGCACATACAAAGGAAACATCAACATCTTGATAAGAGATTTCTTACCAATTATTGAAAGCACAAGTTGACTCCAGATTGTCGATCCTCCTTAAGACTGGGTTATAAATATGATGAAAGAAATCTCCTTGACTTTCTGAAAAGTATACAGCAGCGGCAGGTGCAGGTAGGCACAGTGGGGTGGGGCTCTGCAGGGGGGACGTCAACAGACGACGGAATAGGAGTTATTTATTTAATTTGCCCTATTCCATCATCTGTCGATATCCCCCCTGCGCGCCCCGCCCCACTGTCTCACCGCACTTTCCTACACAGGCCGCTGCTGAAATTATATGCCAAAATATCTCTTGGAGTATTCTACAAGTAGTTCTGTCAGGTAGAACAATTACTTTGCACCTATGAAGTATTAATCATACAAGATGAGTCTAATTCATTTCTTCATAGACTCCGTATGGAACACGCATACATGAAATAGATTGTTGATATAAAACATGTAACCCTGTCAGGTTCAATAATCATCAATTAACATCAGTGACATAAGAATGAAGTGAATAGGGTGCAACAAGATGACATACATGATTGAGTGAGAATATACACATGTGATAAGTGACATGCAAATATGTACACAATATACAAAAATAAAACTGTCCTTCCCAATTTTAACATGTGATCGCAAACGACCCCATGTGAGCTTTCTGATTATTGGGTCCAGGAGACCCGGTGGATATAGAGTGAAATGAACGTTAACGTTTCGACCCTGGAGTATACGGAAATAGGTAGGCGTCACAGTGGGTGTTCCTCAGGACAAGCAGACAACAAAAGGAGGACTGCCAATTCCAAATGAAGCTAACAACAAGTGGGAGTGTTAGAGGAGAGGTTTGAATTCAAGACATGCAACAATTTCTAAAATCTCCAATTGTGAGATTTGGTTGGAAGAGCAACAGCTTTAGAGCATAGACTTATCACACAAAGTTATAAGAAGAGAGGCCACAGGTACAGGTTATAGAGATTTAGGTCTTCTTAATGAAAATCTGTCAGCAGGAGACACATTCATTGTGAAGTTGGTTTTAAAATTATAGTGTGAATAATCCAACTGCCTCTCCTGGCTCAGTTCTTTCCTAGTATTCTGTTGAGCAGAGGGACTTATTGGACTCATTAGGTCAATCTACTTGCCCTGGGAACTGTAAGGGAAGTGTTTGCAGCAGTAGACAAATTAAAGCAGGCAGACCTGACGGATCTCATTCCTTGTAGACTCTCATAAAACTTTCGCTCTCTCTTTCCAAAGATCCCTTAATTGTGAGCTGTAGTGTCTTGTCTGCCAAAACATCTCAGTTCCTAGAGTCTCCGGAGATGAAAGGTTTCCTCACGGGGTAAAAAATAATGGCAGAAAAGAGGGAGGAAGGAGGAGAAGAAACAACTGCTTACACTTTAGTTTCAGAAGACACTCCTTTGCATCTTGGGGATATTGGGGGAGCATTCACTGGGCCGTGTAATTTGTTTTACAAAAAAGTCTCATGCAGGACTTAAAACAATCTCAGGACTGGCATTGCAACTCTCCTTCTCCCTTAGTTATCCTTCATCTTTGCTGTTCAGCCTCCTGGCGGCACCTACACCAAACAGCAGCTGAAGCTGCATACTTCACCTGGAGTCAGGCAGCAGGGAAGCAGGGAAGATCTGACAGAACAGCTGCAGGCCTATAAACCCCTGGGACCCAGAGCAACATTCTGCGATGTCATCTCCAACCTCATCAAACCCCCTAGCAATCGACACAGACAACTACGTTCTACTTGGCGATCTCAACTTCCCCATCGACGACCTCAGGGAGCCAAATTCCACCGTCTACCTGGAGAATCTGAACAACATTGGCCTCACCCAAATGGTCACCGAACCAACGCATAATGCCGGACACACACTCAACCTCATCTTCACCTCCAGCGACAAAACCAAATTCAGCCGCACCACAGAACTCACCTGGACTGACCACATCATTGTACACTTAACCATCACCAATACCTAGCATACGATCACCAGGCAACATATCTATTCCCACCACAGCTGAAGCAAGGTTAATGAAACTTAGTGGTCACAGACTCTCACCACCCCCCAACCCGAGGCACCAAAAGACCTAAACCAGGCCCTCCAGAACTTCACCACCTGTATCACCAACAGAGTTGCCCCATTGAAACCTACAAAAACCAACACGAACCCAAACATGCCAGTTAGTACAGCCCAGAATTCAGGGCCACCAAGCGCAACTGTCACCAACTGAACAAATGATGGCTCGCCACCAAGAACCCCACCAACAGAGCTGCTAACAAAATAGTCCTAAGCAACTATCATCAGCACATCAAAGAAACCAAGAAAGCAGCCATCACCACCTGCATCCTCTCTACTGCCAAGCACACAAAGGAACTCTTCAGAATACTCACTGAATACTCCACTCTGACAGCCATAGAGAACACCATCCTTTCCTCCCAAGATCTCTGCAATAGCTTCACAATCAATCAATCAATCAAAGCATTTATATAGCGCACTACTCACCCAAAGGGTCTCAAGGTGCTAGGGGAGGGGGGTCCGCTACTGCTCGAACAGCCAGGTCTTGAGTTGCTTCCTGAAGGCGAGGTGGACCTGGGTCAGGCGGAGGTGGGTCGGGAGGGAGTTCCATGTCTTGGCGGCGAGGTAGGAGAAGGACCATCCCCCTGTGGTGGCTCTTCGGATGTGGGGGACGGCGGCGAGGGCGTGGCCGGTCGATTGAAGCTGGCGTTTGGGAGTGTAGAAGTTGAGTCGGCTGTTGAGGTATCCTGGGCCTTGGTTGTATAGGGCTTTGTGTGCGTGGGTGAGGAGTCGGAAGGTGATTCTCTTGTTGACCGGGAGCCAGTGCAGGTCTCTCAGGTGTCCGGAGATGTGGCTGCGACGGGGGATGTCCAGGATGAGTCGTGCTGAGGCGTTCTGGATCCGCTGGAGTCTCTTCTGGAGTTTGGCGGTGGTTCCGGCGTAGAGGGAGTCGCCGTAGTCCAGACGGCTGGTGACGAGGGCCTGGGTGACCGTCTTCCTGGTCTCGGTGGGGATCCACCGGAAGATCTTACGTAGCATGCGCAGGATGTTGAAGCACGACGAGGAGACGGCGTTGACTTGTCTGGTCATGGAGAGGGAGGAGTCCAGGATGAAGCCCAGGTTGCGTGCGTGGTCTGTTGGTTTGGGTGCGCTGCCTAGGGCGGGGGGCCACCAGGAGTCGTCCCAGGCGGAGGGTGAGAATCCCAGGATGAGGACTTCCGTCTTGTCGAGTTCAGTTTCAGGCGGCTGTTCTTCATCCATTCGGCTACCTCTTTCATCCCTTCGTGAAGGTTGGCTCTGGCGGTGGCGGGGTTGTTGGTGAGGGAGAGGATCAGCTGTGTGTCGTTGGTGTAGGAGATGATGTTGAGGTTGTGCTGGCGTGCGATGTCTGCGAGGGGGCTCATGTAGATGTTGAAGAGGGTTGGACTGAGCGAGGAGCCTTGAGGAACGCCGCAGATGACTTCGGTGGCTTCAGATCTGAACGGAGGGAGGCGGACTCTCTGTGTCCTTCCAGCGAGGAAGGAGATGATCCACTCCAGTGCCTTTTCCTGGACTCCGACGTTGCTGAGGCGCTGTACTAGGGTACGGTGGCAGACAGTGTCGAAGGCCGCGGAGAGGTCTAGGAGGATGAGGGCCGCTGTTTCTCCGTTGTCGAGCAGAGCTCGGATGTCATCGGTGGCTGCGATCAGGGCGGTCTCGGTGCTCTGGTTGGCCCGGAAGCCAGACTGCGAGGGGTCGAGGGATCCGTTCGTCTCGAGGAAGGAGGCCAGCTGCTTGTTGACGGTCTTCTCGATGACTTTTGCAGGAAACGGGAGCAGCGAGATGGGGCGGTAGTTCTTGAGGTCGGTGGGGTCGGCTGATGGCTTCTTGAGTAGGGCGCTGAGTTTGGCGTGCTTCCAGCTCTCCGGGAAGGTAGCGGTGTCAAAGGAGGTGTTGATGATGTCCCGCAGGTGGGGTGCGATGACAGCGTCGGCCTTGTTGAAGACGTGGTGAGGGCAGGGGTCGGTCGGAGATCCGGAGTGGATGGAGTTCATTGTGCGGACGGTGTCTTCGGTGCTGATCGGAGTCCAGGCGCGGAGGGTGGTGGTGGGGGGCGGTGGTTCGGTCGTGGCGTGCGTCGGTTGAGTGCTAAAGCTGTTGTGTATGTCCGCGATCTTGTTGTGGAAGTAGGAGGCGAGGGAGTTGCAGAGGTCTTGCGACGGGGTGATGTCGTTGTTTCCGGCGTTGGGGTTGGAGAGCTCTTTGACGATGTTGAAGAGTTCCTTGCTGTTGTGTGCGTTGTTGTCCAGTCGTTCCTTGAATGCGGTTTTCTTGGTGGCGTGGATGAGTTGGTGGTGCTTTCGGGTGGCGAGCTTGAGGGCAGCCATGTTGTCTGGAGTTGGGTCTCTGCGCCAGGTTCTCTCGAGGGCTCGGCAGTTCTTCTTGGAGCTCTTGAGTTCGTCAGTGAACCATGGGGCTTTCTTGCTGCCGGGTCTGCTAGGCGGGGTCCTCAGGGGGGCGAGGTCGTCTGCGCAGTCGCTGATCCACTTCGTGAGGTTGGTGGCCGCCTGGCTTGGGTTCGTTGCTCTGGTGGGAGGGTTCATGCTCAGGGAGGTCGCGAACTGGTCGGCTGTGATCTTGTTCCAGCTTCTGCGTGCAACCTGTTGCTGGTGGTGGTGGATCGTGGTCCTTCTGAAGCTGAAGTGGACGCAGCTGTGGTCCGTCCAGTTACCACAGACTACCTTCACAGCAAGATCACCAATATCTAAAACAATTTCAACATCAAACCCTCCACCATCGACCCCAACAACCTTATCCAACCAGCAAACACCCGCCAAAACATCACCACTGGGTCACCACTCACTGCTCCAACCACCTCAGCCATCATGTCTTCCATCCAATCCGTGGCGCCTACCAACCCCTGCCCCATCACTTCTACAACCTTGCAATAACCCCAATCAGCACATAAATCACCAGCATCCTCAACACCTCCATCTCCACAGCATCCTTCCAGTTGCTGTGGAGCAACCTTCCAGGATAGATGGAAACATGAAGATGTCAGACTCCTCCTAAGGAAAGCCTCAGTAGACCCCAACAATCTAAAACATTATCACCCAAACTCCCTGCTCCCCTATACCAGCCAAAGTTCTCAAGAAAGCCATCAACCAGCAGCTCACCAAATTCCTGGAACAAAACCAATCAGTATTCCTTGCCAAACGCAGCACTGAGACCGCACTGATTGCCACCACAGACAACATCAGAACACTCCTCAACTGTGGAAAAATGGTTGTCGCGATCCTCCTCGACCTGTCCACAGCATTTGATACACAGTCTCCCACAATACCTTCATCAACATATTCTACAACATAGGCATACTGCACGATGCCCTCAACTGGATAGCTTCCTTCCTTACAGGATACACACAGGGCATCCAAGTGCCTCCCTTCACCTCTGCACCCAAAGACATATATTTGCGTTGTACAACAAGGATCATCTCTCAACTTCACCCTGTTCAAAATCTACATGACCCACTTCGCAGATCCCACGGACTCAACATAATCTCCTATGCAGATAAAAACCAACTGATCCTTTCGCTCAGGAAGGATCCTACCAACACCAAAACCAACTTCTGCAATTCCATGACTAACGTAGCCAGACGGATGGGAGGCAACTACCTCCAACTCAACTCTGACACAATTGAAGTACTAATCTTCGGAAAGAATACCTCAGCATGGGACCACAGCTGGTGGCCTGCAAAATGGGGACCCACACTCACACTGACCAATCACGCTTGCAACCTCAGCATCATCTTCAATAGTCAACTGACTATGAAATGACAAGTTAACACAGTCCCCGCCTCCTGCTTCCAAACACTGCATGCTCCGCAGAATCTTCTGATGGATCCCAACCAACACCTGAAAGACCATCACTCAAGCCCTCGTCACCAGCCACCCTGGCTATAGCAATGCCCTCTACTTCAGCATCTCCATCCAGCTCCTCAGAAGACTGGAGACCTTGCAGAACGCTGCAGCAGAACTTACTGTGAACCTTGTCAGATAAACCCACATTGCCTCCTCACCTGAGAGACCTCCTCTGGCTCCCATCCAGAAAAGATGTCCGTTCAAGATCCTCATGCATGTTTACAAGGCCCTCCACAACCTTGGGTCTGCCTAACTCAACCATCGACTAAACTTCCACCAACCCGCTACACACCTATGCTTCTCTTCACGCTCCCTCGCACCCCAGCATCCGCCACAGCAGCAGCCGCTCCTTCTCCCACATCACAGTCAAGACCTGGAAAGACCTCCCCCTCTAGCTCCTTGTAGCCCTCTCTCTGACTTCAGAAAGAGACTCAAGAAGACCAGGCTCTTCGACAGAGACACAGGACCCACATACCGCTTGGGGTGACAGAGTTGTGATTTACATATGCTGACTGATTGATTGATCTGCCAAACTGAAGCGCAGCTCCATGCCAATCGAGCACACATCTCTCTTGCTCCTGGCTTGCCACCAGTCACAGTGGGAATCTCTCCACTTTCCCCGAGGTGTGCTCCACCTCCTCTGCATTCCCCTCCTTGAAACTTTAAAAGGGGAAAGATAAGGGGGAACACCCCCACCCCAACTTGGGCATCCAAATGCTCAGGGAAGGCGCCGAAAGCTCAGGTGCAAGTGAGTGCAGGGGGGGGGGGGGGGGGGGTAGCGGATGGAGATCCGAGCTAGCTGCCCTGCAATCTAGCTCTTTCCACCATATTGATTCTACCAAAACCACAAAAGTTAGGAAAAATGAACTACCTCTTGCAGACATATAAACATGTTGGTGAGACAACTCTGCTTGTTCTTGAAAGCTGGGAAGATGGGGATCCAATTCCTAGTACAGAAAACCTTTTGTTGATAGCATATTTAGGAAAAAAAAGTAGGGGCATATTACCAAGCAGGGCGATAGGCAATTATCGCCGCTTTAGCGGCCGTTTTCGGCCGCTAAGCTGCGATAATTCTATCGCTCCATTAGCAAGCTGTCGTTAACAGCAGTTAGCGACAGCTTTAGGCGATAGCGAGCGGTTTGGGTCCCGCTTTGCATGTCAGCGATATTTATCGCTAATGACATGCAAATTGGGCGTACCCAACCTGTTAGCGACTGAAAGCAGTCGCTAACGTCGCTATCGCCTATTAGCAAGGCAGGCGTAGCGATGGAAAAATTCCCGCTATCGCCAACAAATAACGCCTGCTCTGACCAGTTCTTAGCCGTGTTATCCAATGGGAGGTGGATAACATGGCTAAGAGCATTTTGTCGCTAATGTGTGAATATCGCTGTATTCTCAGCGATATTCACGCTATCGCCGGAAAATGTATCGCTTTGGAGATAAAAGTTGCTAATAGCACGTTATCTCAGCGATAATTTCCGGCGATGCTTAGCGATATAAAATTCGTTGCTAAGCTTAGTTAGCGATAAATATCGCTAATCGTTGGTAATATGCCCCCTAATCTTTTCTACACTGCACTTTTTCCCAATTTTGTCCTAAAAAATCTACATGTTGTTTATATTATAGCTATTTTCTTGGTTCCTTCCAGGGTCATCTCGAAACCATGTGTATCTTTCGAATCCCCAGAATGTTGGAAAAAAAGCTATGAAGGTTTAAGCTCACACTACACCAAACATCCCAAAAAAGGCTTAGCACGGAGCTGGGAGGTGGGGGAGGGGATGGGATGGGATTCGGATATTTACTAAGCTGCCAAGAGCTTAAATAGGCTCGTGATATGTGGTGTATATATGTAAGGAAAGCACAGCATCATGTCTTCGCGCGTTTCCCCTTGATTATTGTGGGTCTGCTGATAACATCTCAAACAGCGCATGAGTCACCTTTCTGAGTCACTGTTCAAAGTCATATCAAAGCTTTTTGAAGAAGCCGTGATCAAGAACAATGACTGTACAATTCAGTCAGCAGCCAGATGTGGTCACATGAGGTATTATCTGTGGAAAAGCGGCACAGTGATGCTGCCTGCGTCATAGACCATGAGATCTGCTTCTCTGCCGCGCGCAGATGACTACATTTCCAAATACACTCTGTGAGGCTTACTGTCTACAGGTCCACTGGTAGATAGAGCACAGTGGATGGGAGAGGAAGCAATCTCCGTCCAACCCATACCTCAAACCACTTCAGCTAACTCCAGTAGCCGCAGACCTGTCGTCTGATGTCTGAGAAGACACTGGAGTCCTATTAAAACCCCCGATTGGCTAATATTTGTATGCTGATTTTAACTTTCTTAAATCCAATTACGTTTTCCCATGTTTTCATTCATTGAAGTATTTTTGCAAGCACTGGATAAGATATTTTTCAATTTGACGAATATTTTTTGTCTGTCAATGTTATTATGTATGGCACTATAGAAGAACGCACAAGTTAACATTTGACATCCATGTTTGGTTTTTGTGAGGCAGATGATAACGTAAATGCTGTTCTCGGCAATCGTGATTCTTTCTCTCTTTGTATATATCGTTTTGTTGGAATTAATCTCTCTATATTTATAGTGATAAATCTATCTTTATACATCTTGTTTTGCTCAGATGAAATAGAATTACAATTGACGAGCACCCTATTTACGTAGGTATCTGCGTCATAAGAAATGCATTTGTATTTACGTTGATCTATTTTGTATGCGTTCTGCCGAGAATCAGCAGGGAGGTTACGTTCAGAAACGTGTAGTGCGCTCGCCACCTCGCGGATAGGCAGTTGCCAATTAGACAGTCCGTATAGAACTGGTATTTTTTCAGGACCACCCGCGCTTGTTTTGAATGGAATCCACAAAACCTGGGGCATGAAGCCTGCACAAAAAGTCACGTTGTTCCTGCTAAGAAGACTATTTCTCCCGGGGAGTGGAAAGAAAGCATCATTTATTGCACGACGCTGTTTCAATGATAGGCGTTCTTTCAGCGCCACCTTCTGGCAATCGTGAAAAATATGATTTACGAAAACGGAGTCAATTCATAATGCAATGCTATATTTGACCTTCCTTCTTTAGCACTCGAAAGTTACATTTATGCTTCAGGCTAGACTAATCTAAATTGCCGACGAAGCAGACAAGTAGAGGCCATCAAAGCAAGGACCACCTGCGATTATAAATTACTTTGATCCAAACCTGACAGGTACATCCAGCCTCTGTGGCCCAAGGGCTTGAGCTGCCAACTTTACAACTGGGGAACCAGGTTCCTTGGCTCAACAAACACCTTGTGGTTCTGGGCAAACCACTTAACCTCCCCGTGCCTGAAACATATTAATATAAATGTGTCTGGTTCACATGTGAAAGAGGCTGGTTCGTGTATAACGTTCCAATGCCCTCGGGCCAAGCTCACGCTGTATAAAACTGCAAAATTAATTCAAGAAAGCACTGAAGAGGACCTCCTTCAAGAAGCTTTTGTAACGCAGAAGAATACCTCTGGGAAACCCCTCCCTTTCTACTTCCACCTCACCTTTCAAAAAGAGACCGAGCCCTTCAACCATACTAAAGCTCTCTCGCTAAGGTCCAGATTCTCAAAGGTTTAGCATCCGGTTAGCATTACCGTCGCTAAACCTTTTTTGGGATTCACAAATTGGTATTTGTGTTGGCGTCTGTGGCAAAGTAATGCAAAGCAGCGCAAAACTTTGCTTTGCATTACTTTACGTCAAGGGGGCGTTACATGAGTGCTACACAGGTATACCTTTGCTACCACCCATGCTTTTTGATGCTAAACCCTGTTCTCAAACATCAGTAGAAAGGGTGTAGCACCAAAAATTAATGTGGCTGAAAAGCAGGCGTTAAACAGAGAAATCTTTTAATCTCTCTGTACTTTTCGGACTTTATATGTGTGCTCCACTGTATAGCACACATACAAAGTACAAGAATCATTTCCACTTGTCTAGGAATAGTATTTTGTACAGGAAGAATACCTTTCCTATATAAAACCTATGCTAGACTCACGTACACACCCTAGCACTATGGCGCTAACGTATGTGCACAATGCTGGGCAGCTGAAATCAGTGCCAGCGCTAGGGAGAGGGGAGGAGAAAGACATCACTAGGTGAACATGGCGCTCTCCTGCTTGCAATGCTACAATGCAGTTCCTTGAAGTTGGTAGCTTTGGCCAATGCTACCACAGTGCTGACAACAACCAAATTCAACACTTTCGATCCGTGTCAGAAATCTTGTAAGTAGTACCTTTTTGTTCCAGCCGACTGCGGCAGTGTGAGCCGGCGGCGGCGGTCATCGAGGCTGCCGGGAGTAGGGGAACGTTGAAGCATGCGGTGCCAACAGGTCGCGGTGCAGGCAGTGGCTCGGTGGCGGTCGCCCAGCAGCTTCAGTGAGACCAGGGCTGCGGTGGAAAGCAGGGCGCTGCTCGTCGCAGTGCTGAAGGTCATGGTGCAAGCTACGGCGTCTGTCGAAGATCGACAGTTGGTGAGGCTGGTGTTGGTGGGCCGTGTCTGCGGTGTGGGACAGGGCAGTGCTTTATGTAGCTTATGAGCAGTTCCCCCAGACCACGGTGCAGACCAAGGCGGCGATGTCAGCTGGGAATGGCGGCGTCGGTGAGACTAGGGCGGCAGAGTGAAGAGAGGCGGTGCGGAGTGTGATGCCCACAGGTCTCGGTGCAAGCACTGGCGCGGTGGCAGTTGTCATCGCCGTTGAGACTAGGGTTGCGGTGCGAAGTGCAGATGTACCCTCTGATGTGCCTTCAGGTCACGGAACCACCAAAGGTCTTGGTTGCAGAGTCATGTTGCCGCTTCTCTCTCTGGCAACTGATACATGCGGTCCCAGAGGTGGTGCCCAGAGGATGGTGAACTCTTTGCTGTTCCTGAGGCTTCTTGAACAGGAGGCAACCTCTACCTCAAGCACTTTGAGAAGCTCAAACAACGAATTTGCAGAAAATTCAGTCCAGTCCATTCTCTGTCGAAGACAGAAGCAGCCACTGCAGGCCAACACAGCAAAGCACACAGTAAAGTGGTAGTTCTTCCTCACAGCTTCTCCATTTCTTCTTCTTGGCAGATTTCTGAGTCCGAAAACGTTTTATAGATCCAGGGTTTGGGCCTCAATATTTATACCACCTTTTCCTGTGTTCTCCTGTGGCAGAGAGTCTCTGTGCTTAGTCCAAACCAGTTCTGTCCTCTTTGGTCCAGCTTCCTGGCAGAGAGTGGGGACAGCATTGTGTGAGGCAGACCAGCCCTATTCTGGTACAAGGAAATCTCCTTGCACTACTCTAAATGCAGGCCAGGTCTCTTCAGCCCAGCCCTGACTCATCCAGGAAAGGCAGGACACACCTCAACGCCTCACTGGCTGTCTACAGTGACTGCACATCCCGGCCCCTGTTACTCCAAAGCCAGACAGTCAATCCACAAACCAGCAGCGACACACAGGATGGTTGAGCAAGAACATGCCTACTTTTTAAAAGTGCATTTTCAACAATACAATAAAAAAGCATATTTACTAAAAGATGCATTTTTACATTCTGAGTTCAGCATACTAAATTCCATTTCTCCAACTTGTCCCAATGGGAAGTTATACTTGTAAGATTTTACAAAATATCTCCCATTTTATCCCATGGGACAGAGAGCCTTTTAATAGTGAAAACAAAATACACTGTATTTCACTATCAGGACATGTCACACACACCAGTGCATGTCCTACTTTTCAACTACACTGCACCCTGACCAGACGGGTACCTTGGGCCTACCTTAGGGGTGCCTTACATGTAATAAAAGGTAAGGTTAGGGCTTGGCAATTGTGTGCAATTGCCAAGTCAACATGGCAGTAAAAACTGCGCTCAAACACTGTAGTGTGGGTCTGAGATAACTTTACAGGGCTGCCTACGTCTGTGCGTGGAACAACCAGTGCTTTAGGCCCACTAGTAGCATTTGATTTACCGGCCCTGGCCCTCTCAGTGAACCTTGCTAGAGACTTACCAGTAAATCACACATGCCAATCATGGAAACTCAAATCCATAACATAATTTACAGTAGGAGCACTTGCACGTTAACACTGAACAGCAGTGAGAAAGTGTGCAGAGACACTAATCCAGCAAAAACAGAGTCCAAACCAGGAGGACAGAAAGCAAAAAGACAGAGGAAACACTGCAAAATATGTCAGGTCTAACAAATAGTTAATCTGCACTGCCTCCTAATTTATTGTGTAATTACAATATTTTCATGTCTTGGAGTTAGATAGTAAACCCGCCATCCCCTGATTGTGTTTTTTTATTTTAATGGTTGACGGTGACTAGAACAACAACAACGCCAACTCTGCCACCCTGATCGACAACCTCGCCAACCTCGGCCTCAGACAACTTGTCACTGCGCCCACCCACGTTGCTGGACACACAGTGGACCCCATCTTCTCCATGAGCACCCACATCGCCTACCATCACACCGCGAGTTCCACTGGACCGACCACCACTGCATCCACTTCACATTCAAGAATCCAACCACGCACCACCGCACCCAACTGCTACCCCGCCGCTGCTGGAGCAAAGTCACTGAAGACCAGCTGACCACCACCCTCACCCAGAACCCACCTACCGACCACAGAGACCCAGACGCTGCCGCCCTCGCACCACTCAAGAAACCCTCCAACAGTCACACCAGCAGGAAAGCCACCTGGTTCACCGACGAGCTCCAGACCTCCAAACGCGCATGCCGGAGACTTGAGAAGAAATGGCTCTACGAACGCACACCGAACAGCCGTGCAGCCCTCAAGGATGCTACCCACAGACATCACCACCTCATCAGACTAGCCAAGAGATCCTCCTTCACAAACCACCTGGAGAACAACGCAAACGATAGCAAAGAGCTCTTCAGCATCGTGAAGGAACTCTCCAATCCCAGCGTCAACACCAATGACAACCCGCCCTCACAAGAACTGTGCGACTCGCTGGCCACCTTCTTCCACTGCAAGATCACTGGCATCCATGACAGCTTCAACACCACAACCACCCCTACTACGCCAGAACCCACCCCCCCTGCGAGCACCACCCACACCTTCCGACTAACCTCCTTAGTCAACGTCAATGACGACGAAACACGCGAGATCATGAACTCCATCAACTCAGGAGCTCCGTCAGACCCGTGCCTCCACCACGTATTCAACAAAGCAGACGCAATCATCGCACCCCAACTTCGAAAGGTCATCAACTTCTCCTTCGAAACAGCGAGATTCCCAGAAAGCTGGAAACACGCCAAAATCAGTGCCCTCCTTAAGAAGGCCAAGGCGGACCCCAAGGACCTCAAAATCTTCCGGCCCATCTCCCTACTCCCGTTCCCGGCGAAGGTCATCGAAAAAATATTCAACATACAACTGGTCCACCACCTAGAAGACAACAACATCCTTGACCCCTCCCAGTCCGGATTCAGATGAAACCACAGCACCGAGACAGCCCTCATCGACACCACAGACTACATCAGGCACCAACTAGACAACCGCAAAACTTCAGCTCTCATCCTCCTGGACCTGTCAGCCGCCTTCGACACGATCTGCCACAGCACTCTAAAGACACGTCTCCAAGAAGCCGGCATCCAAGAGAAAGCCCTCGACTGGACCACGTCCTTCCTCTCCGGCAGAAACCAGAGTGTCTGCCTCCCCCCTTCAGATCCGAAGTCACAAACATCATCTGAGGCATCCCCCAAGGCTCATCCCTCAGCCCGACGCTATTTAACGTCTACATGGCCCCCCTCGCACAAGTGGCCCGCCAACACGACCTCAACATCATCTCCTACACCGATGACACCCAGCTCATCCTCTCCCTCACCAAAGACCCGCACATCGCCAAAACCAACCTCCACAATGGAATGAAGGCTATTGCCGACTGGATGAGGAGCAGCTGTCTGAAGCTGAACTCGGACGGGGGACCTCATCCTCGGACCCACCCCCTCAGCCTCAAACGACTCCTGGTGGCCGACCACACTGGGAACAGCACCGACAACCACCAACCATGCACGCAACCTAGGATTCATCCTTGACTCCTGCCTCTCCATCTCTAAGCAGGTCAGTGCCGTCTCCTCCTCCTGCTTCAAAACCCTCCTCCTGCTCCGCAGGATCTACAAGTGGATCCCCACCAAAACTAGAAGAACAGTGACACAGGCCCTCGTCAGCAGCAGGCTGGAGTATGGCAACCCACTCTACGCAGGAATCCTAGCCAAACACCTGCGTCGACTACAACGCATCCAAAATGCCTCTGCCCGACTGACTCTCTGCGGCCCCCGCCGCAACCACATATCCCCCCACCTGAGAGACCTACACTGGCTTCCCATTGACAAGAGGATCACCTTCAAGCTCCTCACCCACTCACTCAAAGCTCTCCACAACGCCGGACCAGCCTACATGAACAACAGACTCAGCTTCTACACCCCCACCGCCAGCTCTGCTCCGCCAGCCTCGCCTTCGCCACAGTCCCCCGCATCCAACAAACGACCTTCGGCAGCAGATCTTTCTCCTACCTCGCCGCCAAGACTTGGAACTCCCACCCCACCCACCTCCGGCAGACCCAAGACCTACTCACCTTCAGAAGACTCCTCAAGACCTGGCTCTTTGAATAGTAGCAGCACCCCCCCTCCCCTCAGTGCCTTGGGACCCTCATGGGTATGTAGTGCGCTCAATAAATGCTCTGATTGATTGATTGATTGATTGATTGATTGATTGATTGATTGGAGTTAGAATAGTACATCTAGACCCCGCAAAAGTATTGTTACACCAAAGCCATTTACAGACGCGTCACCGGCCACCTCGTAAGCACCAGCCCTTCGATATCAAATAATCAGGATTCAGATCCAATCACAGTACAGAGACAGTTGTCATCGCAGCAATAGACAACATCTGGATGATCCTCTACTGAGAAGAAACCATGGCCCTCATCCTTCTCCATTGCTCAGCTGCCTTCGACATGGACTCCCACCCCATCCTGGAAAGACAACTACACCAGACTGCATTCCATGGACTCACTTTCAAATAGATCTGGCTTTTCTGAACCAGTAAAACCCAAACAGTCAACATAAAGTCTTACTCTTTGGAAGCCTGGAAACTCATCTGCAGAGTACCTGAAGGCTCCCCACTCAGCCTGACTCTCTTCCACAGCAACATGACTGCACTGGCCGATGTTATCCAAGCACATGACATCAACATTCTCATCTTCGCCAACAACACACAACTGATACTATCCCTCTCAGACAAATACCCAGCACAAGGAATGACTTCACTCTCTCAAGTGCTGCCTGGATGAAGGTCAACTGACTCAAGCTGAACTCAAACAAGACTGAAGTGATGTTCTTTAGAAAGGATGTATCACTGTGGGACTCTACCTGGTGGCCTTCAGACCTCTAACCCACTCCCAAACTCAGGTCATATACTGGAAACCTTGGGATCATCATCAACAGCATGATGGACATGTCCGCCCAGCCGAATGCCTCTGCCAGATCCTTCTTCCACTCTCTGAGGATGATGAGAAAGGTTTCCAAGTAGCTCCTAAAGTACACCAGAAATTCCATCACCCAAAAGGTAAGGGCAATTTTATGGTTTGGGGGTAGTGGTAACGGGTAGTAAGGGTAATTTTAGGGTTAAGGGGTGGATAGTGGTAAAAGGAGGTAAGGATACTTTTAGGATTGAGGGTTGGTAGTGGTAAAGGAAGATGAGGATAATTTGAGGGTTTAGGATGGATAGTGATAAAAGGAGGTAAAGGTAATGTTATAGTTCAGGGGTGGGTAGTGGCAAAAGGAGGTTAGGGGTAAATTAATAACATAGGGGTTTGAGAGTCCCCCCAAAACAATAAGAAAAATAAATTGTAATTAAGTACACAGTGGCTCTCACCATAGGAAAGGATTTTTATTGGGTGATAAAAAATATTGGCACCGTTTGTAGAACCTTCATGAAACTTTCCCCAAAAAATGCTTCACCCACTTCTCCTTCTTGGAAAGTTTTGGGGTGAACTGTTAAGTGGGGACCAAGAACATGGAGGACAGAGGGGCAAATGTATTTCCCCATAGAATTTCCTATGGGAACTTAAGACACAGCTGCAGCCAAAGTGGCTCACATAATTACACCAAATTTGGCAGAAGGCTAGTGCTTGGTCCAAACAGCATACTTTTGTGAGTAAATCAGTTAAGTAGTGTTTGATAAATTAAGGTTCCGATTTTATAGATATCTAGGAACCTAATACCACAGTGGTACTCCAGGAGGGCTCCTGCAGGTCTGCTCATGAAAAATGGGATTTGAGTAGCCGGTCTTGAGGGGGCGCTGTGGGACTGCCTGATATGATAGGTTGGCAGCATTGGAGAAAAATGTTGCAGCCGTCATTACAGGATTTGTGGATTCAGTCTCCAAGTCCAGAAAAATAAAGGGACAATTATATAAGGGAACAAAGCAGGGATAATCTGACAGTCAAGCCCTTGTGGGGAGTCATGGGCAACAAAACTTAAAAGTGGGACTAATGCAGAACTCAGCATGGGCCCCCTTGTTGTCTCCAGGGAGGAGACCCGTGGAACAAAATAAAGCCGTACCATGAACAGCCTTCTCCCTGTAAGAAATTCTTTGTAGAGAGGTAGGTGCCTCATCAAATCATACTATACACAGCCTTCACCTTGCTTAAGGATGTGAGTGGTGGGATGTCAACAAGCCATAGGGCTTGGTGCAGGTCCTGGCCACAGTGTACTGCTTATTACCATACATATTACATCTCTCATAACATGTTCTATGACATTATTGATAACATAAATAGGACACCTGACATGACATAATTAATGACAACATTGTGCATGGAGGGGCGTAAGTTATAGTAACCGGGGGATTTCAGGGGATTTCTTAAGTATAAAATGTAATACTTGTGACATTTTCACCTAACTATAACACCACTTTAACCTTTGTGTTTTTTAGTGAGTATATCTCTTGTATACAGTTTTGGGAATTACAAACCTCTATAATCCTTGGATCCGAAGCTCTAGCCAGAAGCAACCACCATGTCAAGAACAAATCTACATCCTAACTATACACTGTTCATCCTGGAGAAAGTCACTAAGTGCCAATTTACAATAGCATATTTAAAAATATATAAAAAAATGTAACATCTATCACATGGGGTTGGAGATTTAGGGCCTTATTAAGAGTTTGGTGGTCCTACAGAAGATGGTGCAGTGCGCCGCCCATTGTGGGACCGCAAAACCCACCATGTGACCGCCAGTCAGATTAGGAGTTTATTCCTGATCTGGTGGGTGGTCCTGTTGTGGTCTAACTGTGGCGGTCTGGTCGGTTCATAGAAAAGCCTACCAAGCAGACCACCACTCTCAGAATGCCACCTGCACCTTCCACCACAATGTGGCATACATGCCACACTGTGCAGGAATTGGGGGTGCAAATTGAGGCATGCACTACATGTGCAGGTGGCTCTATGAGGGCACCATTAGTTGCCTCACCACCACCCTGTTCATGGTGGGCTCACGGCCATGAAAAGCGCAATGATGAGGCAACTTGAAATATGCTTGGCGGTGCCGCTGTGGCACCACCAACATATTTCTGCCTCTGGCGACTGTGTAAACGCCATGGGATCCTGGATCCCTGTCAGTCGCAGCAGTCCTCTGGTGGTCTGACTGTTGCAGTCGTAATACAGCATGCGGTCCTGCAGTGCGTCGGTGGTCAAACCACCACCACAGTCCACAACTCTTAATCAGACCCTTCATCTAAGCCACCATTTGAACTAACTAACTCTGAATGGTCTGCTTCATGAAATATTTTACTGAATAATTCAACAATGGCCCAACTATCAGCATCTGTTAAAGACATCATTAAAAAAATACAGATGATAAAAATAAAGCTACAAAATGAACTGGAACTTCTATAGAACACAAAAAGAGACTCTGAAGTGGCAAAATATGGAGGATTGCAGAAGTAAAACATGATGACATACAGAAATGCTTTTAAAATGATATCTGCAAAACTAAAACAAAACACTTTAAGAATTTGTATACCTCCTCTTCCATCTCATAACTTCATAAATCTCTCTGTTTTGGGAAATTCCATTGTCAGTATAAGTCCTGTGAGTAAACAGCATAAAAAGCAAAAAGAAGTTTGTAAGGCAAAAAAGACTGCATAGCATCACCCAACTACAACTCTTCCAGACATCAGACCAGTTATTGACTTTATTGGAGGACTCCTAACACCAGGAGATTTAAGCCTCTTGTGCAAAGGCCTCTATTTCCGTCCTGTATCTAAGGACAATAATACAGCCAACATGATGAGAGACCTATAAACTAAGCCTTGGCGGAGTTCGAGTAGCAGCAATACGCGGAATTCTCCTAAGCGGTAAAAAAACAAAGTCCCACTACACGGAGTTCCACAGGCGGGCAGCTGCTTTTCCCGCCTGTTCATGTACCGTTTCTGCCATACGACAATGTGGATTGCGTGTTTGGTGTAGGGGTGGGCGGAAGGGACTTACGCGGGGAGGCACGGAGATTAAACCAATCTCCGTGCCTCTCCGCATATTTACGTTACGCGACACCCGCCCGCCTCCCGCCTCCCGCCCGCCTTCCGCCCGCAATATTAAATAACATTAAAGCCTAAATTAAGATTGAAAAAACCTACCTTATCGCGGGGTCATCTTCCTTGTCCATCCAGCCTTCTTCTTGGAACTGCCCATGCACATTCTCTACCTTCATTGCGAAAGGCGGAAGGGGCAAATCTCTGCACATTTCATGGGCGGAACAGAGATGTCTGCCCACCCCTAGTTTGGTGGGAAAAATCATGTGAACTACACCAGGCGGTTGCGCATGGGTGCGCCCATCTTGTTTTCTTCTCTATTATGGTGCTGGGGCCTACTTCCCAATCTTCCATAAATCTTTTCAATCTTTCTTTACCAAAACTTTTTTCTGATCTTTTTTATTTATGATCTTTCCCCCTGTCTTCTTAAGTGTATATTTTGCATTTTTTTCTTCTTTTTGTACAGTTTTTCTCTATTACTTGCTTCCTATTTTTTTTTTACTTCCTACCTTTTTCTCCCTTCATTTTTTAATACTTTCTGCATTGTCTTTTCTGCTCCTCCCAGCTTCATGGCAGAGACCCGTGCCACTAAAAAAGTGACAAAGAAGGCTGTGCCCAGAAGGGGTGCAGCCCTGGACCTTGTTTTCAGAGGTACAGGTGGCAGCGCTGTTTTTTTGTGTGCAGCGCGCCACCTCCCCTTCACCCTGGCAGCAGGCTGTAGGCCTGGGTCCAGATATGGGCTCCAGAAGCACCAGAAGCAGTGGGCAGGGGTGCGCCGGACAGTGTATCGCTGCTCTGGGGTCTGGTGCACCCACAATCAGCTGCGCACTGGTGGTCTGACATCCTGGACTGAGAGCAGGATCTGCTGGACCTGCTGGTGGTGAAGGTCGCTGGGCTTGGTGAGAATAGCTAATTATTAATATTATTATCACTTGTGTGTTCTACGATATTGCTAATATTTTTTTCCCAAATACCAAGCATGCTGCTCACATGCAGGTGAGTTACGTTTACAAATGTTATATTATTTGATCAATATTCTTCTAGACAGGTGCTTAGCGTTACCTAATTGTACTTGTTTGCAACTTTGCGCTTGCTTCGGCTGAATATGTAAGAACTTAAGTAATGCAGAATAGAGAGGGACTCCTTTCCTTTGTCCTGTCACTAAGATGCTTGTAGTTAGTATTAGTTATTTAGAGGCGCGCGTCCTCTCACTTCAGTTCTTAGAACCTTTTTGTAGTTAGTACAGTGACAAGCAACCAACTAATTTGATGTATGCATTTTCCCATCTATGCACTTAAAAACTAAATGCAGACTTAGTGAATTGGCCCTTCAAAAAGTGGGTTGAGAATGATTTTGAATGAGATCGGAATTGAGAAGCAAATATCATTTGTTGCAATTTATTCCAAAGACTTTGGAATAAGCATGATGTGTAGGTTCAGGAAATATTGAATCGTGTTAGGATGGTTCGCGATACTAGTCTACTACTAGTCAATATGATTTAGGAGAGCTCAATATTATTGAAATTGCTGTTTCATGTTCAAAAGGTTTTAGGGAGAGATTATTTATTTACCACCAATTATTTCTTGTCTCTTTAATTATGTCTTACATCAGGATCCAGGGTCAGGAGGTCATCTGAGGTGGGTGAGGGAGCTGGAGGTGCCTCCCAGGAAGAACGCTCCTCAGCCGATTGCTCTGCTGGCCCCAGTATGTCCTCTTGTTGTTAATATATTCCCTAACTTTTACTGCTTTCTAATTTTGGGGTATATTCTCAAGAACGTGTGATAACCATTGCAAAAGTTACTTAACACAACCCTCAACATCGCAGTCTATCGCGGGAAACTCACGCCGCATTAACCAAGTATTCACAACATGGCGGTACCATGCGATAGTCACCAGATAACCCATCAAATGGGTGCATTAAAATCAACGCCACGCCGCAAAAATCTGTCTAGCCGTTGAGAATATTGTGGTGTGGTGTTTTCACAGCCTTTTGCTCAGGAATGCCTACTCTGCATCTCATTAGCAATAGTTGCCGTGGTCATCCGTGGCGATGTTTTTAGCAGCTGCTATCGCCGGAAAACTGGTGATATGGGCTGTTTGGGCCAGCTTGTGAATGGGGTGGTAACTTTATCGCAAATTTGGCTGCGATTAGGTACCAATAACTAGGTGATAGCTCCTTGCGAATATGGCCCCTTATTTTTTCGAAAATCCTCTTCGATCTG
Source organism: Lissotriton vulgaris (assembly GCF_964263255.1). Taxonomy (NCBI): domain Eukaryota; kingdom Metazoa; phylum Chordata; class Amphibia; order Caudata; family Salamandridae; genus Lissotriton; species Lissotriton vulgaris. The sequence goes on from NC_141685.1 coordinate 1,475,215,985, forward strand.
TCCATTTCAAAAATCTTGTAATCCCTGCATTATCCTATTTACTAAGTTATTTTATATTTCTAGTGTCACCCAACTACAACTCTTCCAGACATCAGACCAGTTATTGACTTTATTGGAGGACTCCTAACACCAGGAGATTTAAGCCTCTTGTGCAAAGGCCTCTATTTCCGTCCTGTATCTAAGGACAATAATACAGCCAACATGATGAGAGACCTATAAACTAAGCCTTGGCGGAGTTCGAGTAGCAGCAATACGCGGAATTCTCCTAAGCGGTAAAAAAACAAAGTCCCACTACACGGAGTTCCACAGGCGGGCAGCTGCTTTTCCCGCCTGTTCATGTACCGTTTCTGCCATACGACAATGTGGATTGCGTGTTTGGTGTAGGGGTGGGCGGAAGGGACTTACGCTGGGAGGCACGGAGATTAAACCAATCTCCGTGCCTCTCCGCATATTTACGTTACGCGACACCCGCCCGCCTCCCGCCTCCCGCCCGCCTTCCGCCCGCAATATTAAATAACATTAAAGCCTAAATTAAGATTGAAAAAACCTACCTTATCGCGGGGTCATCTTCCTTGTCCATCCAGCCTTCTTCTTGGAACTGCCCATGCACATTCTCTACCTTCATTGCGAAAGGCGGAAGGGGCAAATCTCTGCACATTTCATGGGCGGAACAGAGATGTCTGCCCACCCCTAGTTTGGTGGGAAAAATCATGTGAACTACACCAGGCGGTTGCGCATGGGTGCGCCCATCTTGTTTTCTTCTCTATTATGGTGCTGGGGCCTACTTCCCAATCTTCCATAAATCTTTTCAATCTTTCTTTACCAAAACTTTTTTCTGATCTTTTTTATTTATGATCTTTCCCCCTGTCTTCTTAAGTGTATATTTTGCATTTTTTTCTTCTTTTTGTACAGTTTTTCTCTATTACTTGCTTCCTATTTTTTTTTTACTTCCTACCTTTTTCTCCCTTCATTTTTTAATACTTTCTGCATTGTCTTTTCTGCTCCTCCCAGCTTCATGGCAGAGACCCGTGCCACTAAAAAAGTGACAAAGAAGGCTGTGCCCAGAAGGGGTGCAGCCCTGGACCTTGTTTTCAGAGGTACAGGTGGCAGCGCTGTTTTTTTGTGTGCAGCGCGCCACCTCCCCTTCACCCTGGCAGCAGGCTGTAGGCCTGGGTCCAGATATGGGCTCCAGAAGCACCAGAAGCAGTGGGCAGGGGTGCGCCGGACAGTGTATCGCTGCTCTGGGGTCTGGTGCACCCACAATCAGCTGCGCACTGGTGGTCTGACATCCTGGACTGAGAGCAGGATCTGCTGGACCTGCTGGTGGTGAAGGTCGCTGGGCTTGGTGAGAATAGCTAATTATTAATATTATTATCACTTGTGTGTTCTACGATATTGCTAATATTTTTTTCCCAAATACCAAGCATGCTGCTCACATGCAGGTGAGTTACGTTTACAAATGTTATATTATTTGATCAATATTCTTCTAGACAGGTGCTTAGCGTTACCTAATTGTACTTGTTTGCAACTTTGCGCTTGCTTCGGCTGAATATGTAAGAACTTAAGTAATGCAGAATAGAGAGGGACTCCTTTCCTTTGTCCTGTCACTAAGATGCTTGTAGTTAGTATTAGTTATTTAGAGGCGCGCGTCCTCTCACTTCAGTTCTTAGAACCTTTTTGTAGTTAGTACAGTGACAAGCAACCAACTAATTTGATGTATGCATTTTCCCATCTATGCACTTAAAAACTAAATGCAGACTTAGTGAATTGGCCCTTCAAAAAGTGGGTTGAGAATGATTTTGAATGAGATCGGAATTGAGAAGCAAATATCATTTGTTGCAATTTATTCCAAAGACTTTGGAATAAGCATGATGTGTAGGTTCAGGAAATATTGAATCGTGTTAGGATGGTTCGCGATACTAGTCTACTACTAGTCAATATGATTTAGGAGAGCTCAATATTATTGAAATTGCTGTTTCATGTTCAAAAGGTTTTAGGGAGAGATTATTTATTTACCACCAATTATTTCTTGTCTCTTTAATTATGTCTTACATCAGGATCCAGGGTCAGGAGGTCATCTGAGGTGGGTGAGGGAGCTGGAGGTGCCTCCCAGGAAGAACGCTCCTCAGCCGATTGCTCTGCTGGCCCCAGTATGTCCTCTTGTTGTTAATATATTCCCTAACTTTTACTGCTTTCTAATTTTGGGGTATATTCTCAAGAACGTGTGATAACCATTGCAAAAGTTACTTAACACAACCCTCAACATCGCAGTCTATCGCGGGAAACTCACGCCGCATTAACCAAGTATTCACAACATGGCGGTACCATGCGATAGTCACCAGATAACCCATCAAATGGGTGCATTAAAATCAACGCCACGCCGCAAAAATCTGTCTAGCCGTTGAGAATATTGTGGTGTGGTGTTTTCACAGCCTTTTGCTCAGGAATGCCTACTCTGCATCTCATTAGCAATAGTTGCCGTGGTCATCCGTGGCGATGTTTTTAGCAGCTGCTATCGCCGGAAAACTGGTGATATGGGCTGTTTGGGCCAGCTTGTGAATGGGGTGGTAACTTTATCGCAAATTTGGCTGCGATTAGGTACCAATAACTAGGTGATAGCTCCTTGCGAATATGGCCCCTTATTTTTTCGAAAATCCTCTTCGATCTGTCCATTTCAAAAATCTTGTAATCCCTGCATTATCCTATTTACTAAGTTATTTTATATTTCTAGTGTCTGTATTTTACCTCAAACTGTCTAGGCCTGTACTAGTTTATCTGTACTTTCCTTTCTTCTGGGTTTTCGGTCATCTTTCCCTCTCCCCATATATATTTTGTGGACTGCCTAGTGGTGGTACCGTAAGACTCAGTGAACCCATTGGTCCTTACTACTCTACTAGTACTAGTACTACTAGTCTGCTGTGTAGAATGGGAGCCCAATTAAGGTATTCTATGCTTGTTTATTGAGATGAGAAGGCTTTCTTTTACTTTCTCAGGCTCAATCAGTAAAACGAGAGAGTGACAATGGTCATATTGGACACCCCAAAGTTGTTTATTCTTCTTATCTAGGCCTAGTATTATTAGTAGCAGTTGATGGTGAACTGATTGCCGTGCACCATGGCTTGATGGAAGTATGAGTAGGATGGCACCATACATTTGCCACCCAAGAAGACTTTATATCCATTTGTTTGGCCAGTTGGCCACTCTTCTTTCTTTTCAAAAACTCAGATTCACTAGCCGTTCAGTTCAGTCCTTTACAAGTTGTCTCTCTTCTTGGGAGGTTTTTGAAAAAATTGTCACCAACAAAAACAAAATACCTGACCGGATATTTTATAATTTTGATAGGACAAACTGTGACTGTTTCAAATTGCTAGTGAGGTATGTGGTGTATGTATTTTAAATTTTGCTACAGAACAAATAAATAGGGGAAATGTTTAATGTTTTTTCTAGCCTTACCGACCACCAGTGGGCATTGTGGCGCCATCCTGGGAGCAGCAGATGCGGTAGCTGCAGGGGGTGAGCCAGCGGCAATGAAAGGCAGTGGTAAGTCATATTTCTTGCTTATTGACAATTTATATACTCGCTGCAAGGGTCTGATTACAATGCAGCTGTAAAAGGCTCCGACACTTGGTCAGAGCCTTTATGGCCACACAGTAGTGGGCCGGTCGCATTCCTTTCCGATCACCTCATTTTGATAGAGGCGGTCGTAAAGGAATCCAACCGGTCAGTCTTCCAATAGGCTTGAAGAGCCCGTCAGCCAGTCGGAACATGGCCTGTAACCTTCAAGGGTGGTTCTTTCTGCCCTTGAATTAAAATGTCGGCTTTCGCCAGCTTTTCCATGCTGGCCTTTTCGACACAGAAAGGCTGTCAGAACTCGACTTTGGTGTCTCCCAGCAGAGGCCTCCTTGGATGCACGGCCTCCGGTTGGGGGCTGAGGTGCCTGCCAGGGGATGCAAGGATGAACTGTACCTACCATTGTGCTATGGGAGCATGCATTTACAGCCAGAATGCATGCTTCCATAGTAGAATTTCGGAATGTGACTTAACAGGGTTCGGTCGCATTCTAATGGGGTGGTCAGGATCGCCGACTGGGTGTCGTGGGTCCCATGACCAATGCAGTGTCGGGCGGATGTGATTTCACCTGACATCATAATGACCCCCTGAGGTTCCGTGACGATCGTAAGTGGTGTTTTCGACTCGCACGAATATGGTCGAGTCTGGTATCTATGAACCGCAAATGACGAGTTTAGTGGGTGTGCGCAGTTTCGCTGTGCTAACCTGAACCGTTCGCTTGTTTCGTGGGTTTTCTATCTGTACCCACGGGTTCCATCTTAGATACGGCATCCATTTTGTCTCTTGCCCTCAAGTAGCCAGCGAACGGACGCTGTCCGCTTCGCGACCCTGGGATTCCCAAGACTCTTGCGGAAGACACATTTCCTTTGAAAGTGTCTTTATGATGAGGGGGATGATACTGTAAGGCAGATGGCCCTGCTCGAGGCTCATCTTGCCATGCCGGTCTATTGTCTCAGCCGTGCATCTCATTAGGCACGTCCCTTTGATGCCTGCAGCTCGTGTTTCCCGATACCACCCCTTTTTTTTTTTTTACACCCTTTCCGATCTCCCCACTGTTTCTGCCTTCCTCTGCACCTGTCCCTGTTCCTTCTTCGATCTGTTTACTACCGATTGGAATGCACTAATGGTCGGAAGATGGGTTTTTACAGTTGGGAACCGCCAAATGTTTCTGTACTTATGTTCCGGACTTTGAACACATCAAAGCGACCCCTCTCGGGGATAATTATGGGAACCAAGTTGTAAACCTTTGTGTACCATGTTAACCTATGAGAGAAGTGTGTATAAAAAGGAGCGATCCACAGTAGCAAATTGAATCAGATCCCGCGAACATACCGACTGTGTACTTTACGTGACTTCTGTGTTCCCTGCAGTAAATAAACCTTGAATCTTTGACGCTGAAGGAAGTGTCCCGTGTCTCTGTCATTTGTACGCCGGAACAGGTTACCCACGAAGGTTTCAGGTGTTGTCCCCTGGCACCGCTGGGTCTTAAATAACCCAGTCCTTCAGTTGGCGCCCAACGTGGGGCTGCATCAGTGGTACCGGTCCAAGCCCGACGATCGTGAGGAACTTCATGTGAAATCTCCGAGGGAAGGTGCACCCCGCTTCATTGATCCTGTTGTCGAAATAAGTGGCCCGATGACTTTTCCCGGGAAGATTCCCGCCTCCTGACGGCTGCGACGGACTGCTGCCCTGACTGTAGACCTGTTTTGGCGCCTGGCGTAGACCTTGGTACAGCGAGACGATTGACGGGCCTTCCTGGTGACGCCATCGATCTTTGAGTTAAGTATTTGTGGGTCGCTCCCAGAGTCCTTGGTTGTGGTTGCTTAGTGGTTGCATGGTTCCATTGCATTTGTGGATCTTCGTACTTGGTTCTTTGTTGTGATATTTGACGACTGCAGCCGCCAAAAACCGAGGGTTTTTGCTCTTTGCTGGGACTTGGTAAATCCCGTAACCCTTGAAGTTTATGAAACTCGGCTAGTGTGCAAGATGCCGGGTCGTAGTACTTTGTTTAGTTGTTTCAGACGTTGTGGTACGGATTTCCGGCTGGAGGACTCGTGTCCGATACCTCCGGTTGGAACTCCCACTTATGAGCTTTATAGTAAGCACGGGTTAGGTCCGATTACCTTTAATGAATATTGGATTTGTTACACCAAAAAAGATGGTGTCCTTAGTTGGCCACCCCATGGTAGTTTTGAGACCCCGATTTTAGATAACCTTGAGGCTAAATTGTTTAAGAAAAAGTCAAGGCCGGCCATGTTTGATGCCTTTCGGTTGTGGCGTAAAGAAGCCCGACAGAAAGAGATCAGACAGACAAAACGTAATCAGAGAGATGGTGTTGCTACCATTGTAAAGAAAGCAGAGCAGTTTCAGCGTGATAAGGAGGAAAAGGAAAAGGAAGTTTTTGACAGGCTTCAGCGTATGACTATAGATAAATGTTATCCTGCTTTGCCAACGGAGTCGGATAAGAAGGAGGAATTAGTTGAGGATCCTTTAATGTCCTATCTTATGAAGTCACCACCTACGTACCCACAGGGTACCGCAGCTCCTGCGATTCCTCCTGTACCTGCTCCTGCACCTGCTCCTCAACCTGTTCTTCCGACTGTTCCTGCTCCCTTGCCTATTGCTGTCCCTACTGCTCCTCCGCTTGTACTTCCACATACTCCTGCTCCCGCTACTGCTCCTGTTCTACTTACTCCTATTGCTTCTTCTGTTCCTACTCCTTCTCTTGTTTCTACTCTATCGTATACTTCTCCAACTACTCGACGTCGTACCCCTTCAATGGCTGCAAATTTTGCAAATTCTCTTGGACCTATTCTTGAGTCCGCTGATTCGGACGGTCCACAAAGACGTAGTCAGCTTCCCGGTAATAGGGAACGTGCTGCGTTGTACAATATGGCGATGTCATGGATGTTGCACCCTTATAGAAATCCACCACGATCGGTATTGAATACGTTTAGTCAATTCAATATACCGACACAACGATATGTTTTTGAGGAAATGTGCAAGGTTTTGCGCGATCAAATATCGGCAGATGCATCGGAAGATGTACTAACTGCTTTGACCAACTTACAGCTTCAGTTTTCGTGTGGAATGGTAGTGGGTACCAATGTTCGACGTGCCATCGAGCAATTATTGGCCCTCCGTCCCTCTCCGATACCTCAAGCATTGTTCGTTGAGGATGTTGAGAGACAGTTAGATACGTCTGGTCAGTTTCCCATGCGTGAAGTTCCACCCGTGTGGATGCCAGGTGATGCTACTGCTGTTCCTATTGTCCTGCCACATTTCCAGAGAGTATGGATACATCTCCCATGGAAACGATCAGAAGTTTTACAGGTGAAGCAATCTTTGCCTGACCCTCGCAAAAATCCTGCAGGGTATTATAAGGAGTTGTCGCAGCTCGTAGATGCTACGATAATGAATCTTGCCGATATCGATATGCTGTTTGGCAATGTCGTACCGCAACCGGTGTGGGCCAAGATTCGTCAGGAAGATCATGCAAATGAATTAGGTGGTGATTGGGCTGCTCTTACTGCGGCAGATACACGACAAACTGGTGGGGCTAAGCCTGAACAGCTCATTACTGCTCTCCCTCAGAGAATCATTACCCTGATGAAAACGCTTATGCCAGCTATGAGGGTGAACTGGGACAAGTTGTCAGCTTGTCGACAGAAGAAGGACGAGAGTGTCTCTGATTTCTTTACGAGATTTGAGGAGGCATTTATCGACCACAGTGGTCAGGATATGAGTACTGAGGGTGGTCAGCGGTTGTTTGTGGATACATTTGTTTCTAACTTATTGCCCGACTTGAGCAATAAATTAAAAAATTCTGAGAGTGCGTGGGCTGTCTCTACATCTGCTCAAATATTGGCTACGGCACAATACTATGAGAATAGGGAGAAAGAAGAGAATGACAGCGCTGATAAAAAGACGAAAGAACTCAAAACTAAGGTGTTGTTGCAGCAAGCGTATTCTCCGCGTTCGAATCAGAATGATTCGCAGCAACGGAATCGATCGCAGTCGCAATCTAATAGGTCGCAATCGCGAAATGACTCCTCTTCGCAAAGATCTTCGTTAGGGTACAATCAGTGTGCCTATTGTAGACAGGAGGGACATTTAAAATTCAACTGTCCAGTCCTGAATGAGCGTAACAGTGGTAATTCGTCTAGAGGAGGTCGTGGTGGTTCTCAGCAGACATCCCGTGGTAGGGGTCGTGGTGCTCCCAATGATCGTTCAGACAATTCGTCAAATTCCAACAATTGTTTTGATCAACGTGGATCATCGCAAGGACGATCTGCGCAGTATAATGTAGATGACTATTACGACGATCAGGGAACTGACGACGGTAATTACTAGGACAGCCAAAGACAAGGAGAGGGAGTGGTATCAGTTCCGGTTGATCAGAGAGGGCCTTACGTCGCAGTTGCCACATCGGGCATCGTTGAGCCTTTTCTGTTGGACACTGGTGCAGCGAAAAGTTCCATCATGCATTCGAAACTCCCTGGCGCACCTTTGTCTGGCTTAACAAATGTTTCCGTTGGATTCTCTGGCGCCCCTGTTAGCAATCCGGTTTCGTGCCCTTTGCCACTTACAGTTGCGCCTCGTGAGCTGAAAGCTCCGTTGATTTTGACCACTGGTTGTGGTGAAAATCTTTTGGGCCTGGATTTGCTAAAACGTTTGTATGCGACTTTGTACTGTTCTCCTGCGGGAGTAAAGCTTACTTTGGGTGAGAGAGTCGTCTCTCCAATGTACTTGTCTCTCGATAAGCTTCCACCGGAATTGAGTTCTCTTCCTGCATCTTTGTGGGCAACAGGTCCCAATGACGTGGGCCTGCTTGACATCTCCCCTTATGTTGTTCATCTGAAATCTAATGTGCGATTGCCACGTATTCCCCAGTATCGAATCTCTCTTGACAGTGAACGAGCGCTGTTGGCGATCATCTATGATTTGATCGAGAAAGATGTTATTGAGGAGACCCGGGGAAACGTGTGCAACAGCCCTGTATTGCCTATTTTGAAACGTACTGATCCTTCCAAACCACCTGTTTATCGTTTTGTTATCGATTTACGGGAGGTAAATAAAATTGTGATTCCTCAGTTCCCTGTTGTGCCTGACATCACGGCATTACTGACTCTGATTCCAGCCTCGGCATCATGGTTTCCAGTGATTGATCTGAAGAATGCGTTCTTCAGTATTCCGATTGCAGAAGAAAGCAGAGACCTTTTCGGTTTCTCTCTTGGTGGTCGTAGCTTCCGGTTTAAGCGTGCTCCTCAGGGCTACTGTGAGAGTCCATCGATTTACAGTCAAGCCTTGAAGGGTCAACTGGATGCGTTTATGTTGCCGGCTGGTGCAGCCTTAATCCAATACGTTGACGACTTATTGGTGGCTGCAGATACTCAGGACATTTGTAAAACTGCTACGGTGTCGTTGTTGCAACATCTCTGTGACTTACATCACAAGGTGTCACCTTCTAAACTTCAATATTGTTGTCAAGAAGTAACCTACCAGCTCCTTCATCAGCATCAGTTAGTGGTTAACACTACTAATTGTTGGGTGTGTGGGTTAATGCCACATACCACGGATAAGGGAATTCCATATCTGGTCCTACCTTATAGTTCCCAGGGTTCAGCTCGAGCATTCCAAACAATGTTTCGAAGTGCACTAGATTCCTACCCCAATCAAGAACCACGTTCTCCCTACTCTGGTCCCGGCTCGTATCAGAAGCCTTTGTCTATAGCGATAGAGGATTTAGATAGAGATATCTATGAGCCGTCGCTCATCCCAGAGGAAAAGGTACAAGCCTATAGGGTCCTGAGTAAGGTCGAGTATAGTGCGCTCACTGGTGAAAAGCAGCTCAGGAGCTCGTCTCCGATATGGGTCGTACCCCACCTTGGTAATTTCTGTCTAATGGGTCGTGGCCGAAGATCGAAAGCTCGTCTTGGAGAGAGTGCTTGCTCCGAGACTTATATCCTGCCGATGGTCTCGTCCCCTGTGTTTCTGGCTGCCAAGGGTACATATTTTGTCTGCCATGATCGTGCGTATACATGGTTGCCCTCCGACTTTGTGGGCTCATGTTTTATCGCAAATCTGTTGCCTCCGACGTTCACTGTAGATGCAGACTATCACAAGACTAGAGTTGTGAGAGGCGTGATTAGCGAAGAGGACACTGCCGGTCAAGAGGCAGGAGACTTTTTCAAGGGTTTCCTCCCGTTTTGGGGACCTATGGTCAATAGTAGGAACCTGAGACAATTGACTCGAGTGGTGGAATCGACAGCTAATATCACTGCCAGTGCCCTTGGTAATATCACCACAGAACTTCAGGCGGATAGGCTTATGACGTTACAAAACCGTATGGTTTTAGATGTGGTTTTAGCAGATCGAGGTGGAGTATGTAAGGTGATCCATTCGAGCTGCTGCATTTTCATTCCAGATAACGCTCCGACTGTTTATCAAGCCATCTCGAAGTTGCATAAGATCTCTGAGTCCATACACGTGGACGTAGGGGATTGGACGCTGCTTGGGTGGTTTTGGGGCCTGATGTTGACTTGGGGTTGGAAGATTCTGATGATCATCGGAGTTGTTGTAGCGTTTCTGTTCACGTGTTGCCTTTGTGTGCAGTGTGGTCCTGCCTTATGTGGCCTCTGTGCTACGACGTGTATAAGACAGCCGCCTGTTATCAAAGGAGCTCAGTTGGACAGAGTTATGTTGCAGCAACATCTAGACGGTCTGATGAATATCGAGTATGATTCTGACTAGTGCTTGCCTACATGAGGGCAAAAGGAGCGTCTGAGGTTCCGTGACGATCGTAAGTGGTGTTTTCGACTCGCACGAATATGGTCGAGTCTGGTATCTATGAACCGCAAATGACGAGTTTAGTGGGTGTGCGCAGTTTCGCTGTGCTAACCTGAACCGTTCGTTTGTTTCGTGGGTTTTCTATCTGTACCCACGGGTTCCATCTTAGATACGGCATCCATTTTGTCTCTTGCCCTCAAGTAGCCAGCGAACGGATGCTGTCCGCTTCGCGACCCTGGGATTCCCAAGACTCTTGCGGAAGACACATTTCCTTTGAAAGTGTCTTTATGATAAGGGGGATGATACTGTAAGGCAGATGGCCCTGCTCGAGGCTCATCTTGCCATGCCGGTCTATTGTCTCAGCCGTGCATCTCATTAGGCACGTCCCTTTGAGGCCTGCAGCTCGTGTTTCCCGATACCACCCCCTTTTTTTTTTTTACACCCTTACCGATCTCCCCACTGTTTCTGCCTTCCTCTGCACCTGTCCCTGTTCCTTCTTCGATCTGTTTACTACCGATTGGAATGTACTAATGGTGGGAAGATGGGTTTTTACAGTTGGAACCGCCAAATGTTTCTGTACTTATGTTCCGGACTTTGAACACATCAAAGCGACCCCTCTCGGGGATAATTATGGGAACCAAGTTGTAAACCTTTGTGTACCATGTTTACCTATGAGAGAAGTGTGTATAAAAAGGAGCGATCCACAGTAGCAAATTGAATCAGATCCCGCGAACATACCGACTGTGTACTTCACATGACTTCTGTGTTCCCTGCAGTAAATAAACCTCGAATCTTTGACGCCGAAGGAAGTGTCCCGTGTCTCTGTCATCTGTACGCAGGAACAGGTTACCCACGAAGGTTTCAGGTGTTGTCCCCTGGCACCGCTGGGTCTTAAATAACCCAGTCCTTCACCCCTAAGTTGTGAACATTTGCAGACCCCCCTCTTTACTTTTAGCATACACAGTGGGAGTTGAGTAACTAATGCCCTCTTGTTAGATTTGGGGGTCTCTAGTTGGCAGGGGTAGGTACTTTGACCAAATAGGGACCCTTGCATCTAGTCAGGGAAAGGGGGTAAACTTCCTGAGTAGCTTGGCACGAGCAGGCAGGCTTATATCAGAGGCAGTGTGTAAAGCATTTGTAAAAACATACAGTAACCCAGTGACCACACTACAAATGGACCACACAAGTTGTAGTATAAATATAAGTATTTTTATATAGACTTAACACAAGACCACAAACGACAAAAATCCACAATACTGTACTTTAAAAATTGTAGAAATAGCTTAGTTCTCATTAGATGGTAAATGTGATACTTTAAGTTCAATGTACCTTGGGATGCGTAACGCTATACAATGAAAGTGTTGCAGGGAAGGTGATGCGTTGGTTCCTTACACGCAAGAACGGTGATGCGTCGGTTCTCTACTGTTGCATAGGGGACAGTGACGCGTCGGTTCTTCTCCGCATGGGAGGTGATGCATCAGTTTCTTACTGTGTTCCGTGTCAATGCGACCAGCAACGCCATGATGCGATCAAGATCCGGTGCAATGAAACAAAATGGTGTCTTCTTCTTGATGCGACAACGATGCGTGCACACCTGACGGTGACTCAACGATTCTTCTGAGATTTGACAGGTCCTGCGACACGCTTCTCTGGTGATGCGACTGCATCTGCGGTGACGGCAACACTCTTCTCCTGTGATGCAAGGTGCTTTGATGATGCGCTGCGACAGCGGCAGCGGCAACACCCTTCTTCAGTGATGCGACAACAGCAGCTGAAGCGGTGACACACTTCTCTGGTGATGCGACGGCGTCTGCTGCGAAGGCGACACTCTTCTCTGGCAATGTGAGGTGCTTCTGCGATGCGACCGCAGCAACACCCTTCTTCAGTGATGCGAGAACAGCAGCAGTGGCGGCGACACGCTTCTTCTTCGTGAGTCGCACTTAAAGCTCCTTGCAACACACAGTCACTGAGAAGGCCCAGCACAACAGCAGGCACTTAAAAAAACTCAGGGGAGTTGGTTGGTGAAGTCTGTTATCCCTGAGACTTCAGCAGGAGGCAAGCTCAATTTCCAAGAACTTGGAGATCCTTTACATGTTGATGTAAGTAGCACAATGTTCCTTTCTTTTTTCTTCTTGTTTCCCAAAAGTGTTCTAAATGTCTGGTGTCTGGGTCCCCCCTTTTAAACACCTATTCTCTTTATTCTCAGAAGGCAGAGAGTGTCTGTACCTAGTCCAAACCAGTTCTGGTCAATCCAGGAGCACTTTGTTGACAAGACTCCTTTCCTTTGACAGTGTGGGCCAGGGACATCAGACGCTTCACAGGAGGTGGAGCCAGCATTGTGGAAGGTAGGCACAGCCCTATTTAGGTCCCAGGTGCTCCCCTCCCCTTACTCTACATGCAGATGGGTCTATTCAGCCCTGTGCTGACTCACCCTGTCTCCTGGAATCCCCCAGCCCCTGTCACTCAAACTCCAGACAAGGAATACACAACCTAGCAGAGGCAAGAAAATACCTACTTTCTAAAAGTGGTATTTTCAAACACAGAATGTTAAAACCAACGTCACTAAAAGATGTATTTTATCATTCTGAGTTCAGGCATAATACATTAGATTTTCTACCTAGTTCCCTGAGTCAGTTAGTATTATAAGAGGTTATAAATAAACTGCCCATTCTGGTCCATGGGGAAAAGGTAGCCTTGAAATACTGAAAAATGAAAATGGCTGTAATTCACTATTAGGGCATGCCACACACATCTGGGCTTGTCCTACCTTTTACCTACAATGCACCCTGCCCTTGGGTCTACCATAGGGGTGACTAATATGCAGAAAAGGGAAGGTTTAGGGACTGGCAAGTGGGTGCACTTGCCCAGTCAACATGGCAGTACTAGACTGCACATAGGCTCTGCAATGGCAGACCTGAGACACACTTTACAGGCTGCTTCTGTGGGTAGCACAACCAGTGCTGCAAGCCCACCAGCAGCATTTGGTTTACAAGCCCTGGGCACACTCAGTAAACCAAACCAGCCAATCATAGAGTCACTAATCCATCCATCAATTTATCATAGGGAGCACTTGCACTGTGGCACTGAATAGCAGTGGTATTGTGCCCAAAGCATATATAACCAGCAAAAACACATGAGGCAACAGCAAAAAATGGAAGGGAGCCCCACGCCAATGGGCCAGATGTAACAACTCTTCTATCGTCATCTCAGCAGAGACAGTTTCATGAGGAAGAGCCAGGCATTGATGGGTTGATGAGAAAGAAGGATGGAATGAGGAAGGACAGGTGATATGTAATATGACTGGCAGAGAAGGATGCGTTGGTGAAAGGATGCATATAGGTGGCTGTTGGACTTGGCCCTTTTTGCAGGGTCATCCCTAAACGTTTTGCCTTTCTCCTAGTCTTTATTCTGACATGGTGTTGGTGGTTTTATGCCTCTGGGCACTTTAGCACTGCTGTCAAGTGTAAAGTACGTCTGCTCTCTGTGTTAAATATGGTAGGATTGCTCTACACCTGTTTTGGTCTATTTAATTTACCTGTCAGTCCCTTGTAAAGTGGTATCTCATCTACTCAGGGCTGGTAAATTAAATGCTACTGGTGGGCTTGCAGCACTGATTGCACCACCATCCAATATAGCCTTTTAAACCTATCTCAGGCCTCTGCCAGTGCAGGGTCTGTGCGCGCAGTGTTACTGCCGCTTTGACATGGCATCTTAAGTGTGTGCCATGTCCGTGACCCCCCTTTTACTACATTTCAGTCACCCCTAAGGTAGGTCCTAGCTAGCCCTATGGGCAGGGTGCATTGTAAGAAAAAGATAGGACATGTACCTTAAGTGTGTGACATGTCCTGGTAGTGACAAACAGCCATTTTTGGTTTCTCACTATTGTGGGGCTGCCCTCCCATAGGAATGCATTGGGGATTCAACAATAAGTGTTTCAGTAGGTATTCCTGATATGAGAGGTGCAGCGTGGTCAAGTTTGGCATGTTTGGAATAGTGATAATAAATGCTATGCAAGGGTGTGCACAGATTTATTATAACTATTTTAGAAATGCCACATTTAGAAGTTGGCATTTTTGTGTGCTATGTGTCTGCCTGCCTGATGTGAATTGCATGTCTGGCTTTTGAGTGACAGGAGCTGGTGAGGTGTGTGTGGCTCCAGGAGGGGTGGGGTGAGTCAGCGCTAGGCTGAATGGGCCATCTACATTTTGAGTGGTGGGAGGAGAAGTCCCTGGTCCCTGAATAGGATGGTGCCTGCCCTAGTGAATGCTGGCTCCGCCCCCTGTGGTGTGTCTGTTGAAGAGCCCCTACGTCACAATAGGGAAGAAGAGCCTGGTAAACAGAGTGCTCCAGAGCCAGTTCCCACTGGTTTCCCCAAGTCTTGTCCCAGGGCAGACAAAGGAAAACTAAATATAAATTTAGGGGTTGTGATTCCATCAGATTGTTCTGTGCTTTGCTTACTTGGGCTGGAGGGAATCTCTGCCAGGAGGAACCATTGTTGGACCCAGCTGTAACTTCTTGGGGGTCCCTGCATACTGGCCTAGCTGGCTGTGCCCTGCTGGGGTGTCCCCAGCCCCAAGGACTTGTTCTTCCTGCCTGCTGGATACCTTCAGGGACCTAGCACCTCCTGGAGCACTTCTATTCGTAATTTGCAGCACTGGGCTGCAATGTGGGGATTCCCCCACATTGTGGGCTTTGCGCCTTCTGAGGGCTGTACTTTAATTGCTAGGAGAAGAGTGTGCAGGCTCTACAGCGCTGTGCTGCAAAGATTCTTCCTGGGGGAGTCCCGGCGTGAGGACTCCCCCATGCTGCTGGGGGACCGGAGCCCATCCCGCGTTATTGCCGCATTTTTTAAACTTTGCTCAAACAGCGGGAGCCTACCGCTCATTGTGGTGTGCTTCTGCAGGTGACCACCCTGTGTTCATGCCGAGTGTGGGTTTTTAATTGTAGCGGGTGCCCACCCCGCATGCAGTGTCCATTGGCGGGAGCCCAACCTGCATATCACCTATAATTGAAAAGTGGGTGCCCACCCCGCATTGCACCGCGACCTGAAATGAGGAGCCGCTGCCGCAGCAAGCGGCAAAAACCCAGAAGGCAGGCAAAGCTGCCCGGGATATGGGCGGAGCTGTTCCAGGAAGGAGGGCGGGAGCCTACCCTGCCTCTGTGTCCAGAAGCGCCAGCGGGGATCCATGTGGGAGCCTACCCCACGCTGGTGCCTGCCAAATAAGAAGAGGAAAACGGAGACTGCGCTGTGGGACCCTGAGACCTGTGGGAACCCACCCCTTCGTT
Organism: Lissotriton vulgaris; assembly: GCF_964263255.1. Lineage (NCBI taxonomy): Eukaryota > Metazoa > Chordata > Amphibia > Caudata > Salamandridae > Lissotriton > Lissotriton vulgaris. Next base: position 1,475,231,630 of record NC_141685.1, read on the forward strand.
GTGGCCTGGTCCACCGCAAGAGCCCTCGGTGAGCGAGGTTGAAGGTGAGGAGCCGAGGGGATGTGTTCGGCTGGAGCCTTGCGAGCCATTCCCGCCTTCCCCAGTCACTGAAAGGGAAGTGGGATGCGAGAGGCCCCAGGAGAGAGGCCAGATCTGGGCACATTTCAGTGCCTTCTCCCTCTGGTTTGCGAGGGGCCAGAAGAGGTCGGGACGAGCCCCCGATGAGTGGGGGCTGAAGTGGTGGAGCATTGGTGGTGCTGATTGAGGGAACTAGAAGGAGCCCAATGGAGGAGGCTCTTGAGGCACCGTGAGTGCCAGCATATTTTCCCAGCTGCCCCTCCAGCCAGTGGGCAGCTGCAAAACTTGGTGCCATTTCAGTTTGGGAGTCCCAGTGGGGGCTCAGAAGGCACAGTGGTTCCAAGACAAATTCTCCAGCTGCATCGCAAGGGAGAGCGGGCAGCTGCAATTCTGTTGGGCATTCCTTTGGAGGGGAGAAAAAGGGGTGAAAAGTACTCCAGGCCCCAGCACAGTGTGTACTTTGCGTTTGCTGCTGAGGCAGTCAGGGGGCCATTTGCGAGGTCCCCCTGAGAGCCCTGACTTGGCTGGACATAGGGCATGGGAGCTCTTGAACAGGTCAGTAGGCTTGGCGTCAGGGTTGGATACCTGGTGAGTGTACTGTGGTGCACGCCTGGTTTACGCATAATTGTGTTTTATGTATAATGCTAATGTCATGTTATGATGTTTAGGCCCAAGGAGAGTGCGTTATGTGTTTATGCTGATGAGGTTTATGCCTAATATGTTGTTATTGCACAATGTGTCTATGCTGGTGAGGCCTAGTGCCTAATGTGTTTATGCTAATGAGGTTTGGGCCTAATGTGATTTATTGCCTAATGTCATGTTATGGTATTTTAGGATGGTGTCTAATGGCAATATGATAATGCTTGGGTAATTACGGTCCCAGTAGTTACTGGTTGTGTTTAGCATTTACCTACCTGTTCTGTTGGTTCTGACTGTGGCTCGAGTGGCCTGGTCCTGTATATAATTCCCCTGTGAATATTGCCAAGTGCCAGTCAGCACAATGTAAATATGTGATTAGGTTTTTAATGTGTTTATGATAATACAAAGGCTATTTTTGATATAATCTTGTGTGGAGTTTATTTTGTGGTGTGTCTAGTGTGTTGCTGCTGTATGTGTGTGTTGCGAAAATGCTTTACACATTGCTTCTGGGATAAGCCTGACTGCTCGTGCCAAGCTACCAAGGGGGTGAGCAGGGGTTATCTTCAGCGTGTGACTCCCTTACCCTGACTAGAGTGGTGGTTTCTGCCTGGCTTTGGCACAAGCCTTAGCCAACCAGAAATTCCATTTCCAACAGTGGCTGATAGGATGCCTGCTTGGGTGAGTGGGTTAAGGATGGGTAAAAGGTGAAAAAAATGATGTCTGTCTGCATGGGTGAAAGTGTATGGGTGAAAGGAAACCTTCGGGCCGTGTGATGGGTCAAAGCAAAACTTGTCTGCAATAAGGGAAAGTTTGACTCTGCATCATCCTGTTTAAAGACGTTGCATTGGTTACCAATGCGCCAGAGAGCAGTTTTTAAATTGTTCAGCCATACTCATAAAGCTCTCTATAAAACCGGCCCTAGCATACTCCAGGAGAAGTTCAAATGTTACATTCCCACGAGAAACTTGCGATCGCTTCAATCTGCCCTGGCCAGTACTAGACGTATCAACAAAGTAAGGACTGGCGGTCGCTCGTTCTCTTACCTAGCTGCCAAAAAGTGGAATGAGCTTCCCCAAGACGTAAGACACACATCTAACTACTTGCAGTTCTGGAAAAAACTAAAAACACATCTATTCTCCAAATCATGAGCATCAGCACCTTAGCGTCAGCCATGCAGTACTATTAGCAATTGGTATTAGCGCCGTGATATCCCTCGGGATGAGTGTTGCGCTCTACAAATAAAATAAAATAAATAAAATTAAAATAAAGCATGTCCTGTGGTTCCTATAAACCTATAAAGAATATGCGGGTTTAGACCACATACACTGCGGGATTACTGTCCAGACTGATTCCAGACACCCCCACCGAGTCGGTTTGCCTGTATACCAGCTAGCTCAGAGTGCCACTAGAAACCCCTCTTACCAAGGAGAGAACAGTTTTTGGCAACTATCGAACATGACAACTCTGTCCCGTCAGGGATCGTGGAAACAGTGCAGTACTTTTCGTTCAGTCATTTATGCTCACTTTGTCCCAGAGAGATACGCAGAATAAAACGGTGGGGACATTCTCAATAAATATTTATTGAACGAGCGTCATTCTAGCATAAAATAGGTGGTGAGGGCTGTGTGGGCTGTGAGAGCTGTGAGAGCTGTGTGGGATGTGAGCTGTGTGGGCTGTGAGGACTGTGTGAGCTGTGAGGGCTGTGTGGGCTGTGAGAGCTGTGTGGGCTGTGAGAGCTGTGTGGGCTGTGAGGGCTGTGTGGGCTGTGAGAGCTGTGTGGGCTGTCAGAGCTGTGTGGGCTGTGAGAGTGTGGGCTTAAGAGCTGTGAGAGCTGAGTGGGTTGTGAGAGCTGTGTGGGCTGTGAGAGCTGTGTGGGCTGTGTGAGCTGTGAGAGCTTCGTGGGCTGTGAGAGATGTGTGGGCTGTGAGGGCTGTGCGGGATGTGAGCTATGTGGGCTGTGAGGGCTGTGTGGGCTGTGAGAGCTTTGAGAGCTGTGTGGGATGTGAGCTGTGTGGGCTGTGAGGGCTGTATGAGCTGTGAGGGCTGTGAGAGCTGTGTGGGCTGTGAGAGCTGTGTGGGCCGTGAGAGCTGTGTGGGATGTGAGCTGTGTGGGCTGTGAGGGCTGTGTGAGCTGTGAGGGCTGTGTGGGCTGTGAGAGCTGTGGGGGCTGTGAGAGCTGTGTGAGCTGTGAGAGCTGTGTCGGCTGTGAGGGCTGTGTGGGCTGTGAGAGCTGTGTGGGCTGTGAGAGCTGTGTGGGCTGTGAGAGCTGTGTGGGCTGTGAGAGTGTGGGCTGTGAGAGCTGTGAGAGCTGTGTGGGCTGTGAGAGCTGTGTGGGCTGTGAGAGCTGTTAGAGCTGTGTGGGCTGTGAGAGCTGTGTGGGCTGTGAGGGCAGTGAGGGATGTGTGGGCTGTGAGGGCTGTGAGAGCTGTGTGGGCTGTGAGAGCTGTGTGGGCTGTGAGCTCTGCTTCTTTTGTGTCTCGGTCTACCTAGCACAAGATGAATGCCAACACTTCCTGATAGAAGTGTTGACAGCCAATGAGCATGCTGCTTTCCTGTGAAATGGGAACAAAAGGGGTTAGGTTTTTTAATGTGTGATAATGGTTTCTAATGTGTAAATAATGTTTGCCTTTAATGTTTGTATAAAGTTTATTTAGTTTTGTAAATATTTGAATTTAATGTCTTTTCTTCTGCTATGAATTTCTTTGAAAATACAAAACATATAAACTGACTGACATAAAATAAATGCTGTCTAGGGAAGCGACAATAAATTGGTTTCTTACCCTTCACCAAAAAATGTATTGAGTAATTGTGGTTTGGGCACTGTGTGTTGTCTGCTTTCCTGTGAAAGGCATGCTGATTGGCTGCCACTGTCTGTCAACAGTCCAAACCAGAAAGTGTTGGCAGCCATCTTGTGCCTCGGTAGAACCAAGGCACAAGAAAGCAGTGAAACAAAGGTGCAAAACACGCAAAGGGGGCAGGGTAGAAACACCCTAACCCCCTAGGCCTGCTCAGGGGGTCCCACAAGGACCCCCCCCAAAAAGATTTTTTTCGAAAAATCCCGGGGTGCTCACACGGTACTTGTACGGTACTCATACGGTACTCGTACTGTGCGAGCACGGTGCGCGTACCCCCGCGACTTTTCAAAAATGTTTTCTTGGGGGGGCCAGAGAGGCCTTGTGGGACCCCCAGAGCAGGCCTAAGGGGTCAGGGTGCTTCTACCCTGCCCCCTTTTTGAGTTCAACATGTTTGTTTTTCTGTTTTCCTGTGCCTCAGTCTACCGAGGCAAAAGATGGCTGCCAACAATTTCTGTTTTGGAATGTTCACAGACAGTAGCAGCCAATCAGCATGCAGCTCGTACTTGGGAAGGTACAGAGTACAGTAAGCTTACGTGCACTCACGGTGTCCCACCCACAGCTATATAATTTGGGTACATTGAATTTTCTCAACAACTACTGGAGGGATTTTCACCAAATATAAAAAGGCACTTCTGCATACCAGTCCCTACCATTTTGCCGAGTTTGGTGTAAGTCCATTCAGCCGTTCGGGCTGTAGCCGTGTCTAAAGGTCCTATGGAAAATTGCATTGGGCTACATTTCACATTCAATTTTTTCAAAAACTACTGGAGGGATTTACACCAAACACACAAAAGGCACTGCTGCATACCAGTCCCTACCATTTTGCCAAATCTGGTGTAATTCCGTTCAGCCGTTCGAGCTGTAGCCTTGTCAGAATGTCCCTATGAAATTAACATGGGGAAAACACGTTTTGGGACCCCCCTTTTTTATTGGCCCCCGCTTGACGAATCTCTCCGAAACTTTCAGGGAAGGAGCGGAGCGCAGCGAGGTAAGTTTAAGGAAAATTGCAGGCAGATCTCTCAATACGCGCCAAAGTTATTCCCAGTAGAATGTTCGGCATTTCCTATGGTAACTAGGTCCTAACTATATATACCTACTGGCTATTACCAGTAGGTTATATATATATATATATATATATATGGACCTCTGGAAACCCTCAAACCACTTCCTGAATTCTCCCAGCGGCAGTCAGGCGAGGAAAGAGACACAGACCTCCGGAGTATTCAAGTGGGCAGTATTTTATTCAGTGACCCAACACAACGCGTTTCAAGCCCGTAAGCCCTTGATCACATATATATATATATAACAGGAACCTCCCTCGAAGAGAAAGGAAGAGGCCACACGGGGAATCCAGTAAGGAGCCTTTAATGAAGCAACAGATAAGCATTATGCATTTCGGCCGGTAGGGCCTTCCTCAGATGCCGCTGCTGGAAAGGAACACAGTCTCGCCCTCGTTTAAATGAGTCTTGCAGTCCTCTCATTGGTGAGAAAAAGCGCCGTCCCCCAAACATGTGGTCACACACCACTAGTAGCGCAGTCGGCACTACAAGTCCCAAAATTCATCACTGCTGGGACGGTGTTGTGAGGGGCTGAAAAGTAAATCCATGTGGACAGGCGTATTGCAAGGCGAAGTGCTGTAATCCACGCTTCACTTCTTGAGGCTCCTTACGTCCCGCATCCGCTCCGACCCCAGATGAGCGAGTTCTGCCAGGTCGTGAGATGCCTGTAGTCAGACAAAACTCCATGTGCAGTCACAAACCACCACTGGCGGCGGCCCATGCAAGAACGCGCACAGCACGGCAGTTTCCTTTAAGGTATCTTTGTTATTTTTTCTTTTTTCTTCTGTACAGCCATGTGGCCCCCCCTTCCCAATAAAAAAGGAGGCCATGCCATGAGTGAAATGTCCAACTAACTATAATGTCCCTGAACCTATGTTTTTTTCTGTGAAAAAAATAAATAAATAAATATATATATATATATATATATATATATATATATATATATATATATATATATATATATATATATATATATATATGTATATATATAAAGAGAGAGAGAGAGAGAGAGAGAGAGAGAGAGAGAGAGAGAGAACGATGGATAGGTAGATAGATATATAGATATGTTCTCACTAAAAAAAACAATCGGATGGTCACAAGCATGGGATTCAGTGTATGATGATGCTGTGTTAGATTGCTGCACATCATAGTGTATTTTAGGAATGTGGGACATATGCTAAGTGTGAAGCAAACCTGAGGTGATTGCTCACACACATGATTCGTATTTGGAGTCAATTGATTGTGACTTGTGGCTGGCATACAGATTCGTGAATTTTTCATGATGATTTTATGGGATTCCAGTTGTTAAATTAATTTCCTTATTGTTGCGACTGTTGGGTAATTTTGCAGACTGAAGCTCCAAGGAGTATGCTGATTTTTTAACTATCATTACACCACGTGCTTCTGTGAAAAATCATGTCCTTTTGAAAATGAAGTACCTTTTTGGGGGAAGTGTCTGTATGGACTTATTACTGTGATCGATTTTTGTTTTACATACTAGCGCTGTGTACGGGTATTTGCCTAACCAGTGTGCAATTTTCCTCTATCTTCTCGTGGGTATTATACCAGTAGTCCTTGCTATTTAGAATGTCAACAGGCAGGTAACTAGTTCAGCTGCCCTAACTCATGCATTGTATGCTTAAAATGTCAATAATGAAGCAACTCTGACATTTTTATCCATGCAAAGGGCAGTGATATTTGCAGTATTTCTTTTATGGACTTTTAAAATGTATATATATATATGGATTCCAATATGATTTCCGCTATGTTCATAAAGGCCGGTCCGGAGCTTAAATGCATTCAAAATTGCTACTCACATCTGAATAAAATAAGTGCAAGTGGATTCCGAGCGGGGTCGGTCTGTTCTTTATACTGAAACAGGTGTTGAATGATATATATATATATATATATCTAGGTGTATGAGTTGTTGTGTAACCGAATGTCTGACTGGTTGTATGGGTGTGTGAGTTGTTTTTTGGGTGTGAGTTGCTGTATGGGTGGTTGACTTGTTGTGTGAGTGGCTGTACAAGTGTATAAGTAGGTATCCGAGTAGCTGTGTGGGTGAGTGAGTAACTTTGTTAGTAAGTGAGTGGGTGTGTCAGTGGTTGTACGAGTAAGTGAGTGACTGTATGGGTGAGTGAGTGGGTGTCTCAATGGATGTATGAGTGAGTGACTGGGTGTGTAAGTAGCCATATGGGAGAGTGGCTGTTTGAGTGAGTAGTTGGTTAAGTGAGTTGCTGTGTGAGGGGTTATGTTAGAGAGTGAGTGTCTGTGTGAATCACTATGGATGAGTGATCCGATATGGGAGTGAGCAGAAATGGATATGTGAATGGGTATGTAGGTGGCTATGTGGGTGGGTGTGTGAGTGGTTGAGTACTTGTCTGGGTGAGTGGCTGGATTGAGAGGCTGTATAGGTGTGTGAGTGTCTTAATTGTTGAATAAGTGGGTATATGAGCAGCTGTATGGGTGAGTGTGTGCTGTGTGAGTGTCTGCATGGATGAGTGACTAGTTGTAAGAGTGGCTGTATCAGTGCATGGTTGTGTGAGTGCCTGTACGAGTGAGTGAGTGGGTGTGTGTGTACCTCTATACATTAGTAGGAGCATAATTATTTGTATGGCTTTGCATTGGGTATGTGAGTTATTCTGTGGGTATGTGTGAGTGGGTGTATGTGAAGTTATGTGGTGTGTGAGTGGTTATTTGGATGACATAATCAGTAATCAGTAATGCCATAAGAGATGCTATCAGTGATATCACTGACCGTGTAAGGAGTAAAGTAATATGTGCATTGCATTGCCATAAGTTATAGTTAGCTCATGTTACTTTAACTGCTGAATTTCAATGGTGTGGCATGAGTGCCTGAGCTTAACTATAATATCCCTGTATCCTTTGTTTTTTTCTGTGAACTTCTAAGCTTTCTATAGTTCTATTTTCTAACTATAATGTCCCTGTAACATATGTTTTTTCAATGAATTTCTGAGTTTTTTTTAAATTGTGTTTTTAAACTATAACATCCCTGTTATCTTAGCTTTTTCCAGTGAATTTCTTAGGTGCGTTTGTAGAGTGGTGGAGAAAGGGAGCGGGGCCTCCCACAAACTCTCAGCGATCCCACTGTGTGAGACTTACTAGAGGTAATAGGAGGGGTTGTTGGACCCCAAGGACCCTCAGGTGCCAAGGGGATTTCATCTGTGTTAGACTTGGCACCATTGCTGTGAGTCTCCCTTCCACTTTCTGCTGTTGCCTCATCTGTTTTTGTTGGTATAGATGCTTTGGGCACTTTGCCACTGCTGATCAGTGCCAAAGTGCAAGTGCTCCCTACTGTCAAATTATTGTTATGGGTTAGTGATTTCATGATTGGTTATTTGATTTACCTGTCATACACTAGTACAGTGCATGTGTACCCAGGGCCTGTAAATCACATGCTGCGGGTGGGTTTGCAGCACTGCTTGTGCCACCCACAGAAGCAGCTTGTAAAATGAGGCTCAGGCCTGCCATTGCAGAGCCTGTGTGCAGTCTGGGACTGCCATTTCGACTTGGCAAGTGCACCCACTTGCCAGTCCCTAAACCTTCCCTTTTCTACATATTAGTCACCCCTAAGAAAGGTCCAAGGGCAGGGTGCATTGTATGTAAAAGGTAGGACATTGCCTGATGTGTGTGGCATGTCCTGGTAGTAAATTATAGCCAATTTTGTTTTTCACTATTGCAAGGCTACCTATTCCTATAGGCCAGAATGGGGAGTTTGATTATGACATCTTATAATCCTAACTGACTCAGGGAACTAGGTCGAAATTTGAGTTGAGTATGCCTGAACTCAGAATGATAAAATACATCCTTTAGTGAAGTTGGTTTTAACCTTCTGTGTTTGAAAATACCACTTTTAGAAAGTAGGTATTTTCTTGCCTAACCATCCAAGCCTGCCTCTGCTAGGTTGTGTATTCCATGTCTGGTTTATGAGTGACAGGGGTTGGGGTGGCTCCAGGAGACAGGGTGAATCAGCACAATGCTGAATAGACCTATCTGCATTGGGAGCGGTGGGAGGAGTAACACCTGGGCCTGAATAGGGCTGTGCCTGCCTTCCACAATGCTGGCTCCACGTCCTGTGGTGTGTCTGATGACCCTGCCCCACACTGACAAAGGAAGAAGTTGTGCACTGGCAGAATGCACCCAGAACTGGTTTGGACTAGGTACAGACACTCTCTGCCTTTAGAGACAAAGGATGTGTGTGTATAAAAAGGGGTACCCACAACTTTAGGTCACTTCTGGGAAAGCAAGAGGAACCTTTGCCAACTGGAGAAGCTGAAGGAGGAGTACTGCCCCTGTGCTGTATGCTGTCTAGGGTTGGCCTGCAGTGGTTAATTGTTGCCAAGGAAAGGAGAAAAGGACTTTGCTATTTGTTTTGTCTTGGACTGTCATTGAGCAGTTTGATATAACAGAAAACAATGAGAAGTACCTCCTCCAGAAAGAACAACGTTGGATATACAGACTGCCTACCCACACAGTGGGCTTGAACGACTCTATCCCGTGGAATTCACTAACCCCCTGAGCAATCCACTCTAGTTCAGCCCTCCGCTAGACATACCTACGGAGGCTCCCAAATGTGACCACCATGCCATGTGTCCCATCCAACCTTTTCTCTACTCGCCGTGCAACCCAGCATAGCTATTCATACCCTAGTGCATAATATCTGTGCCTAAGCCTATATGTAGGCAGCTCTGTGCACGAGATACTATATATAACACTGTATAAACAAAGATTTTTTGGTATGCCACTGTTTTTCAAACAATCCATCCTTACTGCCGGCGAAAAAACAGCGCTAACTTCTGAGCATTCTCTGCCCCTCAGCCTTGCAAGCAATAGACTTCAGATACGTCTACGCGCATGCGCAGATCCGGAGGCACTCCTTGTCCTTCCAACACTGCAGTGCGCATGCGCGAGAACCACTGTTCACTCAGGCATGCGCTCCGCGGCAGAATGACGAGGCACCTAGCGCGGGCGCATCCCTCCTTCTATTTCCATACTTACCCAGGTGAAAGCAATAAACGGGGCTACTTAAACACGATCGGCGGGCCTCCGCTTTTCATTTCAGGCACCACAGTAGGACAACAGGTCCAAGGAGGATCTAGACCGGCAATTCCGTGAGTAAATCCAGCCCACGACTGCAACAACTGGGGTAAGCTGTTGATATCTTTTTCCCTACAGGTCGGTTGTAACCAAATACTCTCACAACCTTCTTTCAGGGTCTCTTTCTCTGCCAGGTGACCCAAGGAAGCTTTTTACAGCAAATAGCCTGTGTGAGGATAATATACTTTACTTACCTGTACCTCACCATGCTAATATCCGCTGCTTAGCTCACCACCACTACAATCGGTTTTAAGATAAAACCCACGCAGGTTATGTCTCTGACATGACCACACCCTAGCCGAATATAGCTCGACCACCCACCTTATAAGTCGGCAAATGTTGTGGAAATCATCATATCATACTAATATGACTCTACCATGTACGTCTGTCTACGTCTTATATGTTATGTGTAGTAAAGCAAGAGGGAATCCCCCTCTAACATATAACGCACCTTAGGGAGTGCGACACATAGCAAAATAACACAATCACTATAATTTAGTAATTTTATTTATCTGCACCCCTTTTCACATACTCACTTGGTCCAGAGGCAAGCCAGTTTTAAAACTAAAAAAGGCCTGGCTGAAACATGTAGACCACACAGCATGCAGGAGGTCATAATTCGCACTCCAACACGTCCATTTGCCTTTTTAAGTAGCTAACAGGGGCCCAGTAATTAAAGTTTATCTATTTACCCTCGGGTACTGGGACCCACTGTATAGATTTTTAACCTTCACTTTCTCACTCACTACACTGCACACTCAGCGAACATACCAGCTCCACAGTAAACTGGCGTCGAAGCACACCCGGGACACACTCGGTGTCACTGTGGGGGGCCCGATGAGGAAGAATGCCACCAACTGGGTTGGTGGGTGAGGGCTTCATGAACAAACCAATGGGTTTGCCGGCACGCGTACTTCATTGAGTCCCCCCCTCCCCCAAATATAGCTAGTCCTTTTTGATTTTGACATAGACTCAGACTTGCCACCTCTTAATCCCATAGTCCTATCCAAGCAAACCATTGAGACCTTAATGAAATGCTTAGAAAAAATAATATGTAACAACCTTTGGCCCATTTTGGACAAGCTCGATAAATTGGAGACAAGTGTGGGATCAATCCTAAAGTCTCCTACTGATTTAATGACTTGGGAATGGACAAAAATGAAAAGTCATAAGAGATTGGGGGGGCACTTCTCTATGGGGAATTACATACCGGTGAGGAAAATCATAGCAGAAACCGAAATTTACCACCCAGTGCCCCATCTATGAAAAACACCGGAGTGACCCGAGGGCAGCATCACAAAAACCAACGGAACACACACCTGCTAGTCATCTCGGTATGGAAAGGTGGCCACCTATAATATCAGGTTTACCGCAGGCAGTACTTCATTTACTTCGAATGTAACTGAATGGCTCAGAACCAGACATCATTCAATCACTCCCACCGGAATACCTGATTAAATTCCACAATAGACCTGACGGTATTGGCGGAGGAATAGCTGTCGTACATAGAGACTACCTCTCATGCCAATTCAAAGACAGTCCTATACTAGACTGCGAAAACGTCTTTTTCTCCGTCCATCGACCACCCTCGTTCACCCTCTCGGGACTACTAGTATACCGCCCTCCTGGACCAACTCAACGCTTCAATGAGTCACTTATGGACTCTGTCTCCTCCCTCGCGTGTCTGTCACTGAATTTCACGCTACTGGGAGATCTAAATCTCCACCTCGATGACTCCTCCAGCAAACCTGCTATGGACCTTAAAGCAGACTTGGGCTCTCTTAGTCTCGAATTGCTTAATAACCTACCGACTCACATCAAAGGGCATCTGTTGGATCCCGTTTTTTTCCAACCTCCCGAGTTTAACAACTCAACCCCCCATTCCCCTTCCTTGGTCAGACCACTTTTTGGTCCCTTTTAAATTACATCTATCAACCAAGGCCCCCGACAGACATCCCCCCCAACCCCCCGATCGCCCATGGAAAAAACTGGACATAAACGCCTGGGCCCAGGTCCTATCCTCCACTTCACCTTATCTGGACGATGATCCTTCTAAAACAGACGTTCAACTACACGATTGGATCCATCAATCCCTAGAAACCACCTTGCCACTCAAACAACTGCCCAGCAGGAATAAAACGGCCAAATCTCCCTGGTTCACCCAGGAACTTCGCAATCTAAAAAAGAGATGCAAAAAACTCGAACGTGCATGGAGGAAAACCTGGTCAACAGTTTCCAAAAATGAGTACAGAGCCGCCATCAAGCTCTACAAGAACTCCATAAAAACTACTCAGGCCACCTTCTTCGAAGGAAAGATTGCAGCAGCGGCCAATTCCGCGAAGAAAACATACCGCATAGTACGTCTCCTGACAAAAATCCAGGACCCCCCTCCCCCGCCAGACCCAGAGGGCGTTAGATGCAATCAAATGGCCGACTTCTTCTCCGCAAAAATCGACATAATACTTAATTCACTCCCTATATCCACTGCCCCCCACCTCCCCTTCATCCTGAGGCTCCATACCTACGAGCCTTTGACCAGATCTCCACGGAGACTTTCTTAGCCACTCTGCAAACTGTGAAAAGTGGCTCGCCATCTGACCCAGCCCCCATCAGCAAGTTAAAACTGGTCGCCCCCACTGTAGCCCAACCCTTCACCAACCTCATAAATTCCTCCTTCAAGGAGGGCACCGTCCCAGCCAATTGGAAGAAGGCTACCGTCAAAGCCCTCCTGAAAAAACCTCACCTGGACCCCACGGATCCCTCCAACTTCAGACCCATTTCGCTCCTTCCCGGGATCAGCAAAGTGGCCGAACAAATAGCTAACCAGCAACTATCCATCTTCCTGGAGTCAAATCACTTACTACGCGACTCCCAGACCGGCTTCAGACCGGGGCAAGGCACCAACACCGCCCTACTAGCAGTTGTCGAAGAGGCGAGAGGCATCATTGACGCAGGAGGATCAGTGGCAGTGATCCTCCTCGATCTAAGTGCCGCCTTCGACACGGTGGACCACGCCATCTTGGTCCACCGGCTAAGGCAAGTGGGAATCACCGACTCTGCCCTTGCCTGGATTAAGTCCTTCCTTGAGGGAAGATCCTTTCAGGTTTCAGATGGCTTCTCCACGTCTAAAGCCTTGTCCATGCAGTGTGGGGTCCCCCAGGGCTCCTCCCTGAGCCCCACACTTTTTAACGTTTATATGTCCCCCCTCGAAGACGTTATCACTCCTTTTGGCGTCAAGACAGTGATGTACGCTGATGACACTCAGCTGGTGGTGTCCATCAATCAATCAAACACTAGCCTAGAAAATCTCACCAGATGTCTCGAAGGTATCTCACAATGGATGTGTGACTCACGACTTAAGCTTAACGGGGACAAATCGGAGATCCTTTTCCTTGGCAACCCGAACAAACTACCCACAAATCTCTCCTGGCCACCCTGCATGGGTTCCTACCCGACCCCAAAAACCGAGGTCAAGAGCCTAGGCATCTGGCTCGACCAGGACCTTAATTTTAAAACCCAGGCCAGAAAAACCTCAGGGACCTGCTTCGGCCTTATTCGCATGGCCCGAAAGATCCTCCACCTGATGCCCTTCCAGTCCAGGAAGTTACTGATGCAGGGACTGGTTAACTCCAGGTTAGACTATGGTAACGTCCTGTACCTGGGAGCCCCTGCATCAGTCATTCATAAAGTTCAGGTGGCTCAGAACGCGGCAGCCAGAGCCCTTACAGGAACCAAAGCAAGAAGCTCGGCGAAACCAGCTCTCAAAAGCCTGCATTGGCTCCCAGTGAAAGAGCGCATCACCTTCACGACGCTCTGCATCTCACACAAAATCATGCACAACAAGGGCCCCCCAATCCTCAGATCCCTGATGAAACCACACCAGTCTACCAAAAATCTAAGATCTGATGCACTTTGTCAGCTCAAATCCCAAGAATAAAAAAGGCCAGATCCGGCGGCCGTTTGTTCGCCTACAACGCGCCAAAGCTCTGGAACACCCTCCCAGTAGCCATGAGGAGAGATCATAACCTCCTCTCCTTCCGAAAACAATTAAAAACTTGGCTCTTCCCCTAAACTCCCTGTTTACTTACCTTCCCATGGAAAAAACTAGGTCCTCTCAGCGCTGGGATGCCCAAGGGTAGCTATGCACTCTACAAATCCAATTCCAAATTCCAAATTCCAAATTCCAAACACAGTAAACAGACTACCCCCGAAATGAAGAACTTTACTGATAGGAGCAATCATGCTAATGAGGTGACTCTACATCTTCCCCGAGAGTGCTGCCCATATGTGGCAAGTTTAACTAGTGTCCCTCCTGTTCAGGGTAACCATTCAAGCAGCTGAAAAATAAAGTTTGCCACTGAACGTGTAAGCTGAGTTGGCCCGCTACGCAAGACTCTCAATGGGAGACTGCGTAGTAATTAATTGTAGGACACCCATGCTTGCAGGGCAGTTACTTAGAAGGAGAATACTTCACCCTACCAGGGACCGAGACAAGGGATCAACATTGTGCCACTTGGGTATTTCTATAGGCACCTTAAATCCATAGGACCAATCGCCCCACATAATGTGTATATCGCTGAGAAACCTAAAATAAGACAGGAGCTTTTTCCGTTGGAAACAAGAAACAGATACCAAGCCCTTTCTGATCTGGATTGACTACATCCCAAAACTACCGAAACGTTAATGACCTATGAGGCACTTCCGGCTATTCTGTTTGAAGGTGCTACTAATATTAATAACCCTAGTGAAACTGTTTATTGTGGCCAAGTTACCATGTTTTGTCAGCCCACACTCAAATTAGACGCACAGAGAGCAAATTCTACAACAAGATTTAATTCCCAGTAGTGCATAAAAAATTACCAGGATTGGAAAATCTTATCCTGGAATATTGCGGGAATAAGGCCAAAGCTAAATGACCCAGAATGGTGTAATTTAGTGGATGGATTCTACCTGTATTTGTTCCAAGAAACTTGGGCGGTTGAGCAGGTACATAGATTGAGGTTTACTTCTTTTAGTATTGAGGCCAAGCATTCTCCAGCTGGTCGCCCAGCTGGTGGATTATTGATCTGAGTTCAGACTACCCTGGCATGCAAAATCAAGCAACTGAAACTAGGATTGAGAAAATACTTGGCTTAGAGCTAATATCCCTGAAAGAAAAAATCCATCTCAGCCTTCCGACATGATAACCTCACTAACTAACTTACTTAATACATCTAGGAAAAAGCACCATCTCATAGTCGCTGGTGATTTTAATACAACATTTGAGCCAGTTGACTATGTACAGGAGATAGTCCAGGGTTAAGATCAAGCTAGAGTAGTCAACAAGCTCCAGATTCCAGCGATTAAGAACTGCACTAAGGTGGGGCAACAGGTGCTATCTTTTACCCTTGGCTACTGAGTACTAGCTTGTAATGGCAGGACACGTGGAAGCAGAAGCATGCTTTGCGTTTAAGAGGGGGAAAGCTAAGAGCAGGATCGATTACATTTTGGTTGACCTCGACCTATGGCCAAATGTTAATGACATCATTGTCCTAAATTGGGAGGACAGTGATCATAATGCTTTGGCAATGATGGTATCTGGTTTAGCAATTTTGTGTGGCCGATCCCGTCAGATGGTGGTCCCTGTTGTTACCACTAACAACAACAAAAGAGTAAAATGGCCACAGATATTGGCCGATGGGAATCTCCTCCCAAAAATGTATGCTGAGGTAGCAAAGATCCTTCCTGTCATGTGCAATTCTGATATTATTGATGAGGACATTATGACCACTTTTCAGCAATTAAATTCTACCCTAAGATCCTTTTTTAACAAACAGTGCAATCTCAATCCAATCCATGGAGCACTGCCCCATGGTATATTGAGGCTTGTAGGCATGCTAGAGACTTATTAATTGTGGTGGTTAAGAAAAAACATGGATATATATTAAATTCAACAGGAAATTGTAAAAAAAAAAAAAGCACAGGTTGAGGCAAAAGGGACTGGGAGTCAGAGAACTGGTGTACACTTGTAGAAGCCTCAAGGTTGAAGGACTGCCAATTATTTTGGCACCCCTTGTCGAAAGGAACACCCACGTAGAAAACTGAAACAGATTTCTATATACAGCCCATGTCTGGGAGGAGTATGTCACAAATACCTTTACAAACAAAGTGGATGATTTTGGTCTATCTCCACAAGTCAGCAGCACAGATCTAGAACAGGCTGATGAAATTAGTTTCTCAATAGGGAAAACTGTCAAAGCTATTAGCTCCTTGCAAAATGTGAAAGCTCCAACAAACAGTCATCCTGCGAGGCGGAGATATTCCTGCAACCTGGAGAAGTGCAGAAATAATCCCGATATTCAAAAAAGGAGACAAGGGGATACCGGCGAAATATAGGCCAATTCGCTTCATAGATGTGTCTCAAAAAGGTTTTAACAAAATTATTTTAACTCGGATCCAAGATTGGATCGAGGAGAATAATATATTATCCAATCTGCAGGCAGGGTTCAGGGCTTCTACGAGCACTCTAGACCAGGTATTTAGATTTCTCCTGCTTATATTGAAAGAAGTGACAATTAAGAGGGGTCACTTGTATGCTGTGTTCATTGATCTTAAAATGGCTTTTGACTCCATAGACCGTACCTACCTCTAGACTGCCCTTCGAGACTTAGAACTTCCTATGAATTTACTTAAAATCCTGATCCATCTGAATAAAGATAATTACGCAAAAGTAAGGTGGAACTTAGATGGTAGTTTATCCAATGACATTCTGGTTTCTAGGGGAGTAGGACAGGGCTGTGTTCTTGCCCCAATCCTATTTACCTTGTACATAAACAGGCTTATAGGAGAGCTGTTTGATTGTGGAGGCGACACACCAAAATTAGCGGGTAGTCCTGTGCCCTCCTTGCTATTCGCAGACGACACGCTGCTTATATCAAAGACGTCAATGCGGATTCAGAATGTCCTTAACTAATTTGCAAAAGCATGTAAGGGCAGGGCCTAGAAATAAATTGCTCCAAAACAAAATATTTAGCCTTTAACCCCTACAAATCCATCAAGGGTAACCTGAGGTTGGGAACCCATGTTTTGGAGCAGCTTAATGGTATTTGAGTACTTGGGAGTCCGAATCAGTGACAGCCTAGCTTGGACACCCCAAATAGAAAAGAGCATCCTAAACATTCAGCATATCGACTGTGCAATAGCTGGGAGGGTCAGGGATTCTGCTTTTTGACCCACTTCTCCAATTCCGGAACTACATAAGGCAAAAGGGCTAGGCCCAGCCTTATATGGAGCTGAACTTTGAGGGCTGGAGAGCCTAAAGCACTTAGAACTTACTGAGAATAAATTCTTAAAGGCACTCCTTAATTTACCAGTGAACATCCACCTTATGCCATTAAGACTTGACCTTGGTCTTAAACCCATTAATTAATTTGCTTTTCTCAAGGCACGATTTTTTTGGGTAAGACTATGGACCAGTAGTACATAGGTCCCGGTAAAGGAGGCTTTGGTAGAGCTCCTAATATTACACACACAATCAGGACACCTTGCTTGGTTAAAAAATGTCAAAGATTGTGTTAAAAAATGGGGGTTGGGATTCATGTGGGAGGACCCTAAGTCCATCATGAAAAAAATGTTTCCCATGCTCCAAAAAAGTTACTGGGAGTACGTTGATTTACAATGTACTGATGTTAATGCACATGACACTTTAACCTCCAGTTTTATGAATGTTAAGATCTGGTTTGCTTTTGAAATGTTTATGGATGATATTGAACCCCTGCAGGCAGGAGCACTTTATATCCACTTTAGGTATGGAGTTTTCCCACTAAATTCTAGGAAATGTACTTGGGCAAATGCCTCTGTAATATCTTGTCACTCTTCTCCTGAGACTCTAGAACATGTTGTGTTCTTCCTATGCTAATCTCAGGAAACCTTGGCTAATTCCTGCCTGTCGTCTGCTTTCTTTCTCACGCCCCTCTGATGCATTACGTATTTTCAGGTCCGATACTACAAGGTAGCTTGTATTTACAATCTTGAGACACTTGCTTTATGCCTGGTGGACGAGATTAAAAATGATTATAAAATTACTCTGAGATAGACAAATGATGACGTAAGCAACCCGGTCATAGTGCCACCAGTGGATTCCTGGAGCTCAGAAATCTTGAACTCTCATATTTTAGATTTGATGTAAATGCGGAATTCTCCTCTTTTAATCATATATGAAACTATTTTGTTGGAGGGATGCGAAACCCAATTTCATTCTAAATTTGATTTTTAAGTTGTAATTAATACTTACTTTGGTTGCGATTTTTGCTGATGTAAACAATCATGTTATTGAGCGAATAAACTTGTATATACTAGCAGCACCCTTCACTGCGCTCTATAGAGAACGTAACCATTCTGAGAATTACATTTTCTGGACCGGTCAGGGATAAGTTAGGATCCTAGAGGAAGGTCATTAGACACAAAGCTTACGAGATAGACAGCACACTAGGCTGCTTGCAAAATGTGATAATGTACACGGGGGTCTGAACAACAAAATTAATTGCTCTCCTGGATGTGACATTGCCATGGAACCATGAAGGCAGTATTCTATCAGACTTATCACTGACAATCAGGGGTGATATACCAGCACTTTTATTTGATAAAGCTGGAAATATATTTTATTTCCTTTAATTTAATTTGCTCAGATTTTCTACTTGGCTCTATCAGAAATGTATGGCATTTGCTGCCACATGTGAAGGCATTCAATACTACATACAAACTATGAAGAGAATTTAATTAAATTATAGATATATACACTGTAACGGCACCCCAAGAAGCCATATATAGCCCTTTATGACTCAACATGGGCCTACTTTCCAGATGACACCCATGTTTAACCCAGGTATGTGGTGTCATCTGCCAGTCCATGGATATCAAGTTAAAAGCTTCTCCCAGCAATTTTGGGGTGTTCGGACGGCACACACAAGCACAAACATACACTCACGCTTTAGGGCTTTGTATTTGAGGAGGTAATTTCTAGGAATGACAGACTATCCTTTTCCCTAACTCATTAATAAAATTGAACAAGGTATAATCATATGAGCCCGAGACTTCAACACCGACAAACGGGTCCCTCAAAGCACCCACCACCTACAGTGTTATATGCCAGACTGGGATCTACTATGTAACACATCATCTTTAAACTCTTGGTAAAAGCCATCCATCCTTATATATTTGTCTATATAGATATGCTGAACGTAAATATAACATTTTGCCATGACTCTCATGCTTTCACTGTTTGATTCGGGTTACAAACTCAGGTTTGCACAGCCTGCCGTGGAGTAACCCAGAGTGGGCGAGCAGGATTGGCACTTGCTTCTCTTGGTAGAGAGCAGTTTTAGTTACGGCCCTTGCATCTGTATGTCAGTTCCACCACACTTTGTGATGGCAGTTTGGGCCCCTCTTACTTGACTGAGAAGGTGCCATTGGGCCCACAAATGAAAAGTGGTTGTTCCTCCTTTTAGGCTAGGAGCCTGCATCCTTTGGAGCAAGGACATTGGAGCCTGTGCTTGGTACCAGGGGCTGCTTACACTAAAATGTAGGTAATTTGTAACTTCATGCGTCGATTCTTACTGCGCTCCGGTTGTGATGTGACAAGATGGTGCCTAGATGCATTGCGATGATCAGGTGCGATGCGATAAAATGGTGTCTCTGGTGCAATGCGATAATGTGGATGCGATGTGTGCATGCCCGACAGCTGTGCAGTTAAATCGGTGGTTTCCTGAGTTGCGAGAGGCTCTGTGACACACTTCTCCGGAGATGAGATGGCTAGCCGCGCGAGCGGTGACACGCTTCCTCGGCGATGTGACGGTGGCTGCTGCAGTGGTGTAACGCTTTTCCCTTGTTGCGTCACGCTTCCAGCTCCCAACAGCAAGGGCCTCACACACAGTTACAGGCACCTCTGGGAAGGTCAGAACTTCCAGCAAGGAAGTCAGGGAAGCTAGGGGTGAAGTCCTTTTGTGCCTGGGACTTCAGAAACAGAAGGGCCAGGTCTTCACAGGCCCTTGGAGACTTTACCTCAGATTGACACAGCAAAGCCCTTCTTCAAGCAGGGGACACATCACACAGCAAAGTCCCTTGGTCCTCTCCTCAGTAGAAACTGCATACTCCAGGCCAACCCCAGACACATAGCAAGGGCAGTACTTCTCCTCAGTCTCTTCAGCTGATCTACTTTGGCAGGGATTCCTCTTGATCATGCTGTATTCTAAAGTTCAGGGGTTTCAGCTCTCATATTTATACCCCAAAGGTCTTTATTCTCTATGTGTGAGGGGTCCTGGACCCAGTCCAAACCAGGTCTGGGCTCACTCTGCCAGGGCACAACTTCTTCCTTTGTGAATGTGGGCCAGGGTTTTCAGACGCACCGCAGGAGGTGGAGCCAGCATTGTAGAAGGCAGGCACAGCTCTATTCAGGCCCTGGTGCTACTCCTCCCACCACTCTAGTGCTGACTCACCCAGACTCCTGGAGCCATCTCAGCCCTTGTTGCTCTAAAACCAGACAGTCAATCCACAAACAGGCAGAGGCACACAGAAAGGATGAACAAGAAAATAGCCACTTTCTGAAAGTGCTATTTTCAAACACAGGATTTACAAACCATCCTTCCTAAAAGATGTGTTATTAAATACCACACTCCAAGTTTCTATCTCGCTTCTATGGGAAGATATGCAGGTAAACAGGTTACACAGCATTCCACATTTCGTCCTACGGGCAAGATAGCCTTTCAATAGTGAAAAAGCGAAATTGGCAGTAGTTCACTATCAGGACATGTTTCACACAGTGGTACATGTCCTACCTTTTACATACACTGTATCCTGCTCAGGGGCTACCATAGGGGAGTCCTAGGTGTAAGAATAGGGAAGGGTAAGGCCTGGCAAGTGGGTACACTGGCCAGTTTACCATGGCAATTAGCAAACTGCGCACAGGCACTGCGATGGCAGGCCTGAGACATCTCTTTGGGGCTACTCGTGTGGGAGCACAATCAGTGCTGCAGGCTCACTAGTAGCATTTGAATTACCAGCCCTGGCACACTCAGTGCTCTTTACTAGGAACCTACTGGTAAAACAAATACACCAATCATGGATAACCAATCACAACGACAATTTACACAGGGAGCACTTGCACTTTGGCACTGATAAGCAGTGGCAAAGAGCTCAACGTATCTAAACCAGCAAAAACGAAATCCAGCACAGTGTCAAAAAATACAGGAGGTGGAGGCAAAAATTCAGGGGAAACCACGCCAAGGATTCCAGGTCAAACAGTGCTGCAAGCCATTTGGCTGTGCCGCGCTGAGTCACTTTCAAAGCACAGGGGTGCAACATATTTACAATAATATGTTGCATCTCTGTGCTTCCCCCTGAACTGGCGCACAAACTGCTGCCATGCGCAGGCATCCTTGCACCATGGTGCAAGGATGCGTGCGTCATAGGGAGATTGTTTTTGTTTAGGAAGGGTTCTTCCCTTCCTGCACAAAACAACCCTAAATGCCTTTGTTCAACTTCAATGTGTGCTGCATTAGCACACATAGAAGTTGAAAAATGTCATTGTTTCAATGATTGTTTTTGTGCAGGAAGAGATAACTTCCTGTACATAAACAATCATTAGAGGCAGGCTTTAAGTGGGCTGGGTCTCACCGGGTCTGAGCACCGGAAGTATTTTTAAGGGGGCCTCGACACAGGTCTCTATTGGGCTGTTTTGTGCTCTGGCAGAGGCGGTCCATTTATTTTTTCCGGACTGCAGTGAAAGCAGGCACATCGATGTGCGCTTGGTGAGCATTGTAGGGGAAGGGAAATTCTTTAAAGAGAGTAATTTTCTTTTTGGATTTCCCTCCTCTTTTTGAATCTCAGGAGCAACAACATTGTTGTGGTGTCACCACTAGGGCTTTAAGTGGAAGTGTTTTCAAAATTATATACAAGCCATAGTTGCTGCTTATTTATCTTATGCAACTAGCAACCATTGACAAAGCCAATAGTCCTGACTTGTAGGTATGATGTGACTTGTTTTATCATATATCTGGAAGCAACGACAGGAACAGCAAAATACAAGTCGGGCGGCACACTGTGCTAAACACAGATTTTTAGCTTACGTGTTTTAAGCCACACCCTTAATTACATTGACCACGCCCCTTTGAGAGACCCCCCCCCAGTTTTTTCATCCCACATAAAGCCCTGATTAGAGGTGATTTCCTCTTTCTACGGGTGCTGCAGCATGCATAGAAAGTGGAAAAAACTAGGAGAAATTAATACATTTCTCCTCGTTGCATCTCCCTACACATACCCAGGGGAGGCGTAGCATTCACACGCATTTCCAGAATTATGATTCCTCGTAAATGTGGAAATGTGTCTTGTTCTTATTGCGTGGGAATACCCACAGCAACACCCATGGAACACCCCTTTAACGCAATGTGCTGAATGCAAAGGGGGCATATTTACAAGGACAGGAAAAGTCACGCAGGGTGGCTTTTCCTGTACTTGTAAATATGGAGCAGTAAACACCGGTGGTTCAAGGGGCTTGTAAATCTGCCCCCAAATCTCTCCGTGCCTAACTAAAATTAATGTGTCCATCTGTAACGAATTTGGTGCTCATGTAAAGCGCTCTGATACCTGATATCCTCAGGTTTAGTTCGAGCTATATAAAGCTAAAAAAAAACAAGAATATATTACATTCTGATGTAAAATGTATTTACAGAGAAAATTAATATAAGTGCCATCACTTAACAAATCCCTTGATCTACTATTACAATGGCAATACTTAAGGCAAAACATTCATTGTGAATAAATACATTTCAATCAATCCATCATTGAATTTGTAAAGCGCACACTAATTACCCGTGAGGGTCTCTGGGCGCTGAGAGGGGGGGGTTGACGGGGGGAATGGTGCTGCTACTGCTCGAAGAGCCAGGTCTTGAGGAGCTTCCTGAAGGTGATCATTTGAACCAATAGTGACTTATCCAGCAATGGAGTTAGAATTAATTTGTTTTAATTAACCCCTATAGAGAATGCCTTATTAGATGGACATCTTGGTAGATATTTGGCGTGCTGCTCTCTCCCGTTGACACAACGTAGCAAACAACTTTACTTGCTGGGCTCCGTTGTGTCCTTTCTTTGCAAATGTGTTCTCTCGTCTTTACTGCCTAGGCAACTATCACGGTGGTAGGGCGGGAAGGTGGTGTTGTGTTAAATTAACTTAAAATAATTTTGCTTATCATCTCTGACTTGCAGTGCATGTCCTCAAAAATATTGTTCGGATCTAATTGTGTTAATGTCCCTATGTTCATGGGGTAGTCAGGCTTTTTTTTAGAATCTGATTGCACAACAAACAGAAAATCCAAAAAGCAAAACAAACCGCTGACACCGAAGATATGACAGGTAACTGCACCGTACGTCAGTGGAGCACGTCAGCGGCCAATACAACAACAAACAGAAGAGGAGAGATTTAGAGTGTCTTATATTTTATTGTCAACTAAATACTTTGAAGATAATCTCTGCCAGAGCACAGGGAAGAGTAACAGCTTCGGTCACTCGTGGTTTTCCATGTGACGGAAGTTTCCAATAAGAATGAAAACGGTTTCCCCTAGCAACCAGTTATAAACAGATGTAATGCCGGAGACAATGAACTCGTGTTTCAGTGCAGAACAATAGTGTGGCCATGTAATAGAACTGGAATCTAATTTTAGGTGGAGAGAAACATCAACAAATACGTTGCTTTCCCACATGTCCTTCTACAAAGATTTCATTTACCTTTTTTATTTTATTTACAGGCACGAGGTACAGTGCCTGGCAGGAGCTGTTCTAAGAAAAGAAAGATTAGCCGATGGCACAGGCTTTGTGATTGCAAGGGCGCACACTTCTTTTGCCTGATTGCATCGTGTTATTTGTTGTATTTATCAGAAAGCAGAAGAATGTCCAGGTTTCTGTGGATTGTTTCTTCTACAAGGCCGGACAGGAAACTAAAATGAGCCTTGGCAAAATGTTTTATCCAGTCTTACACTACAGAAAGTTGCAACTAGTAGTGGGCAATGAGGTCATGTTAGATCGCCGCAGCCCACCCTGATTTTGAACCAGACACTGTTATGTTGTGGTTCCTAAGCCCACTCGCTAGATAATGACTGACACAGACCCGGGTGTGAATAGTAGACAACTGGCCACGAGCTACCCTGATTCTTGTCTTCTCCTGTCCGATACCTTCTGACAGTGGTGAATTTTTGGATACCGAGGCAATAGCTTAATTACTCCATATTCGTTTGGAATTTTGTAGTCGCTGTTTAGGTTGTCTTATTGGTGTGTGACGCTTTGTCACAGTTGAGGTTGTATCACATGGTCAGCTCAGTGATGGGTCGCGGGTAGCGGTCAGTAGTGTTTGCAGAATTGTCCTCATGTTTCCTCAGAGAGTCTCGTCTTTGTCCGTCTAGAACCTTCTGTTAGTGTTGAGGTTTGACCGCCGGGGATGCCTGGTCTCACCCTGGAGATACCCATTAAGGGACCATCTCTCAGGGAAGCCAGGAAGGGTTTCGCAGCGGTCGAAGCGCGGAGGTACCCCTTCGGGAGTGATTCCTGCGCTATAT
This sequence comes from Lissotriton vulgaris, assembly GCF_964263255.1. NCBI lineage: Eukaryota > Metazoa > Chordata > Amphibia > Caudata > Salamandridae > Lissotriton > Lissotriton vulgaris. The sequence continues at coordinate 1,475,255,957 of NC_141685.1, forward strand.
AAGCACATAATTAATTAATTAATTAATTTTTGAGTGCCTGCCGCGGCTATAATGCCATCGGGCAGTGAGCGGGTTTTAGGTGCTTGCCGAGGCTATTATGCAATCAGGGCAGCGGTGAGTTTTGCGTATCTGCCGGCGTTTGCCTTCAGGCAGTAATTGAGTTTTTGGATGCTGCGTTGCTGCTTCAGGTTCGCAGGGTTATCGCTTCAATGGGACGCGGGTAGCGGTCAAATGGGTTAATGTGGAGAAGCGTGGCTCAGTGGTTAGAGGTGGCAGACCCGGAAGCTGAGATCGACCGTGGACCAGGGTTCGATTCCCCGTCTCGGCGGGTCTTGGGCTCAAAATTCCACGGACTCGACAATTCTCGCTCTGGTGCCTACTCAACTCACGGGGTCACACTCTGCGACTCTGGGCAATAGCTTGCTTAATCTCCACAACGGCCCCTCGCGGCGGGATGCCTGGCTTTCACCTTGTGGACACCCTGCCGTGGTTTCTCACAGGGGAATACCAGGACGGGTTCCCTAAGCAAGCGCCGGGACGCTTACGGGCAGCTGTGCGCTTTACAAGTCCAGCACATTTACATTTACATTTAGAGATATCTGCAAGTTTCCTGATCAGTGGGTTTTCTTTTTGATCCAGTCCATTGTAGAACGTCCTGTTGAGTGAGGAGATGGTCGTCCAACATCTCGATGCCTAGGTCTTTGTGGAGGTCTACTGTTCGTGTGAACATGGGAGCACCTGCTGACCATGAGCTCGAGCGCTCAGGCTCTTTTATGGACAGGGTCACCTGACTTCTGACGCCTGTGTTGGATGGGTGTGGGGTGAGTGTAAAGCCTGCCCCCTCTGCAGAGGTCTTCATTCTGTGGGGCGCGACCCCCAGGGGGGTCGTGGAGTCCTTGAAAGGGGGTCGCAGATTCTGTCAGGGGCATGCAATTCCTGGCGTTGGGCTGATCGAGGGTGCTCATGGTGGAGGCCTAATTCACACCGAGGTGTGAAAAACATCAAAGGCTCATTAACAAGTAGAAGGTCTTTTAAATATCTGTCAAGTACTCGACTGTTGCTGTGTGTGTGTCCCTGAAGCGGTTTCAGCTGGGCTCACACACACGAGCTGGGGGAGGGGGGAAAGTGGGTGGGGGTGGGGTCTGAGGGAGCAGGCTGTAGTGTAGCCCTTTGAGTATAATGGATGTTGCGCGCCTGGAGCTGTGGGTCCCGTGACACGTCCCCCCTCCCGCCCCCAGCAGGGAGGCACAGAGATGCCCTCCCATGAGCGGGAAAGAAGGAAGAAGATGCAGAGATACTGACCCACCACTCCTGCCCCCCATGAGAGAGGCACAGAAAAGGTGGGTGGATGAATGATGGGTGGATGTAAGGATGAAGGATGGATGGATATGTGAAAAGGTGGGTGGATGAATGATGAGTGGATGGATGAAAGGGTGGGTGGATGGATGGATGAAAGGGTGGATGGATGGATAAAAAGGATGGATGGAAGGATGAAAGGGTGGATGGATGGATGAAAGGGTGGATGGATGGAAGGATGGAAGGGTAGATGGATGAAGGATGTATAGATGGATAAAAGGTTGCATGGATGAATGATAGATGGATGGATGTGTAAAAAGATGGGTGGATGAATGATGAGTGGATGGATGAAAGGGTGGGTGGATAAAGGATGGATGTATGGATGGAAGGATGAAATGGTGAATGGGTGAAGGATAGATGGATGAAGGATAGATGTATGGATGTAAGGATGAAAGGGTGGATGGATGAAGGGTGGATGGATGGATGAAAGGGTGGATGAATGGATGAAAGGGTGGATGGATGGAAGGATGAAAGGGTGGACGGATGAAGGATGGATAAAGAGCGGATGGATGTATGGATGGATAAAAGGTTGTATGGATAAATGATGCATGGATGGATGTGTGAAAAGGTGGGGGATGAATGATGGGTGGATGGATGAAAAGGGTGGACGGCTAAAGGATGGATGGATGAAAGGATGAAAGGGTGGATGAAGGATGGATGTGTGGATGGATAAAAGGTTGCATGGATGAATGATGCATGGATGGATGTGTGAAACGGTGGGGGGATGAATGATGGGTGGATGGATGGATGAAAGGGTGGATGGATGTATGGATGAGAGGGTGGATGGAGGAAGGATAGATGTATGGATGGGAGGATGAAAGGGTGGATAGATGTATGGATAGATAAAAGGCTGCATGGATGAATGATGGATGGATGTGTGAAAAGGTGGGTGGATGAATGATGGGTGGATGGATAGAAGGGTGGATGGGTAAAGGATGGATGTATGAATGGAAGGATGAAAGGGTGGATGGATGAAGGATGGATGTATGGATGGAAGGATGAAAGGGTGGATGAATGGATGAAAAGGTGGATGGATGGAAGGATGAAAGGGTGGACAGATGTAGGCTGGATGGATGGACGAAAGGGTGGATGGATATATGGATGGATAAAAGGTTGCATGGATGAATGATGGATGGATGAGTGAAAAGGTGGGTGGATGAATAATGGGTGGATGGATGGAAGGGTGGATGGGTAAAGGATGGATGTATGGATGGAAGGATGAAAGGGTGGATGGTTGAAGGATGGATGTATGGATGTAAGGATGGATGTAAGGATGAAAGGATGGATGGATGTGTGAAATTGTGAGTGGATTAATGATGGATGGATGTGATGAGGTCTAACAGGCGCATTTATGGTTGTCAAAAGTTGATGATGAGGAGCACCAGTTTCTAGAAACTTTTGTCGGAATGGGGTCCTTACGCCTAAAAAGGTTTTACATGGGGCTCTCGGCATCAAAAAGTTTGAAGATCTCTGGCAGAGGTCTTCAATCTGTGGGGCGCGACCCCCCAGGGGGGTCGTGGAGTCCTTGGAAGGGGATCGCAGATTCTGTCAGGGGCATGCAATTCCTGGCGTTGGGCTGATCGAGGGTGCTCATGGCGGAGGCCTAATTCACACGGAGGTGTGAAAAACATCAAAGGCTCATTAACAAGTAGAAGGTCTTTTAAATATCTGTCAAGTACTCAGGTGTGGCTGTGTGTGTGTCCCTGAACTGGTTTCAGCTGGGCTCACACACACGAGCTGGGGGAGGGGGAAAAGTGGGTGGGGTCTGGGGGAGCAGGCTGTAGTGTAGCCCTTTGAGTATAATGGATGTTGCGCGCCTGGAGCTGTGGGTCCCGTGACAGGTCCCCCCCTCCCGCCCCCAGCAGGGAGGCACAGAGATGCCCTCCCATGAGCGGGAAAGAAGGAAGAAGATGCAGAGATACTGACCCACCACTCCTGCCCCCCCATGAGAGAGGCACAGAAAAGGTAGGTGGATGAATGATGGTTGGATGTAAGGATGAAGGATGGATGGATATGTGAAAAGGTGGGTGGATGAATGATGAGTGGATGGATGAAAGGGTGGGTGGATGGATGGATGAAAGGGTGGATGGATGGAAGGATGGAAGGGTAGATGGATGAAGGATGTATGGATGGATAAAAGGTTGCATGGATGAATGATAGATGGATGGATGTGTAAAAAGATGGGTGAATGGATGGATGAAAGGGTGGATGGATGAAGGATGGATGTATGGATGGAAGGATGAAATGGTGAATGGGTGAAGGATAGATGGATGAAGGATAGATGTATGGATGTAAGGATGAAAGGGTGGATGGATGAAGGATGGATGGATGGATGAAAGGGTGGATGAATGGATGAAAGGGTGGATGGATGGAAGGATGAAAGGGTGGACGGATGAAGGATGGATAAAGGGTGGATGGATGTATGGATGGATAAATGGTTGTATGGATAAATGATGCATGGATGGATGTGTGAAAAGGTGGGGGATGAATGATGGGTGGATGGATGAAAGGGTGGACGGCTAAATGATGGATGGATGAAAGGATGAAAGGGTGGATGAAGGATGGATGTGTGGATGGATAAAAGGTTGCATGGATGAATGATGCATGGATGGATGTGTGAAACGGTGGGGGGATGAATGATGGGTGGATGGATGGATGAAAGGGTGGATGGATGTATGGATGAAAGGGTGGATGGAGGAAGGATGGATGTATGGATGGGAGGATGAAAGGGTGGATAGATAAAAGGTTGCATGGATGAATGATGGATGGATGTGTGAAAAGGTGGGTGGATGAATGATGGGTGGATGGATGGAAGGGTGGATGGGTAAAGGATGGATGTATGGATGGAAGGATGAAAGGGTGGATGGATGAAGGATGGATGTATGGATGGAAGGATGAAAGGGTGGATAGGTGAAGGATAGATGGATGAAGGATAGATGTATGGATGTAAGGATGAAAGGGTGGATGAATGGATGAAAAGGTGGATGGATGGAAGGATGAAAGGGTGGACGGATGTAGGATGGATGGATGGATGGATGAAAGGGTGGATGGATGTATGGATGGATAAAAGGTTGCATGGATGAATGATGGATGGATGAGTGAAAAGGTGGGTGGATGAATAATGGGTGGATGGATGGAAGGGTGGATGGGTAAAGGATGGATGTATGGATGGAAGGATGAAAGGGTGGATGGTTGAAGGATGGATGTATGGATGTAAGGATGGATGTAAGGATGAAAGGATGGATGGATGTGTGAAATTGTGAGTGGATTAATGATGGATGGATGTGATGAGGTCTAACAGGCGCATTTATGGTTGTCAAAAGTTGATGATGAGGAGTACCAGTTTCTAGAAACTTTTGTCGGAATGGGGTCCTTACACCTAAAAAGGTTTTACATGGGGGTCTTGGCATCAAAAAGTTTGAAGATCTCTGCCTTAGAGTGTCTTGAAGTAGCTATGTGAAAAACACTAGTATGTGCCTAGCAGGACACTACTTTCCTCCCAAACATTAAAGGAAACAGAAACAAAGTCAAAACTGTGGGAATGAAAACAATTTCGAAACCACTGAGTCTCTCAGCCTTGAGAGGCAGTCCGTAGGACAGCACTGGACACCTGGACAGGTGCAGCGGGGAGCACCAAGCATCATTACACACATCCATAGTTTAACCAGATGAGTCTGGGCATGCACACATTGCAGATGGAGTCTGGATACTTTGACAGCATGTTGGTTATGTTAAAGTCCACACATGCTATGTTGGTAGGTCTGGCGTGCCCTTGTGGTGATCTGGTTGGTGTCAAAAGCAACCTGCGGTGCATCAGGGGCATTGGTGGAGGTCTGCTCTGCTGCAGAGTCTTATCTTGGGGTGTCCTAACTCCATGAAGGATAATTTTATTAGGACTGGGACGGCATCAACAATGTTTTGACTTTTTCCTCTGAAGCCTTGGTGTCTTCCATTACCTTGCCGGTGGAGCAGTTTCCAGACCATCTCCTTTGTGGGAATTCCCTTGAGGCGCTTTCTGATGGTTCGCCACAGGAACATGTGGACTGTCCTGGGCTGCCCCGGGGCTGCTGCAGACTGACCAACAGAGCGACCACCAAGTCGTTCATACATTCTAAAGGGTAAGGAACATATGATCAGGTGGGCTCGCCAACAGGATCCAGTTGCGAGTGAGGTTAGCCGATAGCCTCTGGACTGTGCAAGAGTGCTTCCTTGCTCTCCTAATGGTTTGCTGGTGTCAGGCTTCATCCTGGTGGTCAGATGCTCCTTCTGTGTCGAGGGTGATGCACATGGCATGATGGTGATGATGTTATTAGACAACCTGTATGACAGCTGACTAAGACTTGAAGGGAGTAAGGGTGACTGGAGGGACCATGAAGCTTGGTGTGTTTGCTGGTACTGTTATTCTACTTCAGCATGTGTGATCGCTAGCAGGAATGTCATCTTCTTCTAGCAGCTGGTAAAGGTAGCTGGACTGTCGTACTAGGAAGCGTGGGGTGTGTATGCCATTCGCACATGCAGACAGCATCTGTCACCTGTGACGTTGCTGCACCTCGGTTGCTTGCTTGTTTTGGTGGGTGCACTCTCTGGAAGTGGCCAAATCCTCGGTCTTGTCACCTTTGATCACTTCGATGGCACATCTGTTGTTATCAGGTCAGTGTGACAGGTCTGGTCACATACCCTTCGTCAGTGTGACAGGTCTGCTCACACAGTTCTTTCCTTTCTCAGTTCTTGCTTGTGATGTGGCATCCTGACTCGCGATTCACGTGTTCTATACTTTTTCTTGTGCAAGGTTGTGCCAGGCTACATGTCTTTGTTTCTCTTCACATGGACCTCTTGCTGCTTCTATCCTGGTCGTAGGACTGTGCATCATCTTCCATCATGGACCTCTAGTAGGCTCGATCCTGTCTGTAGGACTCAACTCTTCTCATCAGGTCGGTGTGGCATCTGCCGACACCTCACAAGCCCCGACCTCAGGGATCTTCTTGGTGCTCCACTCTGTGGATAGTGTGTAACCTTCCATCTGCCTCCTCTTCACTCGAGGGTGCAGTGCTTGCTTCTCAAGACTGCACTTTCATCTCACGTGATCCTGCCTAGGGCCATTTGTGCTTGGCAGGCTTGGTCACTCTGTGTGATGTCCTGATTGATGGGCCATTGGTGGCCATTCGGTGCTGCGGCAGCCAGCTGATACACCTCTTTCATGTAGCGACGCATTGTCCATATGCTCCCTGATGGCACTCTGGCTGCTCTGCACTACAGAAGCTTGCTACTAGGGGTTGTACAACTCTCCTTGTGCCTGTAGTGAGTCAATAGGTGACTCAGTATTTAGGCAGTGGTGGGGGGTAATCCCTGAACAGTCTTGGGCCCACTGCAGGGCAATGCTATTGAAGTTTGGGAGCAAAAAATCTACTTTCTGTATTCAGGCCTGTGGGACTAGGCCCTTTTTGGCTAAAGTTCCCTAAACTTTTTTGCTTTCCCCCTAGACCTTTTTTCTGACATGGTGTTGCTAACTTAGATGCTTTGTGCCCTTTGCCACTGCTTATCAGTGTAAAAGAACACATGCTCCCCGTTTAAAGTATAATGATTATTTGTTACCCATGATTGGTATGTTTGCTTACTAGTAAAGTCCCTAGTAAAGTGCACTATGTGTGCCAGAGCTGTAAATGCAAATGCTACTAGTGGGCCAGCACCACTACATTTGCCACCCACACCAGTAGCCTTAAAGAGGGAACTCAGGCCTGCTATTGCAGTGCCTGCACGCAGTTTGTTAAACTTCCATGTTGTTCTGACAAGCCCACCCACTTGCCGGACCTTACCCTTCCCTCTCTATGCACATCAATAGTTGTTTCTCACATTGGCAGCCTACCTTCTTTGTTAGTATTCTTTAATGCCAACTGTTGACTAACAAGAGAGCGACTGATGATCTGTGGAGGCTCCTGGTGGTAGTCCATGAGTTCCACTCTGACACCAGTAATGCCCGGGTGCGGTGTAGCTGCGCACCTCCAGGTGACGCTGCAGCCACTGACCTGCAGCAGCCTCTGGTTCTGCTGATCACTTCGTCCATGCGGGCACTGCCGATTAAGGTGCAGGGTTTCACTTAATGTTGGTGCAGCCTCCGGCATGGGGGTGCTGTAGCAGTTTGATGCAAGTTAGTTAACATGGAGGCACACTTATTGCCAGACATGCGAACTGTTCTTCCGGGCACCATTTATGCTCATCAGATAAGTGTACTTCAGGGATCAAATGTGTGTGTCTCGGCTTGGGGTGAGGTTTCAGTGTACTGTGGACTCTTATTATGCTGGGTGGCAGGGTGTCTCATACTTTGTAGATGTGTTGCACAGTTTGGCCACCTTACCTTATACTAGTCACCAGGACCAGGTTCACTGCAGCGAGCAGCTGCTAGGTGGTGATGCAGACACTTCAGGCTACCTCCTCACGTGGGCACTGTCAGTGCAGGTGTGGGGAGAACATTTAGAGTCAGTGTGGGAATGCATGGGAGAGATAGGGAGTGACTGCATGTGGGCTGAGATGCCGGGGTGCCTCCTGCTGTGCGGATGCACCACTCTGATCTTGCTGTGGCTGCTGTAGTAGATCCTCTCTTTTCCCCCGCACCAGGGGCAGGCAGGTGAATGGCAGGGGGTATGCCGTCCTCTGGCTGCAATTGCCCATGCCAGGTGTGATGCGGCAAAGTGATTGCCATTTAGCACACCAGCTACTCTTGCCAGGCCACAGTAGCCTCCCTGTTGCTGGGGCTACATGGCACTGGAGATGCAGGTTCTGTGGTCGGTCAGTTGAGTTTAAGACTTTCAGTGGAATCCACTCTCTCTCGGTCTGGCCTCGCTGCCGTCGGGCCAGCCAGGGCAACTCCTCCCTAACCTGCCTGAAGGAGGCACACCCAGTGGGGTGTAGAACATGTGGCACTATCCTCTTTTAGTGGACAGAAAATGCTACTTACCAAATCTGCATTGGCTTGCTGCTTCTCTCCCACTTCACCGGGACAGGGGATGGCAGCAGAGGCAGCATCTTGGCAACTAACCAGGTTGGACATTGCATTCCGTGGGCCCAGACATACCTGGAGGTGTCAAGGCGTGATGTTCATCGACATTCAGCCAATAGAGCAATTTTCAGTTCTCTGCCCTCACACTGGATGGCAGCTGTTGCAGTGAGGGGTTGGAGGCGAACAGCCTCCATTCTCTCCTTTTCACGGCGAGGAAAGGGTTTATCCTTGTCTTAGGGCAACATTCCCACTTCCTCGGCATGCTATAGCCACAGTGCTGATCCCGGTCTCCTCCTCAAGCACAGAGGTGAGCTACAGGGCATAGGGTCAGAATCCCACCCTTAACGCCAAACTTATGTTGTAGGACTAGATCCAAATGCTAGATAATGAATTACACAGACGCATGGTGTGAATGTTAGATAACTGACCATGAGCTTGAGCGCTTGGGCTCTTTTATTGACATGGTCACCTGACCAGTAACACCTGTGTTGGATGAGTGTGGCATCAGTGTAAAGCCAGTCCTCTGAGAGTGGCTTGAAGTAGCTTTATGACAAACAGTAGTATGGGTCCAGCAGGGCAATTCAGCCCCCGAGCCTACAGCCCACTGGGGAAATGACCCTGTGGCACAATGGCTAGTTTGTCAGTTTTCTTGGGGGACTCAATTGGCCCTTCCTCATTAGGCTTTCAAATTGCCATAAACTATTTGCATATGATTTTAAAGGAAATAGGATGAGGCGAGTGATCCACTTCTGTGGGTTTTTCACATACTGCATCATAGCACTGCCTCAAGCCCACCTTGGCTTTCTTGTTCCACTCCCATTGGTCGTTAACTCTTCCCTGAAAGGGTTCCTCAGTCCACACGGTAGCCTGATGCACAGGTTTCCTTTCATAATTTTCTCAGAGCCTGAAAATCACCAAAGGTTTCAGAAAATTGTGCTAGCTTTTAGTTGAAACCATATTTGATTAACTCTTCAACCTCCTCCTCTACCCCTTTCTTACATTTTCCTTGGTGGGTCTATACCCTTGAGACATCACCTTTCCTAAAAAGTTAACCAGAAAAATGATAATCTGCTCTGTGGCCCTGATATTGTCCTAAACCCAAACCCTTATGTAGAAAGCACTGCCCATCAATAGTCACATTAATCCTTCTTTAATATCTATTATGAAGCAAAGGTACATTTTCATGAAGTCTTCAATAATTTACCCCACTTGATGTTACTGTCCTTCCTTACTTATCCCATTTCAAAGTAAACTGCCTTGCTATCTCCTGGCGGATCCCTTTTTCCTCATACATGACTATAATCATCCATTTATCTATTCGGTAACGGTGCTCCTTCGCACAGTCTGCAGAGTACTCAGGAGTGGCCGTTCACTGTAATCTCACCTGATTTTGTCAGTGGCAGTCACATTGTATGATATGTTTTAGGATCTTCTGGGTTCATATAATAGTACTTGTACTGTTTGGGGCTAGTCGCAGAAAGGTTGAAAATATTGTCCAGTTCCCTGTGATGGGCCCAGTCTTGGGTAAAATGGCTGGATGAAATAGCAAAGGCAATTCCAGATGTATTGGTGGGTTCAAGACAGGGTAGGTTATTTTGAAGAGAAGAGCAGCAACATCATAATATCACAGTGTCTTCCCCACACCACATGAGTATTGTTGGTATTTGGGGCGATGCACTCTGGTAACCCAATTCTAAAAGCGCCTCTGTACTCATGGCAGAGGCCCGCAGTCATGGCGGGGCCCCTTACTCATGGTGGACCTCCGCAATGAGAAACTGCGATGCAGAGGTTCCACCAAGAGTACTGGCTCCCCACCACAACCGTGGGGCCTCAGCCATGGGTGTGGAGGCCCTTAGTGAATAGGGCCCATAAGATTTTAGTTGTCCTTGCCATACCTTCTTTTTGAATTATTGTGTCATACAGATTGGTTAGTGATGGACCTCAGTTCCCAGCCCTACTCTATAAGATAGACAGAGACAATACTGAGAGTAGTCTGAAATGCAACCTTTAAACCTATTGTCCTCATATGGTTAAAGAGAGGTGAAGGAGAATAATAGGTATTCTTTCCTTAAGAACTGTCTTTCTCAACCTACCATGTCTAAATGACAGCCTAGGACATTATTGAAAACCTGAATTGCTCTGAATGAGAGGTATAAATAGCTTTTGCATTGTCTCAGAAGCAGCAGAGGCAGACATTCCCTTTGATTTGTATCCCTTCACTTGCCTTTCCTGGACTTCTCTTGATGTGCTGATCATCATGAGAACAAATCCCAAAATCTTATTCTATGTGAAAATAATTGATAAAGAGGGTGTTGCTGTAGTTATGAGACACCATCATTTATCTCTGGAAGTGTGTAGAATCCGTGGACCACAGGTTCATTGCCTACATGAAAGAAACTCAAATAAGCCTTTAGCTGACCTACAAATCAAAGGTTCCTGAATTAGAACTGCCAGAGCGGTTTGTCTCTCTCGACTGATACAGTCCCTTTCAGAGATGTTTTATTGACCATGCACTCTTGGTTAGAAGTCACTGCAAGTGCCAAGAATATGGTAGGTGGTCCTCAGGTAAACGAAGACAACACTTGGTGGACTGACATGGTTTCAGAATGCTGCCACTTTTATCATCTATAAACAGCATTGGTCTTTGTGTTACCTTGTTATGGCTGCATCCGAAGGCCCTATCAAGATTTTAAGATACCTTCTCTGTTTTTCTGTTTCTGCAGTGCACATTCTCATTGACATGAGACCTTAATACACAAGTATCACCTGCAATACAGGAGGATTTGTAGTGTGGCTGGACCGGTTAACCAGGCTCCAGGGGGAAGCCATTCAAGTTCTGCACTCCACTACTTCTCACAATGGATAGCACCATTGATTTGGGGAATTAACCATGGGCTCCCCTTGTGCTAGGTGTTTGGTTATAGATGCATGGAACCCACTCTTCCCATTAGAAAAAACATGTAAGTTATGATTATTGTAATCCAGACCTTCCCCTTAGTGATAGAGAACCTGTCTGTAATTATCAGCACAAATCATAGAGCCAGGAAAACCTGCCCAGAAATTCATACCATATAAAGTACATTTCATGACTTACAGCAGCTTCCATTTTGTGTTTATAGAAACCCTTAGAAGATGGGCTGTGCAAAATCTTCACATCTTGCAAAACAATTTTTTCTCTCAACTGTTATTTGGTTCCCCACACAGACAGTTTAGGACTCTGATCTGTTAGGGAGCATCGGAGTCCTCCTCTAGTCTGTTCTTTAGCCCAAAAGGATTTTTTTCTTGCTGTTTTGCTTTATCCTAGGTCATGAATGAATGAATGAATGAGTGCATTTGTAAAGAGCAAAGTTCACTCCGAGGAGCATCTTGGCGCTAGCGGAAAGAACTTAGAAATCTTAGGTGGGGAAAAACTTAGCTAACGCATGGGGAATCGGGATCAGATGAGAGATTGCACAGTGTGGTCTGGGGCAGCAAAGATACAGGTTTTTAGGTGTTTTTTAACCTTTTGTTCAGATTGTGCCAGTCTCAACTGAGTGGGCAAGGTATTCCAGGCTTTTGTTCCGAGGACAGCTTTTGCCTTACCCCCTCTAGAAGTCAGATGGAAGGTGGGGGATGCTGAAAGGTTTTCCGAGGATGACTGCAAGAGGCGTTGGGTGATATAGGGTCTGATTCTGGACCTGAGGTATTGTTATCTTGTTGCCCTAGTGGCCTTGCAGATGATTGTTAAGATTTTGAAATAAATCCTTTTGTGTATGGGTAGCCAGTGAAGAGTTCTGAGTGCTGCTGCTGAAGAAGAACCCTTAGGCAGTTTAACTACCAGCGTAGCTGCCACATTCTGGACTACCTGCAATCTTTTCAGACAGCCTTTTTTGCTCCTGCATACAGGCTGTTGTAGCAAATCCAGACATGGCAGGATTAACGCTACTGTGACTGTTTTCCTAGCAGTAACAGGAAGTAGATCCAGGAATTTTCAGAGAATTTTTATAGTTTGGAAACACATGCCTGCCACAGCAAGGGCTTGCTTGTGGAAGGATAGTGTGGAATCGAAAAACACACAATCGGACCTGATCCCTAAATTCCTCACAGTGTCTGCAGTGTTTGGAGGTGGAGCGGTGTTCGGTGGCCACCACTGTTTGGGCATGAAGAGATTAGATTTTCCAAGCAGCGTGATTTCAGTTTTTTGGCTATTACATTTGAGATGGTTGAGTTTTATCCAGTCCATAATTCCAGTTAGACAATAACGAAATTTTTCTTCAGCTGCTGTGGAATTTATGTTGAGGGTGAGAATTAGCTTAGTATTGTTCACGTAAGAAATGGATTCAATATCGAATGTGGCAATCAAAGTGAGCAACGGTATCATATAAAGATTAAATAGAGTTGGGCTGAGGGATGAGCCCTAGGGGATCCCTAATTGCAACTGTTTCTCTGTTGATTTGTAACTACCTAGTGTTATTATTTGACATCTGTTTTCCAAGAAGGAATGTTAGCCAGCCCAGCGCCTTTTTGGTAATGCCAGTATTCGCAATGCTGTCTCTCAGAATCTCCTGAGAGACTGTGTCAAATGCGGCTGATCGGTCCAACAGAATCAGTATTGCATCCTTGCTCTGATCTAGGGCAACCTTTATCCATGTATCCTACTTATCTCCCCTTTGGTTAGCAAGCTGTTGGATTAAATCATGAAAGGAGACACGTAGGTAGAGGATGTGGTCCCTTAGTGATGGAGGATGGCTTGGTTCTCACTCCTTAAGCAACATTGCGTGGCTTCAATATTGTAGTTCATAGTCTTCTGTCCCCTTAATACTCCAGAGTGCTCGATCTTGGATTGTTGGCAAGGGGATTGAGAGATGAGTCTTGCAACCACCATTCTGGTCTTGTGGAATAGTTTGTACTGTTCCTGCATTCCAATAGGCCTCGAAATTGAATACCTATGATGACCACTCGGTTTCTTAGGAATCTTGGGGTGGGATGGGCAAAGCCATGTATTCATAGTGAGGACAATTTCTGAGGATGTATTTGTTCTTCCCTCCAATGGGGGAATCCTCAACTAGCAACCATGTGTTTCACAATTAACTCTCTGCTGGGGATTTGAAAGCCATGTGTTCATAGTAGTCTGGAAAATCACAAGGAGGGTGTTTGGTATATTTTACATGGATGTTGGTTGTGAGAGACGATAAGAAGATGAATTACTTGATTAGGCACCTTTTCCAACTTTACTTGCATTTTTCTTATTCCAAGCCTTTGGCATACTATGTTTTCAACTCAGGAATACCTTGTGGTTTCCAAATTCTGAGGTTTTTAGTAGTGTGCAATAGAGAGCTTATGGGATACAGGTGGTATTGTGAGTTGTCAACTAAGCGCAAAAACTTCACAATCGATTTAGCACTGCAGCACTTGTCTTAGAAGTCGTATATGCCCCTGATGGGAGGCAAGGTTTGTGATGAGAAAAAAGAGAATAGGAGGAATGGAAAATCTCTCAGTATTGGAATGTTGAGTGATCTCTTGGAGACAATGGAGTAGATCCGGGCTACTAATGGCTGGTAAAAGCCAGGAGCTACAACATTCCAATCTTTGTATTTCACTGTGTATTTCACCGCAATAGCTGTGAACAAAGGTCTCACAGAGCCCAAAGGTATTTCAACCCTCTCAGTTCTATAAATCCTTTGTTTTACTAATTAGAACATTCTGCCCTGATGGGCAGAATATTCTAATATCCTTATAGCCCTCCGTAGCTGCCCTACAACAGTCATTAAAGGCCTGCTCCCTTGTAAAATGCTGAAGCAGGCCTTAAACGGCCGGTATAGCTATGGCGAGCTATAAGGCTATAGTAAGCAAGATATTATGGGTCTAGTGACATAGCAAACTACTTCCTCCACCATTGCAGGGATCTTATGGGACTCCCTGAACATAGGTTATAATTCTTGCACATCAGCTTAGCCTTTTATCCTTTGGAGCTGACAACATTAATATCTTTGACATTAGTAAATATAAACTTGAGATGTTTATCAACGGCACTAAGTAATCCACCAGGATGAAAGCCTGCTCTGTAAATATAGTGGTTATGTTATTCTGATATTTGTAATTAATATTTGCCAAGCATAGTTAAGGATAATTTTCCTACACTACCTTTATACAAACATCAGTGTAAAAATGTATCCTTTACTTAGGCAATGGAGACTCAACCAGTCAACTAGTGTGGGAAAAAAAGCAACATTTGTGAGAATGTGCCAAAGAGTTATATGTTTTATGAATACATTTAGAGTATGGATTCTTTCCCTATGTGCCATTCTCGCATCTAGTAGCTGTTGTCAAACCTAGCTTTGGGATACATTCCAGAAATAAATGATCATTCAAATTCTCAGAATAAATATCCAAACCACTCCAGCACTATTAATGAATACAGGAAATCTGTTCAATTTTCCGCACGATTTGAGTTGCCTCCCAAGCTTTCCAGTTGGTTAATCTACAGTGATAAATGGCTTTATTGGCTTCGGAACGATGCCAGCAGATCGCCACATGGCTATCTTACCTGGTTTTATTAGCATGGATTACTGAAAGTAATTCGTAGAGTTTACACCAAGGCGTTTGGATTCAATTGTATACTCAGAAGCTCATCCATAGTTCCCCATCCCATTAAAATACACAGCCCCCCTACAATTTCCAAACTAGGGCGCAAATATATGACTGAAGACATCTCATCTCCTGGATTATTAAACATTCCATTTGTACACAAATGAAATATCCTTGCTATAATTTCTACATGCAAAAGCTCTTGATTCATTTAGTTCATTTTTACTGCAATATTTTGCACTTAAACAATGTATCTCTGTTATGTTATTATGTTTTCGGGATGTCTTGTTTTGCAAATATTATTTCCATCAGAATGACTTCTACAAAATACACTTGGACGCGATAATAAACACGGGAAATTAAGAAATCCTACATTGCGTGGGAAAGGAAAGTTAATACATTTGATATACTTTGTGGCTATCCATGCAAAACACACGTCCTCAAAGCTTTAGATAACCCTTTGGTTTCAGATTTGCAAAATAGGAAAACTACTGGCAAAGTCAATAGGTTCCTTCTACGAAACCAGTTGGCTGTGCCAATGTTTTTGCCGATGTTGTGCATCATCGACAAAAAGCAAAGTGTAAAGAAACAGAAAGAGAAAAAAAGGCATGCAGCTGCATCACTTTCTAAATGCACATGAATGTACACATGTACTGAATGACACAATGGGCATTTTATTCATTTGTTCATTTGCCATTCCAAGATAGCGGGTGCCACCTGGCATGATACATAAAAGGATGCATTTTCAGTTGACCTAAATCACATTACTCAAACTGGAGTAGCTTTATAGTTAATAAGAAGCTTGGGTACTCCAAAATCTAATTATTTGAAGGACCACAACATTGTGAGGGGTGGCACAGCAATGATGGAGTTGGGGGGAACAACGGTCAGTGTGTGGAGGAGGAGGTGATAATATCAAATGAGGAAGAGAGCAACAAAGGGAAGGCACAGAAGCACACGAAGAAGAGAGCAATACGAAGCATGGGGTGGGAGAAAAGCACAGGAGTCAGAGAGCAGCACCGAGCATGAGGGTTATATCATTTTGTGCGGTAGAGAGGCACTTGATGAAGGGAACTGGAAAACACATGCACTTTTATAGAGTGCCTAATCAACAACAACAAAAAGCAGTTGCCTGAAAGTGAGCAGTGCGAGGATACAAGTCAGCAAATCAAAAGGAAGGTAAAGAGGGTATGCTCCATGGGAGGGACAAACCAAACAGAGAAAGGCATAATGTCATAGCATGTGGCAGCTCTGCATGCTTTGCAAGCCACAAGCTGCTGAAGCCATCAAGCTCTCAGATGTGTGTGAGCTGGAAGTTTGAATCATAACCGGGTAAGTTTCTGCTGTTCTTTGTGTTAGGTAGAGACAACGCAAATTAGAGTGAGAGCAATTGCTCTGTTGCACTCTCTCTAAGGTTGTTTTCAATAAATAATGCATGAGCTACAAACTTACCTTTATCCTGTTGAGGTCTTTTCAAGGCATGTTTGGTGACGATCTGGGGTTATATTACGGATGTATGACGTTACAACGCATGCTTTTACCACGCATGCCTTTACAACGCGGTTTTTGCAACGCATAGTGCTTTGGGGCGCTGGATAGTGAATAGTTTGATTTACTATTCCAACTCCAGTCCCCGTGGATAGTAGGGAAGGTGTTGGATAGTAAATTAAACCTATTCCCTATCCTAGAGCGCCCCCCAGCGCAATGCGTTGTAATGGTTTGCGTTGTAAAAGTTGCGTCGTAAAGGCACTGCGTGGTAAAAGTTGCGTTGTAAAGGATGTTTCCCTTATACTACGGAAGGGCTCTGAGGGCGCAACAGGAGTTTGTACCCACTTTGCGTACCCCTGGGGATCTTTAGTATGACAGAAGGGCCTGCAGACGATTATGCATCCCCTTTTGTAATACCGATCCCATTGGTGCACATAAAGAGCCATCGCTATAAACAGAGGACATTCCCATGCAAATGAGGGAATCCCTTTGCTTCTGCGCCCACCGCGTATTACAGATGCAGTGTCCGAGGTAAACAAGCTGTGAGAAACACACTGACAGTGCGCCAACTGAAAGGCAGTTCACTGCCAGTGTGCACCCTGATGGCAGCCCTCTGGAGGGGCGAAAGGAGGTCCCATTGAGCCCCTAGACATCCCCTTGCAGGCAGGCGGGTGTGGTCACTCACTGCACCCATGACCAAGGAGATCTCTAATCCTCCTCAAAATTGCAGGTGGGTGCCGCCTGCACTGTGGAACATGGAGCAGCTTCAAAGCAGTCATTCTGCTTTTCACATGAATGCTCTGTCACCAGGGTAGCATGAGGTTTCAGCTGCCCTAGGGGCAGCATAAGCACCCTAATATGCCGCAATTTTCGCTTTGCGATGGGCGCACCTTCTAAAAGGAAAATGCACCATCCATATGATACTGCTCCTGGTCAATCTCAGAGTTGGTGCCCGTGCTGCAGTAATACTTTCTGAAGCATTGCCCATCTTTTTTAGTTGCTTGAAGAGTCCTTCCTGTTATTTCCTTCTGGAAAAGTAGCCTGAAGTTCACACAACAAGATTAACAGTTAATAAATGTCACTTATTTGCTGTTTTGATTTACTGCACCTTCATCATATTTCCTAAGAATTTGAGCACAGTGGTGATGTGCACATCATATAAAACATGTCTATTATTACATATTCTATCTCAAAATGTTGACTTAACCCCTCCCCTGCTGGTGATGGAACGACTCCGTCATCAGCCGCGGCCCGCTCAGAACGCCTGCGCGGCGTATATTCCGCGCCTGCGCTGAACGTTCTATTGAGCGGGCTTGGCCGTGACGGAACCGCTCCGTCATGAGCACAGCGCAACCGCGGCTGGTGACGGAGCGGTTCTGTCACCAGCATGCGCCCGCCGCTCTTCTGCCCCGCCCCGCCCCCTTAGCACTGCGGCGGAATAGCCGCCGCAGTGAAGGGGTTAAAATGAACAATAGTTAACTGCACATCTACATGAGCTGTTTCATAATTTACAAATTAGTTACAGAATCATATGGTGATATGCACACCAAATTGGAGACTTTTCCAAGTGCATGCAATTACTGTGCAACACATTGTTATTATTCTATCGCTCATGTTGCGGTTAGTCATATTTATATCTTTTTCACACCATTTGTGCATACTTTTAAACAACTGCTCTTTATTCAATATGCAATTAGTGCATCCTCCTCCTCCTTTCTTATATTTGTCTGGTGAACCAATTATTGAAAGGCAGGACATGCCAATAAATGCATATCTTGGCACTATTAATGCACAATACTTTAGGGCAGACTGAAAAAAAATCATATTAGAGCACTGTCTAGGAAGAAAAGACCAACATATATTTGAACACTTTCCTCTATGTACTCTACCTGATGAAGAAGAAGTTGATTAATTTCAGGAAACTGTAAAAAGATTGTAGAAGAGATTTGATACACAAAAAAGTATTGTCGCAGATAGCTTAAGTTAATTTTGAGAAAACAAAAGCAGGAAATTCAGTGGAATATTATGTCATAGCTTTAAAGATTTTAGCAGCAAATTGTGAATTTGAAAACTTTACTTAACAACTTATAACAAATGTCATTACAAGAGTATCCAAGAGAAATTACTTTTCTTTCAAAAGAGTGTCTCTTTCTGAAGTGATTGATGCTGCTTCTATGATTGAGTCCACACAGACAAAAGTGACAATTTTAAGGAAAAATAATGATGAATTGGTTCTGAATATGAAAAGCAAGCTGCAGGATGACAAGTGTTTATCTTTTCAGTTTAAGTGTAAATATGGTAGCACTTCAAAAAACACATTTTGTGCATGTTTCTTGGAGGATCTCCTCATCATGTGGCTAATTTCAAGCAGTATCCTGCATTTACAAAGATTTCTAATCAAAGTGGCGATATCGATCATTTTGATATAGTGTGCATTAAAAAGAAACTTCAAGTGAATTAAATAGAGACATCTTCAGAATACATTGAATTACACACTAGTTACAAAGATGTAATGCTGAATATAAATTCAAGAGATCTTGAATCTTATGAGAATCCCACTGCTGATATTTTTGTGGGATAAAAAATGTTCGAGTTGCTGATGCATTCTGGAGTAATTTGACTATCACCACACATCATTCATTTGAGAAGTTTTTGAAAGATAAACTATATGAAGATTCTCATATGAAGAATGAGTCTTTTCAAGGCATAAACATTTATCTCATTAGCTATTTTATATCTACAATTAATTGCCAAAACATATGTTCATTAGCAAAATCTATGTTAAATTCAGGGGAAAGAACTTTTGAAGCTGCCTCCATCAAACTATGTTAGACATTGTTTTTTTACGTGGCAAAGGAAAAAGGCCATGTCTTTTTCTGAAATTTTGCAGGAAACAGCACAAATAGGTTGTAAGCCAGACTCTTTTGTTTGTGTTCATCTTGTGCATGGTATTAACAACGATAATTATTTTCATTTGCAGATTCAATAATCAATTAAGATGTTCGATGTGTGATTTTAGGATAGTTTAGGATTATGAAACAATTGTGATCTGAAGATCAAACTTAAAAATAGGCTATACTAGTTAAGCATAAATTGAGAAGGGTCCCTCTATGCAGTAGGAATGATTTATCCAAGGCCTTAAAAGAAGTACAACTACAGGGTGTTATTGACCTGTTAATAGGTCTACTTGACGTTCGCCAATTGCAATCATTTAAAAGAAAAATATGGTATTAAACATGTGTATTGACCTAGGTTAGTTGAATCCACAATCAGGAGTTTCCACTGCGCTGTGTAAGAGCAGAGCAGAGTTAAGTCAGCCTCAGAGTGTGGTGGGGCCATGTAACAGGACCGGCGGTGGGTCGCAGCTTACTTGACTCTCGGGCCTGAGCCCCCCCCTCAGCCCATAGAGGTAGTCTTAGAATAGACTCCAGAGCAACGGAGTGCGGTGGGGGCCATGAAGTTGGACCGGTGGCGGTTCCTAGTTTACTTGTCCCACGGCTTGATACCACAACCTCACGGAGCGCAGTGGTGCCGCAAAAGTGGAACAGCGGCAGCTACCAGCTTGCGTTGATCTCTGGACCGGGAGTGGCTTGTGGAGTGTGATGGAGGAGGAGCCACGAGAGGTGGCGGTCAGAGCCAGAGCCACAGCCGTAGACACAATCAGAGCTAATCTGCCAATAACAGCTGATATTGCAGAAAAGCTGAACAGCAGCCCAAAAGCAGGCGGCGCGGAGGCCACAGAGGCAGAGGCGGAGGCTGAGGGACTGCCATTACCATCACTGCCGTTGCTCTGTAGAACTGCAGAGCGAGAGCAGTCAAGTCAAGTCAAAGGTGAACAAAGTGACCTGAAGCGGAACGGAGTGGAGCAGTGCGGTAAAGGTGGAATGGTGGAGGGGCTGACGGGCTCAGATAATAAAAAAGATAACGCTAAAGCCTGCTGCCCCCCATCCCCCACCCTCCCTTGTGGCTTCATCCTGGTTTGGGTTGTTCTTGGCCTGCATCCTAAGCACTCCAGACATCATATGTATTTTCTTTTTACCTTCTTAAGAGTCCCTTCTTAAGTCCTCCATGGCCATCCAGTCCTCAAAACACCCCGGCTAGCCAATTGCCAAGCTGCCAAGTACTCGTGATCAAGCAATTAAGCAATTAAGGACCATATGACCTAGGATCCAGTTTAACCCTGTTACAGTTCTGGCACTCTACTGCCACACCCTCGCTAAGTCCCTATAAAATTCTTTAAATGAAATTCTGTCCTTGTAAAGGAGTTCTACTGGAGGTATGCAGGGGCTAGAGGGTGCCTGCTGTATGCAATTGTAGTTACTCCAAGCATCGAAGATCTTTACAGATAAGAGCGCTGACTGCTGGAGACAAACGTGGCTCCCTTCCTGTGACTTCCCGCATCCTTCTTAGGCCTAGAGCCCTGCGCCAGCAGACAGTAATACAATCGCCCGAGCATGTGAGATTGTGAAACACTGTAGATTGTACGTCAGAGTGTGGAAACTAGGTGCCTAACGCTCAGTGCTCAGTGTAGTATAAGCGGCACATCAGTGTATCAGCGCATTGGAGCCATTCCTCACTGGCTGTGCTAACTTTGCTGGCTCACCTGGCCAAGGGACTCGTAATATAATATCAGAACAAATATATGACTGCAAAAAAATGCCGCTCTAGTAGACTGATGTACACAAGAGCTTGCAAAAACCTAGAGCTAATCCCCTAAGCAACAACTGACTGCAAATACACTTTTTGAAGAGTTTTAATACCATCCCTTCCTTTTTTCCCAAAAAAGAAACAAGTTAAAAATCAGTAGGGATGCCTGACTCTTTCCAAAAAGAATATCAAGATCATGTAGAGGCTAAAATAATTCTTGAAAATCCATTACCAGTAGTACGTCCCATACTACCGTAAAAAATCAGGGAATCACAGCCTACAGTTCATCAACACTTGGAATCTAGGATGGCTGACTCCTTGCTGGCAAATCTAACCATTCTCTCTCTGGTAAATGGAGTTTTCGAACCCGAAAGAGAAGGACTTTCTCAACCGGTCCTAAAAGCGTGAGAACACATAATAGAAGACTTTACATTACCTGACATTAATTTAGATCTCGTCCCATAAGTTGTCTCTCGCTCACAATCTAGAATCGTCCAGGATTCATATTCCTTCCACTTCATTTTCCTCTAAGGATCGTCCTGAGAAACTGCAACTGCAACTGTTCAGTAGTATACCCAGGGGCACAAGCTTATTAGACTCGTGGTTCATTAACTCCTGAACTTTCGCCGAACTTTCTTCCTTTAATTAATAAACCAGAGTAAAAAATGCTGATGTCGGAATCGCTACATTGCTTAGAAAGAGTGCTGGCTTCCATCCTAGCCCTAATGGAGAAATCAGTAAGTAACTCCGAATCTATATTGGACTCCGTTTTAGCCCTGACAAAGTACTTAGCCTCTGAATAAAAACTATTCTCAGGAAAAGCTTGCGTTATACCCTTTAGTAAGTCTTCCTCGACCCCCTTCTCTTGAAGGAAGACTCCGACAAGCCATACTCTAGTCAAACAGACTCTCTTCCACATGTTAAAGGGTGGGACTTTGGCATTCAGGCTGGTAAGCCTTTCTTTAGCAGAAATAATAAAATCAAAATGAAGATATACTTGATAAGTTACACTCCTCCACTTTACAGCAGCTCTTTGGATTCGAGTCTTTAGCTACAGTGGCTGTTTCTACGTTCCACCTGCAAACTAAGACAGAAAATACAAACTCAATAGGTTTTCCCTATCTTCAAAAAATATGGTTTAAATTCCTCAAAGCAGCCAAAGCAACCAATAGAGAATGGTCTTAAAGTCTGAAGTTCTCCCATTAAGGAAAACACAATCAAGAACAAAAGTAATAATCCCTGTGAGAAAAAGATTAAGGAAAAATGCAGGAGGATAGGTAAAAAAGGTAAAAACAGTTGCACTTCGGCTTTAACCTCGATCATAATATATCATCAAAGCTGGAATTAAATATTCTGACGAAAGAAGATGGATAAACCGAGAACAATTTATTGTGTCCTTGTTCCTGATCTCTGAATTCAAGTGTAACTATTAAATCTTCCAAAAAAGCAGTGACATTAGATGTAAGTGCTCCTCGCATTGTGCAGGGTATCCTGAACCCTAATGCCCCTCTATTTGCTTCCTCTCTAGGCACTAATGTCATCTATAGTGTCAATAATAATATTTCTGAGCTACATAGCCTGGGTAATATCTCCCAGCAGGCCCCTTATAGATTGGACTTCTCATTTATCTTTGACTATGAACTATATATGAATAGGACCTTTTTGTTGGGCTGCTTTGCTGAATCTTCCGGCATACAGATGATTGAAAGTAATGATATTGCTCTGGTTCAGGTTCAAAAATATAATAATTTTAGGGATGCAATAGTAACATTTGCTTCTAAAGCTGTCTCCCACCTGATATTGGCACACAGCGATAAATGATGTTGTTGTGGCATTGATGTTCAAGTTCCAGAAGTGGAGCTATTATTAAAAAAAAAGTACCCCAAAATTAACATTGATCTGGTATCCTTCACAGGAGGTATACCTTCTTTGGAGATCGAGAGTACTTTGCCGGTTTTCCTCAGTAAAGAAGGTAGGAGGGTCTGGGTCCATACAGGGAAAAATACTCAGCACGTGCTTCCCTTAGAGGATGAAGATAAGAATTGGAGTTGGGTTGCAGGCGTTCTTAATTCAAATAGACCCTTAGTCCTAAAAAGTGAGAACTCTTCCTAGCTAGGATATTAATGTGATATCTTGGAACGCAGCTGGCTCAAGCACTAATAAAAACAAACTTTTATTCCTGAAAGAGCAGAATACTGATATAATCTGTCTACAAGAGACTTGGATCACAAAGAACTGAGCCACTGAAGATTATATTGTGCTGAGCCGGCCTGCGCTCCCTGTGAGTAGAGGTTACACTAAAGGAGGTATTGCTATTCTGTTAAGCACAAGCCTCAGTTGGTTATATACAAAGATTGTTCATGCCTCTAACCTAATTAAGGTGATTAAGTTAGATCATAAGGACGGCCAGGTTCACTTGAACTCCTTTTTGATCATAAACGTATACTTACTTCCCGATGCATCTTCCTCTTATCTATTAAAAGATCTATTCCTTTTTATCTCCTCTACCTTGGATATTGAAAAATGCAGGTCCTTATTATTAGTTGGGGATCGGAACTCTAAAGTTTCATCTCATAGTATAAGGGTATTTTCTAACATTAAAAAAAATGAAGCCCTAAATATACCCATTGCCCAATTTCCGAATAACAGCTGGACAGACTAAAGAGGAGTTTACTTTTTAAAGGTCTGAGAAGTTTAGATCTCATAATTGCCAATGGGACGCTAGAAAAATACATTCCAGCAAACTACACTCATAAGGTTCCAACTGGGAGATCTATCATAGATTATTTAATTATTTCTGCAGATTCTTTCCGTAAGCTTACAAATATGGATGTCATAGGAAATGCTTTTAGTGATCATATGCTGATACGTTTTAAATAAGACTTTACTTGTGCTAAGGTAGGCCCATGGAACTTCAAAGGTGACACAGTAGGGTTCATTGTTACAAATGGCAGAATTCAAAGGAACACTCTTTGACTTTGAAAATGCTTCATTCGATTTGAAATACTATATAAAACCCTAATAGCAGCAAATACCATAAACAATTCATATATACATTTTTTTAAACAAATAAAATACCCCAAAGCAGCAGCCCTCCAAGTGCATTAAACATTACAATTATACAGTTATTTTAAAAACATATGTTTCTCCTTTTTATTAATATACATTTCATGATTGGTGGGCATAGGAGGTACAGCTCTGTCCTGGTTGGAAAGCTTTCTTTTGGGTTGTCTACAAGGAGTCAAGTTGGGCTCCCATTATTCCATCTTAAGGGAGCTCACCAAGGGAGTGCCACAGGGCTCATGCCTAAACCCCACGCTTTTTAACATGTACGTGGCCCCCTTGGCGGACATTGTAAGAAAAGTCGTGGTTCACCCCGGTGTCGTACGCTGACGACACACAACTCCTAGTCCCCTTCCAGACCCTCACGCCCGCAATTCAAAAATCTTTTGCAGATGGGATGAGAGCAGTGTCAGACTGGATGGCACTAAATTGCCTCCAGTGTAACCTATCCAAGACGGACGTCATGTTGTTCGGTGGGGCTACTCTCCTCTGGTCTCCAGAATGGTGGCCCTTGGAGTTTGGACCTGTTCCTAGTCTGAAACAAGTGGTTAAAAATCTTGGTGTACGTCTGGATCAAGCACTCCTATTTAAAGAACACAATAACCAATCACAGGAGCATGCTTCCGCGTTATCGGGCTGCTACGGCGTGTTTTTCCATTCTTGCCCGATAACTGTAGGAAAACACTAGTCCAGACATTAGTAATTAGTAGGATGGACTACTGCAATGGCCTGCTTATTGCGGCCAACGAGGAACAAATAAAAAAACTGCAAGTGGTCCAAAATACTGCGGCGAGGCTGGTCCTTAATGCCCAACCCAGAACCCCCTCTCGTCCTCTTTTTCACCAGCTTCATTGGCTACCAATAAGGCAACGCATAGAATTCAAGACGTGTTGTACAATACATAAATGTCTGTTTGGCACAGGACCCAAATACCTGAAAAAAAAGTTTGTATCATACACCCCTGGACGCACTTTACGCTCCAGAAGTCACTAGTTACGCCAGGTCCCAAGGTTTAGAAGAACCAGACAAGGAGGTCGCGCCCTCTCCTATAAAGGCGCAGTTCTTTTTAATTATTTCCCCCCCATGTTGAAGCAAATTACCAATCTAGAATCCTTTAGGAAAAATCTTAAAACCTATCTATTCACCCAGTTTTGGGAATCATTTTGTCATCAGCACATGATCATGTTTGAGTCAATCAAATAGGAGCACAAGCGCGGAGATATCCCTCCGGGGATTGAATCAGGCGCTATATAAGAATATAAATAAATAAATAAATAAATAAATAAATATTCCAATAACATACACATTTTCCAATGATTGTAGAAATAAGAAGGCCGGACGACATTGCCTCCATGCTCCTTGCTTTAAAAAAGGGATAATCAATCTAGCACGTTCACTAGCGTAAAATTTACAGAAAAGGATCAAGTGCATTGTACTTTGGGTAGATAGGTTATTGCACGGGCAGTCCAGACTTCCATTGTGTGTTTGTACAAGTCTATCGGAGTCCCGTCGGGGCCGGAGCCTTTCTGCCTTTGCTCGCATTTATAGCCATCAGGACTTCACTAAGAGTGAGGTGAATATCAATTGGGTGGAATTGGGTGACAACATCTGTTGTTATCAGATCTTCAGGAACTCCAGCATTTTTATCTTGTATCCCATACACCTGGGAAAATAAGTTAACCCAGGAATTCTCACTGATAGCAATCTCTATTCTAGCTACCTCTTTACTAGCAAAGAACAGTGCCTTTACTGCCTGCCAAAAATATGAACAGTCCCTACTAAGGGAAGCTTCGCAGAGATTCTGCCATGTCTGCTCTTTAATTTCCTTTTTTCGTTTACTTCTGGCATTATTATAGACCTCCTAAGCCCCCTGGTTTCTTCATAATCCCTTTCTGTCTTGTTTAGGGCGGCCTTTAGGGCAGAGTAAGCTCCAGTGCAGAATGAGTCGAACCAGCCGTTCTTATTGTTGGATGTCTTCCAGTCAGGACAACTCAAAAATTTTTGGATCACCAATACAATCTGCGAATATGCAATCAAGATGTCATTGTGCGTGATCTTTTCGCGTAGGCACTCTAATATATGTTATTTTGCCTTTGACATAATCTTTAAATTCAGGGCCTCTAGATCTTTTCCACCCCAGCTCAATGAGTACCCATTTTGACGATCCATGACACAATCTTGTGTCCTGGCCAAGCTCTCGACCACCGATATGGTGCTATTATGGGGGACGCTAATATTAATACTCAGCGGGAGATGGTCGCTTAACTCATTGGGATGAATAGTGAAGTCCTTAAACCAGGATGCATAACGATTTGGAATTATGAGAAACTCTATAATAGAGCTAAGGCCTCTGCCAATAAACGTTGGACCAAATTCTACCGGGGGGAACATAGGGGCATATTAGCAACAAAGTGGTGAAGAGAGGTGTTAGCTGCCTTGGCTTAACGCCTCTCTTCGCCACTTCGGAAACGCTAGGCTGCACCATATTATTAAGGATATGGTGCAGCCTAGCATTTCCCCCTGCGATGGCGATGAGTTTTATAACTAAACGCCAGGGCAGGCAGGGAAGGCTAGTTATGTACAGGAAGGAGTTCCTTCCTGCACATAAACAAAGCTTAAATGTCATTTTGTAACTTACATATGTGGTGCTTTATGCAGCACACATGTAAGTTACAAATTGGCATTTTTAAAAAGAGGTTTGTTTATGTACAAGGCAGCACACATGGAAAAAGCAAAAACGATAAGAAATGAAGCATTTCTCCTCTTTTCGCCACCTTAAGAACTGGTCTGACCTGATCTAAATTCGGTGCTGCCACCTATTATCGCCAAGCTTGAAAATAGGTGGCAGCGTCGAAGTGAATGGGTGTTGCATTGGAACGCCCACGCAACACCCACTACACGCCCCCTTTCACAATGAGTTTATCGTGAAAGGGGCCCTATTACCAAGGCAGCGTTAAGTCAATTAATGTGGCTTTAAGCCACGTTAATTGACTTAACTCTGCCTTGATAATAGGGCGATGCAGATATCGCTGCGTTATCGACAGAAAAGTGCAGATAACATGGCAATAAGGGGCTTGTTAATATGCCCCTCAGTTTGTTGACAAAAACTAAGTCATGGGAAACCATAATCCCATTAAACCATTCTCCTCTATCAGAGAGCACAAAATGGTGCGTATAGGTATTCTGATCTGCCGCATTTTCCCATAACCAACAATATGCCTGTGCGCAGATACCAGTGTTAAAATCCCCTCCCCAGATTACAATTACGTCCATCCCCATCGGTACAGATAGGTCACTCATATCCTCATTAAGATTTTTTAAAACGCTAATAAAAGTACCCTTGTCTATGTTGTTATAGAAATTTATGACCGCTACCACAACTTGTTTGGAAAAGTGAATGTTAATCATTTGATGGTAAGTAGATGACTTAAAGATTTTAATATTCAAGACCTTTAACAAATTTGAAATATATACACAAATCCCCCCTTTATTCCTGCCATGTGGTGAGAGCAATGTTGGTATATGAAAGGTCTTAAAGCCATCTATATGCAGTTCAGGCAAGTGCCAGGTTTCCTGCAGGCATAAAATATTAAAATTCCGTATGAAGTCGACCCACACCTGGTTAGCAACCTTGGATAAAAGTCTGGAAATATTCCAGGAGATTACACTGACCAACCCGTGGGCCGATTCTGCTTGAAGTTCCATTGCCTGTAGCCGCTCTATCTGGCATAAGCTTATCCCTAGTTGTGTATCAACCACAAGGGAACCTATAACATTTTGAGGCGTGGGATCAGCATTAAATAATGAACCTCTTGGCTTAATATTAGAAGCTTCAATCACAGTTTCAACTAGCAGAGGTATTATCATTCTTCCAGGATTCTTACAAACTTCTTGGGTTACGTGTTTGGAAGGTTTTGGAGACAAAAACTCAATTTCCCTCACCCCAGAAAAGTCGTTCATAGTTAACTTTCCCGTTGACACCAGAGGGTTTTCTATCTTACAGAGTATGGAAAATTGGTCCATTATACAATTTTGAGTTCCATTATTATCCTGAAGTCAACCCACCTCCTCAAGGGAATGCAGTGTCCCAAACCTGTTTGTTACTTCACAATTGTTATTCCAGTTATTATTTAATTGGAAACCACTGTTGCGACCAGTGTTTCTCAGTTGCCCTATCGGACGATAGAAATACCCCAGGGGGAAAACCTTTATACCATCGGTCATAGATTCGTTTGCACCTGATCTAATTAATATTTAATTGACTAATGCAGGTGAAGCTAGTAATAAGACAACACAATCCCCTTTATAGATTTTACTGTGGTGGCCCACCAACGATACATGTCTAATCCTTTTAAATGTTGCAAACATCTCCCTTGTCAGACCTGTCTTGAGGCCTAAATAATGAAGTGTTTTGTTCTTCAGGGTGACCCAAGATTCAGTTTCACCCCCACAGGATGGTGGAAAGTTTGTCACAATTATGATGTAAGGAGCTGCAGCAGGTGGAAGATTTAAATTTATGCTATCGGACAAGCGTTCTTGAGCGTGGGCCATATTATTCCTTGACTTGGGGTGGTTGTCAGAGTGTGGGACGAAAGACCCACCCTTTATGATATCTCCAGCCAACTTGTCTCACCCAATCCTCTGAGGATCCTTATGTAATGCTATAGCAAAGGCCGTTGGAATCAATGGCAGGGGATCTTGAGGTGGGCTACAATTCTCTCTAGCAATGGTCGGCATTCTATGTGTGGTAGTACGGGTACATATATTGTGACTGAAATTTTCTCCTGGGCTTACTTTAAGGGTCTTCGAGATTAATACCAAATCTCCCTCGATTTTATCTAATCTCGATGCCAAGGTGCTTATAGATTCTTTAACCAGGGTATTTAACTGGATTAGCATATTTGGTATCCCTGGCAGATCATTACGAATTTGACCTTTACTTTTGTTTTTGAATTTTTTTGTTTAAACAGGGTACATGCTCTTTAGCTAAGGTTGCAATTGGGGTGGGTCCTTACGCAGGTTTAGGGAAGGTAGTTCAGTAAGAGTGTCTTTTTTCTTGGGGTTACAAAGACGTTTATATGGAGGTAATGTTGCACCCTCTGGGTCGATTACAGAAATATCATCGCACCCAACTTGCACACAACCATTAGAGCCATTGGAAAGACCCAAAGACGGTGCATGAGATCCTACTCCCTCATCTAGTTGGTCATTAGTAGGAGACCTGATGTTCCTATTAGATGTCAGAGTTTGCGACTCTTTATTTAAAGCCTCCTCAACATTGATGATTTATTTCTCTGTAGCACCAAGTGCCCCTGTCAAATATTTCATTAAGGAAACACTCAAGTCCTGAACCTTTTTTGCTTTTGGACCTGGGAAAGCGTTATGGAGTTTTCTTATTCCATGATAGATCCTGTGGTTGCCCCCCACACTCTTATATAGGGGCAACTAGTAATGTAATAATTTCCTTCACAATCCTGCTCCTTATGTTAAAGTTAAAGATCCTAAATATTAGGAAGAAAATAAAAAATGAGCGGCATAAACAATTAACTACCAATGACTCCTTTAGCTATGTTTAATTACAATGAAACGTTTTTTCAGAACTGGTATACCCAGGCTAAAGATGAGGAAAAAGTCTTACAGTCATCACCCTAAAGAAGTCCAATAAATCATTAATTACCAAAAAATGTCTTACTGAGAAAAAGAAAGAAACAAGAGTCTTGGCCCAGCCCAGCCTCCGCCGGGCGATGACTGGCAATGGCGGGCCCGCCCTTGGCCAATGCCCATGCGCGTCCCGCGCTGCGGGAGCCCAAGAGTGATTTTAAAGCGCCTCCTGGCACTTGAAGATGACGCTGGTCGTGGGCGCCACAGGGGGACTCTAGGTAATGGAATCCCCAGCACCCAGCTTGGACGCAAGCGTGAAGGACAACAACGGTGCAGCCCCCATAGGCTGTTAAGGCAGGGCAGGTAAAATCCTATCAGCAGCAGCAGAATGACTAAGGGTCCCATTGGAACACTCAATCGACCGCTAAATTAAAAGCCCTCTTATCGATACTAATAAGAGATCAGCAGCAATTAATTACAGATGAGAGGGACTCCTCTCAAACAGATCTATTTGAAACTTTTTCCTATAATATAAGTTTCCTTGCTAAATTTTGCAAAACATCACATGCTCCAGTTAAACGGAGATCATCTTTTAACCCACTACTTACCATAAACAGGGAAATAAATATATTAGTGAGGGCTCAGCTCCTGAATTTTTTATCAGAGCAAAGTAACTTAATAAACCTACTAACGAGGAAAAAACACTCCATAACACAATTAAAGTAAGATGGGGCATGGTTACAGTTAAAAGAGGCAGCCACTAAAAATAATTCCAAAAGGTATTGGAAATTAATCGCTGACTACTGTGGCACTAGAGTGAAATCCCTCCCTATACCAATAAACTTCCTCTGTTAGAATTGTATTCTGCGAATTTCAATTCCTCCAAATCAAATATTGTGGCTTCTGATCAATCTAAAACTTCTGTATTCCATTACGTACATACAATGAATGAAGTGGCCGAAGTATAAAAAAAATGAAATAGTCAGGAGCAATGGACCCTGATGAGTTTCCGATGACAGTAATTAAAAAGGTACCACTCTTGTAGGTTACCTATTTAGCTCCACTATTTAATCTCTGTCATTCCCACGGGAAGACACCACCTTTTTGGTTGGGAAGTATTTTAATCCCTCTGTACAAAATCGGCCCTAGAACACACCCAGGTAATTATCGGCAAATAGCCTTATTGGATGCTGCAGGCGAAACATTCGCCTGTAGTATCCTAGATCACTTTACGGAATAGGTGATGGAAAAGAAAGTCCTCCCCATAGAACAAGCAGGTTTTAGGATAAATCATTCCACCCTAGATAACATCTTTATGTTGAACTTAATTGAGGAAAATGACACAATTACTCGTAACTCAAATATTTACATGGCTTTCATAGACTTTTCAACAGCCTTTGATAAGTTAGATCGACCTCTGCTATGGAGAAAATTGCACAAAATGGGCTTGCCTTCACCCCTGCTATCATTAATTATTGCACTTCATTCGCATACTTGGTGCAAGATTTTAATGGATGGAAATCAAGGCATATCAGATGTAATCCCCACAGAATATGGTCTGAAACAAGGCTGCTTGTTAACACCACTGCTATTTTCCTTATATATTGCAGACTTACCCGATTGCTTTGCTCAAACTGATGGAGATGCACTAAAAATAGGTACATAGCGTTTTGCATGTCTCCTATATGCAGATGATATAGTAGTAATGGACGTAACACCTAGTGGGCTGAACAGAAAGCTGGTATCACTACAAAAATGTACAGTGGGCCACTTTTGAAAATAAATGTCTCTAAAAGTAAAATTTTAATTATGAAAAGTAGAAAAAGTAGAAAATCATGTAACTTTAAGTGGCAAATTGGTACTGAAAAGCTGGAGGTGGTAGACTCCTACCTTTATTTAGGGAAACTGCTAACATGTAGTTTGAAGTACAAACCTCATATCGAACACAGCACTTGTAAAGCTACATCTCACGCCAATGGCTTGCATATTTTTGACAGTGCTATGGGCAGAAGACACTTTTTACACTTACTATAGGTTTTTAAGGCAAAAATTCCTCCAACCCTGCCTTATGCGATTGAATCAATCCCTGTTAAAGACTGGAGTTTTTCGATAGGATACAAGGCCAGATACTACGTAAAATATGTAATTATAATACGTTAGTCCCAACAGCAGTAATTAGATTGGAATTCGGCTTGATAAGCCCCTGCGTCCCAGGTCCATCTAGGGTTCTGTGCTGGGGATATCAGCGAAAAAATAGATAGACAGATACACTAAGAGGTTTCATGCGTTATGACATTTTTGATGATAAAGCAGAAAATCACTTTTTTAACCATGATTTTTCTTTGGCACTAAAAACCTTTTGGTATACAAGAAGAATCAGTGTTAACACTCCCACCATCAGGATTTAAATCTCTTCTAAAAACTTTAAGTGGCAAAATTAGCTTTAATAGTGATATTACATTTTGCAATTCTATAGAAAGATTGAAACTAATCACCAGTACAAACTCACAGAGAACTAC
Source organism: Lissotriton vulgaris (assembly GCF_964263255.1). Taxonomy (NCBI): domain Eukaryota; kingdom Metazoa; phylum Chordata; class Amphibia; order Caudata; family Salamandridae; genus Lissotriton; species Lissotriton vulgaris. The sequence continues at coordinate 1,475,288,192 of NC_141685.1, forward strand.
ACAAAAATACTTATTCTGGAATTTAGAACATGGAATTCGATGTTTGCTCATTTTATGTTGCATGAATCTTTGACCTTTAAACGATTTAACAGCAAACTGGACCCAGAATTTGCATAATGGAAAAACTTGTAACTTGTGTAAGCTGAGCATTCAGACCCTGGACCATGTTTTTTTTGTTTGTTTTACAAAATGTGTTAAAAATTTAGTAACAGCCCGAGACTACCTGCTTTGTACAAAAAACGAAGCAGTGGGTGTAAATTTTTTTAAATAATTTAAGGAGTTCATGAATATATTTTCATTTTTTCAACATAGTCTATTAATTGGGGGGCTAACCCCCTTGCTTCTCATCTTCTTACGATGTCCTAATATTTTGGATTTTGCACACTGATTGTCTACTATTTACTGCTATTTTGTACATTAGGGATATGGTCAGTTTGTTTCCCACTATGTTCTAGTTGTAATCCTCATAACTTAATTGTAGTAGGATATAAGGGTAGGCAGCAAATTCTGTTCCGCTTGCAGAATTTGTGAATTTTAGGCATGTTCGCTTTCCGTGGGGAACGAGTAAAAATTTTACAATTTCTTCCATCCGCAGCGTAGCAGAGATTTTTTTCATGTTTGCGCTTTAAAAATGTGTTCTTGTGCGTGCGGTCAACTTACCGGGATCCATGGATTCGTCAACGAGTTTTCCTAGCGTTTGCGAGCGCCACGAGATGTTGGTAGCCGGTCGCGCTATCCCACGTCATTCACCGTGCCATCGGACACCACGAGAGTCTGCGATCATGTCATTCACCACTGCGAGAGAGAGTGTGCGATAGCGAACACGTTATTTGGAAGCGCCATTTTCAATCTGGAGAAGAGTAATATCTCGAGCAGCATAAAACCTTCTGTAAATGATGATTTGGATTAAAAAACTCTCAGATTGACATTTGGCTGTCCTTTTTTGTACAAGGAGTCCTTGTTCCTGTCCAGCAGGCTCCTCCCAGTGCTTTGTCCATCTCCTATTAATTCTTCCTTTGGATTTCGAGCTGGAAGAATCACTCTTTGTGACTGCTGCATCATTATCATTGGATCTGAGGACTTTTGAATTTGATATTTTACAAGTAAGTTGGTGTTGTTGTTTGTTTGATTGGGGCATTGCAGCTGCTGCAACTACAATGTTGGTACTTATCATTATTTTTTTTAAATTGTTGTGGGTAGCCTAGCCAGTAGTCCCAGAGCTAGTCATGGGTGGGTGCATGATGATGCAACTGTTCCTTTGGTGTGTGTTTATTTTATTTCAATCATCATTTAGGGCATGGATGGTATTGGATTGAATTGCAAATGTGTTCTTTTTGGGGGTATTTCTGTTTTTGGGTGTGTGTTAAATAAATGCCTTTGTTCTGTGTGGTGTGGTGTGTTGTTGTGTACCTTGCAGACCTTGTTTAGCCCTATGGATTTAGCCCTATGGATTTTTGTTTTTGCATTTTATTGCATCAACGGCAAAGCAGTGTGGTTTAGCATGCATCCTTTGCCTGGCTATTATAAGCCTTTTGTCAGTACATTGTATTCCATGCCTCTTGCTTGTTGCTTGTGATTTGTGTGTGTCCATGTAGCTGGTGGCCATTTCTGGAGGGAGTTATTAGTGTGCTGCTTTTATCATATATAGGCCTGCATAGTTTTCCTCATGTTTTACTGCTTTGATCCATCCCCTTTGCCAGCAGCAGGTCCCTGAATGATGTGATGAGCAAATAATGTAATGCCAAACGGGGTCCACTTCCATTACATTTATATTTTTGTTGTTCTTCCTCTTTCCTATCCTTCCTGAGAGTGTAGTGTACACAGTATACAATGAAAGCCCTCGTTGACAAAGTCTCACACTTTATCTTTTATTTGTTTGTTTCTAGTTGTACTAGTAGTAATTGAACCACAACAACAAATGCAACATTTCACTGATGTTCTTCTCCTGGCAGAGGAGGAGGTGTTATCATCATCACCCATTGTACTGCCAGACAGAAGTCCTGCTGCGCACCACGTCACGTTCACATGTGACCACAGACATCTGTGCAACTTGTGGACCTGTGTCCTGCTGACATCTAAAGAAGATGGACCAAAAGAAAGGTAACAGATCTTCCAGTAAAAAAGAAAGTTGTCAGCTGCAAGAACAGCAGCAGCTGCAAGAACATAAGCAGCTGCACGAACAGCTGCAGCTGCAAAAACAGTAGCAGCGCAAGAACAGCTGCAGCAGCAAGAGCAGCATCAGCCGCAAAAACAGCAGCAGCTGCAAGAACAGCCACATTAACAGCCCACAATAGTAGTTGTTCCTCCTAAAGTAGGGGCATTTCAGGGAACCGAGCTTCATACAGACAAAGTGGAGCAAGCCACAAGATCCATTGTCTTCCAGACCCCCTGCAAGGAAAGGGAGGGTTAGTCCATCATCTCATTCTTCAAGCCCCACTTCTGATGACCGAGATGCCACCAGCTCAGTCCGAGAGTGATGCACACCACAAGACAAGGCTAGTAAAAAGGAAGGTTCCAGAAAGCCTTAGAGTTATGGAGCTAGATGTACAAGAGGGGGATGATGATGATGACGAGCCAGTCTTCACGATCATCACTCCCGGCCCAAAGGAGATGGAGACCAACAATATTACCCTATCCAAAATGGCTGCAAGGGATGTAGCATGGATACCACCAAAACAGGTAACACTAACACGATCTCCAGCTTCCATATTTGCATTTGCAAAGGTCCGGAAGGGACCTACATCCAACTCAACCACCACCTCAGTAGGTAGTGTTAGTGTAGCTGCACAGAGTCACATTCAAAGCCCCCCTCCAGTTCATCTGGTATTGAAAGTGGCACATCCAGCAGAGCCAGAAAGTTCTCCTCAGTTTGGGACTTCTTGTAGTGTGGTATGACTGACAGTGGTGCATTGATTTAGTCACTTAGTTTATAAAAATGCTATATTGATGGATATGTACTTTGTCAGACATTGTCAATAAATGTACGCTAAATGGAGGATGTGCAAAGGTTGCTGTCAGCGTGGGCCTGCTATATCCTGTTGTTCTTGTAGGTTAATGCTGGAAATGGACTATAGTAGACATGATGCATCCATGCCGCCTCTGAAAGTGTTCTTGTTGCACTCCATCGTAATTTATGCATTTTTTTCTACTTGGTTTTTCAATATCCCTTTTGTTTTCCATCTACAATTCCAGGCCAGCCCTTACCCTGTGCTATACTTGGAAAAACAACACACACTTACCTTACCAATTAATTTACATCTGCCAGGCAGGCAGTGGTGTCACCCAAGATTGATGGACGGAGCATTCATGGAAGGAAGGATCAAGAGGAATGCCGAGCTGCAACTCCCCATTTTGACCAGGATAACACAGTAACAGTATCAACTGTCATCATCTTTTAAAGGATTTGATTCATTTTTTGTCTTCAATCATTACTACTGTGTGTTATTATTGTTATGTTTGCTCTTTGCTTATAATTCACAGCTATTTTTAAATTTCCTTTGAAATCTTTAAAAGTAAGCTCGGTACAACAGAACACAAACTGTATGTAATCTGGGTCTCCCAGAGGGCAGACAGGCAAGGCAAATTGCATAATATTAATATACTGCTGCCCTGTATTGTCTAATTGTCTAGGCGTAGTTAGTAAGTACTACTTATCATTAACCATAAAGTTATCATCATCTTGCATGCATTTCCTTTTTCTCCCTTAACAGATTTATGGATGTGGTAGCCTACAAAGATTGTGTTTTGTTGTTTGTCCATGCGTACTGGTGTTTTTCTTTGTCAAACCTTTCCCCAAAGCCCCCTTCCCAACCATTGATCAAACCCTAACCCTCTTCCCCCCGGCTGTGTGACTTATTGAGGTGTGACTAAATTAAATGTACACCAATAATTTTAACACACTTGCTGGAGTGGATGTGCCAAAAGCAACACTAATTCAATTTCAAGGCAGGGCGAGGACCTTCTTCTGCTTGTCCACCCATGAGCAGTATATTTGTGAGGTCATTTTTTTACCAAAGGAACCTAATCCATTAGTACTAATTGCCGGCATTGATTGGATTTGTTGTCATCCTCCTACACAGATCTAACAGTGAGGCTTGTGTCGAGTGTTCTGTAAGCCTAGTCGAGTGACTGGCGACACAACTTGAGTTTGTTGTAACTCTATGTACTAGGTTATCCCCACCACCATTAAGTATTTGGCATATTTTGGCATATTATTGTTTGGCAGTAAGTTCTGTACAGTACTTTGTTCTACTACTCCTCGGACAGTCTCTTTCAGGCGACTGAGTGTCTCATTTTCTTTTTTTGCAAATGCTACTACCAGTGTCTACTACCACTACAACCACAACCATGGCATGTTGGGAAATAAAACCATCAGCACCATGCATCCATCGCTGTGCCTAAGTTAAACATTAAGAACAGGTAAGAAAAAAGTTTGGGGGAGGCATTATTAATTATTGAAATTTTTAAATTAATTCAATTTCACACACCCCTTTGAATCCAGTTGCAGTGTGCATAGACTAGGAGGAGAGACTGACCGTACTAGTAGGAGAAGTCACTCAGTGAGAGGTACCGCATCCATCTGTTTGTGTGTTACAAAATCAACAGATTACTATATCCAACACGGGGTGTGGCCCTGCCTGCAGCAGCAAGGAAACCATATTTGTGACATACAAGAGTATCCCCCCACAATACATTAACAAAGTATTGCTATGTTTAAATAGAAATATAATTTAATACCCTAACAAAAATAAACTAAGTAAAAATATCCCACAACACCTGACCCACCCATTTCCCTAACCCCTACCAATGTCCAAAATGATTAAGTTCAACCAATGTCCAAAATGTCTATAAACCCCAACACAACGCCCAATTCCCACCTACCCAAAAAAAGGAATAAAAAGGGGGCAATGCAACGGGAACAAGTTATTGGCCGGTTTTTCGGATTTCCCTTTCCAGGACCTTGAACTTCTTCATCAGCTCCTCTACCTGCTCCTCTAGGCGAGCATTCAAGAGGAGCATGCAGCGCGCATATGCACTGCAGTTGTATCCACAGGGGGGACAGCAGTGCTGGATATTGAACTGCGGTGGCGGGCAACTGCCTGACAGTGGCATCGTACAACTGGAGGGGCCAGGCAGGGAACCGGGGAATTGGAGGAGGCTGCAGATGCCGCCTCTTTCTCCTCCTCCTCCGCCAGAGCCAGCAGCCTCCGGTATTCTTGGCAGATGGCCTCCAGATTCCGGCGCGGGACTTGGTTGCCAACTCCTTCCTCAATGGTTTTGCTTGGGAAGGAGTAGCTATATTAAAAAAGAAAAAAAAACTATTAACCAATACTCTTAGCAAAACAGTAACACAAATTAATTCAACACAAGTGGCACAGTAGCACTAGCAAGCCCAGTACATTACATGTGTGGTACGTATCTATCCTCCCACTTCCTTGGCCTTTAACATTTTGGGGAGTTTCTGGCATTATACTAGCACTATGTATGAACGCGAGTACACAGTTACACCAGTCTTCTTCTTTGCTCTTGTTTTGCCAAATTAATGTAACTTTGTTGTAGCTGGCATGCCAAGTCAACCTGCTTCCAAGACAAACATACTAGAGTCAAAACGCAGACTGCAGGTGGGGAAGATCGTATTTTTCGATTACAAGTGGCACTGGCCATACTCTGTTACATCAAGGACAACTGCTTAATTTCACTTTCACCCTGCCCTGACTACTAGAAAAAAAGCAGATGATATATGATCCAATGATCATTGCTTATATATGGGACAACATGAGATACTTTGTTTTGATTGATTGTGTAACCAGCCGATAGGCCACCCATGGCAGGCTGTCTGACACAGTTGAAAAAAAATGAACATAGGAACGGAGTTGTCTTCTGAGTCAGAGGAAGTCACTTGATCACTACTACATACATACACAATATGTATTCTGTGCTTGCAAACTACTGTGGGTCAAGGGAGTATTCTGAAAAAACAACCTAGATTCTTCTCGGCTTTGCTACTCTGGTGCGTTTTTTTTCACAGTCTCTTCAAACTAAGACTCTTCAACCAGTGACAGTCTTCGCCTATGTTATCTATGATGATTCAATCCATTCAAAGTAAACGTCTATCATTCCTCTTAATCTCTCAACAAACCTTAGTTTGTTTCACCAACAAACATTTATTCTTTTTTTTTTTAAACCATCACCCATGCGCCCTTCTTCTCACTTGCCTTGGCTTAGAGTTTGACCGAAACACCACTGAGGATTCTTACTCCCCTCCACCTATACAGTTTCACCCACCCAGGCAGGCATCTTTTCTTTCACCTTCCACCCATCCTTCAACCACCCATGCATCTGATTCCTATCAGCCCCCTATGCATGCATCCCACGTATCCTTCTCTGCAAGTCATAAATATTACATTGTACAGTAAGATGTTTGATCCAGTCTTGCATTATGGGGACATTGGCGGGTGGAGCTATAAGGAGGAATTCGGTTTTTAGATCGTTCAATATCAGATGGTTTTCTGCCAGCCAGGTGTGGGTATTCCTGAGCATTGTGTTAAGCAATTTAATGTCTTTTAGGGTGTTGATCTTTAGATAAAGTTGTGTATCGTCAGCGTACATATGATATCGCACGTTAGACGCATGTAGCATTTTGGGGAGTGGTTCCATGAACAGGTTAGACAATGTCAGAGATAGTGAGGAACCTTGCAGGACTCCCAAAGTTACTGGTAAGGGTTTGGAAAGAGTGTTGTTGACCTTGAACATTTGCCTTTGGTTATGGAGAAAAGAGTAAATCAGTTTAACACTGACCCTGATAGACCCATTCTATGTTTCAGAAGGTCAATCAGATTCTCGTGTTTGACCGTATCAAAGGCTGAGGATAGGTCTAGTAGGGTGAGTAGGCAGGATCCGTTCTGGTCAAGGATTTGTAGCGCATCATCAATAATGTGTGTCATGGCTGATTCATAGCTGTGACCTGCTCTGAAGCCTGATTGGTGTTTGTTAAGAAGGTCAAAGTGATCAATACGTTTAGTCAGTTGGTGGTGTGCACATTTTTCAAGTAATTTGGCCAAGGTAGGAATATTGGAAATAGGACAATAGTTGTTTAGGTCAGTAGGGTCAACTGTCGGTTTCTTTAGGATGGGTGATACCTGTCCGACTTTGAGGGAGCCCAGGATGCAGCCTTGTTGAAGTGAACTGTTAATGATTTTGGTCCAGAGAGGCAGAAGCCATGAGGTTAAGTCCTTAACAGTGTTTTCAGGGAGAGGATCGATGAGGTGATTGGCAGGCTTCAGGGCATTAAGAATCTTGCCTAAAGCTACTTCAGTGTAAGTAGCAAAGGATGACCAGGCTGCGTTGTTTTTTAGGTCAAACTTTGAGGGGATTTGGTGTGGCGCGGCTGGGAGTGAAGGGGAGGTTTTTGTATGAGGACCGGTTTGTAATAATAGGTCATTTAGGAGATCCTTTTTGATGTTGTCAGTCTTCTGATTAAAGAAGGCAGAAAATTCTTCACAACTGGGTTGTGGTCAGGTTATGTCTTATAGCCATTGAGATGCGTCCTTAGATTGAGTTTTGATTAACTCGAAAAGTTTTTGGGGACGATTTCTTGCTTGGTCTAGTTGGTGGCTGAAGAATGTAATGTAATGGAGTTTTATAAAGCGCACTTCTGCCCTGAGGCCTCTTAGCACTTAGGACGGGTGGGGAGAGGCAACTGTCAGAATGTACGCGTTAGTAAAAAAGAAGGGTCTTCAGCCGTTTGCGGAACGTAAGAAGATCTGGTTCACAGCGGAGGGATAGGGGAAGGGAGTTCCAACGTGAGGCGGCATTCCACGAGAACGAGCGCCCTCCCCACCTTGATCGATTGATCTTACGGGTTATTGCCCAGCTGGTGCCCCCAGATCATAGGGCTCTTGACGGATGGTAGGGGAAGACTAGGGAGCAGACTAATGCTGGCCCAGTACGCCACATGGCTTTATGGGCTATACACATCATTTTAAACTCAATCCAGGCTTGCGTTGGCAGTCAATGGAGTGTCTTCAAGGCGGCTGACCCTGAGTGTCTGCGAGAGAGTCCGAGCAATAGGCGTGCTGCAGAGTTCTGAGTAACCTGCAGTTTTTTGATGGTGCCAGCCGGGGCGCCTAAATACAAGGAATTCCTGTAGTCCAGGCGGGACAGAATGATTGCCTGCACCAAGATCCTCCAGGCCTGATAGGGGAGGAGTGGAGAATTTTCCTCAGCATCCTCATCAGGCCGAAACATGTTGCCGAGAGTTTATTGGCTTGGTAGCTAAACCCTAAGGTGCTATCAAGCCATACACCCAGGCTTTTTTTCTGATCTTTGGGTTCAGGCATAGTGCCCATGCAAGGTGGTCAGTCAATACTTGGTCTGGTAGACGGGGAATTCCCCAGGAACATCAGTTTTTTCCCCATTCAGTGTCAAGCGGGACAATACCATCCAATTGGCTACTGCTTCTAGGCAGGAGCCTAAATTGCTCGACGAGCCCTCAGTATGGTTTAAGCCAACCACCAGTTGGGTGTTGTCTGCATAGGTCCCAATCTCAAAGTTAAACGGGCGCACAATGTCTGCAAGGGGTTCCATATAGACATTAAATAGGGTCGGACTTAATGAGGAACCCTGTGGGACCCCGCATTTGAGGGGCCATGGCTTAGATTGGGTGGTACCCTCAGAGACCTGGAACACCTGATCTTCTAGAAAAGATTGTAACCAGGAGAGAGCAGACCCTGTTACTCTGAGCCGCCTAACACGCGCTAACAGGATGTTATGATCTACTGTATCAAAGGCAGCACTCAAATCTAGCAAAATAATTGTTGTGGTGCCGCCTCGATCGATATCTCTCCGGGCTGATTCAGTTACTGCCAGGAGGACAACTTCCGTTCCGAGCTTCTGACGAAAGCCTGCTTGGGAATCTTGGAGTAGATTGTAGGACTCCAGATGGTTGACCAAAGAGAAATTGATGTGCTTCTCTAGCAGTTTGCCCAACCATGGCAGGACGGAGATTGGGCGGTAGTTAGCCATAATTGCAGGATTAATATTCGTTTTTTTCAGAAGGGCTCTGACTTGTGCGCATTTCCATGCCGACGGCACCAATCCTGAGACAAGAGAGGCATTTAGGATACTAAGAATCGCCGGTCTGATTATGTCTGCCACTGGTAGCAAATGACGGGGAGGGCCTGAGTCAATGGGGGAGCCAGATAGCTCTTTTAGCATTAACGTGTGCACTGACTCCTCGTCAAGCAAAGGGAATTCCGTAAGCGGGCAGTGAGAGGTTACAGTAGTGTCCTCGGACAAAGGGTTCGATTCCCTCTGAGTGGGGGCAAAGGAGAGGGAGATGAGTTCAATTTTTTAAAGGAAGTACTCCGCCTGTTTATCACAGTGGTTTTGGGCCTCTTTAGGGTCAGGAAGATTTTGAGGGGTCTTAATAAGTGTTTTCGCGATCTGAAAGATTTCCCTGGGGAATTGGCTGCAGTCCGTATCTTCTGCTCATAGAAGAAGGATTGAGCCAGCTTTCTATCAGCCATATATTTCCTGATCGCTTCTCTATAATTTATACGACTTTCTGCCTCTAGGGCCTTTCTCCATTACCTCTCTAGTTACCTGCATTTTTGTTTCAGCTCTCGTAGTTTAGGGGTAAACCATGGTGCTTCCTTCGCCTTGGTTTTTTTGTGTAAAGTTTTCAGGGGGGCTACTGAGTCCAACGAGGTCTTAATCCAGGTGTTAAAATTCCTATTGGCTGTCTCCGGGTCAGTATCCAACACCGAGGGCACGGCCGTCAGGGAGCGGGCCCATTGGTCTGTGGGAAGATTCACCCAGTTCCTCCCCATCAGCGGGGCTATTATAGGAGCCAGGGGAGAGATCGCTGTTTCCCAGGTTAAAGGTACCAACAGATGGTCAGTCAATGGGAGGGGCAAAGGCGAGCCAACAAGAAGCTTGTGGGTGTTGCAAAAGACCGCTTCTATCAGATGGCCCTTCGTATGTGTAGGTTCAGAGCTCTTCAGTATGAATTGGAGGGCTTCTAGATCGGACAATAGGGTCTTTTTTTGATGGTCCGCCGGATCATCAATGTGAATATTGAAATCGCCAAGCACTGTAAAATTAGCCGGGGATAAAGCTAACTCAGCCACAAATGTGGGGAGGGACTCAAGGAACCGCCACATCTGTCCAGGCGGCCGGTAAAGTAGTAGACCCGAGAAGGTTTGTGTGGGTGAAAATTCCAGTGCGAAGCTCATACTTTTGCATTTGGGTACCCCAGCTGGGCAAGATCGGCATTGGAAGTAGTCCCTGAAGATTATCCCTAACCCCCCACCCCTACCTGATTCCCGATCTATTCTGTGGAGTAAGTAACCTGGCTGTAGGAGCTGGGTGATGGCAGGATCTGCCTCCTCTCTTAGCCAGGTTTCAGTTAGGAAGATAGCATCAGGTTTTAAGCTTTCCAAAAGCAGAGACATTTCAATCGAGTGCTTAGTCAGGGAGCGACAGTTTAAAATAAGCACAGCAGTGTTGTCTAGACGCATAGCATTGAGATATGAAGCATCGTGGCTGCTTTTAGATTCCGCAAGGTATGTGCGTCGTACTGTGGGCGAGTGGTCACCCTTTTAGTAAAACAAGCAGGGGTTCTAGCCCTTGGTCCCGGCCGGGCGCGGAAGGGCGCGGACCGGCTTGCCTTTGGCGCGCCTTCAGCGCCCCGCCGGCGCGCCCGCTGCACGCGTCTGCTGCGCAGTCGCAAGAGTGCCAGTTTAAATGCCGTGGGGAGCTCAAGAACTAGAGCGCTCCCCCAGGCGGAAGTGAGTTTCTGCTCCCGGAGGCCCTCCGCACAAACGGCTACTGCCACGATGGACCGGCGCCAGGGAGAGTGAAGGGAGCAAGTAATAAGCAAGTCTGCAGATCGGCGATATTTACAAGTACGTTTCTAAAAATCTTCAATCAGTTTTAAAAGCTTTGCAATCTTGCCTTGTTCTCACATACACACACACCACACAGCTGCAGTTTCTCTCAGCCGAGATTCACCGCATCTGACTGTGCGCGCACGAGGGTGCCAGTTTAAATGCCGTGGGGAGCTCAAGAACTAGAGTGCTACCCCAGGCGGAAGTGAGTTTCTGCTCCCGGAGGCCCTCCGCACAAATGGCAACTGCTGCGATGGACCGGGGCCAGGGAGAGTGAAGGGAGCAAGTAATAAGCAAGTCTGCAGATCAGCGATATTTACAAGTACGTTTCAAAAAATCTTCAATCATTTTTAAAAACTTTGCAATCTTGCCTCGTTCTCACATACACACACACCACACAGCTGCAGTGTGTCTCAGCCGAGATTCACCGCATCCGACCCAGAAGAAGTCTGCTTTAGTGCGCTTGAACTTTTTGTAATAGGCATTTCTCTCTTTCCTAAGTAACTTGAGGTGATTAGCAGATGGGGCTGATCTCCAGTTGCGTTCAAAAGTTCTTAGAGACTGTTTATCCTCATTAAGTAGACCGTTGTACCAGGGATTAGAGTCTTTAGTGGAAATTCTCTTCATTTGAAGCGCGGCTACCTTGTTAATTATCGAGGTCATGGAATTGAGGTAGTGGTTGGTGAGATCATGGACGTCAGAGGAACATGCAGGGGGCAGAAGAAGGTTGTAGCTGGAGGAAGGTAATATGTTTGGGTTGAGTTTTTTCAAGTCTCTTTTCCAAATCTTTGGTTTTGTGGATTGAACCAAGTTGAGTTTCACTGTTTCCTTGATAAAGAAGGTGATCATATAATGGTCCGACCAGTCACCGGCTTTGATCGACTCCCACTGAATGACGTCACTTTTGGAGATTATTAAATTCAGGATTGAGCCTTTATTATGTATAGGGCTGTTGCAAATTTGGGTGAGGGCTAGATCATCAAGGAAGTACTATTCACCACTGCGTTGCTGTGGTCATTCCAATGGAGATTGAAGTCGCCAAGGAATATTTGGGTGTTTTGCCGCCCAGTGTTCACTGAAACCATATCCATGAGGTGTTCGGTGAAGAGAAGGTTGTCCACAGGTGGATAATAGATGTTGTGTAGCGGGCATACTGGTTTACCGTTGCTGCTAATGTCGAGGGGATATGGCCCTGTTTATAGTGATGTTGCTACGCAGGCGATATCTCCCTGTTTTAATCAATTCTATCCATTCCAATGATGTCGTAGTCAGGGGGCACTAGAATGTCAATGAGTGGAGTAGGGATTCCGTTAGCCAGGTTTCGTTTAACATTATCAGGTCCAACTCCTGTGAGATGATGAGGTCAGCTATAACCGCTGTGTATCTAGAGGCAGATCTGCAGTTTAGACGTGTGCATTGAAGACGGGGTGTGAAGAGGGACGAAGTGGGATCCTGAATGAGAGGGACTCTTAGGTTGTTATCGATGATTCCTCTATTGTTGTGTGTAGAGGACCTGATTGGGTTGACGGGGATAGTAGGGATGGTTAAGGGGTTCGTGATAGAGGGTTCGTAAGAGTGTAGAAGAGAGAGAAGATCGCTCTCTGAAAACGGATTGATGCTTCGCATTGGCAGGTTAATGTATTATGGAAGGGAACTGTTTTCCATTTGGGTGGGTTAAGTTTCTAGATGAATGTAAGGTGGCAAGGGCGCTCGCTCGATTTAGATGTTATTGATGAAATAGTGCGCCATGGTTGTCTCAACATCACCTCCTTAAAAGATTGGAGTTCTTTTTTGATTTGGTGAAGTGCGGTCATCATCTCATCCAGTCTTGGGTCTGGTGCGCTTATGAGTGAGGTTGGTGGCTGTGTTATGCATGTGGATGGCTGCGATGTGGTCAGGTTGGGTGTGTGATCAGGTGCAGGTATGAGTAGTGTTGGAGGCAATGTTGTGCGTGTGGGTGGATGAGTTGTGGATGTAGATGACTCAGTTGTAGGGGGGGCTGGCTGGTGTGTGGGTATGGGAGGGTTAATTGGGAGCGGGGTGTGCTCTGAGGGCAGCGTGTTTTCAGAAAAGTAATGGGGTGTCATATTATGTGCCAGCAACTGACCAAGGGGGGTGGCTGTGATGGGGGAATACATGTAAGGAGTAACATTACCGGGCAATTAAGAAGTAACGGGAGAGATGGTTATGGGGGGATGATGTTAGGGGGAGGGGAGTTATGATCTTATGCTGAGGGGGTTCAATATCTATTGGTGGAGCGTATGCTGTCTCAGATGTGCTGGGAGGTAGAGTGTGTGGGATGTGTGAAGTGATGTGGGGTGTGTTGGTGGGAGGGGTACAAAAGGGGGGGGTGATGGACGAAGCATCTGAACCAATCAAACACTCACACCCAGTCAACTGATCTGGGTTTAATCTATCACTGTTCTTTAGCCCACTCTGCCACCCCAGTGCAGACATGGCCATATGAAAATCAGTCTGACCCTGTGCCTCATGGGAGCAGTCCAGCCCGAACTGCCAAGTCATACCTTCCCTGGACCGGATTCAAGCTTCCTAGGACCGGTTTCTGGCATTACAGCCGTCTTCAGCCAGGCTTGCTTGAATCCTGTGGCAAAGTGAGAAAGGGACTCACGTCTGAGCATACCCTGTCAACTTATGGCGAACAAATCGGTACACAAGGGGGTGGTGATGGACGGAACATCTGAACTAATCAAACACTCACACCCAGTCAACAGATCTGGGTTTAATCCATCACCGTTCTTTAGCCCACTCTGCCACCCCAGTTCAGACATGACCATATGCAAATCAGTCTGACCCTGTGCCTCATGGGAACATTCCACCCTGAACTGCCAAGCCATGCCTTCCCTGGACCGGATTCAAGCTTCCTAGGACCGGTTTCTGGCATTACAGCCGTCTTCAGCCAGGCTTGCTTGAATCCTGTGGCAAAGTAAGCAAGGGACTCACGTCTGAGCATACCCTGCCAATTTATGATGAACAAAGCGTTACAAAAGGGGGTGGTGATGGACGGAGCATGAGGCACAGGGTCAAGACTGATTTGCATATGGCCACGTCTGAACTGGGGTGGCTTGGTGAGCAAAATAACGATGGATTAAACCCAGATCCGTGACTTGGGGTGAATGTTTTGCCATTGTGCAACATTCCGTCCATCATCTGGTGTGTTTTGCTGTTCACCCTGTGTGGGAAGGGTATGCCCAGACGTGGGTCCCTTGCTCACTAAGCCACTGGAGTCAAGCTATCCTGGCTGAAGACGGCTGATAGCCAGAAACCGGTCCTAGGATGCTTGATTCGGGTCCAGGAAAGACATGGCTTGGCAGTTTGGGCTGGACTGTTCCCATGAGTCACAGGGTCAAGACTGATTTGCATATGGCCATGTCTGAACTGGTGTGGCTTGGTGAGCAAAATAACGATGTATTAAACCCAGATCTGTGACTGGGGTGAACGTTTTGCCATTGTGCAACATTCCGTCCATCATCTTGTGTGTTTTGGTGGGAGGGGTAGTCTGGGTGGAAGTACTGTATGATGCCAGTAGTGGACAGGGTGGACGAGGGGCAAGGCTGTTAGGCATGCTGGGAGGTAGAGTGTGTGGGTTTGATGAGGTGATGTGAGGTGTGTTGGTGGGAGGGGTAGTCTGGGTGGAAATGTCAGAAGAATCCAATGCCAGTAGTGGACGGGGTGGTAGAGGAGCAAGGTTTTCAGACGGGGTGGGTGATGTTACCCCTTTGTTGTGGAGATGGGAGTAGTTTGGGTAGCAAATTGGGGTTTAGACACTAGTTTTTTAATGATGGGGAAGATGTTGTCCAAGAGATTTAAAATACAGTCTGTGGCTTGAATGAGGATAGTTCTGTTATTGTAGATGGTGATAGTTGCTGTCGCTTGGAAGAGCTGGGAAGGGAAATACAAATAACTAGACCATGCACGATTTTCCTAGTGAAGCTAGGAATGCTTTCCTCCATTGGGCTCTTCGTTTTGTGTGGAAAATGATATCAGTGGTTGTAAGACCGTTGTGTGGTGAGAAATAGGGATCAGCGAAGAGAATTTCAGGGTGAAGTTTTATAAAATTGTGCTTGAATCGTTTGGCTGATTTTTTTGAGAGGTTGGGGGGATAAATGATGTTGGAGGTGTGTGCGCCTGTGAGCTCCATGATATGACCAGCACAGTAGGTGAAATGATATGAGGCGCAAGGTGGGTATGAGCCTCGTAGGGGTTCATGGTATGTGGCGAGGAGTGCTTGGGGGTGGGTGGGTAAGGCAAGGTGAAGACAGCAAATGAGGAGGTGGCTAGGTAAACATGGGCTGAATGGAAAACGAGGGTGCGATCTCAAGTATCCTTGTGGTTGCACCGGGGGTACGGGGTGCGGGATGCAGAATCAGATGTGGGTGAAAAGAGAGGAAGGAAAAGATACAGGCTTAGAAATAGAAAAGCATGGGATATATTGAGGGGAGAATGTAAAGAGATTCTGACCTGAGGTGATATGGCGGAGAGGACAGTCTACGCAGAGATTGTGGTTTATACCTCTATGGTAGAGACAGTCTAAGATGGCCCACTCTTTGGGAGAGATCTTACTGATCAACAATGTAGTCCATTGTCTGTTTCTATTATGTGTGGGCGAACCAGTGTAGTCCTGTTTCACTGTCCATTAAGCTGTTGGGGATCTATGGGATATCTAGTGTAGTCCTGTTTCACAGTCCGTGAGCCTGTTCTGGCTAAATAGTCTTATTTCAGTTGTGACAAAATTGTATACATAGGAGATGCAGCTAAACATAATTAGAAGTGACCAGTGGATGGGGGAGGCCCATTGTCCTTGTTATTTATGACCTCTGCCATTTTAAGAGAGTAGAACCCAGAGCCACTGCCATCTTCATAAGTATGTAGATATACATGAGGATGCAGATCAAGAAATAAAAATAAAGTCAAATGCCACAAAGGTATCATTACCTTAACACAATGTCCACGCTGAGGTCGTTTTTTGGCATAATTAGATTGATCTGCTGGCTTCATCAAGGCCCCCTTTGTTGCATGAGGGCTATGTTTCCATGGTGTCGTGGCCGCAATGTAAATATTCCTTTCTTTTCAACTGAGTCTTCCACCAAACGTGCTACAGCGGACGTGCTATCGGCGTTATTGTGTGCTGTTGTGTGCAGCTCCAGAGGGGGCATGCAGTGTAGCCACTGCACCCCGTAGCCTGGAAGTCTTCTTCTTGTAGACTTGCCGCCATGCTCTCTGGGTCTCTGGGGGGCCGCTGCCACTGTTTTAATCTTATGCATGTTGCTGTTTGTGCTGGCATTTATAGTTAGTATACTGCATTATAGAACAATGTACAGAGCTTGTTATTTGAAAATAAACCTTTTGCACTTACATAAACTCTGTGGTATTAGGTGTGGATTGTGTTCTTAAAGGAGTGAGTGAGTGAAAGGGTGTGCATTGCTTCCATGACTCAAAGAGGTTGGGAGTGTAGTATTATGTTCTGGGTTGTCTAATCATTGGGTTTCTTTGGGGGTTCGGGGAGCCTCAGCTAATGAGACACTATAGCTAGTCGGTCAGGGGACTGGGGGTGAGGTATGAACATGCCCCTGTTTGTGGCCTCCCTACAGGAACTCCTCGCCACGCTGGTGGTTAACAACTCCTCTGTTCTCCTGCTTGGGGATTTTAACTACTGGCCTGGCGACCCGAGGGAGGACTCAGCATCCAAGGACTTCACGGCCACTCTCCTCTGCCTCAACCTGAACTCCCATGTTCTGGTCCCTACCCACAATCTTGGACACATCCTGGACCAAGTGTGGTCATCTCAGGACATAGTTTCCTCTCCCAGCATCCTCCCATGTACATGGTCCGACCATTCTCTCATTTCCTTTTCTATCACTATTGGCCCTCCTCACAAGCCCCCTCGTCCCAAGAATGTCTTTGCCCGTAGTTGGAATCATGTTGATTTGGCCTCCCTTTCTCTCTCTCTTGCTTCCTCTCCCCCTGACCTCACTGACACTTCCCTTGACTCTCAGGCCGTTGCAGTTGGTAATTGGCTTTCCTCCGCATGTGATTTGGTAGCCCCCCTTAAGGTAGTCAAGTCCATTCGCCCTCATGAGGCTCACCGTTGGTTTAGCCCGGAGCTCAAGACTCTCAAATTGGAGCTTAGACGCTCAGAGCGCCTTTGGCGTCGTGGCTACTGCCCTGACCTCAAGGCCAAATACAAATTACTTCTTAGGGAGTACAAGAAAGCCATCCTGACCACTAAGACCAAATACTTCTCCGAACAAGTGGCGCTCTCGGCTAATAAATCCAAAGAAATCTTTTCTTTGGTTAAGAACTTGGCCACTTCTGATCGTGCTTGCCCTCACTTCACTCCCTCCCAGGTCCTTTGCTCCTCTCTTAACAACTTCTTCATTGAGAAGATTGTTAATATTAAATCTAACATCCTGGTCACTCCTTTTACTCCTCCTCACTCTGTCCCCTCTGCGCCCAAATCTTCTTTCTCTTCTTTCCCTCCCCTTTCCTTGGACGCTTTTCTAGCTCTGCTCACAAAAATCAAGTCTGGCTCCCCCACTGACTGTGCCCCTGCCCGTATTCTCAAAACCCTTTTTTCTTCCTGCCCTGACACCCCCCTCTCTCTTCTTAATGCTTCTCTTTCCACTGGATTGGTCCCTTCTTCATTTAAATCTGCTATTGTTTCTCCCATTCTTAAAAAACCTGGTCTTGATTCTTCTCTTCCCTCTAACTTCAGACCTATCTCTCTTCTTCCCTATCTTGCTAAAATTCTCGAATCTTATGTTACTTCCTGTCTTTCTGCTTATGTTGAACGGAACCAGCTTTTGGCCTCTCACCAGGCCGGTTTCCGTTCAGGTCATTCGACCGAAACCGTGGTGTTAGCCGTCCTTGACGAGCTTAAAGCCAAGGCCGACGTCAACTCCCCCCAAGCTTTGATCCTCCTCGACTTGTCCGCTGCGTTTGACACGGTCGACCATAACATTCTTCTGGACCGTGTCAGCGCAGCGGGCATACGAGGCACTGTCTTCTCCTGGATCACTTCCTTTCTGACAGGCCGTTCTCAAGCTGTTCACCTTCCTGGCTTTTCTGCTTCCCCCCTCCCGGTGCCCTGTGGGGTCCCCCAAGGTTCCTCTCTTTCTCCCCTTCTCTTCAATCTCTACATTCACCCTCTTATTTCTTCCCTTCTTGAGCTGGGGGTCTCTGTGTATAACTACGCTGACGACCTCCAGCTCGTCTTTGATCTTTCCTCATCTTCTCACGCTTTATCTTTTTTTCATTCCACCATGGTTTTCATCTCTGGGTGGATGAGCGCCAACCACCTCAAGCTCAATCCCGATAAGACTGAGCTTGTTCTGATTGGCGGCTCATCCAACCCCTGGTCCTCTGCTTTCTGGCCTCCCATTCTTGGCCCTTCCCCCACCCCTGTTCCTTCTGTTAAAACCTTGGGCATCAAGGTTAGACAGGACCTGTCCATGCATGGCCAGGTCAGTGCCGTGGTGTCCTCCTGTTTTCTCTCCCTCCGGATGATCCGGAAAATCTCTCGTTTCTTTTCTCTTGACTCCCTTAAAATTATTATTTCTGCCCTCATCACCTCCCGCCTTGATTACGGCAATAGCTTGTTCGCCGGCATTCCAGCTTATGAAACCCGCCGCTTACAAGCTATCCAGAATCAGGCCGCCCGTCTCATCTTTCACTTGCCCAAAACCCATCACATCACTCCCGTCCTTAAATCCCTTCACTGGTTGCCCATCTTGCAGAGATCCCTGTTCAAATTAGGGTGCCTTGTTTATCGGGCCCTTGATCACTCTGGACCGGCTTTCATCAATTCTCTGGTTTCTCTTCACACCCCTGCCCGCACTCTCCGTTCTTCATCTTCTGCCCTCCTCACTGTTCCCCGCTTTCGCAAATCTCGCACCGGTGGTACCCGTTTTTCTGTTCTTGCCCCCCGGTTCTGGAACTCCCTTCCTCTTTCTATGCGTTCGATCCCTATCTTTTCCCACTTTCGTAAAGCGCTAAAAACTTTCCTGTTTGCCCAGGCCTACCCCTGCTAATCCTCCTGGCCTTGTCTGTCCGGTTCTTTAGAGCTCCCAGCGCCAGGAAGCCGTTTGGCCGTCGCGCGCTTTACAAATAATTTTCATTCATTCATTCATTCATGAAGAAGGTCCAACCTCCTATCAACAACATCCTGTGTATAGTTCATTATGTGCAGAATCCCTACAACAATATTAGTATTTACTAGTATCATATAAAAAATAGTTAAATATCTGGTTGGGCATTTTGTTGGTGGGAATTTTCTAAAAGCCTCAAGATTAAGAAGACTAGAAGAGGACAACCCAAAGGATTGGACTCAGTGGCTAGAGCTATTGGTGAATCACTTTTATTTAAAACCTTTATAATAAAGAGTGGCCACCTGGGCGAGCTTAGCAACAGA
The DNA here is from genome assembly GCF_964263255.1 of Lissotriton vulgaris. Lineage (NCBI taxonomy): Eukaryota > Metazoa > Chordata > Amphibia > Caudata > Salamandridae > Lissotriton > Lissotriton vulgaris. The sequence goes on from NC_141685.1 coordinate 1,475,307,509, forward strand.
CAGACTAATAGTAGTAGTAGTAGAGTCATAGGAGAGGCAGTTAGAGGGAGGAATAACAATAATTTAGAAACTGATTGTCTAGATTGAACATTATAGAAGATTTCATAGAAAATAGAATTAGGAGGACTTACTGGGGCCATCAGCAGAGTCCTCGGTAGACGCGTGTTCCTGGCCCTGGGAGGCGTCTTCCCCAGCTCCCACCGACTCCGACCCCGTCTTCCTGCCCCTGGGTGCTGATCATGAAGGATGTAAGAAAGAAAGAGACAAACATGGATGGTTGGTGTGAAACATATAAAATATTTTTTTAAATGCTAGAAAAAACATTTATGGAAACAACAATTGCAATAAAATTGACCTATCTAAATCTGGTCAACTAGTAGTATTGCGGCATTCGAGGTCCGTCTTGTTATTATTTAATATATTTATGAACACTATTCCAGTGTTCCATTCTGATTCCAAAATACTAACTAAGCCTAAGTACCGCCTGTCCTAGACCAACTATTCTAGAAGGACCAATTTTTCACTAAGTCTGCAAATATGCAATGGAGGATACATGCATACATTTTGGCATACACCAAATTGTAGATTTGGTTGGTTCCTGCTGATGTTCTGCCAGTGATAAATAATAAGTCTATATTACCACTCAATAAACAAACTACAAAAGGTTCTACTAAAGACTGGGGTAAGCAGCACTCAGCGACACGTAACCACTAAAAAACGTACCTAATAATAACAAGTAACTAAACTAAACCTATCAGTCCACCACTATCTCTTCTTAGTGATAGGAGGACAAAGGAAGGACTAGAGTCTCTCTAGCATAACCTAACTTAATTTCTCTAAAGTAAACTCATACATATTCATACCAAGCGAGCGCAAAGTTGCAAACAAGTAAGATTAGTGGCGCCGAGCACCTGTGTCATAACAATCACTAAACATGTTTAAACTTAATTTACCTGCAATGTAAGCAGGAGCATTCTTGCTGTTCGGGGAAGAAATGTATTCACAATATATAACACAGAGCAGAAGAACAAAAAGTAGTAATATTAACTAGCTACTCACCAAGCCCCGGGATCTCCACTCCTAACAGGTCCATCAGGTCCTGCTCCCGGTCCAGGATATCGGACCACCGGTGCGTCAGCTGGTTATTGGTGCGCCGGACACCACTGCAGTGAAACACTGCCCGGCACACCTTTCCCCACCGCTGCCGACGCTCCCAGAGCCCGTACCCAGACCCAGGCCTGCCGCCTGCTGCCAGGGTTAAGGGAAGATGGCGCTGGACAAAAAAACAAAAGTGCGGCCTCCTCCGCCTAACCAAATAAGGCCTGTACATGCACCCCATGTGGGCGCAACCTTCCACAGGGAAGGCGGTTGCGACTGTGGCTGCGAGCAGCCCTGCCCCTGCCCTTGGCCTTGCTCCCTCCCTTAGCCATGGCTCCCGGACTCTGGGGGGGGGGGCGGAAAAGAAAAAGGAGGGATTGGACTATTAGGTAAATGAAAAACCAAGTTATAGCAGGGGAGTAAAAAAGTAGTAGAAAAAGTACCAAAAAGTAGACAAGAACTCAAAATATAGAATCAGGAAAATAGAGAGATAGATATTAAATAAAACAGATTTTTAAAAAATGTACAGAAACAAAGGATTGCAAAGATAGAGGGAGGATAGAAAACCAGGCCCAGAACCATAGAATGGAGTGAAAAACAAGATGGCTGCGCCCGTTGTGACCGCGAGGGCAAGTTTGAGTGATATTTCACCCCGAACACGCAAAAAACATCGTGAGCACGTAATATGCCATCCCAAACAGGAAAAACTCATCACGGGCGGGAGCATGCAATACGCATCCTGGAACAGGAAATAGGCATCCCAGACGGGCGGGACAAGTGAAAAACAAGATGGCTGCACCTATTAGCAAACGCATGGGCAAGTTGGCGACACATTTCAACGTGATCACACACATCATGAACAGGCGGGGCAAGCAATTGCGCGTCTACGCGGAAGTTCCATGTGTTTGCAAATATTTTGTGTGGTTTCACGGAGATTTGCGTAGTGCGCCTATGCAAATTCCATCCACCCCTAGTAGGATACTGGATGTATTTTGCAAATTAACTGGCTGCTACTGAATTGCTATTTGCACAGGTTGGATTTGCTTAAGCTATTCTTTTTTATTGTTGCTAATTCCAAATTGAATATTTCAGTTGAAATTGAACTTTGGACTTTGTCTGCTTATAAACTGACTGATATTTACTGCCATTTGCACATTTTAAGTGATGCTCTGCTATCTACTTCAACTTGCTGCTAATTCTAAATTGATCCTTCGGTTGAAACGGCACTAAGGATTTTATTCGGTATACGATTTTAATGTTGAAAACCTTAAATTCTTTGTATTAGGATAATTGACAATATTGACTGCTCTTACTTAAATGAATTCCATCCTTGCTAAAGCAGGTCGTTGATAACTGTATGATGATTTGTGGAATGAGCTCTGTTATGTCTTAATATTTTAAATAATATGTAACTTTTTTATGTGGACCTCCTGGTAGTTCCAAATCTTTAATAAATATTGAATTGAATTGAATTGACCTAGGTCACTAAACAAAAATATTTGGAATGAAGCCCGTAATATGCCTCGAATTGAAGATTTGATGGTAAGGCTGAATATATTGTGAAAATATTTAGCAAATTAAATTTAGGATCTGATTAACATCAAATTGCTCTTTCTAATTCATCCTAGTATTTTACAGCCCTAGTTACATCTGATGGGGTTTCTAGTTCAGAAGGATGACTTTCTGCAACAGCGAACAGGTAGCGTCATTGTGATTTGCAAATTTAACATTACATTTCTTCCAAATTTTGCATCGATAGATGAACCTATTATCAAGCTACTTCAGGAAAGAGTGGATTGTGTCTGGGGTCCTCAAGAAAAGGAGACTTTTATTCACAAGAAATCTTATTTGTTGTTAGCACGTTTATTACAGCAATACATTTCAGGTTTCACAGTATGTGTCACAGTAAATGCCAGTGATAGAGGTTTAGGAGCTGTAGTTACCCTGAGATTTAAAACTTTTGATTGTATAGTTGCTTTTGCTTCTAGAGTTTTCAAAAATATTTGGAAAAATCCTATTTAGTTATTGAAAAAGAAATGTTAGCCTATATATGTGCTGTACAAAAGTTTAGACATATATTATGAGGAATACATTTCCAACTTAAAAAAGATCACAAACCTTTGGTATACATATTGAACGGATCATCTCGTCATTCTTAAAAACTATCTGCAAGACTTACCAACCGTTCCATAAAATTGTTAGAATGCAATTTTTCTGAGGTTCATGTACCAGGTTCTACTAATAAAGGGGCAATTTTTTTATCTCAATTTCCCATTATAGAGGAAGATACAGAAACAAAAGGTGATTTGAAGAGTGTGTTGCTCAACAGTCTGTGTTGTATGTCCAAAAATGAATGAATTGCAGCACTTTTATCTGCTCTTATATTGTGCAAGGTTTCCAAATATATCACTGATGGTTAGCCTAAAGAAAAAAATATTTCAGTCGATTTGGAGATTTTATCTAAAATTTCACCTGAGCTCTCTCTAATTGATGGTACTATCTACAGATGGGAAATATTAGTATCTCCTTGTTCTTTAATTAACAGGTTATTAGATTTAACTCATATTAGGAATATAGGCATGACATAAGCAATAATAGGTCATGTGAAACTTACTGGTGGCCAAAATTGATTTTGATGTCGAACAGAAAGGGAAGTATTGTGAGGCAAGTTGCAAAGCAGACAAGCTTTTGGCTGTTACAAATCCTCCAATGGTAGTGGTAGACTTGCCTGAGAATGCCTGGGACAAAGTGACATAAGATTTCCTGGGTCAATTTTCCCGTTGTAATGACAAGTATGCTTTAGCTCTTTTAAAATGTTTTGATTACAGAGCAACATTGATTATGAGTGTCTGTTATTTGGTATGGAAGTAAGGCACTTATGGAAGACCTCTGGAAAACACATACACTTTCATAGAGTGCTTGAACAAACAGAAAAAGCAGTTCCCTGAAAGTAAGAAATGTAAGGATACTAAAAGCCAGCCAATCCAAAGGATGGTAAGGAAGGTTGCTTTATGGGAAGGATAAAGAAAAAAAGAGAAATTTACACCATTGAATAGGAATCAAGCAAATGAAAGTGAGACTAAAGCCAACCAATGGCACTGTAAGGGATGTATGACGTTAAAACGCATACTTTTACAACGCCTACCTTTACAACGCATTTTTTACACCGCAACATCCATTACAACGCATACCATTACAACGCATACCATTACAACGAATACTTTGAAACTACCTTTACAACGCATTCCCCTACAATGAATACTACATTTACAACGCATACCATTACAACGCATAACATTACATTGCATGTAAGGTAAGTATTGGATAGTGTAGGGGTAAAAATTACTATTCTAACTCCAGAGGGTGCAACAGTAGGGTAAGTGTTGGATAGTGTAGGGGTAAAAATTACTATTCTAACTCCAAGGGGTGCAACAGTAGGGTAAGTGTTGGATAGTGTAAGGGTACTAAGTGTTGTAATGCTATGTGTTGTAATGGTATGCGTTGTAATGACTGTGCTGTAATGGCATGCGTTGTAGTGGTGTGTGTTGTAGTGTCATGTGTTGTAATGGTTGCGTTGTAAATGCATGCGTTGTAATGGATGTTGCGTTGTAAAAGTTTTGTTGTAATGGTAGTGCGTTGTAAAAGTTGCGTTGTAAAGGTTGTGTCCCCACTGTAAGATTTTGGGGGCATATTATCAAAAACGGCGATAAAATTATCGCTGCTTTAGCAGCAGAAAACTGAAGCTAAAGTGGCGATAATGGGCTTGATAATATGTCCTGGAGAATTCCAATAGAAGCCCATGTTCACACCAGAACATGGACTTGTATTGGAATTCTCAAGGGCATATTATCAAGCCCATTATCGCCGCTTTGGCAGCAGTTTTCTGCTGCTAAAGCGGCGATAATTTTTAACGCCGTCCTCGATAATATGGTTGGTATTTTCACACATTGTCTTTCGCTACTAGCATCTTGCCCTCTGTGGTAGGAAAGATCTAAAATCACATAGTTTAGTGTGTCATTTTGGTCCTTAATATCGAGAATTATATGTGTATCATAGAATATAAAACAGAACTACTTTGCAAATGTTATGTTTCCTGAAATACAAAAATACAGTGAATGTTTTGCTTAAATGCATTCCTTTGAAAACAGCTGAAATCACTCTTCTAAAGTTTACAGACATCCAGATATAAAGGGAATATTAGCATAAGGTCTTCATTCTTCTTCACATTTTACACACTATATCTATACACCTCGCAAGTAATACATGAACATAATATAACCCAAATATAGCCTAACAAATATAACTCAACTCTGGAGTTAATAATATAATCATTATGGTCAAAGGAGCAATCCTTTTGTAAACAATATTCAAGCCATGATATTTATGATAGACAACATTTTTTATAGATATTTTCACATACTGCCCTGTTTGAAATATTGTGTTAACAGCACATGAACATCAGGACTTCAATGAGCTGGCAATACTGTTTTAAACTGGAATAAATTTGCTTGTTTACAGACTCTTGGCAAACCCCTTAACCTCTTTGCCGCGGGCTAATTCCCCCACTGTGCGGGGGGGAGGGGGGCCGTGCACGGCGCCGCGGTGCTGATGACAAGCCCAGGCTCGTCATGCAGCATGGTGCTCGTGTGCTGGTGACGTCATGAGCCCGTCCGAGCAATGGAATACTCAGCACATCGGGGGAATTATCCCCGCATGTGAGCGTTCCACCGCTCATGACGAGCCCAGGCTCGTCACCAGCACATGAGCACTGTACTGCATGACGAGCCTGGGCTCGTCATCAGCACTGAAGGGGTTAAATGTAACATTTCATATGAGTTAAAATGGGGCAAAACCTTATGAACCTAGCATCTGCCTAACCTTTATATTCTCAAACTATTTTCATACAAAATGTGCACTCAACAAAACATTCTGCAAACACCATGTACATATCTAGGGCCCTGTTTACAAAGGTAAAGTGAGACGAACGTCTAACTGTATGGCTTTCGGTATTCACAAAGGGCGTTTACTTCTTGCAAATGCTGTTTGTGAAGACCGAAAGTCATAAATTTAGACTTTCATCTCACTTTGCCTTTGTGAATTGGGCCCTTAGTTTGAAATGGTTTTCAACATCTTTGTGTACTGATGGAAACATATAGTTTTCCAAAACTTAAGACGTGTTACGATTTCTTATGTATGATTTTCATACAACTTTAAAAGCAAAAACAATATTCCAACTCATGCAATTGTCAATTGTGTCAAACTTGTGTGCATTAATTATTTGGAATCTCATAACAACCACCTCACAAGGACATTTTTATAGAAGGAGCTCTATGGTGAGTTGGGAGGCTTGTCCTGAAAAATCTCAGGCCTTTTCTGTGTGAAACCTGTGAGAACTAGAAAATGCTTCTCTCAAAGAACCAGGAGGGGTGTTAATCCCCTGTTGATTATGGTGTTCTATATCTGAGCCTAGTCAACAAATCAATATATTCAATAATGTGTGAAGCACATTAGGCTCCAGAAAAAGGTCAGAGAATATTTTAGTATTAAACCATGAAGGATAAAAACAAGTTATTTGTTTACAGAAAGCAGAAATCCAAACAGGTAGCCATGCCTGGTTGATGATACATACATACAATACAAAAGGAAAGCAGATACACATGGAAATAAATTATTCAAAATATTTCAAACACAAATTTATGCTGTAGGGGTTTGGGGTCTGCCCATCCTGGAATTCTTGCAGAGGTGACATACGCAGCCCACAGACTTTAATTGCAGACTGTTGCAAAACTGGCCAAGAAACTCTTATACATATTGTATATATGTGTCCAATGCTCTTAAGAGATAGGAGGTGGTTATTGGGTGAGTGTTTTTAACAATCTGAAGGAGTGGAAATGCAGGCAGGCAATTATGGGGGCTCTGTACCCGGACAATACAGCTTTGAACATTAGAGTGGCAACATTTCTGTCTACATTCCAGTAAAAAAAAATCAGAGCCAAAAGGATTCAAACAAACAATATGCACTGCTGAAATACACTGTATGCCCAATGGACAGCTGTACTTTGAATCAAATTGCTGTAGAATGCATTTTATCACAATTTTATACTGACATAACTCGCTCACATTGTTTTTCCCTCAATGTAGCCTGTGATCTTACTGTGCTTTTCTAATGGTATAATGTCCTCATAACGCCTTCTTTTCTTTCTCTTTCTTCAGTGACCTTTTTTTTGCAAACATTTTAATTAATCATAAAATAAAAAAACTCACAAAAATGTACATAATTTACGAGTCTTTGGTGTCAGCATGCACGAAAAAGGAACGCTGTCTTTAGTGCATCTTAATGTCTGTAGACTTTAAATAAGTCCTCTCAGTGCAGATTTTCTGTGTCCAGATCTGTCATATAAGGCATGGTCAACCAAGGCATGTCCATACACATCAGGGCCTTTGTTTTATTTACACAAACATCTGCTTTGGGGGTTTGATTCTGAAAAGAATGCAGAGTGGCTTATCATGATATGATGGTGCTCCCAGAGTTCAATTCTAACAAAGAGATGACAGAAGAATTTTGTCAGGAATGTGTTACCCCATAAGAAGTTCGCTCTGAGTACCGCAGACAGTCTGTCGCCGGGGGAGGAGCTAGCAGAGGCTGCACCACTGCTTAGTGACCAAACCCCCTTGGGATTTAAGTGAACCCACTTAGTTTATTTCTTTGGTTTGGGGTAAATCCATGTTTTTTTAAAATATATATTTTTTTTAATTGTCTAACTTTCAAGTTAGTTCAGTGGACCTTTACTGATGCTAAAATTGGAACCCAATCTCAATTCTGATTGGCTGAGATATTTTTCCACACTCATCCATGTGACGGTTATTGAACTGTCCAACCAGGCTCACAAAATACTTTGAGGAAAACATTGCTGATGTCATTTGGTATAAAATGTCCACATTGCACATTCTTTCCTTCACTAATGACAGTAGAATACTTTGAATAAACTTGATTTATATGGCCTCAGAGTGCAAATAACAGCCATTGTAATGTAAAGGGCTACTTCAGCGCGAGGCGTGGGGTATATTGTGGATAAATATATTTTACTGCTGCCTATTATTTACAGATGAGGCATTTCACATCGTGGTTAACTTGGCTATGACTGTTGCTACTTTCACAATCTTTGTCTGAAACTTATAGAACTCAAATGGGCAGAAGACAAATACACAGAGGGGGCTGCAACTCAGTAAGCGTGACCTCCACATGGTCTTTTCTTTGGTGCATGCATGGATGTTATAAGTAAGTTTTGCGATGGTCCCAGTAAAAAAACAAGAATTTTGTTTATGCTGACAGAGGACAAGCCAAGCTCAATTTCCAGAAGGGTGGCAGAAGAGGACCTATTTTCAAGGTCCTTGGTGTGGTGAAGCTAGGGACGTGGATAGGTGAATTCCAGTTTTTTTGTTTTTTTGACATGAGTGAGGTGGGGGGTAAAGGAACATGGTACCAAGATCTGGGTTAAAGAATTTGCCAGAAACTACAATGGATAATCTAATAGTATGAAAGGAACCACATAATGTTGTCTGCCCTATGTATAAAACAGTGTGTAGACACAAAGTTTGCATCCATGCAAGGTAAAGTGTGCGTTTTCTCATTTTCACGCGGTTTGTCCATATGCACATGAGAGCATGTGTATAACTGTGTGCCTGTGCTATGTTACAGATACATGTGTACAGGCAAAACAGCCCTCGAGGGATGTGCTGTGTGCCATTCAGAAGGAGCACACATTTAGAACACATCATTGGGCGCTCCTTGGGAAGAGAGGCCTTGAAGAATTCCATATATATCTTCCCTCCTAAACACACACCATTCTCATCACTGCTAGCCTCTAGTCTTCAGAAGAAATTTCTGAATGTGAGATATAAGTAAAATTTGATTATCTACTTGTCTCCCAATATCTTTTTCTCCTTCTCACTCTCTCCCTCAACATCTCACGGCTCTGTCTTTTTTGGGGAGTTAAGTTTCCCAGGGCCCAGTGGCAAATGCTAGGGAGTACCAGTGATATCATTCACAGCAAAAGCATAAACATTTCTGTGCCTTCCAATGCTAACATTTCAAACAGGGCAGGCTGTACTTTAAGCCTGCTTTCATTAGGCATTATAACAAACACACACATGTTCGCATTCACGAAGAAAAACATATTACCCAAAGTATATAAGGGGTTGATGCTAGCTACATAAACAAAGCCAGGGGACTCATTCTGTGGAACCTAAAGAGAACAGTTTTATGTATTTTGTAAGACTGGAGATCCCTGTGTCTTTCTCTAGCACAGCGTGTTGGTAAGCATACTAAATATCTGCGTTATGCCAAGATAAATCTAGCAGTCAATCAGTACATTGTTTTGGGGAGAAGGGGTGTCAGCTTCTAGAAGTGAACAGTGACTGCCAATTCATGGCGGCTAAGAAAAGCTTCTCTCTGTTTGACAAAAAAACCGAGGTGACGCCAATTGCTACAGTAAGGTTCTTGTTGAAAGTCAAGCTCTCCATGTGTGGCATCTGTTTCAACATCTGCTTCTAATTAGCTTTTTTCTGAGGTGGCGACCGTGTTTCTGTGCTGAATTCATATTTCTTTTTAATAAAACAAACTTTGTTAGAAAAAGAACTTTTTTCGGTCAAAAAAAATAAGGAAAACAAACTATATTGTTACATTTGTGCATTACAGAATGTGCTGCACTACCTGAGAAGGATTTTTCTCCCAAAGTTGCGGCCTTTCACTCGTAAGTGATAGATACCATAAACCAAACATATATTACATAAGCGATAGAATTATGATTATGCTGGACAAGGTTTTCTAATGTCTATACTTTTGTCAAGTGGTGTGCAAAATTGTCTATATTTGGGAAATTTCACAAAATTCCATGAACGTTTCAAAAAATTACGTTTTCAAAATTACATATGAACTGCAAGTACCACGTGTGACTTCTTTTAATGCAAGTATGCATCTCTTGTGACATACTATTGATTCAAGTAGAAAATGTTTCTTGGTGAGACATTTTCTGTGTTAGCCAATCTCACGTGGATAAAGTTTATAAATAATTAAATAACACAAAAGAATTTTAATTTCTGTAATTGCTTATAAGTAAAATTCAGAAATTTTGTAAATTGTGCTGTTGTGCCTACAATTTTTCCCAGGTCTTCTGTTATCAAAAATGTTATTGTGGGTGCAGGGAACCCATAAATTTGAACATCCCAAAATGTTACCCGACATCTCGTTCACATTTTGATGAACAGGAGGTGGTATTAAACCCCAATTTTATGATGCAATGGGTCCCAGAGATGAAGCACCTCACAGTATATCAAAAACAGACAAGTAAAGGCCCACTCAATAATTGAGATCTAGTTCAAGAATAAAATGTAAAGATTTATTTCAAAAATTCAAACGTTTGGCACAGAGATAATAATTGCAAAAAACATGAAGTCAATGCGATAAAGGCTCCCAGGTTAGGGCATTACAGAATAATGCGCAAATCGAAATAATTCTAATTCACAAGTGAGTTGCAAAATCAATAGAGAAATGGACAGCATCCCTAGTACATACAAAAAACAGGAGGGGGAGGTAGAGTAAATAGAGAAGGATTCTTACTCCACAGACTTACTTTCATAAACAAAAAGAATCGCACTGCACTTCTTTTAATAGTACCAGTCGGAGTTAGCAATACATTTTTTTCGAGCATACTCACGAGCCAGGCACTTGTTATCCTTTCGCCACGTCCCACCACTCACTTATAAATACACCCAAACACATGCACCACATATAGTCAATAACTTAAAAGTGCTCCCGCGTAGTCGTAGGTCGTAGCACGCCACATCCCGTTAGAGGGGTGCGAAGACCCCGATGATGAAGCATGACACCAAGGGGCCTTTTGGTGTGTGAGGGGTATTTTATCAAACACCAAGGGGTCCATTAGGATGACGGGCAGGCTTTGGCCGCCTGCCACCCTAACGGAGAAGTGGACCGCCCACTAACAGTGCGGGGGTCCCGACATAGGCATTAGGATGTGCCCGCTATGCAGGCGGGCGCATCCTGCATGTTTACCATTGCAGCGGGCGGAGCAGAATTCCCCGCCCGCCGCAATGGTAAAAGTGCACGTTGTGCTTTTCAAAGGGCAACATGACAGGCACCGCGCGGTGCCTGCCATGTTGCACTTTGAAATGCGGGGGGGTACCATAGGTACCCCCCATGTGCACCCCCCAAGCCACGGACTCCCAGGGGGCCCGCAACCGGCCCACGCAGGGAGTCTCCGCATGCCTTTCCGTGGCGGCATTGCCACCACGGAAAGGCATTGTCCACAGCCCATTGTAATGTGGCGGGCGGTGTCTAACAGACACCGCCTCCATGTTACTGGTTTTACGCCCCGGCCGCAAGGCGACCGGGGCGGAAAACATGCCGGCGGTGTTTGTCACCGCTGCGGTCCCTCCCGCCATACTAATATGGCAGGGGGGAATTGGACTGATGATGTCGGGCGGATTTCCTTCCACCAGGGTGGCGGTGGCCACCGCTACCCTGGCGGAGGCAATCCGCCCGACATCCTAATGGGCCCCATAGTGCTCCAACACCACAGTGTTGAACACTTCACTCTGACCTTCAGTTGGACTCTTTTTGTTTATAACAGCATCCCTAGTAGCATTAGAAAGTATTCAGGAAAGTTCCGGCTCACCCTCAAAATCAGTAGTTTATATATTTTTCTCCATATTAACTCATTTAGGGCCCGATGTAGGTAAATCTATATTTACCACTTCATAAATACCGAATCATACCGATTCGGTATTTATGAAGTGGTAAATTAGAGGGGGGGAGATGTAGGTATTTCAGATTCGGTATCTACCGATTCTGTAAATACCGAATCGGTATCCCCCATTGATTCCTATGGGCCTTGAAGCCCATAGGAATCAATGGGCATTACCGATTCGGTATTTACCGAATCGGTAAATACCGATTCCAGCAAGGGTGCAGGGGGTCTCACTTTGACACCCTCTAGCACCCCCAATACTGGCTTGTGTGCCATGTGGCACACAGACATGCCCTAAGGGCATGTCTGTCTGTCACATGGCATAGGTGTGCATGCACACATGTGCATGCACACCTGGATTCAGTATTTTAACACCCAATTAGATTGGGTGTTAAAATACCGAATCTGAAAGGCCTGTGGGACTCAGAAGAGTCCCACCTACATCTGGAAGATACCGAATCGGTAAAAATACCGATTCGGTATTTTACAGATTCTGTAAATTTACCGATTCGGTAAATATACCGAATAGGTAAATACTGGCCCCCTACATCTCAAAGTGCCAAATACCGGTCGGAAACGGCCGATTTCGGCCGTTTCCGACCGGAATTTGCCACCTACATCGGGCCCTAAACTATAAAAAATTATCATGACTTGAGCAAAGGTGTTAAATTCTCAGCCTATCATAGGACTGTTTTCTGAAACTGAATTTTTCCTGACCACCTAAGCATTATCCCGCAGAAAAAACAAACTGTGAAATGTACCTGGAGGGACAAGAAGGCCTTTGGGCTTCAATTGAGGCCTAGTTAACAAGAGCTAGAAAAACACAATTTTACAAATCATAGCAAACATTTTTCAAATTAATTAGCACTATATCGATGTGGAGAGAGTAAATCCACATTCTGCACGTTGTTAATAATGCCTCAAACTATAAAATGCATAAAGCACCATCATTATTGATTTAAAAAATATAAGACATTGTTAATGTTAATGTTAATGTTGCTTTTAAAGCGCGAACAATCATCCTGGATAGGATATCACGGCGCTATGATTTCTGTAATAGGTGATGGGCTAATACTTGAATGATACAAAGTTTTTAGTCGGGTTTAGGGAAAAGAATGTTTTTTAATTTTTTTCTGAAAGTCAGGTGACGGTCCGTGAGTCTGAGATCCTTGAGCAGATCGTTCCATCTAGTTGCGGCCAGGTGGGAGAAGGCCCGTCCTCCCATCCTGGATCTTTTCACTCGAGTAGTTGTTGCTCTCGCTGTTGATTGAGAGCGGAGATTCCTAGTGGGTGCATAAAACTTGATCTTGTTTTTTAAGATATAAGGGCCAGTGTTATATAGTGCTCTATGTGTTATGCACATCATTTTGAAAGTGTCTCTTTGTCTCATTGGGAGCCAATGGAGCTCTCTTAGGCAATTCTTGGCTGGGTCATATTTTCTTCTATTGCAGATTGCCTTTGCCGCTGCATTCTGCACTAATTGTAATTTTGTGAAGAGGTAGTCTGCCATATCTACAAACAGGGAGTTTCCGTAGTCCAGCCTGCTCATCAGCAGTGACTGGACTAGAATCTTTCTACATTCAATGGGGATCCAGGGAAAGACTCATCTGAGCATTTTTAATAGTGCGAAACCTTTGCCGCAGATTGTTGACACATGGTTTTCCATAGACAGGGTGCTGTCAATGATAACTCCTAGATTCCTTGCTGTCAGTGTTGGATTGGGGGGTACCCAGAGTACTGGGCCACCAGCTGTTGTCCCAAAGCAGCGTGTGTCCACTGAACAGCAGTATTTCCGACTTATCGGTGTTAAGCTTTAAACGGGGATTGTGCATCCAGCCGGATAGTTCAGTGAGGCAGTTTAACTGCCTGTCCTTCGGGTTATTTTCCCCGTCTAAGGTAACCATTAGTTGGGTATCGTCTGCATATGAACAGATATCGATACCCCACTTTCTTCCTATCTGTGCCAGGGAAGATACAAACACGTTGAATAACGTTGGGCTCAATGAGGCCCCCTGTGGGACCCCATATTTGATGTTCCGTAGGGAAGACGAAAAGTTGCCTATATGCACCGATTGAGTTCTGTCTGACAAAAATGATTGCAACCAACCTAATGCTTTTGCCTGGATTCCTTTTGCTGCAAGGGTTCCTAATAACAGGTTGTGCGGTACGGTGTCAAACACCACCGAGAGGTCTAATAGTATCAGGGCGACTGTTTTCCCCCAATCTACCGGTGTTCTAATGCTATGCAGCACAGAGTGTTGTCTCAGTGCTATTATTGGCCCTGAAACCCGTCTGAGAAACATCCAATAAGTTGTTGATTTCAAGAAAATTAGAAAACTGCCTGCTGACCAATTTTTCTAAGACTTTCGATAGATAGGGTAATTGTGATATGGGTCGATAATTGGCGGGATTACTGTCTACACCTGCTTTTTTTATCAATGGGGCGACTACCGCATTTTTCCAAATCTTTGGAAATTCCGCAGAATTTATTGAGTGGTTGAGTACTTGTGTTACAGCCGGACAGATTATCGGGGTTAATAGCGAAAAAATATGGTCCGGGCAGTGATCCAACGGGGAGCCAGATTTGACTTCTAGCATTACTTTACCTACTTCTTCTTCTGAGAAAGGGCCAAAACTCAAACAATCGGCCTGTGAAGTGGGTAACATATGGTGATCTATGTGCTCCAGTTCTTTGTTGGAGAACGAGGTGTAAATTTTATCTATTTTATCACAAAAGAAGTCACTTATTTTATCACAAGCTTCCTATGACGGAGTAAGATTTAATGAGAGATTTATGGGATTGCAAAGTTCTTTGGCTATATTAAACAATTCTTTGGATGAATCTTTATTTTCTGTTATTCTGCGTGTAAAGTATTCTTTTTTTGCTTTCCTAATGGCTTTATTGTAAATTGTGAGTTCTTTTTTATATGTGAGTCGGGCATCTTGAGTTTTCATAAGTCTCCATTTATGTTCAAGTGTTGTGCATTTTCTCTTTAGTAACTTTAGTTCTGGCCCGTACCATTTTTATGACATAGTACGTCTGGGTTTATGATTGGAGCGTAGCACTGAGCAGTGTTCTAGTGCATTCGTGATGTTGTTCTGTAATTGGTCTATTTCGTCATCAATGGAAGTTCCTACCATGTTTGTGTGGACGAACTGCTGTTGGAATATCTCCACTGAGAACTTCTTCCAGCTCATAGTTTTTGCCGCCTCCAGAACTAGTGGTCTGGTGTTTTTAATGGACAGATTGATGATGAACTCAATCATGTGATGATCTGTCCATGTTAATGGTTTTATTTCTTTAATGAGGATGGATCCAATATTAGAAAACATAAGGTCCAACATATGTCCTGCCCTATGTGTTGGTTGTTCAATTTTCTGAGTCAATTGTAAAATTTCCATATCTTCCGCTAGGTGTCTAGCCAGGGGATTGTTGCTGTTTTCATAATGTAGGTTAAAATTACCAAGTAGCAGGATATTTTTATTATTAAGACAGACCATCATGATTTGTGCAAGGAGCTGAGTGCTGAAGTCCAACGTGCTCCCTGGTGGGTTGTAGATGATCACACCGCCAAATAATATGTTGGTGTTTATGGACACTGAAAATGCCATTGCTTCATAATTGTCAGCCTGTGTGATGGCCTCCTGTCTACATGTGATAGAGTCTTTGAACAGCATGGCTACCCCATCTCCTCTCTTCTTAACTCTATTCAGGTTAACTATTTTATACTCCGCTGCGAGGGCTGTTGAATTATCGGGAGTACTATGATTATCGAGCCAGGTCTCGGTAATAAAGGCCAAATAATTTTTTTTCTTCCTTCAGGGTGTCCCAAATTTCGATCGCATGTTTTGGTAAAGATCTAGCATTAAAATAAACGCAGTCGAGAGCAAGGTTTGAGGTGTTTATTGTGGCGGGGCAATACCAGGAAATACTATCCCATCTGCAGTTCTGACAGCAGAAGGGGCCCATGGTATTTAAGGGTCCTACTTGTGCGCATAACGCCGAGTTCCTTACCCATATGGTATTGAATTCTTTCAGCTCGCTGCTGGAATATGTAGTGGAGATCCTTGGCCCAATGGATGTGTCACTGGGCAATTGGGGAGGGTTTGCTGCCCCTGGTCCCGGGCCATCGCGGACGGGCGCAGACGGCCTTGCCTTTGGCGAGCCGGCTGAGCACGTCCGCTGCGCATCCTTGGGGGGTGAAGGACTGGGTTCTTTTGGACCCAGCGGTGCCAGGGCACAACACCTGAAACCTTCGTGGGTAACCTGCTCCGGCGTACAAGTCACAGAGACACGGGACACTTCCTTCGGCGTCAAAGATTCAAGGTTTATTTGCTGCAGGGAACACAGAAGTCACAGGAAGTACATCGAGTGTAGTTCGGGGAGACTGCTTCAAATTGGTTCTGTGGATCGCTCCTTTTATACAGTTTTTACCCATAGGATAACATTGAACACAAAAGTTTACAACCCGGTTCCCACAATTAGCCCCCAGAGGGGTCGCTTTGGTCACTTTGAAACACACAAGGTCCGGAACATAAGTACGGAAACATTTGGCGGTTCCCAACTGTAAAAACCCATCTTCCCACCATTAGCAAATTCCAATCAGCAGTAAAGTAGATCGAAAATAGGAACAAAGACAGGTGCAGAGGAAGACGGAGACAGTGGGGAGATCGGAAAGGGTGTAAAAGGGGAGGTATCGAGAAACACGAGATACAGGCATCAAAGGGATGTGCCTAATGAGATGCACGGCTGAGACAATAAGCCCGTGCGGCAAGATGAGCCTCGAGCGGCGCCATCTGCCTTACAGCAGCAACCCCCTCGTCATAAAGACACTTACAAAGAACATGTGTCTTCCGCCAATATCTTGGGAGTCCCAGGGTCGCGAAGCGGACAGCGTCCGTTCGCTGGCTACTTGAGGGCAAGAGACAAAATGGATGCCGTATCTAAGATGGAACCCGTGGGTACAGATGAAAAACCCACATAACAAACGAACGGTTTAAGTTAGCACAGCGAAACTGCGCACACTTACTAAACTCGTCATTTGCGGTTCATAGATACCAGACTCGACCATATTCGTGCGAGTCGAAAACACCACTTACAATTGTCACGGAACTTCAGACGCTCCTTTTGCCCTCATGTAGGCAAGCACTAGTCGGAATCATACTCGATATTCATCAGACCAGCGAGATGTTGTTGTAGCATAGCTCTGTCCAACCGAGTCCCCTTGGTAACAGATGGTTGTCTCATACACGTTGTAGCACAGAGGCCACATAAGGCAGGACCACACTGTACGCAAAGGCAACACGTGAACAGGAACACTACCACAACCCCGATGATCATCAGAATCTTCCAACCCCAAGTCGACATCAGGCCCCAAAACCACCCAAGTAGCGTCCAATCCCCTACATCCACGTGTATGGATTCGGAGATCTTATGCAACTTCGAGATGGCTTGATAGACAGTAGGAGCATTATCTGGAATGAAAATGCAGCAGCTCGAATGGATCACCTTACATACCCCACCGCGATCTGCTAAGACGACATCTAAAACCATACGGTTTTGTAACGTCATAAGTCTCTCCGCCTGAAGTTCTGTGGTGATATTACCAAGGGCACTGGCAGTAATATTAGCTGTCGATTCTACCACTCGAGTCAACTGTCTCAGGTTCCTACTATTAACCATAGGTCCCCAAAACGGGAGGAAACCCTTGAAAAAGTCTCCTGCCTCTTGACCGGCAGTATCCTCTTCGCTAATTACGCCTCGTACAACTCTAGTCTTATGATAATCGGCATCTACAGTGAACGTCGGAGGCAACAGATTTGCAATGAAACATGAGCCCATGAAGTCTGCGGGCAACCATGTGTATGCACGATCATAACAGATAAAGTAGGTACCCTTGGCAGCCAGAAACACAGGGGACGAAAACATTGGCAGAACGTAACTTTCAGTGCAAGCACTTGCTCCAAGTGGGGCTTGCGAACCACGACCCATAAGACAAAGATTACCAGTGTGGGGTACGACCCATATTGGAGGCGAGCCTTTAAGCTGCTTTTCACTAGTGAACATACTATATTCCCCTCTACTTAGGACCCTATAGGCTTGTACCTCTTCTTCAGGGATAAGAAAAGGATCATGGATCTCATCTTCCATATCCTCTATTGCCATCGATAGCAGCCTCTGATACGAGGTAGGACCAGAGTAGGGGGAACGTTGTTCTTGAGTGGGGTGGAAACCCAGTGCGCTTCGAAACATTGTTTGGAATGCTCGAGCTGACCCTTGGGAACTATACGGTAATACCAGATATGGAATTCCCTTACCCGTAGTATGTGGCATCAACCCACACACCCAACAATTAGTAGTGTTAACCACTAACTGATGCTGATGGAGGAGCTGAATAAAGGAATTGTTGCGGAATTCTACACGTCTAGCCTGCTCGTGTTCCGGTAACATATGAAAGGAATGAGGAGAAGCAGTCGAAGTAAGGTTAGGGTAAGGAGTAGGAGTAGGGGTAGCAAGTAAGAAGTAAGACATAGTGTAATACACCCCACCCGTCAAAATGCAGAAGCAGTCAGAAACAACACAAACAATTGAAATATAAAACATTTGGTACGACTGAGTTGCTGCAGCTTGAATCTGTACGCCTGAGCTCCTTCCAAATCATTCAGCTTCGAAAATGCCATTCCCTACGACCGTCCGCAACGTTTCTTGACGCACTTCGTTCTGTGCAGCAATAGTCAATCCCCAGGGGTTCCTAGGAACCGACGGCCTTTAACCTAGCGTCAAGACCTACTGTCCAGAAGGAAGTACGCGCGCGGCCCTACGGCCTTCAATACACAATATGTATATATAAGCACAATGTCTCTCAGCTGTGGAAGGAAAAAGATACAAGGAAGAAGCTTGATATATGTACAAAAAATTTTCAATGATACGAATGTTCAAAGTTGATCATGGGAAACGAGGATATTGCAGTTGTCAATTTCAGCAAAGCAAGAAAATTTTATTTGTCCTTAGTGTGAGATCGCAAAGAATATCGATGTTTCCCGGGACGTGTCTGCTCGTCGAACAAAGAATCCGTTGAAGAGACAGCGTCCTGCTGATCAGTTGGTTGATCTGGTCTTGAGTCTTTTGCTGACAAGTGTTCAACAGTGGCTTTCTGCTGCGCTGAGGGTTCTCCAACAAGCTGTGCGTCGCTAAAAGGTACAAACGCTGGCAATGTTTCTGTTTCTGTTGACGCAATGCCTTTCCTTACCCACGGGTCTGCCGGCAAAGGAATAGGGACTCGCTTACAATGGGTAGCATGTACCCAATTTTTCCGCCCCTCAAGACGAACGGAAGTCCTCGTGGCCAGGAGTACCTGGTAAGGTCCGGTGAATCGGGGGTCCAGATTGTTCTTGCGTGAGAAGTTACGAGTAACCACCCAGTCCCCGGGCTGGAGCTGGTGGCCTGGACCCTCCGTCTGCGTCGGCAAGGCGTCGTAAACCTGTTGGTGAATTAACCTCAGTTTAGCAGTCAAGTCATGTAAGTAGTCAATCAACATCGGATACTCAAGATCAGAGAATATTCCTGGCCTAGGAACCCCCCACACATTCGCAGGACGGCCGAACACTATCTCATAGGGACTAAGCCCTATTCGGGAGTGTACAGTCGCCCTAGTTGACAGTAATGCTAGAGGCAAAGCATCAGGCCACGAAAGTCCAGTCGTAGCCTGAATCTTCGCTAGTTTTAGTTTAAGGGTGCCATTGTACCCCTCAACCAAACCAGCTGACTGGGGATGATTGGCGCTATGGAATTTTTGATTAATTCCAAGGCCCTTACACACACTCTTCATCACACTTCCAACAAACTCACTTCCGTTATCTGACCACACGACTCTAGGCATTCCATACCGAGGAAAGTATTCCTTCAGCAGGATTTTCGCAGTAGACAAAGCAGTATTGTCTTTGAGGGGATAGGCCTCGATCCATCGGGAGAATGCGCAAACCACAACCAAAACGTATTTCAGGTTATTGCATCGCTCCATATGGATGAAGTCCAATTGGATCACCTCAAAGGGATACGAAGGAGGAGCAAAACTGCCAGGGGGAGTTGGGGTTCCTTTGCCAGGATTGTACATTATACACACCATACAATTCTTCACCAGACGTTCAGCACACTTTGTAATGCCATCATTCTTCCACACATCAGCCAGCAACTTGCAAATGCCTTTCGCGCTAATATGTGCTAACCCATGTGCCATTGTCACAACGGCCAGTACATACGCATCAGGCAACATCCATCTTTTCTGATCCGACAAATCAATCCAGCAACCATTCGCATCCAACTTTCCCGTACTTTCTTTCCACTTCGTCTTTTCAGTGTCGGTGGCCTCATTCTGAATTGCTTTCACGCTCTCTATAGTATCTTCACACATACTCGATTCTGCAGGCCACCTAACCGAACTCGTCACATACATTCGAGTGCTAAGGTTCCGGGCAGTCTCCTTAGCAATCTCATCTGCAAACGCGTTACCACGACCAACATCATCCGTCACTTTACGATGCGCACTACACTTAACAATTGCAACTTGCGCAGGCAAAGTCAATGCATTCAAAAGATCGTTCACAAGCTGGCCATGCTGGATTTTCGTGCCATGCGACGTCAAGAAACCACGCTCTCGCCACAATCGTCCGAAACTATGCGCTACACCGAAAGCGTACTGGCTATCGGTGTACACATTCACACGCTTACCTTTTGCTAGCACACATGCTCTAGTAAGAGCGATCAGCTCTGCAGCTTGGGCAGAATTCTGATTCAATCTCGCAGTCTCAACAACAGTATTCAATGTTACAACAGCATAAGCAGTAGTCACATCGCCATTCGGCAACTTAAAACATGACCCATCCACATACAGAGTGCCATCCGGGTCTTCCAATGGGGTGTTTTTAAGGTCCACACGACCTTTTGTTTCCTCTTCTGTCCGCAAGTAACAGTCATGTTCTGCTACTTCATCTGACTCTGCACTAATTGGTAACAAAGTTGCCGGATTTAGGACATTACAACGCTTTATCTGAATGTGGCTTGCCAAGAGCGTCAATTCGTACCCAGATAACCTCGCACTCGTCAAGTGCTGAGTTTTCGTGCGATTCAAAAGAGTATCGACTGCGTGCGGAACCATCACTGTAAGCATATTATCCATGACCAATCCTGCTGATTGTCGGATGGAGACCGCAGCTGCCGCAGTTGCTCTCAAACAACTCGGCAATGCTCTCGCTACTGGGTCTAAGGTCGAGGAAAAATATGCACATGGACGTTGCTTACCACCAAAAGGTTGCGTTAAGACACTCAAAGCACAACCTTCCCTCTCGTGAACATATAACGTGAACGGCTTGCTGTAATCAGGGGTACCTAACACAGGAGCCGAACACAATGAATCACGTAATTCAGAAAAACTTTTCTGACATTCTTCCGTCCATGGTAAAGGAGTTGAAACATCCTTGCACGTAAGAGCCACCAATGGTTTCGCTAGCAATGAAAAATTAGGAATCCACTGCCTGCAGTACGACGTGATACCTAGAAAGGCACGCACATCTCTTTGGGTTTGTGGCACAGCCATGCGCGCAATCGCTGCAATTCTCTCTGGGGTCAATCTCCTTCCCTCCTTTGACAATAAGTGACCTAGATAGGTTACTTCTGGACAACAATATTGGAGTTTAGAAGGTGACACCTTGTGATTTAACTCACAGAGATGTTGCAGCAACGACACTGTAGCAATTTTGCAAATGTCCTGAGTATCAGCAGCCACCAATAAGTCGTCGACGTATTGGATTAAAGCCGCACCAACCGGCAACCTAAACGCATCCAGTTGACCCTTCAAGGCTTGACTGTAAATCAATGGACTTTCACAGTAGCCCTGAGGAGCGCGTTTGAACCGGAAGCTACGTCCACCAAGAGAGAAACCGAAAAGGTCCCTGCTCTCTTCGGCAATCGGGATGCTGAAAAATGCATTTTTCAAATCAATCACCGAAAACCATGAAGCAGTAGCTGGAATCAGAGTCAGTAGCGCCGTGATATCAGGCACAACAGGGAATTGAGGAACCACAATTTTATTTACCTCCCGTAAATCGATAACAAAACGATAAACAGGCGGTTTGGTAGGATCAGTACGTTTAAGGATGGGCAGTACAGGGCTATTGCACACGTTTCCCCGAGTTTCTTCGATGACATCTTTCTCGATCAAGTCATAGATGATCGCTAACAAAGCTCGTTCACCATCAAGGGAGATACGGTATTGGGGAATACGTGGCAATCGCACATTAGATTTCAACTGAACAACATAAGGGGAGATATCAAGTAGGCCCACATCATTTGGACCCGTCGCCCACAAAGACGCAGGAAGAGAATTCAATTCCGGTGGAAGCTTATCGAGGGACAAATACATGGGAGAGACTACCCTCTCTCCTAACGTAAGCTTTACACCCGCAGGAGAACAATACAAAGTTGCATACAAACGTTTAAGCAAATCCAGACCCAAAAGATTTTCGCCACAACCAGTAGTCAAAATCAACGGAGCTTCGAGCTCACGAGGCCCAATTTGAAGGGGCAAAGGGCGTGAAACTGGATTGCTAACGGGGGCGCCAGAGAATCCAACGGAAACATTTGTTAAGCCAGACAAAGGTGCGCCAGGGAGTTTCGAATGCATGATAGAACTTTTCGCTGCACCAGTGTCCAACAGAAAAGGCTCAACGACGCCCGATGTAGCAACTGCGACGTAAGGCCCTCTCTGATCAACCGGAACTGATACCACTCCCTCTCCTTGTCTTTGGCTGTCCTAGTAATTACTATCGTCAGTTCCCTGATCGACGTAATAATCGTCTACATTGTACTGCGCAGATCGTCCTTGCGATGATCCACGTTGATCGAAACAGTTATTAGAATTTGATGAATGGTCAGAGCGATCATTCTGAGCACCACGACCTCTACCACGTGATGCGTGCTGTGAACCACCACGGCCTCCTTTAGACGAATTACCACTATTACGTTCATTTAAAGCAGGACAATTGAATTTAATGTGTCCCTCCTGTCTACAATAAGCACATTGATTGTACCCTAATGAAGATCTTTGGAAAGAGGAATCATTACGCGACTGCGATCGATTCGATTGCGACTGTGATCTATTCTGCTGAGGCGCATTCTGATTAGAACGTGGCGGATACGCTTGTTGTAACAACACTTTAGTTTTTAGCTCTTTCGTCTTTTTATCAGCACGGTCATTTTCCTCTTTCTCTCTATTCTCATAATATTGTGCCGTAGCCAATATCTGAGCTGAGGTAGAAACGGCCCATGCACTTTCTGAATTCTTTAATTTATTGCTTAGATCGGGCAACAAGTTCGACACGAATTTATCCACAAACAACCTCTGTCCACCCTCAGTACCCATATCCTGTCCACTATGATCAATGAATGCTTCCTCGAACCTCGTAAAGAAATCGGAAACACTCTCATCTTTCTTCTGCTTACAGGCTGACAACTTGTCCCAATTTACCCTCATAGCTGGCATAAGCGTTTTCATTAATGCAATGATTCGCTGGGGGAGAGCAGCAATCAACTGATCGGGTTTAGTAGCAGCCACTTGTCCAGCGTCTGCCGCTGTAATGGCAGCCCAATCACCACCTAATTCATTTGCGTGATCTTGGTGACGAATCTTAGCCCATACCGGTTGCGGTACGACGTTGCCAAACAACATATCGATATCAGCAAGATTCATCACCGTAGCATCTACGAGCTGCGATAATTCCTTATAATACCCAGTAGGATTTTTACGAGGATCGGGCAAAGATTGTTTCACCTGAAGCACTTCCGATCGTTTCCATGGGAGGTGTATCCACACTCTCTCAAAATGTGCCACTATCGCATGAGGTTGAGCATTAGGATCAGCTGGTATCCAAACCGGCGGAACTTCACGCATAGGATATTGGCCAGACTCGTCTTGTTTTTCAATGTCCTCAACGAACAATGCATGAGGAATAGGAGCGGGACGAAGAGATAGCAACCGCTCAATAGCACGTCGGACATTAGTGTCTACTATCAGTCCAGTTGCGAACTGAAGCCGAAGTTCGGACAAGGCGGTCAGCACCTCGTCAGGCGCATTGGCCACTATCTGATCATGAAGGAACTTGCACATTTCGTCAAACACATATCTCTGAGTTGGTATGTTGAATTGATTAAACGTTTCGAGGACAACACGAGGTGGATTTCTAAGAGGGTTTACCATCCAACCCATCGCCATATTATATAGTGCAACACGTTCTCTGTTACCAGGAAGCTGACTACGTCTCTGAGGACCATCAGATCCAGCAGACCCAAAAACAGGTCCGAGCGACTGAAAGAAGTTTGTCGCAAGGGGAGAATTACGATTACGAGTAGAGGGAGAAGAGTAAGACACAGGACTAACAAGAGAAGGAGTAGAGACAGTAGCAACAGCAGGGGTTAACAACACAGGAGCAGTAGCGGGAGCAGGAGTATGTGGAAGCGGAGGAGCAGTAGGAATAGAAACAGACAAAGGAGCAGGAACAGTCGGAAGAGCGGGTGCAGGTTGAGGAACTGGTGGAGGAATAATAGGTGGAAGAACAGGTACGGCAGGGACCACAGGAGCTGCGGTACCCTGTACGTACGGAGGTGGCGACTTCATAAGATAGGACATTAAAGGATCCTCAACTGCCTCTTCCTTCTTATCCGACTCCGTAGGCAAAGTAGGATAGCATTTATCTATGGACATACGTTGCAGCCTCTCAAACACTTCCTTATCCTTATCCTCCTTATCACGCTGAAACTGCTCAGCTTTCTTCACTATAGTAGCAACAGTATCTCGCTGACTACGTTTATTCTGTCTGATTTCTTTCTGTCGGGCTTCTTTGCGCCACAACCGGAAGGCATCAAACATGGCCGGCCTAGATTTATGTTCGAACAACTTTATCTCTAAATTATCTAAGATCGACGCCTCGAAGCTACCGTGAGGTGGCCAACGAAGATCGCCGTCTTTCTTTGTATATTTAATCCAATAATCGTTAAAAGCAATCGGGCCTAGCCCATGTTTGCTATATAAGTCATAAGTAGGAGTTCCAACCGGAGGTATCGGACATGAGTCCTCCAGCAGGGAATCCGCACCACAAGGTCTAAAACAACTGAACAAAGTACTGCGACCAGGCATCTTGCACACTAGCCGAGTTTCACAAACTTCAAGGGTTACGGGATTTACCAAGTCCCAGCAAAGAACAACACCCTCGGTTTTTGGCGGCTGCAGTCGTCAAACAATACAACAACAAAGTACGCTAGCAAAGTGTCACCGACAAAAACACTCACACAGCGTGAACAACAAAGACACTCGCTAAAGTGTCAACAACCAAGAACTCTGGGAGCGACCCACAAAATACTTAACTCAAAGATCGATGGCGTCCTCAGGAAGGCCCGTCAATCGTCTCGCTATACCAAGGTCTACGCCAGGCGCCAAAACAGGTCTACAGTCAGGGCAGCAGTCCGTCGCAGCCGTCAGGAGGCGGGAATCTTCGCGGGAAAAGTCTTCGGGCCACTTATTTCGACAACAGGATCGATGAAGCGGGGTGCACCTTCCCTCGGAGATTTCACACGAAGTTCCTCACGATCGTCGGGCTTGGACCGGTACCACTGATGCAGCCCCACGTTGGGCGCCAACTGAAGGACTGGGTTCTTTTGGACCCAGCGGTGCCAGGGCACAACACCTGAAACCTTCGTGGGTAACCTGCTCCGGCGTACAAGTCACAGAGACACGGGACACTTCCTTCGGCGTCAAAGATTCAAGGTTTATTTGCTGCAGGGAACACAGAAGTCACAGGAAGTACATCGAGTGTAGTTCGGGGAGACTGCTTCAAATTGGTTCTGTGGATCGCTCCTTTTATACAGTTTTTACCCATAGGATAACATTGAACACAAAAGTTTACAACCCGGTTCCCACAATTAGCCCCCAGAGGGGTCGCTTTGGTCACTTTGAAACACACAAGGTCCGGAACATAAGTACGGAAACATTTGGCGGTTCCCAACTGTAAAAACCCATCTTCCCACCATTAGCAAATTCCAATCAGCAGTAAAGTAGATCGAAAATAGGAACAAAGACAGGTGCAGAGGAAGACGGAGACAGTGGGGAGATCGGAAAGGGTGTAAAAGGGGAGGTATCGAGAAACACGAGATACAGGCATCAAAGGGATGTGCCTAATGAGATGCACGGCTGAGACAATAAGCCCGTGCGGCAAGATGAGCCTCGAGCGGCGCCATCTGCCTTACAGCAGCAACCCCCTCGTCATAAAGACACTTACAAAGAACATGTGTCTTCCGCCAATATCTTGGGAGTCCCAGGGTCGCGAAGCGGACAGCGTCCGTTCGCTGGCTACTTGAGGGCAAGAGACAAAATGGATGCCGTATCTAAGATGGAACCCGTGGGTACAGATGAAAAACCCACATAACAAACGAACGGTTTAAGTTAGCACAGCGAAACTGCGCACACTTACTAAACTCGTCATTTGCGGTTCATAGATACCAGACTCGACCATATTCGTGCGAGTCGAAAACACCACTTACAATTGTCACGGAACTTCAGGGGGTGCCATTTTATACTGGCGAGGGCGGGAGGGGCCTATCACTAGTCTGCTCGCCCTGCTCTTGCTCCTCACTCAAGATGGCGGGTCCCGGCAGCGCCTACTCGGCTGCGGTGGGGGCAGGAATGGAGGCAAGTGGGCCGATTAAGCTCCTGATGATGCCAAGATAAACTAAAAAACAGGGTGAGTAGTGTCCCTCTAGATTCCTTGGTGCGCATTTAAAAATCGGCAATTTCAGCAGAGTGACAGATTTAAAAACAGTTTGCAATTTTCAATTACCGTCCCGGCTTCCGCCTCAGGACCACTCACTTACCACACACCACACACACACTAGTAATCAGTGGGGGTATGTTATTGGATTGGCTTTTATACTGGCGAGGGCGGGAGGGGCCTAGCACTAGTCTGCTCGCCATGCTCCTGCTCCTTACTCAAGATGGCGGGTCCCGGCAGTGCCTACTCGGCTGCGGTGGGGGCGCACTTTAACTTTAACTTATGTGGCACCATTTAACTAGGATCATGCAATCACATTAATATAATTCTTTCTTCGAGGGACCATGTGAAAAATCTATGACAGTTTACTGCCAACTCAACCCTCACTATAAAATTAGGCTATTATGAATTCCTCACACCTTACACTAACCATTCATGCTCTGTTAACCCCGGAATTATGAGGCAATGTGCTGATCACCGATTCTTCCGTTGGAGCTGCCCAATATGCAGCATTCACTGAAGGTTTACCTACATCATATATACTTTAATACAACTATGCTAGAATCCCCATGTCCTCCGGCCTCTATTTCCGCATTATTGCATAATGCAAATGCATAAGGCAATCAGTTCAAAAGGAAAATAAATAACGCTTAGGTTAACCCTCAGCATGGCACTACTGTAGGACTTGGCCTTTTTGGCTAAAGTTCCCTTCATTTTTCACTTCCCCCTAGAGTGTTTTCCTGACATAGAGTTGCCAATTTAGATGCTTTGGGTACGTTGCCCCTGCTGATCAGTGTCATAGTACAAGTGTTCCCTGTGTAAAGTGTAATGGTGATTGGTTGGCCATGATTGGTATGTTTGACTTACTAGTAAGGTCTCTAGTGATGTGCACTGTGTGTGCCAGGGCTAGTAATCCAGATGTGCGCAGAGAAGGGAACTCAGGCCTGCAGTGTAGGGCCTGCACACAGTTTACTAAATAAGCATGTTGTCCTGACAAGTGCAACCACTTGTCAGGCCTTACTTTCCCTTTTGCGTACACAGTGGGCTCCCCTGTGGTAGTTCCCGGGAAACCCCAGGGCAGGGTGCAGTGTAAGTAAAAGGCAGGACATATACTGAGGTGTGTGCTATATCCTGACAGATAAAAACACTCCATTTAGTTTTTCACTGGTGAAAGGCCATTCTGTTTTAGAAAATACCTTAAAGGATAAACCCTGGCAAGAAAAACTGTTTTTGAAAATTGTGAAATTAGCACAGGGTTTTGTGCATATTTTTAGACATCATATAGACGCATATCTTTATCTAGTTTAATTCAAATGACACTTTAACTTCTGATTCAACTTTCTTTTTATTAAATATTTTTTTTCTATTTTTCACTTATATTATTTTTTCATCATTAAATGGGGAATCACTTCCTTCTTTTTATAACATATATATACACAATGAATTGGTTTATATACAAATTTCTTTAAATTACTTATACCAGTTAATTGACAATACAGAGTTCATAAGATACAATACTGTTGTACATGATCGTATACAGAAAAAATTCCATTCAACGCGTTTTGGCAATGCCTTCCTCAGGAATTCTGTATATTTCTTATGAGTGATGACTATTATTTGTTAATGTAGATACATCTACGCGATGTGGGAAATGTCGGATGGGGACAATTGTCTAAAAAAACTCCTGTTGCTTTTAATCCATTATTTTATCTGTCCGTATCTGCAACAAGGGCCCGCAGTCCAAAGGTATGTTACTGTCATAGGTTCAAAGCGTGCCACTTTAAAATTGTGTCCTTCACTTCATTCTCAGCAAAATGCATCAAGTTAATTTCCCAGCGTATTGCCGCTTCAATTATGATTGAAGCAGCAATACGCTGGGAAATTAACGGGATGTTGAATCAGAAGTTAAAGTGTCATTTGAATTAAATTATATAAAGATATGCGTCTATATGATGTCTAAAAATATGCACTAAACCCGGTGCTAATTTCACGATTTTCAAAAACAGAAAGGCTATTCTGCCCATAGGACAGAATGGGGTAGGATGGGTATTGTGTTTGTTAGCCTAGTTTCCCATAAGTTTAAAATGAAGAGGTGAAGTTTAGTATGCATGAACTCACAGTTTAGTAACACATCTTTCTATGAAAGTGGTTTTGTCACTACGTGTTCAAAAACCACTCTTTCAGAAAGTGGCTGAGTTTTGTGCTTTAAGTATTTCTGTGTGTCTCTTTTAATGTGAATTGACTGTTTAGATCTGAGAGGTGAGAGGAGCTGGGGGAGGTCTTGAACCAAGAGAGGGGTTGAGATGGCACCAGGCTGACCTGCATTTGGAGAATAGGTGGAGGAGAAGTCCGGGAGGTGAAGAGGCCTGGGTTGTGGCTATTAAACAATTGACCCATCTCCTGCTGAGTGATTAAGGATCCATACCCCTAATATCAAAAGGAGAAAGGTGACACTGGGAGGGAGACACCCAGAACTGATTTAGGCAGGGGTCAGGGACCCCTGAGCACAAGGAACTTCAAAGTCATTTAGGGGTATAACTATGAGAGCTGAGACACCTGGACGTTGGAGTGGACTAGAAATGGATTGAGACGTAAAAGGCTTAGACCCATTTTGTGGTCAAGAGGAATCTCTTCCTAAGGAAGGAACAACTGAGGAGACTGCTGGGAAGGACCAACCCTTGTTTCGTGATCTGGGGCTGGTCTGCAGTTTGCTGTTTTAACCAAGGAAGAGGCTGTTGGGACTGTGCTTTGTAATTTGTAATTGTGATTTGTAAAGCGCGTTATCACCGTCATGTCTCTAAGCGCTTTTAGAGGGTACTGCCTTCGCCCAGGTGGAGATGGTATGAACTAGAACGCGCCCCGAGCCTCGGATAATAGTGCTGTCTTGAGCTTCTTTCTATAGTGAAGCAGAGAGTGCTCCTTACGTACATTCTCCGGCAGCTTGTTCCAGATTTGGGGGATACAAGTAGAGAAGGCTCTTCCTCTGAAGGAGGACAGGAAGAAGCGAGGGAAGACCAACAAGCTGGACTCTGATGAGTATAGTGTTCTACTTGGATTGTATTTAACTAGGCTATGTTTGATATACCTCGGGGCTTGACCATAAATGGCTTTATGTGCAATACAGAGGCCTTTAAAATGTGTTCTCTGACTGATTGGGAGCCAATATAAATGGCGTAAAAGGGGGGTGGCATGAGTTTGTCCAGGTACTCTGAAGATTAGTCTGGTGGCATCATTCATGATGACCTGTTGTCAATAGGTCCCCGGCAGGCCGATGTACAGGGAGTTGCCGTAATCTAATCTTGTTATGATTAAGGCTGATACAGCTAGTCTGAGTGTGTCAAAGGTGAGAAGAGGGGTGAGTTTACGTAGCTGTCTCAGCAAGCCGACACAAGTGCCCACTATTGCTGACACCTGCTGAGTCACTGGGTCCCCCTGCTTGAAGGAGACAATGGTTTGTGCTGTGTCTTATTACACCAAGTGCCCAAGGTGAGCTGGCTCCCTGTTTGGAAACACAGGAACATAAAAGTTTCTGTAGAAGTTTAAAGCGACACAGTGGGCACGTGTTGTGGCAGCTTAAGATGCTCAGAAGGTGTGCCCTGTGATCTAGGACACACTGAGAAGTGAGGCTCAGATGCGCTGGATGAGTTTATTGGTGTACAGTAGGCATTGGTGAAGAGCGCCTGGCCGGCATATGCATCGAAGGTGAAGTGAGACTTAGATGCGCAGGGTGCGTGTTGTGGTGTACTGCAGGCGCTGGTGAAGAGCACCTGTTCGGCATGTGCATCGGAGGTGAAGGGAGTCTATTTCACGCACGATGCGTGTTGTGGTGCACAGGAGGCATTGGTGAGTAGCACCTGGTCAACTTGTGCATCGGAAGTGGAGTGAGTCTTGGATAAGCAGGGTTCGTATCTGGGTGCACCGGAGGCACTGGTGAAGAGTGCCTGGTCCTTGTGTGCACCGGAGGAGAAGTGAGGCTCGGACACGGTGAGCGTGTCGGGGTGCGGCCGAAGGTGTTGGTGAAGATCGCCTGGAGATCGGGGCACCAAAATTGGAGTAAGTGTCAGCGAAGCAGCATGCGTGCTTTGGTGCAACCCGGGACTGTGAGGTGATTGGCTAATCATCATGTACACGAAAGAAAGTGAGTCTCTGCAGCGCAGTGTGCTTTTCTTGGGGCCAACTGAGACCGCAGGGAGGCGTGCCTGGTTAATGTGCACTCAGAATTGATGTGAAGTCCCATCAGGGTTGTGTGTGTGGCTTCATGGCAGAGGAGACCCAGAGGGTGCTGTGGTGAATGTGCACCCAGAGTAACATAATCTCAGAGGCGTGCAGTACGTGTGCCCTGCGACCGCCTGAGACCTTCCTAACAGTCGCGGGCCGGAGCGGCAGCCCCGGAGGAGCTGAGCTGCCAAGCCGAGCCGCTGAGGCCCATTGAGAAAGTTCAAAGAAATATACAACAATCACCCCCTTAGACAATATTTAACATCAGACATTTATTAATAATAAGTAGTGCCTCGCAGAAGAGTAGATGATTTCTTTTCTTTTATTGTTAAATGATTTTAAAAAAATGTATCTCTTTTTTAAATAGATCTACACATAAATTATCACATACAATCAATTCAACATGTACAATATTCTTTGTAATTCATATCAGACACAAGAGCCACCAACTAATCAGGAGAAAGCCATAATTTTGGTACATGTTTGGACAACAAACATCAACTAAGAAAAGAAAAACATGTAGTAAAACCGTAACACAATAACAAAGACTCACAATTATTACCATTGACCCAAACAAAAGACACCATTACAAATAACGCAACATATTTCAAATATTAAATAACAAATTAACAAAATTGCGCTGACACGCGTTTCGGAAATGCCATGTACCATCCTTCATCAGGGCGCTGATTTCATATGATGCTTTGGAATTCAGAAATATATTCTGTCTAACATTATAATATAATAGAATTCAGATACATTCAGGGCTCCACAAGATATATATACCAAGCTCTGTGGGAACAAAACAAGGCACAATGAATAATTCTATACATGTTTTTACTAATATCTTTTTATCTTAAAAACACATAAAGGAGCAAATTTACTTAAACCTGTGAGACCAATACAAAAAAATAGGTGCGATATACCTTAAAAATCACTGCCACCATAAATACATAAAAGTTAGAAAAATTATGACAATATAACACGAAAGACCAATGTAGACAGTAAATCCCTTGTGACAGAGAAATATAGATACCCAACAAAACGATATATAGAAAATAGAGAAAATAAAATTCCAAAAAGGGTATTCCACATACTTTGAGGCTATAGAGAATCACAGATGCTAGTAAGTAACGACGATGCTTCAAAAGTGTACTGAATTTCAAGATAGAATCTGTAAAGATAATCAAGGGTTTAGAATACTGCCATGCCCTTCTCTATTGAAATCCCTTCAACAACAAAACAGTAGAAGATGGCAAGCCCACTTTAAAAGACAAAGGATAGGGGACATCCTATATTTGCTGGTTCCACGGTGAGGTCTTCAGACTAAAAACAAGTTTCAGACTGGAATAAAAGAGAGAAGAAAAATCACTCTCTCATGCCCTTGTCTCACTATTCTAAAATAAAGTGTAAACAATCTATCCATGTACGTGCTTTGGAAGTTCAAGGAAGTATTCAAATATGAATGTCGCCAGGCTGTAGAATTAGGTTATGTTCTGGATCCCGAATAATTGCTAGGTAAGGACCAAATGGATACAGACAAGTAATTAAACCCAGCACATTACCAGTATCTTGCAGTCTAGAAAATACTGCATACACCGTCACTTACAGTTGTCTTAAGAAAAGTCAAATCTAGGGGCGTATCATTCCAGATAGAGAAGTTTACGTCATACTGTCATCTAAGATGTCACCATTCTCCTCTTCAGTATGATATAAATAACTGAAAAATAAAAAGAGGGATCTGTAGACACACACGTCACGAAGCAATTAATTTCAAGAGCACAAAATCACATTTCTACACTTAAACAAAGCTCAGTGTGACAGTAATAACCTCCAACATACAGGACACGACTGATTTCCTATTTCTTCTCGACACCTTCCAGGACAGTACCCAGATCGACTTTCTCATCACCCTGGATGTGGAGGCCCTCTACACTAACATGCCACAGAGGGTCACACTAGGGGTGATAGAAGAAATTCTTAATCACGAGGTCTGGAGTTCAAATACACCGCCCTCATTCATAATGGAATGTGCTATCTTAGCATTGACAGAGAACTACTTCGAGTTCAAGGGGAGATATTACCATCAAACACAGGGCACCTCGATGGGCAGCACATTTGCCCCATCAGTGGCCTGTTTGTACATGGCTGATTTCGAGGGTAAATTTATACACCACCAGACGAACCCTTTCCACAACAACATTAAGTTGTGGAAGAGGTTCATCGACGACATCTTGATTTTTTGAACAGGCACCACCGACTCCTACAAAGCCTTCTTTGATTGGGTCAATACACTAAATCCATACTTGCATTTCACGATGTCAATTTCTGATACACAGATCCCCTTCCTTGACCTGACCATCAAGCTAACGGAAGGTCAACTCAGTACCACCATGTTCAGGAAACCTACTGACCGCAATAGCCTGCTCCACTTCACCAGTCACCACCCTAAAGCCCTACGCACCAACCTTCCATTTGGACAATTCCTGAGAGTAAGGCGGAATTGTAGTAGCCTCTCCGAGTACAGAAACCAATCCGCCATTTATCAAGGAACCTATCTGATAGGGGTATCCATGCAGGGATATAGCAAAAACCCAGAAAACAGCTAAGAACAATCACAGAGAGGCACTCCTGGAACACAGGGTGAAAACCCCTAAGGAAAACGAACCCATGACATGTGTAACCACTTTCACGCCAGAATCTTCAAAAGTCAAGAGCATCATCAAACGCCACTGGAAAATTCTGAACACCGGTGATCTCTCCCTCGAACTCCCCAGGTTCGCATTCAAGAGATCGAAGAATGTTAAAGACATTCTGATCAAGACCAGACCAAGGATACTGAACAAAACCTCCCAGTCCACCCTATGGCAATTACCACCGGTGAAAGGGCACTACCCCTGTGGTTCCTGCAGCGCATGCCCATACACTTCTATACACAAGACTGTACAGCTGACAGAGTCCTTCAAGTGGGAGTTAAGGGGGCACACTAATTGTAACACATCCCACTGCATATATCTACTACTATGCCCATGTGGACTACAATATGTGGGAATGACCTCACGTCCCATTAAAACGTGCATTACTGAACATCGCAGCAACTTTCGCTGCAAAAAGAGCAACACCAAAATGTGTAAGCATTTCCTTAATAATAACCACACTGCTGACTCACTCAAATGGTTAATACTGGAGGCCAGCCCAAATTGCCCCAAACAGAACCTATTCTTGAAGGAACAATGGTGGATACACCGATTGGCCACAGACACAAGAGGTTTGAACGAAGATATTCCCTGGAGTTCCCTATAACCACCAACATAGCAGGCGACCAGTGAAGAAAGTTCGATGGATCCAAGCCTGGATCGAAGGAAGATGACACCTGAAAGCAGAGGGGACCAAGTTCGAGACTACTAGCCAGTAGTCAGGTGGCACCAGGAGGGCACCGGATGGTAGTCACCTCGACTAGGTGAGTGGGTGACGCTGTGCTCGCAGTTCTCACGGACCAGGAGGCGTTGTCGGCGACCAGGATGGAGGAGCGAGCTGTCCCACGATGGTTGGAGCTGTCGGCGTCGCTGGACCCAGGATTGGGCAACAAAGCCTTGGCAAATTCAAGCCCACGCGGTGAACTCAAAATGGCGTCTGGAGTGGACCAGGAGGGTCCGGGGTGCCTCTCTTGAAGAAGGAAGCAAGGGCCAGTCTGGAGCAACCAGACCAGCAGCAGTGATGTCTTCGGGCATCGTGAAGAAGGCCACAAGCCAGCCGGCTAGTAGCCACACAGCGCGGTGAGCACGCAAAAGCAGAAGGGCCCCACGCAGATCGTGGAGATGCTGGAGGGCTGATCTTCGGTGCTGGAGCTGCTCAGGGTTGGGGCTTCTCGGACCCCAAAGCACTCACCAGTGGAGCACACGGTGGGCTTGTTGCAAAGAAGTCGTGCAGTCTTGGCGATCGTCGGTCCCTCGAGGTCTCGTCGCACTCACAGTTCTCAGCTTTGCTGTAGAGGTGAGTAGAGGTCAGAGGTGCCAGGGAAGCCGGGTCTCATCGAGCTGGGTCGTCGGATTCGTGAAGAAGGACTTGCAGCAGACCGCAGTGTTCTTAGGATGGTGCCTGCGGATGCAGGGTGACTACTCCTTAGCCACAAGGGAGAATCTTGAAGAAGGAAATCTTGATGTCTTTCGCAGAAAGTCGTGTCTTGATTCCAAAGATGATCTAATTTGAACAGGGGGCCCGCTCCCATCTTTATACTAAAAAAAAGGGGGCTGACCCGGTGACTAGGTCCTGCCTATGGGTGGGACTAGGAGGGGGGTGGTTACACCCCTCTGCCATGCCGGACTTTCCCCAGGCCAGGAGCTGGTGTGCCCCTGGAACTGGTTCTGACCGGCCTATGCGTAGTGAGCACCGGGGTGCCACTCAGCAGTCACCTTCCTGTAAAGCCCTGCCTACCCAGGATACACAAAACCATGTCTGGGACAGTGCTAGCACCGCCCCTGAGAGGAAACCCTTTGTCCAGGCACCCCTCGCTGGAAGGGCTCCCAGCTGCAGGGGGTCAGACTCGTGTCTGTGGTGGCAGCATCCATTTTGTGGAGCTGAGGCTTCGTTTAACTTTTACCGGGGTTCACAGTTACATACATGTCGTGTCCCTCTAGAAGGGTGGAATGCTAACCCCGTCGCCAGAATTGGCGAGGGGTTAGTATTCAAATTCGTATGACACCTTACTCGACATGTTTTGATAAAGCAATACCAAAGATAGCATTTAACCGCGAGGATTATAATGCACTTAAGAGTATATGGTATGCGATATCATGGAACAGCTATTAGGACTTGGTTCCGCAAGCTGCAAACGGGCTCAGCTCATGCCAGAGCACCATCTCACACGATTCCAAGCACTCTGCCTTCAGGATTGTTAAGGCCTGCCATAGGAGTGACTGATAGGAATCTGTGTGTCCATTTTAGGGTTAGATATAGGTATACTATATCTACAGCAAAGGGTGATTACACGACTTTGCCCCAGCTGTCATGCAGCCAGTTGTGTCAAATTTAGGAGGCCAGCCAGGGGTGGCATAATACATGGTTCAGCCCCTGGTAGGCCCTGGGTACACCTATGCCCTGAGTTACAGGGTCTGATAAGGTGGCCCAGTACCAATTGGAAATGTACCTAAGGTACATGGAATCCATTTTACAGAGAGAGCAGTAGGCCTGGGGTCCTGATTGGCAGGATCCCAGGTCGACTATGTCAAAAACCAGCTAAAACACAGGGCAAAAAGTTGGGGGCAACCATAGTCAGGAGGTACCTTCCTACAACCACCAACATAGTTCTGGTCCCCTTACACACCCACCGCCTCACAGAGATATCCTGGAGGTTGGGTCATATGCATTTATCAAACATACTACAACCCAAACTGGGCCTTCTGATTAAAGCATCCTACGCTGTGTACACCTTTTCTAACACCAACCCCATAATCACTATAAAATGGCCACCACTCGCACCACCCAAACCACGTGACCTGCCTGACCACGACGGGCAGCTTTAGTGAGATTTTAGGGGTTGACTTGGTTACCACCCTCGACCCTTAGTTGTAGACATCCACCCCTTTACTTGGGGAGGGCGCATATTCCATAAAGAGAGACCTCTATTATAAGGCAATTCACTAAGTGCCAACCAAGCGTTGCAATCCACTGACAAGAAGCCTTCACTATATTTAATTTGATTAATATTTATTAATCTCGCACGATTTGGCATCATTAGGATGAGATCGATCCACCTTCCTCATTTGTGACGCTAATCCCTGCCCGTTCCAATAGACCATCACAAGATGGCCGCCACTCTTTCAATAATAACCATGTGACCTGCAGGCCCCGTGACTTTCACCGATATGGCCGCACCAGGTACACAATATAATGGAGGCTGAGTAGGTCTGACCCCATCTACCCGATCCCGGCGGAGAGGGGTAGGACTAAAGTCACGGACACAGGAGACTTGAGGTGAGTGCTCACACCTTGGACGATGGTAGGCACGGCGCCCTCCGCACCTGTTATCCGCTAACCTCACGGCTGCCACAATTAACTGGCCAAGGCGCCGGGTTGTGGAGACGCGGACCATGAGAAACAGCGCATTAATAGGCTATACTATGATCTAAACTTAGGATTTGGCATATTTAGTCAATTTAGTCAGCACCTTTGGTCGCATCCGGGTTAACTATTGTCAGGGACCCGCTAACAATGACGGGCACATAACTAGCGCACCCCGGTCCGTAACTATTAACGACCAACTATTGATCATTTTTAATCATAATTAATGCTACCCAAATTGTACAACACACCTGGGCACCAGGCGTGTGGTCACTCTCCCTCTCACTCGCACATCGAGCGCTAACTACATTAAGAGGAAACCAAACCTGCACATGTTCGGCATTATTGCCTACTCTCTCTCCCCCACGCACCCGCTATGAGACTAACAAATATTGAACACTTGAGAAGGGGAAGAGGTTCAAAATATATCCAACGGGCACTAATTAGACCTTCTTAACCTGTACCCTACCAGAACAAGTGCTAGGAAACATTACAGAGGGGAGGAGATTACGATTTATTACATGCCTTGTTTTCTACCTCAACCCCACTTTATCTCCCATATGTTTAGCCTTAGACACAGAGGCCTCATCCCTGATGTATGACTCGCCGGGCATTGATGTTGCATATACATTTTGATCCTTAGGTGAGTTGGGGTCCCCAATTGGGAACAACCGGAATGCTGCTACATTGTTTTTATTTTATTTGTTTTTAATTACTTCCATAGATATGTACATGTGTTTTCACTACTCGCTATGATTTTAAGTGTGCGATTCCACAAGAGCATGTTACTCCTTCTACTCATTGTGGTGAGCACTCACCTGTTCCCTCACACATGCTAGTGCAACTCACATTATAGCATGTCACTTTGTGTGCACTTGGTCACTAGAATCGCGTCATGTGCACAACTAGAGCCCTCGAACACCATGGGGCCAGTCTGCTGTCAGAACTGCAAATGGGAGAGTGATCCCTGGTACTTCCCCGCTAATATAAGCACCCAAGACCTTGCACTGAGAAGTATTTACCTCAATGCAAGATCCCTCCCAAAACATTCAATCGAAATCTGGGATATTTTGAGCACAGAAAAACCCGATCTGGCCTTCATTACTGAGACCTGGCTCGATAACCATAGTACCCCGGATATTGCAACGGCCCTCCCAGCAGATTATAAAATTCTTAATCTGAATAGGGGAAAAAAAGGGGATGTGGGGTAGCTTTGCTGTTCAAAGACTCCCTCACATGCAGACAAGAGCCTATCACACAATCCAGCAGCCATGAAGCAATGGCATTCTCAGTGTCCATAAATACCAATATTCTATTCGGTGGTGTGATCATCTACAATCCACCAGGCTGCACGTCTGACTTTAGTACCCAACTTCTTGCGCAAATCACGCCGGTCTGTCTAAACAACAAAAATATCTTGTTACTAGGGGACTTCAACATACACTATGATAATAGTAATAACCCCCTAGCTAAACATCTAGAGGAGAATATACATTTTACAATTGTCCCAGAGAATTGAACAATCAACACACAGGGCAGGACACATATTAGATCTGATGTGCTCCAATATAAGTTCCATCCTCATTGAAGGGATAAAACCAATGACATGGACAGATCACTCTATGATTGAGTTTGATATCAACCTACCTGTCAAAAACACCAGACTTCTAGCTTCTGCAGCGGCAAAAACCAGGAGTTGGAAAAACTTCACAGTAGAAGTTTTTCTAATACAACAAAAACTAGTATCAACGACGAAATAGATCATCTCCAGAACCATATCAGGAACGCACTGGAACATTGTTCAGTGCTACGTTCCAATAACAAACCCAGACGTACTATATCAGAAAAGTGGTATGGGCCAGAACTAAAGTTACTAAAAAAGAAATGTACATCACTTGAACATAAGTGGAGACTTACAAAAACTCAAGACGCCAGATTGTCATATAAGAAAGAACTTATACTATATAATAAAGCCATTAGAAAAGCAAAAAAGGGGGGCGTGGCTAGCAGCCGAGCATGGCGGCAGCCTAAAAGAAGAGCTCCGTAGATCGGACGGCCTCTCCTAATATCCGACCACTTATCCGTGCAGAAAAGATGCTCTAACGGAGGGTCCCAAAGCCTAGGACCGGGCAGAACCGAGGGCAGCAACTTTGAAAACTGTCCGACGCCGGAGACAAAACTCATGTTGTGGCGACCCTGAGGCCTGGAAGACCGCAACAAGCCGGGACCTATCCTGAATGATCGACCGAGAAGCAGCGAGGGCAACTCGGTTCGACCCCCACCGGAAACGCACGACCACGGTCCAAAAAGTTGGTAAAGGGCTCGATAACAGCGAGGATTGCTCGAGCAGTTATGATTAGACTCTGCCACATATAAAAGGACAAACTAAATGTGATCAGAAACAAATTCTTTCAGACGACGGACAGGTGAAACCGAAACCAAAGAAGAACAAAGGGTCGGTCCACCTTTTTAACACGTAGTGTTCAGTGAATCATCCGCCACTGAACATCATCGCCACAGTACCAAGATCGACCTTTTGAAAGTGGGACCTCTGGCCTTATAGTACCTGCTCCCAACTAGCTCAGGAACTTGCAGAGCTACACACTTCGAGACCCTGCGCGTAGCGGGTGGTATGGGCCTACTGTCCATGCAAAGAGAAAGGTGAAGACCAGTTGCACGCCAGAATCTACGGAACCCCGGAAGACTGGGGGACGTAACCTGCAAGAATCTTGGGGTACGAAGGGGCAAGGATGGCTGGGAAAAACACAAGGGGAGGCACTACGCAGACCAGAATTGATAGATTTGCCAGTGGTGGAGCATCATACTCCCCGTCGGCCACAGCCGGCAAGATGGCGGAAGGGACGAACACGCAGAAGACAACTCTGGAAGATATCATGAGAGCGCTAACTCAAGTACAGGACGCGGTGGCTCAATATCCACTGAAATCACATTGAACCGTGCCGACTTTAAAAAAATGTCTGAAAAAGTGAAATCGATGGAGGTAGTCACGAAGTCCCTAGTGGAAGACGTCTCCGAGCTTCAAACGGCAATGCAACAAATGGCGGTGGAAAACAAAGCACTGCATGAGAAACTGGACAATTAGGAAGGTCGCTCGAGAAGGAATAGCATAAGAATTCTTGGTGTACCGGAATCTGAAGGCAATAGAGCAACAGACCTATATGTGGAGGACCTGATTAAAAAAGAGCTCCAACCAAAGGGACTATCTGCCTTTTTTTCAGTGGAAAGAGCGCATAGAGTACCGGGGGGTAAACCTAAGCAAGGCGCGAACCCAAGACCCATCTTGGCCCGTCTCTTCAACTTCCGTGACAGAGACGCCATTTTGCAGGCGGCTAGAGTGTCCCCTCCGGTGAAGATCCTCAACTCCACACTGGCCTTTTTTCCAGACTATACGGCAGAAGTTGCGCACCGCAGGAGGACGTTTTTGGAGGTCAAGAAGGAACTAAGAGCGAGAGAGATCCCTTACTCCATGCTTTTCCCGGCTAAACTGAGAGTGGTATCAGACAATAAGACTTGGTTTTTTGACACTCCGGAATTAGTGAGAGACTGGCTCGATGGATGGAGACCGGCAACACAGCCCCGCAGATCGAACAGATCAAAAAAGGACAAAAGCACAGCACTTCCGGAGGGCTCACAAACGTCTCACAGAACGGAAGAAGAACTCTCACAAGACGGGGATATAATGGACGATGGCACCAGCAAAGAACACTAATCTCCTGGAGGACAATCAAGACTTGACCTTATACTTTGCGATCTGCCTGAAGGTTGGCTACAGGACACTGGGCTGAGGGCTTCCGAGGAGTGTATGAGGAGCCGACGGCTCCGGAGAATCTTCACCCCCGTGAGCATGTATTTGGTGAGGGGAATGGGACAGGCACTCTGGTAAGTTGGGGGGGCGGGCGGTTTTATGTCCGTATAGCAGGGGGGCAGGCATGGGGGTTGTTCGGGGTATAGGGGGGGTTTCTTGTTGTTTGTTCTGTTTGACTCAAGGAAATAATGTGCAGCACGACGAATTGGACACTTAGATGGGTATATACCGAACACTATGGCAAATAGATACTGAAGTGAATAAGTTAGACCTAGTGGATTTATTTATTTATATATGTTCTTGTATAGCGCCTGAATCGATCCCCAGAGGGATATCTCCGCGCTTGCACTCCTATCTGGTAGACTCAGTCACAATCATAGGCTGATAGCAAAAGTGTTTCTTAGGACTGGGTGAATAAATAGGTTTTAAGATTTTTTCTAAAGGATTCTAGATTGGTGATTTGCTTTAGCATAGGGGGGAGAGAATTCCAGAGGACAGGGCCTTTATAGGAGAGGGCGCGACCTCCTTGTCTGGTTCTTCTAAACCTTGGGACCTGAAGTAACTGGTGGCTGCTGGAGCGTAAAGTGCGTCCCGGGGTGTATCGTACAAACTTTTCCTTCAGGTATTTGGGTCCTGTGCCAAACAGACATTTGTGTATTGTACAACACGTCTTGAATTCTATGCGTTGCCTTATCGGCAGCCAATGGAGCTGGTGAAGAAGAGGACGAGAGGGGGTTCTAGGTTGAGCATTAAGGAACAGCCTCTCCGCAGTATTTTGGACCACTTGCAATTTTTTTAGTTGCTCCTCGTAAGCCGCAATAAGCAGGCCATTGCAGTAGTCCATCCTACTGATTACTAGCGTCTGGACTAGTGTTTTCCTGTAGTTATCGGGCAAGAATAGAAAAACACGCCGTAGCAGCACGATAACGCGGAAACATGCTCCTGTAACTTGGTTGGTATGTTCTTTGAGTAGGAGTGCTTGGTCCAGACGTACTCCAAGATTTTTGACAACTTGTTTCGGGCTGGGAACAGGTCCCAACTCCAAAGGCCACCATTCTGGGGACCATAGGAGAGTAGCCCCACCGAACAACATGACTTCTGTCTTAGCTACATTACACTGGAGGTAATTTCGTGCCATCCAGTCTGACACTGCTCTCATCCCGTCTGCAAAAGATTTTTGAATTGCGGGCGTGAGGGTCTGAAAGGGGAATAGGAGTTGGGTGTCGTCAGCATACGACACCGGGGTGAACCCGTATTTTCTTACAATGTCCGCCAAGGGGGCCACGTACATCTTAAAAAGCGTGGGGCTTAGACATGAGCCCTGTGGCACTCCCTTGGTGAGCTCCCTTAGGATGAAAATATGG
This sequence comes from Lissotriton vulgaris, assembly GCF_964263255.1. Taxonomy (NCBI): domain Eukaryota; kingdom Metazoa; phylum Chordata; class Amphibia; order Caudata; family Salamandridae; genus Lissotriton; species Lissotriton vulgaris. The sequence continues at coordinate 1,475,349,655 of NC_141685.1, forward strand.
GAGCCCAGCTTGACTCCTTGTAGACGACCCGAAAGAAAGCTTTCCAGCCAGGACAGGGCCATGCCTCCAATGCCCACCTCCCTCAAACGCCCGAGAACTATTTCATGCGACACTGTGTCGAAGGCAGCGGATAAGTCTAACAGCACCAGAATCGTTGATCCCCCTCCATCCAGTGACATCCTGATGTTTTCGGTCACTGAGATGAGGGCCGACTCGGTGCTGTGATTGGGCCTGAATCCAGATTGAGAGTGGTCCAGGCCCTCCGCTGTCTCAATGTAATTCGACAAATGGGTCTTCACATGCCTCTCGGTCATTTTGCTAAGGTATGGCAGGAGGGAGATGGGTCGGAGGTTGGAAAGGTCTGTCCATGGAAGTGCGGCATTCTTCCGGATGGGGTTCACCACCGCTTTTCTCCATTCCCCAGGCACGTGCCCTTCCCTGAGGGAGTGGTTTATTATATTTTGGATTTGTGGTCCAAGAAGAATACTCAGGGGGGCCATCATTTTAGCTGGTAGGAAGTCGTCGGGGGATCCTGACTTTATTTGGCTGATAAGGGAGGGAAGGTCTGATTCACCGACTGGTGGGAAGGCTGTCAAGGAGACATTTCTTTGTGTAGGTTGAGGAATGGGAGCACAAATACTACTTTGATGGCTGGGAGCCTTTAAAATTTTCTCGTAAATCGAGTTGATTTTATTTTCAAAGAACAGAGAAATGTCATCGCATAAAGATTGGGAGTAGTCGTCTAGGCTGCCACAGGCTGTTAGTTTTACAAATGCTTGTAATATTTTGTATAATTCCTTGGAGGAATTGCCCGCCTCTGCGATTTGCTAAGTGATGCTATTCTTCCCTGCCAACTTTATGTTCTTATAATAATTGGACTGTTGTGCAATGGCACACAACATACAATCAGCTACTATAAATGGGAACGCGTGCACAGGTCCGGTAACTCCATTACAATTGATGTCCTGGAATGTGAGGGGCCTAGGAGACAAGATAAAGAGATGGTTGGTCCTGCAGGGTATTAAAAGACTGAATCCGGACCTAATCCTTCTTCAGGCGACACACCTAGTGGGGACGGCGAGCAAAGCACTGGACAGACGTGGATATAGTATGGTAGTGCACTCGGACTTTACCTCCGGGTCTCGTGGAACGGGCATTCTAATGAGAAAGGCGTCTCGCTTTATACTGCATTCCACGAGAGCCGATGAGTATGGCCGTTTACAGTGGCAATTGGGCAATGGGAAGGCAAACCACTCAACATTGTCTCTGTGTATATTCCTCCAGCATTGCATGCGACTACTCTACCCGAGTTGGGGAAATTACTGTTAGATCTTCCGGAAGGTGACCTAGTAGTGGGAGGAGATTTCAACGCAGTGGCGCATAACACACAAGATAGGTTCCCGACCCGAGCACACATGCCTGGCCCGTCCCGTTTTCACGACTTCATCGAGGCGCAAGGGCTGTTGGATGTTTGGCGGCACCTCAACCCCGAGGGGCGCCAGTACACTTACTACTCTGCAACTCATAATAGTCTGTCCCGCATAGATTACTTTCTATCACTAGGGGACGGACACCTACAATTAGTGATGTACAGATTAGGCCCAGGGGTATCTCGGACCACTCCCCCCTCACACTAAACCTCTCGAGTTCAGGAAGGGTTCGCAAAAGGCTGTACCCAATCTATCCGGGTTATATTAAGATACCACATGTCCGGAAAGAATTGAAAAAGGCAACCCAGCATTACTTAATAGAGAACACTGGCTCGGTATCATCCCCCACTACCCTATTGGAAGCATACAAAACAGTTCTGAGAGGTCATGCCATTACAAAGATAACAGGGCATAAGCGCGCGCGGCAACGGGAATTGTGGGAGCTAGAACTGAACCTTGAAGCAGCAAACGCGGCACACATGGAGCACCCAACAGAGGACGCACTACACACACTTACTCTATGCCAACAAGCGCATAATGATCATGTGCGGCAGCAAACGATTGAGAATATAACAGCGACAGCAACTAGAGTTACGACATAGGTGATAAGGCCAGTAAACTACTGGTGTGGCTAGATTAAAAAAAAGAGGGTAGCAGGACCATATTACAATTGGCAGACCCGAGTGGGAAGCTACATTCGCACCCATCAGAAATAATTAATATCCTCGCGGACCACTTTCAGGGAGTATATACTCCAGAAAGGGAAGTCACGACGAGTGCTGCGACGCTGGCCCTCCAAACGGTGCGCACCCCAACTTTACCCCAAGATGCAGTGGATGAACTGGAGACGGACCTGACGATACAAGAGATACAGGCAGCAATCAACACACTACACACAGGGAAAGTGGTAGGCCCCAACGGTATCCCGGTTGAGTGGTACCAAACGATGGCGGACACACTGAGTGGGCCGTTACTGGCCATGTACAAGGATAGTTTGGAGCGAGGGATACTGCCTCTGGATCAACGGATGGCAACTGTAGTTGCCATCCCGAAACCGGGAAAGCCTCCCGCTGAGTGTACATCGTACCGCCCAATCTCGTTGCTCAATGCGGAAGCCAAGATATTGGCGAAAACATTGGCAACCAATTGGATGCCTCACCTATCCCAACTGATCCATCCAGACCAATCCGGTTTTATGCCCCATAGGAGCACGGCGCTGAACCTCTGACGAGTACATGGCGCACTGGCGCGGGCCCCCCTATTGACGGAACCGGCAGTCATTCTATCACTAGACGCCAGGATGGCGTTCGACTTAGTGGAGTGGCCGTACCTCTTCGCAGTCCTGGCACACATGGGCTTCGCCCCTAAATTTATCGCTTGGATAAAACTCCTATAGACAGAACCTGTCGCGCATGTGGTGGCCAATGGACACATTTCACAAGAAATACCGTAGGCCAGAGGAACGAGACAGGGCTGCCCGCTCTCCCCCTTGCTGTTTGCGTTAGTCCTGGAGCCACTAGCAACTGTCATTAGAGACACTCCATTGCTGAAAGGGGTGAGTTGGGGGGAGCACTGGGAAGACAGAGTTTCCCTCTACGCTGATGACATGGTAATATACCTGTCCCACCCAGCCACTGGCATCCCTATATTACTAGATTTATGCAATACACATGGTATCCACTCTGGCTACACCATAAATTGGTCAAAATCGGTCATTTATGAACTAAAAGGTCCTCTGCCACATCTACCCAGCGAATGCCCGTTGACAATTGCAGACTCCTCGTTTAAATACTTAGGAATCTACATAGCCCGAGATGCCTCGATCCATTTTACTCAAAACCTGTTACCTCCGCTAACTCGCTTAAAGGCAGATGCAAGGTACTGGACAAATTTACCATTGACACTTTTAGGTAGAGCGGCTCTGTTTAAAATGAAAGCACTTCCACGTTTTTTGTATGTACTGGAGAATACGCCAACCCTAGTTCCACCCTCAAATTTAAAAAGGTGACAGCAGTACTTTCAGGTTTGCTATGGGGAGAACGCCCGGCTCGGGTGGCGCATATAAAACTCAATCGTGGGTGGTATGACGGTGGGATAGCACTGCCGAATTAACAGTTGTACTACTGGGCATCCCAACTCAAGGTGATAAACCAATGGATCCACGCACCACAAGAAGACCCAGCTTATTTGATGGACAGAACACAGCTAGGCACGCACAGTCTGTTGGCACCATTATATAATTAAAGTCTAATGACAAAACTGATTGGCCCAACGAAACATACTGTAATACTTTGGCACAAGGCACAGACTAGACTGAAGTGGGGGATGTAAGAACTAAACGTACACCTTTGTGGGACACTAAATCACTGGGATGTCTGTGATATAGCAAGGGATTCATCCAATGGGACAATATAGGAATTTCCACAGTGGGAGACTTATGGACTAGTACTGGCATGATCCCATTCTCACTCTTACAACAACAATATGACCTAGGACCTACTGAGACCTATAGGTATATACAGATAAAACATGCATTAATGGCAGCCATTGAGCCGAGGACAAAGGTCCCCGAATCGTCACCGTTGGAGGACCGCCTACTCACTGATTTTATGCAAACGGGGGCTACATCACTCACTTATCGAAAGCAGCTAAACAACCTACCTGAACCATTAACTAAACTACGGGATAAATGGGAGGAGGAGTTAGGGGAAATGGACGAAACAGACTGGAATGCCGCATCCCCGCGGGAGGCAGGAGTGTTGGCCCGCTTTCGACTGATACAATTTAAAATACTGCACAGAGTGTACTACACCAGAACTACCCTATACAGAATACATAGGACTGATCATCCAAATTGTCTTCGAGGCTGTGGAGAGGAAGGGACACTGCTACACACACTCTGGGGATGCCCGATCATCAGTGAATACTGGAAACGCATTATGAGGACCATTTCTCAAACACTAGAAGTGTCGCACACACCAGACCCGAGGGTCTGTTTGCTGAATGTATGGGGGAAGACTGATCTAACACAACAGGGGCATCTGTGGGTGACGATAGGAACGATGGCAGCCAAGCGTGATATAGCGCAGAAATGGGGGGCAGCGGATGCACTGACGTCGGCACAGTGGTGCAAACACATGGATAAGTTGATGGTGACTGAGCGAGCGGTTTATAAGACAACCCTCGCAAATGGAACAGGATATGGTTACCTTGGAATAAGTATAGGGGTGATCTGTGTGAGCCTTTACCGGAAGAGGAAGATGATAGCTCCGATGAGGAGAATGAGTTGGGGGATTGATAAATACCCATTGACGGAATAATGGGAGGATACAGGCTTGAGAGGGGGGGATTTTCAGAAGCTCACTAGAAAGGAATAGAATAGTACATAGGGAAAACCAACTGATATGAACGTTTGACTGTATAAAGATAACTTGTTATATTGTTTATTATTCCCAATGAGTCTGTGGTTTTGTTCAGAAAAATTATAAAAGTAAGACAATTGATTTCTTTATCTATTGATGGAATGTCTCAAACACAATATACTAGTATGCTGCCGGACCGGAAGGTTGTCGGCTAAATAGCTGTGTACTACAAACACCGAAATGACTATGGCGTGGCAACTGATATTTGAACACGCGAATGATGTATTGTGTAATTGACAACAGCCAATAAAGTCTTACAACAACAACAAAAAAGAAAAGCAAAAAAGGAATATTTCTCTTGCAGAATAACAGAAAATAAAAACTCGTCCAAAGAACTATTTAAAATAGTCAAAGAACTTTGCAGTCCTAAAAGCCTTTCATCGAATTTGACTCTATCACAAGCAGGCTGCGATAAAATTAATGACTTTTTCTGTGAGAAAATAGATAAAATTTACTCCTCATTCTCCCATGCTAAACCGGAATGCTTAGAGACCCCCGAGTCAACCATCCCTCAGATCAGCTGCTCTATCTTTGGCCCGTTCTCAGAAGAAGAAGTGGGTATAGTCATGCTAGAAATAAAATCAGGTTCCCCGCTGGACCCATGTCCACATCATATATTTTCGCAACTAGGTCCAATAATATGCCCAGCAGTAACACAAGCATTGAACCACTCGCTAGAATCTGCTGAATTCCCAACTAATTGGAAGAATGCCATAGTTACTCCATTACTAAAAAAAGCTGGCTCAGACATCAATAATCCTGCCAACTACCGACCCATATCTCAACTGCCCTATCTATCGAACGTTCTAGAGAAACTGGTTAACAGGCAATTATCCACTTTTCTGGAAACTAACAATTTATTAGATATCTCTCAAACGGGTTTTAGGGTCAACAACAGCACAGAGACAACTCTCTTGTCCGTGCTGGATAATATCAGAATGCAGGTAGACCGAGGGAAAACAGTCGCCTTGATATTATTAGATCTCTCGGCGGCATTTGATACCGTACCACACAACCTGCTACTAAGAACTCTTGCAGCAAAAGGTATCCGGGACAGAGCACTGGGGTGATTGCAATCATTTCTGTCGGATAGAATGCAATCAGTGCGCATGGGTAACTTTTCATCCCCTCACCGGAACATCAAATATGGGGTCCCACAGGGGGCCTCATTGTGCCCAACGTTGTTTAACGTGTTTGTGTCTTCCCTGGCAGCGATAGGAAGAAAGTGGGGTATCGAAGTCTGTTCGTACGCAGATGACACCCAACTAACTGTAATTCTGGATGAGGATGATGACCCCAAGGACAGGCTACTAAATTGCCTAACCAAATTGTCTGACTGGATGTATAGCCACTGTCTAAAACTGAACGCAGACAAATCAGAGATACTGCTTTTTGGGGGACATACTCAGCTGTGGAATAACAGCTGGTGTCCAGCGTCCCTGGGCACCGCCTCTAGCCCGACACTGACAGCAAAGAACCTGAGAGTGACGATCAATAACACTCTGTCTATGAAGTCTCACGTATCAACAATCTGCGGCAAAGGTTTTACTTTGCTAAAAATGCTCAGAAGAGTCTTCCCCTGGATTCCCATTGAGTGTGGAAGGATCCTGGTGCAGTCATTATTGATGAGCCGACTGGACTACGGAAACTCCCTGTTTGTAGGCATGGCAGACTATCTCTTCACCAAACTACAAATAGTGCAAAATGCGGCGGCTAAGGTAATCTGCAAGAAAGGAAAACTCGACTCAGCCAAGAGCTGCCTAAGAGAACTTCATTGGTTGCCAATGAGGCAGATAGCAACCTTCAAAATTATGTGTAAAACACACAGAGCACTGCATAAAACAGGCCCACTTATCCTAAGAAATAGGATTAAGGTTTATGCACCAACTAGAAATCTCCGCTCTCAATTCACAGCAAGAGCAAGAACTACTCGAGTGAAGAGAGCCAGGATGGGAGAACGAGCCTTCTCCCACATAGCCGCAACCAAATGGAATGAGTTGCCCGTGGCTCTCAGACTTACGGATTGCCATCTGTCATTTAGAAAGCAATTGAAAACCTTCCTTTTCCCTACATCAGATTAAAACTTGCAGGACTCAGGTCTACACACCGCTCATCATAGCCATTGCAGCGCTGTGATATCCTACTTAGGATGATTGTTAGCGCTTTATAAGAAATACAATACAATACAATACTATGCCATATATGCCCTTTAACCAGCCTCTTTTGTTCCCCACTCTAGGCAAGGAACAGTGCAACAGAGGTACTACATTCCCATAACTGGTAATGAGCATATGATATTGACATAGACTTGATTGTTTGTAGACTCCTATTTATCATAAGTGGACTTAGACACTTGTAACTGCGTTACACACAGTTATGTAGATAACCCTCATAAACGCTATGTATTGAGGTGATGCGGTTTATGTTGATTCTCCGCCCCCATAGACGTTATGGCATTTATCATTGGGTCATCTCATTGTGCTGTATGCCTACCTCAAGCCTGAGGTCAACTCTGGAGTAGCGCAGTAGTATCCAGAGAAAAGGTAAAGCCACATAAGAGGGTTTATATTAAAAAACAAACCTTCATCCAAAGTTCACTTTATTCCAGAGCGGATGTGGTCTGTTATTAAAAAATATAGCATATGGGTATACGGTTGGACCGAGTTACTGGGTCCTAGTATATCACTTCAAAACAAACTGCCAACATGTTTCTGCTCCTCTTGGCCCAGCCGGGTCTATGGAGCATTCGTCAGGACAAATATACAATAAAAATTATACTCACACCCTTTTTGTGTGGTATGTCAATGGTTCAAATTGCTCTCACTGTGGTATGATACTGGAGGTTCTATTAAACCTAGAAAACATTTTTTTTTGCAATTATATACATATAAATACAACCTGTGATTCTATTGTTCTGTGGCTCGTACACCTTTATGTGTATACAGCAATTAATCACACTTCATTATTAGTTTCAATGTGAATACATTCTTTCATGTACACTGAATGTTAGAAAAATGGGAGACTATTTGGTGAATTACTTGGGGGAAATTCACCATGTGAGATAGCGTGTCAATAACTGATGGGGTTACTTATCATATGGCTTAGCCTCCACTTTGGTTTAAGCATTAAGTCAATGAGTGGCGTCATGGTTGGCTGAAAAATTAATCTGTAAGTTCTAGATTTCTCATAAACCAACCCATACATCATAAATATTACAATTTTTATGCCATGCAATCGTATCGTAGGTTTCACACACACAATTCAATGCATTACGTGCCTTCTTTGTAAAGCGATACCTCGGCTTAGACTTTCCCTCGTTAATATGCTGTTGTGTGTCAACAGGGGAAAAGGACATCGAGTCCCAGGCTGAAAATAGAAAAATGGAGGGGAGCGGTTTAATACATTACCGTTCACGCATTGGGGGCCCACATTGTGCGGAACGCGAAAGGCTGGCTCGTCTTGTTATCCGTTCCTTCTTACCCGCATTGAATGGCGAATTCCACGTCTGGTGCTGCGCTGCCCCCGGACGCGGAAACTCATCAGGATCGGGTATTTGTGTTGCCTGGATCATAGAAATAAATGACAGACATTCCTATGGACATGCTAACCCATAAAAATAGAAAAGGGGACTTGCGTAGTAGTACCTCTACATGTTCGAGTTCTATTGAAATTAACAACATACTCGTAGTTAGCAGATAATGTGAATGTGGTTTTTTCTTGGGCATAAAAATGGTAGAGCTATTATGACAGTATTAATGACAAATCAGTCAATTATTCTATGGTAAACTTAACAATAAGTTTTAAAATGGGTGGACTTCATAACTCGCGGTATTACTAGTGAACCTTATGAAAAGGTCAAGAAAGCCCAATACATGACTAATGCGGTGGTGTGTATACATAGGGGGCTAGTGTGCTCGTATTCACAACCTGCCAATTAGTTCTTAATACATTTATCGGCATACATTTGAACAGGGTGAATAGCATATACAAGGGGCTGATGTCCTCGTATTCACATCATGCCAGTTAGTTCTTAATACATTTATCGGCATAAAATGAAAAGGAAGGACAGCATAGACAATGATATTGTTTCTCAATCTTATGAAAAGTATTTAAGATCTGTACCTTACTAATGTGGTGTACTACTGCAGAACCCATATGCTTTCACGTGCACAGAATGAGGAGGTGTACAGTCTGTCTGGCGAAGGTATCTTAAGCAAAGTGGTGCCACTGTACATTATCATTAAGACCCCTTTGGTGGGTTTTAAGTCTATTTACCCATCTTTGTTCTTTCTCGTAAAGGGTTCTTTCCGGATTGCCTGATTTGTATGTCAGCATCTCAATCACAGTCCATTTTAAATCTTCAGCTTTGTGACCAGTTTCTACGAAGTGGGTACAGAGTTTAGTGTTGTTCTTTTTTGTTCTTATATTACTCTTATGTTCCCCAATTCTGAGTTTAACCTTCCTGCAGGTCATTACAATATATTGTTTTCTACATGGACATGTGATCATGTAGATAACATGTGTTGAATTGCAGGTGGTGTGTTGTCTCTGAGTCCAGAGTAATGTCTCTGAAAGTTGTAGTGTTTTGCTTGTCACTGTTAGATTGCAAGCTTGACACGACCCACGGGGGTAATGACCTGTAATTTTGCTCATTGATGGGTTTCTTACAATGTCTGCTACAGGTTGTTGTCTTGGACGGGTGTGTACAAGCATGTCTTTCAGGTTACTTGTTCTCCGGTTTGCGAATCTTGGTTTTGGGCCATTCGAGATTCCCTGAAGTCAGAATACGCCAGTTTTTATTAATCAATTTCTGGACTTTGTATGTAGCCAGGCAGTACGTTGTGACACATGTGACAAGATCCTTCACAGGTTCTTTTGTAATGGTTTCGAGTAGAGCAGTTCTTGGCTGATTATTCACTCTTTTCTGCATTTTGCAATGGTTGTTTTATTGTAGTCGCGATGCTGTAATTTTTTCGTTAGATCTTGTGCCTGTGTTTTATAATCAGTCTGTTGACTACAGTTTCTTTTAAGTCCAAGAAACTGACTGTACGGCAGGTTGTCTCTCAGGGGTTTCGGATGGAAGCTTTTGTATGATAGTAAGCTATTCTTTGATGTTGGTTTGGTAAAGGTCTTTGTTTCAATTCACCCATTCTGTACAAAAATTGTCAGGTCTAAAAAGTCTATACTGGTGTCATTAGCTGAGAATGTGAATTTCAAGCATTTGTCTCTCGTGTTGAGGCAATCCATGAATGACTTCAGATCTTTGTCTTTCTTCCAGAACATCAGAATATCATCAATGTAGCGTTTCCAATAAAGCACATTGGTAGCAAAAGGGTTATTGTCAGAGAAGATGTTATTACTTTCAAACTGGCTAACATATAGTCCTGCCACCGAAGGGGCAAATGCACTCCCCATGGAAGTTCCATGTTTTTGTAGGAAGAGGTGCCCATCAAATTCGAAATAATTTTCGGTTAATGCCAACCGGCAACATTCTAGTACAAAATGGCGTGGAGTTCGGTAGTTCCATTCTGTTGAAAATAGAGTGTCTTCTAGCATTTGTAGGGTCTCATGCTGTGGTAGGCTTGTATATAATGATTCTACATCGAGTCCTACCAACAGCATTGTTGTACTATCGAAGGGCATTTCATTTATTTGAGTAAGTAGATCTTGAGTATCTTTCAGATACTTTGGTGTTTGTTGAACTAAGGGTTTTAGAAATTGGTCGGCAAATTGCGATAGAGGCTCCAACACTGAACCTATCCCCGATACTATGGGGCGACCTGGTGGAGGAAATATATTCTTATGCGTTTTTGGTAGAGAATAGAAAAAGGGGATTTTTGGTTCCTTTGTAATTAGATATTCAGCCTCCTTCTTTGATATCCAGGCGTTTGTCTCTGCTTCATAGACCATCATTGCGATAGAGTTCTTCAATCTTGGTGTTGGATCAGAAATTATCCTAGAGTAGAATCTCTCATCGGACAGTAGTGTGAGGCACTGTTGTTTATAACCTTCCTTGCTGAGGATGACAATTCCTCCACCCTTATCTGCGGGTTTTATGACAATTTTGTCACTGTGACGCAGTTCATCCAGGGCTTGTCGTTCTCTTTTAGTTAGATTTTGAAAAGTGTGGTTGTTCTCCATATCCATTTCGTCAATCCCTTTCAAGATCGCTTGCTCAAAAGTTTGGATCTCAATGGGTATAGCAATATTGGGAGGATTGAAAGTGGACTTCCTCTTCAGGTTGGTATCTCCAGTCTCGGTTATTGGATTAGTGTTGTTAAAGTATGCTTTTAGTTTCAAAGTGCGGCAGAACTCGGCCAGTTCGCATTTGAGTTTGAAAGTGTCCAATGTTGGAGTGGGAACACATCCAAGTCCCTTGTTGAGGACACTGGTCTGATCTTCGGAGAGGTTTAACTCAGTTAGATTGACAATCAGTGATTGCTCTTGCTGGTCCCTAGTTTCTCCGTAGTCATGCTGCAAGTTTGTATGTTCCTGTGTTGGTCTTGCCAGGTGAGGGTTTTGTGGCGTCCTCTTTGTTGCTGGCCTCTTCCTAAAAAAGGCTGCTGGTTGGAATTATCTGTTCCTTGCATTTGCATACCCATCATCTGAGGCATATGTGACATACCAATGTTATAAGGATTCATCCATGCTCCAAATGGTGGCATGTACGGTTGGAAATAGGGGATTTGATTGCCATTGTATCCCCTGCCAGTGAAGTTCTGTCTAGGTCGTCTATTGCCCCTTTTATAGCGAAACTGGCGGTAGTTGTTTCTTCCCCTTCTAGGGGTTGAATCTTCTGAACCATCATCTGATCCATCAGTTGAGTTCCATCCTCCAGAGTCTTTATCAGAGTCTTGGTCAGGTGGTGTATATTACTCCTTAGTGTAGGGATGCATCTTCTCTTGACTGAATCTTTTTAAGTCTTTTGCAAGTTTTTGTAACTTGTTTTGCATTAAATATTCTTGTGTCTCACTCATTTCATTATTGATTTCGTCAAGTCTTTTCTTGAATACTGATGGGGATATACCTTTCCTTAATTCATTTTCACAAGTTTGTATTTGCGTCAAAAGTGCATCTGACAGTCTTTTCGCAGTTTTAACTATGAGGACCAGATAGTCAAGGGTACACTTCCATGATATGGAAGACCAGTCGCATCTAAATGCTAGGTCGTGTAGGAAAATCCTTGGTGCGTTATTAACCCACAGGCCCCTCGGTGCGGATTTCGATCTTAAATACTCCGTCATTATAATGCCATGGATGGCTGTTCTGATTTGATCTAGTTTTTTCTCCGACAGACTATCCCAATCATCAGTTTGAGCTAATGCCTGGGTTAACTCTGCGTTCTGTAGTAACGGTTGTGCCGCTAGTATCTCACTAATGTCATTCTCCGTGTAACTCAAGCCAAGGTTGTCCTCCATGTTGTGGATTCAGGTGAATTCTATTGTAGCTACTGGAGTTGTAGCTTATATTATTCTCCCGCAGCTGTGCGCTGCTTAATATTCTTTAATTCAGAGGGTAGGGAGGAGGAAATTGTGTCTAGTCTGTTCCCCAGGTAATCTTATTTATCATAAGAGGACTTAGACACTTGTAACTGCGTTACACACAGTTATGTAGATAACCCTCATAAACGCTATGTATTGAGGTGATGCGGTTTATATTGATTCTCCGCCCCACATAGACGTTATGGCATTTATCATTGGGTCATCTCATTGTGCTGTATGCCTACCTCAAGCCTGAAGTCAACTCTGGAGTAGCGCAGTAGTGTCCAGAGAAAAGGTAAAGCCACATAAGAGGGTTTATATTAAAAAACACACCTTCATCCAAAGCTCACTTTATTCTAGCGCGGATGTGGTCTGTTATTAAAAAATATAGCATATGGGTATACGGTTGGACCGAGTTACTGGGTCCGAGTATATCACTTCAAAACAAACTGCCAACATGTTTCTGCTCCTCTTGGCCCAGCCGGGTCTATGGAGCATTCGTCAGGACAAATATGCAATTAAAATTATACTCACACCCTTTTTGTGTGGTATGTCAGTGGTTCAAATTGCTCTCACCATGGTATGATACTGAAGGTTCTATTAAACCTAGAATTTTTTTTTTGCAATTATATACATATAGGGCCACATGCATCATTGTGTCATTTTGCATTTCTTAATTTGCGAAAAATAAGGAATCGCAAATTAAGAAGTGCAAAATGCTATGCATCATTTTTTTCGGTATTTCTTTGTGATTCGGTAGAAATCGCAATTTTTACCGAATCCCAAAGAAATACCGAATTCTTAAGTTAGTTTTCGCAATTCCCATTGATTCCTATGGGCCAAAAGGCCCATAGGAGTCAATGCAAATTGCGAGTGGCACTTAGAAAATTTCATGGGTGCAGGGGGGGGTCCAAAGGACCCCCCCATGCACCCCTGAAATGTATTTTTCGCATCATGTTGCACACACACATGTCCTAAGGACATGTGTGTCCGTAACATGAATGTTGAAAAAAAAGCATTTTCAACATTTTAAACACTTTTTCCAAATTTACCGAGTGGTTCAACCACTCTGTAAATTTGGCACCCTATTTGCGAATTTTCACTTTTTAAAATAATGATGCATTGCTTTTACGAAATCGCACATCTGCGACTTCTTAAAAGCACCCGCAATTTTAGAATTCGCAAACATGTTACGAATTCTAAAATTGCTTCATGCATCCCAAAAAGCACTTTTGCATTCGCAAACGGACGATTTTAAGGAATCGCACCGTTTGCGAATGAAAAAGTGCTTGATGCATGTGGGCCATAAATACAACCTGTAATTCTATTGTTCTGTAGCTCGTACACCTTTATGTGTATACAGCAATTAATCTCACTTCATTATTAGTTTCAATGTGAATACATTCTTTCATGTTCACTGAATGTTAGAAAAATGGGAGACTATTTGGCGAATTACATGGGAGAAATTCATCATGTGAGATAGCGTGTCAATAACTGATGGGGTTACTTATCATATGGCTTAGCCTCCACTTTGGTTTGAGCATTAAGTCAATGAGTGGCGTCATGGTTGGCTGATAAAGTAATCTGTAAGTTTGTAGACTCCCCCATTTAGGTCCTGATGAATCGCAAGTCAATGTACCAAAGCGAGAAACATGTTGACCGATCTTTACACTTCTCAGTCTAGTCTAGAGCCAGGAAACATTCATTTCCAGCAAACCCAGACTGACTTCCAGTTTTAATTGAAGCAAGGGACCGCCCGAATACAGTTGTTTCTGGTACCCTTTGCTTCATTTTAATTCACTGTTCTGTCTACAACCCCTTGGCCCCACACCCGCACTTCACCCACAGGCAGTTGGACAAAAAGATCTCCACCAAAGAGCCCCTCTTTGAGGTGTGCCCGTCGGGGATTGCACCGCCTACCCGACGAGGAGCACTGCCTATGATGAAGCATGACACCTGCAAAGGTGTGTGAGGCAACTATATCCAACACAATGGATACTCAGTGGTAGGCTTGCATACGCTAACCACCACATCCTCACTTACTTGTGACCAGCACACTGACACTAACCCTTACCAGGAACAGCCTTGTCCATCTTTCTTGATACGTAGTAATAACTGAAACAATTAATTTCGAGAATAAACAAATCATGTTCCGGCTGTTGAACAGGGCTCTGTGATTAGAACATTGTCTCCATATTCTTATAACCATGTCAAGATTACAAGGAGACACACGAGGAAAGCATAAAATAACCACCCAAATCGAAGTCTGAAGGGAATGCCCTCGTTCTATGGCCCGTAAAGATATTAACGCAATGGTACTACTTACGTAAGTATAGAAACGTTCCCTCTTAATTTACGGCACTGTCATCCTGTGATACACCCGGGTCCGAGTAAGAGGAGGACGGGGGCCCCACCTTATATCCTATGGACCTGTCACTGAAAAAATACAATCCCTTTCACCTGCGGGTAAAAGAAACAGACCAGTAACCCACAATGCTCAACATGGTTGCGCCATATTGGATGTAGATTGCCCTTCAAAACAGATAAGAAACAACACCGTTTCTCGGCAGCAAAAATGGGGGCCATCTTAAAGTGGTAAAAAATATATAGTAATCGAGGGTAACCAGGGGCTGAAAAAAACAGGCATAAAATGCTGGTGAGATACACATAAACGTAGTCTTTTGAAAAAGTAATGACTCTAACTATTCTCAAGTTATTGAAAAGAATCAAATATAAAATAATGAACTCACTTGACTCTCACCGACAGTGGGGACGTTCCGAAGTCCTTCAAGATATAAAATGGCGATTCATATTTGAGGAGTACAATGTCCCTAAGAGCTCTGTTTCCTACTTATTCAAATGATACATTTTGCAAATCAGATCACATTCCAAATTTTAAAAGACTAAAATTCATATTACAGCATACTCCAAAAAACGTAGATGGAATAAGTAGGTATTTATTGGGTACATCAAGTTTCGAGGGTCAATAAAGAAGTTACAAAAAATGTATACTAATCATGACTGATGTCGTTGATAGAGAAAAGAGCTAGAACCTGAAATTGTTGGCCCAGCATAAACAGACCAAGCCTAACATCTATAGGTTCTCAGTAAATAGAACTACAGTCACCCTTGTAGATAAAAGAGAGTAATAAGTCAACTCTGGAAAAGATATCACTGGGTTCCAAACGGTTCAAGAATATTCACGAGAAATTGCCCCAGAACCTCAAGTAATCGCATCACATTTTCCCATGGGAGGAATTTGTTAAGATCAATTTCAACTGTCTGTAAAGTATACATCCAGAAGACCTTCCTTTTCTGTCTCAAAGCATCAATCTTAACATCTTTTGGGGCATGAATATGTTTCAATATCAACCATTGCAGATCATTGATGGAGTGTTGAGTCCCCAACCAATGTCTCACCAAGGGGGTTCCACTACGTTTGTTATTAATGGCGGATTTGTGCTTGCTAAATCTTACCCTCATTTCTCTACTGGTGTCTCCCACATATCCTTTGCCACACGGGCAAAGGATCAGGTAAACTACATTAGTTGTTCTGTTGTTCGTCATTTTCTTAGACAGAAATTTCTTCTACCCCCATTCCAAATTGGCAGTAACTTTGGCAAAGTTGCACACATGGCAATTCCCACATTTGTGGGTGCCTAGAACGGGGTTCAAACCAGTGATAGAACGTTGACAAGTTTCTTTCTGTTCTGGTACTGTAGATTTAACCAGTGAGTTTCTTAGATTCTTATTCCTCCGAAAAGCGAAAATAGGCTTGAGGAGAGTTTAGATCTGATTTCCTAAATTAAGGATATGTAACAAAGAATTGATCACCTGATTATTAAAGTTTGAGTGCCTACTGACACAGATCAAGTTATTCTGAATCTCCTTAGGTTTACTTCGGAGAAGACAATTGCGATCATAATATTTCGCCCTTTTGTAGGATTGTTTGACAATTCTATGCGGGTATCCTCTGTTAAGCAGTTTGATTTGTAATTCTTCCGCAGGAATGTCAAAATTCTTTAGGCAAGTACAATTCCTGCGGAGACGCAGGCAT
This sequence comes from Lissotriton vulgaris, assembly GCF_964263255.1. NCBI lineage: Eukaryota > Metazoa > Chordata > Amphibia > Caudata > Salamandridae > Lissotriton > Lissotriton vulgaris. The sequence continues at coordinate 1,475,366,045 of NC_141685.1, forward strand.
TGACTGAAAGGTATACTGTCTTTTTGACTGTGAGGGTGGTAACTCTGATATTGTAGACGTGTATTATGTGCAGTGGGTTTAGTATAGAGAGAAACCTCAATATGCTGATCCACAGCCTGGATCCAGATATCTAGAAATTCTATCTTATCCTTGCTGAAACTAAGACTACATTTTAAATGAGGGTCGCATAAATTAATCCATAAAATGAATTCAGTTAGTTATTCTTCAGGCCCGCTCCAAATGAAAATGTGGTCAATAAATCGGTGCCAATGCGAGATATTTTTGAAAAATGGAGCAATATCGTTAAAAATAAATCTATTTTCAATGGCACCCATATAAATATTGGCTACATTAGGGGTACATGCAGCACCCATGCTAATACCCACGGTTTGTTTAAAGATCAATTCATCAAATTCAAAGTAGTTTTCCTGTTAAACTACCCCCAGGCACTCTAGAATAAACAAATTATCAACTTGATTGGTACTGGTTTCAAGGGCACCTTTTACAGTTTCTAGCGCTCCCCTTTGTGGGATATTAGAGTATAGAGCCTCGATGTCCATCGAGACCAAAACGTTGTTGTTCGGATTAAAATCAACCCTTCGATTTTACTTAAGTGACCAGTGTCCCTCACATGGTATGGTAAATTAGAGACTAAAGATGCAAGGAATACATCTACATATTTCGACAATGGTTCAGTGAGTGAACCAAAGGTCGAAACAATAGGTCTAAATGGCTTATTTTCAGTGTTTTTATGCATCTTCGGTTGACCATATAGTACCGGAATTTGAAAAAACGATTTATTAAGATGTTTAAATTCCTGATTACAAATAGAGCCTTTGTCCAAAGCTCTTTGCGAAATATCAAGAATAGTCGTTTTAATTCTTTGATCAGGGTAATTCAAAACTTTTGAGTAGTGTTCAGGAACATTAAGCATACATTAGATTTCTTCTTTGTATTTACTGCTATCCATAAACAATATGCCCCCTCCCTTATCACTAGGTTTAATTGTCAAATCCTTATTGGAAGATAGGGTCTGGAGAGCTTTGTATTCCTCATACTTCAGGTTAAAAGAAGGTTTAAGTACAAATCTCATCATATTATGCACCTTGTTACTGACAACTCTCTAAAAAATTGCGACTTCTGGGCCTATTTCATCCAGACTGGCGGTAAATATGGACTTAGGATGAAGTCCAGATCTATTGTTGAGTTCCATGGTCGCTCAGTTCTCCCCAAAAATGTTTAAGCAAATCTTCCAGAAAAAAGATTATAGATCTTGGTTCAATTCAAACCGGTTAAGGCCAGTACTAGGTATGAAGGATAATACGCGGACTAGCAGGTCCTCAGAGGAAGTGTCAAGGGAAATCCTAGAAAGATTCAAAATCGGGATAGGCTCAAGCATAGGGGAATCTATTCTCTCCAGTATTAGTTCCACCTTATCTGCAAAACCTAAGGGGGGTCTTGAACCTCCCTCGCGTACTCCTTCATCGGTTGCCTAAAAAATGGTTATTTCTCCTTTGTCCATCGAAGGGGGTTCTTCTATTACCATAATTCTCAAATTTGTTTTACTTAATAAATTGTTTACTTACCTGCAAATATTCATATTCCATTGTTTACCACACCCCACACTGCCCCTTCCCCAAACCGCCTCCCTGCCCCACCGAACTCCCTCCCCGGGCCTCGGCTGAGTGTGTGTGGACGGAGCAAAGAGAAGGAACAGCAAGGCAGTGCAATGCAGGGGAGCAAGGTGGAGTATGGGGCACTAGACCATGACTCTCCCACGGCCCTCACCCAAGGATCTCCAAGCCCATTTAAAGCCCTTGCACCCAAGTGACACTGTAAGTATTTTGTAACCTTGTTTTGCTTATACAAGACCCCAGCCTATCACCACTGCCAGCTTCAGGAAACACAATACCCAACAGCTGCGATAAAGAACATATATTGTGCAAATTAAACATCCATATCTGGTATTGTCCCAGTGGTAAAACACTGTATTGACAAAAGTCTTCATGTCCCAGGAGATATCATAGAGTTCTTGTTAGGTTCTGGCTTTCACAAAAGTCATCAGACAGAGTGGTTCCAGATTCATAACAATACACAGATTTCTGAATTTGTTAGTCTTGGGTTTTACATCAGTCTCCTATCAAGGCCCTCAAAAAGGATCAGCCTACCTCAGGCAAAGGTAGATATAGTGGTTTATTCAGATGTGCATTTAACCTAATGGCTTTGAAGGTGTTCCTGGGTAAAAAACCATCCTAACATCCAAATTACCTAGACTAATGACTTTGAAGGTGGTCCTGGGAAAACAACCATCCTAGCATCCAAATTGCTTTGAAATCAATTCTATTCCTTTCTTGCCTTTTACATTCCTCTCAGCATATCTCTGTATTATGTTGCTCTGCTGGCTGATTCATCTGCAAATAGCTGCCCCAACAATTCACTCAATCACTTGCTCAATCATTTACAAATGCTTTGACCCTACTGGGTTACTTGTTGAGATCATTTGGTAAATGGTTTGCAGTTCAAAAAAGCAAACTATGAATCTAGAAGTTAGATAGAAAAGCATGCTTCTCTTGCAATGTGCTGCCATTCTCCATGATATTTAGAACCTCAGTCTATTTCTAATTAGAACATTGAAATGTTGGGAGCTCCATTGAAAACAATGGAGTGCTCTGGGCTTATAATGGCTGGTGTAAGCCTGGAGCTCCAACATTCCAATGCTTCTTTGTTGCCAGCTCTGGCTGTGAACAAAGGCTTCAGGGAGCCTGAGGGTATTCCAATCCCCTCACGCTCCCAAAAGGGTTTGTTTTTTTAGTTAGAACATTCTGTCCTCTTGTGACAGAATGTTCTAAAAGCCTTATAGCCCTTCGTAGACGGGCTATACCGCTATTAAAGTCTCTCTCCCTTGTTAAAGGCCCTCGCCTTCGGCTCGGAGCCTTTAACTCTGGAGAGGGCCTTTAATAGCCGGTATAGCCCTCTACGGTGGGCTATAAGGCTATAATAAGTAATCTCTATGCAGAGCTGTTCCCTAGTGCATAAGCTTATATAGTAAGCTACTCCACTATACACAATACTTAGGCAAGTGAGTCCACTTTAGCGAGTTTTAGAGGACTTTGTAGATGACCAGATGCCAAAAGAACAGCACTAGGGCCAATGTATTTCCACATGGCCACTCTGACACTGCACCCTTAATTCTCTGAAGATTCATTGAGGGACAGAATGGACTATTTCATACAGTCAACACACAAAAGGTGATAAGAAAAACACTTGCAATAAGTCCAAAAACTGGCAATTTCTCAAAGTATCATTTTAGCCCATCTTTTTCTTGTCCACCATGCTTCCTCAGACTTGACTTAGAATTTATGAAAGTCAGTCTTGGCCCAACTTCAGTTGGAAGAATTCAGCCCAATTTTCCAAGTCAGGTCCTTTATGAATCAGAAAACAAGCCAGTCAGTTCAAACTTTATTTCGGCAGTGCTGCCATAAAAGCACAAAACAATCAACCCAAGATGGGTTTTGCCCTGATTGGGGCGTTTCAGTCGTGTGCAGCCTTGTCCCATTCACACAGTAAGGATGGGACAATTGACTCTGCATGCCCATGGCTACTTAGTGCATTTCGTAAAACACACAAAAGGTGATGGGAGGGATGTGTACAATAGGTCTAATCACTGGTAATAGCTCGGGGTAGCAACCCATCATTCTTTTGCCCACTATACCACCTCACATTAGATGCAGACATTTCCGGTCCTGGTCCTGCTCCAATAGGAACAGCCAAGTCCGAATTGTCAAGTCAAGTCCTCTCTGCATCGGAATACAAGCAACGAAGAAGTAGTTTTACCCTGATTTGAGCTTTTCAGTTGGGTGCAACTTGGTTCCAGAATGCACAGGACCCACATCTCACCATACCCTTGGTCACTTCTATTGCCTAACATGCACAAAAAGTGAAGTGAGTAATTAAGTCTCACCTTTGCTAATTGTTTGAGGTACATTCTAATCCATTGTTCTTTTCCCCACTACGTCACCTCTGATGTGGACCAGCGATATGCAAATCAATATTGGTTCTGCCCCTATTGGACACATCCAGCCCAAAATACCAAGCCAGGTCCTCTCTGAACTGGAAAACAATCAACCTAAGACTGGTTCCAATCTGATTAGGGCTTGCTAGCAGGGTGCAGCTCGGATCCAAGTACATGGTGAGCACAGGACACACATCCGGACATAACCTTGGCCACTTAGGGCGTTACAATATGCGCACAAAAAGTGATGGGAGGAATGCTTCCAATAACTATAGATGCTACATAAAAATAAAAATAAAACATACAAAAACATTGTCATACGCATACTTTCTAGATATGGTCATTGGAGTAGATGCTAAAAAAATTACGGGGAGCTAGAGGGACAGAGAGGCTCATCCATCTACTGATAAGTAGCCAAAATATAGGTAGTCACTCAGTTTACTGCAAAATGACCCTCCAAAAGGTGAAAATCACACACTTACCTTATATCACCCTCACCCACCAGGATTGTCCGTGGCATTCTTTAGGACAGAAGGAGGAACACGTTGGGAGGAAGGGGCAGATGCAATTAGGTTTACAAACAGGAACGCACCTTGACAAAAGTGTGAATACAGGAGTTCCAGAGCCTTTACTCCATGGGGCAAGGATGACCCGATGGTGGGGCACCCAGGGCCCTAGTACATTAAAGGTCAACAAATGCCAACCCAACTTAGAATAGTTGCACATGCAGTAGCTACACCTGGATCTCATGTTTCCATCCTGAAGAATGTCACCACCTCGCATGAGCCATCAAGAAGAAACATCAGAGGGTGTGTGTGGTGATGGGGTACTAATTCCCTTTATCGTCATTTTGGTTTTTAATACCAAAGGATAACTCCTGTGAATATAAAGGTCAGTTTGGAACATCCCATTGGTTTTTAATATTTATATTTCACAGGTCCGCTCTTAGGTAGAAGTACCTCCCTGACCTCAAGTGTAGGCTCGCAATCCATCAAACAGATTTTTGGAGAGTGTGGGAAGTCCTATTATGAAGCATGACTCCTGGTGATTTGTGAGGACCTCCTGTCATATTTTCGTGTATGTCCATAAGTAGGTTGTTATAAGGTGGAGTGTTGGCGGATATACAAAGAAAAAATATGAATCTTGGGTGGCTTTTTGTGTTAAAAAAATACTGTGACTGGAGGCGGCTCACCTTTGCAGCCCCATAGCCTCTAGTTTCCTACTTTGGATGGCATACAGGGTTTGTGCGTTTGGCTGTTGCCAGTGCTGGCAAGGATGCACCACAGTGGCCATGTTTAGGAGGAAAACAAACTTAGGCTCAACCTGAGGCAAGCTCTAAAGAATGAATTATTTCTTCAAATGAGTAATACTAGAAAAAATAATAGGCTTTAGCTCTCACGCGAAATAACGTGCAAACAAATAAGACGGACATTTGTGAAAATAAAGGCAAAAGTGAAAAAGGGTGAAAATGAAAAGGAGGTCTGCAGTAATGCATCTACATTAGAATGTTCTACAACAATCCCTTCAATTGGGATTTAAGTTTTTCTTTAGTTCCTTGTACTATTTTTTAAATGGAACCTTTAACTCGATTTGTTGTGGACTTCGGTGCGTATTGTGGGTGCTCCATTAAACGTATTTACTTCTTTCATTATTGACTGCTACAAGGTCGGATAAGCCCAGTAAAAGGAAACCTAAAAGCATGTAGAATTGAAAATAACATAATAAATAGCATTTAGTAGAAAGTTAGCATTCTGACTATTAATTCTGGAATGTCTGATTTTATATTTTTTCTCAAAACATATTTGCCTTGCCTTGACCCACGCCTCGTGTGGTGTGGCGAATTGAATGCCTGCAGAAGGTGTTTATGTCTGCTCGTTAACCACTCAGGTCAAGTTTATGTCTCCCCGAAGGAAAAACGTGTTTAAATTATGCTGTTAGTGGCCTAACACCATGAACACGCACTTCATCCTTCGAACTTGCTGTTGAAAAAGTTTGGACTAATTGCTGTTTTGCTAAACAAGTCGCTTTGCAGTGTCCTTGATGACCTTGTCTAACTTCCGTGTACCTGATGTGTCAATAACAGGGTACATTTGACAGTATAAAGAATGTTCCTGCCTTTTCATTTTGCAGTACATCAACATTTGTATTTATACCTCTCTTTGTGTGTTTGTCTGCTCATGAATATTCAGTTTGCTCATTTAAAAATTGAATACATCAATTGCCTATTCAAGACTATTCAAATAATTAATTGAAAGGAAATGAATGTCCTGTTTTTTCCAATAGATTGGAACATATTTTATATTAATTTAATAAAGTCTTGTACAGTTTAATAAAGGGGAATCCCGCACTAACCAGAAGCTTAGTGGCAGGACTAAGAGTAAGTGACAAACAGAGAAGACTCGTGCATGTTTGATGTTGTTAGTTTTACATTCAGCAAATCAAAAGGGAGAGAGAGGACTAGGTAAGCCAGTCCGGGTCCCCAGTTTATATGTAGAAATATCAATATAGGACTAGCTAGGTTGTGTTAGTGAGACTCAGGGGGTATATCTGCGGGCAAACCCTTAGGTTTGGTCATGAAGCCCTCACACACCAACCTTGTGGACCACAAGGACGTAGGAGCTCTTAATACACTCCACATCGTCCACAGCCTTTTTATCTTGCTAACAGGGACCCAGGTATTAAATTTACCTTTTACCCTCGGGAACTGGGACCACCTGTATAGCTTTTAACTTTTCACTTTCATTCTCACCATCACAGCACACTCAGCAAGCATACCTGCTCCTCAGTAATCTGGAGTCGCAGCACACCCGGGACACATTCGGTGTCACTGTGGTGGGCCCGATGATGAAGCATGACACCAACTAGGTTGGTGTGTGAGGGCTTCATGACCAAACCTAAGGGTTTGCCCGTTAGTTTTACATTAGCAGAGGAGCCCTAATCATGCGGTCACTGCCAAGAAAAATATCGATTTCATCTGTCTTGTACCATTTATTTTAGTTTTAGTTTGCTGGCTTGTAAAATTCGTAAATGTTTGAGATTCATAAAATTCAATACAATGACACTTTCACAAGAACCTGGGGTCAACAAATGGCGTTACAATTATCGCCGTTTTAGCGGCAGGAAACTGCAGCTAAAGCGGCGATAATGGGCTTGATAATATGCCCTTGAGAATTCAAATAGAAGCCCATGTTCTGGTGTCAACATAGGCTTCTATTGGAATTCTCCAGGGCATATTATCAAGCCCATTATCGCCGCTTTAGCAGCAGTTTTCTGTGGCTAAAGCGGCGATAATTTTAACGCTGTGCTTGATAATATGCCACGAAGAATGGGAGCATACGGCTGCTGCTCTGAAACCCATTCCGTGGCTCCAGCGATGGCAAATAATTGACTAGGAGGTGCTTTGCATCATCCACAAAGCCTTCTGGGGGATGGGCCATAAGGAAGCCCAGAGGATAGCACCCATCTATGTTCGGTCTATGACTCTAAGATTATAGATCTTAGAGGTGCATACTGTGGAATAGCCTTGATGTGCTGACATATAGTTAGTGGGAATGAACTTGGTGGAAAGAAACTGAAAACCTGCAGAGTGTAGCTGTGGAACAAATTGGGACATCCACTCTAAGTTCAACTCAAGCATCTCTGAGTCCATGAAAAAACAAAAACCATGTCACGGTTTTGGAAAAGAAGTTACTCCAAACATTAGCCAGGTTACCGAATCACACAATTGGGTTTGCTGTATCAGAAATACATTTTTTGTGATCGCAAATGGGCTGATTCTGTGAATCAGCCCATTCGCGAGGAGCAAAATGCATGATATATCTGGCCCATAAACCCCCAAACATATTTTGCATTGCAATGTGACAGGCAAAGATACCTATAAAGCAGTCACTTAAGCAACGCACAAGACCTTAACCCTTTCGATGCTCATGACGAGCTCAGCTAGTCATGATGCACAGTGGAGCTGTGCTTATGACGATCTGAGCTCGTCATGAATACAGAAGAATCTTAATTTCCAGCACAGGAGGGGGAAAACACCTAGCAGCCAAGGTGATAAACCTAAGGAAAATAAAAAAGACAAACAAACTTCCCTTATCAAGCACAGCTAAACACCCCTGGCTCAATCTGATAATCTCACCAATATGACTGAGTGACTTTCTAAAGGGACTCCTTTTTCCCAAGTGGGACAGTCTTGTATGGGCCCCTCCCCAACTTTCCCACAGGTGTTTTCCCTTGCCCCACTATACACCTCTCTGAACAGTCATGTTGGGGGTCCCACAATGGCCCTGGCCAGACCTCCATGTGTGGATCTATTGCCAGGAGGGTTAGTCGGGGCTTGTGTCATGGCTCCCAATGAGATCAAGTCATCTGCCAGTTTCGGACCTCATCACACTTTTCTCATATGGACATCTTCTGCTCCCACCCATGCAATCAGATCCCGTTGCCTGTCTGCTGTAAGGGGAGTTAGGGCTCAACCATCTATGGCAATTTGCCCCTTAGTGTCAGACTGAGCAGCACTAATTTCCTGCTCGTCTACTTTTTTTTTAGGTAACAGACCTATGACACATTGCTTAATCTCAAGGAGATTTGCCCCACCCATGGCCTGATTGAGATGTTCCAACACCTCTTCGCACAATAAGGGAGCCACTCCCCACCATATGGAAAAAATCTCACAGTACAGCCCTACAACACACACAGCCCGGGTCTCTGGCCAGGTAAATAGCATGTAGGTGCTTGGGGGATGGATAGGTAATGTGGACAATATTGAATTGTATGAGCTTAGAATTGTGTGTTAAATTACACCTCTCTCACTGCCCCTTGTATTCTGGCCCACTCCTTGGCTGTAATGGGGTAATCCCTAAACTGCTGCCAACCTCCTCTACTTTCAGGGGGGCCTGGTCTATTCACCTGCTGTGCCAGATTAATGTAGGTAATGAGTCCCCCTCACCACCAACGATAGCAAAGTGACAGATGTTTGCATGAGTTCCAGGGCTTCCAGATTTCCCTGGCTATGGCAGCAATTTTGGCGAGGACAAGAAACTCCCCAGACCCCAGGCCGAATGTCCTAAAGGCATCTTGCATTGTGATAAATCGATACGATACAATAAACTTTTGTTAGGCCGCTAGAACCATAAGAGTACACATAAAAATAATTACAATGCCAATGTTATAAAACAGTTTAAAAAATATAATAAGATTTGTGATAGGGACCTTACCTTTGAAGTAGTATTTAAAAAGATCATAATAATATGACTAGTAAAAATCAAGCTAAAACTTCTGAGTACCAGCTAAAATGAAGTGCAATGTCAACTTTATTAAGAAGAAGATCCAATCTTTCTACGTAATATCCGCGTAGCCCCAAGAAACTTAGCAACTGGGATAGCAAAAGATAAGCTGGTATCCGACCTCAAGATACGTGGACCGTCAAGATGACTATGCTGCCCTAATTACCAACAAACAGGGGCTATCCGGTGTCTATGAGGTCTTAAATAGTTGGGGCAAACTAAAAGGACATGGGATACATTTTCAATTATAGTAGAGCAGTGGGATCAGGAGTTTAACGACCCTGCAGTCCAGCCCTTTGTAAAAGCCCTCAGCCTAAATCGATAATACAGTTTTCTGTCACTTGGGACAGTCACTTGATCCCAAAAAGCCTCATATGCCTCATATCCTGTCTGGTCCTGAATATCCATAAACTCTCTTTATGTTCTAGGAAGATCTATTCTGCATTCGGCTTTGGCCTCTATTGTAGTCCAGTGAAGCTTTTTCAGAGACACTTTTGATGGAAAATTAGTAGTGTCTCGATTCTCCCAAAGCTCAGGAGCCCCAATATCATGCAATAGCTCCTTGATATGCAAAAACCAAGGAATTTTAACAGAATGGGTGGCGGAGATGACATTTTGTGCAGCTGAGGTATAATGCGCACATTCTGGCGTGGACCACAGTTGTCTCTGTTAAAACAAGGGGCAAAGTCTAGCTTTGTCATGTATGCTTTGGACAACCAAATACGAAAAAAAGTAGTACCAGAGGAGTACCGGCAGGGAGAAATGCTAGTTTGTGATAACATTTATTTTCAGTACTTGTCAGTGCATCTATATTTGCATGTCACCATAGCTCAGTCATATTAAGGGCAGACCCTAAGACCCTTGACTCATATTACTGGAGAGCAAGCCTCATGTGTTTCTCAAAAGAGGCATTGTACTCTTTATGAACTGCCTTGATAATTGTTTGAGTTTTAAAACAGATTTTGTCATGTTGAGCTTCTAAGGCATTGATACCCAAGTAAACACCTGAAATGCATCTTTAACCTATATATGCTATCGTCCCAATGAATATATATACCTTCCATGTACTTAAGTATCTATATGTTTATTACTTTTCTTCTAATTCAGCATATCCAATGCACTAGCCTATTTCTCACCCTATCCTGCTCTCAATACATCCTCTACCTCAACACTCTGACTCATTCTACTACTCTTTCCAATGAACTACCCTATTTCTCACCCAATACCTCTATCAATATATCCTCTACCTACACTCACTCATTCATCCCGAACCCCATACCACTGCTATGATCCCCAAAATTACCCATTCTTGATTCTTCCCTACCTTACCCCTCCTTGCATCATATCATACCTATTTACTAGTCACATCTCCCAAACAAACCTTTCTAAACCCTTCTCTACCCGTCTCTACCTGGATGGTTCGTAATTTTTTAAAGCTTATTGGCGATAAGACCGAAATCATGGTCTTTGGTGGAAGCCAGGATCTTTGGTCTGAGGATTGGTGGCCTCTGTCCCTGGGAGAATGTCCTCGCCCTATTCCTGTTGCTAGGAACCTGGGTGTTCTAATTGACCCGGCCTTATCTCTTGAGTCTCAGGTAAATAGGACGGTGTCAACTTGTTGCGGCATCATCAGAATTCTCAGGAAGATTGCCCCCTACCTATCCCTGGCAGCTCGGAAACAAGCCACAGCTGCCTTGGTTTTATCGAGGCTTGATTATTGCAATGCCCTCCTTGGTGGCATTAGCAAAGCCTCCATTTATCGTCTCCAAATGGTACAGAATGCCGCGGCCAGAATGGTTTTAACTCTCCCTAGGAGATCTTCCTCTACTATGGCAAGAAAAGACCTTCATTGGCTTCCGATCCCTTCTAGAATTGCTTTTAAACTCCTCTGCTTAGCCCATGGTGCTTTTCACGACGCAGGCTCAGAAGGTATCAGGGCCCTTCTGTGTGTGTATTCCCCTAACAGAACCCTCCGGTCTTCCTCTAAGAATATGCTTGTGGTTCCCAAGTTCACAAAGGCTAAGTGGGGAGGCAGAGCTTTTTCTGTCTTAGCTCCTAAACTCTCGAACTCTCTCCCTTTGGAGCTCACTAGCCAATCTTCCCTAGCGGTCTCCAAGAAACAACTGAAGACCTGGCTTTTCTCCCAGGCATATTAGGGGCTGCGCCGTTTAGTGGCTTCCTGGTTCATCTATCTGGTAATGTGGACTCTCTGTTTGTTTGTTGGCGCCTTGATGCCCCTTGGGGCAAAGTTTTGCGCGGTATAAAAATGCTATTCATTCATTCCCTCTGACTCTTCACCCTCCACCTCACTTTCACTCATCCTAAGTCTCCTCCTACTGCTATGAGCGCCAAATAAATAAATACATTTCTAAATCCTTCCCTCTTTCATCCCTCCACTACCCTTTTCAATCCACTTACAGACTGACATGTCCACCACTCAAATTACTTTCATATTTCACTATACTAATTCACCCCTAATCCATTATAGGTTCCAGAGTAGCGTGCCACTCGTCGAAAAAGCGATTCAACACCTCATCAGGGGTAGCAAACACTATATAAATGCAAACCTTTTTACCTCTATTCCTCCACTCTCCTTCTCTATCCAAAAAAGGACTAACATATCCACCACACAAATTGCTTTAATAATTTTACCATGCTAATTCATCACTAATCCTTATGGGTTCTGAAGTAGCGTGCTACTTGCCGAAAAAGCACTTCAACACATCCTGCATCCTCCTCTCAACACACCCTTCATCGCATCCCACTCAACCACTTTGTGCAGGGTGCTCTCACAATTGAACGCAAAGTAATCAGTCAGGGCCTCTGCAATTTCCCCAATAAAGATAGGGTTCAAAAGGGCCTACACTCCCAGCTTCAGATAAGCACCCGGAAAAAGGATCTAGCCAAGGATTGAGTAATCAGTAGGGGCGAGTGATCTGGCAGGTACATAGCAGTGCATCAAACCAGTCACTCTCTGCACTGTGTCCGCCCTGTACCAAGAAGTAATCCAATCTACTATGTGTGTCAGCAGACAGTGTATATCTAAAATACAGGCGTGCCCATTGCTGTTGAGACCACCATATAGCTATCAGGATCATACCTGTCATCTTTTGCCTGACCACATCTGCTGTTTTTGGCTTTGTGCACTGTCGTGGGGTAGATCTGTCTAGTGAGCCATCAAGCACACAATTGATGTCACCAGCTAGTACAAACTCTGTTTTCACGCTGTCCCCACCTCCCTGAAGTAGGAAGTACTATCACATTGGGTGCATGATTGTTAATGAGGCAGATCTCATGGGCAAATAGGGTCCCATGCAGTTTAACATACCTCACCGTTGGGTCCACAAGCATGTTCATCTTCTGAAATGGGACTCTGGGGGCTATCCATTTGAGGGCTCTGCACAAATCCAGAGTAGGAATTGGTGTACACAGTAGACACAGACCAAGGAACCTTGTCCTACCTCAGGTCTCAAGACCAATGTGGGTTTTCAACAAGTCACAAGAAAACAGGTCTCATGCCTCCCCCGCTGTGGAGAAAAAGAAACGTTACACTGTCGTATTCCATCCATGTCACCTAAGTTCTGAGGAATGACAACAGCCACCATAGAGGGTTAGGTCACTAATGGCTGACAGGCTTTGGTACAGTAATGTATCAGGTCCTCATTTGTCCTAACATGGCCACATCGGTCCACCTCCCAGGCACCAGGCCCACCAGCTCAGTGTGTTCTGTGTCCAAAGTTCAGGGCTATTCATACCTAGTTGCCCTACATTTGTCTCCTATGTCAGCAGCCACAGAATAACATAACACTTATAGAATAAGCACATAGAGTAAAACAGGTCCTTGTGGCTGGGTCTGGTTCATCTAATCAGCATCTGTGCTATCGCTCACAGTCTCTGGTACTAGACAGATTTGAGAAAGAAAGTCTTGATCTGAGGGCCCCCACATGGTGAACCTCAGAGTTCTATCCGGGAATACAAGAATCTGGTCTCCTCCATCATTCTCCAGTCTCGGCCTCGCCATCGTCGATAACCTCCTATCTCTGCTGGAGTGTCATACAGATCAGTTTCAGGTCCCTTTCTGTGCAGGTGGTCACCTGAAGTACAGTGTAGCCCCAGGGAGTCCAGCCAGCTCATGGACTCCTGTGGAGTTTTATAAAAGTGGGCCTAGCCATCATACTGGGTTCTGAGCTTTGGAGGAAAAAAAAACCACATTTTAATATTCTGTTCCCTTAGCCTCTTATTCACAGGCAAGAAATTCTCCTGGAGATCTTTCACCTTACCAGTGTAGTCGCATATATGAATATGTGCCTGTCCTCATATTTAGGGGGGCTGTGTGTCCGCACATGTTTCAGTATGACATCACGGTCAAAATAGTTAAAAAGGCAAGCAATTCTCCTTCTGGGAGGTGCCCAAGGCTGCAGGACTGCCGCCAGCACCCTGTGCGTCATTTCCTTTGTGAAAAAAGTTGAGAGTCACAGGGGCTTGAGTGTGTTCACAATCCAGTCCTATGAGAATAGTTCCACTGAGGGTCCCTCTGTATGCTATGGGAAGCTCACTAGGCGTATATCGTTCACCTGGATCGCCCTCAGCATCCTCTAGATGCCCCTCTATATAGATAGAACTGCACTTGAGGCCAGACACTGTGGCTGTCAGTGCCTTGTCCTCCTGTTTGAGCACATGTTGTATACTTGTAAAGCGCACAGCTGCCCCAGCAAAGGGGCGTCCCGGCGCTGTATACCGCTGGGGAACCCATCCTGGCTTTCCCTGTGAGATGGTCCCTCCTGGGCATCTCCAAGGTGAAGACAAGCATCCCCGGCGCTGATGGGGCCATTACTAGAGATTAAGCATGCTATTGCCCAGAGTTGCTGAGTGGGACCCATGGTTGGAGTAGGCACTGAGGTGAGAATTATCGAGTCCAATGACCATGGCCCAAGACCCTGCCGCATCAGGAATCGAACCCTGGTCCCGGGCCGACCTCTGCTTCCGGGTCTGCTGCCTCTAACCAGTGAGCCACACCACTCCACATCCACCTTATCACCCACCGCTATTGTGCGCTCTGCGACCTTTCGTAGGTCTATGCGTAGATGAGTCATATCAATGCCCATCAAGTCCATCTTGACCTCTAGTGCAACCTGGTACCCCTGGATTTCTGCCAGTAGCTTCTCTACAGTTTTGGAAGGGTCCTGGACTTCAGGGTTATACTTCTGCATATTTTACTACACCATTGCATCAGGTCGAGTGCCTATATACTGGTCAATTTTGTTAGTTTACGCCACCCTTGCCCCCTTCTCCTTGACCATTTTCTCAGCACGGTGGCCACCTGCGATTCCAACGCCACAGGAGGTCCTCCAGAGCACCATCTACTCTCCTGTTAGCCTGAGGCCTCCACCATATGGGGGATCCCGCAACTAAGGGTGTCGCCGCCATCACCGAAGCCTTGCAGCCATGTGCAGCAGCACCATAATCCTGTTATTTTCTGCTCTTCAGCCACTGGGACTGCCACCTTGATCCGGCCACCGGAGCAAGTAGCTCACAGGATGGACAGCAGGGGCGCCCACTACCTCCGCCCTCCCTGAACTGTCCGACCGGGATACTTTGGTCCTCTGCTCTCCTTGCATCTGGCCCACTACCAGCACACAGGAATGCACTCTGCCTCACCTCTGTCACTGTTCTTCAGCCTCTGCTGCAGTGACACCCATTGTGCCGGCTGGCCTGTCTGCGTCCCTCCTGCCCTCTATGGTAGGCTTCACCAGGGTCTAGGTGTGGCTCCTGCCACTCTGCGTCATTTGCTGGGCCCCTGATGGGTGTGTGAGCATGCCATTGAGATCCTTCCAGTAACAAATTGCCGGAAGGGGGAATTTACATGTCTCTCCCCCGCAAAGATCAGACTTCCAGGGCAGCTTTGCACCAGTGTGACCTCCCACCACTGCCCCAGTAGACACAAGACTCCCTGGTCTGCCACTCTCCGTCATTAGCTGCTTCTCATCAGCTTCCCTCTATTCGGCCCAGATGCCAACCTCGCCTCCGTGGGTCCCAGCAACCCCTGTCAATCTCCCCTCCCTGCCACCTCCTCCAGGCATACCTAACTGGTGAGGGGCTGTCCGCCTATATGCAGGCCACCATTTTGCAGCAGGGCCCAGTATGCGCACCTGGGGGCGTATTACAGACGACTGCACCAGCGCTAATTGTCGCTGTGCACCAGAGTATGCGCCCAATGACATTACAGAGGATCCGTCTGTAATGAGCTGTGATGTTGGTGCAGACTATGAACTCTGTTATTATGTGCATTTGTGTCTGTGCGCATGTTGTATCAGTGCACAGATGCAAATGCACATGAACACAAACATACTGTGGTGCACAGAGACAATTAGCACCAGCGCAGTCATCTGTAATACGGCCCCTGGCCTCCACTTGGGTCCCAGAAACTGTGCCCCCCTGATCCTCGTGGGCAGGGGCAATCCGTATCTCCAGGAAACCTATCTCTCCATGGGCCTCCGGCTTCACTAGCAGTGGCAGCACTCATCGGCGACACCAAGGCCCGCCGCCAGCGCCCCAAGATACTGCAGACGTGGCCCACTCCGATTCGGCCCCACAGAGTGTCTAATCTCGATGCTTGGGCCAAGCTGTAATTTGCCTGCAATGGACTCTGCGCAATGTAAGCTATAAGGAGTGGGGTCTACATGGCAATCAAGCCAGGCCACACTCTCACAAAAAAACTAAAGTTAATGTTAATCAGGGAATTAGCATGAGTCCAATCATAATAATAAATTCTAAATACAAAGTGATCACTTGTGACTAGCCAACTCTATACAAAAAAAGGAATGGAGCTAGCAGAAAAGAATAAGAAAGTGATCAATTTCTCTCTAAAATGAACAATCACTTCTTAGCAGCTGAAGGTAATAAAGTGCTGGTCTAAATTGAGAAAAGTTCATTTTTTTAGGCAAAGTTTTAAGTATAACTTCCTCGGTATATCGTAAAAGGGACAAAAAAACAAGAAGTGTGCCAGGTCTTGCGGAGACTTATCGTCGCAGCCGCAAGCCGGCAACACTTGTCCACGATGAGATCCTTTGGGTACAGCCAAAAGTAAGTGAAATAGATTGAACCGGAACCTTGTCAATAAAAAGCGATCATAACTAGACATTGGCCATGTTAGGTACGGTTCCATGAGCAGGGTAGTTTTTATTAATACATGATTTTGTACACTGTCTTTTCTTAATTCACATGTCTCCCTATCTTGGTATCTGGAAGAAATAAAAGCCTTCTTAACCGTGATGACATCTAGTTTGGTAATAGATTCAGGGAATAAAAAAGTTCAGGTCGGCCTAAATCGGTAAAACAATTGCTCAGATACTTTATCCAAGGAACCTTCAGCCTATTTTCCCAAGTAACAGCTTCTCTCAGTATAAGCTGTGTAAGTGGTATATTATCATTTAGCCAGCAATTTAACCAACATATTAGGGGATTTACTGCCATTTTATCGCATAAAAAAGGAATACCCAATTCTTCATGCACAGAAAAATTTGTCGTTTCCCTGGGCACCCTTAGTAGCTGCTTTAAAAAGTTATTTTCAACTATCTCTAGGGCTCCCAGAGGGACGTATCCCCATATCTAACTACCATAGCATGCCTTAGTAACACTCTTGGCCTGGTAAAGTTGGAGTAATGCAGCAACTGGACTATATCCCATTTTTCTTGAGAAATCAAATATAGCCGCATTAGCCCTGATTATCTCTCCCTTCATTTTTTGTATTACGGGTCCCCAGTTCAGTTGACGGTCGAACAGGACTCCAAGGTAGGAGAATGTATTTGTTACAGGGATTTGTACTCCATTAACATTTAGGCGATTTGGCTTTTTATTTCCCTGCCCTACCTTCATTACGAAGGATTTAGAGTTATTTATGCTTAGGTTTCTGGATTTCATAAAGATGAAGAAGGAATCTAGTAAGGTTTGAAGACCATTGGCGGTTCTAGATAAAAGGACTGCGTCATCCGCATAAAGCAGAACCGGCAGTCCCTTACGGCCAATGTACGTATAATCTGTATTAGTACTTAAAAGGTGCTCCTCCAATTCATTTATATATAAATTAAAAAGGAACGGGGCCAAAATGCATCCTTGGCGAACTCCCCGGTACACTCCAAAATCTTTTGTCACATTTAGATCTTGTGTGTATCTAACATTCGCTTTCGTATCGGAATGCATATCTTCTAGCAGGTTAATTAAATTCTGATCCACACCCATTTTCGCCATGGCGTCCCAGAGCTTCCCACAGCTCACACAATCAATAGCCGAGGAAAGATCCATGAACGCCAGGTGAATTGTTCCTTGTCGGGCCTTGGTATACTTCCCTATGATTAGATATAAATTTAAGCATTGGGAAATCGTAGAGTGACCAGGCCTAAATCCGTATTGGATTGGGGATATTATATTATTTTCCTCTGACCACGTGACCAGTCTATTTAAAATTACTCCCCCCACTACTTTGGCAACAGAATTAATTAACGATATTGGCCTATAACAGAGGGAGCTATTACGGTCGCATTTTTTGAACACGGGCACGATGGTTGATACTAAGCATGGGCGGATTTTGCGGATCCACGATCCGCGGATTTTGCGGATTTGCGGATCGTGGATCCGCAAAAACCGCGGGATTTGCGGATCCGCGGATTTGGGGCGGGGCTTCCATGCGAGTGCACATGCCTCTTGTGTGCATAAAAGGTCAGAGAAAGATCAGTTCAGCAGATGAAGAGAAAGAAGCCCCTGCCGGTCACAAGAACAGCACGGGTATTGTGCTCGTGAAAGTCAAGGATGCAAAGGCCTCTATACAGCATCACAGCTGATTTTCCACGGTAGAGTTGGGAAGAAGGCACACCTGTCCAGCCTCGACGACGCTCACGATTGTTTTGGGCTAATGAATGAGTCACTGAATTTGAGCATCAACTAGTTCGAGCGACCATGTGTGTGTTACTATGCAATCGCCCCGAAGGGCGCAGGGGTCCCTGGAGTGAGCTGTCCATCATAGTGGGGGAATGGCGGGAAGACGGTGCAAACCGCGAGTGTGTGGGCGGGGCCAAACGTGCGGGGCTTCCATGCGAGTTCACATGCCTCTTGTGTGCATAAAAGGTCAGAGAAAGATCAGTTCAGCAGATGAAGAGAAAGAAGCCCCTGGTCACAAGAACAGCACGGGTATTGTGCTCGTGAAAGTCAAGGATGCAAAGGCCTCTATACAGCATCACAGCTGATTTTCCACGGTAGAGTTGGGAAGAAGGCACACCTGTCCAGCCTCGACGACGCTCACGATTGTTTTTGGGCTAATGAATGAATAACTGAATTTGAGCATCAACTAGTTCGAGCGACCATGTGTGTGTTACTATGCAATCGCCCCGAAGGGCGCAGGGGTCCCTTGAGTGAGCTGTCCATCATAGTGGGTGAATGGCGGGAAGACGGTGCAAACCGTGAGTGTGTGGGTGGGGCCAAACATGCGGGGCTTCCATGCGAGTTCACATGCCTCTTGTGTGCATAAAAGGTCAGAGAAAGATCAGTTCAGCAGATGAAGAGAAAGAAGCCCCTGGTCACAAGAACAGCACGGGTATTGCGCTCGTGAAAGTCAAGGATGCAAAAGCCTCTATCCAGCATCACAGCTGATTTTCCACGGTACTTTTGGGAAAAGATTAAAGAAAGCACACCAGCCTGGCCTGTTGTAACTATTTTACGATGGCGCCGGCAAGCTGCCAGCGCCATCCTAAAATAGTTACTAAATTAGCTTCAACAGGAAGCTCTAATAGATAAAATCGAGCACCTGCTTTATTTTATATATTAGAGCTTCCTGTTGAAGCTAACTTAGTAACTATTTTAGGATGGCGCTGGCAGCTTGCCGGCGCCATCGTAAAATAGTTACAACAGGCCAGGCTTCAACTTTTGCCCCCGGATCCGCCGCTCGCGGATTTGCGAATTCTCGGTAAATTCGCGGGAGTCCACGGATCGCGAATTTACCGAAAATTCGCAAAATCCGCGAGCGGAACGGATTTTAAGCTCATACCTAGTTGATACCCCCCATGACTTTGGGCATCTGCAAGTCACAGCCGCGTTAAGTACGGCTGTGAGAACTGGTGCCCAAAGTGTTATACGGGATTTAAAAAGATCTGGTGGGAGACCATCCGGTCCTGGGGCCTTGTTGTTTGTCAGCCCTTTGATTCCCTTTACAACCTCATCAATTGAGAAGAGCAACAAATTTTCTTTAAAACCAACTAGAATGTGTTCTGCCTGCGACTCATTGTTTTTAAAAATAGAACTAAAATGGTTGACCCATTCTTCCTCTGGGATATTAATACCCACAGTGGAATTACAAGATTGATCAAATAAAGGTTTGTTTATGATGTCCCAAAACTTCTAGCTGTTTTTCAGTGTTTCAGGATCTAGCAAGGTCTCCCAAACGCCTTTTTTTACCACTCTCTTGCGGTTTGCGAGGGAATTCTTAAACCTGGACCGCATATCCTTAATAAGCATCGGATCTAGGTTTTATTTTTAGTGCTTTCTTGAGCTCACGACTAGCCTTGGAACAATCTTTATCAAACCACTTTGGGTTATTATTTAGGTTTACTTTCCCTTTGACTGGTTCCGTTAACAGTGACTCTACTTTTTTGGCAACCTCCTTAAAAGATGCTAAAATTTGTTGTGGTGCTGATACCAGAGATATACATACTGAAAATTCAGGGCTACACATATTATTAATAGATGTGTACAAGTTTTCACAATCCACTATTGACCATTTTAAGCGACGCTTTCCGTTTATATATTTAGTGGAGCCACGATCCACACGTGGATTTCGTTTTTCAAATGTTTTCCAACCCATTTTAATGCATATAGGGTTATGGTCACTGTAAATGCTCAATTAAATGCAGTAGTCCTGAACAACGTTAACAAGGTCTGCCGATAATAAAACATGGTCTATATATGAACCTGTTGCATGGCCTTTAAATGTGGGAATAGGGAAGAGAGTTCGATCCGAAACTGTGGACATTTCTGTAATAAGGTTATTTTCATTCATTAGCGCATTTAGTTCTGTTCCACGCCGCGAATGATCAAAATGAAATCCTTCCAGGCTATTACAACTCAGTTGGCCAACAGTAGTCTCACCAGGATTCCCACATGGATGTGTGTTAAAATCACCTGCTATTATTTTTTGGCGAGGCAAAGATCCGACATTTTCCCTTAAGAATTCACATAAAGGCTGTATGTTACACTCGCCGGACCGGTTCACTGCATTATAAAAGTTAATCAGTATAAGCTTTGTTTTGCCCCTCTTTAGCTCTAAAGCCTGGATATTTCTATTACCAGAGTAATGTTCGATTTTATGGCATATAAGAGTCAAATTAACATAAATTGCCAAACCCCCTTTTGCTCTACCACTAGCTGAGGGAACTGCTGGAATAAAAAAGCTTTGATAACCCTCAATGTGTACATTTTTTTCCACCAACCATGTTTCTTGGAGACATATTACTGCATGTTCCTTAACAAAAGATAGCCAACCATTATCACTGAATTTGTCATGGAGCCCGGCTATGTTCGAAGATATTAGACTTTCATTACATATTTGTGGTGGACATTGTGTTATATCAACATTTTCGTGTACACCTGGGATAGGGGGCATTAGACCTATACTACAGCTTGCCCGTGCTTCTGCAGAGTTATATCTAGTAGGAACTAGGATAGGGGCAGGATTTGTTACATTATATAAACTTATTGATCCGTTTGTCTGGGCCAAAGAACCCATCATCACCACATTAGGACCTTGCAATACAGGCACTTGGACATCTTTTACTAGTCCTGCATCTCGTTGCGAACGAACATTATGGGCAGGGTTAAGTGATGTATCAAGTAGTCATTCAACCCCTTCCAACCCTCCCTGATCATAGAAGATGTCAAACCTGTTTGAAGTGGGGATATTAAACTGGTTGTTAAAATGGCTAGGGTATTGATGTTCTTGTTGGTGTATCTGTTGTGGACAATCCCATCTGTCTAAATTATACCCCCAGTTGTTAGTTAGGGCACCGTGGCCCCAGCCATTTGTTGTTCCTGGCCATACTGGCCTAGTGTGGGTATAAGTTAGCTTGGGGTATGTCATACTACGCTGTTTTTTACCAAAAAATTCTAAGGTGAGTGGAACGATGGTACCTCTCCTACGCTGCGGCGGGAGAATGTTTGATAGAATATTTGGTAATACAGCGGAGTTTGTAAGGTTTAAAACTATACAGTCATTTTAAAATTTTGGGGGATTTTGCCCTATCCAGGATACCCTTCTGGCTGATTTAATGTCTCCTGCTAGCTGTTGTTTCCCCCAAGGGGCCAACTGCATATTGTCCAGACAGCAAGTGCAGGGCCTTACTTGTCAGTGCTGTGGGGAATTCTAATTGACCTGTTGCTAATGGGGGACACTTGCCAGTACTAGCACTAGGGGTGATGCATCTTCTATGAAATGCGATGTATCTTCTTCTGTACCTAGTATGGTCGATACTGGAGGGTTTGGGGGCTGAAACTCTCTTATCAGTGATTGATTAAGCGCTGTTACTGGGGTCTGTTCAGTGGGGTTGGCATGTATATTATTTATGACTCCCTCCGTTCCTAACGCGATTAGCTCTTTTGTAGAAGCAGCTAAATTTGTGACTATAGTTGATATATTTGTCACCTCTTCCACTATCCTTTTCTGATCCATGCCTAATTTCTTTACATCAGCAGACAGCTTATCTAGTTTAGCCACTACTGGTTTAATGAGTGCTTTAAATTTAAAGTCAATCATGTCAGCTATCCTGGATAGGAACTCTTCATCCACATTTTGCTTCACAGCATCATCTCCTTTCCCCCTATTTTTATCCTTAATTTTCGGTGGCGACACAGCCCTCTTCCTCCCAGAATGAGATCCACCCCGGTGCATTTGTGGTTTTCTGCACTTTCTAAACGCCCGTGTAACTGGGGCCTGAACAGGGGGGTCTACATCTTCGATATTTACCTGTGCACCCTCCTGCACAAGGAGATCTTGTTCTGTATCGTCTGCCTGGGATTTGGTGTCATTATCCTGGGCTAGGTCATGGTCAGATTCTATGAGAACGCTCTGATTTGGTGTCCCACTATCATGTATGTCTGTATCTGGGATTTCATTTCCCACATCCTGCGATGGTATGTCTACCCACGGTGAATTTGGAGGTGGGCTCAGGGGGGAAAGATTAGGGGATTGGCTTAAACCTAATGATTGTCTCCTTTCATTGTTGATCTTTGATACTACATGTACCATGTAATTGTCCATTGTATTTCCCCCAGCAACTGGAATCTTTTTTGGCATCCTCAGTTGTGTTAGTAGAGATGCTAAAATTTACTCCTATAAGAGCGTTTAGTAATATAAAAGAGCACAGGAATTACTCTACAAGTGAAACCAAGATGAAAATATATTCAAGAACAAATAGTCTTACTGCAGCCGGGCAAATTGTATTTCGCAGGGGCAGTATAACGTGCCCAGTCCAGTCACGGCCTGTCCGCCCTTAATCCGGGCTTCGTCCAACACGCGTTCCGCTTCGCGGAGAGCCCTGAATTGGTCTTATAGCCCTCAGCAATCAAGGGGGCGTGGTCGCTGCGGGAAGAGGCTACAGCTGTTTCTAAGCCTCGCAATCCCGCAGCGGTGAGACAGCAATCAGCGTCCAGCTGCACTCTGGGAACTCGAGTGCAGCGCTTGTGGCGTCCCAGCAAAAGCCCCGGTCACAGCAAACCAAAGGAACTCCTGTTCTCCGCAGCGCCCAACAACAGGATTCAGGACAAGTTAGTCAATGAGTGGCACCCGCGAAGCGGGTGCCGCGAAAGGTTAAGGGCTCGGTGAATGAGGGGGCGTGGCCGCTGCGGGAAGAGACTACAGCTGTTTCCAAGCCTCGCAGTCCCGCAGCGGTGAGACGGCAATCAGCGTCCAGCTGCACTCTGGGAACTCAAGTGCAGCACTTGTGGCGTCCCAGCAAAAGCCCCGGTCACAGCAAGCCAAAGGAACTCCTGTTCTCCGCAGCGCCCAACAACAGGATTCAGGACAAGGTAGTCAGTGAGTGGCACCCGCAAAGCGGGTGCCGCGAAAGGTTAAGGGCTCGGTGGATGAGGGGGCGTGGCCGCTGCGGGAAGAGGCTACAGCTGTTTCCAAGCCTCGCAGTCCCGCAGCGGTGAGACGGCAATCAGCGTCCAGCTGCACTCTGGGAACTCGAGTGCAGCGCTTGTGGCGTCCCAGCAAAAGCCCCGGTCACAGCAAGCCAAACGAACTCCTGTTCTCCGCAGCGCCCAACAACAGGATTCAGGACAAGGTAGTCAGTGAGTGGCTAAAGAGAAAGTTTGGGGAAAGGGATGAGCAGGGAAAGAAGGGCGCACAGCAGTCACTGGCCGCACCTGGTCTTAATAGGCCGTTCACACTCGCTGCAACTTGCCACTTACCACTTCCCTACTTCCAAGCTTGATTGCTGCTGCGGTGGTCTCCTAAAACGGCCCAGACGGCCCTCAGGCAGATCTGAGCCCACATGCGCTGCTGCCGCTGTTGTTTTGGGCGTGTTGCTGCGTCCTACGTGGGATGAAATAGGATCCGTGCTCTGTTTGGGGCTGTATGGTGCTACTGTATAAGTGCTGATGCGCGGCCCCTCAGCCAAACTCCTGCAGCGCTCCTGCCTTGCCTTGCTCCTGCGCTCCTGCCTTGCCTTGCTCCTACCTTGCTCCT
Source organism: Lissotriton vulgaris (assembly GCF_964263255.1). Taxonomy (NCBI): domain Eukaryota; kingdom Metazoa; phylum Chordata; class Amphibia; order Caudata; family Salamandridae; genus Lissotriton; species Lissotriton vulgaris. Next base: position 1,475,390,067 of record NC_141685.1, read on the forward strand.
GCCTGTCGATAACGTGCCCCCACTTGGGTAGAGGTTGCGGGGGGCAGAGAGCTGGGAGCTAGGAATCCGGAGCTGCCGAGCCAAGAGCAGCCGGCATCTTCCTCGTGCTTTCCTCACACGCCCACACGATCAGCGTGAAAACACGGAACCGGAACCTCGGAAGACCACTTGCAGTTGCGACCCATTTTTCTGAATAGCAAATAAAAAGAAATGGTAGTGAAAAACACTTAAATGTGCACTTTCAGTAGTGTGGCCAAGCGTAGACTGATTATGCTAATTTAACCAAAACTATACTCAGAAATATGTTTCTAATGGGAAAAAAAGTTTTCCACAACGCATTGATCAGTCACATTGCAAAATGACTACTAACAGGAAAATTCAAAAAATCCTGTTGATCAGCATTTTGCAACTCCCTGCAATTGGCTACAAATGCAGTGATGGAGACCTAAAAAGGAGGACCATTATCCGGTCCTGCATTTGCATTAACTTAATGCCACAAATCTTTAAATTGAGCCAATGGTATTCAACAGTACTGGTGTTGTTTTTAAAAATTAAAGTTGTCTTTCAGTGACCGACAGAACCACTGCCTGATACCCGGTCATATGGGGATATATTCCACCTTAAGGATGAGACACCATATACTTAGGGAGGCGATATCGGACCAATGACAGTTGCATTCTAAAACCGGTGGCACACTCCAAACAGTAGTAGAAAGGGGAGTGGCCTTTTTAACCCCCCCCCCTCACTAACTCCGATACTGTCCCAAAGTTCACTTTGTGAGTCTTAAAGCATTTCTAACTTGCAGTATATCTAGTGGTTAAGAAACATACAATTTTGTTAATTAAAGGCTCTGAGACAGCAAAACAGGCTTAGTACATCAGGTCCAAAGCTCCTAAACAGGTGCTAAATTAAGACAGTACAAATAATCAGTACTGGACTGGCTTAGTTGGTCATTTTTTCAGTGTTATTATAGTGCAGACCAAGCCCATAATGGCGGCACAGGACTGAACAGGAGAATCTAGTAATCGCCTAGTATCCAATGTCTGGATAATGTATTCCAGACACCGATTTGCTCCTGTACACCCAACACACACATTTTATTACCTCAAACACAGCAAAAAATGCATAATATTAGCCTTTGTGCCTTTAATGAAATCATGATTTTCTTCCTATTAAGACTGTGGAAGATCTGCATTTTACATCACAATAAACACAAAATAACTGATTTTTTTAAACCACGTGAAACACATATATTGCTCATAAATCATTTAAGAGAGTTTAAAGATTTTATCAGAAATTCTCGGATTAATCTGTTCATAAAAAAGTTAATAAAACAACCGGATTTTGCACTAGTTTTGCTATTTATGCAATTTTCACTGGAAATGACATATAACTTGCCTACGCAACAGGCTCATATTTAACATCCCAAAAAACTGAAGAAATGTATTTTAGCTTGTTTAAATAATAGAAGCACTGGAAATAGAGTGAAATTAGCCAACTGTATCCTTTGCTCGGTTTGCATCATTCTGTGTCACTCAAGGGGAGTTTATGTTGAAGAGTGTAGCTAGAACTAAATATTAATGTGATACAAGGTGAGTGCGAATAGCTTTGTCAAGATGTATAGTATTTCGAAGAACATATTAGCTACTCAGTCATGGCAGTTTGCAACATTTGGAAATCCAAACAAGCCGTCTCAAACCGTGCTAAATGTCACAAGATAGAAAGCGAGCCAGGCCGGGGATTCCAGTTCTATCCCACTGAGAAGGCATATTGAGAAGGAATTATAGAGTTTCCCGGCAAGGCAATAGCAGCCTGCCGGCCAAGTCGTTTTCTGGCGTGAAGAGCGGAAATTCTCCACATGGCGTTATGAAGCCTGCCAGAGTCTGCTGGCGTCGCTGCACTAAAGCACCCCGTGACGGCCACAGGTTGACAGCCTGCAGACAGATGCCGCGGCCTGCTTGGAAATTGTGATAGGAAAAGTCATTTCGCAGACATTCTGCAACAGTGTAAAGTCTGGCTAAGTGGGGTTACAAAGACGGCAAACAAGTGTGTGTGCTAATGCGATACACGTCACATTACATGTGTGGAAAATATAATAATTGGATTTCTTTATGCCTGTGGAGAAATTGTGATAGCGTAGACCACGGAGGATGAATCACCAAAATACCAGGGAGAGCAGAAGTGTTCCTCCCTTTGACCTCTGATGACATCACCGTGCTGACTCATTGTCCTTCCCTTAGCCATGCAACAGCCTTCGATTTGCTGCTGAGGGGCCGGGGAGGGCACAGTGTTGCTATTATGGAACAAACAGGGCTCCTAGAACCCTCTTACCTGACTTACCTATCATATTCCCGAAGGTGCTGAATATTGGATATAGGGAGGGATGTCAGTACCGGATTTAGGACAGTAGTACTTGGTAGCACAGGCACAATTTGTTTGATTATAGTTTGATGCAGAGAGCACTGTAACCCCAGGTGATAAAAACTCAACTAGTAAAGACAGGCAGTTCGAAAGTAGCTTTCTAGGCAAAACCCGATCAGATCAAGCGTGATAGCATATACTATGAAAATGGCTAGCTGGCAAGAGTTGGTGAAAACGTCTCGACTGTCAGTCACTCCTACTACCATTGGGGTAACTTTGTCTTATCCTTCAAATTGGAAGTGGGTAAACACATGTTCCAAACACCAAAAGTAGAAATATTGGGGAACCTGCTCCCATACAGGGAATTTAAAACATTGCATAAATATAAGAACCGGGTGTTTGTGTGTGTGGCAAATGATTTTTTTTTTGGGGGGGTGGCAGGAATAGCCCCGTTCCCATATTTCTATAGTATAAATTACAGTACACATTGACAACGTCCTTGACACCGTTCCCTAAGCTACGGTACTTACAAAACTGATAATTAGCAGAGACAGCAAAAAATTGACCACTTTCCTATGCAGTGTAATGATCAGAGTAAGGAAGAGTGACACGCCCTGAGCTAAAGCACAATAGGAAATAGATCTACACTTAGACATACCTGAGGAGTACTGGGAATACTCCCCTCCACAGACTAGAGAGAGCTCCATAAACAGAAAACCTAAGCTAACTCCTGTAACCTGATTCACGCCAAGTTTTTGCACCATTATACCACGCACCATCACAGATTAATTAATGTGATCAGGACTAAGGGATTCAACGTCATCAATGCAAAAAAAGAAGACTCAGGTTTTGAACTCTTAGGGGCATATTTACAAGGATTGCCGCAATGCTGATTTACCACTGCAGCACACAAAATCCTAACGCCATGTTAGCGCCGTATTTACAAATGGCGATATGTGGCATTAGGAACAGCTAGTGGCTGGTAAAAATGACCCCAACGCTAACATCAAGTCATAAGAAAAATACATGTTAGCGTGAAAAAAGTGACAGTCGGCCAATTAGCAGCATGAAAAATTGCGCTAGTCAGCCGAATGTCACATTTCAGCGTCTACCTGGAAAAACAACTTACAAATACTCCGCTAAGGAAAAAAAAAGAAGAGGAACCTGAATGCAGAATGGAGCAGCCAGGATCAAGCTCAGGACAGGACAACTACCCCACCAAAAGCCAGATGACCAGCCGGTGTCCAAGGGGAAGAGGAAAAGGAAATGCACATTCAGTCTGAAAGAGAATGAAATCCTGATTGTGGAGGTAACAATGCATTAACACCAGCTCTTCGTCAGCTCCAAGGTGTCATTGGTGACCAAAAACGTCATATAGTAGTCCATAGTGAAAAAGGTGAACTCCATTGCTGAAGTCAAGAAAACAGTGACAGACTACAAGAAGCACTGTCATGATGCCAAGAGCAAAACTAAGTATACAGGCAGCATTGCATTGCAGACCAGAGGTGGGAGTCCATTGCCCCAGGAGAAGCTTGATCCCTTTGGTTAGGCTATTGTCTGACAAGCTTTGATTGTGTAAGACATATGTGTACCGTCCCTTAATTTGTTCTTGATGGTAGGCAGTCAAAATATCGAATTGTTGATATCGAAGTACAATAATATCGAAAAAATAATATCGAAGGTAAGTAATATCGAATGTAAGTAATATCAAAGGTAAGTAACATCGATTTTGTTAATATCTATGTAAGTAATATTGATATTACTAATATCTATGTTACTAATATCGATGTTACTAATATCTATGTTAGTAATATCGATGTTATTTTTTTTTTAAATGTAATTTAAGTACATTTTGTATTTCAGTACCGTAGCGGGTTGTGGGTTTATAGGGGAATAGGGTGGGAAGTAATTTAATTATACTAAATTAATGATTAATTTATTAGGAATTATAAATAAATTTTTAATTCATAGGTAATTAATTTTTATTATTTAGTAATTTATTTGAATTCATTGATTAATTGATAATTATGTTCTGTAGCGGGTTATGGGTTTACAGGGGAATAGGGTGGGAAGTAATTTAATTATCATAAATTAATTATTAATTTATCAGGAATTATAGATTAATTATTATTAATAGGTAATTAATTTTGATTAATTAGTGATTTATTTTAATTAATTGATTAATTGATAATTATGTTCTGTAGCGGGTTATGGGTTTACAGGGGAATAGGGTGGGAAGTAATTTAATTATAGTAAAATAATTAGTTATTTATTAGGAATTGTAAATTAATTATTAATTAATAGGTAATTCATTTTTATTAATTCGTAATTTTTTTAAATTAATTGATTAATTGATAATTATGTTCTGTAGCGGGTTATGGGTTTATAGGGGAATAGGGTGGGAAGTAATTTAAATATAATTAGGTAATAATTTTTTTATTAATTGTTTTTGGTAATTATATTATTGTTAATTAATAATGAATTGGTAAATAATATTTATTAATTGGTAATTAAGTTTTATTAATTTATAAATTGATAATCATGTTAAGTGTATTATTCTATTATTGGTGTTTGTTGTGCGCTCATAGGGGAATAGTGTGTAAAGTAATTGATATGTAATTAAGTAGTTATTACATTTATATTTGTTTATTTGTTAATTAATTTATTGGATATTAATTATTAATTGGTAATTATTTTTTTATAATTATTTATTGGTATTTGTAAATAGTTCAGATGTATATAATAAATATTATTTTTAATATTTTAAAATAGAAATTTATTTATAAGTATGTTATTTTTAATGTCTACGCTATCCAACACTTTCCCTACTGTTGCACTCTCTGGAGTTGGAATAGTAATTTTACCCCTACGCTATCCAACACTTTCCCTACTTTTGCACTCTCTGGAGTTGGAATAGTAATTTTTACCTCTACGCTATCCAAAGCTTTCCCTACTGTTGCACTCTCTGGAGTTGGAATAGTAATTTTTACCTCTACGCTATCCAACGCTTTCCCTACTGTTGCACTCTCTGGAGTTGGAATAGTAATTTTTACACCTACGCTACCCAACGCTTTCCCTACTGTTGCATTCTCTGGAGTTGGAATAGTAATTGTTACCCCTACGCTATCCAACACTTTCCCTACTGTTGCGCTCTCTGGAGTTGGAATAGAATTTTTACCCCTACGGTATCCAACGTTTTCCCTACAGTTGCACTCTCTGGAGTGGGAATAGTAATTTTTACCCCAACGCTATCCAACGTTTTCCCTACTGTTGCACTCTCTTGAGTGGGAATAGTAATATTTACTCCTACGCTATCCAACGCTTTCCCTACTGTTGCACTCTCCGGAGTTGGAATAATAATTTTTAACCCTACGCTATCCAACACTTTCCCTACTGTTGCACTCTCTGGAGTTGGAATAGTAATTTTTACCCCTACGCTATCCAACGCTTTCACTACTGTTGCATTCTCTGGAGTTGGAATAGTAATTTTTACCCTCCCGCTAGCCAATGTTTTCCCTACTATTGCATTCTCTGGAGTGGGAATAGTAATTTTTACCCCTACGCTATCCAACAATTTCCCTACTGTTGCACTCTCTGGAGTTGGAATAGTAATTTGTACTTCTCTGCTATCAAACACTTTCCCTACTGTTGCGCTCTCTGGAGTTGGAATAGAATTTTTACCCCTACGGTATCCGACGTTTTCCCTACAGTTGCACTCTCTGGAGTGGGAATAGTAATTTTTACCCCAACGCTATCCAACGTTTTCCCTACTGTTGCACTCTCTTGAGTGGAAATAGTAATTTTTACTCCTACGCTATCCAACGCTTTCCCTACTGTTGCACTCTCCGGAGTTGGAATAATAATTTTTAACCCTACGCTATCCAACACTTTCCCTACTGTTGCGCTCTCTGGAGTTGGAATAGTAACTTTTACCCCTACGCCATCCAACGTTTTCCCTACTGTTGCACTCTCTGGAGTGGAAATAGTGATTTTTACCCCTATGCGATCCAACATTTTCCTTACTGTTTTTTTTTGGGAGTTGGAATAGAATTGTATTTCCTCTGTCATTTAATATGTTTTGTTTTGTTTTACTTAATGTAGTTTATAATTAATTTTAGAAATATTAAAAGTAAATCATTTTTTTTAATTTTTTTGTATATTTATTAATTTTTTATTTATGTTATTTTTTATGTTTATAGTTGAATTTGTATTTTATAATATTTTTTATTATTTATAAGTTATTACAATAATTATAAAAACGGATTATTAAGTAAGTATATATATATTATCTATTATATGTATTTGTTTAATATTTCTTTTATTAAATATTAATTTTAAATAATATAAAACATGTTTAACTATATTTATTACATGTTTAAGTATTTTTTAACTAATTTTACATATTGTTTTTAATTAAAAAAATGATATTTTTTTAAAACGATATTTTTGACATCTATATATTTTTTCGATATGTTTGTACTTACCTTGTTGTAGATAGGATGTAGATATTGTTGACATCGATATTTTTGTTGCAATATTTTTGTATCTCGATATTCTGACTTTCGATATTCTGTCATAGATCCGTTCTTGATATGTGACACTTTGCATTAGCTGTTGGGGTATCTTCCTTCTGCCACACAGCATTTCTAAATTGTTCATTGCATTTACCTTTTTCTATGTGTCAAGCATGGACATATAAGTGGATTTATGTGATGCTGACCAGGACAGTTCAACCTGTGTACTGCGTACACTACTATACATTTGATCAAGGGTAAAGCCTAGGCCATAGCTTACTCTTTAATCTTTATCTTTTCATTGTGTGTTTACGCTGCTAAAAGCAGTGCAGCTTTTCCAAATAACGTTTGATCCAACGCGGACCCAATAATTTCGACAGGGACAAACATTCAATTACTTCACTTACTTTGACCCATACATATACACTCAAAATCCCTGTTGTGCTGGTGTCAAGTTGCAAATTCCTCACCAATTCATACTCAGCTGTTCGATATTTAGACAGTGCACAATTTTACAATAAACCCTTTCGTTCAATTTTCCATCTTCTTGGTCGTTGGACCAATGAGTTGAAAAATTGAAGGCAATAGTTATTCAAATCATAGACAAACTAAAATAACCACACTCTCTTTGTTTGCAAATTGTTAAATTTTATCTAAATCAAATGCATTAATCTAAAAAATACCTCTTGAGAGAAAACACACTCTAAAAACATTTAGCAAATAATCAATCTCAAGAAACATATGTTGCATGGAGGGATAGATGAAGAGACAAAAGTACAAGAAGAAAACTTGAGTTATCAAAGATACCAACCCAAAGAATATGAAAGAGGAAAACCACCACCCGGCCTAGGTGGCGGCAGGGGCCCCCCAGATAGTGAGCCAGGAATCAAAGACTCTAAAATCAGGTCAAGGATAGGACTGGAACAGTTAGGCCCTCTGCAACCCGATAATCAGCAGCGCACCCTCTCTCTCTCCATGCCTAAAGCAGCAGCCACATCTGCCACCCTCACAACAAGACCCCATCCCTAAATCACCTATTCTTTATACCCTTACGATACATGTTCATCCCACTAAAGTTGCTAAAGTCACCTATTCTAGCTACGGGATTGGTTAAAAATGAGGAGCGGAAGGTCACCCTACCATTAGATCACACTTTTTGACTATCCCATTGTATAATTTCCGTTCCCACATATTCAGTATACATTCCTGTTCTCTCCTGAGGTTAATGTAACAAAATTAAGGACAAATGTTCATAAAATTACCATCTTGTGACTTTTTCACACAAAGACACTGAATAAAGGCTGCACACCAAGCGTCGTGTCCTTCACCGTGCTATGCTCTTTCAGCTTGTTCAGCATTCCAGCCACACAGTCACATAGTTTGTGCGCGCTGCAAGTTTCACTCATTACAGTTCAGCTAACTCAACACAAAATGGAGACTTGTCCATTTACTAAAAGATCAGAAAGTAGACATTTATTAATAATGTGAAAATGAAATTTTCACTATTAACCACTCACCTTATTCTATTTCTAATCCATGTTAAGAGTTAACCTAGCATAGCATAAGCAGGAAAGTGGCATTAAGTATTATAACAAAGAAACACGTCATGCTTTTACTACATATATATGCAATTTGCTATGCAAAACATTCATAACACGTTCTATACACAATATTATTAAATTTTTTCGTTATTTACATTTTGTTAGGGTTAGTTTCAGGCATATTGCAAAGTAAATCTCCCATGTGTGATGTGTGATTCCATGTTAATATACTTACTACTTAAAATTAGTGCATATTACAGGGGTACTTAATCCAAGCCGGTTTCATTTTGCAAAACCCCGCTCCTTCACACTCACAATATATCCCTGGAAATGTAGTTGTTTGTGGTCATAGAGAATAGAGTTTGTGCATTAGGGGGCACCGCAAGATCAAGATTATCTAAAAAAAGGTTAGCTGCCCAAAACACATCCACCCCCCTAGAAACACCTGGCTCCAAAGCCCAGCAAACCTTGGCCAACTGAACCACCCTCAATTTCATGAAAAGCATCCACTCTGGAATGCCCTCTGATCCCTATCCTCACCACATCTTCAAAAGAGCCAGGACCTGCATCACACACAATCTCCGCTGCACCATGAACTGCTCCATCGAGTTGACCACCATCCCAGATGACTGAGAGCATGCAGAGATCACCCCACGCTTAATAAGCCCTCTGCCAACACAACTGTCCTCAAGAACTACTTATCCATCTCCCTGCTCCCCTTTCCAGCCACAGTCAGCGAGAAAGCCATCAACGCCCAACTCTCTGAGGTCATCAAGGCAAACCACATTGTGGACCTGTCCAAATCGGGTTTTAGAAGCAACCACAGCACTAAGACCACTCTCCTCACCGCCACAGATGACATGCACACCCTCCTTGACTGAGTCAAAAATGCTGCCTTCATCCTCCTGGACCTCTCAGGCGCCTTTAACACCGTCTCCCAACACACTCTCTATGCAAGACTCCACGGCACCAGCATCTGTAACAAAGACATAGAATGGACATGCCCCTTCCTCACCAGCCGAGCAGAGAGAGTCAGGCTTCCACCTTTAAATGTAGAACCCACAAAGATCGGCTGCAAAGTGCCTCAGGGATCCTCCCTGTGCCACACCGTCTTTAACATGTACATGGCCTGCTTCCAGCCATTGTCAGAAGCCAGTGGCACCATTTTTTCTTCCTTTCAAAAATGACACACAGCAGATTCTTTCCCTCACCAATGAACATAGAGCCACCAAGAGCAATTTCCACAATGGAATGGAGGCAGTCACCTCCTGGATGAAGTACAGCTCCTTCAAACTTAACTCAGACAAGATCATAGTCATTATCCTGGGCCCACCCACTCCTCCTGGGACAACTCCTGGTGGCCTGCAGCGCTCGGAAATCCTCTGCCCCGGACCAAGCATTAAACTTTGCATCATCCTGGACTCCTTGCTCTCAATGAACCACCACATCAATAATGTATCATCCTCCTGCGTCCACACACTCTGCCTACTTCACAATATCTTCCAGTGTATCTCGACCCGGAAAACTTTCTCCCACACGCTCGTCAGCAGCAGACTCAGGTACGGCAATAAACTCTATGCCAGCACCACCCAGAAACTTCAAAAGTAACTGCAGATCATCCAAAAAGCCTCCACCAGACTCATCCAGCAGATCCCTCACCACAGCCACAACACCGCCCACCTAAGAGACCTTTATTGGCTATCTAACAACAAAGGGATCACCTTCAAGCTCCTTACAAATGCCTACTAAGCCCACCACAATTCCAGACCTACTTTGCTCAACCCCCGCCTCTCATCCAACACTCCCACCAGACATCTTTGCACCACCCACCTGACCCTGGTGACAATTCCACATATTCACAAGACTACAGCTGGAGGAAAAGCCTTCTCCTACCTCACTGCAAGGACCTGGAAGTCCCTACATCTGCACATTAGGCAATCACCATTGTTACTAAAATTCAGGAAGGACTTCAAGACCTGGTTCTTCCACTGAACCGCAGATTCACCCCCCCTCAGCGCCTTGAGATCCTCACAGGTGAGTAGTCGCAATATACAAGAGTACTGATTTATTGGTTGATTGGTTTATTATTGTGGCCCACACTGGTTTAATTAGTGTAAACATCTGCAACTTGTAAAATCTATGTTGTACTTTTGCATTTTTATATGTGAAACTATTTATGGGGGCACAGCTACAATATATGCACAGTAGAATTCAGCACAAGACCTATTTGACATTGTTTTCCTACAAGACTGAGTCCCTTGTGGTCTGTCGTGTGTGTGAAATGTCCTTACCAACAAGCAGGCCGTTCCCATAGGTACCATTCTCGAAACGATGATTGATGACAGATTTGCCGGAATGGATTAGGAGTTATACGCACTGCCAGGGTACTTTGCTAGTACATTATTTAATTCGTGCAGTTGGTCCACAATTGCCTGCATGTTTATTGAATAGGTGTGCTTCCTGTTGCAGGGTATGTGTGATGTTTCTACAGGTAGCACAAGTTCCACATGTGTGCAGTCCATACCCCCAACACATGGGGGAACTTAGCTATGGCATAGAAGCCTTGCTTGTTGTCCTGTTGTTACTGCACAGTGTGGGGGAAGTAGAGGTACTGTGGGGTGAGGCTAATAATGGCATCCAGGACAAGGGGGAGGAACCTGAAAAGGATGCCTGGGTTTCTCCTGCCACTATGGCAGTGGTGGTTTGAAAAGTTCCTGACACCAGCATGTGCTGGACAGCAAGTAGCTTGGCCTGTTATGGGATGTTGATGCAGCGCTGGCATGTGGGCTGCAGGCTTGGCGCAATCTGTTTCGGAAGGCGGACCATGGACCCCGTCTTAAGCCTGTTGGGGACAATGACCTCCTCTTGCCTTTGGTCAATTAGGGTAATCCTCTGACGGTATATCTGATCCTATGTCTCGCATTGCCTCTGTGGTGGTGCTGGTAGTGGTAGTGGTATCCTTGGTGCTCCCAGCTGCAGAAGCATGAGTCCATGGTGTAATTGTGCTATCCAAGTTGTTTTGGGTCTGTTAAATATTTATGCAAGTGTGTTGGCATCCTTTTTAAGACTAGATAATTCCTAGTGGTACATAATTGCCGCTAAAGGGGCTTAGGGACAGATGTATGCAGCAAGAATTTTGCGACTCCCTAATTGTGAATCACATTTAGAAAATCGCAAAATGAAATGTATGAAGATATATAGTACACCTTTTAGGATTCTTAGGGGGTTTGCAAATGACCTACCTCATGAATATTAATGAGGTAGGTCGCAATTTGCAACTCCCTAGGAATTGAAAAAAATCACTGGGATGGTGGCCTACTGAGATCAGCAGACCACCATGTCCTTGAATGCTTTTCAATAGGCAATCTTTTTTTTCTATAAATCAGCCGGTTTTCCTTAAAGGAAATAAAAAGCTTTACAAAACTAAAAATGAAAAGTTTGCTTATATATTTTAAGATCAGGCATTGGTCCGTGGGATCACAGCCTGCTCTTAAAAATGGTTTTACAAAAATTCACATGGGGGAAGGGGTCCCTTGGGGACCCCTTTTCATTTTTGATTGGGTTACCACCTACTTGATGTTGGTGGTAAAATGTGAATGTTTCGCGACCACAATTGCGGTCACAAAACATTCATACATACTGATGCGATTCAGTAATAGGAATGGACGCCCTACACACACCCCTTCCTAATTCCGAATTGCAAACCAATTTTGCGATTTGGTAACAGGTTACGGAATAGCAGAATTTGGTTTGCTTCATTGGAAAAGCAATTTTTGTGTTCACATAAGGGAAGATTCTTGGAATGTGCCTGTTGGCGAATGCAAAAATCCTTGATACATGTGCCCCTTAGCGGCAGTTTGTGATCTATAGCGGCGTAGCTGAAATTCTGTGGGTTTAGCAGGTGTTTTACTGTGGGAATGCCTACCTTGCATACATTTTTGGTAAGCATGCTAGCCGAACTGCCATTGTTGAAAATAGGTGCAAACTGTGGAAAATGTCGCTAAAGGGTTTTGTGACACTTTGTAAATAAGGCCTTAAAAAAAGAAGCCACGGCATCATCAAAAAATGACGCTTTGGTGGCGTTAAGTCTTTGTAACTATGCCCCCTAGTATGTAAATACGCTGGGGTTTGAGAAATTTGGACAACTGTAATATGCGCCCTTTCAAATATTGTGGTGGAGAAGGCTGATGAATACACCAATGTCATTGTTAGGATGTGTGGCCCAAATGCGATCGGCCAAGAGGAAATTAATTGCCATAACATTGCTACTTGGCAAGCGAGATATGACAATGTTACAGAATCTAGAAGACACTTACACAGAAAAACAATATTTCATAGCTGAAAATTAGAGATATATGTGGTCCCTTTAGGGTGAATACAACAAGACCAGCAAGATCAGATGGAAAACAGAACATGACACATCACTCACTGTGGTATGTACAATGTTGTGTTGCACATGGTTTGATGTGCCACAGAGGCAAAGGCTAGAAAAGGTATTTTTTAGTTGCATAGCTGTTCTATAGAAAGGAACATGTGGAATGACTATCTGAATGGGAAACAGCCTTTATAACGCAGGTATTACCAGTACCATGCAATACAGTTACCATGCATCAGTTATCATGCATTGCCTTTAGAACGCAATTCCTTTACCACACATGACTGTCCCAAACATTTACCTTTACCATGCATGCCTTTTCAATGCAATGTAAGTGTATTTAAGGTATGTGTGTATGTATGTATGTGTCTATTTATGTGTATACATAATTATATATATGTAGGCTGTCCGGTTTTAAGTTTGATAAAATCCCATCGAAAGGGAAATAGCCCTCACCAGTGTAAACATATAAACACTGAAAAAATACCTGCACAACCACAAACTTAATGCCATTCAAAGAAAGAAAAATAAGAGTAAAAGTATTTTTATTTTTTCCTGAAGAAGCCAATATAATGTAACTTTGTTATACAAGGTAGCAGCAAGAAAGACTGGGCTAATATTATTCTGCTTGCGTTTTGTTGTTTAGGGATGTCACTAAAATATTGTTTCTTCTTCCTTTAGCGTTTTTTAACGTTTTGTGGTCTTTGATCTAAAGGTTTAAGGTCTTGTTTAATTATTTTAAAAACTGTAGGGATCAGGAAATATCAAAATCTTATTAGATTTTTTGACTTTGTTTGATTCTATCATTGATAGGTAAAGTGGCTGGTTTCATAACAATTTTTCCCAATGTGTCAATGTGTACCATCATATTTACCGCAGAGAATTGGTAAAAACGTTTAATACATCAGCCCACTTTTCTAGTGAGTCAGAATTGATAGTCAGAATTGCCAAATACCCCAGGCTTTAAACATTCAGTGCAAGGTGTAGTGACAGGCATATGTGAAACGAGGGCTGCCAATAATCACCTGGGATAGTGGTGAAAAGATGCCACCAGACTAGTGTTAAACATGGAAAGCAGTGTCACATGAAATGCTGCTGCAAAAAGTTCTTACTAAGTACATCAAAGATTGGAGTGATATTGTTTGTATCTGGAGTGTTTCAGCTACGTATGTGAAAAGATTGTGTGATGACCTGTCAAAATCAATACCTGAGCTGAAGTGCTTCCCTGTAAGAGATCATTGCCACTTGCTAGATGGTGGTGAAAGCATCTTTACAATCTTCTGAGTTAATGAAGAATGGTATTGACTTTTTAGTCCATTCCGGTGCACTGTTTTGTTATCCACTGGAACTAAAATGCAAATATTTCTCATGCTGTGCTATGTGTGCCTTCAAAGAAACAGCCATCCCAACTGTGTCACTTAGCTGGTGGTTCTCAGGCCTAGAGGCTGTGAATGCTATATTATCAATGTGGCAACAATTTACAAATGTTTACTAAAGGAAAGAAATGTGAGGATCTTTCTTTGCATATTGATAGTGATGTGAAAAAGTACACTCTGCTGCATTTGTAGATTTTTACAGGAAAGCATGACTGCTGTGGTGGGCATAATAAAAAAAACTAGAGTCTGAAAACAACCTTGTCTACCAAGTGTTCAGCATAAGTGGTGTACATGTGAAACATCTCCTTGAGAATAGGCTGAGAACACTTTTAATGACTTTGGCACTGCAGCATGTTCCAAGGAAATGTTGAGGAGCAATTCTGGAACTCTTATTTTCCAATGCATGAGAAATAGCTTGCAATGATGCATAAACATGCCCCTTCACAAACCATGACCAAAAACTCACTGAAGAAGTATTGTATGATGTACTACAATAAGGTTGATTTGTAAAAATGTATTTGGATCGCATATAAACTGCACGTAAACTGTCTATATACCATGCACTATCAGTGCAGAAAGCAAGCAAATCTAAAAGCAAAACATTCTATAAACACTGGAAAAACACAGTTTCTATTGTATTTAATGGTGCGAAACTGTGTAACCACTGATAACCACTGTTTTTTTTGCTATTGAAATCACTTGAAAAACACTGACAAAACCCCACCAGAAGTTACCAAAAATAGAAACTGAAAACAGGAAAGGCTATATATATGTTTTGTATATTAGGGTTTAGGAGTGGGTAAGGTTATAGGGTGGTAAAGGGGGGAAAAGGTTTAGGGCTGGGTAGGAGTATAGGAAGGTATCCCTAAACTGCCCCTTATAGGTTTTTTTGCATTTAAAACTTTAGGACAGGGGACTAAGTCCCAGAGTCCTATAATAGCTGCCAGCAAAACATTTCTGATTTACTGGAAGCCAATCAGAGTCCTCGCTCCCTGATTTTTGCTTATCATAATGTAGTCCAAAGGGTTAATGTGCTAGCTGCAAAGCGTGTGTACGCCCAGAATCCATTTGTATACATATATATATATATATATATATATATATATATATATATATATATATATATATATATATATATATACATATATATATATATGCAGTAAGCGTGACAGAGTCTGCCCGAAGAGGGACTTTTTGTTGGAACACGAGAGTGATTAAGGGCAGGCTGGTGACGCCAAAGACTGACTTTGGCTTGGACCTAGGGAAGCCTTAAAATTGTAATTCTCGGGGCACAGCGAACCTGACATCCTAAAGCAACAAGAGAATGACCTTGCAACAATCGCCCAGTGGAGGGTTAAAAATAAAGACAATCGAGTGAACCACAGGCACCAGAAAGCACCACGAGCAATTAAGGGCGGTCCACCGAGGACGAACTTTAAAATGATGAGCAAAACAGGTGGTTTCACTAACAATGATGCGAGCAGTTACGGCGCACCTCTGAGGAAGTTCTGAGGCAGAACGAAACATGTAAGGATTGCCGTTTGTGAATAAAAAATGGATGCAAGTTTCGCTGGAGGGGTGCGGCTGATTCTTTCCTTTGGAAGGGATTTTGGCAATATATATATATATATATATATAGATATAGATATAGATATAGATATATTACCTACTGGCGGTCGCCAGTAGGTATATATAGTTAGGATTTTTTCTCTATGGGATTTTTGAAAATTCTATGTCTAATAACTTTGGCGTTTGTGGACGGAATTGGCTGAAATTTTCAGGAAAATGGAACATTTTGTTTCTGAGCAGCCCCCGACAATTTGGGGGGGTTTCATCAAGGGGGGGCCGAGAAAAAAGGGGGGTCCCAAAACACGTTTTTCCCATGTTAATTTCCATAGGGCGGTTGGCCTCACTTTTAGCTCGAACGGCTGAATGGATTTGCACGAAACTTGGCAAAATTGTAGGGACTGTTAGCCCGATGTGCCTTTGCTAGGTCTCAATATATGTGCTCCAGTGGATTTTGAGTAATTTAGGTTCAAAAAAAGATATATATCTGGGCGGAGCCTAACCACAGATCTGATCTGATTGGCTGTCAGCACTTCATCCAAGAAGTGTTGGCAGCCATCTTGGGACCAATATACATGATAGCACCTCATTAAAAAGCATTGTAGTTAATAGAGGGTTTTAGGACTTTAGTTACATTATAAATCATTTGTTGATGGTACCATACTCGTTTTAGGAATTGTGGTGGGTTCTAAGGTGATTTTACCATGAGAAAAAACCTTCTGTTGTGATATCATGAATATTGTTTGAAAGAAAACTAATATCTCATGATTTTCCCACAGTGGTTTGGAAGGGGGTCTATAAGCTAAACTGAAAGCATATTTTCTGTAAATTCACATTATCTTTCTCAGTCATGTGAAAATGAAGTCTGACATTCTCAGTAAAACATGTACATCCAACAAGGACAGAGACTGTCAGTTGATTCCTTTGTGTTCTACTGCAGCCTCCTAGAGTGTTCTGAAGAACAACTAGAGCGCTAACAGTCCTACTTATTACAAAGGTATGGCACACCTGAAGCCATCTTGATTGGAATAAAGTGGTAACTCTTAAAACATTTAATTTAAAAAGAAACAACATGAGGGGGTATATTTTGCCATAGAAAGTATGATTAGTGCTGCAGAATGAAAAATTAGGGCACATTTTGAGTGACTTCTCAAATCCTTTTCTATTTCATTAAAACATTCTGACATGCAGTCTCCCAAAATGGCCACCAGAGGCAAAAGAGCCCAAATGTAGCCCAAATATCACCCAGATGTAGCCCAAGTATAGCCCAATGACAGAATGTCCCAGAGTGTTCTAAAGAACAACTAGAGCGCTAACAGTCCTACTTATTACAAAGGTATGGCACACCTGAAGCCATCTTGATTGGAATAAAGTGGTAACTCTTAAAACATTTAATTTAAAAAGAAACAATATGAGGGGGTATATTTTGCCATAGAAAGTATGATTAGTGCTGCAGAATGAAAAATTAGGGCACATTTTGAGTGACTTCTCAAATCCTTTTCTATTTCATTAAAACATTCTGACATGCAGTCTCCTAAAATGGCCACCAGAGACAAAAGAGCCCAAATGTGGCCCAAATATCACCCAGATGTAGCCCAAGTATAGCCCAATGACAGAATGTCCCAGAGTGTTCTAAAGAACAACTAGAGCGCTAACAGTCCTACTTATTACAAAGGTATAGCACACCTGGAGCCATCGTGATGGGAATAAAGTGGTAACTCTTAAAATATTTAATTTAAAAAGGAACAAAATGAGGGGGTATATTATGCAATAGAAGGTATTATTAGTGCTGCAGAAAGAAAAATTAGGGCACATTTTGAGTGACTTTTCAAATCCTCTTTTATTTCATTAAAAAATTCTGACATGCAGTCTCCCAAAATGGCCACCAGAGACAAAAGAGCCCAAATATCCCAGATGTAGCCCAAGTATAGCCCAATGACAGAATGTCCCAGAGTGTTCTAAAGAACAACTAGAGCGCTAACAGTCCTACTTATTACAAAGGTATGGCACACCTGAGGCCATCTTGATTGGAATAAAGTGGTAACTCTTAAAACATTTAATTTAAAAAGGATCAAAATGAGGGGGTATATTTTGCCATATGAATTATGATTAGTGCTGCAGAAAGAAAAATTAGGGCACATTTTGAGTGACTTCTCAAACCCTCTTCAATTTCATTAAAAAATGCTGACATACAGTCTCCCAAGATGGCCACCAGAGACAAAAGAGCCTAAATGTAGCCCAAATATCACCCAGATGTACCCCAAGTATAGCCCAATGACAGAATGTCCCAGAGTGTTCTAAAGAACAACTAGAGCGCTAACAGTCTTACTTATGACAAAAGTATGGCACACCAGAAGCCATCTTGATTGGAATGAAGTGGTAAGTCTGAAAACACTCAATTTAAAAAGGAACAACATGAGGGGGTTAATTTTGCCATAGAAAGTATGATTAGTGCGTCAGAAAGAAAAATTAGGGATCATTTTGAGTGACTTCTCAAATCCTCTTCTATTTCATTAAAAAAATTCTGACATGCAGACTGAAACATGCACTTTGAATACCAGCAGCAGACGTCCCTGGTGAGCAGTAGCTTTACTACAGTGATCTAATGTGCAACTAGAGTGCTAACATTCAGAATTTATGGCAAATGTGTGACACATCTGAATGCCTTCTTGATGGAACCAAAGTAAACAAGCATTGAAAATGCAATAGATCTCGCCCTCGTTTAAGTTAAAGCCATTCTGTTTGTAATGAGGTGGCTTTTTAGCTTTGCTTTTATTAGTGTTTTTTCAACTTTCATGTAAATAACATGCATCTGTATGCATATAAGTATATGTATGCATGCATTTATGTTTGTATTTATATAGATATACAGATGATATATGTTTTTATATGTATGTATATATATATATTCACTGAAAAAACCCATAGGCTATAGACCATATATAGTTAGGAATTAGCATTTACAAAACCTTGAAAATTCACTGAAAAAAACATAGGTTATAGACCATATATAGTTAGGAATTAGCATTTAGAAAACCTTGAAAATTCACTGAAAAAACCATAGGTTATAGACCATATATAGTTAGGAATTTGCATTTACAAAACCTTATTTTACTCACACAAAACCATTGAAATTCCATATATAGTTAGTTGCACTAACTATATATCGCGCACCCGCAATCCACTGCTGATGATGTCACATATTACATCATTCATGACATGGTCAGTGACATCACTGATGACATCACTGATGACATGTCAAATGACATCACTGATGACATCTCAAATGACATCATTGATGACATCACTGATGACATCTCATTTGACATTACTGATCACATCACTGATGATATCATTCATGTGATAATACGATGAACCTCTTCAGACTCTAATATAACCTTAGATACAATCAGTGTAAACAGACACTCACAGACTGTCACTCATCCATGGAGTTACTCACACACCTAGTCAGTCATGCAAAGAATCAATCACACCTCAATTTCCTCAACTATACAGTTATACAAACTTTACTTGTTCAAACATATACTAACACATATTTACTCTCTTATACAATCCCTGATACAAGTTCACAATGATCCATACAGCCACTCACACATTCACTGGCTCTTATGCACAGTTATTTATATATGTCAACTCTCACATGTACTGTGTTTTACATATGTACTTACTTTGACATGTAGCACTGAGATATCCATTCACTCACCAATACACTCATGCACACAGTCAACCGCCCATACAGCTGTTTCCACATGCACTTTTGAAACCATACATCTAGTGAATCAACTGCTCACACATCTATGCACAGAGTCATACACCTCCCAGCCACCCACACACACACTCTGTCTCCCATACAAATACTTGGTCAACCAATCAATAACCCATATAGTTACTCATATAGCTACTTATCAACACATGCAACAGTTTACAGAACAACAGACATAATGATGCACAAATTAAGACAGTTTAGTCACTAACCCATGCACTAACCCATGCACTCAGTGACACATTTAATCACTCACTCATACAGTCAGTCATGCACCTACTAAATCCTTCATCCAGACACTTATACATCCACTCATTCTTCAATATGTGAGACATATTTTAACTTTACAGAAACATACAGTCACTGGATGTTGTCATCAGTGATGTCATCAGTGATGTCATTTGAGATGTCATCAGTGATGTCATCAGTGATGTCACTGACCATGTCCTGAATGATGTAATATGTGACATCATCAGCAGTGGATTGCGGGTGCGCGATATATAGTTAGTGCAACTAACTATATATGGAATTTCAATGGTTTTGTGTGAGTAAAATAAGGTTTTGTAAATGCGAATTCCTAACTATATATGGTCTATAACCTATGGTTTTTTCAGTGAATATATATATATATGTATATGTATGTATATATATATATATATATGTATATATATATATATGTATATATATATATATATATATATATATATATATATAAATATATATATATATATATATATATATATATATATATATATATATTAATGTAGGATGTATGGAAACCTTTTGTAAATAAACTAAATGGAACTTTGAAATCTTTATTGGAGTGCGACCCGTTTACTTTCTGACCAAGAAAGGGAGTGGTCTGCTCGACCGCGGGGTTACGCACGGCTGGAAGCAGCACTTGGACCGCGCAAAGAGCATTGAAAGTACAGATATATTAATGTAGCTAGCTCAGTGGATAACTTGTCAAAGAGATCCTTTTGTTACATGCAGTTTATAAGTTACAGTCCTTCTAACATAGCACAGTGAGCTTTGAACTGGTATCATGTAGCTGCATACAAAATTGTGAGACATAGCCTTAGAACCTTATGGTTTTTTCCTGGTATTTAGTTATCCTTAGGTGGTATACAACTGTTACAACGAAGTTTTTACAACGCACTACCATTACAACGCAGGCATTACCACGCATACCATTACAACGCATTGCGCTGGGGGGCGCTCTAGGATAGGGAATAAGTATAATTTTATATCCAACACCTTCCCTAGTGTCCACGGGGACTGGAGTTGGAATATAAAATTATACTTACCACTATCCAGCACCTCTAAGCGCTATGCGTTGTAACGGTATTCGTTGTAAATACCGCGTTGTAATGGTATGCGTGGTAAAAGTATGCGTTGTAACGTCATACATCCTCGTTAGGTTGCTAAAAAGGATTTGTTTGGGTAGGAATACATTCTTATTAGTGAGGTCAACCCAACCACTGTCTTACATTTTAAACCCTATGTTTGTACTTCTCCAGACCAAGCACCTTTAAAATATACTGCCTACCAGCATGGATGACATGTGACTCCTAAACTATGAAGTCCTCATTTGTTTTATATGACATTTCCTACATATTTATATATATACTTGTTTGATTCATTGTCTCTGTATAATGTGTGTGTAATGTAAAGTTCTGTGACACCCTACATTTGTATGAGAAGCGCTATAACGGAAATTAAATATATGTGAGCATGGAAAGAGATGAAGGGCAGCCTTGGAGGGTGGTAGTGAGGGAATCCATGGAGATGGTGCACAAAGATTGTTGCACCCAGCACCATCAGTCCTAATCTCAGGACTGTCTGGAAATTTTTCTGCAATGTTTTCCATATTTTTGCTCTGGATTCCTCCTAGACGCTTCTCCTTCTTAAGCAGATGACTTCTCTGGGTGTAATACTTCCAAAACACAAGAAATACAGGACAACAGATAATCCAGATGAGGTTGGAAACTCTTTAAAATGGCAACATCTGGTTTACTGAAGGTCTTTTAATGAGGACCTATGTTGACTTATTGTCACACGCATCAGTTCTCTAACTATGTAGTACGTTTCTGGGAGAATACATTTTATTATTCAAAGTGAAAAAAGTGCTTACATGACAAATAAAAAAAAAATCAGCTAGTTCTTTAGGGCCCAATGCCATCTTGTAAATGCACATATTAAAATATATTGGGGCATATTATCAAGGACCGGTGTTAAAATTATCGCAGTTTTATCGGCAGGAAACTGCCGATAAAATCGCGACAATGGGCTTGATAATACGCCCTTGTTAATTCCCATAGAAGCCCATGTTAACATCAGAACATGGGCTTCTATGGGAATTAACAAGGGCGTATTATCAAGCCCATTATTGCTGTTTTATCGGCAGCTTCCTGTCGATAAAACGGCGATAATTTTAACACCGGTCCTTGATAATATGCCCCATTATTTCTTTATTGCAAATAGTCCTGTTAGAAATTGGGTATTTAGTTGTGAACGGTGTGAGTCCTTCACAAGTAATAAGTCTGTAGTTGTATTTTTACTGGGAATCAAGTACCCCATTGAACCTCTTGACTCTGTTAGGGTAGCGAAACAGAGCAGTCCAAGGCCTACTCAGGAGCTGTGGTGTTGGCTAGTAAACAACCCTCAATAAATCATTGTTTAGTCAGTGCATTTAAAAAAAAAATGTACTTTTATTACACACACAGTACTAAGGGCCCGATGTAGGTAGGGCGTTACCGATCTGTAACGGCCGAAAATACCGATTTTTGGCCCTTACCGATCGGTAAACAGCCATCGAGATGTAGGGAACAAAAAACATAAAGATTCGGAGTGAAAACCGAATCGGAATGAGTACCGAATGGGAAAGAATCCGATACGTACATACCGAAAATCGGATATGTAACGAATCGGAAAAACACCGAATCGGATGCAAACACCGAATCGGTCCATGTACCGAATCGGTAGTGACACCGATTCGGAAATTCACCGATTCGGTCCATGTACTGATTCGGTAGTGACACCGAATCGGAAATTCACCGATTCGGTCCATGTACCGAATCGTTAGTGACACCGAATCGGAAAATCACCGATTCGGTCCATGTACCGAATCGTTAGTGACACCGAATCGGAAAATCACCGGTTCGGTCCATGTACCGAATCGGTAGATAGACCGATTCGGATATGAGCCGAATCGGAAAACATGCCGAATCGTATGAATCGCCGATCGGGAAATTCCCCGATTCCGACAGATGGGGAGATGTAGGGAGGCACAGAAACACCGAAATCGGCTCAAAATCGGTAGAATTTACTCGGTATTTACCATGGATTGCAATCAGGTGGTAACCAACTCCAACCCATATAAACAGGCCCAAAATGCATTGCAACTTGCAGGATGGCAGCTTTCTATGTCATTGCGAGGCGGCTACGGCTACAGCAGGAAGGACAGAGGGAATGGCTAAGAAATGAACAGGTCTACAGACAGAGGAGAACCCTCTTCATGCTCACAGAGGCAGAGATACTACAGAGATACAGGCTGGACTCTGACACCATACTTGAGCTCATCAGGGATCTCAAGCCATTCTTGGACCACCACACCCCAAGGGCACACGCCATCCCTGCGCACATCCAGGTGCTATGCAGCGTACACCTGCTAGCGTCTGGCAGCTATCAAAGTGGAGTAGCAGCAGCAGGAGGGGTGAGCCAGAGCAGCCTGTCAAGGTTCTTCCACACATTCCTTGACGCCATGATACACAGGATGGACCAATACATCTCTTTCCCTGCAACCCACGCAGAACTGCTACAAACCAAAGCTGACTTCTACCAGATGGCACAATTTCCCCAAATCATCGGTTGCATAGATGGCACGCACATTCCGATTTGCCCACCAGCGGACACCGAATACATATACCGCAATCGCAAGTCTACACACACCATCAACGTGCACCATCACAGACCTGGTTGCAAAATTTCCAGGGAGTACCCATGACTCCTATATTTTCCAACAGAGCGGCATCTATGCACGGCTGATGGCTGGCGAATTTGGTGAAGGATACCTCCTAGGTGAGACACATCATCAGACCCCCATAACACATAGAAGCTAGGTGGAATACATGTATGCATGTGTGTAATGTAACCCCTTTCTCTTCCAGGCGACAGTGCATATGCCCTCCGCTCATTCATACTCACCCCCTACCTCAACCCCTCCACACCCAGCCAAAGGAGGTATAACCGGGCCCACATACGCACAAGGAATGTTGTCGAACGGACCTTTGGCATCTGGAAAAGTAGATTCAGATGCCTGCACAAGAGTGGAGGTGCAAGGCAGTATACCCCCATCACCTGCTGCAAGATCATAGCTGTATGTGCAATGTTACACAACCTTGCAGTGAAGAAGGGCACTGAGGTGGAGTTGTCTGACTACGAGGACCATGACGACGACGAAGCTGTGCCACTGACACAGCCAGCTGGGGTGTGTACGCCAAGTGATGGCAGATACAGACGTGAGGAGATTACTGAGAACTATTTCTGAGTGAGTACAGATGCAAAGACAGCTAAATGTTGGTTGGGAAAAAACACATTTTAATACTGTTGCAACACAGTTACAGCACTGATGTGCAACAAAAAATGGTGTATAGGAAAAAAACAAAAGTCCAAGGTTCAGGTTGCCTCACCCGCCCTTGCAAGGCTATTTCTTTGCCCGCTTGCCAGACCCACTGGGGTGTCCCTCAGCCCCCTCTGAATGCCCAGCAGCATCAGCGGAGCGCCTGGTGTTCCTACGTGGCTCAGACGCAGCGCTGGCCGGGCTGCTGCGGCTGCTGCTGTCCCCAGCATCACCCAGGTCCAGGGCAGGATTGGAGGCCGTGTTCGAAATAATCATGGCCTCCATAGCAGTGGTGATCCGGGCCATCCCCCTTGTGAGCTCTGCCGTATGCTGACTCAGGCTAGATTCCATGTTCGCGCTGCGATGGCACAGTTGTGCCGTCGCCGCAGCAAGGCGGCTCATGGCGCGGTTCAGCACCCGGGCATCCCGCCTTCGCACAAGCTCATGCTCCTCCTGTCTGCTAGATGATTGGGTTATGGCAGTGGTTAGCCTGCCTAACCCTGCTGCCACCTCCTTGTTCGATTCCACGAAGGCCTGAAATCCCTTGACCATTTCTCCCATCTGCAGGTTGTGCTGCAGGAGCTGGCGTTGGCAGGCCATCGTGGATCTTGCCTGTTGCCTCTGAATCTTCACCATCTGTCCCTCGAGGCCCAGGAATACACTGCCCTCCCGTGCTGGTGCAGCAGTGGTGGTGATGGTACGGCGCCGGGCACTGCTGCTTCCGGCCTGCTGAGTGGGCTGGGGTGCCACTGGTGGGGGTGTGGTGCTGGCCGGTCCCTGAGCCCCTGCTCCCAGGACAGGTTGTACAGGTGGCAAGGCCATGGTTGTGGCAGGAGCTGGTGTAGGCGGAATGGTGTCCCTTGTAGGGGAGTGCTCTGGGGAGAACTGCAAGGGGGGTGTGCTGGCCATTTGTGGGGAGTGCAGTGCATCGAAGTCTATCACCAGGTCTGCCTCCATACCTAGCCCTAGGGTGTTTCCGTCCTCCTCCTCCTCCTGGCCAGCCTGGCTGGTGCTCGGCCCTGCGAGTGCAGTGTCAGACGGTGCTGCTCCCTCTGATGTCAATGTTGTTCCGCCTGATGGTGCCCCTAGGTACAAAGAAGCATTTGTAAACTGAGTGCCGATGTATTACAGTCAGTACAATTGAAGCATTCTACATGTCCTTGCATCTCCTTACACTGTGTCACACTGTTTCCTGTCTTGTGATTCTGCACTGCCATTTTTAGCTAACTTCTGCTGACTACATGTACCATGATGCTTGTCTCTTGTATGTTGGTGACAGTACTGTGCTGGGGTTTGCCTATGCATTGTGTCTAATGGGGAGGTGTCTGGTAGGGTGTGTCATGATGCGCATGCTTCTTACCTGTAGCTGTAGCTCTCGCAGAGCTGTCCAGGGTCCCAATTCCACTGACACTCTCCCTCTCAATGGTGCTGGAGACCAGTTCCTCCAGCTCGGTGAGGGGTGGCGCCGGGTTCCTGCCTCCTCCAGTGCCTCCAGCCTGCCTCTGTATCTCAGCCATCTTCCTTTTTGTGAGGCTGCGGATGTCGTAGAATCTCTTCTTGAGTTCTTCTACGGACCTGGGGGTGACACCCGCAGCATTCACCTTTTGGGCGATTTCGGCCCAGATCCTCCTCCTGGTGCTGTCTGGCACATTGAGGGACAGCTTTCCAAACAGCTGGCGGTGCACCCTCACCACCTCCTCGACCAGCACCTGAAGCTCGGTGGTGGTGAACTTCGGCTTCCTCTTCTGGGAGGACTTCTGGCTTTCGCACTGCTCTGCCATGTTCTTCAGTACAGTTGACAACCTCCTACTCCCACTGCTGCTAACTGTGAGTGTTGAGCTCAGGCTGGCTCTCCAGAAACTTCTTAATTAGCTGCACCTGCCAGGGTTGCCACTCCCTGTTTGGGTGGGGGAGGGGGAGCCACCTCATTGGCTGAATCGGCTTTTACCGAATCGGATATTACCGAATCGGTAAAATCCGATTCGGTATTATCCGATTCGGTAAAAGCCGATTCGGTTTCTTCAATGCATTCCTATGGGCTTTTTCGCCATGGGTGTGTTTTCATGGCTACGAATCTATGATTGCCGAATCGGATTTTACCGAATCGGCTTTTACCGAATCGGTGCTCGCCGAATCAGGACTATCCGATTCGGTGTTAGCCGAATCGGTAATTTCCGATTCGTTGTTAGCCGATTCGGTACTTCCCGATTCGGTCCGTGCCGAATCGGAACGTACCGATTCTCATTACCGATGCCGACCGAATCGGTATTCATTCGCTTTTTTTTCCCTACATCTCGTTTTCCGATTTCAGAATACCGATTCGGCCCGCCTCGGTATTTTGAATTCGGAAAATCGCGTTTACCTACATCGGGCCCTAAGTACCATGCATTAAATACAAAATAAATACAATCAGGCACATGGAAATACCTTTGGTGATACCTTCATATCCCATTACACCCCTAGTGGGTCCTGACCCCTATAAGCATTATGCCCAGCAACCATGCCAGATGCAACATCACAATATAAGGGGTGTCATTATAAATAGATCAGACCTATTGGGTGTGTCAGGGTTTCAACATGCCAGCTATAATTTAACATTGCAACAGCATTGAGATCAATGGGAACACTACCAATATGTAATACATGTTATGGCCTACCATTGAAGTCAATGAGGGAAACCATAACAGTCAATACGATTCAAAGTCTGTATAACCTTGAGTAGTTTTAGACACCAACACAGTAGATAAAAGAGTGAAATTTAAAATATATGCCCCAAATCTTTTTTCTACATGTATTATGCTGCTAGTGCAGCTGTAGGGCCAACCATAAGAGATCCTTGCACTCCATAACCCAAAATCAAAAGGTCCACCTCTGGGAAATGCTTCGGAATCAAGGCAGACCTCTCCTGGGGTGAGGATTCAATCATCAGGGAGTGGTAGGATGACTTTTGTGGGACAACTCTGGGATGCTGACCTCTATGCAGCCCCTTACAATACATTTCCAGAGCAGTAGTGGTGCCCCAGCACTTTGTGGGGGCACTAGATGGGCACATATGCACATTATGAGCCTAAGCTAAGGGCCTATAAGGCGATCAATTCACCCCACATGTAAATACAGAATGAATGGCTTCATTGGAGCACTTTTCCTAATATGGTCTTGCTCTGTTTCAGTTTTTTAAACGTTCTGTGGGTGCCTCACCTCTAAAATGGGGCACCGAAAGGGGGCTTCACATGGGCAGCTAGAGAGCCCACTCCTGTGCTTCCTGGCTGATTCCCTGTCTGGCTGACACTACTCTATGTAGTTGTGCAAACTGCCTGCTGGGTTCTCCCTCAAGCGTCCTCATGTGTGGACATGCTGGGTGTGGCATGTGGCTTGTACCCCTAAGGCATGGGCCCTGGGATTAGGGGACACATACCATCTAGGAGAGGAGTGCGAAGGTGCTCAGCTAGGCACTCTCTTAGTCCCGAGAAGATGGAGTCCCCTTTTGACAGTTTTGATTACATTGGAACCCATGGGATGGGCATCCTTGGGCGGTGGTACAGCTCTGGTTGGGGGTCCCCATGCACTTGCTTCCCATTAAATACTTAAATGGTTGAGGCTGTACCACCCCAGGGGAAAAATGAAGAACTTGCCGCAAAGACCCACATGCTTCACTCTCTGCCAGTCTCCTGGAGGACCAAACTGTATGTCAGGCCCCATATGGCCAAAGCCAGCCCTGTTTACAAGGCCTCCTGGTATCTGGAACTAACACCTGCCTCTCTGCTAATAATAAGTCACAGTAATTATCCGCCATCACCCTCCAAGATCACAGGTGCTAATGAAATTTAGATGGGTGCCAAGCACAACTCTTAACTCACAGTGCCTTGAGCCTGTCCATTACTGTTGTATCTCCAGCTGTATTGAATGCCTCACTTGAAGAGACGTGAAGCACAGTTAAATGTTGGATACAACTACCCCTTTCTTTTTAACTCATTGCTTCAGCTCTTAATCTCCGTGACCCCCACACGTGGAATCTAGTATTCAATAGTTTGTGTCGCATTCAACCCGTCTGCTAGTTTTTGATTCTTTATTTTGTGAGTGGACCAACTTAAAATGCCCTGCTTGAAAATATGCTAGTGATGGTTTCAGGCAATTTTTATTTCTTTGAAAATGCCATCAAGCTACTAATGTATTCAATAATAATAGCGATGCATAGGAAAAAAATAACAGTCAATCTTTTTCAAGGACAAAGGAAAAATTAATTATCCCTTCCTTTTTTAAATATATCATATCCGAAAAGATCTCAGTGCTTTATGTTCATCCAAAACCAAACTATATGACGCACAAAAAAACTTTTAGTAACTACTTTATTATTTTTTGATTATTGTTTTATTTTTTTCGTCGACAGGAGTTTTTTGATTTTACAAAAAAACGACATATATACAACAAACATATATATATACACCACATTTATATTCATCACAAAACTGTACATGATATTTACATTGACAAACTAACACATATATTCAACCTTTTTTGTGGGTTATAGCCCAATTTTTTTAACAAGGATGCTTAACTAAAGTAAAAACAAGCATTCCTATGAAACAAGATCTGCCAAAGAAACAGAATAGGAGCCTAAAAGGTGTTCATTTTTTAAACCTTTCTTATTCAAGTACTCCTTGTTGATCTATTTTTACAACATAAACTTTTTGCTGGTGTCTTCTTAGTAATGTCGACACGTTTCAGCCCAATAGATACGGGCTTCATCAGGACAAGGGCTCTTAAAAGGTCCGTTCGAAAGGACGCTCTCTGGCTATAGATATATATAGAAATATATCTCTGTCGCCCAATTTCAAAAGTGGACAGATGGCTGATTGTAACAAGCTCACGTACTCCTGTTTGCAAAGTATCACAAATCAATTGTCTATGGAGGGACACTATTCCGCCTTGTTATCCGGCAAGCGCGAATACGCATATGTGCTCCACGCCATTCTGTTTCGCCTAACGTTAGTCAGGCTGAATGACATGCAAATGACTCTGACCTAGCCCTTCAGGCCATTCATGGGGACTAGCCTCTCACCAAGGCCCTGCTTTACCACTGGCCTTTCCTGTTAATTAAATCAGCAAGGAAAGAGATGTGGTCTAGTTGTGGACTCAGAAGAACAGATTTCTAATTCACTCGATCATATTGTGTGGGCGGAGCATTTTTTCTCCAAGATCCTTTCTTTATTTATTGAATGTTATTTGTAAAATGTCTTTCCAGGCGCTTCAGGGCACCAGGTTGCAACCAGACATGTACATTAGATTAGTGTTTGAGCTAATAGGGTTACTTAAGGATTTAGCGGCCGGTTGAGAAGTAATGAATTTCTTTAGAGAGTGCTAAATCCAAAGGTGAACCCTCCACCTTATAAAACCTTTGGGGCCTCATTTATGAAAAGTGACGCATCGCTGCGTGAAAACAGCGATGCGTCACTTTTCACTGCGCACTCCTTACGACATTCCTGATGCGTCATATTTAATGTATGACGCATCATGTCGCAAGGAGTTACAGATACGTCAGTATTTCTGGCGTATCTGTAAGCGCAAAAGTGACGCATTGCTGGAGTGTGTCACAAAAGTGATGCAACTTCAGCAATGCGTCCTTTCACATGGGGAAAGCCCCATGTGAAAGGGCTTGCGTCAGTCTTACGCCTGCTGTGAGGCAGGCGCAAGATTTTGACGCAACAACGTCCTAAAAGTGACGCAGTGAAATCTCATAGATTTCACTGCGTCACTATTATGAGGCTTTTTGCGGGGGAACGCCCCCTCTGCATACATTATACCTGACGCAGGTATAATGTGGCGCAGGGGTTTAAAAAGTGACGCATCAACCTAGATGCGTCACTTTTTAAATATGGCGCAACGAGGTGCATTTTTTACACCGCTGGTGCGTCACAAAAAGTGACGCACCGGCGGCGCAAAACTGACCCAAGGCCTTCAAAAATAAGGCCCCTGATGTATTAGTAAAATATATCTCTTTTATGTCACAGATGGAAGTGCTTAGAAAAACGATCCCTGGTTATTAGGTGCTGTATGCATAACATGACATTTAAATAGGGACGTTTTGCCTGGTTAAGTGAAACCCAGACACATGCTTGTAAACGGAGCTGACTGCCGACGGTGCAGGTCAGGTGTGGCAGAAAGATTCCAAAGGTGGCAGCAGAATTCTCCACAGGATGATGAAGATGGAGGGGCGCCGCGCCATGTGTCGGTTGCTTTACTAATCATTGCTGCAACCTGTTTAGGTGAGTTTAATTCAATCAAAAGAAAACTAAGATAACACATTTCCAAAAGTTTGGTGTGCTGCAAATTAACAACCAAACACCCTCCTCCTCCCCCCCCCGAAAACTGGAAAAAAAATAAAGTATTTAAAAAAGCAACTGATTAATCAAAAAGGCAATCCTTAATTGAAAATAAAAAATGAATGAAAAATCTATGAGTTTTCACTGCGTCACTTTTAGGACGCCGTTGCGTCAAAATCTTGCGCCTGCCTCACAGCAGGTGTAAGACTGACGCAGGCCCTTTCACATGGGGCTTTACCCATGTGAAAGGACGCATTGCTGGAGTTGCACCACTTTTGTGGCACACTCCAGCAATGCGTCACTTTTGCGCTTACAGATACGTCAGAAATACTGACGTATCTGTAACTCCTTGCAACATGATGCGTCATACATTAAATATGACGCATCAGTAATGTCGCACTGAGAAGTGACGCATCGTTGCTTTCACGCAGCGATGCGTCATTTCTCATAAATGAGGCCCCGGATGCTTAAACAAATGTAGCTATACTAAAAGGCTCTTTATTTTTGGAGATCAAAGGTATCAAAGGTATCCTCAAATGAGTGATTCTAATGCAAAACATCTCTTTGTTGAAAATGTTTTTTAATTTTTTAAACAATGTATAGGATTAGTATCCTTGAATGGATTTTATTTGGAAACTTGGCAGTACTTACTTGGCAGCGCCAAGCTACCCTTTGGCTCGTGACACCGACGGCTCCTCTGGTCTTCCTTTGCGGGCTCCTGGCATCGGCCCGGGTCCCCCTCCGCCGCCAGCGACGCCATCACACCTAGCATCACAGCCGTCGAGAGGGGGGGACTACAATCCCCAAGAGGCTTTGCGGCCGACGCCGCACACCTGCAGTCGGCGCCCGGAGGTGCATAAAAACAACGCCCTATTTCCCGCGACGCAGGACTTGCGCGGGCGGTCGCCGGGCTGAGCCCGGGCAGAGGGCGGGCCGTCCGGGGCCGGAAGAGGCCGGGACGGGCCACTCCCTATACATCCAAAGCAGACCTCCATTCAGAGACTATAGTAAGACTTTATTAAGGAGGGTTCCGTATATTGTTAGGTACTGTTAAAACCGGGTCTTTTTGATTAGTCATACTCAGGCAGAAAAATCTGTTAACACACATCTGGGGTATAACATTGTAACATCATGATTAAATCTAACCCCAAAGCGTGTTCTGGCTATGGTTTGGGGAGCGTTGGTACCTTGGACGCCTTCCTTAAATTAGTGGAAAGTGCAGTAGCAAAGGAAATTGAATTAGTAGAGAGAAGGCGCTCGTTGGACCCATCTTGTCATATTGTACCCCCAACAGCAGTTACATAGTTAACAAACAGCCCGATTGTTTTAGCTACCCCTGTATGTCCTCCACAAGCTGCGAATGGGTCAGTATTGGTCGATAGTTTATCCGTCGGTCGGCTCCATCTCCCCCTTCGTCTGTTAGTAGCCCAGCCCCTTCTCCCCCGGTAACACGTAACAGGCAACAGAGGGCCAGGCTGGTGAGTAAGTCTAAGACGTTAACAGGCAAAAGAAAGGCGAGTAATGCCCCCAAAGGTAGTCAGCAACAAGCTAAACAACCTAGGAAATTAAACTCCTCATCTGGGTTGGGGGACAGCAAAAGAAGGTCACACCCACTATGTCTGAAGGCGGAACCCCTGGCAGAAAGGAGCAGTTGGGACAAGAGGGGCTAATCAGGGGTGTAACATTGAGTTAATGAGATTTATGGACGAAACGCTCAGGTCACTCATTTTGCCATTAATGAAAAAACTTGAGAAAATAGATGGCAGATTAAACGCCATTGAAAAACATCTCGTAGATCATAAAAGCCCACCACCAGAGAGAGACTTAATGGCGGTTGATTCTCTGAATTCTATTACAACTAGGGTAAATAACCTAGTGGACTCCATGATAACTTCCTTATCCCAGGACATCGCCCAAATTGTAGCACCTATCCCAATTCCCGTAGCCGCTGGTTCCAGGGATGTGGTAACACAAGGGCCTCGGGGGCCAACAGGGAGACTAAGCCCACTAAAACAAGTCACACAGTGCAAGTGCTCCCTATGTTAAATTAATGTACTAATTGGTAATTCCATGATTGGGCTATTTGATTTACTGTCAGCCCCTAGTACAGTGCACCATGTGTGCCCAGGGCTTGTAGATCAAATGCTGCTGGTGGGCTTGCAGCACTGGTTGTGCCACCCACAGAAGCAGCTTGTAAAGTGTGTCTCATGCCTGCCATTTCAAGGCCTGTGTGTAGTCTGTGACTACCATGTCGACTTGGCCAAATGCACCCACTTGCCAGTCCCTAAACCTTCCCTTTGCTTCATATTAGACACCCCTATGGTAGGCCCAAGGGGCAGGGTGCATTGTAAGTCTAAGGTAGGACAAGCTCTGATGTGTGTAGAATGTCCTAATAATGAATTACAGCCATTTTCGTTTTTCACTATTGAAGGCTACCTGTTCTCATAGGCCAGAATGGACAGTTAGATTATTACATTCTTATAATCCTAACTGACTCAGGGAACATGGTAGACATTCGAATTTAGTATGCCTGAAGTCAGAAATCAGAATAATAAAATACATCTTTTAGTGAAGTTTATTTCAATATTCTGTGTTTGCAAATACCACTTTTAGAAAGTAGGTATTTGCTTGCCTAACCATTTGAGCCTGCCTCTGCTGAGTTGTGTATTCCTTGTCTAGGTTTGTGAGTGACAGGGCTGGGGAATTCCAGGAGACAGGCTGGGGCAGCCCAGTGGTGAATAGAGAGATCAGCTTCCAGATGAGGGGGTGGAGTGCACCTGGGACCTGAGTAGGGCTGGGCCTTCCCTCTACAATGCTGGCTCCACCCCCTGTGGCTTGTCTGATGTCTCTGCCCTGCATTGTGAAAGGAGAGGAGGAATCATGTCAACAGAGTGCTCCAGAGCTGTATCTTCCCTCCCCTGTGCTGGCTCCACCTCCTGTGGGGCGGCTGATGTCTCTGCCCTGCACAGTGAAAGGTAGAAGAGAGTCATGTAAACACAGTGCTCAGGAACTGGTTTGAACTAGGCAGAGGCCTCTCTGCCTTCAAGGAACAAAGGATTTTGGGGTATAAATATCGGGACCCAGTCCCAAAGACTTTAGATCACTTCTGGAACAAGAAACCTTTCTGCCAAGGAGAAGAACCAAGGAAGCTGCAGGAGTTGGACTGCCCCTCTGCCAGTGTGCTGTTTGCTGGGTTGGCCTGCAGTGGTTGCTTCATTGCCAAGGGAAAGGAGAAGGAACTTTTAAGGACTTTCATTTATCTACAGAATATTCTCCAAGGGCTTGAACTGTAATTGCCTCCTGCTAAAGTCTCAGTGCCAAAAGACTTCACCTCCAGCACCCTCCTGAATTTCCTTGCTGGGAATTCTGACTCCAGTCACTTTTCTGGGAGCTGGAAGCGCGACGCATTGAGAAGAAGCGTGTCGCCGCCGCAGCTGAAATCGTCGCAACACCGGAGAAGTGAGCCTTCGCCGCATCTCCCTGGAAGCATGTGTTCATCGAAGCTGCCTGCTGTCGCATCACTGGAGAAGTGTTATGCCATTGAGAGAGTAGCCATCGCATCACAGGAGAAGCGTGTCGCAGGGCCTGTCGCGGCTCCAAAGTACAGAGTCGTCGCAAGGCTGCCAGGGCGTCTTTGCATCGTCATCGCATTGCCGCCTCAAGGGCGCCATCTTATCGCATCTCAACCAGGACCATCGCATTGCATCAAGGCGCCATCTTGAGCACCGCAAGGGCCCGCAGGCCAAGAATCTACGCATCACCTCCGCACCGGTAAGGCTCACGACGAGTCACCTACTCTGCGCAAGCATTGAGGAAGGACGCAACCGTTTCCCCGGGACCCGGAAGCGACGCATCTCCCCTTCTGCAAGCCTTTTTGTTTACTTTGCGTTACGCAACCAGGTACTTTGTTGAGAACTTTGTCGCATTTACCATCAACTTGAACTAAGAGACTTTGATCATCTTTTAAGTAACCTTAAGTGTAGTATAGTGGATTTTTGTCGTTCGTGGTCTTGTGCTAAGTGCATATAAAGAATACTTATTTTTATAAAACCTGTGTTGTGTCCATCTGTAGTGTTATCACTGTATTACTGTGTATAGTCACAAATGCTTAACACACTGCCTCTGAGATAAGCCTGTCTGCTCGTGCCAAGCAACCAAGGAGGTGAGCAGGGGTTATTAAGGAGTGTTATCCCCTTATACTGACTTAGAAGTAAGGGTCCCTATTTGGACAAAGGTGAATACCATTGCCAACTAGAGACCCCCAGATCTAACACTTATATTTCACAACTGCTCACTAAGCTATAACTTGCAATAAAAACACCTTTGTATAAATCACATAGGCGAAACCTTTTGCATTTACCAAATCCTGTCCATTTTTTGTTTTGCTACTGGTGCCTTCGGGAATAGGAGCGTAAGCGGCAGGAGAGCCAAGAAGAACCTGGCTTCTTGGGTGGTTAATCTTTTTTCCTCTGCAGCAGCCTTTTGCTTTCTTTTGGTCCCAGTGACACTTTACAAGTCTGCCTCCACTCAGGGCCCTTTCCTCCTCAGCTGGAGGCTGGCACCCAATTCTGCTTTGTCATAGTCCCTGTATGAGCCCCTGTCAGTTGGCAGGCCCAGACACTCACTTTGGTCTGTACCTCGGAGCTGCTCCTCCTCTCCCAGATCAGTCCCGCCTTGACTCACATTCTATGTTGCTGTTTCTGGTGTCATGCAGGAGCCCTCTTCACTGTTTCTTTCTTTTTTGGGGGGGGTGACACAAACAAATCTGTGTTCAGCAGGCGGCTTAATTAATACTCTGTTTCATCGTGCCACCATCTTGTTTTTGCAAAGTTTCTCCGCTCCGGCAGGGTTCCTCACCACTTATCTGCCAAAAACTAACTGGAAACTTGCTGCCCAACCTCTGATCAATCTCCAGGCTATCCATTGACTCGTCTAGATAATTAAAAAGCTGAGCCAGGCTTCCTACTCCATGCGCTCTTGGACATTCCCCACAAATGTTGGTGTTTTACTATACAAAAGACAGTGTAATGTCAATATGTGAACTGCCAGCTAAACATCACCTGTTGGCTAATGTATGGATCGTCAGTGAAATCCAATTATGCTAGTTACCGTGCTTAGCCTGTATTTAGATGGATTCTGCTTTTCTGGGAAGCTCTAAAATGCCATCTTCAGCCAAGATGGAGGCTCATCACCTCTCTGCTCACACTGCAAGAGTGTGACTGGCAACACTTGCTGGCATCGTGTTCTGGCCAAACATCAGTTTTCATGAAGAGTTCACGACAGAATGACCCAAACCTGGTTTCTTGCCGCCCTCCTACAGAATCCTTGAAGCCGCAACCTAATATTGAAATGAACAACGATATCGTCAGTACCTGGGGACATCTTTACAAGTCCCTATTGCCACTACAACGTCACTTTTAAAGACGTTGTGGTGCCGATACAGGCTTCGCCTAATTTACAAGGTGATTCAGCAAAGGGGGGTGGTGATGAACAGAGTTTCTGAATTAAGCAGAATACTCTTACCCAGTCAAGAGATCAGGGCTTGATCCATCACCGTTTTTTAGCTCACTGTACCAACCCAGCTCAGAACCTGGCTACATGCAAATTAGTCTGTCCCTGGCCCAGTGCATCATGGGAACAGGGCAGACCAAACTACCAAGCCAATTCTTTTACTGGAAAGGAAACAAGCTTCCGGGGACCGGTTTCTGGCATTACAGCCGTCATCGGCCCGGCTTGCTTGAATCCTGATGGTACAGTGAGCAAGGGACTCATGTCTGAGTATACCCTTCCACGCTTATGGTGGACAAAACGATTCAGCAAAGGGGGGTGGTGATGAACAGAGTTTCTGAATAAAGCAGAATACTCTTACCCAGTCAAGAGATCAGGGCTTGATCCATCACCGTTTTTTAGCTCACTGTACCAACCCAGCTCAGAACCTGGCTACATGCAAATTAGTCTGTCCCTGGCCCAGTGCATCATGGGGACAGGGCAGACCAAACTACCAAGCCAATTCTTTTACTGGAAAGGAAACAAGCTTTCGGGGACCGGTTTCTGGCATTACAGCCGTCATCGGCCCGGCTTGCTTGAATCCTGATGGTACAGTGAGCAAGGGACTCATGTCTGAGTATACCCTTCCACGCTTATGGTGGACAAAACGATTCAGCAAAGGGGGGTGGTGATGAACAGAGTTTCTGAATTAAGCAGAATACTCTTAACCAGTCAAGAGATCAGGGCTTGATCCATCACCGTTTTGTAGCTCACTGTACCAACCCAGCTCAGAACCATCACCACCCCCCTTTGCTGAATCTAATTTACAAGGTGGCATTAAGCCACATAAAGCGGCTTAATGCTGCTTTGTAAATAAGGCACCCATTCACGCTATTTTTAGCGTGAAAGCGGAAGGCTAAGGGTATTGATGTGGGTGTTCCACAGCAACACCATTGACTTTGACGCTGCCCCATATTTAACAGGGTGGCGTAAATATGGGGCAGAGACAAAATTAAGACCAGGGAAAACCTGGTCTTACCCTGATGAAATGAGGTGAACTGTTTAAATTCTCCTAGTTTTTCCTGTTTCCATGTGTGCTGTGTTGTGCAGCACACATAGAAACAGTAAAATGCCTTTGATTGTTCATGTGGAGGAAGGTGTCCCTTCTATGTCAACTTCTACGTGTGCCACATTAATCAGCACACATAGAAGTTTCAAATCGCCATTTTGGTTTGTTTATGTGCAGAAAGGGAGAACTTCCCGCGCATAAACAATCTTCCCCTCAACGCAGGCACTCTTGCACAATGGTGCTAGGGTACCTGCATTGGTGCTAGGCCGCTGAATTTAGCGCCAACGCAGGGGGAAAAGCACAGCTGCACCATATTCTTGTAAATTTGGTGCAGCCCTGCGTTTCTAAAGTGGCGAAGTGTGTTGCTAGCTTTCTTGGCTTAACGACATGCTTCACCACTTTCCTTGTGAATATGCCCCCAGGTGTTCAGCCATACTTCGCCACCATCCTCAGTATCTCCATCCTCCATCCATCCTAGTATTTTAAAAACATTAATAATAAGCCGGGTGAAATTTTCATTACACGTGCCCAATTTAACGTAGTTTCAGTAATTTCAAATTAATCTTGTTTCATAAGATTCCCCGAATTACTGTATTACGCCATGGTGTGTAATTATGTGGCATGTGTCCTAAAATGTCACTGTAAATGTGCCATTCATGGCAAAAATTGGCCATAAACGCACAACAATGTGAACAACAAAACATGGGTGGTAGTGCTTTTGATTTTTTGCACTATTTGTTTTAGCGTGAAATGCATCCTGTCATCCACAGTGGATGTGAGGACCTATTTTACTCTAAAATCCAGCGCCAAACAGCACCTTTTCATTTGACTGAATTCTGCATAATATTTCCGATATTTTGCGCAATTACATTAATTACACAAATTTCATACACCCCTAATTAATACCGCATTCTACAATCACTATCCATTAACTATGCAGCTTTCCTCCTCTCACCTTCTGCCATTGTAGAAAGACAGCTTGACTCCATGCCACCACCCATTTACACTGCCCCATATGTTGAACATTCTCTAATGTATATGTTCATTTTGGTATCAAACGGCTACCAATACTGTCAGTGTCCATTTATTAATTTTAATAGTGAGTTGAGATTTTACCCTTTCATGGAAAGAAGACCTTGCAAATTGTTTTGCACAGAATTATGCTGGTCTTACTAGCATTGTTGTCTGTTACTTCCACCCTAGACAGCACCAAACTAAGGTTCAGTAAATGACAGTCTAGCTGACTTTAATCTCTTACAATAATTATTGCAGGCATTGTAGGTAACCTAAACATAATTCATCATCTTCCACCAGCAAGGTATTAGTCGGCTGGAATTGCCGCCTATTTGTATAAACAAAAGAAAAAACTAAGCATATTGGCTGTGCACACATAGTTTAATTTGTTTTTATTTCATTGTATTTCCCTCTATATTTTTAATATTGTTGAAATACTCTGCACTGGGAAGGAGAGTGGTGAGCAAAAAAAGTAGTGCTGGAAGTTACACGTTATTGGTCTATGTTTGAAACATTGCACTCTATTGTACAGTATTGTACAAAAAGTATTTTGTCCTGCACACAGAGGCATAAACAGAATGATAGCCCCACTGCTGAATGTAATGAATGGTTCCTGAGTCTCCCATATTTCACAGATATATATCAGCTTAGAGCTGAATTGGCACCACCAGAAGAGTTCAGTGGTGGCCTGAAGGGTTTCCCACCACATTGTGAGGGCTGCCTGGCCTGTGTTACACCCCTGTCAGTACCACTAAGATTATAGAATCCCAACCAGACTACCTTAATGCTTCTGGAGATGTGGAAGATATGTGAGGAAAAACGCCTTTCCTTGAAAACAAAGAACTATGGGGCATATTACCAAGGGCTAGTATCGCCGCTTTCTCAGCGAATTGTGCCGAGAAAGCGGCGATACAGCTAGAGCCCAATTACCAAGGGCACTTTAAATCCTGGACCGAGCCCACTTTGCATGTCGGCGATAAACATCGCTAATGACATGCAAAGTGGGCGTTCCCACGTCCAACCACATGTAAAATGTGGTTGGAGGTGGGAACACCCTATTACCAAGGCAGGCGTTGGGAGACAAAAACCTGCAATAAACTCATTTATCGCAGGTCTCCCAACGCCTGCTCCGACCAGGTGTTAGGCATTGTTAACATGGGGGTGTGGATCGTAAAGCTGAATCCACCCCCCATATTATCAAGGCCCACATTAGCGCATGAAAACAATGTTTGTTTTCATGCGCTAATGTGCCATATCGCCGACTATCGCCGGATTTCTAATCGCCTGCCTGATGCGCATTGATAATTGCGCGTTAATTAGGCGATGAAATCCGGCGCTGGCCGGCGATACGGAGATGTGCATTGTTCGTTTTGCAACGCACACATTGGTAATATGCCCCTGTGAGTCTGAAGAACAATGTGAAGCAACACACATCTCGGGCACAAAACGATGAAAGATAAATACAGTATAGTATGCTATCACGTATAAATTCACCTCCTGAATATCGTGTAGGGTGAATCCGCATGCACCAGTAAGGTACACGTTGCATTGATCTGCAAGTCAAAGCCTATGTTGAGTTCCGCAAATAAAGGGATACCTTTCAGTGGATGCAGCATTTTTATCTTCTAGTTATGTCCCCCAGTCTTTTTACTTTGAAGAGCTCCCTGAAATACAGTCGAGCCCACCCTGACCTTTAGAAGTCAGGGTTAATTCCCAGTGGGGTGGGGTCGAAGTTTGGCAAGCACTTCCTCTCATTGAACCCAGTGCTGTATAGTTGGGAGGGATACTCTATAGTTCTTTCCCCATCTGTAGAACATGACTGTCTAAAGGCACTTGCATAGCACCTACTAGCCGTAAATGGTGGTTTGGTGCTAGAAACAGAAAGAGATTTACCATATTGTTCATTGTAGTGTGCATATATTACTGTAGTGTACGGAACACAGGCATTTATTTATACAAAAATACAGCACTTTTGAACTTGGTTTAACTCTGCACTGAACGTGATGATGCAATTTGCCGTGATGGAAAATTAAAGTTCTGTAATGGTAACTTGCGAGCATTAAGAGTCATGCCTGGATATTATGGCCCATATAGCCTGCTGAATACATTGGCTGAATCTTGGTGGTAAGTACAGAAATAATTGACTGGACTACGGTTAAAACTGTAGTATGCGCTCTAGTCTATGAGCGTAGACTCGATGACGCGTCACGTCATAGACTGGAGCGTGGGACGCGCGCATGCGCGGATAGAGGTTAGAGAAAGGCGCGAAGGAGAAAAACGGCAGTTGGCGACCGGAGCTGAAACTAAGCAGACGCTCGGCGCCCTATGTTCATATATCTTGGAATTATTGTGTAATAAATATTCTACACATATACAGCGGCTCTGTGCTTGGTGTGGGGGAAAGGATAACATTACAAAAACCTCGAGCTAAGGACACATATTTAGCAATAATACAGCGTCTGCTTGGAAAAAGAAAATGGGCAGTGCTGTGGAATGTAAATCAGGTTATATTTTACCAGAAAAGCAGTTCACAGACATAATTGTTGAAATACTGAGAAATATTATTTTGAGGAAGCAGTTGGTTTAGTTTTTTTTTTATTACTGTTGCACACAAATAATAATTAAACCACAAAGCTACATTCAGACGCTATTAAAAGCAAATAGGAGACACCAAGAAAAAAAAAACTAGTGGACCACTTCTAAGGAAGCAGCTGCAAAGATCTTTTTTTATCAGTTAGTTGCCAATCCGCTCATAGCCAAATGAAAAGCACACATAAATCAAGCAATCATGATGCACGGATTTTTTTGCAGAAATGTGGCTGTACGTTTATAGTCAAATTATTTTTTCTTTTTTTTACGGGGAAAATCTTCCTCATGTGAGAGTATAATCCACAGAGTTGGAGGAATATATTGCATCAACACTAACTTCTCATATCAATAGCAAATGATTAATACATCATTACAATTTATGAATATCTAAGTGTTTTTGAATTGCTTGATACACAATGTTACCTACATGAAGGGCTATATTTGACTGTGACTTAGAAAGAGAATAAGGACTACTGAAGGGGCTCAATAAATTTCTGGGAACATGTACAGACTCACAATCTTACATTTCAACCGATTTTACAAATGTTGATGATCAAACTGCTTGGCTAGGCCATGCAGTCATCAGGTGATGACCTACAGTGACCTACAGTGATTTACCCATCACAGTTTCTCTGGTGGCATATTTATCTCAAGGATTAGGTTAAAGGTCTATCAATGACTTATTGGGTGAGATCATTCTCAATGTCCTATTCAATTGATTATATCGTTTGTAATGTAATATGTTTCTTTGCTACTTCAGTGGTGACTTTGCATTCCTCCACTTAGGCTTTTAATAGTGGTATTCATTTTAATATGGACTTCCTGTTTTCAATGTCCAATGATTTTTCCTTTATTTACTGATGGCCAAATATCTGCTCTGCATCTCAGACCTTTTGACATATTCTTCGGTTTCCTCATGGTCATGCAATCGCATGTCCAGTATCTGTCATAATCTTTTCTGACCATACGTTCCAAAATATCATTTCAGGAAGGTCACTCGTGTTGAGCTTTATCAAATCCGTTATTCGCAGGGCTTTAATCAATATTATACTACATACCTCACATCTATGCTTTCTTCTTGAACATGTCCTGGAAATTTCTAGCATTCCATTTGCTTAAAGCCAAATTGGTGTTATCTTTCTCTGACAACCACTAAGTTGAGAAGTGATTGTGCAAAGTCAATGTTTTTTAAATGGAGGAGTATTTCCTTTGTTGATGTACTAAAATTCGGTAAATACATCATCAAGTGCTTGGATTACATTCAGCTCAGCTGTTGATGCTACATGGGGGGCTGGCAAAAACTTGAAGTATTCATCTATCATAACCTGAGTGTTGTTTTCTGAATTCATAATTCCACGAAAATCATCATTGGGTTCAAAAGGCATGTGTGTGTGCTGTGGAATTACTAGTTCACCAGAGCTCTGATGCATGGAACAATTTTTAACATGGTTTCATCCATTGTATCTGATGACATTACCACAGTTTCTTATTTCCTTCTTCATGGGCACAATCCTTTGGCCTCTCATTAGAGCTTCAGTTATCAATCTGTGCGTTTTTTCCGGGACCAGAAGTTGGGTCCATAAAGAATTACTTAATTACTAGTTTCAGACTATTCCTTCTGTAATTAGTCTCAGATCATCCTCATTGATTTATTTTGGATATTTTCTAACCTCTTTTTTCTGTTCGCTGCTGTCTCATGGCCCAATTAATAGTGAATCGCCTACTCTGACAGCCAGATTAGGTATTGAGCTGGGGCTCTTGTGGCTTCTCTCTACTTTAATCAGTAACTGCTATTCTGCTAGTAAATACCACTTTAAGAGTATACCGTGACATAGGTGTATGGTACCCTTATACAGTGGAGAATTACTAAATAACAAGAGAGCTGAAAAGAGGAAATAAGAAAGAAAGGGAGAAAGAAAAGGAGAAAGGAAAGTATTAAGGAAAGAATATTGAAATAGTAGACAGATGGGAAGAAGGCAGCAATGGAAGCAAAAAGGACAGGAGAGGAACACTTAATGGAGAGAAGGAAAGACATGGGAAGAAAAGAGAAAGACACACAAAACGGGAAATGGAAGAACAGTATAGAAAAATGAAAGAAGACCAGGAAGAAGGAAGGATGGAAGGAAGGGAAGAAAGCGAAATGAAGAAGGAGAGTCAGATGGGAAGAAAGAAAACAATAATAAAATGAGGAAGAGAAGGTAAGGAAGACTAGAAGGAAAGTGTTACAACCAGTGTTTGATATAATACATTATCTCCCTAGTTGCCATGGTGCCTGCTGCTCGGCTTCTCTGTGTGATGTCATAGTATGTTTTTGTTTGCCTGAGGGATCACATGGAGAGAATTGATATGGCATTTACATGACATCTGTAACCTGTAACAGAAACTATTATCATCTATTAAGGTTCATCATTGAAGAAATTTCTTTGATTGTAACATAAGGGTAGGCAGAAGGAAACAAGGAAGGGAAGTAGACAAAAATAGAGGAAAATGATAATGAGAAGGAAGCAATGAAAGAAGGTAAACCAGTGGAAAGAAGAAAAGATGATGGAAAGAATTGTAAAGGGAATGGAAGAAGGAAAAGCAGATGGAAAGAAAAGAAGACATGTGGAAAGAAGGAAAGAAGGGCAGAATAAGAGATGGCAAGAAAGATGAAAAGAAGAAAATAATGAATATAAGGGATGAAAATATGTAGGTAAAGATGGAAAGAGAGAAGAACAAATAAGAGGTTGAAAGTGAAAGACTAGTAAAAAGAGGAAATGAGTAGGCCTGGGCGAAATTTTAATTATGCTAGAGTGATTGGGGTTATTTAAGTAATTGCATATTACTCTTGTGATGCAAAATTACAGAAATTACAAGATTTGGCCAGCTTGAGTAATTGAGAGCAATTTTGTGCATAAATCCTAGGACAGGAGCACAGCAACAATGAACTAAGAGAGAGTGAGCAGTTGCTGGCAACTGCTGTTCTTGTCCTGTATGATTTAGTGTTACTTTCTTAGCGCAAAATGCTTCTCCAGGCTCATTTTGAACATGTGAGTGCATAATAGTGAAAATGCTGGAT
Organism: Lissotriton vulgaris; assembly: GCF_964263255.1. NCBI lineage: Eukaryota > Metazoa > Chordata > Amphibia > Caudata > Salamandridae > Lissotriton > Lissotriton vulgaris. Next base: position 1,475,433,742 of record NC_141685.1, read on the forward strand.
TATGCTTCTCATGTAATTATGCATATTTATGAGTATTTTGCTGTCATTATGAGAAATTTGCTGTAATTACGAGTAATCGCGCTAAAAAGAATCATGCAAGTTATGCCCACACCTAGAAAGAAGGAGAAAGAGGTAGAAAGAGAGAAAGTAAGTCAAGTCAATCAAATGGAGAAGGAGAAATTGGAAGAATAAAAGGTAGAAAAATACACAAAAACATAATATAGAAACAAATAAGTAAAAAAGATGTAAGAAAGGAAAGTGAGAGGGTCATGTCTAAATAGACAAAATGTAGAAAGAAAATGAAAGGAAAAAAGCAAGAAAGTGGGGATAAATAAAGTCTGAGGGAAATCAAGACAATAGGTAAAAAGAAAGATAAAAAAGAAAAGTAAAGTAGAATATGAATAAACATGCAGAATGAAAGCGAGAGCAGAGAACAAGTAAGAGAGAAAGTGAGCAAGGCAACAAAGGGAGGAAAGAAAAAGAACGAATGAAAGGGCAGAATGAAAGAACAAAAGAAAAATGTAAGGAAAAGTAATGCTGCATGGTGGAAAGAGGACAATTAAAGAAAGATTCGGATAGAAAGAAGAGAAAAATAATGTGTGCAACAAAGATAATTAAGAGAGACCAAACTTTAAAAAAAAATAACAGGAAAAGTTAGAAAACAGAAGAAAAGAAAATGTGAAAGGAAAGGAAATGTAAAAAAAAACAATAGGCTGGAGAGAGTGTGGCCTAATGAATCGAACTGTTTCCTCTCAGTTGGGGAACTGGGTTCAGGTCTCGGCAGGGACGCTCAACATCCTGTCATTCTGGGCAAATAACTTAATCTACCGGTGCCTAACAAAATGAATGTGTCTGTCTGTAACGCAACTGGTGCTCATGTAAAGAGCTCTGATACCTTCGGGTTGAGTTTGCGGTATAATAAAACTCAACCCCCACCCCCCCAAAAAGATATGACTAAACGATAATGAAGAAGTAAAGAAGAATAAGCAAAGAGGAAAAAAATAGAGGAAGAAATTAGACAGGGTTTTAAGCAAAACAAACACCAGAAAAGGCCATTAAGAGTGAAGGATGAATGTGAAACTTAGTGGCTGAAGTAAAACTTGCAGGGATTGGGGTGAGCATTATAAAACATATAAGACATATTTACAAGGTGTCGCCTATGGCACATTATAAGCATGATTTGCATTTTGATGGGTCTATGTAGGATACTGTGGGTATTCAAGACATTATGGCGCCACTCTTTGGCTCATTGCACTTGACATAGGTCAGTCAGTCAAAAATGCTTTATTTTGGCCATGTGGCCATAAAAGCACATAGAATAAAAAATAATAAAATACATTTTGTATAGCAAATGAGAAGCAGGGAAAAGAAGAAAAAACAATAAGATTGTGCTGGGTTTTCTAGCTCATCATTAACTGCACGCCCTCACAGCGATTCTCGGTACATAAAATACAATCATGTTCAGCAGTAGATATATATTCTATCTCGAGAACAAGAGAAGTTGCAGTATCACATGTTTTAATTGATTACCAGTACATTAATGGTAATTACATTGGAAGACATATCTGTTTCACTGAGTGTCTTCACTTTGTCCTCTGGTCTAACAGCGATGGGATGCCTCAGGGTAGCCATGCGCTATAAAAGAGCGTATTCGTTCATGCATTCATTAATCTATGTAAGACTCCTATCTCTTGAATAATAAAAAAGCTTCTGACATCATATAATGAGTCTAAGATAATATAAAAAAGCATATTAAAACATTTTAGAATAATAACGTTAAAAAAAGGTAGACAAACCGGAGGAAGAAAATTTACAAGAGCAGTGTACAAACATGGGATAGCATCATATTTATTAAATAATTGGAGCTAGGGGTTTTCTATAGTCTTTTTCTTTCAAATGGCCCTGCAAATTCACCACATCAAATAAAGAAATCTAGAAATAGCAAACACAAATAATGTGTCTGTTTCATGTTTGAGGAGCCTATAGACCTCAGTATAATGTCTAATCCCCAGATTTCTGCAAAGATGGAGCATCCATTTAGACCGTGGCCTGCTATAGGCTGGGCAGAAGAAGAGAACATGTAGTTCTGTTTCTTAAGCTGTGTCACACCCTGGGCAAATCAAGTTTGAGCACTCTCTGCCAATTGTTGGTGAATGCTCAAAGCGGGAGCGCCCTGTGTCTGAATTGGAGGAACAATTTCTTTGCCAACAGGTGTTGGATGCAATCGAGTGCCAATTCCAACCTATATTGTTGCTTGATGTCCAGGAACTTCGCTGTCAAGCTACTTGGGGTGGTCCTCTGGCAGAGTTGAGTCAGTTTATGCTCTCTACATGAGTTAAGTAATACCTTTTTGGAAATCTTGGAAGAGGTCTCTTTAGGTTCAGTCCACAAGTTTGCCCATCCCAATGCCTGGCAAGAATTCCTGATATAGACTAGCCATGATAAATTCCCTGCACCCAGGAGGGTCATAACATCCTTCAACTCCTCTCTATAATCAGCTAACTCTGGTGTACTCCACAGGTGATGCCAATATAGGAGGGGTCTAGAGGCGACTGCGTCAGCTATAGGACCAATCCCCAGGTCCATCCTAAGCGATGTTAGTAGGGTGCTCCTAGGGAGGTCCAACAGTTGCCTGAGAAATACATTCTCTGTCATAGATAATAAAGTTAGTGGGCAATGACCTCATAGTTCTGCCCGATATAGTGTAGCTCCCCTAGCCTGCGTTTTATAGATTTCTGCTGGTGGACCTATCACTTTTTGGGTACAGTTTTTATATATATTTAAAATGCCCCCTGTAGACTGAGTCAATTTTCTATTAGCTTTCTTTATTGGTGTCCTCCAGTCCAGCTTATTGTTGAGTGTAATCCCTAAATAATCAAAGATGGACACCCTCTTTAGGGCCCTTCCATCCAGTTTGGGATATGGGCAATTGGTAGTGTTGGCATTAAAAACCATATATTTGTTTTTTGGGAGATTAATCTCCAGTCCCCTGTTCCTGCAAAAACACTAAATTCCTCAAGTATCTGCTGCATACCATTAGACAATTTAGAGAGTAGCATCATATCTCCCTCAAACATAAGTGCTGGAATTTTGCGGTCACCAACCTTGGTGCGTCAATATCTTTCCCTGCTAATAAGGTTACACTTAGACCATTTAAAAAGAGGGAGAAAAGTGTTAAGGCCAAGACACATCCCTGTCTCACCCCTTTCTCAACATATCTTATTCCCACAGATTTGTCTTGGTGCAGGCATTTCAGCTGGTGGCAAAGATACTCTGGTACTCCCAAATCCAGAAGTAAGCCCCATAGCTGATCTCGCTGGACCATGTCAAATGCAGATTTAAGATCCACAAATGTGAGGCAGAGGCTGCCACCCTCTAAACCACAATTTTCCAATGGATAAGTTGCAGTCTAAATATCTTGGCAATAGTGGAGGTCTTAGCCCTAAATCCTGCTTTCAAAGGTGTTCTCTTCTATCCAGGATTGCATACATCAAAAAAGCACACGAGCAAGAAATTGTTTTTGAGTGACATCTATGAGGCTTATAGGGCGATAGCTGGGTTGAGAGGTGAACCCTTTTGTAGATGGGGATAATTTTTGCCCCCGCCCAGGTGGGGGCAACGCCATACCTTGTAGAATGGGATTAAATGATGACCATAGGTAGGGAATCCAGACTGCCTGTTCTGATCGGAATAGATCACCAGGAATCCTATCCAGCCCAGGTGCTTTTGCTGGGAGTAAGTTACCCAAAGCCACTATGATCTCCTTCATTGTACAGGGGGAGCATTCAAGTATGGGGGGTTTACAACTAAAGTGACTAGTTCTTCCCTAACATCTTCGTCTTCCTCTACAGGCCTCGAATATAAAGTTTTAAAATAGGATCTCCAGACTCCTTCCCACCGATTTGGACCTATGGCTGAGTGGCCTTCAGATTTCCCTGTCTTGACTAGGTTCCAGAAGGCTCGCATATGATGGTTGTCTAATGCTATTTTTACTGCTTCTAATTTATCACTTTCCCAATTAGTTTTTGCTCCAGCTGTAGATTTTTTATATTGATCCCTGGCTTCCTTTAATAGTGATTTGTCATTCAGTTTAATAGAATTTAATGGAACCTGCTTAGCTTCCTTGCAGGATTTATTGTACCATGGGTGCCTGGGTTTATGATTCAGCCTAGTCTTGGTGCTATTATGAAAGAATGGTGCAAATATGGAGAACAGACCCTGATGATGTTTTGCCATCATCGATTGAGTGCTGTTCTACTGCTAGTTGCAGACATTTGAAACACGACTTCTAGAAATGGGGCAATTTGTTGGTACAGAGTAGCTCTTTTGTTGATTGATTTTACCACTTCCCCCAACGCACCGTCCTCTCTCCTTCAGTCAGTATTAGATTTGTATTGGGATGTAAGGGCGTATTTGAGTGGTCCTTAGTTACATAGTTACATAGCAAGTATCAACCTTAAAATCCATAATCCTATACCATAATCTGCCATCAACCAAGATGTAATCTATAAATGATGCCTGACCGGGTCTATTAAAAGTAAAATTCCCAGGGCTGTCAGAGGGGAAACGGCCATTACAGACCCTTAGTGAGTTGCTAAGTATAACTGTGTTCATATGTAGTACTAAAGAGGCCATGCCTGTGTAGGCTGGATATTAGTTTCTGGTATTGACCAGACCGAGTCATCCTTACTTTTAATGGTTGTGGTGAAGCATTGAAGCACGATTATGAGATGGCGTTGACTTGTCTGGTCATCGAGAGGGAGAAGTCCAGGATGAAGCCCAGGTTACGTGCGTGGTCCGTTGGCCTGGGAGTGGTGCCCAGGGCAGGGGGCCACCAGGAGTTGTCCCAGGCAGAGGGCGATGATCCCAGGATGAGTACTTCTGTCTTGTCTGAGTTCAGTTTCAGGCGGCTGTTCTTCATCCACTCGGCAACGTCTTTCATCCCTTCGTGTAGGCTGGTTCTGGCGGTGGAAGGGTCGTTGGTGAGGGAGAGGATCAGCTGGGTGTCGTCGGCGTAGGAGATGATGTTGAGGTTGTGTTGGTGTGCGATGGCTGTGAGGGGGCTCATGTAGACGTTGAAGAGGGTGGGGCTGAGTGATGATCCTTGTGGTACGCCGCAGATGACTTTGGTGGCCTCGGATCTGAACAGGAGGAGGCGGACTCTCTGGGTTCTTCCAGTGAGGAACGAGATGATCCACTCCAGTGCCTTGTCTTGGATTCCGATGTTGCTGAGGCGCTGCACTAGGGTGCAGTGGCAGACAGTGTCAAATGCTGTGGAGAGGTCCAGGAGGATGAGGGCCGCTGTTTCCCCATTGTCGAGCAGGGATATGATGTCGTCAGTGACTGCGATGAGGGCGGTCTCAGTGCTGTGGTTGGCTCGGAAACCGGACTGTGAGATGTCGAGGGATCTGTTCGTCTCGAGGAAGGCGGAAAGCTGTCTGTTGACGGTCTTCTCGAAGACTTTGGCGGGAAAAAGTAGGAGCAAGATGGGGCAGAAGTTCTTGAGGTCAGTGGGGTCCGCTGTTGCTTTCTTCAAGAGGGCGCTGAGCTCGGCGTGCTCCCAGCTCTCTGGGAAGGTGGCGGTGTTGAAGGAGGTGTTGATGATGTTCCGGAGTTGGGGTGCGATGATGGAGTCGGCCTTGTTGAAGACGTGGTGGGGGCAGTGGTCGGTTGGTGATCCGGAGTGGATGGTGTTAATCGTGCGGGTGGTGTCATCGGTGCTGACCGGGGTCCAGGCGCAGAGGGTGGTGTTGGGGGGAATTGGTTCGGAGGTTGGGTGCGTGGTCTGTGCGCCGAAGCTGTTGTGTATGTCAGCGATTTTGCTGTGAAAGAACGAGGCGAGTGAGTCGCAGAGGTCTTGCAAGGGAGTGATGTCATTGTTTTCAGCGCTGTGGTTGGAGAGCTCTTTGACAATGCTGAAGAGTTCCTTGCTGTTGTGGGCATTGTTGTTCAGTCGTTCTTTGAATGCTGTCTTCTTGGTGGTGCAGATCAGCTGGTGGTGTTTGCGGGTGACGTGCTTGAGGGCAGTCATGTTGTCTGTGGTCTGGTAGTTGCGCAAGGCTTTCTCGAGGGTGCGGCAGTTCTTCTTAGAGTTCTTAAGTTCGTCGGTGAACCAAGAGGCTTTCTTGCTGCCGGGTCTGCTGAGAGGGGTCTTCAGTGGTGCAAGGTCATCTGCGCAGTTGGGGATCCACTGTGTGAGGTTGCTGGCTGCTTCGTTGGGGTCCGTTGTGCTGGTGGGAGGGTTCTGGCTGAGGGAGGTGGTGAGCTGGTCGGCGGTGATCTTGTTCCAGCTCCTGCGAGGAACCTGTTGCGGGTCGTGGTTCTTCTGAAGCTGAAGTGGACGCAGCTGTGGTCAGTCCAATGAAGTCCGGTGGAGTGGCTGAAGGAGATGTATTTGCTGGAGGAGAAGACTGGGTCAAGCGTGTGTGCCGGCTGTTCTGACATGGTCTTTGGCTCTATTTCGGAGTGATGAAGACTTTAAGCTTGCTCACATCTTACCTTGTGTTGGCCCTTTTAAGCCCTTTTTTCCAGACCTAGAAGAGGATAGCTGCTTTATATGATGATAGATCCCTTATTCTTGACTTTAATCCATCTATTGCCAATTGGCTTTGACATAATTATGTGTCCTTTCATTATCCTGTCTATAGTAGAGGGTGGATCCTGTGGTCCTGACTTTATATTACATATTGGTATGGTTTGTGTAGGTACTCTGACAGAGCTAAGGGTTATTTCATCCTTCTCAGGCCTACAAGGCCCAGAACTAGAGAGACTCCATTTTGCTTTCTGTCCCTGCAGAGCTGAGATGCTTGAAGGGTAAAGGTAATATTTTAGTTTTGAGCTGTTGTTCATCCTAAGCGAACCGGAGAGAACCGGCCAGAGCTGAATCTAATCAAGAAGTGTCCCTGGGCTCAGGTCTCTAGACGAAACAAGCAGCTGATCACTGTGGGAGCGTCTAGAGCAAGGAGCCCGGTGCATGGACCTGGTGGGAGGAGGCTACTGGCTGGAGCTTTCCACTAGAGGAGAGGATTCCATAACCCTAAAAATACCCCTTTACCCAAAAACATTTTCACTAAAAAAATCCTGTACACACACCTAAAATTAATTAAAAAATTAACATAATTAATTACATAATTATTATTCAATTAACTAATTGAAATTAATTAACTATTATTTATTACACTATTTATATTCATTTAAAACATTAAATAATGTATTATTTCATTATATTTAAATTACTTCCCACCCCACTCCCCTATAAACCCACAACCCGCTACGGAACTATTAATACTAAATTCAACTGAAAATGCATTATTAAATTATAATATACTACTAAAAATACTACTTTGACTACAAATATTCATTAAAAACACTACATTACTTATAATTATTTAAAAAACGATATTATTGTAAACTATGTTTTTGTAAACGATATTTATTACAACTATATTAATGTTAACGATATTACTTACCTGTCTGTCGATATTCTGGTCAGACGATATTTTTGTCATCGATATTTCTTCCTGTAGATATTTTTGCAGCGATATTTAGGTTAGTCGATATTTTTACGACGATATTCCTGCTCTGTACCCCAGTGTGTAGTAAAGACACCATTTACTAATAAATGCCATTCTCCTATAGTTAGTAGCGCAAATGTGCTAGAGGTCAGGCGATTATGACATTTCTGCTAAAGAAACTGATTTAAAAAATCTGGACCCAGCTGTTCCAAAATATTTTGATATAAAATTCGATACCAGTTTACTATTCCCATTTGTACTAATATAAAATAAGCTTTACTGATAATTTCAGCTGATAAAATTGTATTTGTTTTAGACACTGCACAAAAAAATGCTTAATTTGTGTAAAACTACACAGACAAAAGCAACTAGTAGTGGGATTGTTCTTCATTATAGACTGCCATTGAATAAATTCATTATTTTGATCAAAATCCCCCACCCCCCTAAATCCTAGGTTGGTCCATGTTTCAGCAGAAACATAACCCCAAAGATATGCTTTTCATGATTATTAAATTGGAGTGGAGCTGCGGGTCCTCATATGCTTCGCAGATCTTGTTAAATCAATCCATAATGAGATGTGTAGTCTTATATCTTGACGTGTTGGGTAATATGGCGATTTCAAGAAACCAAAAAGATCAAGTTCAGACATACTTAACATGTCATTTAAATAAAATGTATTGTCACTTGATATATTTTTTACAGATCTCATAAGCCAATCAAGGAGTGCCGCCTGTCAATATCTTTGTACTGTAGGACGTGTTAGCCCTCCCTCCTTTAGATCCAGTTGAATGGCCTGAATTTTAAACCTTGGCTTCTTGCCTTGCCAAATAAATTGAAATGTTTCTACATTTCTTGTATCAAAAAATGATTGGGGATCTTTGATCATAATATTAGTGGATACTAATAAAAATAATGGTAAAATGCTCCTTTTAATCAAGGCAACCCGGCCTACAGTTGTCAATGGCAAAAATCTGCAATTGTTTTAATAGTTAACAGACTATCAAAAGAGTGGCAGTGCGGTTAAGTGTGAACAGATTCTCATTTTTTTGGGGAAGCATAGATTCCTACATATTTTATAGGATGGTCTGGGCGGTAGTAGGTTTTCATTGCTGTAGGAAACATTTCTGGTGAACAATTAAAAAGAAGAGCCTCAGATTTTGCTAGATTGATCGCATAACCGTCCATAAGTGTGTATTCATTAATCTTTGCAAACCAGCGCAAGACATTTGTTTTCTCAGCTGCTGGATATAAAACCACCTGGAGTGGGCATAAAGTTTCAGTTTGGCTGCTCCGTCAACTGGGGAGCTGATATTGTGATCTTGGTGAAAAGCCCAGCCTAATGGTTCAATGAATAAGGAGAACAGAATGTGAGACACAGGGCACCCTTTAAGTGTTCCCCTCCTAATAGAGACCTCTCCTGCTGGTCTATTATTGATGATTATATAAGCGTTTGCGTTTCAATAAAGATGTTAAAGTAACTGAGTGAAACTTGTAGGAAAAGCAAGTTTAAGAAGAATCACAATTTGAACTTCCTATTGGCCCAGGTCAAATGTTGTTTCCGTGTCTAACATTGCGACCATTGCCTTGATTTTTGGAGTTCTGAAGAAGTCAATAGCTTAGATTAAGTAATTTGTAAAAATAGTAATACTCTTACCTGGTAGGAAACCATTTTGACCATTATGAACAATTGATAGAGTTACCAATGCTAACCGATTTACAAATATTTTTGTAAATAATTTGTAATTGCTGTTAAGTAGGCTGATGAGATGATAGGAGTTCACTTCTTCGTCTGGCTTGTTTGATTTAGAAAGCTGATGATTATGGATTCTGTGAACATACTTGGAATTTTACAGCCAGAGGGAACTTGATTAAAAAGCCTGACTACGAATTTATTTAGCTGCTGAAAAATAGGTTTTATAAACCTCCGTGGGTATCCTGTCTTTAAGGTGAAGAGTTAACTGCTTGTTACAATTCGGTCATAGTTGTAGGAGTGGTCAATGTTTCCATCTGACCTGTTGGTATTGTTGGCATGCTAATGCCATCTAACCAGCTTTTACTTGTCTACGCAAACGGGCAATGAGAATCGCTTGAGGTTGAGATACTAATGAGCTTGTCACAGGATTTAAAATTATATTTATTACATTAGTATTGCTTTTACACTTTGCTTGCCAGGCCAAATATTTGCCCATATGCTCCTTCTCTTCATATCTTTTTTTGAAATAAAAATTATGATTTAATATTTCTATCGACCTGAAATAATTGTGGAAATTACATCCTTCCAGTGCTACCTCTTTTTCGTTCCCACAGTTAGAGTGAGAATATGCCATGTTGGCCTGGTTTATAGCAGTCTGCAGCTGTAGGCTGTATCCCTTTAAACACCCTGCAATTGAGCCCCCTCTTCGCTGAATGACAGATGAAGATCTTAGGAATATTACTGCAGTTCATTGGCATCTAACCCACCTCTCCAGAAATGGATGAGATGAAGAGGACCCCAGTAGAAAACAAGGGATCCTGTCCTGTTTCCACAATCGGAGCACTGACCAGTTCCATGCAGCAGGACAGCAAAGAAAGTGCATGCAACTCGAGATGGCTATCGGCACTTACTGATGCTGTCCGTGCCCCTCCTTCACCAGCAAGTGGCAGTCTGTACCAAGACACAACCTCCAGGCACTGTATCCGCTGGGGTGGTCTACCAGCGGTGGATGGCGGTGAGAAGACCTGGAACACTGCAGAATCTTCCATGGTGAGCACCATGCCCCCTCCTCTACCTTCAGCTCCCATGGCCCAGGGCGCTCTCTCCCCTACAAAGCATCCCCCAGCACTATCTCTATGGGTTTGCGCTGGTGAGACAGCTGCATCGCAACCAGGATCACTGCAGAATCTCCCAAGATCAGCGACTTGCCTCCTCCTTCGTTACCTTGGATCCCCAGCCATCGGCAGTGTTCTACGGCCCCGTCATCTGGAACATGACCAGGTGCCCATGCCTCCCATTCAGGACTACCCTGATCTGCCCGCCAACTAGGCAGCTGGAGACTGTGGCAGTTGTCATCAAAACGAGCATGAGTTGCCAACATTCATTTCCCTTCAATGTTCCCTGCAACAATTTCATTTCTGCAGCATGGTGTGCGCCCTTGATGCGGAGTAGCTGTATGGTGCTCCTCTTTAGTCCTTTCCCAGATCACATCTGGTTATTTCCTGCTCTCATGCACAGGCTAGACTGAGGGCCATATTATCAAGAATAGGCAATAAAATTATCGCCGCTTTATCTGCAGGAAACTGCCGCTAAAGCGGCGATAATGGGCTTGATAATATGTCCTTGTGAATTTGCATAGCAGCCCAGGTTCTGGTGTTAACCTGGGCTCCTATGGGAATTCGCAGGGGCATATTATCAAGCCCATTATTGCCCATTTAGCGGTAGTTTCCGGCCAGTAAAGCAGCAATAATTTTATCGTCTGTACTTGATAATATGCCCCTCAGTTCCTTAGCTCAGCTGGTGCTTTCCTCTGCACCCCACCTTCATTCTTCGTGCAAGTAACCAGCTGGGACTCCCACCCTTCCATGGGATTTTTGTTGAACAGGCCTGGGGTTTTCTGTGGAGAAGGCCATTTAGATTTTTATGACCACTGCCATGCCATTTGCTCTCTCCTTTCTCAGGCAGCCATCTTCCTTCTAATCCATCCTCATACTCCCCCCGCAAAAAAAAGGACTTCGACCCCTAGACCAGCCCTGATCTCGTGCAGGGAAACAAAAGGCAGACTTTGACCTATACGCATACTGGTGCTCCATCTAGTGGCTAAAGTATTTAATGTTGCGCTCCTTCTACAAACTCTGGTAAGCTCCTGTGTTAATAGATATTTGGAAAAGTCCTGCAGCCCCCAACTAAGATATGAATGATTAATTTAGACACAAACAATATGTAACCAAGCCTCATCAGGGTCTATCATCTTCATTTCTTCAAGTAACTGTATCCCACTCGGCCATTAGGATTCGATTCTATTTTAAGTTTCTACCTTGCATCAAATCAATCAAATAATGCTACCTTCCAGATGTGTGTTCTTTAGAAAAGGAGTTATCAAGCAATATAAAGTGAAGCACACCCATACCTGCCCACCAGCCCTTGCTGCTAACCCTCTGCTGGCCACATCCTCACAAGACCAAATTCATCCTTATTCCTACACTGAACCTAGGAGTTGATCATCCCCATCATTATGCCCTACCTTTGACTGTAACTTGAGCTCCTTAGCAGTTACACCTTCTAGAACTTATCTGTATATCCTCCGTGCCCGTTTCATACTTCCTCCACACTCCTCCACCACCCTATGCTGAGCTAGCCTGTGTCATGGATCCACAAAGAACAGCCAACACCACTTTGCTGTCAGCTGACGTTACACTTATAAAATTACCTACCCCCTGAACTTGTCAAAAAAAGCAGCCAGCTACTTAAATCTCATCCAGAAACTCTGGTCTCTGGCTCTGATTTTTGTACAAATAAAGAAGTTATAATCAGTGACCTCATGTTTTGCACCAAAAAGACGGGCACAATGGAGGAAAGCCCTCCTCTCTCTTCTTTTGATCTCCACAAGCAGTAACATTTCCCATGGTCTCGAACTGTTAGAATCCCCTTCTGCATCACCAAGAGCAGCAGTCACCATCACCATCTACAATAATTATCCTCATCCAGTCATCAGACCACCACCTTAAACCATTTGAGGAATGTTTCCCTCTTATCAAGAAAACTGTATCACTAATTTACCTATTGCACCCGGGGAGATAGAAACCACTACCCACCACACTAGATTGCAGTCTCACTCCACAGCTAGTACTGTTACGTCAGATTTACAAAACCAAATTACCTACTCCCTCACCGTGACTACACAGCTTACTTCCTATCTGCCTCGACCACTGGCTCTCCAGAATGCTGATTCCCCAATAAAATCTTATAGCACAACATTAGCACTCCCTCTCACCCATCTACTGGGTTCACTCCCCTTAACAACATTCTTACTTCTACCTCCAGCCCACCCTCCCCTATGCTCTCTCCCCTATACTCTTTCCCCTATACTTCAGCACTCGTTCCCCAACAACCCTATACTCTCTCTCCCAACCCTACCCCCAACGCAATCATCACCCTGTTGCTCCCCTGTCCACTGCCTTAAGCTCTGACAACCCACCACCATACTCTATCAGATTCCAGACTAGATGTGATTACAAAAAAACCTGCTTGAGCTCAAAGCAGACTTACATAGACTCTTCCACATCACCGCAGAGATGTCTAGCACTCTGTGTCCTTTTAAGGTCCATAGAATGAAACACTCACCCATGACCAACCCTTTAATCACCCCGCCATATCCTCAAAATCCATCCCTTTCAAACTGGACTTCCTTACCAGAACTTCTATGCAATTCAGTTGGAGGACTAAACCCTATCCCCATGCAATTAGGCAAAAAATCCCTTTATCAGACAATGATTTCTAAACCCTCCTCTTGTCTTATAGCTCTGCACTCCTGGATATAACTGACAATCAAGGTATAATCCATCCCATTCCGGCAAACCCACATAGAGCTCCTAAGTTAAACCATTGAGAGGTCAACAAGCACAACCTCAACCAAAGTATCCTCAACTCACAAGCTCCATCTCAGCATACCACAAACCCGAATTGAAATGCATGCTTATGAACTGCACATCTGCTTCAAGACATGCAGGGATATAGCCAATCTTGTCATCATTCAATGATCTGTACAATCTCACAATTAACAGTTTTCAAAACTTCCTTTTATGTCCTTACCTGCCACAATTTTGAGACAGGCCCACACGCAGCAAAGGATCAACCTTAGATCTTATCATTTTGAAGCCTAACGCGATTAAACTTGAATCTATCCTCCTCTGTGATTGGTCCAATCACCATTGCATTATACTCTTCATCAGGGAAGTGGTGAAAACTAACACAGCCTAATGAAGGAAACCCAGATTCTGGAAAAGGAGCATGTATAACAACAACCATAATTAAATGACCTCTCTTAGCCACAACATCCTGCCTCCTCCTGGAGAGATGTCATATGTCATTGATCTTACAAATCATTTCACTTACTCCATGGTGACTGTACTTGACATGGTCCCTACACTACAACTGAAAAGAGTGTCCGCTAATGATTCCAAACCATGGTATAATGGTAGCCTAAATACTGAAAGACGCAACTTGAAGCTAGCTGAATGTCAGTGGAGATCGGCTCCATCCCTTGAACACTTTTGAGCCCTTGAGATCACTGAGGAATATTTACAACAAAAGCATAAGATCCCTGAGAGCAAATTATTTCAGAAAACAGTTGCATCAAGTTAACACTCATCCCATCCCATCCCTAAAAATTTTGAACTCATAAAAGGCCAATCGAACTACGCATCCATTCCGTCCCTTGCTGTATCTATTCTGCTTCCAAACTATGAGGAATTTGCCTCCTTCTTTCTCCAGAGAGCTTGATAAAGGATCTGCAGACTACCGTGGAACAATCTCCACTCCCACCTCCAACCAACCTCACTGCCTCCTGGTCTACTGATACTTTGTGTCCCATGGCCACTTCCCCAAAAACAACGCTTCATGGAACTCTTTCAAAACCACTGAGGAAAGTACTATTCATTATATTCTAGCAACGCTCAAACCCTCAAACCACTTCAATGACCCTCTACATCCCAACTTCTTCAAGGAGATCATACCTGCATTACTCCCACTTTGGACCAAGGTTGTTAAAGCCTCCCTCCTTCAGGCACTATCCCTGACTGCCTAAAGTCAGGTCAGGTTTGCCCCGTCCTAATAAAAACCTAAAGCCGATCATACTGACGTACTGACATACTGACTTCTGGGACACCCCCGCGCCGCACGGCCACCAGCTGCTGCGTGTGCCCCTGCCTGCCCTCTGCCTCGCTGCTGCCTCGTTTTGCCGGTTGCCGGCTGCCTCCGCTGCGGGGATTGTTTTTGCCTTGTTTTGTCAAGCATTTGTGCCTGTTGTGCTTAACCTCTTTTTTCCTTGTTTTGCCGATTTTTGTGCCTGTGTTGCCGAATTTTATTTGGCCCGTGTTTTGACCTTCCTTCCTTGTTGTCCGCCTACCTAGCCGCCCCCCGCCCTCCCTTCCTGCCACCGCCGCTTGTCCCCGCCCCTTTTTTCTCTTCTGTAACCCTCCCCGCTCCCGCCTCCCAGCTGCTCCGCCCACCCGCGCACTTCGCCTTAAATGGCGACCGTGCGAACGCGCAGCGGTCACGCGCAGCGGGCGCGCCGATTGTGCGCCGAAGGCGCGCCAAAGGTAAGCCCGTCTGCGCCCGTCCGCGACCGGATCGCGACCAGCGCCAGGACCCCTGGCCCCCGAAGACCCCGACCGACCCGCCTGACGTACTCCGCCGCCACCCTCATCGCACTCAACACCGGCCGACGCCCAGAGTGCCACCAAGCCACTCCACGACGCACCCACGGTCCCTTCAGCTGCCACGCCTGCAAGTTCTCCTGCACCCGGACCTGCCTCGCACCAACACCCGCCAAGTCAAACACCAGCAGCACCCACCTCAAGTGCATCCTGCTCAACACCCGCTCCGTCCACAGACACGCCATCGAACTCTGGAACCTCCTCTCCTAGACGCCACAGCCCCTGACGTTGCCTTCGTCACGGAGACCTGGATGAACACCTCTTCAGCTCCCGACATCGCCATCGCTATCCCAGAGGGCTACAAGATCGTCCGGAGGGACCGAAACGCCAACCAGATGGGAGGAGGCATCGCCATCGTCCACAGGAGCACCATCCGTCTCACGACCAGCACCGACAACACCCTGACCAGCGCCGAACACCTGCATTTCCAGATCCACACCAACCCGAACACCACCCTCAGAGGCACCCTGATCTACCGACCCCCGGGACCACGCACGCAATTCAGCGAGGACATCGCCGACTTCGTCAGCCCGCATGCCCTCCCCTCCGCTGACTACATCCTCCTGGGAGACCTCAACTTCCATCTGGAGAACAACAACGACCGCAACACCAGCACCCTGCTCGACAACCTCGCCAACCTGGGACTCAAGCAACTGGTGTCCACCCCCACCCACCTCGCCGGACACACACTCGACGCAGTCTTCTCTTCCAGCACAGACATCAACTTCAGCCACGCCACTGAGCTTCTATGGACGGACCACAGCTGCGTCCACTTCACCTTCAAGAGAACGACGACCCACCACCACCAGAAACAGACCGCCCGCAGAAGCTGGAACAAGATCACAGCAGACCAGCTCGCCACCTCCCTGAGCCAGCACCCTCCTGCCAGCTCAGCGAACCCCAGCCAGGCCGCCGACAACCTCACGAAGTGGATCAGCAACTGCGCGGACGAACTCGCCCCACTGAGGACCCCGCCTAGCAGACCCGGCAGCAAGAAGGCCCCTTGGTTCACCGACGAACTCAAGAGCTCCAAGAAGAACTGCCGAGCCCTCGAGAAAGTCTGGAGAAGGGAACCGACACCGGACAACAGGACCTCCTTCAAACTTGCCACCCGGAAACACCACCAGCTGATCCGCGCCGCCAAGAAAACAGCTTTCAAGGACCGGTTGGACAACAACACACACAACTGCAAGGAACTCTTCAACATCGTGAAAGAGCTTTCCAACCCCAGCGCAGGAAACAACGACATCATCCCATCGCAAGACCTCTGCAACTCCCTCGCTTCATACTTCCACAACAAGATCGCGGACATACACAACAGCTTCAACAACCAACCAACGCACACCATGACCGAACAACCACTCCCCCCCACCACCACCCTCCACGCCTGGACCCCGATCAGCACCAAAGACACCATCCGCACGATGAACTCCATCCACTCCGGATCACCGACCGACCCCTGCCCTCACCACGTCTTCAACAAGGCCGACGCTGTCATCGCACCCCACCTGCGAGACATCATCAACACATCCTTCGACACAGCCACCTTCCCCGAGAGCTGGAAGCACGCCGAACTCAGCGCTCTACTCAAGAAACCCACAGCGGACCCCACCGAACTCAAGAATTACCGCCCCATCTCGCTCCTCCCGTTTCCAGCCAAAGTCATCGAGAAGACCGTCAACAAGCAGATGGCCGCCTTCCTCGAGACGAACGGATCCCTCGACCCCTCACAGTCCGGCTTCCGAGCCAACCACAGCACCGAGACCGCCCTCATCGCCGCCACCGATGACATCCGAGCCCTGATGGACAATGGAGAAACAGCGGCCCTCATCCTCCTAGACCTCTCCGCGGCATTCGACAAGGTCTGCCACCGCACCCTAGTACGGCGCCTCAGCAACATCGGCATCCAGGACAAGGCGCTGGAATGGATCACCTCCTTCCTCGACGGAAGAACACAGAGAGTCCGCCTACCACCTTACAAGTCAGAGGCCTCCGAAGTCATCTGCGGCGTCCCCCAAGGATCATCTCTGAGCCCCACCCTCTTCAACGTCTACATGAGCCCCCTCGCGGCCATCGTACGCAAACACAACCTCAGCATAATCTCCTACGCCGACGACACCCAGCTGATCCTCTCCCTGACCAACGACCCCGCCGCCGCCAGAGCCAACCTGCACGAAGGGATGAAAGAGGTAGCCGAGTGGATGACGACCAGCCGCCTGAAACTGAACTCGGACAAGACGGAGGTCCTCATCCTGGGCTCCTCACCCTCCGCCTGGGACGACTCCTGGTGGCCTCCTGCCCTGGGCACCGCACCCAAACCGACAGACCATGCACGAAACCTGGGCGTCATCCTGGACTCCTCCCTCTCCATGACCAGGCAAGTCAACAACGTCTCCTCGGCGTGCTTCAACATCCTACGCATGCTACGGAAGATCTTCTGGTGGATCCCCACCGAGACCAGAAAGACCGTCACCCAGGCCCTCGTCACCAGCCGACTGGACTACGGCAACGCCCTCTACGCCGGCACCACCGCCAAGCTCCAGAAGAGACTCCAGCGGATCCAGAACGCCTCAGCCAGACTCATCCTCGACATCCCACGAACCAGCCACATCTCCGGATATCTGAGAGACCTTCACTGGCTCCCCGTCAACAAAAGAATCACCTTCCGCCTCCTCACCCACGCACACAAAGCCCTACACGACCAAGGCCCGAGCTACCTCAACAGCCGAGTCAACTTCTACGCTCCCAAACGCCACCTCCGATCAGCCAACCACGCCCTCACCGCCGTCCCCCGCATCCGAAGAGCGACGACAGGAGGAAGGTCCTTCTCCTACCTGGCCGCCAAGACCTGGAACTCCCTCCCGACCGACCTGCGCCTGACCCAAGACCACCTCTCCTTCAGGAAGAAGCTGAAGACCTGGCTGTTCGAACAGTAGCGGCACCTCCCCCCCCAGCGCCTTGAGACCCTACGGGTATGTAGCGCGCTTTATAAGTGTCACTGATTGATTGATTGATTGACTGACTTCAACAACTTCTGTCCTATCTCCAATATTCCTACCCTTGTAAAGCTCCTGGAAAAATGTGTTCACATCCAACTCTGCAACCACATCGATCAATTCTGACTATAGGACCAGTTTCAATCTGGTTTCCATTCAGGTCACATTGCCGAATCGGCTATGACACACATAGTGGGTGATGCCCTAAAATGGTGGGATCAGAACCAATCCTGTCTTTTAATCCTCCTTGACCTATTGCTGGCATTTGATAGGTTAATCATGACAACCTTCTACACCTTTCGGAACACTGTAGTGGGCTTTCAGGATCAGTCCTTAACTAGTTTACCTCCTATCTCCATAACAAGTCTCATAGAGTCAACTTTAATCACTCACTATTGCATACCAAGCCAGTCAAAGTAGCGGTTCCATAGGGCTCCTCACTTTCCCCCACTCTCTCCAACCTGTTCATGGAACCTCTTATGGAAAGTTTGCGTTCATCGAAAATCCTCTATCACATGTACACTGATGATACCCAACTATACCTAAAAGTCTACACCCCAGAATACATGAGTTCCTTCAACATAACTCTTCAGAAAACTCAAAATTGGCGAGCATCCTAAACTATATACTCGAAAGACTGAATTCTTACTAATCACCCCTCCTAGCATGTTACCTGCCATTGAAGACTAGTTGAAACAACTAACTGACCTCAATGACATCCCACAAGTCATTGACTGTGTGAGATCTTTGGGATTAACTCTCGACAAGAACCTCAACATGCAGAAACACATCAGTACCACCACCAAAGGAGTGAATCACCAAATGAAAATTCTTAGAAAATTAAAAACCCTTCCCCACAATGACTTCAAGCATGCAATACAAGCTCTAGTGATTTCCAGGCTGGACTATGGAGGTGTAATCCTCTCTGGCTGCCCAGTTCAATACTGGCTCCTCCGAGAGGTTCGCTCAACTCTGCTGCTTTGAACATTACCGGCTCAAAAAGAAATAACCATATCACTCCTGATCTAAAATCTCTCAACTGACTCCCTTACGAAGCAAGAATCCAGCTAAAATTGCCTGCATGACACACAAAGCCCTCCATTTAATTCCCGCTAAATAGCTTGCCCAGAAACTAGACCTATCTGGTGGATCCAGATCAACCAGAAGCTCCAACTTTTTACTTCTGAAACCTCAGAAATTCAGAAAAAAGATAACCAGTTTTCTTTGGAATTTCTCAAAGAATTCTTAACTCCTTGCCCCTAGAATTCAGTTTGAATCCCTCTACAGTCTCCTTCAAGAAAGAAGTCAGAGCACTCCTTCTGAACAGATTACTTCCTTGAGCCTTAGATACCCAACTCGGTCCCTCAATTTTCTTCATGACTATGGCATACCAATGACTTAGTGTTTTCAATTTCCCAGTCCTGACACTACCCCCACTTTTCTTGACACTAAGTGATCCTACAGTTTTCTTGACTATGATAATTCTGTTCTTATTAGGTTATCTCCTCTGCTCTCTAAAAAATGTAAAGCTTACCCTTCCTCTCTGATCACTTCTTTATCCTGTATTTTTTCCCAAATATGATATTATTGTTATTTTTTCTCCGCTATCTATATAGCTGTACAGCCCTCTGATACCTGCAAGGTTCATATTCACGCTTTATAAAACTATCAAAATAAATAAAACATAAATACATCTGTTTTTTATTTGACTGGAAGGCAATGACCTTTCCCTTAAAGAATGCTTTCAATGCTTCCCAGTCTGTGAAGTCGGAAGTCGAGTCAATATTACTTTATAAAAATGCCTCGAACATTTGACGGATCTGTTCTACCCAGCTTTCATTAGTAAGTAATGTTTTATAAATGACCCACCTACAACTCTGTAATGTGGAGCTGGCAAGGTAAGATCTAATGTGATTACTGAGTGGTTTGAAAATGCATTGATAATTATTTCTGTTTGGACAAAAAATGGTATCTATTGTCTTGCTCGTGGATGGGCGATACAACATTGGATCCACATGCCCTAAATCTTGCTTTAGTAATTGCAGTATCTTGATTGTTTTGGGTTTATTCTGACATTTATTAATGCAAGATGAATCTAGGGAAAAAATCGGAATTAGGTTAATATCACCCCCCATCACTAGAGAGACAGGCGGCTCCTTTGTTATATTGTATATGGTTTTCAAGGCCGAGGGTGAGTCCTCTACGGGACCATAATGGCTTGCAAAATTTATCAATACAATTTGTATCTTGGATTTCACCCAAATCCATCTGGCGCCTGGGTCCCTGATTACCGGGAGTATTTCACACAGTAGTTTTTTAATAATCAAAAATACAACCCTTCTAATTATATAGGCCCTTCCTGACTGTTACTGGGCCAAACCACTTTTTCTATTAAACCCTTCTAATTACAGCAAGCAAAAAATATGTGTGTGAAATATAACCTGGTGTTTTTAAGTGAGTAATATTAGCTTTTAGGTGTGTTTCCCGAACAGATATTAAACTCGCTTTTGGTGATCCTAACCAAGTCTGCATCGCCGGACATTTCATCCCATTTTTTGATATGGACTGAATTGACATCCTTGCTACAAATTCTAGAAACCCTCATCCCTCAATAGCCCAAACTGCCCAGCCCCAATCCCTGCGACACCCCTACCCACGGAGCAGAAATCTATAAGAGACTCACCTGCCTTAGACATTCATAGAGAGCCGACTCCCAGCCTCTTTCACCCACCCCAGCAGGGTGCCATGGATGCTCTCCATTCATAACCACTGCAGCGAATATTTTTCATATGGTTTATCTACTTTGAGAAAGAAATAGAATTGAAAGAACAAATAAAGAAAAAGTGAAACAGAGAGAGAAAAAGGAGAAAAAAACACAGAAAGAGAAAAGACAATTTGGAGGATCCTAAAGGAAATATTTCACATTCGTGGTCACTTTTTTGTTGGCCCACCACTTCTGGAATAATGCAGAGCAAAAGTTCATTTGACATGTTCTACTGAAGTAAAGACACAAAATTGTCCCTCACACATAACTTTAAGTTTTTATTGCTGCACACATCCCACTTGTGTACCATGTTGTTTGATGGTACCAATAGTATCCTTCAAGTCTTCTCAGCATCTTGGTGTGGCTGCAGACATGTCCAAAACACTTTACTCTGTATCACCTTTGTTAAAATTTTCTGTTTATATCAAAAGTCCCCAACTTTACCACAAAACTGCATGGATATCTGGCATTGTGGTTGTTTAAAAGAGGGTACATTGTGAGCATGCATAATGGCTAGATCTTTTATCTTCTCATAATGTCACATATCACATACTGCCTGATCAGAGATGTACTTAATCACATGGAACGCATGAGGCACGGTTGGCATGAGAACTCCCACCATGTCCATGCCTGGGAAACTGCTTCCAGGCTGCATGTAAGGGAGAAGATCAAGTCTAATGGAAACTCCAGAACGCACAGGGTGTTTAGGTTTCAGCAAGAAGCCTCTCGCTATAAGATTGCGGTGATTCTCTAAACCTTAGACCGCCAGGTAGGAGCAGATTTAATCACAACATATTTTCCCTCTGCTGGTTACAGACCACCATTCATAAGCCCTCGCAAAGAGGGGGAAACAAGGAGATGAGGGAGAGTGAATTGGCTGGAGATTCATAAGGAGGCTTCAGCATTAGAGAGGCGGCAATCTGGACTCCTATTATAGTCTGGGTGAAGAGGCTACACAAGCAGCACTTTTCTTTATATCTTTTAAATTCCTACAGCACCTCTTGGAAACATGTTCATTAAAATCTGTTATATCTCCATAGATCAGGAGTGCTTGGACTCATGAACAGTCCAGAAGGAGGAGTTTAAAACCCTAAGTCCTACCTCACTAAACACCCACTGAGTTGTTTGACGGAAGGCAACTTTAGGGTGGTGCATTGGGTGCCTCAGAAGGCAGTGATTGATCAAGGATTCACAGTAACAGCCCATGTAACTGTGGGCGTAGTTTGTGGCTCATTGAGCTCCTGCTGCAGACATCCAAAGTGGGGTCGAGAAAATCTATTGTAGTGGGCGCAATTCGGGAATCGCCTCCAGCGACCAGTATTCAATTTTTTAAACCAACCTCTGGCTCCTCCTCCCTACTGAATCCAATGAAAAGACAATACATTCGAGAGGCAACAGGCAAAGTGCGAACTCTTGCAAAATATAATGAGTGTTCCAAGACTCTTAGCTATTAAGTGACTGCAGGCAGTTTCAAAAATGGGGAAAAAGAGGACAGGCAGAATTTGTTCAGTCTGCAAGGAGATAAGAGAGAAAATGTAGTCCAAGTTTGACGGTGAGTTAGTCCATATCAGAAAAACATAATCTGGATTCAGAGTCTGCCATTTTCTCTCAACTAAAGAGAGTTAAAGAGGACAGAAAGGAGGCCATTATGGAGACCACTGGTGTCCCGAACCTTGCCTTTAGGGATCTCCCCTCGGATGCAACAGTGGCTTTACAAGAAAGAATTCTCTTCTTGAGAGAGTTATCAACATCAACCACAATGTTCGTCTCAAGCAATAAAGGTGCATCAAATATGGGGATCGACTTCAGTCAGTGAGCAAAACATTAGTTTTGACCCTGATCTATCTACTGTTTTCCACAACTGTCTTAAAAATCCCCTTGTGGGAAGGAAATGCACAACTACGACCAGTGGAGAAAGAGGCACACCCACAATTCAATTTCCCAGCATTCATTGAAAGTGTTTCCGATACAGAAAAGGAAACAAACCTTTTAAAAAGATAAATGGCATATGGGAAACTACTTTGGATTTGGTCTCAGACTTTTCCTTGCCACTTTCAACCCCATCTCCTGAGAATTCTCTCTATAATGAGATCATTAATCTGGATGTTGCAATTAAAATCTCAGTAGAACAAGTGCCACAGTTAACTGAGATACTACAACAGATATTAGTAGAGCTCAGAGAAATGAAGTATTCACAAGTCAGAGCTCACAAGGAGTTGCATGAACCACTCAATAAAATAAATGAAAATTTGCAATATTTCAGCATCAAATTGAACCAGGTAGAACAAAGGATTTCTAATCTTGAAGATTTTCTAGGAGAAATTAATTTATCTATAACAAAAGAAAAAATTAAATATTCACGATGTACGACATAGAAAATAGATCTTGCCACTCAAACCTACACATCGTAGGGGTTTCAGAAGGAGGAGAGAATGGCTGCTTTCCAGGATATTGTGGAGACACACCTCATATGGTTCAGACTCTCACTCTAGCCCTCCATGTAAAGTTTTATTGATAATATATGATATACATTTATTTCCAATAGGCAGGATAGCAAAATGAAAGGAAATGACAGGCAGAAATGAAGGAGGACACTGTATGGAGCTTGAAAAATGTAAGGAAGGCCACTAAAACTGCATACCACGACAAGGTTACATGCCTATATAACCTATCTCATTTAAGCTTCTCGTTAGGAAAGTTTAAGTATTAATGCTATTTTTTCCACCTTTGGTCTCCACATTTTTTGTAGTGAGAATCTATAGTACCTCTGTTGAAGACCAAGCTTGTCTGGCACACCACAAAAAGTGTTAAAATGTGTACAGTCAAAACAAGCTTAACAGCAGATATAGAGTAGAGATCTGGGCATTTGTGAATTCCACCTTTTTAGGCAAGAAAAATATTCAAGCTTTTTGGCTGTTACTTGGTCTTCCTCTGTCAGTGTCTACTTTTGTTACTGTTGGAAAATGGGTGATTAGCAGTGGCAAATGTGTATCTGTCCCAGGCAATAAAGACACTAGCACAATATAGGGCTCAGTACAGGTCTTAGAAAATTATTCCCATGCTCAACCCTTGGTAGCTTGGCTGCGAGCAGGCAAGCTTAACTTCAAAGACAGGTATGTAAAGCATTTTAAACACCAATTCAATAAATAATTAAGACCCAACACACAATAATACAACACTAACTTACAACAATAGGAACAATGTTTATCTTTAAAATTACACCAAAACGAAACAATTACAATGTAGGGAACAAAAAAAATGATTTTTTAAAGATTTTTCACTATATAGCACATAGACACCTATAGCGCCTATTGGGGCATCTGGTTGCGCTAGACCGGGTCAAAGTCAAAGTTTGAGGCCAACCAGGAGGGAACCCTCGAGGTAGGTCTCGGTCAAAGTTTTGACCTTCTGACTTAGAAACTTTTCTGGAGCTTTTTCACGGACCCCTCAAAGCTCTCAGGCATTCCGGATTTGGTGAGGGTTCACCGGGTTGGCTTGCAACAAGCTCCTGGTCCAACTTATGAAAGTTGGATCACCAGAGCTTTCTAGCAGGATGAGCCATGGATCCAGGCTGCCTTGCGGTTGATGGTGGGCTGCTTTTCTACGTTCTGACTTATAAACTTTTACAGAGCTTTTTATTGTGGGGTCCCTCAATGCTATTTACCAGGTTAGCTTTGGCGAGGATTTGCCAGCTGGGGTTTCTGCTTAATCCCAGTCAAACTCTGGAAGTCACACCTCCAGAGCTATTCAGCAGGATGAACTGGAATGGCAGACCGGCTTAGGGTTGAGGGTCGCTGGCTTGGCTGGCCAGGTCAAGTCAGTTCACTTATTGAGTTTTTCTCCAAAGTTGCTCCAAACTTCTGGAACTTCCTCCTGAAGTTCCCAAAAGGTCCCAAAGTGTCCAAAATGTACTCCAAGGGTCCGGAAGCTGCAAGATGGTCCTTGAAGTTTGGGACTTCAGTTCCCACAATTCACTTAAACAAACCCCTTACAAATCCACTGGTAGTACTCCAGGCTGAGGATTCCTGATGGTGATGTTCTGGGTGAGCTCATTTAACTTGTAACCTGCAGTAAGTCCACTCTTTAGTCCTTTTGAAGCAAGTTAGGTCCACTGGGCTGTAGTTCAGGTTGTGCAGCAGGCACAATATTCCGAGTGCAGGGCCAGGTTGGTGCCAATCAAACTTCTCAGCATGGAGCCTTCTTCTCGCTTAAGTTTCAAGTAGCAGAACTGAGAGGCTCTGCCCCTCTTAGATACTTATTCCAAGTTCTCTGGGTCCAGCAGGAGGGCACTACTGTCGAATGAGGTGCAGGGCAACACCCCAGGGTATGACCGCATCCTCCAAAGTGTGTCACTTTTTTCTCCCAGGGAGCAACTTCCAGCAGGGAGAGAAGAGCTGGCTAAACACGCTCCGAGGATGGTTACTCTCCATAGTTACTCCCTCTTGCATTTGCTCATTCCTTCTTAATCCCACCATCTGGCTAGGTTCAAAGAGGAGAGGTGCAAATAACTGACTTCTTCTGCCTGCTCCTCCTTCAATTGAAGAATAATGTATACAACCCCTCCCCTTTCCCTGGCCTTCCCATGTAGCAGAACATGCCCTCCCAGAAGAGCTGGATAACCCCAGGGGCTATTTATCACCTCATCAAAGTATCCTGGCGAATCCACTTATCTCTGACCAAGCAGGACAGACCACTGAAAGGCTGTATTTTCACAATAAGTCGTATAACTTCTTGTCTGTATACTTTAGGGGGAATAAAAACATTATATTTTGTTGGACTTATCAATACCATTCTAGGAAGTCCTTGAATTCATTTTCTATGATTGACCTGGTGGGATTTATTAGTTAATAACTTGCAACTTGCCATGTTAACCTATGTGTCAGGGGCTTTGAAAGGAAAACGTGGGGCAATTTTTCTATTGTCAGTGCTTATAAAACATATTTTATAAGGACTCTGCCCATATCTACAGGATCCCCCGCCACTGGAACACCTAGGAGAGACTTTAGGGGTTCTGAATAAGTAAACATATTTCAGATAAACACTCCACAGTGCTCCAAGCACACACATTGATTTTGTGAAGCACTTTATCACAATGTTGGGAGTGAAATCTGCAATTTCATTTAACCCGGGGCACATAAAACTCCTTTTATAAGGGTCCTCCTTATAAATACCTGACCCCCCCCCCACACACACACACCAGGGATATCTAGGGGACATCCTGGGGGTACCTAATATGCCCAAACATTGTAGTTATCAATGTGCCCCAAACACCAAATGGGCACAATTTGCATTTTAAAAACAGTCCTGCAACACTGGGCTGCTTTTAAACTGAACTCAGACTTCAGCAGTGCACACATGCAAGTGCAGAAATGGCTGCTGACCTCTAAACTACCATACCCTATTATATACTATGGACTTAAACATGGTTTCAAGCCCCCTGCCCTATTATGTTCTATAACCTTTTAGGGGAGGTCATGCCAAATTATAGGGCTACCCTAAACCATAGTGTACCCTAGTGTATGTAGGTGTTTTACTGTATTCTAAGTGTCTCTATCAAAATAGTACTGACCCTAACCCTGGTTGGGCAGAGTTCAGTTGCTATCAGCACCAGCCAGCAAAATAAATGAGTGTGCCCAGGGCACAGGAGGACTTTGAAACAGTCACACACTCGAAATATTCAATGTTTTACATTAGAGACCATATTAAGATGTCAGCAATGGAACGAGGGTCTCCATATAGTGCAACAAGAGGATGGTGTAAACAGTACACACAAACATCTCTGACCAATGAGAGTGAAGTGTTAAATTTATGAATATTAGCATGTGAATGCTTCTGAGGTACCAAAGTGAGTTCCATTGCTGTGGCATATACACATACTAATTGTTTTAGGAACCAATGAACACTATCCATTGCTAAGATTTCTTAGAGAGTACTATCCATATATTCAGCTTGCTAGGTCATTTTAAGAACTGGTATTATTGGTATAAATAGGGTAGAAGCCTCACTTATAAACAACCACAGTCCTTGCCAGGGTGAACCACCAGAGTCACTAAGTTAAAATGAACTTAGATTTCTATTAGTTTGGCACAAAAGCAGGTAAGCTTAACTTCGATGCAATGTGTATTGTATTTATGCAGCACACAAATAGCAATAAAGTAAAAACACAACACAAGAAAAATCAGAAACCAATTTAGAAAACTAGATTTGATTTTAATAAATAGAATTATACCACAACATAAAATATGTAATTAGTAGATCTTGATATATAAAATTAAACATTTGTAAGTTAAAATAGTGCCAAGCGGAAAGTTCCACTTGTAGTTATCTGGTCATGCTAGTCTGAAGGAAAGTCAAAAGTTCAGTCTAACTCTTATAGAGCACGGTATGGATACAGGGACAGGTTAGTTCATCTGAAGAGTTACCTTCTCAAGTCCGAGACAAAGAGCTCCATTCATATTGGATGAGGTTGTGGGGTGTATACTTATGGCGCAAAGAGCTAGTCAGGTGTCATAAACGGTTGTTGCTGTAGCACAAAGAGCCATTTGTCGCTGGAACTAAACATTAATTCATCATCATGAACGGTCACTGTCAGTGTGAGGTGCAAGTCTCACATTGCCGGTTGTTGTGGATGGTTGCTGTTCTTGTGAAGAGCAGGTTTCATCGGAGCTTCCCATTGGCGGTCATCACTGA
Organism: Lissotriton vulgaris; assembly: GCF_964263255.1. Lineage (NCBI taxonomy): Eukaryota > Metazoa > Chordata > Amphibia > Caudata > Salamandridae > Lissotriton > Lissotriton vulgaris. Next base: position 1,475,461,116 of record NC_141685.1, read on the forward strand.
CGGCAGAGTTCTGGCACAAATGGGCCCATTTGCAGTTATGAAGAGGCCATACTTCAGTATTTTCGCCTTCATCTTGTGGAGGAGCTGTCAACAATGCTAGCCAAGAAAGGGTCCAGATCCTGGGGGCCACCTCTTGGGGATAAGGACTCACTCCAGCAGATGTCAGCAGCAGGGCTAAGGCAGGTCCAGGTAGGCCCACTTAGTACTGGACAGCTAGCAACTGAAGTGATGCTTCTGGAAGCTTGTTGTGTCCCTGTAGCTCACACATGACCATGATAATCACTCTAGCTATCCTGGGATCAGGGCAAGCAGCTCCAACTTCCTTCTTTCAGACAGCAAGGCATGCCTTCTAGCAGAAAGGCAATCCTTCTTCTGAATCTTCCCCAGGCCCAGGAGTGTTCTGATGAGTGGTTTCGAGAGAACCAATTTTTATACCGGGTGCCATCCTTTATATGGGGGAATTCACTAACCTACCCTCCAAACTGTCTAGAGTAACAGAGGTAAGGGTGGGCCTAGTGTGAGGTTCCTCTGTGTGTGCTTTGGACAAGGTACTTTGAAATTTAATCAGGGCAGGGTACAGCTACTCCCCAACCTTCCTGAGAGAAAGACCCTCTACCAGCTACACCCGGGTTCCATTGTTTACTATCTGGGCCCAATACACATTCTCGATGAGAGAACCATAATAATCCCAGGCTGCTGAAAACTTCTAGAAAGGCTTCAGAAACATTGAGCAGGAAAATCCAACTTTACCATTATAGAGGATTTTAAATGAAAAATCATTTGAGTATAAACAGTATATATCTAGCTGCTCTCAATCTGGAGATGCAAAAAGAACAATTGATGGACAGAATGCAGAACAATGTCATACATTCACCTCAGTACAGAGATCTGGGCCTAAATCCATCATTTGCTGTAAGACTCAATCTGGAGATAGCACTTATTATTATTCTTAATAATAATAATAATAATAATAATAATAATAATAATAATAATGATAATAATAGTAATAATCTTTATTCGGCATAAATAATATAGCCATAAAGAGACAGTTTAAAAGGAAACATACATTGGGTATATGTGTTGTCTGTAAAACAGCCAAGTGTACATAATTAGATAACACCGAATCCATTATGTCTTATTATCCCAACTGGTTCTTTAGATTTGCTACACGCCTAGAAAACATTTCTTAAATTGAAAAATATAATCAATAAAATCCTAGTAAACATTAGTTAAACATTAGGAGACAATCCATATAATCCTAAAAATAACCAACAGTTCAGTGCATTTGTAGCAGCATAACAATGTGCAAAACTCCCAAATACTCTTGTGGCCTTCAGTCACCTCTAGTGGTTCTTAGCCTTTAAACAATTAAAAATTAGAGACACAAAAAAGTGGGTAAACATGAGTTGAAAGCTGAAAAATCAGTTAGGTAACACAAGCCTGCCAAAATCTAAGATCTTTTAAACGCCCTTTAAGGAACACTCGTCTAGGGTGTGAATAGTATTTACAGAGGAGGACAAAATGAAGAGTGTTCTGCGGAGAACTATTGTTGCAGCCACAGAATCTCTGTCTTTCATATGTATGGCAAAAACAGGGGGTGAAGCCAGTAAATGATTAAATAAATCCAATCTAAAATGAGTCATTCGAAATCTGCCTTGTGCACTTGCTAAAAGAAATAAATAGGGTCCCATACAGATTTTACTAAAATGTGATCTATGACCGTGGGTTTCCTGAGCTTTTTATCCTCTCGTTGTTCCGTAAAATATTTAAAAAACAAATGTTTGATAATCGCCTTGTCTTGGGATTTTACCTCATCTTGACTAGTGAACAAATCTTCTCTTCCTAATGTGGTTAAGATAAACTTAACATATTTTAGTCACAGGGGGCCTTATTTATGAAGGCCTTGCGCCGCCGGTGCGTCACTTTTTCCCATTTTAAAAGTGGCGCACCGGCGGCGCAAGGCCTTCATAAATAAGGCCCAGGATTTTTAACGCATAATCAAGCGAGAGAGGCAGTCCTGGATTACCATTCTGTTAAAGCCTGCCTTTCTTTGGACCAGATTTTCACACAACAGAGCAGGGGTTTAACAGCAACCATATGAGTAATATACTTGGACCCCAATTCCTCATGTACCAAATACAATGGAGTGCTGTGAAGGACCTTCAAGATCCACTTAAAATATCATATATATATATTATATATTATATCATATATCCCCATACCTCACTACCATATAAAACTTTAGAGGTACAAAAGGAATTGTATAGCTTTTAAATTATTCCCGGGGACCAGGTGCCTAGTCTAATGGGCATAATTTGTGATTGCTCCCATTGACCTGGTTATTTCTAAAAACTTGTCCTCTAATAAATATTTAAAACTCAGGGGCATATTATCAAGCACAGCGTTAAAATGATCATTGTTTTAGTGGCAGAAAACTGCCGCTAAATCGCCAATAATGGGCTTGATAATATGCCGTCGAGAATTCCTATAAAAGCCCATGTTGACACCAGAACATGGGCTTCTATGGGATTTCTCAAAGGCATATTATCAAGCCCATTATCGCCGCTTTAGCGGCAGTTTTCTGCCGCTAAAACGGCAATAATTTTAACACTGTTTCTTGATAATATTCCCCTCAGTTTCTAATCGAATAAAATACCAAGATAAGAAAAGGCTGGGACTTTCACTAAACTATGTGTGCCTACTTTATATTTATTGGGCCTCCTGCTCTGCTTGCCAATTTCCATGATGTAGGATTTGTTTGGGTTAGGTGACAGATCCATATTATCCATAAAAGACACAAACCCGACAAGTATAAGCTGCAAGCCCTTTGGGGTGCATGCAAGGAGTACTTTGTCATCCGCATATAACAAGACAGAGACCGGTCTTATGCCTATCTTATGGGTATCAGCCTATAAATGTTGTATACTTGTAAAGCGCACAGCTGCCCACACCGCGGGCATTCCGGCGCTGTATACCACTGGGGAACCCGTCCTGGCTTTCCCTGTGAGATGGTTCCTTCTGGGCACCCCCAAGGTGAGACCAGGCATCCCCGGCGTTGAAGGGGCCGTTGTGAAGATTAAGCAAGCTATTGCCCAGAGTTGCACCCAAGGTTAGAGTAGGCGCCGAGGCCAGAATTATCAGGCACGCAGACATTTTGACCCAAGACCCTGCCACGTTGGGAACCGAACCCTGGACCCGGGCCGATCTCAGCTTCCGGGTCTGCCGCCTCTAACCATTGAGCCACACTTCTCCACACTCCACACTTCTTCCTGTAGGGCCTTCAGGATAGAATCAAGACTATTAATATATAGTGTGAACAAAAAAGGCGCTAATTTACAACCCAGTCTGATGAGCATTTAAAATGATTGGTGGTTTTCCCAGTTCATAACTTTATTCGAATGTTTGAAAAACATCATAAAAGTGTACAATTTAAAACATTTCATACATATATACAAAAAAAGCAGAAACAAGATAACATTCTCACATGCTGCGTAGGTTGCTGTACATAAAATTACGGGAAAACCATACTATGTCTAGCTCTGATAGATTTCAGTATAAAAGTGGCAGTATAAAAACATATATCTGGGCTCGAAAGTGAGAAGAGAAGCCTCAGAGCGCTATCAGTGGTACGCATAGAATATTTAAGGAACATAGGCTTGAGGAAACAGGTGCGTTGCGCTTTATACAAAGGACAGAGTAATAAAAAGTGCATTGTGCTTTGTTTGGAAGAACCGTCACATGGACATGGGGTAACTGGGTGTGATTTCATAATCGGGAAAGCAACCAAGTTATGGACTATACCTAATCTTAACCTTGAAAGAACAAACTGATGGGACTGTCTGTAGATAACACTAAGGTACATGGGAATACCCCGGCTATCATCTTTCAAGGACAGATGGAAAATATGGGTAGAATATTCTCTAGTAACATAACATCGCACATCCGATTTCGCCCTAAAATAGACATTTTTAAGTTCCTGTTTGTCTAAAGTGTTCAGACAGGTAGGGTCATTTCCTAGGTCCATGTCAAACAGGTCTTTAACGGTCGAAACTACATATTTTAACCATGGAATACTCGAAACATTGTCCAAGAGTAGGCAGTCTTTGATAATTTCTTTTGTAAATGCTGTTTCCGTCTTGGTAAAAATGGATTTCCAGACCATCAGTGGTCTCAGTCCGGTGAGGTCAGACAGGTAATCCAGGTCTAGTTCCGAATGAGTTAAAACAGTAGATGCCGAGGAGGGGAGACAAAGTAGCCGTTTAATAAACTTGTTTTCTTCGATTTGTAGGGCCTTGGCATTACAATGTCCCCATACCCCCGAACCGTACAGTGCTATCGAAGTACATCTGTGCTTGTATATGGTCAGCATATCAACAATACGACGGCTTCCAACTTTGGAGGCAAAGCGGAAGACTCCTAAGGATGCTTTCCCCATTCTTGCTTTAACATTTGATTCCTCTAGAGCCCATGATCCTCTATCATTAAATGTAACTCCCAAATAGCAGAAATTTGTGACAATGCAATATGGTTTTCCTTAAAAGAAAAGGGTTTAAACAGTTTCAGCTTTTTCCCACACACCATGACAAACGTTTTAGTATTGTTAATTTTGAGTTTTCTTTTCAGTATAAACTCATAAAAACCATCCATCAATTTTTGTAGGCCTATAGGGGTCCTGGAAAGAAGAACTGTATCATCGGCATAAAGCAATACCGATATAGGGGTGCCTCCTACTTAGCAGCATTATAGGCTATGGTTAGTAATGGACTCCAGAGCGCTGGATCATATTTATATAGGTCGATTGGTACCCCGTCTGGGCCTGGGGCTTTCCCCCCTTTGCTGTTCCTTATCGCCAAATCCACCTCGTGGATCGTAATTCTCGGGGATTCAGCTGGAGTATAGCTATTGATGTTAAAATTTGCAAAAGCCCCTCCAGTTGGATCGAAAATCCCTGAGAAGTGGGCCACCCATCCCTCTTCGTTAACTTGAGCAGTGAGGACAGGGAATTCCTCTTTTTGCAGGAATGGACTATTGATAGTACTCCAAAATAGTTTGCTATCCCGGAGGGCTGCAGCTTTGCTCAGGTCTTCCCAGGCTATTTCTCTAAGTTCTTGTTTCCTGATTTTAAGTTCTTTATTGTAATTAGCCCTCAGTGATTTAACCGCTTCCCTGTCTCTCGGGGTGGTTGAGAGGGCAAGTTTAAGGGTTTTTAAAGCCTTTGTACATGCTTGACTAAACCAACCCTGTGTGGCCTGTCGGGTTTTAGCCTTCTTTGAGGTAAGAATTTGCTTAATTGTGGCAGCCAACTTCTCAAAGTTGTTTACAGATTGTTCAGGCGGGACTTCCGTATCAAGGCAGCTAAGTATCGTATTAAGGCCAGCTTTTACCACCCTGCGATGTAAATTCTCTGCTTTCTCCCCACTCCACTTTATACGAGTCCCATTTGGTCTGCATTGGGTAATATCATCGACAACCCTACCGGAAAATACGTCCCTATGGAGGTCACAATATAGGACCATGGTAAGTGCATTGTGGTCACTCAGGTCATGGTCTAAGATCTGGGGGACCGAACAGTGAGAGGCTACCCGGTTAGAAATAATCAGAAAATCTATTATGGAAGTGGTGTTTCTCCCCTTAAAGGTTGGCGCCAGATTACCCTCGTTATCAGGGGCATGTTGGTGGATTAATATATCAATTTTTAACATTAGACTGTTAAGGGAGGTGCCATATGGAGAGTGTAAAAAGTGGAGTAAATTTTCCCCGTTTTCCCCATCATGACCACAGGTAGTTGAGTATGAGAGAGGGCAAGTTCTGATATTAAAATCTCCTCCCCAAACAATATCATAAGTTACAGTTGTATTACAGAGAATGGAATCCAGGGCCGATTCAAGTTCATCTACTACAGTGGTACTGGTGGGGTCAAAGGTGTTATTGTAATGGTTAATTAGTAATAAATTTCTATCCCTGCCTACCGATATTTCCAAAATTTGCGAATGGGACCCCACAATATGGCTTTTCCTTACACATAAAGGTAGGTGTACAGAAAGTAAAATCAACAAACCCCCTTTGGCCCTCCCCATTGCAGATTCCACCGCATTACAGTTATAGGAAACAAAACCATCAAAGACAATATCCTCCACTGACCACGTTTCCTGCAGACATAAAATATCAAAATCCACAATTTGTTCCCTCCAGCCCAATACTGAAACCTTTTGCCGCCACCCAGCAATGTTCCAGCTCATCAATGAATAGCCCTTGGCCCTTTGATCCATTGCTGTATTAGTGTGGTTGGTTGGGACAGAGGATATAATGCGGGTCATATCTATGTAGACTGGGTCCACTACAGTAGGGATAGCTGGGACAGGTGTAATGGGAGTAATGTTGGGGCTTTGAGTGATGGGTATCATAACGGATGAAATCTGGGCCTGATTAATGGGGATAACTACGGTAGGAGTGGGTAAGTGAACCATAGACGGGACATCAGGTTTAGTCGAGATGATGGTCGGGTTCAGAGGGCGAGAGACAGGATGTAGTCAGTCTACTCCCTCAAGGCCGTCTAAGCAAGCAAAGCGGTTGTGATCCATAAAGGAATGGAATTGAGGTGCATGTAGAGGTTGTCTAAGTGGTCTAGCATCAAATGCTCGTTGTCTGCCCCTCCGTTCCACAACAGACCAGTCCCCTCTTCTTTGTTGGAAACGGATATTGGGAGGTGGGAAGAAATAGGAGACAGGAAGGGTTTGGATCGTAGAGTCAAAAGATCTATTGAAACCTGCGCATATATGGGATACTGTGCGTGGGTCTCTAAAACTAACGGTTAGGCAGTCCCCGTTGATGTTTTTAGGGGTCTTGCCTATCCAAGGGACCCTCCTTACCATTATAATTTCGTTGTGCAGGTGGCTCGGGAGTGGTCTATTCCAGTTGAGCCATTTTATGACTTTGTTCTTCAGGGAACTAAAGGTTTCTGATTCCCCAGATTCTAGAGGTGGTACTCCGGCTAAGATGACAGTAAACCGATTTGCCTCCGGGGGTAAATCGGGCCGTCTAGGTCTAGGGGTATTAAGTGCCTCACTTGGTGCGCCCTGGGCCGAATGATCTATTGGATTAATTTGGCTTGGTTGCTGACTGGGTAAGGATGCGGAGGGAAAGGTCCACAAAGCAGCTGGTCCGCCGCACTCCACAGGCAGGTAGCAGCAATCCGTTAAGGGTTTTCCCGTCCATGTATATCTAATTACAGCAGTGGTGTTAAAATGTAGGGTCATTCAGATATCAGGGCCATATGCATCAAACTTAGCAATTGTGATTACTAAATTGTGATTTTTAAGAAATCCCAATTTATAAATCGCAATTCATGTAGGAATAGCAAATAAAATTGCGATTCCTACACATTCCTTATGTGCAACTCGCAGATTGTGAATCGCAAATAAGGAATGTCCTCCCATTCATTCCTATGAGCCTAATGGCCCATAGGAATCAATGGGAATTGAATGCCCAAATTGCGAGTACAAAATAGGTACTAGCAAATTGCACATGCAATTTTAAGGGTGCGTGGGAGCCAAAAGGACATCCTGATGCACCCCTGAAAGTGCAGTAAAAACATGTTGCACACATACTTGCCCCAAGGGCATGTTTGTGTGTAACATTGAACTTTGAAAATTGCACATTTGTGCATTTTTCTAATTTTTCGCAAATTACCATCAACTTTAAGTTGATGGTACTTTGTGTTTCTTTAAAGCGAAATTGCAATTTTTGTTGTTGTTGCATTGCATTTAGGAAATCGCAATTTGTGATTCCCTAAATGCAATCACAATTTAAGTAATCACAAATTTTGTGATAACTTAATTGCAATTTTTGCATTTGGGAGGATGCATTGCAAATGTGAAAATCGTGGTTGCAAAGAGGCAGATTTTACAAATCTGCCCCTTTGCAACTGTAAAAAACAATGATGCAGCTGCCCCTTAGTTATTGCAGGGTCAACTCCAAGCTCCCCAAGCTTGGAGTTGACCCAGAAAGTATGCCCCAGGTGTAGCTATTGTATATTTTGCAATTATGAAGTATAGATTGAGGCATTGATCATTGGTGGATTTACCAGCACGGAACCCTTATTGTATTTCCGATAATCTTTGATTTGCTTCTGCCCATTCAGCCAAACTATCACACCATATCCCTTATTGATGTTATAGTGAAGGTTTTGGGCCAAAACCTTCACTGCAACATCAATAAGGGATATGGGGTGATAAAAATGTGGCCTATCCCTGTCTCCCTTCTTGAAAATCGGGTCAATGGTGGCGCTAGACCATGACGCGTGCATTGCTGTTGCTGCTGCCACATTTAAAACTCTAACAAGGAGTGGAGCCCATATCTCTGTATTGCAGCGGAAAATGTCAGGCGGGATCTCGTCAGGTCCTGCGCCTTATACCAAGATTATCCCTCAATTCCCAATTCTACCTCATCCAAAGTGAAGGTAATGGGTTCAGATCTATGGTAAGGGTTTAATTTCTGTGAAGGTTCCTCACTGTTATGTTATGTTATGTTATGGTATGTTAAAACGGGTCTTTCATAGCGCACAGCTACTCCTAGGAGCGTCCCGGCGCTTTGGCAAAAAACTAGAGAAAAAAGAGACCGGGGCAGATGCAGGGCAAATCAGAGGAATCAGTGGGTAAAAAGCCAGGTCTTCAGCTCCTTCCTAAAAGCCAGTAAATTGCTGATTTTCCTGAGGGAGAAGGGCAGAGAATTCCAGCAACGAGGCACCAAACATCGGAAAGATCGTCCTCCAATTCTAGCGCGCCTAATGGAGGGAACAGAGGCCATAGCCAAAGAGGCTGATCTCAAAGTTCTGGAAGGCACGTAGAAAGTCAGGCGCCTCCTAATATATCTGGCCCCTACATGGTGTAGCGCCTTAAAGGCAAGAGTTAGTGGTTTAAAAATAATCCGTTTAGAGACAGGAAGCCAGTGGAGCTTTTTAAGCAGATCCACAGCACTCACTCTCCGCTGAAGGCCGTAGATGGCCCTTGCAGCGGAGTTCTGTGGAAATGTTTATAAACTCCCTCAAAATAGGCCTGCCACTGCTCAGGTAAAATATTATGACTTAACCCTGGTTTGTTTAGATCTTTAAAATATTGATTAATAATGACCCTCCAAAAGCAGGTACAATCCTTCTGCTCGCATGCCTCTATCCGGTCCTACCAAGCATTTTTTTGCAGTAAAATCTTCCGCCCCTTAACGGCTTGCTTATAATTGCTGCGGCAGGCCACCACCCAGCATCTATCTCTTAGGGTCTGTTTTAGGGCCCTCATGAGATCTCTAAGAGTCCGAGAGCACTCCCTGTCAAACCATCTTGGGACATCCTTGCGGGAGGAGGTTGCGGATCTGTTAACAAAGCATCCACTACTTGAGTTATAGCGATAAATGCTTGAATTGTTTCTTCCCGCTGAGCTTGCAGGTCTAAACATGTCAAGATCTCCTGCTTGCTTATGCTAAAGAGAGATTTATCAAAAGCAATAATATTGACCTGTGACCACCTTGAAAACTTTCCTTGATCAGTAACAGAGATTATTCCCCCAGTTATTGTTTGCAGTACGGGCTGATTCTGAGGGGCTACAAGTGACATAATCACAGGATTGTGGTCACTAAATGTGCTGTGATGTGTATTCAAAAAGATAAAAACCTCCTCAGTGTAATGTGACACAAAAATGAAATCAATAAATGTTGAGCAGCGTCTCCCTTTATAGGTCGGGGCATGGAGAATCAGGGGGGATGGCGAGCAGGTCCAAAGTGTGTGTTAGGCCATAGGTATTTAGGAGGACATTCAGATCCCGATATTCCTGAGTATGTTCCATGTGCAATCCCACACTAATTGTACAAGTGGACCAATCTCGTGGGTCACCACTAAATTGGAGCATAAGTGGCAATTAAAATCTCCTGCAAGAATTAATTGAGTCTGCAAAAGGCCTTCCGCCAGAAGTTTCTCCAGGCGTCCACTTAACTCATCAAGACTTGCCAGCCCTTGTGGCTGATGTCCCACATTATAAAAATTGATTAGGACAAAGCAATACATTTTGCTCATTAATGTGAGACCTTGTATGACATTAGAATAGTACGTCAGGGTCTTCATAATGCAGTGGAACCCTAAGGTCTATAAACGTAATTAATCCCCCTTGCTGTCCTAAATCTAGCCCTTTCTGCTGGGCAGAGAAATGTTTTATTGCCCCCTAGAAAAAAATTATTAACTGGCTCCCATGTTTCCTGGATACATATTATGTGGAAGTGCCTGATAAATTGGAGCCACTGCTCATCCAAGAATTTAATAGCTAAACCTGCCACATTCTAGGAGACTATATTTAAATCACCCCTGACCCCAATCTGATTAAAAGAGGGGGCAATATAAACCTTCAGTGGGCTACCAAGCCCAGTATTACTTTGGTGCCTATGTTCAGAACCAAAGCCACTTAGTAACGCAAGATTAGTCTCCTCAAGTACAAGGGGTTCAGAAGGGTATTCTATAGGAATGTTGGTATCTTTACCCATACCCCCACCCACTCGTTGTCAGTCTATGTAATTAATATCCCTCAAGGGGATAAAAGGGCTAAATCATGGTGGAAATCCCCTAAAAAGTGGGGCCCCTCTTCTTGCTCTACAAGATGATTGGTTGGGATAGGACTAAAACATGGTCTGCAGAAAAAACTCAGTGGTAAGGTCTGATCCCTGAATCAACTGAGATTGAGTGAGAGGTAGGATACAGGATTTTGTGGGTCAATTCTGGGTATCTAAGTGTGACAATCACATTATCACTTTTAATTGTTTTCTTGGTCCGACCGATCCAGGCAACTCACCTAGCCATCAAGATATGCCTATGATCTGTCATATTTAACCTTGTGTGTTTACATAACCAATACGTTGCTTTATTAATCAACTTATCATTGGAGTCATCCTTTAATCTCTTCAAGCCTGGTACACCTACCAGGACAACAGGGTAGGGGCAACTAGCTGGAGGGAGGTCTATTACTGGTCAGTAGGGCTGTCTGGGGCAGATAAAATATCTATGTTAGCTTCCTGTTGCTGTGGCTGGTGACCCCTTTTAATCCGGCCACTATTGTGGGTTGAAGGAGGTCGAGGTTGGCTGGTCCTAGGATCTGAAACTTGTGCCACAATCCCTGGTGCACTAGGGATAACTGAAGGGGTTTTGTTGAGAATTTGGGGCGTTACATGGAGAAATATTGGTTGAGTAGCATGATGCTGGAAAACTAGCGTCTGCAAAACCTGAATAAGGGGAGACAATTCATTATCAACTTTGTCAAGTGTGACTCTGGTTTCAGCCAAAACTTTACTGATTTCATTACAAATGTTAGTCAATAAACCGGTCAGTACTGCCATGATTTTTTGTTTCAATGGAACCCCTCGTTCTTCAAAGTCCTTAGGGGCTTATTTTTGAGCCCTTGCACCAATTTTACGCCGCTGGAGAGTCACTTTTTGTGAAGCAGTAGCGGTGTAAAAAATGTGCCTTTTTGCACCATATTTACAAAGTGACGCATCTAGGTAGATGAGTCACTTTGCAAACCACTGCGCCACATTATACCTGCTATGAAACAAACAGAGTTGCCAGTACTGATATGGATTAGTTAAAGAGATTAAATACCCCTCCTATACTAGAAAAGAAATTCCAGAAAGGGAAGTGCTAATTAATAGCTTTTTATTTTATCAAATTATAGCATCAATATTTTAATCAATTTATTCAATTTATCATACAAAAAGAGATTGTTATAAAAAAGGACACATAAGACATTAGGATATAACTATACATTGGTCATTCATTCAAGATTACACGCATATCACTGTCAAACATTCTACATTCAGACTATCAAAGAAAAAACACACAGTGTATATACATTCCAAGAAAAAAGAAGAAAGAAAGAGGGGGCCACGGTCTGCAAAGAAATTACAAAAAGTAAAGGAATTAATTAGTTACTGTAGAGTACATTCCTGTATGTTACATAAATAGAGCAAAGCTCATTGGAATTTTTTAATCCAAGGTAATGTTCAGCGTTGAACTGTGGAAAATATTCATTAGATGACCAACAGCTCTCGCAGACCAATATGTGGCCGGGCCTACGCGTTTCGAATCCCGCCGAGTTCTTGGGGATTCTCTTCAGGGCCTGATGTATTCTCCTAAGTGTGCGGTATGAAATCTTTATTTTATAAGTGTCCTTTGGAATTCAAAAAAAGCCGGATTTAAAACGAGAACCCTACGAGTGCGGTATGAAATCTTTATTTAATCAGTGACCTTTGGGATTCAACACAAGTCGGTTTTCAAAAGTGAACCCCTATATATCAAGGATGGCGTCTCGGGGTCAGGTCAAGTTAAAAACTTGTCGGATTATGGACGCGTGCCCCTATAAATGACGAATGGCGGTTAAGGGCGGAAAAAGGTTCAACAATTATTCAGGGGTCTGTCTGACGGTCGATTAGAAGCTTTCTCAATCTTCAAGGGCTCAAAGTGGATGGTGGCTGAACGATGTCATGCTTGTTTAACGCAGTATGAGCATATACTGTGCCCCAGTTGTAGAAACTGCTTAAAAAGGGGGTCCTTCGCAGTCCGACGTCCGTGTGGATACGTAGCGTTCCAGCCGGCACTAATCCGTAGCGCCAGGTATAATGTATGCAGGGGGGCATTCCAACGCAAGAAAGGGTCGTAGAAGTGATGCAGTGAAATCTTTAAAAAGAAAAAGGAAAGGAAAACAAAATGCTAGTAGTGTGCATACCACTCATTAAACAAACGGTCGCGGTGCAACTGAAAGTGAGGAAGTCAAAGATGAAAGCCGCGTGTTCAATGGATATATTGCATAAATCATGCCGACAGCCAGTTGAAGTGAACTCTGTACAAATTTGAATGTTATGTATGCCGAGTGCCAATTGAATGCGGTCAAAAGTGATCAAAGGTTGGGCAACACATAGGTCAGCAATACTGATGTAGCTGTTACTCCCTGTGGCATGATGTGTCATACTGTAAATATGAAACATCATTGGTGTCGCAATGAGGGTGCAATGAAAAGTGATGCATAACTGTTTTCTCGCAGTGATGCATCACTTTCCATAAATGAGACCCTTAGTGTCCTTGCTAACAGCACCCTCCCCTTTCTTTACAGGAACAATTTTCCTATTCACTTTCCTCAGTTTCTTGGGAGCTGGCGGGCCGCTCAGTTCTGAAATATGGGTGGGAACAGTTGAGGCCCTATTACGTGTGTTATGTCCAAGAACAGTATTAATTTGACTGGGGCTCAAGACCCCGGGAAACTCCTGTCCTTGTCCCAATGCTCCGGATAATGATTTTTCAGCTGCCTTTTCCAAGGTCTCTCCCAGCATCGGAGATACTAGTCCTGCCTTGTCCTGAGAGAGTCGCCCCTCCGCCTTATCTATCTCTTTAGTGATTGCACCCACCGCTTTTACCAAAAAGGAATCAATGGTTCCATGGGACAGATCCTGGGGAGGGCATGTGTGTGCAACTTTCCTCTTCCTCATGAAACACTTGTCTAGTAAACCAACCTCCCGATGGGGGTAGAGTAATAACAATGTCTCAGAAATGCTAGGCATGTATTCACATGTGGAAGTTCTGTAATCAATGTCTAGCCATCAGCGGCAAACCAGACCCATAAGCTCTGTGCTCCATGCAGATGTTACTAAAAGAAAGGCAGCTCTAATAGTTATCATTAGATGACATCCAGCTGACAAGAGGCCAAGAGAGTGGGCCCAGCGTAGCCACGATCATCCACGGACGGGCGCATACTTTGCCCGTGCTGAGGAAGCGCCTAGCTCAGGTTAAGCACCTCCTGGCACGTGGATGGTGTGGCAATGGCGGTACTCAGGCTGCGTTACTTTCTGAGGGATAGAGTCCCCTTGCTGCTGTTACGATCTTCCCCGTGGAGGGAGTCCCGAGCCAAAGATAAATGCCTTCTGGTGTGTGGATGGCGTGGCGATGGTGGCACTCAAGCTTCATTGCTTTCTGGGGGATGGAGTCCCCTTGCAGCACTTATTACATTTAATATGGTAACCCTGTGTTAGGCTATGGGAAAGAAAGGCCTTAGAGCACAGAAACATGTCTTTACAAGTTTTTCACTACCAGGGCATGTAAAAGTTAAACACACATGTCCTACTTTATAAATACCATGCACTCTGTCTTTGAGCCTTTACGGCCTAACTTAGAAGTTACTTATAGTATTAAAAAGGATGATTTGGGCCTGGCAAAAGGCTTATTTGCCACATCAAAATGACAGTTTAAATATGCACTAGTGGCTGTAGTGGCAGGCTTGAGACATTTTTGGATGTTTCTACTTTAGTGGGTGGCACAATGAGTGATAATATCCATTGGTAGCCTTTAATTTTCAGGCCCTAGGCACAGGGTTTACCATTTACTAGGAACTTACAAGTAAATTAAATATTTCAATTCAGAGTAGACCAAATCTACTAGGTTTTATGGAGAGATCTCAAGAGCTTTAACACTGCTTAGCTGATGTAAAATGCAAAGGGGCAGATTTATGCCAAATGGCGCATCCCCAGGGATGCGCCAGTTAATGTGCACCACAGTGCGCCACAGCTCCGCCACCCACGGTGCGCCGCATTTACAATGCGGCGCACCATGGGGAAAAAACGGCACAGATGCGTGACGCATCTGTGCCGTAAAGGTGGCGCATTGCTGGAGTTGCGTCGCAAGCGTGACGCAGCTCCAGGAAGGCTCGAGGGTGCCCCATCTTCACAATGTTGCGTCAAGACCTATGCCTGCTTCAAGCAGGCGCAGGGTTTTGATGCAGCATTGGCCTGAAAGTGACTGAGTGAAATCTCCTAGATGCGTCACTTTGTAAATAGGGCGCATTGTTTGCGCCGCCGTTGCGTCAAATAAAGTGATGCAATTGCGGCGCAAAGAGGTGCAAGGGCCTCAAAAATCTGCCCCAAAGAGTCCTAATGCCAAAAGAAAACATAGTAAAGTAAGAGAGAGGAGGTAAAATGTTTCCACACAAGTATTTCTGGTGTAAAATTTGTACATTAATTCCGTCATTTACAACATTACCCTGGCTTATGGATGAACTCGACAGCTATGATAAGGTATCCACCTGTTATGTTAATTTATTAGTAAAGCATGCAAGCACCCAAAGGTGTCCTAGCACATAGAGAACATTGGTCCAAATTTAATAGGAATAGAAATGCAAAAAAAAAGGTAGGACTTTGATTCCTTGCTAAATTGGAAAAGAATCGGTTTCTGGTGCAAACTCAAAGAAAGACTATTCCAGCTGTAACTTGGCTAAATAGAATTTACCTTAGCTAAATAATATTTCCAATGACTTCTGTAACTATGTACAGTGTATCTACATTAAGAACATTATCTTAAAAAATCCAGAGAAATTATTTTTAAAAATACATACCTGGTTACATCCTTAAAAATGTCCACACTTGTTAGTTGTTGACGATATTACAAGCATACATGAGATTGACTGCACAACATTAAAAAGTGACAAGTGAAGAAAAATCCACAGTCGTTTTGATGTTGTAGTGTTCTATTTCGGGCAAAATATTATAATTAGCTGGAACTTACATCTCCAAATATTTCGTATTTTGATGCATATCAAATACTCGCAATTTATCATTACAGAATTGTCCAGCAATCGAAAGTTATCTCATGAGGGGAACCTGAATTAAATATTGCTTCTTCCAATGTTCACTTAGAATTCTACTGGACTGGTAGTAACTTTCTAGTGATTTTCGCAATTCTAGGTCAAAAAAATTGTGTCAGCAAACAACTGCACATTTTTTTGTTTTTAATACCAATGAGTTTCCTTAGCTAATTCTCAAAGAGAAACGTTCTACACAATGTTGGATGGAATTTTTCTGTCTTTAGTTACTATAAATAGCCAGCGTCTGATGTCCTGTGTGCAGACTTTTGGGGGGGCAATGAGTTTAAGCAAGCAAATGAAAGAAAGTGGCAAGTTACTTTTGTGAGGTCGTAGGAGACGAGTCAGCATAGCGATGGGAGGATTGTATTATCAATTACGGTGGTTGGTTACATGAATTTTTATCAGGAGAACAATGACGATTAACTGTTCAGAAAAAATGCAGAGATTTCTTTTGTCCTGCTTTTAACGGTCTCAAAAATGCTATCAATGCTTGTATTTTTAAATTGCAGCTAAGCCTGTGGGCACGTTTGCAGGCTGTTTCTACAATGCCCTGATGAACTTCCTACCTTAATTGTGTCGATCTCATGTGTAGATATTTCTACGATTTTATGAATTTTTTAATGTCATTTTAATTATTTATTGATTGATAATGACTTGTTTAATGAATGCCTCCTGAAAACTGGCTCTAAAGCAGTACTTCTATACCATTTTAGAACCATGGCCTACTTTTCGGATAGCAAACTTTCACGACCCGCCTAGTTTTAATGGACGAGACAGCAAGTGTTTAATGTAACTAAAGGATCTTATGGAAGCACACGGTCATTTACAGACAGCACGTTTTTCATTGAAATGGCCACTACATTTAAAGAGATAGAAAGTTTTACAGAAAAAAACTGTATGGCACAGAAATGATAATGTGTGAAACTTGGGTTTCAGTGAATGTTTATCATTTGTGCATCAAAAAGTAAAGAGTCTTGATTTGTTTTGATCCTATTCTTTTTTTCCATCACACTTCAGAATTACACAAAAAAGTGCTTTAATTTTGCGTTCCCATCTGCTGAATGTGTACATTTGATTTGCAGGTATTTACATTTTGTTGGGGGTTACAAACAGTGACATCCTAAACCTTTCCTTTCACACTCAGTTTACCACAACAAGTTCCGCACACAATTCACTTTATTTTTCTTTCTCTCACTGCAAAGCAAAAGAAGCCTATAAATACGAATCCCTGTGTTAAAAAAATAATAAGATAGGAAGACACAGCCTGACAATTGAACTCTGTCTTTGAATAGGCAAATGTGACAAGATAAATAGGGAGTTTGAAGGCATCTCTATTTATTGCTTGAACTTTCACAACCCACCAAAATAGGCTCATGAATTGGGAAACACTGCTCCAAAGTCCATGGGTTCTGAGTCATAAAAAATGTTCAGTAAAAATAACAATTTGACGCAATCTTTTCAGAACGTTGTGCATGGTGTGATTTAAGAAGTGCCTTGGAAATACAGCTTTTTGCCCATGTAGTTTGAAAATTCTGCTGTAAGATTCATTCCTTGTGTTAGAACTGGGGGTCTCTAGTTGTTGTCAGAGGTAGGTACCACTGTCCAAATAGGGACCCTTGCTAATACTCAGAGTAAGGAGGAGACACTTTTTAGATAATCTCTGCTCACCCCATTGGTATCTTGGCACAAGCAGTCAGGCTGATCCAAAAGAAATGTGTAAAGTATTTGTACCAATACTCACAGTAACACAGTGAAAACACCACAAACTGACTCCATAACAGTTTAGAAAAATAAAGGTATTTAATCTAAACTACACAAGACCAAAACGACAAAAATTCAACATACACAGTTCAAGAATATTGAATATTTCTTAAAGTTGCGATAAAATAATCCACAGTTGCGTGAAAAGTTCACAGTTGCATCACGTTTAGCCAACAGTACCTTTAAATGCGACAAAGTTCCAAAGCAGACGCTGGTGCAGTGGAAAACAAGCGATGTGTTGCTCCTGAGACCATAGGGGGGCATTGGTGACAGTCCTGCTGCAGCAGCGGGCGTGTTGCGACGAATCCGGTCTTTAAGGGGCGGAAGGCGATGACTTGTATGGATTCCGGTGTGTAGGTTCCGTAGGAAGTTTGTTATCGCAAAGGCATGATGCGATGATCTGTGGGGGCTGCGACAATGTTCGCAGCGACGTGATGCAGTCCGCAAGCAGGCTGTGCGGCGATCTCACCCAGCGACGACAGGCTCTGCGACAATGCTCGCAGCGATGGTGATCTTCCCGCAAATGAAGTATGCGGGATCTCCGGCAGCGGCAAAAGGCGCTGCAACAATCTCCGCCTTCGTAGCGGCGGGAATTTCCTCGCGCTGTCGGGGATGCGCTCCACAAGTGAGCGATGTGATAACTTTTCTGTAGCAAAGTCTCTCAAATCTTGGTTTCCAGAGGCACCACAACTGGCCCAAGCACTCTAAGAAGGACAGAGCTCTCTCAGCAGAGCTCAGGGAAGCTGGGAGCGGAAGTCCTCTTGTTCCTGGGACTTCAAAACAGGGAGCCAGCTCGCAACAGGCCCTTCGAGATTCCTTCAAGTAAGGGGTTGAGGCAACAACAAAGTCCTTGCCCTCTCCTAGGCAGCAAAGCACCTACAGGTCAGTCCAGCATCACACAGCAGGGCAGTCCTTCTTCAGTGTTCCAGCTTTCTCCTTGGCAGAGGTTCCTTCTTATTTCCAGGATGATCTAATTTTCTGTAGTCAGGGGTCCTGTACTTATACCCCTAAAAGTCTTTGATCCGTTTGTGCAGGAGGGCTCTGAGCCCAGTCTGAACCAGTTCTGGGTGTTCCTTGAGCACTTTATTTTCCTGGCCTCTCCGAGGGGAGAGGTGTGGGCGAGGGGAGAGGTGTGGTGCCGCGGCCAGGGTGACTGACTCTGGAGTCTGGAGATCACGGTTCTATCCCCAGGGCTGGTGGCAGATTAGCCCAGCACCATGTGACTCTGGGCAATAGCTTGCTTAATCTTCCCGACGGCGCCCAGGACCTAGAGACCCTAACGGGGGATGGTTCTAGCATTACAAATGTGGATTAATATTATTATTATTTCCTTTCAGGGAGAGGGGCAGGGTCGTCAGCCGCCCAGCAGGAGGTTGGGCCAGCATTGTGGACAGCAGGCACAGCCCTATTCAGGCCCAGGAGCTATCCCCTCTCACCACTCAAGATGCAGATGCAGTCATTCAGCCTAGAGCTGACCCAGCCAGCCTCCTGGGGTCTCCCAGCCCCTGTCACTCTCAGACCAGACAGCCAATTCACAATCAGGCCAAGGCGCACAGAAGGGTCAGACAAGAGAACAGCAACTTTCTAAAAGTGCTGCTCTCAAACACAGGATTTAAAAACAACCTTTCCTTAAAGATGTGTTATTAAATTTGGAGTTCAGGCATACCAGACTTTTATGTCCCATCTTGCTCCTATGGGAAGATATGCTGGTAGCTACTGTAGCCAGCATCCCCCATGTTAGCCTATGGGACAAGATAGCCTTACAATAGTGAAAAACAAAAATGGCTGCAATTCACTACCAGAGCATGTCACCTGCACAAGTACATGCTCGACCTTTCACATACACTGCACCGTGCCCATGGGGGTACCTTGGGCCTTCCATAGGGGTGACCAATGTGTACAGAAAGAGAAGGGTTTGGCCTGGCCAGTGGGGACACTGACCAGGAGGACATGGCAGTTCACAGACTGCACACAGGCACTGTGGTGGCAGGCCTGGGACACCATTTTAGGGCTACTCATGTGGGTGGCACAATCAGTGCTGCAGGCCCACTAGTAGCATTTGTTATCACCAGCCCTGGCACACTCAGTGCACTTTACTAAGGGACTTCTTGGTGACACAAATATGGCAATCATGGATAACCAATGACAATATCAATCTACACAGGAAGCACTTACACTTTGACACTGAACAGCAGTGGCAAAGCGCCTAAAGCATCTAAACCAGCAAAAACGAAATCCAGCACAGCATCAAAAATACAGGAGGTAGAGGCAAAAAGATAGGGGGAAACCATGCCTCAGATGCCAGGTCTAACACCTTGTCAACGTTTTTATAATCTTTCCTAACGGGGGGCATCTGCACTCCTGACATTTCCATGAAGAATTTACTTCTTTTGTTTTGACTTCTCTCCTCAGAATCATTAACAATATGTTTCAAACAGGGAGTTATTTCATTTTTCTGGCTTCTCCAGCACTCACCAACTTGCTGTCCTCCTGCAGAGTAGGATCAATGTCCATAACTTAAGCTACTGGAGTCAGCATTGCCAGTTCAGGTGTCACTTGCAGAAAAGAACAGCAAATATGTATTTATGTATTTAATTAATATTTTATTTAGAGGTTCGATAGAGTGATATGTGCCTATTTAAACATGTATTTATTTGGAGGTGTGCTAGAGTGCTGTGTTTCCTTTTGATGCCTTAAGAGCAGTGATACATTCTTCAAGCAGCCATACACTTGAAAAATAAAGTCTAGACAGGCAGTCACCGTGGTTGCATTCTTTGCTTAATACGTGGGTAGTGCTTATGTTGTGGGTAGTGCTTAATGTGATTCAGTGGTTGCAGGGCGGGGGGCACTTCTTTTTTCTCATCAGACTTTGACCCAGAGTGATAGAGAAAAACATGAAAGGTGTGAAAAAGGAAGAGCAGAAAGATGAAGAAACAATACCACAGGGAGAAAGCAGGAACATGCAAGACTGAGGTAAAGGGGCAGGGATTGTCTGTGGTGGATCAAAGAAGCATCCCGTGGTATCAAGACTACACAGCCTTGGTATTTGGCCTCCTCAATATTCAAAAGCACCTGTCACAGGCTACTGGGTAAAGCTCTGTGTCCCAGCCACTTAAACTTTTACAAAGTAAGCCCTGCTTGTGGTGTAGCTCAAATGTGTATTCAAGTAATCATGGCCCCTATTTCCTGACGAAAAGAGGCATAGTTTCACTGGAAATGTAATATTTATATGGTGCGCCTGGGTTCATAGGTGTGAGGAGACTTGAAATTGAAACAGTTCAAAGAGACAAGGGCTACATAAAGATGGGAAAGGAATTAAACTTATACAGACTCTTTTCAAAACAGTTAAATGCTTGTTTTAGAGTCCCCAAACAACTTTGCAAACATTCACCCCGATTGCAACTTAAGAGGAGTGGGATTCCCTTTTGGAATTCTGCTCCACTAAATTATATACAGCCTTGTGTTCCCACCAAGGGTGGGATGCCCAACACTGGATAGGATTTTAATGGAAATCGAGCTGGTAAAATCCCAGGGGACTCTTGGTCTTGGTCTCTGACCAATCCTTTTCCAAAGCATGGGTGAAGTCTGTAATATTCCTCCCTGCCAGGCAACTTCCTTACTTTGGGTTGTGCTGTACCTGGATTTTCACTAGTTCAACTATGCTGGTATCATAATTTAACTTCGTTTCATACATTATGGCTGAGTCAAAGTAAGATACGAGACCAATTAAGGCTACTTCAGTGTTGATTTTCTGAAAAGCCATTTAACTCTCTTCATTAAGTTAAATTGTGCATCCTTGTTTGAGGTACTGCCCCATTAGTGTGCTAGGAGTTACGTAGTTCTCAAAATGCATCATAGCAGTTTCTGATGCCCAATAATCTTCTCAGTCCTCCATGTTTCAAGCGCAGAGATCTACTAGAGGCGTCACTTTCTCTGGGTTATGTTGCATACACCTGTCCAAAAAGCGTTATCTGTAAAACTTGAATGGATCAAATCCACTTCTGACAAAGTGAAGAACAGATTGTCCAACGTCGTGGAAGTTTCTACCCGGCCCAAAGTATTTTTATGTTCATCCACAGTGTTGCTGAAGAATACAACATATTTGAAGCAGCGGCTTAGGATCAAAATAACTTTCCCAATGTCTTTTGGTCTACTTCTGTACTTTAGAGGAAGTCACGTTGCACCCTCATATCTTGGCGGATGCCCAGGTGTATCCGCTATGTGGTTGTTAGAAACTGGGATTCCCGGTAGGCCTGGTGTTGGAAATGGCCCTTTTTGCAGGGTTATCCCCAAACCTTTTGCTTCTTCCTCCCTTATTTTTCCTGACCCCTGGTTGTTGGCAATAGGACTCTTAGTGTCTGGTGAACAGGGAGTCCCTGTAACCAGGCCTCCATCAGTTCTGGTGTCTGGCAGAGCCACCCCAGTTGGGGGGGTGCAGACGTCCAGACTGAGAAGAGAGGGGGAAGGAGTCCCCAGTGGGATAACCAGTGGGTCAGAGGCCAGCCAGAAGGGCTGAGTCACCGGTAAGTGACCATGGTGCACCTTCAAAACAGGGAGCCAGCTCAAAACAGGCCCTTGGTGATTCCTTCAAGTAAGGGGACAAGACAACAACAAAGTCCTTCCCCTCTCCTAGGCAGCAAAGCAACTGCAGGTCAGTCCAGCATCACACAACAGGGCAGTCCTTCTTCTTCAGTCTTACAGCTTTCTATTTGGCAGAGGTTCCTTCTGGTTTCCAGGATGATCTAATTTTCTGTAGTCAGCGGTCCTGTACTTATACCCCTAAAACTTCTGTCCTGGGGTGTCTTCCCACAGTGTCAGATGGACAGGGGTCAGGAGATACACGCCAGGCAGACTGTTACATGACACCTGAGTTGTGTGTCACCCTCGGGGGGGGGGGCATATGTGCTACCCATGAAGTCCTGGTTCTAAGGGCAAGTGCACAACCGCAGGTACTGGTACCTGGGTTGAGAGGCCAGGTTCAGGATCTGCCTGACCTGGATGGAAGGATATCTGTAAGCAGTGTCCTGACCAGTTTTGCTTCCAGGGGTACCACCCCAGTTTGGGGGGGGGGTGCATCCCTCTGGAAGGGGGTGCAGAGGGAGGGAGTCCTCGCCTCTGACACCGGTGCAACCTGAAGGTTTAGACCCTAGGTTGGGAGACCAGTTGCTGGAGAGAGGTCCTGAACTGGTGGGAAAGTTGTGCTCTGAGGGTGACTCTTCTGGGAGGAGAGGGTAGGACCCCAGAAGGAGAGGTAGGGGGAGGACAGCCTCACCCGTGACCTCTGGTCAGTCCTAGGGTACAGGCCCTGGGCTGGTGGGCTAGTGTCAGGATGCCCTACCTGACTTGGTGAGAGGGAGAGTAGAGAAAAAGGTGCCAGGCACCTGGGGCTACTGCCCCACACTCTCTGATGCCACAGAGGCTAGAGAGGCCTGACAGGCATGCGGCCTGGCTCTCATCACTGACAGCTGTCAGTGGCACCTGTGGCAGGGTGTCTTGGAGGACAGGGTTGCCCCTGGAAGGGGGGCTGGAGCCACACCCTAGGGTTAGAATGGGCCACAACGTTGTGTTGGCAAGGTAGGTACTATGTGAGTCCCCAGAAGTCCTGGTGTGCCAGGCAAGTGTTCAACCACATGGGTTGGTCCCTGGGTGGGGAAGCCAGGTTCAGGAGGATTTAGACACTAGGTTGGAGGGCCAGGTCCGGGGTGTCCCCCTGACCTGGATTCCCAGTTGCAGGATAGAACCGCTGAACTGGTGGGTGAATGGTGCAGGACACCTGCCACAGGTGCCCTGACTATTCTAGAAGGGGGTACTACTACAGGTGGAAGGGTACAGAGCCCCAAGGAAGAGGAGAACCGAGTGTGGGGAAGCCCACTCCATCCTCCTGACCAGCCACTGGATACAGGTCCGAGACTGGTGGGTCAGTGCCAGGATGTCCGACCTGACAGGAGGGAGAGTGGACAAAGGGTGCCAAGCACCTGGGGCTACTGCCCCCCACCCTCTGACGCCAGAGGGTTTTGAGAGCCCTGAGAAGCATAAGGCCTGGGTCTCATCCCTGACCAGTGTCGGTGGCCACTGTGACTTGCTGTCTGTCTGTTGGGACACCCCTGTGAGCAAGTTAAGTTTAGGTGCTGCACAGATGATGTCCAAAAGTGAGGAGAAGGGTTCCACATGGATTGGCTTGGTGGACTCTGAGAGTATGGATAGAGTGATCCAACTGGGTTCAGGAAGGCGTAGAACAGGAATAGTGCCCTGCTGTTCGGGCCAGTTTTCATGTTCTATCGCCCTAAGTAGGGAATCCCATCGAGGTATCGTTTGGTCTACCCTGGCTTTAGGATGGAAGAGGGTTGTGTTGGAAACTGCCCTTTTTGCAGGGCTATCCCCAAACTTTTTTGCTTCTTCCTCCCTTATTTTTCCTGATCCGTGGTTACAATAGTTCACTGGGCACTTTACCACTGCTGATCAGTGCTAAAGTGCATATGTTCTCTGTATAAATTGTTATTGTGATTGGCTATCCGTGATTGGCATATTTCTGTTACCTGGAAGTCCCTAGTGAAGTGCACTGGGTGTGCCAGGCCTTGTGACTCAAATGCTACTAGTAGGCCTGCAGCACTGATTGTGCCACCCACAGGAGTAGCCCTAAAATGGTTTCTCAGGCCTGCCACTGCAATGCCTGTGTGCACTTGCTGACTGCCATGCTGACCTGACCAGTGTCAACACTGGCCAGGCCTAACCCTTCCCTTTCTGTACACATTGGACACCCCTATGGAAGGCCCTAGGTACCCCCCTGGGCAGGGTGCAGTGTATGTGAAAGGTAGAGCATATACTAGTGTGGGTGACATGTTCTGGTAGTGAATTACAGCCATTTTCGTTTTTTACTATTGAAAGGCTATCTTGCCCATAAGCTATAATGGGGAATACTGTGTATAATGGTTACCTGCATATCTTCCCATAGGATACTTTAAACTCCCAAGCACACGTTTGTATTAACCAACATTTTTTCCTTTTTTCAAGTTTAAATAACAGTAGAAAATAAAGCAAATCAATAAAGTTAATTCCAATTCAATTCTTTGTCTTCTTTAATTCGAATCTTTTCAAAAACAGCCAACAACAGCCAACGCGTTTCGTCGCAACAGGTTGTAATCCTGCGACTTTCTCAAGGCTGCACAAAAAACATACAGAATTGTGTTGTCTTAACTTATAAAAAAGACTTTCTAATTGGCATAATTATTAAGCGACACAATTGTAATAGGCATATTATTATTTCAACATAAAAGCACAAAGAGCATGTCCCAGTGATTATTCTTCTAAACCCAAGGCATTCATTAATCTGAAACATCTACTACCTTTCAAGGATAGAATTTACAACAGTCTAAGCAATGGAGAGAGTGAAGAAACAAATCTCATATTCACATCCTTATCGCCCAAGCACTAGTGCACATGTAGAAGGTGTGCCACCAACACCAAGAATAGGCACCCGTGCCCTATACATGCCGTACTATCTCTGAGATCACAAGTGGAGTTCTGTAAACGCAGTGCGAGAAACACGAATGTGCGCCATTTGTTAGTGTAAAAGTCAAGGTCTGGTTAAGATACCTATCTGCTCCAAATTCGATTCCCTGTGAGGAAAGTAGAAGCATGTCAGTATGCTGTAATTCTCAAATGTTTCTTCACTAGCAGTGCAAATTGAGTACATATTCAAAAAACACCTACTGTCAGTGCAGTGATATTTCCAACCCATGCAGGGGTTCCAAATGCGTCAAAAATCTCTGTGAACGCAGGTTCATTAGTGCGTCCAAATATTATTCGTCATCTCATTTAGATCTTCATCTCTAAAATCAAACCATGCAATTATGTAATTTTCATATTACGACATGACCATTTCTTAACATCCGAACGCCGCAACAAGACAAGTCATTTTTTTCAAAGTATTCAAAGAATTTTCATGTTGTAGGCATAATGCCGAGGTGTGAGACAGAGTACGTTTTACGTAACATCATCTATTTATTCACCTCTTATTGATTTCAAAGCGCAATTTCTCGCTACCTACACATTCGATAATTCATTATCATTGTTAAAGGTAAAGTTACGCATGCCTTTAACGCAGCAATTTTCAACAGTTGCGCAATTCCTTGCTCTTCACAAATTCAGTAAGTCATTATCATTGTCAGAGAATGAGGTTACACAACCATTTGCGCATCGATTCATACTGGCTCTAACCCATGGTATCCTCAATTATCACCACGGTTATATCTTAAAGGAGCATGTTACAAAATCAAGTTTACCCGCAGTATCTAACACTCACAAAGCCTTTAACCAAACAGGGTGTTGCTAAACTAGGGTTGTTCTTAACTATGCCGCAAAACAGAGTACTGCAATGCCGTCCTCGGTTCCTGCCTCTCTTTCTCTAACCGTGTGCTGGATCCCAGCGTTCGGCGTCTACCGGTTAATAAGTTTCACAAATCAAAGCTTACTTCCTATTGGTCCATCCTTCCGCGTATGGAAAGCAAACACTAACTAAGGACTCTCGAGTCGTTCCTCCGTGTAGTAGACATATTGGGAGGACCCGTAGTTAGCGAAGCCCTACTAATTCATTACGGGATTGAGAAATGCTTCAGCATTAGTCTATATTAATTAAATTGCTTAGTTGCTCTTACTGAACTCAACTAACTAACTAACTAACTTTATTGATTTGCTTTATTTTCTACTGTTGTTTAAACCTGAAAAAAGGAAAAAAAAATGTTGGTAAATACGAACCTGTGCTTGGGAGTTAAAAGTATGTTTTGAGAAGAAAGAGTTTTTTTTCTTGATTAATGGAGTTTAGTGGTTCTCCATTCCTTTGAGCACCGTAACTAGTTGTAGAAGCGTCAAAGATTTAGTGCACATCTAACATATAGCGCCAAATACCTATACGCATAACCACGTTTCAAGAGAATCTGTATCTTCCCATAGGAGCAAGATAGAAAATTAAAGTCTGGTGTCCCTGAACTCAAAATGTAATAACACATCTTTTAGGAAGGATGGTTTTTAAATTTTGTGTTTGAAAACAGCACTTTTAGAAAGTGGCTGCTTTCTTGTCTGACCTTTCTGTGTGCCTTGGCCTGTTTGTGAATTGACTGTCTGGTTTGTGAGTGACAGGGCTGGGGGATTCCAGGAGACAGAATGAGTCCGCCCAGTGGTGAGTAGAGAGATCTGCATCTAGATGGGAGGGAGGAGTTGCACCTGGGACCTGAATAGGACTGTGCCTGCCCCCCACAGTGCTGGCTCCACTCCCTGTGGTGCATCTGATGTCTCTGCGCTGCATTGTGAAAGGAGAATAAGAATTATGTCAACAAAGTGCTCCAGGGCTGTGCTTTCCCTCCACAATTCTGGCTCCCCCTCCTGTGGGGCGTCTGATGTTTCTTCTCTGCACTGTGAGAGGAAAGAAGGAGTAATGTAAACAGAGTGCTCCAGAACTGGTTTGGACCGGGCTCAGAACCCTCCTGCACAAAGGGAACAAAGACTTTTTGGGGTATAAATACAGGACCCCGGACCACTGAACTTTAGATCATCCTGGAATCAAGAAGGAACCTCTGCCAAGGAGAAAGCTGGAAGACTGAAGAAGGAAGACTGTACTGCTGTTGCTTTGCTGGACTGACCTACAGTTGCTTTGCAGCCAAGGAGAGGGAAAGGACTTTGCTTTGTGCTGTGTCCCCTTCCTTGAAGGAATCTCCAAGGCCCTAAAGAAGCTCTAGCTCCCTGTTAAGAAGTCCCAGGACAAAATGACTTCACCCCCAACTTCCATGCACTCTACTGAGAGAGTTCTGTCCTTCATAGAGTGCTTGGGCCAGTTGTGGTGCCTCTGGAAGTTGTACCTGTTTTGGGAAGCTGGAAACCAAGATTTTAAATACTTTTTGCAAGTTTTAACTCATCGCTCGCTTGCGGAGTGTATCCCCGTCAATGCGAGGAAATTCCCGCCGCTACTAATGCCGAGATCGTCGCAGGGCCTTTTGCCGCTGCCAGAGTCGTTGCATCCTTCGTTTGCGGGACGCACCAGTCTGGTGCGGGAAGATTACCATCGTTGCGAGTATCGTCGCAGAGCCTGTAGTCACTGGGTGAGATTGTCACACCGCTTGCTTGCGGACCGCATCACGTCTCTGCGAGAGTCATCACAGAGCCATCGCATCGAGGGGCCATGAGAGGAGAAGATTGATGCTGAGCCACGCATCGTTGCATCACCGGAGATTGCCGCCACCCCGAAGATCGTCGCGTGTACCTTTTGCGAGCCGCTTCGACCGAAATCTGTGCACCGAAATCCACGCAGGGTATCGCTTCCCTCCCCATACAGACCTGAGTCATTGCATCACGCCCACTGCGTCCAGGGGGTTGTCGCATCGCCTCCCCGGGGTCCCAGGAGTGACGCATTGCTTTCTTTCAACGCTACAGCTTTCACTTGGAACTTTTGTTGCATCTAAAGGTACTGTTGGCTAAAACGTGACGCAACTGTGGATTATTTTAACGCAACCGTAAGAAATCATTTGAAACCATATTCTTGAACTGTGTATATTGGATTTTTGTCATTTTGGTCTTGTGTTGTTTAGATTAAATACCTTTTTTTTCTAAACTGTTGTGGAGTCAGTTTTCACTGTGTTACTGTAAGTATTGGTACACATACTTTGCACATTGCCTTCAATAAGCCTGCTTGCTTGTGCCAAGCTACTAAGGGGGTGAACAGGGGCTATCTGAAGAGTGTATCCCCCATACCCTGACTAGAAGCAAGGGTCCCTAGTTGGACATTGGTACCTACCTCTGCCAACTAGAGACCCCCAGATCTAACACCAGGGCATAGGCAGAAACCATCATTCTAGTCAGGGCGAGGGAGTTACACACTGAAGATAACCCCTGCTCACCCCTTTGGTAGCTTGGTACGAGCAGTCAGGCTTATCCCAGAGCCAATGTGTAAAGCGTGTGCGCAACACACACACACAGCGGCGACACACTGGGCACACTACAAAAGAGTCTCCACACAAGGTTATATAAAAATAGCCTTTGTATTATACAAAACACATTAGAGGTCACAATCACAGATATACACACAGAGCCTACAGGTACCAGTTCATTATTCACAGGGGATTATGTACAAGGCAGCACCAATCGGGCTGCTACCAGAACCATCACAGACACAAAGAATACATGTAAAGCAACCAGGAACTACTGGCAAGATCATGAACTTAGCACCATCACCGTGAGCATAAGTCACATTAGCATTAGGCAGAAACCTAAACATCAAACAGCATGATATTAGGCATTATCATTAGTGTAATAACATTAGGCATAATCATATGGGCCTGGGGCATAAAACATAATCAGTAGTGCACACAGATTATCACCATTCCATTGTAGAACCCACCTTGGTATGCAACATAAACATGCCCCTCGTTGCAACTGCCCACGCTCTCATGGTGCGACTGTAAAAACAAGTACTGGCACTACCATGCCTGTGGAGCCCCCCTTTCTGGAACTCCAATGAAAGAATGTGCCACGCGTTGTAGCTGCCCGCTTCTGCGATTCAGCGGTGTCCAGAAACAAGCACTGGCCAGTTGGAGCCCATAATCATTGCAGATTAGCCTTTGGCACCATTGCGCCTAGGAGCCCCACTCGGGGATTCTAAAGTTCAAACTTGCCCCCACGGTGCAGCTGAGATTAGCAAAAGAAGAACTGAGCACCTTGGACCCCCCCCCCCCCCCTTGGGACTCTAAACATGAAAATGGCCCCAATGTTGCAGCTGCCCGCTACGGCGGTGCAGCTGAAGAACAGGAGGCAAGCACAGGCACTTCGGATGCCATTCCCGGCATACCTGCGATACTTCCAGAGCTCCCACTCACCGGCTGTCCGGGGACTTCTTTGGACTCTGCTGGGAAAGGCACTGGCACATTCCCCTCTGCGTCCTGCAGTCACTGCTAGGGCTCTGATTCCGTCCAGCGGGATCGGGTCAACTTGGGTGCCTCCTTTCCACCGTCCCACTCGGCCATTCTACCCCGCTCTCCTCACTTCACCCGATCCCCCTTCTTGGGACCGGGACTTCAACGCGAAGCCCGAGTGGCTCCAGGCGGCATACGGTAGGCTTAGTCCACACTTAGGCGTGGGCGCCTGACTTCCCTTTCCTCGGTGCTCCCCTCTCGACGGCTTGGGCTGCAGCGGTGATTCCACTGAAATGCAGCATAAAAGTGGGGTGGGCTTCCACTTCTTCAGGAATCCAAATGCGGCGCAATTGCGGGGTGGGCTCCAACTCTTCCAATGAGACGTAGGGGGAATCCCACAAGCAGGGATTCCTTTACAGCATGTCAGCAGCCCCACGCTGCAGGATCCATGCTCTTTTCTTCTTGGGGGAATTAAAAATGGTGCTCATGAGGTACTAGAGTCCAGGAATGCAGTCAGGGTTGCGCAGAGGTCAGCAGACCATAGGGCAGCTCTTTCCCAGCAGCATAGCAATCCCGGGTAACAGTCAAGCACGGCAAGGATTGCGATCCTGAAGTACAGCTGCCCCTGCTCCAGCAGAGTTTTCCTTGGACCAGCTTAAATCAAGAGTCCTTGGCGCTGAGGAGACCCCAGCAAAGCGCAGCCAGGCAGGCAGCACGCAGAGACCCTTAGGAGCCAGCAGCTGGTCCCACGGCTGTTGTCCCTCCTTGCAGAGTGTCCCCTCAAAGCACAAGCACAACAACCTCATGGGGTCACAGCCCCTATATTTATACACCCTTTTGCCCTGCTACTAGAAAGGGGCAGAAGCTTCTGGAAGGGTATTTTGGGAAACTATTCCCAACTGGTTTTCGGGGAGTGTAGAGAACTTTGTTTACCAGGCCTCCTTCCTCTATTTGTGAGCTGGGGCTTGGTAATCAGACACACCACATTGGCAGAGCCAGCATTGTATAAGGCAGTCACAGACCTATTCAGGGACAGGGGAATTCTCCGCCCACTACTCCAATTGCAGATCTCCTATTCAGCCTGACACCGACTTGCTCTACCTGGAGCCACCCACACCTCATCAGCCCCGGTCACTTCTAGAACCAGACATGCAGGCAGGCAGGAGGCACACAGCACACATAAATGCCAACTTCTAAAAGTGGCATTCCTAAAATAGTGAAAATAAATCTGTGCAGACCATTGTGCAGCATTTATTATTTCCTTCCCACACACACCAAACATGACATACTTATTTTGTTTCATTTAGAAGCTATCCCATATGGGGGGGGTCCCAATGTTAGCCTTTAGAGGGCAAAGAACACATGCACTTTGCACTGCTAAACAGTGCAAAAATGCCCAGAGTCCTAAAACCACCAACACCATGTAAGAAAAAAGACTAGGAGGAAGGCAAAAAGTTCAGGGATGGCCCTGCAAAAAGGGCCAAGTCCAACAGTGGTGATATATCCTGAATGGGGGAGTGGTTCAGGCTCATGCCTCCCTTTTAGAAAAAATAGGATGTAATAAGTAATTTGTCAGGTGAAATATGTACCACTTTAAGAAACACTATGAAAGGCACAGTCAAATCTACAAAGGCGTGAACTTTTTCTTAGTTTTCTTGGGCTCTGACACTGTATGCCATCTCTAGGGTGGGTCCAATTTCTTTGTCAATAATACCTTGCTCCAGCAGGTCCTACATGGATCTTTTACTTGCAGCTAGAGTTGAAGTGGCACTATTCTGTGGCCCTTTGCCAAGCAGCCGTTGGCCTCACCCAACTGCAATTTTCTCTTATTGGCTATGAATTTTGACTTTGGGTGTATTTGATGGTTATGTTTCCATCCATCATTTATAGAAAATATGTCTGCATTTGTCAGATCTTCTGTCTGCCGATGACAATGATGATGACGAAAACTACAGTTTTGGAAACAATTCAATTTCAGATCTGAGCAAGGTTGACATATGTTTAGTATAGTATGCTTGTGATGTACTACTAAGGAGTATTGTTTCAGTGTTTGTGAGTATGGTCTTGCTAACTGATCAGTCATTACAGTTAACAGTCTTTTGGCTCACTGGGGTGTTTTGTGGCCTTTATTGAAGGTGTCATGTAAGATCCTGGTGTATGAAGGGGTCAGGAGCTGTTTTATAGGCGAGTACAGTTGTGTTATGTATGGTGCTCAGAGGGGCATGTGGTAATGGAGTGCATGCAGGTACTGTGTTCTGCAGATTTGGAAAGCATTCTTGTGGCCATTTCATTAAGAAAGTTCTTGATGGGTAGATGCAAGTGGACTTTTACTTTATCTGATCTATTAATAGTTGTGCACCAGTTGCTTGGTACACTCTAGCCTAACTGTTTAGGCTGCATACCAAGTCACCAGAGCCTGGCTTTTATGGCAAATTCAGAAATCTTCTTGGACTAGTAGCCTCAATGCAAATAAATAAGTCCTTTGGGATAATGCTTGACTTTTCTTTTGCAGACCATTCTGTTGACTGGAGGGGGTGTCTTGTTCTTTTGGGTGTCTTTTGGGGATAAATAATTTTGTGAGAGCTCTAGTAGAAGGTCTTACAAAAGCATGCCTGGCGTTAACAAACCTAGGGGCATATCAGCAACAGCCAGCGATAATTATCGCTAAGCGTGCTTAGCGCAAGGATAATTATCGCCGGCTATCGTTGGATTATATCGCCGAGATAGAGCGCTATCAGCAACACTTATCTCCAATTCGATATGTGTGCTATTATCGGTAGAAATCCAGCGATAATCGCACAGCGATAGGCGAATCGTTGAGGATAGGGCAGGGCGGATTCATCCTCATAATCAACCTCACAAAGGATATCATGGCTAAGTCAAATTAAAAGCAGGCGTAAAGACGGAGCGATAAACGCCGTTAGCGCTGCTTTTGTCATCACCAAGCGGGTTTGTCGCTACGTTGATGATAGGAGAAAGTCGTGTTAGCGACATTTCTCACATTATTTCAGTGAGATACTCCCACTTTGCATCTCATTGGCGTTGAGATGCTGGGAGTTCAGAAAATGGGTGCTGAGGCATGAATTCACACGCTAGGTGACTTTGATGATAGTGCGATATAATTATCACCGCTTTTCGCCCAAAAACAGACGCTAAAGCAGCGATAATCTAATCGCAGGGCCTTGATAATATGCCCCTTAAAAAGGCATACCTTTCTTCATCCTGGTGCATGTTGTCTCTTGACACTTAGGTTGTTTTCAAAAGGCTTATATAAAATGATGTTATTTTTTCCTGTATCCTTATTATAGCCACTTTGGGTTTATCCTTGAATGACATCCTATTGGGACATACTTGTTTGAGGTCAAGTTTATTAAAAGCAAATCATTTAGTAGATGCTGAAAAATCCTTTTTGGCATCAACAAGCCTAAGCACTTAATGCATTGTACTGTATTCAGGAACAAAATACCTGCTTCTGTATAAAACAGAGTATAAAAACTTCAAAAGGATTAGATGTTCTTTCCATTACACAGACCCTAATCCCAGGCAGATGCAAGCCACTTATTCTGCAATTATTAATACAGTTTTACAGGAAACTAATATATAAATACATATTATAAAGGTTACATTTTCCAGGAAAGCTAGTGTAAAAGGGTAATGATAGGTAGCAAAGTTTCAATGTGGCACCCGCCTCAAAGAATTACATCTGGTCGAACGGTGAGGGGTGGAGTGTGTCTTGGTAGGGAATAATCAAATGCATTATCAGTATGAGGTAAATTCTAAATGCAAAGTTCATTAAGTATGAAAACATACTGTGCCTCGTGGTAAGTCTAATTATTAAATATGATAACACTGCTTATAAAATAACGTTTTTTTTTAACTGGGTTTGGCCTTCTCGTTCCCTTACATGATTATGGAAATGCCTCTGTGACTTGTAAAGAAGCGCAGGGGCCAAGATATGCAGATACAATATAAAGTGGTGCGTATCAAAAGCAATGCCTACTCATTTTCTCATGCACCACGCGTATATAAATCATCTTGCTGCACACAATCCTACTGTATCTAAACACCAACCAGCATCATAATCGACACGAATATTTAGTACAATAAAAAAAGTTATACCCGTTGTCCCTGGTCAAAGCCCCATTGCAAAGCAACCGTTCCTACCAGAGGTCCAGTAGCCTCATTACTGTGCAAAGTATTCTTTATTACTAATATTAAACCATTTTATTTATGAAAGTGGAGAAACTTTTAATTAAGAAAACTCTATAGAATTAAAATTAGTAGTTTGCGAAGTACGATTACAGGAACTTTGTAGACTGTTTTTTTAAACCTTAACCACTTCACAAGTTTTAAAATAATAGCTGGTGAAAACTCGGAAAAACTAGGTTTTGTGTGACAAAGGACCTACATGAATTATTTGAGGACGAATTTTAAAAACCGCAGGAAAATCTCACACAACATTTTTTAGCAGCAAATTACGCCTCCAAAAATGCAAATGTGGTAATTTACTTAAACGTCACTGGTGACATTGCAATGTTGCTGGTCCCATTGGTCCCATTGGTGAGCCAGGTGAATTTTGGTAATAGCATTGTTCCGTGACTGGCAGCATACACGTAAAAAGAGCCTCTGGCAGTGCCAGGAGTGCCATCCTTTTAAACTATTCACACTGAAGAGTAGAACCTTGTCTAATCTTGCAATGTCTTGATCACTTCTGCTATTCATGATCATGTTTAGTCCCCTATTTCTGGTTGTATTTGGAAAGTAGGCGTGCCACCTCATCAACAAATCCTCAAAGCCCCTAGCATTGTATTCAGAAGCCTATTTTCATCGCCTCTCTCTCAAGGCTCCCCTCATCCCACGGCAGGGGAGAGAAGATATACTTACTCTAATGTTACAAGAAGGTTTTGCAACAACCAGAAAGGGCAGGATGGAGGGCAGTGAGTATTGTAATAGAAGAGGAGTTTAGCCAGTATTACCTCAAGTTACTTACAAAGTATGGCTGTACCACAAACCCATGAGCAAGGCAAAGACAGGACCCAACCGAAGACAAACAACACCTAGTTAGATGTAGCACATGTGAGCTTTCTTACGTAGTGGATATGTTTTATGTAAGAGAAGCATTTAGTACTGCTCTGTCCATCACAAATGAAGACTATTCAGCACCGTCATGTGTAGTCCATATCACAGTAGCATCTCCTGGCACTCGGGGTCACTGCTAAGGTTCTGCGCCTGCTTTGGCCCCCGTTATCCTGCATTTTGCATCAAGGCTGCACAGGCTTTTACTCTTCCCCCTACGATTCTCTGCTCACAAGTATCTCCACGACATGAATCTGCACAATGGCAACAACCTGCTGCTCATGGACGATGAGGCTGTGACTTTGCTGCGGACTGCCTTTCTCCCCCCGGACTTGCTGGCTATGACAGCCCTCTTCCTGGACTTTCGGACTTGGACCTTTGTGCTCCCCGACATTTTATTTGTATGACTCACTACTTCTTCTACCTTTCCCCTCCGCTATTTTAGCGATCTCTGACCTCCCCCTCTGTCCTAGCGACCTTTCTATTGTCTCTCCTGTTGCCTCTGACACACTCCTCGCTGTCTTACTCGTTACTATCTGCTTCCCTCTCTTGTTTGTCTCACTTTCCTGCCCTTCTCTGCCCCTCCCTTGCTGCTGTGACTGCATCCCCCCTCCGACCCCACCTAATGGAACTCTTTTTTTCTATATATAGAGATAACTGTAATCACTAGTATATGTAGTAGACCTGTGTACTATCTACCATTCCTATGTGACTCTTAGAGTATATCCATTCATAGCCCTTCCCTATGTATATAGAGATAACTCTAATCACTAGTATATGCAGTACACCTTTGTACTCTCTACCATTCCTGTGTGACTCTTAGAGTATATACATTTGTATCCCTTCTCTATGTATATAGAGATAACTCTGATCACTAGTATATGCAGTAGAACTTTGTACTCTCTACCATTCCTATGTGACTCTTAGAGTATATCCATCCGTAGCCCTTCCCTATGTATATAGAAATAACTCTAATCACCAGTCTCTTCTTTGTGTGACTTTACATCTTGTACATTTGCAATTTTTTCTGTTTGTATCTTCTATGTAACACATGTAATCCTTAGTCCTTACGTTTTGCAACTGGTTCTTATGTAAAGCGCTCTGACACCTTCGGGTAAAGTTCGCGCTGTAGAAAAACGCATTAAATAAAATAAAATTTAAAAAATCAGTTCACCAGCCATCTCCTCATACCTCCTCACTCGACCTCCATCCTTCTTCCTCAAAGGGCACACTGGTCTTAGCTAGCAGGAAGGTGCTGGCACTCCAGGTTTCAGAGCAGGCAGTCTCAATTTCCCTGGGTGATATTTCATTACCCAGCAGGGAGAATAGGAGGCCGTGACCCTCGTCCTGCTCACAGGCAGACGTTTTGCAGAGCTTTCCCTCCTCTCACAGTCTGCCTGGCTGCTTGGCGGACAACAAATATTTGGGCTCTCAACCTCCCCTTCTTATTGTCCATTTCCACACATCAAATGGGATTTAAGGTCTGGGTTTTTTAGGTTTTATGTTGGAGTTCAGCTTCTTTTGAAGTGCACACTTCCCCTCTCATCATGAAAAGCTGTTTGTCACTGCAGGAGAGACTCTGAATCTGATAGGTCCTCTACAAAGGCCAAGGAAGTGACTAGAATTCACATCTGGATACCAGCCACAGTGATATGCTGATCCTGGGCTCCCAGTCCTACACTTTACGATTCTCTTATCAAACCAACCTCCTTCCTGAAATGTGTTCAAGCCCCTTCCTTGTGATCTCTGGTTGAAGAAAAGAGCACCCTTTGAGATGTACAGGGGCATTCTATCTCTTATTTATCCACTGTGTCCCACCCAGCTCGCAGGAATGCAGCAATGCACAAATCGTCTAGGGGATTCCTCTACTTCCTCATGTCTTCACCATCTAGGCCTGGGCTTAAGTGATACCCAGGGTCCTCCATTGAATGTACCATTATGGACACACTTGTGTTCAGTGCATGTGCATATCACTCACACTGTCCAGCACAGTTACCTCCATTTATTCTTCCACCTTAAGCACACTTCCAAAGACACACATTCCTTCTACATACACTGCTCAATACCGTAGCCTTTCTATATTGTACCATGGTGTGCCACTTGCAGGCACACAGACTGGCATCACACAAATTCACCATGTGCACACTGGACAACACTGCATGCAATTGGTTGTATGTAAAATCCAAAATGAAAAGGTGGATGGGTTGGGTGAATATATGTGAGGGGGCGACAGATAGCTTGATGAGTATGAGACAGAGAAAGAGTGTTGAACAGTGGCTCTCCCTGCTGCCTTCACTCTTGCAGGCTTGGCAGGAGACTTAAGCATGGTCTGACTGGGCCAGAAAATATGCTCAGGCACCCACAAAAGGTGGCTTCCATTAGTGAATTAGATAGTGTTTTGTAAGGTATGATAGACTGCATGGATTCGAGCTTGGTGAAGGCAATTTTTGTTCAATATCAGGGAAATCAACCATCAAAATGGACCAGCAGACAATAAACCACTCCACAAACAGCCAGGTCTTTCAGACTAGCCCTTGGGCACTGCCTGGTTGCACCTAAGGCCAGCCCAACCCAAGGTGTAAGCATGACTTAAAGTAAGTTGGGGGAGGGGGGGGGGGCGTTTTCTGCCTAGATGCACAAACCAGACAGGAGAGAAGGCAACAGCGGTGTTGAGACAGAATATCGAGTTGGAAATGTTGACTTACACAAATATCGAGTGGGAAGTAATTTAATTATAATAAATAATGATTCTTTTTCAGTTATTTCATTTAGACTTTATAGTGTTAATTGTGGAAGTAATTTATTTGTAATTAATTATTAATTGGCTGTGAATTATTATTAATTAATTTATTGATAATTAATTATGGTAGTTGTGTATATTTTTAGGTGCGGGTTGTGGGGTTTATAGGGGTAAAGGGTGGGAAGTAATTTATGTTTAAGTAATTAATATTTAGTTGTTAATTTGTATTAACTAATTAACTGATAATTAATTATGGTAAATGTGTGATTTAATTAGGTGTGGGTTGTGGGGCTTATGGGGTAAAGGTTGGTAAGTAATTTATGTTTAATTCATAATTAGTTAATTAATATTAATTTATTGAAAATTAAATATGAAATTTGTGTAATTCATTTTAGTTGTCCGTTGTGGGGTTTGTAGGTGTAAAGGGTGGGAAGTAGTTTGTGTTTAATTAATTAAAAATTAGTTGATCATTAAGATTGATTCATTAATGTATATTTAATTAGGGTAGTTGTTTATATTTTTTGTGTGTAGGTTTTATTTTTTTAGGGGTATGTTTTTTAGGGGTACAGTGTGGGGAGTAAATTAATTTTACTTTATAAGTAGTTGTTAAATACTATTTGTTTTTTTAATTGAAAATAAGTTTTAATTGTGCAATTCATTTTTTTACAGTTTAATTTTAGCTGTGGATTGTGAGGATTATAAGGGTAAAGCGTGAGTAGTTAAATAATTTTGAGGAGTTTTAATTTGTTTCTTAATGAATATTATTTCTTTAATTGGTAATTAGTCATATTACTTAAGGAAGTACCTTTTTTAAAATGTAGATGGGGTTGTGAATAGTGTGGTGTTATAGGGTAGGAAATAAAAAAGTGTACGGAATAATTAATGATTTTGTATCTAAATAATTTCTAATTAAAAATATTTATGTGTTTGGAAATTATTTTTTATTTTATTTAATATAATAGTTGTAGGTATTTGTCATATGCATTTAACAATATAACATTTCCTTTAAAATATTAAATATATTTTTATTTGAATTTTTACCATATTTATATATTTTTTAATATATTTTGTTTTATAAATAGTTTTGCTGTTAACATTTTTTCTGTTTTTAATTTTGAACTTACTGGAGTGCGAATATTAATTGTTACTCCTCTGCAATCCAACACTTTCCCTACTGTTGCACTAACTGGAGTGGGAATAGTAATTTTTCTACTTCTCTATCCAACACTTTCCCTACTTTTACAATTATTGGAGTGGGAACAGTAAATGTTATCCCACGACTATTCAACACTTTCCCTACTGTTGCACTCACTGGAGTGGGAATATACATTTTTACCCCTCCGATATCCAACACTTTTACTGTTGCACTGACTGGTGTAGGAGTAGCCATTTTTACCCCTACGCTATTCAACACTTTCCCTACTGCTGCACTCACTGGAGTGGGAATATTAATTTTTACCCCTCTGCTACCTGGGCACTTTCCCTACTGTTGCACTCACTGGAGTGGGAGTAGTACTTTTTACCCCTCTGCTATCCAACACGTTCTCTACTGTTGCACTCACTGGAGTTGGAATAGTAAGGTTTACCCCTACACTATCAAACACTTTCCCAACTGTTGCACCACTGGAATAAGAATATACATTTTTACCCCTCCGCTATCCAACACTTTTCCTACTGTTGCACTCACTGGAGTGGGAATAGTATTTTTGACCCCTCCAATATCCAACACTTTTCCTACTGTTGCACTCACTGAAGTTGGAAATTTAAATTTGAAGATTTTTAAATAGTTTTATGATTCCATTTATAATAGAATGTTTTTTTAAATTAGATTGCATGTTATTGGTACACACACACATATATATATATCTCCTTCAAGAATGCCCCTGCTTTAAGAGACACACTCCTCCAGCCATAGATTTCGACAAAATCATTTATTAGCAAGCGAGCAGGCATTTTCCATTCCAGTGTCTTTCTGTCCTCTTGCCTGACGCGTTTCAGAGCCTTTGTGCTCTTTCCTCAGAGGCATTTTCAATGCACACACTTTCTTCAGGATTCCCACAGTCCCCTGCGCCTTTTCAATTAATCACCTGGCCTCCGGTGTGCCTTTTCACCATTAATATTAATCCGGTGCACGCTGGGACTTGCAGTTTATTTCCAAATAATTGTGAACTTTCAGTAGGTTTGTGTGCATTAAAATGTTTTGAGGACCAATGTCAGCCCTCCAGTGGGCCCCAGAATAGTAGATCCTGTTCCAAAATTAATTGTTGGCTGCGCCGTCACACATCCCTGCAAAATTCAGGAAAGATGATCCCTTTACTTCAGATTAGGGCGGTGTGAACTCTTCACGGCGGGACGCGCCGTGTGTTAGCTCCTTTCAGAATGCCCCTGCAATAAGAGACACACTCCTCCAGCCACAGATTTAAAAAAAAATCATTTATTAGCAAAGGAACAGGCATTTTCCATTCCAGTGTCTTTATGTCCTCTTGCCTGACGCGTTTCAGAGCCTTCGTGCTCTTTCCTCAGAGGCATTTTCAATGCACACACTTTCTTCAGGATTCCCACAGTCCCCTGCGCCTTTTCAATTAATTACCTGGCCTCCGGTGTTCCTTTTCACCATTAATTTTAATCCGGTGCACTCTGGGACTTGCAGTTTATTTCCAAATAATTGTGACCTTTCAGTAGGTTTGTGTGCAATAAAACGTGCTGTGTGTTAAAAATCGTCTTAATTTGGGACCAAACCTTACACCAGAAGGAAAGGTTATCAGGACAACTTAGCAGCATATGCATAAAGTCACTCATAGGAAACACGCAAGACCAGCATTGAGATGAGGCATCTGGGGAAATGTTTTTGCATTGTAAAGGGGTAAAACATAGTCAATGATGATAGAAAAAACAGGTACGAGTAATATTAGCTGACCTAGAGGTTCTATAAACAGGTGCCCAAACCTTATTTCAAAAGAAGACATCCAGTTTCATTCCTCAATCTTTTTCCCATGGAAGTGCAGCCTTCGATTTGGTGCCAGAACAGAGAGAAATTAAGAAATAGGAGAAGCTCTTGGGCAAGTCTTTATGAAATTGGTAAAATCAAATGATAGAGAAGCAGGAAAAGGAGAATGTTGTAAAGAGAAATACACATCTAAGACAGCATTTATAAGCAATTAAAACTGACTTTAAAAAGACGGGGACAATGATAGGTATGTCTAAATTGGGGAAAATAAATTGGAGCATCATTATGAAATAATTGGTTATTTCACATAAGACCTTTATCTTTCCAAGCACACCAGAAGAATGGACATTAATACTGTCTTTAAAGAAAAAGGAAGAAGATAAACGTTTTCTACTTCTAGCCACAATGGAGAATAGAATGAGGTTAATTAAGAAGTCCAAAGAGAAGCTTGACGTAAATCTAAAGCTCCATGATACTGATAGAAATCCAGAAAATTTACTCCTCCAACTAATTTTGAAGAATATTCTTGATTTATTAAGTTTAATGGATTCTTAGATTCAATTTGTAAATCAAACTCCCAAGTACTTAATTTTAGATGACGTAGCCCTTAGGAATCCTGTGATATTAAAGGATTTGCTTCAAGTATATTTATTAAGTGAAAGAATTTTCATTTTTACGTTATTTATTTTATAACTCGAAACATCTGAAAAAAGGGATATTTCATGAAGTAGAGCAGGCAAGGAGAGGAAATAAACGAAAGAACATCATTGGCATAAGCAGCAAGTAAAGCTTGAAATAGATGAATTAAGATGAATATAGGAGAGAAAAGTTTCAAGTACCTAAACAAACAATAAAGGAGAAAGTGGATAACCTTGCCTTACCCCTCACTGAAGAGGAAATTAGGAGGAAACCTTACTGTTACCCAATACTAGCGCACATGGAGATTGATATAAAAGTGAGCTGAGAATATTACATTTAGGGCCAAATCCAAGCCTGTTTAACAACTGGATCATACATTCCTAACTTATTCTGTCAAATGCTTTCTCTTCATCTATTGTTATGTCAGGGAAGATTTAGGGAAAGGGGATTTATAAAGAATATTAAGAAATAGTTGGGTGGTATCCGATGCAAGTGTTTCCTTTAATAAATCCTGACTGTTCTTTCCCTATAAGATGTGGAAGAAAAGATTCTAAGCAAGTGCTATGAGTTTATCATAGAACGCTCAATTAATAGTGAAATGGGTCTATAATTCTTACAATGAGAGGTATGCTTCCTGTCCTGGTGAATAAGACAAAGTATAACTTCCTGATATGTTACAGAAGTTGAGTTAAACTCAATAAAGTGATGAAATAGATTATATAAATAAGGAATGAGAATATCAGAAAAGTGAAGATAAAACTCTGCTGTAAAGACATAAGGGCCTGGTGTTTTCCATAAATTTAATGCTTTCAATACCCGGAATATTTCATCAGAGGTAAGTGTAGTATCCTGCATTTCTAATGCTATGTATTTTACACCTCCTGCTCAGCCAGTGCATGTGCTCTGTGCTCAATAGGATGTTGGAGTCTTGATGTGCCCCGGAATGTTGGGACACAGAGAGGTGAAGTGACAGTTGGACATGGGCTGAGCAGCAGACAGACTGCTCCTGGTGGGGCTCTCCTTCACAACTTTACTACTTGTAGTACCAAACTATTCAACTTGTTACCTGTTTAAATAAATCATCTTTAATTACATTCCTGCGTGGACCTCTTCACTACATTTTCTTGGCGACAAGTTGGTGACAAACCTACGTGAAACAAGCTGATCTCAGGAACCTGGTGTACAACTTAGGACCTGAAGATAAAACAAGCTACTGAACAGACAGTCACAGGCAACAAAAAGGAAAAGAGGAGGTATCCACAGGAAAGAGGAAACTGCATACAGGACAAGATACAAGGGGGTTATTCACAGAACAACAGCTACGTCTACATCCAGAAAGAATTTCCTCACAGAAAATAAAAGAAAACAAGTTTCAAATAAATATGATGCACTACGCCTCTCAGCCCCACCAGTGTCCTCCCCACTGGACAGCCTTTGCCCAGGCTTTATGTGCTCATCTGATTTACTTCCCATGGACTTTGAATTTCACCACCAGTGTCACCACCACTGGCCAGCCTTAACCCTGGTGTGCTCATCTGACTCACATATTTGGGACTTTGAAATGTTCTACCAGTTATTCTACCTGAATCAGCTTTCTTTGAATTTTGAATTCCCAGGCACATACTCTACGGCCCTGGGAAAATGTATACATTTTGGAGCTTGGAGCATCTAAAGAATGGGTATCTTAACCAGTGATACTGCACTTACCCATGTGGTTCACTGTGGACAGTTATCTGCTGGCTGCTGTCACGTAGAGTATTGTGTTGCTGCTTGCACTGTTTGACCTTTTCCACTTCTGTCTCGTATCTCCAGCGATTTGTCATGTTTCTTCAGGGCGGTGCTTTCGTAGGCCGCAGGCTGGAGGACTTTGACAGTTGTTTTCTCATTATCCTCTTCACACGTGTCTGCTCCTCTATCAACTTTGACTTCCTCTGTCCTCTTGTGGTTTCACCACGCTGTGCCCCAGTTTGCCTCTTTGGATTTGTCAGCTCATGAGTGGCACTTGACTTATGGTGGTATGTTTTTTGCTCATTGCATTTTTGCTGCAGTTTGCAATTTGAGTCTACGTGTCAAACTAGTCGGCTTCTGGACCTCTATCGTGTCTGCATGATGGCTGAATTTTTCAACTGGCGGAAAATAAAGGGGACTTCTTTTGTGTCCTGTTTCAATCTGTGGTGAGTTTTTTCCAACACTTGACCAATATATTTGGTCATTTAAAATGTTATTTCCATTGCCTGACGAGTGCCCTCGGCGCTGATGTTTGGCTCTGTCTCTTTTTCATTGAATGCCATACAGTGAACTATATTTAATAACATTTTCAGAATACCGGCAGGACTAAGGACATTATATAATCCCTCAGTGGACACTGCACTGCAAAAATTCATCCCATTTGCCATTTTCTTCGCATGAGGTGGGTCTCCATTCTAGCAATCAGGAAGATCCAATCTTCTGTTCTGATGTACTCTGATGATTTCACAGGATTCTGTTGGCATTCTACCCTCATCATTCACAGGTACACTGGATTTCTGCCTTCCCCTTGCCCATTGTACTATTACAGTCAAGTAGTCACCATGGACTTTGCATTTCCGACATAACTGTCTTGATGCATTTATCTTGCTGGGGATTATTTAGTGGGTTTTGTGAGCTTGACGCATTTTTATGTTTACGCTGTACACTTTGTTTCCCTTCACTGGGATGCCAGGGGGTGCTAGCCCCATTTTCACACACACATTTGCCCTCTTGGCTAACATCTTGCATGTATGGACTCTGGGTACTTACCTTAATTGGGGTCATAGTTCAATTTACTTGTGTACGTTTTACACAATAGCAAAAAAAGGGGGACCCCCTCTTGTGTTACTTGAGGCCAGGGAAAAGAGGGGAATTACAATCTAAACAATATTAAATATTTCCCTCATAGTCCATAAATCTTTTTACTTAAACATTGTTCATACTCATTTGAACAGACATCATAATACAACAGTGACACATGTAATCATCTTGTTATTCTATTTATTTATCAAAAGTTATATGTTATATCTTCTTTTTTTAAAAAAAGGTTCTTTTCAAAGACCTATGGTACATAAACATTTCTTATTTTTTCATGATTATAAATCCATCTTCATTAATAAGAATTCAAATCAGAAACAAATACTTTTCTTGGATACGTACAGTAACATTACAAAACAAATACTTTTAGAAAAAAAGACATACAATCACCCTGGTTAGAATTTAATAAATACAGCCATACTACAGTCACTCAAATTCAATCACTTTCATACCAATCACAAACATACAATATCTGTACACAGTTGAGTATAGTGTAGTGTATGGCCAGGAATATTCCTGCCACAACTGGGGACCGCAGTAAGAAATACAGGGTTCCACGCAAGGTCGACGCGCTTTTTGGTGGGATAAGGATGTAAAAGACCACCTTCCTCAGGACCTATCCAGATATCTGCTCCAAACTTTAATTGACCATGGAATCACTAATATTTATTATTATCACATATAATATTCAGTAATCATCCATATAAGATTCTAATAGCATCATCTCAGGGGTGCCGTGGAGGGCAGGCCTGCTTATATTCGTCCTAAAAGCAAATAGGGTCTTAGTTGTGAAGATCTAGCAATTATATTTCATTTAGATCCGTCCAAAGATCTCAGGAATAAGGGTATTTATTACATATCAGTCCTCCGTAAAAACCTCGCGATATCCTTCTCACAGCCGCTCCACGTAGCCCCCAACAACAAGGGTTACACAATATTCTTCCCTACATAGGGATGGGATTGGGTCTAGCCCCATTTCCTCCCGTTCAATTGCCTACCTTGATCTACATACGGTTTTCACCATCACACAGGGCACTGTTGCATTGGTTACAGTCCCATTTACATTTACACAGGTACCCTTTCACAGGACACCCTTCCATGGGTCACGGTCCCATCTACATTTACAGAGGTACCCTACACAGGGCACCGCTTCATGGGTCACAGTCCCATTTACATTTACACAGTTACCCTCACACAGGCCGACCTATGGGTGACAGTCTCATCGCTACATGGCACTACTGTTTTCCTCTACATGGGGGTTTACATTACACAGGCTGCTATATCATAGGCCATGGTCCATTCACAATGCTCCTCACTCTTTTGCATTGAGGATGGTCATGGGTATTAGTCCCATTGGCTGTTTTTTACTTTCTATGTAATTTTCTATGATGTTACATTGATGTTTT
Source organism: Lissotriton vulgaris (assembly GCF_964263255.1). Lineage (NCBI taxonomy): Eukaryota > Metazoa > Chordata > Amphibia > Caudata > Salamandridae > Lissotriton > Lissotriton vulgaris. The sequence continues at coordinate 1,475,506,061 of NC_141685.1, forward strand.
TATACGCAAAGTTACACTCTTATCTTATTTGAATTGTCTATTTGGAAATGGGGAGGACTATAATGATACTGTTGGCGTCTCTTCGCTTCCTCTCTGTTTTCTCCGGTTAAGATTTCCTATTGATGTTCACTTCCTTTTCATCTTTGGAATCTGTACCATACACATTTGCTATTATTCTTCCGTGGTTTTCAGTCTTTCCCTTCCTGCAGTGTTCTTCTCGTTCTTCCTTTTCAGGAGGAGATCCTTCCTTCTCTTCTCCTTGTGCTTGGGTATGTTTTCTGTGTTGTGGTTGTCTTTGGTACGTCTGTCTCTCTCTATTTCTTATTTCTTCTCTTGTGTCTCACTGTCAGCTTCTTTTTATTTCATTGTTGTAGAGGATGGGTTTTTTCTATTTGCTTACTTACAAAGTGTAAGTCTCCTCTTTGTCTTCTCCCTTCTATCTCCTCGCTCTGCTTTGCTTGCTCTTTTCCTTGATGTTCTCTCTGTCACTCTGTTGTTCTTTCCTTGCTATCTGTCCTTTTTTCACTCTTGTTATATTTTTTCATATATTGCATTGGTTCTACTGTTGGAAGCAAAATGGATATGTGTTATCCTGCATTTGTAATGTTATATATTTTATACCTCCTGCCCAGCCAGTGCCTGTGCTCTGTGCTCAACAGAATGTTGGAGCCTTGATGTGCCTCGGAATGTTGGGACACAGAGAGGTGAAGTGACAGTTCAACATGGGCTGAGCAGCAGACAGAATGCTCCTGGTAGGGCTCTCCTTCACAACTTATCTACTTGTTGTTCTGAACTATTCAACTTGTTACCTGTTAAAATAGATCATCTTTAATTACAAACTTCCTGTGTGGAGCTCTTCACTACAGTAAGCTTATCTTCTAAGGATTCAAAATCCAAATTTGAGGAAATGAAATGTCGGGTATGATATAAATAATCTTCAATATTGAAGGGCTGAGTTGGATTTTCAATTGTATATAATGATTTGTAAAACTTAACAAATTCTTCCAAGATGTCCTGATGATTTTTGATTAAGGGTTCCTGTGGGGTTAGCAATGAGTCAAATACACATCTTTTCTTATTTTAAAATAATTAGAGTAATTTGCCTGCATTGTTTTTCCCACCATAATAACAAACATTTTTTCTACGTAGAATGGAGCTAGATACATTAGTAGGCGAAGTATTAAAGGGTAGTTTAGCTTTCAGTAAGTTTTGTAGATCAGAAGTTGATTTAGAAGAAAAACATTGTTGCTCAACGGATTTGATTGAGGAAACTAATGCAGCATGTTTTTTGACATGACCCTTCAATTACCTAAATATGTAACCTGAAATAAAATCATGGTCAGATGCCTTTAATGTGTCTCATAATGAAGAAGGGGAAGTTGTGGTGTTATCATTGAATAAGAGAAATTCAGAAGCAAAGGATATAAAGGAAGTAGAAAATTGTGCATCCTGTTATAGAGAAATATTAAATCTCCATCTATCTGAAGGAGAATGAGGAGGAACCAGTTTCAAGTCTGTAGTGACCATGGCATGATCAGAAATTATAATTGGACATATATGAGACTGTGCATAGGGATTTGGAAAGAAATATGTGATCTCAGCTTGTGAGTGTACTGTATGAAGATGAATAGAATGTATAATCTCAGGATGTAGGATAAGATAACCTCCAAGAATCAACCAACGCATCCTTTGAAATAGTGGCATGAAATTGCTTATGCATTTCATGAGACGAGAATTCAACCAGAGATTGTCTGTCAAGGAATGGGTGCATAATTTGATTACAATCACCTCCCAAAATAAATTATGAATCATGGTATTGTGTAAATGTTTTTGAAATTGAAGGCCAAAAAGTATGGATCAGTTGTATGAGAGCATACACATTCAATACAATTAGAATAATACTATCTATGAGTAAATTAACAATAATCCATCTGCCCATATCATATTTTTCTTGTGAAAGCACAGTAACAATAAGACATGTTTTACACAAAACAAGAACTCAATTTTCCTAATTAAGTGATGGGGACATAACTACAAAACCCACCCACTTCTGCTTGTTTTAAAGCTTCATATTCAGTGAGGTGAGTTTCTTGGAGGAGAACTAGATCAGGATTAGATTTGCCTAAATGGGATAATACCCTTTGTCATAAAGCCTTCATAATTTCATGAGATTACTCTGAATCATGCAAAATATGTAAAGAATAAACTTACTGAGAACAGTCATACAAATAAGGAAATTACAATATAGCTTAAGAACAATTTAAAGAGTGAAAAAACAATGAAGAAAGGAAGTGAGTAGCCAGAAGACGAAAAGGTAAAAAGGGGAGAAAAAAAGAGGAGGGTAAAGAGTGGAAGCGAAGGACAAAAATAAGAAACAGTACATGCCTAAAAAAGACGGAAATGGGGTGGTAACAACACATCCGAAAAGGGGAGACTATGCGTCACTTCAGGATGATATACAATCAGGAGGGAATTCATACAACCCAAACATATATGGCAAATCTCTAAGGATAAAAAGAAATAAAAGTCAAAAGGATTAGAAGAACTTTATACGATGAGCTAGAACCCTATTATAACATTCATAACTATTATAATATTATTTCAAGAATACAATAAAACATGAAAAACCACATCAGAAAAGATAATCAGCATGTCGAAGGACCATCTGTATTTTTGCTATCCAATTTATGAGCATTTATAAACTTCTGGGTCATCAAATTAAGTGGTATTGTTTTGATAAGTCACATTGAAGATGCAAGGATGGTAAAGACCGTAACGAGTAGCCAAAGATCATAAGGCAGGTCAGAGACTGAGAAATTCTTTTCAACATGCAGCAGTGACACTAGAGACATCTTGTGACAGTAAAATTCGTTTACCAGACCAAATGAGTGATTGTTTAGACTTGGCAGCAGTAAGAACTTTCAATAAATCAGTTACTTTACAGGAATAGGATTAAAACTCATCTTGGTTTGACAGATGACACAGAAGAAGAGAGGCAAAGACTCAGCCTATGAGCTCTTTGGATTTTTAGCTAGGTGGAAGAATGTAAGTACAACACCTTTTGGAAAAAGAAGGTAAAGAAGGAGACAGGGTCAGTGCCCTCCACCCCCTCCGCTTTTTCCTGTTCTCCAAATCTTCTGATTACTTCTTTAGTTGGAGCCCTTACTTTTCTAGACGTGTGATTTTATTTGTTTTATCAAGCAAGTCCACAATCTGCATTTCCACCAAAGATAGACGGTTTTCTAAAAGAGTACATTTCGCATCTAGATGTTGTATATGTTTGTTGGTCTCCTCGATCTTAAAGACGCAGGGTTCGTATTTCGTCCAACACTATTTCTAGTGAGATGGGAGATGGAGATTTTTGGGGTGAAGTAGGATCATGTTTTAAGTGCTTAGTAGCTGAAGAGGATGACTGTGCTTTGTTCGAGGATGTCAACATGGACAAAGCATGAGGAGGAGTAGAATTTGCCCTTTCACCAGAAGAAATAGGTTTATCCATTGATAAGTTCTTATTTGGTGAACATAGACTTGAAGTAGAAGTAGATTGTGATTTAGATGTAAAAACAAACTGCGCTTTTCTACTTGACCCATGCAAGATAATAACTCAAACAGGACACCACTGTTGCAGTAGGTTTCAGCTTGATATATTCAGAAGAACAACCACTCCAAAAGTTGCCTTCAGAAATAGGATATTTTATACCTCAGAAATATTCAAGTGGTAAGGGCAGCCAGTATAGTACAAGCGCAGACTGACCCTTTAGAACCATGTCATTGTGACGCTCTAAAGAAAGAGTAGAAGCAAAACTCCAGCAGAATGTATCATATTGAAGAAGAAATATCTCTGCAACTAAAGAGAGCAAAAAAATGTTGTGTGCAATTGAAACGGTGGGTGCAGCAAAAAACTATAGAGACATTGCAAAAAAATGTTTGGGAGTGTTATCTGAATTGAAAAGATTGTATTACCAAGACAATAGTCCGGTACCACATTGAGATGCTGTAAATAATATGGATCCGTTAAAAATATAGCATTTTTGCTGGTTTTGAAACAGGCCAAGCAAGCAAATTTCCAGGTGAATGTAGCACCTTGAAGAAGCAATACCAGGGTAAGCTATAAATTACGGACTTTCCTTTATACATTGCGCACCATTCTGGCAGGGTTCTGTGGCTGAGGAGAATCCAAAATGGTGGCTGCCTTCGAGGCTGCAGTTGCGACAGCAAAACAGAAGAGAGGAAATACTTCAGACTAAAGAAAAACAACTTCACGGTATCCTGTGTTGATTGGCTGGCACGCTTAAGACTCCTTTGAAAAGGATTATGAAGACATAAAAAAGTGCCTGTAGGTCCTCTCCATGGCAGAGCTCCAGACTCAGGTGGTCATCTTAGGTGGCACTGAAGCCACACCCCTCAAGCCTGATACTTGTTAATGTTTATATAGCTCCTTTAATAACTTTTATTAGTTACTTTGGTATTGAATCCCCCATCATATGCTGACGATAATCAGTTGACCCTGTAATTAAACAATTCTTTTTGCTCTAACCTCAATTTTAAAAACTGTTTCTTAAGTATGGTGCGCTGGATAGAGCTCAGTAATACTGACAAGATGGAGATACTCCTATTTTGTGAGAATAAATTATTCTCAGCAGGAGTGGCCTGACAATCTTCCACCGCTAATTAGCTCACAATCTCGGTATCACATTTGATTCCTCACTTTCCTGTCATTCTCAAGTTATATCAGTCTCTGATACTTGCTTTTCATTGTTCAATCATTAAAGGAATGTTCTTAATACCGCTTCTGACAGCAAGGAAAACAGTAGTCCTTGCACTTATTACTTCAATGTAGGACTGCTGTACCAACCTGTATTTAGAAATTATTAAACACTTGCTACACAAACTTAAAAATTATATAGTCAGATTAGTTCTGAAGCTTCCACATAATGGTTCAGTCTCTCAGGGTATTAGGGAGCTGTATTGGCTTTAAGTCTATAAATATTTCTCTTTCAAGACTGAGTTTAGTTTTTAGAGCCTTTTATGGTTTAGGCCCTAAATAGATCTCTCGTCCTTTTCAACATTACAAGACGTCAAGAACCTTGAAATCCTCTAATTTGAATCTGCTATCCATTCATACTTTTATGTGCAAAACGAATGGAGGTAAATTCTTCACATTGTTGGGTTCTAAAGTATGGAATCAGCTCCCTGTACCATTCAGATTTATAGATAATGAAACGGAGTTTGGGAAGTATCTTAAAAGCTAGCTTTTTTTATTTATCGGATGATTTTTGCAGACGTCTTTCTGATTGATTTAAATGTTCACCTTCCTCCTCTCTGTCCCTTAATGTTGCTTCTTTCATTGTAGTTGCTTTTGTTTGTGAGTTAGTGCCAGCACGCTCTATAAATACCTCTGATACCATTTATAGGTGGGTATTGTAAAGGGTGGCCTTTTCAATTCAAGGCAGGCCTTCTGATTCCTAGTTTACCTCCTTTTTTACATGTCCCCAGCTGGCAAAGAAAAATATTTAAATATTCCCTAAACACTGCGTGAAAAGTCCCACACCACTCATGGAAGCAAATTAAAGCACTGAACTGACATGAAACAGTAAATATAATAGGGCGCCTGGGCTATGGTGCAAGGGCCCTCACAATTTGGAGGCATGCCAAAGTGTAAATGACCCTCACAAACTTGTTTTAGCTATATGCTACTTGTGCATTATCTAACTTCCATATATTAAATATAGTGCTTGCGTATCCCTCAAGCACTATATCTGGTAGTCCCAAGGTGAACCTTCCGCCTAACTACAGCACCCTTCAAAGGGTGATGATCTTGTAGAAACCAGGATTGATTATTCATTCATTGGTATGGCATGGTATGATTTTTTTCCCAAAAAGAGTAGCGGCCACCTGTGTGGGCTTGATGAGGAGCCTTAATCCGATACTTGGCTTCTTCGATTCCAAGGTCCGTCAAACAATCATACAAGCCACTATTCTATCCCGCCTAGATTACGCTAACGTGTTACTCCTGGGCGCCAACAAAGCTGAGATTGTGCGCCTGCAGCGCATACAGAATACCGCTGCCAGAACGTTGGTTGGACTTCCCCGTAGGTGTTCGGCTAGAGCCACTATACGGAAACTGCATTGGCTGCCGATTGAGTCCCGCATCCAGTTTAAAGCTCTTGTTATGATCTTCAAAATTCTCAAAACTGGACGGCCTGAACTTCTCTGCCCTCTCCTTTCCCCTTATGTGCCACAGCGCAATTTGCGCTCTCTTGGCCAACATCTCTTGACAGTTCCCCGCACACAGTTAGCTCGCACTGGCGGACGTTCCTTTAGAGTTCTAGGAGCCAAACTCTGGAACAGTCTGCCAGCAAACGTTCGCTCTATGGAAAACCTGTTGGCCTTCCGGCGAGCTGTCAAAACCTTTCTGTTTCCCCCCCTTTAGGTCCTTGACTTCTGGCTCCCTCCCCCCCAGATGATGATTCTGTGGTTCTTTAGCGCCGGGACGCCCCTTTGCTGGGGCAGCTGTTGCGCTCTACCAAATTTTAACTTAACTTAACTTAACTTAATCTCCCTTCCCACCCTGCCTCACCTCCCTGACAACCTTAGCTTCTCGACTCACTCTATTTCTGCCGGGGTCCATTATGAATACCCCATAGTTCAGGTATACTTTCCGGTTGGTAGCATTTAGTCACTATTTCTACTAGGGAAAACACCATTATTTAGGAATTTGAATCACCCTCTCAACTTTTTGAGTGTTAAAAAATAGGGCATGTTCAATCTCGGTACATATAGAAAGTGTAACACAGCATGGGTCAAGACTCTAGGAAAGCCAAATTAATAACTATGTAAGTGGGGGGTGAAGGAGAGTGGGGTTACATAACATTCACCGTGCACACTGGCTGCGACAGACAAACAATGTTCATTTGAAGAACACTGTGCCATGGACACCGGCACCCATTGTCTGTTTGGGGACTTTAGAGCAAGTGTTTTTAAACTCTGTTAGACACATAAATATTGCTTCTTTTCATCTGAACAACATTTACCAGAATCTAAGAGGAGTTCAAACAGTATACACTTTAATTAAATTAATAGAGTGTGCATATGTGTGTGTTTTGGGAAGGTTGCCTGTGTGTGTATTTATTTTTGAATGATGTCTATCTCTTTCCACTGAATTCCCTGTGCATGTAGGAACATACTGTACTGAACATTTAACTGATATGGCAACGCTTAAAAGGCCCCATGGAATTAGCATTCGTTCAATTACTTATCATTCAGTGTAAAAAGATTTAACATTCTTTCCAAGCTCATTCCCTGTTAAGATTGTTCATGTCAGCAGGTTGCTGCTGTAGACATGCTCTTTCTTGTTTGGAATTACATTTGCTTTTCAGTGGCAAGTGACACCAGGTTCTCCCACCCTTTTAATAGATTGCTGGCATTAATTGGCTTACAGAATAGGGTCAATCATTCTATTGATAGTCCCTGGAAACACCACATATGACTACTTTATACATATTTTAAGGATGTGTACTTCTTTCACAACCCAAACTCATGTTGCGTTATGTTTATTCTTTGAGAGCACATATGCAAAACATCTTGGCGCTATACAGAAAAAGCTCAACAAAAACCGCTTGCTAAATAAATAAAAACAACAGTAAACATTTCAATCTAGTTAAACACACATGTCAAATGTACAGTTAAAACAAGCTAATGCCATAGACACCTATGGTGGACCATGCATGTGCCATGGGATACCTAAGGTTTGTACATGAAAGTATAAACAGGACTGGAACAGGTAAGCAAAATAACATTATCAGCCAAAATATTAGAAGCTGGAAGTGCAGAGGAAACTATGAGGGATATGTATAAGAAAGTGGCGGAGAGAGGCGTTAGCCTTCCTGGCTTAACGCCTCTCTCCGCCACTTCTGAAACTCAAGGCTGCACCATATTTACAATGATATGATGCGGCCTTGCTTTTCCCCTTGCAATGGCGCTACACTTAGCAGTGTTGTGCCAACGCAGGCACCCTTGCACCATAGTGCTGGGGAGGATTGGTTAAGTGTAGGAAGGTGTCCCTTCCTGCACATAAATAATCCTGAAATGCCATTTTGTCACTTTTGTGTGTGCTGCATACAAGATTTGTTTATGTACAGGAAGGGGGACCTTCCTATACATAAACAATCCATGACATTTAGCTATTTCGATGTGTGCTGCAGAAGGCAGCACCCATGGAAAAAGCAAAACGAGTAGAAATAATGCATTTCTCCTCGTTTTGCCAGCTTAAGATGAGGTTTTCCCTGGTCTTAATTTTGGCGCTGCCTCCTATGTACTCCACCCTTGTACATAGGAGGAAACGTCAAAAACAATGGTTGTTGGGGTGGACAACCCACTGCAACACCCACTGCCCACCCCTTTCCCGCTAATCATAGCGTGAAATGGCTTCTTATTTACAAGGTAGCGTTAAGCCACCTTAAGTCGCTTAACGCTGCCTCATAAATATGGCTAAGCCCCTTTCGTCACCAAAATGTCGGTAAAAGTGACATTGTGGTGGCAAATGGGGCTTGTACATATGCACCATGGTTTCTATTTTGTGAACAATATATACTTTGTTTATAGAAATCCCTTCTAGCTTATATGCTCTTTCGAAACACTTTTCTATAATGCTTAATGCTCTAATATTTCTAAGGACAATAAATCAGATGTCATTATTACCTAACTTAAGATCACTTAATTTAACGACCTCAGAAGCAAGAAAGACTAAGGACTTCATTTACAGCCTGGTGGAAGCCCCCTACCACAACAGACCCGCCACATTTAATGGTACTGTGAGGGAAGTTGATCTGCAGCTGGATTGAATTCTATTTTGCTTTTCAGCATCAAACTCTCAAAGCAAGTAGTTTCACTGAAGTGCACAATATGAATAACTTAAGTGCTGGAAGTTTTCTTTCTAAGGGCCCCATTAGGATGGCGGGTGGGCTTTGCCTGCCCGCCATCCTATCGGACATCGGGACCGCCCGCCCTAAGGACGGGGGTCCCGCACGCAGCATTAGGATGTGCCCGCCACTGTGGCGGGCACATCCTGTATTTTTAGTATTGTGGCGGGCGGAGCTCTGTGCTCCGCCCGCCACAATACTAAAAATGCAGGGGGTACCACAGGTACCCCCCGTGTGCCACCCCCCTTTGGCCTTCACAATGGGGGCCCACAGGGGGCCCCCAGAGTGAACACCGCATGCCTTTCCGTGGTGCCGCCACGGAAAGGCATTGTAAAATGCCCAATGTAATGATGCGGGCGTTGTCTGACAGACACCGCCTGCATGTTACTCGTTTTCCGCCCCGGCCGCAAGGCGACCGGGGCGGAAAAGTGGCGGGCGGTGTTTTGCTCCGCCGTGGTCCCCCCGCCATTCTAATATGGCGGGGGGGAATACAGGGAAGGATGGCGGGGGCAATCCGCCCGCCATCCTAATGGGGCCCTAAGTGTCAGGAACATTTTCAAATGTTCCTGTTGAATCAGCCATTTTGACACTGTGGTCCTGTGGCTGATACACCATTGAGTGAAAGGCAAGTGCAGTTGAAACTGATTGAGATTGCGCCAGAACAAATGCAGCAATTTCCCCATCTTTAAAAGGAGCATGAGAAGAACCTGAAAGTAGGTGGACTGGGCTTCCACCAACCTCTAATTGACTCAGTGAGTTTTTTTCTGCAGGATTTTGAACTTGTAACCCTTAGACCACTGCAGGTGTTAGTGAGCATTAACTCACTGAGTCATCTTGCTGGCACAGCCACAACAATTTCTGAGAATTCAAACAAGGGCTTGACTCAATGAAAGAATAACATCGAAAGTAATGACTTTAAGCCTTTAATTGTGAACTGAGAACAATACAGTATGAATACAGAGGAAAGAGCTGAGTCAGAAATGTCACTATTGGCTGTCGTTTCAGCCATATTTACATTTTGACCTTGTAATTTGGAGAATAAAGAGCAGTGACATGGTTTTGTGAATCATTGCCCCTTGCCAGAGATATCTTCAAGATTACATGAGTGGGGAATGGTATTACTGCACATCACATTTCATTATGGTTTCAAGTTGTGTTAATACCTGGGAAGGTTTGTAATGGTGCTTTGCAGAAGCAAGTCCTTTATTACAATTAATGAACAGCACTCTGCTGCCTTTTGGTTACATTTGTGCAATAGCAATACCACATACAGGCAAACATTTACTTCTCCACGTATTTTCTCCTAAATTGAAATTGATGAAACTCGTATGTTTTTATACAAAGGACTTCATGATTATTTTTATATCCTCTTGTTATAAGGTAACGAAACGCACCATAAATTCTAAGGCACTATAACATGAGCAGAGAACCATAAAACATGGTAGCACACTGAATACATGAGAACCATATTATCCTTAATAAAATCACTTTAATAGTGAGTAAACATTAAATGCCTCTGCTCATAAACTTAAGACTGTACAAACAACAGCTTCAATGTGGTGGTGTTAAGCAATGCACACTAGCAGCAGTAGGAAGACATTAACATTAACTCTTATCACAGGTATACAAAAAGTTCTTTCAAACACTTTTTTATGGAACAAAACATATTGGGGACTTAGTAAAAGCGGAAGGTGTGAGGAAGAGGGCAGGGTTAGGGTTTCCCAGGAATGTGTAAGCTACTAAGTTGTTTGGTCAATGTTTGCCCCAGTCCTTACTTGCTCATCCTCAGTCCCAGCTCTCCTTACCCTGATTGCTAAAGCATAAACATAAGGGATCCTCCAGGTTATCCCCGAACATTGCTTGAGCCTCCTGGCTTCCTGTAACCCTAGACGGCTTCCGTAACCTTCTCATAGACAGTGGCGGCAGCCACAAACAAAGGGTGGTGAGGCAGGTGGAGGGATGGTGGAGGGATGGTGGGTGTAGTCGCGTGGGGGATCATGCATGGGGTTAATATATTATAAAAAAATATTTTACCTGAAGCTGCCAGCCACCTCTGTCGCCGTCTCATGCCTCCTATTCTCTTTTTGACCCCAACAGCCCCTGGGACAGACTCCCATCCAATCCTCTTGCTGCTGAGGATTAGCCTAAGTGGGCTGGAAAGACTCTCCCTCAGACCAAGGAGTTTGTGGGGTTTCAATGCAGCCGGGCAGGAGAAACCTAGGTGCGCATGTGTGTTTTGGCTGTCCTGAGATGGCCACCCAAACACATATGTGCACTTAGGGAGTGCACATAGCACACCTCCTCCCCTCTCCCAAGCTTCAGCCCCACACATACCTACAGTACTGGCTCAGAGCCAGCAAATAAAAAATAAAATGATGCTAGATCATCGTTTTATTTATCATTTACTGGCTCTGAGCCAAGCAGTGGGGTGATGCTCCTCTGCCGTTGCGGAGGAGCCGCTGCTGCCCATACACAGTCAAAAATCCTGGTGGAATGTATCCTCTCCCCCAGTAGTTCTAGACAGTCTCCTGTTTGTTGATTTCTCCTGATATAATTATTAGGTAGTGTTTCTGTTCACTTGCAGCTTCTACCATATCTCAAATAGAGGTGACTGTGGTGAATGGTTCATATACACACATGCACATAGGTAGAATTAATTGTGGGCTGTTATGGTTTTTCACTCACCCATGTGCTTGCAACAGCTTGTGGAGATCTGCAAAGTTCTCTTACTGTACTTGGGTGTGGACTTCCTGTTGAACCATCCCCTTGAAAGGCTGGCATGATAATATAATCAAAATCACCAGGCAGAGAAGAACGGGAATGCACAGAGACAATGGTACTTTACCTTCTTTAATAGAAAACATACCATAAGAGTTATTGAGGCATCCCTCCCTTTTTGTAAGTGAATTTGTAATTTAAATTGATACAGATCTAAAGGCTGCAAATAGAATTCTTTTATTCCAAAAATATAAGTGCCTGTCCTTGTATAGCCAGTCTATGCTGCTCATGCAACATGTAAAATGCATCCCCACAGCAAACGTATCAGCACCAACATTAATAGGAGATTTGCTATTGTAGCTGTGCTAGTTTGAATGGAACTGCAGCTGGCCACATCATTCGCTGAGTGACTCATGTTACACAGCAATATTGGACAGAACACTAGTGTTGCTTCTTTGCTGGTAAGGCTGGAGCTATTTTGTTCTGGAAGGGTTTCTATAGGAAAGCACAGGTGGTCTCACCTTTCCTGGTACACCAGAGGAGCTGAGGCAAGAGGAGGAGTACAAGGATCCAGCAGGTACGTTTGAGCGTCTTTAGCAGTCAGTGTTCAATCCCCCCCACCCATCTCATGTCTGCTGTATTGTTTGCTTCCAATTCTCTTAGTTCTTTCAAAGATGCAAGGCAGAATTAGGACATCCTTTACTGTTTTTATGTACCATATGCATGGTGGAGTACTTTATTACTGACTTGGTGAGGGTACTTTACCACTGGATTTAGAGATGTCCGCTGGTGCAGCAGATATCTCTTGCATTGGCAGTAACCACCTGTCAATGCATTGAAAGTTTGAAGGATGACTCCATCAATATGACCGAGCCATATATTGCAAACTTTTACTATTTGTATTTTTTCAAAAATAAAATCCCAAAGCAGGAATTTCTTTTTGAAAATACGAAAACAAATATCTCTTCCCCAGGGGACCCAGAGTACTTTCAGCAGCTGAGATACTTCAGTTCTGCCCAATTCTAAATTAAGAGACAACTTGGTGGCAACGGTACTCGGTTGCCTTTGGTTTCGAGTACCCTCTGTGCCAAACTCTGAATCAGGACAGTTGATAGTGTTCCTGAAGCCTTATGCAACTCCAAAGGCAGTAGATCTTGGAGGCAAGAAGGCATTCCTCAGGCTACTGTGAGCTATTATAGCAGGTTCTGAGATGATGCGACAACAACCCTTAATCCCTCAAAGAACAGCTGGAACCCTGAGCAACTACTGGGACTGGCCTTGATTGTGCTCCCACTTTTTAGCAGCTTGATGCTAAAAGGGTAATATCCCTTTCTTACTGTCATGAGCTGTAAAGAAAGTTAAGTGGTATTGATTTGGTTACCAACAGAACATCTCTAGCTGTGTGAGGAATGGATGCCAGCAGTTCGCTGAGCTCAATACTGTCAGAAACAATTGTGTCATCAGCTCTGCCTGTTTCACACATATCCTAAAAGAGTTAAGGGTAACAATGCAGTGCAGTATACTGTTTGTCAGTACACCAGCACAAATGATAGTTCATGGTTCACTTCATTTTTAGGCGGTATTCTATAAATATTTGTAGTTAAATTAAAACCAACACTGGACTATAGAAACAACTTTTTTGTTGTTTCACTATTGGAACTGTCAACTGTTTAAAAATGAGGATTGACTTCTTTTGGGCTAGACAATGAAATTACCCTCTCAGGCATATTTCAGGTGCAGCAAACAATGGAATGCCCATGTCTTTGTGGAACATGTATGTGGTACCACTCTTTAACCCAAGGGAATTTTCCTTGCTAGGTGTATTGAGGATCTATTCATTGTTCAGATCATTGCATATCTTGTGATTAGTGAGGTTTCAAGTTTGAACTTGAGAATAGCAGTGATGCATCATGTATGCAAATAGCATTTGTTGATGGTTCTTATTGGCTGATTCATCTTGGTAGATGGTAGACAATCCGTATTGGCCAAATATACAACACCTGGCCAATGAGACTGTTTGGATGACTGACCTATGTAAAAACATATATATATATATATATATATATATATATATATATATATATATATATATATATATATATATATATATATATATATATATATATATATATATATATATATATATATATTTACTCCGAGTTAAGCTGAAAACCAACTTTTGGCCCTCGGGTTTTCATTTTGCCCAGAAAGTAACTTTAGCTGCAGCAAACCAAGAGTGGAAAGCTCCAAACACCAGACCAATGCTAATGATGTTTCAAGAAAAGATGATACTGTTAATTTGGAAGCATTAGATGCCGGGATTTTGGCCACTATGCATGAACTAAGGGCTCACAGAAGTCATTTCAACACAAGACAGAGTCAATACATTGAACCTCATAGAACCAAGTGCTGGTATGAGTCCTTTCAAGAACAAATCAACATTTTGCCCCATGATGCCAAAGGACGCAATCAATATCTTCCACGAAAGAACAGTCAAGGATCTCAGAGTACTATACCACAGGGTAAACAACAAGAGCAAAAAGCACAACATTGTGAGAAGGAATATGAGAAGCTTATCAACAAACTTAAAAACAACCAAGAGATTATCATAAACAAATGGGGCAACTTGGTGATTTTGGCCCCGTAAATGATACAAAAAGGAAGCTCTACGTCATTAAAGTGACACTACCTGCTATACCACATCTTCACTAACAGAGTATACCAAGCCTAAAGACAATGTGAAGAAAATGCTAATGCACTACAACAGACAGGGACTCATTTCCAACCAAGGATATAGCTTTCTACATAAAGAATTCCCTGTGATGCCCATTAGGTACCTAATTCCCAAAATAAATAAGGAGACTATTCCTGTGCCTAGAAGACCTATAATATCGGCTATAGGAGGAATATGTGAAAACATCAGTCGTTATATAGACTATTTCCTCCGATCTCATGTTTTGAAGCTTCCTACTTTTATTAAAGACACGGGAGACTTTTTGCAAAAATTAAATCAAATAACATGGAAGGAACAATACCTACTTATTGTTTTAGACTTTGAATCGTTCTATACGAGTATAGAGCATCAAAGAGGATTAGAAGCTGTCAAACATTTTTTGGATACTAGGCCATTGAATTGTTACAATCATAACATCATGTTGTTAGAATTAATCAAATGGTGCCTTTGCAATACCTTTTTTATGTTTGACAGACAAGTCTATAAAAACAGTCAAGAGGAGTTGCCATGGGAGCCTGCTTCTCCCCCAGCTGCGCGTGTTTACACGTGGGTTGGTGGGAGGAGCAGGCTCTTAGGGGGCAATACAAACAAATGGTGGACACACATGTTATCAATTGGTATCGCTATATTGACAGTGTCTTTATTGTATAGGATGGGGATATCAATAGTGCAGATCTGTTTATTTCAAAAATCAACACCAATGATATTAATCTGAAGTTTACATCACATATAGACAGAGTCAAGGTTAATTTTCTGGATACCGCAGTATATATAGCGGCCAATAAAATACATACAACACTCAATAGAAAGCCAACAGCAGGCAATTGTACCCTGCATACCTCAAGCTCCCACCCACAACATCTAATTGCAAGTATCCCGTATGGAGAGCTCCTGCGGTTAAAAAGAATCTGCAGCACGGACAAGGAATATAGGAAATGTGCACAGGCTGCTTTAGAAATATTTAAGATGAGGGGGTACAATGATACAATACTCAAGGAAGCCACTCATAAAGCCGCACTTCGGTCAAGAGATTCCCTCTTTGATACAAGACTTGTAGTACAAGATAGTAATGAAATTAGCAAGGAAGATTCCACTGCACCTCGACTAATTACCACCTATAATCAGTAACAAAGACAGGTCCATGCCATAATTAGGATAAATTGGCCCCTTTTGTGGACAGATGGGGTGTTAACACCATTTTTACCTACAGCTCCAACACTTCCGTTCAGAAGAGCTAAATCCATGAGGACAGAACTAGTAATGAATAGCCCAGAACTCACTATGGCTGCCACATGGTTAAAACCCAAGAGTGGTTTTTTCAAATGTTGTACATGTAGAGCATGTAAATTTGGTAGCAATACCACTCATTATACTGTCCCATTTAGTACGCAGCCACGAGAAATAAGAGGGCACTTTACCTGCCGTACAGAGTACGCTGTATATGTTCTCACATGTACCTGCAGTTTGAACTATGTAGGGAGTACAAAACTCCCGGTATCACACGTATTTTACAGCATTTGCGTGCCATTGTTAATAATGATAACAACTATGCAGTAGCACGCCACTTTAAGGCCATACATAACAACGACCTTAGCTGTTTAAAATACTTTGTGGTTGCTGCAATTCCTGTACTCTCTCGTGGTGGAAACAGAGAACTTAAATTGAGACGATTGGAAACACATATGATACCATATGATATCAACTTCTACGCTCCCAAACGCCACCTCCGATCAGCCAACCACGCCCTCGCCACCGTCCCCCGCAGCGACTACAGGAGGAAGGTCCTTCTCCTACCTGGCCGCCAAGACCTGGAACTCCCTCCCTCCCGACCTGCGCCTGACCCAAGACCACCTCTCCTTCAGGAAGAAGCTGAAGACCTGGCTGTTCGAGCAGTAGCGGCACCTCCCCCTCCCCCCCCAGCGCCTTGAGACCCTACGGGTATGTAGCGCGCTTTATAAGTGTCACTGATTGATTGATTGATGGAGTTCGACAGCAAGTCCCCCAATAACCTCAATACCACAGATGATCTGCACTAATTTATTTTATGATCTATCAGATACACATTTCCCCCACTATTACTATCTATCCTGGCACTTAAATGAAATCCAGACAATGTTGAAGGGTAAATTGGACATTTGAATCAGGCTTAGTCTCATGATCTGTATTAACACTACATATACCACCGAAAGATCACTATTATTGATTTTAAAGAAAATCTTTTTATGAAAAACCCCAAAAACATACAGTTTTATTAGAAGTGTTTTTTAGAAGTTATTTTAAAACTAAATATGGGTATTTATGTTTTAACACTCATTGCACTATGGCTGAGATACCCGCCACCCCCTCTCGACGCAATCCCCAAGGATGGGAAACTGGAAACTGTTCTGAACTTTTGGAAGGCGGGAGGGAGTGACCCTCCCGGCCGTATTTATTAAAATATGAAACAAAATGAAAACATTAAAATAACAGTTTCATATTATGTACAATTTCATTTCCACATTACGATGTTTGGCTAACCTTAACAGATCTCTAATACAAAGGTTCTCCTAGCCGAACTAACATCCTACAAAACATTTGACTTGAAATTGTACATCCTAACGTTAAGGGCCAACGGCAAGGTCGTAACCGGTGTCAGATCCCTAAACCAGAAATACCCCCCTCACTTGTGAGGGGGGCGACCGCACAGAGGCGTACCTCAAGTGCATCTACCAATTTCCCTTTGACTTGACGGGGGCCCCAATGAACCCGACGCCATTTAACGGTCGTCCGAGGACTCGTGTGAGGTGTCTAAAAGGTAGCGTAAACCCCCTCCCAAACCCCACACAACTTACCCCATCTGCCGTCGCAGATGTCCTGGCCCCGGGAAATTCCCCAGGAGGGCCCGTAGCCCCTCCTATCCAGGAAGGGGCCTTGACCGCCTTTCCTTTCCTTCCGGCGGCCCATCCTTAGAAGGGACCGCCTCCCCGTTGAGGGGCCAATGGCCACCTCGCCCGAGCGCTCCCATCCGTAATGGGTGACGCCCCCCCATAGGGATCTTCCAATTACTGCTCACCGATCATGACCTTACCGCCCGACCAAAATAAATACGACAATTTAACTAAAATCACTAAATTACAAAACAACCATAACTATTTCACGTATGATTACTGATCAACACTAGTGCAGAATTACTTTATTTGCAAAACATACTGTAAATGACCATTTTTTATTGCATACTCAAAATAACACGACAATCATCACAACCTGCAAGAAATAGAGTTAACCCATCAAAACTTTATTTAAAACAACTGGCTGTCCTCAGGGGCTGGTGGGTGGGTCAAAATTGGCTCTTCGTTCCGTCTCGAGCTCACGTGCAGCGGGGAGGTGCAGCTTCAGAGCACAGGAACAAGAGGATGCTTTCTTGGCTTGTTGCTCCTTTTATCCGTCTTCGGGCGGGCGTAAACCCGTCTCCGCCTGCCCCCCGGGGGCGTGGCTGGCGGCGTCAGCGTCTAGGACAACCCACTCCAGGGCGGGAAAAGGCGCGCCCCGGCTACGCCGCTTCGGGCATACCAGCTGGGACTCGCCCCCCGGCCAAGATGGCCTCCCGGGGGGATCGGGGTACTCCACCATACGTTCGGGGGGACCGAGTGGTCGCCCCTTTCCATATGGCTGAGATACCCGCCACCCCCTCTCGACGCAATCCCCAAGGATGGGAAACTGGAAACTGTTCTGAACTTTTGGAAGGCGGGAGGGAGTGACCCTCCCGGCCGTATTTATTAAAATATGAAACAAAATTAAAACATTAAAATAACAGTTTCATATTATGTACAATTTCATTTCCACATTACGATGTTTGGCTAACCTTAACAGATCTCTAATACAAAGGTTCTCCTAGCCGAACTAACATCCTACAAAACATTTGACTTTAAATTGTACATCCTAACGTTAAGGGCCAACGGCAAGGTCGTAACCGGTGTCAGATCCCTAAACCAGAAATACCCCCCTCACTTGTGAGGGGGGCGACCGCACAGAGGCGTACCTCAAGTGCATCTACCAATTTCCCTTTGACTTGACGGGGGCCCCAATGAACTCGACGCCATTTAACGGTCGTCCGAGGACTCGTGTGAGGTGTCTAAAAGGTAGCGTAAACCCCCTCCCAAACCCCACACAACTTACCCCATCTGCCGTCGCAGATGTCCTGGCCCCGGGAAATTCCCTAGGAGGGCCCGTAGCCCCTCCTATCCAGGAAGGGGCCTTGACCGCCTTTCCTTTCCTTCCGGCGGCCCATCCTTAGAAGGGACCGCCTCCCCGTTGAGGGGCCAATGGCCACCTCCCCCGAGCGCTCCCATCCGTAATGGGTGACGCCCCCCCATAGGGATCTTCCAATTACTGCTCACCGATCATGACCTTACCGCCACAGGCCGGATAGTTGACCGGCTATCCGGACCCCCCACAACAACTCCTGCCTAAAGGTCATGTTCTAAACTCTTTAGCCAAGCTATGAGGTCTCCTATGAGTAACTCATTCCCCACCCGGGACAAATGGACCCCATCTCCCAAATACATACTGTCCCCCTTGATACAACCATGCGGAATAGAATGCAGTGTATTTGAACGAAACAATCTACCCAACTTGTTATTTATTTTCTTCACTGAGTGATTCAAAGCAGAAACCGAAATCGCCCCCCGCCACACTTTTCGTGGAATCATATGGGACCATGCAATTGTGCACCCTGGAACTCTTCTCGCCAACCAACTTACAGTGGAAAGCATTGCCTCGAGAAGCAGTCGTCTACCAGTGGTTACCAAATCATTACCCCCAAGATGGACTATGATTATAGACGGCGGTGACCTTGTCCGCCCTAACAAACCCTCCATAAAATTTTGAAACTGGTCAATACAGAGCCCGCCCCTTCCGTAGAAGGTCACCCTGTACTCGTATTCCCCAGCCACGTGAATCATGTCACCTGCTTTGAATACGTCCGCGGCACGCCTCACGTATGAGTGGCCCTCGACCCACACCACTTTTTCCGCAGCCGGTGATGTTTGACCGCTGGTTCCCAGGTGTCGGGTCGACTGCCCAGTCCGCCCCGCCTCGTGAGCTTGCGAAACTGTAAACCAAACAAAAAACAAGAAGCGTGAGTACATGATAGCAGCTTCACAACATGTGCGACCGCACATACCTTTTGTAACAATTCGAGGACCAACACCCCAAACGTTTCACTTTCTCTATACTCAGACCCCTGGCTGTAGCCTCAGTAGCAGCCCCTATCCGAAAGGAATGGGTCCCAAACTCGCCGGGGTTCAAACCCGCGGCCAAAAGCGCCATTGCAAGCACCCGCTGGAACTGAAATCTCGTCAGTGGGGTGGCATCAGCGTGCCTCAACAAGGTCCCCCCCCATGATGACGCCCTCTGCGCTAAATATTCCTCTAAGCAAACAACAGGGCACATGGGAGAACCGGGAATCCGATGTATTACTACACAATCCCCTATCGAACCCTGATCGGCCTTGGACCTGACAAACGAGACAGTCATTGTCTCCCCCTTTACCTGAATGTGCTCTCGGCACAGTCCCCCCACCGTATCCCGCTTGTTCCTCGCCACCAGTTCGCTTACCCGCATTGCCCCATGGAATGCTAACGCAAAGGCGGCCCGGAATAACACTGTTTCATACTGGGATGAACATGTCGCAGGGAGTACGGATAATAACAGGGCCAACCTATCCAGACCTATCGGGTGCCTCTCATCTACTCTGCGACCCTCCAGGCGTTGCCACCCCCGTAGCGCTTTCTGCACCACAAAAGACGCTGTCGGGTCCTGGATCCCATGAGCCCTTGCCATAAAGGAAATGGCGGCCCGATGCCTCTGGGCCGTAGCTACTGATTTGCCTGCCTGATGTAACGACAGCAAGAATTTTACGACAAGCTCTTCCTGGCCCCAAAGCTCCCCCCTAGCAGAACCCAAAAAGGACCAATAGGAACGGAACGCCCCTTCATATGCCTTCCTTGTCCTGGGTGCTAAACTCTCTCCCACGAGGTTTTGTAGTTCGGGGCACCGAGAGACCAGAGAGCTTCGGGAAAGGGTGCCGCCACCGGGTCCGCTGTGGGCAGAAAACCCCAGAAGGCCTGCATACGGAAACGAGAAAGCGCATCAGCCGCTTGGTTCAGTACCCCCGGGACATGTCTTGCCCTAAAGAGCACATTCAACTGCATACACAATAACACAATGTCCTTGAGCAGTCTCAGAACCCATTTACAACGTGCTGCCTGACTATTGATACACTCAACCACAGTCATGTTATCAGACCAGAACACCACAGAGTGATCCCGATACCCCTCCGGCCATGTTTTCAAGGCCACCAAAATAGGGAAGAGTTCAAGAAAAGCAATGTTACTCGTCAGCCCGCACTCGTGCCACCATGACGGCCATTTTTGAGCCGACCATTGTGTACTAAATATGGCACCAAAACCTATACTCCCCGCCGCATCTGTCCAAAGCCCCAGCTCCTCGGAGGACACCGCCGGTTTGTTCCAGACAATTCGACCATTGAAATCCGCCAGAAACGCCAACCAAATGCGCATGTCCTGGCGAACCTCAGCCGAGAGCCTCGTGCGGTGATGTCTTTCCTTCAGGCCGACCATGGCTTGTGTGATCGAGCGGGAAAAGGGGCGGGCCATTGGCATTACTCTCAGGGCAAAATTCAACTGGCCCACCACTTGTTGCAATTGATGCAGGTTTACTTTCGTCGCACGAATACATGTTTCAAGGGATTTCCTGAATTTTAACACTTTTTCCTTGGGTAATCTGAAACAACCTTCTTCCGAGTCAAGCTCGATCCCCAGAAACTCGAGGGAAGTCGAGGGACCCACAGTCTTACCTGGCACCAGTGGCACACCAAATTGGTTCATTAAGACACAAAATTCATTTAAAGCCTGTCCACATTCTGGATCCCCGGCTGCCCCCAGGAACAGAAAGTCATCGAGATAATGCATAACATGTTGAAAACCCGTCTTCTTTGTGAAGACCCATTGTAGAAAACAACTAAACTTTTCAAAATAGGCACAAGATATCGAGCATCCCATTGGCATACATCTATCCATGTAATAGCGACCCTGAAACATGAAACCAAGGAGACGCTGATCGTCTGGGTGTACCGGGAGCAACCGGAATGCTGACTCGATGTCTGATTTTGCCATCAGCGCCCCGGGCCCCAGGCGATTCAACATGGCGACGGCCTCATCGAAAGATGCGTACCGCACCGAACACACTTCCGGGTCTATCGCATCATTCACGGAAAGACCACGTGGGGCTGACAAGTTATGTATTAGCCGAAACTCACCCGGGTCCTTCTTGGGGACCACCCCTAGAGGGGAACAAACAAAGTTAGCAACCGGTGGCAAATCAAATGGACCGGCGACACGACCTCGAGTCACCTCCTTCCCAATCTTTACCTGTACCACCGCCGTATGCTGCAAGACCGACAGTTGATTCTTACAGTTTGCTACACCCTGGAAATACCCCACTGGGATGCGGAAACCATATGAAAACCCGCCCCGCAACACCCCAGCGGAAGCATGATCCGGGTATTCGTTGAGCCAAGGAATCATTGCCATGGTATCAATCGGAGTAGGTAAAGGCGCCCCTCGGACTACTTCAGACCTGTTTGGCGCTTCCCCTACCACCGTTATCACCCGTCTTGGCTCTGCACATGGACTCAGGATGGGATGGCTGCCCACACCCTCCACATTCATGTCTGAACTTGCAAGACCCTTGGGGCCTCGTACATTTTCCCCTGTTAAAATTCCAACAAATCCCCCTTTTACCTGCGTTGCCACTCGACTTCGAGTGGTGCTCGTTACCTGTACCCGTCCGAAAGGGTGTCCCAGAGGATTGGCGGGAAGATTCACCCCCGTTACTCCCTGATAATGGCACTTTTAACATTCCTGAACTCTCCATTTTCTGCCACGAGACGGAGTCGAAACAATCCCATGTTAGAACTGGGTTGTGCTCTTTAGCCTTTCTAAAAATATTGTCATAACAGAACCACTGATTGCCCCCATACGCCAGAGAATACTCCATGATACGTGACTGATAAATAGGCAACTCGGTCAACAACTCGGGCCTGCGCTCACCCATGATGGAGGTAAAAATGCCCCATGCTCTGCCCCAAGTACCTATGTTTTCGTCAACCTTAAAAGCGGCCATTTTTGCGTGCCAAACACTCGGATGCATGAGCTCCTTTTGGCTCTTCACATGCTCTATCTCGTAATGGTCGGTAAGCAAAGAAAACATGTTCACATACTTATCCGCCCAAATCTTTTCCTTAATTTCCAGTGGAACATGCTGTGCAACTTTTTCCCTTCGTGAAGGTACAGCCCCCTCCCCCGCAATCGGCAATGGCCGCTTACCTGAACTAGGAGCTGCACTTGCCGCCGAACTTGGGCCTGCTGCACTTTCCGCCGCCGGAACCTGTGGGGGAACAGAAGATGGTGCCTTCGCAGCCTCTCTAGATTCCCGCAGTTGTTTCATTACTGCCCGGGCGTCGTCAGCCGTGGCGCCCTCACTGTCTTTTCCCAACCACGCTGCTAATTGTGCCGCCAATTCGGGAGGCATATCTTCCCCGTTCACGGGGGTGACCACCACGGGGATCGGATGTCCCTCCTTCGGAACCGAGGTTGGCTCTTCAAGTGGAGTATCGGGAACCGGGGCTTCCCCCCCACGTGCCCCCCGTTTGGACCTCTTGCCTCTCCCGCCAGGAACTACTCCTGGCAAAGCTAGTCCGATGACTCGCTTCGGTCCTCCCTCCCCATTCTTAGCCGCCACCTGCTTCTTCAAATCGGCTACCTCCTTTATGAGCATGCGGAGCATCTGATCGGTCCCGACCCGCTTTCCGACCTTCTTGCCCGGCATTCTCCAGCGAAGATATCTGTAAAACAAAGAGAAAGATTACAACGCTCAAAATTGGCTCTTCGTTCCGTCTCGAGCTCACGTGCAGCGGGGAGGTGCAGCTTCAGAGCACAGGAACAAGAGGATGCTTTCTTGGCTTGTTGCTCCTTTTATCCGTCTTTGGGCGGGCGTAAACCCGCCTCCGCCTGCCCCCCGGGGGCGTGGCCGGCGGCGTCAGCGTCTAGGACAACCCAGGGCGGGAAAAGGCGCTCCCCGGCTACGCCGCTTCGGGCATACCAGCCGGGACTCGCCCCCCGCCCAAGATGGCCTCCCGGGGGGATCGGGGTACTCCACCATACGTTCGGGGGGACCGAGTGGTCGCCCCTTTCCATTCATTACTTAATCACTTTGCACTTTCTATTGCTTAATTTGCACACTGTACATGGCTTTATCCTGCTTAAACGAGGTTACATCTTTACAGCTGCACACAATGTAAACATATTTTTCCCATAGTCCATCTATCGCAATTATGATCCTCATGAGTATTAAAAGTTTTATCATGACAATGCCAATATATTAGATCATTCACAACAGTGAGGTTCATTGGACTAAGAAGCAGTGATAGTGGGTGGTGGTTGGACACACAAAGTAGAGGCATTCTATGTCAGTATAAGATGACTAACCACTTCCACCGAGGACTTCGCAAAACATACACTATAGTTATGTCGATTTACACATCTTGCCACCATATGTGATTATATTGAATTGTATTGTCACTAATTAATTTAATCGTTAAACACTACCAACTTTGTGTTTTTCTGATTGTATACATAGTACTGAAGGACTGGGTTCTCTAAGACCCAGCGGTGCCAGGGCACAACACCTGAAACCTTCGTGGGTAACCTGCTCCGGCGTACGAATCACAGAGACACGGGACACTTCCTTCGACGTCAAAGATTCAAGGTTTATTTGCTGCAGGGAACACAGAGATCACGACAAGTACACCACGTGCAACTTGGGGAGACTGCTTCAAATTGGTTCTGTGGATCGCTCCTTTTATACAGTTTTTACCCATAGGATAACATTGAACACAACAGTTTACAACCCGGTTCCCATCATTATCCCCCAGAGGGGTCGCTTTGGTCACTTTGAAACACATGAGGTCCGGAACATAAGTGCGGAAACATTTGGCGGTTCCCAACTGTAAAAACCCATCTTCCCACCATTAGCGAATTCCAATCAGTAGTAAAACAGATCGAAATAGGAACAAGGACAGGTGTAGAGGAAGACGGAGACAGTGGGGAGATCGGAAAGGGTGTAAAAGGGGAGGTATCAGGAAACACGAGATACAGGCATCAAAGGGACGTGCCTAATGAGATGCACGGCTGAGACAATAAGTCCGTGCGGCAAGATGAGCCTCGAGTGGCGCCGTCTGCCTTACAGTAGCAACCCCCTCGTCATAAAGACATTCAAAAAGAACATGTGTCTTCCGCAGATATCTTGGGAGTCCCAGGGTCGCGAAGCGGACAACGTCCGTTCGCTGGCTACTTGAGGGCAAGAGACAAAATGGATGCCGTATCTAAGATGGAACCCGTGGGTACAGATGAAAAACCCACATAACAAACGAACGGTTTAAGTTAGCACAGCGAAACTGCGCACACTTACTAAACTCGTCATTTGCGGTTCATAGATACCAGACTCGACCATATTCGTGCGAGTTAAAAACACCACTTACAATTGTCACGGAACCTCAGACGCTCCTTTTGCCCTCATGTAGGCAAGCACTAGTCAGAATCATATTCGATATTCATCAGACCATCGAGATGTTGCTGTAGCATAGCTCTGTCCAACCGAGTCCCCTTGGTAACAGGTGGTTGTCTCATACACTTTGCAGCACAGAGGCCACATAAGGCAGGACCACACTGCACACAAAGGCAACACGTGAACAGGAACACTACAACGACTCCGATGATCATCAGAATCTTCCAACCCCAAGTCGACATCAGGCCCCAAAACCACCCAAGTAGCGTCCAATCCCCTACATCCACGTGTATGGATTCGGAGATTTTATGCAACCTCGAGATGGCTTGATAGACAGTAGGAGCATTATCTGGAATGAAAATGCAGCAGCTCGAATGGATCACCTTACATACCCCACCTCGATCTGCTAAGATGACATCTAAAACCATACGGTTTTGTAACGTCATAAGTCTCTCCGCCTGAAGTTCTGTAGTGATATTACCAAGGGCACTGGCAGTAATATTAGCTGTCGATTCTACCACCCGAGTCAACTGTCTCAGGTTCCTACTATTAACCATAGGTCCCCAAAACGGGAGGAAACCCTTGAAAAAGTCTCCTGCCTCTTGACCGGCAGTATCCTCTTCGCTGATTACACCTCGTATAACTCTAGTCTTATGATAATCGGCATCTACAGTAAACGTCGGAGGCAACAGATTTGCAATGAAACATGAGCCCATGAAGTCAGCGGGCAACCATGTGTATGCACGATCATAGCAGATGAAGTATGTACCCTTGGCAGCCAGAAACACAGGGGACGAGAACATCGGCAGAATGTAATTTTCAGTGCAAGCACTTGCTCCAAGTCGGGCTTGCGATCTTCGGCCACGACCCATGAGACAAAAATTACCAGTGTGGGGTACGACCCATATCGGAGGCGAGCTTTTAAGCTGCTTTTCACTAGTTAACGCACTATATTCACCTCTACTTAGGACTCTATAGACTTGTACCTCTTCTTCGGGAATAAGCGACGGATCATAGATCTCACTATCTAAATCCTCTATTGCTATCGACAAAGGTTTTTGATACGAGGTAGGACCAGAGTAGGGGGAACGTGGTTCTCGAATGGGGTGGAAACCCAGTGCGCTTCGAAACATTGTTTGAAATGCTCGAGCTGACCCTTGGGAACTATACGGTAACACCAGATATGGAATTCCCTTATCCGTAGTATGTGGCATCAACCCACACACCCAACAATTAGTAGTGTTAACCACTAACTGATGCTGATGGAGGAGCTGAATAAAGGAATTGTTGCGGAATTCTACACGTCTAGCCTGCTCGTGTTCCGGTAACATATGAAAGGAATGAGGAGAAACAGTAGAGGTAAGATTAGAGTCAGGAGTAGGAGTAGGTGTAGCAGGTAAGAAGTGAGACATCGTGTAATACACCCCACCCGCCAATAATGCAGAAGCAGTCAAGAACAATACAAACAGTTGGAATATGAAACATTTGGTACAACTGAGTTGCTGCAGCTTGAATCTGTGGACTTGAGCTCCCTCCAAATCATTCAGCTTCGAGAATGCCATTCCCTACGACCGTCCGCAACGTCTCTTGACGCACTTCGTTCTGTGCAGCAATAGTCAATCCCTAGGAGTTCCCAGGAACCGACGGCCTTTAACCTAGCGTCAAGACCTACTGTCCAGAAGGAAGTACGCGCGCGGCCCTACGGCCTTCAATGCACAATACGTATGTATGCAAAAACAAAGTCTCTCAGCTGTAAAAGAAAAAAAAAAAAAAAAAAATACAAGGAATGAAGCTCAATATATATATACAAAATAATTACAGTAATATAAATGTTCAAAACTGATCACGGAAACGGGATAATGCACTTGTCAATACAGAAAAGCAAGATCTTTTTATTTGTCCTTAGTGCGAGATCGCAAAAAGTATCGGGTTTTCCCAGGACGTGTCTGCTCGTCAAACAAAGGATCCGTTGAAGAGACAGCGTCCTGCTGATCAGTCGAGTGTTCTGGTCTTGAGTCTTTTGATGCTAATTGTTCAACAGTGTTTTTCTGCTGCGCTGAGGGTTCTTCAACAAGCTGTGCGTCGCTAAAAGGCACAAACGCCGGCAATGTTTCTGTTTCAGATGACGCAATGCCTCTCCTTACCCACGGATCTGCCGGCAAAGGGATGGGGACTCTTTTGGTGTGCGTGGCATGCACCCAATTCTTACGTCCCTCAAGACGAACGGCAGTCCTCGTGGCCAGGAGCACTTGGTAGGGTCCGGTGAACCTCGGGTCCAGGTTATTTTTGCGTGAAAAGTTCCTTGTCACCACCCAGTCTCCGGGCTGGAGCTGGTGGCCTGGACCCTCCGTCTGCGTCGGCAATGCGTCGTAAACCTGTTGGTGAATTAACCTCAGTTTAGCAGTCAAGTCATGTAGATAATCGATCAACATTGGGTACTCAAGATCAGAAAACATTCCTGGCCTAGGAACCCCCCACACATTCGCAGGACGGCCGAACACTATTTCATAGGGACTAAGCCCTACTCGGGAGTGTACAGTCGCCCTAGTTGACAGTAATGCTAAAGGTAAAGCGTCAGGCCACGAAAGACCAGTCGTAGCCTGAATCTTCGCTAACTTTAGTTTAAGGGTGCCATTGTACCCTTCAACCAATCCAGCTGACTGAGGATGATTGGCGCTGTGGAATTTCTGATTAATTCCAAGGCCCTTACACACACTCTTCATCACACTTCCAACAAACTCACTTCCGTTATCTGACCACACGACTCTAGGCATTCCATACCGAGGAAAGTATTCCTTCAGTAGGATTTTCGCAGTAGACAAAGCAGTGTTGTCTTTGAGAGGATAGGCCTCAATCCATCGGGAGAATGCGCAAATCACAACTAAAACGTATTTCAGGTTATTGCATCGCTCCATATGGATGAAGTCCAACTGAATCACCTCAAAGGGATATGAAGGGGGAGCAAAACTGCCAGGAGGAGTTGGGGTTCCTTTGCCAGGATTGTACATTATACACACCATACAATTCTTCACCAAACGTTCAGCACATTTCGTAATACCATCATTCTTCCACACAGGAGATAGCAACTTGCAAATACCTTTCGCGCTGATATGTGCTAACCCATGCGCCATTGTCACAACGGCCAGCACATACGCATCAGGCAACAACCATCTTTTCTGATCCGACAAATCAATCCAACAACCATTCGCATCCAACTCTCCCGTGCTTTCTTTCCACTTCATCTTTTCAGTCTCGGTAGCCTCATTCTGAATTGCTTTCACACTTTCGATAGTGTCTTCACACATACTCGATTCTGCAGGCCACCTAACCGAACTCGTCACATACATCCGAGTGCTAAGGTTCCGGGCAGTCTCCTTAGCAATCTCATCCGCAAACGCATTACCACGACCAACCTCATCCGTCACCTTGCGATGCGCACTACATTTAACAATCGCAACTTGCGTAGGCAAAGTCAATGCATCCAAAAGATCATTCACAAGCTGGCCATGCTGTATCTTCGTACCGTGCGACGTCAAGAAACCTCTCTCTCTCCACAATCGTCCAAAGCTGTGAGCAACTCCAAACGCGTATTGGCTATCAGTAAACACATTCACACGTTTCCCTTTCGCTAACACACATGCTCTAGTAAGAGCAATCAGCTCCGCAGCTTGGGCAGAATTCTGATTCAACCTTGCAGTCTCAACAACAGTATTCAATGTTACAACAGCATAAGCAGTAGTCACATCGCCATTCGGCAACTTAAAACATGACCCATCCACATACAAAGTACCATCCGGATCTTACAATGGGGTGTTTTTAAGGTCCACTCGACCTTTTGTTTCCTCTTCAGTCCTCAAGTAGCAGTCATGTTCTGCTACTTCATCTGACTCTGTACTAATTGGTAACAGAGTTGCCGGGTTCAGAACGTTACAACGTTTTATCTGAATGTGGCTTGCCAAGAGCGTCAATTCGTACCCAGACAACCTCGCACTCGTCAGATGCTGAGTTTTCGTTCGATTCAAAAGAGTATCGACTGCATGCGGAACCATCACCGTAAGCATATTATTCATGACCAATCCTGCTGATTGTCGGATGGAGACCGCAGCTGCCGCTGTTGCTCGTAAACAACTCGGCAATGCTCTAGCTACTGGGTCCAAGGTCGAGGAAAAATATGCACATGGACGTTGCTTACCACCAAAAGGTTGCGTTAAGACACTCAAAGCACAACCTTCCCGCTCGTGAACATATAACGTAAACGGCCTACTGTAGTCAGGAGTACCCAACACAGGAGCCGAACACAATGAATCACGCAGTTCAGAAAAACTTTTCTGACATTCTTCCGTCCATGGTAAAGGAGTTGAAACATCCTTGCACGTAAGAGCCACCAATGGCTTCGCTAGCAATGAAAAATTAGGAATCCATTGCCTGCAGTACGACGTAATACCTAGAAAGGCACGCACATCTCTTTGGGTTTTTGGCACAGCCATTCGCGCAATCGCTGCAATTCTCTCTGGGGTCAATCTCCTTCCCTCCTTTGAAAATAAGTGACCTAGATAGGTTACTTCTTGACAACAATATTGGAGTTTAGAAGGTGACACCTTGTGATTTAACTCACAGAGATGTTGCAGCAACGACACCGTAGCAATTTTGCAAATGTCCTGAGTATCAGCAGCCACCAATAAGTCGTCGACGTATTGGATCAAGGCCGCACCGACCGGCAACCTAAACGCATCCAGTTGACCCTTCAAGGCTTGGCTGTAAATAGATGGACTTTCACAGTAGCCCTGAGGAGCACGTTTGAACCGGAAGCTACGTCCACCGAGAGAGAAACCAAAAAGGTCCCTGCTCTCCTCGGCAATCGGGATGCTGAAAAACGCATTTTTCAAGTCAATCACCGAAAACCATGATGCAGAAGCTGGAATCAGAGTCAGTAGCGCCGTGATGTCAGGCACAACGGGAAATTGAGGAACCACAATTTTATTTACCTCCCGTAAATCGATAACAAAGCGATAAACAGGCGGTTTTGAAGGATCAGTACGTTTAAGAATGGGCAGCACAGGGCTGTTGCACACGTTTCCCCGAGTCTCTTCAATAACATCTTTCTCGATCAAATCATAGATGATCGCCAACAGTGCTCGTTCACCATCAAGGGAAATACGATATTGGGGAATACGTGGCAATCGCACATTAGATTTCAGCTGTACAACATAAGGGGAGATATCAAGTAGGCCCACGTCATTTGGACCTGTTGCCCACAAAGACGCAGGAAGAGAACTCAATTCCGGTGGGAGCTTATCGAGGGACAAATACATAGGAGAGACAACCCTCTCTCCTAACGTAAGCTTTACACCCGCAGGAGAACAATACAAAGTTGCGTACAAACGTTTAAGCAAATCCAGGCCCAAAAGATTTTCACCACAACCCGTAGTCAAAATCAACGGAGCTTCTAGCTCACGTGGCCCAATTTTAAGGGGCAAAGGGCGCGAAACTGGATTGCTAACGGGGGCGCCAGAGAATCCAACGGAAACATTTGTTAAGCCAGACAAAGGTGCGCCAGGGAGTTTCGAATGCATGATAGAACTTTTCGCTGCACCAGTGTCCAACAGAAAAGGCTCAACGACGCCCGATGTAGCAACTGCGACGTAAGGCCCTCTCTGTTCAACCACTCCCTCTCCTTGTCTATGGCTGTCCTAGTAATTACTGTCGTCAGTTCCCTGATCGACGTAATAATCGTCTACATTGTACTGCGCAGATCGTCCTTGCGATGATCCACGTTGATCGAAACAATTATTAGAATTAGATGAGTTGTCTGAGCGATCATTCTGCGCACCACGACCTCTACCACGTGATGTTTGCTGCGAACCACCACGACCTCCTCTAGATGAGTTACCATTGTTACGTTCATTCAAAACGGGGCAATTGAATTTAATGTGTCCCTCCTGTCTACAATAAGCACATTGATTGTACCCTAACGAGGATCTTTGGGAGGAGGAGTCATTACGGGTTTGGGATCTGTTCGATTGTGGCTGTGACCTATTCTGTTGCGAATTATTCTGATTTGACCGCGGAGGATACGCTTGTTGCAACAACACTTTAGTTTTGAGCTCTTTCGTCTTTTTATCAGCACGGTCGTTCTCTTCTTTCTCTCTATTCTCATAGTATTGTGCCGTAGCCAATATCTGAGCCGAAGTAGAAACGGCCCATGCACTTTCCGAATTTTTTAATTTATTGCTCAAATCGGGCAACAAATTCGAAACAAATTTATCCACAAACAATCTCTGACCACCCTCGGTACCCATATCCTGTCCACTATGGTCAATGAATGCTTCCTCGAACCTCGTAAAGAAGTCGGAAACACTCTCATCCTTCTTCTGCCTGCAAGCTGACAATTTGTCCCAATTCACTCTCATAGCTGGCATAAGAGTTTTCATTAATGTTATTATTCTTTGAGGGAGAGCAGCAATCAACTGTTCAGGCTTAGCGCCACCAACTTGCAACCCATCTGCCGCTACAATGGCCGCCCAATCACCACCTAGTTCATTTGTGTGATTTTCCTGACGAATCTTAGCCCATACCGGTTGCGGTACGACATTGCCAAACAACATGTCGATATCGGCAAGATTCATTACCGTAGCATCTACGAGCTGCGATAATTCTTTGTAATACCCTGCAGGATTTTTGCGAGGGTCAGGCAAAGATTGCTTCACCTGCAACACTTCCGATCTTTTCCATGGGAGATGTATCCATACTCTCTGGAAATACGGCGGGACCGGAGGGGCAGCTGCGGGGTTACCTGGCATCCAAACCGGTGGAACTTCACGCATAGGATATTGGCCAGACTCATCTGGTTGTTTTTCAATATCCTCAACAAACAATGCATGAGGTATCGGAGCGGGACGAAGAGATAGCAACCGCTCAACAGCACGTCGAACATTAGTATCCACTATCAGTCCATTTGCGAACTGAAGCTGAAGATCAGACAAAGCGGTGAGCACCTCGTCAGGCGCATCAACCGCTATTTGATCATAGAGGAACTTGCACATTTCATTAAACACATATCTCTGGGTTGGTATATTGAATTGACAAAATGTTTCGAGGACAACACGGGGTGGACACCTAAGAGGATTTACCATCCAACCCATCGCCATATTATATAACGCAACGCGTTCTCTGTTTCCAGGAAGCTGACTACGTCTCTGAGGACCATCAGAACCAGCGGACCCATGAACAGGTCCGAGCGAATGAAAGAAGCTAGCCGCAAGAGGAGAATTGCGACTACGAGTAGAGGACTAACAAGAGAAGGGGTAGAAACAGTAGCAACAGCAGGGGTTAACAAAACAGGAGCAGTAGCAGGGGCAGTAGCGGGAACAGGAGTATGTGGAAATGGAGGAGCAGTAGGAATAGAAACAGATAAAGGAGCAGGAACAGTCGGAAGAACGGGTGCAGGTTGAGGAACAGGCGGAGGAGGAATAGGCGGTAGAATAGGTACGGCAGGGACCACAGGAGCTGCGGTACCCTGTACGTACGGAGGTGGCGACTTCATAAGATAAGACATTAAGGGATCCTCAACTGACTCTTCCTTCTTTTCCGACTCCGTAGGCAAAGCAGGGTAACATTTATCTACAGTCATACGCTGTAATCGGTCAAACACTTCCTTATCCTTAACCTCCTTATCATGCTGAAATTGCTCTGCTTTCTTCACTATGGTAGCAACATTATCTCGCTGATTACGTTTAGTCTGTCTGATTTCTTTCTGTCGGGCTTCTTTGCGCCACAACCGAAAGGCATCAAACATGGCCGGCCTTGACTTTCTTTCAAACAATTTAATCTCTAGATTATCTAAGATCGGGGCCTCGAAGCTCCCATGAGGTGGCCAACGAAGGTCGCCGTCCTTTTTCGTATATTTAATCCAGTAATCGTTAAAGGTAACTGGGCCTAGCCCATGCTTACTATAGAGCTCATACGTGGGAGTTCCAACCGGAGGTATCGGACACGAGTCCTCCAGTCGGGAATCCGTACCACAAGGTCTGAAACAACTAAACAAAGTACTGCGACCAGGCATCTTGCACACTAGCCGAGTTTCACAAACTTCAAGGGTTACGGGATTTACCAAGTCCCAGCAAAGAACAAAACCCTCGGTTTTTGGCGGCTGCAGTCGTCAAACAACACAATAAAGTACGCTAGCAAAGTGTCACCGACAAAAACACTCACACAGCGCTAACAACAAAAACACTCGCTAAAGTGTCAACAACCAAGAACTATGGGAGCGACCCACAAATACTTAACTCAAAAATCGATGGCGTCACCAGGAAGGCCCGTCAATCGTCTCGCTATACCAAGGTCTACGCCAGGCGCCAAAACAGGTCTACAGTCAGGGCAGCAGTCCGTCGCAGCCGTCCGGAGGCGGGAATCTTCGCGGGAAAAGTCTTCGGGCCACTTATTTCGACAACAGGATCGATGAAGCGGAGTGCACCTTCCCTCGGAGATTTCACACGAAGTTCCTCACGATCGTCGGGCTTGGACCGGCACCACTGATGCAGCCCCACGTTGGGCGCAAACTGAAGGACTGGGTTCTCTAAGACCCAGCGGTGCCAGGGCACAACACCTGAAACCTTCGTGGGTAACCTGCTCGGGCGTACGAATCACAGAGACACGGGACACTTCCTTCGACGTCAAAGATTCAAGGTTTATTTGCTGCAGGGAACACAGAGATCACGACAAGTACACCACGTGCAACTTGGGGAGACTGCTTCAAATTGGTTCTGTGGATCGCTCCTTTTATACAGTTTTTACCCATAGGATAACATTGAACACAACAGTTTACAACCCGGTTCCCATCATTATCCCCCAGAGGGGTCGCTTTGGTCACTTTGAAACACATGAGGTCCGGAACATAAGTGCGGAAACATTTGGCGGTTCCCAACTGTAAAAACCCATCTTCCCACCATTAGCGAATTCCAATCAGTAATAAAACAGATCGAAATAGGAACAAGGACAGGTGTAGAGGAAGACGGAGACAGTGGGGAGATCGGAAAGGGTGTAAAAGGGGAGGTATCAGGAAACACGAGATACAGGCATCAAAGGGACGTGCCTAATGAGATGCACGGCTGAGACAATAAGTCCGTGCGGCAAGATGAGCCTCGAGTGGCGCCGTCTGCCTTACAGTAGCAACCCCCTCGTCATAAAGACATTCAAAAAGAACATGTGTCTTCCGCAGATATCTTGGGAGTCCCAGGGTCGCGAAGCGGACAACGTCCGTTCGCTGGCTACTTGAGGGCAAGAGACAAAATGGATGCCGTATCTAAGATGGAACCCGTGGGTACAGATGAAAAACCCACATAACAAACGAACGGTTTAAGTTAGCACAGCGAAACTGCGCACACTTACTAAACTCGTCATTTGCGGTTCATAGATACCAGACTCGACCATATTCGTGCGAGTTAAAAACACCACTTACAATTGTCACGGAACCTCAGTACCAATATTCAAGATCATTAGTATATAGTAAGTACATGGTTAAGTAATAAACATTTATGCTTTTAGTATCGACTATGTATACAATATTAAGGTAAATCATGGAGTTATTGGGATTGACAATGCATTTATACTGGTATCATATGCCTTGAAAAGAGACTAAAGACAAACATCTTGTTAATAATGTTTTCATTGAATATTGACAAACTTGATGAATGGTATGCCTTCTGCAATTTTTAGAATGTATTTCATCACTTATTTTTCAGCAGGATTGTATATAATACCGGCTGGTATTTAAATTTGATACAAGACTTGTAGTACAAGATAGTAATGAAATTAGCAAGGATGATTCCACTGCACCTCGACTAATTACCACCTATAGTCAGGAACAAAGACAGGTCCATGCCATAATTAAGATAAATTGGCCCATTTTGGGGACAGATGGGGTGTTAGCACCATTTTTACCTACAGCTCCAACACTTCAGTTCAGAAGAGCTAAATCCATGAGGACAGAACTAGTAAAGAATAGCCCAGAACTCACTATGGCTGCTACATGGTTAAAACCCAAGAGTGTTTTTTTCAAATGTTCTACATGTAGAGCATGTAAATTTGGTATCAATACCACTCATTATACTGTCCCATTTAGTACGCAGCCACGAGAAATAAGAGGGCACTTTACCTGCCGTACAGAGTACGCTGTATATGTTCTCACATGTACCTGCAGTTTGAACTATGTAGGGAGTACAAAACTCCCGGTATTACACGTATTTTACAGCATTTGCGTGCCATTGTTAATAATGATAACAACTATCCAGTAGCACGCCACTTTAAGGCCATACATAACAACGACCTTAGCTGTTTAAAATACTTTGTGGTTGCTGCAATTCCTGTACTCTCTCGTGGTGGAAACAGAGAACTTAAATTGAGACGATTGGAAACACATATGATAATGGAGTTCGACAGCAAGTCCCCCAATAACCTCAATACCACAGACGATCTGCACTAATTTCTTTTATGATCTATCAGATACACATTTCCCCCACTATTACTATCTATCCTGGCACTTAAATGAAATCCAGACAATGTTGAAGGGTAAATTGGACATTTGAATCAGGCTTAGTCTCATGATCTGTATTAACACTACATATACCACCGAAAGATCACTATTATTGATTTTAAAGAAAATCTTTTTATAAAAAACCCAAAAAACATACGGTTTTATTAGATTTGTTTTTTAGAAGTGATTTTAAAACTAAATATGGGTATTTATGTTTTAACACTCATTGCACTTTATTACTTAATCACTTTGCACTTTCTATTGCTTAATTTGCACACTGTACATGGCTTTATCCTGCTTAAACGAGGTTACATCTTTACAGCTGCACACAATGTAAACATATTTTTCCCATAGTCCATCTATCGCATTTATGATCCCCATGAGTATTAAAAGTTTTATCATGACACTGCCAATATATTAGATCATTCACAACAGTGGCGTTCATTAGACTAAGAAGCAGTGATAGTGGGTGGTGGTTGGACACACAAAGTAGAGGCATTCTATGCCAGTATAAGATGACTAACCACATCCACTGAGGACTTCGCAAAACATACACTATAGTTATGTTGATTTACACACATGGTGGTTATCGATTGTGTGGATCTGGGAATACGAGGTGGCAATTATGAACTCTCTATGAGGAATCTTGAGTCCAAGTACATAATTGACTTTCAATGTCTGTTTCCTATGGGGTTGAATACCAGTGAGGAACTGTCAGTTCATTTGTATGAAGAATAATGTATGAATATCTATATCAGGAATTAGAATATATGCTGTCTGTATTTTAATCATTTTAATTTTATAAGTTTAACTTTATATTTTTTCACAGGTTTTGTGGGGTACTGCTGGATACAATAAATTCGTTGAACATGAACATTGACTCTATTTGGATGTCATATTTCCATCATATCAAAGCCCGATGTGGTAGGGGGCTGTGCATGCCCACTTGGGCTAAGACTTTTCTGAACTGTGGACAGATTGTAAACCAGCTTTGTATTCCAGATTGAACAGGGATTTAATAATAGCCCACTGGGGCGGTGTGTGATTGGATTGGAAACCAACTATGAATTGAATAGTGATGTAGTAATAGCCCACTGGGGCGGTGACGAGACATAGATACAACGTGCATACCTGATACTTCTAGGTGTGGCTAATCGATAGGACTTGCCCACTTGGGCTGTATTATTTGGTTACATGGGCACAACCAGCAGATTGTTGACATCCCGTCTCCTAGCAGCGGGATCCTATCACAAGGGGCGTAGCACGGGTCAGCTATACAGCATCCAATGAACGCCAGGATTACGTGTATAAACCCAACACGTGATCGCGACTTTTTGGTTAGAACATTAACGGTTTTGTGTCTCATTTAGTTGTATTTGACTCAATATGCATCTGTTTACTCATGTTCAACCATTTATAAACCTGAATGTTGTTTCACTGCAATGCATTTAACACGAGGAAACACGAGGCGTTACCATCGCATTTAGGCTGACAATTTTGCTGTCCTACATGTATAAACTTTCATTATGAGACTTATTACGATACTATGGTTTATTATGACATTGGTATATTATGTATGATATGAAGCAGTGTTACCAGCACACGTACAATATGGCAGCCCCGCATTACCTTGGTGATGATCTATGTACACTGTGGGTGTGCTTTGAGCACTTTAAAAATGGCCGTCATTGTTTGTTTGACGAGCGTGAGCAAGCCTTATCGGCGAAACGCGTCGCACTTTTTCACTCTGCTACTAAATTTTGCAAACGGAATCCGTGTGTCCTGGTCTACTTCGGAACAAAGGAGGTAACTGGGGGTACATATATATATATATATATATATATATATATATATATATATATATATATATATATATATATATATATATATATATATATATATGCATATAAGTATATGTATGCATGCATTTATGTTTGTATTTATATGTAGATATACAGATGATATATGTTTATATATGTATGTATATATATATATTTACTGAAAAAACCATAGGCTATAGACCATATATAGTTAGGAATTAGCATTTACAAAACCTTGAAAATTCACTGAAAAAACCGTAGGTTATAGACCATATATAGTTAGGAATTAGCATTTACAAAACCTTGAAAATTCACTGAAAAAACCATAGGTTATAGACCATATATAGTTAGGAATTCGCATTTACAAAACCTTATTTTACTCACACAAAACCATTGAAATTCAATATATAGTTAGTTGCACTAACTATATATCGCGCACCCGCAATCCACTGCTGATGATGTCACATATTACATCATTCATGACATGGTCAGTGACATCACTGATGACATCACTGATGACATCTCAAATGACATCACTGATGACATCTCAAATGACATCACTGATGACATCACTAATGACATCTCATTTGACATTACTGATCACATCACTGATGATATCATTCATGTGATAATACGATGAACCTCTTCAGACTCTAATATAACCTTAGATACAATCAGTGTAAACAGACACTCACAGACTGTCACTCATCCATGGAGTTACTCACACACCTAGTCAGTCAATCAAAGAATCAATCACACCTCCATTTCCTCAACTATACAGTTATACAAACTTTACTTATTCAAACATATACTAACACATATTAACTCTCTTATACAATCCCTGATACAAGTTCACAATGATCCATACAGCCACTCACACATTCACTGGCTCTTATGCACAGTTATTTATATATGTCAACTATCACATGTACTGTGTTTTACATATGTACTTACTTTCACATGTAGCACTGAGATATCCATTCACTCACCAATACACTCATGCACACAGTCAACCGCCCATACAGCTGTTTCCACATGCACTTTTGAAACCATACATCTAGTGAATCAACTGCTCACACATCTATGCACAGAGTCATACACCTCCCAGCCACCCACACACACACTCAGTATCCCATACAAATACTTGGGCAACCAATCAATAACCCATATAGTTACTCATATAGCTACTTATCAACACATGCAACAGTTTACAGAACAACAGACATAATGATGCACAAATTAAGACAGTTTAGTCACTAACCCATGCACTCAGTGAGACACATTTAATCACTCACTCATACAGTCAGTCATGCACCTACTAAATCCTTCATCCAGACACTTATACATCCACTCATTCTTCAATATGTAAGACATATTTTAACTTTACAGAAACATACAGTCACTGGATGTTGTCATCAGTGATGTCATCAGTGATGTCATTTGAGATGTCATCAGTGATGTCATCAGTGATGTCACTGACCATGTCATGAATGATGTAATATGTGACATCATCAGCAGTGGATTGCGGGTGCGCGATATATAGTTAGTGCAACTAACTATATATGGAATTTCAATGGTTTTGTGTGAGTAAAATAAGGTTTTGTAAATGCGAATTCCTAACTATATATGGTCTATAACCTATGGTTTTTTCAGTGAATTTTCAAGGTTTTGTAAATGCTAATTCCTAACTATATATGGTCTATAACCTACGGTTTTTTCAGTGAATTTTCAAGGTTTTGTAAATGCTAATTCCTAACTATATATGGTCTATAGCCTATGGTTTTTTCAGTAAATATATATATATACATACATATATAAACATATATCATCTGTATATCTACATATAAATACAAACATAAATGCATGCATACATATACTTATATGCATTTTAGGGTTGTTAGGGCGTTTTCGTGTGTATTATGTTGCTTTTTTAGGGCTTTTGGGTCAATTAAGTAGGGTTCCCGGAGCCTAGGGCTGAGGGGCCGGGTCAGTTTCGTGCGTATTGGTGTTGGCAAGGTTTTGAGGGATTTTGGCGGTTTTTGGTCGAGATTTGGCAGTTTTATGGCTTTTTTTTGTGTTTGCGGGGGGCGCGTATTCGGGTTGAAATTCGTCCCCGTTCCAGTGGATGGATTGGGCTGATTTTTGGTGAGATGTTAGGGAATCGCTGGAACTAGTGTCCAGCCAAGTTTGAAGCGGATCGGAGCAGTGGAAGTGCTTTAAAGAGCAATTTTTGTGCGGAGTAGCGAATTGTCATGTTATTCAATGGGAGTTTTTGGTGCGCATGGAGAGGGTGAATTTGGGGTGTTCCAGTTGCGCTAGAGGGACGGGGCTTGGGTGAGCTGTAGGGAGAGTGGATCGGCAGGTGTGCCGAATTTTCGGGATTTGTTGGCCGAAGGGAAGGGTGTGCTTGGGCAAAGTCGATTTGGTGAAAACGGTGCATTATTTACATGAAAGTTGAAAAAACACTAATAAAAGCAAAGCTAAAAAGCCACCTCATTACAAACAGAATGGCTTTAACTTAAATGAGGACGAGATCTATTGCATTTTCAATGCTTGTTTACTTTGGTTTCATCAAGAAGGCATTCAGATGTGTCACACATTTACCATAAATTCTGAATGTTAGCACTCTAGTTGCACATTAGATCACTGTAGTAAAGCTACTGCTCACCAGGGACATCTGCTGCTGGTATTCAAAGTGCATGTTTCAGTCTGCATGTCAGAATTTTTTTAATGAAATAGAAGAGGATTTGAGAAGTCACTCAAAATGATCCCTAATTTTTCTTTCTGAAGCACTAATCATACTTTCTATGGCAAAATTAACCCCCTCATGTTGTTCCTTTTTAAATTGAGTGTTTTCAGACTTACCACTTCATTCCAATCAAGATGGCTTCTGGTGTGCCATACTTTTGTCATAAGTAAGACTGTTAGCGCTCTAGTTGTTCTTTAGAACACTCTGGGACATTCTGTCATTGGGCTATACTTGGGGTACATCTGGGTGATATTTGGGCTACATTTAGGCTCTTTTGTCTCTGGTGGCCATCTTGCGAGACTATGTCAGAATTTTTTAATGAAATTGAAGAGGGTTTGAGAAGTCACTCAAAATGTGCCCTAATTTTTCTTTCTGCAGCACTAATCATAATTCATATGGCAAAATATACCCCCTCATTTTGTTCCTTTTAAAATTAAATGTTTTAAGAGTTACCACTTTATTCCAATCAAGATGGCTTCAGGTGTGCCATACCTTTGTAATAAGTAGGACTGTTAGCGCTCTAGTTGTTCTTTAGAACACTCTGGGACATTCTGTCATTGGGCTATACTTGGGCTACATCTGGGTGATATTTGGGCTACATTTGGGCTCTTTTGTCTCTGGTGGCCATTTTGGGAGACTGCATGTCAGAATTTTTTAATGAAATAGAAGAGGATTTGAAAAGTCACTCAAAATGTGCCCTAATTTTTCTTTCTGCAGCACTAATAATACCTTCTATTGCATAATATACCCCCTCATTTTGTTCCTTTTTAAATTAAATGTCTTAAGAGTTACCACTTTATTCCCATCACGATGGCTCCAGGTGTGCTATACCTTTGTAATAAGTAGGACTGTTAGCGCTCTAGTTGTTCTTTAGAACACTCTGGGACATTCTGTCATTGGGCTATACTTGGGCTACATCTGGGTGATATTTGGGCTACATTTGGGCTCTTTTGTCTCTGGTGGCCATTTTGGGAGACTGCATGTCAGAATGTTTTAATGAAATAGAAAAGGATTTGAGAAGTCACTCAAAATGTGCCCTAATTTTTCATTCTGCAGCACTAATCATACTTTCTATGGCAAAATATACCCCCTCATGTTGTTTCTTTTTAAATTAAATGTTTTAAGAGTTACCACTTTATTCCAATCAAGATGGCTTCAGGTGTGCCATACCTTTGTAATAAGTAGGACTGTTAGCGCTCTAGTTGTTCTTTAGAACACTCTAGGAGGCTGCAGTAGAACACAAAGGAATCAACTGACAGTCTCTGTCCTTGTTGGATGTACATGTTTTACTGAGAATGTCAGACTTCATTTTCACATGACTGAGAAAGATAATGTGAATTTACAGAAAATATGCTTTCAGTTTAGCTTATAGATCCCCTTCCAAACCACTGTGGGAAAATCATGAGATATTAGTTTTCTTTCAAACAATATTCATGATATCACAGCAGAAGGTTTTTTCACATGGTAAAATCACCTTAGAACCCACCACAATTCCTAAAACGAGTATGGTACCATCAACAAATGATTTATAATGTAACTAAAGTCCTAAAACCCTCTATTAACTACAATGCTTTTTAATGAGGTGCTATCATGTATATTGGTCCCAAGATGGCTGCCAACACTTCTTGGATGAAGTGCTGACAGCCAATCAGATCAGATGTGTGGTTAGGCTCCGCCCAGATATATATATTTTTTTGAACCTAAATTACTCAAAATCCACTGGAGCACATATATTGAGACCTAGCAAAGGCACATCAGGCTAACAGTCCCTACAATTTTGCCAAGTTTCGTGCAAATCCATTCAGCCGTTCGAGCTAAAAGTGAGGCCAACCGCCCTATGGAAATTAACATGGGAAAAATGCGTTTTGGGACCCCCCTTTTTTCTCGGCCCCCCCTTGATGAAACCCCCCCAAATTGTCAGGGGCTGCTCAGAAACAAAATGTTCCATTTTCCTGAAAATATCAGCCAATTCCGTCCACAAACGCCAAAGTTATTAGACATAGAATTTTCAAAAATCCCATAGAGAAAAAATCCTAACTATATATACCTACTGGCGACCGCCAGTAGGTAATATATATATATATATATATATATATATATATATATATATATATATATATATATATATATATATATATATGTAGAGTGCAAGATCACACAAGGTTTTAACAGATAAGAGTTTTTTTTTGTTGTACGCCACCTCATCCTCATTGATACTCGTTGTATAAACCTTTGAAGGATAAAAGACTGTGTGGCATTGGTTCCACTGGAGCCATTGAGACTAACAAACACCTTAAGCCCACTTCTGAGGGACCAGGGCTGGACCACCTGGCAGGGTAGACTCACAGATGGCAGAGATCAGGTGTAGGTGCAAGGTTGTTGGAACCTTCTGTCCAGAAAGGCTCAAGTCAGGAGGCAAGCCAATTTGCCCTTGGAGTCACTTTGGGGTTCTGAGTTCAAGAGATGTAGGTCTAGTCCTTTTCCCCTAGGCAGGAGGGCAGCTGGCAGCAGTTCAGTGCCGCAAAGAAGAAGTACAACAAGACAGTAGTCAAGCAGAGTGCAGTCCAGCAGAGTGGCAGTCCTACAGCAGCACAGCATTCCTTCATCCTAGCCGAGTGCCCACAGGTCCAGAAGTGTACTGAAGTTGTGGTGTACGAGGTCCTGCATTTATACCCAGTTTGCTATTGAAGTGGGGAAAGCCTCTAGAGGTTTTCCCTTGAAGTCCCCAGGCATCCTGCCTCCCCTGTCCTTGCTCCAGACTGACTCTATGGGGTGTGGAGGCAGGACACAGGTTATTCAGGTATAAGTGGAGCTGTGCCAAATCCTCCCGCCCTTCTTGCCAGTGATGGCCCATCCAAACACACCTAAGTTCTCTATTGTGTGTGGCTGTCTAGGAGGAATACACAAAGCCGAACTATCAGGTGCACCCAGCCATGTGACCAGAGACGGGCTACAGGTGTCAAATGGCTTTGACAGGAAAATGTCAACTTTCTAAACTGGAGTGATGGAGTGAGCTAAAGAACAATGATGGATTCAACCAAGATCTTTGACTGGGGGTGAGTGTCTGAAATGTTTCAGAGCTCCATCCATCATCTTCTTGTGTTTCTTTTGTTCGCCCTAAGTTGGCAGGGTATGTTCAGATGCGGGTCCCTTGCTCACTTTGTCACTGGATTCAAGTTATCTCAAAACCATTGAGTGCACCTAGGGAAAAAAAACACATATGTGTATTAAAACTGCCCTCACACACAGCAAGCTGTGTCATGCTTCATCATAGGGCTGCTAACACACCTCCGTGCAGACCAACACTGGAAGTAGAGCAATAGGGAGGGGGAAGACAATTCAACACAAAGTAAGCAATAATGTGGGATCACAGTTGAGAAATGTGCAGAAAAACGTGATATAAAAACTGGTTCCAAGGAGTCTCTTTTATAATTGTAATACTGGGTTACCTGTCCAGAATAAAATGTGGTCAAAACAGGACCAGTGGATGATGGACTGGGGAGCTTATAATGACACAGCAGTCCCTTCACTCTGCAATACCGTCAACATGTTTCAGCCGGGCAAATGTACTACCCTGTCTTTCATTAGGACTCCCACCAATATGATCCCCTGGGTGCTAACCCTACCTCCTAACAATCCAGGGGTGAAGGATATCCACCCTTCTGAGTAGCTGCACAGGTTAAATGTGGGAGAGCCCCTTGCTCTCCATGAGGAACCTGTAACAGAATCAAATAAAAACATGTGAATTGTCAAGTGCAGTGCCCTCAGTGCAACACATAATACCAACTGAAATGGTATATAACCCCCCCACACACACAGTCATCATTCAAGGACAAGTCAACCCCAGCTCCGGCTAGAAAAAGTGGCACCCGGGAGTGTCACTGCCATATTCCAAGTCATGGAAGCTTTATTCGACTGTTTGTAGGACAATCATAAAAGCACATAAAACACACAGTTAACATTTATTTTTAAATTGTAAACATTACAAATAGTAAAAAATAAAAACACATTTTTTTCACAGAATTCAGATGGACTAGCAAACATTTTAAATATAAACCCACCGTCCTCGATCAATTAAAACTCAGCTATTAACAATCCTCAAATATCATAGTTTTCCTAAGCTGGTGTACTTTCTTCAGATACAGAGCTATCCTCCAGGCAATATGTTCATTTTCCAAAAACCGGAGTCAAAGTAACGCTGGATGACACTGTCTAAAATCATGATTTTTTTTAAGGGAGGCAGTATTCAAACTTTCCTTAGTGACACATAAAATTAACAAAAAAATATTACATGAATTGTGGAGTGGGCAGATTGCAAGTCACAGGGGCAGGGCAATAACATGTGTGACCAATCATTCCATCTGGAGATAGACAATAAACTGTGGACAGTGCCCAAGCTAAAGCTAGTTGAAAACATTCTGTCAAAGCCACTTGGTACAAAAGTCAGGTATGGCTTCATCCCTAAGCAAGTAAGTCTTAACGTAAGTGTAACTGGTGTTGCATCATGCCGTGTTTAGATGCTTTATCTGCTGCTCTTATCTCCCCCAATAATAAAAGACCCTCAGATTGTAAGCCCTTTCTAGACGTTGATAACATGGAACTTGGGTTTGTGAAGTATTCCGGACGACCAAGACCAATCATG
The DNA here is from genome assembly GCF_964263255.1 of Lissotriton vulgaris. Taxonomy (NCBI): domain Eukaryota; kingdom Metazoa; phylum Chordata; class Amphibia; order Caudata; family Salamandridae; genus Lissotriton; species Lissotriton vulgaris. The sequence continues at coordinate 1,475,550,802 of NC_141685.1, forward strand.
AAGCTCTGCACATACCTGACCCAAGGAATCTGCAGTGCCCCTTCAAGTCTCAGGGTGTCTAACATGATCTCTCTATTTAACTGAGTCTGTACCTTTGACCATATCCCATGCCAGAGAAGTATTGGTTCAAGTTTAATAAGATTTGATAAATAAGGAACACCCAGCTCCTCATGGCAGGCAAAGGAAGGAGTACTTTGAGGGACAGACAAAATATAACGCAAAAACGCATTTTCTACAAGTTGTAATGGGTTGGTCTTAGCAAAGCCCCTCACCCCTGCCCCGTACACTGATGTATATTTTGCCATCTCAATTTGCAGGAGCTCTCCCGGCGGCTTCCTACCCAACTTCTTTGAGAAGGTGGCAGGAGCACTAGTTGTTCTTATAAACGCAAGCTTTTTAGTAGCTATCGTTTTGGTCCATGTATCATTACAATTAAAAAAGATGCCCGAATATGTGAAGCTTTTTGTTTGGGCTATCTTCCTACTCTTCAGGAAGATCTCCCTTACCCTCTCCACTGAACCCTTTGGCCACAGCTCATAACAAAGGTTTTAGAAATGTTGATAATTAGGCCCAAGTCCATCTAAAAGTAATTAAAACTGTCTAAAACGATTTGAAGCCCATTTTGTGTGCGAGCCATTAAAACTGCATCATCCGCATACAGTAACGCGGGTATCGAACGACCGCCGCAATAAAATCATCTCTTTAGTATGCACATATGACTAACGCATAGAATATCACAGTAATGCCATGTTACTAGTAGTTAAGGAGTTAAAAACAATGCAGGCATCAATGCTAGGAGACATAGTTGACACCATCATGAGTGATACACCGCTTACTGAGGTTATTTAAAATCTAGACTTGAACTGGTGGTGGGGCTAGGACAGCTCCCTATAGTCACACTCTATGAGACATAAAGATAGGAGTTAACAGAGTGAGACAAAAACAAAAGTTAACATGAGCGTAATATTGATGTATGCATCCATGGGGAACGTAATGTCCATCCGGTATCGGTGCTGAGCCAAACGAGTGGAACCGCAGTGTTTTTGCTAATGAGACTCGCCCACGAGTGCGGTATATGTAATCACCGTGGGCCATCCTGGTTCAGTCTCTCCATACCCTCAAAGAACACTTACTGCATCAAGGTGAGCTGTGGCCAACCCGTTTGGTCTCTCCTGGCGCCGCATAGAAGAGAAGTGCGGTGCTGCCGGGGTTCTGTATGCCCGATCCCGGCCCAGCCTCTACTCACGTGATCCACGTACCTGGATGCCTTGATCACTGCGTGAGTTCTAAGACTATGCTGGTAAAGGTCCCTGTCGGTCATCTTGTTTGAGGGAAAACCTCTGCACATGTGTGTCCTGGAAGGATACCAGGAAGTAAAAAGGCTCAGTTGGTGCCCATATGTCAGTAGAAGAGGCTGGTTCAAGGCAGTAAAACAAATTAAATAAATGCCAGTTACCGCCTTACGTGACCGGGCAGGTCGAGGCACAATGTAACATAAATAATGCACGCACCGCGAGCTCTAGTGAGGGCTCTGGTGGTTAATCTCCTGATATGCCATGTGTTATATGTCCACAGGGCAAGTCCATTTAAAGACAAGGTGAGGGCTACTTGACCAGGAGGACACGGGTGATGGATGTTAAAGTAACGGAGCAATCTCTTATTGAGATAGAGTGGGGAGTCCCGAGAACAGGAGAAGGGGTGGGAGTAAAGCTCAGCACGCAGACAGGAAAAACTCATCCACAATTAGCGATATTCTTAGAGTGTGTAGCATAACTAAGGGAGATTGGATACCCTACCAAGGAACAAAGAAAGAGACATAGAGACCGAATATTCAGGTACATCAATCTCGTCCTAGGCTAGTTACAGGTTGTTCAGGATATTCCATGGGATCTCGTCATTCAGGCCCTCGGCGTGGCTCCAAACCCTGTAAATTCATTTTTGTTCCCTTATGAAGAGGGCCCTCTCAGAGTTCCTGATGTTCATGTCCAGGTTAGGTTTATCGAGGACCACCCAGAAGAAATCTGCAGCCGAGTGGTTCTTCTCTTTGTATTGGGTGGTAAGTCTGCTGACAGTTCTCTGGCATCTGAACGTGGATCTATGTTCCATGATCCTTGTTTTCACCCTCCGAGTTGTCAACCCGATGTAAATGAGATCCCACCTTAGCATGTAGATCACGTTTGTGGAAATACAGTTTGTGTGCCTACGTTGTTCCCATGGATGGGTGAGTCCAATGTTGACAGTCTTGGTGTTTGCAGTCAGGTGGCATATGTTGCATATCCCACATCTTGTTTGCCCTGTGACTGGATGGAGGGTCCATGCAGATCTTCCTCCTGCTGTCGTGTCTAGTCTGGGCAGGGTGTTTCTGAGTCTGGATTGGACCAATATGTCATTAATATTCTGACTCCTTTTAAAAGAGAAAACGAGTCTCTCCACCTCTAAGACTTTGGAATTGAGAATCCTCCAATTCCGCAGGATGATCTTTTGGATGCTGCTCGAGGCAGTGTTAAATGTGGTCTCACATACTGTCCTATTTGTTTCCAGTTTTTCCACTGACTCCAGGAGGGCATCCCGATGACAGTTGTTGGCTCTCTTATGGGCCTCTCGAAGGTTTGTTGTGGATACTTCCTCCGGAGAAGTTTCTGTTGTAAGACATTTGCTTCAGATCTAAAGTCTGCCACATTAGAACAATTACGCCGGAGACGCAATAAATGGCCCATCGGGAGGTTCTCCCTAAGGGATTTAGGGTGAAAACTCTTGAATGATAACAGACTATTCCTGTCTGTTGTTTTATGGAGCATGGTAGTCTGAAGTCCCCCATCAGCAGTAAAGATCATTAAATCCAAGAAAGGGAGGTTCTCTTAGGTAATGGTGGACATGAACAAGAGTAGGGGGTTGTGGCTGTTGAGCCATTCCAGGAATTCATCGAGCGACTGTCTGTTGCACTCCCAAATAAGGAGGACATCGTCAATGAACTGCTGCCAGACCTTTATGTGGTTGTTCCAGGTCCCCCCTGAAGCGTAGATGTATTGGTACTCAAAAGCTGCCATGTAAAGCCCTACTAGGCTGGGGGCAAAGACACTCCCCAAGGATGTACCATGCGTCTGGAGGTAGTGGGTCCCCTGGAACTCGAAAAAGTTATTTGTCAGCGCAATTTCTGCCAGATGTAGAATAAAAGGTCTTAGGATGCAGAACTCCCACTACAGAGTGTACAGGGTCTCCTCCACCACACTCAGTGTCTCCCTTTGCGGTATATTAGTATACAGGGGCTCCACGTCCAGTCCCACCAGATTTTTTTAAGTCCCTCTTCTAGGTTGTGTTTCAGATACGTGTGTAAGAGGTTGGAGTGAGAGTATTTTCACTAACCCTTCAATTCATTTGTGTGTTCAGTCTCCATCCCAAAACCGGTCCCTGGGTGCTTTTTTCAGGTCCAAGGAAGACATGGCTTGGCAGTTCAGGCTAGACTGTTTCCAAGAGGCACAGGGTCTGCACTGATTTGCAAATAGCTGGGTCTGATCGGATGTGATGAAGTGAGCTAAAGAACGATTATGAATTAAACCCGATCTGTGACTGGGGGTGAGTGTCTGAAAATTTCAGCGCTCCGACCATCATCTCCTTGTGTTTGCTTTGTTCACCCTAAGTTGGCAGGGCATATCCAGACATGGGTTCCTTTCTCACTTTGCAGCTGGATTCAAGCTAGCCTGGCTGATAAGGGGTGCTGCCCTAAAACCGGTCCCAGGATGCTTTTTTTCCGGTCCAGGGAAAATCTGGCTTGGCAGTTTGGGCTGGACTGTTCTCATGAGGCACAGGGTCAAGGCTGATTTCCATATAGCTGGGACTGAACCGGGGTGGCAAAGTGAGCTAACGAACAATGATGGATTCAACCCAGATCTGTGACTGGGGGTGAGTGTCTGAAAGGTTTCAGCGCTACGACCATAATCTCATTGTGATAACTTTCTAAAAGTGGCACTTTAAGAATTGTAATTTAAAAATTCATAAATTAGGGTTTGAGATTAGGATTCCAGAAATTCCAGACACAAACTAGTTATCTATATCCATTTGGAAATCACACTGTAATATAATAACTCAATTTCAATGTTGTCCTATTGGAGAGGTAGGCCTTGTAGTAGTGAAAAGCAAATGTAAGATTTTTCAGTACCAAGACATGTAAAACTTAAAAATATATGTTCTACTTTATAAATTCATTTCAGCCTGCCCTCTCAGATGTCCAACACTTATGCTAGGGCTGACTTATATATATTAAAAAGGAATGTTTGAATCTGGCCAAAGGTGTAATTTTCAAAGATGTCTGGTGCATCGTCAAGCACCAGTTTCAAGCTGCGTAGTCATGTAGTCAACAGTCACAGGAAATAATCCAATGTTCTTACAAATAATCCTTTTCATCCATTGTTATTCTAGTTTGTTAATGCAGAGTGGTTTAGTCAGGTATGGGGTTATTTTTTTTTCAGTGCAATCGCATATGCCCATAGTGTAATATATTTTTCTGGTTCAGTTTTTTTTGTTAATTATTAAGGATCACTAATGTGTTGCTAGAGTTAATGTTTGTGTATTTATACTATGGACGTACATGGTTTGATTATCATCATGAACATTTTTCAAATTAATTTATGATTTCTGATGGGCTGTTTTTCATTCACAATATCCCTTGATGAGGGGCCCACAGCCAGAAAAGCATTGGGTGGACATTTGTTTGGTTGCTCAAAATGAAATGTGACTTAAAAAGCTGTTGGAAAAAGCCTAGATGGGCATTCCTTGAGCATTAAAAGGTTTCAATCACATAACCTCTGTATGAACTTTAAAATCATGGACAATAACTAGAATAAAAATGGATAAAAAGGGTTACTTGTAAGAACATTGGATTATTTCCTGTGACTGTTGACTACATGGCTGTGGGGCTTGAAACTGGTGGCTGATGCCGCACCAGGCATTATTAGAATTCATATTCGTGCTACCAGGGCAGAGGACACTTCAAGACGGCATGCAAATATTTTGCCTTTGAGCATTGCTTAAATCTTTTGAAAATGTTGACCATGTTTAAGGAGAGGAGTTGGCCTAATTGCTAGGGCAGCTGACCGTGAACCTGGGGAACCAGGTTTGAGTTTTGGCAACGACGCTGAACATCCTGTGATTCTGGGCAAATCGCTTAATCTCCCCGTGCCTAACACAAAAAAAGTATGTGTCCTCATGTAACGCAACTGGTGCTATGTAAAGCTCTCTGATACCTGATACCTTCAGGTCAAGTTTGCGCTATATAAAACTCTGTAAAATAAAAAAAATAAAAAATAAGGGAAAGTTTGCAGTCTACCTTTCATTTTGATAAAAGGTGTACTTTACCAGGTCAATTAGGTCAGTTTTGCTGGGTCCCGAAATTTGGTTCGGCACCACTTGCAAAATCAATTAAATCAGGTCATATATCTTGAAGTCCTTATTGAAGTGTAGAGTCTTGATATATATCTAAAATTCTTTTATTTTCTTGTTCTAAATACCACAATCAGCAAACGCGTTTCGTTCCGCACAACTGAACTTCTTCAGGGCTGAATTGTTGGAACATACATAAAAACATGATATAACACCAATATTAAAGACAATACAAAAATACATATAAATAGAGAAATATATACATTTACATAACATTGACAATAAACATAGGCTTTTTAGAGGGCCATAACCTCATCATCTTATAACATTATAATAATAACAAATTGCCATTTGTTATAAGACTCTTATGACCTGTAGTTCCAATACACCATTTCAAAATGTTATGACCATACTACTACTCTATTTCATACTTCACCCTACATCCTAATTTTGTAACAAAATTATCCCTAATCACCCCAGAACCATGAAAAAATAGGGCTCAGACATGCCGTTCTCAATATGGTCACCAATTGTAGGTTATTTTTTTGATGTAACCCAATATCCTATGTATCCAAGAAGTAGACTGGTTTGCGAAGATATTCTTATTAGTGCATATAAGCATTGTTCTCGGCATTTTAGTATCGAAAACTAGGAAGAAAACGATGAGAAATAAAAATAAAAGTAAAGAAAAAACTAAAAATAACGAAGATAATAAAGAAACGATAATCAGAAGTTTTTTTGCAATTGCAATAGCTATAAGTGCAATTCATCACTATATAGCAACATTTCTACAATCATTCAATCGTAATACACATAGAGAAGAACCCATCCAAAATAAATGAACCAAATCTCCAAAGAGTTATGAACGTGCATATAGGGGCCTACCTTAAAGTATATGTAGCTCTCTTATAGTATATATTATATATTCACAATTTGTATCAATAGGGTATGATAATCCAAGTCCCAATATTTCACACCAACGGACAATGACCTGTGTGGGTTAAAAATATATCAACAATAACCCATCACTCTCCACAATAGCCATGTCATACTTGAGTTTAAATGAAATCGTGTTGACTGTCACTTATAACTATCCAATTTCAACATATAGCAAGGCATCCATATTCTGTGCCCCATATCAACACTTAAAGTATAAACATACTTATGCAGGGGCCTACCTTAAGTTATATGTAGCTTCCTTTTAATATATGTTGTGTGGTCCCAAGAACAATTTCAATACAATGGTCCAACACACGAAATTTCGCATGAATGGTCACCAGCCTGTTGAGAATTCAAAGTATCTCAACATTAGCCCACGCGAAAAACACATCTAGGTCATTCATTATTTTCAAACCCACATATCCGTAATCATTCCGTAAGCCCCTCTATATCTCAACTCACCGGCTGCAATGGCCAGAAACATTAGGCATTCCACTACAATGTGTCCGCACTCTTTCGTGCACAGTTAACTTAACATACTCCCAGGTTCATTCAGTCACCTATTGCGGACGCCCCTCCATAATTCGAACCAAAAGCAGCACTAGCCCGATACCCCGATATTCATCCGGTATTGTATTTAATAAACTCCTCTGTGCCTTAACTCTCTGTTAGCGCTTGGCAAATGCACCCGATACTCAGTCTCCTCCAACCGTAATCGAAACTCTCCCGGCAATCCTTCCAAGGCGGCGTACACGTCTGCCATACTTACCTGCCTCTCCCTGCCCCTGCGCAGCGTACGTCGTAGGCCACGCCTACAGCGAGTCCTGTAATTTTCTGAACGGGTCAATGGTACTCACAGACCCGCCATATTAGAATGGCGAGTTTGTTTCTACCATCTTACCATAGCGTATTATAAGTATGCATCCCGATATGTCCTTAACATTTTAAAGGAACCTAAATTACTTATAATCCCAAGGCAAATAAATTCATGAACAAACGTCAATTAGTGTGCGACATTAAGTTCCTTCCCAATTTATCACCACAATTCAATATAAATCAACATACCAATTTGTATCTAACTTTTATATTAATCACAAATACTTGGGCAAGGACAGAAACGGGGGGAAATAAACAAAGCAGTACTGCAGATAATACCGGAGTGGGAAGGCAAATGTATTTGCATTACAGCACAACCACTGTGGGGAAAAATTGCCTCTAGTGTAACCCCAGGTGGCCATGCCTAAACATGAACCAGCTAACCTTACATGGCACATTTTGTCATTTCGATTTCAAAGAAACCACAGTTTGAGTCAGCATATTTATAACCCATACCTAGCTTTATATATTCGTCCAGTAATTATTTAACCATTTGGTTAAAGGATATCCAGGGGACTTTTTAATTATATCCTTCCATAGCATGAGCGTAGTCAAGAAAGGAAGCCGTGCACATATTTAAGTCAATTTGACCTATTGTCCTACTTCGTAAAGACAATTATTTCAAATGTGAAAGTGTCAATTTAAGTTGCATTGAGCCCAATACAACTCAGGGTGCTTACAACACCTTACTAATCAAGCCATCATCCAAAGTAGACAAATCATCAATCATTTAGAAACAGATACGCAACCTCCATCTATTGTTTATATACATAATCATTAGCACTATTCTCAAAAGTGGATCACATAGATATAATAAAATTCCAACCAAATATGAAAAATAGAGACCCATAAATGGTCCATTTCAAATATGGTAATGCATTTCACCATCGGTATTATGCCCCATTTCGATACATTCCAAGCGGCATATCCACATTGCCTCTCTTTTGTGCAGGGCAAGTTCCCTATCACCACCATGTGGGTTTAGAGGAATGTGATCAATCCCATGAAACCAGATTTTATTACCACTTATGTGGTGTTCCCTCATATTATAGGTCATGGGATATTTCAAATCATAATTTTAAGTGCTCAAAAATGTTCCTGAATTCTTAGTTTTAATGATCGAACTGTGCTTCCAACGTATATTTTATTACAACTACAACCTATTATATAAACCATGTAGTTGGTATTGCATTTTATGAATTGTCGTATTTCATATTCCTTTGGTGTGTTGTATTTAAAAGACTTGGATTTGTTTTTGCCATAAGGGCATACATTACATCCTGTACACGTGTAGAAACCCATGGGGGATTTGGCAACCAAGTCATGGTGCCAATGTGATTTGAATAGATGGGACACCGGAGGTTGTGTAGGGTTTTACCCCTCCTGAATGTGACTTGAGGTGTTGCAGTAACCAAATCTTTAAGATTAGGTGTTTCATAAAGTAAAGCCCAATGTTTTTTCAAAATTTTATAGATGTTAGTTCTGTTGTTTGTGTACTGCGTGGTGAAGGCCAAACGTGAAGCCTCCTTGGTATTGTTCTTCACTTGCTTCTTTATGTCCAAGGTGCTAGTTCTAGTCGTATTCTGAATTCGCAAATCTGCGGTCCTTAAGATATCCTCACCATATCCCGTTTGTCTGAATCTTTCCTTCACATCAATGATATTTTCCTTGAATTTGTCATTCATGCTGCAATTGCGACAAACCCGCACCAGTTCGCCAAATGCAATATTTCTAGTGACTGAGCTGGGGTGTGCGCTTGAAGCATGTAATGTACTATTACATGAAGTACACTTGCGATAGAGGGAACTTTGTATTGTACCCTTGTCAACAAAGAAGAGTATATCTAATAATTCTATACTTTCTTTACTGTACTTGATGGTTAACTTCACCTTATGAGGGTTATCATTTAGAAATGTGTGATATTCCATAAGTTGGCTGGGGGTCCCTTTCCATAGCATGATAATATCATCAATATACCTCTCCCAGAAGACAATCACGTCCATCCAGGGGGAGGCATATTTGCCCCAGGCATGTTTCTTCTCCCAGCAACCCATGAAAAGTTGCGCGTACGATGGCACAAATCTGCTTCCCATTGCGGTACCCTTGGTCTGATGGTACCACGAGCCACAGTGAAGAAAAACATTTTGTGATAAAATAATGTCAATCATGTCCATCAACATTTTGTTGTGCTCAGCATGATCGGCGTTGCGGGTGGCCTAGAAGGTACTAACAGTCATATGTCCGAAATGTTTAAGGATGCAGGTGTATAGCCCAGTCACGTCCACGGTGACGAATATCAAATCATCAGACCAAGCTAGTGCCTCAAATTTGCCCATATTGTCCCTTGAATCTTGTATGTAAGCTGATAGATTCAAGACAAAAGGTTGTAAAAAACCATCCACATATTGTGATAATCGCTCAGTTGGGATATCAATACCTGAAATGATGGGACGTCTAGAAGGAAATGTACCCGCTTTATGAATTTTTGGGAGAATGTAGATACATGGTGCCAACGGATTTTTGACCTTCAAGTACCTACATTCTTCCTCAGATAACAAACCAATTTCCCCCCATCCATGTATCCTGGTATTGATGTAATTGTCAAGGGAAGGAATGGAGTTACCATTTTTTCGTTGATAGCAGCTGGTGTCAGACAGCTGTCCATGTATCTCTTTGTTGTAGTCCGTAGTATTCATGACAACCACATTCCCTCCCTTATCCGCTTCTTTAATCGTAATACACACCTCTTTAATAAGTATATCCAACGCCAATCTTTCTTCCTTAGTAAGATTTTGCTTATGTTGTGTATACTTATTGGGAGTGTCAATCATCTTATATAAATCCTTATAGATGTCTATGTTTCTATGTACATTAGTAGGTATAAACTTGGACCGGGGTTTCAATCCACTAGTTATTTCAAGATCCTCCCTGATATCCACAACCTCCCTCAAATCATTTAAGGAATGATGTTCATCTTCACTGATAGAAAGAAGCATTTGTACATTCAATAAATCCGACACAGTATGAGTAGTGGTTGTGACAGAAACATTTCCACACGGAGGCTATTCTAAGGGTTATCATGAAAGTGATCTTTTAATTTGAGCAAACAAACAAATTTATAGAGGTCCTCCATCATTTCTGCTGGATCCCCCAACTGTGAAGGGCAAAAGTTCAATCCCTTTTGTAATACCTTAATTTCAACTTCCGTTAGGGACCGATCAGACAAATTCACAACAGTTAAGGCACTTTGGACTATGTCTTTCTGACAATGTATATTTACACTTTCTTGGACTAAGTGTCCATTGCACGTGTCGTTTCCTTCCTTACTCCCTCTGTTCTTCCACCTCTTTCCTCCCCTCCTTGTTTTGCGTCTCTTTTGACTTGTTTGGTTCTCAACCTTATTCTTTCCATCTCCAATAAAAAATTCCTCTTACCAGGTGATGTAACTGTTGTAACCCTAGCATCTTCTGAGGTAGTACTCTCCACAGAGGAGATAGAGCTACTGCTCACTGACAGGGATTCACTCAATTCTTCCCTTAATCTCTTACCCTTCCCTGCGGGTTTTAGATTATCAAACTTGTGAGCAAAGGTGTATATGCGCCCAGTTTTATAATCATTATAGTCCCTTTTAACCTTTCTCAGTTTTTTATCTCTCAAGTAAATCTGGTGGGCCTCAATTACTCCATCAAATATCTCGTAGTTTTTCTTCATAACTTCCTTAAGGTTTGAGCAGTCAATCTCTCGTTCTAAATCAGTGATTCCCTGTTTCAAACTAGCCACTTTTTTCTCTGAATGTCTTATTAATATACGCATCATGGAATTTGATGCCTGCCGTAAGTTATCTTCCCAATTCTTGAGTGCGTCCTCATCCAAATCCTTAAAGGTCATGAAGATAAGTATTCGTAGCCCACAGTGAATTTTCACATTATCAAGATATTTTTGTAATGTAACCCTGTCCAACCAGCGAGACATTTCCAGTAAGTTTTACACCTGCACATACACAGGCTGCAATGTCAGGCCTTAACCTGTTTAAAGGGCTACTTACGTGGGTGGCACAAGAAGTGCTGCAGGTCCAATAGTAGCATTCAATTTGCAGGCCCTAGGCACATGTATTATCACTTTACTGTGGACATATGAGTAAATAAAAAATTCCAATGTTACCATGTTGTAAAGAGGGAGCAAATGCACTTAAGCACTTGTTAGCAGTTGGTTTGAAAACCACCTTAAGGCTGACAGGCCTAACAATCAATTATTTATAAATGTGTCAAAGTGGTTAATCATTTTTGATAGAATTTAGTAAAGGTGTGTTGGACAATGACCTCTCTTTATTGTCACCCTCTATTTTTGTACTTCCCTTGCTTAACTTCTTTTTGTTGGCTTTTAGGACTCTGTGCACCTTTCCCTACTAAGCAGTGGTAGCGTGCTTGTGCTCACCCTACTTATCTTGGTAAAATGTTTTTACACCTTATTAGAGTATTTAAGCCCCTAGTAGGGTACTACATATACTCAGGGACTGTAAATTGAATACTTATTTAGGTATTCATACCCAAAGGTATTGATACACTCAGGTCTGCCAAGAGTTCATGGTTCTACTTGTTTTTTTTCTTTATCGTTAATTATATGAAGCCCATCGGAACAGATCACCCAAGTAGCTAGATAATCGGCATTCGCTTGTTAACAGCTTTGAGCTATCATCAGGCAATACGTTGACTTTCATTGCCTTGCCTACCTGACAAATAACATGCTGTATATGTATAATGAATGCAAACATTGAACTGCACTATTATGTTAACCATAGTTTTTCCTCTTACCGTTACTATGAGCAGTTTGGTGGTACATGCTAGTCATGTTATTTGGTCAACTGTATTTGACTGTCAACAAATTTGAGTATATATTTAGCAATGCAACAAAATGTGTTGCCTGTATTACGTGTCAAGTATAACAATTTACCTATTTGAAAAATGCATATATGCAATATACTGTTATTACAGAAATATTCAGTAAAAAGATGCTTAATAAATGGACACTTTATGTAGAGACGTGGTAATAAAGCAAGCATTTTCCTCTTTTAGTTCCTGGAAAACTCAGGGAAACACATACATGTGAGTGGAATTTTAAACAGGCTGTTAAGTTGTATAGAAACCAAGATGGGCAAGCAAGGAATATGTGCCACATGTGATTCCTTAACAGAGTGATCCACAAGTTCAAGGTACATTAAAGCCAGAAGTGAGGCATAAGACAAGGGCCATAGTAGATCAAACACAGTATCATGATGTTATAGTGCTGTGTCATTCAACAATGAATACTGCTCTTTTCCTGTTTTGAAACCAGACAACACAAAAAAATTGTGTTAGATTATAATAATTAAAAGCATGTGGGGCAAAATGCTCACAGTAATAGACAGCTAACAAATTTAGTTGGAAAAATTTTGAAAATTATGTTACATATCACTTTAGTCAAAATATAGAGCCTGAAGCATAGCCTCTAATTCCTTTTTAATTTGGCGGATTTTGGTATGCTTATACAAGATTGTCTCAGGGGTATAAGAATAACCCAGGCATTTTTGAAGCAACAATTTTGTAGATCTTGCATGAAGATTCTGTGGTATTATTATACATTGATGACACCTATATAACAGATGATGGGTCAATAGAGCCCATAGATAGGATGGACTGAATAGTGATACTATTAGCGCAATAGATATATAGCACATATTTTTTAAAAAGCTAATGTTCCATCCTAATGTAATCTTCATTGTATATGAACTGTCCAGTAAGGGTAAAGGACTGGCACCTGACTTCTGCACACGTGTTTTACTTTACAACCCTTAATGGGATTTTTCAAGTTCAAAAGAGCTTTCTTGCCACATTATGCTGAGCCCTTATATGATTTAATAACTCCCATTTTTATTGGGAAAAATTGGAGAAATAGGCACACTGCTAACTGGTGGGCTAGAAGCAGACATTTCAGAGATAAAATATTTCCAGGCATGAGACAAAAGACAAACCTAGAAATTACAGTGGTTTTTGCCCTTCAAGCTACAGATGCATTGTTTACAATAAGGTACAGATGACCCCATAGCATGCAGCTCACACTTATACTGGATCGTAGAGAAATGATTTACACTGACAGAAAAAATGTTCAAGGCATTACAAACCGCCATTTTAAAGTCGTGTCCTCTGGCACAGGTGAAAAAAAATTCCTAGTTTCCCCTATACCTACGCTTGAGGGAATACCAACGAAAGTATCCTCAATTAATTTGCTCTACACCTTTGATGGTGCAGTGGGTCACAATGTAAAATGTGACTGACATAACGTTTGATTGTGATCCTACATTTAGGACACAGGAATTTGTATAGAGTAAACAAACAATACCACACATTTCAAATATCTCACTAATACATGCAATCAAGAGAATATATGGACATGCCTATGTAGCCTGCAATTGGTGATAAGCAAAAATATTCTGGGCATGCTTTGTAGTGCAGGGAATTTTTGAAGATGGAGACGTCAAAGTGTTTCGTACACACATTAAAGTTTTAGGTGATTTCTAGCAGACATCAATGTCTCTCCAATCTGCCCTACCAAAATCTAATCCATCAGTTCCAACACTAATTATTTCAGATTCAGCATTCTGTGTCTATGGGTGGAATTGCCACACTGGCTCCTCAGTGGATTCAGGGATTCAGAAACTAAATTGATAAACTGCTAAAAGCAAGTAGCTTTGGGGGGCGGTAGCTGTTGTACCCCACATTCTGCCTGTGGTCAATGTACAGGATATTATGGCTAACAAAAGTGAAATCATTCATGCTATTGGGAACTGTGTAGTTGCTTTAGCTGCAAATACAGAGGTGCTGACAGTAAAGTAGCTGTTGTTACTCGACATCAAACAAAGAATGATGCAGCCATTTCATGGTTTCCATCCCAAATACTCCTATAGCCTCACCAAAGATAATGTTTCTATGATTTGTACACCGTTTGTTGCAGGCAGGCACATATCTAATGAGCGAGCTAGATTAGATCTGTTTAGGGCAACTCATGAAGGGTTAGGTTTGGCTCATTTGGCTCATACCGGTATCAGTGTCACTCTATCAGTCCTACAGCAACTATATTAATGGCCTTATTTTCCAAATAATACAAAAAGCAGGTACATCAACGTAACATTTTGGATCCAATATTCTGTATTGTTTTCCTCAATCATGTTGGCCCATTACCAGTAGTCATTATAAGTACATATTGAGTATAGTTGAATCTTGCTTTAGATTATTTTGATACATCCACAATAGACTGCCACTACTCAAGTAGTTATCAAATATTTGCAGTGTCTAGGAGCAATGGGAGCAGTTCATGCATTCCACTCAGAGAAAGGTCCTGCATTTGTGCTATGCTTGCTCTCTGATTGCACCTACCATACATGAACCCTTCAAAGAATATGGTAAAGTGAGCCAATGGAACACTAAAGCTAGTCTTGGCTGCTAAGATATTGGCATTGTTGTGGTATCATGAATTGAATAGGGTTCAGAGAGTGCTAAATACCTTGCTTAGTGGACTCTTAGGTGGCCAAACTCCTTATTATATTATATTTGGCGTTACAATGTCTGAATCTGATCTTAATTTCCCTTAAAGTATGGCAAAGTCAAAAATCAATTCGCATAACTCTGTTTCGAAGTTCACTTTGTTACAGTATATTCAAAATGTTAGAGAGACTCTCTTCACTAAAAACCACTTTCACTGGTGAAAGCTGCTGATGGAAGGCTTTACAAAATGGTAGAGCTAGTTCAGGAACACATACCAGACAAGCAAAATCATCCAGACCACCTGTTCCAGATCTTGAGGGAGAAGTCACATGCACTACAGTCCTTCCACCTCTTCCTGATGCGATGAAAAATAGGAAGGTGTCTATCAATTATAAAGCATCATTCAGCCCATTTTATTTAGTGGACCACTGCAGCACCAAATTACCTTCACATTATTCCAGTATATCCTCATCCTATTCTTGAAGTGCCTCAAGAACAGGTGATTGACGTCTCCAAATGTACACCAATCATCCAGTAATGGTCCATACATGGTGCAAGTATCAGCTTCAATAAATTAACCTGCTGCATGCTTATCTACGATTGCCACTTCTGCAACTGCAATCTTATGAGAACCATCAAAATAATCTACATCACTTGAAATTATATTGATGCAACAAATTGCGCAATTTGGAAATGCGCCAGATCCTGAAAGAGGAGTTTTTCCCCTTCCATCTCTCCAAGAAACATGGAAAACACCTACTTTGCAATAAGTTGATGCTACGGATGGATTCTTACCAATCCCTGGTGCCATTTAAGTACATCTGCCCACCCTTTTCTTATATTTGGATTTTTTCTGTAATATCATAGGTCCTTTACTGGCTTGTAATACTGATCATTGTCCCACAAATTTTGCATGGAAACTATCTGCCTGAAGCCTATAATACCATTTCATTTGCTTCAGCAATTGTAGATGCAATTTTCTTCTCAAAGAGCTAAAAGGGACCACCATTTTGCTTAAAAGGTTTTTAATTACCGGTCATAGATTCATCTGTTCACCACCATTCAATACATTATTAGAACAAGCTTATACAGATAAAAAAGAAAATATGAATGAAAAAGCACTTTTGTACCTACATTTTGGTAAATTCGGGGCACTGTTTCCCTGTTCAGAGTATGTATAATTCCTAGGACATTTATATTTTTAAATAAGACTATTCAGCAGATGAACTGCATGAGCTTCATCCCCCTTTCAGATTTAAAAACACCATCACTAACAAAAATCAATATTCACTTTTTGCAAATATAGAAAAAGGAGGCAAAGATTTACTGATGATGATTTGAATGAGATGATTCAGAATGGAACCTAAAATGTAACATTGTTTAGTTCAGATGGTATAGCCTTATTGCCAATTATACTGGTATGTGTCTGTGCATGCTTTTGCATAAAGCCACAGGTACACTAGAAAATGGAGCAGACCCTATGTATAATGTATAATATATATTCCCCTAGGACTGTAATTACATATAGTGTAGGCAATTGCACCAAAAATATCTGTCATGATCTAGTTTGAGTGAATGTAAATAAATATGTGCCAAAAATAGGTGAGAAAATGATTTGAGTGGTTTTAAGATCACATTCTGTACAGAATTAAAGGTCTATTGCTGCTATAATCTATGCATCCATAAAGGAAGAACATGCCTACTCCAAGAGAGATGATGCAGAAAGAGTTACAGATTCTGACAGAGAAATAATGCAAACTACTTTAAAAATGTATCACAATTGCCTTTCAAATGTATTTATTCTAGATCTACAATAAACGTGAATTCTTTACAACATGAATACGCTCAAATGTGCAGCACACTGACACAGTTACATTGGGTGTCAAAAGTACTCAAGGTGCTTATAATGCCTTGGTATTGATAAACAATACAGCTATCTATCTTCCTTACACTGCTTATGCAAGACCTGGTGTATAAAGTAATTTTTGCCTGTCACTGCTTTTCATTTCTATAAATTAAACTTACATCTATTGGATTGCAGAAACACATGCATGATACATTGCTTGGAGTTTTCATTTGGAAAATCATTGCCGAACCAACAGCATTCCTGCCTTCATTAGCACCTCTAGATGCACTAATTGTTCAAGACATTTGCACCTTTGTGATGCCATAACTATTCATGGCACTTCTAAACCATTAAAACCTAATCTTGCTTGTAAACTCCTCATGATTCCTTCTTTTTCTTTCCTTATTCTCACAAGCTGTTAAAACAATGTTACCTACGTGATTTCAAACAATTCAACAAATCCTGCTGCGTGTTAGCCAGATGTGTTGTGTATTTGTTAACTGTTCAAAAATTAGTCAAATTTAAAGGGATTTCACCTTATTCTCCTCCAATCAAAGTCTTTCAAAGTTTTTCATAACCATAAAATTATATGATACATTCACAATTTAATACATTTACAAGTTCATGGCAATTCCAACCCAGAAAGAGGTAACATTGACCTCGTCAGCCAGCACATTCACTCTACAAACAACCCATGTTGCCTCTGATATCCAATGAATCCTGCAAACTCAAATTCCAATGAATTTTGCTGATGTATTGCACACTGTGTTCTATGTCTTTAACACTACTGGCATTTCAAATATTGTTCACAACAATTGGATCTTACTTACTGAATGCTTTAATTTTTTTAACCATCCCTTCTTTTTTGGTCCTTTGTTTTCAATCCTGTTTTTCTTGGATTATCAACAAACATTCTCATTGTGGGGTGCACAATTTTTATTTTGTCTGAAGCTAAGAAGTACAAATGAACAGCAATGTGCCCTATCCAAATTAATTTCAATACAGCAAAGCTATTGCATTTTATCATGGAGTAGAGGTACGTGCTAATCTAAGTGCATAAGGACCTCTATTTTTCCAGCTTCAGTCTCCGTGAGCGAGACCTGTTTTTCAGTGCTGGAACGGTTTTCAAACTGTCATCTACTGTTGGAACAGCAAGATTGTCATCCTGCAATGCAGTGTAGTTGCCCATCATTAAAGCTGCTGCCTTTGAATCATTACTTTTGGTTGCACGTGCCGACTTGCTTGTGATCACAATCTCATAATTTCCAGAGGCTTTCCCCCACATGCATCAAGCATTTTTGGAGTCGCAAACGGTGCGATTCCTTAAAATCGGCCGTTTGCGATTCCAAAAATGCTTTTTGGAATGCATCATTATTTTTTTATGAAAATCGCTAATATTGCGACTTTCCAGAATGCGATTGCATTTAAGGAATTGCAATTTTGCGATTCCTTAAATGCAATGCATCATTCTGAAAACAAATTGCGAAATCAAAGATTGCAAGTGCAAATTACCACGAGGGGTGAACCTCGTGGTAATGTGCGAAAACTGTTTAAAATGTTCTAATTTGCATTTTGAACCATGTCATGTTACAGACACACATGTCCTTAGGACATGTGTGTTTGAAACATCCATTTTAAAATACATTTCAGGGGTGCAGGGGGGGGGTGCAATTCAAAATTGCGAATTCGCAATTTCCATTGATTCCTATGGGCCTTTTGGCCCATAGGAATCAATGGGAATAGCGAATTCGCAATTTTGAATTCGCATAATATTTGCGATTCGGTAAAAATTGCGATTTTTACCGAATCGCAAATATTAAGCACTTTCTATGATGCATCCCGTTTTGCGAATCCTTATTTGCGATTCGGTAAAAATCGCAAATTTGGAAACGCAAAACGGGAGTTTGATGCATGTGGGGGTTTGAGTGTTACTTCACAAAGTGCACTTACTACTACAGCTACATCTTTGACTAAGCCTCTGATACCATATTAATTTAGGATTTCAACATCTTCAATCTTTGATCACGTCCTGGTTTCACCATTCTGATGTAGCAGAATTATTGAACATCATAGTCTTCACTAGGGGTTTCGTTACATGATTGGAGGCTAGCATTTTGCATTAGGTTTTTTAATGCCACTCCCACAACAGTTCCTTTAAAGAACCATAACAACCATTCTAAAATGAGAACAAAACACACTATATAATCCCGCAACGTCGAATCTTCTCCCTCTTTTAAATGCTTCTCCTGCACAGATAAGTATTCATTTTAGTATGTGGTGAAATATTGTAGAAAATGATTGGTTTGAAGTGAGGCTTCTAATTTAAAGAAATGAGTGAATTATAGGATAGTTTAACAATTAAAAGAGGTATGAAAGTTATTTTGTTTTTGAATGTAGAAAGCCTAATATTACTATGTATTTGAATTACCGTAGGAGGGATACCTTTACTTTGTCTAGGCTGAGTATTGGATGTTCATGCAATTTTTGGTGGATAAAGATATTATTTTTACCCGTATTTTAAGTGCTAAACTTCCGATTTTAGAAATTCAGATGCATTGTCATTTTGGGCTTTTACTGCCACAGATACAAGCGTGCGTGCACATGATTGAGTAGAAAGTGTGAAAGTGTGAAAAACCACTACCGCCTTTAAAAACAAGGCAGGGGTTAGTCTTGCGCATGTTCAGGTGAGATGTGGGTGGCCATTGTGGTTTGGGCCTAATATAATTGCAATTATTGGATGCATGTCAACGTTCAGAGCTCCACAATAGAGAATGTTGGTACTTGGTGAGTTTTAATATATAACGTATTTATAAGGGATTTTTTTATTTCAAGCAAGTGACAGTGCTAGCACTTGAAAGGTTTATGAGAATTTTTCAGCGCTAATGAAGGCAGCATGGTAACTTAAAATGTCGAATGAAGGAAAAAGTGAACGTGTATTGCCAGAAGGTGTTCTGTCACAGGAGAGTATAAGGAAATATATATTCATAGTGAGATGAGCTCTGATATGAGGGAGACAGTAAGTAGTTTAGTTAATGAGGTGGTTAATAAGTACTTATCAGAGGATGAGTATTGGAATGTTACTGATGAGGAGCAAATGAAGGAAGGTAAGCACCTTAAGGAAATGAAACACATGGGGAAGGTTTCTTTACCCCAAAAAATAGAAGATAAGTTTTAATGCAGATTCAAAAACAGTGGTCATAGACATAGAGGATGACCAGAATAAGGAAGCTCTTAGCAGAAAACAAGAGAGATGTGCTTCATGCAGCACAAAAATGAGAGGTGTCCATAGCAGCTTGCAGGGAGATTCCTTTGATGATGGTATAGAGTATGGCAGGAGTTGTCCTATCGAGAATGTTGAGGGATTTGACGAATATATTTTAGATCTGCAGACAGATGACTATGTTTTCAGAGGTGATGATAAGGATTTGGACAAGCCTTCAACATCATAAGATGATATTATGACACCGGTAGGTGAGTGAATGTGTCCATCATTGAGCATTAGACATCCTCGTAGTGCAGATTAGTTGCCCTTGGAGCATGTAGGGAAATATATTCAAGAGTGGATTAGGAGGAATTTATACAAAGAAGTACGGGCTGTGATGGCAGAATGCTCAAGGCCCGTGATGGGGGAAAAGTTATATTATACACATAATTTAGATCCAGACTTAGTTTTCTTTCTATTTAAGTTGGGAAGGGACGCTAGAAGGGGTCTTGAGAGGCATGTGAACCAATGTCAGGAAAAGTTGTTAGATATACTTGGGCCACCGGCAAAGATTCTGGATATGGCAGGGGAGGCGCATTTGAGGAAACTTCGAGTAGATACAGAATTATTAAGAGGTTGGAGTCAAACAGCATTTCGTTTTTGGGAAAACGCTAACGCAGTCCTTATTAATGAAAGGCATAAGGCAATTTTGATGAAGATTAATCCTAAATTAAGACATGCAGGTAGCAAGACAAGTGACGTTGCATAGGGTCTATTGTTTGGAGAAGATTTTGGGGAAATAATGTTTGGAGGTAGTGTTTTTGACAGGGCCCACAGAAGGGACTTACTGTCAGCCGAGGGTGTACAAGGTCCCATTACACTAACCAGACGAGCGGATACGGAAGAGGTTTCTAGGCCTCAGCACAATTCTTCCCAAGCAGAGGAAGATCAGGAAGAAACAGAGTTAGCAGAGGAAGAGTACCAGGCCTTGGATTGGCACAAGGTGAGTATTAGGATAGAAAACTCACGTTTTCAAGAGTGGCTGACGCTTGGCTTGGACAGCTGCATCCCGTCTAATCGGGGAGGAAAGGGTCGAGGGCCATCAAATTCTTGGTTCAACGACTCGCTAACCTTAGCTGAGAAAGGCTGCAAGCAGCTCGAGTGTGCCTGGAGACGCTCATATGACGCAGCAGCAAAGATAGACTATCAGGCGGCAGTTAAGCAGTACCACAAGCGCATTTCGGAGAGCACGAGCTGAGTTCGTGGCCAATAAAGTCCTGGCTAGCTCCAATCCCGCTAAGACAATCTTCTCTCTGCTTAAAGGCATGACGAGTGCGGGGGTGACTGGGGTTTCTCCATCTCTATGAACCATCAGTGTAATGAGCTGGTGCGGTACTTTGTGAATAAAGTAGAGAAGATCTACCTGGGTCTACCTACTGTGGCCCTGCCCACTGAGGGGGAGGCTCCAGGGACTAGGAACCCTACGGTGGGAAACAGATTGTCATCTTTTCCTCCCCTGTCACCCACAGAATTCGAGGCCCTTTCTTCAAAAATCAAATCGGGCTCACCCGACCCTTTGACACCTGTCCATTTTCGCCAGTTTCACTCGCTGATCTCTCCCGTGAATATAGACCTGGTGTTCTGACTGAGTTTTTGTTCTATTTTTGAGTGATGGTGACTTTAGCCTACTATCATTCTAATAGAGTGAATAGAGCCTTAGATTTGGCCTATTTACAAGATGAATCCATTGATCTTGACATAATTCCCTATTCTTTTCTCTATTTGAGGGCCTATAAGCTTATGTTAGGGGATAGATTCCTTAGTATTGGTATTATATCGTCCTTTTGTAAGGTTATTAGTATATTCTGATAGAGTTATTCATCTTTCTGCTTACTTCGGGCCTTGTAGGCCTCGAACGGGAGAGACTCCATCTTTCTTTCTGCCTCGGCTGCTTGAGACGCTTGTAGGTCAAATGTGATGTTTTAGTTATAAGGTGTTATTCGCTTGGAGAGAACCGGCTCGAGCAGGCCCTTATCGAAAGACTGTATTTTTCTCTGTGTCGAAGACGCAACATCAGGCCGGCCGGCTGAGAGCGTGTCCTTGGCACGGGGTGGTACAAGAATTTGGTGGGCGGCAGGTTACTGGCTGGAAATTTCCATGCATGAAGAGGGTTCTATATTAGCGAAAGTATAGAGAGGAGGAGCGGTCATTTAGTCAGTTAGTAGACTGCAGCTAGTCATTAGCATTTTGCAGTTAATCAACTTGGAGCAGACAGTCGCCATTTTGAAGTCTGAAAAGACCAAAGGCTGATGATCTCTCAGAAAGATTGAAGTTACTTTAAATGGAGCAGTTGGTGAGCTTTGATACTGAGATCAGAGCATGCAGAGTGAAGAAGTCAGTGAAGTGGATTAATACTAGAGCGGCAGAAACTGAATTATAAGATCGAAGTTGGAAGGTGAAGATAGTCCGTGACAGAGAGGAGAGAGGAGTAGTGCAGAATGATGAAAGTGAAACAGACGAAACAGAGAACAAGAGAGAGGTTCCAGTGACTTGGAGGGGAGCAGAGGAGACAGAGCATAACGGTGCAGACGCGTGTCCGTGATTGCAGGGGTGATCCTAAGATGAGCCAAGGCACAGACGAGAAGGGAACCCAGATGACAACTAAGTCCAGACTTCGTGCTCATAAGGTGACGTCGACCCTTTCTTATTAGCGCGCACATACATATCTTAATTCTTTCCTTTGCTTTTCAGGCTATATGTCATATTGCAGTGTTATATCGTTATTATAATTTGCTATTGTGTAATAAAGGGACCCCAGTTCTTAGTGAACCACTGTGGAGTGTTGTTTTTCATGATAAGACTAACCTTTCTTCTAGCCGAATGCTGCTATATGGACGGATTCGTTTCCCGTCCAGGTAAGTGGTAACCAAATAAAGGGAAGAAGGAGCACCTAAATCAGAGAATAACTTTTGCATGTTGTAATTTGGCCATTCTCGTGTGAAAGGATTGGACTGCCTATCTGCCACATAAGGGATAATATCGTGTATGAGACATCCCCAGTAGATATTAGATATATAGAGAAACTTCCCAACAGAGAGAGAGAAAGTTGAAGGTATCAATAGGACAGTGATCGCCGTTGTGTAGCGGCGTTAGTGAGGGCACCTGAGGGATACGGTGTTTATCGTCACACGATTGTGGCAGCAGCGCGAACACCGGGAGGATACGGTGTTTAACGCCACCTGATTGTAGTGAGAGCATCGGGAGGAAACGATGTGTATACCCGCAGGATTGCGGCTTGCGTGAGCACTGATTGAGGTCGGTGTGTAATGGTAAGTGATCAGAAGTGCCCCCTTCACTATGAGGAGGAAGGTAGCATAGTCTGGGCCTGAGTTGCTGCGAGACTATAAGGTATGAGTGTGATGTAGAATTTGGAATTCCGTAGCCATTAGTGATTGTTTCTAGTAATCCCTATGAATTCAGGGGTGTTGTTAATAGTATAAGCTTGTATATTGCTAATTCCCCATCCCCAGGGAAGGTATCTAGGTACCGAGGTAAGTAGGTCCTGAGGAGGGAGGTGGTTACGTTTCGGCCAGGTTGGTGGTGTCTTGGTGAGCTGATCCTATCTGGTCCGAAAATCCGGTCGTTACATCTGGTCAACCTGTATCTGTCATCAGCATCCGTACCTGGGGCGTGGAAACATGCTTAAGTCATCCCACTGCTAAAAAACTTTCTCTGGACTCTGTTGAACCAGGCAACTATCAGCCTATCTCCCAGCTGCCTTTTTTGGCAAAGCTGGCGGAATCCCATGTGAATTCCATTCTGTCCAAGTTCATCGAGCAGAACGCTATCCTGGACCCGTCAAAGCACGGTTTCCGAGCACGTCACAGCACTGAGTCAACGTTGTTGGTAGTGACTGAAGCCATCCGGGGTAGCTTGGATGTCGGGGACTCTGCGGCCTTGGTCCTTTTGGACTTAAGTGCTGCATTTGATACCGTCTCCCACACAATACTTCTCAAACGCTTCCAGGAAATTGGGATCAGGGATGCGGCTCTGGACTGGATCAGGTCTTTCTTGGATGGGAGGTCTTTCCAAGTTTCGGTGACACCCTTTCACTCACAGGAGTTTGCTTTGCATCAGGGCTCAGTATTGAGCCCTCTATTGTTCAACATCTATGTTAGAACACTGGCGGAGGTGGCAAAGGGCAGGGGGTTGTCATTGGTGTCGTACGCTGACGATACCCAATTGGTGATCGCTTTCTCTAAGAAATGTGATATCAATTTGGGCAAGTTCAAAGAGGACCTTCTTGCAGTTTCTGACTGGATGGCGGCAAACTTTTTACAGTTGAACGCTAGCAAGTCCGAGATTTTGTTGTTTGGGAAGGATCAGGAGCTATGGTCTGAGCAGTGCTGGCCGGATCATCTTAAACCCACCCCCCTCCCCAGGGCGGCTGTGAACAACCTGGGTTTGTGGTTTGACGATGGCTTGACCTTCGACACGCATTTAAAAGCTGTGGCAGGGGTCTGTTTCGGGCTTCTGCGAGGTTTGAAACCACTGCTGGGTTTCTTTCCTCCCAAGGTGCGTCAAACCATTGTCCAGGCGTTAATTTTGTCCAGACTGGACTATGGTAATTCCCTCTATCTGGGCGCCAATGAGGCCAACATCAAGCGCATGCAGAGGGTTCTGAATGCGGCGGCCCGTATTCTGGTTGCACTTCCAAGATCTTGCTCAGTTGCGCACGTGCTCCCTAAACTCCATTGGTTGTGTCGAAGAGCGCATTCGGTTTAAAGCTCTGTGCGTATCGCACAAGATCTTGGCTCGCCAGGCACCTTTGGGGCTATCTAATCTGTTAGTGTTCTATGTGCCTGGGTGCCCACTGAGATCTGCTGACCTAGCGTTGGTCTGTACTCCCCAAGTTTGGAAAGCCAGAGCCGGTGGGCGTTCATTCTGCTGTCTGGCGGTGAAACTTTGGAACTCGCTCCCTGCGCCCATTAGAGTAATCCAGAATCATTTGGCATTTCGAAAAATCTTAAAGACCTGGCTCTTCCCTGCTTTTTCTGTTTAACACTCTGTTTCACTCTTGGGCTCTTGTTTTCAGTCTCTGGTGGCGCTGCGACGTCCCGTCGCTGGGGCAGCTATGCGCAATACAAATCCTAAATAAATAAATAAATAAAATTCTTTTTTTTCCCAAGAAAGGTGGGAGGAAGATTGATGTTTTTTGTAGAAGATTGGTGAAGGATTGCAAGAGATCCTTGGATATAAGGGATGGTTCAGAGTTACAAAGTAGAATTCCCAGGAGAACCTTTTCAAAAAGTAAAGCAAAGGGGAATGTGTTTAAAAAAGATTTGATGATGGTAATAGAGAACGAGCTAAGGCAGATGCTGGAGAAAAGAGCGATAGTAGAAGTAGAAAAGTGTTGTCGAGGTTTTGGAAGCAACATCTTCTTAGTGGCTCAGAAAAAAGAACAAAGATTGGCAACCAGTGATAAATCTCAGGGACTTGAACAGGTTTGGTCTATTCAAACTTTTCAAGATGTAAGGAATGCATTTGTTAAGGGGCATTCTGCAAGAAGAAGATTGGTTAGCGAGACTAGATATGAAGGATGTGTATTTTCAAATCCCTATGTGTCAAGTGCGTCAAAGTATCTGTAGTTCTATATTCTGTGTCTTTGTCTGTTTCAGGCATTTCGATTTGGTCTATCTTATGTCCTGTAGCTGTTCACAAAAAATGTTGAGACCAGTTGCAGCGTACTTGCGGGAGAGAGGAATACGTCTGATACAAAAGAATGATAAACTTTTGATGTCTCAAGAGACGGAGATGTTGGAGGCGTAAGTGAGGTTTGTGAGGGGTGTTTTAGAAGGACTGGGATTTTTAATAAACTAGGAGAAGTCAATTGGGGTGCCTTCAAAAGTGCTAGAATTTCTGGGTTTTCAGATAGACACATTGCAGATGAAGCTTTTGTTGACAGCAAAGAAGGTAAATTTAATGAAAAAGGGGATATAACATATTTTGAGGGCGGAAAGTTTGACAATGAGGGCTTTTGCAATGATGATTGGATTATTATCTTCTTCAATTCGGGCAATTTTCCGAAGTCCTCTGCATTATCATGCTTTGCAAAAGGTGGTGGGAGAAGTTTAGCATTAAAAGCAAGAGAAGAGTTGCTATGGAGGCAACAACATTTGGAGTCTTAGAATGGCAGTGTTATATTTGGCAGTGCACCAGATTTTGTCTTGTAGACAGATGTGAATTTGCAAGGTTGGGGGAGATCATTTCAGAAGTCAGGAAACTGGTGGATGTTGGTCACTGTAGAAGAAGAGCTTGCATGTAAATTGTTTGGAACTATAGGCAGATAGTTTTGCCTTGAGCAGCGTCAAAAATGTTTTAATGGGATAAGGGTGTTATTGTGCATGCACAATGTTTCAGCTATTTCGTACATAGATTATTTAGGTGGAACAAGGTCAAAGGTCAGAGTTGGCAGAAGAGTTGTGGGCTTTGATTTGGAGCACAGAATTTCTTTGAAGGCAGAATATTTCCTTGGGAAGTGGAATTACATAGCTGACTGGAATTCAAGGTTCTTCAATTATTTGTAAATGTATAGTGTGAAATTCTTGTGTGAATCTATCAAGAGTGAAATGAGCTTTGAAGCTCACTAATAAACAAATAATCATGTAGACAATGCCTCATACTGGTTTTCACTAAATTAATATTTATTACAAAATTAGCCCTTAATATTATGCAGTCTAATGTCGTACAATTTGGAAAATAAATTAGCAAAAGTTCTTTGTAATGCAATATACGATTGTCTCAATTCTAGCCTCTTTGAAAAGTTCAGAGAGAGCCTAGTTAGTGTTTATCTTCAATATTAGATTTTAAGAGGTATGATACTGCTGGAGCCTGAGGATTGGCCAAGAATGGTATTTAAGTCTAAACACCCAACTTACGGATTTCTCTTGAACAAGGTCAATGGGCCTTTTGTGCCATTTTAGAATTAGAGCATGGAACTGAAACGAGAGCATAAACTATATATATATTATCAACCTTTAGAATAATAATTCTCAGCCAATGATGAGAGGTTGGTGAAATTTCTACACCTTTATTTATCTTATCCCATTGACCAGGGTGAAAATTCCGCCGCAATGCGGGTTAAATAATGGGTGGGCTTGGTTCGGATAGCCGCTGGCCATCCTCCACACACGCCCACCGTGATGTTGGACGGCCAGGGGCTGTCCAACACAGCGAAAGGGTTAAAGGATTAATGTTGTTTTTGTCACCTTTAGTCAGATTAGTTGGTTTAAAGAAATATTGATAAAAGATTAATTAGTGATGACATAAATCAAGTACACAGTGTTACATAAAGAAAACTTGTCACTAAACTAACTAAGAAGCCTAACTTACCCTAAGTAGAACCATTGAAGAGTTCTTTTTGGAAAAGAGCAAGATTCGAAATATAAGAAGACCTTCCCATAAAGAGTAATTCCAGAAACTCAGACAAGTTCCCCACAGTTGCAGCAGCAACCGTCAATAATAGAATGATCTTTGCTGTAGCACTGATCAGATGAAAGGGTCATTAGAGAAAAGAAAATAAAGTCACCTTTAGGATTGGCTGTCGGCAACAGAGAAAATAATCAACTCTCCAGTAGAAGAGTCACAAGGCAGGCAAATAGTCTGGATCTCTTGGTCTTGCATCAGAAACTCCTTCTACCTCTAGTGAGAAACTCTGATTATTATAAAATTACACATTAATGTATTGAACTTCATTAGACATTAGCTCTTTCTATCCAATGGAAGCTGCTCATCCAATGGTATTATCAATGTCTGATGCTTCTACTCCTGATTCCCACAGTAAACATTCACCCCGATGTAGTGTGAAACTTTGTTTCGGGGCTCTAGTTACATGGAGAAGAGTTCTCATAAGAACCTTCTTACTAAACTAAAAGATTTTTCTCTATGTTCATTGTGAATACAAAGTAAATCAGAGATGATGGGGCACTAATATTCAGTGAACCATTCATAAAATATATCTATACATTATTTATTCGAGTAATCGGAGCAAAGCTCATTGTATTAGAGGTGGGTGTTCTAACTAAGAGGCCTATTAGGATGGCGGACGGACCTGCGTCCGTCCGCCACCCCGATGTTGAGGGACCGTTCGCAGGGGCAGCGGCAGTCCCTCCATACCAATTAGGATGTGACCGCCACCCTGGCGGTCACATTCCGTATCTTTAACCTTGCAGCGGGTGCTGCTTAAAGCAGCACCCGCCGCAAGGTTAAAAATGCATGCTTGCCTGCCGCTTTGTAAATGTAAATGCAGGGGGGTACCATAAGTACCCCCCATGTGCCCCCCCCACCCCCGACACCCTGGTGGCCCGCAACAGGCCCCCAAACACAAAAGACCCCATGCTTTTCCATGGCGGAAAAGCCGCCATGGAAAAGCATGTTGCAGCCTGCATCCTAATATGGCTGGTGGTGTCTTGCAGACACAGCCACCATTTTTGCCTGCGTATACCGCGGATCAGTGGCGGACGGGCTTGCCATCTGCCGCTGATCCCACCGCCATCCTAATGTGGCAGTGGGTGTTTCCAATGTCCGCGGCGGTGAATCAGCATCCTCCAGGCCGGCGGTGGCTTTCGCCGGCCCGGAGGATGCGGTTTTACCACCATCCTAATCGGCCCCATAGTGTGTTGAAGCTAAGGACACATGACTTTGAAGTCAGTACATTCTTAAACAGTCTTAAGCAAGTTGCTGGTGCTAGACAAAAGGTTCTAAATAAACATCTATTAAGCTGTGAGCAAGAGCCCAGAGAAAAAGGGGTTGAGGCCTAACTAAAAGTGCACATTTAAGAATGATAGCTTAGTACAAAAATGTTTATATATATTATTCTATTTCCTACAAGCAAATACATTTCACTGCCATATTAATTATTAATGACATTTTTTGTGTTTATTAATTTTACATTAGAAGAACTCTTTCAAGTTATGAAATGGGCACATTTTGTCATTTTCAATGTGAAAACATTTTCTATAGCAGTTTATACACATTCTAAATTGCAATTCTAACATGGTCAGCAAGTCAAAATATGATTTTAAAAGTTTTTTCTTCCAATATAATTCCAGAAATTTGTGAGGTTCTAGTTATAACACATAAATAAATCTAATGGCAATGCCCATGTCTTTTCTGCATCAGTCGATCATGTACAATGCAGTTTCCTCATCTAATTTGGATATCATTTTTTGTACATATAATCCATTTAAAAATCACACATACTGCTGAAAGTATGTTGAGTTGTAGATCTATTCAGAAGGACAAGGTAGTCTAGGTAACTTTGTGTAGGAGGTGACTTAACCTTATGACCGGAGAGTATTTTTGCACCTCTTTCTTTAAATAAAATCTAAATTCGAATATGCATGCCCATGTATCTATTTGGTCACTTTTTATGAACAATCAAAATAAATGGCTTTTCTTGAGTACATTCCAGGCTATTTATTGGTGCCAACGCTGCTTCAATATCCCATTATAGTTCAAGACATAATGAAAAATGTGAAGATATTCATAGTTTTATCAAATTTTATACATTTCTAAAATAGACAGACCAAAATCCAGGAACACTGCCAAGGACACAATGCTATGAATGTTTTGAGTCTCACAATGCCATAAATGTTTGTATTCCCTGGAGAATGAAGTCTGCAGATCAAATGTGTATTATTACGGAAGAGAACTAAATAGTGGCAGAATCATTTTATGCTGCACTGTTCATTTCTCTGGACTATATTGAAAGTGTTCAGACAGCAAGGTCCATTGAGAGGTGATGGATGTGTACCACTGTCCCGAGTACCCCAGCTGCAAAGATCTCTGGATCCCTCATGATGATTTTGTTGTCATGGGCAAACAAAGATCATGCATGTGTGCCATAATATAGTCCTGCTCATGGATTGCAGTTGTATTTGATCAGAATGGGTGCCGAAAGTGCTACCCTCATAATGGTGAAAGGTTTCTGTCTTTGTCAGCGGTTCCGTAGTACAAGCACAGTAGTGGCAGCATACCATGTACTGATCATTAGAAGTAAACAGGCATTTTTACCTGTGACACCGAAACTCATGATCCAATAATGTGTGCTTAACTCACCCTGGGCCTACGTCAAGTTAGTGTCCAGCAGAGTGCATCACATGAGTGTTGTATGCATGTGCTGGATGTATGTATTCCGGTGAATGGTACAACTGGAAGATTCTGAGTTCTATTTTGGGAGACCAAGGCTGAAAAGAAAGAGCACGAGGAGGTAAATCAATCCCCCTAAACATATTTTTAGATTGCTGCATTCCTTTGAGCTCCTGGAGAGACATGGTGGCAGAGAGAGAGCCAGGCTTTGCAGTTCACTACAAAGGGTGCTCTTTGATTCAGGGAGAGGTCACTGAAAAGAAGCCTGGGCACATCTCAGGAATGAGATGAGACTGGTAAGGGAATCATAAAGAGTAGGGCTGGGGCCCTGGGTAAACTTTTGATGCACATATTACTGTGGCTGACCTCCAGGTGTGAACCTCTAGTCACTCCCATGGCCTTTTTTGTGGGACTATCAGACTTGGAGTCACTCCTGCTGTGTCAGACTGCTTTCTGAGGGAAGGCCAGGACATAAGAGTAGGCACTTCAAACAGAAGCAGGCCCTCAACACAAAATGTAAAGACTCAGAACTTAAATCACATTTGGTGACTTAAGAGGGGCTATAAGAAGGGGCACTCGAAGGCCCCACAATTGCCAACTTTCAAGCAGCCAACCAGCCTGTATGTTGAGGGGGCGAGGGCTATGCAAGGCTTCTGCCTATGACTAGAACTATGGACTGAGGTCTGTCAGTCTCCCAGCTCGGTGAGAGGACATCATCCAGGAAAATGCAACACCACCTGCCCCTACTGCCTGGAGCACACTGCCTGTTGACCAGTGTGCTCTGTGAGGAAGAGGAGAGTGCTTGGAGGGAGCGAGATCCAGCGGGGGAACCTGGCAAGTGGATCCTTGTAGAAAGGTGTAAGGTATGGGCTGTTTCACCATTCGGGTCATCGCCCATATGCAGATTCAACATGTAGAGCACTCAATTGGCTTCCGGCTACATTTGGCCTATACAATAATCCCATTTATTCATACATACATACATACATATTCCCACACTTACACGTTGTACACACACAAAATGAAATGTAGCACTTCATATTATTTTGAGAGGAGGTAAAAGAATACCCCTAAACATATTTTAAGATTGCTGCATTCCTTTGAGCTCGTGGAGAGTCATGGTGGCAGAGAGAGAGCCAGGCTTTGCAGTTCACTACAAAGGGTGCTCTTTGATTCAGGGAGAGGTCACTGAAAAGAAGCCTGGGTACAAGTCAGGAATGAGATGAGACTGGTAAGGGAATCATAAAGAGTAGGGCTGGGGCCCTGGGTAAAATTGTGATGCACATATTACTGTGGCGGACCTCCAGGTGTGGACCTCTAGTCACTCCCATGGCCTTTTTTTGGGACTATCAGACTTGGAGTCACTCCTGCTGTGTCTGACTGCTTTCTGGGGGAAGGCCAGGACATAAGAGTAGGCACTTCAAACAGAAGCAGGCCCTCAACACAAAATTTAAAGACTCATAACTTAAATAACCTTTGGTGACTGGAGAGGGGCTATAAGAAGGGGCACTCAAAGCCCCCACAATTGCCAACTATCAAGCAGCCAATCAGCCTGTATGTTGGGGGGGAGAGGGCTATGCAAGGCTTCTGCCAAGACTAGAATTATGGACTGAGGTCTGTCAGTCTCCCAGCTCAGTGAGAGGACATCATCCAGGAAAATCCAACACCACCTGCCCCTAGTACCTGGAGCACACTGCCTGTTGACCAGTGTGCTCTGTGAGGAAAAAGAGAGTGCTTGGAGGGAACAAGATCCAGCGGGGGAACCTGGCAAGTGGATCCTTGTAGCAAGGTGTAAGGTATGGGCTGCTTCACCATTCGGGTCATCGCCCATATGCAGATTCAACATGTAGAGCACTCAACTGGCTTCCGGCTACATTTGGCCTATACAATAATCCCATTCATTCATACATACATACATATTCCCACACTTACAAGTTGTACACACACAAAATGAAATGTAGCGCTTCATAATATTTTGAGACCACGAAAAAGAACTCTTTTACCCAAAGACTCGAAAAATAGGTTCATGTGTATGGTCACACCTTAGGATACAAAAAGGCTCCCATCTACAAATGTCATTGAATCCTTGACTCTAGTCCTGATAAAGGTGCTTTAAAATTGACTCATGGGCTGACACACATTGGAATTACATACTTTCTGAGGCTTCCTGAATAAAAGGCATTAACTACATTGTTCATATTGTGAGAAACAGCTTGCCAAACTATCACCTTTTAGGTACCAATCACAAATGTGCATTAAGCACTAGTAAATTCCCATGATGAATAGCTCTAAGTAATTTGATATATGCATGGGTAAAAAAGCTGTCTATTTTATAGTTGTAAGTCATACATTTGCTTGTTGTTTCTTTTGAGTAAATCGTCAGTTTTTGATGTAGTGTGCCTATTTGGAAATTGTTCTTGTATGCAGAGAGCGGAAATACTTTATAGGCTATGCCATAATAAAGTAAATACCAGCAAAATTACATTATATGATTGTTCAATTATAAATCAAAGAAAGTTATTTTTCACAGATGCTATTGTTTCTTAATATGCCCACTTGAAACTTCACTTGGAGCCGCTAAAAACCTTCGTACAATCAGGGCCTAGTGACTATGGAATAATATCAATGCACCCTGAATCAGTGGAAATAGCTTGTAGAATGGAATCTTTTTTCCATCTTCTTCCATTATAATCATTTTAGGCATGTGAGTAAATAAGCCATGCATATATGGATTTGGAGAATATTTTGGGTAGATTAAATGAGGTGCATATTGAGAATAATGGAATACAATTGTTCCTTTGACTGTGCAATTATAATACATTCAAATCTGTAATATTAATAGTTTATATGTCTTTTTAAACACACAAAGCAGCAACATACTTTGGTCGATCTACTATGGTGCTGAAAACTAGGCAAAGTGCACCATTTCTGCACTTGACTCTCAGGGAAGCAAGGGTAAGCAGTTAAATGTTTCCAGCGAGTCATAGTCAAACGTTTAGAGATAAGCAATCAAATAAAAGTCACAATACCATAATGTCCACCCACTGCTTGAGTTTTGACTGAAAGGACTCTAATTTAATCACACAGAATAATATAATACTACACTGCCCAAATAGGTTATTCAGGCACACTGTTGCAATTGTGTTTGCAATATTCACTGAGGCACTACACCGTTTGGTACCCGCTTCCTTGCTAAGAGAGTTTCCCAGCTTCTAAAATCCCTAGAGCATAGCATGGTACAAGGTTCTAATTAAGTACAAATGCAGTTCACTCACAATGCCCTCAAAATACTCTCATAGTGAAGATGCATGCAAAAGTTTACTATTATCTTAATATACATCTTTCGGTTAATTTCGGATGCAAGGGTTCATTTTGCGCTAAGAAAATAGAACTAAATGCTGGGTTATGCTCATCGTGTAATTCCTCTTACTTTCACATTATTGTTCTGTAATTTTGCATAATTACACAGCAGCAAATTACATCAGTTACACCCACCACTACAACACACACAGATTTCTACCACCATCAGTGCTTAATTTGTGCCGGTGCTTTCTGGTGCTCAGCACGATACCTTTTTATCAGGGCTGGGTCTATACTGCCACTGCCAAATTACATCAACGACACGACTGCATTGCAGTCTGCACGTCATGGTCAAAGTAAATTAAATATAATTGCCTAACTGCAGTGTTGTTCACTTCAAAGACAGTCTCCAGAATCCTCTGTCGGTGAAGAAGAGTGTTTCTCTGGAGGGCTGCTAATAGAGCGAGCCCGATAAATCCATATCCATGATGCTAATTAATTTGCTTTCAGTGTTGCTGGTGGTGGGCGGGCCACTGATTGGGATGTGTTTGGTTCTATAGGGGAGGGGACTGTGGCTGCGTGCCTTGCATAAACTTTTTCAAATTCCAGGGATGGTGGACCACACCCCAGCACACAGGCACCAGAACCAGTTAACGTTGAGGTGGGCACTTTGAAGCAGCAGAAGGCCTCTTAATAAGTCAGTGCCACCATTAACCGCAGCAAGTAATCAAAAACCAATGCTGCTGGCTCGAGGTGACGTCACCCAGCAGTCGTGCCACTTGCATCCGGCAGGGCACCATGTGCAGTGCTGAGCTCGCCGCTGAGGCTGCAGAAAGCGCAGGGCCTTGCCCTTAATTTAACCCCTGTATACTAAAGTGTACACATACATTTTTCTTTGCTGGCAGTACTCAAAATAAATGAAAAAATCCTTAAAAGCCACAGGGATTAAATAAAAAAAAAGGTGTGATAATCTTTCTGGAAATGTGATTTGCACAGTGTGGGATTGGAAGAGCCACCAGCAGTAACCGTGGCGCATACAGTAAGCAAATAATAAAATCCAATGCTGCTTTTACTGGCTCGAGGTGACAGTCACTTGAACCGAGTCAGAAAAGGCCCCAGCAATCATGCCACCGGCGTTGGGCAGGGCACTGTGTGTATGGATATAAAACAGCGTAAATAATCTTTCTGGTCACATACATGTGACACAAACAGTGTGCAGCCAAATCACGTCTCACCTGTCCCCGATTTCCATGTCCCGAAGTTATGCACACTTCTATGTACAACACTCCCTGGTCGAGATGACCTTTTGAAAATAAGAATATTCCCTGCACAGCCCCTGCAGCTGGCTGTAAATCCATTCGTGCCACACCAAATGCAGTAAAGAATCCTTGTAAGCACGAGGGGTCTTCAGAAGCACATTTGCTAACTGACTTATTGTGAGAACAGTGCTGCGAATAAAAAAACACAACTCAACAATGCCTTCTTCGCATTGCCACTTCATTGGTGTCAGGCAACATTGTCCCTGCCTTCATTAAATAATCTACTTCACTTCTTTAGCACCGCCTTGCTATGAATTCAATTCAAGGAGCAGACTGACCATCAGCGCTATAATTAAGGCAGACTGACTGGCACATTGACATTCTGCACGCACAAGTGTTCTCTTTTTTCAGCAGCACCCTTTTGAAGGTTTCGTTTCCTACTGTATGTCATTTGTGTAGTGAGTATTTTCACTGTCTTTGTGTTTGCACAAAATACCGAAATGTGCAGTCTAACTTGTACAATTTCAAACCTAAGTGGTGATAATTAGGTCGCACAAAAGGAAAAGGAAATAAACCCAAATATCCCCCAACTGAGCTTTTCACAAGCATACATCCTACATCCATAGTGTGCATGGGATCAGGAGGGTTAGCCATGCAAGAATGTGCCTGGAACAAAAGTGAAGCTCAAGAACAGTGAAAGAATCATGAGGCCTGAGAAAACTGACCTGGCTGCAGCCTCCAAGGGAAGTTTGGGGGGCGATGGGAGTGAAAGGTTTGTTGGCAGGCATGTCCTGGTACATTATGTCCTTGCTTGTGAGTGATTAGTATGTAGAGCGAGGCGCATACTTGACGTCACATTGGGGCACCTACCTGCAGGAGGTATGCAGTGCATTTCTGGAGAAAGTTGAAAAGCGGAGTTGGGGCTGGCCTGGAGAACCCCCAGCATGGACAGAGGAGATAGCCGGAGAGATGGTGGTTTGGAGACCTGCCTGGAGAGGGCTGAGGAGGGCAGGTGATGTCCGCCTGGGGAAGAGTCCAGAGGGAGTGTAGGGTCGGTCTGTGCCATTCTAGGACAGGAAACTGGAGACCAGAAGGGAGGGAGGGGAGCAGCCCTTTAGGAGAGATCAGAAAAGAGGGGCAAGTCTATGTTTGGAAAGCAGAAGAGAAAAGCAAGTGTGCAGGCATGCGGGAGGGAGAGGGTCAGAAAGGCGTGTAGGATCAGGTGGTGTCAGACATAGCAAAAAGGCCAGAAAGAAAGTAGGGGATTGGTGAGAACTAGTCATGGAGGAGGGGTTTTATGCTCAGGGCTGAGAGGGAAGGAGGCCTTAAGGATTCATCAGAAGAGATGGGGACTTGCAGCAGAAGAGGGTGAGTGTGAAGGCCTTGGAGACATCAGAAGGGGATGAGGGGTCAGAGTTTGTCTAGAAAGAGGGTGAGCGCAAGAGGGGAAAGTGCACAGGTGTATGGCCACAGCAGGAGGGAGGGAGGTGTAAGGGCATGTACAGGTCTGGTGGAGGGAATGTAGAGGGTGTGAGGAGGTAAGGGCTCACTGTGGAAGAAGTGGGTGGAGCCAGCAGGGAAGTGGGTGTGGCCTCCAACAAATATTTGTAATTTGTAACACTGGTCCTTAGAAAAACAAATGTAAAACACAAAATAAAATATAGGCCACAATGGGTGCTATATTATGCAGTGTCCAGCCGGACAAAGAGATTTAATCTGTTAGATATATTTAGAATTTTTACACATTTCGCGAAAACAACAATGGAGTGGGATGCACTCCTGCATCCAATACATGAAACAAAGGACAAATACAAAAGAACATTTGAGAATTTCAGGCAAGGAGGAATGGAAGCTTAAATTAAATCAGCAATTTAGACAAGCTATCCATAATAGTAGCCACACTCATTTTACACAATGGTTAAGCGTGGAACTATTAACTAGGTCGGCGATGTTTCGATCCCTTGGAAAAATATTGGGACCATCATCAGGACTAATGGAATGATTGCCTGCTTGTAAGGCACTGCCTGTAACGAGAAAAAAGAGGAGAAGAAGAAGGAGAACTGTCATAAAGAGTAAGAGAAGAGCTTGTTTAAAACCAACAGAGTCATGCAGAAAGGGGATTGTGTTGATCCTAGAGCGTAAAGTAGTATTACATGCATGACTCACGGTAGGTAATGTATACAGTACAGCGGCATGCTCGCTAAGAGAAAGGTAAGGTTTCAGGTGCGAGGTAGGAAACAATTAAAGTGGATAAATAGCGCCTGTGCGAGGCAACGGGTCGGTATAACAGAAGCCGGTAGGTCGTATGGAGTGCGTGATGGTCATACCTGGACTCTATAGTAAACCATACTGTTGCTGTTCGGCCGCTGGCGAGCAAGAACTCGGAGAAAAACGGAAAAAGGTCATTAAAAGTGACGTGCTTAGTTAAACGAAAATTGCTGTAATGGGGGAATCAAGAAGACTACATACAGCCATACTGTCAAGCCAATAGCGAAGGAGTGACAGGGAGACATCCAAGAAGTGTAACTAGCAAAGTTGTGCCTAGTCTGACACAGACATAAGTGTTCAGCAATCAGGCGAACAAGTGACTGGGATTTGAAAACAATTATTAGTACTATCAGTGTCATGCCTAGGCCTACGCAACCTATGAATTAAGGGAATCCATGGAGCAAGTGACTAAGAGGAGATCCAAGGATATACTGACATGGTTTAATACGAGACAATATAGGAATTCAGGAACAAACCTTAAGGCGCTTGTGGCTTGCATATTCCAAAAGGATAATGGAGGGGAAGGCATCTTGGAAGGAGAGATAGACAGAATGAGGTGGCAAAAACCATGAGGGTGGGGGCAAGTACGGGCGTGTGCAGTGCGGTAAAAATTACCTCCCTTGGCAGGATGCTGGGAATCAAGTTGCAGAGACAGCGTGTAGTTGCTGCCTTCGTGCAGAGTTTAATCGGCAAGCAGTCCAGGTGGTATGATGGCCGGGCATAAGCAAATGCCGCTGCCTGATTTCTGGGTGGGAGAAGAGTGAAACTGATGAAGGCAAGGCTAACATCGAAATAGTTACCGGGCGTCTATGGGACTAAACTTACCGGTGGGGCAGGTATCGCGAACAAGCCAGAGGTTCCAATGCCTGATGGCATGAATCTGGAGGGGCTGAAAGATTGGGCTTAATTTATCCCGTGTGGTTTGGGCGTGCGGAGGCGGCCATGTTGGGTGAGGGGATAGGTAGAAAGTGAAAAAGGACTGCACGTGTGAAGAGAGTGATTTGAGGCATGGCGCGTAAAAAGGATAGAAAGGATAAAAGTGGTGTTTCTATTAGAAGAGAAGAAACGGATGCTTACAAAAACCTTGGCTTTAAGTGTGGCATAATATACTTATCTGCAACACTAAAGGAATAGCAAAGCATTACATGTGGGATTCCGAACATGGAAATATTGCAGACTTAGTCTAGAAACACTAAAGGAATAACAAAGCATTACATGTGGGATTCCGAACATGGAAATATTGCAGACTTAGTCTAGAAACACTAAAGGAATAACAAAGCATTACATGTGGGATTCTGAACATGGTACTATTGCAGTCTTAGTCTAGAAAGATCATAGCAATCTTTTTAGGGGTTGGATATATCAAACAGAAAGGCAGCAATGGGGGGACAAAAAATGGTTAGAAAGTGTTTAAAAAAAGAAGTTATTTTTTATAAAACCCCATAGAGAAGTTCTAGGGTACAGTCATATGTCAAGCTAGCCGGACTGTTAAGCAACAGAAAACATGAAGGATTCTACAGTAAGGAAGTCCAGTCTTCAGTCCTGTTTAGACAATTTCTCATGGCATCCATAAGGGTTATCAGCTTAAATTCCTCCCTGTTGAGGAGTTGAGCCATGTCTCCACCTCTTTTGGGGAGTTTGAGTACTTTAAGGACTGTCCATTTGAGATCATTCTCATTGTGGTTAGCCAAGGAAAAATGTTCCACCAGGGGTGCGTTTGGAGTTTTACATCTTACTCTGCTGCGATGCTGGCTGATCCTTGTCTTGATTTTCTGTGTGGTCTGGCCGATGTATACTTTAGGGCATGGATATTGGATCAAATAGATGACATTACACGTGTTGCAATCAGAAAAAGAACGACAATTTACAACAACATTGTTAAACGGGAAGGATTTGCTTTCAATTGTATAGTCGCAAACATTACAACAACCACACTTTGCATGACCTACCAAGGGGGCCAATCCCCAGTGGGCATGGAGCGTGTTGTGGGCAGTATGGTTGGGAAGTGCTGCTCTGACAAGGTGATCTTTCAGATTACGGCTTTTGCGGAAGGCAAAGAGTGGGCGTTGGATGTTAAGGCTTTCCACATTTGGTATTGACCAATGTTGGAGTATAGATTTCCTAATTGCGTTCGAAACTGGAGAAAATCTAGTGACTCAAGCTATTCTCTCAGTGTGTTCCTTGGGTTTTGGACTAAGAAGGACCTCTCTTGGGCAGTACCAGGCCCTTTTCTGTGCATTGCGCACAAACCTCTTAGGGTATCCACGGTCTCTAGGCTTTGTTGACAGTGTGGTGGCCTCTCTGAAGTAGTCCTCTTTAGCAGAATAATTGCGCCTAATCCTAAAGGATTGCAAATAGGGAAGGGAGTCTCTAGTACCCTGGGATGGTTACTGGTGTAGCTAAGTAATGTATTTCGCTCGGTTGGTTTCCTGTAGAGACGGGCGACAAGCTTCCCCTCTGAATGGTAAATTGTGAGGTCAAGGAATGCGATTGACAGTTTTTCAACAGTGATAGTGAAGGTTAAGCCTAAGCAGTTGTTATTCAACCAATGTAAGAATTTTTTCAGTCCGTCAGAACTCAGTCACCAGATGATAAAAATATCATCTATGTATCGGCGCCATAGAATGACCCCGGGTAGGAAGGGATTGGATGGAAACAGGATAGTTGTCATTTGTAGATCATCCATGAAGAGTATTGCCAGGTTGGGGGCAAAAACAGCCCCCATTGATGTACCCTTGACCTGTTGATAGAACTGGTTATCAAAGGCAAAAAAATTCAGTGTCAGGAAAAGCTCCAGGAGTTGGAGAATGAATAGTGTGGGGACAGCATGTGGGCGCAGCCTGGAGTCCAATACTCTTTGGATCACGAGTAAGACTGCAGACTGAGGGATATTTGTGTACAAGGATTCAACATCAATTGAACACAATAAGTCGGGTTCCAGAATGAAAGGGAGATGCTCCACTAGATTTATCATCGCCGTACTATCTCTTACATAGCATTCGGTGATTGGGACAAATTCCTTAATGAAAAAATCGACGTATAGGCCCAAAGGTTCTTATACGGAACCACAGCCAAAAACTATGGGTCTTCCGGGTGGACTAGTGGCATTCTTGTGGACTTTGGGGAGTGTGTAAATTACAGGTGTCCGCAGGGATTTGACATTGAGGAAAGTGAATTCCTTTTTGCTGCTGAAGCCCTCATGTAAAGCTTCCGTGGCAATTTGGGTCATTAAGCCTTGTATTTCTTTGGTGGGGGTTGTAGATATCCTACAGTAGTGGTCGGTGTTGGCAAGTTAGCATAGGATTTCAATCCTATATGTATCTTTGTCCTGCAGGACAATACCCCCTCCCTTATAGGCACCCAGGATCCTTAGTTACTCAATGGGTTCCCTTGTTTGTTCAAAACAAACACTCCAACAAATATTTGAGCACCTGGACTTCATATTTTACAAATTAAGCACTGACCACCATGCATTTTCCATACACACACAAACTGCATACATACAATCGTTATGCACAGTGAACATCAGAGCAAGACTCTGGGGTTCACATAACAGCAGAAATTTACACAAGACTAGTCAGAAGGCCATGGTCTTATCGACAAACAAAAATAGTCTGTTGACTCTATTGATTCACAAAACCTTGGTACGCTGCCAGTACCTTTTTATGTGATTACCCAGGGCATGGGCAGTAGTCATATGCCCACTAAGAGGGCCATCCTGCTGCATCCCTTCATGTCACAGAACAGGTTCTGGACCTGCAAGCACAGCCAGGCCTTTGTCAAGAGGGTAGATTAGCATGAAGCCGGGCCAACAAAAATTCTGGATACCAGTTTCAAATGCAGCCGGGCACTATGCGCATTGAAAGCAGAGTGCACTTTAAAGCACTCTGCTACATGCATAAAATCATGACTGATAGAGCACCGCGCTATCTTGCTGCTCTAGTTCAGCAATATGTTCCCCCCCGCACACTTAGGTCCTCATCGCATAACAAATTTCAAATTCCACGTATCAACAGAGCTAAAATGGGTGGCCGCTCGTTTGCTCTGTTGGCCCCATCCTTATGGAATTCTCTTCCTCAGTCCTTGCGCACGGAATCGTGCTTTCTGAAATTCCGTAAAGGAATAAAGACCTGGCTTTTCAACAACTAATGTCCCTCCCTCCTTTCACTGATCAGTTTGCTCTAGCGCCGGGAAACCTCCGGGTAGCTGTGCGCTTAATAAGTGCAATAATAAATAAATAAATAAATGAGAAGGGAAAAACTGTTCCCCATGCCTGTATATTTCCTTCCTAACAACATCCAAAAGTCAAACCTGGCAACAAGAAATTGCATAAAGCTCTCTCCTGTTGCAATTTCGTAAAGCTGTAATTTTTGTACCTCTTTAGGGGTAATACAAGTTTACAAAATTAATATAGTTGAGCTTGTCTGACCTCAGCTGCAGCTAGGGCTGCTTCAAATCCAAAGTATTTTTCCACTAAATTAACTTGACAACGTCTCTCATGAACACTGAGCACGATAGCATTTCTAATCCATTATATTCTCGATATGGAGGAAAATTGATGCAATGTTTTCCACTGAATTCAGCAAATTACAAATTTAAATAAAGGAAAAATGTGTACATTCAATAGTGCATCGTTATCAGGACTACAGGGTTACAATTAGCTGT
The DNA here is from genome assembly GCF_964263255.1 of Lissotriton vulgaris. Lineage (NCBI taxonomy): Eukaryota > Metazoa > Chordata > Amphibia > Caudata > Salamandridae > Lissotriton > Lissotriton vulgaris. The sequence goes on from NC_141685.1 coordinate 1,475,592,199, forward strand.
AACACCCCATTTAATTGCATTATGCATGTCTTGTGGTTTTCGCAATCAATACCTTTCGCTGCTTTCCTTCATCTGAATGTTAGAAGCAGCTTGCATCAATAATCATTTGTAAGTCAATTGCAATTAAAAATCCATAGGAAAGAGCAAACTTCAGCGTTATAAATGTAGAAAACAATTATTAAACGCCCCTTTTGTGTCCCATCACTTTTCTTCATACCATTCAAAGAATAGTTTCAGCATTTTGATGGGGATGCTTGCACAGAGAGTCGTGGAAACATCTTTCTTTCTTGCTAGTTACACCATATTATTAGGGACAAAGTAGCAGGTCCAAATATACACATTTTTCTGAGGCTAACTTAACAGAAAGTGCAAAATGAAACTAGTTTCAGGACTATCCCTGTATTAATATAGCGTCAACTTGAACAGTTCAGGGCTAAACATTTGCATGCCATTTTTTAGGAAAAGTGCAAAAAGTACCCCATGGTCCTCCCAAGTCAAAAGGAATGGGTCAAGCCACATTTCCTTTTACCCAAATATGGCATTGAAGCTAGTACTGAAAAAGATCGTTTCATGTCATAAATCCTACTAGTCAAGTCAAGTCAAGTCAAGTCATAACATTTGTATAGCGCACTACATACCCAGAGGGTTTCAAGGCGCTTAGGAAGGGGAGGAGGATTATTTGTCAAATATCCACGTTTTAAGCTGCTTTCTGAACGCTAGGTGGTTCTGGGTGAGGCGAAGGTAAGCGGGGAGTGAGTTCCAGGTTTTAGCAGCCAGGTATGAAAAGGATCTGCCTCCCATGGTGGTCTTGTTGATGCGAGGTACAGTGGCGAGGGCTTGGTTGGAAGAACGTAGTTGGCGGGAGGGGGTGTAGAAGGACAGTCGAGAGTTGAGGCAATCTGGTCCGATGTCGTAGAGTGATTTGTGTGCGTGGGTGAGCAGTCGGAAAGTGATCCTCTTATTGACGGGTAGCCAGTGGAGGGCTTTAAGGTGACCAGAGATGTGTTCGTTGCGTGGGATGTCTAATATGAGCCTGGCTGAGGCGTTTTGGATTTGTTGGAGTTTCTTCTGGAGTTTAGCGGTGGTACCTGCGTAGAGGGTGTTTCCGTAGTCCAGTCGGCTCGTGACCAGGGCGTGGGTGACTGTTTTCCTTGTTTCGGAGGGGATCCAGCGAAATGTTTTTCTGAGCATGCGAAGAATGTTGAAGCAGGAAGAGGATACGGCGCTGACTTGTTTGCTCATTGAGAGTGAAGAATCCAGGATGACGCCAAGGTTCCGTGCGTGGTCTGTCGGGATGGGTGCTTTTCCGAGGGCTTCCGGCCACCAGGAGTCGTCCCAAGCAGAGGGGGATGTGCCTAAGATGAGGACTTCTGTTTTGTCTGAGTTCAGTTTCAGACGGCTTTGTTTCATCCATTCGGCAACTTCTTTCATTCCTTCGTGTAGGTTAGTTTTGGCGGTGTTGGGGTCATTGGTGAGAGAAAGGATCAGTTGAGTGTCGTCCGCGTAAGAGATGATGTTGAGGTTGTGTTGGCGTGCGATGGCCGCGAGGGGGCTCATGTATACGTTGAAGAGGGTGGGACTGAGTGAGGATCCTTGTGGTACGCCGCAGATGACTTCAGAGGCCTCGGACTTGAATGGAGGAAGGCGGACTCTCTGGGTTCTTCCGGTGAGGAACGATGTGATCCATTCAAGTGCTTTTCCTTGGATTCCGATGTTATTGAGGCGTTGTAGAAGGGTGCTGTGGCAGACTGTATCGAATGCTGCAGAGAGGTCGAGGAGGATGAGGGCGACTGTGTCTCCATTGTCCAGTAGAGTTCGAATGTCGTCTGTTGCTGCGATGAGGGCGGTCTCAGTGCTGTGTTTTGCTCGGAAGCCAGATTGTGAGGGGTCGAGGGATTTGTTGGCTTCGAGGAAGGCGGCGAGCTGGTTGTTGACGGTTTTCTCAATGACTTTGGCCGGGAATGGAAGAAGCGAGATGGGGCGGTAATTTTTGAGTTCGGTGGGGTCCGCTGTTGGTTTTTTCAGAAGGGCGGTGAGTTCAGCGTGTTTCCAGTCTTCTGGGAAGGTAGCGGAGTTGAAGGAGCAGTTGATGACGTCACGGAGGTGCGGTGCTATGACGGAGTCTGCTTTGTTGAAGATGTGGTGAGGGCATGGGTCTGTGGGGGATCCTGAGTGGATGGAATTCATCAGGCGGATGGTGTCCTCAGTGGAGATTGGGTTCCAGGCGTTAAGTGTGTTCACGGGGGGAAGATGGTCAGAAGATGGTAGGGTGGGTTGGTTTCCGGGTTGGTTGTCGAAGCTGTTGTGGAATTGAAAGCGGCACTGGCAATGGGCGTGTCAAGTCATAATTCCTTTCACCCATAGGTGATACTGAAGGTGGCACAATCTGTGTTGACTAATTGAAGAGACTACACATGCATGTGGATGGATGCGGACAATTGGCACAATCCCAAGTGAACAAACTATGCATTCTATACCTCCACCTAGATGTTTGAGGTCTTAAACTGCTTTACTGTCCTCTTACTGAGGACAGGTATTGATAATGTGTTCCAACTCCTTCTTAGGTAATCACTCAACTGGGTGTAGAGCCACCTTAAGAATTTTGGGATCCCTGGGTACCATTTAGTCAGCTTTTTTGAACATTGCCATAATAAGTATTTAAACTTACATATATCAAGGCCCCCCTAGTCATTCTTATTTTGTCTCTATTACAATTCCCACTTTCAGCCTCTCAAACAACCTTACATCTGACCTGCACAATTGAGAAAGAACTAAAAAGAATGAAAGTGAAGTGAAGGATATACCTGGAGAAAGTGAGATGGAGAGAAAGAAAGAAACAGTAGTGTTATAATTCGCTTTGCTTTAGATGTAGCCTGTGCATATCTCCATTGTTCCTTGCTCTGCTCAGCCACTGTGTGATGTCATGGCATGTTTGTGAGTGTCTGGAGACTGGCTGACAGTTAGACCTACAACTATTAATCTATCTGAACTGGCTATCTTTATCCTGCTTGCCAAGAGGGTAAACATGTTTGTATTTGTGAAAGAGATTTAGGCCGGTAGGGCCCCTTACTATAATTATAATGATGCCCTGAACCACACCAGTGTCTTAATCTGTCAGACAGCCTGCACATTGAGATGGTGGTCTTCTGAACTGTACTCAGATGAACAAAGTTGCTGTCAAGCCTTCACTGTTTCTTAGCCAGACCTGCTGTTAAACGGAGTACGAATGCCAAAGAAGTGGTCCGTTAATTATCATTTGTACACAGTTCAAGGAACTACAGAGATGATCTAATCTGCACCAATATCTAGGAGAGTGGTTGCAGTCAGCAGTCTTGGTTAGTGAACTGGTAGCATGGGAACTGTTTTTAGGTTTTGCTTTTGGCTCAATTGTAAAGACATCACAGTTGGTGAGTGAATATTTTGGGGCATATGTATGAAGATCCTGTTTTGCGAATCTTAAATTGCGATATTTTGCGATTCCCAGTTTGAGACTTGCACATCGGGATGTTTTTAAAAAAACCTCTAACCAATAGCGATTTCTTAAAAATCGCAGAAAAGTCTCAGAAACATGATGTGCGATTCTTTAATTGCGAAATTCGCAAATTAAGAAATCGCAAAAACGGGAATCTGCAATACAGGTGCAGCCTGATAACATCACAACCAGGAAGTGGGAGTGATTTGCTGCACCTGATTGCCTGAGCCACAGTTAGAGGCTGTTTGGAGAGTGTGAGGAGTCAGCCCAGCAGAGGAGCAAGCCCAATGGAGTCCCAGAAGCAACATGAGGGCAATGAGGGAGAAAAAAGAAAGAGGAAACACACATTTTCTGACAAGGAGCAGGAGGTGCTCATAGAGGCGATGTTGTGCAGCCATGAGTTCCTCTTTGGGAAAAAGGCACTGCGGGTCCCTGAGTCCAGGAAAAGAAAGATCTGGCTGGACATTCAAAAAAAAGTAAATGCTGTGGGTGTGAGACATCGCACAGTGGAAGAACTGCAAAAGAGGTGGTATGACATGCAGCAAAGGTCGAAGGAGAGGGTGGCAGCCAGACTGAAGTAGTCAAACAAGACCGAGGAGGATCATCCACAGCAGTAGACCCAACACCCCATGAGGAGCTAGTGGAGTCAACCCTCCTTCCTGAGAGCGTCAGTGGTGCGGCTGGCATAGACAGCTCCGACCCTGCAACCAGCTGCCAAGGTAAGATGCATGCCGAATATATCTGCACACATCCCCATCCCATGCACACATTCAGGAATGCGCAAAATAGAAACAACACATGTTACTCCGGTCCACTTCTTACAGCACACCCAGCAATGCATCATGGGAGACATAGTCAGATATATGATAGTGTGTCCATGAGACATAGGAAATGAAATGCAACATTTGGATCAGTGATAATGTCAGAAGTTAGCCAAGACAAATTGTTGAAACTTTATTGAGTGCAAAATGCAGACAATGACACAAACTCATTTATTCCCCTTTACATCCACAGAACAATCCAGGACACTTGATGACAGTGCAGAGGGAGAGGAGTCTGGAAATGCTAAGGACCAGACTGATGATGGGGACTCAAGTGAAGAGACAGAGCACACAACCATCATGTGCAGGAAGAACACATATGTGCCCCCACTGCCACCTTTGGAGGATGACATAGAGGCCTCAGGGGAGGAGAGTGAGCAAAGAGAGGCAAGACAGGGTGTGTCACACATCCGTGGGCAGGAATGAGTGTGCCAGGAACAGACACACGCAGGTCAAGGCCCAGGTCCAGCACTGCCACTAATGAAGAACACACAGTCTTTGCCGGTCTTGAAAACAGCATGCTGCAGGTACAGTGCCTGCAACAGAAATCATAGCGCTCTATTAATAGGCAGCTCAGCAGACTCAACAAGAATCAGCGCTACATGGGGAGGGCATCATGGCCATGGCAGGTGCCATACGTGACCTCTGTGTCACTTTGAAGCATGACCAAGATGCCAGGGACCGGGCTTCCCAACGTGCCAACGCACGTCTGCATAACTACATAAAGGCGGTGAACCGCCTGTGCATCACCACCAGCAACTTGACCCGTCGCAGCATTACTATGTAGGTGAAAATGTCACACTGCTGCCATGACATTGCAAGAGGACTGGTGCAGGTCACCAGTGCAGTTGAGCAGATGCAGACAGCAAACTCAGGTGGCACAGCACTCATGGTCTCTGTAGAGAGTGAGGAGACATCAAGTTGTAGTAGCAACACACCAACATTGCCAGATGCAAGAAGGCGCAGTGGCAGACAGGGTGCAGTACCTAGGCACACAACGGAGGGCACTCAGCCTGGAGACCGACCTGCATCAATCCGTCACCGAAGGAGGTGAACTGTACAGTTAAACAGTTGCGTCAATGGGTGATGTCACCCATTAATACAAATGGAACACTTTTTTGGGAACTACCTGCACTGTGGACATGACATGTGATGTGATAGCCTCTGTAGCATTGCATCTATAAAGGCATGGAAAAAGCGCGACAGGGAACTCTGTGAGACCCGCCAACCTCTGCTATGACCCCTTGAAAACTCCCTGAGGCTAGGAGGTGCAGGGAGCACAGGACCTGCACATGGGTGGGAATTGTTTGGGTCCTGCATGTTGGATGTTCCAAATAGGGTTTCAGCTCCTCAATCAGGTCCAAGATGGTCTGTGGGTGCAGCCTGTATTTTTCATGGATATCCTGTTCAGTCTGCTGGAACAGACTGACGTGCAGCCTGAAGATACAATCTTGTCTCATTCTCCTCTGTGCGAGAGTTCGAATACGCAGCCTCCTGGCTATCACATATAGTGCTGCCATTGTGGAGAGGCCTGTTGCATTGTGGGCTGGTTTAAGTACCTTGCTCCTGGTTACCACCTGCATGCACTTGTTGTTAATAGCAATTTCTCAAATTGCGAATTTGCCATTTTCTCAATTTGCTAATTTTTCATACATTTACTTGCGATTTCTTAAATTGCGATTTCCATATTGCGATTTTTGCAAACTTAGAGAATCGCAATTTAAGAAATCGCAAGGTTATCCTCAGATTTTTATTTTCCCAGTATAAGAAATCACTATTTTTGCAAGTTCTTATTTTGCGATTGTGTCTCATACATCGCGATTTGCAAATTTTTAGTCGCAAATGCTGTTTTTTGCAATTTCCAGCGTTTGCTACTAAAAATTTGTTTCACACATATGCCCCTTTGTCTCTTACCCCTTTGTGCATGCTGTTAGGAGCATGAGGGCTTGTTGCACCATTTAAAAATGGCCAAGGATTCCAGGGCGCGTGCTAACTGCGGCATTTGAGAGGACATGTGAGGCTGATGTGCACTACTCTCAAGAACTTCAGGTGTGTGTGAGGTAAGCACAGGCAGCTGACTTAGTGAAGAATTCCAGGTGTGTTACCTGCAATGTTGAGAATACCCACAAGGCTGTTGTACACTCTTCCGAGAATTCCAGGAGCAAGTAAGGTATGCACGTGCAGCCGACTTTGTGACATCACAGCTGAAGGGCTGGAACATGTGCTTTTGAATTGATGTAGCTACCAGTGGCAACACCAGGAAATGTGGGGCAGCATTATGTTCCTAAGTGTGGTCACAACAGGGCATTAGAGTGGCAAATTATGGAATTTTTGATTCACATTTGAGGTGCCCCTTGTTTCTGAGGAACATGCAGTCACTATGTTTCTAACTGGCCAGAAAAATATTTTTGAGTATTCTTCAATGTTTGGGGTAAAGTGCAGTTAAGCTGCAGATTGATGTGGAGAAAAGTAAGCAGGGGGCATCGTGGGACTTTTGGAGTTACTTTTAAAGTGGATATGATTTGTGATTGAAGAGGATTGGGCCTTGGCAGTGCCTGTGACCGGTTAAGCAACCAGTGAGGTAGTAGAGAGACTACCACTAGTTTCATTCTGATACTCTGTGATTTCATATATACAGGCAGTATGCTATGTGGATGTTGGAGTGAGATGTCGCTCACCAGAGAGGAGGATTTTGAATTTGCTGCCAGTGAATATTTTTCAAACCTATGCAGAATTGTATTTCAACGCTATGTGGGACGTTTACACATGATGTAATGGGTATTGTACATTTCTGTTTAGTTTTAATGCTATAGTGAATGTTTATGCATGGTTTCATGTCATACCGTTCAGCTTTTACGAATTGCTATGATAAATGTCTATTGCTAGTACATTTTTGTGTGTGTGGAGTGATTGTGGGGAAGCATTTCTGTCCTCATTTGTGATATGCAATGAGTTTAAATGTTCTCCTTCTGCTCATATAGCAGGGTGCAGGAGTTTTGGGTGACGACTACTGGTTATGATTGAGTCTGTGTTTTGCTTACATACCCCGGGTCCTGTTGATGTATGCAGATGGGGGATGAACTCTAAGCCTGCATGTATATGCGTTATAGGATGAGTGTTGTGGTAGTCTTCATTTTAAGATGATACTCCCTTAGGGGTTGAGGAGATGTTGTAAAGCTCATGCTGTATTGCACTCTAAATTTGCAAAACTCAAGTTCTTCCTCAGTGGTTAAGGATTATTTGAGATGCATGGTTGGGATGCATCTGGTCTGTATCGTCTTCCCTCAGGGGTTGAAGATATGTCTGTTGGGGTCATGTTGTATTGCACCCTAAATTTTCGAAAAGTTCTTCCTCAGTGATTAAGGATTGTTTATGTTTGTGAGGGTCATGTTGGGTTGCACCCTAAATATGCAGAAGTCCTTCCTCAGTGGTTATTGATTTCTAGGGTCATATTGTGTTTTGCACTCTGAGCTTACTGTAAGTACTTCCTCAGTGGATGCGTAGGTTTCTATGTTGTATCGTTCATCTTTGATTCCTTCTTCAGTGGTTGAGGACTCATCCTTCCATATAGCATTATGTGTTTCTATGACTTACTCCGCAGCACATATTTGTGTTTCTGAAGGTTTTGTCATTGACCTGTCTTGATAATTGATAGGGGTGAATCATTTATAGGATTAATTGATTGCATCATATTATATTTTATGTTTTCTTGTTGCATTTATTATTTTCTAAGGACAGGATATATGTTATAACCTGCTAGGCTTTAGATGTTGTCTGTGCATATCTTCATTGTTCCTTGCTCTACTCAGCCAGTGTATGATGTCATGGAATGTTAGTGAGTGACTGGATATTGGTGGGTAGACAGAATAGGCTGAGCGGTGAAGATGCTACTCCTGGCGGGATTTCCCTCAAGTAACTCGTAACTAACTTGTAAACCTCTTAAATGAACCTATAACTATTTAATCTACCTGAACTGGCTACCTGTATCCTACTTACCAAGAGGGTAACTTTCATCTACATCAGATAGATTGGCAGTAGAAATATAATGACATAATGAAGGACAGAAGAGTAAGATACAAAAAAACTAAGTAGGGAGAAATAATAGAGGAAAAGAAACAGAAAGCAAAAAATGAGAAGAAACCAACAAATGCAAATGCAATCAATGAAAGGATAGGACAGCACGAGAAATACTGATAAAATGATGGAGCCATGGATGGAAGAAAGTAAGGGCAAAAGTTAAAGAAAAGGAGCAGAGTGGGAAGGAAAATAGGTGGATGAAATTGAAAGCAAAAAATGAAAACACAGGAAGAAAGATGCAGATGCAATCAATTAATGTTGGTAAAAATATAATAGGGGTCTGAAAACAGTGGTGATGGGTAAATGAAACAGAAAAAAACCAAGAAAGATTGTAAGAAGAAAAGTGGAGGAAGAAAAGGAAAGAATGAAAGAACAAAGAGAAAGGAAGAAGAAAGGAAGGGAGAGGCTGAATACAATAAATACAAAAGGGTGGAAGGTGACAAGAAATCAAGAGCTGAGGCTCACAGTTGAGTAGGAGGCCAACGAGAATGATAAAATCAGAATAAGGGGAATTGGAAACACTGAGGTAGGAGGGAAATGAGATGAATATAAAGAAGGATTGCAAGTAATGAGTCAGAAACACTTAGGGGCATATTAGGAAGAACCTCGTTAAAATTATCTCAGTTTTAGCTGCAGGAAACTGCCGCTATAACGGCGATAATGGGCTTGCTATTATGAATTATAGAATTCCAATAGAAGCCCAGGCTAGATGCTCTGCACATCTACTCTGGGCTTCTATTGGAATTCTATAACGCATATTAGCAAGCCAATTATCGCAGTTTTAGCGGCAGTTTCCAGTCGCTAAAACTGAGTTAATTTTAACGAGGTTCTTCCTAATATGCCCCTTAGTCGGGTGATAAATGTGAAATTATGAGATGAGGGAAGAGACAGAGAAGTTGTCTTCAGGTAAGAGACAACTTTGGAAAATTGAGGGGAAAGAAACTAAGATATGGAGCTGTTCAAATAAAAGACATGGTGAATGAGATGGCATTGATATATGGTGAGACTCAGATGGGCAGTCCAGTAATTTTGCTTGCCCTTCTAGTTATTCTGTGGATAGTCAAGGCATCACAGTAGCATGGGCATGAATAAAATATTGTTATAAGTATGAAGGCCCTGCAAAATGTAGACCTTTCTGACATAATTTTAAGCATGCATTAATGATTATGCTTGGAATCCTAATCTACAGACCCCCCGGACACAGACCACAGTTCAGCGACTCCATCGCCGACCTCATCAGCATTCACGACCTCGCCTCCACAGACTACATCCTCCTCGGGGACCTGAACTTCCACCTCGAGAACAACAACAACGTCAACTCCACCACCCTGATCGACAACCTCGCCCACCTCGGACTCAGACACCTTGTGACAACACCCACCCACGCTGCCGGTCACACGCTAAACCCCATCTTCTCTGCAAGCCCCCACGTCTTCTTCAACCACACCACCAAACCCCCCTGGACCGAAAACCACAGCATCCATTTCACCTTCAGGAAGCCCACCACACACCACCGCACCCAACAGATGCCTCGTCGCTGCTGGGGCAAAGTCACCGAAGAACAGCTAGCTGCCACCCTCGCCCAAAGCCCACCAGTCAACCCCACCGAACCCGACACCGCCGCCCTCAACCTCCAACAGTGGATAGATGACTGCGCCAACACTCTCGCCCCGCTCAAGACACCCTCCAACAGCCACTCCAGCAAGAAAGCCACCTAGTTCACTGAAGACCACCAGGCCTCCAAGCCAGGCATGCCGGAAACTGAAGAGGACCTGGCTCCGCGACCGATCACCAGACAACTACACGGCCCTCAAGAACGCCACCCGCAGACACCATAAAATCATCAGAACTGCCAAGAGGACCGCATTCAAGGACCACCTGGATAACAATGCACACAACAGCAAAGAGCTCTTCAGCATCGTGAAGGAACTCTCCAACCCCAGCCCCAACACCAACGACATCCCCCCTTCGCAGGACCTATGCTACTCTCTGGCCACCTACTTCCACAGCAAGAATGCAGACATCCGCGACAGCTTCAACGCCACGACCACCCCGCCAACCACTTAGACCTACACCACTGCGTCCACCAGCCGCCTGATCACATGGTCCAACGTCAATGACGATGATACCATCAAAATCATGAACTCCATCCACTCTGGATCCCCGTCTGACACATGCCCACACCACATCTTCAACAAAGCCAGCACAATCATCGCCCCCATCTCCAGAAAACTATCAACATCTCCTTCGAGACAGCAACCTTCCTGGAGAGCTGGAAGCATGCCGAGATCAACGCTCTACTCAAGAAGCCCAAGACGGACCGCAAGGACTTCAAGAACTTCCGTCCCATCTCCCTGCTCCCGTTCCCGGCAAAGGGCACTGAGAACATCGTCAACAAACAACTGACCCGCTACCTCGAGGACAACAACATCCTGGACCCATCCCAGTCCGGTTTCCACAGCAACCACAGCACCGAAACCACCCTCATCGCCGCCACAGACAACATCAGAACCCTGCTCGACAATGGAGAAACAGCGGCCCTCATCCTCCTGGACCTGTCAGCCGCCTTCGACAGGGTCTGCCACCGCACACTATGAACACGCCTACACAACGCCGGGATCCAAGAGAAGGCCCTGGACTGTACCTCATCCTTCCTCTCCGGCAGAACTCAGAGCGTCCACCTCTCACCCTTCCGCTCCACCGGCACCAAGATCATCTGCGGCGTACCCCAGGGATCACCCCTCAGCCCAACGCTGTTCAACATCTACATGGCACCCCTCACCCTCGTCGCCCGACAGCACAACCTCAACATCATCTCCTATGCCGACGACACTCAGCGGATCATCTTCCTCACCAAAGACCCTCACACCGCCAAAACCAACCTCCACGAAGGACTGAAGGCCATCGCTGAATGGATGAGGAACAGCCGACTGAAGCTGAACTCGGACAAGAGAGAGGTCCTCATCCTCGGCTCCACCCCTTCAGCCTGGGACGACTATTGGTGGCTGACATCACTGGGAACAGCCCGCCACCCACTGAACATGCACGCAACCTGGGGGTCATCCTCGACTCCGCCCTCTCCATGACTAAACAGGTCAACGCTGTCTCCTCATCCTGCTTCAGCACCCTACGAATGCTCTGCAGGATCTTCAAGTGGATCCCCACCGAAACGAGAAGAACAGTCACACAGGCCCTCATCTCCAGCAGGCTGGACTACGGAAACATCCTGTACGCAGGAAATCAACCAAGCTCCTGAGACGGCTACAACGCATCCAGAACGCCTCTGCACGACTGATCCTCAACATCCCTTGCCGCAGCCACATCACACCCCACCTGAGAGACCTACACTGGCTCCCCGTCAACAAGAGGATAACCTTCAAGCTCCTCATCCATGCACGCCACAGTCCCCCGCATGTGTAGAACGACTGCCGGTGGCAGATCCTTCTCCCACCTCGCCGCCAAGACCTGGAACACCCTCCCCACCAACCTACGGCAGACCCAAGACCTACTGGCCTTTAGAAGGCTCCTCAAAACCTGGCTCTTCGATCAGTAGCACCACCACCCCCCCACCCCAGCGCCTTGAGACCCTCAAGGTTATGTATCGCAGTTAACAAATGTCTTGATTGATTGATTATTTGGAATCCAAAGGTAACAATGCATTTCATCAACTCTTCCCACCTACTCCAGTGACTATACGAAAGGCAGCAGTAGAAATGGTAAAGTTGGACTAGCATAAGAAAGGAAGAGGACTTCTCCTCTCTGATGTATCAATTCTATTGTTCAACGATGTCCACATCATGTAAAGGATATCTACAAGAGAAAGACATATGTTAGCAATATCTCTGTGTAACTAAACTCTCTGTACTTTGTCATGGAATTATGAATTTCTGAAAAAGAAGTACACAAAGAATGAGTACCTCAAATACATATAGGCTTGTACTTCTTCCAACAGATTGAATAACTACTTCAGGTTTAATCACTATGCACTCTCTTGTGTTGATGAACTATAGTTTTTACTTGAATTCTATGAAACTGAAAGGGAGACAGCAATGTTAATAATCTTTTGTTCACAAATCTTGACAACTGGTATGTACTTATGAAAACTCTAATACCTTATCCATCACATTCATATGTACGGGGGTAATATCATATAGTCTAAGAATCCTTTCTCTCCCATCACAGGAATAGCCATATTACAAGGGAAGTATGCCTAGTTTTATAGGAGGTCATATTATGCTCTAACAATATTCTAATGATTGCTTTCATAAATAACATGACTTTCCAAATATGCCCCTGTATGACCAGTGTTCATCAATACAAATCTATAGGCAGCAATAGCTGTTGGCAGGGAAATACGAGATTACATGTAGTCAGGTTCTGGCTGCAGTTGCATTGTATCATGATTGCCTAGCAAAGACGCTATAGTCTACGTGGAAAGTTACACCCAGACATTCATTGTCACTGCAGAACACACAAGACTATGTGGCCTGCTGTAGACTGTAGTTCACTGTTGGAACGCTGTAACATATGCATTCCCTGCACGCCTACAACCTTAGTCCAGACACAACTGACATTTTGTGAGGATTGACACTTTTTACTTACCCTGCAAGGAACCTAGCTCAATCAGGTTTGATTTATTGCTCTCTAGGGCTTAAACCATACTAAGCGATAAGCAGTGTGTGCAGCGCAGCTTTCTCACTGTGGGCTTTTGAGGTATTGGGGTGGCAATGGCATATGGTGACACTCTTTGTCCTATTGTAAGCATTCTAGGCATCATGGTGACCACCCTGCCCTAATATTAATCATGGAATAGGAGATCTAGCCATACCATATTGACAGAACTCTTAGCATTATTGCAGACACCATAGACATAATAATGGTGGACATCACTGACAAATGTGGACATTTGTGATTCTTTTATTTATCCTGGCAAAAGGGGGGCATTTTTGATTTTAGGTGGCTACCATTAGGATATGGTCCAGGAGAAGTTACATTTACTGTAGGAGTGCATCATAATCATGTGTAGTCTGCACTCTGATATATTCTGTGTGATTAATGTTACTAAGGAAATGGAGTATTGCATTATTAAAGTGCTCCAAATCAAGATTTATGTAAATAGAACATGACTAATAAAGGTCTAGGTAACATTTACATAATAATGTGACAGGCAAAGTTAATGTTTAAAATGTTTCCCATTGTGGGGTTGATAAAATAGAAAGAGTATGTGTAGCCTAAGGTTAAACATGTATACGTGTATCAAGAATTATTTTCATGCAGGTGCATTTGGAATAATATCTTTGTAGTTCTTTACAATGTATTCATGTATTAAGAAGCTGCATTTATTATTGTGTATAAATGTGCATGTATTTTGTAAACCTGTGCACTGCTAAGTTGATAAGAGTGGGCCTCAAGAAACCGTACAGTTCAAGCTCATGTTTAAAGTTTAACATGTAATTCCTATTTAACCTTCAACGTATTTGCTTGTACTTTTGTTTCCACTGCAGGTGTAGACAAAGCCTCATTAGTTAGCATAGAAGGGTTTTGTTTCCATTAGATAGCCAGGTATGAGAAGACAATGTTTGGCAAGGAGAGCGTGGTAACGAGCAAGGATGTGAGTTCTCATGGAGGAGGAGAAGAATGACGAATGACAAATGGCAACTTATCGATTTGGGAAAGGCAGTGCAAGTATCCAGTTGTGCTGGAATAATGGAAAAGTACTAGTGAAAAGTCATGTGGGATTGTCTACCTTGAATACAATTGATAGTTTATGCTGTAAGATAGTTAGGGACAGGAAAGATATCTTAGGACTTCACAGAGAGCAGATCTATGCTTCTGTTTTTGTGGTTTTATGCTACGTGACCCTTGGATGGAATGCATTCTACTGAAAACTCCAACAGCTGACACTCTTCTAATTTTACCTTGACTTAATGTGTATTAGATTATGGTTGCCCTGTTAAGGCAGTGTAGGGAGAGATGGCTTGCTCATGCTTACTGTGGAGAATCACGTGATGCAGTTTCATACTTTTTCCTGATCATTTGCATTCTCATCATAGAGTTAGTGATCTGCTTTGTGTTGCATAGGGTACATCTCTTAAGGAGATTTGGACTCATTTTCTTCGTTCTGTATTTCTATATTCTCATGTTGAGGCTGGACTATGTTGATTTGTTTCTAAATTTAAATTGAAATACTACTGAACTCAGATTTAGTTGTTGAGTGGGTTGTTGTGTGACCAAATTGTTTACACTGTATTGAAAATGTGAATGAGATTGTTTTCTCTGTCTTGACTCTCAAGTTGCTACCAAGACCAACTGGATTGAAGATAAAGGTTTAATTGGGCCCAACCTCTTGCACTGCAATTCCTGACATGTGATTTTGATATATGGACATGAGTAGCAGATTCTGTGTTTATTTTCTCAAAATAACAAAGTTCTTTAAGAAATGTCAATCTAATTTTGTATACGAAATTAATGAACTTCCATTATATATTAAAAAAAATGAAATTGCGTGATAATTCATGCTGAGTGAAAACATATGTTTCTGATGCTACCTATTTGGTCGTATAAGGAACTTGCTGCTATGACTGCTCATGTGAAAGCACTTCATTGTCGATATTGACAAACTTTTTTTGCATCATCACCAGTACTGCTGTATAATTCTAGCACCATCAACATTAAAGTAGCACTATTGATATATCTTCTGTCTGGATCCGTACCTTTTCTGTAAACTTTCTCCAGAGCTAGAGAGATGGTTTTACCTGTTCAGTAGTCCTGCTGTCTAATGTTCCATCATAATTCTTCAGATTTTTCCTATCTGCCACCTGCAAATAGATTCTTGGTACCAATATATGACTGCAAACAGAAACATGAATAATTACATCAGTCGCGTTCAGAAAATAGTGGGAGGCAATGTTCTAAAATTGCCATGATATTTGATTTTGCTCTAAAACGTATTGGGCCGATTCACAAAGGTAAAGTGAGACGAAAGTTTAACTTTACAACTTTTCGTATTCACAGAGGGCATTTACTACTCGTAAATGCCCTTTGTGAATACCTTTGTAAATTCCAAAAGTTTAACTTTACCACTTTTCGTATTCACAAAGTAGTAAATGCCCTTTGTGAATACCAACAGTCGTAAAGTTAGACTTTTGTCTTCCTTTACCTTTTTGAATCTGCCCCATTGTCTTTTAGACCATTTTGGGGAAAATTAAACTGAAATGCTCCATTTTGCTTTCATTTTCTATTATGTCTACTGAGGGTTTCTAGACTTCTTTGGCACTTTGTCAAAGTAGTAGAATATTTCTTGAGGACCCCTTCAGAAGGATCTTTGAAACCTGTTGATTTTCTAGCCAATTAATTTAATACTGTGATGTACAAGGTGAACCAATTTATTATACTTTTCTGGGGAAGTAGTAACTGTTCAATGCCCATTTGTATGAAAAAATTTTGCATGTCTTAATGGAGCAAATCAAGTCAGGCCATTAAGAAACGCAAAATTGCCTTTCAGTATGTACGAAAGGTGTATGTGGCAATGCAAAATGTAAGTTTTACCCATTAGAGCCAGCATTTTGTGATTTGCAAAATAGGAAATTGAAATAGGATTACCTATTTGCGATTCTGTAACTGCATGCATGTAGCTTTTCCTAATTGTGTCTAGTCGTAAAATGCCCATTTAGGAAATGCCATTAGCATCAATTCGGATCTGATGGTTAGCAGGTGCAAACTTTAAAAAGGCACCCAAGATGCATTAGCATATAAATGTGCTGTTCGGTCTGTCATCCCAGTTGTTTTTCTAGGTATTTAGATAAATATAAATGAGAAGTGATTCTGCAATTTGAAACATATGTTGATGCAAGAGAGTTAGGATGTTCTCCCTCAAGGTTATCTAAGATAATATGGTTATAATGTATGTGTAAAATGAAGTGTAATTAATTTTAAAAAAATTCTGGAAATATCTTTTTCCTTTTACTCCATTTCCTCTCTTTCCTTTTTTGTAACCCTTTATTCTTCTGATAAGAACTTTGTATTGTACATTAAGGTCCTCAGGAATCAGTAGAATGCAACTAAACACATGTTGGATTGGATCAATCACTAAATGATTCAAAACTGTATTTGGGTATTTTATTGAGTCACTCAATATGAGATAGCTTAAATGAGTCCTGTGATAAGAGTCGATTGCAAGAAATATATAACAGGAACATTTTGTCATTATTATTTTGATCCTGTGCAACTTTGGATATGATGGGATTTAGATTTACATTAATCAACAACTAATCAAGTGTATCAAATATGCTATAAGAACCTATTGTGAGAAGGATCTTCTTATTCTTGGACTTTGGAAGGAGATCTTTAAAGCTATTGGAAATATGTAACTAATTTACAAATTTGTCTGGATATTATGTTGGGTCTTCCTGTGGTTGTCCTTGCTTGGCTCGTTCGCTTACCTTATATCAAGGAGAGTTTAGTGTCTTACTTATCTGCTGCTACATTAACATCCATATTCAATCAAGAAACTACGAGCGTGCTAAACAAAATTTACCCTTGTGTTTTTCCTCCCATTTACAACACTTATGGAGGCCTGTCACATGAGAATGTTTTCTTAAGTGTGGGGTGGCACTATTGCTACTGGGAGCAGCCGTTTTTTCCTCAAGCAATCAAGAACGAAACTTATGAGACCTTCACTGCGTCCAGTTGTTCACATTTTATTCTTACAGAAATTAGTCTAGTATAGCCACCACTTTAAATTGAGGATGGCCCTTCATTAGAACTGAGGTTCCAGGAATGGGATTAGACCCTCCCTGGCATTGTTTACTCTGGATAGATGGAGTACCAGGAGTATTTTCAATCTAGCTAGTACAGAAAGTAGCTAGTATAGAAAGTTTAACTACTCCCATTCCCACCTTACGTCCCACATTTAAAGGCCCTACATAGCGAAGAAGGAACTTAAAGTTGACTCCCAGAAATATTCAAATGAGCTCTCTAGACATATAAGAGAGTGCTGACTGTCAATGCCTATTACATCTGAATATCTCTTCTTACTGGTGTTACCTAGTAGAACATTGTGATCAGATCATAGATGGTGCCCAAAATGTTCAACAAAGTATTCCAGAACTTAAAGATATGCAGAGCGCATCTGCAAGTGACAACTTAGGGAGGCCATG
This sequence comes from Lissotriton vulgaris, assembly GCF_964263255.1. NCBI lineage: Eukaryota > Metazoa > Chordata > Amphibia > Caudata > Salamandridae > Lissotriton > Lissotriton vulgaris. The sequence continues at coordinate 1,475,609,727 of NC_141685.1, forward strand.
TAATTTTACTACTTCCGTGTAGAAGTGTTTGCTAATTCAGATTCCGTAATCCATTTTTTGCAGGGGACAAAGTGGACACATTTAGTGCTGTAATCAGTACTTACCAAAATCACGACAGAGTCTTATGATCAGGGGAGGTCAACAATGAATCCCTTTATTTTATTAGATGGGTGATTGGAATCTTGATTGGTCAGAAGCCTTTACCAAAATGCCTATGACAATTATTTGTTTGTGTATGTGGATTAGGCTTTATTTGTATTACAATACATTTAACAAATGTGTCTACAAACGATTGATGTCACTGCTTGGATATCTGCTACCATGATATTCGTAACAAAGTCTAGAGTTTTCTGCTTCATTGTGGCAGGGCTGTATCCTTCTCTGACTTTTTCTCAGCATTTTGTTTTGATAGTGCATCTGTCTTTCCTCGATGACGTCCTGGATGGTAGGTCACAAAGCAATCAGAATAGGAGAAAATGATAGACCATCTGGCATGCCTGACATTAAACATTTCATAGACCCTAAGAAACTGAGATTTTTTAGTTAGTCCATGAAGTGAAAAGATATTCAGAAACTTCTAGGTAAGACCTTTGATGCATGAAATTCCTTTAATAGTGAAAAGTGCAATTGTGTCTCAGGAAGATCCCAACACTAAAGCCATTCCTATAAGGAAATCACAAATTTGCAATTTCCAAATGTGTAATTTCCTAGTTTGTGATTTCCTAATAGCGATGTGAATCAATAGGAATTACTGTTAGGACATTGCAGGTTAAATTCCTTTTTGTGATTTCCAAAAATAACTATTTCAATGAATTCTCTGTTTGAGAATCGCTGTTTGGGAATTTCAGACATATGGGGTATGTCAACTTCAATAGGCAGCCCATAACGTTTTATTATATTTGGCAAGTGTCCGTTATGGAACTAGTGGAACAACTGTAGCTTTCTGTTAATATTTTTTGCAAAGTGAGCTGCAAAAAACACTACTTTCCTCATTGGTTTAAAAATCGCTTCAAGAGGGAATACTCCCGGAGACTTAATTTTCTCATAGAGAGGCCAGATGGCGGCCGGACTCTCAGCCGTGCGAGCTGGCTAGTGACACTCTCTCCTGGCTGACACACCAGTCTGCTTTTGTAATGAATCCAGAGGCTTTTGGTACAGCGGGATTCAGATCGTAGAATTTTGTAATATTACCTCCGTGCTTGGAAAAAGATTTAAGCGCAACGGACTCCTCTGGCGCTTCCTTGTTTCAAGGAACCAAACTTACCTGCTGGATTCTCTTACGACGGGCGGGATCCTCTTTGTGTTGCTCTGACAGCTCTGGCAAATGCGCTTTTCTGCAGCGATTCTCTGTTCCACATCACGAGGTAATGCCGCCAAAGGGTAAGAACACTAGTACGGTCCCCGGCATCACTGGATGCGCTTCGCTCCGGGGGGGAAGCTCCTCGAAGATAAATACCGAGGAGGAATGCACAGTGACGGCGCCGAATTCGGGTGCAACCACCCTTGGGGAATCGTCGCATACCCGGCGAATTTCTGCAGAGACGCTGGCTCCAATCACAGCGAAGTTAAGGCATACAGTTCCCACTATGTAAAAAAAAATCGGCAGTTAAGAATAAAATGCCACAGCCACCTATTAAGGCTAAAAAAGGTCATTCTGTTATTGTAACTCCTGCTGCAATTGTATCTCCAAAACTCCCAGCAGTGACAGTTTTAGATAAAATGGATGCTGACCTTTCTGCTCCTCCCCGTAGCTCATTAGTGTCAGCTGGCACTCCCAGTAGTAAGCGGGGATCTGCAAATAATGCCACAATGTCGATGGAAGGTCATTGACACGGAGCCTGGAACATTCATTGAAAGTGCAGTCCATATGGAGCAAACTAGTGTAACTCTGGGAGTTGTAGTCTCAGCTCTGGCTACTGGAACTACAGCAAACCCTCCCGAGTTAGGGGAGGCCAGCCATTATTGCTGCAGGTTAAGCCAGGTGGGAGGTCGCAATCAACTCTGCAGGCGGCAGGCTCAACCTCAAATGGGGACCCTGAAGGCAGTGATAAATTCTATTCTCTGTCGGATCAAACAGGCTCATCCGAGGAAGATCTTGGGGAGGACAAGGATTGGACAGATGTTAACAGTGAGCTGGGGTACTGGCGCACCAGCGAAGTACTGAACTCACTATCTGGGCCTAGTACAGCTCGCAAAGCAGCCAGAGAACAGGGGGCCCCAACATCCTTTCCTGACGCAGGATCATTAGCCTTGGACTACTCTTACTCCATGCAGCCTGGTATGTAGGGTGATACCACTGAGGTAGGGAACTTGAATGGAGCCAACCTTTCCCATGTACATCCTGGCGAGATGACACTGGCGGTTATCTATCAGACCATCATGGCTCACCTCGAAGAAACTTGGCAAGAAAGCGATTGCACTCAGGGTGCATGTCGCAGGTTACAAAACTCTATCCGGAGAGTAGCAAAGACATGCTCAGATATTGTCTCTAGAATTGGGGAAGTGGAAGCAAGGATTTCTACTCTTGAGGATGATATGGCCACTCAGAGAGGGATTACAGATCTCAAGAAGAGCCAAAGAGAAGATATAGTTTGGAAGCTCTCGGACCTTGAAAACAGAGCTCGGAGGAATAACCTAAGAATTCTGGGGGTCCAGGAAGGGATTGAAGGGTCAATATTAGGCATTTTGTGGTTGAGCTGTTTAGTGAAGCATTCCCCGGGGTCAAACAATGGGACTGGCAAACTGAAATTCAGCAGGCTCACTGCTTTCCTTTTAAGCAAAAGAAGCTTACTGGCCAAATAGAAGACAAACCTTGCGCCATTCTCATTTGTTTAAATACTTTTTGGGCCAGAGAGAAGATCTATGACCTGGCCCGGCCTGATAGGAAGCGGAGGGGCAAGGGGTGTGAGTTTTCCATCAGACCTGATGTGTGTCCGGCTACGGTTGAGCGGAGATGGTATAATAACACCATTTCAATCTAAGGGAGCTCAAGCTTTCTTGCTCTTCCCGTCTAAATTGAAAATGATCTATCAGGGTCAAACTAGATTCTTTGTCTCTGAAATTCAGGCTCAAGACTTTTTGAACTCACTTTAAGGGGTAATGTTGCTTTATTGCTCTGTCATTTTGTCTTTTTCTTTGGATCTTTAATATGTAATGTGCAGGGGGTGCTTCTCTTGGGTAGAGAGGAATATGAATATTGTGTTTATTTTGTTTTTTTAGGCTTTTTTTCTTCTTTCCTCCTCTTCTCCTCCCAGGACTGTACCCCTTATTGATATTAGCGGCCTGGTGAGCTTGCCGGGGGATTTTGAGTTCAATTCAGCTCCTCCATTACAAGGACCTAGGTCCTGTTGCCTCACACAGGGGGTGGTGGGTTGGGGGAGTCTCTAGTGGGTCAGTTCGTGGAGGGTGGCTTGGGGGTGGAGTTCTTGGGTGGGGGGTTGGTTCTAAAATTTGAAAAATGCTTGAATGTATACTATAATCGCGGCATTTGTGTAGGTTTTTGTATTATTATGGTATGCCTAAGGCTAGAAGGGTGGCTTAAATCTGTTTTGTATGTACCTGGTGGGTTTGGTTATATATGGGAAGTAGATGGCACAGGGTAAGATTTGCTTAGCTTCCTGGAACATATGTGGGCTCAATGACGGCAAAAAAAGGACACGGTTTACAAAAATTGTTCCGGTTTTGCATATTGACTCACTCTGTTTGCAAGAGACCAGACCCATGTCCCGTGGAATGATCGGGACCTTCTGTGAATTCCAGGGTTTGATTTAGTTGGGTGTTCCCGTCAGACAGCCAAGATTAGAGGAGTTGCAATTTTAATGACAAGGGGGATTGGTGTATGCAAGAAAACCTGCCAAGATAATTCCGGGAGGTGGGTCATTACAGAGCTGATCATTTATCATAGACCCTTAACAATATGCATGGTCTATGGCTCAAATTTAGATGACCCTGAAGTTTTCCATCACCTGAAGGTAGAGCTGGCACTATACCCTCATCTGATTTGTTTGTGTGGTGACATGAAAATTAATTTACACGCAGACTTTAATATGTTGTGTGATCTAAGATATGGGGGTAAGAAGCCCAGGGTCTTTAGTGCACTTCCAGCCCTGACTCAAGATCATTGTCTGACTGGTCCTATCACAACAAGAATCAAGACGGCTTTACGTATTACTCGGCCCCCCATAACAAAATGGTCCGGCTGGATTACTTTTTTATGACGGATCAGTTAGCTGAGGATACCTCCATTTCAGCCCCTCCAAAAAGTTTATCAGACCTCAATCCTCTGATTGTTGAATGCCCGTTTCCCCAAATCCTTGGTCCTCCAAGGATCTGGACATTTGAAAGGAAGCTTTTAATAGAGCAGTCCTATTTAGATCATATGAATATGTGGATATCTGAGTTTTTGAATATTAACAGGGGGACTGCTTCTGGCGCCATGGTTTGGGACACACTTAAGGCTGCTGTTCGCAGAGATGATAAGCTTTTCTGCTTTTCGGCGTAAGATGATTCGAGAACAAATTACTAGCAGCATGGAAGAGCTCAGAGTAGCAGAAGTCTAGTTAATAGATGCCATTAAGGATGGACAGGATATAGCTGGAAGCAAGGCATTGGTTTGCAAGACCAGGCCTAGTGTGCTGGAGTTCTTTGGTCAGGACGTTGCTGCCAAATCTTTGCAGTTTCGTACTGAAATGTTTGAGATGGGTGAAAAATCTGGCAGGGTTCTGGCCAAACGGCTCCAGCAGAGGAATTTTGCTAATCATATTACCAAGATACAAGTGTTCAATTTGGCCGGGTTCAGGATACACCAGAGGGGGTTATGGGAATGGGTAAAGGTCGAACTTGCGATTAACTCTTTAGCCAATGGAAAGGCTGCCGGGCCAGACGTAATTCCTCTGGAATTGTATAAGTTGTTTCGTGCAGAGGTTTGGCAGGATTTCCTGTCGGTTCTCAGAGATGCGCTGCACGGCTCTATCCCGGATTCTTGGCGCCAGACTAGTATCATTCTTTTTAAGAAATAAAATAAGCCGGAGCTTGATCCTTCCTCATACCGTCCCATTATCATTTATAAATACTGATAGCAAAATTCATGCTAAAATCTTAGCCACTAGGTTAGCTTTAGTCATCACTCCTCTGGTATCTCTGCGTGAGCACAGGTTTATCCCGGGTAGGGATACAGCCGATCATATCCGCCGAGCTATAGCACTACTGGACTCGGCACAGGTAACTGGCTCTCCCATTGGTCCGATCCTGCTTGGACACCAAGAAGGCGTTCGACAGGGTCCCTGGGGATTTTTATGGGCGGTTCTTCGATGGAAGGGTTTTAGCCCTGAGTTTATTCAAGCGATTCAATCTCTGTATATTGCCCCAGTGGCTTCACTATCTATATCAGGGCTAGTATCTAATCCATTTAGTATTAGCAGGGGTACCCGACAGGGGTGTCCCTGCTCGCCTCTGCTATTTGCCCTACATATTGATCCCTTCTTAAACAAAATTGAATAATCATTAGATATCGTGCCGGTTAGGGTAAATTCCACAGATTATAAAGCTTTGGCCTATGTGGACGACATTGTTGTACTGACCAATGATGTTGCATCTGCCTAATGTCCTTCCCTACTTTTCAGACCCTAGCAGAACAATATAGTCAGCTTTTGGGATATAAAGTAAATGTTACCAAAACTCAAGTTATGCAATCTTCTGCTATGGCCCCTTCTCAAGCTCCTGTGATCCAATCTGCAACATACCTAGGAGTTAAAATTACTGCTCTAGTAAGTGACATCCCAGATTTGAATATTGTATCAGTGATTGAGTCAGTTAATTCTACCTTGGTAAGACTGAATAATCTACACCTCTCTCTGTTTGGTAGGTGCAATGTTTTAATGATGTTGGTTCTACCAAAGTTTGTATGTCTCTTTAGTACCATCCCCCTTGAGCTTTCTTAATCTAGTATGGCTAGGGCAGAGAGGACCTGTAACAGATTTCTCTGGGGATACCATCGCCCTCGCAGGGCAGCAAAGTGGATGTGCCTTCCTAGAGAACGAGGTGGCCGGTCAGTACCAAATCTGCTGCTCTATTTCTGGTCTTCACTGATCCAACATTTCGGCGTACCACTGTTTGGGGACAAGGCGGTGGTTTCACTGTCTTGTAGACCCTCAATTTTTGAAATAGGATTAGGAGAGGAAGCTAAGGGAATTTTGTTGCGAATTCTTGAACCCAGTTACTATAAGAAGACTAGATTCAAAGTTATTGGGACAATGTTTTCTGTTTGGCGCAAGATCCAACGTAAATGGTCTGCTCCTAATATTAATTTCTTTACACCCTTCACAGCTGCTAGACTCCTACCCTCAGTCTTTCAAGATCAGATTACTTTTAGATGGGCGTAGCTAGGGCTGGTAACTCTAGGGGATTTAGCTCTGGATGGTATTATGGCCCTTTTTCTTTTTTAAAGAATACGTTTAATCTTAATATACATGATTTTTTCAAATATTTGCAGATTCGTAGCATTGTTGATAGAACGAAGGTTCAAACCACCATTATATTAGAAAGGAATATTTTGTTGGAATTAGTTTTAAGGAGGTCTAAAATTGGGACTGTCTATCAACAACTATTATCCGGCCTTCCAGGTGATATGCCGCTGCAGAATGCTAAATTGGAGGCGAAGCTAGGGTTGTCGGGTGTGGATATTACTCAGGCACTTGAACTGTCCAGTAAGGTCTTAATTTCTGAAAGCTTAAGCTCTCAATGCTTCATGGCCTTACTTGATTTGTATTATACCCCGGCTAAGATCTCCAAATGGGGGGGGTAGCGGGGGACACTCATGGCCGAGATGTGGACTCCTAGCTGCAAATGATATGCATATGTTTTTTACTTGTCCCAAATTAGGGTCCTTTCTTTTGGAGGTAGAGCGGTTTATTAATTCCAGGCTTATGATATCAGTCATTCTTACACCCGAGTTGGTTATTTGTGGGTTTGAAAACAACGGACCACCTGGGAGATCCTGTCATACATCAGCCCTCCTGCTTATTGCGATGGCTTTTGTCCGCCTCTGTATTACAATTGAATTGATCAGCCCAGATGCGCCGACCTTTATTAACTGGAGAGCGAGGATTCTGACTCTTTACAATCTGGAGTTGGCAGTTTGGTGGAGGTGGGGAAGAAAGAGACAGGATTGGGGTCAGAAGATCTGGGCTCCAGTGGTGGAGTGGCATAGGGCCATATGTATGAAGCTGTTTTTGAATCGCAAAGGCCGAAATTCGCAGAATTTCGACCTTTGCGATTCGCAAACGGCCTTTTTGTTTGCATTATTTCCAATGTATCATACAATCGCAATTTAAGGAATCGCAATAATTTGCGATTCCTTATTTTGCCATAGCATTTAAGGAATCGCTAATTTTGTGATTCCTTAAATGATATGTATGATACATTTTTGAAATGCGAATTTGTGTTAAGGAATCGCAATTTACCACCAACTTGTAGTTGATGGTAATTTGCGATTTCTCATAATAATGCTCTATTTGACATTCGTGAGGGTGGTATATGACACACATACATGCCCATAGGGCATGTATGTGTGCCACATGCACACACATGTAGATTTGAGGGGTGCAGCAGGGTGTCTTTGAGACACCCCTGCACCCTTGTAATAATTCTCAAATTGCGATTAGCAAATTGCGAATTCGCAATTTGAGAATTATTGCACCATCATTCCTATGGGCCTCCTGGCCCATAGGAATGCATTGGAAATCATTCTTTATTTGCGATTTCGCAAATTGCGAATTCGCAAATAAAGAATGATAAGGAATCCCTAAAAAATAGCGATTTTGTACATACATACCGTTTTGCGATTTCTAAATAGCGAATCGCAAAAATTCGCTATTTAGAAATCGCAAAACGATATCTTGATACATCCGGCCCTTAGTGTTATTTGTTTATGGCTTTATTTGGATTTAATGCGCCCTCTAGCCATGTTTCTTTATGTATACTGCTACTAGATTTTTTATAAGTACCTTTCCATATTTGAGTTCGGAATGTTTCGTTTTTGCCATGAATATTATGTTGTCTTTATATGTTTTTTGTTTATCAAGCTTTAATAAAAAAAAATTAAAAAAGAGGGACAACTCCCAGCCTTACTAGAGTGTACTGAGCTAACTTGCTTCACGCTCTCTCAACGCCATTCAAGACATGTTTAAAGTACGTGTATTTTTATTTTCCTGGCTATTCTCTTAAGTGGTAATGTCTCTGGCACCTCTAATCGCACACAAAGAGTAGACAAAGCTCTGCCATGAAACGGACAGGCACATAATCTGTACAGCACAGGCATCAGCTGTGAAAGCTTCCCTTCACAGTGCAAATGACGTTTAAGCAAACCGAACAGCACAGATATGAACTGCTTGGCATCAATAACTCTGACAGGATCGCTAATCTTTCTGAGTCTCTCTGCAGGAAGACTATACAATGCAGGATCGTTGAAGAAAAGTTGAATACCAAGACATGTCGAGAAATGGCAGTGCACCTAGCACTCACATCGCATGGGCATTGAGGGATTGCAATCTCAGATTTTAGGGATTCGGGCAAAGTTTACTCCTAATAAAAGCTTTCATCTATATACTTTACAATTCAGCTATTACCCGTTTCTCCTAAAATTTATACTAACATCAGAAAAATGCAATCTCTTATGGAAGTGAAAGTGATGAGGGTTGACAGATCCTGTGGTGTTTTGCCAATTATTTCATTTTTTTTATTTTTTAAATGTTCTTTCTATTAAATAATTGTAACAAGTCACAGGCCACACGGTTGCAACGAAGCCTAAACAGGGCAGTTGTACATATTTACCGATTACATCACAGCACATTATAATATTAGACAAGAAGAGCATCAATGTCTTTAACATTTTTGCATAATTCTACTGAGGGAGAGATACAGATTTTGCCTCTGGAAACATTCCATTTTGCCCATTTATTATCCCACTTCGTCGGGCACCCTCGTTGCTTGAACACATCTTTTTCGGCGAGCATGGCCCTGTCTATATCCTTGGCCCATTTTGAGTGTGTTGGTAGGATACCAGTTCCCCACCCCTGAGCAACATTTCTTTTCGCCAAAGCAAACCCTAGTGATGCCCATGTACGTTCGGTATGAGTCAGATCCGTTGTTTCCCATAAATCCAATAAACAAAGCTCTGGGGACATTGTGATAGCTATCCCACTCACCCTTACCAACTCAGACACTATTTTCCCCCCAGTAAGATTGTAACTGTGGCACTCCCAAATTTTATGAAAGAAGGTGCCCTCCGAAGCACACCCCCTAAGGCAACCAGGGTCAGTCGACAGCCCATCCTAACCAACGTTTGTGCGGCCAGGTAGGACCTCTGTAAAATCTTGAGCTGGACCAGACGTAGATGCATAAGGATGGCAACCACCTGGGGGAGGAGAGGGCTTCCTGCCAGTCATCGTCCTCTAAATAACCAACGTACTTTTCCCACTGTAGGCGAAGTCGAGTTAATAAATCAGGTTGATTGTTAAAAAGAAGTAATTGCATGTCTGATCTGAAGGTAACAGTAAGTCTCTGACTCGGCTCGTTGATATTCTTTTTGGAGATGTTCAAATGAGACCATAACGTTGCGTTTCCATAGGTCTCCCGCCAAGGAGAGTCCAATAAGGTCCCATTTGTCAAACCCCGGAAACCTGCTCAGTATACCCAGTCGTTCGGATTCCCACAGGGGGGTGCGTAGCCTGATTTTGTTGTGCCAGCCCATTTTCTTAGTTACCGTATGTCAAGTTGTCACTGTGTGAGCGGTGAGCGGTGAGGCCTGTGAGGTGCAGTCTCTTGGGATTGGAATAAAGCGCTCGCTGGTAATCTCCCATGGACAATACCCATCTATCCGTAAGGAATGCCGGCCCCAGTGGAGGGGCAAAAACCTATTGATTTATCACAGCAAGCTGGGAGGCCCAGTAATACCATCACAGGTCGAGCAATGCAATCCCACCATCGTACCATCCTCAGGTAAGCTTGCGTGTCGCAATACGTGGACACGTCCCTTACCATAGGAGGTTTCTTACCTCACTCTCCACACTGACAAAGTAGGCATCAGGGACTCTGTGGAGAGTGTTGTGCAGTACACACAAGAAGCTATGGCGGGCTAGAATTTTGAACAACGCCGCTATGCCTAGCAGAATAAGGGGTAGCGCAGGGCAGTGAGTTACATCTTTCCGGAATCTGACCAGAGGGGGCAGAAGGTTAGCCTCATAGAAATGGGTCGGATTGGGTTTGATATAGATACCGAGGTAACAAAAGCCCTCAATTGCCAGAGTAATGGTAACGTCTTTGGGCATCTGTGGTGCAGGACCCGCAGCAAGAACAAGACCGATTTTGCCCAATTTATGGGGCAGCCGGAGTGAGAATTAAAGACAGGAAATATGTGTAGGATTCGGTGAATCCAGGCCCTGGGGGCTGCTACATGCAGCAAGACATTGTCTACATAGAGGGAGATTCTAACCTCATGCTGATCTGTCCACTTCAAGCCCCTGATCATGGGGTCGCCTCTAATCCATATCGCCAATGGCTCCAGCAGGAGGGCGCAAATGAGGGGTGATAGGGGGCAACCCTGACGAGTGCCTCATCCTAGTAAACTACGGGAAATAAGTTGGTTGACAACCACCTGTGCTGTGGGTTTGCACACAACAATCAAACTCACCGGGTAAAGTGAGGGCCGACCCCAACTGCTCAAGGAGGGCAAAAAAATAGGGCCATTTGATAGTGTTGAATGCCATTTTTGAGTCTAGGGATAGTAGTTCTGCCTCCTCCAAGATGGTGTCAGTACTCCCTAGTTTCCCATGTAGTTGCCGCAAGTAGTGAGCTGTGTCCCTTGCTCATTGCACCATCAGGATTCAAGCAAGCCGGGCCGAAGAGGCTGAAATGCCAGAAACCGGTCCCCGGTAGCTTGTTTCCTTCCCAGTGTAAGAATTGGCTTTTGTAGTTTGGTTTGCCCTGTTCCCATCATGCACTGGGACAGGAACAGACTAATTTGCATACAGTCAGGTTCTGAAACTGGGATGGTGCAGTGAGCTAAAAAACGGTGTTGGATCTAGCCCTGATCTCTTGACTGGGTGAGAGTATTCTGTTTAATTCAGAGACTCTGTCCCTCACCACCCCTTGTTGTAAATGTGTTGCGGCCAGGCATAAAGTCTGACTGATCAGGGTGAACAATTTTACTTAGTACTGGAAGGAGTCGGTTGGCCAACATCCTGTCCAGAATTGTATTGTCGGCCGTCAACAATGAGATGGGTCGGTAGGACTCACATCTCTTGACCGGCTTGCCCGACAATAGAGGCGTGCATCAGTTCCTTGGGTCGGAAGCCCGACTGGTAGATTTTGGCATAGGCAAAGTGTAAAGCGGGCATTATGTTGGATGACTCAAGCCTAAAATTTGTGTTGGGAACCTGTTGGGGCCCATCACCTTGCCACATTTATTGCTTCTAATGGCAGTCGCAAGCTCCTCCTTGGTTAGATCCCCTCTAAGGATTCACGGTCTACCAGAGTAAGGACCTCCACAGGAATAGTGGCTAGTAGGTCTTGTGAGTCCTGCAGAGTGGTGCAAGTGGTGGAGGAGTATATGGAGGTATAGTGGGAGGCAAAGGCATCGGCGATCTGCTGCGGGTCTGATTCTAAGTCCCCTGCATCCGTCTCTATGAGGGGCACCCATCTCTGAGCCATCTCATGCCTTTACAGTCATGCCAGCATCTTGCCGGTGGAGTCGCACAATTCATACACTCTATGCGCAGTTGCCTGTGTTTAGCACTGACTGCCTCCCCTGCCAATTGATGATAGTCTAAGTGTTTCATACCCACGGCATGGGCGAGTTGTTCATTGTCATTAGTCACCATCTCTTCCTCCAAGTCTCTTATTTCTTATTCTAGAGCCACCAGTTCCCTCATATATCCCACCATCAGCGAGAGTGCCTGACCCTTGAATACTGCCCCAAAGGCCCCCCACAGTGTACCATTGGAGTGAACTGAGTGTGTGTTTTCTGTGAAGTAATGACCAACCCCGTCCATGAAAGCACTTCTGACCTGCGGGATGTTCAAACTTCACGGATTGATAGATGAGGTGAGGTGGCAGCGTTCCCGGGGCACTGTCAGCTGGGTCAGAACTTTGTAGTGGTCAGAAATGCCACGAGCTAGAAGCGTGGATTCGCTAAAGTAGGGGAGATCGTCCGTTTTTGTTTGAACAGGTGGTCAATGCGGGAGTGGCTCCCATGGGCCCTGGAGTGAAAAGGGAAGCTTTGATTTAGGGGTTTAGGGGGTTAAAATGACGCCAGAGGTCCAAGAGGCCAAATGCTTTGAGGGAATCCATCAGGGGGATGTGTCTTGTGTGTCCGGTCGGGAAGGCAGTCAGTCTATGGGGCCCTCCAGTGCTAAATGAAAATTAGCTCCCAATACCAGTGAGCCAACTAGAAGCTCTAGTAGCAGTTTGCCATGATCCGCCAGTGTGGACTTCTTAAGAACTGTGGGAACATAGATTGAAACAATATTAAGGGGCTTCCCTTCCCAGGTACACGCTACAGCAGTGTATCTGCCTAAGTCATCGGACAAAGTGTTCCGTAGAATAAAGGGGCAATGTTTATGGATTTGAACCCCCGCCCCTCTGGAGCTAGGTGTGAACCCAGCATGTGTTACCAGCCTGTAGCCCCACTGGTCGAGTGCTTTACAGCTATTGCCTTGGAGATGTGTCTCTTGGAGCAGGGCTATATATGGGGCCTGTCTCTTAAGATGGTGAAATATCACCCGAGCTTTAATTTGATCCCCAGCCGCTTGACATTCCACGTTAGAATGCGGAGATACCTCATCACGGTACGATCAGACATAGTGCGTGCAAATGGTGTAAGGCATTATCAGGCCCTGTCTCTATCATGTATAGAGGTGCGTAAAGTATCAGATCTACGTGCGGGGTGTACTCCTGTATAGGCTCTGTGAAATATGTTATCTCCATCACAAAATAAAAACCTGCATAACAATTTAAACAAACCCCCCCAACGCCATACTCCCACCCCCCACCCTGCCTCCCTGCGTGACGGGCACAGAACCTCCTTCCACCCCCAACTTGCGGAGTGCCTTTCGCCCACCCTCAACAGTGTTAGGAATGTGATCCAACCCCACCCCCTGAGGCACTTATTCATGCGGGTACCCATATCCCCTAACATTCAACCCAACAGCATGTCAGTAGGACCATTCAAAGGATACTCATCAGAAAACAAGAGCAACAGTGTCACCCCCACCGGAGGCGGATGTAATTACAAGGCTGGCTTATGTAAAACCCTGCATTGCCCTGGAGTTTTAATGTGAGGTGGGTTGACGACAGGTGTCTTGCGTCTGCTGAGACTCATCTCAGTAAGTCCTGTTGACCAAAGACCAGTCTCGCACTATCGAGCTGCCAAACTCTATTCTGTTGGGCTCCACGCTGCTGAATCGCCATCCGGCGGGGACTCAGTCTGCGGGCTCGACCTGCCATTGCTGTCTCTGTCACCAGCTGGCTTACAATGACGTTTGTCGACTGTTCCTCATCCCTCACGTCAGTCCCAGGCGTCCCCAAGCCTAGCAAAGAACCATACCTTCCCCACTGATTCCTCCCGCGGCTTGGCGGGAACAACATGGTGCATTTCATGTTCTGGTCCTGCAACCCACGCTTCACGTCCAGGAAGCTACAACGTTGTTTTTGGACCTGCAGAGTAAAGTCGGGAAAAAGAGTGGCTTTGCTGTTATCTTTGGCCAGCGGTGGGGCTGTTCTTGCCATTTGAAAGATGACATCCCTGTTGTGAAAGTTGAAAACTCTTGCCAAAAGACGTCGGGGTAGTGCCCAGGGCTGGTTCTTTCCCCTGGCACTCGGTGTGCGTGTTCAATGGAAAAATATTGGATTAATCTCTTTGGTGGAGGCGTTTAAGGATTAAGTCCTCGACAAAGAGATCTGCTCGGGGCCCTTCTGCCCATTCAGGCACCCCCAAAATGCGGATATTGTTGTGCCGCATGCGGACTTCATAGTCATCGAGTTGCAGTGCCATTGCTTCCTGAGTGGTTTGGAGATCAGCAACCTGGTGTTTGAGAAGGTCAGTATCTGTAGACAAGTCCTTGGTCGTGATTTCAACTTTGTGCATGCCGTCTGCCATTTTTCTCATGTTTGCTCTCATCAACGAGACCTCCGAGGCGATGGTATCAATATGGCCTTCCAGGGAGGTGAGCACCAAAGTCATAGCTGTTAAAATATCCTGCAGTGTGGGGTCTGGCTGCTCCCCGCTAGATTAGGGTTAGATTGCTTCTCATCCTGGCCTTTCTGCCACTCGTATTTTTCTAGCTTAGTTTGTAGTGAGCCACGTCCACTGCGGCCGCTTGCCATGATGTCACCTCAGGGTGTGGTGTATCTAAGATGGGGGCCGGGCCGTACTAGCTATTCGTCGCCGCCTGCTTGGGAGACTAACCCAGAATGGTCTGTCGGTTTCCGCCAGTCAGTCCCAGACTTAAGGTTGCCACAGTTCCAGGGGAGACACACACCGGCGAGGGAGGAGGGGTAAAAAGTACAGCTACCTCGCTAAGGGCAGCATCTGCTGGTCAAAGGTGTGACACTGCGTCAAATCTGAACTGTGCAAAGAATGGCGGCCCGAGTGTAGGAGCAATCGGGTCCAACTCTCCTCCCCTTGCAGAGAGTTTGTGTGTCCACTGCTCGAACAGCCAGAGTAGCGGAGGCCGGTCAGATCCGGTCATGGTCGTTGCTCCCACCCAGTGTCAAGTTGCTCTGGCCCCTTAGGCATCGCTCAAAACCAAGGTCCTTAATTTAGTGCAGACTATGGCCTGCCCCACGCTTTTGCGTTGTTACCCCCCAGCACAGTAGCTCCCAAAAATGGCTTCAGGGTGCACAGATAGAGCCCAGTTGGATCAATGGCTCTGAAGCTGCTCTGTAGGATACACTCGAGTGCACCGCAGCCGCGATGCACGTCGCCTCGCTGCTGGGGCCTGGAGGGGCCCAGGGGGCAGAGCCAATCGCAGCAGTGCTGATCCTCTGGCTCTTTGGGTGTGCCCCAGTGTGTGGGCAAGTCCGGGCCGGCCCGCAGAACAGGAGGGTGCTGCACACCTCTTCATGGCCTGCACAGATATGCGCGAGCCCGTGGCCTGGGATTTACTGCACATCCGGGCCTCTGATGGGCCGCGGGGCACACTGGCAATCAGGCTGGTCTTTGTGGTGCCGGCGGGGGTAGCGCACTCACCGGTGAAATGGCTGATTGTGGTGATCTCTGTTCTGCCCTTCTGGTGCCTGCACAGGCCTTGGATCTTCCCTGCAGCTGCAGCGTTAATTAGGTGCTCTCCGTTGGAGTGTGACTCGGCACGCCCAGCGTATTCCAGCTCCACGGCACAGTTCCATGTCGTTCAGCCGCCCAGGCGCCACTGATCGGGGCTGTCTTCGGTCCAGCAGACAGGCACAGTACCAGGGCCAGATGAGCTCCTCAGCTAGCAATTTTGGACGGGGCAAGTCGTGATTTATAGGATTTACTGGGAGTGACGCGACAGAGCGAAGCTACTGTGCAACCATTTTCCTCGGCTGTTGGCCACGCCCCCCTTTTCCAATCATTTCTTGATGTGGCGAGTGGGTGAGAAACCAATAGCAAGGAGCCACCCATTTTATGAGAAAAACAGATTTTGGATCCCATCGTAGCACCTCCTACCTCCCCCCCACCCTCTTCTTGCAGATCTCTGCTGAGGGGTCATTTCAGAAGTGGAAGTGAAGACCTGAATAAGAGCCACACACATCATAAACGAACAGAGGGCTAGTTTTGAATGAAGGTGGAAGTTGCTTCAGGTTTCTGAGTGACATCACTGCCAACCCCCCCTTGATTTCCTTACTTATGATGTCACTCAAAACCTCTAAATAAAAAAGATCCCACTTCAAGTTGCTAACAAGTCAACAATGTCATATTTTGCACAGGAGAGTTCATAGTACCATGACAGACACAGCGCAGTTCAATCCTGATAGAGACAACACTCCCCTACTCTTGATGACTTGACAACAGTGTACACTGTCCTTTGTTGTATATTTGTGTGGTTAACTGCTTTGCCATCACAGCATCAGCGTCGTTTTAACTGTTTGCTCCTAAGGAGATATGTAACACTTTAATACGCCGGATTAATCAGCCTGTTTCGTGTCATAGACAGGGCGCTTGGTCTGGCTTCCGTGGCATCATATGTCCAGGGTGTGAGGTCGCAGGCTAGAGAGCGCGACCTCCAAACTGGGGAACCGAGTTCGAGTCAGCAGACTCAACGTCCTGTGATTCTGAGCAAAATAAATGTGTTCGTCTGTAATGCAACTGGTGCTCATGTAAAGCGCTCTGATACCGTCGGCTATATCAATCTCTGGATTTTTTTTCTACTCTATGTGCACCACAGACAGGCTCAATTTCTTTCCTTATGAGGTGTATAACTATTCGACTGATAACGTTATAATAGGGGACTGCTTAAAATGTACATATTGATTCTTACGATGTATTTTTATTTTTGCAGTGATAAAAATCTATAGGTAAGTGCATTCAAGGTGGCATCGACTCATTGTACCAAAACCTACCATGTGAATTATCTCAGACAGCCAGAAAGGCGGTTGTCTGCAGCATAGACACTTTCCACCTGTCATTTAAGAATCTGACAGCTTAAATACACGGATGTTATGTTTATCGCACTTTGACAAATCTCTAGACATTTTTCCCTCAAGACTTTTAGCCAAAAATAATCCGATCGCAGAAACAATTCCCCTTTTTATTCTGCAGTTAAAATGTGCACTTGACAGGCATTTGGAAGTTGCTGATATTTTGCTGAATGTACTGAAACATTAAGTAAGTAATTGCAGCTGACAGTAAAGAATGTCACACAGTGTATGTAACTCAAAAAGCTACGATGCACGTGGTCGAACAAGTGAACTTAATCCTTGTGATTATAAAAGATTAATAAATTATAATCTGCCCAACAAGCTTCAACACATGGCGGTTACTGGTGTGTGCTTTGAAGTTTGCAGCAAAGCAGCGAAAGATCTTCACACTAAATTAGAAAGTTTTTTTCATCAAACAGAAATGCCCTAGTTCTTACATAATTGAACATAAAAATAGCCTTTGTACTGTGCTATATTACTGTTTTCTTGGAATTGAACAGTGTTTGCAATTTGGGAACAGCTAAATCATGTTTGACGGTAGGAAGGTATATTCGAGTAATGCAGGTCGTTTCTCCAAGGGCATAAGTACAAGCAGGGGGCCATCACTGTCATTCTAGTGCAAAAATGCTTTTAAACCCAATGGGCCTGAGTCTAAGCAACAACTGCAAATTGTAAAGATATTTAAAGGGATACAGATAATATAGGCTCCCTTTGCACACAAATGCCAAAGAAAGATATTCACATATTTTGAAAACGCAAATGTTGTTTTAGGGGTTTATTATAATCCTTGCGGTCCACGGACCACCAGACTCACGGGGGTGCGGTGGTGGCGGTCTTCGGACCACCCTATTATGAACAGGGCAGTGAGGCTACCCTGGGACCACCGCAATCGTGGTGTGGCTGCCTTGAGGCCACAATATGCTTGGCGGGGCAGCTGAGGTCCCGCCAAGCATATATTATGAGTGTCCTCACTGCCTTCCTTTTTATGGCTGTGTGACCTCCATGAAAAGTGTGGCGGTGAGGAAACAAACGGGCCCTACTGGGCCCCCTTTTGCCTCACGCCATGTGGATGCACCTAGAAGGGCACAACATGTGCCACCATGTGTGCATGCACCCCAGTACCTTAACTTTCCCATTACAGTGCCTATTTCATAAGCACTGCCTGGGTACAGCAAAGAACATGGGTTTGGTGGTACGGTAGCAAGGGTGGTCCCTCTACCAAACCGCCAAACTCATAATAAGGCCCTTAGTATGCTTTCCATGTGAAGGATGTGCACAAGTTCAGTAGTTGGTGTATATCATGAGATGACATGAGTGCATGAAATGTGTATGGGAATCTTTTAGATGTTGATAGATTTTTTTGATGATTGCCCTGTCCGCCAAGCTAACGATCCCCCTGCTCCGTTCAGAAGTGTTGGAAATGCTTGGTTATTAACCTTTAGCTGGCTTCTCTGGTGGATGCCCTTGACCGAGGGCCATTCCACCATTGGTCCATCAAGTCAAAGACATAGTCACCCACTCAATTTGGAGTGGGGCACCTTTTAATGTGTTTCACTGCCGAGGTCACCAGATAAGGGAAAACTGGGTACGTATGCCTGGGACCAGCAGGATAGGAAAAACAGTCAGTGCTCCACACATATAAGTGGAGCCCCCTGCTTGTTGCGAGCTACCATCATCTGCCCAGTCACCAATATTACAGTTTGTAAAATCTATGAGTCTGGAAACCCGCCATCAAAGGATAAACTGAGCCTGGTTAATCAACCCCTATGGGATAATTCACCCAGTCTCCAATCTGATCAAGGATATCCAAGTGGACATTTTTATTCTGAACCAAAGGGAGAGATTACCTTGAAGATAATCTATAAGGTAATAATGGCCCATAGGGAAGAAACCAAAGCCGAAGGGTTGCGGACCCGGGGGGAGGTGCGCAAGTTACAAAATACTGTGCGCCGCATTGCTAAATCTTGCACGGAGTCAGCAACCAGGGTGCATGAAGCAGAGGAGCGGATCTCTGTAGTAGAGGACCAGCTAGTACATACAAATCTTCAATCACTTTACTACAGAAAACAAAGGAAGATATTGATTGGATGCTGACAGAGCTCGAAAATCGAGCACGTAGGAACAAACCTCCGAGTCTTAGGTGTGCCTGAAGCCAGTGAAGGGAAAGATACTCGACGATTTGTTGTTGAACTGTTTGCCGAGGCCTTCCCGGACTTGAAGAACTGGAACTAGGATACTGAAATCATGAGGGCACACAGATTTCCTTTCGTGCAGAAACGGGAACCCGGGGCTGCTGCGGAAAAGCTAAGAGCAATTCTTATATGTCTAAACTATCTGCTTCAGGAAGCATTATATGATCTGGCTAGGCCAGATAGGGGCGAACAGACAAGGGTTGTGACTTTTTCGTGCACCCTGATTTTTGCCAGGTGACTGTACAGCAGAGGTGGCGGCTACGCCAGTTGATCTCAGATTTTCAAGCTAAGGGGGGGGGGGCAAGCATTTCTATTAAACCCTGCCAAGCTAAAAGTGATCCACAAAGGAAAGACTCTCTACTTTTTGTCAGAAATTAAGGCACAGGAGTTTTTAGACACAATGTGAAATCTCTCTGATTAATTAAGATGGAGTTATGGGCTCCTATATTTTTGTTCTCGTCGGTATTGTAATTAGTTGGTGTGCACATTAAGAGGGCTGGTAAAGGGTGGGGGTGGCAGGCCCGGGCGGGGTATGGAGGGTTGCATTCACAATCACTTTCCATCACTGTGAACATGGTCCTTATGCCCCTAGTGGAATGGGTGGTCGAGAGGGGGGTTTTGGGGGGGTTGGGCTGGGGAGGTTTGGGGTGGAGGGTCAAAAAAAATAATAATCCATGATCGTGCATGGAAGTAGAGCAGGATATTCAACTGTTTTTTGAGTATAGGTTGTAAATCCATAAACATTGGGGAAATTGATGACGGGTAGTGCAATATTCAATGGTATCCGATGTTGTTCACTGAATGTCAGTGGTCTTAATAATCATAATAAAAGGTAACGGATTGCAAGGGAATTGGCAATGCTTCAGAGTGATCTGATCTGTCTTCAGGAAACCCATATTGCATGGGCTAGAAGAAAGCTGCTTTTGGAGCTTGGCCTCAAAGTTTTGTTATGTACACAGTAGTCCACTACTACGAGAGGTGAAGAACCGGGTTTTAGAACCCATCGGCGCCAGGGAAAACGCCCGATGTCTTCGAGTTCCCCTGCCTTGGCAAACAGAGACACGGGACACTCCTTGAAGACGTCAAAGACCAAATTTATTAGCTGCAACCATGAGCAGAGGTCTACGAAGCACAACACGGGGAGTTCGCTAGAGACTGCACAAATTCATAGAGCGGAGCATCGTCTTTTATGCTAAAAATCACATTCCTGGCTAGCATCGATTACATACAAACTGACCAATTGGAGGGTGACATTTCAAACATATCACATGTCGACAATCCCACTTTCTGTTATCCAGCCCACCAGAAATGACCAAGCAAAATCCAACATTCCTGCTCGAACAGGCCGGACGGACTCATCATAAAGACCTCAACCCAAATCAATAGTTAAGCCATAAAGGAAGGAACAGAAGCAGATGAGAAGCAAGATAGAAGGGTGTGTGCATGTACCATAAACTCAACAATGTCCTGCTCTTTGATCTCTATCTGACCAGCTGCTTAACAAGGAACTGGCTCAACGAGGTCAGCCTCGGGCAAGGGAGTCAGTTCGTCCAGGTCACACAAAAGTCAGCTAAAGGTGTCAGTGTCCCAAAGACTCATTCGGCCGTAGTCATCGGCCTATGTGAGGGCAACCACACAAAATGGTTGCCGTACACAAAATGGAACCCGAGGGTTCAAACGAAATCCATGAATACGTAGTGTTCTCATTGATCGATTATAACAAAAACACTCGTACATACCGCACTCGTCATTTGCGGTCTGCTGACACCAAAATCGTCTATATCCGACGACCTTTATTGAACGGGTTTCGAATCACTGAACCTCAGAATCACGGAACTTCAGAGGTGTTGCAATTCTAGCTAAAAATGTTCAAGGGACGGGCAGGGTACTAGCAGATAGACAGGGGAGATAGGCCATTGCTGAATGTATCATTGGGAAGCAGAAGTGCACTGTTTGCTCTATTTACGGGTCAAACTGTGATGAGGCTCTAATAATAGAAGGGCTTAATGTAGATCTAGCCCAGTGGCCCAACCCATTATTAATCTGTGGTGACTTAAATATACATCTTGAGCCTTCAGGATTACGGGAAAATAGTTATAGCTATAACGGAAGAAAACCTAAAGTTTACAAGGCACTTCAGTCACTTCTGGCTGATCATTGCTTGGTAGATGCATGGGCTACATTGAGATGTGATGAACCGGGGTATACCTTTTATTCCTGTCCCCATCGAAAATTAGTAAGGCTCGGTTATTTTTTGGTGTCGCGTTCAATGTTGATCGGGGCTGGAATTCAGGTGTATCCACGTATTACCTCGGATCATGGTCATCTTGTACTAAACTTAACCCTTGTTAGAACGGTAACCAAACCACGTGCTTTTTCATTTGATAGGAAACTGTTGTGTGATACAATGTTTGTAAATAAGATTAAGACTTGGATTAAACACTTTTTTTAAATCAATCGGATTACTGCAGGGATCGGATGTGTTTGGGATACCTTAAAGCTGCTTTTAGGGGGAAGGTGCTCAGCTATGCTTTTTCTCGTCGGCGCTCTGATTCATCTTCCTTGGCGCTTATGGACCTTCATTGTTTGCCAATCTCCCAACGCATCGATTTCAAAGCACTATGTTTAGTGTTTAGGGCACTTCACAGGCAGGGTCCGTCTCCTCTGCAGGAGCTGTTTCCTTGGTATACGCCTGCCAGATCTCTTCGCTCCTCGTCAGCCTGCCTGGTGGTAGTCCCTAAGATCATTTGGACCCGGATGGGCGGATGCTCTTTTAGATTTACCGCAGCTAAATTGTGGAACTCCCTACCTCTGTCTTTGAGAAGCCTAGGGGACCTTCCTTCCTTTAAAAAAGGATTTAAAACGTTTCTCTTTCCTAGGATAGTGTAAGTATTGCAGCAGTGTAACATCGAGTATGGTCCGCTAAGAGTCAAAGTGCCAGGATACCCTTTGGGTGATAGTTTGCGCTATACAAATATGCGATACATATAAGCAAAAGCAAGTACAGAGTGTATTACAGGGATTATATACCCCGTTAATGCTTGCAGAAACAAAGCTTGTGATAGACATACAAGGGGGCTTGTATATTACTGACTCTCTGACTGCAGTAGCCCGCTGTAAGGCTAAAATGTATCTTTATTGGAGCACAGAAACTGCTAATTAAGATGTGACCAAAAAGCATTTGAATTATGAATATGGGGAGGCAAGTGGACTGTGCCTTGCTTAGAAACTAAGATCTAAAGAGCCCAGCGGATCAATGCAATTAGAGATATGCGGGGTGATCTTATAGAAACAGAAGCGGGGATTCTGGATGTATTTCATGATTTTTATGAGACTCTATACAAAAGGGAAGATTATGATATACAGGCGGGGGAGGCTCTGGCCCTGCGTTTTTCCGATAACAACTTAAGCAAGCAACAGGCTGATCTCCTTGAGACCCCTATAACTTTGGAGAAGCTGGAGCGGGCCATTAATAGTTTGGCACTGGGAAAGGCAGCTCCCACTTGAAATATATAAAATCTTTTTCGATTGCTTGAAATTGGATATGCTGGCTACATTCAGGCAGGCGCAGATGGGCTCCCCTCCTTGGTCTTGGGATGAGGCGTGCATTATTGTTTTTAAGAAAAAGATAAGCCTGCGGAAAATCCGGCCTCATACCGCCCTATATCTCTGTTGAATAAGATCTACTCTAAAATCCTTGCGACCCGGTTAGCTGGGGTTATAACCCCATTGGTTTCTATAAGACAACATGGTTTTATTCCTCAGAGGGGGACGACTAACCATATTAACAGGGTGGTGACCCCAATGGATATTGCTAATACCATGGGGGGTGCGCTCAGTCTTATTTTACTCGATGCCGAAGAGGCTTTTGACCGGGTCGCATGGGGATTCTTGTGGGCAGTGCTACAGTGACGGGGGTTTCAGCCTAATTTTATTCTAGCTATACAAAAGCTCTATTATCAACACACAGCAAGAATCTGCATTATGAATTTAGAATCTAGCCCAGTGCATATCACTTGTGGAACAAGGCAGGGGTGTCCCTGCTCCCTTTTGTTGTTCTGGCTATATATTGACCCATTCATGAAAATGCTTGAATACAGCTCTATTATTGAACCTGTGATATGGCAACAAGAACATTATCGCATTCTGGCATATGCAGATGATGTGGCCGTTGTAACACCGAATCCTTCTACTGCTATACTAGAAAGAGAGCGTTTGGCGTCACAGTTTGGAGCCGTCTCAGGCTATAACTTAACTCTACCAAGACTCAAATATTATGTATTAACATATCAACTTGCGTGGATCAAAGGATAGTTAATGAAGTGACTTACCTAGGGATCAAATTGCGATCCTGCCTAAATGCATTTGCAGAGCTTAATTGGCTATCTTTTTTAAGTGATGTAAAGAAGCAACTGGACAGATGTCAATGTTTACATCCATCAATGGTAGGGTGATTTAACGTCCTGAAAATGTTAGTCCTAGCTAAAATTCTTTACTTTCTGAGAGCCGTTCCACTTGAGATATCTCGGGATAATCTTGCGCTGCTACAATCTGTATGTGCTAGATTTGTGTGAGCACAGTGAAATCGTGGAGAGCTATGCGATTTATGATCTTATCGCGCAAACAAGGTGGTTGGGCTGACCCTGATTTCACCCTATATTACTTTGTATGTATTTTACAGCACATGAATATCTTGCTAACAGGGATAGAAATGTGTAGTGTAGCTGAAGCTCCTTCTATCTTTCAAATTTTACTGGGCAGTGAAGCTAAAAATTGCTTGTTTATCAATTTGGACATGAATTATTATAAGAGGACCCAGTTCAAGGTTTTGATAGCAGCCTTTTACGGTGTGGAGGTCTGTAAAATAATATTACAGCATTGGGAAAATATCCAGGTACACTCCCCTAACTGTTTCCGCTCTTATCTCGTCGATATTTTGGGATCGAATAGTAGATAATTGGCAAAAAAAGGGGTCCAAAGAATAAGAGATCTATACTGTAATAGGGATTTGATGTCTTTTGAAATGCTAGCTGAGAAATTCTTTTAATATCTTCAAATCCGTGACTATTTGTGTAAACATCACTGGAATATAGATCAAAACCTAGTTATTGAAGCTCTGGGGAAGAATGTGTGAATTGGTCTCCTGTATTCGTTATTACTAAATACTAAGGGCAATGATTTAGAGATCCACAATTTAAAATGGGACAGTCGTCTTGGCCGTGTCGGGAGTCGGATTGAAACCTCTATTGACATGGCTGGAAGATTATTTATGGCAGCTAACCTACGTGCACAACACTATAAGACCATTTTTAATGTATATTATACTCCAGCCAAAATGCTTAGATGGGGGGATCCAATGGTGGAAAATGTTTTCGTTGCGGATTCGGTATACTACATATCTTTTATTTATGCATGCATTTAACAGTTTATTTGGCCATAATTGAGAAATTTTTAGAGGAGATATTGGGTGGAACGGTTTGACTGTCTAATGCTCATGTATTATTGAGGATAGATGAAGGAATCGAGAGGGACTCAGTGATGTATAAACATAGGTACCTGATATTCATGGCAACCTCTGTAATAAGACTATGTAAGACTATGTATTGCTTCAATGTGGCTACAGAAGGATGTACCTTCTTTTGAATTGTGGAGGGCCAGAGTTTTAGAATCCTTCAATATTGAATATTGTTTATATGCTCTGAAAGGCAAACGGAAAAAGAAACTTGGCTTTGAAATATGGGGACCAGTTGTAACTTATATGGGCTTATAAATTATAGGGCTTTGTGTTGTGTGTCTCTCTCTTTTTTTCGTTCTACCTATTTTGTGTATTAATCTACGAAATTCTGTACCGCTGACTGATGTATTCTTTTGTGATTTTGTCTTTTTCTGTACGTTCATGGATTAACAATAAAATCATTAAAAAAAAAAGAAAAGATGAGCCCCCTGTATGTCTTTACCCCCACATTGGGTGGGTTGTTTATAAAAAAAGAAAACCTAGTAAAAAAACAAGGCAGCAAGCTCGACACTAGCAGTGTGTCTGCCTTAGATCCGGACTAGTCTGACTAGGGATTCAGCATTTATAAATATGGTTCACCAAGGAAATGGATGCCAAAGTCTCCCCTAACTGGCTTGGCAGTAAGGCTGTCTGCTAAAACTAAAATTGACTATCTACATGTTCATTGGTTAGGTATTTGTTCATTATTTTGCTTCATTATGTCAATGAACAAATTGCATTTTATGAACACATACATTTCAGAAAGTCCTTCAAAGCAGAAGTGAAAAGGAGAACACTGAGGGGCGTCTAAGACAATGGGGGAGTCTTCTCATGGAAGTGCAGAGAAAATGTTAATATGACGGCTGATGTTGTAAGAAGATCAAATAAAAAATAACAACGGTGTTGAGATCCTATATGATGATCAATTGTCAGTTCTGGAGCATAGAGTGCTGCTCATAAATCAAAATTATTGCATAGTGGTGCATGACTGGAATTTCAAGTAGGTAATATTGGTATGTTGTAATATAGCAGAAAAAATATCAAGGACAAATGTATAGACAGGTAAATATGTATTGATGTTCTATATCTAATTTCACATATAGATGCCTTGACAATATATGTTTCATCATGGTATGTAGATGTGGAGTTAAGACTAGTAAATCTTTATTTCCCTATATACATTTACCTTTTGGATATTTTGGTTCTCAATATTTTGGCTACGATATTAAGGTATCACGTTATTCACTAAGCAATATTCCAGACTAACGGACTGAAGTACTTTCTCCCTGAGCTTTAGCAAATGCAAAGCCAGGCTGATGCATTTGACGTAAGGGTTCTTGCATCATCATTGTGTGTACATAATTATGTACCTTTCCAGTAATATACGTTTTAAAATGACTTGGCAAACTAACACAAAGCCTTAACAGACAATAGTTCACAGACCTACTCCAATCTATTCTTAGACAGTGAAATATCTTCTCATATATCAACGTTAATGGGGCTATTCACAAAGGTAGCAAATCTGTGAGTAATTTATGAAAGTTTACTCTTTTGGCTGATCTTTGTTTACGAGAATAAAGTTACTCAAATTTGTAGACTTACATGTCTCTATCACCCCTTTTCTCATATAAAAATGTATGCAAGTTTCATTTTATTTTGAATGTTTACAAGTCAATTCAATTCATTCTATACATAATGCTTTGTCATTTTATTACCTAATAGGTAAATACAAACATTTTGCTTTAAGTGGGATTTATTTAAATGAATCTGTACTGATCAGTTTTACTTAATTTAATATATTTCAATTCATTGAAAACGTAATTCAAAATTCAATTAATATTACTGTAGCATTTTTGTTGTGTTTTACATTTAAATAACTATATAAATGAATTTACATTATTATTTAACGTAAAATATTTTTAATTGTAAGACTTTTTTGAAATTTCCCACATACATTACCATTGGGAGATCTCCACCCTGGTGGCCACGTTTTAGAATTTGTTTTTAGTTTTAATTCAGATAATGATACATTTGTACAAAAAACTATCAGCCTGATTCATGTAGGCAATAGCGCTCGCAAAAGGGCCAGATTCTGAGAATCTGGCCCTTTGCGAGTGCGATTTTTGCATTTGGTATTCATGATACCAAATGCAAAAATCGCTATTTAAGAAGTCGCAAATATGCGAGGAATAGCATTTAAGGAATCTCTATTAGAGATTCCTCAAATGCTATTCATGACACATCCTGAAATTGCGATTTAGCACTTTTGGGGCCGCTATTTACCGAGAGGTCAGACCTGTCGGTAAATAGCAGAAACTCAGAAAAATGCTTTTAAAAGCATTTTTCTAAGTTGCATGTTGCACACACACATGTCCTTTGGACATGTGTGTGCGCAGCACCTGTCCAAATGTGCATTTTAGGGGTGCTACAGGGCGTCCTTTGGACACCCCTGGCACCCTTTCAGTCGCTATCTCATTTGCGAGTAGCAAATTGCTACTCGCAAATAAGGGATACTCCCCATTCATTCCTATGGGCCTCTTGGCCCATAGGAATGAATGGGGAGTATTTGCGAGTAGCAAATTGCTACTGGCAAATAAAGAACATGTAGGAATCGCTATTTTATTAGCAATTCCTACATGAATGCCGTTTTGCGTGTCCTCAATAGCGAGTCGCTATGATTCGCTATTAGGGCCACGCAAAACGGCCCGTACATGAATCAGGCTGTATGTGTCACCTCAGAAAACAGGGAAACTGTTACATTTAAAGCAAAGAAAAAGGTTAATAATGGTAATAATTGTATAATTGCATACTGCATGGCCATAGCTTTCTTCCAGCTGGCAAGCAGCAATATATCTCAGTAGCTATCAAAAAAAGTCTAAGTCTCTTAAATCTTCCCAAGCTTATCCAGAAGTTCCATTGGGAAGAGCATGGGATTGCACAGGGAACAACTTACCCGTCTTTGAATACATATAACACCATCATAATCAACTAAGTTCTGCAGTACTGCCTCCCACTTTCCCAACAGTAGTGACGTTTTTGGAAAATGGTTTATGGGTGATAGGGTAGCCACCTTTCCATTCTCACTATGCTTGTAGAGACAGTTGTGCACATTGAGAAACTTTGCACACAGAGACATCAGAAAGCGTTTAAGTCAGCTCATGACTATTTTATGATTCACCCTTAATCCCACTCCTTTAAATCAAGCCTTTTTTAAAACTATAACTTGTTTGGAGATTGAGCTGTGAGAGTTACTACTATTCATACTGTGCTTGAGTTCTAATCCCTTTATGACCTTTTGAAGTAAGTCTAGACTGCTTGTTGTTGCAAGAATTGAGAGACAAGTTTAGAAAATGATCAAATAAAATATCCACAATGAATGAAATAGGCTTATTCTTTGAAAAGTCAATGGTAAATATCAGTATCTACCACACGAATCACTGACAGAATATCGAAGGTCAGAATATCGACCTACAGAAATATCGACGCAAGAATATTGAAGTCAAGAATCTCAACAGCCTATCTACAATATGGTAAGTACAAAAATATCGGGAAAAAAATATTGATGTCAAAAATATTGTTGTTAAAAAATCGTTTTTTATTTAAGTAAAATTAAAATAGGGTCAAATAAAGTAAATAATAAATATAATTAAAATAAACAGTTAACATTTTAAAAAATGTTAAAAAATTATAAGTAATATATATGATGTAAAAATTAATTAAACAAATACATATAGGGGCCGATTCTGATTCAGGGAAAAAAGCGTCCGTCCGAATTGTATCCAGAGCCCTCTCTGTACGAATTGTACACGTCCGTCCGAAATGCGTAGTACGATCCGTATCTCGTAAATTTGTCCGAATTGTCGCAAACCGTACAAATTGCAAGGGTGAAACTGTATGACACGGACCCTCACAGTGAATCGTATGATTCGTAAACATGCTGTATGACCCGACGAGTATGCTCCGGACCGGGGTATGAGGACACGATTCCTGTGGTCCATGTCAGGTAAGGGCGAATCGTACGGACAACCACACAATCACACACACACCTTACGGTGTGTACACCCCATGATCACAGGGTGTACGCACCGTACACACTGCGATCATGGGTTATGGTGCGTACACCCTGCGATCATGGGGTACGGTGCGTACACCCTATGATCGCAGGGGTACGCACCGTACCCCTGAAGACATGGGGTGTACGCACCATACCCTGGGAGGGCATTCTGTACCTGTTTCGTAGCAAACTCCGCTTCTCCTGAAGTTTTGGGCTCCCATAAAAAAAGCGTTGTACGGTGCGTACCCGACACAAATCGTACTTGCTGGGTTGGGAAAACCTGCTTCGAACCGGACGGATGTTGCTTACAGCGGGTTCCGAGGGAGAATCGTGGGGAGATTAGAGTTGTACGGTCTTTGTACGATTCGTACGGAGTCCATCTCCATCGTACCTACGGGGATGTTGCAGGGTACGATTCGTATGGGAAAAATGCTCCGTACGGCTATTTGAAGTGGTTTTTCCCAAATCGGAATCGGCCCTAAAATGCATAATATATATACTTACCTATTAATATTTTAAATAATTATTTTAATAACTTATACATTGTTAAAAAATATATTATAAATTATAAATACATCTATTCACATAAAACAATAATATAACTAAAAATTAAATGAATATATACAGCAAATAAAAAAAATATGTTTAATATTTTTAAAAATAATTATATACTACATTAATTAAAATATTACACAAAATATTAGATAGCGGAGGGAATAAAATGACTATGCCAACTCCAAACGGTGCAACAGTAGGGAAAGTGTTGCATAGCGTAAGGATAAAAATTACTATTCCAACTCCAAACAGTCGAACAGTAGGGAAAGTGTTGGATAGCGTAGGGGTAAAAATTACTATTCCCGCTCCAGTGAGTGCAACAGTAGGGAAGGTGTTGGATAGCGTAAGGTTAAAAATTACTATTTAGACTCCAGGGACTGCAACAGTAGGGAAAGTGTTGGTTAACGTAGGGTTTAAAATTACTATTCACACTCCATTGAGTGCAACAGTAGGGAAAGTGCTGGATAGCCTAGGGGTAAAAATTACTATTCACACTACAGTGAGTGCAACAGTAGGGAAAGTGTTGGATAGCGTAGGGGTAAAAATTACTATTCCCACTCCAGTGAGTGTAACAGTCTGGAAAATCTAGGGTAGCGTAGGGGTTCAATTCAATTATAAATCTTTATTCTGCACTTAAAAAGACACCATAAAAGCACATACACAATATACACATATTTTAAATACAAGTTTAAAAAAGTATGAGTTACAAAATTGGCTAAAAACCCATTTCATGAACAAAGGGGAAAGAGGAATTTACTTTACGTAATTAAATAGCATTAGAGTCAGTTATTTCACTGGTGTTCCTTAGCCGCAATGCAACCCGCATAAAACTTATAGTGCAAAACAACGTGTGAGCATCTGCGGCTTCCTGAAGAAACCTCAAGGCCATTTTTGCTTGTCTAAGTTTCGTTTCTTAAAGGATCCCTACTAAAAACGTACGTCTTGGGGCGGAATAAAAGGGGCATATTAAAACAAAATGAAGGGTATCCTGCGCAGACCTAGCGTCGCAGCCGCAGGTACCCTTCGCCTCCACTGTGAGAGTGAACCCAGAGGGGACCGCAAGTAAATGATGGAGCATATTTAGTCTAAATCGGGTCATATGATATCGGTTCTGAGCATTATGCATAACCCTCAGATATGGTTCCATTCCTTGCTTCACTGTTAGTTGTCAGTAAGATAAAACAGTGGGCTTACATCTTTCCATCTCAGCCCTAGTCGTAAGTGACCAATCTGAAAAAAGTTTTTTAACCATTGTTTTGTTCTGGCCAGTTAAGGATTCTGGGTCTGTGAAGAAATTCTTTCAGCCAATTGCCTCCATAGAGTCCTTTATGTACTTCAGCCAGGGTATGTGACCCCCTTTGTCACGTTTCAGACAGTCTTTTATAATTTGTCTTGTAAGGACCGCTTCTGGGTTAATCCAGATTTTGACCCAAGCAAGAAGAGTTTTAATTTTAATCCGGTCTTCAATATAAGGCTCTCCAACTTCCTCATGAATAATGAAGGCCGGGGTGCTCTGCAGTAGTTTCAAGATTCTTCTAAGGAATTTATTTTCTTCCACCTGGATCTGTTGCAATTTTTTGTCTATAAAGCCCCATACTTCTGCTCCGTAAGTAACCTTAGCACAGCATATCGATCTGTACAGATTTAATATTTGCTCTGGGGACCATCTACCCAGTCTTCTCCCGTACCCCATAATGGCCCCTGATGATGCCGCCAGCTTCGATCGCGATTTCCTTTTTTATAGATCGGGACTATGGTTGCTGTTGACCAGGAGCGAGGCAGTCCTGCCACCACTGCCTCGTTCAGAACCCTCGTGAGCAGTGGGGCCCAAAGATCCATGTTGCTCAGGTAGAGGTTGGGGGGTATACCATCAGGGCCAGGTGCTTTGTTCTTACTGAGTCCTACTATAGCCAATTCCACTTCTTCCAGGCAAAAGTCCAGTTTTGTGTTTGGGCTTAACCTTGGTTCTTCACCCTGGATTAATTGTCCTGTATAATTATAGAGGCTCTGAAAGTGGGTCTGCCATTGTTCAGGTAAGATATTATTTATTATTTTGGGTGCTCCTGGGTCCTGGAAGCATGGGGTATTAATAACCTTCCAGAATCCCGAGATATCTCGTCTTTCTGCCGCCTCCCTTAAGTCCTCCCAAGCTTGGATTTGTAAGCTCTTTTTTCGACATTTCAGTGCTTTTTTATATTCAGTTCTGTGTTGTGCTATTTTGAGATTATCCCTGGGTTTAGAGTGGAGGCTAAGTTTAAGTTTTTTGTGCGCCTTAGTGCAAACAGAGTCGAACCAACGTGGAGTGGGGGGTACTTTACTATCTTTAGAGGTCTTTAGTAGGTTATCCACATGGCGTGCAATTTCTTCAACTGCGCTGACCACTAATGCTCCTCCCACATGAGGATCAAGACATGTATTTATGGCGTTTAGTCCCTCTGTTATTAGTCTTCTATAAAATTTGTCTCCATCAATCTTAGCCCACTTAATCCTCCTTCCCTGGTCCACTGCCTTTTCCATAACATCTGTTCTATGTGTACATTTTTTAAAATCAAAACCTTTTAGTACAAGTGTCAGAGGATTGTGATCGCTAAAGATGCTTATGTCTATGGCCATACTACTAATGTTTCTCTTTATGAGGGGCAAGACTAGAATGAAGTCAATATACGACTGGCAACCTCTGCCTCTAAATGTTGGGTTGAGGTCTCAGCAAGGTGCATAATATGGACCAAGTTGTGCCTTTTTGTTAATTTCTCTAGGTCCCATCCCTCAGTTATATGTGCAAAATGTGGCCCTTTTGCTACAGTGCATCTTGACCAATCTCTGTTAAATGGTTTTAAGTTATCACAGAGAAGACAATTAAAATCCCCCATAAGTATTATGCGGGGGGGTTTGGTGTCTTATTTAAAGAATCCAGCTTTTCTAGACAGGAGTCCAGTTCCTTAACGACGGACCCCTTTCCCATCATGCCTACGGCATTATACCAATTAAGTAAAAGGAAATTAAATCTTTTAAAACAATACCCTACAGCTTGTATGTTGCGTGAGTCCCAGTTATAATTAAACCAGGTTCCCTGCATGTGAAGGTCTACATACATTATTAATCCCCCAATCGCTCTCCCCGATAATGACTTTATAGCCGGGACAGAAAAACATTTGTACCTATCTAAACTATACAGGTTTGGGTCGACCGCCCATGTTTCTTGCAGGCATATGATTTGAAAGTTATTAATATAGTTCTGCCATTCCTGGGATTCAAATTTAGCTGCTAATCCTGCAATATTCTAGGATATGATTCGAAAATTTTCATGGTTGTCCCCCATGGGTAGTTCTATTAAACCCCTTGGTAAATACTCTTCCTGGTCTACTTCTATAGATGTTGTGTTAGTGCGGGGTTCTAGCATGATGTCACTATCCTGTCTACTTCGATCTGAGGTCATCTTTTGATCTAGTTGTTCTATTATTTTATTTCCCCCTTTTTTGGTTTTCAAATTCTTTTTACTGACTCCCCTACCGTCACTATATCCTATAGCACTCAGGGTTCCAGTTCCTGTTACAGTGAGCTCTTCCTCCTCTGATCTTATAAGGGCGTCTAGAGCGCTAGGTTTCTCCAGTGCAAGTCAGTCCACCTCTTCAAGAGCACTGAACCTATTCCAGTGCACATGCTGAGTTAAGAAAGGGTCATACGCTGAGGTGGCTTGATAAGGCATTTGCCATTGAGCCGGTCTATACTGAGGTTCCATCTGTTGAACCCTATTCATGGGAATTCTATTTGTCTGCACCGGTCTTTGGGGTGTATATGGATAGAAGTATGATAGATGTAAGGGGTGAATTTGTGTGTGAGATCTACTAGGGGGTGCATTGCATATATAATTCACTGCTGCAATGTCTCTGAAATTGACTGTTATTATATCCTCTGCTATTGTTTTTATTCCTCTCCCAATCCACTCCCCCCTTCTTACTGTAAGGATTTCACCACAAATATTAGGGGGTAGGGGTCTATTTATCTGCAACCACTGCACACATTTATTCTTTAGTTCCAAGTGTGTTTCCCTTTTCCCCTCTTTTAGTGGTGGAACTCCTGTCAATACGACCACGAAGGGCAGAGCTTCAGGTGGAAGATTGATTGTCCTAAATCGGGTCGATGTTATTTTATTTACTGAAGCATTCGTTAACAGGGGGGGTGTTTGCCGTAGAATTGTCTTTTGGGGTTTGATCTATTTTTTCATTTGGTACTTGAGCAGTTCCTTTACATTGTTTTGTTTGGCCCAGTGTTGTCTCATTAGAGCTACAAGGGTTTGAGGATGTTGGGGCTTTTTGTGCTGCTGGGGTATTCAGTTGTTTTGCTCTCTTTAATTTATTTGGTGCCGATTCATTTGTTGGCGCTACCTTATCTTTTGTTATTTTTTTGGGCGTGCCCCCATCAAGTCCCACTTTTGATGAAGCGTTATCCTGTGCCAGTTGTCTTGTTGGGCCGACTCCTTTATTATTTATTAGAGAAGTTAGTCTATCAATTTTAGACATAAGGAGTTTGATCAGGGCAGTGATTGTGTCTTCTAGATCAGCTTTCAGGTCGGCCACCATATTAGCAACCCAGCAAGGAATTCCTGGTGTGGAGGGAGTTATGGGTGCCACTAAATTATGATTTGTAGTTTTTCTTTGACCTTTTTTTTTGCCCTGTTTTAAACATTCTCTGGGCCTTTTTCCCTCCATGTTATTTGATTTCGCCTTTTTTGTGTCACATGTGGAACTTAAATTAGTGTGAGTATTCATTGTCTCCTTCGTGTTCTCAGTAGAAGCCTGAGCGCACGGGAGTTCAGCAAAGGAAGAAGTGACACCAAGGCTGATATCTGGGTCGTCTGTAGCGTCTAAAGTAACTACTGAAAGATCAGTAGCCGCATCCTGCGTGTCTTGGATAATTGTCATTGGTGGTAGAGGCATCCTTCTCTCCGTGTTTGCTATCGCATTGGTTACGACCCCTATTGTCTGCTGTAACATTTTGTCGATGGCAGTGAGTGTAGGTACCGGTTGTGGGATGTCCGCTTTTTGTTTGGTACTCGATCTTAAGGTAGGCATCCTGGTGCTTTTAGATAGCTTCCTCATAGTTGGTCACCTATCAACACAACATAGACAGCTTTGATAACCGTTTTGGTGGACTAGATACAGTAATACCTTGTGTGTAGCAGTGCGAAGGCTTCAGGGGGGTGCCCCAGCCCAGCCTCTTCTGGCCTCTGAGGGCAGTAGAGGGCCCGCCCTTTGCCCGGGCTTCGCTCCGGGCGTCCCGCGTGCGTCCCACGACGCTGAGGGCTCCGTGGTTTTCTAGCCCCTCCTGGCGCTCCAGTCGCGTCAGGGCTACGCACCGCCGCAGAGACTGTCGGGATTTGTGATCCCGGGCGGCAGCGCGGATGGTGGAGGTTTCCGTCAGCGCTCCTGCGCTCTTACGGTCGGCAAGGGACTCTTGCAGGGTTCTACTCAATTACTCTCCGCTACTTTCAGGCAAGTAAATGGTCTCCCCCGCTCCACCGAGGGCTCCGTGGTTTTCTAGCCCCTCCTGGCGCTCCAGTTGCGTCAGGGCTACGCGCCGCCGCAGAGACTGTCGAGATTTGTGGTCCCGGGGCGGCAGCGCGGATGGTGGAGGCGTCCGTCAGCGCTCCTGTGCTCTTACGGTCGGCAAGGGACTCTTGCAGGGTTCTACTCAATTGCTCTCCACTACTTTCAGGCAAGTAAATGGTCTCCCCGCTCCACCAAGGGCTCCGTGGTTTTCTAGCCCCTCCTGGCGCTCCAGTCGCGTCAGGGCTACGCAGGGCAGAGACTGTCGGGATTTGTGGTCCCGAGGCGGCAGCGCAGATGGTGGAAGTGTCCGTCAGCGCTCCTGCACCCTTACGGTCGGCAAGGGACTCTTGCAGGGTTCTACTCAATTACTGTCCGCTACTTTCAGGCAAGTAAATGGTCTCCCCCGCTCCACCGAGGGCTCCGTGGTTTTCTAGCCCCTCCTGGCGCTCCAGTCGCGTCAGGGCTACGCGCCGCCGCAGAGACTGTCGGGATTTGTGGTCCCGGGGCGGCAGCGCGGATGGTGGAGGTGTCCGTCAGCGCTCCTGCGCTTTTACAGTCAGCAAGGGACTCTTGCAGGGTTCTACTCAATTGCTCTCCGCTACTTTCAGGCAAGTAAAGGGGTTAAATTAACATACTTATTAATTAAATATTTTTGTAAAATAAATAACATACAAATAATTGATTAAGAAAACAATTAATAATAAAGACCAATAAAAATAAATAATAGTTATTTAAATACCATTAAATTACTTCTCACCCTATTCCCCCATAAACACACAACCCGCTACACATAAAAAAGAACACAATTATTTAATTATCAATTAATCAATTAATAAAATTTAATTACCAATGAAATGAAAAATGTACTAACAAAACATTAATAATAAATACCAATTAAGAAACATTAATAATGATTTAATTATAATAAATTACTTCTCATCCTATTCCCTTATAAACCCACAACCCACTACACATACAAAAATAACACAATTAATGTAGTTATCAATTAATCAATTATTAAAAAGTATTTACCAATTATTAATAAAATTACAAAAAAATAACAATAAAAATAAATACAAAATAATAATAAATTAATTATAATGAATATCATTATAAATGAATCGATTAATAAAAAATAATTTCCACTTAATTAACAATAATTTAATAACCAATAACAATTAATTAAAACATATTAATTAATTATAATTACATTACTTCCCACCCTATTCCCCTATAAACCCACAACCCGCTCTGATACTAAAACGCAAAATGTACTTTAAAAAAATACTAATTTCTAAACATTTAATACATATATTAAAAAATAATAAAAGTACATTACAAAAAATGTGAAACATACATATAAAATACATACTAAAATATATAACACACATATATATATCGATATTATTAACAAAAATATTTTTGCTAATGATATTACTTTTTTCGATATGAAAAAAATAAATATTACTTACCTTAAGGTCGATTTTCCGGTCACTGATATTCTTAACATCAATATTCTGTGCCTACGATATTAAAATATTGATATTAGTGTAGGTCGATATAACAAAATTGATATTTTGACTGCGCATCCTACCACACATACAGCCCAGTAACCATCTACCTCCATAGACCTAGATCCAGTGGGTATATTATAGCCATGAATTTAGGATACTTGATCTTCTGCAAGTAAATATGCTGGAAATTAACACTGTATTATAAAGCTGGGCAGGACAACAGCACATTTATCCATTATTTTGTTTTAGGTCACATGGGAAGGGCATTTGATCGATTCATATTCTCTTGAAATGGTAGGAGGTCCCCTGAGGGTCCATAGTTACAGCCTATTCACCTCGATCGTCACTGAACATAGTAACCTTTCTGGCTATTACAATAAAGGGTTTTATTTTTAACTAATAGATGAGTCTTCCTATAGATTCTAATTTCATACTGGGAAAATAGCCCTGCTTAGTCCATAAAGAGGTTTGGACATTATCCATTTTTGCAGTTTTTTTTTTCTGCAAACTTCTCCATCATATTTCTGTCTTCCTTTTTCCAAGAAAAGCAGACTGAGTATGGCCATTGGTTATGGCAGTACAAGGTCATTGGTTGACCAGGCATGAAACAATTATCTAATTTCCTCAGTCCACTGTTTTTGGTATCTCAAGTTCATCCTTATAAAATCAATATTTTAATGAGTTTGCCAGCAGAATATGAGTGCTGCCACTAGATAGATGGCAACATTTACAGTTCTGAGAAGTGATTTAAAGATCTCGAAAGTTCCTCTTCATTACAATTTAAGTGGTGACCTTTTACATGTATGTTTAGAATCCTTTGTGGCAAGAGAATAGTTCTTCAGGCCTTTCAGCCACATAAGTCATCTTGGGTCCAAAGGCGCTGGAACTTCATGAAATGCATACACTGCAACCAGAAGCAGAGATGCAGCACTAAATTGTGCATTGGGGTAGAGAGATGTTGGATAAGTAATAGCCCTTGGACCATTTCTTGGGAGTCCTAGGATTAACCTGTATTTGCTAGCTGCTAGGTCTTGTTTATGAAGATATTCCTCTTATGTTGTACATGCTCAAAAATCTTTATTACACAGAGATACTTACTTTGAAGTTGCAGGTATTACTGATCACCTGCTTCACAAGCAGCTCAGAATCATCCAGTTGTATTTTTTTTTCGGAAAATGAAACGGAACAGCAAAAACAATTCAATAAGCTGTTGACTAAGCAATGACACATACT
This sequence comes from Lissotriton vulgaris, assembly GCF_964263255.1. Taxonomy (NCBI): domain Eukaryota; kingdom Metazoa; phylum Chordata; class Amphibia; order Caudata; family Salamandridae; genus Lissotriton; species Lissotriton vulgaris. Next base: position 1,475,646,989 of record NC_141685.1, read on the forward strand.
CCGATATGACATTTCAATAGTTAATGAACAAGCCAAGGAATTGGCAATGAAATAGAGAGACAGCAAATATTAGACTACCGACATCATATTACAGCCACCAGTGAGTCTACCCCCCCCCACTGTTATTATCCACCTATATCTCCACTCAGTCCATCAGCCATTCCTATTGCCCAGCCGCATCATTCCTGTCTGGGTCCTCCAATCATGCGGTGTCTGCTTTATTGCTATACTGTATTGTTTATGAATAGATATGTGTTTCGTAAGTGACTTATGCAGTTGTAACGTCACATAAAAATCCGTAGTGTTGTTGCAAAGTAATATTTTTTAAGCACTCCATTACAGGTGGCACTGGCCGCCTTGCCCCAGGTGAGGCACTCTTGTTTAGCCACCACTTGCAACTAGCATCAGTGCAGAGAACCTGGCTTACTGAAACTAGTGGTTCCCTAACATATCCCTACCAGGTTTCCAGATTGCTTATGTCTGACATTTCCATGGTTTCAGTGTACGTATGAGTGACACTACAGCCAAATGAGTCACTATTTGAGTGATACTTATCTTTTACTGTGTGTAATACAATTGATTTGAATATTCAAAGTGCTTTCTCAGTCATGTGCTGTGCCCTCATAGCACTATAAATAGACAAGTCACAATTCCCTGCTGCATCGACCAGGGCTCATTTCTATTTGTTTCTGGTTGCACACACACACACACACATCTGCAGAGAGATCGCATTAACCAACCAAATGTGGTTTCATAATGTACAAGAGTGCGCATTTCCCACCCTTGAGCTTGCATTTATCTTTCAGTTAAGGTGTGTGCATTATTGTATGTGTAGTTACCTGAAGGTGAAAGCCAACAAACATGCAGACAGAATGAATTGTTCTTTGTAACCACTCTTTGCACTGCTCACCCCCACTCTCTGATATGTTGCCCATTGCACTCAGTTCAGAGTACAGAAGTGACTGCTAAGGCAGGCTGAGCCTGAGTCAGCGGAGAGCGTCTTGGAAAGTGACTCCTGTAGAAAACAACAGGAGCATTTGGCAGCATCCTCGATCCTGGTGCCATCGGAGGTGAGCAGAGGCTACATAAGTAGGTGGGGGGCGGCAGTCTGGATCCACATAACTGGGGGAAATCTGAGCAAAATAAGGAGAAAAGGTATTTTAGAAATCCAACCAAGAGGGATATGCTTTTCATGTGAAGGTGGAAGTCCCCAATAAAAAAAGTTAAATCTCAGGGACACTCATAAGGGTGAGGTATTTGAGAGAATCAGAGAACAAGGGCATGTAGCAGGGACTCGAAACAAGGCTGTGCATGTCAAAGTCCCATACGAGAAGGAAGGCCTGAGGTGCACCTAATTGGGTATGCAGTAGTCTTTTGGAGCTGAAGACCAGTTTTACCATATGCTACTCACCTCCCAACATCACGTTCATAGACTGTTATTCATCTGCTAAAATAACCAAATTAGCACTCTACTCTTACTTCCCCCTTTCTGAAACACACATGAGTTGGGCCCCTCTCACCTCCAATGACACTAGAACGCTGCCAATGCTCTCGGCCCCAGTTGCCTCTCTTGCAGTGAAGCAAGGTTACACGGGTGGAGCTTGGCAACGTCCTGTGACAGGGCAGGGCTTGTGAGCATTGTCACTGTTAAGTAAACACAGGACAGTCTGTGCACCAGTATGTGTCCAATGCCCCATCAATCCGCATTGATTTAAAAAATATATATCATCTTTGCTTAGAAGAGCGTATGTATGTATGACACCTGTGCAAACACAATGAGTGAGACAATTAATTTTCATTTGAAGAGGCAGTAGGCTGCAGGGCAAACCAGTTTTAGCGTGCTGGTAGACTGATTGATATTAATGCAGCTGAGCTCTAGCATTAGCCCACCTCGTCGTGGGTGGTCCCAGGGGCACTATTATACGTGATTAATGCATTTTATTTCAGTGATGTGGACACCAGCACTAAAATGTGTTCATCTTACTTCTGATGCGTGGTACTTGGTAGGGATTCCCAGGAATGCCACAAATGGGAAAGAGTCATATGTTACACAAATTATCTCTGTAAGTATACCTTGCCAGTACTTAGCTATCAGCGTAGAATCCCATGTCAGACATATAAACTATTATTATCCCCATGCATCTGTAGCACCACGTCCAATCCAAAGGGCTTTAACAGCTTAGGGATATAATACACCCTGGTGTAAGTACTTATAAAGCCCTCGATGCCTATCTGAAGCAATGACCCGCAACCCCCCCCCCCCTCCTCTCTCTCTTCTCTTTTCTTTTCTCTCTCTCTGGCTCCACTAGGCAAATAAGTGCACATTGCAAGACATGCCCAAAGTAAAACAACTGTATGTTTTTGTATATGTAAAATTTATTTTCAATAAAAATATTTTGAAATAAAGTAACGGCCTTTGCTTGATATACAGAGACAGTAGTCTGAGAGCAGTTGATCATCCGAATGGGTAAACCCAAAGGGGCCCATTAGGATGGCGGGCGGATTGCCCCCGCCAGGCTGGCGGTAGCCACCGCCGGCCTGGCTGGGGCAATCTGCCCGCCATCCTCACCTAAATAACCCCCCGCCATATTAGGATGGTGCGGGGACCGCGGCGGACGGTTTGACCGTCTGCCGCTTTTCCGCCCTGGTCGCCTTGCGACCGGGGGGAAAAGGTCCAATATGGTGGCGGTGTCTAATAGACACCGCCAGCCATATTAACATGGGCTTTTTCAGATGCCTTTCAGTGGCCGCATGCGGTCTTCACTTTGGGGGCCACCTGTGGGCCGCCAGACTGAAGGAGAGGTGGGGGTGCACACGAGGGGTACCTGTGGTACCCCCCTGCATTTGCATAAACAAAACGGCAGGCATTGCGCGGTGCCTGCCGCTTTGTTTATGCAAATGCATATGTGCATTTTTAGCATTGTGGCGGACGGTGCAGAGAGCACCGCCCGCCACAATAGTAAAAATGCAGGATGCACCCGCCACAGTGGCGGGCGCATCCTAATACCCCTCACAGGACCCCGCCCTTATGGCGGGCGGTCCCAATAACCAATAGGATGGCGAGTGGACTAAGTCCGCCCGTCATTCTAATGAGCCCCTAAGTCTACATACAAATGTCATTGGGAAATGTTGGGTTTCATCATTTTCTTGTTAACCAATATATTATAAACACAATGCATGATGCGGTGTGGTGATGGAGAGACAATCAACCAGTGTAATGCATTTTTGTCACAGGAGTCTGCCAGGAAAAACGGGGAGAAAGTCTTATAACTAATCTTATAGTATGTAAAAACTATCCTTGGGGTCAGTAGACCCCAGTTCTTTAAATTTGGACAATTTTATGAAAAGTCAATGGGGGAAAATGTCACCAATTTAAAGGAGTCCCACCATTCCAGTCGTGCTTGTCCTCATGCTCAAATCATTACAGTTCTCACTGAAATGCTGACGAGATTACTTAACCCAATGAACTTTGAATCTCTAATACAATAATTTACAAACCTAAATTGCTTAAGACTCATGTTTATGTCAAATGTTATTTGACTGAACTGTGCGTCCGGTTAGATTTGGTCATAATAGAGAGGGCATTAGAGATGTCTGGGATTTGGTAGAACTATCCCTCCTATCGTCAAATTAAGACCCATCAAGAAAGCCTACTCCTCTGATTATGGATTCGAAACTTAGAGGGATAGATCTAAAGAAGACTTTTCTCTGATTGTAGGAGGGCCCAGTGCTGTTAGAGTAAACTGAGAAAGCTGTACATGCTTTTGTTAGGTGAAGTACATAGTATGCTTGAGTAAGATCGAGATATTAAAATCTTCATAGTTAGCATTATGGATCTGTGCAACCCAGAGGTAAGGCTTGAGTCACTAGACCACCAGACTGTACCAATCATATTGTGGAGTCATTATGTCCCACTAAAGTGTGTATACTTCTCACCCATGCTATTCCCACCAGTAGTCTACAAATATTCCTAAGAAAGGTGGATCCAAACAATAATAAAAACATATGGAATGTGGGAGTACCACCATTTTAATCATTGTCCAACCTGTCCTGTAGTTTAGTAACCATTTCCCCATTATTGTCCTAAATTATTGTCCTAAATCATAATTTCTATATCTCTGTGTATTTTGACCCGCAAGTAGCAGACTGACTTTGCTCTGCACTGAAGTGAAAACTAGAAGTCTGAGTTCACTGCAAAAATATAAAAAGAAGAGTTTCTGGTTTGATCCAATTATTCTTCAGCCTAGATAGAATGCATAATATGGCAATTGTGCTGATTAACGACGGCAGGTTTTGGTTTGACTTTTATATGTACAGCAGGATGTCAACCACATACAGGGACACTAGATAGCCCCATCCACCTAGTTATAGTCCACCTGTCGGTGATGTTTGCCTAGTCATAGTCCACCGGTAGAGGATGATCCCTAAGCACACAGGCAAGAGGCTCATTTGCCAGAAAGAGGACAAACAAGCGTAGTGCAACTCATCACTGTGAAGTTATTTGATACGCTCCCATTCACTTTAACTCCAATCGTGGGCAATGAGTATAATAATGATATCCAGATGAGTATGTCTTCTCATCAGTCATCCTCCTTAGGGAGGTAAACACATACCTTCACTCTAGTAAGTCAAATGCCTTTTTGACATCTAACATTGCCACTGTAGCAATTTGCTCTTGTTCAATCTGGTATGTTATCGCTAATAAAACTTGGGGGCTATTCATGGTTGTGTGGATAATCTCAGACTTGTTGGGTAGAACCAGATTACTCATATATGGCATGAGGCTTGTGGCTACAATTTTGATCAATATTTTCATGACTGTATTATTCTGCGATATTTGCTATGAACACATTGCTGAGGCTATGCCAAGTTTAAGAAGTGTTATTATTACAGTATCTCATAATGTGGATATAAGGTAGATGCTTATGTGGCCCTCCTCATACCACCACTGGCAGGGGCCTCTCTCCTAGTCATAAACTGAATTGCCACATTACCATCAGTAATTGAAATCAGATGTGATAGTGGGTTGCATTTGTGTTCCTCGTGCCAGGCTAACGTGATACTTCCCAACTACATCCATATAACAATGTCTGCAATGGATTCAAGGGCATTCACATAGCAGCCTCTGAAATAATATCTGGCATGGGTCTGCACACCTTCCCCTTCTCATGCTTATTGTTGTAAGTGTACACTTTATGAAGCCGTGATGGAATGTGTATGTGTATAAAAGATTCTAAGGTTCTAGCAGTGACCGGTTTGTCAGTTGCTGCTGGTGTGTGTGTAGTAGGTTCTAAGGTTTTAGCAATGTCCTGTTTGTCAGTTGCTGCTATGATCTTGGAAGCAAGGAGATGTTCAGTGCATGTTCATGTAGTGGACGCTTTGTATACCAATGACGCATGATTGAGGCAATCTTCATTGAGTAAGATCACTTACTTCATATTGGTGGTGAGCGAAAATCTATTGGGTTCTCACCGACTCCATGGTCAATGCATCTTCCACATTTGGTTCCCCTTTCAATGAAGGAGTTGGTGTAATACGACTCAGAAATTGGTCCAACTGTTGGACTGAGGAGAGACCACCTGACACGTTAGTGTAGCTCAGTGCGAGATAGCTTATTTTGGGCCAACATCATTGAGGAGAGCACAGCCCACTAATGCATGACGGGAGCAGCACGTGAGGAGAGTGGAACACGGGAGGAAAGTGTGCACTTACCCTAGCCCCAGCGTGAGTTTTGATGCAAGTATTATTTACTGGTATTATTTATTTATACATGGTTCATTTTGCTGTTTTGTTGTCAGTTAAGTAGAGGAGAAAGTGTTGTAAGTGTACACTTTATGAAGTCATGATGGAATATGTATGCGTGTAATCCATTCTGAACTTCTAACAGTGACCGGTTGTTGCTAGGATCTTGGAAGGAAGGAGGAGTTCACGACATGTTCTTGTTGTGGGTGCTTTGTATACCAACACTGCCTGTTTGAAGCAATCTTCATCAAGTAGGATCACTTACATCATTTAACCTCGATGGGATTGTGTGGAATTAAATTGGGGTGGGCAAACTTTGTGTAATTTGCTTTTTTGCAAGATAAGGAAGTGTGAGCAGTGATGCATCAGGGCCATAACTAACTGCTCCCACAGTTGTGTAATGTCAAGTTGGCCCATTAGAGCAATAGCTGCAACATCGGCCGCTGTAATGAAATTGGCAGAAACCGGTCCTGGTAAACAGCTTGGCCACACCCCCAGACCCTTGGGGTGCTAGCCAAGCACTTTGCCAAGGCAGGTTTTGGGTCCCAGTCCGGCCCTGGTAGAATGGTAGAAGGTGTTGGATTTAACTCCAACACCTTCCCTACAGTGTTGGATTGCACCCAATCTCTGCAAGGCCATCAACATTTCCTTCAAAACCGTGACCTTTCCGGAGAGCAGGAAGCATGCTGAGATCAACGCCTTACTCAAAAAACCCAAGGTGGACCCGAGGGACCTCAAGAACTTCCAGCCCATCTCCATGCTCCGGGTTCCCAGCAAAGGTCATCGAGAAAAAAACCGTCAGCAGACAGCTGACCCGCAAACTTGAGGAGAACAACGTCCTGGACCCGTCCCAGTCAAGATTCCGCAGCAATCACAGTACTGAGGCTGCCCTCATTGCCACCACCAATGACATCAGGGCCCTGCTGGAGAACGGCGAAACCGCAGCCCTCATCCTCCTGGACCTATCAGCTGCCTTCGACACTGTCTGCCACTGCACCCTACACACACCTCCACAATGCAGGGATCCGATACAAGGATCTGGAATAGAACACCTCCTTTCTCTCCCGCAGAACCCAGAGAGTCTGCCTCCCCCTTTCTGTTCCGAAGCATCCGAGATCATCTGCGCCGTACCCCAAGGATCCTCCCTCAGCCCAGCATTGTTCAACGTCTACATGGCACCGCTTGCCCACGTCACCCGACTGCACAACCTCAACATCATCTCCTATGCCGGCGACACCCAACTGATCCTCTCCCTCACCAAGGACCCCCTCACTGACAAAGCCAACCTCCACGAAGGAATGAAAGCCGTCGCCGAGTGAATGCAGAACAGCCGTCTGAAGCTGAACTCGGACAAGACAGAAGTCCTCATCCTCGGCTCCAACCCTTCAACCTGGGACGACTCCTGGTGGCCGTACGCACTGGGAACAGCACCGACACCCACCGACCACGCACGCAACCTGGGGTTTATCCTCGACTCAACACTCTCCATGACCAAGCAAGTCAACGCTGTCTCGTCCTCCTGCTTCAACACCCTCTGCATGCTCTGCAAGATTTACAGGTGGATCCCCACCGAAACAAGAAGAATGGTCACTCAAGCCCTTGTCAGTAGCAGGCTGGACTACGGAAAGGCCCTCTATGCAGGAGCCTCGGACAAACTCCTGAAACGACTACAACGCATACAGAATGCCTCTGCATGCTTGATCCTCGATATTCCTTCGCCACAGCCACATCACACCACATCTGAGAGACCTGCACTGGCTTCCCGTCAACAAGAGGATCACCTTCAAACTCCTCACCCACGCACATAAGGTGCTCCATAACCCCGGGCCGGCATACCTCAGCAGGCAACTCACCTTCTACACCGCGAACCGACAGCTCCGCTCCGCCGACCTCGCCCTCGCCACCATTCCCCGCATCCGATGAACGACTACCGGCGGCAGATCCCACCTCGCCGCCAAGACCTGGAACACCCTCCCCATCCTTCTATGGCAGACCCAAGACCTACTAACCTTCAGGAGGCTCCTCAAGACCTGGCTATTCAAGCAGTAGCAGCCTGGCTATTCGAGCAATAGCAGCACCCCTCCCCCCCAGGGCCTTGAGACCCTCACGGGTAAGTAGTGCACTTTACAAATGTCTTGATTGATTGATACTGTTGCACAGACTGGAGTTGAAATAGTACATTATACTATTCCAACATCCAGTGCAACCCAGACAGCAAGTTGGGGTAAAAAATTGGTGTTGCGACGCATGCGGGCTAAAAGCATGCGTTGTAACATCATACAAACCCACACTGCAACATAAAATATTTGAATTGTACAACTAATCTAAGCTTGGCTAGCTGAGAGTTTTAAGGGGTCCAATAATATGGCAATGACTTGACTCTGTGATCAGGTGTTCAAATCTAAGAAATGGAGGATTTCTGCATCAGGATTCTCACATCTGGAAGCACAGACAGCAGTACTTTCAGGGTCGGAAAGATTTAATGATGATGATACTAGTACATTGCTTATTTACCTGGTGATGTTTGGTACTAAAAATGAAGATGATATCAGCTGTGATAAATAAAATCAATGGTGAAAGCCCCATGCCTGCCCTAAATGCGAATCTAGAAGAGCGGACTGCATATACATGCTAAGGGAGTGCACCACGGTCCCATCATACTGGCAAGTAATCACTTGAAATGTGTCATGGATCACCAGGAGGAGGTCATTGGGTTTCCTCTTAATATGTATCTTAGGTTTTCGACCTCAGGTGAAAAAAACGTTAAGAAGGGTATTGACTGTTCGTTAATACTGAGAAGAACAAGGGTGTGCAAACTGCACGTACTATATTTTCACGTAATTATGCAACATTTGGGGCTAATTACAAAAAAATATGCATAATTATGCAAAATGCAATTCCCGTATTTAGGATTAATATTTTGGCATGAAATGTGTGGAGGATGCGATTTGCCCCATAAAATACTACAAAAAGTAGAAGTGCCAAAAGAAACAGTGACTCACGTTCTGGTTGTTCATGTTGCTTTGCTACTCCCACACTATAATTTTACCCTGAGTATGGTATTATTATGCAAGGTGGTGTAATGGTGTAATTCACATACAAGTATAACAATAAGTTCCAGAAATGTATGTGAGTCATGCTTGTGTAATATCCTTGAAAAAAGTGGAATCACAATCCTTTTATGTCACAAAGCATTTTTGCACACACGTTGGGCTGGTGGATCCCACATAGGCCTCCTTACTATTTGCCAAAAGTTAAGGGTTGGAGATACTAAGACAAGAGAGATTGATGTTGGCCTTTATCTCCAACTCTAATTCTGCTTTTCATGAGTTAAAGTCCCCAGAATGGCGATTAACTGGCTGACTGATATTTTTCTGGTACCGTTTCAGCAGGATTTCCCCAATTCTGGCTATTATTCCACTTACACTTACCACCTGCTCTTAGCAAATGGTAAAATGGTGGAGAGTCCAGAGGAGGTCCTAGTACATGAGCCTAGAGTAGGGATTAAAGGCCTGGGGCTCGATGAGGGTGCATGCCTCGCTCGTTTGGTGCTGTGTGAGGGGGTACGTGACGGCACTCTCTGCCCCAGGTCATTGCTTCTGTGCCTTGTTTGCTTTGCCAGGTGAGTTTCTGCACGATTTATTAACTTTCATATAGTGCTGGCTAGACCCAGAGGCATCAGAGCACTTTACCGGAGCAGAGTTACATAGGTTACAAATTATAAATTGTTACAGAAGGTACAACAGTTACAAGTTACATCCGTTGGTTCATGTCATGGAGAGGGGTAAAGGGGTAATGTAAAAGGGTGACGGGGAGGGATATTAGACGGAGCATATACATAAGTGTAGACAAAGCGGGCAGGTGGAGAGGAATTCAGGAGAGAGAGGAAAGGAAAAGGGGAGGTAGCCAAAAAATGAAGGAGGGAAGGGAGGTGGAGGGGTAGTGCACACAGCGTGGAGACGGTGAAGTAACTGTGTCTGACGTCCAGATGGGTAGTAGACGCCTCTCCGCGGTACAGGGATCATTCTTAGTCCTCAGTTATGTGTGATTCCCTTGTCACTGTGGACTCTCTCAGCGGGGTCGCTGAGACTCCAGGGCATAGTTGCTAGATCCCTCCCCAACAAGGGGAGAGTACTGCTTTGGTCCCGGGCACACTCTGAAGAATGAAAGAGGCAAGAGGTAGGGGAGGGGGTAGGAAACCCAGCGGGAACACAATGTCCGACGTCCGTCAAGGTAGGAGACCGCTCCCAATGGTAAGTGGATCAATCCCAGTCCTTCACTATGTGTGACACCCTTGTCACTGTGGACTCTCTCAGAGGGGTCTCTGAGACTCCAGGGCAAAGATGCTGGATCCGTCCCCAACAAGGGGAGTAGGACTGCTTTGGACAAGTGCATAGTTATGGGGGCCATTAAGGGAGTCAAGCTGGTGAAGAAAGGCACTCCCTGTAAAAAGGTCTAATGGCATTGCCTCTTCCCACTTGGCTAGCGCCATGTTGACAAAGCACCAAATCGCCAGGCTGGAAGGAGGAGCTTTGTGTTGCTCGTAGAGTTGCCATTATAAGGACAGGCAACACGCTTTAAAGCTTTAAACAACAGCCGCAGAGCCCCTAATAAAGTCAAAAATGCGGCAAATACCTCATCGGGTGTACATCCGCTTACACAATTGGAAGGAATTGGAGTAGCTCCCAGCCTGCTTATATTTCTTAAACCTTTAAATTTGTCTTAGCCGTCGGGCCGGTGCCATGCTGCGATGCTAATTATCGTGACTTATTCTTTTCTCCCCTCACCAGGGTTTTTGGTGCAGGAGCTGGAAGCTCGTGCAGCATCACTGATAACCAGAGTAGGGATCCACAAGCGGCCTCTGATCGTGCCACTGCCTGTGCTGCTGTTGTTGGGCTCTGCCGCACCAGGAATGTGCTTGATCGGCCGCTAGGTGCCATCTTGCCTCCCATCTGATTCGCAGGGGGAGGGGTCAATACGCCGGGGAAACCTCCACGCTCACTAGTCTCATCAGCAGCTGGTTCCCACAAGCCACTGCAACATGCAAGACTCCTCTGCTCAGTGGGGTCATTGGTATTGGCGCACTGGTACCATGATGGAGGGTAAAACCAGGAGAATACCGATACAGCAGGTGGCATGAGGAATCTTATATGAAATTACTGCCAATAACAAAGCCCGATGCCGTAACTCTCGAGATCCGTCAGCTTAGAGTCAGGCTTCATTCGTGAAAAAAAGCTCTGCTTAACACAGTGATCAATTGTAAAGAATAAATACCTTGTAGTAAGGTGAGAGCAGTAATATGCAATGAAATCCAGCGATACCAAGGATTGTGATTAGAGTATTGCCACATATGGAGGTCTGGTGCGGGAATGCTCAGAATTCGCCATTTTTGAAAAGCTCTTTCACTCTGGGCCAAAAGTTACATCAGGTATTATTTCCTAGCCCCAATTTAAATGTCATCTCTCATAACACCCTCGGGAACAGCAGACCTTCATTATTCTAATCCTTGCGCTCTGACACTTTCACAAGAGATATAACTCCGGAGTCGCCCCATTCGGGCTCCGTTCCAGGGCAGAGAGATGCGATCAAGCAGCCTCTGTTGTCCAAGCCACGCCGTATTGAGGGGTTTCTGCTTGGCTATAGTATGCACCTAAGCCAGAACTCACCACTCTAGTGAGGGTAAGGGAGTTACACAAACATGATAACCCTTTCTCACCCCCTTGCTAGCTTGGCAGAGCAGTCAGGCTTATCTCAGATGATTCAGAAAAGGGGGATTCAAGCAAGCCGGGCCGAAGACGGCTGAAATGCCAGAAACCGGTCCCCGGTAGCTTGTTTCCTTCCCAGTGTAAGAATTGGCTTTTGTAGTTTGGTTTGCCCTGTTCCCATCATGCACTGGGACAGGAACAGACTAATTTGCATACAGCCAGGTTCTGAAACTGGGATGGTGCAGTGAGCTAAAAAACGGTGTTGGATCTAGCCCTGATCTCTTGACTGGGTGAGAGTATTCTGTTTAATTCAGAGACTCTGTCCCTCACCACCCCTTGTTGTAAATATTTTTGTCCACCCTAAGCGTGGAAGGGTATACTCAGATGTGAGTCCCTTGCTCATTGCACCATCAGGATTCAAGCAAGCCGGGCCGAAGACGGCTGAAATGCCAGAAACCGGTCCCCGGTAGCTTGTTTCCTTCCCAGTGTAAGAATTGGCTTTTGTAGTTTGGTTTGCCCTGTTCCCATCATGCACTGGGACAGGAACAGACTAATTTGCATACAGCCAGGTTCTGAAACTGGGATGGTGCAGTGAGCTAAAAAACGGTGTTGGATCTAGCCCTGATCTCTTGACTGGGTGAGAGTATTCTGTTTAATTCAGAGACTCTGTCCCTCACCACCCCTTGTTGTAAATATTTTTGTCCACCCTAAGCGTGGAAGGGTATACTCAGATGTGAGTCCCTTGCTCATTGCACCATCAGGATTCAAGCAAGCCGGGCCGAAGACGGCTGAAATGCCAGAAACCGGTCCCCGGTAGCTTGTTTCCTTCCCAGTGTAAGAATTGGCTTTTGTAGTTTGGTTTGCCCTGTTCCCATCATGCACTGGGACAGGAACAGACTAATTTGCATACAGCCAGGTTCTGAAACTGGGATGGTGCAGTGAGCTAAAAAACGGTGTTGGATCTAGCCCTGATCTCTTGACTGGGTGAGAGTATTCTGTTTAATTCAGAGACTCTGTCCCTCACCACCCCTTGTTGTAAATATTTTTGTCCACCCTAAGCGTGGAAGGGTATACTCAGATGTGAGTCCCTTGCTCATTGCACCATCAGGATTCAAGCAAGCCGGGCCGAAGACGGCTGAAATGCCAGAAACCGGTCCCCGGTAGCTTGTTTCCTTCCCAGTGTAAGAATTGGCTTTTGTAGTTTGGTTTGCCCTGTTCCCATCATGCACTGGGACAGGAACAGACTAATTTGCATACAGCCAGGTTCTGAAACTGGGATGGTGCAGTGAGCTAAAAAACGGTGTTGGATCTAGCCCTGATCTCTTGACTGGGTGAGAGTATTCTGTTTAATTCAGAGACTCTGTCCCTCACCACCCCTTGTTGTAAATAGGCTTATCTCAGAGGCAAACTGTAAAGGGTTTGCGCAAGTCACAAACAGACCAGTGACACATTTAGCACACCACAAAAAGAGATTCCAAACAACGATATATAAAAGTATCCTTTGTAGATAACATCAAACACATTAGCCCACAGTCACATAAATCACAATTGGCTTGCCAACCAGGCAAGTGTCATAACATCATATAAATCAGAAATTACTTTGCCACCAAGCAATTGTCACCAACCATGTAGTGCAATAAAGAAATACTGATAAGTTTGCCCATGTCCTCAATCATCATGGCAACATTGGGCCTAACATTACAGGGAGTGTCACAAAAGTAGCCACTCATAGATCATAAATCACTTTGTCAGTTTTTAAAAGTGGGATTTCTGGTTGGATAAGGTATGCGCCTAAGCCAGGCAGAAAGCACCACTCCAGTCAGGGCAAGGGAGTTACACACTGAAGATAACTCCCTGCTCACCCCCTTGGTATCTTGGTATGAGCAGTCAGGCTTATCCCAGAGGCAATGTGCAAAGCTTTTGCGCAACACACACACACAGCAGAAACCCAATAGGCACACCACAAAAGAAACTCCATACAAGGTTATATAAAAAATAACCTTTGTATTATTCAAAACAATCATAATTACACATATACACTGGGCCAACTGGCACTAGGCAATATTTACAGAGGATTATATACACAGGGCAGGGCCAATTGGGACACTGTCAGAACCTTTAGAAAGCACTAGTAATACATGTAAAACACAACCAATAACTACAGGCAGAATACTGTACTCAGCATTAGCATGGGCAACATAAACACATTATGTCTGCATCAGAATTAGGCATAAAACACATTGTGCATAACCCCACTAAGCATAAACACATTACGCAGTAGGCATCACAAGCAAAAACAGTGCAACACAGTAACACTGAAAAAGTGCACACAGCACTTTAGAGCCTTGTGCCCTGTCACCATCACAGATGAAGTGCACACAGCACCTTTAGCGTAAACCATTACCCCAGGCCTGTTGTAAATCAACGGCGATTAGGTTAAGCATTAGCAGAAGACATGCTCCATTTTTACCAATATCGCAACAAATGTGCCGACTCCATTTTGTATTTGTAACGGCCATTTTGTATGCTATACATTGCCATGTGCTCGTCATGTGCTTTGTCCTACCTTCTTGTTAACTGCTCTTGAAGTCTGCCCGGCAACAGGCTATTTTTAGTATTTCCCGCTTCCAGCATGTCCAAACATGCTGGAAGCGGTCAATGACCGTTACTAATTGGTTCCAGATAGGAATGTGTTTACCAGTTACCGAAGACTGTTAACTCCGCCCACTTATCGATTGTGCCTTCCAATATGTCCTTGTATGGTCATGAAACTGCTCTTGTCTTCTGTACCGCCTTCTCTTGAGCCCCTTCATTGTGTATGAAAGGGCCCATGTGCTTTAGTTCGGTGTGCTACTCGATACATGACTGAAGGGTGTTGTGTGGACTGTAGTACCACATTTAAAGGTTTAATAAACTTTGCTTTGTATTTTCCAGTTTCATTGCCAACTTCTTCTTAAGGTCTGAGGACTCTGTGCAGAGAAGGGCAAACCCTTGCACTAAGTAGGCCTACCTGAGGTTTGCTTACAACAAATTGGCGCCCGACACGTGGGGCTCATCGCCGACTCGGATGCCCGAAGGAGTGGTCGTGACGAAGGATTGGAATCTCGCTGCGGACGCGATCGCATGCCAGAAGAGACCCGAGTCTTGGCATCCAAGGCGTTTTTTCCTTTCTTTCCGATCTGACCATCCAGGTGGTGCTGGTCCTCGACTGAGATCTCTTCTGTTGGTTTGCCGTGCAGTGGCCGTTTGGTCGAATTTAGAACTTGGCAGTTGTAATCTGGACGCCCTGTGATTGGTAAGAACAGTTGTACTGTACTTGCTGTGGGTTTTGGAAGCCTGGGAGTGGCAAGGCAGTTTTAGGATACGCTTGCTGTGGCAATTTTGGAATGACTAGTCAATGATGTGTATGTGTATGTGTATGTGTAATATATGTGTTGCAACATACACAGGCAGGTAATGAGGAGATTTTTCTCTGCAATGCGATTTTGATTTGAACGGCACAACGTATTACAGATACCTTAAGTGCTACTTTGATTATTAATACTGCATATTTTGCACTATTTTTGGCATGCCTGCTTTTAGCGCACTCAGAAGGATGTGCTGCTTTTGTGGAAATAACCGGTTAAGTCTTGAGGAATCACAGCCGGCTCCCCCAGAGGGGACGCCTCATAGAGATATGCACCTTAAATATGGTCTTTCTTCTATAATGTACAGCACATTGTGGAGGAAATACACACGAAAGGATCCTGAGTTATGTTGGCCGAAGTATGAGTCATTTGATATGCGGAAAATTTAGTATGTGGAACAGTGTATGTTTAAGCGAAAATCTAGACAAGATATGTTTGAGAGTGTGCGAATGTGGGTGAAAGAAGTACGTGAGCGTGAGAAACGTGAGCAAGCGCTGATTGAGAAAGAACAACGGAAGAATGTGTATGAAAAAGCGCAAGAACTAAGAAAGAAGGAGGCGAAAGAGTTGGAAGAGAGACAGGAGAAGGAACGCAGATTACAGATATCTGGCCAATATGCTGTTCAACATCCTCTTTATCCTGTCCTTAATAAACCGCAAGATGATTTTTCTTTGTTAGATCGTCCTCCGCCTCCGTATATCATTCCGTCCTCTCCATCTGGCGAAGACGAGAATTTCGGGGCTGATAAAACGAAACGTGACACCCGCTCCATGATTCCAGTCAATCGTGCGGCTGAACTTAGAAAGATTGCTCGACAGTCACTTAAGGATATTGTTGCTATTTCTGATATTTTAGAGACTTTAAAGGGATGGCACGATAGAGAGCAGATATATTTTACCGAACATTTGGCAGAAGAAGTTGTTGATATGTTTTGAAAAGTATCTAATGTTCTCGAACCTGATGATGTGCAATCGATTGTAAGCAATTACATAAAGGTCTTTTTACTCTTTCCCAGGTGACTGATACGATCAGGCGGCTGGTTAAACTTCAAAATGAGGCGCTTCGACTACGGGAGGAGAAACAGAAAGCTAAAACAGATGAACGAACGGGATTGGTAGATGGGAAACAATCATCTATTTTTGAAACAGATAAGACCGTGATAGTGCATGCAAAGCCTATGCGTGAGGCCGCGCCTTTATATGTTCCTCCTAAAGGAACCAGTGACGATAAATATTCTGTAGATGCTAAAGGGTATTTTATTTATAATTGGGTATATACTCCCTGGAATAGAGCAGATGTTATGACACTTAAAGCTGCATTGCCTGATCCGCGTAAAAATCCTGCCGCTTTCTATGAGGAAGTTGAGGGAGGCTTAAACTCTTGCACCATGACATTAACTGATATTGATTTGTTTTTCGGGCTCATATTGCCGCCCGATATGTGGAAATCCGTGCATAAAATAGATGATAGCACAGCGTATGGGGCATTATGGAAGGAGATAGAGAGGGAAGTTGTGGTCAGGGAACCAGTGAAAAAGCCATGTCAGTTGATTTTAGATCTTCCCGGTGCAATATTGGCTAAGTTGAAAACGATTATTCCCCCTAAAAAGATTGATTGGACTATTCTAGCATCTTGTAAGCAAAAGACAGATGAATCAGTTTCAGATTTCTTCACACGTTTTGAGGAAGCTTTTCATGAGTGGCTAGCCGCTTGAAAGCTAGTGAAAGCTCTTGGACTACCTCTTCTCCGGCATCCGTCCTGACGATGGCTCAATATTACGAGCATCAGGAACTAGAAGCGAAGGGCAATGAGGATAAAAAGTCTAAAGAATTAAAAACAAAAGTTATGTTATCTCAGGTTTATGGTCCACCTCTTCGGGGTAACGATATAGGCGAACTAGGATTTTCTAACTCCTCTAATACTCGTCCCTCTTTGGCCGTTGATCAATGCGCGTATTGTAGGAAATTTGGTCATTGGGCAGATGAGTGTCCATTGTTGCGCTCACAGCGCTATGTCCGTGGCCGAGGATCCATGAGGAATCGCTCGGGGAACTTAGGACCCAGAGGTGTTATGAACGATCGTGCTAGGTTTGATTCTAAAATGCGGGTACAAAATGGGTTCAATACTTTTGATAGGCGCAACCAATACCAGATGTCTGATTATGTGCAGCCTGAGTCGCATGATTCTGCTTATGCATAGGATTGCGTAGGATGGGGTAAGGAATCAGTTGAAGTTCCAGTAGATCAGAGGGGTCCTTATTTTACAGCACATGTTTTGGGTTCTACTGATCAGTTTCTGGTTGATGCAGGAGCTACTCGTAGCGCTTTGTCTAACCAATTGTTTCCAAGGGCTCCCCCGTCTGGCTTAATGATTACATCGATAGGGTTCGATGGAACACCTTCCCTTAGCCCATTGTCACAACCACTTGCATTTCATGTTGATAAGTTTGCTGCTCCATGCCCGTTTTTACTTTCCCCAAATACACCAGATAATATTGCGGGTCTTGATATGCTCAATTATTTCAGAGCCACAATAAGATGTTCCCCTGAAGGAGTGCGAGTGATTTTGAATGACAATTACCCTGTAACAGACAGAGTTTGCATTGTTCAAGAGGATGCTGCATTAGCCTTCCCTACCTAACACTCTGTGGGCTACTTCAGATACCGATGTGGGTCAGATGGTTATTCCACCAGTGCATATTAGCGTAAAGGAGGGAGCTGTGTTGCCACGCCTGCCTCAATATCGAATTTCACAGGAGGGTGAGGAAGGACTCATATGAATTGTACAGGATCTTATTGAAGTTGGAGTTGTTGAGGAAGTTCCCTTTAACATTTGTAACAGTCTGATCCTCCCAATTTTGCAGAAAGACACTGATACTAGGATCTACAGATTTATTATTGATTTACGGGAGGTGAATAAGATAGTGGTACCGCATTATCCAATGGTTTCTGATATCACAACACTTCTTACTTTAGTTCCTCCTACTGCAACTACGTTCTCTGTTATAGACTTGAAGAACGCTTTCTTTTCGAACCCTATTCATCCTGATAGCTGATATTTGTTCGGTTTCACTTTGAATAATCAATTGTATAGATTTTGTAGAGTTCCTCAAGGCTATACTGAGAGTCCTAGTTTTACAGCCAAGCATTGAAAGGACAGCTTGATTCTTTTGTCCTACCCGAGGGTGTGGCGCTTATTCAGTATGTTGATGATATTTGGTTAGCAGCCTATACCCCTGAACAATGTGAGAAATGTACTCTGTCTTTGCTTTCTTTCCTTGCCTTACATCACCATAAGGTTTCGAGAAAGAAACTGCATTGTTGTAGACCAAAGGTAACCTACTTAGGTCACCTTTTGTCTAAGGAGGGGTGTGCACTCACATCAGATCGCATTCAAGCAATTCTAGACACACCAGTACCTTTCACACAGAAAGAGGTCCGAGCATTTTTAGGTCTTACTTCTTTTTGTAGGCAATGGATATTAGGATTTTCACATATTGCTAAACCCTTGTTAGTGCTTTTGACAAAATATACTCCAACACCCCTTCCTTGGACAGATGAATGTGAGAGTGCTTTTCGACAGTTACGACAAGCTCTTTGTTCAGCGCCAGTGTTAGGTACTCCAGATTACATGAAGCTCTTTACATTGTATGTATACGAGAGGGATGGGTGTGCATTGTCAGTTTTAGTACAGACACATGGTGATAAGCAACGCCCTTGTGCATATTTTTCAGCAGTACTTGATTCTGTTGCTCGAGCGTTGCCTGGTTGTTTTCGCTCAGTATCAGCAACAACTGTGTCAATACGCCAGAGTGAAGGGATAGTCTTATCACATAAGCTGTTGGTGCTGGTACCCCATGCTGTTGATGCCCTTTTGAATCAAACAAAGACGCAGCATTTGACTAGCGCTCGTCTGACAGGATATGAGCTGACGTTGTTAGCTCCTCACATTACATTGAAGAGATTGGCAACACTAAACCCAGCCACATGGTTGCCATTTCCGGCAACTCAGCCTGAGGCGCAGGAAACACACAATTGTATTTTTCTGACTGAGGAACAGACAAAGGCTCATATTGATTTGCAAGATACGCCCCTTCCAGATGTGGATGGAGAATTGTGGGTTGATGGGTCTTGTCTGAAGTTACCGGAAGGTACAACTTCAGCCGCATATGCAATTACTACGCTTCACACGATAGTACAGACAGCTCGAATACCACAGAAGTCAGCTCAAGCAGCAGAACTAATAGCTTTGACACGAGCGTGTGAGCTTAGTACAGGGTTGTGTGTGAATATTTATACAGATAGCCGCTATGCTTTTGGAGTGGCGCATGACTTTGGCATGCTCTGGAAGGAAAGAGGTTTTCTGACATCACACGGGATGCACATAATGCACGGAGAACTTGTGCATAGTCTTTTAACTGCATTAACATATCCAAAGAAAGTAGCTATAGTTAAATGCAATGCGCAAAAAAAGGTGACAGATAAGGTGGGACAAGGAAACGCTTTTGTAGATCGAGTGGCACGTGAGACTGTGCTGCAGCCTGACACTACTTCTATGTATGTAGTGAAGTCACAAGCTGAGCGGTGGCACGATGCTAGGAAGGAAGTACTAGAGATACAGAGGACAACTTTTGACAAACAATGAGAGCAATGGTCCATAGATGGAGAGTTGGATGATGAAGGTTGTTGGCGAAACAAGCAGATGGATAGATGGAAGTTGCCTATAGCTTTTGTACAACATATGGTCAGATGGCACATGGGCTAGCACATGCTGGAGCTTCAGCAATAGTGAAATTGCTTACACAAGTTTGGGAGCATCCAGAAATTGCTAGCACGGCTAAGAGAGTAGTACAGTCCTGTATGATTTGCCTACGATTTAATCCTGGAAAGGGGACACAAATTGCAGCAGGAGGATTTGCTACACCGACTGTACCTTCTGAAGTTTTGCACATGGATTATATTCAGCTTGAACGCTGTAATAATCTGAAGTATGTCTTGGTGGTGGTATGTGCCTTCAGTAAATGGTTTGAGGCGTACCCCACAAAAGACAATACTGCAATTACTACAGCAAAGGTGCTTTTCAAGGAATTCTTTCCTCACTATGGTGTTTGTAGATTTTTGTGGAGCGATAACGGACCTCATTTCGTAGGGGACGTTACAAAGTATGTCCTGAAAGGATTAGGGATCACACAGAAGTTTCATGCAGTGTTCCACCCACAATCAGCAGGTTTGGTGGAAAGATACAATGCTACTCTGAAACTGAAATTAGCTAAGATACAGGCTTCTACTTCTCTGAATTGGCCAGATGCGTTGCCACTGGCATTGTTGACAATCAGACCAGTGCCTTATTCTCGAACAGGTCTCACACCTTATGAGGTTCTGTTTGGCAGGCCCATGAATATCTGGGGAACTCCTAAACCGAGTTCTGTGTATGATGTACCTTGTGTCTTAATGAATGACTATTTGGCACAATTAACTGATAACTTGGTTTCTATTCATCAACAGGTTCGAGAAGCACTCCCTGACAGATCCACAGGTGAGGGGCACAACCTCCGGCCTGGCGACTTCGTCCTTCTAAAGTCCTTCGAGAGGTCGAGCAGTTTAGAGCCAAGGTGGCATGGGTCAGAGCAAGTGCTACTTGCTACGAGAACAGCAGTTCGAGTCACAAATCGGAAGAATTGGGTCCATGGTACCCATTGTCGCCGAGTACTCCCGACTTTGGTGGAGCCTGCCGTGTTGACCGACCACCGAGGGGTTCTGACTTCGGTGAGAGGTCGTGCTGTGACGCCTGATGGATCTCAGGAGTTCTTCCCGGACCAAACAGTCTCTGGAGCAACAAGATATAATTTGAGACCCAGAGAGAAATCTGTAGCATTTGTGGAAGTTGTCTGAGCATTCCCTGGGTCAGTGAAACGGAGAGCCGATGTGGCAAGGGGGGGGATCAGCCCTGCATTAGAGTAGTGACACCCGTCTTGGCCCGTGGTGAAAAAATCAATGGCTACCCAGGGGTAAGAGCTCTGACAACTACTTTAGTTTCAGGAAGATTTGTTTTGTGTTGTGACTAAAATGGAAAAGAAGAAGAAGATTTTTTGTGCTGTAGGGTTTGTTGTTGCTTTGGTGATTGCAGCAACAATAACATGGTCTGTTGAGGAGACAACTCCTGCTCGTGAGTTGTTTGTTGTTACTACACCTATACCAGAGGAGCATTATTTCTTTACGCTCCCATATCAAGAATTGAAACATCGACAACCTTATCTCAATAATACCTTCATTCAAATGTTGCATCACACCCACATCGCTACGAACGCTACGAACTGTTGGATTTGTGGGATGATGCCTGCACATCAAAAGAAAGGAGGTACACCATTCATACCTCTCCCTTTTTCGCATAATGGCTCTTGTCGAGCCAGGTATACTTTGCTCTTTGCGACCAGGAAGCCCACAGTGGGTAGACTGCTTTTCCGGTTAAATAAAGAGTGCCATCAGGACAAAGATGGGTATCCTCAGGCGAATGGAACTAAATGGGAGTGGGAAGAATATCGACCGGACAATATTTCAACGCCATATATCTTCACCAATACAAGAGACTCATCCAATGCCGAACATTTTGTTATTTCTGTTACTGAAACACAAGCAGAACTATGTGTACAGAGCATTGGACATATCCCTGTGGGGGTCAGTGACTGTATTACTGTGTTATATATAGATGGCTTAAATAATAGTACCTTTTTAGCTTCACACAATACTTATTTTATGTGTGGAAATCGTGGATATTATCGACTGCCAGCCGGCTGGACCGGCATTTGTTATGTATCATTTTTAATGCCCCCTGTGTTTTCTAGCACCTCCATTGTATCATCGAAATCTTAAACTGTTTAACAATATTACTGTAAATAGATACAAGAGAACTTTGACTACTGATGGCATTGATCAGACCGACACTAGTCTACAACAATATATAGATTTAGGATTGTTCTTTTTTGTAGGTGCTGCATTAAAGAGCAGAAAAGTGCGTCAATTGACTAGAGTAGTGGAAGCTGTCACAGATCAAACAGCTGTAGCTTTAGGAAATATCACTGAAGAATTGCAAATTGCTAGAATTGTAGCTTTGCAGAATAGAATGGTGTTGGACGTTATGCTAGCAGATAGAGGTGGTGCATGTCTTGTTATAGGTAGTAGCTGCTGCATGTTTATACCTGACCACACCCCATCAGTGTATAAAGCGATTAATAAACTTCATAAAATCGCTGCAGACCTTCACACAGAAAATGGTACAGGGACTTTTACAGGATGGCTTTGTACTCTGATTTCTGCCTGGGGCTGGAAAGTATTAACAGCCCTATGTATAATAATTGCAATAATCTTCACTTGTTGTGTATGTATTCAGTGCAGTCCGATAATATGTTCTATGTGTGTTACTGCTTGCATACTGACCAAAGGCAATATTGTAGAAGACAAAATGCAGAATTATTTGAAAAAGGACATAGCTAGCATGATGGTCATTGATATAAGGGATGAGCATCTAGCTTTTCCCAGGAAGTCGAATGTCTTCAGCTAATGCTGAAAGGGTCGTCTGTTGTAAATCAAAGGCGATTAGGTTAAGCATTAGCAGAAGACATGCTCCGTTTTTACCGTTATCGCAACAAATGTTCCGACTCCATTTTGTATTTGTAACGGCCATTTTGTATGCCATACATTGCCATGTGCTTGTCATGTGCTTTGTCCTACTTTCTTGTTAACTGCTCTTGAAGTCCGCCCGGCAAAAGGCTATTTTTAGTATTCCCCGCTTCCAGCATGTCCAGACATGCGCAGTAGGGTCAATGACCGTTACTAATTGGTTCCAATAGGTATGTTTTTACCAGTTACCGAAGACTGTTAACTCTGCCCACCTATCAATTGTGCCTTCCAATATGACCTTGTATGGTCATGAAACTGCTCTTGTCTTCTGTACCGCCTTCTCTTGAGCCCCTTCATTGTGTATAAAAGGGGCCTTGTGCTTCAGTTCGGTGTGCTACTCGATACAATACTGAATGGTGTTGTGTGGACTGTAGTACCACCTTTCAAGGTTTAATAAACTTTGCTTTTGTATTTTCCAGTTTCATTGCCAACTTCTTCCTAAGGTCTGGACTCTGTGCAGAGAAGGGCGAACCCTTGCACTAAGTAGGCATAGCTGAGGTTGCCAACTGGCCTTTCACTGGGGCTCCAATGCCCTTTGTCCAGAAAGTCAGGGCGTAGCTGCCACTGCAGCTAACGTGATGTGCGCAAGGCGTCAAATTAAAACCCATCAAGAAAGCCTACTCCTCTGGTTATGGATTCGAAACTTAGAGGGATAGATCTAAAGAAGACTTTTCTCTGATTGTAGGAGGGCCCAGTGCTGTTAGAGTAAACTGAGAAAGCTGTACATGCTTTTGTTAGGTGAAGTACATAGTAGGCTTGAGTAAGATCGAGATATTAAAATCTTCATAGCTAGCATTATGGATCTGTGCAACCCAGAGGTAAGGCTTGAGTCACTATACCACCAGACTGTACCAATCATATTGTGGAGTCATTATGTCCCACTAAAGTGTGTATACTTCTCACCCATGCTATTCCCACCAGT
Source organism: Lissotriton vulgaris (assembly GCF_964263255.1). Classification (NCBI taxonomy): domain Eukaryota; kingdom Metazoa; phylum Chordata; class Amphibia; order Caudata; family Salamandridae; genus Lissotriton; species Lissotriton vulgaris. The sequence continues at coordinate 1,475,670,441 of NC_141685.1, forward strand.
AGTCTACAAATATTCCTAAGAAAGGTGGATCCAAACAATAATAAAAAAACATATGGAATGTGGGAGTACCACAATTTTAATCATTGTCCAGCACCCCAACCTGTCCTGTAGTTTAGTAACCATTTCCCCATTATTGTCCTAAATCATAATTTCTATATCTCTGTGTATTTTGACCCGCAAGTAGCAGACTGACTTTGCTCTGCACTGAAGTGGAAACTAGAAGTCTGATTTCACTGCAAAAATATAAAAAGAAGAGTTTCTGGTTTGATCCAATTATTCTTCAGCCTAGATAGAATGCATAATATGGCAATTGTGCTGATTAACGACGGCAGGTTTTGGTTTGACTTTTATATGTACAGCAGGATGTCAACCACATACAGGGACACTAGATAGCCCCATCCACCTAGTTATAGTCCACCTGTCGGTGATGTTTGCCTAGTCATAGTCCACCGGTAGAGGATGATCCCTAAGCACACAGGCAAGAGTCTCATTTGCCAGAAAGAGGACAAACAAGCGTAGTGCAACTCATCACTGTGAAGTTATTTGATACGCTCCCATTCACTTTAACTCCAATCGTGGGCAATGCGTATAATAATGATATCCAGATGAGTATGTCTTCTCCTCAGTCATCCTCCTTAGGGAGGTAAACACATACCTTCACTCTAGTAAGTCAAATGCCTTTTTGACATCTAACATTGCCACTGTAGCATTTTCCTCTTGTTCAATCTGGTATGTTATCGCTAATAAAACTTGGGGGCTATTCATGGTTGTGTGGATAATCTCAGACTTGTTGGGTAGAACCAGATTACTCATATATGGCATGAGGCTTGTGGCTACAATTTTGATTAATATTTTCATGTCTGTATTATTCTGCGATATTTGCTATGAACACATTGCTGAGGCTATACCAAGTTTAAGAAGTGTTATTATTACAGCATCTCATAATGTGGATATAAGGTAGATGCTTATGTGGCCCTCCTCATACCACCACTGGCAGGGGCCTCTCTCCTAGTCATAAACTGAATTGCCACATTACCATCAGTAATTGAAATCAGATGTGATAGTGGGTTGCATTTGTGTTCCTCATGCCAGGCTAACGTGATACTTCCCAACTACATCCATATAACAATGTCTGCAATGGATTCAAGGGCATTCACATAGCAGCCTCTGAAATAATATCTGGCATGGGTCTGCACACCTTCCCCTTCTCATGCTTATTGTTGTAAGTGTACACTTTATGAAGCTGTGATGGAATGTGTATGTGTATAATAGATTCTAAGGTTCTAGCAGTGACCGGTTTGTCAGTTGCTGCTGGTGTGTGTGTAGTAGGTTCTAAGGTTTTAGCAATGTCCTGTTTGTCAGTTGCTGCTATGATCTTGGAAGCAAGGAGATGTTCAGTGCATGTTCATGTAGTGGACGCTTTGTATACCAATGACGCCTGATTGAGGCAATCTTCATTGAGTAAGATCACTTACTTCATATTGGTGGTGAGCGAAAATCTATTGGGTTCTCACCGACTCCATGGTCAATGCATCTTCCACATTTGGTTCCCCTTTCAATGAAGGAGTTGGTGTAATACGACTCAGAAATTGGTCCAACTGTTGGACTGAGGGGAGACCACCTGACACGTTAGTGTAGCTCAGTGCGAGATAGCTTATTTTGGGCCAACATCATTGAGGAGAGCACAGCCCACTAATGCATGACGGGAGCAGCACGTGAGGAGAGTGCAACACGGAAGGAAAGTGTGCACTTACCCTAGCCCCAGCGTGAGTTTTGATGCAAGTATTATTTACTGGTATTATTTATTTATACAAGGTTCATTTTGCTGTTTTGTTGTCAGTTAAGTAGAGGAGAAAGTGTTGTAAGTGTACACTTTATGAAGTCATGATGGAATATGTATGCGTGTAATCCATTCTGAACTTCTAACAGTGACCGGATTGTCAGTTGTTGCTAGGATCTTGGAAGGAAGGAGGAGTTCACGACATGTTCTTGTTGTGGGTGCTTTGTATACCAACACTGCCTGTTTGAAGCAATCTTCATCAAGTAGGATCACTTACATCATTTAACCTCGATGGGATTGTGTGGAATTAAATTGGGGTGGGCAAACTTTGTGTAATTTGCTTTTTTGCAAGATAAGGAAGTGTGAGCAATGATGCATCAGGGCCATAACTAATTTCTCCCACAGTTGTGTAATGTCAAGTTGGCCCATTAGAGCAATAGCTGCAACATCGGCCGCTGTAATGAAATTGGCAGAAACCGGTCCTGGTAAACAGCTTGGCCACACCCCCAGACCCTTGGGGTGCTGGCCAACCACTTTGCCAAGGCAGGTTTTGGGTCCCAGGCCGGCCCTGGTAGAATGGTAGAAGGTGTTGGATTTAACTCCAACACCTTCCCTACAGTGTTGGATTGCACCCAATCTCTGCAAGGCCATCAACATTTCCTTCAAAACCGTGACCTTTCCGGAGAGCAGGAAGCATGCTGAGATCAACGCCTTACTCAAAAAACCCAAGGTGGACCCGAGGGACCTCAAGAACTTCCAGCCCATCTCCATGCTCCGGTTCCCAGCAAAGGTCATCGAGAAAAAAAACGTCAGCAGACAGCTGACCCGCAAACTTGAGGAGAACAACATCCTGGACCCGTCCCAGTCAAGATTCCGCAGCAATCACAGTACCGAGGCTGCCCTCATTGCCACCACCAATGACATCAGGGCCCTGCTAGGGAACGGCGAATCCACAGCCCTCATCCTCCTGGACCTATCAGCTGCCTTCGACACTGTCTGCCACTGCACCCTACACACACCTCCACAATGCAGGGATCCGATACAAGGATCTGGAATAGAACACCTCCTTTCTCTCCCGCAGAACCCAGAGAGTCTGCCTCCCCCTTTCTGTTCCGAAGCATCCGAGATCATCTGCGCCGTACCCCAAGGATCCTCCCTCAGCCCAACATTGTTCAACGTCTACATGGCACCGCTTGCCCACGTCACCCGACTGCACAACCTCAACATCATCTCCTATGCCGGCGACACCAAACTGATCCTCTCCCTCACCAAGGACCCCCTCACTGACAAAGTCAACCTCCACGAAGGAATGAAAGCCGTCGCCGAGTGAATGCAGAACAGCCGTCTGAAGCTGAACTCGGACAAGACAGAAGTCCTCATCCTCGGCTCCAACCCTTCAATCTGGGACGACTCCTGGTGGCCGTACGCACTCGAAACAGCACCGACACCCACCGACCAGGCACGCAACCTGGGGTTTATCCTCGACTCAACACTCTCCATGACCAAGCAAGTCAACACTGTCTCGTCCTCCTGCTTCAACACCCTCTGCATGCTCTGCAAGATTTACAGGTGGATCCCCACCGAAACAAGAAGAACGGTCACTCAAGCCCTTGTCAGTAGCAGGCTGGACTACGGAAATGCCCTCTATGCAGGAGCCTCGGACAAACTCCTGAAACGACTACAACGCATACAGAATGCCTCTGCATGCTTGATCCTCGTCATCCCTCGCCACAGCCACATCACACCACATCTGAGAGACCTGCACTGGCTTCCCCTCAACAAGAGGATCACCTTCAAACTCCTCACCCACGCACATAAGGTGCTCCATAACACCGGGCCGGCATACCTCAGCAGGCAACTCACCTTCTACACCGCGAACCGACAGCTCCGCTCCGCCGACCTCGCCCTCGCCACCATTCCCCGCATCCGATGAGCGACCACCGGCGGCAGATCGTTCTCCCACCTCGCCGCCAAGACCTGGAACACCCTCCCCATCCTTCTATGGCAGACCCAGGACCTACTAACCTTCAGGAGGCTCCTCAATTTCTGGCTATTCAAGCAGTAGCAGCCTGGCTATTCGAGCAATAGCAGCACCCCTCCCCCCCAGGGCCTTGAGACCCTCACGGGTAAGTAGTGCACTTTACAAATGTCTTGATTGATTGATACTGTTGCACAGACTGGAGTTGAAATAGTACATTATACTATTCCAACATCCAGTGCACCCCAGACAGCAAGTTGGACAAAAAATTGGTGTTGCAACGCATGCGGGGTAAAAGCATGCGTTGTAACATCATACAAACCCACACTGCAACATAAAATATTTGAATTGTACAACTAATCTAAGCTTGGCTAGCTGAGAGTTTTAAGGGGTCCAATAATATGGCAATGACTTGACTCTGTGATCAGGTGTTCAAATCTACGAAATGGAGGATTTCTGCATCAGGATTCTCACATCTGGAAGCACTGACAGCAGTACTTTCAGGGTCGGGAAGATTTAATGATGATGATACTAGTACATTGCTTATTTACCTGGTGATGTTTGGTACTAAGAATGAAGATGATATCAGCTGTGATAAATAAAATCAATGGTGAAAGCCCCATGCCTGCCCTAAATGCGTGTCTAGAAGAGTGGACTGCATATACATGCTAAGGGAGTGCACCACGGTCCCATCATACTGGCAAGTAATCACTTGAAATGTGTCATGGATCACCAGGAGGAGGTCATTGGGTTTCCTCTTAATATGTATCTTAGGTTTTCGACCTCAAGTGAAAAAAACGGGAAGAAGGGTATTGACTGTTCGTTAATACTGAGAAGAACAAGGGTGTGCAAACTGCACGTACTATATTTTCACGTAATTATGCAACATTTGGGGCTAATTACAAAATAATATGCATAATTATGCAAAATGCAATTCCCGTATTTAGGATTAATATTTTGGCATGAAATGTGTGGAGGATGCGATTTGCCCCATAAAATACTACAAAAAGTAGAAGTGCCAAAAGAAACAGTGACTCACGTTCTGGTTGTTCATGTTGCTTTGCTACTCCCACACTATAATTTTACCCTGAGTATGGTATTATTATGCAAGGTGGTGTAATGGTGTAATTCACATACAAGTATAACAATAAATTCCAGAAATGTATGTGAGTCATGCTTGTGTAATATCCTTGAAAAAAGTTGAATCACAATCCTTTTATGTCACCAAGCATTTTTGCACACACGTTGGGCTGGTGAATCCCACATAGGTCTCCTTACTATTTCCCAAAAGTTAAGGGTTGGAGATACTAAGACAAGAGAGATTGATGTTGGCCTTTATCTCCAACTCTAATTCTGCTTTTCATGAGTTAAAGTCCCCAGAATGGCGATTAACTGGCTGACTGATATTTTTCTGGTACCGTTTCAGCAGGATTTCCCCAATTCTGGCTATTATTCCACTTACACTTACCACCTGCTCTTAGCAAATGGTAAAATGGTGGAGAGTCCAGAGGAGGTCCTAGTACATGAGCCTAGAGTAGGGATTAAAGGCCTGGGGCTCCATGAGGGTGCATGCCTCGCTCGTTTGGTGCTGTGTGAGGGGGTACGTGACGGCACTCTCTGCCCCAGGTCATTGCTTCTGTGCCTTGTTTGCTTTGCCAGGTGAGTTTCTGCACGATTTATTAACTTTCATATAGTGCTGGCTAGACCCAGAGGTATCAGAGCACTTTACCGGAGCAGAGTTACATAGGTTACAAATTATAAATTGTTACAGAAGGTACAACAGTTACAAGTTACATCCGTTGGATCATGTCATGGAGAGGGGTAAAGGGGTAATGTAAAAGGGTGACGGGGAGGGATATTAGACGGAGCATATACATAAGTGTAGACAAAGCGGGCAGGTGGAGAGGAATTCAGGAGAGAGAGGAAAGGAAAAGGGGAGGTAGCCAAAAAATGAAGGAGGGAAGGGAGGTGGAGGGGTAGTGCACACAGCGTGGAGACGGTGAAGTAACTGTGTTTGACGTCCAGATGGGTAGTAGACGCCTCCCCGCGGTACAGGGATCATTCTTAGTCCTCAGTTATGTGTGATTCCCTTGTCACTGTGGACTCTCTCAGCGGGGTCGCTGAGACTCCAGGGCATAGTTGCTAGATCCCTCCCCAACAAGGGGAGAGTACTGCTTTGGTCCCGGGCACACTCTGAAGAATGAAAGAGGCAAGAGGTAGGGGAGGGGGTAGGAAACCCAGCGGGAACACAATGTCCGACGTCCGTCAAGGTAGGAGACCGCTCCCAGTGGTAAGTGGATCAATCCCAGTCCTCCACTATGTGTGACACCCTTGTCACTGTGGACTCTCTCAGAGGGGTCTCTGAGACTCTAGGGCAAAGATGCTGGATCCATCCCCAACAAGGGGAGTAGGACTGCTTTGGACAAGTGCATAGTTATGGGGGCTATTAAGGGAGTCAAGCTGGTGAAGAAAGGCACTCCCTGTAAAAAGGTCTAATGGCATTGCCTCTTCCCACTTGGCTAGCGCCATGTTGACAAAGCACCAAATCGCCAGGCTGGAAGGAGGAGCTTTGTGTTGCTCGTAGAGTTGCCATTGTAAGGACAGGCAACACGCTTTAAAGCTTTAACCAACAGCCGCAGAGCCCCTAATAAAGTCAAAAAAGCGGCAAATACCTCATCGGGTGTACATCCGCTTACACAATTGGAAGGAATTGGAGTAGCTCCCAGCCTGCTTATATTTCTTAAACCTTTAAATGTGTCTTAGCTGTCGGGCCGGTCCCATGCTGCGATGCTAATTATCGTGACTTATTCTTTTCTCCCCTCACCAGGGTTCTTGGTGCAGGAGCTGGAAGCTCGTGCAGCATCACTGATAACCAGAGTAGGGATCCACAAGCGGCCTCTGATCGTGCCACTGCCTGTGCTGCTGTTGTTGGGCTCTGTCGCACCGGGAATGTGCTTGATGGGCCGCTAGGTGCCATCTTGCCTCCCATCTGATTCGCAGGGGGAGGGGTCAATACGCCGGGGAAACCTCCACGCTCACTAGTCTCATCAGCAGCTGGTTCCCACAAGCCACCGCAACATGCAAGACTCCTCTGCTCAGTGGGGTCATTGGTATTGGAGCACTGGTACCATGATGGAGGGTAAAATCAGGAGAATACCGATACAGCAGGTGGCATGAGGAATCTTATATGAAATTACTGCCAATAACAAAGCCCGATGCCGTAACTCTCGAGATCCGTCAGCTTAGAGTCAGGCTTCATTCGTGAAAAAAAGCTCTGCCTAACACAGTGATCAATTGTAAAGAATAAATACCTTGTAGTAAGGTGAGAGCAGTAATATGCAATGAAATCCAGCGATACCAAGGATTGTGATTAGAGTATTGCCACATATGGAGGTCTGGTGCGGGAATGCTCAGAATTCGCCATTTTTGAAAAGCTCTTTCACTCTGGGCCAAAAGTTACATCAGGTATTATTTCCTAGCCGCAATTTAAATGTCATCTCTCATAACACCCTCGGGAACAGCAGACCTTCATTATTCTAATCCTTGCGCTCTGACACTTTCACAAGAGATATAACTCCGGAGTCGCCCCATTCGGGCTCCGTTCCAGGGCAGAGAGAAGCGATCAAGCAGCCTCTGCTGTCCAAGCCACGCCGTATTGAGGGGTTTCTGCTTGGCTATAGTATGCACCTAAGCCAGAACTCACCACTCTAGTGAGGGTAAGGGAGTTACACAAACATGATAACCCTTTCTCACCCCCTTGCTAGCTTGGCAGAGCAGTCAGGCTTATCTCAGAGGCAAACTGTAAAGGGTTTGCGCAAGTCACAAACACACCAGTGACACATTTAGCACACCACAAAAAGAGATTCCAAACAACGATATATAAAAGTATCCTTTGTAGATAACATCAAACACATTAGCCCACAGTCACATAAATGACAATTGGCTTGCCAACTAGGCAAGTGTCATAACATCATATAAATCAGAAATTACTTTGCCACCAAGCAATTGTCACCAACCATGTAGTGCAATAAATAAATACTGATAAGTTTGCCCATGTCCTCAATCATCATGGCAACATTGGGCCTAACATTACAGGGAGTGTCACAAAAGTAGCCACTCATAGATCATAAATCACTTTGTCAGTTTTTAAAAGTGGGATTTCTGGTTGGATAAGGTATGCGCCTAAGCCAGGCAGAAAGCACCACTCTAGTCAGGGCAAGGGAGTTACACACTGAAGATAACTCCCTGCTCACCCCCCTGGTAGCTTGGTATGAGCAGTCAGGCTTATCCCAGAGGCAATGTGCAAAGCTTTTGCGCAACACAGACACAGCAGAAACCCAATAGGCACACCACAAAAGAAACTCCACACAAGGTTATATAAAAAATAACCTTTTTATTATTTAAAACAATCATAATTACACATATACACTGGGCCAACTGGCACTAGGCAATATTTACAGAGGATTATATACACAGGGCAGGGCCAATTGGGACACTGTCAGAACCTTTAGAAAGCACTAGTAATACATGTAAAACACAACCAGTAACTACAGGCAGAATACTGTACTCAGCATTAGCATGGGCAACATAAACACATTATGTCTGCATCACAATTAGGCATAAAACACATTGTGCATAACCCCACTAAGCATAAACACATTACGCAGTAGGCATCACAAGCAAAAACAGTGCAACACAGTAACACTGAAAAAGTGCACACAGCACTTTAGAGCCTTGTGCCCTGTCACCATCACAGATGAAGTGCACACAGCACCTTTAGCGTAAACCATTACCCCAGGCCTGTTGTAAATCAACGGCGATTAGGTTAAGCATTAGCAGAAGACATGCTCCATTTTTACCAATATCGCAACAAATGTGCCGACTCCATTTTGTATTTGTAACGGCCATTTTGTATGCCATACATTGCCATGTGCTCGTCATGTGCTTTGTCCTACCTTCTTGTTAACTGCTCTTGAAGTCTGCCCGGCAACAGGCTATTTTTAGTATTTCCCGCTTCCAGCATGTCCAGACATGCGCAGTACGGTCAATGACCGTTACTAATTGGTTCCAGATAGGAATGTGTTTACCAGTTACCAAACACTGTTAACTCCGCCCACTTATCGATTGTGCCTTCCAATATGTCCTTGTATGGTCATGAAACTGCTCTTGTCTTCTGTACCGCCTTCTCTTGAGCTCCTTCATTGTGTATAAAAGGGCCCATGTGCTTTAGTTCGGTGTGCTACTCGATACAATACCGAAGGGTGTTGTGTGGACTGTAGTACCACCTTTAAAGGTTTAATAAACTTTGCTTTGTATTTTCCAGTTTCATTGCCAACTTCTTCCTAAGGTCTGAGGACTCTGTGCAGAGAAGGGCGAACCCTTGCACTAAGTAGGCCTACCTGAGGTTTGCTTACAACAAATTGGCGCCCGACACGTGGGGCTCATCGCCGACTCGGATGCCCGAAGGAGTGGTCGTGACGAAGGATTGGAATCTCGCTGCGGACGCGATCGCACGCCAGAAGAGACCCGAGTCTTGGCATCCAAGGCGTTCTTTCCTTTCTTTCCGATCTGACCATCCAGGTGGTGCTGGTCCTCGACTGAGATCTCTTCTGTTGGTTTGCCGTGCAGTGGCCGTTTGGTCGAATTTAGAACTTGGCAGTTGTAATCTGGACGCCCTGTGATTGGTAAGAACAGTTGTACTGTACTTGCTGTGGGTTTTGGAAGCCTGGGAGTGGCAAGGCAGTTTTAGGATACGCTTGCTGTGGCAATTTTGGAATGACTAGTCAATGATGTGTATGTGTATGTGTATGTGTAATATATGTGTTGCAACATACACAGGCAGGTAATGAGGAGATTTTTCTCTGCAATGCGATTTTGATTTGAATGGCACAATGTATTACAGATACCTTAAGTGCTACTTTGATTATTAATACTGCATATTTTGCACTATTTTTGGCATGCCTGCTTTTAGCGCACTCAGAAGGATGTGCTGCTTTTGTGGAAATAACCGGTTAAGTCTTGAGGAATCACAGCCGGCTCCCCCAGAGGGGACGCCTCATAGAGATATGCACCTTAAATATGGTCTTTCATCTATAATGTACAGCACATTGTGGAGGAAATACACACAAAAGGATCCTGAGTTATGTTGGCCGAAGTATGAGTCATTTGATATGCGGAAAATTTTGTATGTGGAACAGTGTATGTTTAAGCGAAAATCTAGACAAGATATGTTTGAGAGTGTGCGAATGTGGGTGAAAGAAGTACGTGAGCGTGAGAAACGTGAGCAAGCGCTGATTGAGAAAGAACAACGGAAGAATGTGTATGAAAAAGCGCAAGAACTAAGAAAGAAGGAGGCGAAAGAGTTGGAAGAGAGACAGGAGAAGGAACGCAGATTACAGATATCTGGCCAATATGCTGTTCGACATCCTCTTTATCCTGTCCTTAATAAACCGCAAGATGATTTTTCTTTGTTAGATCGTCCTCCGCCTCCGTATATCGTTCCGTCCGCTCCATCTGGCGAAGACGAGAATTTCGGGGCTGATAAAACGAAACGGGGATCCCGCTCCATGATTCCAGTCAATCGTGCGGCTGAACTTAGAAAGATTGCTCGACAGTCACTTAAGGATATTGTTGCTATTTCTGATATTTTAGAGACTTTAAAGGGATGGCACGATAGAGAGCAGATATATTTTACCGAACATTTGGCAGAAGAAGTTGTTGATATGTTTCGAAAAGTATCTAATGTTCTCGAACCTGATGATGTGCAATCGATTGTAAGCAATTACATAAAGGTCTTTTTACTCTTTCCCAGGTGACTGATACGATCAGGAGGCTGGTTAAACTTCAAAATGAGGCGCTTCGACTACGGGAGGAGAAACAGAAAGCTAAAACAGATGAACGAACGGGATTGGTAGATGGGAAACAATCATCTATTTTTGAAACAGATAAGACCGTGATAGTGCATGCAAAGCCTATGCGTGAGGCCGCGCCTTTATATGTTCCTCCTAAAGGAACCAGTGACGATAAATATTCTGTAGATGCTAAAGGGTATTATATTTATAATTGGGTATATACTCCCTGGAATAGAGCAGATGTTATGACACTTAAAGCTGCATTGCCTGATCCGCGTAAAAATCCTGCCGCTTTCTATGAGGAAGTTGAGGGAGGCTTAAACTCTTGCACCATGACATTAACTGATATTGATTTGTTTTTCAGGCTCATATTGCCGCCCAATATGTGGAGATCCGTGAATAAAATAGATGATAGCACAGCGTATGGGGCATTATGGAAGGAGATAGAGAGGGAAGATGTGGTCAGGGAACCAGTGAAAAAGCCATGTCAGTTGATTTTAGATCTTCCCGGTGCAATATTGGCTAAGTTGAAACCGATTATTCCCCCTAAAAAGATTGATTGGACTATTCTAGCATCTTGTAAGCAAAAGACAGATGAATCAGTTTCAGATTTCTTCACACGTTTTGAGGAAGCTTTTCATGAGTGGCTAGCCGCTTGAAAGCTAGTGAAAGCTCTTGGACTACCTCTTCTCCGGCATCCGTCCTGACGATGGCTCAATATTACGAGCATCAGGAACTAGAAGCGAAGGGCAATGAGGATAAAAAGTCTAAAGATCTAAAAACAAAAGTTATGTTATCTCAGGTTTATGGTCCAGCACTTCGGGGTAACGATATAGGCGGACTGGGATTTTCTAACTCCTCTAATACTCGTCCCTCTTTGGCCGTTGATCAATGCGCGTATTGTAGGTAATTTGGTCATTGGGCAGATGAGTGTCCATTGTTGCGCTCACAGCGCTATGTCCGTGGCCGAGGATCCATGAGGAATCGCTCGGGGAACTTAGGACCCAGAGGTGTTATGAACGATCGTGCTAGGTTTGATTCTAAAATGCGGGTACAAAATGGGTTCAATACTTTTGATAGGCGCAACCAATACCAGATGTCTGATTATGTGCAGCCTGAGTCGCATGATTCTGCTTATGCATAGGATTGCGTAGGATGGGGTAAGGAATCAGTTGAAGTTCCAGTAGATCAGAGGGGTCCTTATTTTACAGCGCATGTTTTGGGTTCTACTGATCAGTTTCTGGTTGATGCAGGAGCTACTCGTAGCGCTTTGTCTAACCAATTGGTTCCAAGGGCTCCCCCGTCTGGCTTAACGATTACATCGATAGGGTTCGATGGAACACCTTCCCTTAGCCCATTGTCACAACCACTTGCATTTCATGTTGATAAGTTTGCTGCTCCATGCACGTTTTTACTTTCCCCAAATACACCAGATAATATTGCGGGTCTTGATATGCTCAATTATTTCAGAGCCACAATAAGATGTTCCCCTGAAGGAGTGCGTGTGATTTTGAATGACAATTACCCTGTAACAGACAGAGTTTGCATTGTTCAAGAGGATGCTGCATTAGCCTTCCCTACCTAACAGTCTGTGGGCTACTTCAGATACCGATGTGGGTCAGATGGTTATTCCACCAGTGCATATTAGTGTAAAGGAGGGAGCTGTGTTGCCACGCCTGCCTCAATATCGAATTTCACAAGAGGGTGAGGAAGGACTCATACGAATTGTACAGGATCTTATTGAAGTTGGAGTTGTTGAGGAAGTTCCCTTTAACATTTGTAACAGTCTGATCCTCCCAATTTTGAAGAAAGACACTGATACTAGGATCTACAGATTTATTATTGATTTACGGGAGGTGAATAAGATAGTGGTACTGCATTATCCAATGGTTTCTGATATCACAACACTTCTTACTTTAGTTCCTCCTACTGCAACTACGTTCTCTGTTATAGACTTGAAGAACGCTTTCTTTTCGATCCCTATTCATCCTGATAGCTGATATTTGTTCGGTTTCACTTTGAATAATCAATTGTATAGATTTTGTAGAGTTCCTCAAGGCTATACTGAGAGTCCTAGTTTTACAGCCAAGCATTGAAAGGACAGCTTGATTCTTTTGTCCTACCCGAGGGTGTGGCGCTTATTCAGTATGTTGATGATATTTGGTTAGCAGCCGATACCCCTGAACAATGTGAGAAATGTACTCTGTCTTTGCTTTCTTTCCTTGCCTTACATCACCATAAGGTATCGAGAAAGAAACTGCATTGTTGTAGACCAAAGGTAACCTACTTAGATCACCTTTTGTCTAAGGAGGGGTGTGCACTCACATCAGATCGCATTCAAGCAATTCTAGACACACCAGTACCTTTCACACAGAAAGAGGTCCGAGCATTTTTAGGCCTTACTTCTTTTTGTAGGCAATGGATATTAGGATTTTCACATATTGCTAAACCCTTGTTAGTGCTTTTGACAAAATATACTCCAACATCCCTTCCTTGGACAGATGAATGTGAGAGTGCTTTTCGACAGTTACGACAAGCTCTTTGTTCAGCGCCAGTGTTAGGTACTCCAGATTACATGAAGCTCTTTACATTGTATGTATACGAGAGGGATGGGTGTACATTGTCAGTTTTAGTACAGACACATGGTGATAAGCAACGCCCTTGCGCATATTTTTCAGCAGTACTTGATTCTGTTGCTCGAGCGTTGCTTGGTTGTTTTCGCTCAGTATCAGCAACAGCTGTAACTATCTTTAACTACGCGGATGATTTGCAGCTCATCTTTCCTCTTAACACCATGGACTCAGTGGGCGAATTCCAAAGAACTATGTCCCACATATTGAGTTGGATGAGCTGCAATCATCTGAAGCTCAACCCGGGCAAGACCGAGCTGGTCCTGCCCGGACAGAGCTCACTTAGTTGGAATTCCAACTTCTGGCCTACTAACATGGGAGTGCCTCCATCTAAGTCAGCCGTGGTTAAAAGCCTAGGTATCTTCATCAGCGAGGATCTCTCGCTAAAAAGACAGGTCGGAGCGGTGGTATCTTCCAGTATCTTCCAATTGAAGAAAATAAAAAAAATTGCTCGCTTCTTTTCCTCAGCAGCCCTCACACAGATTGTCCTCTCCTTGGTTCTGTCCAGGCTGGACTTTTCTAACAGCCTTTATCTTGGCCTCCAAAGCGGAGAGCTTAAACGTCTCCAGCTTGTTCAGAACCAAGCCGCCAGGCTCCTTCTGAATATACCCAGGAGGCAATCCATCAGATCTGGCCTTAAGCAGCTACACTGGTTGCCAGTCGAGCAACGTGTGGCCTTTAAGGCCGGGTGTATTCTGTTCAGGTCTCTGAATGATTCTGGCCCTTCATTTATCAGAGATTTATTCAAAAAATACTGCCCCTCCCGTCACCTTCGATCCACCTATAAATCACTCCTGATTGTACCTCCATTCAAAAGGAAGCGCCTCGGAGGTAGCTGTTTCGACCACCTCGCTGCTGCTCTTTGGAATTCTCTTCCCCTTCATATAAAGCTGAATGATAACATCCTCAGCTTTAGACAATCCCTGAAAACTTGGCTTTTCTCTCAAGCTCATTACTGATAGCACTGCTTCACCCATTGACTGTCTGCCTGGTTCCTCCTGTAGCGCCATGAAGCCTTCGGGCGTAAGAGCGCTTAACAAATTCCAACTAACATTAACATTAACATTAACAGCTGTGTCAATACGCCAGAGTGAAGGGATAGTCTTATCACATAAGCTGTTGGTGCTGGTACCCCATGCTGTTGATGCCCTTTTGAATCAAACAAAGATGCAGCATTTGACTAGCGCTCGTCTGACAGGATATGAGCTGACGTTGTTAGCTCCTCACATTACATTGAAGAGATTGGCAACACTAAACCCAGCCACATTGTTGCCATTTCCGGCGACTCAGCCTGAGGCGCAGGAAACACACAATTGTATTTTTCTGACTGAGGAACAGACAAAGGCTCGTATTGATTTGCAAGATACGCCCCTTCCAGATGTGGATGGAGAATTGTGGGTTGATGGGTCTTGTCTGAAGTTACCAGAAGGTACAACTTCAGCCGCATATGCAATTACTACGCTTCACACGATAGTACAGACAGCTCAAATACCACAGAAGTCAGCTCAAGCAGCAGAACTAATACCTTTGACACGAGCGTGTGAGCTTAGTACAGGGTTGTGTGTGAATATTTATACAGATAGCCGCTATGCTTTTGGAGTGGCGCATGACTTTGGCATGCTCTGGAAGGAAAGAGGTTTTCTGACATCACACGGGATGCACATAATGCACGGAGAACTTGTGCATAATCTTTTAACTGCATTAACATATCCAAAGAAAGTAGCTATAGTGAAATGCAATGCGCAAAAAAAGGTGACAGATAAGGTGGGACAAGGAAACGCTTTTGTAGATCGAGTGGCACGTGAGACTGTGCTGCAGCCTGACACTACTTCTATGTATGTAGTGAAGTCACAAGCTGAGCGGTGGCACGATGCTAGGAAGGAAGTACTAGAGATACAGAGGACAACTTTTGACAAACAACGAGAGCAATGGTCCATAGATGGAGAGTTGGATGATGAAGGTTGTTGGCGAAACAAGCAGATGGATAGATGGAAGTTGCCTATAGCTTTTGTACAACCTATGGTCAGATGGCACATGGGCTAGCACATGTTGGAGCTTCAGCAATAGTGAAATTGCTTACACAAGTTTGGGAGCATCCAGAAATTGCTAGCACGGCTAAGAGAGTAGTACAGTCCTGTATGATTTGCCTACGATTTAATACTGGAAAGGGGACACAAATTCCAGCAGGAGGATTTGCTACACCGACTGTACCTTCTGAAGTTTTGCAGATGGATTATATTCAGCTTGAACGCTGTAATAATCTGAAGTATGTCTTGGTGGTGGTATGTGCCTTCAGTAAATGGTTTGAGGCGTACCCCACAAAAGACAAAACTGCAATTACTACAGCAAAGGTGCTTTTCAAGGAATTCTTTCCTCACTATGGTGTTTGTAGATTTTTGTGGAGCGATAACGGACCTCATTTTGTAGGGGACTTTACAAAGTATGTCCTGAAAGGATTAGGGATCACACAGAAGTTTCATGCAGTGTTCCACCCACAATCAGCAGGTTTGGTGGAAAGATACAATGCTACTCTGAAACTGAAATTAGCTAAGATACAGGCTTCTACTTCTCTGAATTGGCCAGATGCGTTGCCACTGGCATTGTTGACAATCAGATCAGTGCCTCATTCTCGAACAGGTCTCACACCTTATGAGGTTCTGTTTGGCAGGCCCATGAATATCTGGGGAACTCCTAAACCGAGTTCTGTGTATGATGTACCTTGTGTCTTAATGAATGACTATTTGGCACAATTAACTGATAACTTGGTTTCTATTCATCAACAGGTTCGAGAAGCACTTCCTGACAGATCGACAGGTGAGGGGCACAACCTCTGGCCTGGCGACTTCGTCCTTCTAAAGTCCTTTGAGAGGTCGAGCAGTTTAGAGCCAAGGTGGCATGGGTCAGAGCAAGTGCTACTTGCTACGAGAACAGCAGTTCAAGTCACAAATCGGAGGAATTGGGTCCATGGTACCCATTGTCGCCGAGTACTCCCGACTTTGGTGGAGCCTGCCATGTTGACCGACCACCGAGGGGTTCTGACTTCGGTGAGAGGTCGTGCTGTGACGCCTGATGGATCTCAGGAGTTCTTCCCGGACCAAACAGTCTCTGGAGCAACAAGATATAATTTGAGACCCAGAGAGAAATCTGTAGCATTTGTGGAAGTTGTCTGAGCATTCCCTGGGTCAGTGAAACAGAGAGCTGATGTGGCAAGGGGGGGGATCAGCCCTGCATTAGAGTAGTGACACCCGTCTTGGCCCGTGGTGAAAAAATCTACGGCTACCCAGGGGTAAGAGCTCTGACAACTACTTTAGTTTCAGGAAGATTTGTTTTGTGTTGTGACTAAAATGGAAAAGAAGAAGAAGATTTTTTGTGCTGTAGGGTTTGTTGTTGCTTTGGTGATTGCAGCAACAATAACATGGTCTGTTGAGGAGACAACTCCTGCTCGTGAGTTGTTTGTTGTTACTACACCTATACCAGAGGAGCATTATTTCTTTACGCTCCCATATCAAGAATTGAAACATCGACAACCTTATCTAAATAATACCTTCATTCAAATGTTGCATCACACCCACATCGCTACGAACGCTACGAACTGTTGGATTTGTGGGATGATGCCTGCACATTAAAAGAAAGGAGGTACACCGTTCATACCTCTCCCTTTTTCGCATAATGGCTCTTGTCGAGCCAGGTATACTTTGCTCTTTGCGACCAGGAAGCCCACAGTGGGTAGACTGCTTTTCCGGTTAAATAAAGAGTGCCATCAGGACAAAGATGGGTATCCTCAGGCGAATGGAACTAAATGGGAGTGGGAAGAATATCGACCGGACAATATTTCAACGCCATATATCTTCACCAATACAAGAGACTCATCCAATGCCGAACATTTTGTTATTTCTGTTACTGAAACACAAGCAGAACTATGTGTACAGAGCATTGGACATATCCCTGTGGGGGTCAGTGACTGTATTACTGTGTTATATATAGATGGCTTAAATAATAGTACCTTTTTAGCTTCACACAATACTTATTTTATGTGTGGAAATCATGGATATTATCGACTGCCAGCCGGCTGGACCGGCATTTGTTATGTATCATTTTTATTGCCCCCTGTGTTTTCTAGCACCTCCATTGTATCATCGAAATCTTAAACTGTTTAACAATATTACTGTAAATAGATACAAGAGAACTTTGACTACTGATGGCATTGATCAGACCGACACTAGTCTACAACAATATATAGATTTAGGATTGTTCTTTTTTGTAGGTGCTGCATTAAAAAGCAGAAAAGTGCGTCAATTGACTAGAGTAGTGGAAGCTGTCACAGATCAAACAGCTGTAGCTTTAGGAAATATCACTGAAGAATTGCAAATTGCTAGAATTGTAGCTTTGCAGAATAGAACGGTGTTGGACGTTATGCTAGCAGATAGAGGTGGTGCATGTCTTGTTATAGGTAGTAGCTGCTGCATGTTTATACCTGACCACACCCCATCAGTGTATAAAGCGATTAATAAACTTCATAAAATCGCTGCAGACCTTCACACAGAAAATGGTACAGGGACTTTTACAGGATGGCTTTGTACTCTGATTTCTGCCTGGGGCTGGAAAGTATTAACAGCCCTATGTATAATAATTGCAATAATCTTCACTTGTTGTGTATGTATTCAGTGCAGTCCGATAATATGTTCTATGTGTGTTACTGCTTGCATACTGACCAAAGGCAATATTGTAGAAGACAAAATGCAGAATTATTAGAAAAAGGACATAGCTAGCATGTTGGTCATTGATATAAGGGATGAGCATCTAGCTTTTCCCAGGAAGTCGAATGTCTTCAGCTAATGCTGAAAGGGTCGTCTGTTGTAAATCAACGGCGATTAGGTTAAGCATTAGCAGAAGACATGCTCCGTTTTTACCGTTATCGCAACAAATGTGCCGACTCCATTTTGCATTTGTAACGGCCATTTTGTATGCCATACATTGCCATGTGCTCGTCATGTGCTTTGTCCTACTTTCTTGTTAACTGCTCTTGAAGTCCGCCCGGCAAAAGGCTATTTTTAGTATACCCCCTTCCAGCATGTCCAGACATGCGCAGTAGGGTCAATGACCGTTACTAATTGGTTCCAGATAGGTATGTTTTTACCAGTTACAGAAGACTGTTAACTCTGCCCACCTATCAATTGTGCCTTCCAATATGACCTTGTATGGTCATGAAACTGCTCTTGTCTTCTGTACCGCCTTCTCTTGAGCCCCTTCATTGTGTATAAAAGGGGCCTTGTGCTTTAGTTCGGTGTGCTACTCGATACAATACTGAATGGTGTTGTGTGGACTGTAGTACCACCTTTCAAGGTTTAATAAACTTTGCTTTTGTATTTTCCAGTTTCATTGCCAACTTCTTCCTAAGGTCTGGACTCTGTGCAGAGAAGGGCGAACCCTTGCACTAAGTAGGCATAGCTGAGGTTACCAACTGGCCTTTCACTGGGGCTCCAATGCCCTTTGTCCAGAAAGTCAGGGCGTAGCTGACACTGCAGCTAACGTGATGTGTGCAAGGCGTCAAATTAAGACCCATCAAGAAAGCCTACTCCTCTGGTTATGGATTCGAAACTTAGAGGGATAGATCTAAAGAAGACTTTTCTCTGATTGTAGGAGGGCCCAGTGCTGTTAGAGTAAACTGAGAAAGCTGTACATGCTTTTGTTAGGTGAAGTACATAGTAGGCTTGAGTAAGTTCGAGATATTAAAATCTTCATAGTTAGCATTATGGATCTGTGCAACCTAGAGGTAAGGCTTGAGTCACTAGACCACCAGACTGTACCAATCATATTGTGGAGTCATTATGTCCCACTAAAGTGTGTATACTTCTCACCCATGCTATTCCCACCAGTAGTCTACAAATATTCCTAAGAAAGGTGGATCCAAACAATAATAAAAAAACATATGGAATGTGGTAGTACCACCATTTTAATCATTGTCCAACACCCCAACCTGTCCTGTAGTTTAGTAACCATTTCCCCATTATTGTCCTAAATCATAATTTCTATATCTCTGTGTATTTTGACCCGCAAGTAGCAGACTGACTTTGCTCTGCACTGAAGTGGAAACTAGAAGTCTGAGTTCACTGCAAAAATATAAAAAGAAGAGTTTCTGGTTTGATCCAATTATTCTTCAGCCTAGATAGAATGCATAATATGGCAATTGTGCTGATTAACGACGGCAGTTTTTGGTTTGACTTTTATATGTACAGCAGGATGTCAACCACATACGGGGACACTAGATAGCCCCATCCACCTAGTTATAGTCCACCTGTCGGTGATGTTTGCCTAGTCATAGTCCACCGGTAGAGGATGATCCCTAAGCACACAGGCAAGAGGCTCATTTGCCAGAAAGAGGACAAACAAGCGTAGTGCAACTCATCACTGTGAAGTTAGTTGATACGCTCCCATTCACTTTAACTCCAATCGTGGGCAATGCGTATAATAATGATATCCAGATGAGTATGTCTTCTCCTCAGTCATCCTCCTTAGGGAGGTAAACACATACCTTCACTCTAGTAAGTCAAATGCCTTTGGCTTTTTGACATCTAACGGTGAGGGAGAAGATATCGGCACAGGGCCTATTCAACCTCCTGGCTCAGAACCCAACACAGAGAACTTCTACTCAGTCACTGATGGATCACTATCAGAATCAGGCTCTTGCAGCGAGGAGACCTCGTCTGCAGAAGGGCAGTCAGAAGATAATGAGTCTGAGGAAAAAAACCTCCCTGATAAAGCGCCTGAACCCAATACTGTATTAAGGAAAAGACACTCAAGGCGAAAACGAAACCAGCTCAAAGGGGCTCATTACGTTTCACCGAGTTTACCTGCCCTTGAGGGTCACAGAGCCTCCAGCACATCCAATGCATCCAATAACACCTCACTCCAAAAAAATGACGCAGAAAGCATTGGGGCTGGCGAAAATCCTACCCTGGTATCCATACTGAACTCGATCAAAGCATTCCAGGAGGAGGTACGGTCTGACAATCTGACCGCTAAGATCGCTTCCAAAAAACTCCAAAGTGGGATGAGAAAACTTAATAAGGCTTGCACAGACTTCGGCGATCGGCTGACTATGGTTGAAACCAGGACTGAGATTTTAGAAGGAGAGGTGGCAGAGGCAAAGGAGCAAAGGACCTCACATGAGGCATGCCTGGTGGACCTAATGACTAAGCTGGAGGATCAAGAAAATCGGCAGCGCCGCAACAACCTGCGACTTCTAGGAATTCCGGAGGGAGTTGAGGGGGATGACCCTAGAGGCTATATAGTAAAGCTCTTACAAGCTGCATTTCCCTCTGAAACTGCCTGGAACTGGGATTTAGAAGTCCAGCGAGCGCACAGGTTCCCTTTCAACTTGAAGCATAATAGAGGTGACAGCAACCTCAACGACAAACCCAGGGTCTTCCTAGTATTCTTCGGAAACTTTCTTTTAAGACAACTGGTCTATGATAAAGCAAGACCCAATGCACAGAAAGAAGCTAATGGGGTCAAATTTTTCGCTAAACCGGATTTCTGCCATGCAACGGTGGAGCGCAGATGGAAATTACGGCAACTGATAACCCCGTTCCAACAAATAGGCGCCCAGGTCTATTTAATGAACCCTGCCAGACTAAAAGTAATCATTGAAGGAAAAACTAGGGTCTTTCTTTCTGAGATCAAAGCTGAAGAATTTCTAAAAGAAATTAAAGATAGAAGAAAGAAGAATTGAAATGAAGCATTAAGCCTGTTTGGTTAGAACACACTGGCTATCAAACAATTGGACAGTGGCATTTGGGTTGTTACGGGTTTTTTGAAAGAATGACCAGGGATCACTTATTTTCGCTTTGTTCCTTCAGAAGTGGCAGGGTGGCTGGGCCTCACTCGTGAACACTATCAAAACGAGACATCTCGACTGCTCAATCAGGGAGGGGGGGAGGGGGAGGGCACCCAAGAGAAACGCAAGGGGAAGAAACAGGGGCACTAAGAGCACTAATGGCATTAAAGGTATAGAGGATATAAACACACAGGGAGCAGCATGTTATAAAATACACTTAAAAAAAAGCGCAAGCAAACAAAGGGCAGAGAAGGGGATCATGAATTGGCAGGGTTTTATAGGGATTGAAATAAATACCAAGACAGGATGATACAGTTAAGCAAAATCAAAATTTTGTCTAGCAACATATGTGGTTTAAATGATCAGGCTAAAAGGCAGAAGGTGGCACATGGTTTACGCTCACTTGGCCCGGATCTGATATGCCTTCAGGAAACACATGTGATGGGGACACAGAAACATCTTCTTTCCTCGCTGGGCTACAAGATAATAGCTGCCACCACACAGGGGGCAAAGATTAAAGGAGTAGCAATACTTGCAAGTCATAGATTCAAAGCGCAGGTGGATAAAGTAAAGACAGACCCTCTTGGCAGATGGGCCATTATACGCTGCACTGTTGATTTAAACTGTAAATTTACACTATGTTCAATATATGGTAGCAATTTAGACGAGCCAGGGGTCCTCAATTGGGTATCAGGGGAGTTAGCCCACTGGCAAACACCCATAATATTATGTGGTGATCTAAACATAAACCTACCCGTGGGCTGGAGCTCGAACAAGGACTGGAGATATTCAGGGAGGAAGCCAAGGGTGTTTCAATCACTACTAAATCTAGTAGAGACTCATGGCTTGCGGGATGTCTGGTCTGAGTTAAGACCTAAACAGGAAGGGTTCACCTTTTTCTCAGCTCCTCATGTAAAACTTACAAGAATAGATTACTTCTTTATCTCTGCGTCACTGGTTAGTTCTTCTAGTATAGACATAGTGCCCAGATTTATGTCAGACCATAATCCTCTAATACTGTGCCTTGATGGCCTAAAAATTGAAAATAAGAGCACAACCTGGTCCTTTGAGAAAGCATTGCTATATGATGTCAAATATCAGGCACATATGAAGAAATGGATAGAGGAATTTTTTAAGATAAACTTAGATTCTGCTCCTTTGATGGTGGTTTGGGATGCTTTCAAGTCCGGGATCAGGGGGGAGACTTTGAGTTTTTCTGTCAGGAGAAACAAAGTTGAGAGAATACAGGTTCAGGAATTACAGGTGAAACTAGGGGCAGAAGAAACTAAGATAGTACAGGCAATAAAGGCAGGAGGGAATGTCGAGGAAATCCAAAATGCAGTCGCAGTGATAAAAGCCGAGATTGCCTCAATTTTTGCTGAAAGAACAGCGTCCAAATGGGCGGCAACCAAAGGGAAACTGTACGAATGTGGGGAACATGTTGGACATCAACTGGCATTAACGATAAGACAACAAACAACCTTAAACACAATAGCGGAAATTGAGACAATCACGGGAGGTCTGACTAAGGATCCTACCGAAATACTTAGAGCTTTCAGGGAGTATTATAGTAAACTATATACAGAGGAGGATGTCAGGCCCACAGGTGATCGGAAACTGAATATTACAGGCTATTTAGACTCTATGGACACACCTAAATTAAACTTAATTGAACAAGAGGAATTAGAACTCCCTCCTACCTGGGAGGAGATACATAATGCGATTAAAAGCCTTCCAGATGGAAAGGCGGCCGGCCTTGATTCTATCCCCGCTGAATTCTTAAAAATTTTTGAAAGTGAGATTAAGGAGACATTTTCTTTAGTAGTGGGGTCAATATTCGGAGGCATGTCACCACCTGCTTCTTGGTCACTCGAAAAAATTATCATCTTTGCCAAAAAAGAAAAATCACCTCTAGAAATGGCATCTTATAGACCGATCACTCTAATTAATACCGACTCAAAAATATTCTCCAAAATATTAGCCAACAGGATCTCACAAAACATCCAGAAACTAGTTTCTAATTGGCAACATGGGTTTATCCCCAACAAAGGTACAACAGAACATGTCAGGAGGGCTATTATGTTAATGGATGCAGCAAGGGTAACAGGGGACCCGATCGCTTTAATATTGCTAGATGCTGAGAAAGCATTCGATCGGGTCTCCTGGTTATTTTTGTGGGAAGTACTAAAAAGGTCAGGTTTTGGCCCAATTATGCTACAGGCAATTCAGGCACTATATCAGACACCCAGGGCTCAAATCATGATCAACGGAAACTTGACCAATCCAATTACCATCACTCGGGGCACCCGGCAGGGTTGTCCATGCTCCCCTTTGCTGTTTGCATTATACATAAACCCACTTATCACAAAAATCTTAGCGAACCCAGATATTAGACCAGATGTTAGGCAAGGGGTAGAAACTAAAATCATGGCATATGCGGACGACCTGGCAATAGTTACACCCGATCCCGAGAAGTCCATCAGGGCCTTGGAATATGAGGCACAGGAATTCGGAGAGATAGCTGGCTATTTATTAAATAGAACAAAAACCCAGGTAATTATAAATGAAAACATAAGATGGTCCAATCCCCTTGTAGTTACAAAAGCAAAGTATTTGGGGGTAAGCATCACTGCAAATTTAGATGCAATAGTAGGTAATAACCTGAACCCACTCGCCAAGGATACAAAAAAGGCATTAAAAAGAATTGATAATCTACACCTAACAATAGTTGGCAGAAGCAATGTAATAAAGATGACTTACTTTCCCAAACTACTGTACTTCCTTAGAACTATCCCTCTGGAATTCAGTGATGCTTTCCTTCTACTATTTGAGCAAATTTTTTGCCAGTTTATTTGGTCGTATTCTACCATAAGAAGGTCTTACAAATGGCTATCTTTATCAAAAGAACGAGGTGGTTGGGCGCTACCGAATCTTAAACTCTACTATTGGGCAGTCGTTTTACAGTACAGTCCTGTGTTATTGCTAGATTACAACATACAGTCCGCCTCAGATCTTCCATCTCCTTATTATGCTTTAATTGGAGTGAATGCTCGAGGTATTCTCTGGAGACAACTTGAATTCGGTTATTTTAAGCGGGTGCGGTTCAAATCTTTAATAAATATTTACCGGGTTTTTACCAAAGTACGGAAATTGGTAGGGTTAGGTAGACTAAACTACTACACTCCAATTAAAGATAATGTAATACTTCCAGCAATTTTTAAAGGATCATATCTTCATAAATGGTACAATGCGGGGGTTACCAAATTGGGCGACCTGATTAATAAAGAAGGGGTACGGACCTTTCAAGAACTTAAAATACGGTTTCAGATAGAAGAGAGCCAATTATTTCAATACTATGCGATTAGAAGTTTCTTGGATCAAAAGACCGGTGGACCGACCGGATTCAAGAAAAATGAGATCATTGATAGACTGTGCTCAAATAATCTGCCTAGGATAGGAACCATTTATTCCAGTTTTAATGATAAAATGCCTGATGATGTAGAAAGGATTGGGTTGAGATGGCAAACAAAACTGAATATAGAGCCAAATATTTTTTCCAATGCTCTGGTTTTGTCCCAAAAGTTTTTACTTTCCACTAAACTGCAGGCACAGTTTTATAAACCTGCTTTTTTTCTATACATTACACCGGGCAGGATAGCTAAGTGGGGGAATGGGGCGGGGACTGTTTGTCCTCGATGCCAAGAATACTCTGCAGATCATACTCATATGTTTGCCACCTGCACAAAACTTAATCCACTCATTCAGCAAATTCAACTGTTTGTAGGGGCGGTTTTAGAGCAAGGGATACAACTTACACCAGCCAAATTACTGTTAGGTTACGATGGAAGTACAAGGCCAGGGAGTCCATTTATCTTTGTAGCGATGACTATTTACAGAATTTGCATTGCAGCACACTGGAAAGACCCTAACCCTCCCTCATTTACACAGTGGCAGGCCAGATTGCTGGCGACTTATAAACTGGAAAAGGCAATTTATGCAAAAAAAGGGAAAAGGGCCAGAAAGAAGGGTCTCGCGCTCTGGGAACAGTTAGAGAAATGGGCAGATGGTACACAAGGCTGAATTAAGCCGCATGCTGGCAAAAACTATTTTTTTTTCTTTTCTTCTAATTACATTGCAATTTTAGGTAGTAATTTTTTATTAGGAAATGTTTGCTGTTCTCCCTTCTTTCTTTTCTTTTCTTTTTCTTTTTCGGCTATTTTTATTTCTTCTTCCAATTGTCTTCTTTCTCTCAGATCTTATTTTGTTATCTTTTCAGTCTATTGTCTGTAAATTTGAAAGGGAACTAGTGCTAGTGCCGCGAGAAGGTGCCGGGGGGGGGGGGGGGTCCCGACAGAAATGGAGCAAAAGTATAATCTGTATAATGTTCATCATGGTAAAATAAAAAAAAATTTAAAAAAAAAAAAAAGAAATTGGTCCAACTGTTGGACTGAGGGGAGACCACCTGACACGTTAGTGTAGCTCAGTGCGAGATAGCTTATTTTGGGCCAACGTCATTGAGAAGAGCACAGCCCACTAATGCATGACGGGAGCAGCACGTGAGGAGAGTGCAACACGGGAGGAAAGTGTGCACTTACCCTAGCCCCAGCGTGAGTTTTGATGCAAGTATTATTTACTGGTATTATTTATTTATACATGGTTCATTTTGCTGTTTTGTTGTCAGTTAAGTAGAGGAGAAAGTGTTGTAAGTGTACACTTTATGAAGTCATGATGGAATATGTATGCGTGTAATCCATTCTGAACTTCTAACAGTGACCGGATTGTCAGTTGTTGCTAGGATCTTGGAAGGAAGGAGGAGTTCACGACATGTTCTTGTTGTGGGTGCTTTGTATACCA
Organism: Lissotriton vulgaris; assembly: GCF_964263255.1. NCBI lineage: Eukaryota > Metazoa > Chordata > Amphibia > Caudata > Salamandridae > Lissotriton > Lissotriton vulgaris. The sequence goes on from NC_141685.1 coordinate 1,475,696,371, forward strand.
ACACTGCCTGCTTGAAGCAATCTTCATCAAGTAGGATCACTTACATCATTTAACCTCGATGGGATTGTGTGGAATTAAATTGGGGTGGGCAAACTTTGTGTAATTAGCTTTTTTGCAAGATAAGGAAGTGTGAGCAGTGATACATCAGGGCCATAACTAACTTCTCCCACAGTTGTGTAATGTCAAGTTGGCCCATTAGAGCAATAGCTGCAACATCGGCCGCTGTAATGAAATTGGCAGAAACCGGTCCTGGTAAACAGCTTGGCCACACCCCCAGACCCTTGGGGTGCTGGCCAAGCACTTTGCCAAGGCAGGTTTTGGGTCCCAGTCCGGCCTTGGTAGAATGGTAGAAGGTGTTGGATTTAACTCCAACACCTTCCCTACAGTGTTGGATTGCACCCAATCTCTGCAAGGCCATCAACATTTCCTTCAAAACCGTGACGTTTCCGGAGAGCAGGAAGCATGCTGAGATCAACGCCTTACTCAAAAAACCCAAGGTGGACCCGAGGGACCTCAAGAACTTCCAGCCCATCTCCATGCTCCGGTTCCCACCAAAGGTCATCGAGAAAAAAACCGTCAGCAGACAGCTGACCCGCAAACTTGAGGAGAACAACATCCTGGACCCGTCCCAGTCAAGATTCCGCAGCAATCACAGTACCGAGGCTGCCCTCATTGCCACCACCAATGACATCAGGGCCCTGCTGGAGAAAGGCGAAACCGCAGCCCTCATCCTCCTGGACCTATCAGCTGCCTTCGACACTGTCTGCCACTGCACCCTACACACACCTCCACATTGCAGGGATCCGATACAAGGATCTGGAATAGAACACCTCCTTTCTCTCCCGCAGAACCCAGAGAGTCTGCCTCCCCCTTTCTGTTCTGAAGCATCCGAGATCATCTGCGCCGTACCCCAAGGATCCGCCCTCAGCCCAACATTGTTCAACGTCTACATGGCACCGCTTGCCCACGTCACCCGACTGCACAACCTCAACATCATCTCCTATGCCGGCGACACCCAACTGATCCTCTCCCTCACCAAGGACCCCCTCACTGACAAAGCCAACCTCCACGAAGGAATGAAAGCCGTCGCCGAGTGAATGCAGAACAGCCGTCTGAAGCTGAACTCGGACAAGACAGAAGTCCTTATCCTCGGCTCCAATCCTTCAACCTGGGACGACTCCTGGTGGCCGTACGCACTGGGAACAGCACCGACACCCACCGACCACGCACGCAACCTGGGGTTTATCCTCGACTCAACACTCTCCATGACCAAGCAAGTCAACGCTGTCTCGTCCTCCTGCTTCAACACCCTCTGCATGCTCTGCAAGATTTACAGGTGGATCCCCACCGAAACAATAAGAACGGTCACTCAAGCCCTTGTCAGTAGCAGGCTGGACTACGGAAATGCCCTCTATGCAGGAGCCTCGGACAAACTCCTGAAACGACTACAACGAATACAGAATGCCTCTGCATGCTTGATCCTCGACATCCCTCGCCACAGCCACATCACACCACATCTGAGAGACCTGCACTGGCTTCCCCTCAACAAGAGGATCACCTTCAAACTCCTCACCCACGCACATAAGGTGCTCCATAACACGGGCCGGCATACCTCAGCAGGCAACTCACCTTCTACACCGCGAACCGACAGCTCCGCTCTGCCGACCTCGCCACCATTCCCCGCATCCGATGAGCGACCACCGGCGGCAGATCGTTCTCCCACCTCGCCGCCAAGACCTGGAACACCCTCCCCATCCTTCTATGGCAGACCCAGGACCTACTAACCTTCAGGAGGCTCCTCAAGACCTGGCTATTCAAGCAGTAGCAGCCTGGCTATTCGAGCAATAGCAGCACCCCTCCCCCCCAGGGCCTTGAGACCCTCACGGGTAAGTAGTGCACTTTACAAATGTCTTGATTGATTGATACTGTTGCACAGACTGGAGTTGAAATAGTACATTATACTATTCCAACATCCAGTGCACCCCAGACAGCAAGTTGGGGTAAAAAATTGGTGTTGCAACGCATGCGGGGTAAAAGCATGTGTTGTAACATCATACAAACCCACACTGCAACATAAAATATTTGAATTGTACAACTAATCTAAGCTTGGCTAGCTGAGAGTTTTAAGGGGTCCAATAATATGGCAATGACTTGACTCTGTGATCAGGTGTTCAACTCTAAGAAATGGAGGATTTCTGCATCAGGATTCTCACATCTGGAAGCACAGACAGCAGTACTTTCAGGGTCGGGAAGATTTAATGATGATGATACTAGTATATTGCTTATTTACCTGGTGATGTTTGGTACTAAGAATGAAGATGATATCAGCTGTGATAAATAAAATCAATGGTGAAAGCCCCATGCCTGCCCTAAATGTGTGTCTAGAAGAGTGGACTGCATATACATGCTAAGGGAGTGCACCACGGTCCCATCATACTGGCAAGTAATCACTTGAAATGTGTCATGGATCACCAGGAGGAGGTCATTGGGTTTCCTCTTAATATGTATCTTAGGTTTTCGACCTCAGGTGAAAAAAACGTGAAGAAGGGTATTGACTGTTCGTTAATACTGAGAAGAACAAGGGTGTGCAAACTGCACGTACTATATTTTCACGTAATTATGCAACATTTGGGGCTAATTACAAAAAAAATGCATAATTATGCAAAATGCAATTCCCGTATTTAGGATTAATATTTTGGCATGAAATGTGTGGAGGATGCGATTTGCCCCATAAAATACTACAAAAAGTAGAAGTGCCAAAAGAAACAGTGACTCACGTTCTGGTTGTTCATGTTGCTTTGCTACTCCCACACTATAATTTTACCCTGAGTATGGTATTATTATGCAAGGTGGTGTAATGGTGTAATTCACATACAAGTATAACAATAAATTCCAGAAATGTATGTGAGTCATGCTTGTGTAATATCCTTGAAAAAAGTGGAATCACAATCCTTTTATGTCACCAAGCATTTTTGCACACACGTTGGGCTGGTGGATCCCACATAGGCCTCCTTACTATTTGCCAAAAGTTAAGGGTTGGAGATACTAAGACAAGAGAGATTGATGTTGGCCTTTATCTCCAACTCTAATTCTGCTTTTCATGAGTTAAAGTCCCCAGAATGGCGATTAATTGGCTGACTGATATTTTTCTGGTACCGTTTCAGCAGGATTTCCCCAATTCTGGTTATTATTCCACTTACACTTACCACCTGCTCTTAGCAAATGGTAAAATGGTGGAGAGTCCAGAGGAGGTCCTAGTACATGAGCCTAGAGTAGGGATTAAAGGCCTGGGGCTCCATGAGGGTGCATGCCTCGCTCGTTTGGTGCTGTGTGAGGGGGTACGTGACGGCACTCTCTGCCCCAGGTCATTGCTTCTGTGCCTTGTTTGCTTTGCCAGGTGAGTTTCTGCACGATTTATTAACTTTCATATAGTGCTGGCTAGACCCAGAGGTATCAGAGCACTTTACCGGAGCAGAGTTACATAGGTTACAAATTATAAATTGTTACAGAAGGTACAACAGTTACAAGTTACATCCGTTGGTTCATGTCATGGAGAGGGGTAAAGGGGTAATGTAAAAGGGTGACGGGGAGGGATATTAGACGGAGCATATACATAAGGATAGACAAAGCGGGCAGGTGGAGAGGAATTCAGGAGAGAGAGGAAAGGAAAAGGGGAGGTAGCCAAAAAATGAAGGAGGGAAGGGAGGTGGAGGGGTAGTGCACACAGCGTGGAGATGATGAAGTAACTGTGTCTGACGTCCAGATGGGTAGTAGACGCCTCCCCTCGGTACAGGGATCATTCTTAGTCCTCAGTTATGTGTGATTCCCTTGTCACTGTGGACTCTCTCAGCGGGGTCGCTGAGACTCCAGGGCATAGTTGCTAGATCCCTCCCCAACAAGGGGAGAGTACTGCTTTGGTCCCGGGCACACTCTGAAGAATGAAAGAGGCAAGAGGTAGGGGAGGGGGTAGGAAACCCAGCGGGAACACAATGTCCGACGTCCGTCAAGGTAGGAGACCGCTCCCAGTGGTAAGTGGATCAATCCCAGTCCTCCACTATGTGTGACACCCTTGTCACTGTGGACTCTCTCAGAGGGGTCTCTGAGACTCCAGGGCAAAGATGCTGGATCCGTCCCCAACAAGGGGAGTAGGACTGCTTTGGACAAGTGCATAGTTATGGGGGCCATTAAGGGAGTCAAGCTGGTGAAGAAAGGCACTCCCTGTAAAAAGGTCTAATGGAATTGCCTCTTCCCACTTGGCTAGCGCCATGTTGACAAAGCACCAAATCGCCAGGCTGGAAGGAGGAGCTTTGTGTTGCTCGTAGAGTTGCCATTATAAGGACAGGCAACACGCTTTAAAGCTTTAAACAACAGCCGCAGAGCCCCTAATAAAGTCAAAAATGCGGCAAATACCTCATCGGGTGTACATCCGCTTACACAATTGGAAGGAATTGGAGTAGCTCCCAGCCTGCTTATATTTCTTAAACCTTTAAATTTGTCTTAGCCGTCGGGCCGGTCCCATGCTGCGATGCTAATTATCGTGACTTATTCTTTTCTCCCCTCACCAGGGTTCTTGGTGCAGGAGCTGGAAGCTCGTGCAGCATCACTGATATCCAGAGTAGGGATCCACAAGCGGCCTCTGATCGTGCCACTGCCTGTGCTGCTGTTGTTGGGCTCTGCCGCAACGGGAATGTGCTTGATGGGCCGCTAGGGGCCATCTTGCCTCCCATCTGATTCGCAGGGGGAGGGGTCAATACGCCGGGGAAACCTCCACGCTCACTAGTCTCATCAGCAGCTGGTTCCCACAAGCCACCACAACATGCAAGACTCCTCTGCTCAGTGGGGTCATTGGTATTGGAGCACTGGTACCATGATGGAGGGTAAAACCAGGAGAATACCGATACAGCAGGTGGCATGAGGAATCTTATATGAAATTACTGCCAATAACAAAGCCCGATGCCGTAACTCTCGAGATCCGTCAGCTTAGAGTCAGGCTTCATTCGTGAAAAAAAGCTCTGCTTAACACAGTGATCAATTGTAAAGAATAAATACCTTGTAGTAAGGTGAGAGCAGTAATATGCAATGAAATCCAGCGATACCAAGGATTGTGATAAGAGTATTGCCACATATGGAGGTCTGAAGAGAAAATAGAAAATGCCCAAACCTTATAAACTAAACAATTATTCAAAGAAGCACGTGTAACTGAATGACACATGTGAAGGTACATTGTTCTGTGTCTCTATGTTTTTCATCAATTGTTGTTGTCCATCATTGTTAATAACTGTATGTATTTGTATAATCACTGTGTTGATTGTGTGGGTTTACCCCTCTTTTTCTGCTTTTCAAAAAATATTTTGTTGAAAAAATTCAAAAAAACATTAGTCGCTGGTATAAATAAATGTACCTTCACATGTGTCATTCAGTTACACGTGCTTCTTTGAATAATTGTTTAGTTTATGAGGTTTGGGCATTTTCTATTTTCTCTTCATTATAATATGGTCCAGCCCCCCTCAGTCCCGATTAGGACCTGACTCCTTCTTTTTGCCACATATGGAGGTCTGGCTCAGAATTCGCCATTTTTGAAAAGCTCTTTCACTCTGGGCCAAAAGTTACATCAGGTATTATTTCCTAGCGGCAATTTAAATGTCATCTCTCATAACACCCTCGGGAACAGCAGACCTTCATTATTCTAATCCTTGTGCTCTGACACTTTCACAAGAGATATAACTCCGGAGTCGCCCCTTTCGGGCTCCGTTCCAGGGCAGAGAGATGCGATCAAGCAGCCTCTGCTGTCCAAGCCACGCCGTATTGAGGGGTTTCTGCTTGGCTATAGTATGCACCTAAGCCAGAACTCACCACTCTAGTGAGGGTAAGGGAGTTACACAAACATGATAACCCTTTCTCACCCCCTTGCTAGCTTGGCAGAGCAGTCAGGCTTATCTCAGAGGCAAACTGTAAAGGGTTTGCGCAAGTCACAAACACACCAGTGACACATTTAGCACACCACAAAAAGAGATTCCAAACAACGATATATAAAAGTATCCTTTGTAGATAACATCAAACACATTAGCCCACAGTCACATAAATCACAATTGGCTTGCCAACCAGGCAAGTGTCATAACATCATATAAATCAGAAATTACTTTGCCACCAAGCAATTGTCACCAACCATGTAGTGCAATAAATAAATGCTGATAAGTTTGCCCATGTCCTCAATCATCATGGCAACATTGGGCCTAACATTACAGGGAGTGTCACAAAAGTAGCCACTCATAGATCATAAATCACTTTGTCAGTTTTTAAAAGTTGGATTTCTGGTTGGATAAGGTATGCGCCTAAGCCAGACAGAAAGCACCACTCTAGTCAGGGCAAGGGAGTTACACACTGAAGATAACTCCCTGCTCACCCCCTTGGTAGCTTGGTATGAGCAGTCAGGCTTATCCCAGAGGCAATGTGCAAAGCTTTTGCGCAACACACACACACAGCAGAAACCCAATAGGCACACCACAAAAGAAACTCCACACAAGGTTATATAAAAAATAACCTTTGTATTATTCAAAACAATCATAATTACACATATACACTGGGCCAACTGGCACTAGGCAATATTTACAGAGGATTATATACACGGGGCAGGGCCAATTGGGACACTGTCAGAACCTTTAGAAAGCACTAGTAATACATGTAAAACACAACCAGTAACTACAGGCAGAATACTGTACTCAGCATTAGCATGGGCAACATAAACACATTATGTCTGCATCACAATTAGGCATAAAACACATTGTGCATAACCCCACTAAGCATAAACACATTACACAGTAGGCATCACAAGCAAAAACAGTGCAACACAGTAACACTGAAAAAGTGCACACAGCACTTTAGAGCCTTGTGCCCTGTCACCATCACAGATGAAGTGCACACAGCACCTTTAGCGTAAACCATTACCCCAGGCCTGTTGTAAATCAACGGCGATTAGGTTAAGCATTAGCAGAAGACATGCTCCATTTTTACCAACATCGCAACAAATGTGCCGACTCCATTTTGTATTTGTAACGGCCATTTTGTATGCCATACATTGCCATGTGCTCGTCATGTGCTTTGTCCTACCTTCTTGTTAACTGCTCTTGAAGTCTGCCCGGCAACAGGCTATTTTTAGTATTTCCCGCTTCCAGCATGTCCAGACATGCGCAGTACGGTCAATGACCGTTACTAATTGGTTCCAGATAGACTTCCCGAAGACTGTTAACTCCGCCCACTTATCGATTGTGCCTTCCAATATGTCCTTGTATGGTCATGAAACTGCTCTTGTCTTCTGTACCGCCTTCTCTTGAGCCCCTTCATTGTGTATGAAAGGGCCCATGTGCTTTAGTTCGGTGTGCTATTCGATACAATACTGAAGGGTGTTGTGTGGACTGTAGTACCACCTTTAAAGGTTTAATAAACTTTGCTTTGTATTTTCCAGTTTCATTGCCAACTTCTTCCTAAGGTCTGAGGACTCTGTGCAGAGAAGGGCGAACCCTTGCACTAAGTAGGCCTACCTGAGGTTTGCTTACAACAAATTGGCGCCCGACACGTGGGGCTCATCGGCGACTCGGATGCCCGAAGGAGTGGTCGTGACGAAGGATTGGAATCTCGCTGCGGACGCGATCGCATGCCAGAAGAGACCCGAGTCTTGGCATCCAAGGCGTTTTTTCCTTTCTTTCCGATCTGACCATCCAGGTGGTGCTGGTCCTCGACTGAGATCTCTTCTGTTGGTTTGCCATGCAGTGGCCGTTTGGTCGAATTTAGAACTTGGCAGTTGTAATCTGGACGCCTTGTGATTGGTAAGAACAGTTGTACTGTACTTGCTGTGGGTTTTGGAAGCCTGGGAGAGGCAAGGCAGTTTTAGGATACCCTTGCTGTGGCAATTTTGGAATGACTAGTCAATGATGTGTATGTGTATGTGTATGTGTAATATATGTGTTGCAACATACACAGGCAGGTAATGAGGAGATTTTTCTCTGCAATGCGATTTTGATTTGAACGGCACAAAGTATTACAGATACCTTAAGTGCTACTTTGATTATTAATACTGCATATTTTGCACTATTTTTGGCATGCCTGCTTTTAGCGCACTCAGAAGGATGTGCTGCTTTTGTGGAAATAACCGGTTAAGTCTTGAGGAATCACAGCGGGCTCCCCCAGAGGGGACTCCTCATAGAGATGTGCACCTTAAATATGGTCTTTCTTCTATAATGTACAGCACATTGTGGAGGAAATACACACGAAAGTATCCTGAGTTATGTTGGCCGAAGTATGAGTCATTTGATATGCGGAAAATTTAGTATGTGGAACAGTGTATGTTTAAGCGAAAATCTAGACAAGATATGTTTGAGAGTGTGCGAATGTGGGTGAAAGAAGTACGTGAGCGTGAGAAACGTGAGCAAGCGCTGATTGAGAAAGAACAACGGAAGAATGTGTATGAAAAAGCGCAAGAACTAAGAAAGAAGGAGGCGAAAGAGTTGGAAGAGAGACAGGAGAAGGAAAGCAGATTACAGATATCTGGCCAATATGCTGTTTGACATCCTCTTTATCCTGTCCTTAATAAACCGCAAGATGATTTTTCTTTGTTAGATCGTCCTCCGCCTCCGTATATCGTTCCGTCCGCTCCATCTGGCGAAGACGAGAATTTCGGGGCTGATAAAACGAAACGTGACACCCACTCCATGATTCCAGTCAATCGTGCGGCTGAACTTAGAAAGATTGCTCGACAGTCACTTAAGGATATTGTTGCTATTTCTGATATTTTAGAGACTTTAAAGGGATGGCACGATAGAGAGCAGATATATTTTACCAAACATTTGGCAGAAGAAGTTGTTGATATGTTTCGAAAAGTATCTAATGTTCTCGAACCTGATGATGTGCAATCGATTGTAAGCAATTACATAAAGGTCTTTTTACTCTTTCCCAGGTGACTGATACGATCAGGCGGCTGGTTAAACTTCAAAATGAGGCGCTTCGACTACGGGAGGAGAAACGGAAAGCTAAAACAGATGAACGAACGGGATTGGTAGATGGGAAACAATCATCTATTTTTGAAACAGATAAGACCGTGATAGTGCATGCAAAGCCTATGCGTGAGGCTGCGCCTTTATATGTTCCTCCTAAAGGAACCAGTGACGATAAATATTCTGTAGATGCTAAAGGGTATTTTATTTATAATTGGGTATATACTCCCTGGAATAGAGCAGATGTTATGACACTTAAAGCTGCATTGCCTGATCCGCGTAAAAATCCTGCCGCTTTCTATGAGGAAGTTGAGGGAGGCTTAAACTCTTGCACCATGACATTAACTGATATTGATTTGTTTTTCGGGCTCATATTGCCGCCCGATATGTGGAGATCCGTGCATAAAATAGATGATAGCACAGCGTATGGGGCATTATGGAAGGAGATAGAGAGGGAAGATGTGGTCAGGGAACCAGCGAAAAAGCCATGTCAGTTGATTTTAGATCTTCCCGGTGCAATATTGGCTAAGTTGAAAACGATTATTCCCCCTAAAAAGATTGATTGGACTATTCTAGCATCTTGTAAGCAAAAGACAGATGAATCAGTTTCAGATTTCTTCACACGTTTTGAGGAAGCTTTTCATGAGTGGCTAGCCGCTTGAAAGCTAGTGAAAGCTCTTGGACTACCTCTTCTCCGGCATCCGTCCTGACGATGGCTCAATATTACAAGCATCAGGAACTAGAAGCGAAGGGCAATGAGGATAAAAAGTCTAAAGAATTAAAAACAAAAGTTATGTTATCTCAGGTTTATGGTCCACCTCTTCGGGGTAACGATATAGGCGAGATTTTCTAACTCCTCTAATACTCGTCCCTCTTTGGCCGTTGATCAATGCGCGTATTGTAGGAAATTTGGTCATTGGGCAGATGAGTGTCCATTGTTGCGCTCACAGCGCTATGTCCGTGGCCGAGGATCCATGAGGAATCGCTCGGGGAACTTAGGACCCAGAGGTGTTATAAACGATCGTGCTAGGTTTGATTCTAAAATGCGGGTACAAAATGGGTTCAATACTTTTGATAGGCGCAACCAATACCAGATGTCTGATTATGTGCAGCCTGAGTCGCATGATTCTGCTTATGCATAGGATTGCGTAGGATGGGGTAAGGAATCAGTTGAAGTTCCAGTAGATCAGAGGGGTCCTTATTTTACAGCACATGTTTTGGGTTCTACTGATCAGTTTCTGGTTGATGCAGGAGCTACTCGTAGCGCTTTGTCTAACCAATTGTTTCCAAGGGCTCCCCCGTCTGGCTTAACGATTACATCGATAGGGTTCGATGGAACACCTTCCCTTAGCCCATTGTCACAAACACTTGCATTTCATGTTGATAAGTTTGCTGCTCCATGCCCGTTTTTACTTTCCCCAAATACACCAGATAATATTGCGGGTCTTGATATGCTCAATTATTTCAGAGCCACAATAAGATGTTCCCCTGAAGGAGTGCGAGTGATTTTGAATGACAATTACCCTGTAACAGACAGAGTTTGCATTGTTCAAGAGGATGCTGCATTAGCCTTCCCTACCTAACACTCTGTGGGCTACTTCAGATACCGATGTGGGTCAGATGGTTATTCCACCAGTGCATATTAGTGTAAAGGAGGGAGCTGTGTTGCCACGCCTGCCTCAATATCGAATTTCACAGGAGGGTGAGGAAGGACTCATACGAATTGTACAGGATCTTATTGAAGTTGGAGTTGTTGAGGAAGTTCCCTTTAACATTTGTAACAGTCTGATCCTCCCAATTTTGAAGAAAGACACTGATACTAGGATCTACAGATGTATTATTGATTTACGGGAGGTGAATAAGATAGTGGTACCGCATTATCCAATGGTTTCTGGTATCACAACACTTCTTACTTTAGTTCCTCCTACTGCAACTACGTTCTCTGTTATAGACTTGAAGAACGCATTCTTTTCGATCCCTATTCATCCTGATAGCTGATATTTGTTCGGTTTCACTTTGAATAATCAATTGTATAGATTTTGTAGAGTTCCTCAAGGCTATACTGAGAGTCCTATTTTTACAGCCAAGCATTGAAAGGACAGCTTGATTCTTTTGTCCTACCCGAGGGTGTGGCGCTTATTCAGTATGTTGATGATATTTGGTTAGCAGCCGATACCCCTGAACAATGTGAGAAATGTACTCTGTCTTTGCTTTCTTTCCTTGCCTTACATCACCATAAGGTATCGAGAAAGAAACTGCATTGTTGTAGACCAAAGGTAACCTACTTAGATCACCTTTTGTCTAAGGAGGGGTGTGCACTCACATCAGATCGCATTCAAGCAATTCTAGACACACCAGTACCTTTCACACAGAAAGAGGTCCGAGCATTTTTAGGTCTTACTTCTTTTTGTAGGCAATGGATATTAGGATTTTCACATATTGCTAAACCCTTGTTAGTGCTTTTGACAAAATATACTCCAACACCCCTTCCTTGGACAGATGAATGTGAGAGTGCTTTTCGACAGTTACGACAAGCTCTTTGTTCAGCGCCAGTGTTAGGTACTCCAGATTACATGAAGCTCTTTACATTGTATGTATACGAGAGGGATGGGTGTGCATTGTCAGTTTTAGTACAGACACATGGTGATGAGCAACGCCCTTGTGCATATTTTTCAGCAGTACTTGATTCTGTTGCTCGAGCGTTGCCTGGTTGTTTTCGCTCAGTATCAGCAACAGCTGTGTCAATACGCCAGAGTGAAGGGATAGTCTTATCACATAAGCTGTTGGTGCTGGTACCCCATGCTGTTGATGCCCTTTTGAATCAAACAAAGATGCAGCATTTGACTAGCGCTCGTTTGACAGGATATGAGCTGACGTTGTTAGCTCCTCACATTACATTGAAGAGATTGGCAACACTAAACCCAGCCACGCTGTTGCCATTTCCGGCGACTCAGCCTGAGGCGCAGGAAACACGCAATTGTATTTTTCTGACTGAGGAACAGACAAAGGCTCGTATTGATTTGCAAGATACGCCCCTTCCAGATGTGGATGGAGAATTGTGGGTTGATGGGTCTTGTCTGAAGTTACCGGAAGGTACAACTTCAGTCGCATATGCAATTACTACGCTTCACACGATAGTACAGACAGCTCGAATACCACAGAAGTCAGCTCAAGCAGCAGAACTAATAGCTTTGACACGAGCGTGTGAGCTTAGTACAGGGTTGTGTGTGAATATTTATACAGATAGCCGCTATGCTTTTGGAGTGGCGCATGACTTTGGCATGCTCTGGAAGGAAAGAGGTTTTCTGACATCACACGGGATGCATATAATGCACGGAGAACTTGTGCATAATCTTTTAACTGCATTAACATATCCAAAGAAAGTAGCTATAGTGAAATGCAATGCGCAAAAAAAGGTGACAGATAAGGTGGGACAAGGAAACGCTTTTGTAGATCGAGTGGCACGTGAGACTGTGCTGCAGCCTGACACTACTTCTATGTATGTAGTGAAGTCACAAGCTGAGCGGTGGCACAATGCTAGGAAGGAAGTACTAGAGATACAGACGACAACTTTTGACAAACAACGAGAGCAATGGTCCCTAGATGGAGAGTTGGATGATGAAGGTTGTTGGCGAAACAAGCAGATGGATAGATGGAAGTTGCCTATAGCTTTTGTACAACCTATGGTCAGATGGCACATGGGCTAGCACATGTTGGAGCTTCAGCAATAGTGAAATTGCTTACACAAGTTTGGCAGCATCCATAAATTGCTAGCACGGCTAAGAGAGTAGTACAGTCCTGTATGATTTGCCTACGATTTAATCCTGGAAAGGGGACACAAATTCCAGCAGGAGGATTTGCTACACCGACTGTACCTTCTGAAGTTTTGCTGATGGATTATATTCAGCTTGAACGCTGTAATAATCTGAAGTATGTCTTTGTGGTGGTATGTGCCTTCAGTAAATGGTTTGAGGCGTACCCCACAAAAGACAATACTGCAATTACTACGGCAAACGTGCTTTTAAAGGAATTCTTTCCTCACTATGGTGTTTGTAGATTTTTGTGGAGCGATAACGGACCTCATTTTGTAGGGGACGTTATAAAGTATGTCCTGAAAGGATTAGGGATCACACAGAAGTTTCATGCAGTGTTCCACCCACAATCAGCAGGTTTGGTGGAAAGATACAATGCTACTCTGAAACTGAAATTAGCTAAGATACAGGCTTCTACTTCTCTGAATTGGCCAGATGCGTTGCCACTGGCATTGTTGACAATCAGATCAGTGCCTCATTCTCGAACAGGTCTCACACCTTATGAGGTTCTGTTTGGCAGGCCCATGAATATCTGGGGAATTCCTAAACCGAGTTCTGTGTATGATGTACCTTGTGTCTTAATGAATGACTATTTGGCACAATTAACTGATAACTTGGTTTCTATTCATCAACAGGTTCGAGAAGCACTTCCTGACAGATCCACAGGTGAGGGGCACAACCTCCGGCCTGGCGACTTCATCCTTCTAAAGTCCTTCGAGAGGTCGAGCAGTTTAGAGGCAAGGTGGCATGGGTCAGAGCAAGTGCTACTTGCTACGAGAACAGCAGTTCGAGTCACAAATCGGAAGAATTGGGTCCATGGTACCCATTGTCGCCGAGTACTCCCGACTTTGGTGGAGCCTGCCGTGTTGACCGACCACCGAGGGGTTTTGACTTTGGTGAGAGGTCGTGCTGTGACGCCTGACGGATCTCAGGAGTTCTTCCCGGACCAAACAGTCTCTGGAGCAACAAGATATAATTTGAGACCCAGAGAGAAATCTGTAGCATTTGTGAAAGTTGTCTGAGCATTCCCTGGGTCAGTGAAACGGAGAGCCGATGTGGCAAGGGGGGGGATCAGCCCTGCATTAGAGTAGTGACACCCGTCTTGGCCCGTGGTGAAAAAATCAACGGCTACCCAGGGGTAAGAGCTCTGACAACTACTTTAGTTTCAGGAAGATTTGTTTTGTGTTGTGACTAAAATGGAAAAGAAGAAGAAGATTTTTTGTGCTGTAGGGTTTGTTGTTGCTTTGGTGATTGCAGCAACAATAACATGGTCTGTTGAGGAGACAACTCCTGCTCGTGAGTTGTTTGTTGTTACTACACCTATACCAGAGGAGCATTATTTCTTTACGCTCCCATATCAAGAATTGAAACATCGACAACCTTATCTCAATAATACCTTCATTCAAATGTTGCATCACACCCACATCGCTACGAACGCTACGAACTGTTGGATTTGTGGGATGATGCCTGCACATCAAAAGAAAAGAAGTACACCGTTCATACCTCTCCCTTTTTCGCATAATGGCTCTTGTCGAGCCAGGTATACTTTGCTCTTTGCGACCAGGAAGCCCACAGTGGGTAGACTGCTTTTCCGGTTAAATAAAGAGTGCCATCAGGACATAGATGGGTATCCTCAGGCGAATGGAACTAAATGGGAGTGGGAAGAATATCGACCGGACAATATTTCAACGCCATATATCTTCACCAATACAAGAGACTCATCCAATGCCGAACATTTTGTTATTTCTGTTACTGAAACACAAGCAGAACTATGTGTACAGAGCATTGGACATATCCCTGTGGGGGTCAGTGACTGTATTACTGTGTTATATATAGATGGCTTAAATAATAGTACCTTTTTAGCTTCACACAATACTTACTTTATGTGTGGAAATCGTGGATATTATCGACTGCCAGCCGGCTGGACTGGCATTTGTTATGTATCATTTTTATTGCCCCCTGTGTTTTGTAGCACCTCCATTGTATCATCGAAATCTTAAACTGTTTAACAATATTACTGTAAATAGATACAAGAGAACTTTGACTACTGATGGCATTGATCAGACCGACACTAGTCTACAGCAATATGTAGATTTTAATTTAGGATTGTTCTTTTTTGTAAGTGCTGCATTAAACAGCAGAAAAGTGCGTCAATTGACTAGAGTAGTGGAAGCTGTCACAGATCAAACAGCTGTAGCTTTAGGAAATATCACTGAAGAATTGCAAATTGCTAGAATTGTAGCTTTGCAGAATAGAATGGTGTTGGACGTTATGCTAGCAGATAGAGGTGGTGCATGTCTTGTTATAGGTAGTAGCTGCTGCATGTTTATACCTGACCACACCCCATCAGTGTATAAAGCGATTAATAAACTTCATAAAATCGCTGCAGACCTTCACACAGAAAATGGTACAGGGACTTTTACAGGATGGCTTTGTGATTTCTGCCTGGGGCTGGAAAGTATTAACAGCCCTATGTATAATAATTGCAATAATCTTCACTTGTTGTGTATGTATTCAGTGCAGTCCGATAATATGTTCTATGTGTGTTACTGCTTGCATACTGACCAAAGGCAATATTGTAGAAGACAAAATGCAGAATTATTTGAAAAAGGACATAGCTAGCATGATGGTCATTGATATAAGGGATGAGCATCTAGCTTTTCCCAGGAAGTCGAATGTCTTCAGCTAATGCTGAAAGGGTCGTCTGTTGTAAATCAACGGCGATTAGGTTAAGCATTAGCAGAAGACATGCTCCGTTTTTACCGTTATCGCAACAAATGTGCCGACTCCATTTTGTATTTGTAACGGCCATTTTGTATGCCATACATTGCCATGTGCTCGTCATGTGCTTTGTCCTACTTTCTTGTTAACTGCTCTTGAAGTCCGCCCGGCAAAAGGCTATTTTTAGTATTCCCCGCTTCCAGCATGTCCAGACATGCGCAGTAGGGTCAATGACCGTTACTAATTGGTTCCAGATAGGTATGTTTTTACCAGTTACCGAAGACTGTTAACTCTGCCCACCTATCAATTGTGCCTTCCAATATGACCTTGTATGGTCATGAAACTGCTCTTGTCTTCTGTACCGCCTTCTCTTGAGCCCCTTCATTGTGTATAAAAGGGGCCTTGTGCTTTAGTTCGGTGTGCTACTCGATACAATGCTGAATGGTGTTGTGTGGACTGTAGTACCACCTTTCAAGGTTTAATAAACTTTGCTCTTGTATTTTCCAGTTTCATTGCCAACTTCTTCCTAAGGTCTGGACTCTGTGCAGAGAAGGGCGAACCCTTGCACTAAGTAGGCATAGCTGAGGTTGCCAACTGGCCTTTCACTGGGGCTCCAATGCCCTTTGTCCAGAAAGTCAGGGCGTAGCTGCCACTGCAGCTAACGTGATGTGCGCAAGGCGACGGGCGGGGGTATATCTCACCCCTTCCTTAGTATCACCAAAGAAACAG
Organism: Lissotriton vulgaris; assembly: GCF_964263255.1. NCBI lineage: Eukaryota > Metazoa > Chordata > Amphibia > Caudata > Salamandridae > Lissotriton > Lissotriton vulgaris. The sequence continues at coordinate 1,475,712,620 of NC_141685.1, forward strand.
CACCAAATGTTTCAGCTGCCCGCGCTCTCGGGGCGCAGCTGAGAAAGGCAACACAGGCACTGGCACAGTCATGCCTTGTGAGCCTCAGGCACTGACAATGTGACTTGCAAAAACAGATCTGGGGAGGAAGTGACTCAAGGCATCTGCGCACTACCATCCGGGGCAGCTGCTACTGTGGGGAAAATCGAGCCACACTTACCCCCACCTCACCCACGCTTCTCACCTTGGACGGGCACCAGCAATGTGCCTCAACTGGTCCCGCTCTAGGCCTCTCCAGGCTTTGCCCGGTCCTTCTCGTGGGACACGGTACTTCTCTGGGGAGCCCGCGAGGCTCCGGAAAGTCTGGGATGTGCACTGGGCTCTCCTCACTAACATGGGAGCCCCCCTCAATGCTGGCAGCCATTTCCTGTGTCCCACTCCTTTTCCTGGCCACGCCTACTACCAGGCTTTCACTGTCATGTCTTCCGGTGGTGCTGGGCAGGGATTGGCTTCTTTAATGGTCCTGCCCCTGGTCAGGCAACAGATGCCTAACTTCCGGTTTTGGTCCTATCCCGAAGTACTGAGCAGGATCTCCACAACGGTTCCCTCAGAAGGGCACCACACTGTGGGGTGGGCACCATTTTTTAAACAGGCAATAATACGGGGTGGGCTCCCGCAAAAGCAAACCACAATGAGGGGTGGACTCCGGCTCGATTCCTGTGCCGTGCAGGGGAATTCCCTCGCCGGGATTCTCTTATTTTGCTCTGGCAGCACAGCACTGTAGAGCAGGCACCCTCCGCTTCTCTGAGGCAATAAAAAGATAGCTCTCAAGAGGTGCTTGGGCCCTTTACATTTCATAGGGCACAGCTGGGCCAACACGTGCCATCACACAGGGCCCTCCAGCAGGGAGGCAGTCCCTCATAGCAGTTCCTCTTGGGGCCCAGCAGCAACTGGTCGCAGGGAAGCATAAAAGCACAACCTTCTCATGGAGTCACAGCCCCAATATTTATACCAACATTGGCTTTGTCTGCCCTGGCACAGGGCTTTGGGGAACCAGCCTAAACTGGTTTTGGGGCACTTTATTGACAAGGCTCCTCTTCCCCTTTGTGGGTTGGGGGCTCTTCATCAGACACATCACAGGGGGGGCGGAGCCAGCATTCACATACGCAAGCACAGACCTATTCAGATTCAGGGGACTACTCCACCCAATACTCCAAATGCAGATGCCCTATTCAGCCTAGCGCTGACTCACACTGCCCTCCCTGGAGACACACACACCTCACCAGCCTCTGTCACTCCAAAGCCAGACATGCAATCCACATCAGGCAGGCAGACGCATAGCACACAGAAATGCCAACTTCTAAGACTGGCATGTCTAAAATAGTTATAATAAATCTGAGAACACCATTGCATAGCATTTATTATCACTATTCCAAAAATACCAAACTTGACTACGCTGCTCCTCTCATATTGGGAATTACCACTGAAACACTTATCAGCGAATCCCCAATGTATTCCTATGAGATGGCAGCCTCTCAGCAGTGAGAAACCAAAATGGCTGTTTGTCACTATCAGGACATGTCACACACTTAAGGTACATGTCCTACCTTTTACCTATAATGTACCCTGCCCATAGGGCTAGCTAGGGCCTACCTTAGGCGTGACTGACATGCAGTAAAAGGGGGGTCACAGATGTGGCACACACTTTAGGTGCCACGTCACAGCGGCAGTAACACTACTAACCGCACAGGCCCTGCAATGGCAGAGGCCTGAGGCAGGTTTGCAAGGCTACCTTGGTGGGTGGCGCAAGCAGCGCTGCAAGCCCACCAGTAGCATTTAATTTACCAGTCCCGGATATAAGAGATACCACTTTACAAGTGACTGACAGGTAAATTAAATATGCCAAACAGGTGTAGACCAATCTTACCATATTTACCACAGAGAGCACATGCACTTTATTTATTTTATTTATTTATTTATTTATTTATTTTTAAAATTTATAAAGCGCGACGTATGCCCATGGGCGTCTTGGCGCTGAGACTCATTATGGCCTAGGGCTCAGTATGCATTTTAATGGTGCAGGAAAGTGAGGGGCTTATTGGTTAAACAGTCACGTCTTCAACCGTTTTCTAAACTGTAGCAGTGTGGGAGAGGATCTAATTTCCAGTGGGAGTGTATTCCAAAGTCTGGCTGCGGCGATGGTAAAAGATCTGTCTCCCCAAGTGACTGTCTTTGTTCTAGGTACAGTGAGGCAGAGAGCATTTGATGACCTTAGTTGTCTGGTGGGGCGATAGAGTATAAGCTTTTCCTTCAGGAACTTTGGCCCTAGCTGACGAGTGGCTTTGAAGGTGATACACAAAGTTTTAAACTTGATTCTGTTCGTCACCGTCAGCCAGTGGTAGCTCCTGATAGCCTGTTTAATTGGTTGAAATTTAGGGGTGCCAGACAGCAGCCTAGCAGCCGCATTCTGGACCATTTGCATTTTAGCCACAACCCGGGCCTGAGCATTCAAGAACAGGCCATTGCAGTAATCTAAGGCGGACAGTACTAGTGAGCTCACCACTGTTTTTCCTCCTTTGTCTGAAAGAAATGGGATGATTTTTCTAAGGAGTTTGAGTTTAAAAAAAGCTGTGGAGGCTACTTGATTAGCATGTTCGACAAAATTGAGTCTCTCATCAAAAATCACACCTAGATTTCTGACTTTTTGCACCGGGGATGGCAGCGCCCCTAGCAACGGAGGCCACCATATTGAGGACCAGATAGGGAAAAGTTTTCCAAAAATGATCACCTCAGTTTTCTCAGAGTTCAACCTTAGGCAGTTACAAGCCATCCACTCCTTGATGGCCAGCATGCCTTCTTGAAACCTGGCTGCCACCTCTTCGCCGTCGTCATTGATGGCTAGGACCAGCTGTGTATCATCCGCATAGGTGGTAAGGCTCATCCGGTAGGTATTGATGACCTTAGCTAAGTCCGCCACATAAATATTAAAAAGGGTCGGACTTAGAGATGAGCCTTGTGGCACACCACATGGGAGAGCCAGGTTCGTTGATCGAAAAGGCCCCAAGGTTACTGCTTGGGTTCTTCCTGACAGGAAGGAAGCGAGCAGCGCTCTGGCCATGGCCTGGACGCCCAGCTCTTCGACACGGTCAATCAATATGGAGTGATTGACCGTGTCGAAGGCCGCCGATAGATCCAGCATGATCAGAACCGCCGTGCCACCCTGATCTTTAATGGCCCTGATATCATCAGCTGCCTTGATGAGCGCAGTTTCGGTTCCATGCAGTTTCCGAAAGCCAAACTGCGACTCATCCAGCAAGTCGTTCTGATCAATATATTCCGAAAGCTGGGCATTCATGACGTTTTCCACCACTTTCGCTACAAAGGGTAAACTTGCGATAGGTCTGTAGTTTTTTAATAACTCTTTATCTAGGCCTGGTTTCTTCAATAAAGGTTTTAATAGTGTAGTCTTCAGTTTATCTGGAAAAACACCTGAGGTGAACATGGTGTTACAAATTTGCTTTACAAACGCACCGATCAGGTCCATCACTGGAGGAAAAATCTTGGGTGGACAAGAGTCAAGAGCGGAGCCAGATTTAATTGATTTGATAAAATCTATTATTTGATCCACTGTAGCCTCTTTAAATTGGGTAAGTGAACATGTAATTTGTTTATCAATTATCGTAGGTACCGAATTGCTTGGTGAATTAATCGTGGAAAACTCGGCATAGATATCGTTCACTTTGGAATAGAAAAAATTTGCTAAGGCATCACAGAAAGTCTGCGAGGGGTGGGGGGTCAAGTCAGGTTGGTTCCGGTTAATGACTTCACAACCTCATACAGTTGTCTGCTAGAATTTTTTGCGCCATTAATTTGTTCCTCATAAAAGGTTATTTTGGCCTCCAAGATCATTTTTTTGTATAATGCCAATGTCTGTTTATATAGTGTTCTAGATTCACTATCATAGTTTTCACGCCATTTCCTCTCAACACTCCTACAAAGCTGTTTCTGTTTTCTCAAAGATTCCGAAAACCAAGGAGCTGAAGGCGTCCTCCGGTTTTTAGATATAGTTTTTAATGGCACAGATGTTTCTACTGCCAAAGTTAACCAATCTGAGAATTGCTGCACGGCTACATTGGAATCCTCAGAAATGGATGGCCAAGTATCAGCTAGCGATGTTCTCAACATCTTTGTATCCACGTCCTTCCAAACTCTAAATGGTTCTGATGGTAGGGTGTTCTGATTAACTTTGGTGGCCTGGTTTATGCTAAAGCTACTTACGATAGCAAAATGGTCAGTCCAGGTTAGGGGTAATATTTCTTTTATAGTTATATCATTTATATTCGTGAAGATCCCATCTAGGGTGTGACCGGCCTCATGTGTAGGTGCCGTCACCAATTGTGTTAAACCCATGGTAGCAAGATCAGCCACCAATGACGAAGCATCAAAGTCGTCGTTTTTTTCCAGATGGAAATTCAAATCCCCCAGTACCATAAAGGTATCTTTGATTGCTAGAGGTTCCATCCAGGAGAGTAGGGAGGCTAGGAATTCTGCCCGTGCTCCTGGAGGTCTATATATGAGTACTCCTTGAAGGTTATATGAAGGAGTTGGCTTAATTGCAAAATGTAGGGCTTCACAAGTTTTAGATGATATTGACGAGACTCGAACTGAGTAATTATTCCTCGTAATAATTGCCAGTCCCCCTCCTTTTTTTTTCCCCTGTCTATCCTGTCGGTATACAGAGTAACCACTAGGTACAGCTATCACTAAATCCGGACCGGATGAGTCATCCATCCATGTTTCAGTAACAAAAAGCAGATCTATGCTTTTATCCAAAATTAAATCAGAGATTTCCTGCCCATGCTTTCCCACTGAGCGGGCATTTATAAGTGCGATGGTAATTTCACTGGCCTTGCTTTTGAGAGATTTAGTTGGTGTGTCTCTCCAGTTATCAAACGGTATTTTGGTTTTACATCCCGGACAAAAGGTACTTACATCGTGGATATTATCAGGGTTGTGTTGGACGCAATCAAATCCCTCAATTGGTCTGAGCCGGTATAAGTCGGCGGCGGAGTATCTGCTTCCATCCCGCTCGACTGAACCAGGGGTTGTGGCGCTGGGCGCGGGACCAGCGCGGACAGGCGCAGATGGGCTTGCCTTTGGCGCGCCGCCGGCGCGCCCGCTGCGCGGACGTACTGCCGTTCTGTTTTTGTCCAGTGCTAAAGTGCCCAGAGTCCTAGAATCACCAACACATTGACATAAAAAAGGTTAGGAGGAAGGCAAAAAGTTCAGAAATGACCCTGCAAAAAGGGCCAAGTCCAACACCAGTGAACACGTTAAAAACACCTCATAACCACAACATTACCACACTTCATTTGCAGTTCCTGAACATAATACGTCTTATTTTATCCCTGCAATGGGAGTACCAGTAACAGTTAGACCCTGTGTGAATTACTCCCTAAAAGTGCTGTTAATCTGTACTGAGGTGGCCCAGCCAAAGTGGTAGGCCGTAGCAGGACTTGCGTGCCTACAACTGGGAATGTGGGCCTCTTGAGCAAAATGCCTGCATCTGCCCTCACCAAGAGAGCCAAGCATACTGGCACTTCTTTTCCAGGGCATCGGGGCCTCCATTGATGTTTTGCCCTACGATGCTGGCCAAGGAAGCACAATGTCACCTTCTGGTATGTGCCGACATGGGAGCATGCACCCTCTCCTACGTCAGTGGAGAATCTCCCTGGGTCCCCCACATGCAGCGTGACTCCAAGGGCAGCTGCAGAGGCACAAGAGCACAGGTCCTCTGGGGCTGAGTGGGACCTCCATTGAGGGCTCCTTCCTGCTCGGTGGACTGACTTAGGATTGAACATGCGGCCCAGTGTTGAGGTAGGATGCTTCCCTTTTCCTTCCTTGGTCCCCATTGGGATTCCCTGTTTCGCCGCGATGCTCCATCCTGCGATCTGAGGGGGTGGAGTACGGTCACACTGATGTGTAGGTAGCTCCTCCATTCGACTGCTTGGGTTGTTGCTGGGTGCTTCAGAAGGCTTCCGGAGCACCTACTGTGAGGTAACGCTGGCCAGTAATGCCTCGCTCAGACAGGTGGTGAGCAACACACTTCTTTCCTACGAGGTCGGAGACCTCACGGCTCTGCCTGCATTAGTCAGGCAGGGGCAAGTACTGCGGATGCTTTGTCATGGGAAACCCAGCGTGGTTTATCCACAGCAGCATGAAAGCACCAGGACTGTACAAACCAGAAACCAAGCACCAGATCCCTTTACAACAATGTGCAAACCACGAGACCCTTGTAAAGCAACGTGCAAGCACCAGAACTTTCCCAAATGGAAGTAAAAGCATGCAGAAGGAAGCCTTTGAAGTCCCTGAGGCTTCTAAAGCAGGAGGCCAGCACACACAAGCCCTTGGAAAATTCTTCCCAAGCAGGATACCACAGAAGGGCAAAAAGAGTCAGTCCTTTTACTCTGCCACAGATAGAAGCAGCGACTGCAGGCCAACCCAGTCCTCACTCAGAAAAGACAGCACTCCTCACACAGTGGTTCTGCTCTTCTTCTTGGCAGGGTCCTCTTGTTCATTGAAGTAATCTAAAGTCCTGGGGTTTTGGGTGCAATACTTATACCCTATTTTGTCATTGTTCTCTTTGCTGTAAGGATCTCTGAACCTAGTCCAAACCCGTACTGTCCTCCCTGATGAAGCATGACCACAGGGGGTAGAGACAGCATTTTGAAAAAGGAGACACAGCTTATTCAGGTGCAAGCAAAACTTCTCCCACCAATCTAGATGCAGACCAGGTCTGTTCTGCCCTGCAAAAAGGCACTCAGGCAAGGCAGGGCACACCTCAACCCCCTAGTAACTGTCTAGAGTAAATGCACATCCCTAGCTCCTGTCACGCAACACCAGACGATGAATACATAAACAGCCAGAGGCACACAGAATGGTAAAGTAAGAAAATGCCCACTTTCTAAAAGTTTAGAACTAAAGGGGGCAACAATTATGCCCCTTACTGCTGCACTGCGGAAATGAGGAATCTTCCTCTGACAATGATCCATATTTAAACAAGGTAAACCACAGTAATCCATAGTAATCCAATTTTTTTTTTTTATTATTTTATTTTTGTTGTTGCTATCACCTGGTACACAGTAACGGACAATAGGCCTTCAGTGCAGCGTCAACATTCAGCTGCCCATAATCAGTAGAGCAACTTTTTTATATTTTACCCCCCCAACTTCAACTTGCTACTTTTAGGGTTAAAATCCACGATTCATAACATTGGTCTATATCAACATAGGTGTGTCCAAATGCAACTATCAGTTCTTGGTTCAGTTACACATTTCAGCATGTTCATCTACATGTAGGTTCCTAGGGCCCTGTAATATGCACTGTCTCCGCATTCCATTTCCCCCTCCCTCCCATCAATCTAGATCTTCGTCATCCCCTGAGCTGTCCCCGTCCTCTTCTTCAGGCAGAGGCTCACAAATGTCTCCTCTATATGTGTTCCAGGGTGACCAAGTCCCGTTCCATTTTCGAGGATTATGTCTCTGTTGATATACTGCCCGCTCAGTCACCATGAGCACATCCATATTTCTGCACCATTGCGCCAGTGTCGGTGTTTCCTGTGCCCCCCAGTTTTTCGCTATATCACGCTTTGCCAGCATTACACCTATGACCACCCACCTTTTCGCATGTAGTGATAGATCTGTTGGGCCCCACACATTTAGGAGACAAACCCTAGGGTCAGGTGCGAACGGGTTCTGGAGGGTCTGACCGATCGTGCGTGTGACACGCCTCCAATAGTCCTGTATATGCGGACAGGTCCATATAGTGTGATACAGCGTACCTTCCTCCCCGCAATTCCTCAGGCAATGTGGGTGTTCTGCTCTGTGTATTTTATACAGTGTTGTGCGGGTGTAGTAGACCCTGTGTAGTACTTTGAATTGGACCAATCTGAATCGAGTGGAAATACCTGCCTCCCTGGGCGACGCCAGGGCTGCGTTCCAGTCTGTTTCATCTAGGTCCCCTATCTCGTCCTCCCAGTACTCCTTTAGCCTCCCCAGGGGATCCGGCAGATTATTCATGAGTTTGCGGTAAGTGAGGGAGGTTGCGCCGGCCTCCATGTAGTCTGTAAGCAATCGGTCCTCTAACGGAGCCGACTCCGGAAGTGTCACACCAGTCTCCAACACCGACAGGAGTGCGTGCCTGATTTGTATGTATCTGTATGTTTCGGTCTCCGCAAGGCTGTATTGCTCCCTTAGGGTCGTAAAGGAGAGCACACCCTCTCTGGTCCATAGGTCTCCCACCGTGGAGATCCCAATGTTGTCCCATTGGTCGAACCCTTTGGAACTGCGCAGGTTACCGAGGGCCTTGGCGTTCCATAGTGGCGTGAGTCTGGTGATCACTCCCTCCCATGCCAACCGTCTCTGAGCCTTGTGCCATATGGCAACCGTGTGTTTGGTAGGCCCCTCCAGCTTTCTCACCATCCCTTTGTTATAGAGTGGGGCCAGCAGGGTGGACATGCCCAGTTGGTGTCTATCTGCCCTGAACGCCGGGTCGTCCTGCGCCGCGTGGATCCACTGGTTAATCACCTTAAGGTGAGCTGCCCAGTAGTATAGTTCAAGGTTGGGGAGGGCTATTCCCCCACTATACCAATCTCTGGTTAGTTTCAGCTGTGCAACCCGGGCCGGTTTGTCTCCCCACAGAAGGCTGGACAATTGCGCCGACACGTGGCGGAAGAACGAGACGGGGACCATTGCCGGCGTGTTTTCCAGAACATAAAGGAAGCGAGGGAGCGCCAACATCTTAAAGAGCGCCGCCCTACCCAGCAGTGTTAAGGGGAGATTTTTCCAAAGGCGCACGTCAGTCTTCAATTTGTCCAGCTGGGGCTTAAGATTCAGGTCAAGGAAGGTCGAGTGCTCCCTCGTAATCCGTATCCCTAGGTATTTAAAGGCGACGTGTTCTACGAGTAATTGGCAATCCTCAGGCAAGGCTGGAAGGTCGCCCTTTACCATATAGATAACGGACTTGGACCAATTGAGTTTATAGCCCGAGGCCATACCGTGGCTTTCACATAGTGCCAGTAAGACCGGGATACTGTTCGTGAGGTCCATGAGGTAGACAAGCATGTCGTCGGCATATAGGGACACCCTATCTTCGCCTCCACCTTCCCATTGTATACCTTTCAGCAGCTGGGTGGTTCTGAGAATCGTGGCCAGGGGTTCCAGCACTAAGGCGAACAGTAGTGGCGAGAGTGGGCACCCCTGTCTCGTGCCCCTTGCCAACGGAAACTCCCTTGATATGTGTCCGTTTGCGGTTACTCTTGCCATGGGTTCGGTGTATAGTAGCCTGACCCACGATATGAACGTTGGGCCAATACCGATGTGTTCCAGGACCGCAAAGAGATAGCGCCACTCCACCATATTAAATGCCATTTTGGCATCTAGCGACAATACCGCTGCCGATTCCTCCAACTGCGGGGCTCGGGCTAATACCCCGTGTAGCCGTCGCAAGTTCAGTGCCGTACTCCGGTGTGGCATAAAGCCCGATTGGTCCGGGTGTATGAGGTGTGCCAGATGGGGCAGTAGCCTGGTGGCCAACAGTTTCGCCAGGATTTTACTCTCGGCGTTAAGGAGGGAGATCGGGCTGTAAGATTCGCACTCCTCAGGGGGTTTGCCGGGCTTAGGTATCGCGACGATTGTGGCCGTGCGCTGATCAGGAGGCAGTCGCCCCTGTTCCCGACACTCCTGAAACATATCGAGCAATGGCGCGGACAGCGTCTCGGACATGAGTTTGTACCATTCTATTGGCACACCATTGGGGCCCAGTGCTTTCCCGGGGTGTATGGCTGCTATGGCTGTCTGTATTTCTTCCTCCGTCAGATCGGAGTCGAGCTCGTCCCGTTGGTCTGGGGTGAGAGTGCGGGTCGGCACTCCCACAAGTGAGCTTTCCGCCATTTCCCGTGTGACCTCATAGTCAGGGGAGTATACGGAGTGGAAATGGTCTGCCAGGAGTTCCACTATGTGTGCCGGACTGGTTTGTATCTCGCCCCTAGAGTCCTTCAATTGCAATATCGCCCGCTGGCCTCCCCGCGCCCTCTCCAACCACGCCAGGAGCTTCCCTGCCTTATCGCCTATGTCGTACACCCTGCTCGCCGTTGCGGACATATTGTCCCGCACCCTGCGGCGCAGAAAGTCGGTGTGACGCTGCTGGGCCAGTCGGAGCGCGTGCTGGGTGTCTCCAGTCGGGTTCCCCTCGTGTTCTTGTGTTGCCTTATCAAGTTGTTCCTCCAGATCTGTCAGCTCCTGACGTTGTGTGTGCTTGTGCTGTGCGATCACCGAAATCGCCTGCCCGCGGAGGACTGTCTTGTAAGCCTCCCACAATATAGTAGGCGACTCCACCGATCTCACGTTTTCTGCAAGGTAGGATCGCGTACTTTTCTTCAAGGCCTTGGCTACGCCCGGTTCTCTAAGGTAACCCGGGTAAATAGGGTAGACTCGTCTGCGGGTCCTCCCCTGACTGGACAGAGTCAGTGTAAGCGGGGAGTGGTGAGAGATCCCTCTTGGTCTAATTTGGGAATCAGTGAAAGTGAGGAGACCCCCCCCAACGTCAGGAAATAGTCTATCCGCGATAGGCTGTCGTGGACTGCCGAGTGGTAAGTGTATTGCCGGACATCTGGGTGTAGCCGCCTCCACACATCCACTAAACCCTGCGCTTCCATGAAGTCATGCAATTTGGAGGGCCCTGGTGTTCGTGTGCGCGTCGGGTGGCGGTCTAGGGAGTCTTGTGCCACTGCATTAAAATCACCCCCCACGACAAGATCCCCTTCTGGAAGGTCTAACAAGAATTTTCCTAGTTCCGGGAAAGCTATGGTGTGTAGTGCTGGCGGGATGTACACCGAGACCACATTTAGCGGTTTCCCCTCCCACTGGCCATGTATCGCTGCAAAGCGCCCCTGTGTGTCAGTTGCAGTTGATTGGGTTATGAACCTGGACGAGCGATGAAGTAATATCCCGGTGCCCCGGGACCCCTTTGTAAATCCAGAGTGAACCACCATGCTGTATCCCTTCCTGTCTAGGGCCTTCGTAGCTGTGCCGGTGAGGTGTGTCTCTTGTAGTAGGACCAGGGCAGGGTTCAGCCTCTTTATACTCTGCAGGAGAAGCCCACGTTTAATTTTGTCACCTAGGCCCCTTACATTCCAGGACATGAGGCGTAGCGGGGACGTCTGCCCTACATTAGTGTCCTCCCCCATCCTGTTTGGGTGTACGGTCTGTAAATTTGCGCTCGTGGACGACCAGGAGGTCTGTGTAGTGACCCTGTGTGTTGCATTGTGACAATACCATTCTATACTCGTGTGCCCCATCGTAGCTACCCTGCCCCTGTGTAGAAACTAAAAACCAAAACCCCCTCCTGCCCCCAACTCCCACCCTCCCTGCCCCCCTGCTCAACGGACTCAGAACTGCCCGCCCCCCCAACTCAGCAGAGTGCCTGATCCCACCCCATAACATAGTACTTGCTCGCTGGGGTGAAGGTTTCTCCGTGGTCAGCGGCCCCCTTCTTCAGCTGCGGAGGCCCTTCCGCCCAGTGTCCAAGGCGGCGTTGCCTGCTTATACCATCTTCCGTTCAGCCGGACCAAGGCAGTGACTTATTGATCCCCGTCTGCACTGTCCTCGTGACGGTCGGATAAAGGGGAATGTAGCTCTGCATCTTCGTCGTTGGCTTGTGAGCCCTGTCGGGAGCCAGCTGTGCGGTGTTTGTTCTGTCTATTGGAGCGACGAGGGCCCGCCGCTCTCCATCCCTCCAGCCAATCCTGCGCCACCTCTGGGGAGTCAAAAAACCAAGTTTTGTTGTCTGCTACGACCCGAAGCTTGGCCGGGAAAAGCATTGAGTATGGGATTTCTCTGGCTCTGAGTTCTTTTTTGACCTCAAAAAAGGTTCGCCTTCTCCGTGCCACCTCGGCCGTGTAGTCAGGAAAGAATGCCAGCGTCGCATTCTGGATCTTAATGGGGGGCGAGTTCCTTGCCGCCTGTAGGATGGCGTCCCGATCCCTGAAATTGAAGAGCCTCGCTATGATCGGTCTGGGGTTAGTTCCTGTCTTGTGGCGTCCCCCCGGCACCCGGTGCGCCCTTTCCACTGTGAAAAAGGCGGAGAGTCCTTTGGGCTTCAGGGTGTCTTTGATTAAACTCTCCACATATAGGTCCATCGCCCTCGTGACTTCCGATTCTGGCACACCTATAATACGGATGTTGTTCCGCCTCGAGCGCCCTTCCTGGTCATCGAGCTTGTCGCGTAGTTCTTTGTTCTCCTTCGAGATGCGTTCCATACTAATCTGGAGTTCCGAGACGTCCTCGACCAAGGATTTGGTCACGACCTCCATATTGTTCACCTTTTCTGTCATTTTATGAAAGTCCGCCCTTATAAGTGTGATCTCGGCCGAGATCGACCCCACCGTGGCTTGTACTTGCGTGAGGGCCCGCATGACATCATCAATGGTCGCTTTCTTGCCTCCGGTCACTTCGGTTGTCTTGCTCGCTTGTGCTTTGGCGTCCTGCGAGGGAGAGGGAGAGCCGGGTTTGTCATATGCAAAACGGTCCAGGCGTGATTGTGTCGCCCCGTTTTTAGGCCCCTTGCCAGCCATTTTGGTGTCGCCTGGGCCGGGCTATCTCCCTCAGACGGCTACCGGGGGTCATCCCTGGGCCCTCGCTGTGTTTAGGGGGGTAAGAGCGGTCCCTGTGAGGTGCACCGGTTCCTGCGTCCAAGGACGTTTGCAGATATGTAAGGGCCTCTAGTGTGCGGTGGCCGGCCGAGTCCCGGACTATTTCGTGGGGCGAGCAACCGATTGTCGCCGCCCTGGAGGAGTTCCTCTGTCCCCCTCTGGCACCGCGTGTACCGCCCCTGACTCGTGGCCGCTAGAGCTACGTGCTTGGGTCCCCTGATGGCGACGGGGGGCCCGAGTTGTTGTCAGGCAGGTCCTACCGCTGTGAGGACGAATGCCCTGCGTAGATGCTCAGCTAGTTTCTGGGCCCAGTCCGGGCGGGGGTGACCTCGGGTCCGTTTCGTCTTGTCAGGCACTCCGGTCGGCGAGGGGGGAGCCGCAGCGCAGTCAATGAGGCAGCGCGGTTCCTTCACCGCCAGACTCTGCGCTCTGGCCGCCGCTGCTTAAGATGGCGGTGCCAGGTCCCCACGTCGTCGCTCTGGGCGCCGGACTCCGTCCTCGCCGGGCGCCCGGGTTTGTGTCCCCCTCACCTCAGACGGGCCTCCCGTCAGGCAGATCGGCCCCCCGCAGTCCGGTGACGGAGGCTGGAAGGCTCGGTCTCCGTTCACCCCGTCGCTCTCCGTGGCCGGGTATTTCCGGTGGATCGCTGCCCGACACAGGCCACTTCCTGCCAGTACGCCGCTCACTGTGCCTCCCGGTCCGGATGTCGCATACAGGCCCGCTCGGGGCGCTGGCAATAACTGTATTTCTCGACCTCGGATTGAGGTCCCGCTGATTCGAACTGTCGCCTCCTGGTCCTGGGCTTCGTTGCCTTCCCGCCTGGGAATTTTTGTCAGCGGATAAATGTGCGGATTTAACTGGGAGCCGCTTCAATCACGGAGCTCTCCTTCTAGGCTGCCGCCATCGTCGGCTGCTAGCCACGCCCCCAGTAATCCAATTTTAGATTGCAAAAATTATAATCCATGTACTCCATTCTATTCTTTTTAAATCACTTCAGAGACAGCCAGGTTGAAGTGGAAATATTTATTCTGCATTTTCAAATGCAAAATGCTGCCGAAAGCTTAAAACATTGACATGTGCTTTCAACCTTCCTTAGACCGGTACAGTAAATGAACCCAATGCATTTCGAACATTTGTTCTTCTTCAGGGGTACTGCAAATAAATTAAAAAAGAACTGCATCAACAATGATAAAAAGCGCACAATATTTTGATGTCTTGAACACAATAACATCAGCTAAAGTTTTACCTAGGACTGCCTTTGGCCGCACATCCTCTCTTAAACCCGAACAAACAAAATTCTAAAAGTGGCATTTTCAAACACAGAATTAAAAAAACACCTTCATCAAAAGGTACGTTAATAAATTTGGAGTTCAGAGATACTAAACTTCATCTTTCTATTATGTCCCTTTGGGAAGCTACACATGTATATGAAATAACTTGCAACTTGTAACTCACAGTTCCTCATGTAAAGCGCTCTGATACCTCCGGTTCTAGCCAGCGCTATATAAAACTCAAATAAATAAAAATATGGGATAGATAGCCTTTCAATAGTGAAAAAATTAAATACACAGTATTTCACTATCAGGACACACACACCAGTATATGTCCTACCTTTCACTTACACTGCACCCTGCCCATGGGGGTACCTTAGGCCTACCATGGGGGTACCTAACATGTAAGGAAAGGGACGGTTTGGGAATGGAAAGTGGGTGAACTTGCCAAGACAACATGGCAAATTAGAACTGTATGCGCTACAGTGGTTGGTCTAAGATACACTTACCAGGTTACTCATGTAGGTGGCACAAAAAGTGCTGCAAGTCCACTAGTAGCATTTGATTTACAGGCCCTGGCACACACTGTGCACTTTTACTATGGACTTACCAGTAAATCAAATATGGCTATCATGGATAACCAATCATATCACAATTTATACAGAGAGCTTATGCACTTTAGCACTGATCAGCTGTGGTAAAATGCCCAGAATCCTATAGCCAAAGAAAAAAAAACAATTGATGGACAGAATGCAGAACAATGTCATACATTCACCCCAGTACAGAGATCTGGGCCTAAACCTATCATTTTTTTGCTCACCATGCCATTCCAATTTGGACCCAGCCACATGCAAATCAGTCTTGATCCTGCGCCCAATGGGAACAGTCCAGCCCGAACTGCCAGGCTACTACACCACTGGATTCAAGTTTGCCTAGCTGATGAAGGGTTATGCCCTAAAACCGGTCCCTGGATGCTTGTGTCCGGTCAAGGGAGGACCTGGCTTGGCAGTTCAGGCTGGACTATTGCCACAAGAACAGGATCAAGAGTGATTTGCATAAGACTGGGTCCAAACTGGGGTGGTGTGGTGAACAAAAGAATGATGGATTAAACTCAGATCTTTGTGACTGGGGGTGAATGTTTGTATTGTACAGCATTCCAACTATCAATTGTTTCTTTTGCAGAATACTATAGCCAGGGTAAGAAAACAAGGGTAACAGGGTAAAAAAAATAGAAGGCAAGAGGCAAAAACATGGGGAGGAACCTGTCAAAAGGGCCAGGTCTAACAATGGGCCACTGTCAATAGGTCGAGGAGATCGCAATGTGGATCCAGTGGGCAAAGGTGGACCATTTGACTTTGTAAGGAGTATGGAGCTCAATGCAGTTTCCTCACACTAATATAAATCCAACCGCAAGCTGTATTTTCTCCATTGCCGCTTTGTGCACCATAAATTAGAAACACCGGGGCAGATTTACAAACCCCCTGCGACAACATTACGCCGCTATTGCGTCACTACTGTGATGCAGCGTCGTCGTAAACAATGTGCCACGTTGCAACATATTTACAATGTGACGCATCTATGGAGATGCGACACGTTGTAAAGCTCTGCGCTACATTATACCTGCAACAGGCATAATGTATGCAGGGTGGATGTTCCGAAACTATAAAGCCTTGTAAAAGTGACGCAGTGAAATCTACAAGATTTCATGACGTCACTTTTACCATGCCACTCCGTCAAAACCTTGCGCCTGCTTGAAGCAGGCATAAGGAGTGACACAGCATGATAGGAATAGGCATTCCTTACCCTTGCTGGAGTTGCTTTGTGCTTGCGACACGGCACCAGCAATTAACTGCCCTTATGCCAAAAGATGTGTCACTCATCTGTCTATCCTTGCGCCACAGTGCACCGCATTGAAAATGCGATGCATCCATGGTGGCGCAAGAGTTTTTTTACGTGCCGCAAATTAACTGGCACATCTCTGCTAATATGCAGAGATGCAGCAGTTCTTGTAAATCTGGCCCTTTTTTCGGGAGACAAACATTTGATTCAGCATCAGCAGTCACCTCAGTCCTGCCAACCACAAATAAACTCAGGTGAAACATTTCCCTTTCACAAGAGCATTATTTTTAATACTTCTGAACCCGCTAAGCGAGGCATTCCATTTAGATAGATTGCCAGCCATCTGGCATTTCATCCCATTTCTCTTAATCTGTCTAAATCTCAAATAAAGCTTCCAGTGGTGTTCTAGTAAAAGACTTGTGGAAAACGACCTACTGTCGACTGTCATTATCTTTCCTTCTGTAACATTTTCCACCCAAAAAATGCCAAATGGCCCTAGAATAGCCCTGCTCTGTGCATACGCAGAGCCAGCCATGAGTGGCTGTTTCCGTTCGCTCCACCGTCCTGTGTGCGACGCTCTGGTTTTCCAAAGAAGATTAGTCTAACTTGATTTGTAGCCTGTCCGTCCTCTGTTCGAAATTAAGCTGGATTGCTCCACCTCCCAAGTGTGGGGGCATTTCTGGTTTGTGTTTGTCGATTAAGATAATAGCAGGGGCTTAGAGTTTCCCCTTTCACCTTCTTTGTCATCTTAGCGTCTGGCCCTTCAGGGTCTAAGGATGTGATCTTATTTCGAATTAGCTGTCGTCATGGCCGGGCTCTCTTGTAAGACCCGAGCATAAACCGCAAGGAGCCAGGGTACAGCATCTTAAACCGCACCCGGGTCACCAGAAAAGATCGCATTCAGCGCAGCATGTTAATGTTTAATATGCTTGTGATTTATAACCTTTACAGTCCAGGGTGATGCAGGCATTTTCAGCGAATTGTGCTAAGCGGGATAATTTAGACCACGGGACTCATGGAAAACGGTGGAAATCAGAATTTGTGTCTTTATTGAGCAGAAACTGAACGCAAATTGTGCCTACTCGTATTTTCTGCTTCTTGCTGGTAGTAACAGTGAGCACAAAACTATTGAAACAGGTGTAAACCATGTGACAGTGAGTGAAAAAGAAATACAAAATAATGAATTATTGTCAAATTGGTCAACTCAACTACATTAAGTTGTGTTTAAATGCATGTGCCAGATAGTTCCTTATTTTCAGATAATTTGTTTGACACTCCTGTATTTATATCCCAGGAAATTAGTACTATGTCACATGTCTAAGAATTTGACTTTGTTGAAATAAACTGTTGTCAACATCTTTCTACCCTTAGTATTAGTTCGTCTAAGAAGCCATTGTCTATCACGGCTGACATTTTCTGTTGTGGCAATTCCTACTTACAGTGTGAGGCAGCAGCACTAGAAAACAGACAGTTTGGACAAACTTTGGCATTCTATAGGAATGCTAGATTTCAGACTGATTGAACCCGTTGTCCTGTGCTATTAATTTAAATAGGGAATACTTGGTTTCTTTTTCCTCAATACTTTTTTAGCTCTAATGAAACTCCTCATTGAGGTAGTATTTTCTTGAGGTTGTTCCCGTAATGCCACACTTGGGCATTTGCAAGTGTGTCTGTGAAGGGGGGGGTGCACACTGCTGACCTATCAGTTCAAGTTCTCTTAAATGCATGCTGGTTAAAGAAGTTCACAGTATTCTCAATTAATAACAAAGAAAAGCGTTGCCCCTCAATGTTAATGCAGCCAGTGCTTGTGTTTCTGGATATATGATATTCAGGGTCAAGCTTGGCATGTAGGTAGTTTTAACTTGACATTGTTCTAAAATACAGCAGTTCACTAGTTTTTGCTTGGCCCTCTTCCAGCAGTCGTTTAGGTAATTTTGACCTACCGCTGTTTAAACAATGGTACAGGCTCTGAATTTAGCTGTTTTTGGTTCTCATGATGCAATGAATGGTACATGCTTTGAACCAAGGTAATAACTACTTATAAAACATGAGATTCTGTAATCCCTGTATACATGGCAGTCTTTGATTTTTTTTATAATCGACAACTTGTAACTCACACGGTCGCTGTCAGAACTCGACTATTATAAGCTATTACAGTTGAGTTTTGACGTCATAATGTCTGAGAATATTTGTATTTTTTGCACTCCTTAGATAGAGACAATCTAGAATCTTCCTGTGTGTTTCTACACATTCCAAGCTGCTGCAGTTCTTTTTTAAAGGGACTTGCATTGTACTGTAATTAATTTCCGTTTGAGACAAATAACTAACAGGTTTTTGACGTATTTATTTTTGCACTAAAGGTTATATTTGTATTCTTTATGTTTGCAAACATGCTCCCTCTTTCATATGAAAGAGCTATGCATCAATATTTTAAGTGGTTTGTGGGAAAGGTGATTGTGTGACCATGTATTATGTAGGATAAAATACCCCTGGTGTAAATGATAAGGATATTGCAAGACCACCTCAGAGTTCCATAACCTTTTAAAGACACTCAGCGTTCGGGCTCGTTCATCTATATGGGTATAGAATTCCTTGATGAATTGCAATATCCTTATAATGTACAGCAGCAGGTACTTTATCCCTTATACCATTGTTTAACCTTTGACACATGTTCTGCTTAAAGGTAGTTACTGCTTTGTATAGTTGAAGAAGTGCTAGAAGTGCATAATTTATGTGGTTTTATCCTATCATGGTTCAATTTGTATTTGTTATGTTATGTTAAGGATTCTTGTATAGCGCATGACTCACCCGGGGCATCTCAGCGCTTACCAAGGGAATACCAAAAGGGGAGCGGAGAAGTGGTTCTGTAAAAAACAAATTTATAACAAAAAAGTTTTTCATTGTTTCCTGAAAGACATATAGGAGGTGGATTTTCGCAGGGCCACAGGTAGCGAGTTCCAGTATTTGGGGGCAATATAAGAGAGAGCTCTGCCACCTGTGCGAGTTAACCGGATAAGTGGGACCTTCAAGAGAGCTGAAGCATTTGATCTTAGATTGCATTCAGATATTTGTTTGAAGAGTTTGTTTTGAAGGTAGCATGGTCCCCAACCTTTAAGTGCTTTAAAGGAGAGACAACAGACCTTAAAGAATGATCTTTTTTTCACCGGTAGCCAGTGCAGTTGTCTAAGTAAAGGGAGGGATGGGGATCCTGGGGGGCGATTTAGGACCCTTCTTGTGGTGGTGTTCTGTATTACCTGAAGTTTTGCTAAAGTGGTAATACCTCCTTCAGCCAACAGGGCGTTACTGTAGTCGAGCCGACTAATACCCACTGCCTTAACTACAGTTCTATGATGTCCAAGTGCTAGATAGGGGAGAATTCTGCGTAGTAGGCGCAGGCTATAATAACAGGACCCTGCAATGTTCTTAACATTGTCTTTCATGGTAAGCTTTGAGTCCAACTGGATTCCTAAACTCTTCACTGAAGACGGAGTTGGGGCTTCACCCAGTTGGGGAGGCCACCAATCAGATGTCCACGAAGGGGCAAGTTTGCCTAAGATCATAAGCTCAGTTTTTCCCGGATTGAGCTGGAGACAGCGCTCCCTCATCCAGTCCGCACTAGCTAACATTCCACCAGAGAAACGTAATTTCTCATCAGTGGTATTTAGGCCTATTGGGAATAGCAGCTGCATATTATCGGCATACAAGACTATCTCGAAGCCGAATGGTTGGACTATCTTGGCCAGGGGGGCCGGGTACATGTTAAAGAGGGTGGGACTTAGGCAAGAACCCTGAGGCACCCCTTTGTCCAACAAGAATTTTTTGTGTGAGACAAACGCTCCTAGTGTGTGGGTTTGCCATCTGTCCGTTAGAAAATTCCTTAGCCACTGCAAGGCTCTACCCCCGATACTGCACTCAAGCTATCTCTCAGCTAGTCGTTGATGAGATATAGTGTTGAATGCTGCGGAGAGATCTAGTATTTGTATTAGGTCGTTTTTGCTTATCATGGTTCAATCAGTGCGACAAGCTTTGTATTTAAATAGTTTTGCCTACCATTTTCAAACAGAAAACCAAGGAGACTACTACGCTCTTGTAATCAAAAACTACTGCTGGTTACCAGGATAAAGAGGGCAAGGAGCAGAGGGCGCACCTTTGCTTATTTGGCTCTTAACCACTGAAACACCCTTCCAGTAGATCTCAGAATGAACCAATCAGAATTTAGCTTCAGAAAGCATTTGAAGACTTTCCTATTCTAGTCTCTTTTTAGGCTGTGCAAGCAAGATCTGTGGCTAATGTTTGTAACTGGAGCTGAGAGGCCCATTGGGTGGCCATGAGCTCTACAAATACCACAGACTAGAATAGTAACCGTGCTAAAAGTACTGTATGTAAGTTATTACAGTTCATAAGACATACTGTGCATTTAGGTAGATTTTGGGTGATATTGTTCAAGTTGTTATAGGCACTTCACATTTAGGGGCTCATTATGATCGCGGACGGACTTGAGTCCGTCCGCGACCATAAAGGAGGAGGGAACCTCCGCATGGCCTGCGGAGTTCCCTCCTGTCCAATTAGGATGTGACCGCCACCCTGGCAGTCACATCCTCTATTTTTACCATTGCTGCGGGTGCGGCTTCAAGCTGCACCCGCCGCAATGGTAAAAATGCATACATTGCATTGGTATGCAGAAAGCGGCAGGCACCGTGCGGTGCCTGCCGATTTCTGCATACAAATGCAGGGAGGTACCATAGGTACCCCCCATGTGCACTCCCCACCCCCTCTTCACCCAGGGGGCCCGCAACGGGCCCCCACAGTGAAGTTCCACATGCTTTTCCACGGCAGAAAAGCCGCCGTGGAAAAGCATCTTTTGCACCATCCTAATATGGCTGGCGGTGTCTGATAGACACCGCCAGCCATGTTACAGCTTTTCCGCCGCAGTTGTAAGTCAACCGCGGCGGAATAGCGGCGGACTGAAACCAGGACCCACCAGCCATCCTAATGTAGCGGTGGGTCTTTGGTGGGTCCGCAGAGGAGTTTCCGCATCCTCCGGGCCGGCGGTGGCTTCCGCCGGCCCGGAGGATGCGGAAAATCCTTCATCATAATTAGTCCCTTAGTTTGTTTTTGCTTATCTTAGTTTAATCATTGCTACATATTTTGCATCTAAGTAGTTTTGTTATCAAAATGTTGTTCGCAGTATCAGAAGGTACCATTGCACTTGGATTTTGCTACAGAACTGGTACCTCCTCAATTTATATGACTGCATCAAATTGTCTTTGAACTGAATGGATTATGATGAGAAGACCAATTTTGGACTCTGATCTGAGACCATAAATGTGGGTAGGGGTGGGCTGTTAACATTACTTCTTGCTATTTTCCCCAGAGCAAAAACCATGGCCGTATTATCCCTCCCATGTCTTCCCTTGTTTCACCTTGTACTAAGGCACTCGCACTTTGCGTCTGACTGGATAATTAAGCGATGATACAATTTGTGTAATCATCACAAGCCAGGACGGGATGTGCAGCATTTCTTGGAAAGATTAACATAGAGAGTTCCTGAGAAGGTCAGTCTGAGTTTACAATTTGTTTACATTAGTACAACTGCTGTAACAGTTGCTTTGCTCAGAGTAAGAGTACTCTGTCCATAAGAAAATGCTATCCTGCAATGTGGAAATTGAATTCCTGTGCCATATATACTCCTCCTTTTTCCTCTTATAACCCTTTTCATGTAATCCACTTTCAACGTTTTTCTTTGTGTAATTTCACTCTTGATTTGTTATGGCATATTTTGAAAATATTAAAGATGACGTCAGGGGCGGCTCTAGGTTCATGGCGGCCCTGGGCAGGGAGCGTAGGTAGGGGGCACCAGAAGAGGGGGTCCGGGAGGGGCAGAGCGCGGAGGCCAGTGAAGAGGGCGGGCCAGGAAGTTTGGAAGTGGAACATAGCCGGAGGCTGCCAAATCCCTGCCAGGGGCTGCCACGCAAAAATGTATCCATCCTTAGAGGATTATTATATTAAGGGTATATATTGGTGTGATGGCCCCTGGGATTTGGTGGCCCTGTGCAGGTGCACAGCTTGCACATGCCTAAAGCCGCCTCTGATGACGTTGACAGTAGTCAACTAATTTTGTCATAGTCAATCACTGATGCATGCTTTGTGTATAAATCATTTTTGTTTATCATTATTCAGTCACTACGGCATGGCAGGCTTTGAATCTAGGCAGCTTTTGCTTGTAATATATGAAGAAGTGCTACAAATAGTGATGTCTGGTAGGGAACAGGGGTGGCGGGGCAGGGGGGTTGAAAAATATATATTTTTTAAAACCCTTACATCTTCTGCAGTCTCTCCTCATGATCTCTCTGCTTCTCTTCCAGACTCCGAGTCCGGATGAAGCAGGAAGCAAACAGGCTCCCCTAAGCCAATCATAATCTACAATGCATTGTTGTGATTGGTCTGAGAGCCGTGGTTCGACGCTCAGTGGGAACAGGGACCCTGTGCATGTTTTCCACCCAGGCTGTGTATTACAGCCCAGTGGCGAACATGCAAAGTGTGCATGACTGTTTGGCTGGCCCAAGACAGCCGGCAAAACCATCTTGTACACTTAAGTGCATAAACCACTCCTCCTCCCTGTGCCACCAGCCCCACCCCACCTTAACCCTGCCCCACAGCCTTGAAAAATAAAATGAAAATAACATTGTTATTATCATTTTATTTTTCGCTTTTCATCTGTTCTGAGAGCAGTGAGGCGACACTCCTCCGCCTTTGCGGAGTAGACACCCCAGCTACAAATCTACATGTAACTGTTTTTGACTTGCCATTCTTTAGAACGTAGAATATATTGTGCATTTAGACACATCTTGAAAGGCATTAAGATGTGCCCTTCTAAAATCCAAGTGACTGTAGGAGGTGTATGTAGACCAGAATAGCTAACACTTTCCACTTGGTTTGTGTCACTTTTGTGATGGAAATCTGGAGCAAAGTGTTAGGGTGGGATTGACTATTCAATGCAAATCAGAATTTGAGTGGGATGTTATCCCAAAGTAAAGTACAGCTATGCAATGCGCTGCTTTGAGTTACTTTGCATCATAAGGCATTCTATGGGTGGTGGATGGGCATTCCAATGCAACCGTGGGGAGAGGATATGGCCTAATGGCTAGATCGTTCAACCTCAAATCTGGGGAACCGGGTCCGAGTCTCAGCAGCGACGCTCAACATCCTGTTATTCTGGGCAAATCACTTAATCTCCCAGTGCCTAAAAAAAGAAAAATGAATATGTCCTTGTGCAATTCAACTAGTGCTCGTGTAAAGAGTTCTGATACCTTCGGTTCAAGTTCTCACTATATAAAACTCCAGAAAAAAAACAAAAAACCTACCGATGGATTTTGGGGCAAATCCCTATTTACAAACATTTGCAGCAAGGCATTTGAGCCAAAATCTACCTCCTCTTTGAGGCAAATGTAACGAGGAGAAGTTGTGCATGCCAGCTGCATTGTACAGCTCTCATACTAAAAGGAAAACAATATAAAGCATTGTTTTTGTATTGGAAGGGACACTTTCCAATATAAAACCTATGTTACAGAGAATTCACGCACTTCTAGACTGTGGTGCAAGGCAGTCTGCTCTGGCGCATTCCTGCCAAAAATGTGCTGGGCCTACAAACAAATAGTAGATATGGCACATTTTTCCTCTCTCTGCCTTTGACGCAAAACAGTGCCTTGCATCAAAGATTAAGAATCTTGATGTGAATGTGAAATAACTCCAAACACTCCTTTTTATGGGACCAGGAAAAAGAGAGGAAAAATATGCATATACCTTTTATCAACAATCGGAACAGAGAAAATTAATTAACTCCCTGCATGCTGTTGCTCCTTTTTTATTGAGCCTTGTTGGAAAACACACACTCCGTCCTTTACTGGGAGCATGTAGTAAGTAGTTCGTCTGATTTCGGACGGTTTAAAACAGCAAAATACAGGTATCTCAGCCCCAAGTGCATACTTTTCAAAATCCTCAACCTTTTACGGCTGCTTGTTGGGATTTCAGGGTTTGCTGCTATCCCCATTTCATGCCTTATCGATATGCTCCGAATATGGTGTATTTATATTGGTTGCTATAGCTTGCTGCTTGCTCAGTGATTCTTTTAATGCGCAACAATGCAGCAGCTAAACGCTGACGCCATTCGCGCCCACAAAGAGCACGTTTAAGCTGACTGTGTTTCTCTTTTGTGGGGAAGTGTGTTCATTGTCGAATCATCACATTGCTTTGTCTGCTGGATCAGGGATAATCTCGTGACATCATCCACATTATGCTGTAATGTATAAAACGAAAGCTGCACAGACACCATTGAGGTTTACAGGGCTGGATGTCAGAGATTTGAGTCCAACATGGTGTACTCTCCCTCCTAGTGTGTGTGACACAAGACAGCTGCTCTTTAGACAGGTGCCTCAGCTGTATGGTCACTGGGATATAACACGTAAGAGGCTATTCCACACGTTTTGCTTTGGCAAAAACACATAAAAAAAGAGGGGAATCGATTTGCACCACACTATCAACTTCTCTAACAAGAAATAGAGCTAACTCGTTTTGCAACATGATAATGCCTGGAACATACGAATTTTGCACAAAATGTGCTTTGTGTATATATATAACAAGAATTGGTTTACTGTTTTACCTAATTGGGAAAGAATGAGGTTAAGCTTGAGGCAAACTATTTAATTTAATTTTCATTATATAAGTGGTGAAAACAAAATTAAATCAGATTGATGTTTTTGAAGGTTATTCTTATATTAAGATTTATTTGCAATAATCCCCGTTGTACATGTATAACGATTCGGACCTAACACAAGAAGGTTGGTAATTTTTTTGCCCATGGTTTCATGGTCCATTTTCTCAGTGTTGCCTTGGCGTAGAAACCATTCCGCAACGTGGACGCACACCGCCTGCATGCCTGCGTATCAAAATAGTGTAAAAGTAGATTGACCCTGTTTTATGCGTCAATGCAACCTTTTTGTAAAATGGCCTCGGGTCTGTTTTCCTGCCTCTGGGGAAATTTGCAGCTTATTGATAACACCGATTTTCCCATGGTCAAAACTAAATGTTATATGTGCATCAGTTGTTCCCAAATTCAAGTTTGGAGAGGTGCTAGCTTTGAACTTTTATAAAGCTGGAGAAACATAATTAGCATTTTTTTGTTGCCAGTGTCTCTAGAAAGCATGAAATATTGGCATGTTTTGGTAACTTAAAAACTACCAGACTAATAAGAAAGATGCAACCGATATATTGTAGGGCAGTTGGCAATGTAAGTATGGTTTAAGTTCAGATCACAGTAATGAAATTCACCATATTGGAGATTTCTCCTGGCATATTACCTGCCAATTTGTTCAGTGATAATGTATCCATAAATGAATACAAAAACTGTATGGATTATAACATAAAATCTTATTTTATCAAAGCAAGAAGCCTTCGCAAAGCTCTGAACACATTACTACTCCAGGGAGCTATGGTAGCACAATCAGCTCTTACAGCCTTTTCATACTTTTGGGACTGATTCTGATGTGGTCGGGAACGCCTCCGACTGTCTGTCGGAGCCGTTCCAACTGCATCAGAATCGGCTGTTCGGATTTGTTTCTGACCGACCCATTTTGATGGGGTCTGTGGGAAAGGAATCCGAACCAGATTTCCGAATGGCCTCCGACAGGCTCTGAGAGCCCGGCTGCGGTTTGGGGATCCTCTATCAATCCCTCGAGCATCTCTTTCTGGCCAAGGGATTACGATGGCAGATTCCCGCAGCCTTTTCGTGCCAGCCTTTCCGACACAGAAAGGCTGTGGGAATTTGACTTTGGGCCACAAGCCTGGGCACCCATGGGTGCAAGGACTCCAGAAGAAAGCCTAGGTGCCCCCCTGTCGATCCCTGCACCCAGTGGCTGGCACTTCGAGGTGCCTGCCTCTGGGTGCAGAGATGAACTGCACTTCTTCACTTTACACTGAGGGCATGCATTCTGGTCGGAATTCATGCTCACAGTGTAAGGAATAGGAATGCAACCAAACAGTGTTTGGTTGCATCCTAAATCCTGGGCTGGAACCGACGACAGAAGGTTGTTCGGTTCCAGTTCCAACACGATGTCAGATGGACTCCGGTCTCTCCGTCCGACATAGTAATCGGCCCCTCATCAGTGTACTTTAGGGCTCTTGTGTAAATTAGTAAGGAAGTACGACAGACACTGTATAGTGCTTTTCTACATAAGCATATCTAGTGCTAGACACATTTGTGCCTGCAATGTCTACAATGGGAAAACTAAAAGATAAAGACAAGAACGTTTGCAAGCAAAAATAGTTTTTTACAAGAATCTTTAGGAAGAATAAGTTCGCTGAACACATTCCATAACTTGATACAAGGAACCAAAATATGCCCAGTGTGCTAGACTACAAAATTGTTTAGAGTAAAGATGACCCATACCTAAGGATCTGTGAGTCTTTGCCATTTGAGGGTCGATGAGGTTGTCTGGAACATAACTAGAAGAAGACAATAGGAATGTCTGTGGATCCTCTTTTCCATTTAGGCCAGGTTATATCTTTAAAGTTAAAGTGACAGTGCATGTGACAACGTTCATGATTTGAGAAAATTGAAAGATTTGTCAACATATTCATGTATGAAAACATAAAAATCTCTGGATTGACTGGCAAACTAAGTGTCCGAAGACCATTGCCCCAGACAGTAACTCAGAACAGCATGTTGCAGGGGCTTGCCCCATTAAACATACAGAACATACCAGGTAAACAAGAAAGAGACACCAACAAAGTTTATCATTTCCACATGTTTTTCAAAGCTGCAACTTGTATACTGTTCTTTTGCTGAAAGTATCCGTGGATATATTTTTAACAATATTGAAATATGAAATAAATGAATGTATTGCTTTTCTTTATCAGATTATCCGTGTACTGTATTTTTGTTTTGCAAACCACACACATGAAATGTTACTAAGTTCTGTCACTTCGCGATACCTCAGTTATTGAAGGTGTGCTCCATTGGTTCCATTATGCCTTATGTTCCAACCTCACTAATGCTGATCCAAAGAACACACTCTTTGGCAATATAGAATGTGCAAATAATATTAATCCCCTGTAGTTAGAGCCAACAGGGATGGTTCTTTTCCAAATTCCCTGGTGTGTCATTACTAAGCAGCGCCACTTAGGGTCAATATCTTTGTGATTTTTTATCATCTATCAGGTTTGGGAAAGGAACCCATAAATGCCATAACTGAGCTCTGTCGACAAGCCATTTTGCTGTTTAGAGAATTGTAGTGTTGGGCGATATCCAGATGCATTTTGATGAATTCTTTGATGATGGGCATGGGGAACTTTTAAAGTCTCTAAAGTCTCATAGCCAGGCACAAAAAGTGGCCTGGTCTCAATTGGTAGCAACCTTTCTCTGTGCTCGACTGACTACCACTTATTCAAGATCATAGTGAATATCCCTCTGGAAATACCTGGTGGGTGCAAAATTCTTACTCTGAGTATATGTTTAAGCGGGGAAATGAATCCCATTGCTCAGTTTGACTAAATGTCGAGCACAGCCTTGTTTATCATAATAATATGGAGAATAATGTACTGTTAATCTTATGCAATGTCCTAATTTAATGTATGCCTGGATAAAACTCCATGAGGTCACCCAGAGAATGCCTAGTAATTCAGATTTTCTAATATATAAAATTCCATAAACCAAAGACCAGGTGGGAAGAATTAACCTGGAGAAACTCTTACTCTGAGCCAGGTTAAAGCTCTTATAAAAACCATCTTAAACTCTATAAAAGAGTTGTTCAATGGGTCAAAACTAGTTTTCATGTGCTAAAAATCCCTGAAGCTCTGAACTTTCTACAGCAATTCTAGTCTTCAATCTAAAGTTATTTATCAACCCTAAGTGTCTTCTAGCATTTTGTCACTATCCCAAGCCTTTGATGATGAACTTGGCAACAATTTTATGTGAAAGTGGGTGGGCTTTATGAGGCTATTAAGGGCAACTGGGAAAATGATGAGCTACCATATTATTATTATTATTACAGGTTGGTTGGTTGATTGCTTTATTTCGATATGCATATATCATAAAAGCAGTACAAAAGATAAAAACAGCATGTCGAAAAAAGTATGACTGAACATTAGAAAAAAGAGTAAAACACATTTGGTCAGCATAAATTAATTAAAAAAGGATTAAATTGATATGGACAGTCTTCTAAGTCTAATCAACCAGGCCCATTTTAAAAACTTGGTAACGGCACATACAATAGGAGGGGCTGTATTGGTTAAAAGAATCCGAAGGGCAACAGAGTACTGGCGGGTACCCAATTCTCTGCAGATAGGTCCAAGCCAACGTGATCTGGGGCGACCATAGTCCGGGCATTCAAAGAGAAAGTGTGGCACCGTCTCTGGTTTATCAAGACAGAGGGCACAGTAGCGTGTTGAGGGCTGGGATTTATTCCACCTGGAGCAGAGGTCGGCCAAGGGTAGGGTTCCTAACCGGAATTTGATATACAGGGACCGGTCCATGGCGATTGTTATTATGTCCATGTACGGCTCGTAGGCGACGACATCTTTTATCAGCAGGAAGGCTGCGGTGGTTTTGCAGTGCTGCTGATTGCTGATGCGCTTCACACAAACCCACTCCCAATAAAGTTTTTTTAAGGACTCCTTTGAAGGAGCGGAGTGGCTATGCCAGCAGGAGTCCAGGCCAAGGTCCCCTAGAAGATGTTTAATTTCCTTCAGCCATTTGATGCTGTGCCAACCGTCGGAGTGCATCACCTCAGCTAGGCCATCAGCATAAGGTTTTAGCTCCGGTACCCTCCACAGGCGAGCCCAGAGCAAGAGGGGTCGAAGACGGGCCTGATCCCCTATTGCTTTACAGCCAGCATCCATGAGGACTGGAATAGTCGGACTGCTTGATGGAATGGCAAGGAGATCTTTAATGAATTTGTTTTCAGCCTTGCTCAGTAAATCCACTTTGCCTAGGCCCCACAGTTCAGCTCCATAAAGTGACGCAGAAACCGCACGTGCTTTATATATATCTATTAAAGGGGCGACACAATGTTTTGTTGATTTGTTAAACTCCTTGAGGAGGGCCCCCCCCACCCTTTTATGAGCCATTGTCATTTTATTGATGTGGGCGGTCCAGCTCATCGCATCGTTTAAGCGAATTCCCAAGTAGTCAAATTCTGCCACTCTTTCAAGGGGTATGGAGTTCAGAATGGGAGGACGGCCAAGTTTACGAGGTGGGTGCATAACTAAATACTTGGTTTTTTCAACGTTGATGACAAGTCCCCTGGTGGTGCAAAAGTCCTGGAAGCGGTTCAGTAGTGTCTGGAGACCTTGGGGGGTTTTAGAGATGAGGAGGGTGTCATCGGCGAACAGCAAAGTTGGAATTTTTACGCCTCCCAGAGTGGGAGCGTCTGCTGGTTCGCCGAGTAGATGATCTACCACCCCATTGATATAGAGGGAGAATAAGGTGGGGGCCAGGACACAACCCTGCCTTACTCCCCTCTCGACCCTGATCTTGTCGGTCTTTTCCCCATTCAACCCCCATCTAACCTGAGCATAGGTGTTGTTATGCAGTTTGATAAGGAGGTTTAGTAAATACGGGGGCATCCCTAGTCCATGTAACACCCTCCAAAGTTCCTCCCTAGGAACCAGGTCAAAGGCAGTCTTTAGGTCAATAAAGGCCAAGTAAAGACTGCCTTTGCCTAGCTCCACCACCTTCCAATACAATAGCAGGAGCCTAAAGACCTGTTCGATAGTTCCGGTGCCTGAACGGAACCCGGCTTGCATATCGGACAGGATGTGGTTTTCATCCACCCATTGTGAGATCCTCCCCAAAATGGCTTTCCCCGCCAGTTTCTGGCTCGAGTCTATTAGGCTTATGGGCCTATAGTTCCCAGGTAGATCCCGGCTGCCCTTTTTATAGATGGGGACTACCTCAGCACCTCTCCAGGAATCTGGCACAGGACCTCCCTCAATGATTGCATTAAGAAGTGCAGAGATTAATACCCCCCATTCTTCGGGATAAGCTCGGAGGATGTCGCCTGGTAAGCCATCCGGACCAGCTGCTTTTAATGGTACCAAGGTTTTAATCTGCTTTGTGACATCCAAAACAGAAAAAAATTCCAGGTCTTGAACTAAGGTATAGGGAGGGAGATTGAAGGGGTCGTTTAGTGGGCCTTCAGCGGCAGAATAGAGTTTTTGGAAGTGGGAGAACCATATCTGGGCATTGATGGTACAGGTCCTCAGTGTGTCGTCGGGACGGTTCCTATTGCCCACCAAATCCCAAAAACCTTTGGCGTCTTTCCCACGACTGGCAGCCAGGAGGTCCTGCCAGAAGTTTTCCTCCCACTCCATCTTAGCGTTTTTTTGGCAGAGTGCATAGTGCCTCCTGGCCACCCTAGTCCTAGATGGTATTTTGGACTTAACTGCTTCAATAAGAAGCGACTTCGCCTCCCTGCACTTCTGGTTGAACCAGCCCTGTCTAGCTCGTGAACATGGTTTCCTTCTATTAGTATTAGCTGGAACTACAAAGAGGTCACTGATAGCCTGGGTTATGATGCAGAACCTAGAGGCCACCTCCAGCAACCCATCCTCTTGGGGGTCAAGATTGTCTAGGGCTGAGGCAAGAAGCTGCCTAATGGCAGAAGTTTTCTCCTCTGAAAGTGCCAGCTTCGCCCACTTTAACCGCCGTCCACAGTTAGAAACTGCTGACAGGTCCGGGGCGGGGTTACGAGTAGTTCTGGTCACAGTGCTAGTTAACCACCTGTGAGACAAGGTGAGAGAGAGGAGATTGTGGTCACTCTCTACAGATGGTATAATCACCATGTCCTCAACCATACTCCACAGGTGTACGTCAAGAAGGAAGTAATCAATTCGTGACGTGTGCCCTGGCCTGTTGTAGGTATGAACCCCTGCTTTGTCAGACCCAGTCCTGCCATTGGCAGCCCTCAGGCCAAACTCCATAGATATTGAGTTGATCTGAAGGGCCACTTCTGTCCACTTTTTGATAGGACTAAGTTCGAGGGACGGAATCCCCCACCTAGTATCGTGTTCCTCTTGATCTGTTAGGATTTCGAGGTCCAGGGGCTCGAAGGTACAATTGAGATCGCCCGCCACCAAGGTACAAAACCTGTAAGGTGACGAGCGGAGCTGAGCTTCTAGGCAAGTTATTACTGGGGATTCTCTACCCCCCTTTGTACCTCGGGCGTAAATGTTAAAAATGTTTAAGATGACTCGGCCCTGGAGGTTTTTCAGCAATATGTTAAGGAGGTCCGGGCATTTGGTATCCCGCTCCACCACCCTGCAATTAAGTTCTGAGGCCACCCAAATGAGGAGGCCACCAGAAGGGCGGCCCCTACCAGTTCCACTATGGACTGCTGGCAAGAAATGGGTGGAATATCCTGCCTTATGCAGGGGCTCCCTGCTCCAGGTTTCCTGGAACAGGCATATGGAGTGTTGCCCCACTAGCGAATTCCAGTCCGGCAACGCTAGCTTCCTCTCGAGGCCCGCCACATTCCAGCTGAAAACCCTAAACGGTGGGTCCGTCACAGCCGCAATGCTACAGTTCCCGACAGGAGGCAGCGTGTCCACAACACCCACAGCAGGGAAGCTAACCAGTGGGTCAGGAGATGCCCTCACCTCCCCTCGGTCCTTTACAATCTCAGCAGTGACCTGGCTTTGTGGTGTGATCGAAGGGCTACGGATTTTAGAAAAAGGGGTAGGCTCGGCAGCAGGACTCCAAGCCACAGGGGCCTCCCCAGAGACGTCACAGAGTCAGCAACCCCAGGAACCCCAATTCCGCATTAGTGGAACTGGATATGACTGCTGTGGAAAAATTCCCGGGGAAAGATGACCATGGACGATGTTTTGAGATGGGGGCCCAGCAGGGCAGAACGGGGTGGTCAGGGCCGGCCTCGGGTAGAAGAAAGTTAGGTCGACAGCATCAACTCCCGGACCGGCCGTTCGACCTTGGGAGCATATTGAGTGGGCGGCTCTTATATCTTGAAAGTTGACCACCACGCAGTCTCCCTCAAAGGGTTTTTTCCCATGTCCAATCCAACCCACCCTGCGCACCCCAAGAATCAGGCCATCTACACCCAGTGGAAGGGGTCTATTGGTTTTCATCCAGTGGATGACTTTGTTTTTTAGCGCCTGATGAGTTTCCTGCTGTGATTCTTTTAGAGGGGGGACTTTGGTGAGAACAACAACATACGAGTGGCATTCGGGAGGGAGATTTACCGGGGGGCACTTGCGTGGCGGAATCTGCTGAGTGGCCACTGGGGGGGGATTTTTAGGCAAGGAGGGATTTTTAGACAGAGGGGGATTTTTAGGCAAAGAGGGATTTTTAGACAGAGGGGAATTTTTAGGCAAAGAGGTGGAAGGGATAGCCTTAGAGATTGATGCTACTCCGTTGGTTTTAACCAGCGCAGCGGAAGCCGAATGCACATTTGGACCAGCCCCTTTCTTCTGAGAGTTCTTTTGAGCAGGGTTCGGCGCAGATGCCGTCACTGCTGAGGGAGGAGTGCCGTGCACCTGGGCTACATGAGTGGAATCACTCGGCCTTACCTGCTTCGCACTGGCTAGAGGGGCTGAGGTTGGAGCTTTCCCTGTAGCCAATGTTTTGGCCGGCAGTGTCGACTGGTCTCCGGATGTTTGGCTCACTGGGACCTCTTTAGCAACATTCCTATCTGAGTTAATCTCACTAGGCTTAGGTTGCAATTTCAACAGAGTTTTCAGGGAGAAAAAGTTGTCCCTGGTGGCCTGTTCGAAATTGTCCAGTCTATCCCCCAGGCTCTTAACTTGGTCTAATAATGGATTAAGCAGAGACTTTACCAGTTTCTCGAGAGACTCGAGAGAGGTACCCTGTTTTGGTGGGACAAGTGCTGCTGGAGCCAAGGGGGAAGGTATCAGGGACTCAGCTGCGTGCTGGGGGGAGCTAGAATTCCTGAGGAGTTCCAGCTCTCCAGCGTCTGTGTATGTGGTACCCCTATGGAGCTGTGTCCTAGAGCGCTTGTAGAGCATGGAGTGACTTCCCTTCCGGATATTAATCCCCCTTTTCCTTTTCCTATGTACCCGTGAAGGTCTAATCTGGGGCAGTGGTTGTGGGTCAGGTGTGGGAACAGTAGGATCAGTTTGAGACCTGTTGTCAGGAAAGCTGGCTATAGAGTGAGATGGACCAGAAACTATAACCTCAGTACAGCGACTGCTTGGGGAAGGGATTGATATAAGGCTTTCTGCCTCTAGCGCTACAATGTGTTGCTCGTCAGATGGGGGCCCAGGCGGAGGTGCATTAGAAATGAAAGTAGGTGGGGACAAGGCGTGTGCCGCAGCTCCCAAGGATGAACGCTTGGATGGAAGGAGGTCAAGTCAGAGGCAGCGATCTCCTTTTCAATGACGTTGGCCACCCTAGTGATGAATTTGTCCATAGTGCCAATCATCGTGGAGCCCCCTATAGCACTTACTCCACCACCTCTCAGGGCTTTGCCGGATCGAGTGGACATAATGAGTGCAGGACCTGCAGTTGAACTCTGAGGGCTTGGAGCCGTGGCAGAAGATGAAAGGGGGGTGGCCCAGCCCAGCCTCTGCCGGCCCCGGACGGCCACAGACGGCCCGCCCTCTGCCCTGGCCCCGCCCGGCGTCGCCCGCGCGCGTCCCGCGACGCGGAGGTGAAGGCTCTGCTTTGTAGCGCCTCCAGGCGCGAAGGCAGCGGGGACAGGAAGTCAGCGCAAAGCCCACTGGGAGCTGTAGTCTCCAGCCGCTCCTGGATGTCGATGGCGGCGAGACCTACAGCGTTGGCAACCCAGGGGCAGAAGCTGTGAGCTGGCGTCTGGTCAGGTAGGATGCGTGCGCTTTGATTGACCCCCGCTCCACCGAGGTGAAGGCTCTGCTTTGTAGCGCCTCCAGGCGCGAAGACAGCGGGGACAGGAAGTCAGCGCAAAGCCCACTGGGAGCTGTAGTCTCCAGCCGCTCCTGGATGTCGATGGCGGCGAGACCTACAGCGTTGGCAACCCAGGGGCAGAAGCTGTGAGCTGGCGTCTGGTCAGGTAGGATGCGTGCGCTTTGATTGACCCCCGCTCCACCGAGGTGAACGCTCTGCTTTGTAGCGCCTCCAGGCGCGAAGACAGCGGGGACAGGAAGTCAGCGCAAAGCCCACTGGGAGCTGTAGTCTCCAGCCGCTCCTGGATGTCGATGGCGGCGAGACCTACAGCGTTGGCAACCCAGGGGCAGAAGCTGTGAGCTGGCGTCTGGTCAGGTAGGATGCATGCGCTTTGATTGACCCCAATTATTATTATTATTATTATCCCCAGGCCCTTTCTGGTAATTTTGATGGATTTTGTCATTCCAAGAAGGTAGTCAAAACATCCATCATGAGTTCCCACAAAGACGCCATCCCACTGGGAGCATTTGGATGCCGGCTTTTTGCATTCCTACCATGATGGCATTAGTGATCAATTCTAGCCTGATATCGGGGTGATACCTGAGCCCTGAACTATGGCAGTTGTGGTTCCTATATCAAAAAAGGAAAATTTTGACCTCAGCAGCACTACCAACAGCTACTAGCCTAACGCACTTCTGCATGCTGTGGGTACGCTGCAGAAGAAGTTAGTTGCCAGATAGTTAACAAACTAGCTTGTGGAGTTCAGCCACCTTGACCCAAGGTGACTTGACAAACTCAACACTTGTTGTTGCCTTTGATAGGATAATGTGATTACACAGATGTGGTAAGAGTAATCCTGCTAGGTCTCTTTGCCACATTGTGTACTGACCTTTTCTCTATCAGCTA
Source organism: Lissotriton vulgaris (assembly GCF_964263255.1). Classification (NCBI taxonomy): domain Eukaryota; kingdom Metazoa; phylum Chordata; class Amphibia; order Caudata; family Salamandridae; genus Lissotriton; species Lissotriton vulgaris. The sequence goes on from NC_141685.1 coordinate 1,475,747,214, forward strand.
TATAGTTTAATCTGCTCTGGTTAGCTTCCTTGATTACTGACTCTCTCTCACATTTATGTCGTTGAGCTCATCAATTGGTTGGAAATGCAGACTCCTAAGCCCACATGTATGTAGCTATTTTGCATTCACAAACAGGTCGATTAACAGAATCGGCGCATTTGCGAACGAACATTTTTTTTCTCCCCGGTATCAAAGTCTAATTTGAAATTCCATAAATGGAAGGGGCTTGTTCTGGGCGTGCCTTCTGAATCGCAGCAGTATGTATGAATGTTTTGTGACTGTGAATGCAGGTGCAAAACATTTGCATTTTACCGTGGTAACCGATTCGCAAATGGGAAGTAAAATCTTGAAGAAAATACTCCCTCTCATCCCACTCGAGCTCAAGAAAACAGTGGTCATAGCCGTGATTAGTTCAAGACTAGACTACGGCAATGCCCTGCTGACTAGCGCAAGCAAATGCATTCTACAAAAATTGCAGACTACCCAAAACGTTGCTGCCAAAGTTCTGCTTTGGCTCTCTCGATTCGACTCAGCCAAGCGCATCCAATTTAAAGCCCTGTGTATTGCGTTCAAGGCCATACATGGTAAGGGCCTTGACAACTATCACAACTCCTTAGACCCTACATTCCAGGCAGGTCACTTAGATTGTCCAACAGTGGCAACCTCGTCATCTCCAAGATTTCAAAATCAAAATGGGGAGGCTAAGCTTTCTCCTACACCACTACCAAACTGTGGAACTCCCTCCCCACCAGCCTGAAAAATTAACATAACCTGCTCATATTTAGGAAGGGCTTAAATACCTGGGTATACCAGTAACAAAATTTAGGAAACAACTGTGGCCTGGTGTCTACAGCACCTAGATACCTCAGGGTCATGTCGCACTTTATAAACTCGTCATTCAATTTCATTTCCAGGTACCCCTTCCCCTTTGGGAATGGTGGCAAAAAAATTTTTCAACAGCAGGCAGAGGTCTCACGGACAACTGCACCTTTTTTTCATTTTTTTCTTTTAAACGCAACGCATTTTCCTTTAAAGGAAACGGGATGCTTAAAAAAAAGTTTTTGCTTTATAGAAAAGGAATCACAGACATGAGGGATGGTGGCCTGCTGATCCTAGCAGGCGACCATCCCGGTTAATTTAGCAATTTCTAAAGGGTCGCACATTGAGATTTACCTCATCAATATTATTGAGGTAGGTCGATTTGTGACCCCCTAGGTAATGCTAAATGAAACTCTATGAGTTTCATACATTTGTAATAGCGATTACCTAATTGTGATGCACAGAAAATCACAATTAGGTAATCGTTGTTACAATTGTTGATATATGTGGCCCTTAGTAACACACTGTGACTGAGGGATTGTCTGAAAGGAAAGGACATTTGAGGCTCACCCGCAAGTAGATGGGCTTTGATTTCCTGAATATCAAGGCAAGCGAATATGAGCTGCTTGTCCCTTTGCTGTGCTCAGTGGAGGGCTCAAAATTCCAATGTTGTAATTAGCAATACACAAAATGTAAAACAAAAGTATTTGCTTCTCCTCTATTAACATTGTTGAAAATTAAACTGAAATGAGCATATCTTTGTTAACCGTTTTTAACATTCTGCTATTTTAAAACACAAACATTATCTTGCAGTGTTTCCCAGGAGTCTCAATAATTAGGAAGTTTCCAAAACATACAGGGGCATATCAATAAGGAGATGCGATAATGATTCCAAATTGCACTTAGCACGATTGACTCTATCGCTGGATTACATCGCCGTATTAACTACGTATTAACAACGTTTTGCTAACAGGCTATGTAATTCCAGTGATAGATGGCGATTCATAGGAATAGTGCGTGAAATCCAGCGATGATTTCACAGCACTAATGTACAGCTTGCTAATAGGCAGGTGTGGACTCAGCCTGACAATCCACCTCCCATTGTCAAGGTGGCTAAGTTAGGTTTTAATCAGGCGTTAAATAACAGCAATAATCGCGGTTAGTGCGACTTTTATTATCGCTTCATTGGTCTGCTGCATGGCTTGCTAATATCGCGAAGCCGTGTTAGCGAGCATTCTCATGTTGTTTAGCTCAGGAACGCCTACTTTGCACTTCATTAGCAATATTGATCGCAGACAAGCAAAGTCGCAAGGAAACACACACTAACGCTTGTTAGCGTGTCCTTGATGATATTGAGATTAAAAAAACGCTGCTTTTTCCGGGCTATGTGCCGAAAAAGCGGCAATATATATCTTGATAATATGCCCAACTGTTTTTTACTTACACAATGTTGGCACTTTATCCATGGTAATTATTTTATGGGCACAATTGTATTTTGTGCATAGTTTTAGTTCCACTTTTTGAATTTTGAAAACTCTTGAACTTGTTGTTCATTTTATACCACTGGACGACATCTTCCGTCAAATATATTTGTTCTGTATTATTCTTGTTGTAGAAAAGACCATCTATTTTACATGAAAACTAACTGAGCATATTTGCTTATTTTGTGGAAAAATAATTCGATTCAGACGTGCCGAGATTGCAACCTCCCTCGGGGAGGATATCGCCGCCTGCCAGTATTCATCATCAAGTTCCAGTCCATCGCCGGTCCAAGCCGCACGGAGCTGTAGAAGAAGGTCCGCTCGATCATTTATCAGCTTTTTGTATATGAGGGAGATTGTACTGTCTGGGACGTGGCCATCGAGTATTCTATCCTCCAGGGGTGAGGATTCTGGAACAGGCGTGCCAGCCGGAAAAACAGAGGAAAGGGCGTGTCGGACCTGTAGGTACTGATAGTATTCTCAGTGACTGAGTTTGAATTCTATTTGCAACTCTTTAAAAGACTTTATCTTATCTTTCCGCCAAAGGTCCCCCACCGTACTAATTCCAATAAGGTCCCATTTATCAAAACCCTTGGCAGTCCACAAATTGCCCAACCTCTCAGCCGCGTAAAGTGGAGTCGCTTGAGTAAGAATATCTGACCAGCCCATAGCGGCATTAGCGTTGTACCAAACTCGCACTGCAACTCTGGTAGGCCCGGTCAAAGCCACATCCGACCGTTTGGAATAAAGCGCCCTATTATAGTCTCCGCCCGGCAGCACCATTTGTCCATAGCAAAAGCCGGGGGTAGGAGCTGGACTATACATCGCATGATTAACCGAGCTCAGTTGTGAGGCCCAGTAATATCGTCGTATATCCGGAAACGCAATACCGCCGTCATACCACGGCAGCGTAAGCTTGGCCAAGGCAATCCGGCGACGTCCGGCCCACAGCAGTTTCCTTTGTAGGCACTCGATCTCATGGAAATAGCTAGAAGGCAATAGATCCAATGTATTCTGAAGCGCATACAGAAATCTGGGAAGGGACATCATTTTAAATAGGGCCGCCCTGCCCACCAGGGACAGCGGCAGTCTGCACCAAGCTTTCACGTCTGCTTTCAAGCGAGTAAGCGGGGGGAGTAGATTGCGCTGATATCTAACAGCCGAATCACGCGAAACGTAAATACCTAGATATTTAAACCCGGAGGAAGAAATTTGTATTGGACAGTTGCGTGGTACAAGTGGAGTATCGCCCGTGAGCGAATACACACAAGACTTGCCCCAATTGATAACTAGCCCAGAGTTCCTCCCGAAGGAATTAAGAACATCGAACAGTACTCCCAGTGACTTCCGAGGGGAGGTGAGGTAAAGGAGAATATCGTCCGCAAAAAGTGAGATGCGATCTTCAAAACCGGGGGCCCACCTAATACCCTTGAGGGACGGCTCCCATCGCAAATAAGCGGCCAAGGGCCCCAGAGCCAAGGCAAAAAGCAATGGGGAAAGAGGGCATCTTGCCGCATACCCCTCCCCAGGACAAAGGGAGCCGAAACTCGACCGTTAACGACAACCTGGGCCAGAGGCTCCGCATAAAGTAAGCAGACCCACCCGATGAACACCGGTCCGAAGGCGAACTTCGCCAGAGCCGCCCATAGATATGGCCACTCCACTGTATCAAACGCCATAGTGGTATCTAAAGAAACCAAAATGGCTGGCTCACGCAGCGTTTCCGCCCTCGCCAGCACGCCATGAAGCCGCCATAAATTCAGCGCGGTATTACGAGCAGGAATAAAGCCAGACTGATCCGGATGCACCAAATCTCCAATCACTTTAATCAGACGGTTAGCTAATATTTTCGCCAAAACTTTAGGTTCCACATTCAGGAGAGAAATAGGCCTATAGGAGGTACAGAATTCACGAGGTTTTCCCTCCTTCAGGATCACCACGATAGAAGCTAAGCGTTGGTCATGGGGAAGCAAACCCTTCTCCCTGGACTCCTAGAACATCGAGCGAAGATATGGCGCCATTTTGTCTGGACACAACTTGTAAAGCTCGATGGGAATGCCGTTTGGGCCCGTGGCTTTTCCAGAGTGGATGGAGCGAATAGCGAGCGCTACTTCATCAGTGGAGAGGCCCGCCTCCATAAGCTCTCTATCAGAGTCGGACAGGCAAGGCAAAGCGATATCCCTAAGCAGAAGATGGGAGTCCTCCTCCGGCCGATCCGAGACCGGTGCGTACACTTTACGAAAGTGGGAAGCAAACTCCTCCACTATCTCCAATGGATCAGTTACACGTACACCATCCACTCGCTCAACCACAGGAACCACACGATTCAGTCTCTCCCTCTTGTCCAACCAAGCAATCAACTTCCCGGCTTTATCGCCCACGTCATACAAACAACCCTGTTGTTCGCGACTCATAGCTTTCGCAGCATTCGTAACCAAGGCTTTATAATCAGACTGTTTCAACTGTAAAACATGCACTTTTTCACGCGTTACCCCACACTCAAGATCTTCCTCCAAAGCCGCTATATCGGACTCCAGTTGTTCAACCTCCACATTGTGACGTTTCTTAGAGCTGGCAACCAGCGACAACGTCTGACCCCGTATCACAGTTTTAAAGGCCTCCCATAGGGACACAGACGAGGACACAGAACCCACATTCTCAACAAAGTAGTGGTCTATGGCTTTAAGTACCCCAGCCCTCGTCTCTGGAGCACGGAGAAACCAAGGATTAAATGGGGCGACCCGGCCTCCTGCCAGATCTATATTGATCCATAGCGGGGAGTGGTCCGAGATACCTCTAGGCAAATGTTGGGCCTCTCGCACCGTCGTGGCCTGAGCAGCGGGCACTCGGATATAGTCAAGCCTGGCTAAGCTCCCATGGGCCCCGGAGTGGAAAGTATATTGGGCCCGACCTGGGTGAAGCAACCGCCAACAATCCACCATGCCAAACGTTTCCAAGAAACCACTTAGGTAGGACTGCGACGGTGTAAGAGTCCTGGGAGGATGGCGATCTTCCAGACCATCAACCACCAAATTGAAGTCCCCCCCAACCACCAGGAGTCCCTCCGGAAGCCTCAGTACCAATTTCCCCAAATCGACAAAAGTGGTGACCTGTAAACCCGGGGGACATATATCGAGAGGATAGCAACCGTTCTCCCCTCCCACCTACCAACAACCGCTGCATACCTTCCCCTGTCGTCTAAAAGCGTTTCATCAATCTCCAAGGGAAGGGAACTACAGATCATAATACCCGCTCTCTAGAGCCCGAAGTGAATCCCGAGTGAGCCACCAGCCGGTAACCCCTCCAGTTCATTCCATGGAACGAATTCCCCACCAGATGTGTATCTTGCAGTAAGACAATGTCGGGAGAGTGGCGCTTCACATATTGGAGTACAATTCCCCGCTTAATTTTGTCCCCCAAGCCTTTGACATTCCAACTCAAGACTCTCAACCCCCTACCATCCATTTCGAAAGTGAGTAACTGGGCCCCCCAAACCCCACGAAGGAAACACGAAATAAGCCATGCAACAATACGTAGCCTCATGAACAGTACAAACAAGAAAAAAGAAGCCCCTCCCCCCTCCCCCAAGATACCAAACCAACAACCCCCCACCCTGCACCCCTGCAATGAAACCAAAAAACCACCCCATTCAGCAGTGTGCCTGTCGCCCTACCCCAGAAAACTAAACTACAAGTAGAAAAGGAAACACCCCCGGAGGAAGAAAAGTCCTGAATTCCCCGCCGCCCCAGGGCATCTCTGTACAAAAGTCATCGACCCAAGAAAGGATAACAATCCACCGCAGTACAATACGATGGTAGCACACACCGGTGCCCTTACTCCTCCTGGTCCCGTTGGCCGTCCTCAGCACCTCTAGATTGTTACGCGTTGTCACGTGTCATAGGGATTGTGTCCAACCAGTCACTGACCACTTCTGGCATGTCAAAGAAGAGCACCCGCTCATTATGTTCGATGCGCAATCGGGCGGGGAAAAGCATAGCATACTTCATGCCCAGGTCTCTAAGTCTCCGCTTCACCCCAGAAAATCCCAATCTCTGCTTCTGTACCGAAGGGGTGAAATCCAGATAAAAGTTAATGGATGCATTCTCGAACTTAATGGGGCCGCTAGTCCTCGAAGCCTGCAAGATGGCGTCCCTGTCCCTGAAGTTGAAGATCCGCGCAATGATGGGTCGCGGGGCAGTCCCCTGCTTGCGTCTTCCGCCCGGAATTCTGTGAGCACGCTCCACAGCAAATAGATTACTCAGGCCCTTAGGGGCGAGGTGGTTGACAATCAAATCCTCAGTAAGTCTGTTGATTGATCGGCTGAGGACTCCGGAACACCGACTATGCGAACATTATTGCGCCTGGCGCGACTTTCAAAGTCCTCAAGCCGGCGAGCAAACTGGTCACTCGAGGTCCGAAGAGTCCGTATCTCAGTCTGGAGTTCAGAGACATCTGTGGTGAGACTGGCTGTCTTGACATCCAACGATTTGACTCTTTCGTTGGTCTTGGCCAAGTCTGCCCTGATCAGGCCCACATCCACCGCCACTGTGTCGATCTTGGCTGCCAAGGTTTCATACTGTTGTCCCATCGACGATTGTATGCTAGCGATGGCGCCCATCACGTCTTGAAGAGTTGAGTTCTCCGACTCAGGGGGGCCTCCACCAAGGTCCTCCGAGGTTTTACCAGTCCCGCTGGGCGAGCCTTTATTGCGCCCAAATCTGTCCATAATGGAGGTCTGAGTCCCACCACCGCGAGTCGCATTCTTGAGGGACCGCTTTTCACTCTCAGACTTGGACGCCATGGTGGGTTGCGAACCCCTCAGGGGCTTTTGGGACCTGGTGTAAATGGCTCCCCTCAAGGAAGAACCACGAGAGACTGAAATGCAGGGCATCTGCGAAGATCTGTCAAGCGATGGAGCTCACAGGCCAGCTTGGTCACTAGGCAGCCACCTCCAATCTTCATGGCCAAAGAAAACGAAACCGAAAGTAGACCTCAGGTAGCCGTCCCCTACCACATCCCGTTGTTGTTCAATTACTTTCGGGGAGCTCCAGATGCCCAAGTCCCGGGATGAGCCACAGTGTAGGCCTCCAGGCTTCAGGAAAGAGTAATTCGGGCGTCCGGCATCCGATTCAAATTCTGAAAAAGGCCTTTCAGATCAGGAGAGTCGTAGCTATTGGAACCCATCGTCAGAAACAGGATTTACGCCAGGATAGACGGTGGAGGCGGCGAGGGTTTCGGGAGCTCACAGCTCACGCGACCATCTTGAAAGCGCACTAAGCTCCTCCTCCTACTGTGGGCTCTTAACGATTTTGCTACTGGAATACAGGCTGTCGGCCGCCTAAGGTTTCCTCATTTGATCAATAACTGCAGTAAGATTATAATTATTGCCAGAAAATGTCTTCAAAGGCGGCGAAGGGTGGGAAACCAGCCACTACTGGTACCATTATGGGAACACTGGACCAATTTATTGTACTGGCCTCATCAATTATAGCCCATGAGATCGACCGTGCAGAGAAAAGGTTTAACAAGAGGTCCTCAATAGGACCGCTGGCTAGGGTGGTGTCTCCTATTACTATCTCAGGCTTTGATGTTGCCTCCAGTAAAGACAATGGGGTGAACCACGGTACTCATTCTGTTCTTATTCATTCAGCCCATGGGGAACCTGTTTATTCATGTCCCACCGAAGATAATCTGCAGGATGCGCGAAATGGACCAATAGAACACAGTGTTCTGATCGACCCTGTGGAGTGTACCATAAGAGCCCGTCCCACACGTAGTGTAAAATCTGTTCAACCAATACTGGTAACCAAAAGGAAGCGCGGGGGTGTAGCACATAAGGGAAGAAAAACTAAAGTTAAGAGGACAAATGCTCCCGATGAATCTCCTGGGGCCAATGCTACTCCTCTTAATAGGATTGAGGTTTTGTCCCCGACGATAGCTGTAGCGGATCCAGTGACGCCACTTAGGATGGACAGTCCATCGGATTGGCCACAGGAAATGTGGGACAAACTTGAGCAGCTTTTTTATAGGTCCTGTATTACAATTTACAATAGACTGGATTCTATCGAAAAGAGACTTACAATTCTTGAAGTTGCAGGGGCCAAGGCCAAAGACTCTTGTGGGCCTGTGGTTAGTACACGGAGTGGACATGGGACTGTGGGAGTTCCTGAGGCTGTTCCAAATTCAAATCTCTCAACGCAGCCAACACAGGTAGAGCTATTGAGAAGTAATAACGCTACGACTGTCAGTGATCCAACCACCCAGACCAGCTCGGGTGGTAACAATGGTGCACAACTATCGGGTGGAAAAGGCCTAGGGGCAGGTGATCCAAACTCGGGGATAATATACACAGGTTGTAGTAAACGGGTGACCAATGACCCATCGTTAGACTGTCTTCCATGTATAGATCTCCCTCCAGCCTCTGCCCCATATGTGTGTATTTTGACGGGGGTTCCATTACTAAGACTAGGCCAACGTGAGGATTATCCAGGCCTGAAAAACAAGTGCATTAATTGGCTCAATACGAATCGGTCCCTACCCCTTGGGGTGTCTGCCAAAATCCTATTTGCAGGAAGGGTGGATTGGGTTGGGTCGAGATGTAAAAATATAAAGGGGGATAGTATAATCATCAATTTTAGGGATACTAGAGTTTTGAGCACATATGAATCTGGGTTTATCAGGGTACGGACTCCCTTATAAAGCCATTCCCGCTAACTTATTTTTATCCAGTCACTTCCCAAGGACCCTCGAATGCCCATGCAGGAAGGAGCAGGTCTGTTCAGCGCCTGGGAGTGGGTTTGGTGTTTGTAAAGGAAACAGGTACAATGTTCTATCTGGTCTAGAGGAGTGTGATTGACTTCAAATCATCCCTAGCTACCAAATTCCTGAATGTGTTCTGAAATTTGTTACCCCACCTACTTTGGCTAAAATTGGGTGATCTGTTTGGCACTATTCCTAGGTTAATTAATACTCTGCCTAGTAGGATTACAGTGAGTATAGCCCCTGGGGATAGCAGTCCAGGATCCCCTAGTGGCATCGGGGATGATGGAGTGCTATCGACCCCGGAGCTGACTACGAGTTCTGGTCATTCCCTTACCCAGGAAGGCTGTCCCATGGCAATGGACTGTGGTATTGATAGGGTCCGTAGTGTGACGCTACTATCCTGGAATATCGCTGGGGTGGGCTCGAAGCAAGTACTTCCCTATTGGTCTGATTTCATTGAAGCCCATGATATATGTCTCCTCCAAGAGACTTGGGCGGTAGAGCCCGTGTTTCGGGTAGGGTATCTTACATTCCAAGTTCCCGCGGTAAAACAAGCAAAAGGTCGAGCAATGGGGGGCCTGATAGTTTGGGTACGGAAGACATTGCGCTGCAAAGTATCCCAGGTACCCACAAAAAATATTGATATCCTTGTGATAAAAATTACCCCAGAGCAGGGCCCTAGCCTTTGTATCTTTAACGTCTATGCAAGAGGCCTTAAAGGCGGGCGACGTTCAGAGGTTGTAGCAGACTTGGAAGGGTTGTTGGATGGTATGCCGAGGAATACTGGTGCGATAGTCGTGGGGGATTTTAACACCACGTTTGAACCACTAGGGCTTGAGGACCAGTGCCTCACAGAGAGGAAGACGCAAAATGGGGCATACCAACCCTAGAGATTGAACCAATCAAGAAATGGACGGAGGCGGCCATTCAGATGAAGGGGATGTGTGTTGGCCAATAACTGAGGGCCGCAAATGGGCGATCATTGTCTGGTAAGCGGGGGGCCAACACTTTTAATAATGGGCTCAGGTCGAGCCGTATTGATTACGTGCTTGTAAGTCTGTCATTGTGGCTGTTTGTAAGGGACATGGTCGTCACTACTCGTGCCGAAAGCGATCATGACCCGCTTATTGTTACGGTGACTGGATTGTTTGGTGAAGTTCCACTTATTAGGGAAGAGGTAGGGGTTAGTGAGCTATCATTAACCAACGACATGCGACATCTGAAATGGAGAAATGTCTCTGAATTCCCAGAAGCATTGACAGCCATGAATAAGGAGGTAGACAGGGTAGTGGATGAGTGGGGTACTGGCGAGAGAAGCCAGACCTTGCTGTCTAAGGTTACGGAGACGCACACTATCCTCTTTGACCAATTAAAACTATTCTTTTGTAAACCCGCTAATACTAAGAAAGTCAGGCACAAGAAAGTGGAAGGGTGGTTTAACGACAAATGTCGCCTTTCCCTGAGGGTACTGGGGACAGCGTAAGTTTGGCGCGGGATTCCTACAGGAAGTCAGTCAAAGAAGCCAAAAAACTCTGGGATCAGGCAAGATGGCAGGAGCTTAAGGAGGCATGCGTGTCCCAAAATTCAAACATTTTTTGGGACACATACAAGTGGGATAGGGGGGGTGTTCGGATCCCCGCAGAATAATGTTGCCCATCATTTATGGGTTGAATATTTTGAACACCAGTATGGTTCCTTGGAGGACGAGCAGATTAGTGACCCGTATGTCTATTCTTATTTTACTAGTGGGATATTTTCATTAGCGGATGTGGATAGGGCAGTTGATTCCATTACACCAGGACGTGCTCCTGGAATGGATAGCATCCCTGCGGACGTTTTTTTAAGTTATAAATCTTCCTAGGGATTGTATATAAGACATCTAGCAAATCCAGTTGCCTGCTGTGCCCCAATTCCGGCTTCCTGGAAAGGGGCAGAGATAATCCCAGTATTTAAGAAGGGTGACAAATCCATAGCAGCTAATTACAGGCCAATTAGTCTCATAGACTCCATCCAAAAGATTATGGGCAGACTAATTTTGCAAAAAATTCAGTTATGGATGGAAGACAAACAAATCTGAACTCCACTGCAGGCGGGCTTCTGACCCCTCACGAGTACAAGTGATCAGGTCTTCCGTTTCATTAATATTTATTGGAAGGCAGTTGTTCTGGGGAAAGGGGCTCTGTATGCAGTATTTGTTGATCTGAAGGCAGCCTTCGATCTTGTGCCTCGATGTAGGTTGTGGCGTGTCTTAAGTGAAATGGGGATGTCTCCTGATCTATTATCCCTGATCGTTCGCTTACATGAGGGCAACCATGCGCGGGCTCGGTGGGGGGCCGGGGGGGAGGTTACCGAGTCATTTGCCGTGAGCAGGGGAGTGCGCCAGGGATGCGTGCTTGCACCAAACCTGTTTTCACTCTTTGTTAACGGGGTGGCCGATTTCCTCTCCGTGGTCCCCCTAGACGCCCCGATGCTGGTGGATGAACATATACCTATTCTCATGTTCGCGGACGATATGTTAATCATCTCCAAGACACCCAGTGGCCTGCACAAAGCCTTAGGTAGCTTTGAGAGTTTTTGTTCTATTCGGATCCTCGTAATTAACACGGAAAAACAGCGTTTATGTATTTTAATGAGCATAGATCATTTCGGGGTAAGGTATATGTGAATAATGCTCCCCTCAAAAGGGTTGACGCTTTTACTTACCTAGGAATCATGCTACAGGCGAATATGGGGTGGTCTAAACAAATTAATATGGCTACATTAAAGCATAAACAACAGGCCGGAGTCCTTGCAGCTAAATTTAGATCTTCCTTGTCCAAACCAGTCAGCCCATTGATGGAGATCTTTGGCATGAAAGTGCTAAGCTCCGCCCTTTATGGAGCCGAGCTCTGGGGGTTTACAAATCTATCTACCCTAGCTGCAGCCGAAAACTCCTTTCTTCGAAAGGTGACTAGTCTTCCCAAAAGTACACCTACGTTGCCATTGCTGCTAGTCTTGGGCAGAAAAGCAGTAACGGATTTGGCCAAACTTCGCCCCCTTTTATATTGGCGAAGACTGTGGTGTACTGTTGAACTTGCACATTATGCCAAGGGTCTTAAATACATATTGGATACTGATCATTTCCACAAGGTTAAATCGTTGAGAGAGATTAGGTCGCTGTTGGTGAACCTAGGTCTGAGAGAATTATGGGCCGATCCCCTTAACGCTCCTTTTTCATCTAAGAAGACTCTGAAGGAGATGTATTGGGATATGGTAATGCTAACAGCATGCTCTAGTGGCTCAGCAAAACATTTTACTGGCCGGTTTTTAGAATTCAAGATGAGGCCTGCATTAGAACAGTACTGGGATGCCATCGAGAAACCATTTGACAGGAAGTTGTATTTCCAGTTGAGGGTTGGTACCCTACCTGTCAGGACATTTACCAGTAAATGGGCAGGGGCATTGAGAATGTGTGCCCAAATTGCCATGATAGGCAGGAAACGGTCAGTCACCTGTTGTTTTTTTGCCCCTTATACAAGAAACCCCGTGCTATGTGGATAATACCTATCTGTAAACTACTAGGTTTCAGTAGGCATGAAGAGGCATTGAGAGTCCTAACTACGGACCCATCGCTACCAGTAGCAATTGCAGTGGCCAAATTCTTGGGCTGGGCTTGGTCCATCCGTGCTAGGATGATTTCCTAGGGCTACCTGTTAGGGTTTGTGCACAGCCAAGAGCATGTCCCCTCTCATTGCACTAGTGGTCTCTGTAATAGCTCTCTTTAAACATACTACTGAAAGCCTTTCTTGTTATCTCAGCCCCTCCCTAAGACTTCTGTGTATGTTGCTCAATGTATTCACACGTTTGGGCATTCCTGTCTTGTTTGCATATTGGGCCTTGCTTTTACCAAGGCCTATTTAGAAAACATTGGACCTTGCTTTTACCAAGGCATATTTAGAACACTCCTCCCTAGGCCATGTGTTACTTCAACTCATTAGCATAATAACTGAAGCTCTGCACACCTGCTTGTGAGAACCACACCCAGTTCTTCGAACCACACCCAGCTCTTCGAACCACACCCAGCCCTGTCTATAAAAGGCAGCCCCTGAGCCTCACCCAGTGCTTGTGCTCGTCTACCTCCCACTTACCTGAGAACAGATCCTTCGGTGCTGGCACTCCTGCTCTCTCCAGACCTTCATTGACTTCAACGGGTGCGGCTTCTGGCTCTTCCTTCTTCTGGTTTCCGGCTACTTCTTGCCTCTTCTGTCCACTGCAATCGACCTGCAAAAGAGAAAGTGGTCAAGGTTAGACTGATCAGTATCCCCTTTCAGCAACAAGTAAGTGCAAAACCTTTTATTACCTGAAAGAACTTTATCGGCGATTTCTGGATTCATGTAAAGACAATTTAGAACAAGATATCTCCCACGAACTTTGTGGTTCAAATCCTTTGTTACAAGAATACTTTGTGGAACTTTGTAAAATAAACATTGTTTTACATGAAACTTTTTTAAGAATCGAACAGAGGAAACCATTGACAGCAAGGCAAACAGTAAATCAAGGACTTGCACTAATTACCGGCTGTATTTTGATGTAAAAGCACAGTATTTGTTTTATAAAAAGTCTGGAAATGTGTGAAAAGTGAGTTTGCTATTAAGAATTTAGGCTTTAGTTATATTAAGGTGAATGTTAGACGTTGGTAATTCTGATAATGATATTCGTTTGATTTTACAGAAGTTTTACAGTAATAGAAAGCACATCCCAGAACAGTAACACATTCCAGACCTGGAAGCTTGAGACCAGGATCCAAGATGTACTTTTAGAAGAGAATTTCTAATAAGATTAAGGTTTAGTCAGGAACACATTTAGGGGTAAGTTGCACTTATCTGTTCTTTGTTTATGTTTCATTAGGCACCAGTTTCTACAGAAGTCAGAGAGGGCCGCAGATTTTAGCAGCTCTTCTACAGTGGAAACGCAAAAAACGGTGTTGTCTCTCTTTTTTTTATTTTATCCACTTCCCCCCCTTCCCTTGAGCTTCTGGTTCTTAGTGCTCTGTTTTAAAACTAGTGTGCTGGAACAAGCAGTTTCAGGGTGGGGTTGGACTGTCTTCAACCTCCATCAGAACTGAACAGAAACTCAGGTGAGCTGGGCTTTGACACTACCCACTTGATTTATTCCCTTAAATGTCACCGTGCATTCCTTTTTCTGCAATGAATTGGAGTTACGAAATACTTTGGGATTATCGTAGAATTTCATGGAATTATGTATTTTTAATAATTTTAAGAGTTACTTATGCAGCAGTTTTTCGATGTTTAATATCTTCTTAGATTGTTTTTTTAGAGTTGGAATATTTATAGATTTTAAATTATATGTGTAATATGTATGTTGTGCTTTCATGACAAAACTGTCGAATAAAGCTATGAATTGAACAAATTGGACTAACCCAGGAGGGTATTGTTGTGTGGAAGCTGGAGAAGTATGGGCCAAGCTAGGCCAGGTGAAGTCTTAAGTTTCTTGTGGAATTCAAGACCTGAGTAGTGTCTCTCATGAGCAGGTGCAGGTTGTTCCAGGCTTTAGGAGCAAGGTAGGATGAGGCTAAGCTGCTGGATCTGGTTCTACAGATGTGGTGGCTTTGTGAGTAGGAGCCTGGCTGAGCACAGATGTCTGGTAGGTTTAAGGAAGTGAATGTCAGTAGCAGTAGCAGTGATGGTGGAGAAGATTGCAGAGATGATGGTCATAGTGTGATCCTTATGGTTGGTGGGAGCAATAGTGGTGGTGGTAGTTATGATGTCTGTCATGGAAATAGTGGGGAGAGTAGCATCAATGATTGCTGTATCACTAACAATGAGGGTAGGAGTGATGGTGGTGACAATGATGGTTGAGGAGGTGGATATGTTGGTTTTAGTTATATTAGTGGAGATGGACATGATTGTGGTAAGGGTTATAATGATAGTGGTGGGTATGGGGATGACAATGGTGATGGTGACCGAAGTAAGGAGGATGATGGTAATAGTGGTGATGGAGCTAGAAGGAATATGCCTCCTTTTCTCGTTTTCTCTCACCCCGCATGTTGTTACAACAGGGTCGTTACAACTAACCCTTGTAACAACGCAATGCCATTATGTCGTAAGTTGCTACAACTACTTGCGCAGGGTGTTGCTGGATGTTGGAAAAGTATAATTTACTATTCCAACTCCAGTCTGTGCGGACAGTAGGGAAGGTGTTGGATGTTAAGTCCAACAACTTATCCCCCCTTCTGAACGTCGTTGTAACGACTTGCGGGGTAATGGTATTGCGCTGTTACAATGCGGTCGTTGTAACGACTGCATTGTAACAACATGCGGGGTGACAGATGCGGGGTGACTGATGTTTATCAGTGGTGAAGGTAGAAGCAGAGGTGACAGTGAAGATGGCAACAGTGTGTTAGTGACAATGGTGATTAGTGGTAGGAGTGCTGATTTTGGTTGTATAGTTCATGGTTATGATTGCAATAATAGTGGTAATGACAGTGGTGGACCTAATGCTAGTGGTAATTGTAAGTAGCGGTAATGGCAATGGTGATAATGTTCTGGTGTTGTAGTGGTTGTGGTGGTACACGTAATAGTGGTGGAATGGCAGTTGTAATGGTGGTAATAGGGGTGGTAATGGTTGTGATATCTGGGTTATGGCAGTTTTGGTGGTATTGGGTTTGGTAATGTTGGTTGTAATGGTGGTGCTAGTGGCACTGGTGGTAATGACAGTGGTAATGGTACTAGTATTAGTGTTAATGGTAATAAAAATCCCGCTGGTGTCCGGAGTATCCATGTCAGTTGGAACAGCATTATCCATCTCTATGAATATTGTTTCTGACCAACCGATTACGATGTCCATTTCTGTGTCGGCATGTCTGACACAAAATGGCTGCCAGAAAGTGACTTGAGGGCCCTTAGCAGGGCCCCTTTCATCGTTCGGCCTCTGTTTGGGGGCCAAAGTGGTACCTAAGGGATCCCTCTGTAAAACCCTGCGCTGTGTGGTAGGCACCATGGGGGGCCTGCAACAGAGTGCTTGGTTTTATATACACACCACATTTTCCCATGAGAGTATGTGTTGTCAGGCAGAACACAGGCTCTCATAGAGAATAATGGGACTCCGACTGTACAGTGTTCGGTCACATCGTAATCAGTCGGTTGAATCCACTGACCACGAGTTGGTTGGTTCCCGAATCCGAGACGGTGTCCACCCGACATTATAATGAGGCCCAAAGTGTACATATCTACCTGGCCTTACTAATAAATCACCTCCCAACAAGCATCAACATTTAAAGGATTCCCCAACTAATAAAACACACCCCAGACACTGATATTTTTACTGCAAGTAAAAAATTATTTCTTAAGTGGCGAGAGAAGCACTACTGCAACTCAAGAAGAGAAGTTCTACTTTATGTTAATTTTCTCTTTTACTTTGTGAATTGCACAATGTTGTGATGGGAAAGCCATTGTCTCTATGCTCTATTCCCCACTTCTACTTGTTTTCTAATTTCTCCTTGAAAGAGCACTAAACACATGTTCAATCGTGCCCTAATTATTGATAATGTTAGACAAATGCCTGGCACAGCACTTGAAAAGAAATCACCACAAAAACCCTGTTTTATCCTTATTTCTATTTGTTTGAAAAGCAGCACCAGCTTGCTCTAAGAACACCATCTCAAAGAGGGGTATCTAAAATATTTTAGTCTGAGTTTTGACATTTTTAAAAAGGTACTTTGATCAATTTGTGAAAGTCTAAATTAGAGTTTTAATGCATTTTTTAATTAAGTATAGCACAACCTCAATTATGAATTACATCGAAATCTCTAATAACTAATATAGGGGTCAACATTTTCATTTTTATGTATGTTTATCTTCTTATTTCCAATGCTCTTTTTTTTTTGTTCTCCACCTTTATTATAAACAACAGTAATGTCTTAGTTGGAAGTATTGGGGTCAAATCTTCTCAAATGAGAGAAACATTTGAAGAACACCCGAAGGAAAATGAATGGTTTTTTTCTTTCCTGCTTTCAGTTCATTAAGACTATGCACTAGCTTTACATTATTAGAGTTTCTCTGGTGTCACACTTGAAATTAGGTCAGTAACAATTGGAGCTAATAGTTGGCTTCTTTTGTAGAAGCTCTTTTCACTCCATTGCAATAGTATTACTTGCTTATTATGAGGTTTTCTCTTTTCATGCCAGTGTTCCTTTCCAGCTCAGTTAGTAAGGTGGTGTTAGAAATGGGGGTCTCTAGTTGGCAATGGTCTGCACCTTTGTCCAAAAAGGGACCCTTGCTTCTAGTCAGGGAAAGGGGGATACACTCCTAAAATAACCCCTGCTCACCCCCTTGGTAGTTTGGCATGAGCAGACAGGCTTATCTCAGAGGCAGTGTGTAAAGCATTTGTGAACACATACAGTGAAAACACTACAAATGGACACCACACCAGTTTAGAAAAATAAGTAATCTTTACTAGACTTAACAGAAGACCAAACAACAAAAATACACAATACAATATCAAGAATATGATTTTAAAATGATAGAAATAGCTTAGCTCAATGTAAATGGAATATGCAACCCTTTACTCTCAAAGTACCCTGGATGTGTAACGCAATACAAACAAAAGGGTCGCAGGGAAGGTGATGCATCGGTTCCTTGCTTTGGGTAGGTGATACGTCGGTTCATTACTGAAGCGCAGGGGAGGTGACGCGTCCGTTCCTTACTGGAGAGGAGGTTTCTTACTCCATTCTGTTTACGATGCGACAAGATGGTGCCTCGATGCGATGCGACTATCCGGTGCAATGCAACAAAATGGCATTTTTAATGCAATGCGACAACTTGGATGCAATGCATGCACGCCCGACGGCCGGCCATACGGCGAACTCGGTAAACTCTTGAGGCGCGCAGGCCCTGCGACCCGCTTCCCCAGTGATGCGATGGCAACATCTGCAGCGGCTTTGCGAATTCGCGATCTGCGAATTTGCGGATTTGCGAATTCGCGATCTGCAAAATTTGCGAATTTGTGCAAATTTGCGGATTTTAGTTTTTTTGCGTGTTTGCGGGGTTTTTTGCGTGTTCGCGGGGTTTTTTGCGTGTTCGCGGAGCTTTTTGCGTCTTCGCGAGCCGCTTGCATAGCGAAGTTACCCATGCAGTTGTTTATGGGCACAGCACCCTCTGGTTCATCACTGCCACCCTCTGGTTCACCACTGCCACCCTCTAGTTCACCCCTGCAACTCTCTGGTTCACCCCTGCCACCCTCTGGTTCACCACTGCCACCCTCTGGTTCAGCACTGCCACTCTCTGGTTCACCCCTGCCACCCTCTGGGTCAGCACTGTCACCCTATGGTTCACCACTGCCACCCTCTGGTTCATGACTGCCACCCTCTGGTTCATCACTGCACCTCTGGTTCACCACTGCCACCCTCTGGTTAACCACTGTCACCCTCTGGTTCAGCACTGCCACCCTCTGGTTCACCACTGCCACCCTCTGGTTCACCCCTGCCACTCTCTGGTTCACCACTGCCACCCTCTGGTTCAGCACTGTCACCCTCTGGTTCACCCCTGCCACCGTCTGGTTCATGACTGCCACCCTCTGGTTCACCACTGCACCTCTGGTTCACCACTGCCATCCTCTGGTTAACCACTGTCACCCTCTGGTTCAGCACTGCCACCCTCTGGTTCACCCCTGCCACCCTCTGGTTCACCACTGCCACCCTCTGATTCAGCACTGCCACTCTCTGGTTCACCCCTGCCACCCTCTGGGTCAGCGCTGTCACCCTCTGGTTCACCACTGCCACCCTCTGGTTCAGCACTACCACTCTCTGGTTCACCCCTGCCACCCTCTGGGTCAGCACTGTCACTCTCTGGTTCACCCCTGCCACCCTATGGGTCAGCACTGTCACCCTCTGGTTCACCACTGCCACCCTCTGGTTCATGACTGCCACTCTCTGGTTCACCCCTGCCACCCTCTGGGTTAGCGCTGTCACTCTCTGGTTCACCCCTGGCACCCTATGGGTCAGCACTGTCACCCTCTGGTTCACCACTGCCACCCTCTGGTTCATGACTGCCACCCTCTGGTTCACGACTGCCACCCTCTGGTTCATCACAGCACCTCTGGTTCACCACTGCCACCCTCTGGCCAACCACTGTCACCCTCTGGTTCAGCACTGCCACCCTTTGGTTCACCACTGCCACCCTCTGGTTCACCCCTGCCACCCTCTGGTTCACCACTGCCACCCTCTGGTTTATCACAGCACCCTCTGGTTCACTCCTGCCACCCTCTGGTTCAGCACTGTCACCCTCTGGTTCACCACTGCCACCCTCTGGTTCACGACTGCCACCCTCTATTTCATCACAGCACCTCTGGTTCACCACTGCCACCTTCTGGTTAACCACTGCCACCCTCTGGTTCAGCACTGCCACCCTCTGGCTCACCACTGCCACCCTCTGGTTCACCAATGTCACCCTCTGGTTCCCCACTGCCACCCTCTAGTTCACCCCTGCCACCATCTGGTTCATCACTACCACCCTCTGCTTCACCCCTGCCACCCTCTGGTACAGCACTGCTTCCCTCTGGTTCAGCACTGTCACCCTCTGGTTCACCCCTGCCACCCTCTGGTTCACCCCGCCACCCTCAGGTTCAGCACTGCCACCCTCTGGTTCAGCACTGTCACCCTCTGGTTTACCCCTGCCATCCTCTGGTTCATCACTGCCACCCTCTGGTTCATCACTGCCACCCTCTGGTCCACCACTGCCACCCTCTACCGAGACCTTTTGTGACGCAGCGGCAGCACAAAAGATGCGCCATGGTGCTGGGTATTAACAGCGTGACGCATATCTCTCACGTTGTAAAGCCCTGCGCCATCAGGAGGCGTTCCCACTCAGCCTCCTAAAAGTGGCTGAGTGAAATCCACAAGATTTCACTCAGTCACTTATAGGCCAATGCTGCGTCAAAATCCTACGTCTGCTTGAATCAGGCGCAAGGCTTGATGCAGCATTGGGGAGATAGGGCCCCCCCAGTGCATTGCTGGAGCTGCGTCGCAAGCGCGACGCAGCTCTAGCAATGCGCTGCTTTTATGGCACAGATGCGTGACGTATCTGTGCCGTTTTTGCCACATGGTGCGCCGGATTGTAAATGGGGCGCACCATGGGTGGCAGAGCTGCGGCGCACAATAACTGGCGCATCCCTGGGGATGCGCCAGTTATTGTAAATTTGCCCCTATACATTTAGCCACCGAGGGAGCACTTACTTATTAGACAGTAGAAAGTACTCCAGTTGAGTAGAGGTATTGCACAAAAAGGTGGCATCTTCGTGGACAAACATGCAGGGCGGGAATCATTCTGCCCCCGTTAGACTAGTTTTTTGTGCCATTCTGCACTCTGTTAGACTTGTTTTTCCTTTGTTTTTCTGCCCTTCTGCCCTCTGTTAGACTAGTTTTCCCCTTGTTTTTCTGCCCTTCTGCCCCGTTAGACTCGTTTTGTGTGGCCTTGTGCCCTCTGTTAGACTCATTTTTCCCTTGTTTTTCTGCCCTTCTGCCCTCTGTTATACTTGTTTTTTGTGCCATTCTGCCCTCTGTTATTCCCTTGTTTTTGTGCCCTTCTGCCCTTTGTTAGACTCGTTTTTTGTGCCCTTCTGCCCTCTGTTGGACTCGTTTTTGTGCCTTTCTGCCCCATTAGACTCGTTTTTTGTGCCCTTTTGCCCTCTGTTAGACTTGTTTTTCCCTTGTTTTTCGGCCCTTCTGTCCTCTGTTAGACTGTTTTTTTGTGCCCTTCTGCCCTCTGTTAGACTCGTTTTTCCCTTGTTTTTCTGCCCTTCTGCCCTTTGTTAGACTGATTTTTGTGCCTTTCTGCCCTCTGCATCACCACATCATCACTCAGCGCTACCCCAGCATCACTCAGCTCCACCACAGCACCACTCAGCACCACCACAGCATCACTCAGCACCACCACAGCATCACTCAACACCACCACAGCACCACTCAGCACCACCCCAGCATCACTCAGCACCATCCCAGTATCACTCAGCACCACCACAGCACCACTCAGCATCACCACAGCACCACTTAGCACCACCACAGCATCACTCAGCGCCACCCCAGCATCAATCTGCGCAACCATTCAACAACTGGTTCAAATATGTTCTCTCAATGTTTCAAACTATATTACAAATGTCACAAAAAGATGTTAATTTTTCACTTCTGTTCTTGGATTTTCGTCACAATAAAATACACTGAACATACACTTTTATTTAAGTATTAATTATTTTAAAAAATTAAAAGCCATTGTAATTTGTAATATCAATACAGCTAAGTCACGTAAATGCAAAACATGCGAGACCTATTGCATTGCAAATGCTTGTTTGTACTTTGTTATCTACAAGATCTTTGCAATGTTTCAAAAGAGAGAAAGAGAGAGAGAGATTGAGAGAGAGAGAGAGGGAGGGAGAGAGAGAGTGAAAGAAAGAAAGAACAAAAGAAAGAAAGAAAGAAAAAAGAAAGAGAGAGAGAAAGAAAGAGAGAGACAGACAGAGAAAGAGCAATAAAGTGAAAGGGAGAGAAAGGGAAAGAGAGGGAGAGAAAGAGAGAGTAAGAGAGAGAGGGGGAGAAAGAAAGAAAGAAAGAAAGAAAGAAAGAAAGAAAGAAACAAACAAACAAACAAACAAACAAACAGGAGAGAGAGAATGAGAGAGAAAGAAAGAGAGAGACAGCGAAAGAGCAAGAAAGTGAAAGAGAGAAAGAGAGGGAGAAAGGGAGAGAGAGAGAGAGGGAGAGAGAAGAGGAGAGAGGGATCGAGAGAGAGAAAGAGAGGGGGAGAGAAAGAGAGAACGAGAGAGAAAGAGACAGAGAAAGAGCAAGAAATTAAAAGAGAGAGAGAGAGACATGGAAAGAGAGAGAGAAAGAGAGAAAGACACACAGAGAGGGAGAGAGAGAGAGGATGAGAGAGAGAAATAGAAAGAGAGTGAGAAAGAGGGAGAGTGAGAGATAAAGAAAGAGAGAGAAAGAGAGGGCGAGAAAGAGAGGATGTGAGAGCCAGAAAGAAAGAGAGGGAGATAGAGAGAAAGAGAGAGAGAACAACGGAGAAAGAAAGAGATAAGCAGAGAAAGAGGAAGAACTTGAAAGAGAGAGAGAAAGAGATAAATAGAGCAAGAAAGGAGAGGGAGAGAGAGATAGATAGATAGATAGAAAGAGAGCGAAAGAGAGGGAGAGAGAGAGGGAGAGAGAGAACGAGAGAAAGAAAGAGAGGCCGGATCTCTGAAGGGCCAGATTCCTGAGTTGCCCCTACAGAACATACAGCTTTTTATTTTTAGCAAAATGCATATGAAAATTGTGCTGTAAAGGTCTCTTTTAGTTTAACCCCTCCTGACAACTCAAAATGGGTGTATTTGCCATCCTCTCCCTTCTTCCTGTTTTTTATATCTGTAAGTGCTTCCTGATGAGGTTTAATTCCTTGGACAGGTGCCTCGTTGCCTACTTGTAACTATTCTCTGACCCTGCTTCAAGGGTCAGAGCAGGGTCAGAGAATAGTTGCAAGTAGGCAACAAGGTGCCAGGAAGCAATTAGCAGCAGGTGCCCAAGTTGAAGTTAATTTCTCTGTAACCCTTTTGTAAAAGGTTACAAAGAAATTTGGTTCAACTTTTGCACCTGCTGCTGTAACCCTTGCATGGCTGAAAATTCGTCCCCGCTGAGTCGCGGATTTTACTGCGATTTTGCGAGATTCGCGGATCGCGAAATCGCGGAAAATCCACAAATTCGCCCGCGAAACGGATTTTACGCCCACCCTTAGACACACTTCTCCGGTGATGTGACACGCTTCTTCGGTGATGCGTTGGCAAACAGCGGCAGCATGTTTCTTCAGTGATGCATCAGCAATAGCTGGTGCGGCGACACGCTTTTTCCCTGCTACGTCCCGCTTCCAACTCCCAGCATCATGCTGTCTCTAGAGGGCCCAAAACAACAGCAGCCAACTCTCTGCAGGTAGAATTCTCAGGGAGGAAATTAAGGGAGAGCTGGTGGTGAAGTCTTTTTGTCCCTGAGACTTAGGAACAAGAGACAAGTTCAGCGTCAAACTCTTGGAGATCTTCCTCAAGATAGTAAAAGTACACACAAAGTTCCTTTTCTCCTTTCCTTGGCAATGAGTAACCACTGCAGGCCAACCCAAAACAGCACACAGCTCAGAAGCACTCTTCTCCTTCGCTTCCTTGGTTTCTCTATTTGGCAAAGGGTTAATCGTGATTCCCAGAAGTGATCTAAAGTTCTGGGGTCCGGACCCCAATATTTATACTACTAAATCCTTTGTTCTCTGAAGGCAGAGAGTGCCTGTATGTAGTCAAAACCAGTTCTGTCCTCCTTGGTGCAGCTTCCTGGCAGGAGATGGAGACAGCATTGTTGAAAGCAGACCTGGCCCAGGTAGCTGAAAGGAAAAATCCTCCCCTTACTCTGTATCCTATGAAAGCTCAGGCAAGTGAAAGGACATCTCCTCCCCTACTCCCTATTCAATGCAGGGTCTATTAAGCCAAGCTCTGACACATTAGACTGCTGGAGACAAGGCCCTCTCAAGCCCCCTGTCACTCACAAACCAGACATGGAATACACAAACCTAGCAGAGGCATACTGGATGATTAGGCAAGAAAATATCTACTTTCTAAAAGTGGTATTTTCAAACACAGAATGTAAAAATCACCCTCACTAAAAGATGTATTTTAACATTCTGAATTCAGGCATACTAAACTCGTTTTTCTGCCTCGTTCCCTGGATCAGTTAGGATTATAAGATGTTATAATCAAACTGCCCATTCTGGCCTACTGGAAGAGATAGCCTTGCAATAGTGGAAAACTAGATTGGCTGTAATTCACTTTCAGAACATGCCACGCACATCAGGGCATGTCCTACCTTTCATATACAATGCACCCTGCCCATAGGGATGACTAACATGTAGGAAAGGGAAGGCTTAGGGACTGGCAAGTGGTTGCACTTGCCAAGTCGACAAGGCAGTCCCAGACTGCACACAGGTTCTGCAATGGCAGGCCTGAGTCACATTTTACACAATGCTTCTGTGGGTGGCACAACCAGTGCTGCAAGCCCACCAGCAGTATTTGATTTACAGGCCCTGGGCACACATGGTGCACTGAACTAGGGTCTGACAAGAACATCAAATAATCCAATCAGGGAGTCACTAATCCATACAACAATTTACAATAGGGGGCACTTGCACTTTGGCACTGAATAGCCGTGGCAAAGTGCCCAAAACATCTAGACCTGAAAAAACATAGCAAATACACAGAAGGCAAAATCAAAAATTGGAAGGGAGACCCACACCAGTAGTGCCAGGTCTAACAGGTAGTATGAACAAATACTTCTGAATTGCTGCCTTGGTATACTGAGGGAGTCAGTTGGGCTGTTGCCCTAACGTGGTATGCTTTAGGAAATGAAAATGGCTGATTGACAAAATACCTGGCACAAAGAATTGAGTTTCTTCTCCATTTTCAAATTGCTGCATCTGTCCAGACATTGATATCAAGTGTCCCCACCCAGTTAATGACCAAACTTAAAAAAAGTTAAAAACTTTGTACCCCATCTCATTGTTTAAAAAAAAATAATGACCACATTTTCATATACTAATTCTGTTCCATGGGCTTCCAGGTAAGCAATGTTTCACTGGAAGACCCTCTGGGCATTATGATGCAAGGGCTAGAGGTGCTAATTTAAGACATGCTTTCAGCTGCTGTTTTGGACTGACTTTTGTGTTAAATAGTTGTAGAGTTTTAGAGCTGAAGCAGTGCTATCATACTGTAATGTCTTTTGAATATGCATAGCAGGATACGTCTGGTCAATGATGGACTCTGTAGGAGAATGACATAATCGGTTGGGTGTGTCTGGGTGTCGTTAATAAAGTTTATGATGCAGTGTGAAGGACTGGGTTCTTTAAGACCCAGCGGTGCCAGGGCACAACACCTGAAACCTTCGTGGGTAACCTGCTCCGGCGTACGAATGACAGAGACACGGGACACTTCCTTCGGCGTCAAAGATTCAAGGTTTATTTGCTGCAGGGAACACAGAAATCACAGGAAGTACATCGAGTGTAGTTCGGGGAGACTGCTTCAAATTGGTTCGGTGGATCGCTCCTTTTATACAGTTTTTACCCATAGGACAACATGGCACACAAAAGTTTACAACCCGGTTCCCACCATTATTCCCCAGAGGGGTCGCTTTGGTCACTTTGATACACATGAGGTTTGGAACATAAGTGCGGAAACATTTGGTGGTTCCCAACTGTAAAAACCCATCTTCCCAACATTAGTGCATTCCAATCGGCAATAAAACAGATCGAAATAGGAACAAGGACAGATGCAGAGGAAGACGGAGACAGTGGGGAGATCGGAAAGGGTGTAAAAGGGGAGGTATCGGGAAACACGAGATACAGGCATCAAAGGGACGTGCCTAATGAGATGCACGGCTGAGACAATAAACCGGTACGGCGAGATGAGCCTCGAGCGGGGCCATCTGCCGTACAATATCATCCCCCTCATCATAAAGACACTTACAATGAACATGTGTCTTCCGCAAATATCTTGGGAGTCCCAAGGTCGCGAAGCGGTCAGCGTCCGTTCGCTGGCTACTTGAGGGCAAGAGACAAAATGGATGCCGTATCTAAGATGGAACCCGTGGGTACAGATGAAAAACCCGCATAACAAACGAACGGTTTAAGTTAGCACAGCGAAACTGCGCACACTTACTAAACTCGTCATTTGCGGTTCATAGATACCAGACTCGACCATATTCGTGCGAGTTAAAAACACCACTTACAATTGTCACGGAACCTCAGACGCTCCTTTTGCCCTCATGTAGGCAAGCACTAGTCGGAATCATATTGGATATTCATCAGACCATCTAGATGTTGCTGTAGCATAGCTCTGTCCACCCGAGTCCCCTTGGTAACAGGTGGTTGTCTCATACACGTTGTAGCACAGAGGCCACATAAGGCAGGACCACACTGCACACAAAGGCAACACGTGAACAGGAACACTACAACGACTCCGATGATCATCAGAATCTTCCAACCCCAAGTCGACATCAGGCCCCAAAACCACCCAAGTAGCGTCCAATCCCCTACATCCACGTGTATGGATTCGGAGATCTTATGCAACCTCGAGATGGCTTGATAGACAGTAGGAGCATTATCTGGAATAAAAATGCAGCAGCTCGAATGGATCACCTTACATACCCCACCTCGATCTGCTAAGATGACATCTAAAACCATACGGTTTTGTAACGTCATAAGTCTCTCTGCTTGAAGTTCTGTGGTGATATTACCAAGGGCACTGGCTGTAATATTAGCTGTCGATTCTACCACTCGAGTCAACTGTCTCAGGTTCCTACTATTAACCATAGGTCCCCAAAACGGGAGGAAACCCTTGAAAAAGTCTCCTGCCTCTTGACCGGCAGTATCCTCTTCGCTAATTACGCCTCGCACAACTCTAGTCTTATGATAATCGGCATCTACAGTGAACGTCGGAGGCAACAAATTTGCAATGAAGCATGAGCCCATGAAGTCAGCGGGCAACCATGCATATGCACGATCATAGCAGATAAAGTATGTACCCTTGGCAGCCAGAAACACAGGGGACGAGACCATCGGCAGTATGTAATTTTCAGTGCAAGCACTTGCTCCAAGTCGGGCTTGCGATCTTCGGCCACGACCCATGAGACAAAAATTACCAGTGTGGGGTACGACCCATATCGGAGGCGAGCTTTTAAGCTGCTTTTCGCTAGTGAACGCACTATATTCACCTCTACTTAGGACCCTATAGGCCTGTACCTCTTCTTCGGGAATAAGCGAGGGATCATAGATATCGCTATCTAAATCCTCTATTGCTATCGACAAAGGTTTTTGATACGAGGTAGGACCAGAGTAGGGGGAACGTGGTTCTCGAATGGGGTGGAAACCCAGTGCGCTTCGAAACATTGTCTGAAATGCTCGAGCTGACCCTTGGGAACTATACGGTAACACCAGATATGGAATTCCCTTATCCGTAGTATGTGGCATCAACCCACACACCCAACAATTAGTAGTGTTAACCACTAACTGATGCTGATGAAGGAGCTGAATAAAGGAATTATTGCGGAATTCTACACGTCTGGCCTGTTCGTGTTCGGGTAACATATGAAAGGAATGAGGAGAAGCAGTGGAGGTAAGTTTAGGGTCAGGAGTAGGAGTAGGTGCAGCAGAAGGTAAGAAGTAAGACATCGTGTAATACACCCCACCCGCCAATAATGCAGAAGCAGTCAAAAACAATACAAATAGTTGGAATATGAAACATTTGGTACGACTGAGTTGCTGCAACTTGAATCTATGAGCCTGAGCTCCTTCCAAATCATTCAGCTTCGAGAATGCCATTCCCTACGACCGTCCGCAACGTTTCTTGACGCACTTCGTTCTGTGTAGCAATAGTCAATCCCTAGGAGTTCCCAGGAACCGACGGCCTTTAACCTAGCGTCAAGACCTACTATCCAGAAGGAAGTACGCGCGCGGCCCTACGGCCTTCAATGCACAATATGTATATATGCAGAAACAAAGTCTCTCAGCTGTGAAAGCAAAAAAGTATAAGGAATGAAACTCAATATATATATGTACAAAATAATTACAGTGGTACGAATGTTCAAACTGATCATGGAAAACAGGATAATGCAGTTGTCAATACAGCAAAGCAGGATCTTTTATTAGTCTTTAGTGCTAGATCGTAAAAAGTATCGAGTTTTCCCAGGACGTGTCTGTTCGTCGAACAAAGGATCCGTTGAAGGGACAGCGTCCTGTTGATCAGCTGAGTGTTCTGGTCTTGAGTCTTTTGATGATAATTGTTCAACAGTGTCTTTCTGCTGCGCTGAGGATTCTCCAACTGGCTGCGCGTCGCTAAAAGGTACAAACACCGGCAATCCTTCGGTTTCAGTTGATGCAATGCCTCTCCTTACCCACGGGTCTGTCGGCAAAGGGATAGGGACCTTTTTGGTATGGGTGGCATGCACCCAATTCTTGCGTCCCTCGAGACGAACAGCAGTCCTCGTGGCAAGGAGAACCTGATAGGGACCAGTAAACCTCGGGTCCAGGTTATTCTTGCGTGAAAAATTTCTCGTCACCACCCAATCTCCGGGCTGGAGCTGGTGGCCTGGACCCTCCGTCTGCGTCGGCAATGCGTCGTAAACCTGTTGGTGAATTAACCTCAGTTTAGCAGTCAAGTCATGAAGATAATCGATCAACATTGGGTACTCAAGATCACAGAACATTCCTGGCCTAGGAACCCCCCACACATTCGCAGGACGGCCGAACACTATTTCATAGGGGCTAAGCCCTACTCGGGAGTGTACAGTTGCCCTTGTTGACAGTAATGCTAAGGGTAAAGCGTCAGGCCACGAGAGACCAGTCGTAGCCTGAATCTTCGCTAGCTTTAGTTTAAGGGTGCCGTTATACCCTTCAACCAAACCAGCTGACTTGGGATGATTGGCACTGTGGAATTTCTGATTAATTCCAAGGCCCTTACACACACTCTTCATCACACTACCCACAAACTCACTTCCGTTATCTGACCACACGACTCTAGGCATTCCATACCGAGGAAAATATTCCTTCAGCAGGATTTTCGCAGTAGACAAAGCAGTATTGTCTTTGAGAGGATAGGCCTCAATCCATCGGGAGAATGCGCAAACCACAACTAAGACGTATTTCAGGTTATTGCATCGCTCCATATGGATGAAGTCCAATTGAATCACCTCAAAGGGGCATGAAGGGGGGGCAAAACTGCCAGGAGGAGTTGGGGTTCCTTTGCCAGGATTGTACATCATGCACACCATACAATTCTTCACCAGACGTTCAGCACATTTCGTGATACCATCATTCTTCCACACAGGAGACAACAATTTACAAATACCTTTCGCGCTAATATGTGCTAACCCATGCGCCATTGTCACAACGGCCAGCACATACGCATCCGGTAACATCCATCTTTTCTGATCCGACAAATCAATCCAACAACCGTTCGCATCCAACTTTCCCGTACTTTCTTTCCACTTCGCCTTTTCAGTCTCGGTGGCCTCATTCTGAATTTCTTTCACACTTTCGATAGTGTCTTCACACATGCTCGATTCTGTAGGCCACCTAACCGAACTCGTCACATACATTCGAGTGCTAAGGTTCCGGGCAGTCTCCTTAGCAATCTCGTCCGCAAACGCATTACCACGACCAACATCATCTGTGACCTTACGATGCGCACTACATTTAACAATCGCAACTTGCTTAGGCAACGTCAGTGCATCCAAGAGATCATTCACAAGCTGGCCATGCTGAATCTTCGTACCATGCGACGTCAAGAAACCTCTCTCTCTCCACAATCGTCCAAAACTATGTGCGACGCCAAATGCGTATTGGCTGTCGGTAAACACATTCACACGTTTCCCTTTTGCTAACACACACGCTCTAGTAAGAGCAATCAGCTCTGCAGCCTGGGCAGAATTCTGATTTAATCTTGCAGTCTCAACAACAGTATTCAACGTTACAACAGCATAAGCAGTAGTCACATCGCCATTCGGCAACTTAAAGCATGACCCATCCACATACAATGTACCATCCGGATCTTCCAATGGGGTGTTTTTAAGGTCCACTCGACCTTTTGTTTCTTCCTCTGTCCTCAAGTAGCAATCATGTTCTGCTACTTCATTTGACTCTGTGCTAATTGGTAACAAAGTTGCCGGGTTCAGAACATTACAACGTTTTATTTGAATGTGGCTTGCCAACAGCGTCAACTCGTAACCAGACAACCTCGCACTCGTCAAGTGCTGAGTTTTCGTCCGATTCAAAAGGGTATCGACTGCATGCGGAACCATCACCGTAAGCATATTATCCATAACCAGTCCTGCTGATTGTCGGATGGAGACCGCGGCTGCCGCTGTTGCTCGTAAACAACTCGGCAATGCTCTAGCTACCGGGTCCAAGGTCGAGGAAAAATATGCACATGGACGTTGCTTACCACCAAAAGGTTGCGTTAAAACACTTAAAGCACAACCTTCTCTCTCGTGAACATATAATGTAAACGGCTTGCTATAGTCAGGAGTACCCAACACAGGAGCCGAACACAATGAATCACGCAGTTCAGAAAAACTTTTCTGACATTCTTCCGTCCATGGTAAAGCAGTCGAAACATCCTTGCACGTAAGAGCCACCAATGGTTTCGCTAGTAATGAAAAATTTGGAATCCATTGCCTGCAGTACGACGTGATACCTAGAAAGGCACGCACATCTCTTTGGGTTGTTGGCACAGCCATGCGCGCAATTGCTGCAATTCTCTCTGGGGTCAACCTCCTTCCCTCCTTTGACAATAAGTGACCTAGATAGGTTACTTCTTGACAACAATATTGGAGTTTAGTAGGTGACACCTTGTGATTTAACTCACAGAGATGTTGCAGCAACGATACCGTAGCAATTTTGCAAATGTCCTGAGTATCAGCAGCTACCAATAGGTCATCGACATATTGGATCAAGGCCGCACCAGCCGGCAACCTAAACGCATCCAGTTGACCCTTCAAGGCTTGGCTGTAAATAGATGGACTTTCACAGTAGCCCTGAGGAGCGCGTTTGAACCGGAAGCTGCGTCCACCAAGAGAGAAACCGAAAAGGTCTCTGCTCTCCTCGGCAATCGGGATGCTGAAAAACGCATTTTTCAAGTCAATCACCGAAAACCATGATGCAGAAGCTGGAATCAGAGTCAGTAGCGCCGTGATGTCAGGCACAACGGGGAATTGAGGAACCACAATTTTATTCACCTACCGTAAATCGATAACAAAGCGATAAACAGGCGGTTTTGAAGGATCAGTCCGTTTGAGAATGGGTAGTACAGGACTGTTGCACACGTTTCCCCTAGTCTCTTCAATGACATCCTTCTCGATCAGATCATAAATGATCGCTAACAGTGCTCGTTCACCATCAAGGGAAATACGATATTGGGAAATACGTGGCAATCGCACATTAGATTTCAACTGAACAACATAAGGGGAGATATCAAGTAGGCCCACATCATTTGGACCCGTTGCCCACAAAGACGCAGGAAGAGAACTCAATTCCGGTGGGAGCTTATCGAGGGACAAGTACATGGGAGAGACAACCCTCTCTCCTAATGTAAGCTTCACACCCGCAGGAGAACAATACAAAGTCGCATACAAACGTTTAAGCAAATCCAGGCCCAAAAGATTTTCGCCACAACCCGTGGTTAGAATCAACGGAGCTTCTAGCTCACGTGGCCCAATTTGAAGGGGCAAAGGGCGCGAAACTGGATTGCTAACGGGGGCGCCAGAGAATCCAACGGAAACATTTGTTAAGCCAGACAAAGGTGCGCCAGGGAGTTTCGAATGCTTAATGGAACTTTTCGCTGCACCAGTGTCCAACAGAAAAGGCTCAACGACGCCCGATGTAGCAACTGCGACGTAAGGCCCTCTCTGATCAACCGGAACTGATACCACTCCCTCTCCTTGTCTTTGGCTGTCCTAGTAATTACTGTCGTCAGTTCCCTGATCGACGTAATAATCATCTACATTGTACTGCGCAGATCGTCCTTGCGACGATCCACGTTGATCAAAACAATTATCGGAATTTGATGAGGTATCTGAGCGATCGTTCTGAGTACCGCGACCTCTACCACGTGGTGCTTGCTGCGAACCACCACGACCTCCTCTAGATGAGTTACCACTATTACGTTCATTCAAAACAGGGCAATTAAATTTAATGTGACCCTCTTGTCTACAATAAGCACATTGATTGTACCCTAACGAGGATCTTTGGGAGGAGGAGTCATTACGAGTTTGAGATCGGTTCGATTGCGGCTGCGATCTATTCTGTTGCGAATTATTCTGATTTGAACGTGGGGGATACGCTTGCTGAAGCAACACTTTAGTTTTTAGCTCTTTCGTCTTTTTCTCGGCACGGTCGCTCTCTTCTTTCTCTCTGTTCTCATAATATTGTGCCGTAGCCAATATCTGAGCTGAAGTAGAAACGGCCCATGCACTTTCTGAATTCCTCAATTTATTGCTCAAATCGGGTAGTAAGTTCGAAACAAATTTATCCACGAACAACCTTTGACCACCCTCAGTGCTCATATCCTGACCACTATGATCAACGAATGCCTCCTCAAACCTCGTGAAGAAGTCGGAAACACTCTCGTCCTTCTTTTGCTTACAGGCTGACAATTTGTCCCAGTTCACCCTCATAGCTGGCATAAGAGTTTTCATTAACGCTATTATTCTTTGAGGGGGAGCAGCAATCATCTGCTCGGGTTTAGCTCCACCGGTTTGTAAAGCATCAGACGCTACAATGGCAGCCCAATCACCACCTAGTTCATTCGGATGATTTTCCTGACGAATCTTAGCCCATACCGGTTGCGGTACAACATTGCCGAACAGCATGTCAATATCGGCAAGATTCATTATCGTAGCATCTACAAGCTGCGATAATTCCTTATAATACCCTGCAAGATTTTTGCGAGGGTCAGGCAAAGATTGCTTCACCTGTAACACTTCCGAGCGTTTCCATGGAAGATGAATCCATACTCTCTGAAAATGCGGCGGAACAATAGGAATAGCAGTAGCATCACCTGGCATCCACACTGGTGGAACTTCGCGCATAGGAAATTGACCAGAATCATCTGGCTGTCTTTCGATATCCTCGACAAACAAGGCTTGGGGTATAGGAGCGGGACGAAAAGATAGCAACCGTTCAACAGCACGTCGAACATTGGTATCCACTATCAGTCCAGCCGAAAACTGAAGCTGTAAAGCAGACAACGCGGTCAGCACCTCGTCAGGTGCGTCGGCCGATATCTGATCACGAAGGACCTTACACATTTCTTCGAACACAAATCTTTGGGTTGGTATATTGAATTGACAAAACGTGTCGAGTACGATACGTGGTGGATTTCTAAGAGGGTGCGTCATCCAACCCATCGCCATATTGTATAGCGAAGCACGTTCCCTGTTACCAGGAAGCTGACTATGTCTCTGAGGACCATCTGAACCAGCGGACCCAAGAACAGGTCCGAGTGAATGAAAGAAACTAGCCGCAAGAGGAGAATTGCGACTACGAGTAGAGGGAGAAGTATAGGACACAGGACTAACAAGTGAAGGAGTAGAAACAGAAGCAACAGCAGGAGTTAACAAAACAGGAGCAGTAGCGTGAGCAGGAGTATGTGGAAGCGGAGGAGCAGTAGGAATAGAAACAGATGAAGGAGCAGGAACAGTCGGAAGAACGGGTGCAGGTTGAGGAACAGGCAAAGGAAGAATAGGTGCAGGAACAGGTACAGGGGGAATCACAGGGGCTGTGGTACCCTGTACGTACGGAGGTGGCGACTTCATTAGATAAGACATTAAAGGATCCTCAACTGACTCATCCTTCTTTTCCGGCTCCGTAGGCAAAGTAGGATAATATTTATCTATAGTCATACGCTGTAATCTGTCGAACACTTCCTTTTCCCTAACCTCCTTATCATGCTGGAACTGCTCTGCTTTCTTTACAATGGTACCAGCACTATCTCGCTGATTTCGTTTAGTCTGTCTGATTTCTTTTTGTCGGGCTTCTTTACGCCACAACCGAAAGGCATCAAACATGGCCGGCCTTGACTTTTTCGCGAACAATTTAACCTCTAGATTATCTAAGATCGGGGCCTCGAAGCTACCATGTGGTGGCCAGCGAAGGTCACCATCTTTCTTTGTATATTTGATCCAGTATTCATTAAAAGTAATCGGGCCTAGCCCATGTTTGCTATACAGTTCATACGTGGGAGTTCCAACCGGAGGTATCGGACACGAGTCCTCCAGTCGGGAATCCATACCACAAGGCCTGAAACAACTAAACAAAGTACTGCGACCAGGCATCTTGCACACTAGCCGAGTTTCACAAACTTCAAGGGTTATGGGATTTACCAAGTCCCAGCAAAGAACAAAAACCCTCGGTTTTTGGCGGCTGCAGTCGTCAAATAACACAACAAAGTACGCTGGCAAAGTGTCACCGACAAAAACACTCACACAGCGTTAACAACAAAAACACTCGCTAAAGTGTCAACAACCAAGAACTCTGGGAGCGACCCACAAATACTTAACTCAAAGATCGATGGCGTCTTCAGGAAGGCCCGTCAATCGTCTCGCTATACCAAGGTCTACGCCAGGCGCCAAAACAGGTCTACAGTCAGGGCAGCAGTCCGTCGCAGCCGTCAGGAGGCGGGAATCTTCGCGGGAAAAGTCTTCGGGCCACTTATTTCGACAACAGGATCGATGAAGCGGAGTGCACCTTCCCTCGGAGATTTCACACGAAGTTCCTCACGATCGTCGGGCTTGGACCGGTACCACTGATGCAGCCCCAAGTTGGGCGCCAAGGGAAGGACTGGGTTCTTTAAGACCCAGCGGTGCCAGGGCACAACACCTGAAACCTTCGTGGGTAACCTGCTCCGGCGTACGAATGACAGAGACACGGGACACTTCCTTCGGCGTCAAAGATTCAAGGTTTATTTGCTGCAGGGAACACAGAAATCACAGGAAGTACATCGAGTGTAGTTCGGGGAGACTGCTTCAAATTGGTTCGGTGGATCGCTCCTTTTATACAGTTTTTACCCATAGGACAACATGGCACACAAAAGTTTACAACCCGGTTCCCACCATTATTCCCCAGAGGGGTCGCTTTGGTCACTTTGATACACATGAGGTTTGGAACATAAGTGCGGAAACATTTGGTGGTTCCCAACTGTAAAAACCCATCTTCCCAACATTAGTGCATTCCAATTGGCAATAAAACAGATCGAAATAGGAACAAGGACAGATGCAGAGGAAGACGGAGACAGTGGGGAGATCGGAAAGGGTGTAAAAGGGGAGGTATCGGGAAACACGAGATACAGGCATCAAAGGGACGTGCCTAATGAGATGCACGGCTGAGACAATAAACCGGTACGGCGAGATGAGCCTCGAGCGGGGCCATCTGCCGTACAATATCATCCCCCTCATCATAAAGACACTTACAATGAACATGTGTCTTCCGCAAATATCTTGGGAGTCCCAAGGTCGCGAAGCGGTCAGCGTCCGTTCGCTGGCTACTTGAGGGCAAGAGACAAAATGGATGCCGTATCTAAGATGGAACCCGTGGGTACAGATGAAAAACCCGCATAACAAACAAACGGTTTAAGTTAGCACAGCGAAACTGCGCACACTTACTAAACTCGTCATTTGCGGTTCATAGATACCAGACTCGACCATATTCGTGCGAGTTAAAAACACCACTTACAATTGTCACGGAACCTCAAGTGCTGGCAGTTATCGGCTGCACTCTGGAGAATAAAGACATGCACTACAGAACTCTGGGTGTGGTGCAATCATTTGCATGCTACCAGGCTGGGGAGGACTCTGCAATGGGGAACAAGTAGGGTATATGGACTAGGTACAATGCAGAATGTTGAGAACGGTGAAAACCATATGCAAAAGAAAAAAACGTTACTCACCACCAACAATGAAAAAAAGGCTATGACAACACTGATGCAAGCAAGCCGCCAGTTATTACAGGAGGTGCAGGTTCAAGTGGGCAGCAGACGTTGCAAAAGCGGGCCTTGCTCTCACCGTCAGTAAGGTCCATTACTGGCTATGGTATTGCTGCCTTCCCGAACCACCCTTCTATTACATACCATCAAAAAGCAGAATATTGGTGCCAGGTGGACTGCATGGACTAAAACATTCAATGATTTCATCGGCACACTAGAAAAAGCAGATGAAAAAATTATCTTCAAATACTTAAAGAACCTTGCAGGTGACTGAGTGAAAGAAGTGATAAAGAAAATACCACAAGCTGATGAGATGTCTTACCATCAAAATAAAGAGGCATTTGAAACAAAGTTCAGTCCAATGCCAAATGTTGATTATGAAAGGTACATTTTCAACCAGGCAAGACAGCAAGCTGGTGAAACGATGGATGAGTTTGTAGAAAGACTTGATACCCTCATCAAGCATTGCAAGTTCAACAAATTTGATGATAAAGAAACAATACATCTCAGAATCATCGATGGTTGCCTGTCCGACTCGTTCAGACAATGTATACTGAGAGAGGCGCTCAGTCTAGAGAAGGTATTCTTGGCTCTGAGAGCAGAGGAACGTGCAAATCGACAAGCTGCTGACATGTAAGCTGGAATGGTTCAGAGTGAATCAGCATTTAACATGAAAAGTGAGCCGAGACACAAGGTCAAGGGCCATAAAGTGATGTCTCTAAAGGAAAAATAAGTTGCATTTCCAATGCAAATTCTCCTTCCCATAACAAGGGTAAATGTCCCACCATTGGACAAGTATGCAAAGGCTGTGGGAAAGAAAACCATTTCAAAATAGTTTGCAAAGAGAAAGAGAAAATAAACTGCATCACATCAAGAAGAGTAAATGGATGTCGGAAAATTCAGGAAGCACTCTAGCCATGCCCACAAACCCAAACTGTGACATCAATTGAGGCAAGCAGAAACTAAAGTTGCCTCCTAAAGGCTCTTCAATATCATGGTCGAGTGACAGTGAAGAAGATGGCTGTATGATGATGATGTAAACCACTAAACTACTTGCACATGTAGGTTTGGCTACATGCAGAGAAGAGCCCAAGTATAAGTGAGATCGCCACTGAAACAACCGAATGAATTTGGCCAGTTCCCAAGGTGAATGGTTGCTCCAATCCTCTTCTCATTGACAGTGGTGAATCGATAAATATCAGAAAAGTACACCTCTCTGGCCACAGACAAATTCAGTTGTTGCACGATTCATGGGCACCCTAAGGAGAGTAGTTCAGCATGCTGCACTAAAAGGAAGTGACCAAAAGTCAGCTTTGTGTTCAGCCCTTCGTGTTTACAGGTAAATTTCCCATTCCACAACAGGTGAAAGCCCCCCCACATTAATGTTGGATTCAGCCATTGGAATAAAATTACCACAGTGGACCACTAATACATCGACAACTGCTGACGAGATCCGTACAACAGATTCCTTTCACAAGTCCATGAATGAAGACCTATGCTGACAAACAATGATGGCTTAAGGCAAGATTTTCAAGGAAGACGACCAGTTCCTGGTCAAACGGAAACACAAGTCTGACACTCCGTTTGATGCTGACCAGCTGAAGGGTGTGACGAGCAAAAGACATGGTGACGGTTCAAAGTCCTGAAAAACTCCATCATGAGAGACTTGTCAAATTTCAAGCACCTGCCTCGATGTTCATTGGCTCCAGATGTTCAAAGTGAGACATGTCTGCCTGGGTGTCTGCAGAGCCCAACTCATAAACCTGCCTCTCCATCACCTGTACCATAGGTAGACCTCTTTCCTACACCTCATCAACCTCACACAATGATATCTGGAAGACTGCTTCGAGCACCTCAACGACTCACTGAGGAACTATAATGTATATATACATATTTGTACTTTTGTTTTGCAAAGGGGGAGATGTAGTGCCTTGTGAATATGAATAGAAGGACCTTTCTAGTTCCTGATGGACTCTGTAGGGGATTCGGTTGGGTGTGTCTGGGTGTGGTCAATCAAGTTTATGATGCAGTGCAGGCAGTTAGGTGTTGCACTCTGAAGAATATAGATGTGCACTGCAGAGCTCTGAGGGAGGCCTGTTCATTTTCATGCTACCGACTGCAGAGGATGCTACACATACTATCTTAGACAGTAGTAAATGGTTGTTGCCAGTAAAACACATAAGGAACAAGCTGCTTTTGGAAATTTAGTAACATGTTATTACATCCCTCAAGTAGTTATAAAGCACATATGAACAAAATACAATAACATACCACAAAGTATGATAACATCCGAATAAAAATGCGACAAAACACAGCACAGCAAGACAGTTGACTACAGAAAGCAAAACACATGGCCACAGTGCAACACGACACCACACAATGCAATAATATAGGAGAAACATACAACAGCACAAAAAATAAAACACATCCCACCACAACAAAATACAACCCAACAAATATGCATGAATATTCTTGACATACAATACCACAATCTCAAATCTGGTTTCATGATACATGGTTTTTGCATCAACCACTCTCACTATGGACAAGAAATAGCACCCGACAAAAATGTTTGTGATCCAGCTATTTGTCTGTTCTCTAAGTCTCCACACATTGGTTCTCCCTCCCTTCCTTCCTCTACTACTTGTCTCCACCTTACCCACTCAGGCCTCTATTATGAGTGATGATAATACACTATGCCCTAGATTCACAAAGATGTCACACAATGCAGCACAGCACCCAAAGAGACTGTGCTACGTTGCGTGACATGGAGAGAGCAGGAGAGAGCCGTATTCACAGAGATATGGCACTCCCCTACCCTCTCCCTAGTGCTGGCGCTGATTTGTGCCACCATGAGCCAAGCACACACCTTTAGCGCCACAGTGCTAGGTTGCTTGCCTGAGTGTAAAATGGGTTTTGTTCAGGAAGGGAATCCTTACTGTACAGAATACTATGGCTAGATGAGTTGAAAATCTTTTCCTACTTTGTAAGTGTGCTGTACAGTGCACCACACATGAAAAGTCGGAAAAGCAAGGAGAAATGGAAGCATTTTCACACCTTTCATCAAAAAGCATGGGTGAGTGCATGGAACGGCCATGTGCCACCCATATAACACACCCTTGATGCAAAGTAATGCTAAGCAATATTTCGTGCTGCTTTGAGTTCGTCTTTAATACAAACAAGCACAAATACCAATTTGAGCTCGTTTATTAATCCCCAAAAAGGTTTTAAATCGGGTGTGCATTAAAAAAGTAATGCTAGCCCAATGCTAAACCTTTGTGAATCTGTGCCCTGAAGTGATAACTCTGGGAAGGCTTCTGCCACAAGCAATTCTGAGTATCTAAAGGCACAGAGTTATCTGCTCTAAAACTGAAAACTCTGGGGCAGATTTATGAAGGGCTTGCGCCACGTTTACGCCGCCGTTGCATGACGCAACGGCACGGAAACGTGGCGCATCCCTGCGCCCTATTTACAACGTGACGCATCTAGGAGATGCGTCACGTTGTACAGCACTGCGCCATGAGGAGGCGTTCCTGCGCAGGGGGGGCGTTCCTGCGCAGGAACGCCTCCTGAAAGTGGCTGAGTGAAATCTATGAGATTTCACTCAGTCACTTTCAGGGCAATGCTGCGTCAAAACCCTGCGCCTGCTTGAAGCAGGCGTAAGGCTTGAGGCAGCATTGAAAGAATAGGCCCCCCCAGAGCATTGCTGGAGCTGCGTCGCGCTTGCGACGCAACTCTAGCAATGCGCCACATTTCCGGCACAGATGCGTCACGCATCTGTGCAGGGCCGGCTTTAGGCATGTGCAAGCTGTGCACCTGCACAGGGCCACCAAACCCCAGGGGCCACCACGCCAATATATATCCTTAATATATTAATCCTCTGAGGATGGATATATATTTGCGTGGTGGGCCCTGGCAGGGATTGGGCGGCCTCCGGCTCTGTTCCACTTCTAAACACCCTGACCCCCTCCCCTCTTTACTGGCCTGCGCGCTCCGCCCCGCCTGGACCCCCTCTTCCGGGCCCCCTACCTACGCTCCTTGCCCAGGGCCACCATGAGCCTAGAGCCGGCCCTGATCTGTGCCGTTTTTGCCCCATGATGCGCCGCATCATAAATGCGGCGCACCATGGGTGGCGTAGCTGTGGTGCACTGTGGCGCATGTTAACTGGTGCATCCCTCGGGATGCGCCAGTTAACATAAATCTGCCCCTCTATTTCAAGTAATAGTATTAGTAACTTGTATACGGTGTGCTTGCTTTAAGACTCTTGGAAGCAGAGAATGGCTTGGCTTAGAACAGAATTATTCAAGTCACAACCAACTAACCTTAAGGTAGTACCTGTTATAGTCCAGCTCACTGTCCTAAATTTATTTTTGCATCAGTTGAGGTGACTCATGCTATCTGAAATACCTGTATAGGTACACTTTAAAATACATCTGATTATACACATTTAAATATTGTTGAAATGAGGAGCACTGAAAATCATAACAATAAAATAGTAATAGCATGTTGTATACATTGCACAAATTTCATAGTGTCCAAACTTCCACATATTGCACTATTTCCTTAATGCTTCAGTTGATACACTTTCCAACCTTACGTTAATAGCTGATATAACCAGTCTACACAGGGTCATCAGTAGCCAAGGATGAATCCAATGCATTCTTCAAAGTTGCAAAAGTAGGCAACACTACACAGTTTCTATAATAGCCTGATATAGACACATTGCACATTTGCCTCTATCTAGAACACATTGCCATATTCCAATATGCCGCAGCTGGGAAAGATTACTCATTTTCCATATTAGATCTCATAGCACCTACTGCACAGTTTCCACAATGCCCAGTATGCACACGTCGGTGAAAATTGTTTACTTATTTATGGTACATTAAATTATTATACTCTGTAAAAATAATATGTGAAAACAGGATAGCTAATATTTTGGGTTTTCAATTACTACATTACCTCTAATTTTATTTTTAAATCATGTGCATAAGGCACTATTCAGGAGCGTAACTCAGTCCCCTGCAGTGCAGGGCCCCCATCCTCTGTGGACCCCTATTTGGCCTAATTAGTAAGGGAGTCCCAGAAGCCCCTCACGACACACTTTGAGGGGCGGCATGATCCATCATTTTGTGTTATACCACTGGTCGCTGTTGTCCCCATTTTGAATAAAAGAGCTCTCTGGGTCTCGCATACCTGCCTTACCCCCACCTTAGCCTGCATACTGTCATTTTTCAATAGGCTTGTACCAGTAAACAAAAGTAATATCCTTTTTCTGTCTCTTTTCCAGCAAAATGCATTGGAACACTGGCAGACGATGGGCCTTTGGCAGACTGGCCTGTTCTTCTGCCTTCTCTTACTAAAATCAAAAGGCGTCTGTCCACCTCTCAGGGCGGCCATTTGTGCGTCCCTCCGTACGAGACATGACGCAGTCCATCAAGTTAGCGTCAGAGAAGCAAGGTCACTGTTTGATGCATGAGACGGGTGTACCTTACAGCGCCGTACTAAACAGAAGGAGCTGACATAAGCACAAGTCCACAACAAATTCCCACAACAAGAACAATAAAGAATACAAGAAGGGACATCTGGAACTGAGCACATCAAAATACAATTATTTTTGACGACAGTGCTGTATTTTAGTATTCAAAAAAGTTCTACTGAACAAGTTTGATTTGCTGTATCCTTACAATTTTCATTTTGAGTGGGCAAAGCACTTAAAATCGGCAAAAGTGAGGTATGAAGTGCAGCTGAAGAAATATTGTTGCTGTTAATTTTATCCTTATCATTATTACTTTTTTAGTTAATTTTTCCTAGGGGATCTGTGCCACCTAGAACACACTGCATCAGCCTTCCTCTTTCATTTCCTAAAGCGAGACATTTGTCCTTCTAGTAATCCAATTATAATGATTTTAAAATGAAACAACTTAATTGCTTGCTTTATAAGAAAGTAGATCTTAACCTTTTGACTTCATCATTACTGGAATCCTAAGAACCCCACTGAATCATTATTGGAATCTGAAGACCTCCAGTGAGTTATTACTGGAAACTGGAGATTAAGCAATTTGTATGATTTGAACCTCAAAACAATACGCAAAAATACAGAAACAAACATTCATCAAACAAATACACAAATGACTAAATATTTTATTTAATTTGCAAATAAATATGAAAAAATCCAAATATTTATTTTATTTAGGTTGGGTGAAATTTCAATTCTGCTGGAGTAATCAGAGCAATTTCAGTAATTAAGCTTTACTCTTCTGATGCAAAATTTCCGAAATTAAGCAGTTACGACAACTTGAGCAGTTAGAGAAATCTGGGGCAATAGTCCTACAGTAGGAGCTCAGAAACAATGATATAAGTGAGAGCGAGCTGCTGCTGGCTACTACTGATCATGTCCTGTGGCATTTAGTGCGATTTTCTTAGCACAAAATATATCCTTGTGTCTATTTTGGACACAAGGATGCATTTTTCACTAAGAGAATAGTGCTTAATGCTGGATTACACTTCTCACATTATTACATATAATTAGGAGTACATTTAGCTGTAACTACAAGTAATTACACTTGAGAGAATTATGCCAGTTATATCCACCCCTAAATTTAATGGGAGATTGGAGCTTTTCAATGTTCAACTGAGGCAACCCATTGTCCATATTATATTCTGCTTAATGCAATTGTATTTCTCCCATAAATCAATCAGAGGACACTAAATACATTTTTAGCCTCCAATAGCAAATTTCTTTACGTTTACTTAACATTTTACATTTTACTTCTGTATTTACATACACGTTATTAATCTAATAATATTATTTAATTTTCCAAGCGGTTGTGGACCCCCTGAGTAGAACTTGCAGACCAACAGGGGTCCCTGGAGCACAGTTTAAGAGCCACTGTCATAAGTCATACGTCCAATTTTTAAGTAGGCAGTAATTGAAAGAACTATCATAAAATGTTATTTTTTTTCTAATCTGTCATCATGCATTCAAGAATGAATGGTGGATTTCCAGATTTTTTTAAGTTGAGGTGCTGTCCAATTACATGACCTCGCTCACTGGTATACTGGACATGTGACAGTCTGTTTTCGAAAAAACAACAAAAGCTACCAGAAAAACAAGCATTCACAATGCAATAAGTCTCACATTTGTTAAAGTTGGAGCTGTTGGCATTGAAAACGACAATGCTTTTTTTTTTTTTCATTTGTAGTGGAGTAATTATATTTGCATAGCGCTATTGCCATTGGTATAAAAAAGCAAAAGTAAAACACAGTATCATTTTCAACACTAATAGCTCTAACTTTAACAAATGCAAGACCTATTGTGTTGCAAATGCTTGCAGAAAGCTATCGTTAGGAAGAAGAGAAAGAGAGACGAGAAACGGGAACAAGTCTATGGTGTAAGGAACAAAACGGGAGGGTAAAGGGGTATATGCGGATGATAGAACGGTGGCTAGGCAAAAGAACGACCGATAAGGAAGATTGTGGCTGTAGAGACAAAGGAAAAGAGAAGAAAGAAGGGCAAAACTATAAATATTTGGGAAGGAGAGGGGAGTGAGAGAAAGGGAAAGAAAAAGTAGTATGAAGGAAAAGGGGAAAATAAACAGGTGGAGGAATTAGTAGAGGGAAATATTAGAGGGGTAAAAGACCCAAAAGGTACAGGAAAAATATAGACTTTCGATAAAAAAGAGCAGAAGGGAAAAGACATAAGGGTAAGTGACAGAAACTGTCTATCGTATTATAAAACAAGGTATAGAGTCAAAATATTGAGTTTTTATTATCGACTAGACATAATATCAAGTAAAAAACATAGAATAGGCATAATATCGACTAGACAGAATATAGACTACCAAAATATCGACTAGAAAATTTTAATATCGAATAGATTGGACATAATATCGAATCAAAAATATAGAATGAACATAATATCGACTAGACAGAATATAGACAACAAAAATATCGAATTTAAGGTAAGTTAATATTAATTTTAAATTTGTGTGTAATATAATTTTGTAGCGGGTTGTGGGTTTATAGGGGAATAGGGTGGGAAGTAATTTAATTATAATTAAATAAATATGTTACTTTATTTATTGGTATTTATTTAGAATTAACTGTTAATTAATTATTAATTGGTAATTAATTAAAATATAATTGGTAACTAATTTTAAATGATTAATTGATAAATATGTTAATTTTAGTAGTTTATTTTCTGTAGCGGGTTGTGGGTTTATAGGAGAACAGGGTGGGAAGTAATGTAATTATGATTAATTAAATATGTAATTTTATTTATTGGTATTTAA
Source organism: Lissotriton vulgaris (assembly GCF_964263255.1). Classification (NCBI taxonomy): domain Eukaryota; kingdom Metazoa; phylum Chordata; class Amphibia; order Caudata; family Salamandridae; genus Lissotriton; species Lissotriton vulgaris. Next base: position 1,475,791,099 of record NC_141685.1, read on the forward strand.
AATTAATTGTTAATTAATTATTAATTGGTAATTAATTAAAATATAATTGGTAATTATTTTTAATTGATTGATAAATATGTTTTTTTTAGTAGTTTATTTTCTGTAGCTGGTTGTGGGTTTATAGGGGAATAGGGTGGGAAGTAATTTTCTTATAATTAATTAAATATGTTATTTTATTTATTGTTTTTTTTGGAAATACTTGTGAATTAATTATTACTTTGTACATAATTAAAATATAATTGGTAATTCATTTTAATTGATTAATTGATAAATATGTTAATTTTACTAATTTATTTTATGTAGCAGGTTGTGGGTTTATAGGGGAATAGGGTGGGAAGTAATTTAATTATAACTAATTAAATATGTTATTTTATTGATTGTTATTTATTTAGAATTAATTGTTAATTAATTATTAATTGCTAATGAATTAAAATATAATTTGTAATTTATTGTAATTGATAAATTGATAAATATGTTACTTTTATTACATTATTTTCTGTAGTGGGTTGTGTGTTTATAGGGGAATAGCTTGGGAAGTAATTTAATTGTAAGTAATTAAATTTTTTAAATATTTTATTTTGTGTCTAATTTTTATTTATTTTTATATTGTAAATTAATTTATTGGTAATTGGTAAATAATTAGTATTAGTCTGTAATTTTTATTATTAGTTCATTTTTATTTGTAATTTTAATTGATTAATTGAAATATTTTATAAAATTGTAAAATATTTTAATTATTTTGTAATTGGTATTAATATTTATGTTATTTATATTTATATAGGAAGTATTTACTTTCCCTACTATTGCACTCACTGGAGTGGGAATAGTAATTTTTAACCCTACGCTATCCAACGCTTTCCCTACTGTTCCACTCTCTGGAGTAGGAATAGTAATTTTTACCCCTACGCTATCCAACGCTTTCCCTACTGTTGCACTCACTGGAGTGGGAATAGTAATTGTTACCCCTACGCTATCCAACGTTTTCCCTACTGTTGCACTCTCTGGAGTTGGAATAGTAATTTTTACCCCTACGCTATCCAACGCTTTCCCTACTGTTGCACTCACTGGAGTGGGAATAGTAACTTGTATCCCTACGCTATTCAACGCTTTCCCTACTGTTGCGTTCTCTGGAGTAGGAATAGTAATTTTTATCCCTACGCTATCCAACGCTTTCCCTACTGTTGCACTCACTGGAGTGGGAATAGTAATTTTACCCCAACGCTATCCAACACTTTCCCTACTGTTGCACTCACTGGAGTGGGAATAGTAATTTGTATCCCTACGCTATCCAACGCTTTCCCTTCTGTTGCACTCTCTGGAGTAGGAATAGTAATTTTTATCCCTACGCTATCCAACGCTTTCCCTACTATTGCACTCATTGGAGTGGGAATAGTAATTTTTAACCCTACTCTTCCAACGCTTTCCCTACTGTTACACTCTCTGGAGTAGTAATAGTAATTTTCATCCCTATGCTATCAAACGCTTTCCCTACTGTTGCACTCACTGGAGTGGGAATAGTAATTTTTACCCCTACGCTATCCAACACTTTCCCTACTGTTGCACTCTCCGGAGTGGGAATTGTTATTTTTACCTCTACGCTATCCAATGCTTTCCCTACTGTTGCGCTCTCTGGAGTGGGAATAGTAATTTTTACCCCTACGCTATCCAACGCTTTCCCTACTGTTGCTCTTTCTGGAGTGGTAATAGTAATTTTTTCCCTCTCACTATCCAACGCTTGCCCTACTGTTGCACTCTCTGGAGATGGAATAGTAATTTTTACCCCTACGCTATCCAACGCTTTCCCTACTGTTGCACTCACTGGAGTGGGAATAGTAATTTTTACCCCTACGCTATCCAACGCTTTCCCTACTGTTCCGCTCACTGGAGTGGGAATAGTAATTTTTACCTCTTCGCTATCCAACGCTTTCCCTACTGTTGCGCTCTCTGGAGTTGGAATTGTAATTTGTACCCCTACGCTATCCAACGCTTTCCCTACTGTTGCACTCTCTGGAGTGGGAATAGTAAATTTTCCCTCTCGCTATCCTACGGAAAAATATTGTATATGTTTTGTTAACAATATGTATATATATATATATATATATATATATATATATATATATATATATATATATATATATTTCACACACCACCTCAATAGAAGAAATGAGTACGCACTCACAAGGTTCTTTCTTTTCCCAAAGTTTAATTCGCAGTAGTTTCCAGCAATATCAGCAAGTAAATCTGACGCGTTTCGCTACAAACGTGTAGCTTGCTCACGGTTAATGCTATGATACTTTAGAGTCCCTCCTATTTCTATGGAGGCCCGCTAAACATTCTATTCACAATGCATCACTTCCTGTTTCACAATAACGGAAGTTACTTGGGAAATGTAGTTTTTAACGCATCATTTGACTAACAAATTCTGTTAACAAGCCTTGCATCATTTAGACACAAATGTATCTCTTTTTTTGTGAGAACATTTCTTAAAAACGCGACTCCTTGCCCTGCAAGTAAACCTGCTCCTGGTCCCATCTACAGTCCACAGCTCAGTAAGGTGAGTACTGGCTTATTTCTCTCCACCTAAAGCACTGAATTCAAGTGATGGTATTTTGCAGGTAAGAACATCAGGAGCGATATTTTATCACAGAAAAGTACTTCCGGAGTGTTTACATCACAGGTATGCATGTCACCTTTTTTTTGTAAGACACAAACTCAGTCCGGCCCTACAGAAGAGATCATAAAAGCAGCAAGTGGTGATGATAGAAAGATGGAGGGGTAAGAGAGAGATTGGAATAAGGAGTGAGAGTAACAGCACTCAGTGGCAGCAGTTACAGTTACACATTAACAGTGGCTTCATAGCGGGCTCTAAACATATGCCCTAAGAGCCAAGGCTGAGTTTGGGAGAGAGATCTGTGTGTGGGCTGACAGAAAGTCTCTCATCTACTGGCTACATGTGTTGCAAATTAATTGTACTTCATTCAAGTGAATTATACATGAAGGGCCCCCAGATTTTCCAATGTGTCACACGTTGAGGCAAGTCGCTTTTCTAGTGTTGTTTATTTTCCTCAGAAAAGCAAAATGGCACATGTCCTAATGTTAAAGGTTTAAACACCAGACATTAGACAACTTGGGATCTCTCACCCTACACACACCTCCAAACTTCTTCTATCTCCCCAATCATCTAAAACATGAAATATCCAAGGTTTAGTAGAACAGTAAACAACCATAGCAAAGTACATCTGGATTTTACACAGACAGTGTACTCATTCCAGATGAAAAAATGGATGGGTTGAGGCATAATAGGATCTTCCTTTACACTGCTGGCTGGCCGGACGTCCCAGCACTGTGACTCTGGTGCCACGTTTGAAGTTAGGGAGGGAGTTTGGGAGACTAGGAGGAAGCAGCAGCTGGATGAGTCATGGACAGGAGGAGCTTCAGGACAGTACGCTATTATATGGCTGGGTACTTTATTTTAGAACCCCAAGGCTCCTGTTGCTGTAAAAACCATTAGTAATGAAAGGGACGTTTCAAAATACATGACTTGGTTCAAAACCCTGTGAATCTGGAGAAATCACGTAAATAATGTACCTAAGGTAATATTTTTTTAAATCCATCTCACAGGAGAGTGAATGAAGGAAAGGAGAGGTAAGAGAGGGTTATTGAAATCACAGAATTCAAGAAAGACAAAAAAATGAAAATTAGCACTTCAGTGTCACACTCAAGGGGTGCTAATGTGTTTGGGTGTGATTAAAACCAATCTGGGCACTTTGTGACCACTCTGTCTTGCTTTATTTAGTTAATGGTTGATTTTCAGTATTGTGAATTATTATTTTTTTCTGTCCCAAATCTGCATTTCAGAACAGAAAAATGTCCAAAACAGATGAAACTACACAGACCAAAAAAGGCAAACAGGCAACAGAAAAGTGGAAAAGCAGGAGAGCCAAAGCATTAAAAAAAAGTTCTGTCAAACAGGTGACAAAGAAGGCAAGCATAAGTACACTGTACTTTATCGGTGCTCCTCAGCCTTGAAAGGAAGTGAGGTATTGCATTCTGGAATAAGACAGGAGGCTACAAAGAAGAGTGATGTTGGAATAAATCAACGGTAAGCAGGAGGTAGGAATAGGGCAATTTTATTATTGACAGCAGGTCTTGCAGGCAGCGTATGCACGCTGACAGGTTCAACCTAAAAATAACCATTTGCAGGCCTCGTATCCTTTGTTCTCCACCTAAAATACTTGGTGGTTTATAGAGGGTGCTGTGGCACCTTCTACGCTACTAATTCCAGCACAACTGTACATGAGTGTTATTTGATACTCAGAGTACGAGTTACAAACAGAAGGCACTGTGTGGCCATTTTCAGTTGACTCATTATGGGTACTTTTAAGCTTTCCCAGGATTCTGAAAGCGGTTTCCTGTTTAGGGAAATATATGGATAGACACTTACTACCATATGTATGTTGCTTTTTGGTATGCTGTACATTTTCTTTGCAGTTTTGTTCACCAAGCATGGCCAAAGGGCAGTAGAGTGCTTTACCTGAGCATCAGATTGCATTACAGCAGGTCAGATAATTTTTTAAGTATGAGGAGATTAAGCAATTTTCCCAGAAGCACGAGATTTTGAATGGATGCTGGGACTTAAACATGGTTCCCCAGTTCTACAGTCAGCAATTGTGACCTGAAAGCCACAACTGTCTCTAGGTTGACATTGCATCATTCTCATGTAATGTGATATCTTGCTTAACTGCAAGGAGCATGAAATAGAAGAGAGCATTTTAAACGTGTTCTGCAAATTGATGTTTACAGCCATGACTGGCAAACTCAGATAAACATTATTTGAGCTACAGTACACCTGCTTGGAACGAAGTCTTGATGTGTTTAGAGAGATTTGGTAATTGATACTCTTTGATCATCCTTGTGCATACAGAAATCATTTTGCAGTCAGGATATGCTAGTGAATTCACAGTACTTAGTGATGCCAAAACTTGTGCCATGGACACTACATTAAAAGCAAATTATGATTATAGAATGTTACAATGACAAGAATGTTCATGTTTTCTAACGAAGAAATTTCTTCTAACTTTGCAGGGGAACCACATAAAAAATGCAAACATTACATTTGAAGGCCGATAAACGTATAATTGTAGCAGCTGCACTTAACATGAAAATTTGTGTTTTTGAACAAATCTCTCTGAAACTAACATGGTTCTCATTCAGTATTTCTGATTCCTGCAAATGCAGAGGTAAGACACGTAGGGGCTTATTTTTGAGAGGCTTGTGCTGTCGGAGCGTCACTTTTTCAGATGCTTCGGCAGCGCAAACCTCCCCAGAGCAGGTGTAACAAGGAGAAATATATGTATTTCTCCTCGTTTTTCCACCTTCCCACGTTTGCTGCATTCTGCAGCACACAAAGAAAGAGGAAAACTCCTCTTTGTCCCTTCCTGCACAAAAACAATCACTCATGCAATGCAAACATTGTTGCACCATGTTGTAAGTGTGCCTGCATTGGTGCTAGGCAGTAATTCCTATGCAATCAGAGAGGGAAGGACAGGAATGCACTGTACTTCATAAATACAATGCATTCCTGCCCTTTCACATTGGTGTAGGTGAGCGCAGCAAGCAGACTTGTGGTGCTGCTCTGCGCCAATTCCCCATAAATGAGTCCCTAAAGGCCTCATGTATGGCATTTTGGTGTAGGGCAGAGCAGCAAGGCACATTGCTGTGCTGCCCTATGCCAAAAGTGAAAAGGCAGGATTTAAGCAATACAGTGCAATCCTGTCCTTTCTCTCTGCAATGGTGCAGTTTTGCCACACTAGTGCCAACGTAGGCACTCTTGCAGGATGACTCCTTTGCAGACTGGATTGTTTTTGTGCCGAAAGGGGTAAAAACAATTCTACAAGCCGTTTTCCCCTTTCTATGTGTGCTGCAAAATGCAACACACATGGAGAGAGGCAGAAAACGAGAAGAAACTAACATATTTCTCCTCATTACGCCTCACCTCAGGAGGTGTACGGATTTGACGCTTACCCAGGTTTAGATCCCTTTGGTAATCCGGGACAGCATCAAATTCCATGGGTGTTGCGTGGGAAAACTCACTGCAACCCCTATGAAACGCCTCTCGGGTGCAGAGTAAGGCAGCGCTGCAACTTGTGCTGCGTTGCCTTACTCGTGATTTATATGACCATTCCAAGCCACATAGGGTGGCTTTGCCTGGCTTAAAAAATCTTTATGAGAGCTCTGTGTCACTCATGTACCACTTTACGTGGTGCAAAAGTGACATGGACTCTCATAAATAAGACCCTAAGCCTCTGAGTGGGAGTTGCTCAGTATGAGGTAACACCTGTAAACATTATCCCGGGTAAAGTATTTAAAAGATGTGGAAAAATACCTCCGTTTTTGAGGTTTCAACCTGGAAATGAGTCATTACAAGCAGAATCAATATTTATAACCCAAATTCCACGCTTTGCCTTTCCAGTTTTTGTCCCATATGCATTATAGCCATTTAGACCTGATGAAGTGCGTTAGGAGAGGGTAGTGAAAATTATTACACAGCGCACAATTTAACCCCTAAATTGTAATCAGAGCAGAAACTCTGTGCCTCAGAGTGCAATGTATCTAATGCATTGTAATGTAAGTGTATATAAGCCAAACATGTCACTATATGCTATACTAAAGGAAATTTTTAACACCGGATGAATCACGAAAAAACAAGTGCCTTTACTACGCATGCCTAAACCATGCAGTTTTTTCATCACAGTAACTACTACAACACACGTTTTCACAATGAAACCCACTACCACACAAATACATAGGGTATTATTAAAAGTATCATTACTATGCATACCATTACCACGGAGCACATTAGCACGCATACCGTTACAATGTCCTGATACAAGAAATACAGTAAATTACTTTAATTCACAAAGAATAAAAAAAATTAAAAGAATTTCTAAAGAAAACAACAAAAAATATACAATCAAATAAAACAAACAATATTGGAAAACTGAATACCCAAATACAAAGTTTGCAACATACTCCTACCTTTATTTTAGCCCCTTACTTTCAACTGCCCAAATAAAAATGGCTCTGGTTTTAAAACAGGAAGTGGAATAAATATTTTCTTTTCACAAACAAAATAATAAGCAACACATACACAATACAACTCAGTGAATAATGGACATTACAACACATATCTTTGTTTCTATGGTCACCTACCACACCAAACACATGTAAAAAGGGCTGCCCACCATTTCACATCCACTGCTTTCATGATTACATTCAAGAGCACTCAGAAAATATTACAGGAGAGGGACTTGACTGCCACAAACTACACCATTTACCCATCCAAGTATAACTTTCATAATGAAATGCCTATATTTGCGCTACCTATTTAGAAAACACATGTATTAATAATTATTTTGCTAAATTTACAGATTTCAACCATAAGCAGTTCAAAGGTTGACCCCAAAAAAATATTCTGTGTTTGTAGATTTAAAATATTGATTCAGGTCTCCTGGTGTACCATCTGCAGGGCCCACGAGGCAACTTCTCATAGGCTTGGTGCCAGAACTTTGAACCTCATTTGATGTCCTCCCATTTCACCATACTGGGGGATTTCAATTTCCATTTTGAACGCTCTCTTTCCAAAGACTCTGCGCTATTCCTTGAGCTCATATCCAATTTTGGATTTGAACAGTTGGTGCAATCTCTTACTCACACGTTGGGCCATATTTTTGATAGGATATTTTCTAACCATAATAATTTGGTTATTGAGGAAGTCTAGCCCCTTAGCTGGCCAGTTTAAATTATCTCTCCCATGCCTTACAATCGGAATGGGCTGTACCCGTCCTAAACAATAACTTTGTAGGAGCTTAAATAAGATCACAGCTGATGATTGGGAACAAGCCCTTGAATCCTACATAGCAGTCAAGGACAGCTCTTTCTCCTTTACCACAGAAGGCTTTCAAGATTAGGTTAATACACCTCTGGAGGTTGTTGCTCCCTTTAAATCCAAGGTTGCAATTAGAAGCAAGCCTTCTGCACCTTGGTATGCAACAGAACCTATGACAATTAGGCAGAAATGCTGCAGGCAAAAGCAGACGTGGAAGGCAAGCCCATACCTTAGTGAAAAAGATAAACAGGCCTGGAGGCCATAGTACATGCTAAAGCACTACAGACATTTCTGTATATCCCTAGACATGTGTTTCTGGGTTGAGCCCTTCATCAGTAGAGAGCTACATTTAAAGTAGGCACTCATTTCAAGTAAGAACTAATTATTTACTGTATTTACCAGGATGCAAAGGGGTGAACTGTGCTGGGATGTGGGGCAGTGTGCTCCCAACCGCCTTTCTGTTCAAAAGGCTCCCTTGAGCCAGCAAGCTGACGAGCTTTGGGGATGCACCTGTGTGCCGGTGAGTGGTAGTGTGACCTGAAAGGAATTTGGCAGCATTTCCAGCAACCTCAGATGACTTTTCTCCTGCTCTCTACTGATGAAAGGCTCCACCCAGAAACACGAGTCTAGAGATATACAGCAATGTCTGCACCAATGTTAGTGAAAAACTAAGGCTAAATTTCAAGTAAGCACTAATTTTGTACTGCATTTACCAGGATGGAAAGGAACAAACTATGCTGGGATGTGAGACAGTGTGCTCCCAACCCCCTTTCACATCTCTTAGTACATTCCCTTATTTTGAAATGTCTTTATAATTCCGCATTTTTTCTTATACTCACTTGTAGTGGATACAAATGTTTTTGGGAAAAACTGTTTCCGCAGCAATTCTTTAATGAGTTTCTATAGATGTAAAATTTGAATTTCTACCAGGTTTTTTGACCTATCAGCTTTTTAAAAACTGCAGAGAAAATCATTTTCCTAAGCTTTATGTGGTTAATAAAAGGAACATCCTTGTGAGTCATATTTAGTTCTGACATGTTTAATATCTTTAACCATCTGAATCTGTTTTCTCTTATATTTCTTGTAGATACAACTTTTTCTGTCAATAATGTACTTCAGAACATTGCATGCATGCCATTGCTCTCTATACGGGGCTCCTACAGAACTACGTGTTGTGCCAAAAGTGCATATTTTAACAGCTAAGCACAAATGCCGATTGCTGAAAATGGGAGATAACAGATCTGCAAAAATATTGCCAGCATCGCTTTAAAAATTTTTAAGATTTGGCTTTGACCATGATTGTTAGACCTGTCAGACTTAGGATGGTCTTTCCCGTAGGTTTCTGACTTTCTCCTCCATTTTTTTTGCTGATTTCATTTTTGCTGGCATTAGGGCTCCGTGCTCTTTATCACTGCTAGCAAGTGCTTAACTGTATGTGCTCTCTCCTTAAAACATGGTAACATTTAGGTTATCCACAACTGGAATATTTGTTTTACTTGCAATTCTCTAGTAAAGTGGCACTACATGTGTTCAGGGCCTTTAAATTAAATGCTACTAGTGGGCCTGCAGCACTTATTATGTCACCCAGTTAAGTAGCCCTTTAACCGGATCGCTGCGGCGGCTTTTCCCGCTGTGCGCGGCAAATTCGAAATTACCGCGTTACGTGACGAGCTGGCCTTGTCATCCGCGCAGGACAGGTAAGCGCGATGACGAGCCCAGCTCGTCAATAGCCTCGAAGGGGTTAAACATAACTCCGTCCTGCAATTGCAGCCTGTGTGTGTAGTTTTAAATTGGCATTTTAACCTGGCAAAATAACAATTTTATCAGGCCCAAACGTTCCTTTTCAATGCATATAAGTCACCCCTAGGGTGATCCCTAAACAGCCTCAGGGCTTTATGCAGTATGTTTGAAAGGTGGGATATGTAACTTTAAGTCTTACATGTCCTGGTAGTGAAGAACTCTTAAATTAGTTTTTTACAACTGAAAGGACTACCTCTCATATAGAATAACATTGGAGTTACCTCATTACATTTAATAAGCTGTAATTTCTATATGAGAGCAGGTACCCAGTTCATGTTTGGTATTTTTGGAATTGTAATGAAACATTTTAACTGATGGTAACATATTTTAAATTACGATTTTGAGAATGGCAATTATAGAAAGTTGGCATTTTCCTACCTTAGGGCCTTAGTATGATTTTGGCGGTGTGGGCTGAGCACCGCCCGCTCCTGCACCACCAAACCCATGTTTGCTTACCCATCAGATTAGGAGTTTTTTCCAGTCTTGCGGGTGGTTCTTTGGCATTCCCAGTGCGGTGTCTATTAAATAGGCACTGCACTGGGAATGTTAAAGGCAGTGCCTGCATGGCATGGACTACAAGGCACCTGGTATAATACATATTGGACCTCAGACAACAACAAGTCATTATACTTCTGGAACTGTGGATACTCTGTTGGGAAGAAAAACTGCTGTGCTGCTGAGTGACTGCCACTCTGCTGCACTACTGCCCTGATGTGCTAACCAGCTGCCAGCTGCCCTCTAGTCTGGGTGAGAAGGACTGGACCTGCATCTGTTGAACCCAAGTCAAGCAGAGCTACTCCAAAGACTAGCTGGCTGGCCTTCTGACTAGAGCCTCAGGGAGAGAGGGTTCCAACTCCTTGAATCCAGAATTTGGACTTTGCCATCTGTGTGTCTACCTTTCCAGTTGATGCCACCCTTGTCCTGGGTCCTTGGAAGTCAGCTTAAAGTGCTCTGCTAACCTCTGTGGATCTAGTGAACCTCTCTTATCCTGTGTGGCGCAATCCTGAGCAGGACCAATGCATCACAGCTGCTGCATGAATTGAACCAGTCACAAAAACCTGCTTCACCTCTGCAACCTCTTCAGAACTTCTGCTGCTCTATGCATACTCGGCGCAGCCCCTCTCATCACTTGTTGATAGCAGCCTTGAAGCCAGACTCCACAATATGGCCTCGCAGCTCTTCAGAACCGATGCATCACCCCAAATGTGCATTGCATCCTCAACACCAGACTGAGCATCGCAAGCCCTCATCAACAGGATCCTTGATGATGAGCATCACAGCCATGTTACACCTCAGAAACAATGCATTGTTTAAGCTGCGGAATGCATCTTCGAGATGGATCCTCGCAATGTTCAGCTAGACAGAATTGAAGGTACTTTGTTCAATAGGCCTAACTAGGTCCCTATTGCTGGCCCACGTTCCATCTCAATCAGACTGAACTTGAGACTTTGCCTCAGTCAGACGTGACCAGATATCCACAGTTGGGGCTTTGAGCTTTTTGGTGCTATTTTCACTAAAATCTTTAAAAGTCCATCTCTCAGGTTCGACTGATTGGATTTTTTTTGGTTTGGTCTTGTTTTATTTATAGAAAATTACTCTATTCTTCTAAATCCATTTTTTGTGTGTTACTGTTTGCAGTGTTGCACAAATATTTTGCACATCGGTCTGACTTTGGTTACAGTAAGATTTGATTATTTGAAAAGCAAAACGCATATTTGTGCAAAGAATATTTCAAAACAAATGATTTCAATTAAATACATTTCATTTTTTTAAATTATTTTATCAATTTTTGTGCTATATTTTAGTTTTCAATATTTTTAGTATTTTTAATCTCAATTTTAGTTAATTTAATCTATATATCTTCATATTAGATATATTTAACCCTATGTATGTTTTTAGGAAATATTTTGTATACCATATTTTTGTTAGTTTAATTATAATTTGCTAAAGTGCGATTACTTGCATTTAAGGAATCTCAATTTGCGAGTCGAAATTAAGGAATTTTAAGAATTTGCTATTTTTTGAGCGGGTTCTTCTTGCATATGGTTTTTATAAGACGGAAACACTTTTTCTAATAAAGAAGTGACTTTACTACATTACTTTGACTTTCTGGACTTTGTAAACTGTGCACCCCCAACGTAATTCAACATTTATTATTTTTAATTATTTCATCAATTGTTGTGCTATATTTTTTAATTCAATAATTTGAGTATTTTTAATATCAATTTTAGTTAATGTAATCAATATATCTTTATATTAGATATATTTAACCTTATGTATGTTTTTAGGAAATATTTTGTATTCCATATTCTTGTTAGTTTAATAATAAGCATAGGGTTCATGATATTTTCATAGGTCAATATGTTGATGTTGATTTTCAGGTAGGTTGATATGTTTATCGTCATCAATATTAAGGACTACAATTCACTGAACATTTTAGAGGCCGGAGATCTGATTCTTTGTTTAGGTGGTGATCTACTCTCTTTCACAAATAAAATGAATGGCACAACTGAAAGTCATGCTATATTTTTCTCTCTAGTATACCAACTGCATCAGTGAATCCTTTTCCATTTAAAATGTTTATTGCAAGCATATGATAGCCACAATCTGGAGGTCGCATGCTTTGGTTTTTTTCGTACTGTGCAATATGCCTGCAATAAAAATATTTATAATAAAATAAATAAGAATAATCATTGCACCCGTTTTTGAAGTCCAGACCTATTGGTTTTGCCAAGGCTTACTATATGTTTCTTCCTAAAATAAAACATATATACAGTGTATATGCAGTATAAATTATTCCCCATGCTCATGCCAACTAGTGTGACTGGGGCATCTTTGCACAATCTGGGCCTCATTTATGAGAGTCTTTTATCACCAGAGCTTTGCTTTTTTTGATGCTCCAGTAGCAATAGCCTCTCAATCCTATCTAAGAGGTGTTATGATTGGCCTCATGAATTTGGAGTGAGACAAAGCAGCACAAGTCACGGCGTTGCCTTACTTTGCGTCAAGGAGGCGTTCCATTGGTGTTGCGGTGGGTGTTCCCACTCAATACCCATAGATTTTGATGCTGCCCCTGATTTACCTAGGGCTAGATGTAGGTAATTGTAAATTACCGATACGAAAATACCGAATTTTACCGATTCCGTATTTTCGAATCGGTAATTGCTATGCAGATGAAAAATCGGTAAAAATTACCGAATCGTTAAGAGGCCCATAGGAATGAATGTCAATTACCGAATCGGTAAATACTGATTCAGTAAAATAGGGAAAGAGTCAAGGGTGGTAGGGTGTCACTTTGACACCCTGTTGCACCCCTGATTAATGCTTGTGTGCACATGTGGCACACAAACATGCCCTAAGGGCATGTATGTCTGCCACATGGCACAGTTGAAAATGCATTGTTTTGCATTTTCAAAGGTATTCCTTATTTACCACCAACTAATAGTTGGTTGTAAATAACGAATCCTTAAAGCACATGAGCACTGTTTAAAGTGCTTCCTACATGTCATTTACAGATTCGGTAAATACCGAATTGGTAAATGATGATTCGGTAAATACCGAATCGGTAAATACCGATTCGGTATTTACTGAATCTGTAAATTGCCCCCCACATCACTAAGGCCTATTACGGGTCGGTAACTGCCTATTTCGGTTGTTACCGATCAGTAATACCCTTCCTACATCTGGCCCTTAATCACTTAAAGGCACATGCATCAAAGGATTTTGCGATCACAAATGGTGCGAATCGCAAAAATCGGCCGTTTGCGATCGCAAAATCTGCTTATGGAATGCATGAAGGGTGAAGGCCCTCGCAATTTGAGAATTCGCAAATATTAGCGAATTCTCAAATTGCGATTGCATTTAAGGAATCGCATTTTGCGATTCCTTAAATGCAATGCATGAAACTTTAAAAAATTGCAATTAGGGGGAGCAAATTACCATGAGGTTGAACCTCATGGTAATTTGGGAAAATTTTTGTGCATTTTTCAAAGTTTCATGTTGTGCACACATATAGGGCATATGTGTGCACAACATATGTGCACAGATTGATTTCAGGGGTGCAACAGGGTGTCCTTTGGACACCCCTGCACCCTTGAAATCGCATTCTCAATTTGCGATTCGCTAATTGCGGATCGCAAATTGAGAATGTATTCCCATTCATTTCTATGGGCCTCTAGGCCCATAGGAATGAATGGGGAGGTATTCCTTAATTGCGACTCGCAATTTTTTTAACGATTTCTTGATGCATTGCATTTTGCGAATCCTTAATTGCGACTCCTTATTTTTCGCAATTAAGGAATCACAAAAAGCAATATTGATGCATGTGCCTGTTAAACTAGGGGCAGCGCCAAAATCCTTACATGTCCCCAGAGCAGGCATAACAAGGAGAAATAATTTTACTTCCCTATTTCCATGTGTGCTGCACAACATAGAAAGAGGAAAAAGCCTCCCAGGATTGTTTGTGTACAATGATGCAAGGGTGCTTACCTTGGCGCTAGGCAGCAAAATTGAGCACCAGAACAGCGGGAAAGGACAGAAATGCACTGTATTTCATAAATACGGTGCATTACTGGCCTTTCACATTAGCGTAGGGCAGCGCTACAAGAAGAATTGTGGCACTGCACTACACCAGTTCCACATAAATGAGGCCCTCAAGGTATACTACCTATATATCAGTAATAATAGCTGCATGTTCTAACAAAAGAGCCAATATACATTATTTAAGTATTCCAAAAGCTAAGCTATTGATGAGTAATTTAATGCAGTAGCACTGCAGTCATATAAATGCAAGCCTCACAGTATCATTTGAAGGGAAGTATGCAGAATGGAAACAGTTTTAACCATTATGCGAATGTACAAGTGTTGCAGTAGTTTTATTGGCATTTCTTGTAAATTGCCACAGTCATCCTAGTTTAGACATCAAAATCATTTATGTATTGCATGGATTAGAAAGAACTGCAATCATTAGGGGTTTCTCATTTGACTTGCAAATGGTCTGGCTGTCAGCACCATTTTGCTTCAGCTGTTTCTCATTACCGAGCTATGGTCAGGCTAGGCGTGAACACTGCCTTCCACAGACTTTAGAGAGTAAACACAGTCATTAAGCCAAGAAATGAAAGAAAACAACAAGTGGAATGAACACGGGTAATTTAGACACAGGCGACCGCTGTCTCTCACATTCTGTTTTAGTTTCCTTCTACATAACACTCTGGGGGAGACATTAGGTGGGCATACACTGAAGAATCTGGTTGGCACAATTTTTTACTTTTACAGTGCCAGACAAATGTCTACGATAAACGGGACACTTTGGAGCTGAGGCTACCACGCACAGCTACACATTTTTTTTTGCAGTTTTATAAAGCGCAAACTCAACCCGAACGTATTTGAGCGCTTTACATGAGCACCACACAAGGACATATTACTTTTTGGTAGGCACGGGAGATTAAGTGATTTGCCCAGAATCTTATGTGTTGAGCCGAGTCTGAGACCCGAACCTGGGGGCATATTACCAAGGACCATTATCGCCGCATTAGCAGGACTTTTTTCCGCTAATGCGGCGATAATTTCATCGCCCTATTACCAAGCTGTCGCTAACACCAGTTAGCGACAGCTTGTAGGTGATAGCAGGAATTTAGGGGCCCACTTTGCATGTCAGCAATAATTATCGCTAATGACATGCAAAGTGGACGTGCCAAGATGTTAGCGACTGAAAACAGTCGCTAACATCGCTGTCTCCGATTACCAACTTTTGGAAATATTCGCGCTAAGCATGAATATCTCCAAAAGCTAACGCCTGCCCTGAGCAGTTCTTAGCCATGTTACCCAATGGTAGGTGGATAACATGGCTAAGAGCAGTAGCTCGACAATGCATGAATATCGCTGACTTTTCAGCGATATTCATGCATTTCGGCCGATTTTTATCGCTTAGGAGATAAACCTTGATAATAGCAAGGCTCCTAAGCGATAAAAATAGGCGAAGCACGGCGGTAAGATTATTGCCGCTAACCAAGCATAGCGATAATTATCGCTTATGCTTGGTAATATGCCCCCTGGTTCCCCAGCTCCTAAGTCTGCAACTCTGACAGTTAGGCCTCATCCTCCCATGTTCCTGCGGGTCAAGGAACAGTAGCAACATTAATAGCTGCTCTACAAAGCCAATAGTTTGGGCGAAATATTTTTGTTGTTGTACTAGCGATGCCTTAAATTTTTTTCATCAAGTGCTAAAGTCATTACGTAGCATTAACTCTCAACTTGTCACCCATGTCCTTCCAGCGAAACAATGACGCAAAGTAAACTTTCCACTATAATGCATTGGACCTGCTTTGGTGGATATTTTGTAAGGAAGAAGTCACATTTCTGGGCAAAATGATGTTGGACTCTTGGGACCTGCTTTCGAGGGGTCTTTGTCAGAGGCAATAATTATCGTCTCAATAAAATGTTTCAGAATTTATCAAGTGGGATAATTATCGCCAACATGCACCAAAACCCATCTTTCTAGGTAAAAAATATGGGGCCTTATTTATAAGAAGTTTTGCATGCTGCGACAAAGCAGCGATACAACACGTCTCAGTGCGCCCTCCTTGCGACACCATCAATGCATCATATTTACTGTATGACGCATCATGTTGCAAGGAATGACAGATACGTCAGTATTACTGATGTATCTGTCGGTGCAAAACTAACGCATTGCCGGAGTTGTGTTGAAAGTGTGACTCAACTCCAGCAATGTTCCTTTCACATGGGTAAACCCCATGTGAAAGGGCCTGTCACAGTCATAGGCCTGCCATGAGGCAGGCTTAAGATATTGACGCAGTAGCATACTAGATGTGGAGGACAGAAATCTAATAGATTGATGGACAGAATGCAGAACAATGTCATGCATTCACCCCAGTACAGAGATCTGGGCATAAATCCATTGTTTTTTTGCTCACCATGCCATTCCAGTTTGTACCCAGCCAAATGCAAATTACTCTTGACCCTGCGCCCAATGGGAACAGTCCAGCCCAAACTGCCAGGCCAGGTCTTCCCAGAATTAGAAACAAGCATTCTAGGACCGGTTACGGGCTTTCAGCCCTCATCAGCCAGGATAGCTTGACTTCAGTGGCATGGAGAGCATGGGACTCACGTCTGAGCATACCCGTCCCACTGGGGTTAATAAATGCAAAAAGAACAATTGATGGACAGAATGCAGAACAATGTCATACATTTACCCCAGTACAGAGATCTGGGCCTAATCCCATCGTTTTTTTGCTCACCATGCCATTCCAGTTTGGATCCAGCCATATGCAAATCATTCTTGACATCTGCCTAGATGAGTCCGTTTGTAAAAAGGGCGCAATGTGGCACATTTTTTACGCTGCTGGTGCATTACAAAAAGTGACTCAACTGCGCGCAAAAGTGACACAGGGACTCATAAATAAGCCCCCAGGTCTTTTGCCTGTTAAATTGTGAAGGTTTGACCTGCCAAAATGTAATAAAGTGTGCATACTTTATCACATCCAATGACTACCGGCTGCAACAAACTTTGCACCATTTATAATTGTAACAGTTACGAAAAAAGGTGTTTAATGTAAAGCAATATAAAGCACTACCAGCAATCAGGTACAAATTGAATATCTGTAGGGAATGGTGGGCATCAATGCTGAAAACATTATAATGAGGTCATACAAAATAAGGTTTGTTACAAAGCTTTGTCAATACATTGACGGGATATATATACTAAGGTTATATAAAATCCAGTGCAAATGTTGTAAAACACGACTAACATATATATATTTTTTTAACTTCTTTTTATTGATTTTACAGATTAGTGAACCAGACCTCTTAGAGCAATATACGGACATAAAAGTACATGGTTTAGTGACATATATTTGCATCCACTGCAGCATAATATACAATAACAGTGGCGGATATCCATGAGATTCCCTTCATGACAACACACAGTGCTCCAGGATCATTAAAACAAATCTCGAACTGCAAGCCACTACAGAACATTCTTAGCATTCTCGCCCACATCAGTAGCCTAGTCTAGCAGATCCTGATTTGTCAAATCTATCAGGGTACAATACAATTATCAGTTTATAACATCCTAACAAAACTGTTACCCATTTTTCCCTCCCTCCCCACATGCTTGGCTGTAAATATCTATCAGTAGGATATGCATATCGTCTGTATCCGTAGTTATGTGTAACTCGGTTCCTAAGTTTGTCGCAAATCAGCTACACCTTCCTGCTAACTTACCCAACAAAGTCCACGGATAATGTGAGGGGCCCATGTGCCCTGTAATCGTGGATCAAGTCCCCTTGTGACTAACTCAATACACTCTAGTATGACAAAATGTCTATCGCAGCCTATTCTTCTAGCATTGCATACCAGCTCAACGAGATTGGTGTTTTTCTTAGACCTCTATATTCTTCTCTCTTTAGTTCCGTCCCCTCTGCCGTACGCTATCGTAACATCTCTGTGTGCCTTTCCTGCAGGGACGGGGCACTGGCGGCCTTCCATCGTGTGGTTATGGCTCTCCTGGCTAGGAGTGCGAGATTAGCAAATCGTGTGGCAAGGTCACCCTTCTTTTCAATGGGTCCTAGACCCAGTATGCAGTATTCCAGGGTATCATTCTGTCGCACCGGGGCCACCGCTCCCAATATTTTACATACCGTTGCCCAGTAGTGTCCCAGCCTAGGGCAAGCCCATGCCATGTGTACCAACCCGCATTGGGTGTGTGGTAGCGCGAGCAGTCATCATTCGCCCCTGCAAACAACACGACTAACATATAAGGACGAAGTAGACAATTCCAATTTTATTACACAAAATTGTATTGAACTGTTGCACATAAGAATCAAAGAAGAAAAGCTTTACTATCAACCCTAAGGTGTCCTTTTAAGCATGGGCTGGCACTTTAAAACAGCTGGTGTTGCGTGAAATTCTGGTGTAATTTGATCCTTTTGTATCATATTCAAAGGAGTCCCGTCATCCCATTGTATTCATGAACTACAGTTTTGTCAATTTCTGCTGGACTATTTCGTTAAAATTATCAAAGGATATACGACAGACAGCTTGAGGGGAAAAATGTATATACATTACTCATTATACATAATATACAGAAGTAAGAAAATTGAAATGAAGTACATCTGTGGAACCTGTATGTTGTGGTTTCCTCATTCAATACATATATCTTGATAAACATTCAACAGAGTGTTGTACCGGTGAAAAACAATGTTAATACGAGAAGTCACAACTTTGTTGAGTAGGTAAATCCTCAATTTATGAACAGCAAAAAGGTTTACACATAATATTTATTGGTGAAATAGGGAAGAAATTATTACATCTTAAAGCACATATGGAATGCAAAGTGAAAGTGTATCCGACAACTGGAAAATAAATTGCTAAATACATAATATATGCCTCTGTTAAAATATTTGGAAGGAATGTCAGACACAGTATGAAATGCTTTGTCACTTCTCACCCAGCCCTTGACGACACCTTCCCTCCATCAACTGGAGACTTCAGTTGGCGACGCTAGTGATACCGAAATTTTTTTAATAACATAACTTCACCTTCTTCATTAAACACTCACACTGGTGCAGGTATTATTTTTTACACTTTTTCTGGGGTGCTCTACTGAAGTTAATTTTTTATCTCTGGACACTACTACTATAGCCAGAGGTTGCCTCTGGGTGAGGCTGGCATATAGCACCAGCCACGTTGGCCTTATCAAGAGTTGGCAGTGAAGAACGTGCAATCAGGCATGTGTGCACCAGGTGAGTATTTCATCTCGTTTTGTGTTGGATTACGTTTTCAAATTCCGGATTTGGTACTTGGCATTTGGTGACCTATGGTCACGGAGAAACTCTGAGTAGGGGTTCTGACCGGGCAACGTTGAAATTGCACGTGCAGATGCCTCTGGTTTGATTTGTGTGGAAACACTGGAGATAGAGACTATACGCCTTTTGTGGGAACTGCGGTTCTTGCTCGGCCGGACTGTTCTCGGGAACGCCGACAGTTGAGATTGGGTAGCACTCGGACAGATCTGGAGCGGCGCTTGCAAAAGCAGGCTTAGCCAGCATAGTTCGAGAGGTGAACCATGACTACTGTCGGATTGCCTGTAGGTTGGTCTGTGATTTAGAAACCTGTGTAGCTATCTCCAGGCAGTCTAAGGACAAGACTGTTGTCAGAAGGTGTTCTTTGCAGCTTTGGATATTTGGAAAAAGGGTTCTCCATAGGTGGGAGTCAATGGGCTCCACCTTTTGTTTGCAAGATATTGGTATTTTCGTTTTGTCGTTTATAAAACATCTGTGTTTTTGTTTTATGTCCAATTGAAGGTTTATTTTGCAACGTGGGTATGACTTTGAATGAAAACATGGCCATGCGTATGAGAGAGTTGTGAATAATGAAACTTGATTCTGTTATTTTGAATAATAATCCTCGATTCCTTTTCAGCTCGAGTAGAATAGAGAACGGAAAATGCTGTGCCTTAGTAAATTATGCTTTGGCTGTGTTCACCGAGAGAGCGTGAGGTTAGATGAAAGTCAGCCAGCCCCTCCGGAAGGAACACCTAGTCACGATATGTATTGCAAGCACGGTATTGGCCACCTTCTTTTTAATTCCTTGTGGCACAGGTATACAAAAGATAATGTGGAACTACAGTGGCCAAAAACTGAATCTTTTGATGAGAAAAAGATTCAGTATTTACAAGAGCGTCTCTTTGCTAAACGCAGCTGGCAGGCCATGTTTGGCACTCTTAACAAATGGCAGAAAGAGGCAAAGAGAAGGCGTATTCGGTCAGAAAACCTCCTCAAGATACAGCAAGGGCAAACTATAACTCAGAAAGCTATTGCGCATGACAAAAATAGAACAGAAAAGAGTATTGAAAATGCAGATAGGCGATTTAGGTTGAAGGTAGATAAGAGCTATGTAACACGAAATGAAGCCGAAGTTGAGAGGGAGGATCTATTAGACAAAAGACCTCCCCCGCCATATGCCCCGCAGCGCATATATCCTGAGGTCCCTGTTCAAACAGCGGCTGCACCTCAAGCCTCCGCACCGGAGGAACGAGGTTCTGTCACCCCCAAACGTGATGTCGGCATTCCATCCCCCTCTGCAGGGGACCTGGCCACTCTTGTCCCTGATTCCAGACAGACTCTAACATCACCTTGCACGCAATTAAGCGTCCCGAGTCCCGTATGGGCGTCCCAATAGGCCAGCACCACACCCGGTATGTCGGAACAGACTCCAAGAGGTGAATCCAGAGGGATGGATGGTAAACAACTATTCACTAGATCATCTGTGGCATATGGTGAGAAGGAAGCATTAGCAGATCAAGCCGTCAGATGGATGCGGAGTGATGTGTATACCATGGCTGACATATGGAGTACGGTAAAAGATTTAGAACCGGTAATGCAGCAACATGTGTTATTCCAGATGTCCAATTCCCTCATTGGGTCTTGGGAGGTCAGTTTCGATAATGGTAGCGCTCCTCGGATGCTGTATAATATTCGAGACTGGACTCATAGATTTAATATGACACCAGAGGAGGTATGCAAAATCGTAGTCACCCTGGTCCAATATCGAGGCAGAATGTTCTTAAAGAGTCCTCTGTGGACTTCACAGCATCCCATGCGAGAGGTGCATCCTATTTATCATCCCGAGGTTCCCGAACTACACGATGATAACCAACAGATCACACGGGCCCGGATAGACGTCCAGTTTCAGGAGCAATGGGTATACACTCCATGGAAAAGAAGTGAGGTCCTTGCTCTGAAATCCCAACTGCCCGACCCCCGAAAGAATCCTACGGGCTACTATAAAGAACTGACTGAAGCTGCGGCGTCTGCCGTAATGACATTGGCAGACATCGAGCTATTCTTTGGGTTACTTGTGCCTGTTGACATATGGCGGCAGGTGCACGACTCTGATCACGCTGAACTAGGGGGGACGTGGGATGAGTTACGAGGGTGGGACCGGGATCGCAAACCGGGAGATAAGCCTAAGGGTGAAATAACATCTTTGCCGGCAAAAATTATAGCCTTTATGCACACTCTGATACTGCCAAGAAAGGTTGACTGGGATAAATTGACAGCTTGCCAACAGAAAAAGGATGAAAGCGTGTCCGACTTCTTCACTAGGTTCGAAGGAGTATTCATTGACTTTAGCGGACAGGATTTGGCTACAGAAGGGGGAACTAGGTTGTTCGTGAACAGGTTTGTTACGAATCTGGCTTCAGAAATTTCCGCACGGTTACAGGCGGCAGAAAGTACCTGGACTACCTCCACCCCTTCTGTAATTTTGAGCATGGCCCAGTACTACGAACATAGGGAGAATGAGAGTAAGGAAAAGGTGGAAAAGAAGGCCAAAGACCTTAAAACACAAGTATTGCTTCAGTAGGTAGTCCAGGGACAAGGAGGGGGAAGAGGAGTCAGAGGGCCCATGTCCAGAGGGGCGGGAGCAGGCCGAGGCACTGGCGGGGCTCCGACTGTGGGTTTAAACCAGTGTTCCTATTGTAGAGAGGAGGGGCATTGGAAAGCACAGTGTCCGTTGTTGCTTGCCCAGAACGGAGCAGTCCGAGTGCGAGGGCGAGGACGAGGCGGCCCCGACCGGAGTGATATGCGCAGAGAAGAAGGATCAGGCAAGTCTGAGCGAAATCATTTCGATAACCACCAAGGCAAGCAGTACTATCACGACGATTACGAATACGAAGATCAAGATGCATACGTACAAGCATAGGACAGCCAGGGACAGAGTAGGGGCCAAGTGTCGATCCCGGTCAATCAAAAGGGACCTTATGTAAAAGGGGAAGTGATGGGGACTTCTGAGAATTTCCTAATTGACACGGGAGCAATGAATAGTTCTGTTGCTCGATCATTAGTTCCAGGGGCGGCTCTGTCCAGGCAAAATAATGTCTCAGTGGGGTTCTCGGGAGTCCCAGTTGTCAGTCCCATCTCCAAACCTCTCCCCTTTTCGATCGGTCCCGCAACTATTGACACTTCTTTTGCTGACCTCACATTGTGGGGAGAACCTGCTGGGCTTGGTTATGTTAAAGAAACTGAAAGCGACAATACATTGCTCTGCTGACGGGGTTTATTTAACATTACAACCCTACGTGGACCACATGAAACAATGTTTCGCTAAAAATGAACCCCTTCCCCCAGAGTTTGATGGCATCCCCGCAACTCTTTGGGCAACAGGGGATGCTGATGTGGGTAAGTTGGATACTCTCCCGGTTCACATTACACTGAAACAAGGCGCGAAAATGCCACGCATCCCGCAGTACAAAATAGCACCAGCGGGAGAACAGGCTTTGCTGTCCATTATTCAAGATCTTATCGACAAAGGGGTGGTGGAAGAAACAGCTGCTAATATTTGCAATCGCCCGATTCTCCCGATTTTGAAAAGAAATTCTGATTCTGGTGAACAGGGCCATGGTGCTGCTTACCGTTTTGTGATCGACCTTAGAGCTGTTAACAAAATTGTGGTACCACAGTATCCTGTGGTGACAGACATCACCACGATCCTCACGATGATTCCGCCGCCTGCCCAGTACTTTTCGGTCATAGACCTGAAAAACGCCTTCTTCAGCATCCATATCCATCCTGATAGCAGACAGATCTTCGTATTCTCGTTATCTGGACGAAGCTTCCGCTTCTGTCGCGCACCTCAAGGCTATACTGAAAGTCTGAGCATATATAGCCAAGCCCTTAAGGCTTTACTAGACGATCTGGACTTGCCGGAAGGCAATGTCCTTTTGCAGTATGTGGATGACTTGCTCATTGCCTCGGACACTCTTTTGACTCTTTAAAAACTGCTTTATGTTCTGCCCCTGTCTTGGGCACTCCTGACTACCGTAAACCTTTTGTACTGTACGTGCACGAGGTCGACGGTTGCTCACTTTCGGTGTTAACGCAGAACTTTGGTGGTAAGCAAAGACCTTGCGCTTATCTGTCAGCCACACTGGATAATGTTGCCAGAGCACTTCCTAGCTGTCTGAGGGCCACAGCAGCTGTTGCAGTGGCGATCCGGCAGTCAGAAAGACTCGTCCTAAATTCCAATCTGACAGTGATGGTGCCGCATGCTGTGGACACATTACTAAACAAAACAAAAACACAGCATCTTACAAGTGCACGCCTCACTAGATATGAACTGACGTTGTTTGCACCACATATCAAGATCACTCGATGTGCAACACTAAACCCTGCTACATTGTTACCACTCCCTCTGAGTGAACTTACCAATGACACACATGATTGCATTTATCGCACCAAAGAAGAAACTAAGGGCAGGATTGACCTTACTGACACTCCTCTATCTGACCCTCAAGGGGAGTTATTTGTGGATGGGTCCTGTTTTAAACTAACAGATGGAACAACAACAGCTGCGTATGCAATTATGACTTTGAAGACAGTAGTCGAAACATTCCGAGTACCTCAGCGATCGGCCCAAGCTGCTGAACTTATGGCCTTACTGCGAGCTTGTGAATTGAGTGAGGGACTCGAAGTCAATATCTACACCGACAGTCAATATGCCTTCGGCGTGGCCCATAGCTTTGGGCGCTGTGGAGGGAGCAGGGTTTTCTTACTTCCAATGGCCAGAAAATACAGAAGGGTCCCCTGGTTTTGCGGCTGCTAAATGCCCTCACCCTGCCCAAGAAATTAGCCATCATCAAATGCAGTGCGCACAAAGCAATAGTGGATGAGGTGGGGGAAGGAAATGCTTTTGCAGACCAAGTAGCCAAACAGACAGCACAATCCCCAATGTCAGCTATGTTTGTGAACTCCTCCACCAGATGGGTGGAGGAATCTGAACTGTTTGATAACACCATGGAAAGTGTGAGAGTATTACAGAAGGAAGCTACCCCCGCAGAATTAGAGAAATGGGAAAAGGAGGTAGGAAGACTGGATGAAAATAATTGTTGGGTTGATCTGACAGAAAAACAAAGATGGTTACTGCCCAATGCACTAGTACAGGCCGTTGTGACTATGGCGCACGGTCCTGCACACATAGGAGCAAAAGGTATCTGCCGGCTCCTGGACCCAGTTTGGAACAACACTAATATCCAAAGGACGGCTGTCCGGTTGGTCCAATACTGCATGGTCTTGCAACACAATCCGGGGAAGGGAGAAAGTGTCCTGAGTGGAAATTTTGCACCCCCAACACTGCCTTTTGAAGTACTCCAGATGGATTACATTCACATGGAGCGTGTTAATAACTTGAAGTACATCCTGGTGGTGGTTTGTGCTTTTAGCAAATGGGTTGAGGCTTACCCTACTAAGGAGAATACTGCTATGGCCACAGTAAAGGCCCTTCTCAAGGAGTTTGTACCCCGCTTTGGTTTGCCCCGCTTGATCTGGTCGGACAATGGGGGCACTTCCATGGGGCCCTCGTCAAGCATATCCGTGAGGGCCTACAGATTAAACAAAAATTCCATGCTGCCCGACATCCACAATCAGCAGGGCTCGTGGAGAAATATAATGGTATCCTCAAACTCAAAATGGCCAAGATTCAGGAAAGCACAGGGTTGAAATGGCCTGACACCTTGCCTTTAGCCCTTATGTCACTACGCATTACCCCACACTCCCGCTCTGGCCTTTCTCCGTATGAGATTATCTTTGGCAGACCCGCGAATGTATGGGGGGTACCCAGGCCACGATCCTTTTCAGACATTGAATATCCTATGTTGATCGATTACCTTTATGCTTTGACTAAAGATCTTCGTTCTATTCATCAGCCAGAGGGCCCCGGACATCAACTACAACCCGGCCAGTGGGTTCTAGTCAAGAAGTTTGAACGTGACACCAGTTTGGCTCCAAGGTGGTCTGAGCCACGGCAGATTCTGCTTGCCACCCGGACGGCGGTTAAAGTGGTTGGGAGAAAACATTGGATCCACGTCTCCCATCTGAAGAAGCTGCCGCTTCCACTTCCCTATGATCAGCAACGCCCAGGGGGAATTCTGACACAGGAAACTGAGAAAGCTGCTGCATTCATACCCTTCTCCGACGCCTGTGAGATTGAGTAAAGGCTAGAGGAGGGAGTGACGAGATCCAATGTATTGGTCTCTGCTGAATCTGCAATTGCTTTGAATCCTGTTAGTACCCCGGCAAGCGAAAGTTCTCATGCTCGAAAAGTACCTGCAGTACTATTTTCTGATCAGGAAGTTCCGGGTCATGTGCGGTATAACCTGCGGCCAAGGAAAACAAATAACGGTGCCTCAGACCCCACCGCTAGGAGATAAGGAAAGACTTGATTGAATAGATAGGGTTTGCTAGTTTGTTGGTCTGAGGTGCTGATCGAGACACTGGACTGAACACGTTGAGAGCTGGAACTTTGATCACTGAGCTCTGTTCAGAAAGAAGACCAGCTATTGTCAACGGCCAGGTTACGCAACTGGATAAAGTCTGACCACCACTCTTTTGGTTGCTTGAGATGAACGATAGGAGTCTACCTGTGAGACTCTGATGGACACAGGGAGAAGAACCCTCTGGCAGGACGGACTGCTAGGCCCGAGCTTATTTTTGGACTTTTAGCTAGGAATGTACCCTTTTGGCCGTATTGTCTTGGAAGAAGAATTTCCACTTTCACCACGACACGTACCCTTCTATAAGCCAATGTTTTCCACATGGACCACGAGGGTCAAAGTAGCATTTGTAGTAGTTATAACTGTTCTAATTGCTGTGTTTATGGGCTTGTTTGTATACTTGGAACATAAATACCCTTTGCAGAATTTTTTACCGTCCACTGCTGCCCCATCTGAGCATTTGTTGTAGACTTTAGCACCCCATAAAGAACGACATCGCCAGACTTATGCAAAAAATGTATTTGTTGAAATGCTTCATCAGACACACAGTGTTACCAACACTACTGATTGCTGGGTTTGTGAGCTTCTGCCATCCGTGGTGCACAATCATGATCTGTTTCTCTCACTACCCTTGTCCTATCTAGGAAGCTGTGAGGCCGGGTTCAAACTGTTTTCCGCCATGTACCGTCACTGGGGTGATAATCGCAGAGATTACGATGTAAATGAATACAACATGATTTTAGCATATGTTGAGGAGCATCGGGGTTTTGACCGAAAAGGAAATGGGGGACGGGGTCGATAGACCCACAGGCATGCAAGAACAGGTACATGGTGGCTAGGAACGATACTTGGTTGCAGGAAGAACTTTATGATTTCAGACATTTCAATGCTTCTCAGTATTTCCAGCTTTTTGTTGAACGAAATATTACAAGTGACCGTATTGTACCCATTCCTATTTTGAATGTTTCTTCCAGATTCTGTGTACAAGGGATAGGCCGTGTACAGGTTGGAGACAGTATTTGCAATTATACCTATTGTATGAAGAAACTCATTAGCCCCCCGTTAATTACGCCACCCAAAGTGTATTTCGTCTGCGGAGAAAATGCATATACCTGGTTACCACGTGATTGGGCTGGGCACTGTTAATTGTCCTTCCTATACCCACCTGTATACATAGCACCATCTGATTATCACAGGACACACCACCTACACCCTGTAAGCACAGCACCCACTGCGGTACCCAATAGACAATGTAGGCAGCTTGTCAAGTACGAAGTCGATCAGACCGACACCTCTTTGCAACAATTCACGGATTTTAGCAAAGGTTTAGTGCCATTCTGGGGACTCGTATTTAATAGCCGAGAAATAAGGAGATTGTCCAGGATAGTGGAAAACGTCATTAACATAACTACTGACATCCTAGCCAACCTAACTGTTGAGCTTCAGGCGACCAGGCTTGTTGCGCTCCAAAACCGTATGGTTTTGGACGTTATCTTGGCTGATCGAGGCGGAGCATGCAGCGTGATTGGCAGCTCTTGCTGTGTGTATATTCCAGACTCCGCCCCCTCCGTTCATCTAGCCATTCAAAAGCTACATCGCATTGCCTCTGAAATGCATACTGACAATGGGTCCTGGTCACTGTCGGATTGGTTCTGGGGGCTCCTGTCCACCTGGGGATGGAATTTGTTATTGATTTTGGGCGGAGCAGCCGGTATTATCTTTACCTGCTGCGTCCTGATACAATGTGGCCCGGTCTGCTGCTCCTATTGTGCCTCCAGAGTTACAACACTGTGCGTGCCTACCCCAGTCCCCGCCAAACTTCAGATGCTGCAAAAAGAGATTCATTAATCGATGGCCATTAATGAGGAGATTTTTAGAGACCAATGCCTGTCTTCGTATTTAGCTACACCACGCTAAAAGGAGGGTTTGAGGAACCGGAATCGATTTTTGGTTATGCAACACCTATAGTCGATATCTTAAGATTAGCATGATGTATCTAAATGTTTTAGCATACGCACGCAAACATTAGCATAAATTCGTATTTCAGTATTTTAGATTTCTAGCTTGCACCGCTTTCTGTATTTTACACTCACTTGACTCGACCGACGCCATTTGGTGGCCTCGCTCGAAGTCTTACATTAGCAGACCCCCATTCATTCCTTGCACCAAACTCGTTCTCCTGAGAAATAGCCCGACTGTTGCAGAACTGCTGTTTCAGCTCGTTAGGCCCGTCAAGGTTGTAGGTAGCAGGAGAAGGCCTGATAAGCACATTCCGGGAGGGGTGTGGGGTGGGCTGTCTCGGAGCTGGCAGAAGGGAGTCACCCGTCCGACCTTGCTAATCTAGGATGAGCTAAACCAAGAGCGCTTTGTCTGCCATATATGGCCTTTCCTTTTTATACCAACCTGTACCAATTTGTATTTTTCCATCTTGGGCAATGATTCTGCAAACGCAACTGTATGTATGTGATGTTCTGACGGTGTGCCAGCAGTCTTCTTGACGGACCTCGTGGGGTTAGGTCGCAAGGAGCTCTTTTGGCAGAGTTTGTTTGTTATAATAAATGCTTGGACCTTCTACACTGCCAACTGACTGATTATTGGTAATGGGAATGGGATTGGTTGTGAATATAACTATAATTGGGTGGTGGTAAATAATTTTCGGTACTTCAGCAAGCCACTACAGAACATTCTCAGCATTCTCGCCTACATCAGTAGCCTAGTCTAGCAGATCATGATTTGTCAAATCTATCAGGGTACAATACAATTATAACATCCTAACAAAACTGTTACCCATTTTCCCCTCCCTCCCCACATGCTTGCCTGTAAATATCTATCAGTAGGATTTGCATATCGTCTGTATCCGTAGTTATGTGTAACTCGGTTCCTAAGTCTGTCGCAAATGAGCTACACCTTCCTGCTAACTTACCCAACAAAGTCCACGGATAATGTGAGTGGCCCATGTGCCCTGTAATCGTGGATCAAGTCCCCTTGCGACTAACTCAATACACTCTAGTATGACAAAATGTCCATCGCAGCCTATTCTTCTAGCTGTGCATACCAGCTCAACGAGATTGGTGTTTTTCTTAGACCTCTATATTCTCTCTTTAGTTCCATTCCCTCTGCAGCACCCTATCGTAACATCTCTGTGTGCCTTTCCTGCAGGGACGGGGCACTGGCGGCCTTCCATCGTGTGGTTATGGCTCTCCTGGCTAGAAGGAGTGCGAGATTAGCAAATCGTGTGGCAAGGTCACCCTTCTTTTCAATGGGTCCTAGACCCGGTATGCAGTATTCCAGGGTATCATTCTGTCGCACCGGGACCACCGCTCCCAATATTTTACATACCGTTGCCCAGTAGTGTCCCAGCCTAGGGCAAGCCCATACCATGTGTACCAACCCGCATTGGGTGTGTGGCAGCGCGAGCAGTCATCATTCGCCCCTGCAAACAACACGACTAACTTATAAGAATGAAGTAGACAATTCCAATTTTATTACACAAAATTGTATTGAACTGTTGCACATAAGAATCAAAGAAGAAAAGCTTTACTATCAACCCTAAGGGGTCCTTTTAAGCATGGGCTGGCACTTTAAAACAGCTGGTGTTGCGTGAATTTCTGGTGTAATTTGATCCTTTTGTATCATATTCTAAGGAGTCCCGTCATCCCATTGTATTCATGAACTACAGTTTTGTCAATTTCTGCTGGACTATTTTGTTAAAATTATCAAAGGATACCCGACAGACAGCTTGAGGGGAAAAAGGTATATACATTACTCATTATACATAATATACAGAAGTATGAAAATTGAAATGAAGTACATCTGTGGAACCTGAATGTTGTGGTTTCCTCATTCAATACATATATCTTGATAAACATTCAACAGAGTGTTGTACCAGTGAAAAACAATGTTAATACGACAAGTCACAACTTTGTTGAGTAGGTAAATCCTCAATTTATGAACAGCAAAAAGGTTTACACATAATATTTATTGGTGAAATAGGGAAGGAATCATTACATCTTAAAGCACATATGGAATGCAAAGTGAAAGTGTATCTGACAACTGGAAAATAAATTGCTAAATACATAATATGTGCCTCTGTTAAAATATTTGGAAGGGATGTCAGACACAGTATGAAATGCTTTATCACTTCTCACCCAGCCCTTGACGACACCTTCCCTCCATCAACTGGAGACTTAAGGTAGGGGTTAATTCAGAAGCCAGTTTATATTCTGTTATGTAAATTGTAGTTGTAATTCTAAGTTGTATTTATATAGTGCTTACTGCCCCTGATGAGGCGCTGAAGGTCTTTGCAGCGAAGAGCATGCTATTCTGAAACCCATGGTTAGAGGGAAGAAGGTAGAAGATAGGATGTAGAAAGAATAGATTCTCTGGGGCCAGTTAATGGTGGAGAGATGGCTGTAGACTCCCTCCCCTCCCCTTAATATATATGTTTTGGCTCTCGGGGATTGGGCCCCGGGGACCAAACGCTATCCCTATGCTGCACACACCAACGTCTGTGGTTGGGAGCCTGCTGGGGGTTTTGGCTGCAGGGCCTAGCAGCAGGTCAAGCCCTGTGGCCAACCCCTGCTGTGCACGTCCAAAGCCTGTGCCCATCATGGGTTTGGCTGCCTCTGGGGAGTTGGAAGCAGGGTCTGGCTGTAAGGCTAACCCAAGGCCACACACGACCAAAGGACATACATAGTGTGAGGTTGGCTGCCTCTGGTTGGCTACCTTGAGGGAGTTGGATGCACTCTGCCGCCAACCCCAATACAACACATGACGAATGGCCGAGCGTTGGCTGCCTGCAAGGGAGTGGGGGTTGCTGCCTCCAGGTTGGTTGCTTTTATGTATGGTAATAAAATATTACCTTACCTTAAAAACAACTAGAAAATTACTGAAAGGGGAAAGATGGCGCCTTCCTTACCTGATGGCTGTCTTTATGAAACTGCGAGATTGCCGGTGTTCTTTTGTCATACACGGTGATGTCTGGTGATGCTCTTTGACTGGGTCCGGCTGCACCGCCGGTTGCATCGCTGCGCCTGGCGTCCTCTCTATCTTGTTCCCGTGTGCTTCCTGGCTGTGTGCGGCGGACAGTGGCGGCTTCTCGGCTCTCATCGGATAGGTACGACCACAGCGGTTCCATCGGGCTATCTTAAAATCCCGGACTGGCCTGGAGATCAAACACCTTTAGCACTGATGGCGCCCAAGAACGCCACTTCCTCGACGAAAGACCCAAAGACGCGGGCGGCGGCAGCCGCCACAGGAGGTGCGCCTGCTATTCTGGAGACGCCTGGCAGTGGTCCTGGTGATGGCACCGATGATAGCTCTAATGGAACTGATAGTCAGCTTACAACGAATTTACAAGGGCCGCCATCCCCTTCTGTATCTACCATCGAGAAATTGGATGAAGCCGGAAGAAATGTTAAGATGCCTGGGAATTTTCAAAAAAATAACCCAACCCAAAGGTAGGAATCAGCCTTTGCCTGAGACAAATTCAGATACCTTTCAAGGCATTAGTGAATCCTCTTTTGCAATAGCTGCTCTGGAAATGTCTAAACAAACAGATTATATTGTACCCCATTCACGGTCTGAGACTGAAATACTTACGGAAATGGTCCTGGAAAATGAACTAGATGCTCATGCTGCGTCTGCCGAATCTGTAACAACCAATTTAAATTCTTTTCCACCAGATATTGTAGCCGGTACTAGTATAAGCATAAGTACAACCGTCATGTCGGGGGGGCTACAAACAGCCAGCCTACTGGATCTAGACCAAGTACTGTTTTGTCAAAATCGTGCAAGCCAGATACATCTTCTGAACAAACTGGGGGCATAATTATAACCTCAAAGGAAGGTGTAATAGCCAGATCGAATGAACCAACTGATTTAGATGACGACGTGGATTGCATTGACTCTGCTTGCAATTTTTATTCTGTGTCTGATCTATCTAATGCTTTGGAGACTGAGAGCCTTGAGGGGGAGTGGCCATATGATAGAAGTTTGACCAGTCTGACGAGCTCAGCGATATTAGAGGATGATCATATCACCCCATTAAGAAGGGAAGAGTGGGGTGAGGAAGAGAGCACTGTACAATATAACACTGAGCCTGAGCCTAGAGATAGGCTCAACGCATCCCCCAATAACAGAGTAGAGAATGAAGGATCCCCTATTCTGGGCCACTCAAGCGTACCTCCGGGGGAATCTATGAGGGCCAGGGATTTTGCTGAGGGATACAAAGAACCTGAAGTTAACTTAACTACTATCTATAAAGCAATGCTACTGCATCGGGAGGAGAAGAAAGGCAGAGAATTTGCGAACGCAAGGGGCGGTTCGGAAGCTCCAAAATACGGTCCGTTGTGTTGTTAAGGCTTGTAATGAAGTGGCTGCCAGAGTAGAGGAGGCAGAAGGAAGGATCTATGCAATAGAGGATGAAATGGCCTAGCATAAAACTGATATCCCATCCCTGGCTGCATTGCGTGAAGATATTAATTGGAAATTAATTGATTTGAAGAACAGATCTAGGAGAAATAACCTCCGTATTTTAGGTGTTCCGGAAGGAAGCGAAGGCAGTAATATCCTTCAATTTATCATAGGACTGTTTACAGAGGCCTTCCCTGAGTTAACCCAGTGGCAGTGAGAAATAGAACTGCAGCGGGCCCATCGATTTCCTTTTCATCAGAAGAACACTAGAGGGACTACAACAGCCAAGCCTAGAGCAATACTTATTTCACTAATTAAATTTCTGTCATGCGAAGCCTTGTATGACTTAGCTAGGCCTGAGCGTAAGAGAAAGGGGAAGGGGGTCGAATTTTTTGTTCGTCCTGACTACTGTCAGGCTAGAGTACAACAGAGATGGTAACTTCGTCAGCTCATACCTTTGTTTCAGGCCAAAGGGGCACAGGCATACCTTCTTAATCCCTCAAAATTTGAGATTATGCACAAAGAGAAAACACATTTTTTATGTCAGAGATTAGTGCTAAGGAGTTCTTGGCCTCTATGTATTGGGGTGATAATACAGTTATAGATCATTTGCCACTTTTTTCTCTCTTTTTTGGATGTTTGTGAGATGTTATTTGATTTGGGCACTGGTTCATTTTGTGCTCTTTGTGCTTGCTTGCCGTCAAAGTGTTAGGCGTGATTGGCGAGAGTTGGATCCTGCCTCTCTTTTCATCACTGTAAGGGACTATTCAGTCCCTTTGCCTCTTTTGGATGGGTGTTTGGGGGGAGGGTGGGCCGAGGGGGATGGGTTGGGGGTGGTTAGGGGCAAGAAAGAGCAGAGTAGTTTCTTCAAATGTAAGGAAATATTGGAACTTATCAATTAAATGTTTTCTTACTGCATTTGCGTATATATTTGTTTCAATAAGAAATGCGCCAAGTTAAATTATCATGTATCACATCTCAGCTTTAGGAAGTCTCCTGGTAGATGATAATGGCAAAATTAGGGGTTTGTTCATGGAATATCTGTTCAGGTGCACCGCTGAGCCTGCCCCTGTCCCCTCTGCTGCCCTCAGTGCTGAGTCTGCAGAGCTCCTGTGCCAGCTTTATGTGAGCCAGGCAGCCCTGCTCAATGCCTTCAGTGACCATGACAAAAAATTAGGCCAGGTGGTTCCCTACATGGAGGACATACACTCCGACGTGGGTGGGCTACATGGTACAGTCCAGGCTTTGTCGTCCACAGTGACATCTGCCCTTCAACAGGCACATACTCCCATTTCTGCTCGAGTGCCTTTGTCCACCCCCCAGTCAGTCGCCACATCAGATCATAGTGACCACAGTTCCCAGTCACAATACAGCACAAGAAGCACCAGGCAGAAGCATCCCAAGAAGTCCCGCCCACAGACACCATCCCCACAGAAGAGCAGAGCCAGTCCAGAATGCAAAGACAAGAGCCCGCCAGGGAAAAGCAAGGCATAAAAAGCAAGCAAGCAGACATCAGGCTCCCATGCCTCAGAGGCATCACCACCAAAGGACTCTCCAGGCCCTAAAACTTCACGCAGAGCTAAGCATGCAGTGTCTGTGCCCACTGAGGGAGTGTTGTCTGGCAAGTGTACACCTAGGAAGGGCTCAGGGCCACATTCCCCCGCCACATCAACTCCAATTCCGAGCCCAGTGAAGAAGGTGAAGGAGGGCACTGTAGGGGCTACCTCTGAAAAACAGGCAAAGGAGGGCACTGTAGGGGCTACCCCTGACAAACAGGCAAAGGAGGGCACTGTAGGGGGGACACCTGGCAAACAGGGCAAGGTGGTCCAGAGGCGTAGCCAGACAAAGAGGGAGTGCCAGTGTCTGCACCTGAAGCAGTTCTGTTGGTGTGTGTGCCTGTTGTGTCCCAACCAGTTCCCATTAACCCCAGTACAGGAAAGCTATTTCGCATTCCCAAGAAGTGGAAAGGCACACCTCCAACCTCTACCAGCCACACTGTGTCACAGGTCTGCATCACTCTGCCTCCACGTGCCACTACACCACCTGGTCCAAATAGCCCTCCAGCTTGCAGGGCCACTGATAGCCCTACATCACCTGGGCCTCTGTCTTCCCAGTCAAGTTGTCCTGCTGTCCCGCACACACAGCCAGCTCCAAGTCCGCCTGACAGCCAAGAGTGAGTGTTAGTCCCCCTCACACACCTGTCTCTCATACAGGTATGCTAGTCCTGCCCATTGTTTACAACCTGGGTGTGTTGCGGGCCATGGAAGGGTGCAGTCAAACAAACTCACTGTGCAGCTTCTCGTGTCCTGACTCTGCGCTTCTCCCTGCACACTCGCTTTTTCATTCACTGCTATTCTGGCCTTCCCTGTGCAGCTTCTCATGTCCTGACTCTGCACTTCTCCCTGCACACACTGGCCTTGTCATTCACTGCTGTTCTGGCCTTGCCTGTGCAGCTTCTCATGTCCTGACTCTGCACTTCTCCCTGCACACTGGCCCTGTTGCTCTGCTGTGTTGGACTCTCCCCTGTGCAGCCTCCCAGGGACCTGCTGTGCCACCTGCCCTGGACACTGGCCCTGTTGCTCTGCTGTGTTGGACTCTCCCCTGTGCCATGAACACTGGCCCTGTTGCTTTGCTGTGTTGGACTCTCCCCTGTGTCATCGACACTTGCCCTGTTGCTCTGCTGTGTTGGACGCTCCCCTGTGCAGCCTCTCATGTACCTGCTGTGCCACCTGCCCTGGACACTGGCCCTGTTTGCTTTGCTGTGTTGTACTCTCCACTGTGCCATGGACACTGGCCCTGTTACTCTGCTGTGTTGTACTCTCCCCTGTGCCATGGACACTGGCCCTGTTGCTCTGCTGTGTTGGACTCTCACATGTGCAGCCTCTCAAGTATCTGCCGTGCCACTTGCCCTGGACAATGGCCCTGTTGCTCTGCTGTGTTGGACTCTCACCTGTGCCATGGCCACTGGCCCTGTTGCACTGCTGTTTTGTACTCTCCCCTGTGCCATGGACACTGACCCTATTGCTCTGCTGCGTTGGACTCTTCCATGTGCCATGGACACTAGCCCTGTTGCTCTGCTGTGTTGGCCTCTCACCTGTGCAGCCTCTCATGTACCTGCTGCGCCACCTGACCTGGACACTGGCCCTGTTGCTCTGCTGTGTTGGACTGTCACCTGTGCCATGGACACTGGCCCTGTTGCTCTGCTGTGTTGTACTCTCCCGTGGGCCATGGACACTGGCCCTGTTGTTCTGCTGTGTTGGACTCTCCCCTGTGCCATGGACACTGGCCCTGTTGCTCTGCTGTGTTGGACTCTCCCCTGTGCCATGAACACTGGCCATGTTGCTCTTTTCATCGTTGGACTCTCACCTGTGCAGCCTCTCATGTACCTGCTGTGCCACCTGCCCTGGACACTGGCCCTGTTGCTCTGCTGTGATAGACTCTCACCTGTGCCATGGACACTGGTCCTGTTGCTCTGCTGTGTTGTACTCTCCCCTGTGCCATGGACACTGGCCATGTTGCTCTGCTGTGTTGGACTCTCACCTCTGCAGCCTCTCATGTACCTGCTGTGCCACCTGCCCTGGACACTGGCCCTGTTGCTCTGCTGTGTTTTACTCTCACCTGTGCCATGGACACTGGCCCTGTTGCTTTGCTGTGTTGTACTCTCCCCTGTGCCATGGACACCGGCCCTGTTGCACTGCTGTGTTGGACTCTCACCTGTGCAGTCTCTCATGTACCTGCTGTGCCACCTGAACTGGACACTGGCCCTGTTGCTCTGCTGTGTTGGACTCTCACCTGTGCCATAGACACTGGCCCTGTTGCTCTGCTGTGTTGTACTCTCCCCTGTGCCATGGACACCGGCCCTGTTGCTCTGCTGTGTTGTACTCTCCCATGTGCCATGGACACAGGCCCTGTTGCTCTTCTGTGTTGGACTCTCACCTGTGCAGCCTCTCATGTACCTGTTGTGCCACCTGCCCTGGACACTGGCCCTGTTGCTCTGCTGTGTTGTACTCTCCCCTGTGCAGCCTCTCACGTACTTGCTGTGCCACCTGCCCTGGACACTGGCCTCCCTGTTTGGAGTTTGCCTGTGCAGATTATCCTGCATATGATCAGCATTTTGTGCCTTGCTCTTGTCTACGGTTGTTCTATCGTCACATCTGTCAATATGTGAATAAAGACAGTTACTCCTTGCTGATTAAAGTTATGCTGCTGTGTGCATTTGGTTGCCTGTGCCCCATGCTCTATGTGTCACTTCAACATTGCCAAGATCTTTGCCAGCATCACATTTTTATACAGGGGTGACAGGGTCTTCAGGCCATTCAGACATTGATACTAGTGTTATCTGTGATGGCTCTTTAACATGTCATGCAGTTCTCTTTTTAGTGGTTTGCTATTGTTAGGTACATTGTTCAGATGTCAGGTTGGGGTACACTGCCAGTGCACCTGTTTGCATGCAGGCTGGGCACTGTCATGATGTATGTGTGTTATTCCTTTATGTGTGCCCAGCTGTGCATGTGTATGGTCATCCTGTGTTGGCCCTTAGTCCTGGTCCAATGGCTTACATTAGATGTGAGCTCTTGGGTAGTCAAGAGGTGTGCAGTGTGAAGGGTGTGACTTTGTAGTGGGTGTGGATGTGTGTGTGCCCCTGGATTGTGAAAAACACACGTGTCACCCTGTTGTTTATATTGTTGTGCCCTCTGGATATGGTGGTATGCCCATGTGTGAGTTGTCTGGTGTGCACTGTGCAGTGTGTTGGTGTGTCCGTGCTGTGTGAATCCTCCTTGTTGTTTTGGTCAGTTATGAGTGTGCAAAGTGTGTGACTTGCACATCAGTGTTGTGTTTGTTTGATGATTAATGTGTCTTGAGTGTGTTTGTGTGGACTGTGTGGCCCAGCTGCTCCACACTGCCATTGTTGTTATGTTTCTCTTGCATTGCAGGCACATGGTGCCTTATCCCCTCCTGTGTGGCATGGTGTGTGTGGTGTGATGCCATCCCCTATGTGTGCCACTTATGGCAACCCATTGTGGGTCTGCACTCCCTCGTTTTGTGTATGGTACACTCCTTCCATGTCTACTACTAACAAGCAAGTGTGTTTATTTTGATGGCAGCTGTCCCCTTGGTTTACATGTGTGTGTGCCTCCCCATCACTTCATTTGTGACACTGTGCTTTGTGGTGCAGTTCTTGTGCCAGGAAAAATGTTCAACTCTGGACATTGCCCCAATGGTTTATGTGTGGGTTTCTTGTGCTATTAATCAGTGAGGATTGCTCATGTGCATTTCAGCTGTGTGTGCTGCCCAGTGCTCTGGTCAAGATGGTTCTGCTCTTGTGTCCCAGAGTGGTGCATCTGTTGTTGGTGTGTTGGCTGTGGTATTGCTTCACTTCCTGGGTGTGCTGTTGTGTTTGTGCTGTGCTGATTGGTGGTGTGTGTGTTGAGTTGTGTCAGTCATGTCTGTGTGTGACTGTTCTGCCTGTTGTGCACACACTGCTTGTTGTGCATACAGTGCTGTGTGTATGTAGTCTTGGCATTGCCTGATGTGCATTCCCTGATGTCCTGAGGTGTTTGTTCATTTTTTATTTCATGTGCATCTGTGGTTGGTTTCATGTGAGAGTGTAGTTCTGTGCTAGTGCTCCTCTTGTGTGATTTGTAGTATGTTGTGTGTGTTTTGTTCCTTTGTGATGAGGTTGTGCACTCCTGTTGTGTATGTGCTCCCATTGCCTTTCCACAGTTTGGCTGACAGGGTATGTCTGTTTCTGATGTGGTTATGTGTGTGTTCCTGTAGTGTTTGTGTGTGGTCTTTGGGCAGGCATCTGTTCAGGCATCCATGTGTGTGTGTTCTGTTTATGGCTACACCCAGGTTGTGTGTTTGTTTGTGTGTGTATGTGCTGGCAAGTATTGGCAGCCTTCAGTGTGTGAGGCACTGGTGTTGTGTGTTCCTTGTAAGCCACTCCTGCAGTGGCTGTCTCCCTGGTTGTTTGTTGTGTGGTGCACGGTGTGGGGTGCTTTCTTGTTGCTGTGCTCGTTGCTGTGCATGGGGGTGAACGTGATGGGCACCTGGCCTGTGACTTGATGGGGTGTGTTGATGTGTGGTCGGGGGAGGTGTGTTCCTGTGGTCTTTGTGCCCTGTCCATGCCTTGGAATGGCCCTGCCTTGTGCATTGTGCGCATGTGTTTACCGCTGCGGTGACGTGACTGGGACCGGGACGTTGCTGCAGGTTCGCGGCCGATGTGTGTCCAAGATGCAGTGGGGTGGCATGGTGGCAGGGGGGCCATGTGTGGGTGCCCTTGTGGATGTGTTGTTGCCCCGGCAGGGTGTCTGTTATTGTTTTGGACCCTGTGTCAGCCCATGTGTTGTGTGTTGTATTTGTGTATTTGCGTACCTGCGGCGGCGTCCACGGCGGCCCATTAGATGATAGTACTGTAGCAGGTACAGCACCGAAAACACATGTAAAGCTGGGTCCATGGCGGTTGTGACTGAGTGGTGTGGACCAGTTCTCTGCTATCGCGCTCCGCTGTCGAGTTTCCGCCGTCTCTGGTTGGGCGGTTTCTCTGCTGCGGTGCGTCTGCCTGTTTGGGCCATCCTAATTTGTGGAGCGGGGCGGACTTCATTCCGCACGGCGGTGAGTCTCCATGGCTCCCACCGCCGCGGTGGCGGGAGCACTTTGATGGTGGTGCACGTTACTCTGCTGTGGACTAGAACTGACCTATGTTTTGCTATACTAATATGGCAGACGCGAGGACCGCTGCTCGCGGGCGGAAAAAGGCGTTTTTCCGCCTGCCAGCACCGCAGTGGTGCCACCGCCTGACATCCTAATGGACCCCTTAGTGTGCACAGTCCACTCCTCCTCCCTGAGCCACCAGCCCTGTCCTGCCCTAACCCAGCCCCCAGCAACCAAAAATAAAATGATAATAAGATAAGTTAATGTAATTTTATTTTGCCCTTTTTCAGTGCTGTAAGAGCAGTGCAGCGATGCTCCTCTGCCCTAACGAAGGATCCGCCACTGTGTACCATTCATGTGTTCTGTGCAATATTGACACATATCATACACTTTACGGGTAGCCTGGTTCCCATTAGCAATCAACCACAGATAAATATTAAATAATGTTTTATTAATATTATTATTGTAATTGATGATTCATTTTGTAAATTCTGTTAAAAAAACTGTGAGTTATATTTTAGGTGCGGGTAATTGGATTTTTAAGGATATTGGGGGAAAAGTTAATTAAGCAATACTCAATTTATTATTAATTGTGTAAATTGTGTAATGATAATTTTTGTAAGCTATATTATAGGTGCTGGTTGTTAGGTCTGTAAGGGTATAAGGTGGGCAGTTAATTGCTTAATAATTAATTAATGATGAATATTTTTTTTATTAAATACTTAATTAATAATTAATTATGTAAATTGTGTATTTATGATATATTTTAAGTTCTATTTTAGATGTGAGTTGTTGGCTTTCTGGGGGTGCAGGTTGGGGAGATAACTAAAAAAATATTACATTTTCTTCAATAATTATTTTGAAATAAAATATGCAATGCATTTATAACTATATAAATCATTTAATAAATGTATTTGTTATGTTATATATTAGGTGTGTGTTGTGTTTATAGGGGAAAGGGTGGGAATTTACTTAAGTAATAATTAATTAGCAATTAAAAATTTATTTATTATTTTATTGCCTAATATGTTAATTGTGTTATATTTTTGTATTTAAGTATATTTTACATTTGGGCTGCTAGGTATGTGGGAGTATAGCGTAGGAATTTAATTAAAAAATCAATGAATTGCAACCGCCTACTGGGCCCTCTGGTGCCTCATGGCATGTGTATGCACACAGGAGAGCACAACATGTGCCCCCCGGTGTGTATGCCCACTAGTACCTACACGGCATGGACTGCAGCAGTTTGTACCAAGCAGGTACTGCTTTTGACGTTCCCATTGCGGTGCATAATTCATAGGCACTACCCAGGGAATTCCAAAGAACAGCCCGCCAGACAGGAGAAAACTCCTAATCTGGCGAGCGGTTCAAACATGGGTTTGGCGGTGGGGGAATGGGAGGTCCCGACTCCCACTCCCACATTGCCTAACTCAGAATAAGGCCCTAATTGTTTTTGAAATATATATATACTTGGTGCACACGCACATGCTTGTAGAGATGACAAGGATTTGTCTCACCAGCAACATCTTCATGTTTGATGGTGATCTCTACAAGCAGGTGCATGTACTGCTATGGGTTAGTGCTTCGCGCCGAGCTTTGCGAATCTCTTCCTAGGCAAATGGGAGGAGGAGATTCGCGGGGGTGACACATAGAAGTCGGATTTGGAGCTGGTAAAATTATGGATCAGATATATTGATGATCTCTTCATCATATGGAAAGGTTCTGAGTTGGAAGCAAAAAACTTTATTGAGAAATTAAATAACAACATGTACAACGTCAAGCTTACATCCAACATGAGTAAGGAAAGTATAGAATTCCTTGACATCTTAGTCACAGTACGGGAAGGAAGACTAGTGACTAGTCTGCATAGAAAGGAAACTGCAGGGAACAGTCTCCTTCATGCCCTTAGTGCTCACCCAGAGACACTCAAATGGAGTATTCCTTATGGGGAGTTACTGAGAAACTGTAGTACGAATGAACTGTATGAACAAGAGAGAATGATAACCAGATTTAAAGAAAGAGGTTATCCAAAGTGGGTGATCACCAAAGCAGTCAACAAGGTGAAGGAAAGGAAATATCTAGAGCAAGCACCTTGGAAGACAAACAACAGGTTCCAGAAACAGAAACGCCACTAGAGTTATCACAACATTCAATCAGGACTCTAGAAGAGTACAGAAGGTGTTAGCAGACAACTGGAAAATACTCAAAGCAGATAACATCATAGGTCCCAGTATCAGCAATAGACCCCTCGTGACATATTGCAGAGGGAGGAGTCTTAGGGATATTTCAGTTAGAGAGGACATTTCAGTAACTTCAGATGCCAATGTTCATAACCTTAAAGGCTTCTATCCATGTGGCCATTGTAGAGCATGTAAAACCAGCCACATGGTCAAGGAGATAGAGATACCAGGTTCCGGTAACAAAACCATAGGACAGTTTCTGACATGTAGTAGTAATTTTACAGTATATGTGCTAGAATGTCCTTGTAAACTATGCCACGTAGGAAGCACTGTTTGTATGGTAAAGAAACGGGTCCAAGAACACTTGAGAGCCATTGCTAATATGTATCTACATTATCCTATTGCCCGTCATTTCCATGAAAAACATCAGTCCAACAACTCCCTTCTCAGATACTATGCAATCAAACAGATACATGTAGGTAAGAGAGGGGGATCAGGGAACTTGCATTGAGGAAAAAAGAATCCAAATGGATAATGGAGCTCGAGACTAGATTCCCGGGTGGACACAATTTGGATGAAGAATTAGCGACCCATTCCGTGAGAGCTCTCTGAACTTAAGCTTCTTCAAATTAATGATTGTATGTAGAAAATGTGATATATGCAATGATTTTCTTTTTAATGCATTGTTTTTAATTTGTCTTTTATTGTCTGATTGTCTTTACAGGAGGAAAGGAAGGGAAACGGCAATTTCACTTTTTTGAATTCACATGGGTTCCCTACCCTTTTCTTCATCGAGATGGACACTGCGCTTTGTTTAAGATAAGAAACTCTTTCTAAAATGAGAACTTTTCTTCGAAAGTTTTTATCCCACGTAATATCTGGGTTGTTTTAGGTGGGTCAAGAATAAGAGGCCTCTTTCTACTGGCCATTGAGCTTGTCAGTTGTTTAGTACATCTTTAGTCAGAAGGGAAGTTTTTTAATGGGCACTAGTCCACTAGAAATGAACAGAATTGTAGATCGCCGAAGGAAGGCACTAGTCTGTTTTCACTTATTACCAGCATTAAGCCAGTTTTCCTGTGCTTTCTCCGTGATCCTTCTCACTCTCCCCTTCCCAGTCCGATACCTTTGAGCCAGGTTTCTCTAAGGTTTTGCAGGAATCGAGCACAATAGAGACATGACACAACTACAGGGAAATAGTTTTACTCTGTAGTGCATGTGGAGAATGTCCAGTTTATATTGTATATATTTATGTACATTTTGACGCGGTGCAATTAGAAATCAATGTAATGCTTAATTAATTCTTGCCATTCTAAGCCTTTTCTAAAGCTTCGAATGTTCAGAGATCAGAGACCCTCAATCCCATGCCCAAACCCACTGTTCCATCAGACTCTCTCAGAATCATAACCACTTTCAATCAAAAGTCTAAACAAGTACATAAAATAATGGCTGATAATTGGAAAATCTTAAAATCAGACTCCATTATAGGACCTAAACTCTCGGATAGACCACTGATAACGTATAGAAGAGGTCGCAATTTAAGAGACATGTTGGTGAAAAGCGACATCTCAGATAGGAAGGGCCAACACATCCGAGGGCTTAGTGGGTTTTACCCTTGTGGACACTGCAGGGCCTGTCGCACTAGTGTGATGGTGAAAGATTTTGAGATACCAGGGACCAATACCAGAAAACAAATTAAACAATTTTTGACGTGTAGTTCCACTTTTGTGATCTATATTTTGGAATGCCCATGTCATAAAAAATATGTGGGCAGCACTTCATGTATGGCAAAGAAAAGGGTCCAGGAACACTTGAGGGCCATCACCAACCAGGACCCCAAATACCCTATTGCAAAACATTTCCAAACCGCACATCAATCAAACAATGACCTTCTTAAATACTATGCAATTGAACAGGTCAATGTTGGTAAACGGGGTGG
Organism: Lissotriton vulgaris; assembly: GCF_964263255.1. NCBI lineage: Eukaryota > Metazoa > Chordata > Amphibia > Caudata > Salamandridae > Lissotriton > Lissotriton vulgaris. Next base: position 1,475,834,259 of record NC_141685.1, read on the forward strand.
GAATCGTGAACTTGCTCTCAGAAAAAGGGAATCCAAATGGATATTAGAACTCGAGACCAAATTCCCTGGGGGACACAACTTGGATGAGGAGCTTGCAACTCACCTTCACATGGAGTAACTACACATGTCTGACTACTATACAGCCTTCTGGTTGGACCCCTGTAACATCAAGTATATCCTTGCACGGAATTATGTAATCTGATTGTGCATGCATATTAATTGCTTACAAATGTTCAACCGTGTTTTTAACCTATTTTAACCTACTATTTCTGTTACCTTGCTTTCTAGGAGCCGGCTGGGGGCACTTCACTCCTTAGAAAATGTGAGCACTGCACTTACCCTCACATGTCTGAACTGAATAGAAGACTGTCACTTCACCACGATAAGCTAAGAAACACACCATCACCTTTATTATTTTTCTTTCCTCCCCCCGCCTTTATGATCCCTCGGATCTAGATGCACTCTGTTTACCTTGACAAATAATCCCAATATGGATGCTTTACTACTCAATGAATGGATAGGAGGGATGGTTTCTTCTATTGCCCCAGCCTCTCGGGCTTTATCAAAAAGAGAATCCCCCTCAGCTCCCTGGTTTACGCAGGAACTTAGAGAGGAGAAAGCGGCTTGTAAAAAACTGGAAAGACTCTGGAGAGAAAACTACGGCTTAGAAGAAAAAACTAGATATAAGGAAGCATCAAAAAAATTCCGGAAAGCCATTAGGAATAATAAAAAGCGCTTCTACGCGGACTCGATTATACAGGCAGAACAGTCCAGCAAACAAGTTTTTAAAGTAGTACAGTCCTTCCTCAAACCTCAATGCATTGAAAGAGAGGTTGTTCCCACACCATTACTTTGCGAGCAAATTTCAGAATACTTCGATCATAAAATTAAGAAAGTATATGACTCCTTTGGCCCATTAATAAATACTGTGAAACAGGACACAGCGAACAATGGCGAGACAGGAGAAACCCTCACCCAGTTCGCGCATATCCCTCTGAACGAGGTGAGGCAAGAACTCAGCCGCTGTAAATCCGGCTCCCCTGATGACCCCTGTCCTGCTAAACTATGGAGTGCCATAGCGGACTCTGTAGCGCCCACACTTCAAAGTATCTGGAATTCTTCCATCACGTCAGGAATCTTCCCTGACGTTTGGAAGCATGCCACTCTCCTTCCCCTAAAGAAAAAACCAAACGGGGACCCAGATGACCTCACGAATCTCCGCCCAATATCCCTTCTAGCCGCCCCGGGAAAAATGCTGGAAAAAGTGACACAACGGCAATTGAGTAAATTTGTGGAAACCAACAACATTCTCCATGAAACTCAATCTGGCTTTCGACCCGGTTTCAGCACAGAAACAGCGCTCCTAGAGGTAGCCGAGTCAGTGAGGTGGTCGATGGATGCAGGAAGTTCAGCTATGCTGGTACTCCTGGATCTGTCGGCCGCCTTCGATACGGTGGACAACGCTAGACTACTCAGCCGGCTGGCAGAGATAGGCATTCAAGACAACGCGTTGAGGTGGATAAACTCCTATCTATCTCAGAGAACGCAGAAGGTGGCACTTGGGACGATTTCTTCCACACCTAAAACCCTCAACTGTGGAGTCCCGCAGGGCTCGGCCCTCAGCCCTCTCTTGTTCAATATCTATCTGGCCCCCCTTTTTACGCTAATTGCCAACTGGGGTGTTAAGGCAATTTCTTATGCCGACGACACCCAGTTGGTATTTCCATACTCTGAGATGACACAGGAATCCTTCGCTAACTTTAAAGGCTGTCTCCAGGACATTGCTCACTGGATGAATACTAACAAACTAAAACTAAATGCCAATAAAACCGAAGTTATCTTTTTCGGTAAGGGTCCCACCCCCGCCCCAGAGCTATGGTGGCCGGTGGAGATGGGCCCCCCCCCCCTTGCCCAGTAACTCAGCAAAAAACCTTGGAGTGAGATGGGATGATAAAATGTCTTTCACTTCCCATATCCAACAAGTGGCTGGTTGCTGTTTAAGTAAACTAAGAAACCTCCAAAAATTTCTTAAACTTCTACCAGAGAGCTGCAGAAAAATGGTAGTCCATGCAACGGTCACCTCACGGCTTGACTATGCCAATGGTCTATACCTGGGCCTCCCAAAATTCCTAACCCATAAACTGCAGGTAGTTCAAAACGCGGCTGCGAGGCTGCTACTGCGAATTCCTTTCAAGCAGTCAGTCTCTCCGCATCTTCGAACCCTGCACTGGCTCCCTGGGCCAATCGGATAAAATTCAAAGCTCTGACGCTTGCGTTCAGATCTTTGCATGGCTCCTGCCCACTTTACCTAAAAAAACGCCTTCCAAGATATTCCCAAAGCCGTGCATTACGGTCAAATGACCGTGTCCAACTGGTCGTCCCACGAGCAAAAAAGGCCCGCCTTGGCGTCGTACCTTTTCAGCAAACGTCTCCGTTCTGTGGAACTCCCTACCTCAAGCAATCCAGCAGGCTCCATCTGAACCCTGCTTTAAGAAGATGCTAAAGACCTGGCTCTTCTCCCAGCCACGCTAGGTCTTCTATCCCTGCCCCAGGACTTCTGTGGTTCCTCTAGCGCCGGGACACCTCCTCGTGAGGTAGCTGTTCGCGCTTTATAAAATCCAGTATTATTATTATTATTATTACCATGATTGTACATTCTGGTTACAAACGAGATTGACCCCTATGGGAGGACAAATATCCCAGAGACTTTAGACTCAGCCTTTAATTTAAATTTGTTCTTTTCGGGCACTAGACCGAGTGAAAATTTGTTCGTTTGTAAATTTGGCCTTATAACGGTCTGACACTGCCGCTAGTCACAAGTTAATTCCAATGCCATGCATCTACCTCATGGGCACTTTCGCTAAGGATGTGCATCACGCAATTCAACTACTGTATTGTTTAAAAATTGTTTACGAGTGTGCCAGAAGCCCCACGGCTACCAGACCCGAAAATGATATGCATAGCAATTGTTGGGTCTAAGGTTTAATAGTACTACCTTATTTATGTGACGGACAACATATATTAGAAATGTACTGCATATATTATTTGAAGCACTCGCATGCCTCTCGACAGATAGCCTTTTAATTTATTTGAACTTTTCATTTAATTTGCACGTCCGAGGCTCCTGAAGCATCTACTATGTTTCATATGCCAGCCTAATATGACATTAGGATATTTGTGTGATTAATTTGGAATATGTGGCAAAATTACCCTCACAATTTCCCTCAAATTTAAGGGAATAGGACGGGCTATTCAGAATTATGTTTAATATGCACAAGTAAACATTAACTGCTGTAGGCAATTGTCATACCCTGTAACATGCTATAACAGGCACAAACGGTTTATGTACTATTTAATCTCACACTGTTTTTTGTAATGAGAATGAGTACATGTCTATCATTGCACTTCAGGTGCAATTTTCATTTCTCTGTTTACATCTCTATGAAGCAATGGATATGAAATGCGAAATGACTAGTTAACAATGGCCGACGCAATTTTTACATTGAATGTGTCCTTCTCCTATGTTTACTAAACATGGTGGTCATTTATGTTTGTACATAAGTCGTTCATGATTGGTTTTGGTTTAACGTGTGATCAAGGCACCCTTGTGCTGAAACGCGTAGCGTTACCTCGTTAATAAACCCTTTCTAGCTGCACCTTTCCGAGTGCGTGTTTTTGCTTTTGAAAGCAGTTTTTCTTGGACATTGTCATTACTCGGCGGTGGGATTGGCCGAGCGCAACACGCCACCTGACCATGGGATATGGATCCCGGCAACTAATCCTCTGCTCAAGTAATTGAATATATATATATATATATATATATATATATATATATATATATATATATATATATATATATTTATTTTATTTATTTATATTTATATTTATTTATTTTTATATATTATTTATTATATATACATATATATATATATATATATATATATATATATATATATATATATATATATATATATATATATATACATATATATATATATATATATATATATATATATATATATATATATATATATATATATATATATATATATCACAACTCCCTTCTTTCACGAAGGGAAAAAGTCAGCACTCAAAAAGTTCCTTTCCCTATATTTTGAAGGACCCGCCAGAACTCCTCTGTTACTGATCTCACTTCCTGTTTACTTACAGGAAGTTAGATGGGAAATGTAGTTTCTTTACAAAGTATCAACAAATTCTATGTTTTTAACCACAAAATTATCATTATGGCAGGCGGCAATTACATTTCAGCGATATAACAACATGTGTCCTTAGCCCTCATTATTAATTCAGTGGACCGACATCCTCAGTTAATTTATACCTCATTTGCATCACATTGCTATTTGGCGTAAAACGATCTAGCCCTCTAGTGGGCAATTTAATCATCAGCCGCATTTCTATCAAGACTTGGCTTTTATGGTTAAAGCAACATTCACACACTAAAGCCCTCAGGTGGGCATAGAAGGATACTATAAAATTCCAGGGAGTTGTTGCAGGATCAAACTTGCTCTCTGCACCCTCTGTTATCTTATAGCGGCTGTTTCGCATTATTAAGGCCTTTTGTAGCACATCTTGGCCACTTTGATTAAGTTTAACCAAATTGTACACACTTGGGGCTACTTTCTACATGAATTGCCTTATGTGTAAAGTCAAACCGCCTGTCCCACACTTATACCTTGTGTACAACATATCATCATAAAGCAGTTTTCTCTGTTATATCTACATTTGTAAATTGTTTTGCTATTTTATATTTCTACTACTGTCTCTCTTTTTTTGTAATCCAAGGGACCACATAATGTCAATCAAACCCTCCACAAAAGATTTACAAGTGTACATAAAGTTCTTCACTCTGGTTTAATCCCCATGGGGTCATTGTTCGGAAATTCAGGATTTGTCTTGATTCTCTGCACCTCAGCTTCCGTTCCTGATCTCCACCCCTCTCATGTGGCAATATACATTCGAGTGCGTATACTTTCAAAAGTTTCCAATCGCTGTTATGTGCCACCTCCATATGTTTGGCGACTGCATTACTCCTATCTTTGTTAGTCGTCGCTCTGATATGTTCTAAGATGCACTTTTTGAATTCATTTTTCGTGCTACCAATATATTTTAGTGAGCACGGGCACTCAATTACGTATACCACATGTGTACTCATACAGTCAATTAATTGTTTTATCTGCCACATCTTTTTATTCGGTAGCATTACTTCTTTTTTGTTTATTGCAATTTGGCAAACCTTGCAATGTTGGCATTTTATAAATCCTTTGGTGTTTAGCCATTGTATTCCTTTTTTCCTTTTCGTATGGTCTTGGTGGTGGCTCTGTATTAGTCTATCTCTTAGGTTCCTTGCTCTCCTGAATTTGACCAGGGGATGGTTTCCCATTATTTTTTCAGTTGTTTGATCTAGATGTAACAATTTCCAATTTTTCCTTAGAACATTTACAATCTGTTTGGATTCCCTGGTGTAATCTAGGATCAATCTTATTTTTCTTTCCTCCGGTTTTATTTCTTCCGTGGTATTTTTTATTTCTTGTTTAGTTGTTAAAACATCCTTCTGATTTTTCTTGGTTGCTCTTTCCCATCCCTTCATTATGGTGTTTTTATTATATCCTCTGCTCTTGAGTCTTTGGCCCATAGCTTTGCTCGTTTTGACCCATTCACTCTCCTCTGAACATATTCTCCTTAATATGAGGAATTCACCATATGGTATATTTTCCTTTACAGACGGCTTGTGGAAACTTTCGAAATGTAGGGTGGAATTAGTAGCAGTTTCTTTCCTATGTAGCGTTGTTTGTACTAGATTGTTCCGAATATAGATCTCTGTGTCGAGGAAAATAGCTTTATCCTTACTGATTTTATATGTGAATCTAATGTTAGAGGTAGAAGAATTGAGGATTTGGAAGTAATTTTCAAATTCTTGGCTTGTTCCTTCCCACACAATTAGAAGGTCATCTATGTACCTTGTCCATTTGGCAACTCTTTCCACAAAAAAGTCATTATCTGGGTGCCATGCCACTTGCTGCTCCCACCATCCCATCGTGAGGCAGGCATACGCCGGACTCAAAGAAAAACCCATAGCACATCCATGGATTTGTTGGTAGATTTATTCTCCAAACAAAAAGATATTTTGTGTTAGACACATATCCACCATGTCTATTAACATCTGGTTGTGTCTGTTAAACTGGATATCACGTTCTTTCAAGAAAAATGCACACGCATTTAGGTCAATATCATTGTCAATGTTCGTATACAGTGATACGACGTCCATTGTAACCAACAAAAAGTTCGGTTGCCAAGGTAAATCCTCTAGATGTTTTAGGAGGTCCGTTGTATCTCTTAAGTATGAACTCAAGTTGGTTACAAACGGCATAAGAAAAAAATCTATGTAGTTCGCCACCGGTTCCATCAATGACCCCTTCGATGACACAAACCAGAAGAGATAGAAACCTTCCTTTAGCCACCTTTACAGCCCGAGCCACTGAAAAGTGTCTTTTGCCTAATTGCTGTAACCCGTAGTCATTTTTGAGAGATTTGAGCTGAAAGTTATAGTGATATGTTTGGCCGCAGATATTTCACAAACGTTTCACGATGAATCGTGAATGCATGTGCCAACAGGAATGCTCTGATTGGCTGGTACTACTGCCAATACCCTGACCATTTTATCTTCACATGTCCCAGATGAAAAGGGCATAACCATGCATCTACTAATTCAGGTGCATATGCATCTTTTACTCAACAGAGGTTGTGTGTGTCTCACGACTGGAAAAGGGGCAGCAGGTTCAAATACTTGCACATGGATGGGTTAATATGTTGTGCAACAAGGCACATACACACCCCCTCCTTGCTGCTGTCTGGCTCACAGCTGCCCCTCCAGGTCACAGTAGACCACTGTAATGATGCGTCGCATTAGGGGAGTCAGGGTGGAGAGTGCCGCCCCTTTTGCCTGGAGATGACAAGCCCTGCGGGGCTCTTGCGATCTTCCTGGTCCAGCCTTTCAAGTCCAGCCACTGCTCTGACGGTTGACCCCGATGGAGCGCACCTTCCGGGCAATGGTCCTCCAGAGGTATACCTTCTGAAGGGAGTTGATCTCTAAGGATGACAAGGTGACATGCCCTTACTTCACATACAAAATGTACATATACAAATACTGGTACACATAGGTCATGAACAGCTTGCCCACACTGTCTAAAAGTTAGAAAAGTGGTATTCTGTGCACTTCACACGTGTTTAATGATGACTCTCATCCACGAGAACGGTGCTATGATGTTAACACCAGTACATAAATGTCAAAAAAAGAGAAGGGGGGACCAGGAGCCAGTTAATGGTCCAGTGCCCATTCTCCAAACTAACCATGAAGTCAACAAAAGGGGTGACACAGAGTAAAAAACCTGTAGGTTGAGAGTTACCCCTGTGAGCATAATGTGCTCAGGTAACTATGAGGTCGACATGGAAAATTTTCCTGGCAGGCGTCAGGACGGGGCAGGTCTATTGGAGGCAACACCCAACCTAATATCCCGGTAAGGTGAGGGCACCCTAAGCCAATAGCCTATGGAGCACTTCTCCTGCCCCTATTAGGTCACGATCAGAAGTGGACTGAATTATTTAGTTGCAGCCTTAACTACAGGACTCTTAGTTTATGGCCCACACTGATCGTCCAGAGGGTTAATTCTACCCCTCAATTAGTATTATTTTCCACATGCATTACACAACTTTCACAGTTTATTCTGATCTTGATGAAACACCTGGGATCTCAACGACCATAGAGGTGTGAAACATGTCGACCTCATAGTTACCTGGGCACATTACGCCTACAGGGGTAACTCTCAACCTACGGGTTTTTACTCTGTCAATGGTACCACCTTATTAAAGTATCTCTTCTGTTAACCCTTAGACATATTTAACGCTTTGCATGCACTTTGTCACCCTCCACATAGGACTCAGTCCACACACCCACATGCACCAAACAGCAGTTCTCAAAAGTTCTCCCGTAGGGCATTGCAGTGCTGGCCCGACGAGGAGCAACTGCCCAATGATGAAGCATGTCATTCTTTGGGGTGTGTGAGGGCTACAAGAGTCAAGACTTGTTCTTCTCCACTGAGTCCCAAAACTAGGATTTTTCCTTTTCCTCCTTTTTTCCTCTCTCCCTGTAGCGAGATAGTGACTGCTTGCACTACTCACCTTGGAACAGTATTCCCCCTTGTGTTGAACACCAGTACACACACATCTACAACAGTGTACTTGCCCAGGGCAGTTACATGCAGACTTTGAATGTTTTAGGATCAGGTTTAAATGCTTGTCTATAGGATTCCTAATGTCAGAAGTGCATGGTTATTGAACATGTAAACTAATAATACTGTCTGATCATCACTCACCTGCTTTTCTGGTGTGCCACTCGGAGAGTATCGTATCCACCAGAATCTTGCTTTCCTCAGCTGTGAAGGCTGGTTCCCTGCACCCTGTACAGCAAGACATAGTAGCGCCCAGAGGATGAAGAAAGCAGCTGAGAGATGGGGAGGCCCTGGTATCATGCAGTTAGTGCAGGCAAGTGAACTTTCTAGGGAACTGACAGACTTATATCTAGACCACATAGGCAGTCTTCAGTCCATACGGCCAAAGTAATTGGTGCGCACTGTTTGCATTTTCCGAGCCCGTCCAATGTACTCCCTTGCTTACTGACACAAAGCCTACTTCATGGTTCGAAAAATATCAATGGACCATGAATCACTTTGATACATGACTAATGGAAGTTTACCACGTCGGTTTACATGCAATCTGAGATCCACGACTGTCATAACAACTATTAGCATATGGCTTTGTCCAATTCGGTTATGATGCGCCTCCCGCGACCTTTGAGAAATCAGTCGGAGGTGCAAACACTTTTGGAAATGTTGCGGGTTTGTGATATTCCATGGCTGGTCTAACTGAAACACTCACACCCACGTGGTGACCTAACCTTGCGGGTCACATGAGTTGGAGGCTAATCACAAAACGGAATAACACTACTCCATTTTGCTTCTTAGGGTTGATCAGAATGCAAATTTGGTGTATACCAAGTACGGTGTTCACCTAGTCACTGCATTACAGGACATTGTGACCCAGTGTGCAATATGTGTGAGTGAGACTGGAAAGGTGGTGTGTGCTTCAAGTCCTGGATATTACATTTCCAGAGGAATGACTACACCATGACATCAAGCAGTCATATACACTTAGCTCTGATATGTGAGTTTCTAGGGCATCTTTGTGTGCTACCCTTAAGTGTACAACTGCATTTTCGGACACTTCACCATTGTAAATGATTTGTGCATGTAATTGTTTGTGGAATGCAGACATGACAACAGGACTGTGGCCACCCGTTACTTTAGTGTGCATATTTTGCATTGTGATACACTTGATGTATGTGGTGTCCCAAATATCATGCATTACATGATCCTATTGTGTGTACAGATGAACCACATAATTGATTTCACAACCATCTTGGATTGTGAGTTGTTTTAAAGTATGTCCTGTTGATTTACATTAACAGTAACTGACACTAGTGATGATTACACTACCGCACTCCAATTGCTGTCTCACCAAACCTTTTAAACCTTTTTAGTAAGCATGGGCGAAATTTGCGAATTCGCGGATTTCCCCGCGAAATTGCAAAAAAATCCACAAATTCGCGAATTTGTTTGCGATTTGAACTGGAGTACTTTCTACTGGCTAATCCAGTAAGTGCTCCCTCATTGGGTAAATGTATAGTGCTTTTACTACACTGCAGCTGCGTAAAGGGCCAGAAGATGAGTCTCCAGTGACCATGTGTGCCTGTAACACAGGCACACATGGTCACTGGAGACACATCTTCTGGCCCTTTACGCAGCTACAGTGTAGTAAAAGCACTATGGGGCAGATTTACAAGCCGCTTGCGCCTCTTTTGCGCCACAGTTGCGTCACTTTTGTGGCGCAGCGGCAGCACAAAAGATGCGCCATGGTGCTGGGTATTAACAACGTGACGCATCTGAGAGATGTGTCACGTTGTAAAGCCCTGTGCCATCAGGAGGCGTTCCGGCGCAGGGGAGGGCGTTCCTGCGCAGGAACGCATCCTAAAAGTGGCTGAGTGAAATCTACAAGATTTCACTCAGTCACTTTTAGGCCAATGCTGCATCAAAACCCTGCGCCTGCTTGAAGCAGGCGCAAGGCTTGATGCAGCATTGGGGAGATAGGACCCCCAAAGCATTGCTGGAGCTGCGTCGCGCTTGCGACGCAGCTCCAGCAATACGCTGCTTTTACGGCACAGATGTGTGACGCATCTATGCCGTTTTTGCGACATGGTGCGCCGCATTGTAAATGCGGCGCACCATGGGTGGCGGAGCTGCGGTGAACAATAACTGGTGCATCCCTGGGGATGCGCCAGTTATTGTAAATCTGCCCCTATACATTTAGCCAACGAGGGAGCACTTACTGATTAGACAGTAGAAAGTACTCCAGTTGAGTAGAGGTATTGCACAAAAAGGTGGCATCTTCGTGGACAAACACGCAGGGAGGGATTCATTCTGCCCCCTGTTAGACTCGTTTTTTGTGCCCTTCTGCCCTCTGTTAGACTCGTTATTACCTTATTTTTCTGCCCTTCTGCTCTCTGTTAGACTCGTTCTTCCCTTATTTTTTTGCCCTTCTGTCCTCTGTTAGACTGTTTTTTTGTGCCCTTTTGCCCTGTTAGACTCGTGTTTCCCTGTTTTTCTGCCCTTTGTTAGACTGCTTTTTGTGCTTTTCTGCCCTCTGCACCACCACATTATCACTCAGCACCTCCACCTTATCACTCAGCACCATGACAGCACCACTCAGCACCACCACAGCAGCACTCAGTGCCACCACAGCATCACTCAGCACCACCACAGCATCACTCAGCACCACCTCATTATCACTCAGCACCACCACAGCATCACTCAGCACCACCACAGCATCACTCAGCACCACCACAGCATCACTCAGCACCACCACAGCACCACTCAGCAACACCACAGCATCACTCAGCACCACCACAGCACCACTCAGCACCACCACAGCACCACTCAGCGCCACCACAGCATCACTCAGCGCCACCACAGCATCACTCAGCACCACCACATTATCACTCAGCACCACCACATCACCAATCAGAACCACCACAGCAACACTCAGCGCCACCACAGCATCACTCAGCACCACCACATTATCACTCAGCACCACCACAGCATCACTCAGCACCACCTCATTATCACTCAGCACGACCACAGCATCACTCAGCACCACCACAGCATCACTCAGCTCCACCACAGCATCACTCAGCACCACCACAGCACCACTCAGCAACACCACAGCATCACTCAGCACCACCACAGCACCACTCAGCACCACCACAGCACCACTCAGCGCCACGACAGCATCACTCAGCGCCACCACAGCATCACTCAGCGCCACCACAGCATCACTCAGCACCACCACATTATCACTCAGCACCACCACAGCACCACTCAGCACCACCACAGCATCACTCAGCACCACCACAGCACCAATCAGAACCACCACAGCACCACTCAGCGCCACCACAGCATCACTCAGCACCACCACATTATCACTCAGCACCACCACAGCACCATTCAGCGCCACCACAGCATCACTCAGCACCACCACAGCACCACTAAGCATCACCACAGCACCACACTGGCAGTCGGCCAAACCTGCTTTGAGGAAGCTGTATTGGCTTCCTGTGGCAGCTAGGGTACAGTTTAAAGCCATGTGTCTGGTCCAGAAAGCTATACGTAAAACAGGTCCAGCCATAATGCACCCTCTAGCCACTCCCTACCTCCCCCCAGAGCTCTCCGCTCCATCTCACTACATCTGGCCACCACTTCTAAGATAAACAAGGCCCGCTGGGGTGGCCGCTCATTCTCACACAATGCTGCGAGAATATTGAACTCCCTTCCCCTCACCCTTAGAGAAAACAACAATCTGATGGCATTTAGAAAACTTTTAAAAACTCATTTGCTCGGAAGAGCCTGTTAGCGCCCTATCCTGTCGCCTTTCTGTTTCAGCCAAAAGCGCTGCGAGGCCTCAGGGTAGTTATGCGCTATATAAATATAATTTTCATTTCATTCATTTCATTTCATTTCACGCAGCACCACCACAGCACCACTCAGCGCCACCCCAGCATAAATCTGCGCAACCATTCAACAACTGGTTCAAATATGTTCTCTCAACGTTTCAAGCTTTATTACAAATGTCACAAAAAGATGGTAATATTTCACTTCTGTTCTTGGATTTTCGTCACAATAAAATACACTGAACATAATCTTCACAAAAGTTATTTACAAAAGTTTAAGCTATTGCCATTATAAATTAAAATCACTTTTATTTAAGTATTAATTATTTAAAAAAATTAAAAGCCATTGTAATTTGTAATATCAATGCATCTAAGTCATGTAAATACAAAACATGTTGCATTACAAATGCTATAGGTGTCACATTTGCAAAAGTTATAACTATTGGCATTGTAAATGACAAAGCTATTAATTTAGCTATTTTCAAAACCAACACATAAATAAAAAAAATTGTCATTTACAAGACCAATAGCTCAAACTTTCCTAATGCGAGACCTATTGCATTGCAAATGCTTGTTTTTATATCTGTCAGTGCTTCCTGTTGAGGTTTAATTTTCGTGACAGGCGCCTCATTGCCTACTTGTAACTATTCTCTGACCCTGCTTCAAGGGTCAGAGCAGGGTCAGAGAATAGTTGCAAATAGGCAATGAGGCACCAGGAAGCACTTACAGGCTTACAGCAGCAGGTGCCCAAATGTGGCTAGCTCTTCTTGGGCAGGGTGAGGGTGAGTGTGAGTGTGAATGTGAATTGTAGGGTGTGTCTAAGAAAAGAAATCCAAACAAAAAGGTGATCTGTGCATATAGTGGTGTGAATACAGTGTGTGAGTGCAGAGCTGACAGCAGTGACTGGCAAATAGTTATCCATAGATCTTGCAGCAGTGAAATGTGCGCAAAGGATCATAGTCTTTTTTGGTCTTTCTGTAGGTGGATTGGGGTGCTGCCTATGCTTGTTGTTGTTAGGCCTGAGTTTTTCAGTTTTGCACTTGCCATGTGGCACACAGACCACCATGGTTCCGCGACTGCATCGGATGCAAGCTAATCTGCTGAGCTGGACAGCCAATGCATGTTCGTAACTGGAATCCCCATGGGACTGCCTTTCCAAATGACTCAGTTGGTTCGAACTTGTTTTCGACCGACGCAGTCGGGTCGACTCGTATTCATCTCCGTCTGATGTTTGTGAACATTCATAAAATTACGTAAATGTTATAAGCAAGTCAAAAAACGTGTTTCCTATGGAAACTAGGTCCTAACTTTAACTACCTACTAGTAACCACCAGTAGGTAATATGTATAAATAAACATATATCTTTACTTCTGTCCCACGAGAACCTGGCCTTGTCCACTGTTCGGGGATGGGGCTGGATGACGGGTGCATGTCTCGTTTTGTAAATATGGAAATCAATCCTCTCAAGTGTCAACGAAAGCTTGATCCGCACACAGTGTGTCAGCTGCAGTAGGTTTTTATTCTGCTGTGCCACAGCAAGGGAATTGTTTTTGCCTGGTGCAGCTGGCGGTCCACCGTGGATGCTACAAAGAATGTTGTAATCAGCAAAACGGTGAACCACCACTTTTGCGCCACCACACATCTGGCGATCGGAAGACCGACAGATTTGTAATCGCCCCTAAGCTCTGATAATCAACTGCCAACTACAGGAAGACTGATTTCGACAATTACAAGTGTGAATACCACATTGCAATCAGAGATCGCCTACTCCCTGTTACTTTTCACAATACCATGTGCATCCAGCAAGATCGTATTTTTTTTTTAATTAAAGAATCCACATTTTATTCATCACTGGAACTCCCCATGCTACACAAGGCTCCCTCGCCTCTCTCTGGTATGGACAGATCTCTTATAGGCACGTTTCTCAAGACTACAGTGAGGTGCTGCTTGTCAAATGACTTTCCCCTGATACACAATCAAACTACACATGTCACTGGAGAATAGGTCTAAACATCCAGGCAACTAACTTTTTCTGAGGCAGTAGCTGTATAGGGGAAGAGCACTGTGATTGGTGAGCCCTAAGGATTAATGGCGACCCAACTAGACCCAGTACTGGCCCCATTTGAATCCTCCCTGTCAACAATTTTGAAAGAATTGGTGGAGATCAAACTGTCTATTGGCATGATGAACGCCACTGTCTTGACCGCCTCTGTGGAAGTTCAGTCTCTGAGGGGGGATGTCAACAGCTCCCAAACCACAAAGTCTGGCTTTGAACAGAGATTGATGGTAATGTTATCCCGGTGGGAAAACATGCTGCATTGGGGCCCAGAAATATTGGAACTTCGTTGGAGGACCATAGATTTGGAATACAGGAGTCGCCAGAATAGTGTATGACTTTCTGGGACCCTGGAGGTTTGGTGGGCTTTTCTGGGTGTCTTCTCCCAACCCTTTTTAATGTGACTTGTGCACCATCCCTGCAATTTCAATGCGTTCAAAGTATTAGGTCTCATCAACTCCCACTCGCTTGAACACCAAAGACAGATCCTCACATTTTGCCTCAGACTCTAGCAAGCCCAACTGATCATGCATACAGCCAAGAGGTATGGACCATGCCTGTACATGAATAGAAAGATCCTTATAATGCAGGACCTTTCACCTGAAAATGATCAAACACAGAAGAGATTCTTGGCACTCAAGCCATGCTTACAGAGGAAAGAAGGAAAATTCAGACTGATGGAAACAGCGTCTATGTTAATCACTCATGACAACCCGACATGTGAGTACACTGACCCGGAAGACTTGGAAAAATGGCTTGACCTTTCTGGAACATATGGACGGAGCAAGATGGATTTTATGGCTCTAGGAACTTCTACTAATGGTCAGGAAGAGGACAGAGGTGATTTGCATAGGGATGGCTCGGAGGAACATTGATGTTTAAAGAAGGTAACGAGGAAGTGGGACAAGGATCCAAAAACCACACATAGAAAGCCCTAGAATGGAAGGGATAAATCAAGCTTGCCTCTTAAAACCTTATCCATTGCACCCCCTGAAATGTGATTGCTGTTTTACAGGTGGCTCAAAGTACTTGCCGTCTGTTTGTGCCAGCCTGCTCTTTATCTTGTTTTTGTTTTCTGAAAACCAACTCACGATGTGGGGGTCTATTTTGAAAAGACACAAATAAATAGTGTCCCTGATTTACAAGGAGTTTTGGACCATTGTGAGTTTTCACTACTTAGGACAGCCATGACTTGCATGATTGTCCTAGAAAGGGAACATTGGTACCAGTTGCCCTGCCAAGATTTGTGTAAGGTGATCACCACTGTGACCTGAGGACCAAGTAGTAAACAGGGACAGGTTAGGGATTAAACACTCGCAGAGCCAGCTCAGGCTCTGCTAGTGTAAACGGAGCACTTTTTCTGATTCTAAACAGAGAAGGGAACCTCCGTTTTAGGCTCCTGCTTTCAAAAAGTCTATCCCCCAGATTCATCAAAGTCCTGTTTTGCGAGTCCTTAATAGCGATTTTTAAGGAATCGCTATTAAAGACTCGCAAAACGGGATGCATGTAGAAATCGCAATATTTTTTGCGATTTCTACAGCTTCCTTATTTGCGATTCGCTAATTGCTAATCGCAAATAAGGAATGGCTGTCCCATTCATTCCTATGGGCCTAAAGCTCCATAGGAATGAATGTGGAATCATTCCTTATTTGCGATTAGCAAATAGCGATTCGCAAATAAGGAAGCGATTTCAAGGGTGCCAGGGTGTCCAAAGGACACCATGTAGCACCCCTGAAATGGTAATGTACACTGGTGTTGCGCACACACATGTCCAAAGGACATGTGTGTGTGTAACATACAACTTAGAAAAATGCACTAAAGTGCATTTTTCTAAGTTTTCGCTATTTACCACGTAGTTAGACTTCGCGGTAAATAGCGCCCCCATATTGTGAATTCGCAATTTTAAAATTGTTCATGAATTGCATTTAAGGAATCTCAAATTGAGATTCCTTAAATGCAATTATTCGCAATTTAGCGATTTTTAGAATTGCGATTTTTGCATTTGGGATGATGAATCCCAAATGCAAAAATAGCGCTCGCAAAGGGCCAGATTCTCAGAATCTGGCCCTTTGCAAGCTGATTTCGGCTTCATGAATCTGGCTATATATGTCCACAGTTCTCAAACAGAGCTAATCCTTAAACTGGAAGAGTAAGAGAGAGGGGAACATATAATCGGAGTGGTCCACCATGATTCCCCATCATTTGCAATGGTAGCAAACTACTGTGTTGTCCATAGGAGGATGTGCACACAGGGAAAGGTTTTAAAAATGGTGGTTTACACTCATAACATTTCAAAATAGTTTAGAATGAAGGTATAAGCACGTTGAAACAACTGTTGTCAAGGAATCCTGGAATGAGGCAAAAATGATAAAAGTAAAAAAGTACCTCTTAAAAATGGAAACAATCCAAGCAGATTGTTGAAATAAAGTAGACTATTACTATCTTATCAGTCAAGATATATGGTGTGGGAAACTGAGGTGTGTACAAGGAGCTTCACACAAGAGACCACTGCTACAACAATGTGAATATCACCCTGTCATTGTTGTCACTACGCACAGTTTAAAATCAGTATAAAATTTAAAAAAAATGTTTCTGGTTGAATCATACAATAAGTGGAAAATCGACTAAAATATTCTTATATACAAATCAGAGATATAGTGAGCAGAGAATTGGTCATGCACTATAGGAAAAAAAACGCAAAAGAATAAGGTATCTTATAAATTGTGTTGTATCTATTCTCTGATTAGAATCATATTAGCCAATTAACAAGTACTAAGTTGCAATTGAAACGATCATTTTGTAACGTATAGAACTGTGGTTACCTAGCATAGGCCAAACAAAGCCTCGATTAGGCCTAGACTCCACCTTGTTTCTTGGAGCAGCTATAACATGTCATTGTGTGTTTATGATTCTCAGTGACATTCGCACACAGGAACATGTCTGCTGATACTTTGTGATGACATGCTGGTCTCAAAGAACTCCGAAGGAAGCCTTTAGATACTTTTTGAGGCCGTTTCTGTTGGCTTACTGCAGGCTGTTCATTTACGAAAGTTTTCATTGTTTTTGTTTCCAGATTTGTTCTGACACTTTCGGTGACTTTAGGTCAGACGGAACTTATTATTCTTTTAGGTGTATAGTCCTATGATGGTGGCATTGTATGACGTGTTTTGATGCTGAACTTTGATTTGACAGTGTATTGATGCATTTGCTCACCCTATGCTGACTGTGTGATCTTTATTGCCTTCCATTGTAAAATGTATTATTAAATGCTCTGATTTTAAGGGTGAGCCAGATTCTTTTGGATATCTACCGGGGATGCTGTCCGTTTCTGTATTGATTTTCCTGAAGACTGTGTTCTTAGCATTAAGCATGGGCGCAAAATCCGTTCCGCTTGCGGATTTTGCGGATTTTTGGCAAATTCGCGATCCGCGAATTCCCACAAATTTGCTGAAAATCCGCAAATCCGCGAGCGGAACGGATCCGGGGGGCAAAAGTTCAAGCTTCAAGCTTGTAACTATTTTAGAACGGCGCCGGCAAGCTGCCAGCACCATTCTAAAATAGTTACTAAGTTAGCTTCAACAGGAAGCACTAATAGATAAAATGCAGGTGCTCAAGCACTTGCTTTAATTTATCTATTAGTGCTTCCTGATGAAGCTAACTTAGTAACTATTTTAGAATGGCGCTGGCAGCTTGCCGGTGCCATTCTAAAAAAAACCAGGAGTGGGGCAGAGGGCAGAAGGTCACAGAGTGGGGCAGAGGGCAGAAGGGCACAGTATCGAGTGGGGCAGAGGGCTGTAGGGCACAACAACGAGTGGGGCAAGGGGCACAAGGGCACAACAACCAGTGGGGCAGAGGGCAGAATGGCACAAAAATGAGTGGGGCAAGGGGCACAAGGGCACAACAACGAGTGGGGCAGAGGGCAGAATGACTCAAAAACGAGTGGGCCAAGGGGCACAAGGGCACAGCAACGAGTGGGGCAGAAGGCAGAATGGCACAAAAATGAGTGGGGCAAGGGGCACAAGGGCACAACAACGAGTGCGGCAGAGGGCAGAATGGCACAAAAACGAGTGGGGCAAGGGGCACAAGGGCACAAACAACGAGAGGGTGGCAGTATCCAGATTAGACCCAACAAGCCTTGGCAACAGCTACCCATGCAGACCAGCAATGTTTGAGGGGCTCACCCTTTGGAGGGAAGTCAGAGGACGTCTGGAGCAACCAGGTAAGCCCAAGAAACAAATGATTGTCCTTCGTGGGGACCCACTAGCCAACAGACTAGAGATCACAAAGGAGCCTCAAGCTGCGTTGAAGAAAGTAGTCCCACAGCACACTCGTGGAGTGTAGGCCTCTCAGCTTTGATGCAAAAGGTGCTCAGGGCAAGGGCAACAAATAGCCCAATGGACAACTTTGGGAATCTTTGGAAAGTAGGTGCACTTGCAAACTTTCAGGATGACCAGGAGATTCGGTCCCAAATCTCTTGTGATAGCTACAGGCTTCAGCTTTGCTGGGTACTCGTGTCAGCCTCAGAGATGTTTGGAAGACAATGTCCGTTATCACAGATTCTTCAGGATCTGATGGGAGCTTTGGAAATGCAGACTGGCAAGATGCTTCTCTGGTGCTTGTTTGAACAGGGAGGTCACTCCTTGACGGCAAAGGAGATTTCCTCCATCTTCCAGTCGATATGGAATGTCGAAGGTCCATGATTTCATCTTCAGAGTTTCATCCAGGGTAATCTAAAGTCCTAGTGAATGGGTTCCTATAGTTATACTAAGTTTAGGGGTTGGACTAACTCTAGGGTCCCTCCTATGGGAGGGCTTGGGGAGGGGTGGTTACACCCCTTCCCCTTTGTCCAGTTTCATGCCAGAGCTGGGGCTGAGTGCCCCAGCAACCGGTTTGAACTGGGAAATGCATGGAGCACCTTGTGTGCCCCAGGCAGTATCTGAAAAGCATTCACTGAATGCAATCCACCCTGCCCCAATACACTAAAGCCTGTCTGGGGAGGTGCTGGCACCTTCCTGGACAGGAAACATATTGTCCAGACTTCCCCTGCTGGAGTTTCGTCCAGCTGCAGGAGGTCAGACTCGTGTCTGTGGCAGCAGCATCCATTTTGTGATGCTGAGCCTCTTTTAAACATTTACCGGGTAAGTAAGTGTGTACATATCTTCTCGCTCTAGAAGGGTGAAATGCTACCCCCGCCGCCAGAACTGGTGGGGGGGGGGGTAGTATTCTAAAGTGTTTGACACCAAACACAACATGTTTTGATAAAGCCAAACCAAAGTTCGCATTAACCGCAAGGATTATAATGCACAAGAGTTTATGGAATGACCATATCACAGAATAGCTATAAGGAAGGGATTGCAAAAGCTTCAGAGCGGCTCAGCATATTCTAGGGCACCCTCTTACACAAAACCAATCATTCTGCCTTCAGGATTGTCAAGGCCTGCCATAGGAGTGACTTATAGGTTATTATGTATCGGTTTTAAATTGTGGATATAGGTATACCATATCCCAGTAAGGGTTGTTTACACCACCTTACCTAGGCTGCAAGTACAGACCTGTGGTGCCATTTTGGCAGGCTTCCCAGGGGTGGCATAATACATGCTTCAGCCCCTGGTAGGCCTCTGGGGTACTTATGCCCTTGGGGCCTAAGGTAGCATATACTAGGGACTCATAAGGGTGACTCAGTAAACAATCTGGTTTGCACCTAAAGTAAATGCAATCAATTTAGAGAGAGAACAGCTAGGCTGTGGTCCTGGTAAGCAGGGCTACAGCCAGACTAAAGTCGAAAATCCAGTGAAACACAGCAAAAAGTGGGGGTAACCATAGGAAGCAGATCCTACTCTCCTACACAGATGCCTCCTTTCTGCTTGTGCCCCCCGCACCAATGTCTACTACACAGTTTACTGTGCCATGCAAGCATTTCTTCCTCCCTAACTGAAGTGTCATTTTAATCAACTTTTCAGTGGCAATGGGCCCACATTTATTTCTTGCGGGAGCATTAAATGTGGCCATGACCCTGAAGGAGCTTTTTAGTATTGCCTGTCCTGCTAATTTCACTCTTCACCCAAGTGTTTCCAGAATATGACTATTTCCTGGCTGTTAAAATGACCAATAATTCTAATGTACAGATGGTTAGGAGTTCTGCTCTTTCAGACAGTGGTAAGGCAATGATGCCATGAGCTTGGTTGCAAGAAAGGAAAATGGCCCTTTTGACTCCTGTTGCGGTAGTAAATACAAATTTTCAATGGAAAATGGATCACTTGTACCTGTGTAACCAGGGCCTGGTATTCTGTCCGTCTTTTAAAAACCCTCAATCACGTACATAGATGGTCGGGCTGTATGTCTTGGTTGTCCTCCAAATTATAAACGTGACAGCATCATCATTGGTTTGTTTTGGTATGCTATCCTCCACCTGGATGTAGACCCACTGGTAATACAGAAGTGATCAGTGATAAGTCGTGCTCAAGTGAGGTGAATTAAAAATGCCTTTATTGCCAAACTTAAAAGATGTATTCAGTTTGGAATGTAGGAAAGTAAATACAGTGTGGTGCGTTAGAAGACATGTTACCAATCTACACACTCATTTGTCCATGTGAGTAAATACAGCAATTATCACGGTTCATTCCGGCTCCTAAGGGATCTAGGCCCTGGTGCCACTGCACCTGCTGTACCAGTGGCATCCAAACCCCTACTTCTAGATCTGTTTCCTGTGTTCACCTTCCAACACAAGGTCGCTGTCAGTCCTCCCAATCACTTTCTCATATTTAGCAATATAAAAAATTGGCTATGGACAGGCAAAACCTTTTAACTATGGACACATCAATTTCGCTATCCTAATCCTGAATTATTTAGACGCTGCCTATAGGTTTGCAAAAATCTAAATTTCACTAAATAACATCTTCAAGAGTGTGGTTTAGAGATTTTAGAAACGGTCCACAAACAATGTGCACACCTACATGACTACTATGCACATAGGAAGCATCATCTGCACCTGCAAATGGTAGACCTAGATTGACAGAATCAATATAGACAAGTGTGCATACAACCAAATATTACATTTGTGAAATGCCAAGGACTAGACCTGCAACTTTTGTAATTTCTCAAAACACGTTGGGGCATATTAGCAAAAACCTCGTTAAAATTATCTGTTTTAGCGGCAGGAAACAGCCGCTAAAACGGCGATAATGGGCTTGCTGATATGCAGTATAGAATTCCAATAGAAGCCCAGGCAGCATAAAGAAGTTTAATGTCTGCCGTTATGGCACACTCATTCCTTATATTTTCACTTGAGAAAAACCAAAGCATACAACCAAAAACCTTAGATCAGGAAAATTCAATTGCCAAGCTAAAACAATAGCTTTTGTGTCTTTCTCTCCTTCATACATGCCTGTCTGTAATTGCCATTTACCATCAGCCATGCCCTTTGATCTGAAACTGTCTTCTTCCATTCTAATCCCATTAGGACCACCTGCTAGGCCCATCTCTAATCCCGCTTTTAGTAATCCGTCTACCCTCGCAGTACCCTGCCACAGCCCAGCTCATAAAACACTGCATGCTTAAATTGCACGCCTCGCCTTTCAAATACAATTAAATGTCAACCCGCACTTCAGTCACTGAAGATGGACACTGCACAATAAAGTCCAGGTAACATGGTTAATGTCTGGAACGTGGCTGGAAGTTTTTTTTAATGACCCGTAGGGCATCTTCAAACTGCCTCTCATTAAGCTGTATCTTTCTTTTGGACTTCGTTCCTTCAGAGGAAAAATAATAGTATCTTTCAGGAAATAGAATGAAATGCCTGTCCACAGCCGGATACTGGGTTTTTTGGGGTCCCAAATGTGGAATGTTTGTGGGTTTTAGATCCACGACTAAGGGTTACTGGGACGTACATCCTGCATGGACAAACAGATGATTACTCCACTTGCTGTCCTACTCTTACCTTCAGGGGCCGAGTTTCCATTGATCCAATAGGTGCAGTGGCACCAGGGCACTAAGGAGCTCACTGAAACCCTAATATTTCTGTATTCTGTATTTTTTTAGTTCAAGCAGCAGCCAGGAGGACCATTTCCTGCCTTGTGCCAGGGCCCCATGACATACTAGTTATGCCACTACTTAAGTCATAGAGGTTTAGCCACACCCACAAATCATTACAAGGTTAGGGCGATTGCAAAATAACAACATGATTCAACTTAGATGTTACAGTTTAATAGCTTTACTTTTTTGCATCCTTTGGTCCAGAGATAGACTGGAAGCAGAACGTTTATTTTTTCAAAATAGGCCTATATTTCTTTAGGCTAGTGAGCCTAACACTGTCAAAGCTGATTTTAGAAATGGAGCTGGGAAGACAAATTTTTCTCCAATAAATTATTATTGGATTTCAGCAAAAAATAATGTTATCAGTCAATTTTAAACAAATAACCTAAAGTGTAGCTGAAAATTCAGTTACATCACTTCATGGCCCGCAAAGTAACGAGAGAACAGATGTATGAAAAAATGTTGCATTCTCAATTGGTACCAATCAATATTTCTGACTGTCAGAATGCAAACCCCCTTTTTGTTATGTACTAAAAGCAATTTTGCAGGCATAGTTTGGAATTTCTTTCTTTTGGTAATCTCTATTTTTTGTGATTCTAAATAAGGAATCACAAATAGTTATTTCCAAATTGGGATTTGTAAATCTTTTGTACAAATCATTTCCTAAATGCAACTAGTTTGCAAAATGATATTTTGAGAAATGCAATTACAACCAAATTTAGTTCGTTATTAAAGTAGGTGTGATAACGCATATAATTTGTGCTCCTTTTCCCTTGCCCCCTGTGGTGGATGGTTATAGGTGCCTGAGGAATAAAGGAAGTTAAAATCAACTACAATTTACCAAAGACAGTGAAACCCATTTGGCCACACAGTAAAGCTCAGAGTCGATTGATGGGATTAAGTATGTACCTATTACAAATTCAAAGCCAAGCTGATATAAATTAGACAAAGAAACATAGCATAAAAGGACAAAATCACTAAGGGATATCCGAAATGATATACAAAGTGTATCCTTAAAAACAGAAAGCAAATGAGGAAATCTGTAGCTCCTGTACAGAAAGTGAGGAAAAAAGTCTGGTGAGTAGATTGAAAGTTTCGATCTTCCTGCCTATATATGAGGTTGACTAAAAAGATCTCCGAGTCTAAACTAGAAATCAGAAAACACTACTAACTCATGGAATCAGAGAAAGGTGTCAGCATAGTAGAACATCTGTACAAGTTTTCTAAAGGGTAAGAAAATTGCATAACGTAAAGCCACACAACAGAGATGTTGCAAAGAGGCCTGTACCTCTCAGAGTCTAAAGGAAATCTTAATCTAACTAAAGTATGATACTTAATTATACCTACAACAGAACCTTCGAGAATCTAATGTCACATGTCTCCTTATTTTCCATCTTCAAACAACAAAACTTGCAGCCTGATTCATGTACGGGCCGTTTTGCGTGGCCCTAATAGCGAATCATAGCGACTTGCTATTGAGGACACGCAAAACGGCATTCATGTAGGAATTGCTAAATCAATAGCGATTTCTACATGTTCTCTATTTGCGAGTAGCAATTTGCTACTCGCAAAAAAAGGAATTTCTCCCCATTCAATCCTATGGGCCAAAAGGCCCATAGGAATGAATGGGGAGTATCCCTTATTTGCGAGTAGCAATTTGCTACTCGCAAATCAGATAGCGATTTTAAGGGTGCCAGGGGTGTCCAAAGGACACCCTGTAGCACCCCTAAAATGCACATTTGAACAGGTGTTGCGCACACACATGTCCAAAGGACATGTGTGTGTGCAACATGCAACTTAGAAAAATGCTTTTAAAAGCATTTTTCTATGTTTTTGCTATTTACCGAGAGGTCTGACCTCTCGGTAAATAGCGGCCCAATTTTGCTAAATCGCAATTTTTGCAAGTGTCATGAATAGCATTTAAGGAATCTCTAATAGAGATTCCTTAAATGCTAATCCTCGCATATTTGCTAATTCCTTGTTAGCGATTTTAGCATTTGGGATTGTGAATCCCAAATGCCAAAATTGCACTCGCAAAAGGCAAGATTCTGAGAATCTTGCCCTTTGCGAGTGCAATTTTGCTTCATGAATCAGGCGGTTGGCAACTACACTCGAGAATTCCTTCCTTTGGTCCACACATTTGAAAGTCCTTGGATTCCTTCCATCTCCATATTCCACTTAGACAGTAGTCCTCCCATTGTTCATTAAAATTTCTTGTCCTTACTAAAGGATAGTCCTTTTGAGCCTCACTTTCTCTTTCACACAATGTGCCTTTCTTTAACCATGATTATTAAGCCTGTACTGGCCTTCAAATGAGGGACGTGATTTGTCCTGACTCCCTCCATAGTATATTCATGGCCTGTGAGTATTTATTTAACTACTCTCTTTCCTTGGTTTATGCTCCGGTTGGGTCCTGTTTCTGATAATTTTCTTTTATTTAGAAGTATTTCGGATTAATCCTTAAGAGGATATGATTCTTTCCATGACCTCAACAACATTTATTTCCCAACAAGATTGACTGTCAAAGTGCCAATAAATCGGTGCAATTTTAACTTGGCACTTTCCCTTCACACAGAAACACAAATCCAGCTCCGCTGTAATCAGGCGTTATAGCACAACTGGATGGCATTCGGCCACTCAGTTGGGACCCCAATGATGAAGCATGACACCAATTAGGTTGGTGGGTGAGGGGTCTTTTTAAAACCAAATCGGTTTCTGGCCCTCATTTAACTTTCAGTGAGTCGACTTTACTAGTGGGTTCATCCACTTTGTTATCGCTATGTACATACATCATGTGGGAGGAATGGTATGCAGCATACACATAAGCTTGAAATCTTCAAACCACAACTGACAGAAGCAAAGCTATTCGATAGACTGTACAGGTACTGTGTTGCCCAGATATTTTAGTCTCTGGAAGTTACCAGGGAGTATTAGCAGTATCAGCAGGAGTGTCCCAAAGTGGTCCCGAAGTGTTCCAAAGCTTTGTAACATTCCGAATGGGGAGAGTAGGCATAAAGGCACACTACAGCAATATCAGTCTAAAGTACATATGTAGAAGCAGCTCCCCTAGGGCTGTCATCTTCCTGCTTTGTATCAGCAGTTGAAAGCCAAATACTGCTGTAAAAGCAAAATCTAGGTAAAGAGGAAGAGAAACTTCTGTGAGGAGGAGGCAGCCATTGAGGTCCAATTTGCAATTGGAGGACTCCTTATACCCTCAGGGGAGTTGAGAAACAGTCTATGTGACATGATGTCACAATAGTATCAATGCATTGGAATAGGGGTACATAATATGAGGGAGAAAAGATGAAAAGGTGGGAGGAAGTGTGTGAAAGACAGAGTTTGTCAGGTTGCAGGAGGCAATCTAATGTACCAGCCTGGGTTCTGGAGAACAATATAGAAGAATATCCTTGATACCATGCCATACCAGCTGCGTGGCCTGCTTGTTCAGGAGACCAGTATCATCAGGTCAGGTAAGGTACACATTTGAGTAAATGTATTAACATGTTCTAGCCACCGTCTAAGTGTCACAATGTCTGCAACAACAAGTATGATTACCTTTCACACAGGGTCAGTCCCAACAGATACAACAAGATACAAGCTTACATGCAACTAGAACCCCACCTGCCTCTAATGATATGACTTCACTAAGAGCCAATAATGTTACATGTCAACAGTAAAGTTGTCTATGCTTCCCAAACCTCATGCATACACATTGTCAAGTACCAATAGCAGTTTTCATCTTTTGTGTTGCAAGCTGGACTGGCTCTATAGCAAATACTGTCACACAACCTGGTAGGTGTATCAGAAATATTGGTACTACCCACACACTAATGGCAAATACTGCAAGACTGTTTGCTGGATAATATCATGTGCACATAACTTCAATGATGCACTAGGAGTCCAAACACTAAGACTTTCGCTGACAGACCACATTTAGCCCATTTATGTTAGCATCGCAAAAACCCAAACTTTGCAAGATTGCGGTGTCAGCTGAGCTCATCAGCCGAATGTCACCATTCCTTTGTAAGATGCCATCAAAACTGGCCTCTAAGAATGAACTGATTACCCACTTGGTATTGCTATTCCACATTTAAATGAAATTTGTGCTGAATAACTGTTATTGTACACAGTAACCTATAGGTGTACAATAATGTTTGTCGGTAGCACATTAGCATATGCAGCATATGTCACATGCAGTTGTTTTGCAGGTGTTCCCCCTAAACACATTGCACATCCATCTTCAATATGATCCATTTCCAAATCATATGCACCAATCTATGTCTCTTCACAGCTGTAATCGCTTATTTGACTACTACATTACAGACCCACCAGGTTGTATGAGGGTCCCACTGAACTGGACATCTTGCTACTGTCAGTCATCAACCAGATATCCTCAGCAACTGGTCCTAAATAGCAGTGTGTGAACTCATACATTGCAATGTATACTAGCAGCAATGAACATATGTATTTCACAGATATTCCTTAACCTGGGTTTGGGCGAAAACATTGTTCAGACTTAAAGACCTGTTTTGTACACCTTAACTTACTTTTCCACAGCAACTGCATTATTTTTGTCAACATAGCCCAGACTTTGGCCCTCATTTAAGGGGATTTGGAGTAGGGCAGCGCAGCAAGTCATCTATGTCAAAGGGAAAGGGAAGGAATGCACCAAATGTATGCAATAGGGTGTGTTAGAAATGGGGGTCTATAGTTCGCAGTGGTTTGCACCCTGTCCATGTAGGGACCCTTATTCTAGTTAGTGTAAGGAAGTTACACACCCAAGATCAAGAAAATCACAGCTCACCACCTTGGTAGTTTGGCATTAGCAGACAGGCTTATCTCAGAGGCAATGTGTAAAGCATGTGTACATAAAACACACAGTAACACAGTGAAAACACTACAAATGGACACCACATCAGTTTAGAAAAATAACCATTCTTTATCTAAACCAAACCAGGCCAAAACAACAAAAATACAACATACATAAGCAGAGAACCCATTTTTTAAAGGTTTAAGCAAATTTAGTCTATAGAACTCGCTGGATGTGTGGAGTAAGCACAGAGTACCTTTGATGCAACAAAAACGAGATGAAAAACAGCCGCAGAGGAGCGAAGCATCAGAAGATACAAGCAATGTGTTTATTATGAGTCCTTAGAGAATGGAGATTTCAGTTCTGCTGCATGGCAAGAGAAGTGTTGCATTGATTCCTTACTATGAGGGGGAACGATACGTCGAATTTTGTACATGTAACCCTGGATCTTTACTGCAAGGCGACATCACTGTAGACATGGCACACTAGTGTGATGCATGGAAAATCCAGGCATGCTGGAATGCTGTGGCAGCGAAACAGGCGCTGTGCTGGTTTTCCAGCCACATGGCAGGTGATCCGACAATTCCTTCAGCTGCACAGCAGGAAGTCGGAGTAGGGGTCTCAGACATCGGAGGCTCTGGGTGTGGAGATCAATAAGCTGGATGGCAGGCACTGCGTCGATTCTTCAGCCGCAGCGATGCGTTGGTTTTTCAACTGCACAGCATTGCT
This sequence comes from Lissotriton vulgaris, assembly GCF_964263255.1. Classification (NCBI taxonomy): domain Eukaryota; kingdom Metazoa; phylum Chordata; class Amphibia; order Caudata; family Salamandridae; genus Lissotriton; species Lissotriton vulgaris. The sequence continues at coordinate 1,475,861,961 of NC_141685.1, forward strand.
GCGGGAGAAAAAACTGTTGCTGAAGGGCGATGTGTGGATTTACAGTACTTGAAGCAGCAAAAACACCTCCAAGGGCCCAGAACTGTGTTTGTCACTAATAGGCAGGTCAGAACACTCAGCCTAGGAGTTCAGGGGAGCTGCAGGTGAAATCTTTGATGGCGCTAAAAGTTCCAAAAGGAGGCAAGCACACACAAGCCCTAGGAGAACCTTGACAAGCTGGATAAGAAAGTAAAGTCCAGTCCTTTCACTGCTCAAGACAGAAGCAGCAAGCAGCAGGCCAGCCCATCATCACACCAAGCAGAGTGGCAGTTTCCCTCATACAGCTTCTCCAGCTTCTCTTATTGACAGGATCTTCTCCTGATCCTGAAGTGTTCTAAAAAATGTGGGGTTACTGTCCAATACTTATACCCCTTTCCACCTTTGAAGTAGGCATACTTCAAAGTATAGCCTTTGTAATGCACAGATCCAGCCTTGCCCTGACCTGGATCTAGACACACTAAAAGAGGGGGCTATCAGGATATGCAGGGTCCACCTTAGCTCCCTTTGTGTAACTGTCTAGAGTGAATGCAAAAACAGTCCAGCTGGATTCATTTTGGGCATGGATTCCACAGAGGTACAGGATAGTAAAGCAAGAAAATGCCCACTTCTAAAAGTGGCATTTTGAAACACACAATTTAAAAACCACTTCACATAAAGGTGTGTTTTTTAAATCATGAGTTCAGGGAACCCAAACTCAAAATCTCTATCTTTTCCCAAGTGAAAGGTACACTTGTAAAGTGTTACGAGGGAGCTCCAATGATAACATATGGGAGAGACCTTCCGTGCAATAGTAAAAAACGAAATTGCCATTGCCGGTATTTCAGTATCAGTACACATAAAACGCACCAGTACTTGTCCTATCTTTCACATACATTGCACCCTGCCAAGGGGGCTACCATGGGCCATCCTTATGGGTGCATTATATGTAGTAAAAGGGAATGATTGGGCCAGGCACTTTTGTGCACTTGACTAGTTGACATGGCAATTTAAAACTGTACTAAAAGACACTGCAGGAGCAGGTCTGGGACATGTTTGTAGGGCTACTCATGGGGGTGGCACAATCAGTACTGCAGGAGAGCTATTATTTGTTTTACAGGCCCTGAGCACATGCAGTATACTTTACTAAGGGCTTACCAGTAAATTAAATATGCCAATCATGGATAACCAATTACAATCATAAATTACACATGGAATACTTGCACTTTAGCACTGATCATCAGTGGTAAAGTGCCCACACTTCAGAAACTGGCAAAAATGAACTGCAGCACACAATCAAGAAACAGGAGGGCAGAACCTAAAAAGACAAGAAGAACCACCCCAAGGATGCCAGATCTAACATGTGTCCCCCCAGCTGAAAGTAGGGAGAACACCCCAACCTCCTTGGTGTTCTCATCACTAAGGTGGAAGAACCTGGAGAGACCATCGCATGTTCTGTGCCAGGGCGGTGTTGCACCGTAAAGTCCATTCCCTGTAGAGAGATGTGTCCCATGTGGTCTGTCTGAACCCGGTAGTGAGTCCCAAACAAGTAGGGCCTTTGCTTCTTCAGTGTCCAGACCACAGAAAACATTTATCTTTCAATAGTACTCCACCTCTGCTCTTTGGGAAGTAACCTCCTTCTAATGAAGGCTACAGGTTGATCTAGACCCTCTTCATTTAGGTGTGAGAGTGCCGCCCCACTCCTTGCTCTTTCGGCGCATTGGTTGAGGAGATCAGCCAGTACCCAGTTGTTAAATCAAACAAACTGAGGAACTTTCACAGCTCCTAGCTGATCTAGGAGCTCATCAGCTTTGGGGATGGGGTGTGCGTCAGTCTTAGTGAAGGCGTTGAGCCCCGGTAGTCCATGCAGAACCACAGTTCAGGTGTGGCAGTGGGTGCAGAACCTTGGGAGCCAAGACCACTGGGCTGGACCAAGGACTGCTGGATGGCTCAATCACCCCTAGCATCTTGGAAACCTCTTCCTTGATGCTGACTTTTATATTGTTAGTCAACCTGTTGTGTCCACATCATGAGAGCACCAATGGGTGACTCCTGAAATCAAGGAAAACAGAGAGGTGAATTATCCCAGAAACTGGCAACATTTCCTCTGCTGTTCCAGGGTCATTGTAAGGGAAAGATGCACTCCCTCTATCAACCTGTCATGCTCCTTGGTAGCCAGGAGGTTGGGTGGTGGCTCACTCTCCTCTTCCATTCTGTCATCTGTTGCCAAGAGCATGGTCAACTCAGACCTCTCAACGTGGGACTTGAGGCGATTGACATAATGACCTTTAAAGGGTTCTTGGGAGTCTTGTGGTTCATCAAGTAAGAGGCATCACTCTTGCACTACTTCACCTTAAAAGGCCCAGACCAATGGTCTTGCAAGGTCTGGGGTTCCAAGGGCACCAGTACCCACAGTTAATGACCAGGCTGAAACTCAACCACAGTGGTATTCTGCTCATACCATTGATTTATGTCATCCTGGATAGCTTCCAGATTCTCCTGTGCAAGTTTCCGGCAGCTGGCTCTCTGGTTACAGAATACCAGCATGTAGCTAACTACATCCTGTGATGGCTTCTTGGAAGCTTGGTCCCAGCCTTCCTTTACCAAACTGAGAGGTCCTTTCACAGGGTGCCTATACAAAGGGGCTGAAGCCAACCCCTTTCTGCGGTACCTCCCTGTAGGTGAACAAAAGACATGGCAGGAAGACATCCCCCTTATTCCTCATGGGTTCCTGGCAGACCCATATTCATGCCTTTTAGGGTTTGGTCAAATCTTTTATTCAGCCCATTCCTTTGGGGGTGTAAACGAGTGGAGTACTTGTAGGTTATGCCACACTCCTCCGACATGGCCTTGATGTACCCAGACCTGAAGTTAATACCCGGTCAGATACCACCTCCTTGGAGAAACCCACATGGCTAAAGATCTCTGTACCCCAGCCATGGGGGCGGCCATGATGGCAGACGCAATCTAAGGAGCTCCGTATCGTGGCCTGAGAATCCTCAAATACTCCTGCACACTCTGTGGGCATTACACCGTCCCAGTTGCACTAGAGGAACCCCACAGCTTGTGGAGCTCATCAGGAGCTGCCGAATGGGACAAGGCGCCTCACATGATGAGATATGGCTACTAGGCCCATAGGGCCCGTGGCATTACGGTGAGGCATGGCCAAAGCTGGGCCGCTCTGTATGCACTGCTGCCTGTGGCCACGTGCTGCAACTTGGATTGCGCCCCCACTGATCCAGGCGGGGGGCTGCATCGATCCGGATCTGCACCAGCTCACAGAGCATCTGACGCCACTGAAGCCGCTCGATGCCAGGTGGGAGCAGCGGGGCACATACCCTTTTGGGGACAGCAGGCCACACCAGAAGCCTCGAAGGTGAGTTGACCATGAACAGCGAACAATTCTTGCAGCTGGTGGAGCCTGACATAAGCCGCTGGTAGGGGCGGGTCGCCTCTCTTGATGAGCCACGGCCACCAGGTCCACGGCACCATGTCGAGACACAGCCAAAACAAGGTGGCTCCCTGCGGACTGCCAAGAGTGGCTGCTCACCAAGACGTATATCATGCCCCCCTGATCCGATCGAAGCAGCGAGGCGCCTACCTTCCCTTGGGGCCAACCGGCCACACTGGTGCTTTGGAGGTGAGGTGGAGGCTGTCACTGGGAGGCTCCCTTCCTTACTGGGTGGGGAGGGCTGTAGAGGCCTGATGGGACCGGCTCGACCCAGATGAGCGGATCCGTGAGAGGATCTCGGCGGCGCTTGGGAGGCCCATGTACGTGCAGATTTGATCTCTGGGGGGGCTCCCATGCTGTGGTGGATGTGTGCAGGCCTGCTGCTTGGGGCTTCCCTTCCTACTCTGGACACTTACTGGCAGAGCGACTGCCTATACCTGGGTTGCAGTGGTGTAACTCCCACTCCCCTAAACTGAGTTTGACCTGTGGAGCAGGGGCGCTCATCCGAGGCTAGGTTGGACTGGCCTGCCGGGCCTACAGTGAGGCCTGCAATGACGCTCGTGCCAAAGGAGGAGAAGATCTGCAGGCTGCGGCGGCCCAGGCCCTGGCTTGCTTGCTTGCTGGCCCTGGAGAGCTGTTAGTGCGCATCTGAGCTGGTCGACCAAGACCTGCAAAAAATGGGTGAGAGGCAAAGCTGAGACCTGGACTGTGAGGATGTGTGCCAACTCAGTTGTATTGGTTTGACTGACAAGTGTGGCACAACGTTGGGTGATCTGAGTGAGCAGGGAAGCACCCTGCCGAGTGCGTGCCCATAGGACCTAACAATGTGTGATCGTGTGGGGCCCTATACTGCAGAATGTTGAACTGTAAATGGATGGGGGGCTTTATATATATGAACTGTGAGCAGAGAGCCTGCTGCCTGGTCATCGCGGTGTGATTAGAGGGCTCCCATACATGAGCTGGGTAGCGTACCTAGCAGAGGCCCCAATTAGTCCCAGTTCGCATGATGCCCACCAAGGATGACCTACTAACATGTGGTGGGCTTACAGTAGAGATCTACTGACATGCTGGGGCTTATCCAGGGACCCACGAGGGGTTCGGTCCACCGTGGTGATTTCACTGGACAATGAATACGGCTGAGCTCCGCCAAAGTGAACTGTAACTGATGGGGTGATGTAGTTATAGAAGTGGCTGGCCACATTGCGCGCATCAGATGCCCGACTGAACATGCAAACCTATGCAGTGTGTGGTGTACGTGGAGAGGCCTCCCACCATTCACAGGCCCTGCATGGGCACACAGGAGGAAAGCCCGTCGTGCCTTTGCTATACAGCTTCATGACACCTGAAGCACAGCATGGGCAGAAACAGGACAGGTGCAGAGGTCACAAACCCTCAGCCAGCACCAGACCTCACGCAGCAAGCCCAGTCTGTTGCAGCGAGCGGCCAGTGACAGACCACACTGGAAACCAAAATAGACTTGGTGCTCTAAGCGGTGGCGAGCATCAGTGAAACCCTAGTACAAACCAGAGCATCCCTAGAAAGCTGCATTGACAAGGTCACTTCGGACTTTACCCTCCTGCATGCTGACTGCAAGAAGCTGGCAGCAAAGGTAGGAGATCTGGCTGCGGAAACTGCTGAGATTGCCCCAATCACAAAGGCGCTGGCCATTGAAGTGCAGGAACTCAATGCGCGGCTACTGTCACAGGAGTACAGAGTGGATGGTGCGGAGGGCTGCTCCAGCCCCAACAATGTCCGTGTTGTGGGACTGCCGAAGGGTGTGGAGGGCCGCGATGCGTTTGCCTATGTGGAATCCTGGATGAAATCCTTACTGCCCGTGGAGTCGCTCTCTCCTTACTTTGCAGTGGAGCAGGCACACAGGGTGCCATCAGGCTGCCCCCCACATGGGGCAAGACTCCAGCCATTCCTATTCCGAGTGGTGAATTTCAAAGACAGAGACACGGTACTCCGCGAAATCAGGCGCTTGGAATCCTTCGTGGTGGACAATTCCTGGGTCCTTTTCTTCCTGGACTATGCCACAGGTGTGCAGAACAGGTGCTGCACTTTTCTCCCTATTAAAAGACGATTGCTCGACCTTGACATAAAATACTCCCTCATATTTCTGGTTCAGCTCCGAGTGGTTGCAGATGGGTCCACTGACTTCTTCAATGACACTGTAGGTGCATGGGACTGGCTTGAGTCCATGGGCAATCATAGCTCGCCCAGTCAGAGAGGGGCAGCAGGAGGGTCGAACACAAGGGGGCGCAGAAACTGGCGCAGAAGACGCAGGGCATGGATGGTGGATTCACAAAGGCAACTGAGGGCGGCCCTGATCCAGAACAGGTGTTCCAAGAGAGACAAGGCGTCCTCAGAGCAGTAAAGAAAATGAGAAGCAGGTGACCTAGCAGAAACTCGGATACTTCCTCTGAACACTCGCTGAGTGGGGACAGTTCTCTGGCCATGTGGCCTACTGGTGAAGGCTCGCAGCCACTTCCTGTGGTGACACCGCAGACTGCGGTCGCTTTAATGTAAAGATATGTCATATCTGTCGCCCAAACTTGTAAACACCTGTGCGCAACGTAGGGTAGCCAGCAATGCAGGTCAGTCAGACGCCTCACAAGACACCCCACTTACAATAGACGTGGGGCGTGCTTGGTCCCACAGGTTCCCTCAACACATCCGTGCAGGCTGTTGGACGTCCTGTGCACCGCACAAGTTTAATACACCACGCACATTCACTTGAGTCAAACAAGCCCACAGCGCAGTGGTACTCCCTGCTACCTATACGCCAACAAGCCACTTCCCCCTTGACATGTTTGAACCGGCGTGCATAGCCAACACTTGCCATATGACATTGTCCAGTGTTTGGGCAGATAACTGTTGTCCCTCTGCTCTACCCAAGTTATGTCTGACACTACTCCCTCTCATGCCAACTCTGCGTAGCATCATTCATACATACTTTTACCATTTATGCTTGCAACACACGCTCCCTGTCTACACTAGGTGCAGCTGTCTCGTCCCAGGGATGTTGGGTCGGACGAGCGCAGTGCTACACTCCTGTCTTGCAGTGTGCCACACACCAAAGTAACCACCTGGAATGTCAGGGGGCTGCATTTACCGTCACATAGAAACAACATCTATGCGTACCTTAAACACCACAAAACTCACATAGCGCTCCTACAAGAGAGGCACATATCGCAGCCTACGATCTGCAGACTGCAGCAGAAATGTCAAGGGCAGGTGCTGGCTACTGGCTATATCCTCATACGCCAGGGGGAACTAATCTGGATTAGACCAGGTAAACTTTTTACATCAGAAAAGACCAAGATTGATGCCTATGGCAGATATGTCTTGTCTAGAGGAAAACTAAGCATGGGCGAATTTTGCGAATTCGCAATTTGCGAATTTGCGGATTTGCGAATTCGCAATCCGCAAAATTCGCGAATTTGTGCAAATTTGCGGATTTTTCTTTTTTGGCATGTTTGCGGGGTGATTTGCGTGTTCGCGGGGCGCTTTGCGTGTTCGCTGTTTTTTTTTGCGAGACCGCTCGTTGTTGTGCCATTCTGCCCTCTGCCCCACTCGTTCTTGTGCCCTTCTGCCCTCTGCCACACTCGTCGTTGTGCCCTTCTGCCCTCTGCCCCTCTCCTGTTTTATTTTAGAATGGCGCCGGCAAGCTGCCAGCGCCATTCTAAAATAGTTACTAAGTTAGCTTCATCAGCAAGCACTAATAGATAAAATAAAGCAGGTGCTCGAATTCAGTTAAACTCGAGCACCTGCTTCAATTTTTGCTTCCTGTTGAAGCTAACTTAGTAACTATTTAAGAATGGCGCTGGCAGCTTGCCGGCGCCATTCTAAAATAGTTACAAGCTTGAAGCTTGAACTTTTGCCCCCCGGATTTGTTTCACTCGTGGATTCGCGGATTTTCGGCAAATTCGCGGGAGTTCGCCGATTGCAAATTTGCCGAAAATCCGCAAAATCCGCGAGCGGAACGGATTTTGCGCCCATGCTTAAGAAAAACTAAACAGGAAGTGCATAGTGTTAGGCTCCATTTATGCCTTGAACATGAACAAGAGCGCGTTCTGGACCACACTATCTGACATACTATTGCACTGGTGCGATGTACCGCGGCTGCTTGGCTGCCATTTTAATGCGGTTCTAGACACCAACAATGACAGGTCCTTCCCTCCTTTGACACACACTAATGCAGGTTCTATTGCATGAGGGCTGGGTGAGAGGCTGTGCTGCTGGGGGCTGTCTGATGTCTGGAGGGCACTTAACCTGCAGTTGTGCCTTTACTCCTTCTATTCTCATCCACATGATATGCATGTCCATATTGACCACTTCGTAGCATCCCAGCAGGTGCTGCCTCAGTGTGCTGTAGCAGATTACATGGGTAGAATGCATTCAGACCACAGTCTCCACACGCTACAGTTGCGGGCGATGAGGAGGGACCCACTCCTGTCTCTAGAGACTGCAGCCCCTGGCACTGGAGGACCCCACTTTCAGACAGGCAGTAGATGAGGCAATAGGCACATATTTTGAGGATAACACTGTCTCTATTACAGACACAGGGCTACTATGGGATGTGGGTAAGGCTGCGATTAGAGGGCGTTGTCTAGGTTTAAGCTGGCCCATTAGAAAACAGCTTGATGACGAGATAAGCTGCATTGAGCGCACCCTCACTAGCCTAGATGCCAAATTGTCCGGCGGTGGAGATACACAGTTGGCGTTAAACATGCAAAGACAGGCATATGGAGATACTGGAGAGGTTGCGATGCCTAAATTACACCTCACATGCAGCAGACACCCATGCTGCAGCTGATAGGGTGGGCAGGCTCCTCACACATGTGATCCGACAGGAGTATGCACAGACACCTATACTGCTCTTGCTGTCGGCCAGTGGTCAAATACTCACCAAACAATATGATGTGCACAAGGAATTTGTGTCTCATTACACTAAGGTATACAATTCAGTGTGTTGCGCGACTGCTGAGGAGCTGTACTTCTTTCTCTCTCCACTACACCTGCCACAAATAACCACCGACCAGTGTAGGGAATTGAATGAGCCGATTGTATTGCCAGAGGTGCAGGAAGCGATAAGATCATTGGCTAGGGGCAAGGCTCCATGGCAGATGGCTTCCCGGCCGAATATTCCAAGGCATGTCAGCAAATGTTAAAGGTTCTGCGGTGGGATTGTTTGTTTTCAGTACTATGGCGCTCAACAGGTAGTGGATGAGTTGAAGGCTATGTCTGTTTGGAGTTGGTGCAAGTGGGTCAGAGAAAACCCTAAACTCTGAGGAACAGGGATGTCAAAGATCCTTCCCTGTGGTTACTTGTAAGCAGAAAGCCAATGCACACAACAATTCAATGTGATATCAATCATCACCAACAAATGTTGAAAAAGAAGTACCACGGATGTGCTCTTTTTGTGTCGTTTTTTAATTTTTCTGCAATATATTTTTTAGAACATGAAACCAGCCGACACGTGTTTCGTCAAGCAGGGAGTTAACCCGTGACTCTTCAGGGCTGTCAAATGGGCATGAGGAACGTGGTCGGTGGAACGGTGATAATTCCGACCCGGTCCTAATCAGGTGTTAACGCAGGGCGTGGTTAATTATGGAAATACGTCTGGGTCAATGTTTTAACCGATGAAAAACGGCGGGTGATGCCGTGAGTAGAGTAAAAGTTCTTGTGGGTCACATCTGGGGTTCAATGTCGTTCAGGTCTGGATTGGAAGCGGGTCTCGACGGGTATGGTGAAGACCTACCCATACCCGGCGAGACCCGCTTCCAATCCAATTGAGCTGGGTACATTGCAGGGCTACCCACTCTCACCATTGCTATTTGCGCCGGCCATCGAACAGCTGGCTGAGTCACTGCACGGGGCGAGAAAAAGACTGGGGAATCCCCTTAGGTGACGGCATGCACAGAGTCTCATTGTTTGGGAACAACCTGCTTATTTATCTCAAAGATGTCAGATCACCCTGTACATCGATAGAGCGAATCCTAAACCGGTCCTCAGAAGCTTGTTTCCGGTCCAGGGAAGGCATGGCTTGGCAGTTCGGGCTGGACTGTTCCCATGAGGCACAGGGTCAGACTGATTTGCATATAGCCATGTCTGAACTGGGGTGGCAGAGTGGGCTAAAGAACGGTGATGGATTAAACCCAGATCTTTTGACTGGGTGTGAGTGTTTGATTGGTTCTGATGCTCCGTCCATTACCACCCCCTTTTGTACCGCTTTTGGCCGCCATAAGTGTGGCAGGGTATACTCAGACGTGAGTCCCTTGCTCACTTTGCCACTGAATTCAAACAAGCCAGGCTGAAGACGGCGGGAATGCCAGAAACCGGTCCTCGGAAGATTGTTTCCGGTCCAGGGAAGGCATGGCTTGGCAGTTCGGGCTGGACTGTTCCCATGAGGCACAGGGTCAGACTGATTTGCATATAGCCATGTCTGAACTGGGGTGGCAGAGTGGGCTAAAGAACGGTGATGGATTAAACCCAGATCTTTTGACTGGGTGTGAGTGTTTGATTGGTTCAGATGCTCCGTCCATTACCACCCCTTTTTGTTCCACTTGAACTGGGACAAATCATGCCTCTATCCTTTATCGGAGACCAGGCCGAAACCCCGTCTGACCCTCAGTGACAAGCCAATCCATTGGCAGGAGTCGGAATTCCTACATCTGGGAATACTTGTCTATAGAGAGGCTGCTGATCTCCTTGAAGGTAATTTGATTTGAGCCATCATGGCAATACGGCCACAGATGACTTTCTGGGGTACTCTCCCCCTGACAGTCATGGGGAGGATAGCACTGCTGAAGATGGTGGTTCTCCCGTGACTGCTGTACCACTTTGTAAATGTGCCTCAAACTCTTACTGTTCAACAGCTTAGAGTTAGACATCAGAAGATTCATCTGCGGTGGGTCGGGTAGCAGAGTAGCACTAGTCAAAATGTACCCCTCAACAGCTAGCGGGGGCCACTCGCTGCCTCACATGGAGCAGTATTATCTTGCAGCCCAGCTCCAGTGGATGGAGAGATGGCTCAACGCATGCTATCTGGAGGACTCAGTGGCTTGTGCCCCAGGACTCACTCACCCACAGGTGGTAGCGTTGTTCCACCCTACCAGAAGGGGGAAGCCGCCTGCCCAACTCCGAGTAGAGGTCGCTCACTACTGCTTCTGTCGCAGTCTGCGACTCACGCATCATGTGACCCCATATGCACTGTCTCTTCCCATTCTTGGCAGGCCTAGGAGTCACCGACCAGTTTCTAGTGTGGAGCTATCCCAGTGGGAGGAAGCGGGTATTCTAACACTGGGGGATTTATATACCGACGGGCAACTCCTGCCATATGAAACTCTAGCAGAGGATACGGGACTTCGGCAAGGTCAGTTTCTGTTACACGTGGCGGTGGTACGCGTACTACATGAGACATGGGGTGAGATTGCTCAGGAGCCGGCCACACACCTGACTGTGACGTACCATAAAAATAACATAAGGAGCTATACTTACCAATAGCCCAATACCAATTACCACATAACCAGTCAGTTGGCAGTGAAGAAAGTTCAATTGTTTATTATGCAAAATACTCTCCCATCCTCACCCACCAAGGTGCTCGGAGAAGACTGTTGGCTTACATTCAAAACAGCACATATATACTTTCAGCAAGGTACATGAAGTCGCCGTAAATGGAAACACACTACTTGGCTCCTGGTCCTCGAGGAAGAACCATATATGGCACACATGATTAGTTCAAAGCTCTGCTTAGTTATTATTGGGGAGGTCAGGAGGGGTGACTCCATTTCGTCCCGGTGCCCAGGAGTGCAGGCACGGCACCTACAGGAATGCGCTTATCGCACCCAAAGCCAGCTGCGACCTTGGGTGCCAGGGCAGGGAAAGAATAGCGTGCATTCAGCTGCTTTCAGTAACTCAACTGACATCCACTGGAAGGTAACAAGTGATTACTGTTCGTGTCTAACATTACAGAGGAAGATGGCATCTGTATGGTTCTCGGCCTACACGAAGTTAACAGAACACACGAACAGCATATACCCTTACCCACTAGCTAAAACAGATATAGGTTAGACGTAATGCATACTCACACGAAAGAGTATATAGATACATCATGGTAACACAACATATATATATGTCTAATACCACTGACATAGGGGAAATCGGATTTAATCCCTCAGAACCGCCCTTTTAGCATGATGTAGCTAACTAACAGGGAAGTCAGTCTTCAAAAATCCCTTCATCAATCTGCATGATATCCTTTATTTCCTGCTGCACTAATTGAGCTTTTACTGCTGCTGGGGAAGTACTTGTCACAGAGGAGGCAAGTTTAGTAGCACAGTAAGAGCAACAAGCGGGCCCACACTGTATGCAGAGGCAACAGATAAATATGAAACCAGCAATACCTGCCAGTATCATCAAAATTTTCCACCCCCAGGTGGACAATAGACCCCAAAACCAACCCGATAAAGACCAGGTACCAGTATCTGCATGCACTTCAGATGCCAAGCGATGCAACTTCTGAATGGCCAAATGAACAGAAGGAGTGGAGTCAGGAATATACACGCAGCAAGAACTACCTATCACGCTGCATGCTACTCCTCGATCAGCCAAGATGACGTCTAAAACCATTCGATTCTGAAGCGAGACGAGTCTCGTAGCTTGAAGCTCTACAGTTAAATTGGTCAATATACCTGCGGTAGTATTGATAACTCTTTTGACAACCCTAGACAGACGCTGTACTTCCTTACTAGTGATAATGGGTCCCAAAATAGGAAATACTCCCTTCACAATATCAATAAAGTGCTGCTCAGGTGTATCTGTTTGATCTATTTCAGTGGTATCTATATATCGTTCATTTCTAATGAGGGGAAAACTCCGCTTATCTAATCGATGATCCTTATGATAATTAGAAGGGGCTATATATACTGGGGGGTACAAGAAAGACAAATAGCAACGGCCAGCCCAACCTAGAGGAAGCCATGTATATGCATTTTCTCCACAGACGAAATATTCATTAGGGGGAGTCAATAATGGGGGACTACTGAAGGTACGCAGTCGATAAGTATAATTACATCGACTTTCTCCTACTGAACTGTATCCTGCTCTCTGAACACAGAAGGCCGAAGTACCAATTATTATGGGCACCGGGATTGCTTTGTCAACTGTAACATTTCTCTCCTAAAACTGCTGAAAATACTGGGTAAAATTGAATTCTGCAAAATCAAGGATTTCAGTTTTCAAACAGGTGACGTTTTCATGTTCAGTATACAAGTTCATACATGCGTTTGGATCTAAAGACCCCTCCTCATCATTTCCCTTCGGGTCAAAATCTTGTTGCGTTTCTATATTTGCTAAAATCATCTCATAGTCCTTCTCCGAATATCTTTGGGTGTCTACTTTATAATGCATATACATCATTGAGAGTAACTTAAACCATGCTTCACAACTTCCTAAATAGGACAGGGGTAAAGAGATAAATAGATCATGTTTATGCATAACGGAGGGCAGAAGGCCACAAACCCAACAATTTGTAGTATTCGTAGCAATATGTGTTTGACGAAGCATTCCCACAAATAAATTTTTCGTATAAGTCTGACGGTGCCTTTCTTTATGCGGGGCAAAAGTATAAAATATATGTTCTAGATGCGGGGTAGTTGTTCCCAAGACAGTATGCATAGGATGACGATATTCCAAATATACAAACACACTCATTAATATTATCAACAAAATCGTTATTGTGACCACAAAGGCTTTTTTGACACGCATGGTCCAACTAGAAAAAATGGGTATTTATGCAGGGTAATAACGGGGTGCAATAGGATGTTCCTCTTCGGGAACGAAACAAACAAAAGGGTACATGCTAGCTAAAAGTCCTCAACTAAACTCGGGCAATGCAGTCCAGCCTGCCAGAGGGTGCTTCTTTCCTGTGTCCATCTAGAGTCTCACAGGCAGGCTCCTATCGTTCATCACAAAGCAAACCAAAACAGATCCTCACGTTGGGGTTATGCTCTCACATAACCCTTGAAGAAACACAACCTGGGCCCCCTTTAGAGGAAATTCAGTCTTTCTTTCTGAACAGAGCAAATAAAATGTTCCAGGCTCTCAACATGTTCAGTCCAGTGTCTCGCTCAGTACCCCAGAAAGGTTTCTAACAAACCCTATTACTCAAGTCTTACCCTATCTCCTTCCATCTTCACCTGGGGTACCGCGTCGTCTGGGAAGCTGTTGTAAACTTTCTTGAAACCGGACAGGAACAACTATCACTAAAACCTGCAGGGCTGTGAGTAGGCGGAGGCGCAGGACTACCTGTCCCAGGAGCGCCCGCCCGCCCGCCCTCATTGAAGCCACCTGGGCAGCTCTCCCTGCAGGCTCCTCCTCCTTTTTCCTCTTCAGAACCTTACAAAATAAACGGCTGAGCCCCGCTGCGCGGGAGCGACCGGGCGAAGCCCGGGACAAGGGCGGGACAGTCTGAGACAGTCCGCGACTGTCAGAGACTGGACTGGGCCAAGAACGCTGTCAAAAATACTGGTGAGTTAATCCGTCACTAACGGTAGTTCGTGATATCTCAGCAATTACTGAAGGATATAAGGGGAGGTTTCATACACTTTTGATAGTAGCGGCTCCTGGAACATAGGCTTGTTGTACATCTTGGGTCACTGTGTGTATCTATAGTTGTTATCAGCATGTCTAAACAAAAACTAGGTACACTACCTGTAAACACAATAGATAATTATTTATTTCAAGTGGTCACCAAGATTAATAACGATAGAAGGTCCTCTCTGGGATTGAGCCCAACTTCTAGCACCAATCCAATTGAACTATCTCGAACTAACCTCATTGAACCAGAAAACATTAGTGAAACATTGGTGCTCTCCCAAAACATGACTGAGAGCCCCGCTGATAATGTGTCCCCACCTACCACTTCTAGTAATACTGATGAGGTTGTACAAGCTGGTGTTGACCCGGACCTAGAAATTGTGGAGGATAACACCTTAACCCCAGTACCTGTCCCTGCGCCTAGGGTGACCAAAGGGCCCACTAAGGGCCAACCCAGGCGCGGTGGACTTCGTTATAGTAAGAATAGACCCGCAACTCCACCTCGGAAAAATAGTGTAGAGGACACAGGGGGTGAGGACGAAGGCACTATGCTATGGGATGAAGCCAATATCAAGAAACTATTGGGAATGTTTGATCAAAAAATGAGGGGAATAATAAAGCCACTCTTATCTAAGATTGACCATCTTACAGATCAGGTTAATAAGCTTGAGGGCCTCTTGTTGAATACAAATGAATGCTTGGGGGAACTGTCAACCAAGGTAATAGATAATATAGAGCTAAAAAATCATAGGGAAGATGGAACTAGAGGAAATGGGGATACTCTGGTCCTGACTCAACCACTCATCCCTACCCCATGCTTAGCAACAAACAGCAACCTCCCTACAGATCCATTATTAATTAGTACCGAGACCAATGAAGATCCTCTTGTGGAATCTGGACCAATGGAACTAGTTGTTGAAGCTTCCCCACTGATCCTTGTCCTAGCTAATGTACCAACTTTGAAGCACGGACAGATAGAGTCTCCCCAATCACTTCTAAGTAAAGCCCTATACTGGCTGACTAACAACATGCATATCTCCAACTGGGGCAAACAAAAACTGTCAGAGGAACTACTAACTGTCAGAAGGGTAAAATGGATAGGTAATAGCCCAAAATGATTTGCAGGCGACTGTGTTGTACTTAATTTTAGAGGACTGGAAGTGTTGCCTGGAATCTTACCCAATCTTCTGCCCCCACAACGTAGAACAGCAGAAATTATCCCCCTTACACTTGACTTCTTCTATAGTAGGAGAGGTTTTATTGCTAGACCCAGTGTCCTGAGGACCAAATAGACCACAGTGACACATAGAAGGGGTGGGGTTGGGAGCGGAGATGGGGTTGGAGGTGCCCGAAGATGTGACTGGGGTATAAACCTCGAAAACAGATTCACCGCCCTATCAAACCTAAATGAGTGCGATTGACTCACTCACCAACATAATATGTTAGGACACTCCAACCCTGTGAAAACGGATAATGGTAACATTAGTAAGGAGGGTCCTTTAGCTCTGATACAGCCAGACAATAGTAAGCTGACATCTGATAGTAGGAAAAGTGTGGGGAGATTATTTAATCTGGAAGGGCATAGTAATTCAGTCCGGGGTAACGGCAGTGACCCAACATTTGTATCGCATCAGGATGAATCATGGGTTGGCCCCTTAAAATTGCCACCCACAAATATCTCACCACAGAATATAACCGTAAGCGATCTCCCAAGATCTGTCCAAACAGGGTCCACAGGAGATAATCCATCATTGTCCTTCATTTCCTGGAATCTTGCAGGGATAGCGAGCAAAGTAACATCACCTGATTGGTGTGCCTTCATTGACCTGCATGATATTATATTATTCCAAGAAACATGGTCACTAAGCCCTGTGCACCGGGTGGGGTACCTCAATTTTTTCATTCCTGCAGTGGCAAATGGTAAAGGTAGACCTTCAGGAGGCATGCTGATTTGGATTCGACAATCATTGAATTGCATGATTAAACAAAAAATGCTTCCTACTGGGGATATTCTATCAGTAATCATTAGTTGGAACAACGGTGAAGGCCTAGCCCTTTTTAATATATACGTTAGGGGGGTCAAAGGGGGAAAGACCTCAGAAGTAATAAAGGTCCTTGAACAGGAGCTAGAATCCTTGCCCATAGAACAGTTTATTATTATTGGGGGGGATTTAAACACTACTTTCGAACCCCTGGGACAGGAGGATAAATTTCTCGCTGAGGAAGAGGACAGTAAATGGGGTATCCCCCAGCTTGAGATTGTTGCAGTCAAAAGATGGAGTACGGTGGCTATTCAAATAAAGAGCCTCTGTCTAGCTAGAGGGCTCGGAGCCGCAAATGGTCGCACATTCTCTGATCGTGCTGGAAACAACACGTTTGATAACGGGCGGGCACGCAGTAGAATTGATTATTTCCTGATAGATATCAGGGCTTGGAATAAACTGGTAGATATGTCCATAGTGAAAAGAATGGAAAGCGATCATAATCCGCTGTGCATGGTCTTCAAGCCCTACATAGAGGAAAGGGGGGGAAGCCCAGAAGATGAGAGGGTGACCCTGGATCTAGTAAGTTCAAATAATCAGCGACATCTAAAATGGGGAAAGCTAGTAGAGGATGAGGGGATGCTAGACGAACTTTAGAAAGTAGTAGGAGAGGAAGTAAACCGCCTAAATTCATTCTCACGTAACGCCAACTTTCGAGACATTGTGATGGAGGCCCACAACAAACTCTTTCTTAGACTACAAACATTCTTTTTAAAACCAGCAAGTAGTAACAAGGGTAAAAACACCAAAGTTGTCAGGGGTGGTATGACAAAAGCTGTAGACAGGCACGGTACAAACTTAGTAGAGCACTCAATGCTGCTGCTGTAAGAGAAGCTAGGGACATCTACAGATGTACACAAAAGCAAGCAAAGAAGCGGTGGGACGAGGAATTATGGTGCAGGCTTAAACTTGCATGTGCGGCCAAAGATTCGAAGGTATTTTGGTCCAAGGTAAAGTGGGGTAGGGGAGGGTCGGCTGCCTCTCCTCAAAACCATGTTGCCGTCGATGATTGGTTAGAATTTTTTAAACCACAATATGCTCGTAACCAGTCGCTATCTTGTGAAGCCCTGCCACCAACTGTTTATTTTAAGTACAATGTATTTAATGAAGATGATGTAAGTCTTGCCCATGACTGTGTAACGGGGGGAAGAGCGCCTGGCATGGATGGTATACCGGCAGATGTTTACTTAAATAACAGAAATGCATGGTGTAAATACTTTTCTTGGCTTGCCAATGCTCTGGCAATGGGTGGTGAAGTTCCCCTGTCCTGGAAAGGAGCTGAAATTATACCTGTGTTCAAAAAAGGGGATAAATCCCTTCCCAGTAACTATAGACCTATCAGTCTTATAGATTCTGCCCAGAAACTGATGGGTTGTATTGTTCAGAACAAGCTTCAAGTATGGATTGATGAAAATAATATTCTGTCTCCATACCAAGCAGGGTTCCGTCCTTTGACAAGTTCTATAGACCAGGTTTTTTATTTTATTGCTTTGTACTGGAGGAATGTCACCCTAAAAAACGGTCCTCTGTATGCTGTCTTTGTGGACTTAAAGTCAGCTTTTGACTTGGTCCCTAGGGACAAGCTTTGGAAAGTCTTAGCTGACGCAGGGATTAGCCAGGAACTTTTCACACTCATTATTCGATTGCATGAAAATAACTATGCCAAAATTAGATGGGGGTCGCAGGGAGAAGTAACTGAGCCCTTACCGGTAGAGCGCGGGGTGAGGCAAGGTTGCGTCCTAGCGCCCACACTGTTCTCGATATACATAAATGGCATAGTAGACTTTCTGGGAATGTCCCCCTCTGATGCCCCAACAATAGCTGGCTCGCATGTACCCGTCCTTATGTTTGCGGACGACACGCTTATATTATCACGCACACCAAGCGGTCTCCAAAAGGCGGTAAATGCATTTGGGGAGTTCTGTGACTTGCGAGGTTTAGAACTAAATACTAGCAAGACAAAGTTTATGTGCATGAACTGCCGGACATCATTTAAGGGTACAATTACCTATAAAGGCACACCCCTTGAGCAAGTAGATGCTTTTACCTACCTTGGAATAACTATTCAGGGGAACATGAAATGGAAGACACACACATATACTGCAGTATTAAAGTTTAGCCAAATAGTAGGAGCATTACTATCAAAACACAGAGCTTCTCCAACTAAACCGGTAAATTGTGTGCTTGAGATCTATCAAATGAAAGCAATAAGTGCCAGTTTATAAGGTTCAGAGTTATGGGGATTTAGTAACCTAGCAAACCTGACTACAGCAGAAAATAAGTTCCTTAGGGGTCTGGTAGGGGTGCCGCAAAGTACGCCTACTATTCCCTTAAAACTGGATCTTGGTAGGAAAAATATTGCGGACCTAGCGAGGTTGCGTCCACTGTTATATTGGAGGCGGCTAATGGTGACCCAGGAGTTAGCCCACTATGCCACAGCGTTGACAGATGTGGATTCATTTGACCAGTTTCATAAAATAGCCTGGTTGAAAGAACTACGAGGGTTATTGACAGAGCTAAAACTAGACCACCTGTGGGGTAACCAAGATGTGTCTTGTTTTCCCACAAAGACCGAGCTAAAGCAGATGTATTGGGAGATGGTGAATTTTAGAACTTTTGCCAAAGGTACTAGCTGTTCGATGTCGAGACTTTTTTTGGATTTAAAAATGTCTCCTCTGTGTGAAGCATATTGGGACCTGATTGAGAAGCCCCATGACAGAAAACTGTACTTTCAGTTTAGAGTTGGATCTCTCCCAGTTAACGTGTTTAAAAGAAATGGTCTACATCTTGGGATGAGCATTGTTACCACTGCAAAGATAAAGCCGAGCATGTCTCCCATATATTGTTTTGTTGCCCTTTATATGCAAACCCACATCATAAATGAATAAGACCTGTCTGCCTCAACATGGGGACACGCAACCAAGTGGCGGCACTTAGAATTCTGGAGACTGATTGTTCTCCATTGTTCGTAATTGCTGTTGCAAAGTTCTTGTCCTGGGCTTGGGCGATCCGAACACAAACTTTACTATGAAAAAAGCTGTGATGTATTGATGACTATATTTTTAAAAGAGTTTTTATCTGTGAGTAAAGATCAATGTTGATCTCAATAATGTTCAAAAGCATACTGTATTCGACTTTATAAATGTTCAATTCTTGTTTTAAATTTTTTTGTATGTAGATTAGTATTTATTGTATAGTGATAGGGTGGAAATGCTTTTATGACTGATGTCGAATAAAGCTTTGAAATTTCAAATTTGACAAAGCCCCTTCCGAGCCCCGTGTTTCTTCTCCTTGCCCGTCTCCGACTTCCAGCACATCAGAAAAAGGAGCACAGCGAGGGGCTCGTTCACTCTCCTGAGTCAAAATTCCTTCCTGGTTCTGCTGATCATACGGAAATGGGAAAGGCAATTTCTTTCCCTGTGAGACATGTATCCAATGTCTCTTCACTGCCGTTCGCGTGGCCAAAAGAATTTGGTGAGGTTTGGACCACCGAGGGTTCAAGCTGTATTTTTGCTGATAGTTTTGGACTAGGACCCACTGTTTAGGTTCCAAACGATGTCTGGGGCCCTCCGGCAGGGGCTGCAACACTGCTGACACCTGTTGATGAATGGAACGGAGATCTTTAGTCAAAGCATACAGATAATCTGTCATCATAGGGTAATCAATATCACAGAATGTTCTGGGTCTTGGGACACCCCAAAAATTGGCTGGTCGTCCAAAGACAACCTCATAAGGTGATAGACTTGATTAGGAATGTGAGGTAACTCGTAAGGACATCAATGCTAATGGTAGGGCTTCGGGCCACTTCAGCCCAGTACCTTCTTGAATTTTGGCCAATTTCAATTTCAGTATTCCATTATATTTCTCCACCAGTCCTGCAGACTGTGGGTGTCGTGCCGCATGAAACTTCTGCTTAATTTGCAACCCATTACAAATATGATTGATAAGCTCTGCATTAAAGTGTCCCCCCCCCCCGTTATCTGTCCAGATCACCCGAGGCAATCCATAATGTGGGAAAAACTCTTTTATCAAAGCTTTTGCTGTTGCCAAGGCGGTGTTTTCTTTGGTCGGGTAGGCCTCCACCCATTTACTAAAGGCGCGCACCAAGACCAGGACATACTTTAGATTATTCACCCAATCCAGTTGGATATAATCCATTTGGAGCACCTCAAAGGGCAAAGATGGTGGTGCAAAGTTCCCACTGAGAACAGGTTCCCTGCCTCCCGGATTGTGTCGTAAACGGACCATGCAATATTGAACCAAATGGGCAGCAGTCTTTGGGATATTAGGATTATTCCACACAGGATCCAAAAGCGCACACATGCCTTTTGCCCCAATATGTACTGAGCCATGTGCCATGATTACAACAGCATTAACCAATGCATTGGGCAACAACCACCTTTGTTTTTCTGTCAAGTCAACCCAACAATGATTTTCATCTAATCTTCCCACCTTCTCTTCCCAATGGGCCAATTCAAAGGGTGTAGCTTCTTTCTGTAGCTCTCAGACACTCTCCATGGTATTATCAAACATCTCCGTTTCCATAACCCACCTCGCAGAGGTAGTTACGAACATCGAAGACATTGTAGATTTAGCAGTTTCCTTCGCTACCTGATCAGCAAAAGCATTTCCTTCACCTACTACATCTACTACTGCTTTATGTGCACTGCATTTATCTACAGCCACTTTCTCTGGTAACGTCAATGCTGCTAGTAATCGTAAAATCAAAGGGCCATGTTGTATTCTTTGACCATGGGAAGTGAGAAAACCCCTCTCCACCCACAGCCGGCCAAAACTGTGAGCCACGCCGAAGGCGTATTGGCTGTCTGTGTAAATGTTTCCCCTCAATTCTTCACTCAACTCACAGGCCCGGAGCAATGCCACTAACTCAGCTGCCAGTGCTGACTGATGGGGTACAACTACAGTGTGGAGGGTCGTAATCGCATATGCAGCTGTTGTCGTGCCATCTGGTAACTTGAAACAAGAGCCATCCACATACAATTCCCCTTGGGGGTCAGATAGAGGAATGTCAGTGAGATCTATCTGTCCCTTCGTCTCTTCTTTGGTCCGAAATATACAATCATGTATGTCATTGTTTTTCTCGTCCGAAGGGAGGGGTAGCAACGTGGCAGGATTCAGAGAGGCACACCGCTTAATTGTACTATGGGGAGCAAACAAAGTCAATTCATATCCAGTAAGACGGGCACTCATAATGTGCTGGTTCTTCGTTTTGTTCAATAATGTATCCACAGCATGTGGTACCATCACTGTGAAGTCAGTGTTCAGAACGAGCCCTTCCGACTGTCGAATGGCCACCGCAACTGCAGCAGTAGCTGTTAAACAGCTAGGAAGCGCTCTGGCGACATTATCCAACACCGCCGAGAATAAGCACAAGGTCTTTGCTTACCACCAAATCCTTGTGTTAACACAGAAAGCGAACAACCGTCCACCTCATGTACATAAAGCACAAAAGGTTTTCGGTAGTCAGGAGTACCCAAGACGGGTGCAGAGCAAAGGGCAGATTTCAAAGTGTCAAAAGCTTTGTGACATTCATCAATCCAAGGTAGAGGTCCATGCACATCTTTAGGGGTTTAGTGAGAAGAGAAAAATTAGGAATCCATTGACGACAATAAGAGGTTATGCCAAGAATTGCACAAACATCGCGCTGAGTACGTGGGACAGACATATTAGAGATGGTAGTCACACGTTCAGTGGTTAGTCTCCTCCCCTCTTTCGACAGTAGATGACCAAGATAAGTCACCTCCTGTCGACAATATTGGAATTTAGAGAGGGATACTTTATTACCATTAGCAGCCAAGTGAGACTATAATTTAACAGTGGCTTCCTTGCAGCCTTCCTCAGTATCGGAAGCCACCAACAGATGGTCTACGTACTGGAGGAGCACATTACCAGGGGGCAGGATCAATTCATCCAATACCGCTTTCAAAGCCTGACTATAAATACTAGGACTCTCAGTGTACCCCTGGGGAGCACGGAAACACCGAAAGCTGCGCCGAGATATGGAGAAGCCGAAAATATGACGGTTATCAGGATGGATCAGGTGCTAAAGAAGGCATTCTTTAGATCAATAACTGAGAAATACTTAGCAGTGGGAGGAATCATAGTAAGAATAGTAGTGATGTCAGAAACCACAGGATACTACGGCACCACTATCTTATTAATTTCTCGCAAGTCAATCACAAAACAGTAAGTATCGACATGGTCATGGTCACTTCCAACAGGGGCCTTTTTCAAGATCGACAATATAGGACTATTGCATATATTGGCAGCTGTTTCTTCCACTACACCCTTATCAATCAGGTCTTGAATAATAGCGAGCAGATCCCTTTCACCAGCCGGTGAAATGTTGTACTGAGGTATGTGTGGTAAACGAACATTAGGTTTCAAAGTAATAGAAACAGGCGGAATCCTTAATAGACAGACATCTGTATCTCAGGTCTCCCCCAGGGTCTATGGGATAGCAGCGAGCTCCGGAGGGAGGGGTTCATTTTTAGTAAAGCATTGCAGTGTATGTCTACCGGGAGATTGTAAGGTCAAATAAACACCATCAGGGGAATAATGAATCTTCGCATGTAGCTTCTTCAGCAAATCCAACCCTAATAGGTTTTCTCTGCAATACAAAGTTAATAAAAACGGAGAGTCCACTGTGACCGGACCAATTGGAAACGGAATAGGTTTAGAGATGGGGCTCACCACCGGGATTCCAGAAAATCCCACCGAAAAATTATTCCGCCACGGCAGAGCAGCCCCTCGGACCTGCGAATGAGCAATCAAACTATTCATTGCACCCGTATCAGCTAGAACATTTTCAGAAGTACCCATCAACCGCCCTCTCACATAAGGCCCTTGCTGATCAACGGGTGCTGACACCTGGCCCCTACTCTGTCCATGGCTGTCCTATGTATAACCATACCCATCAGTCCCCTCAAACCCACAATCTTCGTTGTAATACTGCCTCCCTCTCGGATTATCAAAATAATTCTTCTCTGACTCACCATGCAATGCTTCCTCTCTTCGCATACCACTTTGATCCACACCACCTCGACCTCTTCCTCTCCCTTTTACTGCCCCGTAATGAGCCAGCCACAATGGACACTGAGCTCGCCAATGCCCTTCCTGTTTACAGTAAGAGCATTGGTTTATTCCCAAAACAACAGCTGGACCTCCTCCTCATCCCGTTCCCACCCCCCTCAGGATGGGTCCTCTACCGCCTCGATCTCGGCCTTGACCCCTGATAACTTGCTGTAACAATACTCGTGTCTTGAGGTCTTTTGCTTTCTTTTCTGACTTATCCTTGCTTTCATTTTCCCTATCCTCATAATACTGAGCCATGCTCAGTATAACCGAAGGTGTGGAAGTTGTCCAAGTACTCTCAGCAGCTTGTAGCCACGTGGAGATCTCAGGTAACAGATTTGTCACAAAACGATTAACAAATAATCGCACACCGCCTTCTACTGACAAGTCCTGTCCACTAAAATCAATAAATACCCCCCTCGAATCTGGTAAAGAAATCCGAATCGATCTCATCCTTCTTTTATTTGCATGCTGTCAACTTGTCCCAATCCACCTTTCGAGGTGGAATCAAGGAATGCATGTAGGTAAAAATCCGTCCTGGCAGAGCCAAGATTTCAGGTTTAGGTTTATTGCCAGGCTTTTGATCCTTGTCCCATTCTTTAATCTGTTCCCAAGTCCCTCCCAACTCCGTAGCATGAACCTGATCATGCACCTGGCGCCATACATTAACAGGGACTAGTAGACCGAAAAATAACTCGATGTCAGCTAGGGTCATGACAGCCAAAGAGGCCACCTCGGTGAGCTCTTTATAGTAAGCAGTAGGATTTTTATGGGGGTCAGGGCTTTGCGACTTCAAGGAAAGGACCTCACTCCTTTTCCAAGGGGTATAGACCCATTGCTCTTGAAATCGTGCCTCCACTCAAGCTCTAGTCACTTGATCCTGATCATTTCTTAATTCTGGTATTTCAGGATGGAAAATAGGATAAACTTCCCGCAGACGGATAGCCATATGCTCCAGGGCGTGCTGCCGCATGAAAGGTTCATAATCTCTAGGAGTACTCCATATATTAGCTGTAGTATACACGGCACTCCGCATCCATTGGGACGCCTGATTCGCAACCATCTGTTTCTCGTCTAACCCTACTGCTGATCGAGTAAAAAACCGTTGAGCGCCAAGATCCCCCTGAACACGAGAGGAAGTTTGGTCGGCTAGGGCGGGGGTCGTGCTTGAAGACTGAGAAAACCCAAGCTGGAGAAGGGGAGGCCAAAACAACTGTGGATGCAGTGGGAGAGGACAGCGCCTCGGGCACTAAAGTAGCCGATCCAAATGCTAAAGGAGACAAAATAGAAGATGTTCCCATAGAGGCAGGGGGAGAGGATACTATGGGGGCCGATGCCAATGGGGCAGAGGCTGGAGTCAAAGGGACCGCAGGATATATGCGCTGAGGGGCATACGGGGGAGGTGGATGCACATCTAATAAATCCTCTATTTCATCCTCTGGTGAGGTCCTAGTTACATAGCTTTTATCTACCTGCAACCTGAATTGTCTATTCGTGCAATCAATATTTTTCTCAGTCTGTTCCTTATCATAAGCTATAGCTTTCTGTGCGATCGGCTGGCCTCCTTTCATTTTACATAACTTCTCTACCCTAATGCATCTACGGTTTGCTTCCTTCTGTCACATATTCAAAGAATCAAACATTGCCTGTCGACTTCATTTAGGAAAAAATCGATCCTGTAAGTAATGTATTTTCTTCTCATCGAAAGACCCAGTTAAAGGCCATTGCAATTCCACATTATCTTTAGTATATTTATGCCACAGTGCATTAAACAAAATAGGTGTAATCCCATGTTTAACATACATATCATGACTCAGACTACCCTCTGATGGGGCAGGCTGACTTTCATCCAATCGCGTGCCCTTTCGGCGACAGCAACATCCAAAACACAATTTACTAAAACACGACATCTTTATTCACCAACAGTTCAATCTCATTCAGCAAAACACTCTTTCAAACATGGCCATGTTCAGACATTCTCAACCTGCTATTCACCGTTCAAAGATACAGACAAAACAATACATACATGAGTGCATTCAAAGGAACAGAAAGTTCAAAACGACATGTCTTTTCCAAAACAGAAGAACGGAGCCCGTCGACTCCCGTTCATGGAGAACTAATCAACTCAGATTTTCAGACCAACAAATACCAAAATCACTCAGTGCAGAGACTACCAAGAGACCGTTGGACAGGAGTTAACCACAGACCGACCTACAGACCATCCCGCGATCCTCCTGGGTCACCCTTAGGACTATTTTGACTAAGCCCGCTGCCTTAACGTCGCTTCAGATGTGTCCTGAAGGCTACCCAGGTATAATCACAGGCTTTTCCGAGAGCAGTCCAACCGGGAGTGTACCACACAAGCCACACCAAGGCATCCGATCGATATCTCTATTATTCACCAAACAAGTCTGTGGAGCATCTGCCCGTGCAGCCACACTGCTGCCCCGTCAGACCCCCAAAGTTCTCCGTGGTACACCGACCACCAATTCCAATACAGTTAACTCGACAGTTCGTTCAAACAGACACCAATCACAATTCACTCACCTGGTGCACGCAGGCACAATTGCGTATTCTCCACTGCCAACTCCTGAAGACCAACACGGTCAGCTCCTGGGTTGCGCCCGTAGGACTTCGGCGAAGGGTCACTAGCAGCTGGGGCTCCCTGATCGTGAGAGCGGAGGAAGTCAGAATTTCTGGTCAGTCCACCCCCTCGACCAGACCTCCCCTTTCTTTGTACTTTCTACCCGGTTACGGGAGGACGACCCCACTGTGGAGTCCCACCAGAGTCGCCAACTGACGTACCATAAAAATAACATAAGGAGCTATACTTACCAATAGTCCGATACCAATTACCAAATAACCAGTCAGTTGGCAGTGAAGAAAGTTCAATCGTTTATTATGCAAAATGCTCTATAGAGGAGCCTCTCCCATCCTCACCCATCAAGGTGCGCGGAGAAGACTGCAGGCTTACATTCAAAACAGCACATATATACTTTCAGCAAGGTACATGAAGTCACCATAAATGGAAAACACTACTTGGCTCCTGGTCCTTGAGGAAGGACCATATATGGCACACATGATTAGTTCAAAGCTCTGCTTAGTTATTATTGGGGAGGTCAGGAGGGGTGACTCCCTTTCGTCCCGGTGCCCGGGAGTGCAGGCACTTCAGGAATGCGCTTATCGCACCCAAAGCCAGATCGACCTTGGGTCCCAGGGCAGGGAAAGAATAGCGTGCATTCAGCTGCTTTCAGTAACTCAACTGAGCCGGGTCCTGACAACCACTGGAAGGTAACATGTGATTACTGCTTGTGTCTAACATTAGAGAGGAAGATGGCGTCTGAATGGTTCTCGGCCTACTCGAAGTAAACAGAACACACGAACAGCATATACCCTTACCTACTAGCTAAAACAGATATAGGTTAGACTTAATGCATACTCACACGAAAGACTATATAGATGCATCATGCTAACACAACATATATATATGTCTAATACCACAGACATAGGGGAAATCGGATTTTATCCCTCAACTGTCCAATATCTACATGAGCTGGGAGCGGGCCGTCACTTGCTCAGATGGTTTGCAGAGTCATTACGAATACACACTACACCACAGCTGGAATCCCTACGAGCCCATTGCTACGACAACTTGCAGTTCCCCAGCACTGACTGTGAATGGAAGGACATCCTTAGAGGCCCTACCCACATCCCTCACAATGCCAGACTCCGGCTCATACAATACTACATAGTCCATAGGGTATACTTGACCCCAGCCAAAATAAATAAATACTTCAATCGCACCAGCGCCGGTTGTCCTCGCTGTGGAGAGTTAGGGGGGATCTACTCCATGTATTATGGTCCTGCACATCCATACAGTCACATTAGGAAGCGGTCACCAGAAATGGCACAGTGCACAGAGCCCCCGCTTAGCTGGTCATGGGAGGTGTGTATTGTGGGGTTATACAGGAGATCTAAAAAACACAAAGTGACATCCTGCAACATTGATCTAGGGCTAATAGTAGCAAAATGCCTGCTTACAAGGCAGTGGAAATCCCTGGAGGCCCCCCAGGAAAATCCTGGTACCAGTCGTTTTTATGTTGGACACAGGCTGAGAGCATAGCGCTGTAGCGCGAAGACACGCTAGGCATCAGGAAACAGCCAGTAGCGTTGCAATGGGACACAATCTTGTCGGACTTCCGTGCCCTATGGCACAGTTTCTCTGGGGACTCAGATGCTATGTCTGAGTAAGTGTTGGACAGACGCCTGAAGACTTGGACTAAGCATGCATTGGGAGCAGGCGCATAAGACACTGCCACTGCAACATACATTGCGTACAGCACAATGAGCCTCCTGAATAAACAAATAAATACAAACCCCCATTCCACCTCATTGACATACATCTGGGTTCAACAACGTGTCATAAAATAACCTATTATGATGTAGGGTGTTGTTTGGCAGAGACATACAATACAGCATAGCTATGTCCAAATGCACGCGCGTGCAGACCAACAACAAGTAGTCAGGACAGTGTAGTTCAAAATGATGCTCTATCCTATAGACCTTAAGTTCATTACATGAGAGGTGAGAAATGTGTTATACACCCTGTTGCACTCATGCTTTGTTGCAAACTGTTATCAATAAGAAAAAAAAGGATTTTTATTTTGATATGTACGATCGCTCGGACTGTCTATTGATGTAAAACACAAAAGTAAAAGCAGAAGAGGGGTCACATACCCCTGTAAAGTCATGTAAAAAATATAATCAGTGCCCTGGCCACGGTGAGTACAGACACAGTCCTCAGAGGAATAGCTTCCGGGTACCAGGTAGCATGGGCCACCAATACCAGCATGAATCTGTTGGTCATTGCTTTTTTCGAGTCCAGAGGCCAAAACAAGGGATGCGAGGGCCTGATCCGAATACTGGAAGATAATGGAAGCCAGAAAAAAATAGGTCATAGGACTAGGCAGGAAAAGGGATCACTCTGGCCATGAGAGAGGGCAGTAGACATATCCACAAGAGTCAATATCCACAACTCTCTGATTCGGTGAGAGCTGCGGGCACCCCGGTGGACCCAGGTCCGTGGATCATCATGGTACCTGTGCGGAGAAATACAAGAGTCACTCAGGGAGACCACCATCTCCAAGTGCAATCGGCTTTCCACCTCATTCAAGGAGGATCTCTCCAGATCATTACCCAGCAGACAATCAACAGGCATGGACGGACTCACAGCTACCCGCCAGGAACCTGAGACCCCCCATTCAAAGGGAACCTGTGCCACCTTACATTGGTGCTCAGAGTTGTCCGATGTACCTACTTGGTGGCACTCGCCATGGATTACCTGCTCTTTAGACACCAGATGACACCTGATAGTTGTCTCACTATGTCTCTCAGAGCCTCCACCCGCAGTCCATTGATGGTCACCAACTGTCTGTACTACTTAGTATTTTCAAGCACAAGGGTCCTTTGGACTATTTCACTGTCGCCTAGTGAGACAAAGGTCATCTCACCTGGCTCCCACCCTTGTCCTGAAACTCCTCCCCAAATGCTACACTGGTCAACCCATGTGGCTGTCCACCAGTGGGTGGTGGTGCCCACTTGGGACACCTGGGATCTCCCTTCATATGGCCCTCCTGATCACAAGCATAGCTTTGTGAGGTGGGGTTTTTTTCTATAGGCTTCCCTGCAGTGACCAATGTTTCTTATCACCTGTGGGATGGGAATCCTTACCCTAGGAACTAGGGGCCAGATGTAGGTAAATACTATTTACATATTCTTAAATACCCAAATTTACCGATTTAGTATTTAAGAATAGGTAAATAGTATGTAGGTAATTTTTCGGTAAATTGTACCGAATCTGTAAAATTCGGTATTTACTGAATCGGTATTTACCGATTCGGTAATTGCCATTCATTCCTATGGGCCTGGAGGCCCATAGAAATGAATGGAAATTACTGAATCGGTAAATACAGATTCGGTAAAATGGGGGACACATTCAAGGGTGCCAGGGTGTCACTTTGACATCCTGTTGCACCCCTGAATCGTGCTTGTGTGCAGATGTGGCACACATACATGCCCTAAGGGCATGTATGTCTGCCACATGGCACAGTTGAAAATGCACAGATTTGCATTTTCAAAGGTATTCCTTATTTACCACCAACTTATAGTTGGCGGTAAATAACGAATCCTAAAATGGGAAAAGCACTCATTTGAGTGCTCCCTACATTGCAAATTCGGTAAGTTACCGATTCGGTATTTTAAGGAATCGGTTATTTACAGATTCCTTAAAATACCAAATTGGTAAATTACCGAATTTGCAATTTAGGCCACCTACATCCCAAATGCCCAATACTGGTCGGTAACGGCCGAAATTCGGTAATTTCAGCCATTACCGACAGGTATTGGGCCACCTACATCTGGCCCTAGATTTGGGCCCTTTTGAGAACTCCTTCTGTTTACCCTTGTCCCCCCACTCTTCTGACGGGGATCCTGCCTGCCCTTGGCGGAGTCTACCTCATACCTCTTGTGGGCCCAGGTACTCATCCAGCAGTCTGTTTCAAATGTGCTGACAGTTTAGCTCCTTCCGAAAGCCTGAGACCCAAATAATTATAGTTTTTGCAAGTTCTGATTTGCAGGTCACCTAGGCGCCATTGAACTTTCTTGTTTCGATGGTACTTCCCAAAGATTACTATCCTGGTCTTCTCCTGATTTACCAGCAGGTTATTCTTTTGATTAAATCTGTGCAGTGCTTCTAAGGCATTCTGTAGGCCTGTCCTAGTGTGATCCATGATAACAAGGTCATCGGCATATTGGAAAATTTGGAGCCGCACGTTCCCCAGCTTTGGAATGAGTAGATTTGCCCCTCCAGTGCTTGTCTCAAGTCGACTGTGTAGATAATGAAAAGTAAAGGGGCAAGAACGCACCCTTGTTTCAGGCCATTGTTGGTTGGAACCTTACTGACGTTTGGCTGGTTTTAATATGCACCCAGGTCCCTTCGTAGAGAGCAATTATTGCCTTTTACAGCTTTTGAAGAATGCCCCCAGTTGATGAGTTTTCCACATAGCTTCCAGCGGTCGACTCAGTCAAAAGCTGCACTGTAATCCACGAAACAGCAAAACAAAGGTGGTTGTGATGGCTGCATTGTGCGTAGAGACAAGTGTGCCAGTGCTAGGATGTTGTCTATGGTGGAGTTTTGGGGCCTGAAACCAATTTGGAAGAATGGAAGAATTTTGTGATCTTTTACCCAGGTTTCTATTTTCTTCAACAAATCTCTGACTTATGCTTTTGCTTCTATGTCTAAAAGAGCAACAAGCCGATAATTTTTGGGTTTTTTGTGGTCCCCTTTTTTGTGAATAGGGAACAGTATTGAGCCTTTCCATGATGATGGAACGGTGGAAGTTTCAAATGCATACTTAAAAAGTGGAGTTAGCTGATCCGCCCAGAATCTGTATGTGACTTTAAACACTGCCGCTCGAACTCCATTGGGACCCGGCGCGCCATCTGACCTCATTTTTTAAATCAGGTTGGTTATCTCAACCTTGGTGATAGCTGGAGCTTTGCCATCGTTATGGGTTACTGGAGGGATTTGTTGTATTTGGGTATCAGTCATGTTCTGCTGTGTTGTATACAGTAGCTTTGCATATTTGGTCGACTCGGAGGCTGCCACCCCGTTTTCTTTGCTCTGACCGGTGTGGCTCTGTTGTCTGATATATCTCCAAAGTTGGATGTGACCCTTTTCTTTAAAAAGGTTAAATATTTTCAGCCACCCTGCCTTGATTTTCTTTGATCGGATTTCCCATATTTTCTTCCTGTGTTCCCTGTGAAACACTTTTATTTCCAAAGTGTGGGGATTTGTAGCTCCTTTTCTTCTCGCTTTCAAGGCCTTTAAAAGACTCCTCTTGGTTTGCGCTAGGTCCCTTGGTTTTAGTTGTAATGAAAGGTTTTGTGGATGGGAGTCCTGTGCTTTAGGGCTACCAGTGACCCGTCCAAGAACGGTTCTTAGTTCCTTAAGTAGTGCTTTCCAGAGTTCCAAGGGGGATGCCAAACTTCTAAATATTTGGCTCAACTCTTTGTGGGTGATCCACTCCAAGAGTTTTGAACCTAGATTTGTGGTCCATTTTATGCTGCTCAAAACTTCATGGTGCTCTTCTCCAGTTGAGGTACCCAATGTTCCCGGTTGTTTTGCAGATTTCGCATTTAAATTAAGGGATACCCTGAGTGGTCAGTGATCACTCTCAACCCTGTTTCCCACTTCGAAGTCATTAAAGGTTCTCAGAGATAAAGATGTAATCGATTGTTGACTTATCCCTGAAGGTGGGCAAAGGATGCCAGAGAGGGTCCACCGCTTTTTTGATGGAGTGGGCCGAAACCATATTTAGCGAGATAAGAAGAAGTTGAGGAGGAGCCAATTCAGTTTTGTTTGGAAGATGCCTTGTTTCGAATCCCAACTCCCTGGTGTTCATGTCCCCTACGATGATTGGAAGATGTAACGCATATTTATTTATAAGGTGGTCCATTTTTGTTGCTAATGCTTTTAGTACTTACTTTTTTTGCCGTATGGCAGGGTTAACATAACAATTAATTATCAACAGACGGATTGAGATATTGCTACTTTTAAATACGCAGATCCGTACTGCTTGCAAGTTGGGAGTGTAAGTTGCTAATGACGTGACCTCTATTTTGCGGGCATGATTGATAAAAATTGAGAGCCTACCAGCTGCTCTCCCAAAGATGTTGTGTTTTATCGCTAAACTCATAAAATCCTGGGAGAATTAGGGGGCCAGTGGCCCACGTCTCTTGTAGGCACAGAATATAATTTGCTTGGAGGTTCATATATGCTGCATTGCACCTAAGCAATCTTTTTAGCCCTGCGACGTTCCATGATATGATGGGCAGCTGTGTGTTGTTACCCGATGTTCTATTCTTGTTCAGGGGACAAGCGCCTTTATTCTGGTAGAAATGACGTCGGGGACTGGCCACCAGGTCCATTCCGCATGCCTTGCGTTGCACTGTGCATTGTCCCACTGTAGTGGACTGATCTTTGATTGAGTGAGCTTAATATCTTGTAAGCATTATAAGGTCTTGATTCCATGGCTGAGCTTGTCCCTGGTTGATTGCACGCTGTCCCCTTAACACCGAGTAAACCTCCTTTGATGGCGATGTTAGTGCTAATACGTGTGGGTATTTCTCAGGTATGGGGAAGCCATGTCAATGCACCAATCATCCATTTTTGCTGTTTTTTCTGGTTTAAGATCCACCTGGGCATGGCGACTCAGCCCTATTGAAGTTGATTCCCCGTGAGAATCACTGGAAAGGCTCATGAACTTAACCCAGACTAGGTTGTTTGAGTGTATTTCGGTGAGTGACGGAATGTGCTTAAATAGGTATACACCTGTTACAACGCATCTTTTACAACTACCTACTATTACAACGCAACTTTTACAACGCATACCATTACAACGCATTGCGCTGGGGGGCGCTCTAGGATAGGGAATAAGTATAATTTACTATCCAACACCTTCCCTAGTGTCCACGGGGACTGGAGTTGGAATAGTAAATTATACTTACCACTATCCAGCACCTCTAAGCGCTATGCGTTGTAATGGTATGCGTTGTAATGGTCGCGTTGTAATAGTAGGTAGTTGTAATGGTATGCGTTGTAACATGGTACATCCGCTTAAATAGCCTGAGTAAATTGCCACTATTTAAAATATCACGTTGACCTTTGATGAAATATCTGGGGGTGAGAATCACCTAGTTGGTTTGCCTAACTTGGTTTGCTTTATGCAGGGACTTAGATCTGCTTCTGGAATACTTATGTTGTAGCTAGAGCCAGGGTTCCTTTGGAGTGGTTCTAATAACTAAATCGGGCTTTGTAATGGCTGAGCTGCTTGATCACTGGGTCTCTGCAAGCCCGGGAATATGTGTCCCTGAAGTATGTTGTCCCCGGTATCAGGTTGTTGTTCCTTGATTAAACCTACTGGTCTTCTTTGCTCTACCTACTTGATGTTTGGTAAATGAGGTAGTTGTGCTGTTGTTGGCGGGCCTGATGGACTGTGCAAGACCCCCATGCGGGAAATTGGCTGTGCGGGACTATCAGACTCTTTTGTAGTGCTCAAAGAAGCTGGTGCTATGAGTGTTAAATTATTTGGGACATGATTTTTGGTGAATATTGGACAGAGGCATCTTTATTAATTTGTAAATGTTGAATATGAGTTGATAATAGGGGGGTGCGTTTTTTTTGATGCCTTAGCTTTTTTTTCTTGTTTCTATAATTTTTTCTTAGCCCTCCTTGAAAGAGGTTCCTCCTTCTTTTTCTGGTTGGAGTTGTTGCCCTCAATATGCCTCCCTGAATTTAAGATTTGAGAGCTGGATGGACTGGTAAAAAGTTTAGTGGATACTAAAAGTCCTTGAGTCTCGGGTTTTGTTAGAGGGTTACCCGTATTGCTTCCAGCTGAGTTGCCCAGTGGACTGTCGGGGTTTAAAGCAGCAAAGATACTGCTATTGTTCATCGGGCCCGTCGTGCAGGCTGTTTGAGTTTTTAATAAGTCTACCAAGCCTTTTAGGATTTCTGGCAGAGTTGCCAATGTGTCCTGAGAACTGCACATGAACAGGTGCAAATGGGGTTATACTGGGTTTCACTGAGTTTGTTCTCTATGAAGTCCACCCTATTGTTCAGTTCCACTAGTTGTTGTGCAATGGTGGATAAAAGTTCGATTTATAACTCCATTTTATTTGATTGACAGAGCAGTGACCTGGCCATGGTTTGAACTGTTTCACCGGGTGGGGTTGCTCCTGGATCATAAATGACACTACTATCATAACGACTCTGACTGTGAGTACTCTGTGTAGGGGGGGAAAGAGCGCCGGGTACCATTGGCAATTCTGAAGAGATTTGGGGTCAGCTCCAGTGTACCTTGTATCTTTGATTTAAGGTTTTGGAGGAATATCGGTGATAGATATCCCAGGTTTTGCAGCCGCTCTGACACACCTGTTTTAGTTGGGCCGGATCCTGTAGATACAAGCAACGGGGACTGCACAGGAGAGTGCAGGATAGGCTGTTGCTGACAGCGTATTTGGGCTGTCACTACCTGCTCTTGGTTTCTACGAGTTGATACAGTGTTGTCACCGACTGGGTCACTTGCATGTCTATGTTTCTTTCCTGAGGGCAGCACAGCCCCGAACAAGATTGAGAGCGACGTCTTTCAATGTCTGTGCTTCCTATGTTTGCACTTTGTGCTTGTGTTGCAGGGAGCTTATGGTTGGACTGGCTCCCTGAAATGTGGTCCATACCATTGCTGGTCTTGGCTCGTCTTAGTTGGTCTGTCGGGGCAGAGGCGCTTTCGTCATTGGAAGGACGTTTGTATAAAAATTGGGTTATAAGACCTGCCAATGGGGACTTTAAAAAGGACTTTTTGTCCTGGACTACGCTCCTTGCACTCCTTAAGATTCTAGGTGATACTTTGGTCTGGGGGAGTGGCTTTGCGTGGGTGTTTTCAAGATGCTGAGCGATTTTTTCTTTTTTTGTTTGTCATTCTTCAGTGGAGAAGCTCGGTTTATCAGTAGATCTGGGATTTGCCAATATCTTGAGCCTAGGCTTGCTCCTTGAGGTGAGGTTTGGAGTTTAAATAAAGTTGTTGCCTGTGCCCTAAATCCTTGCGTCGAAGCTAGATGATCTTATGGGAAAGGAGACCGGGAAATTCTTGCTGCGTGCTCTGAGTGTAAATAGGTTCAGTACCAGATTGGCTATACAAGTTTGTCAACTCTTTGGGACTTATTTTGGGCCGTGGTGTATTCCAAATGACTTTTTGGTCCAGAGCGATGAGGCACACCACAAAGCAACAAACTGCAAACAGAGAACCACTCCAGCGGTGTGCAAGACTTTAAGGTGTTCCCAGCTCACACAGCACACCAAGGTAAGCTGTGGACCAGACAATGAGCAGCTTATCCAGTGAGAAAAATCTTTGTGGTTCTTTGTGGTGCTCCTGGCTCCTGCCACACCCCAACAAGAAAGGCAGTAATTAGGGATGGCTGCTGCAGGCTGTCGTGTTTTTAAAATAGTACACCCGGAATCTGCCACGTGCTACCCACCGGTGAATATAAAATGAAAACTGAAAAAAGTGGTGTTTACGGTGCTCGCAGCTCCTGCCACGCACCAAATCAGTTTATTAAATAGTTGGACCCGCATGTTGCTTTTTTCAGGGCTAATGCGGTAATCGCAGCTCCTGCCGCACCTCAAAGAGGTATTAGACAGCCCTAAATGGCTCCTGCTGCCGTGCACCAAAGGGGAGAAGGTGCTCCCGCCACCCTTGCACACCGAAAGGGAGAGAAGCGCTCCTCGCGGCACATGCCACCGCCCAAGCCCCCCCCAAAAAAGGGGGGGAAAAGCTCACGGGCCGCTCTTCATAGGCGGCTTCCGCAGCTGCTCACCTCCTCTCGCGGCTCTTGCTGCCTTTCTCTCCTGGTCGCAACTCTCCACCACACATGGCCTGCGGCTCCCACAACTCGTTCTCCACTGGATTGCGGGTATGGAGGTGCACCACGGCTCCCGCTGCCACGCTCTGCGCACTAAAGGGGGGAGAGGTGATCCTCTCTCTGCCGCCGCCGAAAGGGAAGAAAAATACTCACGGGTCGCACTTCACTCGCGGGACCCGCAAGTGCACTCTCCCGACTCTGTTGCAGCTGCAGTACTCCTCCACTCGCACCTTTCTCGCGCCTTCCGGGACAGTGGCTCACAGCAGCAGGCGTCAAAATGCTACGACTTCAGAAGCTTACCTCATTCTGAAGTTCAACAGTGCTATATCGGGCATCCAGTGCTCTGCAAAAATAATCTACACATTCAAGCCAAGTTTGGGAATCAGACTTCTTGTATGTCCTAAACTTTACCATGTATTGCTTTGTGATGAGACCATACCTAGTGATCTGGGTGTCCTTAATGGTAAAGTAGGTAAGATTATGTGCTGGTCGTAGGACTGTCAAAGTGTACCTCCCTTCTACCTCAAAGTACTTCCAAAGACCCGCCTACCTAGTGTATGTAAGGACCTGGTGTATGAGGAGAGCTTACTCAGATCCCAGAATCCACCTGTGTATGTCATCCACCCTTCTGTCAACCTTCACTGTATCCTCGGAAATGTACACCCTCTCTTCAGACTGCACTGGATATATGCTGCCACCGTTTGTGCTGGACTCTGCCTGCTTAGCCTTTATGTCCAGCTCCTTCATATTGAACTCATGAGCCGAAAGCAATTTCCTTATCTCCAGAGCAGGGGTTCTTATCCTTCTCCTTCTGTTGCTTTTGCTCCATTTCAAATTTCTTATTTTCAGTTTCCCATTTGAGCTTATGCTCTCTTGCCTGGCTGTCACCTGTCCTCCAGCTCCTCTGGGGACAGTCCTCTAGATGATACACTGCTGCCAGTTCAGGAGGACATTCCCCCCATAGGAAGATCCTAAACTCCAAAAGCCCTTGGCTGGATCTGCACGCCCACCTTCACCTTTACCTCCACATCGTCATTCTCAGTCTCCCCAGCTTCTCTTTCTGCCCACAAGAGCCTCAGTGCCCTTTGCAGCTCCTCTTTCTTAGCAGAACATTTAACAGGGCATTTGAGGTCCTTGCAGATCTGTTTAAGTTGAGGCACATTATAGGATTCCAGCCTCTCTATCAAAACACAACCTCTGCAGCTCCCACTGCTGGCTCACCAGACTGAGACATGATTTGTAGACCAAAAACTCAAGAGTTGTCAAGAACAGAAAAAAAACAAA
The DNA here is from genome assembly GCF_964263255.1 of Lissotriton vulgaris. Classification (NCBI taxonomy): domain Eukaryota; kingdom Metazoa; phylum Chordata; class Amphibia; order Caudata; family Salamandridae; genus Lissotriton; species Lissotriton vulgaris. The sequence continues at coordinate 1,475,898,924 of NC_141685.1, forward strand.
CAGTGTGTGGTTGCGTAATATTCTGAACTATGAAGAAGTGTACACCAATCACTATATGTCAAGTACAAACGCAGGTCCTACACTCACCGTTGACCACCAGTGTTAGAAATTGGGGTCTCTAGTTTGCAGTGATTTGCCCCCTCTCCAAGTAGGGGCTCTTAGTCTAGTCAGGGATAGGGAGTTACACATGCAAGATAACCTCTGCTCACCACCTTGACTGCTTGTCATAAGCAGTCAGGCTTATCTCAGAGGCAAAGTGTAAATTATTTGTACATGAAACACACAGTAACACAGTGGAAACACTACAAATGGACACCACACCAGTTTAGGAAAATAACCAATGTTTATCTAAACCAAACCAGAACAAAACGACAAAAAACAAACATATGTAAGCAGTGATATCACTTTCTTTAATGTTTAAGCAAGTTTATTCCATAGGACTCTATGGATACATTGATTTTAGAAAACAGTACCTTTGATGCTGCAAAATCTGAGACGAAAAACAGCCACAGAGAAAAAAGCATCAGAAAACACAAGCAATTCATTGATTCCTGAGTCCCAAGTAAATGGAAGCACCAGTGCTGCTGCATGGAAGAAGCTTTGCATCAATTCCTTACTGTGAGGGGGAGTGAAGTCACTTGACACTTGGCGTCCAGGCGTGATGCATGGAAAATCCGGGCAAGATGGGTCGATGTGGCAGCGAAACAGGTGCTGTGAGGATTTTCCAGCCACATGGCAGGAGGTGAGTCATTTTCTTCAGCCGCACATCAGGTCCTGCATTGGAGTAGGAGCGTAGGTCTCAGACATTGGAGACACAGTGCTCAGTACTCTGGCTGCAGTGGTCTTTCAGCTGGACGACAGGTGCTTCTTCTTCCATGGCAATGTGTTGGTATTATAACCGCACAGCATTGCTGCGGGGAGAAAAAAGAATCTCTAAAGAGTGATGTTTGGATTTTCAGTACTTGAAGCAGTAAAACCACCTCCAGGGGCCCCAAACTGGGGTTGTCACCAGTTGGCAGTTTAAAGGTTAGAACTCTCAGCCTAGGACTTGAGGGAGCTGCAGGTAAAGTATTTGATAGCCTTGAGACTTCCAACAGGAGGCAAGCACACACACGCCCTTAGAGAAACTTGACAAGCAGGATATGAAAGTCAAGTCCAACACAGCAACAAGCACAGTGGCAATCCCCCCTCCCCCCACATAGCTTCTCCAGCTCTTCCTCTTGGCAAAATCTCCACTTCATCCAGAAATGTTCTAGAAATATGAGGTTACAGGTCCAATACTTATATCCCTTTCTACCTTTGAAATAGGTATACTTCAAATGATAGACATTGTTGTACAAAGACCCAGCCTTGTCCTAACCTGGCTCCAGACACACTACAGGGGGGTGCAGCCCTATTCAGGTGTCAGTGACAACTCCCCCGACCACTGTAGCCCAGGAAGGCCCATCACCCTGGAGATGAGCCATCAGGATATGAAGGGCAACCTCAGGTCCCTATGTGTGACTGTCTACAGTGAATACAAAACAGCCCAACTGTCAGTCTAAACCAGACGTGGATGTGTTTTGTTTTTAAGTTCTGAGCTCAGGAAATCAAAACTCCAAATCTCTATCTTTTCCCAATTGAAAGTTACACTTGTAGGGTGTAACAAGCCAGCTCCAATGATAACCTATGGGAGAGATCGTCCTTGCAAGAGTGAATAACAAAATTGGCAGTATTTCACTGTCAGGATATGTAAAACACACCAGTACATGTTCTACTTTTCACATGCATTGCACCCTGCCCATGGGGCTACCTTGGGCCTACCCTAGGGGTTCCTGACATGTAGTAAAAAGGAAGCTTTGGGCATGGCAAGTGGGTGCAGTTGCCAGGTTAACATGGCAGTATACAACTGCACTCACAGACACTTCAGGGGCAGGTCTGGGAAACGTTTTTAGGGCTATTTAGGGGTGTGGCTCAATAAGTGCTGCCGGCCTACTAGTAGCATTTGATTTACAGGCCCTGGGCACACGCAGTGCATTTTACTAGGGGCTTCCCAGGAAATCAAATATGCCACTCATAGATAACCAATCACAATCATAATTAACACAGGGAGCAGTTGCACTTTAGCACTGCACTGATCAGCAGTGATAAAGTGCCCAGAGTTCAAAAACCAGGAAAACAATGTGCAGCACAGAGTCAAGAAACAGGAGGGCAGAAGATAAAAGACAGGAAAAACCATGCCAAGCATACCAGGCTAATAGGGTGCATTTGTGTCCTTTTCCCTGTGCTGGCGCCCTTCCAGCAGCCTATTTACAAGCAGGCTCTCTTGTACAATGGTGCAAGGGTGCCATTGTTGTCGGCAGGATTGTTTTGAAACAATCCTAGGAGATGTTTTCTTATTTCTATATGTGCTGCACAATGCAGCACTCATTGAAAGACAGATTACAAGGAGAAATAAAGATATTTGTCCTTGTTATGCCTCACCTCAGGAGGCATAAGGATTTGACACTTTTTCAGGTTTATATGATCTTGTAAATCTGGAGCTGTATCAAAATCCATGGGTGTTCCATGGGAAAACCTATCACAATGCCTGTGGAATGCCTACTGAGCACAGAGAAAAGCAACACTGAGGAGGCCATTCAAAGCCAAGCATTGCAGCTTTGCGTGGCCTCATAGATATTATTTTGCAATCTGCGCTGCCAGCGCACCAAAAAATTGATGGTCTGGTGGTGCAGGGTGCTCATAAATATTCTCCTTCATGTCCTTCAGTAGCATAACAAAGGCCCCTGCAGCCCCTGCAGTGTGGGGGTGGGGACGACCTCCAGGGGGCCCCCTGAGCACAGTATGCTGGACTGAGAGCTACTGAGTGAGCCCGGAAGGGGACCCCTCCATGTACCTTGCAGGCGGACCCTCTCGAGCTTCGTTACGCCACTGGTGTCCTGCACTGTGGTGCAACAGCAGAGACTGTCTACACCTGGGCCACTTGTGGGACTAGCAGGTAATGTAATATCCCTTTTAGATGTGCAGTATCCCTTTTATATGACATCACTTTGTTACTTTAGAATTCTTATGCTTTCTATCAGTGTTCCATATTCTCTATGTGGGAGTTACTCAGATCTCCTGGGCATTGCCAGCTTAGTGGTTGTATAAGCTGTTCTCTCTTCATTGAATAAACTACTTCTTCTGCAACTTGTGTACCTAATCTCTTCATAAACTGGCAACGAGGATGGATTACCATGAAGAAGGACTCACTCTTTGACTGATAGAAGAAGTATTTTTTTTTTTTTAAAAGCTGTTCTTTCTTCATTGAATAAACTACTTCTTCTGCAACTTGTGTACCTAATCTCTTCAGGTAAACTTTGTTAGAGAGCAGTGTAACTGTGCCCAATAGAAGCATAAATCCAATAAGTGCATCATTCTCATTATAGTGTGAAATTGTCTGTGTCAAGTTATGTCACTTTGCAAGAGCGAACATATGCCTATGGATCAACAGGTGGTGGAAGATGAATTTCCATCTCTTTCACCATCATTTGCATTGTCACTAAACCAGAGTGACCTCAGACATAAGTAGTGACCACACTTTGCCTACCAAACAGTGCAATGTGCCTCCCAGCTACCTTGGCACACTGGCATGGGCACCCCATCAAAGTACTGACAAGTCCACCACATTCCTTTGCACACACATCCAGGCAAGAGGCTAAGGTCCTCATTATGAGTAGGCTGGAATTATGTTTGGGGATGCCAGCATCCATACACCAAATGTCAGCTAGTCTCTGTTATCTCCGTGGCTTGAGGAAGAAATGTATGGACCTGGAGATGCTGAGTCCTTTATCGTGGCTTTTTCTACATTTCAGAAAGGAAACTGCTGTCATTTGCAACCTAACCTAAGCAAGTGGAAAGTATTATAAGGAGAGCCAGTGAGGGTAAGCAGTTGGCATTAGGGTGCAGAGAATCAAGGTAGGGTTCTGTTTGTCCTGAGGGAGCTTTGTCTGCTCTCCGTTGCTGCTACAGGGGTGGGATGGGGGCCAGATGGTGCTGCTGCCTGCTTCCCCTGCCCCTATCCTGGAGACCCTGCCTTGAAGGCATGCCCAGAGTCCCTGAGCCTAGAATAATATGGCCAGGAGCTTGTGGAGCCCATCATTTTGGGCCTGGATACTCTTGTAGTAGAAGGTTAGACAACCACCTGTGGAAATCGTTCCGGGTAAAATTGCACCTCACAAAGAGGGCCCTAGTGTCCATGCTGAATACATGCTCACTTCTCTCATACCTTTGGTAAGAGGTCCCTCCACACAGCTAACCACAGTCTCTAATCTAATCAGAAACCCCCATATGGTAAAAATTGAACAGAATTAAGTGAAGTGTAATCATAGGAGCATCTAGTACTACTCAGATTATGAGACAACCGGATATCCAAAAAATATCTAGCTATTGAGATGATCAATAATTATGCAAATCATCTCCCAAATTGAAGGAAATGTATCATAGGCAAATATTTGACACAGAAACACACACACGCACACATACCCATGCAACATATCATGCCTATTATCATGAGGTCCGGCCATTGACCATAATGAAGTGTGCAATTACTATTCTAACTCCACGGGCTCTTTGATTATAGGGTAGGTTATACAGGGGACCGAGGCAAATCTAACAGCGGTTTTTGTTTTTTGATGCCCTCGCTCACTCAAACAAACACATATACACGCACATACACCCACACGTATATTCATGTTGGGAAGTCTAAAACCCAGGTTTTACAATTTTGTGGACTGACGTTCCCACTCCCAGTATTTCATTTAATCTACAATAGCTGAAAATCATGCAGAACTGCAGGCCCTGCAGTTGTAGGGCAACAAACCCTTTACAATAGAATAAGAGGTGAATCCACTGAATTATTTTTTCGATATGAGTTATAGATTCCATGTTCTGTGCTCTTATAGTGCAATCCCATGGCCCCTGCCAGCAAAGTATTCATATCATCTTCATCTAACTTCGATGCTGGCAGTACTACCATTTCACGTGCAACTAATACTGTCACAGAGAGGTAAGACATAAGGCTACATATCTTGTGTGTTTTTAAAACTAGCTTACCCGTCGCGCGTTGCTGCGATCTCAGAAGAAAGGAAATTTAAGGAAACTTGTTATCATAACATTCAATTTACATTGTGTCTTTTTTATTGAAACGTATTCATTTTAATATGGAAAACATTTTAAAGTGTTGTTTTAATTCTGTTTATTTATTCAAGTGCTTGTGGATACACAGTATTTTTTGTTCTTCTGTCTTGTGCATACACGAATAAATCAGAAGGTTTTCCGACCGTGTGCTGGCCACATACAGTTGTCCATGTGAGAAGCACGGATTCTCCAAATCTAGTCCACACACTTGCAGCGATTGTCCTTGTGCTTTGTTGATGGTCAATGCAGGAGTGAGTCGCACCGGAAACTGTAAACATTCATCTACAATAGCTGAAAATCATGCAGAACTGCAGGCCCTGCAGTTGTAGGGCAATAAACCCTTTACAATAGAATAAGAGGTGAATCCACTGAATAATTTTTTCGATATGAGTTATAGATTCCATATTCTGTGCTCTTATAGTGCAATCCCATGGCCCCTGCCAGCAAAGTATTCATATCATCTTCATCTAACTTCGATGCTGGCAGTACTACCATTTCACGTGCAACTAATACTGTCACAGAGAGGTAAGGCATAAGGCTACATATCTTGTGTGTTTTTAAAACTAGCTTACCCGTCGCGCGTTGCTGCGACCTCAGAAGAAAGGAAATTTAAGGAAACTTGTTATCATAACATTCAATTTACATTGTGTCTTTTTTATTGAAACGTATTCATTTTAATATGGAAAACATTTTAAAGTGTTGTTTTAATTCTGTTTATTTATTCGAGTGCTTGTGGATACACAGTATTTTTTGATTTTCCGTCTTGTGCGTACACGAATAAATCAGAAGGTTTTCGGACCGTGTGCTGGCCACATACAGTTGTCCATGTGAGAAGCACGGATTCTCCAAATCTAGTCCACACACTTGCAGCGATTGTCCTTGTGCTTTGTTGATGGTCAATGCAGGAGTGAGTCGCACCGGAAACTGTAAACGTTCAGTATTGGAAAGATTATGAGGGCCCTGGGGGGCCCGGGGGCCGATATTTAACACATTTTTCTTTTTTTAACCTTCGCAGGAGCGTACTCAACAACTTTTAACAATTGTTTTTTTGTTTTTTTTATTCTTTTTTTGTTGTTGCCAGAAACCTTCATGGGATTGTACTCAACAACTTCCCAAAGTTTCATGCCGATCGGATGAATGGTGTAGTAATGCATAAAGGACAAACAGACATACTTTCGTTTTTATATATATAGAAGATAAATGATTCAGAGTCCTACATGAAGTGAAGTCTGGCTACGGAATCAATTCTTTGAGTTCCCTAGGGATGTTGGGCATTTAGCATCCCCTGTGGATCATCTGGGTTCTTGTTACGGTTATGAAGGGACCCAGGAATTCTCTGTAATCCTACTACAGCCACCACTTCACCCCTCCACAATGAGAAGAGGGCCTTGCTGTGAAAGGTAGGGCCGATTTCGACCGATAACCTTTAAGTATTGCCTGGCGTTAGCCGCCTCTCATACCACTCGAAATTATCAAACAAAGAGGCAGGCACTGGAGACTGAAAGGCAGGAAACAGGAGTTTATTCCGACGGAGCAGAACACATCAAATCAGACAACAGGGTATCTTCTCGAGGTGCTCTACCCGCATCTCTGAGGCCTGGCCTCTTATACACAGGTTTATGGCTTTCTTACATGAAACACATCTTTGTCAACACTTTGATGTACAGAAAGACATCCTCGGAATCCCCGCTTCAAGCCCGTTCCCACACACATTTACAGTAGAAGTCCCCACCCCGATCTCAGTAGGTGATGACTGTCGTGCAGCTGGCCATTTTGCCGGTTCCCGGAATGTGCGCGGCTGATCGGATCTCATGGGGTGGGGGCTTTGATCAGTTGTAGATCCTTTGAAGAGGGCAGCTTCCTATTGTAGGGGGCAATAAACTGCATCTGCAGGGAAAGGTGGTGGCCTGGGATCGGGCCGAACAATCGGGTACAGAGGAAGGGGGTTCATCAAAGGATGCGTGATCATGAAAGGGATGGAGGGAGGTGTTAGCTGAGTACGGGATGTGGCTCCGAGGCAGGGTCGTGCTGAAGGGGAGGTTTATGGCCCCAGCATGTGAGAGCGGGGGCTGTCAGTGCGCGGGGGATGATTGCGAGGTCAGAGGGAGAGATAGAAAGACGCGCTGGCTATCAGCAGTGGGCAGAGAGGCCATGGCATTCAAAATGGCTGCTACTTACGCGCACATATGAGCCTGAAAAGGGACAAGATGGCGCCGATAATGTTGATGTCGCAAACTAGATTTTAACATTGCCATCGTGGGCCTGGATGCAAATGACCATGAGTAAATGTTACTCTCCCACTTAGTTGATAGGATAAGCACATGCTCTCCATGGCCTATGATGATGGACTGATGAATCAGGCCTCTCATCAGAGGTCAGGAAGTCTGCAGCACACACTAAAGAGGTAGATGTACCTGCTGTTCAATTACATTACTGCTCACTCTCCGGCACAGACACCACAATCACCGTGTGCATGGATGCACAATGAGCACGTTGAACAGTGCACTTTAATTATCAATAAGGCCCCTGATGCTCTAAGTGGGGATTTGCCAGGGTCAAGCTGCCTTATAGGGCAAACTGACAGCGCCTGAATGACGGGTCTAAGGGATCAGTGTGCGGGCTGTTTTGTTTCTCTTTTTGTGGTTCTGTTTTATGGTCTTGTGAGCCAGTTTTTTTACTGTTGAGTATTCTGATATTACCACAAACTGCCTGAGGAAGGCAAAAATGCATGTAGTCACTGATACCTTGCACAAAACCTACACAGCGTCTATTATAAATTCAAACTTGGCCTAATTTGTAGAATTGGGATTTTTTTTAACTTTCTGGTTAGCTAATGGGAGCTACTTTTATTTTGGGGCCTGTAGGTGTTTTTGTCCCACTCCAGTCCAGTTTTGCAAGCGCGTTTCTCATTCACTGTCTATTTGTAAATTCTCTGCAAACCTACCATTACGGTTGCAACAAAACGGATTCAAGAATAGTGGTATTCCGACAATGACCCGTCATATTTTAACGAGGACATGACATTCTGAACAGACCTTAGGGCTCGGCACTTATTCGTTTACAAATTAATCACTCTCCCAATCTCTGCTGATATCATACATACATTTCGGATTAACTACAATAAAAATACAAAAGTGCTTAGAAGACTGTGAAGTTAAATGGAGACGCAATAACATTTTTTTTTATATACATTATTCAGTGTCACAAAACTGACTGACAGAGAGTGAGTGTTATTTAGCTTATCAATATGCGCTCGCTAGGTTTATTTCAACCTGCACTTTGAACACATATTTCTGCAGGTTCTGTTTATCATACCGGCTCCTCTCCGAGCAGAGACAGGCGTCTCTCCAATAACACCGGTCACGGCGGTGACAGTGACAGTCAGCCAGACAGGCTTCTCGACCTCGAGAAATGCAAATTGACCACCCCTGTCTGCAGGCAGAAAACACATTGCAACCCAGCGGCTTCCTGTGACCCTCTCCAAGCTGGGGTTGGCACCGGCTAAGCTGCTTTGGCAGCTACAGGTGGGAAATAGAAAAGAGCACATTTTGTTTAACTGTGTTTACTATTCGGAGCACCTTTTCGGTTTGTGCAGCTGCTGCAATGCAAGTTTGACACCTACTGGCGCGCGAGGCAAATGCAGCGGCACGCAGCGCGTTTGAGCTCTATCTGCGCATCCATGGAAGGCAGTACATGCTAAACATTAATTATTGATTGATTGTGGTCTGTTATGTACCCTCTTGAAGCTGAGAAAACAGTGGATGGAGCATTCAGTCCAAAGCAGAGGTTGGTCTGAGAAAATATTAGGAATAGATACTGAAAAAGCACTAAATATGTGAAGTATTTTTTTTAAAAAAGAGTGTTTTATGATTCACTTGTAATAACTTCTGGGATAAAAGGCAACCCATATCTAGGTAAAGTGTGATTCTTTGCGGATTATAATACAGAAATTATAAACTTTTTAATGTTTTATGAATATTTATGCTCATAATAAATCTGATTTTAATTTAACTAGAAATAAATATTCAAATATCATTCATCAGGCACAGTACAGAGCTATAATAATCTGCTGATCATTTCGTTAAAGTAGTTTTCGTTCGGGGTAAAGGTAATACATTTTTGGAATCAAGGTCAGCAGTTTCGAAGTAACTGAAGTCAATGAGGGTAACCGCTCTGAATTCAGATTTCAGTTTTGCGTTCTTACCCCGTTGTGTTCATTCCACCGGTGAGGTGCATGCAGACAGACCTTTAACTGAATCACCCATGATGCAAATATACTTTAGGACCTCCAGACTATCTCGACTCAGCCTTGGCACTTCCTCTATGGATAGGGATTTGACGTTGACATGATTCTTTTTGCCGTCTTTATCAACTCCTTTGTTACTAAAATAACTTCACAAATGTGGCGAAGTTTAAAAATAAAATGTCACGTGACATTTTTTTCAGAAGCTACTTCTTTTCCTGAGAGTAGGAAAATATTAAGATAAATTCCAGCCAAGGGTACAAATGTTGTCAGATTTCTAAAACTTCGTCAGTGGAATTAAAATTTGCCAGAACATTAGTTGTCTGACCTACGAGAAATCTTGTTCACTGTGGCCCAGATTTACTAAAAAGCCATGCAACGCAACAAGATAACTTGACAGGGAGAGAGTAGGAATGGGTCATATGTACTAAGATATGACCATTCCTGCTCTCTCCGTGCGCTAGGCCTTATTTATGAAGAAGTCACGCAGTGCAGCAAGTCCCCTCACTGCGCTGCATGATAGGGAAAAGGGCAGGAATGCACCATATTTAAGGCAATACAGAAAATTCCTGTCCTTTCCATTGCGCTGGCCCCCTTTTGGCAACTTAGAGACAACACATGCACACTTGCACCATGGTGCAAATGTGATTGTGTTGCATGCAGGATTGTTTTTGTGCAGGAAATGGACCCTTCCTGCACAAAAATAATCCTGGGAGGCATATTCCTCTTTCTATGTGTGCAGTAGCATGCAACGCACATAGAAAGAGGAATAAACGAGGAGAAATAGAGATATTTCTCCTCATTACGCCTCTTATGTGAAGTTGTGGCTTTTTGACACAATCCCAAGTTTACTAGCCTTAGAAAATCGGAGATTGTGCCAGGATGCATTAGTGGATGCATGGGACTGTCCATGTTTCACCATGGAACGCCTTTCCAATGCAGATTTGCACTACCTTACTTTACTCTGGATTTACTAAGCCATGCCGAGCCACGCAAGGCAGCTTTGCGTGGCTTATCAAATCTTACTTAAACCTGTGCATTGCCTTGCATGACGCTAGGGAAATGCAACATCTTAGTATATCCCAATGTTAAAAGAACCAAAATTCAAAACATTGATACTATTGTGTGAATATATTTTCCTTCATTTTTATTTCAAAGGTCCACTCTTTTTGCTTTTTCTTGCACCCTTTAAAAATGGCAGCAAGTCCCACACATTTTGGCCTACCAGCCTACTTCTCTTTCCATTGTTTTCTGTGAATGTTTCTGTAAATACCTCAGTCGTCTCTGCAATCATTTCCACTCTTGGTACATTTCTCTCATGTTTTACGCCTCGCTACCATATCACGTTGGGGGAAAAGTCCAGTTTTTTTTTTTATCCAAATGGTGTTTCACACAACCTACTGTCTCAAATTACAATGATAAAATGTTTATAAATTAGGATAAAGAACTTACCGTAAAATTGGAATTGAACTCGTGTTCATTTTATTTTGGAGGTACTAAACATTTTGACCATGGTGTTCAACTTTCTCTTATTTACTAAAACATTTTCTTTATAACCTACTGGAATCGACTCAGGCTTAATAGGTTTTAAATCTCTAAAGTAATACATCCCGAGATGCAGTCACTCTGATGCTGGCGACACTGATGTGGTGTACAATACTGATCACTCAAAGGACTTTGAACAAACATTAACTAATGTTTAGAAATAGCAACTTTACTCTACTTCCATACTCCATCATTCTCTGCAGCCTAACTTAACTATGACACCAAATCTCAGAGAATATAACTGTGGGAGAGACGGGCGGAAAAAGAATCTCGGAGGCTTGATGTGCATACAACATAAACTGTGCAAATAGAAACGTTCATGGTCTTCTACTCTTCACCAAGGTTTACTCAGTGCCTTCTTCCATTCCAGGTGGATCTTCCGACAGGAGGATGTCCCCAGGTGTCTCAGGAAGAAAAGAAGATGTGGGTGGTAAGTAAAACTATTAGGTTTGTAAGGGGTTTTAGGGTAGACTAATTCACCCCACCCGGAAATGTTGGGTTACCACAAGACAAGGTGCTAAATAGGTTATGGCAGAAAGGAAAACTATCAGTAATATTGCGCCACTTCCTGTCCTATGTTCACTATCCCCTTTACCTCAAGGAGTAGGTCAATTCACATAGGTCGATTCACATATAGGCGGGTGCATGCAGAGTGCTGTGAGGGTCGCCTCCCCCTTCTTGAGTAAAGGTCAGTCGCCTTCAGTTACTGTGTCGGTGGGGGTGGCAAAATAGGGCAAAGACTTGTGACATTACATGCGGCTCCAGGTGATGCCCCTTCGTGAATCCCCCCCCTTTCTGTGGCACCACCCGCGATACCAATATCAACCCTTCACTCCCCTCCCCTGTCCGGGTTACATACCACAAGGGCCGGAACCCTCCTGAGTTGCTGTGGCGGGAAGGCGATCCCCGGGGGCTTCCATCAGTCCTCACACCAGTCCACGGAGGTTCCGTCAGCTTCATCGTCCCCTTGCGCTGCCTCAGCAGGGCTCTCCTCTTCTCCCGACTTGTCATCCTCTCTTCTTGGTGTGGCTGGGCTCTCCTCTTCACTCGGTTTGGCGTCCACTCTCCTCGATTCAGCTAGGCTCTCTGCTCCCTCGAGGATGTTGGCGTCTTTCCAGTTTCCTGTGCTGTCTCTTCCTGTCTCGGTCTCCTTACATTGCAGATGCTCCACCTCTTTCATCCAGGCCGTACCTTCTCATTGGTGCAAGAGGCTTTGATCAAAGTTCACCCATTCTTCTCCTCTCTTTTAGGGATGCCAGGCTCGGTAATCAACGGGATGTAAGGTAGATGGGGTAAGTTGTTTGTTAATCCCGGGCCCCCCTCCTCACAATGACTAATGGCAAAATGTGTATCTTACATTACTGTAAAGAAAAAAAAACAAAATTGATTCTCAGAGATGTCACTATAAGCCTATGTGGAAATGTACAAACCTTTAAAGAAAAAGTCACCTTTCCACAAGGTTAGGGACAGAAAATATACTTGGATATCTACGACTTACTTCAGCACTTTTCTTTTTTTTTTTCAAAAACCACTGCACCTCCTTGTCTTTACTCTCACTGCCGTACTTAAATCTCATCATGACATCTTTTCAATGTTCTTATCCTATCTAACTAATATTTTTTCAAATATCCCTTTTCTGTAACCCTTAGCAGGCTCTAACCCCTTCTCTGCTAGGCCTTCCCCTCCTGTGCTGAGTCTTTTTTTGGCTATTTGGTGTAGTTTGCGCTAAGCCCCCTGTGACTGTTTGTCCACATAAGGTATCTATGCCAAATTTGCATACTTTTCTTCCAACATCTTGAGGATTCTAATGGTACCTAGGGTTTGTGGATTCCCCATGAGGGGACCGAGAAATTGGTCAAATACAACAAATTTTGAAGGGTTTTTCAGAAAAATTGGAAAAAAGTGCTGCAGAAGAAAGCATCTATTTTTTCCCCTGCAAAAGGTATCAGCAAAGGGTTTGCAGGGGAAACAACCTTTACCACTCAGTCATTTCATCGCAATCCCTTTACATAGTAGTCATTACATCGTAACATTCGTCACATAGCATGTCATTACAACGCAACCATTACTTCTTCTTGGTCGCCTACGAAACCCAGAGAAGTCATCATGTTATTTCTACAATATACATATTTGCTACTGGTTCTTGCTGTGGCAACAGCTAAGAGGCAAGTGTCCTGGTTGGAACAAAGGATCTTTCTGTCTCAGGGTCTTTCCAATGCCACTGCAGCCAGGAGAAAATAATTCCTTAAGTGCTTTAGGTGCCTGATATGGCCTTTTTTATCCTGCATTTTTAAAGTGACCTATCAGAACAATACCACTGCATTTGAGGATCCAGCAGAACTCAAAAAAGTTATACATAGTCACACATCGGATACCATGGATACTGGTGGTTTTTCTTCACCTTGACTTTTCCTCTGATACTGTTTTGTCCAGCTAAAATCAAGTGTCTATATACTCTTGGCTGTGGGCTATTGTGGAGAATATGATGGGTTTATCTACGAGTTAATTTATTCTTCCATCATGGTATATAAATGTTTTACTATGTTCTCTTTGTTCTTTATCTTTTTGTAAAATTGTCATATTTTGTAATTTAATTCATTATATTATCCCCTTTTCCTCCCACAGAATCATTTTGTTCGTCTGCACAGTACAACATCCCACTTGAGTGTGTATTTTCCTGATGTGACATGGACTTCTTCCTTTCGGGTGTGTCATCTGTTCTTGTGTTGTCACCATCCTATTCCCTTCGCTCTTCTCAGTTGTCCTGTTTGGACATGTACTTTCTTTTCTTCTTGCTCATTATTTCCTTTTTATACTTTCCTTCTTACATTCCTTCCTTATCTTTGTCCTTTTTGTGTTTTTTTTTCGTTTTTCTCTCTCTCCCTTTTCTCACTCCTACATTTTGCATCATCTTTCTTGTATTCTATGTTGGCTTTTTCTTATATGCCATAATGTTCTTATAAAGGTATTCTCTTTAATGTACATAATTTCGATTAATATCATGGTATAAATAAGGATCTCTTAATACTGTTAAGTGGAGGAGAGAATTATATATTTAGGTAAATCTAATCCTAATCTGGGTTTTCTTCAAGAAACTCACCCTGTTCACTCTGAACAATTGAAATTTAAACGGTCTTGGGTTGGTCATGTGTTTATTTCCGCATTGCTGAATAAACAGAATGGTGTTGTTATATGGTATAAAAAATCCCTCAATATTACTATAGTTTCTCAAGAAGGATTGATATGGAAAAATATATTGTTCTGAATCTTATTATAGACTAGCTTACCCGTCGCGCGTTGCTGCAATTTCAGAAGAAAGGAAATTTAAGGAAACTTGTTATGATATCATTCAATTTACATTGTGTCATTTTTATTGAAACTTGTTCATTTTAGGGGAGAGGTGTGGCGCCGCGGCCAGGGCGACTGACGCTGGAATCTGGGGATTACGGTTCGATCCCCAGCTTCGGCGGCAGGTTAGCCCAGCACCATGTGACTCTGGGCAATAGCTTGCTTAATCTTCCCGACTGCCCCCAGCGCCTAGAGACCCTTACGGATGATTGTGCGCTTTACAAATGTGGATTATTATTTTAATATGGAAAACATTTGAAAGTGTTGTTTTAATTCTGTTTATTTATTTGAGGTATTTTTTGTTTTTCCGTCTGGTGCGTACACGAATAAATCAGGTTTTCCGGCGCGTAAGCTGGCCACATACAGTTGTCCATGTGAGAAGCACGGATTCTCCAAATGTAGTCCACACACTTGCAGCGATTGTCCTTGTGCTTTGTTGATGGTCATTGCAAAAGCGAGTCGCACCGTAAACTGTATACGTTCATTATTGAAAAGTTTATGAGGGCCCTGGGGGGCCGGGGGGCCGATATTTAACAAATTTTTCTTTTTTTTTTTGCCAGTAACCTTCACGGGAGTGTACTCAACAACTTTTAACAATTTCTTTTGCCAGAAACCTTTGTGGGATTGTACTCAACAACTTCCCAAAGTTTCATGGCGATTGGATGAATTGTGTAGTAATGCATAAAGGACAAACAGACAGACATACATTTGTTTATATATATATATAGATAATGTTCCTCTTTCTTTAAAGAATGTTTATGCCACTACAACTTGATTTTACCTTTTGTCCCTCCATTGCTCAGAAATCTACGTAATTCCATGATACATATTTTTTCCTAGGAGGAGACTGTAATCAAATATGGATCTGTTTTTAGAAAGACAATCCTAAATTCAATTTGTGCCACATAAAATGTATGAGCAACTTTATTCTGCTATCTCTATAGGAGCCTTGGTATGGTGGAATGTCTAAACCCTACTGCCCGAGACTATAGTTTTTATTCAATTTCCCATGGCACATTTTCATGATTAGACCACATATTTCTTTCTAAATCACTTGCACAATGTATCACACAGTCTCATATATCACTCCAATTGTACTTTTTGATCATAATTTGGTTAATATAGACTTGGATTTGGTTCCCCCTCATTCTCCTTGGCACAGATGGAGATTTAATAATTCTTTATTTCAGGATGCTCAGTTTTCTAGTTTGTTTATTTCTTTTGTCTCTGATTTTTTTTCTCGTTTAATGATAATATGAATGTCTCTCCTTCCTTACTCTAGAATATGTTCAAAGCATTGGCACAAGATTTCATTTTAAATTATGTATCCAAGAAAAAGAAAAGTAATTTATGAGAAAATACTGTGTTGCTTTCGTCAAGTAAATCTTTGGAAACTAAATATTTCTCCTCTAAATTATATTTTGACTTTAATTTTTGCCTCAAGCCAAATTGCAATTTAAAATGATTTCTACTGAGAAAGCTGACTTTTTACTTCTTTTGGAAAAAAGCACGTTATTATGGTGGAAGAAATAAAGCTGGTAAATTATTGGCAAATTATCTTAAATGAAGAAGGGAGAGACACATTATTGCCTTGTTTTCAACGTCATTGGGGCAGTCCATTACTAATCAGCCTATTTTAGAATAATCAGGTTCATTTTATAAATCCCTTTATACTCCTTGTTAGACTTGGCATCCTTGGCGTGGCTTCCCCTGCTTTTTTGCCTCTATGTCCTGTATGTTTGTCAGTATGATGGATCTAATTTTTGCTGGCTTAGATGCTTTGGGCACTTTGCCACTGCTGATCAGTGCTAAAGTGCAAGTGCTCCCTGTGTAAATGTTTGTTATTATTGGTTATCCCTGATTGGCACATTTGATACTGGTACAGTGTACTGTGTGTGCCCAGGACCTGTAAATCAAATGCTGCTAGTAGGACTGCAGCACTGATTATGCCACCAACATGAGTAGCCCTGGAAAAGTATCTCAGACCTGCCACTGAGGCCTGCACACGTCGTTTTAAATTACCATGGTGATATGGCAAGTTCATCTACTTGCCATGTCTCTACCTTCTCTTTTCTTGCATGTAATGCACCCATCAGGTAGGCCCAAGGGACTCCTTTGGGCAGGGTACA
The DNA here is from genome assembly GCF_964263255.1 of Lissotriton vulgaris. Taxonomy (NCBI): domain Eukaryota; kingdom Metazoa; phylum Chordata; class Amphibia; order Caudata; family Salamandridae; genus Lissotriton; species Lissotriton vulgaris. The sequence continues at coordinate 1,475,915,346 of NC_141685.1, forward strand.
GTGTATGTGAAAGGTAGGACATATACTGGTGTGTGTAACATGTCCTGTCCTGAAATACTGTGGGGCAGATTTATGAGGCCCTTGCGCCACGTTTATGCCGCTGTTGCGTCAAGCAAGGCGGCGTAAACGTGGCGCATCCCTACGAGGCATTTACAATGTGATGCATCTATGGAGATGCATCACCGTGTAAGGCCCTGCGCCACATGAAACCTGCGTCAGGTTTCATGTAGGCGTTCCGGTGCAGGGGGGGGCGTTCCGTCGCAGGAACGCCCCTGTAAAGTGACTCAGGGAACACCAAAGACCATAAGACTCGCCTGGGAGACCGGAGCGGAGAGGAGAACGGCGGCGCAGCGGATAGCGCCAAGGACCACCGGGGGAAAGCGCGAAAACGCGCACTACAATCCCCAGCAGCCCCTGGGGCGGGAGCACGACGCTGACGCACAGAGAGCGCCCGGAGGCGCCTGGTAAAAGGCTGACCCCCCGGGAGCCCAGTGGGGGAACACCAAAGACCATAAGACTCGCCTGGGAGACCAGAGCGGAGAGGAGAACGGCGGCGCAGCGGATAGCGCCAAGGACCACCGGGGGAAAGCGCGAAAACGCGCACTACAATCCCCAGCAGCCCCTGGGGCGGGAGCACGACGCTGACGCACAGAGAGCGCCCGGAGGCGCCTGGTAAAAGGCTGACCCCCCGGGAGCCCAGTGGGGGAACACCAAAGACCATAAGACTCGCCTGGGAGACCGGAGCGGAGAGGAGAACGGCGGCGCAGCGGATAGCGCCAAGGACCACCGGGGGAAAGCGCGAAAACGCGTACTACAATCCCCAGCAGCCCCTGGGGCGGGAGCACGACGCTGACGCACAGAGAGCGCCCGGAGGCGCCTGGTAAAAGGCTGACCCCCCCGGAGCCCAGTGGGGGAACACCAAAGACCATAAGACTCGCCTGGGAGACCGGAGCGGAGAGAAGAACGGCGGCGCAGCGGATAGCGCCAAGGACCACCGGGGGAAAGCGCGAAAACGCGCACTACAATCCCCAGCAGCCCCTGGGGCGGGAGCACGACGCTGACGCACAGAGAGCGCCCGGAGGCGCCTAGTAAAAGGCTGACACCCCCTCTCGCCCCGCGAGTCGCGCGCGGGAGCGACCGGGAGAAGCCCGGGACAAGGGCGGGGCCATCTGTGGCCGTCAGGGGCCAGAAGAGGCCGGGCAGGGCCACCCCCCTTGGCACGAACTGCACGAACTGTGAGTACCACTGAAAGACACTACGTGGAAAGACTCTGTTACCCCTTGTATTTTTAACCTGAGTTGTATGGATATTGTCACAGAAATCCCAGAAATGTCTGTCCAAAGTACATTGCCGGATAACTACTTACTGAAAGTGGTGTCTAAAATTAACAGCGACAGGAGGAAGTCACTGGGAAAAAGTACTACTGCAGACCCTCCACTGTTCGTCGATGTTAACAGTCATGTAAACCTTGTAAATCTTAATAATACTGTTAACGAGATGGTCGCCCCTGTGGAACTCGATAATAGCACCTCCAGTATTAATGTCGAAGCTACTAAGGCTTTAGACCAGTCAATAATGGGGGAGGAAGATCAAGGTAATAATCTCGAGGGGACACCTCAGCAATCGGGGAGGGCCTCTAAATTTATGCGCGCTTGTAGAAAACCTATTCCTAAGCGAGGCAGTCATATCTCTAGAAGGAAAAAAGATACGACCCAAGTGGAACATACCGATGACCTAGTAACCCCGAACCTAGATAAATATGTTTCCCTGAAGCCCGACCAAATTGACTCACTAACGAGTGCAATTCTTAGTAAACTCAGTATGGTGGTAGAGCCATTGTTAACTAAGATAGGAGATCTTCAGGAGGAAGTAGTCAGGTTAAGGGGTTTGGTGGGTAAGCATGCAGACAACCTGGAAAAGTCCTTAGCTGACATTAAAAAGTCAACTGGTCTTGTTACAGCTCCTATTAGGGATAAGGAGCAGTCACAAGCCTCTACCAGTGCCCCTCCCACTATCGACAGGAAACAACCCTCTAAAGATCAGTCGAAACAACAGAAACCACCACCGATTCCGTCACAGGAGGGAGGAAGTCCATCAAATTCATCTAATCATGGGGTCCGAGGTAACCCATCGAGTGTTAAAGCATCAGCCCCCTTGCAAGCCCCTACACAAGTATCAGCACCTACGGTGACAGTTCCAACTGATACGATGGGAGGATTTAATGGGGAGCCCACTAGGATCTGTAGACGCCCTGTTGATTTACCACCCGATTGTGTACCTTATGTGGTGGTTTTAACTAACGTCCCTATTCTGACTCAGTCACCAAGAGAATATGAGACACCCGATTCCCTGAGAAATAAAACCATCTCCTGGCTAAATCATCACTGTGGCTATCCAGTTGGCTATGCCGACCAAATTATCTCCATCAGAAGAGTAAATTCGATAGGTAACACCAAAAAAAACGGTGGGGGGGACTGCGTGATTATAAACTTCAAGCACCCACAACATGTGGCAACGGTCCTGCTTAGAGCAGCTTCAATTACGCAGTCGGAGACTGAAGTAGTTGCTAGGCCGTTGGACTATTTTTATAACCACCTCGGTGGGCAACCACCATCTAATCGTAAGGAGAAGGCTCCGAGCAATTCCACCTATCCTCAAATGGTAAATAGACCATTGATGCCTAACTTCTTCTTTGGCCCACAACATGGTCCATTCATTCCAACGCTGCATATGGGGAACCCTATGTTTGGGGGGAATGCCACTTTAATGCATACCCCTAACCCATTTGTACCATTTAGCAACACCCCTCTGTATGATAACGGAATGGTTTACCAGGTCCCTACCCAGAATAGGTTTCAGTCCCTGAGTCACCTAGATCAGAACGATTGACATGAGATTGAACCCCCTAAAGATCTAGAGTTTGAAGCGGCCGTTATGTTAACTAATGAAACGAGTAATGTATGTTTGAACTGTACGTTGAATGGGGGAGATACCCTAAACTCTACACCTAACTTAGAGCTTTTTAATATAGATAATAACATGTCCATACCTAGTGTGGAACAGTCAAAAGCTAGCAATGAAAGAGAGAATATAACCTGTCATATTGCTAGTTGGAATATTGCGGGAATTGTGGCCAAGGAGGACGCCTTAGGCTGGATTGAATTTGTGCATTTGTTTGATATCCTATGTTTTCAGGAAACATGGAGTAAAAAATTCAATGGCATTGAGGGGTATGTGTCCTATGAGCTCCCAGCACTGCCCTCATCTCATGGTAGAGCTAAAGGCGGTCTGTTGGTGTTAATCTCTGTTAAATTACCAATCCATGTGAAAAAATTTGTTAATGTGGGGGCGCATTCGCAAATTTTATGGCTTACACAAGAACCCGGCAGAAACATTCTATTGATTAATTTCTACAACAATGTATTTGACAACACTAGACATGTAGTAATTAACGAATTAGATACGGCGGTGAATAATTTCGTGAGCAATTTTAACAATGTATTTGAATTTATTTTCGTGGGGGATTTTAATGTACCTGTGTGCCCATTATCCACCCTGAAAGTTTGTGGTGTGTATAATCGACAGGGGGAAGCTGAAGTCCATTTCCCTCACCACACTTACGGGGAAACTTTGAATACCTTTATGATTGATCACGATTTGGAAATCTTGGATAATGCTAAAAATGACTTGGGTGGAAATATTCCAACTTTTAAAGGAAGGGGCGCTAATACCGTTATTGATTTTATATGTATGTCATCAACTATTGCCCCGTTATGCCCGATGCCCAACGTGATAGATATTATGTTGAGTGACCATAACTGTTTCACTACTGAACTAACCTTTTGGGTAAAAAATCATGTCTGTGAAAATGGTATTATCAATAATTTTGAACTCCATAGACAGAATGGTTATAGACTGAGGTGGAAAGGAGAAAAAGCCGTTATAACTTCAGACTCAATTATATCTAGTTGTTTGACAGATATCACGGCAATTTTAGAATGTGAAGACACCTCGTCTGACAGTATTGATCACTTTAACAATATTAATTCCATTATTAACAAAAAGTTCACCAAAAAGGCGGGGTCCAAAGCAAGTTGTCCAAGGGGCTGGTTTGATCATGCTTGTTCCAATGCCCGCAAAGAACTCAAAGAGGCCCTTGCAGCCAAACCAAGGGACAAAGTTCTGGTGGTCCAACTTAGACAGGGATTTAATACTACCCTGAAACGTAGAAAAGCTGAATTACAGCAAGAGGCCTGGGATAATCTCACCCTAGCGGCGGTCACGAACAATTGTACCCTGTTCTGGTCCACGGTAAATAGCCCATTCCTAAAAGATGACAAGGCTCCTGAACTCACTTCTAACGTGAGCATGGACTCATGGATCCAACATTTTTCTAAAATCTTTGATTCTTGTAATCTAATAGATATCAATGGGGATAGATGGCCCACCCTTGCCCTAGATATAACCATCAGTGAAACCATGGCTAGTATTAGAGCTAGCAAAGGAGGCAAGGCCCAGGGGCCAGATGGCGTTCCCATAGACGTGTATAAGACCGCCCCAGATATATGGGGGCCATTGCTCACCAAAATCTTTAATACAGCTATTAGCGGTAATATACCGTCTACTTGGGAAGAGTCAATAATCATCCCTATTTTCAAAAAAGGAGATCGTGGGGATGCAAAAAATTATAGACCTATATCCTTATTGGATTCATCAGTTAAAATTATGAGTAGGGTCCTCCTTGTAAGATTAGAAGAGTGGGCAGAATCTAACGAGATTTTAAGTAATTGCCAGTTTGGCTTTAGAAAAGGCCGTGGTACTATAGAACAATGTTTGAATCTAGAGCTATTGGTGGGAAAATATACCAAGGCAAAAAATGGGTCGCTCTATCTTTGCTTCGCCGACCTTAGCAGTGCCTTTGATCTGGTAGACCATGCAATACTATGGGCCAAATTGCTGGAGATGGGTGCCCCAGAGGGAATTATTTATTTCTTAGCCCGATTGTATGAAAAGCTCCGCACCAGTGTTCGTTATGGACCCAATGGGGAGTGTACCACTAAGTTTGGGATAAGAAGGGGCATTAGACAGGGGTGCGTTCTTGCGCCCCTGCTTTTTACCCTTTTTATTAATGAGGTTGAATCTGCCCTGCAGGCAGTCGCTGCAGATGCCCCTAGAGTCAATAATTTTAATATACCAGTACTACTCTATGCGGATGACGCAGTGTTACTGTCTAGGACACCCTTGGGCCTTCAACGCTTAATGGATTGTTTTGTATCCTTCATTAAGAGCAGGAAACTGGTGATTAATAAGGCTAAGACTTATGTAATGGAATGTAGCTCTGGAAAAGTTAAATGTAAAGGGAAAACCCATTATGCTATTGATGGTGAACCAGTGAAAAAAGTTGCTAACTTTTGTTATTTGGGAATTACCTTTTCTCAAAATGGGAGCTGGGCCACAGAACATAAGGTGGTCAGAACTAAGATGATCAGGAGCGCCAATGGGGTCTTTCTGTTTGCCAAGAAACTGGGGAATAGACGTATTAAAGACATGTTAAATATTTATCAATCAAAATGTCTTTCTGCTGCCCTTTACGGGGCCGGAGTCTGGGGGGTGTCAACAGCCAAAAGCTTACAGGTAGAGGAGAACCTTTTCCTGAAAAAGCTCCTATGCTTACCCAGGTCTACTTCCAATTCCTTGGTTCATAATGAAACAGGGATCCAAGCCCTAAATGATCTGATCATGCTAGGGCCCATACTACTGTGGCGCTCGATCTGGCTCAGTGATGGTACCTCACTGAACAGAGCAATTATTAAGGACTGCCTTTTATTGGACCAACACTTGAAGATCCCCTGGATCAGCTACATTATTGATTGTGTACAAAATCTATTTGGAATCAATGTGGTTATGGACCCCTACGGGTTTTCGGAAATCCCCAAATCTGATGTGAAATCAATATTTTTAAATCACTATATTGAAAGGCATCACTTAGAGGACTCTAAACTAACTTCTTGTGTACTATACAATAGCATGGATGAATTTACCGGTTTCAGACCATATCTATCACAGGTGACAAGAACCTCGCACCAGTTTGTGCTGACCAGAATGAGGATAGGCATAGCACATCATCTGGTTGCGTGGCCTAACATTAAATCGCGCCCTGTTGGTCCTGTAAATGTGATAATAAGACTGAACAAAGCACTAAGCACTTTTTGTTAACGTGTGATTTGTACATTGAGTTAAGGAAACTCTACTTGAAGCCATTATTCATTAGATTTGGAGTGAGAGACATTACAGAGGCTATGAAATTGATTTTTAATCTGAATCATGCGGATATTTGTTTTTTTACTGCATCTTTTATATTCAAAGCGATTAGCGCCAGGAAAAGTATGTGTTTTTAAAAAACTTTTGGAGTTTTAAATATTTATTCCATCCCGCTGTGGATATTTTGTAATATGTGTACCTTTCTTTGATCGATAATGTATATATACTGTATATTTATGTTTACCTCTATGAAATTGTATGAATGTCTGTATTACTTGTGCTTTTATGGACATGTTTTTTGAATGTTCCGAATAAAGCCTTATGAAATGAAATGACTCAGTGAAATCTACAAGATTTCACTGAGTCTCTTTCTACGTCAATTCCTTATGCCTGCTTGAAGCAGGCATAAGGGTGATGCACCATGCAATGTAGGGGTGGCCCCTGTGCATTGCAGGAGTCATGTCGCACTTGCGACATGACTCCAGCAATGCGCCGCCCGTATGCCGAAAGATGCGTCACGCATCTTCCCTGCCTTGCACCATGGGTGGCTGAGCTGTGGCGCACATTAACTGGCGCATCCCTGGGGATGCGCCAGTTAACGTAAATCTGCCCCTGTGTATTTTGTTTTTCACTATTGAAAGGCTATCTGCTCCATAGAATAGCATGGGAGTTGTTTTATAACATCTTACAAATATAACTTTCCAATGGGACAAGATAAAGAAATGGAGTTTAGGCACGCTGAACTCAGAATTTAATAACACATGTTTTAGTTAGATTGTTTTTAAATGATGTGTTTGAAAATGCCATTTCTAGAGAATATTCTTATTAAACCATTCTGTGCGCCTTTGCTGTTTTGTGTATTGACTCTCTGATTTTGGAGTGACAGGAGCTGGGGATGTGCATTCACTGTAGACAGCCACAATGGGGTTTGAGGTGTCTCCTGTCTTTCCTTGGTGACTCATAGCTGGGATGAATAGAACTTGGCTGAATTTAGAGTTGTGTGAAGAGTTTCACTAGTACCCAAATAGGCAGTGTCTCCTCTGCGCAATGCTGTCTTAACCTCTTGTAGTGAAGCTGGGCCAGAGAGGGCAGAACTGGTTTGGACTGGGCTCAGAGACCCTGGCCACCAAGAGAACAAAGAGAAAATGGGGCATAAATATTGGACCTTAAACCCCAGAGAATTAGATCACTTCTGGACTCAAAAGGAACCTCTGCCAAAGAGAAGCGCTGGAGAGCTTTTAGGAGGAGGACTGCCCCATTGTTGTGTTGGCCTGCCATATTGCTTCTAACAAGGAGAGGACAAAGATCGGAACCTTGCTGTGAACCGGCTTGAAGAAGAATCTCCAAGGGCTTGTGTGTGCTGGCCTCCTGTTCTGCAGTCTCAGGGACACAAAGGCTTTGCCTGCAACCCGCTGACCAGCACCTGTATTCCTCTGTGGACTCCTGCTTTCAAAAGGGTGCCGATTCCCGTTCCTGGGCCCAGAGAATTATGTTGTTGGTGCTGCAAAGCAGAACATTCAACTCCGACAATGTCAGTGATGCTGCCTGCGACACCGCTACCCGCACCGATGCCGGGATCACCACTTGTAAAGTGCACGATGCACCGGCCTGCCTGCATCAGAGCTCTGATACCCTTTAACGCCTGCCTACTCCATCAGTTATCGGCCTTCCCGATGACAGTGCTCGCATTGATGCTGGCACCGCCAGCATCCTGTTATAGTGGAGCCAATAACCGACGAGGGTGCCTTCACAAACTCTTCATCATTACACTGCCTCACCAGTACCGATGCCTCCCTGCTGATGCCCCCTCACTTCCCTGTCCTGGATCGAATGAGGATGTTGCATATTTTATTCCTACTTCTCCAGATAACATGGTCATGGAAGATGTAGGATGCTTTCTTAGAAATGGGACAGTGCTAAGGTAAAAGTTTGTTGACATGATTTCTTCTTATTTGCTAAAGATGTTGGTACATGTGATCATGCTATGATGAATTTGCAGTTTAGCTCATTTTCAATGCAATATTCTGTATAAGAACCCCTTAATTCTGGGGGTGAGCAGATTCTTTACTGCAGGCCATCCCATTCTATTAGATGTTGTCTGACTCATTTCTGATTTTTTTTGTTTGTTCATTTGGGACTTGTAATATTTCAGATTTCTGATTACTCTGTAATAACTCTTCATTTGAGTCTTCCTGGTGTTTATTCTGTGCTGTCTGGTTCTCAGATTTATGTAATATAACCTTTTGACTGTTTTTTGATCTAGAACTCAGTTTTTGAGTGGTCCCAGTAGCATATTTTGACACTTTGCTAAACTGGTGTTGGGTGAGCCTTTTTATGCAGTTATGTCTGTGGAAGGACCATATGAGGTAAAACCTTGGTGTTTCTAAATTTTGGAGTGTCTTAAAATATTATGGCACTATTTTGCTCCTGCACTACCACACATTTACAGCTTCACTAGTGCTATAGGCTACAAAAATAACAATGTTTCCTCTTTGATATGTAAAAGGAAGCACATAAGAGCACCTAGAATATAAAGCAACAAATCTAGATATATATTCTGTACAATTGGATGGGAAAAAAGGCAGGCATTCACCCTCTTAAAGAGGCTTATATGAGCACATTGGCTCTTGCACATCTGTCCTCATTAGGACACTCACCATTTTGTGCAGGAAAACCTTCCTGAATAGGACATTTCCATTTGCACAGATTATCAACTGCATTAACTCAGGCTCAGTTAGCCGTAGGGTCACTTTCATTGAAACACCTGTATCATCATGTTAATCTTACTGTAAAGGGGAATACTCAAAGATGCACTGATAATAATGGTCCATCTTTGAGAATGGGAATAATAGAGGGAGCAGGCTCACAATAAGACTAATATTTGGGCCTGATTATGACTTTGGAAGTGTGGGGCATCACGGTGCTGCCCCACTGATGCACAGTCATAGCTCACCGCTCGCTGCCAGATTACAAGTATTTTTGTAGTCTGGCGGGCGGTCCTTTGGTGTTCCCAGGCACCGCAATGGAAATGTCAACAGCTGTTCCTTCACAGCGTGGAATGTTAAGCCCATGCCTTGCAGGAACAGGGTGTGCATGCTCACAGGGGGGGGGGGGCACAACATGTGCTCCCCTGCATATATCCCCAGGCCCAGAAGCACAACCTTTGTTTCGTCCCCACCTCACTTTTCATGGCGTGCTCACCACAGTGAAAAGTGAGGTGGGTAGGAATCTTGTAATATGCTTGGTGGTACTGCAGTGGCACCGCCAAGCATATTGTGGCCTCAGTACAGCTGTCCGTCACCGTCCAACCACTGCAGTTGTAATGCAGCAATCAGACCCCTGGTATGGCGGTCCATGACCATCACCAAACTTCCACCGTGGATTTGGCGATCCCTTGTACCACCAAACTCTTAATCAGGCTCTTTGTCTTACAGCTCTGTGACAAAATTGCCACAAGACCAGTATATGGATCTAAAATTTTACCTATCTTTGACTGTTGTCAAACATAAATGGCTAGCCAGTTGTGGGTTTTATGAGTCACTTTGTTGAATCAACACTGACACCGTTTGGGGCATTCAGAAGGCTAATGGTGGGATGTCCTAGAACTGATGTCCTAGGCTGATTTGCAAGAAACATCTGCAAGAAATATAACCTTTAGAGGGTACCAACAACAAGAAAGAAACAAGCATTGGCAAAAATAACAGGTTTGGCATTGGCTGTCAGTCTTTTGGCTCTGTCAATGCTTTTTTTCATTTGTCATGTTTTTTGCAAAACTTTATTGTTGGGGAAGCTGATGGACCCTCACCAATATACAAATAAGTCTAAAAACCAAAATATATTTGGTCTAAAAAAAAATATTGCTTCAGTAGTCTGTGCACTGAAAAGAGCTGCATTTGGTGTGCAAGTCATGGTTTACAAGGTTATTACTTGAGTTATGGATTGTGCTACTAACCACCCTTGTTCTTATTATTGCTCAATGTCACAACCAAAAGTTCACATTAACTGTGGCTTTTTAGGTGAAATTCTGAGGATATATTAAACATACGTTGAGGTGTTATAACCAACGCTAATTATAACTTGTATTATCCTTAGGTTTCCTCAGTGATTTTTTTAATTTGTTTTGGAACCTATACCACACCGAAGAGCTTCCTGTACACCATTTTCTGAGGGTAGACCACCTATGCTGTTCATGGCCTCTGGAGAATGCAAGTCTGGGAGTTGGCCACATGGCCCAGCCAGCGGCCAGCTCTTGCACCCCATCCTACACAAGCAGAAAACCCCAGATTAGCATGACCTTCAGCTGTGTGTAGCATTGGGTTGGCTGCAAGTTCTTCAGCCAGGCCCTGTGCCCAAACATCCACTGGTTCTCACTGGGGCAGGGCCCATGTCCAACCCTCTTTGGATAGCTCAACAGTTTGGCTGCTCATAATAAAACGATCCCCGCAAGGCCTCACTAATGGTTTTCCATAGTTGACCGCCTTAATCCATGTGCATCTGGAGGTTGGCAGCAGTGCCTGGCGCCAGAGGTTTAAACAATCATCCATATGTGTACAAGATCCACAATATGCAACTTTTTGCTGGGCACAGCATATGTCAACCACAGGGCTTAGCCTTCAGCCAGGCCCTGCAACCAACAGTACATGGGTGGCCAACTCCTGGAGCACACAGCTTTTAACCATGCACAGCAGGATTGCTCACTGGACCAGACCTTGCACCTAACTCTCTGCAGGCAGCCTAACCATGCTTCAACCAGCCTTTGGATATGTGACATAGGGGTGGCAGCAGGGCCTGGCCTCCTAACCAGAGATAAACTTTTGTCTCTAAACTCCACCGCTAAACAATGCAACCATTACATAGAGGTTGATAAATGGCAAGGACCTATTACATGTATGATGTGTAAACACACATTACAACCCTATGTTAAGACCTCCCCTAAAAGTATATATAAAACTATTACAGGTGGACTAATAAATGCACGTTCCATGTGCAAGAATGCCCTGCACATATATGATCTACTCGCAGAGAACAATCTGGATTGTCTTATGATTACAGAGACATGGCTAAGAGAATGGTCAAATCCTGATATTACCTGTGCACTACCACCTGGCTATAAGATACAAAGACTCGACAGACCGATACATAGAGGAGGGGGAATTGCTATAATACACCGTGAGACACTCACATGCAGCATTTCTGAGTTACAAGATATTAAAGGTGCAGAAAGCTTAGCCTTCAATATACAGGCCCATGACTCTTTCATGTTCTCTGGAGCATTAATCTACCGCCCCCCAGGACAAATGGATAATTTTCTGGATAGCATGGGGGAAGTAATTACTGCTTTGACGCTTAAAGCAGCTAACTTCACACTACTGGGAGATATAAACATTCACCTTGATAATATGACAGACCCAAATGCACAATGCTTTAAAGATATCATGCAGGTGCTTGGACTAAAGATTCTTACAAAAGACCCCACACACATAGCGGGCCATACCTTAGATTGCGTCTGTTCTAACCTTGAGACCATTAAAGTATCTACCCCTTTGCCTCAGACGTGGACTGACCATAGCTTTATACCATTTCACCTCACAACAAGGGAAATTAACAAAACTCAACCAAATGGACCCAGACCTCAGAAACCAACTCCCTGCTGGACAAAAATAATTGAACATCCGGATCTACCCATATGGGTTAAAGAAAACAAACCTTTGACCACTGAGAATGTGTTTTCTGATAATCTTAACTATGAAAAATGGATGAGAACCATAGGGGAAAAAATTACCTCGGGAGGAGCAACTAAATCAAAACCTAAACAACGGAAAATCTCTGCCCCCTGGTACACAAAAGATCTTAAAGAGACACTACGCACAGTACGCAAGCTCGAACGTACATGGCGTAAATATTATAAAAAAGAGGACCAAGATAAGTATAAAACTGCTAGACGAAACTATCATGCTCAAATTAAACGAACTAAAATAAACTACTTCACAAACAAGATAGATACATCTCAGAATAACCAAAAAGAGATTTTTCGCGTGGTAAAAAGCTTTCGAGACCCAGGGTTTTTGTCACAGGAAATACCTCCATCACAGAGTTTCTGCAATGAAATCGCAGATTATTTTGAACAAAAAATAGTTAACATCACAAAACACTTTCCTGAAGTGATTGTAAATACTGACAATTTAGCTTTAGAAACCAACCCAGATAAAATCAGATGGAACACTTTTACTACAATTGATCTGCATGAGATATCTCATACAATCTCAAAAATGAAATCAGGATCACCACTTGATCCCTGCCCTCCTGCACTAGTCCACGAAATTAAAGATGAGGTCAACCCCATGATCAATACCATCATAAACGCCTCACTCCAGTCGGGGGAAATCCCCAGCACATGGGAGACGGCGATAGTAAAACCCCTACAAAAAAAACTACTACATGATCCATCCGTTTTAACTAACCTGAGACCCATCTCACAACTCCCCACCTTATGTAAATGTGCCGAAACCCTGGTAAATAAACAACTTTCATCATTTCTAGAAACAAACAATATACTACATCCAAACCAGGCAGGTTTTAGAGCCAACCACTCTACAGAAACAGCACTCCTGTCAACGACAGAAACCATAAGAGTGGCTCTTGACCAGGGGAAGAAGGCAGTCCTAATTCTTCTGGATTTATCTGCAGCATTCGACACGGTGTCCCATACCATCTTACTACATCGCCTAGCTGAGGCAGGCATTGGGGGCACCGTGTTGAAATGGTTCGAAAATTTTCTGCTTCACAGAAAACAGATAACCAAATTGGGACACTTCTACTCAGAGGAGAAGGAGGTCAGGTCAGGGGTGCCCCAGGGCTCTAGCTTGAGCCCTACCTTGTTCAATCTGTATATGGCACCCCTGATCAACCTAATTGCCATGCATAATGTAACCACGGTTGCATATGCAGACGACACCCAACTGGTCCTGGTCTTAGATGAGGACACAGAGAAGGCCGAACAGATATTGAAAGATTGCCTAACTGCGACTTTTGGATGGATGCACAATAACCATCTTAAGTGCAACTCTGCGAAAACAGAGATCCTGCCCTTCGGGAAAAATAACATCTTTTCCCCTTGTACATGCTGGCCATCAGACGCAGAAGCCCCCACCAATACCATCAGTGCAACACGCAACTTGAGTATAAAATTCGACGATATGCTGTCCTTCAAACAGCAATCCAAAGAAGTGGCCGGTGTCTGTTTCAACATAATCAAGGGCCTCAGAAAGTTTTTTGATTACCTGCCACTGGCCGCCCGCCGTACGGTTGCAATCGCTCTCATAACATCGAGAATCGATTACTGCAACAGTTTGTACGCAGGAGTGGCAAAATCTACCCTACACAAACTGCAAATGATCCAAAATACGGCGGCCCGGCTTGTTTTGAGATGGCCTAGAAGATCATCCGCATCAGCTGCTCTGAATGCGTTGCACTGGCTCCCCATCCAGAAACGGATACTATTCAAAATCCTTCTGATTACATACAGAGGTTTCCATAAGTGCGGACCCAAATATCTGTCAACTAAATTTCACAGATACCTCCCAAATAGAGAACTTAGATCAGCCACAGCTAATCTAATGACCATACCCAAGTTTCGACTGTCCACCAAGGGTGGCAAATCCTTGGCAGTCCTAGGCGCCAAAGCCTGGAATACCCTTCCAGCTAAACTTAGAGCATCACCATCAGAAAAAATCTATAAAAAACTCCTAAAAACCTGGATTTATGGACTATCTGATGCAAAATGCAAGACTCTAGTCTAAGGACATCTAAAGCTCAGCTACTACCCCCAAACATTCTATCTTTGCAGTGAAGTCAGCAGCGCCAAGATGCTCCTTGGAGTGTATGTGCGCTATATAAAAACCACAAAACATCAAACATCAAACATCAAACATTCAGGCCTTGCACTCAACATTTCACAGGTGGTTAAACAGTGCTGACTGTGCCATTGGCTCAGGACCTACTCCCACCCCACTAAGTGCATATACCATCATGTGAAGCAGTTTGCCAAGTGCAGCAGTAGTTCCTAGAATACTATTTGTCAACAACTCATTAAAAAATTCTACAGTCTCAGAGGGTTTGGGATTCTTGAATACAACATAAGATATGTGAATCCTGTGATTAACAAACTTTTCAATTTTTATTTTATTGCTACAACTCTACTCCTTCCACAATATTCTTGAATGTATGGAGTAACTAATTTAGGCATATTTACGAATTTCTGCACTGTGTTGCATGAAAGGGATAGAGCACAGATGCTCCATACTAACAAAGGTATGGTGCATTTCTGCTCTGTCCTTGCACTGTCTAGCACCATTGCAGGCACTCTTGCACCATAGGGAAACCTTCCTGCACAAAAACAATCCTTAGAAGCATTTTCTCTTTTTATGTGTGATCCGGAATGCATCACACATAGAAAGAGGAGGTGGCAAGGAGAAATAAACATGTTTCTGCTTGTTATTCTTCACTGTGGTAGGTGTAGCATTAGACACATTCTATGGTTCACTTGCTTTAGTAAAACCAAGCATTCACCCATGAAATGCCTCCCAGCTGTTAATGTAACTTAAAAAAGAGCAAGGCTCTACATTCCATTATGTTATTTTGCAAAGACACTCAAGGCAGGGCAAATCATCCTTTACGTTACATTATAAATATTACTGAAGGCAAAAAAAGGACACTCAAAGGCTTGCTAAATCTGGGCCAGTATCCTTGAATCACAATAACTTAAAAAGGGTTAATGAGGAGAAATGTGGTAATTCCCAAAAAGTTGATACTGAGTGGTTTTCTTCAAATTTCTATTTATTCTTTCCACCATACCATTCATTTGTGGGTTATAAAGTGCTACCATGTGTTGTTTTATTCCAGCTCTGGACAAATAACCCTTCTTTTTTATGTGGCACAAACTAGAGCTGTAGTCAGAAACAAAAATTATGGAGAAACACTCTTCAAAGAATGCTATCACTCTGCATGTAGTAGTGTCTCTATAAAAACTGCAATATACACGTTTGGAGTGAGACTCCTCAAGTACAATGTTATGTCTATTTCGTGAAGCAATCCCTGAACAGGTCACATAAAATCAATTGCCACCTATTGTCAGTCTTTTTGAGAAAAATGGACTCAAGACGTTTATCAACAATTAGGCAAACTTGACAAGACCTGGCAAACAACTCCCCATGTGTGTCCATGAGAGGAAACCAGTAATACACCCAGAGCATATTTTACATTGTTGTCATGCCCGTATACCTCTCATGTGCCAAACACAGGAACGTAGAAATCAGAACCCTGTTAGGAATAGCTTTCTCCCTTCTCAGTAAAATCCCTTTATCAATATTAAATTCATCCCACATTTTAAACTAACTTTGCAACTCACCTTGTAAACAAGATTCCTTGGGCATCCTTTCACAATTAGTTGTTTTACTTCAGACAAAATCCTTTCCGACAGCGCACATTGTTGCAATTCCTGCAATTATTTCATTTCACTAATATGCACGATATGTTCTATCATACCCACCACACATTCAACCTCATCCAACAGTGCTACATCCTATTCCACTTGTGCATTGGGAAGTCTTGAAAGAAAATCTGCTCAATTATTGGACTTGTCAAACAATGCTGACTTTCAAACTTGACTTTATGTAATCTAGAAAACATCTTCAGTAATCTTGGTGATCCTTTTTTCGTTCCCATTTCATTTAAAAGATACTGTACGAGTTATGATCTGAACACAAAATGAAGCTTCTGTCAGGCATATTTTGCAGAATGTTCATAAGCATGGTGGAGCATCTAATTTAATTGGGTTATATTGTTGTCCTGCATTATACATATATCATGAAGCAAAGATAACTGAATGTTCAAAAGTATCAACCTTCTGACTTAGTACAGCCTCTTTTCACTGACACATCTACTGTAATTAATCATTACTCAACATCCTGATAGGGTCTGAAAGAATGTTCTTCTACAATAATTCCTTTGATACAATTTAAAGGCTGGTTTTCAGTCTGTCTTTAAACGAAAGGCATCCCTTTGGAAAGCAATTATTTGAGAACCTCACTGACAATAGTGAAGCCATTAACAAAACCTAAATAATATTCATATAAGCCCTGCAAACATTGTACCTGTTCAACATTCACAAGACATGGATCAGACTTGTCTTTTACTAAAAGGACACACATCAGAGATGCCAACTTATTCCTGGTTCAATGTCTTCAGGCATCAGGTGATAACCTAGGTATTCAACATGTTTGGTACAAACTTTGGGCTATTCTAATTTGACTGTCATGCCATCTTTTGCTAATATATTAAAAACTTGATCAACAATCCTATTTTATTTCTTAGTAGACGTAGAATAAATCAAGATATCGTCTTGAATGGCTTGAACACCTTTGAACAACTTGAAACAGATTGAACATTAACTTTAGAAATACTAAGGCCACATGGGCCAGCTCAAAGGAATTCTCAGCTAGCTATATGCCCAAAATGTGTGATGAAGGTAGTTAAGGATCAGGACTTCTCAGCCTATTTGGTCTGATTATATGCTGATGTCAGGTCAGTTGTTCAAAAATTCAGAGTTGTGAAAAGAGATTTCCAGAATCTTGGGTGTCGATTGACTATCAATCAGTACGTTTTTATTGAGAGACCTGATATTGTAACATAAACAAATCACTCCTGGCATTTTTCAGCCACCACAACAGGCTCAATCACACCATCATTCTCCAGTTGCTTCAGGCGATCATATGATTGTTTTCTGATGCTAAATGGAATGTCTGGTACCTTATGTCTCACTGGGACTGCTGACTCTTTAAAGATGGTTTTATGTATTAATCCTTTAATGCAAATACGTTTACTCTTAAAAACATTTCAGTGAGAGTGTAACATGTTAAAATGTTTTGTGGATCTCAGTTTTCTAAATCAACTAAAGACATTGGACAATACGATCCTTGTTTAAACACCACACTGTGTTGGGAGGTTACAGATCAACATTATTCGTTTGCAACAACATTTATTTGTCTTAAACAATTGGAGATCCAGGGTCAGCAATGGCATTCAGTATTGTATTTACGACAACAAGATCACAAACTGGGTTTTCCCCAGCAGTATTGGTTGCATCACTAGAAGCCACAATTAACATCTCCTGACAAAGAGTCTTGCTGTAAAATGGTCACTTGAAGAGAGCATTTGTTCTACATATCCTTGGAAAATGACCAACATTTGCTACAGGCTTTATTAGCAGCTGAACTTATAGGAGCATTGGCTAGGTATGATCGTGATCCACATCTTAGAAAATAGAGAAAATAATTCCCAGCATGTTAACAGACATAGAAGTGTTGACAGCATCTAATCCGTTGAGTTCTCTGGTTACTATAGCTGATCTTTCAATGCCTTTTTATATTGATAGTTTCTTCTAATGTGGGGCATCTGCTGCATAACACCTGTTCTAGTGTCTTTTTGCAGAAGCAGCATACCACAATCTGGTGATATAATACTGATCAATAGAACCATCATAATTGCAAGATGAGGCCCAAATGTGCAATTCTGCCCTATACTTGTCAATTCAATAGTTTAATGTGCCATCAGATGTCTAGTGAAACTCTTTTTTCTTTCCACCACAATAGTGTTAGGTATGGCGTCTTTGGTTGACTGTTGTTTGCACACTGTTGAAGCAGAGACCCTCAGTCTAGCGCGGGCCAACTGCTGAGTCATACTACCCCTGGTTACAGTACTTTGGAAACAAAGACAAAAGAAATATGTTGAGAGGCGCTGGGGAGGTGAGGCATCACTGGTGCCAGTGCGGCATCGGTTCTTTACTGTTGTTGGCACATCAGTACTCTTTTGTTGCAAGGCACTGAGGAGGTGATGCAGTGTTGGTGATGAGAAGTTGGTTCTGCTGGGGGTGCTGGCTCAATGTAGTGTCGAGTGTCAAGCCATGCCGCATTGATTTTCCTATGTCGAGGTCACACCACGTGTCCAGTGTGGTCGTGGAATTGGAGTCGGACACCACGGACTTCGGTGATGCAGTTCTTGGGACTCCTTCTGTGGCAGTTCTTTGGAGGCGCTGCGGTGGTGTCAGGCCAGCGCTGGAAGTCACGGTTGTTGGGACCACTGTCAACTGTCCCTGAAGCTTTTTTCAAGATTCACAAAAGGAAATGAGTTCAAAGGAGACCGCCTCGCCTTTGTGAATTCGATTAAATCCCTTTTAAAGTTACCGTATCTAATTCATGTTTGCCATTAGAATTGCAGTTACAAATCATTGATACATTCCTCTCCAACGAAAGGTACTTTCATTCCCCCACACCTCTTCTTGTCATTTGGACAGGGTCGCAAAATCCCATATACAAATTAGAAATAATTTTCTGTTACATAAAAATGCCTTTTTGTGGTATCAAGCCCTTTGATTTTGCAAATTTCAGCTTTTGCAATGGCTTTGTATACTTTAGGCCCTAAACATGTGTATAAAAATCAACAACCAACAATGGTCGAATCAAGGTTAGCTGGACAAAGAATTCATATTACTTTGTAAAGTCTGTAAAACAACAACAAGAACTAACGGCCACATGCATCATTGCACCCTTTTGCGATTCCTAAATTGCGAAAATTAAGGAATCGCAATTTAGAAATCACAAACTGCAATGCATCAACAAATCGCATTTATTTTTGCGATTCGGTATTTTTCCTTAATTGCGATTCACAATTTGCGAATCGTAATTAAGGAAAACCCTTCCCATTGATTCCTATGGGCCAAAAGGTTCATAGGAATGAATGGGATGGCATTGACATTTTGCAAATTTCAAATTGCGATTCGCAAAATGCACCCCTGAAATGTAACTTTAAATGCAATTTGCAAACACACGCATGCCCCAAGGGCATATGTGTGTGTAAATTAAAACTTTCAAAAATGCAATTTGTGCATATTTGAAAGTTTTCGGTAAATTAGCATGAAGGTCAACTTCATGCTAATTTACCCCTTCCTATTTGCGAATTCACAAATTAAAAATGTTCATGCATTGCATTCAAGCAATCTCAAATTGCGATTTCTTAAATGCAATTGCAATTTTAGAAATCGCAACATGGTTGCGATTCCTAAAATTGCGAAAAGCATGATGCATCCCAAATTTGAGAATTGCATTCGCAAACGGCCGAAAATTGCGATTCGCACCGTTTGCAAATGCAATTCTCAATGATGCATGTGGGCATAAGTCTGTCAGTTGTAATGTCAATAATGTTTCAACCGCCTTAATTATTTTTTGAGGTCATCATCCGGACTATAAAGTTATAGAGCACTAACAGAAACTTAGAACAAACCTAGAAGAGAAATGGGATAGAAAATATCCTTATTTTTAATTTAGGTTAGCCATATGGTTAAAAAAGTCATTTAATTGACTCTTGGTGATGACATCTTGTCTTGTTTGAGTATATGCAATGCATAAAAATATAAGTTGACATATCATTTAAATCATTTCCCACCTGATGTCGATTTCTGTATCACATTGGAGTTCTGTGTAAGGTGACATGTGCTTAGTTGGTGGCACATACCATAGAAAATGGCCACACAGAAAATGAGATCAGGTTACAAGTGATTGAATTGGCCAAAAAACACCCGGAGGAGGAGATCTTGAAGAAATACTACAAAGGAAGGAATGCAAATGGATACAGCATTGGGGTTCCATCAATCACAGACTTAACTGAATGGAAGAATGTCAACATTATTTATCCCGTTCAGGTGCTCCAAGTAGGGAGTGCCAGTATATGATCACATCCTTCTGAACCTTTGAAATGGATAGGTATCCCAGCTTACTCCACAGGGTAATAAAGTCGAAGACAGCAATGAATGCACATAGATTACTGTTGGCTCTGTAATTGGCCGATGCTACGAAATCTTTCACATTAGCAAAGTATTTTTTCTCTATGCACTGAGAAAAGTTGTTTTAATGCATTTTTTTGGTTTAGTTACGTGGAGAGAGGCTCAGAGACACGTAATATCACCATATATATTCTGTAATGTGGAAGGGGAGTCAAGACAAATCACCAATTCTCTGTTTAGCATCTTTTTTGTTTTTTAGAGATAGATTGCAGGGGCAATGCTACTCAAAAAGTTCACACCATCGCTCCTCATATTTTGTTCTAAATCGGTAAAAGTATATGTATATTTGTTCATACTTCAAAGACCTGACTCTTTTAAAAGACTATCTTGCCTTTAGATGAAACGTTGTCAAATGTGTATTTATTGTGATGGCTTTTCTTCTTAAAAATGCATTGCATCAAAAGTGAATTCCTGTAGTAGTCAGTATGTTAATTTCCCACAGCACTCTTCATTCTTAATCAAATTTCGAGATGCACTTATAGTTGTTACCCTAATAAAATGTAATCACTTTGTCGATAGAACCTGCATGCCGTGGTCTAATCCCAGATTCATCATGTGACTAAAATCATGTACATGTGAACAAATGACTGTATCCCCTTGTATCTCAAAGTTTGCATATTGTAAAACATATTTGTATCATAAAACTAGTTATGCATTATGTCGTCTAGGAACTTTGTAATACTAAGTTGCTATCTCGACCCTTGGGATAACATTTCAGTTTTTGTAATATATTTTCAACAAGTCTTCCTTCACACACTGGCAATTTGTAGACATGCTCCAACAATCATTGAAGTGTATACCAATTTGGTGCACAATACATAATATTAAACATAGTGCCCAAGATTTTCAATCTCAAAGTTTCATAAGGTAACTTTCCATCACTCCCTCTGAAAGGAAATATCCATGCCACCCAACTCCCACCCTAATCTATCCCTTCCCATTGCAAATGTTAGCGTGGGCTATCTTTGTAGTTAACATATAAATATTAACTGTTTCTGACTAGCATTGAACTCTAAGCTACCGTATTGGCAGACTCATCATAATCAACGTGGGTTCGTGAATGTATTGGGGTATTCAGGGAGAACATGTATCGCCATTGATCAGATGTGGAAATTTCTGAGCCAAAGAATCCCATTCATGGTCTATAGGGTACTTATGTAAGCCCGCCCTCTCCTCTCTATGTAGTTGATGCTTACAGATGACAGTTGGGGGTTGCCCCCTACGCCCCAGGACTGAATTGTTGGTGATGCGGGG
This sequence comes from Lissotriton vulgaris, assembly GCF_964263255.1. Lineage (NCBI taxonomy): Eukaryota > Metazoa > Chordata > Amphibia > Caudata > Salamandridae > Lissotriton > Lissotriton vulgaris. The sequence continues at coordinate 1,475,936,755 of NC_141685.1, forward strand.
TTCTTACAGTGTTTTGCAATGTGGCATCTTGCCAATAGAAGTTGACTAATGTGGTCAAAGTCCTGTCCGAATTTGGGAGAGAGAAACTGCCTCTAAAGAATTGTCCAGACAAAGTCCTACAACTTGGTGAAGTGTGGTAATGACTTTATTAGGTCATTAGCAGCCTACATGACCACAACATGTATGGGAGGTATGCACCAGGGGAACGACAGCAGGGGCAAACTGAGGAGGACCCTGGATAAATCTTAAAAAGGCAAGGGGGGTAAGATATGCCCTGTTCAGATTATTGAATTGCTTATATTGAGTTGTAGGAGACCATAAGGGAGTAGGATAAGACACAGTGCCATTCTGAATTGTGTAGTGTTCAACCTATGTCATGTCGGAGGTGAGCTTGGTACAACTAACGAACTAAGGACCTGTTTTAGATCATGGCGGATGGATTATTCTGTCACAACTGTGATGGATATCCCGTCTGCCAAAATATAACAAGACTAAGTCAAGAACCTCAAAGAAACTTTGTCACAGGATGTGCAGGGATAGATATGTGGGGTAGCAGATAAATTCCGTAGTGATGCTAGCAAATCAATTGCATGCTGTTGCTCTTTCTGGGCTTAAGAGGGGGGACCCTTACAGTTTCCAGAGATGTAACCTTCACACTGATATTACTGATGTAAGGTTTCTGAGATGATGAGACCAGTGGAGAGGGCAGCGGAGGACCCTCGCAGGCCTCAAGCGATTCCCATGCATATTTGTGTTCCAGGGAGCGTAGTATCTTTGTACCTTGCAGAAAAAAGGAGAACTTATGTTGGACAGAGTGAGCATACTCTGAGAAAATCATAACTTTCTCATTATCCACTCAGATTTGGTCTACCAGGCTTCAGCCAATATGAAGTCTTGGTCTTTGAGGTTGAGTAATCAAGATGAAAAGGCCCTCAGGGGTTCCCCTGGTGGTGGGCAGTTGCCTCGGACCCTCTCTACAATAAAGCAAGAGGAAAAAGAAACTGAGGGCACCCACCTTGGCAGCCAGTCCTCCATGAAGCCTGGATGGTCGTTCCCTCATCCCCTCCAGAAGGCCTATGAGGCCTATGTTATTGTGGCAAGACCTCCGCTCCACATCTTTAAGTTTGTCCTTCAAAATCTTCAGGCAATCTATCAAGTGTTGTTTATGTTGCGAGAGGTAATAGGTGCAAGGAGTAAGGACATCATTGACCATTGTATTCGCTACTAGTTTTTCCATAGGTTTTGTTTGATTCTTTCAGGGTAACGCAAAGTCAATAGTTAAAGCATCCACTTTGACTTCCAGTGCAGCTCAGGAGTCCGTGATCGCCCTCAGGAGGGTATCTAATGTCACTGGTTGTTGTGAGGAGGCCTTACCATGTGACATATTAAATGTGACCATGTTTGCTGTGATATTATAACCCCTGACTGTATTTGTCAGCCCAGGCTGGACAAAATGTCAAAAACATCAATTGTTTGAAAGTGTTGTTGTAGGAGATCATCATGGGCCCAGTTCACAAAGTGTAGACTGACAAAATTCTGACCATGCACAAGGAATCTTAATTCCACCCTAAGCGCAAATCGAGCACACATGTATGTGTTGAAGCAGGTGGATTACCACAAACTGATATCACTGATAGCTCAATGGAACACAAAATTCGCTGCAGGCATCTGTGTCCTTAAAATCGCAATAACAGTAAAAAAAACAGCAACTCTCTGCCACTCGGTATGGTCTCCAAATATGAGTTCTCCTGTAAAAATAAAGAACACAGAGTTCCAAACTGCAAAATTTTCAGGGCATTATCCTGAGAGTCTTTGTAAATTTCTGTTCTGAAAATTCACATATGTTCCCACCCCAGGCCAACATATTTCAGACTTACCCAACTGACCCCTTGTAAGTCGATTGCCAAGTCACCATGTTCAGTGGATCTTCATTGGCTTAACTGCAAAATGAGTGAAAAAGTAGAGCATTTTTCTTTTAAACCTGCTTCCTTCATAGCTAATTGTACTTCTATACTATTGTTAATTACTCAAGCTATGCCTAGTGCAATTGAACATATTGTTACAGTACTTAAATAAAAGTTACTCTTTTGGTCACAAAAAAGATGGCACCTTTTATTTTCTCGAAAGAAGGAACACGGCCAGCAAAAAGAAAAAGTCTATGTGATTTTCCGTCAAGTTTTTATCACAGAATAACCTGGCTGTTAGTACAAATGATTTGTTCAAGTGCTCTTCCTATAATTGCTTTGAGCTAATTAAATTACTATTTTGCATACTATATCATAATATTACTGGAGAGTCAGGTCGGAGTCCAGAGAACCAAAATCAGCCCTACGAAAAATGCTCCAGCTCCCTTCCCCTCTTAAATCTCTCTGTGGATCCATTCAGTACCTCTCCTCGCCTCTCTTCTCCCTCTCTGATTTCACTGGCTCTCTATCCTACTCTTTCTCCTTCTGCTTCTCTATTTCTGTTTCGAAGCCCCCTGTGTCTGCTGCAATTAATCAGCCCTACTCTCTCAAAACCAGCCTCCACTGGCTCCAGTCTACTGGGGGAATGTGTGGTTGAAAACAAATTTTCAATCTGGCCCTGGCAATAGTGCTGAAGAAAGCTCTTGGAAAATACCAGGGGATGAACCCTGTGATGCACCTTTAAATACCCTTTCTCTCCACCTCAAAGTTGCTGATAACACCTACAGGAAAGTGGATTATTAGTAAGTGGGGACATTCAACAATAATACCACAATCACTAATAGGTCAAGTCAAGTCTCAGTAAATTAATCCTTGCTCAACCCTTGATAGCTTAGTAAATGAGCAGTCAGGCATAATTTAGGAGACAGGTATGTGTAAAGCATGTAATACCACCGAAAAAGTAAATATTCAAAAGACACAACAGAACAAAAATCCAATACCAATTTATACAAACAGAGAATATTTCTATCTTTAAAACACCACACAAATCAAATGTAGGGAACCAGATATATGAATCTTCAAAGATTAAATACAAAATTATCCATTCTAGCACCAAAAAGCTTAAAGTGCCACTTGCAGTTATCTGGGTGCACTAGACCAGGGCAAAGTCAAAGTTTATGCCCGCCTAGTATTGATGTCTTTTTCTTGGAGCTTTTTTCTCATTGGCAGGCTTGTCAGCAGGTCCTTGGGCTTCTTGGATCTGAAGTTCGGTTTGATGATGGCGGGCTGCTGCAGCACAATGCACCAGTGAGCCTCTAAAAGTCTTTGTCCTCGATGTCAACAACAATAAGCTACGAAACTTTCAACAAGACAAGGAAGCCACGTCAGGCAGATTCGGGGGTCGTTAATGATGGCTTGCTTCTTGACATCGAGCCAGTCTTTTCCTGGAGCTTTTCTGCAAATCTTTGCAGAACATTTCCAAACTTTGAGGTCTTGTTTGCTCTGAGTTTAATATGGGAAAATAAGGGTCCACTAGCTCAGACCAAGGGTTCAGAAACTCTGGTTTGCCTCTTGGGGCTCAGACTATATATCACACAATGCACCTGCACAGTCCAGGAAAATTCTAGTTGCAAGGTGATTTCCTCCGGCTCTGTTGTACCTGTTTCTGGTCAGGTAGACAAATCCTTTTCCTTTGAGTCAGGCACAGTCCTTTCATTGTGGAGCCTTGTGAGGGCAGTAGGTGCAGTCTTTGTGAGTGCAAGCCTTTTGTGGTGGAGTTCAAGGGCACTGCAGGGTAGTCTTTCTTCTTCTGTGGTTCCAGGCAGTGTTCTGAGGAGCTCCTGCAGCTCTTCCATATTTATTTTTCATATTATTATTTGGGTAAACATACCTCTCATTGCTATGATATCTTCCTGCGAAGTGTGGCATGTGCTTGACCAAGAATACACTGTTCTGCAAAACTCATAATGGAGGCATTCTCTACTTGGTGTGTGTGTCTGTGAAACCCCACCCAAAGGTTTGGCTAACAACTGACTACACTTCCCTCTTCTAATCTAAGTAGTGGGGTTCCATTTGACTGGGGATAAAGGAAGTGGGGCTGTCCTGGGTCCTGTGACATCTGCTCTCCTTGAAGTCCATTGTATCTTCTCAGCCTCCTTTCTCTCCCTGATTCTCCAGGAAGCAAATCTCCAGCAACCAAATGTCAGTATTGTTTCAGCCACGGGCCTCTTCACACTAGGCATGGGCAAAATCTTTGCTCTGCTCACGGAGTTTTCAGAATTCAGACTCTCTGCGGCGGAGCATGGAAATCCTAGATTCGAGCTTCCTGGTGGGAAGCAAAGTTTTTGTTTGTTTACCCGACAGAGATTTGTTTTTGCACTCACTCGCGAGGGCCATGATATTCCCGGACCACTAGCACACGCATGTGGATTTTCATGCCCATTCGCACAGCTTCTGGCCACAACAGCGCATATGTAGTGCTGCTTACTATCATGAACGCAGCACTCGAATAGCTTTTGTATTTTAGAAGCGACTAAATCTTCAAATAGAGGTTTTTGAGTGAATTTTCTTCTCCAACTGACCGTTTGAGTTATTTTTTTAGCATGAGAAGCCTTTTTAAAAAAAAAAATTCCGACATGAAGAAAGTACCTCAGAGACTCCAACTTCATCTTCCTGTCCAACAGGCTCCTCCCAGTACCTTTGTCCATCTCCTGGTCACTTTATTGGATTTGGAGCTGGAAGGATCACTCTCTTTATCTGCTGCATATATACCATTGGATTTAAGGACTTTGTATTTGAGATTTCACAAGCAAGTTAAAAAACTCTTGTATAAGAGTGTTGTTTGTTTGCTAGTGTACACGCACCAGTATTTATTTGTACTTTTATTCACATTTTCACATTTATGTGGTAGGTGGCCTGCACTTTCAGTAGGGGCTGTTATAATTTGGGATTTCATTTTTTAATTTAAATTTATTTATTTATTTTACCTAGTGGTCTAGTCTGCTAAGGGACCACCCAGTCTGTAGTCTACGGCCCGTACAAGTCATGGGTGCATGAAATAACAGTTTCTGTGGTATAGGTTGTTTTACACATCATTTAGTGCTCGGATGGCATTGGATTAAATAAAAAATTTGGTGTTTTGTGTGTTTCACATTTTTCTGTGCACAAAACATGCATATTTGGGGTAGTATTTGATTCCTTGGAACATGTGTTTTGTTGTAAAATGCATATATCTCAGTTAATTTTCATTTTTGGCATTGCTGAATTAATTGTAGTGTTGTTTTTCATTGTTACCTTGCCTTCTGTGTCTGGCCAGTGAGTGTGCTTGCCAATGACCATCACTTGTCATTGTTCTACATGCCATGTGGCCAGGGGGCTTTTTGTGGAGTCTATATACATAGGCCTGAATGCATTCTCTCTTGTTGCAGCCAATATGTGCATCCAGCCAGTATGCATTTGCCAGAGGATTGCATGTGTTTTTTGTTCCCCATCCCTCCTTGCTTGATGCTGTTGTTTGACGATGTGACACTGTCTGGCAGCCATTTTGTGCATCCAGTCAGTGTGCCTTTGCCATAGGCTTGCATGTTTTCTTTGTTCCCCATGCCTTCTTGCTCGATATTGTTGTTTGACCATGTGGCACTAGCTGGCAGCCATTTTGTGCATCCAGTTCCAACTTACAAGTGTTCATATGGAACTTATTTTTAGTAACCATTTCGGATTATCACTCAATATTATTTTGTGTAAATTTACTTAAGAAAAAAGGGAGATAGACATAAGGCAGAGAATATGTGCCATAAGGTAATCCAATGTGTAACTGCAACAAATGATGGACGGAATGCTGACTGATTCAAAGATGTTCGCCCAGTCAAGAGATCTGGTTTAAATCCATTATTCTTTTGCCTACTACGCCACCCCAGTTTGGACCCAACCATATGCAAATCAGTCTTGGCCCCGTGCCTCGTGGGAACAGTCCAGACCAAACTGCCAAGCCAGGTCCTCCCTGGACCAGAAACCAACATCCTGCGTCCGGATCCGGAGTATGTCACCCTTCCTCAGCCAGGCTAGCTTGAATTCCGTGGCACAGTGAGCAAGGGACCCACGTCTGGAGGCATATCCATCCCACTTAGGGTGAAAAGTGTAACTGCAACAAATGATGGATGGACTGCTGAATGATTCAAACATGTAGTATATGTATATCAAGGATATGATTTTGATGAACAGTGCTTAAGTTTTACATGTGTTTTTTTGCTTTTTTTCATTTTGCACCTTCTTGCTTCACAATAGGTTTAGTTTCATCCTCTCAAACATTGGTAATTATTGTTTGTTTTTTGTTTGTTTAGTCTTTCATCTTAACATTTTTTATTTTATTTTATTAATTTATATTGTTCTATTCATTTTTTTTTAATTTACATTTTTTAAAAGGTTTAATGTATTTATTTACATTTCTTTCTGTGCATTTCACGGCGGTCTGTCCTTCCAATAATCCATCCATCCACCATAGGAGCACACCCACGCAACAGCATTTAGGGCCAGATGTATCAATGCTTTTTGGGTTTGCAAATGGGCCGGTCCACAGAATCGGCCCTTTTGAGAACACTAAAATGCTTTTTGTAATGAATCAAACTCTTGGTATTCGCAATATGGGTAATCACAATTTTTTGCAATTACCTAAATTGTGAATGCAGCTACGAAATCGCAATTTACAATTCCCTAAATGCAATTGATAGGGACATCAATTCCATAAATGCAATTGATAGGGACATGGAGTGGACCCTGGCCGAGTTTGGGAGACGTTAGGAGAGGCAAAGGAAAATAAAAGTTCCTGTAAGCCTTAGAATAATGGAAGGGGATGATGAGGAGGATGATCATGATAACCTAGTGACTGGGGAAGGTGGCACCGAGGAGTCCAACATTGCTATTCAACCTGCACCAAGGGACATGACACAGGTAGCAACACCGACTTCCATATTTGCAAAGCCCCAGCTGAGACCGGGGCCAACCCTTACCTCAGTAGAAGTATGCGCTACAGAAAGGCAATCGATGAAATGCCCACCTACCTCCAGTTCTTCTTCAGGCATTGTACTTCTCCCCAGTTTGGGACTTTTTATAGTTAGTATACAGAAAAAGCACATTGCAATATGCACTATTTGCCAATTGAATCTTTGTTGCGGTAATCCTGGTTCACACAATAGTACTGGAAGGCCAAATGACTCATATGAAAAAACATCACACAATGCAGTGGGAGAAGCACCTAAAATCATTGCTAAATGTGATTGTGGTGCTGAAGGTGGGAAGAGCCGGGGAACATCAACTCTAAGTCCAATCACAGTTAGAGGTGATGATAAGGAAGAAGAGGGTGACATCCTCATGGACAGCAGTCCTGTCCTTAGCAGTGCGCAAGCAGAATCACCTGCCTCAGTGAATGCCCAATAGCACAAGAAAACTCAGAATCAGATGGAGACATCACTGGATACATTGACTGCCCCACCATGTTGAACACTGAGTCTGCCAGCACTTACTTCTCAAAAGTTATCTGCTTCTGTTGCTCCAGAAAAGTCAAAAATAAAGGATACTATTACGGGCATGTTTAGTCTATAACCACAACCACCCAATATCACATTTGTACAATTGGAAGCTGACAAAAATGTTAGAACTGGTCCTCCTCCCTTTTTCTTTTGGGGAAGGAGTAGGATTCTTAGAAATTGTGGCAGTCATATGCTCAAAACTAAAGGTTTCAAAACAGAACTATTTTTTCCAGAGCTGCACTTCCAGTGCTGCATCATGATGTGCTGCAATTAGTTGGACAGGTTTTGCAGCAAAGTGTTGTTCACACTATTAACCTGGCGACAAGCATGTGGACCAATTGTCAGGTGACTGATTACATGTGCATCCCTGCACATTTGATCTCTTTTACTGGGGTAAAGAGAAAGCTATCTACAGGTCTTGGCCCTGAAGAAAGTTTGAAGAATGTTCAACGGCATGGAACAGTAACCATTTTCCCCCTGGGAAAATCACATACAGCGCCAAACATCTTGGAAGAATTTAACAGTAAAACGTTTGAATGGCTGAGATCCAGAGGTCTCAGAATTAGATTTGTTGTCATGGGTAATGGCTGTAACATAGTAAAAGCCATGGCAGATGGTGGATATTGCAGGGTTCTTTGGAGCATTTCACTAAAAAGAAGACAAAGTCAGCAGCATACTTACCTCCAGCAGAATAATCTGCATCAGCCATTCTTTTAAATCCTAAAATCAGTTTTGGATTATTTAGATTGATAATACTAGTGTTCCAGTTAAATCCGTGATACACGAAGTGCCAACACGTTGGACCATGACCAATTACATTTTGCAACATTTGTTTGCGCAGTACAAACAGATAAAAGAGGAGGGGATGCAATTGTGAAAGCTATGACCATGGATGTGGACAAATTGGGCCTAGTCAAATACTTGACACAGATGCAACTCCCTTTTGAGATTTTTACACTGGAAGTTAGCAAGGAGGACACTGTGATGGGCCATGCTATTACGTTGTTGAATCTGCTATAGGACCAGCTAAAGAAGGTGTCTGAAAAGTTTGCACTTGCAGGTATGAACGAAAACAAAGAAAAGTATGCCTTGATTGAGAGCGCAATCCTTTGTTTGGTTTGTAATTCAAGGGTGCAGTATGACATCATCTCATCTGTGCCATACTACTTAATCAACGGTACAAAAAATTGCGCCTACTTTCATTCCTTTTTCTGAAAGGGATGTTTTAAAATTCAAGTGGTGTACTGTTGAGCAAGCCGAAGTCCTTGAACATAGTTCTGGGGTGTCACCTTCAACTTCCAGAAAGGGCCGTCTTGTCTCACAGCAGCCAACACCAGCAACCAGAACACCAGCAACAACAGAAACAGAAGTATCAGACCTAACCTCTAAATTGGAGTTGTATCAAATGGCAGGGCTTAAGTCCAGTGCAGAGGCGATGGCATAAGAGGTCAAGCAAGTGGCAGCACCAATTACCATTCAGAGGATGTCCCAGGAGTATCTGGATGATCCAAAACAGGTCTATTTGGAACAAACCCCAGCGCATATACCAAATTCCAGTGTGTAGCCTGCATCAAAGATACAATTGTTTACTTACTACCTAACCTACCCATGTTTGGATTGGAAAAGGAAAATACAACTGTTTTCAACAATGAGTGAGTGATTGTGAGTGATGATTGATGATTTATGAGGTGGCATATAGTGAGGGCAGGAGTTCAATTACTAGCAAAAGGTGATCATTTTTCATGAAGGTGATTAGCCTTTACAAACATACTTAGTGATAATTTACCTATACTGTCCACTCCTATCCATCATTTTGTCATCACCTAAAAGGGCTGCCCCAGAATATCATTTGATGTATAAAACTGCCAAATTCCAATGGGTTGCTTGCATCAAGGAGGAGTACCTTACGGACATTGGAACATTTGATGTGTTTAGGAAGGTCAGTCACAGGGACATGATTTTAACAACACATGCCTCACATAAAAATATTCACTAGCTGAAAGGAGGCAGCAAATGTTTTAAGAAAATTAGTAATTTTCTTTTTCCTGTTAAGGATTTCCAAGAAATGTAAACCACACAGACACTTTGTCTGGAAAAAAGAAAATAAATACCTCTGTTTAATGAATGAGGCATCATCCACTATGGAGTACAAGTGCTCTTTTCTTGTTGAGATAAATGGCGGGAAGCATTCTAGCTTGCACATCGGGTACATATTTGCTACTCTTTGCAGTCTGAATCTGGGGCATCTGCAATGGACAAACAATTATCTTTGATTCCAATGGCCCTGCTCTTCTTCAAATGTTTTTCAAATCTACTCTGACTCCAAAGAGGCATATGAATAATATTATGTCACACACTTCATGTATAACATGTGGAAAATAGATATACTGTCTGCCATAAGCAGACGGTGGGAAAAACAATGCACTGCAGTACGGAGAAAGGATATTTCGATTTTATTTTGCAGGTTCATCACAGAGCATCCCATCCGCAAAACACAAAATTACAGACACTTAATCCCACTTTACTTCCTGGCCTCACCCTGAAACACAAATGAACTAAATCGAATATATTTGCTTGGCAGTAAGGGAAGGAAATTTGACTTAGGTACTGATTTAGACTAGAGTTTGGCAGAGGGGTTACGCCATCACAAACATTACAGATATTTGATGACTGTGAGTCATTTAATGTGCCATGAAGGGGTAGAATAAATTGGTCAATAAAGAACATATGGATTTGGTTGTCAAATGCAAAGGGACCTTCCTCATACTTCTCTCTTGCCATGCTGCTCTGTCATCAAAACTGCTGGGATTATAAATAGTAATACATACACACAGCATTGGGGAGGGGTCACCGTAACCATGATCACTCTCTCGTCATTTGAGCATGAGAAAGAAATAGAAAGCCTTCTCAACAAACAAGCATGAAAGAGCTTGCTTAGGTCTACAAACTCTAGCAAATTTCAGTTGAGACTACCTAATCTGGGGCCATATTATCAAGCAGGGGCGATACATTAACGCCGCTTTTATCGGCAGGAAACTGCAGCTAAAGCGGCGATAATGGGCTTGATAATATGCCCTTGTGAATTCCCATAGAAACCCTGGTTCTGGTGTTAACCTGGGCTTCTATGGGAATTCACAAGAGCATATTATCAAGCCCATTATCGCCGCTTTAGCTGCAGTTTCCTGCAGATAAAAGCGGCGATAACGTATCGCCCCTGCTTGATAATATGGCCCCTAATTTTTTAGTCTTAAGGGTACCAGACCAGAGGGTATAAAGTTAGGGGAGAGGGATAGCATAACAAAGCAGAAGAAAACTCAAGCTACAGATTAGTACAGACACAGGAGGAAGTCAGCTACAGGAGCAAGAAATATATGAAAAGGATTATGCAGGGAGGGATAGCAAGAATAAACTTTCAATAGAATGACAATCATTCAAAATAAAGTCACAGTATAACAGAAAGGAGGAAAAATGCATCAATGGCTCTTTTGCAATGGTGGAGGAGCAATGCCCCAATGGCTGGCTCAGAGCCAGTAAATGAAAAATAAAATGATGTTCTTGCATCATTTTAGTTTGCATTTGCTGGCTCTGAGCCAACACTGGTGGGAGGGGCAGGGTCGAGGCATGGAAAGGAGGAGGAGGAGGAGTGTTATGTGCACTCCATAAGTGCTCATGTGTGTTTGGCCGGACATCTCAGGCCGACCAAAACACACATGCATTAGCACTTAGGGGCAGATTTACAAGCCTCCTGCGCCACCAGTATGTCACAGTTCGTGATGTACTGGTGGTGTATTACACTGCTCCATATTTACAAGGACTGGAAAAGCCACCCTGCGTGGCTTTTCCTGTCCTTGTAAATTTGGCCCCTTTATGCTCAGCACTTTGCCTGTAAGGGGTGTTCCATCGGTGTTGCTGTGGGTGTTCCCAGGCAACACCCATGGAACCAAACTTATTTCCAGATTTACGAGAAATTGTGCATCTGGAAATGCATCAGTATGCTACACCACCCTAGGGGTGGCGTAGCGAGGCACAACGAGGAGAAATCTTTTAATTTCTCCTTGTTTTTCCTCTTTCAATGCGTGCTGCAATCTACAGCACGCATTGAAAGAGGAAAATGCCTGTAATGATTGTTTTCATGCAGAAAGGTGCCCCTTCCTGCACGAAATCTATCTCCCCAGGATGCAGGCATCCTTGCACCTTGCTGCAAGGGGGCCTGCACCGGTGCATGGCAGCTATTTGTGCACCAGTGAAGGGGAGAGCACACATACGACATATAATTGTAAATATGTCACATTCCTGTGCTCTGAAAGTGACTCAGTGTGGCACAGCCAAATGGCTTGCGAAATGCACTGTGTCACTTACTCGTAAATCTGTCCCTTAGTTTTCTACAGTCTGGCTGCATTGAGCAGCCAGGCTGGTAAAACCCCCACAGACTCCTTGGCTTGAGCGGTGCATCTTCTAGCCCGCTCAGTCTAATCCTCGTGCTGCTTTGCAGCATGGGGTTTTGATGGGGGTCTGTCCCATGGGCTGATGTGACCAGGAAGAGGAGAGGTGGCGCAATGCAATGCTGAAGGCAGCCATCGGCTGAAGGTAAGTAACAAGAATAAACTTTCAATAGAATGACAAGCATTTAAAATAAAGTCACAGTATAACAGAAAGGAGGAAAAATGCAGCAGCGGCTCTTCTGCAATGGTGGAGGAGCGATGCCCCAATGGCATACTATATTTCTTCAACACCTCACTTACTTCTTCCCTCGTACTAAGATTAGGTTAGGTACATCGGGGTAGGGGTATTTTAGAAGCACCAGTTGAGTACTTTTTGCCTCTGTTATTTATGTATGTATTTATCTATGGTTTAGACACCATACAATGCTGTTACAGTATTATTTTATGCTACTCTTTATACCATATGCATTATATTTTGCAAACAGTTTTACGATTGTAGCAGTTCATTTCCTATGCTTGAGAAAGAAGACTGTTCAATAAAACCTATTTATTGAAAACTCCCATCTATCTATTTCCCTGCACCTCTGGTGAAACAAAGCATGCACGATTGACTGAGTGAAATATCTCTCTATTGTTTTCACAACTCTGATGATCAGTTTTATCTTGGGGAAACAAAGTTGTCATGTTTATGCGGTTGTCAGAAACTAATCACTTCTTGTGAATTGGAGAAAGTTTCTAGTCATCTCTGAGCTAGCTGGCATTCACAATTAAGTCTAATATATTTGATAGAGACTAGTAGACCTCAGTCCTACATCACATCTATAGGATATATTATTCCAATGCGCAGAGCCTATTGGCAATATAGGAACTACAATACATGGCGCCCAACGTTTGGTAAGGCACTAATTTAACGCTAGATACTAAAGTAACTCAGTCGTGCTTTTCACAGAGACCCCTTTATCCCGTAAATACTCCAATAGACGTCTGGAGTGGGTTAAAGAATAAAATATCCGCCATAATCTGAGCAGGACAAAGTATTAGTTTTGGTTTTGTTCAACGTTGAAGGAAAGAGTGTTCCAAAATATTGTGCCCCTTATCTTTTTTTCCTTGAAACTTTCTCTGCAAAACTTGCAACAAAATGCAAGATAGCGACGAAGAGAATGGTGAACCTGGGGGCACTATTACCCGACCGGGTTTAGACAAGACAGGTCTCCAACAAAATGACCCGGATGCTATAAACATCCCAGAAAATGTGCGGAAAGCCATAGCTATAATGCCTATAGAAAAAGGCCTATCACCAAGAGGTGGTAGGGTCATATTTGTCATAGAGGCACATGAATATCGGCAGAATATGTTATGTTATGTTATGTTAATATGTGGTTTGTATAGCGCGCGGCTACTCAAGCAGAGTGTCCCGGCGCTGTGCAGATCTGTGGAGAGACGAAGAGCGGAGAACAGGCGCACTAGAGGCTGAAAAGACAGGTCTTTAGGCCTTTCCTGAAGGACAGGAGGTTGTCAGATTTCCTCAGCGAGAGGGGGAGCTTGTTCCAAAGCTGCGGGGCACAGGCTCTGTAAGAGCGACCTCCAATGCGTGAATGCTTTACAGATGGAATGACAGCAAGGGCTTGTGTGGCTGAACGGAGCGATCTTGTGGGATGGTAGAACTGAACATGTTTCCTGAGGTAAACTGCACCGGTACCGTGTAAGGACTTAAAGGTCAAGGTCAAAGAATAAGGTATTCTATTCATGGATTATCTTTCCACAAGCAAATCCAACAACACATGTGTTCACTTCTACAAGATGGAGAAACCTCCAGCGGAATACGCTCCTTTCAAAGACGTTGAAATTCCACTAGCTTACCAAGAGCATCAGCTCTGGTTTAAAGGCGCCCTACAACATCAAAATCACATTACCAGGCTCGTCCATTAGGTAGACCAGGAGCAACATGGCCGGTAATAGCCAGCTATACACCACATCCTGCCATAGAACAAATGACAGGTCTAGAACTGTTAGGTCAGCTAAAACAATTAATTAAAATACATAGACAATTGGTACAATATGTCATGCGTACTTTAACAGTCCAACCTGCTATAAGAATTCCACAGCACACCCCTCATCAGGGGAACACAAACAAAATCGCACCACAGACTATACAGCCAGTCATTGGTAAGTTGCCCGCAAAAAGGGAACAATTTCCATTCTGGTTAGCCCAGAAAATTACTCAAATAGAAGCAGTATTTCCAGATAGTACACCTCATGAGAAACACAGGATTCTAACAATCTGTTTACCAATCGGGATTGCACCACACGTGGTGGACTGTGACACTTGGGGTATAGTCTTTGCTTTAATCTACACAAAAACACATGGTGTCCCGTCTATGGTGGTGATACCAGACATTCTGAGATAGATTCAAAATGAATACGGTCCAGAACCAGCTTTGAATCTTGGTATGAAATTACTTAAAGATTTCAAACAGGTCTCGGCTATTTTATTAGCTAACATTAAAGGTGAAGCAGCATCGGTGGCAATCCGCCAAAATTTCGAAGAACTGGATATTACTGAGCAACCGTATGAACTTACCAGAATTACTGACAAATCCTATGAAGAACTACGAAGAGATAGTTTGGGAGGGAACCTGTAAAGCCCGAATTAACAGAAAATCCTGCAAAAGTTTTTTATCAAAAACAATCTAACTACTCATAAAAAGAAATGGGAAAATAGTAGACAGTCACTTCCTAAAGAGAAGTGCTCTCAATCCAGAGGTAGATCTCCTCAAAAGGAGCACTCTGAAAAGAAGTATAACCTTAGAAATAGGGATATTTCAAGAAAACCTGATAGATATCAAGATACTGATACACGATCCTCTCGTACCTTTCAGACTTCCTCGCAGAAATCCGAAAGAAGAGGACGATCAGAACACAAAGAAGAACGCGTAAAGTCCAAAGACGATCAGCACGTTCCAAAAAATAGGAAAACTCAATTCTCCAAAAAAAGAAGATAGCAAGTATTAAAATAGGACATGCCGAGGATCTTAAGGACACAACTTAAGAACGGGGAGTGGGCCCAGAAAATGCTGGACAGCGCAGCAGAGGTCACCATAGCTCACAGGATCATGAAAGATCATCTGGAGACAGTGGATCTGAATGAATGCATTCAGGTTGAAACTGCCGACACCAGGGTTAGTGTACCACATAAGTTATATGAAGTAACACTCCGGATAGAGGGGGACATAACTAGAAAAATAAAAGCACTCTTTTGGGAAAAACTATCTAAGGGTTATGACATCCTTCTGGCTGAAAAAGACGGACCACCTGAATTTGTCAGGGAGTGCCCACATGGCAAAGAGATCATTATGCCAGCCTTCTCGAATCATATTCCGATTCATAAAAAATACACCTATGCCAGAAAATGGGCTGTGGCCCAGGCTCCAGCATTATATAAAAATCATGTGGGATGGGATGAGAACTCTCCTCACCATAAAATCCAGTTAAAAACTCAAACTACTGCTCAGAGGCAATACTCAGTAAAGCAGGAAGCTAAAAAACAAGTCAAGGAGATCTTAGATCAACTTGAATACCTGGTGCTTGAAACATGCACCTCGTTCATGAAAAATCCTATGTTTCCTGTCTCTAAACCAGACGAATCATATCTTCTAGTTTTGGATTACAGACATTTAAACTCTTGTTGCAAGACTTTTGCAGTACAAAACGCACACAGTGCAGCACTTATGAATAACATTGTTCGCAAAAAATACAAAACGACATTAGACATTTCAAACAGTTTCTTCTGTCAAAATATCGCACCAGAAAGCAGGTATTTGACCACTTTCTCAATAATGGGGACACAGCGTCAATTTTGTCGTCTCCCCCAAGAATTCAAGAATAGCCCAGGGTTATTTTCAGCCAGAGTAGTAGAGTTACTACAAACGTATGATGATGAGGCATTATCTTATGTCGATGACATCTATCTTACAGATGATGATTTGGACAGGCACTTGAACAGTGTGAACACCATAATACTTGGATTCGCCTCTGAAGGGTATATATTCAACTTTAAAAAATCAATAATTGCCCACCTCAACGTCCTATTCTTGGTATACGAACTTTCAAGTGAAGGCAAAAGCCTAGCAGCCAACTTTTTAGAAAAATGTGCGCTGCTCCAACCTCCAAAAACGCTGAAAAACTTACAGTCAATTCTAGGATTCCTAAACTTCAGAAGAACTTACATTCTGAATTACTCAGAAAGAGCTAAACCTCTCTACGAACTAATCAAACCTGATTTCAAACATACAAGTTGGACTCAAAAACACACAGAAATTTAGCGTTCAGTACAAACAGACATGTTGGCAACAACACACTTACAAACTTGTGACAATATACGCAACCTTGTATTCCAAATCATCCCAGGGAGATGTGGATTCACCTACCTAACCTTTAATGAAGGTGAAAAGGTACCAATAGCTTACAAATCACACTTCTACACACAAGCTGAAATGAAATTCACTTCAACAGAAAAAATTCTGACACTGGTTAAAACTGCAGTAGCAAAGGAGAGAGCCCTCGCACAGGGTAAACGCATTAAAGTCATTACACCGGTACCTGCCTTATAGGCAGTGACAAAGGCAAGTATTCCAAATGCAAATGCTCTACATCCAAGATTGATACAATGGGTTAATTATCTTGCTGCAACAGACGTTGAATACGCGTTTGACCCTTACTTGAAAACACAAGAATTTCTCCAGTATGAACAAGAATGTCCTCTGCCTACTGAAATTCTACCTCTAGAACATTACGGCTATATAATATATACAGACGGATCAGTACAGCCCGCAATTGGGGGTAAAAAAGCTTATAGTGCAGCGTGCGCAATTGTTAAAGGTCGCTGGCACGATGGTAAATTCAGACCTATGGTCACAAAAACTCAATCTCTAGGAGACAGTACAGCTCAGCGAGCTGAACTACAGGCTTTCAAGATGGCGCTTGAATATACCGATCGCGAATTCCCCACACTTATAGTGTGCAATTCGTATTACTGCGTCCAGTCTTACAATGAATATCTGCAGAACTGGGTTCAAAAAGGTTTTAACAATGCAAAAGGTGGTACAATCAAGCATAAAATGCTTTGGGAACAAGTAGTTCTTTTGTAGAAAGAACTGCAAAAGACGCACGTGATCCATACACTAAGTCATCAGCGTGATGGTGTTCACGTTGAAGGGAATTCATTGGCTGATGAAGCCGCGAAGGCAGCTGTGCAAACGGCTTCCGTAGCTACAATTACTCGTTCAAAAACTGAAATAGACGGTGAAACCAAGCTCGCTGTCAATGCCACAAGCAAAGGCAGCGGAGCCGCGTTACCTCTAAATTATCCACTCAAATATACATACATAATTGATGCAAACTCTGTTCCTTTTGCTCGAATCCCTGGAGTGGGGGATAGGGTAATTCCAAACAGGAACCGGAAAGGTGCTCTGATTCATGAAGCACATATGGGAGAGGGTCTGATACATCAAGGGATCTCGAAATCTCTATTAGAATTAGAAGAGATGTACTGGTGGCCAGGGATGAAAGCTCACGTATACGAATTCGGAATTAATTGCGATGACTGTTACAAATACCACAGCTTTGAACACCACCAGACTCCTGACTACAGTGTAGTCAGCCCAGTACAGACACCATTGTTAGATAGCATTAGACTATCCACCGTCAAACGTCCCAATGGACAAAAGCGGTCCCACAAATACTAGGACAAGATTCATTTGGATGTGGCCTTAGCGCTCGGTTGACGCTCGAACTGTTATAAAAGATTTGTGAGTCTTTATCGGCACATACGCAATCGGCACGCTACATTCTGACCAGGGTCCTGCTTTTAGCTCTAGGGCTTACAAGGAGGCCACGGCCAGCTTGGCCGTTGCATTGCAATTTTCGAATCCATTCCATCCTGAGGTAAATTCGGTTGTGGAGAGAAAAAACCATGACATAAAGCAATCTATAACATCTAGGGTATTAGGTTCGGGTGATGGGTGGGTCAAACATCTATTAAATGTCCAACGTAGTCTTAATAACCTGCCAAGAAATTCTCTGGGTGGAATCACTCCATATGAACTACTTTTTGGTACTAGAATGTTGGTTGAAGACCTCGATCGTCACACTTCAGTGGTTGAACAAAAACCATTTGATATCAAAGATCGTTTTAGCTGTTTTGCAGGACTTAAATTAAACAAGAAGAAGTCTAAGCAACACCAGTGAAAAGCCAACGACCACTGAAGAAAAACCACCTGTCCCAGCAAGTCCTGTATGGATTCCAAAGATTGGGGATCTGGTCAGGGAGAAAATAGCGGACAAGAAGGAATTTGGGCCTTCTTAAAGAAAACCAGTACCTGTAATAGCAATCCATGGATTAAAGAACAGTGTTACTGCTGCCCCTTGCTGGAAGAGAGGAGAACCGGTCTGTATCAATTGACCTGGGAAAACCACACCATGTGGCTGATAATAAGTAGTACGCCCAGTGGGCTCCCAAGATGTAGCAGACGACCAAATCTTGCTACTATCCAAGAGGTTCAAACTGAAAGACTCATCACCTTTAATGATTCTAAAGTAAGAAAAGAAGGACTATGCAACAAAGGCATGGAACATGTGCCTCCTAAAACCCAAACAGTTCGTCAAGACACTCCCGTTTACAATGATGTAGCTTCTGACTATACAAACATGTCAAGGGAACAAGCAACTCCAGCGATTTCAAAGAATCCGGATGCAATACCAGCTATTGACAGAACTGCCTCTGGCTATTTTATCAACTTTGATAACTTTTCTGAGGATCGCAGTGAACCTGAAACTACGCCAGCAAATAAAACTTTCAAGGAAAAATTAACTGAACTTGGTCAAGAGCTTGCAAAAACATATCTAGTTTCACCATGGCTTGAATTTTGGATTGAATTAGGTGTATTTTATTTCCTGCTATGGCTCATTCTCGTTTTAAGTTTGGGAAGGCTGATAGATGGAAAACATATTAAAATGGACAGAGCAATTAAGAACATCAATTTGCTCCTGAAACCACACAAATCATCTCATCGTGAACAACGAGACCTGTCATCAGTGAACCTCACAGCGGTTCCTCTACCTGGTGGAATAGCTTGGGATACAACTGATTATGACATTTATGGCCCTGTCGAGCTGCTGAAAATTCCACACCAATTTAAGGTTTCCTTGAGTGATTTTGTTTCACCCAGCACATTTTCTGATGATTGGGACTTTGAAACTGTTAATTACATGATGGCAGACTTAGAAATGTCAGCTAAATTTGCAAAACATGAATACTTAGAAGGTTCATCAAATTATGAATAAATATATTGTTTGCAAACCCTAGAAATGTTTTAACTTATAATCAATGGGAACATTGCCCAACACCTCCAAAATGTAGTTCTAAAACATTTATTAGAAAATGTCCATATTTTACAGGTTTTAATGTTACAAACCCAGAAAGTTTTTACTTTAAAAATGTTAATAAGACAGGCATGAAAAGCATGTTGACAAACACTAAACAGATTTATTCTTCGGCCTTTTATGCTCAATTGTCCACCTTAGGCTTTGACTTTTGGAAAGACAACATTGAATCAAAAACTGTTTGGGGCACAAAAGACTGGCAGATACAAGGTTTAGAAGCATTGTTCAGAGCCTGCATCATCCCAGAACAAATATTGTTCTTAAATGAAACTGTTCAACAGACATCTTGTCTTGGCCTGGCTAGGATAAAAGATTTAAACAAACCGTCCATACCTAAGCCCACACCTGATAGTAACTTAACTTCAGGTAAGGAGGTAGACGTAAATTATATTTTTCTACAAAACAGAAAATACCCTGAATGGAAAAAATGGTTAATCCGGCCCACAGACACGAATAACTGACAAGATAGATTCCTGAACAAGACACAAGGGTTCACAGTAACTCGGCCAGATCCAAGATATATCCAAAGACAACATCCAGGGATAATAACAACTTATAGTGTAGGAAAAGTATGCCTTTAGTGGCTACAGAGATCCACACTTCCTGAAATAAAACAACACTTATCTTTGCTTAAAGACGGCGTTGATTTACGAGAATTCTTACTGGGACCTCGTAATCCACATCATAAACGTTTCATATATGCCGGTATATACGCTGCATACAATGAAGCATGGAAAGTCACGCAAATGGAAACAGCTGAAAGAATACAAGCAATTGATCGTATTAATTTAGAGAGAGCACTCTCCGTAGTTGACAATGGATTAACAACTCTGTCGTCCAGAATATATTCTTTGGACAGCATTGTATTGTCTGCCATTGACATAATGGAACAGGACTTGCTAATGTTACAACATTGCCAGTCTCAATTACGTTCTATAATGCTGTTAGGCTGGACGTTGCAAAACCTTCGTTCTGGCTATGTGCCTTGGCGTTTAATCAACACTACGTCATTGTTTACTGTGTTCTCGTTGGCACAGAGGGGAGCAGACTATACGGTGCTGAGCATAGAAAAACTGGAGAGATTACCTTTGACCGTTTCTGAGAAGCCATCGGTTGAATGGATAATACATGGCACCATCACGATACCAGTGACGACTTTCCAGTTTCAATATTGCTTAAAACACATACCAGCAGGCCTGTATGAAAGGTTGGGTAAAGAATACATTTAGTCGACTTGGGATTTACCATACACACACAAATGTTGGAGTGGGGGAAAGGAGGTATTTCTTAGTGGTAAAAATTGTAAAAACTCACTAAGCGGTACACTGTTATGTCAAGGTATTAATTTACACGGAACCTGCGAGGGTTCTTCCAATACCCTTTCTTACCACCTGCAAGGTTCGCCCACAAAAGTGATAGATAAAATTTTTAGGCAGCTTTCCAATGGTAGCTACATTATGTTAAATGATCACAGCTGTTGTGGAATGATGCCAGGAATAGGCCATTTCGTTAGTGTGTCAGCCAGGGTCACTTGTTGTATGCAAGTATTGTTTCCTAAAACCAAGACAGATGGGGAGTCGCCACTATGGCCTTAACTGAACATCTCTTCTATACGAATTGATTATTTAAGCAGAATGAAAGCCATTCTTTTGCAAAAAACTGTGCCACTGACCTCGTCCAGAGAAACGTATGATTTTCAAGTTGCAAGGTCCTCTACATGCATTATTATCAACAAACTGCTTAATACATTTTGCAGAAATGTTAGGTTGTGTCTTTAACATGTCTGATACCAGCAGTATTGCACATTTATTTAAGACAATTTTTTCGGGACTGTTAGCACCCTTTGAACCAGTTCTGGGCATTTTTCCTAATTTCGTACACTCAGTGTTCCGCGGCCTGCCTCTCATTTTAGGACTCGTAGCAGGGATCCTATTTTTATTCCTCCTGCTCCATTATGGCAAATCCGGCCACCAGCGATACGCATGTCATCATGGAGAATACGCTCCTGGCCATGAGGTATCGTGACAGAATAACACAGATCCTTGGCTTGGCTCGTTTGAGAGATCTGAATACCACATGGTTCCTGTCATTCAGACCAATCTGGCAAGATTGCATCTTACCTGTTCTACGATGCCTGCTTTGTCGAGAGGAATGCGTGTTAGATATCTGTCTAACACTACCATCGGCTATGCCGACGGATGTTGACGCATTACTGGGTCCGATAACGGCTCATGTGTTGTGTTGCTCCCTACGGCTACCAATCCTGATGACAGCATTCATTGAGATCTCACCGGCAAATCCAACTGGAGGTGAGATACGTGGACCGACAGGCACACAGATACCATCTGCTATGAGCATTGCTAATGCAGCTGGCGCTGACGGTGACGCTTCACATGTGTGTACAATTGACCTTCTTAATGAAGTAGGTGAACTTTCATGTACTGTGGTCGACGATTTCTTTGCCAGCCTTGACGACTTAATGTTTTCTCCTGACACCGAGAATAACATTTGAAATTAGCACACAGCGTTCTTTCGAACTCTAAAATTCGACCTTCATTTTTTTCAAAACATAAACTTCCAAGTTTGCAACTCTATTTCACTACAATTTAATTTGACTTTTTTCCAAAACAGACTGAACTTTGACACACATCAATCTGCTTAAAGTAGAACTATTCTTAGAGAACAAGAATTCTTTGACTACTTCCTATAAACAATATTGACCTAATGCACAAAAATAACTAACCTGTATATTCTGCTATGGGATGGTCTCGACCTTTTTTCTGTATCTAGAGCCATTTCATAAATGTAAATTTCGTGATTCATTTGGTTAGCATTGCTAATATCATATCATATGCTTAAAATGAAATCATTGCCCTTGGATGCATATTGTACAAATACTCATTTTGTGTACAACCATTTTTTTAATGCATTTCATGTATTTTTAGGGTGGGATTGAAAAAACACATACACTAGCTTTTTATGTTTAGTACTTAATCTTAGATGAACATGATAACGTGGAGTGGTTGTTGTGAACCATTTTAGGTTCAGAAAAGGAGGGTGGTGAAGGACAGAGCATCTGAATTAAGCAGAATACTCGTACCCAGTCAACAGATCAGGGCTTGATCCATCACCGTTTTTTAGCTCACTGCACCATCCCAGCTCAGAAACTGGCTACATGCAAATTAGTATGTCCCTGGCCCAGTGCATCATGGGAACAGGGCAGACCAAACTACCAAGCCAATTCTTTTACTGGAAAGGAAACAAGCTTCCGGGGACCGGTTTCTGGCATTACAGCCGTCTTCGGCCCGGCTTGCTTGAATCCTAATGGTGCAGTGAGCAAGGGACTCACATCTGAGCATACCCTTCCACGCTTGTGGTGGACAAAACGATTCAGAAAAGGGGGGTGGTGATGGACAGAGCATCTGAATTAAGCAGAATACTCGTACCCAGTCAAGAGATCAGGGCTTGATCCATCACTGTTTTTTAGCTCACTGCACCATCCCAGCTCAGAACCTGGCTACATGCAAATTAGTCTGTCCCTGGCCCAGTGCACCATGGGAAGAGGGCAGACCAAACTACCAAGCCAATTCTTTTACTGGGAAGGAAACAAGCTTCCGGGTATTACTTACTGATATTTTTGTTGACTATATTCTGTCCATTCAATATTTTGTCCATACTATATTTTTACTTCGATATTTGTGCTATTTTATATTTTTGATTCAATATTTTGTTTGTATACTGTCAGAAACTAATCCCTTCTTGTGAATTTGAGAAAGTTTCTAGTGACCTCTGAGCAAGCTGGCGCTCACAATTAAGTCTAATATATTCGATAGAGACCTAGTAGACCTCAGTCCTATGTCACATCTATAGGATATGTTATTCCAATGCGCAGAGCCTATTGGGAATATAGGAACTACACTATATTGTAAATCTGAAAATGCATCAGTATGCTATGCCACCCTAGGGGTGGCGTAGCGAGTCACAACGAGTGCTGCTTTCTACAGCATGCATTGAAAGAGGAAAATGCATGTAATGATTGTTTTCATGCAGGAAGGTGCCCCTTCCTGCATGAAAACAATCTCCCCATAATGCAGGGATCCTTGCAAGGGTGTCTGAGCCTGCGCATGGCAGCTTTTTGTGTGCCAGCGCAGGGGAGAGCACATGAATATGACATATCATGGTAAATATATTGCATTCCTGTGCTCTGAAAGTGACTCAGTACGGCACAGCCAAATGGCTTGCGGAATGCAGTGTGTCACTTACTCGTAAATCTGCTCCTTAGTTTTCTCCAGCCCAATGGCATTGAGCAGCCAGGCTGGAGAAACCCCCACAGACTCCCTGGCTTGAGCGGTGCATCTTCTAGCCCACTCAGTCCAATCCTTGTGCTGCTCTGCATCATGGGGATTTGATGGGGGTCTGTCCCATGGGGTGCTATGACCAGGAAGAGGAGAGGTGGCGCAAGGTGACACTGGAGGCAGCCGGTGGCTAAAGGTGCGTTTTTTAAAATTAAATATATAATTTCTAACACCCCTCATGTGACCACCCTGTGCTCCCCCCACCACATCACGTCCACCTGCCCAACATTGTGGTGCCTGCCACTGGAAAAATGTATCTAATGTTGAGAGGAAAAAGTGAGAGAAATAAATAATATTACCGAATACTTACTGGGGCCAGTAGAGCCGTCTCCCGCCACCCTGACACTGGTGGTGGAGGTGGAAATCCCACCCACAGCAGCACTGGTAGTGGCACACTACTTGGCCCAACATACTAAAGCCCGTTTCTTGCTCTTTGCATGCTGAAGAAATAAAGTAGATTTGCGGTACAAATTATTCTCCTAGAAAATATTTTAACAAACAATTGAAAATGCAGTAACATATTGACATTATACTTTTCTAAAGCAGAATGCCTATATTATCCAGTTGACCTATTCCTAATTTCTGAAACCTTACCTAAGCTCTATTCCCAATTTCCTAAACTACATTTTGAAATACTTGATCGTTCCTTCACAAATCCAATCCCCTTTGGGGATTGGATTTGGGCCAAATCTGTGAGATTCCCTTTTCAATGCATAGATGCATATTTTGCATACTACATCACTGTAAAATTGCTTAAGACTGTACAAACAACATAAAATAGAAAGATACAGAGAACGCTAACTCACCGATATTATATTACTACTACTACCACAGTACCACTATCTTAGTGGCAGGAGGGCCTGCCTCATTCAAAGAGGTTTACATAATATTGTAATATTATGTTACATGAACTTAACTTACCTTTTAATGTGAGCACAATTTTATTTGAAAACAAATTAGCATTAAAGCATAGGACACAACAAATTAATATTAATTACTAGTACTCACCAAGCCCCGCAACCTAGATGCCCAGCAGGTCAGTCAGGTCCCTCTTCTGGTCCAGGATATCTGGCCAGCTGTGCATCAGCTCCTGCTGGGTGCACCGAACCCCAAAGCATTGGCAATGCAATCATGCACCCTCCCCCAAAGCAGCTGAAGCTTTTACAGGCTGTACACACTCCAGTACCTCCCGCCTGCTGCTACCATGGAGTAAAGGTGGAGCTGCACACAAAAAACAAGCGTGCCTGCTCCTCCTCACTTAATATGGCACAAGGCTGCACCCCCTGGTAGGTTGACACTCACAGCGTGTGCGGTTCACTGCACTGGCATGACACTGGTTGAATAATAAAAAAAGGGGACGTGAAGAAATATACTAGAGAGGGAAAATTAGGCACTTTGGGGAAGTTAGAGGGAAAGTAATGGGGATGTGGCTAGCGCCCGACAACGATGGCGGCTCCCCCTTAGCTCTCTCTGGGAGGCGCGGATGTCGGAGAACCCAGCGTGACTCCTCCATGCGCTGATTGCACCGTACCTGCAGGAAAGGATGTCGCAATTCGAGGGGTGCTAAAGGAAACCCTCTGTTTGTTATTTTGAAGCCTCCCAAGAAGTTTTTGGTCACAAGTGAGTGCAGCGCTGGTCAAAGGGATCGCAGCCGCCATTTTGTGGAACCGCCGACGGAGCCCTGCTCCTAGCGGTTCTACCTTGCAGCGAGACTTTGCTATTTTCCATATTACCGCTTTCCCCTCCAGCCTGCGCCTTGTCATGCTTATTCTCTCTGTTATAGAGCGATAGCTTCACTGAATTTAGCGCTTTCCTTACGTGCTTTGGTTATTTTTGCCTCACGATGTCACGGGCATTTTACCCTCAAGGCTGACGCAGCCTCAGTTCCCGCTCTATCGCGGTTGAACATTTTCCTGAACACAGCGCCTGTATTACTTACATCTCTTCAGCAACAGTTCTTATTTCGCTTTATAACAATTTTTCAAGACTGCCTTGGCTATTGTTCCTCAAATAACTTTCTATCACAGTGGGCATTTCGACGCCAACCTGCAGTTCCTATGTGTTTTCAACATATGTTTTCAATGCATTATATATAAATACTTATGCCTCACTGAATTGAGAAGTTTAATAGTATAATTTACCTCATACTCTGTCCTTTTCATGAGGCGCTTTTTTTCTTTTTGTCAGCTCAAATGTCTTTTACTTCTCTGAACTTATGGTTCATTTACTGCCAAACATATATTATAGCACTATGTGGCATTGTTATCATATGACTTTGGTGTTTTCTTTCGTTCTGAGTACATATGCCTCTTTTTGCCATATATGAGCTTTCATTTCTTTATTGCACAATTTTTTACATAATATGTTTTTGAATTTACGGACTCTGCTTCAATGGTACCTTTGCCTTGGTGTATAAGTATCACATTGCTGTCCTGTTTTCCTTATATTTATATTCTCATTGGTGCCAGGCAACATCGTTTAGTCGCATAGTTGTTACAATACTTCTTAGGCGCCTGTTAACTGTGACTGTTTCATTTTCCACCTACATTTTCACAATTACGTTTTTTCTTCATACAAGATTGTCTAAGGATCTTCGAAAGCCCTCTCCTGCTCCACGTAAATGTCTCCTTCAAACCAGTTCTAGATACCAGTGTCTCGAGATGGATGATTCTACTGACACTTCTTCTAAGAGTTCCTCCTCATCTCTAGCTCCACCAACGTCTGGCTCTACTAAAGGTTCCAATAAAAGACTGAAAAAGGATCCGCCTTCTCCTCCCAAACAACCTACGTCGATGACAATGGACAGTATATTAGAGGAGATTAGGGCCTTGCGCCCCTTCATTGAGGAAACTAAAACTACTCTTCAGATGTTATCTGACAAGTGGTCAAGTGTTGATGAACGTGTCACTATTTTGGAACAAAATGTCGTTGCTCTTAATTCTTCTGCTTCCAAAGTTGATCCGCTATGTGCACAAGTTTCTGCCCTTCATAAGCAAATTGAAAATTTGGAAAACAGGAATAGGAGAAACAATCTCTGCATTTACGGCCTTGCGGAAGGTTCAGAAGGGTCTGACGCCCTTGCTTTTTTCAAAAATGTCTTACCAAAAATTCTTCAGTTACCTGATAGCACCCACTTCAACATACAAAGAGCTCACCGCTTAGGTCCTCCTCCTGATGTGCTATCTACTTCTATTGTCAAAAGACCGAGAAGTGTTATCATTTACTTTCTTGAATACACAGAGCTTCTTACAGTTTTGTCAGCAGCCTGAGCCATGCCTCGAATCACCTGTTCCGGGAATACACTTTTCTTTTTGCAGGATTATGCCAAATCCACTGCAGACCGACGTAAAGAGTTTCTTTCCCTTCGACTACAGCTTCGTTCTTTGGGAGCGAGATATGGACTCTTTCACCCTTGGCTTTTCAAAGTGACTTTCAATAACACAACTACTACTTATGATGATCCTTTAAAGTTAAAGAGTTTCCTTTACTCTCACAGTATTGTTAAAATGGATACTGCTTCTTCATCAAGATCTAAATAGCTACCTTTAGTTGCTGTTCCTGCATCATATGATGTGCTTTTTCTTGCAATTAATTATCTTTAGATGCTGGTATACTTGTATTATTGTGTTTCTGTTATGCTTTCTATTGTTCTCTATGATTGTTATTTCCAGATATTTTCTCAAGTTGTCTACTTTAATCATTTTTGTAACCATTATTGATAAGCTTTGTCCCTTTTTCCCTTTACACAGGTTTTCTTCCTTCATGTTATAGCCCATCTTCTTGTCCTTGGAGTCCGTTGCGGTCGTCTTCCTTCCCCGCCTTCCCTCTGGAGCTTAGAACCCGTCATTGTTCTATGTGGCCTCCATCCTCCTACCCCTTTGTATGTTTCCAACATTATGTAAGTTGATCATTCTTTTCATTACTCTATTTTGTTCTCACATTTCTCTCCTTCTCCTTCTTATGTTCCTACTGTTCTGTAAACAAGCTCTTCTTTATTCTACTTCCACACTTTTTATTCTTTTCTTTTTTTATTTGCATTTTCTCTTTCCAATTTCTTCTTTTTCTTCCTTATTATATTCTCATTCATCTCAGTTTTTCTTTTTGTCATATAACTGGCTTTTACCTCGTTTTATCCTTTGTTCTTCATAGAAATATATTATTTGGTCTTTGATGTTTCTTCCTACAGTATTTATATGCCTTAATAGTTTTTATTGTTCAAATGTGTACCTCGACTGGTTTTTGAAATGTTTTTCTAACTACTTTATATGCCTTTAAAAATAATATCTTGGAATGTTAGAGGTTTGCACTCTCCAATTAAAAGACAGAGAGTATTAACTCACCTTGCCAAGCTAAATGCAGATATTGCCTGTATACAAGAATCACACCTATCAGCTGAGGAATCTGCTAAACTGAAAAGGAGTTGGGTGGGTGAGGTCTAATTCTCCCCAGGTGATGGTAAACGTAATGGAGTCCTGATTTTATTTCGAAAATCCCTTCCCGTCAAGCTCATAACGAATTGTACAAATAATTCAGGTAGATGGGTGCTAGTGATTTTTACATTAGATAATGTCCCCATCTCCATTATAAATGTTTATGCTCCAGTGATTGGTGATGCCTCATTTTGGACCTCCTAAGCACCACACATTACACAACATTATGTTGATAACTTTATTCTTGCAGGTGATTGTAATGAGGTTTTTGACCCATTTCTGGATAGACACTCGTCTAGCACTTACATCCCTCACAAATCACATAAAGCTTTTACACAACTTATTACTCAATATAAACTTACTGATGCATGGAAATTTTGCAATCCCACTTTCCGAGAATACTCATCCCTCACAAATCACATAAAGATTTTACACAACTTATTACTCAATATAAACTTACTGATGCATGGAGATTTTGCAATCCCACTTTGCGAGAATACTCTTTTTTTTCACCCCCCATCAAACTCAATCCCGATTAGATTATTTTTTCATTTCACATCACCTTTCCCAGTCCCTTATTGCTTCCGATATTGGTTCTATCTTAATTTCTGATCACGCGCCAGTCTCTATCAATTTGGATGTATTACAAAAACCTACTTCCATTAAGAAATGGCGTTTTAATAACTCTCTACTTCTTGATTCAGAATTTGTCTCTTCCTTTACATCCTTTTTTCATGAATACTTTTTATTTAATCAAACTGATGATATCCAATTTCCTGTATGGGGATGCTTTTAAAGCATCGGCTAGAGACTACATCATCAGTTATGTCTCTCGCAAGCGGAAGAAAGCTCAACAAATTAATAATGAACTTTTCTCAAAAAATTAAACGATTAGAGCACTCATACTACACTACCGGATCCAAAGATTGCTTAACTGAACTCATTGCCACTAAACTCCAATTCAATAAAAATTCCACATTTAACGCTTCCAATTTTCTATTAAAAACTAGCGCTAAATTCTATGGTGGCCAGAATAAGGCAGGGAAATTATTGGCCAATTATCTGAAGGTAAAACAAAATAAAGTTAATATTGACTCCATCTATGGTCAGGATGGATCACTAAAGCATAAGAGTGATGAAATCCTACAAGAATTTCTCGATTTTTATGAAACATTATATTCCTCTGAATCAGTTTCTTCTGAGCAATCCACTTCCCAATTTTTGTCCAAGATTACCTCACCTTTCGATACTCCTCCAGATCTTTGCCCATTGGAAATGGATCTTACGCAAAAAGAACTCCTTCAAGCACTCAATACTCTTAAACATGGGAAAGCCCCGGGCCCTGATGGTTTTACTGTTGAATTATTTTCTCACTTCTCAAAATTACTTATCCCCAAACTGCATATTCTCCTTTCCACTTTTTTTCAATCTGGTTCTGCTTCTGGTACATTTTTTGACGCTCTTATTTGCATTTTCCCAACACCAGGTAAAGATACACAGCATTGCAAAAACTATCGTCCTATTTCTTTAGTTAACATTGATTACAAAATGTTTTCGAAAGAATTAGCCATGCGTTTAAAATCATATTTACCCAATCTTTTAGGAAAAGAACAGTCCGGATTCGTTAAAGGCAGATTGTTGGCGGATAATACTAGACTGTTATTTGACATTCTCACTCAGACCTCGCATTCTTCTCACTCCCTTTTAGCCATTTCTTTGGATGCTGAGAAAGCTTTCGATAGGGTTGAGTGGTCATATCTTTTTAATACTCTGAAGTGGGTCGGTTTTGGCCAAAAAATCTCCACCCTGATTACGCTCTTGTATTCTCACCCTAGAGCGGCGATTTCGGCAAACGGCGGTTTATCTTCTTATTTTTCCCTCAATAGAGGGGTTAGACAGGGGTGCCCACTTTCACCTTTTTTGTTCAATCTTGCTCTAGGACCTTTTTTATTGAGGATTCGTCAAAATGAGGAAATACATGGTTTCAGTTTCCAACAATCTAACATTAAGATGGTAGCATACGCCGAAGATGTGTTAATTTTCCTATCCCAACCTACTACATCCCTTCCTGCATTTTAAGATGAAGTTAGCTCTTTTGCACAAGTCTCTGGCTACAAATTAAATAAAGATAAATGCGAAATTTTACCCCTTACTAAATTTACTTTTAAAAATGACTTTTCTGATTCTGGTTTTACTTGGAGTCCCAACTCTATTAAATATTTAGGTCTTCATTTTACATCTTCCCTCTCGGGTACAGTTACTCGATGTATAGAAGACTGTATACAAAAACTGACTACTCTCACTACCAAATGGCATCCTTTGTATCTGTCATGGTGGGGGAGATTAGATACAATTAAGATGATGCTCTCTCCTATTGTCCTATTTACAATTTACAATATACCATTTTCTATTTCCTTGAAACACTTTAAGAACATTAATTCCATTTCGTCTCTCTTTTTGTGGGGACATAAAAAGTCTCGTATGTCTTTATCTAAATTGATGCGTCCTAAAAAAAGAGGGTTGGGTGAATTTTCAAAATTTTTCCTTGTACCATAAATCTTTTTTATTAAATCAATCATCAAATTGGATTATGGATTCCACCTCATCATCTCCCCTCCGGTTGGCCTTAGAACACTCTTTCATATCTCCTTTTTCTTTCAAGGAATATCTTATGTTTTCTCGTAAACCACAATCCTTATCCACTCCCATTCTTAAATTTACTTTAAAAAAATCCTCCCTAGCCTTCCCATTACATCCTTTTTTGATCAACCTATTTGGCATAACACATCTATTTTAATTAACAATAAACCGATTTGGGTTTACCAATTATTTCATCATAACCAGATTATATCATTTTCTTTAGCTGCTTCTTCTTTTCATTTACCTTCCACTTTTCGGACTAAATACTCGTTACTATTACTTGCACTTCAAACTGCCTACGCTGCTTATCTTGCTTCTCCTCCTCCATCTTGTCAGGAGCCCTCTGATACACCTTCACTAAGATCTTTACTTCTTAAACATTCCAAAGCTTCAAAAATGTATGTACTCCTTCAAACTTTACCCTCCCCACGCATCAAAACCAAGACAGCGGAAGCTTGGGAAGAGGATCTAGAGGTTTCTTGGTCCATTGAATTATGGGACAAGTTATGGTTGAAGATTTGCGTTAGGTCTTGCAGATGCCTGCCCCTTACGAAACCTTTCTGGTCTTCATTTATCAGGTTTCCTACAATTTTTCCTAACCTTTTTGCTAGAATATTTGTGAAAATCTTATAATCACAATTGAGTAGACTTATGGGGCAATAAGATTCACATTTTGCAGAGTTCTTGCCTGGTTTTAACAAGATGTTTATTGTTGCGTCATTCCAGGAGTCAGGAAGTTTGTCCTTCTCTATATAGATTTGGTTTAACAGGTTCGTGAGTGGGATGGCCTGGACCTCACCTAATTTGATATATAATTCATTAGGGAGGGCATCCGGCCCAGCTGTTTTCCCTCTCTTTAAACCTTTCAATGTTTCTACTACCTCCTCATTGGTAATCGGGGCGTTCAACTCCTCTTTTTCCTGACTTGTTACTTCTGGGAGTTCCAGGTTTTCCAAGTACTCGTTTAGGTCCTCACTTGAGGGAGATATATCTTCTGTATATAGAGAAGAGAAGAAATCAACAAACTCTTTCATTATTACGAATTCTTCTGAGCTTGCGCTAGAGCCATCTTGCGGGAGAATATTAAGTATCTTATTTCTGCTAGCGTCGGTCTTTGTTTTCCACGCTAGGAGCTTGATGCACCCCTCGCCATACTCATAATTAGCTAACCTTTCTTCTTGGATTCCCTTATCTGCTACCCACTTTCTTTTTTTTTCAGGGTCAAGCTCAGCTTCTATTATTAGTTCCACGTTTTTGATATTGGTTTCCAGCATTCCTATTTCTTGTTTTGTTATTTTGTTTTGTTTGCGCTAGACTGAGTATTTTCCCCCTTGTTACTGCTTTGTAAGCATCCCATCTGACTTGCAAGGATGTTCCCTCTTTATTATTCTCCATGATTTGCGAGTCGTTAAAAATAGTGCAGTCCACTGTCCATCTCCCTACCGCTTGCCCCTCACCCAGGTGAATTTTAAGAAGAACGGTGGAGTGGTCCGACAGTAGGGCTGGCAAGTGTTCAACTTAGTGTGTCTTATCAACTAACATTTTATCCGTCAGAAAGAAATCGATTCTGGAACTTATCAGGTCAATAGATATAGCGACAAGCGGAAAAATTCCACTCACCATAATAACCTTAGACGCGGCTAAAGCGTTCGATAGAGTGAACTGGACATTTTTGAACGCAACACGAAATAAATATAATCTGGGAGAAAACTTTCAGGGAGCAATTAAAGAACTCTATCGAGCTCCAAAAGCCAAGATCTTAATTAACGGGAACTTAACAGAGAATATACTAATACACAGAGGGACCAGACAGTGTGCCCCTTATCCCTAATCTTATTCAACTTATATATCAAACCCCTGGCAAACAAGCTCAGAGCTCATTGCGAAATAACTCTGTTTACTTATCATGCATGGGAAAAGAAATTGCCTTGTATGCAGATGATCTGATGATCTTTACCGACAATTATGCAGGATCCATCAATGCAATAGAGGAATCCTTAAAAGACTTTGGGAAAGTATCAGGTTACCAAACAAATCGAGCAAAAACAGAAATCATGAGCTGGAATACCCAAGTAAATAGCAGCTTTTCCAGAGAGAAAATCAAATATCTGGGAATAGAACTGGTTAAAAACATAGATAAGATACCCAGTACAAACCTGGATAGGACAACCATGGAGGTAAGAAAGCTGCTAAAAACATGGGAATGTCTCCCCTTGACGTTCCTTGGTAGATCTAATCTAATTAAAATGTCTATCCTACCCAAATTTACATCCCTGTGTACCGCAATACCTTTAGAATTTAAGAGGGAAACCCTGAAGAAAATACAAGGATAACTAGCGAGTTTTATCTGGCCGTCTAAAAGCACACGAATAGCCTGGGGCAAATTGCGAAGACGAAAAGCAGAAGGTGGAATTGCCAGTCCTGACCTATTTGAATATTATAGGGCTTTTCAATTCAAGCATATGAGGATTTTGCTAAGTAACTATGATCTGTATCCGAACACCTTAAAGCAATGACCGAAAACACTGGGCACTTCCTATTCAAATTTGGACATCCAAAGAACTTTAAGAAAGTTAAACTGAAGACGTTAAGATCAGCTGCAAACCTCTGGTACCAAATAAGGAGTACTTTGAATATTCCCTATTACAGCGAGTTCGCGCCAATTTGGGACTCAGCAGGAACCCCAGAATGCCTCAAGGACAAGCTGGCTACAACTTTGAAAACATCAGGCTTCCAAGTTTGGGGCCAACTAATGGTGGATAACAACATAATAGACTGGGAAACTCTGTCTGAAAAAACAAACGCATCCCTTTCAAAGTTTAAATTCTACCAGGTCACTAGTTGGGCAAAAACAATGGAAGAGAATAACACCGGAAACAAGATCATTGAAACAACCATGATAAAGAGCTCCCAGATGAAAAAAAATAGCATTTTGGTATTGGGCTCTTATTGCAGCAGGGGAGGAGAACTTCCTAATTCCAGAAGCGACCTGGGGGAAAGAACTGCCGTCGCTGGATCTCCAAAATCTGTGGCAAGTATCTATGAGTAAATGCTGGGCCATTGCGAAATCCGCCACTCTAAGGAGAAACCATCTCTTTACTATTCACAGAACCTACTGTACGCCGAAGCGACTATCCAAATTCAGTGGACCAAATATGAAAGTGTGTCCCAAGTGTGGCTTAGCTGGTGCGGATGATGTGCAAATGATCCGGCAGTGCCCCCAGATCTATGGTTTCTGGCAGGAAGTGAGTAAAATCATAGAAGCAGTACTGAGAAGACCAATAACTGTAAGTATGGATTTTGTTATCTTTGTGGTCAACAGTCAATAGGGGTAAACCCCTTAACATCTAAAGAACAGAATCTTTTGTTCATGTTGATCTTATTAGCTCGTAGGGAACTTTGTATTAAGTGGATAAAAGCGGGTGCCCCCACACATTTGGAATGGGTGGTCTCTATAAATAGAATAAATAAATGGGATAGAAAAGGGAAACCCAGCAGGAAGTATAATTATTGGGAGATTTGGGAAGGATCCCAGTTTGTAAATTAATAGGTTACTTAGACCATTCCATGCTATGGCCCGAACATTTACAATGATTATGCAATGGCAATAAAAAGAAAAACAGTATGCTTGTGCGAGTGGTCAGGGTGGCCAGCTCAACCAGTTTGATTTTGAAAGTGTTAAGGACACAAGGGGACCTCACTCTGAAATCACGAATCGTGAATACCCCATAATCCAGGGGCCGTGACGGAACAGAAAACAGAGAAGTGGGTCCCTGATAACTCCAATTACACTCTATTGCAGAATGAGGAAATAAAAATAAAAAATAAATTAAAAAAATGGTTGAAGATTCGCAAATCTTCCAGGGCTGCTAACACAACTCAGACACTATTTTACCTGGGGAGTGCTTCTTCTATTTGGGATCATTGTACTTTTAGGGTCAGGATAATTGACTTACTATTAGCAGTAGCCTTCCAACAAATTACCAAAAATTGGAAAGATTTTACTAAAATATCATATCAGGCTTGGTGGTATGCTGTCTGCTATAACCATAGATTAGATACAACTTTTGTTTATCCCTTGATTCTAGCTACAAAAGGAATTGTGGAGTCCAGTTACATTATTTTTTGATATGAGTGCTAGGTGTTCCCAGTCTCTATCTCTGTTGCAACAAGAAGTTCCTAAACCTCCATAACTTCCTCTAACTTATTAGATGTACTTCTCTTATTTTAAATTCTCTATTTATATTGTATATTTATTATGTCCTTCATTGTTCTATAATTTACCAGTTGCCAGTTATGCTTACAGTCATGCTCAATGTTTGGTTTTCTCTATTTTGTATTATTACTACTACCTATTTTGCTGTATGATCTTATTTGTCATCTTCATTGACTTATTTTGTAAACTTTTACTTTATTTGTTTCAATAAAGACTTTTCTGAACTTAGAGGGAAAGTAATACAAGTTTCAGACAATAAAAAATGAGGCAAAAACATAAAATACACAAACACAAATACACACACTAAGGAAATGCAAATCAGGGTAGGATAAGTTAAATAAAGTTAGGATGGGAAAGATATAGTTAGGATTTAGAAATAGGCCCATCTACTTGAAAGGATAGGAAAATCAATCCACTTGAGGATGCATTTTACTAATTCTGCAACATGTAATCTTATTCCTGATGACCTCATTGTTATAATAACTTCAACATTTAGGGCCAGATGTAGGAGAGTAAATACCGGTCGGTAACGGCCGATTTTGGCCGTTACTGACCGGTATTTAGGATTTGGCATGTAGGGGCCATCATTTTACAGAATCGGTAAATTAACCGATTCGGTAAATTTACCGATTCTGTAAAATACTGAATCGGTAATTTTACCGATTCAGTAAATCCACATGTAGGTGATACTCCTAAGAGTGTCACAGGCCCTTAAGAATCGGTATCTTACCACCCAATCCAATTGGGTGGTAAAATACCGAATTCAGGTGTGCATGCACATCTGTGCATGCAAACCTGTGCAATGTGACACACAGACATGTCCTTAGGGCATGTCTGTGTGTCACATGGCACACAAGTCCGGAAATGGGGTGCTAGAGGGTGTCAAAGTGACACCTCCTGCACCCTTGCAGGATTCGGTATTTACCGATTCAGTAAATACCGAATCGGTATTGCCCATTGATTCCTATGGGCTTCATGGTAAATCCTACCGCTTCGGTAATTCTCAATTTGGAATTACCTACATCTCCCCCCTTCATATTTACCGACTCTTAAATACCGAATCGGTAAAATTCGGTATTTAAGAGTCGGTAAATATGAATTACCTACATCGGGCCCCTAGTTGTTTCCTGAGGCTATTCTGTAAGGGAACACTCTAAGAAAGACCCGCCTTATATTTCCTCACCAATTCTGCTAATTTCTCATGCGCGGCAGCTGCATGTCTTGTCATTGCTTTACATAAACTGATCAGTTCATTTTCCTAGTATTGATTCAGATTTGAAAAGTCTAAACTAAACATCTTCTTTTAATTTCTTCTAACTCTACCTTTAATTTTTGCACAGTGAAAGGTCTTGTATTTTCCTTGCTTGTAGATGTTCTTTCCATTTCTCCCACTTTTTTATTCTCTGAAGTTTCCACATATCATATGAGAAAAATCCCATCATCAAAAGATCCTCATTCTCCCTGTGCAATTGGGGTTTTGAAAACAAATCACTTTCCTTCCCTCAATGATTGGACATGTGGTGGTGGTGTACAGGCAACCATTTGTCAAATGTGCGATATCGAAATGAACTATGTTGCAGATACTCCTACAACACCTTGAACAACAATATTTGGAAAAGTATTTATTGGTGCAGTAGAAAAAGACACTGCCAATGTCTGTGCTGTTACAACTTGTGACACTGGGGCAGGAACAGTCACAATTGGAACATTAACACCTGGAGCAATTACAGTAGGAGTTGCTGCAGTAGGTGTAGGAACAATTAGACGTGCTGGAATCTGAATTGTACTTGGATCAACAGAGGCTGTAGCCACCTAAGCATTAGAGGTTGTAACACCATCTTTATTTGTCGTAGGCGCCACTTAAGGGGGTGGATGAGAGGCTAACAAGGCTTTTAAAATGTCATCCCCAAATCACTATTTATATTTTTTCTTTGCAGCTTCTTCATCATCATTTCCCAGTTTCTGATTAATTTTTGGCTTTTCTGCTGCCATAGCTGGGTACATTCTAGCTCCCTCTACAATGCAATTCCTCCACCTTTGGTGCCCTTCATCCGCTTGAGCATCTGCATAATTTTGTATTGCTCTCCTTGCGTGATTCTGGTATTTTACTTTCTACTTAGCATGAACTGCTCCCTCCCAAGTATTTAACATTTCATATTGTGTAGGTCTAGGAGGTTGTTTCTAAAGTCAATGATACAATTTAACAGGGGTGCGGTGCAGATTGTGTAATCCAGATGCGATTGCTTTGAGCCGTTTGTCCATGTCCACTTTGGTGGAGTGTCCCCGGGTGTTCTGCCGTTGATAACAAGATAACCTGCACTATAAAATTGGCTCACGCATAGGTCGCCTAGATTAGTTTGGGTTTGTATGAGCGGTTTAGTTTGCTTTGTGGCCTCGATGATTTGTATTAGAGGGGGGCCATCATTATCTGCTACGTTCCCCTGAAATAGGTAGGTGTTAAAGTCCCCAGTAACTATGCAGTCTGAATTGGGTTGGTCCGTGGCTAAATCGTTCATAATCTCAGTTAGACGAGCCAGATGGACCTTTTTTGTGCGTGTACTGGGGTTAATGTACACATTTAAGAGAAAGAGGGGAAGGTGTTTCCGCCAGGGATCGATCTTGACCGCTAGGATCCAGTCTTCCTTAAGGGGCCATCGTGTTATTCGGGCTTTTATAGAGTTTGATACATAAGTTGATAGATTAATTGAGACCAGCCAAGGGCATGGTCCTTCGTGGAGTATAACACATGAAAAGGTCTCGAATCTATTGTCAAAAGCAAGATCTGACGGGGCGCCAGGCCCAAACGGCCTGCCACAAACTTTGTTTAAATCAGATATTACCCTCTGGTCAGGAACATTGGCCAATCTCTTCAATTACGCATTAAGAACAGCCACAATCCCAGAGTCATGTCGGGGAGCCATAATACACCCAATTTATAAATCTGGATCTCATGCACACCCGAGCAACTATAGACTCATTGCCCTCCTGGACATTGAAGCAAAACATTATGCAGGTCTTCTATTAGAGGACCTAAGGTTATGGGTAAAGGACAACAAGCTTTTGCCAATGAACCAGACAGGGTTTGTGGCACACTCAGGAACCCGTACTAACTTGCTAGCAATAACAACTGTAGTCGACAGGGCAGTTGCAACCTCAAGATTAGTTCATTGCTGCTTTGTCGACTTCAAAGCAGCATTCGATAGAGTCCCCAGGGAGGCCCTATGGGCCAAACTAAAGATGTGGGGGATTCCAGAGAAACTACTAGAGGGAATAATCCAGCTCCACACTAGGACGTGGGTGCGGGTGAAGCTGGGGACCGGCACACATCTCTCACGTAAAATAATGACAACTAGAGGAGTGAAGCAGGGATGTGTGCTGGCCCCTCTCCTTTTTAACTTATTTGTAGCAGATCTGTCAGCGGTCCTAGACGACACTAATAGTCACTCTCCGAAGGTGGGTGGCATGACTCTAAGCAATCTTTTATATGCCGACGACCTGGCTCTCTTTAGTTTAACCAGGGTAGGGTTACAAAGACTCCTCGATAAACTGTTTGATTATACGATCAGCAACCAACTCGAGGTTAACCTAAAGAAAACGCAAGTAGTTACATTCGGTAAGAAACGACACACAGGGGGCGGCTGGTCATTCAATAATGTTAGTTTAGAAATTGGCCAGTCCTATAAATACCTAGGCGTCCACCTGGACTCAAAATGTAGCTACAAAAAACAGCGTAGAGAGATCGGAGTTAAAGCAGTGACCCTAATGGTGTCACTAGGCAAACTTGCAAAAGATCTTTCCGGTCCAACCTTAGCTCCCCTTTTGGAGGTAATGAGAGCAAAGGTTGGCCCCACTTTATCCTACGGTGTTGAGATTTTCAGTGGTAAAATGAACACAACCCTGAACCAACAGACCACTAAAGTTTACAAAGGGGTGCTCCGGTTGCCAAAGACCGCCTCTGCAGCGCAGATCAGGTTGGAGATGGGGCTAATAAACTATGAGGCCTCAGCCACTGGGGCTTACCTTAACCTGTGTCACAAGTTAAGACAAGCTGAGCCAGGTACTTTAGAATCCCTAGTCTGGCAAGAAATCAGCCAGATAAATCCGGGGGGTTTGTACGGACGACTCTTTACAGATGCCATTAACCAAATGTCAGCAAGCGATTTGTGGGCCCTAAACCCAGGCCAGATAGCATTTAAAAAAGCTATAAAAAAATGTGTGAGAATGATTTCTTGTCTCACTGACAAAGCACTTTTTCTGAAACGTAGCCATGCCTGGGTCACTATAAATTCCTACAGACACCCAGTCCCAGCCTGCTATCTGGCCAGCACATATCCACTATACCTGAAACGCGGCTTTATTGCCATCAGACTGGGTGACTGGCGTTTCTTGCAGGACTTACCATCATGGCGACGTACATCGGAAGATCTCTCTTGTAGAGGGTGTGGGGAAACGGCGGAAACCATGTTGCATGTAAGTTGCCTTTGCCCAGCCCTTAACACAGAACGCAGGTCCGGATTAAAATTAGAATGGAATAGGCTGGGGGTTCGGTCCTGCAGGCAAGCCATCATGGCAGCTCTGAACCCGGAAAACACAGTGCTAAACATAAAATTTATAAAATTTATCCAGCGAGCATATCACATCTTCAACTTAAGGAGACCATGCTAAAGTGCTCAATCTTTCTTTTCTCACCGAAAACAGTATTAACTGGCATTATTCTCAGCAACGTTAGACATAATTTGGTTATATCCAATGCAATCTGGCGCCTTGTTTCAATTTTTGTGATTTTAATATACACTATGAGATAAAATCCTTGTTTTTATAATGTTTGTTAATGGATCGTGCCTTTATATCTACACTTGTGTTGTTACTCCTAGAAGTTTTTATTCTAATATTCGGTCAGGCTGTGAATCTGTAAATTCTTTTAAAGATATGTTTTATATCTAAATAAAGATTATTATTATTAGGAGGTTGTTTCATTTCATATAACTTTTCTCATAAGTTTTCAATAATTTTCAAATCCAAAGTACTGTGTTGTGGAAATTTAACTCGAACTTCATTTTCTGTGATTTTGCAACATTGACAAACCCACACACATGTATGGAACCCTTCATTTTTTGCTATTTAATGGCATATCTTCAGGATGTGTCTACTTACTCTCCCAAACTGGAGCTTTTGCGTCTCCCCTAATCAAATTTCTAAGTGCTTTGAAACTTCTAGGGGTCGATTCCGATCCTGGAAAAAAACATCCATACGAATCGTATCCGGAGCCCTCTCCGTACGAATCGTAAACATGCTGTACGACCCGACGAGTACGATCCAGAATGGGGTATGAGGACACGATTCATACGGTCCACGTCAGGTAAGGGCGATTCGTACGGAAAAGCACACAATCACATACACACCGTACGGTCTGTACACCCCATGATCACGGGGTACGCACCGTACCCCTGCGATCATGGGGTGTACGCACTGTACCCCTGAGATCGCAGGGTGTACGCACCGTTCACCCAGCAAACATGGGGTACGGTCCGTGCACCCCATTATCGCAGGGGTACGGTGCGTCCACCCCATGATCGCAGGGGTACGCACCATACCCCTGCGATCATAGGGGGGAGGCACCGTACCTGTTGGGGCCGTTCCGTACCTGTTTTGGAGTGAACTCTGCTTTTACGGCTGTTTTCAGCTCCCATAGAAAAAGGGTCGTACGGTGCGTACCCGACACGTATCGTACTTGCTGGGCCGGAAAAACCAGCCGCGAACCATACAGATGTCGCGTACAGCGGGTTTTCAAGGGAGATTCGTACGGGGATTTGATTTGTACAGTCTCTGTATGATTCGTACGGAGTCCAGCTCCTGGTACGAATCGTACTTCGTTGTACGTACAGGGGACGTTGCAGGGTACGATTCATATGGGAAAAACGCTGCGAATGGCTATTCAGAGCGGTTTTCCTCATTCGGAATCGACCCCTTAATGATAGCAAATATTCAAGAGTAACTAAATAGTAAATTCAAAAATTCTATGTTTTGTTCAGTTCCCAATTCAGTATACGTCAGTACTTTACTCCAATCCTGTTGCAACCTTCCCTTTCACAACTCTATAACAGCTTGCTTCTAGATGACCTGTAAACCAATCTCAGTTTGTCACTTCAGAGCAACTGACCTAGCCGAGTGCAGCAATCTATGACGAAACTTTTCACTCCTTGCAGAAGTTTAAACTCCTTTACAATTTTCTCATACACAAATTCCACAAGTCTAAGCGAGCAAAATACACAAATAGCTTTTATCTGCTACACTAAAGAATTCAAAGTAGACCATTCACAGAAGAAACAGTCAGAATACGGTTTAACACCCTCTGATTTCCCATCATGCACACATGAATGACATTTCGACCAGTGGGAAATCTCCCTGACTAATGTAGCTGCCCTTGTGTGCAATAGATTCCACTAGCATCAATCATTATTAGTATAATCACAACAAATTGATATAATCCCTATCTCAATTGTGCAGTCAATGGTACCTCACAAATCTTTAGTAGGCAAAGAAAAACACAATTTCAATTGTCTATCCCGGGATCTTGGACTACAACTGCAAATGCTCAACACCTAAGCAAAAACACTCCTATTTCACAAAACATAAAATCTCAAAATAAGAAAATACTGTCACAAATGACAATTGCGATGCATAACACTATTGATACTCACAAATGTGTGACGGTATTCCAGAATCCGCAATCAGGTTGTGCCTTCACAGCGCCGTCATTAGAACAAATGCATCTTCAGTACGCATTTGTTCAGCACGCAAGTCATTATAACGACTTGTCTTAGAGGGTGTGCTGGTTTTGGAATAGGTTATTTACCATTCTAACTCCAGTATGTGCAACAGTGGGGAAGGTGTTGGACTTTAAATCCAACACCATTCCACCAATGTGCCACCCTAAGGCAAGCCTTTATAATGACTTGCATGCTGAACAAATGCATTCTAAAGATGCGTTCGTTCTTTTGCTGGCACTGTAAAGGCACAGCGGGATTCTGGCTTTATTTTGAAGGACGTTTCCCGATACTTACCTCCACTATTGCAACCATCTTCGAAACCACAACTCCTTTAGTCTTCAAGCTTGGGCTTTGGTAATAAAGAGGATGGGCAGTTCTAAGTTGGGGTCACTTATTCCAGCTCCTCTCTTTTGTGACACTAACCGTCCTTTCAATACTACTTACTTGATGGAGCGGGTATTTCAATATCTCAGACTTCGAGTTTAATCATTAAATAACCACTCCCACTGCCCATATGGACCTTTGTTAGGCCACAAAAAGAAATGAGGAGCAATCATCTACTTAGTCAATAAATCATTAGGACTTTAGGTTTCAGTCAAAAAAGAGAGTTAGTGTGAGTTAAAGGGGTTTATTTTGAATCTCTCTGCTTTTCATCTATTTATTTATTAGGCATTAATCTTTGGATTTCAGCATCAAAATTAAATGTAATCCATCAATCAAGTCAAGTCAATAAGTCTTTATTGCGACACAAGTCATAAAAGACATTACAATAAAATAACAATCAATTAAAATATAGAACACTTCATACTTATTACATCCAAATGTCCTAACGATCAGTAAAAAACATGGATTAGCTATTTGATCGTACTTTAAACAGGGTGGTCTAGACAGAATTTATTATAAAATAATAAATATAATATATCTTAAAAGGTTGAGTAAACCATTTAAAATTGTTATAAAGTTAAAAAACTAATGCTTTCATTAAAAAAGGGCGGGATAGGGCGCTACAGTCTATTTTTGCTTCATTTTGTCTCTTCGTATGGCCCACATCCATTTTAAAAACTTTGCAAGTGCAATAACCATGCTATCGGAACAGTCAGTTCTTACAATCCTGAGTGCCTCAGTACCACTGTGGATACCTTTTTGTATACATATAGGTTTAATCCATGTATGACGTGGAGCTTTATAAGCTGGACATATGAACAGTACATGTGCTAAGGTTTCTGAATGGGCTGTACAGAATGGACACTGAAGGTGATCTTTACTGCTTGACCATTTGCTTGTAAATGAGTTAATAGGGAGAGTTCCTACCCGATATTGGTGAAATAGCTTTCTGTCATTAGGGATGGTGATGAGGTCCCAATATCGCTCATATTCAGGGATATGTTTGAGTTCCAGAAAAGCCCTGGTTAATGATGCATCAGTGTTTGATTGAAATTCCCTTTGGGTAATATTAGTCCAATACATCTCTTCAAGAGCCTTTCGTGATTGGAAGGTATTTTCTGATGGATTATCCCAAAGTTGCTCCATTCCCAGGGCTTTATATTGCGACTTGACCTGTTTGAACCATGGTATTTTGCCTCCTGTGTCCATGTTTCTGGTTTCAAGAAGTGCTGAAGCATAATGTGTTAGTTCGGGCGTAACCCAAAGCCTCCTCCAGTAAGCCATTGGATGAAAACTCGCTATGTCCTTAATTTTCTGACATCCCAAATCCATATACAAAGGTAATAATGGTGTTGATTTGGGAAGTTTGGTTATGCACCGCAAAAATTTATTTTGTGCATTAGACAGAGCGGAAACATCAGTGACCCCCCATAATTCTGCCCCGTATAACATCGAAGCCCTGACTTTCGTGTCATATATTTTTAAAGCTGGGGCTAGTGGTTGGGTAACTGATGATCTCAATTCTCTCGAAAGGACACCTGCTAACTGTGCATGTTTCACTGTCAGGTAGGTCATATGTGGCTTCCATTCCAGCCTAGATCCCAAAGTAATGCCCAAGTAGCTGAAACTGTCTGTCTGTTCTAAAAGCTCATCATTCATGAAAACTGTACCCCT
Source organism: Lissotriton vulgaris (assembly GCF_964263255.1). Classification (NCBI taxonomy): domain Eukaryota; kingdom Metazoa; phylum Chordata; class Amphibia; order Caudata; family Salamandridae; genus Lissotriton; species Lissotriton vulgaris. The sequence continues at coordinate 1,475,980,535 of NC_141685.1, forward strand.
CACTTTCTTGTGTCTATGCATAACCATAAATTTAGTTTTGGACACATTTATGATTAAGCCATGATCTTTACAAAAGCCCTCAAAACAACCAATAGCTTTTTGTAGCCCTTCCTGTGTTTTTGAAATTAAAAGGGTGTCGTCTGCAAACATTAGCAGGGGTATTGGGATGCCATTTTGTTTAGGTGCATCTGTATGGGCATCCTTAAAGTATTCAATAACCCTATTTATATATATTGTAAACAGAGTTGGTGCTAAAACGCACCCTTGTCTGACTCCCCTTTCGGTATTGAATTTGTCGGTGACCTGGGCCTGGTTACCCCACCTAACCTGTGCATAATTATCTTGGTGGAATTTGATTAAGAATGCAAGAAGTTCTTGTGGCATACCTTGGTCAAAAAGCACTTGCCACAGCCTTGAACGTGGAACTAAGTCGAAGGCCGATTTCAAATCGACAAATGCTGCATAGAGAGTGCCCCCCCCCCAAGGATAACCCACTTCCAATAAATATTTGAAAATCTAAAAACTTGGTCCACGGTACAGGTGAAGGGTCGAAAGCCAGCCTGTAGGGCTGACATAACCCTGGAATCTTCAACCCATTCCTGGATCCTGTGCAATACCAGCCTTGCCACTACCTTCTGGATGCATGCAATTAAACTAATTGGCCTGTAGTTTGCAGGGTCTGCGCGATCCCCTTTTTTAAAAATTGGAATAATCTCGGCTCCCCTCCAGACATCTGGAATCGGGGAGCCCTTGGAGATTGCGTTCGCCAGCAACTCTATGTATGACACCCATACCTCTCTGCAATGGAGAAAAAGATCTGCCGGAATTTTATCCGGGCCCGGGGCTCTTCCTCTCGGAATAGTGTTTAGAGCGTGCTCCACTTCACTACGACTGAACACTAACGGGGTGGTTCCTACACTGTTTGTTATAAAATCCAAACATTCCCCACTCACCCATTCGGTGTTTGCAAACTGGGATTTAAAGTGTGATATCCACCTTTCGGGTGGAACTGAGTTTTCGGGCTGTGTTCTACCTGATCCCTTACCCCATTTCACTAGGTTCCAGAATCCTATCATGTTTCTGGCCTTACATGCCTCATATAACTCTTCCCAGTATTTGTTATCCCAGTTTTTTTTTGCCTCCTGCTGGGTTACTTTGTAGTGTCGCCTCGCATCAGGTATAGAGAGCCTATCCTTTGATCTCACAGCCTTTACTAGAGATTTATATGCGGTTCTACATCTTTTATCATACCAAGATTCCTGTTTCTTTCTACCTTTGCGTGGACAATTACTTTTTTTCTTTGTAAAAAATTTACCAAGATTTAAAAATAAAGTTGTGTGAATATGGACCACCCTGGTCTCAAAATCATTAGTAAGTATGCAACGTTGTAGCTCACTAGTTGCATTTGTGACCATTTCTTCCATTTCTGGGATGCATTGGCATTTATCCATGCATTCCGACCATTTTATCCTTCTAGTATCATTTGCAAGGACTATGTCATTGGATGTATCTGTATCAGGGACTCCCATATTTGTGAGAAACTGGAACTCTAAGCTAAGAGGGTTATGGTCGCTCTCGATTCTATCTATAATATTCATATCAAGGATAGCCGCCCAATATTCCAGATTAACAAAAATATAGTCAATCCTACTGGAGCGAATGCCATTGTTAAAAGTTGGACTACCATCCCTACCCCCTTTGGTTCTACCATTAACTGCTCTTATCCCATGTTCAAGACTAAAGGATTTAAGCTGGATAGCTGCTTGGGTCCACTTCCTTATAGGTGGTATGTTTAACAAAGGGATTTGCCAGCTATCATCCTCTGCCTCTGTAAGGTCAAGGTCAAATTGATCCAGTGGCTCGAAAGAGCAATTAAAGTCTCCTCCTATTATTATGTTTGCCTTACCTCTGTATTGTTTTAGGCACTGACCCAGTTGTTTAACTGTCTCGGAGGGTTTGCTCCCCGGATTGCCCCTTGCATATACATTAAAAATTATTAAGTCTCCAGACTCAGGCGAATGGAGTTTCACAATTAGTATATCCTTCGAATTGGAGTCTATGTACTCCGTAGTATACCTGGCATCCTGTTTGACCCAAGTGGTCAGACCCCCCATAGGCCTGCCCCTCTGTGTTTGGGTTGCAGATATAGAAAAGTTTAGGTAGCCCAGGCGGTGGTAAGATTCCATTGCCCAGGTTTCCTGCATAATTATTATGACATAATTGTCAATGAAATCTAGCCAGTCCTGAGAAATTATCTTGTTCCTAAGGCCTGCTATGTTCCAGGACAGTAAATAGTGACCAACCTGGTCATTTCCCAAGTCTCTGCGGGCAAGTCAGACTGTGCTTCCGCATCCCTTACAGAGACTGGATTCCGTATTTTGTTGAGTTCGATGGGGATGTTACTTAGTAAACTGACCTGTGACTCTGTATCTACCTCCCCTGTCTGGGTGCGACTAACAACTTTTTCCTGCGCCAAGAACATATTTGATGTAGGATACAAGATGATGTCTTCTAGAACCCCCATGGCTAAGTTATCTAGATTTGTAACACAGGATTGATCACCCATACCCATCCCGGTCTGTAACTTTCAATCACAGTCGTCCATTCCGTTAAAGATATCAAATCTATTGTATGTCTCCAGGGGAGTAAAAGGCCTCAGATGGTCCATGCGTCTGTTAGAACTTGTGTTGGCGTTAGATGGTACAGTGTTCCACCCATAAGGATCTGGGACCTGCATTTGATGTTGTTTATGTGGCATGTACCCAATATTAAATTGAGTTGGGAACAGTGTATGGATGTTTGTTTGTCTGCTTATGTGATTCGGGGCAAACACTAAGGATCTGGGGTAGAAGTAAGTCAAGGGACAAGGCACAATGCTATTATTACCTCTCCCTGCTGGCCAGTTTAATGTGTAGTCAACTACGCGCGTGTCTCTGAAGTTGACTACAACCCCATCTCCTTCGGTATCCTTACTTCGACTACCCAGCCATGATAATCGGCGAACATGAACTATTTCACCATTGATGTTACTAGTAATTGGTCTGTATAGTCTTAACCAGTGCATGATTTTGTTCTTGAGTTGGGCATATCCTTCCCTTTTATTATCAGCCAATATGGGAACCCCTGTTAAAACAACCACATATGGCACAGTTTCTGGGGGGAGCTCTGCTGGTGGACCCCTGTTCTTTATACCCCCATAATATCTAGGGCCTCTCCTTTCTTCGTGAGTTTTCCCCTCAGAGGACTTTTTCTGGACTCTCACAGTGTTACTCGTAGGAATAGTAACTGATTTTTTTGTCTGTTTTGGGGGTGTTGACTTATTTTGGCTAGAACTTGTTATATTGAAAGGGTTAGGTTTAGCACTAGTGGGTTTAAATGAAACTTTGGGGGCATTAGACGCAGCTAGTGTGGCCGGGATTGAAGGCGGCACTACCTCACTCACTGAGACTTTGGGTGAGCTATCCTTCCCCCTAGCTCCCAACTCCATTACCTCTAGACGCTTCTCCACTATTTTTAGCCTTTCTATGATAGGTAAAATAAAGGATCTGATTAAATGTTCAATGCTATCTAGTGAAACACTTTTGTATGCTGGTTTCAATGCAGATTCTGTGGGAGCATTGTTGGGTACACTAGTACTGATGTCCATTCCAGTATGTAAAGGTGATTGCTGGGTTACCAGATTTATTAGGCAGTCTTCTGCAGCGACTGGGGCCTGTTCGACCAAGATCCCTGATTTGTTAGATTTACCAAAATCGGTATGGCTAGTTCTGGTTTTATGCTTTGCGCCTTCTTTCCGTCTTCTTTTGCTGGGGGGTGGACCTTGGACTAGAGGCAAGATAGATCTTTTTTTCTTACTACGTTTTATTTTATCAGATATATGATTTGTTCTAACGGGATCCTTTTTTTGGCTAGTAGAACAAGTGGGGGGAGTAGGACTCAAGGGCTGCCCTGAAGAGACACACGGTGTAGGGGTACAGTCTCGCAGCAAGAGTGGGACGCTCTCAGTCAAGGTAAGATCTTCAGTTCCAGTCTGCATGGAATCTATGGCTGTTTTGTGTTTCATGTTTTCTACCGAGCGGCGACGCTCCGCCCTTCGTTCTGCGAGCATAGTCTATTTTTCTACATCATTAAGTACTTTGGTAAAATAGTTGTCAAGGGTGCCCTTTAGTGGTAAACCGCCCACCTTGTCTCTATTTGTCTTTTCTGGACTCGTACCTGTAGCAGCAACAGCAGACATATTGTTTTCAGGGGGTTCGAAGTTGGATGCAAGAAAATGGGCCCAGCCCAGCCTCAGGCGGCCTCGGATGGCCACAGATGGCCCACCCTTTGCCCGGGCTTCGACCGGCGCGATCCGCGCGCGATTCGTGACGTGGGGGCTATCGCAAATTTAAAGTGCCTCCGAGCACGGGACCAGCAGTGGCGGCTTCCTTCTGGTGTCCAGCAAAGCAGGCTGGTAGCTGTAGTCTCCCTCCACTCGGCGGCAGTTTAGGTTGCTGACTACGGCGGCGGGAGGGAGACCAGAGTGACAGCGGGAGCGATGCTCTGCAGCAGGGGCAGTACACAGCAGGTAGATTCCCCCTCCGAAATCCTTTAGTAGAAGTGAGCGTAACACCCGCTCTACCGGGGCTATCGCTAATTTAAAGCGCCTCCGAGTGCGGGACCAGCAGTGGCGGCTTCCGGTGTCCAGCAAAGCAGGCTGGTAGCTGTAGTCTCCCTCCACTCGGCGGCCGTTTAGGTGGCTGACTACGGCGGCGGGAGGGAGACCAGAGTGACAGCGGGAGCGATGCTCTGCAGCAGGGGCAGTAAACAACAGGTAGATTCCCCCTCCGAAATCCTTTAGTAGAAGTGAGCGTAACACCCGCTCCACCGGGGCTATCGCAAATTTAAAGCGCCTCCGAGCGCGGGACCAGCAGTGGCACCTTCCGGTGTCCAGCAAAGCAGGCTGGTAGCTGTAGTCTCCCTCCACTCGGCGGCCGTTTAGGTGGCTGACTACGGCGGCGGGAGGGAGACCAGAGTGACAGCGGGAGCGATGCTCTGCAGCAGGGGCAGTAAACAGCAGGTAGATTCCCCCTCCGAAATCCTTTAGTAGAAGTGAGCGTAACACCCGCTCCACCGGGGCTATCGCAAATTTAAAGCGCCTCCGAGCGCGGGACCAGCAGTGGCGGCTTCCGGTGTCCAGCAAAGCAGGCTGGTAGCTGTAGTCTCCCTCCACTCGGCGGCCGTTTAGGTGGCTGACTACGGTGGCGGGAGGGAGACCAGAGTGACAGCGGGAGCGATGCTCTGCAGCAGGGGCAGTAAACAGCAGGTAGATTCCCCCTCCGAAATCCTTTAGTAGAAGTGACCGTAACACCCGCTCCACCAGGGCTATCGCAAATTTAAAGCGCCTCCGAGCGCGGGACTAGCAGTGGCGGCTTCCGGTGTCCAGCAAAGCAGGCTGGTAGCTGTAGTCTCCCTCCACTCGGCGGCCGTTTAGGTGGCTGACTACGGTGGCGGGAGGGAGACCAGAGTGACAGCGGAGCGATGCTCTGCAGCAGGGGCATTAAACAGCGGGTAGATTCCCCCTCCGAAATCCTTTAGTAGAAGTGAGCGGAACACCCGCTCCACCGGGGCTATCGCAAATTTAAAGCGCCTCCGAGCGCGGGACCAGCAGTGGCGGCTTCCGGTGTCCAGCAAAGCAGGCTGGTAGCTGTAATCTCCCTCCACTCGGCGGCCGTTTAGGTGGCTGACTACGGCGGCGGGAGGGAGACCAGAGTGACAGCGGGAGCGATGCTCTGCAGCAGGGGCAGTAAACAGCAGGTAGATTCCCTATCCGAAATCCTTTAGTAGAAGTGAGCGTAACACCATCAATCAATATGTGATTTTAAAATAGAACAAAATATTTGTTAACCGCATGCGTGCTAGCGGTTTTCCCGCTGAGCGCTGAGATTTTAAAAATCCCGCGTTACGTGACAAGGTCAACTCGTCACACGCACAGCGCAGGTAACGCCCATGACGAGTTGACCTTGTCACACGCATCGAAGGGGTTAAAATCACAGTCAGTATAGTAATAATGTAACAAGCGTGTTCTATAAAAGAAAACTCCCTACTCTAAATAAACTGGGTTGAGAGGAAAGGTGTTAGTTAAGTTACTTATAGAGAGTACCGATGAAAGAATCAGTGTGCAAGCACAAACCCTGTGCATTATAAGTTGGAAAGTATTTTGAGCTCAAAAATGACAGCACACTAATCAGAGGAAAACTTAAGGAAGCAGCCTTGCATGAAGAAAGACTTCAGAAACTCAAAAGTTGAGTCTATAGTCAGAGAGTCGAGAAAGGAAATGTGTGCCTCCACTAGGAGCACACACTAACATAAACACACATATTTTATGTTGAAATATTATTTTCTTTCATCTTCTTCATCCACCAATAGAATAGCAGCATTTTCTGGGAACAAGCAAACTTCCCATTTTCACATCAAAACATAGCAGGCTTTCAGACATTAGTTCTTGAAAAGTTACAACTTTGTTTTCTTGTGGTCCAAAAGCTTATTCCCACGAATCAGTATTCTTGTGGTTTTCATCTCCTCCTTGTGAGAACCTCACTGTTAGCTGTCTAATACAAAATAAGTGTCTGTTCACTAATTAACAATAGGCTGCTGAAGTTGCAACATCTGCAGTAAAGAAAAGCATCTTGCACAAACATCTATACTATGTGAAAAATAGACCTTTCTGTGTTGATGCATTATTTTGCAATTATTATGGCATTAACCGTTAAGCTAACCTAATTCAGCACTTTATTTACGTGCCGGCCAAAACATTAAAGCATGTTTTCCTGCTACAAATTTTTTTCATTTCAGCATATTTTATTTTAAACCTAAACTTGTGCGTATTCTTAATAGAATTGTTTCCATAGCAGATAAAGTTGCTGCTACAACCCTAAAGTTACTCAATAGTGTAAGAGTAATCTGGCATGGGTGTATTTACTCAAGTGTAAGTTTACTTTTGAGAATAGCCCGATTATCTGTGCTTTTTGTACTCTGAGATACATTTTATTCACGAGCAATATAAGTATTTCCTTCATCCTTAAAAATCAGAGAAATACAGATTCCAAGTATTGGGCAATGTATGTGGAGCTGACAGCTAAATAGAACTAAGGGGCTCATTTCCATGACGTGAACACGCCGTGGGTGGTGGAGGGTTCACCGCCATTGTGAGGCCAATTTCTGCCTGCCAACCAGGGCCCTTTGTAGGCGGGTTGTCCCACTCCCTGAGACGAGGGCAGACGAATTGAGGTCCATCCGCCATCCTAATCAGTCCCCTTTATGCAATCAGTGGTACTAGTTATGAAATCTTGTTATCATTGCCCAGCTAGGCCTCAATTACAAATGACTTGTTGTGTTACAATCTCTGCACAAGCCTCTGTTTCCCACAATTGCAAAAGTTGCAAAGTTGACGAAAATGACCTTGTGTGATAAAGTCTACACCTATCACCAACTGAGATTTCATTTGTTAAATTTCGGCAGGTCAAACATGTCAGCAATTTAAATGAAAAAGGGCTGGAAAATACTGCAGTACATGTGGAATTTGGTGGAGAAATCGTCAAGATCGTGTGCTATTCCCCATTGCTAGGGAAAGATATGCTCTAGGAGCTATTTTCACAGCCAATACATTCTGATCCACTGGGATCAGAATGTACAGGGTGGTGTGCCAATAGCACACCACCCTGCAGGGCACTCGTAATCGGTTGTCACCGATTACGAGTGCCCTGCAGGGTGGTGTGCTGTCGGCGCATCCAATAAAATCCGATGCCTGATACCCCACTATCTTCCCCCGCCTGGATACGTGTACTATATTAAAATAGTTGTGCTTGTTATTATGCCACTGTTGTAAATTATCCCATACTTTGAAAAATCCTGTTTTTACCACTCGCCCACCGTTTGAATGATCCCAAAATGCCGTTAGTTTACCATCGAAGAATCGGTTACCAAAAAGATCCAATATTAGCAGGTGTCGGTGTGTTTTATGCTTCGGCTTCTTTGGTATTTAAACGTCTTTTTCCCTGAGCGGCACGCAGCGTGGCGAGCCCTCTGGCCCCGCCACCATCTTCTGGCCTGAGAGGACGCCGGGCTTGCATTTTCGAACATTGGCCCAGAGGCTTACTCTCAAGCAGCGACACGAACAGCAGAAATAAATTCGAAATGACACCAGCTGATTACGTGTGGCACTTCTAGTCCTGTGTTCTTTCACTTTAGATGATGCATAATTCTTGGAAGCAATGGAATTAATATTCCAGTTCCCAGAAGAGCAGCGTTGATAATTAAATATCACAGGCTGAATGAATTAAAAATCTGCAACGGCAGGTGCCAACATTTAATCAGAAATGTGTACATTTCCTAGAGGTACACGGGTATAGTTATATAAAAGTGTTCCCTAAGCTTATATAAAGATTTTCCCTAAGCCAAACATTCCACGCAGAGGACGGAAAATTGACCTGGCCTTTGAAGAAGGCATGAGCGCTTTCTCCAATGCACACTTGTGCTGTTAAAAACAGTGAACAAACACTTCAAAATGAAAAGGACCCTCCGTTTTCCCATTGACTAGCCACTCTAAAAAAAACATAATAAACTTCACAAAGGGTGCCATTTCTTGTATATCTTTATCCACTCACACTTATTGATCCAGCTGTAAAATTCACATAAGCATGACTTACAGCCAGTTCTTTGCTTTGCAGTCAAATCAATAAACATTGGGAAATGTAGTTTCACTTTTGACCTTGTATTGTTGAACCTCCAAGTGCCAGCATCATTAGTGCACAAGGAAAATCAATGAGACATCGATCGCTCTCAAGACAAGGGACCAATAGGGCGCTCAAGCAGTGTCACATGGGTTGGGCTGGCAAGTCAGTTTGGGGCTGCCTTTTTTTGCAGTTTGTAGGCGTGTTTTATGGTTTGCTGTGTTGTTTTCTTACTGATAATATCTTTGATCTTACCACAAGCATTGTATGCAGCAAGCCAAAATGCATACAACTTCCATAACTTGCAAAACAGTTATTCAAAACTCACCCAAATTGCAAATATGGGCCTCTCTTTCAGCACATGCTTATATGGGCCGGGATGCCCGCCACCCCTCCCAACACCAATTCCCCATGGGAGGAGACAGACACAGATTTGAACTTTTGGAAGGCGGGGGGGCCTCACGACCCCCCCGGCTGTATTTATTAAAATATGAAACAAAATGTAAAACTTTAAATTAAAACGTTTCATGAATCATGTACAAATTCAACTTTAATTACATCTTGATGAAGACAGGTTTTCCAGGCTAACCTTAACAAATCTCTAATACAAAGGTTTCCTAGCCGAATCTAGCATCCTGATAAATGCATTACATTTTTGAATTTGTACAACCTAGCATTAAGGGCCAATGGCAAGGTCTTAACCGGTGTCAGATCCCTATCACCAACTTCCGGCCCTCACGATGTGAGTGTCGCATGCGCAGAGCACTTTACCCTCGCAGCCAACTGTAACTTCCCTTGTCGTGGGGGCCCCCTTTCACTCGACGCCATCTTAAGGTCATCTGAGTTCGTGTGCGAGGTATCCATAAGAAGAACAGTGTGGACTCCCCCCTTCCCCACACTCTCTTCCGCCGGAGCGGATATCCGGTCCCCGGGAAATTCGTGGGAGGGGCATATAGCCGTCTCCCCCTGGGCGACCCATCCGTAGTGGGTGCCACCCCCCGTGGGAGGGGCCAATGGCCGCCTCCCCCCGGGCGCTCCCATCCATAATGGGTGGCGCCCCCCCTAGGGACCTTGAAATCACTGCTCACCGATCATGACCTTACCGCCCGACCAAAGTATAAATACGACAATTGTTTTACCTACTAAGGAAAGAAAAAAAAAACTATGCCTAAATTTGCAACAGCTTGATAATTCACCGACTTCAACATTGCTACAAAGGGAAAAAGGTCCTAAAGCAAACACAATCTTTATTGAAAGCATTCCTTTACGACTCTACAAAGGAAAAATGTCCTACAAGCAAGTATTCAATTACATGCATACCAAGTCATACATTCATGATGCAAGGAATGATTGTCATACATTTTTATTACATCAAATAACACCGACGATATTTCTTTATTTCACAAACTCTGCAACAAGGGGCTGGTGGGTGGGTCAAAAAAGTGCAGCTTGTTCCCTTGAGGGCTCAGGAGCGACGAGTGGTGCAGCCTTCAGAGCACAGGAACAAGAGGAAGCTTAGTTGGATTCCCGCACTATTTATCCAGCTGCGAGAGGACGGGGCCCCGCCTCAGGCACGCCCATCAGTGCACGGACTTCCGGGCGGGTGTTTAGGACAACCTCTTTTGGGCAGGAGGAGCGCGCTCCGGCCATGCCGCTTCGGGCATACCAGCCGGGACACGCCCCCCGCCCACAATGGTTTCCCGGGGGATCGGGGCACCCATCCATACGTTCGGGGGGACCGAGTGGTCTCCCCTTTCCATATGGGCCGGTATGCCCGCCACCCCTCCCAACACCAATTCCCCATGGGAGGAGACAGACACAAATTTGAACTTTTGGAAGGCGGAGGGGCCTCACGACCCCGCCGGCCGTATTTATTTAAATATTAAACAAAATGTAAAACTTTAAATTAAAACGTTTCATGAATCATGTACAAATTCAACTTTAATTACATCTTGATGAAGACAGGTTTTCCAGGCTAACCTTAACAAATCTCTAATACAAAGGTTTCCTAGCCGAGTCTAGCATCCTGATAAATGCATTACATTTTTGAATTTGTACAACCTAGCATTAAGGGCCAACTGCAAGGTCTTAACCGTTGTTAGATCCCTATCACCAACTTCCCGCCCTCACGGTGTGAGTGGCACATGCGCAGAGGACTTTACCCTCGCAGCCAACTGTAACTTCCCTTGTCGTGGGGGCCCCCGTTCACTCGACGCCATCTTAAGGTCGTCTGAGTTCGTGTGCGAGGTATCCGTAAGAAGGACAGCGTGGACTCCCCCCTTCCCCACACTCTCTTCCGCCAGAGCGGATATCCGGCCCCCAGGAAATATAGCCGTCTCCCCCTGGGAGGGGCCTATGGCCGTCTCCCCCTGGGCGACCCATCCGTAGTGGGTGCCGCCCCCCCGTGGGAGGGGCCAATGGCCGCCTCCCCCCGGGCGCTCCCATCCATAATGGGTGGCGCCCCCCTAGGGACCTTGAAATCACTGCTCACCGATCATGACCTTACCACCACAGGCCAGATAGTTGACCGACTATCTGGCCCCCTCAACACCTCCTACAGGTCATGTCTCCTCAAACCCACTAGCCAAGCTACGAAGTCTCCTATCAGTAAGTCCCGTCTGCGCCCGTCCGCGGCCGGGTGGGGGCCCGGGCCCGGTTGCCATGCCCTTTTTTTAACCACATACCCTTCGGCGCTTATACACTCCCTCTGGCATCCCCGTCCTCCTTCATCTTTAGTATTAGAACGCATTGCCTCTTTAGGTCTTAGCTGCCCTTGCCCTGCTCCCCCACCCCCTAGTGTCTCATCTCTACTGCCGTACCCTGATCCTTCCCCCCTCACCAAGCCGCCCTCCAGGCACGATGACGCCCTCCTCTGCGCCCATGACGGCCCTAAGCCTCCCACTTCTGCGATCCTCCTTAACACCAGGTCTGCGGATGGGCACCAGTTCGAGCTTTTCCATCTGCTCGACTCACGCCAGCCTGACCTGTTATTCCTCACGGAAACATGGTTTAGGGACGACTCGCTTCCCAGCCTGCTGTCCATCTTGCCCCCTACTTACGCGGCCATTAGGAAGGACCGCCCAGGAGGGAAGACTGGGGGGGGTGTGGCCCTGATCACCCGCACGGACTTCCTCTTCCAAACCCTACCGTCTCCCGTGATCCCTGCAGTAGACTGCTTAGTAGTCCGTTCCACTTCCTTTGGGATCCCAATAACCTGTGTTCTTATATATCGCCCGCCCCAGTCTACCCCCGGTTTTCTACCCGCTCTAGAGGACCTTCTGGCCACCCTTGTGGTAAACAACTCTGCCATTCTTCTATTGGGAGACTTAAATTATTGGCCGAATGACCCAGCTGAAGACATGAGATCTAAGGAGTTCACGGCTCTGCTCACCAGCCTAAACTTCCTCCCTCAGCTGAGTTCGGCCACCCATATCAAAGGTCATCAACTTGACCAAATTTGGTCCCTTAACATCCCTATGGGCCCTCCAATCATTTCCCCTTGTTGTTGGTCAGACCATTCCCTCATTTCCTTTACAGCTAACCTCGGACGACCACCTAAACCCCCTCTGCCCAAAAACATCTGGGCCAGAAAGTGGGATAAGGCGGCCCTCCCGGCGGTCTGCTCCTCCCTAGAGGCTACTAGCCCGGAGCTTAACGATTTATCCACTCCCTCCCAGCTCTCAGCCATTAACAACTGGCTGCTAAAGGCGTGTAATTCCATCGTTACCCTTAAGAGAGTGACTGTTAAACGTGCCCACGGGGCCAACCGATGGTTTACTCCCGCCCTCAGGGGGAAAAAACTTGCGACCCGCAGAGCGGAACGCGCCTGGCGGCGCACCTACTGCCCTCTCCTTAAGGCTAATTACTGTCTGTCCCTAAAAGATTACAAACGTGACATTCTAAAAGCCAAAACGGAGTATTTCTCTGGCAGAATCTTGGCAGCAGAAAACCAACCGAAGGAGATATTCAACACCATTCATGAGTTGGCGGCCTCCGACAGGGCGGTCTCTAAAATTCCCCCGTCCCAAACACTTTGTAACTCCCTTAACTCTTTTTTCTTTGAGAAGATTGCCCTCATTAGGGCCAACATTCCTCCCCCACCCACGGTACCTTCTGCTGTCCCTCCACCCCCCCCCTTCCCCCTCCTTCACTCAGTTTCCTCCCCTCACCCGAGACTCTTTGCTTCCTCTTCTAGCTCGGATCAAATCAGGCTCCCCTCGGGACATTGGTCCTGCTTTTGTCCTAAAAGAGCTCTTTTCTAACTGCTATTCTCCACCACTTACTTTCATCAATCATTCCCTCAACTCGGGCATTGTTCCCCTTGCCCACAAATCAGCAGTCATCATCCCTATTTTGAAAAAGCCTGGCATCGATCCCTCTGCGCCCGCCAATTACCGCCCGATCTCTCTTCTCCCATACCTCGCAAAGGTCTCAGAGGCTCATATCACCAGGTCCCTGAGCTCCTTTGTGGAATCCACAGGCTGCCTGGCCGCCCGCCAAGCGGGCTTTCGCCCGCTGCACTCTACCGAGAAGGTAGTCGTGTCGGTGATGGATCAATTAAGAGAGGGTATTGATATTGGCCGGCCACAGGCTCTAGTCCTGTTAGACCTGTCCGCCGCGCTCGACACGGTGGACCATGACATCTTGTTGTCCCGTGTCGAAGCGGCGGGCATTGGGGGCTCGGCCTATGCTTGGCTCCGTTCTTTTTTGACAGACAGGGAACAGGCTGTTCATCTTGCCAACTTCACCGCTCCTCCTAGGAGGGTGACTTGTGGAGTTCCCCAAGGCTCTTCCCTGTCCCCCTTGCTTTTCAATTTATACATTTCACCCCTCATTTTTACTTTACAGCAGATGGAGGTCTCGGTGTTTAACTACGCCGACGACCTCCAACTTGTTTTCAACCTTTCCTCTTCTCCTTCCTCGGCTTCTAATTTCCAGAAGGTTATGCTTTTTATCCAAGGGTGGATGAACTGCAACCACCTCAAACTGAACCCGGACAAGACCGAATTGGTCCTGACGGGGGGTGGTTGCAGTCCCTGGTCTCCTTCCTTCTGGCCCTCTGCCCTTGGCCCTTCCCCTCTTCCTGTTTCCAAGGTTAAAACCTTGGGTATTTTCATTAATCCCATGCTTACCCTTCATACGCAGATCAATGCAGTTGTATCTGCTTGTTTTTTCTCCCTGCGGATTATTCGAAGGGTCGCCCGCTTCTTCTCAACTGCTGCACTCAAGCTCATCCTCATGGCCATGGTGCTTTCGCGCCTTGACTATGGGAACGTCATCTACAATGGTGCGCCGGCTTATCTGCTCCGCCGGCTTCAACAGATTCAGAATCAGGCGGCTCGCCTGATCTACGGACTCCCCAGGTTCAATCATACGACCCCTCTGTTGCAATCTCTCCATTGGCTCCCAGTGAGGGAGAGGGCCCTTTTTAAGCTTGGATGTATCACCTACCAGGCCAGATCAGGGACCGCTCCCGTTTTCCTGTGTGAAGCCATTTCCCCTTACCTTCCTTCCCGAGAACTCCGTTCCACTCATTTGGCCTTTCTGTCAGTCCCTCGTTTTAGAAAACAGAAGTCCGGTGGGGCCATATTTGCAGTGCTGGCTCCTTCCTTCTGGAACTCACTCCCATTTACTCTTAGGTCGTCATCTTCCTACCTGGAATTTCGCAAACATCTTAAGACCTTCTTGTTCTCCAGATCTGTAGCTGTATAACCCTTCCTCCGCACCCACTGGTCTTCTGCCATCTAGCGCCATGAAACCGATTCTGGTAAAGGAGCGCTTTATAAATATTTTAAAATTTAAATTCAAATTAAGTCATTCCCAGCCGTGGACAGATGCACCCCATCATTCAAATAACAGTGATCGCCCCTGATACACCCATGCGAAATGCTTTGGAGATGAGCTGAGCGAAACAGTTTCTCTATTTTGTTGTTGACCCTCTTTACCGAGTGGTTCAACGCTGTCACAGACAAACCTCCCTGCCATATTCTCCTGGGAATCATGTGGGACCAGGCAATCGTACATCCAGGGAGCCTTTTGGCTAACCAGCTAACTACAGACAGTATGTACTCGACTAACACCCGTCTTCCCAGTCTCACCAAGTCATTGCCCCCCACGTGCACTATGACTACAGATGGCGGTGACCTGTGCCGCCCTAAGAGTTCCTCCACAAAATTTTGCATTCGGTCAATACAGAGGCCGCCCTTCCCATGGAAGGTCACTCTGAACCCATATTCCTCAGATGTGTGGATCGCATCACCTGCTTTGAATATGTCCCCGGCACGCCTAACGTATGAGTAGCCCACGACCCAGACCACTCGATTTCCATTCGGTGATCCCTTCCCGCCGGTCAGCTGATGCTGGGCCGATCCCAATTTCCCCCCCGCGTCACAGGCTCGCGAAACTGTAATCCAAACAAAAGACAACAAGCGTGAGTGCATTTTCATCAGTCTTTTACAACATGTGCAGTCGCACATATCTCTTGAAACAATTCGAGGACCAACGGCCTAATTGTTTCACCTCGTCCGCCTGCAGACCCCGAGCCGTAGCCTCCGTAGCGGCCCCTATTCTAAATGAATGGGTCTCAAAATCACACAGGTTCAAGCCCGCTGCTGCAATCGTAATTGCCAGCACCCTCTGAAATTGAAATCTTGTCAAAGGGGTGCCGTCCATAAGTCTAAGCAGGGCCCCCCCATGTTGTCAACCTCTGTTTCAGGTAGGCCTCCACATGCCTCACTGGACAACTGGGATTCCCCGGAGCGCGCTGCAACACTACACTATTCCCCATGGCCTCCTGGTCTGTTTTTGACCTGGTGGCTATCGAGATCAGCAGAGAATCCCCCCTTACTTGGACGTGATCCCTGTGTAGACCTCCTTCCACATCTTTCCTATTCCCTGCCACAAGTTCACTCACCCGCAGGGCCCCATAGAATGCCAATGCGAAAGCTGCTCGGAATAGTACTACCTCGCTGGGCGAGGAGCATGTCTCATCCAGTTTTGCCAGTAAGGTGGTCAATTTATCAAACCCAATCGGTGCCTGTTATCCTGTCTGCGACCCTCAAGGCGCCGCCAGCCGTGGAGAGCCTTCCTGACTAAGAAGGAGTCCGTTGGGTCCCTTATCCCGTGGAGCTGCGCCATAAATGATATGGCAGCATTATACCTGCTGGCGGTTGCGGCCGACCGGCCTTCCTTATGAAGAGCCACCAAAAATTGGAGCAAGGACTCATCCCGCCCCCATCTATGCTCCCCTACCGGCCCCAGAAAGGCGCAGTACGAACGGAACGCCCCTTCATAAGCTTTTCTCGTCCTTGGCGCTAAACTGGCTGCCACGAGGTTTTGTAGTCCGGGGCACCGATCTGCCATAGTGCTTCGGGGAAAGGTGCCGCCACTAGCTCTGCTGTGGGTAGATAGTCCCTGAAAACCTGCATTTTTGAACAAGAGAATGCATCAGCTGCATTATTTAGTACACCCGGCACATGTTTTGCCCTGAACTGTACGTTCAATCTCATGCATCGCAATACAATCTCTTTCAACAGTCGTAAGATCCATTTGCAGCGTGCTGCCTGCTGATTAATGCATTCGACCACTGTCATGTTATCTGACCAAAACACCACTGAGCGGTCCCTAAAGTCTTCTGGCCATGCCACCAGAGCCACCCAGATGGGGAATAATTCCCAGAAACCAATGTTACCTGTTAGGCCGCTTGTTCGCCACCACGCCGGCCATGTTTGTGCCGACCACCGGTTCCCGAAGATTGCGCCAAACCCCACGCTCCCCGCCGAGTCGGTCCATAAGCCGAGCTTCACCGACGAGGCTGGGGGTTTGCTCCATACCACTCGGCCGTTAAAGTCCGCCAGGAATGCCAGCCAAATGAGCATGTCCTGGCGAACCTCTGCCGACAGTCTAGTGCGGTGGTGTCCTTCCTTAAGGCCCACCATAGATTGCGCTATGGATCGAGAGAAAGGGCGAGCCATCGGTATCACTCTCAATGCAAAATTCAGCTGACCCACTCTCTGTTGTAACTGGTGCAGGGTCACTTTCTCCGTTCGGAGACATTGTAACAGGGAAGCCCTAAACTTGGCAACCTTTTCCAACGGCAAACGGCAACACCCCTCCTCCGAGTCTAGTTCGATACCCAGAAACTCGATTGAGGTAGCCGGCCCTGCCGTCTTACCCGGTGCCAACGGAACCCCGAAACCCGGCATGAGCACGCAGAAGTCCTGCAATGCCCGCGCTCAGTCCCGAGTGCCCGGTGGGCCAAGAAAGAGGAAATCATCCAGATAATGTATCACATGTTTGTGCCCTGTGGCCTTCATGAACACCCACTCCAAAAACGAGCTAAACATTTCAAAATAAGCACATGAAATCGAACACCCCATAGGCATGCACATATCCAAGTAATATTTTCCATGAAACGTGAAACCCAGCAGGCGCTGGTGTTGAGGATGTACTGGGAGGAATCTGAATGCAGAGTCAATGTCTGATTTAGCCAACAATGCCCCAGGGCCCAGGAGATTCAACATTACCACAGCGTCATCGAACAATGCATACTTCACTGAGCATACCTCTGGGTCAATCGCCTCGTTCACAAAAGCCCCCCTCGGGGCCGACAGATTGTGAATGAGCCTATACTCCCCCGGATCCTTCTTCTGGACCACTCCCAATGGGGAACACACAAAATCAGCCACTGGTGGATCGCCAAATGGCCCTGCCACCCGCCCCATGCTAACCCCTTTTGCGATTTTTTTGGCGGCAACTGTCGGGTTGTGTTGAATCGACAACTGATTTCTACAGGAAGAGCTCCCACGAAAATTGCCCGCTGGGATCCTGAAGCCATTCCTCAGGGTCCCGGCGGACGCATGATCAGGGTATTCGTTTAGCCAGGGGGTCAAAGCCAAGATATCTACGGGCGAAGATGTTTGCTTCCGAGGCACCGCATCAATCCTGCTTGGGACCCCCTTTTCCTCCTGCGCCATTGGCCTTTGATGGGCAACTGGTTTCCGGGTGTGAGGAATTTCCACAGCCCGAGCACGCGTGCCGGAACCTACAATTTCCTTTGTTAAAGCCCCAACACACCCCTCGCTTGCTTCCGTTCCCGCCCAACCTAGGTTGGGACTCCCCCCCAGAGCTCGCCCGAAAGAGCTGTGACTGCCTCTGAGGGAATACCCCAGAGCCGCTCGCGCTGGCCCCTGAAGCACTCGCCGGTCCTGGCAAGAGCTGCGCATGCCAGGACACTGTATCTAGACAATCCCATGTCAAGGCCGCATTGAATTCCTTCGCTTTTCTAAATGCAATATCATAGCCTTTCCATTCATCACCCCCATACTTCGTATGGAAACTCGTTATTCTACTCAGATAACATGCCAGGTCAGTCAACACCTCTGGTGTTCGTTCTCCGACAATCGCTACAAAGATAGAAAAGGCTCTGATCCAGTTCATCATCGTCTCATCGACCCTGAATTCTGCCATCTTGGCCCGCCATACACTGGGGTGCCACAAATCTTTCTGGGTCTTTGCATACTCTAATTCACGATGATCAGTCAAGAGTGAAAACATGTTAATATTAGGATGAGCGGATTTTGCGGATTGGCAATCCGCGAATTTGCGGATTTGCAAACTCGCAATCCGCAAAATCCGCGAATTCCCGCGAATTTGCGGATTTTTTTTTTTTTTGTGTTCGCCCGTGTTTCTGCCAGTTCGCGAGGGTTTTTACAATTTCGCAATTTGCGAACTTACCTGTCGGGTCGCAAGTTTTGCGAACTTGTTGTTTCTACGTGTCCAACCTGTTTGGGACACTCTTCTTCATCACTGCCACTCTCTGTCACCACTGCCACTCTCTGACTACTCATGCCACCCTCTGGCCCACCCATGCCACCCTCTGTTTCATCACCACACCCTCTGGTTGTCCAGTGTACATTATTTTCGGCAAAGCAAAGCACACCTTCCCTGCCTCAAGTGACCTGAATTAATTTGGGGCTGATTAATGTGTCACAGAATATTTTTTTAGCTGGCACCTGCTTCCTTAGTGCGCCCTGATTAGTGATCTTTTGCACTTGCTAAGTGCTTTCATTGTTGCAAAATTAGTTACAACACCTGCCCTGCCCCAACTGACAATAATGAATTAGGGGCTGATTAATGGATTTTAACTTCCAGCCTGGCTCCTGCTTGTCTCCCTTAGCTGTAATTCAGGACCTTTGTGGCATATGTGTAACTATTCTGAGGTTCAGAGCAGGGTCACATAATAGTTGCAACTGGCAACTGAACTCTGGAGGGGCCCCTCAGGAAGCACTACAGGAAATGGCTACTAATGATGTGCCTGAACTTTTGAACCTGGTAAGTAGTTACTTTCAGTTTTGCTTAGATCGTATTTCTGCAATTTCGCACTTATTCGCGGGGCGCGAACTCACGCGAACAGTGCGAGCAGTGCGAGCAAAATCCGCTGCTCGCGGATTTGCGGATTTTGCAGGAAATTCGCAAATCTCGCGGATTGCGGATTTCCCGAAAATCCGCAAAATCCGCGAGCGGAACGGATTTTCCGCCCATGCCTAGTTAATATACTTATTTGCCCACACCATCTCTTTCGTAGCCATGGAAACATGTTGAGCTAAACTTTCCCGCCTTGAGGGTACTGCACTCTCCCCCACCATCGGTAACGATCCCTTACCGGCTTCTGCCTCGCTTCCAGCCGAATCCGTTGTTTTCTCCTGGTTGTCCGCCGCGACCACCTTCGCAACCTGCAGGGGAATAGAAGGTACATTTGCCGTCCCGGCATCCCTTGCCTGCCGCAACTGCTCGATAATTATTCTGGCTTCTTCAGCCGGGTCTCCCGCAGCCGCTGATCCCCCTGCTCCCTTCTTTAGCCATGGTAACACCGCTGCTAACTGAAGTGCTAATTCCGGGGGCATCTGGTCATCCCCCAGTGGCGTGATAACCACGGGGATAGGCAACCCCCCATCCGGTCCCGGTACCGGGCTGGCCGCTGGCGCGACTGGAATCTGTGGAGTTTCTACTGGGACTGGGGCCTCGCTGGGACCCGCCTTCCCCTTCCCCTTCTTACCCTTATCCCCTGGGGTAACGTTCGGCAAGGCTGGCCCTATGACCCTCTTAGGTCACCCCGAGGGGGCATTCTGGGCTGCCACCTGTTTCCTGATGGCCGCTAAACCGCGATCTAGCCGGTCAACTTTACCCAACTTTCGGTCCATCACCGCCACTTGGTTCACCAGCGTCCGCAGCATCCTTTCCATCTCAGAGCTCTTTCCGGATTTCTTGCCAGGCATGTCTCTGATCGATCCGTCCGACCTGATTACGAAGGTGACTCGATCTCCAACCACGCCTTGATAACTGAAAGAGAAAGACAAAGATTACAAGCTCTCAAAAAAGTGAAGCTTGTTCCCTTGAGGGCTCAGGAGCGACGAGTGGTGCAGCCTTCAGAGCACAGGAACAAGAGGAAGCTTTGTTGGATTCCCGCACTATTTATCCAGCTGCGAGAGGGCGGGGCCCCCCCTCAGGCACGCCCATCAGTGCACGGACTTCCGGGCGGGTGTTTAGGACAACCTCTTTTGGACGGGAGGAGCGCGCTCCGGCCACGCCGCTTCGGGCATACCAGCCGGGACACGCCCCCCGCCCACAATGGTTTCCCGGGGGATCGGGGCACCCATCCATATGTTCGGGGGGACCGAGTGGTCTCCCCTTTCCATATGGGCCGGTATGCCCGCCACCCCTCCCAACACCAATTCCCCATGGGAGGAGACAGACACAAATTTGAACTTTTGGAAGGCGGAGGGGCCTCACGACCCCGCCGGCCGTATTTATTTAAATATTAAACAAAATGTAAAACTTTAAATTAAAACGTTTCATGAATCATGTACAAATTCAACTTTAATTACATCTTGATGAAGACAGGTTTTCCAGGCTAACCTTAACAAATCTCTCCCCTTTCCAATTTGATCTGACGGTTTCCGGTGCTCAGCACTTATTTCTGATCACGCAGCTGGTTGTCTCAATATACATAGTTCAACTTAAAAATAAAATGTAGATACCTCGTGGGTAGCTGTCTTCTATATCTTCACCGGCGAGCCCACTGCTGCCCAGGCCGGCATGAATGTGTGTCATTACATTTATTTATTTATTTATTTAGTTGCAAAGTTTTATATAGTGCAAACATGATCCTTAGGGATATCAGAACGCTTTACAATTATGGATGATCAGGGTTAGGCAGGCATCAAATACATATCAAAGGAATAAGTTACAAGGGTGCAACACATCATAACAATAGTTAGAAACAAAAATTGCGGTACTGGGAGGGGAAGAAAAGATTAGGTAAGGGGATATAATACATCCATACAAGAGATAAAGGTGTAAGTCCAGTGTCTTCAAGCAAATAATTGTGGCCCAATTAAGGTAAGAACTTGCACATAAGAAATTGTTTTACTGCCATTTTAAAGGCAACCGTGGAGGTGGGTCTGCGACCTTCAGGAGTGAGAGAGTTCCAGATCTGTGGAGCGGAGCCCGAGAAAGCTCTTTGACAAGTTCTCTTTTTGCAAAATATCTGTGGTTTCAGAAGGTAGGTGTTAGCACTTCTTGAGTGTCTACCAGATCCAGATAGTTCTGGCTTTTGGAATAGATAATTGGGGGTTTTAAGATGGAGAGCTTTGTGAGTCAGGCAGGCGATCTTAGTGATGTTATCACGTCTGTCACGATTCCTAGAAGTTGTTGTCAACCAATGACTTGCATTCCTGTTCCCTTAGTCTGCTGCACCCTACCCCTGCCGGAGCCTAAGCCTCTCATTGGAGAATTGGAGCTGGGGGCTGGCTAACGGCCAATTTGGGGCAAAACGGACTGGGAAAGCACAGGTCAAACTTGGTGGCATGAGTTTCTGAGGTAAGTTTTGCTGATTCAGAATTACATGCATCAGCAAGATGGCAAAATGTGTATTATTTGGATATGTCCATTTTTTTACAGTATTACTGTGCTATGAGTAAAATGTATGCACTTTGGAAAGTGCTCAGAGATTTAAATGCTTCCCGGTATATATGAAAAAAAACTAACACAAGTAACTTTTGTATGTGTTTTGTGCTGAATAGGGAGAATCTGCACATCAGCTGCATGCATTGTACCCTAGATAGCACACTATTATATCAGTGTTACTGCTGTTGTGTTGTCAGGTTCCTAGGAAAGCCAAATTGCATGCCTTGATATTTTTGTGCAGTTTTTCTCTGTAACATACAGCCTGATTCATGTACATGCCGTTTTGCGTGTCCCTAATAGCGAATCATAGCGAATCGCTATTGAGGACACGCAAAACGGCATTCATGTAGGAATTGCTACTTAAATAGCGATTCCTACATGTTCTTTATTTGCGAGTAGCAATTTGCTACTCGCAAATACTCCCCAATCATTCCTATGGGCCAAGAGGCCCATTGGAATGAATGGGGATTTGCGAGTAGCAATTTGCTACTCGCAACTGAGATAGCGATTTTAAGGGTGCCAGGGGTGTCCAAAGGACGCCCTGTAGCACCCCTAAAATGCACTTATGGACAGGTGTTGCGCACACACATGTCCAAAGGACATGTTTGTGTGCTACATGCAACTTTGAATGATGCTTTTAAAAGCATTTTTCTGAGTTTTTGCTATTTACCGACAGGTCTGACCTGTCGGTAAATAGCGGCCCCAAAAGTCCAAAATCGCAATTTTGTTGTGTGTCATGAATAGCATTTGAGGAATCTCTATTAGAGATTCCTTAAATGCCATTCCACGCAAATATGCGAATTCTTACATAGCGATTTTTGCATTTGGTATCATGAATACCAAATGCAAAAATCGCACTCGCTAAGGGCCAGATTCTGAGAATCTGGCCCTTTGCGAGTGCAATTTACCTACATGAATCAGGCTGATAGGCTCTGAGCTATACTTGCCAAAATATTTAATGCAGTAGGGGCCAGATGTAGGTGAGAGATTTTGGCCATTTACCGGCCGGTAACGGCCGAATTCGGCCGTTACCGACCGGTAAATGGCCATGGAGATGTAGGGGGATAAAAAACATGCATTTTCGGTAATTTTACAGAATCGGTAATTTTACCGATTCGGTAAAATTACAGAATCTGTAAAATTACCGATTCTGTATATTTTACCGAATCTGTAAATATACCGGTCGGTAAAATTACCGAAAATGCATGTTTGGTATGTAGGTGCCAATTTTAACATTGACACAGGGCTTTGAAAATCGGTATTTTACATGCAATACAATTGCATGGTAAAATACAGATTCAGGTGTAAATGCACATCTGTGCATGTACACCTGTGCCTTGTGGCACACATACATGCCCTTAGGGCATGTATGTGTGCCACATGGCACACAAGCCTAAAACAGGGGTGCCAGAGGGTGTCAAAGTGACACCCCCTGCACGCTTGCAAAATTCGGTATTTACCGATTCGGTAAATTCCGAATCCGTATTTGATATTGAATCCTATGGGCTTCAAGGCCCATAGGATTCAATAGCAAATACCGATTCGGTATTTACCGAATCAGTAAATACTGATTTTTACTGATTCGGTAAAATTTACCGAATTGGTACCTACATTAGAAATACCTACTCTTAATAACCGAATCGGTAAAATTCAGTTATTAAGAGTCAGTATTTCTGATTTAGCTACATCTGGCCTTAAATCTGTGTGTGGGTTAAGCATGGGCGAATTTTGCGAATCTCGCGTTCGCGAATTTTGCGGATTTGCGAACTCGCAAATCCGCAAAATCCGCGAATTCTCGCGAATTTGCGGATTTTTTTTTTTGTGTTTGCGCGGGTTTCTGCGAGTTCGCGAGGGTTTTGTACAATGTCGCAAATTGCGAACTTACCTGTCGGGTCGCAAGTTTCGCGAACTTGTTGTTTCTACGTGTCCAGCCTGTTTGGGACACTCTTCTTCATCACTGCCACTCTCTGTCACCACTGCCACTCTCTGACTACTCATGCCACCCTCTGGCCCACCCATGCCACCCTCTGTTTCATCACAGCACCCTCTGGTTGTCCAGTCAGTGTACATTATTGTGGCAACAAGCACACCTTCCCTGCCTCAAGTGACCTGAATTAATTTGGGGCTGATTAATGTGTCACAGAATATTTTTTTAGCTGGCACCTGCTTCCTTAGTGCTTCCTGATTAGTGATCTTTTGAACTTGCTAAGTGCTTTCATTGTTGCAAAATTAGTTACAACACCTGCCCTGCCCCAACTGACAATAATGAATTAGGGGCTGATTAATGGATTTGAACCTCCAGCCTGGCTCCTGCTTGTCTCCCTTAGCTGTAATTCAGGACCTTTGTGGCATATGTGTAACTATTCTGAGGTTCAGAGCAGGGTCACATAATAGTTGCAACTGGCAACTGAACTCTGGAGGGGCCCCTCAGGAAGCACTACAGGAAATGGCTACTAATGATGAGCCTGAACTTTTGAACCTGGTAAGTAGTTTCAGTTTTGCTAAAATCGTATTTCTGCAATTTTGCACTTATTCGCGGGGCGCGAAGTTGTACTGGGAAGCCGCGAACTCACGCGAACAGTGCGAGCAAAATCCGCTGCTCGCGGATTTGCGGATTTTGCGGGAGATTCGCGAATCTCGCGGATTGCGAATTTACCGAAAATCCGCAAAATCCGCGAGCGAAACGGATTTTCCGCCCATGCTTAGTGTGGGTGTGTGTTTCAGTGGCACCTTAACAGTGCTTGTGCAGCCAGTGCATCATGGGCCCTAGCTCAAGGAAGGAAATAGGCCGTTTGGCCGCTGTTTGAGTTGTGAAATACAATAATAATCAAGGTTCAGTGTGCCCCACATGCCTCTCAGCCCTGGTGCCGCTTCACCTGCTGTAGCAATGGAAGCTCCACCCCTTCCCACTAGACGATATTTCAAACACAAGAAAAGGCTCTTCTCATGCACGTTCTGCTTAGCACGCAAGGAAATTTTAGGACGTCTTTTTCTGATAGCAATATTAGCAATGCAGTGATTTATGAAACGGTACTTGCCTGAAGGGGTCCGGGGCTTGTAAAGTGTTAGCAGCCCCTTTTAGGAGCGCTGTGAGCACAAACCAAAAATGTGGGGCGGGGGCAAGAACTTTAAAATTTCTAGGTGTGTTTTTTGGATGCAGGTTTTTCCTATAGGCTAGATTATATTAAGTCCAAACAGCATTTCCATTGACCGACCAGTGCTAAAAAATTGCGCTGATCAATATGTGCAAAACGCTTTTTTACTATGCTCATTTGGTGTAAAGTTTGTCTGTGCACAGGTCTACCGATAAAGATAAAAAATTAAAATGTATGTGACTTTCCCCATATTTAAAGAATGACAGCAAGAAAACACAGAGTTGAAAATAGCAGGGACATATGTAAGCCAGAGGAAGGTGTGGGCGGTAGTGTTAACATTAAGAGATGAGAGAGCAGAAGTAGAGAAGATAAAGAAACAACAGGAGAATAAAAAAAAGAAGTAGAAGGGAGGGGATTGTGCAAATCGGATACTGATCGAAAGAGAAGGCAGACATGGTGTGAAGAATAGAGTGGTAGGGAGAGAGAAGAGAGAATAAAACAGTAGACAGGAAAAAAAAATTCAGAGATGAGATAAAAAAAGAGAGAGAGCCTATCATTGCTAGACGAGAGGCATTAAAGAGCCAAGATACAAGAGGGAGAGCAGAATGGAAGAAAGGGGAGGGAAAAGGGCAGAAGTAGAATGGATAGGAAAGAGAGGGTACCTTAGAAATAGATGAAGAAAGTTCGCACACCATGGGTGACAAAGAAAAGAGAAAACGAGTAGAGTGGTGAGAGGATAGTCTGTTAGAGCCAAGGCACCAGGGGCAGAAAGTAGAGAAGGGGTTGAGGATAGAGACTGCGGCAGTGTGAGTGTTAAAAGTGGGCCACAGCAATGTTAGAAGTGGGCTGTGGCTTTATTACAAAATGTTTGGGCACCGTCCTCCATTTTGTTACAAAATAAACACTGATCTGATCCACTAACGAGAGTCACTTTTATTTTTGTTCTGGGGCCCACTTTCTGACCCAGCTAGACCCCGGTTCAGCCTAATTCAGCATGCAAATTCTGTTGCTTTATAGTTATTTAATTACTTACTGGTGATCCCACTAACATGATACTTCTTCTTCTTCATACCAGCCCTTATTTTATGAGCTATGTACACACACTCAAGATAAGCAACCTGCTGGCTACCTAAAATGAAAAAGGGATTACATTCTTTACCTTTCAAGTGTGCCTCCAGAAACCCTATGAGTCAACTACCTTATCATGCCCACATTCATTGAAGCGAGGAATGTAGGACAGATTATTATAAGATATAAGTTGAAGAAGAAGAATTGGAATATTGCCTCTTTTTCACTTCCATATACCAGTCCTTATATCTTGAGACTCTGCCAAAACATGAAGAACTAGCTTTGGGTGCCTACCAAAAAATCCAGCAAAAAAAGAAAAGCCCACAAAGGAGTATAGACCACACCTAAAAAGGAATAAGAGAACCTTGGTACACCAATGCAAAGCTACTTATGGCTAGGCTTTGGTAAAACTCAAAAGCAACTACAAGCACGCATGAGGACAGCATAAGTAGACCCAGCCTTGTTGATCATGTGAATCAGGAAAAAGTGCGACAGACACCCTGAACAAGCACACCCAGCACAAAAATCAGGACCAGCCACAAAAGTAGAAAATCTCAGTTGGTGATTGGCAAACAGGCCACAAACCATGACTTGTCAATCCACATTGGATTAAACACCAGAATGAACAAGTACAGTACCTCCTGAAAACAATGCAAACAAAGTAGAGAAACTAAATAAAAACAAGGAGTGAAAAACTTGAGTTATGAGTCCGTTTAATCTCACTCCAAAGAAGGTTAGTGAGAGCGAAGCACAAAGTCCCAACAAAAAGCATTCAAGAGCAGGTAAAGACTGCCCGGGGTCAACTTTGAAGCCCAACAAATGAGTATAGGGAGGGTCTACAAACTAAAGTGCCTAAATCGTGGAGAGCAGCAGAGAGCCTACTCACAAAAAGTACTATCAACCAGATGAAGCATGACTAGTGCTTGCCATGCTTCAGGTTCAGGAGGCTTGCAGTACTTATAAACTCATAAGGGATCATCAGAGGTCCCGAATTGGCAGGTATAGCTGAAGACCAACTGACTGCATCATCAGAAGAAGTTAACCCCCTTCTCTAAAACTAAGCAAGACCCTGAGGCAGGGATGGAAAAGACCAGAGCATTCCAGTCCCAGTATACGGAAGGAGTAGCTGAGAGCAACACATAGGCAACAGTGAATTAAATCTCCTGGGGCAAACCACAGCCAGGCCTGTACACCATATCTGAAGGGTCCCAAAACATATTGGTTTATTGAAGATCAGTGGTTCTAGAAGAAGCAAATGCAAAGACCATGCAGATAGGACCTATAGCATGCACAAACACCTGAAAGCAAGCGCCAACTGGAGCATGGAGGGCAAAAAGTGAGACCCAGCCAGGATGACCACATAACAAGACATCCGAAATGTCATGTCCCAGCATGAAGCAAGGATCAAACCAGAAGAAAAACACAACATCCAACGTCTGACAGGCACAAACCCAGCTTCAGTCCCACAGAGCAGTGATGGTGGCAGGTCCTAAGCCACACAGCTGAGAGCCAATGAATGCAAAACACTTCTTGGCTGTAATGTAACATTCACAGATTTTGTACATTTCTTAGCTGTAGTAAGATTTTCTCTCCCCCAAGCCTGGACCATATGAATGGATGTCCAAAAAGGACTAGCAAGTTAGGCTGCCACTAAAAAAACTGTAAGCCCATCATAAGATTCAGATGATAAACAGGGAGATTTCATGACTGACAGCACCCAGATCACAAAGCAAAAGCAGTGAAAAGATGTAGGAACAAACACCAAGCAACAAGAGGGTAACCAAGCACAAGCCCAAAAAGCAGCTAGGTGAGATTAGCCACCAAAGACCAAGACTCACAAGGAAACTTTACCAAAACAGGACATACGTGTCAAACGTGACCAAATATTGAATCCCAAGACAGAACATGCAAATGCAGCTAACCAGGTAAAACCACTTCAAAAAGCATAGGCACAGGAAAGAGGTGATGGTGTGGAGAATGGGGCAGTGGTCAACCAGGTAAGCACAGACAATCTGCCTTTCCAGCACTGAAGTATGAGGAGCTAATCTCTAAAGAATTATACACAAGAACACCTAGGAAGCAATCAAATGCCCTTGCCCAAGCAAGGGGTCAACAGAACTTTCAGAATCAGAATGCCAAGAAGTGCGCCTGTCTATATTAGAACCTAACCCCATAACCAGCGCCAGCAACAGCAGACGCACAGGGAAAATCCCATCACATTTGCAACATACAATTAAAGAGGGAAGAACGTCCATGAAAAGAAAAGAAGCAGCAAAACAGCACCAAGAAGGTTGACCCCCCCCCCCCCAACAAACTATAGGTTGGGAGCTCAAGAAGGTACATAACAAACAATATTGGGTACGTGTGTAGCATAAAATAAATGTAAATGCCAGCATTTGTAAAGTGCACAACTACCTCCAACGGAGGTGTCCAGCGCTGGGGGCCCTCGAGAAGATTAAGCAAGCTATTTCCCAGAGTCACATGGTGCTGGGCTTACCTGCCACGGGAGCCGGGGATCGAACCGTACACCCTGTGGTCCAGAGTCAGGCACCCTGGCCACTGCGCCACACCTCTTCCACACACATCATCCTCATACAGCATGTGAGGCAGGCCATTAACTAACCCCACCTCAAACAAAACTAGGGTGGGCAAAAGTGGACAGAGAGTGAACAAGGAGTCAAATACCCCACCCTATAAGCATCAATCCACAGCTGTATGCTCATTAGTAAGTCCACCTCCAACCCCTGTCCCATCATAAGCAAAAAATAAGGGGGCGTTGCCAAATACAAACCACAAACAAATAGCAGGCTCAACTCAGTTTCATGTAAAGCAACAAGCATAGGGGACACCTAAACCACAAATATCAACATGAAAGTAAAAGGAAGAGCAGAAAGGACATTGGCTGGTTTTGATGCCACAAATACACACTCAACAAGCTCCAAGTCACCTATCAAACCTAAAGAACATGAAAACTTGTGCACAAAAGGGCATAAGGAACAACGTGTCCAATGCAAAATTCTAAACACCATAAAAAAAAGGGGAAGGCTGGACAACTTGGTTAGTCTGACACTTGGCCCAGGCACACATCCCACAAGCACATTGCCTGAAGGAAACACAATGAAGCCCAAGCTTATCCTGCACCAAAGGCAAACAAATAAAAAAAGTAGATTATCCACTTGATATACAGCAATAGAGACCAATATCACATCCCAGTAGAGGGTTGTAGTCCTAAGTATCAGCCGCAACAATTTTGACCTGTAACAATAGTACATCAAAATATGGATGACGTAAATAGTGGGAACCATATACTCTTAATTAGGATAATATAAATGACAATTCCTTTATACCATTCTATCAAAATATTGAGAATTCCAAAATATATACTACCAACATATAGATTACAAAAAATTGATATTTCAAATGTACAAAAAGATTGAAAAGAATATACATTCTAAAAGAATATCAGTAATATAATTATAAAAGATTATATTTATTGAATTTTAATATATTTCAATTTGTAATACATTGCAATCATTTATAAATTAAAAATATATTTAACAACATTTAAATTATTTCTCTAATTATACTTTAACAAGTGTGTGTTATTTAACAAATATAATATACTTTTTGTACAATATAAAATATTGAAATTTCTAATAGTACATTAATTATAAAAAATAATTCATTTTGAAAACATTACTTTTTCATAAAATAAAAATGTATTCTTCACAAATAAATATATTTTTAAAAAATTAAAAATATGAACAATTTTTTAAAACATCTACTACAAAGTAAAACAATACAATGTCATTTTAATAAAGATTATTATAGTAAATAAAATATGAACATATATACAGATAGACTCTGAAGTAGCAAACAGCAAACAAAGATTTCAAAAACATTAATAAAAAAACTTAGCAATTATTAAATGACAAAGATAACTAAATGGAAAACATAAACAAAAAATCAAAATTAATCATGGAACAATTATATTTAATCAATCACTAAAATGATAAAAACATATTAAAAAATCATCTTTTTGCTGGAGTTATTTATACTATTCTAATTTTAGGCCAATACATATTTAATGAGATCATATTTAGGATTCTAACTCCAATCCAAGTTACACCATACAAGAGAATATATTGAAGGGGATGGGGCAAATTTGCTAATCGAACTCTAATCAAAGTAAAATATAAATTACTATTCTAATCTCAATCTAACTAACATTTAAGCAAGTGCATATATTCAGAGGGTGTCAGGATACTTTAACAACTTTGGTCCAACAAATATTGGGTAACGTGCAAACATTTTGGTGGGGAGGAGTCAGATTTACTATTCTAACTCCATTCCAACTAACTTGGCGGAATGTGCATGCTTTAGGGGGTGGGGATGTCAGATGTCCTATTCTAACTCTAGTGTAACTAAAGGTGGAGAAAGTACACATGTTTAGTGGGTACAGTTTAGTATTCTAACTGTCATGTCCACCAAAAGGCTGTAGTGTCTATCTGACATGTAACTCTAATGAGAAAGGTAATGAGAGAGCATGGTTGACCGAATTTGGGTGAGTATGAAGGTGAAACACAAGACAAGGAAGGGGCTTGTGGCTTTTCAGGTCAAGCTTTTCCCATGGAACATTTGACTTGATAGGTGCTACAGAAGTAGTGCTTGTGAAGAGGGAGCACTACATAGCTAATGGTAGATCAAGTGGAAACTGCATAATGAAATGCAAGTTGCACTGTATTCGATGTGGAGAAGATTGTGGAGGGCATGTGGTTGAGTGTGCATATTTAGAAGTCTTAACAGCCATCTTGGTGCTGCATGGAATAAATACCTCCATATCCCATCAATGTCATGCTATGCTGGCAATCCTATGTTGGAGCAAAGTAAATGATGTATCGACAGTTGCTTAGTAACTGGATACATAAGGTATGAATCTCTTTTAAAGTAGAACGAAAATGGTAAAACACACATGGGTCTGTCCAAATTTTTTTTAATTTGAATTACATAAAATACTCGTGGAGGCTGCTTCATAGGTGCATAGTGGGGATGCTTGTGCAGAGCATCCAATGACACAATGAAATTGAATAAGTATAAACAAAACAACATTGACTTCACAGTGTAAATACACAGACTAATAAAACCAGCCTGTCTAGGGTAATCTGGTTTGTAAGATACAGATGCACGGGGCAGAAGGTTATAACTTCTCTGCTGGCCACTGGACTTTCTAAATCAATTGGTGACGTTTTGACCCTTGAATCTCTTGGTTACTGCAAAATATCACAATGGGTCTTCATAAGGACTGGATGTAAAGCAACTCGGAATCGCAAGGTGGCTTGAACCACATATTATCCAAATCAAGACATCATGTGTTTCTTAGGAGACTTTCAAGTTCACTGATAGATGGCTGTGTGGCTCATCTGAAAAGGTAGTCTTTTATGGAGAGTGACTCCTCTTGCTTTTTAATCAGCTACAAAGACAATTAAATGTGTCAATTTTTTTCTTTACTCTAAACAGGCGCTGGATTTCAGCTCGCTAGAGAACAGTTTTTCAATGATGTCATTTGAGATGTCATCAGTGACATCATAAATTACTCTAGGGCCAAGATTTTCAGACATTTTGTTTGTTTGTGTTTTATTTGTATTTGTTTTTATCTTATTATTTTCGTTTCCCTTTCTTCAAATTGTATTTTTTTTTCATCACGTGATAATGTTTAGCAAATAGTTTTTACAGTAAATCGATGAATACATTTATGTTTCTGTTTCCGTTTCCTTTTCAATTTTATTTTACTTTTCATCCTAATTTCTATTGTTTCTTGTTCTGGTTCATCAGTACTTCTGTTGTATATAATATGTAATTACTAATTGGCCCTGATGAAGTGACGTGTCGTGAAACACAGGCAGGCCCCTGTTGCTGAACAGGATTCAAAAAAATGAAAACTCAGTTTGAGAACTCTCTATCTTTTACTGGCAGATGTTTATTGAATCATTCATAAGACGTCAAAACCAAGTCTGTTTTTTAAACATTTTGCACTGTGTTTGTTTCGCAAATGTGACACAGACCAGCACAAAATGTTTTTTTGTTATTAACTTTCCAGCCCAAAATGTATGTGCTGAAAAATTGCATAAAAGTAATGCTTAGCATAAAGAGGGCAATACATGAGTGGTACATGGGAATATCTGTGTAACCCCCTGCTTTTTGATCCAAAAACCTATCTATCAAAAATTTGAGAAAGGGTTTTGCGTCAAACATTAATACCACTTGAAAGTAGGTGTTAAAAGGGGATGTATGACACAACAACAAAAGTACTACGAAGCTGGCATTACTATGCCAATTTTACAGCGAAGTCCAAAAACACATAGAGTGATATTAAAAATTCTGGAACAACAAACGCCATGATAGTGCATCCAATTATAATGCTTTACTTTTCAATGCCAAATACAAAAAATAAACACAAGAAACTGTTTAACAAATAATGGGGTGGCAATCAAACATTTGACTTACTTTATCACATTGTAGAATGTTTGAAAGGAGCCAAATAATGTAACCGCCTTGGGCAAATGCATTAATTAGTGTTCCAGGTCTACCTGTATGTTTCTACCCAATGCGCATGTGCAGCAAGATAGTCCAATCCCACTGTTACGTTTTGTTGCTGAACATTCCTCAATGCAAAATGGCTATGTTATTTTGCCCTAATGAAAAGCATCAAACAAAATCTTGTTTAAAAAAAATTGTTTTGTCACGTTAAAAATTGGTTTTAAAAAAGCACCCCAAAACATATTTTCTTTAAAAAAAATACTTAGGTAAGTCCAAACATACATATCTAGTCAAACCACCATTTTGTAGTCACTTGCTCTGTGACACTGATTCCCACCATATGAGTCTGAGACCTCCGCTAACAAAAACAGTTACAGTTCGAAAGAGTGTCACCTAGAGAGCAAAGAAATTCTTGCGTTTAGACCTACAGTCCTATTATCAGCTGAGAAAGAAAATATTGAAAAATATTCTAAAGATATTTTTCATCTCTTGTCAGAAAACCTCCTGGTTTCACAGCTACCTGTAATAATTTACAAGGAATGAAGTACCACAATGTAAAGATATTTTCTTTAGACTACTGCAATAAGTTTACTATTCAATGCTGAAAACAATTATGTAGCAATTAATTTACAACCATACCCCTCTGGATTAGTACTTAAGAATATTATGAGGGGCACATTTATCTTAGAACCACCTCTAAGGTGAGAGACAATATGAAATCTGTGCATTAAGAAGCAGCTAATTACCCAAAACCATTGCACAGAGGGCATCCCTTACGCTGGTCCAAGAGAGTGCTATTGGACGGTGCTTGGGGCGGGGGTAATTTAGATTTGTAGCTACTCTGGGGCCATTTTGCTTAACAATAGATTTGTGCGATATCCATGCTTTAGAGCAGTGGCTAGTATTTTGGTGATTGTGAAGTGCTACAATCATATATTTTCTCAAAATCTACATATGTCACTTTTTCAAAGGCTACAAGGAAACTGTTCTAATGCTTGCTTTCTAGTAAAACCATAATGCTCCTTATTAGCAAAAATCATATCCTGTCATTGTAAGTATAAAGCTGCTATCATTTACAAGTAAAAACATCAATCCAACACATTAAAAAAATGTGGAAGTATATTAGACGGATTCAGGTAAGCAAATGAGGGTTATTTTTCTAAAATTATCCAGTTTTGGGCCATCCCGCAAGGCAAATACCTTGGTAATACTTGACATTTCTTAAATTTCGATGATGATGGGACCTTTAAGTTCATGCCCCATCCATTACCTAAATGTAGACATTTCATGTTAACATTAATAATAATACCACTGTGCCATTAGTATATAGCTCAACCTATATGGAATTTTTATCTGTGGTTAAAGCTAAAACAATGAGTAAAAGTCCTAGAAACATAATAATTGACTTTGAATTGACAATAATAACCATGGTAATCAAATTCTACCTCAAACTCCAAATTCAAGCATTTTTAAAAACTTTTCTCAGGAGTTTTGGCTTAAAATACAAAAACATCCTTAGTTGAGGATTACTTTGCAAACAGTAAACTACAATTTGAATTACGTAAAATAACTGTGTTAACCATTGTGCCTCTTGACAGTGAAGAAGAATTTTGCACTTCAAATTTTGAATCAGATTTCTTTGTCCAAAATTATGAAAAATTGGGCCCCTTATTAAAATATTTTGAGGACACCTGAATTGGCCATATAAGCGGGTTGGGTGGCAGGAGGAAGCCAAACTTTGCAATTTGAATGGTGACACCGCTACACAACTTGTGTAGAGGGAGGCACAAAAAACTCACAATTCCATAGAGGGAGGGCACAATTTCATCAATAAAACAATTGGCAAATTTCACCCCAACATATATAATTTCTTGGACATTTTAAAGAAGGTACTATGGGGCGGAGTATGATGACAGTTGGACCGCCACTGACAGCCTGTCGGTGGCAGTCCCACTGCCATCGGGACCATGTTAT
Organism: Lissotriton vulgaris; assembly: GCF_964263255.1. Taxonomy (NCBI): domain Eukaryota; kingdom Metazoa; phylum Chordata; class Amphibia; order Caudata; family Salamandridae; genus Lissotriton; species Lissotriton vulgaris. The sequence continues at coordinate 1,476,014,886 of NC_141685.1, forward strand.
CCGCCTGCCATATTACAATAGCGGGCGGTTAGTTGGTGGTCGGAAAGACCAACCACCATGCATCCAACGAACTCCTTGAGCTCACCGGTGCATCGGAGGGTAATCATATCCTTACAACAGTGGTGATCCCTTTCCGTCTGGCTTTTCATGTCGGCTAACCCACCATGAAAAGACATGTAGAAAGGGACTTTGGTGGCCCGTCATTTTTTTTATATTAAATGACTATGAATCAATACTCTGATATTAACAATAATACTTAAGTATTAATAAACAGCTCCAGCCTAAACCCCGAATTTGTCTTATAACCCATCCTGTATATTATAAGTCTTTTATTTAAATAATTTTTTAATTACCATGTAATTATAATATTTATTTAATAAAAGCAAATTATTACTCAGCTATTTATAATAATACCCACGTATTCATACACTCCCACACCCAAAGCCCCTTTAAACTCTGACAACCCAGTCCTAAAAGCAAATATTCTTATTTTACAAAATAAAAAAATATTAATAATTCAATAAAAAAATACCTAATAATTATTACGTTATTAAAATAACCTGAGTATTATTCAACTCCCCTCCCGAAACCCCTATTTTCCTTACCTCCGGTCCTTAGAAGTTAGGACATGTAACTAAGTAAATTCTTAATAAACAAATAATATGTTCAATATTTTTTATAGTAATAACTGCAAATAAATTAAATAAGTAACTGCACCTGTATTAAAATTAATACCACAGTATTTAGAGGCTCCCTAAGCCAAAACACCTTTGCCCATTGCAACCTGGTCCTAATTTTAGTATCCATATGATCAATGTCCAATTTTAATAAAATGAATAAGTAAAAAACAAGCCCCTACAACTTTCATTGTAGTGACATGCGTGGTGATGCCATTCAAAATAGAAAAAGATTCTGCATAAAAATGGGCGTAGTAGTAATGATGAAGTTGGTTTCGTTGTAAAGGCTATGAGTGATAAAGACTTTGTGAAAATGGACGTTTCCCGTTAACAAGAGAAATGTTTTCATTTCTCCTTTCTTTTCTGACTGTGCATTACAGCACAGATACAAAGAATGAACATTTTCAAAAGTTGTCTAGGCATAGTATTTTGTGCAGATAAGGAACCCTTCCAGTACAAAACCCATGCTAGAGTTGTGCACACACCCTTGCATTATAGCACAAAGTTATGTGCTTGGCGCTAAGAAGTGAAATTCTGCACCGGCACAACGGAGAGGGCCATATCTCTGTCACTATGGTGCTCTCCTGTTCTCTTCTCACGACCCGCAGCACAGCATTTCAGGCTGCTGTGCTGCGTTTAGTGAGAAATTAGTAAATCTGGCCCTAGGTGTGTGGTATGAGCTGTGTGGTAACACCACACCATCTCTGCTGTTTCAAGGCTGGTTTTATAAGAGCTCCCATCATGCTCCACGACTGAAGGCGAGGCAGGCTCGACAACTGGCAGTCGCATTCGCGCTCAGCTGATGACGTGACAGGTTTGCAGCTTGTGGCTGTTGGTTTCTGCTGGGGAAGACGGTGTCAAAGCTCACACCACTCCAAGGGATCTTTGGCTTGGCCAGTGCAGCCACGACAGGCGAAGCAGTGGTGGAGGTTGATGCATACAGATGGCGGAAGCAGCGATGTAGCTCATTCCATCTCAGCAGACTCAGACAGGTCTGCTGCAGGCTGCAGTGGTGCCTGCCAGGACTTTTTGATTTTGTGGATTGGAGGGCTTTCTTGGAGCTGGGGTCGATTCAGTGTTGCAGTCGAAAACAGATACTAGCTCTGTAGGCTTTGGAGGCTCTGAGACATGGCAAGTTCAAGAACAGTCAAATCTTTAGGTCAGAGTTATCTTGTTCTTTTTCGGAGTATCTTACTAAATAACTTTATTATAACGTTAGCTACTTTAATCCTCTACCATCTGTTCATGTTCAAAAGACTTTATTTCGATCAATATAGGTCAAAAAAGTACAACATAAACCAAACACTTACAAATACAATAAAAACATAGACATTTATAATGCGTATTTATGGTCTGTTACAATCGCAACACAATGAAACAGTAAAGGTCTCATCTTTAAAAGGACCAAGAATTAATCATACAAATACTTTAAAATCCGCCTAAAAATCAATGAATATCTTAAATTGTATTAAAAAACAGTAGTCCACCCAAAATAATTCAAGTTACACAATGCAGTACAGCCTAAGTACTATCAAGGGAACACTTGGCACATCTGATCCACATTGCCATTAGAAACGTGGCTGTACAGAATTCAGTGATAAAAGGTGTGTCTGACTGCATTATTCTGTACGCCTCCTTGTACTTTCTTACTCCCATGTTTTTACAAAGTGGGGCAATCCATCTTATTCAAGACTAACTATACAAGGGCCAGAAAAATAAAACATGCTCGATTGACTCCGATCATCCTTGGCAGCAGGTACAGTTTTCATGCACTCTCTCTCCTTCTTTACCCCATTCCCTTTTAAAGGATTTAACAGGTAAGCAGCCATACCTAACTGTAGGTATAGTTTCCTTGCTAGAGAACGTACAATGTCATCTATAGTATTATCAAAAGACGGTTTTGGTTTAAAATCAATAAAAGCAGCCAAGAGTGATCCTTTACAATTTTTTATGAGTTTAATCTCAGCAAAATTCCAGTAAACCACTTTAAGGATGGTTTTGTTAATCTGACTCAGAGTTTCGGGTAAGTCCCAATGTGCACCTAGACTTAACCTCTGTAACATATTCTTGACGGTACGCAGTCACAGGATCTTACTCACACATGTTAGTGTCATCAGTACACAGAGGCCCACTCTATAACACTCAAGTGCTGCAGTAGACCATAGCGATGCCAGAACCTAAGCAATCTAAGCTCAATTTTGTGAATAATTTTTGTCTGGGACAGATCTAGATAGAGTGGAGTCAATGGGGTACTTGCCAGAAGATTTACAGAGATCCAAAAAATGTATGTTCCATTACTGACAAGCAACTAGATTTTGTACAACTCCACAGCTTTGCCCAGTACAAAACTGCACCTAAGGCTTTAACATTATAGATTTCTAATGCCGGACCCAGCCTTCTAGATATAGTTTTCATGTGGATTTTTGCTATATTTGCCGTATGTTGTATCAGGGATAGCTGTGCGCTTTCCATCTGTGGAACCCAACTTAAATTCTTTGTGAGTTTCAAGCCAAGGTAATCAAAATCAGCCACTAGCTCTAAAGGGGCTCCACCCACATTCAGTTGCTTTGTACACTGAGAGGCCAAGTCTGATTTTGTACGGAAGGGCTCCGAACAATGTTCGGATCCCTTCCGCCCCCCTCGGAACGCGCTGGTCGGATTCCTTTCTGACAGAGCCATTCGGATGGGCTCGGTTAGAAAGGAATCCAACTCAGATTTCCAAATGGCTGACGACAGGCTTGTAGAGCCCGTCCACCGTTCTGAAATCCTTCATTACTCCCCCAGCAGCTTTTTTATGACCAAGGCAGTACAATGGCAGTTTTTCACTGCCTTTTCGTGCCTTGTTTCAGGCATGAAAAGACAGTCGGAAACTGTCTTTGGGGGCCCCAGTAGGGCCCCATGGGAGCAGGGCCGCCGAATGGCAGCCTGGATGCACCTATTGTGACCCTCTGTAGATCCCTGCACCCAGTAGCAGGCACCTTGGGGTGCCGGCCACAGGGTGCAGGGATGAACTGCACCTCTCCATTTCACAATGCGGGCATGCATTTCACCCCGAATGCGTGCTCCCATTGTGTGACATACGATTGCGACCAAACAGGGTTTGGTCACATCATACTTGCAGAGCCGTAACCGATGACAGTAGGTCATTCGGTCTCAGTTCCTGACCAATGTCGGATGGACTCAGGTCCGTCCGACATCAGAATCGGCCCCTTAGTTGTTAATCTGGAGGAAAAGAACATGTATTTAGTTTTGGTGCTATTTAGCTCAAGACCCCATTCCAAGCAAAATGCCTGGAAATCATTCAACAACTGCTGGAGCCCCTGAGGCGACTTATAAATAAGCAGTGATTCATCTACAAAAAGGAGAGCAGGGGCCCTCTGTCCTCCTATTTTTGGTGCGTCACACCCATCCCTGCTCATAGTCTTTATAACATCGTTTATGTACATGCTAAACAATGTGGGCGCTAAAATGCACCTCTGTCCTACTCCTTTATCTATATGGTTGGTCTCTGTTAATGTCCCATTCTATCCCCACCTCACTTGAGCCAAGGTGTCCACATGTAACCTTTTGAAAATATTTAGTAGGGGAATTCCCGTTCCTTCTAGAACTTCCCCTAATTTTGCTCTGGGAAGCATATCAAAAGCGGCTCGAAGATCAACAAAGGCAATATACAGGTTGACGCTGTTGATTATCACTTCCCTACAATAAATACAAGTGAAACAAAAGATTTGATCTGTAGTACTCACTTGGGATCTCAATTCTGCCTGCAACTCTGAAATGAGGTACCCTCACAATTACAATCCTGAAGAGGAGCAAGCACTTGTTTACACAAGATTTTTTGCAGGGAGTTTATGAGGCTAATAGGCCTGTAGTTCACTGGGAGTCCGCAGTCCACCTTCTTAAAGAAGGTAACTATTTCTGCTAGGTTCCATGAATGTGGGATTTCCATGCCCAAGAGGGTTTTACTGTATAGGTCTATGGGTAATCTATCAAGCCCTGGAGCACATCCAAGAGCACAGGAATTGATTGCCTTTATAATCTCACCAAGTGGAAATCGCATGTTATCGGTCTCAGATAGGGCACTACTAGCTGATAAAATACCATTGTCATTCGCCATCTTATGTTTATCTAAATATAGTTGACTAAAATGTGTTACCCACTATTTATTCTGGTTGGATACAAAACTCAATCATTGGTTTGTTCCCATTTAAGGCCACAGTTGCAGCTTTCCAGAATTCTTTTGTATTCTTGTTAACCAGGGCCTCAGGCAGGTTCAACCATAGCGAGTCTTCATACTTCCTCTTTGCATTTATAATCACTTTCCTATGGCGGGCTCTAGAAATGGCAATCTCTGCTTAGGATCTAGTTTTAATAGAAAAGATTTTTTTAAATCATGCAATAAAGTTTTACTAAGACTCTTTAATAGAGGCAAGGAGCTCACCTTTAGCCACTCCACAAGCATTATTACATCAGGACTCAGGTTGTGGGTGCAGTTTCTCTTTTCTTCTTGGTTTACCCAAGGTATCCCTTATTTCCCCCCCCTAGTATATTGTAAGTTTTTGCCATCACTTTATTTCTAAAGTTGCTAGGAAGCTTTGACAGATGTTCATAGTCTGCAGTAACAGATTCCTTGATAATATCAAGGACGGCTGGGTTTTTAACTACCCATTCCCACCTAATGGATATAGGAATATTGGATGGCTGGAGTTCTCCAATGTCACAATTACCCCTGCTCTAATGATGTAAAGATGTTTCAATACATAATGTCAGTCTAAGGGTGTTGTGAGTGACTTTACCCTGATGATCCGCGGAACATCTACCATTAGTGGCTTTTAGGTCATGATTAAGTGTTAATAACAGCAACTGACCTGCTTTGGGGACCATCTTACTTCAGGTAATTGTAAGTGGAGTATACCCCATTGATTGTCTATCTCACAAGTTAAATCATATGGAGCACCAACTATCGGTTGAAAAAGTTGAGTTGAGGTCTCCTGCCACCAAGGTAAGGTCCTTTGCCCCTTGTTCTGAGAGCAGGTGCTCCAGTTGGTAAATGGTGGTAGTCTTCATTTCTACCCTCTACCCTATTATATACGTTGTATATTTTTAGAAATAGGCCTGAAGGAAACAGATGTCTAAGTGCTAAAATGTCTTTCGAGTCACAGGGCAAAATGCTAATACCACAACGAAGCGTAGTTTTTATCCGGATGCCCAACCCCCCTGAAGGCCTTTCCTTTGTGGCCTTAGTTGCTTCAGCACCAAAAGATGTATACCCATTTCTATAAAGGAGTAAGACACCATGTTTACTGAAATAGGCATATATCGAAACTGTCAATGAAATTGCCCCATTCATTGTCAGGCGATAGTTTAACTATTCCATCTACATTCCATGAAGCAATCCTTCCCAGTGTGTCTGATATTACTTCAGACTCCAATAATGTAGAATTACCATTTGTGTTTCTATCAATAGGCACAATATAGAATTTAGGTACCATTGTCACTTCCTGCTTGTTCAAACAGTTACTAGAAAGCCCTGGTTATATGTATCTCCCTAGCCTTAGGAGCTTCCTCTTCTTGGGAGGGGTATGTCAAAAGGTTCTCTAACCCCATTTCAACATCAGCATTCAAGGTGTACTGGATCATAGGATCCAGTCACTGAAGATCCCTACTAGCTCCACTAGTCTCTTCACCTGTCCCCTATCTGGCTTAGCACAATGAGGTCTCAAGGGAACACCAGCCCCGCTTGTCTCTTCACCTGCTCCCCTGTCTGATTTAGCACAATGTGGTCTCAAGTAATCCGTTCGGTCACAAAATTTAAGTTGGATGGTGGTATGTGCATTAGTTATTGTACTGACTTCAGTCGTCATGAGTCCCTCCACTATATCATTGCTTACAAAAGACCTCCAAATTAGGTCTTGAGGACCAGCTGAGGTTGGGAGCCTTTCTAAATTTAGCATACCACTCCTGATAATCGAGTAGCAGTGTCTACTTTCTTGGAACCAGTAAATGACTTTATTTGCCATGACTCCGTATCTTCCTGTGACACGAAAGGCAACCTAGGAACACAGGAAACACAAGGAGATGATGGACTGAGCGCTGAAAATGTTCAGACACTCACCCCCAGTCACAGATCTGGGTTAAATCCATCATCATTCTTTAGCTCACTTTGCCACCTCAGTTCAGACCCAGAGACCCAGGTTTATGCAAATCAGACTTGACCCTGTGCCTCATGGGAACTGTCCAGCCCGAACTGCCAAGCCAGGTCTTCCCTGAACCGAAAACAAGCATCCTGGGACCAGTTTTTGGGTAACACCCTTCATCTGCCAGGATAGCTTGAATCCATGTGGGGCGGAACACCCAAGTTTGGGGGTGGGCGGCCCTAAGAACCATCACCTACCCGGGGCTTTATTGAAATTAGGTTGGGGGCCTTGTGGGACCTCCCAAGCCCAGGGAATTAAATATGGTAATATGGGGGTCGGTTACAGACCCCAGGCCCTGGGGACCACCACCTTCCTGGGGCTATGCAAATGACAGGAGTAGGGCCCCCTCTTGGAGTCCTTGATGGCCCTGGGGACTGCAGCCCCCTGAGGGCCGGCTCCTGTAATTTCCTGGGATACCCACACCCGAGATATTGCTGTTTGCTATGGCAAGGCGGGAGCACGGTTCCCACCTCTGCTTTGGTTTTTGGATGCGAGAGCAGAAAACCTGCTCTCACTTCCAAAAACCAAACCAGGATTGCTTTTGCACAAGGGTAGCTGCATGTCCACAGCTCCCCATTTCCATAAGCAATGCCGGCACCCCCGGGGCCAGAAGTGGCCGGGGAAGGAGGCCACGAGGCCCCTCCCTTTTAAATAATAGTTATTATTTTTTAGGAAGGAAGGCCATCCACGGGGATGAGGATCTCAGGACACATGTGGACTTCATCCCCCGAGCACCAGTTTGCAGTGTGGTGTAAAAAAAGTGGCATGGCCTTGGGCCACCTCTCTGCAATCCAGCTGTGTGGCGCTTACTGGAGATACATGGTGGGATAGTTGGCCCCCAGGGTCCTTTAGTATTCAAGGGGACTTAATCCCCCAACTTAAAATGTACCAGGAGGCGAGTTTCCAGAGTGGTGGAGAAAGAGGGCGTGGCCTGTGTCCACCTCTCAGCAATCCCACTGCGTGGGGTTTACTGGAGGTAAGAGGTAGGCTAGTTGGCCCCTAAAGGACCCCCAACAGAGAAGGGGACTTCAATACCCATCCAAGAGCATGCCAAGGAGCGAGTGTGCAGAGTGGTGGGCAAAAACAGGCATGGCCTGCTATGAGAATTTAGCAAACCTGCCGTGTGGGACTTACTAGAGGTGATAGGAGGGGTAGTTGGCCCCCAAGGATGTCCTTGCGGGCCAACTACCCCTCTTGTTACCTCCTGTAAGTCCCCAGCGTGGGATTGCTAAAACGACTTTGGTGGCCATGGCCCTCTTTCTCCACCACTCTGCAAACATGCCTCCTCGCAGACTACGGGATGGGGGATGAAGTCCAATTTATGCCTGAGGGACTTTGGGGGCCAAGTAGCCCTCCTGGTACCTCCTGTAAATCCTACACAGCAGAATTCCTGAGAACTGGTCAGAGGCCCAGCACCCTTTCTCCCCACTCTGCAAACACGACTACTAGTTAAAGAAGTGTTTGCAATGTAATCGGTTTCGCAGTTGCGAGAGTTAGAGTTATTGGCGTTGATAATGTAAACGTTTTTTACTAATGTTTTTTGGAATGGAGTGGATGTATGTTGTGCAAAGTGGAATTATGTGGTATGTTCTGCAGTGAAATCATGTGGATAGAAAGAATGTGGTATTTAGTGTGTAGGAATAATATAGAGTGGGGATTATGTGTTAGGAAGAGTTATTATGTGGTATGGTAGTCTGTGTTGTGGAGTGGTAACCTTAGGTTTAGTCTTCCTTGTTTCCATAGAAGCTCAACTATGAACTCAGTGAGACAAAGAAAGAAGGAATCACAGAGGAGCCCTTGTGGACCTAGTCAGAGGTATGAGCAGGGCCACTGGAATTATGTGACTGTTTGGCTGCACTGACTTTCGCACAGTCATACATTTTCTGCATTAGCCAAATAATTAAGCATCTGCTCCCTAATCTACAGATTTGAACAAAAAAAGCCTTGTTTCTAGCTCAAATGGCTCAAATGTTACCAAAAATGCAGCGACAAATGTTACAGCGTAGTGGAAGGCCCTTTGCAAACCTGGAATGGTTACCTATTACTCATTGCTAAAGGTGGGTGTTACATTGGTACTAATGGTGTGCAAGCCACTCATGCGCCCTTCTCTGCCTCTCTTGCCTCTTTCTGTATTACTGTTGATTCTCTCTGCAGATTTCTTTCTTTTTCTGGACTTCCCTTGCCTCTTTATGTAAACCTCTTCTCCTTTCTGCACCTCTCTTCCCTCTTTCTGCATGTCTGTTGCATCTTTCTGTACCTCAATGGCTTATTTCTGTTTTCCTCTTGCTTCTTTCTGCACCTTTCTTCCCTCTTTCTGCACCTCTCTTGCCTTTTTCTGTACCCCTCTTATATCTTTCTGCACCCTTTTTCCTCTTTCTGCACCTCTGTTACTTATTCTGCACCTCTCTTGCTTCTTTCTGCATCTCACTTGCCTCTTTCAGTACCTTTCTTGCTTTTTTTCTGCAGATCTCTTACCATTTTATGCACCTCACTTGCCTCTTTCAGCACCTCTGTTGGTTCTTTCTGCACTGCTTTTGCTTTTTTCTGCACCTCACATGCCTCCTTGTGCACTTCTCTTGCTTGTCTCTGCACCTCGCTTGCATTTTTCCGTACCTCTGTTGCCTCTTTATGCACTTCACCTGCTTCTTTCTGCACCTCTCTTGCCTCTTTCGGCACCTCTGTTGGTTCCTTCTGTACTACTCTTGCTTCTTTATGCACCTCACTTGCCTCTTTATGCACTTCTCATGCTTCCTTCAAAACCTCTGTTGCTTCTTGCGACAATTCTCTAGCCTCTTTTGCACTTCTCTTGCTTGTTTCTGCACCCCTCTTGCATCTTTCTGTACCTCTGTTGCCTCTTTCTGCACTTCACTTGCCTCTTTCTGCACTTCTCGTGCTCCTATCTAAACCTTTGTTGCTTCTTTCAGCAATTCTATTGCCTCTTACTTCACTTCTTTTGCTTGTTTCTGCACATCTCTTGCATCTTTCACCACCTCTGTTGCTTCTTTCTGCACTTTACTTGCTTCTTTCTGCACAACTCGTGACTCCTTCTGCATCTCTGTTGCTTCGTTCAGCACCTCTGTTGGTTCTTTCTGTACTGCTCTTTCTTCTTGCTGCACCTCACTTGCCTCTTTCTGCACTTCTCTTGCCTCCTTCTGCACTTCTCTTGCTTGTTTCTGTACTGCTATTGCGTCTTTCTGCACCTGTTGCCACTTTCTACACTTTACTTGCTTCTTTCTGCACCTCATTTGCCTCTTTCTGCACTTCTCCTGCTTCTTTCTACACCTCTGTTGCTTCTTTCAGCAATTCTCTTGCCTCTTTCTGTACTTTTCCTCCTTCTTTCTGCACCCCTTCTGCCTCTTTCTATATCTCTCCTGCCTCTTTGTGCTCCCACTCCTACCTCGTTCTACACCCCTCTTGCCTCTTTTTGCACCACTGTTGGTTCTTTTTGCACTATTCTTGCTTCTTTCTGCACCTTATTAGCATCTTTCTGAACTTCTCTTGCTTGTCTCTGTGCCTCTCTTGCATCTTTCTGCACCTCTGTTGCCTCTTTATGCACATCCTGCTTTTTTCTGCACCTCTCTTGCCTCTTTTGGCACTTCTCTTGTTTCTTTCTAACCTCTATTGCTTCTTTCAGTAATTCTCTAGCCTCTTTTTGCACTTCTCTTGCTTGTTTCTGCACCTCTCTTGGTCTTTCTGCACCTCTGTTGCCTCTTTCTGCACTTCACTAGCTTCTTTCTGCACCTCTCTTTCCTCTTCCGGCACCTCTGTTGGTTCTTTCTGCACTGTTATTGCTTCTTTTAGCAATTCTATTGCCTCTTTCTGTACGTCTCTTGCATGTTTCTGCACATTTCTTGCATCTTTCTGCACCTCTGTTGCCTCTTTCTGTACTTCACTTGCTTCTTTTTGCACCTCTCCTTCCTCTTTCTGTACCTTTCTTGCTTCTTTCTGTACCTCTCCTAACTCTTTCCGTACCCCCTTGACTCTTTTTGCAACACTCTTGGTTCTTTCTGTACTGCTCTTGCTTCTTTCTGCACCTCACTTTCCTCTTTCTGCACTTCTATTGCTTCTTTCTAAACCTCTGTTGCTTCTTTCAGCAATTCTCCTGCTTGTTTTGTTACCTGTCGCGTCTATCTGCAACTCTTTTGCATCTTTCTGCAATTCAGTTGCTTCTTTCTGCACCTCTCTTGCCTCTTTCGGCACCTCTGTTAATTCTTTCTGTACCCCTTCTGCCTCTATCTGTACCCCTCTTCACTATTTGCGCAATTCTATTGCTTCCTTCTACACCTCTCTTCCCTCTTTTTGCACCACTCTTGCCTTTTTCTGTACCTCTGTTGCTTCTTTCTGTATTTCTCTTGCCTCTTTCTGCACCCTTCGTGCCACTTTCAGCACCTCTGTTGCTTCTTTCTGTACCTCTCTTCCTTCTTTCTGCACTCCTCGTGACTCATTCAGCAACTCTGTTGCTTTTTTCTGTACTCCTCTTCCTTCTTTCTGCACCCTCTTGCCTCCTTCTGCACCTCTTTTGCTTCTTTCAGCACCTCTGTTGGTTCTTTCTGCACTGCTCTTTCTTCTTTCTGTACCTCACTTGCATCTTTCAGCACTTCTCTTGCTTCTTACTAAACCTCTGTTGCTTCTTTAAGCAATTCTCTTGCCTCCTTCTGCACTTCTCTTACTTGTTTCGGGACTTCTATTGCGCCTTTCTGCACATCTGTTGCCGATTTCTATACTTTACTTCCTTCTTTCTGCACCTCTCTCGCCTCTTTTGGCACCTCTGTTAATTCTTTCTGCACCCCTCTTGCTACTTTTGGCACACCTCTTCCCTATTTGTGCAACTCTCTTGCCTCTTTCTACACCTCTTTTCTCTCTTTCTGCATCACTATTGCTTCTTTCTGTTCCTCTTTTGCTTCTTTCTATACCTCAGTTGGTTCTTTCTGCACTGCTCTTGCTTTTTTCTGCACCTCACTTGCCTTTTTCTGCACTTCTCATGCTTCTTTCTAAACTTCTTTTGCTTCTTTCCACAATTCTCTTGCCTCGTTCTATACTTCTCTTGCTTGTTTCTGCACCTCTGTTGTGTCTTTCTGTACCTCTGTTGCCTCTTTCTGTATTTCACATGCTTCTTTCTGCACCCCTTGCATCTTTCTGCACCTCTGTTGCCTCTTTCTACATTTCACTTGCTTCTTTCTGTACCTCTCTTGCTTCTTTACGCACCTCACCTGCCTCTTCCTGCACTTCTCTTGCTTGCTTCTGCACCCTTTGTGCCTCTTTCAGCACCTCTGCTGCTTTTTTCTGCAGATCTCTTGCCTCTTTATGCATCCTTCTTTGCTCTTTCTGAAGCTCTCTTGCCTCTTTCTGTATCCCTGTTCCTTGTTTCTGTACCTTTCCTGCCTGTCTCTGTACCTCTCTTGTCTCTTTCTGTACCTCTGTTGTCTCTTTCTGCACTTTTCTTGCTCTTTCTGCACCCTTCAAGCCTCTTTCAGCACCTCTGTTGCTTCTTTTTGCACTGCTCTTACTTTTTCCGCAGATCTCGTGCTTCTTATTATACCTCTGTTGCTTCTTTTAGCAATTCTATTGCCTCTTTCTGCACTTGTTTCTTTCTGCACCCATCCTGCCTCTTTTTGTACCTTTCTTGCTTCTTTTTGCTCCCGTCCTACCTTTTTCTGCACCTCTTTTGCTTTTTTTTGCACCTCTGTTGGGTCTTTCTGCGCTGCTCTTGCTTTTTTCTGCACCTCACTTGCCTCTTTCTGCACCCCTGTTCCCTGCTTATGCATCTTTTTGGCCTGTTTATGTACCTCTCCTGCCTCTTTCTGCACCTCTGAGTTAGAAGTAGTTTTAATCTCCCTGTCCTATTATGTACTAGGGCCTTACAGGGGCGGTCATGCCAATCACGGGGGTACCCTAACCCATAGTGTACTCTAGTGTATGTAGGTGTTTTCACTATATTCTAAATGTCTATCAGCACAGCACTGGCTCCGGGCCTGGTTAATCTGGCTCCGGGCCTGGTTGACCCACTTGTGGGACACCCCCGCGCCGCACGGCCATCAGCTGCTGCGTGTGCCCCTTTGCCTTGCCCTCTGCCTCGCTGCCTGCCTCGCTGCCGGCTGACGCCGCAGTCGTCTGTTTTGTTTTTGTTTTGTTTTGTGAATCATTTGTGCTTGTTTAACCAGGATTTTTTCCCGTGTTAGCGTTTTTGTTTTCAATTTGTGCCTGTTATTTTTTGTCAGTTTCTGCCCGTATTTGTGTTCTCCTTCCTGTCTGCCCGCCTACCTCGCCGCCCTCCGCCTTCCCTCCCCGCTCCCCGCTTCCCGCCACCACCGCTGACCCCGCCCACCCGCGCACTTCGCCTTATATGGCGACCGTGCGAACGCGCAGCGGTCACGCGCAGCGGGCGCGCCGATTGTGCGCCGCAGGCGCGCCAAAGGTAAGCCCGTCTATGCCCGTCCGCGCCTGGACCGCGCCCAGTGCCAGGACCCCTGGACCTCGAAGACCCCGACCGACCCGCCGGACGTACTCAGCCGCCACCCTCAGCGCACTCAACACCGGCCGACGCCCAGAGTGCCACCAAGCCACACCGCGACGCACCCACGGACCCTTCAGCTGCCACGCCTGCAAATTCACCTGCATCCGGACCTGCCTCGCACCAACACCCGCCAAGTCGAACACCAGCAGCACCCACCTCAAGTGCATCCTACTCAACACCCGCTCCGTCCACAGACACGCCATCGAACTCTGGAACCTCCTAGACACCACTGCCCCTGACGTTGCCTTCCTCACAGAGACCTGGATGAACGCATCTTCAGCTCCCGACATCGCCATCGCTATCCCAGAGGGCTACAAGATCGTCCGGAGGGACCACAACGCCAACCAGATGGGAGGAGGCATCGCCATCATCCACAGGAACACCATCCGTCTCACGACCAGCACCGACAACACCCTGACCACCGCCGAACACCTGCATTTCCAGATCCACACCGACCCGAACACCACCCTCAGAGGCACCCTGATCTACCGACCTCCGGGACCACGCACCCAATTCAGCGAGGACATCGCCGACTTCGTCAGCCCGCATGCCCTCCCCTCCGCCGACTACATCCTCCTGGGGGACCTCAACTTCCACCTGGAGAACAACAACGACCGCAACACCAGCACCCTGCTCGACAACCTCGCCAATCTTGGACTCAAGCAGCTGGTGTCCACCCCCACCCACCTCGCCGGACACACACTCGACACAGTCTTCTCTTCCAGCACAGACATCGACTTCAGCCACGCCACAGAGCTTCAATGGACGGACCACAGCTGCGTCCACTTCACCTTCAAGAGAACGACGAGTCGACCCACCACCACCAGCAACAGGCCGCCGCAGAAGCTGGAACAATATCACAGCAGACCAGCTCGCCACCTCCCTGAACCAGCACCCTCCTGCCAGCTCAGCGAACCCCAGCCAGGCCGCCGACAACCTCACGAAGTGGATCAGCAACTGCGCGGACGAACTCGCCCGCTGAGGACCCCGCCCAGCAGATCCGGCAGCAAGAAAGCCCCGTGGTTCACCGACGAACTCAAGAGCTCCAAGAAGAACTGCCGAGCCCTCGAGAAAGTCTGGAGAAGGGAACCTACACCGGACAACAGGACCACCTTCAAGCTGGCCACCCGGAAGCACCACCAGCTGATCCGCGCCGCCAAGAAAACTGCTTTCAAGGACCGGCTGGACAACAACGCACACAACTGCAAGGAACTCTTCAACATTGTGAAAGAGCTATCCAACCCCAGCGCAGGAAACAGCGACATCACCCCATCGCAAGACCTCTGCAACTCCCTCGCTTCATACTTCCACAACAAGATCGCGGACATACACAACAGCTTCAACAACCAACCAACGCACACCAAGACCGAACAACCACCCCCCACCACCACCCTCCACGCCTGGACCCCGATCAGCACCGAAGACACCATCCGCACGATGAACTCCATCCACTCCGGATCACCGACTGACCCCTGCCCTCACCACGTCTTCAACAAGGCTGACGCTGTCATCGCACCCCACCTGCGAGACATCATCAACACATCCTTCGACACCACCACCTTCCCTGAGAGCTGGAAGCATGCCAAACTCAGCGCTCTTCTCAAGAAACCCACAGCGGACCCCACCGAACTCAAGAATTACCGCCCCATCTCGCTCCTCCCGTTTCCAGCCAAAGTCATCGAGAAGACCGTCAACAAGCAGATGGCCGCCTTCCTCGAGACGAATGGATCCCTCGACCCCTCACAGTCCGGCTTCCGAGCCAATCACAGCACCGAGACCGCCCTCATCGCCGCCACCGATGACATCCGAGCCCTGATGGACAACGGAGAAACAGCGGCCCTCATCCTCCTAGACCTCTCCGCGGCATTCAACACTGTCTGCCACCGCACCCTAGTACAGCGCCTCAGCAACGTCGGAATCCAGGACAAGGCGCTGGAATGGATCATCTCCTTCCTCGACGGAAGAACACAGAGAGTCCGCCTACCACCGTACAAGTCAGAGGCCACCGAAGTCATCTGCGGCGTCCCTCAAGGATCCTCTCTGAGCCCCACCCTCTTCAACGTCTACATGAGCCCCCTCGCGGCCATCGCACGCCAGCACAACCTCAACATAATCTCCTACGCCGACGACACCCAGCTGATCCTCTCCCTGACCAACGACCCCGCCGCCGCCAGAGCCAACCTGCACGAAGGGATGAAAGAGGTAGCCGAGTGGATGACGACCAGCCGCCTGAAACTGAACTCGGACAAGATGGAGGTCCTCATCCTGGGCTCCTCACCCTCCGCCTGGGACGACTCCTGGTGGCCTCCTGCCCTGGGCACCGCACCCAAACCGACAGACCATGCACGCAACCTGGGCTTCATCCTGGACTCCTCCCTCTCCATGACCAGGCAAGTCAACAATGTCTCCTCGGCGTGCTTCAACATCCTACGCATGCTACGGAAGATCTTCTGGTGGATCCCCACCGAGACCAGGAAGACCGTCACCCAGGCTCTCGTCACCAGCCGACTGGACTACGGCAACGCCCTCTACGCCGGTACCACCGACAAGCTCCAGAAGAGACTCCAGCGGATCCAGAACGCCTCAGCCAGACTCATCCTCGACATCCCACGAACCAGCCACATCTCCGGACATCTGAGAGACCTTCACTGGCTCCCCGTCAACAAAAGAATCACCTTCCGCCTCCTCACCCACGCACACAAAGCCCTACACGACCAAGGCCCGAGCTACCTCAACAGCCGAGTCAACTTCTACGCTCCCAAACGCCACCTCCGATCAGCCAACCACGCCCTCGCCGCCGTCCCCCGCATCCGAAGAGCGACTACAGGAGGAAGGTCCTTCTCCTACCTGGCCGCCAAAACCTGGAACTCCCTCCCGACCGACCTGCGCCTGACCCAAGACCACCTCTCCTTCAGGAAGAAGCTGAAGACCTGGCTGTTCGAGCAGTAGCGGCACCCCCCCAACCCCCAGCGCCTTGAGACTCTACGGGTATGTAGCGCGCTCTATAAATGTCATTGATTGATTGATTGATCAGAGTCAGTTACCACCAGTACCAGTCAGTAAAAAGTTAGGGGCACAGGATGACTTTGCAACAAGGCTTTTTTCTGCACCTCTGTTGGTTCTTTCTGCCTATCTCTTGCTTATTTCTGCACTTTGCTTCATTTTTTTCTGGACTTCTGTTGCCTCTTTTTGCATATATCTTGCTTCTATCTGCACTTTTCTTCCTCTTTCTTCACATGTCCTACCTCTGAATGCATAGTTAGAAATTAGCATTTAAAAAACCCTTTGAAATTCACTGAAAAAAATATTGGTTTCAGTGAAGTTATAGTTAGAAATTATCATTTAAAAAAACACAGAAATTCACTGAAAAAAACATAGGTTTCAGGGACGTTATAGTTAGTTGGACATTTCACTCGTACAAAACCAAAGATATTCGGCCGTTATAGTTAGTTGAGCTAACTACATCTCGCTCCCCCGCAATACACTGCTGATGACGTCACATTTTACATCATTCATGACATTGTTAGTGACATCACTGATGACATCACTGATGACATCTCAAATGACACATATATATGTATATATATACATATATATATATATATATATATATATATATATATATATATATATATATATCAGCAAATATTTCCTTCTCCACAAGAATATATATATATATATATATATATATATATATATATATATATATATATATATATATATATATATTCCTCCAATCCTGCTTTCAGTTAAAACAGGTCTGACACATGCTCGGGTTGCCAAACTGAATTTTATTGCCACCGGTGCACTTTTGCCAACGTCGCGATGTCCACTATTACAGCGTCTGGCAGACGCGTTTCGGCGTGTGCCTCATCAGTGCCAGGTAAGTGCTGAATGTGTCATGGTGATTCATTTCGCGGGGCTGCTGTTTGAATACACCGAGTGTTCTCATTGGCTGGGACTCATAGATGTAGAGAGCAGACAGGGAAAGTTCCTCCGATGATCAATGTCGCTGTAATCCCAACCACGAGACCTCGGGCACAGTACACCAAGTCCTGCAATGTGGAACAAACAAACCAAGCAGTCAGATTATATATATATATATATATATATATATATATATATATATATATATATATATATATATATATATATATATATATATATATATATATATATATATATATATATATATATAATAAATTACACTATGAAAGATCATGAAAAGAATCTCCTGCGACAATACTGCTAACACCAGGCTAGTAGCGAATTCTACTGGGGCTACTAAGAATCAAAGGCAAAATCCTTTTCAAAAAGAAATGGCATTAAGGTTGTTTAATGGTGAGCCAAGGAATGATGCCCTAGGACATTTGGACCTTAAAAAGTTGGGTGAGCAACAGGGGGCCACTGTTTGGGGCCCAGTGTTAGTCAAGGGTGCATGTAATGATATTGAGTCTCCCCTGTATGCAGGAAGCCCGCTAGTACCAAATGAAGTACCAATAACAAAGTTGCTCTCAGACGGCATGCAGGTCACTATCCACTCTTTTCAGGTCCCAATCCAAGAATCCACCATAAAGTTACCAGCCTAAATTCACCCAAGTAAACTTTAAGCCTAGACAACCATAACAAGCGCTCTCCAAGAGAGACCTCAGCAAGCTTGACCATTGACAATTCCTTTTTTACCACCACTGTAGAAGCTGCACCCAAAACGCCAGCCACGTTTCCATCTCCAGGCAAATCTGCTCTACAAACTGCCCCTAAGCTTGAAATTTCAAAATGCATGGCTGGGCCAGAAAACACCTTGCATATCCAGCTACAGCAAAACCTGATTGGACTTTAAAGTCTAAAACTGTTGCAGGAAGAGACTCAAAAGAAAACTGAATCTCAGCTGGGCTCAATTCAATCTTATATCCTGCAACTCTCATCATACGCTACTGATGCAGAACAGCTCATTTCAGACATTGAAGATAAGGTACCTCGCCAAACTGATCAAGTCACCAAACTACAATCCAAGCTTATTCATTTGCAAATCAAGGTGGATGATCCAGAACATGGGTAACAAAGATCCAACCTTCACATAACTGGGGTTCCTGAAGGCAGTAAAGCTGGCCGATCAGTGATAGAACTCATCTTCAACCTTTTTTTCAAACATGTATGTTTCGAAGTCGCAGCACAGAAGAAAGACCTTACTATCACACTTGCCATTGTATACCTGCAGTCCAGTCTCCCAATGCCAAATATCCAAGAACTATAATTGCAAACATCAGTGACTTTAGAATCAAGAATAAGATTTTGGGATGTGCTAATCGGGACAATTTATATGAGACTCCCGATAATTTTTCATTTAAAGTATTTTCGACATGTCTTCCATGTCTGCATGGTGTAGGAAAGAGTTTAGAGGCATGTTAAACTCCTTTCAGCAGCTCAGGGCCCCAGCGGGCATTATTCAGCTCTCCAAACTGAAATTTTTGCATACGGGTAGGGCTCATATTTTCCTGTCTGTCGAGATGGCTCAAGAGTTCCTTCAGTCGAAAATAAGGGATAGTTTTGTCATGAAGCCCCTAGGCAGAATGATGATGGTTATATGTGTCTGTAGTGATCTTTTGGTTTTTTTTTCTTACCTGGCTTATTTTTTTTTTTTTTTTTGCTAGCAGCTGCCCTCCCATTGCCTTGGGTGCCATGTCATAGAACCCCATTCTAGGGAAGGGGGAGGGTGGGGGGTAGAGAGGGGGTGGGGGGATGGCACTTTAAGGGTAGTGGGGGGCCACCCAGGGAACCTTAGACAGTGGAGGTTCTGGAGCTGAGGGGGCCCATGGGATGGGGATGAGGGGCCACAGGAGGGAGGGAGCATGAGGGAGTCACTGGAGGGAACACATTTTAAATGAAGCAAAAGGATGGAAGTTCTAGGGTTAAAAAACAAAATGTTTTAATGAAACATTTATTTTTAATTTTTTCCCTTTTTTTCTTTGTTTTTAAAATATGTTTTCTAGGATATTAAAAGTAGTATCATGCATGTAATTTGTTTCAACAACAGAGTGAAGCAACGATTTATGTTGGCTTGGTTAAAATCTCCACAAACTAACATGATTTTCCTTCAAGGGACACACTAGAAGGAAAGTTCTCCTATGGCTAAAGCTCCTGGCTTCATTTAACACAAGTTGTATCCCTCCTCGAATGCAGCTGTTAAGGGGGGGTGACCATATTAGAAGCTACGAATCTTCCATATGAAATCATAATGGTGCATAGAGAACATAGTGCCAGGTGGCTTTGGGTGCAGATGAGGATCTGAAATCAGTTTTTCAATTTTGTGAGTTATTATGGTCCTATCAAGGACTCCCCTGGGAAGCTGCAGTTTCTATATGATTTTGCATCAGTTCAGTCTGGGTTTCATGTGATAGGTGGCGATTTCAGTCTATTGATTGACCCAACTATTGACTCTTCACTGGCTCACAAAACTCAGACTAAACCCAAGTTGCGTAAACTATACCAGGACTTAATACGGAATTTTGCTTTGGTTGACTGCTGGAGAGATCAATTTCCCAGCGTGAGACAGTTTACATGCCATTCAGGAAGATTTTCTTCTTCTTCGCGGATTGACTTCTTTCTGATTTCCCATGCTCTCTTGAAAACTGAATCTGAGATACATGAAAATCCCTTTTAAGATCACACAGTCATCTCAGTTAAGTTTAAAATTAAAACTCAAGCCAAGATTTAATTTAGATGGGTATTTGACAAATCTCTGTTAGTTGATGAACAGTGGGTTTCACACAGTATTAGAGGAGTTTCTAAAGCTGAATATTTACACAGCCTCGAGTTTTTCAGTATGGAATGCTCTAAAGGCTTTTTTAGAGGTGAAGTTATTGCCTACGGGGCCTTCAGGAGGAAGAAACAGAATGATGAAAGATTGCAGCAAGAAAAAGAACAGTTCTAGCAATGGCAAGTTACTTGGCCTTTCTTAATCAAGAAGACATAGTTAAACTTTCCTTATCCAAGCTTAACTCACCAGATTTTTACACATCTAAGGATTACTGAGTTATGATTCAGTTTTGCAAAAAAAGATACAAAGAAAGCAATAACATAGGCAGATATTTGGCTTGGTGGACCAAGCGGAGGTCTAATGCGAACTGTATGAAACAAATAACTGATCCGGCCACCAAGAGATCCACCTCACATCCCCCCAGAAATGTCTGAGATTTTTTTTAATCATTACAGAGAGCTTTACTCTGAGTCTCATAATACCACCTCGGAGGCTGCTACAGACTGGCTGAGTGGGATAAATATCCACACACTATCTAGGTAGCAGAAATAATTTTTGCTTACAGCTATTTCACTCAAAGAAGTCACTCAGATGGTAAATTTGTCCCCGTCGGCCAAAGCTTGTGGGTCAGATGGAGTACCTATCGAAGTGTATAAGATGTTTGCACCCCAATTGAATGCTTTCTTTAAAATTATTATTTAATGTGCTTTTAAAAGGGGATACAGTTCCCAATACATTCACTCAAGCTGCAGTGATTTGATTTGTCAAAAAAGGGAAATCGGAGGCAGAGATCAATTCATATAGACTATTGAAAGTCAATAATAAGATTTTCTCTAAAATTCTTGCAACCCGACTCTCAGATGTTGCTCCCTCTCTTATTCATTGTGATCAAAATGGTTTCCTTCAAGGCAGGGTTTTGGCTTCTACCACCCTTTACTTAATTCAAGTGCTTTATTTTTTTTGTACCAATAATACTAAAGCAGCGATAATAAAGTTTTATTCGCAGTTCTGAGCAAATTTGTGGTCCCAGCTGAATTCTGCCAGGTGGTGGAAACTGTACACCTCAATGCCAAGGCTTCTATCATTTTCAATCGGAACATGGCTGGCACAATTCCAATTAGCCGGGAGACGTGTCAAGGGTGGCCCCTATCTCACATGCTATTCTCCCAATTCATTGAGCCACTGGCATGCGAATTTAGGTAGGACTGTGACATTATTGCCCCTGTCCCAGGGTCTGCTAAACGTAAGTTGTTTGCGGATGACATGGCTCTTTATATAGCAGGTGATAAAGATAACATAGCAAGAGCTTTTTCCGAAATAAGGGAATTCACAGAAATGGGGGATACAAAATAAATCACTCTATATCAGAAGTGCTACTTTTTAATTGGTCCTCAGACATACGGCCCTTCACAATGCAGAATCACTATACAACAACTAATCCCATAAAGTACTTGGGGATTTTTGTGACCATTAGAGGATTTAAATGTGCTTAATTTTATTCCTACATTAAATAAAATACACAACCTGTTTAAACAATGGAAGAGCCTCCCCTTAACAATCATGGAACGAGTTGCTCTCATTAAGATGAGTATTCTCTCGCTATTCTTATTCTCTAATATAATAATCAGGGTCCCCAAATTTGTTTTCGAGAGCGTCTATTCGGAAACAGGACAATTTGTTTGGCCAGCAAAAAATAAACGAGATTAAGAATACAAACACTGCAAATAGAAGTGGAAGATGGAGATGTAGCCCTACCAGACCTATGGCTATATACGATCAAGTTTCGCTTATCAACTGGCTGAACTATAATAATTCAGGGGTTATATTTGAAACCAATTGTTTTCTCACCTTAATGCTCAAGGAATCTGAGATTGGCCTCACCCCTTTTGTACGCATTCCTAAATTACCCAAAAAGTCCCATTATTAAATTCCGAGAGTTATTGCATCGCACTTTCAAATAACCTGGGAAGCACATCAAATCCCTTTCATCCCCGAATGAAATTTAAGAAATGTATTCCTTTGGGGCTTCAATGGTCTCCCCAGAAATGTGGCCAGTGGACAAAATTGGGGTTCCATACAATACAAGACTTCTATAAAAATTAGAAGTTCCTATCCCGGCAGGAAATCATAATTCTTAAGACTAATATAAATAGGTTCCTTGTCCTCAGCTACATTCGGATTAAGCTGTTTTATTTGGGTGTAATCAGTTCAGAAAATAGCAATGTCATAATTCTTGGGAAGGTACAATTAGAACACAATGTCCTGAAAGGTAAAAGTCAATAGACAATTATACATAGCATGCACATAGCATTACTTGGGTGGGCAAGAAGGAGATTACTCATTTTTTTGTCAAAAGGTAATTATTCAGCTTTATGTGGTAACATTAATTTCAAGGTCGGACATACACAGTTAGGAACAGCACTGCATAGAATGTATTGACAACCACATGGAACTTGGTGCAACAAACGTGAATAAATAGTGCAGGTGGCGACGCAAGTGAAAGAAAACAGCGTAGTCGGCGCACTGTGCATAAAGTGCAGACTATTTACACCTGAACCAAAATTAACTGTGCCCACTGTGATATCACAATGTCACATGCGCCGTTCTAGCCACCCACTATAAAGCTGAATAATTACCTTTTGACAAAAAAATGAGTAATCTCCTTCTTGCCCACCCAAGTAATGCTATGTGCATGCTATGTATAATTGTCTATTGACTTTTACCTTTCAGGACATTGTGTTCTAATTGTACCTTACCTACCCAGTCCTGACTTGGTCCATGGGTTATACTCCTGTCTTATCTTTAATAATTCTTGGGAAGGCCCACTTTTTATTAAGAATTAAAGGGCTAGGCAATTGGTATAGAATATTTAAATCTGTAGAGAATAAGCAGGTGATTCTAGATCATCTCCAGCGAATTTACTCTTCCATGGGCCGCTGCTTTAATCTTCCACAGTGGCAGAGCTATAATAAAATGAGCTGCAAGGGCGGCTAATTTAAGGAGGATGGCATTATTTAGTAAGTGGATGATCTATTATACCCCCAACAGACTCCTAGATATTTTAGAAGTGGACATGCAACTGGGGATTGGTTGCACGTGGGATTCACTTGTAGCAACTTTCTGTCAGAGTGTTTTCTTAGAAATGGGATAAAACTGGCAATTAACTTCTTCCCTGATCCTTTAGCTGCTCTTTTTGGCAGAGCTGATATAGGTGTAAAGCTAACCTTGGGCCAGCGCCAATGTATTTTCATTGCAACTCTAGTAGCAAGATCGCTAATCCAAGCCAATTGGAAATCCAAGATGATTCCTACAATCTCCCAATGGCTACCCAAAATGCAAAGGGGCAGATTTACAAGCCCCTTGCGCCGCTTTTACGCTGCAGTTGCGCCACTTTTGTGACGCATGGGCGGCGGAGCAAAAGATGCTCCCTGTTGCGGGGTACTTACAACATGACGCCTCTGGGAGATGCGTCACGTTGTAAAGCCCTGCACCAGAAGGAGGCGTTCCTGCGCTGGGAGGGGCTTTCCGGCCTACTAAAATTGGCTGATTTCACTCAGTCACTTTTGAGCCCATGCTGCATCAAAATCCTGCGCCTGCTTGAAGCAGGCGTAAGGATTGACACAGCATTCTAACAATAGGGTCCCCAGAGCATTGCTGGAGCTGTGTCGTGCTTGCAACACAACTCCAGCAATGCGCTGCTTTTACGGCACAGATGCGTGACGCGTCTGTGCCGTTTTTGCCCCATGGTGCGCCGCATTGTAAATGCGGCGCATCCATGGTGGCGGAGGATTGGCGCACAATAACTGGCGCATCCCTGCTGATAAGCAGGGATGCACCAGTTATTGTAAATCTGCCCCAAAGAGTTTTTAAGCAGGAAAATATTTATGCAAAGAGGGTGGGTTCCGTAGTTAAACCGAACAAAATCTGGAAGAACTGGGATTGAGTAGTCCCAGTAATTGGCAAATGATCAAGTATGAATCGGCCATGATTCATTTATGCATTGTACTACCTGCAATGAATTATGCATGTATTTTTAATGTTTAAAATAGTCATCGCCAATATGAATTTGAAATTATGTACATATATCAATAATGCTTGATGAAAACTTGGCCCATTTTGGGATTTAAGTATCTAGTGAACTGTAGACAAAGGGCCAGATGTAGGTGGCCATTTACCGGCTGGTAACGGCCAATTTCGGCCGTTACCGACCAGTAAATGGGTTATTGGAATGTAGGGGGCCAATTTTACCGATTCGGTAAATTTACCGAATCGGTAAAATACCGAATCGGTATTTTTACCGATTCGGTAACTTCTAGATGTAGGTGGGAGTCCCAAAGGCCTTTCAGATTCGGTAGTTTACCACCCAATCCAATTGGGTGGTAAAATACCGAATCCAGGTGTGCATGCACATGTGTGCATGCACACCTATGCCATGTGACAGACTGACATGCCCTTAGGGCATGTCTGTGTGCCACATGGCACACATGCTTGTATTTGGGGTGCTAGAGGGTGTCAAAGTGACACCCCCTGGACCCTTGCTGGAATCGGTATTTACCGAATCGGTAAATACCGATTTAGTAATGCCCATTGATTCCTATGGGTTTCAATGCCCATAGGAATCAATGGGCATTACCGAATCGGTATTTACAGAATCAGTAAATACCGAATCTTAACGGTTCGGTATTTACCGATTCTGTTATACCTACATCCCCCCCCCCCCCCCCTCTATGTTACCACTTCTTAAATACCGAATCGGTAAAATTCGGTATTTAAGAAGTGGTAAAATAGAATTACCTACATCTAGCCCAAAGTTTGCTTTCAGAAGAAAGGGCGGGAAACCTATCTAATATATTTTTACTATTGAAAAAGAGATATACTAGCATTTTCCATGTTTTATTATCCCTTTTCCAAATATTTTCACAATCTATATTTACTTTATGTATTTAACTACCTGTTTAAGGAAAGTAGGTCTCTTACTCGATTTAAGAGGAATCATGGAAAAAGTGTACTTTTTTGTCAGGAGAAAAAAAGAAAAGTACTTGTAATAGTGGAAGCACATTATACTGGCTATTATATTTTTTCTGTTGACCATCCCAGCTACATTGAAAATAAAAATAAAAAAAGAGCACCCAATGCGCTGGTGACAATACAACCTTAGAAACAGACATGTGGAAAGCAAAGTCCCACAGAGCATTCTTTAGGAGCATGCCAGGCATCCCAGAAGCAACGCTGCAAAGTGCTGACAGTCTGCCGTAAAAATGCTTGCATACAGTTTGAAAGCTAGCTAATGTAATTTCGAGGTAAACATCGCTGTTTGCATTATTCAATCAAGTGTTCATGTTTATTTTCCTAGGTTACTGACATTTTCCTACAGCGTTTTTTTCACCCACCAGTAAGATCCTTCCGAGCAAATATACAAGACCCCCGAGAGAACTCAGTATCCTATAAATGTATTCAAATCATTTTAGTTTTGAAATTGCAGCCACAAAAACAGTAACGTCAAACACATACAAGTTAAATTGTACATTATTCCACTGTCAGCAAAAAACCCACTCTCAATCATTCTTAAAGTAAACATGTTTGCTTAACAGGAATTCATATTAACCAAGTATATTCCGATTTTCCGACATATAAAGAGAACTATAATTTACAGCACTCAGATCAAATATTCCAGGAAACAATTTCATATAATATCTTGAAAATATATTTAATGCTCCTTTAATGGTCTGAAAGTGAAAAATCAAATCTAGACTGTATGCTTGTTAAAGTTGTACATCTTACCTCCGAATACAAATCGTGCACTGACGGGTTCTTTATTCAGAAGTATCATTTCTGTGTGGTCATTTGTGAAAAGACCGCCATCCTTGTGAATAAACGTGTCCTTCCTAGGAATCAGAAATGGTACTCTCCCCAGTAGCGGCTCGCAGCAAAGGCAAAGGAGCTTCGCCCCACTGCTTTTAAACAGTGTAACTAAAGGAAAAATAAAATGATAATAACCGAATGTTATTATCATTTTATTTGTTCCTGCTGCCTTGTGGCTGGGGTGTGCAGGGCTGCTCTGAGAGCAGTGTAGGAGAGGAGTGATTTGTCTTTTCCAAGTGCACATGAATGCTTGGCTGGCCCTCCTGGGCTATACAAATATTCATGCGCACTTTGCATTTTCTCCCCATGCTCCAGCCTGCATGGAGAACATGCACAGGTCCCCATTCCCTGGCTGAGCGCCGAACCACAGCGCTCAGACTTAGTCAGGTGAGCCTGGGTGCTTCTTGGTTCCTGTTCCAGGTGAGTCCTGATGCGGAGGAGAGATTCGAGAGACACAGTGGCGATACTATTTTTTTTACATTAATCACGGCCAGTCTCCCCCGATCCGTGCCGGCTGCCACTGACTGTCCCACTCAGTGACTTCCTATTTGGGATTAAACTGGATAGATCTTACATCTTGTTTTTTCCTCATCTCTGCTCTCTTTTGCTTCTGCTCAGGTAGCTTATTTCACAACACTATGGCGATAAGTGAAGTCTGTTTGGACTTACTATTAACAGTCCTGAGCTGCATAATTTCTGAGTCTGTTGTTGGGAAAGAATTCATCTGCTACACCCCTGTGACTACCCCTCCACCCCTCTTGCCTCCCGGGACCAGCTAGCTTAAAGGCAAACCAATATTTCATGAAAAGTTGTATTTCAGTGTTGGACTTGGCCCTTCTGGCAGGTTCACCCCTGAACTTTTTGCCTTTTTAATGTTACATCATTATAGTAATTTCTGGTCTTTGCGCACTTTTGCACTGTGGCGTAGTGTAAAGTGCGTGCGCTCTCTGAGTGCGTGTGTGAGAGTGGCCTGCCCTCCCATAGGAATGCATGGGGAATATATGTGTCCATGGTAATTCCTGATGCATGGGGAGTGCAAGGTCGAGTTTGGTATGTGCGAACTCATGAGATTGAATGCCGCGCGATGATATGTGTGGCTTTAATCTGTCTAGTGTGGAAGTTCCACTTCTAGAAGTTGGCACGTCTGTGTAATAAAGGTGAAATGACTGTCTGGCTTGTGATTGGCTGGAGCTGGCTGGTGTGCCTGGCTCCAAGAGTCTGGATGGGTCTGCCCTTGTGGTGAGTGGAGAGATCTGCATATTGATGGCAGAGAGGAGTGCACCTGGGACCTGAATAGGGCTGGGCTTTCCCTACACAATGCTGGCTCCGCCCCCTGTCGTGCGACTGATGACCCTAGCCTGTCCAGTGAATAGGGAGAGGGGCTGAGCAAAACAAAGTGCTCAGGAACCAGTTGCATCTGGTTCGCCCCTTGCCTGTACCTGTGGAGACAAAGGAAATGTCTGTATAACAGAGGGGCTGTGACCCCATGAAAATGTTCTTGTTTTCCTGACTAGAATCTACCAGGGGCGTGCTGCTGCTGGGGCCCAGGGGAAGGCTTGCCTCCCTGGGCCCTGCCCAGCCCCTGGTTGCCTGATGGACTTTGTTGCTGGATGACTTCTCTCTGGGACCCTTCTGCCTTTCCTGGGGGACTGGAGGACTCCCCTTTGCTGAGGAGCTGGTTGCTCCCTTTATTTGCCCCAGGACTTTGCTGCCTCTTTTAGTGTCCTAGGAGCGCTGTGCTTGTCCTGGTCTTTTTGACCCTTTAAGAGGGAATCCCCTGGTGGGGAATTCCCCATGTGATCCTGCCTGGCGGGTGCCCACCCCGCTAATTGATATATTTTGCTGGCAGGAGCCTACCCTGCATTATGCCTGCATCTGTATTTTTAAATTCGGGTGCCTACCCCGATGATGACCGCAGTTATATTTTTATTTAAGCGTGCCACCCCTTGTTATAGGCGCCTTAACGGGTGCCCACCCCGTTTCTACTTTCATTTTAAACCTCGAGGGTGCCTACCCCTCTCTGTGCCCCGAAAATCACCGCCGCGGCCCTCGCTCCGTACACAGGAAGTCAAGCACCATAGTGCCTGACACGGGGCGGGACTTCCGGCTTTGAAGGGAAGTCCCGCCCGCAGCCGCGCTCTGATTGGGGGAGCGCGGGAAGGAGGAAGGCCCAAGAAAAGAGAAGCCACCGAGCCGCACAGGCTCCACTCTGAGTCCCGGTCTCGAGATGGGGGACCGGGTGAACAGGGGCGCTGTTGGGCGGGACTCCCAGGGATTGGGAGAGCTCCGCTACCGCCGCCTGTGTCTGGAGATGGGGGTGCGTGAGGCACATTGCCGGTTCCTGACCCCCCTGTGTATTTGAGGGCTCGGGATTGTTTCTTCCATTGGTGCCCCCCCCCTGGGCAGCGAGCCACCCCAGCGGTGGTCCCAACAGTTCTAAAATCCAGATGGCTCCACTGACGGGGGCATTGGTTTAGAGCCCACGAGGCTCCAAGGGGCCACATTTCATTTTCAAGCCAGAGAGGCTCCAACCACGGTGGCATTTCACGGGGTAGAGCGGCCCCGGTTGGCAGCGGGCAACTCCCCCAGTTTGGAGAAGCACATTTCTTTTGAGCCCACAAGGCTCCTGAGGCCCCATTTGTTTGTTTCGAGCCCACGAGGCTCCAGGGGGCATTTGTTCTAGAGCCCACGAGGCTCTAACGTTGTTCTTGGGGGCACAGTTGTTTAAGAGCCTAGAAGGGCTCCCCAAGATGCCCATTGGTGACCAGAGCCTGGAGGGTTCCCAAAAATGTGCATATGTTTGTTCCAGAGCCAGAGGGCTCCAACGTTTTGGCGCAGTTTTTGTTCTGAGGGCTAGCAAGAGCCCCTGTCGCAGTTTTGTCCTCAGCTGCCCAGCAAGTAGTGGGCAGCTGCACAGTTTAGGGATTCCTTCCTAGGGACATACCTTTGGACTCAGGAGTGAGTAGCACTCCTCCATCCCTACCTTGGCCTTCCCCAGCTGCGCAGCACTTAGTGCCAGCTGCAGCGTTTAGACCCTGTTCTTGTCCTCAGCTGCCCAGCAAGTAGTGGGCAGTTGCTACGTTTAGGTTTTGGTGCAGTGGCGCAACCTGGATCCTAATGTGATTTATGTGCTGTTATGATTTGTGTGCTATTAATTTTTGGGTGTTAGGAAATGTACTGTGTGTAGTATGTTTTACGCACCCTGTGTTCTGATACCTCTAGACATATGTTTATGCTTAGGAGGTTGTTTTATCTAGTATGAGTTATACGAGTGAGTTCATGTTTCCCTGCATGATATATGCCTAAGGTGGTTAGGATTGCGTAGGAGGTACTTACCTTTTACCAGTGGTTACTGGTTGTGGGCTACATTTGCTATTTGGTGCTACAAGTATTATATGTTCTAAAAGTGCTAGTTCCAAAAGTACTTATTCCTGACAGTGGTCCACGTGGCCCTGTCTCGTGTATATAATCCCTTGTAAATATTGCCCGTGCCAGTTGGCACAATGTACATCCTGTGATTCTGATTCTGATGCGTTTTGATAATACAAAGGCTATTTTTGATATAATCTTGTGTGGAGTTCCTTTTTTGGGGGGCCTTGGATGTTGTTGCTAGTGGGTGAATGCGCAAATGCTTTACACATTGCCTCTGATATAAGCCTGACGGCTCGTGCCAAGCTACCAAGAGGGTGAGCAGGGGTTATCTTGGAGGGTGACTTCCTTGCCCTGACGTAGAATGGTGGTTTCTGCCTGGCTTTGGCGCAAGCCTTAGCCAACCAGAAATCGCCATTTCTAACATTCAGTATGAGAAAGACTGTATATATATTTGAAAGATCTTTCTGAAAGATAGGTTACATTCATCATTGTTAATCAAATAGTTTTACAAAACTATATCTTGGGAAAATGAAAACACCGGGCCACGTGCTATTCTCCCATTGTACCAGCCCTGAATCAGCCTGATCTATTTATTATTATATGGATAAAGGTGCCAAAAGCTATGCAGATAACCTTCTCCTTCAGCCTGTGCACAACATTCTATCTCAGAGCAAGAGCCACAAGACACCATCCTACCACAGGATTTAACCATTTCTTCTTGTTGACAAGGTAAAATATCCTGTTGCTCCAAGAACTGAGGTAAGTCTCACTATATGAACTGAGATTTGGGGGGCATGTCTCACACTGCACCAGTGACTCTAGACTCTTACACCAGCCCCTCTTGTGAGTGGCCTGTTTCAGAGCCAACCCCATAACATAGGTCATTCATCTGACAACTATGCCCCAGAGGCTGAGCCCATCACCAGCACTGCTGCTGATATGCTAGAGAGGCAGGTGGCAGCCTATTATTCAAGCAGAGACTCTTACTGCAGAAATAAACAAAATAAGACATCTTCCCCCAAAGTTTGCCTGCCCATCCCAATAGATTGTAGGGAGATAAAGAGAAATCTGTGAGTCTGCCTCTTATGCCAACACTAAACCAATCATGTTTAGAGGTCACCTCAAAGTAGAAGATGCAATGATCCATGAATATACTATCCAGCCAACCCTTCCTGCCAGTCCCCATATCTTGAAAGAGCACCCTTGTTACTAATTTCCTGGTGGAAACACAGGCTCACATATTAGGACAAGATGGTGAGGTAAAGGGGGTATTTTTCCTCAGGACCCAAACTATACATGAATCCTTATGCCTACTCTCGTCCTCAGAAAGGTTAGCTCCATGGTACACTAGTCAAACTTTTATGATTTTATTCACACTTTTGCTTATAAGAAAAATTGGATTCAGTTCTTAGTCATATGAGCTAATTCTGTTTCTACACTGCAGAAGTGCAATATGCCAACTTTGGATCAAGTCCTGGAAGTCAACGAAAGACACAATTGACTGTTGTTCTGTGTACATTAAGAACTCTTACTTCCATGTAGCTATGAACAGGAAGGTAGGAAGTACATATGAGTAATTTTGAAAATGCATACTATCAGTAAGAGGGATTGCATTATGGTCTCATTAGACCCAACATAGTTCTTTACAAAAAGGATTGTTCTTTGGATGTGTTTCTAGATGGCCCATTGCCATTTGTAACTGGATGTTAGAAGTTGGGTCTCTAGTTGGTAGAAGTTCGCACCCTGTCCATGTAGGGACCACAATGCTAGTCAAGGTAAGCTAGATACACAATTTAAATTTCCTGTGTAGGTTGGCACAGAGCGGGCAGGCTTAATGTAAGAAGCAATATGTAAAGTATTTGTGCAACACACACACACACACACACACAGTAACACAACGAAAACACCACAAAAAGAGTCCACACAGGTTTGCAAAGATAGCGAATATTTATCTGAGTACAACAAGACCAGAATACCACAAATCCAAAAACTAGAGCTAGAGTTTTGAATTTCTAAAGAATAAACCAAAAATAGTGCTTAGAATTCAATTGCGCTAAAAGGTTACATGAGGTCGCACTAGACTGGGGTAAATCGAAAGTTCAGTCTCACTACGATGGAGGGCAGACTGGCTACAGGACTTAGACAGGTCCCACTAACAAAGTACCTTGGATGAGGCAAAGTGGTGATGTTGAAGACTCAAGGTGAGGAGTAGAGGAGGTGCTGTGTCGATCTGAAGATGGAGGTGATCCATGCCATTGACAGAACTCTTGTATGATGTAGGCACTGTGTCTTCTTCAAGCCGTGCAGACAGTCATCATCGAGCTGTGCTGGCTTAAAACCACTGTAGTCGAGCAGCCAATGTGTTGGAGTCGAAGGGCGATCTGTTAGTTCCAATCGGTGCAAAGTCGCTGCTGCGTCAACGTTGATGTAGAAAAAGTTGCAAAAAACACTTTTGAGGGCAAGAACTGGAAGAAGCACCTGAGGCAAGGGTAGAGCTCCCATATGGCAGAGTCCAACAGCACCAGCAGAGTTGTAGCAAGTCTTTAATGACCTTGAGACTTTAGAAAACAGGAGGCAAGCCAGAAAGCCCTTGGAGTCAATTTAGTTTCGAGTGAGATGGGTCCAGTCCTTGATCGCAGCAGGGCAAAGATCTGCAGGCAGCAGGGATAGCTCAGCACAACTGTTAAGCAGTACCTCGGAATAGGCGGTCAAGCACAGTGGCAATCCTTGTAGCACATATATGTAACAAGAGGGGGAGAGAGAGAAGACAGTGGATTCAGTCTCCCTGGGCAACGCAAGTAAAAAAAAGTGGAATCCACTAAAGGGTTAATGTGGTCCCCACTGTGGTGGGGAGCACACAGTGTTGTTTTTGTACCCCTCACACACCAAAAGGACCCTTGGTGTCATTCTACCATCATTGGGGTCTTCGCACCCCTCTACGGAGTGCGGCGTGCTGCGACCTATGGATACGCGGGAGCACTTTTAAGTGTGGCTTATGTGTGGTAGAGTGTGGGGCATGGAACGTGAGTGATGGGGTGGTGAGAGTGATAATTAAAAAATAAATGGCACGTGTGGAAAAAAACTTTAATTACACCCCCGGCTGGTATTGTTAAAAAAGGGGGTGCTCTGCGAGGTTACTACTGTAAAATTATGTACAGCTACCTCTTTAGTGCGTCGACATGGACATGTTTCGGAGTATCCAACTCCTTCTTCAGGACGGGAAAGCACAAAATTCCCCACCTTACTCACATGTGTGTGTGTTTTAAAGTGTATTATACAAAAATTAAAAAAATTAAAAAAGAACTATAGGTGTATGTGTACCTATCGTTTTGTTCTGCGCAAAGTCCTAGCGCCCAGTTGGCGGATAAATTGGACCTGGAGGGAGAAAAGTATACAATCAATACCTACCTCCTGTTCAATGCATAACTTATTTAAGCAGGTATCATTAACCTAAAATACCAAGAAAAATGCACATTTAGTTTCACATGTAGGGTTGCTGATTGCCTCCAGATAATCATGTACCCTGTAAAAAAGAAGGAAAGAAACAGACACACATAAAGACACTAGTATGACACATATCTTTGATGGTTCCAGTCTTATCCTAGATGTTAAGGACAAAAGAAAAAGTACTATTGTAGGGTTGAGCCTTACTTATTTCACAAGTTACAGTGCCTCATGAGCTTTTGCGCCAGATTGGGCAGTCCAATCACGCTAGATTCAGCTGTCTGTAGATATTAGAGAAAATGAGGCTTTTAAGGTTTAGTTCAAAGTTTTACCTTCGTTTACCAAAGCTGCCTCTAAGTTTTCCCACTCACCGTTCTCAGGACAATGCTCCTCTAACTGCCCCTCAGCGCTGCTCCGATGATAGTGCAGGAGGATGGGGGAACGGGGCTTTTATACCTCTCAGGCGTTGAGTTATTGCCAATTAGTTAATCAATTACCGGCGGATATGTGGCCAAATAGGAGCATAAGGTCCGCGAATGACGTTGCCTGCATCATTAGATTAGTTTCACCCACGCACACAAGTTTGGAGTGGTAGCCCTTGTGCGCATGTGCGGGTGTTAGTGGCCGGTCTTGGTGCATGCATGGGAGATAGAAAAGAAGTGTTTGGGCGCATGCGCAGATGGTGCGTGATCCCGCGGTTAAATCGGGATTAATCACGTATAATAAAATACCGCATCACTGTATTTAGTCAAAGGTGTGGGACAATGGGTTATTAACGTGTCTCATAATTAATAGACAGGACAAAATTATCAGCAGTTTGAAGGGAAGAAGGTTGTTCTGAAGTGGGGGGTGACTTCAAAGCAGTTCCTAGAAGTGTACAGGTCCCCTTTCATCCCAGCCCTGTCAGCTAGGCTATCTGGGGGGGGGGTAATCAGACCTTTCTGTGGGGACAGGACACAGCCTATTCAAATGTAAGTGTCAACTCCCTCTGCCCCTTCCTATCATAAGGCAGATGAGTCCTATATCACACCCACCATTCCTATGTTTGTGGCTGTCTAGAGGGAATGCACAAAGTGTGGCTGTCATCCAGCCCAGACGTGTATTGGAGACAGGCTGCAGGCACACAGAGCAAAGTTAAGAGTAGGGAAATGTCCACTTTCTGAAAGAGGCATTTCTAAAATAGTAATGCAAAATCTAACTTTAACACTAAAAAGTATTTATCATTACCATTCCAAAGATATGTTGCTCCTTTCTAATCAGCAGTTACAGTTTAAAAGTGGTTTAAGGGATTCCCAATGCTAGCCTATGAGAAGAGTAGACCTCACAGTAGTGAAAAACAAATGTGGCTGTTTGTCACCACCAGGACATGTAAAACTTAAAAGTACATGTCCTACTTTTTGCTTATGTAGTACCCTGCCTAGGGCCTACATTAGGGGTAACTTATGTTTAACAAATAAGCTTGGCAAGTGGTTTTAAATAACAAGCTGAAGTGGCAGTAAACTGCACCTAGAGGCTCTGCAGTGGCAGGCCTGAGACTGCTTTGAAAGGCTACTTGTGTGAGTGGCACAACCAGTGCAGTTGGCTCACTAATAGCATTTAGACTATAGGCCCTGGGTTTATTGTATACTACTTTCTAAGAGACTTACAGGTAAACTAAATTTGCTAGTCAGGTATACACAAATGTCACCATGTTTAGGGTAGAATCGCATGTACTTTAGCACTGGATAGCAGTGGCAAAGTTCTCAGAGTCCTAAGGCTAACAAAAAGATACAGCAAAAAATGGAGGTAAGCAGGCAAGAAGTTGGGGATGACACCCTAAGGATGAATGAATGATTACAAACTTGGTATAGCGCATGGCTACCCGAAGGCATCCCAGCGCTTTGTGACCGAAGCAGAGCACCACTCCTCAGCAAAACAAGAGAGTCTTTAGTCGTTTCCTAAAAACAAGATGGTTGGGTTCAGACTGAATGTTCTCAGGGAGTAAATTCCAGCTTTTAGCTGCATGAACGGAGAACAGACGGCCCCCCATACGCGATCTCTTAACCCTCGGGACGGTCAAGAGATTAAGATGGTTAGACCTAAGGACTCTTGAGGATTGATATTGACAGAACAGAGTACGCAGGATAGCCGGGCCATTGTTAGTTGTTGATTTGTGGGCCATACACATAGCCTTGAATCGAATCCTCTCCTGTACCAGCAGCCAATGTAGGGAGCGCACTGCGGCCTTCGCAGAGCAGTGTCTCGGTACCTCAAGTAACAGCCGGGCTGCACAGTTCTGAACCGACTGAAGTATTTTAATAGTGCCCTCCAGGGCTCCAAGATAGATCGCATTGGCATAATCCAGTCGGGAAAGTATAAGGGACTGGACCAGGAGCCGTCTGGCCTCAAATGGAAGAAGGGTCAGAACCTTCCTTAACAGCCTGAGCAGTCCATAACAGGTCGAGGCAACCTTTCCGGCCTGCACCTGAAAGCCCAGAGATGGATCGAGCCAGACTCCCAGACTCTTGATTTGGTTCTTAGGCATGGGGGGAGGGCCCAGACACTTCGGGCACCAGGGATCGAGATTAATGGGGGCTTTGTATCCCAGGAGCATAATCTCGGTTTTTGAGCCGTTATGTTTTAAGAAGGAGGAGTCCATCCATTTGAGCACCCTTGTGAGACGGGGGCAGATTGTTTGTCCCAAGGACCACATCTTCCAACCTGGCGAGGGAGACAACCAACTGCGTGTCATCGGCGTAGGTGACCAACTTGATTCCCCAGGGAAGCACCACCTCAGCCAAAGGCCTCATGTAGATGTTGAACATGGTTGGGCTCAGTGATGATCCCTGGGGAACGCCGTAATGCAGTGGAAGTTGTTTAGATGCAGATTCCTCTTCGAAAATTGAGAAGGTTCTTCCTTCAAGAAAGGATTGAAGCCATTTTAGGGCCACCCCTGAGATACCAGCATCCCGCAGGCGCCGGCTCAGCAGTGTGTGGTTTACTGTATCGAAGGCTGCGCTGAGGTCCAACAGGACCACCGCAGCGCAGCCTCCCGCATCAACAATTTTCCTTGTTTCTTCCACTACAGCGACCAGCGCGGTCTCTGTGCCCTGCTTAGTTCTAAACCCCGTTTGAGTCGGGTGAAGGGCTCCCTCGTTTTCAATTAAGGCAGATAGAGCCAGGTTGACATGCTTCTCTGCTATTTTGCTAAGCCCCGGTAGCAAGGAAATGGGGCGATAATTGGCCCAGTCCTCTGGGTCAAGGCTAGGTTTTATTAAAAGGGCCTTAACTCTGGCTTGCTTCTATAAAGGTGGAACCACACCAGTGTCCAGAGAGGTGTTGATGACGTCCCTGATGACTGGGGCCACAATCTCCGAGACCTGTTTGAGTACAGATGGCAGAGCGATATCTGAAGGTGACCCAGATTTGAGGTTATCGAGAAGTCTTTCAACCGTAGGAAGATCAATCAGCGGGAAAGCATCAAGGGTTGAGAGCGGTGCATGCACAGTAAGATGGGTGGTGATGTCAGTGTTATCATTAATACAGAAGGCAGAATAAATATTAGACACCTTTGTGGCAAAGAAATTGGCTAGCTCCTCGCAACGTTTCTGAGGGTCAGGAGCTTCATTCGGGGACAAGGGGACTTGACCAGGGATTTAAACATTTTATAAATTTCCCTAGGGGAATTAGCGGCTTCAGAGATCTTCACCTGATAGTAAGATGATTGAGCCAATTTTAATTGATTCTAATATGCCCTAAGGGCCGATCTATATTCCTTTTTATACTCAGGGGAGAAGTTATTTCTCCATTTTCTTTCCGCCCTCTTACAGGTACGCTTAAAGTTTTTCAATTCCGCGGAATACCAGGGCATTTTATTAGTACCGGCGCGATGGAGTACTTCTGTTTTTTGGGAGAGTGAGGTCTAAGGAGGTCTCTATCCACTTATTGAAGGCCTCATTAGCTCTAACGGGGTTATCACTGAGTAGGGGGGGGACTTCTTCAGGGAAGCTGCCAAGTCTTCCACGGGAAGTTTCGACCATGTCCGGCCCATCTTCTTAGAAATTTCTACCCAATGGGAGGGGTCAGCCGGGGTCCACGTGAATGCGAGCAACGCATGATCTGACCATGGGACAAAGAGTGATTCCACCCAGCACATATAATTGAGGTTGGTAAAAAAATGGTCTATCAAATGGCCCGCAGAATGAGTGGGTCCATCTACAATTTGTTTAAGTTGCAGTGTCCCCATTCCCTCCAACAGGTCTTGTGCCGCAGGAGCCTCTAACTCATCAAGATGTATATTAAAACCTCCTAAAATGGAGAAATTAGAAGTACTGCTTATAATATGAGTAATCTCATGAAGACCACTACAGAAACTGTTGTGAGCTCCCGGTGGTCTATATAGCAAGATCCCCGAGAGGGTACATGTGGGGGAGAAAGAAATAGCGTACTCCATACTCTCACACTCTGAGAGCGGGTTGTCCGTAGTTCGGCACTTATAAGAATTTTTATAGACAATTGCAATCCCTCCTCCCCGTCCGGATTGACGGTCATTCCTGCATATCCCATAGCAGGGAGGCAATGCGCAGACTATATCTGGGCCCGAGGCTTCAGCTAGCCATGTTTCCGTGAGGAAAAGGACTTCCGGGACACGATCCTCTAACAAGAAACGGATTTCATGAGCATGTTTTGGCAGGGACCGACAGTTCAATAGCATTAAGGAAAGGGATTTTGGGTAAACGGTGGTTGGCAAGCCTGGGGTCTGGGGATACAGCTTAGGTTTACAATGAGAATAGGGAACCATCACCATCCCAGGTAATGTCAGGTGGGGGCAAGGCACAACACGAACCCTCCTCAAGTCCCGGAGCTGGTCCCCACTGTAAGTCAGGTTACCTGCTGCACTCCCTCCCAATCTCCCAGCCCCTGGTCCCGTCCTGTCACGGACGGGCACAGACGGGCTTTCCATAGGCGGAAAAGGCGCGCCCGCTGACCGCGTCCGCTGCGCGGAGGTATGGACATCTTAATTTATGCGCTTCAGGGCGAGGGCCTCCCTTCTTCCCCACAGCTAGAGAGCTAACCTGCCTCCACTCCAAGATGGCCGCTGAGAATTGCCAGCTGCCTCCGAGCCACAGAACCACTCAGCACCTAATCAGCTGAGAAGGGTCACTACAGTAGCAGTAAACGGCGAAAAATAGAATTAAATGCCTGCTTAAAATTCAGACAATCTTAAGGTTTTATTAAAATCAAAACCAACGTACAGGAATGCAGTTTAAAAGAAAAGAGCTAACTCCCGGCTTCCGCCTCAGGAGTGAAATGCAATGCACTAGGTCTGATCAGAGCCTTCAGCTTGGCTCAATTTATGCGCTTCAGCGCGAGGGCCTCCCTTCTTCCACACAGCTAGAGCGCTAACCTGCCTCCACCCCAAGATGGCCGCTGAGAATTGCAGGCCGCCTCCGAGCCGCAGAACCACTCAGCACCTAATCGGATGAGAAGGGGCACTACAGTAGCAGTAAGCTGCGAAAAATAGAATTAAATGTGTGCGCAAATAAAATTAAATGCGAGCTTAAAATTCAGCCAATCTTAAGGTTTTATTAAAATCAAAACCAACGTACAGGAATGCAGTTTAAAAGAAAAGAGCTAACTCCTGGCTTCCGCCTCAGGAGTGAAATGCGATGCACTAGGTCTGACAGGTCTAACACACGCCCCCCCCAGCTAAAAGTTGGGCAATCTACCCAACCTCCAGGGAGTTCTCAATACTAAGGTGGGAAAACCTGAATAGACCGTCAGCATTGGTGTGGTCTACTCCTAGTCTATGTTCCACCATGATGTCCATACCCTGTAGGATTCTCACCCTTTATTAGCATAAGCCACCTGAGGGGCCTGTGGTTAGTCAGAAACAGAAAGTGAGTGCCAAACAGGTATGTCCTCAACTTCAGTGTACAGACCAAAAGTAATAGCTTCTCTGGTTACAGCACTGCATCTTTGTTCAATGGGGAGTATCCTCCTGGAAATGTTCTGAGGCATCTGTTTGAATGATAAACTCCTTGGAGAAGTCAGGGGCCCTGAGCGCAAGGGCTGTGTACATGGGATGCTTCAGGGAATCAAATGCTGTTTTGCATGCCTCTGTCCAAATCACATTTCTACGCTGCTTCTTAGAAGTCAGCTCTGTCAAGTGGGCAATAATAGTGGCACATCCCTTAACAAACCACTTATAGTACATGTTGAGGCCCAAGAATGCCCCAACCTCAGTCTGGCTTTTGGGGGGCTCTAAGGCCATGATAGTCTCTATTTTGGCCTGGAGGGGCTCACCTTCATCTTTCCCACTAGGTGTCCCAAGCCCACCACAAACCCCTGCCCTATCTGGCACTTACTGGCCCTGATAGTCCGGCCTGTCTGTTGCAGAGCCAGCACTTCCTGGAGGTTAAGAAGCAGGGCCTTTCGACTGCTACTGAAGACAGCTATTTCAATCAGATAGGGAGCTGAGAAAGACTCCATATCGGCAAGTGCCTGGTTCACCAGCCTCTGGAACGTAGCTGGGGCATTTTTTAGTTCAAATGGCATCACTATAAACTGATAATGGCCCACTGGAGTGGAGAAGACTGACGTTTCCTTGGCACCTTCTGTTAGGGTGAATTGCCAGTACCCTGATATAAAATCAAAGGTACATTAGTATTGGGCAGCCCCTAACCTGTCAACAAGCGCCTCAAGCTGGGAGATGGGATGCGCATCCAACGGTGTCAAAGAGTTTAGCCTTCTCCAATCCACACAGAACCTCATTTCAGAGGTGGTGCCGGTGGGGTAACTTTTAGTACCAGAACCACCAGATTGGAGAATAGGCTACTGGAGGGTTCTATTACCTACAACTCCAGCATCTTATCCGACAACCTGTAAGATTTATTCTTAACAGAGAGGTTGTCTTATGTCCACATCATAGGTACACAGGTTAGTTTTCCCTGGAGTAAGGAAGAACAGAGAGGAGTACTGTCCCAACATTTGGTGACAGTCCCTCTGCTGCTTAGGAGTTAAAGTGGGGGAAAGGATTACTCCCTCAACATACCCATCTTTCTCCTTGGAGTCCAAGAAGTCAGGTGGAGCTTCACTCTCCTTTTCCTCTGCTCAATCTGTCAACAACAACATGTTGACATCTTGTAGGAATGTGCCTCTTTAGGCATGGTTAGCCTGCACTTTTTGCCTGGAACATGATGTATTTTCAAACGAAAGTGCACGGTGTCCCTGCTAACCAGGTTCCCAGTGCTAGAGCACTTTACTAAAACTGTACCACAATTGGCACAACTTCAGCAACCACTTTAAGCCACTAGTAAATGGTATCCCTGGCACCTAGAGGAAAGGGACTGAAGGGGGTCCAGTAGCACAACTGTCATATTTGTGCCACCCTGGGGACCCCTCACCAAGACCATGCAAACTGTCATTGCAGGCTACGTGTCTTGGTGCAGAGAAAATAGAAGAGTCGACAAGCCATACATCCCTGTGTAAAAACAAGGCCGTGGAAAACTGCGACCTGCGTGAAGCACAGCTGCCTACAATAATGTCTCTTTTAATGGTGAGCTTACTTTGATTAAATGAAACCCAAAAATGTTTGTGTGTTAGCTAACCAGAAAACATTTAGGCAAAGGAATTCCTTGTCCAAAACAGTGCTCAGTAAATATCACTGTCGTGAGATCAAAATAATCTTTATATAAATCATACATTTCGTTCAATATTCAAACAAGAGACAATATGTTACAGTTTGTTGTGTATTTACAAAAAAGAAAATCCAAAGATCAATCCCTATGCATTTCGGGTTAATTATAAACCCTTCATCAGGGGATGTAAAGTAAACAATGATATACAGTAAATGATGATAATCAATGAATTTATCTTGAGGTCCTCCATCCGGAGCTACAACAAAAATCAAACATGAATATATAATAAGTAACTGAATTATTCTCTTGACAAAAACACTAATAGGATTTGCACTCGAAAGGATTAAAAAATGTGAAAAAAGTTTGAGCTGGATTGAATGATAGTGCGTGGCCAAAAGAGAACCAAACAACAGAAATGATCTACAACCTGTGCCCTTAGTGTTTGATTGTGCCATATGTGATCACTGTGTGAAGTGTGATTTAACATGCATGTGATTACCACAACATAACCCCAAGTGAGCGTGTGCATACACAAACTATATGCAAAAAAAGCTTACCCTAGCTTAATTCATCACGGGCAATGAACCTGTGCACACCATTCCTCAGTTAAGATTCACAATCTTAGAACTCATTCACATCATGATTGGTATAGACATTAACACTGCTGTAGCATGCAGGGAAACACATTGGATTAAGAATTTAGGTACAGTGATTCCCGTAGAGCTAAATGATCACTATGAATTACTTTGTTTCTTATAATGAAATGTATCAATGTAAAATGTTCATTCTCATCTAAGAAGGATTTTACTGTACAGGATTTGCACTCTTAGTCCTTAATTCTCAAGACCCTTCACATACCGTCACCTTAATAGATTCATCCCCTTAATTTGATATACAATATTAGCGTAGGCACCATGCCCACGAGGGAACACATTGGATTTTTCCAATGGAGATTGACCATATCTTAACACTCGGATAATCGTTGTCCGAGTCTTTAAAATCTATGTTAGGTTTCTCATCTTTGAAATACATTTTGACTCCAGTAATTCACGGACCAGCATTCCCAAAGTACCGACAATCTTAATAATTTTCATGATACACTCATCTGAAATAGCTGTAAATGTCTGAACCAAAGACCCTTAGCATTAGAGAAGAGGATATCGAAGAACTTCTTAGGTGTCCATCCACACTCAACCCGGGAAATACTGCTATGAACCAAGTCTCAAAAAGAAACAAATAGGAACAGCCCTCCACGCGGAAGTGTTATTAGAACATCTTCACGCAGGCACTATACCATTCGGTCTCCAGGTCAAAAACGTACCAGTAATATTCATCGACCAGCCAGAGTACGTAGACGAATTCAGTCACATTGGGACAAAATGTTCAAGGTACTGGATGTTCCAGTCAATCAAGACAGCTGAACGAGTCAGTCTCAAAGCATTCAAATTTATTAAAGAACTGGAAGAGGCCCTCTTGAATAACTCAGCCATAGAAAATGCCCAAGCGCTATTGGTTACAATCGAAAAAGAAAATGAAACATTCAAGAAAAACACAGAAGACACAAAAAGATTGAAACTACAAAAAGATATTAAAAGCTTCTCCGAAAAAAGAACTTATCCATATCTTGATAAAGAATATTATAAACAGCCACAAAACACTGAGGCATTATGAACATATGGTGGACGAAGCAGACAACAGTTCCAAATGTTCTCAGACGCATCATATTCTTCAGAGAATTCGAGTGACACAGAACCATCAACAAGTTCAAGAACTAACCCTTCAAGACAATTTTTTCAGCCTGCTCCTTTTTTAGACAGAGGAAACAGACGGCCAAGGGGTCGAGCAAGAGCAAACACATGGTATAAACCCCAGTCCAGCCAGTACCAAGGCGAGATAACCACGAGACAGAACGTCTACCGATGGCAGAAGAAGACAAAAATCCTATCTACAACCTTTCGGACTACAATCTTTCCAACGATGAAATGAATGTGCTACAAAAAGGGATATCTTTCATACCAACTGTCAAGCCAAACCTGGGACAAACCAAATTGGAAATAATACAACTTTTCTGAAAAATGAGATTACAAATATTCTTTCAAGATAATCAAGATCAACCACCAAGGAGCTATTCTGGATTAAAGAATCCATCAATCTTTTTTCCCAACATAACTAATATGCCCATAAAACTCTTGACTTTTGAAAAAAATGTATTAAGGGATTTGAATGATTTGAAAAACAAAAACATCTATACCAAGTGGAATCTCACGAGAAACGAAAAACTGGCATTAGATCAACTGTCGAAAAACGATCAACTTATCATCAAGTCTGCGGATAAAGGCGGAGGGATAGTGATACTCCAACGAGACAAATATGAAGCAGAAGTTACACGTCAACTGGCGGACGAGAGCTATTATAGAAGAACAGAAGAAGACTGGAACAACAAGATGAAGTCTAAACTAGAATTCTTGATCAATATTGGAGAAGAAGGATGGCTCTCCAAGAAAGAGGCAGAATATCTCTTAGACAAAAATCCCAGGACTCCACTAATTTATGTCTTGCCAAAGATTCATAAAGACAAAAAAATCCCCCCGGCAGACCTATAATCTCCGGTGTTAATTCAATGTTAGAACGTCCAGCTAAATACATTGATACGTTTTTGAAACGTCTTATCAAAGATACAGCAAGCTTCATAAGGGATACCATGCAAGCTATTGTTCTCTTG
Organism: Lissotriton vulgaris; assembly: GCF_964263255.1. Taxonomy (NCBI): domain Eukaryota; kingdom Metazoa; phylum Chordata; class Amphibia; order Caudata; family Salamandridae; genus Lissotriton; species Lissotriton vulgaris. Next base: position 1,476,058,050 of record NC_141685.1, read on the forward strand.
GAAGACCAACTCTTTGAAGAAGAGTACGAGATCCTCGTGACCCTAGATATCGTGAGTCTGTATTCCAATATCCCTCAAGAAGCAGGCCTGGAAGCATTAAACATCTTTTTAGAGAAAATAGACATCCATATACTGTTTCTACTGATTTCCTCCTACAACTGGCAGGGATGTGTCTGAAATGTAACTTCTTTCATTTTAACGACCAACAATTCTTGTTTCTCTTAGTACATTATCAACCATTATCAAATCCCTCCCAGATGGCCTCTTTTTCTGGAAGAAACTAGTGAACAGCTGTGCATGTTGCATATGACACATGAACTCAAACTTGCTAAGGAAGCTTCGAAATGTAAAGTAAGATTATCTACTGTAGACTGGGGAGGACATTTGCTAATGGTGTTAAGCTTATTGTATGACAATTAGGTCTAATGTAAAAATACAAATCTCAGAAGAAAGAACTTGGTCTGATGTATTGGCCTGTTGAATTGATTAGAAATCATTTTTCTTGCAGGTTCTCACAATACTGTATCAACTGTGTATTTTATTAGTAAATGTTTTTGGACATATTATTTACTTAATTGTGTTTTTATTTACTTGTTAATGATTCTTAACTTTGAATAAATTATATGTATATTTTCATAAGCAATTTGCCTTTGATGTTGGTGGTGTTATGTTCTGGTGATACGAGTAAATGACTGAGTGTATGTCATTTGTTGTATTTGGATACCCAAAGGGGATTTCTGTCTTGATTGAGGTTATTTAGACAGCTGACTGATGTGTCAAAAGCCAATTCCAACATTCTTAGATGTTTCAGTTACACTGCTGGCACTCATGATGCACAGCTCGTGACAATGGCGCTGGGGCTGACAGCCCAGCTGCAGACCCCTGATAGCTAGGACAGAGGTAGATTGTACTATGCTTGTCCACAGTGGCTCTCTTTTCCATATATCTTTGTGGGTGGTCAAAGTAGAGATAATACTAAACAGTGAATGAACTATCATTCTGTGAGTACAAATCCTAAAAAATCAGCTATTGATGTTTAATTCCCATAATTCATATTTCGATGACCCAGCTATAGGTCCTACACCTCAATGAGATTCATTTAATTGCACAGTACTTGCCAGAATGTTTAATGACTGCATTATGCATATACATTGGAATATCGTGATGCCATGTTCATGAAAAAGTATTACAAAATATGCATCTCATCACACATCACTCTCTGCTAGACGTGTATTTAATATGGGGGAAGCACACGGTTAGTTGAGGAAATCCTAACAGGTGCGTCCATGCAGCTTTACTATACCTCTTTGTTGCTTCAGCTTGCAAGACATTATTCCTCTTGTGTTGTATATGGCACATTGGGATTGCACTGTGCTGTTCATTTCATTGTGGTAGTGTACATGTTCGTGTCTGATTGTGCTTCCAAGTTCCTGTGATTTACTTTCTAATTTCTTACATCAAGGTACTGAATATTATTTTATTATTCACTGTGCTTTTTAGTTTTAGCCACACTGAGATGTGTTGGGTTGGGTGTGTCTGAAATCCCAGAAGGGTTTTCAAGGGGTTATTAGGACCTAACACCCCAACTTACAGATTTCATCCTTTGGAAATGCTGATGGATCCCCTCTAGGTTAATGAACCTTGGCCACCACAGAGCTGGAACGAATATCCAAGTCATGCATACATCATCAACAGTCAGATTGTTAATGTTCAGTCGATGATGAGAGGTTGGTAACGTTTTTAAAACCTTTATTTATCTCAAAGGATTTGTATGGTTTTTGTCATCTTTATTCATATTAGTCGGTTTACAGGAATATGAAACAAAAGAATAATTAGTGACAGGAATCAATACAGAGTTTTCCATAAAGGATAATTGTCACTAAACTAGTTAAGAGGCTGATCTACCCTAAGATAGAGCCCATGAAGAGTTCCTTTTTGGAAAAGAGAAAAATAGAACTCCCATAAAGAGTCGTTCTGGAAACTCAGCCGAGTTCCATACAGGTGCAGGCGCAACCGTCAAATTATCAGTCAAGGAGGAATGATTGTTGCATTAGCATTGATCAGAAAAGGGTTTAGGTGAAGTAAAGAATAAGTCACCTTGAGCAACAGCTGTTGGTAACAAAGAGCTAGGATATGAAGTGACTCCCTGCAACGTCATAAGGGTCTGGAGTCCGCAGATCTTCTCAGCTCTCTAGTTAGGAAAACGTATTGATATAAGATCACACAATAATGTATGCAACCTTATGAACCATTAGTTGCACCCATCCAATGGAAAGCTCTCGTCCAATGGAGTTGTCAATTTCCAATGCCTTTTGTTCCGATTCTCACGGTAAACATTCACTCAGTTATGTAGTATTACATTGTCTCGTGCATTGGTAACATGGAGAAAATTTCTCATGAGAACCTCCTCACTTAAGCTAAAAGATACACTCTATGTCCATTGTGAATACAAAAGCGAGTTGAATATGCTGAGACAAACCTTCCAATTGTACTGGTGAGTCATACATAAAATATAACTAAATCGTTATTTATTCTAACGATCAGAGAAAGATTCTTTGGTCAACATAAATAATCTAGTGTGGTGTGATGAAGCTAAGGAAATATGAGCTTGAAGTCAGCACATTCTTAAGTGAGATGGAGGAATAGGCAAAATGTTCTAAATAAACGTCTATGCAGCTGTGAGCAGGAATTAAAAAAAAGGATTTGTGTGCCCACTAAAAGGACACATTTCAGATGTGCAGCAAATTGCAGGTTTACAGCTAGATTCATCAAAGTTCCTTTTTGCGAGTCAGTAATAGCGATTATTAAGGAATCGCTATTACAGACTCGCAAAACGGGATTCATGTACAAATCGCAATTCATTTTGCGATTCCTACTGCTTCCTTATTTGCGATTAGCTAATTGCGAATCGCAAATAAGGAATAACTCCCCATTCATTCCTATAGACCTAAAGGCTCATAGGAATGAATAGGAAGACATATCAATGTGCGAATCGCTATTAGCGATTCGCATTTTGAGTTTGCGATTTCAAGGGTGCAGGGGTGTCCAAAGGACACCCTGTGAGGAAAATCAGCCCAAACTACTACCGATGCCCAGGCTGCTGGCGCAAGGCGCCTCTTAGTTCCCATCTTGAATAGTTACCAAACAAAGAGACGGGCGCTGGAAACAGGGACACAAGAACAGAGTTTTATTACTCATGAGGAGAGCCTGTCATTTCAGACACGAAACACAGTGTCTTCGGGAGGTGCTCTAACAAGTTCTCTGAGACTGCGTCTTTTATACACAAGTTGATGATGCATAAACATTCCTTATTACAATAAAGACATTGTGAAGCAAGGAAAAGACATCCCCGGTACCCCCCCCCCCCTGTTCCGGTTTATTCCAACACGTGGCTACAGTAGAGGTCCTCACCCCCCCATACAATAGGAAGGGGCTACAATGCAGCAGAGTGTTCCACTGATTCCTTTGGAATGTGTGCGCCTGATCGGATCTCAGGGGGTGGGGAGGTCATGATCATTAGTAGCTCCTTTGAAGAGGGGCGAGTGCATACAGTAGCGGGCAATAAACTGTATCCTCAGGCTAAGGGATGACCAGCGGTCCGTGCAGACAGTCGGGCTCAGTGGAAGGGGTCATCAAAGGAGGGGTATTCAAGAAAGGAAGGGAGGTGTTGGTCAGGCGCGGGGTGTGATTCCCAGAGGCAGAGTCGCACAGAAGGAGAAGTCTTATGACCCGTGCAGGAGAGAGCGGGGGCAGCCAGAGTGCGCGGAGGAGGGGTGCCGGGAGTTTAACAAATGGGCAGAGAGGCCATGGTGTCTAAAAATGGTTGTTTGTGTGTGTGCGTGCATGGGTCTATGCTGGCGAGATGATGCGGTCAACGCTTCACGGTATTCATTCTGCTTACAGTGAGGGTATGATGAAAGCAAATGAAGGCCGCTTATGTGCATTAACATTGTCATTTTCCACAGTCGCCGCTTTTTAACATAAGTTAGTTCATTTTCCTGTTCTTCCCAATTGATGGGCGTACATATAGTCGCGTGTGGTCAATGAGATAGCGTTTGTCAATACTAGCAGATTGTGTATAACCATGATCAGTCGATACGGGTGGCACAATGCAGTACATATGAATTTACATTTGGTGGGTTATTCATCTAGGGATCAGCATACTACATACTACAGACGTTCTGACTTTCTCTTCGGTGGTATCAATGTACAGTAAAAGTGACCGATAAACATTTTGAAAACAATACAAAGCGGTTGAGGGAGGAATTCAGTTCAGTACAAGCAATCAGTCAAGGGAAAGGGGGATGACATCTTCGTCACAGTGTCTTTTTAGCAGCGAGCCATCACTGGTAGGCTCTAGTCCGTCTTCTTTCGTTGGCGCTGTTGAGCACCGGCGGTGGAGCTATGAGTCCAGCTCGGATCCAACTTTACACGTTGCAGGGTGCGATCTGTCCTCTGCTGTTAGATCACAGTCCTGTTTTCTAACTAGTCTTTTTAGGGGTGCCTCACGCCCGGCACCTGCATGTCCTTTTCCTTCCGTGGCAAAACCCTATTCTTCCTAAATGTCGTTCCTTTTTCTGAGTCAAAATCCAAGGGTTAGAATGGGGGTGTCGTTGGGTAATCGAGGGAAGAGAGGGCGGAGTGGAGTCAGATTCTCTGAAGCAGACCCAGGGAGCAAATGATAACGAGCAGGCAGGCCCATTGATCGGGCTCAGAGGGGCGGGGGACTTCTGGCACAGGTTGGTCAGCAAACAGGGGCTTCAGGGCAGCCCTTCATTCTTTCATTTTCCGTGTTTGAAAGTGGTGCCTCGTCCCGCGTCTCGTTGTTCTGCGGCTCCACCTTTGGTCCAGGTCATACGTGCTTCATGATCTGTGGCCAGGCTGAGCGTCACGTCCGGCCCCTCTCCTCCGGTGATTGTATATCCTTGAATGGGTACAAAACATGTTTTAGAGAACTGGCAGGAGAAGACATTTATACATTTCAATTCCGCCTTCAATCCTACGCGGTTTGGGGGTACGTTCATCGGTCACAGTCAGAAGTTATTACCATGGAGTATGTATGCAGGCATTTCTACTGAGTTTGTACTAAGTCTTATTTGGCGTTCATTCATGGCATGTATGGAGAGAAGTCAGGCTCCTATCGACTGTGTATTCTTATCAAACTCGGAATCGGATCCTTCAGGAAAAAAGACCCGTTTACTAACCCAAGTCCTAGCAGTCTTACATTTCCCTCCAGAGTCGGCTAATTCTAGCGAACGAGAGGGTGTACTAACATCTAACATCATGTGAAAGGGACAGAGGCTAAACATTCTTTTCCCGGAGAGCAATGGTTAATCAGGGTCATCAGTTATAATTCGGGGGCAACAGTTATGGAGCTGGGGTCAATCGGGAGAGACGAGGACGCTTTGGACATCCGCACTTGGGCGCAGAGGGGTGGGACAATCTGGGCATTGGGGGTTGTTTTTCTAAGGACTGAGAATAGAAGGCCATTGACGTATAGTCCCCCTATAAAAGGCCAGATTAGGGGACATCAGTCGTCTCACCTGTCCTTTCCTTTTTAGCCAATTCAAGTTCCTTCATTTTGCAGAAAGGAGAGGTAGTAACATGGCGAGTTACAATCGTTTGAGTTCCTGTCAATTTTGCCGAACACCTTTGTGTTCAAAAAGACCCAATTAGGCTCGTGCCGGCGGGGCACAACGTTACCACATAAAGGAAGAGGGAGTAGGGGGACTCTCATAGAGAGTGAGAGTCGTCCGCATTCTAAATGAACCACTTGGTACACGCATGACAGAGAGAGAGAGAGAGAGAGAGAGAGAGAGAGAGAGAGAGAGAGAGAGAGAGAGAGAGAGAGAGAGAGAGAACGTGTACAATAATAGGCCATTTAGTGCGCACACAACACAGAACAGCAGGGGTCAAGTAATATAGAAACACAGGCAGAAGGGCGACATAGATCCATACATTACGTACACACGAATTCAGGTGGAGGTGACAATACATGCAGTTACACACAAATGATCCAAGACAGAACATAGAACAGTTTTCTGGCCAAAAATATTTTTTCCTGCATGCTGCGCATTCTTAGTATCCTACTTAATTCACCTGGGCGTTGAGCTTTTTCCCTTTTTTCTTCTCTACACCTCTGCCAATTGGTCGGGAATTAATCCGGTCGGGCTAATACTCACAGTGGGGCCCTTGAATTATTTCTCTTTTTCTTTTCTAACGAATGATTTTCCAGGCTGAAGCGACAGAGGGGCATCAACCGGGAGGACAACGGGGCAGAGTTTACTCATTGGTGCGCGTCCTTGCTTGGTTGTATTACTTGGGGTATCAGGCGAAGTCATATTTTGCCATACTGTAATACCCCATCAAGTTTCTACTTCGGACCACTCCTCCAGTTGCTGGGTTCGGAGAGAGTCACTTGTAAGTAAGGGAATGCTATATCTTTGTTTGTCCGTCGTGTATAGGTACCATGTCCAGTTCCCTTTTTCCCCCCTCCATCGGTCGTTCGATCATTACTTAAGTCACGCACAAAATAATTCTCTCATCCGTCCAATTGTGTGCAACGTATGTTTAGTCGAGCTATACACATCAGGGCATGCACACGTGTGTTCACATCACACAAAAATCGTCACACTCTCAGGGGCTGTCCCCTCAGACAATCACGATTCTTCACAGTGCTAGCCTGATTTTCGCGCGGGACCATGGCATGTTGCTTAGCTCTTCTCCATACTTTAGTCGATGTCCCGACATGTCCTGCAGAAAGAAGGGAAAAAGAAAGGGGTGGGGGCAGCGTTTTAAAACACATCAGCGCGCATAAACCCGAAAATGTTTTTACCTACCACATACTCGGCCTATCTCCACAGGATGCGGTCTCTACCATCTCGGCGTTTAAGCCCAGAGGGACCGGTTGCGTGGGAGAGATAATTATTGATGGACTGAGGAAAAAGGATGGTCTACAGTGATCTAAGGTCGTTTTATGTCGGTCAGGCACGGAAACTAAAGGGGCTAGGTGGCATTTCCTTCGGAGTGGTTTAGGACATTTTAAAACAACTTCCTTGATACATGCGGCACTTAAAGTAGAAGCTGAGTACCAGGGCCTTTATTGATCGCTTTATGCTGCACGAAGAAGGAAAAATACATATATCAAAACCTGGAACATTCATATTCGCTGCTTCTGCGCACTACGCTTTTAACCTTCAACCTTAATCGAGCTGCTTTCATCCACCTATATTTCACTTATATCGGGGACAGTAGCCATACATTCGAAGCTTATCAATGCAAACGCTGCAGTTATACTTGCTTCTTTAAAAAACCTTTAATTAAAAATGTTGGTGCACGAATACGGGCCTACAACCCCGTGGGTCGGCCACGGAGCAGACTGGAACTGTGCATGAGGGGAACGGAGTCGGCGGTCATTGATTTCATAATGGAAAGTGCGACAAGTGCAATAAAATCATATCGAAACTTCATTTGTGAGCTAATATCATAAGTGTTGAAATTCAAACTTTCAGTAACCATGGTGTATCAAAACTTAACATCAATTCATTGTCCGAATGTTCAATCAGTACCCATTCTCATATCAATTCATTGTCCTAACACATAATCAGTACCCATCTTATATCAATTCATTGTCCGACTACATAATCAGTACCCATCTTATATCAATTCATTGTCCAACTACATAATCAGTACCCATCTTATATCCATTCATTGTCCAAAAACTACATACATATCTCATAACATCAAGGCTGAGCAATCGGGGTACAACAAGGAGCTGAAAGTTTCAGTTGTACCGGCGCCATTTTGGGTGAGGTCAGGCATATCCGAGTATGGTCAAGATGTCTCCCTCAACTCGTGGTCGGACCAGAACCTCTTTCGGAAGTCCAAACAGTTTCGTGAAAGGGGTAACAGAAGGGACTGGCGATATGAACCATCAGTCAAAGTGGGGGGAGGTAACAATCTTTCCTACCGGGTCATACTGGTGTCCCACCGGAACTGATCACGTTGGCAGTCTTGCAGGATTTTGGGCATTTCAAGACTGAGGCTGGTGCCGGCATGAGTGCGCCGACGTCTCGTGGTTCCCATCGGGGGATGGGGGCGCCCGCGTGGAGGGGTCAGGGTCCCCCGGCTCTTATAGAATCTTCAAGGTCGAGGAGAAGAGCATGGGACGTGCGCCGGTCCTGGGCAAAATCGCCGCTTTTCGATAGGGACCCTTTAAATGGAGCGTTGGGGTGTCGCTGGAAGCCTCCACCTGGGGAGGTGGGGGAGGCTCGTTCGCGCCGCCTCCCCCTCCCAGCGACCCCGCGCCGTTTCTCGGCTCCAGCACTTCAGGATGGCCGTACCAGGCAAGAAAGAGAGGGGGGGGTCGGTGGCATATGCAAGACATCCCCCCCCTCCATTGTCGCAGTCATCATTGGAAGTGCTGTCGCAGGCAACAATCCGGTGTTGTCGAAGCATGGCGCTGTCGCAGCCGATAGTCCAGCGTTGTCGCAGCCATTATTATGGAAAGAAGTGCTGTCGGCAAGGGACCCCGTCGGCCTCGGCTCCGGTTTTTCATGGCCAGAGCAGGCGATAAAGAGGGGGGGGGTCAGGGGCAGAGGCAAGACATCCCCCCCCCGTGGCCTGCAGGGCGGCAGAAGAAGGAAATGGGGAGAACAGCACATTTTCGGGCCTTCCACCCCACAGCCTCTCCTTCCGATGGCGGCCAGCCGGGCCCTTGCTCTGCACGCGTCGAGGCCTCGCCTTCCGGGTGGGCGTGACCGTGGACCTGTTGCACTTCGGGAGCTTCCGGAATGGGGGTAGGTGTCTGCTGATTTGTATCTATTTCATTTTACAGTTATTGGGCGTGGCGGGCGGTGGGACAGACATGTTTGGAGCAGTGAGGGGCGGTGAAGCCTAACTACCTTGTGTCTGCCTTGGTGTCAAGCTTGGCTTCCCTTGCCATTTTTATGTTTCTTATTGCGGGTTATTTCTAACGTTTCTTATTTTTAGGGAAGTCGAAAGCTCATCAGTGGCCTACTGATTTCGCTCGACTTCTTTTTCCTTCCTTTCCTAGTGTGTTTCATGCTAAAGTTTCTGTTAACAGGATATGGTGTTTACTTCATATTTTACATATGTCCTTTTTACTAGGGTGGGTGTCCTCCGGTTAAGCCAGACGATCCACCTCTAATAAATGGTCCGGGTGGAACTAGTTAATCAATCAGTGGGGAGTAGATAGGCATGACAGGTTACAACGGGGGACAAAGGTCCGCATTACCTACCCTTCACTACTTGCAAAGACTAGACAGAATATTTCTATTCTACGTTATTTGCAAACAGAGAATACCTCAAAAGAACTATTCTTTGAACAGTAAATGTCCAGACAATCAATCAATCAGTGGGGAGAAAAACAGGCATGACGGATTACAACGGGGACAAAAGTCTGCATTACCTATCCTTCGCTATCTGCAAAGGGAGACAGAATATTCCTATTCCTCTCTATTTGTAGACAGGAAATATCTCAAAAGAACAATAATCGATAAAATCGATAACAAACAATCAGTGGGGAGAAAGATAGGCATGACGGATTACAACGGGGACAAAAGTCTGCATTACCTATCCTTCACTATTTGCAAAGAGAGAGGAACGTTCCTATTCGTCGCTGTTTGCAAACAGAGAATGTCTCAAAGAGAACCCATACTTCAAGTAGCAACCAAAGCTAAATGAACCAATCAATGAACAATATCAGTATTTAAATACCGATTCCAATACAAACAATCAATCAATCAATCAGATGGGTAAAGCCATCCTACCAATCAGACGTAAAGACGTCCTACTTAACCTTACCCGGACCGGACCGTGTGGACAGTTCTTCGCCTTCCTCCTTCCAGCGCCCGATCGTTCTCTTACTTCATTATTTACCGCAGCATTCCTGTGGGGTTCCAGTCAGGACAGTAGGTCACCTGAGAGAGGTCCGTTCAGAATCGGTGAAGTTCATTCAATCGGCAGCCGGGCGAGGGCCCTCTCAAGGCAGGTATACTCCAATCGTTTCGACGTTCACCCCATCGTCTGGACCTCTCTTACCGGACCTTATGTCGCTGATGGGCCCCGCGTTGGGACGCCAATTGAGGAAAATCAGCCCAAACTACTACCGATGCCCAGGCTGCTGGCGCAAGGCGCCTCTTAGTTCCCATCTTGAATAGTTACCAAACAAAGAGACGGGCGCTGGAAACAGGGACACAAGAACAGAGTTTTATTACTCATGAGGAGAGCCTGTCATTTCAGACACGAAACACAGTGTCTTCGGGAGGTGCTCTAACAAGTTCTCTGAGACTGCGTCTTTTATACACAAGTTGATGATGCATAAACATTCCTTATTACAATAAAGACATTGTGAAGCAAGGAAAAGACATCCCCGGTACCCCCCCCCCTGTTCCGGTTTATTCCAACACGTGGCTACAGTAGAGGTCCTCACCCCCCCATACAATAGGAGGGGGCTACAATGCAGCAGAGTGTTCCGCTGATTCCTTTGGAATGTGTGCGCCTGATCGGATCTCAGGGGGTGGGGAGGTCATGATCAATAGTAGCTCCTTTGAAGAGGGGCGAGTGCATACAGTAGCGGGCAATAAACTGTATCCTCAGGCTAAGGGATGACCAGCGGTCCGTGCAGACAGTCGGGCTCAGTGGAAGGGGTCATCAAAGGAGGGGTATTCAAGAAAGGAAGGGAGGTGTTGGTCAGGCGCGGGGTGTGATTCCCAGAGGCAGAGTCGCACAGAAGGAGAAGTCTTATGACCCGTGCAGGAGAGAGCGGGGGCAGCCAGAGGGCGCGGAGGAGGGGTGCCGGGAGTTTAACAAATGGGCAGAGAGGCCATGGTGTCTAAAAATGGTTGTTTGTGTGTGTGCGTGCATGGGTCTATGCTGGCGAGATGATGCGGTCAACGCTTCACGGTATTCATTCTGCTTACAGTGAGGGTATGATGAAAGCAAATGAACGCCGCTTATGTGCATTAACATTGTCATTTTCCACACCTGTAGCACCCCTGAAATGTAAATGTAGACTGAAGTTGCTGCACACACATGTCCAAAGGACATATGTGTGTGTAACATACAACTTTGAAAAATGCACAAAAGTGCTTTTTTCAAAGTTTTCGCTATTTACCACGAAGTCAGACTTCGCGGTAAATAGCGGCCAAAAATAGCGATTTCGCAATTCAAAAATGGTTCATGAATTGCATTTAAGGAATCTCAAATAGAGATTCCTTAAATGCAATTCCTCGCAATTTAGCGATTTCGCAATTTGCGATTTTTGCATTAGGGATGATGAATCCCAAATGCAAAAATTGCGCTCACAAAGGGCCAGATTCTCAGAATCCGGCCCTTTGCGAGCCGATTTTTCAATGATGAATCTGGCTGTTAGCTTCTTACTGTGCATAACATTCAAGCTTCCTCCTTGCACAGTAGACATCTGTGATACCCATCTGGTAAATGTACATGTATTCTCAGATTTGATTGTATGATAAAATATTGTGGAAAGAAAATATTGTGACACACTAATATGGCATCAAGAAAATGGAGAACAAAAATATTACGTTTACATACTCTGCAAGTAAACTACAAAAATATTTAAAAAAAGATTTTGGAACAAAATATCAGCAAAAAGTTATGTATAGCAAATATCTATATACATAGCATTTTATGTAATTTATTTGCAATATTTAAGTTTAAAATCTTTTAATTCAAAATTCATGTAAAACTCTTTTGAATATTAATGAGAATTTTTAATAATCTGTATATAGTAAAAAAACTTAAAACAATACGTAACCAATCAAAAACAGAATAAAAATTAGCAGAAAAATAAAAGATTAACTGACATATATAACAAACACATTGAATTTAAAAACTACTATTAATAGGAACATAACACAGCTAAAAACTGAATTAAAAAATACAAATTATTTATATTCACTAATACCTTAAAAATCAAAAGAAATACGAATAATCCTAACTAAAAAATAGTAGGGAAAGAAGTGGAGTTTGAAATATTCAGATTCACTATTCCCATTCCAAAGTGAAAAACGAAAGTAGGAAAATTGTGCAGCTTTGCAGGTGGTTAAAGTTACCATTCCCACTCTTCTTTGAGTGACAGGTGGGAAAGCGTTGGATTTTGGAGGGGTAAAGTTTTCTTTTTTCCACTCTAAAGTAAGCAAGAGCAAAGAAAGTAGTGGATTTTGGAAGGGTTAAATTTACTATAACCACTCTATTCTGATAAACAGTAGGGAACGTGTTGGACGTCATAGGACTCAAATTTACTATTCCCACTCAAACATAACCAAAAAAGAAAGGACAGTGTTGGACTTTGGAGGGATTGGATTTACCATTCCTATTCCAATCTAAGCAACCGTAGGAAAAGAGTTGTGAATTTGGAGAGATTAGATTTACTATTGCTGCTCTTAAACTTAAAAATAAATCAATAAATGATGAAATAAAATATTCAAACATATTTAAAATAAAAAAGATGTATCCTTTAAAAATATATTAAAATAAATTAAATTTACATGTTCTATATTACAAATAAAGTAAACAAATATAAACATATTTAAAATAAATACATTTCCTTACTTCTTCTCTACCAACCCAAAAAATGCCTATGAACAATTTCAATTAATTAACAAAAAGCTATCAAAATGAAACGTTTTTAAATAAATGTAACTATTAAATGAAACAATTACAACTAAAACAATTAATAAATATAAAATGAATTCTTCAAATTGTGTAATTAAAATTTATTGTAAGAAGGGTGACACAAAATTAAAGAAATTATGCAAATTATGCCAGCATAATTTCAATTTCAAACTTATTTTCTCTGTGATTTCCTGCACTATGGTGATCTACTAGGCAACTGTTACTTTCTCTTACAGAACGGCATGTGTGAAGTGCAGCTGAGCTTTGTTTTTGATCATCTGTAAATTTCTAAATATTATGATAGTACAAGCCACATATTTGTTGCATTATGTGCTCTGGCTGTAATGCATGTGACAGTTTAGTTGCTAATTTTTATATATACATTGTTGTCACATTGTGATATGTGACAAGGGTGGATCCTACTACGGTTAAGTCACAGAGCATATCAGGGCCACTCTCTGTTTATTGTGTTATGTATTTTATTGGGGTTAGACCCATGATCACTTTGGGCCCGATTATGATGTTGGGCAGACCGCCACAGACAGGCCTTCGTTGTTGGTCCGACCAACATCTAGGGCAGCAGTTCAGTGCCAGTTTAAGATACTGGTGGTCGGAGCACATCGGTGGGGGAAGACTACTGCCTCCAACAGGCTCAAGGAACCCAATGGGGCAGGGGTTGCAGCTTAATCCCTACAATGGAGGCGGTGCCTGGGGAGGAACCACCATAGGGATTAGGATGCCATTTTCAGGCACCCTTTTTATGGATGTAAACACTGTCAGAAAGGGGTTTTTGGGACCCCTTTGGTGCTAAAGGACCATCTGATGTGCACCTTGGACTCGCAGGATACATACAATCATGTGCCCGTTCATCCCCTCTGCCAGAAGTTTTCTGAGGTTCTGCATTAAGGGAGTTTATTAGGGTCCGGGTCCTTTCGTTTGGCCTGAGGTCAGCCTTCAGGTGTTTACCAAGGTGGTGGCTCCTCTGGTGGCCTCCTTTCGCCTCCAAGGGATCCAGCTGTACCCTTATCTGAACGATTGGCTCCTCCAAGGTTCGTCGGAGGAACTGATCCTGGGGCATCTGGGGTTAGTGCGTGCCTCGCTCAGGGTACATAGATGCCCTTTCAGGACATGACGTTTATTGGGGCTTGGTTCTGAATCAACCTGAACAGGGTTTTCCTGTGGGATGCACAGATCCGGGTGCTTCAATCCTTGGCCCTGGAGGTGATGGGCAAGTCCTCTCTATCTGTTTCCCTGTGGTTGCGTATGTTGGGGGACATGTGTTTCTGGTGCCTTGGGCTCGGTTTGATCTCCCCCCTCTGTGGTTGTATCTGCTGTCTGTGTGGGATCCTTGCTCTAGCAACTTTGATCTGGTGATTTCTTTGTCCCCGGTAGTTTGGCACCAGCTGTCAATCTGGAGTGGGTGTGCTGTTACAGCACAAACCCCCTTTGGTGTTGATGATGGATGCCAGTGCATTTGGTTGGGTTGCGACTCTGGGGAACAGGTCATTGCAGGCTAGCAGGTCCCTGAGGGAAGGGTGGAGATACACCATTTGGAGGGAGCTGATGGCTATTTCCTGGGCTGCTGAGGGATTTCAAGCCTTGCTGTAGGTGCGCCACCTGTTGGTGTGTTCTGACAACCAGGTCATTGTGGCATATTTGAACAATCGGGGGGATTCAGTCTCAGTCCCTTGATGCAGTGGTTCGGCCTTTGTTCCCTGGGTGGAGCAACATCTTCTGTACCTGCAAGCTGTGTATGTTTTTTGGGTTGACATTGGGGAACTGGATGCACTCAGCTGGTTCGTGCCTTCCTCTCCCGAGCTGTGTCTGACTAGGGAGGTGTTTCAGCAGGTGTGCAGAAGGTTTGGTTCCCCAGTCTGAGGCTAATGGCTGTTTAGGGTCAGTGGATGGTGCTGTGCTTGCCTCCTACTGTGCAGACTGTCCTGCCTCTGCCTCTTCTGCGGCTCCACCTCTCTGTCTGGAAGTAAAGAGGTGGGGTTGCGGCGACAGGGGCTTCCCCGGCACCTAGCACTGGCTTTTCAGTAATGCAGTCATCCTTCCACTCTGAAAACCTATGAGCGACATTGGGGGGATTTTGACTGTTGGTGTGGTTCCCGTCATCTGCCTCCCTTGGCAGGTGCCCTCACAGATGTGTTTCCATATTTGTGGGAGGGCTTCGAGAAACACCTTACAATCTCTACCTTGATGGCCCAGTGGGCTCCAATTAAGGCTTTTCAGGTTCCATTGGGTAATCTGGCTGATGTGGATGATCTGGTGGTCAGGTTGATTCGCAGTTTCTTCCTGGCCTGCCCGCACTGTGGTGAAACCACTTTTCCCCTTGTGGGATTTGCCTTTGGTGCTGAAGGCTCTGATGTCTGCCCCCTTTGAACCGTTGGAGTTGGTTGACATTAAGTTTGTCACCTTCAAGGTGATTTTCTTGGTGGCGATCACTTCAGGTCAGGGGCTTGGGGAGCTGTGTACTCTCATGGCCAGGAAACCTTACTTGTATCTGGTGTGGTTTTGCAGTTTTAGGCCTCTTTTCTGCCTAAGGGTAGAGTCTCATTTCCAGAAGTCTAAGGAGTGGGTTCAGCCATCAATGGTGGATGTTCCTGGCTCTTTTGGGTACTTGGACTGGTCCTAGTTGGACATGAAATGGGCTCTGTTTCGGAAGTCTGAGGTCTTGTTTGTTTCTTTTGGGTCAGCTTCAAAGGAGAAGAGGGCCTCCTCCCTGTCCTCCTCCCTGTCGATTAGCTGGTGGCTGGAGCAGGTAATTGAGCTGGCTTATTCCCTGGTGGGTTCTCCTCTACCGGCTGGGGTGCAGGACCGTTCCACAAGAGGTGTTGCGACCTTGTTGCTTGACTTGCGGGGGGTGTCCATTGCTGGAAAAATAAAATGATAATGACATTGAGATATTATTATTTGATTTTTCCTATATTTACACTGCTTAAAAGCAGTGGGATGACTCTCCTCCACCTTAGCGGAGGAGCTGCCACTGCATTATCGTCTCCAGAATGTTTTGGGGGGAGATGTGAATTTTGGTTTAGGTGTTTTGCAGGCTGTGTGCTCCTAACTATGTTTTTCTTTTCTGTACCTTGTTTGAATAAATTCACTTGGGTGCTGCGATGTAGGTGGTGTCCTGGGTGTTTTTTTCTTGGGTACGGAAGGCCGGTTGTCTGGCTTTGGTATTCTCGATAAGTAATTAGGACCCAGGGATTGGCGGTAATGTCATATTACTCACCTGTAATCTTCCTTACTTCTGGTGCTGTGGTCCTCGTCCCATTTGTTACGCACCTCGCTCCATCCCAAACGGCCGGCCTTCCTTGGAGGCTTGGTAGTTCAGAACAAATGCTGGATAAGTACTGTTTCTGTACTCCCAGTGGGAGGGGGTGAGGTAGGGGGGTCCATCATTCCTTGTATTCTTTTTTCTGTCAGGGAGATAATAGACCTCCATAACTAATGAATGGGACAAGGACCACAGGACCAATAGTAATGAAGATTCTCGGTAAGTATTAGGACATTACCATTTGCACTTGATGTACCCGCATGGTTGATTAGTTTATGTTGAGGTTTGTAGTACACATCTAATGACCTGAAAAAAGGCATTTAAGTCAGAAATGTTACAAACACATTTACTGTAAACATCATTTCAAGAAGTATGCTTTGAAGATGTGATTTACATTTTTCTACCAACCAGTACTATTTTGCTAGTTTACTGTAGTTTTATTTGATGCATTCTTCATTCGTTGGTGTGCTGGATGTGTGTTTCTCACCATCTAATTAGCAATTTTTTTTATAATTATTTTTTAAATATTCGTAAGTTATCCCCTTGGTTGTTCTTTACCTTATTTTTAATATATATCCAAGCTCACAATGGGTTATTGAGTTTCCCATATCACTTTTTTTTGTTTTAATAATTGAATCTCATATGAGCTTGGCCATCTGGAGTGGACCTTTGCTAATATCTCAAGCCTGTATCAGGAACAGTCAAGCACAGGAAATTCAAATGTGGTCACCCAACGTGAATTATGATAGAGTTGGCAGGCGGCTATCCATCTTGTTGGTTAGTTATGCTGTGGTGGAAAAAAAACTCCCTTAATTTGCTGTTGGAGAGTAGAATTTCATATGTATTATTAATTTTCATTTTCAATTGGAATTATTCCTTATCGATGATGTTGAGAGACTGCTGAGGTAGTGCTTCATTTAAACAATATTTCAAAGCAGAGAGTGGGGGCGGTAATGATATTTTTCTATCGGTCCCTATCATGCTGAGTTCAGTTCCTGTATCACCCTGTCTTTAACCTACATTTTTGGAGTCTGCTTTGCAAGACAATTTGTAAGTGTGATAAGTGCACATCCACTTTACATGGTACTCTGGGTATTTTATTTCCTAACAAATAACAACACAAAAAGTGTGTACCAGTCTCCAGGCAAACACGTATGAAATAAGGACTGTGATGGCAAGACATAAAAATATATATATTGGATATTACCAGTAAATAATCAAGTCAATCAATCAATATTTATATTAGATTATTCAATAATAATCATTAAAGGACCGCAATAATATTAAGATAAAATTACATTAAAATCCATTCCACATAAAAGCACAGACTTAAAAATGATCAACCAAGTAGAAACCTGCACATGGTCTAAAAAGTGATACAATGAAAATTGGTTAAACCATCAAACACTTACAAAGGTGATTCGCTGATTTAAAAAAGAACACACATTAGTACCTAATACCTTTATTGTGTATAAGATAATATTCAGTACAAAATGCCATTACATTAATCAGACCAGTAAAAATACATATTGAACATTGTTAAAATCAACTTGCCAAACTGCAAAGAAAACATGCTAAAAAGATTGTTACAATTCATGAAGATTGTTGTATCATTTTATCTGTTTGCTGTTATTTGAGCTGTGTAAAAGCTCAGGGATGCAAATTGGTATTTCTACGGCTGTCTGCACATGCACTCGCACTTTGACGGCCATCTTGGGTTAGCGGTCTAGTGGCTGGACCCTACCCAGGCTTCTTAAGAGCCCAATGACGCGACTGCGCAGCGCACCCGCAGCGGGAGAGCCGTTGGCTTGCAGAAGGCCCGCCAAAAGCAAGATCGTCTGTGCCCGTCCGCATCCGGACAGAGCCAGGGGCCTCTACCCCTGCCCTTTTTCAGCCTGACAGGTATAGCACAGAGCAGTTAAAATAGCTTAACTTAGTACCAGACTCAAATTTTACTCATTCAATCATCCCTGGTAACCTAATCACTGACTGTGCGTATTGCCTATTTAGGCTCCGCTCGCCTTCCCTTATTTTGCCTACGACACAGCTATTGGGGAGACACTTTAAAATGCTCTTGCTTGATTGCAGATCACTGCCTAAGCATGTAGCAGAGCTGTCTATGTTGTTAGTGGACGAACGGCCCAATCTACTGTTTCTCACAGAAACTTGGATGAATGGGAGCTCAGAACCGGACATCGTCCAAGCACTCCCTCTAGATTATGTAATACAGAGGCTGGATAGGGTTGTAGGTAAAGGAGGTGGCATCGTCATTGATCATAAAAGCCATCTCAAATGTCGGACATTCGGGAGCCCTCTCCCCGATTGTAAGAATCTCCACTTCACAATCGCCCCCTGGATCTATGGGTCAATTTTGCAAATTGTCGCCAATCTTGCAGGCACCACCTCGAATTTTACTCTCTTGGGTGGATTTAATGTTCATTTTGATGACCTTGCTTCAACAACTGCAATTGAGCTTTCACATGATCTTGCGCCCCTTCAGAGTACACAGAAAGTGGCTGACGCAACACACACAAAAGGACATCTCCTTGATCCTCTATTCTCAAATCTGGTGGAGTTATTTGGCCAGGAACCGATTCCTATTCCTTGGTCAGACCATTTTTTGATTCCTTTCTGTTGGTCCCCCGACTATGCCACACCTCGAAGTTGGCCAGCACAATTTATAGCTCGATGCTGGTCAAAACTCTCTTTAGAAAAGTGAGTACCTACATTGGAAAGTCATCCCTTGACACTGACCCTATTGTAGCTAACAATCAATTTGACAGCTGGATCGAGGGGTCATTAGACTAGGTCCTCCCGAAGAAATCTACTCAGATGCATAAAGAGGCAAGCAGAACGGCCTGGTACACTCCTAAACTCCGAGAGTTGAAGCAGATCTGTAAAAAAATGGAGAGTATCTGGAGAAAAGCGTTCTCCCTGAGCAAGAAAAAGGAGTATAGGGACACCATCAAAAACTATAAAATTG
This sequence comes from Lissotriton vulgaris, assembly GCF_964263255.1. Taxonomy (NCBI): domain Eukaryota; kingdom Metazoa; phylum Chordata; class Amphibia; order Caudata; family Salamandridae; genus Lissotriton; species Lissotriton vulgaris. Next base: position 1,476,076,973 of record NC_141685.1, read on the forward strand.
AAGTCAACAAAGCTCAGACCTGCTATTATGAGAAAGAAATCCCTTTAGCAGCCAACTTCCCTGTGACACTTTTCGTATTATAAAAAAATTATTGAAAGCCCCCTCCTCATCTGATACCCTAGAAGTAATGGACCAACACTGCAACAAATGTGCAGACTATTTCTATAATAAAACTCAAACCATTTATAGCTCCTTTGCCCAGGTCGACTGTCAGACCAATCTCCATTTTGAAGACCCTTGCCTTGGAAGTAGAGAACCTACTCTATAGGGCTTTCACCTGATGGAGTGGGAAACTTTCCAGACTACTTCGGCACTTGTAAAAAGCGGGTTGCCTAGAGACCCCGCTCCACTTAAGATCTTGAATTAAGTGGTTGAATTAGCCGGCCCTGTTATCTTGGATCTGATCAACTCTTAGTTGTCCACCGGGGTGGTCCCTCCACCATGGAAAAAAGCTATGGTTAAATCACTTTTGAAAAAACCCTGCCTGGACCCAGACTGCCTTGACAATTACCGGCCCATCTCGCTCCTCCCAGGGATTAGCAAAATTGCAGAGCAGTACGTTAATTGAGTGCTCTCTAGGCACTTGGAATCTCTCAGCCTTCTCCATTCCTCACAAACTGGCTTCCAACCACATCAAGGAATGGAAACAGCACTACTAGCAGTCGTTGAAGACTCAAGAAAAATCCTTGATGCTGGAGGCTCCCTGGCTGTGATCCTCTTAGACCTCAGCACGGCCTTTGATATGGTCAATCACCGCATCCTGGTCCAAAGACTTGAAAGTCTGGGGGTGTCCGGAGCCACTCTTACTTGGCTGCAATCTTTTGTGGAGGGTAGATCATTCCAGGTATTTGAGGGTGGGGTTATTTCAAAACTGTTGCCTCTCCATTGTGGGGTTCCTCAGGGTTCCGTCCTGAGCCGCACTCTTTTTAATGTTTATATGGCCCCTCTCGCGGACATTGTCCTCCCCTCTGGGGTGAATATTGTAACCCATGCTGATGACACTCAGCTGGTGGTTGCACTAAATCATTCAGAAAGAGCCTCTATCTGCCTCTGTCCCTGCTTGAAGAGGTAACTAAATGGATGGAACTTTCTTGCCTTAAATTGAATAGTGGTACAAAAGGGGGTGGTGATGGACGGAGCATCTGAACCAATCAAACACTCACACCCAATCAACAGATCTGGGTTTATCCATCACCGTTCTTTAGCCCACTCTGCCACCCCAGTTCAGACATGGCCATATGCAAATCAGTCTGATCCTGTGCCTCATGGGAACAATCCAGCCCGAACTGCCAAGCCATGCCTTCCCTGGACCGGAAACAAGCTTCCTAGGATCGGTTTCTCGCATTACAGAGGTCTTCAGCCAGGCTTGCTTGAATTCAGTGGCAAAGTGAGCAAGGGACTCACGTCTGAGCATACCCTGCCAAATTATGGCAAACAAAGCGGTACAAAAGGGGGTGGTGATGCACGGAGCATCTGAACCAATCAAACACTCACACCCAGTCAACAGATCTGGGTTTAATCCATCACCGTTTTTTAGCCCACTCTGCCACCCCAGTTCAGACATGGCCATATGTAAATCAGTCTGCCCCTGTACCTCATGGGAACAGTCCAGCCCGAACTGCCAAGCCATGCCTTCCCTGGACTGGAAACAAGCTTCTAGGATCAGTTTCTGGCATTACAGCCATCTTCAGCCAGACTTGCTTGAATCCAGTGGCAAAGTGAGCAAATGACTCACGTCTGAGCTTACCCTGCCAACTTATGACGAACAAAGAATTGAATAGCGGCTAGACAGAGCTTATGCTTCACGGCAACCCCTGTCTATTCAAGGCAGACACTATGTGGCCAATGTAAATGGGCCCAGCACCTGTTCCCAAACAAGAGAATAAGAGCCTTGGTTTTTGGCTCAATTCAGATCTTAGCTTTAAACCCAAGCCAGGAAGGTTGTGGCGTCTTTCTTTGACATTATACGAATGATTCACCATGTGCTTCCTTTACTACCCGTCAAAGCTAGAAAGCTCATGGTCCAGGCGCTCATTATATTGCTGTTGTCACACAAAATGACCCAGACCAACAAGGCACTTAGAAATTCATTATTTTCATGTTGTACCAAATGTTACAATACTTTTGCAACTAACTCCTCTATTTTAATTATTGAGGTAGGCGGTACATCCATGTTGTGCCATATTAAAAGAATGCCCAAGCCCTTAATATAAAATATAACAGTTGTGAGACGACGAATATCACACACCTTAGTGTCGCACTCAGACAAACATTGAAAAAAGAGTTCGCAATATGGTGAATAAACATTATAAATACAGTTGTATAACAAGTAAACAGCACAACAAAATGTACATTTTATATATCAATATAGGAAAGAAGGAAAAGAAGAATAGACAAATCTGGATGTTCGTTATAAGCATAATATTCTCTTATAAAAGTATAAAAATATTGTGTAATGGAAGTATCTAATCAAGAAGAATTATTGAAGTGCCAACATCTCAACTTTGGAGGAAGAGATCTAGATCCGAAATTACCCGAGCATGATCAGAAATTAAAATAGTACCTTTGTCAGCTTGTAAGATACGTTGAGATAAAGATTTAGAAACAAAAAGATAATTAATCCTGGATTGAGAGGAATGTACAGGTGAGAAGAATTTGTTTTCTTGTAAGCAGGGATGACAAATTCTCCAAGAGTAAATTAGAGATTTTTGTTTCATGGCTGCAGTGAATTGTTTGTAGATAGAGGAGGGGACAAAATAAGATTTGGTGGAGTGATCTAAAAGTGGATCTATTACCAGATTGCAATCACCTCAAAAAATTAAATATTCATCAGAGGTATACCTTAGTTTGTGTGTAATGTAGGGCCTAATGATTTATCAAGTTGTGTGGGTGCATATATATTGAGAATAGATATAGGTATCTTATTCACAATTAATTTCAATAAAAGCCAAAAACCTTCTTGATCTTATTACTGCAATAACACTTATTTCCCATTTCCTGGTGAAGTAAATGCACATCATACAATGCACAAGAGCCTCTTGTAATAAAAAAAAATACCAGCATTTAACTTGGCTAAATGATTAAGAACTTATTTTAATTGGTGAACCTAACCCTTTAACATTCCAAATAATAACTAATAACTCCCAAACTTTATATATCAAGTGATACATTAAAGCTGGTATACTCTACATATGACCAGTAACAAAAAAACATGCTTTGTATACAAGGTAAAGAGGATGCAATACAATTCTTAACAGACAGACTAATATGAAAGAGAAGGATGATATAAATGAGAGAGAGACAGATAATATGAACTAGGTTCAGAAAAGAAAATAGGAAATAGAGTGGCAGTACAAGGGAAGAAAAAGAATAGCGACTGAAGAAATGATAAAATGAAGGAATAAGTATAAAAACAAGTACAAAATAATACATACCAAATACCAACACAAATAGCTGGGGGCAGTGCAAACACAACAAGCATTTGCAATGCAATAGGTCTCGCAATAGAAAAGTTTGGGCTTTTGGTGTGTAAAATGTAAAAAAAAAAAGATTGTTTATGTTTTTAAAATTATAAAAGTATTAATTTTGTTATTAGAAATGCCAATAGTTATAAAGTTAGCAAATGTTACATCTATAGCATTAGTAAAGGTACATGTTTAGTTTCCCCCTGCCTTACATGTATTGATCTGACACATCACAATGTTTTACCAAGAACAGAAGTGAAAACATTTAACATCTTTTTATGACATTTTTAATAAAGCTTTAAACATTGACAGAAAATATTTGAAACAGTTGTTGTTGAATGGTTGCACAGATTGATGTTGTGGTGGCGCTGAGTGATGTTGTTTTGGGGACAAATGATGCTGTGGCGTTCATTGATGCTGTTGTAGCGCATAGTGATGTTGTGGTGCCCCTGAGTGATGGTGTAGTGGTGCTGAGTGGTGCTGTGGTGGTGCTGAGTGGTGCTAGTGTGCACTGCCGGCTGGTGGTGTGTGTGCCTGGTGGAAGCATGCACTGACGGCTGGTGGTGTGTGTACCTGGTGAAAGTGTGCACTGACGCGCCTGGTGGAAGCGTGCACTGACGGCTGGTGGTGTGTGTGCCTGGTGAAAGCGTGCACTGACGCTGGTGGTGTGTGCCTTGTGAAAGCGTGCACCGATGGCTGGTGGTGTGTGTGTGACTGGTGAAAGCGTGCACTGATGGCTGGTGGTGTGTGTGTGCCTGGTGAAAGCGTGCACTGATGTCTGGTGGTGTATGCCTGGTGGAAGTGTGCACTGACAGCTGGTGGTGTTTGTGCCCGGCGAAAGCGTGCACTGATGGCTGGTGGTGTGTGTGTGGCTGGTGAAAGCGTGCACTGATGGCTGGTGGTGTGTGTGTGTGCCTGGTGGAAGCCTGCACTTACGGCTGGTGGTGTTTGTGCCCGGTGAAAGTGTGCACTGACAGCTGGTGGTGTTTGTGCCCGGTGAAAGCATGCACTGACGACTGATGGTGTCTGTGCCTGGTGAAACTGTTCACTGACGGTGTGGGTGTGCGTGTGGTTGTGCGTGTGGTTGTATGTGTGGTTGTATGTTGTATGGCGTGCGTGAAACTTAAAGTACGGCCGGCCGGCCGTAAAAAAATAATTATGGGAGAAGCCCTTTGATGTGGTGTCACGGCCTGGCGGCCGTAAAAAATACAATTAGAGAGAGGAGAGTGGTGCTGAGAGGGGAGAGTTGTGGTGAGAGGGGAGAGGGGAGAGTGGTGAGAGGGGAGGAGAGAGTCAGGCCTGGAGAGAGTGAGGAGAGGGGTGAGTGAGGAGAGGGAAGAGAGGGAAAGGGAGAGAGGGAGAGGGAATTGAGTGAAAGGGAGAGAGGGAAAGGGGGAGAGGGTAGAGGGAGAGAGGGAGGGTAAGAAGAGAGGGGGGACAAGAGCAAAGGACGGAGGAGAGAAAGAGGGGAGGGAGAGAGAGAGGAGAGCAGGCGGAGGGGGAGATGGGGAGAGGGAGAAAAAGGAGAGCAGGGGAAGGTAAAGAGAGGGAGAGAGGAGAGAGGGGGAGAGAGGAGAGAGGAGAGAGGAGAGAGAGGGAGAGGGTGAGAGAGGAGAGAGGGGAGAGGGAGAGGGAAGTGAGGGAGAGGGAGAGAGGTAGATGGAGAGAGGGAAGGTGAGAGAGTGAGGGGAGGGAGGGAGAGTGAGAGAGTGAGGGGAGGGAGAGAGAGGGAGGACGAGAGGGAAGGAGGGAGAGGAGAGGGAGTGGAGTGAGAGAGGGAGAGAGAGAGAGAGAGAGGAGAGCACGGAGAGGGATAGAGGAGGAGAGAGTGAGAACCATGTTATCGACTCCAGCAGATGTAAAGGTACTCAAAATAATACAGGAAAAAAAGGCATCAGCTAACTCCACCTTAAAAGGCTAGTACGGGTCAAGAGCAATCAATACACAAATGCAGAGGACATGTGTGCCCTCTGCTTAAGGATCGGGATGCCTTAAGCAGCTGAATGGGAACACCATTCCATGTAGCAGCTCATTAGCTCATGGTAGTGGTGAGTGTTTCTGCTGAGTGGTACTGTGGATGTCTTTGAACCACTAAGATGTGACTGACTGGAAAATGTGCACTAAACTAAGACGACTTCACATTGAGCGATGCCAGGCGTGGGTGTATTCTAGTGGCCAAACTGTGTAGTATAAACTGAGTTGTGTATACAGAAGAGCTTCTGATACATCCCCTGTTAAGGCACACCGGGGGCGATCAATGATGTGATTCGCAGTATGAACAAATGTTTAATTCATAGTTTTTGAAGGCTTTATTCAACATTATTTACACTGATATTAACGACATATCAGTGGCAGCGTGGGTCCATTAAGTTGGTGCATAAACTTGTCCTTAATGCATTTCGGGCAGAAATGCCCTTGATCACGGAGTGCTGTAGAGGAAGCCAAAGGGAGTAGGGTAAGGTACGGTACAAGCGCTAAAAGATGGGGGTTGGGTCTTATTCGTGGTCTAGGTGAGGGGCAGTGTGTTACAAGTAGCCCAAATGGAGTTGACTGGTGCAGCGGTGCTAATCCGTGAGGGAGTAGGTAGTGTTGGAGTTTAATCGCGTGTGCTTAAAAAGAAGGCGGAACACATGCATTTTACTAAACGGTCATATCAAATGGCATTAGTGGTAGACTTACTTCATGCTAATGCGTAGCGGGTGCTGCTTTTCGTTCCGTTCGTGGATCGCTATCAAGGGTGTTTGTGGGTGGGGGGTATTCATGCTGTAACTGTGGACGCGTCGACGGCGCGTTAGAGATAAACAAGGGACTAAGTGCGCTATGTGGTACAAGCGGGCTGAGTGCTCTGTGAGGCGGCCATATTGTAGTGAGGTGAGGTATTAAAGAGTGAGAGTGAAGGAGGGTCAAAGAAAACAATAGGCATAGGAGCAATATAAACAATACAGTAATATGATTAAAGAGTTACAGATAACAACTAAATTCAATTCGATCGTTGAGACCAAAAGGTTTCAGGGTCTGTAGACGGTAAATCCATTCCAGTTCACGTTTCAGTAACAGTTTATGGTTATCAATTCCTTTTTTTTTAATGACAATTTCCAATACAATAAATTTAAGTTGGGCGATGGTATGGCGAAATTCAAGGAAATGCATAGCGACATTGGATTTTTCAAGTTTCAATCTTATGTTGGACTTATGTTCGTTTAAGCGTGTCTTTATTTTACGTTCGGTTTTGCCAACGTATAATTTCCCACAGGGACATTTCAATGCATAGATCAAGTTCATTGAGTCACATGTTGCGTCCACTTGGAGTTGAATGTTATGACCTTTCATGGGATGTTGTATACTATTGCCCTTGATTACGCTATTGCAGTGATTGCAGTTTAAACAGGGTTGAGTTCCACGATGTTGTAAAGTGATGTCAGTGGGTTTAGACAAAATCTCCTTTATGTTCCTGCTTCTGGTGTGGGCAAATATGGGTGGATTTTGGAAAATGCCCTGGAAGTCAGGTTCCATCTGCAGTATAGGCCAATGTTTATATATGATTTTCTTGTAGGTACGGCTGGCAGTGGAGAATTTGGAGACTAGTACCATGCGTTCTTCTTTCTCCTTATAAGTTTTGAGTAAACTGTCTTTCCTCGAGATTTGTTTCACTCTGGTTTGTGCTTCACTTAGAATATTCTCGGGGTACCCCCGATTGCGGAATCGGTAATGCATTTCTTTGATGCGTGTTTCAAACGTGGGTTCATCTGACACAATGCGCTTGACACGCACCATTTGGGAGAATGGCAGGTGTTTCTTCAGGGAGCCTTGGTGGAAACTTGAATAATGTAAAGTATTATTCCGGTCTGTGCTTTTCCTATGTAAGTCTGTGACTAGTCCTTGAGGTGTTATTTTAATATGGACATCCAGGAAGGAGATGTCTGAATCGCTGATTTGCCAAGTAAGGTTGATCCGTGGATCCTTGGTGTTGATCTCTGATAGTAGGTTGTTAAGTGAGTCTTTGGTGTCAGACCACATGATGAACAGGTCATCAATGTACCGGACGTACATTTTGGTTTTGTTTTGAAAACTTCGGTTGGTATATATGTGTTGGTTTTCAAAGTTCTCCATGTATACATTCGCATACGTCGGGGCGGCGCAGTTTCCCATCGCCATTCCGGATAGCTGTAGGTACCATTGATCGTCTAGTCTGAAATAACTGTGATACAGGATAAAAATCATTAGTTCCATTAGAAAGGTCTGCATGGGTACGTCGATTTCACTGTTGAGTAGGATTTGTTCAACTGCCTCGATTCCCCCTAAATGGGGTATCGAGGTGTAGAGTGAACTCACATCAGCTGTGCATAGGATGAGGGGTTCGTTGGGTGCCAATTGTAGTTCTGATAATTTCACTAGGAAGTTGGTGGTGTCCTTGATGTAGCTTGCTGATTTGGTGACAAATGGTTGTAAGTACTTATCAATGAATTTGCCAGTTGTCTCATGTATCGATCCCTTCGTGGACACTATAGGTCTGAAAGGTGGGTCCATAAGGTTTTTGTGGATCTTGGGGCACATGTGGATGGAAGGACTTTTCGGATGTTCTGGTAATAAGTAGTTTTTAGTGCGCTCTTCAATGGTGCCGGCTTGGTGAGCTCTGCTGACAATGTCTTTCAAGATATTTTGAAATTCTCTGGTAGGGTTGTTGTCAAGTGCCATGTAAGTCATGGTATCTTCAATGTGTTCATGCAATTTTTGTGTGTACATGCTGGTGTTTAGAATTACCAAGGCTCCTCCCTTGTCAGCTTTAACACATTTGATGAGCGGGTTATTGGCAAGTGATTTGAGGTTGTCACGGTCTTTTTTAGTAAGATTTTGCAATTTCCTAGATGTTTTGAAATTGATCTTTTGTATATCATTGCGAACCAAGGTTTCAAACAAGTCGATACATTTATGGCTACTGGGAGCTTGAAAAGCACTGGGGGGTCGTAGTCCTTTGAGTTCATCCTCTTTCTTCGTTGTCATAGGAGAAAGTATATTATCGAAAAAGTGACGTAGTCTAAGTTTTCTGGTAAACTTGAAGGTGCTAACCTCAAGTTCCAGAAGGTCATCAATGTACCGGACGTACATTTTGGTTTTGTTTTGAAAACTTCGGTTGGTATATATGTGTAGTGAGAATAGAGGTTTAGGAGAGAGTGCGAATAATCATCTAATCTTTCGGGCAGAACAACTGGATGTGCAGGTGAGTGAGGACTTGACAAGATGGCCGCCCACTGACAAAACTTTGTGGCAGCTGCTGGGGTATTTTGGCGACATCCCTTCTTCGTTGCTGCCAAACCATATTCGTGGCGGTTTTTATTAAGTGGAACAGCTCTCAACCACAATGCGCTTACCCGGAGACATCTTAGAGCAGAATGCAGAAGAGAAAAGATGCCCAAGGGAAGGGGGAAGTGGATAAAATATCAAAAGAGAGAACACTGCTTCTCTTGACTCTTCCTAGTAAGACAGGAGGGGAAGGACAGTTTCAAGATCAATGCAGGGGTTCCTCAAGTAGATCTTGTATGGCTCAATGGCCTGTTGCATCTATCATTTTGGAACAACGGTCGGAGGCTTTCACTCGTTCTCAGCGGCTGGGTCCGATAGCAGCTAGATAGATGCTTCCCCTCCTGTCTTGAGAAAGACCCGCCGTGACCACCTACAGGGGCACACTAGGGTCGAAACGTCGACGAATCCATAGGTTCAGAATCACCAGGATTCCCACAGAAATCATAGGAATCCTTGGTTGAGATCAAACCATCTTCTGACGAAACTCCAACCGTACCTGTATATACACCTGTATAGATTCATTTCCCCACACTGTATATATTATCATGTTCACTGAGCACTCCTTCACAAAAAGTCACAAATTTGTATGACGGTCTTGTTATGTACTCATAATTAATCCACAAATTAAGTAATTCGGATTTGTATAGAAGCAACCATGTATTAATATGTATAATACAATACTTTGACCTTATGACTTTGTTCTTCCGTGTTTTGAGCATTGATTTCTCACTAAACACTAGTCCCTGTATCAGAGAGCTGATTTGTTTTCATTTGCATCTAGGAGCATAGTTCAAATAACCTGTCTTACCCAACAGAACCAATTTTTTGTTTAGCTCTCGTAGTTTACCTAAGACTGCTCGTACTTGCTGAACATGTTCCTCTTGATTTTTGGAATAAATAAGGATATTGTCTATGTAGACAATAACGCAGATATCCAGAAATTCGTGCAAGACCTCATTGATAAAAAATTGAAATGCCGCTGGGACATTACACAAACCAAACGGTATTACAGTGTATTCAAACAGACCAAACTTGGTCTTAAAGGCTGTCTTCCACTCATCATTTTCTTTGACCCTCAACAAATGGTAAGCACCTCTCAAGTCTAATTTAGTATATACAATGGAATGACGTAATTGGTCTAAAAGGACAGGTATTAATGGGAGTGGGTATTTATTCTTTATGGTAGCTTTATTAAGTCCTCTGTAATCGATGCAGGCGCGCAAAGAGCCATCTGGTTTCGGTATAAAAAACAGAGGAGAGGAGACAGGAGACATAGAATGGCGAATGAAGCCAGATTGTCACAAATCATCTAGATATGTTCTTAAACATCTTGTCTCTTCCTCTGTAAGAGCATACACTCTGTTATTAGGTAATGGTGCTCCAGGTATGAGGTCTATTTGACAATCGTATGTCCTATGAGGAGTTAATACACTAGCTTTATTAGGATCAAAGACATCTTTGTAGTCAGCGTAGTCTGTAGGAATTGCACCTTCTGATGTTATGCTAGTACTAGCACAGTGTACAACTTTCGAATGCTCCTCTACTGCCTCTTGATAGCATCCACACTTACAATAAGCAGAATCCAGGGTTACTGTTCTGGTCACTCAGTTTATTTTTGGGTTGTGCGTTATAAGCCAGGGCACTCCTAGTATCAGACCAAAAGTAGGGGTATCAATCAGGTCAAAGTATATTGTCTCAGTATGTCCGTTTTGACAAACCATAATGATGGGGCCGGTCTGCTGGGTTATTAAACCTGAGGTTAGTTCTGAGCCATCTATGGCGCAAACGGATTCCGGACACCTATTCAGCTGTATGGGCAATCCTAAGGTTCTAGCTAATTTATTGTCTACAAAATTTCCTGTGGCACCGGTATCAAGCAAGACAGGCAAAGAATGTCTTAGCTGGGTAGTCACGATTAAAATGACTTGGATCAAAAAATGACGTGGAATATGAGGCACAGTATAAGCTGCATAGTTTGAGGTCTGTTTCCAACTTCTCCTTGAATAAGGGACCTCCTTCTTTATTGAGGTTACTCGTTCTTTGCATCAAGAGAAGTCACTTGTAAGGCATTTACCTTCTGGGGTGTTTTTGGTTTGACAGGACAATCCTAAGCAAAATGCCCAGTTTTTCCACAATATAGACACAATTGGAGTTTTCTCCTTCTGTCTTTCTCTTCTTTGGATAACGGTCCCCTAATGGTACAAATCTGCATGGGTTCGGGATCGGGCAACTTGCTCTCTACATCCTTTTTGTCATGTTTCAATACAGTAAATTTCAAATCTGATTTTGCCTTATCGCCTTTTCTTTCTCCTAACCTATGATCTAACTTGACAACTAGATCCAGGAAATCTGAGTAATCTGTAGGGAGGTCTACAATATGCACAAGCGCATCTTTAAGGTCATCTCTCAACCCCTTGTAGAACAAAGACGTACGTTTTTCCTCTGGCCATTGTGTTTCAGTTAGTAAGAGATTAAATGCTGTAAGGTAGGTTAATAAATCTTTACTGCCCTGCTTCAAATGTAAAAGTTCATTGTCACTAGCCTGCATGTATGTATGTTTGGCAAAGAGTCGAGTCATTGTTCTTTTGAAAAGTATCCAGGTATGAAGAATAGCATTGTCTCTGTCTACATATGGAATAGACCAATTAGCTGCTGTGCCCCCTAAATAGGAAAGCACGAAAGCTACTTTGGTAGCATCATTAGGAAACTGCTGCGATTTACAGACAAAATGTAATTGGCATTGATTCAGAAACAGATGGAACTTATTACTATCCCCATAAAAGCGCTCAGGCGCTACCAATGGTACTGCCTGGGGTACATTCACCATAATCTCCACTGGGGAAGATTCCAGATTAGTGTCTTTGGGTCTAGCACCCAATTTACTGGCCTCTCTAAAAGTAGAGAGAAAGGCATTTTCCCAAGGATTGTCTCGAGGCTTATACCGTTCTATGTCTATTCTTAAGGAAATGTTCTCCTGTTTTAACTCCTTAATTTCCATTTGTAATTTTTGCAAAAGAGTTGTGACTGTCTTATTATCAGTAATGTCTTCGTTTAATGCTTGAGCCATATCTTTTACAAAGATACTCTCAGGGTCTCCCCTAACATCCATCGTTAAGGCAAAACTGGTATGTTGTGAGGCTTGTGTTTCTGTCAAGTCCTCACTCACCTGCACATCCAGTTGTTCTGCCCAAAAGATGAGATGATTATTCGCACCCTCTCTTAAACCTCTATTCTCACTACACAGCTTAGAGCACAATGCAGAAGAGAAAAGATACCCAAGTGAAGGGGGAAGTGGATAAAATAACAAAAGAGAGAACACTGCTTCTCTTGACTCTTCATAGCAATCGACCTTCAAACTTGCGAGCGAGGAACGTCTTCCGCGAAGAACGATGTCTTCAACAACACAGAACAATAAACATTGCAGTTACTCATCTGCCTGCATTACTTTAGTGAGCACTCTTTAAACAAAGAATAGCACAAGGAACAATGTACCTCTCGAAACTGGCGTTTCCTAAGTCACCAGTCAGGGTGTATAAGTAGAGGGAGAGATATTGTTGTCTCTTTCCTGGAAAAAACTAAAAGAAAGGGAAAAGAACAAAACATAACATATACATTCAGCGTTATGTAGGTCCTGCCTCTTATAGAGTTTGTTCTGAACTTACTTCTCTTGTCACCCAGAAGGCTTCAATGACATACCAATTATGCAAAGATGGTGTCCATGATACCTTACTGCTTTCAATGATCCTTAACAATGTACATATTAAAAAAAAAGAAACTAACAACAAAGTCCAGTACAATTTGGAGCAAGTACGAAGTGTCCAAAGTCTTATTCATAAACTGTGGTCTTTTTTTCCGCCTTAAAAGTCTCTTGCTCAGTCTTGTAAAACACGATATAATATGAAGTTCGAGTTCACCATAATTCTCAATGCGCATTAATTTTGTAATATGGTAAAAATTTACTTACTGGTGCGGTGCACTCTTAGATCACTAATCATTACCGTTCTTTGCTTTGTTTTACAGGGGATTGCTTCCGGGTTGCAGGAGGATGGGGACCGGAAGGATCAAAACGGTGAAGGGAGCTGGAGGTGAAAGCCGGAAGTCGCGGGGAAGGAAGATGAAGCCGGAGCCACTGGAAGCTGCCTCAGCCGAGGAGCGCTGCCGAGATTGTCACCGGGTAAGTCGTCCTGGAGGATCGCTGGATTGCAGGTGAGCAGGTAAAGGTAGGCGAACACAAGCGCTGACTCATGTTCTCCGCTGTCTTTTATAGACGCTGGAGGGTGGGGTCGGATTGTACACGTGTAGATGGAAGAAAACGGTTTTCCGTTTACACGTGAGGTGACGCCGTGCCAGTTCGGGATCTCTGATGCTGCTTTGAGACTTTGGCGCAAAGTTACAACAAATGGGTGATAATGACAAAACGAAGGGCACGATTCTATACATTAAAAAGAGAACGTTAAGGGCACAAGTATGCACATGTCTCATGAGATACGCGCTAGCAATAACAACATTAAAAACAAATGGGGCATTTTTACATCTAGACTAATGAGAGGTAAATGGACAGACCCTCTGTCTAGAGCATACCCTAACACATCATCAGTGGGCACCAAGTCACGCCCCTGTATGCCAAATAGTTGACTGGTCAGTTTCCCGGTTTTGATGGCAGGAATTCCAATATAATTCCCCAATCAGAAATGTTTAATGAAAATGAGATGGAGCTAGTGCGCAGCTCTGGTCTAGCCCATTGTTGACTTGCTGTTTGGCCGACAACTTAATGTGCATCCAAGAGTTGGTGTGTAGGGTTATTATCAGGTGTAACAAGTTGAAGTCCATTCCCAATGCTAAAAGCTTTGACCACAGACAGTTATGATTTAATTTTTCGAATGCCGAATAGTAATCCACAAAGCATACAAAGTGATTTTCTTAGGTTTAATGCCTTCTCCATGAGGAGAGTCAGTGTTGTCTAAAGTTGCGTATCTTGCTCTGAAGCCTGTTTGATAAATCTGCAGCAAATTGTTAGATGCTATCGAGTCAGTTTGAGGCAAAGTTAATTATCTATCAGGCAAAAGTTTACAGGGTTGTTTTGGCTTCCCTTTTTTGAAGTGGTTGGATTATTGATCCTTGCCAAAAAACTTGTACCTCGCCTGACTGCAGAACATGATTGAACACAGTCTTCAGTATTCTACCCCATGTCATTGGATTTTTTTTCATTACAGCAATTGGAATCCCGCTAGGGCCAGGAGGCATGGGAGGTCTTGCTTTTTGTTATTACTGATGCAAGCTCGCACAATAATACAGATCTCCAATGCAAAAATAATCAAGTAATTTTATTTCACAATTAGGGTAAGTCGAAATAAAGCCATGTTAATTTGGGGCAACTTGATATTAAGGAGACTGCTAAGTTAGATGGCTTGCTTCTACTTTCAGCGAATCTCAATATTCAAAATTATGAAACAAAGTTTTAAACTTTATCACACCCCTACTAAACTATGGAGATGGGGTCACTGGGCCAACTCTTAATGTCCTCGCTGTAGAAAAGAAGGTGCTGAAACAATGCATATGTTTGCATCCTGTACCATCTTAGAGAGATATTAGATGTAAATATTTGATTTCATTAGCTCTTTGAATGGGATCACAATCTCACTGAGACCACGGACGATTACAATAGGTCATGATAATGATATCAGCATTTTCCCTTCTCTTTGTGGGTATTGTTACTGGTCGAATATGTATAGCTATGGAATGCAAAGAAAAGAGGTAGCTGTATTTAGGGCGCATTGGCAAAGTTGATCAACACCTTAGTCTTAAATGGGATGTCTGACCGACCGAATAATAATGTCAGGCTGCATTCATTTCACAAGGCAGTTCAACATGAAAAACAATTCACTAATTGTATGAACTGTGCAAATATAACTCGCTTTAAACAGGGTCTACCCAAATGTCCCTTAGCAGGGAAATACGTATTACCAACTGAAGCTGGATTACATGATAACACTCATGTCAAGCACTGGCAATTTAAATGGATTACTTAGTTTCTGGAACTTCTTATAAATCAGATAAGACATCTGGCTGAGTTATCCTTTCAGGCAAGCTATGTGCCTGGTGACTGGAAATTGGCTCAGGTAATTCTGATAAAAAAGAAGGCCAATCTGAACATGTCCCATTTGGACAGTTTTCATCCTATCTCTCTCCTACCTTTCTGCGCCAAAGTGGTGGAGAAAATAGTTAATGCCCACATAGTGAAATTTACGGAGGAGTGTTAACTCCTCCATCCTTCACAATCCGGCTTTAGAGCCAACCATTCTACGGAATCGGCTCTTCTCTTCTCCACAGAGCTGCTTCAGAAAAAAGTGGATGAAGGACGGGCGGCGGCCTTGTTATTGCTGGACCTTAGTGCGGCATTTGATACCGTCTCTCATCCTCTTTTGCTTGCCCGTTTAAGGGAGGCTGGGGTTGTAGGGTCGGCCCACGATTGGCTGTGTTCATTTCTTGTGGACAGAAGTTTCCTTAAAGCAGGGGGTTCCCCAGGGCTCTATGTGAGCCCCACTTTGTTTAATCTTTATATGGAACCCCTTGCGAAGATTGTGGAAACCTATGGGGTGGAAATTGTGTCCTACGCCGACGACACTCAACTGGTGGTCACCCTATCTCAAATCCCGGATGAGGCGGCGGCCAATTTCTCCACCTGTCTAGTAGAACTAGCTGGCTGGTTGAATAATAATTGCCTCCGCCTCAATGGGAATAAAACAGAGCTGCTAGTAATTGGGAAAGCACCATCAATGTGGTCCTCGGCTTGGTGGCCACCAGAACTAGGTCCTACGCCCATTCCCTCTGAGCATGTGAAGAACTTGGGTGTACGTTTCGATGCTAATCTCTCCTTTGAACATCATATTGGAGGGGTTGCAGGCAAATGCTATGGCATTCTGAAAAGTCTGCGCAAGACTCTGGACTTACTTCCCATTACAGCGAAGAAAACGTTAATACACGCCCTAGTCACCTCCCATCTTGACTATGGGAACTCACTGTATATCGGTTTGAGTAAGAAAGGAATGCACCAACTCCAATGTGTTCAGAATGCGGCTGCCAGACTAGTACTGAATCTGCCCCAGAAGTCATCAGGGAGCCGTGCTTTAGCCACCTTGTACTGGCTTCCCATACGGGAATGTATTTTGTTTAAAACAATGTGCATGGCTTGGCGTATTGCTCAGGGAAAGGGCCCTACTTACCTACAAAATATGTTGACCATTTATCATCCCAAGAGGCTTCTGAGATCCCTAGGAAGTATGCAACTTCAGGTTCCACGTATTTACAAAGCACGGATGGGCGGCCGATCGTTTAGGTATTTAGCCAGTAAACAATGGAACTCACTTCCTATTGAGCTCCGGATGGAACCGTCTGAGATGAGGTTCCTTCTGAAGCTAAAGACTCACCTATTCCCTAAGGAGAGGCTCTGAGGTCGTTTGTGGCTCCCACCCCTGTCTTTAGCCGGGATAGCTGTTGTGGCTCTTTTATGGTCTGTATCCGCAGCGCGGGGACACACTGTTGTAGTGTAACCAGGTGCTTTACAAATGTCTTTATTATTATTATTATTATTATTATTATTCTATTTCATATTAATAATTCGGTCAGAATATGTACGGAATTTCGGAATGTTGGTTATGCAATGAGATATATTTTTCATAATTGTTATTAATTTTCTCTTTGAACATTTATTCTAAAGATGTATTAGTGTTCATTAACAAGGTTACTTCCCGCATGTTTCATGGCTTATGTGTTGTAGTAGGGGTCGAGTAATTTCAAATAACCGACCAGACAGCACCAGTTACCATAGAAAGATGGAATACTATGTAAGAGTTAACCGGAATCAAACATGCATTTTGGTAAATAACTATTTAGCGTTGGGGATGAAAATGCAATAGAATAACAAGTCATTAATATCTCTTATTCATCTGTTTATTGTGACACTGAGGCAAGCGCTTCTGCAGGAACATAGACAAGATTTCAAACTGAGAGTAAAAATGCAAATAATCTCTGTTCCTCTGCACGCAGCTTCAGAGGCTCTGAAATCAAATCCATTAATATTGGATCAATATAGCAGAACGAAATGGTGGAGCGGGTTTCCAAGAAAAGGAAAGCCTCTGTAGACTTTAATTACTGCATATTTTCCTAGAAATCGCAGGTCAGTTCTCACTCCACTCGTAATAACGTCGGTGTCAAGGGCATCTTAAGGATTTTGGGGGTCCTGGGACCAACATATTTGCAGTGGCAGCTGGTGAGGTTTGTGAGAAGTGGATTGAACTTATTTGGGGGGGTTGGTTTGCGTGGGCCAGGCATTTTTTTCGGGAGGTTAGTCTCCATTTCCAATGCAAATCTTATTTAACAAAAATGAAATAATAAGCTGCACAAAAAGGAATAGATTCCATAGGCCTGGCTTAGTAGGTATGCCTGACTTCCTTCTTTAGCGATGAGTGCAGCAGTCAAGAAATTTGCGAATAAATGTCAGGCAGATATATTGAGGATAATAGGATAGGTAGGGGCTAATAATCTTGGCTAAGTAACAGATGTTTATTGTTTCCCAACTCGATACTCATTCATCAGAAGGATGAAAGGCTGAGGGGACACACAAGGATTTAAACCTGTGACAATGAGGTCAAACACAGGACCCTACAATGGACACATTAGTCCACTAAGCCACCAGCTGATCTTGCCTCTTCAGTGGCTCCTCCATGCCCTCATGCCAGCAAGATTCAAAACTCCATTTGTATATTTACCTACATAACTGAAGTATGGATGTTGGGACATTTTTGAAATATGAAAGATGAGAGCCCAAGGTTGTGCCTCATACACACAAGTGAAGGAAGCCGGGAACATTCATTATTACTGCTATGCTTGTCTGTGCGTGGCAATCTCGCCTCCTCGGAGGCTCCGCCATGTCCCAAATCCTGCTCGCAAGATTCAAGAACCCTGGGCTATATTTAAAATGTACTTACATACCCAACCTGAGAACTATAGATGGGACATTTTTTAAATATGCATGAGTCCGGACCCCAAGGTTGGACTCATACACACAAGTGAAACTGAAATAAGCAGGGCACATCATTAGGGGAGCTCAGCTATAGACTATCCCAGACCTTGAAATGGGCCCAGTTAACAAACCAATTGGGCCTGGGCCCAGCAACTGACACTTTTTTACCTTGGTCTGCCACAGGGCTTTTTCTTCCCACTCCTTCACACTAAGTCACAGACACGACGTCGACGAGTCAGTCGGAAGTTAGTCACCAAACGAAGCTGCAGTGCAGTATGCAAAGACACGGCCAGCACTACTGCCATAATGGTCAATGAAATTGATCATGTCTGAACAACGCTCAGCACACAGAGCTAAAATGGCATCATGACCAGGAAGCAGTGAGTCACGGTCACACCACAGTTGACTTGATTCTACGCTGACTCTATTTCTTCCCTTCCTGCCTGGAGTCAGTCTGCCACACCCTTTCCCAGCTCTTCACAAGGTGAGGCTCATTCCCCCCTGTGACGAGTTGGGAAAGGGTGGGGTGACAATGCTCTCCACTCCCTGATTCATGTGGTGGCTTTGCGCTAAGGGGTTCCATCTGAAATGCCCAGGGCTAACTTTACCCCCACGTCAACAGGGGGTGGAGACTGGGCATCGATTCTTAGGGGCACATGCATCAAGCGATTTTGGAATCGCAAACGGTGCAAATCGCAAAATTCGTCCGTTTGGGATTCCAAAATCACTTTTTGGGATGCATCATTAATTTTTCATGTTTCGCAATTTAAGAAATCGCAATTTTTTGCGATTTCTCAAATTGCGATAGCATTTAAGAAATCGCAAATTTTGCGATTTCTTAAATGCTATGCATGATTAATGTTATTTTGCGAATTCGCAATTTTTAAGGGAAAAATTACCATGAAGTAAACCTTCATGGTAATTTGCGAAAAGTTTCAAAAATGCAAAAAAAATGCATTTTTGAAACTTACATGTTACACACACACATGCCCTTTGGACATGTGTGTGAGTAAAATGTACTTACATGACATTCCAGGGGTGCAGGGGGGGTCCTTTGGACCCCCCCTGCACCCATGAAATTGCATTCTCATTTTGCGATTCCTTAATTGCGAATTCGCAAAATGAGAATGCCTTCCCATTGATTCCTATGGGCCTCTAGGCCCATAGAAATCAATGTAAAGCGATTCCTTATTTGCGATTGGCAATTAAGGAATCGCAAATAAGGAAAAATAGGAAATCGCAAAAAAAATTGCGATTTTTTGATGCATAGGAATTTGCGATTCCTAAATTGCGATTCCTTAATTTTCACAATTTAGGAATCTCAATTTCCTACAATGATGCATGTGGCCCGAAGTCTTTGCCGAGCTGATGACCTCACAGGCCTCAGGGCTGTGAGATTCTCAGCCCAACTAATACTTAGACTTTGGGTCCGCCCAAGGCTAGCAACACTGCCTATGAAAGTGCGTGAGGCACATGTTCTACTTCCACCACAACGTTCCATGCAACAACACGACTGGGCAGATAGTGCTCCAGATTGTAACTAACTAAAGTGTGTATTAAAACAGATTTTTGGCATCGCTATGACTGCGATGATTTTACTCTAAATGTAACAGGGGTGGAGCCCTAACACTCTTGGACAGAAACCCTGTTGATTTTGAGGGCCCCTGTTCGGAACATCTTTGAATTCATGGTTCAATTACAGCTGTTTCATGCCTTCTTTCACAATGTCCCCCACACTGCACAGGCAGACTGGTCCAAATTTTAAATGTGTTTCCATCTAATATTCAGGGATAGTGATGTGTGTTTTCAATATTGTAATATAGCAGCAGCTCACTAATATTACAAATATTATCGGCAAGCCACTGCCATGTTTCATATGTAAGGTACTGTTTTGATCTTAAAGGAACCTTTTTTACAGACGTTGCATGGTGTTGAAAATTATAAGCACAACATGTCTTTGTAAAATGCCTGCAATAGACTCTCAGCATAACACACAAGATGATGGACGGAATGTTGCACAATGGCAAAACATTCACCCCCAGTCACAGATCTGGGTTTAAGCCTTCGTTATTTTGCTCACCACGCCACCTCAGTTCAGACAATAGACTCTCACACATTACCCGTATTAAAAAGAAATTAAGGAAAATGGTATTTAAAACTCATTCAAAGTCATCAGGGCAGGACTGTGTGGAGAACAGAGCCAGCTATATCAGAGGGGCCAATGAAAGTCTAGCGCCCTAGACCAGAGCCCATTTTGCCCATGCCTTACAATGGCTCTGCACCATGTATTTATTCTGGAATTATCTGTGCATTGGCTGGTAATTAAATATTTAAACATGGCCTTGCTGGAATTTCTGTCCTGTGCAGGTATGAAAGAAAGGGAAAAGAAATACTCTTTACAGAAGATTCCTGAAAATTTGAAAAAAACTCATGACCATGGGTACCACAGACAGTGCACCATAGGACCAGGATCCTTAAAAATCCGCCAGTCTCCAATTCATAGAAAATGTCTATGATTTCACTATGGGTGTTATGTTTACATGAGAGAAAATAAATAAACCTATATTGACTAAGGCTTAGTGCCAGCGCAAAGTGACAAAATGGCACCTTGGGACATATGTACAAGGGAATCAATGGCAGAGCATGGAGTTAAGCACAAAATGGTAACGCTGTTCTTCCCCCATTCCGGAAACGCAAGGATGAGACATATTTACAAAGATACAGCACATCCCAGCACTTTCCCTAGCACTGGCGCTAAAGTAAGGGGACTGGAAACAAGCATCCAAGGATCGGTGGTTTTTGCATTTGTCACCCCGAGTGGTATGGGTATGCTCAGACCTGAGTCCCATGCACTCCACACCACTGGATTCAAGCAAGCCGGGCTGAAGACGGCTGGAATGCCAGAAACCGGTCCTCAGAAGCTTGTTTCCGGTCCAGGGAAGGCATGGCTTGGCAGTTCGGGCTGGACTGTTCCCATGAGGCACAGGGTCAGACTGATTTGCATATGGCCATGTCTGATTTGGGGTGGTGTGGAGTGCAAAAAAACGATGGACTTAGGCCCAGATCTCTGTACTGGGGTGAATGTATGACATTGTTCTGCATTCTGTCCATCAACTGTGGTTTTTGCATTTGTAACTTGTAGATACAGCGCATTCTTGCCCTTTTGTTTTGGGCAGTGCAGCAGGAGAGCTGGTGTGCTATTGTGCATCAGAATATTGCAAAAGAGGCCCTTCATTTGTTTAAAAAAAAGACCATGCATTGCATGTGTGCTGAAGTGTGGAAATTCACAAAATTGATGTACATAAGCGGCGTTCATTTGTCTTCTCCCATTCCCCTCCCTGTACGCACCACGAATATCGTGAGATGTTGACCGCATCACCCCGCCAGTAAAGGTCCGTGCCCACATGTACCTGACAGCCATTTTAGGCACCATGGCCTCTTTGCCCGCTCATTGAAATCCCCAGCTTCCCTCCTGCGCGCATTTTGAACACCCCCCCCTTTCTATGCCAAGGACCTCTCCACCTCTTTGATTGTCTGGGTATCAGCAGGGTTAAAACGGCCCACGGGTGAAGATTTAGGGCAAGATAATACATTTTTGCAGCTTGGGAAGCATTACCACATCTACATAATAAAACCCGCGACAATTCAAAACTCAGCATGGTCTATTTAAAGAGAAGCTTGCCTCTTGCTTGTTAATTACCTGGTACAAAAAGCAAGCATTTGCAATGCAATTGGTCCGCTTGCATTACAAATGCTTAAGTTTAAAGCTGAGCTCGGCGCTGCTCCACGGACACCGCGCTCAGTTTAAAAAATATATATTTCTTATCTTTAACACTGAAAGCGGTGTCCTTGAGGTGGGCGCTGCGCTCAGTGTTAAAGTTAAAAAACATATCAATAATCCGAGCACGGTGTCCGTGAAGCTGCGCCGCGCTCAGTTTGAAAGGTAAAAAAAAACAAAAAAAACACAAACAGAAAGCATACATACAAAAAGAAACCTATAACAACAAAGTAGCGTAATAATAAGAATTGAATACAAACTAGCGTACAAGCATACAATGCATTCCACACAGAAACGCAAGCAGTGGTTTAAAAAAAAGTACAGCAAGTTAATAAATAAGCCTTCTGTGTCAAGCCGCAGTAAGAGAACCAATCTGGCTGGGCGGCGCCAAAAGGGGACAGGGTGGAAACCAGAAGGGATTGAAATGCCTCCGGTGCAATCATTGCACTGCCTTTGACATCATTTGTGGCGCTAAATGAACGGCACGGATAAAATATGCAGGTGGAGCTGAGACACTGCTTCGGAATCCGTATTGATTCCAAGAAGCCCTCTGCATGGCGAGAGCAACGCATGCTCTGCTTTCACCAGGCCGAGACCTAAAAATAATAAAAAATATGGGTTTGCAAGGGGGCTCCATTCCTCCTATGTGGACTTTTTCTCTATTGAGAACTACGCACAAGAGGATTATAAGACATGTCAGGCTGAGAGTGGTCTTCCCCCAAACCTCTGCCATCTGTCTCCATTTTCAATGACTTTGTTTTAGCTGGCCTTAGGACTCTGCACAATCTACCACTGCTAACCAGTGATAAAGCAAGTGCCTCACTCCTTAAAACATGGTATGTTTAATTTACCTGTAGGTTCCTAGTAAAGTGGCACTACATGTGCCCAATGCTTGTAAATTAAATGCTACTGGTGGGCCTGCGGAACTGATCATTACACCCACTTAAGTAGCCCTTTAAACACGTCTCAGGCCTTCCACTACAGCCTGTGTGTGCAGTTTTAAGCTACCATTTTGATCTGGCAAAATAAACCTTTTGTTTTTGTCACACCCAAACCTTCCTTTTAAAACATAGAAGTCACCCGAAGGGTATTCCCTGAAGAGCCCACAGGGCAGTGTGCAGTGTATTTAAGAAGTTGGACATGTATTTTTAAGTTTTACATGTCTTGATAGTGAAAAACTCCTAAATTTGTTTTACACTATTGCAAGGCCTTGCTCTTGCATTCCTATGTTGCAGAACCCTCTCCTCCCAGAAAGGCTTCTGCACCCCAGGGCTACTTATCACCACGTCAAAGCAGCCTGGATAATCTACTTATCTCTGACCAATCGGGACATATCACTGGAAGGCTTACATTTTGGCTTACAGACAAGAAATTCTAATAAGAGCTTGTCTGTACATTTTAGGATAACTTCAAAAATAGCTTATTGTTGAATTTATCAATACCTCTCTAGTAAGTCCTTGAATTATATTTTTGGAATCTCCTGGTGGGAATTATTTATGAATAACTTCTTGCCATGTTAACCTATGTGTCTGTGGATGTGCAATGGGGAAAATGGCTTGGGCAATTTTTCCATCCTTAGGGCTTATAAAACATTTTTATAAACTCTCTGCCTGTTTCAACAGGACACCCCACCAAGGGAATACCTAGGGGAGACTTTAGGAGTTCTGAATATGAACAACCATTGCAGATTCTCACTCCATAGTGCTCCTAGCACAACAGTCTGTGTGTGTCTGTCTTACGCTATTTTACATATCGTCAATTACCTTAGCATCACTCACATAATATTCAGTATGTGTGACTCTACGATATGCACAATGAGAGGTTTGCATTGTGCTCCTAGCATGCCATGATTTTTTTATTATACACCTGTGCCACATTATGTACTCCCTGTGGGCCTGTAGGGAATGTAAAAACATCCACAAAGTACATTACACAATTATATATTTGATATTTCAGGTTGGATTGGGAAACTTTATTAGGTTTATCCAATGTAGGTACTTTTTTTACTTCCTTCCCTACTTAGTCACTTTACGTAATCGTTTTATACTATAATTCAATGCACCTAACCCTGACAAAGGGTATGGATATTTATTATTTTCTGGTCCTGAAGAAACACCAGGGATTACTCCTGGACCACTGAGGAGTGACATGTGTCCACTTACAAAAACTAAAAGATTGCCATTCTTCATAATTAGATGCTAACAATTCACACGTAATCTTTTAGCTATACCAAGGAGCCCCCTGATTAAATATATCTCACGGTACCCCTTAGTTAGTTTTAATTCACCCTTTCACTCACCCCAAATACCCGCACTCATCATCATGGCTATATTAAAAAGATCTCACCAAAGAGCCCTCTTGCGGGGCCCATGGGGTGTTGCAGCGCCAAACCCACAAGGAGCTAAGTCTGACGATGAAGCATGACACCCTCACAGGTGCGTGTGGGCACTACCTACTAATAAGGATGACTCCCTCACTCTTGCTATTTCTTCCCTCCCAGCATTATTGTAAATGTAAATGTAAATGTAATGGACACTTTTATAGCGCTCCTATCACTCCAAGGAGTATCTTGGCGCTTAACCAACCCAGATGAAATAGATTGGAGGGAAGAAGCAGCTCGGTGGAATAAACTTTACACTAGTGCTCTGCAGGCGGCATCTGTGAGGAAAAACACCCAGGTTTTTAGGGCTTTCCTAAACTGATTTTCATGGGAGAATGACCGAAGAAAAGGCGGAAGCTTATTCCAAGCCTTAGCACCCAGAACAAAAAGGGATTTCCCTCCTTTAGTTGTCAAACTAAATCTGGGGATGATTAGTAGGTTCTGACTGACAGACCTCAGACAACGGGTGGGATGGTACCGTTTAAAGCCATTGGACAGATATTTGGGCCCTTGCTGTTGAAAGGCTCTAAGGTGATCAAAAGAATCTTAAATAGGATCCTTTTGCCAATTGGTAACCAATGAAGCGCATTCAGCGCGGCCGAAGCAGATGACTTGCGGGGCCAACGTAGCACCAGCCGGGCAGTTGCATGCTGGACCATCTGTAGCCTGTGGAGTACGGACTTATTAGCTCCAGCATATAGGCCATTACAGTAATCCAGCCTCGAGGTTATTAAAGCGACTGCAACCGTTTTCCTGGCTGACAGAGGAAGAAGATCAAAAAACGTCCTCAAAGATTTGATTAGGTGAAAACACATACCAGATACGGCCAGATACGGCCACTGCTTGTTGCTTAAAAGACAATTGGTCGTCAAATTTGATGCCCAGATTTCGGGCAGACGAGATGGTATTGGGGGGCTTCAGCATCATCAGGCCAGCAGTGTTTTGGGGAAAACAGATTTTGATTGCCGAATGGCAAGATCTCCGTCTTGCCGGAGTTACATTTGAGATGATTACTGGTCATCCATTCAAACGTGGCCATCAAGCAATTTTTTTCCAGTTTTCCTCGGCACCAGGCAATTTCATCTTGCCAGTTGGACCTAATGGGACGCCAACAGTTGCTATCCAATCACAAAACTTCTGATTGTCAGTGGAAGTATCGCCCGTAAGAACGGGTGTACTTTCTTTGAGCATTCCTAAGAGATCAGGTCTACTCGATAATTTCTTCCAATTAGGTTTATAGCTGTCATCGGGTCTCCTATTTTTTGTGGTAATTGCCAAGACATTATGTTTCAACGCAATGTCAAACGGAATGAAATAATGATCGGACCAGGTTTGAGGACAGGGGGGTTTAACTATTAACCTAGTTGAGTTGGAGCAGATGCAATCCAATAAATGCCCTGCTATATGTGTGGGTTCTCGATTGAGTAGAGTGAGACCAAGAATATTAATGATGTCTGTAAAACAACCTACTCCTGGCTCTTTGGGAGAGTCTAGGTGCAGATTCAGGTCCCCTAACACCGTAAAATGGGAGAATCTAAGCGCCAAATCACTCAGTATATCCCCTACACTTTCTAGGAACTCGGTGGGAGACCCCGGGGGGCGATAAATAAGGGCACCTGAAAAGGTGAAGGAATAATGGATGCCCAAACAAAAGGCCAAGGCCTCATCCCCTTTAATGTCAACCAGCTCATAGGTGGAACATTTAAGTGAGTTGCGATAGATAATGGCCAGGCCCCCCCGTTGTTCCCTCCTATCCAGACGCTGTATCAGAAAATTCTGAGGAAGAGCTACAGCTAAATCAGTGTTACACCAAGGTTTCAGCCATGTTTCCGTAACCAGGAGCCAATCTAAATTAGTCTCCACAATCAAATCATTAATACTTTGGGCATTTCTACAAAGCATAGGAGCTTGTGAAAGCACATCCGGGGCGGACTAGTCTGGAGTCAGCATAGACTTACACTGGCCACAACATACGGGTCCATACCAGTTGTCGGGGTTTAAGACCTCATGACAGTGCATATGAGGCATGGTATGGGAATATAATGTCTGCCTAGACATACCTGAAGTGACAATACCGTATTGCTGGGCATGGAACAGCGTAGAGTCCCCCGCCTCAACCGCCTCCGTGGCGCTGACGGGCGCAGACGGGCAGGACTCTGGCTTGACTCCGGCGCAAATCAGGCGAGCCCGCTGCGCGTGACCGCTGCGCGTCTGCATGGGAGGTTTAATTAGAGAGCTCACCTCACCTGGACGCCTGAGCACTAGAGCGCTCAGCAGAATGGCGCCACCAGACCTCCCCAGCTACCCCCAAGATGGCGGAATACGCGAGGAGCCACAGGTCAGCCCGCTAAGGCAGCGGTGAGGGGCACAATTACAGTGCAAGTGTGTGGAAAGTGGTCCTAGTAAAATCAGGGGTTAAGAAACAATTTTTAAATAAAATACGCAAATCGGGAATAATGTTTAAAAAACCTGCTCTGCCTTACAGATAAACTTGCGCCAGAGAGTATAGAGCGCAGCGTTCCACTGATAAGCCTTTCCCAAGCATGATGATCAGACCATTGTGGACCGATCATTGACCATGACCATGTCATAATGACAAATATGAAATATAAAATCTGCATTACTTAGGAGGAGGGAGGCTACTCACATTTCACTTTCTTTGCCTCCAGTCTACCTGCTTAACTTTCTCTTTATGCCCCTTGACATTTGCCTTTGCTGATGAACTTGCCTGTTGGACAATTTGAAGCAGTTTGGTGAGAAGCCAAACTTGAACTTTCTTGATTTTTGCTCCATTTCTCTTACCCATTCCCAAGGACTTTTTCTGCTCGTGGACTCTAACTTGAACCTCTTTCTTATGATGACAACCTTTGTGAACCTGTCTCCTGCTTTTGTGGGTGGTAGAAATGATTGATTCTAAACCATCCACTTGATGGATTCTTGATTTAGTGTAGATTTACTTAGCTAGATGTGTGGTTTTATATTGCAAACAGTTAGATTTATGACTGAGCTTCTTAAAATGTTACTTATATGCATCTATTTTAGATCGTTAATACAATAGCCAAATTCTCAAAATTTGTCTGAATCCATTTGTCAAAAAACCTTTATTGATTTTTGGATAATACACAGACAGAAACATACCCAAAGGAGTCCTTTTACAGAATTTCATCATGTATCTTTTTGTCAATAAACCTTTATTGATTTTTGGATAATACACAGACAAAAACATACCCAAAGGAGTCCTTTTGGAGAATTTTAATATTAACAATGTTGGTGTCTTGCTAGGGAAGTCTAAAGTGGATACTATCATCTTGTAAAATCACAGAACACAACCACACCTAAAGTATATCAGTAGAGTACAAATTAAGGATCCCAATATACAGTTTGTGCATCTCCCAACTGACTACAAAAATAATATATACCCCCCTTTCTAACAACTCACTTTCAAGTTCATTGCCTAACCAACAGGGTGCTACAAGCAGGTCCTTGTGGATCCTGTATCTACCAACCATTACCAACATCTGTTACCTTCCCACATGCATATATCTGGATATAAGAACATTGACCATGCAGTCACGTTTCACTAATCAGACGTTGTTGGTCACTCCTGTAGCCCAGACAACATGGCTGATGAGGCCGTCAGATCATCCTCGAGTTTTTTCTTCCCTACATGCATGTCCCATCTGTACCCCTTCTGCAGTCACCCACTCACAGACATCCTTCAACCAAGCCATAGTTGTGGGTGTGTGTGTGGGACTGAGCCGTGCTATAGCAATGTGTCTTTTTGCCAAAACCAGCCCCAGGAGGACACATTTTCTACCGGGGTGGGAGCAATCCCAGTATTACTTGTTTTATTTCCAGTGGGATATCTGAGCCCATAGCCACCCCATGCTGAGCAATAACGGTACGCCAGTAAGAGGTCAGTAAGGGGCGGGCCCCACAAGAAGTAAAAAATCTGCTGCTGGAGCCCGCAGTGTGGACAACCATCCGGGCGAGTACCATAAATAGCATGGAATGTAGTAAGGAATGTAGTAAGATAAATCTGAAGTACGAAATTATATTGTAGTAACTTGAAACACGTATTGGAGCTGATTTTCTGGACTCCTTCATGGACCTTCACCCACTCCCTGGCGGACAAGCGTTCTCCTAAGAGAGTGTCCCATTTAGTTAGTATACTGGGCTCCCCTTGTTGTAAGTCATGTCGAAGGGCCCAATAAAGATGAGATATTATTCAATGGCCCTGGGCCATTTCTAGTAGATCTAGCCAAGCGTCACTGCCCTCGAGAGTGATGTCCCTTCAGCACACTCGATAGGGTATGTTCGTTGGATTCATTCAAATTACTGTTTCTTCAAGTTTTATCCATGTATGATTTATTTTCTATAATACTTTGGTTTGCACATTATTGCTTCATAATGTTTCAAAACATATATCTTGTTCCGCCCAATGCATTTCGGGCATGAATCCAGCAAACATACCCTATCGAGTGCGCTGAAGGGACGTCACTCTCGAGGGCAGTGATGCTTGGCTAGATTATTCTACCCCGGGCTCAGGGGGTTAACTTCAGCAGCACCACCCACTTTGTGAACTTACGATACTGGATACCATTCGAGTGTGATTCCCATGCTCCGATCATTGTCTTAATACCATTTCTAGTAGAACCATTAGAGTTTTGGTCCTGCTTTATCAGGAAAGGACGGCCATATCTCGCCAGCTGTAGTGGAGAGCCGCATATATTGATGATATAACTGTTCCAAGCAAGAAGGAAGTCATCGCCTCCTCCCGTGCATTAAAGTGCAGTTCAACATAGAGATATCCCATAAAACAACAGCCCCCATCTCTCCACAGCATCACTGACAGAGACTCAGCCTCAAGAAGGGCCTGATTACCCACAGAGGTATGCCCAGTGCATACAAAGCTCGTCGGATAACCTGTCGGACAGCACCCTTCAATGTGGCCAACACCTGACATCTAATATAGGAGAAACTATGGTGGGTTGCGGAGGGCCAACATCAGGAGGGCACGGAAAGACTGTCCTCCATGAGTACCCATTAGGGGCCATTTCTCCCAGTTGTCAGCGTCATCCAGCCACTGAGCCGCATGCTTCCATTGAGCTGCCATTTAATATAATTTCAAATGTGGAACTCTAGCCCTCCCTGACACCATGGTCACTGCAAAGTAGCCAATTTAACCCTTCTGAATTAGGAACCCCATAGAAGATCTGCAATTAAACTATCCAAGGCATGAAAGTAATACCTGTGGATCACATATAAAGTGTCCTATAAGAAATACAGACAGCACTGCAATATTATAATTTTTACAATCACGATTCTGCCTATGAGAGATAAAGGCAGTTCCCTCCAAAATCTGATTGAGGCACATATCCCCTCCATCACCCTTTCAATATTAAGAGCAATCAATGTCTGGGAAGAGTGAGCCAGATAAACTCCCAAGTAGCTTGTCTGAGTCTTATTGTGTCTAATATTCTTTCCTTAGAAACGTTACTGTTTTTAAATATATAAGAGAGATAGTCATAGAATATTTTCAGAAAAGCAAGGTTTTTACTCTTGTTCTGAGTAGCCACAGAAGAGCTTCTAATTAGTAGGATTCTTATCAGACTAAACTTCTTTAGGAGATTTTAAAGCATGGTTTTGAAAGTAAAATATTTAAACTTGGTCACAAATTTGTGAGTTGGCTACCAATTAATAGTCCTCGTTGGGTGGCTGACAGTTGTACATCCTGAATTCTCAACCTTCACTACGACAGAGAAAAGCCCATTGGAGGACCTTCATCTCTGAGGTGAAGTATTGAATCGGAGTAAAAATCCTACCCGTATGGGCCCAGTAAGAGTGTTAAAGGTAAATTTGAAGTGTAATGCTTCCTTTGTAACAACACTTTAGAGGAAAAATATTTACATTTTTTAGAAAGGGAATGCCCAGACATTCTTTTTTTTTTGTCCTCATTGTGCAATAGTATTAGTAAGGAGTTGTCGGGGGCCCATCTCTCTTTGTCCTGGTCCTTCAATACCTCTGTTTCACGTACCTTGGCTGGGCAGTCTCCCTTTGGGTTCGGTGTAGAGAGGGTCCCTTTGTTTCCATGACTATTTTAATAACTTTCTCCGAGGGGGCTGAGCTAGCCATCCTGGCTACTCGAACAGGCATTTTGCCTGGTCTATTATTGCCATTGCGTAATCATTGGACTTTGAGATAGAGAGCAATCTTTGACCAGAGAGTTATAGTAATCAGATAGACAGGAAATCTTCCCATATTTCCCAGAAGTTATATTTTTTACTGGGTACCCTTTTTCTATCCAATTTATATATTCTTAAAATTGAGGCCAACCATTCTCCATGCATGGGTGGGGCCGGGCTTACCCACTTAATGCATATTTCTCTTCTAGCCAGTAGGATTATTAAGAAATCACTTCTTGGAAGTAGGTCACAGTCCGACTGATCTCAAATAGACTGTGATTGAACAGCCAATTATTCCATCTCATGTATCTGATGTGAAGAATTTCTTGTTTAAGCGCGAACAGAAATGGGTTTTCAAATTGAACTCCGACAAAGCTGGTCTGAATGAAGACATCCCATGGATGTCACTCTAGATCACCAGTAACGTTGTCCCTGGTGAGGTCCGTCCGATACTGTGATGCGGAGTAATTGCTCATTGAGAAGAAGGGCATAGATCAGCTGTGCCAGTATGATAAATACTCTCGACCACATAAAGACATATGGGGCATGTAATGATAAATAGGGTGCAGAATTTTTCTTCCCCTGGTTGGTGTCCCTTCAATACCAGTGTCTTGTTTCAACACTTGATATACTGAATGCAAAGCGATCCAGAGTTAAATAGACTAATCATCTTCAGCGCATGAGCACTGTATATATGCGGTCATCGTTAAAATCAATTGACCACTATACATTCGTTTTAAGATCATCCATCAATAAATAGCAGGGCTTTAATAGCCAAGAGTGTTCCGATCCAGTGCTGTCATTGTACTAGCGATATGAGCCTAATGGAAAACTGTCGGATTCCTATAAATAATCCTCATTATAAAATAAAATGCGCCTGAAGAGTTAAATATTCTTGTGTCAAAGAATCAGCGCTACGAGCCGTGTTTAAAGGGAACAGTGTAAATTTGAGCGCGAGCCCGCCCAGGGCTCATAACTACATTCCCCATGAACAAGTGCGAGCGCGCGTAGTGATGACGCGCTTCTCGCGACCAACGCTGGAGGTTCAAAGGTCAACACTCCTGTCCGGTCGGCACCTCCCCGAGACAGCCCAGAAGGACGTCTGGAGTACCGACCGGACGGTGAGTGAAGCGCGCGGCAAGCGGGTGTTGCTGTACAGATAGATCTCGCATTGGACTGCTGGTGGGCGTCTAGCGAGGTAACGTGTTTGCTCAAGTAGAAATGCGGCTGCTGCTACAGTGCTCGTTCACTTAACAAACATGAGAGAGCAAACAGAGCCGATTTCAGTAACGGAGCGTTCTAGCTCAACACACGATAATAATTTGCTACTAACAACGATGGGATTCCGTGCTCGGTTCATTTAACTGACATGAGAGAGCAAACAGAGCCGATTTTAGTAGCGGGGCGTTCCAGCTCAGGACGCCGTTTGTTTAAGATAATAATGTGCTATTTACAACGATGGGATACATAAAAGCAGTGCGAAGATATTCATGGTCACCATACAAAGAAAAGGCTTTATGAAACTCATTAGTACACTAGAGCATGCCCATGTTCAGAGTATCACGAACATACTTAGGTGAAGTCACAGGATATGTTTGCTGATTCCTAGGTGGTAAAATGAAGTCAGTTTCCTGACATGTCATACTAACCCGACATTCAATATGTTTTCCTTTTTTATGCTCATCAGTGCGGGGCTCCATGTACCTGAGCTGTGGCCAGGTGGGGTGGAGCGTTTCTCTCCTACAACTTTGGTGAGTGAGAGCAACCACTTTAAGCTTTGAAAGTGTGGTGTACTCTGTGAGCCACTAGATTTCGATTTTGTAACGATTCACCAAATGCATATTACTCCGGTATATCGTAACCAAACTGACTGACTGATCTGTTGGTTGTTGTCTTTTTGTATGTGTCTGCATGGACATCACATCTCTACTGGGATCCTCTGGATTTCACTAAAGGTAGGAGAATGATGTACTACTGAAATACCCAGGTGATAGTTTCCTCATTTTTTCACTTTTTATTGAGCAGTTGCGAATAAGGTCCTGAAGAAAGCAGCAGGATACCTGAGAGGATCCATAATTTAGGCCCGCCTAGGGGGTCGCTCCTTCAGTCTTCTGGCCCCACAGATGTGGAATTCTTTACCGCTCTCTTTGCGGGGGGCGACTACCCTCCTGGATTTTAGAAGAGGTCTCAAAACCTGGTTGTTCTCTCAATAGGTCTGCCCGTAGCTCTGTTTTTTTTCTGTTGATGCCTCCCCTCTTTTTCTGTGTTGTGTTATTCCGAAATCTGTCCGCCTTACCTAAAGCGCCGGGACACTCTTTTTGAGTAACCGTTGCGCTATACAAAAAGACAAATAACATAACATAACATAACATAACAGTCTGCAGAAACATGTTGACCACATATAAGGTTTAGTGGCTATTTGTTAAAACTACTAGCATCGCACGCTTTTTTACATTGGGAATAGAAAGGTGTCTATTAAAGTTTGTTGTCCATTCTATTTCCCAATTCTATCTGTTCACATCACAGTTCACACCTTTTCACTCTACACATGCACTGCTCTTGAGTTGTCCATCCTCACCCTGATATATGAAAACAACAAAAGGTTTCCATTTCCATCATTACTATTGGCCTGAAACCTACCTTCCCCTGTGTGAAGGAAACCCAAATGATGAACAGGGCGCCCAGGATTGACAACTGATGGGTATTTTTCCACACAGGAAAGATGCTCATTTTTGACGTAGTTCAAGTCTACCTCCAGATTTCAGACACATATTTGAGCCAACTGTTTGACAGACCCACTGCTATCTTCTGTTGTGATAGTTTGTATTAAGGGGTTGTAGTAGTGTGGGGTCTTTAAACATCCCCTTGGACCCTCCCCTCTCTTTTGTGTTATACCCTTTTTCTATCCAATTTATATATTCTTAAAATTGAGGCCAACCATTCTCCATGCATGGGTGGGGCCGGGCTTACCCACTTAATACATATTTCTCTTCTAGGCAGTAGGATTATTAAGAAGAGTAGGTTCTCTTGCTTTTTTGTTAATTTTTCAGAGAGATCTAGACTAACAACCCCGAATATAACAAGATCTATACTTACGGCAAGTGGTCTTCTTAGCGCTTCACAAAGTGTCTTACCTACTTCGTTCCAGAAACCGTCAAGCTGGGGGCACTGCCAAAACATGTGCAGATCATTTGCTTTTTCCAGTCCACATTTAGGGCAGTTCTTCACTTTGGCCCCTTTGAACTTGGAAAGCCTCTTCGGTTTCCAGTTGGCTCTGTGGGTGGTAAATAGGTGATTTCTCTTTAAGGCAGCGGATGTTACAATAGACCAACATTTTTCCATAGATACTTGCCATGTTTTTTTTATATACAGCGTCGGCAGTTCTTGCCCCCAGGTTTTTTTCCGGAATCTGGAAGTCCACCTCTCCTGCTAGTATAAGGGCCCAGTACCAATGAGAGATTTCTTTGTGAAACGGCGCCTTCTTCCTCATCTCAGTCTCAAGGGTAAAGTTTCCTTTTTTTTTTCTTTCAGTGTTTTTGCCCAGCTGGAGAGCTGATAAAATTTTAACTTTGCAAGAGATGCATTTGTTGTTAATGATAGCTGCTCCCAATCTACTATTTTGTTCTCTGACAGTAGTTGGCCCCACTCCCCGATCCCAGCTGTTTTCAAGGGGAGTGCTAGTCTGTCTTTGAGGCAATCTGGGGTACCTGGCGAGTCCCATATAGGGGCAAGCTCGTGGTAATATGGTATATTCAGAGTGTTCCTTATATGGTACCATAATTTTGCAGCAGATTTAAAAATCTTTAGCTTCACCTTTTTGAAATACTTTGGATGACCGAATTTATAAAGGAAATGGTTGGTTCTTCTGGTCATTGCTTGGAGGTATTCCGGGTAGTAATTAATCCAGCGCTGCAACTAAAATACTTTATAAATGATGTCACAATCCACTATCACACTTACCAAACAATACCAGGCCCATAAGAAACATTAGAGCAGCTGAATCAAGAGGTGAATGGATCTAATATGTATTTGTTTTTAAGCTATAAACTATCTACAATAAACAAGACCAGCTTGTCATTTCAAAAAGTTTATTTTTAAAATTCATAATTGAATAATCTTTATTAACTCTCTTTATTAAAATCAAACATTTAGTTTTATTAATTCAGTTAAATGCATTAACATTGGCACAATGTTTACTGTCAAATCAGCATTGATCAAAATAATGAACTTAAGAAAACATAAATCTTATTCTCTAAGTTAGTTTTCTGACCTGAAAGGGAAACAAATAATAAACAGTAGAATGCTTACAATCCCAAGGTAATCGGACAGCACTTCGCCCTCTGGAACAGACAGCCCCAAACCCTTCAAGAGAGCCAATTTTATATCATTTTTGCTCTCAAATTTAACTAAATGTTATATTTTAGAAAAGTTCAGCACTGTGATTGGTTGATGGCTGTCAGGCCACCACAACTACCACGTCCAGGGAATAAGAGCGTCACTAAGCCATTGTCCATTGACATAGAGTGACATCAGCTTCCGAGCTTTGCAACATTAAAAGTTACCAATCTGACTTCCACCAAAAGCTCGGCAGAATTATGCCTGTCACTTCCTCGGCCTTGTAAAAGAACATCCAGAGCAGTCCATGAAAACAAGCTCCATTGTTCGAGCCATAGTTTTTTCAAAAGTCAGAGCCACAATCCATTCAAGAAGAAGGTTAAACAAGCTCCGCATGGAAGATTTCCAAAATGTGTACACTTGGCTCCAACTCTGCTCAGTTCAGGCCGACCAACTTTTCTTCAGAAACAGAGACTAGGCCCTCAAACCATTCTTGAGCTAATATTTAAACAAACACAAAAAGAGTGATTAATTCAGGTAAAGCAAACCCTTCTATACCACCCAATCCCTTGCTATTTATTAATTAACCCACTAATAGAAAAACATTTAGCAAAAGCAAACATTTAAAGCAGCACATAAAATATCTACCATTCTTCATGTAATCCAGCTTTATGTTTCTGAAAGAGTAAAAAGATGATTAAATGATACACAGACAGACAAACACAACATAGCACATATAAAAAGCACATGCCATGAATGATCAGCCGCATATTAATAGTGACAAAGACAATAGGACAGACATAACAAACAAGACAATATTAATCATGTGTTACAAAACAGACTTGCAAATGCAACAAGAGCACATGTAATTAGTTTCCCGCGTGTATATGTGTGGTGCAAACTTAATCTAGGTTGTGTTAATTAAACAAATCATGCAACAGCTCATTAATTGATTAGTTCATGTTATGGGAAATTAAATCCACGAGTCAGAATGAAATATTTTCTGAAGCCCGCTTCATCAACTCCCTCATCTGGTGATTTTAATATCACCAAACAACACCCAAAAATTTTAGATTTTTTACCTATTTTTGGAGACAACACACACTGAATTCTCTCGATATTAGTTTCCCTAAACCCCTGTTTCAGCTGTCTGATTATCTCTATCAAACTGAACCCTTCGCATTTCTTCTAACTCATATTCCTTTTCTTGTTCCTTTCTGAGTTTATAAATCCTTCTCTTTTCTTTCTGATGCTTCCTCCTCTTGTGGATCAAACAACTAATTTTTAGCAGCATTATCGCTATAATAATGACAATTACTGGATAGAGCACTTTGCCTATGATTGATCTGCCAAGTTCAGAAAACCAGTCTTTAATAGCCTCCATTCTCTTCCCAATTTTTTCTGTAAATGTCTCTTCCTCCATAGGTTCTATCTCTTCATGGAAACGTGCTGTATTATTATCAAGTAACTCTATATCCCGACTTTTTTCAGGTATATAAGTACAGCAATGTTGGACATGCAAGACCCCACAGACTCCACCCTCTTTTGCAAGCAGAATGTCTAATGCAAGACGATTCTGCATAACCATACTTCTGGTAGCAACAAGTTCTGTGCTAACCAATTTAAAACCACTTGCATTATCAGTTGACAACCTATCTACAATTGTGGAAACTTTTCTGATTTTAATTGAGTTCATAGTAATCCCCACCATAGGAATAACGGCACCAAAGATGTCTCCCAGGATTTCCGAAAAACTTTCTCTTTTGTACCTATTCAGATTCAAGTGTTCACCAAATTGAAAGGTACCCTTTTCATTCCTGTCAACATGAAATATTTTTGGAAAGACCAGGCCAAGATAACATGTCCCGTACCAGTGGTCCGGAAGGTTAAAATATGCTTTATTACCACAAATAAAATAAATTCCAGGGAAAATTGGATCCTTCCCACCTTTAAATCCCCATCCCCCTACAATACGATAAGTATCTTCACATTGACTAGCACCCACAAAAAGATTATCATAAAGAGTATTATCTCTTCTGATGCAAAATTTACCACTAACTGGTTCATCTATATGTATTGCTGCATTAGTATTAACACCATTTAATTTTGCATCCTCTAACTGCCAATATTTAGATTTAGCATGTTTTAACATTTCATTTCTTTTGTAAACAGCCCTTCTCTCCTCAACCATGTTAAGGAAAGTCTTTTCTTCAGCTCTCATTTTGCATGTTAAATTATTTCTATAGGCATATTCATAATTAAGTTCATTAGTAACTAAAAAGAATTCCCTCATCTGCTTCGCAGGCCTAACTTTGTTTAAGCTATTTACAACTTTGAGATTTGCAAAAACCTCATCAAAGTCTGAGTAATAATACTCCAGACGACCAGTTTGATAAAACAGGTTAGCAATCACACTACAGGTAATGCCATAAGTGAGAGGTAACATATTATAGGTCACCCCCTCAGAAACAGAAGCAGGTAATTTTACGCACACATAACAATCTTTAACATTCATTACTTTGACATATTCAGATAAAAGCCTTGAAAATGAATTGCTTGAAAAATCTCCAATAGATCTATCTTGATGAGACTCTGGATCATGATTAATAACTCTACTGGACTTGCCAGCATGTTTCTCATGTTTAGACTCTACTTTACTTGTTATATTAGTCTTGGATTTTTGCTTATTAACATCAAAAGGATAAACCACAGCTAAAATTAACCAAAGTAACATTAATAATATCACACAAAGTGATGTCATTTTACAACATCTCTTAAAAATTGAACACCTAGAAGTATCTGATCTAGGCATTTCTAAAAACAAAAAATTTAAATTCAAATGAATATAAGTAACTAACTAACAAAATTATATCCCTCCTTTTAAATTTTTTTTTTTTTTAGAATATAACCCTAAACAGTTTTTCTTCGACCTTGTGTCACAAAATATGTGTTCTTCAACTAAACAGAATTTCTTCGACCTAAAGTCACCTAACAAGTTTTCTTCAGCCTTATGCCAGGAAACAAAAAGTTACCTAACAGATTTTCTTCAGCCTTATGCCAGGAAATAAATACTCAACTAATTTCTAACAATTTTAATCCTTGTCACTTTCTAAAAATTCTTGACCGCTGCTTTCCACCTCAACAATTGGTGGAATTATAATATAGGCCCACTCTTTTTGTCTTACG
Source organism: Lissotriton vulgaris (assembly GCF_964263255.1). NCBI lineage: Eukaryota > Metazoa > Chordata > Amphibia > Caudata > Salamandridae > Lissotriton > Lissotriton vulgaris. The sequence continues at coordinate 1,476,114,624 of NC_141685.1, forward strand.
AGTGATAACCTCTATTTTCTTGTTTTCGCTCTCGTTTTTCTTTTCAAGTTTACTTCCTTGACTAGAAATCTTATTTATTTGTTCTTTTGATTTCTTCACTAGTTTAAATTTTAAATTGTCTTCAGGCCAAATGTCTCCTTTTCTCAAGACTTTTTTCTTTGGCACACATTCGTTACATTCAGATTTCCAAGCTCTTTTTCTGTATTTTCTTATTTCAGAGTCTTCATCACTTTCGTCAGTGTCTGTATCAGAGACTTCAAATCTGTACCTAGGAACTTCTTTACTCGGCAGCTTCACTCCATTTGAAACAATACCTTTACTGGTACTTGGTAATTCTTCTTCTTCTTCAGGAATCACCTTCAGCTTCCCAGCTTCAAGCTTTTTGTTCACAGAGTTACTCCTTTGCCTTTCAATGCTATGGCTCAGATTTTCGTCTCTCTCAGAATTTTCTGCTTCTTCTGAATCTCTTTTTTCTTTCAGAGACTCTTCTCCAAGCAAATCATCATCATCAACACCTCGATTTCCAGTTTTCAGATCTTCTTTATTCAAGTTCTGACTCTCATCTAGATTCTCTTGATGTTGATTTTCTTGTTGATCATCAGAATCAGAATCAGGATCTTCTGGGTCTCTTTCTGAATCTGAATCAGCTGTTGTATCACTTTCTTCATCAGAATTTTCAGGAGGTGGCACACGAATTGTGTGGCTTGGATGAATCCACCTTTTCAGTCCTCTACATTTAATTGCATTTGTTGTAATTAAAACCACCTGTAGTGGCTTCTGCCACCTTGGGGATAAACAGTTCCTTCTTCGATGAACCTTCGTCCTCACCCAGTCACCAGGTAGTAAATCATGAGCTTGTACCTTTTCTTTTGAAATAATATCAGTTCCCACCTGATGAAACACAGAATGTACTACATCAGATAGGTTTTGGCAATATTCAATATTTGCGCTGTAATTAATACTCATTAATTTGCCAACTGGAGCAAATGCTTGCCTCATCACTCTACCCAATACGATGTCATGAGGGCTAAGACCTGTCTTTTTATCTGGGATGCTTCTCATTGACATTAGAACAAGTGGAAGTGCATCTGTCCACTTTACTCCTGTAGCATCACACATTTTTGAAATCCTATTCTTGATTGTTCCGTTAATCTGTTCAATAACACCTGATGCCTGTGGTCTGTAAGCACAATGCAATTTCTGTTCAATATTCAAGGCTTCACAAACCAATTTCATCAAACTGTTTTCAAAATGAGTTCCACGATCACTTTCAATAGTGACTGGAAATCCATACCTAGGTATGATCTCCCTAAGAAGTAATTTTGCCACAGTAACTGCGTTAGAATGACGAGTTGGGAAAGCTTCCACCCATCTTGAAAACAGACAAACAAATACCAGAACATAATTTAGACCATTATGCTTTGGCATGTCAATGAAATCCATTTGTAATCTGGTAAAAGGACCACCCTCCCGTCCTATGATTCCCATGCTTACAACAACTTTTCTGTTGGGATTCATCTGTTGGCAGGTCAAGCATCTCTGACAAAGTGACTCTGCAATTGTTCTAAACTTTGTATTGAACCATGTTTCTCTGAATAATCTAACCATGGACTCTTTACCTATATGTTCTGGACCATGACACAATCGTGCCATATCAGCAATCATGCTGTCTGGCATTACAGGCCTTCCATCTTTGTGTACCCAAATTCCATCTTCCTCTCTTGGTCTGCAATCACTTGTTAACCATGAGTTTTTCTCTTCCTCACTTGCCTCATCTTGTAAGTCTTTTACTTCCTGCCATGTTTCAACTACAGAAATTAGCATAAGAGAATTCATTGTGTGACTTTCGTCTTTTTCCCGATTGATTGCGTAATTGTTTCTAGCACAGTATTTTGCCATCTCATCCGCGAAAGCGTTTCCTTTGGTGATGTAATCATCACCCTTTTTATGAGCTGAACATTTTACTACAGCAATTTGTTCTGGTAACTGAATGCCATCAATTAATCTCTTAATCAATTTCGCATTTCTAATCGGTGTTCCTGCAGAAGTTAAATAACCTCTATTGGACCACAGTTGTCCATAATCATGAACAACACCATAACCATATTGACTATCAGTCACTATGGTTACTCTTTTGCCAACTGCATTTTCACAGGCTCGAATTAAACCAATTAATTCTGCAATTTGAGCTGAAACGAATTCCATCCAAAGGTGAACCTTCAACAACGTCTGAGACTGTGCACACTGAGTATGCTGCTCTCAGAATCCCTTCATCATTTCTCAAACAAGATCCATCTACAAAATATATTATGTCTGATTCAGGTAATGGAACATCTTTTATGTCCTGTCTTGGTTTTGTGCAGTAATCTACAACATCCAGGCATTCATGATCAATGTCATCCTCATTACTTACCTCAGTAATAACTCCATCAGGTAATAATGTGGAAGGGTTCAAGTTCACGCACCTTACAATTGACACATTGTCTGAACCCAAAATTGTTTTTTCATATTTTGTCAGTCTGCTACTTGTTAAATGTTGAGTTCCACTTCTGGTAAGGAGAATCTCAACTGAATGAGGTACATATACCTTTACAGGAAATCCCATAATGATACCCTCACTTTGCTCAAGACTTACACTTGTTGCGGCCACTGCTTTTAAGCAACCTGGCAAAGCTTTTGCAACAGGATCCAAAACAGCTGAGAAATATGCAATTGGTTTTCTCAACTTTCCATGCCTCTGAATTAGCACTGACAATGCACAATCTTCTCTTTCACTGCAGTAGAGTTCAAATTCCTTCTCATAGTCTGGCATTCCCAGAGCAGGAGCTTCACATAAGCTCTTTTTTAACTGCTCAAAAGCTTCCAGCTCAATTTTTGACAGTTTAATTGGATCTTTTATATCTGCCTTTGTTAATCTCTGAAGTGGTTTTGCAATTACTGAAAATCCACTAATCCATTGTCGACAGTAACCAACCATACCTAGAAACATTCTCACCTGTCTTTGTGTTGTCGGTGGTTGTATTGCTCGAATCATTTTGATTCTCTCAACTGTCACTTTTCTGGTTCCCTTTGCAATTCTGTGACCAAGATATTTCACTTCTTGTTTACAAAACTGCAATTTTGCTGGTGACACTTTATGTCCCTCATCTGCCAAACGATTTAACAGGGTAATGGTATCAGTAACACAATTTTCTTGTGTTTTGGCTGCCACAAGCAAATCATCAATGTACTGTACCAATGTGGAATTACCAGGCAATACTAGATCTTCCAGGGATTTCTTTAACAATTGATTAAAGATAGATGGACTCTCAGTATACCCTTGAGGGATATGACACCATGCTAGGATCCTATTTTGGAACCTAAAAGCAAAAATTTGCTGGCTCTCTGGATGTAATGGAACTGTAAAGAAAGCGTTACACAGGTCAATGACCGTGTACCATTCTGCATCATGTGGAATCTGGTAAAGAATTACTGCAGGGTTTGGAACAATGGGACAACATGGAACAACTATCTGATTAATTTTTCTTAAATCTTGAACAATTCTGTATGTTCCATTCAGCTTTTTAATACCCATAATTGGTGAATTACATGGGCTGCTTTCAATTTCTTTTAACACACCTTGACTTATGAATTTTTCAATCACAGGAATGACACCCTCAATTGTCTCTGCTTTCATTTTATATTGAGGAACATTTGGAAAATCAATTCCCTGCTTAACAGTGATTTTTACTGGATCAATATTTTTCATAAGACCCATATCATTTCCTGTTAGGTCCCAAATTGCTGGATTAACTGGCTCTTTGAGCTCTTCTGGCAAATCATTTTTATCAAATACAGGAAATATTGGTGTTTTTTCCTCTTCAACCATTAGCATAGTCCATTTATAAAGCCCATCTTCTTCTGCTGTTTGCATTTCAATGCCTTCTGGTGAGCAATATATTCTGCAATTCATTTTGCATAATATATCACGACCTAACAGATTCACAGGACTGCTGTCACAAACTAGAAATCTGTGTTTATCTTTGTAGTTGCCTATCTCCACCTTTACTGGATCTGTCAAACTTGTTTTAATTTGCTGATTAGCTACACCTACAACTTGAATTGTCTCACCCGAGAGAGGAAGGTTTTCTATTTCTGCTGATCTAACAGTAGAACGGGTAGCACCTGTGTCCACAAGGAAAGTGATATCTTTATCATTCACTTTACCATTAACAAATGGACCAGACTGATCTACCTCAAGAGTGGGTCCAAGCACACACTCTTCCTCCTCTCTCAGGCACCGTCATGAGTAATCCTCTGATGAATCACTCACCTCTTTGTCTTTTAACCAAAATTGAGAAGCACTTGACATGTTAACTTTTGACACATTTTTAACCGAATTATTTCCACAGAAACCTGTTTCAGGAGAAAATCTCTGTGTGTTAGCACTACCAGGGAATGGTGATTGAGGTAACTGACTCTGCTGAATTTGATTCTGCTGTACCTGATTCTGTTGCTGAAACTGGCTTTGCTGTGTCTGGTTCACTATTTGTCGCTGTAGCTGTCGCTGCTGACTTAACTCATTCAGCTGCTGTTGTAGCTGTTGCTGTTGCTGCGGATTTAACTCACACTGCACCTGTGGATTCAATGAATTATTTTTTAAATTTCTGGACGGGTTTTTACACTCTCGCTTCCAGTGTCCAATTTCGCCACAATTAAAACATGGGAGCTTTTGTTTCAGCTCTTCAACATTTACATTAAATTTTGGCTTATTATTATTAAAATTACCCTTGAATTTTCCCTGTTGCATAGAGCCTAACTGTTGTTGTTGTTGCTGCTCAGCTACCTTCACTTGTGCCCACATTGCTTTTTCCTTGAGATTCTTTTGCCTTGCATCTATCTCATCACTGCAATATTTTGCTTTCCTCAGGATGTCATCAACTGATAGTGCTTGCCAACAAACAATTCCATTTCTAATCATGTCACCAATTTCAGGTCTCAGGCCATATACAAATCTGTATATAAAGTTACTCATGTCTTTTTCACTTAATTTTTCATAGCCACTGTACTGTTTAAAGACTAACAGTAACCTTTCATAAAATGAATGAACTGATTCTTTTGGTTCCTGATTTGTTCTGTCTATTTTAACCCAGTCCACATCTTTTGGGGGAATTATTCCTTTTAGCCAATAAATTACTTTATTATAAAGATCCATGACATCTTTTGATGGGGCACCTGTAATTTTGTCTCGGGCAGGTTCTTCTTTTGGCCAATCCACAGAAATTTTGTATTCTGTCCAAAGATCTGATGGGACAACAATGTCAAAGAATCCATCCAGATCAATCCACAGAACCTTTGACACCTTTATAAATCTGTCTACCTGTCGGTACCACTCAACTGGTTTTTCCCTCAAGCGTGGAAAATCATTAGTAAACAGGAGAATATCCTGTCTAGACCAAGGAACATGTACATACCCTCCTCCAGCTATTTCTCTCATTGGAAATTCAGAAATTTCATCATTTCTTAGTCTTTTATCTTGTTCTTTCTTTGACCATTTTATTCTCCATTTACCTAATTCACCTAATTTTCTGAGAAAACGTTTTAATTCTCTTATATGAGTTATTCTTCCAGCAGCATTTAAATTATCAATGTCCCTCTCAGAGAAATCCACCCTGTAATGTTTCTGTAAATGTTTTTGTTTGCTCAAATCAATTTCTAACTCAGCAGCCATTTCTTCCAGTTGTTCATACCTGTTTTTAGTTTTCCACTGAATGCTTTTGCAAATAAACAATAATTCATCATCTTGATACAATTTCAAATTATCAGTACCAATTGTGCCAATGATTAATTCCTCCAGGTCAGCTTTTAATTTAGCTACATCAAGCTTTTCATAATCAGGAGCTTCAGGGGACATTTCATTTTGAGATAATTCTGTTCTGTTTAAGCTTTTCTCTGACAAACCTGAATCTGAATCTGCCACAGTTGGTGTTTGCGAACTTGACAAACTTCCATGTAATGTTAAATTTGGCATCATAGATTTTTCTCTATGAATCTCTGAAAGTTCTGAAAAAAAATTTTCAGCAACCTTTTGAATTTCTGCATTTAATGGAGCTGTTAAGGCTGTTTGTCTATTATCTCCTTGATCAAAAACTGGTACCACAGGACCAATAGTTACTGGTACTGTAACTGCTTCCATGCCTTTTGTCAATTGTTGAATTAAATCTTGCTTTGCTTTATTGTAACTAGAAATTTCTTGATCAGCAGGTAATCTTTCTTGATTTCTCACAAAATTATTTTCCTGTGGGACTCTTTTTTCTCTGGGTGTACTACAATTATTTACTGAGCCTACCCTTTCAGGTAATTTTAAAAATCTGGGAGAACCTTCCTCAACTTCTCTAGGAGGTGCACTTGGAGAAGTTTCTGTAGAAACTCTCGGGGTAGATTGAGAACCTGCTTGATAAGGTGGCGGTTTAGGTTTAGTGGCATAAATATCTTCTAAAACTGCATCATCTAATTCCTCATCAATTCTTCTTCCAGCTGTCTTTTGTTCTAAATCTTCATTAATCATTATTCTTATTGGATACAGACCATCATACATGTCTGCCTTTCTCCAGCGTCTCACTTTATCCTCATGTGTTTCCTTATTTACAACATATTTTGAATATTTAGGTGCTGAACACTTGCTTTCATGTTCAAGTTCCATCATCTCAACCTCCCATTCAACTAAGGCTTCAAATTGTGTAGGTCTTGGCTTTGGCACAAGATCCATCATTTTTCCTCTCAGATTTTGTACAACTTTCATATTAAATGACCCATCTTCTGGCCAGGCTAGTACACCATCATTTTTGGTATAATGCATCCAGTTATCAAACCAAATTACAGTATGATAACCATATTCGCCTTCCATATAGGCTGCAGGTGTTTTGTACTTATGAAGTAATTTACCACCACGTGTCTCAATTTTCTTGTCAGGCTTAAAATAATTTTTCACCTTTTGAAACCATGTAGGCTTTTTCTTATAATCATCCCAATAACTCATGTTTGTAACTCAATGCTGTTTTATCAAAGACTTTTAATGGCTTTTCTAATATACAGTGCTGTAAATACTATAACTTTATTTGCAACTCTAAGCAACTGTTTTTACCTAATATTGTACTAATTAATAATCAATATCCTTACTCTAATTACATTTGCTGCTATTGTCCTAATGTATCTCCTGTATTATTCACTAATTAATAGCAAATGTGTTGTGGTAAATATCAGAAACAATTAATAATAAAAAACGAAGCTTTGGGCATTAATAGCGTGGAAAACTAAATCCTTGGCAAAAAGTAAACAATGTGCATCAGCACGAGTGTTTTGACCAATCAGCGTGTGGCTGCACAGCACTCAGCCAACCAGAATGCCCACCGAGTCTCGACCAATCCGGTCGCGGCCTCTCTATGACAGCACACGTCACAGCCAGCTCCTCCGTGACACTCGGGACCTGCAATGGGAAAGCCTCGCCCAATCAGAGCGCGGCACACGGAGCCTCGCCCAATCAGAGCGCGGCTCTGCCTCTGACGCGACGGGAACCTGAACAGGGATGCACGTCACCAACCAATGGGTACGCGACCCTACTATGACGCTTGGAAACGAAGGGCGTTTTCCTTTATGTCTCCCTCCACATGCGCTCCTCTCAATTCGCGCAACACCCAAGGCAATACACAATACACACGCGAGAACAAGACCACCAGAAACAACAATTTAATGGGACATTACAAATATAACTCTAGACCTCGCCCAACACACGGAGCTTCGCCCAATCAGAGCGCGGCTCCTTCGTGACTTGGGACAACACACGGAGCTTTGCCCAATCAGAGCGCGGCTCCGTGTATGACGCGTCGGCCTTTTACCCAATGACAGCGCGGCGGCTGACGTAGACAGTCGCTGCAGCTGACAGAGCTCTCTCACTCGCTCCAGCCCCCATCCTTCACAAAATGCTCCGCATTCTAGGACAACAATAACAATAACCAAAGCAGCTGATCTGCTCACAATACCAAATACCAATATCGTGTCAAAACTAATCACAGCACAGCGCTCCAGGCAGATAATCAGCGCGCTGTCCCTGTAAACTCAGCCAATTACCACACGGCTGTAACTATTTTTGTCTGCTATAGCGCTTCCAACAATACAACACTCGCTACGAGTGATATGCAAATAATTAGCTTAAATCCATCCGCAAAAACCAGAAACCATTTTAAAATATTTATCGCACCTCAGCCAATGAGAACACTGCTTTGCTCTGACACTCCAGGGACATCAACCAATCAGAGCGCGGTGGGCTCTGACGTATGCAGCAGCTGCGGCTGCAGGCTCTCCCCACACGCTCTCACTCCTAAATCAGCCCCTCCCTTACAATTTTCGATCAGGGCACTTTTTAAAGGATTTAAATAGCGCGCAATGCTTTTTGAAGGTATTCAAATAGCGCAAAACACCTTTTCAATGCTTTTACTTTACCCAGAAGGGTTTAAAACACTTTCCAATTACTTTTTAAAAACGCAATTAATAACAACATGAAAACAAACCATTTGCCTGCTTCTCTAACAAAGAGATAGTTTTACACATTCATTCAAGTATTCTCAGCGTGGAATAGATGACGCTATTCTCACAGAATAGTTTCAATTGCAAATAGAGTAATTCCTACCCTACCCTTCAGTTTACAAACCATTCACACACTTTCAAACAGGAAAACCCTGATCATACACACACGAATTCTTGGCAGGACTTGAACCAACCACAGAAAACGTCAAGCGTTGATAAGAATAGACGACGCTATCTCACCCTTCACTCAAGCTTGAATAAATCCTACTACTCTTTTCACAGAAAGCTTTAAAACAGGCTCACCAGGTCCCTCTGCTTAATGCTACAATTTCATAGGCAATCCTCACTATACATTCAACCATGCACATCTAAGGTCCCTAAACTTGTGTTGTACGTCCACAACACGTGATATATTCTATACCACAATTTTGAAACAGACAAATGCACTGTGTAACTCTTCTAGTCACACTACCTTGCCGGCAATTAACCAGAAATTTTTCACACTGCTGGAAAAATTCCTTAAGACTACATATAACAATCTAACATAATCAAAAACTTAACATTTGTTAAACATCAATCCTATGACTATACCAACATATATGTAACATGCATGTCAAAAACAACATATAACCGTCTGATGCTACCAAATTGATCCAGCGCTGCAACTAAAATACTTTATAAATGATGTCACAATCCACTATCACACTTACCAAACAATACCAGGCCCATAAGAAACATTAGAGCAGCTGAATCAAGAGGTGAATGGATCTAATATGTATTTGTTTTTAAGCTATAAACTATCTACAATAAACAAGACCAGCTTGTCATTTCAAAAAGTTTATTTTTAAAATTCATAATTGAATAATCTTTATTAACTCTCTTTATTAAAATCAAACATTTAGTTTTATTAATTCAGTTAAATGCATTAACATTGGCACAATGTTTACTGTCAAATCAGCATTGATCAAAATAATGAACTTAAGAAAACATAAATCTTATTCTCTAAGTTAGTTTTCTGACCTGAAAGGGAAACAAATAATAAACAGTAGAATGCTTACAATCCCAAGGTAATCGGACAGCACTTCGCCCTCTGGAACAGACAGCCCCAAACCCTTCAAGAGAGCCAATTTTATATCATTTTTGCTCTCAAATTTAACTAAATGTTATACTTTAGAAAAGTTCAGCACTGTGATTGATTGATGGCTGTCAGGCCACCACAACTACCACGTCCAGGGAATAAGCGCGTCACTAAGCCATTGTCCATTGACATAGAGTGACATCAGCTTCCGAGCTTTGCAACATTAAAAGTTACCAACCCGACTTCCACCAAAAGCTCGGCAGAATTATGCCTGTCACTTCTTCGGCCTTGTAAAAGAACATCCAGAGCAGTCCATGAAAACAAGCTCCATTGTTCGAGCCATAGTTTTTTCAAAAGTCAGAGCCACAATCCATTCAAGAAGAACGTTAAACAAGCTCCGCATGGAAGATTTCCAAAACGTGTACACTTGGCTCCAACTCTGCTCAGTTCAGGCCGACCAACTTTTCTTCAGAAACAGAGACTAGGCCCTCAAACCATTCTTGAGCTAATATTTAAACAAACACAAAAAGAGTGATTAATTCAGGTAAAGCAAACGCTTCTGTACCACCCAATCCCTTGCTAATTATTAATTAACCCACTAATAGATAAACATTTAGCAAAAGCAAACATTTAAAGCAGCACATACAGCGACGGCTCGTGGAGGGAGTTACGGTGGGGCAGGAGGGTGGGGAGGGGGAGGGGCAGGGTGGAGGTTGCTAAAAACCGGCATATGGATAATTGCAGGTAAGTAAACAATTTAATTAATAAAACGAATTTCGTAGTGCGCTTTGCATCGCAAAATGCAATGCAGTGCGAGCTACGAAATTCGTTTTATTAAGTAAATTGTTTACTTACCTGCAATTATCCATATGCCGGTTTTTAGCAACCTCCACCCTGCCCCTCCCCCTCCCCACCCTCCTGCCCCACCGTAACTCCCTCCACGAGCCGTCGCTGAGCACATAAAATATCTACCATTCTTCATGTAATCCAGCTTTATGTTTCTGAAAGAGTAAAAAGATGATTAAATGATACACAGACAGACAAACACAACATAGGACATACATGTAAGCACATATAAAAAGCACATGCCATGAATGATCAGCCGAATATTAATAGTGACAAAGACAATAGGACAGACATAACAAACAAGACAATATTAATCATGTGTTACAAAACAGACTTGCAAATGCAACAAGAGCACATGTAGTTAGTTTTCCGCGTGTATATGTGTGGTGCAAACTTAATCTAGGTTGTGTTAATTAAACAAATCATGCAACAGCTCATTAATTGATTAGTTCATGTTATGGGAATTTAAATCCACGAGTCAGAATAAAATATTTTCTGAAGCCCGCTTCATCATTCTCAAAAGTGTTCAGAAGTGGCCTGGTGTATTTAAATTGAAAGGCTCTGTAATATTCAAGTAGATCTGGGCTAGCTATCCCCCCCTGTTCTTTTTTCCTTCTTAGTTTGCTCCATGCTATTCTTGATCCTTTCGAAGACCAGATAAAACTTGTGAGTTCCCCTTGAATTTCTTTATCGTCTCCCACTTGAATTCTAGCGGAATGGCGCTAAAAGCAAACGTAACTTTTGGTATAATTGACTTTTTACTATGTTTGACTTTCCAAGGAGGGTCAGTGGGAGACCTCCCCATACCTTTAATAGTTTCCTTACCTCACCTTCAATTCTATTAATGTTTATGTGTGTCACTTTATGTAGGTCCTTGACAAGATCGATACCTAAGTATCTGATTTTCTCCTTAGTGTAGGGGCTGTTAGTATGCATATTCCAGCTCATGACTTTGGTTTTAGACTGATTGATTTGGTAGCCGGATACCTTCCCAAAGCTAAGTAGTGTATCTTCTATTGCTCTAATGGAGCCATTCAGGTCTCTAGTGAAAATCATTAGGTCGTCTGCGTACAAAGCGACCTTTTTATGCCAAACTAGAGACGTGAAAGGGAATATGGAAGGATGGTTTCTAAGGCTATCTGCCATAGGTTCAATGTATAGGTTAAAAAGTAGCGGAGAGAGCAGACACCCTTGCCTTGTTCCTCTCTTTATTTCTATGTTTTCCGTGAGGTCTCCGTTGAATAAAATTTTGGCCCTAGATGAACTGTAGATTCCTTTGACCATCTCTATGCCCAGACATTCTTGCAGGGTTCCAGACACATGTGACTCTCTAAAAGATAGGTTTATTAGGCTCTAAATAAAAGGAGCAAATGAAGGGGCTCTGCCCTGGATGAGGCAGTGGATTTTGTAGAATAGTCATAGGAACCACAAATGGATTTTAACCCTTTCCATGCGGCCGCGATTCCCCTGGTGTGCTGTAAACAGCACGAACAGGGGCGGGCCGTGACGAACCCCAGCCGTCATCAGCACACGAGCACCATAGTGCATGACGGCTGGGGTTCGTCATCAGCATGGAAGGTGTTAAGAAAGTGTGGTGCCAGTGTGGATCCCAAATGTACCCAGTAGCGGACCAAAACTGGTCAAGAACCATTTAGCCCATGTTCACCCTCTTATCAATTATTCCAAAAAAAGTCTGATCACAACCCAGTGTCTGATCTCAGTGAGACCCACCATTTCTATCAGTTTATTAGAACTGGATTGATGCAGTAAGAGATTATATTAAACTAGTACCTCTACTGTAGCAAATTCGTACAATGTAACTTAAAAAACGAGTATTACATGAGATTACATTGCATGATAAAGATTTTACTCACCCAAATCAATGTTTTGAGTGCCTGCCTGACTGGCATAATAAAACAGCTCAATCATGAACCCTTGGCCTAAACAAAAGACAATTCCAACAGTAAGCATTTGGATTTAGGAAGTACCCTCTAATTTTTATATCATGGTATTTCTAATGCCAAAGCCAGTCTGCTGTAAAGAAGGTATGCGCCCTGAATGATTAGTACATAATAGTAGAATTACAATAATAATTATAAAAACCCTTCTTAATTAATTGTCCAAACTTATGCAGTTAACAATGAACAAATAACATGTTTTCCGATATGCTATTTTCTATATTATAAAAAAATTAAAACTATCTTTGTTTTGTTCAGGATTACACCACCAACCACGAAACAGCACGGAGATACATCATTACAACTCAACCCAAGTTAGAAATGGAATTTGTATAACCTAAATTAGCAGTACACTGTATCAAAAAAGAGTGTAAATCGTCGGTTGTATTTTCTGCTTTTTTTTTGTTTCGTTATCCAGAAATGCCCTATTCGGATGGGAGTCGAATTGATGCGCGAAGTCCATACACGGAGCCTGGCACATGATGGAAGAGATCCGTTTTCCGCACAGAGCTCAAGGTCAGCATTTCAGCTCGGTTGCAAAAAGATCATCCAGCTGATCCGCAAAGAAACAGCTTGCACCCTGAACTAGACCTCTAAATACTAGACAGCAAATCCTGGTAATCCCCGTCCAAGAAATGCAGTAAGTGGCGCGCAAAATCCTATCACTGGCCACACAAGCCATTACATTATTGCCCAAAATGGTCCTTAAAAAGGGCGATGCGAGCATTTACAGGAACATAATTACATTTCATTCAAGTGATAGTACTGCAGGGCAAAGAATTAACTGAATAATGAGCAAATGTACCCATTTGTTCCTGTGCAAGTGTAGTATTTCATATGACCTTTACATATGTGAAAATGTAGATGCAATGCACAGCAATAGACTTTTTGTCGGAATTGAAATATTTTCAGTTTTCACGTTAGCATTAGTATTCTGCTATCCGTCTTTGGGCGTACGATTCAATACAGAAATTTCGAGGGTCTGTATGTGATTTCATAGAAAAACGATTTAATGGAATACCATTACTTAGAAACGATTTCACCTAATCTGTTTAATGCATTTACCATTCCATATAGATCAATTCATAGAATGTCTTTTATAAAATTGGGTTTGGCATGCTTATTCTTTAGGTTGTAAATTCAATAGTACTATGTTTTAATTTCTGACACATTTTTGCTGGAGTTATTTATTTCTGTGCTGTACTTCACTGGACATTATTTCGAACTTATATATTTTTCATTGGCAAACAACTACTTGTATACTTTCAATTAGCTGACCCCTTACCATCCCTAAACACCACTCATTCATACTTACCCCCTAAAATCCCCTCACCATGCCTAAACTACAGCCATCTCTGACCATCAAACTGTACCAATCCCTGAAGCATAAAATCCAAGCTTCACCCATCCCTGAACACTAAAACCATGGACGCCATTTAGAGGTCGTCAGGGGTCACAGCTGTGACACCTGGCTTGCCCCTTGCGACCTTTGGCACTGCCTTTGCGACCACTGGCCTCAGAGGTGTGAAGACAAGTGACAGGAACACGGGTAGCTCATTCTTATGAACATCAGCCAGGGCTCCACTTTCCTTGTTTTCTGTCAATGTGTTTATTACACTAAAAGTGAATAATATAATATAACATGATTCACTATTAGTGAAGGGAGAATTTTGGAAAAATGCTAAAATTCTCCCTTTACTTAAAAAGCCTTCCGCAGATCCCATGGTGGCCTCCAATTATAGGCCGATATCATTACTACCGTTTTTCTCCAAAGTTCTAGAAAAATGTGTGAATTAAATTTTACGAAATATGTGGAAACCAACCATGTACTCCATCACAGCCAGTCGGGGCTCAGAGAATTTTTTTTAGCACTGAAACAGCCCTACTGGAAGTTTCCGAGGCTACATAAGAGACACTAGACAAAGGGGTAAAGCAGTGCTGATACTGTTAGACCCCTCCACGGCCTATGATACCGTGCCCCACGCCAGGCTCCTACAGAGACTCCAGGAATGCGGGGTTGGTGGCACGGTATTCAAGTGGTTCTCTTCTTTTCTCAGAGACCATCAGCAAACAATTTGGTACCCTCCCTTTGTGACCCCCATTCCCTCCATGAAGGTAGAGGTCCCTCAGGGATCTATTCTTAGCCTGTCACTCTTCAATGTCTATAGGGCTCCTCTGGTGCTTTTAGCTGAGGCATACATGCTAAAATAGTATGATATGCAGATGATACTCACCAGCTGTTCACCTGCGAGAAGGGCGTTCATTTTAGAGGCAGTGAAATTAACACCTGCTTGACGGAGGTTTTCTCCTGGCTTAAGCAGAACCAATTAAAGTGTAACCCGGAGAAATCTGAGATAATTTTCTTTGGCTCGTCACCATGTGAAGCATGACACAAGTGGTGGCCACAGGATATGTCCACCCCTGCTGCCTCTGTTAGCACTGTAAAGAACCTTGGAGTGAAGTTGTATTCCAATTTATCTATAAAGGTTCACGTCCAAAAAGTTGCCTGCACTTGCCTTGGCCTGCCTGCTAAAAATGTAAAAAAACATTCTGCCCTTGCTTCCGATTGAATACAGGAAGACAGTAGTCCAAGCCCTGATTGTAACAAGGCTGGACTTCATCAACGTCTTGTACCTGGGACTCCCTGAGTACCTATTAAACCATCTGTGGGTGGTCCAGAATGCGGCGGCTCGTGCAATTCTCATGGTAGGGCCCAGAACACGAATGTCTATTCATCTGAAGTCCCTGCACTGGTTGCCGGTCTAGAAGAGGATTCAATTCAAAGCCCTGGTCCTGGCTTTCCGAGTCTTCCATGATATTGGCGCCACCTATATTAGGAACAGGATTCAGCACTACGAGCCACAAAGAGCCCTGAGGTCCTCACTTCAGCACTTGACGACCGTCCCCAAGTTTTCCCGCTCGCGGCTGGGCGGCAGTTCTTTCCAAGTGCTGGCTTCCCGTTTATGGAATAGTCTTCCTCAGTCTCTCAGGCAGGTTCAAGATCTGCTTACTTTCAGGAAACAGCTAAAAACGTGGCTTTTCCAGAAACAGTTGTATGCTTCGTCACTGTTAGAGTGCTGGTGCCTGTCTCGTGGTCTTTTAGCACCGGTACATTGTGTGGAGTAGCCTCCCTTCATAAGTACCTATTTACAATACTTTACATTACATAAATGGAGAGCAGTTGGCTGGAATTTGGCTCTTCTTGTTAGCAGGGTAGGCAAAAATTGTTTTTAAATATATGTTGTGTCCATGCTTGTGGGTGAGACTGTGTTTATGCGAGAGGCGTGTATGTGTGATGAAAAGTATATGTTAAATGGTGTGTGATGTCGCTTCCACTACCCCAGCAATTTTGGTGAATTAAAGCCCATACCTAAAACATGTCACTACCCCTAAAATCCATCCTTTCAAACTCATTCCTGAACACTAAAAATCCATTACTACCACCAAAAACCACCCATCCCTGATCCCTAAAAACATTGAACAGCCATAAACTCCACCCATGCCGGAACCATAGACAATCATTTCCACATCTAAACTCCACCCTTCCCTGAAACCTTAAAATCCTTCACCATCCATTCCTGAACTCTATAACTCGGTCTGTATATAAACTCCACCCATTCCTGAGCCGTATACCACTAACCACCCATAACCTCCACCCATTCATAAATCCTAAAAACCCTTCCCCTCCCCAGACTCTACCCATTACTAGAGCTTAAAAGTCTTCACCAGCCCTAAACTCCACCCATCCTATAACATTGAAAACCTTTTTTCATGTCCAAACTCTACCCATCCCTAATACCTAAGAAAACCTCATCCCCACTAAACAATACTCCTCCCTGAAGCCAAACACTCCTCGCTACCTCAAAACTCTACCCATGTTGAATGTGGTTCTTTATTTTTCCCTAAAATTATGTTTTCTTTAAAATGTTTCCTTTAATTTTTGATTTATTTGCATTTTCTCAGAATTGTCTTTTTTAAAAATAGTTTTTCCCTGATTTGGTTTCCTCCAATGTGGTTGCACAGTTTTCATTTTTCCATTAATCCACATACTTCAATTGTGAGGACCTGGTGTATGTTGTTTTACAATGAAATGCCCTGCACTTTAACATAGAGTGGAGCTAGTCACACAGGTAAACTTATATATGAGCACATATACACATATAAATATATATAAAAAAAATATACACTTTATAATACATTTACTACTTTAAGCTATTCTTCATTGACTTCAAGAATTGCCTTACAAGACTCCACCCTTTGAAAAGGTTAACAAAATTAGTAAAAAGATGTTTAAGATAGATATTGAAGAAATTTAATATATTCATTTGATATTTAGAACACAATACAAAATGCAGCATTGTTAACTTAATTACATGTTTCAATATTGTGAATAAAGTAAATTAAATTAAATGTTTCTTAATATTTAAATAAAAACAAAATCCAACCTGGTGTATACAATTTATAGTTATTATCTAGTAAAAATTATAGGACTTTGTGTCTAGAATTAATTTAAATGAAATGTATTATTTTTTAAAGAAAGTAAAATGTCATTATTGTTTTTCATATAGAAAAGGTTAACAACAAATTTTATGATAAACTAATAAACGAACAATTTCATTTTATTTATTTGAATTTGTAAAAAAGTTACATTTAGTTAATTGTATTTAGCATTCGTTCTTATGGATTTTTTGTCCCTGCCTACATTATTTTCAATGGGAGGGAGCAGCTGCATCAATGTTTGGCCATGAGTGGTTGGCTTACTTTAGCCCTGAACTGTAGTACATTTACTACTGTTTTGTCTCCTTTTAGACCCCATAGAATTCCACAGAGATTCATATTTTGGTCACTGAGAAGGAAAAATAAATAGTGCAAACTTTTAAGGTGGAACTGGTACATGCAAATGAGAGATGAGCTTCAGCTCTGCATGGGGTTGCCTCGACATCAAGAAGATTTATAAGAGGGTAAGAAAAGGAAGGAACATGTACAATTGTTTTTTTGAAGTTCGGTGGACACCCTTTTCTAAAGGAGAACAGCTGTCAGGTGTGTATTTCTCCTGCAATTATATGAAGTGCAATGGAGAACGAGATGAATGCATGGAGATTCTGATGACAAGCTCTGAGAGAAAAACAAGAAGTCAAAAGTATCAAATGGTTAGAAGCACAAAAAAGAAGCATTCGAAGGCAAAGCCGATAGGTCTGAGGTAAATGTGTCTAAGTCAAAACATTAACACAAGATACACAAGCAGGAACATGGAGCAGCTGATAGGGGCAATTATAATTGTAAAGTAGCCCCTTGTGAAGGTCAATATAAACACTCAAGTAGAGACCGTAGTATGAACTATCAAAATATATTGGAAACAATATTGTAACACATGAATTTACCATTAAGATTATTGTAAAGTAAATAATATAGTGGAACAGAATGTAGAACGCAAGAATATGATTTTTTAGGAATATAATATCTAGTTTTTAAATATAGTTGTCTGTAATGTTGTTTATTTTAGTATTGATATTTAAATATTGGCTTTTCTTTACTTATTATATGTGACATATTACATTATTTTTTAGATATTAGTATTATGATAATGATTGTATTTTTTGAATTGTGCATCATTTTTAATCTGCAATTTAATTTGTTTTTAGTTTAACTGCCACCTTTTAATTTAGTAGCAGGTTATTGCATCAGTGAGGCATTAGGGTTGGTAGTTATTTAAACTATAAATTATTTGAGTTATGATCAACATAGCACAATGACCTGCTCAGGAAGGAGTCTTTTGTGTTCCTAATTATGAATGTACTACTTGAGAGGCCAATTGCAGTGAATGATGAGATTGGAGGTGCAATGCAGTAATTCAAAAGGAAAAGACATAAAAACTGTATTACCCCGACCACACTAAATTTAACTGGTTTCTGGGTGCTGAGAGTCTGCCACCTCTTTCCTAGTCTTGCTGTGGGTAAATGAGCCTTGTTAGGAAATGTATATAAAACAGGTTGGAGAATGGTGCCATATTCGCTGTTCATGGTCATAGGATTACAAAAGCACACAATAGTAAACAGTGGATAGAAGCAGGTTTTATAGAATTGGGGAACGTATTCAGCCAGGAAGCCCTACACACATTTTATAGCATGAGAGAAACACATCATCTGTGTAATGGACGCTTTATTTCACATAGTGCACTCACTGGAGCCGTTCTACGAAAATGGGGTTTAAATAAGGCGGGGCCTCTGTGTTTGGATGCCCTGAATCGTATGCTCACACACAGAGAAAGTAAAAAGACCATTTCCACATTATATCCAATACTGCTTCCACCATACCTGCAATGAAATCAAAGCCTGAAATTGAAATGAAAAATGCAAATTCATTGCAGGATCTCTAACAACCAATGGATGCAATGTCTGGAATACAGTAAAACTGTTTCTAGAATCCATGCTTCAAGTAGACTCAGTTTTGCTCAAACGAATTGGTCAAATGTATGATGCAATGATCTCAATGTCCATGGTGTGCCAAAGGTTGCACTTGCAGAGAGGAGCTCAAGAGATAGATGCATTGTGCAGGAAGTATCTTGTTGTTTGGGCAAAGTCCAGGGAAGCAAGCATACTAGAGCAGGCTTGGGTGCAAAATGGCACAATCTTTGAACAGGTTCCACAGACCCATTTTACATATTAGTAGGAGCCATTTTTGTCAGGACCTAATCAGAAACACCTGTGTTGCTCTCAATTGGTAAACATTCCTAATCATACCTACCTAAATCTTACTTCTTTACTTCCCAACTTCCTTTACACTTTTTGTGCCAATTTTGGATGTCACTTTTGATCTAAGGCATCTGGAGCTGTTAGACAGAATTGTTCTTCCTTTTCTGTACCTTTGTCCAATTTGTTTTTAGGGACAAGACTGTGTTCCAATTTCAGTTTCCCCTGTCCTATGCAAGAATGTGTTCTGTTTCTGCTTCCTCCTGCCGTGTGCAAGACAGTGTTCTGTGACATTCAGGCCTTTCCACCCCAGCAAATTGAGGTAGAATAATATAAGTGGTGGAGTGGTGAGCCATTGACAGCTGGGCATTCTTGCTTCTGGTGTTGCGTTGCTGTATCATTAGAGCCAAAATCGCTTAATCGGTTTTGACATTTTTACTGCATGACATCCAGCACCTGCCATGTGATGGCTAACCTGTGTGTTCACTTCCTACACCCATATACTTTGTTCCATTGCTCCACCATCACTAATTAGTGCATTGTCAGAAACTCTCCTATTTCCAGCCTAGTTTCTCACTCACTCTCTCACACACACCCATACCCTCCTTCCTCATGAAAACAATCCCATCTCAGATGCACAGGCTTCCTCAAACTTTCCTTTGCATTATAAAGCCCCTCTTACCTGACCTTCTCACACGCTATCTTGCTTTCAATTACTTTCTTTGTCACCCGTTTCCCACCAACACACACTCACTTTTCACTGTCTCTTAACTCACATATACACAATGAAAATGTTGAATTACCATTCATAGAGTCGAGCCTGTGAGAACATGGCCTAGTTCATGCATCTTGCTTGTTAGACACTGTTGTTAACAAAAGGACTCTGACCTCGCCCATTGCTTACCATTTGTTGGCTTGAGTGGCACTCTTCATTACAGCCTCGTAATTCATCATGGCAGACCTAACCTCATTTCTGTTCCTTTCTGTGGAGCAGTGACCAAGCACTGATCGATTCAACTTAATCAGTGCCCATCCACTGCTCCTGACGCGATCAAAGTACTATTTTGTTCTGTTTATCTTTTGGTGCCCTACAATCATAAGGCATGTGACTGGCAACAGAGTGCGTAGCAGGACAAACAAAATTGGAAAGATTTATTTTCAATAGTTAACTTTTTTTTATTTTGACAAGTCTTCTTTTGTCAATTTGCACTCATATTTTCTTTTTTGCTTGTGGGTGCTGTTCTCAAAAAATGAGGTTTATCTTATTGCAAGGCAACATTGTTTCTTTCTTATATGTAATTTCTAAAATGATGCTTTACCACATAATCATGCAGTACAATCCAATCCACCAAACTCCAACCCGCTCCACTCCAATCCACGTCAATCCATCTCACCTCACCCCACACCCATTTGCCCCACTCAATCCAATCCACCACATACCAATATACTCCACCCCACTCCACTCCAATCCAAACCACACCACTCACCCCAATCCAATCCAATCCGCCATGTTCCAATCCTCCAATCACACCCAACTCCAATCTGCCCCACTCCATCATGTCCTGCT
This sequence comes from Lissotriton vulgaris, assembly GCF_964263255.1. Classification (NCBI taxonomy): domain Eukaryota; kingdom Metazoa; phylum Chordata; class Amphibia; order Caudata; family Salamandridae; genus Lissotriton; species Lissotriton vulgaris. Next base: position 1,476,135,324 of record NC_141685.1, read on the forward strand.
TCAATTCGCATCACTCCAGTCCAAAGCAAACTGCCCGACTCCAATCCAGAACAATATGCCCCACTCCAATCCAAAATAATCTGCTCTACTCTACTCAAAACTAATGTGACCTACTCCAATTCAAAACAGCCTGCCCCTCTCCAATCTACATCAATCCAATCTAAAGCAATCTTTTACAATCCGATCTGCCCTACTCCAATACAAAACAATCTGCCCGCTCTAATCAGTCCCACTCCAATCAAAACAATCTGCCCCACTCAATCCAACACAATATGTCCCACTAAAATCTGTCCTACTCCAATCCAAAACAACCTACCCCACTCAAATCCAAAACAATCTGCCCCAATCCTATCATCCCCACTTCAATCCAAAGCAATCTGCCCGCTTCAATCCAAAACAATCGCCCCCACTCCAGTCCTCCCCACTCCAATCCATTCCACCCAGACCACTCCAATCCAATCCACCTCACCCCAATCCAATCCACCTCACCCCAATCCAATCCACCCCACTACAACCCAATCACCTCACTCCAATCCAGTCCACCCCAATACAGCCAAATCCAATCTACCCTACTCCAATCCACCCCACCCCGATGCAATCCACCTCAATCCAATTCACCTGACCCCAATCCAGTTCAACTGACTCCAATCCAATCCACCTCACCCCAATCCACCCCAATACAATCCACCCCCAGTCTAATCCACATCTCTTCAATCCAACACACCCCACTGCAATCCAGTCTACTCCAGTCCACCCTACCCATGCCAATCCAATTCACCCCACTCCAATTCATTCCACTCCATTTCACCCCACTCCATTCCACCCTACTCCGTTCCACATCACTGTAGTCCACCCGACTTCAGTTCATCTCATTCCAATCCTATCCACCCCACCCCACTACAATCCAGTCCAGTCCACCCAACTTCAGTTCACCTCACTTCAATCCTATCCACCCTGCTCCACTGCAACCCATTTTTATCCACCCCACCCCAATTTAATCCACTCGATCCAGTCAACCCCAACCCATCCACCCCACTCCACCACAGTCCAATCCACCCCACTCTACTCCACTCTATCCCACTCTACCTCAATCGAATCAGCCTCACCCCAGTTCATTCCACCCTACTCAATCCAGTCCAGCCAGTCCATCACTACCCCAATCCAATCCACTCCACTCTAGTCTAATCCACCCCATTCTAATGCAATCCATCCCATTCCAATGCAATTCATCCTACTCCAATCTAAACCATCCCCTCAAATTCACCCCTCCAGTCTAATCCACCCCATCCACTCCACTCTTATTTAACACACTCCAAACCACCCTACTCTAATCCAGCCCTATCATCCAAATCCAATCGACCCATCCCACCCCAAACCGATCTAATCCAACCCACTCTAATCCACCCAAATCGAATCTACCTCACCTTAATTCAATCTACATAACTTCAATCCACCCTATTCAGTCCACCCATCCAATCCACCCACTCCTCTCAAACCAACCCACTCTACCACAATCCAATCCACCGCAATCTATTCCAATCCAATCCACCCCACTACCTCAATCCACTCCAACCCACTCCACCTATTCCACCCCACCCCACTCCTCTCCACGCCTCTCCACTCTGTGCCACTCCACTCTATGACACTGTATCTATGACACTGCACTGTACGACACTGCAGCCTATGAAACTGCACTCTATGACACTCTCTGCCACTGAACTCTTTTTGACTCTGCTCAGCTCTGCGACACTCTACTCCCGCTACTCCATTCTACAACACTCTGTTCTGACAAATACAGTCTAGAACACTTTACTTCCCCCACTCCACTCTAGGACACTCCATGCCACTAACATTTAGCCATGCCTAACAGCAGCCACACTGTTCTACAACATGGCAAAAACACATTGCCAAAGCCAATAGCTCTTGTATAGTTAGACCTATAGGCTGTCAATCAATGCTTGTTCAAATTTACTGTGTTGAAAAATAACCAGTTCTAACAATTAGCCAAGTGACTTCAGAGGCCCTGGCGACGAGTGCTGAAGACACAATGCTACTGAGAGTTGAAGGCTTTAATGAACGCAGTGAGCTTTTTTGTTGTTTCTTTGGTTGTTCCCGTATTGAGGAGTAAGCATAACATACTAGGACAGTGTTTTTTGCAGAAGTCCGGCCACCTTCGATGTTACAAAGCTGAGGTCTGGGACAACATTTACACTTCTAAAAGGTTTTAAATGTGCATGCACCGCGCATCGTATGACCCCATACCCCTGCGTTGCACAGGTTCAAATTGATGAGAGCTGCCCTGGAGTTAATTACTGTAGGAGGTAAGAGCCAACTTTCTTCAATATAAACATTGGAGAAGAACAATTATATGATACAAGAGAGAACTGAGTGGTGAGTATTTCAACATCCCTTCACTGCTGACTGGCATCACACGTCTGTTGGTGATGTGAAAACATGCTTACCTGTTTCATAAACTGGGTCACTTCATTGTTGGCCCACGAGCTCCAGATCCCTGCCAGAGTTTCAGGGTATCTACATGGGATAAATTAGTGACTCTTAATGGCAATCATTTATAAGGTCAGTGGTTATGCTGAAAGCCTGGCATGTACCACCATCTTGCGGATTTACACCGGTCACCCCTGTGATGATCTGTACTTATGGATTTCTTCAAAAGCATCATTCTCTGTAGTTTAGTCAGTCTGTGCACGTACATTCCTATAAATCTATTTTAGGACACTGAACATCATTAATCGAAATAGAATTAGAATTTCTCTGTGAAAGGAGCCAGCTCCTTTTCTCGGTATATTTGTCACGGATAGAACTCTCCCGCAATGCATGGCTGCCGGTAGATTGGCCTGCGTCATCTCCAGCTCCAAAGGGACTGCCTTCTCGTCTTTGAATCCTTTGAACGCCGGCAGTGGCAGCATGCATACTAACACAATAAAGATTTCTTAGAATCTGCCATTCTTGTATAAATAGCGCTTAGCAATTAAATCCCATGGCTTTCGGAAACCCTTTGTTAACCTGTGATAAACATTTATGTGAACAGATAATCCAATTAAGACAGTGGGTCTTCAGTGATAACCAGGACCTTAAAGGTTTTATTATGTGGCATTAGGAAATCCTTCGCCGTTTAAACAAATTACTGCATTTCCAGCATTTACATGTTGATAATTCTACACGTGCATGGGTCACCATTTCCATTTGCATTCAACATACTATGATCAAAGAATAATTCCCTAACTGCCCTTCTTTAAGGGGGTTCATGTTAATATATATGTAATCATATTCACAGTGAATATACATCTCCCATTTCACAGCCATCCTAGCAAGGGACCGCAGTCAGGACACAGTGTTTATAAGCGACCAGAGGCGCAGCTATAAATGGTGCAGCAGGTGCAGTGGCACCATGGCCCACAGCACTAAGGGGCCTTCTCCAACCCAGTTATGGGCGTTCTTTGCTTAAATGGGGTCAGAATTCATTTTTCGTGCTGGCTATGTCATGTTTGTTATGTTACGTGTATTTGTAGAGCACATAACTCATCTGGGACGGCTTTCAACATGGTGCTGAAAAACAGAAGCAGCAGGGGCCGAGCCAGGGCTGCGGCTAAGTGAAGAACCATGGGCCAGATGTAGGAGCCAAAATACCGGTCGGTAACGGCCGATTTCGGCCGTTACTGACTGGTATTTAGTAATTGGCATGTAGGGGCCCTATTTTACCGATTCGGTAAATTTACTGAATCGGTAAATGTACAGAATCGGTAAAATACCGAATCGGTATTTTTACCGATTCGGTAACTTCCTGATGTAGGTGGGACTCTTCTGAGTCCCAATGGCCTTACAGATTCGGTATTTTACCACCCAATCCAATTGGGTGGTAAAATAACAAATCCAGGTGTGCATGCACATGTGTGCATGCACACCTATGCCATGTGACAGACAGACATGCCCTTAGGCACACATGCCAGTATTTGGGGTGCTAGAGGGTGTCAAAGTGACACCCCCTGCACCCTTGCTGGAATCGGTATTTACCGAATCGGTAAATACCGATTCGGAAATGCCCATTGATTCCTATGGGCTTAAATGCCCATAGGAATCAATGGGCATTACCGAATCGGTATTTACCGATTCGGTAAATACCGATTTTTACAGAATCGGTAATTCAATTACCGATTTTACCTACACCTCCCCCCTTCTATTTTACTGATTCATACATACCGAATCTGTAAAATTCGGTATTTATGAATCGGTAAAATAGAATTACCTACATCTGGCCCCATGTCTTCAGTTTGAAATTCAAGAACTGAGGAGGTGTCTCTGATGTGCAGTGCTAGGTCATTCTAGGCTTTATGAGCAATGTAGACCCAGCCTCAGGATATGGTTCTGCGAATGTGGGGAATGTGTACGAGTAAGAGTTCGGCTGAGAGGGAGTGTCGGGCAGGTATGAAGAAGTTATTGTGATTGGTGAGGTAGGTGGGGTTGATGTTGTGCAAGCCTTTGTGTGTTTGTGTTGCCATGGTCTAACTTGCTGGTGATGGGGGCTTGGGTGGCAGTTCTGCAGCTGGTGAAGGACAGCCATTTGAAAATTTTCTTGAGTATCTTGGCTGTGTGGAAACAAGAGGAGGAGACTAAGTGTACTTGACCTCTCATAAAGAGCTGCTAGTTGACTATTATTCTGAGGTTCTACGCATGGGTTGGGGGTGACCATTAGGCCACCAGTTAGAGTCCCATTGTGAGGTGTCTTTACCAAAGATGACCACTTCTATGTTATATTTGTGTCCATGACATTCTAATTGAGGCACATCAAAGGACTGCAGGCAGGGCAGGATTTGAGGAAGAAAAGTATAATAAAGACTGCTTTCCTCTGCAGTATTATATTGTAGGTACAAAGCAGATATGTGTAAAATACGTTTATTCGAAATATTGTTGGTGCATTGCTTTGTACTTCTTGGAATCCATTTAAATGGTTGTGCTAGATATGATTTCACACTCAATTCAATTCAGCTTTATTTAGTGCAAAAAGAAAAATCACCATAAGAGCACAAAATTCAAACAACAACAATTCAATGATAGAAATTACTATAGGTAAAAGGAAAAAAAATAGTAATACAATATTCCATTAATAAAATTCTGTCATAGAGAGCAAATACTTATTTATAAAAGAGAGATTTCACACTCATGAATGTTCTTGGTTGTATAAAATATTTGTGGTCAGAAACCATTGTGTGTTTTAAACCTTGATGTGTATATGCTTTTGCACACAAACATTTAATGACATACTGTAGGCAGTAAAGTTGCCATGGGGATTATGAGTAGAGTGCCTTCAATTCTGCACACATGGACATATATTAAAATCTTGGATGATGTTCCCTCCATCCTATTTCCATGCTATTGACCCACATGTGTACCCTCAGTAACTCTATCCTGTATTTAACATTTGGGACGGAAAAGTGTTTTGGATGGAGACTGATGTGTGCCCCTGCCCTGAGTGCCCCAGCAGAAAAGCTATCCGGATCCTTGGTGCAGATTTTTATTATCATGGACAAACAGAGATCTTGCTGGTGTGCCATGACATAGGCCTGTCTCATGAATTGTGGTCTTGTTGCACCAGAAGGGGTGCTCAAAGTTCTACCTTCATGGCTGTGAAAGGGTACTATCTGTACCAGGAGTTAGGTGGGACTAGTAGGGTGATGGCAGCATACTGTGTAGTGGTCAGCAGGAGTGAGCAGGCCTTTTCACCTGTGTCATTGGAGTGAAGCCTACAGATCCACTCATGTAAAGGTCTGCTGTTGTGTGCTTAACTCACCTTTGACCTACATCAAGTTGTTATGTAGCACTGTGCAGCGTGAGTGTGGTTGCATGTGTGTTCTGGGTGTATGTGTGCCTTTGAGTGGTTTAATATATGAAAACCTTTGGGTTCCCTTTGGGAGTACCAGAGCTGAATGGACGAGAATGAGGAGATAGAGGATTCCCCAGACAGATTTGTGGATGGCTGTATTCCAGAGAAGTGGGTGGGACACACACTGGGGGAAGGAAGAGGCAGGCTCTTCAGTACAATTTGAAGGGCTCTCTTCATTCAGAGAGAGGTCACTGAAAAGTGACTGAGCACATTTTAGGGCGTAGAAGAGGCTGATAAGGGAATCATATATAGTAGGGCTGAGGTCCTTGGATAATCCTTTGATGCACTGTGTCTGACATTCAGATGTGGACTTCTATCTCTATGGTTCTTAACCTGTGGTGTGAGCACCCATAGGGCTCTGTGAGGCCTACTTAATAAAGAAGCAAAATGTAACTCTTTCTATGTTTTATTGTGAATTAAATAAAATATTTCATTATTTGAGAATTGGTTTGATGTGTACTTGTTATTGCATTTGTATGCAGATTTCTGAGGTTCAAACCATAGAAACGTCTTTGGACGGGGGTTCCTGGCTTACAATAATGACTCAGTAGGGGTCCTCTGATTTTAGTAGTGATTCAAAGTCAAAACACTAAGAACTGCTGCTCTAGACACTCCCATGGCGTGTGTTTGTGGACTATAAGATTTGGAGTTGCTCCTGCTGTGAAAGACTGATTTCTGGAAGAAGGGCAGGGCAGAGGAGTGGTAACGTTTACAGGAAGGAGACACCCAAAAAAATGCAAAGACTCAGACACTAAATCACATCTTTTGTCTGGAAATTAACTATCAGAATGGGAGATCAAGGCTCCCAAAAGGGTCAACTGCCAAGCAGCCAATCCGGCTGTATATTCACGAAAACTGGGGATGTAGGTCTGCCAGTCTCCCTGTTGGGTGAGGGGACATCACCCAGGGAAATCCAAAACCACCTGCCCTGGATCCTGGATCACCACTGCTGGCCTGCTTGCTATGGCCACGGTGCCCTGTAAATAATAGGAGAGTGCAAGCTCCGGTTGGGAAACCTGGCAAGTGGCTACCCATGCGCGATGTGTGAGAAGGTTGCTACTGCACCCATCAGGCTGTTGCCCATGTGCAGATTCAAGTCAGCAACAACTTATGCAGAGGATACTTCTGTGAAGCAAGCTGTTGTGGCACTGATCCGGTCATTGCTTGTGTGCAGAGTAAAATTGGCGACCCTCTTTTTCAGAGTGGGCCGTAATTAAGATTGTATTGCTGCTGCTGAGATTAGGCCATTGCCTGCATACAAGGTAAAGTCAGTGACTCCATATGCCAAAGGAGGTTGCAGTTAAAAACAAAGACCATTGCTTGGTTTCACGGATGTCGAGAAGAATGGATGCTGTGGTGATCTGTGCATGCCCAAGCCCCAACTCAAGGATTGGAGCCCGGCGATTGTCCCCCTGCCTGTGAGAAGGATCAGACAAATGTATTGTGTCATTAGATGAAGTACCGTGGATGATCAGCAGCTGCCACTGCAAAGCCGAGAGGGCTACTCAGCCTTGGCCGCCACTGCAGCTTTCTACAACACTTGAGTGAGAGTGACAAATGCTCCCATGGACTCTGGTAGAGCAAACCCTGCAGAGCAGGACAGCAGGGCGGCAGGGCCGAAGGACACAGGGGAACTTATTCTGACTCATATTGCTTTAGATGCTGGAACACTTTTGACTTTGGAAGAGTCAGAGTAGGACTCCTGAGACTCAGACTACTAGTGGGGTATAACCTGATTTAAGCTGTTATGAATGGGGAATAACCACCACCATTAGAGAGGGGAACTTAGATTCAGTGATCTGCCTATTGAAGACTAGAGTACTGACCTCAAGAGTCTGTCTGTTTTACCTGTGTATGCTGTATTTTACTTTGTGTTTGCATATGTATGAAACTGGGCTATTGATTAAGAGGGTGAAAACCCAACTCAAGCAGCAACCATGATCTTTGTCAGGATGAATCACAAAAGTCACTCTATGAACCTTTGATTAACCCTCGCATAGCTTGGCACAAAAGCAGTCAGGCTTAACTTGGAGACACTGTGTAAAGTATTTATGCAGCACGCAAAAAGCAATAAAGTGAAAACACAACACAAGAAAAATCGAGAACCAGTTTCGAAATGTAAAGTAAATTTTTATAAATAAAATGAAACTGAAACAACTAAATTCTGATCAGTAGAACTGGAAATATGTAATTTTGAAGATTTAGGAAGGTATAGTGCCTAAAACCACCAAGTGCCACGTGCAGCCATGTCGTCATGCTAGACTAGGAGAAAGTTGCAAGTTCAGGCTGACCATGATGGAGCATGGGCCAGATACAAAGACCAGGGTAGTCCTGCTAAGAAAAGTTACTTTCTCAAAGTCAGAGACGAAGAGTCTAGAACTTCAGCATTTCTCCTTTTCCTCTATAGAAGTACACTCTGATTTCAGTCAATGACCCAGGACCTGGGGAGGCACCTCATGGGGATTAGGGAATTGCTCTAACAGAGGCCCACAGGGCTCGGGTATGTCCAGTTGCAGGTCCATGTGCAACAGGTAAGCTGGGCAGTTGCAGGGAGGTCTCTGGAGCTGTTTGTGTCCCTGTTGTCCGGAACAGGAAGTCAGCCAGCTGACCCTTGGAGTCACTAAGGTATCCTGGGATGAAGAGCACAAGTTCAGTCTTCCATTACAGAGAGCAGGCTTCAAGCTGCAGGGCAGTACTCTGGGGAAACAAGGCAACATTTCTTCTGTAATGCCTGGAGGTCCAGGTGTTTATTGACGTGTGGCTCAGAAGGTTAAATATTTATACCTGATGCCATCTGGTTCTGGAAAGGTCTTCCCTTCCCCTGTCAAGGTACCAAGAAGTCTAGAGTAAAAAACACACCTAGTATCAAGTTCCTTTGTTTGTGCTGGAGGCGAGGCCTTTGAATTGTAAGTGAGGCAGGGAAGAGCTTCATCCCCAACCAACTTTGTAGGAAGGCCTATCCTGCCCACACTAACAGCAGATTCATCAAACCAAAATCCGCTCGCAAAGGGCCAGATTCTGAGAATCTGGCCCTTTGCGAGCGGTATTTTTGCATTTGGGATGCATCATCCCAAATGCAAAAATCGCAGTTTTACAAATTGCTACATTGCGATTATTTGCATTTAAGGAATCTCAATGTGAGATTCCTTAAATGCAATGCATGAACCATTTCAAAATTGCGAATTCGCAATCTGGGGCCGTTATTTACCGCGAAGTCTAACTACGTGGTAAATAGCAAAAACTTAGAAAAATGCACTTTAGTGCATTTTACTGAGTTGCATGTTACACACACACACATGTCCTTGGGACATGTTTGTGCGCAACACCAGTGTACATTACCATTTCAGGGGTGCAACAGGGTGTCCTTTGGACACCCTGGCACCCTTGAAATTGCTTCCTTATTTGCGATTCGCTTATTGCGAATCGCAAATAAGGAATTACTCCCCATTCATTCCTATGGGCCTTTAGGCCCATAGGAATGAATGGGAAAGCCATTCCTTATTTGCGATTAGCAATTAGCAAATCGCAAATAAGGAAGCAGTAGAAATCGCAAAAAATATTGCAATTTCAACATGCATCCCGTTTTGCGAGTCTTTAATAGCGATTCCTTAAAATTCGCTATTAAGGACTCGCAAAACATGACTTTGATGAATCTGGGGGTTAGTCCCCTATTGTTCACTCTCTGGACCCAATGCCAGACAGAGAGAGCCAGAAAGCTGGAAACTCCTAGATGGCCTTAGAAGGTTTCAGGCTGGAAAATGCCAACTTTCTAAAAGTTCAGGCAATGAATGCTGGTGAAGGGATAAACCAACTTTATTAGCTTTATCCCGACATTGATTTATGTCATTTATTTATAATTCAATTGGCATTTTTCCCTTAATGACATTCAATGCCAGTGATACTCATTCTAGAAATGACATTGTCCTGATTTGACCTAATTCATATGTCTTCAGGAATTGGGGTGTGACTTTGTTCAATTTCCCATGCCCCTTGCTTCACACTGTCATTTGTGATTTTTTTCTTGAGTATTTGATTACTTGTTCCACAATTATAAACAAAAAGTTCTTTTGTATGTATAATCACATGTTTATTAATGTGTTTACTTCACTGTTTATTTTTTGGATTTGTGTGTTTGTATTTAAGTATATGGCAATACATGAAGTTGATAACGCTCTTGTTTCTGCACAAAGGAAAGATTTTTACAATTGAATTATAAATAAATGACACAAATCAATGTCGGGATAAAGCTAATAAAGTTGGTTTATCCCTTCACCAGCATTCATTGCCTGAAGTTAGTATTGATGTATAGGTAAACTGTTTGTTTTGAATATATTGTGGCCCAACCTACCCTCATTCCCACAGGGCCAAACCCCCTTCTTCTTCAACTTTCTAAAAGTGGCATTTTCAAACTCGTAATCTGAAATTCGATGTTGCCATTAAAGAGAATGTTAATGTGCAATTCATTTGAGTCCAAGCATGACATTTCTATCTACTGCCAATCAAAAGTTAGCACTGAATAAATGCAATGTGGCAGCCCCATGTTATGCAATGGGAGGGATAGACCTTGCAGTAGTGAAAAATTATTTTTGGAGTTTTTCACTACCAGGACTTATAAATCTTAAACACACATGACCTACTTTAAAACACAATACATGCTACGCTATGGGCCTTTAGGGTCAAACTTACGGGTGACTTATATGTATTAAGAAGGAAGATTTAGGCCGGGCTAGAGGTTTATTTTGCCAGGTCGAAATTGCAGTTTTAACCCTGCACTACCATCTGCAATTGCAGACCTGAGACATGTTTTACATAACTACCACAGTGGGTGGCACAGTGAGTACTGCAGGCTCACTAACAGCATTTAATTTAGAAGACCTTGGCACCTGTTGATCATTTACTTGAATCTTATAAGTAAATTAAATGTACCAATTAGGTGTAAGTCAATTTTGCAATGTTTTAGGGAAATTGTACTTTATCTCTGGTAAGCAGCGGTAAAGTGCACAGACTTCTAATGCCAACAAAAACAAATTCAGAAAACATGAGGGGTGAAGGCAAAATGTTTGGTTGTGACAATGCAGAGAGAGCCAAGTCCAACACCATAAAATTCTACTCTTTTTCATAAAAGCATGTATTTGACTGGAAAAAATACTGACAGCACTCTTTTGTTCTTGGGTGGCAAGCAATAAACGAGGGAGGAAGGTAGGGTGTTGCAAGCAGCAAAGGAGGGTGAGAGAGTGAGTGGAGGCTTCAAATAACTCCTGCAGGAGAGATGGTGGTGTGGGTGGCAACAAGGGGTCTGGGTGGTGAAAGAAACGCTATGACTCATCACATTCTTTTTTGTTTCTTTTTAACAGCAAGTGTATAAGCACCCATGGGGGATTCCAAGCAAGGAGGCAAGTAGGGCAAAGAAAAAAACTATAGAAGGTAGGAGGCGAGGTGGGGGCAAGCAACAATGATGGGAGGGAGGGTTGTTTGCCGCAAGCAGCAACCGCAGTCACATGATACAAGAAAACAGACAGCTGAGGAGGTAGAAGCACAAAAATCAGCCTACAGAAAAAGATGCACTCTATAGAGTGCTTAAATTAAAGGAATAATTTAGAGCCTACAAAATGGCCAGTGGCAGGACACAAGTGATGAATCCATGCTCAAGGAATGGAACAAAGACAGGAAGAATAACAATGTGTATTACAGCAAATGAGAGTAGCATAGAAGCCAAACAATAGGAAGCAATAGGTGGTCTCTACACCCACTTACAGAAAACAAAGGGGGATATGCACAAGGAAGTGGAGGAGCGGGCCTTCCTGGCTTAACGCCTCTCTCCGCCTCTTCTAAAATGCAAGGCTGCACCATATTTACAAGAATGTGGTGCAGCCTTGCATTTACCCCTGCAATGGTGCTAAATGTATCTACTTAGCACCAACACAGGCACCCTTGCACCAGAGTGCAAGGGTGTCTGCGTGCAGGGGAGGATGGTTTATGTGTTGGAAGGTGTCCCTTCCTGCACATAAAAATCCTAGAAATGCCATTGGGTCGCTTTCATGCATGCTGCTTCATGCAGTATACATGAAAGTGACAAAATAGATTTTTTTAAGTTTGTTTATGTACAGGAAGGGACACATTCCTGTACATAAACAAACAATGGCATTTTGCTTTTTCCATGTGTGCTGCCTACTGCAGCACGCATGGAAAAAGCAAAAACAAGGAGAAAGACCTAATTTCTTCCTTGTTTCACCATCTTAAGACCAGTTTTTAGCTGGTCTTAATTTTGGCGCTGCCGCCTATGTACGCCACACTTGTACATAGGGGGCAGAGTCAACATGAATGGGTGTTGTGCTGGAACGCCCACCGCAACACCCACTGCCCACCCCTTTACCGCTAACCCTAGTGTGAAAGTTGGCCTTATGTACAAGGCTGCGTTAAACCACGTTAAGTGTACATATGCCAAGGGTCTTGAAGAGAAAGTGCATTCACTGTTTAGGTGAGACCTGATATGGACTTGATGAGATATTTATGAATGAATTTTCAACATTTGAGAGCTCTGATCATAGCACTCTTCAAAAGTGTGACATTAGGTCCACCAATGGCGACCATGTCCTTGCCAAATTTCAGGATAGCATTGATGCATGCAAATGCGTGCTCTTTATATGCAGTGCATGTAACTCTTAGGTGGATATACTGACATGGACGTACCTGGTCCTCGATGGCCTATGTTAAGCATCCCTGCGGATTAGGGGTTAAAGTTATTTGAGTAATGACAAAATTGGTCGCCAATGAAAGAGTGGAGAGGTTTTTCAGAATTGTATTACTGGAAAGCAGAGAATGATTATGTTTCATCACGTGAACTTATATCAGCAGCGGAAACAACCAGTGAAACCTTTTACATGTTCCAGAGCAGTATTTAAGTGGAAATCTTTGTACCATTAAAATAACCAGTTTTTAAGGAAACTCCTGAGGGGGGCCTAACTGTGCAAGTTTTAATTGGAACCATGTGTAGCACATACGTAATCACCTGACAAGGCACAAAGCAATACATTATCCTGTCTCTGGAAGAAGAGGGGTTGCTGCTGTAAAACCCTCTCTAACCTCTTTTAGAATTGTTCTTCTTCAGGGAAACTCAACAATGCGCGTATTGATTTTCAACATGCTATTGAGAATACTCATTTGTTTTAATTAATTGTTAGCAAATGACACCCCCGGCCTCTGGTTGTGCTAACTTTAGTGTTGCTTGTATGTTTATTTTAGTCTTTATTCAATGAAAGTGTTTCTCTGTATTGGAGTTGCACTTCCACGAACTCTGAGGGGGCTGTTGGTGCAAGGCACAGTAAGACTGATTGATTCATTGCACATTACCCAGCGTGTCCGTCGAGAAACTGAACTGCATGTGGTCAGCGGATCAAGCAACTTGTACTGAAATTAACAGACATCAATACAAAATAAAAGCAAGCTAATCTGTTCCAAAGTACATCTGGAATGAACTGGAATGTTCCTAATGGAAGGCAGGAAAGCATGCAGTCACGACATTTTATGCACCAACAAAACGTGATGAATGGAAACGCTGTAGCCTATGGTCAACTGCAGGGAATCCCTTAAGTTCGCATCCTATTACTTTGTTTTAGTTCAGCTGTGCCATACCTGAAGGGGGCGGTTATGTTGTGGGCTCTAGGCCCACACGCTGGTGAAGAATTGACACAGACACCGTGGCTATCGTTATTCAACTGGCCACGAGCACGTGCACTCGAGCCCTTTTGTTAACAGCTCACATCACTCGGTGACGCCTGTGAGGGATGCGTGTGGGGTGCAAGTGTGCCCACTCCCATAGGGGAGTAGCGATCAACTCTATGTCTGTCGAGACACTAGAACGTGTCTCGCAGGACATAGCAGGGGACCACTGAGAAGTGAGTGCATCACCCTTGGACCTGTCCAAAAAGAGTGATAAAACGACCCAAGGCATCCGAGATTGCATTCAATACCAAAGCATGTGTTGTCTTTATTGCTAGTCCACATGAGCGAGATATATGGCTACCAGCTCTACCCATTGTGTTGTCAGGTGCCACGCCTGTTCTAACCCTCCCAACAGGTAGATGACTGAAAGCACAAAAAAAAAGAATGTTAGAATATCACTTAGCACTTGCATAGTACCCTTTGAGTGTTCTAAGTGACCAGGTATGGGGCTAGGATATTAAGGGATGCCCATGCACCTAAATAGGATCAGTGATAAGGCTCCGGTGAATGGATTTCTAAGGGATGACATACTGGGGTGAAGGCCTCCTCGCTGTGTGCACGACCATGCAGAAACGTTGCCATATATACTCTTCCACCTGCGATCCTGTAGACTAGATCTGAAATCATCTCTCTCACAAGAGCCTAGCAAGGATTGCTCACAGTTGGATTTGTTCAAGTAGGTGGCATGCAAGTGTAATCATCAGTAGCCAAGAGCGTTTTGCACCCCGTCCATAACCATTGGGCAAATGATAAATTAATTGGTGGAGAGTGATTTTTTATTCATTATTATTATGAATCTACAGAGTAGTCCGAGGCAGAATCTAAAAGATGGAGGAGGTGGGCAAAAGCATGGTAGAATTGTGATTGATTTTACTGTCCATCTGCCAGATTAACAGGCAACAGGCTCTATAAATGCTTTCATTCATTCAATTGGCAAAATCTACAGCAGGTAACAAGTTTACCACTCTAAGAATTAAAAGTAGAGGGTGAAAAGGTGGCACAATTAGAATACCTATGTATCCCAGCAAGAGCACCATTCTATACTGATGACCAGAGACATTTCAGAGCCTGCGTTCACTGCTGATGCAGTGAATAACAGTGGAGCTAGGCAAAGTCAGTATTGCAGCTACTGCCACATCTTCTAGCATTAGACAAGCAGTATCTTCTTCCAGAGGCAGTTTCTTTTCAAATAAAACATTTGCAGTTGTTGCCCATTTTGCAGAAAGTTTGAATACTGAAGCTGCCCAATCCATGATTAAAGAGCGAGCGCTTCTGAGGCAGCCACTCAGTCCAGTAAAGATGACAACATTATTTAAGGCAAAAACTCAATCAGACATAGATTTCCATCAAAAAGCATATTGGACATCCTAGGACCTTTAACAAGTTTTACGTTTGAGTGCATGCCTTTTAAGTGTTACTCTTTTTACTCTCAACTTGATCTGAAAATGCCTTGATCAATTGCCTCTTGGATCCTTCAAAATATGAATTAGTAGTTTAATGTCATTTTGCCATGATTTTTGTAAATAAAATTACCAGTAGAATACATTTCAATGGAACATTCAAGATGCGCAGCAATGTCAGTGTCGGTACTAGTAGTCTCTAATTTACTATTCGAAGGGGTGTAGGCTATTTAAAATTACAAATAACCTCCAACACATACATGGATGCCAAGACTTGAGAAGCTCAATAGTGATTTTGTGGCAGAAAACAGAGAATTAAATATACCCATTTTTATTTTTTATTATTGTAATATATGGATTTGAGTACAGAACTGGCAGCATCCTTAAAATCAACTTTTTAATTGTTTGCGTTATAGTCAGTCAATTTTAAAACTTAAAATAGCAAGCCATGTGAGGTCTTCAAGAACGTAATCCCAGTAGGGTGAATCAAAAATTGTCCACAGGTATAGCATGTTTAATTGATTCAAATCCACAAACCTTATAGGACAGTGTACCGCTGACTGTATGATTGTATTAGTGATATCCTCATTGATTCTATTTGATATATCATCAGTGGCATTAACAAGTATGCCATTTAACAATGGTTTCTGAGCTTTGAGGTTTCTTGTAAGGTTTAAATTAGGCGTCTAAGGTAGCTGTCTTAATGCAGTACATGCCTTTGGAAGGGACAGCCGTCACAGGGAGAATGTCTGTAGCAAATCAGATGGCAAATGAGGGAAGTTCTGATCAGGCAGTTGGACCTGAAGCCAGATCAGTACTTTCAGAGATCCTGCAACTGCAAGCGAGCGGATGGTGTTCCGCTTGAGCCCTGGATTCAAGGTGTATTGCAGGATTGTAATGAGTGGGTAAGGGGGATGGAGGCCAAGGAGCCTGAGGTTCTTAATTAGTTGATGGTGACAGACCGACTCAAAGAGGGGTGGTGTACCCCACTTAGGCAATACGTATTTGATTTTACAGAGAGGGATACAGAGAAACTTTCAGTGTTGACTGACAAGTAGTTACAAGAAATGCAATATATCTCACATTTGCTTGAGTTAGAACTATTGGCCCTGTAAATTACAATCTGGCACATGCATCATTATTGCATATTGCGATTCCTTAATTGCGAAAAATAAGAAATCGCAATTAAGGAATTGCAAACTGCAATGCATCAAGAAATCGCTATAAAAAAAGTGATTTCTTAAAATTCCTTAATTGCGATTCTCTAATTGAGAATCGCAATTAAGGAATACCTCCCAATCCATTCCTATGGGCCTAGAGACCCATAGGAATGAATGGAAAGACATTCTTAATTTGCAATTCACCATTAGAAATTCGCAAATTAAGAATGCAATTTCAAGGGTGCAGGGGTGTCCAAAGGACACCCCGTTGCACCCCTGAAATCTGCTTAGAAGTACATTTTGCACACTCACTGTGTGTAAAATAGAACTTTGAAAAATGCACTTTAGTGCATTTTTAAAAGTTTTCGCAAATTACCATGAAGGTCAACTTCATGGTAATTTGCTCCCCTTATTTGCGAATTCGCAAATTTTTAGAGTTTGATGCATTGCATTTAAGGAATCTCAATTTGAGATTCCTTAAATGCAATCGCAATTTAAGAAATCGCAAAAATGTTAATGCATCCCAAAAATGGGAATTGCATTCGCAAACGGCCGAATTTTCGATTCGCACCATTTGCAAATGCAATTTCCTTTGATGCATGTGCCCCTACGTCTTTTACCCATACGTTTTGGAGTGTATGTATGTGGTTAGTGGAATTATGTGGGTTGGATTGGAATTGTTAGTTGTGGACTTGTGTGGTGTGGAGTTGATTTGTGAAATGGAATTATGTGGCATGGTGTACAGTGAAATTATGTGGATAGCAAATATGTGTTAATAAGCCTAATAGAATTATGTGGAGTTGGCTATGTGTTATTGAGTGTAATTATGTGGAATGCTATTTTGTGTTGCAGAGTTGTATGTAGTGGAGTAGATGTATGTGGTGTGTTGTTGAATTTTATGCCATGATGTGAAATTCTGTGGTGTGGGTGTATGTGGTGTGTTGTGTAATTTTGTTGTTATGTTGAATTATGTGGTCTGGTGTCAAATTATGTAGTATGGATTAGAAATGTGTGTCATTGAATTGTGTGTCATTGAATTGTGTGTTGTGGAACTGTGAGGATAGCTTTCCCTTTTTGGTGATGAAAATAAACAAACAAGTTGGAGCTCAGCACCAGCTGTTTGGGTCTTAAAAAAAGACAAGCCATCAAATGGTAAGAAATGGACAGGCTCCAAGGACTTTCCCATATACAATACCCCTCACAGGAATAGCGAATGTGCATGCTGTTAGGCATTACCTTAAACAGGGGTGCATGGGCACAAACTGTTATTTATTGGGAAAAATACTGCCAAGAAAAGAATTGCACCCTGTGAAATGACATGCAAGACTAACTTTGTTTGCTTTGAAGGGCTGCTGTATGTGGGAAAAGGTGTGGGAACATCCTGTTCTCCTAACTTTAGATTCACCACGATTGGACATAAGGAATCAACAATGTGAGACCTGTGGAGCCAGGTGCAATGTCGAGGGAGAAAAAGTGCCCAATGTCTACAGCTCACTACAAACTGCCCAGCATTTAACCTGAAAGCACACACCACTGTGGTGATTGCTACTATGTCTACCGCTACAGACACTGCACCAGAACCCTAAGGGCAAGTGTGTGTGTGTGCGCCACATGGCACTTAGAAAAATGCTATTTCGAGCATTTTTCTAATGAATTGCAGGTTACCATCAACTTGAAGTTGATGTTAATTTGAGATTCCTTAATTCTATGTCGCAACCTCAAATCGCTCCTTGCATTGCATTTAAGGGATCACAAATTGCGATTCCCTAAATGCATTTACAAAAAAGGTAATCACACATTTTGTGATTGCCTATTTTGCGATTGGGTTTGGGCTTGATGCATCCCAAATGGCTAAATACTGGTTGCAAAGGGGCCGATTCACAGAATTGGTCCAGGTGCTACCGGTATTTTGTTTGATGCAGGTGCTCCATAGTGTGTAATCACATTACCAAACACCACATTCCCCCCAAATATTCTAGGATAGAAGGTAGAGCAGTATCCTATCCATCATGGTTGTTCCGGGTGAATTATTAAATTACCCCTTGTAAAAGAGAAGTGCATAAAAAGTATTGCATGCAACAAAATTTATATTGCCCTTCGACTTTCCTAGGAGGCATGGACTGAAAGGAAAGCTCAAAGGGTTGGAATAACAGAACTTGAACAGGGCTGAAGACTGAGCAGAAGGCAAGGGAGCCAGAAAAAACACAGAATAGGAACAAAACTGAAGAGTAGCAAACTGTTACAAAAACTACCTTCTGCCAGAAATCGAAGAGTAGCCACAAATAACGATGGACCTGCGCCAGAACTGGATCAGAACAGCTAAGGACCATGATCAAACAGTACCAGGATTGTCACAGATGCTAACAGTGGCAGAATCAAAACACTACCCAACAGCACGGAAAGAGTGGTACGGGTAGCATTCGATCCAACAGTACCTGAATCAGTACTGGAACAGAACAGCGGAGTAACAAAGGAAAAACATAAACAAGATTAACATAACAAGACAGCAGTGTCAGAGCTAAAGCAGAAAAGGAACTTGGCAGGCCAAATGCTCATTGCAGGTATTTCTGTGCATCTGCAGCTATAAATGCTGGTAGCATGGATCAACGTTTCGTCATTCTAGTAGGCGGTAAAATTAACACTCAGTGGCCATCAAGTGAATGACGTCACAAAACCATTCAAACTCCCAGCTGACATAAACAACACAAAGCAACATTTTAGAATGCTTATGGTAAGACTTAATAAAGAGATCTGGTTTTTCCCTATACCAATGGCCTCTGTAACACCCACTTTTCAAGTGCCTAGAGATTCTATTGTCCGTTACATGTGCTATATAAAGGAGCAATGTTTTTGGATTTAACATAAAAGAGTCTGCATTGCTTGTGTTCCGACAATATTCTGTTAGTGGCTCACCTCTGGACCCCAATACTTCTTATTTTGACACAGAACAGTTGGCACTGAACTGTGCTCGTTCCTGTCCAGAACCCGTAAAACATTTAAAAAATAATAACCATGCCATGCTCTTCAGCTTCTCTGTTACATACATTTCCATTTTTAATCTACACAATGCCTTAAGTGCACCATTTTTTATTCGACTTGCACTTCGGTACACCTCATGGGAAACACAACAACAACCTGCACTCGTTCAGTTCCTACAGTTGAGATTGAGCTCAATGGAAAGACGTCCATGATTGATGTCTGGGTAAGGGAAAGGCAAGGTGCTGGTTGTCTCCTGGGCAATTATTTAATTGCCCCTGGCTTGGTGTCAGGACCAAAGCCCTTTATGATTTTGACAATGTCAGCTGTGTTGACCAGAGCACAGGCTGCACAACAGTCTCAGAGTGAAACTGGGATCATTTCTGAGTTGTAGGGAGCAGGACAAGGTAATATGCAGGAAAGGTCAGGAAAGTGTAAACTCCGGAATGGCAATGGCAGTGCAGGTCACTGCTTCTGCTCCACAGAAATGCGAGGAGGAGGCTCTTGAAGCAGACCAGTTGGTAGAGTCTGGGTCACTTCCAGAGCTGCAGGGATTGCTACCTACTGTAGGGACTACTGCGGCAGATTTCTTTAAGGAGGTGTGCCCTTCGTGAAGTAGTGTGGCTCACTGGTTAGAGGCGGCAGACCCGAGAGCAGAGGACGGCCCGGGACCAGGGTTCGATTCCCGACGCGGCAGGTTTCTGGACCAGGGTCAGCGGACTCGATAATTCTCTCGCCTCGGTGCCCACTCTGATCAGCGATCACACTCGGCAACTCTGGGAACTAGCTTGCCTCATCTTCACTAACGGCCCCACCAGACCGCCGGGGATGCCTGGTCTCACCCTGGAGATACCCATTAAGGGACCATCTCTCAGGGAAGCCAGGAAGGGTTTCGCAGCGGTCGAAGCGCGGAGGTACCCCTTCGGGAGTGATTCCTGCGCTATATAAGCACATAATTAATTAATTAATTAATTAATTAGCAAGAGTTTGGAAGGAAGCCCAGGAACAGGTCAGCAAAGGAGTGGTCAGCAATCTCTGTGTTGAAATAGTGGAGGGCTTATCTTATAATGAGCCATTAAATTCTGAGTCAGGAACTAGGAAGAGGCTAGTGGTTCCATTAGTGCAAAGGAACATTCTACTTTCACTGACCCATGAAGTGTCCTTAGCACGACACTTGCGTATCAGAAAAACTCAGGATACATTGGATCCTCTGTTCTGTTGGCCAGGAATGCTGAGAGACATATAACGGTTCTGTAGAACATGTGCGCTTGCCATATGTGTGGTAAGACAGGAGAGAGGACTAAGGCACCATAACTGCCTCCACCAGTTATAGGTGCTCCATTTGAGTGGATGGTAATAGACATAATTGGTCCATTCAACCCAACCTCACAGTCAGGCACCAAGATTTTCTTGGTTGTGGTGGATTGTGCACCAGGTACCCAGAAGCTGTACCTCTGAGGAGCGAGACTGAATGGGTGATTGCACAAGCTCTCCAGGGGATCTTTTATAGGGTAGGATTTCCAAGGATGCAATTTATCACTGAGGAACCAAATTCATCTCCTCTTATGTGAGAGAGGTGAGGGAGCAAGCTGGTGTGACATACCACTGCTCCATGAAACTGAGGGGGTTGTAGGAGCACTCCGAATTTTTCTGAATTTAACAGTTTTGTACACTGGTGCTGCGATTGTTAAGGGTTGTCAGTCCTGGTACTAAAGTTCGTTATGGTGGAATTGAGTTACCACCCAATCGCGCACTGTTCACTTGGCGCCCTGGCGCTTTATGTAGTTTATTGCTTCAAACTTTATTTTAACCACACTTGTGTTATATTCCATTCATTTGTCTTTTTATTTCGTGCTTATATTCTTTTTTCATATGAGCTATAGTTGCATTATTCTGCATTCACATTACTATATAATCAGTGACATATATTCACAATATATTTTTACTTCATGTTTATCAGCATATACTTGGCACTTATGATATAATGCATTTAATCAACATTTTTTGAATGAGCCCAATGCATTTCGGCACTCGTGTGTGCCTTCATCAGGGGAAGTATCTACAAAAGGAAAGTGAGAAAGCATAGTGTAAGTATTTAAAGTCATGTCTTGGTGGGGGGTTCTATAAATATGTAACCGTGATGTGTGCAAACCTGGTGGTTGTTGTTTTAAATCAACTGAATCCTGTCCTCCATTTTGGCCACTATACCACTGTTCAAATACAAGCCAATATATAATCGATCCATATGTTCATATGTAATTGATAATAACTTGCCATAGGATGCCCTACATACCTTCAGTAATAGTATCACGGATGTCTGAAAAAATAATAGGCAAAAAATATCTTAACTCCTGTGTCTTGTGCACTAAAGCGATCTTTTTACATCCTGCATTGACAACATACCTTATTCGAATGTGCCTCGAGCCTCTGAAATAAACAAACCAGATCTGTACCTTAGTTTCAACTTGGGATCAAATAACAACTGAAAAACGGGTCGCGGTAGCTTGCCCTGTTTACCTTGTCTTGCTCTGTGCGTTCGAAATCTAAAAAAGTCGAAATTCAACAAGGTCAATCACCCTCGCCGGTAATCCTAAACTGTACTTCCCAGCTCTAAATTGAGCGCTGCTGCCATACCTGTATCGAGTATTTCTGCCGATCTAAACAATTCCCGCAAACCGCTAAGTCGTGCGTATTCACTGGTTGCTCACTTTTAATGGCTACGCTTCACTCCACGTCAACTCCGCGGAGTTAACAACTGACAACGGACTAGCCCATAATATCTCGTTGCTTCTAAGTGTCCGTGGGCGCCATCTTAAAAAGGTGCACAAACGTGTTGATGTGGTACAACGACCCCATTGTGACCGTTTTTTAACGTTATTAGTAAGTTCCTGTACCCTTCGCTAATAATGTATTGACTGCTCGCCTATTCTTGTATGAATCTATTAATAATCACTCCCATGTCGCAGTCCTGTTTCTGAAATCCAGATAAGTTACACTTAACTGACTGTCTTCACCTTTGTGACTTGTGAAGTTAAGTATCCTGTGACAAGTTCAGGCTTTGGTGATTCTATTTATATTGACACCAACTTCATAATCTTTACTCTCAATCCCATGGAAAAATTATTTTTGGAGTGTCTCAATGTTATTGTCTCAAGTTGAGTCATGTGTTGTGCTGAGTGGTGTGTTGGTTGAGAACAGTGTTTGGGTTTGGTGTGTTAATTAACATCTCATCAGATTGTACAGTATATGGGTTCATGATTCAAGTTGCTCTTTCAGGTTACATATAAATTACACATCAGGAGAATTACAAGTATTTCATGAATCATAAAAACTGAAGTACATCTCCCTATTCTGTAATGTTGTTATTCGTTATAATCATGGAAGATACATAAATTCATAATTGTGAAAATCTCTCCCTCCTAGATTTAATTTTGTTCATGGTTGTCCCTATAGAAAACATGCTAAGTCATACTTGTCATTGAGACCTGTTGGTATCATGGTGTTTAGATATTTTATCCAAAACAATTCGCGTTGTAGTAATTTCTGGTGATTGTTTATGCCTTGTTTCAAAGGTACTTGTTCCAAAATTTGAAATCTTAATTGAGATATGCTGTGTTTCTCTTGGATCCAATGTTGTACCAGTGGTGAGGTCAAAGAGTTGTTCCGAATTCGACTTTTATGTTCCGATATTCGTACTTTTATTTTACGCTCCGTCTTGCCAATATACATCCTTCCGCATGGGCACTTGATTCCGTACACCACGTTTTGCGTATTACAGTCACTTGTGTGTCTTAAGCGTATCTGTTTGCCTGTTGTTGGGTGAGTGCATGTATTCCCTATTATTGCATTATTGCAATTGATGCAATTGTGACACCGGAGTGTTCCTTTATTGGTGAGAAATGTTTCTGGTTGATGTTTGAGTTTCAGTTTTTCTTTTAGATTCAATCCTCGGGTGTACGCATGTAATGGCAGCTCTTTGAATAATCCATTAAAATCTGGTTCCAGGGACAGTAATTCCCATCTTTTATTAATGATATTTCTGATTTTGTATGATTGAGTGGTATATTTTGTTACAAATACCATTGTGTCTTGTTGTGTTTTAGGTCGTGGTTGCAATAGTTTTGCTCTATCCATTGTAGATACCTTTACAATCTGTTCTTGTAGTATATTGTTAGGATATCCTCTTTCCTCATATTTCTGTACTTGTCTTTCCAGAGTTTTCACACATGTTTGCGTGTTTGAACATATGCATTTACTTCGGATGAATTGAGATAACGGTAAGTTTTTGATCAAGCTCCTGGGGTGGAAGCTCGTGTAGTTGAGGGCACTGTTCCGATCCGTAGGCTTTGTGTACAATTCCGTATCAAATCCATTGTCCGTTTTGGTGATTCTGACATCAAGGAAATCAATTGTTTCATTGCTTATTTTATGTGTGAATTGTATTCTTGTCTCCACCTGGTTGAGTGTTCTTATTAAATGTTCTAGTTTTGCCTGTGTGTCGTCCCAGATTAAAAAAATATCATCTATGAAATGGCAGTAAAACTTTACATGTGACCATTCACTCCAGCTCATCATAGTTTGTGACTCAAATTGAGCCATGAAGGTGTTAGCGTATGCTGGGGCCCCAGCAAAGCCCATGGAAGTTCCAGTTAGTTGGGCAAAAAATGTGTCTTTCCATATAAAATAACTATTGTGAAGACAACATTTTAATAGTTGCAACAAAAAGATTTTTTTGTCAGTTGGTATGTCATTCAATCTGAGTAATGCCCACTCTGCGGCTTCAAGACCTGCTGCATGTGGTATTGATGTATAGAGTGCCACCACATCAATGATGCACAATATCCAGTGGTCTTGGTAGCCTTCTTGTATCCAGGCTAATTTGTTCAAAAAGTCTGTCGTGTCTCTGATGTATGAGCCCCATTGTTGAACAAATTTCTGTAGATGATGATCAATATATTGTCCTATGGGATCAAAAATAGACCCGCACCCTGATACTATCGGTCTGAATGGTGGGTTGGTTGGATGTTTATGAATCTTTGGAATCATGTATATCCGTGGTCTTCTCGGGTTTTTGGCAGTTAAAAATGCTGCTGTTTGTTCATCCACAGTATCGTTGAGTTTGGCTGTCTGTAATATACCTTCCAGCATGCTTTGAAGTGCTGTTGTTGGGTCTGAAGGCAACTGTAGATATGTATCTTGATTAGAGACATGTTCATATACTTTGTGTTCGTAATACTGTGTGTCCATAAGTACTAGTGCTCCACCCTTGTCGGCTGGTTGTATGGTTAAACTTGCATCATTAGCCAAGTTGTTGATTGTGTGTTGTTCATCTTTTGTCAAATTATTATGTCTTTTCCTTTTGTAATCCAGTGTTTTTAAATCATTTTTCACCATAATCTCAAAGGTGTCAAGCATTTTGTGCGATATTGGAGCTTGGAATACACTTTTTGGTCTAAATTGCTTTTCTGTATGTTCAGTCTGGACATCTACTGATTCGACCACATTCCCAAAGTAATGTTTTAATTTCAATGTTCTCATGAACCTAAAAAAAGCGCCTTCTGTTTCCAATTCATTCGTTGGAGTGGTAGGCACAAATGTTAGACCTTTATTTAGTGTTGTTATTTGTTGTTTTGACAGCGTGGTGGATGAAATATTTATGATTAGACTACTGTCCGTCCACTTCGTAGAGCTTTGCCTGCCACTTCCTCGCCTTGTTTTGCGCTTATTATTGGTGTTGTTGTTTGCATCGTTGGCGGTTGTCCTTGATCCTGGTCCTGTGACAAAAAAGCTGTGTGTCTACTTGTTGTTGCATGCTGACTACTTTCAGTTGATAGTATTACTCCCCCGGATTTGAACCAGGGACCACTGCTCCATAGCACGACATCCACATCCCAATGGTCAGGTTGAGTGGTTTACCATGATGCTGAAAGGCATGATGGGAACTCTGCCAGAGAACCTCAGGAGGAAGTGGGATATTCTCTTGCCATGCCTCTTATCTACCTTCTGAGAGACGCCACAGAATGGGGTAAAGTTCAGTCTTTTTGAGCTTCAGTATGGACACCCTGTGAGGGGTCCACTCACCTTAGTCAGAGAAGGGGTGGGAAGGAACCTCACAGCCTCCACAGAAGGATGTGGTAGTCTATGTGATTGGCCCTAGGAAGTTAATGATGCAATACATGAGACAAGCAAAGAAAAACCATCAGGCCAGCCAAGTGCTGATGAAGGAATGGTGTGACCAGAATGCTATGCTGACTGGGAATCAGGAAGGTCTGGATTCGGAGTTGTTGGTGCTAAAGACTATTTGACTCAGGGCTTTGGAGGACAAATTGTGTGGGTCATTTGAGGTATTTCGGAAGATTTCTGAGGTTAACTACTTGGTGGACACAGTTTCCACAAGAGAACCCAAGAGGGTGTTCCTTGAAAACCGACCGAAGCATTACCTCTGGAGAGATTGCACACTGAATGTCATGACTATGGCAGAGGAAATTGGGAAGACAGAGACATTGTCCTGACTTACTGCATTGTGACATGAAGGATGGCACTGTGGTTCAGTTAGCCCCTGAGTTAACAGATGAGCAGCAGAGGGAATGTACACCAGTGGTTGGATGGTTTGCCAACCTTTCCTCGCTGACTCCGGGGTTGATACCTGCCTGTGTGCATGACATAGACACAGGTGACAGTCTGCTAGTGATGGACAGGATGTACTGTGTCTGTCCAGTTTCAGGGATACATTAAGACGGAAGTTGTAAAAATGCTGTCATTGAGAGATCTCATAGTTCTTGGGCTAATCCTGTGGTTCTAGTACCAAAGCAAGGGTCTACTGACTTGCAGTTCTGTTTGGGCTACCAAGCCCTCAATGAGTTACCAAAAACGATGCTCATCCAATTTCAATGGTGGATGAGCTTCTGGATCAGTTATGTTCTGCAAGGTACTTGAGCACCTTGGATATGAGCAGCAAAAATTGGCAGATGCTTTGGCATCAAATTCCAAGGAGAAGACTTCATTTTCTATGCCAGAGGAGCTATATAAGGTTAAGGTGATGCCATTTGGGTTGAAGAATGCTCCTGGTGCTGTACAGCGCCTAGTGAAATATGTTCTTGCAGGGTTGGAAGAGTTCTGTGTGGCATACCTAGAAGACATTGCGATGTACAGCAATTCATGGCAAAACCTCCTGAGACACCTAGGATAGGTGTTGGCTAGGATACAAGAGATGAAACTGGTCATCAAGAAAGCCAGGTGTATGGTGGGGCAGTCTCCTGTAGTCAACTGTACATAAATAGGGGTTCCCCTGATACTAGGTAGAGTTACTAAGCCATGGACTTTAGAACAATTGATTGCATTAGAACAAGCTTAGGCAACTATGTATTGTACTAGTATGTTAATACTGGGGGCATCAAATTAAGAATATCTAAACCTAGATGAGAAACTAGCATTAGAATATTTATTGTATCAAAAGATAGACAAATCACATAAATATATACATTTCTAGTGAAGTAATGATATATAATACAGTTAATTAAAATATGTTGTCATTCCATTATAATGTAAAAATCTTTTGTACATTCATGCATCCTCACTCATTCTTTGTTATGATATGGAATCTATATCATCCACAGTAATGCAAGGCAGATATCAGATACTGGCCCATTGTGAGTAATGTGAGGCAATTAAAATCTGGATGTCGGCTTCCATCATATAACGTGAGGCAAAACTGAGTACTAGTTCCCTGGAGTATTATATGCAAGACCATTGAATATTTGAATTGATGAAGAAGCATATGTTTTACCTTCACATGCCACTCCCAGGAGTTTATTTTATGCCACCATACTGAACTCCATTACGAATTGACTCTCCCTGCAATCTTCTTGGGCTAGAGTTTTGACCTTAACTTTCATTGATGACCTATCAAGGATAGTCATCCTCTTGGAATCACGCATAACTTTAAGAAGTTTTTCTACTATCCATGGCTTCCTCATGAAGGTTAAATAGCAGAAATGCACGTAGAGATTGAATTACAAAGCCATGCTGGACAACAAACTTTATCTCACACAGTCCCAATTATGTGAGACAGCATTTAATTGAACAAGGACTGAGAATATAATAAAATCGATCACAGTGATTCAAATTGTCATTCAATGTACTGTAGAAGAATATGTGCCCATTGTGAGGATTAAACCATTAAACATACAATAATCTGATAATGAAATATTATATAAAGAAAAGCATAACAAAGGATGAGTGAGGATCCATGAATGTACAAAAGGTTGCCTGCCGATTGCCGGATGAGTGAGCGGAGCAGAGCAAGCGGTAGCGGGAGGGAGGACGCCGAAACCGCGGATCCCTCGCAGACACCTGCTGACATCGTTGCCTTTCTCTGTGGTAGCGGGCAGCCAAGTGGGGCTGAGTGAGCAGGGCAGAACAACCAGGAAAACAGGTAGAGCAAGCGGGAAAGGCTCGGGAAAAGCGCTGAATCGCAGATCCCTCGAACCGCGGCCCCCTCCGCCCTGAACTTGCCTGCTCTCCTCTAACCTTCTCTACTCTCTGCGGTGAGTTGGCATTCAGCTGTGGACTTCAGGCAGAGGCAGTGGGCAGCTAAGTGGGGCTGAGTGTGTTGTGTCTGCTGAGTCTCGTCCCCCCACTACTCCGGTCTGCCCCACCTAACATTGTGCTGCTAAAAGAATCACAGACAGCAGCAAGCAGTAACACAGACTAGCAGCTGAACAGTGCGTTGGAACTGTGGACACGGTCGCAAGGCGGGGCAGTGTGCTGCACAACAGACAAGGTATTGGCCCATTGGCGGCTTCCCTCAGTGCAGCAGTAAAGTCTCGGGCCCTCAAGCCCTGAGCGAAGGGAGAGCTTGCTACTGCAGTGGCAGTGGCCGTGGCCGTGGCCCCCCCTCCGCTCCAGCATATTGGCCGGGCAAAGGCAAGGCGGCTGGGCTCTATCAGCATTTGTGATCCGTGGCACCACCCTGGAGCCGCAGCGGTCGCTGGTCCCACGCGCACCGCCAGCCTGTTAGCAGATGGGAGTAGCACACGGAAGGGAACTGCATATGGAGCAGCTAGCTTAAAGCAAGGATGGGTCAAGCCAAGTGGACTTAATTTCTTTTGTTGAGGAAACTGCCCATTCTGCCAGGAAGACTGGTCTCATTATTGACATCTGCTGCAACACAAGCCAACTAAAGCCTTAAGTTCCCCATGACTGAGTGGGTGTGTGTGCCCAACATTACAGCCTGCCCCAGTCGCTGTAACTGCTCCAGGCAGGGGTGGTTTCTCCTGAAGCACCGCTGAGGTACCACTGAGGTGCTGGGGGAGTGAGGCACTGAGGCACTGAGGCTTTACAGGGGCACGCTAGTAGCTACCTTACTACCTCACTACAACCTTGCAATGAGGTCAGGGAGAACCAGGAAAATGCAACCCAAACCCCGACCCAAAGCCAAAAGGCAAGAGTCCTTAAATGATAACTCAGACACGGCGGAAGCACTTTCCCTGGACATACCCCAGTTCAAAGTAACTCACGGACATGCTCAGTCACCACCAACTAACCTTTCGATCCCCCCGGCAATTCTTCTCCCCCTACACTGTCGGGGCCAGTACCCTCTGTCAGCCCTAAATCCACAGATACAAAACAAAGCATTACCATCTGCGTGGCCACTTCCCCCAAACGGGTGACATTGAGGGATTTCTGTAAAAACCCTACAGCAACAAAAAAGCCCGGCCTTACCCCAAACACCCCGTACAGCACTACGCTGGAAACTACAGTCGCCCTCTGTGTTTTCGGATTGAAAGTTAAATCAAGTAAAGGCTATGATTCATGATGCCCCCCACAGGTCAGGCCTCAGTCCACCTCAAACTACATCTTCCTCAAGAACTTTAACGAAGGACGAATACTCAGCTCCAAATGTTACCGAGAGCTGTTCACCATCACCTCCACAGGGATTTAACGTTCTTCAATACGACCAGCCAATATAAAGTTCCCCTTTAAGGGAGGACAACCACCTTTTTATTCATACAAGCTTGCCACCACCGTTAACAGCAAATGCACAGACTATGATTACCGTCTCGGACGAGCTTTCTGGGAGTAAACCAGTATTAATTGCTCAAAGGGAACTACATATTGGGCCTACCTTACGCAATGACTTTTTATCACCCATAAAATTCATACTAAAGCCATATGACCAGTGCAACTACATGGGCCCCTCAACAGGCAGCCCGATTATTAAAAATTCATTTGACTTGTCTTTTTTCAATGACGATCACAACAGGCCGTCCGCTATGCAGAGCTGCCGCTCGCACAGCGAGAATATTCTGTGGCCTCAACTCCTGCAAACACTCCAATCAACAGTTTCAGCTTTAAACTACAATTCCGATAAATTGGATCTGAAGGTGGACCTATTAAACACATTGGCCGTGTTCACAGATGGGATTAACAAAAAGCTAGAGGGCCTTAACACCTTGATTATAAAGGCACAATCCAAAGCTCACCTGGCGCAGGCGGTATGTTGCTGTTCACCATTAATTGACAGCCTCTCCTCGTTATCTGAGTTCCTCGCTTAAGTTCTAACTGAAGTCAAGAAACTCCCGCTATCAAGGCAGACCTGCATTCCATCCCAGGATTATTGTTCTTCAGCGGTATCTGACCTAGTCGTTCAGAAAACAAACAACAGCTATCAAGGCCCCGATAACAATAAAACCTTATCAGAAAGTTTGAGAATTGTCAGACTAACAACCCCTGGCACTACCAACCCCACTCTTGAACTTCAAAATATGGACAAGTCAAACCGCATAATCTGTCAATCCTTAACAACTAACTCGATCTCCTTAAAATCAAATCAAGTGACTCCTTGTAAGAGCACATGCTCAATCGGCAGCATGGCTCCCGAGAGCTCTGGCTCGGTTGCCGATAAAGAAGTGACCGTGGCTCATATCCACAAGATGAGTAAGCGAGAGAAAAAAAAGACTCTGGGAAAACCGCAACAGACAAGTAACTGAAACTCGAAACACAATAAATCACTATTTTAAAAAAAATATTTCTACCCCACCATCGGGCTCGCCCAGTACAACTAGTTCCACTTCCAGCCAGTCCTCTTCCCAACAATCTATTTTGTACAAAAAAACAACATTAACAAATCCACAACCTGCACTAAACGCTTGGTCTGACCAAATCGAAGTTCTCAACCCTACTCCAAAAACATCACCAAAAGAAGACCTTCCTCCACCCAACGAGATGCCTGAAACAGATCAGGCTAGCCCGTCACCCACAAACGACATCCTAATGGCTACCTCCGGTGCTAGTACATCTATCCGGCCAATAGCAGGCAAGACAATCCCACATACGATGCAGAGGAAAGGCGTCGAAAAATTCAGACTACGACCCTTGGCCCTGCCACTAAGTGTAAAATCATCCTTAATAAAGCAAGTCTTACATCCCTTAGTAGTAAAACCATCTTCAATAAAGTGTCCCCAAACCTCTCCAGCAAAAAGACAGGCCCCCGCAAAAATCTTTTGGAAACCATTGGGGACCAGACAACACCGTAAAATCTCCAGCCCTCACCATCGTCCCAACAGAGAGCCAAAGGTGCAAAGAAGGGAACCAGTCCAAACTGTTGTTAGTCCCGGAGTATATTTCCCAAGGCCCTCTTGATATCCTGAATCGTGGTAACATTCTCAGACTTTTCAAATCAATTCCAGAGTTAAGCAAACTGGCATCTAGCGACATAATAGCTATTGGATTTATACCTAGCAACAGTAACTGATCAATTGAAACCACCTTGATAACCTTGGCAACCGAAGTAATAAAGGATCTGGTGCTAACACAGACAGAGCAATTTAACAGCTGGGGTATAAATCTAGTATCACCTACCGACCTTCGGTACCCCTCAATTCTAACTAGTGCCTCGGTTCCCACAATCCAATCAGTAAATCCACCATTTTCGATATTGAGATCAGCTCGAAGCAACTCTCTAACAGAGTCTGGTGAGTCTGTCATAGAGAGCCAACCTACTGTAAAGCCCAATCGGGACTGGCTGCCAGGGGCCCTGTTCAGATGCCATAAAGACTGAAATATTATGCGCTCCAGCTTGTTGATATGCTCCTGGAACATTAATGGCCTTGATGCGAAACTTCAATCGCTTAACAGTCTGGAATTCCTGAAAAAAAATAACATCATGCTTCTCCAGGAAACCTGGTATGTATCAAGTTCCCCTATCGAAGGTTACCTTGAATTTAGGTTACCAGCAATAAGAGTGCACAAGCTTGGCCGGCCACAAGGCGGCCTTTCGATCTACGTCGCCTGTAAATTATCTTTGAACATTAAAGTGTTGTAATTTAATGAAGACTGGATTACTGGCATCAGAATCAGCAGTTCAAACCTAGCCAGACAACTTTTTCTACTTAACATTTATGTTGCACTTTTTTCTAGCAAGAAAATGGCAACATTCGACTGCCTGATTGACATCTTGTCTAAACTGATAAAAGCCCATGGTGCAGTCCCATGCTTAATTTCTGGAGATTTTAATACCAATTTACACTTAACCACCCAAGATGAATATAACGAAATACTCCCTGCCGTACCATCGAACCTAGTGCACCTTCTCAAACCTTCAGGCATCAGGCCAAGCACGTTGGGTGAATATGCCGTTTTACAACTTAACAGCCTAGGTTTCACTGTATTGAATGGGAGATTTTCTATGGATTCTCCACCAGCCTGGACTCGAACTAACGGCCTTTACTCATTTCTCGATTACACGCTTGGAAACTTTGAAATACTCCCCTTAATAGAGAACTTTTATATTGCACCTCCGGGTGTCAGTGACCATCGCCCCCAAATAATTGGCTTATCCTTCAATGTTGCTCATCATTCAGCAATAGCTCACACTACAACTGGCATACGCACAGAGAACCTTAAAAGATTTAAATGGACGGATCATCTACTCCCTGCAATAATGGACAAATGTAGATCTCTCCTAGCAGAATGGAGCACAGGTGAGATTGATCCAATCAAAATATGGGAGCTCCTTGTCCAACAATTGTTGAGTCAATTTCCGCTTTCAGTACGCAAATCTCCATACCTTGTACAATCTCCCATTACAGCAGAAACAAAAATATTAAAGACCAAACACAATGCTGCATTACGTACCGCCAGGAAACGTCTGGGTGATGTTCATGCATTCGCTGTCTACAAGCAAGCTCAGAAAGCATTGAGAATATCAGTTATCAGAACAAACACACAGCTACCGACCAGTTCGGGTACAAACTAGTCCACGCCAGCAAAAACTCCAATCCCAAACCCTTTTGGACACTGGTGAATAGGAGGACACTGGGCGCAACTGGCCCATGCAGCGCCAACATAAGTAAACCTGAATGAGCCCTTTTTCTAACAGAGCACTTTCAAGATCAAAATAAAGAAAGGGATAAATTGAACATCACCTCACAATGGAACACAAAGAGAAATAGCACATTAACCCTAAATGATATACCCAATGTCTTTACCTCACTTATAAATAAAAAGGAAACGACGTTCCAGCAAGACCCTCTACTTTCAAACTTCTGGTTTTCTTATGAAGGCATGAGACAAAATGTGGAGCTGGTTCCAATAAAGGAGAGCGAAGTAGGAAAAAGCTTTTCCCCCGAACCTAGATTTCCTGACTCAGGGGACTGAGAGACGGGATTTGGCTCCTGAGCGAAGAGTCCTGGAGGGGATATAGTGATTAAATTTCTCTGCGAGATAGGAGGGGCCATTGTTATACAAGGCCTTTTGAACAATGCAGCACGTTTTTAACTTAATCCGTTAACGCACAGGGAGCCAATGGAGATGTTGGAGGAGAGGAAGGGAGGCAGTTTGCGGGGGGCATTCAAGACAAAGCTTACTGTGGTGTTCTGAACCACCTGCAATCTGCTTAACGAGGGCTCATTGGCTGAGACCAGGAGCGCATTGCAGTAGTCCAAGTGGCTTAATACCGTTGTCTGAATAAGGGTTTTACGTGTGGAATGTGGAAGAAAAGGAAAAACTCGAAGCAAAAAACCCAGCACGTGGAAGCAGGAGTTAGCAGTATAAGCTGTAAGCTCCTTCAAGGTCAATGTCTGATCTAGGCTAATGCCCAGGTTCTTAACAGGGTCTTGGGGGCAGGACGAGGACCTGGGTCTGCCGACTACCACTCTGGTGGCCACAGCAAAGGTGCCTCTCTGAAAAGCATTATCTACGTTTTCCCTAGGTTGAAGTGGAGAAAATTACTTCTCATCCAATTGGAGATGGCTATCATTCCAGAAGAGAAAGTAGACTGAACAGAGGGAGTGGATTTATTAAATGAAAAGAGAAGCTGAGTGTAGTCAGCGTATGAAATGGGAGTAAAGCCACAGGTTCTAAGGAGGTTAGCTAGGGGAGCAACATGAATGTCAAACAAGGTAGGGCTCAAACATGAGCCCTTAGGTACTCCCTTGGTCTATGCCATCGCTTTTGACCGAAAAGGACCTAAGTTAATGGTCTGAGAATGGGAGGAAAGGAAGCTCATCATCCACTGCAGAGCTGGTCCTCTGAGTCCAATTTCCTCCAATCTCCTGAGCAGGATCTGGTGAGAGATCGTGTCGAATGCGGCAGAGAGGTCCAGTAGCACAAGAATCGTAGATTGAACGCTATCTAAGGTCTTCCTGATAATATCCGTAACAGCCACCAGGGCAAACTCTGCTATATTTGGTCCTGAAACCAGATTGAGAGGAATCCAAACTGCCGGTAAATTCGACATCATCGGACAGATGTTTATTGATGTACTTTTCCAGTAGCTTGCTCAGGAGAGGAAGTAAAGAAATGGGATGGAGATTGGAATGGTCTTCCATAGGGACATTGGTGTTCTTACGAATAGGGATGACCTGTGCCGCCTTCCATTCTAGAGGAAGATAGCCCTCTCTCATAGAGAGATTGAGAAGAGTACTTATGGGCGAGGACAATTGATTAGCTAAAGAAGCAGAGATTTTAGCCGGGATAATGTCAAGGGGGAGACAGATTTTACTGTTCGTAGTAACGCTTCCACATCCTCGGAAGTCAGAGGGGGAAGCTCTCCAGCAGCAGTGTTTTTGCGGATGCAGGCTGGATATAGAACACCTCCTGGGACCAGCAGAGTGAGGGGTGGGTCGACCGCCAAACTACAGAGTTCAAACTAACACTGCACCTTTTAGTGTCTACACCTGCCGATACACATTGCCACAAATTGCTGACCCTAATCAGGTGATGTTGTAGATCCACAGGTACCACTTTTTAGGGTGCTGTATGGGTGGTCACTAATTCTACACCAATTTAGACCACCACCAAAGAGTGTAGATAGATCTTACCCCGGTCCTGAAGAATTGCCATCTACTTGACCTGAGGCAAGAAACATGTTGTCCTGATTTTCAAGTGCAAAACCCTGTAACCTTAGAGTAGGTGTGCGCGCATTTTTGTTTTTAATCAGGATGGTGGCCACATTCATTAAAGTTGTTTTAAGTGGACCTCTAGTTTTCACCTCACAAATTTCAAATTTTCACATCTACACTCACTAGGGCCCTCACACGCACTGCACCCAACAGCTAAGGAAAAAAAATCTCCGCAAAAAAGGCCCCATCATGGGTGCCGATCGGGTATTGCAGCACCAACCCGATAAGGAGCAGACCCAATAATGAAGCAAGACACCTAGCTGATTGGGTTTGAGAGGGTCTTATTCTGAAAGGAGGACAATTTCTCCTGCCCTCAGTGAATACTGTGCTCTCTACATATACATTTACCTGCACCTCACAGTAGGAACAGCAGACCACCTTGTTTTGTATTGGGATATAGAACATAACATCCAGTAGCTGGCTCCCTGCAGAAGTGATCTTATCGTAAAGGAGCTCAATCTTCTGTGTGAAGTACTGAGCAATGTCATCGCAGAGGGCTCGGGAGGGGGCCTCTATATTGTCACAGGCTTTGGGATTGGTAAAAGACTTAAGGATCTGGAATAGGGCTTTCGGGGCATTCCCTGCCTGGGCTAACTGTAATGCGATAAAGGCTTTCTGCGCAGCCTTTATATTTTTATGGAAGTGAGAGAAAGCTGTCTTAAATCTATCTTTGTCCCTCTCATTATGGGTTCGGCGCAAACATCTCTCCAGATGTTTACACTGCCATTTTTTGGCACGTCGCTCAGGAGAGAACAAAGCTGTCTGAGGGTGCCTAGCCGAGCTAGGTAGCAATTTCAGAGGCACAAGCTGATCGATGACGGATTTAACAGCGGAGCTGTACCTGGCTAAACCGTCCTCTATGTTGTTAGGTTCTACATTCCAAGGTGCCTGAAAAGCAGCCTGGAAGAGATCCAGGGAGATTGTATGCCATTGTCTACGGACACAGTGAGAGGCAGGGCAGGGTGCGTTGTGCACCCTGGGACCCTGTATATGAATCAATTGATGGGTGAAGGTAAACTGACTACCGCCCGTACAGGCCTTGATATTAATTTAGGAATCAACAAACAAATGCTATTTTTATTCTCGGTTCAAGTGTAAATTCTGTAGTGCTGAAACAGTGTTTATGTTTTCAATTAGGTACAACTAAAGTATAACTTTTGATAGCATTACATAGCAAAGCCTTGACTTTGCTTCGTGTATAAATGTATGGGTCACAGGACGCATATGCGGTCATTTTTACTCTGTGTATACTAAGGGGCGATTATGATCGCGGATAATCTGCATCCTCCGGGCCGGCGGAAGCCACCGCCGGGCCGGGTGATGCGGATTAACCGCTGCGGACTGGAAAAAGACCCCTGGTCAGATTAGGATGGCTGGGGGATATTTTTTCCATCCTCAGCTTTTCCGCCGCGGTCACCTTCCGACCACGGCGGAAAAGCTCTAACATGGCTGGCGGTGTCTATCAGACACCTCCAGGCATATTAGGATGGTGGCGGTCCTATGCCTTTCCACTGCGGCATTTCCTCCGTGGAAAGGCATACAGTCTTTTCTTTGGGGGCCTGTTGCGGGCCCCCAGGTTCTGAAGGGGGGTGGGGGTGCACATGGGGGTACCTATGGTACCCCCCTGCCTTTGCGTGCATGAAGCGGCAGGCACCACGCGGTGCCTGCCGCTTCGTGCCTGCAAAGGTAAATATGCACTTTTTAACCTTGCGGCGGGTGCTACTTGAAGCAGCATCTGCTGCAATGTTAAATGTAGGGGATGTGACCGCCAGGGTGGCGGTCACATCCTAATTTGCTTGGAGGAACCCATGCGGACGGTCCCTCTTCCTCTGGGGTGGCGGACGGACGCATGTCCGTCCGCCATCCTAATGACCCCCATGGCTGGCGGTGTCTATCAGACACCGCCAGGCATATTAGGATGGCGGCGGTCCTATGCCTTTCCACTGCAGCATTTCCGCCGTGGAAAGGCATACGGTCTTTTCTTTGGGGGCCCGTTGCGGGCCCCCAGGGGTGAAGGTGGTGGGGTGTGCACATGGGGGTACCTATGGTACCCCCCTGCCTTTGCGTACATGAAGCGGCAGGCACCACGCGGTGCCTGCCGCTTCGCGCATGCAAAGGTAAAGATGCACTTTTTAACCTTGCGGCGGGTGCTGCTTGAAGCAGCATCCGCCGCAATGTTAAATGTAGGGCATGTGACCGCCAGGGTGGCGGTCACATCCTAAATTGCATGGAGGGACCGCCGCTGCCCATGCGGACGGTCCCTCTTCCTCGGGGGTGGCAGACGGACGCATGTCCGTCCGCCATCCTAATGACCCCCTTAGTTAGGCATGTGCAATTTTGGGCATGTTTACCTGAGTCAGTCTTTTTGAAATTCAAGCCTCACAAGTACAGGTGGATTGTCCTCCCATGGGAGGGAGGGGGGGAGAGGGAGAGACATTTGGCTTCTATCACCACATGGGTTGTCATTTGGAGCTTGGTGGGATGTAACCAGGCCAGAGTTGGTGGAGCTCGACTAAGAGATGGGATCAGTTCCAATTTTCCTTCAAGCTGCCATTTTTATTCTTTCCTGAATGCTGTGTGGGAGTGATTGGAAGACAAGGGGCTGCTCTCTGGAAGTCTGAGTCAGAGGTGAAGGGGTTATGTTGTATCTCTTGATAGTATAAGGACTGTCAGGACTGTCATCTTAAATAACTCTTCACCTCCATTTTAATCTCTCTCTCCAGGCATAAACTTTAAGAAGAAGTGGAGAAATAGGAAGGCGAAGTATCAGCACAATGTAAAGAATATCAGGGACACTTGTGCTAGCACAGTACCTTCACCCTGAATGGTGGATTTAAACCCTATTTAAGTTCCGAAGAGGTCAGGTTTGGTGCATAAGTGGAGGATAGAAAGCTGGAAGCTAGGCTGTTTTGCACTTAGGTGTTGTGGGTGAGACTTCTGGGACATTTGGGTTAGTGATTGTAAAAGGCCAGTACAGGCACTGGGGGGCATATTAGCAAGAACCTCGTTAAAGTTATCGCCATTTTAGCGGCAGGAAACTGCCGCTCAAACGGCGATAATGGGCTTGGTAATATGCGTTATAAAATTCCAATAGAAGCCCAGGTTAGATGTGCAGGACATCTAACCTGGGCTTCTATTGGAATTCTATAACGCATATTAGCAAGCCCACTATCGCCGTTTTAGCTGCAGTTTCCCTCCGCTAAAACAGCGATCATTTTAATGAGGTTCTTGCGAATATGCCCCTGGGTAAGTACCTGGCAACATTTCTCAGTTGTTTCAGCTTACTGAACTTCCATCAATTTGTCACTGGGCATATGTGATCCCTCACTGTTTGTTATTTTTACCTTTCTCTATTCCTCCCCCCTGATTGACCTCTGAACTCACTGGTCTCTATCCTTTGTTTTGCGTTTACCATTTTGAGTCTATTCCCTTACCTCTGTGTGCTGCATATCGATAATTATGATCTCCTTTACATCTCTGCAGCTTCTCATTGATGTTTGTATCAGCTCCTGTGATACCTTATGGAACTAACCCTCTAATCTGTTGTACTAGCTCGCTTCAGGCCTGATTCCTAGTAGAACTGAGGCTAGTCACAGTATGTACTTAAGAGTGAGAGGTAAACTATAAATGTCATCAGTGTGATATATTCTCTATTTATTTATTTAAAAATCTCATACTGATTCTTTACCTCTCTGTATTCCGAAGCTATTACAGCAGTGGTTCTGATATCATCCCAGCCTTCTGTTGCTGCCATTATGAACCAGTGTCTCCGGTATCTTTCCTTTTGCTTTCCCCATTTTGTCTGAGGGCTCCTAACCAATGGATTATCATTCACTACCTTTATTGCAACATGTGGATCATTGGAATGGTCAGCTATATTCCTTTTTGGGAATTACACCATTTTACTTAAATCCTGATACAGGCCTCATGGATGAACTACAGTCTGGAATGGGACAACACTCT
This sequence comes from Lissotriton vulgaris, assembly GCF_964263255.1. Classification (NCBI taxonomy): domain Eukaryota; kingdom Metazoa; phylum Chordata; class Amphibia; order Caudata; family Salamandridae; genus Lissotriton; species Lissotriton vulgaris. The sequence goes on from NC_141685.1 coordinate 1,476,173,848, forward strand.
CAACTTGTTCTTCTTAAACTTTTGTTGAACTCTGACTCCAAAGCTACTGGCATTAGCTCCCAGCCTCCCTCTACATCCAGGAGAGGGTAGTGTATTGGAACCTTGAAGAAAGGGCTTAGATTAGTCTTTGTGGATGGATTGGCCCTGGTTGTGGGTGCCATAGGAGTGGGCACTGCAGTTTCCTGCTGAACAAAAAAGAAACCTGAATTGGCTGAAGGTTTTGTGTGCTAGGGGATGGAAGGCAGCGAGAGAGGTCATCCTTAAGCATAAGTGGGTACAGCGACAAGAAAACCCCTAGGACAGGAGACTATTGAGAATTGAATAATTGGACAAATCCAGACTCTTACAGTCCACTGCTGCTAAAGGAGAGGAAGAAGCCATGTCAGGAGTTGTAAAGACCCATCACAACTAGATAAGTTTAAGTGTTCTGGAGCTGACCTTTCGTGAGCCTTAAATGTATATGCGACTTTTGACTTTTGGTTTTTGAGACGTAATTAAATTGTTTAATTCAACTTTAGAAAATTAGATTTCATTAGAATATTTATTGATTTGCACTGAATACTATAGAAAGTGTGCTAAAGAATTGTCCACTCTTTGTGTTGTTTTGTGCAATAAAATCAGTACGCATTTTTTAAAAGAAGAAAAAGGATGAGAGGCAACACAAAATATCTACAATGGTACAAGACACAGAAAGAAGAGTTTGTTTAGCAGGTGTTTAGGGTTTCCGATGCAAGACTTTTATTTGAAAGATCCTCTGTACATTTGTGGAAACAGCCAACGAGTTTCACCCTTCACGAGGGCTTCTGCTAAACGAACTCTTCTTTCTGTGTTGTGCACCATTGTTGATCTTTTGTGTTGCCTCTCATCAGTATTTATATGTGGTCATGAGGCAGCTGGCCGTTTAAAGTGGGCAATACGAGTGTGAAATACCTTTGTGACTAGCCTAGGTAGTGCAGTTGTGTCTAACCCTGCTGCCTTTGCTTTTGTAGAAATTTGTTTAAATAATTTTAAACTACATGATTTACTATTGGGAAATAGGGAGTTTTTGTTTAATTTAACTTTTGTTTAGGGCACACACCTAGAGTTTTATGAGGACCACTGGAGGGTTTCTTGATGCGCATTTCCATCTTCTATTTTGTACATATTTGTAATTTTGACCATAGCATTGAGTTTTATATGTATTAAAGTGTTTTTCCTTTTAAGAAACATTTGGCTGGGCATTGATTTGCCGAGGCCTGTTGGGTTCCGAGTTTCAAGCCCAAAGCACCTCCCTGAGTAGACCATAGACTGATGTGCCTTGCTATCTTGAGGGTCAAGTGCTAAAAGGGGTCTTTCTCCCCACTTTGAAGATCTGCAGTAGGGGAGTCTCAGCACACCTAGGATATGTGGGTCACAGGATCTCTGATTACCCTGGCACGCCGCCCCCCACCCCCCACACAGTCCAGATTTCTCACAGTTTTTTGTTGTTAATGTCCATAAACTGTTCAAGATGGTGGATAACCTACATACTAGAATCTTAGTTGATAACCAAAGATTTGAGATTGCTCAGTAGATGGTTCTCTCCATTAAGTCTGCCATTTATTTATTAGGAATTAGGATTATAAATGCATCACTTGTAGGCCCAGACCCTTTGCCTTTATATTCAGAAGAATTGGAGACCTTGGTGATGTCAGAAAGAAATGTACTCAGAAAAAGCTGGATCCAAATTGCCACACATGTCAGGGAGGAGGATTGCTATATTACTTTTTTCCAGTATTCTCAATGAATTACATTGTCAATCTTGTGAGCTATTCTCCATTAAACACAATAGTGCTTTGTGATGATCTTCAACTTACCTTTGGATTAGACCAATAAGCAACCTGGTGAACTAGATACCGATATGCACTCCTAATGTCCTTTCAACTGGGTGAAAACCTCAGGGACCTCTTCCGCTCATAACAATAGTCAATACATTGGTTGTGAGTAGCATATGTGGCTGTGTCTATTTCTGAAATTCGACACAACCCTACATGCTTAGGTGGCCTTCCACTCCAACAAACCTCATGCACTGCTCCAAACAGTACCTAATTAGGACAACCCTAATCTAGTCCTACACATAAACCTCTACATAAAGGAATCAAAAAGTGAAAGCAGTTATTTGCAGATCTTTGAAATGCTTTGGACATCTCAAAGGGTAATAACGTTTTCTATAAGTACCTATATAATACAATACAGGGCAATTAGAGTTTCTGGTCTTCAGTTTAAACCAATTATAACCAAAAAAATACCTTTAAAGGGATTACTTGTTTGTCAAAGAACACTGGATTTTGCTGTACTGTTACTACTTTTGTGTCTTCTCGTGTTAAATGGATAATCTCACCATGACCCACTTAGGCCATGCTGAGCTGCTTAATATTTCTTGTGGACATGTGCAAGAACCTCTATGACCTACTTCTTTTCCCATTTTGGAAGCAAGGCTTGCTTCATATGGCTGAAGCCCACAGTTTACTGCATGTTTCTGCCTAGTGGCCAGCAGGTCTGCAGCTGAACTCTCTGCAGTGTCTGAGTCCAGGGCAAAGAACTTCTTCATGATTCCGTCATCCTTAGCTGAGAGCCAAGCAGAGCTTTGCTTTATAAAAGCTCAGTTGTCACGATTGTGACTACAAAATCATTGTGTTGATAGATGGCTCCAGAATCAATGTCTACCTGTAAAACACTTCACTTTTTATCTGCTGCAATCAAATATGAATGTGTGAAGGTATATTGCTAATCATGCACACCCTTGACATAAGGTGGGACTAGACTGCTGCAAAGAATTGGTTGAGTACTGGGGAATTAGACAGGCAGGAAGGTGAGGGAAGAATTACTTGAAAGAGTAAAATCAATCGAAGTGTACAAATAAGTGAGTTTGGAGGCAGAAAGAATGTAGGAATAATCAACAGTAGGAATGAATGAGTAAAGGAAAAAAATGAAATTAAATTTCATTAGGAAATGAAACAAAATTGTCAAAACATCTTCCCTGTAATTATATACAGAGCAAACATGATTAAGAACTGATAATCACTGATTTTACAGTTCTTAACAACATTAAAAAACACAGAGAAAAAACCCCCAGCATTCTCAACAAACAGAAATTAAAAAAGGAAAGCCTAAACACAGTACAATGCGTTGCAATGAGGAGAGGAAGGAACATACATGGTTGTTTTGTTCAGGGAACTTTGTTTGTTATTTATTTATTTATTTAAAGTTTTTTGTGCAATACTAAAATAAAAAGCAATTTAGTAAAGAATACAAAACAGACCGTCTGAATAGGATACTGTTGTATCTTATATCTTCCTGCTGCTCAGCTAGAATGCATGTGATGTGGAATGTTGGATGAATGGAATGTTAGAGGTTTGTGAATGTCAGTTGGGTGAGGGCTGTGCAGAAGGACAGCTGCTCCTGATGGGGTTTTATCTAGTTATCACTTTATCTTATTAACTAACATCTTAACTTAAATAAAGTAACTTACTTAATCTACATGGAAGTACTGGCTTCTTTTTGAATACATCAGATACCCACTCAAGCTGTTCAGTGGAGCTTTTCATTGCTTCAGATTCCCTCCTTAGTTTTCACCATTTTTATGCTTGAAAGTGCATGAAATCCTATCTGTGCTATGCAGAGGTTATTTGAGGATTCCTTAGACACTGGAGCTATTGTAGATCCTAGAAAATTGTAAATATCTTTTATCGTCAAATTAGGCAGGTCCATGATCTGGTTCGTTAAATAAGATTCTTGTATCATATCAATGTACTGTGCCGTCTTCTAATGTTGATGCAAGAGCGTGTGTCCTCACCAGAGTCAGATTTGCACCTTTTCACTGTCCGGTCTTTTCATACACACTTTATAGTTTGCAGCTTTTAATGGAAGCATTTGTTGATTTGTTTGAAGGCTGGTTTCTATTTGGTATGTCAAATGGAAGGAGAAATGGCACATGTGTCTCCCCTTTGTATGACACTATACCACAGAATGATCATCATGTGTCATTTGGTAGCTCTTGGAGGGCAGCAACAGGACTTCTGTAAAAAATGAAAAGCGGTACTGCCTGACCTAATTAAGGAGCAGCAGAAGGCAGCAGACCTAAAGGATAATTTCCCATTAGCTCTGTTTCTTTAGAGTTGATCATCTACGAAATGGTACAGAACTCAAAATGTGATCTTGTATGTGATATTAGTTTCTGTTTATAAGACCTTTGAGGGAGATGATGACCACACTGTTTCTGTCAATAGTTTATCTATTGTTGAGTACAATTTTGTAAAATGAGGGCAGGAGAATTCCTTGGAAGGGTGAAGACTGTTCATAAACTTTGTTTCTATCAAATCATGGTGTTGAGATTTATGGTCTTCAGCTAAGTTGTTGTTTTCCATGGAGTGTTTTACCACCAATAGGGTGTACAGAATGCCTATTTCAGTAACACTGGAACACGGTATTGGTGGTTGTCCTCTCAAAACTGCTCATTTTCACTGCCATTGTTTTAGTCACAATGGAAATCGTGAGGGTTTGAATTTAAAATAACACTGTTTTTCTGATATTGGCAGCAGGGAAAACAATTAGATGGGGGGTTGGTATGTGGACAGACAGTGTTTGTGCTGTTCTGTTTTCAACAATCCTAAATGCACCCTATTATCTATACTCAAAACAAAATGGTCTGATGTTCCTAAATTTCAAATAAAGTCTTCATTATGGGAGGAGAAGGTGTACCAATGTGCTACAAATGCACCAGGAATTCCAGTTACCATGGAGTATTGTCTTTTCTGAGTGCTGTATTACAGTACTGTTATAAGTTTGTCCCTAAGAAATCTAGACTGATGGTGGGAATCAGAGTTTCCCCTCCAATTTCCTCACATTTTCCTTCCATTTAGAGAAGTTTTCCTTAAGCAGGTTTCATCATATTTTTCCTGGTGAAGTCTACAAAGGGAAAATAAGTTGAAAGCTCGGTACTCCAGCAAAACCTTGTGAACTCATTTAACGCATTGAGGGCTTAAATATTTTAATTTCTTGTCCCTGATCATTCATGTGCCTTGCCCTTTTATGATCTTTCAGTGGACTGTACCAACTGTGTACTTTGACCAATTATCAGCTTTATGTAGGGCAGATCCTGTCGCATTTCAGCCCTGCAGTCATTAAAAATGCCTTTGAAATAGCTCCCTTTCGGGTCTGACATGAATGTCCTCCACTTTACAGGCAAAACAGCTTTTCAATTTTTCAACATTAACTCAAAAAACTGTTATGGTAATCAAAGCAGTGATGCAATGCCAGTTTACACTTCACGTTTTACCTCAGCCTGTATTCCGTTTTTTCACAAAGTTTTTCTGTAGGTTGTTTTTTTCATGCAACATTTGACTATTTTTTTTTACACACTTTGAATGGAGTTCTCTCCGGATGTTTAAGTTGATCCAGTTTGTGATGGGTTTTTTGGGACAGAAAAGTCCTCTGTAAGATAATGGTCATGTACCCTTGCCCTGAGTGCCCAACTGCACTGAAGTATAGATCCCTAATGCTGATTTGTATTGCAACAGGGAAACACTGATCATGTGTGTCCGCCATGACATATGCCTGTTTCACAGATTGCGGTTTTGTTGGATGGGGAGAGGCTCCCAAAGCGCTACCCCCTTAGTGGTGAGAAACGTACTGCCTTCACCAGGAATCAAGCAGCACAAATATGGTGATGGAAGCCTAGGCATTAACTGTTCCTTTTTTTCCTGTGACACTGAAGTGGAACCTACAGGCGAGCCTACAGGCTCACTCATTTTTAAAGTTTCACTGCTGTTTGCTTAACTCACCCTTTGCCTACATCAGTTTGTTCTGAAGTGCTGCCCAGTGCAGGTGTGGTGTTTCTGCGCTGGGTGTATGTGTGCCTGGGAAAAGTAGAGTGAACAAATTCCCTTGGGTGAGTAACTGACTGCGTTTGCCCAAATATTGGTCTTGGACACAAAGCTTCACTAAGCAAAAGCATAAACAAAAACAATTTTATATATAAAATGTGCAAATTTTATTCAAAAACACAATAAAAACATATTAAAAACATAATTCTTTCATAAAAAAGACCCTTTGCATTGATTATAAAAACTCATTCACAGTTTATATGCATAAACAAATACTTGTACTGTAATTCAACAAATTAAAAAAACATTTTCTATATGTAAAAAGAAAAACAAGAGTGGAGAGACACACAAAGACATCCACAATTTGTCATTCGGAAATGCACATCATAACCCTTGTTTAAACTCAATCCAAGACTTGACTTTTTTTTCCTTTTTGCTCTTGGGGTGAGTTGGGTGGTTGGATTGTGCCACAGTGAGCGTCAACGCGTTTCGATGGCTTTTGTTTATTCGTATGCCATCTTTTTCAAGACTAATAGATTTTTAGTCTCTCCTATAAAGGCACTGGATGGTTGCCTATATGGATAGATCCTGTAGGTAAATATATTCGAGTCAGTATATGGCATCAGACCACGAATGATCATAATTGACATCCTGTTGTTTAGCAAGCAAATCAAGCACTTCATGTATATTTCAACCAACAGTTTTAGACACTAAGGATTATATTGGAGGTGACTCCTATAGGTCAATATATTCGAGTCAGTATAAGACATCAAACCTTGTATCATTCTGATCGACAACATGTTTTTTTAGCAAAAAAATCACTAATTATGAACACAACTAACGGTTTTGGACATTTAGGATTGTGTTGGAGGTGACTCATGCTTTTCTCCTTCGCAATTACCAAAAGATGACGTACATTGGTTTACAGATATGCTTTTATTGCTTCGTCATAGGTCCTACCAATGTGTGGGCAACTGTTAGAATAAACCACCTCCCAAGATGATCACATTAGTTGAACAGTTATTATTGTTATATCTGTTGGAGCAACCACCTCCTGGGGTAACCCAGTGATTTGTAGCATTTTATGGTCTACACTGTGAATTTTTTGTACCCAGGGGTATGGAAAACTTACCCTAAGTATTAATTGAAATTACCTTATTCCATATTCAATTTGTGGTCAAAAGGTTGGTTTCTATTTTCCGTTCTCTCGCATAGATACACCGCAAACTGTCATTAAAATCTAAGAGGATAAGAATTTTATTAACGGAAATTTTTTCCAAAGGTCATCTCTAATGAACATACATCTAGACCTATTTCCCTGATTTATTACCTGTTTTCTTGTTCTCTGGTGGTTCTTGTTTCACCTTTGTCCAATTAAAAATAGGGAAGTATATCCCCCTGTAGGGCAATAAACACAGAATTCTCTTTTTAAATTATATTTTGAGTGTTCTATAACTTGTATAACGATCGTAATCTTAATCAGTTTTAATAATCTACCTTGTGGTTGGCTGCGGTAATAGCGTGACTTTAAACCTTCTCCTCAACTTTCAAACATGGAAATGCCTGGGAAAAGAACAAAACAGGAATAATGCAGTACTGAGCAGTTTGTGCATGGTGAGTGCATGTCCTGGGTGTATGTGTTCCTAGGAATGGTACAGTACATGGAAGATATAGTGCTGCACAGCACATGCATTGTAAACATATCGGCTGGATGTATGTGCGCCTATGAGTGGTCCAGTACATGAAACATACATTGCTGTGCAGTGCATGCATGTTAAATGTATGCACTGGATGTGCATGTTAAATGTATGCGCTGGATGTATGTGTGCCTATGAGTGGTGCTGTGCAGTGTGCAATTGTAATTGTAATTACATTTATACAGAGCTTACTACCCCATACGAGGCATTGAAGTGCTTTTCAGCAAGTCGCATGCTACTCCGAAACCCAAAGGATCATTGCTACATTAGTATAGGAAAATATAAGTTGTTAATTTGAGCAGTGGACACATGAGTCTTTTAGTTTGATTGAATGTGATAAAGGCGGGATTGAGGAGGGAAAAGTTTAGATAGTGTTATTTGGAAGATCATATTAGCTAGATGAGGTTTGGGATGAGTCAAAGGAGGCGTAGAGGAGGGAAGAGTCTAGAAATGGTTACATGGGAGAACATAGTAATAGACTGAGGTATGGGGTGAGTGAAGGACGGATAGAAGAGGTGGGTGTAGGTTGTATACATGCACTGGGTGTATGTATGCCTGTAGATGGTACAATACATTAACCCCTTGCATGCTGCCGCAATTCTGCGCCTGTGCGGCAAAATCGCTAGTGGGAGGGTTTATGACGGCCCCCAGCCGTCATCAGCACACGAGCGCCGTAGTGCATGACGGATGGGGGCCGTCATCAGCATGCAAGGGGTTTAAGGCCTTTGATTCAATTTTGGGAGACCCAGGCCTGCAATGTGAAACATGGAGAGGAGGTAAAGAAATCCCCCCAAACAGAATTGTGTATTGCTGCATTCCTGTATGGTGGTTGGGATACACACTGGAAGAGGGAGGGACAGGCTTCCCCTGTACATTTCAGGAAGGGGCCTGGGCACATCTCAGGATGCAGATGGGCCTAATTAGAAATGTATAAGGAATAGGGCTGGAGACCAGGGCTAACCTTTTGATAGGCATATCACTGTGGCTGACATCCAGGTGTGAACTCTAGTCACTCTCATGGCCTGTGTTATGAGGCTATCTGAGTTGGAGTCTCTCATTCTGTGGCAGACTGCTTTCAAAATGAAGAAGAGGGCAGAGGAGTGAGCATTTCAAAAGAAGTAGAATCCCAACAAAAACTTCAAAGACACATCTACTGAAACTCTCCATATTAGGAAGACATTGTCTATATACCTAACCCAGTGTGTAATGTTAATGAAGAATGGATTGTGTGAAAACACAAAACGCTCCTCAAAGTCAGACAAAAAGAGATTTGCTAGGTCCGGAGTAAACCTCTCCCTCATTGCAAGTCTTTTAGTTTAGTAATAGAACACATTTTCAAATAAAAAGTAGTTTTTTTATAAGGCAATTTCAGCAAGGTCCCCAATGAAGCATGTAAGTACCTGACAAGGATGTTCTCTGGAAACAAGCTTTTGGCCTCATTTTGAGGAATATTGGTGTACAATGATTGTATGTCCATTGTCACTTGTAAGCTGCTATGCGTGTTCAATTCTGTCAATCAAATGAGTACTGTCCTAGACATATGCTCTGGTCTAACTTATATTGGATTTAAAAAGAAATCAATGTATTTGCAGAGAGATTCAAGTAGTGACCCAAATCCTGACACTATTAAACTTTTAAATAGACTGTAACCATCCTTGTTCTGAGCCACTTACAAGAAAATAATTTGCATCCCTTTAAAACACATAAGGTTGTTCTTGTCTAACTTTTCCTTTCCTACCACATGGGAGACAGTTTCACGGTGGTTTGGTTTGAATGTCAAAAATGGGGTACACATCTAACTTCCTATATATGAGTATTGTATCAGTCTATTAGAGAGTGATGCGTTTTACATGATTGGAAACATAAATATTAACGTAGATATTCTTCTACTTGGAGGCATTCAAATGGTATGAAGAATTCCCCCACGGCTGTACCTAGCCTTATACAATTCATCGCCATTAGGATACAGGCGATCAGTTAAATTTGTGAATTTGTTTGTGTTAGGGTAAGATTGACTTTTCATATAATTGTTTCATTATTAATTGCTAGACATATTAGTCTTTAGTGGCTGATTTATTTTTCATCTTCAATTGTAGGTTGCTACCTTTATTAGTTCTGGTGGAGACGCCAATGACATTGGTGTAGTGGGTCGAAACATCGATGATTTGTCCTGTTGACTGCCATTCAACGGGGAACAAGAAAACTGAACTTGCAGTGACAACTGTTTGTTTGATTTGTATCATTTTACCAAGCAGTCAACAGTGCATTATTTGCTGGTTTTAATGCCACAAAGTGCACCAATAATCACGTTACTCACTATTTCACGTGCACTTCACAATTCGTTGAAGCACCTAATTTGCTCTAGACACACTTTCTCCTGTGTTGGTGTGGCAAGAGTTGTGGTGCAGAGGAAAGAGTGGCTGACTCTGGAGTGTGGGGTTCATGGTTCAATCCTCAGCGGCAGCTCAGCTCAGCATCATGGGACTATGTGCAATAGCTCACTTAATCTCCCCGACTGACCCCCAGTGCCTTGAAACCCTTAAAGGGGTGATATGTGCACGCTTCACAAATAGGAATTATTATCTTACCACTTGAGTGAAATTAATGAAACTACATTTTCAAAAATACAATAAAGTGTATGCATTTTTTGCTTTACACGTTGCCAAGAAAGCATAGACTGGTATGCTTGAACCATTTTAGATTCTTTATTTAAAAAGTATATGAAGGTTCCAATGAAACAGTGTTGCCCCATACGTTTTTGCTCTCTAGTGCTGCAACACTGTTGACTTTAAAAATTGAGTCATAGTGGCTCTGGAGACTCCAACTACTAATGAAGCATAACCTGGATATTGCCAATAGTCAATGTGGACTAACTACTATCACTAACACTATGTGGAAGTGGGACAGGTTACCGGAAAGGAACCACTAGAGCCCCGCCTTCAGTGGGAGTGTGTAGTTGTTTTGAATGCTGTATTTCTCATTTGGGTGTTAGTGGTAGACATAATAATACTTCTCTTTTTCCATAAAAGTGAGCATTTGGCTGTACAATGAATTGTTCCTTCTGCTGCGTGCATTTTGAGTTGTGAGCATGTGATCAATTCCCAGTATCCACCTCCCTCCGCCCACGTCCCAGAGGGAGCCTTGAACTGCTTGACAACTTTACTGCTGAGTGTCATGTGCAGAAAGGATACTTGGCTCAGTTCCTCAGAATCCTTAATGTGTTGGGCCCTGGGACATCAGGAGTAAAAGCCTCAACCCCCATGGCTGGGCCCAGAAACCCCTGCTTCAGCACTTAATTTGTGAAAAAATAAGTGCCAGAGCCCTTGTTAGGGGGCCACTCTGGCTTGCACCACTTATTGTTCCTCCCAGTCCTGCCACTGACAGTACTGACACAACTACTAAGTATTACACTCCATCAAGAGTGACAATTCATTCTATTCCAGGTCCCCTATGCTATAACAATGGCTTTGGAGGCAAGAATTAGTCATTTGTAATGAATTAACAAACAACTCTTGTTGTGCTTGTCTCTAAATTAGGCAAACAGCGCCACCTTGTGGCAGACTGGTGACGACAATAAAGTGCCAGTGCCGGCCACAATATACCACCGATATACCACTGCCCTACCTAGCCCTTGGCCCTCTGAACAGGGTTCCGACAGGGGGATTACAATCCTGTATGATTGAAAGCACAGAAGTCAAGAATGAAAGCACTGCGAGTTTCTCACAGTTTCTGACAGTGGATCATAAAAGTGTGCAGCCTACGTGCACATCCAATCCTTGGTTCCTCTGCAGAGTGCACAGAGCAATAGCCACACGTGTCAAAAGATCCTCTGGGAAAGTTTGTGGAGGTGTACAGCTTATGAATGTGGACAGTGACAAAGTAAATGAAAATGCATTGCTTTCAGATGAGTAGATGACTTGTATGCATGGGAAGAGGGGATGGTGAAGTGGAGTAGATGAAAGCAAGTAGGAGGAACTGAAAAGGAGTTGCTGAAAAGAAAAGATATGAAGTGTGAGGTATTCGGACCGAGGATTTAAGAAAGATGCTATGATGAGTGATTAACAAATTTCGAAAGCTACTAACCTTTACACAGGCCTTAGTAATGTTTAATTCACAATCTCATACTGTCAGAATTAAAAAAAAATTACTCTAAATATTAAGCCTGAGTGGTGAAATCCGCTCCGTTTGCAGAGTTTGCAGAGTTTTTTGCACTACGCGGAGCTCTGAAAAATCTCTCTCTGTGGAGCAGAATTTTTTCCTCGCTCACGCTAGCCAATGGTAATTCGGTGAGTGTGAGCGAGGAAAATCTATTAGACCACTCCCCATTGAGATTTCTCAATGTGGGCAATCACAAATGGTCGCTACTGCTCGCATTAGGAAACCTTCTGTTTGCGTTGAGGAAGCTGCCGCTCAAGTAGAGCTTCTACTTGAGTGACAGAAAGTAGCAGCGCCCTCTTGCACTGTGCAAGAAGTCCTTCACACAGATTTTACAGCACGGGACAAACACCCGGCACTAGAAATCAGTGCGAACGGCATGAGGCAACCCACTCCGCCACTTACGAAACTCCGCGAAGCTTGGAAGAGTTTTTTGTCACATCGCGGAGTTCCGCATAGAGGGTTCTCCGTGAACTCCACCCAGGCTCACTAATTATTCACAACAAAATCATGTTTGTTACTAATGTATCTGGTACTGCTAACAAGCCTTGGCAAAGCCAATTGTTCCAGCCTGTTTTATGTGAAGGTGTTGGCTATTATGTGATATGGCTGAATGCACTCACATAAAACTCACAACGATGCACCTAAATACTCCTCAGGTGGCTTGATTTGTGAACCACATGATTGTTTTTACATGTTTTAATCTATGATCTTAATTACACAGGACATGTCTCTTTGAAAGGATCCCTAGTTAAGCTTTTCCCAAGCCACTTTTAGAGACCCCCACCTTTTTCATTGCACTTAAAGCACTACCTGTGATGTCTCCTGCAGCCCTCAGGTCAGAATTACTTGTGCCACTCAAATGCATCTTACTATTTACATTTTTAAATAGACAAATAGTCTCTGTATTCTCATATGCCCCTCCCCTGTTTTGATTGTTTTCAATAACATCATCATATCGGCAACACATTATCTAAACCTTTGCCATTTTAGAATCAACAAAACACTTCACAGATCTCACTGCTTCCTTACATGATGTATTTGCTTATGCTGGCTTTTATATTGTTCATGTTTGTATTTATGTTTTATTATGTTACACTTTGCTCATCTACCTTATGATATGTTATGTTATGACACGTTAGCACTGTCATTGTTAGGGTGGTCTTCCCCTAAAAGTTTTGCCTCCACGTTTTGCTGAATATTTTTGTTGGTCCTAAGACTCCGAGACCTTTACCACTGCTGATCAGTGCTAAAGTACTTGTGCTTCTTCCCTAAACATGTGGGTAACTGGTGTATACATGATTTGCAGATTTAATTTACCTGTAGGTCCCTTGTAAAGTAGTATACCACACACCCATGGCCTGTAAATGTAATGCCACTAGTAGGCTTGCAGCACTGATTGTACCATCCACAGAAGTAGCCTTTCAAACCTTTCTCAGGCCTGCCACTGCAGTGCCTGTGTGTGCAGTTTACTGTCACTTCGACTTGGCATTTAAAACTACTTTCCAAGCCTTAAACTCCCCTTTTCTTAAAGATAAGCCGCCCCCACAGGTAGGTCCCAAGTAGCACTAAGGGCAGGGTGCAGTGTAAGTGAAATTTAGGATATGTACTTTTATGTTTTGCATGTCCTGGTGGTGACACACAGATAACATTTGTTTTTCACTACTGTGAGGCATACCCCTCTCATAGGTCCACAATGGGAATACCTTAATACACTATTAGCTATAAATCCTGAACAGAGAGGAGTAGCCAGTTCACGTTTTATATCTTTGGAATGGTTATGATAAATCCACCTAACTGCCTAAAGTTGGATTTAACATTACGGTTTTAAAAATGCCACTTTTTAGAAAGTGGAAATTTCTGTGCACTTACTGCTCCTCATGCCTTGCAGCCTACCTCCAATACATGTCTAGGTTGGGTGGCAGATACACTTTGGTCATTCCCTCTAGACAGCCACAAAAATAGTAGGATATGTGTCTGAGTACCCATCTACATACATGTGCATTCTGATGGCCCTGCCTGGGCAGGATGGAAGGGAGGGGCTAACACTTCACTGAATAGTTAGTGTCCTGTCCCCAGACAAAGGGCTGATTTACCCCCCATAGATAGCCTGCAGACATGGCTGGATTGAAAGGATACTGGTGCAGTTCTAAGACCATTTCAAAGGCACTTTGGGTATAAATCCTGGGTCTCTTACCCCTTAAAATCGGACACTATTGTACTTGTAACTGAAGCTCTGTCAGAAGAACTGCTGTGCTGCTTAAAGGACTCAGGTGGACTGCTGGTGTGGAAGGCCTGCTTTTCTGTTTGTTGCCCTGCTGCCTACAGCTCTCTGACCTGTTTGAACAAGAACTGGACTCTGCTTTTTCTCCAAGTGTGCTCCAATGACTTGTTGGCTTGCCTCCTGTTGCTTGAGACTCCGGGATATCAAAAATCTAAATCTCTATTTCTGCTCCTGTGCATGGTTCAGTGGTAGTGGACCCAGATACTTGCAACCCATGCATCTGCGTATCTCCTGGCTGCATGTAGCAGAATCGGCGCATCAACCTGGTGGCCAGAGTAAAACCGTTGCTTCACTCTCTGAACCAACACAGCGCCTCAAAAGCCTGACGCATAAGAACTTTGCATAGCCGTCACCGCAGCTCGAAGAGATCGATGCATCCCTCGACTGCATTGAGAAACTGGGAACATCACTCTACGGAACCAATGCATCTCTGCCCATCTCACATTCGGAGCCAGTGGATCACCATCCCAGCATGGAGAAGAATTAACGCATCCTCGACCTGGGAAATTAACATCGACACATCCCTGATGCATCTCGCAGTTGTAAACAGGAAAGCTACTTTGTTCACTGGGGCCTGCGTGGGTTGTGTAACCAGCCGGTGCTCTATCGTGACAGCCCAAACTTTTAATTTGCCCTGTCCAGCGCGACCTCAAGTCTAATTACTTCTAAGTGCTATTTTTTGCTCATTCTTTTGAAATTCCATATCTCAACTTCTAAACATTGGATTTTGTCATTTTGGTCTTGTTTTGTTCAAAACATAATAATCTATTTTTCTTTTTGTGGTGTATTCATTGTGTTACTGTGTGTGGTTGTGTGTGTGTGATAGAGAGAGATACTTTACAGATTGCCTCTTTAGATAAGCCTGCCTACTCTGTGCCAAGCTACAGGAGTGTGAGCACAGGCTATCTTTTTGTGTACTTAACTTACCCTGACTAAAGTGGTGGCTCCTGCCTGCCCTGGGTGCCTACCTCAGCCAACCAGTAATCCCAGTTCTAACAGATGTTATATTATGACATTTTACGTTTGTAAAGGACATTATTCTCCAAAAATTGACCTACAGAGTTTCTGACAGATGTGCTGGAGGGAGTCTATTTGTTTAATACAAAAGTGTTGAGCATTTTAAAAAGTCTGGTGGTTTCAGTCACTTCTGCATCCCTGTGGTGCAGCAGCATTCCACAGGGATGCTCATGAAGCCTCCACATTTCTTACACTGACCCCACAAAGCTGTAACCAACATTCAAGCACTGACACTAGCCACCTTTTGAATCCTTCCTCAATTTTCTCAATTTTCATCAGGGCGCAAGTTGGGGGTACAAGCGGGTGGACGGCATCCGCTCACTATTTTCACAGGGTGGACGCCGTACACCCTGCCAAGAAATTGGACCCCACAGAATAATGTGCTTAATTCATCCTGGTGTAATTTTCAAACACTGGGGCACATTCAGCAGCGCCTGCACGTTGTCTGCTTTCGATAAGCAACAACATGCAGGCGGGAGGGGCCCTCTTGTAAAGACCCCAGCTGGACCCACAACAAAAGAGTCACAATTGATGGATGGAATGCAGAACCAATCAAAACATTCAACCCCAGTCAAGAGATTTGGGTTAAATCCATCAACAAAGGCGCAATTTGAGGGGTCATCAGGCCTCCTTTTGGTCGAGTCTCCTGGCTGGGAGCAGTCAGGAGCCGTGCGCCTAGAAGCAACTGCAGCAGAGATTAAACAAAGGCTCACACCTTGGTAGCACTACACACACACTTTAAAGCGGCAGCTTTTGACTTTGTTTAGGCTCTGTTTACGAGATGTGTATGCACTGTAAGAAAGTCAGAAGTGTTGGTCTTTCCCAATAGTCACACAAAATAAATGCAGTTTATATAGCACTTACTACCCCTGAGGAGGCGGTGAAATAATTTAAGTACCACTATGTTTTCCTGTATAGCGCTACCCATTCTAATGCAGGGTGTCAGAACGCTTTACACCGCACTTGCATATTACATTTACATTAATCATATGCATTTGTAAATCATTGTACAGGAGGTGTTACATAAAACAGTGGGGGATTACAAGGTGTAGAAGTCACATATCATCTTCCATAGCTCACTGTGCTATATTAAAAAGGTTTGCAATGCAACTGCAAGTAACATAAGCATCTCAGTGTTCAAAGCAGTAACCCACTTACCTAGATATATATAAAATAGATTCTGTCATTTGCATGTTACATGATGTGCTTTGCATTAACCCTCTTTACTACTTTGAGTCAAATCTGAGGCTAGACAAAACACAGATGTTTCCAGCAAGTTCATTAACCTCCATCTAGAGTTATCTTACAATTATTATTCATTTAGATTTACTGGAACACACAGAACTATGCAGAAGGTGCCTTCACCACTTAAGATATTTTTAAAATACAGTCTTTGGAACCAATTAACCAAAAAAAGATTTACTGTATGTTTTCTACTTGTTCCCACTTTCTTTGTGGCAGATTTAAAATAAAAGCCAATTTATAAATTGAGGCCAGTGCTTACTTTGTAAAAATAAAAAGTGCCGGAGCCCTCGTCAGGAGGCCACTGCAGTTTGTACCACACATTGCCACTGTACTTACACATCTTCTAACCATCACACTGAAGTGTGACAATTCAGACTGTTTGAGGTCGCCATTTTTTTAAGAATGGCTTGGGTGACAGGTATTAGTTGTTATAAATGTATATTGTATTAACATACAACTGTTTTTCTGCTCATCTTTAAATTACACAAACAGCGCCACCATGTGGCAGCTGTCAAATGGGCAGGTTCAGTCAATTAAGTGCCAGAGCCAGCAAGTGCCGGTTCCAAGCACCAGAAACCACCAGCTCAAATTAAGCACTGGTCGAGGCCTAGAATTTGCGTCAGAGTTAAGTCACTTTTCTGGCTCAACCTTGACATAAAATCTGTTTTGGGATTTACAGTTTCAAACATTGCCCTGTCTTGAGTTACCTTGCATCAGTTAGGCATTATATGGGTGGTGCTAGAGCGTTGCTGTGCATCCAACTATGTATTTTGACACAGAATCATATTTTAAAAAAACTTGTAAAGAGGTTTGCACCAAACTGGCGAGTCTACCTGAGGCTGGCGTAGCAAGAAGAAATGTATCCATTTCTCCTTGTTATTTCCTCTTTGCATGTATGCTGCATTCTGCAGAGCACATACAAAGAGGAAAAAACCTCATAGGATAGTTTTTCCGTGGCTTTAGGAAAAAGAAATTTGTAAACCTATTGCTGAATGCCAAGGTTGCAATCATCTTTTTCTTTCACTACCCTAAAATGGCTTATTCTTGCAGTTTCTTTTTTCAGCCCCCTTTATGCATTCATCATTGTTTTTTTGTCTCTCTCCTATCTTCCCCTTCTGCCTTTCTCTCTTGCTTTGAGTCATGGTCTGCTGGTTAAAATTGGGCCCCAATCTCCTGAAATGAGTGCAGGTGAGTAGGGCTGAGTAAGAATACTTTACATAGGACAGTGGTCTAACCTTTAGAGAGCGCAGGCAGCACCAGCTATCATATCTACATGAACATGTGCGGCATATGGAATATTATGCCTGGTTGAGTAGGCTGGCGGTAGAGTTAGTTTGTTCAATCCTGGGTAAAGAAAGAGTTACTCTGATAAAAGGCAACATTGCTTTATGTGTAGCATACAAAAGTGTGAATCTTCTACCTAAATCCGGAAGGTTTGACTGCATAATCAAAATGCGCTCAATTGTACCCATGATAGACCTGCTAAACAAATATGTGTTGGCTTAAGATCTGATGTCACTTCTTGTGTTGCCACTTCCTGTAAAGTTGTAGCTTGTGATGCCACTTCCTATGATGTCAATTCCTGTGATGCCGTCGCCATAATGTTGTGCGCCTTAATGTCGCGAGCTGTGATGTCCCGCACAGTGATGTTGCACGCCATGATGTCATTTGCATACTGCATAACTAGGATAGTGCCACCACTTCTTTTTTTAGGACTTGTGCCCTGGTTTTCATACCTCCTACATATTTTGATCCTCACCGCAATCCATAAATGTAAAAACACAGCAAGCTAAATCTGCAACCAACCCTTTCATTTGTCAGCAATGCTACTTATCCCGAAATATCCTTCAGCGGATGCCTCTAAAACTTAAATATCACTCCGACAATCACCAACTGTAATTTTATCCTCAATATATAAAGGTCAATATCTGTATTGTCTATCAAAGTTCATCCACACCATTTGCCTCCTCCTCTTTGAACCTTCATTTTAATTTAATTTCGCCAGCCTCTGGATTCTTTCTGCATTAAATTGCTGGCTGCAGGACAGTGGTGTCCAACGAAGGTCCAGGACATCCAGATCCCTAATAGATTTTCAAAACAACCACGATGCAAATGTCAATGTAGAGTCCGTGTTTTATATATTTAGCTTATGTTGGCATACTTAAAATGTGAACTTGATACTGCCGTCCTGGACGTCTGCTGGACACACCTGTGATAATAAGAATTGTTAAAAGACTCCACAATCAGAGAGCATGGTTACTCGCATTTTCCATGTCCATTCATGCTGGTAACGCTTAGACCAATCAGCAAGGAGGTGGCTCAAAGTTTATGTGATCAGTTCAGGGTCTGTCATTTTTTGATTTTGTTTCTAACAAAACAGCTTGTACTGCCTCCATCTTGATGAACATAAATGGCTTTTCTTTATAGACTATTCAGCCAGACCTCAGTGGAGGCCTTTTATGTTATTAAGTTATTAAGATGACATGATTTAACCTTCTCTCTGATAAACTATTTCCAGGGACACTCGAAGTATGGGATTCTGACGCCGTGGCATTTTTCGCGTAATTATGGAATGACCACATTTGCCATGTAATCCATCATCTACTGCATAATCTGCCGATTGAAACAAAAAAATGGAGTCTAGCTGAAATGAATGAAAAGTTACTAACACTTTGCGAAATGTGATCGATTCCGAGCGGTGCAGTGAAAGTCCCTTCACACAAGTTTACTGCTCACCTTTCCATTACACAGTGCTGCATGTGGTTCTTAAACTGATACTGCTAAGGGGATATCTTTGCCCAGACACTCTCACCATGAGTAGGAATGACAAAATATTGAATCAATAGTATCACAAACTGTGCCGCATCTCGGGCATCATTTTCCTTTTCTTGCCGCATGATTTAGTGATCTCTGCTGCATAATGTGGCCCTCCCCTACCGCATAATTCCAGTGGCACTGACAGGCAGATGTACAAGCCCCTTGCGCCACTTTTGCGTCATTTTTCATGTTAAAAAATGACGCAAAAGTGGCGCAAGGGGCGTGTAAATCTGCCCCTGGCTATTTTACACACATACAGGCGCGCACATTCTTCTGCAACGAATTCCGATCATGTATGTCTTATTAGCCACACTACTCTTCCCATCACGGATGTCTCATCCATTCCCAGGCGCAATAACCAGCTCCTGGCTTCTCTAAGCCACGCGCTCACATGTCACTCCTTCCCATCATGCACAACACTTCTCGTCTTTCCTTCTAAGCCGTTTCTGCCATTTTCTCATACCACCTCAGCTGCAGGAACCGTATACCGCTCTTTGTCAATAAGTAAACACTCCAAGTGAAATACACGTTTGCCAACTCCCAACAATGCGTAGCTCGGGTCAGAGTTCAAACATTGTATAACTAAATAGGATTCTGGTTCTCCTGGCTTCTGGAGTTCCCACGCAGTGTTGCAGCCGTATGTATTGGGTCAGTTTGTACATCCTCCTCTCCAAGTGTGACAGGATATGCTGAGAGCCTAAAGTACACGGTGATCCTGTTAGTACAGTCAGACCAGCTCTTTCAATCACAGCTATAAGTTTATAACCTGGCAGAAACTCGGAGCATCTTAAGTTTCGATAACTAGGCTGTTAGGACGCAGCCGCCATGCACGGCGGGCGCAGTTCCCCACAAGCCAAGCATTTTTGTGTTATTTGGAGTGTGCACGTCTCACAGCGGTGCGAACCGTGACGTTAATCAGTTGTGACTGAAATCCTTTCAAAGCGAGCATAAAAACGAACCACTTCCAAATGCCAGCTCGATGTGGAATTTGAGGAGAATGACTCATTTTGGAGATCAAAAGGTCTGGGAACGTTTCTTGTTTACAAGATATGTGTGTTCACGATTTAAGCTGAAGCATGCTGATTACACAGGGGATCAAAGAGGGGACATCAAATACATCTGGCCCAGCCGTAATGCGCCCTCGTGTTCTTAGCAAGTGGCCATGTCGTCCTAAGCATGCGTAACGAGGCTTTGAGAAAAGATTCTAGTATGACAAGGAGTGACTGTCAAAATGTACGAGATACTCTAAGGTTAAATACACTTTACAAGAAATATTCAGCGGCGTGAAATGCCAGTGCCTAATTTGTGTATGTAGTGATCACTGGCATTCGTTTTAGGAGACAGGGGTTTATTTTTCGTCAATACATTTTGAGTAAGGGGAAGAAAAGGGAGGAAGTAAAATGGAAGGAAAACAGTGACAAAGAGAGAAAGTGGGGACGAAAATGTACCAGGATGTGTGAAATAAAGCAAAAGTAAGAGTAGGGTTCTGGTAGGAAGAGCCATGAGGTGAAATCAAGAATAGACAACCTTGATATTCGAAAACTTCAGCAAGTGACAGCGATTTACATTGATGGAGCAAGGATTCGCACGCTGAGTGACTTGCTTGTATCATGAACCTCAAATAATGTTAATAAACTAAACCAACATGTTTGTGTTACTAATATTGCACATGTTTACACTACACAGGGTGTCCCAGTGACGCTTGCCTATGTGTTTACTAAACCTAATACGCTTGCATTCTAAAAATGGCCGCTGCTACTCGGGGATTTAGACTGCGCATGCGTCGGTCATACCCATGTGACGTGACGTACTAGCAGTTCTGGTGGGAAAGTGTTTGCTGATGCGCAATACAGCTAAAATGGCTGCTTTGTGTTCTCACATGCTCCAAGCTTGCATTGCCGCTTTCACAAAGCTGTTTGTTCTGCACTTACCCTAATGCTATAATTATTATTAAAGTAATGGGAAGAGTATAGAGTTTCCCTGGTATACAGTGAAATCATTTATTCTATGTACTAAAACTGTTCTTTTCCATTTCATGTAACACTTCGAAAACTTGGCCTGTTCTAACGTGATATACTCCATCTTGCTTGAATCTGAGTCTGTGCGAGATCTGCGAGTCTCCACAGAAATGTCCTTTGGACGGAAGCCAGATGGCAACCCAAGTCAAGATGAGCCTGGGAGAAAGCCTTCTCACCTAGTCAAAGAAGCCGAACTGTACTACATTTGTAACAATTGCATATGAAAATTGTATTCACCATTGTTATGTGAAAACATATGTCATGGGAAAGTAAAATTCGAGGGGCGGGTAGAAAATTCAAATAAGGAGCAGGAGAAAGTCTAAATTTTAGGTGGTGTGATGACCTAACCTCCTCCTTTGTCCAATCAAAATTGGGGATCCTTACACTTGCAACATTGGGGGGTGGTACATTGACCCGGAAAACAGTATAACTAGCGTAGGTTTAGCTAGAGAAATTGTCCGACTTGTCCGAATAGCTGACCAGTCACTGACCCAACGCACTCTATAGGTGACTAAACTCAGAGAGCTGCGAAGCACTCTGTTGGAATGGTCGAGAAACCCATTCGGGGTTTATGCAGACTTTAAAGTGCTGGCGAAGCACTTTGCTGGGAGGTTCGAGAACCCAATCGGGGTTATTGGCAGATTCCTTGCAGAGAGGGAGTAGCGCAGGCGTTGCAACCGAAGTTGCGGGTGTTGGTCGTACCCTTTGGTGAACCCAGTCCTGATCCAAATTCTGGGGTTATCCTGTCCTGACTGTCCATGAGCTGTACCTGCTCGCCGACTGGCACCTAAGTCCTTGAGGGTCCTTTCCGGTCTTTTCCAAACTGACCCGTGGCAAGGGTTGGTCTTCACTCTATCCTAGGTAAATATAAAGTCTGTGTGGGTGATTGCTTATCTATATTTGCATTTCTAACTCTCGAATATTGCAAAGCATAATTGCATAGGCTCCTGTTTCTCCCCTGTCCCTTTATAAATGAGATTTACATGCATTATTTGCCTATTAGCATGTTCCACGTTTTGACCTACCTTTAGTCAAATACTAAATAATTTTCTTATATAGTTTATGTTCCATTCTTACCCTCCCTATAGAGAATAAGCAAATCTGGATAAATCAAATTGCATAAGTTTCATTACCTTTTAACAGTTAGTGAATTATGAAAGTCTCCTTTGATTTAGCATGTTCCCGTTCTTTACCCGCCTCTAGTGAAGTTGTGAAAGTCTGATGATCTAAATTAGCATGTTCCTTATTTTCACCTTCCCTTTATTTTACGATTTCTAAATGATTAGTAGTCTCTGCTTTATTCATAGCTATACGTTATTTCTAATTCTAGTTATAGATAGTCTTATCTGTGTCAATCTTATGCTCATGACATATGATGATGATGATGATTAGATAAAGGTTTTCAAAACTTCCTGAGTCTGTAGTTATTATAAAGAGTGCAAACAATTTTAATTGATATTATATTGTGATGACTGCTTATCTTTTCAGCTAGCTCCCTGATCCATTGTGATCTTAGGTACCTGTGACGAGGATTGGTAAGTCAGGTACATTGGAAATAAATAGAAAGGAACAGGGTTACTGGTAGTAGAGTGTAGGTTACCCGATTATTGTAAATAAATTATGGGCCCAAGTGTGCATGTTTGGTAATAAAATAGTCGGGTGACCTACGCGCTCTATCACCGAGAAAAATGTTAATTTTTTTAAATTACTCAAACAATTTCTCACATTTTGCCATAGATGTCCCTTTCAAGGATAGCTAAAGAAAATTTTGAAAAAATGATGTGTGGTAGACCTACCATCATTTGTGTGGTATTTTCGTGGTATTCCTCCAAACATTTTGCCTTCAATTCCTGATTTTTGATGAACTCGTTTTGGTTGTAATTAGGACTCTGTGCACTTTACGCCTGCTGATCACTGGTAAAGTGATAGTGCTGTCTCCTTAAAACAGGGTAACATTGGCTTATATCTAATTGGCATATTTTATTTACTTATAAGTCTGTAGTAAATAGTACTCCATATACTGAGGGTCTGTAAATTAAAATGTTGTTAGAGGGCAGCATCACCCATTATGCTGCCCACTAAAGTAGCACTATAAAACATGTCTCAGGTCTGCCACTGCAGCCTGTGGTGCAATTTAACTTGCCATGGTTACCTTGCAAAATAAATCTTTTGCCCAGCTTAAATATTCATTTTTCTATCTTTTGTCACCACTAAGGTAGGCTCTAGCCACCCCTATGACGGGTACATTCTATTTAAAAAGCAGGACATGTGTGTTTAAGTTTTACAAGTCCTGACAGAGAACAACTCGAACAACTCGTAAAGTCATTCTTACTGTGGTACGGTCGATCCCTCGCATAGACTAAAACTGTGTAATCTCATTACATTTAATAAGTGATAACTTCAGACTAGGAGCAGGTAGATATATTGTGTTTGTACTCAAATGAACTGAAATTAAAAATATTATTTAATGGTGAGATTGGATTTTAGGTTACAGTTTTGAAAAAGCCACTTTTAGAAAGCTGTATAAAACATAGGGGTCACTTCCATTACGGGGGCCGGTTAGGACGTATTCAACTAATATAAAAAAAAAGGTACCTGGCCTCCAATTCACAAAACTGCTTTTTTATTCAGCAGATTTTGAACAACACAAAATCCAAGGACCTCAGTTATGTATTTCCTCCCCAAAATTCATAAAAACCTAACCAAGCCACCTGGAAGACCAATTGTCTCAGGGTGTGAATCTGTATTGGAACCGATTGCCAAGTATGTTGACATCTTTCTGAAACCCTTTGTTAACCAAGTACCATCTTACCTTCGAGATACCACAGATTCTAGTTTTTGTTATTTTGTCAAATGAATCATGTTCTGCATAATGAAATGTGTAACCGTGAATGCATCAATAGATAATGAAAGTGCTGTAAAATATGTTGAATAGATTACAATTGCTAAAGTAAGGTACAATGACTGAATGCGCTGTACCCAAAATCTGCTGAATAAAAAAGCAGTTTTGTGAATTGGAGGCCAGGTACCTTTTTCTTTATATTACTTTTAGAAAGCTGGCATTTTCTTGTCTAAACCAACTGTGCCTTCCTGCAAGAGTCCTCTTTGAAATGACTGAGAATGGCTCTTCTGTTGGGTTTTGCGTATTGCATCCAGGCAGTAAGACAAAGGAAGCCTAGGTGTGAGTGGAAAGAGTATTCCTGACAGGATGACTTGGGAAGAGCTGTACCCAGCACTGGAAACATTTCAAAGTGCTTAGCCTGCAGCACACACAAACAAAGCTGACACCAGACCTGCCATTGCATTTGTCACCCTAGACAGTTTGGAGCCAGGACCAGAGGAAGAGAAAGAACTGAATAGAACCTGTTTTGGAGGTAGGTCAGAATATTACCCCACACAAAGGCAGGAACTAGGTATAAAAATGGGACCTTCAGAAACAGCATCACAAAACTCCTGGACGTGCGCATATGGCATGCTTGGTAAAAGCGCTTGCAGTGGCACAGCACTGACAGTGCTTAATTTGAAAAAAAAAGAAGTGTAGGTGCTGAAAATTTTGCCAAGGAGGCCACAGCTCACTTCTTCCTCCGGCGAGCCCCACTTTCAACCCTCTCACTGCCTCAGTCTCTATCTTCTAACCTTGATCTGTTGTCTGTCCCTTACGTCTTTGCTCTAAATAGTCTATCTTCTCACCTCTGTAATTGTTTTCTATCATCTTTGTCACACCTGGTGTGTTACCTTATTCCCTGCATTTCTGATTTTCCCTCTATTCATTCTACCCCTGCCCTTTTTCCTCTTCACTTTTATCCATGCTCTGCTCTCTCGCCCCTCGATCTTGGCTCTTTACGATCACTCTTCTAGCAGTGATTAGCTGCGTTTCCGTTTTATCATTTGTCTACTTTTTTTCCTCTGTCCTATCTTCTACATGCTTTCATTCTATCTTCTCTCTTCTTAATGCTCTATTCTTCACATATTGGCTGCTTTCTCTTTGTATCTGATTTGCTCTCCTTTTCTTCTACTTAGCTCCGTCTCCTATTCTGTTGTTTCTTTCTCCTCTTTAATCCTACTCACTCTATCATCCATAACACAGCTGCTGCCCGTGACCCCTGGAATCAGACTGTACATGTCCCTGCTATTTTGAACTCTGCTTTTTCCTGTTGTCTTTCCTAAAGAAGAGGAAGATGTCTTGTGTTTTACTTTCTTACCTACACCGAGTGCAAAATCAAAATGTACACCAAATAAAAATTCTTTTTTTGCATATATCAATCAGTGCAGTATAACTGGGTTATTTGCAGAACAGGTAGCTGCTCGAACACAGCGGGCGATGTCACTACTAGTTCTGCCTGTAATTAGTAGGTCCAGGGATGGTGATGGCATTGGCATCCACTGCTCAGCTAGCTGTGACCCTGCCTGCTACAGCACAGGCATTGTCCCCAGCCGTAATGCTGCCAATGCCGGTAAGTATGGCTGTGGTGCCTACTGGACTCGTGCACGCTCAGCAATTACCATGCTGGGGTGCAGTGCACAGATTCTACAAGTGATGCCATGGCACACAAAGTTGTGATGGGCCACAGCTGCATCGAGCACGTTGAGGATATCAGCAATGCAGGGCTGCAGGATATGCTACTCTGGCTACACAGCATGTGGAAAGTCCACACTTACTTAAGTTTATTCTTCCTCAAGAGCCCTCACTCCCAAGTTGCAAATGTGCTCTCGCAGCTTCCTTGCCTCAACTCCGTCTTGAACCAGCCCCGAGCTACAATTACCCAATGGCAGGCTTAGGCTCAGGCAGTGGCATGGTGCAGCAGACTCTGGGAATAGAATGCAAGACATAGTTTGTCAATGACTTCTTAGATTTGTTATCAGCGAGATGACATCATCACTAACTTGATGATACACAATCATGCCTGCCTGGACAGGCGTATGCTGGCCTGTCTGTGAACATTTACCAGCCAGAAACCATGCAACGTATGTTATTCTTTTTATTTTGAATTTGAATAAATACTATTGAGACCACCCCTGCATGGTCAGAAATTGTAGCCCCGGCCCTGTGAAAGAAGTGCAGGTGCTCAAATTAAGCACTGAGTCAGCACAGGCGCCTTATGTAACTTGGCTTCTATGGCTTGCGCGAGGTGTTCACACTGGCAGTCCGCCATGCCACTGAGTATTGTCGTGCTTCCCTGAGGTGACTTGTGGAGAATACACTACTACTTCAGTTCAGGGACACCTTAGCTCATGAGAGTGTTTCTAAGAGACAAGAAAATGATGTCTCACCTCCCCTGCACCGCAGTAATGAACTGAGGCTTCACTTCCCCTGGGGTCGTAAGGAACCAACACCGCTTAGCGCCAACGAAGCATCACCCCCCTGAAGCCGTGTACCGCCTTTGCTTTCATTGTTTCCAGGTTACTGTTCTTTGTGGGTTTGCTTGACTCCGCACCCAACGTCATGCACCTCGCGGTCTAAGCCTGATTTTTATCTGTCACAACGTCATAATAATTCCAGGTAGAGTTATTTGTTGCTACAAACTTTAATTGAGTGAATAACCTATTTTTGAGGATATCTTGATAACTGTATTGTGGATTTTTGCTGTTTGGTCTTGTTCCGGCTTAAATAAAGATTACTTATTTATCCTAACTGGTGTGGTGTCCATTTGTAGTGCTTTCACTGTATTACTGGATGTGTTCACAATTGCTTCACATACTGCCTCTGAGATAAGCCTGTCTGCTCGTGCCAAGCTACCAAGGTTGTGAGCAGGCGTTATTTTAGAAGTGTAATCCCCCATAACCCTGACTAGAAGCAAGGGCCCCTATTTGGATAAAGGTACCTTCCTCTGCTAACTAGAGACCCTCAACCTCCATTAGTTTGTCTACTTTTGAAGGCTTGCTAGCCTGAGTGACATGATCACTAATTACCCTCCCCCATCCCACTTACAACCAGTATACAAAAAATGGAGAACTTCTTTTCACATAAAATTTCTGGCCTAACCAGCCCATGGCATTAGCCCCAATACTCTGATCGGCTGTGCTTGTGTTTGAAAATGTTCTCACTGTCGTGGCATGATGGGTGAGGCTGGCTTCTTTTTCTTTGTAAAACATGCCCTGCACTCTTTTCATTAGCCATTTTTTCCTTGCAGTTCTGGGATTTATATTCGGCGGAGTAATTGAGCCAAGATCTGCAGAAGAACTTAGCATCTCCTCTACTGACACCAAAAGGCAATCAATTCTATCCCTGATGCAGTTTCTCCCTGGTGATTTGGAGCCTTTTTTCACACTGGGGGAATCATTGGCCAAATCGACCACCTTCCTTTTTAGATTGCACGTTGGAAAGCTAGTTAGAGGGAGTGTAACAGCATCAGGTACTCCCCAAAGATACTGTAGGGCCTTTTGGGTAGCAATAGGAAACTGATTAGGAGAACTTATTAGCAATGATTGAGTTACTGTACCTTTGAGCAAGAAGTCAGGGCCGTGGCCCAACCTAGCCTCCTCCAGGCTTTGACAGTTGTGGACAGGCCCGCACTTGTTCTGGGTATGCTTTAAGCTTGGGAAACACTCCCCATTCCCTTTCTGAACAAGACTCGCTCCCTTTGCCTCCTGACACAGGGAACAATGGGTATGGAGTCCCCTCTAGTCAGGGAAGGCCATGCGGACCAAGAACCCGTCCGTTGTTCAACCGAATGTCCTGCACAGCGGGATTGCTGAGTATGCTTTAATCTTGGTGAACAGGCCCACCCCCTTCCTGAGCAAGACTCAGAAGCACATCCTGGTACAGGTAGCAAGGGGGTGCCCCTTTGCTGCTCAGCTTTATTTACATGGGAAGGTCAGTGTGTGTGAGTTCTGAGAGTGTATGCTGCTTTACAAAAATAGAAAATGTGGTCTCTACTCAGTATCAGTGGAAATGGGTTGAGAGTGGTTAACCAGTAAACAATATGGTATAGCCCAACTGACAGTCTACCCACCTATAGTGTACACTAAGATAGTATATAATGAGCACCAGATATGCAGTTTGAGGGAGAATTGGGATTAGTGGTCTCTCAAATCTCATTCGCAAACCAAAAAAGGGAGAAGCAACAGGTTACTATTTAGACAATAGGCAAAATTACAAAGATGGAATAGATGTACAAATGGTCCGGAGGCACCGTTCCACTAATGCATAATGAAGTCTGAGCGGTCCTATCCAAGTAGCAGCCATCTTAGGTCCAGTTGTAGCACAATGATAGCGCTGAAATAAAGTTACAATATTTATACAGGAAGGTGGAGGATTGTGCCCTCACAATTGTCAATAAAGATTCAAAAGAAAATCAGGCGTTCCTTGAAAGTTTAACTTGTTAAGTTTTATTTAATTTTTCACAGTTTAGAAGGACAGCCGACACATGTTTAGCCCTATTAGCCTATTTAGGCCGTGGGCTTTTTCAAGGCAAAGTTGAGTATTCAGTCAAAATCGGATTCGTAATTCAGGTGATGGCCATAGTCAGAGTCTCTGCGGTCCATGAGCAAAAGCAAAATAGGCTAATTGGGCAAAACATGTGTCGGCTGTCCTTCTAAACTGTGAAAAATTAAATAAAACTTAACACGTTAAACTTTCAAGGAACGCCTGATTTTCTTATGAATCTTTATTGACAATTGTGAGGGCACTATACTCCACCTTCCTGTATATTTACCTCAACAATGGCTCTTGGGTGAAGCCTTTCGCAAGGAATGTGCCACAGTATATTTGGGCCATGACAATTGTAGCACCAGAATCCAGAAACCTCCACCCTAACAACGATTTATAAAGTTACAATATTTGACACAGTTTGGAGATCCTATGGACTATTTTGATGATTCTTAGCATAGAAGTATCCCTTAGAAGAAAAATTCACTTACCCGTGTTAACAATTCTTCAGCTGTTGAACAATCCTGAGGCGTCAGACTGGATCTAGAAAACTTGAAACCAACGAGGTCTCCGCTAGAGGGTGCTGCACTCAGTCGGCACCGAAAGTGAAGTCAGGCAAAGCCACTGAGGCAATAGAGCGTGTCAACATCCTATCATGTCAACATCAATTTCCCTCTGTTTTCTCTGAATAATACCTGAACTGAACTTATTAAGTTTCCCCAAACTTATCAATCAAATGGGGAGGTGGGAAGTTGGTGAGGTATCTGCAGGTAGATAGAGTATCTACCAGAAAGATTGCTATCACAGGTAAGTAACTTTTTCTTATAGGCCTCATTTGGGGCCATATTATCAAGAATGGCAATAACATTATCGCCGTTTAGCAGCAGGAAGCTGCTGCTAAAGCGGCGATAAGGGGCTTGATAATATGCCCTTGAGAATTCCAATAGAAGACAGGTTCTGGTGTGAAGGACATCAAACCTAGGTTTCTAATGGAATTCTCTAGGGCATATTATCAAGCCCCTTATCGCTGCTTTAGCTGCAGTTTCCTGCCGCTAAAACAGAGATAATGTTATTGTTGTTATTGATAATATGGCCCTTAGAGTTTGGCGGATGGGTTACTCCATCACAAATGTGACTGATTTCCTATCCTTCTTATTATAGGTGAATTACTTCTATGGCACTTTAAGGCCAAGAGTATATCCTTCACATTTGTGATGGAGCAATACTCGGTCCCTATAAATTCAAAATCAAATGCTTCTTTCATAGCAAAATTTGAAAATTTTCAGGAAGCTGATATTTGGAACAACATTACTGCATTTCTGATATATAGTTAAACAGAAGTTTTAGTGATAATTCGTATTGAGTATGGATTGCTGTTGTTCCCTTGTTGCCACTGGGCGTCTGTTGTTACACTTCATAATTCATGACTTGTGTGGAGGCATTTCATAATCTATAGTTATTTTTTACCATAACAGATGCACACTTGAAATCAATCAGTGAAACCTGTCTATGATGCTCTTAAGACAGACTAAATGTGATATCACAACTAAACCGAGACAATAGAATGTCAGTGTCATTTTTCTGTAATGATTAATTTCAGGTGAGTTGTGACAATGAAATGCCCCCTGCCAGACTTAGCAAAATCTATAAAAGGCTAGTCGCCAAGCAGTAAATAAATACTGTTTGAACTATCAAGTGATACTAGGTTTTCAAAACTTTCTTTGGAAATATGTTTCCCTGTTAGTTGTAACAATACAGAATTCCCACAAAATTCAGAAATATTGATACTTGTTTAATTAGAAATTCTGGGTTCGGCAATACCACACTGGTATACCTGCAGAAGATGAAATAAACACCTTGGGCATCATTTATGCAAAATGACGCATCACTGCATGAAAGCAGCGATGCGTCACTTCTCAGTGCACACTCCTTTCGACATACCTGATGCGTCATATTTACTGTATGACGCATCATGTCGCAAGGAGTTACAGATACGTCAGTATTTCTGACGTATCTGTATGGCGTAAAAGTGACGCATTGCTAGAGTGTGTCACAAAAGTGACGCAAACCCAGCAATGTGTCCTTTCACATGGGGCAAGCCCCATGTGAAAGGGCTTGTGTCAGTCTTATGCCTGCTGTGAGGCAGGCGTAAGATTTTGACGCATTTGAGTCCTAGAAGTGGCGCAGTGAAATCTGGTCGATTTCACTGCGTCACTTCTATGACCCTTTCTTGCGTGGGAACACCACCCCCTGCATACGTTATACCTTGCCCAGGTATAATGTAGCACAGGGGTTTACAAAGTGATGCATTTACCATAGAAAATTAAGACCCAGAAGCCCAGGCTCCTAGCAAAGTGCTGTCCTTACTTTACACGTTACCCCCTGCTCCACCAAAGTCTGCATTACTCAACCAATTACTATCACATGCTTTACCTTCCTGTAACTGGCTTTAATTACCACCCTTGAATAACTATCTTCTGGGAACTGTTTGTTCTCACTAAGGTCATTCAAGAGTTGTTCTAAATGTTCTTTGACAGCCCCTTTATGGTTTGCCATACGTTTTTAAGACGTGTGTTAGGATGTGGAGTGCACCGGAAGTTGTTTTCTTCTTACTTAGTTCGGTAATAATGTTGCCTAGTGTGCTGCTTATTCATGCTTTATAGCTTGATTTAAAAATAGGATGTCATAGTTTATTTATCGTATGATAATTAGTTTATGGGCCAGCTTGTTCTATTAAATGAGAGTTACCATATAAATTCGGCTCTCATGTATTCAATAACATATGGATGTCACTCTGAGGGATACTCAACTAAGGCATTTGAACGACTCACAACAGCTGAAATTTCATCATTTAGGAAGGACCTCTATTATCAATTATATAGATTTACAAGATTCGTTTGCTCCGGGAGTCACCTGGATGATAATACCTTTCTATACCATTTGTATTTGTATTTGTATTTGTATTTGTAAAGCGCGTCATTCCTCCAAGGATATCACAGCGCTGTGCTCGGTCTTCTGGTGTGTAACTGGGTGGCTCATGAATTTGGCCAGTATTATTTTCCAAAGAACAAGTGAGTCTTGAGTTTTTTCCTAAAGACTAGATAGTCCTCTGTGAGGCAGAGTTCTTGTGGTAGGTCATTCCAGTGTTTTGCTGCCAAGTATGAGAAGCTACAACCCCCTGTTCTTGTTTTCTTAATGTGTTTTGTTCTGGCTAGAGCTAAGGACCGTGATCTTAAGCAACTAGTGGGCACATAAAATTCAACTTTCCTCTGCAGGATAAAATGCCCCCTACAAATAAAAACAGTGACAGACACAGGAAGTATAGGGTCACTTTCAAATGTTTACAATTGTAGGAAGCTGGCTCTGTATATGGTATACCACTAAGTGGTTATATTGTGCAAATAGTCCAGAGATTCCCCCCAGAAGTACGGGGCTCAATGTAAACCCAATGTGCTCTATTTGTTGTACTGTTGTCGAGCAGCCTTCGGGCTAACACAGAGGAGTGCAAGACATTTGTTGAACACATATTGACTAATAAATGTCATACGACTCAAAAAGGAGATCCACACCAATCTTTGAGAAATAAGCTTCTTTCAAGTTTTAGTTTAATATCAAGATGTATGCAAAAAGATAAGTACGATTTTCTGGGTAAATACTTCACACTTTAAAAAGTGGCCACAGTGACATTTTCAGTTGTTGCAATGTAAAACAATAGGAGGAAAACAAGAACAAAGTTTTATAGGTAAGTACTTGACTTACAAATCCAGTGTTCAAGTTCTGGGATCAACACCAGGCAAGGTTCAAATCAGCACCAAAACTGCTTCACCAGCGTCACAGGGGTGTCCAGGCACAGACGTCAAATTCGCCCAATGTTAAACAATGGGAATGGGGGGTAATCAAAGTTGAACTGCTCACAGGTGAGTAAAGTGGTGTCAGGGCTGTTCCCCTGTAGTAAAGGTAAGTACAGGGGGGATGTCTTATGGCAGCACCAAACTTACACTCTGTGGCATGTGGTACTGAAAATTCTGGACCCTGCTATTGTGTGGTACCGAAGCTCTACACTCGTGTCAGAAATATCATCGTATCATGACGATTTTGGTATCGGCAGACCGGTAATGATTGAGATATTATGCCTAAGTATTTGCGTCATGATAGAGTGACGAAATCACCCTGAAATCGTAGTTTTCATCTTGAACCCTCGGGTTCCATTTTGTGAGAGGTATCCATTTCGTGATTGCCCTTACATAGTCAAATGACCAAAGCCGAATTCGATCTAAAAGGACACGTACACCTTTGCTGACTCCTCTGTGACCTAGGCGAGCTGACTCCACTGCCTCAAGCCAAACCTGTTCGGGCAGTTCCCATCCCAATGGCCGAGCGAGATTAGTATCAAGGCACAACATGTCATAAACCGTTCATCGCATACAAGCCATGTTTAATCACACACACACCTGTCCCTGTTTCTTCTTTATGGCCTGCTTTACAAGGAGGAGGTGCCCGATTTTATTGGGGGTCCGTCGATATCTGATGAAGGTTCTGGGCCTTGCCTGGTAATCTATCACGAACTGGACAAACTGAAATGTGGGATTGTCATCATGACTCTGCTTTTTCTTTGTAGTAGAAATATTTGTATGGTTGACCGTAAAACAAGGAATGTTTTGCCTGAAGCTCAAAATTCAGTATAAAGAGAGAAGACTGGTTCTGTAAAAACGAGCAGTCTCCTGAGAACATACATGCGCTATATGCTGTTGCACTTCTAGGATACCTGTTACTGGTTGCAGCCAATAAATTCGATCCTTGACATCACCTAGAAGACTCTGTGTTTCTGTGGTCCAAAATAGGAAGGACTCAAGAGGTCTTTGGGTGTTCCCCCTGGCACCGCCGGGTCCATAAAAACCCGGTACCTCAGTTGGCGCCCAACTCGGGGCGGTATCAAGCGGTACTGGTCCAAGCCAGAGGTTCGTGAGGAGCTTCGTGTGAAAATTCAAGAGGACGGCCAGCCACTTCAGCGACCCCTGTATATCGACGTGGTTCCGAAGGTCTTTGCTGCGAGGTTCCCCGCGTCCCGACGGCTACGAAGGACTGCTGCCCTGACTATCGCCCTGGTTTGGACCCTTGATGATTGGTAGAGCGAAACGATAGACGAGTCTTCTGGTGACGTCATCGATCTTCGATACTTCAGTTAAGTATAAGTGGAGCGTCTCCCAGTCCTTAGTTTGGTTCTTAGTTTTGATATCCTTTGGGATAGCTTTGATTTGGAACTTGCAAGCGCCAAAGCCGAAGGACTCGTGTATTCACGAGACTATCGTATTCGATAATCCTTTGAAGTTTGAAGCTAGACTAGAGAGCGAAGATGCCTGGTTTTAGCAGACTTGGAAATTTGTTTTGTCTTGGTTGTAGTAGGGACTCCCGATTGGAGGACTTGTGTCCGGTTCCTCCGATTGGAACTCCAACATATGAGCTCTATGTGAAGCATCAAACAAAATAGAAATGCCAGTACTGATGAGTATAATTTCCAAAGACCACTAACCACCAGAAATCTGCACAAAGGATCAGAAATGGGGAGGTACTATTTAATAGTATTTTTATTCACAAAGATTTTTTCAACATATATATCAGTTTTGAATTCTTTTGATACACAAGAGAACTTTATAAGAACACATGGAACATGGGGATATTGGTCAAACATTCAACCTTTCATTCTAAATTCAAGCATATCACAGGCATTCAACATATATACATACTTGGGAAAGGATAGGGAAGAGTTAAAGAAAAAGGGGAAAGTTAAGAACAAATACCAGTGTCTACAATTATTTACAAAACAAATTTTGTCTATTCTATCAGTACATTCTTATGTTTCTGTGAAAACATTTTGAAGTTTGAAAATAATGGTATAAAGTAATGTACAACACTATGATCAGGGTTCAAAAGATGGTGGCCGAGAGCATTTGTAGACAGGTGGGATAGAGCATGGCGTAGGCCCTATCGCATATAATGAAGTATGGATCCGATACACCAGAAACGATGGCGTTTTAAAATGGCCCCAATATGGTAGCTTTGACACAGAGATTTTAGATAATCTAGAGGTAAAACTTTTTAAGAAGAAAGCCCGGCCGGCGATGTTTGACTCCTTTCACCTATGGCACAAAGAAGCCAAACAGAAAGAAATGAAATTAGCAAAGAAAAATAAACAAGGTATGTCAATGGTACAAGCTGCCGTTGCGTTCGGGGATAATGAGGAAGAGCAAGAGAATGAACAAACACTTAGAAGTAGGAAGTTAGCAGTAGATAAATGCTACCCAGTTCTGCCACGTAAAGGACGAGGTTCAAAAGAAGAACTTGAGAAGGATCCTTTAATGTCTCATTTACTAAGTTCACCACCTCCATATGCGCAGAGTCCTACAGCACCACAGCAACCTTTGGTTGTACAACCCCCTATTGTTGGACCACAATCGCCAGCTCCTCTTCAGCTGGTTTCCACTCCTCCGGCGCAGCCCTCTCAAGGGCCGCCGCCTTTGCTACCTACTCCATCTGCCTTTCCTACACCTTCGCCTACTACTCCAACTGCTTATCCTAATACTCCTTCTGCTACTGCCTCCACCTCTGCTTCACATCAGGCTGTCTTTTCTGGTGTATCTGCCTTTCCGTCAGTTTCTCCTTCTGTTCGACAGAGAGTGGCAAACACTGTCACTGGTCTTTTCTCACCTTTCTTTGGGTCACCTAATACGACCCCTAACACAGAACGAAGACAGTTGTGGAGTCAGCTACCTGACTATCAGGAGAGAGAATTATTGGATGAGTTAGCACGTAAATGGGTAGTCGATACCGCAAGACATGATGAAGAGTCCATCATAGAAGTCTTCCGTCAATGGGAAGCATCAAAGCAGAGATATGTTTTTTAACAAATGCGTGTACTTCTTCGCGAAGATCTGAAGGGAAATGATCCGGAACATGATCTGTCTGAGTTGTACCGCGTGCGGTTTAAGTTCTCTGAAGGTATGATTGTAGGCGCCGATGTTGAAAGAGCGGTTGCGACGTTGTTGTCGTATAGGAGTAAAGGAGGTACTTCTCGATCACTATCTGAAGGCAACGCATCTGGTAGGAAAAAGGCGCAACAGTATCCCATGAGAGAGGTTCCCCCAGTTTGGAGGGAAGGCGACGCAAATGCTAATCCAGCCATTCCCCCGCATTTTCAGCGTGTGTGGGTACATGTTCCTTGGAAGAGATCTGAGGTTCTGGCTCTAAAACAGACATTGCCTGACCCCCGTAAAAATCCTGCAGGGTATTATAAGGAGTTATCACAGACTGCAAGCTCCTGTATTATGAATCTAGCAGATGTAGACATGTTGTTTGGAAATGTTGTTCCACAGCCTTTATGGGGAAAAATTCGTCATGCAGATCATGATCAAGAATTAGGTGACACATGGGTTAATATCGCTGCTGCTGATGCTAGACAAGTTGGTGGTGCTAAGCCCGAGCCTTTGGTAGCAGAGCTTCCTGGTAGGATTATTGCGTACATGAAGACTTTAATGCCCGAATTGCGTGTGAATTGGGACAAGTTGTCTGCGTGCAAACAGAAGAAAGATGAGACTGTGTCTGACTTCTTCACGAGGTTCGAGGAGACTTTCGTCGATCATAGTGGTCAAGATTTGGCTACTGAGGGTGGCCAAAGATTGTTTGTCGACAAATTTGTACATAATTTGCTTCCCGAGTTGTGTAATAAGTTGAAGGATTCTGAGAGTGCTTGGGCTGTTTCCACGTCAGCGCAGATTCTAGCAACGGCCCAGTACTATGAGAATAGACGTAAAGATGAGCTAGAGAAGGCAGATAAAAAAAACTAAAGAATTGAAAACTAAAGTCCTTCTGCAGCAAGCTTATCCACCTCGTACTGCTAGTCAGCACGATTATCAGCAACCCCAGCAGTATTCGAGAAGCTCGCAAAAAAACGAGCCTTCTCAACAACGTTTACCATATGGTCCGAATCAGTGTGCGTACTGCAAGGAAGAGCGTCATTTCAAGATTAATTGTCCGGCTTTGTTACGGCGTATGAATGGCGCATCTGGTGCAAGAGGTCGAGGTGTTCGACAGGCCCCCTAGAGGTAAGGGTCGTGGAAATTTCCCCCAGAATGCTCCTTCTTTCCTGCCTCAGAAATCTATAAATAGTTTTGACCAACAGAATAACGCGTTTTCTAGGACAGCCCAGTACTATGCTGATGACTACTATGTAGAAAACGAGGTTATGGAGGGTAATGATTGCTAGGACAGCCATGGACAAAGAGAGGGAGTTGTTTCAGTTCCAGTAGATCAGAATGGACCATATGTTGAGGTGATTACATCAGGTGTGTCAGAGCCTTTTCTGTTGAATACTGGTGCTACGAAGAGTTCTATTATGCACTCAAAACTCCCTGGCGCACCTTTGTCTGGCAAAATGAACGTTTCAGTAGGTTTTTCTGGCGCCCCGGTTAGGAACCCGATCTCTAGTCCTATGTCTCTTTCTGTTGGGCCATGTGAATTAGAAGCACCCCTCATTCTTACAACAGGTTGTGGTGAAAACTTGTTGGGATTGGATCTGTTAAAGAGATTATATGCGACTCTGTACTGTTCTCCTTCGGGAGTACAACTTACACTGGGTAAGAAAGTGGTTTCTCCAATGTACCTGTCAAAGGAAAAGCTTCCAACAGAATTGTCTTCTCTTCCAGATATACTTTGGGCTACTGGTTCTAATGATGTGGGTCTTTTGGAAATAGCGCCATATGTTATAACATTGAAAGACAATGTTAGAATGCCACGTATTCCCCATTACAAAATTTCAAGCGAAGGTGAAAAGGCGTTGTTAGCAATCATTTATGATCTAATTGAGAAAGATGTCATCGAAGAGACAACAGGCAACATTTGTAACAGTCCTGTTCTGCCGGTTTTAAAGCATACTGATCCTTCCCAACCACCTGTCTATAGGTTCGTGATCGATCTTAGGGAAGTGAATAAAATTGTTGTGCCACAGTTTCCAGTTGTTCCTGATATCACTGCCCTATTGACTATGATTCCAGCTTCAGCGACTTGGTTCACGGTGATTGATTTGAAGAATGCTTTCTTCAGCATCCCGATTGCCGAGGAGAGCAGGGATATTTTTGGCTCCAATTTAGCAGGCCGAAGTTTCCGCTTCAAACACGCTCCTCAGGGCTACTGTGAAAGTCCATCAATATTCAGTCAGGCTCTAAAATCGCAGCTTGACACGATTGTTTTACCTGATGGCGCTACCCTTATTCAGTACGTCGATGATTTGCTTGTAGCTGCAGATACTGAGGACATTTGTAAAAAAGTCACATTGTCGTTGTTGCGTCATCTGTGTGATTTGCGCCACAAAGTCTCTCTTTCAAAGTTGCAATATTGTCGACAAGAAGTGACCTACTTAGGTCACCTCTTATCGAAGGAGGGAAGGAAACTGACCCCAGAAAGAATACAGGCAATTGCAAAATTGAGTGTCCCAAGGACACAGAGAGAAGTGCGTGCTTTCTTGGGCATTACATCATATTGCATGCAATGGATACCGAATTTCTCCTTGTTGGCCAAACCTTTGGTGGCACTAACTTGCAAAGATACACCGAAACCCATTCCGTGGTCTGAAGAGTGTCAGAGAAGTTTTTCCGAGTTGCGTGATGCATTGTGTTCCGCTCCTGTGTTGGGTACCCCCGACTACAGTAAGCCTTTTACATTGTATGTCCATGAGAAAGAAGGTTGTGCATTATCAGTCCTGACACAATCTTTTGGGGACAAACAGCGTCCATGCTCGTACTTTTCGGCGACTTTAGATCCGGTGGCTAAAGCGTTGCCAAGTTGCTTGAGAGCCACTGCGGCAGCAGCTGTCTGTATTCGACAGTCTGCTGGGATAGTAATGAATAATATGTTGATTGTCATGGTCCCACATTCAGTAGACATTTTGTTAAACAGAACAAAGACACAGCATTTAACTAGCGCTCGATTATCAAGTTATGAGCTGACACTATTAGCGAGTCATGTACACATAAAGAGGTGCGACACACTAAACCCAGCCACGTTATTGCCCATTCCAATAGAGACAGTTGAGGTCGAACAACATGACTGCTGTTTTAGGACAGAAGAAGAGACAAAAGGGAGAGTAGATTTACAAGACACTCCTCTTCCTGAATGTGATGATACTTTATGGGTTGATGGTTCATGTTTCAAGTTGCTAAATGGTGATACGACTGCAGCATATGCTGTGACGACTTTGCATACGATTGTTGAAGCTGCACGTATCCCACACAACTCAGCACAAGCAGCAGAACTGATTGCACTTACAAGAGCGTGTGTGTTGGCGAAAGGAAAACAAGTGAATGTGTACACAGACAGCCAATACGCCTTTGGCGTGGCTCACAGTTTTGGACCATTGTGGCGTGAACGTGGGTTCCTGACATCGCATGGTACTAAGATCCAACATGGTCAGTTAGTAAACCAGCTTCTCAAGTCACTGACCTTGCCGCTACAAGTTGCGATTGTGAAATGCAGTGCACACAAAAAGGTGACGGATGATGTTGGTCGTGGAAATGCGTTTGCGGATGAAGTTGCAAAAGAAACTGCTAGGAGTGTAATGAGTCGAATGTATGTTGCAGGTCCCGCAAGATGGATTGG
Source organism: Lissotriton vulgaris (assembly GCF_964263255.1). Lineage (NCBI taxonomy): Eukaryota > Metazoa > Chordata > Amphibia > Caudata > Salamandridae > Lissotriton > Lissotriton vulgaris. Next base: position 1,476,212,940 of record NC_141685.1, read on the forward strand.
TGATGTTGGTATGTGTGAAGATACGATTGAGAGTGTGAAGTCCATCCAAGCTGAAGCCACAGAGAAAGAGGTGAACGAATGGAGAGAAAGAAAAGGTAGATTGGATGCGAATGGTTGTTGGGTCGAACTGTCAGAGCATCAGAGGTGGCTGTTACCCGATGCGTATGTACTTACAGTGGTGACAATGGCCCATGGAATGGCTCACATCAGTATGAAAGGGATTTGTAAGTTGTTGGCTCCAGTATGGCAGAATGGTGGGATCCCTAAGTGTGCAGAGAATGTGGTCAAGAATTGTATGGTGTGTCTGAAGTACAATCCTGGTAGGGGAACCCTAACTCCAGCTGGTCATTTTGCGCCTCCAACGTATCCGTTTGAGGTTTTGCAGCTAGATTTCATCCACATGGAAAGGTGCAACAATTTGAAATACATACTCGTTGTTGTTTGTGCCTTTTCCAGGTGGGTGGAAGCGTATCCCCTTAAGGACAACACTGCCTTATCCACAGCTAAAGCCCTTGTCAAAGAGTTTTTCCCCAGGTTTGGAATGCCTAGAATGGTCTGGAGCAATAATGGGAGTGAATTTGTGGGTCGAGTGATGAAGAGAGTGTGTGAAGGGCTAGGCATACAACAGAAGTTCCACGCTGCAAATCACCCCCAATCAGCTGGATTAGTAGAGTGCTATAATGGCACGTTAAAATTGAAACTGGCCAAGATTAAAGCTAGCACAGGTCTTAAATGGCCTGACGCCTTGCCTCTGGCACTCCTATCGACAAGAATGACTGTTCACTCTAGAGTGGGACTTAGTCCACATGAAATTGTGTTCAGCGGCCCGGCCAACATATGGGGAGTGCCAAGGCCCACCAGGTTTAGTGAAATAAAACACCCTGTACTGCTTGATTATCTGTATGAATTGACGGCTAAATTGTGTTTTTTCCACTAACAGGTCCACGACACTCTACCCCAGGCCTCCGAAGCTCCAGGGCATCCTATCGATCCTGGATCCTACGTGCTGGTCAAGAACTTCCAGCGAACAAAGAATGACCAGCCCCGGTGGACCGGCCCTCATCTAGTTCTTCTCTCGACCAGATCTGCCGTCCGAGTTGAAGGAAAAAAAAATTGGGTTCACGGCAACCATTGTAAGAGGGTCCCACTGCCTCTTCCGTATGACCGGTGGGTCCAGGAGGGAATTGCTGCCTCTGAGGCTGAGACTGTGCCTCGGTTCCTACCCTTCAGTGATGCACATTTAAAAGGAACAATTTCTGAAAAAGAAAGCGATAACATTTTACAAGAAGCTGTGCCTCCGTCAATTTGATTGGACACTACAGAGCCTGAACTCTTATTTCAAGACCACACAACACCTGGAAGAGATTGTTACAATTTGAGTCCGAGACCTATGACTATGAACAAATAAAACCTTTTTCTTTTTGATTGTGCAGCTCTCTCATCCAAGAAACTTGCTCATTTTTGATTTTCGAACCGCCATCCGGTTCTGCTGCTAGGGTCGCGACTGCCCAAAGTCTTTGGGGTGCAGCCGAAGACGGTTAGGTCGACGGTTCTGGTTGGTCTAAGGGAGTTGCCCTGGATTGACAGAAGCACCCCTTAGCAGAATCACCATACCGCCGCGGGCAGCAACTTAGAGGATGGAGTTTCCCAAGATGGAGAGACCTGCCAGATCAACGAACTTTGAAACCAGAATATGCACTGTGATGGCAAAAACACGATTTTTAATAATATGCATTTTCATGTTGTGTAGTATAATGATGTTTTTAATTGGCTATGCTTTATTCACCTTTCGAGTTTCATTTGCACCCACTACACAACCCATACTTCCTCCTACTGTTTCCTCGCACTCTTTTCACCCCCTCCCTGAACACGAGTCTGCCAGAAGATAAAATTTATAAATAACTCATTCGTTCAGCTCTTACACCAACACCAGTTTGTAATGAACACAACCAATTTTTGGGTGTGTGGACTTATGCCACACACGACAGATAAGGGAACCCCATATTTTGTCCTGCCATTTAGCTATTATGGTTCTCTGTGGGCATTTCAAACAACGTTCCTATTTGCCATCGAACCATATCCCCCACGTTCCACAGGAAGCAACTCGAGCAACAAGGCACTAGTGGCGGGAATCAGAAATATGAGCAGAGATATTGACACGTATAGAACGATTCCCAGAGATGAGTTGAAGGCTTACAGTAGATGGAATATAACGAAATATGGAATTTCCTTGAGTGAGAGCCAGCGAGCAAAGAAGTCCTCCCCAATTTGGATAGTACCTCATCAGGGTCACCTATGTCTGTAGGGAAATGGCAAAAACCCCAGAGCTCAGTTAGGGAAGAGTGTCTGTACCGAAACTTACGTCTTCCCGTCCCAGACCTCCCCTTCGTTCTTGGCAGCTAAGGGTACATACTTCGTCTGCCATGATAGAGCATATACATGGCTGCCCCCTGACTTTTCGGGCACATGTTTCATCTCGTTCCTGTTGTCACCCACCTACACGGCCGTGGCAGATTAACATAGGACAAGGACAGTTAGGGGTGTCGTGAGTAAAGACAACACTGCGGAACAGGAGTTTGGGAATTTTGCAAAAGGTTTTCTGCCGTTTTGGGGGCCTATGGTGAACAGCAGGAACATTCGCCAATCGACGAGGGTAGTTGAATCCACCGTGATTGAAACGGCTGGTGCCCTTAGTAACTTGACTGCGGAGCTCCAGTCGGACCGCCTTATGACTCTTCAGAACAGGGTTGCCCTAGATGTCGTACTTGCAGACCGTGGTGGGGTATGTAAAGTAATCCAATCCATTTGTTGCATTTTCATCCCCGATAACGCTCCAACAGTATACCAGGCCATCTCCAAACTGCATAAGATCTCTGAGTCCATTCACGTGGATGAAGGAGACTGGTCCTTAATGGGGTGGTTCTGGGAACTGATATCTGCCTGGGGATGGAAGATTTTGATAGTCGTTGGGATGGTTTTAGCTATTCTGTTCATGTTCTGCCTGTGTGTACAGTGCGCTCCTGCAATATGTGGCCTCTGTGCTACATCCTGTGTAAGGAAGCCTGTGTCAAGAGACGAACTAAGTAACCGGATGATGCTACAGCAGCATCTCAATGACTTTATGTATACAGACCTGGACTCAGATTACCATGAAGGTATCAAGGCACAACATGTCATAAACCCGATTTTATTGGGGGTCCGTCGATATCTGATGAAGGTTCTGGGCCTTGCCGGGTAATCTATCACGAACTGGACAAACTGAAATGTGGGATTATCATCATGACTCTGCTTTTTCTTTGTAGTAGAAATATTTGTATGGTTGACCGTAAAACAAGGAATGTTTTGCCTGAAGCTCAAAATTCAGTATAAAGAGAGAAGACTGGTTCTGTAAAAACAAGCAGTCTCCTGAGAACATACATGTGCTATATGCTGTTGTACTTCTAGGATACCTGTTACTGGTTGCAGCCAATAAATTCGATCCTTGACATCACCTAGAAGACTCTGTGTTTCTGTGGTCCAAAATAGGAAGGACTCAAGAGGTCTTTGGGTGTTCCCCCTGGCACCGCCGGGTCAATAAAAACCCGGTACCTCAGGCACAGGGACGGTCTGGTGCAGAGTGACAACCCAGTGTCGGGCACCCAATCAAACTCAATGGGGGAACTAGGTCTTGAAGAAAGGCTGCAGGCTCAGAACAGGAGGCCAGGCAAAGCAAATCCACAGCTGCCTAGGTAAGTAGAGATGTTAGGGGATGTAGAGACACCATTGGTCAAGCTCCCGAAGACCCAAATGCTTCGGGTACAGGCGTGTCCTCTGGCATCGGAAAACAGCTTAACAGCAGGTTACTGTGAAGGGGGGCCTTCGAGTGAAGCTGCAGGTGTCTAAGTGGAGTCCACCAGGGGCCATTTCACAGTGGACTCTGGCCCAGAATCATTTGGGAACCTTTGCAGGACTGGTGGACCATTTGGTCTAGGGCTATGGGTGTCAGGTGCAGAGGTGGGTCCGGAGGTGGTTTGGCGGCTCCTCTGGGCAGAGTTCTGTTTCTTTGGTGTTGGTGTCTTCTGGACGGATCCACCATCCATAGGACATTTAGAGTCTTTGTTGAAGCCAGGCAGTCCTCCCAGGGTTTTGGAATTCGCCAGGCCTGCAGGGCGAGTCAACGTTCGTAGCACGTGAGAAAGACAGCAGGCAGGCTGGCAGGGCTGGTGTAGGTCAATCACTGGCCCTTTTTCTTTCTTTCTGAGGTAGGTCTTCGGCGTCTGAGCTTCGTAGGTTGTCAGGATACTGATTTTAGGGTCTGGGGAGCCACCCAAATACTAGATGTAGGGGTATTACAGGTGAGTAACCGGTAGGTACAAATATGTTACTTATGTGGGGTGTCTACACCCACTATTATGCCACCCATCTGTGGGTTCAGTGAAGCCGTCATGGTGTAGGGAATTCTACATAGAATGTATTACATACCTGTCAAATTGCACCACTATCATCTCTGTCCAAATAACAATTCACCCTGTCTGCAGACATCAGTCCTGCCATTGCTCATCTGTGAGTGGTGTACCCCCAGCTCCTGGTCACAACCAGTGTGGGCACACCAAGTTGGGATAGATGCCTTGATCTGGGCTGTATGATATTGTTGAAAAAGGTACAGGCAGAAGACCTTTTCCGAAGTTGCCCGGCGTTAGCCGCCTCTATACCCACTCAAGTTTACCAAACACAGAGGCAGGCGCTGGAGACTGGAAGGCAGGAAACAGAAGTTTTATTCTCTCCGGAGGAGAAACACATCAGTTCGGACAGCAAGTATCGTCACGAGGTGCTCTAACCGCATCTCTGAGGCCTGGCCTCTTATACACAAGTTTATGATCTTTATTGCATGTAACACATTCTTGCAATGCTTTGAAGTATGAAAGGACATCCTCGGAATCTCCCCTTCAGGCCCGTTCCCACACACATTTACAGTTGAAGTCCCACCCCGGTCACAACAGGTGATGATTATCGCGCAGCTGGACATTCCGCCGATTCACGGAATGTGTGGGGTTGATCGGATCTCATAGGGTGGGGGCTTTGATCAATTTGAGGGTCCTTTAGTGGGGGAAGCTTCCTACTGTACGGGGGGGGGCAATAAACAGTATCTGCAGGGCCAGGTGGCGGTCTGGGAACGAGGAAGACAAACGGGCACACAGGAAAAGGGGGTTTGTATCAAAGGACCTGGGACCATGAAAGGGATGAAGGGAGGTGTCGCGCTGGGAACAGGATAGGATTCCGAGGCAGAGCAGCGCAGATGGGGAGGGTTTATGGCCCATTCATGAGAGAGCGGGGGTGACCAGTGCGTGGGGGGTGCTTGTGAGGGCGAAGAGCCGTGGTGGGGATCAGTGGCGTGCAGAGGGTGGTTCTGTCCAAGGTACCTAAAATGGCGGGTGTGCACGACAAAGAGTGTGGCATCGGGAGAGAAGGCAAGATGGCGCAGATAATGTTTACCAAACCGTATTAATTTTCCACAGTCCTCCCTTTAACATTCCTAAGACATCTTGCTGGCCTATTTCCTATCCATGTCTACTGTGGCAGTCATAAGTAAAGAAGTAGGGACCCAGGTGCAGGAGCTGTGCATAAACATTACGTTTAAAATCTTTCATCTTAGGAGGCGGGCCCACCGTTAAGCTCGTTGCAGGAAAGTCATAGTAATGCAATATCGGACAGAAAGGATTCTGCAGTGAGAGCGTTGGGTACATTTCATTAGACGCTTATAGTCATTCGGAATATGAACTGATAGGTTATTACATATGTAAGTTCATTTTGTACTTGGTTGGAGCATAATCAATACAATGGTAGCTGGGAGAGAAATGAGACGTAGTAAAAACGATAACCAGGGGTGTCATTGTTCGAAGAGGAGGGGTGTTGCTTTTTCCAGTGTCTTATTGTCGTGGACCATTATTAGTGAGTTCTCAGCATTCTTTGTCGTTTTCTGTTGGTACTGTTGAGCACCGGCGGTGGAGCTATGCGTCCAGCTCTATTCCAGGTCCTGCGTTGCAGGGCATGACCTTTTCTTCGTGTTTCCGGTCACAAAGGTCCTTTTTTTCGGCCCTGTGTCCTAACTATTCTTTCACGGGTACCTTAGACAGGGCACCCAAGTTTCATTTTAGTTCGCAACAAAAACCCTATTCTATCTGATTGCAGTTTTTTCTTTCTCGAGTCGATTGTCAAAGAGTTCAGGTGGAAGAAGGGGATGTGTGAGCGGTCCTTAGGGTAGGTCGGAGGAAGAGGGGATGGAGCAGGGCCAGATCGGGGACAGACCAGGGGGACGAAAAATTTCAGGTAGGTGGGCCCATGATCGGGCTCAGAGGGCGGGGACTTTCGGCATTTTGTTGATCATCGAACAGGGGCATCAGGTCAGCCCTTTCCTTTCATTTGGTCGGAAACAATGCCTCGTCCTGCGACTCCTTACTGTTGCGGTCCTGCCTTGGTCAAAGTCGCAGATGTTCCACGATCAGCAGTCAGGCCGCGTGCTCCCACATCCGGTCTCTCTCTCCTCCGACGGTGGTACCCTTAAATGAGTTTGAAAAGACAGTCTTTAGAGAATTGGCAGTAGAAGGTAATCACATAAGTCTATTTCTCTCCCAACTCCAAGCAACTGGGGAAACATCCGTTACACGGGGGTTTACGACCAACGTATAAATAATTGTTGATAGGTTTGCTGGATTCCCTACAACTTTCCTTCATATCTTATTTCTTTGGCGTTTGTTGGTATTACATTCATTGTCGTGGTACGAGGTCTGATACCTATTCATTGCATTTGTTTATTACAGTCACATTAGTTCTTCTGGCAGAGACCTACTTTTCTAGTACGAGTCTTACAAAGCTATAACGTTCTTCAGGGCTTTGTATTTTACGAAAAAGTGCAACGTGCTATCACCATGGTCAGATGGTTATCTTTCTGAGGAATGAACATAGGCTAAACAATTTTCCATTTTAACAATGCATCTTATCTTTCAGCTAAACATTTTACTTTCAACAGGGCTTACTGCAACAATTTCTTCATTTCGATCTAATCTTAACTTCGCAAACATCATTCTAATTTCTACATAGTTTCTTACAACCTGGCTACTTCAAAAAACGGGGGGCTTGCGATAACTATTCGACTCATCCTTGGGGTGACCAGGGTCTTATGGAAAACAACTAGGAACCTAGCAAACTGGGGTGAGGGGCTATCGTCTTTCTTCGAGTCGCAAGGGCGTTATCTAGCAGGAGGCTACAGTTCAGTTGGTAAGCGTTCAGGGACATTTCTCAAATTTTAAACTTTGTAGCTTGTTCATCAACGAATCATTTCTAGGAACAACGGCTGGCCTGGGTCAGCCGTAAGTCGACCCATCTCTTACAACCAGGGGTGAGCCACATTTTTCAAACTCTCGTTCGGGGGCGGCTGATACAAAACTGGGGGCGTTCTGGGAAGACGGGGATGCTTCGATCACTTTTACTGTTTGGGTATTGAGACAATTCGGGACGGGGAAGGTCGCGTTACCTGAGGCATTTTACCATAGAAGCCACTGACATGTAGTTCCCTGATTATGGGTCAGATTAGGGAACCTCAGTCGTCTTACCTGTCCTTTCCCTTTTGGCCAATTTAGGTTTCATCAATTTTTAGCAGAAAGGAGAGGTAGTATCATGGTATCAATGTGATTTTATTTTGGACAAATTTGTTCAAATACTTGCGGTATTTGGAGCCAATTGGGTGGTGCACCAGGGATGGGGGTTCGCCAATTAGGTGCCGGTCGTTAGGAAGAGTGGGAGTGTGGAGAGAGAGAGAGAGAGAGAGAGAGAGAGAGAGAGAGAGAGAGAGAGAGAGAGAGATGTGCAACAATACGCTAAACAGCACACGTGCAACATGGGGAGTGGCCGTGTACCAAGATAGGCTATTCAGCGCATTACACAACATGAGACATTACAGGTCTGTGTTAGAATTTAGAAAGCATGCAGTTTGGGACGGACGAGCATTAGGCCGGGTACAGAGGGACATGCATTGAGTAAAAAGCACCATTGTGTCGCACTTCTCGCACTCTCTGTCCTTTGCCTAGTTAAGTCAATTCTTCAGTCACACAGAAAACATTTTCTCATAGTTTCAGACATACATGACATGTGCTCATTCACGCAATACGGGTTAGGGGCGATCGCGTCTCATCATATCATACAACTATTGGCTCTTTCGTTACAAGAGTAGTTTGTGGGTGTCTTTAGGTGCCACCTTGCAGCGTGAGTCCACTTCATGCATCAGACATGGCGTGGCTTCAGATCTTCACTATACCTCAGTCGGGTTTCCAATGTAACCTGTAGAGGGAGGAAAAGAGGGGAAGGGAGGGGGACAACATTCGAGCATATCACATGTACGGGTACGAAAGTCCTTTACTTACCACCTACTCGTCTTATCCCCTCGGGATATAATCCCTGAGGTCTTGGTTTCCGAAGCCAGGGGGCGGGCAGTGTGGTAAGGATGGCAAGCGATAGGTTGTCCATGGGGGAGACGGTCCGAGTGTGGCATTATAGGTCGTGTGTAGGGAAACGTTAAAAAATCAGAGCGTCCAGTAGCACATGTTCCTCCAGAATGTCACAAATATGTTAGGCAGCAGTGATGTTGTAGGTAGTTCGGGCATGGCATCTGTCTAGGGGCTCATTCAATGCAACATTAAAGTCCCCTCCGCAGAGTATATGGGTGGAACCAATATCTACTATCTTCCCCCACAGCCTATCAAAAAAGGCAGCATCAACGGTGTTTGACCCATAGCAATTAACTATGCTGACTGGTGTGAGTGCCAATGTATAGTGTCTCAGGGGGTCGTTAAGGGATCCTTGTGTGATGTACTGTGTGCCTATGTGGATTAGAGGAACGTACCCCTCGAGTATGAAGAGTACTTGAGGGGCACAGATGTGAGGGTCAATGAGCCACAAAGGAAGAGCACGTGGAGAGTGCTAAGTGGGATTCCTGTAAAAGGGCAATGTGGATGTTGTGTCTATTCAGATAGGCTAATATGTGATGTCTTTTGTGGGGGTCCCCCAGGCCCCTAACATTCCATGTTAGACAGTTATATCTAATGCGTGGGGTACTGCCCTGTACCGGTTTAATGTCTGTCAATGTAGGGAGGGTATCAAGACGTGGGTTTACCAAGCCATAAAACTATATCAGTGTTCATAAGGGTTGGCATGCATGGCAAAATCAATATCAGAAGCTGAGCACAGTAATTCAAACAAAACAAACCCCAGCCCTTCCTCCTCCCACACTGGTGGCCAAATCCTGCCAGGGATGCATTACCCACCAACTCAGTCAAAACCATTGGAAATGGTGAATCATAGGGCATTGTGCTAGTACAACAAATGTAGCACCAGAACTTTGGTAAAAATATACAACCTAGAAAGAGCTAGTTAGAGCTGTGGGAAAGAACAAGTGCGAAGACAGGAAGAGGAGGGTAGATAGGATCAAAGAGAAAGAGGTGAGAACAGAGTAGCAGAAAGTTGTAGTGAGGTGAAGTAGAGAGCAACCACAGAGAGCCAAGAGATAAAAACCAACCAATAGATCAGTGTGTATTCAAGTATTTAGGGCAGGGGTATCCTGTAGGAGGCCAACCAGAGAGGAATACGGGTCTTCTTCGACCAAACAAGGGTGTCCAGGGGGATGAGTTAGGCGTCACAGGCACCCATTGCAGTAACAACAGAGAGTGCGGAGCAAAACAGGTTTAGAGGGTGGCAGATAGATTACGTAATGTGTGTTACTGCTAAGTCCTGTCATCAAGTCTTAATGTGGCAACATCCCCTACTACCAGCATCATGTGGTGAGCTAGGTGGCACAGTTCAAGTCTGTAAATCTTTGTTTAAGCCAAGAGCCTCCACCACATGTATAGTTTTTCGAGGACTGACAGCGGTGATTATGTCCTGGAAGTAGAAGCTGGGAACCCCGTAGAGGAGGCGCATGCCATATTGTAGCAAATGAATTCACTGGTCTGTTGCTGAGAAGTAAAGATGTGGTCCTTGCCCTGATATGAAATGCAAGGACGAGCAGGGTAGAGCATTGCATATTGAATATTAACAAGTTTCAGTTTCTGTTTGATGGGTGTAAATTTCCTCTGAGTCTCTGAGGCATGCATTGTTCTTCCTTTTTTGCTGTTGTTGTTTGACCATGTTGTCAGTGGCCCTTTTGTGTAGCCAGCCAGTGGGCTTTTGTCATAGGCCTGCATGTGTTCTTTCTTGCTGCCATGCCTCCTTGCTTGCTGTTGTTTGAAAATGTTGTCATTGCCCATTTTGTATAGCCAGCCAGTGTGCTTTTGCCATAGGCCTGCATATGTTCTTTGTTTTCCATGATTCCTTGCTTGCTGTAGTTTGACCATGTGGCTGGCAACCATTGTGCGTAACCAACCAGTGTACTTTTGCCATAGGCCTGTATGTGTTCTTTGTTGTGGCTATGCCTCCTTGTTATTTGTTGTTGGTTGACTATGTGGCCGGCAGCTATTTTGTGCAGCTGCAATTTTGTGTAGCCAGCCAGTGTGCTTTTGCCATAGGCCTGCATGTGTTCTTTGTTTTCGATGGCTACTTTCTTGCTATTGTTTGACCATGTGGTTGATGAAAATTTTGTGTAGCCAACCAGTGTACTTTTGCCATAGGCCTGCATGTGTTCTTTGTTGTGGTCATGCCTCCTTGCTTGCTGCCGTTGGTTGACTATGTGGCCGGCGCCTATTTTGTGCAGCCACCATTTTTTTCCAGTTTCCAAATGGAGATTGATAGGAGAGGGCTATGCCTTTTGGTATTTATTCAGTTTTTACTTTTCCCTGATACCATTTTAATAGTACACTTGAGGATCATTGTAGAATTTGTATATTAACAGTGTTTTATATTATATGCATTTTCTGCTTTTTTCACCAGCTTCCCCACTTTCCTCCCAAAGGCTTTCTCATAGTCCCCTGGTACACCAGCAGCTACTTTATATGTTATTTATTATTTTTTTCTTTTAATTTTGTTTTAATATTTTTGTTTTAATTATTTATTGTTTTAATTATTTTCTATTTTTTTATTTTTATTTTTTTGTTACATTTTCCCACTATCCATCCACAACCTGCCTGCCACAGGCACACAGACACACAACAGCATAAACTTTGAAAGTATTATTATTCCACTTTTCCCTGGACCAACTATCTGCCATAGGTGCACACCAGCATTCATTTTTTCAGCATTATTCAATTTTTCCCTGTGCCTTCCTGACTGCTACAAGTGTCTCCCTTAGATGCACGTAAAGCAAACAGTTACATCTGAAGGTTGTTACCTCATTCGAAATTAAATATTATGTTATGGTGATGTAGTTTCACTTTGCAATGCACTGTTGTTGTTAATTATCAGGATAATAATTATAACTTAAGTAACCATATTAAATTATATTGTCTGTACTAATTCAAATTGCAACAATGCCACATTTCACTAAATGATTTTGTTGTGTGTTTGCTTTTAGGTGCACAAGTGACATCACCCACAGTACTGCCAGACAGTCATCATGTGAGTCCTTCAATCTCTTCAGCTTGTTCAGCTAAGTGCCACTGCCAACTGACAGCTTTAGGATGGCCCCAAAGAAAGATGCTGCCAAGAAAGTGGCCAGTGGGGAGGTTAAAAAGAAGCATATTTCCCCCACTGGCATGTCAACTCAAATCTTTTTCGGGTTTGTGTGCCTGGGCACCGGCCTCCTGGGGTCAAGCTGAGAGCAATACTTCTGCCACAGTGGCACCACTTTAGCCTAAGCCCAAGGCCATGTCTCTTAGCAAAGCAGCCACTACAGGAATGTCTAAGCCGACAAGCAATGACATCGAATTGAAATGAACACAATCACCCAACAGCACATTTGTACAACTGAAACCTGGATAAAATGCTAGCACTGGACCTCCTACATTTTTTTATGGAAGGATTGGTTTATTTAGAATTTGTGGGTGCCATCTGCCCAAAATGGAAGGATCCCAGCAGGACTTTAATTACCAAAGTGGCTGTTCCAGAGCTCCATCATGATGTGAGGAAATTGGCTAGAACATTTTTCCAGCAGAGTGTTGTTTAGACTATCCACCTTATGACAGACATGTGCACCAGTTGTTAAGCCACTGATTAAATGTGTATCCCAGCACATTGAATCTTTTTTGTGGGGTGGTTAAGCAATAGTTAGCTACTGGTCTCAGTGCTGAGGATTCTTTTAAGGGCATTTGGCAGCATGCAACAATAGCCATGTTTGCCATGGAGAAATCACATACAGCTTAAAAAATTTGGGAAGAATTTAACAGTAAAGTGTTTGAATGAGTTTGTTGCCACGGACAATGGCAATAATATACTTAAGGCAATTGCAAATGATTGCTATTTTAGGATCCTGTGTTTGGCGCATCGCATCAACATAGTGCAGGGCTTTCTCAAAAAAAGAAGTCCTAGTCAGCAACGGTTTACTCGCCATCTGCAGAAAAATCTGAACTCATTTCAGCCATTCTATTAAAACTCAGAAGCAGTTGAGGATCATTCAGTGTGCTAGCAGAGTATCAGTTAAAGCCTTCATACAGGAGGTGCCAACATGTCTGTTTGAGCAGTCAAACTGATCAATGAGTATGTCATACAAAGAGGAGGGGCTGTAATTAAAAGCATGGCCATTGGGATGGACAAATGGAAACTAGTCAAATGCCTGACAGAGAAGCTACTCCCTTTTTTAGGTTTTTACACGGGAAGTCAGCAAGGAGTACAGTACTCTGGGCCAAACTATCTCATTGTTGTATTTGCTAAAGGACGAGTTAAAAAGCGTGTCTGACAGGTTTACAGCTGTGGACGATGAACACAAAGATGTATATATTTTGGTTCAGAGATTAATACTTCACTTGACTGAAAATACAAGGCAGCAAAGAGACGCATCATCCAAAGTGTGCATCTATGCTACAATACTGGATCCATGTTTCAAAAAAGTACTGGCCACTTACATTCATTTTCCAGAAGGTGGATATTTCAGAATACAATACATGGATTGTTGAGCGAGCCAAGACCTGGTAGAAGAACGGCTGCAACATAGAGTCCCACTCATGGAAAGAAGTTCTGGGGTACTGTCTTAAACTTCCTGAGAGGACAGTCCTGTTGTCTCACAGTAGCCAACACCAGCACTGGCAGCATAAACAATAGGAACACAAGAATCCTCCTCAACCTCTGCATTGACTTGGAATCAAAGGACAGGGCTTGAGTCCAGTGCAGAGGCAAAGACAAAAGAGGTCTAGCAAGTGGCAGCACCAATGACCATTGAGAAAATGTTCCATGAGTAGAAGGATGACACAATAGAGCTATATGTTGGTCAAAGCCCATTGGTGTATTGGTATACAAAGATGTGCCAATGGCCACAGCTCAGCAGGCATGCAATATATTATCTGGCCTATCGGGTAGCTAGTGTGTCTGCTGAGAATGTAGTCAGTGCAGCTGGCACAGTCTTTACAGTGAGAAGAACCAGTCTCTTGCCTCAAAACGTAGAGAGGTTGACCATGATCAAAATGAACCAATACTTTATACCACTAAATTACAACATACCTGAGATGCCACAGGAGAAAGATGAGGGTTATTGGTCAGACTCAGGCCATAGTGTGTTAGATGACCAACTCCTGGGTGAACCACCTGATTTTGCGGATGAACTTTACTTGACTGAGTAGGCCACCATAGAACTTATTCACCAAACTGCTTTGCCAAAAACAATGGATATAGCTAGGGGAATAATATTTATTTTGTTTCCTTGTGTCTGACTGACTTATGCAGCCCCACCATTTTAGACACATGTATGGCTGGATTGTTGGTGGACCAGTATGAAGTGAAGATGCCCCCCCATTCCCTTTAAGGACAATGGGCAAACGTAGCTATATATTTTTTTATCTCGTATCAGGACTGCCCCAGAAGGTTTGATTTACAAGACTGCCCAATGTGTGTTGCATGCATCAAAAAGAATACACAATTGTGTACCGCCGTTATTGGATTGAAACAGGTAAATATACTGCACCATTGAGTAATATATTAATGAGGGATTGTGGGTGCTGATTCATGTGGTTGAAGACAGTGAGGGAGGGTGTTCATCTGTATTTTGAAAGTTTGATTGTGATGATTTGCAATGTTTGTGGCCTGATGAGTGATCATTTATTCTGAAGTTGATTGGCCTTTCCCCTTTGCCACATAGCAAGATTTGCTTGCCAGGTCCACTCCATTTTTTCTGGTCCACAATCTTCAAAGACTAGACTAGTCTGTTTAATTAACTAACACAAATCTACACAAAAGTCTTACTCAATGTTTTGAAGAAAATACGTTTTTACTAGGTCCTATTAATTTCCTTACATTCCTCCATTTCTTGCCATCTCGTGACAAAACCCTGCCTATAGCCTCCGTTTCTGCTGACACTAAAAAAAACTATCACATACCCAAGTCCCCTGTTCTTTGCAGTTCACCAATTCATCAACAGGAAGCCATGAGACACCTACGCCCTGTGTAAACAAGCTTATTTTTCATCTTCTGCTTCCTGCTTGGTAAACATCCTTGACGCCCTGATCAGGTCATCTGAACAAAGGTCTGACTGACCGAGCCTTGATCAAGCTGATTTAACAATGGTCTGACTGACTGAGCCTTGATCAAGCTGATTGAAAAATGGTCTGAATGCCGAGTATTCATCAAGCTGCTTGAACAATGGTCTGAATACCGAGCCTTGATCAGGTCATCAACTACAAACACCGCCTTGATCAGGTCATCAACTACAAACACCGCCCTGATTGAACAATGGACTGAATGCCAAAAGAGTGGAATAAAAATGTATATAAGGCTTGTTCGCTGTGGAGTAAAGCAGCAGCCTCCTGGGTTTTGTCTCTGACTAGCTTGGGACTCTGTTCCATAGCCTGGGCTATTGTAATAAAGTTGCTTCTCTCTGCAGACGAAGGTTTCCGGGTCCACTTTATTGTATAAGGTGGGTAAGAGTAGACTCGGGTGATTCCTGCACCACCAAGCCCCCACTCCTCCTTTATTAGATTAGATTAGATTAAAAAACTTGTAGAGCGCATGGCTGCCTTGGCAAAGAGGTGTCCTAGCGCTGAAGCAAGACTGAGCAGGGGACAAAGCATAGGGAATTAAGCCTGGGAGAAGAGCAGGGGACAGGACAAAAGAAATTATACCTGGGAATAGAGCCAGGTCTTCACTAGACGTCTGAAGGCCTGATGGTCAGGATTGCTGCAAATATGTAAGGGAAGAGAATTCCAGAGAGTAGGAGCCAGGCATCTGAAGGAACGGCCACCAGATCTGCGTATGTGAGGGATACATACGAGGCTCTGGTTCGCCGAGTGTAGTGCGCGTGAAGGTGAATACAGGGTGCAAAGATCACCTAAAATGTCTGGGGCGCTTCCTGTCAGTATCTTATGCGTGATGCAAAGCGTCTTGATGCAAACACGCTGTTCAAAGGGCAGCCAATGCAGGCAGCGAAGAAGATTAGAAGCATGGCTGAATTTGGGAAGGGCAAAGATAGCTCGAGCTGCTGCATCCTGGACCTGCTGCAATCTACTAATTACAGACTTATTACAGCCGAGAAAGAGCACATTGCAGTAGTCCAGGCGAGCCAGAATGGAGGCTTGAATGATCAGTTGGCTTGTTTGGGCATCAAAGAGGCCCAAAATTGGTTGGAGACTGCGCAAAAGTCCAAAACATTTCCCAGCCACTGATATGGCATGTGTTTCAAAATTAAGGTTTTTATCAACTATGAAGCCCAAATTTTTCACTCCAGGTTTAGGATCAGGAGGATAACTTAGTGCCTGGGGCCACCATTCATTCGTCCAGAGATGAGACTCTTTGCCAACCAAGAGAATCTCCGATTTGATAGAGTTCAATTGCAGAAAGTTAGCTGTCATCCATTCTGCAATTGCGGAGATGTTTTCTTTAAATTTTAATTTATCTTGCTTAGGATCATTGGACAGGGTAATCACCAGTTGGGTGTCGTCGGCGTACGACACCAGGGAGATTCCTTGATCTTTGGCCATCGTGCCAAAGGGATCATATATATATCTTGAACAGCGTAGGGCTTAATGCAGAGCCCTGGGGGACCCCACAGCGGAGGGGGTGGACATGGGAAGAAAAGGGGGGAGAGGTCACTTGAAAGGTCCGGTCAGCCAGGAAGGAGGCGAACTACGCTAAAGCTTTATTCTCAATACCTATCTCCTCCAAACGGAGGACCAGGATTTCATGCAACACCGTATCAAATGCTGCGCTTAGATGCAGCAGCACTAACGCTGATGTGCTGCCGGCATCCAAAGCGGATTTGAGTTGTTCTACCACAGCCAATAGAGTTAACTCGGTGCTGTAACGTGGTCGGAACCCGTTCTGTGAGCTCTTAAGTACATGATTAGATTCTAAGAACTGTGTTAGTATAGAGTTCACATGCGATTCCAGAATTTTAGAGAGGAAAGGAAGCAATGAAATTGGGCGGTAGTTCTCTGATTTAGACGTGTAAAGTGTTGGTTTCTTAAGTAAAGGGACTACTTTTGCATGCTTCCATGATTTGGGCACCACCGTTGTAAGTTGCTCCAGACACTCAGGTAGACAACCTTGTTGAATTTTCCTGAAAACCTCTGGTTTAATGGGATTTTCTGGAGATCCAGATTTAATTTTGTCCACTAATCTTTCTAATTCCTTCAAGGGGATATAAGGGAGAGATGGAAAGGAGGATAGTCTCAGAGCCACTATTACCATTCTTCCCGCAAGCACTGGAGGATATGCCATGATTGAACTTTTGGTAGATGTCCTCGACTTTCTTCAAGAAGAAGGTTGCCAGCTCCTCACAGTGTTTTTTGGAAGAAATAATATTGCCTGATTCCCCTGGAGAGGAGATCAGATCTTTCAGTAGAGAGAATACAGTTTTGCGGTTGGGGCTTGTGCTAATCAGGTTAGAATAGTGAGCTGCTCTGGTTTTGCGCACCAGCTTATGATAGGATTTAATGGCCGCTCTATTAAGTGCTTTGGCCTGGGGGTCATATGATCTCCTCCAAGATCTTTCCAAGATCTTGCAGTTCTTCGTTAGCAAGGGTTAGATCTTCATTGAACCAGGCATTAGCCCGAGTGGTTTTAGAATGAGTGAGTTTCAGCAGAATGCATGCATCTAAGGCTTGTATTATCCATCTTTGGAAGATCGCGTTAGCCTCTTCCATGTTGGCGGCTTTTACCAGAGGCTTTGCCCTCAAGGCTTTAAGGAGGTCCGCTTGATTCAGTTTATGCCAGGGCCTTTTTAAAGAGGGATGTTGATTAGGCTGGGGCTTTTGGCCAGCTATCGTTAGCCGCATCAGAATGAGAAAATGATCTGTCCAGATCATGGGCAGTGGTGATAGAACTTCCAGTGACTCTAAATTAGAGAAAATGGGGTCAAGGAGATGTCCCGCTCTGTGCGTGGCACTGGGGGTCAGTTGAGTCAGCTGACAGGCTGCCAGGTCCCCCAGAAAGCTGACAATCTCTGAGGATTCTTGTAGCTCTAAGTGGAGGTTCAGATCGCCTATAATGTTAAAATTGGCGGTCTGGAGAGACAGTGCTACAACAGTGTTTATCAGGGCTTCTCTGAAGGCTTTTGATGGACCAGGAGGTCGGTAAATGAGAAGACCAGAGAAGGTATACTTAGCACTCAATGTGATTTTAAAAAGTGCACTCTCACAGTCAGGAATATCTAAAGGGGACAGGCTGCAGGAGTGATCTGATTTATAGATAATCGCAATACCGCCTCCTCTTCCTCCAGATCTATTTATACTGCGTATAGCATAGCCTGTAGGGAGGGCAAGTGCTGTTATGGCCACAGAGGATTCACAAAGCCAAGTTTCAGTTAGAAAAAGAATCCCAGGTGAGTGTTCCTGTAGGAGATTGAACACCTCAGCATGATGTTTAGACAATGAGCGGCAAATAATGCTCAGAAGAGTGTGTGTCGACATCCTAGGGCTAGAGAGAGTAGCATGCCTCAAGGGAAGCAGTCTGAATTTACAGTGTTCACAGCGAGAGGGACAGTTATTTAAGTCCCAACTGTGATTCCCACAGGAGCCATCTCTATGTAGGGCCCGCAGTTCATCGCCGGTGTAACTACCTCTTTGGGCTTAGAAGGTGTAGGGTCCCTGGCTCCTGGCGACATCCAGGTGCGGAGGGGCACAGAAGGGCTTGCCTTTGGCGTGCCAGTGGCGTGTCCGCTGTGCGTCCTCGCAACAGCGTGCAATTGAGGCAACGGGGGCTCACCAGGCTCCACCCGTGCTAAGCGCTGATTGGCTAAGAGCCAGCCAATCAATGTAGGAGAATCCTCTAACAGAAAGTACTAGCAGCCAGATCAAATCGTGTGGGAGTACAAGTAAATTTCCCTTATAACAAGGAACAAAAAGGTGCAGTGGGCAGAATTGTGAGTGCGCTTTTTAAAAGAAGTTAAAAACAATGCAATCAAAAAGGTTCCCCCAACAATTCCCCAGCTCAGTCACCACTCAATCAGCAGCGCGTCCTCACAACAGCGTGCATTTGAGGCCACGGGGGCTCACCAGGCTCCACCCATGCTAAGCGCTGATTGGCTAAGAGCCAGCCAATCAGTGTAGGAGAATCCAGTAACAGGAAGTACTGGCAGCCACACTGAATCGTGTGGGAGTACAAGTACATTTTTCTTATAACACAGAACAAAAAGGTGCAGTGGGTAGAATTGTGAGTGCGCTTTTTAAAAGAAGTTAAAAACAATGCAATCATAAACGTTTCCCCAACAATTCCCCAGCTCAGTCACCACTCAATCAGCCGCGCGTCCTCACAACGGCGTGCATTTGAGGTCACGGGGGCTCACCAGGCTCCACCCGTGCTAAGCGCTAATTGGCTAAGGGCCAGCCAATCAGCGTAGGAGAATCCTCTAACAGGAAGTACTGGCAGCCAGACCGAATCATGTGTGAGTACAAATAAATTTTCCTTATAACACTTAACAAAAAGGTGCAGTGGGCAGAATTGTGAGTGCGCTTTTTAAAAGAAGTTAAAAAACAATGCAATCAAAAACATTCCCCCAACAATTTCCCAGCTCAGTCACCACTCAATCAGCCTGAGGTAGGCTTTTCTTGGTTCTACAGTTTAACTTCTTGTTCATCATCAAAAGCAGTGCACTACAGGTCGATTTCTCTCGTTTGGATTGGGATCAGGGATGGAGTTAGAAAGATTCATTACTCGGAGTCAGGAGGGTGATGGAAGTACTCAGGGTGGGACTATCTCAACAACACCTAGAAGAAGGAAGTTATCAACTTCAGGTAATCCAGCATAATGATGACTCTAAGAGGCCTAGGGCCAGATGTAGGTCACCAAATACCGGTCGGTAACAGCCAATTTCGGCCGTTACCGACCGGTATTTGGTGATAGAGATGTAGGATGCCTGAATTTTACAGAATCAGTAAATTTACCGATTCGGTAAATGTACCGATTCTGTAAAATACTGAATTGGTAAATTTACCGATTCGGTAAATCTATATGTAGGTGGCACTGCAAACAGTGCCACAGACCCCTAAGAATTCGTTATTTACCATGTACTACTATTGCATGGCAAATAACGAATTCCTGTGTACCTGCACATCCTACCGATTCGGTATTTGTAACCGAATAATTACCTACATCAGATTTACCGATTCATGAATACCGAATCGGTAAAATTCGGTATTTATGAATCGGTAAATCTGATTTACCTACATCTAGCCCCTAGTCAGTTCTGTAGATTGGTGAGAGGTGGTTGGGAAATGCAATTCTGCTTGGGGTGTGTGGGTTTAACCTCCTCTATTATGTGGTTGTTTCGCCAGGTGGGGCGGCCTGTTGTAAATAACTGGAGAAAGACATCATCACAATATGCATGCACGTGGCTAAATGTTATGATAACAGTTGTGAGATTGATCATCCCAGTAGTACAAGCAGACCCTTGTCCTTGATTGATTGCAATTTGCTCTCACTTATCAGTTAATAAATCATACATGAGTCATAAAATGAATGATTGCAGCAGGCTATGCTCTTACTCTGCCTCTGAGACTTCTGCATACACTCTTCATAAAGCTTACCTTCAGTCCCTCTCCTTGACTCTACAATATTGTTTCTGTTTTACAATCTGCAGGCCTTCTCTTCCCCTGCACAAAAAGGCAAAAGCTCAATAAAACTTATGCTTACCTTACCGGACTGCTTCAGACAGGCACCCAAGATTGATGGACAATCAGAGAAGAATGAAGAAGCACCACTCAATTTGACAACACAGTATAATTTATCATTTAAGAATAATTTTTTAGAACCATGTGAGTTCACTTCACACCTCCATAATTTGTATTTTTCAAACATAGATGACAGAACGTATATTAATTACTTGGGTCCCTGGAGCTGAAAGACTGTTTGCAGTGCATCTAACTGAGCTGTGTCATACTCATTCCTTTATTTCTTTTCTTAACAGATGGACGATGATGTACTGCTCATTGCCCAGATGAAATTAGTCATTGTGTGGTGAGTGTCTTTATCACATCTTTTCCCAAATCTCCTTTTCCATCCATTCATCAAACCCTTAACCCTCTTCCTCCAAGCTGTGTGATTTATTGAGGTGTGATTCAATTTGCACCATAAATAAATCATACACTTGGAAGTGTGGATAAGGTGAAAGCCAAACCAACTCACAGCAGGATCTTCTATTATCTTAGCATGAGCCCATACTGGCCCCATTTCCCTGCCCACGCATAAAAGTGATCCTTATTTTAGATATGGAAAAACATCATTCATCAACATCATCATTCAGGCCTTTTGCTGTGTTACGGAAATGCTTAACCTTGTCCACTTCTGACTCTGACTTCACTCCATCTGACTTGAGGATTTTGCAAGTTTAGTTTGAATTAAATACTATCTCCCCATTGCTCAGAAGAAGTTATTATTGCCAGTTTTTCTTATCTGTTTTTGTTGTGTCCTGGTGGTAGCCTGGTCTTAGTCTTTCTAAAGTAATGATATAAATAATATGCCTCACTAACTCTGTGTTTTCTTTCAATATAGTTGCCTTTGATGGATAATACTTTGATTAATCCTACAGTTGGAGTTTGCCTAGGTGCGAGTGGGACCCCACGTGTGATTCTTTCCCTCTAGCATGGTAGCCTGCTACTACTTACACCACCATAAGATGATACCTTGGGGAACCCTGCAGTAAGAAGACAGAGAGGTAGCAGTCCTCTCTTCATCTATTCAAGTAAGAAAACTATAGAGCATTGTTGTAGGCAATATAGGCAATGGAAACCCCACCCCCAGTGGTCAATATAGTTACAGAGAGTAGTAGGACAAGGGTATCACATAACTAACTGATATGCACTTTTTAAAGCAGATTTAAAAAAACAGGCTGCACTAAAAGGCAGTAGTGCAAAGTAAAAAAGCCCAAAAAGAAATGAGGTATAAATAAAATAAAATATTTATTTATTACAGATTATTTTTTTATACTAAAACCCACCCTTTCTACCCACTACAATCCCACCCCTCTACCAAACAAACCTCCCCATCCCCAACAAATGTCCAACAAAAAGACCAAAAGTCCAAAGAAACAGCCATGTTCCCATCTCCCACCTACCACCCCAAATCTCACCCAAAAAAGGGGTTAAAGAAGAGTGCACTACGCATGCCATTCAACTTTCTCAATGAACCAGCCTCTGCAGGACATGGCGTTGGAAAATTCAGCCTGAGTACATGGGGGGCAGCAGTGGTTGTGTGATGGATGGGTGCCAGCAGCGCTGGTGTTATTCTTGCTGGGAGCTGGAGACATTGGTAGCTGGCAGTGGGTTTGGGCAGCAGGAGCTGCCTCCTTCTCCTGCAGGATCTCCAGCCACTGAAATTCAGCCTGTATTGCCTCCAGCCTCTGCTGCCACAGCAGGCTGCTATCTCCTGCCTAGTAGGTGGTCAACCAGCAGAAGTAGCTTTATCAAGAAAGACAAAAGACAAATTGTAAACAATGTTCTGTGAGAAGCACTCGTTTAAAATTATATAGTGGCACAAAAGCAGTTTATTGCTGGTCTCCTAAGGCCATTTGAATGCCATTTGATTAGGGTCATAACCATTTTGTACCCTCACATGCCTCATATACAAGACAAACTGGCTGAAAGGAATGAAGGCAGAATAAACAGCATACCAGTTTAAAAAAACAGTTGTTCTTTTTTCTTTTAAAGGATTTCCTAGTAAAAACCTAAACACACACTTTGTTTGGAAAAATGAATACTAATTTTCCTCTCATTAATGAATAAGGCATTATGCACTATGGAGTACAAGTATTCTTGTTGTGCTAAATTAATGGAGGCATGCTAGCTTGCACGTCTGTAGTCAATACTTTCCTACTCTCTGCAGTCTGCAGTTTGAGTAGCTGTAATGTACAGTTATCTTACTTTAATTCCAATGGCACTGCTCTTTTCCAAAATGCCTTTCAGTTTTAATCTGACTTCAAAGAGGCAGATACATAATAATGATACAATATCACACAGCATGTAAAAAAATCAGCTATCCTTTCTGCTGTAGGTCGACGGTGGGAAAAATTATGCACTGCCATGCAGGGAAAGTGTTAAAGAACAGGATATATATATAGATTGCATTTGGCATGTTCATCCCAGACTATCCCATCTGCAAAACTCATGGCACGGGATCCGACTTTACTCCCTGGCCTCACCCTCCACCACAATTTATAATTATTTCCAACAAATACATTTGCTTGGCAATAAGGAAAGGAAACCTAACTTACTTTACTGTAGGGTAAGTTAAAGGAAGTAGCCCAGGTAAGGAAAGGTTTTAATACAGAATATTGGGGTACACTGATTATCCTCATGTGCATAAGCTTTGTCTCAGTTATTCATTGTAGTTGAAGAATGTTGAAAGGGAAAAATTTGTACACGCGTGAATCTATTATGGAAACTATGAAATATATAAATAACTTAGCCAGAAAAATGTGGCACATGTCAACAATCGATTATTTACATTTTTTTGTAGGCTGGGACAGAACTTAGTAAGGTACTAGGAGGTGACAGAGTGGGCACTGAGAGGAAAGGGAAACACTCCTTGTTTTCACTTTGCCATGCATTGAAAACTTTGTAAATGCCACATTAACTCAAGTAGACACACATTTCACAGCCAATACTGCAGTGCCGAATTGAACCATGCAGCAGTAAGGGCATGAGTGGCACTCATGAAATGCCATGGTGAGGGAGATGATGATTTATGATGGGTGGAATACATATCTGCCTTACTTAAACATATAAAGTGAGTCAATGGGGTAGACAGATATAATCCACCCACTTTGAACCAAAGCTTTGATAAAACCATTCCAACCAAGGGAAGTAGGTGAGCACATACCTCTCTAGTAAAGTTCCCTTGTTTCTTCACCAAAGCAATAATCCATTCATCATTTCATTGTTCTAGTATTTTTCACCATTTGATATCCACCATTTCAGCTTTACATACTCTCATCCAGTCTTTCACCATTGAAAACCATCCCTCTATATAGATATCCATACATCCATTTATTAATCTATCCATGGCTCTCAACCATCCTATCAACAATACATCCATTAACCCACCCATGTATCCTTTTACCCATTCACTCTTTCACCGGTCCTGCTTTAACCCACACAAGCATTCCTTTCATCCATCAACCACTTTCATATAGCCAGGCAGGTATGCTTTCACCCATATACCTTTTCACACATCCTTCACCCACCCATACATCCTATCACTCCTGTGCATCATTTCGTCCATTCACGCATCTTTACACTCATGAAACATTTTACCCATCCTTTCTCCTTCCTTTTTTTTCCCATTCTTTTTCAGCGTTCATTATGAGTGTTTGTCTGCTGTGTTGCAGATAGAAGAGGCTGTTAAGAACTCAATCCCCGCTTTAACTGAGAAAGCGGGAGGTTCACGATGCCCTTGAAGTGAGTATCCTAGTAATTGTCAATAAGGAAGCAATGTGACTTACCACTACCCGTCCCTGCTGCTGCTAAGACTCCCCTTCAACCGCTGCTGTGTCTGCTTCTCTGGCGCTGCCCATGGCCCCTGGACTAGTGCTTTGTGGAGCTAAAAAAAACAATACCCATTTTAGATGCCAGATATGCCTCCCCTTTTTATTTTTTATCAAAAAACAACCATAATACATTACAGTTTAGTTGCAGTATCTTCTATCAAAAATATCACATTTGGGAGTTTTGTTGGTTGGCAATGTTTGAAAAGCCAGGTAATCAAGCCAACCAAAAACTATTTGTAATGGAGGGGCAGCGCTATGATGAATTTGAGTCATTGAAGCACAACAAAGTGGTGGAAGAATCGGTCAATTAAGTTCATGTGGTCTTGGTTGGCAAATGCAATGGCACCGTCATCATACAAGTTTCCACCCATGCTGCACTGTCATAGACACTGCTGGTATGCTACTACTGTATAAACGAATGGTAATACATACATACATAACATTGGGTGGGTTCACCCATGAACACAACCACTTTCTAGTTCTACTGTTTGAGCATGAGCAAGAAAAAGAACCACACATGTATAGTATAGCTTACTTGGTGCATGCAATCTTTACAGTAAATTTCCTGTCCTAAAACCGGTTCTCTTACTCTTCCAGTATCAGTCCACAAGATATGTAAAGGAGGGGGAAAGCTTACTGACAAAGCAGAAAAAAGGAAGCTATAGACAGACTAGTACAGACAGTAGGGCGTCAACTACAGAAACCTGAAATGTAATAACTAGGATAATGTAGGTTTAACAAGAATTTAACAATGTTAGATAGAAGGAAGAGGAGAAAGGCACAGCAAAAAAATATAAAGGAAAAATTATTCTGAATGTGGAGCTGTACAAGTTATGAAATATTAAGAATTTCAACAGAAGGACTTACTGGGGCCATTACATCCGTTTGCGGCACTGGTGGTGGTATTGGTGGATGTGGAACTTCTGTCCAC
The DNA here is from genome assembly GCF_964263255.1 of Lissotriton vulgaris. NCBI lineage: Eukaryota > Metazoa > Chordata > Amphibia > Caudata > Salamandridae > Lissotriton > Lissotriton vulgaris. The sequence goes on from NC_141685.1 coordinate 1,476,237,890, forward strand.
TGCAGCACTGGTGGTGGCAACCCTGGGTCCCAGACCCGCCTCCAAGCTGCTAGCCCAACTCTTGCTCCTTTTTCTCAGACTTGTTGGCTTCCATCTTCTTGGCATGGTCTTCCGCTTGATCGTTTATGCGCGTGAGTTCCTCTATTTCTTTGAGTGTGTAGTGTTTCTTTAATAATCGGTGACGTAATGATTCCGACTGGCATCCTGCAATTATGCGCAGGCGCAGCGCGTCTTCTGTGTTGAATGTGTCAAATTCACAATATCGGGCTAGACGCCGAATGCGAGCAATAAAATCACGCATCGGTTCATCCTTTTCTTGTGACGCGAGGTTGAACATGTACCGCTCGTAGTCTAAATTTCGCTTCTGCAGAAACTTCCGATCCAGGGCCCCTTTCACATCGTCGTATGAGGCGGCGCTGGCGGCAGGCAATTCTTTGATGATTTGTGCAATGTCTTCCCCTATCAGGTTTCCAGGGCTATCAGCTTCTGCTTGGGGTCTTGTACTTGAGACCCTGTCATAAAGCCTTCAAAATCCACAGCTGACTCTAGGGCTATCAGCTTCTGCTTGGGGTCTTGTACTTGAGACCCTGTCATAAAGCCTTCAAAATCCACAGCTGACTCTTCCATTTGGGCCCCATGCTGTGACGTCAGCTCTAACAGGTCTGGCGGGCGCAGATATGATACTCCCAGTAGCATTGGGTGTGGTTGCTGGGGTTGTATGGCTGATCCCATGGCTGCTGGGCGTAAGTTGTCAGGCTCTACAGACATTCATGGCTCAGATACCGGTTTTCTAGGCCAGACGGCCCTTTATTTGCTAGGATTTCGGTGGTTTTGAAGTTTCTCAGAGGTCGCCTGACTTCAAAATGGCCACCGGAAAAATACCAATGTAGTTCTATGTCTGGCGCCTGACTATAAGATGGCTGCCAAAAGGGACATGGATCTCCATCTTTACAGTGGCTCCGGTTTCTTATTTGCCTCTTTCTTCAAGGGTAGTCAATATTTTGGACTTGGACTCACCCTCTTGCAGCTCCAGTCTTCATGGGATGGCGCTCAAACGGCGCTCGACTCTCCTCGCAATTTTAATTGTGTTTTTGCGCTCTTTTTGCGTTTCGGCGCACTGAGAAGGCTGTTCTTTGGCTGCACGATTACAGCGAGGGGGTGCAATATTTAGCTGATGTTTGAGGCCCACCTTCTCCCCCACCTTAAACTTTGCCGTTGAGTTTCATACTCTGCCTCTTGTAAACTCAACTACACAGGGTTAATTAATTCTCAGAGAAATACCCAGGCGCTCAGCCTCTCGTATACGCAGAGGTGTGTGTAACTTCAAAGTATCTGTATGGTGCAACTGGCAAGCGGGAAAACCCTATAACCGCTCAAAAGTTTGTCTATAAATAGACACACAAATAACTAGTAGCAAGATTTGCCTATACACACATAATCAATAATCCACTGGTATTAATTCCGACCCGGTTCACTGCCAACTGTATGTTGTGCACAAAATACAGTTGGCAGTGAACCGGGAACCCGACACAGAACGGACTGATCTCTACTATTGTATTCACGCATGTTGCAAGCTATCCACTTCAGCAAGGCGCAAGGTTCCCTGGATTCGTAGGATTGAACTGATACATTGCAAGAGCGCCTATGTACTTGTAGTCGCAGCTATATTTACCACTTAAGGATGTGCTTCACTTTTAACAGACTTCTAAGAGGACAAACATATTGTGTTATGATTTTTTAGACTTGGAATCTTGATTTATCTCTTTTCGATTACTGACGGCAACGGGCCCGCCGGGTCGGAATTAACACCGGTGGAGCGACCTTGACCGATTTGCAACACGGACGCAAGCCCTGAGGAGTCGCGTTAACTCTGTTCCTAACGCGACGAAACACGTGTTGGCTGGCTTTTGGAACGATTAAAAATCTGCAAAAAATCTAACGCTTAAGGAATCAACGATTACTGTTGTCTTTGTTTTCATATATCGTCACTGTTCATGTATAAGATACGAATGTTAAGGATTATTGATTATGTGTGCATAGGCAATTCTTGCTAATACTCTGCCTCTTGTATGGCTTGATGGTTACTAATCTTTTTAAGAACACTTTTACTACCTAACCTTTTATTTATAGCAGAATAGATTTTGATGATTATAAGCCCTGAAAACACTGATCAATATTTGATCAAGTTGAAGGCTACATTTACACTATGGGCCTGATTTAGAGTTTGGCTAACAGGTTACTCTGTCACTGATGTGACGGCTATCCCGTCCACCTTCTTATAAGTGCATTATATTCTATGGTAATAAGACAGACAGGTTATTCGTTACATTTGTGACAGAGAAACCCATCCACCAAATTCTAAATCAGGCCCAAATCTTAAATCTTCATGTTTTTATCTAAACTTGGTTTATGATTTTAAGTTCTTTTTTTCTTTCAGTAAGTATTGATTTTGTTGCTGCTGTAATTTCCCCTCTCCCATTTTTCTGAAATGTTGAAGACCCAAGGATCTTTTTCTCCCTCAGTCGCATTCCTATTGTTGCTAGCCGTTTTCTTTGTCCTTTTCTGCACATAGGGATCTGTTTGTATCGTGCTTGGGGGTGGGGTCTGCCGTAGCTACTTGCTACATGGGGTGTGTTGGTTGGAGTCTAGGGGGCATATTCACAAGCTCCTTTCGCCACCACAACATCACTTTTAGTGATGTGTTGGTGGTGATAGGGGCCTCGCCTTATTCACAAGGCAGCGTTAAGCCACTTAACATGGCTTAACACTGCCTTGTGAATAAGACCCCTTTCACGCTGTGTTTAGCATGAAAGGGGCATGCAGTGGGTGTTGTGATGGGTGTTCCTTCACAACACCCATTGATTTTGACACTGCCCCCTATTTACAAGAACATCTTAAATAGGAGGTAGCGCCACAATGAAGACCAGGAAAACCCTGGTCTTAAGTTGGTGAAACGAGGAGAAATGCTTTATTTCTCCTCTTTTTTGCTTTTTCCATGTGCGCTGCCTTGTGCAGCACACATGGAAAATGCACAATGCTATGGTTTGTTTATACACCTTCCTGTACATAAACAAACCTTTTTTTTTAAATGCCGGTACCTGTAAGTTACAAACTGCCCTTTTAGGTCTGTTTATGTGCAGGAAGGGACACCTTCCTGTACATAAACAAACCTCCCTTCTTGCATACACCCTTGCACTCTTGTGTAAGGGTGCCTGGGTTGGCGCTAAGTTGTGAAATGTGGGGGCATATTAGCAAGAACCTCGTTAAAATTATCGCCGATGCTAAACGGCGATAATGGGCTTGCTAATATTGCGTTATAGAATTCCAATGGAAGCCCAGATTAGATGTGGAGGACATCTAACCCGGGCTTCTATTGGAATTGTATAACGCATATTAGCAAGCCCATTATCGCCGTTTTAGCGGCAGTTTCCTGCCGCTAAAACGGCGATATTTTAACGAGGTACTTGCTAATATGCCCCTTAGCGCCTTCGCAAGGGGAAATGCAAATCTGCACCATATCCTTGTGAATATGGTGCAGCCTTGCGTTTCCGAAGTGGCCGAGAGAGGTGTTAAGCCAAGAAGGCTAACGCCTCTCTCCGTCACTTCCTTGTGAATATCATCATAAGACTTTTAACTCAGTGAGTGTCAAGGCTAGAAACGTTTGCCCACTGACCTCGTAGCCCATTCGGCAAACACATTTACCTGAGAAAGCTAATTAACAACTTAAAAATGCATTTGACAACATTTGTTAGTTACTGACTCTGTAGGTCTTCGAAAAGTGCAGCACAAATAATGTGCGTGTGTTTCTCTCGCTGTAAAATAGAAAAATGTAATTAATTAGTTTTCATCTACCTTGCCTATTTGCCTGCTATATCTAACAAGATGTAACATTGTCAAGGACAAAGTCTGCATCTTCTTTTGGCTATATGTATATGTTTCATTATGTTATATTATGTGAAGCTTCCTTTTAGCATGATACATTCAGGAAGAACAAAGTGCAAATAAATAAATTGAAATAACGGATTTTAAAGTCAATATTTTACTTCTAGTGGAAAGATTACATGAATAAATAATGCTTACACCAAACATTATAGTGTTATTGGATTTTGACGACATAAGTGTCCAGACTGAAAGCAAGAGAACATCTTGTTGTGTGACATCTTGTTGTTCACAGAATGTTATATTTTTAAAAATTTCACAGAACCGGTCTGAAATACATAAATTGTTCAAAACACTACACGTTCGTTTTTTCATATTGGGCTCATCTTCTGTTTGGAGCTCATTGGCGCCAGATTTATTTGGTAGGCTCACTTTATCTTAGTTTGCACGGGTTTTCGTTTGACTTATTTTAGCTTATTTCCAGGCACACTGAGGTGCACATGTTTAAGGCTCACTCTTGTACTCCAGAAAAGCTTATGTGCGTCGTATTAATTATTTGGGTATTGGAATATTCACTGTTGATTGGGTTACTTAGTGTTTTCTCTGACAACTTATGTGCATACAATCAATTTAATAATTTGTACTACTTTTGCTCTTTACAAAACTGCTGTAATGTCAATTGTAGGTACTGAATACATCTAATATTAAAAATACCAAAAAGAGTATTTTGGAATTATTCATGATAGAGTTTCTGAATCCACTTCGCCTTTAGCAAATCCCATGGAATGACCCCTTTGACAGAACAAAAGCGCAGTGGCGTAGCAAGGGGGGGAGGAGCGGCCCGCCCCAGGCGGCACCAGTTTCAAAGGTGGGGACAGATATTGGCAAGGATAGAAAGGGGAGTAGTGCTTGGCACGAGCAACAAGAATGGGAGAGGTGCAGGGAGAAATATGAATAGGGGGTCCCGCATTAGATACATTTAAATGGGAGGAGGGCCAGGAGCAACAAGAAGGGGAGAGGTACAGGGAGAAATATGAATAGGGGGTACCGGATCAGATACATTTAAATCGGAGGAGGACATGGAGAAAAGGATGATTTCAGAGATGCAGGGAGTTGGCGGGATGGGGTAAAGAAGGTTAGGGAGCACAGAAGAGGAAGAGGCAGCAGAGTAAGCAGGGGCGAGGGATTGCTAAGGTAGAGGGGTCTGTGTTGAAGGGGAAATATGTGCAGAAGAAGCCAGAAGGGAAGTAATTGGGAGGGGAGGCAAAGGGGCATGGGGCTTAGAAGGCCGATGACAGGGTTCAAGGAGCAGGAAAGAAGGAATTAGAGGGGATCATGGGACTGAAGTGATGATAGATTTAAAAAGATGGGGTACTTCTAACGGGTTGCCAAGGGCAGTCGCTATGCAAGAATAATGCAATATGTGCGTTGGAATTTGCCCAAGAGTACAGTCTTGTGAAGAGTGTGGCTGGGTAGTTTTTGACAGATCAGATAGGAAAGAAAGATAACCGAAGTAGCTTAGGAGAAGCATTAGGGAGCATAAGTAGGAGAGGAAAATGTAGTGCAACTGTTCAGGTCCAAGTCTTCCCAATGCCGTTGATAAGATAAGCAAGGGTCATGTGAAAACAGGAGAACAATATTTTTAAATCAAAGATTTTTGCAAGGCGTAGAGATCCCATAGCAGGGGTCGGAGGCCAGTTTATTTGCTCATTTTACATAATGAGTGAGGGAAAAGCAATGAGTGTTAAAACCAAGCAAAATGACAAAGAGCTAGACTTAGGCTGTGTGGTAGACCCATCTCACAAACATCCATATTCATATGTCCGAGTGCCACCATTGGAGTTAGTACCAAAAAAGGAGCAAGAGAAATTCAGTCTGATACCTCACTTTTTGGACCTAGTAGCTTAGACATTATTTAAATCTGAGTAGGTAGTGGTTCAAAGTAAGTGGTTAGGGTCCCTGATGACAGAAACAGATGAGAAGCCGGCATTTTGGTTGCTTCTGGTACGCCTGAACAGTTACCTTCGGCTGGGTTTTGTTTTGGAAAAGGAGTATTACTACAATACATACCTACCAATCTGGTGCACTGTATCATTCCCAGTATTTGAAAGGCTCAGTACTTAATACGAAAGAAGAGTAAGAATGATAGCGATCTGGACTGTGTGGTACATTACTTGGATGACTTCCTTTTCATTGACAGCCATGGGTCAGGGGAATGCCAGGCACTGCTAGCACATTTCACTAGCATGGCAATGACATTGGGGATGCATTTATCTATGGGGAAGCTTGAGGGACCAAGCGCTAAGTTATCATTCAGATTGACAAAGCAGGGCAGATTTACTAACATTTTGCACCAGGTCTGTGAGAAAACCAGCACAAAATATTTATTTTTAATTTACTTTGCGGCACAGAACAAGTTTTCCACTGAAAAGTAACCTTTACACTGCTTTGCATCACAGGAGTGATCCATTGTGTTAAGTAGGCGCTCCCATGCAACCAGCCTAGATTTTTACACTATGCTTTGTCTCCTAACAATTGCAGACAGGGCTTTGCACTCAAAAAATAATGCCTCTGTTAAGCTGATGTTAAAAAAGTGAAATATTTTTATTTCTCCTATCTTTTTCCACTTTACAGGTGTGTTCACTGTGCAGCACACATCTAAAGTGGAAACAGTTTTAAAGTTAGTCTAAGCATGGCATTTAGCACTAGAAAGGGACAGTAACAGTACAAAACCTATCCTAGACGTGACACACACACCCTTGCACTGTGGTGCAAAGGTTTGTGCATGGCGCTTGGAATTCTAATTTGCGAAAGCACTAGGGATAGAGAAGAACGTGTCATATCTTAGTAAATTTGGAGCTTTCTTGCTCTCTCTCTGAATCATGTAACAAATTGGTTGCTGCTCTGTGTTGTGTGACTTCTTTGTAAATCAGGTCAGTGGCATAAGAGTCTAGACTATTGAGTGTAAAGTCATGGGGCTCTAGGCCCACATCCTTTGTAAATAAGTGAGATAGACACAGATGTATAGTACTCAGAACTGGCTCCAAGCACATTCACCCAGACTCTTTTATTGACAGGGTCACCTGACCTGTGAACCCTGTGTTGGATGGGTGTGGGGTGGGTGTATGGGCCAGCCCTCGTGGGAGAGTCTGGAAAAACACTAGACTGTGTCCAGCAGGACACAACACTGAGAAGGTTCGAGCATTTAGGGTCTCTCTGTGGTTTTGTATGAAGGCAAAAATGTAACATTGCTGCAGTTGCAAAATGCTGATTGGCCAGTTAACATTTGCAGCGTGAGCCATACTATTGAGGAGGCCTTTCTAGCGAAGGTTGGCTATGACGCCTGTTTTACCTGGAGTGTGTGCGGGTGCAGACACACACGAGCACGCACCTTATTTTTACTTAATATGCATAATTGGTATTGTATTGCAAACAATGTTGAGAGAGAGGGTACCATTGCTCAGACTTTCCCAAAATTGAGCGGCGTGAAAATTCCCTTTCTTCTGGTGGCAGTGTGCAGGGGGCAGCAGCGTGCTTAAAAAGTCCAAAAACGTGACTATAAAAAGCAACAGATGAATGACCCTTTCCCTGCAAGTGCTCAGAGGGTTAGGGACAGGCCTCTATGAAAGCTTGAAAGAATCATGGGGAGTCTGTCTGCTCTAAGGAAGAAGGCTTTGTCTTGGGGCCAGATGTACGACCAGTTTTTGCATGCGCAAACGGGTTTGTGACCCGTTTGCGCATTCAATAACCTACATGGTCAATGTACAAACACTATTTTGCGACTCGCAAAAATTGCGACTCGCAAAATAGTGTTTTGCGACTCGCTATTATGAAAGGGCGTTCCCTTCCTAATAGCGAATCCCTAGCCATGTATGAATGTTTTTTGACTGCAATAGCAATGGTGGTAATGGAGTAGCAAATGTGAAGGGGTCTCAGGGGACCCCTTCCCCTTTGTGACTAGCTCTAACAAAATGAAAAGGCAGGCATTGGTCCCAGGGACCACTAGCTGCCATTAAAAAATTAAACGAAAAAGTTTCATTTTTTTGTTTTAAATGCATCCGTTTTTTTTTTTAAGGAAAATGGGCTTCATTTCAAAATAAAAACCTGCTTTATTGAAAAGCAGTCCCAGACCTGGTGGTCTGCTGAGCCCAGCAGGCGACCATCCCTGGAGGGGCCAGTCATTCCCAATGGGCTCGCAAATTGCGAGTGGCTCATTAATATTCATGAGTCTCGCAATTTGCGACCTCATTAGGAAACACAAACAGTGTCTGAGACACTGTTGTACATTAGACTTAGCGCCTCGCAATTTGCAACTAACAATTTGTCGCTAATTGCGAGGCGCTAAATCCAGTGGTCGTACATATGGCCCTTAGTCTCTGGGCGGCAGCAGTCAGTAGGGCCTCTGGTCTTGGCCTGGGGGCGGACGAGGAATCGTATCACTTCGAGAGTTTGCAGGCTGGCCATGTCGATGACACCCCAGGACCCTGGTCAATTCTGCTCTGACAAATTATAATACAAAGCCTATTAAGAGGATTGCTGAAGATCACAAATTAAGTCCGTGACATGGGCTGAATACAAGAAAATGAACTTCCTCAGAAAAATCTCATCTGTCACGGCCAACATACCGTATTGCTTGCAGGGACTGGACATTCAATCATGGTGGCCCAAACACCATGGAAATTCACTTAGGCCCTCCCTCTATTGAGATCTGTCTGAGAGGGTGGATCTGATTGCAACTTTGAAACTAAATGTAATATTAGAGAAGTTTCTGCGTTCATGTGAAGTCTTAAACTTCGAAACAAACATAATATCTCCACATACAGTCGGAGGGCCTGATTCACAGAACTAACTTGAGACAAAATCCTAAACTTACTACTTTTGGTATTCACAGAAGTTAGGATTTTGTCTTAAGTTTGTCTTAAGACAGACTTAAGACAGACTTAAGTTAGGATTTTGTCTTAAGTCTGTCTTAAGTCTGTCTTAAGTTTGTCTTAAGACAAACTTAAGACAAAATCCTAACTTCTGTGAATACCAAAAGTAGTAAGTTTAGGATTTTGTCTTAAGTTAGTTCTGTGAATAGGCCCCAATGTCTCTGAAAAAAATGTCATACTTCGGCTGGGGCATTTTAGTATGAACAGCTCTGCTGCACAATTTTTTTTCCTACCAATACTCAAGTGCTCCAATGTCATTTCCAGTTAGAGAAACTGAATGTTCTTGTTCTGAAGAAAAAATGACCAGATTTGTTCTTAAATTATGATGCATTCACAGGATAAATACACAAGCAATGGAAGAGCGGGAATTTGAACATCATATTTATGTTTTCAGCCAAAGACGTTCCCTGGATGTGCTGCCAGAGGTCACATTCTTTATTTTTAACAAGTTTTATGTATATGCCTGTTTATTTGTTTGAGCCAATTCCAATGAATATGGTGGACACAGTGGGTGCAATCTATTGGTAAAGTAGTTCCCAACCATCAATTTCACAAAAAGAGATGCCCTTGTTAAATGCAAACTTTCAAGAACGGTTAATGCAGACCTTGGGGTGCCTCTGATTGAAAGGGACGCGAGGGGCAAATCTAAAGGCTTCTAGGGAGCTAGCATATGGTTTTAACTATTGGGGTCATTTGAGGCTTTATGGTGATAGCATTGCCTTAAATGGAGCTATGTGTGTGAAACTCTACAGTCTGTGTTTCAGTTTCAAATAAAACTTTGATGCAATTATTGTCATGCATTTTGTTAGACAAAACCTTTTCTTAGTATAAATTATTGTATGCCTTTGGTGCACAAGCCTTTGCTGTAGCGCACAGACACCTTTGACTGTCGCACACAGAGGAAAAAAATTACAGGGGGGCATCGTTGACACCAGTGGGATTGAGACACAGGTATATTTCACCATCCTATCTTGGGGGGATTTATAGGATGATCTCAACGTATGGGATGTCTTCTAAGCTGATTACAATGGGAACGTTCTGTGGAGAGTATTTCCAGTGGTGCTTTAGCTCTATATACAGATGCACGGGCAGTGTTGGGTTTGGGGCTTTGGAAAGTGGAGTGAGGAGCAGTGGCCTCAGGCATGACATCAGCATGGATTGAAAACAAATATTAACTTTCTGGAGCTATTTCCCATTGTGGTGCCTCTTATTGTGCTGTCAACACATTTGAAGGTCAAGAGCATAGTTGTTTGACAGACAATTGACCCATGGTGCAGGTGTTCCCTGATATTATGAAGATGCTAAAGCCATTGATACTGCTGGGCTTGAAACTTGACACTTCTTTTCATGCATGTTTTATGGAAGTCTGTAAAAATGGAACTGCAGATACATTGTCATGTGGCAAATCCGAGGTTTTCAGGATTCTGGTGGTAGATGCAGAAGAGATTAATTTCACCAGACCTCTGGAAATGTAGCCACCTATTTTCGATCAACTGGCTCTGCACTCCCTTACTAAACATGAATAGGGTATTTACAGAATAAGTATGGAGGAAGACCTTAAGTGGCCCCAGTAACAATGGTTGGTACACAGTGCATGTGGTGCATTTTATCAAGCGATACAGGAATAGGTGAAAGTGTAGATCCCAGGTGGCTCTAAGTGTGGCTTCTTTAGGCCTTGCAGCTAAAGAAAGGCATAGGGTGAAGGATTTTCTGACAAAAAAGATGATGCTAAGTTAGGCAAGGCTGAGAAAGGTTCTGGAGAATTGAAGGGAGCGGATCACATTTGAGAAAGCAGCAATATTTGTTTCTGTGTCATAACAACATCACTTTTATTGAAAAATTACTAATGCGCATGCACTCCTTAAACACTCTGCTGATGCATTTTATTCCTGAACTGTAGTGGTGCCCAAACAGTTTACAGGAGTGGATGCCATCATGGTGGAGCTTCAGGCTGGCTTTCGTACAATTGATGCACAATTTGACATCCTCACATCCCGCCTGGACTGTTTAAGGGAGCGGCACGACGGCAGCAAACATGACTGGAGGGGGCGGAAAAACGAATTTCTGGACTGGAAGACGACGCAGCTAACATGGGAAACAGCTTAGAGAAATTGGAATCTGGCCTTAAAACAATCGCAATCAAAAATGAATACCTGGAAGCTAGGGAACAACACAATCTTATATGTAGGCTAAGTAGTGCGGTGACCACGGATACTGGTCACATGGACCTCTTTGTCAAATGACTGCTCTCTTGCCCCCAAGTTGTTGGGAGTGAGAGAACTTCACAACCACCTTTGTGGCGAAACATGCGCACTGCTTCCTGGGACTCTGACCCGCCCTAAGCACCCTGACTCGCCAGATCATCGCACAGATCTGCACTTTTAGGGGCCGCAATAAGGCATAGAGACTGGCACAAGAACTGGACCCACTTCAATATCAGGGGGCAGTGGTCTCCCTTTTCACCAACTTCACCATTGCAGTCCAGGATGCTAGGCACAAGTTCTCAGATGCGGAGGATGCGCTCCGCAAAATGGGCCTCCGCTATGGAATGCTCCATCTAGCCAGAAGGCGAGTCAATGGGAACGGCATGGCTAGCTTCTTTGACACCCTGGCAGATGCCTTGGCATCCTGTGAACAACGCAACAAAGAACGTACTTCCTCTAAATGAAATATACTGGAGACTCGCAGGTTGCTGCCATTATGGACTTATTTCCTCTGGAATGAGCTACATCCTTGTTGAAGTGCCTTTCATTGAAGTCTACCATTGTATCCTTCAGACTTAACTGGTCATAATGTGTGTGATGCTTGCTTCATTACTCCTGCATGCGCCTACCCTCAATTAGATCATTACTTAGAATTCTTGGGCTAAGGGCTTTCTACTCTGGTGTTGGCACACCCCTGAGGTTGACACCGAACTGATGTTCCTAGGCATATTGTTATTGTTTTATTGGTGTGTATAGGATTGAACAGGCATGTTCTTGCCAGCAATGGGTTGGAGGAAGGAGAAGGGTATTAGTTGGGTTGGCTATTCATGTTTATTTTCCCTTTTTTATTGTAGTCAGATCACATCTGACATATATGTATAGATGACACACACAAGCCAAAATAGGAAGTCTGTTGCTGATATTGGCTTTCTTTCCTGGAACATCCACAGTTTTAATAATCCCTGTAAGGGCAAATAAGTCAAATATAAAAATACTTGAACAGACATGGAGCACAGGTTACCTTTATACAAGAGACATACTTACCTCTGTATTATGCGCACACTTTTGCAGCCATGCGGGGACTGCACAGATATTTTTCGTAATATAGTACATTTGCCAAAGGGGTCTGCACAAGAATTCATAAAAACCTTCCATCCCAACCCGACAATAACTATGCAAATCAGGAGGACAAATATGTTTTAGTTGCTGGCACACTGTCTGGACAGTGTATTCTGCTTCGCCAATATCAATGCACCGAACACTGATAACCCAGAATTCTTTCATTCCTGCAATCCCATATGGATCACCTTGATGCCTATCATATTATCTGAGGTGGCAATTTTAAAATGCCGCTCAACCCCATGCTAGATAACATTGCTTCCATTCCTGCTGGCAAACCCACTCCCTCCGCGTGCTCTGGTATATTTGCGACAACTACACACTTACTGATCCTTGGTGCTTGAAACATTTTGGCACCCCACATACCTGTAACACTCCGCCCCAAACACTACATGTGGGCACACATTGATTATTGGCTAATCTCTGTTTCTACTGTTCCATGGCCTACCTCCATCCTGCACTTCCCATGTACCCTCTTGGGTCACTTCCAGTTCTGATGAAACTCCCCATCCTCGTCAAAGGAGGGCTTGAGCGACAATAGTGCTTCCTGACCTTGGTATTTGTTAGATCTGGGGTCTCCAGTTGGCAATGGTATACACCTTTGTCCAAATAGGGACCCTAACTTCTAATTCAGGATAAGGGGATTACACTCCTTAATAACCCCTGCTCACCCCCTTGGTAGCTTGGCACGAGTCGACAGGCTTATCTCAGAGGCAGTGTGTTAAGCAATTGTGAATATAAACAGTAATACAGGGAAAACACTACAGATGAACACAACACAGGTTTTATAAAAATAAGTATTCTTTATATAGACTTAAACTCAAGACCACAAACGTCAAAAATCCACAATACTACACTTAAGATTGCTTTAAAGATGATAAAAGTTACTTAGTTCAAGGTGATGATAAATGAAACAAAGTTCTCAACAAAGTACCTGAGTGCGTAACGCAAAGTAAACAAAAGGCTTGCAAAAGGGGAGATGATTCGGTTCCTTGATCCGGGGAAATGATGCATAGTGCCTCAATGCTTGCGCTGAGTAGGGGATGCATCGTAATCCTTACTGGTGCGGAGGTTATACGTAGATTCTCGGTCTGCGGGCCCGTTGCGATGCGCAAGATGGAGCCTTGATGCGATGCGATGATCCGGTTGCGATGCGAGAAGATGGCACCGACGATGTGATGACGCTGCGATGAGGATGCATAGGCGCTCTGACAGCCTTGCAACGACTCTGTAGTTTGGAGCCGCGGCCGGCCCTGCAGCATGCTTCTCCGGTGATGCGATGGCGACTCTCTCGATGGCTTTCTCTTGATTTAAGAGTGCACAGCCTTAATTGTTATATGGTATTTACATAAACCAACCATTTTAGAAAGAGGGTCCAAGGGTAGGTTTAGAGACCACAAACAATCACACACCCCAATCAGACAGTAAATACACAAAAGGGTGATTGTGGGTCTAAGAAAAAATGTTAGATTGAGCCTGCCTATCAAAAAAAATATGAAAAAAGAGGAAGAAAGAAAAAGATTCAATCAAGTACCACAGGATATCCTCACGATTGTAAAGGTACCCATCAGTTTTCGATCGGTTCCGCCCTGTTCATCATTTGGGACTCCTCACACCAAGGAGAGTGATCTTACAACCACTTGATGTCAAGAATAGTGGTTGCCCTAGTGCCCTAGTGTGTCATTTGGTGTAAGGCTGTTAACCGTGAGAACTTATTGAAAGCAGTGCATTTAAATAATAATTATAATGGTGTGATAAAGGTGAAGGAATATAAAATTGGAGAGCAGGGAGAGAAAAAACTTTATTGAGTATCTCCCATGTTTCCAACGTTAAAAAGTGTGCTCAGATATAGTAGGGAAAACAAATATCTACTATGAATGATCAATGATATGGTATTTACAACCAAAAGTTTGAAAAAAATTGTAAAAAATATAAGGTGCTCCTATGGAGGCGCCTCCTGTCCTTCTGGCGTCTTTTGTCCAACAAGATACTAAAGTGCTATCAATGGCGTCATGCTTCTCCGGTGATGCGACAGCAGGCAGCTTCAATGAACACACGCTTCCAGGGAGATACAGCAAATGCTCAATTCTCTGGCGATGCAACAATGTCAGCTGCGGCGGCGACACGCTTAGTCTCAATGTGTCGCGCTTCCAGCTCCCAGCGACACGCAAATGTTTGTAGATAGAATTTCCAGCAAGGAAATTCTAGGGGGGCTGGAGATGAAGTCTTTTGTCCCTGAGACTTCAGCAGGAGGCAAGCACAGTTCAAGCCCTTGGAGAATATTCAGTAGATGATGAAAGTCCTTAAAAAGTTCCTTCTCCTTTCCTTGGCAATGAAGCAACCACTGCAGGCCAACCCAGCAAACAGCACACTGACAGAGGGGCAGTCAAAATCCTGCAGCTTCCTTGGTTCTTCTCCTTGGCAAAAGGTTTCTTGTTCCAGAAGTGATCTAGGGCCAGATGTAGGTAGCCTAATACCAGTCTGTAACGGCCGAAATTACGAATGTTGGCCGTTACCGACCGGTATTAGGCTTTTGAGATGTAGGTGGCCAATTTACAGATTCAGTAATTTACCGAATCTGTATTTTAAGGAATCGATAAATTACTGATTCCTTAAAATACTGAATCGGTAAATTACCGAACCTGCAATGTAGGGAGCTCTCAAATGAGTGAATTGCATAGTTAAGGATTCGGTATTTACCACCAACTAAAAGTTGGTGGTAAATATCAAAAACCTCTGGAAAAGCATTTTTGTGCATTTCCAAAAGTGCCATGTGGCAGACATACATGCCCTTAGGGCAGAGGTCTTCAAACTGTGAGGCGCGCCCCCCTGGGGGTCCGTGAAGGCAGTTCAAGGGGGGCGCAAATGTTTCACTAAGTACTTGTAAACAATGATGACCTGAAAGTGTGGCTTTCTTTGTTTATCTTGTTTCCAGTCCGTCTTCATTTACATGAAGCAGTCGAGGATAGGAGTGCCATCTTTCACGGTGAAGGCCTGACATCTGTTCATGTGTTAAGATTCTGCAAAGGCCTGGACATCGGCATTCATTCTTAACATGGCTTTTCTGTCTAACTACTTTCGTTATCATTCAGAGGTCATTAGTGCAGCAATGGTACACATTTTAAATGGTTTCCTTTTAACATTTTCTATTTAAAGTATGTGTTAATAACAGAAAGAAATACCGGTTGTATGTGATTTTTCTAATATTTGCATGACATTAAATTACTAGTCATGCCAGCAATTGTGTTCCCGAGCCCTGTGGTTGAGAAGTATTTTGTACTTTTTTTTAAGTTCAGGGCAACAGCATAAAGAAACTGCACATGCTCTTAAATTACTCCTTATATAAAAAAAATCAGTGCAAATTCAATTAATTGTTGGCAAATGCACTCTTTCAATTACGAACCATTTATTGGCTAATGCTGTCACTGCAGATGTCTTTCTGTGAGACCAGAGTCAGAGAACTGAATTCAACTTGGCACAGTGCAGAATACTGACATGTATTTACAGTGGTCTGAGCTCCTAACACGTAACAGAAAACACTGAAAATATTTAAGTAATTCTTTTTAAGTTGTAATACCATGAAATAGGCTGGCACACAATAATTTGGTATATATTATGAAAACAAGTAGGTCCCAAGAATACATTCTCATAATAGCTAACCTAGTGTAGACATTTTTATAAGATCATTAAGGGACACTTTTTAAAAATCGGCATCCTTACATTATCTTTCAAAAAAGTTATTAATGTTTCTCGACATGAAACTTCAAGTGGCTCTTTAAATTAACTCACTTTAGAGCCCTCTTCCCTGACCTCCCACCTTCTGCACATTCCAAGTACTCAAGGTCACCATTAACAATTCAGGGATTTTTGTTTTTAACACAATATATGGGAACTGTTTTGTAAAATTAAAAACACCTTGGTCCCCGTACACCTAGCCAATTTTACCCCTGTTTTGATTCAGATGTCCTCTCAGGTGATTAAAGTGTGGTAAATATTTAATTTACGATCATAATTTCTATGCAGGTAAGTACTTAATCAATAATAACTCAATCGGAAAGAAGGAGGCAGAGTCCGTGGTGTTAGAGTTCTTAGGGGTTTTATTCCTTAAAAAGGAATGGTCATAGCTTAGCTATCATGTTCCCGCAACCACACAGGGTTCAGGAAGGGATAGAAGAGTGCGCACCACATTTTATTGACAGTACATAGCTTATATACTTAATTCATTGTCATAGAAAAGCATGTGGTAGGCGTAACAGCTGAGAGAAGACAAGATAACAGTATCCACGTGTTAGCAATACGTAATCAGAAGGCGTGAACTAGAGGTGTGTGCTAGAAACGTCACCAGATAGGTGTCATAGAAGGGGTGGCACTAACAGAAATGTTGCAATGTCAGCAGAAATCGGAAACTTGGATGCGCGCGCAGCTGCATGACGTGTGATTGACGTGAGACAGGAGGGTGCAGGAAACTTGACATTTACACTGACGGAAAGAGACAGAAGTCTGGCATGTCAGATCAACTTGTACTTCTATCATATCTGATATCTGATGTTTGGGAACCATACTATCTGGAGGGAAAGGTCTCTGGGGCAGAAGCTAATCTATACTGACTGTGAGTGCGTGTATAAGCGCCTGAGTGTCTGCATGAGAAGCGTGGGGGCATGGGCCTTCCATGGGAGCATGGTAACAGAAGCTATGAATTACTTGCACGGAGACAGGTTGGCCCTTTGCTCTACAGATGAGGGAGATGTTTACTGAAGCTAGCAGGCAGGAATGTATTTTCGAGGAGCGGAACAGATAACTCGAAGGTTATAGTCAGTCTTGGCAGGCAGCAGGCTGAGCTGAGCACGGTGGGCCGCGCTAGAAGTAAGTCAGAGTTCACGGGTACAGAGGCAGCCGGGGCTGAGGAATTTAGAGTCAGAAGCCAGAAAAATGGCTTGATGGCAGAAATTCAGGGCCTACTTTGCCAGAGCTGAAAAACGTGTAGGGTACACTACAAAAAGACGTTGGCATAGCATACTTAGGAACGGACTATTCAACCCATTCAGGGTGGGTCTGAAAGAGGACATGTTAACGTTGGACGCAAATGTATTTGCGTCTTCGTAACTGGCACAGGAGGGAAGTTACATGCACTTTAAGCTGGTACATGGAGTCGGTGGGGTACACGCTAGGGAACACAATCTTGACCATAAAATTTATATTTCCTCATTCCCTCCTTGTTCCCTACGGACCCTTCATGATATATCGATCCTCATGAATCGATCAGTTTGTTCTTGTAACATCATTTGCTCTTCTTTCTTTCTTTCACGTTTTGAGAGTAAACTAGAATGTTCAATGCACACAGTCCACAATCGCTGGCCCACACTGTAGGCACAGGCAGCAACTGAATACTAGGACTAGGCCAATGCCTAGGAAGGATAAGATCTTCCATCCCCAAGCGGTTAACGTTGTCCAGAACCAACCGGACCAAGTCCAGGTGCCTGGATTCTGATGTATCAGATTTGCAATTTTATGAAGACGTGTAATAGCTTGATATACAGATGGTGCGTTTTGGGGGATGAAAATACAGCAACTTGACCCGATGACCTTACAGGCTCCACCTCTATCTGCCAAGATGACGTCAATAACAAGACGATTCTGAAGAACAACAACCCGCATAGCGGACTGCTCTTCTGTTAAGTTACCTAAGGCGGAGGCAGTTTCATTCACTACTGCTTCAAGGGTTCTAGTTAATCTGCGTATCAGTTTACTATTTTGGACGGGACCTAAAAAGAAAAAGAATCCTTTATTAAAATCGGTGTATTGTTCCCATGCTGTTTCTGTATAATCGACAAGTGAGATATCTCTTCTGAGTCTATTCTTTGCTAGATTTGTATTTCTGTGATAGTCAGGAGGAGCTAGAAAAACAGGTGGCAGAAGGAATGCAATGTAACAGGTACCATCCCAATCTGGAGGTAAGCGTATGTATGCGGTATGACCACAAACAAAATAGGAATGACGGGTAGCTCTAAAAGAAGACATGCCTTGATCACTGAATTCGACCACAATAGTACATTTACTATGGCCTAAGTGTACTGAACCTTTCTTGCTGACACATAATTCACCAGTGACTGGTAGTACTGACATAGCGGGCAGAACTGGAACAGGTTCGGATTCAACTGTAAGGATCATAAGGTTAATTGTGTAATTACCTAGTCCATAAACTTCGTTTTCTAGATCAGTTCCTATTCTAATGGGGAGTCCCTTCTTGTCAGGATAACAGGCATTAAGCAGAACTAAGTTCAAGTTTCCCCAAACCCAGCTCCCTTTGAAAACAGCAATATCAGGATCTACGGAATTTATTATTCTAAACCAGGCACCGCAGGAGCCATTGTGAGTGAACGGGTACGGAAAGAGGGGCAGAGCTCCCTTGTATTTCTGGTAGGGAGGGAGTCGGCCACATATCCAGCAGTTGGTAGCATTGTTAGTCTGATGGGAATGATGTAACATACTAATGAATGTGTTGTTGCGCAGCGCAAGTCTGTAAGAAAGTTCATGTGGAGGTAGCTTACTAAAAGAATGTTCAGCAGAAACATTATAAGCAGATTGTTCACGCTTGAAAATAGGGTAATAGATGGGGAGCAAGATGCTCGCAATTATTATCAGAACACTTAGAAAAAACATAATTAATAATGTCACCATACAGTGACTACGTAGTGATTTGCAATATGTACGTTTCTTTAGTTGTCTTTCTCTCTCTCTATCTCGATCTAGGGGGTACATGTCAGAAACTATTTAACCGATTCACCTAGGGGAGGACTTAAACAATTAAACTGTCTGACTTGCTAGATCGGAGCTTCATACGGTACTCCTCTTGGGGAGTTTTCTCTCGTTCGGAAGTTTTAAAGTCACTAGTTCTGATACAGTCTTTGGTGGGGGTGGACGAGCCTGGATCTGGTTTCAGTTCATTGTATTTCTTGATATGGCTCGTGTGGACCCACCCCTTTCTGCCTTCCAGCTTCACTGCGGTCCTCGTTGTAAGAAGGACGGTCTTTGGCTCCTTCCAGCGGGGCTCCAGCGGACTCTTTCTGTCGAAGTTCCGTACTAATACTGTGTCACCAGGACGGACATCATGCGGCTTTACATCGGTGTTGTCGGGGAAAGCTGCGGCAACCTGTGAACGACATGATTGGAGTGCAGACATCAAGGAGGCAAGATAATCTGTCAACATGTTACTATCAACATCAGTGATCTTTTTCGGAATAGGCGTCCCCCACATATTCGGTGGTCTACCAAAGACCACTTCGTACGGGGATAGTCCTGATCTTGAATGGGCAACCATCCTCATGTAGAACAGTGCCACGGGCAGGGCGACTATCCAGTCGACCCCTTTCTCTTTACATATTTTTGCAAGGCGTGTCTTTAATGTCTGGTTATGCCTCTCAACAAGGCCTGCGGCTTCGGGATGTCGGACACAATGGAATCTCCACTGGTATCCTAGCAATAGGGAAACCTGCTTCATTAATTCAGATGAGAATGGCTGACCGTTATCTGAGTACACGATACGAGGCAAGCCGTACCGTGGGAAAAATTCACGAACCAGCTGCCTGGCAGTGGTCGGAGCAGTATAATCTGGGACGGGGTATGCTTCGGTCCAACGGGACAGTGCACAAACAATTACGAGGACATATTTGAATCCTCGACAACGGTCCATCTGGATATAATCCATCTGGAGGACTTCAAAAGGGTGATCGGGAGGATGAAATCCACCTTGCTCTACAGGGACGCTTTTACCTGGATTGAACTGACAACAGATCATGCAAGTACGCACTTTCTGTTTTGCTGCTGCTCGTAAGTGTTTATTGCTCCAAAGATTTTGTAAACTGTCTAGCATTGCTTTTTCTCCTAGGTGGGCTGGACTATGTGCTGTATTAACCATGACTTGAACCATAGAGTCAGGGAGAAACCATGTAGATTTTCCCTTCGTCATCCAACCTTGTTCTGTTTGAATCCCTCCTAGTTCAGTCCATTTCTTTATTTCATCTGGAGTAGCATGTGCCTGAATATCGATTACATCTAGTGTGGGATCCCTGACTGTCATACAATTGGTCGGTCCTATTGTCTTTGTCATGTCAGTTGTCTGAGTGTGAGTCAGTGCTGTATGTTTTGCTGTCTGGTCTGCCAGGTCGTTACCCTGGGAAACAGAATCTGTAACTTTAGTATGTGCTTTACACTTCATGACGGATATGCCTGAAGGCAGATGTATTGCTTCTAACAGTGCTTGAATGAGGGGACCATGTTGAATCTTGGCACCATGAGAGGTCAGAAAACCTCGTTCTTGCCATAACATACCGAAGTCGTGTACAACTCCGAACGCATAACGGGAATCAGTGTATATGTTGACATTTCTGTTCTTGGCTAGAATACAGGCTCGGGTCAGAGCAATAAGCTCTGCTGCTTGAGCGGACAGTGTGTCAATACGATGTGTTTCTTTTACTTCGGTTTCAGTGGTCACTGCATAGGCGGCCACTAATTCTCCTGTACTTGTTCGCATACATGAACCATCCACATAAAGTGTCAGGTCTGGATTTGTCAGTGGAACATCTGTTAAGTCTCGTCGAGGCTTTGTAACTGCATTAATCATTCCTATACAATCATGCGGGGCTGGATCTGTCATAATTGTAGGTAACAATGTTGCGGGGTTCAGGATGCTGCAACGTCGGATTTCTATGTGAGGCTGGAATAGCGTCAATTCATAACCTGTCAGTCGTGCTATAGTCAAGTGTTGAGTCTGGGTTCTGTTTAAAAGAACCTCTACAGAATGTGGAACTTGTACTGTTAACTGATGCCCTAGGACAATTGAATCACTTTGTCTGATTGCTAATGCTGTTGCTGCTACAGACTTTAAGCACGCAGGGAGTGCCTGGGCTACTGAATCCAATGTACTTGAAAAATAAGCGCAAGGCTTATATGAACCTGCTTGATCTTGGGTGAGGACAGACAATGCTGTACCATCACGTTCTGTAACAAAAAGTGTAAACGGCTTGCTGTAACATGGTGTTGCTAAAACTGGTGCTTGGCATAATGCTTTCTTTAGTTCCTCAAAGGCTTGTGTATGTTCCTGAGTCCAAGGGAGGACAATCGAAGTCGCTGCCTCCTGTGTTGTTAACTGGATGAGTGGTTTAGCTAGAAATGCATATTGAGGAATCCATTGTCTGCAGTACGAGGTGAGGCCTATGAAGGCCCGCACTTCCTTTTGTGTCCGGGGTCGTGGCATATTTACAATTAACTGAATGCGATCGGGAGTGAGCTGTCTCCCCACTTTGGACAGCAAGTGACCCAAGTACACAACTTGCTGACCACAGAATTGTAGCTTCGAAGGAGACACCTTGTGTCCCTTGTCGGCCAAGTAATGTAAAACTGTCAGTGATGCTTGTTCACATTCGGGCTCACTTCGTGCGGTGATCAGCAGATCATCGACGTATTGCAGTAAAGCGGTGTTAACTGGCATTTGAATACAATCTAGTTGTCTTTTCAGTGCTTGACTATAGATGCTGGGGCTTTCTGTGAATCCTTGAGGTGCGCGGGAAAATTTGAAACTTCGTCCATTTAAACTGAATCCGAAGAGATATTGGCTCTCTGGATCAATAGGTACACTAAAGAAGGCGTTCTTGAGGTCAATTACAGTAAAGAACGTTGCCTCTGAATCAATAGCAGTCAATAGAGAAGAGATATCGGGGACCACAGGGTATTGTGGTACAATACATTTATTTAGCTCTCGAAGATCAATCACCAGCCGATATACTGGCGGTGCATTGGGATCAGTACGTTTAAGAATTGGAATGATAGGTGAATTACAGATATTTGAGTCGGTCTCTACGACCACTCCTTGGGCAATGAGCTCTTCAATGATTTTCAGTAAAGCCACTACAGCATCGGGTGGTAACTTGTATTGTCTGATTCGTGGTAGAACTACTCCTGTCTTGAGTGTAACACGGTATGGTGTAATATGCATACAACCTACATCAGTTGGGCCTGTTGCCCACAGGTGATCTGGTACATTTTTCAATCTGACATCGAATTCTCGCACAACATAATGACCCTTGAAATCCCGCAGAAAAAGTCTAACTCCCTCCGGGGAACAGCATATTATAGCTCCTAGAGCCTTCAATGTTTTAATTCCTAACAGATTTTCTGGACATGATTTCGTAAGTAACAAGTCTGTAATACGTGATAATGGACCCACAGCCAGGGAGACTGGTTCTGATACTTCATTTATAATGGGCTGTCCTGAAAAACCAAGGGAAACATTCTGTGAGCCTGAGAGGGGTGCCCCTGGGACTTCATCATGGCTGATTGTGGTGCGGCTTGCCCCTGTGTCAATTAAAAACTTTCTATCCTTTCCCAATACTTGACTGTGTACATAAGGACCTTCTTGATCTACAGGAATTTCAATAAGAGGCAAGCCCAATTCCCTCTCTAGGCTGTTTCATGTGTATCGCTGATAATCGGGGTAAGCAGATTGGGCATACTGGTACATTTGTTGGGAAACTTGCTGAGTCGCGGCAAGAGGCTGTGGCTGAGATACCGCTACTGTCTGTGCTGTATGGGATGAAGCATGCATAGGCTGTGTGTTCTGTGAGGTCTGTACATTCTGTGGAGTCTGTTGCTGAACCTGATCTTGTCTTGGTGGATGCGGTCTCTCTTTAGTTTTACCTGTTGCTATATTGTGTTTCAGAACCGGGCATTCATGTACATAGTGACCTGGTTGCTTGCAATAATTGCACGTCCCTTTAACAGGACCTGCGGAATGATTTGTCTGATTCGTACCTTTCCTATTTCCGTCGGTATGTACCGACTGGGCTACTAACATTTTCATTTTTGTGTCTTTCATACGTTTCTGTTCCTGATCTTGTTCTTCTCTAATTCTATTCTGGTGGTATTGTAACATTTGTAACATCTGTGATGGCGTATTTGCTTGCCATGTACTCTCGACCTTGTACACACGGTTTTTTAACTGCTAACAGGGAATTCTCGACTAGCTTTGATACAAAAAGATGCGGGTACGATTCGCTACTTGGTTTGAGACCGCTATTAATAATAAAACATTTCTCGAATCTTGAATAAAAATCACTAGTATCTTCATCGGGTTTCTGTTTACATGCTGAGATGGCATCCCAGTCTTCTTTTCTAGTTGTTAGTAATCTTGGCAGAACCTGTACTATTAAACCTGGTAATGCTTTAGTTTTGTCCCCGAGGCCTACCCCTGGGACACGCTTGCTTTCTTCGTCTTCTATTTCTGCCCATGCAATCTTTTTGTCTCCCACCTCCCATTCCTTTTCCTTAAGTTTCTCGTATATGCCCGTAGGCAGCAGTACCTTTAACATTTTCATGATATCTTCATATGTGTAATCCCCCATCAGTAACATGTCTTTAAGCTCTCGGTGGAAACCTGCAGGGTCTTTATCATGGCTCGGTACTAGTTTCTTCATTTCTAACAGTTCTAACTTAGTCAGTGGCGTGTGTACATACACGCGTTTCAAGAGATGATCCGCACCCATAACTGGGTGTACTTCTCGTAAGGGGTTCTGACTTTCAATGCCACTCAGGCATTCCATACGATACATTTTTCTTTCTGGGGGTGGAGCGGGAGCGTATCCAGAGCTTGCAAAAGTGTCATATCTATGTCGCTGTTCTAGAATTATCTGTATTAACTTGGTACTTAGACCTCTCCATCTATCCATGAGTAGTGCTTCTAGAGTTTCGTGTAAGGGACCTGGATCGGAATGTTTATTTCTGTATTTCGTGAGGAGGTGCTGCATCATGTATACACCTGCTAATTTCTGCTCGTCTGGGGAGAGGTTCAGGAATGTCTGTGCTACGGTGTCATCATTATACATATCCGGATTTTCAGCCCATAATATGGCTGACCGGGCTAGTTCCTGTTCATCCATTGAATTCAGTATGTGGTACCCTACTCGGTCTCGGAGTCTTTTATCAGTCTCCTGGAACTGATGTTCAGAAGAATTCGGGTTAGTTAAGGCAGAGAGAAAAACTTTCTTGCTTTCTGGACGGATACCTTTCCTAAGGTAAGTTCCCTTACCTACATACGCTATAGTATCTGTAGTATTTTCTGTTTCTTCGAGTTCTTCCTCCTCCTCGGAGGAGGCCCTTTCATTCTCTTTTTCGTGCATCTCTATCACTGCTTTTCTTATTTTCTTGTACATACTGGCTATGCAAGCCCCCTTATCATGTTTTCCTTCAGATATATTTTGACCCCACTTGTTTAGTGCATTTAACTCGCTCTGATCTGTCTCAGGCCTATCTCTTTCTCTTATTAGGCAATTTATGAAAAAACGTAGTATCTGTGCTTGAACGTCAACTTTCTGACGCTCCATGGCATCCTTAACACTGTCAGGGTCTTTACCAGTCTGAATGAACTGATATATTCTATCTAGGCGCTCCTTCATCCCTGAAAATAACAGCAGGAAATCAGTAGCAGATCTTAACCGTAGTGAGGCCATCATCATTCTGTCGTTTTTGCCGGGTACTGGATCATATCTGCAAACTGAAAGTTTTTCTTTGAGTATGTCAAGACGGGGTAACTTGAACGTGAGAGGACTCTGCATATCCCTAAGGTTTACTCTGTGTGTCAATGGTGGGGTGTGAAAACCCCCTGTCGCACCTCCTGAAGCGGAAGCTTGGGCATTATCTCTCTGAGGAGTCTGTATCTGAACTTGAATTTGTCCTTTGGTAACGTCAGGTAGACGTGGTTTCGGTAGATCTATTTTAACTGCGGGAAGTGGTGGAGCTGGAGGAATCTGTTGTGGAACTGGCGGAATATGATCTTGGGGCGGGTTACCACCCCCATCCCTGTCGTTAGGCAGGGTGCGGACAGGCAGATTGGTGTAAGCGGGTGCTACATCTTCTAGGTAGGAATTCAGGAATATGTCTTTAGTGGTCCTGTGATTTACTTTAGTTGGCACTAATGGTGGCGGCAGATTTTTCGGTATTTCTGAAATGGCCTCAGGCGAACCCTCGGCCGCGAGATACATACCGTTTACGAGGTTATTTCGTGCACGGTCTACTTGCTCTGTTTTTACTCGGATCCCTTCAGTAACTAATTCGTTTTCTTGAGCTTTATCTGATTCTCTAAGTCTGTCTTCTCTACGTAGTGCTTTTTCAGCACGCTTATGTGATTCCTTACGCCAAAACTCTATGGCGTCTTTCTGAGATTGTCTGGCTTTCTTTTTCCATAGTGCTTCTTCTACCTTCATGATGCACTCAGCATCCCATGTTCCAGTAACTGGCCATCTGTGTCTCTCGTCTAGATGCTTTGTGTAATCGGCCCATAAATCTAGATACAATATGGCATCTAAGCCATGTTTGTGGTACATGAAATTACCTGGAGTGTCCCTAGGGGGAATAGGGATTTCTTCCTCCAGTATCCCTTTCCTAGTTCCTATCTGCTTTAGCTTGTTGAAAAACGGCATCTTGTTTCTACTTAGTACTGAAAGCTCGATCTTACCTACTTAATACTGAATTCAGCTATTTATACAAGAACGCACAATAATGCACAAAAAAGACAGTCACACTCACACCACGACATTAATCACATAAAAACATTTAAAACATATATCACTACCCCTTTTTACTGAAGTACTGCTAAACAGCACAGATACACTGTCTAAAAACAGTGCAGAAACTTGAAATTACAGATGTACTGCTAAACAGCACAGATACACTGCCTAAAAACAGTGCAGACCGGACTTGTGTACCCAAACCCGTCTTGATACGACCCAGCAATGGTACTCACCGGGAAGCACGGAAAATCGGAAGGCCTCGGAAAACTCGACTGGACTGGACTCGGCTTAACTTCGGAAAACTTCGAAAAACTTCGGGAAACTGGTGGGCCTCTTGACACCTCGGACCTTGCTTCCTTCGGCTAGGCTCTGGTCGGGATCCTCCGCACTCCTCACCGCCTCGTCTGGGTACTGATCGCAGTCTTCGTCACCTCCGTGGGCCAGAGGGAGATGCAGGAAATCCTGCCGGTACGCGTAGTTTCCGTCAAGCTGAAGGCAGGGTACAGAGCTTGCAATGCACCAACCGGCGCGTGAGGTGGGGGAGGGGTCCCTGTTCGGGCGCCAAAATGTGGTAAATATTTAATTTACGATCATAATTTCTATGCAGGTAAGTACTTAATCAATAATAACTCAATCGGAAAGAAGGAGGCAGAGTCCGTGGTGTTAGAGTTCTTAGGGGTTTTATTCCTTAAAAAGGAATGGTCATAGCTTAGCTATCATGTTCCCGCAACCACACAGGGTTCAGGAAGGGATAGAAGAGTGCGCACCACATTTTATTGACAGTACATAGCTTATATACTTAATTCATTGTCATAGAAAAGCATGTGGTAGGCGTAACAGCTGAGAGAAGACAAGATAACAGTATCCACGTGTTAGCAATACGTAATCAGAAGGCGTGAACTAGAGGTGTGTGCTAGAAACGTCACCAGATAGGTGTCATAGAAGGGGTGGCACTAACAGAAATGTTGCAATGTCAGCAGAAATCGGAAACTTGGATGCGCGCGCAGCTGCATGACGTGTGATTGACGTGAGACAGGAGGGTGCAGGAAACTTGACATTTACACTGACGGAAAGAGACAGAAGTCTGGCATGTCAGATCAACTTGTACTTCTATCATATCTGATATCTGATGTTTGGGAACCATACTATCTGGAGGGAAAGGTCTCTGGGGCAGAAGCTAATCTATACTGACTGTGAGTGCGTGTATAAGCGCCTGAGTGTCTGCATGAGAAGCGTGGGGGCATGGGCCTTCCATGGGAGCATGGTAACAGAAGCTATGAATTACTTGCACGGAGACAGGTTGGCCCTTTGCTCTACAGATGAGGGAGATGTTTACTGAAGCTAGCAGGCAGGAATGTATTTTCGAGGAGCGGAACAGATAACTCGAAGGTTATAGTCAGTCTTGGCAGGCAGCAGGCTGAGCTGAGCACGGTGGGCCGCGCTAGAAGTAAGTCAGAGTTCACGGGTACAGAGGCAGCCGGGGCTGAGGAATTTAGAGTCAGAAGCCAGAAAAATGGCTTGATGGCAGAAATTCAGGGCCTACTTTGCCAGAGCTGAAAAACGTGTAGGGTACACTACAAAAAGACGTTGGCATAGCATACTTAGGAACGGACTATTCAACCCATTCAGGGTGGGTCTGAAAGAGGACATGTTAACGTTGGACGCAAATGTATTTGTGTCTTCGTAACTGGCACAGGAGGGAAGTTACATGCACTTTAAGCTGGTACATGGAGTCGGTGGGGTACACGCTAGGGAACACAATCTTGACCATAAAATTTATATTTCCTCAAAAGGGGGTGGGACGAAGGAGGCCAACAGGGTCATATTCAGATCCCTGATTGTCATGACCTCTTGGGCCTCAGACTAATGGCTCAGGAAAAAGCGGAACAGAGCAAAATCCATGGATAGAGTCAAAGAGATGACCCTGAAAAAAAACAAGCACTATGTGGGGTCTATTTTTTTTAATTCACAAATGGACAGAGACAGCTGTCCCACTTCCTGAATGAGATGCTCTGAAGAAGGTTTTGAGAAATGTGATTTGTTACATTTTTTTTTTTTTAGTACCATCACTACCATTAGTGCAACAGGTGCATTGGCACTGGGGCATTGGTGTGAGGAGTCATTACACCCCAATTAAGGATATGTGGGTGGAAAGAAGCCATTTTCCTCATTGGTAATGGGGCCCAAGTCCCCATGATGCACAGGGAACAGGTCCCAAGCAACAAAGGGGACGAAATGTGGGACTTTTGTTTTACACAAAAAAAGGGCAGACATCCTGCTTTAGGCCTCAGGTCTAGCAGAAATAGCCCAGTAGGGCCGGCAGAGGAATAGGTACGATTTCTCCTGCAGGTGCAGTGTCACCGGGTCCCAAGGGTGTGAGGTGACAACTAAGCCCCTATTATGGCTTTTTTTTACCATCATTCCTGTCTTATATTAGGGCTCAATGCTCCCTTGTTGTGCCAGTGTTGCTTTGAGCAATGAACCAATGGCACCAGAGAGAAGAACATTGCAGCAGAGGAGATACCTTAGCTAAGGCCTCAGAGATAGAAATGTGGATGGTGGATGAACAAGGGGCAGAGGAGACATCCAGCTTCACAAGGCATTAGCTCTTGTTAGTGAGGCAGATGCAGTGGTGCCCTGCCCAAGATTGTGAAGGTCCCCCTGCCCACAATTATGACACTCTTACTTTAGAATAGAGGCATGCTGGATAGCATTAGGGCTGAGGGTAACATTGCTGCAAAGAGGCGAGAAACACATGGGATCTAATTTGTTCTGGAAGAGACTCAGAGTCTGTTTCAAAATTGGGTTGATGGCCATGCTTGGCGGGAAAGGGGTGAAAGAGTCAAAGGAGATACCCTGCTTCTCAGGGCTGCAGCTATGATTAGTGCAGAAGGTGCAGTTGCATTGGGGCCCAGGAATAGCGGGTGGGGTTCACAAACCCCCAAATAACAGGAATAGATTTTTCTTCTATTTCATGTTTTGTAGTATATTTTCTCATAAGTCGCACATTTAGTGTGGCTTATGCGATACAAAAAAAATGGCCATGAAATGATCTCATACACACCACCCCCTATGCTCAGCCATGCTCTTCTTGCTTTCTACAGTCTTTACATAACATTTTGAAGGGGTCCCGACTTCAAAATGTTTTAGGAATGGGGGCTCACAGTAAAAATGTTTGAAGACCTCTGCCTTAGGGCATGTATGTGTGCCACATGTGCACACATGCACGATTCAGGGGTGTAACGGGGTGTCAATGTGACACCCTGCCACCCTAGAATGTGTTCCCCCATTAACGAATCGGTATTTACTGATTCGGTAAATCCCATTCATTCCTATAGGCCTCCAGGCCCATAGGAATACATGGGAATTACCGAATGAGTAAATACAGATTCGGTAAATATCGAATCGTACCAATTCAGTAATACTTACCAAATTATTTCCTACATAGCATTTGCCGATTCTAAAATACCGAATTGGTAAAATTCGGTATTTTAGAATCGGTAAATTAGGATTACCTACATCTGGCCCCTAATTTCTTGGGATTAGGGTCCCAATATTTATACCCCAAAATTCTTAGTTCTCTAAAGGCAGAGAGGTCAAACCAGTTCCTGAGCACTTTGTGTACAGGACTTTCTCCTTCCTTTAACTGCCAGGGCAGAGACATCAGCCGCCCCACAGGAAGTGGAGCCAGCACAGGGGAGGGAAAGCACAGCTCTGGAGCACTTTGTTGACAAGATTCCTTCTCTCCTTCTACAATGCAGGGCAGAGACATCAGACAAGCCACAAGAGGTGGAGCCAGCATTATCGAGGGAAGGCCCAGCCCTATTCAGGTCCCAGGTGCAACTCCCGCTACCATCTAGATGCAGATCTCTCTATTCACCACTGGGCTGCCCCAGCCTGTCTCCTGGAATCCCCCAGCCCTGTCAATCATAAACCCAGACAAGGAATACACAACCTCGCAGAGGCAGGCCTGGAAAGTTAGGCAAGAAAATAGCTACTTTCTAAAAGTGGTATTTTCAAACACAGAATATTAAAACCAACTTTACTAAAAGATGTATTTTATCATTCTATGTTCAGCCATACTAAATTCGAATTTCTACCATGTTCCATGAGTCAGTTAGGATTATAAGAATGTAATAATCTAACTGCCCATTCTAGCCTAAGGAGAACAGATAGCCTTGCAATAGTGAAAAACTAAAATGGCTGTAATTCGGGACATGCTACACACACCAGAAAATGTCCTATCTTATACTTACAATGCACCCTGCCCTTGAGCCTACCATAGGGGTGTCTAACATGACGCAAAGGGAAGGTATAGGGACTGGCAAGTGGGTGCACTTGCCAAATCGACATGGCAGTCACAGACTGCACACAAGCTTTACAAAGGCAAGCCGGAGGCACACTTTACAAGCTGCTTCTGTGGGTGGCACAACCAGTTTGCAAGCCCAACAGCAGCATTTGATTTACAAGCCCTGGGCACACATGGTTCACTGTACTAGGGGCAGACAGGCAAATCAAATAACCCAGTCATGGAATTACCAATTAGTACATCAATTTAACATAGGGAGCACTTGCACTGTGGCACTGAATAGCAGTGGCACAGTGCCCAAAGCAACTAACCAGCAAAAAAATATCAAAACAGAGGAGGCAATCCTTCAAAAATGGAAGGGGGACTCACGCCAATGATGCCAGGTCTAACAGTATTACATGATGAACTTTTCAGTACTGAATTGTGCTCTGCAATTAGAGTATTTTGACTTGAATACAGATTTGGTTGCATCACAGGCAACCCTGTGAGAGGCCTTTAAGGCATACATCAGGGCCGTCTACATAGCTAAACACTCTGGTGTATTGCGGGGCTTGCGTTGCAGACTGGCCTGTGTTGAGGGTCAACTGATGGACCAAGATAAAGAAGCTACACAGCAAACCACTAGCTCTCAACTTCATAAACATACCACACTAATAGACACATTCCCTGAACTAGCGGAGCGAACTGTGATCAATATAGGCAAATATACACAGGCTCACCGATATGGGGAGGGCGAGAGGCCTGGGCGCATATTGGCTAGGTTGTTGTCACCTCCCATGGCTGCCTCATACATCTCAGAACTGAGACGTGGGGATGCCACCAGCACTACTAATACAGAATGAGCTACTCAGCTACTACACCCACCTCTATTCCTCTTGCCATAATGGGGAACCCCCCCAGTTGGCGCAATACCTCGCTGAAATAGCTATGGTATGGTTGTCTATGGCCTAGCAGCAATTTCTGAGTGAATATTTTACTACCGAAGAAATGGTGCTTGCCATAGATGCCTTGGATGGTGCTAAGGCTCCTGGCCTCGACAGCTTCACCTGGGCCTTTTATTAGGTTTATAAGCAAATATTGGTGCCACACCTCCTTGCCATGTATTCGGAGGCACTCGAGGCAGGTACACTTCTGCCCACATTATGGGAAGCAGTCATCACACTCCTACTTAAAACCTGGAAAGATCCCCATTTATGTAGCTCTTACTACCTCTGTCCTTGCTTAATTCTGATAAGACACTAGCAAAATTATTAGCCATGCGTCCTTCCCTATTGTTGGAACAAATCATCTCCACTGGGATTTGCTCCACACTGCTCTACTTCCCTAAATCTTCACGCAGTTTTTGCAGTACTTAATAGGGTTTCTCCAACAACACCCACTGAAGTGGCCCTTTTTCGATACAGAGAAAGCATTTGAATCCTTATAATTGACCATCCTACATGCCATGCTCCATAAATTAGGGTTCCCGCAAGGCTTCACCTCACTGATCATGCTGTCACACTCCCAACTGGCCACTTGAATCAGAGCCAATGGTACTCTGTCCCTTTTTATTTGCTGTCAACAGGGGGACAAGACAGGGATGCCTGCTGTCCCCATTGCTCCTCCTTATAGCAATGGATCCCCTTGTGCGCCATCTACAGAAAGAACATATCTGCAGGGGAATGCAGTTTAATACGGGGCTACTCTTAATTTCCCTATCCGCAAATGACATCCTTCTGTTCATACATCACACGTGAGATAGTCCTGTACAGGGAATTCTCAGGCCTGCAAATCAACTGGGAGAAGTCCAAACTGTCCCACTTACTAACTTGACAGCCTCAATGAAGTTCAAACAAATTTCCCCTGACATGGTGCAATGAACATCATCGATACCTTGGCATACACTTAAACCGTGACAAAGACCAAGTCATAATATTGAATCATGGCCCAGCAATTGAAAAACTAACATCGCAGGTAGACCGTTGGATTTGCCTTCCTCTTTCCATGGCAGGCAGTATCACCATCATTAAAATGGTAGTGCTGCCCCAACTCCTTTATTTATGTTTCAATGTGCCCATACCACTTCTAAACAACTTCTTTATGACCCTCTGTAGCCTATTACTGCAGCTTATTTGGGCACATAAACAGCCCAGAATTTGCTTGTATGTCCTCAAATTCCCTTACGAACTAGGAGGATTTGGTACATTTCCACATGTATAACCTAGCAGCACAGTGCAGTTTGTACACTACTTGTCTCACCCTGATGCGTGCCTCCCTTGAGGGAGGAGGCGGAGCTAGCGACCATGATGGCTGCTTTGAACTGAAGCTCCGTGTCGGACCCGCTCTCAAACATCCGAAGCGGCACTTCACTGTGATCAAATTCCCTCTGGATGCATATTTCCCACAATCTGAATGCCTCCTGATCTTAGCAAGCTTAAAACCACCTTTCTGTGATCCTGATCATCCGCAAAATGTCCTGCAGAGTCCCCATATGGGAGTGAGCTAAGATGGTGCCCGGAGATCTACGCAAGAGGACTCGAGCCAGGTACTGTGATACTGCTTACTTTCCACTTGAACTCCCAGTGGTGGTCCCCCTCACCCCACAGTAGCGCAGTCCTGTCAGCTGATCCCCTGGGGGTAGCTTCCTTGAGGAGTTGGTTGGTGATCCCCCTCTGCAGTGCTGGCATAGCGAAACCCGAATCCCCTTCCCCTTTGCGGGACACTCAAACTGCCACCGGCGATCTAGCGTTAAATTCATCCACGGTGCTCAGCTCATGATTATTTCAGACAGTACTGATCATTATGCTGCCGTAGGGAGACATGGTCTTTAACTGAAAGGTCTCAATTCCACAGAGGCACTGCCAGGACAAAATGGTGGCTGGTTGAATTGGCTCGGAGCAGACCAACTCCTATACTCTGGGGGGGTGGCAAAGGCTCTGTCTGTTCCTCGATGAACACCACAGTCTTGTGACAGGCACCTACGGCCCGCAACATCACCCAAGCACACACAGGCCGTCCAACCCTCACCCCCTCAAATACACCCAACATCTAGTACCTCCCATACACGGCATGAACCCCGCCAGCCTGGGCCACTCTTCAAGTAATCTGTCTTTCATGAGCTTCCCCTTTGGGGCAGCAAGCAATGGAGAATTCATTTGTGTAAGGAGATCCCTGACTCCAACATGGTGCCCGTGGGAGCTACAATCATCAGGAAACAGAGATTGAGGGATCTCAAACGACCAGGGTGCCCGACCTCATCATGGCCTCCACACAAATGGACTAAACACCTAGGCTCCTACCTTCTATTTTACTATTTGTCACCCTTGAAACACCTCCACCCACACCGTACTCCTTGGACTGGCACCTCAAGCTTACTCTAGTGAGGCTAGGGGTGCTCCCCGACCACCCTCCCCCCCTGGCTCACCCACCATGACATTAATTTGGGGATCTTCCTCCGACCGTTGAGACTTATCTAGCTGACCGATGTCCGGTGGAGCTACCTGTTAGCTAAAGAGGAGATGGGTTGTGGATTTCTCCCTCGGCCATCACCTACCCAGCCGTTGTATTCTCCCCTTACCCTTTTTCCCTTCCCCCTATGCTTCTACGCTCCACTTTTCTCATCTTCCTATGCTCTTTAAAATGCTTTGCTTTTTGACTGAGACCTTGCTATTTGGCCTTGGCCCAGTGGACCGACCTGATGGCTAAAGAGGAGATGGGCTGTGGACTTCCTCCTAGTCCGTCACATACCCAGCCGGACTTGGGGCAGATTTCCCTTTGATACATTAGGTACTGGGTGGCTGGTATGTTTCCTCTACTATCTCTACAGCTTTATCTACATTGCTAAGGTTCTGATTCAAGTTTACTCATGGCTTCCTGATGAAGGCTGATTGCCGAAACGCGTGTAGGATACGCCATCATTGAATGTTGTTATTTTTATAATGTAAATGTGTTATTTGAATCAACTCAGAACTGTGAAAAAACTGTGAAAATAAGTAATCAAATTTAAACACAGTATAAATAATTGTTTAGGCAAACAAGTTTGATAAGTGTAATTGCTAGACAAACTTTTTGATTCTTTCATTATAATAAAAAGAAAATGTATCTTTATAAAAAGAACAAATAAAGTCAGTTTTTGTCTACTGTATATTGACACTATTATTGATCCGGTTGTATTGTGCTGGTTGTTTAGGTCCAGAAGTATTATTTTCACATTCCTAAATGTTTTTGTTACACACATGATCTACTTGCCTCGGTTTAGGAACATTAGTCGGGGGTACCTCTTTTCTTTACAAATAAAACTCAATAAATACCCCCCAAAAAAAATTAAGCAATCCCTGAAAAAGACTCGGCAGCCCGATGCCCTCTTCGACCCCAATGACATGCAAACTCTCTCCACCACAAGTTGGGTATGGCGTAAACTTGCTCAACTCCTCAACATAGACACACTTTACTCTCCCGCAGTACCCCTGGCAATGGAACATGAAGTAAGTAATGCAAATCCAATTGCAGGCAGCCTAAGCCCATAGTGTTGTCCTTATGGGGTTAAGTAATATCCACCTACCATCTACTAGAACAAGCTAGCTGTGGTAGCCTAGGCAGGTGTTGTTTCAACCAGAGGAAGAGCTGGAACAACAATATGATGGTACCCGCTGGGCATCTAGTGCACCAACTACACCATGAAAGTATGGTACCAGGGGAAACCTGGGGATGGATGCAAGGGCAAGTTGACAATTGACTTGTGTAGAAACTGAGGGGTGGAGTGACCCTGTGTTCCAGTTTCAGCCAATGGGCTAAGTCCTGCATTGCAGGTCTCCAGTTAAAAGAGGTTCATCACTCTGGCAGAATGCTAAGCCTGATCCAGTTACTGGTGAGTAATGGACAGTTGGAGTTGTACAAAAGGTGCAAGGTTTGAACTCCTCCATCAACATGACTAGATTTTTAAATCTGTGAGTGAAACTAGTAATACATATTCATTGCAGCTTCCCAAAACCCAACGTGTTGTCTCTCATTACTAAATCATGTCCAATAACTTATACAGAGATTGGGGGAAAAATAAATTTGCGAGGGAGTTTTGGAAATTGGGTTACAGGTTGGGGGGGGTGATCCCTACTCCAGCAGGAACCGCTATGTCTATTAGGGTGAAACACAGGCATTCCCCTAATTAACCTTTGCTTAACCCCCACAGCTCAAAAGCAGTCAGGCTTAACTTAGAGGCAATGCCTAAAGAATGTATGCAGTACTTCAAACAGTAATAAAGTGAAAACACAAGACAAATACCACACAAATTAAAAAAAATAGAGTAAAATTCAATACATTATTTGACACCAAAATAACAAAAATCCAATTAGTAGAAATGGAGATATGTAATTTTAAAGATTTCAGGTAAGTAGGGAACCTAAAAGCACAAATCGCTCACTCATTGTTTTCTGGTCATGCAAGACCGAGTGAAAGTCACAAGTTCAGTCTGACAGTGATGGAGTGCAGGCCATGTACAGGGATGAGGTTAGTCCCTCTGAAAGAATTACGTCAAAGTATGGCACTAAGAGCTCTGTTTGTGGTGGAAGGGGCCGCAGGGAGAGCATCACAGATGGTTGTTCATGTAATGCGAAGAACAGGCTGGGTGCCACAGAAGGTCAAAGCTGCAGCATGAAGATCCTGTCAGGTGTCACATATGGTCTGGCTGGAGCTTCATGTTGGTGGTTACTGTGAGCTGTCGCTGCTGTCGTGCAAAGTGCAGATCTTGTGCTGTGGTGATGGTCGCTGTAGCGTGAAGAGTCAGGTTCGCTGGAACTTCACATTGGCGTGCAGCGTGGGTGGCAAGATCTTGGCATGAATGGGCCTGTAACATTTGCAAAGAGCATCAAACATCTAGGGCCTCATTTATGAGAAATTACGCATCGCTAAGTGAAAGCAGTGATGCGTCACTTCTCAGTGCGCACTCCTTGCGACATTCCTGATGCGTCATATTTAATGTATGATGCATCATGTCGCAAGGAGTTACAGATACGTCAGTATTTCTGACGTATCTGTAAGTGCAAAAGTGACGCATTGCTGGAGTGTGTCACAAAAGTGACGCAACTCCAGCAATGCGTCCTTTCACATGGGGCAAGTTGAAAGGGCCTGCGTCAGTCTTACGCCTGCTGTGAGGCAGGCGCAAGATGTTTACGCAACGGTGTCCTAAAAGTGACGCAGTGAAATCTCATAGATTTCACTGCGTCACTTTTACGACCCTTCCTTGCGTCAATATGCCCCCCTTGCATACATTATACCTTGCGCAGGTATAATGTGGCGCAGGGGTTTACAAAGTGACGCATCTACCTAGATGCGTCACTTTGTAAATATGGCGCAACAAGGAACATTTTTTACGCCACTGGTGCATCACAAAAAGTGATGCACCGGCGGCGTAAAAGTGATGCACAGCCCCATAAATGAGGCCCCAAGAGAGCTAAACTGAGGCCAAACCAAGGGTCTAAGACATGAGAGGCACCACTGGGAGATCAAGAGATCACTCCTACAGAGACCAGCATGGCTGAGGCAGGTTGAGTTGCAGGGGTCCAGGCAAAATGTCAGCTGGGCAGTTGTAGGGAGCCTCTGCAATATGTTCTATCCTTGTCACTTCAGCCTGGGATGAAGGATGCAGGACCAGTCTTTCTTTTCAGTATGCATGACATTAGGCAACAGAGCATCAGAGAAGAGGGATATCGGAATGGTAGTCCTTCTGCCAGCATAGCATCACAGAGGTCCTTTTTTCTAGTATCCATAGGTTCAGGAGTGTACGGAAGAATTAGGTCTAAGGCTCTAATATTTAAACCTGGTGCCAACATTAAAGTAGGAAAAGGTTCTAGAGGTGTCCACCCCAGAGGTGTTTGGAATTTCCTGCCTCCCTACCCGGTATGCAGCGTTTAGAACGCAAGCATTACCACGGAATACCTTTACAACGCGGGCGTAACAACGAGAGTTGTTACCACACATTGCACTGGGGGCGCTCAAGGATAGTAAATGATTTAATTTACTATCCCAACACCTTCCCTACTATCCACGGGGACTGGTGTTGGAATAGTAAATTAAATTAATCAATTTTGCGCCCCCCAGCGCAATGCGTGGTAACAACTTTCGTTGTTACGAACGCGTTGTAAAGGTACGCGTTGTCAATGTATGCGTTCTAACGTCATACATCCCCCTACCCTGGTCCAGACATGTCTGGGGTCAAAAACAACCCGTGTCTAACCCTCTTCTGTGAGTGCTCAGATGGAGCCTTTGTGTTGCGCAGGTGTGGTAGGTGACAGCTCCTTCGCCGCATCAAGTCAGAGATGGCCCATCCTGCCAACACCCTTTGTTTCCCCTTCTGGGAGCAATACACAAAGACCAATTGCCAGACACCTATGCTCAGCCTCACTCTCACTTGCATACATTCCCCGCATCCGCAAAAGCAAAATTGGAGGCCGCTCATTGTCCCTCATCGCACCCAAGACATGGAACATCCTCCCTCAACACTTCAGAGCCTCCGCCTCACTGCTTGAGTTCCAAGGAAGCGGAAGACCTGGGTCTTCGTATCAGCACTTTGAGGATCACAAACCTGTACATGTACTCAATCGTCTTCATACCCTGTTCGGTGATTAGTGTGCTATACAAATCAACGTAACATAACTGGTATGATGTATTCCTCCCAAAGCAGACAGACTCCAATTGTAGGTTGAAATGAAAATGTATTCATTGGTATCAGGATTGTGCAAGACTCACCAACCTCAATCAAGCTCCTTTCTTCTCTCAGCTGCCACTCTCATAATTCCCTTCAGCTCCCACAATCAAGGTTCCACAGGCTATTACCTATAATGGTTCTAAACCATTGCAACCATTTGCAATGAGCAAACATAACAATAGCTAAACATAACAGCTACATCGAGTCATGTGACCCAGGATGCAGACAGCAGACACCAAATGGTTAAGACAAGGAATTATCAACTTTCTAAAAGTGGCATTTTCAGAATTGTGATTTATAAACTGACTTTACCAATAAAGGGGCTTTAAAATACAATTCTTTTGACATCAAACTTGATATTCCTGCCTGTTTCATGTATTAAATGTAGTTAGATAAAACAATGTATCCTATGAGAGAGATAGGCCTTATAGTAGTAAAAAACAAACATAGGAGTTTTTCACAACAAGGACATGTTAAACTTAAACTTACATGTTTGACTCATTAAATACACTGCACCCTGACTTCTGGGTTATGTAGGGCAGACAATAGGGATGACTTATGTATTAAAAAGGGAGGTTTGAGCCTGGCAAAAAGTTTGTCTTGCCAGGTCGAAATGGCAGTTTAAAACTTAACATACAGACTACCACGATAGACCTGAGAGACGGTTAAAGGGGTATGTAAGTGGTTGGCACATTAAGTGCTACAGGCCCGCCAGCAGCATTTAATTTATAGGCCCTTGGTACATGTTGTATCACTTTACTAGGGGCTTACAAGTACATTTAAAGTGCCAATTGGGTGTAAGACAATATTACCTTATTTAAAGAAGAGAGCATAAGCACTTTAGCACTGGAAAAGTGTGCAGAGTCCTAAAAGACAAAAAAAAATCGGGTTCAGAAAACCGGAGGGTGAATGCAAAAAGGCCGGAGAGCACCCGCAGAGAGGTAAGCCAAGGAGTCCTTTTAAAAAAACGAGTTTACCTCAGTGAACTGAACTTAACCCAACAGGCTTGCTATTTTCATTATAATTCTGAACAGCCATTATTTCAAGGTATAGCCTCCATGCAATTGTGTGCGCCGACTTTTCCCTGATTTCTAGCGTTCATACACGAAATTTCAAAAAGAATGTAGAAAAATGCCTTTTTAGCCTGCCCATATGTGTTCAATTTTGTTACTGCTGCACTCCCTTACCTCCGATGAACTCAACTTAAATAGTAGGCTGTCATGCTCTAAAGAAAAGATTTCCAATCGCCATCTCTGTGTTAACATTGGTAAAGCATATTTTGGCCTGCGGATGAAGTGAAATCATTTTTTTCTGCTGCAGGCTCCCATGGATCTTTATCCCTTGGGTATATATTTTTTCGATAATTGCACCCACTCTACTGCAGAGAAAATACGTAGTGTGCTGACATATTACTGAAGCCTTGGCACAGAGCAGTGCGGAGCAGAGGGCTTTCCCAGGCCCTTGCATTCTCTGCCTTCCTAGCTGTGCTTTCGCTTTAGTTGTAAACATCCTGGGATCTCAAAATAAAAAAGCGCATTCCACTCTCTGCAACAGCAGGAACAAAACACCACGACCCCGCGGTGATAAATACATAAGCCTCCCTAGGGAAAAACTCAAGTACGAGCGCTTCTTGGAACCCGAGAAATTGCCTCTGAAGTAGGCACGTTTCCCATGAAAGCTTATCAAGCTGCAATTCAAGGTGCATTAAGTCATGTAAAGCTTTCTTTGCAGTCCATTTGAACACAGTGTTCTCATATAAACACACCTTGGCTGGTGATGATTAACGACTACTAACTGAAGGCACAATCAGGCGGTCGGTTTGATTTGTTCTATCTAGTAGAGCAACATCTCTTCTGAAGAGCTGCCTTTTTATAAAAGACTTGTACAAATCTGTTTATATTGTCCCTATCCTGAGAGATATTTAAAGAACGCCTCGAGTATACGTTAATGTATTTTATTTTAATGCACTTGGTTTTACACAGCACTTGCTACCCCTGCACGCACTGATGCCTCTTCCAGGCAAGGGTTAAATATGGAAGAATTATATGGTGAGACTGAAGAACAAGTATTTGCACTGCAATATGTCTCACATTTGTGAGAGTTTAACCAATTGGCATTGTAATTTTTTTTTGGTAAAACAATTTTTATTGCAGAGATCAATGAGAGTAGAACAGCATACTAGCATTATTTGTTGCGGGACCCACAGTCCTTTGGTTCCATCTGGTAATCAAGCACACAGCCATACAACCCACATCCCGGAGGCTGGGTGGCGTTCTCATAACAACGGTAGGCTGGATATTCCATCGATGAGTGCCGTCATCACATTTGGTCTTCCGCGCTCTGCTTTTAATTTTTCTCCCTCCCCCCAAACAACTATGTGGTGCATATACGTTCGCTATCATTATCCTGATTCATCCCCCCTCACCCTCCCCCCTCCCCCCTGATGTCTGGACCTAGTCTGGTGCCGGGAGTTCCAGCTGTAATGGGAATGTCAGGAGTCGTATGCCTAGTGTTGTGTTCATGTGTCCGGTGTTAGTGCCGGGTTCAGGACCGCCTCCCCCAGGGCCCTAGGGTTTATTGCCTCCTCCTCCTCGTCGCTCTCCACTGCATTATCTCTGAGAGCCTGGACCAGGATTTCCCATGCCATTGCTGCTTCCTGAGCCTTCTCATCTGAGCCACGCCGGGCCAGTTGGTACCTAATCGTGCTCTCCGCTGCAGCCCATTTCAGGAACTCGTTCAGCCATCGCCTATGTGTCGGTGCCGCATTTGATTTCCACCCTCTAGTTAGCTCCCTCTTCGCAAGAAGTAAGCCCATGTCTATGAATTTACTTGACAGTTTGGTTTTGCGTGTGTGCGGGAACCAGTGTAAGATCGCAACTGCGCTGTCGTACAGCAGGTCTCTGTCTGTTACTTCGTTCAGGGTGTCGCCCACCTCCCTCCAGTAATCCTGCAAATGCGGACAGTCCCGTAGCATATGTAGGAGGTCAGCTCTCAGTCGCGCACACCTGGGGCATGCTGCGTCCTCCGCATCAAAGTACGTTGCTATTTTGAGTGGGGTGAGGTAAGCCCTATGGATAATATAAAGATGTATTAACTGGAATCGGGCGTTCCTGGTACTTTTCCTGGCTCTCTGAACCAGTTGAGACCACGTTGTGTCAGGGATCTCTCTTTGTAGGTCAGCTTCCCATTGAGTTTTGAGGCGAGTAAGAGGTTGGATGTTCTCCGTATGCATTCTGGAGTAAAGGCATGTAACTGCCTTATATGTACCCGCCGCCATCATCGTGTATTGGCATGCTGATGTTGTTTTGGGCTCAATCAGTCCCTCCCCCCAGTGTGCCTGTATGGCCCTTGTCACAGC
Source organism: Lissotriton vulgaris (assembly GCF_964263255.1). Lineage (NCBI taxonomy): Eukaryota > Metazoa > Chordata > Amphibia > Caudata > Salamandridae > Lissotriton > Lissotriton vulgaris. Next base: position 1,476,278,927 of record NC_141685.1, read on the forward strand.
CGCATGTAATAAGTAGTCGCCCCTGGGGAGGTCGTAACGCTCTAGCAGGGTCTGGTATGGAGTCATTACTCCGTCGTCAAAGAGGTCTCCTACCATTTGCAGTCCCGCCTCCTCCCAACGTTGGAGTCTCGACCAGTCACCACCATGTGGCAGCGCTGTTAACATGCCTAACGGGATTTCAGGGGCATAGGGGTGTTCAGGACCAGCTCGCTTTTGCATGCGGTTCCAACATAACCTCATCGTCCGTTCTTCTAGGGATAGTCCACCAAGTACCAACCTTTGCTGGAGGGTTATAAACGCCAACACGTGGCGGGGGGTGCCAAGATCCCTCTCCTGATCTGGGCCCCGGTACACCCTCGCCACCTCCTGCGTGAAGTACTGTAGTTGCGCCGCCAGGTAATATAACTCGAAGTCCGGGACCGCCAGACCCCCCTCGTTCTTCGGGCGGATCAGGGTCGTCAGTGCTATTCTTCGCCTGCCTGCTCCCCAAAGGAAGGACACTATGTGGGATTTTAAGCGTGTAAAGACCGCTCTCGGTATCCATATGGGGAGGGTCCTAAAGAAATATAGCAATCGTGGCAGGGCTATCATCTTGAGTAGTGACACTCGGCCTGTCATGGATAGGGGGAGGGTGGCCCAGAAGGACATGGCGCCCTGTAGTGCTCGAATGCAACGGCCTATATTGCCATCTAAGAGGTCTGCGGGTGCGTGGTAAATATATACCCCGAGGTAGTGGAAGCAGTCTGCTTCCCAGCGTAGTAGAGGATGGACCAGGGAGCATTTTTCTGTCTTTCGTATGGGGAAGAGGCAAGACTTCGACCAGTTGACTTTTAAACCAGAGACATCTCTGAACCGTGTCAGGAGCTCCTCTGCCCCCGCCACTGCCTCCTCGGCGTTATCTAAAAACAGCAGGAGGTCGTCCGCGTATAGTGATATATAGTGGTGGGCCCCTCCAACCTCTAGGCCGTGGAAATAACTACCCGTCCTAGCCAGTGCAGCTAAGGGCTCCACTGCTAGCGCGAACAAGAGAGGGGATAGTGCGCATCCCTGTCTAGTACCCCTGTGCACCTCATACCGATCCGATATCAGAGTTCCCACCCTCACTCTAGCACCCGCCGATGCATAAAGCACTTTCGTCCATCGTATGTAACCCTCGCCTAGGCCGAAACTGTGCATCACTTTGTATAAATAGTTCCACTCTAGGCTATCGAAGGCCTTCTCTATGTCGATCGCCAGCACCATGGGGGCTCTCGCATTCGGTGGGGGCTCCGCTATGAACCGAAGTAACCTACGGATGTTGTGCGAAGTGTTCCTGGTAGGAATGAAACCCGACTGGTCTGTATGGATCAGGTCTTGCATGTGGGCTACCAGTCTAGTGGCCAGAATCGTACTTAGGATTTTATAGTCAGTTGTCAACATTGACAACGGTCGATATGAAGCCGGGTCAGCGCTGTCCCTTCGCGGTTTTAAGAGGGGGATCATGATCGCTTCGCGCATGGAGTGGGGTAACATGCCTTTCACTTTGGCTTCGGTATAAAGTATCCGGAGTCTCGGGGCTAGTAGATCTATATATTTCCCGTAAAATTCTATGGGCAGTCCGTCCATTCCTGGCGTTTTATTTCGCGCCATCCTTTTTATCGCTCCCCTGATGTCTGTCAATGTGATCGGTCCCCCGATGGCAGCAGCCTGCTCTTGGTCTAGGTGAGGCAGATGTACCTCAGTCAGTAGCGCTTCTATCGCCTCGTGGCGATCTCCCAGATCCCTTCTATACAGTTGTTCATAATACCCTCTAAAGCAATCTAATATATCTGGTTGGGTAGTATAAACTTCGCCATCTGACCCTTTCAAGGACAGGATCGGAGTGTTTCCTCTGGTAGGGTTGGCGAGCCAGGCCAGGAGCGTCCCCGTTTTATCCCCTTCAGCTAGCGTTTTGGTCAGGTAAGTTTTATAATCAAAGCTACGGAGGCGCTCTACTTCTACTGCTACCGCCTCCCGCGCAGTACAGACCCTCTCTTGGAGTTCGGGGTGATTAGGCCGTTCTTTTTCTGCCTTTCTCAAGGTTTGCTCCGCTCCGTCTAAATCATCTAGCAATGTTCGTCGCGCGCCCGCAAACTTTCCTATGCAGTGCCCTCGTACCACCACCTTGAGCGCGTCCCATTCTGTGGCTCTAGATGAAGCAGTACCCTCGTTCTCTGCAAAGTATTGGGAGATCCTATCCTCTAACGCTGCACGGAACGGTGGGTCGTCCAGCGTGTCAGGCCGAAGCCGCCATGTCGGGATCCGCGTAATACCGTTCATCCAATCCAGCGTCAGGAGCAGGGGGTTGTGATCTGAGATCGTGCGTGTTAAATATTCAGTCCGGGCCACCATCGGCAACACCGGTGGAGAGCACAAGAAGGCATCCAATCGAACATGCAGGTCGTGTAAGCCGGAATAAAAGGAATAGTCCCTCTCAGCAGGATGTTGTATCCGCCATACATCCGTCAGGTCCCATTGCTGTCGCCAGCCTAATCTATGTTTCGCTAGTCTGTGTATCGGGGATGTATGCAGCGGTGGGTGTGATCTATCTAGCGTGATGTCTTCGATAGAATTAAAGTCCCCCCCCATCAGCAGTGGCCCGGTAAGGTAGGTAGCCAATGACTTGGAGAGTCTAGTGAAGTATGACGCTTGCTCTATATTTGGCGCATAAGTGCTGCATAGTGCTATATGGCGTCCTCTGAGTAGTCCCTCTACTGCTACAAATCTCCCATCCGGATCTATAGTGTGCCTATTAAACTGGAAGGGAACCCCCGCCCGAATCCAAATTAGTGCTCCCCTAGCAAATGCTGAATATGAGGTGTAGAACAGTTGCCCCCTCCATCTCTTTTGCAGTGCTATACCTTCTTTCTTGGTGAGGTGGGTTTCTTGTAGGAAGGCTATGTGAATCCCCCTACGGACCAGGTAGGAGTGCACTTTGTATCTCTTCGCCATTGAATTCAGCCCTCGCACATTCCAGGACACACATTTTAATGATCCCACATTATCCATTGTCTTGTTGCAGTTGGATTAAGCCCATTTCCGTTCGCGACCAGACTACAGGTTTGACATCAACCCCACCTGCCCCCAACAAAACCCCAAAACTTTTTCTCTGAGCGTTGGCTTTTCCCGGCTCAGACCCTTCCCCCTCCCCCCCAACTACGCCCTGAGAAACCCCAACTTCTCCAGGCCCCCCCCTCCCCAGAACAGGACCTAACCGCAAAAGAGTTATCCCCATCCAAACTGGAGAGCAACGTGCTCTCAATTCTTCGTATTCCGCAGTTTGTACTGCGGTGGCCTTATGGGCCTCTGGGTGCGTGTATTAGCTTTGTTACGTTCAGTTCGCTTACCCCATTCCCTCGCCCTGGGATGCGTATCAAGGCTTACGCAGTATAGTCTTACAGCTGCCTTGTTCAAGTGTTCGTGAGCGCCGGAGCAGCCATGGCAGTCCCTGTCAGATCCGTACGTCCCATGCTCAGTTGCCGAAGATTTCTTCTGCCGTTTGCGGTGTAACCTTCGGGTCTTTTGTGCTGTCTTCTTCTGACAATTCCGTCTCTGTGCCTGTTTTTGGGTCCTCTGAGTTCGAGTCCCTCTCCGTTAGTATCGGCGTTGTCCCAGAAACCTTCTTCACTGCTTGCAGTGCCGCTTTCCGTTCTTCTTCCGTCTGAGAGTCCGTCGGTTTTTTGGAGTTTCGCCTATACATCCGGAGCCTCCTGGATTGTCGTGCCGGGCGCAGGTGAAGCTCTTCTTCCGCTCTGTGGCGAGCCCCGTCCGCTCCAGCCTTATAAGTTTCCCACCAGTCCCATGCCTCCGCAGATGTCATGAAGAATAGGGCCTTCCCATCTACTAGTATCCGCAGCTTGGCCGGAAATAACAGCGAGTATTGCAGCCCCTCCGTACGCAGTTCTTTTTTGATGGATAGGAAGGAGGCGCGTAGTTTTTGAGTCTCGAAGGTGTAATCCGGGAAGAGCGTGACATTTTTATTGTCGACCTGGAAGGGCCCCACGTCTCTTGCTCGCTGCAGCAACCAGTCTCTGTCTTTGTAGTGGAGTAATTTGATTACCACCGGACGAGGGGGTAGACCCGGCTTCGGAGGTCTGGCCGGGACTCGATGTGCCCGTTCTATGGTGAAGAAGGGGGAGAGGCCCTCCGGGGCCACCACAGTCCTCAACCAATCGTCTAGGTATCCTGCCATGTCCGTCCCCTCCTTTTTCTCCGGAAGGCCTACTAAGCGTACATTATTCCGCCGACTGCGATTTTCAGCGTCCTCCGCCCGTTTCTCCAGTGCTTGTATGCGGTCCAGCACTTCAGTTAGCCTCCCCATCGTCGCAGCATGTTCCGGCACGATGTCCTTCAGGGTGGCCTCCGTCTCCTTCACCCTATCGGCCAATTTTCCGTGGTCTGCTCTTAGGAGTCCTAGCCCTGTCGATACCTGGGCAATATCCCGGTGTAGGGCGTCTTTTGTGGCCGCGATAGCGTTGAGGATCTTGTCTTGCATCTGTTGCAGCTCCGATGGGGGTTGCTGAGTGTTCTCTGGAGTTTCCACGGTCGGGCCACCGTCTCCCTTCGGACCCCGCGGCTTCCCCATGTCGCTCTGGTAGGAACAGCTGGCTCCGACGAGGCAGTCGTTGGTCGCCGGGTCTCCCAGCAGGTGGCCAGTTCGCACTCCCCAGCCCTGTGCGCGTTGCTGGAAGGTGTTTCTCGTGTCGCGGAAGTTGTCAATTCCCTTCCGGCGGTGCCTGTCGGGGCCTCGGGGTTCTGCTGCCTCAGTGGTGCGGTCACCGTTATAGTGAGCAGTAATGGTGTCTGTGGGCGTACTTCCCAGTGTTGGGGCTCAGTCGCGCCTGGATTCCTCTCTCCACTTGGTTCCCGGGCACTGATACTAGGCACTCCCCCTCTAGGCACTCTACCCTGCTGTCGTTGCTGTACGCCTCGACGGCTGCCGCGCTGGGTTCCTGGCTGTATTTTGTGCACAGCAGGGGGGGGTTAGTGGGGTCTAAATCCGGGGGATCAAGGTGTCGTGCCCAAGGTGGGCTACCCCTTCTCACTTCTGCCGTTTCTCCGGGTCCCGTACTGGGTAGTGCAGGGGTCCCACATCGGTGGCGTCACCAGCAGCTCGGAGCAGCCGTGTGGACCTTCATGTGTTGCCCCCCCCCCCGGTGGACTGCTTGGCGAGTAGTTCGAGGGTGCACCCCCGCGAAGCTGGGGCTTGGGCGCAACTGTCGCGGAGGAGGTGAGGCTCCTGCTTGTCAGTGCTTCCTTCGGTCAGTAAAGTCCGCAGCAGTAGGGCGCACTTATTGGGCAATTGAGCCCGGTTACAGGACTCACACAGCGTAGCACCCGGCTGGGTTGGGCTCCGCTAATGGCGCTGGCTGCATCCGAGTAATCCAGGTAGACTCCCGGGCAATACCGCGCGCCGCCTCCGTTGCTCTCCTACCTTCAGGCCGAGAGACCGAGTCACTGACAGCAGATGGTTGGAGCGGCTCCCGTCACTCAGCAGCCCCGGATCAGGCTCCCCGCCGACTTCGCAGGTATGTCGGCTTGCCTCAGCTGTACTGGTCCCGGCCTGCACACTCACTGTGGGGTTCGGCTGCTAGGATACAGGCCCCCCAGCCGGGGTGTAGATTTCGGCCGCTCCGGGCCGGGACTCCGCCAGGCCACTCGGGCCCCGCCACGCAGCTCACCAACCTCGGATCCGCCGGAGCGCTGAGTCAGGCTGAGGGTTGCGCCCGTCCGTTCACTGGACAGCGGCCGTTGTCCGCCCGGGCACTGGAGCAGTTCTAGTGATTACCAGCAGTCGTCGGAGATCTCTGCGCCGCCATGTTGTGTCTCCCCGGCTCAGGCTCTTTACGCCTCGATTCACCCTTTGGAGACGTCCGGTCGGCTCGTCACTCGACCTGAACATGCACAGACGGTATTTATGGGATCGACCCGAGTTTCACGGGGATCCCTCTTCTGGTTCCGGATTCTTACAGGATTATCGGGCTGTGGGCGAGGAGCCTCGCTAGGCTGCGTCTGTTCCCATCGGCTGCTAGCCACGCCCCCTCAACCAATTGGCATTGTAAATGATCTCTTTTGATAATTAACACATAAATAAAAGGCATTGTCATTTACCATGCCAATAGCTCAAATTCTTGTAAATGTGGGACCTATTCTCCCAGGCTGCTTGCAAAGTGAAAGTGCGCATGGTGCCCTGAATGTTGCAGGAAAGTATGCCATGCCTGCAGTAGGAGAAACGCTTTAAAGAAAATAGTGCTTACAGACTCATCAGCCAGGCTAGCTTGAATCCAGTTTGCAAAGTGAGCAAGGGACCCACATCTGGCTACACCCTGCCAACCCAGGGAGAGCAAAGCAAACAGAAGGAGATGATGGACAGAGTGCCGAACATTTTCAGACACTCAACCCCATTTACAGATCTTGGTTGAATCCATCATCGTTCTTTAGCTCACTTCGCCACCCCAGTTCAGACCCAGCCATATGCAAATCAGTCTTGACCCTTTGCCTCATGGGAACATTCCAGAACGAACTGCCAAGCCAGGTTTTCCCTGGAATGAAAACAAGCACCCTGGAACCGGTTTCGGGGTAACACCCCTCATCAGCCAGGCTAGTTTGAATCCAGTGGCAAAGTGAGCAAGGGACCCAGGTCTGGAAACACCCTTCCAACCCAGGGTGAACAAAACAAACACAAGGAGATGATGGATGGACTGCCAAAACTGTTCAGACAATCACCCCCAGTCACAGATCTGGGTTGAATCCATCATTGTTCTTTAGCTCACTTCGCCACCCCTGTTCAGACCCAGCCATATGCAAATCAGTCTTGACCCTGTGCCTCATGGGAACAGTCCAGACTGAACTGTTAAGTCAGGCATTCCTTGGACAGGAAACAAACATCCTGGGACCAGTTTCGGAGTAACACCCCTGTTCAGCCAAGCTAGCTTGAATCCAGGGGCAAAGTGAGCAAGGGACTCATGTCTGGGCACACCCTGTCAACTCAGGGTGAACAAAGTAAACATAAGGAGATGATGGAGAGAGCACCCCAAAGTTTTCAGACACCCACCCCCAGTCACAGATCTGGGTTGAATCCATCGTCTTTCTTTGGCTCACTTCACCACCCAAATTCAGGACCAACCATACACACATCAGTCTTGACCCTATGCCTCATGGGAACAGTCCAGACTGAACTGCCAAGCCAGATCTTCCTTGGACCGGAAACAAGCATCCTGGGACCAGTTGCGGGGTAACACCCCTCATCAGCCAGGCTAGGTTGAATCCAGTTATAAATGAAGACAAGGCAGTACTAAGGAGGGACTAACACGCCTATTACTGAATCAGAAGCCAACATTTACAAAGGACAATGACAAGAGCCAATGAAAAATATGGGCGGAGAGTGAGCGAAGATTCAAGTCCATACTCTAATACAGCATGCCTTGCAGAGCAGCGCATGCGCTACCCAGGCTTGAAAATTATTACTATGAGACATATACTTAGAATAGCTTTAGAATATTTTTGAATCACCAGTTGAGAGTCAAAGTGGCAAATACTATTTTGGCTTGACCTCACTTGTTCAAACTTCCACTGTAAGATAAGTAGACCCATATAACAGCATACATCCTTCATTGCCATTTGGAAGAGGCAGGCATTCAACTGTGATATGTTGCCCACAGCCGTGGCCGGTAGTGGGATGACCTGCAGGGCGGTGACGTGGGGAGAGGGAGGGGCAGGGTGGGGGTGGTAATATATGGATTACGGAGGTTTAGAGGTAAGTAAACATATAAATACATTTTAAAAAATTGTTGCGTGCACTGCATCACCAAATGCAATGCAGTGCGCGCAATAAAATTCGTTTTATTTATTTATATGTTTACTTACCTGTGAAACTCCGTAATCCATACATTACTAAGTCGCACCCTGCCCCTCCCCCACTACACGTCACCGCCATGCAGGTCATCCGACTACCGACCGCGGATGGTTGCCCACATACTTGCAGTCATTTCTTCTAATTTGCATTAAAAAATATAAATACTCATGAAGGGACGCAGAGGTAGCAAGAAAGAGCCAACTTGTCCCAAACCCAATCCTGTAATTGAGTGCTGAATTAGAGGTAAAAAATCCCTTAATTTGAGTTTGCCTGCTTTCACCCACCCAATAAGCATAAAACTCCCACAGTCTATATCACTACTACCCCCAAGGTCAGAGTGAAAGTCTAGTGGCAATGGCAGTAGCAAACCATATATTTCACCTCAACTGATCTACATTTAATTGCATCATATCTTTCACTTAAAAAGTCTTGGGTGACATTGACTGAATGTTGGATGACTCTTGTCTCCTGATTCTTTTGGATCGCACAGTGGCATTTAACACAGTTTATACTGGGAACCTAATGTGTGTTTTGGAAACCCGCATGGGAATCCATTGCACGATGCCAAACTGGATCGCCTTCTTTATTTCAAAGAGAACCGTGGGGCATATTATCATGACAGGCGATAAAATTATCGCTGTTTTAGAGGCAGAAAACTGCAGCTAAAATGGCGTTAATGGGCTTGATATTTTGCTCTATGGAATTCCAATTGAAGCCCATGTTAGATGTCCTTCACATTTAACATGGGCTTCAATTGGAATTCCATAGAGCATATTATCAAGCCCATTATCGCCGCTTTAGCAGCAGTTGTCTGCTGCTAAACAGCGATAATTTTATCACCTGTCTTGATAATATGCTCCCTAGTTAATAAAAGTGCGTTGACATTTCTCAATCTCTTTGTTGGTTTCCTGTGCGGTTCCTCAGAGTTTGCACAATTAACCAATTGGATCTATTTAGGAGGGTACAGAGGTTTCCCTACACCACCAACACACAGTTTTACCATAAAACTTTATTGCCTCAAAACGTTGTCATGTTGCACTTATTTCTCACCCGGCAAAAAACAAGGATGACAAAAATATTGTAGTGGGCTACAAATCTACATCTCAACTACAAAATAAATCGTTTATACAGTTTTCACTCAACCTGGAAAACAGCTAAGATCGTGATCTGTTTAAAGATTTAAAATCAACAAAATGTATGCCTGCTCTCTCTCCCTTTGAGTTCTCATCAGGAATGTACCCTTCCTACTTCACAATTAATGGTGCGTCTTAGAAACAATCACAAACACGAGTTTGCAGGCACAAAAGAAAATCAAAATTATTCTGACACATTCCCAACTCAACTCTGCTACACATGCAACGATAATATGTACATTAGACTTTGGCAATGTAGTTTTGGCAGATGTGCTACAATACACACGCATTCTATTAAAATACACCTCCCAGCAACTGCTGGATTCCTATCCTCAGCAAAGAATGTATGAGCCCTATTCTCGCTCCATTTGCATCAGCTCCCTATTGAGGCAAGATGTCCGTTCATACTGGGACGCCTCATTTACAAGGCATTAAATCTTAACACACCCTCATACATCAGGAACCTACTCATACTTTCCGGTGACAAAACTGGACAAAAAGCAACAACAAACTCCTTCTTGCAGGTCTTCGATTCAGAACATCCCATGCTCACTCGTAATCATTCGTGGGGGCAGTCCCCATGTTCTGAAACTCTCTGCCTAGTGACCTGAGAATAACCCCAATCTATTGCCCTTTTGTTGATCCCAATCTAATGTCCTTTAAGCAAACAAAAAATCCAGCACTCCATTCAATATCAAAACATATCACAATTAACAAAATTCCAGATCCAATCAGCAGGTCGTGTGTACATTTTCTTTATTCAAATCTTCTTTAAACATCAAATTTAATATTCATTCAGCCTATGAGGCCAGCTTAGTTCTCCCCACCAAATGAAATGGTTTGTAAAAGGATTTATCGATGTTTTAAACCTTTCTTGGATGTTTACTAGGTTATTTTAATGTTATTTCTTATGTTGTTATATTCAGATTTTTGTTTATTTGGTTGTATATGTGTCCCAATATTGCTTAGGACTGCTTTGTTCCATTTTGCTTCTTGTATGCTGTACTTAGCACTTTTCTGTTTTACATGACTGTTTTATTCCCCCCCCCCACAGTCTGTATAGTATGTATGATAATAGATTTTAAGGAGGAAGTATTGTACAGAGGAAGAACTATTTCTTGAATGAAGTATATGTCTTGCTTTATCTGTAGTGTGCAATTTTGTAGATCTAGTTAGGAGTTCCATATCATAGTAAACTTGACTTGATAAGTTGAGGATGCTCACAGACTACTTTCACAACCATGTTGACTGAAAAAGCCAGTTTTCATATAGTTTTGGGTGACCATTTGAGATGTAGTTTACAAATGACTGTGCCAGAATAAAGGGGTAAACAACCTCGCAATATGATAGATCGTTTCTGTAAAGGAATTGTTTGATTTGCTTCCTCTGGTCCATTAGAGATTTTGGAAAAAAGACGCGCAGCCATTTTGTGACTCGTTTGTGACTTGTTTTCAACATTTAATTTTCAAATCTGGTTACTAATAGTAACTGATAAAAAATGTATTTTCTAATGATGATACTGAAACAAAAGGTAGCAGATTTTTGAAATCTAAAATAAACTCTTTTCATGGGAGCAATATGTCCCTGCCCTTAAGCGTAATTCCATTGTTGCAGGTGACCTATGTGAGACAATCATTGAAAGAAACAACTGTTTCCTCCTCAAACAAAGTTGCTAAACAAGAAAAGCTTGAAATCTGAATTATGTAGAACATAAAACCAGGTCTCACTTTTGGAGTATGAATGAATGAATTCTTTATTTGTGTGGTTAATAAAAACCAATACAAAAACACCAATATATAAATATAGTAAAGAGTTAAAATAGATAAATATACGTACACAACATATTCATAAAAACCTCTTTTGCTGTTGTTAGTTTAAAACAATGGAGATAATAACAGTCTTTTAGGACAACAAGTCAGTCTTTCAATAATGGCTAATCTGGGTAGGCCCCTCACCCGGATGATTCCCATGCATAGCCAATCTAGACTTATCCATAATACCTGTGCCGGTGTTATAAATAAACGTAGCAAAGATGGCCATGTGCTTCACAGTGTCCAATTAATGTAATTGTTGGACTGCCTCATTTGCTGTGCACGTGCCTAGTTGAAGGAGAATGGGCTTAAGGTGCATTCGGCGAGCTAGCCACAAGGCAGAACAGCAAAGTAGGTTGTGACCAGTGACTCTCGCTTTTAGTTGCAGAGGAGGCATTCAGTGATGGCTGGTCTTGCTTTCCCTATTGGGAATAGTTCTTTTAGGGGGAGAGGATGTAATGTGACTGCAAGGATCTTATGTAGGGCTTGCCTCCCCACTGGCTGCGTAAGGTGTGGTTTAAGGCCAAGTGATGTATGGGGGAACTATGTTGCATAATGTCAAGGACCGGTGTTAGAATTATCACAGTTTTATCGACAGGAAACTGTTGATAAAACGGCGATAATGGGCTTGATAATACGCCCTTGTTAATTCCCATAGAAGCCCATGTTCTGATGTTAACATGAGCCTCTATGGGAATTAACAAGGGCGTATTATCAAGCCCATTATCGCCGTTTTATTGGCAGTTTACTGCCGATAAAATGGCAATAATTCTAACACAGGTCCTTGATAATATGCCCCTATGAGTCTTGTGAAAGCCTCTGGCTGCCAGTGCTTCAATGTCCAACATACGAGAGCATGATCGTGCTTGCATTTTTATTACTATTGTAATAGTGGTATACTTAATTATGTCAGAGTCACTATTCCCTGTGGCTAGTTTCAAGAGTTCTTTGGCTGAGGCGAGGTCAGTGGACCAGGGATTGCCAGGTTGTTGAAAGATGTAGTTGTTAAATAAAAGTATTTTGCTAGAGCCGCTACTTCTTCCAAAGTTTGTCGGTTGAGATTGATTTCCAGACAAAGTAAAGTATTCCTAGTGCAGGCTGGTAGACTAAATAACTTTTTATAAGCTGCACAATGTAACTTGTCAAGGTCCTGTGCAAATTTACCTGGAAATGCCTGTGGCGCATAGTTGAGGAAAGGTAGTAATTTTGCCCTCAAGGCTCTGAATAACTTTCTAAGACCGCATAGAGTTTGCAGATAGCTTAGGTAACCATTTTCCCTTCCTGCTGGAGCTTGTGGCGCTGGACCCGTGAGTGTGTAGTTTAACAGATCCAGACCCCAAGATAGCTGTACGATTGTGTGCAATTCAGGATTAATGGACCCAGACTCCAATTTGCCACTTTTTTTTCGGATAGTGGCCAAAGATCACTATCTTGGATTGCATTGGGTTGGCGACCAGCTTGTTTTCGGCGTTGTACTCTGAGAGTGCTGTCAAAGCTTTTTGGAGACCGATTTTGGTATGATCCAAAACGACCAGGTCATCAGCATAGTGTATCAGCTGGATCTTAATTTACCCAATGCTAGGGGTCGTTAGTGCGGCTCGTGCAGAGCACTGCCCATATACGCTGTGTATAAATTAAAGAGCAACAGGGCAAGGACACAACCCTGCTTCAGCCCGTGATCCGTGGTGATTTTTTCTGTAGCGGAGTCACATGAGAGTTTAACTCTTACCCAAGTTCGTGAATATAGGGATCTAATGGCTTGTAGCAGCAAGGGGCGGATGTTCCAACGCGCCAATTTCTGCCGTAGGATGTTGCAGTCTACTCATCGAATGCTGCTGTATAATCAACAAAACAAGCAAAAAGAATTGGGGTGCCGTGTGACGCCGCTTGATGTACTAGGTATGATAGGGCAATGATGTTCTCTATGGTGGAACCTCTTGTTCAGAACCCGGTTTGGTAGAAGGGGAGAATATCTTCCTTCCTAACCCAATCCGCTAGTTCCGCCAAAAGAGTGCTTGCATAGGTCTTGCCCTCTATGTCCAATAAGGAAATCATACAATAATTCCTAGGGTCAGTGCTTTGCCCTTTTTTGTATATTGGATGCAGCAGTGACCCCTTCCAGGAGTCTGGAACGTCCTCCAGAAACCTGCACTCGGCATCCAACTGAGCCAAATTGTCAGACCAAAAGTCGATGTCCTCCCTAAAGAGGGAGCCAGGCAGGCCGTTAGGACCTGGTGCTCCATTATGACGTATTTTTTGGAAGATGGTTCGAATTGCTTGTTTGTCTGGGGAGGTAAAATTGACCAGTGATTCCGTAAGATTTGTTGTGGCGGCGGACGGTCTTTCCGTCCGCCGTGGTCCCCCTGCCTTAGTAATATGGCTGGGGGGAATTGGGTGGTGGGCGTGGTCAGATCACGGGCGGATCGCCACTGCCATGCTGGCGGTGGCGATCCGCCGTTGATCCTAATGGACCCCAAAGTTACCATTGGAGTACAAGATATATCTAGGTGATATCATTAATGTGACACTCTGATAGGTGATTAGGAAAGTACTATTTTGTGGAGTACTAATTAGGTAATAATTAGGAAGGATGTGAAGTATTTACTTCAGCTGTAACTTTGTCTAGTACAAATAATTACCATTAATATTTCTACCAGTGTAGTATCCCACTTCTAATACCTTTAATTTTGGTTTTAACATTCTAACTCACAAGAGATTTGCCGAGGCGGGCATGGACTCGGGCACGCCAACACTATGGTGGTCGCACCGCTCCCCAGAATCTTGGGGAGGTCGCGCCTTCTGGCACTTCTCCTTTGGGTTTATCTGTCACGGGTGAACCGGAAACACTTCAAGTGCTTCCGGTTCCCCGGACGTCCCATAGTCTGACAATCCAGTCTAAACCGGATTGCCCAAATAGGAACGATAAAGGCTGGGGAGCGGGGAGAGCAGACCAGTCTGACAATCCAGTATAAAATTTCGATTGCCCAAATAGGAACGATAAAGGCTGCAGAGCGGGGAGGGCAGACCCTCTTTTGCTGCTCCCCAGCAATGGGAGTACTGCTCCTCAAAATCGGGCCTCGTCGGAGGCCACAATTTTTTTCTTTTCTCTTTTCAGGGCACGTCCGTAAGGAGCTGGGTGAGTCACCCAATCGCGTTGGGCTGCGACATGGCGACATTGAGGGGATTTGGAATTGGGCGTGTCACGGATTTCAAGAGCGGTACTCGCCCCACCAGAGTTGCCTATTTTGGGTCCATATGCCTCTTTTCAATGTAAAGCCTCATTTTAGTGAACTCTGTTGTGTGACACCTCCCGATACATTGCTAAATAGGTCAGACCATCCGGGTTCTAATTGACAGCCCAGTCTGGTTCCCGTTCTTTCCTTGTTCTTTGCCCACTGACATTCCTCCTCTTAAACAAGCACCATCGTCATTCTCGGTGGTTGCAATAAAGTTTTTTCAAACAGCTCTCAGCCTTTGTAACTCAGCGTTCTAGTTACTGCACATAACTAACGCATTTCGTCATCGCTTAGCGCACCGTGAATGGCGGACGAGGCGCGCCTACACGTTACGACGTGTATGACCATGCCCCCACCCTTACGGTGACGGGCCAGTCTGCTCGAATCCAACCATCTTTAAATACCGCTGCACCGAAGTACCTCGTATCCACGGGGCTCGGTTTCAGAGGGTCTTACGCAGGTACCGAGAGGGTGCCTGGCGACGCGGGCGTGAGTTTTCTTCCACGCACTACAGCTAAGTAAACCACACTATTGCCTCAGCGCGATGCTCACCATGAGACTCTCCCTTGTTTTTGCCTTTACAGGGTGTGCCATTTTCGCCATCACTCCCCTCACGAGGCCCATGGTGTGAGGATTTCTCACACTACAAGTGAGATTTTAATTATGTATTCTGTTTGTGTGCATGTACTTGTGAGGTTGATATCATGTCACCACGACCCACTGGCCGCATTTTGGGCCATGTTTTCATCGTCAACTCCACACTACTGTTACCTCTAAATGCCCTAGCTGGAGTGCAGGTGTCTTTTTATTTGATGGAAACTGTTTTCCCTTAATCATGCACACTCGCTAGCCGTTTTTTTCTGGCCAGTATTGCCATCACTCCTAAAGTAAGGAGTACAAGTCAAATCGCCAGCTGAATTCCTCAGCTTGAGCACAAAAGCACTCTAATCATGAACATGGTATACTTGTAACAAAACCTAATGCGCAAGATAGGAATTAACTGTATGTCTTGTCTTTCTCTTTTTAGGGCGAGCTGACGTAGCTTGCAATGCGAAGCATTGCAAGCTGTCAGCGAAGACAACTAATGTTGCCCGTATTTGGGAGAGTGGACACGAGAGGGGCACGAGCGCAGACGCGGATTCCACCTCGTGGGCGCGCACGTCGCCTTGCCCCTCTCGTGTCTCATTCCCTTGCGCAAACATACTCCACAGTCACGCATGCGCACATACTCAGCCACACACACTGCATACACACACTGCATACACACACACAGACCCACGCGCACACACGCAGACCCACACAGAGACATTCGAACAGACACACACGCATACACCCCCCTCCCCTCCCACTCACCGGGCTCTTTCGGCGTGTTCCGTGTCTTCATCTGCAGCGCTGGTCGGAGTCGGCCGGCTTCACTGCTTCCTCGGCGGTGGCGGGCGGAACTTCCTGCTGGATTGCAGGCCCCGCCCCCGTCTCGGCCAAAAGTGCCTGACTTCCGGTTTTCACGGAGCAGGGCTGCGGCGGTGATTTCTTTTGGGGGCAACAGCGGTAGGCACCCTCGAATTCGCAATGCAATATTAGTATTGGCAAAAATGTGTAACGAGTCGCCACAATAATAGTATTTATTTAAAACGTAACCTACCTGCATCTCAGAAGGGTTGTGTTCTTTTCCCTTCGCCTGTCTGTGCACGGTCAAGAAGTCTCTTTTGATCTATCTCACTGGCAGGAAGGAGCCTCGGCTCAAGGACCGGATTGTGATTGCGTAACATGAAGTTGATAAACAACAAGCAAGTGTCTAGGGGGGGCGGGGGGTGAGGGCTCGCCTCATGGTTTGGACCCTATGCAACACACACTCCACACAATACCACTCAGTGCCACAATTATATGCTACATAATTACACTGCACTCAATGAAACATACACTCCAAACAATACCACTCAGTGCCACATAATTGCACGCCACACAATTACACTCTACTGAATTACATCATACACTCCACATAATTACACGCCACATAATTACACTGCACTCAACGCAACATACACTCCAAATACCACTGTGTCACATAATTACACGCCACATAATTATACTCTACTGAATGCAACACACTCCACACAATACCACTCAGTGCCACATAATTATGCTTCATAACTACATTGCACTCAGCGCAACATACACTCCAAATACCACTCAGTGCCACATAATTACACTGCACTCAATGCAACATACACTCCAAATACCACTCAGTGCCACATAATTACATGCCACATAGTTAGATTGCACTCAATGCAACATACACTCCAAATACCACTCAGTGCAACATAATTACACGCCACATAATTACACTCTACTGATTAGACTGCGCTCAATGCAACATACACTCCAAATACAACTCAGTGCCACATAATTACACACCACATAATTACACTGCACTCAATGCAACATACACTCCAAATACAACTCAGTGCCACATAATTACACACCACATAATTACACTGCACTCAATGCAACATACACTCCAAATACAACTCAGTGCCACATAATTACACGCCACATAATTACACTGCACTCAATGCAACATGCACTCCAAATACCACTCAGTGCCACATAATTACACACCACATAATTACACTGCACTCAACATCTAAGTCACCTAAATACAACACATATTGCATTACAAATGCTATAGGTGTCACATTTGCGAAAGTTAAAACTATTGGCATTGTAAATGACAAAGCTATTAATTTTGGTATTTTCAAAACCAACAGATAAATATAAAATTTGTAATTTACAATACCAACAGCTCAAACTTTCCTAATGCGAGACCTATTGCATTGCAAATGCTTGTTTTGTTTAGTTATTGTCTATCTTCCTTTACAGGTGCAACAGGTTCCTCTGAATTGAGAGGTTAACCACCCACAATGTTGCCTTTTTTTGCACTATTTACATGATTTTTTACTTTCAAGTCCTCAGGTTGAGGTGGGCCTTAGCGCGCCCATACCGCCGAGGCTCACTATTCATGGTCTTGACGAATTCCGGGTAAAATTACAGCACATTGGCAGAAACATGTTGACCTTACCTCAAAGGTAGCAGCCAAACAATTTATTTGACTACCTTCCAACACCTTGTTTTTAATATGTCTGATTGGCCACCTAATAGAACTTTTTTGTGACAAAATCTAGACATTTTTAAGTAAATTACACCGACACATATTCACTTCTCACAAAACCCAAAAAACCAGCTCCGCAGTAACTCTGGCGTTGAAGCACACCGAAGAGGCACTCGTCTTTTCCCGGTGGGGCCCGATGATGAAGCATGTCACCAACCAGGTTGGTGAGTGAGGGACTTCTATATAAATCCTAATAGACTTATATTTCAACTTCCTTGCTCCCTCTTCTGAGCTTACAGGAATTACACTCTTTTGTTGTTGAAACAATCTACTGGGGGACGAGAGTGTCTTCTTCACATTATCCCTCCCTCTCTTGCTGATAACGGATTATTAAATCCTAACATGCATAGGACACAGACACTGTTATCTCTATGGCGATTGAGGATATAACTGTCTTCCATTCAGATGAAACATGTTATTGTAAGCAAATATAATGGAAGGTAATGTTGCCGCAAAAATTTAATGACACTACATAATATAACCACATTGTAAAAATATGTGTAAGAAAGTCTGATTTGGGATGGTGTTGTTAGGGCCGGGACATACACTTCACCTCAAAGCATGTCTGCACCTCAATGCATGTCTGGTACCTGTGGCCTATTCTGTATGGTTTAGCTCCCTCAAATGACATGTACTGACGAGTAGGAGCGGGATCTAATATTTTACGGGGCAGAGGCGACCACACACAACAGTAGTAATTGCGTAATTATAGATTAGGTGTGGGAAAAAAGGGTGTTTGCCTGGAAGTGTCATTGGAATGTAGCACTAATCATCTGTTTTGTGATTATTTCATGCAGTGGAATTACTGTGATATCTGGGAGGTAAACACACCGCAATGACAGCAAGATACTCGCGGACCATAGTACCGGAAGATCGGGAACGGGTATGACCAGCCGAGACATTAAGGGTGGCGAGCACGCTTGAAATAACACAGATGTGCTACCATGCATTGTTGGGAGGCTGTGCTCATGCACTGTTTGTGAGCTGATGTATGATATGGCAGCCAGAGTTGTTGTTGGTAGGGGTATTTACCAGTACGCTGCGACCCACGTACGTGTCTTCCCCAGACCAAAGGGCAACAAAATATTACAGCACCTCGATAGCCTATTGAACTGCTAGCCGCAAGTAAGCCAGTTTTCCTGCACGCGTATACACAAGTGCCACGTCAGGGAGGGCTGTGCGGCGTGGGGATGCTCCTGGGTATGGGTTGTTCCCGTGTTACGGACCAGGACACAAGAAGGCCAGCAGGTAGTTACGGGGTGAAGAGTTTCACACAGAGCTTCCCACCAATCCTACGGGTCAGGCGTGCAGTGTCACATGCCATGGCTATGTTTGGTGGGGGAGAGCTTGTGAGGGCACCACCCTACTTTTGAATTTGAGTGCAGCTACAATTGCAATCATCTACTGACTTCCGGCTAGTTCGTTAGAACTCTCCCGATTATCCCAGGGTTAACTGGATGGGGTGAGGGGGGCCTAAAGAGGCCAGCCCCCTTACAGGAGCATTGAGCACAGGCTAAACATAGGAGGGGGACGAGGTTGGGTGAATAGAGGTATTTTAGCGGACAGACGGGCTCAATACACAAGCACTCCGGGTATGATTCGGTGTGTAGAACTCACAAAAGGAGGAATCCATCCAGGTACAGGAGCTATGTAGGCTAGCAATGGTCATATTCTCAATATTCTCAATTAAAAGCTGTGGCACAGGTCATTCCAGTAGGAAGATGGGCTTACTGCATCCGATAATACAGTTGCGGAGAACATTTGGATATGGGTGATCGGCAGTGATATCCCCCAAGTCACTGATAGTGAGGACACAGTGCGTCCCGGTTGCATCCGCGAACTGCTCTTTACAGGAGGGAATTCACCTCTCTCGTCTGGGTATTAGTCTTTATGGACACAGCATGACCTTTATTCTAGGCGGAGGGGAGGCCTGATATTCGGTCAATATGCTGGCCTGTGACGGTAAGGTCATGATTGGTGAGCATACTTTGCAGTCCTTTTGGGGGCATCACCTTTATGAAAGGGGATGCCCGAGGGGGAGACAGAGGGTGTCTCATAGAACTCCAAGGGGCAGTTTCAGCTGGTAGGTTGAAGGGGTGCTGTGGGCTATGGGAGCCACGCTTCCAGTAAGCCATGGGCCAACCCCGCACGTGCATGCGCTCAAGCACGCATAATGGAAGGGGTGCAGGGGGCTGTGGGAGCCACGCTTCCAGGAGGCCATGGGCCACCCCTGCACGCTCATGCACAAGGGCGCAAGGACGCATAGCGGCAGTACCCCGTTTTTGGAGTTACGAGTCTGGGCGAAGGGGGGGGGTCCGGGGGAGGTATCTTTCCGGTAAACTGGACCCCCTTCGCAACATCGCTCCGGTAGGAGTCTAGCGATTACAGTCTGTAGGCTGGCAGGGTGCGGGGAGAGGGGAAGCCACGCTTTCCGGAGGCTGGTGGCATCAAGGGTGCAGCGCTCAAGGGCACAGCGCAAGGATGCTTATTAATTGCATCGGCCCGTTATGAAGTTAAGGCTGAGTGCGTAGGTGGGGCCGGGGGGGATCCATCCGGTAAGCTGGACCCCCTACGCAACAATCATTACTCCGGAGGGAGTTCTTGGGACGTAGCGTTATTGGGCTCTTGGGACGCCAGTCATTGACCTTGCTGTAGGCTCAATAGGGAATATGCAGAAAGGAAATCATCTTCATTGCGAAAGTCAGCCAACTGACAGACCTGTACCTATCAATGTATTGGACTTTCTGCGTATTTTGTGTACAGAATGAAAATGACATTCATTTACATGTCTTATTGTTTTATGTAATAAAATACGACCGGGGGTCTACGACCCCTAACCCAAACAACTTGGTGTTTGCGCTGTGCGATGGTTACCTAGCAAGGGGTATGAGGCAAGGGAGGGCTCCCCATCCAACCAAAGATTCTGTTCGGTGAATGGGAGGAAGGAGAATCTTAGGCGGTACCAGACCATATTATTTCTCAGTGCTGAGCTCAACAATTCCAGGTCAATTAGCAATTAAGTGCTGGACGGTGGGACTCTGATAAAGCCGAAGATTTTTACCCTCCTTTTCTATCTCTGTTGCCCTCCAGACTAATGTCAATACCATGTGCATCCAGTGCTTAATTCGTACAATAAGTGCCGGTGTACAAAGTTTTTCTCTGAAAACCGCAGTTGGTGTTCACGAATGTCGAGATTGCTGAATACCAAGGCTGCATAGTGTTAATTCCATCTCATGCCTCTTTTTTGATCTCCATGCACTCCCTGCTCCTTTATTGAAACTTAGCATGTTGTTTTTCATTCATTCTTTTTCCTTTTGTCACTGTTTTTAGTCTTTCTCTACCCCTTCTTTTAAGTTTCTCTCTCTCACTCTGCGAGATGAGTGCCAGTGGCATTAAACGCAACCACCGCCACAAATTAAACACTGTGTGCATCTCAGAATTGGACAGACTTGACTGGAATATCACTGTCTTAGCTGCGAGTTTTGCTCATAATGGGTGATTATGGATGCTGCTCAGACCTGCCAGAGTTCCCAGCTGAAATATGTCTAGGTGTGTCCTCCAAATTTGATTCTAAGTAGTCTGGGATAACAACAAGACTCTTTCTACAAATCCGTATTATACTCTAATCTGTTGTAGAAAAATGATAAGTAATTAAAGCAATGTCTATTAAAGGATCAACATAAGCAAGTAATTAAAATCAAAATACTAAATTATGTGACCAATCAAAAAGAATCATGTATTATTTCAGCAGTTGTGAAAGAAGAGCACCAAACTTCTAAAAGTTCTCCTATGGTCTTCTTATGGAAACTTTGACTCACTTATAAGTAACTAACTACATATTGATGACCACCACTGTTTATACATCGATTTATAAGTGGCAGTCGACACTGTGTAGTTATACATCAGGTCACAGTATTCATAGGAAGACTGTTTTTTGTATTTCTGATATTTTTGGAACCATTTAACAAATATTCACAAAGGTTTCCAGAAAAAAAATTGATCCACCTCAGCCCCTTTCTGGAAAGTTTCAGTATGGTCCATCTATCATGGCTGAGAAAATGTGGGGGTCACAAAATGTTGTTTTCCCCTGTTCATTTTCATTGGGAAATTTTGGGAAACGATACAGAAAACATGGAATTCTACCAAGTTTGTCAGAAAGTTATATATTTACTCGGAACGCAAGCATTTTGTGGTTTTGCGTACAGTGTTCAGCTGTTTTAAGTAATTAGCATATTTATAGTGATGTCTGGATTGCTAGTACAATGGGAATCCTGTGGTACTCCAGCAGTGCTGCAAATTTTATAAAATAGTGATGTGAATGGGTGAGAGAGTTAATTTTCCTGTTGGTCATTTCAGTCCGATTTGATTGGTTGTCTGCAACATTAAGAAAAATGTTTTATCCACCATTACAAGACACATGAGGAGTTGGGCTCAGCCTCCTAAAGTTATAATTCAAATCCGATATAAGAAGGAATGTTAGAGGTAACAAGATCCTCTGGCACTTCTGGGGGTGACACAGAGGGATCCCCACATGGGCAAAACATTATTTATTATTGTGCTGCATGTTCTGCGGTACTCCCACAGGACCAAGTGTGCCCCCCCCCCCCCCATGAGATACGGCAGCATTCTTGTGGCAGACTGGTATTGCAACACTATGCAAGATTCAATGGGTGGATCTTGTGTTGTCTTGAAGTACCTCGGGTGATACCTGAGTGATGGTACCTCAGGATTACTGTTGTACCGCAAAACAAAATGTGGGGTGGGGCAGATTTGGGAGCTTGTATTCTTGCACTGGGTTTACCAACAGCAGTAGGTTTGGTCCCTAGCCTGGTTGTAGACCAGGTCTGTCTAAGCTCAATGAGGGAGTTGGGGAAACATGATCAAAAAACCTCAGAAATTCAGTAAAAACAAAAATGCTACAGTCATGTTATAGTTAGGAATGGTAATACGGTCTTCTTTATGATAAAAAAAAGAAGGTTAAAGTGATTTTATAGTTAGGTAAGCTAATACAATTTTAGCTTATGTTTAAAAATCCCTGGAAATTTATTATATATATTTAGATCTTGTGAATATAAAAACTAACATTTAAACATTACATCTCAAAGGACATCATTGATGACATCACTGATCTGAAGTACACTGACTATAGTCAACCCTTCATAGTACAGATGGATCGCTCAGACAAGGGAGTTGGTAAAATACTGGCTCAACTCTATGACAAGGGTAGAGATCATCATTGTCCATTATAAGTCAAAGCTTACACCCAGAAAAACGGAATTTGGAGACCATTGAGAAGGAATCATTTCCAATAGTGTGGACTGTGAGAAGATTCCAGCAGTCTCTGTTTGGTACTACATTTCCGATAGGGACTATTCAAAAATGACTCAAGTGTTTTATGGCAATAAAGATTGGGAATTCCAAGTAGATGAGATGGTCTAATTTAGTTCAAGGTTTAGATTCCAAGGTGGAGCACAAAGTCGGAATGAACCACTGGAATTCAGATGGATTTTCCAGCTGATTTTGACAATCTGATGACTGGATTTCTCCAACTAAGAGTAGGATTCTGGGAAGTATGATCTGGGAGTGCCATCACAGGGACGGGACTATCTTCTGAAAGATGAACAGTCATGTTTCCCTGCCTGATATTATGTCTGATGTCCTGACTTTTGAATTTCGCCCTAGGACAATACTAAACAAGTGTGTGCACAGAGGGCTATTCATGTCTTTTGACATGAGAGAGGTTCTGTACCAGTCCTGTAAACTGTTGGAGCAAACCATGAGTACCACCATTCACTGTCAGTGGACTACTATTCATGTCATGGGTTTAGTACTAGAGCAGTGGTGGCAGCATACCCTGTTCCGTTAAACCATAGTTGTCACCAGACCATTTTATCTGTGTCACTGGAGTGAAGGTCTACTGGGTTAGTCTTGTAAAGCTCCATTTCTGTGTGGTAACCCTAATCCTAACACTACAATCCTAAGTGTAACTTACACACTGCCTACATACTACAATCATTATGTGTATGAGTGAGCCAGGGTAATGGAGGCCTACGTTATAC
The DNA here is from genome assembly GCF_964263255.1 of Lissotriton vulgaris. NCBI lineage: Eukaryota > Metazoa > Chordata > Amphibia > Caudata > Salamandridae > Lissotriton > Lissotriton vulgaris. The sequence continues at coordinate 1,476,302,208 of NC_141685.1, forward strand.
ATTTTTGATAGCCCTAGCCTATCCTTGTGCACAATATGAAGGTGAGGTTGTTATCCCAGATAGTGTAAGTTCTTTGCTGACATTCCTGAAGCTGGAGACAGAGGCAATGGAATAGCAAGAGAAGAGACAATGTTACTTAAGAAATTTAAAAGTTAATTTGTTGAGAGGAGCTGCTGATTAATCTTCCTGTAGAGCTGCTACTTGGTAGATGGCAGAGGTGAAGAATGGAACTGCAGTCTCTGTTGCTTCAAGCAAACTTAATTATTCGACTGAGGCAAGTCTTTTGTCTTTCCCCTTATCATTCTTCACAGTGTGGTCCATGACAGCCAAATTCAGAAACCTCATGTGCATTTCTACCTTTGTTTGCACCAGACTGGAGACCACGGCTGTGAAGATCATCACTCCCCCCAAAGGGTGTGTTTGGAGAGCCTGGAAAAGACACCTGGAAGAAAAACTACTCTAACCCAGTTCTGAAAGAGCTAAAATCTCCTCTCTGCTTTGCATGCATGTATGTATTGTTTTTAGGTCGAGCCTTTACCATTCCGCAGGAATGGGAAATGGGGAGAATTCAAGTCGGCTATTTTCTCTTCAAACCAAAGGGCTTTCAGCCGCGGTTTTCTTGCAGTGCCCGTGAACCACGTGATAACATGCACGCGCATTCAGGGCCAGCCAGCCCAGCACATCAAAGGGCTTCTCCTCCCCTAATTATTCATGGCCGGCCGCAGGCCAGCCGTACTTTCAGTTTCCCCAGAACGGCTAATTAGGGGAGGAGAAGCCCTTTGATGTGCTTCACACCAATGCGCCTCAGTCATTCCTCTTCTTTGTATTTGCTTCCAGACTCCGATCTGCTCATGTGCACAAGACGCTTTACACATTACACTCATCTGCCTGAAGTGGGAGTTTTAAACAAGCAAAGCTGGTCCTTCTGTACTTGCAGTTTCACTTCTAATGTGTGTTGTTATTTATCATGATTTTTAGCTGAGGTGTATCACGCTTGTTCATGAGTTTGATCTCTTCATACTGTCAAATGTTTTCTAAGTTGTTTTTGATTGTCTTACCACTGGAGGTCTCCCTGTGCTACATTTAGCCTCTGACACATGCAACGCCACTCAACCACGCAACGCCACTCAACCACGCAACGCCACTCAACCACGCAACGCCACGCAACTACGCAACGCCACGCAACTACGCAACGCCACGCAACTACGCAACGCCACGCAACTACGCAACGCCACGCAACTACGCAACGCCACGCAACTACGCAACGCCACGCAACTACGCAACGCCACTCAACTACGCAACGCCACTCAACTACGCAACGCCGCTCAACTACGCAACACCGCGCAACTACGCAACGCCGCAATGCCACGCAACTACGCAACGCCACGCAACAACGCAACGCCACTCACACATGCAACGCCACGCAACTACGCAACGCCACTCAACTACACAACGCCACTCAACTACGCAACGCCACTCAACTACGCAACGCCACTCAACTATGCAACACCACTCAACTACGCAACGCTGCGCAACTACGCAACGCCGCAACGCCACGCAACTACGCAACGCCACGCAACTACGCAACGACACGCAACTACGCAACGCCACTCACACATGCAACGCCACACAACTACGCAACGCCACGCAACTACGCAACGCCACGCAACTACGCAACGCCACGCAACTACGCAACGCCACGCAACTACGCAACGCCACGCAACTACGCAACGCCACGCAACAACGCAACGCCACGCAACAACGCAACGCCACGCAACAACGCAACGCCACGCAACAACGCAACGCCACTCAACTACGCAACGCCACTCAACTACGCAACGCCACTCAACTACGCAACGCCACTCAACTACGCAACGCCACTCAACTACGCAACGCCACTCAACTACGCCACGGCACTCAACTACGCCACGCCACTCAACTACGCCACGCCACTCAACTACGCCACTCAACTACGCAACGCCGCGCAACTACGCAACGCCGCAATGCCACGCAACTACGCAACGCCACTCACACATGCAACACCACTCAACTATGCAACGCCACTCAACTACGCAACGCCACTCAACTACGCAACGCCACTCAACTACGCAACGCCACTCAACTACGCAACGCCACTCAACTACGCAACGCCACTCAACTACGCCACGCCACTCAACTACGCCACGCCACTCAACTACGCCACTCAACTACGCAACGCCGCGCAACTACGCAACGCCGCAATGCCACGCAACTACGCAACGCCACTCACACATGCAACGCCACTCAACTACGCAACGCCACTCAACTACGCAACGCCACTCAACTACGCAACGCCACTCAACTACGCAACGCCACTCAACTACGCAACGCCACTCAACTACGCCACGCCACTCAACTACGCCACGCCACTCAACTACGCCACGCCACTCAACTACGCCACTCAACTACGCAACGCCGCGCAACTACGCAACGCCGCAATGCCACGCAACTACGCAACGCCACGCAACAACGCAACGCCACTCACACATGCAACACCACTCAACTATGCAACGCCACTCAACTATGCAACGCCACTCAACTACGCAACGCCACTCAACTACGCAACGCCGCTCAACTACGCAACGCCGCTCAACTACGCAACGCCGCTCAACTACGCAACGCCGCTCAACTACGCAACGCCGCTCAACTACGCAACGCCGCTCAACTACGCAACGCCGCTCAACTACGCAACGCCGCTCAACTACGCAACGCCGCTCAACTACGCAACGCCGCAATGCCACGCAACTACGCAACGCCACGCAACAACGCAACGCCACTCACACATGCAACGCCACTCACACATGCAACGCCACTCACACATGCAACGCCACTCACACATGCAACGCCACTCAACTACGCAACGCCACTCAACTATGCAACGCCACTCAACTACGCAACGCCACTCAACTACGCAACGCCACGCAACTACGCAACGCCACGCAACTACGCAACGCCACGCAACTACGCAACGCCACGCAACTACGCAACGCCACGCAACTACGCAACGCCACGCAACTACACAACGCCACGCAACTACACGCAACGCCGCTCAACTACGCAACGCCGCGCAACTACGCAACGCCATGCAACTACGCAACGCCACGCAACAACGCAACGCCACTCAACTACGCAACGCCACTCAACTACGCAACGCCACTCAACTACGCAACGCCACTCAACTACGCAACGCCGCTCAACTACGCAACGCCGCTCAACTACGCAACGCCACTCAACTACGCACACATGCAACGCCACTCACACATGCAACGCCACTCACACATGCAACGCCACTCACACATGCAACGCCACTCACACATGCAACGCCACTCAACTACGCAACGCCACTCAACTACGCAACGCCACTCAACTACGCCACGCCACTCAACTACGCCACGCCACTCAACTACGCCACGCCACTCAACTACGCCACGCCACTCAACTACGCCACGCCACTCAACTACGCCACGCCACTCAACTACGCCACTCAACTACGCAACGCCGCGCAACTACGCAACGCCGCAATGCCACGCAACTACGCAACGCCACGCAACAACGCAACGCCACTCACACATGCAACACCACTCAACTACGCAACGCCACTCAACTACGCAACGCCACTCAACTATGCAACGCCACTCAACTACGCAACGCCACTCAACTACGCAACGCCACTCAACTACGCAACGCCACTCAACTACGCAACGCCACTCAACTACGCAACGCCGCTCAACTACGCAACGCCGCTCAACTACGCAACGCCACTCAACTACGCACACATGCAACGCCACTCACACATGCAACGCCACTCACACATGCAACGCCACTCACACATGCAACGCCACTCACACATGCAACGCCACTCACACATGCAACGCCACTCACACATGCAACGCCACTCACACATGCAACGCCACTCAACTACGCAACGCCGCTCAACTACGCAACGCCGCTCAACTACGCAACGCCGCTCAACTACGCAACGCCGCTCAACTACGCAACGCCGCTCAACTACGCAACGCCGCAACGCCACGCAACTACGCAACGCCACGCAACTACGCAACGCCACGCAACTACGCAACGCCACGCAACTACGCAACGCCACGCAACTACGCAACGCCACTCACACATGCAACGCCACGCAACTACGCAACGCCACGCAACTACGCAACGCCACGCAACTACGCAACGCCACGCAACAACGCAACGCCACGCAACAACGCAACGCCACTCAACTACGCAACGCCACTCAACTACGCAACGCCGCGCAACTACGCAACGCCGCGCAACTACGCAACGCCACGCAACTACGCAACGCCACTCACACATGCAACCCCACGCAACTACGCAACGCCACGCAACTACGCAACGCCACGCAACTACGCAACGCCACGCAACTACACAACGCCACGCAACTACACGCAACGCCGCTCAACTACGCAACGCCGCGCAACTACGCAACGCCATGCAACAACGCAACACCACGCAACAACGCAACGCCACTCAACTACGCAACGCCACTCAACTACGCAACGCCACTCAACTACGCAACGCCACTCAACTACGCAACGCCACTCAACTACGCAACGCCACTCAACTACGCAACGCCACTCAACTACGCAACGCCACTCAACTACGCACACATGCAACGCCACTCACACATGCAACGCCACTCACACATGCAACGCCACACTACGCAACGCCACTCAACTACGCAACGCCACTCAACTACGCAACGCCACTCAACTACGCAACGCTGCGCAACTACACGCAACTACGCAACGCCACGCAACTGCGCAACGCCACGCAACTACGCAACGCCACGCAACTACGCAACGCCACTCACACATGCAACGCCACTCACACATGCAACGCCACGCAACTACGCAACGCCACGCAACTACGCAACGCCACGCAACTACGCAACGCCACGCAACTACGCAACGCCACGCAACTACGCAACGCCACGCAACAACGCAACGCCACTCAACTACGCAACACCACTCAACTACGCAACGCCGCTCAACTACGCAACGCCGCTCAACTACGCAACGCCGCTCAACTACGCAACGCCGCTCAACTACGCAACGCCGCTCAACTACGCAACGCCGCTCAACTACGCAACGCCGCTCAACTACGCAACGCCGCTCAACTACGCAACGCCGCGCAACTACGCAACTACGCAATGCCACGCAACTACGCAACGCCACGCAACAACGCAACGCCACTCACACATGCAACGCCACTCACACATGCAACGCCACTCACACATGCAACGCCACTCACACATGCAACGCCACTCACACATGCAACGCCACTCACACATGCAACGCCACACTACGCAACGCCACTCAACTACGCAACGCCACTCAACTACGCAACGCCACTCAACTACGCAACGCTGCGCAACTACGCAACGCCGCAACGCCACGCAACTACGCAACGCCACTCAACTACGCAACGCCACTCAACTACGCAACGCCACTCAACTACGCAACGCCACTCAACTACGCAACGCCACTCAACTACGCAACGCCACGCAACTACGCAACGCCACGCAACTACGCAACGCCACTCAACTACGCAACGCCACGCAACGCCGCAACGCCACGCAACGCCGCAACGCCACGCAACTACGCAACGCCACGCAACTACGCAACGCCACGCAACTACGCAACGCCACGCAACTACGCAACGCCACTCACACATGCAACGCCACTCACACATGCAACGCCACGCAACTACGCAACGCCACGCAACTACGGAACGCCACGCAACTACGCAACGCCACGCAACTACGCAACGCCACGCAACTACGCAACGCCACGCAACTACGCAACGCCACGCAACAACGCAACGCCACTCAACTACGCAACGCCGCGCAACTACGCAACGCCACGCAACTACGCAACGCCACTCACACATGCAACGCCACGCAACTACGCAACGCCACGCAACTACGCAACGCCACGCAACAACGCAACGCCACGCAACAACGCAACGCCACGCAACTACACAACGCCACGCAACTACACGCAACGCCGCTCAACTACGCAACGCCGCGCAACTACGCAACGCCATGCAACTACGCAACACCACGCAACAACGCAACGCCACTCAACTACGCAACGCCACTCAACTACGCAACGCCACTCAACTACGCAACGCCACTCAACTACGCAACGCCGCGCAACTACGCAACGCCATGCAACTACGCAACACCACGCAACAACGCAACGCCACTCAACTACGCAACGCCACTCAACTACGCAACGCCACTCAACTACGCAACGCCACTCAACTACGCAACGCCACCCAACTACGCAACGCCACTCAACTACGCAACGCCACTCAACTACGCAACGCCACTCAACTACGCAACGCCACTCAACTATGCAACGCCACTCAACTACGCACACATGCAACGCCACTCACACATGCAACGCCACTCACACATGCAACGCCACTCACACATGCAACGCCACTCACACATGCAACGCCACACTACGCAACGCCACTCAACTACGCAACGCCACTCAACTACGCAACGCTGCGCAACTACGCAACGCCGCAACGCCACGCAACTACGCAACGCCACGCAACTGCGCAACGCCACGCAACTACGCAACGCCACGCAACTACGCAACGCCACTCACACATGCAACGCCACGCAACTACGCAACGCCGCTCAACTACGCAACGCCACGCAACTACGCAACGCCACGCAACTACGCAACGCCACGCAACTACGCAACGCCACGCAACTACGCAACGCCACGCAACAACGCAACGCCACGCAACAACGCAACGCCACTCAACTACGCAACGCCGCGCAACTACGCAATGCCGCGCAACTACGCAACGCCACGCAACTACGCACACATGCAACGCCACTCACACATGCAACGCCACTCACACATGCAACGCCACTCACACATGCAACGCCACTCACACATGCAACGCCACTCACACATGCAACGCCACTCACACATGCAACGCCACTCAACTACGCAACGCCACTCAACTACGCAACGCCACTCAACTACGCAACGCCACTCAACTACGCAACGCCAATCAACTACGCCACGCCACTCAACTACGCAACGCCGCGCAACTACGCAACGCCGCAATGCCACGCAACTACGCAACGCCACGCAACAACGCAACGCCACTCACACATGCAACGCCACTCAACTACGCAACGCCACTCAACTACGCAACGCCACGCAACTACGCAACGCCACGCAACTACGCAACGCCACGCAACTACGCAACGCCACGCAACTACACAACGCCACGCAACTACACGCAACGCCGCTCAACTACGCAACGCCACGCAACTACGCAACACCACGCAACTACGCAACGCCACTCAACTACGCAACGCCACTCAACTACGCAACGCCACGCAACTACGCAACGCCACGCAACTACGCAACGCCACGCAACTACGCAACGCCACGCAACTACACAACGCCACGCAACTACACGCAACGCCACTCAACTACGCAACGCCACGCAACGCCGCAACGCCACGCAACGCCGCAACGCCACGCAACTACGCAACGCCACGCAACTACGCAACGCCACGCAACTACGCAACGCCACGCAACTACGCAACGCCACTCACACATGCAACGCCACTCACACATGCAACGCCACGCAACTACGCAACGCCACGCAACTACGGAACGCCACGCAACTACGCAACGCCACGCAACTACGCAACGCCACGCAACTACGCAACGCCACGCAACTACGCAACGCCACGCAACAACGCAACGCCACTCAACTACGCAACGCCGCGCAACTACGCAACGCCACGCAACTACGCAACGCCACTCACACATGCAACGCCACGCAACTACGCAACGCCACGCAACTACGCAACGCCACGCAACAACGCAACGCCACGCAACAACGCAACGCCACGCAACTACACAACGCCACGCAACTACACGCAACGCCGCTCAACTACGCAACGCCGCGCAACTACGCAACGCCATGCAACTACGCAACACCACGCAACAACGCAACGCCACTCAACTACGCAACGCCACTCAACTACGCAACGCCACTCAACTACGCAACGCCACTCAACTACGCAACGCCGCGCAACTACGCAACGCCATGCAACTACGCAACACCACGCAACAACGCAACGCCACTCAACTACGCAACGCCACTCAACTACGCAACGCCACTCAACTACGCAACGCCACTCAACTACGCAACGCCACCCAACTACGCAACGCCACTCAACTACGCAACGCCACTCAACTACGCAACGCCACTCAACTACGCAACGCCACTCAACTATGCAACGCCACTCAACTACGCACACATGCAACGCCACTCACACATGCAACGCCACTCACACATGCAACGCCACTCACACATGCAACGCCACTCACACATGCAACGCCACACTACGCAACGCCACTCAACTACGCAACGCCACTCAACTACGCAACGCTGCGCAACTACGCAACGCCGCAACGCCACGCAACTACGCAACGCCACGCAACTGCGCAACGCCACGCAACTACGCAACGCCACGCAACTACGCAACGCCACTCACACATGCAACGCCACGCAACTACGCAACGCCGCTCAACTACGCAACGCCACGCAACTACGCAACGCCACGCAACTACGCAACGCCACGCAACTACGCAACGCCACGCAACTACGCAACGCCACGCAACAACGCAACGCCACGCAACAACGCAACGCCACTCAACTACGCAACGCCGCGCAACTACGCAATGCCGCGCAACTACGCAACGCCACGCAACTACGCACACATGCAACGCCACTCACACATGCAACGCCACTCACACATGCAACGCCACTCACACATGCAACGCCACTCACACATGCAACGCCACTCACACATGCAACGCCACTCAACTACGCAACGCCACTCAACTACGCAACGCCACTCAACTACGCAACGCCACTCAACTACGCAACGCCAATCAACTACGCCACGCCACTCAACTACGCAACGCCGCGCAACTACGCAACGCCGCAATGCCACGCAACTACGCAACGCCACGCAACAACGCAACGCCACTCACACATGCAACGCCACTCAACTACGCAACGCCACTCAACTACGCAACGCCACGCAACTACGCAACGCCACGCAACTACGCAACGCCACGCAACTACACAACGCCACGCAACTACACGCAACGCCGCTCAACTACGCAACGCCACGCAACTACGCAACACCACGCAACTACGCAACGCCACTCAACTACGCAACGCCACTCAACTACGCAACGCCACGCAACTACGCAACGCCACGCAACTACGCAACGCCACGCAACTACGCAACGCCACGCAACTACACAACGCCACGCAACTACACGCAACGCCGCTCAACTACGCAACGCCGCGCAACTACGCAACGCCACGCAACTACGCAACACCACGCAACTACGCAACGCCACTCAACTACGCAACGCCACTCAACTACGCAACGCCACTCAACTACGCAACGCCACTCAACTACGCAACGCCACTCAACTACGCAACGCCACTCAACTACGCAACGCCACTCAACTACGCAACGCCACTCAACTACGCACACATGCAACGCCACTCACACATGCAACGCCACTCACACACGCAACGCCACTCACACACGCAACGCCACTCACACACGCAACGCCACTCACACACGCAACGCCACTCACACACGCAACGCCACTCACACACGCAACGCCACTCACACACGCAACGCCACTCACACACGCAACGCCACTCACACACGCAACGCCACTCACACACACAACGCCACTCACACACACAACGCCACTCACACACACAACGCCACTCACACACGAAAAACCACTCACGTTGCCAATAGGTCTCGCAGTACGACAGTTGGAGCCATTACAATTGCAAATAACAATGCCTTTCACTTTGGTTATCATTTTAAATACATAAAGGGCTTTGTCATTTACAAAACCAATAGCTCCAACTTTCCTACTGCGAGACCTATTGGCAACGCCAGTGCTTGTTATATAACAGCTGCCTAGCTGTGAAGCAACAGAGAGCCTTACATTGGTGAGGGGTTGGTAAATGATTGACTAGATAGTGTACAGGAAGTGGAAATTGCACAAACATATTTTACACATATTTAGGCACTGGGAGATTACGTTTTTGCCCAAAATCACACAATACTGACTCTAGTGCAGAGGCTGGGCTTTTGAAAGTTGGACCCAGGTTTCAAGGTCATGACCAAAGAAGGGTATGTTCCACATAGTACCAAAAAAACTGTTGTGCAACCAGATTTATTTGCCTAACAGCCAGCTTCTCAGAGGTGAGGTGACATCACATAATTCTTGCCTTACCGCAATAAATTGCTCATCTCTCTGCCAAACACCTGTAAGGTAGCCAGTCTACCTGCTGAGAGAGTAAAGGAGCCTGCCAATCCTGTAGTAGTAGCAAGGTACAGAGAGACCGAGGGGCAGATTTATCATTTGATTGCTTACTGCTTGTGTCACACATGGTGTCACAAGGGTAACACAATACTTAAGTCAGATTTACCAAGCAACACAAGGCCATCTTGCATGGCCCTGCGTTGCTTGGTAAATCTGGAGCAATGCAAGACAGCACGAGTTGCTGCCTTGCATTGCTTTCCCTGGGAAGGCGTTCCATGGGTGGAGCATTGGTGTTCCAAATCATTCACCCATAGATTTCAGTGCGTCCCCAGATTTACCAAGACTGGTAAACCTGGGAATACGTCAAAATGCTATGCCTCCCCGAAAAAGGCACAATGAGCAGGAATATGGTTGTCAATAATCAAGGAGTCTGGCTTGATGATAAGTATTCTATGATACATAAAAATTGATACCACCTGTTTTGGTATTCTTAGATATCTCAGGAAAACTCTGGATATCTTTCACAGCCCAATAACTGTAATCCAGGCCTTGGTTATCTCCAGGCTAGGTTTTGGTAATATTCTCCACCTAGGTGTATCTAAGGTCCTGTTTGAATGGCTCAGATAGAAAAAATGCTGCTGCATGACTTCTATTTCACCCCCCTAAATTCACTTCCACAGCTAGCCTGCACCATGGTTTACACTGGCTGCCAATTATATGCTGAGTGCAATATAAAGCTCTATGCTTCATGTAAAAATGCTTATCTAACTCTAGTCAAACAAACAGGGAAAGTATGTTCCTATCAGAAAAATAGAGATAAAGAAAAATTGGTGGGAGGTGCGCGGCCACAGCAAGATGGCCGCGCTCTGAAGAGGCTCCGTCGCACTGAGACCTATCGCCTCGCGAAGGGACACTTTAAGGGTGTAATTGCTGTCCAAAATTTTGTGTGATTAAATCGGAAATTGCCAGGAGCTGGTGGGCGAGTTTCTGACTCTCGTCAATGATGCTATGACCCGGTTTTCACGGAACTTGGTTTGTCCTGTAAATCTTCGGTGCTGTGGCTGCCATTTTGCTCCCACTGAAGCCGGAGCCTCGCAAGTCTCGTCGAATTGACCCGCATTATGTCTGGCACAGGCTGAAGTCTCCGCATCACAAGTAATTTTTGCCCAATTTCTTGTTTGCTTGGCAATTCTTCTTTAACTGTGTACCTCTGTGGCTTATTTTGTTGGGGTGTCTTTCCATAGAGCACTGTCTTCTTCAAATGCATCATCTTGCCTCAGTTTGTCGCCTTTGCTCAGTGCGCACCTAGAGGAATATGCATCTCATTTATTATTACTACTGAGGCTGCTATGAGAACATTTCTTTTTAGCTTTGCATTTATCTCTGCACAGCTCTGCTAACAATGTGGAAATCGCCAGGAGCTACTATGCAAGTCTCTAAATGGTATTAATGACGCACCATCTTGCTCTCTATGGAATTTGGGTTGCCCTAACATTCCTTGATACTGTTGCTGCCATTTTGCACTCGCTGACGACGATGATTCTCCTCAGAATAATCCGAAATATAACTGGTACAGAATGAAACCTTCACAATATAAATAAATACGCCTAAGTTTTCCAGTTTTACTTGCCAGTTATCACCAATGGTGCTTTTTTTGCAGCTAATTTTCTGGGGTATCTATTCACAGCTTGTGAATTCTTTCAAGTAAAGTTACTTTTACCTCAACTAGTGGCCTCAGCTTTTTTTTTTTGCTTAATTCTTCAACATGGATCTTTCGCTCTCCAATAAGTCACATGATTGCGCCAGGAAGTCTTCTGGGGGTCAGAAGGACACTACAGCTAACAACAGTGAACGCCTTAAAAAAGACCCTTCCTCTCCTACCAAGTCTCCTCTCCCTAACACCTTGGAGGACATCATGGACGAGCTGCGTCTCTTCCGCCCCTTCAAGTCCGACACTACCACCATCCTCCAAAGAATTGAAGAAAAATGGTCCGGCCTTGATATGAGACTATCTGATGTAGAACAAAAAGTGAGCAACTCGCAGGATGTCATAGCTAAAGTTGAGACCCTCACCAAGGAGGTTCATCAGCTTAAGAAATTTACGGAGGATTTGTAAAAACGGAACCGGCACAATAATCTTTGAATTTATGGTATCCCGGAGGGTTCCGAAGGCTCTAACATGATCACTTTCCTCAAAACTCAGGTTTTGCAGATTGTTGGCCTATGAAAATCAGCAGACTTTAATATTCAGAGAGCACATAGACTTGGGCCTCAAAATGCATCTTCCTCCCCCAAACCAAGAGGTATCATTGCCTATTTTTTGTTATACTCTGGTCTGATGGAAATCCTATCGGCTGTCAAAAAACATAAACAAATGTACTGGTCAGGTCACAAGGTTTTTTTCAGTCAGGATGAATCCAAACCAACTGCCAGCAGGCGTAAAGAATTTCTCAACCTCAGGCCAGCATTAAAATCTATGAATGCCTGCTATGGCCTCATACATCTCTGTTTCTTTAGGGTGACTTACAAAGATAGAACCTTTTCTTTTGAAGACCCAGCTGATCTCCTGAAGTTCATTGACTCGCATCGGGAGGAACACATGGAACTTGGCAAACATTGACTGTTTAATATGCCTTCTTTTTATTCCTTAGGTTTTGCATTTGGTGTTTGTCATTGTTAATTTCTTCTTTTATCCGTCTTTAGGTCCTCTTGTGCTGTGGTCAGGATTCTTGCATACCCCTTCCGTTTGTCTGTCTGTTTGATGTATCCAATCAACTTGTTCCTCTGTTTCTGGTAAGCACCCGTTTTTTCTTTTTTCATCTTTTATCATTGTTTTTCTTTCCCCCGTTTTGGAATGTTTCATCCCTTGCTTTTTATCTGATTTTGTATTAGTGATATTTGTTTCTCAGTGCCCCCCCCCTCGCCCCCCAGTAGTGTGGTTGTTCAGGTTTTGCCGTCCCCCTCCCCCATTAATGTTATTTGCTCTTTTTTGTTTCATTGTCATGACTAAAGCCCCTTGACTTTTTGTCATCTCTCCTTCTTTAACTCCTTTCATACTTCTTTTCTTCCCTTTATCGTTTTTCTGGTAAGATTATCCTCTTCTTCACTTTCCTCTTTCTTTTTCTTCTTCCTTCCATTTTATTTCACCCTCTGGTTTTGTACTTTTTTCCTATCTAGCTCCTGCTGCAATTCTTTCTTACAACATTCTGTGTTTGGGTTGTTCTCTTTCATTTCTGCTTCTCCATTCTTTTCTTTGTCATTGTATTCTCTACTCTCTTCTCTAGTTCCTTTTGCCTCTTTTTTACACTTATTTTTATTTAAGATGTACCTATGAAAGGTCTTCGCATTATTTCCTGGAATGTTAAAAAAATGTGCAACCCTGTTAAAAAACAGCAAGTTTTATCTCATTTAGCATGATTGAAATGTCAGATTGCATTGTTGCAAGAAGCACACCTCAAACTACAAGATTTGTCTTTTGTTCTCCGGCAGAGAATAAGAAGAATGGTGTGGTTATTCTGTTTCACAAATCGTTAAATGTTCAATTACAAAACGAGTTTCATGATAACAATGGTAGATGGTTGTTTGTAAATACTCTTAATAATGATACACAACTTTCATTTTGAAATGTTTATGGTCCTAACAGCCTTGATTTAGCCTTTTGGAACAAAGTCTCTACTGTTTTCTCTTCGCATCCAGCTGATAGTTTAATTGTTGGTGGCGATTGTAACCACCTCATGGATCCCTTGTTAGACCGGAAGTCACAAACCAGATATGTTCCTAATAAATGCAAAAATCCTTTTATAAAGCCATTTCATCTAGAGGTCTTATAGACACATGGAGACTCTCCCATCCCAATGCATTAGAATTTTCCTTCTTTTCCCCTGTTCATAAATATCTTTACAGAATCGATTACATTTTGCTTTCACAACATGCCCTGCAATTCATGACTAATTGAGAAATAGTTTCTATACTCATTTCGGACCACGCCCCTGTCGTCTTAGATATGGATTACTCTCACCCCGCCCACCTCTCGTCTCTGGCGTTTTAATAATTTCTTCTTTTTAGATTTCCATTTTGTTGAACAATGTATTTTCTTTATGAATGAGTTTTTCCGTACCAATCTTCACTATACTCTTCACCTTCATTCTATTTAGGATGCCTTTAAGGCTGCCGCACGTGATTTTATCATTGCTTATGTATCCCAGAAGAAGAAGAAATCGTTCTCACAGTCCGTCCTTATTCTTAAACAGATCAAAGACCTTGAACATCCATATTTCACAACAAACTCCACTGACACACTTTTCTCTCTTATTAAAGCTAAAATGCAATATAATAAACATTCATGGGATTCTGCTACTAATAATCTTCTCAGATTTAATGCTGAGAAAGCCTTCGATAGGGTGAGCTGGGAATTTATGTTTGGAGCAGTACGACAGCATGGTTTTAGTCCCCATATTATTCAGCCTATTCAATTATTATATTCTGCCCCTTCCACTTCCATTTGGATTAACAGTTCTCAATATAACTACTTTTCTCTCCATAGAGGCACCAGGCACGGGTGTCCTCTTTCCCCTGTTCTCTTCAACCTAGGATTAGAACCATTTTTAGAAAAAATTAGACGGTCCTCATTTTACACTTTTTGGAATTACAGACTATTGATATTAAATATTCTGCTTACGCTGACTATATTCTTTTATATATTTCTAACCCCTCTACTTCCCTGCCTTCCCTCTTTTCCTTACTAAACGAAAATTCTTTAGTTGCATTGCTACAAGCTAAATATTGATGAATCTGAAGTTCTACCTTTAAATAAATTTTGCCTCTCTTATATATTTGATGGTTCGGGTTTTCAATGGAATCCTAAAAATATTAAATGTTTAGATGCTCATTATGCCAACACTATTAGAGAAACTATTAACATTAATCATGCTGATATACTCCAAAAATGTTCTAATCTTATTGAAGGGTGGTCCCCCCTTTTCCTATCCTGGTGGGGTCGACTTTCAACTATTAAAATGATGCTTCTCCCCATCGTCAATTTTTATCTTTCCACGCTTCCCATTTCTCTCCTGCTTTTTTTTTCAGACCGAATCTTTATAAAGTTTTTATGGAACAATCGCAAAACCAGGATCTCTTTGTTCCGACTTCAACAACCTAAGTGGAATTAAATTTCCTAATATTAGCTGATATCATTCCGTTTTTTCACTAAAACAAATCTGACCCCTCCAATTCAGACTCTTCTGGCCTTAGCCCAACCGGTTGGAGTTCACTTGAATTGGCACAACTCTTTCCCTTTTCATTTCTCACTGCCACCCGTTTAGCTCAACCTCTGAAACGTTTCATCACACCCTTATTTAAACATTCTAAAGCACTTGCTTTCATGCTGCCCCGCCTATTTACACTACCCATTGATTCTCACTTGCAGACCCCGATTTGGCATAACAAGTTCCTAAAAATAAATAATAGGGCGTTATTTTGGAAGGAGTGAATCAACAAAGGTTGTTTTTGACCACTTACTTGAAAACAATTTAATGAAAGTGTTCCCGCTTTCTGATACTTATACTTCCCAATAACCCTTACTAAAAAAGGCCCTTGTTTCCATACTCTCTCAAAACATTCCTCAGCCCACTTTTGCTTTATCCCTCCCTCCTTCACCAGATTTTGATATTCCTGTGAAAGCTACTGCTATATATAGGATGCTTTCCTGTTCACAGGTTGTTACGGTCAAATCAAAATTAGAACTCATTTGGGAATGGGATTTTGCTCAGGAATTCTCCTTCCCCACCTGGGATTCTATTTGGTTAAACATACACTCAGTTTCACGTTCTGCAAGCACTACACAGACTTTATACTTCTTCTACAATAGACTCTTTCTCACCCCTTCTGATCTTCCCAAATACAAATTAATTGATTCCAAGACTTGTTGGTCCTGCCCCCACACTAATAGTGAATTCCTTCATATGTTTTTCTATTGTCCCCTATTTTAAATACTGATATGCCTTTTGACATTGTACATATTTTTTTGGGTGGCTCCTCACCTCTTTGGGATGTTTCTTCTAACGTACGTAAATGTATAGATTTGTTAATAGCTATTTCCTTTCAGATCATCACAACTAACTGGAAGGACACCACTAACATTTCATATAATGCTTGGTGAAATTTGTTATGTCATCATCACAGACATGATTGTGCGTATGCCACCACTTTACCTTTATTAATCAAAAAGGATTTGTTATGGTTACCCCTTACTGAATTTCTTTCCAGACATGTTATTTGAATATTAACTTTATTACAATTGTCATATTTTAATGTATATGATATGTTGCCCTCTTTCCTCTTCTCTTTCTTCCTTTCCTCCACTTTCTTTTTCCTCCTTTCTCTTTTTCCTTCCCCTTCCTAAATCGCAAAATCTCCCCAAAAATGTTTTTTGTAATTTGTATACCTCTATATTCTTGCTGGTTTTTACTTTCTTACACAATTTGTCTTCCAACTTACCACTATCCCCTTTGATTGTACTGATGTTTTACTTCGCCTATCTTATTCAATAAAGCTTTCTAAACTTAAAAAAACGATAAAACTATGGATGATCTAATGAGGGGGAATCCTAAGGATTCTTTCCTGGTGCCCTCACAAATCCCTGGGGATGTCATGCCTCATCATCGGACATTGCTCCTCGTAGGGTCGGTGCTGCAATGCCCGATGGGTCCAACGAAAGGTCACTTTGGTGGAGCTCTTTTATTGTATTTGCTGTATGATGAGTGGTGCCTGTATGAGGTCATCCTAAATCTGAATGGTGGAGTGATTGTGCATTTCGGAGTGGGGGAAAAAAAGGATGAAGCTGTCTAGGAGATACCAGAAAGCATTTTAATATGGCTCTCCTGGCAGGATAAAAAAAACTCACAAAGGGATCAGGGCTACTCTAAGGCGTGATGTACCAGAGTAGCTTCAAATCTATAATCAGGTATACATGTTTCCCGCCCTACCATCCTGGTGAGCAGAGGAGGGTAGGTCTCTCTATCCACATGCATAGAAGACACTTAGCAACTGTGCATTAACCTCTGTTCCAACCTATGGGACAATTTGAATCGATTCAAAGGGCTGGACGGCTAATTTTTAACATAGAATTAGGCATTTTCTTCATTATGAAAGTGTGGCAACTGCACAGTTTAATAAGAGATGTTACCTTCACTTAGAGTTTTAGTGTTCTATGATTTTTTATTGGAGACTCTATGATGCTTCACTGTCCAGAGGAACGTATTAGGAAGTTTGTTATTATCCTATTATATATTTCTAGGAACTGCAATAAAACCATTACCAAAAGAGACAATAAAAAGGATGATATTTTAACGATTTCAAGTATATCCTAACACAAAACTATTAAGCATTCTTAACTTTATTTAATGGTACTGGGTAAGCCAGTCTGTCATGTAAGATCATATTCATTGTGCACATTCTTTGAAAAAGATGTACCCAGGCACTTAATTAAATCTGGGTTCCAAATAATGTCATGATTGGAATAGGAAGTTTTAAAAAAATGTAATAGGATAGTGTTTAACCTCAGAATCAGAGATGGCAAATTATAAGTATATGCAAAAACATAATTTCAATCATAGATGCGGCATGGTGGTAGACGAGAATGCCATCCACTCCTGTCAACTCTTTAATATAGGTTTAGTAAAATGTTATAATTGTAATTTTTTTATTGGCACAGATTGGATATAGAAGTGGGTCTAGGGCTAAGATGAATAGTATAGATGAGAGGTGGCACCCTGTCATGTTCAACTTCCTAGGAAATATGGTCACTTAGATGTGTTTATGCTTTATGGAAATAGCCATCCATCTTAGCTAGGTTTGAAAATTCCAAATAAAAGCCCAAGGGCCTCATTAAGACTTTGGTGGTGGGCTGCCCTGCAAGACAACCAAAGTCATTAAAAACCACTACCAGAGTACAACTTATTTTTACATTGGCGGGTGGTTCTTTCGTGGTCCAAATGTTTTGCCTTAAAAAAAGGCACCGCAATGGGAGTGTCAAAGGCAGTTTATGCAGGGCATGGACTCATAAGTCCATGCCCTGCAGGAACTAGGGGTGCATGCACAGAGAGGGGTACAGCATGTACCCCCCTGAAACTAACCTATGGTACATAGGAAAGAGGTGGCCCTGTAGGGCCCCCTTTATTTCTTCAACACCACACATTTCATGGCGGTTGCATCGCCATGAAAAGTGTGGTGGTGAGGAAATTCTTAATATGCTTGACCGTGCCACAGTGGCACCCCCAGCATATTACGTGCTTCAGACCGCTGTGCCACCGTCAGGGATCATGGATCCTTGGTGGCAGCAGCGGTCCCATGGCAGTCCTGGGGTGCCCACCCCCGGGACATAGCTGTTTGCTATGGCATGGCTGGAATTTTACAGCTCCTGCCGAGCCACAGCAAACTGGTCTCCATTTTCAGCAAGACATGAGACATGACAAGTTTATGAGTGGCTCTGTGGATGATGTCATTAGTGATGTCATCAGTGATGTCTTTAGAGATGTCATCAGTGATGTCATCAGTGATATCACTGGCCATGTCTTGAGTAATGTATTATGTGAGGTCATAAGCAGTGCATTAGGGTTAGCTCAGGTAACAATAACTGCTGAATTTCACTGGTTTTGTACAAGTGAAATCTGAGCCTAACTAGAACGTCTCTGTAACCTTTGTTTTTTTCAGTGAATGTCTGTTTTTATTCTATTTCCTAACAATAAAGTCCCTGTAACCTTTGTTTTTTTTGTGAATTTCAAAGTGTGTTTTAAATGTTGTTTACTAACTATAACATCCCTGCAACCTTTGTTTTTTAAGTGAATATCTAAGATTGTTTTTTCAATTTTATGTCTGAATTGTAAGTTGTTACTTTTGATAATCGGTGTGTGAGTGCATGAGTGTCTCAGTGAGTGTGTGAGGGAGTGTGTGAGCGTTTATAAGGGTCTGGGAGTTACTGCATAAGTGTCTCACTGGGTGTGAGAGTGGGTGCATGAGTGTCTCAATGGGTCTGTGAGTAGGTATGAGAGTGTCTCAGTGAGTTTGCAAGTGCCTCCATTACGATGTTAGTCAGTTTGTGAGAGAGTGCATGAGTAGGTGGGTCTGTGAGTCGGTGTGTTAGTCTTTGAGTGGGTTTGTGAGTAGCTGTGTGAATTGCCATATGGGTCAGTGAGTGGGTGCCTGAGTGTCTGAGTGGGTCTGTGAGTGGGTTATGTATCTGTGTGGGTCTGTGAGTGGGCTTATGAGTGTCTCAATGGGTCTGTAAGAGGCTTTGTGAGTGGCTGAATGCTACTG
This sequence comes from Lissotriton vulgaris, assembly GCF_964263255.1. Lineage (NCBI taxonomy): Eukaryota > Metazoa > Chordata > Amphibia > Caudata > Salamandridae > Lissotriton > Lissotriton vulgaris. The sequence goes on from NC_141685.1 coordinate 1,476,321,953, forward strand.
TAAGTGGATACAAGAGTATCTGAGTGCATCTGTGAGTGGGTGTGTGAGTTGTTGAGTGGGTCTGTTAGTGGGTGTGTGAATGCCTGAGTGTTAGAGTGGGTTTCTTACTATCTATGTGGGTATGTCAATAGCTGTGTGAGTGACTTGGCCACAAAGGAAAAACACCTGCACCTTTATCCAACAAGAGTCCACAGTTTTGCACAAAGTATCTACCTAGTGGAATTATTTCTACTGGTTAATGAATAAGTGCTACCTCTTTCGGTAAATGTCCAGTACGTATTCTTCACTACAGTTGCATAATGGAGCAATCATGGAAATGTCACCAGTGACCTTGAGTGCGGTTTGGCAATGTGATTTCTCCTGGTGCATCTTTATCCAGAATTATGTGATAACATGAATCCTCCTATAGAGAAGACGACAAGATTACAAAGAGGTAAATCTCTCCCAAACAAAATCCTTGCTCCTAACTATATGAAGCTAGTGCTTATTTGTTTGGATGAGATGTCCTCATATTCCTCGGCATCAAGTACTCTTCACCCAAATCAGTAGATAATGCATGAGGGATGTCCATTATCCTGGCAAAAAAGACCTTTTCATACTACTAAGGTGGGTGGGGTCAAATGGACAAAGCTTCTAAGTTATTTTCATATTTCCATACTTTAGTAATTTAATGGGAGAACAATGGACTATGCTATCTCACCAGGAAAGGACAACAAAGAACTCACTCAACACAGTCACATACAGATTGCTCTCTAATAGATAAACAATGCATTAATCTCCACAAAGAATTTCAGAGAACTTTTCAATATGGAATTGCAGAGGAAACACACTTGCTTTGCCTTTGTCAGGCCCAGGAGTTTAGAATAATTTGTCCTTTACAGAAGTGGAGCTTCAACGAGGGCACCTGCTATGTTTACATTTTTATGTGCCTCTGTTGAGTTTTATTTCTATGAAATAAGCATCAGAGCTAGAACAGTCATGGGAGCCCTATCCCCAGGGCTGTCCTGGCTCTGATAGAGGAGAAGAACTCTGCAGCACCCCTCCCCAGGCCCATATCCCCGGGGCTTGGCCAAAATGCTATAGGGGAGAAGGCCACGCCGTAAGCCAATTTCAGCCCCAGGAACCCCAGGGCCTGGCCATGTCTCCCTTGGTGCCCTGTTCTGACCCAGGGTACCCAGTGTGCTATGGGATTGTGCAGGGAGCCTCAAGGCCCCTGCCATCCCAGCCAGGACCCTGCCTCCTGCAGAAGCCAGCATTGCTCTTTCACACAGGGAGCTGTTGGAAATGCAACTCACTGTGTGTGAGAGCAAGAGTTTCATCACTTTCCCTGCCCAAAAAAGAGATGAAAACTCTGTTTTCAGCAAGAGGGAGCATATTAATTTAACAACACCCGTTTGCTGGAACTGGAGTATTTGCTTTTGCCTGGTGTAAGCTTGCACAGCTCCCACAAAGCAAAAGCACACAACTATGCCCCGGGGTTGGGCACCACGGGACATAGCAGGATCTGGCCCAGGGCAATGGCGGTCTCCAGGGCCTTTATTGGCTCCAGGAGGGGGTCTCAAGGCCCCACCTATTTTGCACAGGTTGTCCCCGGGGAGCATGTCTGGCCCAGGAAGGGGGAGCTGTGTGGTCCCCTCCATGTTTCATTTTCATATTTTCCCTGGGTAGTGGTGGTCCCTGGGGTTGTGGGTCCTTATGGACCCCATTGAAATTCTTTAATACAGCCCCTGGGAGGTAGTGGCCCCTGGGGTTCTAGGAGGGGGTCCATTCAGGCCCTCCTTTTTTAAAAAAAAGACAGAAGAAGTGGTGGCCCCTGGAGAGGGGTCCACGCATTCCCCATTATATCTTTATGTAGCCCCTGGGAGGTGGTGGCTCCCGAAGTATGAAAATACCCTTGGAGGGGGCCACGTGCACCCCCTCCATTTATTTAATAACTATTGGCATGCCCCCGGGACCTGGCCCATCCAAGGGCTTCTTGAAAAACAAGGGCATGACATTGCTTTTGTTTTTGGGACACCTTGGGAATGGGCAATAACACAGGGTTTATGGCATGCTGGGGACAGCAGACCACTATGTCTATGTGTGCTTTTAAATAAAGCAACTTTACAAAAAAGGAAAACAGGATGCGTTTCAAAAAGAAAAATGTTGCTGTTTCATTTTTAGGTTTTGTCTGCACAGCACTTTAGCTGTGCTTGTGAAATCTCTTGTATTTAATATACCTAAAAAGGGGCTCTTATCAGTTCCCATTGCCGAATTACTTTGTTTATTCGCTTTTTGTGGAATTTTCTTTCTGTTATTATCCCCTGGCTGCCCACATAAAGCTGTTCACACTGTTTAATCTAACCCTGGGCATAGTACTACGATACGCTAACGGAGCATACGTAGTTTGTACTGATTCGCATTCAGCAATTTGCACATAGCACAGTACAAAAACTGTGCTTAATCACATAGCGTAGCAGCTAAAAAAACACCATCCTCAGATGCTTTGATAAAGCAATTTTACATGCTAAAAAGCATATAACCACTTCACAAAAGTGAGCTTATTCAATGAAAACTTTAGGCAATGAGAAAGGTGATGATTTTGGGGTCCCCCTAAACTAGGGGGAGGACCAAGCAGTTACCTTGAACACAAGGAGCATAAACGAAAAGCACATCTTGTTGAACTTTGGTGGTGGTCCAATCCTCTTAGGACCACCCCAAGCACAGTTATTGGCAAACAACAATCCCAACCAAAAGGCCCTGCAAAGCATTTTGGGACAAGATTAGCAGTGAATATTATAGTATCCAATATCAAAATAATTCTACAAAGAGCTGCAGTTTAACTAGTCATTACTAGATGTCCCTCAGGAGTCAAATGCAGAAGCATTGAAATTATTCTTACATCAAACTGCTGTTCCACTAGTCGTTACTAGATGTCCCTCATGAGTCAAATGCAAAAGCATTGAAACCCTTTCATCAAGCATTTGCATTTGACTCATGAGGGACATCTAGTAATGACTAGTTGAACTGTAGCTCTTTGTAGAATTATTTTTATATTGAATACTATAATATTCACTGCCCACTGCTAAACTCATCCCATGATGCTTTGCAGGGCCTTTGGTTGGGATTGTTTTTTGCCGATAACTGTGCTTGGGGTGGTTCTAAGAAGATGAGACCACCACCGAATCGTTCAACAAGATGTGCTTTTTGTTTTCAAGGTATCTGCTTGGTTCTCTCCCTAGGTTAGGGAGGATCCCAAAATCATCACCTCTCTCACTGCTTGCTAATTTTTCAGTTTCACTTTTGTGAAAGTACTATATGCTTTATAGCATAAAAAGATAGAGATATTTATTTTATAATAAATGGCACTGTGCAAGATGCATTTTCAATTCATTTACAGTGCAGATAATTATACAGTGCTGTCAGCTATGCTATGTAGTATTACGTGTAGTTTAAAGTATACTATGGACAGCTCCATGCAGTGCTATTATGCAAACTACACCCAGGTTTAGTTTAAACCCCATTTACTGACTCATACCAAGGAAAAGGCAGACAGCCTCAGAACAGTATACTGGAATACTTGCTTTTTATTACTTAGTTGTGTAAAGCAGCTGCTTTAGCCTTAGAACATTTGTGGCATTTCCTATTCATGCCTCTGTACCTTTCTTTGCACATTATAGGAATTATCAGATTGATTTTTTAAAACTTAATCTATGTGGTCATTATGATCAAATTCTAAATGTTGTAATAAACATTGCACTTTACAAATAAAGTTAATATACAAGAGCCATGCTATATTTTACTACTAAAGTGGCAGTCACAAGTGCAGTTACCCTGTAGACAACAGGATCATGATTTGAATGGTGCAGCACGTGCAGTGGCACTCGCCCTAAATGTCGTCAGATCTCCGTCAAAACACTTAACATTTCTATATTTTACTACTGTACAGGCATACAGGCAGTTACAATTGCAGTTACATTGCAGTTGAAAGGTTCTTGATTTAAATGGTGCAGCAGGTGCAGTGGCACAGGGACCAAAAGTCATAACTCCAATATTGCTATATTTTACTACTAAACAGGCAGTCACAAATGCAGTTATCTAGTACTGCAGGTGTAGTGACACTTGCACCAAAATCTCCAGGCACCCCACTGAACACTGCATATTTCTTCATTTTATTCCTAAACAGGCAACCACAAGTGCAGTTACCTTGCAGACAACGGAGTCATGATTTGAATGGTGCAGCAGGTGCAGTAGCACCAGGCCCAAATGATGTCAGAACTCCTCTAAACACATAATATTGCTATATTTAACTATAAAACAGGCAGTCACAATTGCAGTTACCTTGCATTTAAAAGGGATTCAATTTGTATTGGTGCAGCAGGTGCAGTGGCACAGGAGCCAAAAGCTCTAGAGAATCCCCTAAACCCAGATTATTACTAAATCTTACTACTAAACAAGACAGTCACAAGTACATTCATCTAGCAGGCAATAGAGTCATGATTTGAATGGTGCAGCAGGCGCAGTGCACCGGGGGGCAAAATTTGTCATAACTCCTCTAAACATGAAACATTGCTATATTTTACTACTAATCAGGCAATAACAAATGCAGTTATCTTGCAGACACTTGGGACATGATTTGAATGGTGCAGCAGGACTCCTCTAAACACAAGATATTGCTATTACATCAATTAGTTCTATTATTTCCCACTTTCATTGTTCAAAATTGCACTATTACTTACCGGTCCTATACTACTACTTACAGCACAATACATAGCTTTTTTGAATATAAACAAGTCATAACACTTTAACATACTTTCTGTAACTAATATTGTACAACTACTCAGCAAGCTACAATTTACAACAAAAAGTCATCTTAATAATAATCACAGAGGTGAAACCTAATGCATTTACCATTGCTTTTTTAATAGTAGGCAGTGGTCCATGGGGCCACTGCCTGCTCTTAAAAAAAGTTTTAGCTGCCAGTCTCAAAGGGTAAGTGGTCCCCTGGGGACCCCTTCCAGTTTGCAACTGACTTACCACCTACTTGAAGTAGGCAGTAAACTTTGATTGTTTTTCAGCCGGAATGCAGTCGCAAAAATAATCGTACATGCTCTTGCAACTAACTATTAGGTGACTCGCCCTTGGCACAACCCTTCCTAATAGCGACTCGCAAATACTCTTTTGCGAGTCGGTACTAGGTTACCTACTCGCAGAATAGGGTTACTACATGCCAGAAGCCATTTAAAGGTCGCAAATGGCCCTATTCTCCGCCTGTGACTGTCAAAAAAGGTCGTACACCCGGCTCCTAGTCAATTTGGGGCAGGTTTGCATAAATGCTGATGTATGCCTGTGAAGTGATGCTTCCCAGTTTCAAAGTAGAGGCAGGACACAGTAAGTAGTTGTAAAACAGGAACAGGTTTAATCCATCTATGTACAAGAGACCTCAGCCACCAACAGCTACATGCAAGTGCCAACAGAATAAATAGTAATATTCTTTCCCTAGAAAATACATTCTAAGTTACATCACTACTTAGCAACCTTAACAAAGGCAGGTTGCATTGGAGAGAATGTAGAACATGAGTTATCTGAAGAAGAAACAGGGAATGCAGAATGCCACATCACCTTCCCCCTTTAACAGTAAAAACAAAAACAACAACAAAAAACAAATCAGCACATGCAATCTTGCAAACACCGAAGAGTAGACCTTGTACATCCAGAGCTCCTCCTCACCGGTTGCGAAGCAAGACAAGGTGCAGACACATCGGCATGCACAGAGCCTTGAGAAGGACACTTGGCAACTCTACCAAGGTTCCAAATCTTATAATCACCAGGCTTCACTGCATTTTTAAACAATTTAATGATTTGTAAAGGTTTGCCAAACTTAGAAATACCACCACATATCTTTGGCAACTTCACTCTGACCCAATCACCAACCCCAACCAGAGTTTTTTTTAGCAGACTTTCTTAGATCAAACAATTCTTTTCTTTTTCCACACGCTTAACTTCTCTTTCTTTCCATGCACCAGTGTTTTCAATACTGCTGTCAACAGATTTCGCATTAGAAGCAACCCAAGAGGGAATCATGTCTGTAATAGCTGCCCTCCCTTTAAATAACCTGAAGGGAGCAACCCCCGTAGAAGAATGAGGTGTGAACCTGTATTCACAAACCTTTCTTTTAACAGCAGCCACCAAATCATCACCAGAGAACACAGCCAACTGCATTGCCTCTTCCAGAACTTTCACAAATCTCTTCACAACAACATTGCACTCAGGATGATACAAGCAGCCTTTGTGTGCCTAATGTTACTCTCTTCTAAAAATGTCTGAAAGGCCAAAGAGGTGAACTGATCCCCATTGTCCGATAGCAAATACAAAGGAAAATCTTCACACTCAAAAAGTTCTTCCAAAAATGTTATGACAACATGAGATTCAACAAAACTGACAATCTTCACCTCAGGCCACCTGGAAAATGGATCCACACAAAATAAAACATAAGAATCCTAAGATCTGAACTTGACCAGTCCTAAAATATCAATGACAACATCATCCCATGGACCACAGGACTGCTCCCTTATTACCATGGGTTGAGTCCTACATTTCTACACCTTATCACTCACTGCACATTGAAGACACTCACAAACTCTTTCAATATAAACATCCATGCCCGGCCACCAGTACGACTCCCAAATTCTTTGCTTAGTTTTGGCAATACCCATATGACTCACATGGGCATCGGCAACCAGTTTATCCTTAAGATTTTCAGCACAATCCTTCCTGTCTCCCCAACCATCACATACCTTAGTGATAACAGATTTCAACACAACATCTTGATTGAGGCTTTCACACCAGGCATCCTCAGAGATGAAACCATCTGTAATGACACATGATTGATTGATTGATTGATTGATTGATTGATTGATTGATTTAAAACTTATATAGCGCAATCTGTCACCCCACGGGTATCCTGGCGCTTCAGACTAAAAACCGAACCACGATGGAATAGGTCGCAACTGGTAGAAGATGGAGAGAGTTCTCAGACTAAGCCCTAGGAAAAAGCCAGGTCTTCAGGTTCCTGTGAAACTCTAACAAGACGCTGATCTGTCTAAGACTCTGGGGAAGTCCACTCCACAGTCATGCGCCGGCCACAATGAATGCCCTTCCTCCTAGCCTGGACCGTTTAAATCTAGGCACTGTGAGCAGCCCGGCACTGGAGGAGCGAAGCTGCCTTGTAGGTTGATACCAAGAGAACCTTTCCCTCATAGGAACAGGGCCAAGTTCATGTATCCCTTTAAAAACCAGGCATAGGGATTTGAAACGAATACGTTCCATCACTGGCAACCAATGCAGTTCTCTCAGAGCCAGTGTGGTTGAGGAGCAACGTTGCCAGCCAAGGGCTAGTTTAGCAGCTGCAGACTGGATTCTTTGGAGTCCCTGTAGAATGTAAGCTGGGGCCCCCAGATACAAGGAGTTACAGTAATCCAGCCTGCTGCCAACCATACTACTTACGACCAGTGGTCGCGTCTCTTTAGGCAGCAGGGGGAGTATTTTACGCAGCATGCGTATTAAAGCGAAACAGACGCTGGCTGTCTTGCTTGCCTGTGATTCCATCTGGAGATCATTGTCAATCATCAACCCCAGATTACGTGCCTTACTGACCGGGGTCAGTGGTTCCTCCTCTGGGGTAAGCCTAAATTTAGAAGGAAACTGTCTAGGTAGCCTACCCGAGGAACAGTACAGCACCTTGGTCTTTCCAGCGTTAAATTGTAGGGAGTTCCTTCTAAGCCAGTCAGCTGTTTTCCGCATGCATTCCTGAAACACGTCCAGAGGTACTGCGCTATCACTCTCCAGAGAGAAGGCCAGTTGTGTGTCGTCCGCATAGTTAACTAAGCAGACTCCAGCAGACTTTATGATGGGTAGCAGGGGCTGCAAATAAATATTAAGTAGGATGGGGCTGATCGCGGAGCCAAGCGGCACCCCATGAATGACCGGTGATTTATTGGCAGTAAAAGGAGCTAGTGTGACCACCTGGTGCCGTCCTGCTAGGTAGGATTGTAGCCATTGCAGTGCCTGCCCCTTCACTCCTAGCTTCTGTAGTCTCTCCAATAGGATCAGAAGGTTCACCGTATCGAATGCGGCCGACATATCGAGAAGCACTAGCACAGTTGCATTCCCGTTGTCGGCCCGCATCCGTAGGTTGTCCACCATTGTAACCAGGGCCGTCTCGGTCCCGTGGCCAGGGCGGAAGCCAAACTGATCCTTGTCAAGCAATGAGTTTACCTCCAAGAAGCACGACAGTTCCCTACTGACTGTTTTAAAAAAAATCTTCACTGGATAGGGTAGGAGGGATATAGGCCTGAAATTAGCTGGCACTGACGGATCCAGGGAAGGCTTTTTGATCAGTGGAGTCACCACCGCCAATTTCCATTCCTCTGGAAGGGCTCCTTCCTCCAGGGACTGATTACATATCTGCCTTAACCAAGGAAAAGTGTCCCGGCCAGCTGCCTTCTAAATTCTGGAGGGAAAGGGGTCATTTAGGGAACCTGAGGGGACACTCTCCACCAGGCTGTCAAATGCATCTTTAGTAAGGGTGTGGAAGTTACTCAGAGATGCCAGTTGTTGATCTTCCGCTCCCCACAGTCCAAGGCTAAGTTGTTCAGCCTTGGTATCAACAATGAGGCTATCCACGATCTTAGCGATCCTATCCTGAAAATGTTAGGCGATTTCATCGCAAAGTTTTTGCGATGCTGCCACTTTATTGTCCATACACTTAGGGGCAGACATTGTCTTAATAATCTCAACGAGCGCCTTTGTCCCATTTGATGTGTGAGCAAATGACCTGGCATAATAATCTGCTTTGGCCTTAAAAATACTTTCCTTATAATGCCGTTGTCTCTGTACTAGTTCCATTTTTTCTTCCTCCCCGTACCCCCTTCTCCATTTCCTCTTTGCCTTCTTGCGAAGCAGGCGGAGCTGTTTCAGCTCGTCATTAAATCAAGACGCTGTGGCCTTCTTCCTATTTTTTATCCTCTTCATAGGAATTGCCTGGTCTAAAATAGCGAATATACGGTTAGTATAAATCACGTAATTCTCGTCTACAGTTTGCGTAGGATTAAAGTACGTGGTCTCTGGGACAAATATTGGGGATTTAATCTGACCCAGTTTTGCCCATTCTCTATCTATCCTATATGTCCTTTGCTTGTCTTCACTGTCCCTCGAGTGTTCCATCCTGATACTAAACATGACTAGATAGTGATCTGACCCGCTCTGCGGCACTATATTTAGTACCTGTGTTGTAGCCTGATTGGAGAATATCTGATCAAGAGCATGCCCCCCTTTATAAGTCAAACTTTCCACCATCTGGTTGAGATCCAGATACGCACAAGTATGTCTTAGATCTCGCAGATGGCCATTAGCCTTCCCATCTTCCCAGAGGTTAAAATCACCAAGAACAATCATTCAAGAGTGGGCCAACGAGAGATTGGTAATAATATCAAAGAAGTTCTGGTAGTCTGTTGCTTCAGCAAAGCAGTCCAGTAAGTAGGTTCCCGTTTGCCGAGTATAGTGAGAACCCCATCACTTCAATACCCTCCACTTCATTAATCTGCAGAAGTCTAAAGTCCAGCTCCTCTCTGAATATAGCTCCCACTCCCCCCTACCTGCCCGTGGCCCTAGGCTTATGCAGAATTTTATAGCCGTAAGGGCAGACAAATCCCAGTACAGCGGTAGACTCGTTGTTCAGCCATGTTTCAGTTAGAAGTAATACATCGAGTCTCTCGTCTTCTATCAAGTCCGAGACCTCTATGGCATGCTTCGCGACTTTGCATTTCCCCCTTTAAGTATCCTGGGACGTGTGATCCGCCGAGCATCTACAGAGACTAGAGCACCTCCCAAAATGGCGCCTGTCGATGGCCGTGACACTGCCTCACCTTAGATGACGCAGTGACAGGCTAGGTATGTTTAATCATGCAGAAATAGCGTGTGGTGGTAGATTTTTAATGTGCAGTTAAGCGGAATGAGTATTGAGCCTGGTACAATGAATCAACAATTTAAAATATTACCCCAGAGTAATAGAAAACGGCGATTTTTAAAAACGAGCAAATGCAGTAAGCGCAGCGATTTTAAGCAAAGAAATTCACAGGTTCCTGTCTTCTGTCAAGTGCAGCCTGTGAGATCGCGCTGCGGTTTAATAATCTAAACACAAACATTCAGCTCTTCTTCAAAATCTTCACCAGAAAAAAACAGGTAAGTAAGATACACCAAAATTGGAACTCCTGCAAGGCAATCACCCATTTCCTAATCCAGTGGGAAACAAAATGTACCCCTTTTTTTTTTTTTTTTTACAAAAAACACTCTTAAGAGGTTTGTGCCTTTATTTCTTAAGTTGATGATGTACACAATGGTCTGGCACAAATGTCGACAGGAATTCATTTTTTACAGTTTTTTAAAAAGCAATGATGGTGGTGGGGATGGACAATGAGACTGGGCATGCACTTATTGATGAACTGCTATTAAGGCCAAACATGCATGGGATGGGGGATTTGGAGTAGTATCGCTTATGAATATGAATGTATGTTTATTTCTTTTTGAGTTTCAATTTTGATTGATTGAAATGTTAATCACCGTATATGAACAGCATCTGGTAAGACCCCCAGACGAGTCTTCCTAAAAGAAAGCCCAGGTGAAGACTTTCCAGAATATCCCGATTGCAGAGAAACTTTAACATATGGCTGACTGCTGTGAAACTTTCAAAAACAATTTAAAAAAATGTTTTTAAATCATATTATTGAATAGTTCATCTTACAGTAAGACAATAAATGGCGACTTACTCACCACTGCTTCACTAGATATAAAAATGAATACACTGGGTAACAATGATTTTTTGTTTGCTTTATGGAATGTGTCTTTGCTCATAAAATCACAAATAAATTTCAGTATTTCACTTCCTGCTTACAAATATACAATTGGAAAAACACAACATTCTCAAAAACAGATATCTAAAGATGAAATGTCAATATCTCATTAGTGGGAGTCCTTTGGAACACAAAGAATGACAGGATTATAGTCTTGTTATAATTAACATTGACGACTAAAATGTTGCTCTTCCTGTAGGAGCCTTTAAATTTTACTGTAGCACATCTGGTGCAGGTATGACGTGTGAGTAAGCTGGTCATAAAACAGATGCTATTAGTCTTAAGCCCTTTTTATCATTCTGGGAGCTGAAGCTGAGAGAAGAGAAACAATAAACTGGTTCCAGGTATTACAAGTTAGGTAATCTTGCTGGTTTCAATTTGTCCCGGCGGGACATATGTAACCCATCAGAGGGGGATATTATCAGCCTGCTCTCTCAGTTAGTTCGTCAGTCTTTGGGTGCTAGAACGGTGCTCAATCATCTGGTTTTGGTAGATGGAAGCTATTAGCAAAGTCTGCAGATTGAGGTGCAAATTTATCAAACATTCACACAACGTAACATAAAGCCTCCTTGCTGTGTTACGTTGAGTCAAAGAGAAAGGACAGGAATGCGCTATATTCAACATCATACAGAGCATTCCTGTGCTTTCCCTTTGCTGGCACATTTGGCTGCCTGTTGTAAGCAGGATTTTTTGTGCAGGAAAGGACACCTTCCTGGCCCCCAAAAATCCTGAGAGACATTTTCCTCTTTCTATGTGTGTTGCAGAATGCAGAACGTGTAGAAACAGGAAAAACGAAGAAAAATAAAGATATTTCTCTTCATTATGCTTCACCTGGGTAGGCGTAGCATTTATAGGGATTCCCAGGTCTACTACCAATGGTAAATCGGGGAAAATGCAAAAATCCATGGGTGGATGTGTGGGAACACCCTGTTCCCACACATCCACCCATGAAACACTTCACTGTAACAGATTAACACCATTCAGCTGTTTTGTGCTGCCTTGTGTTACTCCAGATTTATCAATGCATGCATTAACATGCAAGGTGGCCTTGCATGGCTTGACACATCTGAATTTATGTTTGCGTTGCTGTTGAGCTCCCTTGCGGGGTGCAAGGGTGATGCAACACAATGATCAATATGCATCTGAATTATTTTAAACAAACAACAATGTTGCTACTTTTTTTCAATATTCAAACTGTGCATACATTAGTACAAATATTTCCACAGAGCAAAGACAAAACAACTGTTATTGGATTATCAATTGGTTCAGGTGATTTCCCATATCAAGGAATAATCACAACCCTTGTCAGGGTGAACCCTCAAAGTTACTAAATTAACCTGCACTCAACACCCTGGTAGCAATAGCACAGAGTAGGAAAGCTTAACCCTGGACAATTTACACATATTTATGCAGACTAATAGCAGTAAAAAAGCAAAAATGCAACCAAATAAAAATGGCAAACTGAATTTGAAAAATATGGTAAGATTTAATAAAGAACATGACAAAATGACAAACATCCAACAAGGGAAACAGATTTTGTAACGTTTTAAGTGGGACTAGCACATAGAACCACAAAGTGCCAATGATAGTCAATGTGGTCACGGTAGAACTAGTCTGAGCCTCAATTTGAGGCTGACCCGTGAAGGAGCGCAGGTTGGACACACCAACCAAGTTCATCCTTGTCAAAGATTTTACCTTCAAACTTTAGTCCTTAAAGTCCCAATCCACTGCAGGAGATTACTTCTAAGGCCCATTAGGAGCACAGCAGAGCACTTATAGACTCAAAGGATGTCAGGGAGGAGGAAACATTTATGTACTTATGGCCCTAGTAGACACGATGATTGTGTGCAGAATTCTCATCTACTGGTGTGTCAATAGAAGTGTATCTTCTAACCTCCAATTTCTGGCCATCTCTATCCTTAGTGCTATTTGCAGTGTGCAGTCTATCTACTAGTGTCTCCATGTAAAGCCTTGACCTTACAATCATTAACCATTCCACGTGCTATGACAGTCCACTGGCTGCTAATGGTGATGCTAGGATGAGGATACACTGGGAAATATGCACACAATATGCTAAGCGCGAATATCTCCAAAAGCTAACACCTGCCCTGAGCAATTCTTAGCCATGTTATCCAATAGGAGGACTTTTCAGCGATATTCATGCATTGCGGCTGATTTTTATCGCATTTGGGATAAACCTTGGTAATACCAAGGTTTATCTGCGATATAAATCGCCGCAGCTCAGCGGTAAATTTTTGTCTCTAACCAAGCAATAGCGATAATTATCGCTATTGCTTGGTAATATGCCCCCCAGTAATTACCAGAGGCAGTAACTCAACTCATAATTCAGACCCCTGCTCAAACAAGTGGGTTAATCAGGGGTTGGAAAACAAAGTCAAACTCATGATCAGGGCCTATGAGCGTAACCCAGAGAGTCCCCTCAAAAATGGGAAATTACTGGTGAGTACTGACAACCACACCTATTTCTCGTGGTTATACCTCATTTTCCCTAAGTTTTCTTTTTCCAGGACATTTCAGCTGCAGAGTCACTCAGCCCTGTTAAACTAGATGCTTCTGTAAGACGCTTCCTGTTTCCACATGTAGCTTTAATCGATGGTGAGTGTAGAATGGTGGAGCATATACTGATCCTGTGACTACCAAATAAGGCTTCAGAGGAGCATAAGATGAAATCTGGGCCCCTTTTAGGGTGGTGAGAACCATCCAGCCACACCTGGCACTGAGTCAGGTGTAGCTTATGGGTTTAGAACAGTTGCGGCCCGCAGAGGGAGTACCATGGGGCGGAAAGGCGGGGCTGGGAGAGACAGGGTGGGGGATAGTAAACACCGGAATATGGATGATTGGAAGTAAGTAAACAATTAAATAAATAAAACGAATATCGTAGCGCGCGCTGCATCGCATTTTGCGATGCAGGGCGCACAACGAAATTCGTTTTATTTATTTAATAAATCTATACTACTATAATAAAGGATGAACTTTGCACCTTTGAGGTGGGTAAACTCGGGAACCACAGCGCCAATCCACACACCCGATACATCATTGTAATCGTCAGGGTGTGCTGATTGACATAGGCTATATAAATAAAAAAATATATATACGTTGTCTAAAAAATTGACGATAAAAAAAAGTAGTCCCTTGCAAGTAGCGCCGGCCGCGACCAGTGTGGTGACATCAGGAGCGCGGGGAGAAGCGGCGTGCAAGAGCGGAAGAGGAGCGGTGGACATGGCGCGGAGGAGGAGCAGTGACGAACGGCGGAATGGCAGTGAGGACCGGCAGACAGATGGGAGAGGCGGTAAGCCGCGAGGAGCGGTGGAGCAGTGAAATGAGGAGCGTGGGGGAGGAGCGGCGGCTGAGGTAAGGCTCCGGGCAGGCGGGGGTCGGGCGGGCAGGGGCCCGAGCTGCTTGACAATTTCAGGGCGGGCGGGGGGCAGGGCTGCTGCACAATGTCGGGGCGGGCAGGGGTCCGGGAAGCCTGATTGCTCGTGGAGGACGGGGCGGGCAGGGGCCCGAGCTGCTTGACAATGTTAGGGCGGGCGGGGGGGCCGGGCTGCTGCACAACGTCGGGGCGGGGGGTGGGTCCGGGAAGCCTGATTGCTCCCGGACAAGGTCGGGACGGGCTGCTAGTAAATGTTATAAATGTAATTGTTTGCTTACCTCCAATCATCCATATTCCGGTGTTTACTACCCTCCACCCAGCCCCTCCCTCGCCCCGCCTTTCCGCCCCATGGAATTCTCTCAACAGGCCGCAACTGGTTTAGAAGTACCTGCTGCAGAGTTTCTTGTGTGCAGTTTTCAAGCAGCAACACACATTTTAAAATATATGTGGTAATTAATGTACCTGCTGGAGACAGATCAGAGTTTTATCTTGAGGCAGTTTTGACTTATGAAGTAGCACAGAGGGTTCATATTCCTGCTGCAAATAAAGCGTATCATGTACACCACAGAACTGTATTTAATGTGGATAACTCAGTGGGTTATCCACATCCTTTCTTACTTGCAGTTCATAAATTACAATCCTAATATACCACAGTGATTTATGAACTGGGGCACTGGAATTATGCGATTGTGTGCCTGCTGCTATTTTGGCATGACTATAGATTTGCCACATTTGCCACATAATCTACAGATTTTAACAAAATAACATTTGTTTCTTGTTCAAATGGTTCCGAAGTTACTAAAACGGCAGCAACAAATGTTGCTGCACACTTTAAGGCCCTTTGAAAAGCTGATCTGGTCACCTTTTTATTACTCATTTCTAAATGTGGGCATTAAAATGGTAGTAATGATTTGCATCCAAAGCCCACACAGTTTTACTAAGATTCAAAATGAAGAAATAATTAAGTAATGCTATTACAAAATGTGTCGCATTATGTCACATAATTTGCCTTTTCTTGCTGCATAATTTTTTTATCCTGCCACATAGACTTTAGACTTTAAAGACTTTCTTTGGTTTAAGACAAACCATAAAAACACATCATAAAATACAAATTGTTGAAATGTTGTTTAAAATAGAATCAATTGTGCAACCAAATTACTGCGTAATCAATGTGCCTCAGTGCATAAAAATTGCAAAATTAAATTCATCTTGACCATATCTTAAAATGATTATAAAAAGAGAGGAGCCGGCCATTACGTTTTCTCTATTTCCCAGTTACACGCCTATGTTTTACCACAGAGGCAATAACATCTATAAATTGTTAGACTTACCTCACCAGTTTGTAGTAATTGCAAATATTCTATAACCTCTTAGCATTTCGTTAAGTTAAAATACCTTAGATGAGGTTTCAGTGTCCGAATTTGATCTTCGTAATACTCACAAATAAACGTCATATGGAATTGAGATTAGTGGGCTATTGAATTGAATGGGACGATATCAGGTCTTTTTGTATATATATATTCGAGAGTTAGGAAACCAAAAAATTAGCCAAACCAAGCCTGAATCTTAATAAATAAAATCTTTGAGGGTGTGACATCTTCAGTAAATATGGCTCTATACCAGATGTTGTACATAGTGGGAGGTTTGACGCTACCAACCTCTTCTTCAATTCACCCTCCTGCCTCACTGCCGCTATCAATCTCAAGAATTCATTTTTAACCAGTGATTTAGCAGAATGGGCAGTACAGAGCACATTTTCAAATAATTCAATTCTATTAATAGCTCACAGCTCTTTTTTTGAGATGTGTCAGCCATTTGAATTTATGTGCCCCTGCAAGGTTTCTATAATCAGTAATAACTGTTTGTGCCAATGGTGCTCCAGGCTTGGACCATATAGAAAGCCACAAATAATTGTGTGCTAGTCTTATGGCATCTCCCAGATACTGTAGCTCTACTTTCTCATGCGCTATTATGCAAGGAACACTGCGTGGGGGTGATAACTTTTTACTTAAAAAATAGTTTTCACTAGTTTGAAGTTGAGAATAATTGGTGTGAAGTTGAGAATGATTGGTGTATCCGACACACTCCTGCACCATAGGTGGCAATCGATACAACTCTGGCTTTGTATATAGTAGTAGCAGTATCTCAGGTGGAGAGGCCTAAATCAGACATAAAAGCTAAAAAAACTGTCTAACAGCTTATGACGACCCATCCCCATTCTAGCCACATGGAGCTAATCATCAGCGTCCTACGTACAGGTAACTGCATCTATCAGGACGCCATCTAAGTCATTAATGTAAAGACTGAAAAGAAAGGGGGCCAGCACACAGCCTTTTCTGACTACCTTCTTAATCTATATATATGGGGTGCACTCCCCATGTGGGGCCAAGCCTGATACTACCTTCTACATCTCCATGCAACTGGGAACGGAGGTGGGATTGGAACCTTTATTTATTAGCATTTTCAATCGCTTTCCCCAATAAATATTGTTGTAAGCTGGACTTCGGTCCACAAATGCCACAAGAGGAATCCCTCTTTATCAGCCACGTACTTATCAATGACTAAATGCAAATTGAAGCAGTGGTCAACAGTTCCTGAGCCCTGCTGAAGCCATATTGTGCACTTCTCATTTGCCCATGTTTCAAGTTGATCCAGCAAGACTCTACCCAGTACCTTGGCTGTGGAGTCAATTAAAAGATATTGACAGGTAGTATTGGGGATCACTTCCATCCCCCTTTTTAAAGATTAGTAGAATAATTGCCCTAGACTAGGATCCGGCGTGGGGGGGGTCATGCAAACTGCACTTCGAATCACATTCGCCAGTATTGGAGCCCAGAGTGCCAGATTGTCTTTAAACAGGTCAACTGGATCCCCATCCGGTCCCGGTGCTTTATTACTGGGGCATCTTTTCAAAGTGGAAATGATATCCCCAAGGAAAACTGTTAATTCTTTTCTGACCTCTGGGTTTAATGAATCCTCTGTGGCATTATACTCAGTGGGTTCCGCTTCATTTGAGTCGTACAGTTTCATGAAAGGGTTCATCCAGAGATGCTCCTGGATGGTCACATCAATGCTGGTAGACGGAATGTTTGAAGAGAAGGGTGCATTAACTTCCTTCCAAAATTTGACACATCATTCATTTCACAGGCAACATCTAGCTGCTCCCAAGCCTATCTTCTAATCTCTTCTTAGTGTAATGGCTTCTTTGCAATGCTTCTTACAATTCCTAATTTCTTTTGGTGCCTTTGGGGATCTATTAAGGTCTTGTTTGAAGAACTAAGAGCCCGTGTGCACGTCTTGTCAAACCACTTATTATGTCTTGATATATGATGATGCTTAGTAAGTGTTTGTTGTGCAGATGCCCTCTTTCAAATTTCCTCAAATGCCCCAGTACCAATCTCTGATCTGGTTGACACTGAGACAGTGCTCAAATTGCTCCATCTGATTCTCCATGAGCAGGGTTAGGAAGGCCTCTAGATCAATATTCCTCCACCTCCGACGTACACCCCTATTTCTTGTTTCCTCAATTGGGCAGAGCATCTTAATAGTAGACACGGAAGGAGCTCTAGACTAAGATCTAAAACAAGTGGGTTATGGTCACTCATATGACTCTCTAAAATCTGGAACTTTTTTACCTAACACCTTGGAAAGTGCAACAAAGTAATTCAGAGACCCCTTCCCTCTACCTGTGAATGTTACCTGATTCAGAATCCCCTTGGGAGATAAGTCATTGCTGACTATGAGGTCGTGGGTCTTTAGGAGCCTATTCACACTATTGTGACAAGGGCTGTGTTCAAAGTGTGAGAGGTTACAACAATTGTTATCCACTACACCCCAAACTCTATTATTAACGATGGGGGAGAATTGTAGGTCAAGTCCCCTACAAATAGTATAACATAATCCTTTGCTATGCCTGTTACCATCATGTCATAAATTCATGCAAGGGAACAAATGATGTGTACATTTCTAGTGGCAAAGTTGCTATGATAACAATTAATGAGCGTACTACTAGCAGTGCAAGTAGGTATCTGTTATCTTGGCTGTGAAGGTGATACCTTTTAGAGTTAAAAGACCTCCACCACGGTGCCAAGACGATGCCACAATTGCAGGCAAGAACAGCGAATAGAAACCATTCATGTGCACAGTAGATAGTAACCAAGTCTCCTGCAAACAAACAATCTACTGCTTAGATATTAGAGATACCCAAGTGTTGTCAGCTAATTTGTCACTCAGACCTGCAATGTTCCAATTGGATCCTTAAGAACTATTTCTTGAATTGGTAGTTGTATAGGGTTATCAGGCTCATTAAATGCTGTAACTATGCTGCAAGTGGGAGCGATATCGGCTGGTATGTCTGCTGAGGAGTCAGCTGTAGTTAACTAGATAACAGTGTCTATAGCCTGTGTTCTCATGTCAGATGGTATGTGGTGAGAGATATGCTCATGTGTCATATTTCCTAGGCTGGAACAAACAGATAAGAAATCGTGATTAGCTAAGATGTTTACCGCCTCTTCAGTGCCAGCCCCTTTCATGGAGGCTCCACCAATGGAAGTGACAATAGATCCACCAACCAGTTAATCAACCGCTTCAAGAACAGCATAACAATTGTGTGTGAGCACAGTAAAGGACCTAATATTTTCCACATTGTGGATTGAAGTATTAGAGAAACCATGAGGACTTGGTTTATTTAAAAAAAAGCCCGAGTGGCCGGATATATCCTTTGAGGAAGTCCCTGCAGGTTACCTAATTTATTCAAAATAAACCCAACCAGTTTTTTTTAACAGAATGTAACTACAACACAATCACTTGCTTCCATCTTGGAAGATTAGCTCACCCAATGAAGTCTTCGGTGTCAATTATTTCATTAGCAAATGTGCTGTCTCTGATGCAGCTAATAGTGGAGCTAAGCCAGTGATTCGCCTTGTTCTTCAGCTGGTAAGACATTTCAAATTGATCTGGGTTCAAGGGTTGTACTTTTTCAAAACTACAACATACGGAATGCACTCTGGATGGAGCTGTAGAGTATGAAGTTTACAGCTTCCATCTGTGTCGATTTGGGCAGTATTGGTAGCAGGTGGCGGGGCAGAATTTCTATTGAGACGTTTGGGCAAAGTCATCTGTGGCAGTCTGTGATTCAGAGCCCAATGCAGCGATATTAGTCTGGTTGGAACCTCTGACATCATTACTAGTCCTATCTCCACAGGTGGGTCAGGTGGCTTGATTTGAACTTGTACCAGCAAATCTTCCAGTGTCTTATCATTATTCTGCAATGCCACTGTCTTTAGGGCCAACTGACTTGTGAGGACATGTTCTATATGGCCAAGGTGCCCCCCATTGCGGAACATATTCGCATCGCTCCCTGCCCCAACATGCTCTTTTGCTCAGCATTTGTCAACCAACGTCCCATCCCTGCTCCCAGATTGTTCGACTTCAGAGCACTTTTTCCCTTTGGCCTCTGGTGCCCTCACTGAGAGAAAGTTACCCTTCATCCTATTGCTTGGCATGGAAGCTGTGGTATCTAGGGTAGCTGGAGCAGCTATAAATGAATTTTCTCCATTGTGGGGCTGCTGTTCCTGCAACCTAATTATAAAATCTAAATCCTCCCGGTGCACACAAAAATTAGATGGACTGGATGACCCCAAAGCGGATGCACTAGTTACACTAGAAATTCTCCCCTCACTAGCTCCTACGGTACCTACTATGTCTGCTTTTGTTTGGTTAACAGTATGCTCATTCACTGTTAAAAGTGTCAAAGATCTCCTGGTAGCCCCCAACCTCTCCTCCACAGAGTTAATTACAGAATTAATAACTGACAAAGCTGTGGTGAGGTAATTGAGCCAGCCCTCCACTTGTCGTTACCACTCGCTGCACTGGTGCTAGCCTTTCGGTTACCCGTAGTGCTTCAATGCTGCTAGATGCTCGATCAATAGTGAAGGTTTCAAACCAAGAGGGGTGGCCGAGGCCGGCCTTCTTCAAACGGGCCCATCTTCACTGAGTCTTGACCTGGGCACACCACGCCTGCATCCCACACTAGACGAATCTGGCTCCTTTGAGTCCGACAGCTCCTGATAGGCTGGAATCTCTTACTCAGCAAGCTTTGGGATTTAGTCCTATCCAGACTGCAGAGCAGCTTTTGGAGAGAAAATGCAGGCAATGGAAGACCTATACACATCAAAACACACCCGGGCTGCTGGCTCCTTCAAACCCACCAGCTCCGGTTTATTTATTTATTTATTTATTTTCTTATATAGAGCAGGAATTCGACCCCCGAAGGGGTATCTCTGCGCTTAGCCCCCCTCTCTTCCTCAGGAGGCTGGGGCACGTAATCCCATGTCAGCTTCATGGCTGCAGTACATCTTTTGGGGAGAAAATGGAGGCATGAGAGGACCTCATGCAGCACAACACACCCGGGCTGCGGGACGACTCTGGCTCCTTTGAGCCCGTCAGCTCTGGTTAGCCCCACCTCTTTCCCTCAGAAAACTGGAGGACATACTCCCACCCAGATGCAGGGCTACAGATTGTCTTTCGGGGAGAAAATGCAGGCAAGAGAAGAACTCCAGGCGGCACAAGACATCCCTGCCACAACATAATTCCAGCTTACAATTGTCATGCAAACTACATGGTATAGGTTCAAACATGATTTTTCCCCCAGTCTTTCATTATCTTTCTATTGATAAAAAGGGTTTGCTTGGATAGGAATACATTCTTATTACTAAATCAGTCCCCGAATACTGTGATACATTTTAATCTTGTGAATGTGCTTCTCCAGACCAAACACTCTATTTATACTGCCTTCAAGTATGGATGACATATGATTCCCACACCTTGTAATCCTCATTGTTTATGAAACATTTCCTATAGACTGATTTACACATGGATGATTCATTGTCTCTCTCTACAATGTGTATCTGATATTAACTGCTCTGACAGCATAGACTGGTATGAGTGGCCCTATAAATAAAACACATGAAATGAATGTGAGAAAGGGACAATGGAGAGATAGGGGCACTGTTGGAGGAAACCGTACAACGCCCATTGTACAGAAAGGGCTTCAGCCCCATACCTGTTCCATAGCCCATGTTGAAGCACTGTGGGTGTCAGGACCAGGGAAAGCCTGAGCGAAGTATGGCTGGAGGAGGGTGTGTTAGAATACACATTTTCTTTTCACCGACATACAGCTTATCTTGCTGCTTGCAGTGTCCTAAATGAGGCAATATAGGGGGTCGCAGGTGATTCAAAACACCCCAGACATAAAACCCACTGTGGGGGTTCTAATTGATTGTGCAAGGCAGTGTGCTTCACTGATCACTCTTTGTTTTAAAGAAAGACAATGCCTGCACATTAACAGTGAGATGTGAGACTGTATTGGCAATTTAAAGGCAATCTCTTGGACCTTCCTGTTCTTAAAAGTAATCAAATTGTTGTGATTTGTAATTGCATTTATATAGTGCTTAATACGTATGTGCGGGGTAATAAGTGTTAAATAAATGCGAAAAATGGAAGAAAGAGTTTTTTAGTTTTTTTAATGCCCTTACCATCCAGCAGTCTGGACTTTTCTGTCAATAGCAAGGGGGCATGGGGGTAATTTGTTGTTTTGGTGCTAAAAGTGGGAAGTACAAACTAAAACATATGAGCATTCAAGATCATGTTGGCAATAGGAGGGTGGGGTGGATGGATAGCAAATAGAGCCCGTGGGTAGCAGGCCCAATCCTCCGGGTAAAATGCTCCGGGCTGCCTGTCGCTTTTTAGTTGTGCTGTTTAATAAGAGAAAACGCGACCAAAAGCATCAGGGTGGTTTACATGCGCACCAGATTACATTACACAAAATCTGATTTTTTTTTAGGCAGGGGGAGATTAAGGGGCTGATTACGACTTTGACTGTTTTACCGCCCACCAGGAAAGGGGGGACTGCTCGGTCCCCCAGCACGTATGGCGGGGCGCCGACCCCCTCCTTCCCCATATCTCTATCGGTGGTGGGGCGTGTCCATGCCGCGTCTTGATGACGCTGCGGGTGAGCCCCATCACCTATTGGTCCAGGCTCCCTCATTGACCCGGAGGCAATCTAATTGCTTCCGGGTCAAAGGGGGGAGCAAAGGGGGGTGGACCAGTGGGCACTGGTCTGCCCCAAGAGGGGTTAAAAGGCCAGGGGAGCGCAGAAAGCGCCCTCTTGTTCCCATGCTGCCCAGGCTATCCCCCCGCCTCAGCACGAGGCGCGCCATAATCTTTCTTTGTTTTTTGTATTTCAGGCCATTTCGTTGAAGAGCGGGAACCGGCCGGCAGCACTCCTTCGCGCTGCCCAGTCCGGAAGTGTGATCGCGGCAGGAGTCGAGGCGGGAGAGCGCTGCACTGCCGAGTCTGCAGGCGCGCTGGTAGGAGGCTTTTGTCACTGCGCCCTCGGAGAAGCGTCTTCAGTTTAAAAAAAAAACAAGTAAGGCAGAGGCCCGCAACGCGCGGGGCCCCTGGCCGAGCGGGGCACTGTCGGGCGATTTCATCTCCCAGAGCTAGCGGATTGAAGGGAAGCTTCAAGGGGCTCGATAAAGGAGGCTGCTTTGGTTAACAGATTGGGAGCCAATTGTAAAGGCGAAGCAGGGTCGGGCCTGGTTGGTATGTGGATGGGAGACCGCATGGAAAGTTAAATAGCCACACAACTACACAGGGCAGCGAAGTTGGTCTTTAAAAGCGGTTCAGGAAATATTAATAATAGCAGGCCTGGTGTAAGTTGGTGGAGGTTAACACTGGCTTTGGGGGGGAACTGTTTTAATGAGCACAGTTTTGTTTGATTAACATTGAGGGAGCTTGACAGTACTGTTCAGACAGGGTTTGCTGTCTTAGTAAACTAATGCCTTCACTATAGGGGCCTGTGTTCGACCTCATGGTCACAAGTTCAAATCCCAGGGGGGTCCACTTAACCTTTTAAAGGGGATCTGCTAATAGGAACAGGCCTTTTTGGTTAATATTGTGTTTTACGCTGGCATTGTTGCATTGATGCTCGAGTAAAGGGGGATTGGATTCAGCTTCAAGGTTGGCAATTTTCTTTTAGGTGTGACAGAATTGTATGCTAACTTTCTTTTCATTGTAGGCCCTCATTGAGGGGGACACTGCGGGCTGAGCCAACGGAGAGGGGATCGGTGGACAACGCTATCCGAGGACACAGGCAGGCGTGCACTTCACTGCTTCTGTTGGGCCGCCCGGCTAGAGTGCGCTCGCCCAACACCCAGGCTAGCTGGTGTGTCGCGGTCACAGTTGCGTGGTGCTTACGGCCAGCCTGTATACCTCCAACTTAGTACAGGTAAAGGCCAGGCAGGCCCTGGTGGGTGCAGGAATATATCGCCCCCATAGGGTTGGCATAAGTGTAGGTGGTTTTGCCTTTTGCAAGGCAAAAGAGAGTATGGCTAGTGGGCGCGTCGCAAAGTGTTCCCGCGTGGAACATGTGCTGCAGGGCATGGTGCGCAAGATGGCAGCTATGGACAGGAGATGGGGGAAAGTGGACCAGATGGGAAAAAATGTGGCTGAGCTCAAGCAGAGGTTGGATGCTCAGACTGGGCCATGTGGTAGACCCAAGCGAATAATAGTGCCCCCCGCAGCCGAGGGGGGATTTGGGGGCTTTGCCCAAGTGGGTCAGGGCCAAGAAGGGTGCGGTCGATGGCCCAAGCAGCAGGAGGAGGGGGCCCTCCTGGGGGGGTCTGGTGGGAGGGTCACACCGCCGGGTCTTCTTATCCCTACTCCCCTAATCCAGGCAGGTGTGCCGGTTGCACCGACTCCTGCCATACCGTCACCAGCACCAAGCATAGTGCCTCTGGCGGTCCCAGCGGAATTCCTGTTAGTACCTGTATGTAACCTGGCACCTATCCCAGTACCCAGCGCGGCACCCCCCATTACAGTGGCATCGCCTCCAGTGGTTAATCAGGTACCCCCAGGGCTGGCAGCGCAGATAGCGGCAGTACTTCCTTGGCTGGGAATAGGGGGGATGTTACTTCTTCAGTGGGCGCAAAGAAGGTGGGAGAGGATCCCTTAGCGGAAGCACAGAAAATTATAGCAAGGACCATGACTGCCCCTGGTGGCGGGGGGGCGGGGGCCCAGTGCGCCAATTAGATCAAAAACAGCAAGTCCGGGCAGTGACTCCAGAATGGATAAGATTGTCGAACCAATGGGGGCCGCAGAAAGTGGTAAGGAAGTGGCATTACCAGTACTAGGTGTGGGCTCAATACCGTCAAGGAGGGAAAATCTTGGGCAACATGTAACACAGGAAGTGAAGGATTTGATCTTGGCGGGCAAATATGTCAATATGTTTTCTCTGTTAGTGGATAACAGGGAAATGGAGTATGCTAGGAAGCAGAAGGACTGGATGTTGCCTAGCGAATGGCGGGGAAAAATGGCAAGATTCAGGGTAGAGGAGACGTTGATCAATTGGATTAAGGCCTTTTCTGTGTTCATGGCAATTACAGCCGAACGTTCCCCTAATTTACAGGCAGAGATGGCATGTTACCAGAGTAGGATCACAACTTTCAGTGATAACTATGGAGGGGAAGGGTGGAAGGAGTATGAGATGAGTTCCAGGAAGGCTAAAGAGTTTAACCCCTCACTCTCATGGGATCGGGTGGATTCCATTTCATGGTATGGCCAGTTTACAGCAGGGTAACCAGGGAGCGCTGGGCCAAGTTGGAACAAAAGCAACCCCTCCAAACCCCAGCAGCCCTTTCAGCTGGCACAGGGGGGTGGCACGGCCCCTAAGACAAGGAAAAGTGGGGGCGAAAGGGAGTGTGCTGGGATTTCAACAAGCGTTCATGTACCGGGGCACAAGGCGCCTGTAAGTTCAGGCATGCACGTTCCATTTGTAACCAACTTTCCCACCCAGAAACAACTTGCCGTAATAAAAGTAACGTCTCTGGAAACAGGGGAAGAAAGAAACAGGATTAGCGAGGGAGGACGACTGGTGTCTCATTCGACCATTGGCGTTCTTGCTAAATCTCCTTGGCTGAAAAGGGTACCTAGACCATGCCTCTGCGAGGATGTTGCAAGAAGGTTTTTGGCACGGTTTTAGGATCCCAGCTGTGGGATATACTGGAACGACAGAATGTAGAAACCAACTATCGGTTAGGGACAACCCAGAAGTGGTAGCAACAAAAATTGCTAAATAGCTGCGCCTAGGCAGGATAGCAGGTCCTTGAGCCTAATTTCGTTTGCTCGCCTCTCGGCTTGGTGCCAAAGAAGGAGGAGGGACAATTCAGGCTAATTCAAAACCTATCGGCACCTAAAGGCGCATCGTTAAATGACGCCATTGATGAAGACATTTGTAGCATCAGGTATGCGTCCTTTGACCAGGTAGTGGATATGTTGAGGAGTCTTGCTGGCAAAGTCAGACATTGAATCTGCATTTCGGTTACTGCCAGTTCATCCCCTAGATCAGCATCTGCTAGGCTTCTCTTTTCAAGGAAAATTCTACGTGGATAAGTGAATGCCAATGGGTTGTTCTGTTTCATGCGCCTACTTTGAGAAATTTAGTTCCTTCCTGGAATGGGTTTTTAGGCAAACAACAGGACACCTACATGTCATGCATTCCCTGGATGACTTTCTCTTTCTCAGGTCGGCGAGCACACAGGAGTGCGCATGGGCATTGCAGGAATTTTGCGTGCTCATGCAGACTTTTGGGGTCCCGTTGGCTCCAGGGAAGACTGTGGGTCCAGAAACCACATTGGAATTTTTAGGTATAGAATTGGACTCAGTGGAGGGTTGTTTCAGGTTACCCAAAAATAAAATCATGAAATTTAGAGTGGCCCTCCAGCAATGTCTGGCCAAAAACAAGGTGACGCTACAGCAGCTACAGCAGACTGTAGGCCAGTTAAATTTCGCACTAAGAGTGATACCCATGGCACGCCCATTCTCCCGCTCAATGTCACAGACCTTGACGGGCCTGCAGGAGAAACACCATCACACTAGGCTGCCGGCTGAGGTCTGCCAGGACATGCATATTTGGATTGCATTTCTGGAGGGCTTCAACGGCAGAGTGGTGTGGTGTGGGCCCCCCACATTGTCTGCAGAGTTGGGTATATGGACTGATGCTGCGGGCAGTGTGGGGTTACTTTGGCGCCATACTTGGAAAGAAGTGGGTGGCCCAATGGTGGCTGGTTGAGGGAGAGGAGAACAGCTTACAGCTAACATCGATTTATTGGAGCTATTTCCAATTTGGGTAGCATTAACAGTTTGGCCTGATCAGTTGTGTAATCGATCTGTAATCTTCTGGTCAGATAACATGACGGTAGTGGAATGTATCAACCAGCAGGCGGCACGGTGTAAATTTATACTTCGCCTACTGAAGGAAATTTTGCTGGCTTGCATGAAACTCAATGTACAGTTTAGGGCCAAACATGTCCCGGGGGTTTTGAATAATGCAGCTGATGCACTCTCTCGCTTTAAGATACAGGTATTCAGGGAACATCTACCATCTGCAGAGGTGACACCTACACATTTCCCATCAACTCTCTGCCACATTGGTGCCCCCAGCTACAGAACCTCGTGGCAGCTAGCATAGCGCCCAGGACCAGAACCACTTATGAAGGGGCGTTTTTGTCTTATTGCTCATTTTTGGGACTGGACTGGGCGGAGACATGGGATCAGTCGGATAAGTTCACTCAGTACCTAGATGCATTACGCAGAGGAGGGCGCTCCACATCAACGGCTAGCAGGCACATGGCGGCTGTCTCTTTCTTTGCACAGATTAAGGGGGCCAAAGATCCCACAAATAGTTTCATCGGTAAGAAGGCACTAATGAGGTGGCGGCGCCTACAGGCAGCCAGCATGGATACCAGACAACCAATAGGTTTAGAACGGCTCACGGCTTTATTGAATGCTTTGTCTGACATCTGCAGTTCATTAGGGGAGGTACTCCTGTTCCGAACCGCCTTTACATTGGCCTTTTTTTGGGGCATTCCGGGTAGGTGAACTGGTGGCTAGCAGTAAGCAGGACATGCTGGGTGGGATCCTGCTGGGGCACACAAAAATACTGGGTGATACGTTGATGATTACCATACGTAAATCAAAAACTGATAAGGAAGCCCGGGGGATGGGCTGGTACTCCATTGGGCATAGACTAATCCTTGCTGCCCAGTGTCCCACGTAGAGGCCTTCATCGAACAGAGAGTAGGCGCAGCGGGGGAGCATTGTTAATGCATGCAGACGGTACGCCACTGACTAGGTTCCAATTCCAAAGATTATTGGCATTGACAGCAGACAGGGCTGGTTTCAACCCGAAAGACTTTGGGACACATTCATTCCGGATAGGGGCTGCCAATGAAGCATCGGCTAGAGGGTTACATGGGAGCAGTGAAAAAAGAATTGGGAGATGGTCTTCCAACTGTTACAAGCGCTATGCCCAGCTGCACATGTTGTGAGGCGGCAGGATGATTTTTCGCTGACGCCTGTTTTGTTTGATTGTATTTCAGTTTCTCGAGCCGTTCACGCAGGGCGGAAACTGTCGTCCGTTCACCAACAGCAAGTACCTTCACCACGGCGGACCCAAGCACAAATAAGCGAGACACAAGTTGCATGGGTTGTAGGTCTTTCATTTGTGAAACGTGCTAAATCTGTTTTCTTTGCAGGTAACTATAGGCAGAGGGCACAACAGGGGCGTTTTAAGGTTTCCTTTCATCTGCGGGGGGCATCTGCCTCAGCCAGTTTAGGGGGTTCTTTACATAATTGCTCAATAGACACACCTCACCGCCCACAGTGGTTATCTTACATTTGAGGGGCAACGACCTGGTGAAGTTGGGCAGGAGGGTCCTGATGGGAGATATCATCTCAGAGGTAAGCTGGTTGACTAAAATACGCCCAGACTGCACCATAGTTTGGTCGCATATGATTCTTAGACTCAGATGGAGGGGTGGGACTCTATCAAGGCGTTGATTCACTCGGTGAAGAGGATCAACAACAAGGTAGAGAAATCATTTCGGTCACCTCAACTGCAGAACATACCACATGGGTGTGTCAGGCGGGAACAGTTCTGATTACTAGACGGGGTCCACCTGACTAGGGCAGGCAAGGAACTATTTCTTGGGAATATTTTGGCATGGCTGGGGGGAGTTTGTAGGTAGGCATGACCTTTCAGAGGAGGAGGATAGGGGGGCCAGATAGTTGGTCAACTATGCTGGCCTGTGGCGGTAAGGTCATGATCGGTGAGCAGTCAATTTAAGGTCCTTAGGAGGCGGCACCATTCTTGAATGGGGTCACCCAGGGGGAGGGACAAGTGGTCTCTCCTAGAACTCCAGGGGTGGTACATCCGCTTGGTTGAATGAGTGCGGGGTAGGGGAGAGTCACGCTTTCTTTGGGTGGTTAGCCACCCCACACGTGCACTATGACGTCATTAAACGGCGCAGAGTGCAAGGGCCCCCCTTTTGGTAAATGGAGTTCATGGAGCGTACAGGGATAACCAGGAGGGGGGGAAGTACCCTCTCGGTAAACTTGCCCTCTGCACATGCACACTCATACGTGAGGGCGTAGCTGGCTGATAAGGATTTGACACCGGTTAGCGACCTTGCCGTAGGCCCAAAAATAGGATATGCAGAAAAATTCATAAGTGTGACATGTTAGATTCGGTTAGGAAACACGCTGTTTTAGACATTTGTTAAGGTTAGCCCTTTCATACCTGTCTACATTGTTTGTAGTCTAATGTCAGTGGATTTTTCTGCATAAATGCTTGTGTAAATATTTATTTCAAAATTTTAGTTTGTTTTCATGTTTTAATTAATACGGCCGGGGGGGTCGTGAGACCCCCCCCCGTCTTCCAAAGAAACTTCTCTCTTGTCCAATTTCTAGTAAATTGTGGGGGTGCACAAGACGGGGAGGAGGATGGTCGGTAGGCCCTGACCATAAGGAAAGGGTGGGCCACTCGGTCCCCCTGCACGTATGGCGGGGCACCGACCCCCTCCTTCCCCATATCTCTATCGGTGGTGGGGCGTGTCCATGCCGCGTCTTGTTGACGCGGGGGCGCAAAGATCAAAGGAGGAGAGCAAAGGGGGCCGGACCAGTGGGCACTGGTCCACCCCCAGAGGGGTTAAAAGGCCTGGGGAGCATGGGAAGCGCCCTCTTGTTCCCACTCTGCCTAGGCTATCCCCCCGACTCAGCGCGAGGTGCCCCATAATCTTTCCCCATCCACCAGCCCCTGAAGAAGATTCTTGTTCTTGCATGTTAGATTGTTGTAGCAACTTTGGGCTCTGTTTTGTTTCTCCATTGTGACCGTGTTTGGGTGTGATTTTTACCTTAGGCCTTTCTCCTGGGTACAGGTTGTAGTACTAATTTTAGGCTTGTTTTCACGACAACGTGTTTGGTGTGAATTTTTTCCTTAGGCCTTTTTTCCCATTTACAGGTAACATAATTGTCGTATTTATTGATAGTCCTTGGTCAGGCGGTAAGGTCATGATCGGTGAGCAGTCAATTTAAGGTCCTTAGGGGGTGGCGCCATTCTTGAATGGGGTCGCCCAGGGGGAGGGAAAAGTGGTCTCTCCTAGAACTCCAGGGACGGTACATCCACTTGGTTGGATGGGTGCGGGGGAGGGGGGAGTCACGCTTTCTTTGGGCTGGTTAGCCACCCCGCACGTGCACTATGATGTCATTAAACGGCGCAGAGTGCAAGGGCCCCCCTTTTGGTTAATGGAGTTCATGGAGCGTACGGGGGTAACCGGGAGGGGGGAAGTACCCTCTCGATAAATGGGCCCTCTGCGCATTCACACTTATACGTGAGGGCGTAGCTGGCTGATAAGGATTTGACACCATTAAGCGACCTTGCCATAGGCCCAAAAATAGGATATGCAGAAAAATTCATAAGTGTAACATGTTAGATTCGGTTAGAAAACACGCTGTATTAGACATTTGTTAAGGTTAGCCCTTTCATACCTGTCTACATTGTTTGTAATCTAATGTCAGTAGATTTTTCTGCACAATGCTTGTGTAAATAGTTTATTTCAAAATTTTAATTTGTTTTCATGTTTTAATAAAAACGTCCGAAGGTCGTGAGACCCCCCAGCCTTCTAAAGAAACTTTTCTCATGTCCAATTTCTAGTTAATTGTGTGGGTGCACAAAACAGGGAGGGTGATGGTCGGTAGTCCCTGACCATACCCTCCCTGGCTGCGGTTCAGAAAATGCCACCAAGCCTGTGTCATCCCACCCGTCCGCAGCGTCATGACTTTACCGTGGGGCTGGTGGTGTGTGGGTGGAGGAGTCATGGCGGCTGTTGTAGTTTAGTTCCTATATTCCCAACAGGGTCTACGTATTGGAATAACATATACTATAGATCTATTGAATATATTAAAATTAATTGTGAGTGCCAGCTAGCTCAGAGGTCTCTAGAAACTTTTTCGAATACACAAGAAGGGATTAGTTTCTGACATCCGCATAAACATGACAACTTTGTTTCCCAAGAATAAGAAATCAATCTCTAGAGTTGCGGATACAATAGATAGCTATTTTACTCAGTTAATCGAGCATGCTTCGTTTCAGCAGAGCTGCTGAGAAAATAGAGGGACAGGCGTTTTCAATAAAAGGGTTTGTATTGAACAGTCTTCTTTCTCAAGCATAAGAAATGAACTGCTACAATCGCAATACTTAGCATGAAGTAAAGTGCGTAGAGTAAAAAGAGTGTTACAAAATAATATTGTAATAGAATGATATGTTTTCTAAGCCATAGAATACCTAAAATGCATAAAATACATACAGTGGTAAATAATGGCTAAAAGTACTTAACTGGTGCTTCTGAAATACGCCTACCCCGGTCTATTAGAGCTTCCCAGCAATGGCCCCAGAGCCGTTAACCCAGGCGAAAACTAGTAGAAGACCCCCAAACAGCCAAAAAGCAAAAGTACAAAAATGGGGACTTAGACATTTTCATGGCAATTTCCAAAATCACTCCGCGCACGCTCTGCAGCTAGGCCTAAACTCCCCTCTGCCACCATGGATTTGCTTCAAACATCTTGAAATCAAAAGTATCAATAGCCAGCAGTGCTCCCAGACCCAGAAACCCACCCTCAAACACCAGGAAGCCCCCCAAACAGGCCCCCGAAAACGCTACATTGAGCGAAATGTCAGAAATAGCAAAAGAATTTCATCATGGATTTTGTCCAAACCACTTCTATCTGGTATTAGACCTTCCCAGCAATGCCCCAAGACCCGCCAACCCACCCGCAAAAAAGCACAACACCCCCAAACAGCCAAAAAGGAAAATCTCATACTTACAATATTTATTGGCCTTCGGTCCAAACGCTCTGTGCAGCTAGGTCATAACTCCCGTTTTCCACCACGGATTTCCTGAAAAGCAAATGCAATCAAAATTAGACTGTCCCAGCAGTGCTCCCAGACCCCAAAACCCACCCACAAACACCCGGAACCCCCCAAAAAAGCACCTCAAAGGCAAGCAAGCCAGCAAAAACGCAAAAAAAATTTCGCCTCCGATTTGGTCCAAACCACTTTTATCTGGTATTAGAGCTTCCCAGCAATGCCCCAAGACCCACCAACTCACCCGCAAAGAAGTAGAACACCCCCACAAGTGCAGAGTCTTTCTTCATTGGGCGTAATACAGCCCTCTGCTTTGAGGGAAATAGGAGTCTGGAGGAGGAGGATAGAGGAGCATGTTCTTGTGAACCTGAGGAATGCAGACTGCGGCACCTTCAAATCAATAAGCAAACAAGTGAAGACAGTTCTGCTGATGGGCTTGTTTTTGTGATTAGGTGATTAAAGTTTTAATTATATTAACTGTGCAAAACAAAGAAAGACAGACGCACAGAAATAAAAGTGAATAAGGACGAAAAAGAAAGTTATTGATTCATTGGCTCATTTTCAGGGCTCGGTGTCAGAGAATATGAATTAACCCTGGGCGAAGAACTACGCTCCGTTCGCGGAGTTTGCGGAGTTTTGGCAACTCCGTGCTCCGCGGAGAACGCGAAGTTGTCGAAAACTCCGCAAACTGCTGCGTAGCGTAGTTCTCGCGCGCTCAACAGCATTTTCGCGTGCGCGAGGATGCTTGTCGGTAAGATCGAGTTGCCGAACACGCAGAAACTGCAATCTGGTACAGAATAACTCGTGAACACGTTAGTAGTGACTGGAAATAAGGGGACGCGAGCGGGCGGGACAAACCTCATGGGTACCTTCGCGCACTACACATCCCGAGCATGCAGGCAATCAATCAATCAATCAATCAGGATATTTGTATAGCGCGCTACTCACCCAGAGGGTCTCAAGGCGCTTGGGGGAGGGGGGTCCGCTACTGCTCGAACAGCCATGTCTTGAGTTGCTTCCTGAAGCAGAGGTGATCTTGGGTCAGACGGAGGTGGATTGGGAGGGAGTTCCAAGTCTTGGCTGCCAGGTAGGAGAAGGATCTTCCTCCCATGGTGGATCTTCGGATGCGTGGCACGGCGGCAAGGGCGTGGCTGGTCGATCGTAGCTGGCGGGTGGGAGTGTAGAAGGTCAGGCGATTGTTGAGGTACCTGGGGCCCAGGTCGTGGAGGGCCTTGTGTGCGTGGGTGAGGAGTTGGAACGTGATTCTCTTGCTGACGGGGAGCCAATGAAGGTCTCTCAGGTGTCCAGAGATGTGGCTGTGTCGGGGGATGTCCAAGATGAGTCGTGCGGAGGCGTTCTGGATGTTTTAGAGTCTTTTCTGGAGTTTGGCTGTGGTTCCGGTATAGAGGGTGTTTCCGTAGTCCAGTCGGCTGGTGACGAGTGCCTGTGTGACCGTCTTCCTGGTTTCGGTGGCGAGCCATCGGAAGATCTTTCGGAGCATGCGTAGGATGTTGAAGCATGATGATGAGACGGCGTTGACTTGTGTGGTCATCGAGAGGGAGGAGTCCAGGATGAAGCCCAGGTTGCATGCATTGTCCGTTGGTTTGGGTGCGCTGCCCAAGGCAGGGGGCCACCAGGAGTCGTCCCAGGCGGAGGGTGATGATCCAAGGATGAGGACCTCCGTCTTGTCTGAGTTCAGTTTCAGGCGGCTGTTCCTCATCCACTCGACTACGTCTTTCATCCCTTCGTGTAGGTTGGTTCTGGCGGTTCCTGGGTCGTTGGTGAGGGAGAGGATCAGCTGGGTGTCGTCGGCGTAGGAGATGATGTTGAGGTTGTGTTGGCGTACGATGGCTGCGAGGAGGCTCATGTAGACGTTGAAGAGGGTGGGGCTGAGTGATGATCCTTGTGGTACGCCGCATATGACTTCGGTGGCCTTGGAACTGTACGGGGGGAGGCGGACTCTCTGGGTTCTTCCGGTGAGGAACGAGATGATCCACTCCAGTGCCTTCTCTTGGATTCCGATGTTGCTGAGGCGCTGCACTAGGGTGCGGTGGCAGACCGTATCGAATGCTGCGGAGAGGTCCAGGAGGATGAGGGCCGCTGTTTCCCAGTTGTCGAGCAGGGCTCGGATGTCATCAGTGGCTGCGATGAGGGCGGTCTCGGTGCTGTGGTTGGCATGGAAGCCGGACTGCGAGTGGTCGAGGCTGGTTGGGCGAGCGCAATTGGTGATCCACTGTGTGAGGTTGTTGGCTGCTTGGTTGGGGTCCGTTGAGCTGGTGGGAGGGTTCTGGCTCAGTGAAGTGGTGAGCTGGTTGGTGGTGATCTTGTTCCAGTTCCTGCGGGGAACCTGTTGCGGGTGGTGGTGAGTCGTGGTCTTTCTGAAGCTGAAGTGGACGCAGCTGTGGTCTGTCCAGTGGATTCCGGTGGAGTGGCTGAAGGAGATGTACTTGCTGGAGGAGAAGACTGGGTCAAGCGTGTGTCCAGCGTAGTGGGTGGGGGTGTTCACCAGTTGCATGAGTCCGAGGTTGGCGAGGTTGTCCAGCAGGGTGGTGGTGGTGTTGTCGTTGTTGTTCTCCAGGTGGAAGTTGAGGTCCCCTAGGAGGATGTAATCAGCGGAGGCGAGGGCGTGCGGGCTGATGAAGTCGTGTGTTCTCGTACTTTGTAATCTGGTGGTATGAGGTGCTGATTCATCTTGATCATTGTTAACCTCTCCACATTTTTGGGCAAGAGGCGGGTCCGTTTGGAAGCTACAATGCCTCCAGCAGCACTAAAAACACAAAAGACACGCTTGCGAGTGGGCAAGACAAGTAGTTTATAGCCAGGTTGGAGAGCTGTGCCCACAATTCTTTTTTCCCATGCCAATACGACAATGGGTCAACATTAACATAGACCTCTGTTGAGTCATTCAGATAGTCCTTCACCATCGACTCAAGGTGCTCCTCCAAGGTTCCTCCACTTTGCTTACTTTTTGCTGGGACCTTTTGAGAACCAAACCCAAGCCGAGTTATCCAAGCCTCTTCTTCACCCAATGTTACTATTGTGGCTGGTGCAGATGATCCGGTTGCCGGTGTCTTTAACGGCTGAGAGGTCACTTGTGCCACAGCCACAGGTGCAGAAGTGGATTCTTTGGACTGGGGATGGCCTGCTGATGCTGATGTACTGCCTTTTCCTTCAATTTGCTGCCGTTCTCTTTCAAACCTCATGGCTGACAAGGCTAGCCAATGTTTGTACTTTGTAACATCTTCATCATCAAAAGGAAAGAATGCTCGGCCTGCCAGAGCCTTTTTGTAGCGTGGATCCAGAATAGTAGCACAAATGTAATGCTGTTCTGAGTGGATCATGTTAAGACGTTCATCGCCAAGTAGGCGCTCTAATAATTTCTCCGCCAAAACAAAAGCGTCTTGCTTTTTTTAATCTTTTTGAAACGGAAGACACCCCCTTCAGTTGGTGCTCCAGCATGCGCAACAATGGGATAGCTTTTACCAAATTACAGTCCTCCTTGCTGACTGCACGCGTGAAGACCTCAAAAAGACGAAGCATGTCTGTCAGGCTTTTAACTAGGTTCCATTGCGCCGCATCTAGCCTCAGGTCCTTCTGAGCTGTACCCAGTGTTAAGAAATAGTGATCGAGTACCGTATACTGCTCATACAGACGCTAAATCATGTAGAAGGTTGAGTTCCAACGTGTTGGCACCTCCTAGATGAGTGCTTTCACTGGCATTCGACATTCATGTAGCAGGCTCCTCAGATGCTTCCGGGCCTTAAAATAATGGCTGAAATGGTTGCACATTCTTTGGCAGGTGGCCACTAACTCGCAAGCTGAACTGTCTTCATCACTCAAGAATTTTTTAACAACCAGGTTTATACAGTGCGCCAAACACGGCACTCTGAAATAGTGACCCAGATCCATGGCCTTAACTACATTGGCGCCGTTATCCGTGGAAACATAACCAATCTGGTGTTTTTTTGGGGACAGCCAGTGAAAGATCTTTGTGTTAAACTCATTCAAAATGTTTTCTGCTATATGACGTTTCTCCAAGCCAAACATGGCTAGTGTTGCATGTTTCCGAGCAGCTTTAATAACTTGGTCCGGGTCAACACCTGCGTTTAGCTTTGCTTTAACCCCTGAAGAAGAGACCCAGTGTGCAGTGATGCACATGTAATCAGCGCCTGCACCACTGGTCCACATGTCTGTTGTCAGATGTATAGTGTGAACAGCACTCTTCTGCAAAGCTGCCCCAATCACGTCCAGCACATCTTCATGAAGTGCTGGAACCGCAACTCTGGCAAAATAGAACCGGCTAGGAACCTTCCATTTAGGGCAGAGCTCTGCCACTAATTCTAGAAAACCAACCCCTTCTACAAAAGAAAAAGGGAGAAGGTCCAGAGCTAGCATTTTAGCTAGCTTAGTGTTATACAGACGCGTCAGTGGGTGGTTGCGATCATATGGCGCTGCTGAAAACAACATGGTTCTAATGTTCGCCTAGACCATGCTTTTACGGGGTGATGATGATGATGACTTCTTCGACCCAGTTACGCTCACTGATGAACTTTTTCGCATTGGTGTCTCACTCTCTCCCACACTCTTAGTGTGGCTCACAGGGGGTGTGCTGCTGACAGGGGTACTGGGTGTAAGTGAAGTGTTTGACACTTCTTCCTCCTCGTCATCATCAGATGAAAAATCAACGTTTTCTTGACTTGCAATTTGGGCTTTCTTGATCTCCTTTAGGTGCGCAAACCTTTGGACAGCGTGCTGTCTCTTCAGATGACCTCTCTGGACTCCGGTATCATAATTGGTACCAAACTTACCACGACTAACTGCATGCTTAAAAATGCTACAAATGGCGAAGGTTTCCTTTTTTGGGCAAACACTAAAGAAGTCCCAAACTGCGGACATGAAATGTCTGAGGGGGCCGGAGGAGGCGGCGATACTGGTGGTGGTCATGCTGCTAATGCCAGATGACGTGGAGGATGTGGATTGCCGAACTTTACTACGTTGTGCACTTTCACCACCACTAATTGAGGTCGAGGTGGATGAAGGTCCCTTCTGGCGAGGAAGAAATATGGAAGCGGTAGGTGTTGGTGTACTAGTTAACTCCAATGATTGTGGTGTTTCCTTTGCCTCCTCGTCGACAACATCATCATCACGCTCAGCAGCTTCTCGGGCTAGGGTTAAAATGTCTGTTTGCTGCATGCCCGCTGAGGCTGGAGTGAAGCCTATGATGACTGCGTCGTCGTCGTGAGAGACTTCATCAGCAGGAGTATCCGCCACTTCTTGTTGAGCCTTATCACACTCCATAACTATGAGACTTTCGACGACCTTCCTTTTACGCTTAACTACCTTCGTCAGATCATGGTGTGCCTCACTCTCAGACGGCGGTGGTGGTTCCCAAGTTTGATCCGTATCATCAGAAGGAGGTGGGCTTGAAGAAGATGTAGACACCACCCTTGATCTTTTCCTTGCTAGGGATGTGGAAGACAATGAATGATCATCAGGAGGAGTGGCTTCCTCAAATGATACCTCGGCTTGATTGTCGATTTCCTGATGTGCCCCTACTTCGGGTGGAACAACTATTGTGGGCACTTGTGACCCTCCATGCACCTCTGCTTGCCCATCTCCTTGCGCTGCCTCTCCTTCAACTTGTACTTGGGTTTGTACTTGCACAGGTGGTTGTTGTTGCGGCTGTGGTTGTTCAACACTCGTCAGATGAGTTACAACAACCTGTGTTGATTGAGGGACATTGCTGCTACTTTCTTGCGATGAGCCAACATCATTGGTCGATGGTGATTGAACAACTAGACTAAGTGCCTCTGCAGCACTCAAGGGCTTGGACTTAAGTTGGCGTGGTGGTAGTGGCACTGAGCCCAATGGAGCGGGGGTGCTGCTCCCAGCTTGGTCCCCAGCAGATCCCGCGGCTGCTGCAGGCGTACTTTTTTTTTTACTCCCAAAAAATGTGGCGGGCAGCACAACAGTCTCCTTGGTAACTTGCTTCTTCTGCTCCTTACTGCCAACTTTCTTGCTAGAGGAGCTACGGGGAACTTTTTTTGGGGCCATCTTCTTCAGAGGTCAGAACAGCAGGCCGCAGTTGCACGAGTTGCAGAGTTGTCTGTGGCCAGACGTGACGTCGCGTGATGTTATGCTGCACACACACACCGCTGCAGGACTTCTTCCTGGCACTGGTGGTTCTCTTGAGTCTTCTGCACCTAAAAGCAATGGAAGACAGAGGAACATCAGTTCAGTTATACACCCCAAAAGCTCGAAAACCACATAAAGATTAGCACAATCCCATGCCATCCATGCCCTCCATGATGTTTAAATTCAAGACACCCCACAGAAAGACTAGGCCCATGCACCACTCAGTACCCCTGGCCCAAAGGCCACAACAACAGCCCAAAAATAGAAAAACACAGAAAAATCAGCACAATCCCATGCCATCCATGCCCTCCATGATGTTTAAATTCAAGACACCCCAAAGAAAGACTAGGCCCATGCACCACTCACTACCCCTGGTCAAAAGGCCACAACAACAGCCCAAAAATCGAAAAACACAGAAGAATCAGCACAATCCCATGCCATCCATGCCCTCCATGATGTTTAAATTCAAGACACCCCACAGAAAGACTAGGACCATGCACCACTCACTACCCCTGGGCATAATGGTTGAAAGCTAGGCAAAATGGTTGCAGGCCTAAGAACACCGCCTGCATTCAAAATGGCCCCTTGCCTCCCAGCACATGGCCAGGGCCTGTCTGTACCAGCACTCAAAATGGCCCCCACCCACATGGCCTGTCCCCATGAGCACCCCAAAAAATCGAAAAACACAGAAAAATCAGCACAATCCCATGCCATCCATGCCCTCCATGATGTTTAAATTCAAGACACACCACAGAAAGACTAGGCCCATGCACCACTCACTACCCCTGGTGAAAAGGCCACAACAACAGCACAAATATCGAAAAACACAGAAAAATCAGCACAATCCCATGCCATCCATGCCCTCCATGATGTTTGAATTCAAGACACCCCAAAGAAAGACTAGGCCCATGCACCACTCACTACCCCTGGTCAAAAGGCCACAACAACAGCCCAAAAAATCGAAAAACACAAAAAATCAGCACAATCCCATGCCATCCATGCCCTCCATGATGTTTAAATTCAAGACACCCCACAGAAAGACTAGGCCCATGCACCACTCACTACCCCTGGTCAAAAGGCCACAACAACAGCCCAAAAATCGAAAAACACAGAAAAATCAGCACAATCCCATGCCATCCATGCCTTCCATGATGTTTAAATTCAAGACAACCCACAGAAAGACTAGGCCTATGCACCACTCACTACCCCCGGGCATAATGGTTGAAAGCTAGGCAAAATGGTTGCAGGCCTAAGAACACTGCCTGCATTCAAAATGGCCCCTTGCCTCCCAGCACATGGCCAGGGCCTGCCTGTACAAGCACTCAAAATGGCCCCCACCCACATGGCCTGTCCCCATGAACACCCCAAAAAATCGAAAAACACAGAAAAATCAGCACAATCCCATGCCATCCATGCCCTCCATGATGTTTAAATTCAAGACACCCAACAGAAAGACTAAGCCCATGCACCACTCACTACCCCTGGTCAAAAGGCCACAACAACAGCCCAAAAATTGAAAAACACAGAAAAATCAGCACAATCCCATGCCATCCATGCCCTCCATGATGTTTAAATTCAAGACACCCCACAGAAAGACTAAGCCCATGCACCACTCACTACCCCTGGGCATAATTGTTCAAAGCTAGGCAAAATGGTTGCAGGCCTAAGAACACTGCCTGCATTCAAAATGGCCCCTTGCCTCCCGGCACATGGCCAGGGCCTGCATGTACCAGCACTCAAAATGGCCCCCACCCACATGGCCTGTCCCCATGAACACCCCAAAAAATCGAAAAACACAGAACAATCTGCACAATCCCATGCCATCCATGCCCTCCATGATGTTTAAATTCAAGACACCCCACAGAAAGACTAGGCCCATGCACCACTCACTACCCCTGGTCAAAAGACCACAACAACAGCCCAAAAATCGAAAAACACAGAAAAATCAGCACAATTCCATGGCATCCATGCCCTCCATGATGTTTAAATTCAAGACATCCCACAGAAAGTCTAGGCCCATGCACCATTCACTACCCCTGGTCAAAAGGCCACAACAAGAGCTCAAAAATCGAAAAACACAGAAAAATCTGCACAATCCCATGCCATCCATGCCCTCCATGATGTTTAAATTCAAGACACCCCACAGAAAGACTAGGCCCATGCACCACTCACTACCCCTGGTCAAAAGGCCACAACAACAGCCCAAAAATCGAAAAACACAGAACAATCAGCACAATCCCATGCCATCCATGCCCTCCATGATGTTTAAATTCAAGACACCCCACAGAAGGACTAGGCCCATGCACCACTCACTACCCCTGGGCATAGTGGTTGAAAGCTAGGCAAAATGGTTGCAGGCCTAAGAACACTGCCTGCATTCAAAATACCCCCTTGCCTCCCAGCACATGGCCAGGGCCTGCCTGTACCAGCACTCAAAATGACCCCCACCCACATGGCCTGTCCCCATGAACACCCCAAAAAATCGAAAAACATAGAAAAATCAGCACAATCCCATGCCATCCATGCCCTCCATGATGTTTAAATTCAAGACACCCCATAGAAAGACTAGGCCCATGCACCACTCACTACCCCTGGTCAAAAAGCCCCAACAACAGCCCAAAAATCGAAAAACACAGAAAAATCAGCACAATCCCATGCCATCCATGCCCTCCATGATGTTTAAATTCAAGACACCCCACAGAAAGACTAGGCCCATGCACCACTCACTACCCCTGGTCAAAAGGCCCCAACAACAGCCCAAAAATCGAAAATTCCAAAATTGTAGTTGCAGCAACTGTAATGCCCCAAACAAATTTACTTGCAAAATTTCTAATCTAAAAGTGATCCAAAGAAAAATCCAAATATCCAGCAGCATCCACAAAAAGTAATCCTTCCAGGTCAAGAATACGAATGAAAGTGACCAGCACATGAAGAAAGCACTGGGAGGAGCCTGCTGGACAGGAACAGGAAGTTGGAGACTGTGGGGCACTTCCTTCCTCCCACCCCCCCCCCCAAAATGGACTCCTTGCAAAAAAAAGTGCAGGCAAATGTCAACCTGAGGAGTTATTCTGATAAAAATCATCATTTTCAGAAGGTTTATGCTGCTTGCTGGTGGATTTCTTGTGCAGAATTTCAAATTCTGAATTTCGTGAGTGCGAGATTGTTGCTGCCCGCGGAATATATGTGTTCGCAATTGCGAACTCTCGCGATGCGTGCTGTGCAAGGTGGCAAGCCGCGATTACGTAATCACGGTCGCCAAACTCCCGCGGGATCCCGCAGCAAGATCCAAAATGGCGCAGCACTCGCAAAATATTGAGAAAAACAACTCGGCAAATGCTGAATGACGGTAAGTGAACGCCCCACGACGCAATATTGTATCACCCAGAAAAAAAATCCGCTGCCTGCGAATTTGCGGATTTTCGGTAAATTTGAGTTCGCGAATTGCGAATTTACCGAAAATCCGCGAGCGGAACGGATTTTCCGCCCATGCTTAGTCTGTGTGTAGATAGTCTAATGCAGTCTGACAACGGTGTCTGAACCGGACTGGCTACACTGTAGTCAGGTATCTGGTGGTCTTCAAAGCTATGATCCCTGTAACAGACATCGCAATTAATTCCAAATTCATAAACTTGTACGCTCATTCCTGACCACCAGTACATCTCTTCTAACTCTATTAGAGATTGTAAGATCCCTTGGTGTGTCAGACCCTCTCCCATGTATGCTTCGTGAACCAAAGCAGCCCTCCTATTCCTGTTTGGAATTACTCTATCCCCCACTCCAGGGATTTGAGCAAAAGGAACGGAGTTTGCATCAATTATGTATGTATGTCCGAGTGGATAATTCAGCGGTAATGCTGCATAGTTGCCTTTCATTGAGGCATTAACTGCTAGCATTGTTTCACCGTCTATAGTTGTTTTAGAACGATTGATTGTAGCTACGGAAGCCATTCGTACAGCTGCCTTTGCGGCTTCATCAGCCAATGAATTTCCAGCAACATGAACGCCATCACGCTGTTGACTCAGTGTATTAATCACGTGAGTCTTTTGTAGTTCTTTCTATAATAGAACTATTCGTTCCCAAAGCATTCTGTGCTTAATTGTGCCACTTTTTGCGTCTTTGAATGCGTTTTGAACCCAGTTTTGCAGATATTCATTATAAGACTGGACGCAATAATAGGAGTCGCACACTATGAGTGTGGGGAATTCGCGATCCGTATTTTCAAGCGCCATCTTGAAAGCCTGTAGTTCAGCTCACTGAGCTGTACACTCTCTGAGTGATTGAGTTTTAGTGACCATAGGTCTGAATTTACCTTTGTGCCAGCGACCTTTAAGATTTGTGCACGCAGCACTATAGGCTTGCTTACCCCCAATTGCCGGCTGTACTGATCCGTCTGTATATATTATACATCCATAATATTCTAGAGGCAGAATCTCGGTCGGCAGAGGACATTAGTGTTCGTATTGTAGGAATTCTTGTGTTTTCAAGTAGGGGTCAAAGACGTATTCAACGTCTGTAGCAGCAAGAGAGTTAACCCACTGTATCATTTGCAGATGTAAAGCCTTAGCATTTGGAATGCTTGCTTTTGTCACTGCCTCTAAGGCAGGTACAGGTGTAACGATCATTATGCATTTTCCCTGTGTGAGGGCTCTCTCCTTTGTCACTGCAGTTTGAACCGCTGTCAGAATCTTTTCTGTAAAAGTGAATTTCATTTCAGCTTGTGTGTACAAGTGGGATTTGTATGCTATTGGTACCTTTTCACCTTCATTAAAGGTTAGGTATGTGAATCCGGATCTCCCTGGGATGACTCGGATCACAAGGTTGTCGCATTGTCGCGAGTTTCTAACCGTGTTTTTGCTAACATGTCTGTTTGCACTGAACGCAAAATTTCTGTGTGTTTTTGAGTCCAATTAGTTGGTTTGAAATCAGGTTTGATTAGTTCGTAGAGAGGTTTAACCCTTTCTGCGTAATTTAAGTTCTTCCAAAATTCAGGAAACCTAGAACTGACTGTGTGTTTTTCAGCGTTTTTGGAGGTTGGAGCAGCGCACATTTCTCTAGAAAGTTGGCTGCCAGGCTTTTGCCTTCCCTTGATAACTTGTAGCCTAAGAATAGGAAGTTGAGGTGGGCAGTTCGTGATTTCTTAAAATTTAATTTGTACCCTTCAGAAGCGAACCCAAGTATTATGGTGTTAACTCTTTTCAAGTGCACGTCCAAATCATTGTCTGTAAGATAGATGTCATCGACATAAGATAATGCCTCATCATTATACATTTGTAGTAACTCTGTCACCCTGGCTGAAAACAACCCTGGTCTATTCTTGAATCCCTGGGGGAGACGGCAAAATTGTCGCTGTGTCCCCATAATTGAGAAAGC
Organism: Lissotriton vulgaris; assembly: GCF_964263255.1. NCBI lineage: Eukaryota > Metazoa > Chordata > Amphibia > Caudata > Salamandridae > Lissotriton > Lissotriton vulgaris. Next base: position 1,476,365,001 of record NC_141685.1, read on the forward strand.
GGTCAAATATCTGATTTCTGGTGCAATGTTTTGACAGAAAAACCCATTTGAAATATCTAATGTGGTTTTATATTTTTTGTGCACAATGTTATTCATCAGTGCTGCACTGTGTGTATTTTGTACTGAAAAAGTTTTGCAACAAGAGTTTAAATGTCTGTAGTACAAAACTAGACTATATGCATTGTTTGGAGACAGGAAACAAAGGATTGTTCATAGATGAGCTGCATGTTTCAATCACCCCTTGGTATTCAAGTTGATCTAAGATCTCCCTGACTTGTTTTTTAGCTTCTTGCTTAACAGTATATTGCCTTTGTGCAGTAGACTGATTTTATGTTTTTTAACTGGATTTTATGGTGAGGAGAGTCCTCATCCCATCCTACATTATTTTTATATAATACTGGAGCCTGGGGTACAGCCCATTTTCTCTCATATGTGTATTTTTTGTGAATCGGAATGTGATTTGAGAAGGCTGACATAATTATCTCTTCGCCATGTGGGCACTCCCTGACAAATTCAGGTGGCCAGTCTTGTTCAGCTAGAAGAATGTCATAACCCTTAGAAAGCTTCTCCCAAAAGAGTGCTTTTATTTTTCTAGGTATGTGCCCCTCCATTTGGAGTGTTACCTCATATGACTTGTGGGGTACACTAACCCTGGTGTCGGCAGTTTCAACTTGGATGCATTCTTTCAAGTCCACTGTCTCCAGATGATCCTTCAAGATCTTGCGAACTATGGTGACTTCTGCTGTGCTGTCTAGCATTGTCTGGGCCCACTCCCCATTCCTGAGTTGTGTCCTCAAGATCCTCGGCATGTCTGATCTTTACGCTTGCTACCTTCTTCTTTGTAAATTGAGTTTTCTTTTTTTTTGGAACGTGCTGTTCGTCTTTGGACGTTATGCGTTTTTCCTTCTGTTCTGATCGTCCTCTTCTTTCGGATTTCTGTGATGAAGTCTGAAAGGTACGAGATGAACGAGTATCAGTATCTTGATATCTATCAGGTTTTCTCAAATTATCCCTATTTCTGAGGTTATACCTTTTTTCAGAGCGCTCCCTGTTGGGGAGATCTTTGTCTGGACTGAGAACGTTTCTCTTTTGGAAGTGTCTGTTTACTGTTTTCCCACTTCTTTTTAGGAGCAGTGAGATTATTTTTAATTAAAACTTTTTCAGGATTTTCTGTTAGTTGGGGTTTTATTGGTTTCCCACCCAAACTATCTCTTCCTAGTTCTTCATATGTTTTTTCAATAATTATTGCAAGTTCATATGGCTGCTCTGTTATATCTGTTTCTTTTAGCGGATTGCCACGGATGCTGCTTCACCTTTAATGTTAGCTAAGAGTATAGCCGAGACCTGTTTGAAATCTTCACACCAAGATTTAAAGCAGGTTCTGGTCCGTATTAATTTTGAATCTGTCTTAGAACGTCTTGTATTACCGCCATGGACGGAACATCATGTGGTTTTGTGTAGATTGAAGCAAAGACTGTACCCCAAGTATCACAGTCCTCCATGTGTGTTGCTATCCCCATTGCTAAACAGATTGTCAGAATTCTGTGTTTCTCATGAGATGTACTATCAGGAAATACTGCCTCTAAATTAGTAATGTTTTGGGCTAGCCAAAAGGGAATTTGTTCCCTTTCTGTGGGCAATTTACCAATGACTGATGATAGTCTGTGGTGTTATTTTGTTTGTTTTCCCCTGGTGTGGGGTGTGCTGTGGTATCCTTACAGTAGGTTGGACTGTTAAGGTCCGCATGACATATTGAACCAATTGTCCATGTATTTTAAATAACTGTTTTAGCTGTGCTAACAGTTCCGGACCTGTCATGTTTTCTATGTCAGGATGTGGTGTATAGCTGGCTAGTACCAGCCATGTTGCTCCTGGTCTACCTAATGGACCGAGCCTGGTAATGTAATTTTGATGTTGTAGGGCGCCTTTAAACCAGAGCTGATGCTCTTGGTAAGTTAATGGAATTTCAACGTCCTCCTAAGGAACGTATTCCGTTGGAGGTTGCTCTACTTTGTAGTAGTGGAACTCAGTGTGTTCCTTCATTTGCTGGAGGAAACTGAATCCATGAATAGAATACTTCTTTGTGCCGATATATTCATGTGCCTCTATGACAAAGATTACTTTACCACCTCTCGATGATACCCCATTATTTATGAGTTTGTAAGTCATAGTTTTTCTTACATTTACTGGGATGATTATAACATCTGTGTCATTCAGTTGTATTGCTCTATTGTCTAAAGCTTCCTGAGCTGCTACTGCAGCTCTAGTCAATTCCTTGTCACTATCCGTCATTTTGTTGACCGAAAGTGTGCAGAGCAAGTTTTCAAGTAAACAAAGATTAGGTGCACAATATTTAGGAACACTGTATCCTTCAATGTTGAACAAACCAAAAATGAATACATAGGATTTTTCGTCCTACTCAGTTTTGGCGGATATTATCCTTTCACCCACTACAGGCGTCTATTGGATTTTTTTACAGAAACAAATGGTCTGTCTGAAAAGCACGACTGAGTTACTCTAGTATCTAGCGTTAAATTATCGCCTTACCAAACGTTGGGCGACATGTAGTGTAGGTCCTATATTCCCAATAGGCTCTGCGCATTGGAACAACATATACTATAGATTTGACGTAGGACTTAGGTCGTCTAGGTCCCTATTGAATATATTAAACTTAATTGTGAGTGCAAGCTAGCTCAGAGGTCACTAGAAACTTTCTCGAATACACAAGAAGGGATTAGTTTCTGACAACCGCATGAACATGACAACTTTGTTTTCCAAGAATAAGAAATCAATCTCTAGGATCGTGGAAACAATAGATAGCTATTCTACTCAGTTAATCTTGCATGCTTCGTTTCACCAGAGGTGCTGAGAAAATAGAGAGACAAGTGTTTTCAAAAAAAGGGTTTTTATTGAACAGTCTTCTTTCTCAAGCTTAAGAAATGAACTGCTACAATCGCAATACTTAGCATGAAGTAAAGTGCGTACAATAAAAAGAATATTACAAAATAATATTGTAATAGCATGATATGGTTTCAAATCCATAGAATACCTAAAATTCATAAAATACATACAGTGATAAATATTGACTAAAAGTACTCAACTGGTGCTTCTAAAATACGCCTACCCCGGTGTACCTAACCTAGGTCTAGTACAAGGGAAGGAGTAAGTGAGGTGTAGCTTAAGTTTAGTATTCTTTTGCCAAGAATCTATTCCAAGAATTCTCTAAGGGTCTAATCAGCTCCGTACCTTGGTTTAGAATGAAGGAGGTCTTGTATCACTCTCTCTCAGGACTCGATTTCCCAGCAACCCGCAAGGGTAGCCTGGAAACACTGGAGCTGGATTTCTCGGGAGGAGAAAAGTCAGCATCTCTCAGTGCGTCAGCTGGAGGGTTGGCTTCCTTCGGCACTTGCTGCTGTAGGGCGTGTCGGGCAAGTAGATAGTCGAACTGCTCCAAACAACTGTGTGCTTGCCTGGGCAAATGTGGGCATATTTATACCTTGAAGGTGCCGAGTTTGACGTAAGGTTGGACATAATAACGTCATCAAAGACTCCGTTTTTTTAAAACTCCTTGAGTTCTTGGATAAATCAATATTCAAGCAAGGGGAAGTGCCTGACTGCTGAAGGCGGGTTTATCCAAGAAATCGTTGTGGATTCTCAGAACAAGTGGAAGTAGCCATGCCGTATTAGGGCCGCATAGGCTAAGTCTAAATATGGTTATGATTTCAATGCCTATATAAGGATAGGGTGATTTATACCTATATATGGGCATGAATCGGGAACATTACACTAGGGTCCTAGATTCATAAACAACACTGTACACTACAGCCCTGATAATGAGTTTGAAGCAATTGCCAGCCATGCTACACTCCCTCTAGCCAGTCGGGCACACTGCTTCCTTGCAATATGTTGTGCAAGAGAAATAGTGTGCGCACCCGACCTGGAGGCATTGCAGATCAAAACATGAGCACCAGTTATATTTCACTAGGGCACATTCGCTCTGAAAGAAGTTTTCCCCCTTATTACCTGCCTTTCGGACGACTCTCGAATGACTATGTCCCCACCAGGAAAAGGTCGGCAGAAAGGCAGGTCATTATTCACACAGCAGGAAAAATGCCAGCACTGCCTCTATGGGCCGCCTCTGCCTCGCCCGACGCGGAATCTCTGATATCGGCGGAGGCCTGCAGGCAGTGTTCCCATTCACCACATAATCGTAGGGATCAGATTGCTAAAGTAGCGGGTGATCGGACCTCTGAAAAGCGACATCAGTTCCCTTACCGCTGGATTTGTAATCAGCCTGTAAGTGATTTCCCCAGCATCACAGGATATTGAGCAGACACTGAGATTCAAACCTTGTTCCACAGTTCCAAAGTTGCCAGCTCAGGCTGTTAGGCCACATCTCATCAGTTAGTATAGGCATCACTGATGGTTAATGATTTTTGAAAATGGTACGGCACAATTCTGCCCAGGAGTTTTCCTCATTTAAAAAAAAAATTGCCTCACTCATACTCATTCCAGCTCACATGTTTAAGACCCAGATTATCAACCATTTTGCACTGTGTGTGTGTCATAAAAGTAATGCAAACCAATGCAAAATATTTTTGCAGTTTACTTTCCAGAGCAAAGACTGTTTTGTACTGGAAAGTTGCATAAAGGAACAAAAAGCACTGCAAATCGCTGCCTGGTGTTACTCTGCATCAAGGGGGCATTTCATGGGTTGTACAAGGGCATTCCCATGCAACTACTCATGGTTTTTGAGGTAAAACCTTATCTATTAACAGTAGTAGACAGTGTTTTGCATCAAAAAAGAAATGCCACTTGAAAGCAGGCACTGAAAAGAAGAAATGCTTTTATTTCTCCTAACTTTTCTCACTTTTCATGTGTCCTGGACTGTACAACACCAATCTGAAGTAGGAAAAGTTATAAAGTTAGTCAAAGCAAAGTATTTTGTACTAGAAGGGCACCCTTCCAGTACAAAACCTATGCTAGACTCCCGCGGACACCTTTGCAATATGGCTCAAAGTTGTGTGTGTGGCACTCGGTAGCCAAATTGTGTGCCAGCATTATGGAGAGAACAGGGTGGTGCCATTTCATCATAAATATGGTGCTTTCCTGTTTTTTCCCTCTCATGCATTCCCGCAAATTTGTGTGCTGAGCTGTGTGAAACTTTTGATAATCTGGGCCTTGTTTTATTTTCCCTCACGCACTCTAACTCAAATTCTCTCACTTGCTCATCCTTCACTCTACTCACTCCCACTCACTGTTACTGACACACAAACAGACCCACACTCACTAATTCTCATTCTCAATTACTAACGCACTTACACACACTCACTAACTCTTTACCCTGGTGCAACTGCACCTGCTGTACCATTGATAGCTGCACCCACAATTCACTTCCACTCCCTCTCATAACCTCCTATCAATAACCTGTTCTAACACACTCATACTCGTTCACTCATTTGCTCTTACTCACTTTCACTTATTGATGCACTCTCCCAAACTCCGATTTTCATGTACATTCTCATTGACACTCTCAAACACATACTCTTTCACTCAATCCTATTCACTATCAATCACTCACAAATACCCTCACAAATGCATACGCAAACGCATGGTAAAAGGTGAGCAGAACGTCTAACCAGTTACTGGCTTGGTTTTATGCTGGCATTGTAGTCCGTTTTTGCATTAAATTGTTTAACCCTTTTTTAACTTATTTTAACGTTTACCCACGGTAAGGGCTTAACTAACTCAACTCCGGTAGAGATCCTAGACCACTGTCTCCGCTTCCCCGGTCCACCACGGCATAGCCTATTGAGCGGAGGGAAGCAGACACTCCTTCTTTGCCTGCCTGACTTCCGGTGGAATTGCAGCGTATAGGTTAAAGGCCACATTGCGTCGGCCAGCTTTAAAAACACAAGCTGGACCAGACGTGCAGCCTGGGAAAAGGTGATGGGAACCTCTAACCAGTTCTTGGTTTTAGCGCACTGTTGTTTTACTCTTGATTTTATGATGGCACTTTAGTCCGCTTTTGCATTAAATAGTTTAATCCTTTTTTAACTTGTTTTAACTTTCACCCACAGTAAGAGCTTAACTCACTCACCCCCGGTAGAGTTCCTAGGCTATTGTCTCTGCTTCCCCGGTCCACCATGGCATAGCCGATTGAGCGGAGGCAAGCAGACACTCGCCCCGCCTGACCGCCTGACTTCTGGCAGAACCGCAGCGCATAGGTTAAAGACCACAATATGCCGCCCAGCTTTAAAAACGCAAGCTGGACCGTACGCAAGCGGACACGCGCAGCGGCGCACCAAATGCGAGCCAAAGGCAAGCCCATCTGTGTCCGTCCGTGCTAAGATCGTGCCGAGTGCCAGGGATGCAGCCTTTTTTCTCAGATTAACGGAAATAGGATAAAGTGGTCAGTTAGGTCTCTCTTATCCCTCAATGAATTTGACCGATGTTGCCCTTTAATGTATTTGAGTCAGGATTTTCCCAGCTTTCTTTGCCATAAGTGTGGTTTATAACACTCAACAGCTCTCTTCCTTTAAATATCATCTGGCCTTAATCAACACACAGTCCTTGGTAAAGCATGCTTTTGAAGTCGTGGAGAAAATTGTGAATGAACAGCTCAATGTTCTCTTTATCACTGAAACGTGGGCCAACGAGCATTCTCGTCCTGATCTGCTGATAGCAACTCCACAAGGGTACTCTTTGATAAGAGCAGATAGCGGGGGGAAAAGGGGTGCCAGCCTGGGGATAATTTATAGAAACAACTTTAAAATTAAAATTGATCTCCTAACGAATGAAGATTGCGAATGGTTATCTTTTAGGCTTGACATAACCAACAATTACTCCCTTAATGGCTTGCTCATATATCACCCACCAGGTACTAGATACAACTTTCTTCAATCTATTGATTCACTTGTTGAGGGGGGAGCATATAAGAATGATTATACAGTACTTGGGAATTTTAATTTCCACTTAGGCTGTACTGAGGATAAAGATACAGAAGCCATTCTGGAGATTTCTAAGGGCTGAGGAGACAGTGGAAACTTCCTAACTACAGCGCCTAACTCAAATCACCCCAAAATTTTCAAAACAAGCCCTAGATAGTTTATATGGGTGAGATGTGTGCACACTGGTTAACACCCACTGTCACAGTGATGGTTCATCAAAGAACTTAGTAAATTAATACATAAGAGCACAGGTGCACCACATAAATCCAGAGATATAGTATCAATAATCACAGACGTAGGTTTCTCTTAGTTGTGATTTTCTTTATTCCAAAAAAGCAGGTGTACAGTCAAAACACGGGTGCTTGCAGCCGACGCGTTTCGTCCTCGTGGGACTTCTTCAGGGCTGCCATAAAAACATATAAACATACAATTAAAAACTACGTTAAAAAAGATTGGTCAAACAAGAGGGCCATATTCTTATATAGTGAACGACGTGGAAGTTGTGATGTCAAAATTGACCAACATGGTCAAATTCATTAAGGACCTGTACAAACCAAATGATTCCTTGTTTGTCACAAACTAATTCTTAACTTAGGATGGGAAGACAACAATATGAAAAGATTTTTGGTTATCTTTTATACTTTACATGAGAAAGGAACATTTTGTCCATTCCAAAAATATACTTGGATGTGGGACAATACATTGAAGTAAGTTGGAAAAATCTAAGGAGAAATTAGGTGTGATATTAGAAGAGAGTTGGGGGAAGTCCTGTGGTGGGAAAGACATTGAGTGCTTCTTATCATGCCTGAATGGAATTGCAAGTATAACATACCAAGAACCTTAGAATTTATGAGTATGCGATGGAGAATTTTCTTTGCGAATGGACATGTCCAAACGATCTTTAAATGGGAAATATTGAGAAGCCTAATATAACAGTGGAACAAAATAACATACGGGGTTTATCGGAGAGCGAACACTGGTTCCACAGTATCCCAAAGAAGTATGGGCAACGATTCAGTAAACATCATCTGATATTTATAAAAGATATTTGTAACTCTGTTTAAATAGTCAATGTAATCCAGTGAGGATGTATGTCCCAATACTGATTTATTAGTAATCAGATCTCTATGTTCAAATGTTTGGGACACCCATAATTGTTTCGCGGATATCAGATCAATATGCGAACCTAAATTGTATCGATATAATTCATATATCGTCATAGCCTGATGGATTATAAACTGTTCACTCTGAAAATATTGACAACGAAACATCGTTTATGACGAAAAGATTCCAAGACAAAAAGGAGGCCTATTATGTCAAAGAAGCCCTGTCATTCTAGATGTCACATATATATTCCAAATTGTATATGTAAAATAAATATGTCACTCACCAAAGGGTCGTCTATATATGCAGATATGGAGTCACAGTGTATATCATATTCAAAGTATTTCAAGATTCTGCAAGTAATCCTGAGAGAATAGTAATAAAATCTTTAATTATCTAGGTGGATCTACTTGTACTTGAATAAGAAGAGAAAGGAGATGAAAAATTGCCTTACCTCGCTAATTCTAATATGGATTAGAATTTAGAGGAGGATGGACTGAAGGATAAATATTCCATCAGGGTAGACTCTGAAAAATATATAAGAACCGCATCACCCATTAATCTGATGTAGGTAAACAGGTTGCATGATTCATAGTAGGAAATCAAGCACATTAATCCAAAAGTGGGAACCCAATGTACAGAGTGATCCACATATTGTATCACACATTCATTGGGTGTTTAGAACAAGAAATATATGAAGGAATATAATTTAAAGTGAGCAGGGTCTAAATGTATCTGTGTACACTAATTATATATCTTAGTACTTCTGGATCTATAATGGGATCAAACGTAAATAGACCATGGGTAAGTATTAACATAAGCACTATCCCCTCAAAGGCATGGAGGAATATTCCCAAATTGGACTATAAATTCAATGGTGGCTCTAGGAGTTATCTACAGAAAACGGCACTCCTAATGCGCTTACCTTGATAAAGCGTGAAAATCCCCACATCCTCCTCCTTAGTACCGCATCGCGTGAGAGTTCGGCTTCCTTCCTGGACCCAGGGTGCGAAAAAGTGTAGCATACTCACAGGCTACTTATAGCTCTATTCAATTGTGAAGGTGGAATCACCTGTGTTCGAAGTTCCCTCCTTCGTAACAACATGGGAGACATGTTGGATAAGTCATGAGGTCTGTCTCGGCTGGTCGCGGCCATGTTTGTAGTACCATTATACTAAATTGCGTGGAAATCCTTTATTATTTATTACGAAAATAACGTAGAAGTTTTTGATTGTAGAGCATTATTCTTACTGATTTGGAAATATAAATTACTTTTAATTGTCGCTAAAGTAAAAAGGATCTTAAAATATTCTTGTTGCCGACACTAAATAACCATTGCGTGTCGGCCATGTTGTTTAAGGCACGAAGCTAGTCACTGAAAGACGCCATCCCTTTTGTGTAAACATCAAAGAATAGACGCCATCCATATTGTGTAAACATCAAAGAATAGACGCCACGGGGGAGCATATAAGAATGATTATACAGTACTTGGGAACTTTAATTTCCACTTAGGCTGTACTGAGGATAAAGATACAGAAGCCATTCTGGAGATTATGAACTCCTTTAATCTTCCTCAACTTGTTCATCAATCTACTCACAATGGTGGACGTATGCTGGATGCGATCTTTTCAAACAATAACTTTATTTTGGTTAAAGATATCTTTCCTCTTACATGGTCTGACCATAAAGTAATATTATTTGAATTGGCAATTCCACCTCCCTCTGAAAACAGGGATCATGACTCTAGCCACCTACCTTCCTATCTGTGGTCTAAAACTAACTTTGACATCTTAGAACAACATATTTTACAAGCCACGTTTACTCAGCTGCCTGACCCAAATCAAGCCACAGAGGCCTATACAAAATGGCTTAAATGCCATCTTGAAATCAGTTTCAAAAAAAGGTGCCAATAAACACAGGGGCATATTGGCAAGAACCTTGTTATTGCCATTTTAGAGACAGGAAACTGCCACTAAAACGGCAATAATGGGCTTGCTAATATGCGTTATAGAATTCCATCATAAGCCCAGGTTAGATGTCCTGCACATCTAACCTGGGCTTCTATTGGAATTCTATAACGCATTTTAGCAAGCCCATTATGTGCGTTTTAGCGGCAGTTTCCTGCCGCTAAAACGGAGATAATTTTAACAAGGTTCTTGCTAATATGCCCCAAAACCTTTAAAAATCCGCACCTTGGTACTCAGATGTTTTTTGGGTCCAAAAAAAAATTGCAGAAATTGGAACGGATTCGGAGACTAAATTATAGTCCTGCTGATAAATTAATATATAAAGATTCCCTGGTCAATTATAAAGCAGCTACCATCCAGAATAAGTCGTCCTTCTTTACTCAGCAAAAAGAAGCATCAAAACATCCGCCTAAAAACTTTTTTGGGCCATAAATAAATTGATTAAACTTCCTGAGGCTAAAAGCAATAATATTAGTCAATCTTTTTGTGAAGAAATTGTCTCACATTTTTGCCACAAAGTGGAACAAATATACACTCAGTTCTCTGCCTCTTGTGACTTTAGTACTAATACAGGTTCCACAAGTGCCCCAGATACGGCTAGTGCTAGTCTTTTTGCTAATCTCAAACATTTTACAGCCACCTCCCGGATAAATTCACTAATTTATTTAATTCCACTAAGTCAGGATCACCGTTTGAACCATGCCCTCCTTCCATATTAAAACAGATTCCAGCTCCGATTGATATACTCTTAGCAGGCATCTTTAATGGGATGTTCAGCACAAATATCTTTCCTGAGCTTTGGAAAAGGGCCTCTATTTTACCACTCTTAAGGAAATCAAATTTGGACCCGGACAACCCAGGAAGTTACTATCCCATCTCTAGGTTACCATTCCCAGACAAACTTGTGGAAAAACTTATCAACACACAATTATCACAGTTAATTCAGGATAATCATCTTTTGGATCATCTCAGTTTGGCTTTAGGGCCGAACATAGTACTGAGATGGCAATAATAAAAATGACAGATGAGTTAAGAACTATCCTGGATAAGGGGGCCTCCGCAGTACTTATCCTCCTGGATCTGTCGGTAGCCTTTGATGCAGTTGACAATGTCACTCTTGTCAACCATCTCAAAAATTGGGCATTGCCGACAAAGCTTTGGCTCTACTTCAATCATTCCTGACTAACAGATGTCACTTAGTCGTGCTAGAGAATTTTTCATAGAATTCTTTCTCAATCCCATGTGGATAATATTTTATTTTGCTTGATTAATTAAAATCTTTGCAAATACATGTCAGAAAGAATCATTGTGCACAGATAAATACCTATAAAAACCATAAAAAGCTGCATAGTATAAAAGGGTCAACAATTGCATATTCCTAATGTGTACAATCAGCCGTTTTAAAAAACGATTCTCATAAACTTTTACATCTCATTTAGTATTAACAGCTGTGTCTACTACAACTTCTCAAGTAGATGGCACAGCTAAACCAGCTTAATTGTCTAAGTTAGATGCTTGGTAATTAAAGTGCAAATGCAACTAATACAAGTTAGGGAATTGATGTACTTAAGTAGCATATTAGTATGTTTTGGATAACAACGAGATCTTAAGTCTCTTAGTTAATAGCTCAAAAAATGTTGTAAGCCGACAGTTGAGCTGAACGTCAATAGGATTGAAGCAAAGCTTCACTGCCTGCCTGCAGGACTGGATGCTGTAATGCCTGACAAAGGGACATAGCAAGGTGCATCTTATGTCATTTAAATTGGTACAGTTGCACATTACGTGAGTGATGTCTTTCTTCCACTTCTGCATAGGCGACAGGTCAGAGTGCCTCCTTTCCTGTCCCAAGGTGGAAGATGGGGTTTGATCGCAATTACCCTCAAGCGTAACCTTAAAAAGCTTTCCTTCCTGCCTATCTTTATTCTGGCACTCAAGTAGGCTTGGGGTTTTTGCCTCACTGAGCACTATCCAGCCATGTGCCTTATTGGTAAGAATTGCTTTGTGTTCTAGAACAGAAAGCATGGATGTTGTTTTTCTCACCGCTTTTTTGAAGGAAAGAGGATCCGTTGGAATGGCCCAAAGTTCGGTCAAGCTTAGTGACTCAATGGAGTCAAACAGATAGTCCCTGGCTGGACATTTTTCTTGATTGTGCAAGGCTTTCGAGACTTCAGTGCTAAATATGTTGTGGTCCCCTTTCTTCGCATGGACTCTAGCTGAGGTTTAAATGAGCTATTATGGTCCATTAATATTCCCAGGTATTTGTAACTTTATACTTGATCCAAGCGTGGCCATCAAGGAACCAGCTATTGGTCTTCTTTTTATGGTAATTGAATGCCATAATTTTGGTCTTCTTGAGATTTATTTTGAGGGAGTTCAGAATAGAAAAACTGCTTGTTGTGTTTAGTAGGTGCTGAAGGCCAATTGGTGTCTGACTGATTAAAAGCAGGTCATCAGCGTATTGCAAGTTTGACATTAGCTTGTTTCCCAGTTTTGGAGCAAGGGATACACAGCTGTCCAGCTCCCCAGGCAGATCGGCCAAAAAGAAGTTAAAAAGGATCGGGGCAAGGACTCACCCATGCTTGAGGCCTTTTGAGGTCATGATTCGTTTTGAGATATGTGGCCCTGTCCCTAGTTTGACCTTGATCCATGTGTCTGTGTGCAGCTGCTTTAGCCGATCCAGAAGTGTGTTTGGTATACCCCAATTTTCCAGTTTTCCCCACAGTTTGGAACGATCAACATGGTCGAAAGCGGCTGTGTAATCAATAAAACACAGGAAGAGGAGCATTTTTTATGCGTTTCTTGCATCCATTAACAACTTAAGAGCCAGTACCTTGGCTACTTCAGAACCCAGTTTGATTAGTGAGGATGATGGATTTATCTGAAGCCCAAGATGTTAGCTCATCCAAGATTGTGGGGGTGTAGTATTTGGCTTTTACTTCAAGAAGGGCGATCAGTTGATAGTTATTTGGATCATTTCTTTTGCCTTGTTTAAAAATCGGGCTAATGATAGATCCTTTCCAAGATTCTGCAATGGTGACTGTGGTGTTTGAGCCCTTAAACACTGGTAGTAGGGCCTTGCTCCAGAAGACGGCGTCATGTTTATACAGTACCTGTGGGATCACTTTGTGACCGGGTGCTTCCAAGTCTCTTCACTTGGTTATTAGGCCTTTTATCTGTTTTTCCGTGGGAGCATCTCCTTCCTCTTCAGTGGGGAATGTAGAGTCTAAATCGCCAGCCGGCAGAATCCCCTGTTGCTTGTGCATATTAGTACTGCTAACAAGTGAGCTTTGGTTGTGCAGTTTTGTGTCACTTTTCCCTTGTTGGGGGATTCGATGTCCGGTACCACAATGCCAGCTACCATGTTTGGTTCACCTCCCTTGTTGTTAAAATGGGCGGAGAGGTAATCTACCCAGTCGGCCTCTGTTAGATTGGAACTAATTCCTGGGTGGTTAGGTTGCTCTAGCTTGTGGATTGTTGGCCAGAACTTTGTGCTGTGCTGTTGCTTGACATCATGCAATAATTTAGCCCACGTTTCGTCATTCTTTTGCCTTATTTTTCTCCACTTCCTCCTTCTCAATAGTGCCTTTGTTTGTCGAAGAGTCAACTGCAGCTCCCGGTTCCCTGGTGTTTTTTGCAGTTGTCGAAAGGTTTTTCCCACAGTTTGGAACGATCAACATGGTCGAAAGCAGCTGTGTATTCAATAAAACACAGGAAGAGGAGCATTTTTTATGCGTTTCTTGCATCCATTAACAACTTAAGAGCCAGTACCTTGGCCACTTCAGAACCCAGTTTGATTAGTGAGGATGATGGATTTATCTGAAGCCCAAGATGTTAGCTCGTCCAAGATTGTGGGGGTGTAGTATTTGGCTTTTACCTCAAGAAGGGCGATCAGTCGATAGTTATTTGGATCATTTCTTTTGCCTTGTTTAAAAATCGGGCTAATGATAGATCCTTTCCAAGATTCTGGAATGGTGACTGTGGTGTTTGACATAAACACAGGTAGTAGGGCCTTGCTCCAGAAGACGGCGTCATGTTTATACAGTACCTGTGGGATCGCTTTGGGACCGGGTGCTTCCAAGTCTCTTCACTTGGTTATTAGGCCTTTTATCTGTTTTTCCGTGGGAGCATCTCCTTCCTCTTCAGTGGGGAATGTAGAGTCTAAATCGCCAGCCGGCAGAATCCCCTGTTGCTTGTGGATATTAGTGCTGCTAACAAGTGAGCTTTGGTTGTGCAGTTTTGTGTCACTTTTCCCTTGTTGGGGGATTCGATGTCTGGTACCACAATGTCAGCTGCCATGTTTGGTTCACCTCCCTTGTTGTTAAAATGGGCGGAGAGGTAATCTACCCAGTCGGCCTCTGTTAGATTGGAACTAAATCCTGGGTGGTTAGGTTGCTCTAGCTTGTGGATTGTTGGCCAGAACTTTGCGCTGGGCTGTTGCTTGACATCATGCAATAATTTAGCCCACGTTTCGTCATTCTTTTGCCTTATTTTTCTCCACTTCCTCCTTCTCAATAGTGCCTTTGTTTGTCGAAGAGTCGACTGCAGCTCCAGGTTCCCTGGTGTTTTTTGCAGTTGTCGAAAGGTTTGGTTTGTAATACGTTTGAGGCTCTTAGTTCCTGGACTGGAATTTACTTTTGTTAATTCGTCTTCTGGGTGTCTTGATTTGGTCCCGATCCTGGTCACAAAATTGCCACTGAAGGTTTTAATGAAGTGTTCCCATGCTGTTATAATTGTGGTACCAGTTTCTTTTTCTTTCTCAAATAGGATTTTAGCAGTGGCTGATAGGGTGCACAGACATAATATCGACTCCAAAATATCGTTTGGACAGAATATCGAGTTTTAAATATCGTTTGGACAAAATATCGACTAGACAGAATATCGACAGCCAAAATATCGTTTTTAAGGTAAGTGAAGTAATATCGACTGTAAATAATATAGACAGTGAAAATATCCAAGTATATAATCTAGATAGTAAAAAATATAGTTTTTAAAATAATATTTAATTATTTATAGTGTTTTTATGTAATAATATGTGTGAAAAGTGTCATTTCATTTTATAATTATTTTTAATTAATGATTTTTTTAATTATTGTGTAATTTTATTATGTAGCGGGTTGTGGGTTTATAGGGGAATAGGGTGGGAAGTAATTTAATTATAATTAATTAAATATGTAAATTTATTAATTGGTAGTAATAATTAATTAATTGGTAATTAAATAATATATGGTATTTAATTAAAATGTAATTGGTAATTAATTTAATTTAATAGATTAATTGCTAATTATGTTAAATTAAAGGGGTATTTTTAGGGTTCAGGGTCAGTTTTTAGTTTTTGGGTAAAGGGGTATTTTTAGGGTTCAGGGTCAGTTTTCAGTTTTTGGGTAAAGGGGTATTTTTAGGGTTCAGGGTCAGTTTTTAGTTTTTGGGTAAAGGGGTATTTTTAGGGTTCAGGGTCAGTTTTTAGTTTTTGGGTAAAGGGGTATTTTTAGGGTTCAGGGTCAGTTTTTAGTTTTTGGGTAAAGGGGTATTTTTAGGGTTCAGGGTCAGTTTTTAGTTTTTGGGTAAAGGGGTATTTTTAGGGTTCAGGGTCAGTTTTTAGTTTTTGGGTAAAGGGGTATTTTTAGGATTCAGGGTCAGTTTTTAGTTTTTGGGTAAAGGGGTATTTTTAGGGTTCAGGGTCAGTTTTTAGTTTTTGGGTAAAGGGGTATTTTTACGGTTCAGGGTCAGTTTTCAGTTTTTGGGTAAAGGGGTATTTTTAGGGTTCAGGGTCATTTTTGGGTTTTTGGGGTACATATACAATATTGCCTATTATTTAATTAAATTTTGTTACTATATATATATATATATGTTTTAAGAAATATGATTAAAAAAATATTATTTTTTTACTTTCAATAATTATTTAATTATTAAAAGTTATTTTAAGTATTGTTAATTATATTTTAGTAAGAAATTTTTTATATTAATGTAATTAAACATTGTTTTTAGTAAAGTCGATATTTTTTACAACGATATTTTTTACAACGATATTTTGTACTCGATATTTTTGTACTTACCTGTTTGTACATACAAACTCGATATTTTGGTTGTAGATATTTTTTCCTCGATATTTTGGGTAGTCGATATTTTGGTAGTCGATATTATTTCAGTAATCCGGCTGATAGAGCTTCAATGTTGTTGACATTACACCTTAAACACTTTAGATTAGAGAGTTCTTCCTTTGCAGCCGGGTTCCAGGTGTGTCTACTGTAGCAGCAGACCTCGCATTCAACAGTACTTCTTGTGGGAGGTGATCACTCTGAACATTGTCACCTATTTTAAAGGTTGCTATTTTATTGAACATGGCTAGTGTTACAAACGTGTAGTCTAAATAGAAGGATGTTTTTGAGGAGTGAAAAGTGGCAACTGGTGGATTATCTTCCAAGAAGCGGCCATTCAGAGCTCTTTGATTTAAATGTTCTAGTTCTTGTAGCAGATACTTGGCCCATTTTGTAGGTTTGGTAGTGCTTGCTTGGCCCTGCTGTGGTATCCCCCAAAGTGATGTATGTTCATACACAGGGCCGTCATCTTGGCTTGATCCAAAAAGATTTAAATTAAAATCGCCGGCAACGATTATGTGGTCGGTGTTTTGCTCATCAATAATCTGTTTTATTTCATTTGACAGCTCCTTTACTGCTTTTTGTTTTCATTTGGAGTGCAAGTAGGTGTTAATTATTATAACTTCTTGTGTCGTATTGTTGAATGTAAGCCTTATCTGTATTGCATGAACGGCATTGGGTGACTTAATTTTCGCCTCTAAAGGCTTTATTGAGCCCATTGTGGTTATTGAAGCCAGCATCATTAGTCTCCCTGAACTGGGACCAAAGTTAGAGCCCTTTGTTGCCGGAACGAAATAGGAGGAATATCCTTGGAGTTCCTTGGTGGTTTCTTCCCAGGCTTCCTGGAGAAGTATTAAATCAAATGTTTTCAAGTAGTTGACTACTTCGTGATCGATCAATTTGGCTACAGGCCATTAATGTTCCAAATACAGAGTTTAATTTGACCTTGCACAAGTAGAGCTGTCTGTGGGGTATCACACTCTAGTCAGTTTGGAGAGTCTGGTATTATTTTCCGTGTTATTTGCGACCGAGCTTCTGGCCCCGGTTTCAAAATTGGAATTAATGGCCCTATACTTCTGCTTAAATTAGAACCCTCTACTCTAGCAGGGAGTTCGCCAGGGGTTCTGCTTCTTGCCCCTCTTAATACTGAAGTGGTGTTTTTGTCTGAGATGATAATTTGGGCTTTTAAGAACGGGGTTGGATAAGGAAGTTTCAATTTGACAGCCATTTTTATACCCCAGTGTTTGAAAGTGCTTTCCTCCTCCTTGATTTTGTTCGCGATTTCGCTTGAGCTCCATTTTGTCCTGGTCGCCTCCGGGCACTGGCGGCTATTACTTGGACGGAATTCTATGGAAAGTAGGTCCGATGAATTTATATTCCCAAGGCTTGGGATGGAGTTTAGGAGTAGTAAAATATTCCCCCATTTTAGTATGTCATCTCTTCTCCGTGATTCATATTCGGTAATGAGAGTGATGCTGACCAGTTCTTCGGTTGTACTTTCCTTAATTCTGTAAGTGGGGGTTTCAACCTGTAAGTAAGGCCTTTGTTCCAGAAGATGGTTCTGGTCTACTCATTGATCTGCAGAATTACAAGAGGTTGATGGGAGGGCAGATAAAGGCTTGGGAGAGCAGCTTGTTTTGCAGTGCCCCCCGACTGTTTTTGTCGATACTCGTTTTTTGCCAGGAGAAATTTGTTTGGTAGTGTCCTCTGGGGTTGACCCTCCCTGGTGTATTTCGGAGTTGCTGGGTTGTTTGCTGTTAATGCTTTTGCTGGGCCTTTAGCTGTTGGTATTACCGCCTGCCTCTCATTTACTTTGGGGATGTCCCTTCTTGCAGGACTCAGTGATGGCCCCAAGGTGACAGCCGTAGTTGTTGTGGGCTCTACGGAGGAGTTATCCAACCTGAAAGGCAAGACGGGACAGAAAGAGGTCCCTGTTTCTTCAAAATCGGGGTCTGTTTCTACCGCTGTGACAGACGGTTTGCTTAATGTATATAAGCGTCAGAGAGTGGCTACTTGTTACGACCCTTCCTTTTTTATTTGTTACGAGTTTTTCGTGTGGTAGGGTTTTTATTTGAAGGAACCATTCTTATTGGGGCCATTATCGGTGTTACGTCATTATCTGCAACAGTGTTGGAAGAGCTAGTTGCTGTTAGTTAGATTTTTAGGGGTTCGGGTGAGGCGGTTCCTGCCGTGTGCCAGCCACTTGTATATGTAAGGGGTAACTGAGCACTGCCTTTTATTTCTGATAGAAGATTCCCTAGCATAGTTGGTAATGTTGTTAGCTTGTCAATCATTACTGCACAGGTGCGGATGTATGGCGTTACAACCCATAATTTTACATCGCATTCCATTACAATGCGATTTTTACATCGCAGGATCCATTACAATGCATGCCTTTACAACGCATGTCATTACATAGCAGATGCTATTACAACGCATGCCATTACAACGTAAGTATAGGTAAGTATATCTTTAAAAAAAAAATGTAATTAAGTTAATTTAATTAATTAAATTTAATTAATTTAAATTAAATAATTTTAAAAATTGTAATTAATTTAATATAATAAATTTAATTAAATTAATTTAATTTAATTAATTTTAAAATTGTAATTAATTTAGATTAATTAATTAAATTTAATTAATTTAATTTAATTAAATAAAAAATTGTAATTAATATAATTTAATTAATTTAATTTAATTTAATTAATTTAATTTAATTAATTTTAAAATTGTAATTAATTTATTTTAATTAATTTATTTTAATAATTTAATTTAATTAATTCAAAAATTGTAAATAATATAATTTACTTAATTTAATTTAATTAATTTAATTAATTTAATTTATTTAAAGTCGTTTTTTTTTAAAAACTGAACCCTAAAAATACGCCTGTACCCCAAAACCCAAACCCAGCCCTGAAACCTAAAAATACCCCTGTACCCCAAAACCCAAACCTAGCCCTAAAACCTAAAAATACCCCTGTACCCCAAAACCCAAACCCAGCCCTGAAACCTAAAAATACCCCTGTACCCCAAAACTCAAACCCAGCCCTTAAACCTAAAAATACCCCTGTACCCCAAAACCCAAACCCAGCCCTGAAACCTAAAAATACCCCTGTACCCCAAAACCCAAACTCAGTCCTGAAACCTAAAAATACCCCTGTACCCCAAACCCAAACCCAGCCCTGAAACCTAAAAATACCCCTGTACCCCAAAATGTAATTAATTTAATTTAATTAAATAAAAAATTGTAATTAATATAATTTAATTAATTTAATTTAATTTAATTAATTTAATTTAATTAATTTTAAAATTGTAATTAATTTATTTTAATTAATTTAATTTAATTAATTTAATTTAATTAATTCAAAAATTGTAAATAATATAATTTACTTAATTTAATTTAATTAATTTAATTAATTTAATTTATTTAAAGTCGTTTTTTTTAAAAAACTGAACCCTAAAAATACCCCTGTACCCCAAAACCCAAACCCAGCCCTGAAACCTAAAAATACCCCTGTACCCCAAAACCCAAACCTAGCCCTAAAACCTAAAAATACCCCTGTACCCCAAAACCCAAACCCAGCCCTGAAACCTAAAAATACCCCTGTACCCAAAAACTCAAACCCAGCCCTTAAACCTAAAAATACCCCTGTACCCCAAACCCCAAACCCAGCCCTGAAACCTAAAAATACCCCTGTACCCCAAAACCCAAACCCAGTCCTGAAACCTAAAAATACCCCTGTACCCCAAACCCAAACCCAGCCCTGAAACCTAAAAATACCCCTGTACCCCAAAACCCAAACCTAGCCCTGAAACCTAAAAATACCCCTGTACCCCAAAACCCAAACCTAGCCCTAAAACCTAAAAATACCCCTGTACCCCAAAACCCAAACCCAGCCCTAAAACCTAAAAATACCCCTGTACCCCAAAACCCAAACCCAACCCTGAAACATAAAAATACCCCTGTACCCCAAAACCCAAACCCAGCCCTAAAACCTAAAAATACCCCTGTACCCCAAAACCCAAACCCAACCCTGAAACCTAAAAATACCCCTGTACCCCAAAACCCAAACCCAGCCCTAAAACCTAAAAATACCCCTGTACCCCAAAACCCAAACCCAGCCCTAAAACCTAAAAATACCACTGTACCCCAAAACCCAAACCCAGCCCTGAAACCTAAAAATACCCAAACACCCCAAAACATATACCTCAGTACCCCAAAACATATAGTCCTATACTCATACTTATTTTTAAAATTACTTAAATTAATATATTAAATTTAAAATTTAAAATAAAAAAACATAAATTAATATATTTATTTATAATTAATATTAATTAAATAATATTAAATAAAATAAAAATAAAATTATAAAACCTTAAAGCATTGTAAAACCTCTGAGGCGGAAAGCCGGAGGACAGCACTTTCGTTCTATTTTTAAAATATTTGTATTCTTGTCACTTATTTTAAACCTCACCTGCACTGAAAGCGCTACCCTCACGCGCTAAGCAGACCCTCTGAGGCTCCCCTGAGACAGCGGCAACCAGCGCTGAGACAGGGTCAACAAACCTACCGACATCGCGGTTCGAAGGCGAGCCACGCCCACTGCGAGGCCACGCCCACCTGGGAATCCTTTATAAATGCTGATCGCAGCGCACCAAGCATTGCATTGTAAAACCTCTGAGGCGGAAAGCCGGAGGACGGCACTTTCGTTCTATTTTTAAAATATTTGTATTCTTGTCACTTATTTTAAACCTCACCTGCACTGAAAGCGCTACCCTCACGCGCTAAGCAGACCCTCTGAGGCTCCCCTGAGACAGCGGCAACCACCGCTGAGACAGGGTCAACAAACACACCACCATCGCGGTTCGAAGGCGAGCCACGCCCACTGCGAGGCCACGCCCACCTGGGAATCCTTTATAAACGCTGATCGCAGCGCACCAAGCATTGCATTGTAAAACCTCTGAGGCGGAAAGCCGGAGGACGGCACTTTCGTTCTATTTTTAAAATATTTGTATTCTTGTCACTTATTTTAAACCTCACCTGCACTGAAAGCGCTACCCTCACGCGCTAAGCAGACCCTCTGAGGCTCCCCTGAGACAGCGGCAACCAGCGCTGAGACAGGGTCAACAAACACACCGCCATCGCGGTTCGAAGGCGAGCCACGCCCACTGCGAGGCCACGCCCCCAACACTGCCATAAATGTGTCGGCCATACCAGGGCAGCGGACGAGCGCAGCGGGAGCGCCGTTTGCGCGCCGAAGGCGCGCCTAAGGCAAGCCCGTCTGCGCCCGTCCGCGCACGACCGGGCATAGGGCCAGAACCCCTGCCGAACACAACTGACCCTAAGGTAAGCTACTCACGTCGAGAGCTACTAAGTCTCAGACCCCAAGCTCCCTCCTGTGAATATATCCATGATTTAAATGGACCTTTCATTCGCTGCTCCCTTTGTAAACCAGTCCAACTCAAACTTCCCACAAAACCCCACAAACCCACCTCCCTCAAACTCGCCTCGCTAAACTGTCGCTCGCTCCCCAAACATGCGACACAGATCAACCATCTTATAGAGGACCTGGAGATAGACATCCTCTTCCTCACGGAAACTTGGCTCCCCATACATTCGCAATCAGACATGGCACTAGCAACCCCACCGGGCTTCCTCATCCAGTCCCTACCCCGCCCTCTAGGCAGAGGTGGTGGTGTCGCCATTATTCATCAGGACTATCTTCACTGTAAAACCAGCGATGCGCAGATCCCCGACTCTGAAAGCTTTCAGTTCTCTATTAAACTTGATCCGACCAACTCACTTACAGGAGTCCTTGTCTACCGTCCCCCCGGCCCACCAGGCCCTTTCGTTAGCTCCCTCCTGGACACTGTAACAAATCAGGCCCACTCCCTATCAAATTTCATGATAGTAGGTGACCTGAACATCCATCTCGATGACCCTGTAGACCTGGTAGCTACCGACCTGATCTCCGATCTGGCGGCACTCGACATTCGCCTCCTTAACTCCGAAGCGACCCACATCAAGGGTCACCTCCTGGACCCAGTGTTCACCAGCTCCCCTTCGGTACAAGTGAAGGAGGCCCTCCCCCTCCCTTGGACAGATCACTTCCTGGTCCCTTTCCAACTTCCAGGAACATTCAGGAAACCACAAAAACCACCTACCTACATCAGGGACAGGACCTGGTCCAGACTCCCCACCGAAGAATGGGCAAGGATCCTAAAAACAACCACCCCTGCATGCGCGGAAGACCCGACTGTCGCCGACATAAAATTTAGAGAGTGGATCACCACCTCCCTGAACACAGTGCTCCCACTTAAAACTAGGGAGGACAAAAACGGTAAACCCGGTTCTGCCCCGTGGTACACCTCGGACCTCCGTCTACTTCGCAAAAACTGCAAAAAATCCGAACGGCTTTGGAGGAAAGACTGGCAGCACGCCAGCAAGGAAGCATACCATAACACCGTCAGACTCTACAAAGAGGCCATTAAGCACACTAAAGCTTCCCACTACGACGCACGGATAAAAGAATCCTCCAACTCCGCCAGGGAATCCTTCTTAATAGTAAAGGAGCTGCTTAAAGTACCCAACACCCCTCTCTCCATCACCCCCCGGGTCGACCGAAGTAATGAACTTGCCTCATACTTCAATGACAAAATCTCCTGCATCCTGGCTTCCCTTCCTCCGCCCGGCCCTCCCAGCCACCTGGCCAGCCGCTCATCCCCCGGCCTGATCAAAAGCAACCCTCGCCCCTCCACACTTGCTACATTCCGGCCAGTAACCTGCACAGAGGTAGAACGAACCCTGACTAAAATGAAAAGCGGATCCCCTCTGGACCCGGCACCCATCAGATTCCTGAAAACCGTGGCCCCTGCCATCGTTCCCACGGTCACGGAGCTTATCAACAGCTCGCTTGCCCAGGGATCTGTCCCTGACAGCTGGAAAAGTGCGTTGGTAAAGGCACTTCTAAAAAAACCCCAGCTTGACCCAGCGGACATGTCAAACTATCGACCAATATCACTACTCCCCGGAATCAGCAAGGTAGCCGAGAAATTGGTCAACAAACAATTATCTCAGTTCTTTGAGACCAATAACGTACTACGGCAATCCCAGACTGGATTCCGCCCGGCCCATGGCACAGACACCGCCCTTCTTGCCGTTATCGAGGAGGCAAGGCGCATCCTGGATTCAGGAGGGTCAGTGGCAGTGATCCTCCTGGATCTCAGCGCAGCCTTCGACACAGTCAACCACCGTGTCCTTCTTCATCGACTCGCGGCAGCAGGGCTCTCCGGGACGGCTCTCAGCTGGATTGAATCCTTCCTCACTGGACGTACGTTCCAGGTATGGGACGACAATCACCACTCGTCCACCCTCCCCCTCACAAGCGGGGTCCCTCAGGGTTCCTCCCTGAGCCCGACGCTTTTTAATGCATATATGGCCCCCCTTGAGGACGTGGTGACACCATTTGATATAAAAATGGTAAGCTACGCTGATGACACTCAACTGGTCGTCTCCTTATCACAACTAATCGACCACCCAGAGAATTTGACCAACTGCCTCACAGAAATCCACAGCTGGATGAGTGACTCATCATTAAAATTAAATGGGTCAAAGACGGAAGTGATGCTCCTGGGGAAACAATGGACGACCATCCCCCCAGCAATCTGGCCCGACGTGTTCGGAGAAATCCCCCTTCCGAAGCGTGAAATCAAGACCCTCGGCGTATGGCTCGAACCAGAGCTCACCATGAAGACGCAAGCAGCCAAAACCTCGGGCACCTGTTTCGGGCTCATGCGCACGACTCGCAAGATTCTCCCCCTACTGCCTCCTGCTTCCAGGAAACTACTTATCTAGGGACTAGTACTGTCCCGCCTGGACTATAGCAATATGGTCTACCTGGGAGCCCCCGAGGCCACCCTGACGAAACTGCAGCGGACACAGAACGCTGCAGCACGTCTGATCACCAACCTTCCCCCTAGAGTGTCTGCCAGACCTGCACTCAAGGCCCTGCACTGGCTCCCTGTGCGCCAAAGGGTGCAGTTCAAAGCCATGTGCATGTCACATAAGTTGATCAACGGATCTGGTCCCGCGATCCTCAGCAGCATGGTCACTCCCTACAAAGCACCCAGATCCTTACGATCTGAGAATGAGCACCTGGCCAACATTCCCAGATTTAAAAAGGCACGTACAGGAGGACGACGCTTCTCTGTCCAAGCAGCCACTGGATGGAATGCCCTACCACGCTTCCTCAGACTTGAACCCAACTACTTGGCATTTCGCAAAAAGTTGAAAACACACCTATTCCCTAACTAATCGTCTCTCCTCCCTTCCTCTCCCTCAACTGGATTACAACTCCTATAGCGCGGGGATGCCCTTGGGTCACCAGGCGCTTTACAAATCGTTATTAAATTAAATTAAATTAAAATTAAATATACTTACCTATACTTACGTTGTAATGGCATGCGTTGTAATAGCATCTGCTATGTAATAGCATGCGTTGTAAAGGCATGCGATGTAATGGATCCAGCGTTGTAAAAGTTGCGTTGTAATAGAAGTGCGTTGTAAAAGTTGCGATGTAACGGTTGTTTCCCCACAGGTGCATTCAAAATGAATGGTTTGACCACCATGAAGCGCTTCTTGTCCCCGTTTAATTAGGTTATTGAGTTCTGATAGTTTTTTGTCGATCCCCGACGTAAAATCGGCCAATGTCTGGAGGACCGTAAGCTGTAGGTCCATTTTGTGTGATTGATATTCTAACACTGTAGTAGAGTATTGCATTGAGTTTTGAATTGCCGCCCAAATCGATTCAATGGGCGTAATATTACTGTGGTTGCTTCTTTCCTGCATTGGTGTATTAATTGGTACAGAAGATGTGTTATTTTGAGCAAGTTTCAGATTGTATGAAGCGACATGTTCCTCCCATTCCTGTGAAGCTAGGAAGGACAAGTCTGGGCTTGATATATGTGAGTCTTCATAGGGAGGTATTGTGTGGCGGTCTGGTGGTTTTCTGGCCAAGAAGCTGTGGGAGACCGCCGGGTAGTCTGGTGCACCCAGTATCTCTGACTTTAATTCTTGCCGCAAATGTGGGGAACTGTTTTTGGAGGTTCTGATGGTTTACTGCCCAAGAAGCTATGGGAGACAGCCGGATAGTCTGGTGCACCCGGTACGCCTGACTTTAGTTCTTGCTGCTGGTGTGGGGAACTGTTTTTTGGAGGGAGCAAGAGCGCTATTCCTAGATGATCTGGGAGCCGGTTCTGGGCCGTGCCCCCTAGTGTGTCAATTCCAACTTTTGCCCCTCTTTCCTCCTCAACGACATTTTCAGCTGTCCTAGTATCACCTGCGCTTTTTAGTGGATTCTGGTCGTCTGTCGTGGATGTGTTCCTTTGGTCGGTTGTGACCTGATTTTCAACTTGGTTAATAAACTGGTGAATTGAGCGTTGGAATTTGAGTTCAAATGGCGCAGTAAGTGACGTAGGAGGACCCTGATCGGCTGACTGATTCATTGGCTGGTAGATTGGTCCAAACTTCTCTGGCTGTAATGGTGGTTGCAGCCCTTTTACATTTGCGCTTTTTGAGTAAATTACTGTACCTGGGTTTTTCAAAAACGCAAATTTTGTATAGATTTTGGGTTGGAATGTGCAGGGCTTTTTCCTTTGAGAGGCCCCGTCAATGCATATGAGGGCACAGTCCCCTTGTCTTCCTTGTGTTCCCTGTGACTGCATCGGGTTAACTTGTTGATGAAAAGTTAATTCTCCCATTCTTAGCTTTGCGCAGACGTCATCGCCAGTAGTGGGGGAGTTTGTGCCAGGGATGGTGCAGGTAGACCCCGTGACTGGGATACTTTCTGTGCTTTCCGTGCTTTTGATGGTGAATGCTGACCCCAGTCGTGGGCCACTTAACTCTTCAATACCCGCCTTTACTTTACCTTGTTTTTGTTTGGACTTGGGCTTGGACCTTAAAGAGGTCTTCCTTACTCAGCCCGATCTCATTACTGGCTCTGTAGACCGTATCTGGTATAACTCATCATTTGTAATAATTTGAGTCTACTGAATAGGTGGAAGTTCCGGGTGGATGCTGCGCCGAAGGAGGAGGGGTGGCTGCCGATGCCCGGTTACTGGAGGTTCCAGACCTAGATGTGACAGATGCACTCTTCACACACTTCCATGCACCTGGGGGTGCCAGCCGCTGGAGTGGGAACCGGCTGCTATTCGCGCTCCTCTCCTCCATTCTCACTTCTCTCTAGGCGACCCCAAGTGCCCAAAACAGTGGTCCAGCAGTCCAGCAGACCAGCAAGGGGGACCTAGCCTTGCCTTCGCCTCAGTGCACCCCCCTATTGTCGCACAGTGGGATGTAATCCACTGCACTCCAGACTGGGGGAGCCAAGAGGTTGATTTTGGGGGCTGATGCAAGGGCCGGTGGCAAAGCTGGAGAGGCTCAAAGAAGTCAGAAATCAGGAGAGGCGAGGTGAGGACAGTTTATTGGCTGTTTGGAGATTCACTGCCCCACTCTCTGCAGGAAGCGGTGGGATGCGGGCCGAACCTTGTCCAAAAGCCACCCTGCCTCTGCAAACTGTCTGCGCTGTCTCACTGAAGTTACCCCCGGCAAAACCACAGACCTGCAAACTGCGACAGCCACCACCGCTGCAGCCTCCCCGCCGCAACCCCCTACACCATGGTTGGTAGGTGGTGAAGGTAGAGGATAGAGGCAGTTAGCAAAGGTGGCAAGACGGCAGATGGCAATACGATATCAGGCAGTTTCAGGCGGTGATGGCAGGGGGCCACAACAGGCAGCGATGGCTCGAGGGAACAGGTGACAAGCAGGCAAGCAGGGGCAAACTGGAGCAAATCGCTGGGAGCTGATAGCTGCACTGGCCTAGCTGGCTTGCGCAGGGGCCGAGAGGCAAAGGACAGAGTAGAGAGTAGAGAGTCAGGTGTGCTGAAAGCTGGACTCGCTTCTGCTGGCAATCCTGCTTACCCTCTGCCTCCTGCTGCGGTCGTGGCCATAGTCCACAATCCCCAGTCCCCCGGAAGGTGCAGGAAACAAGGAAGCATATCGGCCGGCTGGCCAGGCGCTTTGAATGGCTTGAGGGCTTGCCGTTCTGCTGTCTGTGCGGCACTCAGCACTCAGAGCAATTGGCAAAGGCGGTATGGGGGGGGGGGGCGGGCGAGGCTAGCAGATTCCAACGTCCTCTCCTCTGGGTCCTCTCGCTCGCACCCTCGCTGCTCCTTGCTCCGTGGTTCGCCGTTTGCTGCGGTTGGAGTAAAACTGTGGCATGGATCAGCATCCTCTCTCTGAACTGATAGCGGAACCGATAGTGGAATGTAGAAGGGATCTATCCCAGAGATGCTAGACCCACTCTAGCATCTCCCATGCGGGGTCCCACAGGGATCTTCGTTGAGTCCCCTGCTTTTTAATGTCTATGTTTCAGAGTTGGCCCCTCTGATAAGATCTTTTAGCTTTTTCCCTACTTCTTATGCAGACAACACCCAAATCATGGTGGCAGCCTTGAACAACACTGAAGTAACTATCTCTGTTTCATAACTGTATGAGAGCAGTTAGTGGCTGGATGGGGAAGCATTGTCTCAAGCTGAATGCAGTGAAATCCGAGGTGATACTCTTTGGTAATAATCCTTTATTCTGGAGCACAGCATGCTGGCCAACAGAGATGGGAAATCTCCCCACCCCTGTATATAAACAGAAAACTTAGGCATAATAATAGACGAAAAACTGAGCTTTAATAAACACATTAGCTCAGTTGCCTCAGCCAGCTTTAACACTCTAAGAATTATTAGAAAGATTCTTCCTTTTATCCCTCTGACCACCAGAAAAACAGTTGTTTCTTTACTAATCCTATCGAAACTGGATTACTGTAATACTCTTTTTACCAAGCTTCATAAACAACATATGAAGTAACTTTAGAGTGTACAAAATGAGGCAGCCAGGCTTGTTTTCGACATGCCTAAATTCCACCCAGTTTCGTCAACATCAAGGAACTGCATTGGCGGACGGTAATTAACCACATTAAATTTAAGGCATTATGTCTTATCTGCAAAGCCTTGCATGAGGTAGGTCCCTGTTATCTTCAAAAATCTCTCTCATGGTACGTCCCAAATAGAGAACTTCGATCTAAAAATACTTTGACAGTACCCTGTCCCAGGTTTAAGAGACTAAAATGGGGAGCAGTTGCTTTACCACTGAAGCCCCGCTCCTGTGGATCAATTTACGTGTAAGCATCAAGGCAGATCCAACATTGCTCTGTTTTAGGAAGCTAACAAAGACCTGACTTTTTAACCTCTAGGTATCTAGGGGCATATTACCAAGGGCATTATCGCCGCATTAGCGGGACTTTTTCCCGCTAATGCGGCGATAATTTTATCGCCCTATTACCAAGCTGTCGCTAACACCAGTTAGCGACAGCTTGTAGGCGATAGCGGGCATTTAGGGGCCCACTTTGCATGTCAGCGATAATTATCACTAATGACATGCAAAGTGGGCGTGCCAAGATGTTAGCGACTGAAAACAGTCGCTAACATCTCTAACTCCTATTAGCAACTTTTGGAAATATTCACGCTCAGCGCGAATATCTCCAAAAGCTAACGCCTGCTAAAAGCAGTTCTTAGCCATGTTATCCAATGGAAGGTGGATAACATGGCTAAGAGCATTGTCACAATAATGCATGAATATCGCTGATTTTTCAGCGATATTCATGCATTTCGCAGGATTTTTACCGCTTTTGAGATAAACCTTGATAATATCAAGGTATCTCAACGGTAAAAATTCTCTGTGTGCGGCGATATTTTTTTCCCACTAACCAAGCAATATTGCTTGGTAATATGCCCCCTAGTACCCTCACCATACTACCATTCAACCAGCGCCAAAACACCTATGGGTATTCGAGCGCTTTAGAAACCTTTTTAACATAACATAACATATAGAAATAACATTTTTGTGTTACTTGCTTGGCTTACTTAGCTTACAACTTGGAAGCTACATGGTAGCAGCAAAGCAGGACTGGTGCTGGACTTGGGAACCAGCAAGCCATGATTCCCAACAAGGAGCCTGGTAGGATAGGATTGAAAAGGGGAAGCCCCACATAATATCCCTGTTAGCTTCTCAATAAGCAGGCCCACTGGAAATATGAGTCAGGGAAGGGTCGAATTATGTGGCAGGATTGACTAAATTATGTGGCAAGAAAGACAATTTTTGAGGCATATTGAGTCACATTTTGTGATGGTATAATTTCATTATTTTGTCATTTTTACACTTGTTAATACTTTCTGGGCATAGTTTTTCACCTCATTGGTACCAATGTGACACCTAAATACAGCACTAAGCAGCAGAAAGATTACCTGTCAAACTTTCCAAAAGGACTACAGCTATGCAGCAGCACATGTCAGTGGGTTTTTAGTAAATTTAGAACCGTTTGAGCTACAATGAACATTTTTTTTGGTAAAGCTTTTAGATTATGTACAGATTGTGGATTGCATGGCAAATGTGGCAAAACCATAATTATACTAAAAACTCCACAGCCGCATAATCACATATTTCCAATAGCCCTGTTTATAGGACTGAAAGCACCAGCCTATAAGAAGCTGGGATAGTACTGGGGATCCTGCCCCTGCTAAACTTTGTGGCTTTTCATTGGCTTCAAGGATGCACTGGTCTGAACCCTGACAACCCCATTTTAGCAGATATATTGTACAGTATGACTGCTAGATAAAATGGATTGTGCCTGTATTAGGGGATCATAGTTGAACTACGCCTCTCAGACGTCTAACAATCCACCTCCCAGAAGGTCCTCTTGCCCTTTTTTATTTGATGTACAGACATATAATAGACTGAAGCGGAAGATCAGAATGACAATGTGAAGAGACAGCACCTGGCACTGCTCCCACCAAAGCTTGGTTTTCCCCAGATCACTCTGCCCTCATGTGTTCTACCTCTTGATTATCCTTACAGTTTCTGCACGTTGCTAAGACTTTGTGCTCAGTGACAAGAGCTCAGATGTTATGTTTTTCCTTTAACTTTGCTTTTAAGCTCTTACTCACTCTTTACTTCCAATGTGCTACAGTGCAGTTTAAATTTGCATGTGGAGTGGTGTGGCTCACTGGTTAGAGGCGGCAGACCCGAGGGCAGACCCGAGAGCAGAGGACGGCCTGGGAACCAGGGTTCAATTCCCGACGCAGCAGGGTTGTGGACCAGGGTCAGCGGACTCGATAATTCTCATCTCAGTGCCTACTCTAACCAGGGATCACACTTGGCAACTCTGGGCATTAGCCTGCCTCATCTCCACAACGGCCCCCCACATATGCCGGGGATGCCTGGTTTCACCTTGGAGATACCCAGTAGGGACCATCTCACAGGGAAAGCCAGGACAGGTTCCCCAGCGGTCTACTGCGCAGAGATACTCCTTCGGGAGTCGATTCTAGCGCATTACAAACCCACAATTAATTAATTAATTGCTCAAAGGTAATCACCGGGACTTCAGCGCTGTCTATCCTGCCCTGTGTTCCTTGTGTCACTCTCTTCACACATTGCTGCCTTCTCTCGTGTCCTCCAGTCATCCTCCCTTTTCATTTTTGTCAACCTGCCCATTTCCACCCCATACATTTCACCTTTTTCTCGTTTCATATTTAACATTGTCTCTTTGTCACAGCCTGATCATCATCCTTGCTCTCCATATATTTCCTCATTACAAATGTAGACCGAAAGCACCTACCAAAATGCTATAAAAGCAATGAACATCAAGAAGACGTTCAAAACAAATCACACTCTTGGAAGAGAGAGGGTGTGCCATTGAGAGTGGATAAGAAGACAGGGTAAATAGAGATCAGCATCATGTGTCCAAACTCTTGCAGCGCAAAGTCATTTAAAACAAATCCCCATTCAAATGGATCAGGTTTGCTTGGTATCAAGAAGCTCTTTTCTGTGCCTATTTTATCAAGGAGAAGAAGGTGCTTGTTCATCTGGAGATAGGCTGAACACTTAGACGTTTTGAGTTCCACAGCGAACTGTTCTTGTGCATACAGAGAGACTGGATCTCTGTCACAACCACACCTCATCATCTTGTAAAGCTGAACTCACTCCTCTGCAAATAGAGCTGAGCTCCAGCACAGATGTTGCCAAATACCTGCATACATAGTGCAGAACCCATGCACAGATAGAGCAGAGACCATGTACCCATAGGTCATTCCTTTCATTGAGCTAGGGCTGAGTTCCTGAATATATAGTACTGCCACCTGGGCAGACAGAGATTAGCTCTTCCAAGTATACAGCTGGGCTCCATTGCAGGCAGGGCTGAGCCCCTGCACAGGCATAGATCGAGGTGAGCCAGTTCACAGCCAGAGATGAGCTCTTTCAGTATTCATTTCTATAATGTAAAACCTGAGGTTCTGTGGGAATTGAGAAACCAGAGCAAATTAACATTCTGTAGGACTTTAACACATCTCTCACCCAGGTTAATCCTCCTACTGGGGAGTGAGGAGGAGAAGGTGGGAGGAAGGATGGCAGGGAGGCAGAAGAGATTGACCGAAGCGATTGAAAAGACAGAGATACAAAGACAAGACAGACAGTAGTGGAAAAGGAGGAGAGTGTGACTGAGATGGGAAAGAACATAGGCAGATTGTGGCACAGGAGACACCAGAGTGAGAGATGTATGAAAAACACCACAGCAAAAATGCTAAAACAACTTTATGCTATGCTATGTTATGCTATGGATGTTTTATTATGTTATATTATGTTATGTTAAAGGGTATTTGTCAAGTGCACAGCTCACCCTGGAGAGTATCCTGGTACTGAGAAAGCAGGGGTTATGTTGGCTGTGACTAGGATTTGTCCAGTTAAAGAGCCATGTTTTCAGTTTCTTTTAGAGCTCATATACTGAAGAGGAAGCTCAAATGTGTAGGGGAAGGTCATTCCAAGCTTTGGGCATGAGGTAGGGGAAAGCACATCAGCAACTCTGGCTCTTTGTATGTGGGGGATGTGTGTGCAAGCAGGGGTCTGGCTGAGTAGAAGTGCGTGGTGGGTGGATTAGTAAATGGGGGCATTGAACGTCTTTGTCAGTCAGGGAGATGGGAACACGGGGGAAAGCCTAATAGTGAGTCTGGTCGCTGGGTTTGAAGTCTTCTAGCAGTTAGACTGTGTTTCTGACAGAGTGTGTTGCAGCAGTACAGCTTGCTGGTGATGAGGGCTTGGGTGACCATTCTGCGTGTGCTGACTGGGAACCATTTGAAAATTATATTGAGCATTTTGAGGGTGTGGAAGCAGGAGGCGGTGCCTTGGTTGACCAGAGCAATCTTCACAGAATATTTCCCCAGTTCCTTTTGCTCCCTTCATAAGAAGTCGTCAATTCACTGTGTCACTGCTGTTTGTGGATAGTGCTGATACCTATCTCCAAAGAATCATTTTGGTATCCAGCACACATTGTTTTTATCCAATTAAGCACTGGGTTGAAGTGAAGGTGTTGCATGTGGCAGATTTACTTGCCAGCTATGTTTCATGAGTGTAAAAGGTGGTCTAGTCAATTTTGAAATGGTGTTTCATGTGAAACATCAAACGTAAACCCTTATACATTTACTTCCCTGGCTTGGTTAAAGCAGGCAAACCTCAAAGGGAGTAGATAAAGAAGTAAAACATAAAGCTTGTGAGGGTAGGTCAGTTTCAAGGGTAAAATTAGAGAGATTTCTTGCAGGAGCCTCTGTTAGTGCGTGTGTGCTAATAGTTAAAGTATGGCTTCGTAGCACCACAAACAAAGGGATGGACTCCAATCATAGTGTCCTCAGTTTACAAAATCTCTGCATACTTCCCTATACTGCTAGCTGTATTTTCATCCTCCTGTGAGAAAGCACCAGGCATCTGTTCAGGTGAAGGAACATGAGCTCCATACAGGCTGAGGGTGCAGGTGCTCTACACTGGCTGAAGCTCATTCTAATGAGTGCAGGGAGGTTTTGGGCATGCACACACTTTCCCACATGCATAAGTCTACTCACAGGTCTCCTGGCTATATCAATCCAGTCCAGAAATGTCGAATGCTGTTGATACTCACCATAGCAAGAATAAATTTAATTTTTCTACATGGCTTCAGCTTCTTCACTAACACGGCTGTCAACACTACTTCCCTTGATTCATTTCTGATGCAGCGTGCACACATTTAAATCTGTGCATCTTTGTTTGACCTTCATTCATTTGGCGAGAAAGTGTTGGACCCGGCCCTTTTGGCAGGTTCACCCCGAGACTTTTTGCTTTTTCCTAGCCTGTTTCTGTGACCTGGTGTTGGTGATTTTAGGCCTCTGCGCACTTTTTCACTGTGGTGAGAAAGAAACAGTGACTGAGTGCAAGTTTGGCTAAGATGTATGTGTTTTTTTACAAAAAATAATTTAAAGCTAACAAAATGGGAACTGGTTGTATTCTATTTAATTTACAATATAGCCTAATTTCTCTCATAGCAGTATTTAGTCATTTCATAGATGTTTTGCAGGGCTAAAAACTGAAAAAAGATTACTTAACTACAGAAAATGGCACATTAAAAAAAGATACTCATCCCCACCACGATCTCTGTTTCTCACTGATGGGTACAATAGAGATTACTGAGACGTCATCACATCTTCAAATAAAAATGTATGCAATACATGTTTTGCCGCTTCTATTGCACAAAAGTAGTGGTATTAAATCCACATATTTTTAAGGAACCTTGGAATAAGGAAAGTATTTCACGGCTACGTGTGCAATACAGATTTTTTCGCCACTGTGCAAAGGTATTAAATTGTACAGGCTACTAGTAATATGCAGCTTGGAGGACCATGTTTATAGAAATTATATCAGCAAAACACACAAGGTGATGGACGGAATGTTGCACATTGGCAAAACATTCACCCCCAGTCACAGATCTGGGTTTAATCCATCGTTATTTTGCTCACCACGCCACCCCAGTTCAGACATGGCCATATGCAAATCAGTCTTGACCCTGTGCCGCATGGGAACAGTCCAGCCCAAACTACCAAGCCATGTCTTCCCTGGGCCGGAATCAAGCATCCTAGAACCAGTTTCTGGCTATCAGTCGTTATTAGCAGGATAGCTTGACTCCTGTGGCATAGTGAGCACGGGACCTAGGTCTGGGCATACTCTTCCCACATAGGCTGAACAGCAAAACACACAAGAGGATGGACGGAATGTTGCACATTGGCAAAACATTTACCCCCAGTCACAGATCTGGGTTTAATCCATCGTTATTTTGCTCACCATGCCACCCCAGTTCAGACATGGCCATATGCAAATCAGTCTTGACCCTGTGCCTCATGGGAACAGTCCAGCCGGAACTGCCAAGCCATGTCTTCCCTGGACCGGAATCAAGCATCCTAGAACCGGTTTCTGGCTATCACCCGTCATCAGCCAGAATAGCTTGACTCCAGTGGCGTAGTGAGCACAGGACCCACATCAGGGCATACCCTTCCCACATAGGGCGAACAGTAAAATACACAAGGTGATGGACGGAATGTTGCACATTGGCAAAATATTCACCCCCAGTCACAGACCTGGGTTTAATCTATCGTTATTTTGCTCACCACGCCACCCCAGTTCAGACATGGCCATATGCAAATCATTCTTGACCCTGTGCCTCATGGGAACAGTCCAGCCGAACTGCCAAGTCATGTCTTCCCTGGACCAGAATCAAGCATCCTAGGACTGGTTTCTGGCTATCAGCCGTCATCAGCCAGGATAGCTTGACTCAAGTGGTGTAGTGAGCACGGGACTCACGTCTGGGCATACCCTTCCCACATAGGGCGACCAGCAAAACACAGAAGGTGATGGAAGGAATGTTGCACATTGGCAAAACATTCACCCCTAGTCTCAGATCTGGGATTAATCCATTGTATTTTGCTCACCACGCCATCCCAGTTCAGACATGGGCATATAAAAATCAGTCTTGACCCTGTGCCTCATGGGAACAGTCCAGCCCAAACTGCCAAGCCATGACTTCCCTGGACCGGAATCAAGCATCCTAGGACCGGTTTCTGGATATCAGCCGGCATCCAGGATAGCATGACTCCAGTTGCGTAGTGAGCACGGGACCCACATTTGAGCATTCCCTTCCCACATAGGGCGAACAGCAAAACACACAAGGTGATGGACAGAATGTTACACATTGGCAAAACATTCACCTCCAGTCACAGTTCTGGGTTTAATCCATCTTTATTTTGCTCACCACGCCACCCCAGTTCAGACATGGCCATATGCAAATCAGTCTTGACCCTGTGCCTCATGGGGACAGTCCAGCCCGAACTGCCAAGCCATGTCTTCCCTGGACCCGGAATCAAGCATCCTAGGACCGTTTTCTGGCTATCAGCTGTCATCAGCCAGGATAGCTTGACTCCAGTGGCATAGTGAGCACGGGACCCACTTCTGGGCATACCCTTCCCACATAGGGCGAAAAGCAAAACACACAAGGTGATGGACGGAATGTTGCACATTGGCAAAACATTCACCCCCAGTCACAGAGCTGGATTTAATCCATTGTTATTTTGCTCACCACGCCACCCCAGTTCAGACATGGCCATATGCAAATCAGTCTTGACCCTGTGCCTCGTGGGAACAGTCCAGCCCAAACTGCCAAGCCATGTCTTCCCTGGACCCGGAATCAAGCATCCTAGGACCGGTTTCTGTCTATCAGCCGTCATCAGCCAGGATAGCTTGACTCCAGTGGCGTAGTGAGCACGGGACCCATGTCTGGGCATACCATTCCCACCTAGGGCAAACAGCAAAACATACAAGGTGATGAACTGAATATTGCACATTGACAAAACATTCACCCCCAGTCATAGATCTGCATTTGATCCATTGTTATTTTGCTCACCACGCCACCCCAGTTCAGACATGGCCATATGCAAGTCAGTCTTGACCCTGTGCCTCATTGGAACAGTCCAGCCCGAACTGCCAAGCCATGTCTTACCAGGATTGGAATCAAGCATCCTAGGAAAAGTTTCTAGCTATCAGCCGTCATCAGCCAGGATAGCTTGACTCAGTGGCATAGTGAGCACGGGACCCACGTCTGGTCAAACCCTTCCCACATAGGGCAAACAGCAAAACACACAAGGTGATGGACGGAATGTTGCTCATTGGCAAAACATTCACCCCAGTAACAGATCTGGGTTTGATCCACAGTTATTTTGCTCACCACGCCACCCCAGTTTAGACATGGCCATATGCAAATCAGTCTTGACCCTGTGCCTCATGGGAACAGTCCAGCCGGAACTGCCAAGCCATGTCTTCCCTGGACCAGAATCAAGCATCCTAGGAAAAGTTTCTAGCTATCAGCCATCATCAGCCAGGATAGCTTGACTCCAGTGGCATAGTGAGCACGGGACCCACGTCTGGGCATACCCTTCCCACGTAGGGCGAACAACCAGCCGCGGCCGGTAGTGGGCGTACCGGCCGGGCGGTGACGTGGGAAAGGGAGGTGCAGGGTGGGGGTAGTAATGTATGGATTACGGACTGTAACAGGTAAGTAAGCATAAAAATAAATAAAACGAATTTTTTTGTACACACTGCATCTTATTTGGTGATGCAGTGTGTGCTATGAAATTCGTTTTATTTATTTTTATGTTTACTTACCTTTTAAAGTTTGTAATCCATACATTACTACCCCCCACACTGTCCCTCCCCCTCCCCACGTCACCGCCCGGCCGGTACTCCCACTACTGGCCGCGAACAACAAAACACACATGGTGATAAACGGAATGTTGCACATTGGCAAAACATTCACCCCCAGTGTTCTTTTTGCTTTTGTCACCCCGAGTGGGACGGGTATGCTCAGACTTGAGTCCCGTGTTCTCCAAGCCACTGGAGTCAAGCTATCCTGGCTGATGAGGGCTGAAAGCCTAATACTGGTCCTAGGATGCTTGTTTCCAGTCCAGGGCGGACCTGGCCTGGCAGTTCTGGCTGGGCTGGACTGTTACCATTGGGCGCATGGTCAAGACTGATTTGCATATGGCTGGGGCCAAACTGGAATGGCATGGTGAGCAAAAAAACAATGGATTTAGGCCCTGATCTCTGTACTGGGGTGAATGTATGACAATGTTCTGCATTCATTCCATCAATTGTTCTTTTTGCATATAGAAATTATATGACATCTGTTTGAGCTGGAAACAACAGTTTCAGTGAAATCGGCATATTTGGAAATTATGTGGCAACATACAATGCTCGCAGGTCTGTCTGGTGGACACTCTCTGAGCTCCAGATGAGCCCAATGTCTCAGGGGAATGCATTAGTGAAGACAAAAGGTCTGGCTTTAATATGCTGCATATGTCTTTTCCATGCGTTGGTGCATTAAACCCGGACCAGCCTTCCAACTGTGTATTCTTCTAATACTGTCTCAGTCCCATGTGTGCAAAATGGTAGCCACATCAACACTGTTTAATACTAGCAAGCCACCCCTCCCCAAAGTTTGGATCCAGCTGAGCCCCTGGTTGGAGGCTGGTAGTGAGGGAATCCCTGGAGAATGAGGTAATAGGGGTGCAAAAAAAGATTGCAGCACAGTGCACCACGAGCGCTAAAGCTGTCATTGGATGAAATTATCACTATTTTCAGTCAACCTTCAATCCACTTGGAAGCACTTGGTACTCCTCACATGCTACAGATGTGAAAATGAAGTCAAGGGCTCTTTATGCTGTCCTGCAACACCCCCTGCTGGTAGAAGGTGTTATCTTTTAAGCGTGGTATCGAAAAGGCAAAGAATAGCATCGGACTCATTCATCATACCTTTTACGCTTTTTCGAAAGCATACAGGAGGGTTGAGACAAAGGCACTGGCCGATGATTCATCAGTGTGACGCTGAAACCGCTGACTTTAGGCGCGCGGTGCTTTTGTCTATATACCAATGATCGGACAATGGGTGAGCGCTTGCAAAAGGCAAATAAGACAACCCATATGACGCCGTGAATGACGCACTCAAAAGGCTTATTGTGTCGCGTTTTGGGTTAGTAGTATAGCAACATCTGCTCAGAAAAGGCATTCTGACGGCCGGAGGTGACGTATTATTTTATTGTTAATCAGAAAGACCAAGAAATAGGGGAGAACTCGCAGTAAAAATGTGGGCGGGGAGGTGCCTAAAAGTGTACCATTTTTACGGAAATCTGCTACAGGTCAAAAACATTGTCTCACACGTGTCACCTTTAATTGTTACAAATTAGCCACAAAACCATTGATTTGTGCTGCGCCGCAGCAAAGATAGTTTTTTTAGTATTTCGTACGTGCACTATTCTTACATTGTAGGATGGTTTCTAAGGCCCACATGCATCATTGTGTCATTTTGCATTTCTTAATTTGCGAAAAATAAGGAATCGCAAATTAAGAAGTGCAAAATGCTATGCATCATTTTTTTCGGTATTTCTTTGTGATTCGGTAAAAATCGCAATTTTTACCGAATCCCAAAGAAATACCGAATTCTTAAGTTAATTTTCGCAATTCCCATTGATTCCTATGGGCCAAAAGGCCCATAGGAGTCAATGCAAATTGCGAGTGGCACTTAGAAAATTTCATGGGTGCAGGGGGGGGGTCCAAAGGACCCCCCCATGCACCCCTGAAATGTATTTTTTGCATCATGTTGCACACACACATGTCCTAAGGACATGTGTGTCCGTAACATGAATGCTTTTAAAATGCGTTAAAAGTGTTAATTACACTTTTTGCAAATTTACCGAGTAGTTCAACTACTCGGTAAATTTGTCCCTCTAATTGCGAATTCGCAATTTCAAAATTAATCATGCATTGCTTTTAGGAAATCGCAAATTTGCGATTTCCTAAAAGCAATCGCATTTTTGGAAATCGCAAAAATGTTGCGATTTCAAAAAATGCTTCATGCATTCCAAAAAGCATTTTTGGAATCGCAAACGGCCGATTTTAAGGAATCGCACCGTTTGCGACTCCAAAAACGAATGATGCATGTGGGCCTAAGAGCTGCCTGTGGACTGTGGAGATACCTGGGGAATGCGCTTTCTAGGTCTTCAAGGAGCTCGTGGCTGGTGAAGATACAATGGGGTGATAGATGAAGGAATGGATATTTTCAAAAATGGGATTTCGCTGCATACTGGCCCTAATTGAGTACGCTTTCACGCCGGAAGACTCCCTCAACACGATGTGATACATCAGCTAAAAGTACAAAAAAACGAACGAGGATTGGGATCACTAGGTGACACCAATATGATTAGCTGGGCCCAGATGTCTGGCAGGATGGGGGACCAAAGACAAAAGAAAACTAAAGCATGCCAGAGCATGGCAGACTCAGGGGGCACCGATCTTGGACACACAACTATCCTTGTGAAGCAAGAATGACTGGAGCTGAGCAAGCTGTGAGACGAGCGTTTACAGCGCCTCCTGGTGGCTGTGTAATAGCAAAACCTTTTGGCACTCATGGGTTATGTGTGGTGCTTAATTTGTGAAATAATAACTGCCAGGGCTCTGACCAGAGGGCCACTGCAGCTTGCACCACCCGTTGCCCTGCCATCGCCACCAATGATGGTACCAAAACAACTTTTAACCATCGCTCTTGCCTGCAAGTGCAACCGTTCAGAATATTCCAGGTCCACAAAGCTAAAGGAATGGGTAGAGAGGCAGGTATTAGTTTTTTTTAAATGTACATTGTATTCATAAACAGCCATTGTTCTGCTTATCTATAAGTTAGATAAGCAGCACCACCATGCGGCAGAGTGTATTAACCCCTTGGCTTCGGCGGCAATTCTGCCGCAGCGATAGGGGGTAGGGGGGGCCGCGCAGTGCTCTCCTGCTGGTGACGGAACCGCTCCGCCATCAGCCTCGGTAGCGCTGTGCTCATGACGGAGCAGTTCCGTCATGGCCTCGCCCGCTCAATAGAACACGCCGCACAGGCACGAAATCAGCGCCGCGCAGACGTGGCGAGTGGGCCATGACAGAACTGCTCCGTCATCAGCACAGCGCTACTGAGGCTGATGACGGAGCGGTTCCGTCATCAGCGAGGAACGGGTTAAATGTGGTAATGCAATTCAATGCCGGTGCTGAGCACCCGAAACCAATTAAGTGCCGGTGCTGAGCAGCGGAAACCACCGGCTACTATTAAGCACTGGTTATGTGGCACTTTGAAAACTAGCTTGCAGCAATACTGCATGCATAGTCTTTGCATGTAAATGTGAAGCAGACCTCACTTGAATTGATGACACCAAGGCCCAGATTCGCAAAGGTTTAGTGTTGGGTTAGAGTTACTTTTTTAATGCACACGAAACGCTAAA
Source organism: Lissotriton vulgaris (assembly GCF_964263255.1). Classification (NCBI taxonomy): domain Eukaryota; kingdom Metazoa; phylum Chordata; class Amphibia; order Caudata; family Salamandridae; genus Lissotriton; species Lissotriton vulgaris. Next base: position 1,476,405,372 of record NC_141685.1, read on the forward strand.
CTTGTTTGGGGATCAACAAACCAATGCAAATTGGTATTTGCATTGGTTGGTATAGAAAAATAGCACAAAGCAGGGTGAAATGCTGCTTCGCATTAATTTGCATCACTTTGCGCCAAGGGGGCCTTACATGGGTGGTACACAGGCGTTCCCATGTAACCACCCATGCTTTTGACACAAAACCCTATCTACTAACATTACTAGATAGGGTTTAGCTCTCACAATTAACATTGCTGAAAAGCAGGCATTAAAAAGAGAAATGTCGTAATTTCTCCTTTCTTTTCCGACGTTGTATGTGTGCTGCACTGTGCAGAACACATTAAAAGTAGGAAAACATTTTAAACTTGCCTCGCCATGGTAATTTGTACAGGAAGGGCACAATACCTGTACAAAACCTATGGTACCTCAGGCTTTCCTCCTAGCACTTTGGCACTAAGGTGTGTCTGGCGAACAGTAGTGCAAATCAGAGCAGGTGCTAAGGAGAGGGGAGGGGAGAGCCATCTCTCTGTGAATATGGTGCTCTCCTGCTCACTCCCTGTCAGACTACGCAGTGAAGCCTCTTTGGATGCTGTGCTGCATTGCCTGGCACCTTTGTGAATCTGGGCCCAAGAGTATTTTTACATACCACTTATGTGAAACGATTCCTCATTGGCCTGTCTAACAATTTCTGGGAGCAATGTCACGTGAGCCCAGCAAAAGGAATGCGGGCAATGTGTAGAGGTACTCATTATTAGAGCTACACCTTATCATAGTTTCTGTGTTTCTAGGGTTTGATTTTATCAGGGTCTCTCAGAACTCCAATTCTTTGCAGGAATATAGCTAGGCTTTGGAAACATACTCTTACTCTTCCTTGGTCCCAGTTAAAAGTGGGTGTTCCCTGGCAAGAGGAAGAAAAGGTTATGGGGAGGAAAAGGCAGATACAGCAAAGATGATAGTCACAGCTTTTTTCCTGAAACCTGACTCCAAACAGCCACAAAGTACTAGTCCTCTGTCATCAGGATCTGGATGGAGGTAATAATATTCTCTCTGGCACCTTAGACTCCCACCTGACACCTGAAAAGCATCCCTCATAGAGTGGTACAAATCAAGAAGAACTTCATTGGATCATTCTTAATCTCAAAGCACTTCAATGACTCCCCGAAGGTGCCTACACCCCTCACAAGGGGTGATTTTCATGGTGATCAAATAAGTGTACCTGGTGTGCTAGATCAAGTGCAAAGATCAAGATATCTATGGGCCTGATTCACAAAGTATACTTATACATTTGTGTATATTTACTCTTATTCGGTATTCATAAAACTGTGATTTAGATATAGCTTTACGATTGCAGAGAGTCCACAGCCAGGGCGGAGAACTTCACACATAAAAAGATTGCCATGTCCTATCTTTTTATGTGCAGACTTCGCCGCCCTGACTGCATAGCCTCCACAGTCATACGGTAACTATTAAATATCAGTTTTGTGAGTACCGAAAAAGGCGAAGGTGGAGCATCTACCCGTGGATTTTGGTGCGTTTCAAGATTTACTACTAGTAAATCTGAGATGAGGCATAACATCCTAGTTTTTTCCTCTGTCTACATATGCTGCATACACTACCACACATAGATAGAGTAAACAGCCTCAGAGGATTGTTTTTGTGAAGGAAAATGTCTCTTCCTGCAAAAAAACATTCCACAGGTTCTCTTGCACCATGGTGCCTGTATTGGCACTAGGCTTCACCCAGTGAATCAGCACAGGGAGAGATCAGAAATAATCCATATCTTAGTAGGTATGACACATTCTGCCCTCTTCCAGTCAGGCAGTGCAGCAAGTGACTTGCCGTGCTGCCTGACTTGTTAGTGTATCTGCTGCTCATTCCCCCGCAAGATCGCAGACATCCACGACAGCTTCAACAATGAGACCATCCTGACAACCACCGACACCTCAGACCCTCCAGCCAACATCCACATCAACCCCCTGCTCGCCTGGACCAACGTGAACGATGACGACACCATCAAAATCATGAGCACCATCCACTCCGGCTCCCTGTCAGACCCTTGCCCACACCACATCTTCAACAAAGCCAGCACCACCGTCACACCCCATTTCCGCAAGGGCATCAACACATCCTTCAAGACCGCAACCTTCTCAGAGAGCGCTAAGCATGCCAAGATCAACGTCCTACTCAAGAAACCCGAGGCGGATCCGAGAGACCTCTCCCATCTCCCTGCTCCTGTTCCCAGCAAAGGTCATCGAGAATATAGTCAACGACAACTGACCTGCCACCTCGAGGAGAACAACATCCTGGACCCATCCCAGTCTGGGTTCCGTAGCAACCACAGTACCGAAACCGCCCTAAACGCTGCTACCGATGACATCAGGGCCCTGCTGGACAGTGGTGAGGCCGCTGCCCTCATCCTCCTGGACCTCTCAGCCACCTTCAACACATTTTGCCACTCAGAGTGTCCGCCTTCCGCCTTTCCGATCCAAAGCCTCCGAGACCATCTGCAGCATACCCCAAGGATCCTCAATCAGCCCAACACTTTTCAACATCTACATGGCACCCCTGGCCCACGTAGCCTGACTGCACAACCTCAAAATCCTCTCCTACGCCGACGACACCCAGCTGATCCTCTCCCTCACCAAGGACCCTGTCACCGCCAAATCCAACCTCCACCAAGGAATGAAGGCCATCGCCGAATGGAGGAAGAGCAGCCGTCTGAAGCTGAACTCTGACAAGACAGAGGTCCTCATCCTCGGCTCCAGCCCCTAAGCCTGAGATGACTCCTGGTGACTGACCTCTCTGGGAGCAGCACCAACACCTACCAACCACTCACGCAATCTGGGTTAATGTTTTGAGCTTGTATAGCGCACAGCTACCCGCAGTGGGTTTCCCGGCGCTTGCTTAGGGAACCCGTCCTGGTATTCCCCTGTGAGATAACCCCGGCAGGGTATCCACAAGGTGAAAGCCAGGCATCCTGCCGCGAGGGGCCGCTGTGGAGATTAAGCAAGCTATTGCCCAGAGTCGCAGAGTGTGAACCCGTGAGTCGAGAAGGCACCGGAGCGAGAATTATCGAGTCCGTGGAATTTTTTAGCCCAAGACCCGCCGAGGCGGGGAATTGAACCCTGGTCCAAGGCCGATCTCAGCTTCCGGGTCTGCCGCCTCTAACCCCTGAGCCACACTTCTCCACTCTCTCCATGACCAAGCAAGTCAACGTTGTCTCATCCTCCTGTTTCAACACCCTCCGCATGCTCCGCAAGATCTACAGAGGGATCCCCACCGAAACAACAAGAACGGTTACCCAAGCCCTTGTCAGCAGCAGACTGGACTACGGAAACACCCTCTACGCAGGAACTTCAGCCAAACTCCTGAAACGACTACAAGGAATACAGAACGCCTCTGCACGCCTGATCATTGACTTCCCTCGCCACAGCCACATCGCACCCCACCTAAGAAACCTGCACTGGCTACCCGTCCATAAAAGGATCACCTTCAAGTTCCTCACCAATGCACGCAAGGCACTCCACAACACTGTACCGGCATACCTCAACGTACGACTCACCTTCTACACCCGGAACCGCCAACTCCGCTCAGCGGACCTCGCACTCGCTGCCTTCCCCCTCATCCGAAGAACGACCGGCGTCAGGTCATTCTCCAACCTCGCCGCAAAGACCTGGAACACCCTCCCCATCCACCTGCGGCAGACCCAGGACCTACTTACCTTCAGGAGGCTACTTAAGACCTGGCTGTTCGAGCAGTAGCAGCACCCTACTACCCCAGCGCCTTGAGACCCTCACGGGTGAGAAGTGCGCTTTATAAATGATTGATTGATTGATTGATTGATTGTGAATCTGGCTTCTCAGACTTGGCCTTCAATTCTGCTGAGGGGGATAACGAAAGTATTCTAGTGGTTTTCAGATGAGGGTATTGTGCTTATTTATTTTTATATTAATACATCTATTTCTATATGTACTCAAGTGCAAGTGTGCATTTTCTGTTTAAATTAGTGTGGAAAAATACCAGCTTCAGCTTCTTCTATTCCTTAGAAAAAATAAATGGACATATATGCAGATAAAATGTTAAAAAAATAAATATGACTCAGTACTGGAAGATACCATAACACTAAGGGGTATATTTACAAAAAATACTGAAGCGCTGTGTTATGCCAAATTTGGCAACACCACACTGCAACATTTTTAAAATGCAGGGATGCACTGTGTTTACAAAAATACGGTTCATACCTGTGTTTCTCCTAGCGCTGGCTCTAAAAAAGCTTCCTAGTTCCAGCACAAGCACCCTGCTGTCCTGTTGCAACGGTGCTTGCGTGGCAAAGGGCAATTGCTTATGTGTAGGAAGGGACAGCTTCCTGCACATAAACAATCAATAATGGCGATTTGCTCTTTCTATGTGTGCTGCAGAATGAACGCACACATAGAAAGAGCAAAAAACAGAGTGAAATAAATATTTTATCCTTGTATCACTATTCTAAGACCAGGTACTACCTGGCCTTAGCATTTGGCCCTACCACAGCCTTGTAAATCTGGGACAGCATCAAAAAGCATTGGGTGTTGCGATGGAACGACCAAAGCAACACCCATTGCCCGCCCCTTTGCCCTAGAGGACTGCAGCAGAAAGGGCATATTTACAAGGTGGCATTGAGACGCATTAAGTGACTTAGCTCTACTTTGCAAATATGAGGAATGGCGCAACACCACTGGAGTGTCAAAAAAGTGATGCTGCTGTGGCGAAAAGGGCTTTTAGGTACCCCCCTACGAGTCCTAAATTTAATACAAGGAAGTAGAGACTGAATGCAGTGGAAACGTTAATACGTGGCAAATTGTCCATTCATTGTGTAAATTTCCTATCACGTGCTATCTTCTCATTGTATATGTAACCTGAGGTTTAAAAGTTATGTTGCAAATGTTGTGACCCCAGTAGCATCAGAGGTGCCTGTCTCGTACGGTTATTAATACAGTTTAAGAATAATTTCTTCAGCCTAATTTTGGCATTTCTGGTGGATCTTACTTGAGTGGAGACTACAGATACTGTAGTTCCAATACAGATTGAGTTACTCATGTCACTCTACATGCCCTACTTTTCCATTGTCCAATATGAATGATTTTACGAAAAAAGAAAGATATGTCAATGGACACACTGCTCCAGACCCATCCTGCTTTAACCCCTTCGAAGCTAATGACGAGCTGGGCTCGTCATGGCGCTTACCTGCCGTGCGCGGATGACAAGGCCAGCTCGTCATGAAATAAAGTAAAACAGCAATTCCCAGCGCAGGACGGGAAAACGCCTAGCAGCCATGTGGTTAAGCAGGGAAGGAAATTATCAGGGCTCGAGTCGGGGTACCACGCGGGTGGACGGCGTCCCCCACTTATTTTACCGGGGGACGCCGTTCACCCTGCCAAACAGCTGGACTTCACTCTTTGGCCTCTCTGGGACGAGGAGCTTGGCACTTTTCGTGATGTCACTTCCTGTTGTGACGTCACTTCCGGTGACAGCGTCCCTCCACTTTTTATTTTTACGACTTGTGCCCTGGTAATTATTATTTGTAATGCAAACTGACAGACAATCTTTCGAACAGAATTGACAAAGATAGAATCCATGTTCTCCAATATTGAAAAATAATATAAGTCATCATTTTAGGCAAATGCAGAAAACGCAGGTAAAAGCAAAGGAAAATCGACAAAAAAGTGAGTAACCCAGCTTGTGCTCTTATTTATGATATTATCCTGCCATCATGTGGCGAAAATTTAGTTAGCATGGCTTATTTTGAAAGAATGTCATGTTATTTGCGTTAATCAATATTCTACTGCTACACCTCTGCATTGGAATTTCTCCAAATAAAGGGCCTCATTTACAAAAATACGGATAGAGCAGCGCTGCAAGTAAATTTGTTGCAGTGCCCTACGCCAATTCGTAACTGCAGGAATGTATCATATTCACAAGATACGGAGCATCCCTGTCCTTTCAGCCGGTGCACAATTTGCAGCCGAGTGCCAATGCAGGCAAGGGAGTAGCCTGAAAAAAATACCCCCCACTTTGATCCATGTAAAGCATGTTTTAAGGGTTTGTCTGCATATTATCAAGCACAGCGTTAGAATTATGGCCGCTTTAGCGGCAGAAAACTGCTGCTAAAGCAGCGATAATGGGCTTGATAATATGCCGTAGAGAATTCCAATAGAAGCCAATGTTGACACCAGAACATGGGCTTCGCTTGGAATTATCAAGGACATATTATCAAGCCCATTATCGCCGCTTTAGCAGCAGTTTTCTGCCACTAAAGCAGCGATAATTTTAACGCAGTTTCTTGATAATATGCCCCTACATATTTACCAGTATAGACCTATTTGTTTCATTCATTCAATCTTCTTCTATCTTTTCATACTCCTTTTGTTCCTTCGTTACATCATCTTTCTCTTGTTTTTATGTGTATTTCATTCTTTATTTCCTTCTGTCTATTCTTCCCTCGTCCTACTAGTCCTTTTCTCTAGCTTTCTGTCCATCTTAATATCAGTTTATTCTTATGTTGCTCCTGGCATTCTTTCACACCAACTTTGTATCTTGTTTTTTATTCCTTGCATTCATCAATTCTTTCTTTCTCTTCTTTCCTTCAATCATCCATCCTTTCATCTCACATTTCTTATTTTATTTCATTACATTTGTCTGCTGTTCATCTTTGATTTTTTCTTTCTGTCTTTGATCTTTCATTTTCTTCTTTCCACCATTCATTCTGTATTTTCTTCCTTCCTTTTCTTTTCTAACACCCTCTTTTCTTCTTTCCTGTGTTCATGTGTACCCCTTTTCCTGCATTCTTCCTTTTCTACTGAGGCTGATGACGGAGCGGTTCCGTCATCAGCGAGGAACGGGTTAAATTGGGTGATGACAATTCAATGCCGGTGCTGAGCACCCGAAACCAATTAAGTGCCGGTGCTGAGCAGCGGAAACTACCGGCTACTAATAAGCACTGGTTATGTGGCACTTTGAAAACTAGCTTGCAGCAATACTTTATGCATAGACTTTGCATGTAAATATGAAGCAGACGTCACTTGAATTCATGACACCAAGGCCCAGATTCGCAAAGGTTTAGTGTTGGGTTAGAGTTACTTTTTTAATGCACACCCAACGCTAAACCTGTTTGGGGATTAATAAACCAATGCAAATTGGTATTTGCATTGGTTGGTATAGAAAAATAGCACAAAGCAGGGTGAAACGCTGCTTCGCATTAATTTGCATCACTTTGCGCCAAGGGGGCCTTACATGGGTGGTACACAGGCATTCCCATGTAACCACCCATGCTTTTGACACAAAACCCTATCTACTAACATTACTAGATAGGGTTTGGCTCTCAAAATTAACACTGCTGAAAAGCAGGCATTAAAAAGAGAAATGTCGTAATTTCTCCTTTCTTTTCCGACGTTGTATGTGTGCTGCACTGTGCAGCACACATTAAAAGTAGGAAAACATTTTAAACTTGCCTAGCCATGGTAGTTTGTACAGGAAGGGTACCTTTCCTGTACAAAACATATGGTACCTCAGGCTTTCCTCCTAGCACTATGGCCCTAAGGTGTGTGGCTGGCAAAGAGTAGTACAAATCAGAGCGGGTGCTAAGGAGAGGGGAGGAGAGAGCCATATCTCTGTGAATATGGTGCTCTCCTGCTCACTCCCTGTCAGACTACGCAGTGCAGCCTCTTTGGCTGCTGCGCTGCATTGCCTGGCACCTTTGTGAATCTGGGCCCAAGAATATTTTTACATACCACTTATGTGATACGATTCCTCATTGGCCTGTCTAACAATTTCTGGGAGCAATGTCACGCGCACCCAGCAAAAGGAATGCGGGCAATGTGTAGGGATACTCATTGTTAGAGCTACACCTTATCATAGTTTCTGTGTTTCTAGGGCTTGCTTTTATCAGGGTCTCTCAGAACTCCAATTCTTTGCAGGAATATAGCTAGGCTTTGGGAAACATACTCTTACTCTTCCTTTGTCCCAGTTAAAGTGGGTGTTCCCTGGCAAGAGGAAGAAAAGGTTATGGGGAGAAAAAGGCAGATACAGCAAAGATGATAGTTACCGCTTTTTTCCTGAAACCTGACTCCAAACAGCCACGATGTACTAGTCCTCCGGCATCAGGATCTGGATGGAGGTAATAATATTCTCGCTGGCACCTTAGACTCCCACCTGACACCTGAAAAGCATCCCCCATAGAGTGGTACAAATCAAGAAGAACTTCATTGGATCATTCTTAATCTCAAAGCACTTCAATGACTCCCCTTAGGAGCCTACACCCCTCACAAGGGGTGATTTTCATGGTGATCAAATAAGTGTACCTGGTGTGCTAGATCAAGATCAAGGGCAAAGATCAAGATCTCTATGGGCCTGATTCACAAAGTATACTTACACATTTGTGTATATTTACTCTTATTCGGTATTCAGAAAACTGTGATTTAGATATAGCTTTACGATTGCAGAGAGTCCACAGCCAGGGCAGAGAACTTCACACATAAAAAGATTGCCATGTCCAATCTTTTTATGTGCAGACTTCACTGCCCTGACTGCATAGCCTCCACAGTCATACGGTAACTATTAAATATCAGTTTTGTGAGTACCGAAAAAGGCGAAGGTGGAGCATCTACCCGTGGATTTTGGTGCGTTTCAAGATTTACTACGACTAGTAAATCTGAGATGAGGCATAACATCCTAGTTTTTTCCTCTGTCTACATATGCTGCATACACTACCATACATAGATAGAGTAAACAGCCTCAGAGGATTGTTTTTGTGAAGGAAAAAGTCTCTTCCTGCAAAAAAACATTCCACAGGCTCTCTTGCACCATGGTGCCTGTATTGGGACTAGGCTTCACCCAGTGAATCAGCACAGGGAGAGATCAGAAATAATCCATATCTTAGTAGGTATGACACATTCTGCCCTCTTCCAGTCAGGCAGTGCAGCAAGATGTCTTGCCGTGCTGCCTGACTTGTTAGTATATCTGCTCCTCATTCCCCCGCAAGATCGCAGATATCCACGACAGCTTCAACAATGAGACCATCCTGACAACCATCGACACCTCAAACCCTCCAGCCAACATCCACATCAACCCCCTGCTCGCCTGGACCAACGTGAACAATGACGACACCATCAAAATCATGAGCACCATCCACTCCGGCTCCCCGTCAGACCCTTGCCCACACCACATCTTCAACAAAGCCAGCACCACCATCGCACCCTATTTCTGCAAGGTCATCAACACATCCTTCAAGACCGCAACCTTCTCAGAAACCTGAAAGCATGCCAAGATCAACGTCCTACTCAAGAAACCCAAGGCGGATCCGAGAGACCTCTCCCATCTCCCTGCTCCTGATCCCAGCAAAGGTCATTGAGAATATAGTCAACGGACAACTGACCTGCCACCTCGAGGGGAACAACATCCTGGACCCATCCCTGTCTGGGTTCCGTAGCAACCACAGTACCGAAACCGCCCTAAACGCTGCCACCGATGACATCAGGGCCCTGCTGGACAGTGGTGAGGCCGCTGCCCTCATCCTCCTGGACCTCTCAGCCACCTTCAACACAGTTTGCCACCCAGAGTGTCCGCCTCCCGCCTTTCCAATCCAAAACCTCTGAGATCATCTGCAGCATACCCCAAGGATCCTCACTCAGCCCAACACTTTTCAACATCTACATGGCACCCCTGGCCCATGTAGCCTGACTGCACACCCTCAAAATCATCTCCTACGCCGACGACACCCAGCTGATCCTCTCCCTCACCAAGGACCCTGTCACCGCCAAAACCAACCTCCACCAAGGAATGAAGGCCATCGCCGAATGGATGAAGAGCAGCCGTCTGAAGCTGAACTCTGACAAGACAGAGGTCCTCATCCTCGGCTCCACCCCCTCAGCCTGAGAGGACTCCTGGTGACTGACCTCTCTGGGAGCAGCCCTGACACCTACCAACCACTCACGCAATCTGGGGTTCACCCTCGACTCCACTCTCTCCATGACCAAGCAAGTCAACGTCGTCTCATCCTCCTGTTTCAACACCCTCCGCATGCTCCGCAAGATCTACAGATGGATCCCCACCGAAACAACAAGAACGGTTACCCAAGCCCTTGTCAGCAGCAGACTGGACTACGGAAACACCCTCTACACAGGAACTTCAGCCAAACTCCTGAAACGACTAAAAGGCATACAGAACGCCTCTGCACACCTGATCATTGACATCCCTCGCCACAGCCACATCATCCCCCACCTAAGAAACCTGCACTGGCTACCCGTCCACAAAAGGATCATTTTCAAGTTCCTCACCAATGCACACAAGGCACTCCACAACACTGTACCGGCATACCTCAACATACGACTCACCTTCTACACCTGGACCCGTACACAAAAGGATCACCTTAAAGCTCCTCACCAATGCACACAAGGCACTCCACAACACTGTACCGGCATACCTCAACGTGCGACTCACCTTCTACACCCGGAACCGCCAACTCCGCTCAGCGGACCTCGCACTCGCTGCCGTCCCCCTCATCCGAAGAAGGACCGGCGTCAGATCGTACTCCAACCTCGCCGCAAAGACCTGGAACACCCTCCCCATCCACCAGCGGCACACACAGGACCTACTTACCTTCAGGAGGCTACTTAAGACCTGGCTGTTCGAGCAGTAGCAGCACCCTACTACCCCAGCGCCTTGAGACCCTCACGGGTGAGAAGTGCGTTTTATAAATGATTGATTGATTGATTGATTGATTGATTGATTGATTGTGAATCTGGCTTCTCAGACTTGGCCTTCAATTCTACTGAGGGGGATAACGAAAGTATTCTTGTGGTTTTCAGATGAGGGTATTGTGCTTATTTATTTTAATATTAATACATCTATTTCTATATGTACTCAAGTGCAAGTGTGCATTTTCTGTTTAAATTAGTGTGGAAAAATACCAGTTTCAGCTTCTTCTATTACTTAGAAAAAATAAATGGACATATATGCAGATAAAATGTTAAAAAAATAAATGTGACTCAGTACTGGAAGATACCATAACACTAAGGGGTATATTTACAAAAAAGGCTGAAGCGCTGTGTCATGCCAAATTTGGCAACACCACACTGCAACATTTTTTAAATTCAGGGATGCACTGTGTTTACAAAAATACGGTGCACACCTGTGTTTCTCCTAGCGCTGGCTCTAAAAAAAACTTCCCAGTTCCAGCACAAGCACCCTGCTGTCCTGTTGCAAGGGTGCTTGCGTGGCAAAGGGCAATTGCTTATGTGTAGGAAGGGACAGCTTCCTGCACATAAACAATCAATAATGGCGATTTGCTCTTTCTATGTGTGCTGCAGAATGAATGCACACATAGAAAGAGCAAAAAACAGAGTGAAATAAATAATTTATCCTCGTATCGCTATTCTAAGACCAGGTACTTCCTGGCCTTAGCATTTGGCCCTACCACAGCCTTGTAAATCTGGGACAGCATCAAAAAGCATTGGGTGTTGTGATGGAACGACCAAAGCAACACCCATTGTCCGCCCCTTTGCCCTAGAGGACTGCAGCAGAAAGGGCATATTTACAAGGTGGCATTGAGACACATTAAGTGACTTAGCTCTACTTTGCAAATATGAGGAATGGCGCAACGCCACTGGATTGTCAAAAAAGTGATGATGCTGTGGTAAAAAGGGCTTTTCGTTACCCCCCTAAGAGTCCTAAATTTAATACAAAGAAGTAGAGACTGACTGCAGTGGAAACGTTAATATGTGGCAAATTGTCCATTCATTGTGTAAATTTCCTATCACGTGCTATCGTCTCATTGTATATGTAACATGAGGTTTAATAGTGATGTTGCAAATGTTGTGATCCCAGTAGCATCAGAGGTGCCCGTCTCGTACGGTTATTAATACAGTTTAAGAATAATTTCTTCATCCTAATTTTGACATTTCTGGTGGATCTTACTTGAGTGGAGACTTGCGTGTTTATGTTAGGACTACAGATTGTAGTAAGGAGGACTACACGATGAGTAGGTTCAAGCAGGTTTATTAGAAGGAAGAACAGCTTAACAACCACAGCAGGAAACAGGTATCCTCATCATCAGTTCAGCAGACCAGTACATCTTCAAGGAGAAACATTCCAAGAAGCAAACACTCTACTGAGTGACATAGGAAAGTTCCAGATGACATAATGTAATGGAATACCACACAGATAGTTCCAATACAGATTGAGTTACTCATGTCACTCTACATGCCCTCCCTTTCCATTGTCCAATATGAATGATTTTACGAGAAAGAAAAATATGTCAATGGACACACTGCTCCAGACCCATCCTGCTTTAAGCAGGGAAGGTAATTATCAGGGCTCGAGTCGGGGTACCACGCGGTGGACCGCGTCCCCCACTTATTTTACCGGGGAGACGCCGTTCACCCTGCAAAACAGCTGGACTTCACTCTTTGGCCTCTCTGGGACGAGGAGCTTGGCACTTTTCGTGACGTCACTTCCTGTCGTGACGTCACTTCCGGTGACAGCGTCCCTCCACTTTTTATTTTTACGACTTGTGCCCTGGTAAATATTATTTGTAATGCAAACTGACAGACAATCTTTCGAGCAGAATTGACAAAGATAGAATCCATGTTCTCCAATATTGAAAAATAATATAAGTCATCATTTTAGGCAAATGCTGAAAACGCTGGTAAAAGCAAAGGAAAATCGACAAAAAAGTGAGTAACCCAGCTTCTGCACTTATTTATGATATTATCCTGCCACCATGTGGCGAAGATTTAGTTAGCATGGCTTATTTTGAAAGAATGTCATGTTATTTGCGTTAATAAATATTCTACTGCTACACCTCTGCATTGGAATTTCCCCAATTAAAGGGCCTCATTTACAAAAATAAGGGTAGAGCAGCGCTGCAAGTAAATTTGTTGCAGTGCCCTACGCCAATTCGTAACTGCAGGAATGTATCATATTCACAAGATACGAGCATCCCTGTCCTTTCAGCCGAAGCATAATTTGCAGCTGAGTGCCAATGCAGGCAAGGGAGTAGCCTGAAAAAAATACCCCCCACTTTGACCCATGTAAAGCAATAAATGTGCTAGTAAAGTGAACAATCTCAAACATTCCTATGAAGTGCCATGTGATCTGTACCCATGGGAAAAATTGCAGAAAATGGTGCAAAATGATGACATTATGGCATGTTTTAAGGGTTTGTCTGAATATTATCAAGCACAGCGTTAAAATTATGGCCACTTTAGCGGCAGAAAACTGCTGCTAAAGCAGCGATAATGGGCTTGATAATATGCCATAGAGAATTCCAATAGAACCAATGTTGACACCAGAACATGGGCTTCGCTTGGAATTATCAAGGGCATATTATCAAGCCCATTATTGCATCTTTAGCAGCAGTTTTCTGCCGCTAAAGCAGCGATAATTTTAACGCAGTTTCTTGATAATATGCCCCTACATATGTACCAGTATAGACCTATTTGTTTCATTCATTCAATCTTCTATTATATTTTCATACTCCTTTTGTTCCTTCGTTACATCATCTTTCTGTTGTTTTTATGTGTATTTTATTCTTTATTTCCTTCTGTCTATTCTTCCCTCGTCCTACCAGTCCTTTTCTCTAGCTTTCTGTCCATCTTAATATCAGTTTATTCTTATGTTGCTCCTGGCATTCTTTCACACCAACTTTGTATCTTGTTTTTTATTCCTTGCATTCATCAATTCTTTCTTTCTCTTCTTTCCTTCAATCATCCATCCTTTCATCTCACATTTCTTATTTTATTTCATTACATTTGTCTGCTGTTCATATTTGAATTTTTCTTTCTGTCTTTGATCTTTCCTTTTCTTCTTCCCACCATTCATTCTATATTTTCTTCCTTCCTTTTCTTTTCGAACACCCTCCTTTCTTCTTTCCTGTGTTCATGTGTACCCCTTTTCCGGCATTCTTCCTTTTCTACCGGGGCTGATAACGGAGCGGTTCCGGCATCAGCGAGGAACGGGTTAAATGTGGTGATGACAAATCAATGCCGGTGCTGAGCACCCGAAACCAATTAAGTGCCGGTGCTGAGCAGCGGAAACCACCGGCTACTATTAAGCACTGGTTATGTTGCACTTTCAAAACTAGCTTGCAGCAATACTTCATGCATAGTCTTTGCATGTAAATGTGAAGCTGACGACACTTGAATTCATGACACCAAGGCCCAGATTCGCAAAGGTTTAGTGTTGGGTTAGAGTTACTTTTTAATGCACACCCAACGCTCAACCTGTTTGGGGATTAACAAACCAATGCAAATTGGTATTTGCATTGGTTGGTATAGAAAAATAGCACAAAACAGGGTGAAACGCTGCTTCGCATTAATTTGCATCACTTTGCGCCAAGGGGGCCTTACATGGGTGGTACACAGGCGTTCCCATGTAACCACCCATGCTATTGACACAAAACCCTATCTACTAACATTACTATATAGGGTTTAGCTTTCAAAATTAACACTGCTGAAAAGCAGGCATTAAAAAGAGAAATGTCTTAATTTCTCCTTTCTTTTCTGACGTTGTATGTGTGCTTAACTGTGCATCACACATTAAAAGTAGGAAAACATTTTAAACTTGCCTAGCCATGGTAGTTTGTACAGGAAGGGTACCTTTCCTGTACAAAACCTATGGTACCTCAGGCTTTTCACATTGCACTATGGCACTAAGATGTGTGGCTGGCGAACAGTAGTACAAATCAGAGCGGGTGCTAAGGAGAGGGGAGGAGAGAGCCATCTCTCTGTGAATATGGTGCTCTCCTGCTCACTCCCTGTCACACAACGCAGTGCAGCCTCTTTGGATGCTGCCCTGCATTGCCTGGCACCTTTTTGAATCTGGGCCCCAGAGTATTTTTACATACCACTTATGTGATACGATTCCTCATTGGTCTGTCTAACAATTTTTGGGAGCAATCTCACGCGAGCCCAGCAAAAGGAATGCGGGCAATGTGTAGAGATACTCATTATTAGAGCTACACCTTATCATAGTTTCTGTGTTTCTAGGGCTTGCTTTTATCAGGGTCTCTCAGAACTCCAATTCTTTGCAGGAAAATAGCTAGGCTTTGGGAAACATACTCTTACTCTTCCTTGGTCCCAGTTAAAGTGGTTGTTCCCTGGCAAGAGGAAGAAAAGGTTATGGGGAGGAAAAGGCAGATACAGCAAAGATTATAGTCATAGCTTTTTTTCCTGAAACCTGACTTCAAACAGCCACCGAAGTACTTGTCCTCCGGCATCAGGATCTGGATGGATGTAATAATATTCTCGCTGGCACCTTAGAATCCCACCTGACACCCGAAAAACATCCCCCACAGAGCGGTAAAAATCAAGGGACGTGAAGAATTTCATTGGATCATTCTTAATCTCAAAGCACTTCAATGACTCCCCTTAGGTGCCTACACCCCTCACAAGGGGTGATTTTCATGGTGATCAAATAAGTGTACCTGGTGTGCTAGATCAAGATCAAGTGCAAAGATCAAGATCTCTATGGGCCTGATTCACAAAGTATACTTACACATTTGTGTATATTTACTCTTATTCGGTATTCATAAAACTGTGATTTAGATATAGCTTTACGATTGCAGAGAGTCCACAGCCAGGGCGGAGAACTTCACACATAAAAAGATTGCTATGTCCTATCTTTTTATGTGCAGACTTCACCGCCCTGACTGCATAGCCTCCACAGTCATACGGTAACTATTAAATATCAAATTTGTGAGTACCGAAAAAGGCGAAGGTGGAGCATCTACCCGTGGATTTTGGTGCATTTCAAGATTTACTACGACTAGTAAATATGAGATGAGGCATAATATCCTAGTTTTCTCCTCTGTCTACATATGCTGCATGCACTACCACACATAGATAGAGTAAACAGCCTCAGAGGATTGTTTTTGTGAAGGAAAATGTCTCTTCCTGCAAAAAAACATTCCACAGGCTCTCTTGCACCATGGTGCCTGTATTGACACTAGGCTTCACCCAGTGAATCAGCACAGGGAGAGATCAGGAATAATCCATATCTTAGTAGGTATGAAACATTCTGCCCTCTTCCAGTCAGGCAGTGCAGCAAGTTGTCTTGCCGTGCTGCCTGACTTGTTAATATATCTGCTCCTCATTCCGCCGCAAGATCGTAGACATCCACGACAGCTTCAACAATGAGACCATCCTGACAACCACCGACACCTCAGACCCTCCAGCCAACATCCACATCAACCCCCTGCTCGCCTGGACCAACGTGAACGATGACGACACCATCAAAATCATGAGCACCATCCACTCCGGCTCCCCGTCAGACCCTTACCCACACCACATCTTCAACAAAGCCAGCACCACCATCGCACCCCATTTCCGCAAGGTCTTCAACACATCCTTCAAGACCACAAACTTCTCAGAGAGCTGGAAGCATGCCAAGATCAACGTCCTACTCAAGAAACCCAAGGCGGATCCGAGAGACCTCTCCCATCTCCCTGCTCCTGTTCCCAGCAAAGGTCATCGAGAATATAGTCAATGGACAACTGACCTGCCACCTCGAGGAGAACAACATCCTGGACCAATCCCAGTCTGGGTTCCGTAGCAACCACAGTACCGAAACCGCCCTAATCGCTGCCACCGATGACATCAGGGCCCTGCTGGACAGAGGTGAGGCCGCTGCCCTCATCCTCCTGGACCTCTCAGCCACCTTCAACACAGTTTGCCACCCAGAGTGTCCGCCTCCCGCCTTTCTGATCCAAAGCCTCCGAGATCATCTGCAGCATACCCCAAGGATCCTCCCTCAGCCCAACACTTTTCAACATCTACATGGCACCCCTGGCCCACGTAGCCTGACTGCACAACCTCAAAATCATCACCTACGCCGACGACACCCAGCTGATCCTCTCCCTCACCAAGGACCCTGTCACCGCCAAAACCAACCTCCACCAAGGAGTGAAGGCCATCGCCAAATGGATGAAGAGCTGCCGTCTGAAGCTGAACTCTGACAAGACAGAGGTTCTCCTCCTCGGCTTCACCCCCTCAGCCTGACATGACTCCTGGTGACTGACCTCTCTGGGAGCAGCATCGACACCTACCAACTACTCACGCAATCTGGGGTTCACCCTCGACTCCACTCTCTCCATGACCAAGCAAGTCAACGTCGTCTCATCCTCCTTTTCAACACTCTCCGCATGCTCCACAAGATCTACAGATGGCTCCCCACCGAAACAACAAGAACGGTTACCCAAGCCCTTGTCAGCAGCAGACTGGACTACGGGAAGACCCTCTACGCAGGAACTTCAGCCAAACTCCTGAAACGACTACAATGCATACAGAACGCCTCTGCACACCTGATCATTGACATCCCTCGCCACAGCCACATCACACCCCACCTAAGAAACCTGCAGTGGCTACCCGTCCACAAAAGGATCACCTTAAAGCTCCTCACCAATGCACACAAGGCACTCCACAACACTGTACCGGCATACCTCAACGTACGACTCACCTTCTACACCCGGAACCGCCAACTCCGCTCAGCGGACCTCGCACTCGCTGCCGTTCCCCTCATCCAAAGAACGACCGGCGTCAGATCGTTCTCCAACCTCGCCGCAAAGACCTGAAACAACCTCCCCATCCACCTGCGGCAGACCCAGGACCTACTTACCTTCAGGAGGCTACTTAAGACCTGGCTGTTCGAGCAGTAGCAGCACCCTACTACCCCAGCGCCTTGAGACCCTCAAGGGTGAGAAGTGCACTTTAGAAATGATTGATTGATTGATTGATTGATTGATTGATTGTGAATCTGGCTTCTCAGACTTGGCCTTCAATTCTGCTGAGGGGGATAACGAAAGTATTCTTGTGGTTTTCAGATGAGGGTATTGTGTTTATTTATTTTTATATTAATACATCTATTTCTATATGTACTCAAGTGCAAGTGTGCATTTTCTGTTTAAATTAGTGTGGAAAAATACCAGCTTCAGCTTCTTCTATTCCTTAGAGAAAATAAATGAACATATATGCAGATAAAATGTTAAAAAAATAAATATAACTTAGTACTGGAAGATACCATAACACTAAGGGGTACATTTACAAAAAAAGCTGAAGCGCTGTGTTATGCCAAATTTGGCAACACCACACTACAACATTTGTAAAATGCAGGGATGCACTGTGTTTACAAAAATACGGTGAACACCTGTGTTTCTCCTAGCGCTGGCTCTAAAAAAGCTTCCTAGTTCCAGCACAAGCACCCTGCTGTCCTGTTGCAAGGGTGATTGCGTGGCAAAGGGCAATTGCTTATGTGTAGGAAGGGACAGCTTCCTGCACATAAACAATCAATAATGGCGATTTGCTCTTTCTATGTGTGCTGCAGAATGAAAGCACACATAGAAAGAGCAAAAAAAAGAGTGAAATAATTTATCCTCGTATCTCTATTCTAAGACCAGGTACTACCTGGCCTTAGCATTTGGCCCTACCACAGCCTTGTAAATCTGGGACAGCATCAAAAA
The DNA here is from genome assembly GCF_964263255.1 of Lissotriton vulgaris. Classification (NCBI taxonomy): domain Eukaryota; kingdom Metazoa; phylum Chordata; class Amphibia; order Caudata; family Salamandridae; genus Lissotriton; species Lissotriton vulgaris. Next base: position 1,476,423,835 of record NC_141685.1, read on the forward strand.
GCACTGGGTGCAATGGAACGACCAAAGCAACACCCATTGCCCTAGAGGACTGCGGCAGAAAGGGGCATATTTATAAGGTGGCATTGAGACAAATTAAGTGACTTAGCTCTACTTTGCAAATATGAGGAATGGTGCAACACCACTGGAGTGTCAAAAAAGTGATGCTGCTGTGGCAAAAAGGGCTTTTAGGTACCTCCCTACTTGTCCTAAATTTAATACAAGGAAGTAGAGACTGACTGCAGTGGAAACGTTAATATGTGACAAATTGTCCATTCAATGTGTAAATTTCCTATCACGTGCTATCTTGTCATTATATACGTAACCTGAGGTTTAATAGTGATGTTGCAAATGTGTGACCCCAGTAGCATCAGAGGTGCCTGTCTCGTACGGTTATTAATACAGTTTAAGAATAATTTCTTCATTCTAATTTTGACATTTCTGGCGGATCTTACTTGAGTGGAGACTTGGGTGTTTATGTTAGGACTAAAGATATTGTAGTTCCAATACAGATTGAGTTACTCATGTCACTCTACATTCCCTACTTTTCCATTGTCCAATATGAATAATTTTACGAAAAAAGAAAGATATGTCAATGGACACACTGCTCCAGACCCATCCTGCTTTAAGCAGGGAAGGTAATTTTCAGGGGTACTACGCGGGTGGACGGCGTCCCCCCACTTATTTTACCAGGGGGACATCTTTCCCCTGCCAAACAGCTGGACTTCACTCTTTGGCCTCTCTGGGAAGAGGAGCTCTGCACTTTTCGTGACGTCACTTCCTGTCGTGACGTCACTTCCGGTGACAGCTTCCCCCCACTTTTTTTTTTAACACTTGTGGCCTGGTAATTATTATTTGTAATGAAAACTGACAGACAATCTTTTGAGCAGAATTGACGAAGATAGAATCCATGTTCTCCAATATTGAAAAATAATATAAGTCATCATTTTAGGCAAATGCAGAAAACGCAGGTAAAAGTAAAGGAAAATCGACAAAAAAGTGAGTAACCCAGCTTGTGCACTTATTTATGATATTATACTGCCATCATGTGGCCAGAATTTAGTTAGCATGGCTTATTTTGAAAGAATTTCATGTTATTTGCGTTAATAAATATTCTACTGCTACACCTCTGAATTGGAATTTCTCCAAACAAAGGGCCTCATTTACAAAAATAAGGGTAGAGCAGTGCTGCAAGTAAATTTGTTGCAGTGCCCTACGCCAATTCGTAACTGCAGGAATCTATCGTATTCACAAGATACGGAGCATCCCTGTCTTTTCAGCCGGTGCACAATATGCAGTTGAGTGCCAATGCAGTAGCCTGAAAAAAAATACCCCCCACTTTGACCCATGTAAAGCAATAAATGTGCTAGTAAAGTGAACAATCTCATACATTCCTATGAAGTGCCATGTGAATTGTACCCATGGGAAATTATTGCAGAAAATGGTGTAAAATGATGACATTATGGCATGTTTTAAAGGGTTTGCATGCATATTATCAAGCACAGCGTTATGTTTATGGCCGCTTTAGCGGCAGAAAACTGCTGCTAAAGCGGCGATAATGGGCTTGATAATATGCCGTAGAGAATTCCAATAGAAGCCCATGTTGACACCAGAACATGGGCTTCGCTTGGAATAATCAAGGGCATATTATCAAGCCCATTCTTGCCGCTTTAGCAGCAGTTTCTGCTGCTAAAGCAGCGATACTTTTAAAGCAGTTTCTTGATAATATGCCCCTACATATTTACCACGATAGACCTATTTGTTTCATTCATTCAATCTTCTTCTATCTTTTCATACTCCTTTTGTTCCTTCGTTACATCATCTTTCTCTTGTTTTTATGTGTATTTCATTCTTTATTTCCTTCTGTCTATTCTTCCCTCGTCCTACTAGTCCTTTTCTCTAGCTTTCTGTCCATCTTAATATCAGTTTATTCTTATGTTGCTCCTGGCATTCTTTCACACCAACTTTGCATCTTGTTTTTTATTCCTTGCATTCATCAATTCTTTCTTTCTCTTCTTTCCTTCAATCATCCATCCTTTCATCTCACATTTCTTATTTTATTTCATTACATTTGTCTGCTGTTCATATTTGAATTTTTCTTTCTATCTTTGATCTTTCCTTTTCTTCTTCCCACCATTCATTCTATATTTTTTTCCTTCCTTTTCTTTTCGAACACCCTCCTTTCTTCTTTCCTGTGTTCATGTGTACCCCTTTTCCTGCATTCTTCCTTTTCTACCGAGGCTGATGACGGAGCGGTTTCGGCATCAGCGAGGAACGGGTTAAATGTGGTGATGACAAATCAATGCCGGTGCTGAGCACCCGAAACCAATTAAGTGCCGGTGCTGAGCAGCGGAAACCACCGGCTACTATTAAGCACTGGTTATGTGGCACTTTGAAAACTAGCTTGCAGCAATACTTCATGCATAGTCTTTGCATGTAAATGTGAAGCAGACGTCACTTGAATTCATGACACCAAGGCCCAGATTCGCAAAGGTTTAGTGTTGGGTTAGAGTTACTTTTTAATGCACACCCAACGCTCAACCTGTTTGGGGATTAACAAACCAATGCAAATTGGTATTTGCATTGGTTGGTATAGAATAATAGCACAAAGCAGGGTGAAACGCTGCTTCGCATTAATTTGCATCACTTTGCGCCAAGGGGGCCTTACATGGGTGGTACACAGGCGTTCCCATGTAACCACCCATGCTATTGACACAAAACCCTATCTACTAACATTACTATATAGGGTTTAGCTCTCAAAATTAACACTGCTGAAAATCAGGCATTAAAAAGAGAAATGTCTTAATTTCTCCTTTCTTTTCCGACGTTGTATGCGTGCTGCACTGTGCAGCACACATTAAAAGTAGGAAAACATTTTAAACTTGCCTAGCAATGGTAGTTTGTACAGGAAGGGTACCTTTCCTGTACAAAACCTATGGTACCTCAGGCTTTTCACATTGCACTATGGCACTAAGATGTGTGGCTGGCGAACAGTAATACAAATCAGAGCGGGTGCTAAGGAGAGGGGAGGAGAGAGCCTTCTCTCTGTGAATATGGTGCTCTCCTGCTCACTCCCTGTCAGACTACGCAGTGCAGCCTCTTTGGATGCTGCGCTGCATTGCCTGGCACCTTTGTGAATCTGGGCCCAAGAATATTTTTACATACCACTTATGTGATACGATTCCTCATTTGCTTGTCTAACAATTTTTGGGAGCAATGTCATGCGCGCCCAGCGAAAGGGATGCGGGCAATGTGTAGAGATACTCATTTTTAGAGCTACACTTATCATAGTTTCTGTGTTTCTAGGGCTTGCTTTTATCAGGGTCTCTCAGAACTCCAATTCTTTGCAGGAATATAGCTAGGCTTTGGGAAAAATACTCTTACTCTTCCTTGGTCCCAGTTAAAAGTGGGTGTTCCCTGGCAAGAGGAAGAAAAGGTTATGGGGAGGAAAAGGCAGATACAGCAAAGATGATAGTCACAGCTTTTTTCCTGAAACCTGACTCCAAACAGCCATGAAGTACTAGTCCTCCGGCATCAGGATCTGGATGGAGGTAATAATATTCTCTCTGGCACCTTAGACTCCCACCTGACACCTGAAAAGCATCCCTCATAAAGTGGTACAAATCAAGAAGAACTTCATTGGATCATTCTTAATCTCAAAGCACTTCAATGACTCCCCTTAGGAGCCTACACCCCTCACAAGGGGTGATTTTCATGGTGATCAAATAAGTGTACCTGGTGTGCTAGATCAAGATCAAGTGCAAAGATCAAGATCTCTATGGGCCTGATTCACAAAGCATACTTACACATTTGTGTATATTTACTCTTTTTCGGTATTCAGAAAACTGTGATTTAGTAATAGCTTTACGATTGCAGAGAGCCCACAGCCAGGGCGGAGAACTTCACACATAAAAAGATTGCCATGTCCTATCTTTTTTTGTGCGGACTTGACCGCCCTGACTGCATAGCCTCCACAGTCATACGGTAACTATTAAATATCAGTTTTGTGAGTACCGAAAAAGGCGAAGGTGGAGCATCTACCCGTGGATTTTGGTGCGTTTCAAGATTTACTATGACTAGTAAATCTGAGATGAGGCATAACATCCTAGTTTTTTCCTCTGTCTACATATGCTGCATACACTACCACACATAGATAGAGTAAACAGCCTCAGAGGATTGTGTTTGTGAAGGAAAATATCTCTCCCTGCAAAAAAACATTCCACAGGCTCTCTTGCACCATGGTGCCTGTATTGGCACTAGGCTTCGCCCAGTGAATCAGCACAGGGAGAGATCAGAAATAATCCATATCTTAGTAGGTATGACACATTCTGCCCTCTTCCAGTCAGGCAGTGCAGCAAGTTGTCTTGCCGTGCTGCCTGACTTGTTAGTATATCTGCTCCTCATTCCCCCGCAAGATCGCAGACATCCACGACAGCTTCAAAAATGAGACCATCCTGACAACCACTGACACCTCAGACCCTCCAGCCAACATCCACATCAACCCCCTGCTCGCCTGGACCAACGTGAACGATGACGACACCATCAAAATCATGAGCACCATCCACTCCGGCTCCCCGTCAGACCCTTGCCCACACCACATCTTCAACAAAGCCAGAACCACCATCTCACCCCATTTCCGCAAGGTCATCAACACATCCTTCAAGACCGCAACCTTCTCAGAGAGCTGGAAGCATGCCAAGATCAAGTCCTACTCAAGAAACTCAAGGCTGATCCGAGAGACCTCTCCCATCTCCCTGCTCCTGTTCCCAGCAAAGGTCATCGAGAATATAGTCAACGGACAACTGACCTGCCACCTCGAGGAGAACAAAATCCTGGACCCATCCCAGTCTGGGTTCCGTAGCAACCACAGTACCGAAACCGCCCTTAACGCTGCCACCGATGACATCAGGGCCCTGCTGGACAGTGGTGAGGCCGCTGCCCTCACCCTCCTGGACCTCTCAGCCACCTTCAACACAGTTTGCCACCCAGAGTGTCCGCCTCCCGCCTTTCCGATCCAAAGCCTCCGAGATCATCTGCAGCATACCCCAAGGATCCTCACTCAGCCCAACACTTTTCAACATCTACATGGCACCCCTGGCCCACGTAGCCTGACTGCACAACCTCAAAATCATCTCCTACACCGACGACACCCAGCTGATCCTCTCCCTCACCAAGGACCCTGTCACCGCCAAAACCAACCTCCACCAAGGAATGAAGGCCATCGCCGAATGGATGAAGAGCACCCGTCTGAAGCTGAACTCTGACAATGACAGAGGTCTCCATCCTCGGCTCCACCCCCTCAGCCTGAGATGACTCCTGGTGACTGACCTCTCTGGGAGCAGCACCGACACCTACCAACCACTCACGCAATCTGGGGTTCACCCTTGACTCCACTCTCTCCATGACCAAGCAAGTCAACGTCGTCTCATCCTCCTGTTTCAACACCCTCCGCCTGCTCCGCAAGATCTACAGATGGATCCCCACAGAAACAACAAGAACGGTTACCCAAGCCCTTGTCAGCAGCAGACTGGACTACGGAAACACCCTCTACGCAGGAACTTCAGCCAAACTCCTGAAACGACTACAAGGCATACAGAACGCCGCTGCACGCCTGATCATTGACATCCCTCACCACAGCCACATCACACCCCACCTAAGACACCTGCACTGGCTACCCGTCCACAAAAGGATCACCTTCAAGTTCCTCACCAATGCACACAAGGCACTCCACAACACTGTACCGGCATACCTCAACGTACGACTCACCTTCTAAACCCGGAACCGCCATCTCTGCTCAGCGGACCTCGCACTCGGTGCGGTCCCCCTCATCCGAAGAACGACTAGCGTCAGATCGTTCTACAACCTCGCCGCAAAGACCTGGAACACCCTCCCCAACCACCTGCAGCAGACCCAGGACCTACTTACCTTCAGGAGGCTACTTAAGACCTGGCTGTTCGAGCAGTAGCAGCACCCTACTACCCCAGCGCCTTGAGACCCTCACGGGTGAGAAGTGCGCTTTATAAATGATTGATTGATTGTGAATCTGGCTTCTCAGACTTGGCCTTCAATTCTGCTGAAGGGGATAACGAAAGTATTCTAGTGGTTTTCAGATGAGGGTATTGCGCTTATTTATTTTTATATTAATACATCAATTTCTATATGTACTCAAGTGCAAGTGTGCATTTTCTGTTTAAATTAGTGTGGAAAAATACCAGCTTCAGCTTCTTCTATTCCTTAGAAAAAATAAATGGACATATATGCAGATAAAATGTAAAAAAAAAAAATATGACTCAGTACTGGAAGATACCATAACTCTAAGGGGTATATTTACAAAAAATGCTGAAGCGCTGTGTTATGTCAAATTTGGCAACACCACACTGCAACATTTTTAAAACTCAGGGATGCACTGTGTTTACAAAAATACGGTGCACACCTGTGTTTCTCCTAGCGCTGGCTCTGAAAAAGCTTCCTAGTTCCAGCACAAGCACCCCGCTGTCCTGTTGCAACGGTGCTTGCGTGGCAAAGGGCAATTGCTTATGTGTAGGAAGGGACAGCTTCCTGCACATAAACAATCAATAATGGCGATTTGCTCTTTGTATGTGTGCTGCAGAATGAACGCACACATAGAAAGAGCAAAAAACAGAGTGAAATAAATAATTTATCCTCGTATCGCTATTCTAAGACCAGGTACTACCTGGCCTTAGCATTTGGCCCTACCACAGCCTTGTAAATCTGGGACAGCATCAAAAAGCCCTGGGTGCAATGGAACGACCAAAGCAACACCCATTGCCCTAGAGGACTGCGGCAGAAAGGGGCATATTTATAAGGTGGCATTGAGACAAATTAAGTGACTTAGCTCTACTTTGCAAATATGAGGAATGGCGCAACGCCACTGGATTGTCAAAAAAGTGATGCTGCTGTGGCAAAAAGGGCTTTTAGGTACCTCCCTACTTGTCCTAAATTTAATACAAGGAAGTAGAGACTGACTGCAGTGGAAACGTTAATATGTGACAAATTGTCCATTCAATGTGTAAATTTCCTATCACGTGCTATCTTGTCATTATATATGTAACCTGAGGTTTAATAGTGATGTTGCAAATGTTGTGACCCCAGTATCATCAGAGGTGCCTGTCTCGTACGGTTATTAATACAGTTTAAGAATAATTTCTTCATCCTAATTTTGACATTTCTGGTGGATCGTACTTGAGTGGAGACTTGAGTGTTTATGTTAGGACTACAGATATTTTAGTTCCAATACAGATTGAGTTACTCATGTCACTCTACATGCCCTACTTTTCCATTGTCCAATATGAATGATTTTACGAAAAAAGAAAGATATGTCAATGGACACACTGCTCCAGACCCATCCTGCTTTAAGCAGGGAAGGTAATTATCAGGGCTCGAGTCGGGGTACCACGCGGGTGGACGGCGTCCCCCACTTATTTTATCGGGGGGGACGCCGTTCACCCTGCCAAACAGCTGGACTTCACTCTTTGGCCTCTCTGGGACGAGGAGCTTGGCACTTTTCTTGACGTCACTTCCTGTTGTGACGTCACTTCCGGTGACAGCGTCCCTCCACTTTTTATTTTTACGACTTGTGCCCTGGTAATTAATATTTGTAATGCAAACTGACAGACAATCTTTCGAGCAGAATTGACAAAAATAGAATCCATTTTCTCCAATATTGAAAAATAATATAAGTCGTCATTTTAGGCAAATGCAGAAAACGCAGGTAAAAGCATAGGAAAATCGACAAAAAAGTGAATAACCCACCTTGTGCACTTATTTATGATATTATCCTTCCACCATGTGGCAAAAATTTAGTTAGCATGGCTTATTTTGAAAGAATGTCATGTTATTTGCGTTAATAAATATTCTACTGCTACAACTCTGCATTGGAATTTCTCCAAATAAAGGGTCTCATTTACAAAAATACGGGTAGAGCAGCTCTGCATGTAAATTTGTTGCAGTGCCCTACGCCAATTCGTGACTGCAGGAATGTATCATATTCACAAGATACGGAGCATCCCTGTCCTTTCAGCCGGTGTATAATTTGCAGCCAAGTGCCAATGCAGGCAAGGGAGTAGCCTGAAAAAAAATACCCCCCACTTTGACCCATGTAAAGCAATAAATGTGCTAGTAAAGTGAACAATCTCAAACATTCCTATGAAGTGCCATGTGAATCGTACCCATGTGAAAAAATTGCAGAAAATGGTGCAAAATGATGACATTATGGCATGTTTTAAGGGTTTGTCTGCATATTATCAAGCACAGCGTTAAAATTATGTCCGCTTTAGCGGCAGAAAACTGCTGCTAAAGCAGCGATAATGGGCTTAATAATATGCAGTAGAGAATTCCAATAGAAGCCAATGTTGACACCAGAACATGGGCTTCGCTTGGAATTATCAAGGGCATATTATCAAGCCCATTATCGCCGCTTTAGCAGCAGTTTTCTGCTGCTAAAGCAGCGATAATTTTAACGCAGTTTCTTGATAATATGCCCCTACATATTTACCAGTATAGACCTATTTGTTTCATTCATTCAATCTTCTATTATATTTTCATACTCCTTTTGTTCCTTCGTTACATCATCTTTCTGTTGTTTTTATGTGTATTTTATTCTTTATTTCCTTCTGTCTATTCTTCCCTCGTCCTACCAGTCCTTTTCTCTAGCTTTCTGTCCATCTTAATATCAGTTTATTCTTATGTTGCTCCTGGCATTCTTTCACACCAACTTTGTATCTTGTTTTTTATTCCTTGCATTCATCAATTCTTTCTTTCTCTTCTTTTCTTCAATCATCCATCCTTTCATCTCACATTTCTTATTTTATTTCATTACATTTGTCTGCTGTTCATCTTTGATTTTTTCTTTCTGTCTTTGATCTTTCCTTTTCTTCTTTCCACCATTCATTCTATATTTTCTTCCTTCCTTTTCTTTTCTAACACCCTCTTTTCTTCTTTCCTGTGTTCATGTGTACCCCTTTTCCTGCATTCTTCCTTTTCTACCGAGGCTGATGACGGAGCAGTTCCGTCATCAGCGAGGAACGGGTTAAATGTGGTGATGACAATTCAATGCCGGTGCTGAGCACCCGAAACCAATTAAGTGCCGGTGCTGAGCAGCGGAAACCACCGGCTACTATTAAGCACTGGTTATGTGGCACTTTGAAAACTAGCTTGCAGCAATACTTCATGCATAGTCTTTGCATGTAAATGTGAAGCAGACGTCACTTGAATTCATGACATCAAGGCCCAGATTCGCAAAGGTTTAGTGTTGGGTTAAAGTTACTTTTTTAATGCACACCCAACGCTCAACCTGTTTGGGGATTAACGAACCAATGCAAATTGGTATTTGCAATGGTTGGTATGGAAAAGTAGCACAAAGCAGCGTGAAACGCTGCTTCGCATTAATTTGCATCACTTTGCGCCAAGGGGGCCTTACATGGGTGGTACACAGGCGTTCCCATGTAACCACCCATGCTTTTGACACAAAACCCTATCTACTAACATTACTATATAGGGTTTAGCTCTCAAAATTAACACTGCTGAAAAGCAGGCATTAAACAGAGAAATGTCTTAATTACGCCTTTCTTTTCCGACGTTGTATGCGTGCTGCTCTATGCAGCACACATTAAAAGTAGGAAAACATTTTAAACTTGCCTGGCCATGGTAGTTTGTACAGGAAGGGTACCTTTCCTGTACAAAACCTATGGTACCTCAGGCTTTCCGCCTAGCACTATGGCCCTAAGGTGTGTGGCTTCGCTGGTGAACAGTAGTACAAATCAGAGCGGGTGCTAAGGAGCGGGGAGGAGAGACCCATCTCTCTGTGAATATGGTGCTCTCCTGCTCACTCCCTGTCAGACAACGCAGTGCACCCTCTTTTGATGCTGCGCTGCATTGCCTGGCACCTTTGTGAATCTGGGCCCAAGAGTATTTTTACATACCACTTATGTGATACGATTCCTCATTGGCCTGTCTAACAATTTCTGGTAGCAATGTCACGCTAGCCCAGCGAAAGGGATGCGGGCAATGTGTAGAGATACTCATTATTAGAGCTACACTTATCATAGTTTCTGTGTTTCTAGGGCTTGCTTTTGTCAGGGTCTCTCAGAACTCCAATTCTTTGCAGGAATATTGCTAGGCTTTGGGAAACATAGTCTTACTCTTCCTTGGTCGCAGTTAAAAGTGGGTGTTCCCTGGCAAGAGGAAGAAAAGGTTATGGGGAGGAAAAGGCAGATACAGCAAAGATGATAGTAACAGCTTTTTTCCTGAAACCTGACTCCAAACAGCCACGAAGTACTAGTCCTCCGGCATCAGGATCTGGATGGAGGTAATAATATTCTCTCTGGCACCTTAGACTCCCACCTGACACCTGAAAAGCATCCCTCATAAAGTGGTACAAATCAAGAAGAACTTCATTGGATCATTCTTAATCTCAAAGCACTTCAATGACTCCCCTTAGGAGCCTACACCCCTCACAAGGGGTGATTTTCATGGTGATCAAATAAGTGTACCTTGTGTGCTAGATCAAGATCAAGTGCAAAGATCAAGATCTCTATGGGCCTGATTCACAAAGCATACTTACACATTTGTGTGTATTTACTCTTATTCGGTATTCAGAAAACTGTGATTTAGTAATAGCTTTACGATTGCAGAAAGCCCACAGCCAGGGCGGAGAACTTCACACATAAAAAGATTGCCATGTCCTATCTTTTTATGTGCAGACTTCACCGCCCTGACTGCATAGCCTCCACAGTCATACGGTAACTATTAAATATCAGTTTTGTGAGTACCGAAAAAGGCGAAGGTGGAGCATCTACCCGTGGATTTTGGTGCGTTTCAAGATTTACTACGACTAGTAAATCTGAGATGAGGCATAACATCCTAGTTTTTTCCTCTGTCTACATATGCTGCATACACTACCACACATAGATAGAGTAAACAGCCTCAGAGGATTGTGTTTGTGAAGGAAAATGTCTCTCCCTGCAAAAAAACATTCCACAGGTTCTCTTGCACCATGGTGCCTGTATTGGCACTAGGCTTCACCCAGTGAATCAGCACAGGGAGAGATCAGGAATAATCCATATCTTAGTAGGTATGACACATTCTGCCCTCTTCCAGTCAGGCAGTGCAGCAAGTTGTCTTGCCGTGCTGCCTGACTTGTTAGTATATCTGCTCCTCATTCCCCCGCAAGATCGCAGACATCCACGACAGCTTCAACAATGAGACCACCCTGACAACCACCGACACCTCAGACCCTCCAGCCAACATCCACATCAACCCCCTGCTCGCCTGGACCAACGTGAACGATGACGACACCATCAAAATCATGAGCACCATCCACTCCGGCTCCCCGTCAGACCCTTGCCCACACCACATCTTCAACAAAGCCAGCACCACCATCGCACCCCATTTCCGCAAGGTCATCAACACATCCTTCAGGACCACAACCTTCTCAGAGAGCTGGAAGCATGCCAAGATCAACGTCCTACTCAAGAAACCCAAGGCGGATCCGAGAGACCTCTCCCATCTCCCTGCTCCTGTTCCCAGCAAAGGTAATCGAGAATATAGTCAACGGACAACTGACCTGCCACGTCGAGGAGAACAACATCCTGGACCAATCCAAGTCTGGGTTCCGTAGCAACCACAGTACCGAAACCGCCCTAATCACTGCCACCAATTACATCAGGGCCCTGCTGGACAGTGGTGAGGCCACTGCCCTCATCCTCCTGGACCTCTCAGCCACCTTCAACAAGCCTCCGAGATCATCTGCAGCATACCCCAAGGATCCTCCCTCAGCCCAACACTTTTCAACATCTACATGGCACCCCTGGCCCATGTAGCCTGACTGCGCAACCTCAAAATCATCTCCTACGCCGACGACACCCAGCTGATCCTCTCCCTCACCAAGGACCCTGTCACCGCCAAAACCAACCTCCACCAAGGAGTGAAGGCCATCGCCGAATGGATGAAGAGCTGCTGTCTGAAGCTGAACTCTGACAAGACACAGGTCCTCCTCCTCGGCTCCACCCCCTCAGCCTGAGATGACTCCTGGTGACTAACCTCTCTGGGAGCAGCACCGACACCTACCAACCACTCACGCAATCTGGGGTTCACCCTCGACTCCACTCTCTTCATGACCAAACAAGTCAACGTCGTCTCATCCTCCTGTTTCAACACTCTCTGCATGCTCTGCAAGATCTACAGATGGATCCCCACCGAAACAACAAGTACGGTTACCCAAGCCCTTGTCAGCAGCAGACTGGACTACGGGAACACCCTCTACGCAGGAACTTCATCCAAACTCCTGAAACGACTACAACGCATACAGAACGCCTCTGCACGCCTGATCATTGACATCCCTCGCCACAGCCACATCACACCCCACCTAAGAAACCTGCAGTGGCTACCCGTCCACAAAAGGATCACCTTAAAGCTCCTCACCAATGCACACAAGGCACTCCACAACACTGTACCGGCATACCTCAACGTACGACTCACCTTCTACACCCAGAACCGACAACTCCGCTCAGCGGACCTCGCACTCGCTGCTGTTCCCCTCATCCAAAGAACGACCGGCGTCAGATCGTTCTCCAACCTCGCCGCAAAGACCTGGAACACCCTCCCCATCCACCTGCGGCAGACCCAGGACCTACTTAGCTTCAGGAGGCTACTTAAGACCTGGCTGTTCGAGCAGTAGCAGCACCCTACTACCCCAGCGCCTTGAGACCCTCACGGGTGAGAAGTGCACTTTATAAATGATTGATTGATTGATTGATTGATTGTGAATCTGGCTTCTCAGACTTGGCCTTCAATTCTGCTGAGGGGGATAACGAAAGTAATCTTGTGGTTTTCAGATGAGGGTATTGTGTTTATTTATTTTTATATTAATACAACTATTTCTATATGTACTCAAGTGCAAGTGTGCATTTTCTGTTTAAATTAGTGTGGAAAAATACCAGCTTCAGCTTCTTCTATTCCTTAGAGAAAATAAATGAACATATATGCAGATAAAATGTTAAAAAAATAAATATGACTCAGTACTGGAAGATACCATAACACTAAGGGGTATATTTACAAAAAATACTGAAGCGCTGTGTTATGCCAAATTTGGCAACACCACACTGCAACATTTTTAAAATGCAGGGATGCACTGTGTTTACAAAAATACGGTGCACACCTGTGTTTCTCCTAGCGCTGGCTCTAAAAAGCTTCCTAGTTCCAGCACAAGCACCCCGCTGTCCTTTTGCAAGGGTGATTGCGTGGCAAAGGGCAATTGCTTATGTGCAGGAAGGGACAGCTTCCTGCACATAAACAATCAATAATGGCAATTTGCTCTTTCTATGTGTGCTGCAGAATGAAAGCACACATAGAAAGAGCAAAAAACAAAGTGAAATAAATAATTTATCCTCGTATCTCTATTCTAAGACCAGGTACTACCTGGCCTTAGCATTTGGCCCTACCACAGCCTTGTAAATCTGGGACAGCATCAAAAAGCACTGGGTGCAATGGAACGACCAAAGCAACACCCATTGCCCTAGAGGACTGCGGCAGAAAGGGGCATATTTATAAGGTGGCATTGAGACAAATTAAGTGACTTAGCTCTACTTTGCAAATATGAGGAATGGCGCAACACCACTGGAGTGTCAAAAAAGTGATGCTGCTGTGGCAAAAAGGGCTTTTAGGTACCTCCCTACTTGTCCTAAATTTAATACAAGGAAGTAGAGACTGACTGCAGTGGAAACGTTAATATGTGACAAATTGTCCATTCAATGTGTAAATTTCCTATCACGTGCTATCTTGTCATTATATATGTTACCTGAGGTTTAATAGTGATGTTGCAAATGTGTGACCCCAGTAGCATCAGAGGGTGCACAGACAAAATATCGACTCCAAAATATCGAATGGACAAAATATCGAGTTAAAAATATCGATAATAATAAAATATCGATAATAAAAATATCGTTGGTCAAAATATCGATTAAAATAATGATAAAAAAATATCGAGTACAAAAATATCGACAAAATATATATAAATAGTCAAAGTAAAAAATGTCAATAATATGTAGAAAAAAGGTTAAAAAAATAACAAATTTTTATTAATAGTTATATAAATTGTAGTTAATGTTTAGGAGTGGGATGTTGGGTTAATAGGGGATAAGGGTGGGGAGTAATTTAATAATAATTAAATAATTAATATATGTTTATAAATATTTTTAATTAATAATTAATTGGTAATTAATTAATATTAATTAGTTAATTAATTAATATAATTTTGTACATATGTATAATTAGTAATTAATTGGTAATTAAATAATATTAATTAGTTAATTACATTAATTAGAGTAATTTATTTATATATATCTTTTTAGTTATTGTTAATTAATTATTTGGGAAACAATAATATTAATTATTAAATTAAATTAATTACAGCTAATGTGCTAATATATTTACTTTTTTGTTATTGTTAATTAATAATTAATTGGTAATTAAATAATATTAATTAATTTTGGGTAAAGGGGTATTTTTAGGGTTCAGGGTCAGTTTTCAGTTTTTGGGTAAAGGGGTATTTTTAGGGTTCACGGTCAGTTTTCAGTTTTTGGGTAAAGGGGTATTTTTAGGGTTCAGGGTCAGTTTTCAGTTTTTGGGTAAAGGGGTATTTTTAGGGTTCAGGGTCAGTTTTCAGTGTTTGGGTAAAGGGGTATTTTTAGGGTTCAGGGTCAGTTTTGGGTTTTTGGGTAAAGGGGTATTTTTAGGGTTCAGGGTCAGTTTTCAGTATCTTATTTAATTATAGTATGTTACTATATATATATGTTTTAACAAATAAGATTGTAAACATTTTTTATTATTATTTTCATTTATTATTTAATTATTATAAGTTAATGTAAGTATTTTTAAGTATATTTTAGTAATTAAATTTTAATAATAATTTAATTTAACACTGTTTTTAATAAAGTCGATATTTTTTACAACTATATTATTGTAAACGATATTTTGTACTCGATAGTTTTGTACTTACCTGTTTGTAGATACAAGCTCGATATTTTGACTGTCGATATTTTGTCCACGATATTTTTGCAAGTCGATATTTTGTCCCTCGATATTATTTCAGTGATCCGCATCAGAGGTGCCTGTCTCGTATGGTTATTAATACAGTTTAAGAATAATTTCTTCATTCTAATTTTGGCATTTCTGGCGGATCTTACGTGAGTGGAAACTTGCGTGTTTATGTTAGGACTAAAGATATTGTAGTTCCAATACAGATTGAGTTACTCATGTCACTCTACATTCCCTACTTTTCCATTGTCCAATATGAATGACTTTACGAAAAAAAGAAAGATATGTCAATGGACACACTGCTCCAGACCCATCCTTTATTTTTATTTTATTTATTTATTTATGCATTTTTATATAGCGCGGACTTTACCCGAAGGCGTCAGAGCGCTTCACATTAGGAACAGAAATGAAACATAATGAGAAACATTACAGAAGAGCAGATTACTAAAACATACGTTACTTACATAAGGTAATAGTGACAATTGTGAGCAAACAAAAAACATGAGGTAGTAAAAATTGTGAGCAACCAAAAATACATGAGGTAGTAAAGGTAATAATGACAATTGTGAGCAAACAAAATACTTGAGGTAGTAAAAATTGTGAGCAACCAAAAATACATGAGGTAGTAAAGGTAATAGTGACAATTGTGAGCAAACAAAATACTTGAGGTAGTAAAAATTGTGAACAACCAAAAATACATGAGGTAGTCAAAAGTGCACAAGAGGAAAAGTGACAAGTGGGCAGTTATAAGAGAAAACAGAGTATAATTTGAGGTATAATACTGCAATAAGTGCTAGGCACAAGAACAGGCGTTACGTAGGCAAGGTGGCACTTGTGCAAGTATCAAAGGTAAAAACATGTGAGAGGTAGCAACCGTGTGTTACAAGGGCAAAGTGTTGTGTGCATGTTACAAAAGGGCACCGAACACAAGTACATGGAGAATACTGCAAAAAGGCAGACACTCCCACCACAGGAAAACACTGGGAAGGCACTCCCATGGTCATGGAAAGTAGAAAATATCAGTAGTGGGAAGTCTTCCTCCTGCTTTAAGCAGGGAAGGTAATTTTCAGGGGTACCACGCGGGTGGACGGCGTCCCCCCACTTATTTTACCAGGGGGACACCCTCCCCCCTGCCAAACAGCTGGACTTCACTCTTTGGCCTCTCTGGGAAGAGGAGCTCTTCACTTTTCGTGACGTCACTTCCTGTCGTGACGTCACTTCCGGTGACAGCGTCCGCCCACTTTTTTTTTTTAGGACTTGTGGCCTGGTAATTATTATTTGTAATGCAAACTAACAGACAATCTTTCGAGCAGAATTGACGAAGATAGAATCCATGTTCTACAATATTGAAAAATAATATAAGTCATCATTTTAGGCAAATGCAGAAAACGCAGGTAAAAGTAAAGGAAAATCGACAAAAAAGTGAGTAACCCAGCTTGTGCACTTATTTATGATATTATACTGCCATCATGTGGCCAAAATCTAGTTTGCATGGCTTATTTTGAAAGAATTTCATGTTATTTGCGTTAATAAATATTCTACTGCTACACCACTGCATTGGACTTTCTCCAAATAAAGGGCCTCATTTACAAAAATAAGGGTAGAGCAGCGCTGCAAGTAACTTTGTTGCAGTGCCCTACGCCAATTCGTAACTGCAGGAATGTATCGTATTCACAAGATACGGAGCACCCCTGTCTTTTCAGCCGGTGCACAATATGCAGCCGAGTGCCAATGCAGTAGCCTGAAAAAAAATACCCCCCACTTTGACCCATGTAAAGCAATAAATGTGCTAGTAAAGTGAACAATCTCATACATTCCTATGAAGTGCCATGTGAATTGTACCCATGTGAAAAAATTGCAGAAAATGGTGCAAAATGATGACATTATGGCATGTTTTAAAGGGTTTGCATGCATATTATCAAGCACAGCGTTATAATTATGGCTGCTTTAGCTGCAGAAAACTGCTGCTAAAGCGGCGATAATGGGCTTGATAATGTGCCGTAGAGAATTCCAATAGAAGCCCATGTTGACACCAGAACATGGGCTTCGCTTGGAATAATCAAGGGCATATTATCAAGCCCATTATTGCCGCTTCAGCAGCAGTTTTCTGCTGCTAAAGCAGCGATACTTTTAAAGCAGTTTCTTACTATAGGTTACCAGTATAGACCTATTTGTTTCATTCATTCAATCTTCTTCTATCTTATCATACTCCTTTTGTTCCTTCATTACATCATCTTTCTGTTGTTTTTATGTGTATTTCATTCTTTATTTCCTTCTGTCTATTCTTCCCTCATCCTACCAGTCCTTTTTTCTAGCTTTCTATCCATCTTAATATCAGTTTATTCTTATGTTGCTCCTGGCATTATTTCACACCAACTTTGTATCTTGTTTTTTATTCCTTGCATTCATCAATTCTTTCTTTCTCTTCTTTCCTTCAATCATCCATCCTTTCATCTCACATTTCTTATATTATTTCATTACATTTGTCTGCTGTTCATCTTAGATTTTTCTTTCTGTCTTTGATCTTTCCTTTTCTTCTTTCGAACCATTCATTCTATATTTTCTTCCTTGCTTTTCTTTTCTAACACCCTCTTTTCTTCTTTCCTGCATTCATGTGTACCCCTTTTCCTGCATTCTTCCTTTTCCTTTCTCTCCTTACTTGCATTTCACTTACTTTCCTGTGCACTGTCTCACTCCATTGGCCTCTTTTTTTCTTTGTCATTTCAATAGTTAACCGTTTTAGCCTGCTTTTAGGTTTTCTTTTGGTCGCCACACCACAGCTGTGTTATTATAGTTTATTCTTATAGAATTTATTAGTTTTACCTTTTGAGCCGCTGTTTACTGGGCCCATAAAACAGTTTAGTCTGCCTTAGAAGCACCACCATTTAAGCTGGTATAGCGGGTGGTTAACTTTGAATGCAGGCTACCTTGCTCCATGGTGAAAGGGTCCTGGTGTTGTTGGCAGGATTATTTTTGTGCAGGCAGAGGCACCTACCTGCAGAAAAACAATAACTAAAGGCATTTTCCTCATTCTGCGTGTGCTGCAGAATGCAGCACATGTGGCAAGAGGAAAAAGAACAGGAGAAATAAAGTTACTTTTCCTCTTTTCTCCTCCCTGAGGAGATGCACAGTTTTGAGTCATTCCCAGGCTTACAGATCCTTGTAAATCCGGGAATGTGTCAAAACCTATGTGTGTTCCGTGGTAATATCCACTGCAACGCCCAATTAACACCTCCTTGATGTACAGTAAGGTAAAGCAGCGCTTTACAATGCCTTGCCTTACTCCATATATATGAGGCAGTGCAAAACCACTCAGACTGGCTTTGCGTTGCCTCATACATATGATTGAGAGGCCAGAACCACTGGAGCATCATAAAAAGTGACAAACCGGTGGTGCAGGCCTCTTGTGAATGAGGCCCTGAATCTGCACACAGGAAACCAGGGACCTTGTACCCGGTGTACCTCTAATCATTCCATGTTATTGAATTGAATGTCGAAGATGTTTATTTTTTTGCCTTAGTGTTGCCAATAATCAACTCTGCAATAGTTCTGGTAATACATATATGTTGAATCACAATTACTTAGCAAGCATTGGCAATGCCAATAGTTCTGGCTTTTGAATGAATGATCCTTTTGGGTCATTGATGGGTTCAAGCACTCAGTGCATATTTACGAGGATCTTGTGTCATGCTTGCACTGTACAACATGGTTTATGCATGACGCAAAGCTCCTAGTCATATTTATGATGCCACACAAAGCCACTTTGCTTGGCTTTGAATGGCTTCATAAATATGGAGTAATGCAACACAGCGCAAATAGCAGCATTGCATTACTCTGCATAAAGGAGGGGTTAGAGGCATCATTGGTGTGGGTTTCCCCTGTATTTTTGCCTGCCACCCGTGTTTTTGCTGTGGGTTGGACTTCGTTTTGCTGGTCTAGATGTTTTGGGCACTTTGCCACTTCTGTTCAGTGCCAAAGTGCAAGTGCACGTCTGGAGCTGTGAAACTGACAGCGGACTACAGAGATTGCAGAGATTGCCGCAATCGAGACTGAGACGCTGCATTGAAGCATTTTTCCCCCGGGGATAGACAGCGGCAGTAAGCAGGCACAGGCAAAGTTAAAGGCAGTGTGTCGCTGTGAGGGGAGAAGTGGCGGCAAAGGATGGCAGATGGCAGAGGAAGGCAGTGGGTAAGCGCGAGCAGCCGGGAAAGCCCCTCGGCTTTCTCCTCCAGTTTGCTGTGCCGAGATTCCTTCCCTCCATCTAGCCTCTAGCCTAGCCACCAGCTATCCCTTCCCTGCTTCAGTTTACTCCACCCGCGAACGGTGGCCACGGTGCAGGGAGCAGTGAGGCTGCGAGCGCGAGTGGGAGGACGCCGAGGAGAGGACGTCGGAATCTGCTTGCCTCACCCGGCCCCCCGGGCCTTGCTCACCACTCCCAGTACCGTGTGCTACAGACAGCAGACTGACAAGCCTCAAACCAGCAATAGCGGCAGGCGTTTTTTCTTGTTTCCTGCACCTTCCGAGGGGACTGTGGACTACGACCGCAGTAGGAGGCAGAGGGTTAGCAGGATAACCAGCTGAAGTGAGTCCTACTTTCGGCGCACTGGCTCTCTACTCTCTACTCTCCACTACGACCCTTGCCCCGCTGACCCGGCGTAAGCCAGTGAGGCTGGTGCAGTTACCAGCTATCAGTGATTTGCTCAAGTTTCCTCGAATTTGCCCCTGCCTGCCTGCTTGTCATCAGCTCCCTCGAGCCATCGCAGCCTGTTGTGGCCCCCTGTCATCACCTACTAAAAAAACAAAAGGGACACTACAGGTCAACCAATATGTGGCTGAAAAGCAACAAAAAGTGGCAAAGGCTGTGTCAAGTGTATGTGGAACCACAAGTGTATAGAAAACCCATTAGCCCACCCAATGGCGGAGCATCTTCACCTGGGATTTTATTGAACAAACTGGTATCTCATCCAGGAGTCCCACATTATAATATTGGCATTATAATAGTTGATTATAGCTTTCACTTTTTCATTCTTTTCACACTGCAATTTATTATTTTTCAGCACCACCGCATTCCATCTCTGGTTGTGGTACATCACTGGCGGATCCTTCCTTGGATGTCCCACGATAACAACTAGTGGGAAACCTGGATGAGATACCAGTTTGTTCAATAAAATCCCAGATGATGATGCTCCGCCAGTGGATGGGCTGATGGTTTTCTATACACTTGCGGTGCCACATACACTGGACACAGCCTTTGCCATTTTTTGTTGCCTTTCAGCCACATATTGGTTGACCTGTAGCGTCCCTTTTGTTTTTTAGCATATGTAGATTGGGGGATAGGACACTGAAGGGTCGATAAACTCAAATCCCCTTGGGCCCTCTTCAAAAAGTTTTTGTTTATTGTTACCCCTGTCATCACCGCCTGAAACTGCCTAATATTGTTTTGCCATCTGCCGCAACTGCCTCTATCTTCTACCTTCACCACCTACCAACCATGGTGTAGGGGGTTGGGGCGGGGTGTCAGCAGCGGTGGTGGCTGTTGCAGTTGCAGGCCTGCGTTTTGTGGGCGGGTAACTTCAGTGAGACAGCGCAGACAGTTTGCGGAGGTGGGCGGCCATTGGACAAGGTGGGTCCGCAACCCACCACCTCCTACAGAGAGTGGGGCAGTGAACCTCCAAACAGCTAATAAACTGTCCTCACCATGCCCCTCCTGATTTCCGACTTCTTTGAGCCTCACCAACTTTGCCATCAGCCCTTCATCAGCCCCCATAATCAACCTCTCTGTTCCCCCGGTCTTGAGTGCAGTGGAGTAAATCCCACTGTGCGACATTAGGGGGATGCACTGAGGCAAAGGCAAGGCTAAGGTCCCCCTTGCTGGTCTGCTGGACTGCTGGACTGCTGTTTGGTGCTCTTGGGGTCCCTTAGAGAGCAGTGAGAGCGGTGAGAAGGAGGAGAGGAGCGCGAATAGCAGCCAGTTGCCCACTCCTTCGGTAGGGACCCGTAGGTGCATGGAAGTGTGTGAGGAGCGCATCCGCTACCCCTAGGTCTGGAACCTCGAGTAACCGGGGCATTGGCAGCCACTCCCTCCTCGTTCGGTGCAGCATCCACCCGGAACTTCTATCTCTTCAGCAGACTCAACTATTCTAAATCACAAGTTATACCAGATACGGTCAACAAAGCCAGCCATGAGATCGGGCCATGTAAGGAAGACCCCCTTAAGGTCCAAGCCCAAGTCCAAACAAAAACAAGGTAAAGCAAAGGTGAGTATAGAAGAGTTAAGTGGCCCACGACTGGGGTCAGCATTCACCATCATAAGCACGGAAAGCACAGAAAGTATTCCAGTCACGGGGTCCACCTGCATCACCTCTGGCACAAACCCCCCACTACCAGCCAATCAATCAGGCAGCCGACCAGGCTCCTCCGATGTCACTTACTGCGCTATTTGAACCCATATACAACCCCCAATTCACCAGTTTAATAACCAAGCTGAAAACCAGGTCAAAATCGATCAAAGTGTAGTAATGGGTTCCCAAGGCCTACATGTTCCGAAGATAACCCACTTACATTGAAGAACTGTTGGCACGGAAACTGTAAAATTCAAAGAACAAGTTTATTAAGACCCCATGGGGTGGTGGTACATTCCTACAGCACCCTTCGGTAATGCAAGAAGTATCACACCGAACACCGGTGTGACTCATTCTTTAATACAGTTTACAGGTAATAAAAAATAGGCGGCACAAAGTTACAAAGCGTTATGTACATATAAGGTCATCTTTTGGAACACAGCCAGCTCATTGGAGGGTTTCAACCCCGCTGGTCAGTTTGGCAGCACATTCCTGAGGGACGACTGGTCAGTGGGGACTGCGCATGTACGGGTTGACCAATACTAAAAATAGCCTCTTGCTGGGCAAACTTGAGTGGTCAGTGGTACGGACAACGGACTAAAGGGCACGCTAGCCACGAGGCCGCTTATGGTCTAAGATGGCCGCCGTAACATACAAAATGGCGGTTTCATGTATAGTCAATTTAAACGGGAAAACGTGTAGCATAGCTAAGCGCTAACTCGGCCATTGTCAAATTACAACAGACGACCCTTTTAGCGTTTAGCTGATGCTACCTCATAGTGAACATAGTCAGGGTGTTCATCTTCAATATCTATCAACATTATCTGAGTTACTTCTTTATGAATCATCATTTTGTCATGGACAAGAGCTCGTCTTGATGGTACACAAGCTGATAAACACATAGAACATAAAGCTGGGCCACATTGGATACATAAGCATACAAAGAACAGTATTCCAACAATGATGCATAGAATCGTTAGCAGTTTCCAACCCCAAGTGGTGAGCATTGACCAGAACCATCCTGAAAGTGTCCAAGTTCCATTGTCCGGGTGTATTTCAGCAGCTATCTTATGTAGCTTTGAAATGGCATCATAAACAGATGGGGAATTGTCAGGTACGTATACACAACAGCTGCTTCCGATAATTCTGCATGCCCCCCCACGGTCAGCTAGGACAACATCTAAGACCATCCTATTTTGGAGCGTAACAATTCTAGAAATTTGAAGTTCTTCAGTGATATTCCCAAGTGCAATGGCAGTGTCATTTGCTACAGCCTCAACAACACGTGTCAATCGTCTTATTTTCCGACTGTTTAATGCAGCCCCCACAAATGAAAACAGCCCCAAATTGAAGTCCACATATTGCTGCAAGGCAGTATCAGTCTGGTCGATGTCGTCCAGAACAACAGTCCGTTTGACCCGATTTAAAACAAAATCATGGTATAAGACATAGTCATTATGATACATTGGTGGGGCAATGAATACAGGGGGTAGTACAAAAGATACATAGCACGTGCCTAACCATCCCAACGGAAGTTGATGATAACCCTTCGTTCCACAGATAAAGTAAGTATTACGAGATGCCACAAATGATATACCAATTGGACTGTCAAATGTGAGTGTGGTGTTGCATTCACTTTTCCCAACTGAAATTGTACCTTTATTGCGTATACACAAATCAGCTTTTGTAGCAATAACATTAATGACATGCGAACTGGATACGTTGATATTCCGCTGATTACTGTAAACACGTGGGGCAGACACATTATCGGGGCGGTACTCCTCCCATTCAAATCGAGTACCCTCAGCTTGTGGATACCCATCCCGGTCATGGTAGCAGATTTTATTCAAACGGAAAAGTACCCCCCCTTTCGTTGGCCATCTCAAAGTGAATAAAAGGGTGTACCAGGCATTGCAGGATCCATTATGTGAAAACGGGAGTGGAATGAGTGGTGTACCCCCCTTTTTCTGATGCCCAGGCAACATCCCACACACCCAACAGTTGGACGTATTTGTCATGTTATGCGTATGATGTAGGATCTGAATAAAGCTATTGTTCAAATAAGTCTGTCGGTGCCGTTCTTCATGGTAGGGCAAAGTGAAATGAAAATGTTCAGATGGAGCCGGGGTAGTCGGCAGCAAATGTTCACGTGCAGGTACCACAAGTTCAACTACCCAAGCTATCACCGCTATTACCACAATGGTCAAGACGAAAAGGATGGCACCGAGTATTCTTTTATCTCGTGCTGCAGACGACGCCATAGTTCAAAAAGTTCTCAAATAGTTCACAAAGTTCACAAAGTCTCAATACACATATGCATATGCCTAAAAAAGAAAAATACGGTGCTGAGCTCCGAGGTAGCCGTTGTTTTCTTCTCCGGGCCAAGACGGGTGTCGCTACACTGGGCAGAACTGATCCCCCCCCCTTGGAATTCCCGGTTTCCGTTTCACAAACCCCAGAGCGGTAACCAACCAGTCTTGAAAAAACCAAAAAATCTTCTTTATCGTGGCCGCAGATGGTAGCGCTCTCGTCCAGAAACAGTATGGTCCGGGAAGGCTCCCTCAACTTCGGCCGATGTCACAGCTGGGCTCTTTTCTTTCTCCAAAATTTCCTTGTAGTCTGTTAACACAGCAGGATTCACCAGATCAGAAGAGACACGCCGGCAGTGAGTTGAATGCACCCACCGCTTCCTATTGGTCACTCGTACTGCTGTCCGGGTCGCCAGAAGGACCTGCTCAGGGCCTCGCCACCTCGGTTCCAAACTGCTCGCCCTCTCAAACGATCTGATCATAACATGATCACCAGGGCGAAGATCATGGCCCTCTCCAGTAGAGTTGTCAGGGAGCGCTTCTCGAACCTGTTGATGAATAGAAAGCAAATCATTTGTTAATCCTGCCAAATAATCATTCATCATTATACAAGGCACATCATGTATCAATCGCGGCTTAGGCACTCCCCAAATGTTCATCGGCCTTCCGAACACCACTTCATATGGTGTGAGGCCTGTTCGGGAGTGAGGTACTGATCTAAGAGAGAGCAATGCTAGCGGTAAGGCATCCGGCCACTTCAATGACGTGGATGCCACAATCTTAGCCAGTTTGAGTTTCAACGTAGCATTGTACCGCTCGACAAGACCTGCTGACTGAGGGTGGAACACAGCATGAAATTTCTGCTGAATCCCTAACCCCTTCAGTACATACTCCACAATTTTCCCAACAAAATGAGGCCCATTATCGCTCCACAGAAATTTGCAAACTCCAAAGCGAGGAAAAAACTCCTTGAGCAACACCTTCGCTGTTGTCAGAGCTGTATTGTCTTTCGTGGGGAAAGCCTCTACCCATTTGCTAAAAGCACATACCACCACTAAGACGTACTTCAGATTGTTGCAACGCTCAAGCTGGATGTAATCCATTTGGAGTACCTCGAATGGTGCGGAAGGTGGAACGAACCCTCCTTTCGGAGTATGGGTCCCCTTTCCAGGATTGTGTTGCAAACACACCAGGCAGGTCTGCACTACTCTCTTGGCAGTATTAGCAATCTCGGGATGTTCCCAAACTCGTGTTAGCAGTTGAGTGATTGCGAGAGCTCCCACATGTGCCAACCCATGTGTCATCTGAACCATCGCCTGCAAGTAAGCTGCAGGCAATTTCCATTTCTCCATGTCCTTGCCAGCAACCTTCATCATCTAGCACCCCATCTGTTGCCCATGCCGCGAGTTCTGATTCAGTAGCTGATTTCTGAATATCTAAGATTTCTGCTCTAGCATCGCTCCATCGCTCAGCCTGTGATTGTGCCACGTACATGGGGGAGTCAGTTCGAGATATAGCCGTTTGTCTTGCTATGCTGTCCGCAAAGGCATTTCCTTGACCCACTTCATCAGTGATCTTTTTATGGGCACTACATTTTATTATCGGCACTTTCTTTGGGCAAAGCAACGCATTTTAGGAGATCACGCACTAGTTCTCCGTGCATAATGTGAACTCCATGAGAAGTCAAAAACCCACGTTCTTTCCAGAGTAGCCCGAAGTCATGCGCTACTCCGAAGGCGTACCGGCTGTCTGTGTAGATGTTCACACATAGGCCAGCACTCAATTCGCAGGCTCGTGTTAACGCTATCAGCTCTGCTGCCTGAGCCGATTTCTGTGGTATTCTAGCTGTTTCTACCACTGTCTTAAGTGTCGTGATCGCGTATGCTGCGGAAGTCGTACCATCTGGCAGCCTCAAACACGATCCATCAACCCACAGTTCCCCATCCACATCTGGAAGTGGCATATCCTGTAAGTCGACACGACCCTTTGTCTGTTCCTCAGTCAGGAAAACACAATCATGATGTTTTTCTTCCTGACCCTCCTCGACCGGATAGGGCAATAAAGTGGCAGGGTTCATGGTAGCGCATCTTTTCAGTGTAATGTGTGGCGCCAAAAGTGTAAGTTCATATCCTGTCAAACGTGCACTCGTGAGATATTGGGTCTTTGTTTGATTTAACAGGGCATCTACTGCATGGGGGACTAACACCAACAATTTATGCGATAACACTATTCCCTCACACTGCCGTATAGCTACTGCTGTTGCTGCCACTGCTCGAAAACACCCAGGTAACCCTCGTGCTACAGGATCAAGAAGGGCAGAGAAATACGCACATGGCCTCTGCTTATCCCCGTGTGTCTGTACACTGACAACGCGCACCCATCTTTCTCGTGCACGTACAATGTGAAAATTTTCGTGTAGTCTGGTGTACCTAACACGGGTGCAGAGCAAAGGGCCTGTCTCAATTGCTCAAAAGCGTTCTGACATTCATCTGTCCATTCAAGGGGCATTGGTGTAGCTTTGGACAGTAACGCTAGCAAGGGTTTTATAATGTGTGAAAACCCCATGATCCACTGCCTACAAAAGGACGTTAAACCTATGAAAGCACGTACATCTCTCTGCGTGCGGGGGACTGGTGTATCTAAAATCGCCTGAATTCGATCAGATGTTAACGCACGCCCCTCCTTAGACAAAAGATGACCGAGGTAGGTCACCTTGGGTCTACAGTATTGAAGCTTTTTTTTAGAAACCTTGTGATTATTCTGTGCCAGGAAAGAAAGCAACGCAATCGTACTCTCCTCACATTGTGCATAAGAATCTGCAGCAAGCAGAAGGTCATCCACGTATTGGATAAGGACAACCCCAGACTGTAACTCAAAGGATTCAAGCTGTCGTTTCAGAGCCTGGCTGTAGATACTCGGGCTCTCGGTGTAACCTTGGGGAACACGACAAAATCTATACGATTTATTATTTAACGTGAAGCCAAACAAATATCTGCTATCAGGATGAACAGGGATGGAAAAGAATGCGTTTTTCAAATCAATTACACTAAAGGTCGTGGCCGTTGGTGGCACCAGTGTAAGCAAGGTCGTAATATCGGACACCACCGGGTATTGGGGAATGACAATTTTGTTAATCTCTCTCAAGTCAATAATAAACCGATAGACTTTGTCGTCCGTATCTCTCTTAAGGATCGGAAGAATAGGACTATTACAAACATTGTAAGGAACCTCCTCCACCACTCCTGCAGTGATCAAATCCTGAACAATATGTGTCAGGGCAATTTCACCTTCCCTCGAAATCTTATACTGTGGCACCCGTGGTAGAGAGGCCCCCTCCTTAACAGTAATATGAATAGGTGGAATACGCATCTCTCCCTCATCCGTATCTGAGGTCGCCCATAACGTGTGTGGGAGAGAGGCCAATGCTTCAGCATTCTTAATCGTAAAAAATCTGTTCGGATCTGGATAATTGTCATTTAGAATAACCCGCACCCCTTCAGGAGCACAGCGTATCGTTGCCCGAAAATATTTAAGGAAATCAATGCCCAGAATATTATCTGGGGTATAAGGTGATAACAAAAATTGGCCAAAGCTGAAAAACTTATCAAGACAAAGTGCAAGAGGCTTCGATAATGGGCTAGGAGTGGGTGTGCCATCAAACCATACACATGTTATCATATCACCAGACAGGGGAGCCCTCGGAACCAAGTTTTTAGACAAAGCGCTACGAGTAGCTCCTGTGTCGACTAGAAATTGATCAGTAGAACCCAGAATACCCGCTGATACATATGGACCACTCTGATCTACTGGCACTTCAACTGATTCCATACCCCATCCTACGCAATCCTATGCATGTACATAATCCTGATGTTCCACATTCTCGCCTTCTGAAATCTGATACTGATTCCGTCTATCAAACGTATTACGTTCATCCTGGCCACGGCCCCTCTCTTCAAACCTGCTACGATCACCTCCACTACCCCTTGCTCCCGAATAACCTCCTCTCGACCTTCCACCTCCTCGACCACGCTGACTACGCTGTTCACGCAGTACTGGACAATCATCAGCCCAATGCCCAAACTCCTTACAGTAAGCACATTGATCCTCCGCTATATCCGTACGACCATACGACGTAGTGCCTCCACCCCGTCTACCTCTACCCTGTGTTCCACGAACCTGTGCTAACATCACCTTCGTTTTCAATTCTTTCGCTTTTTTGTCAATACTTTCTTTAGCCTCCAACTCCTGCCGCTCATAATACTGAGCCATAGTTAACAACGACGCAGGGGTCGCCGTGGCCCAGGAACTTTCACTCGATTTCAATCGCTTTGCAGTCTCCGGTAGGAGATTAGCTACATACTTATCGACAAACAAATGCCTACCCGTATCCTCTGTTAAAGATTGGCCACTGTAATCATGAAATGCCTCTTCGAAGCGTGTAAAGAAATCTGAAACCGTTTCATCTGGCTTTTGTTTGCACGAAGCTAACATAGTCCAATCGATCTTTTTAGAAGGTACGAGCGTTTTTAATTTAATCAAAATAGCCGCCGGGAGTTCTAAAATCAATTGACAGGGCTTACATGCCGGTTCCCTATCTAAATCGGCTGCCGTTATTTCTTTCCAAGTCCCCCCAAGTATCGTTTCATCATTATTTTTACGAATCTGTCTCCACATATCAGGTGGAAGAATTAACCCAAAAAACAGATCTATGTCGACAAGAGTCATCACACAAGATGAAATAGCCCCTTCCACCCCTTCATAGAATGCCGCTGGATTTTTACGAAGGTCAGGTAAAGAATTTTTCAATGCCATAACATCTGCTCTGTTCCAAGGCGTATACACCCAGTTATATATAAAATATCCCTTCGCATCCTTTGACAATTTATCATCATCTGTACCTGCTCCTTTTGGTGAAACATACAAAGGTGCGGCTTCACGCATAGGCATGACATGCAGCGCAGAACTCTTATCTGAACCCCGGAGAGAACACTCCTTAGACTGGACATTAGACTCCGGCTCGGACTCCTTATTCTTTTTCCGCTCGTTCCGCAATCTGGTAGTCTCATCTCGCAGCCGGATTAGTTGCTTGTAAAAGGTATCAACATCTGCAAGATCAAACAAACCTTTATCCAGATTCTCACGGTGAACTGACACATCTTTAGGTTCTAACGTATCTGAAAGTTGACGATATGCGGTAACAACTTCATCTGCCAAACTAGCTAGAAAATACAATAATTCATGATCCGTCCAACTACCCCTTTCCGTAACAATTTCAGACTGAGAAACATAGTTCGTATTCACTTTACGAGCCCAACTACGTAAATGTGCGGATCTCTTCGCAGAAAACCTGAGAGCAGATACACCCTTCTTTTCCGGCTTATCCTGTCCATCATCCTTCGAATCTGCAGCTGGAGCCGTAGGCGAAACGTACGGAGGCGGTGACCGATCTAGCAATGAAAAATCATCAATTTCATTATTAAGGACAGGATAAAGCGGTCGGCGAATAGGGTATTGACCAGTCGTTTGCAATTTACGTTCCCGTTCCTCCCTCTCTTTCTTCTCCTGAGCCTCTTTTTCCTCAAGCTGTAAAGCCTTATCCCGAGCAGCCTTGCGCTGCTCTTTGTCCGCCAAGGCAACTTCACGTTTCATTCGTTCATGCACCGCTTTCTCCCACATTCGCACACAATCAAACATATTTTGTCTAGACCTGCGTTGAAACAAACATTGCTCCACAAACTGTACTTTTCGTAAATCGAACGACCCATGTAGAGGCCATTGCAATTCAGGATCAGATTTCGTATACTTATGCCATAATTTACTGTACATTATAGGGGGAAGGCCAAATTTAATGTACATATCACGGTTTGGTGTTCCTTCTGGGGGAGCCGGCTGTGCTTCCGCTAACCATATGTGGTACCATTTCCAAGACAGCACATCCCTCGGAGTGTGCTTAAAACAGGCATGTTCAAAAGGTATCACGAAAGCGTGACACCGTATTAAATGGCACTTACAGTACTTCACACAAATGTGCCGCTCAAAGGAAAGAACCAAAGTTAGAGAAACATCTCTACATGCCTGCCTATGTGAAGTGCACTACACATATAGATTCAAAGATCACAAATTCACAAACATTAGCTAACTCAAATCAAATCATAGATCATAGAACTCCGGCAAGCGTCCGAAGACTACCTTACCGATCACAAATCATAGAACTTCAGTAAGTGTCCGCAGACTACCTTACCGATCACAAATCTTACCCAAACTCTCAAATGTCCAGATTCCAACTGCCAAGGTCTTGTAAGCGAATCAGCCAAACGGCACTTTCCCAGCAACGCAGACGATCGAAAACTCAGTCGGAGACCGGCGCCACCTGGAAGGTCAGATCGGAAGGAAAGGAAGAAACACCGCGGGTGCCAAGACTCGGGTCACTCAGTGGCAGCGTACGCGTCCATGGCGAGTTTCCAATCCTTCGTCACGACCTCTCCTTCGGGCATCCGAGTCGCCGATGAGTCCCTTCGTAGTCGCCAATTTGTAGTATTGGGTTCCCAAGGCCTACATGTTCCGAAGATAACCCACTTACATTCAAGAACTGTTGGCACGGAAACTGTAAAATTCAAAGAACAAGTTTATTAAGACCCCATGGGGTGGTGGTACATTCCTACAGCACCCTTCGGTAATGCAAGAAGTATCACACCGAACACCGGTGTGACTCATTCTTTTATACAGTTTACAGGTAATAAAAAATAGGCGGCACAAAGTTACAAAGCGTTATGTACATATAAGGTCATCTTTTGGAACACAGCCAGCTCATTGGAGGGTTTCAACCCCGCTGGTCAGTTTGGCAGCACATTCCTGAGGGACGACTGGTCAGTGGGGACTGCGCATGTACGGGTTGACCAATACTAAAAATAGCCTGTTGCTGGGCAAACTTGAGTGGTCAGCGGTACGGACAACGGACTAAAGGGCACGCTAGCCACGAGGCCGCTTATGGTCTAAGATGGCCGCCGTAACATACAAAATGGCGGTTTCATGTATAGTCAATTTAAACGGGAAAACGTGTAGCATAGCTAAGCGCTAACTCGGCCATTGTCAAATTACAACAAAAGGAATACATCCACGCCAGATGACCAGGATCCGCTAAAAAGCGCCATTGATACTAGGATAGCTGAAAATGTTGTTGAGGAAATCGGGGCCAAAGCTGGAACTGACACACTAGGGGGCACAGCCCAGAACCAGCCCACAGATCACCCAGGAATGGCGCTCTTGCTGCCTCCAAAAAACTGCTCCCCACGCCAGCAGCAAGAATCAAAGTCAGGGACACCTGGTGCACCAGACTACTCGGCGGTCTCCCATAGCTTCTTGGCCTGCAAATCACCAGAACCCTCAAAAAACAGTTCCCCACACCAGCGGCAAGAAACAAAGTCAGGGAGACCGGGTGCAACAGACTATCGGGCGGTCTCCCACAGTTTCTCGGCCGGTTAACCACCAGACCGCCACACGATACCTCCCTATGAAGACTCACATATATCAAGCCCAGACTTCTCCTTCCTGGCCTCACAGGAATGGGAGGAGCTTGTCGCTTCATACAATCTAAAACCAGCTCAAAACAACACATCTTCTGTACCAATTAATACACCAATGCAGGAAAGAATCAACCACAGTAATATTACGCCCTTTGAATCAATTTGGGCGGCAATTCTAAACTCAATGCAACACTCTAGTACAGCTTTACAATATCAATCGCACAAAATGAACCTACAGCTTACGGTCCTCCAGACACTAGCTGACTTCACGTCAGGGATCGATAAAAAACTATCAGAACTCAATAACCTAAATAAACGGGGACGAGAAGCACTGCATGGTAGTCAAACCATTAATTTTGAATGCACCTGTGCACCGATAATTGGCAAGTTAACAATATTACCAACCATGCTAGGGAATCTTCTATCAGAAATAAAAGGTTGAGCTCCATCACCCCTTACATCTACAGATGGCCGGCACACGGCAGGGACCGCCTCACCCGACCCCCTAAAAATCAAATTAACTGCAACTAGCTCCTCCAACACTGTTGCAGATAATGACGTAACACCAATAATGGCCCCAATAAAAACGGCTCCTTCAAATAAAAACCCTACACCACGAAAAGCTCGTAATAAACAAAAAAGGAAGGGTCGCAACAAGAAGCCACTATATGATGCTTTATATACATCAAGCAAACCGTCTGTTACCGCGGTAGAAACAGATCCTGATTTTGTAGTAAGAGGGTCCACTTTCTGTCCTGTCTTGCCTGGCAGGTTGGATCACTCCTCCATAGAGCCCAAAACAACTACGGCTGTCACTTTGGGGCCATCACCGAGTCCTGCAAGAAGGGACATCCCCAAAGTGACTGAGAGGCAGGAGGCAACACCAACTGCTAAAGGCCCGAAAAAAAAGAATATCTCAACTACAAAGGAGAAGCAGGAGTCGACACTAAGAGCAAACAACCCAGCAACTCCGAAATACACCGGGGAGGGCCAACCGCAGAGGACACTACCCAATTAATTTCTCTTGGCAAAAAACGAGTATCGACAAAAACAGTTGGGGGGGGGGGGGCCCTGTAAAAACAAAGGTGCTCTCTCAGCGAAAACAAGCCTTGATCTGCCCTCCCGTCAATCTCTCGTAATTCTGCCGCTCAAGGAGCAGACGAGATACATCTTCTGGAACAAAGGCTTTACTTACAGGTCAAAACCCCCACTTACATAACTAAGGAAAGAACAACCAAAGAACTGGTCAGCATCACCCTCATTCCCGAATATGAATCACAGGAAGAGATGACATACTAAACAGGGGGAACATTTTACAACTCCTAGGGGTCCATTAGGATGGCGGGAGGAAAAAGTCCCCCCGCCACCCTAACGAAGATCGGGACCGCCCGCCTAAAGGGCGGGGATCCCGACATTGGCATTAGGATGCACCCGCCACAGTGTCGGGCGCATTCCTCAAGTTAACATTGTGGCGGGCGGTGCTTACTGCACCGCCCGCCACAATGTTAAAAACAAATGCACGCATTTGCATAATCGAAGCGGCAGGCACCGCGCGGTGCCTGCTGCTGCGATTATGCAAATGCAGAGGGGTACCACAGGTACCCCCCGTGTGCCACCCCCCTTTGGCCGTCACTCTGGGGGCCCACAGGGGCCCCTCAGAGTGCACACCGCATGCCTTTCCGTGGCGGCATTGCCGCCACGGACAGGCATTGACAAATGCCTATTCTAATATGGCTGGCAGTGTCTGATAGACACCGCCACCATGTTATCCCTTTTCCGCCCCGGCCGCAAGGCGACCGGGCGGAAAACAGGCGGGCGGTGTTTCCTACCGCTGCGGTCCCCTCCGCCATCGTAATATGGCATGGGGGAATGCAGGGAAGCATGTCGGGCGGATTGCCTCCGCCAGGGTCGCGGTGGCCACCGCTACCCTGGGGGAGGCAATCCGCCCGACATCCTAATGGGCCCCTTAAACTCCATCCCGAGCCTTGGGAATATAAATTCATCGGACCTACTTTCGATAGAATTCCGTCCAAGTAATAACCGTCAGTGTCCGCAGTTGACCAGAACAAAATGGAACTCAAGCGAAATCGCGAACAAAATAAAGGAGGAGGAAAGCACGCTCAAACACTGGGATATAAAAATGGCTGTCGAATTGAAACCTCCTTATCCAACTCCATTCTGAAAAGCCTGCATTATCACCTCAGACAAAAACACCACTTCAGTACTAAGAGGGGCAAGAAGTAGAACCTCTGGAGAACTTCCTGCTAGAACAGAGGGTTTTAATTTAAGCAGAAGCATAGGGTCATTAATTCCAATTTTGAAACCGGGGTCAGAAGCTCGCCCACAAATAACACAGACAATATTAACAGACCGCTCAAACTGACAAGAGTGGGATACCCCCCAGACAGCCCTTCTTATGCAAGGTCAAATTAAACTCTGCATTTGGAACATTAATGGCCTGGCAGCAAAATTGGTCGATCACGAAGTATTCAACTACTTGAAAACATTTGACCTGATACTCCTCCAGGAAACCTGGGAAGAAACCGCCAAGGAACTCCAAGGATATTCCTCTTATTTCGTCCCGGCTACAAAGGGCTCTAACTTTGGTCGCAGTTCAGGGGGACTAATGATGCTGGCTTCAATAACCACAATGGGCTCAATAAAGCCTTTAGAGGTGAAAATTACATCACCCAATGCCGTTCATGCAATACAGATAAAGCATAAATTCAAAAATACGACACAAGACGTTATAATAATTAACACCTACGTGCACCCCAAACGCAGTAAAGGAGCTGTCATATAAAATAAAATGGATTATGGATGAGCAAGACACCGATCACATAATCGTTGCCGGCGACTTTAATTTAAATCTTTTTGGATCAAGCCAAGACGACCGCCCTGTGTATGAACTTACATCACTTTGGAGGATACCGAACCAGGGCCAAGCAAGCACTACCAAACCTACAAGATGGGCCAAGTATCTGCTACAAGAACTAGAACACTTTAATCTAAGAGCTCTGAATGGCCGCTTCTTAGGGGATAACCCACCAGTTGCCACTTTTCATTCCTCAAAAACATCCTCCTATTTAGACTACACGTTTGCAACCCTAGCCATGTTCGACAAAATAGCAACCTTTAAAATAGGTAACAATGTTCAGACCGATCACCTCCCACAAGAAGTACTGTTGAATGCGAGGCCTGTTGCTACACTAGACACCTGGAACCCGGCTGCAAACAAAAAACTCTCTAATCTAAAGCGTTTAAGGTGCAACGCCAACAACATTGAAGCTCTATCTGCTACCGCTAAAATCCTACTTGAGAGAGAAAAACAAACTGGTACCACAATTGTAACAGCATGGGAAAACTTCATTCAAACCTTCAGTGGCAATTTTGCGACCAGGATCGGGACCAAACCAAGATGCTCAGAAGACAAATTAACAAAAGTAAATTCTAGTCCAGAAACCAAGAGCCTCAAACGTATTACAAACCAGACCTTTCGACAACTGCAAAAAACACCAGGGAACCTGGAGCTGCAGTCAACCCTTCGAAAACAAAGGCACTATTGAGACGAAGGAAGCGGAGAAAAATAAGGCAAAAAAATGACGAAACGTGGGCCAAATTATTGCGTGATGCCAAGCAACACGACAGCGCAAAGTTCTGGCAAACAATCCACAAGCTAGAGCGACAAACCACCCAGGAATTAGTTCCAATATAACAGAGGCCGACTGGGTAGCCTACCTCTCTGCCCATTTTAACAACTAGGAGGGGAACCAAACAAGGCAGCTGGCATCGTGTTACCGGACATCAAATCGTCCAATAAGGGAAAAGTGACACAAAACTGCACAACCAAAGCTCACTCGGCTATCAGCACTAACATCCACAAGCAACAGGGGATTCTGCCAGCTAGTGATTTGGACTCTACATACCCCAAAGAAGAGGAAGGATATGCTCCCATGGTAAAACAGATAAAAGGTCTAATAACCAAGGGAAGAGACACAGGGCACCCGGCCCCAATGGGATCCCACCGGCACTATATAAACATGACGCCGTCTTCGGGAGCAAGGCCCTACTACCAGTGTTTAAGGGCTTAAACACAACAGTCACTATTCCAGAATCTTGTAAAGGATCTATCATTAGCCCGATTTTCAAACAAGGCAAAATAAATGATTCAAATAACTATCAACTGATCGCCCTTCTTGACGTAGAAATCAAATACTACAATCTTGGACGAGCTAACATCTTGGGCTTCAGATAAATCCATTATCCCTATTAATCAAACTGAGTTCTGCAGTGGCCAAGGTACTACAATGAATATACTGGCTCTTACGTTGTTAATGGATGCAGCAAAAGCATCAAAAATGCCCCTCTTCTTGTGTTTTATTGATTACACAGCCGCTTTCGACCATGTTGATCGATCCAAACTGTGGGGAAAACTGGAAAATTGGGGTATACCAAACACACTTCTGGATCGGCTAAAGCAGCTTCATACTGACATATGGATCAGGGTCAAATTAGGGGCAGGGTCACACATTTCAAAACGAATCATGACCTCGAAAGGCCTCAAGCAGGGGTGCGTCCTTGTCCCGATCCTTTTTTTTACTTCTTTTTTGCTGATCTGCCTGGGGAGCTGGACAGCTGTGTATCCCATGCCCCCATGCCCCAAAACTGGGAAAGAAGCTAATGTCAAACCTGCTATACGCTGATGATTTGGTTTTAATCAGTCGGACACCAATTGGCCTTCAGCACCTACTAAACACAACAATCAGTTTTTCTAACCGGAACTCCCTCAAAATAAATCTCAAGAAGACCAAAATTATGTCAGTCAACTACCATAAAAAGAAGACCAATAGCTGGTTCCTCGATTGTCAACGCTTGGATCAAGTAAAAGCTACAAATTCCTGGGAATTTTAATGGACCGTAATAGCTCATTTAAACCTCAGCTAGAGTCCCTGCGACGAAAGGGGATCACAACATATTTAGCACTGAAGTCCCTGAAGATACGGCTTCCCGACCTTACTCTTGACCCCTTTTTACAGGTCGTGAGGGCCAAATTGCTGCCGTCATTGACATATGGGAGTGAGGCTCTTAAAGGTAAAGATGCAGCAGCCTTAGACATCATAACAGCTAACTCCTATAGAGCAATATTCCATCTCCCTAAATATGTCTCCCCGGCACAAATCCGGCTAGAATTTGGGATTCCAAGACAAACGGTGGAAAGAAGGAGTAACTACGTTAAAAGTTGACACAAAATACGAAGTGCCGAGGCCGGATCCTTAAACTCCCACCTCTGGAAAGCCTTGCACAATCAAGAAAATTGTCCAGCCAGGGACTGTCTGTTTGACTCTATTGAGTTACTAGGCTTGACCGAACTTTGGGCCGTTCCAAGGGATCACCTCTCCTTCAAAAAAGCGGTGAGAAAAACAACATCCACGCTTTCTGTTCTAGAAGACAAAGCAATTCTTACCAATAAGGAAATGGTTGGATAGTGCTCAGTGACTATGTAAGGCAAAAACCCCAAGCCTACTTGAGTGCTGGAATTAAGATAAGCAGGAAGGAAAACTTTCTAAGGTTGCGCTTGGGTGAAATTGCGATCAAACCCGATCTTCCACCTTGGGAAAGGAAAGGTGGCACTCTGACCTGTCGTCTATGCGGAAATTGGAAGGAACACATCACTCACGTAATCTGCAACTGTCCCAATTTAAAGGACATAAGATGCACCTTGCTACGTCACTTTTTAGGCATTACGGCATATGGTCCTGCAGGCAGGCAGTGAAGCTCTGCTTCAAAGCTATTGACGTTCAGCTCAACTGTCGGCTTACAAAATTTTTTGAACTGGTAACTAAGAGACTTAAGATCCAGTCGCTGTCTGAAACATGCTAAAATGCTACTTAAGTACATTAATTCCCTAACTTATTAGTTGTACTTGCACTTTAATTACCAAGCCTCTAACTTGGACAATGGACCTGGTTAAGCTGCGCCATCTACTTAAGAGGTGTAGTAGGCACGGCTGTTAGTAATAAATGAGATGTAAAAGTTTATGAGACTCCTTTTTTTTTCTTTTTAAGTGGCTGATTGCACATATTAGGAATATGCAATTGTTGACTCTTTTATATTATGCTGCCTTTTATAGTTTTGTATAGGTATTTATCTGTGCAATAAACCTTTTGGACATGTATTTGCAAAGATTTTAATTAATCAAGCAAAATAAAATATTATTATTGTTATTATTATTCAAGTGCTCTATTTGTAAATTATTGTTATGGATTGGTGATTCCATGATTGGAATATTTGATTTACTAGTCAGTCCCTAGGACAGTGCACTGTGTGTGCCCAGGGCCTGTAAATCAAATCCTGTTAGTGGGCTACAGCACTGGTTGTTCCACCTACATAAAGAGCCTGTAAATGTAATTCAGGCCTGCCATTGCAGAATCTGTGTGCAGTCTGGCAATGCCATGTCGACCTGGCAAGGTCACCCACTTGCCAGGCACTAACCTTCACTTTTCTTACATGTTAGTCACCCCTAAGGTAGGCCCAAGGTACCCCTATGGGCAGGGTGCAGTGCATGTAAAAGGTAGGACATGCCCTGGTGTGTGTGGCATGTTCTGATAGTGAAATACTGCTAATTTCGTTTTTCGCAATTGCAAGGCTACCTGTTCCCAAAGGATAGAATGGGGAGTTTGCTTATAACATCTTATAAATATAACTACCCCTGGGAACAAGGTAGGAAAACAAAGTTAGTATGCCTGAACTCAGAATGTTAAAATGCATCTTTTAATGAGGGTGATTTTTACATTCTGTGGTTGAAAATACAATTTTTAGAAAGTAGGTATTTTCTTGCTTAGCCATCCAGTATGCCTCTGCTAGGATGTGTATTGACTGTCTAGCTTTGGAGTGACAGGGACTTGGGATGGGTGGTGGCTCCAGAGAGTCTGGATGAGTCAGGACTGATCTGAATAGACCTGGGCTGCATCTAGAGTTGGAGGAGGAGATTTCCTGTCACCTGAATGGGCCTAGTCTGCCTTCGACAATGCTCTCTCCACCCCGTCCCAGGAAGCTGCACCAGGGAGAACGGATTTGGTGTTGATCAACACAGGGCTTCTCTGCCACCAGAGAACAAAGGATTTTTCTCTATAAATATTGGGCACAGACCCCAGAACTTTAGATGACTTTTGGACTTCACAAGGAACCTCTGCCAAGGAGAAGAGCTGGAGAAACTGGATGAGGAGTACTGCCCCTTTGCTGTGTGCTGTCTGGGGTTGGCCTGCAGTATCTGTTTCTACCAAGGAGAGGACCTGTGTGTGTATCCTGCTTGAGAAATTATCTCCAAGGGCTTGAGGTGGACCTTGCCCCCTGTTCATAAGGTCTCAGGAACAGCAAAGACCTCACCGTCCTTCTGGGCAAGTCTCTAGAACCGCTGGTTTCAGTCGCCACAGATAAAAAGGGCAACCAACTCCGTCACTGAGTCCATCATAGGATGTTGCATCCTGTGGGCACCGCACTCCGCACCGCTTCGCTACACGCTGCACAGACGTCACCAACTCTGTCACTGCGAGACTCGAATATCAACCGGCTCCATCGCCACACCGTGACCTGGCATCACTGCATCAAACACTGTATCACCATGCAATGCAAGCCTTGGTCTCACTGACTCTCTCAACGAGCCAATGCCTGCACAGAGCCATGAGGACACTGCATGCTACAACGCTTCCATCTCACAACGTGACCGCGACGGTTGCCCCTGACCGGCTCGTACCATTGTGTCGGCCACAACAGGAAAGGTACTGTCTCAGAGTCTGTCAACGCTTTACCTAATCCGTATCGATGCGGTTGGCTGGAATTGTTAGACTCTGTTGTGTTCAGTATCGTGGTAGCCCTCAAAGGAGCTACAGAGCCGGTAGAACTGTGTTTTTCATGTTATCACGGCAATTTAAAGGTTATTTTGCACAGTAACTATTTTTACAGTATTGCATGTTGGATTTTTGCTGTTTTTGATCTTGTGTGGTTTTGATAACGTTTTACTTATTTTTCTAAACTGGTGTGGTGTCCATTTGTAGTGTTTTCACTGTATTACTGTATGCATGCACAAATGCTTTACACACTGCCTCTGAGATAAGCCTGTCTGCTAATGCCAAGCTTCCAAGGGGTGAGCAGGAGTTATTTTAGCAGTGTATCGCCCATACCCTGATGAGGAAGAAGGGTCCCTGCTTGGACAAAGGTACCTACCTCTGCCAACTAGAGAACCCCATTTCTAACAGGAGGCATTACATGGGTGTTATGGTTGGAGTTCCCAAGCAAAATCTCATGGGTTTTGACTCATTCCCAGATTTTGCAAACCTGGTAAACCTACAATGTGTCAAAAAGATGCGTAACAAGGAGAATTATCTTTATTTCTCTTAGTTTTTTCCTCTTTCTCTGTGCTGCAGAAAGAGGAAAATACCTCCATGGATTGTTGCACCTTCCTGCACAAAAACGATCCTGCCCACAATACAGGCACGCTTGCCTTATGGTGAAAGGCTGCCTGCATTGGTGCTAGGCTTTCAAAATGCACCAGTGCAGGGGGAAAGGAGAGAAATGCACTGTATTTTTCTAAATAGTGTGCATTCCTGCCCTTTCCCTGTGACGCAGAGCAGAAAGGTAACTTGCTGCACTGCTCTGAACCACTATTTCCTTGAATATGCCTCCCAATTCACTTTGTCACTCATCTTTGCACCTGTTAATCCAAACCATCCACATTCTTTCATTACCCATGAACACAACCACATTAAACATACACAACCTCAAAAACTTATGCAAAATAAATTAAAAGAATACAAGTATAAAAAGAAAACAAATTGCCATTTAAAACAACATGGTTTAATGTTGTTTTAAAGCATGGATTTCACATTTAGAAACAATGTGTTGGCCACCTTGGAATGGTGAAAACAGTGATACACTATGGAAAACAGCCTCTCACAATGGTCATCTGGTTTTGAGGAAGTTGCCACGTGGGATGCTCCGCACTGAACATGAAATGAGTGACAAGCAAGCAACCTGTTAGCCCTGCCTGGAGAGTTGTAGTATCATTTTAATAAAAAAGTGCAAAAGAGGAGAAGCAAACAATTGAAACGGAAACTACCAAAGTAGAATACTGAAAATTAAAGGACCTCCACTTAAGCACACCCATATTCAGGTGGATGTACACATGATCACAAAATGCCATCCTTCATAGGGCCAGAGATCCAATAGCTGATGTGGACTGAACCATTACTCCATGCAGTGCACTGTCATTGAAGAAAGCAGAGTGCAAATGACACTCAGAGAGAACAATGGCAGGGGACTGCTCATCCAAAGGCCCTCTATGTACTAATGTTCACTGAAAAAAACGAAGGTTACAGGGACTTTGTAATTAGGCTCATGTTTCACTTGTGCAAAACCAGTGACATTCAGCAGTTATAGTTAGCTGATCTAATTATAACTCACATCCTCACAATCTACTTACTCCTTATGACCTCATATGTTAAAGATCTGCTCTTCCTCAGCAGCTTCACTATGCTGTGCTCTGCCTCTGGTCCCTCCCAGGCAGGGTTTGAGACCGCACCTTGTTGGTACCCGTTGCCCTGCTGCCCCTTGCTTGTGCTGGTATTAGTTTCCTTTTTATTGTGCCCTTACTGTGGTCATATTTAATGTTGTTTTCCCCCTGATATTTTCATTTCCTTTCCATTCTGTTGGTAATTCTGTAAGTTCTGTTTTTCTGTTTTTAATGTCTGTTTCCCCACTGTGCCTGTGCCCTCCTGTTTTCCTGTCATGTTCCCGCCAAACCTCTGCCTCCTAGACGCCCCCGCTCCTGCCTCCTAGCTGCACTCCCAGCTGCACGTCCCTCCCCCCTCCCCAACTTAATGGCGGCCGCTGCGATGGAGCACGAGCAAGACCTCTGACCCTCGGTTTGAATTCGGCTCTTCCCCAGCAGCTCCACTGTGCCGTGCTCTGCCTCCGGTCCCTCCCAGGAAGGGTTTGAGAACGCACCTTGCTGGTGCTCATTGCCGTGCTGTCCCTTGCTTGTGCTGGTATTGTTTGACTTTTTATTGTGCCCTTACTGTGGTCATATTTAATGCTGTTTTACCATTGATATTTTCATTTCCTTTCCATTCTGTTGGTAATTCTGTAAGTTCAGTTTTTTTCTGTTTTTAATTCCTGTTTCCCCGCTGTGCCTGTGCCCTCCTGTTTTCCCATCATGTTCCCGCTAAACCTCTCCCCCATACCCACCCCCGCTCCCGCCTCCCAGCTGCACATCCCTCCCCCTCCCCTACTTAATGGTGGGCCCTGCAAAGTCACGCAGCGGACGTGCGCAGCAGGTGCGCCTTATAGAATCCAGTCTGTGCTGGTCCGCGACCCGACCGCGACCAACGCCAGGAACCCTGGACCTCCTACCATCCGCCGCTATGACACAACCACCCGCCTCACACTGAACCACAGAAGACTCAGAAACTGGCCACAGGCCGCACCAAACACGATCCACAGCCAGGTCTCCTGCTTCCACTGCCACCAGACCTTCGCCACCACCCCGGCCTCCAACACCCCAAAACCAGCTCCAGAGACCCACAGAGCAGGACACACCCTCAATCCCATCTTCGCCGCAGGAAACAGCGTTCACTTCAGCCACACAACACAACCGCCATGGAGGGACCACCAATGCGTACACTTCACAGTCGACAAACCTAAGCACCCAAACCTGCCCCACGCCCACCGCAGAGGAA
Organism: Lissotriton vulgaris; assembly: GCF_964263255.1. Lineage (NCBI taxonomy): Eukaryota > Metazoa > Chordata > Amphibia > Caudata > Salamandridae > Lissotriton > Lissotriton vulgaris. Next base: position 1,476,465,792 of record NC_141685.1, read on the forward strand.
CTGGAGCAAGGTTACCGAGGATCAACCTGACTCCACCCTTGCCAGAGGCAACCACTTCTGGGCACCCGATGCTAACAGCGCAGCAAAAGGACTCCACACCTGGATCTCCAACTGGGCAGACGAGCTCGCCCACTACGCAACCCCAGCAAACAGCGCCCCAGGAAAGCCACCTGGTACACCACCAATCTCCAGGAAACCAGGTGCACCTGCAGGCGCCTGGAAAAGAACTGGAGAAACTCCAAGACAAACGAAAACTACTTCACCTACAAGCATGCCATGCCGAACTACCACAACCAAATCAGAGCCACCAAGAGGAATTTTATCTACGACAAAATCCTCGCCAACTCAACCAACTCCAAGGAACTCTTCAGTGTTATTCAGGAATTCACCAACCCATGCAGAAAATCCATGGATATCACCCAATCACAGGACCTCTGCGACAAACTTGGAGCCTACGTCCACCTCAAAATCAAGAACCTCATCGACAACTTCATTGACTGCCCACCAGATACCCCAGCCGAGCTCCCGCCCCCCAGAGACACCAGCCATCCCACCATCGACAACTGGACACCCATCACATCCGAAGACACCGTCTCAACCATGAAAGGCATTCACTCGAGGGCCCCCACTGACCCCTGACCTCCTCACATCTACCATAGAGCCACGACCACCATTGCACCCGAACTACAATGAGCCATCAACACCACCATCAAAACAGGCACTTCCCAGATGACTGGAAACGTGCCGAAGTCAGGCCCCTGCTGAAGAAGCCCACAGCGGACCCCACTGACCTCAAAAACTATCGGCCCATCTCGCTCCTCCCCTTCACAGCCAAAGTTGCAGAGAAAACAGTCAACAGGGAACAAACACGGTTTATGTAAGAGAATCCCATCCTCGACCCGTCCCAATCCGGATTCCGAAGCTACCACAGCAGCGAGACTGCCCTACTCACCACCACAAATGACATTGGCACCCTCCTGGACCAAGGCCATTCCGGAGCCCTGATCCTACTCGACCTATCCATGGCCTTCTACACCGTCAACCACCGCAGACTAGTCGCAAGAACTCATGATGCCGGCATACAAGGAGCAGCCCTGGACTGGATCCGATCATTCCTCATCAGAAGAAGCCAAAGGGTCAGACTGCCACCCTTCCTCTCCGATCCCACGAAAATCACCTGCAGTGTCAAACAGGGTTCATCTCTGAGCCCGACCCTCTTCAACATCTACATGGCCCACTCTGGTGGCCATCGTCCGACAACAAGGCCTCAACATTGTATCCTATGCCAAAGACACCCAGCTCATCCTCTCCCTCACCAAAGACCCCGCCAACACCAAACTCAACTTCCAGAAAGGAATGCAAGACATCGCAGTCTGGATGACCAATAGCTGAAATTCAACGCAGAGAAAACAGAAGTCCTCATTCTGGGAACCACCCCCTCAGCATGGGACAACACGTGGTGGCCAGCCACCCTCGGAAGCCCACCTGCCCCAACAGACCACGACAAAAAACACCGGCCTCGTACTTGACGCATCACTCACCATGAACCGACAGGTCAATGCCGTCTCCTCCAGATGCTTCAACACACTCTGCATCCTCCGCAAGACATTCTAATGGATCCCCCTGAGTAAAGAAAGACAGTCACCCACACACTCATTACCAGCAGACTGAACTATGGAAACGCCCTCGACGCTGGCAGCAACAAATCCCTACTTCATAGACTACAGACAATGTAGAAGGCCGCCGCCAAACTGGTTCTAGGCCTCCCTAGGCATAAACACACCAGCCAACACCTACGTAGACTCCAGTAGTACCCCATGGAGAAAAGAGTCACCTTTAAGATCCTCACCCATGCCTACAAAGGCCTACATAACAATGGCCTAAAAATACCTCAACAACAGAATCAACTTCCATCTACCCAAAAGAAACCTCCAATCTGTCCACCTTGCGCTGGCCGAAAACCTTCTCATCCACAGAGCCAGAGTAGGCGGAAGATCCTTCTCCCACATTGCAGCCAAAACATGGAATGAGCTACCGGCAGTTATCAGGCACACCCCCTCCCTGAACACCTTCAGAAAAACCCTCAAGACCAGGCTCTTTGGCTAAGCAAATCTGCAACCCACCCCCAGCGCCTTGGACCCTCATTGGTGAGCAGCGTGCTTACAATCCCCTGATTGATTGAATTGCATTTATATGGCGCTTACTACCCCTGATTAAGCACCAAAGCACTTTTTCAGTGAGTATAAAAGCAATTTGAGCGATGCTTATGTTAGTCTGTTATTTGGATTGAGAAGGAAAGTAGAGGGATAGAAGAGGGAAAAATGTTGCATTTATATAGTGTTTGCTACCCCATATGAGGTGTTAAAGCACTTTTTTGGCAAGTATCACGCTATTCCAGAGCCCAAATATGATTAGTGCTGAATTAGTATAGTGAAATATGAAAGTTATTTGAGTGGTGGATATGTTAGTCTGTTATTTGGATTGAGAAGGATAGAGGAAGGATAGTGAAGGGAAAAGGTTTGCATTTATATAGCACTTGCCACCCCTGATGAGGTGTTGAAGTGCTTTACGGTGAGTCACACGCTACTCCGGAACCTAAACAGGAATAGTGGGGAATTAGTATAGGGAAATATTAAATTAATTTGAGTGGCAGACATGTTAGTCTGGTATGTGGTTCGGAAATGAATAGTAGAAGGATAGTAAAGGGAACGGTCTGGAACTTTTCTTTTCTTCATTTGGAGTTCAAGCAGTAGGATGGGGTTTAGGATGAGTAAAGGGAAGGTGGAGGGGAAGAGTCAGAGGGAAGGGTTTAGAAAGGCTTGTTTGGGAGTTCTGAATAATAAAAGAGATATGAGATGATGCAAGGAGGGGTAGAACAGGGAAGAGTCTATACAGGGATATTTGGGGGATCATAGTAGTGGTATGGGGTTTGAGATGAATGAGAGAGTGGAGGTAGAGGATACATTGTGAGAGGTATTGGGTGAGAAATAGGGTAGTGAATTGGAAAGAGTAGTAGCATGAGGTTTGAGGTGAGTCAGAGAGTTTAGGTAGAGGATATATTGAGAGCAGTATAGGGTGAGAAATAGGGGAGTGCATTGGATATGCTTAATTAGAAGCAAAGTAATAATTATACAGATACGTAAGTGCATGGAAGGTATATATATATATGGATAAGGAAAGTAATATATATAGTTTAAAGTTTCATTTAATAAACTCCGGCATTCAAGTGTTGTTATACTTTAAATTAAATCATTTGGTTTTATTTTTTGTAATTCAATAGTGAAAAAAATTTAGATACATACTTATGATAAAAGATTTACTTATGTACGCAGTCAGTTACATACATGTTAAAACATAGAATAATTTAACTATAATTAAAATGAACATTTTTCATGCAGAACTAACAAATATATATATTGCCAGCAAGGAATCATTTTAGGGACTCTAGATTAAAAATACTGCCAGATGGTCAGCATAAGGGAAAGAAACTGTTAATGCAGTTCCTGCAAACTCAACCCATGTTGAGGATGACTTGAGCCAGAGTCTGAAACCATTTGGTGACAGGAAGAATATCGGGAACGGTGTGAAGCAACATTTTTGAAAGCAGCGAGGCAGGAATGCGAGTATTGAGCTTCATCCACAGAAAGCTACATCTACGTACTCACAGTAGCGGCTCATAGTGGGAGTGTTGCGGGGCAGTGGGGCGGGGCGGGGAAGGGCCAGGGTGGTGGGTAATTAACTCCAGCATATGGCAGACCGGAGGATAGTGCATAAATAAATAAAGAAAATGAATTACATTGTGCGCGCTGCAATGCCATTTGCATTGCAGTGTGCTCAATCTAATTTGTTTTATTTATTTATTCATGTACTTACCTCCGGTTGGCCGTATGCCGGAGTTTACTACCCCCCACCCTCCCACTCCCCCGCCCCGCCGCACCACCCCGCAACACTTCCACTACGAGCCGCTATTGCATACTCGGTCAGCTTCAAGATTTGATCAGGCTCCCCAGCCCCTTTAGGTAGAACTACAGTTGGACCCATCTCCCTAGACACTAACACTAAGGGGGATATTCTCAAGAACGTGCGACAATCCTCGCCAAAATCGGTTAACGCAATCTTTCATATCGCCGTCTATCGCAGGAAAATAACTCTGTGTTAACGTCCTATTCTCAACATGGCGGTTACATGCAATAGTTTCCAGATAATCTGTCAAATGTCTGCGATAAAGTCACAGGGATGGCGATAAATTCACACATGTCAGGCGGGAAATATCACTATAAAAGGAGAAATAAACCCACAAACAAAACCAAAACAACTGCAAAGCACAATGGAGGTAGCCGGAGCAAGTACAGAGGATACCAGAACTGCACAAGCCCCACGGAGGACCAGACTGGGACCTCGGGGTCAGGGAAGGGCAAGGACAAGAAGAAGAGGAAGAGACAGGAAAAGAGGCTCCTGATAACGGAGGTGACAGAACACCATCAACTATTGTTTGTCTCCTCCACTGTGTCATTGGCAACAAAAAATGGAATATGGCAGTCCATTGTGGACAAGGTGAATGCAGTCGGAGTACTGAGGAGGACAATGGAAGAGGTCAAGAGGCGCTGGAATGATGTGAAGCGCAAAACCAAGCAGAAACTCAGCAAACAACCAGAAGGCAGCAATGCAGACTGAAGGTGGGAGTCCATCGCCACAGGAGGAGCTGGATGAGATGGAGGAAATGGTGTCTACCGTCATCCATGTGGAGACGGTGGCAGGAGTTGGGGGACCGGACAATGCTCATCATGACCTGACACAACAGCAACAGGGTGAATAATGCCCAGGGACTGGGAGGACGGGGGGAGATGGGCACAATGGCACACATGCACAAGTAAGTATAGCACAGTGCACACCCACAATGACTCTGGAGCATGTCCCTGACCCCCTTGGCACACTGCACCACACCTAGACACTGCAAGTAGGCCCCCGTCGACTATGAGCCCAGAGGGGGCCCTTCCCACATACCACCAATCTCACAACCAACCCATGCACATGTGCTAAACCCAGCAAAGCGGCGTATTTGTGTGCAACACTGACAATGCAAGTGACACTGCATGACGAACAGCATTACTGTACTCAATATATCATGAAATGTTGCACGCCATGATACTGAGGTGGCTGAGTGTGGAGAAAATCCGTAAAGGAGCAGGTCCCACCCTGACAACTCCAGGTGCAGAAACAACCCCTGATGTCAACAACACATCTGCGGACAAACCATACCCCAGACTCCCAACTCCCACCAAGAGCCCAATGTACCCAGGTCGGCACCATCTCAGTATGGTATAAGCACAGAAGTCAAAGGTTCACCGCATAAAAGGGATAAGGGGAAGCAATATCAGAGCAGCAGGGACAACCCTCCTAAAATGCACCACACACACATAATATTCAGAGCACATCAATATTGACAACAATGTGGTACAAACTGCAAAACGTTCACAACAGAACCGAAAACACAACTGGTGCCGCTTGTGTGTAGAAGCTGGCCAATCACATTTGGCATAGCAGGGAAATTTGAGTTGATGTTGTACAAGTACAAAAACACATCTGTGATGTTGTTGAAATATCCACTGTCCCACATCAAATAGGCCGCTCCTCCCAAACAGTCACAATGTACACTGTCATGCAATCTATATGTAAACATGTACAATCACTCATTGAGTCAACATACATGTGATCAGAACAGACCCAACAACTCTTCACTGGTGACAGAGAGGACCTCGCCAGCTTCGACACCGATGCCCTCCAACTGCTCATGGACAGCCACGGCAGCCCAACTCCAGGAGCAGGCCAGCCCAGCTGTATCATGGTGTCCCCACCCGCTGCACAGACCACACAGCAGGAAGCACCCACCACCACGGCTGCCTCCCTGGACCCCCACGAACAACTCATGGCCTTCCAACAGCATGTGTTAGGGTGCCAGGAAAAGATGGCTGAACAGGTGCGGGTGGGGTTCGATCTCATGGCAGCCAAACTGGATGTCATACGTGGGTGTCTAAGCCTCCTCAGGGACCACTCACAGTCCCTAATGGACACCCACAGTCCGTTCCATGCCATCCAATGATTCATAGCTGACATCACTACAGTCCTGACTCTGAGACAAGAACAACTGTCTAGTCAGAGTGGCTCCAGCAATGACACCCAGGAGTTGGGACACATGGGAAGGATCATGGAGAACATGGAGCTGACGCAGGTGAAAAGAATGGCTGCCACAGCTGCACACCAGCGAGAGGTATCTGGGCTCTACCATGCCCTGCAGACCCTCATCATGGCATTGCTGCCACAAGGCCTGGCGAGGATGAATGCTGCTGCTACCACCCCATCCACATCTCCGCCCCCTGGTGTGTCAGTGCCACACAGTGCGACAGACATTTCACCTCTGGCCACTGATGTCTTGCTGCCACGCAGTGCTGGAGACAGAACACCACCACCCACACGTGAGGCACATGAAACAGCAGAGGATGAAGATGCGGATGGATCTGCATCACTGGTAAGAAGAAGCAGTAGCAATCATCCTCGCCATATGGCCTGTTTCTGCTTGATTCTGCCTTCTGCATCATCACCTTCCACTGTTCCCCGATACACTCTGTGACACTCACCTTGAACCTCAACATGGACTGCCATATCCTGTTTGGTTACCAATGACACAGCAATAAGACTACGGACTGAACTCTTCCTCTTCCGATGAACTTGTCATTCCCTAAAGGACTCTGGCCGTCCACCAGGCAACAATGCAAAGTGGGGTTTGCATGGCCCTGTACTGCTCTGGCTACAACATTCCACTGAATGTGCATTACACATTCAAATTCACACATATGTGTCATGTCTATGATCATTCAAGTGTAGCAGTATGGATGAATGTAGGATCAGTGATTCCCCCTTATGTCCATGTTGCTCATGTTGTGGGGCTTGAGTCACAGAGTGCAACATTACTGATTGCTGTCTGGGTGGCATCAACACTACAACAGAGCCACACGCATTAGTTATTTCCTTGCATTTGTTACTTCCTTGTCCAGCCCAGGATGGAACCACACCCAGAGCCCCGCGGCCATTGTACACACCCCTATGCTGGACTGGCATATGCCAGGCCAGCCCACTCCGCTTACGCATATAGGGGGGACGCCAACGCTACATGTCCCAGGACTTCCCTATAGTGATCTGCTGATCACAGGTCTAGTTGTCAGCATGCCACACTCACTCCCTGAGGGCTGGTTTACACCCACACCACTCCCATCCAGCACAGGCGTCACGGGTCATGTGACCCTGCCAATAAGACTTGCCGAGCACATGTGCTTGAACAAATTCCCACTATCTATCTGGGTGTGTCCATGTGGTTCTTATTTATGCATGAGGGCCTAGGGCCCTACCACATCACATTCCGCACTGCTGGAGTTGACATGATGGCGTCCGCACCACTATACTCAATCATAAGGGGCCCATGACTTGAGGTGCAGAGAGTTGGTGGCAGCCGAGGCACTTTGTCCGGCACAGGCCTTCCACCATGAGACAGTGACTTGCGGTACACAGAGTTGGTGGCAGCCGAGGTACTTTGGTTGACACGGGCCTCCCGCCACGTGGCGATGACTTGAGGTGCACTGAGTTAGTGGCACCAGAGCTGAGCCGGTATGCAGCCTGCAATGATGCATAGGCCGTGATATGCCATCCTGGCAATCAAGGTTCGATTTGAATTTTGAGACCCAGCTGGACTGCAATGTGTGCCAAGGGCAGCAGGCTTCACAGACATGCGCTAGTGCGCTGGGGGCCTGTGGCGCAGAATGCAGCAAAGGCTGAGGAGGTTGCACCAGCACGTGGTGGGCCCTCTTGGAGACAAGCCGGTGGTGGCTGGTGAGCATTGAGGCCTGGGTGGGCAGGGCCGGGCAGTCATTGCTGGGTAGCGGACCAGTCTGGGGACCAGGGCTGGGGTGCTTGAGGAAGATGTAGGAATCATGCACACTGCCTGGGAAGTTTGCTTCAACATTGGTGTACAGGCCCCGGTGGTTCAGTTTTGCCTGCACATTGTTGGAATGTGTGTGGTTTCTGTTGCAGTGATTGTGTGCAGTGTCGGCAGGGGGCACAAGTAGTACATGTGTGCAATCAATTGCCACCAACACGTGTGCAAAGCCTGCTCTGACGTAGTTCCCTTGCTCGCTCTCCAGCTTTTCCTGCGCAGTGTGGGGGAAGTTAAGGTGCAGGGGTATCAAGCTGATACAAACCGTGATGCTTACAGGTAAGATAAATTCTGCCTAATGAGGCTGTAACAGAAGTTTGTGTGGTCGTACCCTTCCTTTTCTTTCCTACGAAGGTTACAACCACACAAACTTCTGTTACAGTCTTTTTGTGCAGGATTGATCAACCTGTAAGCATTCAGGTTTGTACAAATGCAATACACCGAACCACATTACGTTTGTGACCATACAGATGCTTGACCATTGTCCCCATTCATCCAACAGGTTTCTGAATACAGACTTTCGAAATATGGAATTGTATTGGGGATTTCCCGGAAGATATGCAGTTAATTGTATCCACAAGTTGCCCTGATGAAGTTCCATTTTGGGAATGGAACTCGTTGGCTGATGTTTTCGTGTTGTTAATTTATGTTTTTGTAATAAAAACGACTGTTTTTCCACTACTGTTGACTACTGTACTTCATGACCTGGCGCATACCCATTTCATAAACAACAATCTAGGATCTGGAGAACAGAGGCGCCAGGCAATGGCTGGAGTTGGGGTTGGTTGCGCAGGACCTCTATGAATTGGGACTAGTGTGTGGTGCGGCTACAGGGGCACGCTGTTGCTTTTGTGGACATGCATCCAAGACATGTGTGAGGAAGTTTGATAGGGCGGGGTGTGAGACTCCTCTGACTCTGGCTGTCATTGGTTGGAAGGTACCAGAGGCCAACAGGTGCAGCACAGCCAGCAGTTTTGTCTGCGGAGGCAGATTGGTTGTCCGCTGTGTTGGTACTGTAAGCCTGTGGGCAATGTGGGTCAGGATGTGGAGAATGGTTGTCCTTTTGAGGCTGTAGTGGGCAATGACATCCTCTGGCGTTTAGTCTCTGAGGCTGGTGCATTTTCGGAAGGTCCGCTGTCTTGTTCTGCGCTGCCTCGGTGGTAGTCTGGGGGGTGTTCTGGGGGTGGGGGGGTCCTGGGGGTGGTGCAGGCGGGTGTTGTGGCTTTCTTGGGTCTCCAAGCTGCATTATCATTGGCTCCATGGCATCTGTTGGTCTTCAGATTTTGCTCTGGGCTGGGATCCCTTTCATACTGCAGGTAGTCGTCCTGCTTAACACCAGTAAAAGGCAAGTGTTAAATCCCTGCTGTTAACTCGCCTTATCGCCTGTTTTTGGATCGCATCGCAGATCTGGCTGGTCATTGAGAATGTCGCAAAGTGGTGTTTTCGTGTGTTTTTGCACAGGAACACCAACTCTGCATATCATTACCATAAGCTGTCGCTCTCCTCCGTGGCGAGGTTTTTTGCGGCAGCTATCGCTGGAAAACTGGCGATATCGGGAGTTTGCACCAGCTTGAGAATGGGGCGATAATTCTTTCAATACTTTTGCTGCACTAAAGTGCTGATAACTCAGCAATAATTCCTTGAGGATATGCCCCTAAGAGTCCATCTCCACCCCCACAAGGTGGCATCACCCAACAAGTTTAAGAATGAATCATGGCTCCATGTTAGAGCTTGCGGTGGGGAACTGTCCCTGTTCCACTGCCGCCTGCCTCCCTGGATGCCACCTCACATCTGTCATATATTACATCACTCATGACATGGTCATTGACATCCCTCAAGTTATCTCAAATTACATAACTGATGACATCATCCACTGATTGTCAGAGTTCTTCAAAACTTTATGATAGTTAAATATATATACCAAGGTATAATGTTGAAGTACTGGGTGTATGAGTGCCTGTATGAATGATTCAGTGGATGTGTGACTGACTATATAAGTGATTGATTAAGTCTCTCAGTGAATGTATGGGTGAGTGACTGGTTGCATGAATGTATGCATCAATCTCTCAGTTGGTGTCTAAGTAATTGTATGGGGTGTGAGTGGATACATGAGTGGCTGTATGGGTGAGTGATTGGTTGTTGGAGTACCTGTATGGGTGTTGAGGAGGTGTGTAACTGCCTGTATGGATGAGTGAGTGGTTGAGGTAGTGGCTCTATGGGTAAGTGAGTGCATGTGTGAGGGTTGTAAGGGTGAGTGAGTATGATATGGCTGTGTGGGTGACTGAGTGGATGTGTCAGTGGTATGTGTATAAGTAAGTGGGTATGTGAAAGGCAGTATAGGTGAATGATGGGGTATATGAGTGACTGTATGGGTGAGTGAGTGAATGTGAGAGTGGCTATATGGGTGAGTATGTGCTTCTGTCAGTGACTGTATAGGCGAGTGAGTGCATGTTAATATCTGTATGAGTAAGTGAGTGGGCTTGTGCATCTGTATCGGTGAGCATGTGGCTGTGTGATTCACTATACAGGTGAGTGGGTATGTTTGTCAGTAGCTGTATGGGTGTATATGTGGCTATGTCAGTGGCTGTATTAGTAAGTGAGTGGTTGTATGTGGGGCTATATGGGTTAGTAAGGGGATGTGCATGTAGATCTATGAATCAGTGAGTGGGTGTGTATGTACTGGTATGGGTCTGTGAATGGGTTTGTAAATGGTGGTGTGGGAGTGGGTGTATGAAAGGTTCTATAGGGGTGAGAGAGGTTATATCAGTGATTCTGTGGATGATGTCATCAGTGATGTCATTTGAGGTGTCAACAGTGATGTCATCAGTGATGTCGTTGACCATGTCATGAGTGATGAAATTTGCGAGGTCATAAGCACTGCATTGCGGGGCTCGAGTTATAGTTGACTATAACTGTTGAATTTCACTGGTTTTGTAAGAGTGAAACTTGAGCCTAATTATAATGTTCCTGTAACCTTTGGTATTTTCAGTGAATATCTAAGGTTTTTTTTTTATAAGGTTTACATACATAAAACATACAATTGTTATATGGGTTAACCGGCGCTGGCATAGACACAATAGTACAGTAAATTTTGCGTGGGTCTCCCTTTACTGGCTTTATTTTTTATAGAGAAGTAGGTCTAAAGATAGGAAAGTACAGGAAAGTTAGGAATAAGCAGAGGAGGAGGATAGGACAGACTTAATTCCATTTCCTAACTGTAACGTCTGTGTAACCTTTGTTTTTTTCAGTGAATTTCTCAGGTTTTTTAAATGCTAATTCCTAACTATAACGTCTCTGTAACCTTTGTTTTCTCAGTGAATTTCTATATTTTTAAGGAGTAGTTGTGTTTGCAGAGTGGTGGGGAAAGGGCGCCGGGCTTCCGACCACCTCTATAAAGATCCTGATGCCTAGAACTTACTGGAGATACCAGTAGGGCTTTCTGGCCCCCAAGGTCCTGCAGAATCCAAGAGGGCTTCATCCCCCAACCAGTAGAGCTCCAGGAGGCGTGTTGGGAAAGTGGTAGAGAAAGGGGGCAAGGCCACTGACAACCTCTCAGCAATCCAGCTGTTTGGGACTTACTGGAGGTACCAGGAGTGGTAGTTGGCTCCCACGGACCCTCAGAAGTAAAGTGAACTTCATTTACCAAGCAATAGTGCACCAGGAGGCGCATTTGCAGAGTGGTGGAGAAAAGGGGCATGGCCTCTGAAGACTTCTTCAATGGTTAAATGCAAGACATAAGGACATAAAATTTTCTGTGGACTCCAGTAGTGTGAAATTACATTTCTGGATGTCGAAATAACAAATGTTGAAGGCACACTAAACTCCTCCTTACACAAGAAGGCAACGGACAAAAATACCACTCTCCACTATAGGAGTTCGCATCCAAGAACCTTGAGGGCAAATTTGCCATATGGGCAACTTCTTCGGATTAGAAGAAATTGTTCAGAGATAAGACAGTTCGACCAGCATGGACAGAATTTCTGTGAGGAGTTGGTTCAAAGGGGCTATCCTAGGAAGTTACTTAAACACTCCTATAAGAGAGCACGCTACACTCCTAGGGAGTGCCTCTTTGAAACTAAAGTAAAACGTGATCTTGAGAACATGGTATGTGTTACTACATTTTGTTCAGAAACACAGAAAATAAGACAAATGGTCCTCAAACACTGGCATCTTCTTGAAGAACTTGAAGTGCCATCTCCTCGCCCTATATTTGCATATAGGAAGAATCTAAACATTGGCCAGCAGATTGTCCGAGCAGACATAAGGTTAGCAAAACCCCAAAACAATCTGTTAACACAATGGGGATTAAAATCCATAGAAGGACACCACAGATGTGGCAACTGCGTGGCGTGTGACTCGACCATCGAGGGCAAAACATTTCAACACGGCAATGTCACTTGGACACATGGTTGCTTTTCCAATTGCAGGACTAAAAATGTAGTGTACGCCATTGTTTGCCCTTGTCCTAAAGTCTATATAGGCAAGACTAACCAACAAGTCAACACTCGAATGACACAACATAGATCACGCCTTAAAAATAAAGTCCTAACCGCACCTCTGGTTCAACATTTTATTGAGAACAAACTTGCAGTTAACGACTTCCAGTGGACTGTATTTATCAGCATGAATCAGGCCAAACCAGGTACAAACACAGAACAAGTCTTATTGAGAAAGGAGGCTTATCTGATTTTAAAATTTAATAGTACGCAAACAGGTCTGAATTCCCTTTCTGAAGTTTCCAGACTTTGAGAGCAGTCATTAACAACTACAGCATCCACAATGTACAGCGGTGGTTGACTATATTGCAGGAGCCAAACATGGCCGCCACGTTGAAAGAAGGTTCGCATCTCCGGTCTAGGTGAGTGATCTAGGTGAGTGAGCGTTAAGTTACAATATATTACCGCGATCCCCGCGCTTCTTTCCACTAAATATTCACGCTTCCACTCAGGCATTCAGCGCGACTTTGACACGCTGCAATCAACACCGCGGAGGAATCTAAATCCCTTCCCTGCTTTTGAATCGAACCCGTGGGTGCTTGGTACACGGAGGAGCCCAAACGCCACTTTTGATCTCCGCCTCCAATGTAAACACACCAGGTACGTCTTAACCCCAGACATTTAGATTGTTTTCAGAGTTATATTAAAAGTCGGGCACTAAGCACCATTACTGATTGTGCCTTTCAGATCGTTTGGAGCCCCATTGGGAGCTTCTGAACCCGTTTGGAACGCGAAACACATAAATAACCGAGCCCTTCAAATGCATGTTTCACCGTAAAAAGGTACGAACTAATGGCCTTGTTGTTCTAGAACCAGGTAGACTGTGTTGTTCCTTGTTCGAGTAGTAAATACTCCTTACTTTACACAATAGGTCAACTGTTTCAATAAAAGGTAGAGGACTGTACCAGCCTCAGTAGAAAAATTGGACCAGAGGGACCCGTATGAAGGTAATATAAACCTTTATGTGACATTCAGCTCCTTTAGGGGTAATACATTTCCAGACAACTTCAGTCACTGAATGTCCTTCTTTTACATTTTTTGTTCAGATTACCCACAACGAAAGAGCCCTGATGAGAATATGAAATTTAACTCCAGATTCGAAACGCGTCGGCAGGCACTAAAAGAAAGGTAACAAGAATTTATTGTTTATCACTTTGACTTAGTTTTCAAAGTTGGTCTTTGATCTTTCCTAAAGCAATTTTGTTGCCGTTTTTGTCGCTATTTCACCTTGTGGTTATTGTAGTGGATAGAATAATTATTTGTGGATATAAAACCGCTATATTTGAGAAGAAGATTGTGTATAAATTGTGTATAAATTGTATATATGTATGATGTGTAGTAGTTTTGTATATATGTATAATTGTTTTGTATAGTGTTTTTCTCACTCATGAAAACATATAAAAGAATTGATAAATTCCAAAGGGTTTAAATAAAACAACCCCTACAAACAGAAGATTTTTCTTTGTTTGCTTGCTCTTAATTTTCGAGACAAGAAATCATAGTCGGGGGCCAGCAACTTTTTCTAATTTATTATATATTGGTCCAGCTGCCCCTCTGTCCCAGGACCATACTCCATTTTGTTACAAACTCTGAAGACTTCTCAGCATTCTGCTGTCTGGGAATTACTGGAGGTGACTGGAGGATTTCCTGGCCCCCAAGAACCCTCAGCATCCAAGGGGACTTCATCCCCAGACCACTAGTGTAGCAGGAGGCACATTTACAGAGTGGTGTAGAAAAGGTGTGGGGTCTCTGGTGACTTGCTGGTCTTGTTTTTTTATTTATTTTTATTAGGGGAGGGGCAGAGTAGCCCCCTTTCCTAAGCCTATTTTGGACCACATTCCCGGGGCCAGGCTTTTTTTGAATGGAGGAGGGGCCAGACAAACACTGGTTCCTGGCATTTCCTATAAATATTTAAAATATATATTTATTTAATTAAAGGTAGGGAGGTGAATTTGACCCTGGGTACCCAATTATTTTATGCTTAAAGCTTAAAGTTAGGGGGATTTCAGTCCTGACATCCCATCTCCCAGGGCCTGACCTCTTTAAAAAATAAATAATGATAGGGGGCCACATGAGATGATATGTCATCAGTCATGTCATCAGTGATGTCACTGACTGTTACATGAGTGATGTAACATGTGAGGTCATAAGCAGAGTATTGTAGGGGCACGAGTTATAGTTAGCTCACTAACTATAACAGCTGAATTTCTATGGTTTTGTATAACGTCTCTGTAACCTTTGTTTACTTCAGTGACTTTCCAAAGTTTTTAAAATGCTAATTCCTAACTATAATGACCCTGTAGAATTTGGTTATTTCAGTGAATGTCTATGGTTTTTAATTAGTACTACCCCTCTTGTTACCTCCAGCACATTCACACAGCAGGAATGGTGAGACCTGGTAGGAGGCCATACCCCCTTTCTCAACCACTCTGCTAAAGTGCCTCCTGGTGCACTACGTGTTGGGGCATGAAGTCCCCTTAGCTCTTGACAGTCCTTGGGGGCTAACCAGCCCTCCTATTACCTCTAGTAATCAATCAATAAATCAAGAGTATTTGTAAAGCGTGCTACTCACCAGCTAGGGTCTCAAGGCGCTGGGGGGGGCGGGTTACTGCTCGAAAAGCCAAGTCTTGAGTTGCTTCCTGAAGGAGAGATGGTCCTGGGTGAGTCGCACGTGGGTGGGGAGGGTGTTCCAGGTCTTGGCTGCCAGGTAGGTGAAGGATCTTCCTCCGGTGGTGGTTCTGTGGATCCGTGGGACGGCGGCGAGGGTGAGGCTGGCGGGTTGGCGTGTAGAACGTGAGGCGGTTGTTTAGGTATTCGGGGCCCAAGTCGTGGAGTGCCTTGTGAGCATGGGTGAGGAGTCTGAATGTGATCCTTTTGCTGACGGGGAGCCAGTGCAGGTCCCCCAGGTGGGCAGAGATGTGGCTGTGTCGGGGGATGTCCAAGACGAGTCGTGCTGAGGCGTTCTGGATGCGCTGGAGTCTTTTCTGTAGTTTGGCGGTGGTTCCAGCCTAGAGGGAGTTCCCGTAGTCCAGACGGCTGGTGACGAGGCCCTGGGTGACCGTTTTCCTGGTTCCAGTGGGGATCCAGCAGAGGAACTTACGGAGCATGCGGAGAGTGTTGAAGTAGGAGGAGGTAACAGCGTTAACTTGCTTGGCCATCGTGAGGGAGGAGTCAAGGGTGAAGCCCAGGTTGCGTGCGTGGTCCGTGGGCTTGGGTAGGGGGCCCAGAGCATGGGGCCACCAGGAGTCGTCCCAGGCGGAGAAGGATGGGCCAAGGATGAGGACTTCCGTCTTGTCTGAGTTCAGTTTCAGGCGACTGAGCTTCATCCAGTCTGCGATCTCTTTCATTCCGGCCTGGAAGCTGACTCTGGCGGAGGTGGGGTCGTTGGTGAGGGAGAGGATCAGTTGGGTATCGTCGGCGTAGGAGATGATGTTGAGGTTGTGCTTGCATGCGATGGCTGCAAGGGGGCTCATGTTAACGTTGAAGAGGGTGGGGCTGAACGAGGAGCCTTGAGGTACGACGCAGATGATCTTGGTGGCTTCTGCGAGGAAGGGCGGGAGACGGACTCTTTGGGTTCTGTCGGAGAGGAAGGAGGTGATCCATTCCAGGGCCTTTCCTTGGATCCCGGCGTGGCGGAGGCGGGTTGTCAGGGTGCGGTGGCAGACCGTGTCGAACGCAGCCGAAAGGTCGAGCAGGATGAGGGCAGCGGTTTCTCCGTTGTCCAGCAGGGTCCGGATGTCATCGGTGGCCGCGATGAGGGTGGTCTCGGTGCTGTGGTTTGCTCGGAATCTGGACTGCGATGGGTCAAGGGAGCCGTTCGTCTCCAGGAAGGCTGTCAGCTGTTTGTTGATGGTTTTCTCGATGACTTTTGCAGGGAAGGGGTGGAGCGAGATGGAGCGGACGTTCTTGAGGTCTGAGGGGTCTGCGGTGGGTTTCTTCAGGAGGGCGCTGATCTCTGCGTGCGTCCAGCTCTCCGGGAAGGTGGCGGATATGAAGGAGTTGTTGATGATGTCCCGAAGTTTGGGTGCGATGATGGAGTTGGCTTTGTTGAAGATGTGGTGTGGGCAGGGATCGGCTGGAGAGCCCGAGTGGATGGTGTTCATCATGTGGGTGGTATCTTCCGTGCTGACCTGAGTCCAGGCGCACATGGTGGTGGTGGGGGGTGTAGATGAGGGTTCCTCTGAGGGTGGTCTTGGGGTCGGTGTGAATCTGGAAGTGCAGGTGCTCTGCGGTGGCGAGGGTGTCGTCGGTGTTGGTCGTGATGCGGAAAGTGTTTCTGTGGGCGATGGCAATGCGATAACAATCTCCGCCTAGGGGACCCCATATCCCTGGGCCTGCCCCTTTAATTTTTTTTAATTTAATTTAAAGAAAGGGTCAGAGCGGCCCCCTCCTGGGTCATTTTCAGCATCGTGGCCCTCTTCCTCCAGGGCCTGCTGCTTTAAAAGAAAATGTGTTTAAGAAATACAGAGGGGGCACATGCCCCCCCTCCCAGGCTGATTTTGTCCCGGGGACCACATACCCCGGGGCCAGCCTGTAGTATGGGTGCTTTTAGAATTGGGGGTCTCTAGTTGGCAGAGGTGGGTACCTTTGACCAAATAGGGACCCTTACTTCTAGTCTGGGTAAAGGGGCACACACTGCTGATAACCCCTGCTCACCCCCTTGGTAGCTTGACACGAGCAGACAGGCTTATCCCCAAGGCAATGCGTAAAGTATTTTGCACCAACACCCACAATACCACTGTGACACACCACAAAAGGACACAACACAGGTAACTATCAAAAATAGATGCTTTATCTAAAATGTAGGCTAGACCAAAAATCAATAATGCAAGGCCAACATACATAATAACTTCTGTTGCAGATGAAAAGAAAAGTGGTTAGTTTGTAATGTTCTTTTTAGCGATCACATGTGTAATTCTTATTTCTGCTTAGTAGCAGCTGTCAGGCCAAACAGTTCTGTACTCGTGCGCGTCCAGCAGGAATCTTACTTGCCCACATGTCTGCACAACTCAGTTCTGCCCCTACAAACTTTGATCACTTTCCTTGGTATCTTCCGCTGACCCCGCGGTCAGCGAGGGTGCCGACTTGTCCCGGCACCTGCAGGCGTGTGGTTAAGGTACTATTGCAGGTGACTATGGCAATGAGGCAATGAGGCAATGAGGCAGCCCTCTGCTCCCTCTGCTCCCAACCCCCAGGCAAGGACACACACCACGGCTCGGGACTACGCTTTGAGCGTTGCCTGGGGGAGTGCAGCTTCTCTGGCAATCCTTGGTTCCCGAGGCGGCCTCCAGGATTGGGCCGCGGATTTCCCTGATGTGTCTTCGGCACCAACTTCTTCCTTCCGGTGAACGCAGCTCCTTCGAGGTTGGCAACCGCGATGTCCTTCCCGAGCACTGGGCTTCAGGCGAGCCCCCGACCACGTGACACGGCTTGCCGGGGCCGGGCCCAATCGTAGCATGGCTCCTCAGTCGCGCCTCCTGCAGCGGGCCAATCACAGCACGTCCCCTCAGTTGAGCCTCCCGCAGCGGCCCAATCACAGCGCGGCCCCTTCATTGACGTCAGCGGACCCGGGGCTGATGGTGGTGAGCTTCTTTGTCCGTTCTTTGTCCCGGGCAGCGGCGGTGATGTTGCAAACCTGGCAATTGGGGTCGCGGCAGCCCCCTTTCCAGGACGCAGTCGCAGTCAGGCCGCCCACGGTGTCACAAAGTTGCTCAGGGGAATTACTAACATGGGAGGTCCAGCAGTCCCATGGCCAGCGCTAGTTGTGTGCCGATGAGCACACCGATCCTCCATCACAGCAGGCAGTTAGTAACAAAGCACAGTTGGTGAATAAGACGTTTCTTACAGCGTCTAGGCTCTTCTTGGGAACTTTTTTAACCCTGTGTTCCAGGAACAGGAGGCCAGCTCTTCTCAAGCCCTTGGAGACTCTAAGCAGACACAGCACACAGCAAAGTCTTAGTTGCAAGCAGGTGGGGGGGAGCACACAGCAAAGTCCCCTTCTTCTCTCCTTTAGTTGAAGCAGCAAAACAACAGGTCAGCCCCAGAGCACACAGCAAGGGCAGTATTCCTTGGTTTCTCAGCTGTTCTTCTTCCGGCAGCGGTTCCTCTTGATTGTGAAAGTATAATTTCCAAGGGGTCTCTGTCCTACTTTTATACCCCTAAAGTCTTTGTTCTTCATGTGTTAGAGGTTCTGGACCCAGTTCAAATCAGTCTTGGGAGCACTCTGCCAGTGCACAACTTCTTCCTTTGAGACAGGGGGCCAGGGTCCTCAGACAGCCAGCAGGAGGTGGAGCCAGTCCTTTGTGGAGGCAGGCACAGCCCAGCTCAGCTACATGGATTTCCCCACCCACCTCTCTAAATGCAGATGGGCCTATTCAGCCTAGGACTACACACCCAGACTCCTGGAGCCAAGACGCCTAACCAGCCCCTGTCACTCCCCACAGCAGACAGTCAATCCACAACCAGGCAGAGACACACATGAAGGTTTGAACAGAGAAACAACAGCTTTCTAAAAGTGCAATTTCTAAACGCAGGATTTAAAAGCCATCTCCACAAAAAGATGTGTTATTAAATTCTGAATCCAAGGGTACCAGACTCCATGTCTCCATCTTGTTCCTATGGGAAGATAGGCTGGTATAATGGTACACAGCCTTCCCTATTCTATCCTATTGGCAAGATGGCCACCCAATAGTGAAAAACGAAATTGGCTGTATTTCACTATTAGGACATGTTACACACATCAGTACATGTCCTGTCTTTCACCTGCACTGCACCCTGCCCAGGGGGGTCCCTTGGGCCTACAATAGGGGTGTCCTATGTGTATAGAAAGGGAAGGGTAGGGCCTGGCAAGAGTGGGCACTTGCCAGGACAACATGGCAGTTCACAGACTGCACCCAGGCACTGCAGTGGCAGGTCTGAGACACCATTTTAGGGCTACTCATGTGGGTGTCACAATCAGTGCTGCAGACCCACTGGTAGTATTTGCATCACCAGCCCTGTCACACTCAGGGCACTTTACTAGGGACTTCTTGGTATTACAAATATCAAATCAAGTCAAATCAAAAAGTATGTTTATTTAGATTGTAATCTTTAAACAAACACATAGCAATTAATTATTCATTTAAAATATTCTCCAATGATCTCTCAAGCAAGTTAAAAGTTAAAATCTTCTACCATTGGTTATAAAATGATCTCCCCCTGGATACATAACAGTTAAAAAATGGGTGCTCATATAATTGATTACTTCATTTAGTTCCTATCCTATTAAAATTAATAAAAACAACTAACTCTAGACAAGGTTCAAATTCCACAATATACAATCTTAAAATAACATTTCTGACTTATTATAAAACTTTGCACTGCCTTTATGAAATTCCCTAGGGCAATTGCAATGTCAATACTAGGTAATTCTGTGATCAGCTCGATTGCTTGTGCCTGAGTTTTCATACCATATTTTACAAATATAGGGCGCAGCCAGACTTTACGCTGTTGTAAGATGTTTATACAGTCTAGCAGAATGTGCAAGGTGTCCCCTTTTGTGCCCAGCCTACATTTACAACACCTGTTAGGATCCAACATTTTGGGTTTAATTTCTTTATTTGTTAGCCAAGGGTTAATCCCAATGCTCAGCCTTAGGATTTCTTTCCTAAACCACCGGTTTGGTAGGAAGTCCAGGTAGGGGAACCAGTTTTCCTTTGCCCATGAGTTCATCATGAACTCTACCAATATTTTCTTGCCGAGGTATTCCCTATCCGCATTTCTAGTAGCTACTTGTCCATTGAGCTTTAACTCATTCTTTGTACACTCTACTAATAGGGAGTCTCGGCATATGTCCACTTTCATGTTCTCGCAGGCCTGTACCATTTTCTTACTGCACATTTTTGCCCAATTTAAGCTACTTAGTTGTATCTCTTTCCGACACCATTGTGCAACTTTTTGTCCATTTTAATTTTCAAGGCATTTCCAAAATCTAATCACTGCTGCTTGGTATTGTACCCCCCAAGCTGTTGTGCCTAGTTCTGTTCTTAGTGCTTGCACCAGTGCTGATGAGGGCAGGGATAAAAGATTTTTCAGGCATTTTCCTTCCTCTAGGTCCCAGGCTCCCTTACCGCTCAAATAAAGGATTTCTGCACCATAGAGTACTTGCGGTGGAATATTTGCACTGAAAGTTTTTAGCAGTGGTCGATGGGACTTATCCCCATACTCGCGATTAAACATTTTTAAGCCAGCAATTGATGTTTGTGCCTTCGCTTTTAGGGCTTCTAGATGTGTTTGCCAGTTTAATCTTTTGTCGAACCACACCCCAAGGTAGCGGTATTCATTTACAGATTCTAATTTAAGATCCCCTAAAAACCAATTAAACTTAATCGCTTTTTTCCCAAAGCATAGGATTTTTGTCTTATCTAGATTTACCGTAAAAATTTTATTTACAATATTCATTCAAAGAATTCAGCTTCCTTTGAAGGCCTATTTCGGTTTGATCCACTATTACGAGATCATCCGCGTATAACAGACACAGCACCTTTTTGCCATTCATTCTTGGGCTGGCACTACCCTTCACCTCTAGCCAAGCTGGTAATTCTGATAGAAATATGGAAAATAGCTGTAGGGCCAGTACGCAGCCTTGTCTCAGACCTTTTTCGATGGGTATTTTTGGCGTCAATGAGCCCTCGGTGTCCCTAACTACTTGGGCCCAGTTACCTCGGTGTAATTCTTTTAGTATAGTCAGCAAATCTCTCGGGATATTTTTGTTAGAGACAGTCCCTATCCACTTAGTCAAATGCGGCTCGGAAGTCAACGAAGCAGCAGCAGAACTTTTCGTTCTGCTTCGTTGACTTCCTTGCCATTGCCCATAAAGAGAAGCAGTGGTCTATTGTCGAATGTCCCTCTCTAAAACCTCCCTGTTCAATGGGTACTATTGAATATTCTTTGACCCAGTTGTTTAGTCGATTTAAGACTAGTTTTGAGAATACCTTTTCCCCTATGTCCAAGAGGTTCATCAGTCTATAGTTTTGGGGTTCCCCCATACTGCCCTTTTTGTGGATAGGTCTAATTATGGCACCCTTCCAGTTTAGTGGCATTTTACCTTCTGTTAAAATGACTTGGTATAATTGAGAGAGGAATCTTTCCCACCACTTTGTTTGAGACTTTAATATTATCGCTGGAAGATTATCTGGCCCTGCGGCCCGGGTTAGGTTCAGCTTCTGAATCGTTTCTTCCACTCTCTCTTCAGTGAAATCTAATTTGAATTCTTCTGAGATTTCTTGCCAACCTTGGGGTACTGTATCTGCCGGGGGTATTCAGGCTCCATACAGTTCCCTTAGGTATCTATCCCAGGCGTCCTCACTTACTACGCATAACATTTCTCCAGCTTTCCAGAATTGTCTCAAGTTCTTAGCCTCGATTGATTCTAGCAGCTCACTCCAGCATTTCACTTTATAAACCCTTTTTGCATCGGAGACCATCTTTTTAAACTCAGCTTTCAATTTAATATTATAGGGGCATATTATCAAGGGGGTTTATCTCCGCTTTTTTGGCTTTAAAAGCCAAGAAAGCCTAGCTGTCGCTAACACCAGTTAGCGACAGCTAGCAGGAGATAGCGACCATCTTGGGCCCTGCTTTGCATGTCAGTGATATTTATCACTAATGACATGCAAAGTGGGCACGCCAAGATATTAGCGACTGGAAACAGTCGCTAACATCGCTATCTCCTATTACCAACTTTTGGAGATATTCGCGCTAAGCGTGAATATCTCCAAAAGCTAACACCTGCCCCTGAGCAGTTCTTAGCCATGTTATCCAATGGAAGGTGGATAACATGGCTAAGAGCATTTGCTCGGTAATGCATGAATATCGCTGACTTTACAGCGATATTCATGCATTTCGGCCGATTTTTATCGCTTAGGAGATAAACCTTGATAATAGCAAGTCTCCTTAGCGATAAAAATTGCCGCAGCTCTGCGATAAAAATATCGCCGCTGAACCAACATAGCGATAATTATCGCCAGTTGTTGGTAATATGCCCCATAGTATTTTCTCTCTTGGTTGAACTTTTTCCTTTGCTTTCTAGCTTCTGCCCTTATCTCTCTTTTTTTACTTTGGCAGTCCATTGGGAACCATCTCCGACGATTGACCCGACTTATTGTACCTATTCTTTTAACCTTTTTTTATTCTATTCTAAGGCACTGGACTGCTTGGGCTATTTTCTCCTCATACCACTCCACGTTTTCCCTCTCATAGTTTACTAGTTCTACCTTTAGTTGGAAGGATTTTAGCTTTTCCTGGTACTCATCTGTAAGTCTTGTTGTCGCCCGTTTTGGGTAATCCACCTCTTGTGGGATCGCCTTTTCTCTTGGTTCCAACCTTCCTCTGTTTAACCTCAATTGGAGCGGGTTGTGGTCACTGCTCTCATTTTGATGTACCTTGAATTCCCGCACTAAGGGGAAGTTCCAGGCTAGCATGAAGGCATAGTCAATTGGGGAGTTTTGTGGGCCTTTTTTGAAGGTCTTCTTTGCCGGGCAGTCTGCTTTAAACCTGCTATTTAAGCAGAAAAGGCCCTTTTCCCCTAAATAGTTGACCAAGTCCAAATCCTGTTTCGAGGGAACACATACTGGGAAGCTGGCATAGTTAATTACATAGGTATCCAATAATTCTGTATACCAGCGATATGCCTTCATTGGTTGCAACTTGTGGTTAAAATCCCCCAAAATTAACATTACATCTGAAGCATACATTTCTAAAATAGCATATATATCTCCTGTTTAAAGTTCCCCATCTCAGTTACATATTCACCCACATTGTCCCACTGCATATAGACGTTTATGACGATTATCATTGCTCATGTCTTATCCTGGGTCAGCTGTTTTAATCTACAAGCCAGTAGCCATTTACACTTAACTTCTAACAGTACTACATTACTTAGTATTTTTGTCGAGATGAGTGTCATGACTCCCCCCGATGGTCGGCCGAATCTTTGCCTCTTGGCCAAACGATTTAGTTGGTGGTAGCCCTCGAAGTTAGGGGTTTTTCCACATTCCCAGGTCTCTTGTAGGCAGGCAATTGCTACTTTATTTACTTGTCTCTTTATATGTTCTTGTTTTAACTCATTGCCTAACCCGTTTACATTCCACAAAATGAGACTTAGGCTATGCGGCACCCCTCCCTCCTATTCTATCTCACTTAAGCCGGCAGCATCCCCCATTCCATCCAAATATCTCTCCGAGGGGTCTTCTAGATAACTAGCTTGGCTCCAGTTACCCCACAAGTCCTCTTTTACAGTATTGTTTATTACTACCTTCAGGCGGCTACACTCTTCTTCATTAACCTTTTGTAACCTTACCTGTCTCCTACTCAGGCCTGCATGTCACTTTAGGAAATTCCTTCCAGGTTGTAATTCGCCCCTTAGATCTTTTTCTTACTCCCCCTTTGAGTATCTCGCTAGCTGCTTTCATAATTCAACATAAGGTCTCTGTTACCAGATACCTGAGAGCCTAGCCGGTCACTATAATTCCATTTTCAACGCTCAATGGGGTTGGCCTGGAAGGTATAGTAGATAGAAAAAGAGAATATT
Source organism: Lissotriton vulgaris (assembly GCF_964263255.1). Taxonomy (NCBI): domain Eukaryota; kingdom Metazoa; phylum Chordata; class Amphibia; order Caudata; family Salamandridae; genus Lissotriton; species Lissotriton vulgaris. Next base: position 1,476,489,841 of record NC_141685.1, read on the forward strand.
GCTCTTTTTCTTGGTGTCCCCTCACTCACCAGGGTTGCCCCATGGTGACATGCTTCATCATTGGGGCCATCCCAGTCCTCTACGGGCTGGGGCGTGCTGCGACTTGCGAATTACATAGGAGCACTTACAATTGACTATGTGTGGTGCGGGTGTGATAGTGGAGTGGACTAAGTGATATGTTTAAAAATACCTGGCTAGTAAGCTTTCAATAAACTTTATTCCTACTTCCAGGTGGTAACATTAAAAACGGAGTGGAAAAATAGGGTCCCTAAACGTAATGTGTTAAGGTGTACCTATCAACTCCTGTCAACATGTTTTGTGCATACCCCAAGCACTTCTTCGGGACTACACAGGGACCAGCCCCGTGTTCGCCACTCCTTAGCTCTGCAGTGAGTTACTTTAAATAAATAATGCTGCAATCGATAATTAGTGCATGCATAAGTACCTACGTATTCATTTGAATCACGAGGTTCCTGTAAAACAAAGGACAACTTGAAAAGTCAAGGGGTGTTACCCCCAACATAAACACACATAACACATATTTCGGATTGCATGTGGAAAACGTGATTACATTTCCCGTGGTCCTCAACAGGACGTTTCTATATGCAAAAACGTGATTGTTTTCATGCACAAAATGTGGTAGTTCTCATGCATCAAAACGTGATGGACACCTTTCTGTGACAAAACCAGACATTCATCTCGCTCACACACTCATACATATTTACATACATGTAGTGGGACCTAACTGTGCCCCATGGACTCGGAGGGGTTCAGTATCCCAGCAATCTAAGAGAGGTGGGAGGAAGGCAAATCGTAAATTACATCTACTGATCTCGTTTCTTCCGACCTGCAAGGTTGTTCGATGGTTAATCAACCTGCAAAGTGGTAACTAAAGGCTCTTTATTTGCCAGACTTCATTAGCACACACTTACTTGCTAACAGGATACCTCCCTCATGTAAACACCTACTAGCGTCTCTCCGGTCCGAATGTTGTAGGACCGGGGGCGCCGGATTTGTTTTAAAGACCTGCGCTCGCCCGGTTGCTTCCGCATTACACGCAGCGCTCTGTAGAGAGCTGGTGCGTGTCAGTTGTTTGGAGCGTTCAAAACTGGCGGCCATCTTAGGTGTATGAAGTACCTTTTCGCTCATTTCAAAGGCCAATATTTACCGATTGGGATGGCCATTTGTATTAAAAATTAATTTAAGGCATACTCCTATAGGGCGTTATTATTATCAGGTAATTTTCCGCAATTTTTGAAAAAACCTGAATAGGTGTAAAAATGTAGCTGATTTTTAGATATTATATATCAGAAAGGCCTAAAAAAACCCTCCAACAGTTATTTGTCTCCACCTGTTGGGTCATTTTAAGTACAGAAATGTTTTTTTGTATCACTAGGTTATATTCTTCTCGTTACGTGAATTGTCCCCAAGGGATGTCATCATTCAGACCCACAATATGAGAGCGGAGTTTAAAAACCCAGCGTTGTTCCTTCTCCAGTAGTTTTTTCTCCATGTCTGTATGTGGTTGTTGTATTTCCAGAACCACCCACCGCATGTCATTAGGGGTGTGTCCCTTTTCCAAAAAATGAGTTGTCATTTTTGTATTGGAATGCTTACATCTGAAATTACTGCGGTGTTCCACCATCCTTGTGTTGACCTTCCTGGTGGTCATGCCGATGTAGTGCAGATCACAACTGCATGTGATCATATAGACTACCCCTGCTGTGTTACAGTTGGAAAAGGATTTTAAGTCCCAAGTCAGGCCATTGTTACATGTAATTTGTTTAGTAGCACTCGTTAGATGACAGACACTACAGTTGGAGTGTGGATAGTGTCCCGTTGGCAGTGGATGTAGGAGACAAACTGGGCCTTCTACAGTCTTAGGGCGTGTATGGACTATTAAGTCCTTCAGATTTTTACCTTTGCGGTGACTGAACATGGGTTGAGTGAGGTTAAGGCCACCACTGTTCAGTGTCTTCCAATGTTTTTTGACAATTTTAGTCACTTTCTGTGAGGCCACGGTGTAGGTTGTAACACAAATGGGCCTTCTATCAGTGTCATTTTTGGGTTCAGTTCTGGGTTTTATTTCTAGGAGAGCTTCTCTGTTATTATTTGACGCTCTCTTTTTGGCCTTTGATACAATTTTGTGTGGGTATTGTCTCTGGAGTAATTTCATACTCAGTTCTTCAGCCTGGGTTTCATAGTATCGTTTTTCTGAACAGTTACGCCGTAGGCGTAAGAACTGTCCAAAGGGTAGATTCTCCCGTAACTGGCGAGGGTGGAAACTTTCAAAGTTTAGTAAACAATTTCTCGACGTGGGTTTGAAATGTGTTGTAGTGGTTAGTTTACCACCTTCTGCTCTGATGTTTAGGTCTAAAAAAAACAATTGTTCTCTGCTCATTGTGGAGGTAAATTTAAGAAAAGGGTCTTTTGAATTTAACCAGGTTAGAAAATGGTCCACTTCCATCTCATTTCCGTTCCAGATGAGGATGACGTCGTCAATATAACGCCTCCACATCTGGATATGTGTAGAGTATGGGTTGTTGGGAGTCAGAATTCTTTTGTTCTCTAGCTGGTGCACATATAATCCGGCTTTCATAATTGTCATTTTTACCAGGTCCGAGTATAGTAGTACTTTTGTTACTTCCCTTCCTGTTGTACTTTCTATGAAGCCCACCTGTCTCAAATCGTTTGCACCAATCCCACTCAGGCTAATACATTTGGAGAAGACTAACAGAACTCGTTCCCTATTTAGGGGCTTGATTTTCCTTGATTTCGTATCCTTTTGTTCTGCTTCTGCTGGTTCCAAATAGACCCATTTATTGTTCCCCCACTCTCATCCTTTCTCTGGGGGAGCTAGGTTTATCTGTCTAGTCTCTTCCCTCCCGGTGGTCCCTACTTCTGGCTCATGTGGCTGTAGTGTTGCCTCCAAATTGCAATGCCTCCGGGGGGTCTGCAAGTGGCTTTTCAGCGATGGGATTAATCTCTGCGTTATAGGCTTGGTTTTTAGTACTTTCTCTTTTGGGGCCTTACTACTCTGAGATTTCTTTTGTGTATTTTGCACATTTCCTATGGCCCCCGTTGCCGGGGGTCCGATAGGTACAAAGGACCGGGCCGAGACATTTAGTGTTCCCCAATCTTCCTTTTTCTTCCTATTTTCCCTTGTCACTACCTGTGGTATTTGCTTTTTGCCTGCCCTGCCTTTAGTACGGACCCTTACATGTTCACACCTCCTTTTTACCAGCATTGGGCGCCTAGCTATATACACATTATCTAATGGCTCTTCCAGTTCACTTCTTATACTTTGATCAATAGTTTGTGGGGACCCTACTGGTCTTAACATGAGAGGCATTTGTCCTTTAATAAGTATAAAACAAAAAGGGGGGGTGGGGTCCAATGGAATGTTTAACGACCAGTCAATGCTACAACCCTTATACATATGCAACTACCAACTATAAAGTAGCAAAGGGTCAAAAAAGAAAAAATGCTATGTGTCTGTCGAACAGTGATCTCAATTGTAAAAGTTGAACAGCGAAATCTATCCCAGGGTACTCTCTTAGTGCATAGAGAAATTCCCATCAGATTCCCAACCTGTACCGCCCTACTTCATTTGGGAGCCTTCACATTGCAGGTAGAAAAACGTACCCATTGGAAGATTTGGCCAGGTTCAGCCGAATCTACCCGGTATATCCCAATGTTGATATGATCTTAACTCGATATCAGGTGGTAACTGAGTAGCAGTGCGAACTAGTGTGAATCAAAAGTGATTAAAGTGCAATGTATAAAATTGAGTGATAAGGAGGAAAGAGTATTTTAATAAGCACCTCCTTATTCCCAACGATAAAAAACAGTGCAAAGAGTAGTGTTAACAAATAACTACTAGAATGGAAATGTGGTCGACTTGTTTCTGCAGTTTACCTAGGGCCCATTGGTCTCCTACTGCTTCATCAGGACCTTATATGCTACTGCTAAGTATTGTGTAAAAAATAAGTGAAATAACAAATTTATTGTCACCTGTAATTCTCCTATTTTCAAAATCCCGGAGTGCGATAGACAGACAGACACACACACATAGAGAAGAGAAATATGTACATATCATTAGTGATGTCTTAGTATTATCATCTTCCTACAAGTTTAGTTTAACAAGTTAGGACTGTACACTGTAGAATATCATAGTGCTTTTGATTGATATACCATGAAAACAATATCTATAGAGTATTTCTGTAAGTATGAATTGCCACTCACCTAATTTATAGGAGAATGTAGCCCCACCTCACCTGGCCACAGCGCAGGTAAAACGGACCACCGCTCTATTTAGGCAAAACAGAAGAAAGAAGTCAGAGGAAGCACTCTGATGCTACATAATAGAAAATCACTTAACGCCTTTGATAGGTTAACTGTGTTCAAATTAAATTCATTTCCTAGTGCAGGTTTACTGAGTATAGCGTCTTCACCCGCCATCCTCTATCTACCCTTAAATTGGTGATCGGGTCGTTAAGACGCTTTGTCAATATCGGTGACGCCGCGTGTAATTGGGGTGTACCGTTATGGTGGCATTTATACCGGTCAATCACATTGTCCTCGCATCTTGCCCAGATTGTAGTGGGAGTAGTAATGAACTGTTCGTGTAAGGTGAAGACCACATGTGTAACTTGGATCTCAACCCTGACGCTATAAGGGACCAATCTCTTAGAAATTCTAAAAGATTGGTCCCTTATAGCGTGGAGATGCACACGCGACTGGCTGGTACTGATTATCAAGACGGCAAAAAAAACTGCCGATAAAATCCTCGTCGAGATTCTAGTCTTACTGGGACAGATCAAGACTACAATCTCCTCCAGCAAGGTGTTCTCCAAAAATCAGGAAGATGGTAACAAGACCAGTAAAGAATTCAGAGACTCCATTTTGTTTACCAAGCTGGAGAAGTTCAAGAGGGACTTAGCCAACTTTGCAATGGAAAAGGTATATCCTTACACCAGTGATGAATATACTCCAACAGCGTTCAATAAGAATGGGCGCAAGGGAGGATCCAGTTATGGCACCTCCAGCTCCGATGGTGGCTCAAGTGACTCTGACTCATCTAACCCGGGGAACATCCAGACTAAGTTCAGAGGCAGAGGAAACAATAGAAGAAACTGGAGAGGTTATGGCCAACAATTTGCTCAACCACAGGGACCCCCTGGTGGCAACCAACACCCTGGGGGCCTCCACCTTACCCTCCTATGATGGGACCGTTTGGCCCACAGCAACTCTATCAAAACTACAATCAACAGCCTTTTTTAGGGTCTGGCCGGAGGACACGGGCCGACAACGTACACCACAACAAGGCCAGGTTCGCTGGAACTTGCCCCCACAGACCATGGATCTGAGGAGCGGGAAGAAAATCATACAGGACCAAGCGGGGACATCGACAGGGCCAGTCTTGTAATCAATCTTAGCTCTCACCACTTCACCAGCATTGAAGAACAGGTTCTCAATAAGGGTTTAGGTTTCGTCTCTACCAATAGAGGCGATCCATTTATTGCCCAGATTGAAATGCTGGGAGGTGAAGCAGTGTGATCTCACATTTGTTTCCTGTTTACAAGGCTCCCTCTAGTCATTTGAGCTGACGAGCTCATGGAGAGGCAACTGCGCGCCTGGAGAGGTACTGTGACCCGAGAATACTTTTGCAGCCTGCTCAGCAACCACATACATTCAAATTGCTAAATCTCTACTGATGACTGATAACAATGCAGAAACACGTGCCTAGAGATGGCCAGCACTAATCTGCGCCTTCCTGGTGAAACACTCGAGAGGCTTTAAAAGTTCACACACTTGGCGAACTGCATTTACCATGATGCCTAGGGGGAACCTGCTGGGAGGTGAAGCAGTGTGATCCCACCTCTGTTTCCTGTTTATAAAGCTCCCTCGAGCCATTTGAGCTGCCGAGCTCGTGCAGAGGCATCTGCTCGCCTGGAGAGGTACTGTGACCCGAGAATTCTTTGGCAGCCTGCTCAGCAACCCCATACATTTGAATTGCCTAATCTCTACTGATGACGGATAACAATCCAGAAACACGAGTCTAAAGATGGCCAGCACTAATCTGCACCTACTTGGTGAAACACTTGAGAGACTTTGCAAGTACACACACTTGACGAACTGCATATACCATGATGCCTAGGGGTGAATCTGTTGGGAGGTGAAGCAGTGTGATCCTACATTTGTTTCTTGTTTACATGTTTTAAGGAAATTCATAACATAAATATACTCATTATTTAAAACTTTATATAACTGTTTATTGGATAAAAAAAGACATACCATTTTAACACTGTTTATAATTTGTAGTCTATTTTTCACTTTTGTTTTGCCACCTTTTTAAACGTTTGTCCATTTATTTTTTGTGTGGTCATCCCCATTCTTGTGGCCTGTTGCTGCTGGATTTTTATTTCTACACACTGGGGCACAACTGTCCAGTTCTTCCCTAAGTTAATCCTCTCTGTTCTGTGCCATATTTCATCATTAACTAATAACCAATTTTCCTACATGTAGCTAATAATTAATGTGTATATTGAACTAAATGAGTTGATTTGAGTTGCATGTGTAGTTTATGTGTTACATACAATTATGTTCCAATGTTTTGCGTTGAATGTGTAATGTTCTATTCAGCAGGACAAGAATAGTGTCCTTGAATAACATATATATTTTGGGAGTCTCATTCAATTCTTTTTCATGTTTTTAATGGAAATGTGTAGGATTCTTTATTTCCGACTGGAGTTTTACATTTTTTAAATACATATTTTTTTTAAACAGATTTTAAAGTTTTTAGTGCGGTATTTAAGGGAATACAAGGATGTAGTATACTATCTTCCTTTTTTACATATGTATTTTTAGACTAATTACGATGCCAGTGTGTGGATTATCTTCTGCGAAGGGGAAACAGCCTTTAGAACAAGGTTTTTACCACATTGTGACTTAACCACGTATTTTTAAGTACGCATGTTTTTACAACATATAGGTTTTCACAACGGAAGTCTTTACCATGCATTTAAAGTGAGTTGGGAGGTGTGGGGGTCTATCCCCACAAATACATTGGTTTTAACTAAAAAAGCAATGTTGGCAATGGCATCCATTTTAAAAACATACACGTTGTATAAAAATGTGAGATAAAAAATGAGTTGTTAAGGCTTTCCTCCATGTAGCTAATAATTAATGTGTATATTGAACTAAGTACATTGATTTGAGTTGCATGTGTAGTTTAGTTTTTTACATACAATTATGTTCCAATGCTTTGCGTTGAATGTGTAATATTCTGTTCAGCAGGACAAGAAGAGTGTCCTTGAATATCCTATATTTTGGGAGTGTCATTCAATTCTTTTTCATGTTTTTAAGGGAAATGTGTAGGATTCTTTGTTATCTACTAGAGTTTTTCATTTCTTTAATATATCTTTCGTTTTAAACAGATTTTAAAGTTTTTGGTTGGGTATTTAAGGGAATAAAAGGATGTAGTATACTATCTTCCTTTTTTACATATGCATTTTTAGACTAATTACGATGCCAGTGTTTGGATTATCTACTGCGAAGGGGAAACAGCCTTTACAATTATGTTTTTACCCCATTGTGACTTAACCACACATTTTGAAGCAAGCATGTTTTTACAAAGTATGGTTTTACAACGGAAGCCTTTACCCTGCATTTAAGGTAAGTTGGGAGGTGTGGGGGTCTCTCCCCACAAATACATTGGTTTTAAATAAATAAACAATGTGTGGCAATGGCATCCATTGTAAAAACATACACGTTGTATAAAAATGTGTGATAAAATATTAGTTGTTAAGGCTTTCTATCGTACAACCCTCAGGAGGACTTTCCTGTTTGTAACTACTACAGCCATGTAACTATATTACTTGTAAAACATTTCTTTGCAAATAGGGTTAGTGGAGTCAGTTTGGAGGTATTTATCTTTTAACTTGTTTAATCAGTTTAAATATCTATGTTTAAGTGTATGATATTATCCAATTTATGTATTGTATAATGTTTTAAATATTTTTGAAGAAATATGTTGTCCTTTTCATTTTGTTTCTTTTTAGAGTTGTTTAGCATTTAGAAATTATATTGGAAGGTTTATGTTCTTTAATTGCATGCTGTGACATATAGTTTTTATTTAGGTGGATCTGTAAGTGTAAGAATGAAAATGTACTGGGTAGTTGCTTGAAGATTGTTTTAGAAACTCACTGTTATGGTTTCAGATGTAGAGTCTAGTCATGGTATAGGTGTTTACTTTAAGATTTATTTTTGAGGGTCAGGTTCAGTTAGAGTGACTGCATATTTTCAAAGAGTTGTACTGTATTGGATAGAATGTTGCTTTCTTAGTTTGGAAATTTTAGTTCATAGTATAGTAATAGAGTTGGGCTTGTTTTTGTCTGTGTTTTTTGTACTATTTCATAAATTGGTTAAGAGTGGTATATTGAATATGGAAGGCTACTTGAAAGAAATTGTGCCAACTTTTTCTTGCTTTGATTGAAACTGATTTCTTTGTTTAATGAACTTTGGTAGACATTTCATCACTCTATGTGGAATCTTGGTTGGCATTTGTGTCCTGATCTGTGCATGTTCTCAATCCATGTTTCCTCAAAACAGTTGAAGTGAGCAATTTTGACTTTTTTGACTTTTTAATAGGGTGAGTCAATTAATAAATCATGTTGCTAAACTATGTTATTGGCAGGGTCGAAATCTAGGAAGATTAATATTTTCATCTCAAAGGCAAAACGTCTGTTAGTGAAGTCTAGAAAACTTACAATTGCTTTCTGGAACTTCTAAATGGCTTGGTTGAACTTGACACAGCAGCCTTGTATGAGTCTGGGTAGTTTTTGATGTAGTTTAACGACCAGTGGGAGCCATATTGCAGCTTTACAGGGCCAAGTGTATCTCAAAAGCACTATACGACAGTGAAAATTGGAGGGTACCCAATCTTTGATGAGCTCAAAATTGCTGAAAACTATTTTTTGAGACAGCTTTTATTCGTTCCCCAGGGTAACCCCACCTTCACTGTACATGAGGAGTTTGGTTTGACCTACATCACCGATCTGATAGCCTGCAGCCCTATGTCACTATGGTTAAAAAATCTCCACAGGACATGGTCCAATGTATGATGTTCTGTAGTTTTTATGACTTACCTAGAAATAACTTTTTAGTTCTTATTTTGACAAAGGCCAACTTTAGGCAAGTGCATTCTGCTTTTATTCTTTTACAAATGCTTACTGGTAGCACTGTTTTTATGTACTTAACTTTTTAAAATATGCTGTCAGTCTCAGGTCTAGTTGTGATTAATTAGCAATATATTATTTATGCACTACGCACTTTATAATGTTTCACTCACCTTTCTATTTATCAAATGCTTTTTATCAGATGTGATTAATTGTGGTCAACTGGAGTGACCCTTTTTCCCCCAGTATTGACTGTGTGATTTTGGTGTCCTTGAACCCCTGTTTTTATATCTAGCCTAGGTCCTTATTTTATCTGGTATGTTTCTGAGAGGATTGTTTTATATATGTGTTTTTATGGTTTTATTTCTTGAAACTGAATAAAGAATATTTTGATTTGATTTGATTTGATGTAGTTTATTATAAAATGTTCAAAATTAGTTATCTAGGCAGTCTTTTATTTTATTTCTTTTTATGGTGAATAATTGAGGTGAATTCTTGTCATATTACAGCGTGTAAGTCACAACTACCTCCAAAACAGGTTCCCAATGCAGCCTATATGTATGTAACTAGAGAAACATACCACAGCATTTCAGTTTTTATAGCTGTGATTTTATGCTCAGCCACCAGATGGTGGTATGGAAACAGAAATAAATCATCTTGAACTCAAGACGGATTAAAATAGAAAATCGGAACGTAAATTTCTTATCATAACTAGAATCAATCCGCTCATACATTTGTAGAACCCTGCCATGTTGAAGGAATAAAAACAAACTTTTATTTTCTCGAATATATCTTAGCCAGACAATTTTTCAAATAATCTTTTCAAACTGTGCACTATGATTTATTGCGTGAAAGAATAAAACGTGCTGCCGAATGTATCAGAACGAGTCAAGCAGTTTAAACAAGGACAAGCAAGCAGCCGAGTCAACGTGGATTGAATTTTTCATACTGAAGGCGATTCGATAAGAAGTTTTCTTTGTTAGTTTGTTTTTTGTATGCGATTCCGCATAAGGGGCCCCATTTATGAGAAATGACGCATCGCTGCATGAAAGCAGCGATGCATCACTTCTCAGTACGCACTCCTTGCGACATGATTGATGCGTCATATTTATAATAAGACGCATATTGTCGCAAGGAGTTACAGATACGTCAGTATTTCTGGCGTATCTGTAAGCGCAAAAGTGACGCATTGCTGGAGTGTGTCACAAAAGTGACGTAACTCCAGCAATGTGTACTTTCACATGGGGCAAGCCCCATGTGAAAAGGCCTGTGTCAGTCTTATGCCTGCTGTGAGGCAGGCGCAAGATTTTGACGCAGCAGCGTCCTAAAAGTGACGCAGTGAAATCTCATAGATTTCACTGCGTCACTTCTACGACCCTTCCAGGGGCCTCATTTATGAAAAGTGACGCATCGCTGTGTGAAAACAGCGATGCGTCACTTTTCATTGCGCCCTCCTTGCGACACCAATGATGCGTCATATTTACATTATGATGCATCATTGCGCAAGGAGTTACAGATACGTCAGTATTTCTGACGTATCTGTAAAGTGCAAAAGTGACGCATTGCTGGAGTGTGTCACAAAAGTGACGCAACTCCAGCAATGCGTCCTTTTACATGGGGCTTGGGCCTGCATCAGTCTTACGCCTGCTGTGAGGCAGGCGCAAGATTTTGACACAACGGCGTCTTAGAAGTGACGCAGTGAAATCTCATAGATTTCACTGCGTCACTTCTACGACCCTTTCTTGCGTCAATACGCCCCGCTTGCATACATTATACCTGGCACAGGTATAATGTGGTGCAGGGGTTTACAAAGTGACGCATCTACCTAGATGCGTCATTTTGTAAATATGGCGCAACAAGGCGCATTTTTTACGCCACTGGTGCGTCACAAAAAGTGACACACCAGCAGCGTAAAAGTGACGCACAGCCTCATAAATGAGGCCCAAGGTATTTCATTATGTCCGGTCAATAGTAAAAACAGTGTCATTCCTATTACAAGATGAGTACAAATATAAAGACATGAGGAAATGCCCCCAAAGTTCTCCAGCTCAGAGCAGTTGGCAGCGATGTTAGGGCCATATTATCAAGACGATAATTCTAACGCGGTATTAACAAGAACACGCTAATAGGCTTTAGCGTGTGTTTCCTTGTGTCATCGCCCATTTCACTAACGCCTTGCATCTCATTGCTAATGAGATGCAAAGTAGGCGTTCCTCACTTTCACTACATGGCAAAACATCGTAACGCAGCTTCGCGCTATTAACAAGCATGCCCTATACCTGCGTTGCGACTATGAAAGTCACGCAAAGACCTAATTAACGCTGGTTTCTGACGTTAGAAAACAGCGTTAATTGGGTCTTTGCGCGACTTTCATAGTCATATTCTCATATGGGAGGTGGATTGGCAGGCTAAATCCACCATAGATTAGTAGCAAGGAATTCCCTATTGCTTGCATTTTTTATCGCTGGATTATCAGTGATATTCCAGCACTTTGCCGCTATCACTGGAATTTTTATCGCTTTGGATAAAGCCGTTGATAATAACGAGCTATCTCAGCGATAAAATTCAGCGATAGCCGGCGATAACTTTGATCGCGCTAAGAGCGCTTAGCAATATTTATCGCTGTTAGTTGCTAATTTGCCCCTTAGCAACCTTACCAAACCAGTGATGGAAATTTGCTACATCAACATGAAGGACATTTTAAAGTCAATTGAAAATTATTAAAGCATGTACCCCCACAACATCTGAAAATGAGTATTTCAATACTACAGTACCATTGTAGTAGCATAGCTTTTATAGGTCAGCACCATAAACCCTCACCATGACTTCTACTTTCTGTAAAATTTAGCCAGTTACATGATTTGAAGGCTTATTACCCATTGGCTCTTTCCTGAGTACAGTCTTCTATCCGCGTGTTCCATAGAACCTCAAAAGATGAAGCAGATCTACGTCATAAGCTGCACCCCTAAACAGTGGAGAATGCACAGTTGATGCACTAAGATATAACTGTTGATGGGCAGCTTACAGTGCCAGAGATATACATGGCCCATGCTCAACCCACCTGGATGTCCTTGAAATCTGGATCAACCGCATCAACATAAAGCACTGAAAAATTTCAGTTGCAAATCAAATCGACATTATTTTATTCTAACATTGTTTTCATATATAAACATATATTCACAAAAAAAACACAGGTGAAAGTTGAGTTATAGTTAGGAATACTTTATTTATATTTGCCATAAAAACCCAACTCAACCTACACAAAAATTACACATTTTAAAAGTATAGTTATATTTTTTATTTATAATTCATGCACCACTTACAAATTAATATGTCATACTTATAACTCACAATCATTCCTACACACCACCTTATAATTCATATATCATGTGCACCTCCGTACATAGTCTTCTCATCTAAGTCTCCACACTACGTTAACCATAAATCCCCCATTCTCTATACCCTTGCATTTTATAGAAATTAGAGCATGTGAAATGATTGCATTAAGAACAACACTTATTTCATCTGACAATATATAATGTGGCAGAACATAGTGCATTGTTGAGTGGTGAGTTGTAGTCATAGCTTTGGTTCTAGGTGGTCAGATCAGTGTTAGGTATGTTCGTGAAGGGATAGGCTTGCAGCTTAGCAGGGGTTCTCTAGGCATTACTAGTTTTACCAAAGGCAGTTTTCCGGTGCATGCATTAAGAGAGCAGTTGCTGTGCCGCCCCTTCCCAGGACTATTTTCCTGCTGGGGGGGGGGGCTACCTGTTTTTAATATTACTCCCAGTTACATTTGAAATGAGTTGTGTCATTCATTATACATGTTCACTAGATTTATGTAGAAATGTGGGAAGAGGGGCGTGGTGCCATTTGGTGTTGCTGGTGCTTGCCACGTGCTTTCTGAATGTGTTTTTAGGTTTGTTCATATTCCTGTTCCTGGCATGTGGTGTACAACGCGCCCTTCCTTGTGGCCTCAGATACATGACTTTGAATGATCTTGAAATAATCATGTGGAAGAATGGACACTTGTAGCTCATAACCATTGGTTAGAATGGATCACCCTCATAAACGCTATGTTTTTAGATTGCGGTGTATATCTGTTCTCCGCCCCACATTAGCGTTACGGCATTGTCATTGGATGTCCAATATCGTGCTATATGCCAGCCTCATCCAGAGGCAACCTCTGGTTTTGATAGCAGTGTCCAGAGAATGAGGGGCTCCCCAGAGAAAGAGGTGAAAAAGTTGAAAAAATAAAAAACAGAGCCTCTCCAAGCGGAACTTTAATATAAAAAAGGTGGGGTTCTGGTATTCAAAAATTGTTAGTGGGTACAATTGCAGATCAGGTTACTGGATCTTATTATACCACTTAATTGATACTGTCAACATGTTTCTGCTCCTTATTGCCCAGCCGGGTCTGAGGAGCATTCGTCAGGACAAACAAACAGAGAGTTACTTACACTACTTGTGCAGTATTCATAAGTGTCATGTTCAAACACTTAGTTTCTAGCTTTCTCTCAATTCCTATAATAAAAAGAAAAGAGAAAAACAAACAACAAAGTATACACAGTTTGGGGGTGCAAGTTATAGCACTGTTTATAGTCTCCATTATGAGAAGTAATGAAAGAGGCGTGACTATTGTGAGCACTAAATTCAAAAGGGGGTCCTACTAAGGACCTACATGGGCCGAGCTACACTATGGTGAGAGACATTTACAAGGAAAAAATCTCAGTTAATGTGTTCTGTATTTGCTCTTTCTTTTTAATGCCGATTCGCGTTTTTAAAAATCTTGTTGCATTATCTTCGTGCTGATATCTGTATGCGTATTCCCTCATGTCTCAGGGGGCGGTCGTGTTGGCGTGGATAGCATAAACCTAACAAAATGAATGATCTTGACCTCATCTCCTTATCTGGAATTTTCTTTTTGGGCTAATTTTGTGCGGTTTTCCTTTTAGTTTTGGGCATTTCCTTGAATTGCACCATTCATTGATTCCCTTGCCCCTCGGTAAGAGGGTCAGAGGCTGCTCTGTGGCCTCTTTCCTACCCATAACATGTTTTTCAGGACTGACTGTTTTGCTGGACTGTGCTTCCAAGGTTGGAGCAACATGAGAGGACTATGCTTGGAATGGTTTTGAGACTGGAAGGAGTGCGCCTTGTGCCCTATGATCATCTGGTATAGGGTAGAGACTGGAAGTCTCCATCCTGGGCACCCCCTCTCCGCAGGCTCCACCCGCCTTAAAATGTTGAGTGAAACCCCAACAGGAGCCTCAAACTTGTCATCCCGCTGAGGTATGGTGACCAGGCTTCCTAAGCCTTTTCACATTGCAGAGGTGCGCAGAATGCCTTGAGTAGAGCGCTCACAAACAGAGCAAACACAGACCCCTAGGTACTAACGGACATAAACTAACTACAGACTCATAAATGCTAGTTCAGTGGGACCTCCAGGAAAATCTATGAATTATCAGTGATGTCACTGCCCATGTCATGTGCGATGTTATGTCAGGATTCAACAATATTTCTGCGGGAACCTCATGAACATGAAGCAAGGTCCACTACTTCCAGGAGCCACCTATTGCACTCAACAAAGTCAAAGTGACAATGATAACCAGGGGAAGAAGGGAAAAAAACAAGGAAAAGGGGGAAAGATCCCACGTCGAAATGCTATGACAACAGGGCCTGTCAGGACAAGGCAACAGGCTGCAGACAAGAGAGAAGCAGAGAGATAAAATTAGCATGTGGAAAGGTTCACCTTCTATCCCTTTATTCCCTATACACTACTATGCCATACCCTGTAGACTCCCTTCTTCCATATAACATAAGTAGTTGGGGTGAAGGGCGTGTGTCTGGTGCTGGAAAAGAAATGAGGAACAGCTAAGCATGGGCTACTCAGAAAAGGAGTTTATCAATACAAAATGACCTATGCTAGTACCAGATGAACCCACCAATCAACCAGGACTTAATGTGAACCTATTCCTGTAGATCACTGTCATCAACAACTCAACAGAAGTAAAACCTTAGAATGCAGGTAAATCATTATCCTTATGCTTCTTCCAAAAACAGGTAAACAGAATGCAGGAATGGATCCCCACAGTGCCCAGAACGCAGGATCAGTTAAGTAATTGCAAGCAAACAAAAAATACTAAATTAAATGTCAGCGCGAGAGCACTGTTCCCGTCTAATTCGGTAATGCAGTTTTGCCTTGTGCTTCTTTCTTTTTTTGTATAAGTGGCACAATGGTTGACCAGGACACGGAACACCGAGACAACCCGGACAGGAGAAAACGCTGCTACGAGGACACAGGATGGGGACAAGGAGCTATGCTCCCTGGAAGTGCCAGGTTAGTACTACGGAAGTGACACACTATCCCGAAACAAGACGCAAAGCGCCACTGCTGGGGGAAGGCAGGATTTTGACCTGCCTGACCAGCCCCAGCGCATGTGCGCTCCTGGGCGGCGGCCATCTTTGTAGTTCGCCAGTAGGGGGGAAACGGCAACCGTGACAGGTTATATGTGAGGTCAAAAGCAGTGCGTAAGTTACAGTTAGCTTACGTAGCTATAACTTCTCAATTTCAATGGCTGTGTAACTTTCTGAGCTGTGATGTACTAGATAACTTCCTATGAACAGCAATTTAGCTTGGGCTGGGTAAAGAGTGTTAGCACACAGCAGAATGGGCACCATATTAGGAGTGTGTGCATACATGAGGTTGATGAAGGGGGCACAGACATATTGACTCCTACCAAGAGCAAAATAAGTACTTTACATGTGGGATACAGGCGGGCCATTCTCATGTTAATGGTGAGCTTGTCCATCATGTGTTGAGGATATGTGAGTATAGGTATCGACAGAAAGCATGCCACCAGTGGGTCAAAGAGAATTCGAAGACGAGGATAGAGTTAAGAACAAGCACAAAATATGAATAGAGTTCTCACACCCCAAATAGCATGTGGACAATTACCAGGCATGGGCAACTCTAGCAGATGTTACATGGATAATACCATAAACATGAAGGTCAAACTGTAAGACTGATGGAGCAAGGATTCGCACATGACGCGACTTGCTTGTATTCAGTCCTCTCAACATAACGTTAATGTACTAATTAACATGTTTTGTGTTCTAAAAAATTGCATTACATGACACACCTTTTATCCAAGGGAAGCTTTTCAATGTACTTTTACTAACTATAATCCGCTTGCACTAAAATGGCTGGTGCTACGCAGGAGTTTCCACTGCGCATCCATCTGTCATACTCACGTGACATGAAGTATCTTTCGCTTGGAGGGAAACTTTTGCTTCTGCACACTAGAACTAAGATGGCTGCTTTGTGTTACCGCATGCATGAAGCTTGCACTGCTGCTTTTGCTAAACTGTTCGTTCTGCTTAACTCTAATGGAATAGTTCAATATAAAAAAATGGGAATAGAGTAGAGATAAGTGGTATACAGTGCATTCCTTTAGTCTTGTTCTAAAACTGTTTCTTTTCTATTCTTTCATGTGATCACTCTACTGAGCTTGAAATGTACCCGATTCTCCATTTTGAAACCCACTGCACTTCATATTGAAACCTTTGAGCCTGCACACCAGAGTCTGCAAACCATCGAGTCATGGCATTGAATGAGTGCCAGGGACAGTCTTGACCAAGATGCGCCTTGGAACTTCACCTCCTGAACTCTACAGAGGAAGCAAAATTGTTAAATGGACTACTTTGTAACTGACATTGATACATTTACTGCTGGGTGGAATAAAACATGCATGGGCAAATAAAATTGATGGGCGGGAACATAAAATTAAAATTTCTAGTGAAAAGTTGTATGGTGTGATGACATGTCCCCGTCTTTTGGCCAATCAAATTTGGGGATCCTTACACTTGCAACATTGGGGGGTGGTACACTGCCCCGGAAAATAGTATAACTAGAGTAGGCTTAGTTAGCTTGTTTTTCTGACTTGTCCGGATAGCTGACCTGTCACTGACCCAACGCACTAAATAGGTGATCGGGAGCAGAAGTGCTGGCGAAGCACTTTGTCGGAGAGATCGATAATTCTTACCGGGTTCTGGCTGTTAGCTGCAGAGAGGGAGTAACGCAGGTGTTGCAACTTTAACTGCGGGTGTTGGTCTTAGCCCTTGGTGGTCCTGTCCTAATCCAATTTGGCTGTACCTCTCCTGATTCTGATCTGCACCTGTTTGCCTTGCTGACACCTGCCTTTTCGGGGTTTCTGTCCTTTAATCAGGCCGTGGCCAGGGTTGGTCTTCACACACCGTTCTAGGTAAATATTGAATGTGGGTTTGTTATTGTGTTGTTCCCTTTCTCTTTACCTTCCCTATCGTTTAATGCTTAAACAGCCTTATGAAGTCTCTGCAAAATGTTATTCTAATCATTATCTTGCTAATTGAAAGATTTCTCATTGCAAATGCTTGGATTATGACATTTTTGAAATTCCAATAGATAAAGAGTTTAAAGCTTTTCCCGAGTCTGTGGTCAATTTATGGAGGAAATGTTAATTGCTGCCTATTTTCTTACTAACTCCCTGATCCAATAGGTCTGAAGGTACCGGTGAAAGAATTGGTAAGTCAATGGTATAGGACCTTGTAGGTAAACACACAACTTGGTAGAGTGCGTGAAAGGTTAACCAGTTCAACAACGGTGTTAAATGAGTTTATGGGCCCAGGTGAGTATGGTAAACTAGTCAGGTTAACCCATGCACTCCATCAAGACCATGTGCAGGAGTATGAGAATACTGATGACTCTTCAGAAGAAAAACATTGAGTTTAAAGCAAGGGAGAGGACACTGTGATTTACATGCTAAGGTTAGGCAGGGAGGACACAGATCAGCCATACCTTGCAGGCGAGCATTTGCATAGAAAGCACAACAAACTGCAGATGAGCACCATGATTGCAAGATGATAGATACCAGCCCTTGCAGGTAAGAATCATGCACAGATCATTCTTTATAGGTGTGTTTTACATATTGGGGATAATACACTGAGTGCGCATGTGGGGGCACAAATTGTACCCCCTTTAAAAGTATGTTAGCGATTTTCAGCTAAGAGGGGGATATCCAGAGCAGACCATTCCCAGCTGTCAAAAACCAGCATGTGCATGAGAGAGAGGCACATATGTAGCCATTCTGCTATGTATGAGATTCATGCCAGCTCCCAAAGCAGCAAGCATAGAGTGTATGCCTAGACAGACAAGGAGGGAGCAAGTAGCCTGAGCACCACTGAGAACGATGTTCGTGTAGTAGTATGAAGGGTTCAGGCATGCCATCTCTTCAGGGGGGAAGGAGAGGATGCACACGGGCAAGGCAAAACTGTAGCCTTGACAGGAGTTTAAGCACATTGCTAACGGCGAGAGGCTGAACTGATACCAGTGCACAAAACATTTAGCCAACAGTATTCCAGTATTTTATTGTGTTGTTCATTTGTGCACAGTTGCACATGAAAAAAGCATTGGGAGTTGCACCTGAAACAAGCACAGGCAGAAGAAACAGGCACAGGGCGTATGAGAGGGAGGGATTGGGAAAATAGACGGGGTTGGAGGAAGGGTAAAATGCGAAACTGACAGAGGGTAAAAAGCAAAACCGATGGGGGTGGGGTGGAGGCTAAAGAACAAAATGGATAGGGAAGGGAGGGTAAAAACACAATTGATGGAGGTGGGAGGGAGTATTAAAAGTAAAATAGGCAGGGAATGGGAGGGATGGTTACTAGGAAAAACAGACAGGGTGGGAGGGATGAAACAAATAGTACCCGAATAACATTGTGAGCAGTGAATGGATAGCAGAGGGACACCAATCAAACTAAATTAATCTGTGCTTGGTCCATGCGCTGCCGCCAAATAAAGAAATGGAAGTGACAAAAGGGAAGCACTACCCAATTGGAAGGCTTGAAATAAGAGTGACAATAATGCCAAGGAATGGTAAGTATAGAAAAGTGAGCAATGCTAATGAATGCTAAACTATTGGTGGGTTGCAAACCCATTACTGAACACTAATGTTTTTCATGCAATAGTGCATGCACTAGTGCATGCTCACAAAGGCTCTGGCTACAAATGGAGATAAGAATGTGCCCTGTTGGATAAATAGCAAAGGAGTGGCAGCAGGACTTTACCCAAACACTTTAACTAAGCCACCAGAGGCTGCTTCCCAGATCCAGGGAGGGTCCAACAACAAAATAGACAGTGGTGATTCTCTGCAAATGAACAGGGACCATGTGGGTGTGTGAAGTCTTCCAGCGTGTCTTTCTGTTCATTGTGTGATGATGCCTCTTAATGTGGTGGGCGTGTGAAGAGTGCTAAAATGTGTGACTCGGGCTGCACATGTGAGCTGGCAGGTCAGAGTTCATGCTGTATGACCTAGTTTAGTTCTTATAACTTTAAAAAAGTTGTATGATGTTACACAACACATGCTTTTACCCCGCATGCCATTTCAATGCAATTTTTTACCCCGACTTGCTGTTGGGGGTCCGCTGGAGTTTGGAACAGTATAATTTACAGTTCCAACTCCAATCTGTGCAACAGTAGGGAAGGTGTTGGAGTTAAATCTAACACCTTATACCCTCTACAGCAAACCATTTTCATTGTAATGGCATACAGGGTAAAAGCATGCATTGTAATGAATACGTTGTAATGGTTGTTTCCCCTTTAAAAGTAAGGGACATTTTTATAATGCTATCTTAATTTTTATGTTTTGGTTAAAAGTATATAAATTGTTAAATTGGTTGGTAGCACAAGAGTTGATAAATTAACTTATCAATGAATCAATCACTTTGTACTTGTAGAGCGCAACTTATCACTCATGGGGGTATCCAGGCGATGGGTTGCTGGGCTTCGTCAAAAGCCATGTCTTGATTCTCTTCCTGACATCTGAAATTGAGGGGGAGGGTCAGAGGTGGAGGGGAAGGATGTTCCAGGACTTGACGATGAGCAGGGAGATGGAGTGGTCTCTGCTGTGGCTATGACAGTTTTGCGAAGTCCGTGTGAGGGTGAACAAGGTAGAGCAGTTGTTTGTGGATGGTTGGAGAAAGTGAAGGCCGTGGAGCAAGTATGCTGGATCATTGGTCATGGAGGACTTTTTAGGCTTGTGTCAATATCTTGAAGTGGCATCTTCTTTGGATGGGAGCCAGTAGAGGCTCCTCAGGTGTTGAGTGATGCGGGTCCTTTTAGGCAGGTTAAGGATCATTATGGCAACAGAGTTCTGTATCATCTCAAGCCTTCTCATGAGTTTGTGGTGGTTCTTCCATACAGTGCATTACTCCAATCCAGCATGCTGCTATTTAATGCTTGCATGACTGTTTTTCTCGTGTTGATGGTGAGACAATTGAAGATGCAGAGAATGCGGAGAGTGTAGGAGTAGGACACTGTATTGATCTGTTATTTCATGGTGAGTTTGCTGTCCAGGATGTTGCAGAGGTTTGAGGGCATTGCTTTTATGTTTGGGAGTTGGTCTGAGCTTGGAGGGCCACCTTGTGCCATATAAGAGGGGGCGTGGTTGCCAAAGATCAGCACTTCAGTTTTGTCCGTTTTGGGCTTGACAGTTGTCCTTCATTCAGTCTGCGACATTCATCATACAGCTGTGGAAGTTCTCTTAGTGGTGTCGGATTATGCTGAGAGTGGGAGGATGTGCTGGGTGTTGTTGACA
Source organism: Lissotriton vulgaris (assembly GCF_964263255.1). Lineage (NCBI taxonomy): Eukaryota > Metazoa > Chordata > Amphibia > Caudata > Salamandridae > Lissotriton > Lissotriton vulgaris. The sequence goes on from NC_141685.1 coordinate 1,476,510,650, forward strand.
GAGGATATAATGATGAGGTCATGGGCTAGGACGATGCCAGCTATAGGTGTTATGTAGGTATTGAAGAGGGTGGGGCTGAGGGATGAGCCATGAGGGGCGAGCCATGAGGGGCAACGCAGATAGTGATCTTGGTTTCGGAAGTGAAGGGGGTAGGGGATTCTCTATGTTCATCCTGTGAGGAATGAAACAATCCATTGGAGTGTGTCTCCCTTGATCCTGATCTGGGGCAGTCTCTTGATAGGTGTTTGGTGAGATAAAGTGTTGAAAGATGTGGAGAAACAGAGTCCCCGAGTCTCCCCTGTTGAGTAGGGTTCATATTTCATCGGTGGAAGCAATTAGGGCATTCTTGGTCCTGTGGTTGGCACTGAACCCAGATTGGGAGATGTCTAGAGGGTTACTTTTTTCTGGTGTTCGGTGCACTGCTAGTTGGTGGCATTTTCCAGGACTTTTACGGTGAAAGGTAGAATTGTGATGAGGTGGTAGTTCTGGAGTTCACTTGGGTTGGCCAAGGGTTTTTTGAGGAGAGGTCTGACTTCTGCATGTTTCCAAAGATCTGAAATGGTGCCTGTGTAGATGAATGTGTTGAGGATGGTGTAAGTTGGTGGCTGATCTCCTTGCTTTCTAGGTTGAAGAGGCGTGGGGCAGGGGCCAGTTGTCATGTGTCTCAGTTAGGCCTTGAGGAAAACACTGCTATTCTACAAATATACAGTTCTTTCCTAAAATTGCCTTCAATTTTGCATGATGACTTCTGGCACACATTTGCATCTGCTACAACCTATATTTGTTTCTTGGAAACCATTCTTGCTTACAGAATCAACTTCACAAAAACACCTTCAGGCTACTGTCACACAATTTACAAGGTTTATACTTACACTGTGCAAATGTGCTTGTTGTTTTCATACATAAGGCAACCCATCTATCTATAACACACAAACAGTTGCACCCTGATCAAGAACTCTGCCCAAGGTAAGGATGCCTATTGTTATAAAGTCACATCCATTTCCAGATGTTGGGATAGGAGCATTTTGCTATCATTGACATGGTCTCCACATGCTGATGTTTCACACCAGCAGCTTGCTGATATCTCTATGATGGGGGTCCAGCTTGTGACCACAACAGAGGCTCACATTTTATCCCTTTGGGTAACCGGTGTTGGATTATCCAGTACAAGGATTCATGGCAGAACATGCACACAAACTCCCTAGACTCTTAGGTAAGGGGACACATAGTTGGAGTACACCAGATTTTTATATTATTTCATATGCCTACATATATACATTGTTTTAGCACAACAGTGGAATTTTTCATCCTGTTCAAAGTCTGTCTAATGATCATTGCAGCACATATATTCTATACAAGAATCACATTGGTTCAATAAAAGTTGAAAAAATCCCACTCCTACTATGATTCCTTGTATATTTCTCTGAGAGAAAGAGAGCACAAGTGACTGAGCAAAAGGGTTCTAGATCTGTTATCATGACTCCTGAGCGATCAGTGATGCCATGATCAGTGATTGCGAGAACCCTTTGCCCCTGCTTAGGGTTATGGGGGCTTATGGTTGCACTTCAAGCCTGCTGGCCTATAAGACAACGTATCCTGAGAGGGTGCATGAAATCAGTCTGGCACCATCCCAATGCTGGCTACAAATGTGCAGTTCCTACCATAGGGTGGAAACTCCACAGCACCATGGGTCCAGAGTGGATGGAGTTCATGATGGCTGTGGTCTTCAGCCATCACACTATTCCCATGCGGTGAGGTGCTGGATGGGGAGGCTTCCCTTGGCATAGGGAGACTGAGGAGATTGGTGGGTTGGGGCTCAAAGTTCCTGTAGATAGTGGATATCTTGTGGAAGTGATTCGCTAGAGCATTGCAGAGTTCTTGTGAAGGAGGAATAGCGTTCTTGGTGGCTGTTGGGTGGGAGAATTCTGAAGATGGTGAAGAGTTACTTAGTGTGGTTGGTGCTTGCCTCAATGCAGTCTACAAGGGTGCCCTTTTTTGCATCTTTATGCTGTTTGTGGTATGTGTTGAGGGCTGATTTGAATGTGCTCGGTCAGTAGTGTCTCTGCTGGTGCGCCATCTTCTCTCCAGTTGTTTGGTTTTGCATTTCATTGTACTGAGTTCTGCCTTGTACCAGCTGGCTTCTTTGGTGGATCTGCAGGTGTTGGCTGGTTTGATAGAGGAGACCAGGTTGGCGGCGTTGGTGATTCAGGTGTTGAAGTTCTAGACTGCTTGTTTTAGATTGGTTGCAGTTTTCGGGTTGGATGGTGTTGAGGGCATCCATCTATTGGGTCTGTGTCACTTTTCTCCAGCTGCGGAAGAAGGTGTTGAGGAGTTTGGTGGTGGTGCGCGGTGATCCTGCAATGGTGAAGTAGATGCTGAAGTGGTCAGTCCAGGTGACTTCAGTGGCATGGCTGCATTTGACTCAGTTGCTGGACGCAAAGAACGGTCCAGTGTGTGCCCTGCTTTGTGTGTTTGGTCTGTGACCAGCTGGGTGAGGCTGATTTTGGCCATTCATTCCTGGAGGTTGGATGATTTGGTGTCAGTGGGGTCATCTAGGTGGAAGTTGAGGTCCTGAGGAAGATGTAGTGCTTAGATGTGATGGTAAGTGGGGCACTAAAGTGTGTAATGGAAAGGCAGAGGCCACTGCGTGGCCCTGGTGGTCTGTACACTAGGGTGACTTTGATGTCTGTTTTGTCATCGGTGTGTTGTAAATTGAGATGTTCAATAATAGATGTGGTGTCCTCTTCGGTGGTGGTGCAGCTGATTGTCTCTTTGTGGATAAAGACAATGCCCCATCCACGTTTGTTTGTGCAGTTCCTAATGCTTCCTCTTGTATCTGCTTGACAACGCAGTGGCGATGTTTGGTACAGTAGCGGGGTTTATCCACATTTCCGTGATGAAGGCCACTGCGGGGCAAAGGTGGAGATGGTGTCCCACACTTCGCAGGTGTGTTTGCAGAGAGATCTAAAATTGATCAGGTGGCATAGGTCTGGTTCCTGGGTGGTCTCAGTTGGCAGAGTACGATTTGGGTAAAGTATCTGTGAGGGTGGGAGGTACTAGGTTGCAGGTAAAGAGACAGCCTAGGCTGGTGAACAGTACTCCTGTGGGACGAGGTGATGTGAGGCAGCTGTTGTTGTAGCATTCAGGGTTCAATACTTGGTGATCTCCTGAGGTTTACCTGTGGGTGACTGGAGGGCCAGAGTTCCTGCAACTGGGTGTGTTCCAGGCGCAGACAGATGCAGATGGGCTTGGCTATGATGCACCTTCGGCGCCCCAGGCTCTATTTAGTAGGTACGGGAATGGGCAATGGGGTGGTGGGCAGCGGATGGTGGGAAACAGCGAGCGGCGAGACTCACTGAGCAAAAAGGCCACATGGCACAGTGGGCACAGAAATACGCAAAAATAAGGAAAATACATTCAAATGAAACAAGCAGTTCTTCCGGTCTACGAATCAAAAGCTGTTAGCTCCGCGCTTTATGGCGCAGAACTTTGGGGTTGTGAGAAAGTTGTTCCATTAACCCTTTCTGAAAATAAGTTACTTTGTAGTATTACTAGTCTCCCACAGAGCACCCCCTTAATGCCCTTAGATATGACTTGGGTAGGAAAGCTATTGTCGATGTCGCCAAGATGCGCCCTATTTTATACTGGCACAGGCTGTGGACGAGGCCCGAACTTTCATCATATTCCGTTGGGTTTCTTGATGTTATAAAATCTGATGGCTTCCATAAAATTAGCTGGCTAAGGGATGTTAGAAATAGGTTGGTTGCTTTGGGTATGCAAATGTTGTGGGAAGACCCAGTAGGAGCCTCATTCCCATCTAAAAAAATCTTAAAGGAGAAATATTGGGAACATGTTGCTTACAAACTTTGGAGCACTACTGATTCAGCCACCTTGGCGGGGCTTTTTCAAGAGACAAAATTTATCCCGAGGCTTGAATCATATTGGGATGTTATCACCAAGCCTAGGGATAGGAAGCTTTATTTCCAGCTTAGAGCAGGTGTGTTACCCCAGAAGTCATTGACTTCCAGGTGGACTGATGCAAGCAATAATAACTGGCCGGCATGTGGGAGATACAAGGACACAGTTGCCCACCAGCTTTTCGTCTGCCCTGTATATGCTATCCCTAGGCGAGTTTGGCTTACTCCAATGTGCAAACTACTGGGTACAAATAGAAGTGCTGAAGCAGAAAGGCTTTTACGCACCAGGTTGGGCATGGGTGTTAAGGCAGAATACACATTTGGGGTAAACTCTTGTGTACATCAATTTTAACTTTTTTAGTCTGACCATGAAGTATGATCAACAAATTACGACTTGTTCTTTTATTCGACATTATTATTATAGAAAATGAGTTTAATCAATTGTTAATATCGAAAATGAGTTTTAATTACTTGTTAATAGCTGAAATGAATTTCTATTTCTTCCATTTGTTCAGATTGCATATTTTTAAAATTGAAGTCTGTTTAGATATGCACGTTACTTGATTTATCTCTAAATCTTGTATGTATTGTCTTTTGCTTGTATGAGTTATCTCGAATAAAGCTATTTTGAACTGAACTGAAACAAGCAAAACACAGTTAACAGGAAGAAAATCAGCCTTAATCAGGCTAAACCGTCTTCTGTTCCTACACAACTTACAGCTAGCAAGGTGGGAGCAGAAGGCAGTCGGTGTGGGAGGAGAGGCATGCAGCTGAGCAGCATGGGGAGCTGGCAGAAGGGCCTGGACCAGAAGGACCTATACGAATTGTTACATTGATTGGTACCACAACAGATTTAGAAATGAACTTCCGACCAAATAATGAATGTAAGAGAAATAAAATGGGAGTCAAAAGATTGCTTAACTGTGAAACATTTTACACTTAGGGGAGAACCTTCGTTATAGGAACTAAAATATCCTACACTATAACCCTAAGACCTCAACACGCATGTAGCTGGCCTGGCTAGTCTTTACTACTGAAGGTCTCCTGAGCCTCTTGCTGTTACTTAACTCAAGGAGTTGAGTGTTGGAACAAAACAAAGGTCTATGGGGCATATTACCAAGGGCTAGTATCGCCGCTTTCTCGGCGAATTGTGCCGAGAAAGCGTGATACAGCTAGAGCCCTATTACCAAGGGCACTTTAAAGCCTGGGCCGAGCCCACTTTGCATGTCGGCAATAAACATCGCTAATGACATGCAAAGTGGGCGTTCCCACGTCCAACCACATGTAAAATGTGGTTGGAGGTGGGAACACCCTATAACCAAGGCAGGCGTTGGGAGACAAAAACCTGCGATAAACTCATTTATCGCAGGTCTCCCAACGCCTACTCCAACCAGGCGTTAGGCATTGATAACATGGGGGTGTGGATCATAAAGCTGAATCCACCCCCCCATATTATCAAGGCCCACATTAGCGCATGAAAACAACGTTTGTTTTCATGCGCTAATGTGCCATATCGCTGACTATTGCCAGATTTCTAATCGCCTGCCTGATGCGCATTGATAATTGCGCGCTAATTAGGCGATGAAATCCGGCGATACGGAGATGTGCGTTGTGCGTTTTGCAACGCACACCTCGGTAATATGCCCCTATATTTCTTTGTTTCTCATATAGCTTATGCGTGGAGACCACACAACCTCTCCTGTGTATACCTCCTTTTATGCAGTCTTCCTTATTATTAATATACAACAACATGAGCCACCTGTGAATAGTAGAACACGTGCGCAAAGTGCCCTAAAGCACCCTGTGGGGCAAAGGCATTCAAAGCTTTTTTTCAATAAACAAATTAAACCCTACACTTGCCATTGTTTTTCTTTTTTCTCTGTGTGAGCCGTGATAAAAGTATAACGACATACAGAAGCATTCTACCCATCTCATGAAAATAAATATCATTTCTAGAATAAACGTGCTCAAAAGGCAATTCAGGGAGCTGAACAACGAATGCAATTAAGCTCCCTCAGGAGAAGGCCATTTTCTACTCAGAGTGAACCTGCTGTTTCTTTTATTTGTACTTTTATGGCAACAACAGCATAATGGAAAGGATTTGTTAAAACAGATATATTTCAATATCCCATTTCGGTGAACATTGAGAAACTGAAAGGCTTACTTTTCTTTGCATTTTGCATGGCAGCAGTAACTGGAAATGTTATATTGGCGTTACTGACTGACCTCCGCAATATGCCATTTGTATTTGGTACAAGCATCATTCTTGTACTGCTCAGCCAGGGTAAATGTCATGTCGGGCTGGTTGGTCAGCGCAAACATTATCGCTGCCTTTTCCGGAATTGTCCCTAAAATCTGGATGCTCTTCCTCCAGAGATCAGGTTCAACCCTTCCACTCCCATCTTCAAAAAAGAAGTAGAAATCCTACTATCCACAGATTCCTCTGACATTGAAGCCATCTCCCCAGAAACGCCCTATTACCTGCCTGTCTGAGATCAACATGACACCAAATGGAGTCTGCCGCTGACACTATGTATGAGGGACTATTTGTTCCTGTCTTTCTTCGTAATCTTATTAATCGCTTCCGTAACTTTTGCCAACATGGCCAAAACCTTGTTTATCTATATCGTTTATTATTTGTTTCTTAAGTACCTTTTGTTATTCTTGTGAAGGGCTCTGACAGCTGATTGGGTTTTGTTCGCACTATATGAAACTATAAAAGTAAAAATAAATAAATACAAATATGTGAAAAACGAGTCCAGTACTGTTTTTTTTTTCTTTTCTTCTTTTTTTTTGCATTCTGCGATATGGAGGCAAACATGTCAGCTAGATTAAGGGAGAGAGGCTACGATGAGTGCACATTGCAATCAGCGAGAGAAAGGGCCAAGACCCAATCAAGATTTGAGCTAGTTTTCAAGAAAATAAAAGTGAACACTGCGGCAGATACAAAACGTAGATTCATCACTACATATAGTAAGCATCACAATTTGGTACATCAATCTCTGTTGAAACACTGGCACATCTTAAAACAGGATCCAGTGATTGGGCAGGATATCACTTCTAAACCATCTGTCACATATCGCAAATCCAAATCAATGAGAGACATTTTGGTAAATAATCAAGTCAGTACTCTGAAAGAAACCAGTTGGTTGAGGCCCATGAAGAGTTTTAGGAAATGTAACAAATGCAGATGGGGTGAATTTGAAGGAGTATATTACGGATGTAGGAGAAAAAATCACGATCAATAAAAGTTTACTTTGCAAATCAGACTACGCTATATATATGTTAATTGTCCATGTCCCAAAAGCTACATAGGGAGTATAAAACTCAAAGTACCCAAAAACATTTTACAGCACATCAGGGCTTTCAACAATGAAGATGCTAACTATCCTGTGGCTTAACACTTTAGAGAATATCATGATGGCAACACGAGTCTGTTAACATACAGTGTTTTGGAACAGGTGCCAAATTCTCACAGAGGGGGCAACAGAGAAGTGAAATTGAGACAATTAAGGAGCAGATCTATTTTGAAAGTTGTAACTAATGAAGCTAGAGGTTTGAATATAGATGAGGAAATGTACACGTTTTTGTATTAAGAATATGCAATCGCAGTCTTTATGTTTTGGCTGCTTGACAAGAGCTTTTAATCTTTTTTCATAACTTATGACACTGGTCTTCTATTTGTTGTCAAGGCATGGATATGGGAACTAATACCAATCCTGTTAGAAGTCATATGAAGCGCAAAAGAGCTAATATATAAATGTCTCCTATGAGCATTATTTTTGTTATTAACGTAGGCCCAATTGGGCTGTGATGTATAAATTTGGATTGTTTTGATTTAATTGTATGCTGAAGGTCAATTGCGAACTCAGTTGATGGAGTACCATACAAATAGTCATTTTAGCTATGCTCATGCACCTTGCTATCGGCCACTTGCCCAAGATGCTGTTATGATATGCTCAGACAATATGTTGCTAATATATGCTCAGACTGTTTGTTTGATTATGTTTTATAATTTATTCAGGATTGATAATATGTGGTAGTAAATTAGGGTTGCACGATGAAGTCAAATTGTGCTTCCAATTAGCCTGATATTTTGCCACTTGTTATGTAAAGATAATATTTATATTGGGTATTTGTTCGGTATGCATTTGTGATATATTAACTCATGGGATGAAATTGGTTTGCATGTGAAATGTGTTGTTAATGTTATTTTTGAGTTATAATGTGTATATCACAAAGCATGTGGAATCATTCACGATTCTATTGCAATAATCAAACACATTAAAAGATGGCTGCCACTTTTGTATAACTAGTAGTTCGTTGTCAGTGTCGATTTTCACATACTGTTAAATATCCAGCTCTTGTATGTCATGATAAAGGCTGTCAAAGCTGAAACACGTTTGGCGCTGTATTTACCCGCTGTGCTAAATGCTAATTAATTAAAAAAGAAAGCAACAGCGTTTGGAGTGCCAATCTAGACTTTGATTTATATATTTATATAATATTTATATATTACCTATTGGTGGTAGGTTTTGTTATGCCAATAGCTTTGGTGCTGCTTAACAAATCTTCAGAACATTTTTAACAGTATACTTTGGTTGGTTCAGTGGGAGCGAGAAAAAGGGTGTGGGGTGTTTCTCAATGCATTTTCCCATAGGGATTATGAACACGACTACATTCCGAACTGCAGAACAGAACAACAACAAATTTGGCAGAAAGCTAGATGTTGGTCCAGAAAGTGTGCTGTTGTGATTTGGTGTAAATCCATTGAGTATCAATCAATCAATATTAAACTTTATTAAATTTTTTCGAACCATCAAAGTATACAAAATCCATCATTTGTGCAGTCTTAAACAATTTACAAAAAATATATAAAATCCATGTAATTAGCATCATAAATATAAATGAGATCAAAAAATGAGAACGATAAAACACTCAAACTTCAGATTAAACAGTTCACATCATGTTAAAATATTAAGGATCTAAAATACAAAACACAAGTCACCTTTTTTTCCTGGGCATAACTTCCACAGTATCCTTTGATTTGATAATTATGATGGCAAGGTTTAGTACATCAAGCACATGGTGGGCCTAAATGGCCGGGGTTACAAACTTCTGTTGGTTGATCCAGAAGTAAAGTAACAACTTACTGCAAAAACTATTGGATCAGACGTATCACTTTTCAGGATTCTATAAGCAACCTAATATTGTCTGACTCCTAGATTTAAACAAATTGGTCATATCCACCTCCAGTGAATTTGTTGATATTTAGTACAGAAAAACAAAATGTGTTCCTCTGATTCCTGTGCTCCACCACATGCAGGATATAATTCTGATGTTGGGTCAATCACCTGGTTGTTAAGAATCTTACAAATAAGCTATCCAGCTGAAACCTAACAAATAAACTTTTGGCGAGTGGTGAAGGAATCAAATCCAAATAGGATTCAAACCTAGGGCAGAGCTTCAAGCTTTCGAACTATGTTGTTAAGTGACCATTGGTCATTTTCACTGCAGAAACAGGAAGAAGAGGCAAATTGAAGGTGTTAAACAAGCAGAAAGAGACAGAATAGAGGTCAGGAACAAACAGAAAGAGACAAATTAAAGATGAGAACTGAGCAAGGTGAGGAACGAACAGAATGAGGTATGATAAAGGAGAGAAACTAGCAAGAACATGCAGAATTAAAGCCCAGAAATGAGCAGAGAGACGCCGAATAGAAGTCAGAAATGAGCAGCAAAAGGCAGAACACAGGTAAAAAATGAGCAGAAAGAGGCAAAATAAAGTTGTGAAATGAGCAGAAAGAGGCAAAATAAAGGTCAGAAACCGTTAGACATAGGCAAAACAAAGGACAGAGACGAGCAGCAAGAGGCAAAATAGAGTTCAGCAATGAGCAACAAGAGGCAAAATGAAGATATGAAATAAGCAGAAAGGGGCAAAATAGAGGTCAGAAAGAAGCAGAAAGAGTCAACAAGCATAAAAAGTCAAAACAAAGGTCAGAATTTAGTACGAAGAGGAAAAATAGAGATTAGAAACGTGCAAAAAGAGGAAAAATAGAGAACAAAAAAGTGCAGTAAGAAGCAAAATAAAGGTCTGGCATGAACAGAAAGAGGCAAAACAGAAATCAGAAAGGAGCAGAAAGCAGTGTAGGGGACTTTACCCCAACCAGTAATGCCCAAGGTAGAGCATTTGCAGAGTGGTTGTGAATGGGGGCAGGGACTACGAAAAGGTCTCAGCAATCCCACTCTGGTTGATTTACTGGTGGCAACAATAGAGATTCTTGGCCCTCAAAGACCCTCAGCACCCAAAGGGACTTATCCCCGAACCAGCAACTCATTTGCAGAGTGGTTAAGACCTGTAAGAATTGTGCCAGCCTGCTTAGCAACCCCCATATGAAAATTGTTTTTGATCTCTTCTGATGACAGATGAAATCCAGAAACACATGTGTCTAGAGATGACAGCACTAAGCTACATTAACTTTGGTGGAACACTCCAGCAAAATACCAAGTAAGTGTGCAGTACAAACTGCATTTTCCCTAATGCTCATCAGCAAAGTGTCCTGGGAGGTCAGCAGTGTGCTCCTACCCCTTCCTGTTTAAAAAGGCTCCCATGAGCCATTGAGCTGACGAGCTAGTGGAGATGCACACGTGCGTCTGTGAGAGGTACTGAGACCTGTAAGAATTGTGGTGGCCTGCTCAGCAACTCCAGATGGAAATCGTTTTTTGATCTCTACTGCTGATGGATAAAATCCAGAAACACATGTGTCTAGAGATGACAGCACTAATCTGCACCAACCTTAGTGGATCACTTCAGCAAAATACCATGTAAGCGTGCACTACAAACTGTATTTACCATAATCCTAAGGGGTGAACTGTGCTGGGAGGTCAGCAGTGTGATCCCACCCCTTCCTGGTTAAGAAAGGGAAAAAGCCTCTGACGAGGATTCAGAAATCCCACTGTGTGGGACTTACTGGTGGTAACAATGGGGGTTCTTGGCCCTCAAGGGCCATCAACAGCTAACGGAACCCAGCGGAATTTGGCAGATTTTTCGAAAACACCATGGAATTCTGTGGGTGAAACTCAGTAAGCTCTGCCGAGGCCTAGCAAAAAGAGCAAAAATAAAAGTCAATAATGACCTGAAAGAGGCAAAATAGAGTTAGTAAATGAGCAGAAAAAAAAGAAAGAAAATGATGAGCACCCACTGAGGCACTCATGCACCCACTCACAGAGCAACTCAGACACTCACACACCCACTCAGACACCCAATCAAACACTCACACACCCAATCACAGACCCACAAAAAGAGTCACACACACTCACACACCCAGTGAGACACTCATGTACTCACTCACACACCAACAGAAACATTCACAAAAAAAACCAAAGGTTATAGGGATGTTTTAGAAAGGAAATAGAATTTTAAAAAAAAAACCTTAGATGAAGACGGAGCTTGCCAGGCTTCAAAATGGCCACGTGTTATTTCGGCTCCTCGAGCCATCTTCACCTATCCTTCAATATCTGCACTTCCCCGGGGATTCGCTGCACTCATCTTGGTGGAGGTGTGCAGCAGTAGCGGCGCTCCGTTCCACCACTTGCTAGAGGTCTGGCCATCCTTTCCCCCTTTTGTACCGCTTTTGGCCGCCATAAGTGTTGCAGGGATTGCTCAGACGTGAGTCCCTTGCTCACTTTGCCACTGGATTCAAGCAAGCCGGGCTGAAGAAGGCTGGAATGCCAGAAACCGGTCCTCGGAACCTTGTTTCCGGTACAGGGAAGACATGGCTTGGCAGTTCGAGCTGGACTGTTCCCCAGAGGCACAGGGTCAGACTGATTTGCATATAGCCATGTCTGAACTGGGGTGGAAGAGTGGGCTAAAGAACAGTGATGAATTAAACCCAGATCTTTTGACTGGGTGTGAGTGTTTGATTGATTCAGATGCTCCATCCATCACCACCCCCTTTTGTATCGCTTTTGGCCACCATAAGTGTGGCAGGGTATGCTCAGACGTGAGTCCCTTGCTCACTTTGCCACTGGATTCAAGCAAGCCGGGCTGAAGAAGGCTGGAATGCCAGAAACCGGTCCTCGGAAGCTTGTTTCCGGTCCAGGGAAGACATGGCTTGGCAGTTCGGGCTGGACTGTTCCCCAGAGGCACAGGGTCAGACTGATTTGCATACACCCATGTCTGAACTGGGGTGGCAGAGTGGGCTAAAGAACGGTGATTGATTAAACCCAGATCTTTTGACTGGGTGTGAGTGTTTGATTGATTCAGATGTTCCGTCCATCACCACCCCCTTTTGTACCGCTTTTGGCCGCCATAAGTGTGGCAGGGTATGCTCAGACGTGAGTCCCTTGCTCACTTTGCCACTGGATTCAAGCAAGCCGGGCTGAAGAAGGCTGGAATGCCAGAAACCAGTTTTCGGAAGCTTGTTTCCGGTCCAGGGAAGACATGGCTTGGCAGTTGGGGCTGGACTGTTCCCCAGAGGCACAGGGTCAAACTGATTTGCATATAGCCATGTCTGAACTGGGGTGGCAGAGTCGGCTAAAGAACGATGATGGATTAAACTCAGATCTTTTGACTGGGTGTGAGTGTTTGATTGATTCAGATGCTCCTTCCATCACCACCACCTTTTGTACCGCTTTTGGCCGCCATAAGTGTGGCAGGGTATGCTCAGACGTGAGTCCCTTGCCCACTTTTCCACTGGATTCAAGCAAGCCGGGCTGAAGAAAGCTGGAATGCCTGAAACCGGTCCTCGGAAGCTTGTTTCCGGTACAGGGAAGACATGGCTTGGCAGTTAGGGCTGGACTGTTCCCCAGAGGCACAGGGTCGAACTGATTTGCATATAGCCATGTCTGAACTGGGGTGGCAGAGTGGGCTAAAGAACGATGATGGATTAAACCCAGATCTTTTGACTGGGTGTGAGTGTTTGATTGATTCAGATGCTCCGTCCATCACCACCCTCTTTTGTACCGCTTTTGGCCACCATAAGTGTGGCAGGGTATGCTCAGACGTGAGTCCCTTGCTCACTTTGCCACTGGATTCAAGCAAGCCGGGCTGAAGAAGGCTGGAATGCCAGAAACCGGTCCTCTAAAGCTTGTTTCCGGTCCAGGGAAGACATGGCTTGGCAGTTCGGGCTGGACTGTTCCCCAGAGGCACATGGTCAGACTGATTTGCATATAGCCATGTCTGAACTGGGGTGGCAGAGTGGGCTAAAGAACGGTGATGGATTAAACCCAGATCTTTTGACTGGGTGTGAGTGTTTGATTGATTCAGATGCTCCGTCCATTACCACCCCCTTTTGTACCGCTTTTGGCCACCATAAGTGTGGCAGGGTATGCTCAGACTTGAGTCCCTTGCTCACTTTGCCACTGGATTCAAGCAAACCAGACTGCAGAAGGCTGGAATGCCAGAAACCAGTCCTCGGAAGCTTGTTTCCGTGTCCAGGTAAGACATGGCTTGGCAGTTCGGTCTGGACTGTTCCCCAGAGGCACAGGGTCAGACTGATTTGCATACAGCCATGTCTGAACTGGGGTGGCAGAGTGGGCTAAAGAACGGTGATGGATTAAACCCAGATCTTTTGACTGGGTGTGAGTGTTTGATTGATTCAGATGCTCCGTCCATCACCCCCCCCCCCTTTTGTACTGCTTTTGGCCGCCATAAGTGTGGCAGGGTATGCTCAGACGTGAGTCCCTTGCTCACTTTGCCACTGATTCAAGCAAGCCGGGCTGAAGAAGGCTGGAATGCCAGAAACGGGTCATCGGAAGCTTGTTTCCGGTCCAGGGAAGACATGGCTTGGCAGTTAGGGCTGGACTGTTCCCCAGAGGCACAGGGTCGAACTGATTTGCATATAGCCATGTCTGAACTGGGGTGGCAGAGTGGGCAAAAGAACGGTGATGGATTAAACCCAGATCTTTTGACTGGGTGTGAGTGTTTGATTGATTCAGATGCTCCGTCCTTCACCACCCCCTTTTGTACCGCTTTTGGCCGCCATAAGTGTGGCAGGGTATGGCCAGACGTGAGTCCCTTGCTCACTTTGCCACTGGATTCAAGCAAGCCGGGCTGAAGAAGGCTGGAATGCCAGAAACCGGTCCTCGGAAGCTTGTTTCCGGTTCAGGGCAGACATGGCTTGGCAGTTCGGGCTGGACTGTTCCCCTGAGGCACAGGGTCAGACTGATTTACATATATCCATGTTTGAACTGGGATGGCAGAGTGGGCTAAAGAACGGTGATGGATTAAACCAACATCTTTTGACTAGGTGTGAGTGTTTGATTGATTCAGATGCTCCGTCCATCACCATCCCCTTTTGTACCGCTTTTGGCTGCCATATGTGTGGCAGGGTATGCTCAGACGTGAGTCCCTTGCTCACTTTGCCACTGGATTCAAGCAAGCCGGGCTGAAGAAGGCTGGAATGCCAGAAACCGGTCCTCAGAAGCTTGTTTCCGGTCCAGGGAAGACATTGCTTGGCAATTCGGGCTGGACTGTTCCCCAGAGGCACAGGGTCGAACTGATTTGTATATAGCCATGTCTGAACTAGGGTGGCAGAGTGGGCTAAAGAACAGTGATGGATTAAACCCAGATCTTTTGACTGGGTGTGAGTGTTTGATTGATTCAGATGCTCCGTCCATCACCACCCCCTTTTGTACCGCTTTTGGCCACCATAACTGTGGCAGGGTATGCTCAGACGTGAGTCCCTTGCTCACTTTGCCACTGGATTCAAGCAAGCCGGGCTGAAGAAGGCTGGAATGCCAGAAACCGGTCCTCGGAAGCTTGTTTCCGGTCCAGGGAAGACATGGCTTGGCAGTTCGGGCTGGACTGTTCCCCAGAGGCACAGGGTCAGACTGATTTGCATACACCCATGTCTGAACTGGGGTGGCAGAGTGGGCTAAAGAACGGTGATGGATTAAACCCAGATCTTTTGACTGGGTGTGAGTGTTTGATTGATTCAGATGCTCCGTCCACCACCACCCCCTTTTGTACCGCTTTTGGACGCCATAAGTGTGGCAGGGTATGCTCAGACGCGAGTCCCTTGCTCACTTTGCCACTGGATTCAAGCAAGCCGGGCTGAAGAAGGCTGGAATGCCAGAAACCGGTCCTCGGAAGCTTGTTTCCGGTCCAGGGAAGACATGGCTTGGCAGTTCGGGCTGGACTGTTCCCTAGAGGCACAGGGTCAGACTGATTTGCATATAGCCATGTCTGAACTGGGATGGCAGAGTGGGCTAAAGAATGGTGATGAATTAAACCCAGATCTTTTGACTGGGTGTGAGTGTTTGATTGATTCAGATGCTCTGTCCATCACCACCCCTTTTTGTACCGCTTCTGGCCGCCATAAGTGTGGCAGGGTATGCTCAGACGTGAGTCCCTTGCTCACTTTGCCACTGATTCAAGCAAGCCGGGCTGAAGAAGGCTGGAATGCCAGAAACGGGTCCTCGGAAGCTTGTTTCCGGTCCAGGGAAGACATGGCTTGGCAGTTAGGGCTGGACTGTTCCCCAGAGGCACAGGGTCGAACTGATTTGCATATAGCCATGTCTGAACTGGGGTGGCAGAGTGGGCAAAAGAACGGTGATGGATTAAACCCAGATCTTTTGACTGGGTGTGAGTGTTTGATTGATTCAGATGCTCCGTCCATCACCACCCCCTTTTGTACCGCTTTTGGCCGCCATAAGTGTGGCAGGGTATGCTCAGACGTGAGTCCCTTGCTCACTTTGCCACTGGATTCAAGCAAGCCGGGCTGAAGAAGGCTGGAATGCCAGAAACCGGTCCTCGGAAGCTTGTTTCCGGTTCAGGGCAGACATGGCTTGGCAGTTCGGGCTGGACTGTTCCCCAGAGGCAAAGGGTCAGACTGATTTACATATAGCCATATTTGAACTGGGATGGCAGAGTGGGTTAAAGAACGGTGATGGATTAAACCAAGATCTTTTGACTAGGTGTGAGTGTTTGATTGATTCAGATGCTCCGTCCATCACCACCCCCTTTTGTACCGCTTTTGGCCGCCATAAGTGTGGCAGGGTATGCTCAGACGTTAGTCCCTTGCTCACTTTGCCACTGGATTCAAGCAAGCCGGGCTGAAAAAGGCTGGAATGCCACAAACCGGTCCTCGGAAGCTTGTTTCCGTGTCCAGGAAAGACATGGCTTGGCAGTTCGGGCTGGACTGTTCCCCAGAGGCACAGGGTCAGACTGATTTGCATACAGACATGTCTGAACTGGGGTGGCAGAGTGGGCTAAAGAACGGTGATGGATTAAACCCAGATCTTTTGACTGGGTGTGAGTGTTTGATTGATTCAGATGCTCCGTCCATCACCACCCTCTTTTGTACCGCTTTTGGCCACCATAAGTGTGGCAGGGTATGCTAAGACGTGAGTCCCTTGCTCACTTTGCCACTGGATTCAAGCAAGCCGGGCTGAAGAAGGCTGGAATGCCAGAAACCGGTCCTCTAAAGCTTGTTTCCGGTCCAGGGAAGACATGGCTTGGCAGTTCGGGCTGGACTGTTCCCCAGAGGCACATGGTCAGACTGATTTGCATATAGCCATGTCTGAACTGGGGTGGCAGAGTGGGCTAAAGAACGGTGATGGATTAAACCCAGATCTTTTGACTGGGTGTGAGTGTTTGATTGATTCAGATGCTCCATCCATTACCACCCCCTTTTGTACCGCTTTTGGCCACCATAAGTGTGGCAGGGTATGCTCAGACTTGAGTCCCTTGCTCACTTTGCCACTGGATTCAAGCAAACCAGGCTGCAGAAGGCTGGAATGCCAGAAACCAGTCCTCGGAAGCTTGTTTCCGTGTCCAGGGAAGACATGGCTTGGCAGTTCGGTCTGGACTGTTCCCCAGAGGCACAGGGTCAGACTGATTTGCATACAGCCATGTCTGAACTGGGGTGGCAGAGTGGGCTAAAGAACGGTGATGGATTAAACCCAGATCTTTTGACTGGGTGTGAGTGTTTGATTGATTCAGATGCTCCGTCCATCACCCCCCCCTTTTGTACCGCTTTTGGCCGCCATAAGTGTGGCAGGGTATGCTCAGACGTGAGTCCCTTGCTCACTTTGCCACTGGATTCAAGCAAGCCGGGCTGAAGACGGCTGGAATGCCAGAAACCGGTCCTCGGAAGCTTGTTTCCGGTCCAGGGAAGACATGGCTTGGCAGTTCGGGCTGGACTGTTCCCCAGAGGCACAGGGTCAGACTGATTTGCATATAGCCATGTCTGAACTGGGGTGGCACAGCGGGCTAAAGAATGGTGATGAATTAAACCCAGATCTTTTGACTGGGTGTGAGTGTTTGATTGATTCAGATGCTCCGTCCATCACCACCCCCTTTTGTACCGCTTCTGGCCGCCATAAGTGTGGCAGGGTATGCTCAGACGTGAGTCCCTTGCTCACTTTGCCACTGATTCAAGCAAGCCGGGCTGAAGAAGGCTGGAATGCCAGAAATGGGTCCTCGGAAGCTTGTTTCCGGTCCAGGGAAGACATGGCTTGGCAGTTAGGGCTGGACTGTTCCCCAGAGGCACAGGGTCGAACTGATTTGCATATAGCCATGTCTGAACTGGGGTGGCAGAGTGGGCAAAAGAACGGTGATGGATTAAACCCAGATCTTTTGACTGGGTGTGAGTGTTTGATTGATTCAGATGCTCCGTCCATCACCACCCCCTTTTGTACCGCTTTTGGCCGCCATAAGTGTGGCAGGGTATGCTCAGACGTGAGTCCCTTGCTCACTTTGCCACTGGATTCAAGCAAGCCGGGCTGAAGAAGGCTGGAATGCCAGAAACCGGTCCTCGGAAGCTTGTTTCCGGTTCAGGGCAGACATGGCTTGGCAGTTCGGGCTGGACTGTTCCCCTGAGGCACAGGGTCAGACTGATTTACATATATCCATGTTTGAACTGGGATGGCAGAGTGGGCTAAAGAACGGTGATGGATTAAACCAAGATCTTTTGACTAGGTGTGAGTGTTTTATTGATTCAGATGCTCCGTCCATCACCACCCCCTTTTGTACCGCTTTTGGCTGCCATAAGTGTGGCAGGGTATGCTCAGACGTGAGTCCCTTGCTCACTTTGCCACTGGATTCAAGCAAGCCGGGCTGTAGAAGGCTGGAATGCCAGAAACCGGTCCTCAGAAGCTTGTTTCCGGTTCAGGGAAGACATTGCTTGGCAATTCGGGCTGGACTGTTCCCCAGAGGCACAGGGTCAGAAAGATTTGCATACACCCATGTCTGAACTGGGGTGGCAGAGTGGGCTAAAGAACGGTGATGGATTAAACCCAGATCTTTTGACTGGGTGTGAGTGTTTGATTGATTCAGATGCTCCGTCCACCACCACCCCCTTTTGTACCGCTTTTGGCCGCCATAAGTGTGGCAGGGTATGCTCAGACGCGAGTCCCTTGCTCACTTTGCCACTGGATTCAAGCAAGCCGGGCTGAAGAAGGCTGGAATGCCAGAAACCGGTCCTCGGAAGCTTGTTTCCGGTTCAGGGCAGACATGGCTTGGCAGTTCGGGCTGGACTGTTCCCCTGAGGCACAGGGTCAGACTGATTTACATATATCCATGTTTGAACTGGGATGGCAGAGTGGGCTAAAGAACGGTGATGGATTAAACCAACATATTTTGACTAGGTGTGAGTGTTTGATTGATTCAGATGCTCCGTCCATCACCATCCCCTTTTGTACCGCTTTTGGCTGCCATAAGTGTGGCAGGGTATGCTCAGACGTGAGTCCCTTGCTCACTTTGCCACTGGATTCAAGCAAGCCGGGCTGAAGAAGGCTGGAATGCCAGAAACCGGTCCTCAGAAGCTTGTTTCCGGTCCAGGGAAGACATTGCTTGGCAATTCGGGCTGGACTGTTCCCCAGAGGCACAGGGTCGAACTGATTTGTATATAGCCATGTCTGAACTAGGGTGGCAGAGTGGGCTAAAGAACGGTGATGGATTAAACCCAGATCTTTTGACTGGGTGTGAGTGTTTGATTGATTCAGATGCTCCGTCCATCACCACCCCCTTTTGTACCGCTTTTGGCCACCATAACTGTGGCAGGGTATGCTCAGACGTGAGTCCCTTGCTCACTTTGCCACTGGATTCAAGCAAGCCGGGCTGAAGAAGGCTGGAATGCCAGAAACCGGTCCTCGGAAGCTTGTTTCCGGTCCAGGGAAGACATGGCTTGGCAGTTCGGGCTGGACTGTTCCCCAGAGGCACAGGGTCAGACTGATTTGCATACACCCATGTCTGAACTGGGGTGGCAGAGTGGGCTAAAGAACGGTGATGGATTAAACCCAGATCTTTTGACTGGGTGTGAGTGTTTGATTGATTCAGATGCTCCGTCCACCACCACCCCCTTTTGTACCGCTTTTGGACGCCATAAGTGTGGCAGGGTATGCTCAGACGCGAGTCCCTTGCTCACTTTGCCACTGGATTCAAGCAAGCCGGGCTGAAGAAGGCTGGAATGCCAGAAACCGGTCCTCGGAAGCTTGTTTCCGGTCCAGGGAAGACATGGCTTGGCAGTTCGGGCTGGACTGTTCCCCAGAAGCACAGGGTCAGACTGATTTGCATATAGCCATGTCTGAACTGGGATGGCAGAGTGGGCTAAAGAATGGTGATGAATTAAACCCAGATCTTTTGACTGGGTGTGAGTGTTTGATTGATTCAGATGCTCTGTCCATCACCACCCCTTTTTGTACCGCTTCTGGCCGCCATAAGTGTGGCAGGGTATGCTCAGACGTGAGTCCCTTGCTCACTTTGCCACTGATTCAAGCAAGCCGGGCTGAAGAAGGCTGGAATGCCAGAAACGGGTCCTCGGAAGCTTGTTTCCGGTCCAGGGAAGACATGGCTTGGCAGTTAGGGCTGGACTGTTCCCCAGAGGCACAGGGTCGAACTGATTTGCATATAGCCATGTCTGAACTGGGGTGGCAGAGTGGGCAAAAGAACGGTGATGGATTAAACCCAGATCTTTTGACTGGGTGTGAGTGTTTGATTGATTCAGATGCTCCGTCCATCACCACCCCCTTTTGTACCGCTTTTGGCCGCCATAAGTGTGGCAGGGTATGCTCAGACGTGAGTCCCTTGCTCACTTTGCCACTGGATTCAAGCAAGCCGGGCTGAAGACGGCTGGAATGCCAGAAACCGGTCCTCGGAAGCTTGTTTCCGGTCCAGGGAAGACATGGCTTGGCAGTTCGGGCTGGACTGTTCCCCAGAGGCACAGGGTCAGACTGATTTGCATATAGCCATGTCTGAACTGGGGTGGCACAGCGGGCTAAAGAATGGTGATGAATTAAACCCAGATCTTTTGACTGGGTGTGAGTGTTTGATTGATTCAGATGCTCCGTCCATCACCACCCCCTTTTGTACCGCTTCTGGCCGCCATAAGTGTGGCAGGGTATGCTCAGACGTGAGTCCCTTGCTCACTTTGCCACTGATTCAAGCAAGCCGGGCTGAAGAAGGCTGGAATGCCAGAAACGGGTCCTCGGAAGCTTGTTTCCGGTCCAGGGAAGACATGGCTTGGCAGTTAGGGCTGGACTGTTCCCCAGAGGCACAGGGTCGAACTGATTTGCATATAGCCATGTCTGAACTGGGGTGGCAGAGTGGGCAAAAGAACGGTGATGGATTAAACCCAGATCTTTTGACTGGGTGTGAGTGTTTGATTGATTCAGATGCTCCGTCCATCACCACCCCCTTTTGTACCGCTTTTGGCCGCCATAAGTGTGGCAGGGTATGCTCAGACGTGAGTCCCTTGCTCACTTTGCCACTGGATTCAAGCAAGCCGGGCTGAAGAAGGCTGGAATGCCAGAAACCGGTCCTCGGAAGCTTGTTTCCGGTTCAGGGCAGACATGGCTTGGCAGTTCGGGCTGGACTGTTCCCCTGAGGCACAGGGTCAGACTGATTTACATATATCCATGTTTGAACTGGGATGGCAGAGTGGGCTAAAGAACGGTGATGGATTAAACCAAGATCTTTTGACTAGGTGTGAGTGTTTTATTGATTCAGATGCTCCGTCCATCACCACCCCCTTTTGTACCGCTTTTGGCTGCCATAAGTGTGGCAGGGTATGCTCAGACGTGAGTCCCTTGCTCACTTTGCCACTGGATTCAAGCAAGCCGGGCTGTAGAAGGCTGGAATGCCAGAAACCGGTCCTCAGAAGCTTGTTTCCGGTCCAGGAAAGACATTGCTTGGCAATTCGGGCTGGACTGTTCCCCAGAGGCACAGGGTCAGACTGATTTGCATACACCCATGTCTGAACTGGGGTGGCAGACTGGGCTAAAGAACGGTGATGGATTAAACCCAGATCTTTTGACTGGGTGTGAGTGTTTGATTGATTCAGATGCTCCGTCCACCACCACCCCCTTTTGTACCGCTTTTGGCCGCCATAAGTGTGGCTGGGTATGCTCAGACGCGAGTCCCTTGCTCACTTTGCCACTGGATTCAAGCAAGCCGGGCTGAAGAAGGCTGGAATGCCAGAAACCGGTCCTCGGAAGCTTGTTTCCGGTTCAGGGCAGACATGGCTTGGCAGTTCGGGCTGGACTGTTCCCCTGAGGCACAGGGTCAGACTGATTTACATATATCCATGTTTGAACTGGGATGGCAGAGTGGGCTAAAGAACGGTGATGGATTAAACCAACATATTTTGACTAGGTGTGAGTGTTTGATTGATTCAGATGCTCCGTCCATCACCATCCCCTTTTGTACCGCTTTTGGCTGCCATAAGTGTGGCAGGGTATGCTCAGACGTGAGTCCCTTGCTCACTTTGCCACTGGATTCAAGCAAGCCGGGCTGAAGAAGGCTGGAATGCCAGAAACCGGTCCTCAGAAGCTTGTTTCCGGTCCAGGGAAGACATTGCTTGGCAATTCGGGCTGGACTGTTCCCCAGAGGCACAGGGTCGAACTGATTTGTATATAGCCATGTCTGAACTAGGGTGGCAGAGTGGGCTAAAGAACGGTGATGGATTAAACCCAGATCTTTTGACTGGGTGTGAGTGTTTGATTGATTCAGATGCTCCGTCCATCACCACCCCCTTTTGTATCGCTTTTGGCCACCATAACTGTGGCAGGGTATGCTCAGACGTGAGTCCCTTGCTCACTTTGCCACTGGATTCAAGCAAGCCGGGCTGAAGAAGGCTGGAATGCCAGAAACCGGTCCTCGGAAGCTTGTTTCCGGTCCAGGGAAGACATGGCTTGGCAGTTCGGGCTGGACTGTTCCCCAGAGGCACAGGGTCAGACTGATTTGCATACACCCATGTCTGAACTGGGGTGGCAGAGTGGGCTAAAGAACGGTGATGGATTAAACCCAGATCTTTTGACTGGGTGTGAGTGTTTGATTGATTCAGATGCTCCGTCCACCACCACCCCCTTTTGTACCGCTTTTGGACGCCATAAGTGTGGCAGGGTATGCTCAGACGCGAGTCCCTTGCTCACTTTGCCACTGGATTCAAGCAAGCCGGGCTGAAGAAGGCTGGAATGCCAGAAACCGGTCCTCGGAAGCTTGTTTCCGGTCCAGGGAAGACATGGCTTGGCAGTTCGGGCTGGACTGTTCCC
Source organism: Lissotriton vulgaris (assembly GCF_964263255.1). NCBI lineage: Eukaryota > Metazoa > Chordata > Amphibia > Caudata > Salamandridae > Lissotriton > Lissotriton vulgaris. Next base: position 1,476,533,059 of record NC_141685.1, read on the forward strand.
CAGAAGCACAGGGTCAGACTGATTTGCATATAGCCATGTCTGAACTGGGATGGCAGAGTGGGCTAAAGAATGGTGATGAATTAAACCCAGATCTTTTGACTGGGTGTGAGTGTTTGATTGATTCAGATGCTCTGTCCATCACCACCCCTTTTTGTACCGCTTCTGGCCGCCATAAGTGTGGCAGGGTATGCTCAGACGTGAGTCCCTTGCTCACTTTGCCACTGATTCAAGCAAGCCGGGCTGAAGAAGGCTGGAATGCCAGAAACGGGTCCTCGGAAGCTTGTTTCCGGTCCAGGGAAGACATGGCTTGGCAGTTAGGGCTGGACTGTTCCCCAGAGGCACAGGGTCGAACTGATTTGCATATAGCCATGTCTGAACTGGGGTGGCAGAGTGGGCAAAAGAACGGTGATGGATTAAACCCAGATCTTTTGACTGGGTGTGAGTGTTTGATTGATTCAGATGCTCCGTCCATCACCACCCCCTTTTGTACCGCTTTTGGCCGCCATAAGTGTGGCAGGGTATGCTCAGACGTGAGTCCCTTGCTCACTTTGCCACTGGATTCAAGCAAGCCGGGCTGAAGAAGGCTGGAATGCCAGAAACCGGTCCTCGGAAGCTTGTTTCCGGTTCAGGGCAGACATGGCTTGGCAGTTCGGGCTGGACTGTTCCCCAGAGGCAAAGGGTCAGACTGATTTACATATAGCCATGTTTGAACTGGGATGGCAGAGTGGGCTAAAGAACGGTGATGGATTAAACCAAGATCTTTTGACTAGGTGTGAGTGTTTGATTGATTCAGATGCTCCGTCCATCACCACCCCCTTTTGTACCGCTTTTGGCCGCCATAAGTGTGGCAGGGTATGCTCAGACGTGAGTCCCTTGCTCACTTTGCCACTGGATTCAAGCAAGCCGGGCTGAAAAAGGCTGGAATGCCACAAACCGGTCCTCGGAAGCTTGTTTCCGTGTCCAGGAAAGACATGGCTTGGCAGTTCGGGCTGGACTGTTCCCCAGAGGCACAGGGTCAGACTGATTTGCATACAGACATGTCTGAACTGGGGTGGCAGAGTGGGCTAAAGAACGGTGATGGATTAAACCCAGATCTTTTGACTGGGTGTGAGTGTTTGATTGATTCAGATGCTCCGTCCATCACCACCCTCTTTTGTACCGCTTTTGGCCACCATAAGTGTGGCAGGGTATGCTAAGACGTGAGTCCCTTGCTCACTTTGCCACTGGATTCAAGCAAGCCGGGCTGAAGAAGGCTGGAATGCCAGAAACCGGTCCTCTAAAGCTTGTTTCCGGTCCAGGGAAGACATGGCTTGGCAGTTCGGGCTGGACTGTTCCCCAGAGGCACATGGTCAGACTGATTTGCATATAGCCATGTCTGAACTGGGGTGGCAGAGTGGGCTAAAGAACGGTGATGGATTAAACCCAGATCTTTTGACTGGGTGTGAGTGTTTGATTGATTCAGATGCTCCATCCATTACCACCCCCTTTTGTACCGCTTTTGGCCACCATAAGTGAGGCAGGGTATGATCAGACTTGAGTCCCTTGCTCACTTTGCCACTGGATTCAAGCAAACCAGGCTGCAGAAGGCTGGAATGCCAGAAACCAGTCCTCGGAAGCTTGTTTCCGTGTCCAGGGAAGACATGGCTTGGCAGTTCGGTCTGGACTGTTCCCCAGAGGCACAGGGTCAGACTGATTTGCATACAGCCATGTCTGAACTGGGGTGGCAGAGTGGGCTAAAGAACGGTGATGGATTAAACCCAGATCTTTTGACTGGGTGTGAGTGTTTGATTGATTCAGATGCTCCGTCCATCACCCCCCCCTTTTGTACCGCTTTTGGCCGCCATAAGTGTGGCAGGGTATGCTCAGACGTGAGTCCCTTGCTCACTTTGCCACTGGATTCAAGCAAGCCGGGCTGAAGACGGCTGGAATGCCAGAAACCGGTCCTCGGAAGCTTGTTTCCGGTCCAGGGAAGACATGGCTTGGCAGTTCGGGCTGGACTGTTCCCCAGAGGCACAGGGTCAGACTGATTTGCATATAGCCATGTCTGAACTGGGGTGGCACAGTGGGCTAAAGAATGGTGATGAATTAAACCCAGATCTTTTGACTGGGTGTGAGTGTTTGATTGATTCAGATGCTCCGTCCATCACCACCCCCTTTTGTACCGCTTCTGGCCGCCATAAGTGTGGCAGGGTATGCTCAGACGTGAGTCCCTTGCTCACTTTGCCACTGATTCAAGCAAGCCGGGCTGAAGAAGGCTGGAATGCCAGAAACGGGTCCTCGGAAGCTTGTTTCCGGTCCAGGGAAGACATGGCTTGGCAGTTAGGGCTGGACTGTTCCCCAGAGGCACAGGGTCGAACTGATTTGCATATAGCCATGTCTGAACTGGGGTGGCAGAGTGGGCAAAAGAACGGTGATGGATTAAACCCAGATATTTTGACTGGGTGTGAGTGTTTGATTGATTCAGATGCTCCGTCCATCACCACCCCCTTTTGTACCGCTTTTGGCCGCCATAAGTGTGGCAGGGTATGCTCAGACGTGAGTCCCTTGCTCACTTTGCCACTGGATTCAAGCAAGCCGGGCTGAAGAAGGCTGGAATGCCAGAAACCGGTCCTCGGAAGCTTGTTTCCGGTTCAGGGCAGACATGGCTTGGCAGTTCGGGCTGGACTGTTCCCCTGAGGCACAGGGTCAGACTGATTTACATATATCCATGTTTGAACTGGGATGGCAGAGTGGGCTAAAGAACGGTGATGGATTAAACCAAGATCTTTTGACTAGGTGTGAGTGTTTGATTGATTCAGATGCTCCGTCCATCACCACCCCCTTTTGTACCGCTTTTGGCTGCCATAAGTGTGGCAGGGTATGCTCAGACGTGAGTCCCTTGCTCACTTTGCCACTGGATTCAAGCAAGCCGGGCTGAAGAAGGCTGGAATGCCAGAAACCGGTCCTCAGAAGCTTGTTTCCGGTCCAGGGAAGACATTGCTTGGCAATTCGGGCTGGACTGTTCCCCAGAGGCACAGGGTCAGACTGATTTGCATACACCCATGTCTGAACTGGGGTGGCAGAGTGGGCTAAAGAACGGTGATGGATTAAACCCAGATCTTTTGACTGGGTGTGAGTGTTTGATTGATTCAGATGCTCCGTCCACCACCACCCCCTTTTGTACCGCTTTTGGCCGCCATAAGTGTGGCAGGGTATGCTCAGACGCGAGTCCCTTGCTCACTTTGCCACTGGATTCAAGCAAGCCGGGCTGAAGAAGGCTGGAATGCCAGAAACTGGTCCTCGGAAGCTTGTTTCCGGTCCAGGGAAGACATGGCTTGGCAGTTCGGGCTGGACTGTTCCCCAGAGGCACAGGGTCAGACTGATTTGCATATAGCCATGTCTGAACTGGGATGGCAGAGTGGGCTAAAGAATGGTGATGAATTAAACCCAGATCTTTTGACTGGGTGTGAGTGTTTGATTGATTCAGATGCTCTGTCCATCACCACCCCTTTTTGTACCGCTTCTGGCCGCCATAAGTGTGGCAGGGTATGCTCAGACCTGAGTCCCTTGCTCACTTTGCCACTGATTCAAGCAAGCCGCGCTGAAGAAGGCTGGAATGCCAGAAACGGGTCCTCGGAAGCTTGTTTCCGGTCCAGGGAAGACATGGCTTGGCAGTTAGGGCTGGACTGTTCCCCAGAGGCACAGGGTCGAACTGATTTGCATATAGCCATGTCTGAACTGGGGTGGCAGAGTGGGCAAAAGAACGGTGATGGATTAAACCCAGATCTTTTGACTGGGTGTGAGTGTTTGATTGATTCAGATGCTCCGTCCATCACCACCCCCTTTTGTACCGCTTTTGGCCGCCATAAGTGTGGCAGGGTATGCTCAGACGTGAGTCCCTTGCTCACTTTGCCACTGGATTCAAGCAAGCCGGGCTGAAGAAGGCTGGAATGCCAGAAACCGGTCCTCGGAAGCTTGTTTCCGGTTCAGGGCAGACATGGCTTGGCAGTTCGGGCTGGACTGTTCCCCAGAGGCAAAGGGTCAGACTGATTTACATATAGCCATGTTTGAACTGGGATGGCAGAGTGGGCTAAAGAACGGTGATGGATTAAACCAAGATCTTTTGACTAGGTGTGAGTGTTTGATTGATTCAGATGCTCCGTCCATCACCACCCCCTTTTGTACCGCTTTTGGCCGCCATAAGTGTGGCAGGGTATGCTCAGACGTGAGTCCCTTGCTCACTTTGCCACTGGATTCAAGCAAGCCGGGCTGAAAAAGGCTGGAATGCCACAAACCGGTCCTCGGAAGCTTGTTTCCGTGTCCAGGAAAGACATGGCTTGGCAGTTCGGGCTGGACTGTTCCCCAGAGGCACAGGGTCAGACTGATTTGCATACAGACATGTCTGAACTGGGGTGGCAGAGTGGGCTAAAGAACGGTGATGGATTAAACCCAGATCTTTTGACTGGGTGTGAGTGTTTGATTGATTCAGATGCTCCGTCCATCACCACCCCCTTTTGTACCGCTTTTGGCCGCCATAAGTGTGGCAGGGTTTGCTCAGACGTGAATCCCTTGCTCACTTTGCCACTGGATTCAAGCTAGCCGGGCTGAAGAAGGCTGGAATGCCAGAAACCGGTCCTCGGAAGCTTGTTTCTGGTCCAGGGAAGACATGGCTTGGCAGTTCGGGCTGGACTGTTCCCTAGAGGCACAGGGTCAGACTGATTTGCTTATAGTCATGTCTGAACTGGGGTGGCAGAGTGGGCTAAAGAATGGTGATGAATTAAACCCTGATCTTTTGACTGGGTGTGAGTGTTTGATTGATTCAGATGCTCCGTCCATTACCACCCCCTTTTGTACCGCTTCTGGCCGCCATAAGTGTGGCAGGGTATGCTCAGACGTGAGTCCCTTGCTCACTTTGCCACTGATTCAAGCAAGCCGGGCTGAAGAAGGCTGGAATGCAATAAACGGGTCCTCGGAAGCTTGTTTCCGGTACAGGGAAGGCACGGCTTGGCAGTTAGGGCTGGACTTTTCCCCAGAGGCACAGGGTCGAACTGATTTGCATATAGCCATGTCTGAACTGGGGTGGCAGAGTGGGCTAAAGAACGGTGATGGATTAAACCCAGATCTTTTGACTGGGTGTGAGTGTTTGATTGATTCAGATGCTCCGTCCATCACCACCCCCTTTTGTACCGCTTTTGGCCGCCATAAGTGTGGCAGGGTATGCTCAGACGTGAGTCCCTTGCTCACTTTGCCACTGGATTCAAGCAAGCCGGGCTGAAGAAGGCTGGAATGCCAGAAACCGGTCCTCGGAAGCTTGTTTCCGGTCCAGGGCAGACATGGCTTGGCAGTTCGGGCTGGACTGTTCCCCAGAGGCACAGGGTCAGACTGATTTGCATATAGCCATGTTTGAACTGGTGTGGCAGAGTGGGCTAAAGAACGGTGATGGATTAAACCCAGATCTTTTGACTGGGTGTGAGTGTTTGATTGATTCAGATGCTCCGTCCATCACCACCCCCTTTTGTACCGCTTTTGGCTGCCATAAGTGTGGCAGGGTATGCTCAGACGTGAGTCCCTTGCTCACTTTGCCACTTGATTCAAGCAAGCCGGGCTAAAGAAGGCTGGAATGCCAGAAACCGGTCCTCAGAAGCTTGTTTCCGGTCCAGGGAAGACATGACTTGGCAATTCGGACTGGACTGTTCCCCAGAGGCACAGGGTCGAACTGATTTGCATATAGCCATGTCTGAACTGGGGTGGCAGAGTGGGCTAAAGAACGGTGATGGATTAAACCCAGATCTTTTGACTGGGTGTGAGTGTTTGATTGATTCAGATGCTCCGTCCATCACCACCCCCTTTTGTACCGCTTTTGGCCACCATAACTGTGGCAGGGTATGCTCAGACGTGAGTCCCTTGCTCACTTTGCCACTGGATTCAAGCAAGCCGGGCTGAAGAAGGCTGGAATGCCAGGAACCGGTCCTCGGAAGCTTGTTTCCGGTCCAGGGAAGACATGGCTTGGCAGTTCGGGCTGGACTGTTCCCAAGAGGCACAGGGTCAGACTGATTTGCATACACCCATGTCTGAACTGGGGTGGCAGAGTGGGCTAAAGAACGGTGATGGATTAAACCCAGATCTTTTGACTGGGTGTGAGTGTTTGATTGATTCAGATGCTCCGTCCATCACCACCCCCTTTTGTACCGCTTTTGGCCGCCATAAGTGTGGCAGGGTATGCTCAGACGTGAGTCCCTTGCTCACTTTGCCACTGGATTCAAGCAAGCCCGGCTGAAGAAGGCTGGAATGCCAGAAACCGGTCCTCGGAAGCTTGTTTCCGGTCCAGGGAAGAAATGGCTTGGCAGTTCGGGCTGGACTGTTCCCCAGAGGCACAGGGTCAGACTGATTTGCATATAGCCATGTCTGAACTGGGGTGGCAGGGTGGGCTAAAGAATGGTGATGAATTAAACCCAGATCTTTTGACTGGGTGTGAGTGTTTGATTGATTCAGATGCTCTGTCCATCACCACCCCTTTTTGTACCGCTTCTGGCCGCCATAAGTGTGGCAGGGTATGCTCAGACGTGAGTCCCTTGCTCACTTTGCCACTGATTCTAGCAAGCCGGGCTGAAGAAGGCTGGAATGCCAGAAACCGGTCCTCGGAAGCTTGTTTCCGGTCCAGGGAAGAAATGGCTTGGCAGTCAGGGCTGGACTGTTCCCCAGAGGCGCAGGGTCGAACTGATTTGCATATAGCCATGTCTGAACTGGGGTGGCAGAGTGGGCTAAAGAACGATGATGGATTAAACTCAGATCTTTTGACTGGGTGTGAGTGTTTGATTGATTCAGATGCTCCGTCCATCACCACCTCCTTTTGTACCTTTTTTGGCTGCCATAAGTGTGGCAGGGTATGCTCAGACGTGACTCCCTTGCCCACTTTGCCACTGGATTCAAGCAAGCCGGGCTGAAGAAGGCTGGGATGCCAGAAACCGGTCCTCGGAAGCTTGTTTCTGGTACAGGGAAGACATGGCTTGGCAGTTCGGGCTGGACTGTTCCCCAGAGGCACATGGTCAGACTGATTTGCATATAGCCATGTCTGAACTGGGGTGGCAAAGTGGGCTAAAGAACGGTGATGGATTAAACCCAGATCTTTGGTTGGGTGTGAGTATTTGATTGATTCAGATGCTCCATCCATCACCACCCCCTTTTGTACCGCTTTTGGCCGCCATAAGTGTGGCAGGGTATGCTCAGACGTGAGTCCCTTGCTCACTTTGCCACTGGATTCAAGCAAGCCGGGCTGAAGAAGGCTGGAATGCCGGAAACCGGTCCTCGGAAGCTTGTTTCCGGTCCAGGGCAGACATGGCTTGGCAGTTCGGGCTGGACTGTTCCCCAGAGGCACAGGGTCAGACTGAATTGCATATAGCCATGTTTGAACTGGGATGGCAGAGTGGGCTAAAGAACGGTGATGGATTAAACCCAGATCTTTTGACTGGGTGTGAGTGTTTGATTGATTCAGATGCTCCGTCCATCACCACCCCCTTTTGTACCGCTTTTGGCCGCCATAAGTGTGGCAGGGTATGCTCAGACGTGAGTCCCTTGCTCACTTTGCCACTGGATTCAAGCAAGCCGGGCTGAAGAAGGCTGGAATGCCAGAAACCGGTCCTCAGAAGCTTGTTTCTGGTCCAGGGCAGACATGGCTTGGCAGTTTGGGCTGGACTGTTCCCCAGAGGCACATGGTCAGACTGATTTGCATATAGCCATGTTTGAACTGGGATGGCAGAGTGGGCTAAAGAACTGTGATGGATTAAACCAAGATCTTTTGACTAGGTGTGAGTGTTTGATTGATTCAGATGCTCCGTCCATCACCACCCCCTTTTGTACCGCTTTTGGCCGCCATAAGTGTGGCAGGGTATGCTCAGATGTGAGTCCCTTGCTCACTTTGCCACTGGATTCAAGCAAGCCGGGCTGAAGAAGGCTGGAATGCGAGAAACCGGTCCTCGGAAGCTTGTTTCCGGTACAGGGAAGACATGGCTTGGCAGTTCGGGCTGGACTGTTCCCCAAAGGCACATGGTCAGACTGATTTGCATATAGCCATGTCTGAACTGGGGTGGCAGAGTGGGCTAAAGAACGGTGATGGATTAAACCCAGATCTTTTGACTGGGTGTGAGTGTTTGATTGATTCAGATGCTCCATCCATCACCACGCCCTTTTGTACCGCTTTTGGCCGCCATAAGTGTGGCAGGGTATGCTCAGACGTGAGTCCCTTGCTCACTTTGCCACTGGATTCAAGCAAGCCGGGCTGAAGAAGGCTGGAATGCCAGAAACCGGTCCTCGGAAGCTTGTTTCCGATCCAGGGAAGACATGGCTTGGCAGTTCAGGCTGGACTGTTCCCCAGAGGCACAGGGTCAGACTGATTTGCATATAGCCATGTCTGAACTGGGGTGGCATAGTTGGCTAAAGAATGGTGATGAATTAAACCCAGATCTTTTGACTGGGTGTGAGTGTTTGATTGATTCAGATGCTCCGTCCATCACCACCCCCTTTTGTACCCCTTCTGGCCGCCATAAGTGTGGCAGGGTATGCTCAGACGTGAGTCCCTTGCTCACTTTGCCACTGATTCAAGCAAGCCGGGCTGAAGAAGGCTGGAATGCCAGAAACTGCTCCTCGGAAGCTTGTTTCCGGTCCAGGGAAGACATGGCTTGGCAGTTAGGGCTGGACTGTTCCCCAGAGGCACAGGGTCGAACTGATTTGCATATAGCCATGTCTGAACTGGGGTGGCAGAGTGGGCTAAAGAACGGTGATGGATTAAACCCAGATCTTTTGACTGGGTGTGAGTGTTTGATTGATTCAGATGCTCCGTCCATCACCACCCCCTTTTGTACTGCTTTTGGCCGCCATAAGTGTGGCAGGGTATGCTCAGACGTGAGTCCCTTGCTCACTTTGCCACTGGATTCAAGCAAGCCGGGCTGAAGAAGGCTGGAATGCCAGAAACCGGTCCTCAGAAGCTTGTTTCTGGTCCAGGGCAGACATGGCTTGGCAGTTTGGGCTGGACTGTTCCCCAGAGGCACAGGGTCAGACTGATTTGCATATAGCCATGTTTGAACTGGGATGGCAGAGTGGGCTAAAGAACTGTGATGGATTAAACCAAGATCTTTTGACTAGGTGTGAGTGTTTGATTGATTCAGATGCTCCGTCCATCACCACCCCCTTTTGTACCGCTTTTGGCCGCCATAAGTGTGGCAGGGTATGCTCAGATGTGAGTCCCTTGCTCACTTTGCCACTGGATTCAAGCAAGCCGGGCTGAAGAAGGCTGGAATGCGAGAAACCGGTCCTCGGAAGCTTGTTTCCGGTACAGGGAAGACATGGCTTGGCAGTTCGGGCTGGACTGTTCCCCAAAGGCACATGGTCAGACTGATTTGCATATAGCCATGTCTGAACTGGGGTGGCAGAGTGGGCTAAAGAACGGTGATGGATTAAACCCAGATCTTTTGACTGGGTGTGAGTGTTTGATTGATTCAGATGCTCCGTCCATCACCACCCCCTTTTGTACCGCTTTTGGCTGCCATAAGTGTGGCAGGGTATGCTCAGACGTGAGTCCCTTGCTCACTTTGTCACTGGATTCAAGCAAGCCGGGCTGAAGAAGTCTGGAATGCCAGAAACCGGTCCTCAGAAGCTTGTTTCCGGTCCAGGGAAGACATGGCTTGGCAATTCGGGCTGGACTGTTCCCCAGAGGCACAGGGTCGAACTGATTTGCATATAGCCATGTCTGAACTGGGGTGGCAGACTGGGCTAAAGAACGGTGATGGATTAAAACAAGATCTTTTGACTGGGTGTGAGTGTTTGATTGATTCAGATGCTCCGTCCATCACCACCCCCTTTTGTACCGCTTTTGGCCGCCATCAGTGTGGCAGGGTATGCTCAGACGTGAGTCCCTTGCTCACTTTGCCACTGGATTCAAGCAAGCCGGGCTGAAGAAGGCTGGAATGCCAGAAACCGGTCCTCAGAAGTTTGTTTCCGGTCCAGGGAAGACATGACTTGGCAGTTCGGGCTGGACTGTTCCCCAGAGGCACAGGGTCAGACTGATTTGCATATAGCCATGTCCGAACTGGGATGGCAGAGTGGGCTAAAGAACGGTGATGGATTAAACCCAGATCTTTTGACTGGGTGTGAGTGTTTGATTTATTCAGATGCTCCGTCCATCACCACCCCCTTTTGTACCGCTTTTGGCCGCCATAAGTGTGGCAGGGTATGCTCAAACGTGAGTCCCTTGCTCACTTTGCCACTGGATTCAAGCAAGCCGGGCTGAAGAAGGCTGGAATGCCAGAAACCTGTCCTCGGAAGCTTGTTTCCGGTCCAGGGAAGACATGGCTTGGCAGTTCGGGCTGGACTGTTCCCCAGAGGCACATGGTCAGACTGATTTGCATATAGCCATGTCTGAACTGGGGTGGCAGAGTGGGCTAAAGAACGGTGATGGATTAAACCCAGATCTTTTGACTGGGGGTGAGTGTTTGATTGATTCAGATGCTCCGTCCATCACCACCCCCTTTTGTACCGCTTTTGGCTGCCATAAGTATGGCAGGGTATGCTCAGACGTGAGTCCCTTGCTCACTTTGCCACTGGATTCAAGCAAGCCAGGCTGAAGAAGGCTGGAATGCCAGAAACCGGTCCTCGGAAGCTTGTTTCCGTGTCCAATGAAGACATGGCTTGGCAGTTCGGGCTGGACTGTTCCCCAGAGGCACAGGGTCAGACTGATTTGCATACAGCCATGTCCGAACTGGGATGGCAGAGTGGGCTAAAGAACGGTGATGGATTAAACCCAGATCTTTTGACTGGGTGTGAGTGTTTGATTGATTCAGATGCTCTGTCCATCACCGCCCCCTTTTGTACCACTTTTGGCCGCCATAAGTGGGCAGGGTATGCTCAGACGTGAGTCCCTTGCTCACTTTGCCACTTGATTCAAGCAAGCCGGGCTGAAGAAGGCTGGAATGCCAGAAACCGGTCCTCGGAAGCTTGTTTCCGTGTCCAGGGAAGACATGGCTTGGCAGTTCGGGCTGGACTGTTCCGCAGAGGCACAGGGTCAGACTGATTTGCATATAGCCATGTCTGAACTGGGGTGGCAGAGTGGGCTAAAGAACGGTGATGGATTAAACCCAGATCTTTTGACTGGGTGTGAGTGTTTGATTGATTTAGATGCTCCGTCCATCACCACCCCCTTTTATACCATCCTTTCCTCATGGCATTTACCGCGGTGGAGCTGCGGTGGCCCATGACACAGTGGTCTATCTGCTGGGGCGGGGTGGCATCCGATGGACTCGGTACGCTGACTGTCCTGTGTCCGCTGTGGGATGCTGGGGACCCATCGATGCCTGATGGCTGTGTCTGCACCTGTGGCTCCTGGCTGGCAGAGCGCTGCAGTGGTTCATTTCTGGGAGTGAGCTATTGCTCTCCTTTACTGCTGAGTGAGTATCTGAGGCGCTGGGACGACCCTCGCTCACCCTAGAGGCTGGAGTTGTGGCACAGCTCCCCCACTGATTTGTGCTATTATTTGCTTGGCTGCAGTGCGGCACGGCTGGGGCCTATCTGTTGGGCGCTACCTCCTGCCCTTGTTGCTGCTGTCTGGCCTGAGGGAGCATTCATCCTTCCTCTTCTTTGAGTTTGTCACGCTGTACCACTCTGGGACTAAGTAGGGCTTCGTGACTGGGATGCTGCACTGGACTTGGAAGGTGCATGAATTGGGACACTGGTTGTCCCGTCACATCCATTGTTGAACATTTATAGAGGCTTCCTCCAGTTGGGACACTTGCTTCTGGTGAGTGCTTTGGCTTTGCTTTGCCTCCCTCATTGCTCCCGCTGTACCTCTGGCTTTCTCCTTCTTCCGCTGGATTCTGCCGGGGTCACCTCTCCTGCCTTGTGCTCTGAAGGCGGAATGTGCTATTTGGCCTCTGGAGCTCTTACACTGACTGCATGGACAAGGGGCTCAGTCCTATAGACCTCTCTCACTCCTAAACGTGGACACAAAAATATTTGCTAAGATTCTTGCAAATAGACTCTCTCCTCTTCTTCTTATACTGGTTGGCCCGTAGCAAGCAGGCTTTGTCGTGGGTCGTACACTCACTCAAAATTTGAGGACCATTTTTAGTGTCAAACAGCACGTCAAACATGAGCTTAAGGCTGCTGCCATTTTTTGGGACGCCTAAAAGGCTTTTGATTCTGTGGAGTGGCCGTTTATGATGGCAGTGTTTCGTAGGATGGGGTTGGGGAACATCTACATTAGTTTGATTTTGGTATTATATACTCAACTGTCCGCAAGGGTTAAAATTAGTAATTGTGTCTCACCTTCATTTTCCATTTCCCTGGATACGAGGCAGGGCTGCCCCCTCTCTCCATTATTGTACGCTATAGTAGCAGAGCCCTTAGCGCGTGCATTGAGGGAGTACCGTGGCATTCATTTCCCTAACTATATTTTGATTATGTCTGCTTATGCTGACAATATATTACTATACGCTTGGGATCCTGCTATGAACCTTCCCCCTTTAATTCATGAAGTTATAAAACTTGGTGGGCTTTTGGGATGAAAAATTATTTGGGATAAATCCATCCTATTTTCATTCACCCCCTTGATGGTCCTGTTCGATCTGGACTTCCCTCTTAAATGGACCAATGAATCGGTCTGATATTTAGGTAGTCAGGGTCACAATGATTCCGAAGTAGTGTTGCATGACAACTATGGTAGGGCAATTGCTAACCTGGAGAGCAACATTGAGAGGTGGATCAAGTTACCACTTTCTCTATTAGGCTGTGTTTCTCTGATAAAGATGATAGTCTTACCAAGACTGTTGTTCCTCTTCACTAACATACCTATGGTGAGTCCTCATTTTTTCAAAAACCTCAAGGCTTTGATGGTTAGGCTGGCGTGGACGGGGATATCCCCCTGGGTCAAGATGGAAACTCTCACACTTCTCTACTCTATGGGGGCCTGGGTGCTCCAGACCTTTAACTTTATTTCAGAGCTGTGCAGGGCTCACATGCTCATTACTGGAGTCAGGGCCCGCACACTCTCTTGCATCTTCTGATAGAGGGTATTTCCTCTGACCCATTCCCACTCCTCCGGCAACTTACTCAGCCGCCCAACAGACATTGCGGCATTCTCGATTCTGTAAATTCAGTTGCTCATGACTGGAGTGTTCTAATAAAAAGGCAAGCAGGCTATCTCCTTTACTCTCCACTACTTCCATTGGATTGGTGTCAGTGATTCTCTTTGGGCACGGAAAAGGCTGTCAGGGTAGCGCTTAGGAGTGTCAGTATTTCAAATATCTGTGACTTCTTCTCCGAAGGCAGAGCCCCGACGTGGGATGAGGTCGCTGCTATTGGTCAGGGTGTTGGACCCCTAGTGCAATTTCAAAACTTTAGGGCATGGCATGCTTTGAGGGCGCTGTTGGGTGATGAATATTTAGAGCCCATCACTCTCCTGTCCTTCACTTACCTTTTACACTCCAAAACCCCATCCAAGTTGATTTCTAACATATGCATCGTGTCCCCGAATATTGCCAGGCCAATTGCTCCCCGCCGAAAGCACAGTGGCAGTCAGACTTAGAAGTTTCCATAGATGATAGTGTATGGAGGTTCTGCTGCAAAGTCACCCAATCAGTGTCCACAAATGGGAGGCATAGCTTGATTCATTTCAAGTTTTTGAATAGAATGTATTTTACACCCTCCCGCCTCAATCGGTATGGCTTATGTGATTCTGACAGTTGTGAGAGCTGAGGGGCCAGCGGTGCAGATTTCTTCCATATTGCATGGGTATACCTACGTATTGCTATTTTTTGGGAACAGATATTTACAGAACTGGCCCATATTGTTGGCAGTCCACTTACTCCATTTCCCTTATTAGCCATGTTGGAATACACCAAACCACACCCCAAAGGGATCAGAAAGCCTCTGGGATTGGGCTTCCATTTGGCCAAAAGGCGAATAGCTATGCGCTGGGCGCGGGGTCGTCCTCCCTCCAAGTTAGAGTGGGAAAGAGATTTGATTTTCTGTAATACACAATCGGAAACATACAGCGAGTTAATGCCCCTACGAGGTCGTCCTAAGAATTTTTGGGAGTTGTATAAGCAGTATTTGCTGACACGAGCGGATGCTGTAATAGGCAGTGTGTACATTTTCACTATGCAGGAACATGTCTTCTAACTTGTGATATGCCATCGGATATGTGAATGTAGGATATGTTTATATTTTCCCCTTTTTTATTTTAATTTGATTAATGTTTGGGGCTGGTACGTCCATGTCGGTAGAGTGTTATCAATAAGTGGCTGCAGTCTTACCCGAATGTCGCAGGGATTTTCTTTTCTCTCACTGCTTATCCTTATTTATTTCTGGTTGACTGCATGATATTCCTTATTGTTATAATGCTGCTGATATCGTGTTATGTACACTGCTGTGGTTTGTTTAATAAAATATAAAATAAAAAAGTATATATACACTGAAAAAAACAACGTTACAGGGAAGTTATAGGTAGGCTCAGATTTCACTCGTACAAAACCATAGAAATTCTGCAGTTGTAGTTTCCTGAGATAACTGTAACTTATGCCCCTGCAATGCATTGCTTATGGCATTAAATATTATATCACTAATGACATAGTCAGTGACATCACTGATGACATCATAAATGACATCACCGATGACATCATCCAGTGAGTGTTTTACAAAAGTTTATGAGTGTTAAATCTATATACCAAGGTACTACAAAAGTTGAATGTGAATAGTTTGTGGGATACTAAAGAGTGATACTATTTATAACACATATGTGAGTGGCTGTGTGACCATGTGTATCCATATGTGAGTAGGTGTCTGAGTGGCTCTATGGGTGTGTGATTAGTTGTATGGGTGAGTAATTGGCTGTGTGTGTAGCTGTAAGGGGGAGGAAGTGACTGTATGTAGCTGTGTCAGTGAGTGAGTTGGTGTGTCAGTGATAGATAGGTGAGTGAGTGGGCATTTGAGAGCCTGTATAGGTGAGTGATGGGGTGTGTGAGGGGCTGTATGGGTGAGTGACTGAGTGCATAAGTGGTGTATGGGTGAGTGTGATAGTGTATGAGTGAATGTGAGAGTGGCTGTGTGGGTGAGCGTGTGCTTGTGTCAGTGACTGAAGAGGTGAGTGAGTAATTGTGTTAATATCTTTATGAGTAAGTGAGTGGATGTGTGAGTAACTACATGAGTGAGTAACTGGCTGTATGGGTGAGTGAATATGTGTGTGAGTAGCTGTATGAGTGACTGACTCAGTGTGTAAGGGGCTGTGTGGGTATATCAGTAGGTGCGTTAATGTATGTATATGAGTTAGTAGTTGTGTGGGTGGCTGCGTGGCACACCAGACAGCCACAAAGCCCAGAAAGACGCCACCCGCAGACATCACCACCTCACCAGAACAGCCAAGAGATCTTCCTTCAAAGCCCGCCTGGACAACAACGCACACAACAGCAAGGAGTC
Organism: Lissotriton vulgaris; assembly: GCF_964263255.1. Lineage (NCBI taxonomy): Eukaryota > Metazoa > Chordata > Amphibia > Caudata > Salamandridae > Lissotriton > Lissotriton vulgaris. The sequence continues at coordinate 1,476,548,497 of NC_141685.1, forward strand.
TTTCAAGATAGTGAAGGAACCCTCCAATCCCAGCGCTAACACCGACGACATCCCGCCCTCGCAGGACCTGTGCGACTCACTGGCCACCTACTTCTATTGCAAGATCGCCGACATCCATGACAGCCTCAACCCCTCATCCGCCCCACCACAACAGATCCCACCCCAAGCACCACCTGCACCAACCAACTGACCTCCTGGTCTCACGTCAGCGAAGACGAGACAGGCAAGATTATGAACTCCATCCACTCAGGATCTCCATCAGACCCCTGCCCACACCATGTTTTCAACAAAGCTGATGCAACCATCGCACCCCAACTAGGGAAGGTCATCAACATCTCCTTCTACACAGCGACATTCCCGGAAAGCTGGAAGCACGCCGAGATCAACGCCCTCCTCAAAAAAACCAAGGTGGACCTAAAAAACCTCAAGAACTTCTGGCCCATCTCCCGGCTCCCCTTCCCGGCGAAGGTCATCGAGAAAATTGCCAAAATCCAGCTGACCCGCCACCTCGAGGACAACAACATCCTAGACCCATCCCAGTCCGAATTCAGACGAAACCACAGCACTGAGAAAGCCCTCATCGCCGCCACAGACGACATCAGACATCAGCTAGACAACGGCGAAACTTCAGCCCTCATCCTCCTGGACCTGTCAGCCACCTTCGACACGATCTGCCACCGCACACTAAGAAAACGCCTCCAAGAAGCCGGAATCCAGAAGAAGGCCCTGGACTGGACCACATCCTTCCTCTCCGGCAGAACCCAGAGAGTCCTCCTCCCACCCTTCTGATCCTAAGCCACTGACATCATCTGCGGCGTACCCCTAGGCTCATCCCTCAGCCCCACCCTGCTCAACGTCTACATGGCCCCCTCACACAAGTGGCCCACCAGCACGACCTGAACATCATCTCCTACGCCGACGACACACATCTCATCCTCTCCCTCACCAAGGACCTGAACTCCACCAAAACCAACCTCCATGAGGGAATGAAGGCCGTTGCTGAATGGATGAGGAAAAGCCGCCTGAAGCTGAACTCGGACAATTTTTTTGGAAAAAGAGATGAGCACACCGGGTTATGTGTACTGGTAAATCATGAGTAAATTAGACATGTATTTTATAATGACTCATTTTCCACTCATAAGGATCTGATTGATGTTATTTATTCTTTATACATCTTTTGATATCTCTTCTTTTTAGTTGTATTTATAGTTATTCTTATTTTCTTTCTTTTTTTCTTATCAATTTTATCTTTTTCTTATATGTACTTTCACTTTTTTAGTTTACAAACCACATTTTTACATACAAAACATAAGACTAATTTCACATAAAATCTATATTCTTTAAAACCACATCATTCCTGTTTGAAACTTAATATAAACGCAGAAATAGTTCCTTCAACGCGTTTCGGCGGTCGCCTTCCTCAGGAAATCTGCCTTTGTTCTTTGCTATACCCGTGGCTTTTTTATGTGGTCTTCTTGGCTTCCCATCAATTTCTATGTGGCAATTATACAAGATTTGGCATGGAACTGGGCTTTTTTATCTCAAGTCGGTTGTCATTGACCGTGGAAGAATATATCCCCGTCTTGTGTCCAAAGAGACAACACTACCTCTATTTTATCCAATGGAGAGTTCTAGGTACAACCGTCACTTCCTTTTTCTAGTTAGATTGATCCGTCAGGTATACTGCCTTTTTCAGTTATAGTCTGTTTTGATATCCGATTGCCCATAAAGCTGTGCAGGTCTGTCTTTAGAATGACATTGTTATCTGACCTCAAGAAGTGAGAATTGTTTGCTTATATTTGTTGGACCAGTCTGACAGATTTTGCTTCTAGGTAATCCTGGATTCTGTTTCTTTAAAATCTTCTGATATTAAGACGGGAGAGGTCCTCGATGAGCCACCAGTTCAGGAACGGGTCTCTGAACTCGGACAAGACAGAAGTCCTCATCCTCTGCCCCACCCCCTCTGCGTGGGACAACTCCTGGTGGCCAACCACTCTAAGAACAGCTCCTACACCCACGGACCATGCACGCAACCTAGGATTCATCCTCGACTCCTCCCTCTCCATGGCAAAGCAGGTAAACGCCGTCTCCTCCTCCAGCTACAACACCTTCCGCATGCTCCGCAGGATCTACAAGTGGATCCCGATAGACACCAGAAGAATGGTGACCCAAGCCCTCGTCAGCAGCAGGCTGGACTACGGCAACACACTCTACGCAGGAATCCCGGCCAAACATCTGAGACGACTACAACGCGTCCAAAGCGCCTCCGCCCGACTGATCCTAAATGTCCCCCGCCGCAGCCACATCACCTGCCACCTGAGAGACCTGCACTGGCTCCCAGTCAACAGGAGGATCACCTTCAAGCTCCTCACCCACGCACACAAAGCGCTCCACAACACTGGACCAGCTTACCTGAACAACAGACTCAACTTCTACACCCCAGCCTGCCAGCTCCGCTCAGCCAGCCTTGCCCTCGCCGCCGGCCCGCGCATCCAACGAACATCCTCCGGCGGCAGATACTTCTCCTTCCTCGCCGCCAAAACTTGGAACACCCTCCCCTCCCATCTGCTGCAGACCCAAGACCTGCTCACCTTCAGAAGGCTCCTCAAGACATGGCTCTTCGAGCAGTAGCAGCACCCCCCTCCCCCAGCGCCTTGAGACCCTCACGGGTAAGTAGTGAGCTATACAAGTTCTCTGATTGATTGAGTGACTGTCTATACAAGCATCTCAATAAATCAATGAGTGATTATGTGAGTACTTGTATGGGTCTGTGAATGACAGTGGGAATAGATGCGATGTCACTGACCATGTCATAAGGTCATAAGCAGTGCATTGTGGGGGAGCGAGTTATAGTTAGCTCAACTGGTTTTGTACGAGTGAAATCTGAGCCTAATTATAATATGCCTTTGGAGCCTTTAGTTTTTTCAGTGAATTTCTATGTGTTTTATTTATATTTCCTAACTATAAAGTCAATGCGACCTATGTTTTTTTCAGTGAATTTCTGATATTTTTTATGTGAAGTAAGATGCCCATTGCAATGCACATTGGGGGTGGGGTTGAATGCAGGGCCTGGCCTGGCATTGTGCTGCCCCCTACCAAGCTTGCTGCTTCTGCCCCCTCCTCCCTGCCATCCATTGTCCATGTCCATGGCCCTACACACTCATTACAGCCAGGTGTGGTCATCGTTCTGCCTTTGTCCTTCCTGCCTGACCTAAACAGTTAGCTTGCTGCCCCATTCATCTCCTCCCTACCCTCCATTGTCCGAGTCCAAGCATCAGTCCCTCCCTCCTGCCCTGGATAGTCTGATGTGCTGCTATGGCCCTCCACTTAGCACAATACCCCTGCCCACCCCTACTGACCTTCGCTCCCCAATTCCATGCAGCATCATTGTCCTTCTTAGCCTCTGTGTTTAGCTTGCTGTCCCTACTCTTCTTCCCTCTGCTCTCCGATTTCTGTCTGCATGCACCTGTTCCCTTCTTTCTGCATACCATTCAATGGACCTGCCACTCTCATATCTACTCTAAGTGTTCTGTTGAGCTGTCACTGCCCCTCTCACCTGCCACCTCCACCCTGCCTATCCATTTTTTATGCCCCTATCCCCTCCCACCTGTCCTCCATGGTCCATTTTGCTACCACTCCTTTCTTTCCTCCATGCTCTGTTGACTTGTTACTTTCTAAATTAAATGTATTAAGTTTTGGGTGCTGGTAACCAATCAAATTTCAGTAGGATTATGGGCTCCAAGATATCTATAATTATTTTAAATATATCTGAAACGGCTGAACAGATTTACACCAAATCACAAAAAGAACGCTTTCTAAACCAACATCTAGTTTTCTGCCAAAGTTTGTGTAATTCTGTTCAGCGGTTCGGGCTGTAGTCATGTTCAAAAAATAAAAATGCCCATAGACATTACATGGGGAAAACTTGTTTTGGGGCCCCCCCTTTTTTCTCAGCTCCTGCTTGACAAATCAGCCAACACTTTCATCACAGCAGCTGAATCAAAAAATTGAAGTTGTGTGAAAGTTTAGTGAAGATTTGTCAGGCGACGTTAATGTTATTGGCAAAACAAAAATGCTTTGGTCCTAACTACAAATAGGATATATATATATATATATATCTAGCTCCTGCACACCGATACCACGAGTCACTCAAATAGCGGGTGCTGTTTTCGCGGCGGTGTCCCGCGTAACAATGGCAGCTCCAATTCCTCCACAATACCCAGCCGGGTCAGAAGAATACAGCACTCACGGGGTTTCAGCTTTCAGCAAGGGATTATTGCAAGAACAAACGTGTTTCAGGAAAGAATCCCTTCGTCAGTGTTTACATCCGAACGCGCTGTGCGGCGCCATTATGTATATTCACTAAGGGTCATTAGAACAAACATAGGACTGCAGCAAACATTTGTGTTAGCGCTCCATCTTTGAATGTGCATTTCATCTTTAAAGAAAACATTTTCACAATATGTATTTACAATCATGTTTCTCTCACAATTGGTCACGCCGTGTATCGGCAAAAATGTAACACAAAAAGATGTGTGATCTAGTGTTACACCAATAATTAAGTCTTAATTGCACTAATTGCCTGAACATAGTTCTCCTAAGAGGTGATGTTATGAATCTTATAACATCGTTATAAATACACGATTATCGTCCAGATATAAAAACAATACCCATTTACGGTTACTATCTTGCCGTGTATCGGCAATTGCAGCCAATTTGGCCGCAGAAGTCTCAGGATAATAGAATATGGTCAGACAATTTATAAAATGCTCCAGACAATCTAATACCCAACGTGACTTATCTACAATGGTACATCTTAAATTAACAATCTAATAAACCCTCATACAAAATAGAGAATACATTCACGGCAGCCAGGCTGTGGAAGACTGCACCTCCATTATAAAGAAACATGGGGCTGAGGCTGTGAACCTTTCATCAGCGCAAGGAAAGCACAGTAGATGTTCCTAAATACAAACCGGATTTGATTCCTGAGGCCCACTGGAGGGCTAACAAAAACTGTTTTAATATGCTGTTACTGAGGCAGAAATCACGGAACCCATTGGAGGGTGAGAATTACTTTGCACACACTTCGAATCCCAGCATGCAGCATCAGCGCAAAATAACAGAGACCCACCGGAGGGTAATTAACTATTTAAATATGAAGAGGGGAAGAGAGGGTGTGTCAAGCCTCGTGAACTGCCAGCATGCCTTTGAGAAAGGAGCAAGCTGCTCTGAAACGCGTCAGGCCAAGCTACAAGAATTATTGGGAAGAAAAATGCCGGTTTTTGAAATAAAAGTTCATGAAGAACACATCTACTGTGAGTGCGTCTTCAATTACGGGGCATCTTTGAGAGAATACATTCACGGCAGCCAGGCTGTGGAAGACTGCACCTCCATTATAAAGAAACATGGGGCTGAGGCTGTGAACTTTTCATCAGCGCAAGGAAAGCACAGTGGATGTTCCTAAATACAAACCGGATTTGATTCCTGAGGCCCACTGGAGGGCTAACAAAAACTGTTTTAATATGCTGTTACTGAGGCAGAAATCACAGAACCCATTGGAGGGTGAGAATTACTTTGCACACACTTCGAATCCCAGCATGCAGCATCAGCGCAAAATAACAGAGACCCACCGGAGGGTAATTAACTATTTAAATATGAAGAGGGGAAGAGAGGGTGTGTCAAGCCTCGTGAACTGCCAGCATGCCTTTGAGAAAGGAGCAAGCTGCTCTGAAACGTGTCAGGCCAAGCTACAAGAATTATTGGGAAGAAAAATGCCGGTTTTTGAAATAAAAGTTCATGAAGAACACATCTACTGTGAGTGCGTCTTCAATTACGGGGCATCTTTGAGAGAATACATTCACAGCAGCCAGGCTGTGGAAGACTGCACCTCCATTATAAAGAAACATGGGGCTGAGGCTGTGAACTTTTCATCAGCGCAAGGAAAGCACAGTGGATGTTCCTAAATACAAACCGGATTTCATTCCTGAGGCCCACTGGAGGGCTAACAAAAACTGTTTTAATATGCTGTTACTGAGGCAGAAATCACGGAACCCATTGGAGGGTGAGAATTACTTTGCACACACTTCGAATCCCAGCATGCAGCATCAGCGCAAAATAACAGAGACCCACCGGAGGGTAATTAACTATTTAAATATGAAGAGGGGAAGAGAGGGTGTGTCAAGCCTCGTGAACTGCCAGCATGCCTTTGAGAAAGGAGCAAGCTGCTCTGAAACGCGTCAGGCCAAGCTACAAGAATTATTGGGAAGAAAAATGCCGGTTTTTGAAAAAAAAGTTCATGAAGAACACATCTACTGTGAGTGCGTCTTCAATTACGGGGCATCTTTGAGAGAATATATATATATATATATATATATATATATATATATATATATATATATATATATATATATATATATATATATATATATATTACCTACTGGCGGTCGCCAGTAGGTAGTTATAGTTAGGATTATTTTCAATGCAAAATCTCAACATTCTATTGTGAATAACTTTGGCGCCGGTTGAGGCATCTGCTTGAAAATGTCCTCAAATTTGCCTCACGGCGCTCCGGTCCTTCCCTGAAAGTTTGGGGGGATTCATGAAGCGGGGGCCGAGATAAAAGGGGGGTCCCAAAACGTGTTTTCCCCATGTTAATTTCCATAGGGCGGTCGATCTCACTTTTAGCCCGAACGGCTGAATGGATTTCCACCAAACTTGGCAAAATTGTAGGGACTGGTAGCTCGATGTGCCTTTGCTATGTCTCAAGATATGTGCTCCAGTGGATTTTGAGTAATTTAGGTTAAAAAAAATATAGATATCTATGGCCGCGCCCCGGGGAGCGCTCCGGGCGCGCCACACGACTTGCGCATGGAAAGCTGATTGGCTCTCGGGTGTCTGTCAACATTCCAAACAGTCCGGAGCGGCCGTCATCTTGTGTCTTGGTAGGATCGAGACACAAGAGGTGGCAAAAACAAACGGGGAAATGACCATAAGGGGGCAGAGTAGACCCCCCCCTGACCTTCTAGGTTTGATGTGGGGGCTATGAAAGGGCCCCGCGGGGCAAAAAAAATGTTTTTTTTTATTTGCGCGGGGGGAGCGCCCGGTACGCGCACCGGGGAGCGGACCGGGGAGCGGACCATGAGGAAAAAAGAATGACAGAGTTTTTAAAAAATGTAGCCTTTTTTTAAAAAATTGGAGGTAGTTCTAAAAAGAACTGTTTTTTTCTTCTTTTTGTTGTTTTATATTTTTTTTGTGATTTTTGAACATTTTGTACTTTTTTTGGCTTTTATGAACTATTTTATTTTTTTTGGGTATTTTTATGAGGAGAAACGAAAAAACAGGGAATTGAAAATGGCTCAACTGGAGCAAAAAAAAAGGAAAAAATTAGGGTTTTTTGGGGCAAATGTGGTTGTCACCAGCAAGGACGATGAGCTTTATGCTCTGTTCACCATAGGAGACGGTCTTACCACAAAAAATACATGTAATTCGGAAATCCCCAAACCGTGGTTGGATGCAAGGGATCATCTCCCTTGTCTCTGGTCCCGATGGAGTGGGTTGCTTTCTTTTGGAGGTGGTGCTTGAGGATTGGGGAGGGTTACTGGCCAGTTCCCTCATCTCTGCAGCAGAACAGTTGTTCGGATGCTTGCGCTGCATGTGTCTAATCATGGTATTATTACCAAAAGAATATTTTTTGTTCGGGTTTCCCCTTTAAAGTTTCATGCCACAGATTAGGCAAGTCACCTTGGCCGCATTGACTTACTTCTTGCCCTCTGGGATAGAAAAAAAACTCCCATACAATGTGTGGCCTTGGCTTGTATGGGGTATTGTCTTCTTGCAGCCATCTTCTCCCCTCCTCTTCTTGACCACCAATGTAATGTTGTGGTGGTCCTCTTGGTGGTGGTGGTGGTGCAGATGCTCCAGCTGCTGCTGCTACTGTAGCCACTTTAAAGTACAAAATATATCTCAAAGTTGTTCAAACAGGTCTTCCTCAGTCAAAGGACAAAGTCAGAATAAGGAAAAAAGGAGGGGTCTTTCATCATTTTGAAAAAAAAACTGTCCTGAACCAATGAAAAGTGTTATTTTCAGGTCACATGACCCGGGCTTTCATCATTTAGAAACCAAAACTGTTCTGCACCAATAAAAAGTGTTATTTTCAGGTCACATGACCCGACGCGCACCCGGGCGCGCCCCGGGTCGCGTCGCGTAAGCACGTCGGATGTTTACGTTACGTGATCGTATTCGCTCGAGTGCTTCTGGGTGCGCTTACGCCGTGCGTATCACGCGGACGCGGCTACGCGATACGTCATGATGATGTTTTCGTTCTCGGCAATAGCGCTAACAGGACGCTAACCGGTGCGCGCCCTGGGGCGTGACGAAAAACTACGCTTTCCAGTGCGCACACCGGGGCGCGCACCGGGAGCGCTCCAGGGCAAAAAATATATATATATATATATTATATAAATATATAATATAGGATTCATTATAAAAAATATTACATTTCAGAGGTTTGAGGCCCTATATATGGTTAGGAATTAGCATTTAAAAAACCTATGAAATTCACTGAAAAAACCATAGGTTTCACACCAGTTATAGTTAGGAATTAGCATTTAAAAAACCTATGAAATTCACTGAAAAAACCATAGGTTTCACACCAGTTATAGTTAGGGATTAGCATTTAAAAAACCTATTAAATTCACAGAAAAAAACATAGGTTTGACACCAGTTATAGTCAGCTGGAAATTTTACTGACATAAAACCATTGAAATTCCCACGTTATAGTTAGTTGGACTCACTATAACAAGCGCGCCTGCAATGCACTGCTGATGACGTCACATATTACATCACTCATGACATCGTCAGTGACATCACTCATGACATCACTGATGACACCATCCTTGTGACAGAGTGACAGACCTCCTTTCAGTGTAATGTAACCCTTGAAACACATATTCAAAAATAGAAACTAACATTTTCAAAAAAATGGAGATACCCATACCAGTTACAACAACCAATTCAGTAATTCCACCATCTATATACACATCCACTCATTCACCACCAGTTCTACATAGTCACTCATACATATACTCACTCATTATATGTAGTGATACACCTATACATCCTGTTACACACCGACAGTCATCAAAAAGTTACTCACACACATACTCACACATGCAAATAAACTATTGAACATCCATTTATTTGCATATACAGCTATACACACACTACCACCTTACTTCTAAGGAAACTTACACATACTTACTCTCTTAAACAATCACTTATAGAAACACATACTTATTTAAACAGGAACTCTAACAATCTCTCACTCTCACATATACTCACTTATATACATTAATACTCATATATACTAGATTAAAACATATGTCGTTACTGATAAAGACACTAGTGAGACAGTCATTCACTCACTAACACACACATATACACACTCATCCACCCATACAGTCCTGCACATTTGCTGTCTTCAAAACACATACAAACAGTGAGTCAGTCATTGATGCATCTATGTGCTAAGTAATACCACCACCAAACAATACAGACACTCATACTGATACTAAAAAACATCTAATAACCCATATACACACACATGTAGCTACTCACCAACCCATGCAGCCACATATACACAAAGTGAAACACTGATACATATATTTAAATATTTAAACATTACTCGCTAATATATGTATTCTCTAAGATACACTTAATAAGCCAGTTAACCAATCAATTTTGTTTTAAAAAACATCCATTTAGACACTTATTTAAACATTTATTCTTCCATCGACCTTTACATATACATAAATAAAACATATTTATTTTTCAGAAAGACACACATTCACTGGATGGTGTCATCAGTGATGTCAAGAGTGATGTCACTGACGATGTCATGAGTGATGTAATATGTGATGTCATCAGCAGTGCATTGCAGGTGCGCTTGTTATAGTGAGTCCAACTAACTATAACATGGGAATTTAAATGGTTTTATGTCAGTAAAATTTCCAGCTTACTATAACTGGTGTCAAACCTATGTTTTTTTCTGTGAATATATATATATATATATATATATATATATATATATATATATATATATATATATATATATATATATATATATATATATATATATGATCATGCAAAAACAGAGTAGACAATCATCCGGCACTCCAAGGTAGGGTTTTAAAAAACACTCAGTTTTATTGTACTTAGACGAATTACATCTACGCATTTCGGAAGTCTCCTGCTTTATTATTCACGATGCTGAGCCACCATTTTTTTCAAGTTAAAATACACAATACAGTGGTGGTAAAAACTAACAAAGGACTCTGCCTAACACAATGCGGCGGCCATATTTCAATGTGTTACTTGTAGTATTCACAAACATATATCAATTTAGCTAACTTTCCACTTGTTCTCAATTCAAAAAAAGTTTTAATTAGAATTCATGGAATTTTATAACCATGATTCACAGCTTTTACTTAGGAATATCAATTCCTCAGTTTTGTACATTTATATTGAAACACAAATTATTTCAAATTTTAAATTGTACATTACAAAATTTCAAAAGTGCAATTGCATTGAGCCGTAGGAAATTTCAGCGTTTTCAAAGTAAGGCGGCAAGTGCCTGTTTTTGTTGGGAGATAGTTTTAACAAATTTAAAGTGCCAGTGCAATAGTACAAATATGCATTATACAATCATTATTATTTAAACTTCAAGTTAATTCACTATAAAGTGCAACCGCAAATAGATAATTCCTCATGACCTATATACAATTTAAAAAACAGGTCATTATTTATACCCATCTAAAAGTAAGTTTACAAAAATCCAGAGACATTTTACATTTTGGCCCTTGAGTTGTAACATTACCTAGCACCTTTAAAGTGCGGGTGCTTATGTAAACAGATATAACTTCTCCATGTAAACATACTTCAATACAGTACAATGATATAGAAAAAAGTACAAGTGCCTATGTAAACTAAATACATTTTCCCTTTGTAAACATTTCACTCCTCTCAATTTCTAAAATCCATTTAAGTACAGTGCGATAATCTCAAAAAGTGCATATGCATAATAGTTCCAGAATAGAATGAACTACCCATCCCAACTTATTGACACAAATCCTATGTTTTCATGTATCTAAATACCACCACTGTTAAAATAGAATTAAAAAAAAATAATCAATTCATGGTCTTATGTGCAGATTCTCCTATTCTAACTCTTCATCATATTCATCAAGACAGACAGGTAAAAAGGTCCTCATCTACATTGAGCCCATATGGTTCCTTGCAGTTAAATTCCAGAATAAAGTATGTTTCTAATTTCCGGAGTTCTCTTTCTCAATACCCCCCTCCTCTTCTTTGGGACCTCTGCTATACATGTATACTGCAGGCTCACAGGGTTACTTTGGTGATGGGACTCAAAATGCCTAGCAATGGGATATGTTCTTTCTTGATTTACAATCGCTCGCCTGTGTTGAAGGATTTGTTGGTAAACAGGCAGGGTAGTGCTTCCTATATATATTTTTGGACAGGAGCACTGTAACAGATATACAACAAAACTAGTTCTACAAGTCAGAAAACTTCAGATGGTTACAGTTTTGTTAAAAAAAGTCTAAACTCAGTATGGTTCATGCCATGTTGGCATGCCTTACATTTAGCACATTTTTTAAAACCTGGTTTCTGTTGCAGCCAAGTGGAGGCACCCTTCGTTTTTTCAATGAACTCGCTTTTGACAATCAGATCTTTGAGAAATTTCGATTTTTTATATGTAATCTCTGGATTTCTTTTTACTCTAGCACCCAACACCGGATCGTTTCTTACCAGGTGCCAGTGTTTATTCAGGATAGATCTAACTTCCCTATGTTTTACATTAAAGGTGGTTATGAATCTAGAGTTATCCTGATGTCTCAAATTCTTACTCTGTTCCTGCTGTCGTTTCGTTCTAGAAGGTTCAAATAATATCTTCTGTCGATCCAGATTTCTAGCTTTTGTTGATGCCCCCTTCAATACGTCTTGACGATATCCCCTTTGGATAAATCTCTGAGTCATTTCTTTTTCTATCCTGTCGTACTCTTCCTTCTTGCTGCAAGTTCTCCTAGCTCTAGAGTATTCCCCAAAGGGGATACTTCTAATTAACGCAGCAGGATGAGCACTTTCTGCGTGGAAAACTGAATTTCCAGCGGTAACCTTGCGGAATACAGTTGCCTCTAATTTTCCATCAAGGGGTTTAATCCGAATATCCAGGAAGTCTATTGTGGTCTTGCTGTAATGCCCTACAAATTCTAAATTTAAAGAATTTTGATTGAGGTCATTGATAAACAGCTCGATGTCTGTCTCCGTGCCCTGCCACAGCACAAAGACATCATCAATGAACCGAACGCACAACAGCACATGTTCAGTACACTGGTCCAGGGGACCACCCCTGAGCACCCGTTCCTCTCACCAGCCAATATGTAGGTTGGCATACCTGGGGGCGAAACAGGTGCCCATCGCACCCCCCATTCCTCCAGATATATATATATTCACAGAAAAAAACATAGGTTTCAGGGACATTACAGTTAGTTGGACATTTCACTCATACAAAACCAGAGAAATTCAGCTGTTATAGTTAGTTGAGTTAACTATAACTTGCCCCCGCAATGCACTGCTGATGACATCACATATTACATCATTCATGACATTGTCAGTGACATGACTGATGACGTCACTGATGACATCTCAAATTCCATCACTGGTGACATCGTCCAGTGAATGTGCTTCTGTAAAGTTTAAATATGTTTTATTTATATATGCCAAGGAGTATTGAAGTATGAGTGGGTGTATGAGTGTCTGAATAGATGATTTAGTAGGTGCATGACTGGCTGTATAAGTGAGTGATTAAACGTGTCTTACTGAATGCATGGGTTAGTGAGTAAACTGTGTAAATGTCTGTATCAGTCTGTCAGTTGGTGTGTCAGCGGCTGCATGGGTTGGTGAGTAGCTACATGAATTTCTTTATGGGTTATTGATTGGTTGTCTGAGTGTCTTTATGGGTGCCTGAGTGTCTGGGTGGGTGGGTGGGGGTGACTGTGCATATATGTGTGAGTGAGTAATTCACTGGGTGTAAAGGTTCAAGATTGCATCTGTGAAGGGCTGTGTGGGTGGGTGAGTATGTGGATGGGTGTCTCTGTGGTATATGTGTGAGTAACTACATTTGTGAAAAGCAGTATATGTGAGTGTTGGAGTATGTACTAGCCAGAGCAGTACATACAGAAAGAGGCAAGAGAGGTAGAGAAAGAGGCAGGTGGGGTACAAAAAGAAGGAAGAGAAGTATAGAAAGAGGCAAGAGAATTGCTGAAATAAGCAACAGAGGTGTAGAAAGAAGCAAGAGAAGTGCAGTAATAACCAACAGAGGTGCTGAAAGAGGCAACAGAGGTACAGAAGGAGGCATGGGGTGCTGAAAGAAGGGAGAGGATTGCAGAAAGACGCAACAAAGGTACTGAAACAGGCACAAGGGGTACAGAAAGAAGGAAGAGAATTGTATAACGAAACAACATAGGTACTGAAAGAGGCACGCATGGTGCATAAAGAGGCAAGAGAAGTGCAGAAAGAAGAAGCAGAGGTACAGAAATAGGCAAGAGTGGTGCAGAAAGGGGGAAGAGAGGTGTAGAAAGAGGCAAGAGAGTTGCACAAATTGGTAAGAGGGGTAAAGAAAGAGGAAGGAGGAAGGAGGGGTGCAGAAAGAAATAACCGAGGTGCCAAAAGAGGCAAAGAGGTACGAAAGAAGCAAATGAAGAGCAGAAAGAGACAACAGAGGTACAGAAAGACACAAGAAATGTGCAGAAAGAACCAACAGAGGTGCAGAAAGAGGCAAGAGAGGTATAGATAGAGGCAGTAGGGGCGCAAAAAGAAGGAATGGAAGTACAGAAAGAGGCAAGAGAATTGCTGAAAGAAGCATCAGAGGTGTAGAAAGAAGCAAGAGAAGTACAGAAAGAGACACGTGAGGTGCAGAAAGAAGCAAGAGCAGTGCAGAAAGAACCAACAGAGGTGCAGAAAGAGGCCAGAGGGGTACAGAAAGGAGGAAGAGAAATGCAGAAAGAGGCAAGTGAATTGCTGAAAGAAGCAACAGAGGTGTTAAAACAAGCAAGAGAAGTGAAGAATGAGGCAAGTGAGGTACAGAAAAAAGCAAGAGCAGTGCAGAAAGAACCAACAGAGGTGCAAAAAGAGGCAAGAGAGGTACAGAAAGAGAAAGGAGAGGTGCAGAAAGAGGCAAGAGAGGTACAGAAAGAGGCAGGAGGGGTGCAAAAAGAAGGAAAAGAAGTACAGAAAGAGGAAAGAGAATTGCTGAAAGAAGCATCAGAGGTGTAGAAAGAAGCAAGAGAAGTACAGAAAGAGACAAGTGAGGTACAGAAAGAAGCAAGAGCAGTGCAGAAAGAACCAACAGAGGTGCAAAAAGAGGCCAGAGGGGCGCAGAAAGAAGGAAGAGAAGTGCAGAAAGAGGCAGGAGAATTGCTGAAAGAAGCAACAGAGGTGTAGAAAGAAGCAAGAGAAGTGAAGAAAGAGGCAAGTGAGGTGCAGAAAAAAGCTAAAGCAGAGCGAGTCTGGACGAGTCTACACACGGAAAGCAGAAACGAAGCAGCAGCACAGTGAAGCCCTTGCTGGCTTCCCGTGACTCCCCGCATAGATTCCTCAGCTAAATCCCTCCAGAAAATTCCCTGAAAACAATTGGGGAGGCCGGAGCACTTTTATGATTCCCCCCTTATCGAATTACCGTCGGACTGCCATTGCCCAACTGCCACTGAACGCCACTGAAACTACTGCTGGTCACAGGCGTTATTGAAAAGGAGGCTTGGCCCGTCTGCCTGCCCGAATTTTCCCGCAGCTCGGTGGAGAAACTGTGCCTGGCCGGGGGGAGGGATTATTTTAGCAAGAATTGCCAGAGTTGGAACATGGGTGTTGGAGCCTGGGTTGTGCCAGGAGTCAGGGGCTGAGTTGAGTTGAGTGTGGCGGGGGTGGCCATCCACTTCCTGCCCTCTGCACCTTGTTTACGGCTGTATACCGCTCCTTGCTCACCGCTCCTCCACCCTCCCGGCTATCACCGTTCTGTCCACCTTTCATCGGATGACAAGCGGAGTGGAGCAGGTGATTGGAGCAGGAGCTGAGCTGAGTCGAACTGAGCAGAGCGGCGGTGGCTCCTCCGCTCCCCCAGCTGCGGTATCTACGCTTCCCCCGCTTCATTCCATCACAGAGGCAACCCCAAGGCAAGGCAACCCTGAGGTAATCCCAAAGGCAAACACTCCAGAAAGGAGAGGGGTGGAGTGGAGAGGTGTGGTGATCAGTGGGCCAGAAGGTGTGGAGTGGCGCAGTGAGAAGTGCAGCGAGAGATGCTGGAGGTGCTGGAGTCAGGACACCAAGCTGCTCCGCGCAGGTAAAGAGAGCTAACCATTCCACCGGGAGATGCTTTCTACTCCAGCTCCCCCTGTCCCCTGTTTTCTGCCTCCTGCCCCCTGCCTTCTGCCCCCTGCCCCTTGCTCCCTGCCTCCTTGCCCCCTAACTTCCACGCATACATCAGGGAGGAACTGTGCCATTGCAAAGCAGCAAAAGCTGGAATAGCGACAGTAAAAAATAGAAAAAACAGACCCCAGAAAGCCTCCAGTCTCCAGCCTTCTTGCCCAAGGACCGGTGAAGGACTTGGCTATTCTAAGGCCCAGCGGTGCCAGGGGACAACACCTGAAACCTTTGTGGGTTACCTGTTCCGGCGTACAAATCACAGAGACACGGGACACTTCCTTCGGCGTCAAAGATCAGCGTTTATTTACTGCAGGGATACAGAGATCGCTAGAAGTACAACAAAGTGTAGGTTCTGAGAGTCTGCTTCAAATTGCAAAAGTGGATCGCTCCTTTTATACACATCTTCGTCATAGCGAACAAAAGGTTACAACTCAGTTCCCACAGTAAACTTCAAAAGGATTGCATTCATGTTTTCAGAAGCCCGGAACATAATTACAGTAACATCGCCGGTTCCCAACTGTAAAAACACGTTATCCCACCATTAGGCACATTCCACTATAGTTGTAAATGAACTAAGAAAAAGAGACAGAAACAGGTGCAAGGAAGACAAAGACAGACAACAGATTGAAAAGAGTGTGGGGGCAATATCGGAAGCGTAATCACAAGATCAAAGGATTTGAGCCTAACACATGCAAGGCTGAAACAATAGACCAGCACGGCAAGATGAGCCTCGAGCGGAGCCATCTGCCTTTTCCGTATCATCTCCCTAGTCATAAAGACACACCCAAAGGAACATGCGTTTTCCACAAAGGGTTGGGAATCCCAGGGTCACGAAGCGAACATCGTCCATTTGTCGGCTACGTGAGGGCAAGAAACAAAATGGATGCCGTATCTGAAATGGAACCCGAGGGTTCAGATGGAGAAACCCACGAATAAGACGAACGTTTTCTCGTAGTGTAGCGAAAACGCATACATCTACCAAACTCGTCATTTGCGGTTCATAGATACAAAACTCGTCCATATCCGAACATGCCCAAAACATTGTTGCGATTCTCACGGAACCTCAGACGCTCCTTTTGCCCTCATGTAGGCAAGCACTA
Organism: Lissotriton vulgaris; assembly: GCF_964263255.1. Lineage (NCBI taxonomy): Eukaryota > Metazoa > Chordata > Amphibia > Caudata > Salamandridae > Lissotriton > Lissotriton vulgaris. Next base: position 1,476,565,095 of record NC_141685.1, read on the forward strand.
GTCGATATCAGAATCGATTTCGATATTCATCAGATCGCTCAGTTGTTGCTGCAACATTATTCTATCCATCAATGTCTCTTTGGTAACAGATGGCCTTCTTATACACGTTGTAGCACAGAGGCCACATAAGGCAGGACCACACTGCACGCAAAGACAACACGTAAATAGAAACGTCACAACAACCCCTACGATCATCAGAATTTTCCAACCCCAAGTCGACATCAAACCCCAAAACCATCCTAGAAGCGTCCAATCACCTTCGTTCACGTGTATGGACTCGGAGATCTTATGCAACTTCGAGATGGCTTGATAAACAGTTGGAGCGTTATCAGGTATGAAAATACAACAGCTCGAATGGATCACCTTGCACACACCACCTCTATCTGCGAGTACAACGTCTAGAACCATACGGTTCTGTAACGTCATAAGTCTATCCGCCTGAAGCTCTGCTGTCAGATTACCAAGAGCACTTGCAGTTATGTTAGCAGTCGATTCCACCACACGAGTCAACTGTCTCAGGTTCCTACTATTAACCATAGGTCCCCAAAACGGCAGAAAACCCTTAAAGAAGTCTCCTGCTTCTTGACCGGCAGTATCCTCTTTGCTAATGACGCCTCTCACAACCCTAGTCTTGTGATAGTCTGAGGCAACTGTAAAAGTCGGTGGCAAAAGATTCGCGATATAACAGGTGCCCGAGAAATCACGAGGCAACCACGTATAAGCGCGATCATAACACACAAAATAGGTACCCTTAGCAGTCAAGAAGACAGGGGAAGAGAGCATCGGTAGAACGTACGCCTCAGTACAAGCACTTTTCCCAAGCTGAGCTCTCGGATTACGACCAAGACCTTGCAGGCAGAAATGACCAAGGTGGGGTATGATCCAGATCGGAGACGAGCTCTTAAGCTGTCTATCACCCACTGACATACTATACTCAGCCCCACTCAGATCCTTGTATGGTCGCACCTCTTCCTCTGGAATAAGCGATGCATCAAAAATATCTCTATCTAGATCAGCAATCGCTATCGCCAAAGACTTGTGGTACGGGCCGGGACCAAGGTCTGTGGAGCGTGGCTCTCGACGGGGGTAGGAATCTAGTGCACTACGAAACATGGTTTGAAATGCTCGAGCTGACCCCTGGGAGCTGTAAGGAAGAACCAAATACGGAATACCCTTATCCATGATATGTGGCATTAACCCACACACCCAACAGTTAGTAGTATTCATCACCAACTGATGCTGATGTAGAAGTTGGACAAAGGAGTTGTTCATAAATTCCGCACGTCTAACCTGTTCATGTTGGGGCAGAAGATGAAAGGAATGTGGAGAAATAGTGGGAGCAGAATTCAGTTCATGAGAAGGAGAAGTAGGCGTAGGCGAAGTGGAAGGCAATAACGACCGAATTCCAAAATACACTCCACCCACCAGTAGCATAGAAACAGTTAGGAACAACATGAAAACCTGAAACAAAAAACATTTTGTTCGCAAAACCTTATGCAATTTGGATCTTTGCACCGACATCCTCTCTATTTCCGACAGCTTAGAGAACTCCATCCTCTAAAGACCATCCGCAACGTTCTTGATGCACCTCGTTCTGAGTAGCGATTATCAATTCCCGGGAGTTCCCAGAAATTGACAAAAGTAACCGACCTAGTGTCAGAAACCTGCTAAACAGAAGTAGGTACCCGCACGGCCCTACGGCCAACCCAGATGGTAGGTTTTAATCAAATAAACATCAATTTAATATAAGTCTCCTAGCTGCACAGAAGAGGAACACACGTGATATATAAAAAGGACTCAAAAATCAGGAAAAAAAAATGCAAATGTTCACAATGTTCATAGCAACAGTGAAGGGGGTAATGTGAATTCAAAAACAAAAAAAAATGATTTTTTTTATTAGTCTTTGTCACGCGATCGAAGAAAATATCGACTTTTTCCAGGTCGAGTTTGCTCTTCAAACAACGGTTCAGATGGCAAAACAGTGTTCAATCGTTCAGATGACAGTTCAGAACATGAATTCCCCAATGCTGAAGACGAAGGTACAGTTCCAAATGGTTCAACAGGTGTATCTGACTGAACTAAATCGTTCTCTACAAGTTGGGCATCACTGAATGGCACGTAGCGTGGAAGGGCATCGGTCTCCGTTGGGGCAACTCCTGTTTTTACCCAGTTATCTGCTGGAAAAGGAAGCAGAACTTTTTTCGTGTGGGTGGCATGCACCCAATGCTTCCTGCCGTCCAACTGTTGTAAATATTTAATTTACTATCATAATTTCTATGCAGGTAAGTACTTAATCAATAATAACTCAATCGGAAAGAAAGAGGCAGAGTCCGTGGTGTTAGAGTTCTTAGGGGTTTTATTCCTTAAAAAGGAATGGTCATGACCTGGCTATCATGTTCCCGCAACCACACAGGGTTCAGGAAGGGATAGAAAGAGCGCACGCCACATTTTATTGACAGTACATAGCTTATATACTTAATTCATTGTCATGAAAAACGTATGGTAGGCGTAACAGCTGAGAGAAGACAAGATAACAGTATCCACGTGTTAGTAATACGTAATCAAAAGGCGTGGACTAGGCGTGAATTAGAGGTGTGTGCTAGAAACGTCACCAGGTAGGTGTCACAGAAGGGGTGGCACTAACAGAAATGTTGCAATGTCAGCAGAAATCGGAAGCTTGGATGCGCGCGCAGCTGCATGACGTGTTATTGACGTGAAACTGGAGGGAGCAGGAGACTTGACATTTACACTGACGGAAAGAGACAGAAGTCTGGCATGTCAGATCAACTTGTACTTCTATCATATCTGATATCTGATGTTTGGGAACCATACTATCTGGAGGGAAAGGTCTCTGGGGCAGAAGCTATTCTATACTGACTGTGAGTGCGTGTATAAGCGCCTGAGTGTCTGCATGAGAAGCGTGGGGGCATGGGCCTTCCATGGGAGGATGGTAACAGAGGCTATGAATTACTTGCACGGAAACAGGTTAGCCCTCTGCTCTGCAGATGAGGGGGATGTTTACTGAAGCTAGTAGGCAGGAATGTATTTTCGAGGAGCGGAACAGATAACTCGAAGGTTATAGTCAGTCTTGGCAGGCAGCAGGCTGAGCTGAGCACGGTGGGCCACGCTGGAAGTAAGTCAGAGTTCACGGGTACAGAGGCAGCCTGGGCTGAGATTTTCAAAGTCAGAAGCCAGAAAAATGGCTCGATGGCAGAAATTCAGGGCCTACTTTGCCAGAGCTGAAAAACGTGTAAGGTACACTACAAAAAGACGTTGGCATAGCATACTTAGGAACGGACTATTCAACCCATTCAGGGTGGGTCTGAAAGAGGACATGTTGACGTTGGACGCAAATGTATTTGCGTCTTCGTAACTGGCACAGGAGGGAAGTTACATGCACTTTAAGCTGGTACATGGAGTCGGTGGGGTACACGCTAGGGAACACAATCTTGACCATAAAATTTATATTTCCTCATTCCCTCCTTGTTCCCTACGGACCCTTCATGATATATCGATCCTCATGAATCGATCAGTTTGTTCTTGTAACATCATTTGTTCTTCTTTCTTTCTTTCACGTTTTGAGAGGAAACTGGAATGTTCAATGCACGATGTGGCACACAGTCCACAAATCGCTGGCCCACACTGTAGGCACAGGCAGCAACTGAATACTAGGACTAGGCCAATGCCTAGGAAGGATAGGATCTTCCATCCCCAAGCGGTTAACGTTGTCCAGAACCAACCGGACCAAGTCCAGGTGCCTGGATTCTGATGTATCAGATTTGCAATTTTATGAAGACGTGTAATAGCTTGATATACAGATGGTGCGTTTTGTGGAATGAAAATACAGCAACTTGACCCGATGACCTTACAGGCTCCACCTCTATCTGCCAAGATGACGTCAATAACAAGACGGTTCTGAAGAACAACAACCCGCATGGCGGACTGCTCTTCTGTTAAGTTACCTAAGGCGGAAGCAGTTTCATTCACCACTGCTTCAAGTGTTCTAGTTAATCTGCGTATTAGTTTACTATTTTGGACGGGACCTAAAAAGAAAAAGAATCCTTTATTAAAATCGGTGTATTGTTCCCATGCTGTTTCTGTATAGTCGACAAGTGAGATATCTCTTCTGAGTCTATTCTTTGCTAGATTTGTATTTCTGTGATAATCAGGAGGAGCTAGAAAAACAGGTGGCAGAAGGAATGCAATGTAACAGGTACCATCCCAATCTGGAGGTAAGCGTATGTATGCGGTATGACCACAAACAAAATAGGAATGACGGGTAGCTCTAAAAGAAGACTTGCCTTGATCACTGAATTCGACCACAATAGTACATTTACTATGGCCTAAGTGTACTGAACCTTTCTTGCTGACACATAATTCACCAGTGACTGGTAGTACTGACATAGCGGGCAGAACTGGAGCAGGTTCGGATTCAACAGTAAGGATCATAAGGTTAATTGTGTAATTACCTAATCCATAAACTTCGTTTTCTAGATCAGTTCCTATTCTAATGGGGAGTCCCTTCTTGTCAGGATAACAGGCATTAAGCAGAACTAAGTTCAAGTTTCCCCAAACCCAGCTCCCTTTGAAAACAGCAATATCAGGATCTACGGAATTTATTATTCTAAACCAGGCACCACAGGAACCGTTGTGAGTAAACGGGTACGGAAAGAGGGGCAGAGCTCCCTTGTATTTCTGGTAGGGAGGGAGTCGGCCACATATCCAGCAGTTTGTAGCATTGTTAGTCTGATGGGAATGATGTAACATACTAATGAATGTGTTGTTGCGCAGCGCAAGTCTGTAAGAAAGTTCATGTGGAGGTAGTTTACTAAAAGAATGTTCAGCAGAAACATTATAAGCAGATTGTTCACGCTTGAAAATAGGATAATAGATGGGGAGCAGTATACCCGCAATAATTATCAGAACACTTAGAAAAAACATAATTAATAATGTCACCATACAGTGACTACGTAGTGATTTACAATATGTACGTTTCTTTAATTCTCTCTCTCTATCTCGATCTAGGGGATACATGTCAGAAACTATTTAACCGATTCACCTAGGGGAGGACTTAAACAATTAAACTGTCTGACTTGCTAGATCGGAGCTTAAGTCTGTATTCCTCTTGGGGAGTTTTCTCTCGTTCGGAAGTTTTAAAGTCACTAGTTTTGATACAGTCTTTGGTGGGGGTGGACGAGCCTGGATCTGGTTTCAGTTCATTATATTTTTTGATATGGCTCGTGTGGACCCACCCCTTTCTGCCTTCCAGTTTCACTGCGGTCCTCGTTGTAAGAAGGACGATCTTTGGCTCCTTCCAGCGGGGCTCCAGCGGACTCTTCCTGTCGAAGTTCCGTACTAAAACTGTGTCCCCAGGACGGACATCATGTGGCTTTACATCAGTGTTGTCGGGGAAAGCTGCGGCAACCTGTGAACGACATGATTGGAGTGCAGACATCAAGGAGGCAAGGTAATCTGTCAACATATTACAATCAACATCAGTAATCTTCTTCGGAATGGGCGTCCCCCACATATTCGGTGGTCTACCAAAGACCACTTCGTACGGGGATAGTCCTGATCTCGAGTGGGCAACCATCCTCATGTAGAATAGTGCCACGGGCAGGGCGACTATCCAGTCGACCCCTTTCTCTTTACATATTTTTGCAAGGCGTGTCTTTAATGTCTGGTTATGCCTTTCTACAAGGCCTGCGGCTTCGGGATGTCGGACACAGTGGAATCTCCACTGGTATCCTAGCAATAGGGAAACCTGCTTCATTAATTCAGATGAGAATGGCTGACCGTTATCTGAGTACACGACACGAGGCAAGCCGTACCGTGGGAAGAATTCACGAACCAGCTGCCTGGCAGTGGTCGGAGCAGTATAATCTGGGACTGGGTATGCTTCGGTCCAACGGGACAGTGCACAAACAATTACGAGGACATATTTGAATCCTCGACAACGGTCCATCTGGATATAATCCATCTGGAGGACTTCAAAAGGGTGATCGGGAGGATGAAATCCACCTTGCTCTACAGGGACGCTTTTACCTGGATTGAACTGACAACAGATCATGCAAGTACGCACTTTCTGTTTTGCTGCTGCTCGTAAGTGTTTATTGCTCCAAAGATTTTGTAAACTGTCTAGCATTGCTTTTTCTCCTAGGTGTGCTGGACTATGTGCTGTATTAACCATGACTTGAACCATAGAATCAGGGAGAAACCATGTAAATTTTCCCTTCGTCATCCAACCTTGTTCTGTTTGAATCCCTCCTAGTTCAGTCCATTTCTTTATTTCATCTGGAGTAGCATGTGCCTGAATATCGATTACATCTAGTGTGGGATCCCTGACTGTCATACAATTTGTCGGTCCTATTGTCTTTGTCATATCAGTTGTCTGAGTGTGAGTCAATGCTGTATGTTTTGCTGTCTGGTCTGCCAGGTCGTTACCCTGGGAAACAGAATCTGTAACTTTAGTATGTGCTTTACACTTCATGACGGATATGCCTGAAGGCAGATGTATTGCTTCTAACAGTGCTTGAATGAGGGGACCATGTTGGATCTTGGCACCATGAGAGGTCAGAAAACCTCGTTCTTGCCATAACATGCCTAAGTCGTGTACAACTCCGAACGCATAACGGGAATCAGTGTATATGTTGACATTTCTGTTTTTGGCTAGAATACAGGCTCGGGTCAGAGCAATAAGCTCTGCCGCTTGAGCGGACAGTGTGTCAATACGATGTGTTTCTTTTACTTCGGTTTCAGTGGTCACTGCATAGGCGGCCACTAATTCTCCTGTACTTGTTCTCATACATGAACCATCCACATAAAGTGTCAGGTCTGGATTTGTCAGTGGAACATCTGTTAAGTCTCGTCGGGGCTTTGTTACTGCATTAATGATTTCTATACAATCATGCGGGGCTGGATCTGTCATAATTGTAGGTAACAGTGTTGCGGGGTTCAGAATGCTGCAGCGTCTGATTTCTATGTGAGGCTGGAATAGCGTCAATTCATAACCTGTCAGTCGTGCTATAGTCAAGTGTTGAGTCTGGGTTCTGTTTAAAAGAACCTCTACAGAATGTGGAACTTGTACTGTTAACTGATGCCCTAGGACAATTGAATCACTCTGTCTGATTGCTAATGCTGTTGCTGCTACAGACTTTAAGCACGCAGGGAGCGCCTGGGCTACTGAATCCAATGTACTTGAAAAATAAGCGCAAGGCTTATATGAACCTGCTTGATCTTGGGTGAGGACAGATAATGCTGTACCATCACGTTCTGTAACAAAAAGTGTAAACGGCTTGCTGTAACATGGTGTTGCTAAAACTGGTGCTTGACATAATGCTTTCTTTAGTTCCTCAAAAGCTTGTGTATGTTCTTGAGTCCAAGGGAGGACAATCGAAGTCGCTGCCTCCTGTGTTGTTAACTGGATGAGTGGTTTAGCTAGAAATGCATATTGAGGAATCCATTGTCTGCAGTACGTGTCTGGGGTCGTGCCATATTTACAATTAACTGAATGCGGTCGGGAGTGAGCTGTCTCCCCACTTTGGACAGCAAGTGACCCAAGTATACAACTTGCTGACCACAGAATTGCAGCTTCGAAGGAGACACCTTGTGTCCCTTGTCGGCCAAAAAATGTAAAACTGTCAGTGATGCTTGTTCACATTCGGGCTCACTTCGTGCGGTGATCAGCAGATCATTGACGTATTGCAGTAAAGCAGTGTTAACTGGCATTTGAATACAATCTAGTTGTCTTTTCAGTGCTTGACTATAGATGCTGGGGCTTTCTGTGAATCCTTGAGGTGCGCGGGAAAATTTGAAACTTCGTCCATTTAAACTGAAACCGAAGAGATATTGGCTCTCTGGATCAATAGGTACACTAAAGAAGGCGTTCTTGAGATCAATTACAGTAAAGAACGTTGCTTCTGAATCAATAGCAGTCAATAAGGAAGAGATATCGGGGACCACAGGGTACTGTGGTACAATACATTTATTCAGCTCTCGAAGATCAATCACCAGCCGATATACTGGCGGGGCATTGGGATCAGTACGTTTAAGAATTGGAATGATGGGTGAATTACAGATATTGGAGTCGGTCTCCACGACCACTCCTTGGGCAATGAGCTCTTCAATGATTTTCAGTAAAGCCACTACAGCATCGGGTGGTAACTTGTATTGTCTGATTCGTGGTAGAACTACTCCTGTCTTGAGTGTAACACGGTATGGTGTGATATGCATACAACCTACATCAGTTGGGCCTGTTGCCCACAAGTGATCTGGTACATTTTTCAATCTGACATCGAATTCTCGCAAAACATAATGACCCTTGAAATCCCGCAGAAAGAGTCTAACCCCCTCCGGGGAACAGCATATTATAGCTCCTAGAGCTTTCAATGTTTTAATTCCTAACAGATTTTCTGGACATGATTTCGTACCTTTCCTATTTCCGTCGGTATGTACCGACTGGGCTACTAACATTTTCATTTTTGTGTCTTTCATACGTTTCTGTTCCTGATCTTGTTCTTCTCTAATTCTATTCTGATGGTATTGTAACATTTGTAACATCTGTGATGGCGTATTTGCTTGCCATGTACTCTCGACCTTGTATACACGGTTTTTAACTGCTAACAGGGAATTCTCGACTAGCTTTGATACAAAAAGATGCGGGTACGATTCGCTACTTGGTTTAAGACCACTATTAATAATAAAACATTTCTCGAATCTTGAATAAAAGTCACTAGTATCTTCGTCGGGTTTCTGTTTACATGCTGAGATTGCATCCCAGTCTTCTTTTCTAGTTGCTAGTAATCTTGGCAGAACCTGTACTATTAAACCTGGTAATGCTTTAGTTTTGTCCCCGAGGCCTACCCCTGGGACACGCTTGCTCTCTTCGTCTTCTATTTCTGCCCATACAATCTTTTTGTCTCCCACCTCCCATTCCTTTTCCTTGAGTTTCTCGTATATGCCCGTAGGCAGCAGTACCTTTAACATTTTCATGATATCTTCATATGTGTAATCCCCCATCAGTAACATGTCTTTAAGCTCTCTGTGGAAACCTGCAGGGTCTTTATCATGGCTCAGGACTAGTTTCTTCATTTCTAACAGTTCTAACTTAGTCAGTGGCGTGTGTACATACACACGTTTCAAGAGATGATCCTCACCCATAACTGGGTGTACTTCTCGTAAGGGGTTCTGACTTTCAATGCCACTCAGGCATTCCATACGATACATTTTTCTTTCTGGGGGTGGAGCGGGAACATATTCAGAGCTTACAAAAGTGTCATATCTATGTCGTTGTTCTAGAATTATTTGTATTAACTTGGTACTTAGACCTCTCCATCTATCCATGAGTAGTGCTTCTAGAGTTTCGTGTAAGGGACCTGGATCGGAATGTTTATTTCTGTATTTCGTGAGGAGGTGCTGCATCATGTATACACCTGCTAATTTCTGCTCGTCTGGGGAGAGGTTCAGGAATGTCTGTGCTACGGTGTCATCATTATACATATCCGGATTTTCAGCCCATAATATAGCTGACCGGGCTAATTCCTGTTCATCCATTGAATTTAGTATGTGGTACCCCACTCGGTCTCGGAGTCTTTTATCAGTCTCCTGGAACTGGTGTTCAGAAGAATTCGGGTTGGTTAAGGCAGAGAGAAAAACTTTCTTGCTTTCCGGACGGATACCTTTCCTAAGGTAAGTTCCCTTACCTACATACGCTATAGTATCTGTAGTCTTTTCTGATTCTTCGAGTTCTTCCTCCTCCTCCTCGGAGGCCCTTTCTTTCTCTTTTTCGTGCATTTCTATCACTGCTTTTCTTATTTTCTTGTACATACTGGCTATGCAAGCCCCCTTATCATGTTTTCCTTCAGATATATTTTGACCCCACTTGTTCAGTGCATCTAATTCACTTTGATCTGTTCCAGGCCTGTCTCGTTCTCTAATTAGGCAATTTATGAAAAAACGTAGTATCTGTGCTTGAATGTCAACTTTCTGATGCTCCATGGCATCCTTAACACTGTCAGGGTCTTTACCAGTCTGAATGAACTGATATATTCTATCTAGGCGCTCCTTCATCCCTGCAAATAACAGCAGGAAATCAGTAGCAGATCTTAACCGTAGTGAGGCCATCATCATTCTGTCGTTTTTGCCGGGTACTGGATCATATCTGCAAACTGAAAGTTTTTCTTTGAGTATGTCAAGACGGGGTGACTTGAACGTGAGAGGACTCTGCATATCCCTAAGGTTTACTCTGTGTGTCAATGGTGGGGTGTGAAGACCCCCCGTCGCACCTCCTGAAGCGGAAGCTTGGGCATTATCTCTCTGAGGAGTCTGTATCTGAACTTGAATTTGTCCTTTGGTAGCGTCAGGTAGACGTGGTTTTGGTAGATCTATTTTAACTGCGGGAAGTGGTGGAGGTGGAGGAATCTGTTGTGGTACTGGCGGAATATGATCTTGGGGCGGGTTACCACCCCCATCCCTGTCGTTAGGCAGGGCGCGGACAGGCAGATTGGTGTAAGCGGGTGCTACATCCTCTAGATAGGAATTCAGGAATATGTCTTTAGTGGTCCTGTGATTTACTTTAGTTGGCACTAATGGTGGCGGTAGATTTTTCGGTATTTCTGAAATGGCCTCAGGCGAACCCTCGGCCGCGAGATACATACCGTTTACGAGGTTATTTCGTGCACGGTCTACTTGCTCTGTTTTTACTCGGATCCCTTCGGTAACTAATTCGTTTTCTTGGGCTTTATCTGATTCTCTAAGTCTGTCTTCTCTACGTGGTGCTTTTTCAGCACGCTTATGTGATTCCTTACGCCAAAACTCTATGGCGTCCTTCTGAGATTGTCTGGCTTTCTTTTTCCATAGTGCTTCCTCTACCTTCATGATGCACTCAGCATCCCATGTTCCAGTAACTGGCCATCTGTGTCTCTCGTCTAGATGTTTTGTATAATCGGCCCATAAATCTAGATACAATATGGCATCTAAGCCATGCTTGTGGTACATGAAGTTTCCTGGAGTGTCCCTAGGGGGAATAGGGATTTCTTCCTCCAGTATCCCTTTCCTAGTTCCTATCTGCTTTAACTTGTTAAAAAACGGCATCTTGTTTCTACTTAGTACTGAAAGCTCGATCTTACCTACTTAATACTGGATACAGCTATTTATACAAGAACACACAATAATGCACATTAAAAACAGTCACACTCATACCACAACATTAATCACATGAAAAAACATTTAAAACATATATCACTACCCCTTTATACTGATGTACTGCTAAACAGTACAGATACACTGTCTAAAAACAGTGCAGACCTTGAAATAACGGAAGTACTGCTAAACAGCACAGATACACTGTCTAAAAACAGTGCAGACCGGACTTGTGTACCCAAACCCGTCTTGATACGACCCAGCAATGGTACTCACCGGGAAGCACGGAAATCGGAAGGCCTCGGAAAACTCGACTGGACTGGACTCGGCTCAACTTCGGAAAACTTCGGAAAACTTCGGAAAACTGGTGGGCCTCTTGACACCTCGGACCTTGCTTCTTTCGGCTAGGCTCTGGTCGGGATCCTCCGCACTCCTCACCGCCTCGTCTGGGTACTGATCGCAGTCTTCGTCACCTCCGTGGGCCAGAGGGAGATGCAGGAAATCCTGCCAGTACGCGTAGTTTCCTTCTAACTGATGGCAGGGGACAGAGCTTGCAACGCACCAACCGGCGCGTGAGGTGGGGGAGGGGTCCCTGTTCGGGCGCCAAAATGTTGTAAATATTTAATTTACTATCATAATTTCTATGCAGGTAAGTACTTAATCAATAATAACTCAATCGGAAAGAAAGAGGCAGAGTCCGTGGTGTTAGAGTTCTTAGGGGTTTTATTCCTTAAAAAGGAATGGTCATGACCTGGCTATCATGTTCCCGCAACCACACAGGGTTCAGGAAGGGATAGAAAGAGCGCACGCCACATTTTATTGACAGTACATAGCTTATATACTTAATTCATTGTCATGAAAAACGTATGGTAGGCGTAACAGCTGAGAGAAGACAAGATAACAGTATCCACGTGTTAGTAATACGTAATCAAAAGGCGTGGACTAGGCGTGAATTAGAGGTGTGTGCTAGAAACGTCACCAGGTAGGTGTCACAGAAGGGGTGGCACTAACAGAAATGTTGCAATGTCAGCAGAAATCGGAAGCTTGGATGCGCGCGCAGCTGCATGACGTGTTATTGACGTGAAACTGGAGGGAGCAGGAGACTTGACATTTACACTGACGGAAAGAGACAGAAGTCTGGCATGTCAGATCAACTTGTACTTCTATCATATCTGATATCTGATGTTTGGGAACCATACTATCTGGAGGGAAAGGTCTCTGGGGCAGAAGCTATTCTATACTGACTGTGAGTGCGTGTATAAGCGCCTGAGTGTCTGCATGAGAAGCGTGGGGGCATGGGCCTTCCATGGGAGGATGGTAACAGAGGCTATGAATTACTTGCACGGAAACAGGTTAGCCCTCTGCTCTGCAGATGAGGGGGATGTTTACTGAAGCTAGTAGGCAGGAATGTATTTTCGAGGAGCGGAACAGATAACTCGAAGGTTATAGTCAGTCTTGGCAGGCAGCAGGCTGAGCTGAGCACGGTGGGCCGCGCTGGAAGTAAGTCAGAGTTCACGGGTACAGAGGCAGCCTGGGCTGAGATTTTCAAAGTCAGAAGCCAGAAAAATGGCTCGATGGCAGAAATTCAGGGCCTACTTTGCCAGAGCTGAAAAACGTGTAAGGTACACTACAAAAAGACGTTGGCATAGCATACTTAGGAACGGACTATTCAACCCATTCAGGGTGGGTCTGAAAGAGGACATGTTGACGTTGGACGCAAATGTATTTGCGTCTTCGTAACTGGCACAGGAGGGAAGTTACATGCACTTTAAGCTGGTACATGGAGTCGGTGGGGTACACGCTAGGGAACACAATCTTGACCATAAAATTTATATTTCCTCACAACCGAACTGCAGTCCTTGTTGCCAGCAGGACTTGGTAGGGTCCCACAAACCTTGGCTCAAGATTACGTTTTCTCCCAAAGTTGCGGGTGACAACCCAGTCACCAGGTTGGAGCCGATGTCCAGGACCCTCTGTTTGTGCCGGTAGAGCTTCAAAAACCTGTTGATGAATGAAACTCAATTTAGCAGTCAGATCGTAAAGATAGTCAATCAACATTGGATATTCAAGACTGTCAAATTGCTTAGGCCTCAGGACTCCCCAAATGTTCGCAGGACGGCCGAACACAATCTCATATGGGCTAAGCCCTACTCAAGAGTGCACAGTCGCCCTGGTCGATAAGAGAGCTAGAGGCAACACATCAGGCCATGACAGACCAGTCGTCGCTTGGATCTTGGCAAGTTTCAGTTTCAGAGTACCATTGTACCCTTCCACTAAACCCGCCGACTGGGGATGGTTAGCACTATGACATTTTTGACGTATTCCCAGGCCCTTACACACACTCTTCATCACACTCCCCACAAACTCACTTCCGTTATCCGACCATACGATCCGTGGCATTCCATACCGGGGAAAATATTCCTTGAGTAGGACTTTTGCTGTGGACAGGGCAGTATTATCCTTAAGAGGGTAGGCCTCAATCCATCTGGAGAACGCGCAAACCACAACGAAGACATATTTCAGGTTATTGCATCTCTCCATATGGATGAAGTCCAACTGGATAACTTCAAAGGGACATGTAGGAGGAGCAAAATGACCAGGTGGAGTGGGGGTGCCCTTGCCAGGGTTATACATCAAGCATACCATACAATTCTTAACCACTCTCTCAGCACACTAGGCAAACCCATCATTCTTCCATACAGGAGACAACAACTTACATATACCTTTCACGCTAATATGCGACATGCCGTGGGCCATAGTAACAACGGCAAGCACATATGCATCCGGTAACATCCACCTCTTATTTACCGACAAATCAACCCAACATCCATGCGTGTCTAACTTCCCCGTGCTTTCTTTCCACTTAGTCTTTTCAGTCTCGGTAGCCTCATTCTGAATCGCTTTCACACTCTCAACTGTGTCTTCACACATACCAGTCTCCGCCGGCCATCTCACTGAACTCGTAACATACATTCGACTCATCAGATTCTTGGCCGTTTCCTTAGCAATCTCATCTGCAAACGCATTACCACGACCCACATCATCCGTAACCTTTCGATGCGCGCTGCATTTAATGATTGCCACCTGCTTAGGCAATATAAGTGCATCCAAAAGATCGTTCACGAGCTGTCCGTGTTGGATCTTCATGCCATGCGACGTCATAAATCCTCTTTCTCTCCACAATCGACCAAAACTATGCGCTACGCCAAATGCATACTGACTGTCAGTAAACACATTCACTCGCTTCCCTTTAGAAAAAAACACACGCTCTCGTTAACGCAATCAACTCTGCCGCTTGCGCTGAATTCTAACTCAATCTTGCAGTTTCCACAACCGTACTCAACGTCACTACAGCATACGCAGTCGTCACATCACCATTCGGCAACTTAAAGCATGAACCATCAACATACAAAGTACCATCGGGATCTACCAATGGAGTGTTTTTCAAGTCAATACGACCCTTTGTCTCTTCTTCAGTTCTTAAGTAACAGTCATGTGGTGCTACATCACCTGATTCCACATTAATCGGCAACAATGTCGCTGGATTCAGCACATTACAACGCTTTATCTGTATATGACTTGCCAAAAGCGTCACCTCATAACCGGACAACCTTGCGCTTGTAAAGTGTTGAGTCTTTGTTCGATTCAAGAGAGTATCAACTGCATGCGGAACCATCACTGTAAGCATATTATCCATGACCAGACCTGCGGACTGTCGAATGGACACCGCAGCTGCCGCTGTCGCTCTTAGACAACTCGGCAATGCTCTAGCTACTGGGTCTAAGGTCGAGGAAAAATATGCACATGGACGCTGTTTACCGCCAAATTGTTGCGTGAAAACACTCAACGCACAACCTTCTCTCTCGTGAACGTATAGTGTAAACGGTTTACTGTAATCAGGAGTACCTAACACAGGAGCCGAACACAACGCATCACGCAATTCAGAAAAACTTTTCTGACACTCTTCAGTCCATGGCAAAGGAGTCGGAACATCCTTGCACGTGAGAGCTAACAATGGCTTCGCTAACAATGAAAAGTTTGGAATCCATTGTCTGCAGTATGTTATGTTATGTTATGTTATGTTATGTGATTTTTATTTGGCGCACAGATGCTCCAGCTAAGGAGCGTCCTGGCGCCCGACAAGGCAGCTACACAACACAACTAAACTATAAGCAACACAAGCATACAACTAAGGGAATAAAAACGTTTTCACAGCGCGACGAAAGGAAAGCAAATCGCTCAAAGCGCGAATTGCCGGGGGTAAGGAGTTCCACAGGGTAGCTGCACGCACTCGAAATGAGCGTCCACCGGCCCTACTTCGCTTGAAGCGCGGCACAACGGCCAATTCGAGGTCTGCCGATCTTAAGGGTCGTGCTGGGATGTAATTTGCCAGGAGGGTCGTAAGGATCGTTGCCGGGGACCCCTTCAAGATCTTATAGGCGACGCAGAGGACCTTAAACTGGATCCGCTGGGCCACCGGAAGCCAATGCAGCGCCCGTATGGTGCTGGAGGTAGGGCAGAATCTTGGAAGGCCTACCACCGCTCTCGCTGCGGCGTTCTGGATCCTCTGTAAGCGCCCGATCTCTGCCACATTTAAACCGGCCAGCAAGGAACTCGCATAATCCAGCCTGGAGATGACAGTAGCTTGGATCATGAGTTGCCTGGTGGGGGCATCGAAGAACTTTAGCACAGGACGTAGCCCACGCAAGATGCCGAAGCAGCATGCAGCCGTGCGTTTAGTGTGGCATGCAAACGTAAGGGAAGGGTCCAGCCAGACCCCGAGGTTCTTAAGCTCGGTGACTGGGATGGGAGCAGGACCCAGCTCCCCCGGCCACCATCTCTCTCCCCACAGTTCCGGCTGTCTACCAAATACCATGACCTCGGTCTTACTAGCGTTTAGCTGAAGACAATTGGACGTCATCCAGCTCGCGACCGCCCTCAGTCCTTGTTGAAACCTGGAAGCGTCGACTTCGGCATCCCCGCTGATCGTGGCCGCTAGCTGGGTGTCATCGGCATATGACACCATGGTCATACCCCATTGTTTGACAACCTCAGCTAGCGGCCTTACGTAAAGATTAAACAGCGTAGGGCTCAGCGAGGAGCCTTGGGGGACGCCCAGGTTCAACGGATGGAATTTGGACTGAAAGGGCGGGACGGTCACGCTAAAGGCCCGGTTGGTTAAGAACGACCGGAACCACTCGAGAGCAGTGCCGGTAACACCAGCCTCCTCTAGGCGCAGCAGAAGGATAGGGTGCGAGACGGTGTCAAAGGCAGCGCTTAGATCTAATAGCACAAGCGCTGCCGTTTGTCCCGCGTCAAGCACGGAGCGAAGGTGCTCCACCATATAAAGCAGAGCCGTCTCCGTGCTATGACCTGCCCTAAACCCATTCTGCGTAGCGTCGAGAATATCTGCTCGACAAAGATGTTCCGAGAGAACAGCATTTACGTGTGCCTCCATCACTTTAGCCGGCCATGGCAAGAGTGAAATAGGCCGATAGCTCTCCGGCTTGCTCCCGTCCAGGCTCGGTTTCTTAAGAATAGGACGAACCATGGCTCGCTTCCACTTCAATGGAACTTCGCCAGATGTTAATGACAAATTGACCAAGGAACAGAGCGGTGAGATGTCATGTACCGCTAAGTCCTTGAACACTTCAGGGCAAAGTGGATCCTCTGGGGACCCAGACTTCACTCTGCGGGCCAAAGTGCCTAGGCTATCAGGAGTTAGCAAAGGTAGAGAATGTAGTCCCTCAGATGGTGGTGGCTTAAAAGGTGGATTCGCCGAGGGAACGACCGATGGGAAGGCTCGATAGATGGCATTCACCTTTTCCAAGAAAAACTCTGCCAACTTTTCACAGTGCTCCACAGAGCTCTGGTGAGATGTTGTGACTTTTTTGGCAGTGAGGTCTTTCAGTACCTTAAAGATAGCCTTTGCCGGGTTCGAGCTATTCCTGAATTGTGTTGCATAAAAAGCGGCACGAGTTCTACATACCGCCCGATGGTACAGCTTCACCGTTGACAGATATAGGGCTTTCTTTGAGCTGGAGTAGGCTTTGCGCCACGCCCGCTCTGCGCGCCTACAAGAGACTTTCAGAGCCCGCAGTGAGTCGTCGTACCAGGGGCTGGCCTTGCCAGTTCTGGTTTTGCAAGTTACCACGGGAATAAGGGTGTCCAGGGCCCTCGATACCCAGTCGCTAAACCTGTCATATACCTGATCCGGCGGGCCCGAGACGTCAAACGGGTCAGCCGATAAGAGGTGGAAGAGCTCATCCAGCTTGAGTTTGTTCCAGCGTCGTCTTGGAACAGAACACACCACTGGCTTAGGTAGACTGGCCACAATCGGGCAGTGGATCTGTATCAAATAATGATCAGTCCATGCCAGGGGTGTGTAGCTGGTGACGCAGGCTTCCGTAAGATTGGTGAAAAACGGATCAAGGGTGTGACCCCCTGAGTGTGTAGGCTGCAGATGACGTGATACCTAGAAAGGCACGTACATCTCTCTGAGTTGTTGGCACAGTCATTCGGGCAATCGCTGCAATTCTTTCTGGGGTCAATCTTCTTCCCTCCTTTGACAATAAGTGACCTAAATAGGTTACTTCTTGACAACAATACTGTAGCTTAGAAGGTGACACCTTGTGATTCAAGTCACAAAGATGCTTCAACAATGATACTGTAGCAGTTTTGCAGATTTGCTCAGTGTCAGCAGCCACTAACAGGTCATCGACGTATTGAATCAAGGCCGCACCAGCCGGTAACACAAATGCATCTAGTTGGCTCTTAAGGGCTTGACTGTAGATCGATGGACTCTCGCAGTAGCCCTGTGGTGCACGTTTAAACCTGAAGCTGCGACCACCTAATGAGAAGCCGAATAGATCTCTGCTTTCCTCAGCAATCGGAATGCTAAAGAAAGCATTCTTTAGGTCGATCACCGAGAACCAGGAGGCAGAGGCTGGAATCAGGGTCAGCAAAGCTGTAATGTCAGGCACCACGGGAAACTGTGGGATCACGATTTTGTTCACTTCTCTCAAATCAATTACAAAACGGTACACAGGAGGCTTGGACGGGTCAGTTCGTTTCAAAATAGGTAACACAGGACTATTACACACATTTCCCCGAGTTTCTTCAATAACATCCTTTTTGATTAAATCATAAATGATCGCTAGTAGCGCCCGTTCACCATCAAGAGAGATACGATACTGGGGGATACGTGGTAATCGCACATTTGATTTCAATTGGACGACATAAGGTGATATGTCCAGCAGGCCCACATCATTGGGACCTGTTGCCCACAAAGACGCAGGAAGAGAACTCAATTCCGGTGGGAGCTTATCAGTTGACAAGTACATAGGAGAGATCACTCTCTGACCTAATGTAAGCTCCACTCCCGTAGGAGAGCAGTACAAAGTCGCATATAACCGCTTCAGCAAATCCAGACCCAAGAGATTCTCACCACAACCAGTAGTCAAAATCAAAGGAGCCTCTAGCTCACGTGGCCCAATCATAAGGGACAAAGGGCTAGAAACTGGATTGCTAACCGGGGCGCCAGAGAATCCAACGGAAACATTTGTTAAGCCAGACAAAGGTGCGCCAGGGAGTTTCGAATGCATGATGGAACTTTTCGCTGCACCAGTGTCCAACAGAACAGGCTCAACTACGCCCGATGTGGCAACTGCGACGTAAGGCCCTCTCTGATCAACCGGAACTGATACTACTCCCTCTCTTTGTCTATGGCTGTCCTAGTAATTGCCATCCGCACCAATCTCATGCTCAACATAATAGTCATCCACATGATATTGTGCAGATCTGTCAGACGATGTATTGCGCTGATCAAAACAATTATTCGAGTCCGATGAAGAAGTAGAACGCTCATTCTGATTTTGGGAGGTGCCACGACCTCTACCTCGAGATGCCTGATGAGGACCACTACGACCTCCTCGGGCCGAAACTCCATTATTTCGGTCACCTAAAACCGGACAATTAAACTTCAAATGGCCCTCACCCCTACAATATGCACATTGATTATACCCAAGCATAGACCTGGATGCAGAAGAGTCAGAGCGTGACTGCATCCTAGAAGACTGCGCTTGCGGTCGATATTGCTGTTGCGAGTCATTTTGATTCGAGCGCGGAGGATATGCTTGCTGCAACAAAACCTTAGTTTTAAGCTCCATCGTTTTCTTTACGGCAGAATCATTTTCTTCTTTTTCCCTATTCTCATAGTATTGAGCCGTTGCTAATATTTGAGCCGTGGTTGAAACAGCCCATGCACTTTCCGAATTTTTCAATTTGTTGCATAACTCGGGCAACAAATTTAACACAAACTTATCAACAAACAACCGCTGACCTCCCTCGGTGCTCATATCCTGACCACTATGATCGATAAATGCCTCCTCAAATCTAGTGAAGAAATCGGAGACACTCTCGTCTTTCTTTTGTTTGCAAGCAGAAAATTTATCCCAGTTCACCCTCATCGCTGGCATAAGTGTTTTCATAAGCGTAATGATTCTTTGGGGCAGATCCGTGATTAACTGTTCAGGCTTAGCCCCACCAACTTGTCGTCCATCAGCCGCTGCAAGAGCAGCCCAATCACCACCTAACTCAGCTGCATGATTCTCCTGACGAATTTTTGCCCAAATCGGTTGTGGTACAACATTACCAAACAACATATCAATATCTGCAAGGTTCATAATAGTAGCATCCACTAGTTGGGATAACTCCTTGTAATAACCTGCCGGATTTTTCCGGGGGTCAGGTAAGGATTGTTTCACCTGCAAAACTTCCGATCGCTTCCATGGGAGGTGTATCCAAACTCTCTGGAAGTGTGGCAAAATCGCAGGATTGACAGTAGCATCACCTGGCATCCACACTGGGGGAACTTCACGCATAGGATACTGACCAGATTGTGCTTTCGAATCATCGGAGTCGTCGTCAAACGACACGCGAGGAGGCACTGTAGATCTAAAAGCTAACAATCGGTCTAATGCACGTCGTACATCATTACCGACAATCATGCCGTTCGAAAACCGATTTTGAAGTTCAGTCATATCGGCCAGTACATTGTCTAACTCATCATCTTCCCACTCTTCTCTCAATGATTTGCACATCTCCTCAAACACGAATCTCTGCGTGGGCTCATTAAACTGGGAGAACGTATCGAAAACTATGCGCGAAGTGTACTTAGCAGAGTGTCTAATCCACCTGCGCGCCATAGTTGCTAACGTCGCACTCTCTCGTTCACCTGGAATTTGACTCCGTCTCTGAGAAATGTCAGAGACATCGGACCCAAGTATTGATCCGAAAAGTGGAGAATAGAGATTAGCAACAGTATTAGGGATACGACTACGAACAGAAGGAGAAGAGGAGAGAAGTACAGGGGCAACAACATGAGAACTGAACGTAGGAGCAGTAGGAGTAGCCAAAATAACAGAAGTGGTAGGAACAATAGATTGAGAAGGTACAGGCAAAGGAGCAGTAGGAATAAGAGCAGGTAAAGGAGCAGTGCCCACTTGAGGAACAAGAGGATTCAGAGGAACAGGACCAACGACAGGCTGACCAGCAGCCGCCGGAACAACAAGTTGAGGGACAGGAGGAACAACAGGGGATGCAGTACCCTGTACATAAGGAGGTGGTGATTTTAATAAATAGGATAACAAAGGATCCTCTTTCGATTCTTCTTCCTTTTTATCAGAACTTGACGGTAAAACCGGATAACATTTATCCACCGCCATGCGATGCAGTCTGGTAGAAACTTCCTTTTCTTTCTCTGCTTTATCTCGCTGATACTGCTCTGCTTCTTGCATCATCGTAATGATACCCTCTCTCTTATTTTTCTTAATCTGTTTGATTTCTTTCTGTTTGGCCTCTTTGCGCCATAACCGAAAGGAATCAAACATTGCTGACCTAGCTTTATTTTTAAACAATTTTGCTTCGAGATTATCTAAAATCTCAGTTTCAAAACTCCCATGGTGTGGCCAACTAAGGACACCATCATTTTTCGTATAGCGGATCCAACATTCATTATAAGCAATAGGGCCCACTCCGTGTCGACTATAGAGCTCATAAACCGGAGTTCCAACTGGAGGTATCGGACATGAGTCCTCCAACCGGGAATCCGCACTGCAACATTTAAAGAAACCAAACGAAATACTACGGCCAGGCATCGTGCACACTGACCGAGCTTCAAACTTCAAGGGTTATCAAACTATGATATCCTCGCAAAAATACGAGCCCCTCGGTTTTTGGCAATTGCAATCGTCAAATAAAAACCCAACAACTAAGAACCAACAACTAAGAACCACAAATGCAATGGAACCATGCAAACAACCAAGTTTCAACAACAACAACCAAGGTTTCTGGGAGCGACCCACAAATACTTAACTGAAAGAACAATGGCGTCACCAGGAAGGCCCGTCTATCGTCTCGCCGTACAAAGGACTACGCCAGGCGCCAAGACAGGTCGACAGTCAGGGCATCAGTCCGTCGCAGCCGTCAGGAGGCGGGAATCTTCGTGGGAAAAATCTTCGGACCACTTATTTCGACAACAGGATCGATGAAGCGGGGTGCACCTTCCCTCGGAGATTTCACACGAAGTTCCTCACGATCGTCAGGCTTTGGACCGGTACCACTGATGTCGCCCCACGTTGGGCGCCAACTGAAGGACTGGGCTATTCTAAGGCCCAGCGGTGCCAGGGGACAACACCTGAAACCTTCGTAGGTTACCTGTTCCGGCGTACAAATCACAGAGACACGGGATACTTCCTTCGGCGTCAAAGTTCAGCGTTTATTTACTGCAGGGATACAGAGATCGCTAGAAGTACAACAAAGTGTAGGTTCTGAGAGTCTGCTTCGAATTGCAAAAGTGGATCGCTCCTTTTATACACATCTTCGTCATAGCGAACAAAAGGTTACAACTCAGTTCCCACAGTAAACTTCAAAAGGATTGCATTCATGTTTTCAGAAGCCCGGAACATAATTACAGTAACATCGCCGGTTCCCAACTGTAAAAACACGTTATCCCACCATTAGGCACATTCCACTATAGTTGTAAATGAACTAAGAAAAAGAGACAGAAACAGGTGCAAGGAAGACAAAGACAGACAACAGATTGAAAAGAGTGTGGGGGCAATATCGGAAGCGTAATCACAAGATCAAAGGATTTGAGCCTAACACATGCAAGGCTGAAACAATAGACCGGCACGGCAAGATGAGCCTCGAGCGGAGCCATCTGCCTTTTCCGTATCATCCCCCTAGTCATAAAGACACACCCAAAGGAACATGCGTTTTCCACAAGGGTTTGGGAATCCCAGGGTCACGAAGCGAACATCGTCCATTTGTCGGCTACGTGAGGGCAAGAAACAAAATGGATGCCGTATCTAAAATGGAACCCGTGGGTTCAGATGGAGAAACCCACGAATAAGACGAACGTTTTCTCGTAGTGTAGCGAAAACACGTACACCTACCAAACTCGTCATTTGCGGTTCATAGATACAAAACTCGTCCATATCCGAACATGCCCAAAACGTTGTTGCGATTCTCACGGAACCTCACCGGGCATTAGTCGAAAAGGATCCGATAAACTTACCTGACCTAGCCACCAGGGAAACACCAGCTACAATAACAGCTACAATATCAGCTTCAGCTTCAAGCCTTAGGACTAGCAGGACCATCAGTATTGCCGAACAAGGGAGGGATACCTAGACCAACTTGTTTTTCTGGGATCCCAGACCTCAATCCTTAGAGCTAGAGCCCGGAGCACAGAACAATCATTCGGACAAGGAATATGGGTCTGGTCCAGCCTCAGGTCAACTACCGCCTTCACAAATCTGCAAGACGCCAAATACCTAAAATGTTGTACCCCCCTGCCAAAGGAAGTGCAAGATCCGGTTCGACCCCCCGGGATGGGCACAATTGGTAGAGCAGCTATTTAACTCTCCTCCATCTTCAAGCACAAAGATTAAGAATACAAATATAAACTCATCTCTAAATCGGAGTTAACACTAAGCATGGGCGGAAAATCCGTTTCGCTCGCGGATTTTGCGGATTTTCGGTAAATTCGCAATCCGCGAGATTCGCGAATCTCCCGCAAAATCCGCAAATCCGCGAGCAGCGGATTTTGCTCGCACTGCTCGCACTGTTCGCGTGAGTTCGCGGCTTCCCAGTACAACTTCGCGCCCCGCGAATAAGTGCAAAATTGCAGAAATACGATTTTAGCAAAACTGAAACTACTTACCAGGTTCAAAAGTTCAGGCTCATCATTAGTAGCCATTTCCTGTAGTGCTTCCTGAGGGGCCCCTCCAGAGTTCAGTTGCCAGTTGCAACTATTATGTGACCCTGCTCTGAACCTCAGAATAGTTACACATACGACACAAAGGTCCTGAATTACAGCTAAGGGAGACAAGCAGGAGCCAGGCTGGAAGTTCAAATCCATTAATCAGCCCCTAATTCATTATTGTCAGTTGGGGCAGGGCAGGTGTTGTAACTAATTTTGCAACAATGAAAGCACTTAGCAAGTACAAAAGATCACTAATCAGGAAGCACTAAGGAAGCAGGTGCCAGCTAAAAAAATATTCTGTGACACATTAATCAGCCCCAAATTAATTCAGGTCACTTGAGGCAGGGAAGGTGTGCTTGCGTTGCCACAATAATGTACACTGACTGGACAACCAGAGGGTGCTGTGATGAAACAGAGGGTGGCATGGGTGGGCCAGAGGGTGGCATGAGTAGTCAGAGAGTGGCAGTGGTGACAGAGAGTGGCAGTGATGAAGAAGAGTGTCCCAAACAGGCTGGACACGTAGAAACAACAAGTTCGCGAAACTTGCGACCCGACAGGTAAGTTCGCAATTTGCGAAAGTGTACAAAACCCTCGCGAACTGGCAGAAACCCGCGCAAACACAAAAAAAAAAAAAAATCCGCAAATTCGCGAGAATTCGCGGATTTTGCGGATTGCGAGTTCGCAAATCCGCAAAATTCGCGAACACGAGATTCGCAAAATTCGCCCATGCTTAGTTAACACTCCTCAATTGGTAACAGCAACAGTCCTAAAGGCAATAATGATATTAGAAACTACTTTCAACAATCAACCAAACTTGTCTACCCTGGCAATTCTGAAAAATCAGCTGACACACCCACCACGTAACTCACATCGAAATTACCAAAATTATTGCTAACACATCAGTATGTGCTAAAATACACGAAACCTTGAATCAAAGTTCTCCATCGATAGCACTGCTTTCTCTGGAAATTATTATAGTCAAGGCTAACAGCGCCCTAGCAAAAAAAAATCTTAATCGATCACGCCCCGCATTGCCCTGACAATTCAGGAACCTGCACATCAGTGCCCACAAACTCAGACAGCGGACCCAATGGAAGCTCTCCCCGCTACCTGCTCACAGGAAAGTGAGGCAAGCGAGGAGTATTCTCCCTTAACACAATACATTACGGACATCAGGGACAGTTGCATACTTTTGAAGCCCCAGATGGACCCTCTGGCTTCCTCTTTCACGCCCATTGAGCCTGGGCGTTAGAACTTTTCACCTAAATGGTGTTCCGACTAAAACCAAAGTTTACTAAGTGCTAATGAAGCATGGTCGGCCGGCTCAACCAAAACGGAAATTAAAACTGTCTCGGCGCCACAAAAAATTGAAAATCATTTTGCACTGATCCACAAAGCTCTGATTTCAATGGCAAATGCAGCCATAACGCATGCAGACAAATTAGACACTCAAATAAACATACTGCAATCAGTTGCTAGTCTGATCTCCACATTGGACTTGAAATTGGAACTTTTAAACTCCCTGATATGCAGAGCCCAGGCAAACACAGTCGTAAAGATTAAACAAGATGGCTGCGGATGCTCCCCAATACTGCAGAACTTGGAAAAGCTCCCAGAAATAATGAGCACTTTAGTTATGGACCTTAAGTGTGAGGTTAACAGGTGGACGAGCAACACATCAGGCCTCCCACAGCCATAATCTAACCCAGGGTCCAAGCAGGAAGGCCACACAAACAAATATGATAAAAGCCATATATGAACCACCAGGGCCTGTGGGAGACCAAACTAACAATATAAGAACAGAAGACCAGAAGACCAGCAGCCTACATTGGCCCCACAGCTAAGACTACAGGACAATCAGGTTAGACCACAAAAAGCGCAGGAAATCTCCAGGCATGATAGCAACAACCTCAAAAGTCCTTCTAGCGACAATGTTTTGGCCTTGAAATTCAATTTGCAGTCCAAATCACAATCCAGTTTCATCCCTGATAACGGCCCTGGAAAATCAGACGATCCAACATCACCAACTTTAGAATTTCAATACTTGTCCAGGAAAAACAAGAAAAAATTGAAAAAGTTAAACAAAACAAAAAAAAGGAAAAAGCTGCTCCCCAGGGTTCATCAAGCATTGGCTTGTGCCAGAAAACGTATATGGCCCACATATTGAAGAGCCACGCCAAGAAACAAAGGACCACCTGGGCCTTAACACAGCACGGTCCCCAGCAAATAAAGATGACACTGCCAGTACCATCAGCATCCAACACCCGGGTCTTAACATAGTACAGTCCCTAGCAATCAAAGAAGACAATGCCAGCACCATCAGCATTCAACAAGGAACACCCAAACCTGATATCACATATAAACCAGCCCCTGCACAGCCAATAGCTCATAAGGAGCCCAATTTGTAAATATTTCAATCAATCAATGGAAGATGAAAACTGCTCAAGCAAGCACTAAAGACACTCCATCCCTCCCGGATCACATCCTTACCCTTAGGAGTGACTCGGAAACTTGGGCCTCAAGTACAAACCGGACTGGGGAGGGACCTGTTTCCCGCGAATATTAAACTCGGAATTCTATAGACCCCTTAGATGTTACTAAGACATTCTTCAACCAAATCCACCACCTCATGGGGGGCGCTAGAGAGCGTGCAAGCAGAATAGCTGCACTGATGTGAGGCTCCAGTGTCCTGGACTAATTTTCCTACATTTATCCTAAGGAAACGGCTGTATAACTCGCCAAAAATGGGTGAAAAGTAAAGAACTAACCCCCCTCATCCCTCGGCACAAGTGCCAAGGAAATCGCTGACTGGGAACTGGGCATCCGGACGCTGGGAGACTGGGCCGAGCTGCGCGCCAGAACATGCGAGTCTTAGGAGCGGCTGCCTCACTCAGGACAGGACGAGGCTTTACATGCGGCTGCTGGGCCGTGCACCTGGCAGAGGGCAGGGAGGAGCTGCGCCGGACTGCCAGTGATCAGACGGAGGCTGGTGGATACTGCTGGGTGCCGCGATCGGCGGTGAAGGGTGATGGGCAGCGGTGGCACACAGCACTGGTGCGCGTCTGAGGCTGTTTGCTGCTTGAGCCTGGTGGAGCGACCGCATTGGAGAGATGAGTGGCAGGAGCACTAGCTGCGGGAGAGTCCACCGGCACACCTGCAAGAGGACGGTGGGTGCCGGCGGGGAATAGGCGAGATTGAGACGAGGAACAAGTGTGGTGTTGCGGGTCACCCCTTCCCCCGCGCAGGGCACTGAAGACGAGCTGTGCAGAGGGAGCTGCCATCAGAGACAGACGTGGATGCAGGCAAACGGGGGAGACATAGTTGAGAGCTGCGCTGCCGGACGTGGTGTGTAGAGCGGCGTGTGTGGTGCTACTCGGGCATACAGGAGGCAGTGGCAGAGCGCTACGCTGGGAAGAATAGACTAAGTGGCTTTCCAAGAACAGGCCTTGCCCACACAGTGCCTGGGCAACAAGTAAGCAGTGTGCAGGACCGGGAGGAGGACCCCTGGGGCCTACTGGTGGTACTAGCACGCCGCTGGGTGGTGCGGGGGCAGCAGGAGGCAGTCGCCCCCCGCCTTTTGAGGACCTGGAAAGAGTGCATGAGTAACTGAGGGGATGTCGGCTCTCCCCCACCCCTGCTCCTTATACCGTGTTTGAGTTTGAAAGTTCTTGTAAAGCGCACGTATACCAGCGGCTTCTTGGCGCTATAGCAAACGGGGACTGAGGTTTGAGGCTGGGAGGGCAGGGGGAACATTAACCAAAAGATGTTGTGAATAGGTGGGTTTTAAGGCATTTGCGGAATTGTGAGTAGAGGGGGATGGAGCGAAGTTCAAGGGGAAGGGAGTTCCAGAGGATAGGGGCAAGGATAGCGAATTTGGATCCACCCCACTTCTTTCTCCGGAAGCGTGGGATGGTGAGGAGGGATTGGGAGGAGGAACGTAGAGCCCTAGTAGGGACGTATGAGACAATCTCGGAGGAGATGAAGGCTGGCGCCAAGCCCGATCGGGCCAGGAAGGTGATGGATGCGAGCTTGAATTGAATTCTAGCTCGCACGGGTAGCCAATGAAGTGATTTCAAGAGAGGGGTAGAGTGATGGAATTTGGGGAGATTGAAAGCCAGGCGGGCCGCCTGGTTTTGTATTTGTTGTAGGCGACGCAAGCTGTATGCAGGGATACCGGCATACAGAGCGTTCCCATAATCCAGGCGGGACACCACCATGGCCAAGATGATAAGTTTTAGGGCAGAGAAAGTGAAGAAGCGGGACACCCTGCGTATAGTACGCAGTGAAAGAAAAGAAGAAGATACCACAGAGCTAACCTGGGAGTGAAGGGTGAGTTGAGAATTAAGTTTTATGCCTAAAATTTTAACTGAGGAAGAGGGAACAGGAGAAGAACCAAGAGAGGGGGGCCAAAAAAGGGGGGACCAGGGGCTGGATGAACCACCCGTCAACACCAGTTCGGTTTTATCAGGGTTGAGTTTAAGGTGGTTGTGGTTCATCCAGTCCCTGATATGAAGCATGACAGTTTGAAAATTAAGAACAGCAGAAGGAGAGGAAAGATTAAAGACCAGCTGGAGGTCATCCGCCTAATTAAATACGGCGACCTCCATCTGTTGAAGAGAGAAGATCAGGGGGGCAGTATACAAATTAAACAAGAGGGGAGAGAGAGAGGAACCTTGGGGAACCCCGCACTGAACTCCTCGGATGTCCGCTGTAAAATCACCCAGGCGGACAGCCTGGGTGCGGTCGCTCAGGACCGTGTACCTGCGTCTTCCTGGTCTGCAAAGGCCCCTGCAAGGGGAATGGCACTGGAGGTGCCCTGAGGACCCCTGGTGAGGGTGGTGACGCCAGAAGGGGAGAGTGCTCTGAAAGTGCTGAAGTGATTGAGTTGCACTGGCTGCTACCGATTTAAAGCTACTGAGTGAAGTACTGACTGTGAGGAGTGGGACCACCTGTAGAGCAGTGCTGGGGGCAATTGCGCAGCCACCATTACATTGCGCCAGAGCTGAGGAAGGCAGTGCGGATGCAGGTGCACGTGCGTGAGGATATTACATGTGGTGGGGTGATAGGATATCATAGCACTCCCACACACCGGTGAATGGCCCTACTGCTGGAATAGGAAGATCGTTCGACTGCAGAAGAATAATTGAAGCAACTGCCTGGGTTAGCACACTGAGGCAGATATGGGGAAGCCTGATACCAGACAACTGAAACTGACCTTTGATGTGATGAAGAAGGGGAACAGACCCGCGCAAGACGATCAGGGCTTGGAGTCTGGGTCGCATACCAATGGAGGAGCCACGTCACAAGCATCGGAGTTGAATAATATCCTGCAAGAGATACCGCAGGGCTTTGCAACAGTGGTGGACAAAGTAGACCAGATGTCCTCCAGGATGGATGCTATAGCCCAAAAGCTTGACGGGCACGAAGAACGCATCAAGGAGGCGGAGCGTAGCATTTCTGCCGCAGAAGATGTCGCTGCAAGCCATACTAGCCAACTGACGAGAATGGAAAAGATCCTGCGTACCGTAGCGGCAAAAAATGAGGATTAGGAAGCCCATAGCAGGCGTAACAACATATGCATCGTAGGTGTGCCGGAATCGACCAATAATGGTAAGATGGAGGACTATATAGAAAACTTACTGTTGACGACTATTGGGAAAAAGGCGTTCTCCTCGCAGTTTATAGAAGAACGGGCGCACAGATCAATTGGTCCACGGCCGACGCCAGGTAAACCCCTGCGCCCTATCATAGCCAGGTTATTAAACTACAGGGATCCTGATGTGGCTCTCCGCGCGGCACAACAGAAGCAGACGTTGACACATGATGGCGTCACTTTCTCGATATACCCGGATTTCACTCCCATGGTGCAGGAAGAGAGGCGCAAGTTCATAGAAGTCAAGAAGAAACTGAGAGCAGCGCAAATTGACTACGCGCTACTGTACCTGGCGAAACTTAGAGTGACACATCAGGGGAAACAAAAGTTTTTCATGAATCCGCAACAAGTAGAAGATTTTCTCCGGACTGTGAAGCATGCGAATCGGGGTGGGGGGGCCTGGGGGCCTCTCAGCGTCCTGACCGAGATGAAGACGACGCTGACATGGAATGACTATTCCCCTGAACTGCTGACATGTGCCACATGTTACTGAGTGGCGGCTTAATTTGCGCTGGTGAGCAGAGAAATGAAGGGCGATAAGATTCTCCTATTGACTTGTTTGCTAATTTGTTATTAAGGTTCCAGGCTCCGCTTCCTACCCCCTCTGTGGTGTAAGGCAAGACGCCGGGGGGTCTCAAGTGGAGCGGGGAGACTGCGTAGCTATCTAGTCATGTCCCCCCACGGGTGTTCCCCCACCGACAGCAATGACACACTGTTGGGGAGGGGAGTAATGTTGTGTTTGTTTCGGTTGCGGGATGGGGGAGGGGGTGGGACCTGGATTCTGGCAAAATTGGGTTGCTTCAGTGGGAGGGGGCGGTGGGGGGGAAGTTGGGTTGTTAAGTTTGTAAGAGGAGGTACGTGGAGGATCGATTCCGAAAGGGGAGAATGGTTAGTCAGGAGAGGTAGAGTATGGCATCAGGAAAAAGCACTTTTAAGAAGGTTGTATGCTAATGCAGGATTGGGAAAGCGTTGCGTGGATTACACCTATTTAATAGACAGAAGCCAAATGTCTACTCTGACCGTAGGTACATTAAACATTATTACATGGAATGTTCGAGGGGTGTCATACTTGGACAGACATACAGACATACTGTGCATATAGCAATGCTACAAGAAACTCATTTCGCACGTCAGAAACAACATACCTTTGCCACTCGGTGGGCGGAGCATAGAATCTTCTCCTGTTACTCTACATATGCACGGGGAACGGCAATATTGATAGAGAAACAGGTCCCCTTCTGGATGGAAGGCACGGCGGAGGATCCGGAGGGTAGGTATTGCCTTGCATGGGGCCGGCTGGGTACAACGTCAATCACACTTGCATGTTGCTATGGTCCAAATACAGATTACCCTGGATACTTCGACACTCTTTGGGCAAAGATCTTTGAGATAGATTCCGCCCACGTCATATGGGGAGGAGATTTTAATGTGACTTATAATCCTCGATTAGATAGATCGCACCCCGCCCCCCACCATTGCACTAAAGAGCAGGGAGTGTTACAAGAGATTATTAATGCCTATCAGCTGACAGGTGCCTGGAGACATAAGGTTCCCAGCGGGAAAGAAGGCACACATTTTACTGCGCAGGTGCATTCATGGGCCCAACTATTTTTTAGTTTCCAGAGCGACAACCCCTGCGATAGCCGCGGTGCGCCACCTGGCCAGGTCCTACTCAGATCATGCACCAGTAGCTATAGTCCCTGGAGGCTACATGCCCCCATTCTCCTTGAATCGGTTTTCCAGGAGGAGCTACGGATAGAAATCAGTTTTTTTTTTAACGCAATAAGGACTTGGTCGACAGGGTTGAAACAGTATGGGAGGCATTTAAGGTAACGCTCAGGGGATTTTGCATAGCTAAAGAGGCCGGAGTTCTTAGAGACATCCTACATACCCTGTGGTCACTAGAGACAGAACTGAAAGCATTGGAGATGGAACTCGCGGAGGGCCCTAGGAGTGTCACCCAAGCGGCATTCAGAGAGAAGCTCACAGAATATATGGAAGAGGCTCCGAGGGAGGTACAATTCCGAGGGAAGCATTGGATTGCCTGACAATATGGTGAAGGAGATAGGCCTGGTAAGATTTTAGCGCAGAAGGTGGTGGGTAAACCTAGATGTAACACATATGTCATGGAAGTAGAGGACCCAAACGGGGGCATCTGCAAAGAGACACCTAATATACTCAATGCCTTTGTGAAGCATTATAACACTCTCTACACCACTACAAGAGAACAGGCACTGGATTTGGATGCATTCTTGGGGGATGTGACATTGGGCTGGCTCAGTGATGGGCAGTGGGCTTTCCTGTGTGCACCGTTTGAGCTTGATGAGGTGCGAGATGCTATCATGAGTCTACAGTCTGGGAAGGCCACGGACACAGACGGAATCCCTGCAGAATTTTATAAGACATATATAGACATAATGACCCCTATTCTTAGGGAAGTCTACGAAGATGCATTGGAGGTGGGTTACCTGCCAGCTTCCATGAGGGAGGCACTCATATTGTCCCTGCTGGAGACGGGAAAGGAGCCAACACAGTGTGATTCCTATAGACCGTTATCACTTCTAAACTACGATGCTAAAATCTCATCCAAATTAATTGCCACACACGTGAGTCTTTTAATGGAAAACCTGATATTGCCTGACCAATCGGGCTTTGTGCTTGGCAGGGCTACCTCCCACAACCTTAGGACGCTGTTTGCTGTCCTGAATAACGTCTCGCCTGACTTGCCGATGGTGGCAATTTTTTTAGATGCCACCAAAGCATTTGACTCCATCGAATGGAACTATATGTTTGGAGTCATGGAGCGAATTGGCTTCCCCCTCTGTTCCTGTCATGGATTACATTGTTATATTGCATGCCGGTGGCTAAGGTCCTCGTCAATGGACACACAACACAGACTTTCAATATTACTAGGGGGACGCAACAGGGATGTCCCCTGTCCCTATTGCTCTTTGCAATAGCGACGGAACTGCTTGCGGCTTAATTAAGGCAGCACCATAATGAGAAGACCCTCAGATGTAATCTGCGGCAGGTGTTGATATTGCTGTACGCCAATGACATCACGCTGTATGTTCTTGACCCTCAGCAGAACCTTAACCCGTTATTGCGAGAATTTATAGTATTTGGGCAACTCTCGGGCATTCAAATAAACTGAGGGAAATCATGTTGTTTTCCGCTGACCTCAGCTACGACGCCCTTTTCCCTAGATTGTCCCCTGGAGTGTTGTGATGAGGAACTGAAGTACTTAGGGATAAGAATCACCGGAAATAAGGAAGAACTTATGAGGTTGAATTACGGCACGGCCATGGCTAAAATAACAGAATGTGTCACACGGTGGGTGGCGCTGCCCCTCTCCATGGCAGGACGAGCGTCGTTGATTAAGATGGTGGTGCTGCTCAGGTTGTTATATCTTTTCTTGAATATCCCCTTTTATCCAGGTGCTTTTTCTTTTAAGTCACTTAAATCGGAGATGATACGACCAGTCTGGGGGGGGGGAACAACCTAGGTTGCAATGGGAGGTGATGACGAGACCTTATGAGAAGGGAGGGTTTGGTATTCCAAATTTTGAGCTATATTTTACGTGCGCACAGGCCCATTATGCGTGGTACTGGGTGAAGCAACCGACATACATGCCACAGGTGGCGCATCCCACACCAATAGAAGGGGCACTATATGTAGTAGATACAAATAGAGACAGGGCAGCCAATGCTCTTACGGGCACTATAGCAGCATGGACACACATACAGCGTATGCTAGATATGCACATGCTATATTTTCCCCTATTGCCCCTAGCTTACCACCCCGATATGCCTTTGTTACAGGAGGGGGTTTTCAAAAAATTCCAGCAGAGGACTCATACTTGGGGAGACCTATATCATGCAGGCCAATTTCGTAGTATTGACCACATGTTCCAGGAGACACAGAGGACACCGCTGAATGTATTTATCTATCTGAGACTGAAGAATGTGATAAGGAAGATTAGCCCTGAGTTCCCCGCAGAACCGCCAGTTTTAACTCCATTACAGCTCATACTGGAGAGAGACGCGCCCAAAAGGCTGGTATTGTTGTTATATCACACGATCCATACACAGGTGGAGGCGTCACAGCCGGCCTCGCGTAGGAAGTGGGGTGAGGAGCTGGGACTGGTTCTAACTGACGAGCAGTGGGAATGGGGTTGTTTACAAACAGAGCGTGTTTCAGCCAGCAGCAGACTTCTTCTAATTCATTATACATTTTTACACAGACTGTACTATACTCCGGCCAAGATGTACAGGTTCAAGTTACAAGGGGATGATAGATGTGACAGGTGCCGGGCACCAGGGGCGGATTTTTTGCATTTGGCGTGGGAATGCCCAGAGGTAAATGAATACTGGGATCAGGTATTTCAGGCATTGAGCGAAATGATTGACACGCTAGTAGTGGCTACACCACTGATGGCATTGCTGGGACATGTTAAACCACTCCGACCCGAGTACCGTCAATTCGCAGCGTTGGCACTCCTCATGGCCAAGAGAAGGGTGGCATGCCGGTGGTCCACAGGGCGTGCTCCCAAGTTCAAGGACTGGATCACTGATCTAGTAATGTGCCAGGAAAGATTATTGACCTACGCGGAACTGTTACCGATAGCCTCCAGGCCCAGGGATGTATGGCCACCACTGCAATGCTATTTACTGACCCACCCGCGGGAAGTAGAGAGATAAAATATAAGAGGACTGTAAAAAGAGGTATGATTGATAGGTGGCCCCTAGATCTGATGTGACTTAATGGTAGATACCTGTATAGGTCGGAGCGGGAAAGGTGGGAAGCAGCACCCGGCGAGAAGGATTGTTTTCCTATGTCCAGTTGAGGCTGTGCAATTTTGGGTCTGGGTAATGGAGACAAAATGTTGAATATGAGTTACTGTGGTTCGCCCATCCTCCGCATGAAATCAATGGAGAAATTACTAATGTAGTACCAAGACTATGCTTTGAATGATTAAATGAATAGTACATGTGGCGCTGTACAATACCTGATCTAACTTAAATGCAATTGTAAGATGCTGATATAAAAATGAAAAATTTTCATTTTGGAAAATACCAATAAAAAGATGTTTAGAAAAAAAAATCCACCCCCTCAAGGACCATGGCACAGATCGAGAAAAGCTGAAAGTATTGTTATATCCCGAACATACCTCGCAGGGGAATTGGGACATCCTCAACAGAGGAAACCTTCTGAAGCTTTGCAAAAACATTCCGGGTTTGGAAAATATAAAAACAACTTTTATTGAAACAGGGGCTTTTCCCGGCCCAGGGAAAAGTGAAACAAACAAAACAACTGAGATAACTTTCTCCAACCTGATCATGGTGGACGCTCTGAGAGAATATAAAATGCAACTGGACAATTGGGGCAAAAAAATAAAGTCCCCACTTGCCGCTAAATATCCAGAGATCCTGAAAAATAACGTGTCATGTACTCGACAGGGAGAACAAGATTTGAATGGTCACAAATGGATGGACAGTAAACACTCAACTCTACTAGCCACTGGATCCATCTTACATGGTGCCATAGGTGGCCCA
Source organism: Lissotriton vulgaris (assembly GCF_964263255.1). NCBI lineage: Eukaryota > Metazoa > Chordata > Amphibia > Caudata > Salamandridae > Lissotriton > Lissotriton vulgaris. Next base: position 1,476,599,710 of record NC_141685.1, read on the forward strand.
AAAAACTATTGTGGGGCGCAACAGTCCAATTCAAATTACTAAACGCGTAGGAGGAGGCAACCACTCCTGTTCGACTAAGGGGAACAGTGCTAAAGATTGGTCCTGGATCCCACTGGCCTCAAACTCTAGCTCCTAATATTAGGCCCTTACTAAGCAATCAGTCAACACCACAAAAGATCAGCTATGCCTCAAACAACGGCCCCATCCACTATAGAAGTCCCTCTGATAACAATCAAAAGATCAATATCATGACTTGGAACGTCGCAAGGATACAAAAAGGTTTGCAAAGTCCAGCTGCAAGTACATTCCTTGCAGGAGTAGACATAATCTGCACCCATGAAACATGGGCTACTTCATCTACACCAATAGGGGACTATGGAGAATATTTCAAACCCGCAATAAAAAACAACTTTTTCGGGAGACCATCAGGGGGCATTTCAACATACGTCAAGCATGCGCTGAAAGTACACTTCTTAGTAATAAAGAACCCCTCAGAAATGTTTTTGGCTGGAACTCTGAAATGTTTGAAGATGATAGATGGACCAATATCAATACTCTTAATCAATGTCTATTTTAATCGCCATGGGCCGGGTTCAAAGGACAAACTTAATCGGTTGTTAAACAAGATTGAAAGTCTGCTATTGCAGTATGCAGACATGGACTCCATCATTCTTGGTGACTTTAACATGCATGACATAGGGCTTAACGTACCTGAAAGACACTCCAACAGGGCACCGGAAGATTCAATGCCCTAATGCGGGCATACAACCTGGTAACGACACACTCTTTAACCACAAAAGTCAACTCAAGAGCATCAATAGCACCCACTTATAACAACTGGACAACAATAGATTATATCTTACTAAGTGAGAGTCTACAAAAACATATGTTAAACTATGCAGTTCAACCCCGGAACGAAAGTGACAATGCCGCCCTAATCTTACAGTTATACAACACTGCAAAAATCTGTTACACTCTTCACTGCATAGGGGCCACAAAGGGGGTAGAGCTATACAGACACCTTAGAAGAATCAAATGGGGACCGCTCCCAAGTCATAAGTTTGCCTCATGGAAATTAACGTGGACAGGCTGGCAGACCGGTTTCAACGATAAGGGCCATATAGAGGAATGGGGTACACTTTTTTTTTTTTTTTTTTTAATTTATTTTTCAAAGTAGCAAATTACAAAGCGCACATAGCCATTTGCCTACATCCCTTCTCGGGCCGGCGTTAGTCCAAAGTATCTTGTTAGTGAATCATACCTAGAACGAGAAAATCAAGCATCACATAATGCATATGTCCATCTAGAGTCGGGACCTCTCAGGCAAGATGTCACTGTTGATAGATGTGCTTTGCTCTGTGCATGCATGAACAGATCAGTACATTTTTAACATTTTCTCCCGTCCCACCCCCCACCCCAAAACCCCCGTCCCTCCCCAACAACTCCCCAGTTGCTGCTCCTCGTGTGTGGTAGTGTGTAAACTATTGGCGCACTGTGGCCTGTGCTGCGTGACTCATCCGATAGCCCCAGGGGACGCCTCCTATATCCTCACTCCCAGGGATGCTGTAAAGGAATGGGGTACACTTGCCTACGATCTAGCATCTCTGCTTCGGGGGAGCATTACACACAGAATCCACGCAAACCCCACATATAAACTAGGACATTAACCAGAAATCAAGGAATGCTCCAAACAACTAAATTCCAAACGCATGGCCTATGGGGCAACCAGGTCCGAGTCTTCAAAAAAGGAACTAAAACTAGAGGCCAGGAGCCACTCATTACTGGTTTGGCAGGTAAAATGCAGACTTACAGAGGCAAAATGGCTGAAGATAGTCGAGTTGCTTGCACCTAGTAAATCCCAGGAATTTTGGCAATATTTAAACAAGATAATCCACGGGACCTCCAATAGAGAGAAACCCCTTGATGCAAGCACTTGTACCGCCCACTTGAAAACCCTTTACACCAACGACTTGAATGCAAATTCAACTGAAAGAGCAACAACTCTTGGGGAGCAATGTAGCAAAATGACAACAAAACACACGGAACCTCTGTCCATTTATACCCCCCCCAGAAAAACAGGCAATTTGAACCATCTTAAAAAAAATACATCATAATGGAGCTCCTGGACCTAATGGCCTTCCTGGCTTTCTCTTCATGGAGAACATCGACTTCTGGGCTGACAATTTGGCACAGCTGTATTCCGAGTGTAGGCTTTTGTTGGGTGTCCCAGACTCCTGGAGGGGGTCACTGCTACACCCAATATACAAAAAAGGGCTAAGCACGGACTCTAGGAGTTATCTTATAATTGCCTTATTGGACATTGAAGGCAAGGCTTATGCAAGCACTATTCTGACGGAACTAGCCGACTGGGTTAACAAGGTAAATCTTCTCCCCTTCTACCAGACTGGTTTCTGATCAGGAGGTTCCACCTTAGACAACATCATTACCCTATCATACTTAGTACACCAAACGATGGCTCACGGCACTCAGCCACTTTTTGCTTATTTCATCGACCATACAGCAGCATTCGATGGGGTTGACCGATCCTATGGAAGAAATTGGCACGTTGAAACATCTGCCCAAAATTGTTACAAGCCATTAGATCACTGTGGGCCAGATGTAGGTAAGTATATTTTACCGACTCATAAATTCTGAATTTTACCGATTCGGTATTTATGAATCGGTAAAATTGAAGGAGGGAGATTTAGGTAAATTCGGTAATTGAATTACCGAATCTGTAAAAATCGGTATTTACCGAATCGGTAAATACCGATTCGGTAATGCCCATTGATTCCTATGGGCCTTGAAGCCCATAGGAATCAATGGCCATTACCGAATCGGTATTTACCGATTCGGTAAATACCGAATCCTGCAAGGGTGCAGGGGGTGTCACTTTGACACCCTCTAGCACCCCAAATACAGGCATGTGTGCCATGTGGCACACAGACATGCCCTAAGGGCATGTCTGTCTGTCACATGGCATAGGTGTGCTTGCACACATGTGCATGCACACCTGGATTTGGTATTTTACCACCCAATTGGATTGGGTGGTAAAATACCGAATCTGTAAGGCCTGTGGGACTCAGAAGAGTCCCACCTACATCTGGCAGTTACTGAATCGGTAAAAATACCGATTCTGTATTTTACCGATTCGGTAAATTTACCGAATCGGTAAAATTGGCCCCCCTACATCACAAATACCCATTTACCGGTCGGTAACGGCTGAAATCAGCCGTTACCGGTCGGTAAATGGCCTCCTACATCTGGCCCCGTATTCCCAAACTTGGGTAAGAGTTAAACTCTCATGTGAATCCGCCACAGAAAAAATCACCACGGAACAAGGGCTAAAGCAGGATTGTGTCCTTCCCACACTGCTCTTTAATTTAAATACAGTGGATTTGGGAAGCGCTCTGCATGAAGCTACTCTAGCAACTCCCAGGATTGGGCAAATCAAGATCCAGCTGATGCAATATGCTGACAACCTGGTCCTTTTGGACCACACTAAAATCGGCCTTCAAAAAGCTTTAACAGCACTCTAAGAGTACAACGTTAAAAATAAGCTGGTTGCCAACCCAACTAAATCCAAGATAGTGACCTTTGAACGCCATCCAAAAAAAATTTGACAAAATGGAGTTTGGGCCCATTAACATTGAATAGCACACAATCGTACAACTACCTTGGGGTCTGGATTAGTGAAACTGGCTGCTCACAGGTTCACCATCATAAGCTCCAGCAGAAAGAAAAAATGGTTACATATGCCATCTGCAAACTCCATGCTGTCTTAGAAAGTCCAACGACAACGGCCATCCAACGAGTCCTGAGGGCAAAACTACTACCTTGCCTCAATTATGCAATACAGGCGTTCCCAGGCAAATTGGTACAGGACCTTGAAAAGATCCACTGTGCAGCTTACAAAAAGTTATTATTAAATCTTAACCAACAATCTTTGGAAGAATTGGCAACTCTAGTGAAATACTTTTACCTAACAACTGTGGCACCAGAGAATTCGATGAAGACAGTTATAAACAAAATCTTTCAACAACCTGTCAACTCATGGTCAACTGGCCTTGCATGAGCCAAAGAACATTTGAAACTAGCCACAGAGAATTGGAACCACAACATAATTAAGTATACCACCATTAAAGCATCAATAAAAAAGCAAGTAAGAGCATGCTCTAGTACATTGGACATCGAGGCTCTGACAACTAGAAGCTTTCACGAGACCCAAAGCTCCCCCCACACATCGCATGGCCTTAAATTATAACTTACACAGCTGATGGGGAGGCAAGCCCTACATAGGATTCTTGCAGCCAGTCTTCAACCGCTTCCCCTAAAAAGATCTGTATCCTACTGTGAAAGTAAGATTGCCCATCATGGAGAGCCGCCTCTGCTACTATAAGCGAGAATCGCTGGCTCACATCCTACTATGCTGTTCTGCCTTGTTGCGAGCTCAACAAATCCATCTAAGGCCCATTCTCCTTCAACTGGGCACGCGGACGGCAAATGAGGCTGTTAAACAGTTATATTTGCTGGACACTGTCAAGCACATGGCCGACTTTGCCAAGTTTATCTACCATGCCCGCACAGCTCTCATGGACAGGGCAACTGTGACTGTGTGTGGGAAATATCCGGATGAGGGTCCCACCCAGTCTAGCCTTCATTGAAAGACTGCTCTGTTGCATCTAAATGACAGTTATCAATTCCATTGTATAAAACAAAAACACCAATGAAGGTTTTAGGAAGAATTATTGAATTATTTTACATTTTTATATTGGTTGTTTTTTTTGTATTGATTTTTATTAATCACACAAAAAAAATCATTCATTCATTAAACAAAAACAGAGGTGCTGAAAGAGGCATGAATGGTGCAGAAAGAGCAAGAGAAGTACAGAAAGAGGTAACAGAGGTACAGAAAGAGGAAAGATATGTGCAGAAACATGCAGGAAAGGTGCAGAAACAGGGAACAAGTGTGCAGAAAGAGGCAAAAGAGGTGCAGAAGGAAAAATGAGGGGTGCAGAAAGGGGCAAGAGATCTGCAGAAAAAAGCAACAGAGGTGCTGAAAGACGCAAGTGAGGTGCAGAAAAAGGCAAGAGATCTGCAGAACAAAGCAACAGAGGTGCTGAAAGAGGCACGTGAGGTGAAGAGAGGTGCAGAAAGAGGCAATAGAAGGGCAGAAAGAAGCAACAGAGGTGCAGAAAGAGGCAAGAGGGTGCATAACGAGGAGAGAGCAGTGCAGAAAGAAGCAAAAAAGATGCTCAAAGCTGCAAGAGGCATAAAGAAAGAGGGAAGAGCAATGCAGAAACAGCCAAGAGAAAGACAGAAAGAAGTAACAGAGGTGCTGAAAGAGGCACGAAGGATGCAGAAAGAGGCAAGCTAAGTGCAGAAATAAGCAACAGAGGTACAGAAAGAGGCAAGAGTGGTGCACAAAAAGGGAAGAAAGGTATAGAAAGAGGCAAGAGAGTTACACAAATAGGGAAGAGGGGTGCAGAAAGAGGCAGGAGGGGTGCCGAAAGAAGCCACGGAGGTGCTGAAAGAGGTAAGAGATGTGTAGAAAGAAGCAAGCGAAGTGCAAAAAGAGGCAACAGAGGTGCAGAAAGACCCAACAGAGGTGCTGAAAAAGGCAAGTGAGGTACAGAAAGAGGCAAGAGTTCTTCAGAAAAAAGCAAAAGAGGTACTGAAAGAGGCAAGTGAGATGCAGAAAGAAGCAAAAGAGGTGCAGAAAGAAGGAAGAGAAGTGCAAAAGGAAGTAACAGAGGTACAGAAAAAGGCAAAAAGGGTTCATAAAGGTGTAAGAGGGATACAGAAAAGGGCAAGAGAGGTGCAGAAAGAGGAAAGAAGGGTGCAGAAAGAGCCAAGAAGGGTATTGAAAGAAGCAAGTGAGGTACAGAAAGAGGCAACAGGAGTGCAGAAAGAGGGAAGAGAGGTGCAGAAAGTAGAAGAGATTTGCAGAAAGAGGCAAGAGAAGTCCAGAAAACAAAATGTGCAGAAAGAAGCAACAGAAATGCAGAAAGAGGCAAGAGAGGCACAGAAGGAAGCAAGAGTGGCTTGTAGACCAATAGTACCAATTTAACATCCACATTTAGCAATAAGTAATAGGTGACCATTCTAGGTCTGAAAAGGGCCTTCCACCACACTGTAACACTTGTCGCTGCATTTTTGGTAACGTTTGAGCCATTTGAGCTAGAGGCAAGCCTTTTTTTGTTCAAATCTGCAGATTAGGGAACAGATGATGAATATGTGGCTTATGTAGAAAAATATATAATCGTGCTGAAGTCAGTGCAGTCAAACAGTCGCATAATTCCAGTGGCCCTGCTCATACCTCTGACTAGGTCCACAAGTGCTCCTCAGTGATTCCTTCTTTGTTTGTCTCACTAAGTTCAAAGTTGAGCTTCTACGGAAAAGAGGAAGTCTAAACCTGAGGTTACCACTCCACAACACAGACTACCATACCACATAATTACTCTCCATAACACATAATCCCAGTCTACATAATTCCTATACATGAAATACCACATACTTTCTATCCACATAATTTCACTGTACAACATACCACATAATTCCACTAGACACAACGTACATCCTCTCCACTCCAAAAAACATTAATAAAAAAACATTACATTTACAATGTCAATAGCTCTAACCCTCACAAATGTGAAAACTATTCAATTGAAAACTCTTCTTTAACTAGTAGTCGTGTTTGCAGAGCGGTGGAGGAAGGGTGCTGGGCCTCTGACCAGTGCTTAGGAATTCTGCTGTATAGGATTTACAGGAGGTAGCAGAAGAGTTTCTTGGCCCCCAAAGTCTCTCAGGAGTAAAGTGGACTTCATCCCCCATCCCATAGTCTGCCAGGAGGTGCGTTTGCAGAGTGGTGGAGAAAAGGGGCTTAGCTTCTGAGGACGTTTTAGCAATCCTACTGTGTGGGACTTACTAGTGGTAAGGGGAGGTGGTGGTCCCCTGGGCCAGGGGTCCGCAGCGGACTACCATATTTACATATTTGATGCCCCGGGGAGGTGGTGGTCCCCGGGGCAGTGGGGGGTGGCTTGAGCCCCCCACACTAATTGTTAGTAATAGCCCCAGGGAGGTGGCAGTCCCTGGGGCTGGGGGGCCTGCGAGGCCCCCTACCTACGTTTATTAAAGCCCCAGGGAGGTGGCGGCCGAAGGGGATTGGGGGGCCTGTGAGGCCCTTGCCCTTATTTAATTAAAGCCCCAGGGAGGTGGTGGTCCCGGGGCTGTGGGGAGCCATGTGCCCCAGCGCATAAATTATAAAGCCCCAGAGAGGTGCTGGTCCAATAATTTAGAATTGCCTTTTTAACAAATGAAGAGCGGGAAACCCGCTTTGTTTTTTAAAAGTAATTTCCGCCGGATTTGCGCACCCAGCACATATTCGGCCAAACTTACTTAAAGAAAATGCTTTTTTTTGGGCCTGGGTGTCCTTGTGGGACCTTCTGAGCAGGCTTAGGGGGTCGGGGTGTTTCTACCCTGTCCCCTTTTCTTGTTTTCTACCTTTTTTTAACCTTTTACTTGTGACCCGGTAACAGAGTCACAAGATGGCTGCTAACAGTTCCTGGTTTGGAGTAATGGCAGCCAAGTAGGATGGAGCTCGTGCTTGGGAGGAGCCGCGACTCCTCCTCGATGCTCAGATATGTACATTATTATTTTTTTAACGAATTGCCCCAAACTTTCAAGACAGGAGCTGACCTAAATGAACCATTAGTTTTGAAAATTTCGCGAAGATTCGTCAAACAGCGCCAAAGATATTGGCAAATCAAAAAACGCTTTCCTAAGGATAGTAGGTTCTAACTATAACTACCTACTGGCAACTTACAGTAGGTACTAGTAGGTACTAGTAGGTACTGGCAACCTCCAGTTGGACTATATATATATATGTACTACTATTATAAAGAGAGAAGTGTGTCCTTTGAGCCAGGTAAACTCGAAAACTACACCACCAATCCAAACACCCAATACATCTTTGAAAACGTCAGGGCAAGCAGATGGACATAGGCTATATTAAAAAAACAAATATACGTTATTTAAAAAATTTAATATAAAAAAAAGTAGTCCCTTGGAAGAAGCGCCGGACGCGACGTGTGTGCTGACATCAGGAGCGCGGGGAGGAGCGGCATACAGGAGCAAGAGGAAGAGCGGGGGACATGAGCGCGGGAAGGAGCGGCGGACAGGCGGGGAGGAGCGGTGAGGAGTGGCGGACAAGCGGGGAGGAGCGGTGACGACCGACGAGGAGCGGAAGAGCGGTGAACTCAGGAGCAGGTAAGAAAGACTCCCACTGCTCATGCCTCATTGCGGGTACCGCAGCAGTGAAAGCCTTGCATGCTATGTTGGGTACATCCGGCTACCGAGTGATGCAATTCAGTGGCCTGACTTTCACCCACATCCTGAGGATACGCTACACTTTCTGTTGCCAAAGCAGCTCAGGAGCCATGTCTAAGCTGCCGACAGAGCACCAGAAGGAAGTGAGCACCCGCGGGTACGCAATGGGAGACACAATGACAACGTCGGGGCGGGCAGGGGCCCTGAAGCACCCTTAACGTCGGGGCGGGCAGGTCGGGGCGGGCGGGGGACCTGAAGCAGCCTTAACATCGGGGCGGGCGCGGGCCCTGAAGCACCCTTAACGTCGGGGCGGGCGGGGGACCTGAAGCAGCCTTAACGTCGGGGCGGGTGGGGGCACTGAAGCAGCCTTTTGCTCCCGGACAACGTCGGGACGGGCTGCTAGTATATATATATATATATATATATATATATATATATATATATATATATATATATATATATATATATATATATATATATATATATAGTCCAACTGGAGGTTGCCAGTACCTACTAGTATCTGAGGACCGCCACCCGACCCAAGAAGGCTGAGGAACTGCTGGTAAATACATTCCATGACTGCATGGAGTGACGTGGTCACTGCTACCGTCGTATCCAGTTCCCTGCATAGATTTGGGAAGAGCGGCTGGAAGTAGGTTCATGGGAGGCAGCTTTCATGAGATCTGCGCTGTGAATCTATCCTCATTATGCTCACATTCAGATTTCAACTCACAGCAAGCACACAATATCAAAGCTGCAAGAATTCCACTTTTCCGCGGTACATCAAGCTGCATGGTGGGAGTTGGAGTCTTTACCCTAAACCACGATGACGTCTCTGGGTCTAATGTGAGACAGGTGAGCCCTCTTCACGCGCAGGAGAGGCGGGACTATTTAAAAGACATTGCAGCAGTTAAATCAGAAACTGCATTTGATAAAGGTATTCACCGAAACACGTCGTGCCACACAGTTCATTAAAAGCTGCCGTACCTTGCTCCGCTGTGTCCCTCATGTCTGATTAAAATGGAGGACACCTACTTTATGATATATATTTATATATATATATGTATATACATGCTCGCTCCTGTTACACCGAGGCCGGATCACTCCTGGACGGGTGCTGTGCGTGGCAGTGCTCCACGTAATATCCTCTCTCCAACTCATTTTCTATTCATAAAGAGTTAAGCACTCGCGGGGAGAGTTTTCTGGCGTTTATTTTATCACAACAAGTAGACAAACACGTTTCGGTATTCCTTCTTTAGTGTCTACCATCGACACTGTTTACGGCCATTTTAAAGCGTGTGACATCACATTTCTTTAAACATAGACAAGCGACTTTCTTGGTACAGTAACTTTCAGCCATTTTTAAATAGTCAAATACTTTTAAACGTTATTTAATTGACAAATTCATTGATTTACTTGTGTCAGATACATTTAAAAATGCTTGGGTTGTTCTGCATGGATTTAAACATTTTATAAACATTTAAAAAAAAACATTATTCAAAAAATGAAACAGTCTTTGTGCTTCCGTTTTTAAACAGATAAGTGCTATCATACTTCATTTTTAATTTAAGTGTGATATGAAGCCTATAAAGGGCATATCATCTCTGAAACATATCTACTGACGACATTGCCCGTATTTATATGGTCTTGCGAGACCTCACCAAGCACAGTACGTTATTCAGCCGTGGATCGGCAGTTGTCACTGTATCCTACTCCTAATATCTCGCCATGTATTGGCACATCTCATACACTTGAAAGCGTTAACACTCTGGAACAAGTTAAAATCTGAATCCTATATCTAATTACCCAAATGTACTGACAATTCCTCACTTTTATTCAATCCATTAGGTGTTTTGGTCCCTAGATCAATTATATACCGAGATTCTAGTCTCCTCAATTTTCATACCTGGTCCCCACCCCTTGGCCTCGCTGAAACATTATCTAGGGCAAAATAATGCAACAGGTCCCTGTTGCTTTTAAGTTTTATGGCGAAGTGTCTTGCCACTGGGTAGTTAAAATCTTTATTTGCAATAGCACGTTGGTGTTCGAAAATCCTGATCTTTACGCTGTGCACAGTGCTGCCTACATATCTTAGCCCACATGGGCAGATGAGGCAGTATACAGCGTGTGTAGTATGACATGTTAGGAATTTAATGATCTTCTTCTTTTGTTTTAGACCTGGTACCTCGTAAGATGTTATTTTCTTACTTTTTGCACACGCCTTACATTTACTGCAGGGGTAAAAACCCTGCATCTCTCTGATTCTTCCCGTTGTCCTCTGGCCCCTAGACCAGTACATCACTGAGGCCAAAGAATGCTACAGCCATGTGAATGCTACAGCCGTGTGAGTCTCAAGATACATAGACCATTTCCTTCAGCCCTTTGTGCAGGCACTCTCTGCATATATCAAAAATAAAGGGGATTTCCTCAGAAAAATTTATGATGTAAAATGGGAAATGGACTATCTGCTTATGACTCTTGATGTAAATACATTGTACACAAGTACAAGACACACTGATGGTCTCAATGCACAACACCACTTTTTAGGGAAAAGACCAATGCCCATGTTTCAACATTCTCTGATGATTGCTCAAATGGCTGAATTCTGCATTGACAACAATGTGTTTGTGTTCAACAATCTGACTTACAAACAACTGCAGGGAACCGTCATGGGTACTTGCTTCGCCCCCAGCTGTGCGAATTTGCATATGGGCTGGTGGGAGGAGCAAGTGCTCATGGCAGTGCCCTCTGCACCGCCATGACAACATTTTTTTACTATGGAAAGGGTCCGAAGAGAGTGCTAAAATCTTCGCTGATGAGATCAACTACAACTCATTTAATCTCAGTTTCACTTGTAATACCAGTAGTACCAGTATACACTTCTTAGACCTAGAGGTTTATGTTGAGTGAGGCAAACTGCAGTCTAAAACATTTAGGAAACCCACTGCAGAAAACGCCATATTGCATGCGCACAGCTTTCACCCAACCTCTCTCAAAGAAAGTACAACTTACGACCAATACCTACGCATGTAGCAAAACTGCAGCACCACCTACAGCCTAGAACAAGCAACAGGGGAACTCTGTGAAAGACTGTCACGCAGAGGCCACAGTCAAGAAACGCTCACCAAAGCCAGAAATAAAGTAGCCAATATGTCATGCAGTGAGCTGTTACATTTGGAAACCAGCACCAATGTCACAAACACAGAAACACAGAAAAGGCATATACCAGCATACAGACACCTAGACTGATAACAGGTTTTATTGCCTACCAGGCCCAAATCATAAAAGACATCGGAACTCTGTCAGAAATGACCCTCATTGGAGCTATTGTGGGTAAGAATCCCCAAATTACGTTCAGGAGAGCAAAATCCATGATGCAGGAGATAGTGAACAACGCTCCTTGCAAAACCAAGACTAGTGGCTCATGGTTAAATTCTCCCAAGGGCTTTTTCAAATGTGCCAAATGGAAGGCCTGTAAACACAGTGTGAATACCAAGGAAGTCACCTTACACTTTAGACACTCACCTTACATCATCATCAGATATTACACATGTAAATCTGATTTTGCTGTATATGTCTTGTCATGCACCTGTGGGAAAATCTATGTGGGCAGTACCATCCACCAAGTCCACATACGCATCCTACAACATCTGAGAGCTATTGCAAAAAATGACCCCACATACCCAGTTGCACGCCACATCAATGCAGTGCATCAATGCAGCACATAAAGGCAGAGCGCAAGATCTTTCATTCTATGTGGTAGACACCATCCCCAAGAACCCCAGAGGGGGCAAAAGGTTGCTGGTGCTTAGAAGGCTGGAATCGCGCTATATCATTTTGTACAATTCCAAAATTCCCAATGGGATGAACGCAGATGAAGCACTTACTGTTCATTTATGAGGTCTCTCTCGCTGCTTGTCCTGCCTCCCTCTTCTGATACTGCGACGCCAGGACACACATATTCTATTTTACTTTTTATTTTTCATTTTCACTTCTAGCTCACTTTTTTAACCACTGTGTGTCATCTCACCCTCACTTTATGCATAGCGCCCGCCTACCCCATTGTCTCTCTATCTAGCTGTTACAAATTTGACAACAAAATTTCCCTTCCACCTATTCTAATCACTTCATCCACTAGCTGTCTGTATTTTATTCTCAGCCCACTTGAGCAGCACTGCACACATTTTTCATTTTTTATTGTATTACTGTTATGTAAGCCGCTTTTGACTGGGTGTAACCACACTGGTCATTGTACCTTAGGCAATTGAGTCACCTTCTCCCGGACGATTCGCGTACTTACGCACAACGCCAGTCTTTACATTAAAACATTGAATTTATTGATTTTGACTCTTTGACTATTTAGCCCACATGGGCACGCGAGTGACCCTCCTATAAGGTGGACCTCTCTTGACAGACCTTAGCACTCAGCGCTTACTTGCAGTGTCAACAGTTACACACCTGCGGTAATCCATTCAATACACGCATACCTCTGGCATCTACACCACCTTAACATTAAACAATCCTGTGCAACTGTCTTTACATAAGGCAATCTGTGGAACAAGCCTCCTGCCTTACTCACACTTTTCATTTAGTTAAAACACACATGCAAAGTGGAGACTAACAGGCGCGTAAATGTTTTCTCCATCTCCACACTACAAAACTTTGTGATGTCACACATGAGCAGATACGATCACCCTATCAGTAACACTGTTTAAAGTCTATTTTCTTCGTGTAAACATTACGTCTTAAATATGTTTACATTTACATTGTTTTTGTTATTGAGTGTATTTATACTGCAAATGCGTGCATATATTGTACGATTCTTTTTCACTTTTGCACTGTCATGCACGTTATACATTAGGAAACCACTATGTCTACAGTGGTGTTCGTGTGGTATCCATAGCAATGTTGCATGAGAGAAGTGTATTTATTCTGTAAACTAGTGTGTGCTAGAAGTAGTGACCAAGGCGGTACGGAGCCGAACCGCGTCTTTCCTTTGTTGGATCATTAAAAGACTTTGAGCCAGTATTTCACGAAGTCTGTGCCTGACTGTTCTTCATCGCCAGGACTGGAAGAAAAAAAAAAAATATATATATATATTCACTGAAAAAACCATAGGTTTCAACCACGTTATAGTTAGGAATTAGCATTTAAAAAACCTTAGAAATTCACTGAAAAAACAATATGTTTCACACATGTTATAGTTAGCTGGACATTTCACTCATACAAAACCTTTGAAATTCCCCGTTATAGTTAGTTCAGCTAACTATACCTTGGGCGCCCGCAATGCACTGTCGATGACGTCACATATTACATCACTCATGACATGGTCAGTGACATCACTCATGACAACACTCATGACATCTCAAATGTCATCACTGATGACATCATCCAGTAAATGTGTATTTCTGTAAAGTATAAATACTTTGCATATATATCTATGCCAAGGTGTATTGAAGAATGAGTGCATTTACAAGTGCCTGAAGTGATTATTTAGTAGGTGCGTGACTGACTGTATAAGTGAGTGATTGAACGTGTCTTACTGAATGCATGGGTTAGTGACTAAACTGTGTGAAAGTCTGTATTAGTCTCTCAGTTGGTGTGTACGCAGCTGCATGGGTTGGTGAGTAGCTACATGAATGTGTATATGGGTTATTAGTTTGTTTTTTGAGTATCAGTATGAGTGTCTGTATGGTTCGGTGGGGGATATTACTTAGCATATAGATGCATGAATGAGTGACTCACTGTTTGTATGTGTTTTGAAGACAGCATGTGTGCAGAACTGTATGGGTGGATGAGTGTGTGTATGGGTGTGTTAGTGAGTGAATGACTGTCACAATAGTGTCTGTATGAGTAACTACATATATGTAAACTAGTATATGTGAGAATTGATGTATATAAGTGTTTATATATGAGAGTGAGAGATTGGACGAGATCCTGTATAAATAAGTATGTGTTTCTATAAGCGATTGTTTAAGAGAATAAGTATGTGTATGTTTCTCTAAAAGTAAGTGTAGTGGTGTGTGTATAGCTGAATATGCAAATAAATGGATGTTTGATAGTTTATTTGCATGTGTGAGTATGTGTGTGAGTAACTCTATGGATGAGTGTTGGTGTGTAACAGGATGTATAGGTGTATGAGTACATATGATGAGTGAGTAAATGTATGAGTGACTATATAGAACTGTTGGTGAATGAGTGATTGTGTATGTAGATTTTGGAATTACTGAATAGGTTGTTCTAACTGGTATTGGTATCTCCATTTTTTGAAAATTGTAGTTTCTATTTTTGAATGTGTGTATCAAAGTTATATTACGCTGAGAGGAGGACTGCCACTCTTTCACAAGGATGATGTCATCAGTGATGTCATCAGTGATGTCATTTGAGATGTCATGAGTGATGTCATGAGTGATGTCACTGAACATGTCATGAGTGATGTAATAAGTGACGTCATCAGCAGTGCATTGCGGGTGCGTGAGTTATAGTTAGCTGAACTAACTATAACGGGGAATTTCAAAGGTTTTGTATGACTGAAATGTCCAGCTAACTATAACATGTGTGAAACCTATGTTTTTTTTCAGTGAATTTCTAAGGTTTTTTAAATGCTAATTCCTAACTATAACGTGGCTGAAATCTATGTTTTTTTTCTGTGAATTTCAAAGGTTTTTGAAATGCTAATTTTTTAAAGGTATTCATTATTATTATTATATTTCTGTCTTTGTATACTAATTTCCTACTTTTTTATTATAATTATTTATAGTTATTTTATTTTTTAAGTTATATTTCACATTCTTAATGTAAAATAATAACAAAAAAAAGTCTAAAATATATTTTTTATTAATTTTTTTTATCCAAATTTATGAAAATTAAATTCTATATATTTCATTTTTGTATAATTGTACTGTATGCGTACGGTGATCGCACATACCTTGTACAAGTAATCATGCGCGTACCAATGCATACGTTCGCATCGACGCTCCCGTGTGACATCATGTACGACGCCCCGTCCGCGTGCAGCGTGAAAGCTTGTAATGGTTTAAAAACATATATTTATGTATTTAATGTACATACTAAAGAAAGACCCTATCTAGGATAATCATGAAAATACTTTTTTTTAACTTTTAATAACCGTATATTACTTTTGAAAGCAATTCCGCAAAATAACGTAAACGCACAGTAAATGCACTATAATTGTATGCAAAGCCATGTGAGCATAAAAGGAAAGTTTTGATTCGTTCATAATACTTCATACCTAAACTGTTGAAAAACCCTTCCTATTTTGATCATTCTACTTGGACTTTCTCAAGAGAAGCATCTATTCTGTGGAGCTGTACTCCTTTAGAACTAAACTATACAATGGCTGCTCTAGTAGCAAAAAAAGTACAATATCTCTATTCACCTTACCTGGTCCAAACTACTACATGTGTTGTAGTGAAATGCAAAGAATACTGGAACACTCAGTATATTTATCTTTTAACATTTTCTAATCTATATAAAAGATACAAACAATCTTTGTATCATTGACATGCGTACATAACGGAAATAAGAAAGAACAATCATTTAATAACATACCCCACTCTATCTCCATTCCTTATCTATTATTTAGTCTAATGCTACTAATTACCTACTCCTTCATCTTTCGAACTAGCCTCTCCTCTGGTGTTTATCTGCAACCTTTGTGCTTTCTCTTCAGGAATATCTCTGAAGTAATTCAAAACGGGTCTGAACTCCAGATTGTCGTCGGTGAAGTGCGCACTCGTTAGGGAGCGTGTGCCTCACGAAAGATTTCACACAGGTGTGTGGTAAATGACTAGACAGCCACTGCATCTTTCCTCGACACGGCCATTTTTGAATTCCTCTGTTGCACTAAAGCACTTCAAATCTATTAGAAATAAAGCATATCTTAAATGTTTTTTTCTAAGAGCAATTTCTTACGTTAATATGAAACATTTCAAAAAATCATAAAATAACAAAGCATTATGATTAATTTCCATACACTGTAAATAATATTACTTACAAATATATGCTGACAAAATATACACCAAAAACTCGTTATTGCTTTCACATACTTTTCTGCATGGCCAAATAGTATGCGTCACATTCTTACTTTGCAAATTGTCCAATAGTAATCCTGAGCATCTGTCTCCCAGCCTTTTGATCCAAAACCACCTAAATCAAATCCTCCGTCCGCCCGTCTTCATCCCTCAACCCAATGCTAATCAACATCTACTTGGCCACTGTTAGAACTGGGGGTCTCTAGTTGGCAGAGGTAGGTACCCCTGTCCAAATAGGGACCCTTGCTTCTAGTCAGGGCAAGGAGATAACCCTCTTAGATAACCCCTGCTCGCCCTCTAGGTAGCTTGGCCTGAGCAGTCTAGGCTAACCAGAGGCAATGCGTAAAGTATTTGTACCAACACTCACAGTAACACAGTGAAAACACCACAAACTGATTCCACAACAGTTTAGGAAAATAAAGATATTTATTCTAAACTACACAAGACCAAAACGTCAAAAATCCAACATACACAGTTCAAGAATATGGTTTCAAAAGGGTTCTTCAGGTTGTAATCAAAGTTCTTTAAGTTGCGTTAAAATAATCCACAGATGCGTGCAAAGTTCACAGTTGCGTCACGTTTACTCACAGTACCTTTTAGATGCAACAAAGTTCCACAAGCAGGAAGCTGGTGCGGTGGAAAACAAGCGATGCGTTGCTCCTGAGACCCTGGGGAGGCGATGCAACAGCCCCGCTGCAGCAGCGGACGTGTTGCGACAAATCCGGTCTGTATGGGGAGGAAGGCCGCTTGCGTGGATTCCGGTGCATAGGTTCCGTAGGAAGTCTGTTCTCGCAAAGGCACGATGCGATGATCTCGTAGGGGCTGCGATGATCTCCGGGGCGACGATGCGCAGTCCAGCGGTGATCCTCTCTCTCGCAGCTCCTCGATGCGATGGTTCTGCGACGATGTTCGTAACGACGTGATGCGGTCCGCAAGCAAGCGGTGCGGCGATCTCACCCAGCGATGACAGGCTCTGCGACGACACTCGCAGCGATGTTCGATTCTCCCGCACCGGTCTGGTGCGTCCCGCAAACGAAGGATGCGACGGCTCCGGCAGCGGCGTCAGGCGCTGCGCCGATCTCGACCTTCGTAGCGGCGGGAAACTTCTCGCACTGTCGGGGATGCGCTCCGCAAGCGAGCGATGCGACACTTTTCAGCTTCAAAAGTCTCTCAAGCTTAGTTTCAAGCTTCCCAGCTCAGGTTCAACTTCCAGAGGCCCCACAACTGGATCAAGCACTCTAGGAAGGACAGAACTCTCTCAGCAGAGTTCAGGGAGACTGGGGGTGAAGTCCTTTTGTTCCTGGGACTTCAAAAACAGGGAGCCAGCTCTTCTCAGGCCCTTGGAGATTCCTTCAAGACAGGGGACACAGCTCACAGCAAAGTCCTTCCCCTCTCCTTGGAAGCAAAGCAACAGCAGGTCAGTCCAGCAGAGCAACAGCAGGACAGTCTTCCTTCTTCAGAGTCAGCTTTCTCCTTGGCAGAGGTTCTTTCTTGGTTCCAGGATGATCTAATTTTCTGTTGTCAGGGGTCCTGTACTTATACCCCTAAAGTCTTTGTTCTCTCTGTGCATGTGGGCCCTGAGCCCGGTCTGAACCAGTTCTGGGTGGATCCTGAGCACTTTGTTTTGCTGGCTGCATCTTTCCTTTCAGAGTGAGGGGCAGGGTCCTCAGCCGCCCAGCAGGAGGTGGAGCCAGCATTGTGGCAGGCAGGCACAGCCCTATTCAGCCCAGGTGCTAACTCCTCCCACCACTCAGGTTGCAATTGCATTCATTCAGCCTAGTGCTGACTCATCCAGCCTCTGGGGGAATTCCCCAGCCCCTGTCACTCACAAACCAGACAGTCAATACACAAACAGGCCCAGGCACACAGAAGGGTCAGAAAAGAGAACAGCAACTTTCTAAAAGTGCCCGTTCTCAAACACAGGATTTAAAAACCACCTTTCCTAAAAGATGTGTTATTAAATTCTGAGTTCAGGGATACTAGATACTTATGTCCTATCTTGTTCCTATGGGAAGAAATGCTGTTAACCACTGTAGCCAGCATCCCCCATGTTAACCTATGGAGCAAGATAGCCTTACAATAGTGAAAAACGAAAAGGGTTGTAATTCACTACCAGAGCATGTTACCTGCACCAGTACATGCTCTACCTTTCACATACACTGCACCCTGCCCAGGGGGGTACCTTGGGCCTTCCATAGGGGTGACTGATGTGCACAAAAAGGGAAGGGTTAGGCCTGGTCAGTGGGGGCACTGGCCAGGCGGACATGGCAGTTTCTAAACTGCCCATAAGCACTGCAGTGGCAGGCCTGAGACACCATTTTAGAGCTACTCCTGTGGGTGGCACAATCAGTGCTGCAGGCCCACTAGTAGCATTTGCCATCACCAGCCCTGGCACACCCAGTGCACTTTACTAGGGACTTCATGGTGATGCAAATATGCCAAACATGTATATCCAATCAGAATAACAATTTAAACAGAGAGCATATGCACTTTAGCGCTGATCAGCAGTGGTAAAGTGCGCAGAGTCCTATTGCCAACAGCCACGGGTCAGGAAAAATAAGGGAGGAAGAAGCAAAAAGTTTGGGGATGACCCTGCAAGAAGGGCCAGTTCCAACACAACCCCCTTCCAGCCTAAAGCCAGGGTAGACCAAACGATACCTCGATGGGATTCCCTGCTTAAGGCGATAGAACACGGAACCTGGCCCAAACAGCAGGGCACTATTCCTGTTCTACGCCATCCTGAACCTAGTTGGATCACTCCATCCATACTCTCAGGGTCCACCATACCAATCCATGTGGAACCCTTCTCCTCACCTGTGGACACCACCTGTGCAGCACCTAACCTTAATTTCCTCACAGGTGTGTCCCAACAGACCAACAGCAAGCCACAGTGACCACCAAAAGTGATCAGGGATGAGATCCAGGCCTCACGCCTCTCATGGCTCTCAAACCCCTGTGGCGTCAAAGGGTGGGGGGCTGTAGCCCCAGGTGCTTGGCACCCTTTGTCCACTCCCTCTCTTGTCAGGTCAGGTCTGACACTCTGGCACTGACCCACCAGTCCCGGACCTGTATCCGGTGGCTGGACAGGAGGCTGGGGTGGGCTTCCCCACAACCGGCCCTCCTCTTCCTTGGGGCTCTGTACCCTCCAACCTGGAGTGGTACCCCCTTCTAGAATAGCCAGGGCACCTGTGGCAGGTGTCCTGTGCCATTCACCCACCAGTTCAGGGGTTCTATCCTGCAACTGGTATTCCAGGTCAGGTGGGACACCCCGGACCTGGCCCTCAAATCTAGGCTCCAATGCCTCCAGATCAGACAACACCTGAACCTGGCTTCCCCACCCAGGGACCAACCCCTGCAGTGGAACACTTGCCTGGCGCACCAGGACTTCTGGGGACTCACATAGTACTTCCTTGAGGGTGACACACAACTCATGTGTCCTGTGACAGTCTGCCTGGCGCAGATCTCCCGACCCCTGTCCACCTGACAGTGCGGGAAGATCCCCCAGGACAGAGGTAGTGTCACCATGGTCACTCCTGGGAGACTCAGCCCTTCTGACTGGTCCCTGACCCACTGGTTCTCCAACTGGGGACTCCTTCCCCCTCTCACCCCTCAGTCTGGACTTCTGTACCCTCCCAAATGGAGCGGCACTGCCAGACACCAGAACTGATGGAGGCCTGGTTACAGGCACTCCCCTTTCAACAGACACTAGGAGAAACTCCTCAAATGGCCTACAGGCACAGTCTAGGCCCCCAACCTGGTGTTCCCTCAAGGAACCCTCCAGGCCCTGAGACTGGGTTTCGGGCACCGTGAGACACACCGTCCCACACTCATTCCTTCTCCACTGAGACCGGACATGAGCCCCTACACCCCTCCCACTACACTGGGACCTAACTGGGCTACACTGAGCCTCTTCCACCTCACAGGTCTGGAAGATATCTAAGCCACTCCTTTTGGGATCACTCCCCAATGCCTCCTCAGACTCTCTGGCATCCACCAAGAGGTCTGCCTCCAACGCAAGCTCCCTGGGATCAGAGAATTCACACTCCACCGGGTGTTGGCATAGCTCTGGAAAACAGGGACTTATAATATGCTCTCCAACAAATGAATCACACAGCCCCCCACAGTTGTTAACCAAGCTACCCTTTGCCTCACCCTCCAGTGCCTCACACAAGTACCCCACACCACTCTCCTGAGACTGGCAAGACAGTATCTGACTGTCTCTGTCACACAACCCACACTCTTCAGGCTGGTCTTCACACACACACACCAAGGTTTCTACCATGGGGGAACCCCTCTCCCTGTACCTCTCATCTAGAGTCAGTAGGGTGTCCATCCCACCACTAGGAATATGGTCCCCCGTGCCAGTCCCCCAATCTACTTCAGGGACACTGCACTCCACTGGAACTACATCATAAACCTGAATCCCCTGGTGTATGTTGACCCCCTCCCTCAAGTCAGGCGCCACATCTCTGGGTGTTTGTACCTTTCTCTCCGCACTAGATATCATAATCATGCTGCCACCATCTGAGCTTGACTCCACCTCCAACTCAGCAAAGCTCACCTCTTGAGCTACCCATGTTTCTTCTTCAGCTGAGACCCTCATGGCCTCATGCCTCTTGAGCTCCATCTCAAGTTTCCTCATTCTTAATTCATGGGCCAAGGTCAATTTCAATTCCTCCAGGGCACGGGCATGTTTGCTCTCCTCCGCCGCCCTTTCTTTTTCCATTTGCTTCATCTTCATTTCAAGCCTCAACATTTCTAACTTATGATCTCTAGCCCTTTGGTTTTCCTCCAACTCCTCTGGGGAAAAACTTTCAGCTGAATGGTTGCTGCCAGCCCTTGAGGCTGCTCTGGACACAGGCAGATCCTGAGGCCTGAAACCATTCCTTTGTGCATCCTCATCCACTTCTGCATCATCTGTCTCCCCAGCCTCTTTGGTCTCCCACCAGGCCCTTACGGCCTTCTGTAGCTCCTCCTTTTTGGAGCTGCGCTTCATGGGACATCCAAAGCTCCTGCAGAACTGCCTGAGTTGACCTACTTTGTAATCACTTAACATTTCAATATCAAACTCCAATTCTGCGACATCACTTGCTGGTTTACCATTCAGAGACATGATGCTTGGATTCTTTCAGGGTTACGATCAAAAATAGAACAAAAAAACTTAACCGTAGTATGCGGTGGCGTAGTGGTCTGCACTCACTAGTGATGTACACCAATTACTGTGGGTCAAGTACAAATACAAGTTCAGATCCCACCGCTGCCACCAATGTTAGAACTGGGGGTCTCTAGTTGGCAGAGGTAGGTACCACTGTCCAAATAGGGACCCTTGCTTCTAGTCAGGGCAAGGAGATAACCCTCTTAGATAACCCCTGCTCGCCCTCTAGGTAGCTTGGCCTGAGCAGTCTAGGCTAACCAGAGGCAATGCGTAAAGTATTTGTACCAACACTCACAGTAACACAGTGAAAACACCACAAACTGATTCCACAACAGTTTAGGAAAATAAAGATATTTATTCTAAACTACACAAGACCAAAACGTCAAAAATCCAACATACACAGTTCAAGAATATGGTTTCAAAAGGGTTCTTCAGGTTGTAATCAAAGTTCTTTAAGTTGCGTTAAAATAATCCACAGATGCGTGCAAAGTTCACAGTTGCGTCACGTTTACTCACAGTACCTTTTAGATGCAACAAAGCTCCACAAGCAGGAAGCTGGTGCGGTGGAAAACAAGCGATGCGTTGCTCCTGAGACCCTGGGGAGGCGATGCGACAGCCCCGCTGCAGCAGCGGGCGTGTTGCGACGAATCCGGTCTGTATGGGGAGGAAGGCCGCTTGCGTGGATTCCGGTGCGTAGGTTCCGTAGGAAGTCTGTTCTCGCAAAGGCACGATGCGATGATCTCGTAGGGGCTGCGATGATCTCCGGGGCGACAATGCGCGGTCCAGCGGTGATCCTCTCTCTCGCAGCTCCTCGATGCGATGGTTCTGCGACGATGTTCGCAGCGACGTGATGCGGTCCGCAAGCAAGCGGTGCGGCGATCTCACCCAGCGACGACAGGCTCTGCGACGACACTCGCAGCGATGTTCGATTCTCCCGTACCGGTCTGGTGCATCCCGCAAATGAAGGATGCGACGGCTCCGGCAGCGGCGTCAGGCGCTGCGCGGATCTCGACTTTCGTAGCGGCGGGAAACTTCTCGCACTGTCGGGGATGCGCTCCGCAAGCGAGCGATGCGACACTTTTCAGCTTCAAAAGTCTCTCAAGCTTAGTTTCAAGCTTCCCAGCTCAGGTTCAACTTCCAGAGGCCCCACAACTGGATCAAGCACTCTAGGAAGGACAGAACTCTCTCAGCAGAGTTCAGGGAGACTGGGGGTGAAGTCCTTTTGTTCCTGGGACTTCAAAAACAGGGAGCCAGCTCTTCTCAGGCCCTTGGAGATTCCTTCAAGACAGGGGACACAGCCCACAGCAAAGTCCTTCCCCTCTCCTTGGCAGCAAAGCAACAGCAGGTCAGTCCAGCAGAGCAACAGCAGGACAGTCTTCCTTCTTCAGAGTCCGCTTTCTCCTTGGCAGAGGTTCTTTCTTGATTCCAGGATGATCTAATTTTCTGTTGTCAGGGGTCCTGTACTTATACCCCTAAAGTCTTTGTTCTCTCTGTGCATGTGGGCCCTGAGCCCGGTCTGAACCAGTTCTGGGTGGATCCTGAGCACTTTGTTTTGCTGGCTACATCTTTCCTTTCAGAGTGAGGGGCAGGGTCCTCAGCCGCCCAGCAGGAGGTGTAGCCAGCATTGTGGCAGGCAGGCAGAGCCCTATTCAGCCCAGGTGCTAACTCCTCCCACCACTCAGGTTGCAATTGCATTCATTCAGCCTAGTGCTGACTCATCCAACCTCTGGGGGAATTCCCCAGCCCCTGTCACTCACAAACCAGACAGTCAATACACAAACAGGCCCAGGCACACAGAAGGGTCAGACAAGAGAACAGCAACTTTCTAAAAGTGCTGTTCTCAAACACAGGATTTAAAAACCACCTTTCCTAAAAGATGTGTTATTAAATTCTGAGTTCAGGGATACTAGATACTTATGTCCTATCTTGTTCCTATGGGAAGAAATGCTGTTAACCACTGTAGCCAGCATCCCCCATGTTAACCTATGGAGCAAGATAGCCTTACAATAGTGAAAAACGAAAAGGGTTGTAATTCACTACCAGAGCATGTTACCTGCACCAGTACATGCTCTACCTTTCACATACACTGCACCCTGCCCAGGGGGGTACCTTGGGCCTTCCATAGGGGTGACTGATGTGCACAAAGAGGGAAGGGTTAGGCCTGGTCAGTGGGGGCACTGGCCAGGCGGACATGGCAGTTTCTAAACTGCCCATAGGCACTGCAGTGGCAGGCCTGAGACACCATTTTAGAGCTACTCCTGTGGGTGGCACAATCAGTGCTGCAGGCCCACTAGTAGCATTTGCCATCACCAGCCCTGGCACACCCAGTGCACTTTACTAGGGACTTCATGGTGATGCAAATATGCCAAACATGTATATCCAATCAGAATAACAATTTAAACAGAGAGCATATGCACTTTAGCACTGATCAGCAGTGGTAAAGTGCGCAGAGTCCTATTGCCAACAGCCACGGGTCAGGAAAAATAAGGGAGGAAGAAGCAAAAAGTTTGGGGATGACCCTGCAAGAAGGGCCAGTTCCAACTGCCACCCTCACACAAGTAGCCCACCCTCACAATTTAACAATATCTCCTATGCCAACAACACCCAGCTCATCCTCTTCCTCACCAAAAAGCAACATACCACCAAAAGCAACCTCCACGACACAATGAAGGACGTCACCAACTACATAAAGAGCAGCTCTCTAAACATGAACTCATACAAAATGAAGGTACTCATCCTCAGACCCACCCCCTCAGCCTTGGACGACTCCTCCTACCTAACTACACTGTGGACAGTACCAACACCTACCAACCATGTCCACAACATAGGATTCATCCTCTACTCCTCCCTCTCCATATATAAGCAAGTCCATACCATCTCCTCGTTCAGCTATAACACACTCCACATACTTAGCAACATTTACAAGTGGATCCTAACCAAAAGAAGAAGAACAGTGACACAGGCCCTCATCAGCAGCAGACTACACTGTGACAAAACACTCTACACAGCAATTCCAGCCAAACACCTGCAACAACTACAACAAATCCAAAACAACTCCACCTGATAGATCATCAATGTTCCCTGCTGCAGACATATCACCCACCACCTGATCTAACTACACTGCCTCAATATCGACAAGACGATCACCTTCAAGCTCCTCACCCTCACTTACAAAATACTCTAAAACACCAGACTAATCTACCTTAACAGCAATAATCCAGAAAGGCCAAATTTTGATCTTAAAATTTTGACTTTAAAAATATTAGGTAGGAATTTGGTAACTCTTTAGGCAAACGTTGCTTAAAAACTGGGGAACATCCTTTACAACGCGGATGTTACACCGCAGTTCCCTTACGACGCAACTTTTACAACGCAAGTTGTAACAACGAATTGCGCTGGGGGGCGCTCCAGGATAGTAAATAGTTTATTTACTATCCAACTCCTTCCCTACTATCCACGGTGACTGGAGTTGGAATAGTAAATGTAACTATTCACTATCCAGCCCCCAACAACGCAAGTCGTGGTAACGACTTGCATTCTAAAACATGCGTCGTAAAGTATTGCGATGTAAAACATCACGTTGTAACGACATACATCCTTAAAAACTAGTTGACTATCATTACAATGTATCCAACCTTTCAGACATCTTAAATAAACAGTGTAATGTCCAGATGTTGTAGAAAGTCCATCATGAAAAATTATTGCAACAGCTACAAAAGTTCTTCCTGATATTGAAACTTGACCAGCTACAAATTTTTTTATTAAAGTTTCCAATTTTCTTCCATCACCTCTACAACGTTGCAGCATTAAAATTACATACTGTCCATATCTTTGTATAAATAATGTTGATGACATTTCTGATTTACATTGGCTACACTCCATGTTTTGACTTGCTCCTCTAATTAGATTGTTAAAAGACAATGATTCACATTCAGGTAAAGTCAAATATATGAATCTTTCAGTGTCTTTGTTAGTGATACATGTAAACAAACAATTTTCACAGTCATGTTGCCATTTATAAGAAAGGCCAAAAAGGTTTTCAATATTTATACCTTCATCTTCCAGTACAGCAAGCATAAACATTAAAAATTCCTGACAATCTTGCTGAATATTTGGCGTAAATTGACTAGAACCAGAATATACGTCCAAAACATTTCGAATATCAGAAACACTTTGTATTTTACTTTTATCACTACTACATTTCTCATAAACAGAATACAACAACAAACAGAATCTTTTGTCCCGATTTTCAAAAATTTGCTGTTGCAAACTTTCAAGAACAAAAAACAAGATTAACAACTACATTATCATAGCAGTTGACACCACAACTATTTTCAAACCGATAACCAACATTCTCTTCAACACTGTCCTTATTCTTTTTGCTTGCAGGCGCAACCTCATCTTGTTTTTTTTCTTTCTCTACATTTTCACTACAAATATTCTCAAATCTTCTTGTTCTACCTACCACACGCTTTTCAAATACTGGATTTTGACCTAAATTAGGCGCATATTCTCTTCTAACCTATTATACTCTTTCACACAATTTACATTTGCACTAACCTTTGTCTCATCAAAATCAATTAAGTACAATCCAGATAAAGTTCTGACTCGAGACAAAGCAACATATGCCATACCCTCTTTAAACACAGTACTTCCAATATTCACTAAAGCACTATCTACACTTAAACCTTGAGATTTATGAATGGTCACTGCATACGCCAAAGAAACAGGAAACTGTTTTCTGAGAACATACAAATCTTTTACAAGAAAAAAACGAGCTGAACAACGACTAAATTGTTGTACTTCTTCAATTTGATCAAATTTCATTTTCAAAAATTTAACACGATCTCTATTTACGTAATTAATTAAATCAACAACTTTCCCCATTGCTTCATTTACTAAACCTTTTTCCACATTCAAATTACGTCGTAAAATTACCCTACAGTTTACACATGCATACAAATTCTTTTCTAAACCAGCAGTTTTACTAATCGATTTCTCTAAAGAATCCAATTTCCTCTTCAACTTTTCACTCAAAATAATAGTGATTCCTTCATGTTCTATTTTATCAATGGCTTCCAATTTTAAAATGTCTTCATTTTCCAACTTCAACATTTCTTCATTGAATTTAGAACATTCACGTAGTGTTGGCATTAAGCAGATTACAAATTTATTTTCTGCAATTGTCATGTATATTTTCTCTGGTACAATATTTTCATTCAGAAACAGAATTGGAAAGTAATCGTCTCTGTAAATCTTGTTTGCCACATGCAGTCATTTTTCCAATTCTTATATCTTGAAGAATAGTTCCATAATCAATATAATTTGCTTGTCGCATATTTCTAATAAGTTCCTGATACTCAAAATATGACCAAATGTTTACATTTCCAATACTCCCCAAAGACTTTCTAGTATCTTCATGCAGCAGTGTTTTAAACACTGGTTGTCCTTTTACAAGAGTAAGTTGTAGAAGATCTCCAAACACTATGACGTGCTTTCCTCCAAATCATACGTCACACTCTGTTTTAAGAATTTTCTGCATTCTTAAATGCACAAAAGCAAACATTAAGTTTGATATCAGGCTTACCTCAACAATAATAAGAACTTTCATTTTTCTCAAAACTCTTGAAACTTCACAACAAGCTTCTCCAGATAAGCTTGTGGTATTCTAATTTGTTTTCGTGCTCTACTGGTAGCATTAATAAACGATGTAAAGTATTTCCTTTAATATTGTGGGCTGCTAATCCAGTTGGAGCAGTGACAACACAAGACAAATGTGACGCAGTTATTTTGTGTAGAAAACTTCTGATTACTTTAATTAAAAAACTTTTGCCTGTTCCAGCTTGTCCACTCACGTACATCCGGATAGGTTCAAATGATGAGCAAGAGCACTCTTGCTTCTCATGAAGTAATCCATGGTCAATCTGTTCTCTCTCCTGCTCATATATTTCTTTTTTGCTCAAGATTTAGTTGTTCTTCCAAATATCCTAAGTTTCTAACATCTTCTTGACCTTGATACATTGCTGTTTCCACCTCTTCCATGGCCGTTGCTGCTTCATTTTGAACAATTGGATTCTTCTAGTGGGTACTGACTCAACAGAGCAGAAGTTTGACCCTCTTGAGAACTGTCTCTAGCAATCTCAGCTGCAATTGTAGCTTCTTGCTCAATTTCGTCATTCAACATTTTCACATAAATAGCAAAGACAGCACATTGTATAGTATCTTTAGTTGCATTGAAAGAATCTTTATAGCTCTCGAAATCTCCAAGTAATTCCAATTCTGAACGCCATGGTTTGAAAAGTTGCAAAAGAGCTAAATAGTAAAATTCCCTTTTGTCAGGTGTTTCGCAACTCAGTTTACGGTGATTAATCAAATGACCTTTTTTTTGTTTCACCAGACATCCTTCAAAACCAATCACAGCATATGTACTATTATTGATGTTTTCTGTAATATTCTGTTTAAAAATATAGTTTTGCAGCACTTCATAGAGACAAATGTTCTCAAGATGATGACTTCTATTTGGATAATATGTATCCAACATATTTGTTTTCACAATATCTGTACTTTCTGGCTCTTTTTCAGCTAAATATTCAACTTCTTGTACAGATTTAAGAACTCGGTTACGTGTTCCAGCAAGACCTAGACTCACCCAAATGATTCTTCTTGATTTGGAGTATAGACTTGCAGATGAGAGGCGATCCGAGCATTCATACGCTCCAATTTCTCGATGAGATGACATCTTCAAACTGTAAGTATATAATTTCTAACTTAGACTCTTCTCATGGGAAATCTCTTCCCACATTTCCTTCAATTCCGTCTTTTCTGATTTTGTTATGTATGATGTTACATATCGAGCAACAGCAATGAAATTGTCTGCAACATATTGAAAATCCATGTTAGCATTCCACATGGACAAAATGACTGGGTTATAGTCATTTATGTATTTTGACTCTTCATTTCTTCTTAAGTTGTAGGTATTTTTTGGAGACTTTCTTGTGATAGTATGTCGCAAAGATGACATAAAACTGTTCACTCTTCCTTTCGATATTACTGGACGTGGAAATGCAAAACGACATTTGGTGTAGAATTTTGTCCTTAGATTTGTACTTTCGACGATAGTATTTCCCACAAAGATGGCTTTGGAATCATAAAACTTGTTGTCTTAAGTCCTTATCTTGTGTACTTTTTGGTATATCACATGTAGCATATTCTTCAATAAAAGACAACACAGTATCACCTGAGTCTGTACCAAATTTGGAAGCATCTTTGATCTATATTAGCATGTGTATGTGAGGAGCACCTTTTGCTTGATACTCCTTTCTCCAAAATAAGTCCAAAACCTATCCAAGAGGAGGATTTTTTTCATTGCTGATAAAAGACATCATAGCTTCAAATCTATGATTGAAATACCTGCATAAATTAACTGGATCCAAAGAGCACAAATCTACAGGTGTCTTGTATTCAATATTTAGTATATATTGATTTGCCTCTCGAAGAAATTGAACTAAATCATCCCAAGCACATTCAGCACAGCTTAGAGTAAGGAACCATGTAGGAGTTCCTATGTTCCTTAGCATACATTTCAGCTCTCCATGACGACGGTACCAGTACTCATTAGTACCACGCTGACACGCCATGGGATTAATTAGCTGAGATTCCAAAACATTATCTTTTTGCACTACTTTATCCATAAATTCCTTTGCCGAAACATTTTGAAGATGTACACCTGTTTTTAATATATGGTTTACTGCATAAGAAAGCCCAGACAAATCACTCTCAAACAAAAGATGAAACGAATACGGAATATATTGTCGAAATCTTGGATCTTCTGCATATAATTTTGATGTCCGGTATTCAGAAGCAGGAATCTGCACAGGTCGGTCATCATATCGTCCTCCTTTTCCTGTGGGAAACAACTGAGGGAAACAACGAGCTTTCAAGCTTTTTTCCCATACACTAATGGGACTTCCTTTTGCTTCTTTCATCTGGAATAACTCTATAGTATTCCCCATCACTTATTTAGAATGCAGTGGATGAACACTGTAATGTTCGTAGATTTCTTCAGTTCTGGACACATCCACTTTTTCAATTTGTCCAGATGGCAAGTCACTATCTTCTTCTACAGTTATTTCTTCTTCTCTCACATACACATTTCTGTAATATTCATTATTCTTTACCAGATACAACATTGACTTTTTCACTTTCTTAACATCCACTAATTCTTGCCAGATTTTCTTACTCTTAGTAGGAACGCCATTACCAAGAATAGATAAAGGCTCATCCTCTACATTTTCTACACCAATTGTTTCAATATTTTTCTATAAATCTAGAGGCAAATATACAACCCTTCCCTTTAATCCCCTCTGTAAATCAGAAGGAGGCAATTTTCCTGTCTTAGGCTCCATACGAACAATAGCCTGAAATGGATGCACACATTGAATAAGAATAGATTCATAGGTATTAAAATCCATCAGTTCAGGAAGAATATTTACCAATTTAAGATTATTATGCACAGCTCTAGCAGGCATTTTGTTCTCATCTAATTTGTTATAAAAATATTTACAAATACGCTGATCAGAACCCAAATTAAAACAATTCTCTACCAACAAATAAGTTGCAAAATCCTTCCACTCATTATTATTTTCCTTTTCACTCTTTAAATACAAATCAACACTTCTGGTCTGATTTTTATAATGAGTTCATCGACAACAGACTCAACAATAATTTGGCCTTTCTCCTGAAATCACCTTAAACTTTGTAATTTCTTGCTCAAAATTATCTGTACTACAATGTTGTACATTCTATTCTACATTTCATCTATTAATATCTCAATTTCTGCACTGTCTTCCTCAGGACCAAAATAACTAACATCAATCTCATCACAAACGTTCTTTACATTTGATACAGATCCATGCAAAAGAGCACTGTTCAACTTTTTTAACAGTAGAGCTGGACTTTTTGCATAATACAATCTTCTGACTAATTTCCTCATTTCAGAACGATGTACTGCTAACATCCTGAAATGGTGAAAAACACATCGACATACTTTTTTAGAAACACAAGCCAGAGAATGACCTTGCAAACCAGTATTTTCTCTTACTCTGCAAGGGTCTAGTACTTGCAACATCTTAATCTTTTGTTTCACACTTTTCTTTGTATAGTTCTGTAAGAAATTGCGTAAAAAATAAATAGATTCTTGCCGTACACTACAATTCCAAGTGTACACTGGAGCTTTAGGACGTGTCCCTAAAACTTCATCAGCTAACAACTCTTCTGCATTTCTAGGAACAATTTCTCAATAGGACAACCATTTCTTACCTCATAAGCACGATCACAAGTGTCAACTGCATGCAACAAATCATTACTCTGAAGATAACATTCTTCATTAAAAAAAGGCTCAGAACTTGAACTATGTTTCCATTCACCCCAAAAAAACTCACAAAAATTACTTCTGTTAATTACTCTCCCCACACTTACTTTTGGCCTTCATTAAATGGATTGGTTTATTTAGTGATCGAATTCTATTGATTACTAAAATAAAAATTTTTGCTTTCAATTCGAAAGCTTTCTCAACTACATTTTCTATACCTTTCCTCTTGTAAAAAACTGTTTTTTTACATCCCTTAATTTCTTTAATTAAATTTAACAGAACTCTATTAAAAAACATTTGTTTCCTAATTTCCATAAATTGGATTTTCCTCCATTTACTATACACTATTTTTCCTGCAGTTGACTTTCCATGATTGTTCTCTTTATTCTTCTTTTTCTTTTTCGTTGCAGACACACTAATACCATTCATTCCTTTGGGCACACTACTCTTACAGGCACATGCATCAATATTGCATTTTGCGATTCCTTAATTGTGAAAAATAAGGAATCGCAATTAAGGAATTGCAAACTGCAATGCATCAAGAAATCGCTATAAAAATAGCGATTTCTTAAAATTCCTTAATTGCGATTCTCTAATTGAGAAGCGCAATTAAGGAATACTTCCCCATCCATTCCTATGGGCCTAGAAGCCCATAGGAATGAATGGAAAGACATTCTTAATTTGCAATTCACCATTAACAATTCGCAAATTAAGAATGCAATTTCAAGGGTGCAGGGGTGTCCAAAGGACACCCTGTTGCACCCCTGAAATCTGCTTAGGGGTACATTTTGCACGTGCACATGCCCCAAGGGCATGTGTGTGTAAAATGGAACTTTGAAAAATGCACTTTAGTGCATTTTTCAAAGTTTTCGCAAATTACCATGAAGGTCAACTTCATAGTAATTTGCTCTCCTTATTTGCGAATTAGCACATTTTTAAAGTTTGATGAATTGCATTCAAGGAATCTCAATTTGAGATTCCTTAAATGCAATCGCAATTTAAGAAATCTCAATTTTGCGATTTCTTAAATTGTGAAAATAACAAAAATGTTAATGCATCCCAAAAATGGGAATTGCATTCGCAAACGGCCAAATTTTTGCGATTCGCACCGTTTGTGAATGCAATTTCCTTTGATGCATGTGGCTGTTAGTCTTTAATATTTTCCTCAGAAACGTGTTCCTTCTCTTACCAGGACTTTTTTTCTTTTTCTTAACACATGGTTCTTCATATAAATCTCTTGGATGACTTCTCTTCAAATAAACACCTTTCTTTCGTTGTTTCTTCTTTTGACATTTGGTAGGCATGATACCGTGTTTTAAGTATTGATAAACAGAATCTATTAAAAAAAATATATATAACATTACAAAAATAAATATATGAAATATTCTACAATATTACTTATAAGAACAGAGGGACGATTATGACGAGAAAAATGAAACTATGAAAATAAAAGTACTTACAACAAGAGAGGAAGAAGTATGAAACAAGGGAAAATATAATGAAAAAGGGGAGTATAAACAGGCACTGCAATATAAAGGGATAAAGGAAGTATAAATAAACTGGAAAGTATC
The DNA here is from genome assembly GCF_964263255.1 of Lissotriton vulgaris. Lineage (NCBI taxonomy): Eukaryota > Metazoa > Chordata > Amphibia > Caudata > Salamandridae > Lissotriton > Lissotriton vulgaris. The sequence goes on from NC_141685.1 coordinate 1,476,632,188, forward strand.
AATAGGTAAGGGAGACTATGAAGAGAAAGATGGAAATATGAGGAGAGAAGAAAGAGTATAAAAAGAATGAAGAAACTAAGAAGACAGAGGGAGCACTATAATAAGACAGAGAAAGACTCTAAAGAAAATAGAAGGAATATGAGAAAAGACACCCAACTATAAGAACAAAAAATGAATACCAGCAAAGGACAGTGTGTATAAGTACAGACAGAACAATACCAGAAGAGAGCATGAAGAATGTGGGGAAAATTAGAGCATAAGGAAAAAAGGGATGCACAAGAACAGAGGATACAGTCTGAGGAGAAAAGAAGGATTACAAACATATGGAATATTATGAAGATTGAAAAGTGTATGAGGAAAGATGCAGTAGTATGACAAGAGAAACAAATATAAAGAGAGAGATCAGTATGAAAACACAAAGAATATGACAAAAGTGCTGCAGAGTGTATGCAGGGATTCAAGGAGGAGTAAGAGAAGAGAGCAAACAATATCAACAGATTTAAGAAGTATAAACAGAGAGGACAGAAAATGAAAAGAGAAAAGGAATATGAACGAAAAGAAGAAAATATGAACAGAGAGAAGGAGTATAGGACAAAAAGAAATATAAGAAAAACTCAATACTACAAGGAGACAGGCACAAGTAAGAGAAAAGAGAGGAGAATATGAAAACAGGGGGAATATAAGAACAGGGGGGAAAATGAGGAGACGAATATGATAAAAAGAAAAGACGCCAATATTAGTAGAGAATGCAAAGTATAAGAAAAGAGAGGAGCAATATGAGTACAGAGAGAAGAGTATTAGAAAAAAAAGAAAAGTGTGAGAAAACAATAGAGAGTTCCCTCAAAGAACAGCGAGAATAACAAGAAACAGAGAATATAAGAACAGAACAGTATATATATGAAGAAAGAAGAAAGACTGTAAAAAGACACAGACACAAAAATGTGGAGAAAAGACCATTATAAAGAAAGACTGACCATATAAGGAGAGAGGGAGTACTATGAGAAGACAATAAGAACATGACAACAGTGGTGAATATAAAGACAAAAGAGAATATAAAGAGGAGGACAAATATGCAAAAAAAGAGTATGAAAAAAATTATCAAAAGAGAGCAGAGAAAAAGAAAATGAAGATAGAATAATGATAGAGGAAGGAGTAAGACGAAACGGGAGGGAGTATAACAAGAGAGTGTAGAACATATGCAAAATTGTTCGAATATTATCAAGCCTGGGCGATAAAATTATCGCCGGTTTATCAGCAGGAAAGTGCAGCTAAAATGGCGATAATGGGCTTGATACTAGGCTCCGTGGAATTCCAATTGAAGTTCATGTTAGATGTCCTTCACATCTAACATGGGCTTCGATTGGAATTCCATAGAGCCTAAAATCAAGGCCATTATCGCCACTTTAGTGGCAGTTTCCTGCCGATAAAGAGACGATAATTGTATCGCCCAGGCTTGATAATATGGCCCATAATTCCTTAATATACACTCATGCACAGTGTGATATGACCCAAAAAATTATAAGACCATACATTTTACCAAAACACATTCACTACTGTAAAACGTTTAAAAAGGTGTGAAGATAACTCCTTAATGTACACACATGCACAGTGTGATATTAGACACAAAAATGAGACCATGCATTTTACCATTTACTACTGAAAAACGTTTAAATAACTATACATATTCCATATATATACTTACAACATTTCAGTGAACAGCACTGACTCATTTTCCAAATACATATACAATTTAACACATTTTTTCTGCCACTATTACATCAAAAAAACTATGAGGCATATTATCAAGGACCGGTGTTAAAATTAACGCCATTTTATCGGCAGGACACTGCAGATAAAACAGCAATAATGGGCTCGATAATACGCCCTCGTTAATTCCCATAGAAGCTCATGTTAACATCAGAACATGGGCTTCTATGGAAATTAACAAGAGCGTATTATCACGGCCATTACTGCAGTTTTATTAGCAGTTTCCTGCCGATAAAACGACGATAATTTTAACACCGCTCCTTGATAATATGCCCCTAACACAATACAACAACAAAGACACACAAGAGGCTTGTAAATCAACTCAGACTATATACAGAAGGAAAGAAACAAGAAAGAGGACAGAACTGGGAGTATCAAGAAAAAAATTAAATATGAAAAGAAAGGGAAGAAAATGAGGAGACAAAAGAAATAGGAAAAGAAACAGAAAAATATAAAGACAAACAAGGGCAATATGACCACAGAGGACAATAAAAGAAAAACACAGTAGTACCGAGAGAGAGAAAACAGTAAGAAAAGAGAGAGGGAAGTATAAAAAGAAAGGCTAGAAATTATGGAAAAAGGGACAAATATAGGGCCATTTTATGAAGAAAGGGTGACACATTATCGCTGCTTGTATCGGCAGGAAACTACTGCTAAAGCTGCGAAAATGGGTTTCATAATATGCCCTTGTGAATTCCTGTTGAAGCCCAGGTGAACACCATAACCTGGGCTTCCATCGGAATTCACTAGGGCATATTATCAAAGCTATTATCGCCGCTTTAGCTGCAGTTTCCTGCCGATAAAAGCGGCGAAAATGTATCGCCCTTTCTTGATAATATTGCCCATAATTCCTTAATCAACACTGACGCACAATGTGATATTAAACAAAAAAACATAACAGCTTGCATTACAGCAAAACACATTTACGACTATAAAACGTTTAACAAGGGACGGATTTAGCGGCATATTATCAAGACAGGCGATAAAATTATCACCGCTTTATCAACAGAAAACTGCTGATAAAGCGGCGATAATGGCCTTGATAATATGCTCTATGGAATACCAATCGAAGCCCATGTTAGATGTGAAGAACATCTAACATGGGCTTCGATTGGAATTCCATAGAGCATATTATCAAGCCTATTATCGCCGCTTCATCAGCAGTTTTCTGCCGATAAAGCAGCGAAAATGTTATCACCTGTCTTGATAATATGCCCCATAATTCCTTAATGTACAAAGATGCACCACACACATTCCCATACAATTTATCAACTCACCTTTCAAATTGATTTCTAGATTAAAAAGAATACCACTCACACGTTAGATATTCTTATACAGAATCTCTCTAGTTCACTGTTTCCATCAAAACCTCGAAATGGAACATTTTCCCTCTCATTTTATACATACAGACATAAAAACAACCAATTAATATCCTTCACACATTAATTCAAAATGAAACACACATTTCTATTGCTTTAACATTGCAAACCTTTCCAACTGACATAACTTTCCACCCTACCCCCAACAGATCATGCAAAAGTCAACTGTCAACAGAGGTCAAAAGTTCAGCACTGTATAAAACACTGCTGCTCAACAATTTTAGACTATGCATAAGCACTTACTTATAAGTATCAATAAAGAGAAAAGGTCTCATTACAAGCAACCAACATATAAACACATAAACTTGATAGATATCTGAAAAAAATATATTTTTTATTGATTTTTTCTTGCTTACGTACGCTTATGTGAAATGACTTTCAGAATTCGCACAGTACACGTACACTAAATATACTGTAAAAAAAATTAAAAGTAGCATCTATCACTAATTTTTTTCAATCACCGGGGACCGCATCCCCCGGTCCTCAAATATAACGTTCAGCACCGTGGGGAGGCCCCAAAACCCCCACGGTCCCAGCCGACTCCCTGCGTCCTTCGGGATCCAGAATTCCTTTTTGTCAGAGAGACCAGCTTACAGGCTACTCTCTCAGACGAAAAGCAACCTGCTTTCCTACTTCAAAGAGAACTTTAGCCCTACCATAGCAAACAGCAGTGTCCCAGGGATAGGCACCCCATAACACTACAGGAGCCGGCCCTGTTAGGTGGTCGTCCCCACGGGCTTCAAAGGCTCTACAAAGCCCATCCAAAACTTGACCTTGCAGATCATTCTAAACTCCCCTAAGCAGTCCTAGTGGGACAGGAAGTCCTATAGCAAATAGCAAACTTTTCGTGTCAATCTACACACTCAATCTACACACATATACAAATAAATAAAAAATCACATTTATTCCGACATTAAATCAAAATGAAACACACTTTTATATTGCTTGCACTTTTGCATCCTTTCCAACTGACAAAACTTTCAACTCTTACCCCATTCCACAATCTGCCAGTTACCATAGAAACACTTCAGAAAACATCTAACTCAGCACACAGGTGAAAAGTTCATCATACATTGTTGCAAATTAAAACAGCAAGTGTGCTTGACTTGAGAATATACCAGCTTATCTTATATAACATTCTTTTCTATCAGTTTTTCTTAACCAATAAAAATCAGGCTTTTAAAAAACAGAAACATGCATCCTAGCTTAGTGTACAATATTGTCGAACAACAAATCATTTCTTTTCTTTTTTCAAAACTGCATGTTGTCCACCATTTTAGAAAAATGTTACTTTTTAAACTGCCATTTCATTCACAGAGACCTTCAGAGTGCATCCAGATCTCTCTTCAAGATGTTTACAGTGTGGATTGTGGGACACAGCTATATTTTCTAGAGCCAAAGGTACGCACACCAGAAATTGATACCATTGGTGAAATCCTTTTTACATCTCCAACACCCTGACCTCATAATTGTGCACTGTGGTGGCAATGACCTAGGCACTTGGACTGGGGTAGGTCTGGAAATGCTTATGAAGGACACCTTTCAACAATTGATGACACTTTTCCCCAAAACTGCCTTTGTATATTCTAATACCTTCAAATTTGAACTGTAATTAAGTTCCAATTGTAAGCCTGCTCGGACCCGCTTCCAGGCCGTGGACTTTTACTTCACGGCTGGGCAACAGCCGTTAGTACATCCAACAAAGCAGGTAAGCCATAAAAACGAAGTAAAGCCACACAAAGTTTAATTGGAACTGAAATTTGAATCCATTTCACAGCTTGCCAGCAGATAAACACACAACTACAGTCTTCAAAAGTTAATGTCAGCCTGACGCGTTTCAGGATTTCCTCAATCCTTTCTTCAGAGGCAAAGTTCAAAGGAGATTAGAAAGCAGTTTGTCATTGCGCACATTGATAAACATTTCAAACAACTGCCTCAGTGGGCATGCCATTTCGCAAGGTCTTCTGGTCATTGCAGTGCGTCAAAACTCTTCCCCTCGTGGGGCAGCCTCTAATACCTTTATTTAAACTGTAATAAAGTTACAAGTGGAGAGAAGTACCACACAAGGTGCTGCCTGCCCCGCTTTCCAGCAGTGAAATTCATGCCTCAAGACAGCACCATCCTGCATTGGCACTGCAATCTTCATTCCGTGACTGCAACCAGCAGTTATAAGCCTGCACGGACCCACTTCCAGGCGGTGGGCTTTTACTTCACGACTGGGCAACAGCCGTTAGTACATCCAACAAAGCAGGTAAGCCCCAAATAAATACCTACTGGCAGGCGCCAGTAGGTAGTTATAGTTAGGACAAATTTTCCCTAGTAAATCCGCAACATTCTGTTTAGAAAAACTTTGGCCTTGTTGATGAATCTTCGCAAAATTTTTAAAACTAATGGCCAACTCCGTTCCGCTCCTTTCCTGAAAGTTTGAGGGTGATTCGTCAAGCGGGGGCCGAGACAAAGGTGGTCCCAAAACTTGTTTTCCCCATGCAATTTCCCATAGGACCTTTAGCCATAGCTACAGCCCGAACTGCTTAACGGAATTATGCCAAATTTGGCAGAGATGTAGTCCTCAGTTCAGACTTGCGCCTTGTTCTGAAATAGTGTCAATCTGTTCAGTAGTTCCTGAGAAAATTACAGTTAAAAGCATATATATAGATCTATGGGCGCGGTGGATCCGTGGACTCTGAGCGCACCGTGGGCACACCATAAGCGCACCCTTCCGATCACGCACTGAATTCTAATTGGCTGTCAAGTGGTTGTCACCATTCGAAACCAGGAACTTTTGGCAGCCATTTTGTGCCTCAGTAGAAGCGAGGCTGAAGAAGTCAGTGTAACAAGTGTGTAAAACGTAGAAAGGGGGCAGGGTAGAAATACTTTGACCCTCTAGACCTGCTTAGGGGGTCCCAGAAGGACCCCCAGGTACCACAACTTTATTTTTATTTTTTTTAAACCCAGCAGGTGCACGTAGGGTGCGCGGACACTGCTGTAAAAAATAAATAAATAAAACAGAGCTTTTTTTAATAATTAGCCCCCGGCGGGGGGGGGGCACATCCCGGGGGCAAAATTATTAAATTTTATTAAATTATTAAATTGAAGAAGTCAGTGGAAAATATAATAAAAATAATAGCAGGGGCTTGCTGGAGCCTCAGCAGTCCCGGGGCTTCAGTTATGTTGAGAGAGGGGTACAGTAGGCTGTGGAAAAAGGTCCCAGGGGTATTTTCTTAAAAAATAATAGAGGGGGTTCGCTGAGGCCCCCACAGTCCTGGGGCTTCACTCATGTTTGGAGGGTGGTGCAGTAAGCTGTGGAAATTATATCGAGAAAAGAACAATGCAACGTATTGCGGCTTTTCTTTAATATAATGTGTAATAATGTTTATTTATTAGGCAGTGTTCACTTTTGTTACGGATAGAGTCTCTTTGTTACAGTAAATTTATTAATATGTGGGAGGGCGTGTTCTGTTTGTGTGCGTGGAACACAATTAACGTTTAATTGGCTAAGATGTTCCAACAACAAGCTTAATGTTCATTGGGTGCGAACTATCGAAAGTAGAAGTGTTTTCTGCAATTCACTTCTGCTCTGGAGAGTAGCAAGGACATCTAATTGGCTTACATGTTGTAAGGAGGACCTTCCTGAGCTTTATGCTGGTTGGTTGCGAACTATTGAAAGTAGAAGTGTTGCCAGCCATTCTCTTCCACTCTGCGGAGTAGGAGGGACATCTGATTAGCTGACGTGTTCCAAGGTGGACTTTCCCAAGCTTAATGTTGATTGGCTGTAAACTGTTGAAAGTAGAAGTGTTGTCAGCGATTCCTTCCCTCTTCGCGGAGTATTAGGGACATTTCATTGGGTAACGTAGTCCAAGCGGGACCTTACGAAGCTTAATGTTCATTGCCTGTGAAGCATTAAAAGTATACGGTTTGGCAGTCATTCCTTCCTCCTCTGCGGAACAACATGGACATTTTATTGGCTAAAGTGTTTTGAGCACAAGTTTGCTCCCAATTGGGTGGGAACGGTTTACTGTTGTCAGGGATTTTGTGACGCACTTCCAAAGGAGTATGGGAAAAGAAAGTAGTCGAGGGTAGGGTAGGAACACTATTAACTCTGTACAATGGTCACAAAGTGGTGGACAGGGATTGTGAAGGTAAAAATTGTTTTTATATGTTTCAAGAGCCATTCACAGAATTGCCGTGGGGTCTACAAATCACGGTGGAAAAATGACAGTGTCTTGCGGTGTTTTTTTATCAAGTCTGCGGGTGGGATACTTCCCAGGAGCACTATTTACTTATAATGTGGTGTTTACTTTTTTGATGGGGAGGTGTGGTTGCGCAGCAAAAATTTCAGTCTAGGTTTCAAACAGTTTTTATTTAACAAATACAAATAACCTTTCTTCAGAAACTGACGCTGTACATATGAAAGGGGTGACAAATAAAAATGGAATTTCATAAAATATCAGTTAAGCGTGGCCATACTGTCTTTTTTTCTGCTATAGTTTATAAAAGTGTTGCCCCATATTCTTGATAATATAAGAGGGCATCAGTTACTTTTATATAAAGTAGAATAGAAGTGCTACAACAAACACTCCGCACTACATTATCTGAGGTCAGGAGAACAAGTTAAAAGCAGTTAAATACAAATGACTTTATATTACATAGAAATGTATGCATTATTATTTTTTAAATTTGTATTTTCTAGAATTCAGGAACGTTCTGTCGTAGTGCTTAGAGGTCGCACTGTTCCGCTAACAAATCACATACTCACTTAAGAATATATATAGTACTATTATAATATTCAGTACTGGTCCTATATATTCTATTGGGAGAAGGTGAATAGAAACTGCAACTGAGAAGAATAGAAATTAGAAAATAACATTCAGAAATGTAGGGTTTATCAAATATATAAAGTAACCAAGTATGTCTGAAAGCTATATTTTTTTATTCTGCAATTTCGTAAAATATGCTCACTGAAAAGAATATCTGATCAAGTATGTTTTAATGTTTCGTAAGCTGTATTACAGATGGCACAGAAAAATCTCCTATTCCTCTTCTGTAACAATAGGACAATCTATTACAACATAACAATTGATACCATTGTTACAGTAAAAATAAAAGGAAAATAAAGTTATCTATTTAACAGAAGATCCATAACGAAATACTTTCGAGCGGTAATTATTTTCTGAGCGTCTTTTCTCCGGGAGGTCAAAAAGTTTGATCTTCATGGTGACGAGTCATAAACTCCTCTGAGATCATTATGACTGTGAAAATTATAATATACATATTCACAGTATATGATCAAAAGGGGGAAACAGACTAAAAACCAGAAGCTGGTGACGTTGCTTATATATCTTTACTATTTGTGACAAAAGGTCATGAACTCCACTGAGATCAGCATAACTGTTAATATTATAATATACATATTAACAGTATATGATCCCTAGGGAAAAACACAAAACACACTAACAACTGGAAAGTGATGACATTGATTGTAAATGTTTAGGGTTTGCGCCGACGGGTCACCAACACCTCTGAAGCGAAGTACAGTGTCAATATTATAATATAGAAAGTCAATATATATAAGCTGAAAGGAGCCAGAAAAGGAGTAATGTCTGTTGTAATCTATCTGTTTCTGAAAACAAGCTGCTGACGTTACAGAGAAAAAGGGAAAAACATGCAATAACACTTTTTTCTAGATATAAATGTTTAAATATTGACAAATAGCCACAAATTATAACTATCTACTATGCCATAATGAAACAACTTACAACTTCGGAATATGTTTTGTTGATGCAAAACAAGAATTCGATGCTAGAAAAGGGAACCTGCATCACAGATTGGCAACGCAGAAATAACTCACGAAAATGAAACTAATAGAGCACAATAGGTGTGGTTTATATAGTTTTTGCTTGTTTAGTAGTCTATGGAAGGAAGATCTGGCTCCGCCTATGTAGATGTCACGTTTTACAGTTTACACATGCTCACGTTTTAACTGTTTTACTTGTGCATGTGTTGGGAAAAGTTACAAACTGTGAAGCTATAAAGGTTTCGATTTCAATAGTTACACGTATAAGGTCCTTATTATCTAAATACGTTGGAGAGTTTAAAAAGTGTTACACGGTAAACTGTGTCCTTTGCATTCTTATGATTAAAAACATCTAAATAGAAGACATAAAAAAATATTGTGTACAATAGTGGAAAAAAATTACGTGTTAATATTTGTCATCACTATGCTGTTAGATTAAAAAAATGCCAACATGTGTAAAGCGTAAAGCTACCCCTGGAAAGGTGTGCCGGCACTTGGGGCACTGGGAAGATTAAGCAAGGTGTTACCTACAGTGAGATAGTGGTGGGTTAAGATGCTGATGGACTTTGGAATCGAAGTGTGAACGCTGTTGTTCAAAGTCAGGTATTTTAGGTGCTGCATCATACTTTTACCACATTTCTATGTTAATTACTGCTAATTAAGTTGAAAACATTCTTAACATGCTCGCACCGCCACTGGCCTTTCCGCTGCTCCTCAGGTCACCGCTCCTCCACCGCGCCATGTCCGCCGCTCCTCGGACGCCGCTCCTCCCAGTGCTCCTGACGTGAGCACGCACGTCGTGGCCGGCGCTACTTTGGAGGGACTACTTTTTTTTCTATATACATTTTGTAAATAACGTTTATTTTTTTAATTTATATAGCCTATGTCCTTCTGCTTGCCCTGACATTTTCAAACATGTATTGGGTGTTTGGATTGGTGGTGTACTTTTCGAGTTTCCCTGGCTCAAAGGACACAGTTCTCTCTTTATAATAGTAGTATAGATATAGATATATATATGTGATCAGGCCGGGGAAACCCGGCTGAAACGCGTCATGTTGTGAAAGGCTGATTAAAACTGCACTTGAAATCTAACCTCTTTGTGTTGGTCCGTTCCTGGCGTGTGGTGTTCTGAAGTCCGTGGAGGAGGACTGTGCTGTTCTTCCAGGATCTGGTATATATATATATATATATATATATATATATATATATATATATACACACACATATATACACATATATAGCTCCAGAAAGAAGTTAGCTTCAGCCCAAACCTCTTATTATGGCTGGCAACACGGCAGGATCGCCACCTCTAAATATCCACCAATATCCAGTATATAGTTTTGTTTCCAGGAAAAACACTGGTGCCGTGGCCTCCATACAAAAACGTGTTCATTGCAACACACAGACCCGACCCATTTCTGAGGTGCGTCACTCGGACTCTGTGTGTATAATCTTATCTCACACTGGGAATAGCAGTATATATTGTATTTTCATAGTTCAGAGCTTCCGTTTGTGTTCCAGGAAAGATTAGAGTTGCTACTGAACCCAAATTGTATAGTCCAGGAAGAATATATAGGGTGCAGAGGCGCAGTGCTGCTAGCAAAGTTTATTGGATGCCTTCAGGATCATGCACATCAACAGTCTTGGAGGGGCCCCAGGGTGGGTGTGCATTCAATGACGAAGCAAGATGGCACCTCCTCCATTTGAGATCCTTGATTTCAACCAATCTGCAATGAATTGCATGGGATTGAACTTTTCTACTCCTTCTAATATTCCCACTATCTGGGTATTGTTCCTGCTGGAACCATGCTCAGCATCTTCGGCATGGGTATCCACCTGGTGTATTTTTTTTCTATAGGTCTGATATCACAGTCTGGAACATTCCAATGAAGTCTTCAGCCTCAGAAACGTGTTCCTCTGCCCCTGCCACGCATTTGACTGCTTTTATGAAGTCCTGATAAAATAAAGAGATATCTGCAATCATGTCCCCTATTCTCCCTACCAGGAAAGCCCTAGAGTTCAGTATGTCCTGCAGATTAGAGGATATGGAGCTGGAAGGCACTTCGACCACCATGTCCTAATAATTCTCTTCTGTGACAGAGGAAGGTCATGGTGTTGTGTTTGAAAATCTTGCTCTGTACGGACTGAGAGGGTTGTTTGTCCTTACCTATCTGAGCAGCTAGTGGATGAGGAAAAGAAAAAGAGCAAACCAGAGGTGGAGGGGACCAACTCACCCACCATAACCTCCATAACATAGATCAGTAGTGGAGTGTCTGGATTCCTTATCAGGGCAGCACCTAAGTTTTACTTGCTTATGGCCTGCATGGCCAAAGTAACCTTCACGATGGTGAGAAAGGCAATTCGGCCATGTCACCAGAACAACTCATGGCTGCTCATCAGCAAGCCATGGGAATCCATCAGTGAATAAGTCCTGGGTGATCATGGGTCCGTTGGATATCTTGACACCACTGAATGCGAATCCAGGTATAGCAAAGTTTGAAGCAAAACTATCCATGCCACACATAGGGGCAGATTTACAAGCCCCTTGTGCCACTTTTGCATCACTTTTAACATGGGAAAAGTGACGCAAACGTGGCGCAAGGGGCTTGCAAATTTGATCCATAGTTTAAGACTGAACTTGGTAGCACCAGGTCACACACTACAGTCATTGGTCATCTCTGTGGGTGTGCAAAGTTGGTAAGAAGAGGGAGGTTGGCACTGCACAGCCACTCTCCCTCAGTCTCAGTGATTTGAAGGTATAATATGAAGATGAGTAGGTAAGGTGTGGGGACACCAGGAAGACAGATCCCCCAATCTTGCTCAGTCGATGACTGCTGAGTCCCCCCGTGGCCCAGCTCACCTTCAAGGCAGCCCACCAAGAGGTTGGGAGCACCTGGGGGCCTGCCTGGGTTTGAAGCTGCACCAGTGGTGATGGTCTCTTACCATGGCCACTCCATCAGAATGTTGACCGCACACCATGATCACCTGCTGCAGTTCTGCGAGGCCCCCTCAGCCAGACACTCCTGGGCACACACAGCTTATGTTGAGCCATCTGGTATATTCCCTTCCAGCTGTGCCACAGGACGGGCAGCCAGGTAGTCTCACCAGCCAATCATTAACAACTGCTTCCTCTATAAATAATGGGGCAATGGTAATGACCTGTGGTTCCGAAGCACTTTGCGTACCGGTTCACCAGTGCTTCAAGTGCTGTCACCGGGCCCTGGCCTCTCAGCAGTCACCAGTCTCTCCTGTCTCCATGTCTTCTGTATCATGACGCCGTGATGGGCCTCTCCTCGATTTTGCCATGCAGCTTGCCTTCAACTGCTCCTTTTCACTACTCTGTGGGAGGCACAGTAAGTAGTACCACTGCCTGCCTCAACTCCCCAGGTGCGATGTAGGCTGTTATGGTATCAGATTAGGCATATGGTGCTGGTCAAGGATCAGAGCTCAAGTTCGAGCATCCACTATCTTTGTTTACCATGCCTCCCCCACCCTCTGGGTTTGGGTTACTTTTGTATTGCACAGCCAATGAAAAGTGTTCTGCTGGAATTTACTATCCAATGCTAATCTGAATTTACTTTGTATAGTTTCCCACAGTAATGCAAATTGGTGCTGTGCACTACTTTGAACTACTTTGTATCAAGGGGGCATTCCATGGCTGGTATATGGGTATTCCCATGCAACCACCGATGTGTTTTGATGCACATCCCTACCTACAAACATTTGTAGAAAAGGATTTGTGTCAAAATCCTATGTCTCCTTGAGAAGATGTAACAATGAGAATTTTTTTTTTCTCCTCGTTTTTCTATTTTGCCCATGTGGTGAATTGTACATCACACACACTAAGCAGGAAACATTTTAAAGGATTATTTTTTTTAACTGAAAGTTTCCCCTTATAGTAAAAAAAACTATTTCTTACAGAGCACAAACACCCTTGCACTATGGGGCAACACATCCAGAAGTGCACCAGGACAGGGAGAGAGGAAGACTTTGCATTATCTTTGTAGATGTGCTACTGTTCTACTCTCTCATTTTCACACAATGTACCACTTAATGAGTTACATGAATTGTTCATAAACCTTGACAACAGTGTGTCAGGTCATTTGGAATCCTGGACCTTACTCTCTGTCTAAGGCCAGCCGATGCCCAGTAGTCAGAGGCTACCTTCTTTGTCATTGTGCACTTGCAGGATTTCCAAATAAGAGTCCCCGAAGATTCTCCCCTTCTTATGGGACTATCTTAAATATAATGAGGTGTTGTACAAGTCTGGCGGCATTTCACATAATCGTTGTGCAATCTAACCTGAGGAGAGGAAATCTCACAAGTATAAACATATTATAAAACATCAAAGGGCTCAATACTAGCCTGGCTTCACAAAACCAGGAAGAGAACAGCTGCATTTTGACCTGCTGCCAATCCCAGAGACTGTATGTAACCAATCTTTGTCTCATGTGTCTGATATCCTACAAAGCCCTGCAAATCTACAATGGTCCACCACCTCATGTACCACTACACAAGGAATTGATGCTGCATAAAATTCAATACAGGAAAGGAGAGTAAGGTATGCATAGCCTTGCATTTCACCTATGCAGATACCACTGCTCATTGTCTCCAAGACATGGGAAACACCACAGTATCGCACCTATGCCTACAAGCAAAACCTTATTAAAAGTATGTTAGAAATGGGGTCTCTAGTTGGCATAGGTATGCACCTTGCCAAAGTAGGGACTCTTGTATCTAGTCAGGTTAAGGGGATTATACACTTTAGATAACCCCTGCTCACCCCATTGGTAGCTTGCGACAAGCAGACAGACTTATCCCAAAGGCAATGTGTAAAGTATTTAGACACAAAGATACAGGAACACAGTTAAAACACCACAAATGGACACCACACCAGTTTAGAAAAATAAGGTATCTGTATCAAAACCAAACAAGACCAAAATGCCAAAAATCCATTAAGCAAGTATCACAGTATCACTGTTAAAGCAAAATGTCAGTGGCAAACAGGGAGCCCCATTCATAGGGGAGAGAGCGAAGGATTACTCTCTCTGATGGCTGTTTTTAGGCACTCCCTGGGCTTTTTTCACAGCGGGCCCACAACTCCTGTGGCCTCATTTTCTAACTGCACCACAAGAGCTCCTCTCGTCTACTTGTGTAGGGTCGGTATTGGGCTATCTGAGCAGAGGCCTGTCTCCGGCCCATCACTCTGACTTCAGGCAGACCAAATGCGGCATGGGAGCAGAGGCGTGTCTCTGGCCTCCTACTCTGCATTCAGGCAGAACAAATACAGTGTAGAAGCAGAGGCATGTCCACTCAAACACACAGCACTGCTGCGCCCTTATTGGTTTTGGATCTCAGGATCTTCAGGTGGTGTCCAGCTGGGTGCATGGCTGCTGCCCCTCATGGCAGCCAGGTAAACTAATCCACACATCTTTTGTAGCTCTGGGGCAGGGCTTCCTCCTCAGCCTGCACAGCGGTTGATTTGGAAATGTTGGTATGCCCTCAGGTTCTTTCAGGCATTCTGCTCCATCTTCAGTACACACAGTGATCACTCAGTAACATGGGTAAAGCCCGCTAGAGGTTTCTTTGAATTGGTCATGGCCCACACTGACAAGGTGTTCACAACATGGCACACGCTGGTGCCTTTGCTCAACTTCGAGCTAGCCACACACTGGTGCAGCGGCTCCACTCCCCACATGGCACCCACTTTCTCAGAGCCATAGGTGCTGCAGTGGAATGGGGGAATAATAGACCTATATATCTTCAAGCTAAGCACAGGAAAGACTTTGTTGTACCTGAGTCTTCCACAACAGGAGGCAAGCACACACAAGCCCTTGGAGATTTTCTTCAAGCAGATACCGCAGCAGGATAAAAAGTCAGCCCTTTTCCTCAGCTCATAGACAAAAGCAGCAGCTGCAGGCCAACCCACCCCTCAAACAACAGAAAGGGTAGTGCTCCTCACACAGCTCATCAACTCAGGGTCCACTTGTTTCCCGAAGTGATCTAAAGCTCTGGGGTTTTAGGTCCAATACTTATTTCCCATTTTCTCTCTGTTCTCTTTGTGGCCAGGGTCTCTGAGCTGAGTCCAAACTAGTTCTGTCCTCCCTTGCCAAGTTGACCACAAGTAGGGTTACTGTCGTTGCTCTTTTCCAGATGGAAATTAAGGTCTCCCAGTAGAATGTATTCTTCCGAGGGGAGGGCGTGTGGGGTGATGAAGTCAGTGATGTCTTCGCTGAATTTTGTGCGGGGTCCTGGTGGTCTGTAGAGGAGTGTGCCTCTGAGTGTGGTCTTGGGGTCGGTGTGGATTTGGAAGTGAAGGTGTTCGGCGATAGCGAGGTTGTCTTCTGAGCTGGTTGAGACGCGGATGGTGTTCTTGTGGACGATGGCGATGCCTCCTCCTGTTTGGATGGTGCGGTCCTTACGGATGATCTTGTAGCCGTCCGGGATGGCTATGGCGATGTCTGGAGCTGAAGAGGCATTCATCCAGGTTTCTGTTAGGAAGGCGATGTCCGGAGAAGTGGTGTCAAGTAGATTCCAGAGGTCGATGGCGTGTTTGTGAACCGAGCGGGTGTTGAGAAGGATGCAGTTAAGTTGGTTGGTGTTGGATCTCTGTTTGGTGTTTGTGGGTTTGGTATGGGTGTTGATGCAGGAGAATTTGCAGGAGAGGCAGGTGAAGGGTCCATGGGTGTGTCCTGGTGCTGCTTGGGCACAGTTAGGGAGTCGGCCGGGGTTAAGTGCTAGGAGGGTGGAGGCGTCGTGAGTAATGCGGGAGGGGTGGGTGAAGCGGGGGCCAGGGGGTCTGGAGCTGGGCGCGGTCCAGGCACGGACGGGCGTAGACGGGCTTACCTTTGGCGCACCTTCGGCGCGGCTGCAGCGCGTGGACGCTGCGCGTTGGAACATCTTTCATAAATGGAAAGTGGAGGGGGCGGAGCGTGGGAGGGTCAGATGGGAGGCGGTAGCGGGGAGGGGAGGCGTGCCCGGGGGAAGCACAACAACACAAATGGAGGTCGGAAAGGAAAGCGAGGAAGGGATCAACAGGCAATACGTGAAACGTGAAACAACACAAAGTCTGTAGAGACTATAATGAAAGTGAGAGTCCCTGAAATGACGCGCAGCTTGGCAGGGCAGTGGGGGTGGCTCTACAAAACTAGGCGCTAAGTTCGTGTCCAGGCGCAATTGAATATTATAAATTAAAAATAAAAATAAGGCTGCGGTATTACATAGGCTAAGTTACTGAAATAGGGCTACGATACCACACGCAGCAGCGTGGTCGGCAATACGCTTCAGCTGTGGGCGCTGCACAGAGGAGCACGATCCAGGGATCTCAGGCCGGGGAGCGACCGCGTAGGCACAGGCCCAGACGTTCACAGCTGTGCGTAGGAGGAGGAGAGCCCTCTGTGTGTGGGTGGGAGGGGCAGATGGGAGGCGGTAGCGGGGAGGGGAGGCGTGCCCGGGGAAGCACAACAATTCAGAAAAGGGGGTGGTGATGAACAGAGTGTCTGAATTAAGCAGACCACTCTTACCCAGTCCAAAGATCAGGGCTTGATCCATCACCGTTATTTATCTCACTGCACCATCCCAGCTCAGAACCTGGCTATATGCAAATCAGTCTGTCCCTGGCCCAGTGCATCATGGGAACAGGGCAGACTAAACTACCAAGCCAATTCTTCACCAGAAAGGAGACAAGCTACCGGGGACCGGTTTCTGGCATTTCAGCCTTCTTCGGCCCGGCTTGCTTGAATCCTGATGGTGCAGTGAGAAAGGGACTCATGTCTGAGTATACCCTGCCACACCTATAGTGGCCAAAAACGATTCAGAAAAGGGGGTGGTGATGAACAGAGTGTCTGAATTAAGCAGACCACTCTTACCCAGTCCAAAGATCAGGGCTTGATCCATCACCGTTATTTATCTCACTGCACCATCCCAGCTCAGAACCTGGCTATATGCAAATCAGTCTGTCCCTGGCCCAGTGCATCATGGGAACAGGGCAGACTAAACTACCAAGCCAATTCTTCACCAGAAAGGAGACAAGCTACCGGGGACCGGTTTCTGGCATTTCAGCCTTCTTCGGCCCGGCTTGCTTGAATCCTGATGGTGCAGTGAAAAAGGGACTCATGTCTGAGTATACCCTGCCACACCTATAGTGGCCAAAAACGATTCAGAAAAGGGGGTGGTGATGAACAGAGTGTCTGAATTAAGCAGACCACTCTTACCCAGTCCAAAGATCAGGGCTTGATCCATCACCGTTATTTATCTCACTGCACCATCCCAGCTCAGAACCTGGCTATATGCAAATCAGTCTGTCCCTGGCCCAGTGCATCATGGGAACAGGGCAGACTAAACTACCAGGCCAATTCTTCACCAGAAAGGAGACAAGCTACCGGGGACCGGTTTCTGGCATTTCAGCCTTCTTCGGCCCGGCTTGCTTGAATCCTGATGGTGCAGTGAGAAAGGGACTCATGTCTGAGTATACCCTGCCACACCTATAGTGGCCAAAAACGATTCAGAAAAGGGGGTGGTGATGAACAGAGTGTCTGAATTAAGCAGACCACTCTTACCCAGTCCAAAGATCAGGGCTTGATCCATCACCGTTATTTATCTCACTGCACCATCCCAGCTCAGAACCTGGCTATATGCAAATCAGTCTGTTCCTGGCCCAGTGCATCATGGGAACAGGGCAGACTAAACTACCAAGCCAATTCTTCACCAGAAAGGAGACAAGCTACCGGGGACCGGTTTCTGGCATTTCAGCCTTCTTCGGCCCGGCTTGCTTGAATCCTGATGGTGCAGTGAAAAAGGGACTCATGTCTGAGTATACCCTGCCACACCTATAGTGGCCAAAAACGATTCAGAAAAGGGGGTGGTGATGAACAGAGTGTCTGAATTAAGCAGACCACTCTTACCCAGTCCAAAGATCAGGGCTTGATCCATCACCGTTATTTATCTCACTGCACCATCCCAGCTCAGAACCTGGCTATATGCAAATCAGTCTGTCCCTGGCCCAGTGCATCATGGGAACAGGGCAGACTAAACTACCAGGCCAATTCTTCACCAGAAAGGAGACAAGCTACCGGGGACCGGTTTCTGGCATTTCAGCCTTCTTCGGCCCGGCTTGCTTGAATCCTGATGGTGCAGTGAGAAAGGGACTCATGTCTGAGTATACCCTGCCACACCTATAGTGGCCAAAAACGATTCAGAAAAGGGGGTGGTGATGAACAGAGTGTCTGAATTAAGCAGACCACTCTTACCCAGTCCAAAGATCAGGGCTTGATCCATCACCGTTATTTATCTCACTGCACCATCCCAGCTCAGAACCTGGCTATATGCAAATCAGTCTGTTCCTGGCCCAGTGCATCATGGGAACAGGGCAGACCAAACTACCAAGCCAATTCTTCACCAGAAAGGAGACAAGCTACCGGGGACCGGTTTCTGGCATTTCAGCCTTCTTCGGCCCGGCTTGCTTGAATCCTGATGGTGCAGTGAGAAAGGGACTCATGTCTGAGTATACCCTGCCACACCTACAGTGGCCAAAAACGATTCAGAAAAGGGGGTGGTGATGAACAGAGTGTCTGAATTAAGCAGACCACTCTTACCCAGTCCAAAGATCAGGGCTTGATCCATCACCGTTATTTATCTCACTGCACCATCCCAGCTCAGAACCTGGCTATATGCAAATCAGTCTGTCCCTGGCCCAGTGCATCATGGGAACAGGGCAGACTAAACTACCAAGCCAATTCTTCACCAGAAAGGAGACAAGCTACCGGGGACCGGTTTCTGGCATTTCAGCCTTCTTCGGCCCGGCTTGCTTGAATCCTGATGGTGCAGTGAAAAAGGGACTCATGTCTGAGTATACCCTGCCACACCTATAGTGGCCAAAAACGATTCAGAAAAGGGGGTGGTGATGAACAGAGTGTCTGAATTAAGCAGACCACTCTTACCCAGTCCAAAGATCAGGGCTTGATCCATCACCGTTATTTATCTCACTGCACCATCCCAGCTCAGAACCTGGCTATATGCAAATCAGTCTGTCCCTGGCCCAGTGCATCATGGGAACAGGGCAGACTAAACTACCAGGCCAATTCTTCACCAGAAAGGAGACAAGCTACCGGGGACCGGTTTCTGGCATTTCAGCCTTCTTCGGCCCGGCTTGCTTGAATCCTGATGGTGCAGTGAGAAAGGGACTCATGTCTGAGTATACCCTGCCACACCTATAGTGGCCAAAAACGATTCAGAAAAGGGGGTGGTGATGAACAGAGTGTCTGAATTAAGCAGACCACTCTTACCCAGTCCAAAGATCAGGGCTTGATCCATCACCGTTATTTATCTCACTGCACCATCCCAGCTCAGAACCTGGCTATATGCAAATCAGTCTGTTCCTGGCCCAGTGCATCATGGGAACAGGGCAGACTAAACTACCAAGCCAATTCTTCACCAGAAAGGAGACAAGCTACCGGGGACCGGTTTCTGGCATTTCAGCCTTCTTCGGCCCGGCTTGCTTGAATCCTGATGGTGCAGTGAGAAAGGGACTCATGTCTGAGTATACCCTGCCACACCTATAGTGGCCAAAAACGATTCAGAAAAGGGGGTGGTGATGAACAGAGTGTCTGAATTAAGCAGACCACTCTTACCCAGTCCAAAGATCAGGGCTTGATCCATCACCGTTATTTATCTCACTGCACCATCCCAGCTCAGAACCTGGCTATATGCAAATCAGTCTGTCCCTGGCCCAGTGCATCATAGGAACAGGGCAGACTAAACTACCAAGCCAATTCTTCACCAGAAAGGAGACAAGCTACCGGGGACCGGTTTCTGGCATTTCAGCCTTCTTCGGCCCGGCTTGCTTGAATCCTGATGGTGCAGTGAAAAAGGGACTCATGTCTGAGTATACCCTGCCACACCTATAGTGGCCAAAAACGATTCAGAAAAGGGGGTGGTGATGAACAGAGTGTCTGAATTAAGCAGACCACTCTTACCCAGTCCAAAGATCAGGGCTTGATCCATCACCGTTATTTATCTCACTGCACCATCCCAGCTCAGAACCTGGCTATATGCAAATCAGTCTGTCCCTGGCCCAGTGCATCATGGGAACAGGGCAGACTAAACTACCAGGCCAATTCTTCACCAGAAAGGAGACAAGCTACCGGGGACCGGTTTCTGGCATTTCAGCCTTCTTCGGCCCGGCTTGCTTGAATCCTGATGGTGCAGTGAGAAAGGGACTCATGTCTGAGTATACCCTGCCACACCTATAGTGGCCAAAAACGATTCAGAAAAGGGGGTGGTGATGAACAGAGTGTCTGAATTAAGCAGACCACTCTTACCCAGTCCAAAGATCAGGGCTTGATCCATCACCATTATTTATCTCACTGCACCATCCCAGCTCAGAACCTGGCTATATGCAAATCAGTCTGTTCCTGGCCCAGTGCATCATGGGAACAGGGCAGACTAAACTACCAAGCCAATTCTTCACCAGAAAGGAGACAAGCTACCGGGGACCGGTTTCTGGCATTTCAGCCTTCTTCGGCCCGGCTTGCTTGAATCCTGATGGTGCAGTGAGAAAGGGACTCATGTCTGAGTATACCCTGCCACACCTATAGTGGCCAAAAACGATTCAGAAAAGGGGGTGGTGATGAACAGAGTGTCTGAATTAAGCAGACCACTCTTACCCAGTCCAAAGATCAGGGCTTGATCCATCACCGTTATTTATCTCACTGCACCATCCCAGCTCAGAACCTGGCTATATGCAAATCAGTCTGTCCCTGGCCCAGTGCATCATGGGAACAGGGCAGACTAAACTACCAAGCCAATTCTTCACCAGAAAGGAGACAAGCTACCGGGGACCGGTTTCTGGCATTTCAGCCTTCTTCGGCCAGGCTAGCTTGCTCGCACAACAACACAAATGGAGGTTAGGAGACCCGCTGCCCTCCCCCCTAGATTTCATTGTAATTGTGAGCATCTAGATTGTTGACAGACAATACTATTAAGGGGCTTTTTTTAGCTACACATGCATTCTTATTGTCTGGCCTTCCACTTGTCATCCTTCTCCAGTGGAATTACAGGATTCCCCCTTTTATAGTACTTACAGTTGTGTAAACAATTCAGAGGTATGCTCTCCGGCTTCTATGGAACAGTTATTAAGGTTCTGCACTTTAGTCCAATTCTGAACGTACCCAGGCTCATATGGCAGTTGATCCTGGGCTGAGAATACACCTCGAAAGACTGGGCAACACTACTCTTTCAACAAGACAGAGTTCATAGGGAATTTTGGTTTCAATTCCTGTATTTCAAGATTCATCATGATTGGTACTGGGCCCTCACTGAAGCTCCACCAAGCATGACGGATAGTACATGATCATTGTTGGAAATGTGACACTGGCACCTGCAACTTATACCATATTCTGCCATACCTTACAATCATATTAGATGTCAGTGTGGCCCCACCTAAAATGATACACTACTCTCTCCATTTCCACATCCACCCAACTAGTGCTACTTCATGACACATCTGCTATCCATGACTTAGACACCTAGACACACTGTTGGCTGCAGTAGCTGAAATGTGCATCATGAGGCATGGGCGGCAACCTACGAGCCCTACACACAAAGACTAGCTTCTGGAACTCTGTAGAGTGGCACTTCATGAGGGGACCACTTAATAGTTGAATGATAAAACCACACGGATTTAGAAAATATGGGGAGCTTTTCTCACGGTGGAAGAGATGGTCACTGAAATCATGTTTTTCCCCGTCTCTTGACTTCATACAATGTATGCCCTCCCCCCTCCTGGGGAGATGCCACCTGTTTTAGCAAATCTCTTCCCCCTCTCATACACCAGTTGACATTCCCTGTGGGTATGTTTGCCTTACTTACCCTATATAGTGGAATTCTGTACCCTCATAAGAGTGAGATCCACACCCTATTGTTCAATTTCCCTACATAGGGTACTAGATTTGGCCAAGAGATGATGAGTTACCAAATTTCCCTAGTTGAAGAGTTATCTCTAGAGGTTGCCTAGATCTTTCCCTCAGTTGGAACACTTGTCAACCCCCAGACAGCATTTGCTCACCACTAATGTAGGTGGATGCATTGGCCAAGAACAACGTTCTTTGCATGGAATGGCATTACAAGGATACCATATGGTCATTGTTATGGTTGTTATAATACAGTGCCACTGGGACACTGCTGGGATCACAGCTACAGAATGTTACTATTGATACACTGTCTAGATGTTACATCCCCATCTCTTTCTCCCTCTTTGTCCTGCTTATCTCTTTCCCCATTATTCACCCACCATGCTTTATTTCTCCCTTTCCTTGGATATCATGTTTGGAGCAAACAACTTCTAGATATTCTGTCTACTACTGGTTATACAAATACTGGGAGAACTGGTCTGGGAATATTGCCAACTTGTTATCCAGGGAGACTCCTTTGTAACACTTACCAGAGCTTGTTGTCCTCCTATGCATGCATAAAATCTCCGAATTGTTCATATGCTATAATCCTTAATAAACAAAACTTGCAAAAAAAAAGAAAAGATATACAAATATAGGTGGTCAAAATGGGTATACACTGGATTAGTCCTGTAAGTAAATACAGGTTGATTTAACATACTTCAAAATAAGACAGTTTAGGAAAGTTGATTTCTCTAGCCTGTGAACAGGTTTCATTTTGTCCCAGTTATCCATAATCATAGACCTCACAGAAAGCTAGTGCAATGAGGTAAGAAGCATTTTATGGATCACTACTCCTTTTGAACAGAAGGATTGAGGAGAAGGGCCCAGGTGAGTGCACTAGTACAAGTTTCAAGCCCAGCGTTTGACAGGGCATGTAATCAATGACTGCAAAGATCCATTAATGTGAGAATTTTTCTCAGAGAGTGGTTTGTAATAGTAAAATTAAAATACAAACACAGCAAGTCTTGTGCAAGTTGGGCCTTTTTAGCCTGACGGCGAAGGTCACCACAGGCTCTTATATACAGCAATTTGTGGGCAGATGGTGCTTTTTAGAAACATCCACATAAACCATGAATTATAGAGAACTGAGTTTTCCAGAGAAAGGTCAATAAGTTTGATTTGAAGCAATCTGGGATGCAGAACATGGCATCATGCTATTATAGTGATCCTTTGTGGAAACATAATGCATACTTGGATTTTAACACAAACACTGCAGTCTCATATTATTACTCTTTTAGTACACATTCCAAGTGCAGACACATAACCCCCTATTTTTAGGTCTCGCCTAGGCAGTGCATGCACTGTCTCTCAAGACATGTATCTATTGTATGGGCTTCAGCAAGTTCATCCATTTTTATTCATTCCTTCATGTCTTTCGAAATTCCTTTATTTTTGTTGGTGAATAGTTTACATTTAGCCCTCCTTTTTAGTCTCGTCTAGCGTTGCAGCGCGAATGCCCTGCCATCACTTTGCGAACCATCAAAATTTACTGATTTTTACAATTGGTTGAATCAAAGAACAGTAGAATTTAATTTTACTATATCTAAGAATCATAACAAGTTAAACTTCTTAGATGTATATGTTCAACATAAAAACGGTCTGTTGACAGTAAGTCTATATATAAAATCCACAGATCCCAATACCCTTTTGCATTTCTCAAGCTGTCACCCTCGGACATTGAAAGAAAATTTACCATATGTACAATTCCTCTGGGTAAGAAGGAATTGTACCAATAAGGAAGATTATTTCCATAACGCCAATAATCTGAAAGATAAATTATTATCAAGTGGCTATCCCAAAAAGTTAGTGAAATCAGCCCTCAAGAGATCGTGGTACACGCCAAGAGAGTCACTTCTCACACCTGAACAATCAGAGAGGAATACTCCTCTTACATGTGTCCTAACATTTGATCCAAAAGCAAACCGTGTTAAAAAAATCATTCAAAATAACTGGAAATTGATCAAACCTTTAGGGATCCAAAAGCCGCTCTTTGCTTTTAAAAAAAGCAAAAACAACCGGCAACAACTGGTGAGAGCAGGTTGGACGACGGAGTCCCCTAAGAAAGACCTGAGAAGTTTGCGGAGTCTACCAACTGTGGTCAGGCATTATCGTTGTCAAAACTGTATGGCCTGTAGACTTACAGATGATTCTAAACAAGTAGAGATAAATGGTCAGATACACCATCAAAAGGTATTCTCGAATTGCAATTCCAAGAATACAATATACTGTATTAAAAATGCCCTTGTGAAAAATAATATATAGGGCAAACTACTCAATCTGTAAAGAAGCGAGTATTGCAACACAAGTCAAGAATAAAATGTAAGGTACAAGGGGCTCCTTTGGTACAACATTTTGTTAATTCAGGCCATTCAGAAAATGACATTAAGTGGTCAGTATTAATGATGATTGTGAACTCTGTCGGAGAGGAACTCCAAAATTAGTTGAATAGATTTGAGGCCCGGTTTATAGAGAAATACCATACGGCTACAGAGGGCCTCAATGACAAAGATGAGGTTTGGGCGCTATTGCAAACCTAAACAGAAGCTATGAATAACACTTCTTAGATCCGGACATCTGTGAATGTGATCTGTTTACTGTTTTAATACCAGCTACTATGTATATATTGCTGTTTATATGAGACTGTAATGGAGTGACGGTCTAACACTGGGTGATTAGATTGGTAAGACTTTTTTTCTTCTTTAGTTTAGTTTCCAGAAGGTTTTAGGGTTCCTTAGATGGAATGTGAGCCATGGAAATGGATGTCTGTTCCATATATCTATAGGTTGTGTTTGTTGGTCCTGATATTTTAAATTAAAACCACATTGCCCAGAGGACCGCATTCGGTATGTAATTATAGAGCTTTCCCCTTTATTACTATTTCCTTAGTTACTCGGTCAAGAGTATTGTGGCGGGGTCTGAGTTTAGAATTACACATTTTCTTTCAGGAGATTTGTATTTTATTTTTTAGTTGTGCAAATATTCCTCCTTGCGATTTATAGCTGCTCAAAATATATATTTTCGAGCACTGAATGCTATGCTGGTTTTTCTCGCCGTCGAGTATTTCTTTGGTTTTGACCGATGAGGAATTATATCCGCTTCCGCATCACGTGACTTCTTGTACGCGATCGACATGGAGATTGCGGTGGTTTGATTGACTGGAGCAGATAATTAACGCTCTTAGGTAAGAGACTTGGAGGCATGTAAAGGAGACCTCCCGCTCCTTGGTCTTGTCCAAGTATAGTACTTTTGCCAGCAATATGTAGCAGTTTGGTTTGATGCTTGTCTCTGTCGATTTACAGAAAGACAGACAGCAGGGATTAAGATATAACAGAAGACACCTTTGTAAGTGATTACGTGGGTGCCCTTCCTTCCTTCCTCCACCTATAGTTGTGAGTATAGTGTCTCATGTTTTTAGTTCCATAGATACCGTTTTCTTTGCCTTGATAAGTGAGTGTATATTTTTACCTCTAGTTCCTGGTATAAGAAGATACCGACTACATTTGATTTAAAGAATCGTCCCTAGAAAGATACGTGCCCTTGGTGGCATTTTGTATGGACCTTCATTGGTATTTATTTCCGTTGGATGTGATTGGGTATTTTCGAGAATGTTCCCTGTTTTTACTCCATCTTTAAATGATGCTTTGGTGTCACGGGGTGCACTTTTTCTATCTTTTACACAGTGTTTGATTGTAAGGCACGTTGTGATTGGCCTTAGTTTGGGGTCAGTATCACAAGAATATTTTTAGACACTTTAAGGTTTAGGCTATCTGGCCGTCACTTCAGTATTCAAGAAAACGTTGGTATATAGGCTCCCGTGTTCACATTTTTATGTGGAAATATTTGAATTACCATATCACATCTGTATGTATATTTGTAAATGTCATAAATAATGGAAGACGAATAAGGTATTTTTGATATTGTAGGTTGTTTTGAATATGTGGTTACTCTGAAGCCCAAGTCCTGATGAGGCCCGGAAGTTGATGGGCTGAAACGCATCGACAATACAGTGGAAGACACTTATAAAAATGGGATTACATAAATAATTTCAGGGGCATTTTTGAAAAAATAAAGACAGAAGTTTTGAACCTCAAATGCTCGACTTATATAGTGACCTTTTATTTTTGGAATGCTCAGTAGGGAATTTTTGTGTATAGAGCATCCTTTTTGAATGATAGGGCTACGAGAGACAAGTGAGGTTTTTATCCTGTGGTGATTGTTTATGTGGATTTTGTATATATATGGCTATTGTGATAAATGTTTGTATATATACATGTAAATATATTGTTTATGTGAGGCTTTATTCAAAAAAAGATACAGGAGAAAAACGTGGTAATAAATATATACTTTGTGTTCTGAAAACATTTGACATCTGATTTTTTAGCCATACCTTTGGTCAGTGATTCCTTGTAAATCATTAGATTGGTTCTAAAGATTATTACTAGTGGAAGAGGTAATTCATAGTAATTCTTCAACATACTGTTGTTTGGTTATTTGGTCCGTGGCATTATCTTTTTTTGACATATCCGTGTATTGACCCAGATGCCAAAGGATTATGTAAGGTACCCACTGTGTAAATATAGGTTTGTTAGCACTTGTTTAAATGTGAGGGTTTGGTTGTTAAAAGACCTAATAGGTTTGTACAACTCAACATTTTTTAGATTCAGATATATCACTGTCCATTGGCGGCTTCAAAACAACATAGTATTATTTTTGTATACACAGGGAACTCTGTTATTGTTTTCTTGAATTTTTCGTCTTTTTCTTAGAAGCCCATTGATATGTCAGAACCTGTAACAGTAAGTTATACAGAAGAAGAAATCAGTAACTTATGTAAAATCCCTTCACTTCTAAGTGGTGATCAGCCAGCGACACAAATTGTGAATGTAGATAAAGTAGAAAGACTCAAGCAGCCCAAAAAGAAGAATATAAGGACACAGCTACAAGCAAAAGTTATTTTAGAACATTTAAAAAATAATACTATTCCTGTAGGACGCAAGTGAAAAATATACCAGTAATTTTTATTAATGATAACATTTATTTAGGGAAATTTGGAGGTGTGGGAACAAAATGCTCCATTGATTGGATGGCATTATCCATAGAAACCGCTCTTAGATTAAATGACGAGGAACTGAAGGAAATTCAGGCTCTAAAACAGGAAATTCAGGGAGATAGTACCATTAAAGATGCAAAAAATTGATTGGAGTCAGAACAAAAAACCATAAGAGAATTTGAAACTCACACTACAATTGTGAAAACAACTAAAGTCGCTAGAGACATTACAATTTTCAAATTGGAAGAAATGTACCCCTACCTAAAAGAAGATTATTATTTAAATAATAATCAGAGTGCTTTAATTCTTCAATATAGAGGTAGATCACGAATTAAGTTTATCACCTTTTCAGATACCACCTCAGATTCAGATCAAACAGCGGTTACCATCCCTATCTCCAATGCCCAAGAGCACAACTTCCTTTTTTTGGCAGGGGCAAGTACCGAGGCAGAGGGGGTGGGCAAATATGGAGAGGATACAACCAACAAGGGAGTCAGTTTCCACCACAAGGTCAATATCAATCACCAGTAGTTAATCAGAATCAAGAACAAGAACCCTTCAGCACTCGGAGGAGAACCTACAGACGTTGAATCAAAGTGGTATAAATGTAATGGATAAATCTGAAACTATACCGATCTATAATTTATCCAAGTATACTCCAACAGAATCTGAATTGGAGGTGTTGTCCAAAGGACTTTCATTTGTACCTATGGCTTTACCGAATCCAGTAGACACTAACTGCTAGATGCATCAACTTTCAATTTTGCGAGTCTTTAATTGCGAAGTTTAAGGATTCGCATTTAGGGACAGATGCATGTAGGATTTGCTAAAATATTAGCAATTCCTAAATGTTCCTTATCTGCGACTCGCACAGTGCGATTCGCAAATAAGGAATGACATCTCATTGATTCCTATGGGTCAAGAGGCCCATAGGAATAAATTGGGAGGAATTCTCAATTTGTGATTAGCAATTAGCTAATCGCAATTTGAGGATGCAATCTCAAGGGTGACGTGTGTCCAAAGGACACCCTGTTGCACCCCTTAAATTGACCTGGACACTGGTATTGCTCACACACATGTCCCAAGGACATGTGTGTGTGTAACATACAACTTTGAAAGATGCACCTAAGTGCATTTTTCACAGTTTTCGCTATTTACCATGAAGTTTGATTTCACGGTAAATAGCGACCCTTATCAGCGAAATTGCAAGCTATTTTACATTCATGCATTGCATTTAAGGAATCTCAATTTGAGATTCCTTAAATGCTATCACAAATAGCGATTTATGCATGTGGGATGATGCATCCCAAATGCATAAATACCGGTCGCAGACCCTTTGCGAACGGTATTTCGCTTGATACATCTAGCTGTAGGACAGAAATTTTACATTTCTTGAGAAAAGTAGAGTTGAAAGCATTCTTTTTGGAAAGAGAAATGAAAGAACAAATCAATATTAGGAGCCGATTAGGATCGCGGACGGAAACGGGTTCCGTCCGCCAATGACGTGGCCAAAATACTCCCGACCGCTCCACGGATAAACCGCCGGTGCGATTAGAATAATAATGTCACGAAACTCCGACCGCGGCGGACGGACCACATCAAACACCGTCCGCGGCGGACGGAGTACACCAGAGGCCGCCGCAAACGGACGGAACCAAAGAAACACCGTCCGCCGCGGACGAACATGACCGCGGGAACAGGCACAGCCACCGCAATACCTGCGGAGGCTCCGTGCCCGCGATTAGGATAACGCCGCCAGTCCTACGGAACTCACCTCCATCCACGACCGCAGCGGAAACAATGCAACGATAAACGGAGCATGCCAGCGGAAGGACAACACAAACACCATCCCTACCGTCAAACCAATTCCAAAATGGCTGATGGAAGTAAATACAAAACACACTAAACAGGACACCCACCCAACTGAAACACCCACAGCAATTACACGCCACAATGACACCCCCCCAAGCACCTAAAAAAACACACAAGTCAACACACCCACCTAGCACCTGACTGGCAACAACCATTGGGACACAACCACGACACAGAGCATAAAATGGATCCCACCCACTACCACAATCCTTTGATTCACAGCATAGCTGCAAGCAAGAGGCTGAATACCATGAACAGCAGACACAAAAATTACACATACGACCTGCACACAAACACACCCACCACACAAACACCCACCACACCGTTCCTACACACCACACACCTGTACATCCCAATCCACTCTACCCACACCTTGCACATCAAACACCATGGCACCAAAGAAAAATCCAAAACTCACTGACACAGAGTTGAAGGTCATGGTAGATGAAATCATCCGTGTCGAACCACACCTTTTCGGCACACTAGTCCAGCAGACCACTGTGGCAACCAAAAACCACATGTGGGACAGGATAGTCAACCGAGTGAATGCTTCAGGAACCGTGCCACGAACAAAGCACGACATCCAGAGGCGGTGGCACGACCTCAAGACAAGAGTCAAAGGCATCCGGGCAAAAAACCACCTGCGGGCACACCACACTGGCGGCACACCCCCGGAGCCCATACCGTAGCAGAATGGGAGGAAAAGGTGCTGGGCATACTGCATCCTGAGAGCCTGGAAGGAATCAAAGAGGGAGAGGTGGCTGGTAAGTACAAACCAAGCACCACTATCACACCGACATGGTCTGCCTTACACAACTGAGAAGACACATCTCCCAGGCCCCAATCCATGCATGTGGGCCACATACTCACCAAAATGTGAAGGCCTGTGCCCAAATGCACCCACCATGACCAAACACAAATGTTGCCTCATACCTTCCCAGCCATGCATGTTGACAAACCACCCAGTACTACAACTCCCAACAGGCCCCCATGTCCACAGGGAGGGTGATGGGGTGTGGTGAGCGGTGGGTGGGGTGAGTGAGAGGTTACTACTACAACTCCCAACAGGCCCCCATGTCCACAGGGAGGGTGGTGGTGGGTGGGGTGTGTGAGAGGTCAGTACTACGACTCCCAACAGGCCCCCATGTCCACAGGGAGGGTGGTGGTGGGTGGGGTGTGTGAGAGACCAGCACTACGACTCCCAACAGGCCCCCATGTCCACAGGGATGGTGGTGGGGTGTGGTGAGAGGTGGATGGGGTGTGTGAGAGGTCAGTACTACAACTCCCAACAGGCCCCCATGTCCACAGGGAGGGTGGTGATGGGTGGGGTGTGTGAGAGACCAGTACTACAACTCCCAACAGGCCCCCATGTCCACAGGGAGGGTGGTGGGGTGTGGTGAGAGGTGGGTGGGGTGTGTGAGAGCTCAGTGCTACAACTCCCAACAGGCCCCCATGTCCACAGGGAGGGTGGTGGGGTGTGGTGAGAGGTGGGTGGGGTGTGTGAGTGGTCAGTACTACAACTCCCAACTGGCCCCCATGTCCACAGGGAGGGTGATGGTGGGTGGGGTGTGTGAGAGCTCAGTACTACAACTCCCAACAGGCCCCATGTCCACAGGGAGGGTGGTGGGGTGTGGTGAGAGGTGGGTGGGGTGTGTGAGTGCTCAGTACTACAACTCCCAACAGGCCCCCATGTCTACAGGGAGGGTGGTGGTGGGTGGGGTGTGTGAGAGGTGGGAGGGGTGTGTGAGAGGGTAGTGATATGTAATGTTGGCACAAAAAACATGTCATGTCCACATCATTGTTCATGAAAATCTTGTCCCTCAGGTGATCGCAACTTGACTTGCGAAACCAGCAACCGACAGCAACAGTCGCCCCACTCACAGCACGGACTCTCTGGTGATGATCCCATTGCCAGCTCTGGTGCAGAGGACGAAGCGGGCCCAAGCAGACTCCCAGGGCCATCAGGCTCACAGGACATCCCTGCCTCCACAACCTTGGCCTGTGTCACTCCAGCAACACCTGCCATAGTGAGCTGTGCAGCCACCACCACCACCACCTCCACCACCACCAGCACCACCACTCCTGCCTGTGCCACCCTGCCTGACCCATCGCAGGACTCTGGGCCATCTACATTCCAGCCAAGCAGGGAGAGTGGACGGGAAAGGACAGAGGTGAGGGCACATCTCACAACCAGGAGTGCTTCTCACCGGCGAGGTGGTGAAGGACACCCACCCCATCCTGGCGCAGAAACACTGGAAGCCCTAGCCAGAGTCCAGGCCTCCTATTAGCGGTTGCAGGCACAGGCTGATCGTGCCCACCAGGACTCAGAAGAGAACAGTAATCTGTTGCGGTCAATTGATACCCGCATAGGGCAAATAGTGGACCTCATGGGCCATAAACAGCACTGTGGAGGGACTGGTTATCCCGCATCACCCCCCCCCCTCACCCAAGTGCCCAGCGGCCATGGTCACCAACACCACCGCCACCTGAGCCCATGGACACGATTCAGAAAAGGGGGTGGTGATGAACAGAGTGTCTGAATTAAGCAGACCACTCTTACCCAGTCCAAAGATCAGGGCTTGATCCATCACCGTTATTTAGCTCACTGCACCATCCCAGCTCAGAACCTGGCTACATGCAAATTAATCTGTCCCTGGCCCAGTGCATCATGGGAGCAGGGCAGACCAGACTATCAAGCCAATTCTTCACTGGAAAGGAGACAAGCTACCGGGGACCGGTTTCTGGCATTTCAGCCGTCGTCGGCCCGGCTTGCTTGAATCCTGATGGTGCAGTGAGCAAGGGACTCATGTCTGAGTATACCCTGCCACACCTATAGTGGCCAAAAACGATTCAGAAAAGCGGGTGGTGATGAACAGAGTGTCTGAATTAAGCAGACCACTCTTACCCAGTCCAAAGATCAGGGCTTGATCCATCACCGTTATTTAGCTCACTGCACCATCCCAGCTCAGAACCTGGCTACATGCAAATTAGTCTGTCCCTGGCCCAGTGCATCATGGGAACAGGGCAGACCAGACTACCAAGCCAATTCTTCACTGGAAAGGAGACAAGCTACCGGGGACCGGTTCCTGGCATTTCAGCCGTCGTCGGCCCGGCTTGCTTGAATCCTGATGGTGCAGTGAGCAAGGGACTCATGTCTGAGTATACCCTGCCACACCTATAGTGGCCAAAAACGATTCAGAAAAGGGGGTGGTGATGAACAGAGTGTCTGAATTAAGCAGACCACTCTTACCCAGTCCAAAGATCAGGGCTTGATCCATTACTGTTATTTAGCTCACTGCACCATCCCAGCTCAGAACCTGGCTACATGCAAATTAGTCTGTCCCTGGCCCAGTGCATCATGGGAACAGGGCAGACCAGACTACCAAGCCAATTCTTCACTGGAAAGGAGACAAGCTACCGGGGACCGGTTTCTGGCATTTCAGCTGTTGTTGGCCCGGCTTGCTTGAATCCTGATGGTGCAGTGAGCAAGGGACTTTAATTGCGAAGTTTAAGGATTCGCATTTAGGGACAGATGCAAGTAGGATTTGCTAAAATATTAGCAATTCCTACATGTTCCTTATCTGCGACTCGCACGGTGCAATTCGCAAATAAAGAATGACATCTCATTGATTCCTATGGGCAAAGAGGCCCATAGGAATAAATTGGGAGGAATTCTCAATTTGTGATTAGCAATTAGCTAATCGCAATTTGAGAATGCAATCTCAAGGGTGAGGTGTGTCCAAAGGACACCCTGTTGCACCCCTTAAATTGACCTGGACACTGGTATTGCTCACACACATGTCCCAAGGACATGTGTGTGTGTAACATACAACTTTGAAAGATGCACCTAAGTGCATTTTTCACAGTTTTCGCTATTTACCATGAAGTTTGATTTCACGGTAAATAGCGACCCCTATCAGCGAAATTGCAAGCTATTTTACATTCATGCATTGCATTTAAGGAATCTCAATTTGAGATTCTTTAAATGCAATCGCAAATAGCGATTTATGCATTTGGGATGATGCATCCCATATGCATAAATACCGGTCGCAGACCCTTTGCGAACAGTATTTCGCTTGATACATCTAGCTGTAGGACAGAAATTTTACATTTCTTGAGAAAAGTAGAGTTGAAAGCATTCTTTTTGGAAAGAGAAATGAAAGAACAAACCAATATTAGGAGCCGATTAGGATCGCGGACGGAAACGGGTTCCGTCCGCCAAGGACGTGGCCCAAATACTCCCGACCGCTCCGCGGATAAACCTCCGGTGCGATTAGGATAATAATGTCACGAAACTCCGACCGCGGCGGATGGACCACATCAAACACCGTCCACGGCGGACGGAGTACACCAGAGACCGCCGCAAGCGGACGGAACCAAAGAAACACCTTCCGCCGCGGACGAACATGACTGCGGGAACAGGCACAGCCACTGCAATACCTGCGGAGGCTCCGTGCCCGCGATTAGGATAATGCCGCCAGTCCTACGGAACTCACCTCCATCCACGACCGCAGCGGAAACAATGCAACGATAAACGGAGCATGCCAGCGGAAGGACAACACGAACACCATCCCTACCGTCAAACCAATTCTAAAATGGCTGACGGAAGTAAATACAAAACACACTAAACAGGACACCCACCCACCTGAAACACCCACAGCAATTACACGCCACAATGACACCCCCCCAAGCACCTAAAAAACCACACAAGTCAACACACCCACCTAGCACCTGACTGGCAACAACCATTGGGACACAACCACGACACAGAGCATAAAATGGATCCCACCTACTACCACAATCCTTTGATTCACAGCATAGCTGCAAGCAAGAGGCTGAATACCATGAACAGCAGACACAAAAATTACACATACGACCTGCACACAAACACACCCACCACACAAACACCCACCACACCATTCCTACACACCACACACCTGTACATCACAACCCACTCTACCCACACCTTGCACATCACACACCATGGCACCAAAGAAAAATCCAAAATTCACTGACACAGAGTTGAAGGTCATGGTGGATGAAATCATCCGTGTCGAACCACACCTTTTCGGCACACTAGTCCAGCAGACCACCGTGGCAACCAAAAACCACATGTGGGACAGGATAGTCAACCGAGTGAATGCTTCAGGAACCGTGCCTCGAACAAAGCACGACATCCAGAGGTGGTGGCACGACCTCAAGACAAGAGTCAAAGGCATCCGGGCAAAAAAACACCTGCGGGCACACCACACTGGCGGCGGCACACCCCCGGAGCCCATACCGTATGCGGAATGGGAGGAAAAGGTGCTGGGCATACTGCACCCTGAGAGCCTGGAAGGAATCGAAGAGTGAGAGGAGGCTGGTAAGTACAAACCAAGCACCACTATCACACCGACATGGTCTGCCTTACACAACTGAGAAGACACATCTCCCAGGCCCCAATCCATGCATGTGGGCCACATACTCACCAAAATGTGAAGGCCTGTGGCCAAATGCACCCACCATGACCAAACACAAATGTTGCCTCATACCTTCCCAGCCGTGCATGTTGTCAAACCACCCAGTACTACAACTCCCAACAGGCCCCCATGTCCACAGGGAGGGTGGTGGGGTGTGGTGAGAGGTGGGTGGGGTGAGTGAGAGGTTACTACTACAACTCCCAACAGGCCCCCATGTCCACAGGGAGGGTGGTGGTGGGTGGGGTGTGTGAGAGGTCAGTACTACGACTCCCAACAGGCCCCCATGTCCACAGGGAGGGTGGTGGTGGGTGGGGTGTGTGAGAGACCAGCACTACGACTCCCAACAGGCCCCCATGTCCACAGGGACGGTGGTGGGGTGTGGTGAGAGGTGGATGGGGTGTGTGAGAGGTCAGTACTACAACACCCAACAGGCCCCCATGTCCACAGGGAGGGTGGTGATGGGTGGGGTGTATGAGAGACCAGTACTACAACTCCCAACAGGCCCCCATGTCCACAGGGAGGGTGGTGGGGTGTGGTGAGAGGTGGGTGGGGTATGTGAGAGCTCAGTACTACAACTCCCAACAGGCCCCCATGTCCACAGGGAGGGTGGTGGGGTGTGGTGAGAGGTGGGTGGGGTGTGTGAGAGGTCAGTACTACAACTACCAACTGGCCCCCATGTCCACAGGGAGGGTGATGGTGGGTGGTGTGTGTGAGAGCTCAGTACTACAACTCCCAACAGGCCCCATGTTCACAGGGAGGGTGGTGGGGTGTGGTGAGAGGTGGGTGGGGTGTGTGAGAGCTCAGTACTACAACTCCCAACAGGCCCCCATGTCAACAGGGAGGTTGGTGGTGGGTGGGGTGTGTGAGAGGTGGGAGAGGTGTGTGAGAGGGTAGTGATATGTAATGTTGGCACAAAAAACATGTCATGTCCACATCATTGTTCATGAAAATCTTGTCCCTCAGGTGATCGCAACTTGACTTGCGAAACCAGCAACCGATAGCAACAGTCGCCCCACTCACAGCACAGACTCTCTGGTGATGATCCCATTGCCAGCTCTGGTGCAGAGGACGAAGCGGGCCCAAGCAGACTCCCAGGGCCATCAGGCTCACAGGACATCCCTGCCTCCACAACCTTGGCCTGTGTCACTCCAGCAACACCTGTCATAGTGAGCTGTGCAGCCACCACCACCACCACCTCCACCACCACCAGCACCACCACTCCTGCCTGTGCCACCCTGCCTGACCCATCGCAGGACGCTGGGCCATCTACATCCCAGCCAAGCAGGGAGAGTGGACGGGAAAAGACAGAGGTGAGGGCACATGCACATCTCACAACCAGGAGTGCTTCTCACCGGCGAGGTGGTGAAGGACACCCACCCCATCCTGGCGCAGAAACACTGGAAGCCCTAGCCAGAGTCCAGGCCTCCTATTAGCGGTTGCAAGCACAGGCTGATCGTGCCCACCAGGACTCAGAAGAGAACAGTAATCTGTTGCGGTCAATTGATACCCGCATAGGGCAAATAGTGGACCTCATGGGCCAGCAAACAGCACTGTGGAGGGACTGGTTATCCCGCACCACCCCCCCTCACCCAAGTGCCCAGCGGCCACGGTCACCAACACCACCGCCACCTGAGCCCATGGACACGGATGTGGCCCCTGACCAACCTGCCCCCTCAGCTGTCTCCAAGACGGAGGGGCCGTCCGAGGCTGGAACTAGGTGAGAGCAGTGGGGATGCACCATCTACCCGCTCCAAGAGGGGCCGCCAATGACTTTAACCTTGCCTGAGCCTGCCATTCACCCGCCAACTATCCTGTTCCACAACGCCAAGTATTGGCACACGTCTGTTGGACTAGCTGGACATCACCCAATGTGGTGTCCCCACGGTCTTTACATCTGCCATGACCTTCAACTCACACTCCCCCACCCAACAGTTACTTGTAAATATCCACCAACATCAATTCACAACCTGTAAATAAATTTCACTTAAACACTCAATGATGTATTGTCTCCATGTTTTAATCACATGATTGTCTTAGGATCAGACGTTACCAGGTGCAGGGATCTATGTCGGTGAGAATCATGCCTCTGTGGGAGTGACCTAGGGATAATGAGAGACAACAAACACACGTCAGGAAACTGATTCACACCCATCACAACACACTGTACTGCAACATCCCACAAACCACACTGATCACCAATTCTGTGGATCAGAAGACACACATCATGGAGCCTTGCATGTACACAATATACCACACACAAATGCAAACATAACATACCAGAACAGGCAGCATAGAAACACCACATCCACACTCCACCAGCAAACATGCATCACGCATTGTCAACCTGCACAAGAGGTAGTTACTCACATTCAAGGAAAATAGCGATCAATGAGCTGACGCCTCTGGTCCACACCTTCCTCACCACTATCCTCATCAGTCGACATGGGTGGGATGGGAGGCCGAGCAACTTGTTGGTCTTCAGGGTCCATGAGCAGTTCAATGTCATTGCGCAAGGCCAGGTTGTGGAGCATGCAGCAGGCATTCACGATCCTGCATACTTTTCCTGGTGAGTAAGGCAGGGCCCCTCCGGTTTTATCCAGGCAGCGAAACCAAGACTTTAGCAGTCCTAAAGTACGTTCCACCACTCTACATGTCCTTTCATGGGTATCATTGTATCGCATTTCGCCAGCTGTAGTTGGATTACGTATGGGACTCAGCAGCCACGGCCGGTTTGGGTACGCAGAGTCGCCTATGTGGGGGGATGACAGACACAAATATCACAACCAGGATTGGTGGGTACCCTATGCCACACAGAAAACACAACTGTCCCCACAGCATACTCACCAACAAGCCACGCACGTGCTGGACAGAGATTAGCCATCAGTTGGGGGACAATGCTGCTCTGCAGGATGTGGGAGTCATGTGCGGAGCCTGGAAATCTGGCACACACATGGGATATGATGTTGTCAGCCAGGCCCACCACCTGCACGTTGATCGAATGAAAGTGCTTCCGATTACGATATACAGGCTCACGTGCCTGGGGTGGAATGAGACCCATATGGGTGCCATCAATTGAACCCACTACGGGTGGTATCTGTGCCAGTGCATAGAAGTCGGCTTTGACTGCTGCCAACTCTGCCGCCCGTGGAAAATGGATGTAATCATCCTTGTAAATCATCATGGCTTTCAGAACATCCCGCAGTACCATGCTGAACATGGATTGTGACATCCCCCCGGCATGTCCAACTGTGTACTGGAAGGTGCCAGTTGCAAAGAAGTGAAGTGCTGCCATCACCTTTGCTGTGGGTGTAATGGAACCAGGATATGTTCTTCGTGGCTGCTGATGAGGAGACAATTGGTCTACAAGCTCCAGCAATCTACGTCGATCAAGACGGAATTTTCTTATCACCTCCTCGTCAACCATGTCCTCCAGCACAGTGTATGGGCGATGCACATTTAGAGCCCTCCTGTGTGGGAGTAGATGGTAGTAGATGTCAATTTACCAACAACGCATAGCTGTGCAACTCTATCACATGTAGGCCAACACAATTAAAATGAGAAATGTTGTCGACAATTAACAAATGTGTGACATGTCTGAAATTAGATACAATACAGATTAGCATAAAAAGAATGTGCAGCCACTAACAACATGATGTGTGCAAACTTGTACAATGCAACGTACACACATGTCAAAAGAACTGCCAACAAGACATGCCTAAGGACCCAAATGTGGACAAGCGTCATCACAGACACACATGCGCGTGCACACACAATACGATAATGGAACACACACTCCTAGTCTTCATGCACCAATGACCACACCTACAATGGTGAGCATCCTCACATGACATGCATGGTCACACAAGAGGCAACACACATACGCATACACAGAATGCATGTGTACCCCACCATTGTTACTTGCACACACAAACCATACACTGACAACAGATTCTGAATGTGGGCAGACAGCCTTGATGTACTGTGTAGATGTGTATAAGTTGAAACGTGTGTATGGAAAAACAAGACGTCAACACGTTGACATGCACATGTGTAGCAAATTGGGTGCAAATCAATGGCCATAGTTAACCACTGGCAAGTTCAACAGTATGAACACACATGAAAAAAAGAGGATGCGAAATGCACACGTGGCCACGGGCCATTGACTGCACATCCTAATTCTTGCAGCAGTGGGTACATGTCCTAACACACATGTACAACTATCAGCATTACATGTGTGCAGAGACATGTAGTGTGTGTACATATGCCATGTGTGGACGGCTTCCACCTACACAGTAGATGAACGTTGTCCATGATATAGTGCATGACATATGCTGTTTGGCAAGTACCATCACGGTCCCACCCTCATAACGCATGTGCGGACTACCGCGACGGTGCAGCTTTTGAAAATCTACAATCAGTGGCATCGCCATGGCAGTGCACGGCTTCTGCTAATTTCGATTGCACAAACGCGCCCCGCGTTACCTCCTCCCATTGGCTACATGTGCACGGACTGTCACGGTCACACATCGGCAACTGCATGAGGGCGCTTCCGCGACCGGCCTGGCACGGCGATGGGTGACCGGCCTGGGCCGGCCGGTCTACGGTGGATGATGCAATGTGACTGTAAGGGGGGTCATGAACTGCCATTTCGAATTTCATAGTCACAAGTATGTGTTGGCCTGCACCTCCCCCGCGGAATGCGTGCACTGCCATGGCGGCGCCACTGATTGTATCTTTTCAAAAGATGCACCATCGTGGAAGCGCGCGCATGCGGTTGCCGATGTGTGGCCGTGACGGTCCTTGCACATGTACCCAATGGGAAGAGGTATCGCGGGGCGCGTATGCGCAATCGACAATAGCGGAAGCCGTGCTCCGCCACACCAGGGCCAGTCATTGGCTCTTT
The DNA here is from genome assembly GCF_964263255.1 of Lissotriton vulgaris. Taxonomy (NCBI): domain Eukaryota; kingdom Metazoa; phylum Chordata; class Amphibia; order Caudata; family Salamandridae; genus Lissotriton; species Lissotriton vulgaris. The sequence continues at coordinate 1,476,671,362 of NC_141685.1, forward strand.
TTGAAAGAGGCATCCAGGGGAAACCAATTGCTGCCGACATGTGCCACTGACATGGGCTCAGGGCCCTATATAGGTGTGATTTTCACAAGCACACATTCACTGCTTTGATCCAGTGCTGCCTGTGACCATCACCTCGACCTGCTGCTGCTGAGCTGACTAACGACTGCTGCCTTTGACCATCACCTCGACCTGCTGCTGCTGAGCTGACCAACGACTGCTGCCTTTGACCATCACCCCGACCTGCTGCTGCTGAGCTGACCAACGACTGCTGCCTGTAACCATCACCTCGACCTGCTGCTGCTGAGCTGACCAACAACTGCTGCTGTTGTGCCACAGTCCGGGACCTTGCTATGCAGAGAGTGCGAGAGATCCGGTCTCGTCCCTTCACCGCAGCGGAACTAGATGTGCTTGTGGCCGGTGTGCTCAGCCACTACGAATGGCTCTACGGTGCACCCGGACAGGTGGTAAGTGCAGTGGTGTACATGTTGTTGGCCATGAGGTGATCAGTGGCTCCTGTCTTCTGCAAGCCTGTTGGTGTGCTGTGGGACCTTCACATGTGTTGTGCAGAGCATGGCTGCATGTAGATACGTGTTTCTACGAAGTTTGTGCATGTCATACTGTCCACTTACGTTACCCTCTTGTCTCCCATCATGATAGGTAAAGCTGCACCTTCGCAAGGCCGTGTGGAGGAACATAGCACGTGATGTACGGGCAGTGGGGGTGTGCAATAGATGACACACACACTGCCACAAGCGCTGGGACGACATATCCAGGCTTAGCAAGAATGTTGCGGAGATGTCACTGGGGATAATTCCAAGATCTTCACGTCTGGCCCGACGCACCATGACCCCTCTTATGCACTGTATCATTGCTATGACGCATCCTGACCTGTCCACCGGGCTGAGTGGGGATCAACAGCAAACTAGCGGTAAGCAGACTGTATGTGTATTTTACTTGGGAGTGCAATGCATGTATTGGTGCTCAGACACAGTAGTGACTTCCGTGGTGCGTATGTTTTGCTGAAATACCATGTTGGTGCCATTAGCGGAGTGAGCGTTGGCATCCATGTCCGCCAGGTGGACAGGCCACTTGCTTAGTAGTTGAGGGTTCCAGGACATGCCGTTGAGGTCTGTGGTCCCATGGCATGACATGTGTGCAGATCTACAGGCACTTGCCCTGTTCGTATGATGTACATGTTTCACAGCCACCACCGGTTCTTTGATGTGAGGATGACTGGTAGGGGTGGGACGTGTGCAGGATGGGTGCTACATGTTCTTTGTCTGTAATGGAATTAGAGATTTGTTGTCCTTCAGTACGTGAGTGTGGCACTTACTTCCACCTCTTTTCTCTCTATTTCAGCTTTGGCAGAGGGCACTGACCCACAGACGGTGGAGATGAGTGGTGGCAATGCATCCGGATCAGAGATCACACACACGCAGACTGACACAGAAGAGGGCAGCCCCGGAGAGGGGGACAGGACCGTCCCTGAGGACTCGCATGTGGAAACACCATCGTCCTCATCTTCCGACAGTGTTGGTGAGTCAGCACTGTTGTCACAGACAGGGAGTGGGCAATCAACACCTTCGGTCGGGACACAGCGCACAGGTCCCACACTGCCGCCAACTGCACCAAGTACTGCTCGTGCACGCAGAAGTAGGGGGAGCAGAGTGGCCTTCGGTGCAGGCACCGCTGCCCCTGCCCCGGTGACACAAAGTGCACTTTGTGCCGAGGCTGTTGATCTGCTGCAACAGCTGTGTGTAGGGCAGACCAACATGATCAATGCATTCCAAGACCACGATAGGAAGATGGGGCAGGTGGTGGCATTCATGGAGGGGATGCATGGCAATGTTGCTGGTCTACACAGAACAGTTCAGTCATTGGCAAACACTGTGTCTTCTGCCATTGTACAGTCGCATAGACAGGGTGCTACTTCTGTTCCCCCATCTACACCACTTGATGTCTCAGGGGGGAGTGAATTTTCTGACCAGTACTCTTTTACAGGTTATTGCACTAGAAGCAGCCACAGGCAGCACGGCAGGGCACGGAGGGCACAGACACCATCCCCTAGGACAGGAAAATCTGTTACCAAAGACGACGTGAGCTACACTGGAGTTCACACACAGGATCCCCAAGGGGTGTTGAAGGAAATGGCTTTACATGCTACACAGGCATTCCACACAAAAGGTACTCCCAAGGCAAGGGAACCTCCCAAGTCCAGGGACACTCCCTTGGACAAGGACACTACAAAGGCAAAGCCACCTCAAAAGAGCAGGGACACTCCCAAGGACAAGGACACTACTAAGGAAGGGGCGACTCCCAAGAGCAGGGACAAGGACATTTCAAAGGCAAAGCCACCTCTAAAGAGCAGGGACACTCCCAAGGACAAGGACACTACTAAGGAAGGGGCGACTCCCAAGAGCAGGGACAAGGACACTACAAAGGCAAAGCCACCTCAAAAGAGCAGGGACACTCCCAAGGACAAGGACACTACTAAGGAAGGGGCGACTCCCAAGAGCAGGGAAACTCCCAGGGACAGGCACACTACAAAGGAATTCCACTCAAAAGGTACTCCCAAGGCAAGGGAACCTCCCAAGTCCAGGGACACTCCCTTGGACAAGGACACTCCCTTGGACAAGGACACTACAAAGGCAAAGCCACCTCAAAAGAGCAGGGACACTCCCAAGGACAAGGACACTACTAAGGAAGGGGCGACTCCCAAGAGCAGGGACAAGGACATTTCAAAGGCAAAGCCACCTCAAAAGAGCAGGGACACTCCCAAGGACAAGGACACTACTAAGGAAGGGGCGACTCCCAAGAGCAGGGACAAGGACATTTCAAAGGCAAAGCCACCTCAAAAGAGCAGGGACACTCCCAAGGACAAGGACACTACTAAGGAAGGGGCGACTGCAAAGAGCAGGGACAAGGACACTACAAAGGCAAAGCCACCTCAAAAGAGGAGGGACACTCCCAAGGACAAGGACACTACTAAGGAAGGGGCGACTCCCAAGAGCAGGGAAACTCCCAGGGACAGGCACACTACAAAGGAAGGGGCATCTCCGAAGAGCAGGGACACTCCCAGGGACAAGGTTGCTTCTAGAGACAGGTTCACTACAAAGGACAAGTCTGCACCCAGGGACAGGGCACCGTCCAGGGAACAGGGAAAGTCCAGAGACAAGACTCCTCCTACGGCCAAGGCACATCCAAGGGACAAGGCTTCTCCCATAGACACTAGCTCCATCAAGGACAGGCATACATCACCCCTGGCTGCACTGAGGCTGATGTTGTCGAAGGAACGGAAAACAGATGTCTCCGCAGTGGAGTTCCCCGATACCTCCACTCCCATCCACGCCCGTCAGAAGCAGAGGAAGGAGTACCCTGTTGTTGCATCACCCATTACACATGATGCAGAGGCTAGAAGGCAGGCACACAGCAAACGACAAGCAGGGTCCAGCACGTCCCCAGAGAGCAGACCCCCAGCAGCAGATGCTCCACCTTTGGTGGGTGATATTTCATTTGAGTCCGCACCACTTGCCAGTCCTGTCATGTCCAGGGGGCCCTCACATATCCCTAAGAAACGTAGACACACACCATTGACACCTGACCACCTCGATGTCGCTCCAGTACAGATATCCCCAGCTCCCAGAGCCACCCTGCCTCCTGGCCCATACAGCCCGGTGGCTCATCATTTTGGTGTTCCCAGTGGTGCATCAGAAGTTCACTCTCAGTTGTCAGATAGTGTCACTGTGTCTGTTGTTTGCTGTCATGCATCATGTAGTGGCACTGTCTCAGTTGTGCCCTCTCCTGTTTCTGGTGCTGGCAGTGTGTCTGGGTCTATGGCTCATGTGTCAGTCACTAGAGCCGTGGCTGTGTCTCACACTCCTATTTCTGGTGCTGGCAGTGTGTCTGGGTCGATGGCTCATGTGTCAGTCACTAGAGCTGTGGCTGTGTCTCACACTCCAGTTTCTGGTGCTAGCAGTGTGTCAGAGGCATGTAGTTCAGGCAGTCCACCAGCTTCCGTGATGTGAGGTGCATTTCCCTTCACTCACATGTCATTTGACTTGGTGTGTAGATTGTGCATTGTAACCAGCATTGCATTGTTGTTGTCCTTGGGACGGGTACCTTGAACCACGTACTTGTGCTGCTTCTGATGTACCTGTTCTGTGCAATGGACTGTTGATGCACTTAGCCCCTCTCATGTGCTGCCTCTAATGTACCTGCTCTGTTGGCCACAATGCCCTGTTGCTGTTCTGATACTGCAGTCTGCCCTCTCATGTGCTGCCTCTGATGTACCTGTTCTGTGCAATGGACTGTTGATGCACTTAGCCCCTCTCATGTGCTGCCTCTGATGTACCTGCTCTGTTGGCCACAATGCCCTGTTGCTGTTCTGATACTGCATTCTGCCCTCTCATGTGCTGCCTCTGATGTACCTGCTCTGTTGGCCACAATGCCCTGTTGCTGTTCTGATACTGCATTCTGCCCTCTCATGTGCTGCCTCTGATGTACCTGCTCTGTGCAATGGACTGTTGATGGACCTGGCCCCTCTAATGTGCTGCCTCTGATGTACCTACTCTGTGCAATGGACTGTTGATGCACCTGGCCCCTCTCATGTGCTGCCTCTGATGTACCTGTTCTGTGCAATGGACTGTTGATGCACTTAGCCCCTCTCATGTGCTGCCTCTGATGTACCTGTTCTGTGCAATTGACTGTTGATGCACTTAGCCCCTCTCATGTGCTCCCTCTGATGTACCTGTTCTGTGCAATGGACTGTTGATGCACTTAGCCCCTCTCATGTGCTGCCTCTGATGTACCTGTTCTGTGCAATGGACTGTTGATGCACTTAGCCCCTCTTATGTGCTACCTCTGATGTACCTGTTCTGTGCAATGGACTGTTGATGCACTTAGCCCCTCTCATGTGCTGCCTCTGATGTACCTGCTCTGTTGGCCACAATGCCCTGTTGCTGTTCTGATACTGCAGTCTGCCCTCTCATGTGCTGCCTCTGATGTACCTGTTCTGTGCAATGGACTGTTGATGTACTTAGCCCCTCTCATATGCTGCCTCTGATGTACCTTTTCTGTGCAATGGACTGTTGATGCACTTAGCCCCTCTCATGTGTTGCCTCTGATGTACCTGCTCTGTTGTATCCAGTGCCCATGCTCTTGTATACTCAGAGATTGTACCCCGATTATGTTTAATAAAGCAAATCAATCATGTGTAGTGGTTTGTCGTTGTCATTCCTGCTTGTGTACTTCAATTGAGGATATCTTTGTGCGATCTAATGTGGTTTCTCAAACATGACACTCCCCCTCCCAACGTCACAGCCCTGGCAGGTACTCCCCTTCCGACAGCAAATGGTGTGTTGCGTACCTGCGTCGTCTTCGATGATGGTCCATGACTTGCTGGTGGTGGAGCGCGAAGAGTATCGGAAATGCATGTAGCGCTGGGTCCATGTGGGCGTGCTGCTTGTGGTGGGTATCTCTGCAATGTGTGGTTTCTTCGCTGTGGGGAATCCGCTGTGTTCAGGCAGGTTGTTTTTCCGCAGCGGTTTTATGTGTGTTTTCCGCCATCGTGATTTGGGGGACGGTCGGTGACGTCAGTCCGTACGGCGGTGTCTCTGGATTGGTTACGTCCGCCGCGGGTCGGGTGTAGTTCCGCGGCGGTGCGTGCTCTTCCGTCGCGCATGGACTTTTGACAGTGTTTACAATCCTAATATGGTGGACGGAGTGACCGCGGCAGGCGGACACGGAAAAGGCATTTTCCGCCTACTCCAGGACGGCGGTCGCACTTCCGTCCGCCATCCTAATGAGCCCCTTAGTTGGGCTTTGGAATAAATCTATATTTGTTCCTGAAAGCATACTTCTTCCTACGGAAATCTTGGTATTTGACGATCAGGTATTGAGAGACTTAGATTCATTACAAAAAAAGAAAATCTTCTACAATAACAACTGCAGTAGACAAGAAAAATTGGCATTGAAAGATCTATCAGAAAATCTGGCCATTATAGTCAAATCGGCGGATAAGGGGGGAGGAATTGTTCTTTGGGACAAGGACTATTATGATGATGAGGTAATACGCCAGCTGTCCAACACCATACACTACAGAATTTTGGTAAAAATACCCTACACTGGAATTACAATCTGAAATTTTAGAAATTACCCCAAGATGAAGCATTGGCAGTTATGAGATATGCCTTAGATAAACGAGAACGGCCCCATCCAGTCCCCACTAACTTTTTAATATCACTAGCATATTTATGCTTAAAAAATAATTTCTTTAATTTCAAGGGCAACTTGTACTTGCAGGTCTCAGGAGAGGCAATGGGCTGCAGCTTTTCTCAAGAGATTTCCAACCTGGTCATGTCTGAATTTAAGGAGAAATGGATCTATGGCAACACCAACCCCTTCAAATCCTATGTGGGGTTTTGGTGTCGTTACATAGATGATATATTCATGGTATGGGATGGAGAAGAATCGAAATTACCTGATTTTCACAATTGGTTGAATCAAAGAACAGTAGAATTAAATTTTAGTTTATCTAAGAATCAGAACAAGTTAAACTTCTTAAATGTATACGTTCAACATGAAAGCGTTCTGTTGACAGTAAGTCTATGTACAAAATCTACAGATCGCAATACCCTTTTGCATTTCTGAAGCTGTCACCCTCGGACATTGAAAGAAAATTTAGTGTTTGGACAATTCCTTCGGGTGAGGAGGAATTGTACCAATAAGGAAGATTATTTCCATAACGCCAATAATCTGAAAGATAAATTAATATCACGTGGCTATCCCAAAAAGTTAGTGAAATCGGCCCTCAAGAGAGCATGGTACACACCAAGAGAGTCACTTCTCACACCTAAACAATCAGAGAGGAATACTTCTCTTACATATGTCCTAACATTTGATCCGAAAGCAAACCGTGTTAAAAAAAGCATTAAAAAAAACTGAAATTGATCGAACTTTTAGGAATCCAAAAGCCGCTCTTTGCTTTTAAAAAAGGCAAAAGCATCCGGAAACAACTGGTGAGAGCAGGTAGGATGACGAATCCCCTAAAAAAGACCTGAGAAGTTTACTGAGTCTACCACCTGTGGTCGGGCATTATTGTTGTCAAAACTGTATGGCCTGTAGACTTACAGATGATTCTAAACAAGTAGAGATAAATGTTCAGATACACCATCAAAAGGTATTCTCAAATTGCAATTCCAAGAATGCAATAAACTGTATAAAATGCCCTTGTGAAAAATATTATATAGGGCAAACTACTCAATCTGTAAAGAAGCGAGAATTGCAACACAAGTCAAGAATAAAATGTAAGGTACAAGGGGTTCCTTTGGTACAGCATTTTGTTAATTCAGGCCATTCAGAAAATTACATTAAGTCGTCAGTATTAAAGGTGATTGTGAACTCTGTCGGAGAGGAACTCTAAAATAAGTTGAATAGATTAGAGGCCCAGTTTATAGAGAAATACCATATGGCTACAGAGGGCCTCAATGACAAAGATGGGGTTTGGGCGCTATTGCAAACCTAATCAGAAGCTATGAATAACACTTCTTAGATTGGGACATCTGTCATTGTGATCTGTTTACTGTTTTAATACCAGACACCATGTATATATTGCTGTTTATATGTGAAAACGAGACTGTAATGGAGTGATGGTCTAACACTGGGGGATTAGTAGGCCTGGGCGAAGCACTACGAAACGCTCGCGTAGTTTGCGAAGTTTGCGCAACTTCGCACTACGCGAGCTGCACGTAGCACTGTGCAAACACACGTAGCATAGCGTAGCGTAGTGCACCGGTCATTTTCTGCTTGCTCGCGGCCCCCAACGTCAAGTTGGCGACCGCGAGCACGCAAAATGACATCCTGGCGAGACTTTTTCCTCGTTCGCGATCAACAACATCAAGTTGCCGATCGCGAGCGTGGAAAATAAACCTCCCTGCAAGATTCTCAACGCAGGGAGGTCTGTTTTCTCATTGCGAGTGCTCCCGTATGCTCACGACCGCTCACGATGAGAAACTACAAGCCCGTGTTGAGAAAGCTGCCGCTCGAGGAAAAATCTCCTCGAGCGGCAGAAAACTACAGCTCGCAACGTGCAAGATGCCGTATTCAATGATTGCACAGTGCCGGATGCTTCTCCGCACTGTGCTATCATTGAAAACTGCATCTTGCACAGTGCCAACATGCTACTACGCAGTTCGCGTAGTGCTACGCGTAGCGCGAAGTCCACGACGCTTAGCTTCGCAACGCGCTACTTCGCAAACTACGCCCAGCCCTAGATTGGTAAGACTTTTTTCCTTCTTTTAGTTCCTTTTCCAGAAGGTTTTAGGGTTCCTTGGATAGAATGTGAGCCATGGAAATGGATGTTTGTTCCATATATCTATAGGTTGCGTTTGTTGGTCTTTATATTTTAAATTAAAACCACATTGCACCAAGGACCGCATTCGGTATGTAATTATAGAGCTTTCCCCTTTATTACTATTTCCTTAGTTTCTCGGTCGAGAGTATATGGGGCTGGGTCTGAGTTTAGAATTACACATTTTCTTTCCGGAGATTAGTATTTTATTTTTTAGTTGAGCAAATATTCCTCCTTGCGATTTATAGCTGCTCAATATATATATTCGGGCCCAAGAATTTTTCGATATTTCTTCTGTTTTCATCGATAAGGAATTATATCCGCTTCCGCATCACGTGACTTCTTGTACGCATTGCACAAATAAGGACACTCCACACGACTCTGCTATGTAGCATAAAATGTCACTTTTACTATTAGGACAGCCAAAGACAACTCCGAACATTACCTTTATTAAACACCTTGTATAATTTTCCCAAACTTTTTACCCAATTGGTTTTACATCACCATTCCCCAAATGATTTTATTATTTGCCAACAATCCAAAACTGTTTTAATACCAATCCAATGTTTTTTCATCCAACTTTTCCTTTCCCTTCCCATCTACCCTCCCAACCCCCCAGAGAGAAAGGATAAATCCGCTCTAGACTATCCTATCCCCTAAGAACACGCCACCCAGGAAAACCCCCAGAGTTTTCCTGTCCAACCCAACTTTGGTCATAGCAAAAATTTGTATATTTTATTAATTTTTTTAAACTTCCTTATGAGAACACCATAGATCCACACACCACAATTTGGTCAATGCATCCCGCAGTTTCATAAGATAGTACGCTTGCCCCATCTGCGACAAATGCACACCATCTCCTCTGAATAAGTGAAGCATTTCGCTTGAAAAATGCTCATGCGCCAGAACAGTTATGCCCATTGCTGTGCAGACATTTTTTAACGCTCTGTTCAACTTGCGGCGGGCTTTTTCCACCGCCGAATTTACACGGGCCCCTCTCCATTGGTGTCTATAAAAAAATTTAGTCCAAACAACCCTTGTTCCCACCCAATTATTTTTAATCACCGCCAGATCCAGCTTCATTTGCTTTATCAGGGTTAGGCCTGATAATTCCACCAAATCGTTTTCTCCAAAGTGTATTATTAGTAGATCTGAATTCCCCAAGCCGCGGCCAATTTAGACAGCAAGGGAAATAGGTCATTCCATTTCATCCCCCCCACCCCTTTCCACAAAACCTCATGTTCTTTTCCATACAAACCCAAGCCGCGTCCACAGATTTGCTGTTCGGCAAAAACTGATGACCATTTAACTATTGAATGCCCCACAATCCAAGTCCTCTTTTTCCGAGGGAAATCCAACACTCGACCTGTGATACAAAAAACCAACATTAACTAATATACCACATGGAAGGGTGAATGCATTTTACAGCCGCACATATCTGTAACAACAGTTAGATTTCCATCTTCCAATACGTTGTATCTCCTCTTTCCCCCAACTCAATCTGGCAGCCTCTGTAGCAGCACGTATTCTAAAGGAATGGGTTCCGAAGCATTTTGGATTTTCCCCCACCATTGAAAGAGTTTTCCTCAGTACTGACAAAAACTGAAAACAAGTCAACTGGTCCCCTTGACTATGACAAAAAATTGTTCCAGAACGAAAAACCTTTGACTTTAAAAATGACCCCCACTCCTCAACTGGACAACAATCCACCACCCCACTCCCTCCCAATTTTATCCAAGTCCCAACCCCTGTTTGGTCTGTCTTTGACTGTCTCAGCCTGATCTGTAACACGCTGCCATCCAGGATGTTGATATCTCATGTCTGGATCCCAGATTGGTGCCTTAACCCAATTAGTTCCGAAATGCGGAAAGCACCAAAGACCAAAGAAAAGCCAGACCATGCATAACCTGAACCTTACTAATTCCCATTCGTTATAACAATAACTAGGCAGGACTCCTAAAATCCGTCTTAACAAGTCAAAAGTAATAGGTTCCCTCAAAGATTTAACGTGAGCTTTGCTTCTCCCAAACCCTTTCAGCATACTCCGCAAAACAAAACCAATCTGTACTGCCTTGCCCAACAATAACTGGCTATAAAATGAAATGCCTGCAAGTTTGCCCAAAATCGTTGTATGCGACAAACCCTTGTCCATCAAATGTAAAACAAAATCTAACATAAACTGTTCACTTCCAACTGCTGTGCCATCCTGATCAAGAGCCAAAGCATAAAGTAAAAATTCAGACCACGCTTGCTAGTAGCTCCTTCTCATGGACTTAGCTATGGAATGTTCCATCAGCTCCGCAATCCTCACTCCCCCAGGTCCCAAATGGTCGACGGGATCACCGTCTTGTGTCTGTCCGCTCTTGGCGCCAACTCCCGGAACTTCTGCCAATTGCAACGAGACAGAGCATCGGCAATTGAGTTGTTCACCCCAGGAATATGCTTGGCCTTAAAGACAATGTTCAGCTTAAGGATTTGCAACATAAAGGCCCGTAACAAATGCAGAACCCTCAAATCTCTCGCTCGCTGCCCATTAACCAGACTTACCACTGCCATATTGTCGATATGGAACAGTACACAACGATCCCTGAACTCCTCTCCCCACACCTGCAATGCTACCAAAAGCGGGAAAAATTCCAGGAAGGCGATACTGCGGCCCTGTTCTAACCAACGGGCCGGCCAAAGCTCAGCACACCAGCGCCCTTCCCAGAATAACCCAAAGCCTTGGGCTCCCGAAGCATCCGAGAAAATCTGGACCTGCCACACCGTGTCTTCATCCACAAAGTTTATAGACACACCATTGAACTCATCCAAAAACCTCAACCAAATGACCAAAACCTCTTTAACTTTGTTCGTCAGTCTTATGTGGTGATGCAGGAAGGAAGCCCCCGACATAGCAAAACCGAGACGTCTGCAGAAAGTTCTGCCCGCTCTCACCACTCTGCAGGCAAAATTAAGGTACCACAGCAGCCGCTGAACCTGACGGAGTTGCAACCTCTTTTCACCAAGAATTTCCTGTAAAAAGACCCTAATCTCTTGCACCTTAGCCAAGGGCAATCGAGCTACCATTGCTGCAGTATCGATCTCTATACCTACGAAGACTAACTTCATTGTCAGACCTTCCATTTTTTCGGCAGCCAATGGTACTCCAAATTCACCTGCCATCTCTTGAAAACAAGCCAAAACGTTGTTGCATTGTTCGCTTCCTGCCTGTCCAATAAACAGAAAGTCATCTAAGTAGTGACAAACTGCTGCATGCCCAGATTTCCGTATTACACACCATTCCAAAAACTTGCTAAAAGTCTCAAAAAGGGAACACGAAATAGAACATCCCATTGGCAACACACGATCAACATAAAATGCTTCTTCAAAATACATGCCCAATAATTCAAAATCCATGGGGTGGATAGGTAACAACCGAAAAGCCGCCTGAATATCACATTTTGCAAGTTGCGCCCCCATACCAGCCAGACGAACCATCCGCAAGGCATCATCAACTGAGGCATATGACACCGCCGTGTCATCCACTGATATGAAGTTGTTTACTGACTGACCTTCCGGCCAAGACAGATGGTGAATAAGCCGGAACTCGCCTTGGGCTTTCTTTGGAATAACTCCCAAAGGCAAGACCATCAAATTAGGCAAGGGACAATGACAAAAAGGCCTCGCTATTCTACCCAGATCCAATTCTTTACAGCTTAGCTCGGACCACATGAGGCAATTCCTTTGCTGATTTTAAATTTTCAGCCCAACGCCGTACATGAGGACCTTGGTACCCAATGCGAAAACGCATCCGAAAACCCCAGTGCAATTTAACTGCTGCTGCATTATCCGGGTAGGCCCCCAGACAGTGCAGCATAGCTCGAAGCCTAATTGGGGTAGCAGCCTTTTGGTTTAAGAGGTGGAAGGGTGCCTCGTCCTCTCTGCCCCCTCCCATGGTCCCCTTGGTGTTGATTGGGAAAGTACTGGAAAATAGAGTGCCTACCCCCGCACTGAGCACATTCATGTTTGAACTTGCAATATTGTCGCACACAGGAGCCCCGATTGAAACCCCAACATGCTCCCATGGTAGGCAACTGTCCTCTTCCCAAACCACCCGCCCCCAGTGGAGCGGGACGCGGAAGAAAGGGCCGATATGTTATGGGGAGGCCACTGGCCGTATGGATCGTGTTTGATGTCGGGTGCCCTGACAACCATTGGAGCCACAACTCCTGGTCCACCTCCCCCCATGGTTTGTCGTTAAACAGGCTCACTCTGGCCCTAAACTCTTCATCGTAATTCAACCAAGCATAGCCTCCCGCCTGCAAATGTGCCCTCCTGATGATGTCTATTTACTTGAACAATGCCACCGCCCTCTCTGGATAGCGCTCACAATAAACACTTGCATATATTATGAAAGCAGCCGTCCCGTTTCCTATCGTTTTAGGCACCTTTGGCCAGCTCTTCCTCCTTCGATCCCTCTCTAGCCTGTAGATCTCTATGTAAGAGTCGGAAAATATCCACATAGTCATGACTACAAATTCTTTGTCTCGTCCTTTGCGATAAGTGCGTGCCTAAGGGCATGGCCACACCCATATAAGGTAACTTCGTACGACCACACCCTTGACTCCCACTCTGCAAAGAACTACTTAAAGACAAAACAGGGCTTACCCCCCATCCCTTTCCTTCTGACCCCCAGACCCCAAAATTTACTGTGGTGTACCCTGTGGCACCATGCACAACTCTCCTTGAACCTTTGCAATCCCTTCACTACCACCCTCTCTAGGCCCAACACGTGGGCCGCTCACCAAAGGCAGTGTCCATGCAGCCCACCAGTCTTCCTTACCTGATGGTAGTTGTGTAGCCCTTTGCTGGAATTCTTTCAGACCATCACGTTGATGATGTCGCCACGCCTTCCTCGATCCGCAGAGAAAACCACTCCAGTTCTCTGAAATACACTAGAAGAAGTGAGATGACCTTCCCCCCCTCACCCCAAACTCCTGACCGCCCAGACTAGGAGCCGCTTCCCTCGACCCCCAGTCCTTCAGATTCTCCAAATTTTCTTTGTCAAAATCATCAAATTCTCCACCATAAACATCATGAGATTCAGTAACCACAAAACTCGTGCTCGGCATGGAGCCATTTACAAGATCACCCTCATATCTTACCCAATTGGACACAGGCCTCTGTTGCGAAAGCCCGGCGGATGACCCAAAATCCGCACCAGATTCACTTCGGGTATATTGTGATGTCCCCAAAGCCGCACTTTGCTTCGCTATAATAGAAGGGGACTCTGAGCACAGATCTGCAACCTAAGAGCCCGCTACCAAGTTCCCGCCGCTCCAGCGAGGAACCGCTCTCAACTTACCTTTAACCTGATCTTTATTTACTCCAGGTAATACCTTCTTGGGCAAAGTAGCATGTTTCACCCATACCCATACCCACTGCCCTTGTTGCGGACCCATATCCGAGTCAAACTCCACCTGTGGGAGGCGCGGCGGTGGCCTAGGCTTTGGAAAAACCGCCACCACCTCTCAGTCCATGTTAATATGCTTAGTTGCACCACAACCCCCCCTCAAGGAAGAGCGTGCCTCACTAGTAGTGCCCCACAAACCCCCTCATCCGGCTGGAAGTCATATACTGACACGTTGACATCCTCCTCCTCTTGACTGTAAACCAGACCAAAATTCACTCTCGGGGGCCTCTGGGTTGAGGCATTAGGACCTCCTGAAGCTCGACTTGCTCCTGAACCTGCATGCTGTGGATAGGGAAAGTCACTGCGCCGCCATCCACACGACCAGTCCCAGCATCGTCCACTTGCCTTTCCTCTTCACCCTCACTGTCCATGGGGTAATCAACTAAAGCATTCGCAGTACCTCCAGTCCAAACCACAGGCGCTATGTCAATTCTGTCAACATCCTGCCCCATCACACAACTTACTGTAGGCAATCCTCCTGACAGTGCTGCCTCTTGTTGCATCATCCTTATTCCAGGTGACTGTGTAAGCACTCTGGCTCTAGAAGGGCAAGCATCCAAGCGCGCCCCTTCAAGTAAGTTAACCTGCTGCTGGCTGATTTCCTCACTAGCGCTGCATTTCCCACTCCTTTGTCCCGCTTTTTTCTTTGCCTGAGGTGCCAGCAGAACCTGTCCTCCCCTCAGCATGCCTGGGTCGGATGCGGAGCGCCTTACTGCCCTTTTGCCTCGATCACCCCTTCCCACAGAGCGCGCTCGACGAGCCCTTAAATTTGGCATAAATGTCTCATAATCCGCCTCATAATGAAGGCCAGAAGGTGGCATACATGCTGCCACAGCACGACTCACCCCCTCCGCCGCCAGTCTCCTCGGGCGCTTTGCCTCCTCAGCATAACCAAAAGTGGCTCCAGGACGCAGTAAGTCCGTGTGCCCGACCGCCACCAACGCTCTGACTGCCTCCCTGGCAATGTCTTCCGACGACATCGCCTCTCACCACCTTCACCGTCGAAAATGCCGATATAGCGTTCCTGTCAAAAAGCTGACAGGAATTCCTCACAGCTGACTTCACAAAAACACGATGCCTCGGCTCCCTCACTCCTTCCGAGTGATGTCGCCCTCCCGCTCCCGCCCATGAAACAGCCCCTCCCTTAACCCCCCAACAGCCAATCGCAATGCGTGGCAAATCCCATCGCGCGAAACATCCCAGGGGGACACCGGCTCATGCCAAGTCCCCCCGGGACCCAATGGACATGGAGATTGAGTGGAGCGGATAATTAACGCTGTTAGGTAGGAGACTTGGAGGCATGTACAGGAGACCTCCCGCTCCTTGGTCTTGTCCAAATATAGTTCTTCTGCCAGTAATAGGTAGTAGTTTTGTTTGACGCTTGTCGATTTACAGAAAGACAGACAGCAGGGATTAAGATATACCAGAAGATACCTCTGTAAGTGATTACGTGGATGCCCTTCCTTCCTTCCCCCACCTATAGTTGTGAGTATAGTGTCTCATGTTTTTAGTTCCATAGATACAGTTTTCTTTGCCTTGATAAGTTAATGTATATTTTTACCTCTAGTTCCTGATATAAGAAGACACCAACTACATTTGATTTAAAGAATCGGTCCCTAGAAAGATACGTGCCATTGGTGGCATTTTGTATGGACCTTCATAGGTATTTATTTCAGTTGGATGTGATTGGGTATTTTCGAGAATGTTCCTTGTTTTTACTCCATCTTTAAATGATGCTTTGGTGTCACGGGGTGCACTTTTTCATTCTTTTACACGGTTTTTGATTGTAAGGCACGTTGTGATTGGCCTCAGTTTAGGGTCAGTATAACAAAAATATTTTCAGACACTTTAAGGTTTAGGCTATCTGGCCGTCACTTCAGTATTCAAGAAAACGCTTGTATATAGGCTCCCGTGTTTACGTTTTTACGTGTAATTATTTGAATTACCATATGACGTCTGTATAAATATTTGTAAATATCATAAATAATGAAAGACGAATAAGGTATTTTTGATATTGTAGTTTGTTTTGAATATGTGGTTACTCTGAAGCCCAAGTCCTGATGAGACCCGGAAGTTGGTGGGCTGAAACGCGCAGACAATACAGTGGAAGACACTCATAAAAATGTGATTACATAAATAATTTCAGGGGCATTTTTGAAAAAATAAGGACAGCAGTTTTGAACCTCAAATGCTCGACTTATAGAGTAATCTTTTATTTTAGGAATGCTCAGTAGGGAATTTTTGTGTATAGAGTATCCTTTTTGAATGATAAGGCTACGAGAGACCATAAGTGAGGTTTATATCATGTGGTGTTTGTTTATGTGGATTTTGTATATATATGTCTATTGTGATAAATGTTTGTGTTTTTGTACATGTAAATATATTGTTTATGTGAGTCTTTATTCAAAAAAAGATACAGAAGAAAAAGAGAAAAATGTGGTAATAAATATATACTTTGTGTTCTGAAAACATTTGACATCTGTTTTTTAGCCATACCTTTGGTCAGTGACTCCATGTAAATCATTAGATTGGTTCTAAAGATTAATACTAGTGGGAGAGGTAATTCATAGTATCTCTTCAACATACTGCCATCACTTTGCGAGGCATGCAGTATACAGTATACTCTGGAAGCTTTGTGGAAGCTCCGCCCAATCTCCGGCCCATCTTCTTCATTGGCTTAGGTTCTAAATGCTGCCTTCTGATTGGTTTTAAGCTTGTTAGACCCTCACCATAGCAGCCATGTCAGTCATTTGTGTCCTTCCACGTCTACTGGCCCCTTCACAGCACAGACTAATTTCTTCCCATGCCCTCCTCCCGCAGTCCGATGACTTTTCGCCGCCGCCCCCGCTCATGTCTCGTTGCCCGCACACATTGCTATTGGTAATGCAATAGGTCTCGCATAAATGTGAGTCCTATTGCATTGCCAATGCTTGTTGGTATTACTCTCATCTGTTTCACGCATTGCTTTAGGGTCACAACATTATCTAACCTATAGATGAGACAATTTCCACGGTTCAGCAATTAGACGAAAGAAAATGTATGCTCTCCGGCTTTCCCTTATTTGCTGCACCAATGTCAGTGCCGACAGAACCCACAAGAGCGCAGCAGAGCTCGAAACAAAATGACTTTGCAGCAATTTATTTTCAAGACAATAAAACTGTCCATCTCTCTGAAGACCCATCATTTCAATGTACACTACAGAATATGAAAATGCTTTATTTCCATACATGTGGGCTAGGTAAAATTCAGCAATCCAACACACTTAAGAACTGATTTCGGACATTTTCAATTGTGCGCCCCAGGGAGTATTATCCTCTTGTTCCGATCACGATATTGCTTCAAGAGGAAAGGTTTATTCATTCGTTGAAAAGAGCGGCTTGCGTTTTTTAAACTGGAAAATAAACATTCGGGATTTAATTTTAAAAAATCTGAGATTTAAGTACTCGAACATTCCTTGCTGAGTACAAACATGTCCCCTACCTCTTCTGGCCCCACCAGTCTCCTGTATCTGACAATCTCTTGGGGCTCCCAGACATTTCCCAACTCTTGGGTAATTTCCGCGTTTCCTGACTTGTGCTTCAGCCGCTTGGTGTTCCTCCCACCGGGACACTGGAGCAGTAAACCCTGGGCCTTGCAGCACACGAGGAACTTCACTTCCATTCAGGGGCGTAGGAGACACTAAAATTCTGGGGGGGACAGGGACATCCTTTTGGACTTTACAGTGACCTTTTACAAATCGGCCATTGTCTGAGAGCCGTACGCTGTGTTAAAAAAATACAATGGCATAGTTTTGTAGTGTAACATTGATAATGGCAGGCATGTAGTCACAGTTTGCAAATATGCTTCAATTATTATTTACATTCATAAAGTAATTAGACCAAATGTGAAAAAACATGTTTTTGTATCTTACACCGTCATGCATCAAGCAAACAAAGGTGGAACGAAAAAAGGAAAAATAAACTGAATGCTCTTTGCGACATTCCTATTCTCAAAATGCAATTGGACTAATATTGAAGTCTCCTGGAGACAGGCTGCATGCACACAGAGCTGTAAGAGCAGATAAATGTCCACTTCCTAAAAGTGGCATATCTTAAATAGTAATGTGCAATCCATCCTTACCAGTAAAAATGATTTATCATTGCCATTCCAAAGTCCTAAAACATGCATCTGCTACTCCTTTCTAACCAGGAACTCCACCTTAAAAGAGTGTATTAAGGAATTCCCAACGTCACATCTACAAGAAGAATAGGCCTCACATTAGTGAAAAATGAATGTAGATGTTTTTCACTACAAGGACATGCAAAACATAAAAGTACATGTCTTACCTTTTAGCAACATAGCACCCTCCTCCATGGGCTACATAGGGCCTACCTTAGGGGTGACGTATGCATAATACAAGGAAGTTTAAGGCTTGGCAAGGGGATTTTAATACCAAGTCAACCTGGCAGTAAAACTACACACACAGGCTCTGCAGTGGCAGGCCTGAGACATGTTTAAAGGGCTACTTGTGTGGGTGACACAATCAGTACTGCAGACCCACTAGTAGCATTTAATTTACAGGCCCTGGGTATATGGTGTAACACTGTACAAGGTATTTACAAGTAAATATAAAAGGCCAATCGTGTATACACCAATGTTCACATTTTTAAGGGACAAGCACATGCACTTTAGCGCTGGTGAGCAGAGGTAAACTCCTCAGGGTCCTAAGGCCAACAAAATTAAACACAAAAAGAGGAGGTAAGCAGGTAAAAGAGTTTGGGGAAAGTCCATCCTAAGGCTGATAGGTCTAACAGTATGGTGTAGGATTCTGTGCGTCTGTTTGAGTATTGAAGTCAGTCGGATCCTTTCTGGAAGTCCCAGGTTTAGCAGGGTACTAGAAGGAGAGCGAGAATAGTTTCTCAAACACTGTAAGTTTATCGCCTGCATTCCTGAGGCTGGAGGGTGGAGAAACCCTCAATGCTTCGCAAAGTGTACAACACAATACAAAAACATTTATTGTCTAATCTATGAGAAGCGCTATTGCAGCTGGATGACATAAGTGTAGAGTGCACTCAAACCACAATATCTTACATAGTAATATAAGACACCCTATAAGATAAATTTGCAATAAGAATTATCCTTGTGTGGGATGTCACAAAAATGAGATTTATAGTGTTTGTGTGGAAAAGAGATGCTTACCAATGTAAAACAGCCTGCTGTGAGAGACACACATGATATTCTCACAGAAGATAGATATAGTTAGATATGCAGAATGAATTGTGTGGCAAAGCTCAGATATGAGGTGTTAGTGATGAACACCAGAAATAATATTTGTTTGTGAAGCTTACACATGAATACAGTGGGTGGAAGGTAACAAATGAGAAGTGAGTGGGATGCAGTAAAGCACAAAAACGTTGTTATATGAGAGGCTTACAAAAACTATACAAATGACCAAACTAGCAAATATGCCTCATGCTAGGATTTTTCTTGCCAACATATTGAGCATTTAATTGATACAATAATTGAAGGTGTGGAGGCCTTGTTTAAGACTATGATGGTTTATTTACAAGAGACATTTGGAGAGTTGGGTATTAACAGTGAAGTCATCTTTGGGGAACAGTAATTGCTACCAAGAAAAAAGGTCAGATGGACAGGGTAACTTGGATATGGATGGGGATGCTCCTGAAGATGAGCCAAACTCTGCTTCTGAGCATATCCAGGAGGAGTCTGGAGGTCCCTTACTGGAGATTTCCGGTCCCCCCAGGGAATAGTTCTAGTGACATAGAGGGAGGCCCTAGAGGTATGACCCCCGTTATTCCTCCTGGGAGGGTACAAAAGGTTCAAGGGAAGTCCAGGTCCTCCTCAGTTAATTCAGCCTCCTCTGCCACTTCAATAGAGACTTGCATCTCTGGCAGGAAGTGGGAAATGTTTTTGAAAGGGAATACCACCTGCTCAAACTTTAGCGAGCCAAGCTCAGAATCAAGAAGGAGTTGGCCCTAGATAAGGACCCTCTAGAAGTGCAGAGGGCTAGGACGAATTTAGTATTATAATCCCATGGTGGCAGGACTAGTGAACCTAGAGTTAGGGAAGATCCCTTTGACACTTGGACTGGAGCAGGATAGTCTCTCCTTACCAGGAGGGTTATGGCATCCATAAGTGGGTTACTGCTTTAGAGAGGCCCTGTAAAGTTCAGAAGATTCCTCAGGGGCAGCTATCCTTTGGCTCTCCTTTGCAAACAAAGGTAGAGAAAAACTCTTGACTGTGAAGGGAGAAAATGCAGCTTTTCAAGGCAAGTGGAGTGCCCCTTAGGTCACCTACTTAGTTGACCTAGGTACTCCAAGAATTCCCCACAGGCTGCATCATGTGAATCACCTGAAAACGTTTATTGATCAGGCTTACATGAGGATGCTCATGGCCTCTGATGAGGGTCAGGAGGAAGAAAGTGACCCTCTCCCTGATCTTTTCTCTCAGGACCCTGTTGATGGATGAGTTGAAGGAGTAGTCTTGGCAGACAGACTCACTGATCAACAGCAAGCTGATTACAGACATGTTCTCAATTAGTTTCCTGGTCTCTTTCTCTGACACCAGTCAAACCACATGGTGTAGCCATGAAGTGGACACAGGCGACAGTCTGCCTCTGAAGAGCACCATTTACAGGCAGCCTGACCATGTCAGAGATTGTATCAGAAAAAAATCCCAAAAGATGCTGGAGCTGGAGGGGGTCATTGAGCCTTCATATAGCCCTTAGCCTAGCCCTGAAGCCATTGTACTAAAAGCTCATATCCAGGATTGATAAGAGAGAGATTAGGTTTTGTGTTGACTATAGAGGTCTCAATGAAGTCACTAGGACTGATGCCTATCCAAATCCCGGGACAGATGAACTGATTAATACTTTGGACTCTGCCAAATGTGTCAGTACATTTGACCTCACTGCTGGTTATTGGCAAATCAGACTTTATGAGGATACCAAATCAAAAATAGCATTTTCAATCCCCAGTGGGCATTATCAATTTACTGTGATGCCTTTTGGTTTGAAAAATGCACCTGACACATTTCAGAGGCTGGTGAATAAAGTCTTAACAGGACTGGAAATCTTAGTGCAGCATATCTAGATGATATATCTGTCTTTAGCTCCACCTGGGAGGATCACCTGGTCTACCTTAGAAATGTACTTGAGGCCCTGCAGAAGGCAGGCCTCACTATGGGGATCACAAAGTGCTGGATAGGGCAAAGTAAAGTTGTGTACTCAGGCCACCTTGTAGTTGGAGGCCAACTTCCAATATTGGAGAGTAAAACTTAGACCACCATGGACTGGGTTGCTCCCACTACTCAGACTCAGGTCAGAGATTTATTGGGCCTGAGTAAGTATGACAGGACGTTTGTTAAGGGCTATGGATCCATAGAAACTCCCCTTAATGATCTCGCCCCCAAAAGAATGCCTAAGAAATTTCAGTGGACAGTTAGCTGTCAGAAGACATTTGATGACCAGAAACAAACCATGTGCTCTGCTCCAAATCAGCAATGTCTGGTGCTAGAAATAAGATCCCATGTAATGGGGGCTCTTTAGGAGACCCCCATGTACTCCCGGTAACAGTTTCTTAGGGTCTGCCAGCAAGCTAGTGCTGCTGCCAACCACAGACATGATTCTGCCCTCCTGCCGCTGAGCTGAGCTTAAACAGGGGAAGGTAGAACAATAGGTTTACTGTCACAGGAATTGTGACTCCCTCCCAGACAGGATTTAGTGTATTGGGCTGGGTTGGGAGTGCCTTCCAGGCATCCATACTGTTATGATGGGCATACTTGAGTCCCTCTTTGCATACTCAAGTTTGAGACAGTTCAGGAACCCTTGTTTCCTGCTCTGGCAAGAAACTGGAGAAAGGCCAAAGGACAGGATCATCCCCTCTGTCCAGCCCCTCCTCTAGGAGGGACCGTGGTGAAGTTCTAACGCATTCTATATGTACCGAAGTTCTCCACTGTGGGAGGGTCCTCATACTCATCGTAGAACAAGAATCACTTCTGAAACCAAGACAACACTCTTCGACCGTCTGGATACTTGAACTTCGTTGGGCTTTGACTGGAACCGAGACTGCATCAAGGAAGAGTCCTGCTGCTCCTGGTCTTGCGGTCAAGTCTCCTGAGTCGTCTGTGTCTGTGCTTCATCCAGGTTCTCCAGAAAGCCTGTAGGCATCAAGTACATCCCTTGCATCTGCAGACACCACAACAAAGCTGACTGTTGTTCTGCAGGCTTCCCAAGGCCCAGCAACACCGGTGGTGGTTCTGCAGCTCCCTCGAGGCCTGACCTGCCTTCTCTGCAATTTTGAGGACACTATCTCTCGTTGGAGTCGCTGGGACTGAACCCCTGTGCACCCTGTCTATTTGCCATTGCCAATGCTTGTTGGCTCTGTATTCCAGAGATCTTTGTGCTACAAGAAGCTCAAGCCTCCAATACCTCATCCGTTGAAGATCAGCATCCTCATTGCCTCCTCTGCAACCTGGGCCACCATCTTTGCTGAGGTGCCTGAGGTCCTATGGGTCCTTTCAAGGGTCTTACTTTGCTGCAGTGGGCTCCCCTGCTTGCCCAGGGCCTGCTCTGATTCTCCTGCTGTTGGTGAGTCCCTTGGACCTTGCTGGTCCCAACGCTTGCATCTTTTTGCTTTCTACGCCAATTGCGGTTACCAAGGCTTGTTGCTGCTCCCGCCAGACACCAGACACCTGGGCACTGACACCTGATGTGGGCCAGCTCGTGCACAGCTCCTGGTCTTCTTCAGCATTGCCTGGTCCTCACAGCTGCAGGGACAAGGTAACTGTCTTCACACCTAAACCTCCAGGCATAGGTGGGCGTTGTGCTTCCATGCCTCCTGGTCACTTCTAAGTGGCATAGACTCTGTCCCCTCTGCTTGCAGATTCTCCTCTTGAAGAGTCTACTCTTGGATTCCACCAAACTCCTTCACAGGCTTCTCCAGAGTCATTTTCAAAGTCTTCTATTGTCGTCTACGGCAGGTTCCGATGTCACTTCACCCTATGCACCTGGCTTTCCTAGTGCAAGTAACCTGATTCCAGGTGGGGTGGGTCTGCAACTTCCAAACTTCCAAAGGGTTTCTTCTGAGTCCTCTGAAATGGGTTCTTCTTCTTTAAAACTGTGACTTCTCCATTGACTTCCATTGGGCATGTGGCTGTGTTCCTACTCTACACACAGTCTCCGGGGGGTCCTGGGTACTTACCTTGGGTGGTTCCTTGTGTCCCCAGCTCCTCTGACTCTTCTGGTTCAAGTCCCATTCTCCTTTGCAGTTTATATTCCACTTTCTTAGGATATCGGTTGGTCTTCCCCTGGAGACCAGTGTATAATTGTGCTACTGACTACATTATTTTGAAGTATTCTTGTGTGTATTATTGATATCTCTGGGTAGGAGTTATGCCAATTTGTTAGTGATTGTGTTGCATAATAAATAGACCTATTTTTATAAACACTGTGTAGGTTTTTTTTCATCTACTCTTTACACTCCTTCAAGATAAGCCTGAAGGTTGCTCTACACAGCTACCACTTTGAGAGCTTTCTATGGTTATCAAAGACCACTAAAATCACCATAAGGATTATCTGGATAAGTGCAAGGTCATCACTCCTGAGCGTTCACTATATAATAAACCAGCCTCCTACAACCACCAACACTAACTCTCCATTGTACTTTACCCACCAGGATACAAGTCCTTAAAAAAGAAGTGGGGCACTAACCAAGTTAGGCAGTATGTAAGTGACATC
This sequence comes from Lissotriton vulgaris, assembly GCF_964263255.1. Lineage (NCBI taxonomy): Eukaryota > Metazoa > Chordata > Amphibia > Caudata > Salamandridae > Lissotriton > Lissotriton vulgaris. Next base: position 1,476,694,900 of record NC_141685.1, read on the forward strand.
ACAGCATGTGACATCACAACCCACAACCTCACAGGAAGTGCTATCACAAAAAATGACATCAGATTTTAAGACCTCATATATGTTAAGGAGGTCCGACATGAGTACATTTGAGCATATTATAATATTTAATAAATTAGATCTTGCGTCGGAGTTTTACCAAAAAAGTGTTGCAACCCCAGCGCAAGATCTAGGCCTCAGATTACAGAGTTATTTATTAAAACTCTGCCAGAAAGAAATTGGCAACAAGGAGAAACGTGGCAGTGTATCTGTTCTGCTTAATTGCCTGCAAAGTCTGCATTCTAAAATATATTATGGCGTTAAGGTGCCTGCTGCATAGATCTTTAAGTACCCAGTAAATCTGAGAGCATAATAATGGTAAAATAACTCTGGAGGTTAATGCACTTGCTGGAGAGACAGGTGTTTTGTCTAGTTCCAGTTTTGTCAAAGTAGCATGGAGGGTTAATGTGCCTCCCACAATGAATATCATGTGACACACAGATGATGGATCTTTATTTTATATGGATAGGTAAGTAGGTTATTGCTTTTAACACAGAGATCCTTTCGTTACTTACAGTTCACAAATTGTAATCCTTCTATTATAGCACAGCGAACTATGAAGGAAAGGATATGTGATTCCTCAAATTGTAACCCTGTCTTATGAAACACATCCACTAAATTGATTTTATAACATATGCTTTATTGCCAATGTGCATGTGTGATGTAAGGCACTCTGACACCCTGGATTGGGTTGAGTGATGCTATAGGAGAAATCAGACAAACTAGTGGTATCTAAATTGTTATTTACGTAAATATTAGAAGAGAGCAAAACATCTGACACTCAACAGAAGTGGGCTCAGACGGTGTCTGATACTAATTGTTTTTCATGTTCCCTGGCGAGGTTCAACTGCTCAAAATATACATTTTACCAAACATTAGCCTTTAGGTGGCTAAATTACGCAGTCAAAATAACTAAGTAGGGTTGGGTCGGGGCTGAGGAGGTGCAGCATGCAGAGAGCAATTAACAAACTGTCTCTCCTCCTTTGTCCTAGAAGTGCAGAGGGCAGGCGGGGAGGACGAGGTGTGAAAATTCCTGGAGGTTTGCAGCACAACAAAAGGGAAGGGCCATCGGCACGTGAAAGGCTTTGACAAAAGAATTTCCCCTCTCCCGTCTGTCAGTCGAAGGGCCATTGGCACCTCAAAGCACTTATTGGCACCTCAAAGCACTAGTGCTTTGAGGTGCCAATGGCCCTGCGACTGACGGAAGGGAGATGCAACATTCTTTTGTCCCCACCCACCCTTGTCCCCCGTGTCCCCCACTACAAAATCTGGGGGGGATATATCCCCCGCGTCCCCCACACTTCCTACGCCCATGCTTCCATTACAGTCCATTAAAGGAGCAAGTTGGTCAGAGCACGAGCCCGAAGCACTTCCACGTGTGGGGTGTGGGAGCCTGTGAGTGGAATGTGAATAGAAAAGCACTGCGCCACAGTGGGATGCGTGCTGTGTGCATCGTCGAAGGAAAAGTATTTTTCAGATGCGTCAGTGCTTAATTTATAAAATAATGAGTACTGGTGGCCAAGGCTCTGCTCGTTAGCCCTGTTAAATAAATGTGGGCGGGCCGAATACCAGGGCTCTCTGGAATTGAAACTACCGCAGGCCTCTTTAATCCAGTACCTGACACCCTTAGCTCGTTTATTCTCCTTGCTGGTTCCTGCTGTCTCCCTTTGTGATGGTACTTACGTCTTTCTTATCCTCCTTCTTTCCCCTTTGTATGTTTATGTCGAGCATTTGAGACCTCTTGTATATACTTTAGTATATACTTATTATATATTTGTATGTGTATGTACTATGTGGGCTCTTGAGATCAGCCCTAGGACTTGTCTGTGTCCATTTAAGGACTTACTTTTTCTGTTCAACTGCCTCTATTTGTCTTTATAGAAAACGACCAACAGAGGTCAGCAAAATACCAGAATCACTTTAGCACCCACACACAAAAATATTTTTTTCAAATCTTGTATTTTCTGTGATATGACCACCGAAGGCCCTGATTTTATATTAAAAACAGAGCTTTGGACTATACCATTTCCTGCTGAAAGGCAAAATTTCTCTCCATGTGTTCCCATAACTGGCATGTCACTCAGTTTGGTGCTTACTCTCCCTCCATCTTAAAGAATAGTAGATATTCAGCACCCAGGCTAAGGTGCTGTATATCTAAATACATATAGGATCCCAAAGGCGAGACCAATTGCATTGAAATGCTTGTTCTGATTTGGTCACGCAATCGAGACTGGCCCTATTACATGGATCACTTCACTCTAGGCCTTTCCGAACGCGCTAAGCTGAAGATCTATATCTTGTTTTCCACTGTCTTAGGTTTCACAGGCGCTTTTTCAGCCAGAGGCTATGTTGATTTTTATCCTATTCCATTTTTGGATTCATTAGCTCAAATGTCTAAACCTTAAATAATATACTTACTTAATAAAAACGTAAGCAGCTTTAAGTTGAAAGCTTTCAACGTTTGATGCTATCTTTCGTTGGTGAAATAAAACCCATATCACAGTATACTTTCTCGTGCTCGCCAAATGCGGCATGTAATGTGAGGTTACTTACAATATATCCTGCATGTACACGGTGAAACACCACCTCAGCACCACCACACCATCACTGCAGTACCACCTCAGCATCATTGCAGCACCAGTCAGCGTCACTCAGCACAACTTCAGCAGCACCAATGCAGAACCTCCTGAGCATCACTCAGCAACACCTGAGCAGCACACCAACACCACCTCAGTTAAACTCAGCACCAGTGCAGCAACACCTCACCATCAGTGCAGCACCAGCTCACCACCAGTGGACCACCTCAGTACCAGCTCAGCACCACCTCAGTACCAGCACAGCACAACCTGACTGCCATCGCAGCACTACCTCAGCATCAGTGTAGCACCACCACCTCGGCATCAGCACAGTACCATCACAGCATCACCACAGCATCACCTCAACAACCAGTACAGTATCTCCTCAGCATCAATCAACACTGCCACAGCACTACCCCAGCATCCACACCACCTTAGGATCAGTGTACCGCCTGCACAGCACCAACTTAGCACTAGTGCAGCCCCACAACAGCATCAGTGCAGCACCACCTCAGCACCAATTCAGTATCAATGCAGCACCACCTCAGCATTAGCGCAGCACCAACACATTGTCATTGAGCACCATCTGAGCACCAGCACAGCATCAGCACCAGCACAGCATCACATGAGTACCACCAAAGTATCCCCAAGCACCACTTCAGTATCACTCAGCAACACCTGAGCACCATCTCTGCACAAGCACACTTCCACCACATCACCACCTCAGTATCACTCAGCATGACTGCATCATCACCTCAGCACCAACCCAGTATCAGTGCAGCACCACTCAGCACCACCTCTGCATCAGCACAGCACCACCTCCTCATCAGTGCACCACCATCAGTGTAGCAGCAACTCAGCACCAGCAAAGCCCCACCTCAACAGCAATTCAGCACAAACACAGCACCATTTCAGCATCAGCACAGCTTCAGTGCATCACCTCAGAACAGCACACATCAGCATGACAAAGCATCACCACACCATCACTCAGCATCTCTTATCACCACCTCAGCATCACTCAGCACCACCTTAGCATCAGCACAACTCTACCTGAGCACCATGATAGCACCACCTCAGCATCAGCACAGAACCATCTCAGCATCAGTGCATCAACACCTCCTCATCAGTGCACCACCACCAGTCCAACATCAACTTAGCATCAGCACAGCACCACCTCAGCACCAGTGTAGCACCACCTCGGACCTCAGCACCAGCACCATCTCAGCATCAGTACAGCACCACCTTTGCATCAGTGCACCACCACAGCACAGCCCCACCTCTACAGGAACTCAGCTCCAATGCACCACCACTTCAGCATCAGTGCAGCATCAGCACAACATCACCTCAGCCAAGTGCCGAACCAGTATCACTCAGCACCACCTGAGCACCAAAACAGCACCACCAATTCAGCATGACTCAGCACCACCACAGCATCACTCAATAACAGCACAGCAATACTCAGCACCCCCAAAGCATTGATCAGCTCCACCTCAGAATCAGCACAGACCCACCATCGCATCAGTGCACCACCACCAGCGCTTTACCAAATTAGCACCAGCACAGCCCCACCTGGCATCAGCACAGCACCAGTGCAGCATCACCTCAGCAGCAATTCAGCACCAATGCAACACCACGTCAGGATGAGCATAGCACCACCTCAGTACCAGAGCAGCATCACCCCAGTACCAGAGAGGCACCACATCACCATCACCTAGCACCACCTGAACACCACCTAAGACCCACCAAAGCATCACTCAGCATCACCGCGGCATCACTCAGCACCAGCTCAGTATCACTCAGCACCCCCTCTGCACATGCAGCACCTCAGCACCAGCGCAGCACCTCCTGAGCACCAGCACAGCATCAGAGCAGCACCACTTCAACATCAAGGTAACACCACCTCAGCACCAGCACAGCACAACCTCAGCATCAGCACAACACCACCTGAGCACCACCTCAGGATCAGCACAGCACCACTTCCTTATGAGTGCACCATGACTGCAGCACCAACTGAGCTTCAGCGCAGCACAACCACCTCAACACCAGTGCAGCCCAACCTCAACATCAGCACAGCACCATCTCATCATCAGCACACCACCCCGCATCAGTGAACCATCACCAGTGAAGCCCCACCTCAGCACCAGCAGAGCCCCACCTCAGCACGAGTACAAATCCCCCACCTCAGCAACAATTCAGCAGCAACACAGCACCACTTCACCATTAGTGCAGCACCACCTCAGCATTAGCACAGGATCACCTCAGCACAGCACTGACTTAGCATCACCCAGCACCACCTGAACACCAGATCAGCAGCACCTCAGCACCAATGCAGCACTACCCACCTCATCATTACTCAGCTCCACCTTAGGATGACTCGGCACCACGTCAGCATCACGCAGCATCACTACAGTACCACCTCAACATCAGCACAGCACCATCTTATAATCAGCACACTACCTCCTCATCAGTGCACCACCACCATTGCAGCACCAACTCAGCATCAGTGCAGCACTACCTCAGCACCAGTGCAGCACTACTTCAGCACCAGCACAGCAGCACTTCAGCACCAGCACAGCAGCATCTCAACATCAACACAGCACTATCTCAGTATTAGCACAGCACCACCTCTGCATCTATTCACCACCACCAGCGCAGCCTCATCTCAGCCCAGCGCAGCCCCACCTCAGCAGCAATTAAGCACAAACGCAGCACCGCTTTAGCATCTACACAGCACCACCTCAGTATCAGTGCATCAGCTCAGCACAGCACCAACTAATCGCTACCTGAGCACTAGTGCAGCACCACCACCTTGGCATGACTCAGCACTTCAGCATCACTCAGCACCACAGCATCACTCAGCACCACCTAAGCATCACTTAGCTCCACCTCATTATCACTAAGCATCACCTGAGCATCACCTTTGCACCAGCATACCACCACCTCAGCATCACTCTGCACCACCTCAGTCTGCCCTCAAATCTGGAATCTGTTGATTCTCCCGTAAAGTCCATCAGCTGGTCATGTTTTAATTCAGGTACTATTTCCCAACCTCCACCCTCCTGTAGTTTATGTCTCCTGCCCATAACAAAAAAAAGCTGTAACAAACAAACAAGGCAGGAAGATGTTGCTAGCATTGCAAGGACAAAAACAGTAAGAGACGTTTTTTATGTTAATTCTTTTTTTTAATTGGGTAGTTCAGTTGTACATAATGTCTTCTTGGGTATATATATAGGTAACAAAATGCTTATATTACTTTTTTGTTATAACTTTTCAACATGCTGCACAGCAGCCTCAATGCTCTACAATATAGCTTAAAGCAAAGCTAATAGCTCAGGCTAACCGCTTATTTGTAGGGCTATAAAGGTGCTACCGATTGGCTATGCCAATGCTTGTTGAATTGAAATAAACAGCTTTTCAGGAAGTTACTGTGGCTCTCAGAACTATATTAAAAGTAGTAGCTAATGTGGAATGTGGTAGAACTTTGATAGGTTACTCTCTGCCTGGATTTACATTCACATTCACATTCCTAGGAAAAAGATTGTAATACGGAATATTGAGTGTGGAATAGCGTACTACCTTAATATTGTAGTCAGAATATTGAGGACAAGCAAATTGACAGGTAAGAGCACAAATGGAGATGTAGATTTGCTATTACATACTAACTTCATTTCTTCGTACCTTGAAAATAATATAGACATTGGAGTTAGGTATAAAAAATCTGAAATTTCTTACGTCAATACTTTTATCTTTAACATTTTGGCTATAATTTTAAGATAGCATTATATTCCATTTGCGATATTCCAGACCCATATTTTAGGAAATGCAGTAAGTATGTCCTCTAGATGTGCTTCAAACTATTCCTTATTTATTAATAAAATACAACCTAAATACTGATACTATAGCTATTTTAGGAAAATAACCTTAATCCCAAATTGCTTCATTATTCAGTTTTCCTACACAGTCTGGAATACCTGCCTATTACGTCTGTGGCAGACAAGAGAGTAGTCAGGAAAAAAATACGTACCCACTTTGAACCATGTCCTAAGCAGCTCCGAGAAAGTGGGTGACACAAGCGAAGCCATCAGTTGTTTGGGAGATTTCTCCCATAGAAGGAATTTTAAAATTCTTAAATTTGCTTTCTTTTCTCCATCCTTTTTCAGTGTTTTGCCCTTCCTTTCTCTATCCAGAGTAAAATCCTCAGTCCTGATTCACAAAGGTAAAAGTACACTTTTATGCAAGTTTACATTTTTTTGTTATTGACAAAGGGTACCATCTGTAGGAGTGTGGACTCTCCACACATAAAAAGCCTCTCCCGTAAAGATGATATGCCTAAATCCCTTTGTGAATAGCACACAATTGTAAGCTTAAAAAAAGTGTAAGTTTACCTTTGTGAATCAGGCCCTTTATGATCATGATTCAGTGGGGTTGGGCCTGCAGCACTAATATTAAGCCTCTTGAGATGTGCTAATATTATCATTTGCTTTACTCAATCCCATGACTACTTCTTGCCAGGCACTAGATTACTTCCCTATTACTGTTGTAAATGGAAACTGTTATCTCCATCATGAGCATCAACATGTATCATGCAACTTGTAACATTATGAAAATCTGGAAAAGAGTAGTTTAGTTTAAGTGCATTCCTCTTTTTGAGATGATAAGGACATTGTTAATGGTGGCTTAAATGTTGTCAAATATATTGGAACCATACATGTTGAGCTGTAGTAGTATGTAACGCATCGGAACTTGTGAGGCTGTCCTATATTGAGAAGCACTGTATCGTCAGCACTAGTGACTGGTATAGGAGTGTCTCAGTGGTAAGAGGTGAGGCCGCCAGGCAGGGGGAGTATTGTGAAAGAGATGTATTTTACTCTTCGAAGTTTTATTTCTGCAACATATTGCTTTGGCATCCCGGTGCCTGTGATATGAGACAAAATTGTTAGATAGCTTGAACATACTGCTATGAGAGTGTAATTGTAGAGAGAAATGGATGCTAATTAGGTGTGAGCGGGAAATCCGTTACGCTCGCGGATTTTGCGGATATTTGGGAAATCCGCAATCCGCGAATTTTGCGGATTTCCAGCAAAATCCGCAAAAAAAAATCTGCGAACGTAACGGGTTCAAAAGTTGAACCCCCACTCATGCAACTATTTTACAATGGCGCCAGCAAGCTGCCAGCGCCGTTGTAAAATAGTTACAAAGTTAGCTTGCACAGGAACCACTAGATAAAACGAAGCAGGTGCTGCTTTATTTTATCTAAGTGCTTCCTGTGCAAGCTAACTTTGTAACTATTTTACAACGGCGCTGGCAGCTTGCTGGCGCCATTGTAAAATAGTTGCAAGGCTTTGCACAGGTCTGCAGCTCACTCAAGGGACCCCTGCGCCCTTCGGGGCGATTGCATAGTAACACACACATGGTCGCTCGAACTAGTTGATGCTCAAATTCATTGACTCATTCATTAGCCCAAAAACAATCAGGAGCGTCGTCGAGGCTGGACAGGTGTGCCTTCTTCCCAAATCTACCGTGGAAAATCAGCTGTGATGCTGGATTCAGTGACTCATTCATTAGCCCAAAAACAATCGTGAGCGTCGTCGAGGCTGGACAGGTGTGCCTTCTTCCCAAGTCTACAGTGGAAAATCAGCTGTGATGCTGGATAGAGGCCTTTGCATCCTTGACTTTCACGAGCGCAATGCCCGTGCTGTTCCTGTGACCAGGAGCTTCTTTCTCTTCATCTGCTTAACTGATCTTTCTCTGACCTTTTATTCACACAAGGGGCACATTGTGTTCGCACGGGTTTCTGCAAGTTCGCACGCGTTTTGTACAATTTCGCAATTTGCGAAATTGTACAAAACCCTCGCGAACTTTCAGAAACCCGTGCGAACATAAAAAAAAAAAATCCGCGGATTTTGCGGATTTTCGCAATCCGCAAATTCGCAAATCCGCAAATTCGCGGATTGCCAATCCGCAAAATCCGCTCATGCCTATATCTTTAAAGCTTGCAATGTTCAAGACATTCCAGATCATTTTAGAGGGTATTTTAAAGAAGGAAGGCTACTTTCAGGTTCCATGCCCAGTAAGCACCTTTCTGACATTGACAACTGCCGGGCCGCTGGAAAACTACAACTCCCAGGAGGCTTTGCGGATGGGGAAAGGAGTAAAAATTCAACTTCTGCACGACAGTCGGCATGCGTAATTCATCGTTGACCTCCCTTCGGACTCGTTCGGCTGAGCGAGTCAGTTTCCTTGTATTTTAGGAGCAGATGGCATTGCTTGCTCCTCATCAGCATTTGGAATTAGCTTTTTACCATCTCTTCATCTCGCAGCGCCTCTCCTGCGTTTTAGGGGCGTTTTCCTGGTGGTTTTGCTGCGGTTCCCTATCAGCATAGGGTGGCTGCTCTCTGCAATTCAATGCATCTCCAGGAAATCCAGGACACGCTCTCTGACCACACTTCCCTCAAGGATTCTTGTCTTAATTATAGCCGGTCCGGCTGTACTATTAGTGAGTGTATAGATTCCATGTATTCTTTCTTTAAAGGCAGCGGTAAGATAGTCAATTACCAGCTCTCTTTTTTTGTATTCTCCTCGGCCCGGGACGGCCCGGGACCAGGGTTCGATTCCCGGCGCGGCAGGTTTCTGGACCAGGGTCAGCGGACTCGATAATTCTCTCGCCTCGGTGCCCACTCTGATCAGCGATCACACTCGGCAACTCTGGGCATTAGCTTGCCTCATCTTCACTAACGGCCCCACCAGACCGCCGGGGATGCCTGGTCTCACCCTGGAGATACCCATTAAGGGACCATCTCTCAGGGAAGCCAGGAAGGGTTTCGCAGCGGTCGAAGCGCCTTGGGACCCTCCGGGTAAGTAGTGCGCTATATAAATGCCTATACATACATACATACATACATACATACATACATACTTCTGGGTAGGAAGTATTATGTGTTATATCAATGGCAGTTTGCTTTTTCAATAGGATTCTTGTGGGCCATGGAATGACCTCATAAGTCTACAGTTATTTTCCAGGAAGTCTTCTCCCCATTAAATGACACCTGCATTATACTCATTTATGCATCTTCTACAGCTGTGGAATGAGTGACATTTCATGAACTACTTTTCTTTTGAAAACACAGAACATTACTAAGGCGATACTTTTGATTAGTGAATCCATATTCGCGTAACTATTTTTCTACAATTTCATATTGGGCACCCCTTTTTCTTTTTTCCTATGCATGATTTTGGTATGTATGACTGTTGCATGACCCTGATGGAGCAAGGATTCGAAGAAAAGAAACTTGCTCGAATCAACCACTCGCTAAAAAGCTACTAACAAATAGAGTTAAAAAAGAAAATTAACATACACACGACATACATACATAAGGTAAAAGGCTTTCTGCTTGCATAAATAACAAAGAATCATTTGCTGCACAACTGAAATCCCGCTTGAAACCGAAAATCGTCTTCCGCATGTGCGAACTAATACGTCGTAATAATCATGTGATTAACCCATGTGAGAGGGAAACCCTAACGCATGCGCAAGAGTCACTAACTGTAGGTCTTGAAGTACCACGTGCCTGGCATATGCTTGCCTGGATTTAAAAAGAGTTGTCGCGGCTAATGCTTTTGCTTAACAATGGAGAAAATAACATGGGGTAGAGTAGAAGAGGGTGGTGAACAGTGATAATAATATATTTAAGAAAATAACATCTGTTTATGATTCCTTTATTAATAGTGTGTGTCTGGGGGTGATGTGCTAAGCCAAAACAAAAGATGGCGGTTGAGACGTAACACAAGTTGAGTCTGCGCACTGAAGGTTTTGGAGTGACCTGGTGACTGTATCATTGACCAGCTGCCAAGAACCAAGGACGAGATGCCTGGGAACGTTTCTTAACTGAAGAATTATATACATTTCTATCTAATCTATGTGTGTGAAAGGAAGTGTTTCTGGAATATGAATACATTAAATGGGAAGGGTTTACTAGAGCAAGAATTAGGTAAGGAACTAAGAGTGACAGCATTAAGTGGTGACAACTCCCCCGCCCTTCCCCGAACACATCCCTGGATTCACAAATACCTGCACCTTTTGAGGGTGGAACATGCAGAATTAAGGAGTATAACTTGAGTGACTAAAGTTTAGATTTATTAGAAGGAAGGTGACTTCAATGCTAAGTGAGTAGTGGGCGAGAGCTGCTGTTGGAGAAGAACAGACTGGGAACATTCAATACTGAAAGACAGCCTGATTTGATTGAAGAATTGCGAAAGAATTTTGAGGAGGGAGAGAGTTTAAGAGAAGGATCCGCTCCGTTGTGTCTGGTTCTAGAGAAGTGTAGTAAGTATAATCCTATCCTGCACTTTTCCTGTATTATTTGTCTCCTGACCCTTTATCAGGTGACCTCCACCAATCCTTTTGGCCAGGGGTTGGGTTTTCCATTTCACCTCTCAGTAATACATTCCTGTCTTAAATTTACATCACTTTTTTTGCAAATGTATGATATGTTATGTCTTTTGTCTCTCCATCTATCCACCCCAAATGTATTGAATTGTTGAATAGATCTATGAATTGAATGTATTTGATTAATGAGTTTACTCTCCTATGAAAGTTGATGGAGTTTGCACAGTGAATCTGTATTAATGAACGTTCATTTTGACTGAGTTATTAGATGAAATTCATTGAATCTTACCCAGAGTCTGTGATTATTTTACTGAAAATGATAAGTTAAATTAGTTAAATTGTTAATATCACCATCAACTACTCGATTAATGGTCCATTGATCAAAGAAAGAGTGTTGATATGTGAGGATTAGTTAGGCATTAACTATTCGAAATCAAAGAGAAAAAAAAACTTGACCCCCAGCGAAACAGTCTGGAAATTTGAATGTGTTCATGTGCCCATTTTTGAGTAATTTGTTGATTGTGAAATGTTCATCCTGGCCTCTTGCTGGATCAGTTTTTCTGGTAGCAAAGTGATTCGTTTGGTGATTATTGATTATTGACTATTGTTTTGACTAATTGACTATATGTTTAACCCTAAGAGTTAGTGTCGCGTTTCATGATGTCTTGAAGCACAGGTACAGAGATACCTGGGAATCCTAGGAATGGAATTTAGAAGAGTGTGGTAAATGGAAATCAGACTACATAAGGGTACTCGTCTGTTGTTGGAATATTGAAAAGCTATGGAGGGCTGCCAGTATTACATTAGGGACTATATTGTATAGAAGTAAAGAGTGAATGATAGCAGAGGGCCCGCCTGTGAAACTTTGACCTTATCCAAAGGAGGAGTATCCCCAGAGAAGTAGCAGGCCCTCCCCGAGCCTAAGTGAAGGGTAAACAGTGGTTTTTACTCGCAGTGACAGGAAGGAATTTTTCTCTTTGTAGTGCGTGGAGAAACTATCTTTGGTTTAGTGGAACAGACAGAGTAGTGCTGTTTTTACATTGTTACTAACAAAAATTTTATAACAAAAGATGGAAAAGACATTGGTGTAATCTCTTGTGAAGGGAGGGTCAGTAGCAGGAGCCTGATTGATGTCACAGAGAGCCGCGCTGGTATTCGTTGAAGCAGCGGGCGCGAGAAAACTGAAGATTGAAAAGGGAGGGTAAGTAGAAGGAGTAATACTTACGTCACAAGAGCTGCGCTGCCATTGGATAGGCAAGTGGGTGTGTTGAAAGGTCTGGTTGGTTAGTAGACCGGTAGCTTGCTGGTATTGGATAGAGAAGGAAATACGTAGTAAGCTCTGGTTGGTGTGAGTCGTTCAGGCATTGGACGAGTGTTGAATAATAGGTTTAGAGAAGACAAAGAAGAGTTTCTGGATTTTGTCGAGTGAATTAAATAAGAGAATGAGAAAAATGAAAATGATAAATAGGATAAAGAATTTCTTTAAGAAGGGCAAGTGCATAATAACTAGGGAGGGAATTTTTATGCCTCCTCCTAACACGCCGGCTTCTTATATGATGATGGACAGCGGATGTAATACGTGTGTATGGTTGGAAAATTGGGTGGAATACACAAAAGATGATGGTGTTTTAGCTTTTCCTGAACATGGTACAATAAATGTAAGAGTTATTCAGAATTTGCGAAATAGGATAAATACGTTAGAACCAAATCCAAATTTAACACAGTATAAGGCTTTGGAAGAATGGGAAACTGAGGCATATAAACTAGAAAAGCACAGAGGAGGAATGAGAATCAATAGTGGATCTTAACCAAGATACCCATTTGACATGCAAGGAGATCAAATGAAAAGATGGAGAAGGGCTATAGTAACAGAGGGGTTGTATCCAGTATTAGCGACTAATGATCAAGAAGTAAGCAAATGTAAGGAAAAAACAAAACACATAACTGCGACAGGGATAGGGTGTAATGAATCGGATGATGATTAGAAGACATTTTGATGAAGAGACCTCCGCCTTATCAGGAAAGTGCCAGAGATACAACTCCAAGTGCCCACATGATGGGAACTCCATTGATTCCATAAGTTGCATATGATTGAACAGTAATTCGAGCATCACAAGAAAAAGAAAGGGAAACATTGAATAAAACAAAAGAAGAAATAATTTAGAAAATAAATCAGCTAGGTTTAAATACTGTAGCATTGACAGTGCCAGAAACTATTGGACCTGTTATCCCATTGTATGGTGATAAACAAAATACACCAAATTCACAAAACATAGTAGTCACACAGAATAGTGTTAGAAAAGAGATAGATATGTTAGAAGATCAAACTAGTGAGAGTGAAGCAAATGTGTCATAGTTGGATCTCCCAAATATTAAGGCTGTGACTGAAACTCCAAAAAGAATTTAACCCATTGATGCAAGACGAAAAGTACAAACCATCACTCCAGTGGCAGGAAAATCTACTGGATTTTCTCCTGAAGATCTGGAGGAATGGGCAAAAGGACTAGAAAAGAAGAAACCCCAAAATATAGATGTAAGCTAGTTAAGGGTGGATTTAGAAGAAATGATCATTGGTACCATAAGTCTTGATAGATTAGGTTCCTATAAAGATGAAGAGTTGTTGTTTCTATGCAAAAGTATAACATGGAGGACAAAGAATTTGTATGAAAAAATAGCAGAGGTAGCATTAGAATTCGGAATAGATATAGAAACATCAAAAGTATTACAAAAACACTATAGAGCAGAATTTACTGAAAAGCTTGAATGCATCAGGAAAGAGATTACAAATAAAGGAGTTGATACACCTGTTGAAGAAATGGGTAGATGTAGATCGATGGAGAAGTAGATGGACAAAGAAAATAGAGGAGACAATTACCAAAGAGGTATCTACATTTCCGTTGAGAGAAATAGGGAAGGTTGAAAGGATTTGTCTGAAGAGAGGTTCCAGGTGGTAGATATGTTCATGTTCCAGGGTGAAGACAGGATATTTTGTCCTTTACAAACGATTTCACTGGGATAAAAGAGTGAAACCCATTGAATGGTACAAGCAGGTGGAGAGATTTGTGAAGGTCTAGAAGGTTTTGTTAAAGAATTTAGGGGAACGGCGTTAAAATTATCGCCAGTTTAGCGGCAGAATACTGCAGCTAAAGCGGCGATAATGGGCTTTATAATATGCCCTGGAGAATTCCAATAGATGCCCATGTTCACACTAGAATATGGACCTCTATTGGCCGTTCTTGATAGTATGCCCCTTGGATGGTCTGTTTGATATAGTGGTACCAACAGATTTGTGGACAGAATGTAAGATTACAGTTGATTGGCCTACTGAAGAATATCCTAGAGATGCAAAAACAGGAGCACCTTCAGAGGAAGTAATGAAGAACTATAACCAAGTGATAACCTTTTTGAAAGGGAAAATTCCCCCTAATGAAAAAGATTGGGTTAAAATAGACAAAACAACTCAAGAACCTAAGGAGTCAGTGCATGCGTACTACGAAAGGCTACTGCAGGTGTTTAAACAGTATAGTGGATGTGAGAACATTGGTGATAAGGATATGGGGCCTTTTGTATATAGATTTGTTTACGGACTAAGATCAGAAATTAGCCAGATGATTCAGTAGAATATGCTTTGTTGGCAGAGCAAGCCGATCGATGACCTTTTGAAGCCTGTAAAATACTGCAGTGATGACATTGATGGAAAGCATAAAAAGTTAAAGGAGAAAATGATGTGGGCACAAGTGAAGATAGCAGAGCGGCAAGAAGCAAATTCTGGTTCTCAAAATAAAAATCAGATGAATGGACAGAATCAGAATAGTCAAGTTTTTAATGAAAGCAAAGGAAAAGGAACAATGAGTAGAGAAGAAGCGAGAAAGAAATATCCTTGTCATGGGTGTGGACAGCTTGGACATTGGAAGAACGAGTGTAGAAACATTCAACAGAATAATGGGGTAAGGGGGCGTGGCTTAGCACACAATGGAGACGGACGCACGGAGCTCCTGCCTAAGCTCCCCTACCCCGGGTCATTTCTCCAGCAAAATATATCCTTACTGGCCTGAAACTGCTGGTGGACCTGCCCGCAACCTCTCCCTACCTGCTGGCCGACTCCGGTGAGAATTGGCTGCGGGACCCCGCTCCAGTGACGACCGCAACACTGCAGCCAGCCTGACCGCGACACAGCTGGGGTGCCTAACTACGCGAGACCGAGGCTTTTGGCGGGCTGCTGGGCCCCGAGACGCGGCCTGCGGTGGGCGCCGCTGGAGCTTGCGTAGACCCGCGGCGATAGCTGGGCGGCCCCTAGCAGAGCCGGATTCAACCCTGCAACCCACCTGACCTGAAGCAGCGCTGCCTGCGGCCTCCGGAGGTGCCGACGGGAGCAACGAAGAGCCGAGGACGGCTGCAACTCTGTGCCAGCAACGGCCTGGAGAGCTTCGAAGGCGCGAAGGTGAGCTGGGGCCCGAGACCGACGAAGCGGCGCCTGGGTGAGAATGGTGCCTTCCCCCTCCCCTGCTGCACGTTGTCCCCACCGAACACGGCCGGGTGGAGAGGCCTGCTCTTGGGGGCGCTGGGGCCGGGGGACACCTGGGGATGACCGCGCGCCCCCCCCCCCTCCGGACCTAGTGGGCTGCTTGGTTTGGGAGCTACCCTCCCCCCCCTCCTGAAGAGAACTACTAGCTGGGGGCCGCAGACTGCAGCGGGTGAAGCCCGGACGCGGGAAGGGACACTGGAGAGGCGCGGCAGCTGCTGTGGATGACCGCACCACCCAGCGCCGGTGCCAGCGACGCAAACCCTGAGAAGCTGCCGGGGACAGATTGGAAAGCCCCCTCATCCTCCCGAGGCGAACCAGCGCCACCGCCGGTCAAATCCTGCTGTCCACCACCAAGTCGGGCCTGCGCGCCTGGACGCCACGGACACTACAAGACTGCCCCGTGCGGACCAGAGACTCTAGCAGAGCTGCGAGAGCTGCCGGGGGGTGCCCACATTCCACTTGACCGGCACTCGCCTCCCGTGGCCTAGCACTACTGACGCTGCGACGGGCGGCGCTCATCACACACCGCCCAGAAGCCCACAACCACGATTTTCAGACACTCACATAGTGAGCACCCCACCACAGAGGAGGCCTGAGGCTTGCAGAGACGATCCCGCCTCAGCGACTGCGTACTGCACATTGCAGCCTCTCCCCCCCTAGATAGCAGGAGCCACTCGCACGCTCTGCCTGGCCCATGTCTGGAGGGGTGATGACACGCACTGGATCTGGAACCGCGTAGGCGAAAGGAAAGCAAACAAAAGTGGCACCCAAGATGGATGCGGAGCACGTGGCATCAAAAATAGACAGTGTGCTGGCGGCCATGGACAGGATGGAAGAATCCTTTCAGCAGACGCGCACCTCCCTGGAGACCAGGATAGATGGCATGGCAATAGACCTGACCCACCTCAGAGCCGACCACAAGAAACTTCAAGATCGCACCACGACGCTGGAGGGAACGGTGGCAGCTATTGAACCGAAGGTGACCCAGGCAGACAAGAACATACAAGACCTCCTGAACAGAGTGGAGTTTCTAGAAGACCGCGCTGAGGATGCGGAAGGACGGGCGCGAAAAAATAACATCCGCTTAGTGGGCATTCCGGAGAAATGGGAAGGGACGGACCCTGCTCGCCGCGTAGAGGACTGGCTACGAGACCTGCTGCCAGAAGACGCCCTCTCACCCCACTTCGTGGTGGAGCGGGCCCACCGAGTGCCCACAAGACCCCTTCCCCCTGGCTCAAACCCCAGACCATTTCTCCTCCGCGTCCTAAACTACAGGGACCGTGATGCGATACTACGCGAGTCTAGGAAGCTAGGGGAAATCAACATAGACAATGCCACAGTGATGTTCTTACCTGACTACACCGTGCAAGTACAAAGACAGAGACACTCCTTCCTGGCAGTGAAGAGACGACTGCGCCAAGCGGCTCTCAAGTACTCACTGCTCTTCCCTGCCAAACTAAGAGTGGTAGCACGAGACAAGACGCATTTCTTCACAAGCCCTGAGGAAGCGGAGGAATGGCTAGATGAAGGGATGCCAGACGCGTCTAGGAAAGCACAGGGAACCACCACCACAGAGCGAACCCGAGGACCGAGACGACGACGCAGGACGCCCTCATCCCCACAGACTCGAGAAACTGTAACACACTCCCCGTCCATGGATCAGATCCTGCAGTAACAAAGGGATGCCCTACGCAGAGTGGCGGAAATCAGCAGCCCCCCGGCCCAATCGCCACACCCGAAAGCCAGCCCAACCGCATCCCTAACGGATGATGAAGCGATTTACGGCTTACCGGACACCCAACGCTCCGAGGAACTCGCGGAGGTTACACCGCAGACAGCAGAACTTTTTGGCTGACCGGGACCAGGATACACCTCACCTCCGGAACACAACGCAGCCTCAACTAGGCAGCTGCCTAACTGACTCGCCTCCTAATGGGTAAACTGCGCACCTATCTATAGAAGTAGACTCCTCAGCTCGAGGGATCAGGAGCGGGCCAGACACTGTGAGTAGCTTTTTGCTTTATATACACAGCCCAACCACCCACTGCCACGAAAGAAACGTTTAGACTGTAGCGGTATACATACCTACTGCCACTACTTTGGCCGCTCGAAGAGGGGGATCTCCCCCGGAGGCCCTGCCCCCACCCTCGATACTTGGGAGCGCCATTGGCGTCGTACTGAGCGGCAAGAACTGGGCGTCCGCCAGCCAGCAACGTCCTCTCTGCCCACCCGGGAGGGATGCCGCACTCCCCACGGACTACACTGTAATTCCTATTATTACACAAATAAGTCACACGATACCCCCTAGAACTGTATAGTTTACGAGCTCATTTGAGTGTTTGGACGGCGACATGTTGTTCAGCCGACCTTTTGGTATTTTCGATTGTGTTGCAATGTTGAGGCTATATGTTATCCCTTTCTCCCCTACCCCTCTACACCACTGGAGATCACTCCGCTTTGTGCTGAAAAATAGCAGCTATTTTGCGATGTGGATGAGCCACTGGGCTTGGTGGGGAGCCGCACGCGGGGTTTTGACATGCGAGGGGGCTGGAGGAAATTGCATGAATAGTAGCTATGGCTGAAATACGAATATGCACTTGGAACGTCAGGAGAATGCACACACCAGCTAGGCGCTACCAGATCTATTCATACCTGAAGCGGCACAAGATAAGCATAGCACTGCTCCAGGAATCACACCTGAACAAGGCAGAGGTACAAGCACTACACCGCAGATGGCGCGGCCAACTCTAAGCCACGGACTACTCCTCATATGCTCGCGGCGCACTGATATGGGTCCGTCCTGGAACCCCCTGGACAGTCACTGATACCTGACGCGCCTCTCCACAATAATGGCGACCTGGCATGCGGCTCCATGGATACTGGGCGGGGACTACAACTGCACACTTGATACGACACTAGACCGCTCCTCCACACCCACAATTAATGCACCTACGCGAGGCGCTACAAAGGCATTACCTGAGTGGGCTGCGCAATGGGACCTCCATGATGTTTGGAGATCACGCAACCCTGGGACACGGGTTTACTCCTATTATTCTGCCTGGACAGATTCATGGCATCCACTGAACTCCTGCCCCTAGTAACAGATATGCGATACATGGGCCGCACGCACTCAGACCATAACCCACACTTTCTTTCCATAGCTTGGGAACACCCACGCCCCCCCATACCCACCTGGCGACTACAGCCTGCATTGCTACTTGATGCGGCTTTCCGCGATTCCCTCCTCACACGCACTGCCCAATACTTTGAGGTCAACACAGACACAGCGTCCTCCCCCCAGGTAGAATGGGACGCTTTCAAGGTAGTGATTCGAGGCCACTGTTTGAGGACACAGGGACACATGAGGCACCAACTGGAGGGCGACCTGACTAGGCTGGAATCTGACTTGCTCGACAGGGAGGAAGAGGCTATTGAGGGCGATGCTGACTCGTTACAGGGGGCGCAAGCTGAACATGCGCGCCTACTGGAACGACTACGCAACATCAACTACGCTGCGCACTCGGCGAGGACGCACCACCTGAGTGACAGACCTGGCAAGCTCCTGGCCTGGCTGATATCACAAGAGAATCACTCGACCCCAGTGACAGCAATACATGTGGAAGGGAGGGGCTTGCTATACACGCAGCGCCATATACATGATGCGTTCACCACCCACTATGAAACACTATATCGCTCTCGATTACCAAACCCCCACCCGGACATTGCTGACTACCTCTCCCCTCTGCAGCTGCCGCAGCTAACCACTGCGCAGCAGGACGAGCTGGGAGCCACGCTCGAACCTGATGAGGTCCGCGAAGCTATATTTAACTTGTCTAACAGCAAATCCCCGGGTCCCGACAGGCTCCCAACCGAATTTTACAAGGCTAGCTCTGATATCCTCGTCCCGGAACTTCTGAAAATGTACACCGCAGCTGTGGAAGATGCAGCCTTACCCCCAACGTTAAATGAGGCCACTCTGATCTCTATCCGCAAACCTGACAAAGACAGCACACAAATGGGCTCTTACCGCCCCCTGGCCATGCTAAACACGGACTACAAAATACTGGCCTCCACGTTGGCCCTGAGACTGTCCCCCTATGTGCCCCGACTGGTACACCAGGATCAGAACGGCTTTGTCCCAACGCGACACACCTCTCACAATATCCGCCGCCTCTTCCGGATACAGAAGTATGCTGTCCAGCAGTGGCCCAGGGCAGGATGCCTGATATTAGATCTGGAAAAGGTCTTTGACTCGGTCGAGTGCCGTACCTGAGAGCAATTACTGAGAAGTACCAGCTAGGGGGAGGCTATGAAACTATGGTGGGCCTATTATATGACAAACCAACGGTCCGAGTCCGCACAGGCTCACTACTCTCAGACGTCATCCCGGTGCGAAGGGGCACTAGGCAAGGCTGCCCCTTATCACCTATACTGTTTTCATTGGCCATGGAGCCCCTGGCCACAATCCTCAGGACCCAGGGACCTGAATGGGGAATACCACTGGCGGATGGCCTGCACGCAGTGTCACTATATGCTGACGACTTATTGTTGTACATTAGAGACATAACTGACATCCCTGCCTCCCTAACTGACGTCTTTCGGAAATTCGAGGAGATGTCGGGACTACGAGTTAACTGGTCCAAATCGGGGGCCTACCCCTTTAGCCCGGACACGCCTGAGTGCGACATTCACCTGGGCGGTGGGAGATTACAATGGTACCCCACCACATTCCGATACCTAGGGATACGAATATATCGGGATCCAATAGACATCCTGGAGGGGAACCTCCTGCGGACAATCGCCTCAATTGGAGCGCAAATCGGCTTCTGGAACACCCTACCCCTCAACGTGCCTAGCCGTATAGCACTGACCAAAATGATTGTGCTGCGTAGACTGCTGTACTATTTCGCCAATATTCCCACATATGTGCCCAATAAGATATTTCGTGACCTAGAGATCCTGCTGCGTAGCCTCATCTGGAATGCGGGCCGCCCCCTCGTGGCGCTGGCCAAACTGTACATGCCCACTGAATCGGGAGGCCTAGCGATTCCCAACATGGAGCTGTACTACCTCTCGGCGCAGATGCAATGGGTGACGGGGTGGCTAAGCGGCAATCATCTAGAAGATACTACCTCGGACACTGCTGCCTGGACACAAACACAGATTTGCACACTGTTCTATCCGCTAACCCGGACCCCCTGCCCCTCCCAATTGCACCTCGCAGTGGCACGCAAGTGCTTTCTGCGATGTCTACGACTCACCCGGGCAACGACACCATATGCCCCAATATTACCCCTCCTGGGCACTCCCGGACCAACGGGTGCACTGACTGAGAATCGCTTGACCAGCTGGACGCAAGCAGGGGTAGACACGCTGAGTGACCTGTATGCAGATGGGGAACTACTCGCTTTCGCGGACCTAGCGGCTGGCACGGACCTTCCAGCTGGTCAGTTCCTCTTGCATGCGTCCCTCTTGCGCACGCTTACTGCCTCCTGGGGTGACATGACAGAGGAACCGCCGATGCACACCTTCATGCAATATCTGCACGTTATGGGTAACGGCTCACACATCATACACTGGTTGGCGCAAGCCCTACAGACACACTCGCAACCGTCCACGATGCCGCTACGGGAAAAGTGGGCAGCAGACAGGGGAAGGGACTGGACTGAGAAGGAATGGGAGATGATCTTAGCCGGACCAACGAATATCCCGCGCAACCCCAGCTTTAAAATTATCCAATTCTACATTTTACACCGTGCTTATCTCACCCCTGACAAAATTAATAGATATTTTGCAACCACAAATGCCGCCTGTCAACGCTGCTCCCTGACTGGGGCAGACCTCTTGCACATGCTGTGGCACTGCCCTGACATACGAATATACTGGGACGACGTCACAGCGCTACTCACATGCAACACTGACGAACAGCTGCCTCACACGTGGGAGGCGTGCATCCTGGGACTGTACAAGCGCACAAAACTCAATAACGTACAGGCGCGCTTCTGGGACATGGGACTCATAACGGTCAAGCGCCTGCTTACTAAACACTGGAAGGCCTCGACCGCCCCACACATTCGACACTGGTACGCCTCCTTTACCAACTGGGCAAGGGCGGAAAGCACGGTGCTCCCCCGGGAGGAAACCGCGGGACTCCGAAAATTCCCCATTGCGTAGCTCTGGGATGACCTCCTTAAAACATTCCAGCGCACCTGCCAGGAGCAGGGGATAACTTGAGATAACAGACCCCGTCGCCACTACGACGCCAACCAACGTTCACAGTGACCACTGCTCTGCATCCCTTTCCCCCATCCCCCCTTGCCTCCCTTGGCCTTAAGCCCTACCCTCGCAGACACTGACAATTACACCTCTCCACCATACACCTGACACTCACTCCGCGCTGCGCGCCTACCACTACACTCGCCTCGGCCTGCCTACGCTCCCGCTGACCACTCCCCGCCCCACTTCCCCCTTGACACTGCAGAATACCCTGCCGTACCTCGCCTCGCACCAGCTGACCCCCCACAGGAACCCACGTTGATCTCCACCCCCCCCCCTGTCCTCACTTGCCTTCCCATCCACAGGTTTTTCCCACCATTGCACAGGCATAGGGAACAGCTAGTTCACTGGTCATGTTTCCCGACCAGGCCCCCTTTTTTATTGCAGATGAAGACAACAGAAGCATTAAATCGCTAGCACGAAGTGTTATCTTACTGAACACACGCTACCCACCGACTGCTGGAACGCGACAGCGCTTGCGGACCACGGAAAGGTGCGGACTCGCACTAAAACCTCACACACACTAGCCAAGGTCATGATATGCCGTACACCGACCGACGGCCGACGGCCGACCACCGCCCCAGTTTTTGCGACCTCCCAATCACAACACTGGGGAGATACACGTGCACCACGCTGCCGGATATCCGGGCCTCCAAGCAAAAACGGCTGTAGACAAGCTCCACCGAACATAACCGCTTGCTTCTATGCCTCAGTGAGCTATACCACTACACATTTTACCACAGCCGCGTAAGCATTACGTACACACATCTGGAGCACTGCCTATCGACAGCTCCCCCACTATTGACTAACCTCAGCGGATTCCTAGGTCCTCAGTGGGGACTTGAGCTTTGATCACAATGGCACTAATGCTAGATTAAACCTGCACTGTTCTTGTTGATAATAAAAGACAAAACTATAGACCTGTCACTTATAAAACTGAATACCAGATAATTGTACATGCATGTTCATAAGTTTCGCCGCCGGACCCCCGGGTTACCGGCTAAATGGCTGTGTCATCGAGATAAGGATTTGCTTGATTGTTATTTGCCCGGCTGGCCTCTGAGCGTCGCAAAATGTGCACTGTATGATGACGAAATTGTGCACAATAAAGGTCTTCCAAAAAACAAAAAACAGAATAACGGGGTAAAACTCATTTTAAATCCACAGATCTAGAATGGGGTGGTTGTGAATCATCAACAACAGCAGCAGATAGTTACTCCTCAGTTATAGGTGCCTCGAGCGCTTTTGCCCAACAATGTGAATGCTCAGGTGCAGAGATATAGTGTGATTGCCGGATTCCAAAGGGAAAGTGGTAAGAGTACACAGACTGTTCAACAATTTTGGATGCAGAGTGGTGCAGATGAATTGGGAATGTCCCAATGATGGTGCCTGAGGGGGGGGATGAGTGTGTACTTGGCGCATCCTTGGCGGTAGATCAGTCAGGTCCATTTATTGATGGGAAGGTTGAAGGCAATGATATTACTTTCCTAGTGGATACTGGTGCTACCTGTTCTACTATAAGAAGAGCAGAAATCCCAAACCTACCCCTCTCGGGAGAAACTATTCAAGTTGTAGGATTCTCAAATAAGCAGATTAGGACCCCAATCACAAAACCAAGGAAGTAAATATTGGAAATTTTAAAGACATGCATCGATTTGTGGTATGTGACTCGAGTCCAGCAAACCGATTAGGTAGGGACTTGATGTGCAAGATGAATTGTACCATTTTTTGTATGCCTGATGGTATGGCTTTTCAAACGCAGGATGAAGATGTAGCCTTTAAGATGATGCTAGCTAAACAGGGAACAGAAGTGGATGAGATGTTTTCCCTTCTTACTGAAAGTTACTTACCTGATGAAATAAAAGAAACAGTGAGGTCGGATGTGTGGGAATTTACAGGGAAAGAAATTGGTCTAATGGAAAAGGTAGATAGACCCTATCAAAGTTATGGTAAAGGAAGGTGCAGTATACCCAAATACACCACAATACTGAATGAGTCCCCACAAACTGAGTTTTTGGTGATGAAGAACATGGCGGCTGCAGGCTAGTGCGGCGCGCGCATCAGATGGTGTTCCTCTGAGCACCGCTGCCCCCTTGGAACACGAAATGGAGCCTTGAACGCGTGTGAACGTATTCCGACTGCTTTGCTTTGTGCAGCTTTGTCTGGTCGTGGCAGCACCTTCCGTCCGCTTTGTTTCGGTTTCGGCTGTTTCTGTGTTTCCGTTTCTTCCGAGAATCGTGGATGTGCTGGGGCGAGGGCGTTGTCTTTTGACCCCTCCCCCTTAGCCCGCTGCCTCCGTGGAGCCAGTGGCGGAGAGCAGCCGTGGAGCTCCGCCGAGGTCGTTCGGCTCGAGGGCTACTCGGAGGTAAGCTAGGTTGCGGTGGGGGTGCAGGGCAGCTGTTGCAGCAGACTCCCTCAAGGGAGGATTACAGCTTCAGTGGTTGAGAAAGAGGTTTTGAAAGACTGAAATTAGACAGAAAAGCTGGTTGTACTCCAGCCGTGACAGTGGATCCCATTGAGGAGTTTGAGGGAGTTGATGGGGGCTCAGAGTCAGTCAAAATAAAAGAAGAAAAAAAACCTCTAATAGGAGTATAAATTCTAAGAGCACGAGTGAGAAGCGGGGAAAGAATCAGAATTCTGGAAGGAAACTACAAGTCCCAGAATCCCCCACTACAGAGGAAGCTGAATCAGCGGAACGTTCTACCTCAGCTATAGAAAGTGCCAGGCTCAACCAAAGGGCAATTGGTAGTAAGGCTATAGCTAAGGGTAAAAAAGGTAAAAAAAATAATAAGGGTGGTCCTCAAGGGGGGGTCTGATATCCTAAGCTTGACTAGTGCCACTGGTAAGATTACCCCCTCATTGCGCTCATACTTCAAAGTTCTGCCTCAAGTGTTGGACTTGTTACCTGCCAAAACCCCAGACAAGGGTACTCAATCACCTACACCTCTTCTGAATACACCCACATTCCCAGACATTCTCATTGATAACAGCGAGACTAAAACTCCCGCATTGGCCCCAAACATGGCTGTCACCGCCTCTCCCTGCAATGAGTGTTGAAGATAATGTTGGGTGCGTGCAAGACCCAACAGGTCAAGAGAAGTCATCCAGTCTAGAGGAGGGAGTTGATTATGAAGGAGCCTAAAGTGATAGGTTCACCTATACAGAGAGCGCTTTGAAAGCCCTCACAGCCTCAATAGCATCAATGAGAGAAGAAATTAGAAATGATTTCTGATTTCTAAGGCAAACCAGAATGACATTCGGACATCCTGTGAGGTGTTGGAGAGGAAAGTAGATGGGTTGAGTGAAAGGACAGAAATACTTGAGGGTTCGGTAGGGGTCTTGAAGGCAAGCCTGGAAGTAGCCGAGTTAAAGATCCAAAATTACGGAGGGAAGGAGATGCCATGAAAGAGAGAGTTGAATCATTGGAAAACTATTCGCGACGAAACAACCTGCGACTCCTGAAGATATCTGAGGGGAAGGAAGGAGGGGACCTTAAGTCCTTTGTAATTAAAATACTGAAGGACTCCCTTAATCTTGAGGAGTCAGTTGAGGAGTTGGACAAAGATATGCAACTAATTCACCGCGACCCCTTTCGCTTGAATCCTGGAAGAACAAAGCCTAGGAAGATCTTGATAAATTTTCTAACGTATTCTTTGAAAGAAAACATTTTAAATCTCTTACTAAAATTAAAATCGCTAAACGGTCCTGATTATTCTTTTGAAGTACGTTCTGACCTCTCCAAACCTACGTTGGATAGACAGTGGGAACTGGGTCAGAGGATGGACAAGTTTAGGTCTGCCGGTGAAACTGTTCAGATGAGGTTCCCCGCATTTTTGCGGGTTATGTACAATAACAAAATGCACAACGTCAGATCCCCTTTGGAGGCCGATGAACTATTGGAATCCATCAGTAATCACTCTCAGGGTCGCGTTTAACTTCGGAGTAATTGAAGCGGATTGGGGTTTTTGCACATATTTTCCACCTACAGTTGAGATATATATTAGTGGATAGTACCATTATTTCTCTCTTCACATGTTATCTAACGTCCCGCCCTGTAATGTGATATACAATGTGATTTGAGCATGCTAGGGCCAAGTATAAAGGCTGATGGGTGAAAAGGGAGGAAAAAAAGGGGTAAACACATAAAAGAAACAGAAAAGATGAGGGAAAAAAAAGTTTTAAGGGTGAAAACAAGAAACAGAAAAAAAGGAATAACAAAAATTAATTAAAAGGAGAAAAAAACTTTAGCTCCAGAGGGGGTTCGAGGGGCATCTAGCGGTGCAGGAGAAGATGGTGTTGTAAGACGCAAATCTAGCCTCACATCTGGTCGGAGTAAGCATGGGAGGGTTCTTCAAGGGTGGGGAGGAGGGAGTGGGGGGGAGGGGAAAAGAACAAAAAGTTCAAAAAATCCTCAGGAGTCAGGCCTTCCAAGACTTATTTTGTGCCCAAGTAGGGTATACTGCCATCTTCGGGTAAATAAAATAACTTTGAGGTGGAAGGGAATGGGAATGGGAATGGGAATGAAGATAGACACCAGACGATGACCTCTGCCCAATTCTTATCATGGAATGTCAATGGTCTGCGCGTGCTGGGTAGAAGAGAACGTATTCTACAATACTTACGAGATTCCCCCGCACAGATCATTGTCATCCAGAAATCGGCTCTCTTAAAAGCTGAGGCCAATACAATTCTAAAAAAGCAGAGATGGATAGACAAATTTATCAGTACTGATCATAATGCCAACATAAGAGGAATGCTCCTTTTATGCAAAAAATCAGCAAAGGTTCAGATCCTAAAATACAAGGAAGATCAGAGCGGAAGATGGCTTTTGGTGAATATGTCCATTGACGGTTGGTTGTGTAACCTAGTCGGATATTATGGACCAAATATTGATGATCCGTCTTACTTAGAGACAATAAGGAACCATTTGATGACCTTCCAAGTTCCAATTACTTGGGCCGGAGATTTTAACATTGTACTAAACCTAAAATTGGACAAATCTACTAACTCAAGACCCCACATGCCTTCCAAATCCAGACAGTCCCTTAAAGGAATAATGGTACAGCTGGATCTGGCAGACTTATGGAGAGAAAAGGCGGGTAATACATTAGGGGTATCCTATAGGAACCTAAAATACAAACATAAGTCAAGAATTGACTTTGCGCTATTTAATTACTGTCTTAAAAATTCCCTTTCTGGGATAAAGTATCTTCCCTCTCACCTATCGGACCATTCAGCTCTCTCGTTTTCTCTAAAACTTATAGTTCAAACTAAACATCCATCTTGGTCATTCGATCGCACTACCCTGTTAGAACAAGAGGAAGTTAGATATCTGGTAAGCGAAACAATTTCGTTCCTGGATATAAATCTACATTCAACAACACTTGACATGATATGGGAGACTCTGAAAGCATTTCTGAGAGGATGCATAACAAGCAGAGCCTCCCACCGGCATAATATGTATCGAAGGAAGATTAAAAATCTTGAGCAGGAATTGGAGAAGATTGAGCAGAGGCTTGGGGCATCAATTGGTTTACCTGAAGACCAAAAAAACTTAGGTGAACTGAAAATTCAATTAGAGAGTATACTACAAGAAAGAGTCTCGAAGAGATGGGAGGCGAGTAAAATCTCTCATTTTGAATTCTGAGAGGCAGCGGGCAAGATATTAGCATGGAAGGTTAAGGCAGACCAAGCCCAAAATTTCATCAGAGAAATTAAGGTTGAAGGTGAGAGCGCAGCCAGGATTTCTAATCAGGAGATAGGTACTGCCTTCAGGGAGTTCTTTGAGGGGATATATAGGGAAGATACCCCGGATGATCAGTTGGCAAGGGATACATGGTTGGATCAAATCTCTCTACCGTCCCTCTCATCAATACAGAGCGAAGGTATGGAGATGGAAATATCTGAGGCCGAAGTTAGGAAAGCTATTAGGTTACTTAAGCATGGAAAGGCGGCAGGTCCTGATGGGCTGCCAGTTGAACTATACCGCGCCTTGGGAGATGTTATCGCCCCTATTCTAACTGCCCTTTTCAATGGAATCTTAAGGAAGGGGCAAGATCCCCCAAGATATTGGGGCGAGGCGACCATAGTATTGATCCCCAAACCAGGAAAGGACCCAACCTTATGTGGGTCCTATGGCCCGATATCATTACTGAACAGCGATTATAAGATCTTTGCTTCCATTATGTCATCTAGATTAGATTCAGTAATAGGGGAAATCGTACATCAGGATCAGAAGGGATTTATCAAAGGGCGCCAGCTATCTGACCTGACGTATGATTTGGTGGGGGCAATAGATATTGCTTCGACCTTTTCACTTCCATTGGCTACACTCACTCTAGACGCGACTAAAGCCTTTGATAGGGTCAATTGTTCCTATCTAGGTGCAGTTCTGAAGAAGTTTAACTTCGGTGAGAATTTTTGTCGGACCGTATCACTCATGTACAATGCCCCAACAGCAAGGTTACTAATTAATGGTGCATTGTCAGACTCTTTTAAAATTTTGAGGGCTACGAGACAGGGCTGCCCGCTCTCTCCCCTCCTCTTCAATCTGTACATCGAACCGTTTGCAGAAATTTTAAGGGTAGATGAAAATATTCCATCATTTAGATTTGGGGAGTGGGAGAGGCGGGTTGCACTCTATGCTGATGACATTATTATTTTAACATCTGACCCGGAGACATCATTCCCGTTGGTTATTAAGAGGGCTGAAGAGTTTGGTCGCATCTCGGGGTATGAGATAAATGCTAGTAAAACTGACATCATGGCATGGAACATCCCCAACTTACAGCTGGATGTGACCAACTCAATGCGATATCTGGGTATCCGGGTGGTTCAAGATGTTGGAGACATCGCTCAAGTCAACTTAGAGAGAGTGCACAACGAGTTTAGGAAACTGTTAAAATCTTGGTCCAATCTTCCATTAACTATACTAGGTAGAGTGAGTTTGATAAAATCCTTCCTAAATTTACATTTATTTTTAAAACCATTCGCCTGGCCTTTGATAGTAAAAGCTTGGATGAGTGTCAGAGAGAGATAAATTCCTTCATTTGGAATTATAAATCGGCGAGAGTGGCATGGAAGAAGTTAAGGAGGAGGAGGGAAAAGGGGGGCTGTCCTTGCCAGATTTGCAGTATTATGCATGGGTCTTTCAGTTGTCCCATTCCAGAATGCTTTTAAAATCACCATCTAACACATCTGCTGGGGCAATGTTTAAAGCCATGCTGGTTGGTGCTACATTACCAACCAACGGATTTTTGTTGAAATTTGGAGACCAAAAATACTTTTAAAATATCAAGTTAAAAATCCTTATGTCCCAGGCAAAAGCCTGGCTACAGATAAGGAAAAGACTAGGTTTGCCGTATTTTTCAAACTATGCACCTATCTGGGACTCCCCGGGCTTGCCACCATGTCTGAAAGACAGACTAGCAATCCCGGTGAGGGGTGGAGGAATAACAAGATGGGGAGAACTGCTGGCAGGAGAGACCCTGAGGTCTTGGGAGGAGCTACGCGAACAGCTGGGCCTGAGTTTTCGAGATTTAAGTTTATCCAATTAGATAGTTGGGTCAAAGCTCTGGGTAGGTCAGGGGTAACATTTGGGAAGTATAGTACCATAGAACAACTATTGGTGGAACGACAATGGGGGGTAAAGAGGTGACGCAGTGGTACTGGAATTTGTTAGAGGAGGTAGATGAAGAGTTTACTCTCCCGGAGGAATTGTGGGGAGAAGAACTGGGTGCCCAAAGTATAGAAATCTGGAAGAGATCTTGTACCCTGCTATACAAAACCGTTAAACCTGCATGGCTGAAACGTAATAATTTCTTTACGATACATCGAGCCTACCTCTCCCCTTTAAAATTGTCTAAATTTATCCCAGGCAAGAAATGCAACAAGTGCAACTACATCGAGGCCTCGGACGTACATATGTTTAAGGACTGTCCTTATATAGCCCAGTTTTGGGATGAAGTGAAAGCAACCCTAGACTCTATCCTCAACATATCTGTGTCCATCCCACGACCCCTTATTATCTTTGGATGGGATAACAGTATAACCGGCCATGCAAGGTCTTTTTTGTTCTATGCAGTTTTGCTGGCTAGGAGACAGATATGTAAAGTCTGGATAGAAAATACGGCACCATCACACGCAAACTGGTTGTCATCCATGTATGAAACATCTAAGATGGATATGACGAGATCTTGCAGTACACGTAACTTGGCTTTTTGGGACCTTTTGGTTCAGTGGAAATAGCAGCCGGGGTTTTTTTTTTTCCCCCCGGTCCTATGATTATGCCATATCACTCCAAGAACTAGGCCCCCCCCCTCTGTCCATGGCTGGTTCTACAGGTCATTAACACCAAGATGGAGTCATTGCAGGCATGATCCTGTTCACTCCCTGTACTTCTTAAGGTTATCTACTGCCAATTTTCAGAAATCGTGTCGCCGAGTGGGTAACAGCAAACACTACGTATCTCGAGGCATGACACGCATGGCTAATTAAGAGGAGGGCAAGGCAAATGAGGACAAAAAAAAAATACAAAAAAATACTGAATGAGTCCTGAAGTAAAGGCAGAGTTGCCCTGGTAATTGACCAGCTGATTGAACAGCGAATTTTAAAAGAAATATTGGGCAGTCGTTGTAATTCACCAATCATTGGGACTTAAGACGTCAAGTGGAAAATACAGTTTAAGCCGGAGGTACAGACGGACAGAGCGGGGCCTCTCAACCTGAGCGAGTGCCAGGCGAGGTGAGGCCTTCCCCATTTAACATTTGGGTGAGAATTCTTTTGACCATGTTTTCATTGTCCTACCACTCAGTATCAAATATACGGTAGGCCATTATTTTTGCATGGTACATTTTGTTTTGTGGATAGATAATACCTATTCTGTCCTCACTTGTTGCAGTAGTGTTTTAACATCATTAGGTCCTGAAGAAAGCCATTTCTTGGCTGAAACATGTCAACCAGTTCCATCTATTGATAGTAGTATTTGTTGGCACTATCTACACTCTGTTTTTTAATCTTGCCATTGTGGTGGCCTCTCTAATAAAGTCATTTCTTGGCACCACACTAGGCAATCTTAATTTTCACATTTCGTTACTTGTTCATACACTTTTGAGCACTGCAATTTCTTCCCATTCAGCACCTGTACCACAGCTTTCTGGCCTCCATCACTGGTGGATCTGACACTAGGACTCCTCACGATATCCTTAAGTGAGCAACCTAGCAGATACCAGTCTTACAATAAAAAATCCCACATGATGAGTTTCCGCCACCTGGTGGGCTGATGGGTATATTTCTCTATATTTCTTTATATCTCTCTCTCTGCTCA
Organism: Lissotriton vulgaris; assembly: GCF_964263255.1. Taxonomy (NCBI): domain Eukaryota; kingdom Metazoa; phylum Chordata; class Amphibia; order Caudata; family Salamandridae; genus Lissotriton; species Lissotriton vulgaris. The sequence continues at coordinate 1,476,726,045 of NC_141685.1, forward strand.
CTTGACTTAGCTTTTACATGCACCACATTTGAGCAAGCAGACAATTTTGAGCCACGTGCAGACCTTTAAGCATCCCTTGTGTATATGTTGCTAGTTAGATTAGGGGATAGGATGCAAATAGGTCTTTAAATGTATTTCCCCTGTAGACCCTTTTTCATATTTTGTTTTTTGCTAGTGAAGTTAGGCAATTGCAGGATGAGGCAGACAAGAAGGAAAAGGAACTTTGGAGCAAAGGAGATTGCACAAGAAGGGCAGACAATAAAGTATGGGTGTGTCCAGATGGTAGACCGATAATGCCAGATACCTTGCTGTCACAAATGGATACGGTATGTCAGGAGGGATGCCATGATCAGACAATTCAGACAGATGTGGTTTAATCCCAAATTCAGGATTATTGCAGAGAGCCTCTGCCAAAGATGCTTGAGCCCCAACACACTAGTTACAACCCAATTTTTCTTTTGACCAACCGTTCAGAACACAGTATAATGTTCCAGTAGCAAATAGGTTTGGGGCCCTCGAAGAGGTAGATTGACTTTTGATCCTATCTGATTCCTCTGCCACCCAGGGACCATGGGGGGCTAATAGAGACCCTAATCTAAACACCACTGGGCATCACTCCCTAAACATGACTGGAGAGACCCTAGTCACCTTAGGCGAACCTCATCATAAAGCCCACCTGGGACCGCAAGGCCCGGTAGGTGGTTTCCTAGAGGTATCAAATAACCAATTCTCCCCTATTCCACTATGGACAATGGCAACTAAGGATGGAAAAGGGTCCTTAGTGAAAACGGGAGCACCAGACCTCAAACCCGAGTCAAACATGACACTAACCATGATCCCCACTGGTGCTAGTGTTTTTGCTGCCACCTCAAACCAGGGTCTTCAACTGAGGGTATTGACATGGAAAATTGCTGGTATCAAAAACAAGCTCCAAAATCCCAATTGGTTGCAGTTTGTCCAAAATCACGATATATGTATGCTCCAGGAGACCTTGGCCAGAGAAGATACTGTCATGAGGGGTTTTGCAACTTTTAACACGCTAGCAACCATGGGGGGCAGAGGCAGACCATCGGGTGGGTTAGGCACATGCGTTGCCACACATCTGGCCTGAACAGTTGAACAGATGAACACTTCCTCGGATGACATCTTGTGTACCCTTCTTACTTTTAATGCTGGGACTAAAATTGCATTTATCAACATCTATTCCCATCTAGTGTCCTTTGCCCAGGAATCCCAGACCATATATATGCTTACTACATTCCTCAAGCTAGTTCCCCCGAAAACCAGGCTGGTGATTGGCGGTGATTTCAATTGCCAGTTTGAGCACCCAGCCCTCCCTACTGACCCTTTGCTCACCGTTGAGGATTCCCTTTGGCTGATCCCTGAACTGCTGATCCCTCCGGTGAGTGCTTGGAACTCCATGGTATTACAGAATAATGCAGTCACACTAACCCACGCACTGAGAGCGTGTAACAGTCGTACTAAGTCAGACCAACCTGGAAAACTCACTTTCAGCAGACCGGGGCAAACATCCTTATTGGACTACATTTTGGTGGAAACAAGTATATGGCAATGGGTTGTTGACTTCACCGTCTGGCCAAGACACAACAGCGACCACAATGCTCTGGTACTTGATCTTAAGCTTCTAGAACCTCATTACCCCCTTACCACTGGCAACTCCACTGGTACCAATCTATCTTTAGACAACAACAGGAGGCGAATTAGGTGGGAATCCCTGAAGCAGTTACCAGGCAGGACCACCACCCTGTATTCCCTAATTATTTCACCTTTATTGGTAATGGAAAAGGCCGCACAGACCCCTAACTCTAAGGGCAACATCGCTCAACTTACGGCTATCCATACAGATCTGACTATTAGTTTGATTAACATACTCAATCCCTTGATACACTCCAAAGCCAGGAGGACCCCTAAAGCCACTTGGTTTAATAAATCTTGCCAAGCGGCAAAGGGTGTCCTCATTGATGCTATAAAACGAAAAGACAGATCTTTGATGAAAATCAGGAGAGCCCTATACAGCGATAAACTAAAGTCAGCCAAAATGGAGTGGGAGTCTGAAAGATGGGATGCAATAAAACAGGCCCTCACCAATAGAGACATGAGGGCATTTTGGACCCTGGTCCATACAGGCAGCACTTCAGAGAGCTCACCTATTGAGCTGAAAATGGCAGCAGATGGTTGGAAACTCAATTTTCAATTGTTGTATTCCACCCAGGACATGGTAGAGCCTGCAGGGGGAACCTCGCAATTCATTGTGGGGAATCCCCCTGAAGACGATGGAGGATTCACTTGGACTGAAGTGCTTAGTGCACTTGGGAAGCTGCCCCTTGGAAAGGCCCCTGGATTAGATAAGATTCCCGGGGACCTATTTCGGGAGCAGCTCAATATCTGGGGGCCAAATTTATGGGTAACATTTAATGCCATTCTGTGGGGCTTGGCTTGGCACGTAATGGAGACGGACATGGTAGGGTAGAGCTCCGGCCTGAGCTCCCCTCTCCTGGGCCAATTCTCGGACACAGTTATCCTGTTTGAGCCGAAACTGCGGGCGGAACCGAGGAAGACGCCTGCCCACCCACCAACCAAATTTGGGGACGATCGCCGGCGGGGCCCCGCACCGGCGCCACCTGAGGACCGGCTGCCGCTCCAGGCGCTGCTAACAAGGGATACCCACCTACGCGAGCCCGCGGCTTCGGTCCTGCAGTTGGGCCTCACCGGAGCCTGTGACACCTGCGGAGGGGAATTGGACGGCTCTCCCCGCTCCCTGAGCCTGAGCTGCTGGGCGACCCTTCAGTGCCTGCTGAGCCCCCGTTGGACCGCGCTGCTGCGGAGAACTGCGCCGGATCGAAGAAGAGGTTGAGCACATGGACCCGGGACAAGACCGCGATCTATGCGGACAACCGGAGCGGGGATGTGAGGTGAGCCGCATCGATCGGGCGAAAGGAATGGCTGAGCCCATTGGAGCGCGGCCCGCTGCCACTAACACGCTGACGGAGCCTACGCTGCAAAAGTGAAACGCTACCTGGAAGCGAACGACCGCCCCCTGCCCTGGACACCTCAACCACGCGAGGCCAAGGCCTCCCTCAACACACTGGGCCTTGGGGCATAACCTGCATGCCCCGCTGATGAATTTTACGGCGCTTGCGGCCGCGGATGGACTAGCCTCCTTTGTCCTCTTCCCCCCCCCAGAACTGCACGGGCACGGCGCCCTACCCTGTACCATTACCCACTCCCAGGCTGGCGCTGCCACGGGAGGCTGCACTGCACCGGAAAAACAGGCCAAACCTGTGTGCCTGACAGAAGTGAAGAGACGCCGCGGCCTACACCCACTGAGGACTTATTGGGCCTGGGGAGCTACCCTGCGACCTAGCCCATCTACCTACACCACGCCGGTGCCCAGACATGCTGCTTCAGGAGCGATTGCGTGGAATGCGCCAATGAAGTTGATGACGACAGGGGCAGCCTTCCCCCTGACTAGTGGTGGTGCCCAGCTGGCCTTAACGGAATACGCCTCGCTATGCCTGAGGAGATGACATGCTGAGCAGAGCCCTGCAGGAATGGAGCCCAAGATCTTACGACAACGGAGCCCCTGAGAGTCCCTGAGGAAGGACTATTGGAAGGCGAAGGAGAGGCCCTCTCGGGTAGCACTGCTACACATGTCTGCCCGAACGCCTGACTCCTGGGTGCTACGGAACAAACCACCCACATCAGCTACCACACCGCCTTATAGACTCGCCAGTGTCCTTGCGGTGCATCCTCATCGCCTGCACTGCCCCGCTACACATCCCCGAGCAATTCAGAAAAGGGGGTGGTGATGAACAGAGTGTCTGAATTAAGCAGACCACTCTTACCCAGTCCAAAGATCAGGGCTTGATCCATCACCGTTTTTTAGATCACTGCACCATCCCAGCTCAGAACCTGGCTACATGCAAATTAGTCTGTTCCTGTCCCAGTGCATGATGGGAACAGGGCAAACCAAACTACCAAGCCAATTCTTATACTGGGAAGGAAACAAGCTTCCGGGGACCGGTTTCTGGCATTTCAGCCGTCGTCGGCCCGGCTTGCTTGAATCCTGATGGTGCAGTGAGCAAGGGACTCATGTCTGAGTATACCCTGCCACACCTATAGTGGCCAAAAGCGATTCAGAAAAGGGGGTAGAGTGTCTGAATTAAGCAGACCACTCTTACCCAGTCCAAAGATCAGGGCTTGATCCATCACCGTTTTTTAGCTCACTGCACCATCCCAGCTCAGAACCTGGCTACATGCAAATTAGTCTGTTCCTGTCCCAGTGCATGATGGGAACAGGGCAAACCAAACTACCAAGCCAATTCTTACACTGGGAAGGAAACAAGCTTCTTGGGACCGGTTTCTGGCATTTCAGCCGTCGTCGGCCCGGCTTGCTTGAATCCTGATGGTGCAGTGAGCAAGGGACTCATGTCTGAGTATACCCTGCCACACCTATAGTGGCCAAAAGCGATTCAGAAAAGGGGGTGTGATGAACAGAGTGTCTGAATTAAGCAGACCACTCTTACCCAGTCCCAAAATCAGGGCTTGATCCATCACCGTTTTTTAGCTCACTGCACCATCCCAGCTCAGAACCTGGCTACATGCAAATTAGTCTGTTCCTGTCCCAGTGCATGATGGGAACAGGGCAAACTAAACTACCAAGCCAATTCTTATACTGGGAAGGAAACAAGCTTCCGGGGACCGGTTTCTGGCATTTCAGCCGTCGTCGGCCCGGCTTGCTTGAATCCTGATGGTGCAGTGAGCAAGGGACTCATGTCTGAGTATACCCTGCCACACCTATAGTGGCCAAAAGCGATTCAGAAAAGGGGGTGGTGATGAACAGAGTGTCTGAATTAAGCAGACCACTCTTACCCAGTCCAAAGATCAGGGCTTGATCCATCACCGTTTTTTAGCTCACTGCACCATCCCAGCTCAGAACCTGGCTACATGCAAATTAGTCTGTTCCTGTCCCAGTGCATGATGGGAACAGGGCAAACCAAACTACCAAGCCAATTCTTATACTGGGAAGGAAACAAGCTTCCGGGGACCGGTTTCTGGCATTTCAGCCATAGTCGGCCCGGCTTGCTTGAATCCTGATGGTGCAGTGAGCAAGGGACTCATGTCTGAGTATACCCTGCCACACCTATAGTGGCCAAAAGCGATTCAGAAAAGGGGGTAGAGTGTCTGAATTAAGCAGACCACTCTTGCCCAGTCAAAAGATCAGGGCTTGATCCATCACCGTTTTTTAGCTCACTGCACCATCCCAGCTCAGAACCTGGCTACATGCAAATTAGTCTGTTCCTGTCCCAGTGCATGATGGGAACAGGGCAAACCAAACTACCAAGCCAATTCTTATACTGGGAAGGAAACAAACTTCCGGGGACCGGTTTCTGGCATTTCAGCCGTCGTCGGCCCGGCTTGCTTGAATCCTGATGGTGCAGTGAGCAAGGGACTCATGTCTGAGTATACCCTGCTACACCTATAGTGGCCAAAAGCGATTCAGAAAAGGGGGTGGTGATGAACAGAGTGTCTGAATTAAGCAGACCACTCTTACCCAGTCCAAAGATGAGGGCTTGATCCATCACTGTTTTTTAGCTCACTGTACCATCCCAGCTCAGAACCTGGCTACATGCAAATTAGTCTGTTCCTGTCCCAGTGCATGATGGGAACAGGGCAAACCAAACTACCAAGCCAATTCTTATGCTGGGAAGGAAACAAGCTTCTGGGGACCGGTTTCTGGCATTTCAGCCGTCGTCGGCCCGGCTTGCTTGAATCCTGATGGTGCAGTGAGCAAGGGACTCATGACTGAGTATACCCTGCCACACCTATAGTGGCCAAAAGAAAAGGGGGTGGTGATGAACAGAGTGTCTGAATTAAGCAGACCACTCTTACCCAGTCCCAAGATCAGTGCATGATGGGAACAGGGCAAACTAAACTACCAAGCCAATTCTTATACTGGGAAGGAAACAAGCTTCCGGAACCGGAGGCGCATCAACGAAGGGGAAACTGCCCAAATCGGCGACCAGGATGGATGCGGAGCAGGTGACATCAAAACTAGACAATGTACTGGCCGTCATGGAACGACTGGAAGAATCCCTTCAGCAGACTCGCACCTCCCTGGAAACCAAGATCGTTAGCGTGGCAATTGACTTGACCCACCTTAAGGCCGATCATAAGAAGCTACAAGACCGCACCACAACCTTGGAGGGAGCAGTGGCATCGCTGGAGCCCACGGTGAGCCAAGCAGACAAACATATCCGAGACCTGCTCAACCAGGTGGAATTTTTGGAGGAACGCGCTGAGGACGCGGAAGGACGGGCACGAAGAAACAACATTCGATTAGTAGGCATCCCGAAAAAATGGGAAGGAGCGGACCCCACTCGACGAGTGGAAGACTGGCTAACAGACCTGTTGCCGGAGGGCACACTATCACCTCACTTCGTAGTGGAACGTGCGCACCGAGTGCCCACGAGACCCATCCCTCCTGGCTCCAACCCCAGACCTCTAATTCTTCGTGTCCTCAACTACAGGGACCGCGACACGATCCTGCGGGAATCCAGGAAGCTTGGCGACATCCAGATAGACAATGCCACAGTGATGGTTTTCCCAGATTATACTGCACAGGTGCAAAGACAACGGCACTCCTTCCTAGAGGTGAAGCGGCGGCTGCGACAAGCGGACTTCAAGTACTCGCTACCCTTCCCCGCCAAACTAAGGGTGGTGGCGCAGGATAAAACACACTTCTTCACTAGCCCCGAGGAAGTCGAGGCCTGGTTGGATGGAGGAATGGCTGGGACGCCTAGGAGAGCGCAGGGGTCCACCACAGTATCACGCGCACGAGGGTCGAGGCAGCGCCGGTGGCGCAGGACACCCACACCCCCTCGCACACAGGAGACACCGACCCACTCTCCGCCAGCAGACCTGATCCTACAAGAGCAACGTGATGCGCTACGCAAAGTCACGGAAATCAGCAGCTCCCCGGCTCCATCTTTTGCCCCTAACGCCAGCCCGACCACGTTTCCGAGTGACGATGAGGCAATCTACGGGATACCGGACTCCAAACAATCTACAGACCCCCGAATGTCTCGCCGCAAACAGTAGACCTTCTCGGCTGAGAGGGACCCTGGAGCTTCCCTCCTCGCGACGCAGGGTCGGCGCGGCCGTGCCGATGCAGCTCTGGCTCGCTCTGAGGTGATCGATTTGCAGGCCTGACTAATGTGAAGATTCCCCTGACCCGGGGAATCGAGTGGCGACGAGACGCACTGAGTAACATTTTGCTATGTACGCACAGCCCTGCCTTCTGCCTTGGCGAGGCCGCCTACGCACTTGTGTCTCCATGCACACCGACGACCCAAGTTCTGGCCCCTCTAGAGGCGGGCCCCTTGCAAACTCTCCCTTCGCCATCTGGAATTGGACAGACTTTCTTTCCAACGCTTTGGGCGGGCGGACACCTGGGCCTGCCTGTCGGCTACGGCCTCTCCTCTTCGGCCCGGGAGAAGAGACATTCGCTTCACGAACAGTATTGTCAACCTGTATTTTGCTGTGCCAACCAAATAATACCCCCTAGAACTGTATAGTTCACTTTAGCTCACTTGAGTGATTGGACGGAGGCATGTTGCGCAACCGATCTTTTGGTATTTATTATTATGTTGCCTTTTTCTTGGCTTTATGTGTCCCCTTTCTTCCCTACCCATGTGCACCCAAAGGGGTCAATGCATATTGTGTTAGCAGCTGGAGGTGGTCTGGGGGCGGGGATCGGAGGACCTGGGGAGAATTCCACCTGAAAGATTGGGCATGGCTGGCAAGTGTGGGTTATATACAAGCGGTGATCATGGCTGAAATCGAGATCTGCACCTGGAATGTCAGGGGCATGCACACACCGGCAAGACGATACCAGATTTACTCCTACCTGAAACGTCATAAGATACATATAGCGCTACTCCAAGAAACACATTTGAACAGGGCAGAGGTACGTGCGTTACATCGTAAGTGGCGTGGGCAGCTCTATGCCACAGAATACGCCTCCTTTCCGCGTGGTGCTCTCCTGTGGGTCCGTCCTGGGACCCCCTGGGCGGTCACGGATACACATATAGACCCTGACGGCAGGTATGTGGTGGCCCAGGGTAAACTAGATGGGCAGTAAGTGGTATTGGCCTCCATATACTCTCCAAACACTGACCAGGGCGGTTTCCTCACACACCTCTCCACGACACTGGCGACCTGGCATGCAATCCAGTGGATACTGGGGGGTGACTATAATGGCATACTAGATGCGACACTGGACCGCTCCTCCCCACCCCAAGCTGGCGCGCCGACACACAGTGCCATGAAGGCGTTACTCAGCTGGGCCGCGCAGTGGAATCTCCATGACGCTTGGCGGACTCTCAATCCCACGACAAAGGTATACTCCTATTGGTCAGGTGCACACGACCTGCATGTGCGACTGGACAGATTCATGGTGACCGCTGAACTCCTCCCGCTTGTTACTGATGCGTGATACATGGGCCGCACACATTCGGACCATAACCCACATTTCCGGACCATCGCTTGGTAACGACCACACCCCCCCATCCCCACCTGGCGGCTCTAACCGGCGCTGTTGCTAGACGCGGCTTTCCGCGATTCACTTCTCAAGCAAACGGCCCAATATTTTGAGGACAATTCTGATACAGCATCCTCCCCCCAGATAGAATGGGACGCCTTTAAAGCCGTGATTCGTGGGCATTGCCTGGGTACACAAGGACACATGCGGAAACAATTAGAGGATGACTTAACACGACTAGAGACCAGCCTGCTCAGTTGGGAACAAGACGCGGTCATTGGCACTGATAGCCCGCTGGCGGAAGCTCAGGCAGAACATACACGCCTCCTAGAACGGCTACGCATTATCAATTACGCCGCCCACTCAGCACGTACACACCACCTGACCAATAGGCCTGGCAATTATTGGCCTGGCTGATTTCACAGGAGGATCGCGCAGCCCCGGTGGCGGCGATACATGTAGACGGGAGGGGACTATTGTACTCACAGCGTCACATTCATAAAGCGTTCACGGCCCACTATGACGCTCTATATCGCTCTCGGCTCCACGACCCACACCCTGACATAGCGAAATATCTTTCCCCCCTTCCGATGCCGCATCTGACCACTGCACAACAAGACGAGCTTGGGGCCTCGCTTACACCGGAGGAGCTCCGCGAGGCCATCTTTAACCTGTCCAATGGCAAGTCTCCTGGTCCTGACGGGTTACCGGCCAAATTCTATAAGGCTGGCTCTGACATTCTTATTCCGGAACTCCTGAAGGTGTACGCTGCGGCTGCAAAGGACTCCTCTCTCCCTCCCACGCTTAATGAAGCCAACCTGATATCCATACCTAAACCTGGCAGGGATGGCACACAAGTGGGCTCTTATCGCCCTTTGGCCCTCCTGAATACGGACTACAAGATACTTGCCTCCAAGCTAGCCAGGCGACTGGCTCCTCTGGTCCCGCTTCTGGTGCACCACGATCAGAACGGCTTCGTCCCAGTGCGACACACCTCTTATAACATCCGTTGCCTGTTCCGTTTACGGGAATATGCTGTCCGACGCTGGCCGCGAGCGGGGTGTCTAGTGTTGGACCTCGAGAAAGCGTTTGATTCTGTGGAGTGGCCGTAACTGAGGGCTGTAATGGAAAAATTCGAACTGGGAGACGACTATGAGAACATGGTTGACCTGCTCTATCACAGACCCATGGTCCAAGTCCGCACTGGCAAACTGCTCTCCGACGCCATCCGTGTATGAAGGGGTACTAGGCAAGGCTGCCCCCTGTCCCCCCTGCTGTTCTCCTTGGCCATGGAACCCCTGCCTACAACTCTCCCGACACAGGGAGATGAGTGGGGAATCCCGATGGCTGATGGCATTCATGTGATCTAACTGTACGCGGATGACCTGCTACTATACGTCAAGGATTTGACCAATGTCCCAAGATCTCTAGCTGACATTTTCCGAACCTTCAAAAACATGTCAGGATTGCGAGTCAACTGGTCCAAGTCGGGAGCCTATTCCTTCAGCCCGGACACGCCCGAAGGCGATATCCGCCTTGGCGGTGAGAGGCTGCAATGGTACCCCACTACATTCCGCTATCTGGGAATCCACATTTACTGGAACCCAACAGACGTCCTGGAGGGGAATCTGATGCAGGCGATAGCCTCTATTCGTGCCCAGATCGGCTTTTGGAAGACTCTGCCCCTGAATGTGCCTAGTCGAGTGGCGCTAGCTAAGATGATTGTACTATTTCGCCAACATTCTGACGTATGTTCCCAAAAAGATGTTTCGGGAACTGGAGGTCCTACTACGCGGTCTCGTCTGGAATGCGGGCCGACCTCGCGTGGCACTGAGAAAACTATACATGACCACTGAATTGGGAGGCCTGGCAGTTCCCAACATGGAACTGTACTACCTAGCGGCGCAGCTACAATGGGTGTCGGAATGGCTTTGCGGTAAAAACCTGGGCGACACTGCCACGGATACCGCCACTTGGACCCAGACGCAGGTTTGCACATTGTTCCATCCTCTGACCCAATCCCCCTGTCCTTCTCAATTGCACCTAGCAGTAGCGCGCAGGTGCTTCCTTCGATGTCTACGGCTCACTCGGGCAACGAAGCCATATGCTCCGATACTCCCTCTATTGGGCACTCCCGGGGCAACAGGAGCAGTGACAGAGGCCCTACTAGCCAGCTGGACACAAGCAGGAGTGGAAACGCTGGGAGACCTCTACGCGGACGGGGCACTACTTTCTTTTGCGGATCTCGCCACGAGCACAGACCTCCCGGCCGGGCAATTCCTATTACACGCGTCCCTCATGCATATGCTGACCACCACCTGGGGCGATATGTCTGAGGAGTTGCCGATGCATCACTTCATGCAGTATTTGCATGTCATGGGCAACGGCTCCCACATAATACATTGGCTGGCGCAGGCCCTACTGATCTATACGCACCTTCCACCTCGCAGCTAAGGGAGAAGTGGGCAGCCGATAGAGGAAGGGACTGGACTGACAAGGAGTGGGCGATGGTACGGGCTGGACCGACTAACATCCCACGGAACCCCCGTTTCAAGATCATCCAATTTTACATCTTGCACCGAGCCTATCTCACACCCGACAAGATTAACAGATACTTTGCAGTCGCTGACACTGCCTGTCAGCGATGTTCCCTGATAAGAGCGGATATCCTTCATATGCTTTGGCAATGTCCTAGTATTCAAACATACTGGGACGAGGTCACAACACTACTCACGCAATGCACCGATGAACACGTGCCGCGAACATGGGAGGCCTGCATCCTGGGACTCTACAAACGCACGAAGCTGAACAAAGTACCGACAAGGTTCTGGGATATGGGTCTGATCACAGCTAAACGCTTACTTACCAAACACTGGAAAGCCAACGCCCCCCCACATATACAACACTGGTACACGTCGTTCATTAATTGGGCGCGGGCAGAGAGCACGGTACTCCTCCGGGAGGAAACAGCGGGCCTCCCGAAATTCCCCATTGTGCAACTCTGGGACGATCTCCTTAAATCCTTTCAACAAGCCTGTCTGGAACAGGGGATAACTTGAGATGACATGACCCAAAACTACCGCATTGACACAAGGCACTGTGGGACGCCGCTACACTCGCTACCTCCCTCACCCCCCCTCCCCTGGTCAACACCATACCCAAGCCAACACTAGAGCTCCTACCGTCCCATGACACCGCACATGCTGGAATCGCACCGCACCCACATTCACGCTCTTAACCCTATCGCCTGCACCGCACGCTTAGTTGACGAGGACAGACTGACTTTTTCTTTTAGGCCTGTCACGCTTCCCACGCGCCGAGCCCTGGCCACGCCGCCAGACTGTGACCGCTGACCTGGCTGCACTCTGGCGATGTTATCCATGGGCCTCGGCTCAGACTCCCGCACACCCACACTGCTGTCCTGCCACATCCCGCCCCAGGTCCGCTGACCCCCCCCCTACTACGGCTGCAACATCCCAACACACACGGTCTGCGGGACACGACTGAGGCAGGTACCCTTTCGGAACCGGACGACCGAACCTGGGCGAAGTTTCTTGCCACTGACATTTATACCTGCATTACCGCCATTGGAGGGCTCCACACACGACAGGTCGCCAGACACATCAACCTCGGCAATGACGGTCTCTGCCTGACGCCGCCAGCCACATGAGAATACTCCCTTATCGTAGTGAGCTATACCATTATATGCCTGTAACCATCGTAGTGGCATCTCGGATGAACAATTACCAGTTCCCCTATCACCAGTCCACGCAGTGACTGACAGAGGTAACTTTTAACTGGCTCTCACGATGGACGTGGACTATTGCCCATATGGTACAGATGCCGGAGACGCACTAAAACACCTACAGCAACACACAAAAAAAAACAACAACAGGCCTGCTTCCTAGATGTGCTGTGTATCACGAGATGTCTGCATGCTCATACAATACTACGCCGCCGGACCCCAGGGTTGCCGGCCGAATGGCTGTGTTATCTCACTGGTATTTCATCTGATCACCATCCTATGCTGCCGGCCCTTGAGGGTTGTAGGCTATATGCTGTGTAAATGAAGTCTTGTACAATAAAGGTCTTTAAATATAAAAAAAAAAACATTTAATGCCATTCTAAATGGCATGTAAATCCTGGACACCTGGTTAGGGGCAGAAATTATTCCAGTATATAAGAAGGAATCTCCCCTCCTGCCCACCAACTACAGGCCAATCAGCCTGATTGATATAACCCAGAAGCTCTTTGCCAGGATTGTCCTGGAGTGCCTCCAGTCTTGGGTGGAAGAGCGTGAGATCCTGAGTCCACACCAGGCCGGCTTCCACAAAAATATGTCTACCATCGACCAAAGTTTCAGGCTCCAATTATTATATTGGAAGACGGTAATAATAGAGGGTGGGAGCCTCTACTTGATTTTTGTTGATCTTAAATCAGCTTTTGATTTGGTGCCCCGTGAAAAATTGTGGGCAGTTCTAGAGCAATTGGGCATCCCGCCCTATTTGCTCTTTTTGATCAAGAGATTGCATAATTTGAAATTTCACCTGGGTGAGATTTGGGAAACATGGAGAATTTACTCCTTGCTTCCCAGTAAACAGGGGTGTAAGGCAGGGGTGTGCTTTGGCCCCCACCCTGTTTTGTCCTTTTAATAATGCCCTGGTAGACCAATTAAATGAGGTGGACAACATCGATGCCCCAAAGCTTGCCCGTGGCAAAGTGCCAGCAAGGATGTTTGCGGACGGCACCTTGCTACTATCTAAATCGCCAATGGGCATTCAAAGGACACTTGACAGCTTCTCTCTATTTTGCAAGAACAGGGGTTTAGAGATCAACACACTAAAAACCGAGTACATGGTATTTAACCCTAGTAAAACATCTCACCCTAATCCCACTATAAATGGTATCCAGCTAGAGAGGTTAGCTGTCTTTGATTCTCTGGGTGTGACACTAACGGAAACGTTTGGGTGGGGCCCATAGCAAGAAAAGGCAGGCCTAAGGTTAGCACAAATGGCAGGGGGGCTAGCAAAACTCTACAGGAACTCCACATCTAGGCAACCTGGCCCACGAGAAATACAAAGTCCAAATTAGGAGTCCTTTATTGTATGGGGCATAACTTTGGAGACACCTCCCTGTACGTAGATTGCCCAAAACCGAGAACAAGTTTATGAGGCAGCTCTTGGGCCTACTGCAAAGCACCCCCTCACCCCCATACGTATGGACCTCGGCATAAGACCCATAGATGATGAGATTGGATTGCACCCCCTGACCTTTTGGCATTGGCTATGGGCGACCCCCGAGCTGATAGTCTATCAGTCACAACTTAAAGTGATCATGGGGCTCCCAGGGGCGGGTAAGCTACCCTGGTTCATACACATAAAAGATCTGTGTTGTAGACTAGGCCGACCGGACTTATGGACCCTCTCTGAGTAAGTGTCCCCGATTATATCACAGCTCGATCTAGTTAAAACCTATAGACAGTTCAGATGGGCCGAAACCCATGGTGGCATAAAACTAGGCCACTTAACTTCTGACTTTTTTAATATTTAGATCAGTATTCATTTGAGCTCTTCCTTGATGGTGTACAACCGTTTACGGCAAGGAAACTTTATGTTCACTTTAGATTGAGTTGCTTGCTGTTTAACGCATTTACAAAGAACTGGCCCAAAGATTCCCCTGTTAGTTGTCCTGACTGCAATAGCCAAGAAGAGACTCCCATCCATGTTTTCTTTTTTTTGTCCAGAATATGATGTACCCAGGAGGTACTGGCTCCTACCAATTTGCAGGAACCTTGGGTTCAGACAGTCATGGGAAGCTTTTAGAGTCTTGAGAACCGACACTCATCCTCCGATTATTTTTGCTGTGTTTCTGTTCCTTAACTCTATGTGGCACAGGTGTCGCAGTTTTTAACTTCCCCCTCATAAGATAATTGCCCCTTCGCCATTTCCTATTGTCTTGATCTTACTAAGAAATCTAATCAATGTTTAATTTGTTTTGAAAAATGTTCTTCAAAATGTTAATATATCTTTTTAACTGTTATGAATTGTGTCCAATTTACTGTATTTGGCTATATCTTGTAATGTCCATTGATGTTTTTATTGCCTAAAATTAGTGTTGTATGTATTTTATGTACTTGCTTTTATGGTCTATAAGATCAAAATAAAGCTTGGAAATGGTAAATGGCTTGACCTGCCAACTGCAAAACCCGCGAAGGAAAAGAGTGATTAGTTGGGGTAAAATTGGAAAGGCAGAGGGACCATTCACAAGATTGCAACTAGACTTCATAGAGTTGCCACCGTCCAACAGTTTGAAGTATGTCCTTGTCATTGTTTGTCTGTTTTCTCGATGGGAAGAAGCATATCCCACAAGAAGGAACAACAGCATCAAAGTTGCTAAATTAATTTTAAGAGAGCTTATCCCCAGATTTGGATTTCCAATCACTTTGGAATCAGATAGAGAACCTCATTTTAATAATGAGATAATTAAACTAATTTGTGAAGCTTTCAAAATAGAACAGAAGTTGCATTGTGCCTACAGATCAGAAGCCTCTGGAATAGTTGAGCAGCTAAATGGAACAATAAAATCCAGGATAGGAAAAGTGTGTGCATCCACTTCACTGAAATGGCCTGATGCTTTGCCTATTGTATTTATGAGCCTTAGAGGTATTCCTGACCGGCTAACAGGACTAAGTCCACATGAAATCCTCATAGGAAAAGCAATGAGACAAGCATTTATACTGGGAAACAAATTGATGAATAAAACTGATGATGTAATATTGGATATTGCAAAGGGCTGGCTGATCTGGTATGTTCTGTGTCTCATCAGGTTGTAGAAGATCTAAATGCAACACAGCCAAATCAAGCTCATGATTTGTGTCCTGGTGTTGGAACCCAGGTGGAAAGGACTTCATCAAGTCATATTGGTCACGACAACAGCAGTGCAGTGTGCTGGGATTCTGTATTGGATCCTCCCCAGTCATACGCTAAAGGCCCCAAGCCCACCTGATCGACCAAAGCAGCAACTGGTAGAGCAAAGAAAAGCAGCAGAAGCTGAAGTCGAAGAAATCAGAGAACCAGATTTTGAAGAACACATTGACGATGAACAACCAAGTAAAAGTCAAGTAGAGTGGGCACCAGTTACTGGGACTGAAGAAATTGCTGTGGAGACCATAGGAGAGCTTGAACTTGATAGACCAGAACAAAGTAAGAAAAAGACAGAAGAATCCATTGCAGAAATCCTAGATACATCCCAGTCAGAAATAGAAGGAGTTCATTGCAGAAAACCCAGATCAAATTGAGCTGCAAGAAGAAGACTTGAAATCTATTGCCAAAGATTCAAACCAAACTCAGTTAGGGAAAGAGAAAGAATCAGCTGAACAAAATGTAGATCAGAGGCAGACAGAAGAAGAAAAGAGGAAATTAGAAAGTCAGGAACAAAAACAAACAACAAAAGAAGACAAGGTAGGGAATTCAGAATGAACCCAACAAAGAGAAAGAGAAAATAAAAGGACACTTGAAATAGGTGAAGACGGTGAAAGGGCACTACAGACAAAAAGAGTTAGAAAGGGAGATCACTGGCCAAGTGGAATGAAAAGACTGAAACACATCCTATGAAGAAAAACAGGGAAACAACTAGAGCAAATAAACGAGATATCAAGTCAGGCAGAATAAGAACAAACAAGAATAAGATCATTTAGATTGTCAAAAAGAGCAAGGGTATCGAATAGAAAATATAAGGCTCCAGAGTGGACCTACATTATATTGGAAGATTTTGAAAATCTTGATCTAGCAGATGAACCAGAGAATAACGAAGTTAAAGGATCCGATGAAAGGGATCTGAGACCACCTTAAAAAGTCTTTTGTACAAAGAGCGGATTCATTGGGAAATTATCAAAAGGAGAAAATAAAGTTAAGAGGGAAAGGACTGACCAGAAGCTGACAGCCTTGGAAGTATGTGATCACACAAAGATTTTACCTATTTTATTTCAGAATGAAACCAAATTTAGAATTAGTTTTAGAACTTAAAATATGGCAGAAGTAAGAGGGGTTAAACATCCAAAATCTAACTTAAAACAGAGATGTGTTAAATGTTGTCTATGTAGTATTACAATATTAATATTGGTGTGGTTGGTATTATCACTTGTGATACCTGTCTTAATGGTAACTAATAACCAGAATGACATAAATGTAAGTGTGAGGGTAAGTGTGGTTACTAAGAGAACTATTACTACTGAATTAACACAAGTGGACAAAAACATGTATTATCATGATAAATGAAATAGTGATTTGTCATTAAATGTATTCAATAAACTTCTTTCGCATTATGTGGAAACAACTGATGTGAGTGATTGTTATATTTGCATGAAACTACGTACGTCTGTCTCGGAGGGTGTGACCTATCACCTTCTGCCATTAACTTATTGTGTGTCTTTTAGTGTGGTAACTAGTTTGTTTTACGTTACTGGTAAGTTCCAATATTTCTATAGTAACGTAGATTTAGTCTTTTCAGAAATTCCTGTTAGAAGAAATAGGAATCCAGTACTAAGTGCAAGAAATGCAGAGTTTATGGGTAAATTCTTACTAACTACGACCCCCATAGACATAACACATGCACATAGAAATAATTTTACATGCCTTTTGCCTGATGAAGAAAAGGATTTTCTAAATTTAGTAGAAGAAAGAAGGCAGGATTTCCAAAAGAAAGCGGTTGAGCAAAAGTTCCATGTACCCCCATGGGCTGCTTTAGAAGGGGATTATAAGAAAGGCGAGGTTCATGCTGCAATGTCCCTGAACTTGTCAAAACAGGGGAATTTCTGTCTACATAGATTAAAGATTGATTATAATAGTTTAACCGCTTAACCGTGGCGGCAATTTAGCGGATTGGGCGGGGCTGCGCCGGTCTACGGATGTGCACAGCACTAAAGAGGTAGTGCTCACGACAGCCGTTGGCCGACAAATGCAAGGAAGGGGAGATTCATTGGTACTAGCAAATGTGAACATACCTTCCTAATAATGGGGGGATGGGGATTAAAAGGAAGAACTGATCCCGAATTTCCGTGAATATATTATGTGTGCAGTAAAAATGCCTATTACAGATTACCTGCACAATGGTATGGCAGTTGTAACATTGTCAATGTATTTCTGAAGGTATATCACATTATTAAGAACAATTAAATGAATTATATAAGTAAAGAACTAACAAGAAATAGAAGACCACATTTTTCAGAAATTATAGGCGATATATTTAGTGCATTGATACCGTCAGTTGGGGTTACACTAAATTCTCATAAAATACGTCTATTGTCCACTGTAGTTAATCATTTATCAACCGATACTGCTGGAGAATTCTTAATGATCAAAACTGAAATGGTTGCGATCAGACATATGGTTTTGCAAAATAGACTTGCCCTTGATATTCTTTTGGCAAAGGAGGGTGGAGTCTGTGGGATGTTGAAAGTTCAACATTGCTGTACATATATCCTGGATAAAAGTAACGGTATTGATGGATATATCAAGAATATTACAAAGATTCATAATGATTTGAGCCAACTGGAGGTTAACGGTGCATGGGAACATTTTTAGAAAAAGTCTTTTAAAAATAGGTAACTGGTTTTCCACTCTTGGGAGTAGTTTATTAGGAAAGATACTAATCCCTATGATTTCAATAGCACTAGTAATATTAATGATAGCAATGACCTATAAATGTTATATGGGAAAAATGAGAAAATGGTCAGTATTTGAAATAAAGAACAAAAGAATGGGAAGAAAGAGAAAATGGGAGGAGATAGAATTAGAGCAAATGAAAGACAATTTGTATGGTAAAATGAAGGAAATTATTATAAAGGAGAAGAATAAAGAATGTGTAAAAACTAACGTAGACACTAAGATTTAAAGTTACACTTGGCAATTGGTAATGATGGGTATTTTATGACAGCTCTAAAATGCCATCAGAGGGGAGATTGATAGAGCAAGAATTCGAAGAAAAGAAACTTGCTCAAATCAACCTCTCGTTAACCATCTACTAACAAATAGAGATTAAAAAAAGAAAATGTACATACACACAACATTCATACAAGGGGAAAAAGGCTTTCTGCTTGCTTAAATAACAAAGAATAATTTGCTGCGTAACTAAAATCCTGCTTGAAACCAAAAATCGTCTTGTGCATGTGTGACCTAATACCGCGTAATAATCATGTGATTAACCCATGTGAGAGGGAAACCCTCACGCATGCACAAGGAGTCACTTACTGTAGGTCTTGAGGTACCGCGTGCCTGGCATATGCTTGCCTGGATTTATAAAGAGTTGTCACTGCTAATGCTTTTGCTTAACAAAGGAGAAAATAACATGGGGTAGAGTAGGAGAGGGTGGCGAACAGTGATAATAACATATTTGAGAAAATAACAGTGTGCGTTTGGGCCTGATGTGCAAAGCCAAAAGCAAAGATGGCGGTTGAGACGTAACGCAAATTGAGTCTGCGCACTGAAGGTTTTGGAGTGACCTGGTGACGGTATCATTGACATGCTGCCAAGAGCAAACGGTGAGATGCCTATAAATGTTTCTTAACTGAAGAATTATATAAATTTGTATCTAAGCTATGTGTGTGAAAGGAGGTTTTTCTGGAATATGAATACATTAAATGGGAAGGGATTACTAGACAAATAATTAGTTAAGAAAGCATGAGGTGATGACAACTCCCCTGCCCTTGCCTAATCGCAGAGCAGGTTTCACCAATACTTGCAACTTTTGAGGGTGGGAAATGCATAATTAAAGAGTATAACTTGAGTGACTAAAAGTTTAGAATTATTAGAAGGAAGGTGACTTTGATGCTGAGTGAGGAGTGGGCGAGAGCTGCTGCTGGAGAAGAACAGACTGGGAAGATTCAGTACTGAAAGAAAGCCTGTTTAGATTGAAGAATTGCAGAAAAACATCGAGAAGGGAGAGAGTTTACGAGAGGGATGCGCTCCGGTGTGTCGGGCTCTAGAGAAGTATAGAAAGTATATTCCTATCCTGCACATGTCCTAAAGTCTTTGTCTCCTGAATCCTTATCAGGTGACTTCCACCAATCCTTTTGGCCAGGGGTTGGGTTTCCCATTTCACCTCTCGGTAATTACATTCCGGTCTTAAATTTACATAATTTATTTTGCAAATGTATGATATATTATGTCTTTTGTCTCCCCGTCTATCCACTCCAAATGCATTGAATTGTTGAATTGATCTATTAATTGAATGTATTTGATTAATGAGTTTACTTTCCAATGAAAGTTGATGGAGTTTGCACTTTGACTCTGTATAAATGAGCATTCATTTTGAATGAGTTATTAGATAAAATTCATTAAATCTTACCTGGAGTCTGTGATTATTTTATTGAAAATGATAAGTTAAATTAGTTAAATTGTTAATATCACCATCAACTACTCGACTAATGGTCCATTGACCAAAGGAAGAGTGCTGATCTGTGAGGATTAGTTAGGCACTAACTAATCGAGATCAAAGTGAAAATAAAACGTATCCCACAGCGAAACAGTCAGGAAATTTGAATGTGTTCATGGGTCCATTTTTGAGTAATTTGTTGATTGTGAAATGTTCATCCTGGCCTTTCGCTGGATCAACCCAATCAGTGTTTATTGTCTAATGAGGGAAGAGACTATATTTAATATTGTGTTTAATCCATAGGTGTTTTTGGCTGGAGGCATGGTAGCTCTATTTTGAGTCAGAGGCAGGATTGGAAAAGACGACTGCTTGTTGAGGTATATCTCAGTTCATAGAGAGATCATATGAGAGTAGAAACATATTACATATATCCATGTTGTGTTCTCTTATTGTTTTACAGGTCTCCTATTCCCAACTTTTCATTTCCTAATTCCCTTCCGTCGCTTGATCGCCCTAATACTCTGGTTTTCAGAGTTGGGGATGTCAAGAGGTGGACATCTTTGTGCACCACCCAAATTCTGAGGAGTTCCTATCTGATATTCCTGAGTGCCTAACAGAATTACGCACCAAAGAAACATACCTTCTCCCGATCAGGGTGATTCATTAGGATGGCGCCTATGGAAGAAATGCTTCACTCATTGGTATTAGTGCAACAATAGTTAGCCTCCTCCTGAGCTGAAACAACAGCTCTTAGAGAGAAATTCGAGAAACAAACCAGGAACCCTTTTGATATTTCAACGTACCTCCACCCATACCTCTAACCCAGAGAGGTATGCTGGTGAGTCTCAAAAGATACATGTGTTTTTGACACAGATTATGTTGCATTTCTCATGCAAACTGGCTTCTTTTTTTAATAACGACTCCAGAGTAGCATTTGCCATTTCTTATTTGGATGGTGATGCAGCTAATTGAGCAGTGCCTTTAGTAAAGACGAATGATCCGGTGCTCTCTGAATGGAATGCTTTTCCCTGCAAATTCGAATGAGTTTTTGAGAGACGAGCCACTCCGTTCAGTGCTGACAGAGAATTGTTGGAGTTAAGACAGGGAAAGCATGATTAAGTGACTTATTTAACCACTTCTAATTGTTTAGTAGAGGAAACAGCGTGGCCTGAAGAGAGAGGATGTCACTCTACTATCAGGGAATGCGGGTTGAAATGAAGGACCTCCTAGCCCAAATTGACCCTCAGCCATCTAAATGTATGGATTTGATTAATCTAACCTCACATTAGGATTATCTGTTGACTGAGAGGGGGAATAAAAAGAAAGGAGATAGATCCTATGTAAGATTTGACAGAGGTATTAGGAGACCATTAGTAAATAGCAAAATATGTACAGAACCCATGAAAGTGGGGGTAATTAGAGCTCATCTGTCGAGGGAAGAAAAATAGAACTGCTGGATACATGGGTTATGCATGTATAGTGGAAAGAAACAACATTTTGTAAGAGTATGTACTTTGGAACTAAAATCTCAAGGCCCCTTCTCTTCTAGTAAAAAGGTAGCGGTCTCTGTTTTGTGTAAAGAATAACCCTGGGCGTAGTTCGCAAAGTAGCGCTACGCGTAGCTACGCTAAGTGCACTGCGCACTATGCGAGCTACCTGTTGACCTACACGAACTGTGTAGTAGCCAGTTCGCACTGTGCAAGATGCCGTTTTCAATGATTGCACAGTGCGGACAAGCATCCGGCACTGGGCAATCATTGAAAACGGCATCTTGCACAGTACGAGCTGTAGTTTTCTGCTGCTCTAGTAGATTTTTACTCGAGCGGCAGCTTTCTCAACGCGGACTGGTAGTTTCTCATCGCGAGTGGTCACAAGCATTCCAGACCACTCGCAATGAGAAACCTGACCTCCTCGCATTGAGAATCTCGCCGGGAGGTTTATTTTCCACGCTCGCAATAGGCAACTTGATGTTGCTGATCGCGAACGAGGAAAAAGTCTTGCTGGGATGTCATTTTGCTTGCTCGCAGTCGCCAACTTGACGTTGAGGACCGCGAGCAAGCAAAAAATTACCGCAGCACTACGCTACGCTACGCGTGTTTGCACTGTGCTACTTGCAGTTCGCGTAGTGCGAAGTAGTGCAAACTTCGCAAACTCTGTGAGCGTAGCGTAGTGCTCTGCCCAGGGTTAGTAAAGAACTTGATTCATGCAATGTCCAAAGGTCTTTACCTCTAGTAGATTATGATTGGAAAATCCTTTCCCTATCCATACCTGATCTTAAGGATACTGAATCACACATCTTGCCTCCCATGCGTCTTAATAGTAACCATCAACAACATCTGGTGTTGGTTATGATAGATTTGGGAGCCACAAGTAATTTAATTGATCATGGCTTAGTCCAAAGATTAGTTTTAAGGAGTATTCCTCGAGAGGTTCCAGAAAAGGCTTTGGCCCTGGATGCCAAATCACTGAAATCCGATCCCATCACTGAACAACCTGAACCGGTGGGGTTAACAGTGACAGACGACAAAAACAGAGGCATATTCAAAGTATCTCGCTAAACACAATTGAGGGACCTCAATACGAGATAATTTTGGGAATGCCTGGGCTATGGCAACATAACCCTACCATGGAAGCACAAAACAATGAGATTCTTGTTGGAGGATTTCAGGAAACACTGTTTGCAAGACGCCTTTTCTCAGGCATCAGCGTTAGCACATCCCCTTTACATTGCCACTGCAGCTGAGAAAGACGTTGTCTTACCTTTGGTTTATGAACCATATTGCAAGGTTTTAGTGAAGTACAGGCAGAGAGACTCCCTTTTCACAGGCAAAATGATTGTAAGATTGACTTGGTGGCAGGGGCCATGATCCCTTCTTTTAGAGTCTATGCGTTATCGAGGCCCGAAACTAAACAATTACGAGAGTACATAGACCATTACATAGACCTTGGTTTTATACTGCCTTCCTGTTTCCCCGCAGCCTTCCCTCTTTTTTTCATATCTAAGGCAAATGGCGATTTGCGGACTTGCATAGACTACTGCATGTTGAATAAAAACACAGTCAGGAATAGATCCCCCTGCCACTCATCTCGGTGTTGCTAGACCAGGTAAAAGAGGCCACCATTTACACCAAATTAGATCTAAGAGGGGCATATCGTCTGGTAAGAATGTAAGAGAAGGGATGAGTGGAAGACAGCATTCAAAACACAATATGGTCTTTTCGAATATTCTATGATGCCTTTTGGGCTATGAATCGCCCCTGTGCCTTCCAGTATCTTCTGAACGACGTGCTTAAGGAATATGTGGACAAATTTGTGGTGTTCTAAATTAACGACATATTGATTTATTTCATCAATGAAGAGATGCATGAAAAACATGTTGTTTTGATACTGCGAAAATTAAGAGAACATCATTTGTTCTGTAAATTGAGCAAATGTGAGTTCCATGTGCATGATGTTGAGTTTTTAGTTGTAAAGTTGTGCCCCGCCGGTTTGCAAATGGCTGAAAGAAAGATGCAAGTGGTACAAGAATTGCAGATTCCAAAGAATGTGCTGTATGTAAATTGTTTTGGGGGTTTTGCCAATTACTACCGCAGATTCATCTTACATTTTTCACACGTGGTGGCTCCCATCACGAGACTGCTAAGAAAGGAAGTACCCTTTGTTTGGACCAGTGATGCCAGGGTAGTGTTTTCTTTCCTAAAGACAGCGTTTACCACTTCCCCAGTATTGAAACACCCACAACCGAAAATCCCATTTACAGTGTAAGCAAATGCTTTGGATGTGGCTATTGGAGCTATTCTTTTCCAAAGAGACAAACAAACAGGACAGGTACATCCAGTGGTGTATTTGTCAAAGAAATTAAATACTGACAAGATGAACTACACTATTGTGGAAAAAGAACTGCTAGTCATTAAAAAAGCCTTCCAAGAATGGAGGCAATATCTGTGGGGGGAGTCTCAGCCCGTTACTGTGTACACTGACCACAGAAATCTCCAATACATGAAAACAGCAAGACAGCTCTCACAAAGACAAATGAGATGGATGCTGTTCTTTGCTGAATATGACTTTAACGTTACAGAACGTCTGACACCTTAACCCAGCAATACTCTAGTGATGGTCCAAAGAAAGGAATCCTAGAGACAATCATTAGTCCCACAAAGGTACTATGTGTGATAAAGGTGGAAAACGGCTTGGAGGAAGTAAAAAAGCAAAGGCCACCAACATTCTGGAAGAAATGGGTTGACCTAAATATCCACAAAATGCTAAAACAAGGATTACCCTTCTATAAAAACAAGCTGTACTTGCCTTCCCAGGAATTCCGATTAAAAGCATTGAATTTGTGTCATGAATCCATCCTTGCAGGTCATCTAGGGTGCTTAAAATCTAAACACTCACTAAAATGTCATTTCTATTAGGACTCTTTATCGACCGACATAAAAATGGGGTGGCTCGGTGTGAAGCATGTGCCAGAGCTAAAGTAGGACAAACAAAGACAAAGGGGAAGCTCATACCTATGCCCACCCAAGTTCAACCTTGGCAAAATGTCAGCATGTATTTCATCACAGGTTTGCCCATGGATCAAGGCTGTACTGCCATTCTAGTGGTGGTGGATAGCCTTACCAAAATGGGACACATTATACCTTGCAAAAATCTAACCACAGCTGGTCAGACTGCTCAATTGTTGTTGACTCTTGTAATTTGATTACATGGACTCCCAAAGGTAATCATGTCCAACAGAGGACTCCAGTTTAAAGCTCGATTCTGGAAAATGTGGTATACAGCCTTACAAATCGAAATGGTACTGTTTTCCAGCTTCCATCCACAGACGGATGGACAAATTGAAAGACTCCATCAAACCCTCAAAAAATACTTACGTTTCTACACCAACAAAACATGGGTATAATTGTTATGGTTGGCAGAACTGGCATACAAAAGCTTGAGTGCGGAGATTCCAGGCATTCTTTCTTCAAAGGCAGTGATAAGAAACTCAATTACTGGCTCCATTTTTCTTTGCTTTTCCTCGACCCGGTTGGGGCACTCCGACTTCCGGGTAGGGAGTCCTATATGTTACATCAATGGCAGTTTGATTTTTGAATAGGATTCCTACGGGCTATGTAATGAACTCATAATTCTACAGTTATTTTCCAGGAAGTCTTCTCCCCCTTAAATGACTACTGCATTATACTCATTTGTGTATCTTCTCCACTTGTGGAATGCGAGACATTTCGTGAACCACTTTTCTTTTTAAAACACAGAACTACGAAGGCAATAATTTGGAACAGTTGTGAATCCGTATTCACCTAACTATCTTTCTACAATCTCATTTTGGGCATCCCTTTTTCTATTTTCCTATGCATGATTTTGGTATGTATGACTGTTGCATGAGCCAATCAGTGTTTACTGTCTAATAAGGAAAAAGATTATATTTAATATTGTGTTTATCTTCATATGTGTTTTTATGGCTTCAGACATGGTAGCTCTATTTTGAGTCAGAGGCAGGATTGGAAAATATGACTACTTGTTGGGGTATAGCTCAGTTCATAGTAAGATCATATGAAAGTAGAAACGTATTACATATATCCTTATTGTGTCTCTCTTTGTTTTACCGGTCTCCTATTCCCAGCTGTTTCTTTCCTAATTCCCTTTACTTGCCTGACTGCCCTAATACTCCGGGTTTTCTAATCAAAATTGGGGATGTCAAGAGATGCACATCTTTGTGCATCACGTAGATTCTGAGGAGGTCCTATATCCTATGTGGAAGAGGTGTGGCACAGCGGCCAGGGTGACTGACGCCAGACGCTGGGGATCACGGTTCGTTCCCCGGCACCGGCGGCATGGGTCTGCCCAGCACCATGTGACTCCGGGCAATAGCTTGCCTAATCTTCCCGATGGCCCCCAGCGCCGAGAAACCTGGGGTATCTGTGCGCTTTACAAATACAGGATTAATATTATTATTCATGAGAGCCTAACTGCTCCTTTTTACCGAGAAAGAAGGTTATTCTTTATGCAGTTTTTGCTTTCATCTGAGAATGAAGGCTGGTACATACAATTGTTATGTGTTAAGGTAACACTGATATCCCAGTGGCAAAATAGTCTTAGACATAAACATTTTGAAAACTTTATAGTAACACCCAAATAAATAGTTAGTACACAAGTTCAACCAATGAATACCAGAAGCAACTTTATCTGCTGCAAACGTGGTCCTGGCAAATCTCCATAAGGAACATGGGAAAATTGTTTTAATTTGAAAAACCACATTAACTTTTGATATGTCCTTCGACCTGATCCTTGGTGCCCTGAGATTGAATTTATAATCATATGATGAGGAAGAAGAGCTCTCTTTAGAGGTCAGATCAATCCAAGAAATGTTCTTGATGTTGGGTGAGCCACTGAAAGCATTTCTATACTAACCTTAATCTCCAATGTTCTTTGCTTTTCTCAATTCCGTAGAATCTATCTAGGGGAGAGAGAACAAATATTCTGCTGATGGGAAGTGCTGTCTTGAACTTTCCTCAAGTGGAAATTCATTGAGAGCAACATATTTAATGTACAGGATTGAAGTATAGCTAGTAATGTTAGCATTAATGGCTAAAATTCTCCCTCCCTCTTTTGTGTTGAGTCCACTAAATAATTTGTTAATGCGATGAATGGAGCAAAACCTTGACAAGCAATGTGATCATAATTGATAATCATTGATGTTCATTTATCTTTATTTCTTGGTTTCAAAATGTATGATATGAAGGGTTTGCTAGTTTGTGTGAGAATATGGAGAGAAATGCAAATTAGATGGTGAGGCCATGTTACCAGAGCATGCAACTTGCTTCTTTCTATTCTTCTAATCTTCAGGAGAGCCTGTGCCTATGTGATTGATTGTAAAAACCTGTTGCCTTCTTGACAAGAGGATGCACAAGCAGAAAAGATTGAGAGCCAGATTTAGCAAAGTGCTGTGTTTCCTTGCATTACACAAGGTAATGTAAGGGCAACAATAAAGTCAGATGTATCCATCCACACAAGTCCACCTTATGCCCCAGGAAAACATTTCATAGGTGGCACTTGGGTGTTCCCGTGCATCCACCTATAGATTTTGGTGCATTTCCAGATTTACCATGAGTAGGAGATCTGGGAATGCATCAAAATGCTGCGCCTTCCCAGGGAAGGCGTAATGAGGAGAAATATTTGTATTTCTGCTATTTTTTTCTTCTTTCTACAAGTGCAGCATTCTGTACAAAAACAGTCCTGCTTTCAACGCAGGCACCCTTGCACCATGATGCAAGGGTGCCTGTGTTAGCGCTAGGCAGCAATATGTGCGCCAGTGTAAGGAGAGGACAGGAATGCGCCATCCTATGTTACATTTCATGCAGCACAGCAAATATTGAAAAATCTGCCCCAACATTTTTGGGTTCTTCTCTTACATATAATACATTTTTCCTATTTCTAGTCCCACTTGTTCACATGATAAATGGTTAAAACAAGGTAATACATGAATTCCCTTCTCCTATTAACATATACACATCACATATGGTATGAGATCTAACAGACCACACATACTGATAGCCAGGGGCATAGCTTGGCCAGTAAGATTGAGGGAAGGGGCGTGAACTTCAGATTTTCCAACAATCAGGCTGGTTCAAATACATTACATGAAAAGCAGGGCATGAGTGGGGCTTAAGGGGCAGTAGAAAGGGAGAACAGTGCAGATTATTAGGGTTATTTAAAACTCGAGGGCATATTATCAAGGACAGGCGATACATTATCGCCGCTTTTATCGGCAGGAAACTGCCAATAAAGCGGCGATAATGGCCTTGATGATATGCTCTATGAATTCCAATCGAAGCCCATGTAACATGGGCTTCGATTGGAATTCATAGAGCATATTATCAAGGCCATTATCGCCGCTTTATCGGCAGTTTCCTGCCGGTAAAAGCGGCGATAATGTATCGCCTGTCCTTGATAATATGCCCCTCAATCTTTTGTAAAATAAAGACCTTTAAAACAGAAATGAGTGTGTATGTGTGTGTGTATTTGCCTGTGTGTGTCTGAAAAAATCCTCACAATACTTAAAGCACATGTACCTAACAATTTACTATAAATTACATTAATTAGGCAGGTGTAACCCCCGAAGCTACGTCCCTGCTGACATCCATTCATTTGCATTCAATAGTGCAGCAGTAACATTTCTATTAGAGCAATCAGCGTTTCATAACTACAAACCTAGCCGTGTCCTGTTTGCGGTTCTGGAGAGGAGTCGTGTGATAACACTTAACAAGCAAGGGCATTGGGCTCCCTCCTTTAAATCTCTGCTGTTTTTAGACACGAGGCTTTTTTCGAGAGATGAATTTTTATAGAAGTAGCCCCTAGGAAGTAGGGACTTGAGCAAAAAAAGCACTTACCTTTTGTTCAAGTGAGTAATCCATCCGAAGACTTTTGTTGTATCTCATGCTGCATGCATGGTGTGGTCACCTTCATTTTTACTCCCCTATTTTCACAATGGGTACTCTTCTCAGGTTAAAATGTGTCATGCTTTGGCTAGCATGGTTTTTTAAACACTATGGGGCAGATTTATGTTAACTGGCGCATCCCCAGGGATGCGCCAGTTAACGTGCGCCACAGCTCCGCCACCCATGGTGCGCCGCATTTATAATGCGGCGCACCATGGTGCAAAAACGGCACCGATGCGTGACGCATCTGTGCCGGAAATATGGCGCATTGCTGGAGTTGTGTCACAAGCGCGACGCAGCTCCAGCAAGGCTCGGGGTGCCTTGTCTTCACAATGTTGCATCAAGCCTTACGCCTGCTTCAAGCAGGCGCAGGGTTTTGACGCAGCATTGCCCTGAAAGTGACTGAGTGAAATCTCATAAATTTCACTCAGCCACTTTCAGGAGGCGTTCCTGCGCAGGAACGCCCCCCCACGCAGGAACGCCTCCTTATGGCGCAGTGCTTTACAACGTGACGCATCTCCTAGATGCGTCACATTGTAAATAGGGCGCATTGTTTGCGCCGCAGTTACGTCAAATAAAGTGACGCAATTGCGGCGCAAAGAGGCGCAACGGCCTCATAAATCTGCCCTAATATGTGTTAAATTAATAAAATATGTGTCATGTTTTGCCGTACGATTGATTCTTTTCTAGATTAATTAATTCAAAGCACACAATTGAGGAATACCGCCTTTCTAAATTGTTTACTATGATAACTCAAACTCAGACAAAAACAGACTCAAAGGAGAAAATCAAACCCATTTTTGGATATATATTTTATTTGACAGTGTTTTAGAATATCATACAGTAAACAAGATTTCTGTAAAAGTTATTTATCCATAGTGCTGCGGTTCATAAAAATAGTTGCTCACTTACAGCCTTTCTGTGACTATTAATACATGGAATTATATTTATAGAGATACAGCTGTACAAGGTAATCTCACAGCTAACACTACACAGAAATATTATTTTGAGTGGGAGTCAAATGACGTGCTCTTTTCATAGGTTATCGATTACAACCGCACAAAGCAATTACTGCACCACCAGTCGCAGTCAACTGTGCAAATTAGAATTTATGCAAGCGTAATCTAGTTTTGTTTAACCTTTGTATGAGTGGGTAATTGAATTAAGGATTTAGGGACGTGCAGCTACACTACCGAAGCATTGTCTGAAACCAGATTCAAAGAGGGAATTGCAAACTTCCAGTTAAAAGTATTCA
Source organism: Lissotriton vulgaris (assembly GCF_964263255.1). Lineage (NCBI taxonomy): Eukaryota > Metazoa > Chordata > Amphibia > Caudata > Salamandridae > Lissotriton > Lissotriton vulgaris. Next base: position 1,476,755,671 of record NC_141685.1, read on the forward strand.
GACTAGACTTTTCTAAATTCAGTTTGCAAACCGTTAGCTAGGTTTGTGCTTTTTTATTTGTTGGAAATGGAGTTTGTCAAAGCTGCTGATTTTCTCATGAGCCACTTATAGCCATGTCTTTGTTTTTATGAAGGCTACACCTTAAAATAAAAGGTGTGCTTAGCATTGGATCATAATGCAATGGCTTTGCGCTGGCTTTTTGTGTGGTTAGCCACCCTAGATCATTCAGCATCTAGAGTTGTTCTAAAACTATTGTTTTATTTCAACATAGACTTTTAAAATATGACCCCTTTTTTTAAGAAGCCAGTGCTTTAAAAATAAAATATGTAAATGCTTTATACCATACCCGGGACTTCTATCGGGTATAGTTAATCTTTTTAGATTATTCAGAATTTAGAGATGTTGAAAACATATTTTTTGAAACTATGCTACTTGTATCTCTGTACACAAAATTGGCATTTAGAAGGAACGTGATTCAGCAAAAACTTGTTCGTCCTTCTTTTCTTAGCATGGGGGGGGTGGATTCAGTAACGTACAGCAATAAGGCGGAGAGAAAAAAGAAGTCTTGGAAACAGGGGAAAGTGAGTCAAGATACAGAGATATTAAAGGAATGTTAAAAGAAGAACCTTCGCACATATAATTCAATAAAAAGTGTTTGATTGCTCATGGTACTGATAGGTAATAAAGCTTTTAACAAAATATTTTTGAAAAACGGGTAGATGATTTTCTCAAAAAGCAATGTAGGGCAAGGGAAATGTGTATCTATGCTGTAGGCAGGGTGGCTTGGCCAATGAGTAATCTGCTGCTTCTCCTCATGGGACCACAGAAGGAGTATGAACTTTAGCAACTGAGGATTTGTTCGAGACCTGAAAGAATTCTAGGAACCTGAAGAAAATGAAGTTCGATAATTGCCTCAACTTCATCTAAAGAAGATCTCCCTTTTGCTGTACATATATGTGGGTGGATCAAAAAAGATAGCAGTAAAAACAATACCTCATCAATTCATCCTCTGGAATTTCCATCTATCCCGCATCGGGCAATGATGGCGGGGCAAACCAGTGGATTAGTCAAAAATGTTGACGCTGGAAACATGGCATGGGTAAACAGTTTCAAATGTTAACCCCTGTCTAGATATGTTGAAAGCAGTATATTTACAACACCATATCTCAATGAAAAGACTTATTTCCTTCTCAGCTTCGGTTTGCTCAGTGCAGTTGTTGTTAAGGCGATGTTCCAGTTGGCGGTTGCTCTAAATGTGGCCAATGTCTTGCTACAAAGTCTGGATGAAACCCACACCCTTCATGCAGTGGGGAAGTACTAAAGCTACACTGCACTGTCCTTCTTGGGTGTCTTTTGTGGTATTTTGGTTCTTCCATAGCTGCCAAAGTCCCCAGAATAGATTTGAGGACTTCAGGTACAGTTTAAAATCTCCTCCTGACTGCTGTACATGCTCTTAATTTTGAATATATTAGACACTGTGCACATTCTCATGGAAACATCAAACAAATGGTCAAGTCCTCAAGGTTTTGTGTTTCTATAAATGTGAAAATTAAAATAAATTAAGGTAAAACTTAAATAAAAATAAATGTGAGACAGACGTTAAGAAGAACACTTTGAATCCTGCAAAACAGAGCCAGCAGGCAAAAGTCACCGATTCATCTGCTGAGTGCAGAAGTGCCAGCCTTGAGTACACTAGGTAGCTTGTCGGAACCAGGGATCTTCCAGGGCCCTGGTGAGACAGTCGCCTTCCGTGCTGTGGGGTTGATGGTGCGACTAGCGTAACTGAAATGAGGACGTCCCTCACTGGATAATGCGCTGCCTTTGACATTAGTTTCTCTCTGTTCCTCGGCCAGGGCACTTTCACGAGAACCAAGGGTATTGCTGCTGTGCATCCTGCCGGCACTTTTTGCATCTGATCTGGATTGTTCAGCAGATGCCTTCTTCTCACAAGCCTGGGAAGATTTGACATCCTCTTTTGTGCAGAAGGTCCCCCCGGTGTGTGCTTCCGGGGATCTAGATCTTCTGCTTCTGGCCTCTTTACCTCCAGAATACATATGATTCCCTGCTCTGGAGTCTTTCGGCTCATTATTTTCATCTCCTCTCACATCAGAGGTGGGCCTGCCACCGTCCAATGTCTTGTGTATGGCCTCCAAGTGTCCCTTCTTTACTGCCTCTTCACGCTTAGAGCGGTCAGCCTTTTTGGGGCTCGCTGAACGCTCGCGTGTCTCACCCAGTCTTTTCTTTCTATGGCCGGTTCCAGAAAGCTCCTTTGGTGTCCCCGCGTCATGCTCCCTCTGGATATCCCAGGCTAGCTCTGGGCTTATCTTATGAGAAAGGTCAGAGGGCAGGGCTAGATGCGATGAAGGTAATGGTACGATCACGTCATCGAAGGAGACAGCTACTTCCGACATCCCTGTGGAGGTGGCAGAGGGAGGGGTCCAGGAACTTGATTCGTCTGTTGCAAGAGGAAAAAAACAAAATTAGTCTATGTATCACATAAATTAAGGTTTTTAAAAGGCTTGTTTCACAAACTGTTCAATCTGAATGGTAAATATTAAAAATGATAATCTAGGTTTGTCTTTATCAATGTTTGGACTGGCAGCAATCATGAATTTACTACTTGTCATGTTGAGCGTGGGCACGCACATGCTTGGCATTTGTGTCAGTGCCCTTCTGTCTTTCTCTGAGCTTTTCTGCAATCTAATATGCATGCTTCTGCAAGCAGAAAATGAGCTCCAAAAACTACTGAATGCAAGTCGCTCTCCAAGTCAAACACATTTAAGAAGCTAATAATCAAACAGAAAAAAACACGTAACAATTTCTTTCTTTTTTCGGACAACAACAATGGCAATATATTGAGACTAATTTAACTACCATCATGCAGCACATTACACAGTACACGAACAACAGAGTCAGTTTTTTTTTGACGAATCACACGAACGCAAGACGACAGAGGACTAAACAAACCGGGAGCTAAATCCCCTTTTGTATGAAACTCAAGCGAGTAAAAAAAATGAAAATGATGGCAAAAATCTACTACTTCACAGAAAATTTAATTCAAAAGCAGATTGGAATATATTATCCTTAAATCATCATTTCAGCAAATTCTGGCAAAACCATCATTTTTGCTCGAGGAGAAGCATACACAATTCTTCACCCTCTGATGGGATTCAATGAGCAATGTTCAATCTCCTTTGCTGCTACTGGCATCTGCAAGAGACCAAGGCTTTGCTTTAGCCCGGCCCTTAATTTGCATGAGAGAATTTACTCGAACTCAGTCAATTCAGCAGATGCTCCTAATGCGGTGTGTTGAAATGCAATACTTTTTTCACATCTACTAAAGCAGGGCACTCTGCACCTAAAGCATGAATTTATCTGAACTAGAACGAAAAGGAAGCGTTTGGAGAGTGAATTAAATATTAAATGAATGCGATAGCTTTCATGAGTGAATGCTTGGTCAACAAGCATCAGTACACATCTCTTCACTCTCAGTTGCTACCCATGTCCTTTTTAGGTCTCCTATGCAATGGATGCGCTGTTGCTTGGAAGAGATATTCTAAACAAGGCACTAGGGGGCATATTAGCAAGGAAGCCGCTTTAGCTGCACTTTTTGCCGATAAAGCGGCAATTTTTTTATCACCCAATTACCAAGCTGTCACTAACAGCAGTTAGCAACAGCTTCCAGGCTATAGCGACCGGTTTGGCGTCCGCTTTGCATGTCAGCGATTTTTATCGCTAATGACATGCAAAGTGGGCGTACCCAAACTGGTAGCGACTGAAATCACTACTTTTATTTTTTTCTTCTTTCCTGTGATACTTGTTGAACCTCTTGCCATGTGAAGCAACTTTTTATTGTGTCACACACACTTCAAAGAAGCCCTTTTCTCCTAGGAAATGGACTCGAAAAAAAGAAAATATCTGGCTGCGTCATAGCACTTTTTAAAATTAGTTTCAGCTACACTGCAAAGCAATGGTTCTGCTGTACATTATGGCTACAAAATATTCACAAAGACAATAGCTCACATAGGCAAAACCTATTGGCTTTACCAATTTTTGTTTTAAATTGTTGTGCATGGTCTAACTAACCATTTTCCATCTTTTCCTCACATCTTTCTCTTCTTGACCCCTGTTCTCAATCCTATCCTTCCCTTTTATGTTTGGGCAGTGGTAACCCTTAAGATTCCCCAACATAAATTGTAAAGTCAGTTTGTGTTCTCCTATTTCCACTCTCCCTCTTTTTTACAATATTTTGTGGGGGACCCCTTCTGTACACTCATTCTCCCACATCCCTTTCGCCAACCTGCCTTCCTCCATGCTTGTCCACTTATCTATTTATATACTTCTCTTCAGTTACTTTTTGAATTATTTTTTTACGGGCTTCATCCTTTTTAGGGACTGCATAAATAAAATAAGGATTACTAAAGTCCTCACCATTTAAATAGCCTTTCTTTATTCTAACATCCATTTAAAAAAAAATGAATTGATAAACTTTCAATTCCTTTTTGTAAGATCTGTTGACAGTTTTTTCTATACGTTCGCAACATTAAAGCAGTTTTTCACAACTGGGATTTAATGAGGGCTTCACATCTACTTGTTCATTGAAAAACAGTTTTATCGTTGTTTTTAAATAATATACATTATTTGTTTGACTATTATTGTTGTTTTTTCGATCGGATCTCACTGACCAAAATATGTTTCATTTAGTTTGTTTTTCTCCTAACAAGCAATTCTAAGCTGAGTTTATTGACTTGATAACTACCAGGTTTGGAAAAACTCTGCATTACTTGGAATTCTGATAACTTCCCAAAAAGTTGCATAGGGATCGGATTTTTAATGCTCACTTTTGACCAAGGCCTTAGCAAAGGCCATCTTCCATGTTTTATGCCATTGTGTTTTTCATTAATAAAAATATAAATGCACATTTTCCTTGTGATATAAAAACAACTCAATAGAAAGTGTTATATATATTTAAGTAACTCTGAATGAAATTAATATATTTTATATTTATTTAGAAAAATTGTTTTCTAAATATGTTTGTGATATCACGTTGTAAAATATAAATTAATGTTAAGCCCTCTCTTTTATGAGTGACGGGGCATGTTTCTGGGAATTAATGGAAGTAGTTATACGTTGGTAAGCCTCACTTACAGCAGATGAGCACCTGGTGGAATATGCATAGTCAAGCATGAACTAAGGCAGTGGTTCTTAACCTAATGGCTTCTATGGACCCCCGCCTAATCATTACTGGATCCAGTGGGAACCCCACGAATTCATGATTGGAATCCAGAGACCCCCAATGATTTATCACTGGATTTCAGTGACTCAACCTTAAAAAAGTTAAGTAATACACTAAAAATACAGAAACAAACATTCAGCAAACAAATACAGTAGTGATGAAATATTCACTAACAAGTATAGAAAGTTTTTTTTAAAGTTTTAATTGGAAAGTTGGACCTTTTCTAAAATTAACTGAGGGTAGTCATTGTTCATAGTATATTCTCTTTAATACACTTGCATTACTACGATGGATCATTCTACGGATGTCAATTACATTTTTTTGCCTTCAATTTCAAATTCCTTCACATTTAAAGAGCATTTAAAATGTTCCTTTTTACATTGTTCTTCTTCATTTAGAGGCACTTTATTAATCTGTTAATAATATTAAATTTTCTAAGCGGTTCCGGACATCCTGATTAGGCTTCACAGACCCACAACAGTCCCTTCACCACAGACTTGGAAGAACAGACCTTTTGCATCCTGGAAACAGAGAACAGAACACACTGCTGTATTAACAAGTGATGTGAGAACAATTTCAATTTCTATTGCTTCACCGGAAGAGGTTTTTCATAAATGTCATCCAAATACCTCATTCAAAGCAGTAAAGCATTGCTAGATTTATTTTCTATGGACATTTCTTTGCTTGTCTATGCACTTTCTTGCTCTGCATTTTAAGGATATCTATATCCCATTTGAACTTATTAAAGCCTTTTTCGAACAATTGCAGAATACGTTTGATAGGAAACCATATTCTGTGGAAATAAAACTCTTAGCTCCTTCAAATTTAAAAGAAACACTCCCAAAAACCTTTCATAGAAAATGCCATTTTTTTGCATTCTTATTTTATTTTTCAAACTATTTTTATAGAATTCACTCAAAGACGCTAGAGATTCCATGTAGGCCAACTGATATTTTCTCTAAAGGTATAATATTACCAGCACATGAAACAATCAAACTTTACTTTTATTACAGTTTTTGTGAAAGCTTTTTCTCAATTTGTGATTGCATTCAAATTACTCTTGAACAGACTGCATAAAAGCAGAAGAAATACACATATCTGTTTAAGAATATTTGGTATCTCAAGTCTGTAAGATGTGCCTCCTACACCAAATAGTAACCTGACTCAAGTTTGAGTGTCTGATAGAATTCTTGATGGCTGATTCAGGTAGGCAAGAGGATGCAATGGCCAACCTCCCACAACATCATGTTGAGGTACCTCTTCTGATCAGATGGCATGGTATACCACTCAGGGATATGCTTCCACCCAACATATAATTATTCCTAGCATGTCTCCACTGGTCTTTTCAGTGGGGCCCATGCCACAGTGAGACTGACTCAAAAGTATTTCTTTTGTCAGATAGGGCTGTAATGATTGATTTGATGAGTAATTTTTCCTCACAAGTTATTTGTTTTGTGGAGCACCATAAGTTCAGACAAGCTATTTGGGTCAACATGTCAAACATAAATAAAGATGGAAACTTTCTAATGGATAAAGGTGATCTTTAACGGCTGATATTGGACGGAAGGTTACCAGGTGTTCTGGATAGAATTTGAAGGTCAAATCTTCTTTTGCTATATATGTCCAGACTTTTCTATCTTCACCAGACGGAGCAAACCAGCTTATGCTGAACAGATCTCTCTAGCCACAAATGCAGCTTGTCAAAGCTCACTATGCAGAGGTTTTGGAAGGTGAAACAAGTTCTGCTTGGACAGGAGAGCTGCAAAGGCTGTGGATAATATGTCTTCCCTGTTATGCTTTGAACAATTATCAACATGTTCTACATATTGCAGAAGTAATTAATAATATTCTCTATTGTAAGGCACTGTACAATACAGAAATTGAGGATTTAGTTGTGTTCATCAGATAGGTAAACGTTAATCTCACTCCTGCTATCCAGAGCCAGACTTATTTCTTTTGTGCTGGAACACTCTAAGTTAGATTTAGTTTCCACTCTAGTCTGTGGATCCACTTTGATTCCTGGAGTCTGCAGATATAGGACAATAAGTATGTCCTGATTATCGGGAGAAAAGAACAGACAGTAAAGAGCAACAGCAGTAAGCAGAGCACCCCACTGGTACCATAAGTCATCTGAGAAGTTGGCTTCTTCAACCCAGGTCCCAAGCTCAGTTGAGATTATGGTAAGTAGTTCTTCTTGACTCCCAGATTCAAGAAAGCCTTCAATATCCAAAACTGATGAACATTAGTGGAGTCCAGTTTGACATTACAAAGTGAAAAGCATTCCCCTTATTGGTTCAGTTTGTAAACGTTACATATACCAAAGCTACACATTCCCTGTTTCACGCAGGGTAACACATTCAAGTTCCTACCCAAGTCAAGATGGTAGAAATATTTGCTAGGTTGTGCACCATCTCTCACTCCTTAGTGACCCTTTGCATTGCATTTTACAGTGGAGAACACTGACAATGCAGAGCATCACTGTTACATTTTCAAACAAGTGCCCTACTCATAGCTGCTGATTATGAAATGGATTTTATTGCAAGACAGAAAACTCTATTATGTCATCTGATAGCTAGACTGATTCTTGACATCCCCCAACACAGTCACATCACCGAACACCTCTGAGAACTCCAGTGGCTTCCAGTCAACAAAAGGATCACCTTCAAGCTCCTCGGCCAACCTGCAAAGTCCTCCATGACGCAGGATCGGCATACCTGAACCACTGCCTCTCACTCCACAGCCCCAACAGACACCTTTGTTCCACCTAGCTGGCCCTGGCCACCGTCCCTTAGAACAACAAGACAAGAACTGAAGAAAAGATCTTCTCCTACCTCGCCGCTAAGACCGACCCACCTCAGACAAACACCATCGCTGAACCTATTCAGAAAGGACTTCAATCCTGGCTCTTCGGCTGAACACCATAGCACAGGCGGATCAGCAGCCCCCCACACTCCCAGCACCATGAGACCCTCACGGGTGAGTAGCCGCGCTTTATAAACCCTGATTGATTGATTGATTTACATCTTAGCTGTATTTTACCAGTAGCCACATCACAACAAGAGTAATAGTCTTTAAGAAGCTGTCTCCTAATGAACCCAACCTCCACTTGCTGCTTATTTGCCCAAACATAAGCACATACTGGAGAAGATTGATAACTTGTTTGGTTAATAATTAATTGCAGCAAGCCCATGTTTATCTTGAAGTGTGACACACATATTTTCTTTCTCCTGCCCTCTAGGATACATTTAAATGCAGCATCAAGTTGCCCTTTTACTCTTTAGAGAGATCGGTGAGGTCCATATTGCTGCTGAGCATTGAACTAACTTTTGATATTTCTTTCCTCAGGCTCTTTGGTTGATTTGGATGGTAGTACTCACATGTTTTTATTCTATCCCTAGGCCTTCCGTTCAACTTGACTGTTGCTGACCTGGTTGTTTTTCGTTCCTGTAATTGTGAAGAGGTTAGGTAGGTCTATGTCTGGCTACACTGCATTGAGCAATGAGCAGATATTCAGCCTGATTCATGTAGCTAAATTGCACTCGCAAAGGGCCAGATTCTCAGAATCTGGCCCTTTGCGAGTGCAATTTTTGCATTTGGTATTCATGATACCAAATGCAAAAATCGCTATTTAAGAATTCGCATATTTGCGTGGAATGGCATTTAAGGAATCTCTAATAGAGATTCCTTAAATGCTATTCATGACACACAACAAAATAGCGATATTGGACATTTGGGGCCGCTATTTACCGACAGGTCAGACCTGTCGGTAAATAGCAAAAACTCAGAAAAATGCTTTTAAAAGCATTTTTCAAAGTTGCATGTAGCACACACACATGTCCTTTGGACATGTGTGTGCGCAACACCTGTCCAAAAGTGCATTTTAGGGGTGCTACAGGGCGTCCTTTGGACACCCCTGTCACCCTTAAAATCGCTATCTCAGTTGCGAGTAGCAAATTGCTACTCGCAAATCCCCATTCATTCCAATGGGCCTCTTGGCCCATAGGAATGAATGGGGAGTATTTGCGAGTAGCAAATTGCTACTCGCAAATAAAGAACATGTAGGAATCGCTATTTAAGTAGCAATTCCTACATGAATGCCGTTTTGCGTGTCCTCAATAGCGAATCGCTATGATTCGCTATTAGGGACACGCAAAACGGCCCGTACATGAATCAGGCTGTATGTTTCTTAGCATGAGACATTCACTTATATGCTCTGGATTTCAGTACTTAACTTGTATGTATTTCTGGTGTGTATTAAACCATCCTTGTGAGGGAATTGTAGGACCTGCTGTGATTTGACTTCATCATGAAAACCAATACTAATCAGAAAAATGGGGTGATTAATGATTCTGTAACTGAATTTGAGCTTCAACTCGAGCACCTGCTTTACTTTATCTTTTAGAGCTTCCTGTTGAAGCTGACTTTTGTAACTGTTTTAGAACGGCTCTGGCAGCTTGCCGGCGCCATTCTAAAAGAGTTACAAAAGTCAGCTTGAACTTTTTACCCAATCCGTTCCGCTCGCTGATTTTGCGGGAAATTCGCGAATCTCGCGGATTGCGAATTTACCGAAAATCCGCGAGCGGAACGGATTTTCCGCCCAATCTTAATATTTTATGACAATTTGAAGGTTTTAGGGCAGACAGTAATCCCTAAGAAGGATACCAATTCAGTGTTGGTGGTGGTAAATACAACACATTAGTTAAAAACAGTTGCAGCGTCTTCACATTTTCCTGAATTGTTTGTATTGAGCTGTTCTCAACCAACTGCTGAGTCAGTCTTGAGTCTATAATCTAGACATTCAAGCTTAGAGATAGACTGCACATCAAGGAGGTATCACCAATATTGTTTGAGAAATTTGCAGTCAATTAATATGGATGGTGATGATGTAAGCTATGATGACTACTCCTATCATTCTGACTCTGTGCCAGTATGGATGATTATGATTTTAAAGGGTTTGATAACCTTAGGAGAAAGAAATAGACATTAATTAAAGTAGAATCTAAAGAGAAAGATTAATTACTTGTGGTAATCCTTCATACTTCCAGTAATTCAGTGTTTGATCCAGTTCTCAAACAGCACCCTAATTCCCCAGGTGTGTCCTGACTAAGGACGTGGCTGAGTATATTAAAGCTCATTTGTGACAACTCTTGGATAAGTCTATCATGTCAAATATGAAGTCTGAGTGTTCTACGACTACCATCTCAAACAAGATGTTAACTATCTAGTACCATGAAATAATGATCACATATTTCACTAGAGATGGTTCAGACCCTAGAAAAGGTATAGGCAGGGAATGATATATATGCTAAGATAAATTGCAGGAAGTAATTGAGCTTCTCACTAGGATTTTAAGCAGTGATTAACAGGTGGAAGAGTCTGGGGAGCTCATTGAGCTGGACATTATCACCAACTTGGCACAGAGAGTTATTTGTCTCTCAGGAATGCAATTTGATTGATTTCTATTAGGCTTTACTTTTTTGTTTTAAAACGATTCAAAGTTGAGAGAACTTGCAACCTCGAATCTGGTCCAGATACACAATGGCCTGCTCTTTGGTGACCAGCTCATTAAATAAATGGGCAGGTGTGTCCAGGTTCTTTTCTTCACTTGACAAGACTTGCACTTCTTTGTGTCACATCTTTGAGAGGGATGTTTTTGTGAGGGCTGGCAGGTTCAGGGCACAGTTCTTCTATGACAGCAGGTTTCAACGTGGCAACTAGTTCTCATAGTACCAGCATACCTTGTTCATCCCACACAAAAAAGAGGCAAGGAGAGCTAAAATCGCTCAAGGAAGGAGAAATCCCTGTTCCTATTGGTTGTGTGGTGACATTACGGCAAATACCTTTACCACAAAGTTCCTTTACCACACAAGTCTTTATCACACATATGCCTTTAAAATGAAATGATAAGAATATATCAGAAAATTGAAACCCCTATTCATATATATGTGTGTATGATTATATATATGTATGCATATATATATATACATATATAAATATATATAAATTCCCTCATCAACACCTAAACTCACCCATCCCTAAACCCTTAAAACATCCTTACCACCCAACACCCTTATCCACCCCTAAACCCTAACTTCACCCTAACTACCCTATACCTTTATCTACCGCTAAATCCTACAAACCCCCTTACCATCCTATGCCCTTAACCACCCATAAACCCTAAAAATACCCTTTCAAACCTATTCCCATCCCTACCCCACCCTTACCACCAAATACCCTTACCCACCCTTAGACTCCAAAAACAATCCTACCACCCAATACCCATGCCCACTTCTAAACCCTAAAAATGCCCTTACCCCAAACCCATATATATAGAGGCATTGAGTGGTAAATGCTGCATTGTAAATGCTGTTTTCCATTCCCCCTTGCCATTGGTGGAGGAATAGCATATTATCTTCAAAATTCGGTAAAGCTATCTAAAGATCCTTGTGTTCTTCAAACTATTTGCGGTTTAGTTTATATGTGAAATTGTATTCCAATTCTGGTCCGACTTTTTACAAATCAGGGAAGTCTGAAAACACTGAAAGTTTCAGAATTTCCACAATGGTCATACAGCATTTTACCCATACCCTCAGGTTTCCATAAGCTACATTTTCCTCTGGAGAAGAAAAAAGCAATACATTTTGTTCAGTTATAATCGTCTTTTCAGGATGGAGGTGATTGTAAATCTAAGGGAGGTGCTTCTTCACAGATCAGGCTGGAGAGGAGGACCTCAATGGTAGGGACAGAGTACAGGTTCACTTCACTAGATTTTATCTATCCTTTGCCCCTTAATGTTTTACCATGCTCCTCAAGCCTTTAGTAGCACATCTCGGGGCACAAGACTTCAAAATGCTAGTCTACATTCTTTACATTCTACACTCTTTAGATTTGTATTGCTCAAGGTCACATATCACTGGTGGATCATGTTCAAAAAGTGATTCTTCTCATAACAGCCACTGAGTTTGTAGTGAATTCAGAGATGTCTGTTCTAGCTCTGCCAAAAACTTTCTGAGGAATGTAGGGGTCTCCAAGAATCAAACCTTACAACTTCTGTAACCAAAACACTGCCTAATATGAAAGTTATTGATCAGATAACCTAAGCGACAGGGCCCACATCGATAACAACTCCCGGAAGGCCCTGTCTCAGGGTAAAAGTTTGAGTGCATTGTACTCTGCCACTGGGAGAAGAAATTTTTCACATATGATAGAGGTTTTCAGGGAAAAAATCCTGTCATCCCTTCTGTACGGTATTGAAATAGTTGATATAGGGCAATGGGGTTTTTTACATGTTGCAGAAGGAAAATTTTTACGGTTCTTAGCCTCCACTAACACTGCTTGCACAGTGGCATCCCTGAGACTTGAGTTTGGCATCCGTAGTAGTTGGGTGCAGGGCTTGGCAGGGCTGGTGCGTTGGGTAACCAGCCTGGCCAGAGGGGAGGTGGGTACCTTGAGACATTTAATGAAGTCAGAATTGTTGGGCACTTTAAGGGAGTTCTCCTCTATTGTAAAGAATTTCAGGAAAGCTGTTGTACTTCTGCAATTGGAGGAGAGCACTCTTTTCACTCTGTCTGCCGTACAGTTAAAATCACTTTTGAAACAGGCCTCATGGGATCTCAGCTTTAGGCTGGACAGGGAATCTTTACTTGCAAAGAAAAAAGTATCCCCCCTCACTGATACGTGCATATTAAAACGCATGCAACCCTATGTCGCCTGGAATATACCCCATGGCATACGGCGTTTCTGGCTTCTCTTGAGGCAGGATCTACTCCCTCTTAATAAGCTTATGGCTAAGTGGTATGGTTGCTCCGCAACTTGCAATTTTTGTAATTTGTCAATTCAGGACTTCATACATGTTCTTTTTGTATGTCCTGCACTTCGTTTATTTCGTCGTAAGTGGTTTAGACAAATTTGTTTGAAATTGAATATCCTTACAGCCAATTCTTTCTTATGTGCTTTATATAATCCTCCTAATGAAATGTTCTGCTTCAGCATTTAATTTTTTTTTAAATGTTTCTTAGATATCTATTAGAAGATTTTATCCAACTGTGTTGTGCTGATTACTGTTAATGTTTGTTGTATTTGTATGAGTACTTTGTATCATATATTTTCTTTTTTTTTATGTGGACCTCTTTGGAGATCCAAAACATAATAAACAAACTTGAGAAACTTATTGATCAGAGGTCAGACTCTTTATCCTGTTTTCCTTCTTTTGGCCAGGATATTCAGGCTGTTAGCTTCTTCCATACACTCAATTTTTCAAGGCCACCTCCACTACTAGGCTCTCCAGTAATTAAATATCAGATACCCTTTAAAAAGTTTCTCTAATTCAGACATGCTGCTATAGATGTGGAAATCTAGTCTTAGAGTCAAGTGCCAGCCAGCAGGGATGGAGAGTTCCATATCTTAAGTTCCATAGGCATGCATTTTTTAGGGCTCCTTGCAGACTCCTTTGCAATCCGCAGCATCACAAAGCAAAAGGAACATTGTGCCATATTGCTATGCATTGATAATATCACAGCAACAAGATGTGTGAATCGGTTGGGGAGAATCAAGTACAAAGTAAGGTAGCTTAGGTCTTCTGGGATTTCAGCCCAGACACAGGATATCTGTCAGAGCAGAATACTTTCTAGGTACTTTGGTAGATTGGTATTGATGAACTGATTTGGCCTAGTGGCTAGAGCTGCTAACCTTGGAACTGGCCACCCAGGTTCAAATATTGGCCTCAGCTCAACAGCCTGTGATTCTGGGCAAATCAGTTAATCTCCCTGTGCCTAAAATGTGTAAAGTTAGGTTATCTTGTAAAGTGCTTTGATGCCTCAATGCCACATGTTTGCTATGTAAAACTGCAAGGATTACAACACCAATATCTGATGATATATTAAGAACCAGACTATTTTGGGCATTATTTCCATAGTTCTACCAGACTGAACGCATAGCTAAATTACTTTTTCAGATGCATAAAAGAACCAGCAGCTTTAGCCTCAGAAACTTTCTTACAAGACTGGTATGTAGAGCACTGTAATGCTTTTCCACCCTTCTGTATTGCCATGCATTGCATAGCTCATATGAGAATCTCTCTTTGCATGTAGATGTGCAATTTAAGAGATGTTTGTCAATGACAGTACAGGAGGATACATTGATGAAACACTAGAGTGAAGCCATCCTATTTATGCTGGGATTCTCCTTCATGTTATTATTGTTTCATTTCACGCATTGACTTTAGGGATCTTCACATCAAGAAAATAGACTGAGTTGATTAGTAGATATGCTCTTAACAACTAACATTAGTTTTTTAATGGTTTGTTTGTTCAGTTCCTTCTGTAACCAGGGGATTTATGTTGATGTTGTTCTGTGGGTCCTAGTACAATGAAAGCATGATACGAGCTGCCATTATATTTATCTCAATATTTTTAGTAAAATCAGGACTTTTCTAAGCTAGACAGCCAGAAAAATCTGTATTGTCCATTATAGGTTGACTTAGGTGTAACATTCTATCCCGGCCTCACTATGGTATTCCTATTAGCATTTGTATCTCCAACTTAGGCCAGTACCAGTCAAATATTAGCCTACTGTCGGAGAGCTAACAGAATTAAAGTAATTTTCTAACATATCATATACAAATATAGGGGCTCATTACGATCACGGACGGACTTGTGTCCGTCTGCGAGCCCTGAGTAGGAGGGAACGTCCGCATGGGCTGCGGTGTTCCCTCCTGTGCAATTAGGATGTGACTGCCACCCTGGCGGTCACATCCTCTATTTGTAACATTGAGGTGGGTGCGGCTTCAAGCTGCACCCGCCGCAATGTAACAAATGCATACATTGCATTTGTATGCAAAAAAGCGTCAGGCAGCGCGCGGTGCCTGCCGATTTCTGCATACAAATGCAGGGGGTGTACCATGTGTACCCCTTATATGCACCCCCCACCCCCCCTTCACCCAGGGGGCCCACTACGGGCCCCCGAGGTGAAGATCCACATGCTTTTCCTCGGCAGAAAAGCCGCCGTGGAAAAGCATCTTTTCACAGCCATCCTAATATGTCTGGCGGTGTCTGAGAGACACCACCACCATATTAGAGCTTTTCCGCCTCGGTTGTAAGCCGACCGCGGCGGAAAAACGGCAGACTGAAACCAAGACCCACCAGCCTTCCTAATGTGGCGGTGGGTCTTCGGTGGGTCCGCAGCGGTTTTCCCGCATCTTCTGGGCCGGCGGTGGCTTCTGCCAGCCCGGAGGATGGGGGAAAACCGCGATCGTAATGAGCCCCATAGTTTGGTAACAATATTATACCAAACTACATACTAAATCAGGGATTTCACCTAAGGTTACAAATTCCTTGTGTTAGTGCATTTCTGTGTTATAAATACTGTCCTCATCCTAATTAATATATCAAGACATTGAGCCTAAAAACAGATATTGCTGGGAAAAATTCACCTCACACAACAGAAATACCACCAGCCTGAGTTATATTTAAGGCGCCCTGTTTTCCGTTTTTACTGATTTTTACAGATAAATACAGACAGAAAACATTCATTTTCTTGTCTGTATTTATTTTAAATGTGATAAAAACGGAAATTGGGTTGCTTTTTGAGTAATTCCAAATACTGTCAGCCATGACTGCCAGGCCACTAGATGTGTGAATTGATAGTTAAGGGGGTTAAAAAAGAAAGGAATTCTAGTAAAGAGGCTTTAACAGCAGTAGATATGCACAAGATTGATACTGAAATGTGCATATTTTCATATAAGAGCACTGATTTATCTTCTGCAGGTTTTCACAGCATTGAAACCTGGCAGACATTCAAGCATGAGTGCATATAAATGTGGAAATATACTAATGTCAGCTTAATTTTTCCCCAAAACCCAAAATAAATATGGATAGAGATAAAATTAGCAAAAAATAAAAATGGATAAATACAGGCGGAAATGGCAAAAAAATAAAAACCATAAACCCTGGAGCCCTAGTTATATTTAACTATATGGGCAAGCATAGGACTCCTTTAGGCCAAACCGATACTCTTTTCTGTAGTTCTAGCTGAAAACAGTAATTGTTTTAAAGTGTGAAGTAATCCAATTAACCTTACTATCACACTTACATGAGTGATAATGTAATAGTGTGTTTTTTATTGCAAGGTGGTATTTTCTTGTTCTGTAATACAAGAAATTTATGACCTGCCAACATTTAGCGCTCATTATGAGTTCGGACTGCCAAATCTGTGGTGGCCATCCGCCCACCGCATTAGGACTGTTGCGGTTGAACCACCACAGGACCACTGCCGCCGCCAGAGATCCACGATCCTTGGTGGTGGCGCAGCGGTCTGAGGGCCCTAATATGTTGGCTGTTCCACTCCAACCACTAAGTATATTAGAACTTTCCCCACTGCCACACTTTTCAAGACAGTGTATTCGCCATTAAAAATGTGGCCGTGAGGAAACAAAGGTTGTGCCTCTGCACCATGGGGTGCATGCAGGGAGGCACATGGTGTGCTCCCTGTCTGCATGTACCCTTCATGTTCCTGCAGGGAACAAAAGGTACAGCATTGTTCATTTCGGTCCATGCAGAAGCATGCTTTGACGTTCCCATTGCAGTGCCTATTTTTGAGGCACTTCTATGGAAACGCCAAAGAACTGCCCGGCAGCAACTTAAAAAGTCGTAATCTGGCGGGCTGTCTGTTTTGGCCTTGGCGGTGTGAGGGCAGGGCAGCAGCGTTACGCCCCCGCTCCCACACCATGGAAGTCATAATAAGGTCCTTAGCTACTTTCGTCAGTGGTATTTCTAAACTCTCACTCTTAACCAGTGCAAATAAATAACAACCCTCACCACCACACAAATCCTATTAACTGCCCATTCTGGGACAATAATAAACCAACATTTGGATATTTGGATTTTATTCTGTTAACTATTTTCATCATTTCATTTCATACCTATCAGAATTTTATTTTGAGGCTTATACACATTTTGCAAATTATCTTTTCTCTTTGTCCTTTAACGTTAACATTAGAACTGTGATTAGAAAACAATCTCCCAATTGATCATGGTATTTTGAATAAAATTGCAATCCAAATCATTGCGAGTGACTTAATTATGATGATTAGAAAGTATTTTGTTGAAATTTTAATCAGCTGTCAAATAATCATGGGTTGATGAAGTTTGAGCCATCTGAGAAGGGCGAGAAATCTATGTTTTTAAATGAGAAGCGGTTAGACACTCAGATTTAGGCAATCATTCTTGTACAATGCAGATGCCTGGCATGGTTGCTAAAAAAAGTTGCTGCAATGAGATTGAAGCCAATTTCTTCATGATTAAAAATGTAAAACCGAACTTATGAAAATTACAAGGACAAAGAACAGTTTTATGGCGTAATTAGCTACATAAAGGGAAAACCTTTTGAATGCCACTTCCCAACTACAATAGTTCGTTTGAGGTTGCTCAACCGTTACTAGGATGATTGCTTTTCACAACAAATATAAACATGAAAAATGCATAATTTTACGCTTTGGCACCACTAAATTAATGATTTTGCTTTCCCAGTATCTAGGGGATCCTTACAAACTGGCACCATGTGTTATGTTTTTAAAGTACTCATTTGTGCTTCGTGATGAGTTCAATTGTAAGTAAGGGAATTATTTTTGGGACTGCCATTAGGTCATAGGCATTTCTCAAATGTAAGCATTCTATCTTACAACACATTGAACTCTTTCTTACAATGCAAGAAAAGTTTCAAAAATGCCCAGTGGGCGTCGTTTAGGGCCTGATTATGAATTTCAGCGGTCCTGGTGTGTGCGGCATGCCACTGCTCCTTTTCAGGACAGCCAAAACTTACCGTCACCCACCCACCAGAATGCACATAATTTTGTGGTCTGGCAGGCGAGCAGGCTGGGGGTCTTGTGGCTCATTGTGAGCCTTAAACAGCACGGGCGCAGGACCACCAGTGCACATTCCTGGACACCATGTCATGCATTCCTTCCGATGCAGGAACTGGGCCTACGGGGCCTTCTTTGTTGCCTCACCAACCCCCTTTTCATGGTGGTGCGACCGCCATGAAAAGGGAGGGGTAGAGGCAACTCAATATATGCTTGTCGCAGCTACTTAGGCACTGCCAGCATATTTTGGCCTCGGACTACTGCCAGACCACAGCAGGATAATTGATATGCACCAGTAGCAGGGGTTCAGTGGGAGTCCAGCCGCCACACTTATAATACTGCAGGTGGTCCCGCAGTGTGATAGTGGTCGGACTGCCACCACGACTACTGAAGTCGTAATTTGGCCTTTAGACTAACTAATGGATTCACATAAAATATGCAAAAAAAATAATGCACATAAGAGACATTCAAATCTGCATAATGAATCAGCACAAATAAATGAATGTAGCCAAAGGAGTGTCAGATATGTGCTTAATGAAATCTGATTAAATTAGTTGTTCTATTTATTTCTATGAAGGGGGATATATTATGGAAGGCAAATTTGAACTCTTCATTTATAAGGATGAAAGTGGGATAATAAAAATTAAGTACTCCAACATGCCCCAACACAACATCATAAAAGTAGGAAAAAACCTCTAATATTATTCCCCGGTCATGGTCTAGAATTCAGAAAGTTAAGTTCATGCAAACTCTCTCACTTTTGAATTGAGTCTCTGATATGACAGTGAAGTCCAAATACCTTCACGTCTGTGGGACTGGCAAGATAGATCCAATATCAAACTTTATTTACACGCAATTATTGTCAGGATCAAGGAACATAATGCACTTTATCATTGCTATTCTAAGCTGGTGAGGAATCTGTGTTATTATATTGTTGGTGAGGATACAGCTTTGCTATACAGAAATGTTCATAAAGCATGGCTTACTACTTTTCCTATTTATAAAACGTTTGCTTCTTCTGTTACTTTTTAAATGAGTCCTTCTTAACTGTTCTTATTTAAACACTTGAAAGGATTCCTCTTGCCCCAATACTAAAATAAGTTGTACTGACGATTATAAACTATGACAGTCCATAAACTCTCATACAAGTAGCACAGCAACCAGAGTACTAGACTGGGGCATACAACAATGATGGGATTTAGATGGCTGCTATTTTACTTCTTTATTGCAAGCCATGCTCTTTTATTGTCCTGCAATTGTATGAACTTCTACAATTTCAATTTGTGTGCCACGATCAACAGCGTTGAAAGGTGTAGTATTAGCATACTGCAAGCAATGTAGCAACAACACACTATAACATAAAACGCTTGTAAAGGCTGTCAACTAAAAAAGTTCCATGTTACACAAACATGTGGAAGACTTGATTTAACCGTATTCACAGCAAGGCAGTCCCCCGTCTCTGGTCACAGTAATGAATGTCATTTCTTTCGGATTGCAGTAACATTAATATACCGTTGCAGCTTTTCCCTTCGATGTGTCTTGGCACTTTTACTTTTAATGTTAGCATATAGGCTCTCACATATTTCTCTTAATGGAAATGTGAACCATCTTCAATTTGAAAATACAAACTGAAATAACTTTCATACTCACTTCTTTGACATTATAGGATCAAGGATCTTTATTTGGTTAAAAAACCATAAAAGAAACATACAAATTATTATAACAATTCCATTAAAATCGCAATAAAACATTTTCAAATGTTAAAATCTCCATGATACGTCATCTTAAATAACAATACTATGCAAAAACAACTTGACATTAAACCGTGTGCAAATATTCGAAAAACAATTGCAGCTGACATCATCCTATTGTTGTAGCAAAGATACCTCAATAATAAAACTGCAACATTTACAAGAGCATCTAACACTACCAGCATAAACATGAGCAGTCTCATTTTGTATATAATTTACTTTGTGTGCCTAATGCGACTCCCAGTATGTCCTAGCATCAATCGACCATATGAAAATACAGAAAGGGACAACTTGATTCTTATATGCAGCTAGTATAAATATTTGATTATAGTTACTTGCCCACTACTGTACGCAATCTTGCTGCATCTGCACTAAATCTAACCTTCCCTTTATCGGCACAAGGCCATAAAAGTACATAAAACACATGATTAGTTCAATCAAATGATACTTAGTTAAATGACTATAATCATTTCAAGAAGAACAACAATTTACTTACAGAATTTGTGCTAGTTAAACTGTGATGGAACCAGGATCTCTGGACTGCAGATATTTGGACGTTAGTCTCCACAGGCACAGCAGATACTGTGGAGACCGAAAACACTATGGCTTGCTAGAATCAGTTCTCAAAATCCTAATTACTGTTCTATAATCTTGTATGCCCAGGAAGTATCCATTTTCCCAAATATCCCCTATAAGATGGGCAAAAGACCAGAACATGTTTGATGGTTTTATTGGATCCAGCACAAAGAGGGCAAGTTCCTTCCAGATCCCTGGAAATTTCCCACCATTTCGAAGTAATAGAACATGAAGGGACCCATAATGAAATGTCAAATATGTCTTAGCTGATAGGGGCTCAACCTCATCAAAAAAGGGTTCCAGTTTAAAATCTACTTTAAATCTAAGAAATAAAGTAGCTAGAGAACCTATTTCCGCTTGCCCAAAGTGTCTTATGCTCTTAAAGGCAGCCTTAGCCTTAGGCAGCCTTAGGGAACCCCTTTAGGTCTGTTGGAGTGGTCCAATGATTTGCACAGCCTTGGTAGGTAAAGGATTGTTGGATTTACCTTACCCATGGCATTTGTAGGGCACCAGGTAAACTGGCAACATGTGTTATTTGTTAGGCCCTGCTGATAGGCTAATAGCTCCAGTGTCACCCGAATTCTGCACCAATACAATAAAGTTCTAAGCCCTATTTTTTAACTAAGTGCTTGCAGTCCCAAGCAATGCGCTGAGGAATGAGCAGGGTACTAACAGGACATTTCTATATACAGCAGTAGATTTGTTTGTTTTTTATCAACATGGCAAAGGAACAGAAATAAAGCCAACATACTTAAAACCGTATATGTGTAAGGTCTAACACATGAAAACTCACAACACTCATACACTCGCTTGGGCAAGTGGAGAATACGCTACACTGAACAACACAAGTGGACGAAACACCAAATGAGACACAGCTGAAAAAACATGCTGTATGCCATTTAGCAAACACACACAGCTCTCTCCTCTTTTTGTTCCACACCATCACAGGCCTTTCCAGCATTAGTGCTGCAACCTTACATTCTTGTTCTCCTCTAAAAGCTCAATTGTAGGCAATTACCTGTATATTCTTCTCACTGGCCCACCTCCTCTCAAGTTAACCTTGTCATTGACTCTGTTCAGCTTCATTTTTTATCCCAAAGTGCATATCATTTTCAGCTATCTTTCCCCTCTCTTTAACCACTGCCATACCTCTGGTTCCTACTATGAATGCTTTGCCGTTGATCTACCTTTATTAAAATGAAGCACATCCGATTCATCATTCTTATCTAATTTC
Source organism: Lissotriton vulgaris (assembly GCF_964263255.1). NCBI lineage: Eukaryota > Metazoa > Chordata > Amphibia > Caudata > Salamandridae > Lissotriton > Lissotriton vulgaris. Next base: position 1,476,777,324 of record NC_141685.1, read on the forward strand.
CACCCAGTTTCACAATTTCCCTTCTTCTATAAAAACCTTTGGTGTTCTAATAAAGCAACAACCTAGACACACACAATAGTGGATAAACAGTATGTAGGTAAATACAAGAACTACAGTGTAATAGCCACAATTGAAAGAAATATCTTTAGATGAGTTGGATGATGTTCAGTCTTTTAATTTTTCTTTAGTTTAGAGCCAACGAACAGAAAAAAACAGCAGACACGTGTTTCGTCGCATTTGGAAAATAATTTTGTGACTTCCTCAGCTCTCTATATAGAGGATGATTGTCTTGGTCGCGCTCAGCCGGAGATAATTCCAACCCTCTGAAGTTTTGCATGGATGAAATCTTGACCATTCGCAGTTGTGACATACAGTTCACAACAACAGCAGTTTTCATTGAGGACACATTTTAGAATTGAAATTCTTCATGTGAAAGGTTTTTTTTCAAGCTCCTGCACAAGTTTGTTCTTCACTGGTTCGGTTGTAGCATCTCCATCAAATAATGCGTTTGTTGAAAGAAGATCTTGCGACAGAATGTCCTTGATGAATTCACCCCTTTTTTTTGCTACATTCATCTCTCTATGTTCTTGCGGAAGTTGTGTTTTTGCAACCTGTTTTGTAGTGGCTGGTTGGATGAAACTCTTACTGTGGCAATTAAAGTGTTGACGATTAGCTTTATTGATTATGCCAAACAGCTTTTTCTCTTTCTTGCTTTAGATCTGCATATAGTTTTGGTCCATGTTCTAGGACATCTAGTAGATGGTCTTTATTTTGTTTAGCCACATATTGTTTAGTCACGAAGTTGTGTAGTCTCACAGTCTCAGTCATTTTAAATGGGTTTCCTTGCTGCTGCATGAAATGGAGAAGGATGTAAACATATTTATTTGAATGTTCCCTCTCTTTCCCACAAGTTCATGGTGAGGAACAGTTCAACCATTAATTTTGAATTTGTCATCTCTCTGAAAACATTGCAAAAAGAAAGCACTTTATGGAATACTAGCTGCCATTGAGCAATATATTCACTTTTACGTGTCTGACCAACAATTCCATTAGAGCTTTTCTGTGATCTCTGGATCGTCTGTTCCAGTTTCATATCTGAAGGCACAGCATGGAACCTTCCCTCTCTATATTTCACCACAAAATATCTTTGGATGAATTTTCTGTAAGGTTTTTCCAGCTCTAGCTTATTCACGGTTTCCATATACCAGGACCCATATCTCAGGCAGTATATGCAATCAAATTTGCAAAGCACAGTAATAAGTGACTCCATATTCTTCATGTGCAGCTCCCAATCTTCTTCCTGATCAGCAAGTACCAGGTTTTTCCCTAGAGCTATCATGTGCAAATCATTTCCTCAGTACTTGTTCAGATTTTTCTTCACATTCTTTTACAAACTTGTTTTTCTTTCTGATTTTTAACTGAGTGTATTGAACATTGCCTGGATTTGCATTAGGTATTTTGAATGAAGTGCACCCTATGTCTTGTTCACTTCAAAGATAAGACATAGTCGCAGATATGTTGAGCATACCTTGTATTGAACGAACCAAGTAAGTTCTGCTTAATACAGATTGGACAGTCTTGCTTCCATAGATTTTAGCCTCATTAAGCACATTGTCAATGCCAAATCCACTAAGATAACATCCTGCACATTGCAATACAACTTTTGTCATGTGGAAAATGCCCATCATTGGCTAAAGCTCACCAAATTCTACTGAATTTCTCAGAAAAATTATAGCTACAATACGCAAAACACCTTCATCGCAGAGAACTGGCAGGATAGGTGTGGTATATGTCTTCTACCTCTATTGTAGTTCTCTTTATTTAGTGTTGTAGTTCTTTCATCTCTGTTAGATTCTTAGCTATGTAATATGGAATTCTTTTATTGTATCCTGGTGATCCAGATTCTACTTCAGTGAAGCGGTTGGAGCTGAACTGAAGAGATGCCTGGACTCTAGCACCAGTGGGTCTATTTATACCTTTAAGAATAAATAAGTTTTAAACCTAATTCTGCCTCCTGCCGCTCTTTACAATGGCGACGAGGTTTATTTAATTAATTACTAGACCCACTGTGTAGCTTTTACCTTTAAAATTAAGGACATTTTCTTGTCCTTTTTGAACTCTTTTGATACGGACCCTTCGCGTGGTTGTGCCGGCTACCACACCTCCTTTTACGAAGATTTGGGCATCTCTACTCTAATTCCTGCAATTTTCGGATGATTTAAGGTACTGTTTCATACTTATTTTCAATTTGGGATAAAAAGCGCTTACCGATCTCAAAGACCGTTGGATTTTGCTTGCGCTGTACACACGCGCTGGATCCTATCTCGAGCTGCTCTTCTGTGACGTTGCACGCTGTCAGGCAATCTTTTGGAACGCTGACGTTGCACGCTACACTGCTGAAACGCATTAATCTGCTGGAACGCTTCGTTCACACGTAACGTGGCGGCCATTTTTGCTGCATTGTTCGTGATCTTCACGAAGGTGGCGCTTTTTACCTTTCAATGCGTTAACCGGCGAACTCAGTGATTCGCTCAATTCATTATATATTCCCTCTAACTCGAGAGTCATTATTTCATCAGCGCTAACAGCGCTAACAGCAAGCAACTTAATTTTTGTTTATATTTCGAATCTAAAGCGCTATTCTCAGTTATTAGCGAACACAGTGATTTCGCTTTTCTTTCACTTCAGTGATTTGCACACTGTTATTTTACCTGCAAGTCACCAATTCACATTTATTCTACAAGTACAATTTTATGTTAACTTCAGTGACTTGCACACTTATTCTACAAGTGCAAGTTTTACCTGCAAGTCACCAATTCAGTGATTTGCACACTTATTCTACAAGTACAATTTTTATGTTAACTTCAGTGATTTGCACACTTATTTTACAAGTGCAAGTTTACCTGCAAGTCACCAATTCAGTGATTTTCACACTTATTCTTCAAGTGCAAGTTTTACCTGCAAGTCACCAATTCAGTGATTTGCACACTTATTCTACAAGTTCAAGTTTATGTTAACTTCAGTGACTTGCACACTTATTATACAAGTGCAAGTTCTATTAAAACTCAGTGATTTGCACACTTATTTTACTAGAGCAAGTCCCTGTAATCTTCAGTGAATTCTACTGAGTGTTTGACATGGCTTCTTCTCAGATTTGCAATCAACCTTCTATTTTCCTGCAAATTCCTGGAAAACCTAAGTTATCTTGGAAAACATTGTTTGAGTCCTTCGAGAACTATATTGTTGCAATTGATGGTTCTAAGTTTTCACCTGAAAGGAAAAAAGCTATTCTTTTTAGTTACTTAGGTACAGCTGCAATTGAAATTTTTAAAAATCTCGAACCTATCACAGCACCGGGAGGTGAAGGAGATGTTTGGAATGTATTTTTAGAAGCTGTTGCCAGACTTGAAAAGCAGTTCGAAGATGAACCAAATGTGTTAATCGAGAGACATGCTTTTCATAAAAGAAAACAATTGTCTGATGAGTCAGTGGAAGATTACGTGGCGGCCTTGAGGGTATTAGCTGCCAATTGTCAATTTGGAGCACTTGTTGATTTCTCTATCAGAGACCAATTTGTTTTTAATTGCTTCTCAAAGAAGGTACAAGAAAGACTTTTGGCGTGCCATAACCCTACGCTAGGAGAGGTGATTGATCTAGCCAAAGGCATCGAAAGATCTATAGAATCTTCAAAAATTATTGAAGCTGAGTCTGTTAAAAGTGCAAGTGTCTCTTCTATTTGCTCAGTTCAAACTCGTAGCAAAAATCTTTTCAAGACTAACAGGGAATCTGGTTTAAGCTGTTTTAGGTGTGGTTCTAAATCACATTTAGCCAACTTCTCTGATTGTCCTGCACTAAAAAGGAAATGCACCAAGTGCGGTAAAAGTGGTCATTTTTCCTCATTCTGTAAAACTGTTAAGAGAAATGTAAATACTACGGTCAGTTATGTTTCTGATGTTGAAAATGATATGCACAATATGATTATTACCATTTATGATGATACTTTTGAGAATTATATTAACAGTGTCATTCTCCCTTTCAAAGCTCCTTTGGGTACTGTTTATGTTGGAAAGGTTGAGTTTGAAGCCATGGCTGATTCTGGTTCACCAGTAACCATTCTATCTGACGTATTTTTCAAGGAAAATTGGAGTGGTGTCAAGCTTAACATTTCCGACATAAATCCTAAGGCGTTTGGTAATTTCAAAATTAAAATGTTGGGTTTCTTTCAGGATTTTCTTAAATTTGAAACTCGCCAAATTTTTACTAAAATTTACGTGGCTATTTACGGGAAGAATATTGTGGGTTGGTTTGACCTTGGCAAGCTTGGTATCAATTTATGCCCAGGTTCCGATCACCCAATCCAATTAAGAGATATGCCTGTCAGTAATATTATTTTAGAGGATGATTCCCTGTCTTCTATTCTTCATAAGCATGGAAAAGTGTTTGAGGATGTTGTTGGACAGGTAAAAGGTTTTTCTCACAAGATCAAACTCAAAAAAGATGCTTTGCCTGTCCAACATAAAGTTCGCATGGTACCTCTGGGAGTGAGAGACAAACTCAAAGCACATTTAGACGACCTGTGTTCTCAAGGTATTATAGAACCTACGGACAGTTCTGAGTGGGTTTCTGCTATAGTGATCGCTCTTAAAAAAAATAATGATATTAGGCTATATGTTGACCTTCGCTCTTTAAATAAAAATATTGTTATTGAGACCTATCCCTTGCCTAGGACACAGGAAATGTTGGCGGCTGTTAATGGAGCTAAGTTTTTCTCCATTATTGATCTTAAATCTGCCTATCATCAGGTGACTCTAGTAGAGGAGTCAAAGGATTTGACAGCCTTTATCACTCCTTTTGGCCTATATAGATTTCTTAGAATGCCTTTTGGCTTAGCGTCAGCTGCCAGCGTTTTCCAAAAATTGATTGAGAATCTGTTTCATGGTCTCAAAGGTGTACAATCATTTCAGGATGATATACTAATTTTTGCTAAGACCATTTCTGATCATAATGTAATCTTGGAAAAGGTTTTAAGCACCTTAAATAACAAGGGAATGACATTGAGTAAAGATAAATGCAAATTTTTGGTCAGTGAAATTAATTATTTGGGCCACAAAATAACCCCTGAAGGCATCTTTCCAAAAAAAGACATCATTTCCAGTTTAGAAAATTGCAGTAAACCCAAAGACAAGGATACCTTGCGCTCATTTCTTGGTTTGAGCAAATATTATGCCAAGTTTGTGAAGGGGTATGCCTTGGTTGTGGAGCCACTTAGACTTTTACTTAAGAAAGGTGCTAAATTTTTGTGGACAGATATTCACGATTCTGCCTTTGTGAAGGTTGTTAATCTCATTGCCAAGGCACCCGGTTTGAACACTTTTGATCCTGAAGGTGATTCTTTTGTGACTGTTGATGCCAGCACTGTTGGTTTGGGTGCGGTGTTCACTCAGATTGTTGAAGGCAAAGAATGTGTCATTTCTTTCATCTCCAAGGGTATTAGAGGTGCAGAAGCTCACTACAGCACCATTTAGAAAGAGGCCCTTGCCTGTGTGTGGGCCGTTGAAAAGTTTAAGAACTTCTTGTGGGGGAGGCCTTTTACTTTGGTAACTGATCACAAGCCGCTTGTCTACATGATGGACGGCGTGAGAAGTGGTAATGCTTCCTCAAGGTTAGTTAGATTAATTGCGAGGCTACAGGAGTTCAATTTCGCCATTCAGCACATTTCTGGTGGAAAAAACGTTACTGCAGATTGCTTATCCAGATTACCTCCTGTTGATGACTCCAGTGATGAAGTTCCTGATCTGCACGAATGTGTTGTAGCTTCTGTTGATGCTTTAGAATTCTGTTGTTTTGGTGTTGAGGAGAAGGATTGGAGTCATCATTTTTCTAATGATAGTGTTTTGCAGAAGGTTAAATCTTATGTCGCTAATGGTTGGCCTTCTGTTAAGAATTTAGAGTTACCTCTGAGAAGTTTTGCTCAGGTTTCCGAGGAATTGTCTATTCAAAACGATTTTTTGCTGAGACAAGATTTGTTCATCCCTCCTGCTGGTCTCAGGGATAGAATTATTCAGTTAGCGCATTCTGGGCATCCTGGTGTGTCTGCTCCCAAGAAGTTGTTAAAGTGCCATTATTGGTGGCCTGGTGGAAAGGTTCATTGATAACTGTTCCATTTGCATCAAGTCTGATAAGCACTGGAAGGTTGCTTCTGAACCGTTGTCTTTAGGTAGTGGTCCCACAGGTCCTTGGCAAAGGCTTTCCATTGATTTTTCTGGACCTTTCGAGTGTCTGGGTAGAGAGATGAGATTTCTCATTGTGTTAATTGATGATTTCTCCAAGTGGATTTATTTTTCTTTTGTTGAACACCCTACCACTGATGAAGTTGTATGTTTTTTGGACAACATTTTTAGGGTTGAGGGAGCACCCGTTTCTTTGATGTCGGACAATGGTGTCCAATTTGTTTCCAGTAAGATGCAAGTTTTTTTGAATAAGTTTGGGGTTACTGCTATTAGAGCTCCTCTTTACAGTCCTCGCTCAAATGGTCAGGTGGAGAGGGCTAACAGATTTTTTAAGGAAGGCGTTCAGGCCGCTTTAGAAAGCAATCTTGATGTTTTGCAGTTTCTAAAGGAGAAAATTTGGAGTTACCATTTGACTCCCAATTCCTGCACTGGTATATCTCCTTAGTTTTTAATGAGAGGCAGAGAACCCAGATGCAGGTTCATGCCTTTAATTGGCAGTGCTAAATCTAACAAGATCAGTTTGGAGGATTCAATCATTAAGGCTAGAAACAATATTTGTTCTGCTCGTGAGTCTGGTAAAGCCTATCATGATTTGTCTCATCATTCTAAAAACAAAGATGTTTCTATTGGCGATTGGGTAAGAATTATCAAACCATCTTTCACCCCCAAGGGTTCGTCTAAGTTCTCTGAACCTTTTCAAGTTGAGGATGTCACCAATTCCACTGTCTTGCTTAAGGACAAGGGTTGGTGGAGCAAGAGTTCTGTGATAATTCTTAAACCTGGTCAAGAACGTTTCTTTCCTAAAATGGGAGATGGTGCCTTGTTTGATGATATTGCTCTTTCCAATGACAATAACTATGCTTGCTCTGCTCCTGTATCTGTTCATTCCTCTGACAATGCTGAGGAACCTCCAGTTCCTGGATCTGCTCTTTCCAGTGACATTCTTGAGAAATCCCCTGTTCCTGTTCCTGACAGTGCTTGTTTACCTCTCTCTGATTTTGTGGATACTGATCTAGGGAATGACATTTCTTTGAATTCCTCTGTTCTAGATGCTCCTATTTTATCTAGAAGAAGTGTTAAATTACCTAAGACATTTTGTGATTATGTGTTAGATTGATTTTGTTTTCTTTATTTTGTTTGTTTTATTTTGTTAAGAAAGGAACATGTGGTATATGTCTTCTACCTCTATTGTAGTTCTCTTTATTTAGTGTTGTAGTTCTTTCATCTCTGTTAGATTCTTAGCTATGTAATATGGAATTCTTTTATTGTATCCTGGTGATCCAGATTCTACTTCAGTGAAGCGGTTGGAGCTGAACTGAAGAGATGCCTGGACTCTAGCACCAGTGGGTCTATTTATACCTTTAAGAATAAATAAGTTTTAAACCTAATTCTGCCTCCTGCCGCTCTTTACAATAGGCTAGTCTTCAAGCTGCGCAAGCACATTAGGATTTTATTTTAGAGCTGTGTATACTGTTGAGTTGTTTCTGACTTGAGATGGTATTACTGGTAAAAACCCAACCTTTTTCAGTGGGACAGTGTTCTGGGAGATCGAGGCATGAATTCCAATACACAGAGGAATTGGCTTTTCTTTATCCTCCAGTCCACACGAATAAGCGATATGATAAATTCTGTTAAATCAGCTTTGTGGACCATAGCATTAGGTAGAAGAAGATCCATGTCCTCAGCCACTTTGACATTTTCTGATAGACTGGAAAGTGCTGATCACTTGTAGTAATTCTGCACACGGTGGCAAGGCAGTTGGGATTATACGTTTGCAGTTTTGTTTATTTATGTCTACAGCTGACACAGCTTTTTATCCAGCAGCTACTTCATTTGTACAGTCTTGAAAAAGCACCATGGCAGTATCATGTATGCTGGATGTTCTAGACATAGAAGCGATGTCTTCAAAATCAAAATTATCAAGAGCAAAATTGTAAATCCTTTCCTGGTAAAGTGACTTTTCTTAAAATGGTTCCTGCTGGTTTTACTGCATTCTGTGAACTTATTTTGGAAGCAAGAACTTCAGTACTCAAATCAGCTGAGAACACCATAAGTGGCTTATTCAATTTGTTGTACTGACACATGTAGTTTGGGTGAGAATACAAATCTGTTGCAAATACCATTACCTTACTATTTAGATCAGCTATGGGGCTAAAAACTTCATCTTGGAAGAAATTAACTGCAGATAAAAACATGTTTGCCCTTTGAGACTAACTTGCTCTGTACTTTGTTCTTTTGGCAATCTCTTTGGCCCTTGTTCAGGTTAAACCACAATGACACATTGAAGATCCTCTGCTATCTGATCACTTGCTGGAGGTGGATAAGGGGTAGCCATCGATTTTCTAAGTAAATGGACATTGCGTTTGGTTGTTGTTGCTTTCTCAAAAGGCTCAGATTCTTGTTGTGATTCACTAGTTTCTGCAATTTTTTTACACATTTTTTCTATGCTTTTTTATCATTGTATATGATGCTTAGCAGTTGTTGTTGCAATGAAAAAATATTTGATCCTCTTCACTCATCAGTTTCAATCTATTGTGAACTTCGTCTTGCTGTATTTCTGCAACATCTCAAACTCTATTCTGTTCAACTGCAGTTGATGTTAGCTTTTCTTTCGGGTTAGTTTAGTATATGACACATTTTTCTTTGTTGAAGAAGTTATCAGATTTGTTAGTTAGCAACACTCTGTCAGGAGGCAAAGGTCCTCTGCTACCACCTGCTTCCATCAGGTTTATGATTTATCAACGGAAAACCTCCAACAAAAACAATATTAAAATAAATTACCAATATGATGACTAAAACACATCATTATAGACTACCATTTTGGAAATGGCAGAAGGGTTGCTCTAAGGAGTTATTGTCTGTATCTATAATACTACTTGACGCCCAAATCCTATGTTTTGAAACCAAAATGAAGAATATAGGTCTCAGGGTTCCTGAAATATTACATTATCATTGCAACACATCCTCCAGTTTTAAAAATGTTGTCCAGAAACATTTGACCCGGATCATCAATGTCTACCCAAGCTAACTTACTTCTCTTATGATACAAAAACACTAATCAAAAATGAAAATCTCTGGACAACCATATTTTTATAGAGGTATATCAAGGTGCCAAGACTAGTTATACATGCTGAATATCAACACATATCACCAGCGCTTCCAAATACTAACAGCCAAATCCCTACTCAACAACATTATTCATGAGAAAGATGGATTATTTAACAGTTTGCTGATGGCACTCCTCCAATATGCATTCTCTTTCTTAGACCAGATCATTCATTGCGCCACACTAACAGTATACATACAACTTTACTTTATTCCACTAGCACCTAGATGGGCAGCTAGCTATAAAGTACATGGCACAATACAAAACACTCACCTCAATATTTAAAGGCATTATAGGTATTGTACCCTCTGTCTATACCAAAGCCCAACTAAGTCCCTATGATCAAATACCTTTCATAACAGTAAACAAACTACTGGGCAGCCCTTAGAGAAACATCAGAACAGTGGGTTCCAGTGTGTGATTCTGGCTATGTAGTAATAGTTGAAGGCAGTTCGTAGTTCCTGGTATCCTTCTTGAACCAAAATAAAACGACTTTGGCATTAGACTAGTTAAATGGTAGTAACCATGCAATAGTTTGAGTATAGATTAGACAATGACCAGTACTAGAGTCTAAAAAGATAGACCATGTCCAAGTTAGATGAATGCAATAAAGTACATACACTAGCATCCCCTTATTGTGCTTAGTGACACTGGCAAATGTATTTCCAATTACAGAAAGCAAGCCACATACAGCCTGGTTCATTAAAGGTAAATGCGCTCGCAAAGGGCCAGATTCTGAGAATCTGGCCCTTTGCGAGTGCGATTTTTGCATTTGGGATTCATCATCCCAAATGCAAAAATCGGTAATAGCGAATTCGCAAATTTGCGAGGAATTACATGTAAGGAATCTCTATTTGAGATTCCTTAAATGCAATTCATCATCCATTTTCTAATTGCGAAATCGCAATTTCGGGCCGCTATTTACCGCGAGGTCAAACCTCGTGGTAAATAGCGAAAACTCAGAAAAATGCTTTTAAAAGCATTTTTCTGAGTTGCATGTTGCACACACACACACATGTCCATTGGACATGTGTGTGCGCAACACCTGTTTCAATTAGCATTTAAGGGGTGCTACAGGGTGTCCTCTGGACACCCCTTGCACCCTTTAAATCGCTATCTTATTTGCGATTAGCTAGTTGCTAATCGCAAATAAGGAATACTCCCCATTCATTCCTATGGGCCTTTTGGGCCATAGGAATGAATGGGGAGTAATTCCTTATTTGCGATTAGCAATTTGCTAATCACAAATAAGGAATTTGTAGGAATCGCAAAAAATGTTGCTATTCCTACATGAATACCGTTTTGCGAGTCTGGAATAGCGATTCCTTATGATTCGCTATTTCAGACTCGCAAAACCTCCCATTGATGAATCAGGCTGTTAGAAACAAATAGTCTACAATCAAATGTTTTTAAAATGTGTCTTGCCTAAAAGCTTTGCTTCCACCAGTCATGTTATTTTACACTTTATAACACTGAAGCAGAATTTCCCTATAAACTTTAATCATTTGACAATATGAAAAACAGAGGTCTGCAGCTACCAACGTATGCTGCTTTACTTGCTTGCAAAGAAAATTAAATAAACCATAGTTGCATGGCATTTCCTGACAGGCACAATTTCTTTATTATCATTATCTTTCTGCAAAACAAAAATGTATTTTTTAGCACAGTACGTTGATGTAGACTATAAAGCATCCAACGCCAGAGACAATGAAGGCTTTTTTAACTTACCAAGTGTACAAATCTTCTGAATGCTGAGACCAATATAAAGAGCTTGGATGCCTGTATGGCAAAGAGGACAAATAATGAGACAGAGGTATACCATTGCAGGTACATTTGGTGAATGATGGAAGCAGACGGGAAGGCATACCAGTAGTTGATGTAGGCCTTTGTCTGAATTACCTCTGAGATTGTGAATGTGGTTTTGATTTCAAATTATAAAGAGACCCCAATTTGGCTAGTGAAATGATGCTGCAACTCTCTTTGACTATATATTGACCTGTCAAGAGACTGAGGGTAGAGCCCACGCTTGGATGCCTGGGATCCCACCACTGTCATCAGCAATTACTGACATTGAAAAGGAAATGAAGATGAAGATTTCTTCTAGTGCACATTGTTGTACACATATCTAACGTAATATCTAGATAGACTGTATCTGTGATATTTGACACTAATGATGATGGCACACTTCATCACAGGTTCAATTATATGCCAATGATGCTGCATTTCACCCAGAACTTTTCAAATTGTGGTTGCTGGTGACTTAAGAAAGTCAAGTACTAAGAAATTCAAAGATTGTGTTCTTTAACTTTATTAAGGAGGACACTGTATGGTACACTGCTTTAGTGATAATTGCTTCACTTTGTGTTCAAACATTGAAAATGAGAGAGGGCTGTTTTGCAGTTGATAGGAAATACCCTAGAAATGCCAACAATCCCTAAAATACTAGTGAAATTGTATAAGCTATTGGCAATTTATTAAATGATTTGTCCTGTTACAAATTGAATACATATCATATATATTGGATGTGTTCCTAACATATAAAAGCTGAGTTTTTAGCTGAGGACATATTCTCTAAATACAACTTAGTATCAGACTAGTAGAACACAGACATTTAATTCTTAGTTTTGGCAACTAAAAATTGGACTAATTCAAGAGAAGTGATCAAATATTTTTCGTTTACCCTAACCAAATAACTGATTTTGGCCAATGTGATAACCAGATGTTTTTCTGGTTAGGAATTGATTTGAAAATGTGTTGGTATGATTGATTGGTGACACAGTATGCCACCTTGTGAAAACCTGTAGATGAAGTTCACACAAAAAAAATGCTGTGAGATTGTTCCTGATTATTCAAGATCTTTGCTTACAAAAACGTGTTTGCGCTTCTTCTCTTGTCAGCATTCACACGCCCCTAGTAAATTCAGACCAAATTTTGAGGCTTCATCATTATAATTTTAAAGCTCTAGGAGGAACCTCACTACCAAAAACAAATCTCTCAGATCTATTTCACCTTGTCTGCGAGCAGTATGATAGGTACAAATATTTATGGTCCCTTTACTCATGTTCACTAAGTTAACACTACATCATGTTAGACTGGTGTTCTTGCTATTAAACATAGAATTCTAACCTTAGAACCCAGCTTCAGTTCTTAGCTGGGACTAAAAGACTATTGTGGATTATTTCAACATATACATCAACTTTAGTCCACAAATAATTTCTTTAGAAGTATTATTTTTAATTATAGAAACAATCAGATATATTTCAGTGGGTACTGCACCAGATGAACCAAACACAGGAAATCAGAGCAAGGTGAGCCTTAAAAACAACAAATCAGAAAAATATTTACCTAATATTTTATACAATAAAGATCAATTGAATATTAATTTCTCTCTTAATTGTCATCTGTGATTGCCATGAAATTTGTAACATTTCCGTGTATAAATATCAGCTCCATTAGAAAGATCAGGTGTGAATTACAATCATTGAAGACTCAATTTAATAATGAAGCCTGAATAAGAAGGTGTTAATGTACTTAGCATTTCTGCCATAAAATGTGAATGAAGTAAAACATCAAAAGCAACTTTCTTTTCCCTTAATGGGATTTCTTAGAGATATAATTCAGAAACCAATGTAAATGCCAATATAATTGCTGCATTCTGGCACTTGAAATCAAAATAGAAGCAAGTGAACGAGTTTTAGACATGTAAGACTAATATAATTATATAGTAAAAGTTCAGAATTCCCATATTAGATATATATTATATACATTGGCCAGAGCAGATACTCACTAAAAAGAAAGTCCCTTGATAGTAGTATGGTTTTTAAAATGTGAAACATACCTTCCTTTACATCTTGTCATCTAACACTAAAACATTTGACGGAACATAAAATGCCATCCTAACTGTGCATTTGAAATGCCAGCACTGCAGAGGTTCAAGGATGAAGTGACTCGGACTGTAAATGGTGCAATATATAGAGTGAAAGCAAAGGACAACACTGACTGCCTTTACTACTGAGAATGTGATAAGTCACTGACTTCCAATTTTCAAAAACATTTTCTCCTACCATATCATCTTTTAGATAAAAGGTAAATGTGTTCTATAACATTATTCATTAAAAGTCCTTTCGCTGAATTGTTAAACGTGTAAAAAACCTTCTATTTCTGTTAGTCAAACATAAATTATTTTCAACTGAACTACTTACATAACCCTGTAATTTTCTATGTAATTATTTTACAGATTTTTCCAGCTGTTCAATGCACTTTACATGTTAATAAAGACATGAAAGGATTCTGTTTTTGATGCTCCTCCAGTACTTACATCTTGGTGCTCTGTATACTAATCTAAATTACCCATATTCTGTATATTACTATAGCAAGATGTGTGGCCTAGTTGAAGAAGCATGCCATTAATGGGCATCAGCTAATTCCATAAGGTCCAGGTAACACAGCAACACACTAAACCAATAGCAAACTTCATCTAAAGTATGGTAAACTGCAACTTATCCAGTGAACACTGGTGAGTACTGTTTGGATAAGAAGATCCACCTTCATTAATGACTGCCCTATTAGCAAATCTGAAACAAGACCTATAAGTAAGTTATGGCCTTCAAAAGGACTAAGAGAATGATTTTAGTAGTGGGCATAGGATTTATGTGCTCCTTCGGAAGTAAAAAAGCATGGCTTCATCGTGAAGATACTTCAGACTGTTTACAATGTTCTCCATTAGCAATATTTAGGTTGTTTTGAATCCTTTCACATGAAGAAGAGAGGGTAGGTCAATGAATGTGATTTCATTTTGTCTGCCATTAAGTGATATGACAAATGACTATAGAAAAATATATTTCAAATACCAGGCACCTCCTATAAGGCAGAGTGTTTCTGAATTAGCATTGTAGCACATGAGGCAGATGCTAGCAACCCATAGCAAGCTCCAGATTAAAAATGCCATCAAATATTCATGGTTGCTGAAAATATGATGATGAGTACATTGACTGTCATTTGCTTATAGATTGATAATCCCAGGAATATATTATTTTGGGGGAGGGTGTACCTGATACACATAATTAAGAATTATAAGTAGTCCGATATCTGTAGAGCACAACATATCCCAAACAGAGGAAGTGATGTGCCACTAATCAATATTTCATATTCACATATTCTTTGCACGTTGGTAGTTGGACACAGGAGTAAGAAAATAAATTGAAAGTCATTTTACAAACTGATGCAAAATGAGCTTGGTGGCATACGTTCAAACGTTTCTGCTTGTAAGAACTGTTTCGAAGTCAATTGGTGGCAATTCCTTTACTTTTCTAGGTGCCTATTCCAAATGAGATCTGTGCCATATGAAATGTTTAAACAGGTCACCCAAACTACATCAGCTGTAGTTGTATTGTATCAGCAGCTACTGCCAGAAAAAGCAAACATGTCTGGTATACCTTTTTACCATGCTTTGTGAGGTTTTAAGCTCACAAGAGGACATCATTGTTGTTGCCCATTCAATAAATATAACTGAACGTAAAAATGTGTGAGCAGACTTGGACCACAACATCTGTATATATTTGGGATGAAAAATTAGTGATGGTTGAAATTTTGCTGTGGGAAAATCAACCCTCCCCAGGCATCTGAGCATGGGCTATAGCCAACCACATCTTTAATTCCATTAAATGACCACATCTTTGTCCAGTACTTTTGGTCATGCCTGGGGAACACATGACTTCATTTCAGCTAGATAATATGGATGGGGTGGTTACAATTAGATTTAAGTTGCACAGAAGTCCTGCCTGATCATTTGGCCTGAGTGCCAAAGTGGGATACATAATAATCTTGCAGCAAAACGTTACAAAAGATTTGGACTCCCATGCATGCATGATCATGTAGTACTCATTGTCAAAATTGACTTTCCCAGATCATTGCAGAACTTTGAAGATCTCTACCCCCATCAATGCATCAAAGCAAACTTTCTCGTTCATAGAATATTAATATTTTGGTTGGTGATAAAAACGCAATTTGATGCAGACAGGGTTTGTAGATACTGTGTAATACAGAGAGGGAATTCAAACTGCCAAGTTAATGATTTGTGGCCTGCACTTGTAAAAATGGGTTAATATATTGATCCTTAACCAGTGCTGAAGGATTGTACATTGTCTTTTCATGCAGAGGGTTTTGCAGTGCGAATCTGTAACAGCATGCTGCAGCCAAAACTAATACACCTTGCAGGCCAATTTTAATGAACTACATGCAAGTAGTTAACTTGCTATCATCCGCTTGAAAATATATGAAAGCTAGCAAGCCAGACCATATATTATGTAGGTAGTATAGCAGTCAACAAACATGGAAAAGAAAATACATAAATGTTTTAGATTTTCTTTTTAAGCGGTGTTAACGCAGAAAATTATTTTATGATTGGCAACATTTTCCCATTAGTATTTTGCACACAATGCTTCCAATTTATAACACATGTACATTGAAGTTATCCATTAGATCTAAATATGTCAGTATCAACAGATTGAGGCAGACTAGATCCTTAAAATGTTTTCACGAAAACCAATGATATGAAGATTAGATTTATGTCAGTATATCTTCTGAGGCTACCCTAGAAACCTGAAACAGATTTGGAACTCCTGAATTTATATTGCACATTAGTAAATTATGCAGTTTGTTCTGGACCCTATTGTTGTCAGTGCTACTCTGTGGTCTGTGACAATTTTAATCAGTGCCACTGGCCCTTAAATTTGTATTGATTTCATGCAATTGATATATTTAACTTTCCTGTAAGGCTATAGTAGATCACACAGAAAAATCACCAATGTCGTAGGAGTGAAATGTTATATGTGGACCACCCACTTATATGAAAAAAACGTAGGGCTGCCAGGATCGCTTAAAGGAACTGAAGTAACGTGGGAATAAAAAATAATTTGCCATCTCCACCTGGGAAATGCTAGCAGTGTTTCTGAAAGGGATTTCGTACCCAATTTGCCTTTTGTGATTTAATGGTGAATTCATATTTTTGATAACTTATATTTAAAAGGAACTTCACAAAAATGTACTTTAGGCAACCTGAGCCAGTACTGAAAAAAAACAATGATTCCACTTATCATGCCTCCATAACCATAATATACATCTGTGGCTGGTAGTAGCTGATCTTGACTCAGAAGACAATGGCTTGCTTCTGAGCCCAAGAAGGTGTTAACTGCTGTTAACTGCTGACCACATACCAGGAGTTAGCTATCTGGGAGTGGACAGGAAAAATTGACAGAACAAAACACAAAGCTTAGCACTATCTCTTTTAAGTTGGAGATGCCCAGGAGCTCATCTAAACAGAGGAGTGGCCAAGGAGCTGAAGAAAATTGAGCCTCATGGCAGACATGCTCGACCACATTGATACTAGGGTGTGTGAGTAATTTCATGGTAAAACAACGAGAAAGTACTGCAAAATGAAAAGGGGGGCGGTAACAAAATAGTACGCATTAGATGGTACAATGTTCCAGTTACTGGCTAGCACCCAGAATAAATCTGGGGCCCCAACCACCACCTCCTCAGAAGATTCCCAGACCTGGGAAGACTCCACCTGAAGAAGAACGGCCCTGTTAGAAGAAATCTTCTAACTCCTGTTGGATAAAGGGCATACCCAGGGACTTAAGTACTGCTTACTCCTGTTGGCATGCATTGATGGAACATACTCACCAAGGATCAAATGATTGGCACCATGTTTCCCTGCTTCAGGGACACAAAAGGCAGAAAGATGTCTGACTCCAAGAGGGCCCAGGTAACCACAGAGGAATGTACTGTGCAGGAGACCTGACTGGATAGAGAACTGGGGGCAGATGTATCAAGCCTTTTGCGATTCGCAAAGGACGAAACTCGCAAAAGGCATTTTAGCATTTTTTCATATGCATAAAAAAAATCGCAAAATAAGAAATCGCAATAATTTGCGATTCCTTATTTTGCTTAAGCATTTAAGGAATCGCAAAGTTTGCGATTCCTTAAATGAGATGTATGTAACTTTTTGAAATAGCGAATTAGTGTTAAGAAATCGCAAATTACCACCAACTGTAGTTGGTGGTAATTTGCGATTTCTTTTAAAAATGCCCTATTTGGCATTTGTGAGGGTGGCATGTGACACACATACATGCCCATAGGGCATGTATGTGCGCCACATGCACACACCTGTACATTTCAGGGGTGCAGCAGGGTGTCTTTGAGACACCCCTGCACCCTTGAAATAATTCTCAAATTGTGATTAGCAAATTGCGAATTCGAAATTTTGAGAATTCCTATGGGCCTTCTGGCCCATAGGAATGCATTGGAAATTATTCCTTATTTGCGAATTCGCAAAATGGGAATTCGCAAATAAAGAATATTAAGGAATCGCTAAAAAATTGCGATTTTGTACATACATTCCATTTTGCGAATTCTAAATAGCGATTCGCAAAAAATCGCTATTTAGAATTTGCAAATTGGAATCTTGATACATCTGCCCCCTGGTTCCTAAAAGCCTACGTTAAGATTTTTAAGGCTGCAAGACTGACCAGAAAACGTCTCCAATAGACATTTGTTTATTTCTCTAGAGAACCAGCACAAGGTGTTGAGGCTTGTCCAATGAGGTTTACCCAAGGTGGGCAAGACAATCAGGTTTTCCATGTTCAGAGCTTTTTACCATGTTGAAACACTTCCTGTAGGACCTCCAAGTAAAGGTGTCTGGCCTAGTGGAGCTCCACACGCTTCTAGGCATGCCCCTATTGGGGGATTTCAAATTTTTTAAAAAGTGGCTAAGTCCAAAGGCAAAGCCTTTCACGGTGGTGAATTCAGCCAACCAATGAAGCACCCTTAGCAGCCATGGAATCCGACCCTGTCCGTTTTACAACTTTTGTTGCCAAGAGCAAAGGCTCCAGCAGGAACTCAACAAAAAAGTATTCAACTCCGAGGGACCCTCAGCGTCCATGTCCTTGGACCTAACCCCATTGGAAAATGTAAGAAAATAAAAACTTTTATATGAATAACACACTTTAAGCATTCTACTACTACTCCACTGCAATTGAGCTGAACTTCCACACATCTGCAATCTGTCGTTTTTAATGGTGCTTTACTTTGTCTAGGCACCTTTTGCCTTATAATGTAAACAGACTACACAGGTCCACCTTAAACTATTTAAATGATGTTGGTATATTATTGCTCATAACATTTTTCTCTATTTTTCTAATTTGGTTTGTTAATATCTTGTGTTGTTTTCCTAAGTTTAAACTACTTAGTACTGCTTGAACGTAACACAGACTACTCAGAGGAGTGCCCATTGCTTGTGCCATAGCTACAACAGATAAAACAGAGATTCTCCCAGAACTGCGCTTTGACCTAAACAGATTATGTTTGTACACTGGCAGAATTCACTCCCTCCCAAATTATTCAGTCAGTTTCTGACAGTCCTAAAAACATTATTTCTTTGTGAAATTATCACATTTAGTAAGTATACAGAATATCAGACTAACAATAATATCAGCGTACCAGAAGGCATATGCAGTCCAAGATAGAGTGAGGTAAAAATGTTAAAGTACATATCCCATACCAATAGTGTTAAACTACATATCCCATACACTTAAACACTCTACTATCCAGTCTCAATACTCTGCCTAAACTGTCCATGCTAATGACCCACAGTGCCTGATACGTGAAGGTAAACTATGATATAACCTCTGTTATTTGAAAGAATATTTGTTCAACATTGATACTCAGGGCCAGGATCCATCCCAGATTTTTGGACTATCCAGATAAGAAAGGTTTACTAAATAGAACTAAAAAACCCTAGTCAGTGTATTATCCTTATATTCTGGCATCAAACCTGTTCTCGTGTTTGATACCATTCCTTCAAACATATAATTTTAATACATTTTTGAAAGGTAAACATAATAATGCATTTAACTTTTTGGAGACTAAGCCCCCCAAAAGCACAAAATCAGAAGAGCGGTTATGCATGATGAAAGCGGTCCATACAGAGTACCACTGTATTGCAAGCCCATACCAAATGCACTTTTCTTTGGATATTTGTAGGGTGTAAGACAGCACAGAATCATCATGGCTTCACGTGATAAATACTTATCTCACATAAAAAGCACTTGCTACAAGTTTCAGTAAACAAAATTAAAGACACAGATAGTTACTAAGACGTTAAGCGTGTTACATGCTTCTGCTAGCTTTACTTGCAAGTGCCCATTGGTTTTCAGTGCTAACAGGTATGGATCTAAGTGGCTAATAACCAATACAGCTGGGCAACTGGTAGTTACTTTGGCTACAAGTTTCATCTTATTTTGAGGAGTGATATCTGATTAGAACAGCTAAAGGGCCAACCAAAGGCAGAGTTTGATGTAACCTAGATCAACAATTTACAAGCCTTTCCTATTGGAGCAGGATCATGGTGTAATAATGTTCTCATTTGCCCATCATGGCTTTGCAAGACATTCCATTGGAGCCTAGTCTAGGAGTACATTGGTTGGATTTTTGTAGTATCAAACTTCTTATGTTACATTATCAAATTGTGACTCCAGCTATTCATCTTTTTGGGAAAAGACAGAGAAATACTTTTTCCACTCATTTAAATTGTAATTTAAAGTCCTCTTTAATAGTAAAGATGGATTTTAAGTCATTATTCTGAAAATGCAATTTTTAGAAAGTTGGCATGTTTCTTCTTAAACCAAAAGTGCCTTTCTGCCAGTGTCCAGGGTCACATGGCTGTGAATGGCTCTCCTGTTGTCTATTCCTTTCAGACATGGGGATAAAAGTGCATTGGATGTGGGGCAGGGTGTTCCTCTGCTGAGCAGGATATCCTTTATACTCAGCCTTCCTGGACTTCAAATTGTAGCCTGAAGTCTGCACCCACCCTCTTCCTGAAGTCTGAGGCTGCCTGTCACTGGCAAATGCAGCTCAAACATAGGCCTGCCTGCCTGTTGTTACCCTAGACAGCTTGGGGCCAAGCACAAGAAAGGGTAATGGTTATGGTAATGGTTAGACAAAGGGGCCACCCTTGACCCACAGGCTGGCACTAGGTATAATAACAGCACCTTTAGAACCTCTCATCAGAACTCTCTTAAACATGTGGAAGATTCAAAAAAGGGACTGCCTTCCTGTCTGAAGAAGGAAGACTAGACCAGCTTGCCTTCATCCCAGGGCTTACCAGAAGTAACTTCAAGGGTCAGTTTGTTGACCTACTGTTTGAGCAATAGGGACACAACAAATATCCAAAGGCCTCCCTGCAACCGTTTTGCTGAACAGCACCACTGGGACCTGCCTGAGCCCAGCTGCTGGCCTCTGCTGCAGTGAGGGCTGATCCCCAAGAGGTGCACCCTAAATCCTGGATCCTGGCATCACAGTGAATCATTCCTTTTAAAACTGGCAACATCCGCACTCCAGGGAAGAATCCAGATGTGTGTGGCTCTTTATGACCACAAATGGGTTTCTCATTACAGTAACGGTCACCGTGTCACCAGCCAATGTGAAATTCCAGTAGTGACTGCCCACCAACGCAAAGCTCCAGCAATGACTACTCCTTGAGTTGACAACAAACTCCTCACAGGCCCCGCCAATGCAAAGCTCCTGCTGAGGTTCTGCGCATTGACACAGACTCGAGAAAGTAATCTCTTAACCACGATGAACCTGGTCCATGAATGTGACCTGGGCTACATCGTGGTAAGCCTGAAATTGTACCTTTGACCTATGCCAGTGAAATCAGGTGCCCACGAGTGGTGCTTTGTGCCTTTCAGTGCTATTTCACCTAGGACTTTTTGATAACTCTGGGTCTACTGATTGGATTTATGTCATTTCTATGTCATTTTATGTATTACATTTTAGTCTAATTTTCTAAATTGGTTTTGGAAGTTTCATGTGCTGTGCTTTCACTGTCTGAGTACTGTATTAATAATTTTCACGTTACCTCTAAGTTAAGCATGACTTCTTTTGTGCCAAGCGGCCAGAGGGAAAGGACTAAGCACAGGTTTATTAAGTGACATTTGTGGTTCATCCTGACAAGGAATGTGTTTATTATTTGAGTGGGTCTTCTGTCCCTCTAAACTAATAGCCTAATTTCTTGCATAATGTGATTTCCTTTATTGTACTATTTTCCTTCCAGTGCTTTCATGTGTTTTTTTTTGCAAAATTAAATTAACACTAATTTTCTCTCTGTGCAGACATTGACAAATCATTCAGTGAATTCAAACCAATGTTTTGTCTGTGGTTTTATTTTTCTATGGTATAATTATTTAAAGTCAAGTATTGTACATACAAAACATACAATCTTGGTTATGCTTAAATATCCATGCTAAGTATTATTATGTAAATTACGCATTCATTTATACATATATTCTCTCTTATTTAGGTTGGTTGACCATTGTTGCCAAGATCATACCTAAGTAAATAAACATTATAGATTAAGGCCACCATGCACTTCCATAATAGTATTGTTGTTGTTCCAAACTTGGAGTCACTCGCCTAGTATGTACCAATAATTTGAAGTGATATTTCTGTGGAGTATAATTCTGCATGCATCTGTTTTAAACTCTGAAATATTTGTTTTAATCTAGCTTTGTTTGCTCTATGAGCACTTTTATATTACTTGTGTGCTCAACACTGTTTACTATGGGTCCCAAACAACCAATTTCAGTCAATAATTACTAGTGAAATGCGAATTTGATCTGTTAAGGTGCTCACAATAAGGCACATTTGTTAACTCATCTACAGCTATATGGGTGTCTAAAGCTGTATCCTTTCTTGCAAAATCTATTGCCTATATTCTCCCTTGGTTTGTCTAATACGTACGTTTGTCATTTATTTGCAGTCATTTCTTATTAAATTGGTCTTTCCTTAAAAAGCATGAATTTTAATGCTCTATCACACTGGGTCTTTCACCATATTTTACCTTCATCTTATATTTCCTCTTCTACATGTCAGGCTCCACCATTTTCTCAACACATGTTGCCAATATTTTGAGTCTTTTCTCATATTTTCATGTTCATTTGATCATTTGGAAAATCCTGTGTGTGTTTTAAGGTCTTCCTCATTCTTAAGTAATATCTAGCTATAGTATTTTTGTAACATATTTTACAAGAAATCAACTTATGTATCTGTACTTGGTCCTGTGAATATTAAAACATTCATAAAAAGGAACACACATGACTAACTTCTCTTTGCATTGTTACTGCTGACTCACACCTATATTCCTCATCAAAAGAACACGACCTACAGGTTCTGCCCTAATAATCTGATAACCCTTCTTCTTAAAGCCATTGTCCATGGTCAGAATGTCTCAGAGGTTGTCTAATTACCCCACTGTAAAGCTACTCCTTTTACCTTCAGTACCTCATGTCACTCTAATTCCTTATCCAGAGCACTTGTCTGGAGTAAGAGCATTTCAAGGAAACAATGCCATTACACCTCATATGATATAGTTCCTTTGCAGAGTAGCTCTGCGTCATGGAAAGCGTTCTTGCAACTCTTTGTGTGGGACCATGGCTCAAATGGGAGAGTCCGGACCCCACTAATACATAGCTGGCCTACCTCCTGTGACCTATTGTCATAATTCACAATCAAGTTAAGGCCTGCAAGGGGAGATATTAGTTCCTCAGAACCAGAATTCCATCAAATTTCAAGGGGCCTCACCAAAGGAAGCAGCCCAGATGTTCTATAGATATTCACCACTCTCTTTTGACCCTTGGATGGACAATACCATCCATTTCCTTGAGATTTGCCTTACATCCTGCATCAGTAATATGCCAACTGTGACCCATGATCGCACCATATATGGTGATAAGTGGTGAAATTCTCCTTATATGGCACTATTGAGCAAGTTTTGTATTTTAATTGTGATGAAATGTGTACATTTTATGTCATTTTCTTGTGATGACAACTTTTATGGTTTTATATTTCTGAAACCGAATAAAGTTGAATTGATTGATTGATTGTATTAAAATGGTGAGCAGTACACTACTGTACAACCATTCCAAAAAGCAGGTTGTATGTTTGTTTTTCTTTGCATAAGTTAGGTTTTGTTGATTTATTCACACTTCTTATAGATACTGCTCATGATGTAAACAGGCCATTTCTCATAAAAAAGGGTATAGCCGAGAATCACAGCACACCATACCTTGGGCTCATTGTTGAGCCTGTGATTTTGGTTTCCAACAGCTTCCATCTATTGGGCAGATACTTTAGCATGAATTGGTTTGTTACTACTATTAGAAAGCACTCTTTTGGCCTACAACATCATTTTGCACTGGAGTGCACAAGGACATTGGACTTCCAAGAGTGGGGGTTTAGTTTAGCTGAACAGAGGACGGGACTCATGCCCAAGAACTGTTTAATCAAACCACACACTATAAGCTTAAACTCAAAATCTAGAAGTACAAGTGCCTATGAGCAGATCATACTTAAATTTCCATTGATTGAATGGAGTAGTGTGCCCATATTGGAAGCACCTGTTGTGTTTTACAGAATCTTTAGATGTTTCTCAATTAATCAACAACAGGAATATACCTTACTTTACTGTTCTACGTAATGTAACAAAGTCAGATCATTTGCTTAATCTGCTTGAGGCATTATCTGAAATGTTCAGTTTATAAATCTATCTCCCCAGCCAAATATGCCACCTAATCCAAAATGCAGATCTTCACAATATTTTGGGCCTCAATAATTTGATCCACGGCTTTCTGGTAGCTCAATGTTTTGGACTCAATAATATTATGGAATGGCACCTCCTGTGTTGAAAGAATTAAACATTTTGCTCAATGTCATTACTACATTACCTATATTTCAATATCTTTGGTGAGGTTCTGAATAGTAAAAACTTTGACTCACTGCAGTTCTATTAGATGGTGGCTACCATTCCAATGTCTTTTCCTTTATGGTCAGTTATTGTAATGAACTTATTTGAATGTTTATTTTTTTAGGTGAGTGTACACAAATCCATAAAAGCATATTGGTGGTACATATTATGGAAGTGCCAATTTGCATGGTCCTTAGACTTGCAAACTCACAAATTATTGCTAGAAATCTGATGAGATGTGCAAAGTGTAATGCTTGCATGTTTTTTTAAATAAACAATATGAAAGAGATACTTTTGTTGTCCATTTGCAACAGTGAGACACCATTCTAGTGCAGGACAGGAGGTGGACAGCTAGCATGTACCCACAGCAGTACTCTCCCCCACACTTGTCCCTGCTGCTGGGAGTCATCACCCAGCTTCCCTTGTTGCCCTTGCTTGAGCTCCTAGACCGCAGACCTCCCTTTCCATGCCCTCCACCCCATACCTTATATCTGAGCATGGAGGAGCTGCAGCGGCATTCCTCTGGTATTCCTGTGGCAGGGCCAGACGCGGACTGTGCCGGTAAGAGCGTTGGGACATTGGGTCCGGTTGGGGGGGATTTCGTCAGACAATGACAAGGGAAAATGAAATAAATTATTGATTTTCCTTCATCGTCATTGAAAACCTCCAACCCACCCACCACACCGCTCTTACCTGCACGGGCCGCGGCTGGGCAGGACTTCTTTACCGTGGGACATCCTGCTCCAGGAAATCTGGTCCTTTACAGCCTGCAAGGTTTTAGCTATATCTCGGATGAAGTCAGCTGAAGTGGGAAACATTAACTCAATGAATGAAGCTGCAGATCTCAAATGTCAGAAATTCTGTTTAGGATATGCTTGAACTCAACCTATTTCTGAAAGACCGGGGCTTTTTACTGTGTTCTGAATCGCCAACAGTGAAGGTTTTCTTACTTATAAGAAACTAGTTATCAGGTGAAAATGTAAAACATCAAAGAGGTGTTTTTTTCACTTCTTTTCTGCTGATGCTTCTCTAGCACAGAAAGGTTACAAACAATTAAGTTTTAGAGAACCAAAAGCTTTCATTTATTTTTTGTCATTGATGACATATACTACTTAAGGCTGTTTGTGTTTCAAGAACAATGACATGTCTCATACTGGAAGCTCATTTATGCGGCCCTGGTGCAATGCAGTATTAACCATAGAACGTCATGCCTTGAGTGACGCTGGAATAAATAATACATTGCTATTATTAAGCATGAAAATGTAGCCTTCCTTGGGTAAATAATTTTCCTTCACAAAATAAATATGAAGCAACAGAACTAAATTGTGCAGTTAGTGTAAAAAATAAGCAAAGGTAAGCTTGCTTGTTAGAATGTAAGCATGCAATTCATTGTATCCAATACATATACATCTGTGTGTGTCTGCACACATCGTGTGGCATGCGGTTAAATAGAATATACAAATGTATGGGAATGGTTATACATTAATTAGAATAGAAAACATTTATATAAAAGACAGAGCTAAAAATACCACCACCTATCCCTGAAATCCACGAATCCTTTACACGTTTCGAGGAACCACTTCCTGTGTTCTCTTACTTTATGTCCCACGGTTGATTTCAGAACATTTCACTTGGTTATTCCACAACTGATTTGCACATAGGTCAACCTCTGTTAATAGGCATTACACATCTACATTCAACAGTATAATGAAGGAATCAAAGAGCCATGCATAATTGTTGTGTACATGGAGCCCTTATCTAATATTCAGCATAATACATTAAACAAAATAGAGTGTATAAAATACTCTTCAACACTGAGTTCAGATGTCTCACTTTCTCCTGGTCCTGACCCATGCATGCAATTTAAGAAATTCAAATATGGACCCTGCCTTGTATCTTTAGGAATCTCCTAAATCCACATTGCATGTAGTATTGTTCAATGGAGAATCCATATCACACTTCTATTCTGTAGCAAAAATCAGCAGACAATTTTCACTAAGTCTAAGCCTGCTTTAGGTATGTTTTCTCCAGGCTTAAAATGAATAGTGGATGGCAGAGCATACAATCAATCCATATGATTTTAACCTCCTCTTTCAGTACTGTGAAAGAGAAGACTGAACTTGGCTACTTGATGGGATCCATGATGTATCTGGACCAGTGCCAATGTTTCATGCAGAACTGTGCCATGAGGCCCTTATGGGTGAGTAGCCATGCTATATGAACCCCTGATTAATTGAGTGATTTAAATAAATTATATCAATGGTGTTCAGGCATGAAAGGTATTATCAGTCATTACCTGATAAAGAGCAGTGAAAATATGATTCCTGACTAGGTTGGTTTGGCACCTCCTCCTTGCTGGTAAAGTAAAAGTTTGCTATTGTAATGATGATAATCATTGAAGTATAATGCCAATGCACAAATCTGACAGCAGTATTTCTGGCCAACATCAGTCACGGACTATTTCTCAACTACTTGATGGCAAAGCAAATGCTTCAAGAACGGGGAGGAAATACACTTTCTTGGATACCATTACTTCCCCATGGACTTCCTGTGTTTGTGTCCCTACAGGTGGGAGATTGTTTCTATGAGCACTTGATAGGGTGTTTACACTGTATTGCCTCAATAAATAATCTGGTTAGTCCACAGTAAAAGCATTAAGCCATTTTGTAATAATTTGTCCCTGTTTGACAAATCTCAATAAAACTTTGGGAACAGTGTCATCCACATTTAACAGACTCTACAAGCTTTTAGACAACTTAGTCTAAAGTGAATTTGGTTACAAGAGAGGGCCCCAAAAGGCACTTTTCAGATTTTAAGTCCGATATAGAAATGATACCCAACACTTAAGAAAACTAATATTATGCAGATCAACGCCAATCTTGGTATCAAGACAGAGACCAAAGAATTATGTGTTCATTTGTGACTGGGACTAAATGTGTCCAGCACATTTTTAGATATTTTCCAAAACGTGTGGTGCAAAGTCTGTATATAATGGACTATTGCAGCAAGAGGAGTCAGAACAAGACCAGTCCAAAGACCATGCCCTATGCCAGAGTTTCTTGCTCATAGTCTAAAGCCTTCGCTACTGGGCTTCAGGGTCAGGAGAATTTAGTAGAAGGGCTGGTCTAGGCTACTGATTACAGTCATCTACTGAGCCTGACTCAAAGCAGAGAGCTGTGATGAAAAGAGAAGTGGCAATAGGTTATAGCTTAAACCACAGTCTGAGCAAAAAAGAATGCTTAGCACAATTAAAGATCATGTCCAGAGGGCTCTGGTGTCAAGTTGAGTGTGTGCAGGGCACAGCATGACTAATTATCCACAGCCCCATGTCACAGTAGATTGTGTACACTGTGGATTTTGATGTTTTGAAGACCTGGAAAAAGATAAAGATACATTCCACACACTGTGCCTAGAGCCTGTTATACCTGGCTGAAGAATAGGTTGTGTGTGCTCAGGAAAAAGAAGAATGCAATGAATTGTCACAAAGATCAATAGCATTAAAACATTTGACAACCCATACATTCCTAGACATAAATGTCAGTGTGAAGGGTGACTGAATTACTTTTAAAAGTTCAGCGACTGCTGATATACGGGACATATGGTGAGCTATGCATTTATAATTTAATCAATCCACTGCTCATTGTCTCACAAAGGAAGATACATATGACACTAACAAATGTTATCATTTATGGTGCCACTTGTGCTGTCACATAGCACACCTCTTGGAATGATGAGAATCTGCAAATATGTGAACGTCTAACAGAATTGCTACAAGATCCCACTCCTTGTACTTCTTCCATAGATAACAGTCACTAAATTAACTCACTACCTAACCATTCAAAACATTACTTTCCACAGTCAAACAATAGCCAAACATGCTACCACCTTACAATATGAATATTACAGTGAAACTTAAATATCAGTCTACTTCTCTGGTAAAATTTAGAAAACATGATCAGACATCACAGCAGTTAAAATGAATGCTAAGCCAATGATCAATCTTAGAAAGCACAATCACTTTTGGTCATCCACTAATGAGTTGGTCCTTAACACAATCTAGACAAAATGCTGGCCTCCCTCTCACAAATCAAACCATTTTGTTTGTAGATGACCCACTATTTGCAAAATGTATTAAGAGAATGAGCCAATGAGGCCACCCATTCCCCTTATGCAATTCACTCTTCTCTAATTATGGATCTAGTCACTCTTCTCTCACAGAAACCACATCTGAATTAGTAAAACAAGATGAACTTTAAACCAGTTCTGAAATGACCATCACTAGGAAAATGGTTTCAGAACATATTGGCCAAATAATAATACCACGTCATCTCAAAATCCAGACTAGTAATGCTATATCAGCTATGTTATAGGCTTACATTATAACTGTGGCATGCATGGTCATGGTAATGGACGATTCTGTGAATAAAATTGACATGGGTGAAGCTCACTTTCTGGTGTGTGTGGGTCTCTCAGTCCATCTTCATTGTTGAAACAGTAACGGAAATGCTTTCAACTTTAGTGGAGCTAGATAGTACTATTTTATATTGGTTCCATTCAAGTAGGACACTGAGACCCTACATTGTTTTCATATACTATGATATATTTCCAAATATGTTCAACAGCTACATGGAAATTTTGGAAAATCTTAAACCAGCAGTGGAGTAGTCTTTATCAATATGCAGGCAAACTCTAGGAACGCTTGGTAATGTTATCTCTTAATGACTGGTAATTTCAAACTTGTGCTAAGAAAGCTAGAAAATTGGACAATTCTTTCAAATTAATGATAAACCTATCACAAACTGAATTTATGCTGCTCTATGCCTGCGGCAAACCAACAGGGTTACAGCAGAAGCTTGATATGGCTGAACCTCTATGATTTATAACTACAGTAATACCAAAAGCAACAATTCTTAAGGTTCACCCTTAATTCCCATTTATATATAAGTGACTCTATCATTAATTTAACTGACCCTGCATAATATTTACTGCATCTACTGAAGAGCTCATGATTCCATGCAATGGTTTTGGCCAAGTGTTCCTTTCATAAAAGTAAGAATGTCATACTGCTCAGCTTGATGGGTACATCTAATCCTTCATTACATGCTGTCATACATGTGACTGCCAAACTTAAAAATAGAGCTAAAAATGAACTATGAAGAAACATACATTCTGATTGCTCTCCAAAATCTTTAAATCTTGCTGCATTGTTTATAACATATTAACCGTCCATAAGAATTGTACCCACATAGCAACTGAAATTCTCTTTGAATTATCACAAAGCAGGAGAAGCAAGACGTGACTTTTACTGGAAATTGACATATTCCAAAAGCTGAGATGGCCAATCAAACATTTACCTACAATGCTCTCAAAGTGTTGATCAAGTTATGATCAGTCCATAGCCTCACTATATGCAGAAAATAATTGACTTATTCAGTATGTACCTTATACTTAATTGTTAACTACCTGTGATCTTCATTTTTTAGAATATTATTATTCTCTACAGCTTAACAAAATAGTATTTTTTTAAATTATAAATGACTACAATATATCTCAATTAAGTTCACTCTTAAAATGCATTGATAGATATGTTAATACTCAAATCATTACATGTGTTCTGTTTTGTGTTGGAATTCTTTTTACTGCACTCAAGAAAGGGAAAAAAGACCACACACTCACAAAAAAGTAAGAGCTGGCAAACAGATTTAGACAAAATGTAACTTGTTATATTAACCACTTATGCCACATAAACTCAATACTGGTATACATTTACAATATGTTATTTATCTTGCAATATTTTATAAACATATTCACTAACATACAAATAATTACAATGTTCAAAAGAATTATAATGCTATTTGCATGTTTATTCATATATTTGGGTACTTTTTTGTTATGTTGTCTTTAGTTTCAAGAACATATAAAAAATCATCACTGAATACCCTAACCTGAAATCATAAAAAATGTCCAAAATAGAAAAAGTTACCTAAAGTAAGTTTGTAAACCTTACTTGTTTAAGTCTGCATCTGTTACAAACTCTTTCCGAAGTGGTTAATTTGAGAGCTAAATAGGTGTAGTCGCTAAGTAAAGCACAAAATGATGGTACCAATTTTCCAGGTTTCATATACACGTACATCCCCTCCAAGTCCAATTCCTTAGAAACACATTTGAAAAGCTAATAGAGGGGAGTTAGGAATGGAAGACGGCTTAATGAGGAACTAACATCAGAGTTCCAACAGATGAGTAACTTTTCTTTTTCTGATATAAGACTCTTTTTTTTCCAATTCTTAGCGTTGCGATTACCAAGCACAGAAATTGTGAATGAAGTTGAGCGCATTTGCCAAACTACAAGCATTTCAAAACTTGTAGAGAGTCCTGTGAAAAGGTTTCAAAGGACTCCCTACATAAACTTGAAGAGCTGCTCACAACTTTGAGTCTTTGCAGATATCATGTAGGTTGGGCCATGCAACAACACTGCATATCTTGAAGAAAGAAGTTTCAAGGAATCCAAACAGGCATTGTCTAAATGGTGCATGTTTGAATTCCTGTAAGAAACATGGATGCATGTATCCCGAAGAAATGTGCAATACATGGCACAATGCAATGGAATTGATTCCACCTAAAATCCTTATAAATTAAAATGGCATGAGTATAGTGTGTTCATCTTTGAGCCCCACAGAACATAGGAATACCACATTGCACAATTTTCCTTCATTAAGATGAAGTAACGCAAGGGCAGAAGACAGAGAGTGGATTACTTTGACTTTGTGTAGCAAACTTAAAGCATCTTACCAAATACCATTTGCTCCTCAATTAAGGGGTGGTCAAATAGTTTTACTCAGGCAGATGAAGAAGTATAATCATTCAAAATACATTCTTCAACCGTACATTGCAAAAATGTTTGAGGGACAAGTCAAATCTGTAGAGCTCAACTGTCATCATGGAGACAATCTGGGGATGCTAGAGCAAACCAATATAAAATTAAAACTTTAATATCTTCCACCAGGTTAATCAAACAGCGTCATGGCTAGCAAAAGGCTAACCCTTTAAGCTAGGCCCATTTAGAGTTGGTCCTAAAGAGCAATAAATAGGGTCAGATTTTAGGATTAACAGTAAATAAAAGGTATATTGCAAACCAGGCTGGAATCTGGCCCTCTGGGGCCTGTACCTGCACTCCAAATTTAGGGCATACTTATGCGTACTCTGAGTTGATGTGTAACATTGGACAAAGCATCCTGGGTAATGGCTATATAATTAGACTCTGAGCAGCACATAATGGAGGGTTGGGGGCATGACCAAGAAAGAGTTGCTTCTAGGAAGGAGGCCCTCCTGAAATAGGACATGAATGAAGAAGAGCAGAATATGTTACCTACCACTTAGACATTACTTATGCCTCAATTGATCATAAAAATGCATTTAATTTTTCCCAACTAATTTCTGACCAGTAGTGCTACAGAGATTCACTGACAGTCATCTCTAGCACCTCTTATACTACAGGATTGGAGCTTAGCACCAGGCATGGAAGTGGGGCACACTCACTTGGGCGACTACATTTGTTCTTGCTGGAGGAACCCAAAACCACAGCAAACTGAAAAGTGGGAGGTGTCTGTATGGATAACTTTTCGTGTTTTCGGAAGAACTCTAAAACCTGCCCCATAAGGGCTGAGATTGGCCTCGGTATAGAGACAAAATATCGACTCCAAAATATCGACTGGACATAATATCGAGTTTTAAATATAGACTGGACAAAATATCGACTGGACATAATATCGACTACAAAAATATCGTTTTTCAGGTAAGTGAAGTAATATCGACTGTATAAAATATAGATAGCAAAAATATCGATTTTTTAATAATATATAATATTTTATAGTGTATTTTTATGTAATAATATGTGTGAATAGTGTGTATTAATGTTATAAAATATTTTATTACATGAATTTTGTTTTGATAATAATTGCGTAATGTAATTCTGTAGCGGGTTGTGGGTTTATAGGGGAATAGGGTGGGAAGTAATTTAATAATAATTAATTAATTAATATATGTTGTTGATATTTTTAATTAATAATTAATTGATAATTAATTAATATTAATTAGTTAATTAATTAATATAATTTTTAATATATTTTGTATTAGTAAATAATTGTTAATTAATTAATTGTAATTAGTTAATTACATTAATTAGAGTACATTTATATATATATAATTTTGTGTTATTTTTAAGTAATTAATTTTGAAAAAATAATATTAATTATTAAAATAATTACACCTAATGTTCTAATATATTTACTTTATTGTTATTGTTAATTAATAATTAATTGGTAATTAAATAATATTGATAAATTTTGGGTAAAGGAGCATTTTTAGGGTTCAGGGTCAGTTTTCAGTTCATGGGTAAAGGGGTATTTTTAGGGTTCAGGGTCAGTTTTCAGTTCATGGGTAAAGGGGTATTTTTAGGGTTCAGGGTCAGTTTTCAGTTCATGGGTAAAGGGGTATTTTTAGGGTTCAGGGTCAGTTTTCAGTTAATGGGTAAAGGGGTATTTTTAGGGTTCAGGGTCAGTTTTCAGGTCATGGGTAAAGGGGTATTTTTAGGGTTCAGGGTCAGTTTTCAGTTTTTGGGTAAAGGGGTATTTTTAGGGTTCAGGGTCAGTTTTGGGTTTTTGGGTAAAGGGGTATTTTTAGGGTTCAGGGTCAGTTTTGGGTTTTTGGGTAAAGGGGTATTTTTAGGGTTCAGGGTCAACAAATAAGATTTTAAAAAATTATTTTTATTATTTTCTTTTATTCTTTTATTATTATAATTTAATTTAAGTCGTTTTAAGTATATTTTAGTAATTAAAATTTAATAGTAATTTAATTTAACACTGTTTTTAATAAAGTCGATATTTTTTACATCTATATTTTTGTTAACGATATTTTGTACTCGATATTTTTGTACTTACCTGTTTGTAGATACAAACTCGATATTTTGACTGTCGATATTTTGTCCACGATATTTTGGCAAGTCGATATTTTGTCAGTCGATATTATTTCAGTGATCCATTGGCCTCATCACAGAGATCTATAACATTGCTCTGTGCTTTATGAATCAGGGATAAAGAACAGATGGATGCCTCTCAGGAATGATCATGCTCGTCATGTATAAAAAGCCTTTCCTAACAATGTGGACTAAGTTCAATGATAACTACTCAAAAACTGTTTGTTCAATCTTCAGGGACCATCATTATTTCAAAAGAAAGAGATTATCTTTAGGTACTTGTCCCACATCCACATCTGTATCCAGGTAGGACCTGCATAGCATTCTCCTGGTAGAGCACATTTGTCTCTAATGTTCAAGTAAACCCACTTGCTTCAATTGTGAAAGGCCTTAGTATTTTTATGGGTGGAACTGAAAGCTGAGAGACCCACATTATTGAACACCCAATCACAAGAGACATTTACTCTGCTAGTGTTGCAGTGCACAAACAATATTATCGACAGAGGACCTGTACCTAAGTCAATACATATCACATTTCATCCACCTTTCAAAATTGCTGACTCTATGTTTTTTTCTGATTACCACATAGTGAGTAAAGGACAGCTGATGCAGCCTTTGCATTTCTTTGGGTCTTGTCCTTTGAAGTCTACAGGCTTCATTGCTGTAGAAAGCATCAAGGTTAACATGCTCGTGGGGTGATTATTGTATCTCTTAGTCAGAGGTATATAGCTAGTATGCCAATATCCTTTTACATGGGATTACAGAGAGTCAGTGCCAGGCACTGTTAAATGCAATTCTTCCAATTCACAAGGAATGGGTTACATGGGCTTAGTCATGATGCTGTATTCCATTAACAAATTGTCGAACATTAAAAATCTGAAACGAAAGGCCAAAACATCATAAGTACATTAGGCAGTGCTGTATTGTTTCCACTTTTCAGTAGGAACTGTTCATTTGTCAGTCAACATATACATTTGGATGGTGCCAAACTGTTTCCATGCACCCCATCAGGATATGGTGGCCTATAGACCTGCTAGCTCACTGTGCCACCATATGTACCACAAAAAAATGGCAAGGTAACACATGCTTTGGGCAACCTCAGAGCATGACAACCCTGACTCCCCCAGGAATCTTGGCAACAGATCTAGAACTCTTTTGCTCAGTCACTCGGACTCTCTCAGAGAGATATACTCAAAAGGGGCATTTTGAGTATTGATTGAACTATTGTGATTCTTGTAAAAAATATATATATTGCAAGGATTAATAAACAGAAACAGACTAAAGTGATTAGCAATATGAGGACAGTGAAAAAATGAATGATTCCACTATCATGCTAAAACAGTGTATATATGCTGGGTATAGGGTACCCCTACTATGTGTTCCCTAACCTTACTTGCCTGGGTTGGGAGTTCTACCAAGAATCCCCTACTGGGTGATCTAAATTCCCATTACCTGAATTCAAGGTATGTAGATGTTGGTCACAAGTTAAACATCCCTCCTCGCAGAGGGTAAACTGGAATCAGCTAAACTGTGTTGCCAACAATATTGGGGACCTTGCAATTATAGCAGAGTGCTCTTCTAATTTGAGCACAGAAGAATGAGGTTATTTATAACAACAGCATTCGGTCATCTGTGTCGAGGCTTCAGCCAAGCTGACATTGTTTATTTTCTCTATGATAGTGCTGTCACCTTACTGATGAAAGATAAACAGCAACATGTGCACAATGTATTTTTAGGCCTTGTACCAACCTTTCAAGTTGTCGTGATAGTGTACTAACGAAGTGGTATTGTAAGCCATGTGGCTTCAGAGAAATTAATCCTCACACAAGAAAATGTGTGTCAAACGTCTTTGTTTGGAAAAAGAAGGCAACTTCAAAAACGCGTACATGTAAAATGGCAGCATTTCTTCCTCGGCCTCACCTAGCCACTTGACAGCAGGAGTTGTTAAGTGATGCTTTCAATTATAGTGGTAGAAGAATCCAGTAAAGCAGAAAAGAGCACAAGCAAAGAAAAGGATTGTGTGAGAGTCTAACATATCTCCAATCTAGAGGATTGTAAGAGGCTGGACAGAGGTGAGAGCCACCACCATGGACTGCTGAATAATAATAAAGATTACTGAAGATAAAATATTTAAGGCTGTCAAATATGTCTCTGCAGGAAGAGGATGACATAGGGGTAAGTATGG
The DNA here is from genome assembly GCF_964263255.1 of Lissotriton vulgaris. Classification (NCBI taxonomy): domain Eukaryota; kingdom Metazoa; phylum Chordata; class Amphibia; order Caudata; family Salamandridae; genus Lissotriton; species Lissotriton vulgaris. The sequence continues at coordinate 1,476,812,616 of NC_141685.1, forward strand.
AGATTTGGACTTCTAGGCGACAATTAAAGAACTACTTGAGAGGCAGTGTCCTATCCCACATCAGATTTATGGTTATTTAAGCAATAGGGTTTTTTATTCATGTTAGATTTAGCATTAAGAGGCAACACCCACTGTAACCCCTGCTCCTCTCTAGGTTCAGAAATTGAACATCACATTACTGGGTCAAAGAGTGATATCACCTACAACAGGCTTTCTGTGCACTCTCTTTGAGACTAAATGGACTCAACAAAGGAAGAGCTCAGAGTTAGGGTATAGTATTTGAACTTTCACTGCACTTTCTACTTTTGTTATATTCCTCATCTTGTCTTTTAGTGAGGATAGATAAAAGTCATATATGAGTCCTAAATTAAAAACTGCCAGCAGCAGTATCACTAGGGGCCTGATTTCCTCTCCTATGCTTGCCAGAGGTCTTGCCTCCTTTACTCTTGACTGGAGCAGAAGTTGCACCACGCTTGAATCTCAAAATACTGTTGGACTGGAGAATAGAAAAAGTGACTAGGCAGAGGCTGGGTTAACCATCGTCTAAAGATGAGCAAAGGGAAGGTTCCTGAGAAGGTTAAATGCCATAATTTATCTATGTTCTTTGAAGTGTTGTCACAGTTGGTGAGTCCACCCGCAGGACACTGTCCGTTGTGTGAGAGATTTCTTTTTCCTGGCATGGATCTCCACAGGAACTGTATGTATACAGTGACACGATGGCATTGCATTTGGGTCTGGATCCCCATATTCACATTTGGTCAATGTCCAGGATTGCATGCCTCCAACCATGGATAGCCTTCCACGATGTAACACACGATGAAATCTACTGTCACTATTGATAGTTTCCAACTCCCTCCATCATAAAGTGGACATGATTCCTCGGGGAGCAGCTTTAGGGCCTGATTTACATTTTGGCAGACAGAATTCTCACAAATGTGACGAATATCGCTGTATTACAAGTGCCATAGTATATAATGCATGTGTAATATGCTGGACGGGATATCCGTCACGTTTGCAGCAGAGAATCCCAAACATATGCCAATGCAAAAGCACCCAACCTAAAGTCATTGCCGTCACATTTGTCACACGATGTTCATTTTTAATATGCACTTGTGAAATTATTTTCCAAACGTCTAATACACAAAATGATGTCACATGGAGTGGTAGTGTATGTTTGGTGAATCTGCAGTTCCATAAAGTGGAAAGAGGTAACATGGGATGTTCCTTTTATTAAAATGTTTTTAAAAAATCACATTCATCTTTTAAAAGAACCTAAGGCAGATAGCATAAAGAAAACACAAACCAGTACAGTTAACAGGATTAACTAAACATGCAAGAGAGAGACACAAAGACAGAAAACGTTAAAACAGTTGTGTGAGACAAAAGTATCAGAGAAAGGTAATATGCATGCAGAATGTACAAACCGTGTCTTTAGGGTGGCCCAATAAGTAGAAATATGGGGACCCCAGCTTGTCACTTTTCATGCACATGGAGAGACTGGAAGAGGGTGCCATTCCTAAAGGAAGGGGAGGAACAGCCTAGGACCAATCATTAGAATTAACAGAACCAGTGACATAAGCAAGATATGCAACCATTGTTAGAGCAGAGACATTTTAGTGTGTTAAAACAGCTGGGTAAGAACTTTGTGAAAAACAGTAAACTAAGTTTATACAAAGCTAATCTTCAAAGACATGCAGAAAGTTAAGAGATGAGAGGAAAATTGAAATAGTGCATGCCCCTCTAAAATACATTGGATTGACTTGTAAACTGGAGCTGCAAAACATGAAGCAGTATCAGAGCAGGCTACACAATCCTAAAACTAATCTCTAACAGATTTAGTTTAATTTCTTTTCCTTACTTACGTCTTTGGGCTTTACATTTTTAAATTTGAAAATATGTCTTTGAAGAAAGTACAGTCTCCAAATTGTTGAGCTTTAAACAACTTGCACCATCAATAAAAAAAAGCAAACTTCAAAAAAGTAATGTGTCTTTTGTTAAGAACTTGTGGGTGCCAAAGTGGAAATATGACAGGGAATACCCATTTGTAGGGTGTAACAATATTGAGAACTGATAACAAGTCCACGTGTACCAATCTAAGACCATTTGTGACAGAATAAAACTAATATATGCATACGCTTTTAGCCATATCAGCTTTTTGACTAATTTAGAGGTGCCCACAGTTAATCTGCAAGGGCGGGAGTTTATCAAATTTTCAGGACATTTACATGCGACATACTTACATGTAATGAATGTAGAAAAAAAATATTTACAGACTTAGTGGTTATCATGAATATCTGTCATTGATCGCACCCTCACTGACTAACATTGGCAAACCCTGCTCCCAGAATTTAGAGTGAGTGGCTTCCAAACAGGCAGTCAAAGGAAGACTGTGGACTTAAGAGCATCTTTTTGACGTGTTTTAAGTTTTGTGGACTTGCAATCAGCCCAAGCATCAGACTGAGCTGCTTTCTTATGTACATCAAAGTGGCACTGCCACTAAGTACTAATGTATTTGTTAGGTTTGAGGGTAATCTTGCATTTTTGAGCTACACTCTCAATTTAAGTTGACCAATAATATGAGGTTGTAAAGCTGGGCCCTGTCTCAGTGATTCTGTCTGTTAAAAACCCCACCATTTACCGTACATTTCGAGGATTTGAACTAGGATGGGACTGAACATGAGTCATAGAATTTGTGGGCCTTTTCTGAACATGATTCTCTAGTTTTAGGCATTTCCGGCATTCACCAGGTTGAAAATGAGGGCAGAATAGCATTCGGTTTTACAGGGGGGCTTCCACTCCCAGTAATAGTTGTAATTTCGGGGGGTTGTGAGTCCACAAAAAAAAGTGGAATTACTCCTCTGCACACTTCAGAATGAGGCCTAAGTGAAGTATGCAGGATTTGATAGACAATTTCGACGTGAGTTATTGCACTCTTTGGGGCTCATTTTCAATCTCCTGAAGCTTTTGGGCTCCAGGTATCACAGAAGGAGTCTCTCACATAACCCAAGAAAGACATGCTAGCCAAGCTATTTATATCACAATAATGGGCGGTAATGGCATCACATCAGTGATTAATTTGAGCTGGTGGTTTGTGGTGCTCGGCACCGGCACTTTATTGTCAATACGAGCGCTTGTGACATTCTGCCATAAGGTGGCACTGTCTGGCAATTTAGAGATGATCACAACAACAGTTAATGTTTAATTCAATATACATTAAAAAAGGCTATTACCTGCTATTCAAGCCATTCTTATAGCTTTGGGGGCCACGATTAATCCAAATTCTCATCTTGTAGAAGTGCTATGGTCAGCGGTTGTGTTGTTACTATCATTGGCAGCATAGCCGGGCAATGTGTGGTGCAAGCTGAAGTGGACTCCTGGACACAGCCCAGGCACTTAAAAATGAAGCACTGCATCACATAAGCTTCACCAGGGGTTCTAAGTCCAACACCTGGGATCAATTCTGTGGCTCCTAGGTCTACTTAATATATTTTTTTGTTGTTTACTTATTAACCACTGCTGCCTGTGAATTTTCGTGTCAAGTGATGGATGCTGGGACCACATGTGAAATCATTGAAGTGAGGGTTTAAAGCTCGTGTGTTTTCCCTTTTTTTCATGTCATCAAGGGAGTAGGATGTCACATCCCTTGCCCCTAAAATCATGGTTCAAAGTAACTAATGTTCACAATTTGTAGGCGATCTGATGGTGTTGGGCCTCTATAATAAACGGGCTGGAGAAGTGTTCTTATAGTGCATCCTATGTATTCCTTTGGCTTGTATGCTCAACTGCACACTCTAACACCAGTTGGGTGTGTCTGAATATTTCCTTTAAGTGCATCCAGTATTTTCTATTGACCGTGGTTTCTTCCGATTCCTATTTTTACACTGGAATCCCTGACCTTACAAGTCTCACAGATTGCTCCTACTCATCTGTGATCCTGATTTTTAGGCAATTTGTCAGTGCAAAACTCTGGCACAGAGGCAACTGTGACTGCGTGATGTTTATGCTTAATCAATGTATTGGTTCTTTACCGAACCTTTAACCTAGGTTTTTACATATTTTGAACGAAACAGCTCAGTTGAGAAGACTTTCCTTTTCCTTTATTTAAATATAATTTCGCCCAAAATTGCTTTCACAGTATTACCAGTTTTTAAGCAGTTTGATTGCCTGTTTTAGGCAGATCTGTTCCCATGAGACTCCTTTATTTTTTTTTTAAATACATTATTTCCGATATTGATCCAAGAAAGGCAGTCATCGCCTCCAGATTGGTCAGTTTGGTGGCGTGGACCATCACAGTGTTCCAACCTTTATTTCTGCAGGGAGAGTATGAAGAAAATAGAATGGTGTTCATAGAGAATTGAAATTCTCGCGGCCCCTTCAAGGAGAGCTATGGTCAATGACAGCCACAGAGATATTGTTGACTAACAAAGGTGGTTCCACCGCGCTGTGGGAGTGGTTGTCTTTGCTGGGCATGGTAAAGCACTGGACTGCACTGCCCCTCAAGAAGGCACATCACTATAGCACAATGCTATTAGTTGTAAGACGGGTTCCTAAATGTGTCCTCATTGCATGTGAGCTACATCAGGTTTCTAATGATATTTGGGATTTATTGATGCATCTACACCTGGCCTTATTAACACCTGCTTAATTAGTGTCTGAGTTGAATACTGTAACACTGCTTAGCCTTGCCTTAATCTTTCCGAATATCTAGCTAGCACTGTAGGATTTATTGTGGTCACATGATAATGATAGATAATACATTTCACCCTATATGGAGACTTAGCTTCATCTTAAACACATTATTGCAACAGTCGTAAGCTTGTTGACATATTGTCCAAGCTGTGTGCTTGATACAACAGTATATGATTTCTATCAATGTAAATTTGCTGAAGTAAGTTTGGAATATGTAAGACTTACCTTAAATATCAGATTCCAAAATGGCTAGGTCAATCAGCTGCTAACCCCTCAGTCATTTTTGGCCAATGCCATTGGTGACATAAGAGTGCATAAAAGTTTCTTTAGATTTCGTATGGAAAAATGGATCTCGATTTAAATTATATTTTTAGACCATGTGTAATTCAAAAGTAACTCTACACTAAAGCATAACAATGCAGAACTTGTACCCCGCACATATGGGAGTGGGTGCTAGTACTACCCCTTATGTTTCTATATGAAAGAGTGTGGCATACTGTTAAAAGAAAGTCTTGCGGGTATTCTGGGGTACAATAGGTAAGATTGTTAAACTGGGAAATATGTATACGTTATTGGACTTAAGCCAAAGCCTACCTATGCGAAGAGCAAAAGGAAATAAATGAATATTTAAAAAGGGACTTGTAGTTAGTACCGACGCATATTGTTAACATGAGTGTAGTAGCGCGCTCTAGTGTACGCACGTCACGTGAGCCACGTGACGTGCCACACCCGCGCAAGGCTACGCGCGCTGCGTAGACGTTTTGGCGCTGAGAGCCGTTAGACGGCAGTTGAGGCTCGGCGCTCTTTAGAGATAGACGTGTCTAATAAAGTAAGGTTAATTACAAACAAGGTTGCAGCGTCATCATTGCTGGGGGAATCAACATTACAATGGCGACGAGGGTGGGATAACCGATCCCCACCCCCACAGTGAACACCGACGGCAACCATCCAGCAAGCAACCTGAAGAGCGTGGCAGAGCCAAACAACCTGAAGTTCCCCAGAGGTCGAAAACGGCGCAAGCTAAAGAAGACACGGCAAGCAGTAAGCCAAACAAGGTCAGCGTCCACCTAGTCAAGAAGCGAGCTGGATACCCTGGTAAAGAGCGAGGGGGCTGACACAGGTAGTCCCCAGGACCACGCATATAAGGTAGAACAAGACAGCGCGCCGGGAAGCCCCAAAGGCCAAACTAGCCACCAGCCCACGATCAAGAGTGAAAGAATGAGCGTGCAAACAGGATATGCGACAGCGCCGGTGCAGTTCCTGCCCAGACCGGGAGAACCGTTGATGAAGTGGGAGGACTGGAGAGAGTACATTGACAACTTCATCGGCGTTCTAGAAGACGAGAGTGAAGAGACAATCAAACCGTCGAGGAAGAAACGCATCTTGCTATTGAACTTAGGCCCTGAAGGGTTGAGAGTCTACAAAAGCCTGGTGCCGAAGCAAAGAAACAGCACGGACGACGATGTGTACGCTCATGCAATCGACGACCTAAACGAACATTTCAGGCCAGCGGTGTGTGTGTCGGTGGACAGGTTTAACTTCCAACAAAGAAAGCAACGCCAAGGGTAGACAGTAGAGGAGTACGTAGCAGCATTAAAACGGCTTGCGGCCACGTGCAAGTACGACAACTGGGAGGAAGAATTTATAAAAGACCAAGTGGTAATGCACACCACATGCACTTCCGTACAAGACAAACTGTGGGCCAGTGGTGAAACCACCCTGAAAGACGTAATGGTCATAGTCAAGAGGGCAGAACTGGCGAGGAGGTGTGCGGACGCAACAAAGAAAGAGACGGCGTCCAGCGGCATGGTAAACAAGGTGGACGAGGAAGAGTCCCGTAAGGACCACCAGGCAAAAAGGACAGCGGACAAGAGTAACACCAGGTGGAGCAGCAATGGTGGTCCGCCCGGAAGGCAAGCGGGAACCAACCGGAAACCATGCTACAGGTGCGGAAACTGGGCGCACGAAGCGCACAATAGGAAATGTCCGGCGTTTTGCGCCAAATGCATGTACTGTGGAATAATCGGTCACTTCGAGAAGGTATGCAGGAAAAAAGCCTCCAAAAGTATAGTGAAATTGATCAGCCATGACAACGAAACCCAGGAGGAGGCGCCGGAGGAAGATGTGGTCACGGTGCTATGCATATATGACCAGATACTGGGAGTAGATGGACAAATAATGAACATAGATGGCAATAGGACCATGAAACCTGTTTTGGAGATGGCCATAGGGGGAGTCACGATCAGTGTAGTAGCCGATACCGGCTCACCGTACACCATCGTCCAGAGGGCAGTGTGGGAAGAGAAGTTTGCACCACGACTAGGCCCGGAACTGGAAAGACTGAACATCCGCCCAGTCATGTACAACGGGGCCTGCATACCAATGGCGGGCTTCCGACCACTGAAATTCGAGTTCCTCGGCCGATCGGCCAATTGCAAGCTCTATGTATCAGAGAAGGGTCCCTCGGTGCTGGGCTGGCTGGACCAGGGTGATCTAGGCATCAAGTTGGATCCTGGAGGCAAGGAACAGATCTTGTTAACGGAACAGGGAACGTGGCCTGACCTGGACAGATGGAGGAAAACATTCCCCAGGGTGTTTGGAGGCACAGTGGGGAAGCTAGAGAAATTTTCACACAAAATCATCCTGAAAGACAAGGCAGTACCCGTGGCTCACCGGGCCAGGAACATCCCCATCGCGGTACGAGAGGCGGTCCAAGAAGAACTCCAGGACCTGGAAAGGAAAGGGATCATCGAGCCCATCACATGCGCGGAATGGCTGGCGCCATTGGTGGTAGTCAAAAAACCAAACGGAAAGGTCAGGTTGTGCGTGGACCTTAGGGAGCTCAACAAGAACATCGTGGTGGAAAAGTTCCCTCTGCCAAGAATTGAGGAGATGCTGGCCAGCACCCGGGGCATCAAATGGTACTCCACCATTGATCTGACTTCCGCCTACCACCAAATTGCCCTACATCCGGAGAGCCGCCATCTTACATCGTTTATCACTCCGTTTGGGTGTTACCAATTCCGCTGCATGCCATTCGGGTTAGCCTCAGCAGCTGCCGTCTTCCAAAAGTTAATGCACCAGCTCTTCCAGAAAACCACCGGTGTCCAGTACTTTCAGGACGACATCCTGGTGATGGGCCGAGACAAGCCGGACCATGACGCAAAACTGGAAAGGGTGTTACAGATCTTGGAAGGGAAAGGCCTCACAGCGGAATGGTCCAAGTGTCGCATCGGAATGGCGTCCGTAACATACCTGGGGCATGAAATAGGTGTGGAAGGAGTAACCCCAAAGGCTGAAAACGTCAAGGCAATCTGCGACGCACCCCCACCTACCAATAAAGACGAAGTCAGATCTTTTCTCGGCATGGCCGAATACTATGGAAAATTTGTGCAACATTTCGCCTCGAGGACCCACCACATGAGGCAACTGACGAGGGATAACACCGAATTCCAATGGTCAGAAGAGGCACAGAGTGAATTTGAAGAAATCAAGACAGCGATCACCGAAGCCATTCCACTCCAAGGGTACGACCCCCAAGGCAGGACAGTTTTGACCACGGATGCCAGTGATAAAGGACTGGGAGCAGTCCTTATGCAGGACAGGGGACAAGGACAGATGGACACCATAAGCTTCGCCTCACGCACACTGTCGGACACTGAGAAACGGTACAGCGTAATCGAGAAGGAGATGCTGGCAGTGGTGTGGGCCACATCGAGATTCAGACAGTTTCTCTGGGGCACACGCTTCCTATTGAGAACAGACCACAAACCCCTGCTAAAGGTGCTGACGTCGATCGGACACGCCAAGGCCACACCAAGGATTTCAAAAATGTCATTGAAATTACTAGAGTTCCGGTATGATGTGGAGCATATACCTGGGAACAAGAATCGAGTGGCAGATTACCTAAGCAGAGCAGCCGCCATGGAATCTAGTGGTGAGAACAATGCAGGAATAGAGGAATGGGTGGCGCTCACAGAGGACCAGGAGGCCTCCATCAGTCTCATAGAATGGAAACAGGCGTATGATGAGGATGTGGCGTTGAAGGAGGTGAAGAAGTTCGTTACTCAAGGATGGCCTGAGAAGAAAGCACTCGGAGGGGAACTCAGACCCTACTACGAAATCAGAGAAGAACTGTCGATAGATGACAAGGGAGTGTTTGTGCACAGGGGTGAGAAAGTAATACCACCCGTGAACCTCACCAACAGACTGTTAGAGACACTCCACGAGGGACACCTTGGGATCTGCAAATTAAGATTGAGGGCCAGACAAGACTATTGGTGGCCGGGAATGGACTGGAGAGCGGAAAGACATGTCAGGAACTGCAACAGATGCCAAGGAGCTGATAAAGCCCTTAAACCGCTCCGCCACGAACTGGGTAGGTTCGAATTACCGAGGAACCCCTGGGAAGAACTGAGTGTGGACATCCTGGGCCCAGTTCTGGACATACGAGGCGTCCAAAAGTACGTGTGCGTCATGGTGGACCGGTACTCGAAATGGCCTGAGATAACAATAGGAGAAACCATGGACGCGGATACCATCATCAAGTTCCTAGCAGACACATTCGTGAGGGAAGGCATTCCCAAGACAGTGCTTAGTGACAACGGGCCCCAGTTCAAGTCAGAGAAGTGGAATAAATTCATGAGCAGGAATGGCATTGTAGCCAAACACACTGCCATCTATCACCCTGCCGGAAACGGCTTAGTGGAGCGGTTCAATAGGGTGGTGATGGGGTCGATACAAGCCGCCATATCGGACGACAAGGACTGGGAAGTAGAAATTTGGCACATGATCTGGGCCTACAGGATCACGCCCACAAGCACGGGCTACAGCCCGTTTCAGATATTGAGAGGACGCGAACCATTTACACATGACAACAGAGTGTGGAAGGAAAAAACGGTCACCAGTGAATGGTCACCCGCTGTGGTGTGAGCCAACCTTGAGAGGGCCCAAGCAGTCTACACTAAACATTACGACCGCAGGCGGAATGTACGGAGTACTGACCTGGAGGAAGGAGAATGGGTGCGAGTGAGGTTGGCCAATGCGCAGAGGAAGGGGGAGAGTAAATACAGCAAGCCCATGCAGGTGAAGGAAGTCCTGGGCAGGGCAGCCTTGCTGAGCGACGGAAACGTGTGGTCGCAGGACCGCATGGCAAGGTGTAACAAAATCTTGAGCTGGGACCAAGGAACCACAGACTTCGGTGAGGAAGAGACTGAGCCGGTCGAGCAGGAGCCCCCAGAGACAGATTTGAAGGAGAACGGAGAAGGTTCACAAGAACTAGAGACAGTGGTACACGACCAGGAGCAGAGGGCAGGAGGATGTCGAAGAGAAGGAGTAGAAGGCGCGGCCGCGCAGGAGTTTGAAGGGAGTAACGAAAGTGAGTACGCCAACACCCCGGTAAGACTGACCCGCAGGGGCAGGGTGGTGGTTAAGCCGGCCAGATTCAGAGACTATGAATTGAACAGTGGACTATGAGTACTATCTTATGTTGGAAAAAAGGGGAGATATGTAGTAGCGTGCTCTAGTGTACGCACGTGACGTGAGCCACGTGACGTGCCACGTCCGCGCAAGGCTACGCGCGCTGCGTAGAGGTTTTGGCGCTGAGAGCCGTTAGACGGCAGTTGAGGCTCGGCGCTCTTTAGAGATAGACGTGTCTAATAAAGTAAGGTTAATTACAAACAAGGTTGCAGCATCATCATTGCTGGGGGAATCGACAACATTACAATGAGGAGCATCATTTGGCCAATTCACCTGATTGAGGAGGAGCAGGGTTCATCGAAACCACGATTCCCAAGCACCGAGATAAACAGTGTTTCTTTCCAATACATCGAGACTCGTAAACACAATCTAGTTTTTACAACGTCATAAGGACTGTGGACACGTTCTGGAAGACTGACTTGTACTCTTTGGAGATTTTTCAGTTTGTGCTTTCAGGTGGTTTTGTTGTGGGCATAAAATCAGATGTACATCTTGTGGCAAAGACTGTGGGTTTGAATCGTCTCGTTTTAGGAACATAGTACATCGTGTTCAGTTTGGTAAAAAAACACAAGAGAGTGGCTGAAGAGAAACTTATTCATTTCCTTCTTAGTGCAGAGCATACTAGCATATCTCAGCTGCATTCTCATGACTGTGGTTGTTTGTCAGGGTCGGCAATTTCTCCTCACACGCGGAGTAACACCAGTAAGTAACACATCTGCAAGCGGATTTAGAATTCCAAAATGGCTGTCCACTGTGATAGGGTCCTATCACTTCCTAAAAATCTTTTTTTTTTTCTATTTGATCTGACATGAGCTTTGGAACAAGTGTGTGAGGACTTTAAATGAAGGGACATTGTGGGTACAAATGCCATCTTACTGACTTGGCAGCCCTTCAAAAAGAGTATGGAAGAGCAATATAAGTAGAGAATGCTCTTTGTGAGAAAAATGGAGTGATTTAGAACAGAGTCTTTCCCACAGGATGATGTTACAGCGTGGCAGTAATTTCTTTGGCCAATCTATATATCAAGATGCTGCACATTTTGTGAGACGTCACATCAAGTTACAGACTTTGCCTTCTTTGACTCTCTTATTCAAAGAATGGTAGAACGTGTGACGTGGGTGCCTGCCCTTCAGATCTTTTGAATGACACATGTATTGCAATGCCTCACTCCTTGGCCACATTGGTCAACTATGTTGAGAGACGGGCTGTGGGGCTGTTTTATAAAAATGCTTTGTTCAACCACTTCTGACAGAGCGGGCTTAGCTGTGGCTCAAGTAATGTCCAATGTTTTTATCTTTGCTTCCTGAGAAAATATTGCATAACGTAGTGGGTTATCTAGCTGTTCCTTGGACAATGGAAGTTTGGTTACCTTCGTCTCCCAAGCTGTAAGAGAAGCCTTGAATGAGAATAAGTTAGATTACAAATGGACGTACACATTTGCTGCATTATTCTTAAAGGTTAACGGGACATGCTGTTCTCTTCCCTACTACCGTGCAGAGGAGAACCCAGCAGGTGTCTGTTGAGATGCATCTGTCCACAAAGGGCCATCTCGCGACTTAAGGCTCCACACATTTGAATCCTGTTTTCCTTGATGTTCATTCATATGACAGAATAGTAGAACTTATCATAATAATAATAATAATAATACAGATTCTTGTTTAGCGCGAACAGCTACCTCACAAGGAGGTGTCCCGGCGCTGAAAAAGAAACCGCAGCAGCAGAGAGGAATGCAAGGTGAAATACTAAGCTTTCTGCACAAAAAGCCAAGTCTTTAGGAGTTTCTTAAAATTGGCTTCTGACGTGGCAGATTGGATGGCAGCGCCTGGAGAGAACTGGTTGGTGTCTTTTCATCAAGGGGTATAAATGGTTCAGTTGAATTCTAATACAACCTGGCTATTGTGAACTTGTCAGTCAGAGCTTGAGCCACCAATGATTAATGCTGGTTGGACTCTCCAAAGAAGTGAAGTGTTAAAGTGCCACTTCATCAGCACCTTAACATGCAATATCAACATGCATTAAATCAGACTTTTTTCATTTCAAGCCACTCCAGGAACTGAAATGAGTTTTTTTTAATTCTATATTTTGATTATTTGGTTCACATTCTTATTTTAATATGTTTGGAATATGGTGACATTGTATGTGCACACCTTAGAGTAGGGCTTCTGTACATATAATTAATATAGCGGCACATAAATCTCATCCTCCGGTTTTCTCTGACTTCCAGCGAGGCTTCATATCATATTCAGGTTGTCACTATTTCCTGGTGTGCCTGGTCTGCTGGGGGGAAAGGGGAGACTGCACCATTCTATCAGTTGTTGCTTCTGTGTGAAAGTTATTAACTTTAATTTAAGGACTGGCTGGCTGTTTCCAGACCAAATTAACAACTCTTCTCACGTTTAGTAGTGTAATGAGTCTCCAGAGGCCTGTGTCAAAGTCAGGTTGCATGCTACTATATCGTCTACCATTACAGCATCCTACCATTGTATCATGGTTACTACATTGTCACCCCCTACACCATCCTGTCATATCATGTACTTTCTTAACTGTAATTTTGAATGTACATTAATGTTATTAATGCATCAATAAATCAAGCAATGAAATAGCATTTGTACAGCCAAACACTGCTACCCCAGGGGGTATCTGGGCACTGAGGATGCAATGACTCAGTCGAAGAGCCAGGTCTTGAGTTGTTTTCTGAAATCCTCCAGGGAGGGTGCTGTTCAGCGATGAAGGGATAGCTCATTCCAGGTCTTTGCAGCAATGGGGGAGAAGGATGAGCTCCCGATGGGGCTGCAGCAGATGACAGGGGTGTGCATACGGGCTAGCTCGGTACAGAGTTGGTGTCTTGCGGGTCGATGGAAATTCACTTGATGGTTAATGTAGACCAGATCAAAACTGGCATTTCTTCCGGATGGGGAGCCAGTGGAGGTGTCTGAGGTTGGGGTGATGTGGGTCCTTTTAGGGAGGTCCAAGATGAATCTTGCTGCAGCATTGTGTATGGTCTGGAGTCGTCTGAGAAACTGGGCAGAGATGCCAGAATAGAGAGAGTTACCGTAGATAAGGCACGAGGGGACGAGGGCCCGAGTGATGTTTTTTCTGATATCGGTTGGGATCCATCTGAAGATTCTGCAGAGAGTGTGAAGGGTGTAGAAGTAGGCAGAGATGGCTGCGCTGATATGCCATTTCACGGTCAGTTCACTGTCAAGGACGATGCCTAGATTGTGAGCTTGATCTATCGATGTGGGTGTTGGATCGAGTTCCATCAGCCACCAGCTCTGGTCCCAGATTGAAGTTTTCTTCCCGAAAATTAGTACTCCTGTCTTGTTCGAGTTGAGTTTAAGGCAGTTGTCTCTGATCCCGTTGGCTGGGTTAGTCATGGTGTTGCAGAAGTTAGTTCTAGCGGTGGAGGAGTCTTCTGCGACAGAGAGGATAAGTTGAGTGGCGCCTGCGTTTGAAATTATATTGAGGTCCCGGGATCAGACGATGTCTGCGAGGGGGGTCATATAGGTGTTTAAGAGGGTGGGACTCAGGGAGGATCCTGGGGATATGCCACCTATAATTTCGCTCTGTTCGAAGGTGAAGGGAGGCAGCCGGACACTCTGAGTCCATCCTATCAGGAGGAAGGCGATCCACTGAACAGTGTGGGAGTCGTATGCCAATGTTATGGAGTCTGTTGATGAGGGAGACTGTGTCAAACACAGCAGAGAGGTTGAGGTGGATCAGGGCCTCAGTCTCTCTATGGTCGGGGGCAATTCTGATCTTGTCTGTGGCAGCGATCAAGGTAGTCTTGTGCTGTGGTTGGACTGGAATCCTGATTTGGAGGCGTCCAATAGGTGGTTCTGTTCCAGGTATTCGGCGAGCTGCTGGTTGATGTCCTTCTGGAGTACTTTGACTGGGTAAGGGAGCAGGTAAATTGGACTGTAAGTTTTGAGTTTGTTGGGGTCAGTAGCAGGTTTCTTAAGGAGGGGTCTTACCTCTGCGTTTTTCCAACTGTTCGGGACGACTGCTTTAGAGATAGAGGTATTGATAATGCTGGTAAGTTCTGAGCTGATTGGGTTGGATGTGAGGTTGAAGAGGCGGTGGGGCAGGGGTCGTGGGTGCCCTGAAGTGGATTGATGACATGATGGCCGAGGTGGGTTGGGTGGTAAGTGAGGACCAGGTGGTGATCATTCGAAAGGTGATTGTTGGTTGGACGGGGCTGGTGTGACTGTGTGCAGAGAGCTGTGTGTTGAAGTTTTTGTAGATGGTGGCAATATTGCTGTGGAAATAGTCTAAAAGGCTTGCAGAGCTCTTAGGAGAGGTTAATGGTGTTCTTTGTGGCTGTCGAGCTGGTAAATTCTTTGACTATTTTGAAGAGTTTTTTCATGTGATTGGTTGCTATGTTGATGCGGGCTGTTATGGTCTCTCTCATTGCTTCTTTGATGCACTGGTAGTAGGTGTGGAGGGCGGCCTTGTAGGTATCTCTGCCTGTGGGGTTCTTAGAGGCGCACCTTCATTTCTCATGTTGCTAATAGTCACACCTGTGGGCTCTGGGGAGTACCAGCTGGCTTGTTTTGAGGATTTGTTGGATTTTGCAGGTTTCATCTGGGCAACTCTGTCAGCACATTTGATGATCCGGTCAGAGAAATTCTGGCTGGCCTGGTAATGTCGGCTGAGGTTTGGGGTGGTGTGGAGCTTACGATGTGTCCACTGTGTCTCAGGTACTTTGCTCTAGCTGATGTGGGAGGAGCAGTAGTGCTTGGCGATGGTGTGCTGAGTGTTGGAGATGGTGAAGTAGATAATGGCGTGGTCAGTCCAGATGAGTTCCGAGACATGGTTCAATTTGATTTTGTTGCTTGAGGAGAAAATGGCATCAAGTGTATGTCCAGCTTTGTGTGTTGGTTTGGTGGTTTGGCTGGGTGAGGCTAATGTTGTTCAGGTTCTCCCAAAGGGAGGTGGAGCCGGCGCTGTTTGGATCATCGACGTGGAAGTTGAGGTCACCGAGCAGGAGGTAGTGGTTTGAGTCCATGGCTATCGGGGCGATGATATTGACGATGGCATTGAAAAAGGTCAGTTGGGATCCAGGGTGGTCTTGGCATCAGTCTGTAGTTGGAAGTTGATATGTTCCATGAGTGGCGTACAGTCATCATTGGTGGCGATGCAATGGATGGTTTCCTTGCAGAGGATGGCAAAGCCCCCTCCATGTTTGTCTGTGTGGTCACAGTGTACCATCTTCTAGCCTTTAGGTGTGGCTATGGTGATGGCAGAGATTGAGGAGAGAATGAGCTAAGTTTTGATGATGAAGGCAACGTCCGGGGAGAGGGTGGCAAGGGTGTCTGATTTTTCCATGGTGTATTTGCAGTGGGATCAGCAGTGAGCAGGATGCAATATAGTCGTACTGGGTTGTTGGTGGTTCTCTGGATGGTGGTGGCAGGGGCTTTAGTGCAAGGTGTCGGTTCAGTGTTGCAGAAGAAGCTGTGAGGGCGGCAGTTGAAAGGTCGGTTGGTGGATCACAGGGAGGCTGTGCAGCAGTAGTTGTTACGGTGACCGGGGTCCAGGGACAGGAGCTCCTTGGCGGTAAAGTGTTGGGTGTCGGGAGGGCCGAGGTCCTGGCATTGGGAGCAGTCCAGGTGAGGACAGGGGCAAGCAGGCTTGCCTTTGGTGTGCCTATGACAAGCCAGCTGGACGGCCATGCAGCAGCCTCCATAAATAGCCCTAGGAGGTGGGAAGGGCTGGCAGTGAGGTGAGAGGGTGGGAGAGGCAGCAGGAACTGGGTTAAGAAATCAACGGCAAAAGAAACAATGAAGAAGGACTCCCGAATAATTCAGTGGTAAACAGAAACATTAAAACACACTGACCACTAAAGGGAAAAAAAAACAATAATGTGCAGAAAGACAGTGAAGTAATGAAAGGCAAATGCAGCAATACAGCAAGCAGGGGCCCTACAGCAGTCTAGAACCTGTGGCCTCAGGGAGAGAGAAGCGGTCAGCTAGGCAGAGCCAATCAACTGATTGGCGTCAGTGCAGCATGGCAAGGCCACAGAGGTCAAGTACTCTATTGTCTTTTCTAGATACACTTAATAGTTTTTGTTTACATTTTATTGTTATTAGTTGTCCTTGTCCTTGCTCTAAAACTAATACTTAAACTAACAATTTTTTTCTTTGTAATTAATTTACATTTTTTAATTTATTTTAGTAAGTACCATTCAATATTTTATTATTTAATATTTACCATTTGCAATTAATCTAACTTAATCAATGTATCCCTAACCCTTATACTAACCACATCCCTAATTAATTTGAATATACTTAAAATTACATTTATCAATGTTTTCTAAATATACGTTCTCTAACTATATTCGCCTTTTATATTGCTTTTTACTTATCAGAGTAAAAGAAGTGCATTTTTCACTGAATAATACATTAGGCAACATGTTAATAATAATAATAATAACAATAACGGTAATATTTATCATAATAATAATAATGGCGATGATAATAATGATAACAATAGTAGTATAATGATATTAATAAATATAACAGTACTATATGCTTGCTTTTACAAAGTAATACATATTGTATTTTTTTTAAGGGAAACTCCTGAATCCTCCTTTTTTAATGTATGGTTTATTATAAAAATTAAATGTTAGCCTTAAAAATAGTATTGATAAAATATTGGAATTGAATAAACAATATATTTGGGAAGTATCCATGGATCCCCTTTTTATGCAATTAAATGTTTCTCTTTTCCTTTGCAATGTGTTACCTTATTTTTAATTAAATTAGTTTGCTGTGGTTTTTTTGTTGTTATTTTTGCCTAAGATGGACTTTTGGCACGTGATGCAGCGACTTTGCTGTACTGGCCACACTGTATTTGTATGAATATGAGGCGGGAGTGCTCCCCGAAGGCCTGACGTACTATTCAGTGAGGAACTAAACACACCTTCAGACTTAACAAGTTCAGGAAGTTGCTAAAGAATCACTTATACTCACTATTTGGGAAAACATTTAGAATAATTTGATGAACCGTTGAGTCATATTTTTATCCAATGTTTAAATACTTCCTCTGCAGGTGATGATGATCATGACAAAAAGTGGAGCTGAAACCAAGGAATTCAGCAAGGTATGATTATGTAGTCTCCAGGTAACAGGATAACCCCAATTAAACCATGTAAATAATGCTTTACTCGTCTGTAGGCCAACACCCATGAGAGCTGTTGGATCTATGGCAGCTATAGGTGAGTTTTGGAAGCACATGGTATACCCAAACACACTGTAGAGTGGAGGAGGAGATTGAAAAGGACTTTGAGGCACAGGTCATCACTTTTTCTCTTCATTGTACAATTAGGAGCTTAATCCCAGTTTTACTTTGCAAGCAGCATCCAGTCTAGCATTTCTTAAATGATAAGATGTTTGATCCATATTCTGAAATCGACTGGAGCCTAGGCCAAGAGAGAGCTATCAATCAAATTGCACTGAGATTGGGGTACTGACAACTAAGACCCCTGATTAAACCGACAGGTAGCAATGGTCACAAAAACGACTGCATAAATCCAATCTCTGCTATGGTCTACTAGGAAGCACCTCATCACCTGTCCCTTGGAAGCTTTGTCTAGTGCCTTAGCCCTAGACCCTATGTTACCCTGGTACTGTTGAACCATCGGCTCTGCATTACATTGTGACATATTGTGGGGCTTACCAAGCATGTCATATGAAAGCTGAACCTACTTCAGGATAACTATTTGTAAGACTGGCTTTGAATTAGTTGTTCTTGCACTTGTGATGTGTCACAAGCCCATGTTTTCAGTAGAGAACCAACAGTACTTAGAACTAAAATGTGTTTAATTTTTCCAGACTGCCTCTATTTTATTGTATTGATCAATAGGTTCAAATCTATCAACCCCAGCTTTGAATGATGTACTTGACAGTGTACCATTTAAATATTTCCAAAATGCCACTGTTAAACAACCAATCCCCTCTGTTTATGGCAAGAAGTGATCAAAACTGTCAGGATACGGTTTCACGATAAATGGGTTTATTGAAGAGGCTCATCTGTTCTAGCACTAACAAGGATCTTTCACATGATAATAAATATTGTAGATTTGTCTTGAAAAACAGATATAGGGACACATTTAAACATTGGTTCTTGCTAGGTATGGATCAATCACGACCAATACATATTTCCCAGCAATCCAGTACAAACTAATAAATACATATATTTTATATTTATATATGTAATATTTTCTAGGAATATAGTTATTTATTACCATCCCAGTGATTTCAGTGCCTGCACTGTGAAAGATTTCCAGATGTCCTAAATAAACTAAATTGCCAAACAAGCTATAGAATGAGCAAAAGACAAATCCTAGTTTCTAGAACTAAAAGAGCACTACCATAGGCCGGCAGTCACGTGGTGTGTTTAGAAGGTGGGTAATACAATGTGGGAGAGGTTCTTGTACAGCACTCCATGGGAGTCTATGTGTGATTGATGCCAGCATCTGTTGGTGTGATGTCTCGTTTGTGATGTTTAACATAGTGGGAATAAATCTACTTTGTTCAAGCCTGTGTCTATATGTGTTTTGTGCCGTTCTGAAGAACTCATTGAAAATTGGTGACGAGTGGGTCTCCACACTGCACCTGTAAACAGCAAAATTTGGAGCTGTACACGGATGGGAGCGGCATCATCACAGCACATCGGGAAGTGAATGTGTGAGAGGCAGATGAGCGCAGACCTTTCAATAAATTGTCAACAGCTGTCTCCCACCCTGATCATACAGCGCGACAAGACTGTCTCTACATGCAAAATCATGCTGAAGGCCATCATTGTCTTAAGTGCCTCATTAACAAGCTTTGCATGCTTTCAGAGACAATAAGAAGTCAATTGTGACGGCTGATACAAGCCGGGTTGGACTTGAGGCAATACTTACTCGGATGATAGAAGGCAAGGAACACGCAATTGCTTTTGCCTCAGAATGTTTTTTTAATACAGAGCGCAAGCATAGTATGATTGAGAGAGAGGCGTTAGCGTGTGTCTGGGCGACCAAATATTTTTAGACATTTCTGTGGGAAAGGATATTTATCCTCGTAACTGATCATGAAACTATGGTTTATCTGATGTCTACTAATACTCATAAAAAGGTTAGCCCAAAATTGGTGAGACTTTGAGATCAAACACTTTCCTGGTGGGAATAATTCCCAGGCAGATTTTTTATCCGGGTGTTCCATTGACAGTAATCAAAGTAATATGGAGGCAGACGAGGTGGAGAGTGTTGCTGGTTTAGTGGATGGGTTGGTAGTGCTGGAGGGAGCTGTCAGAAAGCAAGAGTGGAAGGAATGTTCTGAACAAGATCAATGTTAAAAGAGAATTAAGTAACTCATTAGTAGAGGATGGCCTGAGGAGAGGAATGTGAGTAAAGATCTTCTGTCTTTTCATAAAGTTAAAGATGAGTTGAACATTGAGAATGATGCCATAATAAGGGAAAATGTATTGGCTCCCCTGCTTGAACTGAGACATAGATTCCCATCAAGGTAATCTTTGCATGACTGGAACAAAATAAAGTTTGCGTATGTATTACTGGTGGCCTGGAATGAATGCCGAAGTGGAGGTGCATGTAGGCAGGTATGCGAGTTGTCGAGAAGCAGACCAACCGGTCAGGCTGTGTAATACCCTCCTTCATCCAGTAAGATCTCCTGATGGGGAAGATGTGAATGTAGCTGTGCAAGAAAGATCATGAAGTTATCACAATACTCCACACTCTGTCACAGGAGTTTCTCAATTTGTATTACTGGAAGGCAGGTATGGAACATGCAAGTTAAATCCCAGTTGGGTGTTGGAACACACTGTGGTAAGGTGCTCAGGTGAAAAGTAAATTGATATATGACAAGGATAAAGAGGTGAGGGAGGTACATTTCCAAGTGAATGATGAGGTCAAGGTTAAAAAAAAAAACAGGGTGTGTCAAGAAGGGACATTCTAAACTGTTTCCCAAAACTAAAGTTATCAATGTCTCAAAATATGCTGTACAAGTTGAAAATGGTAAACCATTGGTGGAGCAAAAGAATGTTGGTTCTAGTTGACAGTAAGAATAATGCTAGTGCATTGAGTGATGGTGGAGAGGACCGTCAAATGGAGGGTGGTGGTTGATAGAGCAGAATATTCCCAGGCAGGAGGTGCAGTCAGAGGGAAGCTGTGTGGCGGGAGCAGGTGTCATGTGTGGGGAAATAACTGAGGGGGTGCGTGGCAGGTGTATTGAGGGAGGTACAGCAGAAGGTGTGGTCCCCTCAAGGGGAAGTAGGAGACAAGTGTGACTACCATAGTATCTGAAAGATTTGGTATTGGAATAATATATAAAGTGTTGGTGATCTAAATTTAGTTTTGGTTTGGGTCGAAGGTCTGTTTTGGGGTGAGTCTTTGAGTTGTGTATCTTGGTCTGGTGTTTTGTATTGTGTTGTTCTGGGAATTTGTCATTGTTTGGTGGTTTTCTGTAAGTGTTCGTGGGGGGATTTTGTGTTGGATGTCTCTAGGTCTTTGTGCTGTTGGGTAATGGAATGTGGAAGGGCTCCTGTACAGCATTCCGTGTGAGTCCATTTGTGACTGACACCAGTAGCTGATTGTGGCATGTGTCGTTTCTAATGTCTGACATACTGGAAATTAATCTACTACATTCACACCTATGATTATGCGATATTGTGCCGTTCTGACAAATCAATCACATCGTGCTTTTCCTGAGTTGGCACTGAAGTTATTTTTTGATTTCCATTTATCACTGTGAATGTGTTTTACATGGGAAGCAACTACCATTCAAATGATTATGACTTCATATCTAAACAGATTTAACTTTAAATTGGTCATGTTAGTATCCTTTTTTTACTATATGTTGCTTGAAATGTCGTTCATATTCTACTGGCAAGCGAAGGCAAGAAGCCACATGCTTCATATGGTAAATGGCCCCAGATAAACAGAACCGCACTCATGGAGAAAGCCAGTCTTAAAATGATTTACCTATGCAAAGAAAGGAATATTTGATGATCAGTTCTTTGGAAGAGGAGGTGCTCTCTTTAGCACAATTGGTGGGCCCACTGAATAAATTAAGAGGCACCTCACCCTTAAAGTAAACCATTCTGATCCTTTACAACTCACATATTTAACATGTGAATTTGAAAGTAGCCTTGGTTAAGGTAAAAATTAGAGTCGTCTCTGCATCCATGAGGTGTGTGGTCTATGATCTGCTGCACAAGAGAAAAGAGGAGTCAGAACGCTGTGTATAACATGTACATTGTACTACCTTATTATTGGTTAGCACCTAATACCTAGTAGGGAGAAGTTATGGGCACTGTCATTTATCCAGCAACACCTAATAGATCTATGTGCCAGAATAGCTAGTTATAACAAGGTTGTTATAAGACCAAGAGTGAAAACCCACCATACTCAGGAACCTGTCCGGTTCCTCGTTTCAGCAACAACCGCACTTTCCTTCCTCCGGATTTGATTAGTTCTATTGCTCTGGCGTGCGTCATATCCCTTGTGCTTTCCCCGTTGATTTCAATGATTTGATCCCCTATCTGCCAATGGAAAGAGATAAGAAGTTAGACAATGATTTTATTAAAAAATCAGCAATGTAAGTATAGATGACTTAATAACATTACCTCAAAAACAGGGACATATTAAGATGAATGAAGGTCAGCCTGTTCACTAATGCTGTAGACTATCTACATGACAATGATCCCCACCTTCTGAAAAAATAATCACCTGGCCATAGAAAGTGGATTAGATACCTCTGCTCTCCAATAGCCATTAATTGGAGCAGTCAACTTTTAGAATAAGGTAGACCAACTAACCTGGGAACCATTGCTTCACCTTTAAGTTTTCAGATACTTGTGCAGGGGAGCTGGAATGGTGAGAGAATTTGTGTGGTTTCTGCTCTTGACTGGCTTCACTAATAGGTGGGGTGCCTTGGATGTTGCCTTTGCTTACTAAATGGAAGAGCCTGCCCTTTTGGAGTCATAACTTTACACAGTTGCTCTGTTTCTACTACATGGAGAATGTGGTCTGCTGTCGAATGATACGTTTCACTTACGAAGGCTTGGGACAATTTGATATTTATATTGTTCTGATCAAGCAAAGTATAGCTGTGTTCCCACAGAGGCATTAACATTGATGCATGGAGTCCTTGTGGGCAGATACTTTCATTTGGTTTGATAGAGGCATGGGGAGGTGGTCATACTTTTATGAACCATAATGGTCTTTCATGACTCAGAAGTCATTTATTGGGATCCTGGCGTGAGGACATAGGCACAAACATATTGATTGGAGTCAGGGAGCACCAGGTCTATCTAGACAGCTCATGTAAGTACCTGAAGGAATATCACAGGTCCTATTTGGTCAGTCGTTTTGTTTTATTGTTCTCACGCCATCAGTACTTCCTGTATCAGTTCTAGGCCTTTTGGAGTTTTGTTACTGATAGGCCTCTGTCATTTCTGATTTAGGATATTTCTATGCATTTGCCAGTTTCTCTCTAAATAACCTGCTTACGCTACTCCTAAATGTCCCTGTAATACATCTCTTCTTACATTCCCTTGTTCTATAGCCAATGGTCCACTAGAATATACTTTCTTCAACAACACTGTGAACAATACTGTGGGGCAGATTTACAAGAAACTAACACAGCGTGGTGCAGCAAGTCATTTTGCAGAGCCGCACAAGTTTCAAAGCACAGGGATACAACATATTTACAATAATATGTCGTATCTCTGTGCTTCCCACTGCGTTGGCGTACAAACTGCTGCCATGTGCCAGTGCAGACACCCTTGCACCGTGGTGCAAGGATGCATGCGTCGTGGGGAGACTGTGTCTGTGCAGAAAAGGGTACCTACCTGCATAACAACAATAATTTGAGGTGATTTCCTCTTCCAATGTGTGCTGTAGAATACAGCACGCATTGAAAGAGGAAATAACGAGGAGAAATGAAAACATTTCTCTTCGTTGCACCTCGCTTCACCACGCCTAGGGTGGCGTAGCATTCTGATGCATTTTCCAGATTTACAATTCCTCTCAAATCTGGAAATACGTTAGTGGACATGGGTGTTGCGTAGGAACACACAGCAACACCCATGTTACGCCCCTAACACACAAAGTGTTGCGTGAAAGGGGGGGATATTTACAAGCACAGGTAAAGTCACGCAGGGTGGCTTTAACTGTGCTTGTAACTATCCCTCAGCTGGTTGCGCCGCCGGTGTGTGACGCAATGTGACACACCGGCTGCGGAAGGGCCTTGTAAATCAGCCCCAATATATTTAAGTTTGTTTTGCAAACATCTTCATTCTCTCTTATATTCTATGAAAATGTAAGTCCATGATCTTCATCTGTAGGTTTTCTAGCGCAGACCTCGCATCCTCTGCACTGCCTTTGGGCCCATTACTATCTTTGGCTGTTTAAGTGACATTGCACATGGCATGTCAGAGATGGTATGCTTCTTTGCAGATTACTCTCACAGTTGAAACATAGTTTATACTCTAAGTGGAAAATGTTCTAGAGTTCCATAAGACAATGAAGGTACACTTGGTATGTATCACCAGCTCCGGGACACCTCCTTGCGAGGTAGCTGATTGCGCTATAAAAAACGTCAGTATTATTATTAATATTATTTTATCAACACTGGCAAACTCTTGACTGTGCGGCCATTCATAAACTCCTCTCTGACCCATTGCCACCCGTCACATAGTTGTAGATTTATTCCTGCAAACAGATGTAGTAACTCCCTTTTCTTTGGCGGAAGGGAAATAAAACACCCTCAAACTTCCTGATGGGTAAGTGGAATTTCCTTTGAAAAAAAATTAAAACCAATGTTAATTTGCCTATTTAGTTGACTTTCTACAGTGCCAAGTTGTATCCTACTTTGCACTGGGGAAATAGCTGATGTTGCATTTAATTGCTAGCAGTATCCCTGGAAAGACATGACTGTTACAACATTCAAGGTTTATTAATGGTAATGTGTGCGAATTACCACATAGTAAATGTATGAGTTTTGTTTGTGAATTGGGTTCACTGATTTTAAAATTAAATTAAATTTAAAACCACAGAAAACTCCCTGGGCCATTAATCTAGTTTTAATGTTAAGGTAGAAAACAGAGATAAGGGGGCACATGCATCAACCTATTTAGGAAGTGCAAACGGTGCGAATCGGTAAATTCGGCCGTTTGCACTTCCTAAATATGTGTTTGGGATGCATCAAGCATTTTTGAGTAATTCGGTATTTTTACCGAATTCCAAAAATGCGATTGCTTTTAAGGAATTGCAAATTTGCGATTCCTTAAAAGCTATGCATCATTTAAAAAAAAATTGCGATTATTCAAATTGGAAGTGCAAATTACCACGAGGTTCAACCTCGTGGTAATTTGCGAAATTGTTTAAAAATGCTTAAAAATGCATTTTTTAAACTGTCCAGTTACAGACACACATGTCCTTAGGACATGTGTGTGTGAAACATGCACTTTCAAATGCATTTCAGGGGTGCAGGGGGGGGTCCTTTGGACCCCCCCCATGCACCCATGAAATTTTCTAAGTGCCACTCGCAATTTGCTACTGCCTTCCAATTGACTACATTGATTCCTATGGGCCTCTAGGCCCATAGGAATCAATGTAATGCCATTCCTTAATTGCACTTCGCAATTAAGGAATCGCAATTTCCGAAAATTAAGAAATCCTAAAAACTTTTAGGATTTCTTGATGCATAGCATTTTGCATTTCCTAAATAGCGATTCCTTAATTTTCGCTATTTAAGAAATGCAAAATCCTAGATTGATGCATGTGGGCCAAGGAGTCATAAATTAGAGGGAGAGGATTAATAGAAGGAAAGAGGGCAAGGAAGGAGATCGAAACAACACAAAGTTCAAAAAAGGAGCATAATAAAAAGGGAGAAATGAATTAATTTTAGAAATGGGATAAGGGAGAGGGATGAGAGTTGCCCCCAAAAAACCTCAGGGGAAAGGCAGAGAGAGTTGGAGTCGAGAGAAGGAACAAGGAAGGGAATAAAAGAGCAGATAGGGGGTAAAGGCGTTTGAGGTTGTCATAGAATAGATTTAAAAAAAAAATGAAAAACCTCACATTTTGATAGGATATCATAAGGGTTGTGAAAGGTAAACAATATCTATGCAAACCTTGTTGAAAACCTAACAAATGTTTTTCATGGCTAATGGCATTTACACCATACCTTGGTGAAATTTAAATTACGCCAGCGAAATTCGCATAATTTCAGGAAACTTCGCAATACGAGCAATTCCCAATATATTGCCATTCCGCCAAATCATTCAATTATGCATCATTCGCAGTAAAAACAGTGAATGTTGTAAATCATGGTAATTTGCGCTAAAATGTACTGCAAATGCAAAGGAACAGCAAATGGTGAGCAGCTGTTGTTTTCAGTGCTCTTGTTTCAATGCATCCTCATGCCAAACACTGACACCAGGATTCATTCCACGCTAAAATATAGTGCAAAATGACCGATTTACATTTGTAAAACATTTTACGGACTTTTATATAGCGCAAACTTGACCTGAACAGGGTATCAAAGCACTTTACATAGGACCAGTTGCATTACATGAGGAAACCTTAATTATTTTTTTATTTTAGGCACGGGGAGATTAAGTGATTTGCCCAGAATCACAGGATGTTCAGCGTCATTGTCGAGACTCGAACCAAGTTCCCCAGATTTGAGGTTGACCGCCCTAGCCGTTAAGCCAACTCCTCTCCCCATTCCCATCAATTATGCCATTTTGTGTAATTTTGCTTTTATTTCACATAATTATGTGAATTTCGCACACCCTCAATGCACCTTTAAAAACATGCGAAAGGTCATGTAAAAAAAATTTATTCATTCCAAGAATTGTTTTTTACCAAATCGTAAATAACATTACTCTTGAAATTTTCAATTGAACAATTTAGGTGAAAAAACGTCTCATAACTGATAAACTATGAGTGCAACCATGAAGTATTAAATAGGTATATAGTATTGAAGAGAGATTATGAATAAAGAACACAGACAGATTGAAATGTAAAAATAAGGAAGAAGACAGAAAGAAAGTGAGAAAGGAGATCCAGGCCTTGATAGGTTAGATAGAAGGAGGGCCTGCATTTGACTGAGTAGTCATCGAGAAAGAAGGAATAGAAGGTAAGGCCTAATATAATTCTCCTGCAGCTTGGGTTAAATTGTGTTATTATCTTTCATTGCATGGTACCCTGAGAAGGTTATTACCTAGCCCAATCACTCGTAACCCACATATTCCAAATAAAATTAGAACACTCATAGCCATATTCACTGCAAAAATGTAAATGTGAAATCAGACTGCCTGTTCCTTTTCTACTGAAATAAATAAAATAAATTAGGAAACTAATTTATTTATCTAACTGGTAAGGTTTTATTGTTTTGGGAGCGCAGAAATGTTTTGAACGAATTATTAAGCAGCTTAATATATACTTCAGACGATCAAAAGCTGCTTCAAAAACATATTCCCTTGTGCACAGGTATCCAAATACAACTGTATCTATTAATGGAAACAGTGAGGCATAAAGATACATTATTACGAGATTTTGGAATATTAATTTGGGAAGATGGTTCCCACACAACTTTATAATGCAATATAGCCTATGAAAAAATTCAGTTCTTCTGAGAAAACCTGGACTTAACCCTTATAAGTATGGCATAAGCAAGCATGCATTTCCGTAGAAAAATATTCTAGATTTTTAAGCATCATGAAAACAACATTAAAGTCAGGAAGCAATATAAAAAAAATCCAAACTAGGAAAAGAGAGAGAACTGCATTAGGAAAATAACACAAAAATGGTCAAAGTCAAATTGAGAGAACCCCAGAAAAGAGTTTTTTAAGGATTCATAACCCCACAATCACATTCAGATATCGACAACCTAGACACTCTGATAGCATCCACACAACACATTGACCCAACCTCCTACACATTCCTCTAACTACCACACCCCCAAACTACTGAACACATATTCAAACTCATGCTCATTAACACCCGCTCTGCAGTTCTTTACATACCAGCCATTGTGGACCTCATCAATTATCAAGGGAGGAGGCCTATCTATCAGCCAAAAGTCCTCCTCGTCCTACAAACTGAACAAGCAAGAAACATTCAACTTCATGGAGCTGTTGAAATGCCATTTCCCACTACCTGCAACTTAGACTACTTCTTCCATCTTATCTACATGACTCCTGGTCAGTGCAAGGACTTCATTGATGAATTCTTGGATCTCCTCACCACCTCATCTATCCACAATGCCCACACCACCCTCTTGGATGACTTCAACCTCACACACAACAACATAAATCATGAGACATTTTTGGATGTGACAGCCTTAGTGTTGTGTTCGCTAAACGTCTTGCTAGCTTCCCTCATATTTTTGCTGATCCCTTTTTGTTGGCCTTAGGACTCCAAGCACTTAGCCACTGCTTAGCAGTGCTAAAGTGCATGTGTTCTCTCCCCTAAAATGGTTTGAATGACTTATTCACAATTGGCACATTTAATTTAACTGTACGTCCCTAGTGCAGTGTACTATATGTGCCCCTGTGCCTGTAAATTAAATGCTACTAGTTGGACTGCACCACTGCTTGTGCCACCCACTCAAATAGCCCTTAAACATGTCACAGGCCTGCCACTGTGAAGCTTGTGTGGACAGTTTACACTGCCATGCTGACTTGGCATCTAGAACGCATTGCCAAGCCTTACAGTCCCCTTGTATTACATATGTCACCCATAAGGTAAGCCATGGGTAGCCCATAGAGCGAGTTGCTGTGTAATTAAAAGGTAGGACATGTGCCTTTAAGTTTTATATGTTGTGGTAGTGAAAAATTCCCAAACTCGTTTTTCACAACTGAGAGGCCTACCCCTCTCATAGGTTAATATTGGAGATTTCTCATTACATTTATTAACTGTAATTCCTAATTAGGAGAATGTAGGGTTGTTGTGTTTAGTACCGATGAAATGGTAATGATAAATCTGCTTTAATAATAAGGTTGGATTTATCATTACTATTCTGAAAATGCCACTTTGACAAAGCTAAGCATTTTCCTACTCTTATCCATTTGGCGAATGCTGCCTGCCTCTGATCACTGGTTGGGATGGGTGACAGTACACTTTCTGTATTCCCGCTAGACAGCCACACACAAAGGAAGGCCGGCAGGATGGGAGGGAGGAGCTGGGCACAGTCTCACACTTACAACTGAATAGACCGGGTCCATTCGACACACAGTAGCGAGTCTGTAGCAAGGGCAGGAAGAGATGACCTCTGTGCACTTCAAAGACCCTTCTTTGAAGTCAGCCCCATTAAAAAGGCACAAATAGGTATAAGTACTGAACAGTAGCTGCTGCTACTGGATGGGAGTGGTGGGGCGGGGAAGGAGGGGGCATTGCGGGAATACAAAAACAAAAATAAAAACACTTACCTGGGTACAGCTGGCTGCCACCTCTCCTCCATCCTCTTCATCTTCTTCCTGTCTCAAGTCTTATCAGCAGGAAGCACCCGGGCTCCCAGGTTCCCCTAAGCCAATCACAATGCAGCTGTCACCATTACAGCAGTATCATGATTGGTCTGTGTACCTTGGTTTAGTGCTCAGACAGGGATTGTAAAGCTGTGCATGTTCTCCTCCCAAGCTGTACAATACAGCCGGTGGAGAACATGTGAAATGTGCATGATGATTTGGCCTGCCCAGTCCCACTTTTCCCCCTTCTCTGGCGAGCCCCATCCTGCCCCACATGAAACTGAGCTACTGCAGTACGAATAATAAAATGATAAAAATATTGAGTTATTATCATTGTATTTTTCCTTTTGAATGCTCGGACAGCAGTGGGGGAATGCTCCTCCGCCTTAGTGGTGGAGCCACCACTGGGACTGAACCTCTGTCCCCACCAACTCAGTACACTTCTGGAGCTGAAACTAACTTACCAAGAAGAAGAAATGCTGTGTTAGACATTGCCACTCTGCTGGACTGCTGCTCTGGAAAACTGATCCCTTGCTGAGAATCCCAGCTGGTTTTTCTGACTGAACCTTCATCACATGAACCAAAGTGACTCCAAGGGCTAGCTGACTAACCTCCTGCTCTTAGAAGGCTCAGGTACATAGAAGTCTTCCATCTTTCTCCTGTGCTTGGTTCATTGAAAGTAGACCCAGGTGTGTGCTCCAGTGGATCCAACGCATCCTCTGCTGCAAGAGTAGAATCGACGCATCAGCGCTTTTGTGGACAGAACTGGTGCATCACAGTAGGAACCAGCACATTACCATCAGAACTGCTGCATCGGAACTACCGCATTGCCGCCACTGCAGAAGGATGATCAAAACATCCCTGCGACTGCAAGGAGAAACCCGGCGCATCGACTTTAGAACCAACCCACCTTGGAACCGACACGCCATCTTCTGAATCAGCTCATTAGCATTGTTGCATGGAGAAAACAAATGTAACTCCTCAATTGCGGTACTGACATGACGCAAGCTCGGCTGCACCCCCATCTCATTGTTTGTGACCAGGATTAAGGTACTTTTACTCAGCATGGCCTGCATGAGTCCTGTATCAGGCCAGCGTTCTGCAGTCAACCTGAACTATTGACTTTGCCCAGGTTCAGCGTGACCAATTACCTCTTCAGGTGTTTACTGCTTCTTTGTGCTATTTTTGCATTTAATCTTGAAAAATCCATATATTGACATCTACTTATTCGAGTTTTGTCATTGTGGTCTTGTTTTAATTATAAAAGCATAATCTATCTTCTAAACTGGTGTGGAGTCATTTTGTGGTGTTTTGACTATGTTACAGTTTGAAGTGTTGCACAAATACATTACACATTGCCTCTTAAATTAAGCCTGACTGCTCTGTGCTAAGCTACCAAAGGGCGAGCATAGGTTAATTTATGGTGTTTAGGTGACTTACTCTGACTAGAATTGTGATTCCTGCTTGGACAGGGTGCATACCTCTGCCAACCAGAAACCCAATTTCTAACAGACACCCTACTCACCCTCATCAAGACAGTCAATGTGGTCACACATGTCACAGCAAACTCACTCCAAGGTACACATCCTCAACTGTGTCTTCTCAAAATCACCAACAATCCAATGCAAACCACCTATACACCTTGACTGTACCCGAGGCTAACAGTAGGCCAGCAAATTGACCTTTAAAGAGCATGTCCATCACCTGAAAACAAATGGACAGTATACCATACACCAGTAATGGTTATGGGCATGTGCAGACAGAACTACCATCATCTACCCTTTAACCACCATTGTCTGTGTCTTCACCATGGCCTGTTGTGTTCTTGGGGGATCGCTGCGGGCAGTCTATCCTCCACACCTTTTTCAGCAAATCATATTTTCTTTCCTGATAACTTTCCCAGAGTACCCAAATCTGGGGCCTATTTAGGATTGAAGGACCCTTGTCTTTGGGCCCAAAGTTCCTAAAGTCCACACAGGGGATGCCTTATGGAAGTTAGGATAACTCTCTGCCAAACTTCACCAAACTGGTCCTGGAAGCAGGTTCCTCTTGACTGGTAACAGAAATCGGGTGGCTGGGAGAGCTCTCAAAATCAAAAGTCTTCTTCACACTAGGCCCGTTTTGTGTAAGCATGTGATTAGGGCAAGGCAGTAGTTTTCTATTTTGTGATGGCATCTCTGTTCCAGTTCACTCTCCTCGCTCACATTCCAGGAAGGCAGCTAATAATTACTGCTCGCGGTCTTCCTGCAAGCAGCACCAACAATACTGTGCGTAAGCAGCAAGTTATTTTCACTTCTCATCACTTCGCATCAAAGGGATAATCACTGTCATGAGGGAAGAGACCTGCAAAACTGAATTAATAACCGCTACATCTCACAGGAAGCACAAAGCAGGTTTTTAAGACATCACCTATGCACTATCTTTAGCAAAAATCTATGAGAACAATGGCCTAGACTTTTTATATAAATAGTGACTTTCAATCACAAATAGGCTCTCTTCTTAGATAAGGCAATGGTAGCCTACGCTGTGAAATTAGCTCTTTGTAGCGAGTCATTGTAGGGAAATACTATTATTAATATTTACAATGTAAACTTAGTGACAATGTATCTACCGGTTAAAAGTGGTTCTTTGATAGATCCATTTTTTAGCATTTACTGTATAAACACTGCATCCATTCCAGGCAGGGTATTTACTCAGAGGCATGGGGTGACTGTGCTACAACTTTGCCTATTACTACACACAGCGATCCAGCTTATTTAGTGCGCAGTTCAATATCAAAGACACACGCGTACATGATCAGAAGAAACATTCTGAAATTAATTGTAAAAATGTAATATTAGTTTGCTGAGTATCTAAAAAGTTATAACTGCATCCCTATTGAAACATTTATTTTTAAGAGTAAGTAAAAGAGATAGGCTGCATTTAGATGATGTGTGAAGAAAGTGTATTAACATGTTTTAAAAACCCTGGCCTTGCACTGAAATTAAAGTATTTTAAATAATAACAAACTGGATTTTTGTTTAATGAAAAATAGGGTTGCTGGTTGAGAGGGATATGAGCCCTTCTAAAGCAGCAGCCATAATCCTTTGTCAGGGTGAACCACAAAAGTAACTAAATTACCCTGTGGTAGCTTGGCACAAAAACAGTCAGGCTTAATTTAGAGGAAATGTGTAAAGTATTTATGCAGCACTCAAACAGAACATTTTTAAACACAACACAAGAAAAATCCCACACCAATTTAGAAAACTAGTGTAAAACGTAATAAATTATTTGGCACCAAAATGACAAAAATCCAATCGGAAGGGTGCAGTTTCAATGATTTAAGGTAAGTATAGCTTCTGTCCCAAGTCTGCCTTGCTGCTGCTCGTTTTGCCACCGCCCTGCCCTCCTGCACCTCAACAGTCTGCGGGGTACTGCACAGTTTCTGCATCGACTGGGGGACTCCTATTCCCAGAGTCCCCCTGTGGCGCCAGACCTAAGCGTCGCCATCTAGAGCCAGGAGGTGTGTTAAAACCGGCTATGGGCTCCGGCAGCGCTGGACGCGCGCGGGCGTGCCCGGGCAAAGCTCGGGCCACGGGCGGGCCCGTCCACGTCCGTCAAAGCCCAGAAAAGGCTGGGCTGGGCCATACTCTTTGGTTTTTTGGCCTTATACTACCACCTTGGTTCCACTTAATACTTGGGGTAAGACTGAACAGATTTATTTTATTGATCGTAGAAGGACATGTTAGACTTCTGTGATCCTTGGTAAAACGAACTGGAAATTTGGCATTTCGCTCCTCTTAAGCATCTGTGATTCACATCTTTGTTTTAAATTTTATGTTATATTAACATTATTATTTGATTGTTTTTAATTAAATTGTTGATTCTTACAAGTCAAAGATAGATAACGCTAATACTGTATGACAAGTGTTTGTTAGAATTGTTAGAATAGGATAAAACTGGATTTGGGAGTATCATACCTCGGGAATTTATTGTAGTTTTATCCCAAACTGCATTCGCCTTACTTGATTAAACAGCTGACGCAGATATCCCTACTCAATTAGCAAAGCAAAATGGGGAAGAGGAAAGCAGCTGACATGATTACTGGGAGGAAAAAATAACAAAAACGCAAAAGTTAGTTAAATCAGCAGCTGATAATTGCACCCTTGCCGCTATTGATGAGCTAATTGAGGTGGTTGAAAGTATGTTATCAACTGAGAAAGAGAGTAATGCTAAAGGGAAAAACAAAATGTCCTCCTATTATAACAGGAAGGTAAAATCTGGTATGGTAAAAGTAAATTGCCCAACTATTACTGTGCACCAACCCTATAACAAAGATCCAGTTTTACTACCAAGTGTGTCTCCATCTAAATCTGGACGAGCTACAGGCTCGACCCCCTCCCCTGCCATAAGCAATTGCAGTAACTCAGGTAGGGATTGACATAGCCTTTCACACAATGAGGTAGTGAACATAGAGTGTTCAAATAGATATCTGCCCCTAGAGGATAGCAAGGTGGAAACTCAGGTAGTTTGTGCAGCAAATGAAGTTCAAATTGGACCAATTGGCCTGGGTTCAACAGAGGAAGCTCCGCAGAGCAAAACCAACCTTACTCGGAAATTGGTACAAGACCTCTATGAAAAGCTTAATATCGTCCAAGAAGAGGTCATAACTATTAAAAAAATGATTGAGGCATTAATAAATCGACCACCATCAGACCTAGGAACAGTAACTACTGACCTAGGGGGCAAAATCAATACAGGGAAGAAACCTGATCTCCCTAATATAAGAAAGTGGGTACCTAAAATATCGGATAGAATCACTGTAAGCCAAAATACAAATAATGCTGTAAATCAAAGCACCTACCCTATGACAAGGATGTACACTAAACCCTTGGAGCCCTTTAAGAGAACTGGCCCAATAAATATGCTCTCCCTCGGGGACCAAACCAGGCGTGTAAATAGAAATCTAGAAAGTTCACATCCATCTAGGTCCTGTACGGAGGTGAAAAGCTCGGGAAGAGGTCTTGTTGTTGAGGAGGGGAATTCTAGAGTCAGCCAAGGCCTTTATATCTCAACTAGAAATGAGCAAAAATTGTATAATGTATTCCTAACCAATGTACTGCGTTTAGCCCCGAATAGTAGAGAAGACAGGGAGTCACCTGTAAATAAAGTAATAAAGTGGTTTAGGAAGGAAAGACAATGTCTTGCCATAATAAGATCTGACATAAAAATGTGGAAAGGATCCCTCAGAGCCCTGGTAATTTAGATGATATACGGGTATCCTTTTGTTCAAAAGATATTGTTGAGAATTTAATTGTTATGAGCCTAAGATCTCATTCACTTTTTCAATCAAGAATTAGTATTAGGCAAAGTAGAGCTGACTGAGGGAACCAGTGATTCTAATCAATTTATTTATTTAAGGTGTTACAGGGACCTTGAAGCAATAGATTGACTACCACATGTTTGGAATTTGTATCCTGTAGTGAGTGACACAATACAATCCTTGGGTCAGGCACATGGCGTCTCACAACCTGTTGGCCAATCTGTAATGTATACCCCGGGGGAAGGTCATAGGCCCGAGGATATTAAATCAAATGATAGTGAGCCACCAGAAGGGTCTATGCATTTTATTATTACTGGTCCTCGACTTGAAGTATCTACAGATCCTATAAATAATTATGATAGTCCTGACATCTTAATATCAGATCTAATTCCATGCCAAATAAAGATGGTATCTTGGAATATAACTGGGCTTACAAGGAAACTGCAAGAACCGGATTGGCAGATTTATATTGATTCCTTTGATATTTGCCTCTTTCAAGAAACCTGGGCAAGAGAACCTTTATTTAAAGCTGGTTATAGAACATTCAGCTTAGAGGTGCGGCAATCAGTTAGAAAAAGACCGTCCGTAGGCCTCTTAGTATGGATAAAAAATAATATCAATGCATCTGTAGTGATCTTTCCTACTGCCACTGATGATATCTTCATCCTAGACTCCTCCCTCTCAATGACCAGACAAGTCAACGCCGTCTCATCATCATGCTTCAACATCCTACGCATGCTCAAAAAAATCTTCCGTTGGATCCCCAACGAAACAAGAAAGACAGTCACCCACGCACTGGTCACAAGTCGACTGGATTACGGAAATACCCTTTACGCCGGAACCACAGCCAAACTACAGAAAAAACTCCAATGCATCCAAAACGCCTCAGCCAGACTCATACTAGACATGCCCCGTCAAGCTCACATTTCCAACCACCTGAAAGACCTCCACTGGCTCCCCGTCAACAAGAGAATAACGTTCCGTCTCCTCACCCACGCACACAAGGCCCTCTTCGACCTTGGACCCGAATGCCTCAACACACGACTGTCCTTCTACACACCCACCCGCCAACTACGATCGTCCAATCAAGCCCTCGCCGCAATTCCGCGGATCCATAGAGCCACCATGGGGGGAAGATCCTTCTCCTACTTAGCGGCCAAAACCTGGAATTCTCTCCCCACCCACCTCCGCCTTACACAGAACCACCTTTCCTTCAGAAAACAGCTAAAAACCTGGCTATTCGATAAGTAAAGCACCCACCCTCCCACAAGCGCCTTGAGACCCTCTGGGTGAGTAGTGCGCTATACAAATTCCTGAACTTGAACTGGGACTTAGTTTTAAATTTCCGAACAAGTACCGGTTCTACTTGTTCAATATATATATAAGACCCAGAGAATCTTCAAAGGAATCAGTAATAATCACCCAGTTAGAGGAAGCTCTCGTCACAATACAATCTGAAGAGCTTAGAATACTTGGAGGTGACTTCAATTGTTGTTACGAGCCATTGCAGGGATTAAATATGGTTATTGAAGATTAAGACATTGCTATGGGCATCCCCTTATTGGAGACAGAGGAAATGGTGAGACTTTCTGCCTCATTTACAAATATTTAATTTTACCATTGAATATAGATTTAGATCATGCAATGGCAGAACCCCCTTAGACCTCAACTCCTCAAATACCTTCTCAAGAGGGGTATCATCCTCCCACATAGATTATATTATGATAAGTACCCGTCATTGGGACCTGGCCCAATATTTTATGGTGGATAGCAGCAGAAGAGAAAGTGATCACTTCCCCTTGTGCTTAGACCCTGTCGGGAAGGTTTTTCTGCTGCATTCTCCATCCCAAACAGACAGGGATGTAGAGGTGATACAACCTCAGTTTTCTAAAAATAGGGGGGGCCGTAAAATGGCCATCTATCCTGGGTAAGATCGAACCTCTGACACATGTTTACAATATCTTTGTTGACATAGTATCATATTTTATGGGAGAGCGATCTAGTGGCCTAACTATAACTCAGATCCATCAGATGCTGATTGAGAGTATAAAGCCTCATTTAACTAAACAAGTGCCTATGAACATCAAACATAACATCATGTCAGGGCAGTCAAACCTATGGTTTGACACGGAATGTGTTCTTGCTAAGAAAAATCTAGTTAAGGTCCTAGAAACCAAACACATCACTCTGAATAATCAACTGAGGGACGCATATAAAAAAAACCCAGAAGGCTGCACGTAGAAAGTGGGAAGATGAAAGCTGGTAAGAACTGCTAACAGCTACTAAGAGGGGTGACCAGTTCTTGTTCTGGAGGATTATTGCAAATGTTCAAGACTATAATATGGATCCTAAGTCCTGGTATAACCACTTTGCCCACTTATATGCTCTCCCTGCCCAACCAATTGAAGTTTCTTTAGTTAATATTGATACATTTTTATCATCTAACCAAACTACACCTCTCCAATTCAGTATGGCAGACACATTAAAGGCAATAGCAGCTATAAAACCCCCTAAAGCACCGGGACCTGATAAGATCCCGGTGACTTATTTAAACACGAGACAGATGTTTGGGCTCCTTATATCAACATCCTCTGTAATGAAATTGGTAGAGGCCAACCCATCCCTGACTCATGGAAGGGAGTGGAGATTGTCCCAATCTATAAGAAAGGCAGTAGGGACGATCCCGCTAATTATAGACCCATTAGCCTGTTAGATATATAACAAAAGGTCTATGCAAAACAGATCTTAGACAGGCTAAATGAGTGGATCATAGATAATAACGGGCTCTCCCCATGTCAAGCTGGTTTTAGAAAGGAAATAAGTATAATAGACCAGGTCTTTAGATTAATAATCATATCATGGAAATGCACACGGTTAAAACGTGGAAATATATATGTGGTCTTTATAGATTTAAAGGCTGCATTTGATTCCATTCCTAGGGACTTACTATGGGCAAACCTACTTCAGCAAGGGGTTCTGAGCAACATTGTAATCCATCTAGTTAGACTCCATGAGAACACATATGCGAAAGTGCGGTGGGGGAAAGGGGGAGAATTGACAGAAGAGATACCAGTAAAAAGGGGCGTGTGCCAGGGTTGTGTCCTGGCGTCACAACCCTATTCCTCTTGTACGTCAATGATATGATAGAGGCCCCCAAAAATGCCAATCATGATTCCCCGAAATTGGGAGGCGAACATATCTGTGCGCTAACTTTTGCTGATGACACCATCCTGTTATCTCAGACACCTAAGTGTCTCCAAAACCTCTTAAATTCATTGGATGTGTACTGCAGGCAAAAGGGGCTGGAAATAAATCCACTGAAAACTAAATATATGACTATAAAACAAACTGCAGTTAAATGGAGTAACCTTGGAGCGTGTTCCAAATTTTGTATATCTTGGGGTAACTGGTGACTCCAAACTATCATGGAATCCTCAGATTATGAAATCCAAATCGATCCTTATACAAAATGCAGCTTCGATTATAAAAAAGCTTTTCTCCACCACGTCCAAAGCTATTACTCCTGCACTCCAAGTTTATAAATCTAGGGTTCAAGCAGCCACTTTATATGGCTCTGAGTTATGGGGGGGGGGGGCGGCCCTCTTACCACTCATGATAGGGGAAAACAAAATTATGAGGAGGTTCACTGCCCTACCACAGAACACACCTGTATTCGCCCTTATGGTTGATTTAGGCTAGGCGGATCAAACATAGGGCTATTTGGATGACCCTTTAATACTGGATCAGAATATGGACCACAGAGGAATTGCAAATATATTGTCAGGCTTTAAGAGAATTGATCACTCTTGACACTTCTGTTACCTTTCCATGGTTGGTCCATATCCGTAGATGGTTTCTGGATTTCGGCTTGACCAGGTCCTGGGAACACCCTGACTTGCTCACCCCTGAATTCAAACAGGAATGCAAAACCATCTTTTGGAATTACATTGAGCAGAGTGCCACATTAAATTGCAATTATGGCCCACTCATAACCCAGTTTCTCAGTTTTAAAATAAGCCCCTGCTTTGAATCTTTCCTAGACGAGATTGAGCCCTTACTTGCTAAAGTGCTGTATCTAAAATTTAGATATGGTACGTTGCAAATCAAAGCATTCACATCTAGATGGGGGAAAAAGGATGGTGAGAATAATGATTCTATATGCACCCTCTGCTCTTTAGGAAGAGAAGAGGATCTTGCCCTTGTACTATTCTTCTGTCCGTTATATGAAATCCCAAGGAAAAAATGGATAAACCCCTTGGGTAGGAATTTGTGCATCAGGAAATACATTCAAATGTTACGCGTCTTAAAGACAGACACTTCTAAGGTGATCGTATTTGTAACGAGTAGATTCTTATTGGCAGCAAATTTCCTTAGACTAAAGCAAGGTTTGAAGCTTTAACCTAAATAATGAAAAAAGGATAATACCCGGCTCTATGATTCTGTATAAAGATTGTCACTTCCTATTTTAGTATTCGCATATAATCTCAGTCAAATATTTTCATAGTTGATTGTTAAAATTCATCATTAACGACATATTTGTGTGTGGCACTTGCATTTTGCATAATCAAAATGCTGTTATTGTTTCTGAAATTATCATTTACGTTTGATCTGGAGTAGTAATTGTTGTAACTAGGAAGAGATTGCAGAGTATTATGCACTACAAAAAGTTTTGTACATGT
This sequence comes from Lissotriton vulgaris, assembly GCF_964263255.1. Classification (NCBI taxonomy): domain Eukaryota; kingdom Metazoa; phylum Chordata; class Amphibia; order Caudata; family Salamandridae; genus Lissotriton; species Lissotriton vulgaris. The sequence continues at coordinate 1,476,851,235 of NC_141685.1, forward strand.
TGCTAAAATTATAAAATTGCACTTTAGACGTTGTAATGTTAGGCACTATGCACTTTAAAAAATCTAATGTATATGCTGCTAAAATAGGAAATTGCACTTTAGATACTGCTTGTCAACTGAAATGAAGATGGACCCTTGCTTTTTATATATTTTTTTCAACGGAAATGTATTGTTTTAAATGCTTTGATGATTCTATGAATCGAATAAAGATGCTTATATATATAGCTCTGAAAGCACAAAGGGTCACTCATGGCTATTTGGTAGTGGGAGTTTGAGTGAAAGTCCCAAGTTCAGGCCTACTACAATGGCATGTGGGCCAGATACAGGGACTAGATTAGTCCTGCTGAAAGTGTTATCTTCTAAACATCTAGTGCGAAGAATCCAGATTGTGGCAGAGGAGGCCGTGAGGACCAAGGAGATAGTAGAGTATGGCTGCCAATATAGAGTGATGGGCCGACCGGGTGTCACAGATGGTCATCACACTGATGTCTAAATCCTCTGAAGCGTGATGGATTGTCGTTGCTGGAGCTTCACATTGCCAGATACAGTAGGTTGTCGATGTTGTTGTGCAAAGTACAGAACTCTTGTTGCCAGCGGTTACTGGCGGATGCTGTAGAATGAAGAATCGGATTTACCAGAGCTTCACGTAGGTGGTCAGCATGGGCTGCAGGATCTTGGTGCGAATGGGACCTTTCGTGGTTGCGAAGAGCCCAAATCTTCAGGATTTCTCCTTTGGTTCCAGCAGGAGCTCAACTGATGAAACATTAAGGGTCGGACCTAGGGTGTACCTCTTGGGGATCAGGAACGCACTCCAGCAGAAGTCAGCAGGGCTCTGGCAGGTCTAGTCTAGTTTCAGGTCCAGTGCACCATGTCAACGGGGTAGATGCTGGAAGGCCAGTGGAGCTTGCTGTGCTACTGTTGCTCAGAAAAGGAGGCCAGCTAACTAGCCCTTGAAGTCAGTGAGGTAGCTTGGGAGGAAGGGAGTATGTCCAGACTTTCTTCTCAGGCAGCAAGACGGCCTCGTGCAGCAGGGCAGTGCTCTGGCAGAAGGGCAGCCCTCCTTCTGTAATGACCACAGGTCCAAGAGTGGGTCTGAGGATCCCATCTTTATTCCTTGTACTAGCTTTGAAATGGGAGAGGTTTCTGGTGTCTCCCCCCACACACACAGGTGTTTAGAATTTCCTGCTCCCTGCATTGGTCCCTGTCTGTCTGCATTCACTACAGACCAGAGTGAACTTATTTGTGTGTGTGAGCTGAAAAAGAGTCTTTGATGTTCAAGTAGGGCTGTGCAGGGGGAGGAGCCAAGCTCGCGACCGTGATGGCCGCATTGTAGCTCGGCTCCGTCAACCTTCCTGCCTGAACCGTAAATCCTGTACCTTATCCTACCCCAAGGAGACACATTCGACGGAATATGGGACTTTGAAAGGCTGCTTGCACTCACCGTTTGTCCCGGAAGCTCCTGGGTGCCGCGTATCTTGAGCTGTGCCCCTGTTTGCTCCGGAGCCTCCGTGACGTGCAGGCCGGGGACTCGCCTGCGACGGTCGGCCGGAGCGGGGTATCGACGCCGACCCCTGGTGGAGGAGAGGAGTCGGCTGAAGAGGCCATTGTGCGGTTGGACCGGTGGTGACTGACCGGGCCCGGTCTGGTGGCCCGGGGGCCCAGCTGCGGGGCGCTGCCTCTCTCGGTCGAGGAACGTAGCGGCCTTATTGCGCCGACAAAATGGCGGTCGGCGCCCTGGGTCTTGGACCTGTTGGGGGCGGCGAAACTGGCCTGTCGAACTGCATGTTGGCTGAAGAGTGTGGGAGTGAGCCCACGATTGGCGATGTTTTCGCCGCCCTGTGTTCCTGGCGCGCAACCATGGCCTTTGCCGCAGCTGTGCAGGATAGCGGTTCTGCCGCTGGGCTTGCTGGGCCGCCTCCCATGTATGCGGCCCGACCGAGGGAATGTGCTGATTTGTCTCTCCCGGCTGTTGAAGAGAATGCGACCGCCGTTCATCTGAGAGTTCAAATGTCTGTTGCCTCGAGTCTCCAGGAGGTTTTGCTCGAGGTGGACGTGAGAGAGGGCCCCACGCCGGGGTCCGTCCAGGTCAGTCTCGCTGGGGTACCCGGCGGTTCTTTGACTCGAAATGCTTGGAGGGGGTCCCATGGTTGCTCCGTGGGGGAAACCTCCCCCCTTTGGTCGGCGGGACTGTACCCACGCTGCCTGCTGCTCCTGACGTTGTTCTTCGCCAGTTTGGTCCGCGGCCGCCATTGTTTGTATTGCTGCTCGAGACTTGGATCCCCTGTTTTGCACCCTTGGCCTGTTTTGTTCCGATCCTATGCACACTCCGTGCCTAAAGTACTGGTCAGGAGAGGACAGGGGTGAGATGGACTCGCCTCGGCGGACTGCTAATTAATGTGTGGAGATGAGGACTGCTCGCAGCTTTAACAGTATGACCAATTCCTCTTCATGTTCCTGATGTTTGAGTTTGTGTCGATTTCATCTCGAAGTGGGTTCTACTTGTGTTAAGGTGGGGGGTGGGAGCTGACGGTTCGATTGCATATCTCCTCTCCCACTGGTTTTTCTTTTTCTTCTTCCCCCTTTCCTTCCCTTTCTTTTGTCTGTAGTGTTCTTTCTTTACTTTCTGATTCTTCTGTATTTCGGGTTCTACTTAGGGCGACAGGCACGCTGCTGGGGGGGGTAGGCTGTAGCCTTCTGCAGGGGTGCAGGGTGGTGTGGGTGGGATGGGGTCTGTATATTGTTTGTTTTTTCTTAGTTCTATGGCTCTTTTGTATCCCTTTATTGGGACGCTATGTCCGCACGCATGCCCCATGGGGTGTTCGCTGACAGTGTAGGACGTGACTTCTATGCGTTAATGATAATGATAGCACACTTACACACCCTACTTGCCTCGATCCCGATAGTGGGTCTTGAGTATTGTGTGCCTTATCTGCCGTGGGGTGCATACTGCGGCGCTGCGTTCCTTCTTCTTTGTTTTTCACATTCCTTCAACCCTGCCTTTCCTTTTCCCCTTTTTTGGGTTAGTATAGCGGATGGCTATCTTTGTGTTGCAGTTCTGACTTCTTTGATTGGTGCCAGCACATATTCAAGTGGTGGCGGGTGGACGGTGGGCAGCGGTGAGAACTGATTTGCACAGTGGGAACTATGCGTTGCCTTCGCCAATTGTTGCTGCTATTTCTGATTCTCACTGCTTCTTTGTATTGCTGCCTCACCAACTGCCCGCCATAGGAATTCGGAAACTAAAAGCTGCAATTGTTCCTGCTATACTTCCTATTATATTATAAAATTAACCTTCTCTTATCCTGCTCCTAGTGGTTATATTGGGTCTTTTAATGTTTATTGATTATTTATAGAATGCTGAGGAACTGCTGGAGAACTTCTATCCTGATTTTGTGCGCCAGTAATATGTCGTGGCCGGCCTGATTGGTTGTAGGCCCGTATTTGTACGTTTCTGCTTGCACAATAAAGGTTTTTAAAAAAAAAGTAGGGCTGTGCACAGCGCTGCCTTCCTTCCTGCCTCGCATGGCCCATCCTGCCAACACCAATCCCTCTGTTGTGTGGCCGTCTGAGAGGAATACACAAAGGCCAAGTGCGAACTACACCTTGTCATGTGACCAAAGAAAGCGGCTGCAAGTACCAAATGGTAAGGACAAGAAAGTGGCAACTTTAAAATAATGGCATTTTCAGAAGTATGATTTAAAATCAGTCTTTACCAGTTGATAAAAATAATTTATGGCAACCAAGAAATAAAAGTGATGACTGTACGGAAGATGCATTGCAAGTTATGCAACTTATGGTTATTAACATGCAATAAGGATACAATGACTGTGGTATGATCAATTATGAACAGAACGCATTACACTGAACTGCAAGTTATGCAATAATCTGTTCATGTTAATGACTAATGCCATCATGATATCATATGTACCAGCGTATAAGTTTTAATAATCTGCAGCTGTTCTAATGCCATAAAGGTCTAGGTGTCCATGATTTAGGGAAGTAGTGAATGGCGGTAGGGCCCAGAGGAGGCTTGCACGCCAGGAGGGCTTGTCCTGATGGACCAAGAGGTCCAGCTGACCGTAGCGGGATGGCGGCTAACCTCCCCCATAGGGGGCAACAAAGGTCCCAGGAGCAGAAGAGTGAGGCGGCGAAGTATGACAAATGGCATCTTTCGAATGAGCCAATGGTGTAAGGGCGCGTGGCCACAGACATGGCCAAAAGGTGACCAGGACACGCAGTCCCCAGCATTGTCACTGGGAAGATTGATCCCACACCCAATATCGCGGGCGTCGCAGCTGCTATGTAAAGGAGGGTGAGGAACTACGAGGATTTTAAAATAAATATCTGCACACAGGGACCTAAAAGGACAATTGCCCGAACAAGGTCCTTGGGATGCCTCATGGCAGGGGACCTTGAGGGCAAACACAGGGGTAAGGAATGGTCAGTGCAGGGAGCACACATCACTTGAAGCCCAGGCATGGCCACAGGGTAATTAACACCAGACATTCGGTACCGAGGGAAGCCTGGAAGCCGCGAACCGCTGTACCCAGTAATTGACAGAAGAAGAGCTGTCATGGCAGTTGATAAAAGTGATTTATGGCAACCAATAAAAAGAAATGATGATTGTAAGGAAAATCCTTTGCAAGTTATGGTTATTAAATGCAATAACGATACAATATCTACTGTATGACCAATTATGAACAGAACACATTACACTAACCTGCAAGTTATGCAAAAAGCTGTGCATGTTATTGACTAATGCCATCATGATATCATATGTATAAGGTTTCCTGTTTTCCATTTTTACTGATTTTTACAGATAAATACAAACAGAAAACCATTTATTTTCTTGTCTGTGTTTTTTTTTATGTGGATAAAAACTGAAATTGGGTGCTTTATGGGTGATTCTAAATACACTTTGCCATGACTGCCGGGCCAATTACTGTGTGGATTGATGGGTAAGGGGGTTGAAATCAAAAGGAATTTCAGTAAAGAGGCTTAAACAGCTGTAGCTTTGCACAAAGATGATACTGAAATATGCATATGTTCATATAAGTGCATTGATTTATCTTCTGTGGTGTTCATATCACTGAAACCTGGCAGGTATTCAAAGCATGACTGCATATTTATTGGTTAAATAAATGTGGAAATATACCAGTTTCAGCCTTACTTTTTTCATAAAACCCATAATAAATATGGACAAATACAGATAAAGTTGACAAAAAATACATATGGATAAATACAGTCGGAAATGACAAAAAAATAAATCCCATAAAACAGGGAGCTCTACATATGTACCCGTTTATATGTTGTAATAAACTGCAGCTGTTCTAACGCCATAAAGGTCTTGGTGTCAGGGGCGGCCTTAGGCATGTGCAAGCTGTGCACCTACACAGGGCCACCAAACCCCAGGGGCCACCACACCATAATATATCCTTAATATAATAATCCTCTGAGGATGGATACATATTTGTGTGGCGGCCCCTGTCAGGGATTTGGCGGCCTCCGGCTCCGTTCCACTTGCCAAACACCCTGACCCCTCCTCTTCACTGGCCTCCGCGCTCCGCCCCACCCCGCCCAGACCCCCTCTTCCGGGGCGCCCTACCTACGCTCCTTGCCCAGGGTCACTATGATCCTAGAGCCGCCCCTGTTGGTGTACACGATTTATGGGAAAGAGTGAACAGCAGGGGGCCCTGAAGGAGGCTCGAACGCCTGGGGGGAAATAAGCACTTGGTTGTATGGTTTGTCACAAAGGACCTGCCCCTTGTCTGAATTGAGGGAATATGCACGGACAAGACCCAAAACCTAAAACCTATGACTGTTACTAGAAAAACACGAAACACGCTTTCATGGCAACCTTGTCTAGGTTCTGTTGTCCAAGGCACCTTCGTACTCCGAGTTTCTGCTGTGATAAAATGGCTTCCAAGTCACTTTGCAACAAGATGCAACCTTGAATGTTGTTAATAACCTGGAGTACACTGCAGTCTCTGGGAACTGTTCCAGCTCCCCATAAGGCACTGAATGTTCATTTCAGATTAGCGCGCCTGAGTAAGGGTTATTTATTTGCTAGCAATCTTTGAACAGCTTATTTTTCCTCTGTCTGGTGTGATGAATTTAATTCAGGAACCGTGGAACTTAACTATTTCAACATCGCCAACCAAATGATTATGACAATTATGCATCTTATTGCCTCGTTTACATTGTTGAATCATTTAATTACCTTATTTTACCAATAATAAATTGTTTTTATGAGGCGCTCAATACCATACATCTGTTGCCTCAAAGCACTGTAAATAGAGATCTCTACAGTTATTATGGGCAGCCGTTAATTTGTTGAGCCATCTTATGGTATAAATATTATATCACAACACCTCCTTTTTGGAGATGATAAAAGGAATGATTAAAGACAGGCAAAAAATTAGCCATAAAATCTTCCCACAATTAACTGTCAATGCTTACAGAATCACCTTAACTGTACTGCTGAAGCACATATCACCCCATCAATTCCTCAGCAAAAGGTGTTATTATCACTTTAGTAGGGGGTATTTGCTCGGAATACAACTATTAGGGAAGGGTCCAGGGGACAATGTTTACTGACCTGTCAAGTTCGTACCCCTAATGAACTACATTACAACAACAAAAAGAACTTGAGGGTCTAGAAGGTTAAGAAGCGGCCACAACAAAATATCACACACCACTATCACGACTGACAGTGAAGGACCATCAGTTGTAAAGAAGTCCTATCAGCCCACCCATGTGGGCTGATAGGACTTCTTTACAACTGATGGTCCTTCACTATCAGTCGTGATAGTGGTGTGTGATATTTTGTTGTGGCCGCTTCTTAACCTTCTAGACCCTCAAGTTCTTTTTGTTGTTGTAATTAGTTCATTGGGGGTATTTGCTCGCCAATTTGTTAATATGCTAAACATTTACATAAATAAACAACAAGCACTTTATTTTTGGAATAAAAAATAAACATTTACACGAGTACTACACATAACAACCGTTATTTAACCCCTTGTATGCTTGTGACGGAACCGCTCCGTCACAAGCCACGGGTGAGCTGTGCTTGTGACGGAACGGTTCCGTCACGGCCCGCTCGGCGCGCCTGCGCGGGCTGATTTCGCGCCTGCGCGGCGCGTTCCATTGAGCGGGCGCGTTCGTGACGGAACCGTTCCGTCACAAGCACAGCTCACCCGCGAGCTGTGACGGAGCGGTTCCGTCACAAGCACGTGACCACCGCGCGGCCGCCCTACCCCCTTAGCGCTGCGGCGGAATAGCCGCCGCGGCGAAGGGGTTAACTGGTCTTTATGTGGCTCCATCGATTGTCCCTGATGGCGATTGAGAGGTCTGACGGATATCAAGTTCGTAGTCAATGACGTTTCCTAATACACCTCCAGTTGGTTTCAGTATCAATGGAATCAGTAATAAGGCAGTGACTGCTAAATTAAACTGAAATGGACTAGTTGTTAAATGTTACTATGCAGGGAAGCAGAACAGGGTGGAGAAGTGGTGATGGATAAGAAGGAAAGTGACGGCAGATGGCTAGGTGTGTGGAATTAAAACATAAAGGTGTCAATTCATAAAGATTTCGCTACGCATAAGAGAGACTCACACTTGCAGTACTTCTGGCTTACAACTTGAATGAAGGAGTAAGCCGGGAGTACAACAACAGTAAGTCATTGCAGCATCTTTGTGAATTGTACCCCGTGACTCTCATTCTCAGGTAGGATGAAATCACAATAGGCTGGTATGAGGGGTATCAAGTGTATGGAGATTGCAAGTTTCACAGGAAAACTGTCACGCCCAATGTCTTTCACCCGCAAAAATCCTAGCTAAATTTGCCGATGAAAACTGAGAAATTTCTGTTGAAATCGGGTACAAAAAGCCTCAGGCTTACCAATCCCACTGCGATATCAGTAAATCTGGGTGAGGGAATATCGCATCCACTTCTTTTCTTGACTATCTTGAAATGAGAACCAAAGACTTTACTGCAGAGGTACATTTTGGACAGTGGGTAAAAGAGGATGGATGTGGAGACCAAAAGCCAAAGGACGGCTCATTGACTGACGTACTGAGATCTGCAACTAAGCTACGATTACAGGTGCTGACTGGAGCACATGTGGCTCAGCCAATCAGCCTTCCTACAACTAATACCACAGAACAGGGTCATAGTGGAACCTATTGTTATCAGTACTACAAATGAGAAAAATAGTGGTTGCCAACTACACATTAAAAATAAGCTATTCCATGACAATTAGTGTGTGGTAGGGCTTCCAGAGTTATAGGGGCAACATGAATTAAGAGTAAAAGGCAATTTGTAAAAAAAAGGACATGAATAGGCACTAGGTGAGAAAAAGTATATTTGATTTACTGGTAGGCCTGTAGTAAAGTGCACTCTGTGTGCCAGGGCCTGTAAATCAAACGCTACTAGTGGGCCTGCAGCACTGATTGTGTCACCCACATAAGTAGCCCTAAATGTATCTCCGACCTGCCAGTGCCTGCATGCAGTTTTGAACTGTCATGTCAACCTCCCAATTGCACCCACTTGCCAAGCCCTAAACTTCCCTTTTCTTACAAATAAGACACCCCAAGGGTAGCCCCATGGTACCCCCATGGGTAGGGTGCAGTGTATGAGAAAGGTAGGTCATGTACTGGTGTGTGTGACATGTCCTGATAGTGAAATACTGCTAATTTAGTTTTTCACTATTGAAAGGCTATCTGTCCCATAGGATGGAATGGGAGATACTTTGTAACATCTTACAAGTATAACTTCTCATTGGGACAAGATAGAGGATAAAGTTTAAGCTCTCCGAACTCAGAATTTAATAATACATCTTTTAGTAAAGATGATTTTCAATTTATGTGTTTGAAAATGTCACATTTAAAAAGTAGGCATTTTCTTGTTTAACCATTCTGTGTGCCTCTTCCTGCTTGTGGATTGGCTTTCTGGTTTGGGAATGATAGGAGCTGGGGATGTGCATTGTCTGAACAACAACTGGAGGGGTTGGTGTGTGCCCGGCCCTTCCTATATGACTCAGAGTTGAGCTGAATAGACCGTGGCTGCATTTAGAGTAGTGGGAGGAGTTTTCTTTGCAGATGAATAGGGCCTATCTCCCTGGCACAATGTTGTCTCCACCCCTGTGGTCATACTGCACCAGTGAGGACATAACTGGTTTGGACTGGACCCAGAAACCCTGGCACAAAGAAGAACAAAGACAAAATGTGGTGTGAGTATTGGACCTTAACCCCCAGAACTTTAAATCATTTCTGGAGTCAAGAGGAACATTTGCCAAGGAGAAGAGCTGTAGAGCTGTGAGCATGAGTAATGTCCCTTTGCTGTGTGCTATGTGGGGTTGGCCTGCAGTTGCTGCTTCAGCAAAGGAAAAACCAAAGGCTGGAACTTTGCTGAGAAACCTGCTTGGAGGAGAATCGCCAAGGATTTGTGTGTGCTGGCCTACTCTTCTGAAGTCCTAGGGGCACAAATATTTCACCCCTAGGACCTCTGAACTCTACTGCTGACACCCAGTTCTAACAGACCCCTTGACACAGCCAACAGCCCTGCCATAATTATTATTCCACCCCTTACATGTGATGTTACATCTGGTATAAAAGCGGGGGAGAGGGGGAGTATTGTGATTTTGGAGGTTATGACCCACTAGGGGTCAAATGTGATTTCAGAATGTCATGAAAGGCATTCCATCTACCTTATGTATATATTGGTATTCAGTAGTGTGTGTGCAATTAATGTACTTTCCCTTTTTCAAAGAAAAAGTACTGACTGGACAGTGATTTGTTGAGTGTTGTTGTATGCCAGAGGATGGTGATTACTGTACCACACCATCTCCCCTGACTAAGACTTAAACAGCTCTGCTTTGCTACCCTGAGAGAGTCAATGGCTACAGTGGGGTATTTTATTTCCCAGTAAAGAGAAACTTGTACCTTTTACTTGCACTTGACTTACATTGTGCACAACTAATAACCACATTTCTTACTTAGTACCATTAAATTGGGCAATAGTAACATCTGCTATTAATAGTATGCTCAAAGGGCAGGGCAGGAGTGTCGTATGAAGCAATATATAAAAACATGGCATTGTTATTATCAATCTGCAGCTGTTTATCATTGGAGACTATAGGCGCTCTAAACAGTCCATTGATGGATTTATTGTTACTCCTTCTATAAGGTTGGAGGCAAAGCACTCACTCAATCTTAAATCATTACTGAGGAAGAACACACATCACATTTAGTTGGATACTTAAAAAAACATCAACTAGCATACAGTCAGTATACAGGGGGCATACAGAAATGTCGAAGCTTGGGATTGTAACCTGGTTCACAGTGTAGGTTCTATTGCATCACATGTCTTTTTTAACACCTAATTTCACAATGAATTAATATAGGGTTTTGTTCCAAACACAAAAAGCAACGTGGGTTGCAACACACATTGTCATATTGTTCCACAGCCATCACCAACTGTCCAGTCTACACCCAAGGGAACTAAAATGAGTCTGGGTTTTCATTATAAACATCATACGATGAACTTAATGAATTTAGATACATGAATATGGAACATATTTATGCAGTTATTAGTCCGTTTGAAAATCTAGTACTGACCCTTCTTCAGTTCCACTGGTAACCCTGTTTTAGGGTCACTTTTGTGATCACGATACCAAGTCAACCAGTGCAGACAGCAGGAATACTATGTTAATATATTTGTTTATTCTGTCTTCAATCTAGTTTCAGGAGAGAAAATTCAGTTTGTGCATAAAAACGTGCCCTTGTGTGTAGGTTTGCCTGTGCATGAATGCATAGAATAACACATGGGATAATACACCAGAGCAAATCAAACGTTGCAGAACAATCTGTGAAAATCTGAGGCAATATGCTAATATTTATATTTGAAATAGAGGTATCATCTGTAGAAAATGCAGTTAACGATCCTGCAAAGATTTGATACTTAAACTATCCAGCCCAGCCTGAAACTCTGATGAGCAGCTATTAAAATGAACGCGTCCCTCCATCACTTTACTCACTTTAATATTGAAGAATATTTTGTTGAAAAAAACGGAAAGCATATTACAGTATTATACCAGTTCTATGATCATGACAGTTATGTTAACTTTGAATTATAGAGCCATTCACTTGTCTTCAGTTTGAGAGCATCTTTAAATTGGGCATTGACATGTTCCTGTCAATCACATTATGCTGCAAGCTCTGACTAGTTAGACATACAGCACTCCAAGTCAATGTTGACTTAAAAAATAAGTCGTGTAATAAGCAAAAAAGCAATTTATCACCGCAGCCAGCTTAATGTGACCTGGCAGATTCAATGTAACACAACCTATCAAGGCATTAAAAGAAGCAAAATATGAATCCTGAGGAATTGCCAGGATTGTGATTGAAGAGCTCATTTTGAGTGTCATTTTGCAAAGGAAGTCTTTGAACTCATCTAAATCAACTTTGTCCAGAGTTCACCAAATAGGTACATCATAAAGTAATATTTTTCAAGTCAATTCTCGAAGGCTGTTCTCAATAGGGCCAATGTTAGCCACAATAACTAGTATAACATTTAAATAGTTCTTTCACCATGGTCATAATGGGTATTCTGCTAGCCCCATAAAAGGATGTCCAAAAAAGTGGCTTAGTGCTGCCTTGTAAATATGGAGCAGGCTCCTGTGCCACAGAATGTCACAAAAAGTTACGTTCCGACAGCACAAGGGGCCTCATAAATGAGACCGAAGAGAATGGGCTGTGATGCAAATCAAAGGAGTATTACTGTCTCCCCTCATGCTGTTGGCTTCAGCACTGCGCCTTCCAGGAAGAGCTGCCATTTGAACGCCTGAGAGACTTTTTAACATCTGAAGAGTACGCTAATCAACACGATGATTGCCACAGTCAATTTAGAATCTTCTATATGCATTATATAGAAAAATAATTTTGTTTTGCTGATTTTACCCAGCTTTGGCAAAGGCAGTAGGGAAGGCTTTCTCTGATAAACAGCATTGGTGCATGCAACGAATGTAAACAACGTCTGTGAATTGTGGCTTTGTTAATGCATGCTGTGTTTTGGTATTAATAGGGAGGCAGGCCATGATTTAGAAATAGTTCCTTCCAAAGCATGCTGTCCTAATAACAAGAGACAGTATTGCAGCTGTGATCTGGTAACTTGTTTTTACATAAAAGATAGACCATGCCGCTGGACCAATTGCTTTAACCCCTTGCATGTGTTGGATGGCCCTCGGCCATCTGAGGTTACAGTGGGCATGAGCGATGGACGGCCGGGGGCCGTCCAAACCCCACCCACTCATTATTTCCCCAGCACCGCAGTGGAATTTGCGCCGCGGTCAAGGGGTTAACAGACAGTAAAGATCAGATTATCGATGCAAGGTCACAAGCAAATTGGCAACTGAAGTCGATATACTTAAAAGCCTCCTCCTGAATGACACTTGTATGAGAGATAAATAGGGTTTTCATATGTGCCACACATGTGATTGACAGTACGATTGGTGTTATCTTTCATATGCTACTAACGTACTGTTCATAACCATTTGCAAAATTCTATATAGGTCCTTTTTTCCTAAGACCTTAGTTAGGGAGGTATGTACTAAAATGTGATGCAATGCAGCACAACATCCAAAGTTAATGCACTGTGTTGCATCAAAGGAGAGTGAAAAACAGTATATCTAATAAGTTATGTCACTGTTTTTCTCTTCTCCAGCGTTGGTTCACTTTGGACACCCATGCATCAATGTAAAAATCCTTGCACCATAGTGCAAGTGTGTACCTGTGCTGTTGAGCATACGTTTTGCACTGGAGGGGAAACCTTCCAGTACAAAACTAGGCTCCAATACTTTTCACACTTTAAATGTGTCCTGTACGATGCAGCACTTGTACAAAGTTTGAAAAGCCTGCATCGAGAAGGCAGTAGGTTGTGGCACAGATTCCTGACTACAGCTGTTAGTAGATAGGGATTGTGTCAGAAAACATGGGTAGCTGCATGGGAACACACATGTACCACCCATGGAAGGATGAGTTGAAGCAAAGTAGCACAAATCAGTGGCATGATGAAAATACAAAAATATATGTATGCTAATATACTAATGAGGCACAAAACAGACATTTTCCACTTTCCACTTCCATGCAATTTTAAATCACAGAATAATTACTCGATTTTCACTTTAAGGATGTAGTTGGGTGCCTCTGAAAAAATCCTGTTTCACATACTGTTAATACAAATCACCAATCCAAGCATGAGAACAGCTCAGCTATGAAATTGGGCAGAATGTTTCCAGGCAATAATGAGGAGTTAGAATTCCTGAGGAGTATTTAAATGACATCACTACTGATAGGTTAATTAGAAATAAAAACATAAAGCTTTTTTTAAATCATCAGTATGTGAAAAAGCTTTGAATTTGCATAATTTTCGTTCTGCACTCTTTGAACTAGCTCTACTTAGCAGATAAGTTATGAATTTGATCATCTGGTCCAAACCAGCCACTGCAGCAGTCAGCTTTGTAAAACTTTGTAACAACATTAGTGCTTTGCAATGCAATAACAAATTGTAGTTGGTGTGTAATCCATGAAAATGTGTACACCACAATGGCGGGTTCACACAAGTGAGTGCGCGCACACACACACACATTGTGACTTTCTGTAACATCCCCGTGTTGATCCGTTGCCTCACCCATCACGTCTCAATAGACCCTTAGTCGCTGCTCTGGGTGGGCAATGGGATTAAGTTGGACTGAAAACTACAGGGGATAAAGAGGGTTTGTTGAACCACATGTACTTTCTGCTGCAACTTCTTTCAATACCTCCAATATTGGGCAGGCAAGAGTAGTACCAGGAGTACCAACGAGTAAACTAGAGGTAGAAATTGCTTCACTTAATTAATGTTCATCAGTCAATCCTTCCTACCCAAAATATGACTTTTCTTTTATTTGATTAAAATACCTCTCAGCTATGGTTCTAATGCACAGTTTGTTTTTCATCCTTTGACACATTCAAGGCTAGTGATGTAACAAGGATGCCATAGGCCTCAGTGGGTACAAGGAAATTGGCCCAGATGCCTATTGGTTTCAAGGGAAATAAAACCACGACTAATTGGGGTGGTTGGGCCCCTCGTGGGCCCCAGTATCTTTGCACCTCCTCCACTACTGATAGGCATGTACTTCAATTAATCATTCCAGTAAGCGAAGAGAAGGCAAGTGATTGTTGTATGTCATGGCTTATTGTTTGGTAGCTTTGCTTGGTGACAATATTTTAAACTGTGATATAGTTAAGATAGCAAAAGCAAAGTTTTAAGCAAAGATTTTATTGTAAATTTAAACTACAAATATGAAAATGAGAAGAAAGTATTAAATGAAACAAACAAATACATTTAAACAGATGTAGCCAATGATTTGCATAAGTAGCAACTTGAAGGATTAAATCTCAGAAAAATTGCTTGGATCATTTAGAATGGGGCATCTGCCAAAAACTGATCGTCTCTTTCACCCTACCCTTTTGGAGGTGAGAAAACTGCTTGGTTTGGAACAAAAGAGTCTAGACTGGCTCACTCTTTTTAAGGTAGGACTTTGATATTTCCTGCTTATAAATGCTGTGATAGGAGCAGCATTCTAAACCAGAAAAAATAATAATCCAAGTGTCCCTTGCACTTGAAGAAAACTCCCATGCTTTATAGTCACTGCCATAACAAAATTGTTATTGGTACAGAAACAAAACGCTGCGAATGAAGCCTTCATTTTTTTCAGTAAGACTATGACTTTAACCAAAGATTTCATACCCAATTCTAATAATATATCGGATAAAGTACCCCCTGTCATACATAATAAGGATATTGCAAATCATTGAGGAGTTCCATGACCATATAGAGGAGCAAGGCCAAGCTCCTTTATAAGATTATGCCACTTCAAGGTGACGTGCAATAATATCCTTATCATGTATGGGCGGGGATAATTAATGGCTAATAATACAAGGTAACACCTTCACCTTTCTCACAAACCACATAGATCCTAGGTGGATAGCTTTTTCATATGAAAGAGCGAGCACGTTTGCAATCAAAAAGAATAGAAATTGAGTCTCTAGTGCAAAATTTAAAACATCAAAAAAAGTTGTTAGATATTTGAAGCAAAAACATAGCGAAAACAGTCTAATATAGGTTAGTTGTTTTTTAAAGTACAAAAGAAACATACAGAGAGATTTTAACTTTTCTATAATTACTCAGACTGCAAAAATAAACATATTGCCTTATTTATCTCCTTTCTTCTTGTCAATGTGCAGCTAGGACAAAAGAGCAGAAAAAAGAAAAGCAATGTTCTATTTCTTGTTCCTTTAACAGCTGCTTTACTTATGTTCTGTGATGTGACCTGCCTTTCCCTTGGTTGTTGGTTCTGGCAGCAGGTACTGTGACATCAGAATTTACCTGGAATAATTTATTACATTTGAGTACTGATGTCATTTCTTTATAATCTGCAACTAAGGGGCACTGTTGGTGGGTGATAGGTGATGGGGAGGGAGGAAATCCATGGAGAAGGAGGTCATTGGGAGTGGGTGAGTCCTACTGTTTTTATCGTAACCTTTTACAATATACAGATCACCCCTTGATCATTGGCTTCGCACACAAAAGTCAACAAAATGCAGCTGTTTTGAGCTTACTATCTTCCTCAGGGCAAAATGTTTAATAAAGCTCTCTTTTTCAGTTGAAGCAAACAACGTTTGCCCTACTAAATGCCATACTCAAATAAATCAGAATTGCGGATGGAGCCTAAGAAATTCTCTTGTGGAAGCTCTTTTTGTACTGTTCACATAAGGTCTAGTGATAGCTGTGCTAATAATGAGTGCTGATGCCAGCACTTACAAACATTAAGTACTACATAGAACATTGTTGTGCGTGTTTGAGACCAGATTATAAAAACCAGGATGACAGGAAGTGATGCTGACATTTAACTGGCATGAGGTAGACCACACAGAGTACAGTTGTTTTTTAACATTACAGGATTACACAAATGTACAGCTTGAGGGGGCAGGGCAATTTACACAGATGTGCAGAATTTGCTTGACCAAAACCAGGAGTAGAACTCAGATCTCCAGGTTCTTACGTCAGCATCTTAACTATTAGAACACATTTCCTTCTTTAATTTTTGCATGTGCTAAGCCACACTGCATTTTTCATTTGCATGCGCTACTTACTCGCATCCTTCCGTTCCTTATCGCGGGCCCATCTTCTGCCAATCGTAACACAAACAAATCCATCTTGTACTCTCGTCCTCCTCGAATGCTAAATCCAAACCCTTTAGTGCCTTTCTCCATTTCAACTGTAAAATAGTCAAAATCCTGTATGGGGAAAAATGTAAGAATGTGTATTAACTACTTCATTAACAGATAAAAGTGAGGTGGGAAATACCTTGAGTAATTTGGAAAATATCACTTTCTTGGGAGTTAACTAGCAAAATTCTGCATTTCAAATATCTCATTCTCATGACTCAGATATATGAAAGGCATAGGCTTTACATCATTCTAAATGCATGTATTCAATTTATATATTGATTCTATGTGTGATATTCATTCAATTAAATGTTTAGTTATACTAAATATACATGTTTGTATTATACTGTAATGATGTAGTCACCCCATACATGTGCAAACCTGGACAACAACAGAATTACTAGCCTGTCACTGAGGCAAGATCCTCATGAAGTCTTTGGATTTACACGCACTGCTGGCCCTTAGCATTCCAAATGAAGGCAACAACATTTGTGAATTTGGAAGCAGAGCTTGCCAAAGTGCTGTCCATGTAATTCTATGGAGAATTGCTGTGATGAGTTGATCAATTGTATGAAAGACCCTAGGGATATCTTTGCATACTTTAGAAAATAAAATGCTTCCAGGTAAAAATCCAAATTTAAAAAAAGAGATTTTAATGAGCTTAACATAATGCTTAGACCCAACTTGTCAAATAGGAATTTTCATTAATTTGCTCTGACAAAAAATAAACAGAATTACCGGCAAGATGTACAAAGATTTTACATGCGCATACTCTTACTACTTCAACAATTGCACCATCACCTACACAGGGATGCCACATTGACTGATTTCACAGACTACTATATTGTGTGGCCTGAATGTGCCGGTACCCTTAAAATGTGTCTAGTTAAAACCAGCCTTTAAAGCTCTCAAACGGTTTCTGGTAAATGCAAGGATCAAATCAATGGGCGTCTGCACTATGCACACGGGCTACTGAAGCAAAAGTAGACAATAGATCCAGAGATTGATGACTCAATGTGCAGTCATTAGGGTCCTATGTCCTGTTACTTCTCTAATCATCAGTTAAAGAACCTAAAGGCCGTTGAGATACATAGGAAAGTCCCAGAAGTCCAAACTGTTGAATCAAATCAGGGTGCAACTACACCACAAGTTAATATTCACCTGAAAACTAAGTGGCCTTTGAGAATCGACTTGAAACTTGGGGGGAAGCTGCACAAGCGGACACCGTCACTGTTGGGGACTTACCTTCTTGCCGCCATCGCCAGGAGTCAACTGGACACCACCACTAGCGCAGCCGCCGCCGCCCCGGGACTTCAATTCCCGGCAGCCTTAGCGGCGCTGTGCAATTGAAGCAGGAAACCAGTGGCAGGAGGTGCACTTAAGCAGCACAGCCCTCTGCGTCACAGGACGCGCGCGAGACGAGCCGGGCCAAGCCCGGGCAAAGGGCAGAGGCCGGGCTGGACCCTGTCTCTAACAACTGTGGACCGGGAACGAACTGGAGAAATTATCTGGACCATTCTGTCGGTTAGTGACAAGTAGGGCATTTGCCGATTGTGCTAAGGGGCTAATCCGAGACTGATTTTTGGGGCTACTGATAAATGTGTGTGGCAGCGGGTGGTTGCGACTGATCTCTATTGTGGGTAGTGCTTTGGTACCTTTGTTTGTTCTTGTTTTACTCACCTGTTAGTGCTAGAGATATACAGACTACCAGCATGTAACATCAATGGGTAGTACGGTTCAAACAAGGTCTTCCAAGCACACTAAGTGTACACCCCCAGACCCCTCTCGAAGTAGTAAATCAAAGGGAATGCCGCCCCCTATTCGTGATAAACCAACAGCAATAGATAGAATGCTGCGCAAAGTGATAGGGGAAGTGGCAAACAAGATTGAGCGAACTGAGAGACGCCTCTCACTAACCCCCCAGATAGACCTAACAGCTTCGCAACAGGATGGGGACCTAGAAGTTCCAGCAGCCCCACTACACGCTTCACTAGACCCCGAGATAATTGGCATTCCCTGCGCACAAGGGGGGACCTCATTTGCACATGAGACATCCACAAGGGGGGAGACACCACAAACAGGCAAGAAAAGTAAAAACTGCAGTAAAAAAACTAGGCGAAAGAGGGCTATACACCCTGAGGTTCCGCTTGATAATTCCCACACAGAGGCAAGGGCACAGGGAGGGGGCGAGCCAGACCCACAAGTGCCCCCAATGTGGGTAGCCCAAATTATAACCGACCTACAGAACCATCTAGAGCAACTCATTGCTAACCAAACAAAACTAATTCTCAGTAGGCTGGATAAGGTATTAACTTTGGTGAAAACAGAGGGGCTGGGTGATGGCCCCAATCCCCCTCCCCCCCCATGTAACTTCACAGCGGGGGAGTCTATTATCATAAGCCCAGATACGCTACCAACAAGTCACCCCCCAAAAGGACAAAGTACCACTGCTATACGCCCCCGCCCCCCCCTAAGCACACAAACCCCATGCTCGTCCCAGGTTCCCGTGGGTCACTCCACTACTACTGGGGAGGCTTCCCGGGGAGCGTCAAAAGGCACCCATCAAGTCATGGTCCACAGACAATCTTCGCCTCCACCTGTGACCCGGTGTCAAGCTGAAAGACCAACCCCTAGGTCACCCACTAACGCGTCAGTATGTCTTAATTTACCCCCTGATGCAGCCCCATATGTAATCATTCTAACAGGTGTACTGGAGTTGAGACCAGACCAGATAGAGCCTTATGGTGAGCTCAAAAACAAAACCATGTTCTGGCTAAACAAGTGTAGGCCCCTAGTAGGCAATGAACAGGGGGAAATCTTGATGGTACGCAGGGTGAATTGGGTGGGAAGTAGGCCTAAGGATCACATCGGGATTGTGTGGTGGTAAACTTTCAGAACCAGCGTGTCGTTGACCAGATATTAAGGTGGGGTCCATCTACAGACTCGAGCAATATTAGATCTATGCCCTTGAGTTTCTTCTACCCTAGGGGAAATCATAACCTGGGGTGGGCTCAGGAGGGCCAAAGCAGTAGGGAGTGGAACCTGGTCGGGTGCAGTCGCAGACCCCAAAACGTTGCCCTGAGGAATCAAGGAGCGATATATTTACAGAATAGATTTGACCCCTTGGCGTCCTTGGAAGAACTGGATTGACTAAGGACAGACATAACCCCCAAGAAGAGACACGATAGGGAAAAGAGCCCTGAACCAGACAAGGTACAACTTACTCTCTCATACCGGTGCGAGGCATCACAGAGAGTGGTTGAACCATGTCCTATTACAATAGAGGGTCCACAAGCCAGGTCTGTAGCAGAAACAGAAACAAAGGGGTCGGATAGTATTGTGGCACGCACACAGCAATTAAAATCATATAGCTCAGCCGATCTGAAGGAAACCCCGGTTAATGACAGGAAAGTAAGATATAACCCCACCACACCCCTCGCAAGGAGGCCTGAAAGGCAAGATGGGTTAAAGCTGATATCCTGGAACATTGCAGGACTTGCAGCGAAATTCGAGGATCAGGAATGGAGGCAATATATCACTAGGGTTCACGTTATATGTCTTCAGGAGACCTGGGTGATCCACTGCAATCCTTTTTTTCTTGGAGGGGTTTAAGCGTTTCTCAGTGCCTGCCCAAAATCAGTTTCAGGGAGAGCTATGGGAGGGCTGACTATATATGTGGATCTACAGATAAAAGGGGTGTGGTCTAACCCTAACTGGCCATCACATAATATGCAAGCTCTGGGTTTACACTCAAAAGGTCAAACATTACCCTGATTAATTGGTATAATGCTGTGGGAGTCAACGGGAAGGGTACCACAATAAAAGAATTGGACACCCGCCTAAATGCCCAGTTGGCTGTAGGGAAGACGGCGGTAGCACCATCCCTAGTTCTATTAGGCGACTTCAATTGCCACTTGTGCCCGACCCTGAGACCTGTTAACAAGGACTGGTCCTGCTGCACAGTGGAGAAAGGCCCACACTTCTTACATTCCTCTGAAGGGATGGACTTATACAGGGTGTTGAAAAGCCATAGTCTGGTTCACACCATGGATCTTGTAGAATTGGGTAGTGGTGGGGATATTAATCCCACATTCAAGGGTAGAGGCTGTCGCTCCTATATTGATTACATAGTGGTCTCTAGTATATTTAAAGAATGGATCAAAGGGGCAGAAATAGAATTGAGCATATACCGTGACCACAACCCCCTCGTGTTGGATTTAAAAGGCCCGATCATTAAAGGCACGATCCGAGGGGTAGGCACTGTAGAGAGGGTAACAGACCAGGGGAGGCGACTTAGATGGTCCAAAGTAGATGGGGACACCTTTTATAAATCTCTAATGGCGAAAGGGGAAGACGCTTTTAATGTGTGTCTCGATCTATATCGAGGGGGTTGCAGTTGTAAACGCATTTGAGGAGATGGCGCACCTGATAGAAGGTTTATTAAAGACCACCAAGAACGGGAGATCAAACATCACCCCTAGATGGTTTGATAAAGACTGTTCACAAGCACATAAAGAGCTGAAATCTAGCTTAAAATCTTTCCCCAGGGATAAGCTATACATTGCCTAATGCAGGCTCGCATATAAAAAGGCATTAAAAAAACGGAAATATTGCCTCCAAACACAAGCTTGGGAGGACCTAAGGGAGGCTGCGGACAGAAGGGACCTGACAGAGTTCTGGAAAATCATAAACAAACCATGTTTCCAGGATTAAAATGCCCCAGAGATCTGTAATACAATCCTGCCAGAACAATGGTATTGCCATTTTAAAAATGTATACAATCACACTGGCGAAAGTAACGATGACGAGGGGCAAGGACTAAGATGGGCCGCAAGGATGGAGTTCAATTTGACAGAAGTAGAAGGTGCCATTCTAGGCCTATCAAAAAATAAAGCGCCCGGCCCAGATGGCATACCTCCTGATCTCTACCTAAGCAAAGTGAAGCTGTGGGTCCCTATTCTTACCTCCGCAATAATAGTCCCAATTTTCAAAAAAGGGAATAAGGACAACCCCCAGTGTTACCGCCCGATATCTCTGATCGACGTCACGGCAAAGGTGTTGGGCCGTGTTGTCCTTAATCGCCTTACAGAATGGGCGGACATGCATCAGATAATTACTGACACTCAATACGGGTTCAGGGAGGGAAGGTCAAGTACGGACCAATGCCTGAACCTTTACCTCCTGGTCGCTAAGTACACCATAGCCAGTAATGAGGCGGTTTACCTAGGGTTCATGGATCTCTCTGCTGCGTTTGATCATGTGAACAGAGAGAAGCTATGGGCCCTGATGATAAGCCTAGGGGTGGACCTTGATTTAGTTAATATACTTAAAGCCTTGCATTGGAACACTACTACTTCAGTGCGCTTTAACTCAGATGGAGGTATCACATCATCGTTTCCATGCAATAGTGGGGTTCGCCAGGGCTGCATCTTAGCTCCTTGTTTGTTCTCCATTTACATTAATAATTTAGATAGAGAATTAGGTAAATTAGGAGTAGATTGCCCCCAAGTAGTCAGCCGCCCGGTTCCCGTCCTGCTTTACGCGGACGACGCTGTGTTGTTAGCCCGGACCCCCATGGGGCTTCAGAGGCTGATCGACGGGTTTGTCGGCTTCATGAACACACTAGACCTATCCGCGAATGTGGACAAGTCTTATGTCATGCTGACAAGATAGGTACCCACAAAATAGGGGAGGTTCAGTCCTTTTCCTATTTAGGCCTATTATTTGATGGGCTGTTAAATTTCAAACTCCTTGTGGAAAAACACCGTTCAAAACTGGTGGCCTCAACCGGGGCAATAATGAATTACGGTTGCAGGCAGGGAAGGTGGTTACCGGAACAAGTCATTAACTTGTACAGATCAATCTGCTGTGCTAAAGTAGCCTACGGGGCAGAAGTTTGGGGCTTCGCAAACATCCAACAGCTACAGACAGAGGAAAATAAATACTTTAGAAGGGTACTTGAAACCCCACACAGTATCCCTGCCTATATCATATACGAAGAACTAGGAGGGGCTTATATTGAAGACCAAATCAAGTTCAGGCCGCTTACGGCCTGGGTGAAGATCTGGACTAACGCCGAGGGAAGGTTTAAGCAGACAAATTATTACAGATTGCCTGAAAAGAGACAAAGGAATGTGTATCCCTTGGTTAAAATATGTAAAGGGCACACTTGAGGGTATTGGCTGTAAGAACCTTTTTATTTACCCTGAAGTCATTACTACCCAAGATAAACAGAGAGTTAACAAAATGTTTGGGGAACGAGCAACTGCAAGTAGGGCGGCCACTAAAGAATGTAAACCTACAGTTGCTGCCTACAGATTATTGAAAACTGAGAATAGAATGGACCCCTATCTTGCACTCAAACATAATGCACAGGATAGATTTTTTATGACCCGTTTTTAGGCTCAGCCTTTTACATCATATACTGGCTGATCCCCCAGGTTTTACTCTAACCGTTGAGCCGAAGGGTACCTACGGCTGCGACAATAGGTCTCCGCAGGATACCCTTCATTTTGTTTTATTATGTTCATTTTATACACTACCTAGGCACAAGTTCCTGGTGGGAATCTTGAAAAGAGCAAAGTTCAAACAGGCCAAGGTAGCTCTATTGTTCCTGCGAAAGGCTAATGATGCTTATACTCTGTTTTGTATTATGAACTTTATTAAGATGGCGGTCAGGATAAGGAACTTGAGAGGGAGGAGCTGATTGCATTGTTCGTTAATTGATTGAGCCTTGGTTAATGAATTGTATTTGAAGACTTTTTTAACAGTTTTTATGTACTTTTATGGTATTTTTTAAATGCCGAATAAAGAAATATTTGATTTGATTTGACTTGAAACAGCCAAATCCTCATTAGTAAAAGTGTAAAGAGAGCACTGTGCTTTCTATTTGTACTTCTTGTCTATGAATAGTTCCTGAACTTTCCCATTTTATCGGTATTTGAGATATTTTTTGAGTCAATTCACAGAGGCGAGTTCTAAAACACCTTTGCAAATAGGCCTAAAAATGTTACAATTTTTCTTTGGGTCGACTCTATACAGCTTATCGGTCATGACCAAAGAAAATTCGACATGGTTTCCTATATACCAGACATAACTTTAACTTTCCCTCATCTCTGCTTCAAGCAGAGGTTTGCTAGATTCCAAAAAGCCATGGTCAACTCTCTATAAAACTCTTCAATAAAAAAAATACAATAACGCATTCGTTAATGAATAGAAAATATATAAATAAGTAAATAACCTAGTTTTTCCATGGTGAACAGTCACAATCAACAGCACTACACCATTTACTAACCGCTCAACACATGCTATGCTAATGTTCCCAAACTCTAGTGATAGAAAAAGGAAAGACAATAATATCACATTGGAAGAAAAATAAAGTTAGGTTATGTGGAAAATTAACAGGAAGGTTTGCCAGAGAGGCGGGCCTAAAACCCTTACAAAATGTGTACTGTCTCCCGAGAAAGTAATTACTGTAATACTTAAAAGGCTACATGCTGAAGGTGCCCATAACTGCACCATCATATAATATATATTATTTGTGGCTGACTCAATACTAAGAATGGTGGAAACCAACAGGGTAATGCCGGAAGACTAGGCTGGGATGTTCAATCATCAAAAAGCAGAAAGTGTGTATGGTATTGGACTTTACGGATATTACATAGCATTTACATGATAGATGGAAATGCTTGACTCAATATCCCACACAATTGTAATTGTCATCAAGAATTATGTGAGCCATCACTATGAACATTTCTTGCAGCTTTAACAAGAGTGCAGGGCTGGACTGGCCGTAGCTGGCAACAGGCATTTCCCTGATGGGCCGGAGGGGTGGGCCTGGTTTTGCAGCAGTGGGGGCCAGTTTTGACACTAGGGATTGGTTTTGCAGCAGTACTGCAATATCGTCCCCCTGTAACACAATAAAAACGGTAGCAGTGCTCACATCTTGAACTTTTCAGTCCTACAACCCCAGCTCCCCTCTACACCCGGGTGGGTCGAGTGGAATTGCCAGGGTTGGTTTCTCTTCTCAGTCCGGACGTGCAAGTCTGTATGCTCATAAATTATTTGTGCCTCTATTAAATCTTATCACACAATTCATATTTTAAAATAAAACTCATAATAATGAAAACTTCCTTTACTTTGTATGCTTTATGTAAGTTGATGCATTGCATTCCTACCTGGAACTGCCGGTAATCAGGTAGTGGATATTGCCTAGTGTCGGGGGAGTGCTGCCTATAATCTATCAGAGGGGGTTGCCGGTAGTCCAAGGGTGGCGGCTGCTGATAGTCCACAACTGGTGGATGCCTGTAGTCCACTGGAGGCTGTCGATAGTCTGCAGATGGCTGCCTGTAGTCTGTAAAAGGAGGTTGCCGAATGTCTGGCTTCACATCTTGCCTTGCTTTTACTTCTGACCTGTAACTAAACAGAAATTAATTGTTGTATAAATTAAAATGTACAGAAAAAATGAAAAAAAGAATATAACAAGTAAGAATTTTGCTAATTTATTTGGTGTGAGTCAAAACCTCTCAGTCAGGACAGTCATATCAATTTGTAGTATGCAAACAACTGTGAAAGAAAATTAGTACAAGGAATATTAAGAACATTTGGGAAGAGTTGGAAATTGAGTTACTACTTGCCTGGGTAACCCTACTTAAGCAGCAACCACAATCTCTGTCAGGGTGAAACACAAGCAAATACAGAATTAACCTGTGCTTAACCCTCTGAAAAGCAGTCAGGCTTAACTTAGAGGCAACTTGCAAAGTATTGAGGCAGCACATCAAACAGTAATAACGTAAAAACACAACACCAGAAGAATTCCATACCAATTTAGAAAAATAGACTAAAATGTAATATATTATTTGATACAAAAACATCAAAAATCCAATTAGTGAAAATTGATATGGAAATTCGAAATCCTAAGTAAGAATAGTGACTAAAAGGGTCCGTCAACTTTGCTACATGGAGGGACTACCAAACCCAGAGCCCCTTGGAGCAAGGAGAAACCCTGAACCATTGCTGTCACCTGTGTCAAGCGCTTTTAAGTGCATTTTCAGTTCTGCAGCTCAGGAAGCGCTGGCAGACCCTTGTGCGGCTGCCTGTGCCCGGATTATGCCGGGATGTCCCCCATCTTGGTCCTTCCCTTTCAAAAGTGAAGGATGACACATTCTTTGGAGCCCAGCCCTGAGCAGTACCAGGATACAGTGGGAGGTAAGAAACTAAACTATGGTGAAACTCAAACCTGGTGGGGATGCTGTATCAGTATGCTCCCCTATCACCATAGAATACATGCTCGAAAGGGCTTTTGGGACTGTGGCTGGTATAATTGAATTAACTCAATGCAGAATCTCTGTAGATTCTGGAGTGCCACTTTCCCAATCTCCTGGTGTCACTGAGAGTTTAATCGTGAGCCCCTGCTTAACGTTAGGAACCAACAAATAGTGAATGAAGAGTCAGTTTAGATATATCCTGAAAATTATGTTGATTTTGCAGCAGCCATTATTGGAACTGATTCAGGTGGCTTGAAAGACTTGCAAGTGCTGCGATCATCAAAGCCCATCCTAGAGGCTAAACAGAATAGGCAACCAGGTAAAAATGTGGTGGCTAAATGGAAGCAGCCCCTGTACCCAGAGTAATAATGCAATGGTTTTCTTGATTCAGCCTTCAACGACTCCCTCAGTACCTATGCTATCTTCTACCACCCAGACTTGGGATCTCCTACCAGCCAGACTTGTGATCCCTTGCCACAGGTCTCTCTCCTACTGGATGCCTACAGTGCCAAACTCAATACTTTCTTGAGGCTAAACTTGGACCCTTGACAGATCATCTAGGCTGACTTGAATGTTTGTTAGATGCTTAAGCCCACGGCTACTGAACTTTGAAAGAATAAGGGTTAATGGACCATCCACCACCAATGTTAATATGTGTTCCCAACCCCAGACTGTTTTACTAAGTCACGCCCCAGCATCAATTAACTCATCAACTTAGACTGTTGTAAGCCCCGCTATGGCTCACTGTAAAGATATCCATAGCCTCCCTCCGGCAGTCTGCCTATACGTACTAATTTTGGCTGGGGCCCCACCCCTGAGATTCACCTTCAACCTACAACTGATGATCTAAAGTTGGTGTGGAGGTTGAAAATTCTGCCCAATTCTTTAATATAATAATTGGGGCAAACAAGGAGCTGGTGATTACGTGCCTGTCCATAGAGGCTCAAGGCTCACAGATGGTGGGGGCATTTACAGAGCTATGTTCTAGGATTAGGGAAGATCTATTAAAATTGGCAAATCCCGCACGTGATACCCCAAGGTGGTTCAACTCTGAGTGCTCAGCATCAAACAGGGCCCTCTTTACTGCGTTAACATCCAAACCTAGGGACCCTGGTCTGGTACCTCTGCCTGCCTAAACAATATAAACAAATAACTAATAAACGCTGGCAGGAACTTGATGTATCACGCTGGAAAATATGATCACAACCATCACAGCAGGGTAATGGCAAGCTATCTTGGTCCACTCTATTCAAACACAAATGCAATATAAGGGTACCCAGTACTATCTCCTGTCATTTTGTTAGCAAGTGGGAGTAACACTATGGGTACATTTATGCAGCCCCCTTCTCAAAAATTTTCCCAGTTGACCCATGTCTAGTATCATGCATCCACACTACCTTTCCAGAAGTTGAGGATGCCATCACTCAAAGCACTGGTGGTAAGGAACTTGACCCGGACGGGGTAATTATTGATTTGATATAATGATATATTCCCTTCTGGGCTTGTCTTAGTGTCTTCAATAGCCTTGCACACTCACCGCGCCTAGCACATGGAGAATGTCAATCATAGTTCATATTTGTAAAAAAGGGGATCTCTCACTTCTGTGTTAATATAGTCCAATCTCCCTCATAGACACTACAGCAAAAACATTGGGCCAAGGTATTTACAGGATTATGGAATGGGTGAGTGCTGAGTCAGTACTATAAGGCTACCAATGTGGGTGCAGGCCCAAATGACATCTGAGCAATGTCTTAATCTTAACCTAGTGCTAGGGAAATACACAATGGTCAAGAAAACTCCCCTCTACCTAGCATTTATGGATTTGTCATTGGACTTCGACTGTGTGAACAGGGCCAAACTGTGGCAAATTCTCAACAAATGGAGCTTAAACATAATGCTTGTTCATGTCCTTCCCCATTTGCATGAGGGAATGAGGGCAAGAGTCTGCATTAACCAACAAGGGGAGGTGTCGGTTGACATACATATCCATCACGTAGTGAGACATGGATATGTGCTGGCCACTCTCTTATTTATTCCATATATTAATTATTTCCAATCTTCACTTTTATGTGCCACACCAGACGTGCCATTATAAAACGAAAACCTGTTCCAGCATTACTGTATGCGGTTGACACAGTGCTCATGGCATGCACTCCCAGGGTACTGAGTCAGCTACTATACTCTTTTGTTGATTTTATGGCCTCCTTTGACCTTCAGACTAACTTTACTAAGTCTCATGTTATGTACTGTGGAACTAAGTGTTGATCTATGTCATCCATGGCAATTGGCTCGAACCTTCTGACCAGTTACAGTACCTTTCCTTAACTGGGCAAATATTTTTCTACCCAAATGTTATGGTCTCCTATATCACACACCGTACCATGAAATTTGCCATGGCCAAGGGGTCTTTATGCAGTATCCCCCAACCCTTGGGTGGTGGATCCCTTGTTTTGTTATTACAAATATGAAAATCCCGGTGTCTACAAATTGCCATGCATGATGTTGGTGTACGGGGAATCTCCAACTGCATGGCCATCCCATGGGAAGAAAACAGATTTCTAAGGAAGGCTTTATCAGTGCCTCTGTCTGCTTCCCATTTTATTTGTTATAAGGAACTTGGGCTATCTTACCTTGAAGATCTGATCTGGGTGTGACATGTTTTGGTGAGGCTCTTGATTTGGAAGAACCTTGAGACTGCCCTAACCAGAGAAATATTAATAGATTGCCTTTTTCTGGATAGAGGGCTACAAATCCATTGGCTTTCTTACATCAAAACTGAATATTGTAGAATTGGGATACAGTTCATGAGTTAGCAAAAGTAAGAGGAAAAGGGCTGAAGCATTTTATAACCTCGAGGAGACATCGCGGTTAAAGGATCTGATAAGAAACCCACTATGATTAGATATCTTGAATTGAGGGATTCAGACTACACTAACAACTCCATCTGGATTGCTTGCAACCGATGGGAGAGCTCCCTATTATTCTGTTTCGCATCCGATACTGTCAAATAGTTGCTCTGTTTTTCCATGGGTCCTACACACGATCTGGAATCTATACCTTGAACATGTGCCGATTTATCTGGTCAAATGATGCTCCATATTACTTCCTTCTGTAAATTTTAAGCACAGTATACCAGATTTCCTTTAATCCCTCTTTTAAGAAAATATTATTGAAATATTGGCCAATGCTTTTAGATTTTTATAACTTTAAGACAATGAAGAAGTTATTTTGCACATAGTTCCCTTTTTAAAATCCGCTGTGCATGCACGTAGGTCAATGCGCCTCTAAACATGTTGCTGTTATTATGTTGTTATGTATTTTTCATTTATTTTATATTTTATGTATTTACGTCTTCAATGCATTTTGAACTGTTTATTGTTTCTTTGCAATGTAATTCACTGTCATGGGTGCTGTAAAGTTTTTAAAGCAAAAAACGTGTTTGTTGAGAAGAGGTACGGATTTTCAGGAAGTTCTCAGGTAATAAGCATTGCACAGCACGAGACTGCAGGGTTTGGGGCTGTACTCGGGAGTATTATTTCTCTGTAGCTGAAAATCATGCATAGGCCTTCGTAAATAATTCCAACAACAAACTTTGTAGTGTCCTTGTGCCTTTGTTTACTAAATAGTTCTTGTCTTAGATTTTCTTTTTTGTAAACTGTTAGAGGGACAATCTGACGCTGATCGACGGATGTTCGGTCATAAAGCAGTATGTCAGCGACATGCTCGAAGCAATTAATGTGCACTTGTATCAGGCTTCAAGGGACCTTGTCAAGTTTTCGCAACAACAACTTAAGGATCTGACAAGTGCTTTAGTTGAGTGTAACATTTCGCAATATGATTATAGTCTTTGTTTTATCATTTCTGTAATGATAGGGCACCAAGAGGCTTCAGTGTAAAGTGCACTGTACAAATACAGAAACATAGAACTATTGAACTTTATTCTAGTTACTTAAGGAGAATCTGTTAGTGAAATATGTATGTTGCTATTTTTTAAATTGGCTTTTAATCAAAGACAGTATGCAAGATGTACGGGGAATTCCCTTTTTATGCAAAAATCAATTTAAAGTTATCATACACGAAGGAGTAAAGTCTCTTTCACTAAAATTAGTTATAAATGGTGAGGAAGAGCTCTGTGTCACTTCCCACAGTGTCACTGAACTACTCCACTGCATCACTTCCCTCTATGCTCACTACTCCACTGCACCACTGCACTCTTCATCACTGCACTCTTTGCTACTGCACTCTACAGCACTCCAGTCTAGGCCGCTCCACTCTGCACCACTCAGCACTATGCCACTATACTCAGCAACAATGCACCCTAAGCCACTGCACTTTGAGCACTGCAGTCCATCAAGTGCACTCTATGCCAATCACCTCTACTCTACTCTAATCTACTCCGCACAACTGCACACAACGCTACTGCACTCTAGGCCACTGAACTCTACCCTGCACCACTATACTTTAACGGTCACCACTCCTGTCTACCGTGCACCTCTCAACTCTGAGCCCCTGCACGCTACACCCCTGTAATCTATGCTGCACCTACTCTGCGCTACTCGACTCTACTCGCACCACTCTTCTGTATGCTACTGCACGTTACTCTAAACACTGAAAGCTACACCACTGAGCTCCATGCCAATCGACTCTACATCACTTTACTCAACACCAATGCACTCTATGCCACTGCACTTTACGCCAATCAACTCTGTGCCGCTGCACTCTACACCACTGTACTCTACTCTGCAGTACTGCACTCTGTGCCACTACACTCTACACCACTCTATTATTGCACTCTATGTCACTGAGTTCTATGTTACTCTATTCTACTCTGCCCACCCCTGTACTCTCTGTGACTACTCCACTCACACCACTGTTCTCTATGACACTCTACTCTGCAACACTGCACTCTTGGCCACTAAACTCTAAGCCACTGCACTCTATTCCACTGCATTCTACACTGCACCACTCTACTGCTGTTAATGCATGCTAAGCCACTACACCCTATGTCTCTACACTCTAGTCTGCACCACTCAACTCTATGCCAATGCACTCTACCCCACTCTGTTCTACAAGGCACCACTGCACTATTCACCACTGCACTCTACACCACTCTAGTGTAGGCCACTCCACTTCACTCTATGTTACACCAATCCACTCTGTAACACTCCACTGTATGAGACCCTACTCTGCAATACTGCACTCCATGTCACTCCCCTCTACTCCAATGCACTCTGCTCTGTACTACACCATGTCAGTGCACTCTACTGTGGAAAACGAGCCCATAATCCTACCGATGCCCAGGCCGCTGGCGCAAACCGCCATTTAGTTTCCATGTTGAATAGTTACCAAAATAAAGAGACGGGCGCTGGAAGCAGGAATCAAGAACAGAGTTTATTTCTCATGAGGAGAGCCAGTCATTTCGGACACGAAACACAGTGTCTTTCGGGAGGTGCTCTAACAAGTGAGCTGAGACTCTTGGTTTTATACCTTACAGAACACTCAATAACACAATCAGGGCTGTATGACGCAAGAGAAGGACATCCCTATAATCCTCGTGGTGATCCTACCCCACATGTGTTCACAATGGGGACCCTTGACCTGCTGATAAGAGGGGAGGGCAATCACGCAGCTGAGTGTTCCGTCAACTGTTTAGGATGTGTGCGCCTGATCATAGCCCAGGGGGTGGGGTGGCTAGGATCAATAGTGGCATACAATAAGGGCAGTAAATGGTATCTCCTGACTCAGGCGATGGCCTCGGACATGTGTGGTCAGCCGGACTCGGGGGAAGGGGTTATCAAAGGAGTGATATTCATGCCGCGTGGACAGTCGAGCGCGGAGGGAAGGCTTGTCAACAGAGGGGCATTCATGGAAGGGGAGGAGGCGTTGGTCAGGCGCGGCCGTGACTCTCAAGGACAGGGTCTTGCAAGAGAAAAAGGTTTATGACTTGCCCACGTGAGGAGAAGGGAGGGGTAGCCAGGGTGGACACAGGGACAGGGTCACACAGAGAGAGAGAGAGAGATCTTATGACCCGTACATGAGAGAGCGGGGGCAGTCAGGTGCAGCTGGGGAGGGCAACGTCAGCGAAGGCGAAGGATGCTTCTCCAAGAAGGGATGGGGGGGTTTTGTGCGAGTCAAGTGGGAGAGTTGCCTTTCACAGCGGGGTCGCGCAGAGGGAGAGGGTTTCATGGTCTATGTATGGGAGAGGGGGGGTTAAGATACGCGCAGAAGGGAAACCGGGGATCCTAATGGGTAAAAAGGGTCATGGTGCCTAAACTGGCTGTACATATGCATAGGGGTACGGGCTCTTACTGGCAGAGTGATACGGTCAATAGTTTACGGTATTCATGGTGCTCACAGGGAGAGAAGTGGGAGAAGAAGGGGAATGAATGCTGTCTATGTACATCAATTTCTTCAACTTTCACAGTCGCCCCTTTTTACATAGCAGCAGTCATATTTGCAATTGATGGGTTTACAGGCAGACAGGCATCGTTGATGAATTAGCGTCTTGTCGATACTAACATTTGGCGTACAATCATAGACAGTTAAGGTGATGGGCAGAATGCAGTACATAGAAAATTACATTTCATTGAGTTCCTAACAATTTAAACGCACTACATAGCAAAAATCTTTCTGACTTAGAAAAATGTGACCAATGAACAGTTTTGACCAGGTAGTTGAGAGCGGAATTCAGTTCAATATGCAAGATCTCTTCGTCCCAGTGTCTTTTTATCAGCGAGCCATCACTGGTAGGCTCTAGTCCGTGTACTTTCGTTGGCGCTGTTGAGCACCGGCGGTGGAGCTATAGGTCCAGCTCGGTTCTATCCTTACGCGTTGCAGGGTGCGGTCAGTCCTCTGCTGTTAGACCACAGTCCTGTTTCCTAAACAATCCGGTTGGTGGCGCCTTATGCTCGGCACCCATAGTTCTATGGCAGCACCCTATTCCCAGCGGAATGCTGTTCTTTCCCTTGGCAAAAAGTCACGTGGAAAAGAGGGTGAGTGTGGTTCAAATAGTCGATAGGAGAGAGAGCGGAGTTGGGTCAGAGTTCCTGGGACACACAAAAGGGACCAAGGGAGCAAAGGATAACAAGCAGGCAGGCCCATCAATCGGGCCCAAAGAAGGGGGACGGAGACTCCAGGCACACGTGGGTTAGCAGACGGAGGGCTTTAAGGCGGCCCATCATTTTTCATTTTCCACGTTGAAATTGCGGTCTCGTCCCGTATCCTGTTGCTCTGTGGCTCCACCTTTGGTCGAGGTCATACGTGTCCCAAGATCCGCAGTCAGGCTGTACGTCACATCTGACCCATCTCCTTCGGTGATCGTGAATCTTTGAATAGGTACAAGACAAGATTTCAGTGAAATGACAAAAGAAGACATCTACGCACGTGAGCTCCTCCCTCAAGTCTATGCATTTGGGAGATACGCTCATTGGTCACAGTCAGAGGTCCTATTACCAAGCAGTGCATGTGTCAGCATTCCTACTGAGTTTATAGCAGGTTTAATCATCGTCCTATTTATAGCTCAAGTGAGGATAAATAATATTCCCATCAATTGTGCATTACATCATATTCAACATTATGAAACATTTCCCTCCAGGACTGGCTAACCTTTTCAAACAGGGCGGGGGTGTCATTATCGAGAGTCAGGCAAATTAACATTTTCTCGAGGGTCAACAGTTACTCATGGTCATCGTGCTTATCTCCGAGACAGCAACCGGGTTCTATCAAAAATTGGGGCGGGGATGCTTCGGGCGCTCGCGCTTGGGTGCAAAAGGGGATGGGGCAATCTGGGCATTGGAGGTCAATCTAGACGTTGGCGTTCGTCTCTGAAGAACAGACATAAGGTGCCATTGACATACAGCTCCCCTATAAATGGCCAGATTTGGGGGACTTTAGTCGTCTTACCTGTCCTTTCCTTCTCAGCCAATTTAAGTTCGTTCATTTTACAGAAAGGAGAGGTAGTAATATGGCGATATTCAATCATTTTAGTTTCGGCCAATTTCGCTGAACGCCTTTTCGTTCAATACGTATCAAATCAGACTGGTGCCGGTGGGGCACAATTTTACCAAAAAGAGGGAGGAAAGAATAGGGAGACTCTCATAGAGAGTGAGAGTCGTCCGCAATCTAAACGAGCCATTCGGTACACGTATGACATGTAGGGAGAGAGATACGGGGGTGGAGAGAGAGAGGGAGAGAGACGTGTACAAAAATAGGTCATTTAGTGCGCTCACAACACGGAACAGCAAAGGTCAGGTGACATGCAGATACAGACAGAGGGAAGACATAAATTCATACATTACACACACACAAACTCAGACAGGGAAGACAGCACATGCATTACACATATATAAGACATTTCACGACAAGACAGGAAACAACAGGTGGCCAACAAAAATTCGTATTATATCCTACGTATCTTTACTATCCTATTTATCTACGTGTTTAGCTCTTTCTACCCTTCCCCCCTTTTCCTCTCGCTTGTCATGTCTGCGAGCGTTCCCACTTGCCAATACTCACACCTCGGTTGGTCGATCAGAAATTAACCTGGTCGTGCTAGTTACCCACGGTTGGATTTTAAGCCATTTTTCTGTTCCCTCCTTTGGCGGGAAGTTCTCCAGGCTGAGGCAACGGCAAGCATTGATCGGGAGAACAGTCGGACAGCTTGGCTATATCTATAAAAAGTGTGAGAAAGGGGGTAGTGCATTTTGAACATCAGCAGCATCTCTAACTTCCTAGACGGGTGGTGCCGTGGCAACCCTTACCCGTATAATTTTCTTTGTCCTTTCCCTACCTAGTCAAACGTCCAGTTACATTATTTAACAGGTCATTTCTAGTCAATTTTCCGTCATTCAGTACCTGTCCAGTTCCTATGTCAGTCCATCCTCTCAGTCGCTATGTTCTAAGGAGGAACAGTCATGTTAAGCCTACGTTTTTTTTTTTTTTTTTTTTTTTTTTTTTTAAACTTATCGTTATAACGACTAAACACTAATTCCCTTTTTCCCTTTTTCGTCGGTGGTCCAACCGTCGCTCTTCCACACTTCAGTCGACGTTCTGACGTGACCTGCAGAAGGGAGGAAAAGAAGGGGTGGGGGGGCAGCATTCAAAGCACGTCATCATGCAGTAATCCGAAAATGCCTTTACTTACCGCTTACTCGACCTTATCTCCACGTACCGTCTTTCTTTACCATCTCGGCGTTTAAGCCCAGAGGGACCAGTGGTGTCAGATAGATAATCATTGACGATCTGCGTATCTACATGAGCTACTTGGTCGTAACCCTCTTTTTATCGGGTGCAAGGGTGGCGGTCAGATGGCATTTCTGTGGTGTCATTTTAAGGGTGTCTGAAACACCTTTCCGGCTGCTTGTGACACATAATGTAGCTGCTAAATATCTGATCCCTTCTGATCTACATCCTTCATCATACTTATTCTTCGCTCACAGTAGTAAGACATCCAAAACTCATTAATGCAACTGCTACAACCATGCTTTCTTTTCCAAAATACTTTTAATAAAAAGTGCTGATGTGCAAATACAGGCCTGCAACTCGGTGGACCGGCTGCAAAGCAGATTGAAACTGTACATAAGAAGAACGAAATTGGTGGCAGTTCATTGCATAAAGTGCAGCAGTGCAATAAAATCGCATTAAACTTCCCTATAGAGCAAGCATGATGCATGTCAGTAATTCATCTTTAATAAATTCATAAATTCATTATCCAAGTTCATTCGTTACCTAAATTGCACCAATTCATTTTCCAACTTATAATTAGTACCCACCCTAAGTCAGTTCATCGTCCAAGCACATACTCAATAACCTTCATATCTACTTTCATTATCCAAAAAAAAACTGCGTATATATCTCGGGACAAAAGGCTGCGCAATCAGGGTGCAACAAAGTTTATTCAAAACGTTCCATTTTGTGTCGGCGCCATTTTTGGGTGGGGTCAGGCAAGTTCCAGCACAGTCAGAATGTCTCCAATGATTCGTGGTTGGACCGGGGCCTTTCGTTGGAAGTTCAAAAAGTTTTGTGCAATGTGGTAACAGTCTAACAATATGGACCATCAATCAAAGAGTGGGGAGGGCGGCAACAATTTTCCTACCGGATCACTCTGGTGTTCCACCGGAACTGAACAAGTCTGTACCTTGGCTGTATTTTAGCCATTTCCAAACTGAGGCTGGCGCCGGCAGGAGTGCGCCGATGTCGCGGTTCCCAGTGAGGGGGACGGGGGCGCCCATGCGGAGGGATCGGGGTGCCCCCCGGTTCTTATAGAATCTTCAAGGTTGAGGAGAAGAACAGACATGGGGCGTGCGCCCGTCCAGGGCAGAAGACCGCTTTTTGATGTTGACCCTCTTTAAGTAAGAGCATTGGGGTGTCGCTGGAAGCCTCCACCTGGAGGGAGGTGGGGGAGGCTCGTTCGCGTCACCTCCCCCTTCCAGCGACCCCGTGCCGTTCCTCGGCTCCGTCGCTTCGATATTGGCCGTGCCAGCCATTGAAGATGGGGGGGGGGGTCGGTGGCTGCGGCAAGACATCCCCCCCCCGTGGCCTGCAGGGCAGCAGGAGAGAAGGAGAGGACTCTGCCATTCTTTGGACCGCCTGCCCAACATCATCTCCTCCTGACCGTGGCCAGGCGGGCCCCTCGTGCCTCGAGGCCTCGCCTTCCGGATGGGCGTAACCGCAGACCTGTTGCACTTCGGGAGCTTCCGGAATGGGGGTAGGTACCTATTGAATTGTTTCTATCTCATGTGACCGTTATTTTGGGCGTGGCGGGCAATGAGGCAGACATGTTGGGAGCAGGAATAGGCAGTGAAGCCTAGCTACCTCGTGGCTATTTTTTGCTGTCAAACTTTTCGCCATTTCATATTTCTTATTACGCACTATTTCTAATGTTTCTTATTTTTAGTGAAGTCAAAAGCTCATCAGGGGGTTACTCACTTAGCCTGATTTCTTTTTATTATTTTTCTTTCTCTTCCTTAGCGTGTTTCGAGCTAAAGTTTTCTGTTAGTAGGGAACGGTGATCACTTCATATTTTTATGTGTCCTTTTCACTAGGGGGTACCTCTGGACGGACCAGACGAGTTCCCTCCAATAAATGGTCCGGGGTGGAACGAGATTATCGATCAAAAGGGGAACATATATTCCTTCATTAGGGTATCATCCTGGACAGACCGAGCGATGTACTTCCATTTACTAGGGTAGCCTCCTGGACGGACCAGATGGTCTACTTCCACTAAATGGCCCATGAGCGGGGAGCATATGTCCTCCATAAGGGTAGTCTCCTGGGCGGACCATGCGAGCTACCCCCCAAACAGTAGGACTGACGAATTCACAAAGGGGCATAACCTACCCTTTACTGCTTGCAAAGACTAGATAGAATATTTCTACTCCACGTTGTTTGCAGGCAGAAAATACCTCAAACGAAACAATTCCTGGAACAACAATGTCCAGGCAACCAACCAATCAGTGGGGAGAAAAACAGGCATGACGGATTACAACGGGGACAAATGTCTGCATTACCTGCCCTTCGCTATCCAGAAAGGAAGACAGAATATTTCTACTCGTCTCAGTTTGTAGACAGGGAAGATCTCAAAGAACAACAATCGATTATTAATCGACTTCAAACAATCCAGTGGGGAGAAAAGTAGGCATGACGGATTAATACCGGGGACAAAAGTCTGCATTACCTACCCTTCTCTATCTGCAAAGAGGGACGACGTTCCTATTCGCCGCTGTTTGCAAACAGAGAATGTCTCGTTCTCAGAAGAGAACCAATATGTCAAGTAGCCTTCAAAGCTAAATGAACCAATACCAATAATGTCGGCATACAAATACCGATTTTCAATACAAATGTCGGCATACAAATACCGATTTTCAATACAAATGTCGGCATACAAATACCGATTTTCAATACAATCAATCACTCAATCAGGTGGATAGAACCACCCTACCAATCAGGCGTAAGAACGCCCTACTTAATCTTACCCGGACCGGACCATACGGACAGTTCTTTGACTTCCTCCTCCAGCGCCCGATCGTTCTCTTACTCCATTGTAGCATTCCTGTGGGATTCCAGTCAGGACAATAGGTCACTCAAGGGAGGTCCGTTCAGAATTGGTGAAGTTCTGTCGATCGGCAGCCGGGCGAGGGCCCTCTCAAGGCAGGCATGCTCCGATCATTTAGATGTTCACTTCTTCGTCTGGATCTCTCTTACCGAACCTTATGTCACTGATGGACCCCGCGTTGGGACGCCAATTGTGGAAAACGAGCCCATAATCCTACCGATGCCCAGGCCGCTGGCGCAAACCGCCATTTAGTTTCCATGTTGAATAGTTACCAAAATAAAGAGACGGGCGCTGGAAGCAGGAATCAAGAACAGAGTTTATTTCTCAGGAGGAGAGCCAGTCATTTCGGACACGAAACACAGTGTCTTTCGGGAGGTGCTCTAACAAGTGAGCTGAGACTCTTGGTTTTATACCTTACAGAACACTCAATAACACAATCAGGGCTGTATGACGCAAGAGAAGGACATCCCTATAATCCTCGTGGTGATCCTACCCCACATGTGTTCACAATGGGGACCCTTGACCTGCTGATAAGAGGGGAGGGCAATCACGCAGCTGAGTGTTCCGTCAACTGTTTAGGATGTGTGCGCCTGATCATAGCCCAGGGGGTGGGGTGGCTAGGATCAATAGTGGCATACAATAAGGGCAGTAAATGGTATCTCCTGACTCAGGCGATGGCCTCGGACATGTGTGGTCAGCCGGACTCGGGGGAAGGGGTTATCAAAGGAGTGATATTCATGCCGCGTGGACAGTCGAGCGCGGAGGGAAGGCTTGTCAACAGAGGGGCATTCATGGAAGGGGAGGAGGCGTTGGTCAGGCGCGGCCGTGACTCTCAAGGACAGGGTCTTGCAAGAGAAAAAGGTTTATGACTTGCCCACGTGAGGAGAAGGGAGGGGTAGCCAGGGTGGACACAGGGACAGGGTCACACAGAGAGAGAGAGAGAGATCTTATGACCCGTACATGAGAGAGCGGGGGCAGTCAGGTGCAGCTGGGGAGGGCAACGTCAGCGAAGGCGAAGGATGCTTCTCCAAGAAGGGATGGGGGGGTTTTGTGCGAGTCAAGTGGGAGAGTTGCCTTTCACAGCGGGGTCGCGCAGAGGGAGAGGGTTTCATGGTCTATGTATGGGAGAGGGGGGGTTAAGATACGCGCAGAAGGGAAACCGGGGATCCTAATGGGTAAAAAGGGTCATGGTGCCTAAACTGGCTGTACATATGCATAGGGGTACGGGCTCTTACTGGCAGAGTGATACGGTCAATAGTTTACGGTATTCATGGTGCTCACAGGGAGAGAAGTGGGAGAAGAAGGGGAATGAATGCTGTCTATGTACATCAATTTCTTCAACTTTCACACTACACCACTGCTCTATGCTGCTGCATTATACCCTGCACTACTCCACTTTACCTTGCATCACTCTACGCCACTTCTCTCTACTCTGAAACACCCCACTCTATTCCACTGCATTCTGCGCCACTGCACTCTACGCAGCTCCACTCTAATTTACTTTGCACTATTCTACTCTACCCAGCTGCAGTCTACGCCATTCTACTCTCAACCACTGCACTCTCTGCCAATGCACTCTATACCACTTTAATCAATGCCAATGTACTCTTTGCCACTGCACTATATGCCACTGCACTCTACATTGCTTTACACAACGCTACACTACACCACTGTGGTCTACTCTACTCTAAGCCACTGCAATCTCCGCCAATGCACTCTACACCACTTTACTAAAAACCAATGCACTTAATGCTGATCCTCTCTACTCTACTATGTATCATTTGACTCTTCACCCCTGCGCTCTATACCACTATACTCTGCACTCTCCGCCAATTCACTCTACACCACTTGACTCAAAATTAATTAACTCTACGCCACTGCAATCTATGCATACTACTCTACACCACTGCACTCTAAGCTACTAGACTCTACTCTACAAAATACTTCTCTGCACTCTATGCCACTCTATTGTACTCTGCACCACTCTACTCTATGGCATTGCTCTCTACACCACTCTATTCTGTACCACTCTACTCTACACCATTGTACTCTAAGTCAATCCCCTCAACAACACTCTATTCTGCATGACTGCACTTTCCAAGACTGAACTCTATACCACTTTACGTCACTGCACTCTTTGCTACTACACTCTACTCTGCACCACTCAACTCTACGCCACTCTAGTGTACTCTATGCTAATACACTCTGTGCCACTACACTCTACCCCACTATACTCCACATCACTCCACTCTACACCACTGCACTCCATGTCACTCTAATCTACTCTGCACCACTGCACTGCACTCTATGCCACTTCACACTTCTGGACTCTGCCCTGCACCATTCCACTCTAATCTGTGCCACTTCAGTCTATGGCACTTCACTCTACTCTGAAACAATCCACTCTACGGCACTGCACTCTACATAACCCTACGCCATTCCACTTTATGCTGTGCCACTCCACTCTGTGCTACTCTACTCTACGCCACTGCACTCTATGCCACTCTACTCTACGTCACTGACACGCTTCTCCACTTTATGCCACTCCACAGTACTCTGCTCCACTCTGTGCAACTCTAAGATGCTCTATATAATTTTGTGTATGCCACTCCATGCCACTTTACTTCAATCTATTCCACAATACACTACTCCACTGTAAATCACTCCAATTTATATCAATCTATGCCACTCCTCTCTACGACACTCTAAGCTACTCCACTGTATGACATTCTATAACACGCTACTCCACTCTATGCCATTCCACTCTACTACACTACTACACTCTAAACAACTACACTCTACTCCATTCTACGCCACTCTAGTCAGCTCTACGCAACACTTTCTACATCACTCCACTCAACCACACTCTATCTATCATTACCTGGATGAACTATAACTACCTGAAGATTAATACAAATAAAACAGAGGTGATGGAATTCGGAGGTGGACAGTCTGTGTGGAATGACTCCTGGTGGCCAACTGAAGCCGGGATTTGTCCTTGTCCGGTTTCCAAGGTCAGAAACCTCTGGGTCATCTTTGATGACCAGCTGAACTTCTCTGCCCATGTGAACAGTCTGACTTCATCCTGTTTCTTCCTCTTTAAAACGTTGAGAAAGGATTTTCCATTTATCTCACAGGAGTTACAAAGGACAGCAATGGTAAGTCTGTTCCTGCCTAAACTAGATTACTGTAATGCCCTCTTTTTGGGCATAGACAAAACACAGATGGGGAAGCTCCAGTCCTTACAGAACGCAGCAGCAAGACTGCTTCTGAATATCCCCAGGGGCTTTTCAACCTCAGCAGGTATTAAATAGCTGCACTGGCTTCCCGTTCAGCAGCGGGTTGATTTTAAGGCACTGTGTCTGGTTCACAAAGCACTTTATGGGGGTGTTGCTGAGGAGGTTACTAAATTGTTTGCACCTTATACCCCTACACGTGCCCTCAGATCCGCCAATCTGGGTTTACTTAAGATTGCTAAGATTATGCGGGCGAGGTGGGGAGGAAGGACTTTATCAAATGTGGCAGCGAAATTATGGCTTGTCTCAGGGCGGTAAATGTACTCGTTTCCAGGCAACGTGGAGCTGGAACGAGATTGGCCAATCAGGTAAGGCGTCAGCGAGGAAGGCGGAAGACCTTTCGTCCTCGAGGTACGAGTACATTTACCGCCCTGAGACAAGCCGCTTAGTACGAGCGTTTTCACCCAGAGAGCTCGGTTCTGGCTTTCACGGTTGGATCGCTTTTTCCACATCACGGAAGCACTGACGCTGATGTCTGGATATTGAGGGTTGACCAACGGGCTACCTTCTGGATTACATTAATTGTTGAACATCTCCCATTCCCCCTTTGTCTTGATAAAGACCCGCCGCGACCACCAACTGGGGCGCAATCAGGGTCGAAACGTCGACGCTTTTCCTTTTGGCCAAGATAACTCCAGGAATATGGACAATAATTCCTTGCTTTCCTTGGAACTTTTACTAGGATGAAACTGGCCACAAAACGATAAAAGAACATATCGTGCTACTCTTCCCCCTTCCCCTTCTCCTTTTTTGTAAAGTGTATTGATTCAACGTCCTTGTATATAAGTGTCACTACGTATTTCACTTTTGTCACTGGATTCACTACAGTCACTGCACTTATGTTTGATAACAATGTAGTGGAATGAAGTAATTCCAATTTACTGGTTCATTGGTTTTTGTTT
Organism: Lissotriton vulgaris; assembly: GCF_964263255.1. NCBI lineage: Eukaryota > Metazoa > Chordata > Amphibia > Caudata > Salamandridae > Lissotriton > Lissotriton vulgaris. The sequence goes on from NC_141685.1 coordinate 1,476,893,020, forward strand.
TTAATATATATAAAAACTTTGGATATCAGAGAGTTTTGCTTGTTTGTGTTTTAGAGCTGTCTGCAGCCTAACCCAAAGAGATTGCACAATACCCGACAGAACCATTTTTTGTCAATCGCATATACCCAGGTTCTGAGGGACACAGGGTTACCCCATTTTGTTAAAATACGCATTCAGTATGAAGCACACTTACAAACTAGCATAATAAATAGTGCTTTTAGAATTAGAAGATTATTAAACAATTCATTTCCTAACTGCATTAGCAATCAAACTATTGATAGTACACCGTTCTTTGATTTTAAAACCAGCAAATACTCAAATGTCTTATTAACGGACTGGATACCTGCTTCTTTAGTAATAGGTGTAAAGTGCATCTTACATGCTATCAAAGCTGACGGACATAAGGATTTTTGATGAGCACATCTGTGTGGAAGCAGTTGTTCTCATTGGCAGCTTTGATGCCTCATATAGGTATTTAAATGATTATGGTTCTGAATACCACAGTGCCAGGGCAATGACAGTTGATTCCATACCCTAGGATAAAGACCACCTAACAAGAAGACTGTCATACCAGGTGCTATTTTTGCCACACAATGATAACAATCAATGTTAATTTACAAGCTTTAAAATGATATGCGAGAAACGATTTCTCAATGGCCAGTTGCCTCAGTCTGGGCTTAGGTACTGAATCACTCATGCATCTATTTATCCAGCCAATACTCACTCACACATTCATCCCTCCTTGTGTGGCCATTTACTCTTTATCACGTTCAACCACTCATTCTTCAACCACAGCCTCACATACAAACTCTAAAATTCATAAAGCCCTCATTTGACGTATACCAAGGCAAGACCTACTGCCAATGCATTCTCATGCAGTTGAATGCAATAGGAAATTATGTAGCACATAACTACTGCCTTTAAAACTCTTGAGCACACCCACTTTATGTCCAAATCTTCCTCATTTTTACAAGAATTGCTCAAAGCTAAATCTTCTTTGAACAAAATAGCCACGACTGATGCTTGTAATACCCTCCTTAAAATCAAATCTAAATATCATGGTGACCAAAATCAGGCTAGTAAAATGTTAGTCAACTATTTAAAAATTAAATCAGAGAAGAAAACTGTTGGTCTTATTCGATGTGAACTTAGTAATAAGATGCTGTTTTCACATCCCACCATTACTAATGCCTTTCAGTCCTATTACGAACAATTATATATGGAGGATACAGCCCCATCTGAAGATGACATTGAATCTTTTATTCTGGGACTCCCAAGCCCTCCTTCCATTCCTGACACGCTCCCATCTCTAGAAAATATATTTCTCTTTCAGAAATTACTGATGCCCTTAAATCCCTAGAACATCATTTTGGAACTGTAAAGAGCAAATGTAGGATAAAATGGGCCAGGGACAGACTGATTTGCATATAGCCAGGTTCTGAGCTGGGATGGTGCAGTGAGATAAATAACGGTGATGGATCAAGCCCTGATCTTTGGACTGGGTAAGAGTGGTCTGCTTAATTCAGACACTCTGTTCATCACCACCCCCTTTTCTTTCCCAAAAATCAAAGCAAGGCACAATATGTATGTTTCATATCCTTAGGGGAAGAGATAGGGTCGATTGATGCACCTCAAATGTCTACATTGGTAACATGACTGTTTGTGTGTTTGACAAGAATATATTTTTATTCAAGGTCCATGAAATGCATCAGCAAAATGCTGTAACAGGACCAATTCCATTCATACTCCCTGCTGCTCAAATAACATGTTTATTTGCAGTGCGCCAGAGTATCTAAGCCAAGAATGGTGACATTTGTTTGTTCATGGAATCCTACCACCTACTACACAGATATTCTTGAACTGGGAACAAAACACATTCCCGCTGTGACAGAAAATACTGACAAACACTGCTGTTTTTAGCTTGCTACACGAAAGAGAGGAGGATGACATTTGCTCATCCTCTAAATGGTCTTCAGTTTGGGCAGCAATCAATGCAAGAGGTGTCTCTTTCAGTCAGAGTTAATTTGAATGATTAATTCTCTGACACATGGAAAAACAAAGTAGTCCACGCAAACATGAATTTTGAGCAAGCAACCAGGAACTAAATTAAGAACCCAATTTCATGCACATAAATGCAAACCCTATACTGCAGCATCAAGCATACTTCATACTTTATACTTCGGGACCGATTCCACACTGGCTGGTGTGCATTGCCTCGGGAGGGGGTGGCAATTCCAAGTGGCCTAGTGCTGCATCTGGCATTAACAGGTGTGGAAACTCCAAGGCTGATTTTACCAGTTATTGAAACACATCCAGAAAAGCTGCAGCTTAAAAAGTTTTTCATTGGGTACCTACCAGGCATCAAATCAGATGGTGAAATCTAATGAATGCAAAATAGGTATGAAGGAAACCATTGCAGTTTTTAAAAGTGCCTGAGATCAATCAATCAGTACATTTGTAGAGCGCACAACTCACCCCTGAAGGTCTCAAGGCGCTAGGGGTAGATAATGAGTGCATAAATAATAATTATTTGCGCACTTATGTATCTGTGGTTCACCATGCAATTTTGAGAAATTCGTTTTTTTCTTGCACACAGGCTTGGATTGGGAAACCAAAAATGGAGAGAAATGTAATTGATATTAACAACTCACATACCATTTGTGTTTTCCAAACTTCTCTCATTAAAGGAGGCACCCCACTTGTGTGATTGGATCTATCGCCCATGATAAGAAAACCCCACAAAACATAACAAGAAAACATCAAGATTTAGCCTTTCAAATTGACCTATTCAGGTGATGCAGGTAGCTGTGGTTTTTGGGCCTGGACTCAGCTGGCACCTAGGGAGTTTCTGAAAACAACACATCCGGGGAAATCCACAGTGGTGTGAATTTAAAAGATCCTTCTGTGTTTCCTAAGTGGAATGCCCTGCAAACTTCACATTTGGACTGAAATCATGGATTATCCACTCAAATGTTCGGAGAGAAAGTTCCAGAATCTGCAATAATTGACAACATTCCTACCAGCTTTCCCATAGTTGTCCCGATTAAGTTCTTTAGCTTAGCCTATCGCCCACTCTAGAAAAGACTCCAAAATGCAAAAATGAAACATCAGTTTTTTCCTTGTAAACCCACTCCATTCTGTCAATGTGGGTAGCTGCAGTATTTAGGCCTGAGCTTGGCCAGCAGCCAGAAAACCCTACCAAATAAAGTAAATTCTGCAAACCACCGGGGGGGGGGTTCAAGGCACTGTAACTTGTATGGATCGCGCTACATTTTGTTATGCATAATGGACTGCAAACATTAAACTTTGGCTAAAATTGGGTATGTTCTTCTCATTTCTGTGAGGAAAAGTTCATGAATCTGAACAGATCCACAAAATATCTGCTATGCAGAATTCTCACACGTCTCTCAATGAAAATGCTTCCCCACTTGTGTGTCTGGGTCTATCCCCTGCAACAAGAAAAGGCCCCAACAAGGGGTACATCATGATTTTGCTTTAAAAATTGACGGATTCTGTCAATATAGCTCGCTGCAGGATTTTGGGCTTGAGCTTAGCACTTCTCCTGACCCACTTGTGTGGCAGGGTCTAATTCCTGCGACAGGCACCATTTCAAGTCAATGCAGTGTCAATGAGGTCTTAACATGCCTACAGTTGAGGCCCATTCCAATTACTTATGTTAGATTCACCCACACATGGGAGGTAATGTTTCAATCGAGAGACGTGTGGAAATAAAGGGTGGTAAGACTTTGGCTGTTAGTTGGAAGCCCTTTAAAGTATGACTTAAAAAATCATAGTTGTAGTTATGGCTGGGAAATAAAACTGAAAAACCCATGAACTCCCTGTTATAGTTAACTGTACAAACCATACTCACATGCCTGCCATGCAAACCGTATATCGCCAAGTCTTAAAGAGCCCAAACATTTGAATTCAAAATTCTCATATACATAACTTTAAAGTGTCCCATTCAAGCCAAATGCATTTTTCATGGAAATGTTGCCGTATGGCATCTTAATTGTGCCCTCTATATTAGGTTAATGAGATGAATCACCAGTTATGAATGCATGCATGTGGTTTGTCCCAGTGAGGATGAGATGTACCTGATTTGCCTGAATGAAAAGATAATAATAGGGGACTATGATTTAAGATTGTTATAGCTAAATGTTCAGCATGTGGTACAAGACATCATAGGAGTGGGGAGCCAAAAAAAGTATTCCATTTTGTATACAGATCATGTATTGTCAAAAAAAAAAGTATTCAATAACTAAATGGATGGGTCGACCTCCACGCATCAATCAGATCAGAAACTGATGTCCAATCCATCAACCTATCTGAGATTGTGACAGCATGTGTTACCCGTAATGAGGGACGACCTGTCTACTTGCATATTCATAACACAATTGAAATATCGTCCAAGAAGTTTGAAAAATCATGTACTTCCCATGAGTAGAAAGCTGGGTTTCTGTTACAGCACCCCCCCCCCCCCGTTTCTGCCAGATTCATGATTCAAGTTGGCTTGAGGTTCCCTGGGTCCCTGCCAATCAGGTTCCCAGGGCCTGTGTTCTTTCCCAAAACTGTACCTTTGTACCCCCAATTGGTAAGGTACCATGGGCACCAAGGGCACTGTGACCAGGAAAGGCCATCTGAGGGCTGCAGCACATATTGTGCCACCCTTAGAGATCCTGTACCTTGACACACAGCTATTGCAGGCTGTGGGTTTTGGTGCAGAGAAAAGTGAGGAGTCGACATGGAAAACATCCCTGTATGCCGTGCCTACAACCGGATTGGTGTCAGTACAACGCGGATTTTTACATCGCATTCCGTTACAACGGAATTTTTACAACGCAGGATCCATTACATCGGATGCCATTACAACGCATGGCATTACATAGCAGATGCTATTACAACGCATGGCATTACATCGTAAGTATAGGTATGTATACCTTTTTTTAAAAAATGTTATTAAGTTAATTTAATTAATTTAATTTAATTAATTTAATTAAAATACATTTTAAAATAGCCATTAATTTATTTTAATAAAATAATATCTATTTAATAAATGTAATTTTAATAAAAAAAGGAAATAATTTAATTTAATTAAAATAATGAAATTAATTTAATGTACATATTTTTAAAATTGAAATTAAATTAATTGAAATAATTTATTTAATTTAATTAATTTAATTTAAAAATGTAATTAATGTAATAAAATTAATTTAATTTATTAAATATATTTTAATTAATTTAAAAATGTTAAATATAATTTAATTATCCCAAAACACAAACCTACCCCTGAACCCTACAATACCCCTGTACCCCAAAACCCAAACCCTGCCCTAAAACCTAAAAACACCCCTGTACCCCAAAACCCAAACCCTGCCCTAAAACCTAAAAACACCCCTGTACCCCAAAACCCAAACCCTGCCCTAAAACCTAAAAACACCCCTGTACCCCAAAACCCAAACCCTACCCTAAAACCTAAAAACACCCCTGTACCCCAAAACCCAAACCCTGCCCTAAAACCTAAAAACACCCCTGTACCCCAAAACCCAAACCCTGCCCTAAAACCTAAAAACACCCCTGTACCCCAAAACCCAAACCCTGCCCTAAAACCTAAAAACACCCCTGTACCCCAAAACCCAAACCCTACCCTAAAACCTAAAAACACCCCTGTACCCCAAAACCCAAACCCTACCCTAAAACCTAAAAACACCCCTGTACCCCAAAACCCAAACCCTGCCCTAAAACCTAAAAACACCCCTGTACCCCAAAACCCAAACCCTACCCTAAAACCTAAAAACACCCCTGTACCCCAAAACCCAAACCCTACCCTAAAACCTAAAAACACCCCTGTACCCCAAAACCCAAACCCTGCCCTAAAACCTAAAAACACCCCTGTACCCCAAAACCCAAACCCTACCCTAAAACCTAAAAACACCCCTGTACCCCAAAACCCAAACCCTACCCTAAAACCTAAAAACACCCCTGTACCCCAAAACCCAAACCCTGCCCTAAAACCTAAAAACACCCCTGTATCCCAAAACCCAAACCCTGCCCTAAAACCTAAAAACACCCCAAAACATATACCTCAGTACCCCAAAACATATACTCCTATACTCATACTTATTTAAAAAATTTCTTAAATTAATATATTTAATTTATAATATTTAAAAACATAAATAATTTTTTTTTTTATAATTAATAATAATTAAATCAATTATATAATATTAAATAAAATTAAAACCAATTATATACTTACCAATACTTACGATGTAATGGTATGCGTTGTAATACCATCTGCTATGTAATGCCATGCGTTGTAATGGCATCCGATGTAATGGATCCTGCGTTGTAATAGCTGCGTTGTAACAGCATTACGACGTAAAAGTTGCGTTGTAAGTGTTACATACCCTACAACCCACTGTCTATGGCACAGCTCATCCACCCTCTAGCTCTGCAACTGGTGAAGGTACAGGTGCATGAGCCCTGTACCCCTACAGTGTCTAAGTCCATTCTTAGACATTGTAAGTGCAGTAAAACGATAAAGAGTATATGGTCTGGGAGTTTGTCTTTATGTACTCCACACCACCATAATGGCTTTACTGAATTCTGGGAAGTCTGGTAGCAAACTTTTCAGCATAATAAACCCACACCTATGCCAGTGTGGTATGTTTTATACAATGCCCTCAGAGGGCATCTATGGGATGCCCCCTGAAAAATGACAAGCCTCTGGTGGGTTCCCTGCCTACACGAGATATTTTTCTGGACCCTAGGGTGGGCGCCTTCGCTTCCTGAGCCCAGAATAAAAGCCTTTCCTGGCGGAGGTGATCACACCCCTCACAGGCCAGGAAGAACCATTTGTGGCAGGGGAGCTTCAAAGGCATTGCCGCCTTTGTAACGTGTCATATTTTACTTTCCTGCTGTAACTCCCACATATATGGTACAAATTAAATCTAGGGCTGTAAGGTAAATGTCACTAGTAGACTACAGACAAACATTGATAGACCACTAGAGTGACAGTGCAAAACATAACTACAGGCCACCAGTAAACAGGCTGTTCAGGTTTATGCAAATTGTGCAGGTTCGACATGCCATAATACCTCCTTTTGACAGGCCTAAATCTTCATTTTAGATATTAAAAGGTCACCTCTAAGTAGGCCTTAAATGCACATAGTAGGGGTAGCTGTCCCATAAAAAGTGTTGGGATACAATATTAAAGTTAATAACGTTATCTCAGCCTAGGAATCAGATAAAAAGTTAATTCTTGAACTTTTTAAAATATATATTAGAAGTCCACTTTATTGATAAAATCGGAATTGCATTTTATATTTGCATAGGTACCCTTAAAAAGTCACCTTTAAGCTGCCTAAAGCCTCTAGACGCCTATTTGCATAAGATTCCAACTGTCACCTAGCGGCCAGGGTGAATGACTCTGTACCACGTGTTTCAAGGTTTGATTCCCAGCACCGGCAGCAGGTTAGCCCAGCACCATGTGACTGTGGGAAATAGCTCACTTAATCTTCCCAACGGCCCCCAGCGCCGGGACACCTCTCCAGAGGTAGCTCTGTACTTTACAAATGCTGGTATTTGTTATTTCGTGAGTTGTGAATTAGTTCTCAGAGCTCAGACAAAGGTCTAGGGTGTAGGTAGGTGTTTTGTTCCTTTGATACGATGACCATCTGGGCTGTGCCCGGGAACTTAATTAACCTCAAAGAGGCCTACCCACTCACTGGCAGATGTATCTAACACCCAGCCTGTTCCCTTCATTTGTCTCCCTAGCTAATCAGGCATCTGACCCAGTGGGAGTAGAGCTGCCCCAGAACAGGTTTTTAGTGACCACAGAGGAGGGGTTGCTCATTTCCTTAGGCATGCCTCTGGGAGTGGCGTTGCAAGGTGGAAAACGGCTCTTCCTTGTTCGTTTTAGGCAGAGAGAGTCACTGTGGGATTGTTTGCAGTAGAGAATACAGAAACTGTTGCAAAAGGGGGTAGGGTTTGCCCTGGGATCTTTTCCCGTATTAGTTACGGAGGGGCCCAGAGTCATGTCCATCCACAGGCTAGCGCACGGCATAAATGTTGCACTACCAGGGGACCGTATTCAGATCGCTATTGGACCTGTGGGAGACAGAAGAAGGACTGCAACTATTGGAAAGACCTGTGAGGAGAACACCAAGGTCTGGTCCTGGTCCCACTGTAAACCAGGGCAAAGAAGTAAACTCCAAGGGTCAGTTCCAACAGGGCCTGCCCTGGACCCTGCTGGTGGTGTCTGTTAGAGTGATCCCCGACTCCCAAGCACTAATCCTGAAGACTTTGAACCCCTGAATCTTAAAACCTTGGACTTGGGAATTGTTTGCTAAATTCTTGCCTTGAAAACTGCTATGGCACCAAAGACAACCTGCAGGCTGATCCATTGAAGGTGCATTACCAGTGGGCCTGACTTTGCGGCAGCTCATGCTACATTCTTCTTTGTAGCACCAAATCCTCTGAGTAGCATCTGTCAACTTCGAACTCTCCTCGGTTACAGCCTGCTGTCTTGCCCAGCGGAGGAAATCCAACTTTCATAAAAGAGTCTAAGTCTGAAGGTAGAAACTTCACTGAGCCCGATGCTGAGAGAATCCCATTGACGTACTCCCTGGGCATGTACTTTTCCCACTCTAAGATTTTTCAACTCTCACCAACAACTTCACCAAAATCTCACCCTTGCCAATGAGCCTGTCTTCGGATCCAGTCTGCAGCCATGCCATTGTGCTATGGACTCTAATTTCTTGGAAAGTGTGTATGAAACTTTTCGACCAAGATCAACCCGACCTGTGTATTAATTAATTGTGGGTTTCTAACGTGCTAGAATCGACTCCCGAAGGAGTAACTCTGCGCAATAAACCGCTGGGGAACCCATCCTGGCTTTCCCTGTGAGATGGTCCCTACTGGGTATCTCCAAGGTGAAACCAGGCATCCCCGGCATATGTGGGGGGCCTTTGTGGAGATGAGGCAAGCTAATGCCCAGAGTTGCCGAGTGTGATCCCTGGTTAGAGTAGGCACCGAGGTGAGAATTATCAAGTCCACTGACCCTGGTCCACAACCCTGCCATGTCGGGAATTGAACCCTGGTCCCGGGCCATCCTCTGCTCCCGGGTCTGCCACCTCTAACCAGTGAGCCACACAACTCCACTCCATTACGAAAGTCTACTTTGATTTACCATGTTCCCTTTCTTTACCCGCCTTTAGTGAAGTTGTGAAAGTCTGTTGATCTAAATTAGCATGTTCCTTATTTTCACCTTCCCTTTATTATTCGATTTCTAAATGATTAATATTCTCTGCCTTATTCATAGTTATACAATATTTCTAATTCTAGTTATAGATAGTCTTATCTGTGTAAATCTTTGGCTCATGACATATGATGATGATGATGATTAGATAAAGGTTTTCAAAACTTCCTGAGTCTGTGGTTATTTAATAGAGTGCAAACATTTATTAAATTGATACTGTATTTGTGATGACTGCTTATCTTTACAGCTAGCTCCTTGATCCCCACACCACAGAGTGTATCCAAGCCACACTCTACTGTGGTCTGCCTTAAACCTTACCTTTGCTCCAGTCTAGTGCAACCAGTTGCCTGTGGTTGGCACTTTGTTCTTTTTTACACTACTTGTTAAAAATAGTAGTGGGATTTTTATTGTGCTGTTTTTTTACTTTTTAACACTTTTGGTACTTCTCAATGTTTTACATATTGTCCTAAATTGAGCCTGTCTTGTCTGTGCCAAAGCTACCAGGGGTTGTGCTCAGGTTTAATTTACTGAAACCATTACTGGACTTTACATGAATATTGGCATTAGTACGTCTGATGGACTATCATACACCCAACTAATACTTTTCTCTTTTTTTCACATTACACACCAAAATCATTGTTAATAATAATATAGGCAGAGACCAATGACTGGCTCTCTGGGGAAATCCCATTGTCTAGAGCTCATTGAGAATACAGAAAAGAAGTGACATTTTCATTCTAATGTGAGGCTTGCATACCATGTATCGTATTCTACCAGTGGGTAAATGTAGAAACATCTCCATGACTGATGTAATAAACCTCCTAAGTTGAAATCCCCTCCATTCAGGGTCAAGACAAGCATGATTCGGGTCAAGCGTGTAACTGTAGAGCCTAATAAACTCTCCGATGTCTTCTGTGTGATCCATATAAAGAAAGAGAGAAGACCAAAGAGTTTTAACTTCAAACTCCTTCACCTGTAACCCCCCTGAAACATGTCAAGTAATGGTTAGCCCTGTTCCACTATTAACACACCAACCACCAAACAGTTGATAATTCACTGTTCACCATAATGGAAGTATAAAGCTGAAAGATACAGCATAGAAACTAGATAATGCCATCAACTAAGCTTGGTGTCTGCTGGGATAGTCCTTCTTTGCCAGACTTCTGTCCCTTAGCCTCAGTTCCATGTCCAACAAACCTGCATCTGAATCAATTTGGACTCTTATATAAATCATGCAACCAATCGTGGACACAGCAGACAGTGCCTGTCCTTCAAAGATGTGTTTTACAGGGTTTGCATGCTCTCTGGTACCTGCACCCACTCCTTGTTTCTGGCGCTGCAACCTGCACAACCAACCCAAGCATCAACCACTGGTTGATACCCGAATATATTTGACCATCCTCTGGACTCCTTTGGGCCAGTTAAGAAAATTGCTTTTTCCCAAGTAGTATTCTCAATTTGGCAGAAAACAGCAGCATAAATTTCAGAACACATTTCCTCATATTCTGTTTCTCCACTTTGAAGGTATCAATAGGTCTGGCCTTGGCAAGCCTACTTTTTCCACATTTTTTTAAATATTTGTGCAATGCAAACATATGCAATAGGCATTAAAAGTATAAAAGTATTGCACATTTTAAAATGATGTTGTATAAGGTGTCATACATATGTTTGCAAAAAATAGGTACAAAAATGTCCCATTGGTAAAATAAATGTACACAAAGCATGAAAAAAAGCTGAAAGAAGACCAGAGAGTGGCCTACTGGTTCCAGCATGGAAGTGCACTGTGTTTTTGGAGGATGTGCACCTGCAAAAGGCTGGCAATGGAAGTGAAAAGTGCTGGTAGCTAAAGTGGGCTGACCTATTGCCTGATGCTATATGCTGTGGTGGAAGAAGGCAATATGTGAATGACTCTTGACCAGAGTAGTTGATGACAGAGGGCTAAGATAGAGAGAGAGGGCCCGATTCACAGAACTAACTTAAGACAAAATCCTAAACTTACTACTTTTGGTATTCACAGAAGTTAGGATTTTGTCTTAAGACAGACTTAAGACAGACTTAAGTTAGGATTTTGTCTTAAGTCAGTCTTAAGTCTGTCTTAAAACAAAATCCTAACTTCTGTGAATACCAAAAGTAGTAAGTTTAGGATTTTGTTTTAAGTTAGTTCTGTGAATCACCCCCCGATAGTTTATATTTAGGTATTTGTATTATGATTTTTTGGAAAACCATAAAGCGAGGACCTTTTACTAGGGGCACATAGGTAAACACATTGAGAGCGACATATTTATAATAATGAGAGTTTTCAGAAAAAAAAGATAGATACCCAATGTTCTAAACAAATACAAACCATTCATCAAAAGGACACTTTGTATTGTAAATATGTAAAGCACATAAGTAGTACTTATACCATATAGGCATTCAGCACACGAAACTATCTGTCATGATGTATGTTTTACCTACATTGACATTCTTTTAATTGCCGATGGCACGTCAGCATGCCATCCAGCCTTCTTACCTGTTATCATGCCCTTGGAGCTGCAGTGGCTGTGGAGGGGGTGGTTGTGCCACGGGGCTGTTTTGCGCCACCGGACTCTGCTGTGCCATGGGGCTGTGCTGCTGCGCCATGGGACTCTGTTTCTCTGAGCTGGGTGCTGAGGCTGGGCTGTTCAGGTCTGCGTCATGGGAAATAAGAGGTCAAATTAGCTGTCAGATGTGACATTTCATAAAGGGCAAATGTTCTGTAGACACTGCGTGCACATTTTCTGCTGTGTGCTTCTTCTGCGGAATATATGTCTGGCCGCCTTTTCATCTCTCTGTTCATAATTAGAATTCAGCATGTTGCAAATTGAAGGTAACTTCCACAATCTGAAATCTCTGAAGGAATATAGATGCTACTCTTTTTTCTGTTGTGCACATATTAAAACATATTTTAGACAGCACAACATCTGTAAACACGTAACGTACATGTAATGCAGAAAATGTATACTGTTGTCTGCCACGTTCCCGCCACAGTCACGGCTCCGTCACACTTTTCTGGCATGAAGAAGATGTCTGTGGTCTGCATTGAACCCAAGACTCACCTAGTCTGCCACTCTGCACCCTCCTTAGAGTAACCCGCTGACCAACATGAGGATTACCTTCTTAACATCCACCACTTACCCTCCCTCCAGTCCCTCTACACTACGCATTATGCAGCATCTTTGGATAAACGTTACCTTCATTTTTCTGGATTTTCTTTGATTTTGGTTAGTAGTCTCTGGGATATATGTGAATTATGGGTAGTGCAAGAGGACCTGGGTGAGCTGCTACTTATTTTTCATAGAGATATTAGCACTTTGAGGTCTGTTTGAATTTAGGAAGAGAGTAGTGGTGTGCATGAAGCCAGCCACGCAGTGGTGTTATTGCCCAGAAGGAACTTGCTATATCACCTAAATGCAGTGGCGGGTTGCCGAGGCAGTGCTGAGGGGTAGTGAGGCGGGGCGGGGGAGGGTGGAGAGGTACTGGAGTCCAACATATGACTGACAGGAGTAAGGTAAGTAATTAAATAAATAAAACTATTTACCTTGCACGGGCTGCATCGCTGAGATGTCCCTCCCCTGCCCGGCCTCACCGCTACGCAGTACTACCTCGGTGAGCCGCCACTACCTACATGACCATCCTTCCCTTGTAAGACGAGCTTCAATGATGCATGCAGTAATTTATCAAACGTTGGGAAGGAATATGAGAGGTGACACAGGGTGTGAAAATGACCTTTAATTCAAAGTTGTACTTGGCTTACCAAGCAATAAGTAAAATTTGTATGGCTATCTCAGGCTAGGTATCTCAATAGCGCATGATAATGTTTGAAGGATGGGATGTGAGACACAGGATGACTTGTAAGATGAGAATTTGCTGAATTGAGGTTACTGAAGTGGACCCATATGGTTAATGAATAGAAAAGAAGATAGAATAGAGGCAGGTTCCAAAGGCAAAGAATTGATGACATCCCTATTGTAACCAATAAATAACATTTTCTAAACCACAGATGCTCTACCCTTCTGCTTCTTCACTGCCATTTAATATTGAGACATCCATATTATACAGCTTAAAACATGAGTACATTATGGAAATTCGCACAGTTTGGACAATCTTGTATAAAGACCGTGGCCGTCAGTCAAACTGATCTTGCGACTGTCAGTCAAACTCATATAGCCTGCCTTCCTTTTACTCTATGATCTTTTCGTCTTCCCTTTTTTTTCTTCTTCTTTTTTTGATGAGGCTTGATTATTCTTTTGGTTTAACACCTTGGTTGCTGTGGTTATTTTTCCCCTGTGCTGGAAAAACCTTGATGCCATATATTCATGACAAGCTCAGCTCGTCATCAGCACACGACCACCGTGGCTGATGACGAGCTGAGCTCGTCATCAGCATCGAAGGGGTTAAAATGCAAAGATGAGCGGCCACTGCATTGGCTTTATTTTCCCTAAAATCTAGCGGAGACAACGCATAATTCAAAAAGGTATGAGAAATATCTAGGTGTAACTACTCGGAAGTCTTTTTGTTACATTCCTAGGATTCTCTCTTTTTGGCAGAGAGACCTGACCACTAGACGATCTAGCATATTTTATAAACTCCTTAGAGTCAATCTTTTCATAGATAGTTTTTAAGCTATTATCTTCTGAGAGTTCCTTTAGAGGGAGGTTGGTGTAGAAGTCAAATCCAACTGACGTGGCATTCAGTGAAAGTTGTGGTTCAAACCCATCAAGATTTATATAATTGAAACAGTTTTATCAGTTTTATATTATTTCTTGCAGTTGTTCTTGGAAAATTCTGTTTTGGTTGGGTTGAGTTTCAGGACATCCAGGTCTGGATGAGGTGCAGTGTTTGAGGCACTGGATGTCTAGAGCAGAGGAGTTTTTCTGGAAGATTTGTATTGCCAGCATAATGGTGAATGACGATACTATTATGTGTGAGTAGTGCCCCTAATTACTCCATTTAGAAGTAGAAGATGATAGGAGACAGTATGAAACCTGAAGGGACTCCGCTGATGATAGGGATCTTTCTGGGTCTGGAAGTACCCATGTGAACTGACTGATGTCAACTGGTAAGGAAGGAGAGGGACCAGGGAAGGACATTGTCACTGAAGCCCATTTGAGACTCCAGGGTGTGTATGTGGGCTTGATGGTCAACTGGTAGCTAAGAGGTCCAGCAACCTCATAGGTCATCCCATCTGTGGTCAAGAGGGCATCATCTACGATGTGTAAGGTAGTAGTTTTCATGTTGCGGCATGATCTGAAGTTAGATTGATAGTCTTTGAGGAGATGGTCAGCACTGATGTTATCTTGGAGTTAAGCATAGACTGATTTTACAATGATCTTGCTGACTAACAATAGGTGAGCTATGGGTTAACAGTTAGCAACGTCGCCACTGGTAATGTAGGTTTCTTCAGAGGTGGATAGATCTGGCCTGTCTTGAGAGTCTCTGAGACGATGCCTTGCGCGGGGTAATGACTGACATTTGTGATTATAGTTGAGCGAGCGTATGCAGTGAGAGCTTTGTTGAAGGATGGGGTTAAGAGATCTTCACTGTAACTGGTTTTGAGGGAGTTGAGTAATACAACAAGATCTGTGAGTGTCAGGGCTTTGGAGGGTGACCATTGTGGCATTCTACCAGGTGGAGAGAGCATAAAAGAAGAAGCAGGGTTGGTGTTACTGATGTGTTAATTGCTCTTTTCCCTGAAGAAGAGGTGTATGTCATTTCACTGGTGTGTTGAGTGTGGGGCAGCTGGGTCAGGCAGGGGCTGATGCAGAACTTGATTGTCTTGAAAAGAGTTGAGCTTCTGTTGATGGTGTTTCTATAGTCCTTTGCTTTGGCCGATATGATTAGCCATTTGCTTATTGAACGAACGTACTTCAATATATAATGAGGTAACCAGGAGTATTATTATCTCTTCTATTTTCTTACCTTTCTGCACATGGTTTTGCACTTCTGTGTTTTTTTGGAGTGTGGACATTTACATCATTTTCCCGAAAAGCATGGAAATCACTTAGAAGGGTTGAAGCAAAACTGCAGGCTCCATAATGCAGCCTGCTGACGGCTGGTAGATAATATCACACTGTAGTTTGTGGCTCCCCCCACCCTCAGCCCGCGCACAAACTGGAGTTCACATGTTTTCCCTAAACAATGTTCTTGTATTGAGGTATGAAAAGGGAAAATTGTTTCCTTGATCAGATCCCTTACATGCCTCTAAAACTGGCCCTGCTCATCAGCTGAACTTGTTGTAACACTAGAAATGCATATGTTTTTGCTCCAGTGATAAGGGGCTCACTTTGACACTGCTCTGGAAACAAGGTGAGGTGCTAAATGTACCCTTATTACCCAGAACGATTGTGTGTGGGGGGGGGGTGAGTCTTAGTCATAACACACCAGATGCAGAGTCCGCTCCTCCTGTTATTGGACAGAGTAGCAGAAGGAACAACGTGCCTGAAGACAAGCAACAAAACAAAAAGGCAATGTATTGGCACTGGCAAAGCTGCTATTCTGCAGCCTCATAGTAAAACGGAGACCTTGGCCTTGGGCTAAGCAGAGAGAGTCCACGATCTAAATTAAGTTGGCTGATTCCATCGACCTTAAACTACACCTGGCTTGTGCCCTGGCCCCCATCAAGTCAAAGATTTGAACCATGTGTTCTGGGACTCTTCTACAACTTTGCCTTGTAGACCTGATCAACCCACACAAGCTGACGTCAATCACAGCTGGTGCAAAGGCACCATGGGCTCTCAAATACAAACCCATCTCCGTACCCAGCCCTGCCAAGTACCACACATCAGGTGTTGGACTAATGTATTTTAGTGTGGTGGACCACATCATCAAACTAAAATGCAAATTCATGCATTTATAGTGCTTCCTGAAGTTGCTGTCCAGCGGGAGATTGGAGTACCGCTATTTGCACTCTGAGCAAAGCAGTGCGGTCTGCACGCTGCTCTGGCAGCTGCAGACTGTGTGACTACTGCTGGCTGCACTGAGAACACCAACCAGCCCTGGCAATTAAGTCAGACAGTCCCCTCGGAGTGCTGTTGGGAAACACTTCTGCTGCTTTTGTTACAGGGGGGGCGATATTGCTGCACTCCTGCAAAACCGTCCCCAGTAACAAAAACAGCCCCATCAGTCCTAGAACGGTCCCAACCCTTCCGGCCCCCTGGGAAAATGCCCAGTGCCTGCTACGGCCAGTCAGGCCCTAGACTGCGCTACTGCAGACTGTGCAGTGCATTGCAGCCTTGGTATTGAGTTTGTGTTCAGATCAATTTAAAGATTACATAAAATCTGCCAGGCATGTCTGGGCTCAGCAGCACTCAATGACTGCAGCACCATGGCGGCATTCATGTGACATGGCGTCACGTGACTGCAAAACTGTGCCCATTTTCCGAGACAGGAATTAAGTCACTAGTGGGTGGCAGTTATATTTCAAATTTAGTTTGGCAGTCCACCGTTGCTCGCACTGCCGCCATTGCCTCCCCTCTCATGATGCCCCACGACGGGACTGGCTGCTGGCGACTCGTCGTCGCGGCTCACAGTCACTCTAAGGGCTTTAATATCCGACCATCTTGAACATACATTTAAGTCAGCCTGAGCCAGCAACTCACTGCTCTCCTCAGAACCTTAAAAACTTTTAGAATAAAATTAAAAATTTCAAGTTCTGGAGGCTCACCGTTTAAACATGTAAGTGATCACGATCTTCTTCCAGCTCAAGCTCACAGCTGATCTCAATTGCTGCTATGCAAAAATGATTGTGTACAATTAAGCAATCAAACCAGCATCTAATGAAAGAAGAAGCCCATGGTTCACACACTTCTAAAATCACATTGGTTGCTCTACAAGTCTCAGACTAGAGCACACATAATGTCTTCCCGGTTCATGGAAGCACACATATCTAACCTGTCCCAACAGACCCCAAACTCCCTGGATTTTAAGCCGACCCATTCTATATATCAGTGGCCACAAGAATCCAAGCATCCCCACAGACACAGTTTATTTCCTTCTTCATGCCTTGACGGGCTGCAGTGAGCTTGGTTTTCTGCTGGGTCAGAAGTCATGATCTTTGCCTTTTACTTTCCCTCTCGTGCATTGCTCCTCCCTTGTTTCTGGTGGCAATGCTTAAAAGCAGATGCGCCTGGACATGTATAGTCAAATGCCTCTCTCCCACTCAACATTCGCACCTCCAAACCCCGGCTTCGCCGTCTGTGCAGCGATCAGATTCATCTTCGAGCAGGAAGTCCATAATTTGCGAAGGATCCCCTGGGAGGCCGCAGAATCCTGGGGGGAAGCGACTCAGACAGCCTCTCACAAAACCAGGTTAGATATTTCACTTGTCACAGGTGCCAAGTGACTCTTACGAATTTAAAGAATTTACGGCTCTGTCATGTTTAGCATCTTTAGCCACTTCTCAGCATAGCCTAACATCATTTTGCACATTGGGCATTTAAACTGAAACTTGAAAAGTGAAACTGCTAGTCTCAGAATGCAACGTGATGTAGGTTAAAAAGTCAGAACTAGAATAAGTGTAACACATAATAAAGGACTGTCTGGAAACAAAACTTTAACTAACTGACAGCCTTTCAAAATAAAAGGGTCAGGAACGCAAAAGATTGACAGGACTCACCTTGATTAAGGAGAATGATGGAGCGAACGAAAGGAGGAAAGTGGTGTAAGAGGGAGGAGGAGGAGGATGAGAGGGCATGACACAAGGAAGGAGGAAGGGGTGAGAGACAAAGGATTGTGGGTGAGCTGAGTGAAAGAAAGGGAGGAGGGGGAAGAGTTAGAGGGAAGGAGACAGACAACAGGGAAAAGTTAGAAGAGAGGGAGCAGAGACAACTCTAGGAGAGAGACTGGGAGACAAATGTAGGATGGACGGAAGTGAGAGAAGAAAACAGACAAAAGGAGAAGGGAAGATTAGGAATCAAGCAGGGGAAGAGAAAGAAAGGGAGGAGAGGGCCAATGGGAGTAACGAATAAGACAATGAGTGTGGGCAAGAGGGGAAGGGGAGAGAGAACAAAACGAGGAATGAAAGAGTGAGTGGCAAGGAGGGTTGAACTATAAGAGTGGGAGGCTGGGTAGCAACAGGGAATGCTCCCAGGTTCAATTCATGAATACTCTACGGTTCACAGGATCGGGCCTGATAGGCAACTATCCAGATCACATGTGTGATGGTGTCAGGCTGCTGCAGCTCTTTCAAGTTCACTTTAAACCATCACCCATAACAAAAGGATGTAAATCACTCCTGACAATGTCACTCGTAAGCCTTGAAATGTCACATATAAACACACTGCACACATGGTAATATCAAACATAAGCCAACCAAACATTGGCAGCAGTGCATACCATTCCACCCAGCTGCAGTGGCTTAGCAATAGCCCTTGCAGCCCCCAACGTGCGGGAGGGGGGGGGGGCAGCTCCAGGGGGTGCCTTCTGGCACTACGCATGGGCAGCGGACCCTTGGCCTGAGAGCCCCTGTCATGTCAGCATACATGCCAACAGGAAAGTGGGGGATTCCCAATTTTTTTTGCTGAAGTTAATCTTTTCAAAGAAGCGCCTCTTTGTGGGAGTCTGTGTGTGTGTGTGTGTGTGAGAAGGGGGGGGGGGGGGGGGGGGGTCATGGACATTTTTCAGCTTGGACGCCACATCCATTTATTTTCCGAAATCTGTTCTACTGTCCCTGGTTTAATGTTAATCTCTTTACATTCATGGATAATTACCATTCATTCAATGTCGAGCATCGGGCCATGTACCTTTCCACAATACAAACATTTCAACACAAAAGCAGATTTGTTGGATAGGAAGGCTTCCTTAGGCGCCTCTGACAGCCGTGGGTGCTTTGCTTACCTTCCTGAGGCACGACGCGCAGCGTCACGCTCAGGCCCGCATCTTTAATCAATTTCACAATATCCGCGTGCGGCATGCTAACGATGGATTGACTGTTCACAGCGAGGATCCGGTCTCCCACCTTCAGCTTCCCACACCGATCAGCAGGGCTTCCTTCGATAATCCGCCCGATTTTATGCGGTACAGCTGGAAAACAAACAAACTCATTTAAATTAACAGCCCAGCACAGTGTGTTCGAACTATAAATGTGCCCTACAATGTAGGAATGATTCACCTAAAAAAATGAACGTCACCAAGGAGCTTTACTTCAAAACACAGGCATCTGACAAGTTTTATAAATCATTCTATCTTCGGCGTTTTGGTAAATACACTTTGCAGTGCTTACCTGAAAATTGAGTGCAAGCGCACACCTCACATTCACAAGTCACGACAGATCCTTATCACTAGTTTGGACATTTCTTTCACAACCCATTTTGTGCCTTGACAAGTCTCCTGCGGGAAATTGTTTTGTAGTTTTTGCTGCAAAACTTTCTGAATTTTTCAAACTTGACGTAGTGTGAAGTTTCTGATTTTCACTGGCATAATACAAATTTCACATAGGCCCAAACCTAGGACAACGTTGAAAAGCAGCCTTCTGTGCATCACCAAACCATATTTCACTAATTCTGAGGGTCTTATCCCATCAAAGTGTGCAACCACCACCACACTGCTTAAGTAGAGTTAGTAAAGTCAAATAGCTACTGGAGAACCAACACATCCAAGGTCCCCTTAGAGAACCTGGCCTATCAAACAGCACTCTATCCTAGCGACATTGATCCACCACTTTCCACCACATTACACTTTACCTTATGGACTGAAACCCATTACACTGCACTGCATATTGAGATACTGATCTTGCAAAATGAACCCTCTAGATTTGTATACACCACAATGTACTGTAACTAAGGGCATCAAAATACCAAGATGCGTTCTTTTGACACTACCCTCAAACACTGCATTGTATCCAAGGCAGACAAACCTAAGATTGCATAGCATTCAGAGACAACAAAACGATCACGATGAACTTAACCCTAGAAGCACTAACCCAACATACGCCACAATAGAACAATGACACACAATGCTGGACTCTAATCTAGAGCATTGTTCAGCATTCACCATATCTTTTATTTGTACCAAAGCCATTAAGACTTTTTATGTAGTGTGTTCTGTTACTATATACAACAGTTCTTGCTGAAATAATCTGTTGAGTTAAAATACATATAATGAATCCTAAAATCGCTAATTCGTTCTACTTCACTTTAAGAATGCTATTATAGTGATGTGAAAGTATCGGTCTATGCCCTACATACAATAACCAAGACACTACACCCTGGGAAAACCTATTTTACTTCACTGCCTTAAAACCCAAGGTTAAACGACATTATACCTTTTCCCAGTGTTACTAATCTGCCAATATTATTGTGGCACTGTGTTTTTTTTATAAAATTCTCTTCTTTTAACAAAATATTTCTTGTATAAATTTATGATGTCTTTTGTTAACTTTTGATGTATTGGCTCATTGGGTTTGGGTTATACATCTTTTTAAGAAATGTGTTATTATATATAATTCTCTGATTTAATTAATAAAAAGCAGAATTTTAATTGTCTTTAGTTTCTTCTTCCTCTCTGTTATTAGATATGACAAGCAAACAGTAGATTGCCTAGGTTGTTATTTCTCATGTTACTAATCTGCTACATTACATCCTAGAGAATCCTGAGTGATTATGTGGATTATAATTTATAACATGACCTCGTACAATGCATCCTAGTGACACTAATGAATATTTGGACTCAGAGCATTATGACACAAACCTATGCTACAGAGGTGTACAGTACTGATTTTATCTCACCAGCCTACACTGAATCTTGAGAGCACTAATCCACTGTATTGCACTGTGATTTAAAGACACTAACATACTACACTGCACTACAACCTAGGGACCCCGACCAAGCACACACTGCACTTCCTCCTACAGATAACAACTCGTCACAATGGGCTGCAAAGGGCCCAACCTGCAACATTTGACAGAATCCTGTGTACAATAACATCCACGCACCACTGTAACCTACTATTACCACTTTTTTCTCTAGGCGCGAAGACCTACCAGCTGTAACCCGTTGTAATAATTAAAGATCCAACCAGGATTACAAGAAGCGCAAATTGCACATTACAGCAGTCTTTTTTTGCCCAGGTGATATTCAAAGGGTATTATTGCGTTATCTTCAATTCTGAGGCTCCCCAAAACCAAAGCAAATTCGCATTTGCATACCGCTTTCTATAGGGCTACAAATTACCAACTCTCCAACAAATTAACAACGTATTGAAGAGTGAAGAAGCTATTGTCAGGTTTGGTTGTAGGGAGATTTAGCTCTTGCTGCAAGCTGAATGCATGCAAAATAAGGGGTCCTGTGCCAATGCTGGAAGAACGAGCTGTTCCTTAGGTCTGGTTGCTGTTTATTCCTGACCTTCAAATGTCAAGGCTGATAAAGTCACTGTGAGAGAGGCAGCATCAGAAAGTGCCTTCCAACCTTACTTTTTTTGTCTGTGGGTACATTGTTCATCCGCTGCCTTGTGAAAGTGTCACTTGTTTATTTTTGCTGTTTCTGATAAATAAATATTTAATTTTACCTCTGCATCGGCCCTCAAACCCCCCCCAAACACCCCCCCCCCAAACCCCACCGCGGATACCTGCATGGACCGCGGCTGGTTGTGCCTGATGTGAAATATTCTGGTATTTTTAACGTATAGCTACAGACAGCTTTACCAGCCAAGACCTCATGCCATCAATTCTTCAAAAAGGTGTAGTAAGAAATACAGAGTGAGGGTGGGCTTTTGGGTTAGCCCTTTTTTACTCAATAGTTGTCTTGTGTTTTTCATGTTTGCCACTGCTTGGAAGGCCCGTTCTTCAAGTCCATAGCATTCATTGAATGGTTACATTGTCCCATGTGTTTTCACTTTAGGTTTTGGTGACGAATTGTGAAGTAGACTTTTGTTAAACATGAGCCAGTGTGTATTCTTCAATGTATTTATTTTGCTGATACAACATCATTTTATTGTTGGTTTACAGAATTTCTATTCAGAAATTGTGTGCTATGTGCTATTTCATCTCATTAACCTGTCATAAAGGCTCAGTTCTACTCATTAATCACATTTGCAAGCTCATTTGTTTACATTTTCTCACTCTTGATAACAGGTAGTTAGACTTTCAGCTTTTTCAATCAGATAGTTAGCATATGCCTAAATCATTGTTTTAAAAGATGAAACTAAAAATACTGACCCTCTGTCAATAGGATCTGCTATGCTACATTTTGAGTGTATGTATTTTAAGTACACCACACCACATTTCATCTTCTGGCTTCTTTTCATAAAAATTTACTTCAGGCACAGCATTACTTGGCCATTGTAGTCTGTTTATCGAAAGGGCCCTACTCCCAGCTTCCATATTGTTATGTACAAAGGCTTGACTCCATTATGGAATTTTCCTTTTAAGGTCAGCTGGATGGAGCAGAGGAAAAGTCGCCCAATCATTATCAACACTTGCCCTAACAAAATACAAGACATATAGGGTTTGTCATTGTTTGTTTTAATGGCTTAGTATATGCTGCAGTGTCCTAGTCTTGTAAAACTCAGCAGAAGTAGAGAGAACCTTCATTTTTAATCTCAATGTTGTAATGCATATCAGGAACACCGCTCATAATCCAATGTGTTAGTCCATTGTGTCTCTCACTGAATCTCGGGTGGAACAGGACTGGAAACACGCCATGGTCGTTCCCCTGCTTAAAAAATCTGGTGCTGACATCACCAATCTTGCTAACTTCAGGCCTATATCCCTGCTGCCAGCCTGTTCTAAAATCTTAGAGCGTTATGTTAACACCCAGCTTAATGAGTTTGTTGAAAACGCGGGATATCTCCATCCATCCCAATCAGGCTTTCGCGCTAATTACTCCACCGAATCCGCACTCCTTGGGGTAACTGAGCGACTCCGACACGGTATCGATGGCGGTGAGACCTTTGCGCTTATTCTTCTTGATTTAAGCGCTGCTTTCGATACCGTGTCCCACTCCATCTTACTGGAGTCTCTCTGTTCCCTTGGTGTTGTTGGATCAGCGCTTGCCTGGGTGGCCTCATTTCTTAATGAGCGCACCTTTCAGGTTTTCTCAAACAAAGCTGAATCTGCGACGCATTCTTCTGCCTACGGCGTCCCTCAAGGGTCTATATTGAGCCCTCTGTTGTTCAATATTTACATCAGACCACTTGCTTCCATCGTAGAGGACGCCGGTTTGTCTATATACTCATATGCAGACGACACGCAGATTGTGTTCTCTTTGTCTAGCAGCAGGGTTCAGGACACTTCTGCCCTTAAAACCGGCCTTTCTCGTGTTGCAGCTTGGATGCAAACGCATCTGTTAAAGCTCAACGGAGATAAGACCGAGGTGATCATACTAGGCAAACAAAAAGATCTATGGGGTCCAAGACACTGGCCCAGTGATATGGGTCCTCTGCCTACCCCCGTGCCTGTTGCTCGTAACCTCGGTGTCCTGATCGACGACAAACTCTCGATGAGGCAGCAGGCAACTAAGGTCGCTGCAATCTGTTTTAACACTCTTCGCTGGTTGCAGAAGATCATATGGATGTTGCCTGAGTCCACTCGTAGAACTGTCGTACAGGCCCTTGTGATGTCTCATATCGACTACGGCAATGTGCTTTATCTAGGAGCAGATAAAGCCACAATCAATAAACTCCAGGTTGTACAGAACTCAGCTGCTCGCCTGCTGCGCAATGTCCCACGGAGAACGTCTGCAAGGCAAGCTCTACGCGACCTCCATTGGCTAAAAATTTCGGATCGTGTGGCCTTCAAAACTTTGTGCCTCCTCTTCAAGATTCGTCAAGGTTCTGCTCCTGTCTACTTGCATAATCTTGCGCAGCCATATCAGCCTGGCCGCCTTCTGAGGTCATCTAACAGTGGCAATCTTGTGATTCCTAGAATCCGATTAGCAAAAATGGGAGGCCGTTCATTTGCATATCTAGGACCTAAGATGTGGAATGCTCTCCCGTTGGTGCTAAAAACAGAAACGAGTCTTCTTGCTTTCCGCAAAAAACTGAAAACTCTTCTGTTCTAAATTTTCCGGTCTTGTGTCTCCCTCTTTGCAGTTGTTTGTTTTCTTCTCCAGTCTGTCCCTGGCGCCGGGAAACCCACTGCGGGTAGCTGTGCGCAATACAAGTTCAATAAAATAAATAAATAAATACATATGCAAAGGATTCTATTGGTGCATGTGTTTTGATGTGCTTTACCTTACTTACACCTTACAGTGCTTTATATCATTCTCTGTGTCTCCTAGCCCAGCATTAGGGTACCTCTAATTACATCTGTAGGTGCGTATTACACAAGGAGGGCCTATGTTTTTACGTCTCGGCTCTAGACAGCACATGCGCTGTCTCGAAATAGACATGTTGTAGCTACTTTGTGGGTTGAGTAACTGACAACAAAGGGGATACCTTGTAATTTTCTGGGTTGAGGATTGAGATATGATGTATAAACTCGGACATGACACTATACGTTAATTTACAAATAAGGATATAACTTTATGGTGAAAGACCGGGACGTGAAAGTGAAAAGAATTGTGCTTTTGGCTCGATCGTGACACTCACTAGAACCCCTGTGTGGGTCGGAATTAACACCACATTTAAAGTAGGTTGATTTTCAAATATACTGATTTAATTTCAAGATGAATTTGCTTCTGCAGGCTACTGAATAGGCATCAGATACACGCGTGCCTTCCTTCTATCTTCCAGAATTACGTACTTGGACAGAATAGGTATTTACCCAGTTCCCCTTTTTACACGCATTAATCACTGGACACTAATGGTTGATAGGTGCACCAGTTTGTGACGCACAGACCTAGGCTTTTAAATCACGAAATAATATTGTGAATCTAATCAATTCACAAGCACGGGTGGATATGCCCTGTTGATGACTTTGACGCTTTCGTCTCATTTGCACTTGGGTAATAAGGTGGCACGGCTGCTGGCATTTGGCTTTTATAATGGTTTCTCTGCTCTCTCCATCGTATACTCTATCCTAGAATGTCGTTTGGATTTGTAACCCTTTTGTAGCTTAAATATTTTCCTTTACTTTTAACATTAGCACGCCTTTTGGTATTGACTATGGATGGCCATACTATGTACATAAGTAGCAATGTTGACACAGAAGGATGTAACATCATTAAAGACAGTAGTATTTTGTATATTTATGTTTACACAGCCTTGAGGAAGTCGCTGGATCACACCCTGTTGCGACGAAACACGTGTTGGTTGTGGCTGAAAACACCAGAATAAAGCCTGAACAAGAAAACTGAAAGAAATTGTGTACATCCTGTCTTTATATTACTGTATTTGCTTGTTACTAAGAGGGAAACCCTGCTATAATTTGAAACGTGTGCTTGGGAGTAGAACTCTTGTTCTTATCTCATCACATTGCTGTGCATTCTGGTGTTGCTAGCCTGTCACCCAACCTCATACCAATTCGCTGCTCCCTTCACCCCCTCCTTCATCGTTGCTTGCTTTGTGCACAGGCACTCGTGACAAAGGTATCCCAGCTTTCATGTACTAGAATACATAATGGCCAATGGAAAAGCTAGTCAATTGTAATGTATTATTTAACAAATGGTTTAATGAGCGCAGTGCACATATCTCGATGGCTGACAGGCTCCACCGCATGCAGCTTCATTTACGTCGCAGATATGACGTCTGGGAAGTAAGAGAGCCACATACGGAAAGCTGTGCATCAAAATGACTAACATTCAGGAACGTGTGGACTGATCTCTTTTCTAAGTCATTGAATTACACAAAACACTAAACAAAGGAAAGGCTAATGGATTTTGGATGATGGGAAGCATGCAGGATTAGAACGCAGTCATTAACGTGCAACTCGTGTGACATTTGCTATGCATGCTTTGCAACAAACTCTTCTGGTGCTACAGATGTTACTGCAGCGGCTGCACTAGACCAATTCCTGCAATGCAAAGTGAACCACTGCGTGTCTACCGTAAAATTAGCTGGGTCATGCACATGGAAGGAAGACTACAGGGAAGGGTTGTGAAAACAACTAAAGTGCTGACATTATATCAATAAGACTGACGAACGCTATGCGATGCACAGTGGTAACATAATGGACAACAGCAGCTATGGGACTGTTCTACGACTGAGAAGCCGTATATCAATCAAACCCGCTCCAGCACCGTACACAAATTCATAAACATTGCCAATGCCTATAGCACTCAGATTGCCGAGCACTATTGGCTATCCCATTGCTTTTATATCTATTGCCTGTGGCTCTCCAGTATATGCACTCTATTCTATTATTTATCATATTGCTGTTCAGGCAATACTGCACTCTTACTCCTTCTGATTGGCATAAAGAAAACCTGCAGTCTGAGGACATGCATGGACTGCTGCTGTGCTGGACATGAATCGAGATGCTATGCACTGTTGTAATTTTAGTTTTTGCTTTCTTAACTTTCATTGCTTCCTACCCTCATAGCTCTGTACATATAGAACTTGCACCCTTAGCACCCTTTCCTGAACAGGAGACCTCCATTTGTTTTTGGGGGACTCTGGTATCTGTCGCTGCTGCTGATATGTCAGAATCGACATTCGTCTACATACTGGTCATTAATAAAAGGTGAACTTGTATCCGCTCTTACAAACATGTTCATAGACAATCCATGCTCCTGCACAATGCCGGGTGGCATAACAAAAGTTGAGCCACTGACGACATCCGAGCCCTGCTCGACAACGGGGAAACAGCTGCCCTCATCCTCCTGGACCTCTCCACAGCGTTCGACACTGTCTGCCACCGCACCCTAGTGCAGCGCCTCAGCGACATCGGAATCCAAGAGAAGGCACTGGAGTGGATCACTTCGTTCCTCGCCGGAAGAACCCAGAGAGTCCGCCTCCCCCCGTTCAGATCCGAGGCCACCGAAGTCATCTGCGCAGTACCACAAGTTTCATCTCTCAGCCCCACCCTCTTCAACATCTACATGAGCCCCCTCGCGGCCATCGCACGCCAACACAACCTCAACATCATCTCTTACGCCGACGACACCCAGCTGATCCTCTCCCTCACTAACGACCCCGCCACCGCCAGAACCAACCTACACGAAGGGATGAAAGACATAGCCAAGTGGATGATGAACAGCCGCCTGAAACTGAATTCAGACAAGACGGAAGTCCTCATCCTTGGATCATCACCCTCTGCCTGGGACGACGCCTGGTGGCCCCCTGCCCTGGGCAGCGCACCCAAACCAACGGACGACGCACGCAACCTGGGCTTCATCCTGGACTCCTCCCTCTCAATGACCAGACAGGTCAACACCGCCTCAACGTCATGTTTCAACATCCTACGCATGCTCCGAAAGATCTTCCGATGGATCCCCACCAAAATCAGGAAGCAGGAAGACGGTCACCCAGGCATACGTCACCAGCCGACTGGACTACGGAAACACCCTCTACGCCGGAACCACGGCCAAACTACAGAAAAGACTCCAATGCATCCAGAACGCCTCCGCACGACTCGTCCTGGACATCATCCGACACAGCCACATCTCTGGACACCTGAGAGACCTGTACTGGCTCCCCGTCAACAAGAGGATCACGTTCAGACTCCTCACCCACGCACACAAGGCTCTCCATGACCAAGGCCCCAGATACCTCAACAACCGCCTGACCTTCTACACTCCCACCCGCCAGCTACGTTCGACCAGCCACGCCCTCGCCGCCGTTCCACGCATCCAAAGAGCCAACACGGGAGGAAGATCCTTCTCCTACCTGGCAGCCAAGACTTGGAACTCCCTCCCCACCCACCTCCGTCTGACCCAAGACCACCTCTCCTTCAGTAAGCAACTCAAGACCTGGCTGTTCGAGCAGTAGCGGACCCCCCTCCCCCAAGCGCCTTGAGACCCTCCGGGTGAGTAGCGCGCTATACAAATATCATGATTGGTTGATTGATTGAGGGGGGCCCCCTGCCATTGGGCCTGAATACTGTGCTGAGGGGACCCCCCACGGGGGCAGCGGGGGCTGCGGGGGCCTGTGTTACGCCAGATTGTTGTGTCTGAACCTAAAGTCATAGTTTTTCATGACGTTCATGGCAAACATTTACATTGTCCAGTGCACATTACCTTTATCGCCCTCTGGTGCACTGTACAAAGAGCACGTATAAAATCAAATGCTCGCAAGAAGTATCCACGCCTTACACCAATTTAGTATGCGTGCGTCTTATGTAAAAATAGAATAAGCTAAATCAAAAATACTCAATTCTTCCCCTTTTGCACAATTGTCAAATTATTGGTTTTGCCAGTACTTGTCTGTTTATGGTAGCTTTACAGGTTCCAAGAAAAGCATATATCTCGAGCACCGGATTTTGAAAATGCATTGCCCGATCTTGGAACAGAAGTCAGCAGGCTGCAAAAACAATAAAATGCCAGGCCCAAAAAACGTGTCAGTTTCTTTGTACACCATGGCAGGTGCCGACCGTGCTGGCCCTGCTCACTGCAACTGTCAGTGCCAGCTCTGTTGCTCTGTTCCTTCTCAGACATAGTTCTATGTCAGCCCCTTTGCTATGTACAATGCTCTATATACCCCAACTCATTATTGTGCACAAAATCAGCAACAACAATATATGCATTGTGTTCTGCCATTTGTTGCATATAGTCAGCATTCGACATTTATAGAGATGGATTGCTCCTTAGTTGTTCCATGTCTTGTGTGAGCAACTTGGCCTGTGCAGTTGTGTTGTTGCATCTTGATACTTCTAGTTCATCATTTACAATGGAAAACAAAGTTCAAAAAAACTAAAGGGAAGGAAAAAATTGAGAATGTCTGTTACCTGCTGCTGTGGGTCAAGTAGAGAGCTCCTATTTGCTTTTTCTGGGCTTCTAAATCTAAATGTGGCCATGACAATGGTGGTCTCAAATCACTGAATAGTTCAGAAGGATGTGTACTGATAGTATAACGCCGGCCTTCTCCGGCCCATCGTTAGTCAAATCTACCAAAAGAATGTGAGTGAGTTTTTCCTACTGCTTGGAAGGCCAGCAGGGACTACAAGGAGCCTACCGTGTTACTTCCCTTTGCTGTCATTGCAGTGCCATTCTTAAAAGAATTGGAACTTGTGTTTTTCTCACACAATTATTACTGCTGCTGCAGCAGCAGATGTTTCATTCTCAACTGTGCTCATTTCTGGCTTTAGAAAAGGGGGTGGTGATGGACAGAGTATCTGCATTAAGCAGAACACTCCTACCCAGTCAACAGATCAGGGCTTGATCCATTACCGTTTTTTAGCTCACTGCACCATCCCAGCTCAGAACTTGGCTACATGCAAATTAGTCTGTCCCTGGCCCAGTGCAACATGGGAACAGGGCAGACCAAACTACCAAGCCAATTCTTTTACTGGAAAGGAAACAAGCTTCCGGGGACCGGTTTCTGGCATTAAAGCCGTCTTCGGCCCGGCTTGCTTGAATCCTGATGGTGCAGTGAGCAAGGGACTCATGTCTGAGCATACCCTTCCACGCATTTCTGGCTTTAGCACAATCAGTGAATGAATGTGTTTTGATTAAGATCTAGTGCTCTAAAATGAGCTCCAGTGCGGAGCCCGTGCAAACCCCCGCTCAAATTAAGCATGGTTTACAATTCGTTATGGATGCCCCTGCTAGAACGTTCCTTACGTTTGCGACCTAAACACAGGTATCAAAACCTGCACAACTTACATTATCCTCTAAATACGTATAATCTTCCTAGCACTTCCATAAGCACTTGCTATCTTGCCGCGCCCTTCTACTTTGTATGCAAGAAGATGCATGTGAGCATCTTGCGCAGAGGTAGCCGGTTTAATAACACAACGACCTAAGGCTTTGATTAAGTAAGGACTTTGCCTTTGTGCGCGAGATGATAAACCATTCATCATTAGAGAGCTGAATGATTTAGTACCCGATTTATCATAGTTTTCACATTTGTGAGAGGGGCAATGACGATGACAAAGAAACCTTTTAATCTGCTGGCTATGCAGAGGTGTGAAAGAGAGCAGTGTTTGAAAGCATTGCTTCTGGTGATGTGCGGCCAGGATCACAAATGGCTACTTATGTGACAGTCTGCATTCATGTGTAGCGCCAACTCAGCAAACTAAATCTGTCAGTTCAGAAATAAACAGAAAAGTGGTTCCTATGAGCTTCTTCTTGAAGGGTTCTCTCACACTCATTTACATAGATTTGGTGTAGGGCAGCGCTGCAAGTCTTTTTGCTGCACTACCTTATCTACAAGATACACACAGTGCATTCCTTTCCTTTCAGCCAGCACTGGTGCACAATTTTGTGCCTTTCACTTATCCATCCATATTTTCACTTCATCCATTTATCCATCCATTTACACTTACACTCATCCATCGATCCTTTCACTCATTTTTCTATCCATCCTTTCTCCCATCATCCATCGATCTATCCTTTCACTCCCCTATCCATTCACCCTTTCACCTATCCATCCATTCATCCATCCATCCATCCAAACACCCATTGTCCCTTGTACTCATACACCCTCTCTCCATTACACTTTTCCATTCTTACATCCATCCTTTCACTCATTTATCCATGCATCTACTTATCCACCATTCCCTCCATTCATCATCCTTCCATTCACTCACTCATCCTCCCAAGTACATTATGAACCTTTGTCTGCCATGCTGCACACAAAAGAGACCCATAAAGAAACCCACTCCCCTCTGTAGCTGCTAAAGCAGGGAGGGGGTGTCAATGAAGGGTGACAAAGCCCCTGATGCAGAGGATTAACTGCACACTTACCTCTTAGTCCACTAGTGCAATTGTTTTCCGCAGCGTATGGTCAAGATAAGGAGCACTCTGTGCGCTCAGCTCCATAATGTTTTTTTTAAGTGAAATCATATGCAGGAGAGCAGTCGCCTGCACCCCTACAGCTGCCTGCCTCTCTTTGATAATCAACAAATTGTTGCCACCCACTCCCTCCTTGGCTTCATTGGCCTGCTCCAACAGGGGCGGCCTTAGGCATGTGCAAGCTGTGCACCTGCACAGGGTCACCAAACCCCAGGGGACTCCACGTCAATATATATCCTTAATATAATAATCCTCTGAGGATGGATACATATTTGCGTGACGGCCCCTGGCAGGGATTTGGTGGCCTCCGGCTCTGTTCCACTTCCAAACACCTTTACCCCGGGCCCCTCCCTCTTCACTGGCCTCCGCGCCTGCGTTTCTCCTGGTTCATAAGCTCCGGGGGGGCTCCGCCCCGCCCGGACCCCCTCTTCCGGGCCCCCTACCTACGCTCCCTGCAAAGGGCCGCCATGAGCCTAGAGCCGCCCCTGGCCCCAACCCCAGCCATTAAAGTGCACGGAGTTTTGTAACTCCTCACAGTGCCACTGTCCATGCCCCCAAAAGGAACCGGGTTGATGGCTGTCTAATTCAGCACTCCCTCTCATGTGATTTCACTGCTGTGGCTTGTGCCTGCAGGTCAAAGAAAACGTCGCCCCACTGGCGCTTGCCCAGTAGGACATCTGCAAAGTTTACTAGAGTTCACCCACGAGATTCAGCACACTGCCTTGAAGCAGTACTTTCCTTTTAGCTGCTCTGTTTTTTTCCCAATCCTTGCCTCTTCCCCGAGGGTGGCAGGGCAAAGCTCCTATCGCCCATGAACACCACTCACCCCTGATCTGACTTAAACCTGCATAGAATACGTTTCAAGGATCTAAGCAACACTGGATTCATGAGGACTTTGCATCCTAGATACCCAGGTCAAGGAAAAGCAGAGAGATTACAAATGTGGTGAGTCTATATAGTAAACAACCCCGCTTGGTACCGCGATTGTCTTTGGGAGCGCCTGCACCTGCTCACTTACCATGCTGAAATAACATAGAGATATTACAGCTTCACCTGTGGCCTTGAAAAAATGTTTCATGAGGGGAAATGCAACTTGTTGCAGTTAATTAATACTGGTTGCATTGTTGGTCTTTGATCCTTAACACCAGGTGACAATTCCAAGTGGTTGAGCATACATTCACTGAATTCCTTCAGTCCCTTGAGAGTTTCCATCCACTGAAAATCTACTTGAGCAGCAGCAAATCTACTCGAGAAGCAGCCCTCTGACCATGACTGCTCATGCCCTCCCGCCGCATTATAAAATGGTGCTCGGGGATGCCACATCTTGCTCGTGCTCATATGTCACATTCTTTCACCTGGCAATTGGAGGAATTTGGCCAGTACTCCGAGATACAAGAGTAATGCAGAGTCACCAGACAATGTGGCCGATAAATCATGTAAAACGTATGGGCCACACCATTCCCAAAATACAGACAAACTTTACCCACTAAAACCATGGGGCATATTATCAAGACCGGCGATAAAATTATCGCCGCTTTAGCGGCAGGAAACTGCCGCTAAAGCGGCGATAATGGGCTTGATAATATGTCCTTGTGAATTCCCATAGCAGCCCAGGTTCTGGTGTTAACTCGACGATTATCCTTTTTCTCCCCTATCCATTCACCATTTCACCTATCCATCCATCCATCCAAACACCCACTCTCCCTTTCACTCATACACCCTCTCTCCATTTCACTTTTCCATTCTTACATCCATCCTTTCACTCATTTATCCATGCATCTATTCATCCACCATTCCATCCATTCACCATCCTTCCAATCACTCACTCATCCTCCCAAGTACATTATGAACCTTTGTCTGCCATGCTGCGGACAAAAAAACAGACCCACAAAGAAACCCACTCCCCTCTGTAGCTGCTAAAGCAGGGAGGGGGTGTCGGTGGAGGGTGACGAAGCCCCTGATGCAGAGGATTAACTGCACACTTACCTCTTAGTCCACTAGTGCAATTGTTTTCCGCAGCGTATGGTCAAGATAAGGAGCACGCTGTGCGCTCAGC
This sequence comes from Lissotriton vulgaris, assembly GCF_964263255.1. Classification (NCBI taxonomy): domain Eukaryota; kingdom Metazoa; phylum Chordata; class Amphibia; order Caudata; family Salamandridae; genus Lissotriton; species Lissotriton vulgaris. The sequence goes on from NC_141685.1 coordinate 1,476,926,121, forward strand.
TCCATAATGTTTTTTAAGTGAAATCATATGCAGGAGAGCAGACTCCTGCACCCCTACAGCTGCCTGCCTCTCTTTGATAATCAACAAATTGTTGCCACCCACTTCCTCCTTGGCTTCATTGGCCTGCCCCAACCCTAGCCATTAAAGCGGCGATAATGGGCTTGATAATATGTCCTTGTGAATTCCCATAGCAGCCTAGGTTCTGGTGTTAACCCGACGATTACATGCTATGTATCCGCAGAGCCTTCAGCCTATTTTTCATCTTCTATGAATGAGTCACTACTATTTTCCAAAACTAAATAGGTCTATGTGAGCGACTCCGCAGATCACAGAGTTGCTAATACCCATAAACTGATAGCGGCCTCTTCCATATTGTATCCATTGGGAATTTCAGCTTTTTTTTTAGATAGCTACTATGCGGATAATCCACTAGCTCAACAAGAAGCATGTGCCATCAGCAGCTTACATACGCCTTGTGTGGCATTGGCTTGGTTGTTTATCTAGCGCTCACCAGGCACCTTGCGAGGGATAAAGCGCTTTAAATGCAAATGTTATGTGGAAGTTAAAACATTGATCTGCTTTTGTGCGGGGTTGCATAAAGCAAGCTTACTCTCTAATAAGATGACACATTTTGAACTGGAAAGTAATTCAAAAGGCTAAACTGGTTATGCAAATATTGTAAGGCAAAAAAATGCTTGTTTATAGAATATTTTTTTGATGAGGACCTAAGAACCCTAATATTCTCTATTGTTGTATTTAATTTACTCATCCAAAAACCTCTTTTATATGATGATATTATACAGTGAAACAATTTAATGAGTCCCCGAGGGCAGCATTCTGTGTGGCAATTGGCTTCGCGATTCTGCACAGCGACGTTGCCTTCTCAGGCATTGCTTTGCACTTTAGATGGGAAGATGCAATGATCAGAGATAAACATTCCACATATTCATTAATAAACACTTCACACGTTAGATGACGCTAACGGCGTACTGTATCCTTATGAAACCGCGTCTGCTAATAATAATGAAAGATGAGCAACTGTTTGATGTGTGACTGAATCTGGTACCTGCTTCTTCGTGTTGCCTACCTCTTGTGCATTATTTTTGCAGATTTATATAGCACAAACTCGAACTGAAGGTATTGGAGGGCTTTACATGAGCATCAGTTACGTTACACAAGGCCACATTCATAAAAAAATTAAAAAAAATTGGTAGGCAGGTTAAGTGATTTGCCTAGAATCACAGGATGTGGAGTTGGCCCAGAGGATCGAACCCTGGTCTCACAGCCCTAAAATCGGCAGTCTAGCCATAAGGTATGGTGCTCGCCAAGACCTATGATATGTGTAGTATAGGCGCCTACCGGGACTCTCAGCCAGCCCCCTACACCCGTTATGCTCTTGCACGGTTATTCATATTTTCTCTCACCCATTACAACATACAAAAGCCAGTCCACTTCCGTTATTGAATAACTTCAATGTGAGTGACGGCATTCCGCTCTTTCACAAGGGGCACATCGAGAAACAGTGTAAGTTGCCTTCAATGCCACTGTGCTAGGGACTATTACGGTAATGTGTGCTTTTGGGTCCAATCATCTTTTACTTCTAGCCAGTTATTTAATTATGAATATATAAAGAGAATGACTTACAAGGTTCCCTAACACTAAAAATTTACAAAAGCCATGACACAAAAAAACAAACCAAAAGGCTAGCAGCAAACAGCACACCTATTGCCTTTGCAAATGTTCGTTTTTATTATTAAAATGCCACTTCTTTTGCAATATGTACGTATCTAGAATGCACAATGGTTAACTTCTTACATTGTTTGAGGTCCACAAGAGCTGCATCTTTATCATCTGCACAGGTCAATGCCAACATAAAAGGTGTAATCTCGCCCTTCAGGATGGAGGCAGATGCTGCTGCAATTTCAATATATGATGCTTATCACTAAAGTCTGGGAAACCGTGACCAGCAATTAACAATGTACCTATCGAAATCCCCTAATTGCTAACTTAGTCCCCCTGCCTATGGTGCAACTACAACTGTAATTACACTAATGGGTAACTCCAGATTTTGAGGACCTGTCCCTCCGCATTGTTCATGACGATTAGTTGCCTTACACTGTTGTGTGTAACATTCTTTTCACTCATTGAGCAGATTCAGTAGCAGGATAATGGGAGAACGGCAGCATGAGGTTCGATCCTTCCAATTCAGCAGGTCAGAAGAGTCACAAGACAGTGTGCTTGAAGGGTAATACAACAGGCGCTCTTCTTGGAAAGAGGAGAATTAGTCAACTACTGGGAATTGTCCTTACTACAACAACCCAGATTGTTACTCGTTTTCTAAGCATGATTTCTGTTTCTAAGGGGACAGAAAGCTTTAAAATTGAACATTGACAGTCCCTAGTTGGCTGTACCTACTGTTCCTTGCCTAGTATTGTTTCCTTTGTTCCTGATGTTCCCCTGTATTTTCCCATTTGGCGTAGCTTGAATGAGGGGACGCTCGATCAGTGTGAGGTTGCTCGACATGCCACCGCCATCTCCTCAGGTCAATTACCGCTCCCGGTGTGCAGGCATCTCCCAGTGCTCGTCAGCGTTTGGCTCACCTCTGAAAATATTTTTCCCTACTTATGAAGGTATTAAACCAGAAACATGTGTCTAGGGATATGATTTAAGAAAATACGGGCACTGGCCATGAACTCTTTGAACATTTTGTGATCCTCGAACTAAACGAAGAATAATGAACTGCAATGACCATGAGGCAATGGGGTAATCCGGCAGTGACATGTTGGCGGCTCTCCCAACCCCCTTTTGAACTTTGTAAAATGGCTCCCGTGAGCCAAACGCTGACGAGCACTGGGAGATGCCTGCACACCGGGAGCGGTAATTGACCTGAGGAGATGACGGTGGCATGTCGAGCAACCTCTGAAAATATTTTTCCCTACTGATGAAGGTATTAAACCAGAAACACGTGTCTAGGGATATGATTTAAGAAAATACGGGCACTGGCCATGAACTCTTTGAACATTTTGTGATCCTCGAACGAAACGAAGAATAATGAACTGGAATGACCATGAGGCAATGGGGTAATCCGGCAGTGACATGTTGGCGGCTCTCCCAACCCCCTTTTGAACTTTGCAAAATGGCTCCCGTGAGCCAAACGCTGACGAGCACTGGGAGATGCCTGCACACCGGAGCGGTAATTGACCTGAGGAGATGACAGTGGCATGTCGAGCAACCTCTGAAAATATTTTTCCCTACTGATGAAGGTATTAAACCAGAAACACGTGTCTAGGGATATGATTTAAGAAAATACGGGCACTGGCCATGACTCTTTGAACATTTTGTGATCCTCGAACTAAACGAAGAATAATGAACTGCAATGACCATGAGGCAATGGGGTGATCCGACAGTGACATGTTGGTGGCTCTTCCAACCCCCTTTTGAACTTTGTAAAATGGCTCCCGTGAGCCAAACGCTGACGAGCACTACGAGATGCCTGCACACCGGGAGCGGTAATTGACCTGAGGAGATGACGGTGGCATGTCGAGCAACCTCTGAAAATATTTTTCCCTACTGATGAAGGTATTAAACCAGAAACACGTGTCTATGGATATGATTTAAGAAAATACAGGCACGGGCCATGAACTCTTTGAACATTTTGTGATCCTCGAACTAAACGAAGAATAATGAACTGCAATGACCATGAGGCAATGGGGTAATCCGGCAATGACATGTTGGCGGCTCTCCCAACCCCCTTTTGAACTTTGTAAAATGGCTCCCGTGAGCCAAACGCTGACGAGCACTGGGAGATGCCTGCACACCGGGAGCGGTAATTGACCTGAGGAGATGACGGTGGCATGTCGAGCAACCTCTGAAAATATTATTCCCTAATGATGAAGGTATTAAACCAGAAACACGTGCCTAGGGATATGATTTAAGAAAATACGGGCACTGGCCATGAACTCTTTGAACATTTTGTGATCCTCGAACTAAACAAAGAATAATGAACTGCAATGACCATGAGTCAATGGGGTAATCTGGCAGTGAGATGTTGGCGGCTCTCCCAACCCCCTTTTGAACTTTGTAAAATGGCTCCCGTGACCCAACGCTGACGAGCACTGGGAGATGCCTGCACACCGGGAGCGGTAATTGACCTGAGGAGATGACGGTGGCATGTCGAGCAACCTCTGAAAATATTTTTCCCTACTGATGAAGGTATTGAACCAGAAACACGTGTCTAGGGATATGATTTAAGAAAATACGGGCACTGGCCATGAACTCTTTGAACATTTTGTGATCCTCGAACTAAACGAAGAATAATGAACTGCAATGACCATGAGGCAATGGGGTAATCCGGCAGTGACATGTTGGCGACTCTCCCAACCCCCTTTTGAACTATATATATAAATATATACACATATAAATATATGTATATATATTATATACACACACACACACACACAGATGAAGAGGCAGAAGCACCTGGATAAAACAAAAGTACGTTAGTGTATGGTAGCCTCTGTAAAGAGTGAACAGTTTAGTCCTCTTGGTTCCTAAAATGTCACAAAACTATTTGAGAACTATAAAGAAAATGACAGTGCTCTCTAAGCAAAGAGTGTCCGAAAAACGAGACCCTCTCCCATTTGCTCTTCCTGCTTCCTTGTAACGATCATGCTAACAGACAGTTGCTTGTACTGCCCTTTCCAAGGCAGTGCCTGACACCTGGATATAAATCTCAGGGCGCTAGTTGCAAGAGGTTGCCGACGGGCAAAGATCTCTGCGCTTGATACTGTGGACTATTAAACGTTTCTCACCTGCAAATCCTAATGTGGGTTACCCTCGAATGGCCACCGTGGCCTTTTAACTCAACACATTTCCCATGCATAGCTCTCTCTCACCTTTTGAAGGGCCACGTTAAATCACCTCGCTGATATATATGTCGGTGCTTTTAAGAATTGTATTTCTTCCATTAAACGCAATTCCTTTTCAGGGACGCAGAATACCTTTCAAACTGCGAGCAGGCTTCGCTAAGTATTTTTTTTAGCTTTACTGTAATGTCTTTTATCACTGGCAGTAAGTCGTTTGGTGCAGCACTCAGGCGGAGATGTGGAATTCTCGTCTTCATTTCCTCATTCAGTATAAAGAGCACAGAAACTGCATTTTTGCACATTCCCGCAATTACGTCCTCATCAGTTGCGTGAAAGGCTTTTCTGCAAATGGCTGCCCCATATCAACTTTACATGCACAGTGCCTACTCTGCATTTCTCCCTATGAGAAAATCAAATGTCGCTTCCATTCCTCTCAATTATTGGTCTTTACGAAACAGCTGGAAACGCACTATACCTTTAATGCCAAAGGCATATTCTCTCCGACCAACAGCCTCCGAAGAGCTTCACTGGTCAGATAAAATTCCACTGTTGGAGTGATTTTTTGTGCATTAGATGATGTGGTTGCAATGGTGCTGGGGGTTTCAGATTAAGTTGGAATGAATGAAAAAAGGGTTCTTCTTCAAACATGTGTTCTTTCACAGGCATAGGTTTTCTTAGGGACTCCTCCACAGGTTCTGCCTGCTGCTCATGTCTATATAGTACTATAGTTCCAGCTCTCTGAGAAACTCTCAAGGACTCTTCTGCTAACCACTGCATTCTGAACACAAGGGCCCGATTCACAAAGGGACTCCGCATTGTGAATCGGGCCCAAGGCCTCTGTAATGGTAACTGAGTGAACACTTGCCTCTGTATTAGCTGGATAGCACTGATGACTTCTTTGCCCAGTATTTATTTCCTGCAGTAGTTATAGATTACTTTAAGGCTCCTAGGTTGGCTGTATTGTGCTGCTAGATGATTGTTCCCACACCACTGTATTCGTTGTTCTATATTTGTTAATGATTGCTTTCTTTCTCCTGTGTTGGCTCTACTGCACTTTTCGCTGGATGCAACCTAACCATTGTGTTCATTGCACTGCATTGCACAGCTTATCGCTTCCTTGCCATTATGCTGGTTGTACTGCACAGGTTGCCGCCTGCCACCCATATTGCTTGTACCACACTTTCTGGTGATTTCCTTCCTATTGAGTTGATTAATAATTATTTAATGAATTAATTATTAAACTACATATACTTTGCTTTCCTACAGCTGTATTATTTGTGATAGCTTGGTTGCTAATTGCTTCCTTGCCACTTTACTGGTTAGATTGAATTGGTAGCGGGTGACTTCCGGGCATCTGTGTTGGCTGTACTGAACTATGTGTTCACTGGACTGCACTATTGAGAAAATGGAGAAACTAAGAGCGAGAAGCAGGAGATGATCTGTGATCTTGTCTGGGACCTCTAGCTGGGACCTCTAGATATTGGATTTGCAGGAGACAGAAGTGAGGTAGTGCTTTCTTGGTCTCTGAGAACCCAGATCCTGGCTAAGGTGTTCTCCAAGAAGCAAATCCTAGCAATCCTTACTCCTATTGAGTGGGTTGTGGAGCTCCCATTAAGGATACGCTAAGCATCAGGCTTGCAGAGGTTTCGAATGAGGGTCGTAGAGACACGTGAAAAGAACGATTATGCTGGCTTCTCACGCCTAGGACATTTGAGAAAGCAGCATTGAAGGGGTAGAGCGACATTACCCACCTTACATCGAATATTATTATTTAGAGGCTCAGAACCTCTGCTGCCAGCGACTGAATGCAGGATGTTGTAACTCTTCCTCATAACTACAACAAATGATCATGTATTCCATGGAAATACTGATGCTTGGGGCTCCGGCATAGATGTAGGCTTTGGACGGGTAGCAAAGATACAACCTCTGATGCAATCTCTTTACCAGGAATGCACAGGCGAGGTATGGAGTGCTCAAAAAGAGCCAGATGGTTCCCACATTGATCCCGGCACAGGTCACTGCTGCTGTTACTAGTCTACTGACGTAGCAGATGTGCTTGGCAAACATGCGCATTACCCCAGTAAATAAGTGAAGATAACTGATAGCAATAACATTTTTGGTTAATGTTCATAAATCAGGCGAAACCACTGTGTACTGGGGACAAGTGACATTAAAATCACTCAAAATATGACTGGTGAGGTGATGAGCACCGCAATGGGCTACATGATGTGATTGTGTGTTGGAGGGTGGATGTGCTTCAAGTGGCTGCCTATTGTTCTGCAACAGTAGTTGCCTTTGCGCCTGAAAGGAGCTCTGTGCATGGTTGATGAGGCATTCTGCCTCGGATGGAGGCAGAGTCTCTGTCTCCTCGATATGTGTTACTCGCGCAAGGGGAGGGCAATTTATGCATGCTGAGCTCCGCTCCTTTTAATATTAATGTCATGTTTGGCACCCAGAACTGCAGCACAATGTGCTTTGTGCCTACTCCATTGTGCTCTGTAATGTAATGCTTCATAATACTGATGTTCGTTCTAAAATTGTAGTGATAAATGAAAAACTAAGTTTAAAAAAAAAAAGTAAGTACATTGGAATAATACTTATGAGTAAATGTAAAATGCCTAAAAGGTGGCCAGATGATTCCAGACTTGCAGAATTTAGAACCACATAAAATTCTTGTGGGTGCATTATCTGGTTGCACAGAATATTGCAGCCACCACATGCACTTTTGGGCCACAACTAAGGATGAACTCAGTCACGGGGATCCGACTATGTAGCCACTATCAGTTATCTGGAGTGAAATGTTGATTTAGAACCAAGTCCTGTATCTTTTTTGATCCTGTAGTGCCAAAGTGGTCATGATCCTACGCTGGTAAGCAGGACCAGTGAGGCTTGTGACCATTGTTGCTGAAGATGTCAGAGGAGTCCACTGGTATCCACTTCTGCGGTTCTGAATGTGCAGGAGGGTCCTGGGTGTTGAGAGCTGATCTCAGTTGGGTCCTGGAAGATGTCCAGCTGGTGGCCAATCCCAACCCGCCCTTTAGTGCTGAAGGTGATTGGTTGATGTGTAAAAGAATAAACAGCCTCTGTGGCTGCTCCTGTGGGTTGGTGCATGTGGTACATAAACAAGGATGCGTAGTCCAGGTGTAGTGGAAGATCCCTCTTTATTAGCAGGTAGTTAGGTGGCAGGTTACAGGATAAGAAGATGCAAGGAGAAAACCCCACCAGGAGAGAGCTACGAGCTCCTCAGCCTGAGATGACCAACTGACAATCTCAACACAGTAAGGCACTCAAACATTCCATGATGTACAGGACATTCTGATAAAGTGGTAGAGAGGGAAAAGACATAGAAACCATTTACCAAGGTGCACGAAGGGCAATGACTGATGCTCTTCAGGGTTCAGGGCTATGCACTTTGGTCAAAGGAGGATTTCTTCAGTGGGCTAGGTACAGGTCAGTCCTTTGAACGTGTTGTAGGCCTGTGGTTCAGATATGGAGGTAGGACCACACGTCCATGGGTGATTCACTGGGTCCTTTGGCATTTGGAGACACTCCCACTCTTTGGAACTTTCCGTTCACTCAGTGCAGTTTGCAGTCTCTCTTTGTGTCCAGGTGTGTGCAGCAGGTGCAGTCCTATGTGCCCCCTCTCTCTTGTGCAGTACTGAGGTCACACACTCGATTGCTTTCAGTTGGTCCAGCAGACCTGAGTTCTTGGGATCAGGGGTGCCGTATTTAAACTAACAATCTCACTCGGGGAGGAGGGGGTTATTACTAGACAATGGGCAAATGCGACCCCAGGTAGCCCTATCCACCCGGTGACTGGTACCTGTGAAGTGTGGCATCCAGGTATTCCATAAGTCACAGTTTCTCACCAAACTCTAGCCGAGGGTTGCGGCTAGCTACGGTCTACTTGTGCTTTAGGAAAGCGGTTCTACACAGGTTTTCTTGCTTATTCATAGATGTTAGGCTGTCTAGGGCTACAATGGCATGGGTGGGAGCAATATTTGCTCACCAGAAGTGGTGACTCCTTTAAAGCTTGCACTCTTTTATCCCCCTCTCCAAAGGGTATCCTGCCTGGTAGGAGGTGTGACCTCTGCCTTGGGAAGCTGTTTGTTCTCCTGCCAGCAGGGTCGTTCACAGTGCAGAGACAGCCGATGTGTACTGGCCATGCCACTGGCTGGCTGTGGCAACGAGATGAGTAGTTTCTTAAAGGATTATTTTTAATAATTGTGTATTAAATCTGACTTCAGGATACATTTGGGTTTAATGCCACAATTTCTCTGATACCAAACAGTATCAGTTTTGGTGGTCTGATTGCAAAGTTAGCCCAGTGGGGCAACCCCCGTTTTAGTTAATGAGGCTATCATCCTTGCTACAGCAAAAACGGCTTTTAGGGGGTTTGGATGTTGGGATACAAGAAATATGTATCCCACCTAACAATACCTTGCACCCTGCCTGCTGGGAATCACAGGGCCTCATTAGGGATGACTTACAATTAATGGCTGAGAAGGTTATGGCTTTGCACCAATGGCAAAGTCGAGTTAGCAGTTTAAAACCTGCTTCAATTGCAGTTTGGGAGTCATTCTTGGCCTTGTCAGCACCGGTGTGGCACAATCAGTGCTGCAGTCCACGAGTGACACTTAACTTACAGGCCCATGGTATACAAAGTACAATATACGAGGGACTTATAAGTAATTTAAGTCGTGCCCATTAGGTGTAACTAATTTACCATGCACAGTTTTAGGGGTCAAAATCACTGGCCCTAGGGCTAGTAAACAGAGTTCAGAGCACTTTCAGAATCGAAAACCATCAGCATTAAGGAAAATAGTGCGGAGGTAACCATGCAAAAAGAAAGGCATTTTCCCGCATTGTCAAACTTTGAACCAATAACTTAAAAAATAATTGTAACTTGTTGCTTTAACACATTTAAGGCATGTGTGTGTTTTTCCACAGTTAAATTTCCCCCGTTTCTCTCATTAGTATGTTGTCTTAATGAATGTTTTTTTTTTCAGAAATATACAGCACAATAATTCCTCAATGTATTTAGATACACAATTCAATTCTCAAACAAAACACAACTCATCAAATGCGCCTCTGCAGTACAAATAATCAGTAGATGTGCAAGGCATATGTGGAGAAACCGTATATAACAGGGTTCGGTAAATTTAAATCACTCCAGCATAATTCACATAATTTGGGGCGTTTCATGTTATGCTTGAACACAAAACTTTAAAAATGACGTCCTTTTGCAAGATTATTTGACATTCGTTGTAAAAATTCACCCCAAATACACAGGAACAACAGAGTGCGAGCAGCTGATTTTTGCAGTGCTTTTGCTGAAATTGATCCTCATGCTAGCGATTGACACAAGGACTCAGTGCAAACTTAAAAATAGCATAACATGGTAGATCTGCATTTTGCTTACTTATACTTAATTTTTCATAATTTTGACAACATTTTCGTGTAATCACTTAAAAGGAAATTATGTGAAAAGGGCACAACTAGTATTTAATTGTGACTCATAGCCCTCGGCGAGATTTCTCTGCAGCAGTGGGAATATGTAGGTGTAAAGTTAGAATATTTGCGAAATTTCACAAATAGCATTTCTCTTTTCCCATAAAAACAGTTATCCATGTAATATCCTCCCTTTAACCCCATACGCTTTTAAAAGTAAAGATGCTCAATGCAGGAAAGTTGATAAAAAAAGATGCTCCCTCTATGCAGGAGAGTTGATCAATGCCCACAAAGTTAAGAAACTCTTTTTACCAGTTTATTTTACATACATGGTATGTTTACGCACGTACAATGCAATGTTTAATTAAAGTAAACAATTTGCACTCTTTATCTTCTATTTATCACTCATATCTTCTTCTCTCTCACATATAGGCTAATTTGGGATGTGACATCCTAAACAGCTGAACGTTTTCGGAAGTGTGAAGGGTTCCTGTCAAAATCCAGCACATGTTGTGAAACTTCTGGATGCCAAAGTGCAACAGTGGTATTCTGACCACACATATGCAAGGCCTTCACCTTTTATCAAAAAGAATAATACTAATACTGCTACTACTACTGCTACTACTACTTCTACTACTACTGCTACCACTACTACTACTACTACTAATAATAATAATAATATTAATATATCATGACAATATTAATACATGTTATTGCTTGCAGTATGTCTATTATTATTAATATAATATGAATTGTTATTGTTATTAATATTATACTCAATTCTGATAACTACACAGATACAAATAATATTAACATAGTAACAAGGATAACAACATTGTTATTAATATTATTAATACAAAATATATACTAATAATAGCAATAACAATCGTGATAATAATAGTACTATTAATGAAACTGCTGCTAATAATAAGAGTAAAAATAATAGGAAGAAGATAAACTAGAAAGGAAGAAGGAGGGAGGAGGTAAAATAAAAAGAAATTGTCAACAACACAGGGTTTCCTCTATCGGTCACTGTACAAATCACTGCAGAGCCGTGTTAGGGTGGCAGGTCCTGGCACCGCATGTGCCCCCTGGGTCTGAGGGAAACCACTTTACTCATAAACTGTCTTCTTACCTACTGCTGGTCCCGTGTCTGGTCGGTTCAAGGAGCTGATGATAACAAACCCAAAGCCCTCATTCTCCTTGCGATGGATGACTACGTCGCTGGTTTGCACGCTATGAGGTGCAAAGCCATCTGGGGGCAAACTATTGCTGGGGGCGGCATGGTTACTGTTGCTATTGGGGTAGGAGGCATAGTCACTTCGCGGCGAGCTGTGATGAGTGGACACGGAGCCCGGGCTTCGGCCATTCTCCGGGCATGGTTCTCCTAAAAACAGAAAGGATTTCATTGTTAGAGGCACCTGTGCCTTTCATCAGTCTTTATAAATCTCCATCTCATTTCAGACTGAATGCTGTACATTACCATAATGCAGTCCATTACTCTAAGTGCTCAGAAAAGTTGTGTAAAGCCAGCACTCATACTCATGCATTTTCCGCTAGGAAGCAGCGCCCAGACAAAGGAGGATAGAAATATTGTGACAATACATACACGAATCAATAGCACAAGGCGGTAACCTATCCATTAGCTAATATGGCTTCTTGCAGGACACGCCTCAGCCTGTCCTTAGATGTGTGAGCTCCAATGAAAGGAAACCATAAACAAAGACTGTACTTGAATAGGAACTGAGGGATCTATTCTTAAGAGGCGGTCCAAGAGTGTCCTCCTCACCCGAAGCGCCAATAATGTAGAAATAACGAGGCACAAATGTTTATCGCACAACTCTGCAGGCGAAACCTCTTCACTACTCAGTAAATCACTTAAACATTTGTAAAGGAAGTCTTTCATGTTAAATCTGCTGTTAGTGGGAGTCCTGGAAACTGCATTTTGCTTATGGCAACTTGATTGTATGCTTGGATTCAGTAACTCCTTCTGCCCAAGCAATGTCTCTGCCACAACATGCTTAGGGAACCTTATTTGACCTGGAAAGTAGTCCTACAGTAATGCAAAGTAGCACTAGCACTCATTTGTGTCAAGGAAGAGTACCATAGGGTTGTATGACATTACAACGCATGCTAATACTTCGCATGCCATTACATTGCGGTTTTTACAACGCAAGTCCTTACAACAACTTGCGTTGGAGGGCGCTGGACTTAGGAGTGGTATAATTTACTATTCCAACTCCAGTCTACATACAGTAGGGAAGGTGTTGGATAGTAAATTATACTATTCCTTGTCCTAGAGCGCCAACCAGCGCAAGTCGTTGTAATGACTTGCGTTGCAAAAACCGTGATGTAATGGCATCACGATGTAACGACCGCGTTGTAAACGACGTTTCCCGTACCATGGGTGGGGCATGGGTGTACCATGATTCTTGTTGCAATACTTCATTTACTAACATTTGAACACAGAAATTTGCGCCAAAAATAGTGCCTCTTTGAGGCTGGCATCTTTGAGAAATGTTTTTAATTCTCTGAACGTTTCCAACTTTACATATCAGCTGCATTGTACATCACACACAAAGAGAGCAAAGTGTTAAACTTTGTGTATTGTACGGGAAGGGCATTCTGTTTTCTTTAACTTATTTCACCAACTTGTTGTGTACTGTGCTTTGTCCTTGATGGAGCAAAGTTCTCAACCCAAAGTGCAATCTCAAGTGTTGGTTCTCTGTACAACAGGTACATTTCTGCATTGCCCCTTTCTATTGATTTACTCCCTACCATACACATACCCTAAAAAGATATCAGCGAGCCCCTGATGTGCCACTCGACACAAGCATGTAGGAATTTTCACTGCCTAGCTTTGGTCCCAGACCTGCTCCAAAGACCCACAGACTCAATTAGACATATTTATCATGTTTTGGTAACCCTGTCTCCAGCAATGTCACTGTACTTGACTACAGTGACAAATCCTTTCCATAGATGGCTGTTGACCAAATTGCGGTTTAACCAAATACACATGGTCCTATGGGATGTGGAGGAGTGGAGTAGACCCGAAGATGTTGCCCCATGCAAGTGCGATGATTATTCACCGCAAGACATTATGCACTTTATGTTTTTCTGCCCACTGTTTCAAGACGCCAGGAAAAGGTTTATCATTCCACTGTTAAAACGTATGAATTTTATTCAGTGCAAGCCAGCTTTAATGTTTTTACAATTGGTAGAATCTCCATTAACCATGTTCTGTGATGCCAGCTTTCTTGCCGCGTCTGTTAGAGAGAAGAGGGCCAGACAAAATACTGTACAAGTTACGATCCTCCTAAATAATATACAATGTACCTGTATTAATTGCTTAAGGTGATTATGATTGATCATGAATTTTTTACTGTTTATGAAATGTTTTTATCTTGTATAATAGTTATTTACTAGATTTTTAATATTTCTGTATATGTATAGCATACTTTTATGATTTTAATTAATCGAATAAAGTGGTTTTGACTTGACTTGACTTGACATATTTCTCATCTTTTCTATGGGATACATTATTTTACACAGATCTTCGGAAAATGGAAATCTGGGATGTATTCTTTTTTAAAACATCCAATGTCGATCCACGAGGACTTGATCCATGCCACATTTTCAGGCTAAGTGTACCGTAGATAATAATTCCTATTATGATTCGACGTCTTACATTTATCCATATGGATATCCTCGAAATCTGGCGCCTGCTACAGAAACGTGAACTTATTGAATGAATTTCCATTGCTGTTCAGACGTTCTTCATTTAAATACATTTCTTTCATTATGATGAAGTTCATGCCTCCATCCAAACATAAGGATTTAAACAGTAGTTAGATATTTCTTGATCATAGCTCATTGAGCATCCGCCAAGAGCAAGCTGTTTGACAGGCAACGTGCGCCCTTCATTAGCCCTTCACAACCCTGAATTAAAATGATTACAGATGGCCAGGAGGAAGGAACTGCAAACAATTACAGGCTGCCACGTTAGACTGACACTCTCCAGGAGCCACTGGAGCAAATCCGCAGCCCAGTGACACCGCCGGTGACAAAAGAGATCTCATTTTCTGGCTGTCATGTTTTGGAAGCTTGGGACTGTGTACGTCAGCACGCCTGGAGCCCGGGGAGAACGAGCCTGCTCCTGGGCGGTCGCTGGAGATGGCTGGCACCCTACCACAAAATGGATGCAACACTCTCCGGCATTGCTGTGCGCGGGAAGGTCATTCTGGAGGAAACTTTTGTCAATTCTTAAGGGTTTTGCTTCAATAACTTGTGGAGAGCTGTGCTTAAGCGAATGCATGGTTTATGTTTACAATTTCAGGCAAGAAAGTGCATGTCAGCAATGCAATGTATGGAATGTTCGGTTGCCCTATAAGGGAAATGTTATAATCTTCTTGCAAATCCTTGACTAAAACCACAACACGTCTTTTGAGTGATAATGCTGCACATGGTGCTTTCTTTTGTAAAAGTCAGAAGCATCGATTTTTGCCTCCTGACAATGCTTTGTTGCGATTACTATAAACTTACACATTAGAGAAACAATACTACTGTACTATAAGACAACTTGCACCGATTTCTCTAGTACTGGAGTATTGCAAAACCCCTATCTATGCATATCAGAGATTTCCCTTGCATACTTCCTTAACACTTTCTCATGCAGGGTTCCCATGCAGAGTAAGTATGGTGTAAATACAGGGTGCAGGGCATTTGCCCAGCCTACATTTTTTTTTTTCATGATTCATTGGAAAATATTTAATTTATGTGAACAAATTACTTCCCCGGGATGACTCAAAAACCTTGGCGTATCTGGGGATTTTCTCATGCCCGATTAGCACACTGGCCGCAGCCTTTGAATACCAGAGAAGATATGGGCTCACATTGGGTGGTAAAAGCCAATGCGACTGTTTGAAAATACTGAAAAGTTCTGCCTTTCTGAGGGGTCAGCAAATTCCCGAAGGCAACCCCTTTCCCACGTCCCCAGGCCCAATAAAGGTCCTACTCCTTCCTTATACTTATAATAACAGAAGAAAAGTCGTATTCTCGTAGTTTTAAAGCTGGGTTGAGAGCACAGCTGTCTGTAAGACCTGCTGGTACACATTCTTAAATTTTACATGGGGTATTTTTGTCTCTCACCTCACGCTATTGGCTGTTTGGTGTAGTATTTTACCTCCTATAGAGGGCTTGGATTGTAATGTATTAGGACAAATACTCAGAATCATCTCACATTAATTTTGTCTCATAGAACTTGTATACAGATTTTATTTTTACAATGTAACAGGCATTTATTAAATGTTTTTACTCAGGGCTCATAATGCAAGCCAGTCCTTTTGATTTTGCCAGTTATTATTACTGAGAGTGGTGCATAATAAGCTTGGCCAGTTTGAGCAACAAATGCCACCATTTAAATTTTTTTAAATACTCGTGCCATATTACAACAAGTGAAGCAAGCAAGTCCAGTGCACTCCAAGGAGGAGAAAGGTTCTCTGACTAACAAAATATACTTTCCAAATAAAGTGGCTGAAAAGCTATATTGCGTCAGACTTTGACGCAGTACCAAGAAACATTATCACTACAGAGCAGCAAATAATGTAAACTATTCGCGACTGCGAGTGGGATACTTTCTGTCGTGGCCTGAGGATTAACCACCCCCCATCCGGCCCTGTATGGATCACCCTGCCCCCAGCTCACCAGGCGTTTCCCGATATTACAGGTGAAAAGTGGAGTGGTAAATTCACAGTTGAAAGTTGTGCTAGTTCTTTTTTTCTGTGAAGATTTAAGGACTGTGACCTTAGATCAATTTTTTTGTGATTTTAAGTATGACTGCAAAAGGTCTTGTGAGTGGGTCAAAGAGCATTGTTGCAGTCTCTGCACAATATTTTTCTCTAAACGCTTTGGCTTTATAAAGGCCAACACACTACAGAATGAACCTGAACTGCAATAATGTGAACATTTTTATAAAACAGGCCCTGCTCAATTTCACCGTTTTTAATTATGATTAAATATAGGATGAACATGGCTGAAACACATTATATACCTTCAGTTGATATTTTAGTAAGAGGCTTGCTCTCTGTACTTGTGAATGTTGGTGGGCCTCCTTCAGAGGCTTTCTCCTGCCCATAACAAAACCAGACATAGACCTGAGACCGCGGGAGCATGAAATGATAACCGGGCCTGGCAAATGGACTTTCACAAAGAAAGCTGTTTATGCAGCACCAAAACAGAAAACAAAAATTGATTATTTTCATAATTATTAGCAGTGAATATCCCACTCACGGTTTAAGACAGCTTTTTTTGTAAATTGTAGCCTGACCGAAAGGTGTTGACTGTCCAATTATCATACAAATAATTAAAGTAATGCTGAAATCCCTGCAGCTTTGAAGACGGATTCTTTAAGAATACTTATCCTACCTTGCAATACAATAGTTCTGAGCCTCTTCAATTCCTGTAGAGGTCTCTATTCAAACAGGAGGTCACAGATTTGGAAGGACCTACTCAAACTCTCAACTTCTGAGCTCAATCAAATCAGCACCATTGAGATATGAAAAACGAGAATATTGTATGTACACAGCATGCTTGTGTCAGTAGGTATAAAATTAAAACAACACCTGTTTCTCAATTCTTCTAGTGATTGTCTCACTCAGTTTTTTCCTTGCAATTTGGCAGAGTTAGTACTTTCCATCCAACTGTAAATTCAGGCCTGCCGCCTACTAGTAATAAAACAGAGTGAAACAACTTGGCTCTCAAGTAGAATCTGTACGTTCCATCTAAGGCAGTTTTTAGGTCGATACAGCTCTGCTTTCATTTATTTCTGCATGCATGGTTCAAGCGTGAGACATAGAGGCAACAGGGGAAGGAGTGTGCAGAGCTGTGAGCAGGGAACTGCTGAAAAGGGATTTTAGAATTGAGTGGGTTGGACATGGATGGAGTTGGAAAAAAGAAAGCATGATGGGGTCAGGGTGATGGTCGTCTCACATTTTGAAGGTCTACACCATGAAAGGACAGCAACATGAGCAGCATCTGCCTAACTGTAACACAACCATGACATTTAAATAGAAGACACTAGTCCCAACATTAGATATCCATTCATGGCCAAATTGCATACATTGCATCAGTGTTTGACAATATAGACCTAGATGCAGTCAATTCATTTTGCAGTGACATTTATACTAATAGCTAGTGCATAAATTACACTGGCTCAATTGAGAGGTGGGCCAATTGTATTTTGTACCAACTGGACAGTGCAATTGTAGACTCAAGAATGGTGAAAGCATTGCCTGGTCCCAGTTGCCCGGCATTAGTTCGAAAAAGCTCGGCAGCAGCCAAAATTATGTGGGATGGCCCTTGGAATTTTGTATTTAGGCTTACTTTCATTGACAGTCGTGAACAAACTTGTACCATTGCTCGTGCCAAATGTATTGGTCCTCAGACCTAGTTTGGAATGCACTGAGAATGAATCACTTCAAGAATGAAATGAGTGCTATCAATGATAATCTATATGTTTGATTTTGCCTTCTTTTCACATTAATGGATGCACATGAAGCTATATAGATAGATGTTTTTCATCGTGCTAGTACTTGATCCACCATACACAATGAAGATACACAGTAACTAATGAAAACCAAGGTGGGTCTTTCTGCAGCTCTTGAACACTTGGAAAATAGGAGAACTTGTAGAATATGTGTGCGCTAGAGGTGTTATAGACATAGGCAAAGATAAACTTCATTCTCTTTCCATGTTATCCAATAATCCTTCATAAGACTAAAGCACGGAGGCAGGTCTTTGAGGTTAAAAACTCTTCAACACTGTAAACACACATTCTGTTCAGATCCTATCTTTATTCCAGAAAATTGAGCTTTTCGACACAATCTTCAACTAGATTTGGATTATTAGAAAATGAGTTATCGAAGAATGCTAGTTCAGGAACACTTTGTTCTTCCAGATGGACTCTACTTCACTTGTTGAGCTTCTGTTACGAATTAGTTTTCCATACTTCCCTGAGTTGGCAAGCTGATGAGTGATGCTATATTCAACTCACGAATATAAAGATAAACAAGCAGTCATGGTCCGAGAAAAGCTGCTAGAAGCTGGTGCCCTGGGGGAACTGTGCAACTGGTGCTCTCAATCTTTTTCAATTAAAATGTTTTACTTTTTTATTCAATTTTTATTCCCCTCATAACTTGACACTCGAGGGGCCTGCCTGCCTCGCCTATATGGATGGCAATTAATATAAGCAATGTTGAGATATTCATGTTTTTCATTTGTGAAGAAGAATATTCTTGCTGAATAGGCTTACCTATAGATAGCACCTTTCTTCTCACAGTGAGGTTGACTTGGCCATTCCTAGCTGCTGTATGCATGAGATCGATCACATATCGATGGGTCTTGCCAGCCACCGGGATCCCATCCACAAACAGCAGCTCATCTCCTGGCCGCAAGCGTCCATCCCGGTCTGCAGAGCCCATGGCTATCACTGCACCAATTAAAATCTAGGATAAAACAAAATCAAACAAATGGGTTGGCATTGCAAGGTGCATTTTTAGGAAAGAGGCAGACGTTTGTACTAAGAGCATATCGCACATGCTTTGAAATTCATGCAGCACTTTCGGGTGGAAGGGGACAAAAAGAAAACATAGTTGACATTTATTTCAAAACTCTAAAACCTTTACATTCTTTTGACAATGTTGGGCCCTGAATTTGGTAACAGCAATAATAATAAGTACAGCGAAGTTGGAATTCTGACTCATTAGCAGTAATTATCCCGGATATTTCAGCCGTGCACACTGTATAGTGGACAGTGACCTCTTTATTCTGGTAATCAGTCAGACGACTATTGTCCTGAGGAGACCCCGTAACTCAACAGGGGGCGAAACGTCGACATGTGTTTCACTTGGTTGTTCTAATTGTTAAATGTTTCACATGTTTTGATGTGATATACACATGTGATCTCGGTGTAATTTATATTACCAATCAACTTTTCTGTTTTTACTTTGTGTCTCATATAGATATATATATATATATATATATATATATATATATATATATATATATATATATATATATATATCATTTGTTCCGCTTTCCTTATGCGCTCTGGAATCTCGCCAGCCAGCATGAAGCACACGGACACGGACCAGTTAGGTGCTGAAATTTATTGCGATGCAGAAAAAGTCAAAGACGTTTCGGCTCAACGGAGCCTTGTTCACATGACAACGTTTCTTTGAACGGACAGCCCTTTTAAAGTGCCAGTGATAACAAAATTGACACCACCTGTGAGTTTTAGGTATGGACATGAAAGACATACTACGTCAGTTTCATAGTTGAAATATAGCAACCGATATCAGTTACTACATTTACATTTCTGTAAAATACCATAATTAAATTCGTTTGGTAATGTAACATAAAAAGGTGTGAATCCTTGCGGGTTGGTTGAGAAAAGAATCCCAGTAAAATACATTTTCTCTAAAAGATTACGTTTCAGGTTTTTACATGCTACATAACTTTAAAAAGCAGTTTGACTCATAAAACATATCTTTCTTTTTTTAAAAAGACCTTCTGCTCAAAACCTTTGCATAAAATGGTCAATTGACTGAACTCATGGTAAGGGAATAATTTAAAATGCATATGCTTTACTGAAGATGTGCAAATATTTCTTTCAGTGCTCACTTCTTGTGCAAATATCGCAAACTGTGCAAAATATAGCAACTTGGGCATAATATCCCCCATCTTCATGTGCAAAATACGCTACTATCTCCAATCCAAAACCTGAGTCCAAATTCATACACAATGTTGATAATTTAACCAGCAAATCTTAGGTATAAAATATACGCCTGGTATAGTCAATTAATACAAAACATATTGAGTTTGTATCCCATAAAGACCTATTGTTTCTAGATCAGTTAGACATTTCAACAACCCACATAATTCACAATCTTACCGTAAATAATATAGGCAAAAACAGACTTCATATTCCATACACTGTGATAACAATAAGAAAAAAATCCCTAAAATTAAATCACAGAGGACTGATTGGATATAAGGGTCCACACAGTCCCTATCTGTATAAAGTGCCCTTCAATGGTGAAATTAAAATCTAATTCTATTTCAATATAAGTAGCAGCAAAGTTCAGTTCTATTTTCTGATGTATATCTAGTCGCAGCCTCCCCATGGTGCACATGTGGTATCACCCAGCCGGGTGGTTCCTACACGTGCAACCCACAGGGAGGAGACCTCTAACAAATTGATAAACTCTTATGGCAAGCACGTGTATAAGTCTTCTGTAACATTAAGGCCTACAGGGGTCTTTGTATTGAGCAAAAGGATATATTTAGTTTCGAGCCTTCTTAATCTGGCGTCCCTGTCCCCTCCCCTTCTGCTATTTATAACTGCGTCAATCACCCAATATTTTAGGCTGGTGTTATCACTCTGATGGAAATCCCTAAAATGGCGGGCCACTGGGTAGGTGTTGTCGCCATTCGTGATTGCACGCAGGTGCTGGAGGATACGTTTGTGAACAGCATGTTTAGTGCTGCCCACATACCTGAGTTGACAGGGACATTGTAAAATATAAACCGCAAATTCCGTTTTGCAGGTAAGGACCTGTGTAATCAGATGTTGAATATCTGAAAAAACATCTTTGTAAGTTTTGGTGTTTTCTCCGTGGAGGCAGGCTTTACAGGTCTTGCATCTGTAAAAGCCTTTGTTTTCCTGCCACCATGCAGATTTCACAAAGGGTTCAGGGTTTGTTACTACTATATGATCACCTAAGGAGGGAGCTTTACTGAAGGTGAGGGATACTCTATTAGGGACACTTTTACCAATAATATTGTCCTTCATCACCAACGGCCAGTGTTTGTTCATAATCCTACGCACTTGATGGTGCTGTTTGTTGTATCCTGTTATTATCCGGAAGCAACTGGCTCCCTTCTTCCCTACATTTTGTGTGTTACTAGTAGACATTGCCTGTCTGTCAGATTTCTTCACCAAAAGTTCTTCCCTAGATAATGCCATGGATTTCTGTTTGGCGCTCTCAATTATTTGGCTCGAATATCCTCGCTCCAGAAAGCGCATCTTGCTTTCTCCTTGAGCCCTCTCTAAATCAACAGAATTGCTACAAACACGTCGTAGTCGTAGCATTTCCCCATAGGGGATGCTGGACACCAAATGTGCCGGATGTGCTCTTGCAGCAGGTAAAATGCTATTACCAGCAGTCGCTTTACGGAAAATTCTGGATTCAAGATGTCCGTTATTGATATACAATTTAGTGTCTAAGAATGTGACCTTCTCCTGACTGAGGGTGGCTGTAAATTTCAAATTTAATTTATTGTCATTGATGTCCTGAATGAATTTCAATGCCTCGTCCTGACTACCCCTCCAAATCACCAGCAAATCGTCGATAAAATGAAACCATGCCACTAAGTTATTATGAATATTATGCTGGTATTCATAGCCAAGAAACAGCTCCTCCCAAGCCCCCATGTGTAAACATGCAAAGCTTGGAGAGAAGATGGCCCCCATTGCTACTCCCTGTAGTTGGCGGTATAGTTGCTGGTTAAAAAGAAAAACATTGTTGACCAAGCAGAATTGTAACATATCTAGAAGCATTGTGTTGTGTTCATTGCATTCAGGGCCCCTTCTAGATAGATAATGTTCAACTGCATTTAAACCATCACTATGGGCTATACTTGTGTAAAGTGATGAAACATCCAATGCAATAAGCCAATCACCAGTAACCCATTCCACATCTTTGATTTTCATTAAAAAATCCCCAGTGTCTTGAACATATGACCCAAGTTGTTGCACATACCCCTGTAAAAAGTAATCTATATATACACAGAAGTATGTTCCAGGAGACTGCCTCTGGCAGAGATGATAGGTCTTCCTGGTGGATGCAAAGGGTCTTTATGTACCTTGGGGATAAAGTACAATATAGGTGTAATGGGATTATAATTTTTAAGATATTTAAATTCAGCCTCAGTGATTAATTTGGATGATCTCCACTTTGACAGTTTGCGATGATACTCTCCTTTAATAGTCATCAACACTCGAGTATGTATGCGTTCATAGCAGGTTCGGTCATTTAGCTGAATATATGCTTCTTTATCATAGTCAGTTTTAGTCATTAGGACAACATTGCCACCTTTATCACTGTTTCTCACCACTAGATCCTTTTCCTTGCTCAATCTGGTGGTGAGTGCTGTATATTGCTGTGATTGACCATCAAATTTTCTTTTATTTTTGCCAATATAAATTTGAAGTTCTTTTAGGTCTGCAACCACATTTTCGTGAAATATATCAAGGTTATCACGTGGTAGGATGGGGTAAAAGGTTGAGGGTGGCCTGAATTGGGTATTCAATGAGACTCTATTCCCCCATTGATCAATCTCCTTAGTTTCTTCAATTGTATTGCATGACTCCTCATAACCCTCTCCATCAGTCTCCCAAAGTTCTGTGATAATTCGTGTTCCTTGAGATGCATTTGTATTAGCATTACTAGTTGTGGGTGCAGTAAATTGTATGTCTCCAGATTTTTCCTTCATAGTATAGAATTTGCGAAGTTTCAACTTCCTCACTGCTTTGTAAATATCGCATCTTGTTGCTGGATAATTAAAATTACAAGGTGCCGCATAAGTGAGTCCCAATTTGAGAATTTCCTCTTCTTTTATTGTTAATTTCAATGATGTCAAATTAACAATTGTTCGACTGGTTGCGTTCGTTACTCCTGTTGGGTGACAGATCCCCGTCCCCTTCCACCTCTTTTCTTCTTTTGGAATCCTCCTCTTTGCCGCCCCCCACCTCTGGCGCCGCCGGTAGTTGGCCCGCTGTTTCCTTGTCCGGTCTGTGTGTGGGATCTTAGGGTTTTCAGCCTTTCCTGACATAAAAAAATAATTTCTTGGCCTGGTGATGGCTTCGGCACTCCTCCCGCCTGTTCCTGTCTGTGGCGGTCAGAATCTGATTCGGCTTCAGGGTCGGAGCTCAATATAGTATTGGAGGAGTCACTTTGCGTATTTTTTCCTTGTTGCTGACGAATATTCTTGACTTTGGGTGGAGGTTTTGGCAAGCCTTTACGGAGAGCATCGTATTTTCGTGAGAACGTAAAGATCTGTCCTAGTTCATAATCGTTGCGGTCTCTTTGGAACTTATATGCTTTTCTGTCAACGATTTTAGCTTCCTCCTTTTTAAGGCGTTCATTCATTGCCTTAGTTAGTTTAATTCTTTCCTCCTCCTCCCCTAGGGCTTCCAATTCATCATGGATAGCTGCTATTTCTGTCAGCAACCTAGCCCTGTCTATGTCGGCATATTTTATCAAAATTTGCACTTGTCGGCGCGATGTCTCGAGGTTGCTCTCCGCCCACTCCTTCATAAGCTCGGGGTTGGGGTCCTCGTATGTGGGTGCTGTGAGAATTCGTTGCCCCCGAGGTATACGAATAACCTCGATATATCGTTGTAAAGATTTTGATTCCCACCACTTTGCTTGCTCCTGGCGAGATTTTTTCTCCAGAGTTTTAAATAAGTCTTTAATGACTGATGTGCTGCTACCACTAGCGTCATTGCTGGGCCTCCCACGAATATCAGGTGGGAGGGGGGCGTTGTCGGAAAACAATGTAGCTGCCAAAGTTTCCCGGTCCCGAACGTTGTCACCCGACATTTTTCTGCAGTTTATGAATATGTTATCCCCAGGTGCTTTCCAACTATCCCGAAAAATATTCGGTGTTGAAATTCCCCCTGGGCACAATACTCGTCTACCACCACGTGGACTTGGACGCTTACTTGGTCAGGCGTGCGAATCACTCCGGTTCCTTAATCAGCCGGTTGGCTGCTCGAGCCCGAGCAGCATCAGCTCCGACCAGTTCCTCCGCTCACTCGTCCGTCTCTTCCGGTTGGTGGGGGTCAGGCGCTCTACTCCTTCCGGAGTCACAAGTTCCCTGGGAAAAGTCCAAGAAAACAATCCGATTGGAGCGCCGTACGTTTGATGAGAAGGGTCCCGTGTTAAGCCGGTTCGGATTCAACCCGACTATATATCATTTGTTCCGCTTTCCTTATGCGCTCTGGAATCTCGCCAGCCAGCAAGAAGCACACAGACACGGACCAGTTAGGTGCTGAAATTTATTGCGATGCAGAAAAAGTCAAAGACGTTTCGGCTCAACGGAGCCTTGTTCACATGACAACGTTTCTTTGAACGGACAGCCCTTTTAAAGTGCCAGTGATAACAAAATTGACACCACCTGTGAGTTTTAGGTATGGACATGAAAGACATACTACGTCAGTTTCATAGTTGAAATACAGCAACCAATATCAGTTACTACATTTAAATTTCTGTAAAATACCATAATTAAATTCGTTTTGTAATGTAACATAAAAAGGTGTGAATCCTTGCGGGTTGGTTGAGAAAAGAATCCCAGTAAAATACATTTTCTCTAAAAGATTACGTTTCAGGTTTTTACATGCTACATAACTTTAAAAAGCAGTTTGTCTCATAAAACATATCCTTCTTTTTTTAAAAATACCTTCTGCTCAAAAACTTTGCATAAAATGGTCAATTGACTGAACTCATGTAAGGGAATAATTTAAAGTGCATATGCTTTACTGAAGATGTGCAAATATTTCTTTCAGTGCTCACTTCTTGTGCAAATATCGCAAACTGTGCAAAATATAGCAAGTTGGGCATAATACCCCCCATCTTCATGTGCAAAATACGCTACTATCTCCAATCCAAAACCCGAGTCCAAATTCATACACAATGTTGATAATTTAAACAGCAAATCTTAGGTATAAAATATACGCCTGGTATAGTCAATTAATACAAAACATATTGAGTTTGTATCCCATAAAAACCTATTGTTTCTAGATCAGTTAGACATTTCAACAACCCACATAATTCACAGTCTTACCGTAAATAATATAGGCAAAAACAGACTTCATAGTCATATATATATATATCACAGCTCCCACAACACCAGCCTGCCGCACTCATGAGCGGGTGCTCACGTAACAGGGGTGTACCCGTCAACAATACTCAGCTCACAGCATACACAGGTTCTCACCCTGTTAAAGGATCGCAGCACTCATGGGGGTGGTTTACAACAATATTTTATTGGTAAACCTCACAGCATAGCAAAGACGCGTTTCGGCATCGGCCTTCGTCAATTTGTCATACAAAGACGCGAGGCGTCCATTAGTGTTTTATAACCACTGCATGTATACATTTCATGGTAATCGACAAGGGACACAAGCACAACCACCGCCATCTTGTAACATGTAAATACCTCAAAATAAATATCGTGGACGTTGCGAAACATTGCATGCTTTTTGAAGTTCATCTATTTTTAAGTGAACCAAACTGTTTAACTTTGATCTTGCCCTGGATGGGCATTACCCACAAATGTGTCCTAATTATCTATACATAGATTTTGCCCTGGATGGGCTATGCAGTGGTGATACTCAATTACTTATATTTGCATTATATTCCAACATT
Source organism: Lissotriton vulgaris (assembly GCF_964263255.1). Classification (NCBI taxonomy): domain Eukaryota; kingdom Metazoa; phylum Chordata; class Amphibia; order Caudata; family Salamandridae; genus Lissotriton; species Lissotriton vulgaris. The sequence goes on from NC_141685.1 coordinate 1,476,951,925, forward strand.
TTAGAAACAATCAATGGTCGATTACCATGAAATGTATACATGCAGTGGTTATAAAACACTTATGGACGCCTCGCGCCTTTGTATGACAAATTGACGAAGGCCGATGCCGAAACGCGTCTTTGCTATGCTGTGAGGTTTACCAATAAAATCTTGTTGTAAACCACCCCCATGAGAGCTGCGATCCTTTAACAGGGTGAGAACCTGTGGATGCTGTGAGCTGAATATATATATATATATATATATATATATATATATATATAAATATATATATATATATATATATATATATATATATATATATATATATATATATATATATATATATATATATATATATATATATATAATTATTATTTTTGTTCTTCACATTGCGTCGCCTGCCCTTAGGTTATTAACTAGAATATTATCTTCATGAGAAATTGCTTTGAAGAAATAATAACCCCAAAAAACTACAGAAACTGTTGTCAGCAATTATTGGATAGATCATTACATTCGTATGGAAGACAATCAAAGTGTGTAGATACCACTTAATTGTTTGAATGAATAGATTAATTTTTAGCTTCCCAAACATATGGTAGAGGGTAGCCAAACATTGTCAAAAGAGTCCTACCGGTGCATTGTTTTTCATATAAATATTATTGACCCGGTTCCACGTGGGCAGAAAAAAGGGTTGTCCTTGTGATAAAATACACAATTAGGAATATTGCATCACCATCTCTAGGTCCACCTTCTGTCCAATCACGCTGCAGGCACAATACCCAATTTCCAACATCTGGCGACGCCCTTACCGGCATCCCTGGGGACTTTTTGTAAAGCGGGAACTGGAAGGAAATTGGGAGACCTTGCCCTGTCTTACCCCGCCTGGTCTCCCTAGTGGCTGCTTTGGTGAGGTGCAGAGGAAGGGCCGGTATAGTCGGCACTGCAGTGCCTCAGCCTGAATACGAACATGACAGGGCTTGTGTGAGGATCCCGGTTTAGCAGTGGACATTACCCAGGCTACCTCCTGTGAGGGTAAGAGCGATGTGCACATAACTGATTGAGCAGGGGCCATTGTAATATACCAAGCATTTTACCACATATGTACCGCACCCGCCAATATCTCAGCCTTTACACCTGCTTCCTCAAGCCTGTGAGACTTATCTCAACTTAAATAAGAGCACAGCTCTGCATACCAGAGGCTAGTGCCCCCACAGTGCCATTTACGTTGTGACATTTTTAAAAGAGCTAACTCCTGTATGGGCAGGGCCCGCTAGGATTACATTAACTATAGCCTAATGTCACTCTTGCCCCCTCGAAGGAAACACCTGTTCTCAGCTGATAGGGGCGCCCTGTCTTACATTCATGGACTGACAGGAGATGTTTGTTTGTCGGTCCTGCTAGGCGACTGTTATTTACGGACCATAACTAGCGCAAAAAAAGGGAGACCTGCCCAAGGTGATTTCTCCTAATTGAGGCTGTGACACATGGAGAGAGCAGCCCCAATTTAACAGCTTCCTCTAAAGAACTGTTTGGTGCCCCTCAGGGAAGCGTTGATGAGAGGTGACATACTGCCTTTTGTACCCTGGTTGCTCCTTTGAATATATTGCAGTGGGCAAAGTCACTAGAAAATGGGACACGAAGACTGTAGAACTCCCCTTGAATGGCGCTGCCCTCGCAACAAAGGGTGACGGACTGCCTATGCAACCACAAAAACCTATGGAAGGTCCCACTCTACAAGAAATTCCCAAGGACAATACAGACTCCAGAGAAGCTCTTCAGACTAAAATTGACAAACTAGTTGCAGACAGGAATATCCTTGACCCTTTTGGTGATTATGACAGAATGGTTTCGTTGTGAGCACCAGTGCTTGTGTGCCCATTCTGTCATGTGCAAAAGCGCACTGAATCCCAGCGGAATTTCCTTTTTAGGTCGAGCCTGGGCAGCACATGCGCTGCTCTGTGAGGTATGCTGTATTCAGGTATGGACTTGAAGCTCCGCCCACTCTCCACCCATATTTTTCATTGGCTTGTATCATTGTTCTTTAGACACTGTGGGTCTTCATTGATCAATAGGCTTAGTAGTCCCTTCTTAGAACCTCCTTGTCTCATTTTGTTAACGTCCCATGAAACCCCCTGTTACGTGTGTTGCTGCTCTGTAGGTTTAATTACAGCTTCGGAGCGACATGTTCTCCCTTTATGCTCAATTTTTTTGTTTGTCCAGCAATGCACGTCTCCACAAGCATAATGGCTGCTGCACTTTTATTCTCATATTTTTTGGCTCAACACGGTTGCACGACTTACTTTATTTTAATTAGTTTTCATTTTTTACATGGCAGCACCGGCGCTTTACATTTTAACATCTTAAGCTAAAGCGCAGGTGCCACGATTGCTTTAAAAGTAAACCAGTAGAAAAAAAAATCTTTTTTTTCCTATTCATTTACTTTTAAAGCAATTGCGGCCCCGCTCTTTAGCTTAAAATGCTTGAGCGAATGCGTGGCTGTCGTCATAGTAACATAAGTAATCAAATAGAAAACAAAAGCGTGCGCACACTTTTGTTTTCTATTTGCTTACTTTTGTTACAATGGCGGCATGCGCTCTTCACTTGTAACATCGCAAGTGTGGGTGCCACGATTGTTTAAAAAGTAAAGCAATAGAAAAACTTTTTTTAACTGCTTTAGTTTTGAAGCTATCTTGGTACCCACGCTTTACCTCAAGATGGGTAAAGCTAAACCGCGGGTGCCGCAAACATCTAGCAGTTGTGAGAGTTTAAGCTATTGCCGTTGTAAATGACAATGCCTTTTATTTAAATGTTTACAAAAATTGCAAGCAGTGTTTATGCACGGCTTGCAGATTTTGTTAACACATAAAGGCATTGTCATTTACAATGGCAATAGCTTAAACTCTCGCAAATGCAAGACCAATTGCATTGCAGATGCTTGTTTTATATTGCATGTGAGTACTGAATATGGATGAGCTATGCCTAGATTGGTTGGCTTGGCATTCTTTGTGGCTGTGTATTTCAGATGATGTTATGGGCAGGATTGGCTACTGCCTCCCAGGAAGCTGCGGAGCAGCTCTGTTTACTCGTACACGAAGAATCACCTTAGCCACATGCAGAGAATGTATTTCCAGATCCCCTAGTACTAGCCTGGCCTCTGATCCCTCAAGAAGGCCATTTTTGAAGAGTTCATTTTCTACTCTTACTCACCACCTCTTTCACGTAGGCAAGTCCTGAGTCTACAACAAGGTTACTCTCAGACTCTTCTGACAAACATATTTAAGGCCCACACCCTGTGATAAATGGATTATAAGGTGGTATACTTAGGGAGACGCAACAGTCATGGACAGCTGATTTTCAATTGAAGCACTCTCACTTCATGGTATCACCTTTTTATTCAGAGGTCTTTGCAGGAGATACAAAGAGAGTGGTAAGTGAATATATATGCACAGAACCTAAAAATCATACTAACTTTGTCTATTGTCAGCTGTGTCAGTTTCATCACGACTGATTGAATGTGGTTCACATAGGTTCCTATTCTGTGTCTGATATAGCCAAAGGCTCCCTAGATTCTTTCTGAAAAAACACAAGTGTGGTGAGCCCTTCAGGAAGTGAGGGTTCCAAGAAAAATTGCGGCCAACAGTTTCTGCCTCTGAAGTCAGATGCTGTTTGGCCCCAACATTGGGATCTAATAAGTGGGGAGCATTGTCGCAATGACTGGGACAATAAGGTCACATCAACCATTGTTCATGTCCTGTAGTGAAACGTCTATAGGATGAGTAGCTTACTACTATAGAAGCATGGTCATAACAACATTTGGGATATAAGGCAGAGATACAGTCAGCATAAGCATTTACCATTTGAAAAACATAAAGGTAATTTCAGTATTTAGGATCTGATTCATTTATGTAGTCTTGGTTTGTTAATGAAGGTTACACGCCATCAGTAACTACTAGTACTTTGTTCAATTTGTGCAAATCGAATGACCTATTTATTCAGATTGGCCCGCTTCATTAGTCATTTTCTTGCTTTTGGAGTGTGCTGTTAAATGCGTTGACAGTGATTGAGTAAATTATGTGCGGCGTTGTGATTTTAGGCTTATCATTTAAAGCAGAAAAACAGCTTGGGATAATTAATGATGACCAGCAATGAAATGGTTAACCGACAAATGTGTGGACACTGATTTGCTCATCAATTAATTCAGTTTTTGGGGGTTAATGGCTTTGTACAGTAGCAAGATTTTGGCTAATTCAGTAATGCAGCAGTTGCAATTAGGCATGTCAATTAAGGATGATTTGATAGCTGTGCTAATCACTTAATACACTGGCACCAATCTGGTTAGTTAATTGAGTCAGTTACATTTGAGTATTCAAATAATGAAGAAACTGTACTACAGCCAGTCAAAATTGTAGATGCTGTGGTTAGGCTACATAAATAATCCTGTGATAGCATTGGCTAGTATCAGTTTAAGTATTAAAACGTTAATCTGGGCAGTTATAACTGCTATGCTTGTAAATCAGTATAATGCCAATCATTTGAATTAATCATTTATTTCACTAACATTTGGGCCACACAGGTATCAACCAATCAATCCAATAGAATTTGTAGAGCGTTGCTTCTCACCCCTGAGGGTATCCAGTTCCTGGGGGTAGGCTGAGATGAGTTAGTTGAAGAGCCAGGTCTTTAGGTCTTTCCTGAACTCCTGAAGGGTGAGGGAACGACGAAGGTGGAGGGGGAGGCTGTTTCAGGACTTGGCGCAAGGTGGGAGAGGGCGCCGCCACTGCTCCTGCTTCTGTGAATGCGGGGCTTGTGGACCAGGAAGAGGAATGAGGAATGAAGTATGTGGGTCGTTTGGTGAAAGTTCACCCTGTGCCTGAGGTAGGCTGGACCCTTGTTGTGAAGGGGTGTGTAGGCGTGGATGAACAGTTTGAACCGGCACCATTTGCTAATGGGGAGCTAGTATAGGACTTTGAGTTGGGGGAGGTATGGGTCTGCCTCATGAGATTGAGGATGAGCCTGGCAGATGTGTTTTTGATGTTTAGTAGTTGAGCAGTAATTCCCACATTAAGGAAGTTACCATAGTCCAGGTGGCTGGTGATGAGTGATTGGGAGACGGTGCGTTTGATTTAGAAGGAGAGCCGTTTGAAGATTTGCGTAAGTTCAGGGTGGGAAAGCAAGAAGATGAGACATTGTTTATTTGCTTCTTCATCGAGAGCGTGCTGTGGAGTGTTATTGTGAGGTTTCTAGCGTGGTTTGTGGGTGTGGGGCCCGGCTCCGTTGGCCACCAGGGGTAGTACCACAGGGAGATACTGCTCCAGAAGATGAGTATTTCTGTGTTTTCTTTGTTGAGACTTAAGCATCTACTTTACATCCAGCCTGCTACGCTGGGCATGCACCTGTGGAAGTTATATTTGGTGTTATTCTGGTTTGAGGAAAGTGAGAGGATGAGCTGAGTGTCGACAGCGTAGGAGATTATATTCATGCCATCTGATCTGACCAGGGTGGCCGGGGATGACATGTAAGTGTTGAAAAGGGTCAGACCTAGAGAAGATCCTTGTGGGACACTGCAGTTGATGTTTCTCAGTCCCAAGGTGAAAGGTGGGAGGAGAACGCTTTGGATTCATCTGGAGAGAAATGAAGAGACCCATTCAAGGGCTTTCCCTTGGATTCCCATTTGGTGGAGACCATGCAGGTGGGTGGGGTGGGACACAGTGTTGAACGCTGCGGAGAGATTAAGGAGGATAAGGGTGGCCGTATCTCCCCTGTCTAGGAGGGTCCTGATGTCACCTGTGGCCACAATCATGGCATTATCAGTGCTGTGATTTGAGCAAAATCCAGATTGGGAGGGGTCTAGAAGATTGTTCTTCTCCAGTTGGGTGATGAGTTAGAGGTTTATTGCTTTCTCTGGCACTTTGGTGGAAAATGCAGAAGGGAGATGGGGTGGGGTAGTTGTTTAGGTCTTTGGAGTCTGCAGTGGGTTTTTTGAGGAGCGGTTTGATTTCTCTGTGTTTCCATCCTTCAGGGAAAGAGGCAGATGTGATGGACTCATTAATGATTGTAGTGAGCTCCTTGCTGATGGTGCTTTGTCCTATATTGAACATGTGGAGGTGCAGGGATCCTCGGGGAGCTCATGAGTGAATAGAGCCCATGATGGCGGCAGTTGTGTCTACAGAGAGAGGTTCCCATGTATTTAGGGAGCTTTCTGGGGATCGGGGTTCCTGAATAGCCTGTTGAGTTCAGTTATCGAGAGTTCAAGTTCTCGTGGATGGTGACGATTTTGGTGCAGAAGAAGTCTGCGAGGGTGTTGCAGATGTAGTGCTTGGAATATTGTGTTGAGGTCTTGATTTTATTTTTGGGCAGATAGATATCCAAATAAGGCTATTAACTATATTTATCTAGTACATTGCTAACTGTAGGCATAAACTGGGCAACTCAGGTTGGTAGTCTCATTAGATCACTCTGTCCGTACTCACGCATCCACATTTCGGAAATCTGTTTCTTTAGTCACTTAGGGGCTGATTTAGAATTTAGTGGGCAGAGTACTCCATTGAAAACACTACAGAGTACCCTGCCTGCAAAACACTTGATCCACCCTCCTGATTTAAAGACCGGCGGACCTTAAGTATTGTGTTGACAGATCCCCCGTTGGCTACATCAACAAAATATTTCCTCTAACAGCTCAATACAGTAGGGGCCATCGGAAGGAGGATATTTCACTGCCCATTCTATTTATGGTGGTTCACAATGTATCTTTTCCTCTCCATTACAAGCTGGAAATACCTGCAGGTGAGTGACAGGAAAAAATAATTAATAATAACTCCTAAAACCTTGGTGAAAACTACTAGGGTGTGAGGGGTCGTTATTTTTGTTTTTTCAAAAACAAAATACAGCTATGGACATTTATTTTTAAAAAACAAAAATATATTAAGCATTTGATGAACAGCCATCAAAACCAAACCTTCATTACATTTAAAGGGACTGCTGTAATGAAGGGTCTATTCAATGTACAGAGATGACGGTTGGGCCTGCTGTCATCTCTAAATTTGACGGGCAGTACTCCATCAGGGTGGCAAAGGTAATGTCCTCACCCACCCTGATGGGCTGCATTCCACCTGCCAAGCTCTTAATCAGGCCCTTGATTACTTATTGAGGAATCATGAGCACAGTGGCTAAGGGGAAATAGGTTTTTGTCCTTGGAGGCAAAAGAGTTTTAATATAGTGGTGGGGGCATTTGAAAGGATGAAGAATGGGCTGCATATCCTAAAGCAATATGTTTGGTCTCTCATAGCTGCGAATCTGTTGGATGGATGTAGGATGGTGTGCTACTTGGATGTTCTTGATCGTTGTTCTAGCAACAGGATTTAAATAATTCTGCATCTGCAGCATTTTCTGCAGAATTATGGCTTTCCTACACTTGCCACATAATTCACCACCAGCTGCATAGTTTGCAAATTTCAAATACAAAGAAAATGTGTTTCTAACTCAACCGAAACCAAAGTTACTTAAGAAAAAGCACCACAAGTAGTCTTGTCTAGCAGCAGATCCTTTGTAAAGGATAACTGGTCACATTTCCACGGTTGGTGCAAGTACTCAATGTTACACTTTGCCAAAAATGTATTATTTGCTAAAAGTGCCAACAAATCAACAGATTACTTCCAAGGTATGTGCCATATTATGACTCATATAATGCAGATGTTTCCTAAATAATGTAGTTAACCATGCCACATAAATTGGTTTTCCATTGCTAGATACTTCCAATGGCCTTATTTTTATTGACCATCAATATAATTGCTGCTTAACTCCAGTGGCACCAGTCATATTGTTCATCAATAAACCCAGTCTTGGTGCTGTAAATAAAGAAGTCCAGATCAATGGGAGTGTTGTATATAACTGTGCATTGTGCTTAGAAGGGCTTCAAATGGGATTGCCAATTCTGGTCTGTGTGTCCTGCAATCAGGCGGACAGAGAGTAGGCTTTGCAAGCTGATTGTAGTGTTGATCACAGCAGCTCACTATAGTGGTAAAGGGGAGTAGCTTTGAGGGGTGTTACACCCCCCTAATAATGTAGCTTGTTGTAAATAGTTGGGTACAGGTGCTTTCATTCGGGTGTATGTGAGGTGTCTGTCAGATTTCACCATTAATTATTTTTTGGTTATTTCACATAATAATCTCTCAGTTAGTACCCTGTATTCCTCTTTTTTTTCACTCCCCCTTAAGCTCCTCTGCTTCGCCCCGCTTGTCCTATTATGCATTTTAACATTATATGCTACTGTGATTGTTGGAATATCTGAACCCCCCCACCATCTTACTGACCAAGCTACGCCCCTACATTGGTGTTTGGCTAGCACCTTCTTACAGCGCTGTAGAATGTTAAGGCAGATTGTAAAGCAAAAAACACTTCCCTCCACAGGAAAGTAACAAGGAAAGTAAATACTAATATTGAAGCACAAATTAGTAATACCACATCCCAGCGAAACAGACAATGGGAAAGACTTTTTGGCAGATTGAATATTTCCTGATCAAGACATTGGCTCGCTAAAATGCTAAAGAGGCTCCTTTTTATGCCTGCAAGAACAAGGGATCAGTGAATCAAAAATCCGCGCACAGCTTACGAACAAAACATATGTATTTCCAGCATCCGCTCTGAGTTCAACATGCTCAAGCAGCGTGCTAGCGCTTTATGAGTCAGGCAAGCACAGCGGACACACCAGGGATCCGCCTTTTAACCTCACAGCAGAATAATAGCTTTCTTTAGCTGCTATGAACATTTACCACAAGGCACTCTGATGTTGAACTCTGATGGCTTGTTGGTAAACTGCTGCTTCCCTTAGAGTGATGCCAAGCTACTTTCTTTTCACACTGCTTCATTGAACCAAAGCATTTCCCATCAACCACCTTTCAGAAATTATCAGCAGCTCCCTTCAAAAATGGTCTATATATTTTGAATCGTGTTTTCAAACGCGGTTCCTACTGGTAGGGCGCACAGGAGGGTTTACTCTGTCTTTATGGATTTTTGGTATCGCATAAAAGACTAGTGTTCTGCATATTCAATACGGAGAAATGGGCATTCATCATAACTCAAGAGCCCTTCCTATCAACCTTTTTGATAACTCAGCACCTATTTGCATTTTAATCACCTTTAATATTTCACTTGACACCCTCCTATAACATAGCATGTTGTTTAGCTACTTATATGTATCAGTTAAGTATTTGTCCGTAGGCCAAAGTACCAAGTTGCCCCCCTTATCCGAATGGATATTCACACAGTTATTCTGTTTCCATAGTTTGCCCATCAGTTTACGAATCAGTATTTGTTGTACATCAGGTCCTCCTTGATGTTTTTTTGCATTCCTGTAAAGATTTTTCAATTTTTATGTGACTAGCTCATTGAAGATATCAAGACCAGCCTTCGGCAATATAGGTGTACATTTTGATTTTCTTCTATACATGGTGGAACAATTATCAAATCTTTCTAATCCCTCTTAAACAATCATATTTAATATCATTCCTTGAACATAAATTAGAGCAGAGCTGTTATCATTTATGGCCCACTGGGGCAATACATCAAATATAGCTTGTGCTGAACATTTCTTATCATATAAATTGTACCAATTCAAAGTAGAATATTTAGGACTATAAGTGTTAATGTAAATTCTTAAGCCAACAGGGGCTTGTTTATGAAGCATGTTGCATTTTGCAGCTGGATCATAATGCATAACCCTCTAATGTGAAATACTTTTCGCACATTATGCAATAAGGTATGTCTAGAGAGGTCATTGTCGTGTATTTTATGTCAAGACTGGAAAGCGGTACAAAAGGGGGTGGTGATGGACGGAGCATCTGAATCAATCAAACACTCACACCCAGTCAAAAGATCTGGGTTTAATCCATCACCGTTCTTTATCTCACTCTGCCACCCCAGTTCAGACATGGCTATATGCAAATCAGTCTGACTCTGTGCCTCATGGGAGCAGTCCAGCCCGAACTGCCAAGCCATGTCTTCCCTGGACCGGAAACAAGCTTCCGAGGAACGGTTTCTGGCATTCCAGCCGTCTTCAGCCCGGCTTGCTTGAATCCAGTGGCAAAGTGAGAAAGGGACTTACGTCTGAGCATACCCTGCCACACTTGTGGTGGCCAAAAGCGGTACAAAAGGGGGTGGTGATGGACGGAGCATCTGAATCAATCAAACACTCACACCCAGTCAAAAGATCTGGGTTTAATCCATCACCGTTCTTTAGCTCACTCTGCAACCCCCGTTCACACATGGCTATATGCAAATCTGTCTGACTCTGTGCCTCATGGGAACAGTCCAGCCCGAACTGCCAAGCCATGTCTTCCCTGGACCGGAAACAAGCTTCCGAGGACCAGTTTCTGGCATTCCAGCCGTCTTCAGCCTGGCTTGCTTGAATCCAGTGGCATAATGCATAACCTTCTAATGTGAAATACTGTTCGCGCATTATGCAATAAGGTATGTCTAGAGAGGTCATTGTCGTGTATTTTATGTCAAGACTGGAAAGCAACATATTTTATGTCAAGACTGGAAAGCAACAAACAAATGTTTTGTGCCTATGAGTATGAACTAGAAATGTGTCTTCACATGCTATACTATGTTAACAGTATGCCCACATGGGCGGTATTAGTGTAATTTGCATATTGCACTTTATAATTTGCACACTTCACTTTATAGTACAACAATCCACTGAATAGCAACTGTCGGCCAAAAATTCAGCATGTTCTAAAGAATGCTTAGTGTTCTTTAACAATAACAAAAATGTATTGTGTGTTTAAAAAAACTGAAATATATAGAATTTGTGACAAAAAGTAAGATTTTTTTTTCTCTATTTTCATGCTGTTGCACTTTAAAACATGTCACCTAAGATGCTGCCTCTGTATTGTGAGCCGAAACGCGTCGGCTGGTAGCACACGAGCACTTTAATAAAATGACACTATAGAATATCCTGGAGTGTCAGTATCCTTGTTCAAAAGGTTATGGAGAAGAGCAGCATTTGATATATATGCATATCTACAGGGGCGTAACGCAGGCCCCTGCAACCCACACGGTGCGGGGGGGGCGAAGCTCCAGGGGGCCCCCTCGGCACTGCAGTCTGTCCGGAGAGCTCCTAATTGAGCCCGGAGGGGGCCCCTTTACATACCTTGCAGGGAGGCCCTCTCAAATTTCGTTATGCCAGTGCATATCTATACACACACGCACGCACACGCATATATATGTATACTGGTAATGCTACACTGTTCCTGTGTCCATTTCCTAGCGGGGTTTGGGAGCCGATAGTAAAAAGGAGGAGACGTCCTCCACATCGGCGTGAGTAGCTGTAATATTAGCAAGCACGAAAACATGGCAGCGTTGGATTCCAAAAGGAAGGCCACTGCAGACAAACCTTTCTTTATGCAAGGCGGCACTATTTCCAACCCGAGTGCCCAAACAACAAGCATTAATAATGAAATTCAACTGCAGACGCTACTGGGCAAACTTGAAAAACTGCACAAAAAAGAACTATCAAAGTGGTGGGAGGCCGAGTCACTCCAATGATATATAAAGGTCGGAAGGGTGCCACGTGGTTTGAGAATATTTACGATTCCAACCTTTGAAGACCCTGACCCCGAAGTGCTTGAGGAGTGGGCTAATAATTCTTCGTCATGCTCAGTCACAATGATGCGCATACTGGTGAAGTATGCCTTAAAAGATAGAAGCAAATTGTTCAAGCAAATTGACAAACTCACGAGCGAAATAGGCACCCTGATGTCTAAGGATGCGCTGGAGGTTTTCTTGAAACATTTGGAGACTAAAATGTTAAAACTAGAGGAGGAAATAACAATGAAAAAACAGCGCAAATTCCTGAGAGACTATAAAGACTACCAATCTGGCCGCACCCTTACTTTTCATCGCAAATACGACCACCTGTTTGACAAATCTCTCCCAGGTAATACAATTAATCCGGGTATGATGGCACAAGTGGAAATAGTTGAGAGCGATGTCTCAGATGGCAGCCTCCCAGATGTTTTTACTATAGGTCTCAACCAAGTACCGAATGAGGACCAGCAGAAAAATAATAATTTTTTATCGCAGTTTCAAGTCCTGAATCAAGGGCGGACAGAATTCCAACAAGATCAAGGGAATCAAAGGGGAAAGGGCCGAGGAGGACACGGAAGAGCCAGAGGAACAAACAAGCCAAAATCAGACAAAAACGTAGAAAAATGGGAGTACTAACGAGGGGCAGCAAAGGAAAAGTATGACGGTAATCATTCTTTCACAAAGATTACTAACTGTACAAGAAACTGATGTTTTGGCATTGGGACTTTCATTCTGCCCCTCCACTAATCTCAACTATACACAAACCAGAATAGATCTTTTTTACTTTGCGAGAAAATTGAAACTTAAAAAATGGTTCGAAATGCACCCTGAAAAACGTATGCTTGGTAGCAGGGCTGTGGCTCCAAATGTTTTGGACAGTAATGATGTTGATTTACTGGAAGTAATTTCCTCAGGTGCTATTGAAAGAGATAATGTTTTGGATGGGGACATCAGTATAAATGTAAATCCAGGGAGTAATTTTAAATCAAAATCTAAATTCCTTCCAAATATTATGTGTGAGGCAGTGGAGGTTTTTAAAAAAGGAGTATTAAGTGATATCAAAAAGATAAGAACCAAGAGAATACCCAATAACAAGAAGAACTTTACTCCTGAACAGAGACAGGCTGTAGATGATCTAAAAAATGATACTCAGATTGTTATCCGCAATGCGGACAAAGGGAGGAATGTGGTGGTGCTTGACAAGGATAAATATCTAGCTGAAGGTTGAAGACAGTTAAATTACACTACATGCTATCAAATCTGCACCCCCTCTGAGATAAAATCATATAACACAGCTTTTGAGGATTTGCTTCAGGAATACAGAGATAAAGGGCTATTAGAATGAGAAGAATATAAATATTTGAGATGTGAGCATCCGAAAACTCCCATTCTATATCTCTTACCAAAACTCCACAAAAAAGCTACAGATCCTCCAGGGAGACCCATTGTGTCTTCAATGGGCTCCCTGTTGGAGAATACGTCCAAGTACATTGATTATTATCTAAGACCATTTGTGATCGCTCTCCCTGCTTATTTAAAAGACACAACTCATTTTTTGAAGATCATTGAGGGTATCCATTGGGAATCATCTTACACATTGGTAACTCTAGATGTAAGTAGTCTCTACACATGCATACGGCATGATCTAGGACTGGCAGCGGTTGAGCACTTCTTAAAGACAAGATCGATATCATTTTTGAGCCATTCCAAAATGTTGATGGTTTTGATTGAATTTTGTCTAACTAATAATTTTTTCAATTTTGATGACATGATGTACCAACAGTCACAGGACACGGCGATGGGCACCTGCTTCGCTCCCAGCTACGCCAATCTATTCATGGGCTGGTGGGAGGAGCAGGTGGCCGAATTTAACAACGAGGTTGTCCTGTGGCTTAGGTACTTCAATGACATTTTCATGATTTGGAATGGGAGTACAGTCAACCAGTAAGTTTGTGCAATAAATAAACAATAACAAACTGAATCTAGTATTTACGGAACAGATCCATAAGACCTCGATCGAGTTCCTAGATGTATAGGTGGTAATTCAGGGGGAGACAATAAATACCAGTCTCTTTCGCAAAAAAAACTGCTGGTAACAGTCTCCTGAATGCTAGAAGGGCTCACCCTCGAAACCTAGTAGACAGTATACCCTATGGGGAACTGCTACGGGCAAAGAGGAACTGCAACACTGACTCGGCCTATGAACTGGAGAAAAAACTAATGTGTAACCGATTTAAAGAACAAGGTTATAGAAACAGAACGATTAAACAGGCCTGCAATAGGGCGGATGTCACTATCAGGGATGAACTGTTAAATCCAAACCGGATTATTGATGAAGACGATAAAGTAAGATTCATTACTACATATTCAGGATAGGCCCATGAGATCAGGAAGATCTTTAATAAACAGTGGCATGCTCTCCTAACTGATCATCATCTCAAACCCTAATTGTTTTCTAATCCCCAGATTACATTTAGAAAATGCAAATCCCTGAAAGACGACCTAAGCCATAACTCGGTTACTAGCAAAATTCCAGCAAAAGGAAACCCTGGCTTTAGATGTTGCAAAATGTGTAAGGCTTGCCGGAGAAGTGTGGATTGCAATGCTCTTACAATTCCGACATCTGGCAAAGTATTTGCCATCCAGAAATCTTTAACATGTAACACCATGTACTGTGTTTATGTACTCATCTGCCCGTGTGACAGATGGTACGTGGGCAGTACAATACACAGAGCAAAAAAGAGGATGATGGACCATTTGAGGGCAATTAGAAGCAACAACCAACAATACCCTATGGTAAGACATTTATTACCACCATTTCCAGAATGAAAATCTGTTGAGGATGGTTGTCATAGATATGGTTGATTTGGGAATTCGAGGAGGTAACAGAAAATTGGGTCTACGTAAATTAGAGTCAAGATATATCATTGTTTTTGAATGTATGACTCCAAATGGATTAAATTCCAATGAAGAATTAGCTGTGCACCTTGCTGAATAAAATTATCAAGAAATGAACAATGTAATTGTGGAAGTTTCCTGCAATTTGAGGTGTCTGATTTTTATACTTTTTAACTTTTTTATAGGTACTATGATGAATTGGTTGGACCATGATAATGGAGCAGAACCCACTTGAATGTTGAAGAAAAATTCAGTGCTTATTTGATATGTTGGGCACCATGCTGTATGATTCAGTCAAATTGGAGAGACCCATTTGAGTCCTGTTCCTAACTAGGCACAATGCATAAAAGATTCTATAACTGCCCAATGGGGCGTGAACTTTGGAATATTACTTGTCTATTTGAGCGTACTCTAGCTAATGCGATGTGCTGTGTTGATTGACCTACAGGACTTTTGAGTCTTCTTGAATCCACTAAACATTATCAATAGGTGACCCAGTTATGGTTACCTTCTCCGGTGTATAATATATGGAAACATTTGGTACGCCTTAGATTCATGATGTTACTATTGCCCACTGGGGCGTGGAATGTTGGTAAATACCTTGCCCACTGGGGCGTGACAACCGGAGATAATACTGTTGTGGGTTCTGTTTGACAAATGATTCTCGATCGACTTTGAACTTAACTTTATTGCATTGCTATACTGACACTTTTTAACATAAGTCGGCTAAACAGGATATAAGGGTCTTAACAGGCACTGCAACAGTACAGGCAATGTGTGCGCCAGATGGATCTTTTTATATATTATATAAATTAGTTTGTTGTGGCAACATCGAAATATTACCAAAATGCACTGGATATTATCAACTTGTACAGAAATCACTGTTTACATGTAAAAAGACTACATACTATGCATGTCGAAATGAGAATAATGTAAATCTGTACATCACTATGCACATTAGCTCTGTTACATATGGCCGCCAAACTGGTATCCTTTTGTACACACACGGGTGATTAGTCCTACTTCTATGTTGTATAATAGAGTAAAAGGACACTCTGTGGGTTTCACGGCTGAAACGTGATCAAGCCGCAAGGTGAAACGCGTTGTTTCCTGCCAACTAAAATTTCATGCATCAGCTACTCTAAGTGTGTCGAGTAAGTCTATTCTTATGAATGGAAAGCTTTTCTGGACATATATATGTATATATATGGATAGATAGATAGATTGACATATATATAAATATATTTATTTATTTATTTATCTATTTAACATTTATATGGCGCAGTGAATCATCCCCAGGGGATCTGTCGGCGCACAGCAGTACAGAAAAATCAGGTCCCTCGACCAGCCTGGGCCCCTACAACAGTCAAATCTTTAGACTCTTCTTAAAGTGGCCCAGAGATGTACAGCCACGCATTGCTTCCGGTAGTCTTTTCCAATGGAAGGGGGCAAGATACGAAAAAGCCTGTCCTCCCTTTCTAGATGTATTAATTTTGCACGGGTCTAAAAGATTTTGATTACAGGAACTCAGTTGACGCCCCAGCACATACGCTCTTACCTTCTTTCTTAGGTATATCTGGCCCAGGCCTTGCCTTGCCTTGAACACCAGGATAAGAAGTTTAAAGACTGCTCTCTTCTTGACGGGCAGCCAATGTTAGGATTGCAGTAGGGGATGGGACAGGGTAAGTCTAGGCTTATTCAAGGCCATTCTTGCTGCAGTGTTTTGCAGTACCTGGAGCCTAGAGAAAAGTTCTTCCCTGGCCCCTACCAATACTGCATTCCTGTAGTCCAACCTACTCACAATCACCACCTGTATGATAGTCTTTCTTGCATCCAGAGGAATCCAAGGAAAGACTTTCCTTAACATTTTCAAGATCCCAAAACAGGAACTAGACAGTGTTTTTTTTTTTCAATTTTTTTATCGTTTTATCGGTAGTTTCAGACAGAAAACAGAACAACAAAATAAAATAAATGATGACAATCATTCAAATGTGGTACATACAGTAGTTAGCAATTGATTCTAAGACATACAGTTGAGGTGTAATAATTGGATAAGAGCTGAAATGGAAGATGATAGGTACCAATAAGTAAATATACCCATAAATAATACAACAAAAAACACAAAAATAAAGGAAGCAGATCATACATGAGACAGCACATAGAATAACAGAGTCAGCCGTAGTCACCCATGATTGGTCCACATTTTGTTGTCATGAAAGAAAGTGAGCAGCATTATGCTCAGTTATGCAGAAAAGCGAGTCCAGCCACGGAAGAAATGTGGCATGTGAGGTCAAGGTGGCGAATAGTTGATCAAGGGAGCGAGGAGTTGGTTCAGGGAGGCTTGTAGGCACTAAAATAGTTGTCAAGGTTGATCCACAAGCACCTGCGCGGGGGAGCGTCAAGGGGATTGCATAAGAGCCATATTGTCGGCGCCACTGAGACTAAGTATCCAGTTTAACCAGCAGGCACTATTAGCTTTCCGGGTATCCTTCCAATTATTGAGGACCACCTTTACAGCAGCGGTGAGTAGAAGGTCAAGCAAGGCCCTATCATTGTTGTTGAGGGCCTTGGCTTTGAGAAACCCAAAGACTAGGTAGGGTAGTTCCCTGGGAGGAGAGAAAGAAAATACTTTATCAGTAAATGCAAAGACTTTATCCCAGAAAGGGGCAACACATTGGAGGAGAAGGTGATCCAGGTCACACTCTGCACAGTTACAGTTACAGCAAAAAGCGTCAGACCTGATGTTGTGGGCAAAAAGACGCGCCAGGGTCCAAAAGGCTTTATGGAGAAGCCAGAATTTAGTTTGGGATAATGTGGAGCTGATTTTGTGACGCATGCAGGAATCCCAGGTTTTGGCCCAATCCGTGTCTGAGATGGAGAAAGGAGCGCATGATGACCAAAACTGTTTGATATGAGCAGTGAGATTGGAATGCTGTGGCCGTAAGAGTTTATAGATCCATGAAACCTGGTGACCTAGCCTGCTTAATCTAGTGAAGTAGGACAGAAGGGAGGGAGGGTTAGAAGGGAGATTCACTTTGGGGATCGCTGTTTTTATGTGTAGGAAGGAATAGGACTTAAGTGAGCTAAGGTTACTTTTAGATTGAAGATCTTTGAATGATAGGGGGTATGCCCTGTCATATAGTTGGTGTGGGAAATAAATGCCTTTTTCTACCCATAGGCGATTGCCTTTGTAGAGCACCGTGGGGTTATGCCATATTGATTCCCATTGTGTTCGTCGGATGGAGGCATCTAGTAACTTATCCACTTTAAGAAGGGCTATTCTTGAATTTCTAAAAATTGGTCTCGAGCATGTGGTTGAATTTAGTTTAGTGAACAGGGCAGTCGCTGGGGCAACATTCCCAAGGAGGGTCTTCTCAATCTCAAGCCACACGGGGGAGTAGCCCTCTGTTGGAGATAGCCAGTAGGAGCCCTGTTTGGCAAGAAACGCAGTTTGGTATCTTTTGAAGTCCGCCAGGTTGACTCCACCTGCAGACTTGTCTAGGCGAAGTTTCTTTAAACTAATTCGTCATTTTTTCCCTCTCCACAGAAAGTTTGTGAGTGCGGCGTCTAATTTGTGATGGAATTCCGGGTATAGCGTGAGGGGCAGCATGGTGATTAGATAGTTGACTAGAGGGGAAATCATCATTTTGATGGTCTCAATTCTTCCCCGCCAGGTAATGAAGTGGGGGGACCACCCGTCTAGTTGGGTTTAAATTTTATCTAAAGTTATTTTTTTGTTACGTTGAAGGGTTTCCGCAAGAGTGCTACCAAATTCAACCCTAAGATATTTAATGAAGCCTGGTTGCCAGTACAGGACTGAGTTACCCAACATGTCTCTTGTACCGAGTATGTTCAGCGCTTTATCCTCACACTTATCTTGGTTTAGTTTGTAGCCAGAATGTAGGGAATAGGTGGTTTCTATGGTGGACATGAGGCCCTCAATGGAGGAGTCTGGCTCTTCGGTGATCACTAGGATGTCATCTGCGTATGCCGTCAATTTCACTCGCCTATCGCCGAATTCTAGCCCCTTGATGTTCTTGTTACTTTTTATGGCAGCTAAGAGAGGTTCAAGGGCCAGGAGGAAAAGGGTTGGAGAGAGGGGGCAACCCTGTCTACTATCTTGTTCTAAGCGAAAAGGGGCGGAAAGGGAGCCGTTTATGGCAATTCAGGCTGACGGGGAGGAGTATAGAGCCATAACCATGTCGATATAGGGCTACCCCAGATTAAAGGACTGCATACAGTGTTGTAAAAAAACCATGACACTCTATCAAACGCTTTTTGAGCGTCGAGGGTGACGGCAACGGAAGGCGTGGCGGTTATTTTGGCTTTCTCTAAGACATGGCAGAGTAATCTAGCATTATCACTGGATAGCCGGTGTTTGAGGAAACCCACCTGCAAATTACTAACTAACTTGGGGATGAATGTATTCAGTCTGTTGGCTAAGATTTTAGCATAGATTTTACAATCTAGGTTTATGAGGGAGATTGGACTATAATTTTTTGTTAAAAGAGGGTCTTTCCCTTCCTTCGGGATAACGATTATGGTGACCTCGCTCTTTGAATTAGTGACAGCACCCTTGGACATAAAGGACTGGAAAAGGTTCAAGAGGACCGGGCTAACAGGTCCCACAAACTCTTTATAAAAACTGGCTGAGAACCCATCAGGGCCAGGGGCCTTGTTGCTCTTAAGGGATTTGATGGAAGTGGAGATTTCCTGTATTGGAAACTTGGAGCTGTCCTCCTCGGAGAGTCTAGGGAGGTCTAACGAATTTAAGTTTTTGGTGCAAGCAGCAGAGTCAAACGTTAATTTGTTTTTGTAGAGGTCCTCATAGAAAGACTGGAAGGTGTGCAAGATGTTGTTGTGCTTGGTGTGGGTGTAGTTGGCCTGGTATTTAATGGAAGCAATGTGGAATTGTTTTTATTAATGTTTGAGGTAAGACGTGAGAAGTTTCCCAGCTTAATTGCCCTCACATAATTTTAGCGCCTTAAATTTGTTTATCCATACCCCTGCTCTTTTGCTTAGAATTGCATTATATTCGTACTTTATTTTAGTAAGGCGGTCTAAGATGGATTTATAACCAATTTTGGCTGCGTGGGAGATCTCTAGTGCCTTGATATCTTTTTCAATGGTTTCCAGATCACTGTTCAGTTTTTTATTCATTTGTGCTTGGATGCCAATGATAACACCCCTAATTATGGCCTTAAAAGCATCCCAGATGACCGAGATGTCTGAATATGGCAAAATGTTCAAGGTAAAGAATTCCCGGATGGTGTTCTCTATCTTAGTCTTATTTTTAGGGTCGGACAGGATGTCTTCATTATAGCGCCAGCGTTTCGGGGGGGGAGGATTGAATGTGAGCCTGCTAGCTTGGTATAGATGCAAGAGTGATCCAAGACCAGTTTTGGAGCAATGTCAGTCTCCTCTATGAGATGTATGAAGGGGCTAGAGATTAAAATGTAATCGATTCTCGAATAAGAGTTGTGAGGGGCTGAATAAAATGCTTGTCTCTTCCGTCTCGGTGTTGTAGGCACCATGAGTCGTGTAGGTTGTATTTGGAGCAGAGACGGGTCAGAGTATCATGAGAACGTGACAGGTGGTATGTGCATTTGGATTGGCAGTCTAGGAGGGGATCTAGGGGAAGGTTGAAGTCCCCACCGACAATTAAGAGTTCATCTTGGGGGATTGTTTCTATTGCAGATGAGACGGATTCCCAGAACTCCGGGGTATCCGAGTTAGGTCCATAAATGTTTACTACATGAATGGGGTCATCGTCTCTCTTGAGGTGCGCCACAAGCAACCTGCCGTCATCGTCATGAGTGGGTGAGGTAATAGAGATATTTGACTTTTTCGAGATTAGGGTAATCACTCCCCTGTTTTTGTGAACCGCGGAGGAGCAGCGGGTGTGCGAAATCCAATGTTGGTTAATGAACGCTGCATCCTCTTTTGACAATTTTGTCTCCTGTAATAGGATGACATCGCCTTTGGATTTAGCTAAATAATCAAGGATTTTTTTACGTTTAACCGGGTGATTAAGACCCTTGGCGTTTAAAGAAACTATGTTGAGACTTTCTACCAATGATTTGCTTTGAGTCATCTAGGCTGTGACTGTTGCAAGGGAAGTGGCTGGCATACTGCGACTGAGGTTGTGCAAACCATTGGGCCCATGCATTACAAGGCAGGGGAGTGAGCAGACAAGGCTGGGACTCATGAGCTTTATAAGTCTTCTTAAGTCAGTAAACTTGTGGACAGGTGGTCTAGCTACGTGCAACATATGTGAAACTGCTTTCGATGTCTGTGCTGTGGAGAACAAAGGAATTAAACAAAACCATACTGAAACAACCAAAATTACATTTATCCCTTGCCCCCCGATCCACCCTCCTCCCTCAACCCAGTGCCCCTGGACCCCTTCTCCCCTATCCCCTCCCCCCCTTCCCCCCCTAGGAAAATCGAACCTAGGAGCTCCTACGGCAGTACCGTCCATGGTCAACACAGGACTTTATAGAAGGGTAATAGAGCAACAGGCGAATGAACATGTTAGGAGCTCTTAGCATAACTGTACGACCATACACAACATAACTTAGTCAAAGCAATGGCTCCGTGCGGGGTTTCAATGCGAGGTTCAGGGCTATTAGCTATGTGGCATTACAGCTATAACATCTGTAAGACCTTAGTGTGAACAAGAACTGACGTTATGCTAATAGTAACTTATAGCTTCATTAGGCCTACAGACGAGCGAACTAGCACAGTAGTGCGTGATGATAGGAAGTCAACTTGAGAATCTAAAAATGAGGATGATGCTGTCAACAAGAACATAGGTGGTGCAAGGAATACCGGAGGAACACGAAGCCTTCAAGTGTATCCCAATGGAGTACCTGTGATAGGTCTTGACAGTATAAAACAGGTTGAGATTGAACATAATTATTCAATATATGTAAATGGTGATTCTTATAAACAGGAGCAATTAAACCACTGGCAATGACTGGAGTTCATGACCAACAACATATTTGAACAACATTGAACGATGGTGATGCCTCACCAGCCCAAGCCTAACAATGACAGAGGCTAGCAGACTCATGCTCTTCCGTTTTTTGTTGGTTGGAGGCTACACTTGAGGAGTCCATGAATTGTGGAGGTGAGTCTTCCAGATAGCATGCAAGGTCATGGGGGTTTGAGAAGAGGCGAGGTTTACCATGGTTGATGATCTTAAATCTTGCTGGACCTGCGAATGAGAATTGAATATCTTTTGACTTCAGCTTATCTCTCAATGACAAAAAGCCTTTTCGTGTCTCAACCGTCTCTTTGGAGAAATCCTGAGTGAAGATTATGCGGTGGCCTTCTCAGGTGATGTGATGGTTTTTTCTTGCAAATTGTAGGATGGCCTCAGTATGCTGACAACGGAGAGGCCTTTTTTCCCATGGGATAGGAATGTCAGGATTCTGTGAGCTCTGTCTAGCTCCAGGCCGTGAAGGAAGTTAATTCTGGTGACTGTTGGGATCCACGCTTCCAGGAATGCCACACAAGATTCTGCGTCTTTTTCTGATTCTTCTGGCACTCCAAAGATTCGAACATTGCCCCTCCTATTACGATCTTCTAACTCAACGTTTTGGCGTTTTAGATCTCTAGTAGTGCTCTGAAGGTGTTCTATGATTTTGCACGACTGGGTTGTTTTATCTTCTACGTCACTTATACTTTGTTCCGCTTCATTGATGCTTTTGTTCATAGAGTTCATATCCGCCCTGATCGCTGTGAGTTCCAATTGCATGGAATCGGTGTCGCCTTTTGTGGATTTGGCCAAGTCGTGGACCTCCGCCAATTTCTTAAGGATTATGTCTCATGTGCTTGTGAGGTCTGCTTTAGCTTTGATAGGTGATTCAGATATGGTTGGTTCCGGTCTTACTTTCTTGTTATTTTTATTGTCTCTCTCCGCCATCTTTTAGGATCATCAGACCCAGGTGGTGATCAGAAGAAACAAGGACAAGGCAACACCAAAGGCGCAGGAATGGGATTGACTTCCATGTGGTTGGTTGCTCACTCTGTGTTGTGAATCTGTGCCCGGAAGCGAGGTGAATAAAGGAACGAAGTCACAGATGTAAAGCTAGAGAGGTTGTGGTCGCCACAGACGAAAGGCAAAAGCTGATCCAAAGGAACCGGCTGCGTTACTCTATCTTGTGCAGGTATAGAACCCTTACTCCGCAGGTGTGGAACAGTTGTAGAACACTCACTTCGCAGGTGTAGAGCACTTACTCCGCTATATGACGAAGGCTGGACCGCAGTGGGTAGGCCGAAGGGCCAAGAGTGGTCGTAGAGGGGTGGCTTTAGGCATGTGACCTTTGGTGCCGGCAGAGATCTGCTGTGATATTAAGATCCTCTGAGTAAGTAGGTAATTGATGGCCCCTGATCAGATCTTGGCTAGTCCCCTGTCAGACAGGTTCTGGACTCAGTAATCAGGCCTCAATGAGCTGCAGCCTCTAGCAGGCTCTAGCAGACATTGGCAGGCATTGGCAGAATGGGGTCAGTGGCAGACAATGGCAGAAATTACCCTGACACAGATGGCAGGGTTAGGCTCGAATCAGCCTGTTTTGGCGTGATTTGCAGCCATTTTAAATTTGAAACTGTGATGGGTAAACACTGCACTATGGGGACGCTGGGCTTAGATCACGACCCCCTGCTGTGGTCGATATCGCTTACTCTTTGCGCGCAGTGCGCTCTCTTCTTCCCGCTGTAGCCGCCATTTTGAAAGCAGGCAATGTGGATCGATAGCACGAGTAAAGGATGCGAGGCCGGTTCAGCGCTGGAATCACAGGCGGCAATGGGGGCATCAGGCACTTGACAAACGGAAGGGGGCTTGAGGGTCGGCTCTCCTTCATGGGTGGAACAAAAACGGGAACATCAGCCGTGTGTCCGCCATTGCAGGGTCAGGCAGGATAGTGCGTCGTGAGGCGAGTGAGTCTCCTTCAAATTTAAACTTTTAAACAGCGCGTTATATGTGGACACCGCTCACCTCTGGGATGTGTCTGTGACTCATCAGTGTTCCAGCTGTGCTTAGACAGGGGCCAGCAGGCAGGCGATCAGGGCTAGGGTTCCGTACTTGTCTGCGCCATTTCAAGTTCAGCCGCGATGTAGCCGGCGGCTGCTGACAGGTTTCAAAAACTCCTGTTCACCACATTACAGACACACCAAACTACCCCTGGGTGTGCTGTACGGTAAGCGGTGCCGCGGAGCTGCAAAACTGATAGTTTAGGACTCTTGGAAACAGCAAAGTCGATATCCTGTGCGACGTGAGACGGATTCAGGCGGCCATCTCCACCGCCGTCCAAGCCACGCAGACAGTGTTTTTACATGGTCTTGGGAGGATAGTTTGCTATCAGCTAGAGTCCTCACGGGAACCAAAGCACGGAGCTCGGCGAAACCTGCCCTCAAAAGCCTACACTGGCTCCCACTGAAAGAGCGCATCACATTCAAGACGCTCTGCATAGCGCACAAAATCCTGCATGATAAGGGCCCCCCAATACTCAGATCCCTGATGAAACCACACAAATCTAACAGACACTTAAGATCTGATTCACTTGCCCTGGCCTCCATCCCTAGAATAAAAAAGGCAAGATCTGGCGGCCGCAGGTTCGCCTATAACGCGCCTAAGCACTGGAACTCCCTCCCACTAGCCATGAGGAGTGATCAGAATCTACTATCCTTTCGAAAAAAATTAAAAACCTGGCTCTTTCCCTAATCATCTTCCTGCACTGACCCCTTTTGGAATAAACTAGGTCCTCTTAGCACTGGGATGCCCAAGGGTAGCTATGCGCTCTACAAATCCACTTCCAAATTCCAAATTCCAAATCCAATAGGACTCCCAAGTTTCTGGCCTGCTCTTTGGGGGAAGGAGAGTCCCCCAGTTCAGAAGTCCATCAGTCTGGTGTCCATAATTATTCCGCCTTCCCAAAGAGGAGGATCTCCATCTTATTGGAGTTGAGCTGCAGAAAATTGTCCCTCATCCAAGCCGCTATGTTCAACATACAGGTCTTAAACTTAGTTCTGGTGACCGAAGGATCCGGTTCAAATGGAATTATCACCTGTGTGTCATCTACATATGAGATCGTCTCAAAACCACAGGATCTTATGATAGCAGAAGACGGGCCACATATATGTTGAACAGCCTAGGGCTTAGGATGGATCCCTAGGGAACCCCCTATCCAATGCGGTGGTTGCTGATATAAATGGCTCTAATTTGACCCATTGAGATCTCTTTGCCAGAAAGCTTTCCAACCATGCCAGTGCTTGGCCCTCGACACCAATCTCCTGCAATCTACAAAGCAGGATGGAATGGGAGATGGTGTCAAATAGATGTAGATGTGCACTTCAATATATATATATATATATATATATATATATATATATATATATATATATATATATTCACTGAAAAAAACATAGGTTATAGACCATATATAGTTAGGAATTAGAATTTTCAAAACCTTAATTTACTCGCACAAAACCATAGAAATTCGCATATATAGTTAGTTGCGTTAACTATATATCGCGCACCCGCAATCCACTGCTGATGATGTCACATATTACATAATTCATGACATGGTCAGTGACATCACTGATGACATCACTGATGACATCTCAAATGACATCACTGATGACATCTCAAATGACATCACTGATGACAACATCCAGTGACTGTATGTTTCTGTAAAGTTAAAATATGTCTTACATATTGAAGAATGAGTGGATGTATAAGTGTTTGGATGAAGGATTTAGTAGGTGCATAACTGATTGTATGAGGGAATGATTAAATGTGTCTCACTGAGTGCATGGGTTAGTGACTAAACTGTCTTAATTTGTGCATCATTATTTCTGTAGTTCTGTAAACTGCTGCATGTGTTGATCAGTAGCTATATGAGTAACTATATGGGTCATTGATTGGTTGCCCAAATATTTGTATGGGAGAGTGAGTGTGTGTGTGGGGATGGCAGGGAGGTGTGTGACTCTGTGCATAGATGTGTGAGCAGTTGATTCACTAGATGTATGGGTTCAAAAGTGCATGTGGAAACAGCTGTATGGGCGGTTGACTGTCTGCATGAGTGTATTGGTGAGTGATTGGATTTCTCAGTGCTACATGTCAAAGTAAGTACATATGTAAAACACAGTACATGTAAGAGTTGACATATATAAATAACTGTGCATAAGAGCCAGTGAATGTGTGAGTGGCTGTATGGATCATTGTGAACTTGTATCAGTGATTGTATAAGAGAGTAAATATGTGTTAGTATATGTTTGATTAAGTAAGGTGTGTATAACTGTATAGTTGAGGAAATGGAGGTGTGATTGATTCTTTGCATGACTGACTAGGTGTGTGAGTAACTCCATGGATGAGTGACAGTCTGTGAGTGTCTGTTTACACTGATTGTATCTAAGGTTATATTAGAGTCTGAAGAGGTTCATCGTATTATCACATGAATGATATCATCAGTAATGTGATCAGTAATGTCAAATGAGATGTTATCAGTGATTTCATCAGTGATGTCATTTGAGATGTCATCAGTGATGTCATCAGTGATGTCATTTGAGATGTCATCAGTGATGTCATTTGAGATGTCATCAGTGATGTCATCAGTGATGTCACTGCCCATGTCATGAATGATGTAATATGTGACATCATCAGCAGTGGATTGCGGGTGCGCGATATATAGTTATTGCAACTAACTATATATGCGAATTTCTATGGTTTTGTGCGAGTAAATTAAGGTTTTGAAAACGCTAATTCCTAACTATATATGGTCTATAACCTATGGTTTTTTCAGTGAATTTCAATGGTTTTTTAATAGCAAATATCAAAAGCTGTCAAATGTCAAGTACGTGATAGGTAAAAACATTTTCGTGTTAATGCACGCTGATGTGCTTTGAACACTGCCCCCCCTCCCCCCCCTCTTTTGTCTTAGGAGTACTCTCTCTTTGCAGATAGTGAAGGGTAGTTAACGCAGGCCTTTGCCCCCGTTGTAATCCGTCGTGCCTGCTTCTCTCTCCATTTGATTGATTGTTATCCAAGCATTTACTGTTTTAGAATTGGTTCTCTTTGGTTCATTCTCTATTTACAAAAAAGCACAGAGTCGCAATACTCTGTTTAGTCTTTGCAGATAGTGAAAAAACGTTTAAAAAAACAAAAGGAATCGAGCAAAATCAGTAGGCCACTAATGGGATCTCTTTTTGACCTCGCTAAAATAGAAACATTAAGAACAACCCCTCATGAGAAATACGAAACTAGTGAGAGGAACTGAGCTCCACACGATGATGGCTGCAAGACAGCTCGGCTCCGCCACCCACCCCACCCAAAATAACGACAAACCCTATGCAAATATTATAAATATATACAACACACCAGCAAAGTAACAGGGTAAAACATTTTATTAAATAACTATTTACATAACTATTTTATACTTTTTGTTGCCCGATCCGGCTAGCTCAATCGATCGAGCATGAGACTCATGCACTCTAATCTCCTTGGCCTCAGTCAAGCCTCAATAGTAAGATTTTCATACATGAGTGTACGTTCTTGTTTTTGGTCCCTGAGTTGCTTCGATGTCACTGCCTTGCACAAATGGCACAAGTCCTGGATGTTGGGTGCCATAGTTCAGAGTTCTGAGCAGCGCTTGTAACACTATCTGAAGCTTATTTGCACCTGCTGCAGCTTCACTATTCTCAAAGTAAGTGGGGGCCGTTTGTGGACCTGACTGCATTTGAAAACAATGTGATACGGTGCCTCCCTAAACCGCTTGACGGAGGCCCCCGAGGGGCGATGTGATGGCGCGGACTCAGAGGGGGCGTTTGGCTCCGACCCCCTCCCCAAGTCTTGTTGCCCTGGTGTGGCCTGAGATCGCCCCCGACATAGGCGGCCGGCTCCCGGGGTCAAGCGGAACTTTTTGCCTTTTGGTGACTCTTCCATTCTGAACATTGTCCCACAATCCGTTTGACCTGAAACGATTACACAAATGAAACATTTGTGAGTTTTAAATTTCCGGAGAAGTATAATTCACCAATAGCTTTCTCTGTAGATCTTTTTCCATTAACAATCCCAGTTCCATCAACCGCCCAGGATATCACTACTGTTAGTTGTCATTGTTGCTTCTGTTTTAATAAAAAATGTTTTAAGGTGTTTACTGTTTTTGTTGCGATGTATATATTTATAAGTTATTAAAGTGTTATAATCCTACTAATTTTTTATCGATTATTGCTCTTTGAGATATTCCCGACAACAGAGAAGAATAGGAATATTCTGTCTCCCTTTGCAGATACTGAAGGATAGGTAATGCAGACTTTTGTCCCCCGTTGTAATCCGTCATGCCCGTTTTTCTCCCCACTGATTGATTGATTGGCTGGACATTTATTGTTCAAGGAATAGTTCTTTCGAGGTATTCTCTGTTTGCAAATAACGTGGAATAGAAATATTCTGTCTAGTCTTTGCAAGTAGTGAAGGGTGGGTAATGCGGACCTTTGTCCCCCGTTGTAATCTGTGATGCCCATCTACTCCCCACTGATTGAGAAACTAGTTCCACCCGGACCATTTATTAGAGGTACATCATCTGGCTCAACCGGAGGGTACCCCTAATAAAGAAGACATATGTAAAATACGAAGTACTCACTGTATCCTATTAAACAGAAACTTTAGCATGAAACACACTTCAAAAGGAAGGGAAAGAAATCGAAAATAATCAGTAGGCCACTGATGAGTTTTTGACTTCGCTAGAAATAAGAAACATGAAAGTGGTGAGAGAAGCCAAGCTTAACGTTACGGCAGCCATGAGGTAGCTAGGCTCCGCCACCCCCCCACTGCTCCAAGCATGTCTGTCCCACCGCCCGCCACGCCCAATAACGGTAACATGAAATAGATACAAATCAGCAGATACCTACCCCCATTCCGGAAACTCCCGAAGTGCAACAGGTTCGCGGCTATGCCCATCCGGAAGACGAGGCCTTCGGCACGTGTAGGGCGAGTCCTGCTGGCAGCCGTCGGCCGGGGAGGTCGTCGCATAAGGTGGGCCAGGAGAGGAGCCGAGGCCGACGGGATCCCTCTTCTTTCTTTAATAATGGCTGCGATAACGGGGGGGGATGTCTTGCACATGCCACCGACCCCCCCCCTCCTATCTCCTGGTCTGGCCTCCCCGTTCGGTCCTGAAGTGGCGCCCTGCAGGCCACGGGGGGGGATGTTTTGCCTCTGCCTCCGACCCCACCCTCTTATCGCCTGGTCCGGACATCACGGATATCAACGCCAGGTGTCGGCGTGGGGTGCGCTGGGAGGGAGAGGCAGCGCGAACGAGCCTCTCCCACCCCCCCAGGTGGGGGCCCCTCAGCTGCACCCCTAACGCTCCATTCACCCAACAAAAGGTATCATCCACTATTGCGATGCAATGATGCTCCGCTCACCCAGCGGGGGTCTCGTCCACTGTTGCGGTGCAACAACACTTCTAGTTTCCTGCGTCCAGAAACGTTCTCCTCAACTTTGAAGATTCTATAAGAGCCACGGGGGCCCCCGACCCCCGATGGGGAATGACTGCCATGATCACCCACGGAACGACCACGACGTAGCCGAGGGACGTCGGCGCGCTCATGCCGGCGCCGGCCTCAGTCTTGAAATGATCAAAATCCTGCAAGACTACCAACTTGATCAGTTCCGGTGGGACACCAGTATGACCCGGTAGGAGAGATTGTTGCCTCCCACCCCACTTTGACTGATGGTTCATGTCGCCAGTTCCCTCTGCTACCCTTCAACGAAAACTTTTGGTCTGCCGAAAGAGGTCCCGGTCCAACCACGAGTTGGTGGAGACATTTTGACTATACTTGGACCTTCCTGACCTCACCCAAAATGGCGCCGGTACAAATGAAACTCTCAACTCCTTGTTGTGCCCCGATTGCTCAGCCTTGATATCATGAGATATGTATGCAGTTTTTAGCACATGAATTGATATGGGATAAGACTGATTATATGTTCGGACAATGAATTGATCCGGGATGGGTATTGATTATGCGTTCGAACAATGAATTGACATGGGACGGGTACTGATTACACGTTCGAACAATGAATTGATATTAAGTTCTAATGCATCATTGATTACTGTATTTATTATTGAAGGTTCGAATTGTCGACACTTGTGGTACTTGCTCACAATGAATTATCGATATGATTTTGTTGCACTTGTCGCACTTTTTACTATGAAATCAACGACCACTGACTCTGTTATGTTTTCCACAAATAAATACCCCCCTCCCCCCATTTACAGTTCCAGCCTGCTCCGTGGCCGGCCCACGGGGTTGTAGGCCCGTATTTGGGCACCAACATTTTTATTAAAGGTTTTTGAAAAAGCAAACGTAGTTGTAACGCGTAGATTGGTAAGTTTCGAATAAATGGCCACTGTTTCCGATTTTTATTTTTTTATTTTAAAAAAGCAGGTGAAATGAAGCAGTTCAATTAGTTAAGGGTTAAAAAGTATAGTACGCAGAAACATTGAAAATATGAATGGTCCAGGTTTGTTGTATGTGTTTTTCATTTTTGTACAGCATAAAGCAATCGATAAAGATCCTGGTATTTAGCCTCTACTTTATATGCTACCTGTATCAGGGAAGTTGTTTTAAATGCCCCTAAGCCACCCCGAAGGAATGTCACCTGGCCCCCCCTAGTACGAACGAAAACGACCCCGTACCACTGTAGGTTATCTCTCTTCCTCAAAAATGACAAAAATTACTTTCTAGGACGTTTTGGACATTGATGATTTTCATATGATCTATTTATTAAAGTAATACTCATCTCTCCGCATGAAATTAATTTTCCACATGTTACACAAGTCAATCTCATCTGCCCAAAGTTCTTTTGCAGATTTGGGACCGTTTCCCTTGCCTCTGACTCACTTATTGCTAAGTCATTGGTGGATGTTTGTGCCGGTCGGGGGTTATCCACCAAATCTCGAAGTTGTGCTTTAGAATAATTAAGAGGGTGCCACCTCTCCATGTGCCGATGCATGGTATGATTACCATAGCTATATTTTTTTTCGGTCCCTCTCGAGAGTTTTTTTTTTTGCAGATGAGGCAGGTAACAAACCTGGCATTAACTTTCTTTTCATGAGAAGGAAAAGAAAAAAATTGCCAGATAAAATTCACTTTCACATGGGACGTTCTTGGCATTTCTTTCAGAAACTTTTACATCACTGTGTCATTTCTTTGTCTATCCTGGTTAAAGCAATGTCATGTTTAATATAAGCACTTCCACATAGGATTGGGTGCATTGTTATAAGGCATGCTTTAAAAGTGATTTAATGAAATGAGCGACATTTCACTGGGTGAGTTCAGCAACACTGATATATGAAAACATTGGTGGAAAATGATATTAAATGTTACATGGTGTTCTTTGCAGGAGTTTAAGTCCTTTGTTGCAGTGGCAATTCTGCCTCAGGATTAGGGGGCCGGGGGTCTGAGTGGTACTTGTATGATATGTAGAGTGAAATGACAGGCTCTCCTCATGAGAAATAAAACTCTGTTCTTGTGTTCCTGCTTCCAGCGCCCGTCTCTTTATTTGGTAACCGTTCAAGATGGGAACTAAGTGGCGTCTTGTGCCAGCAGCCTGGGCATCGGTTGTAATCTGGGCTGAATTTACCTCAGCACGGGGTGTGATTCTCAGGGAAGAGCAGCGCATATGGGAGGAGGTTTATGGCCCATACATGAGAGAGAGAGCGTGGGTGACCAGTGCATGGGGGAGATGCTTGCGAGGGTGGGGAGCCATGCTGAGGATCGGCGGCGTGCAGAGAGTGGGTCTGGTCAAGGCATCTAAAATGGCTGCCGTGCACGACAAAAGTGTGGCATTGGAAAAAAAGCAAGATGGCGCAGACAATGTTTATCAATACGGATTAATTTATAACAATTATTTTTAACAATATATTTACTCGCAGTGTCAAAATGGCGGTCAACACTTCCTGATTTCCTTCGAATCGAACGTTAACAGAAGTCACGCAGCAAAAAAAAAAAAAACGCTCACGCGCAACCGCTGGAAGACAAGTATCAACATATATGAGCCTCCTCAAGCACCCTCAGAAAACATAGGGGGTCAGGATACGTCTCCCATACCCCCTTATACCCAATACTCACATTGCTTTTCCTCCATCTTGTAATTTAATTAAATCGAAACACAAAATGGCGAATTCCCGTTTCGCTACCAGTTTACGACCTGGTTCGCGAACCGAGAAGCGCTTCTACCGCGAAAAATCTAATTTTTTTTGTTTGCCCCACGGGACCCTTTAATAACCCCAACATCATTCCTAGGGGGTCAAGAGGAGTCTACCTTGCCCCCTTTCATTAAATTCCCCCTTCGTTTTTCTCCTCCTCTTGTCTCTCGATCCTACCGAGAGACAAGATGGCGGCCGCACCGGACTGTTTAGAATGTTGACAGACACCGGAGAGCCAATCAGCTTCGCTTCGCAAAGCTCCGTTACGCGAAAAGTACGCGATCTGGAGCGCTATCCGGGACGCTGTCACAGATATATCTGTTTTTTTAAACGTTCATTTCTCAAAATCCACTGGAGCACATATATTGAGACCCAGCAAAGGCACATCGGGCTAACAGTCCCTACAATTTTGCCAAGTTTCGTGTAAATCCATTCAGCCGTTCGAGCTAAAAGTGAGGCCAAACGCCCTATGGAAAAATGAATGGGAAAAACACGTTTTGGGACCCCCCTTTTTTTTTCCCCCTTGACGAAACCCACCCAAATTTTCAGGGGCTGCTCAGAAACAAAATGTGCCATTTTTCCTGAAAATTTCAGCCGATTCCGTCCACAAACGCCAAAGTTATTAGACATAGAATTTTCAAAAGTTCCATAGAGAAAAAATCCTAACTATATATACCTACTGGCGACCGCCAGTAGGTAATATATATATATATATATATATATATATATATATATATATATATATATATACACATATACATATATACATATATATATAAATATGTTGTCGCTCGACTCTCCTTAGAATCCTCAAGAAAGAGGCAGCACTCGCGGACCAAGAGTAAACCAGAGTTTAATTAGAGGGAACAATAAAGCACAGACGCGTTTCGGCGTGAGCCTTCGTCAGTGTGTCATTCATCCACATCATACAATCTATTATATAAACAAACAGTTCGTGAGCATTGTCATAGACATAGGACTATACCCCTTTAGGTCACTATGAGCGCAATCTTGGAATGGTGTTCTATCCAGATAGAGGTCTTATCTGATTTAAACATGAAGTTATCACGCTTGAAAATATAAATATGTATTCCTTGCTGTACATTATACGGATGCTACAAATCATCAAGAAGTTCCATGAAGGTATAGTGGAGCAAGGGCGATGGCTAAGCTTGATTAAAACGGTTATCAACTAGAAGATGACTTGCAATATAAGGGATAAAGTACTCCCTGCTGTACATTATAATGATTTTGCAAGTCACAGTGGAGTTCTATAGCCATATAAAAGAACTAGGCCGAAGACTGAGCTCCTTTATAAGGTTATGGAATTCCGAGGTAGATTGCAATATCCTCACTCACGTTTCCCAAAAAATCACTTAAATCCTTGGTGCGTAGCTCTTTCATATGAAAAAGAGTGCATATTTGCAAGCATGAAGAATAAAAATAAATCCTCTAGTGCAAAACTAAACACTTCCTAACCTTTTAGATATTTGTTGCAAACAGTTATTAGAAATATTTCAGTCTAAGCTAGTATAAAAGAAAAAGCTACAGTAGCTCAGAATGTGTAAAATCATGCAGAAAAATTCTAGCTTTTATCAAATTACCTAAGGAGTACATAAAATAAAAATGTTCTCTGTTTGCCATTGTAGCTTGAAAAATAGAGCAGAGAAAGAAAAGCAATGTTCATTCTCATTGCTAAACAGCTGTTTCAGTTATGCTCAGTAACCTGGCCTGCCTTTCACAGCGGCTGCTGTCTCATGCAGCATGCGTTGTGACGTCAGAACACAACCGTAATAACCCATAATAGTTACGTTATGACTTCTTTTCTTTATAATCTGTGACTGGGTTCAACAAAACTGCATTTATAATTGTGATGCTTATAAAGAAACTTGCGACTGGCAAGTATAGAGACATTACAGGATGTCATGTATTCTATTCTTTTAATGTAAAACAGTGGGTATTTTATTCCGTATTATATACGGTTAGACCATCTCCCTTCCCACAAACCACGTAAATCTTTGATGTCTTACTTTTTCATTTTCATTGCAGACAAGAATAATAAAAGCAGACTCTGTAGTGTAAAATTAAGCACGATTTGGAGCGAGGGTAGGCTCACAAGCAATTTGCCGCCACCCTTCTGAGTGGAGCAACATCGTGCTCCCTTTAAAACACCGTCCGGCCGTAGCCTCTATACTGAATGGTTGCTAATTTTCCCAGTATAGGACTACTAGGGCCTCACAACAGGCTGCTCATTATAATTTTTTGAGCCTGTTTTTAATTGTGCACCACGCTACACATAGGTCCTGAAGAAGTGCCAACCGATTCTAAGCGAACACCCTGACACATAACATGTCGACCCCACTTATGAGACTGCCCCTCCACCATTAAAACTTTTGAGTATAGTACTGACCCTGACCTATTTTAAATCACTACCTAAGTGCACACTAGCCACCACGGCCCCATATCCGCAAACACCCAACGGCTTCCTTAAAAGATCTCCGACAAAGAGCCCCGGAAACAGTGAACCTTTCGAGCATTGCAGCGCCGGCCTGACAAGGAGCAAGGCCCAATGATGAAGCATGACACCTTTCGGAGTGTGTGACGGCAACATGACAAAAGCTTTGTCTTTTCCCCTTTTCACCTCAAACCCCCTTTAGGAACTGCACCCTCCGTTTTTGCTTCACGTTCCCCCTGGAGCCACGTGTGCAGGACCTGCTTAAGTAACGGCTCCCGGTCCCACCTCTCTCTCATGTATAAAAAATAGAATAAATTGGATGAGCGAAAAAAAAAACATGTCCAGTGAAAATTAATTGTTTCTTTGTGTGTCAGGCATTTTATTTAGTCCAAACAGTAATGGTTCTTCAGCTTGTTACTTTTTTGTCCGTGAAATGTGTGGTTAGATGGCAAACTCCTTATGCATTGTGGTTTCTCAAGCTCCCTTGTCATTGGAGCTTTTTTGTGGCGAATTACACTTTTGTGCCTAAAAAGTGGAGCAGCACTCAAATATGTTAATTTTTATATTATTTGTGCGTTAGTTATGCATTTTGTTATGTTTTCATTGTGGTTATTGCTGGCTATCGCTAACTGAGTACACAGAATCACAAACGAGAGAAGTTTGCCATCAAGTGTCACTCTGCTGTAGTGCTAAATAAATGTGCACATAACTTGAAATAACTTTACACCCTACTGTAAGGTTAATGGTGATTAGCTGGCAATTTATGCTCCTGGGTGAAATGTCCAACGATTTGGTAACAGGATTGGCATCAAACACAAAGCGTTGTCATGGATGGACTAATGATAATAGAGCAGGCAGATGACACAAATGCTGTCAATTGGATGAAAACATTCCATGTCACTCCTGTTTTTATTTGCAAGACAGAAGCCAGATTTCTGAGGTAAAACAATGCCCTTCTTAAATGCAACATTATACCATATATTTTCATTTTTACACATTATGTCCCACTGGGGTTTATTGAGTGAATCGCATATGCTTTTTATGGTCTGACTTGACAGTGCAGCTGACACCAGACAATTATGCGAGAAGCACCAGGTCCCTTATTTATGAGGCCTTGCGTCAGTTTTGCGCCGCCGGTGCGTCACTTTTTGTGACGCACCAGTGGCGTAAAAAATGCGCCTTGTTGCGCCATATTTAAAAAGTGACGCATCTAGGTAGATGCGTCACTTTTTAACCCCTGCGCCACAATATATCTGCGTCAGGTATAATGTATGCAGAGGGGGCGTTCCCCCGCAAAAAGCCTCGTAATAGTGACGCAGTGAAATCTATGAGATTTCACTGCGTCACTTTTAGGATGCTGTTGCGTCAAAATCTTGCGCCTGCCTCACAGCAGGCGTAAGACTGACGCAAGCCCTTTCACATGGGGCTTTCCCCATGTGAAAGGACGCATTGCTGGAGTTGCGTCACTTTTGTGACACACTCCAGCAATGCGTCACTTTTGCGCTTACAGATACGTCAGAAATACTGACGTATCTGTAAGTCCTTGCGACATACATTAAATATGACGCGTCATTGGTGTCGCAAGGAGTGCGCAGTGAAAAGTGACGCATCGCTGTTTTCACGCAGCGATGCGTCACTTTTCATAAATGAGGCCCCAGGAGCGGAGCTTGGGCTCCACCCACATGTTGGGAGACAACAGTACATGCTTTGATTGGGCAGACGTTGCGTACTTCCACACAAAAGTGCTTGTCCACACAGTTGTGATCATTTTGTTTTTAAATCCAGCTGACTGAGCTTGAAAGTTCAGGGGCATACACATGACCCTGTAATGCTGTAAACATGTCTTGGATAACTAGATACTTCATGGTGTTGGTTTTCTGGGAGCAGCACAGATGAGAGGAGGCTGATGTACATGATTTTTTAGGTTTGACTCATCAATGCAGTCATATTGCAGACCTATTAGCATTACCAATGCTCATTATGACATGCACCCAATCACATTTCAAAAATGGGCAAACAGACAGGAGAGTAGCTATTTCCCACGCCACCACAAGTAAACTCATAAAAAAAGAAGCACTTAGGGCAACATATGCACTCATTGAGAGAACCCGGGATCCATGATAAATGTGTGGTAAGTGGGTCATTACCCACTTAACACCTTTTTCCTGATTTAAAATAGCGGGATATTACCGTTTTACAAGCGTTCACAATACCACTTTGCAGCACAGGAAAAATATGCCTGCAAGCAGCAGCAGATGGCTAATTCTAAGTTCACACCAATACAACTTAAAAAGAAAACCTGAAATACACCACAGTCTCTTCCCCTTTTAAAGGTAAGTTTGTGGTAATAGCATGGTTTACAGTTGTAATTTGGGAAATCGCCACATGTTTTCATAGAATCTCAATAAATGAGCTGTAGTGTCTGCTATTAAGTGAAACACAATGTGTCTAGTTAACATGCACGTATACGTGGCTTACAGGAAACATATCCATTCCTGATCTCTTGGCCAGTCCTTGAGGAACATTATTTATGGCTCATTGTGATTCATTCCTTTGTTCTTCGAGTTTCAGGTGGCTCCAAGTCATTATAACCATATCAAAAGGAGCTTCTTCCCCAGAGGACAAAATGCTTTTCAGGTAGAATGGCAATGGGGTGTATGCCTGCGTGCAAACAAACCAGCAGTTCATAGTTTGTTAGACTTCGTCATCCTCGTTTTTACTGAGTAATGTTCAACCCCAAAAAAATCAACTACATGAATGAATGGTTGACTATTAGTCTTCTAAAGCGCAAACTTTGCCCAAAGTTGTCAAGGCGTCATGGGAGTGCCTCTGGGTAGATAACTGCACGTCATCATTGGTGGGTAGACTTGTGCCAGAGGATGGAACGGGAACTGACGAGTAGGTTAGTATAGGATGCTGGGTCAAAAGACTTATAAAATGTCGCTTTTGTAATTACCACTTTATTTAACCCCTTGGCTGCGGGGCCGATTCCCCCGTGTGCTGGGGGGAGAGGGGGCGCGCACAGCGCCCGGTGCTCAAGACAAGCTCAGCTCGTCATGAGCCACGTTTCTCATGTGCTCATGATGAGCTGAGTTTGTCATGACCACGCCCGTTCCTTAGAAAGCCCAGCACAGGAGGGGAATTAGCCCCGCACCTGAGCGTTCCAACGGTCATGACGAGCTCAGCTCGTCATGAGCACATGAGAAACGTGGCTCATGGGAGGGGTTAAAAGCCACATATGGCATTTGACTTCTCCAGCTCTAATCAATTTTAATATTGTCTGCATTACATTATGAAAGATTTGTAGGTCCTTAACTGCTCTTAGAGTTTGGGTGAATGGAGTGTTAACTCACAATCTTACTACAGAAAAAATTACACTTTCCCATGTATAGTTAAGGCCAACAAAGATACCCTTCATTTAGTGATTTCTTGATCATTGCTCTGCTAAGCAATGTGACTCAAGTGTCTTCAGTTACATGTGGGCCCTCGGTTCCATGACTTGCAGTGTTTCACACTATGGGGGCCATTAGGATGATGGGCGGACTTTGTCCGCCCGTCATCCCACCGGTTATCTGGACCGCCCACCATAAGGGTGGGCATCCCGTGGCCAGCATTAGGATGCGCCCGCCACAGTGGCGGGCGCATCCAGCATTCCAACCATTGTGGCGGGCGGTGCACTCAGCACCGCCCGCCTCAATGGCAAAAAGGCATGCTGTGCACTTCCATGTACAGCATGGCAGGCACCACGCGGTGCATGCCATGCTGTGCATGGAACTGCTGGGGGGGTACCATAGGTACACCCCATGTGCACCCCCCACCCCCGGAGTCCTTGGGGCCCGCAATGGGCCCCCACAAGCAATTCCTGCCTGCCTTTCCGTGGCGGATTTGCCGCCACAGAAAGGCATCTACAACAGCCCATCCTAATATGGCTGGCGGTGTCTGATAGACACCGCCAGCATATAAACCCTTTTCCGCCCCGGCCGCAAGGCGACCGGGGCGGAAAAGTGGCGGAGGGTGTTTCCGTCCTCCGCAGTCCCCCGGCCATAGTAATATGGCGGGGGGGAAATGGGTGGCGGGCGGGCAAGGATGTTGGGCGGATCGCCACCGCCCGCATGGCGGTGACGATCTGCCCGACATTCTAATGGGCCCCCTATGTATTTTTTTTGCAACCGAGTACATGGCCACACAGTGAACACCATTGTCAACTAATCCTTTCAATTTATTGCTTTAGCCTCCACATTTGGAAATGATAGCTCGTTGCCTCATCTGTGCCCAATTAGTACCTTTTCTAATTCGTATATTTCTTTTCGTTTATCTTGGCCACAATCCCTTCTTACACCACTTGAATACGTAAGATATCAATTAAAAGTGTTCCGACCCACATAAGTACTGCTACTCCTGTGTTGAGCTCATGTAATTTTAATGATGCATCAATGCAATGAGCCGGAAGACACTCATATGTTTGTAGCCGAGCCCAAACATGAGATGAAGTGTATGCAGGATGAGTCATTAGCATAGAAATCACTCATTTCCAGCTGTCGCGCGGTAATTGGATGGCATGCCTGTGCGCTCACTCTCGGCACATCGTGGGAGAAGGCATTTGGTTGTGACCATAAAACCTGGCTGCAGATGTTAGGAATGCAAACGCATTTTCCTTGTTGCAGAAAGACCACTTTCTGTCCTAAACCAATGTGCTCAAGAGTCCTGTCTCTCTGCTTTCACCAGATTTCATATCATGGGCTAAAATCTAAAGCGTGCCTGATGTTGAGCTATTTAGTTTTGGTTGGGACAGTGCTGCAGCGCTGGCAGGCGCGTTTTCTGCGGTAGCTGCACTGATAATCAATGCAATAATGTATTTTGGTCCACTTGATCAGTAAAAATGTTGGTTTAATACTGGATCAAAATTGTCCAGCACAAGGGTTCAATTTCATGCACTGACTGTACTTATCAGGGCACAAGTCCTATATAATATAGTGGGGGGACTGACCAACTAAGACAATATGCAAATGAGCTCATGACGTCACGACGTAGCGCTATGAAAGAAATAAAATAGTGCTATTTAAATTTTCTGAGTAAATACTGGGACAGACTAACCCATCTGACAGTCTTACAGTGTCTGCATTTATATACAGGGACAGAACAAAGGCAAACGCATGCCTTTCTTATGTACCTGTGAAGAGAAGCCAAGCTGTGTGCCTTTGTTTCCCTCTGTGGCATTTGCATTTGTGTGATGTTCCAGGCGGCCACCAGTCAGCATATACAAACAAAAGGAGGCCGGATGGCCCCTTTACTTCGGCCCAGCTGGAGGTGAAAAAAGGCTCCCTCCCTTGCTGGTAGGAATGGAAAGCAGGGAACGTGCAGGTGCTGCTGAACGAGTCCCGGTGTCTGAAAATTACACCGGGACAAGTTCAGCATATTTCTGTGGGGCCCAACTTCTTGGCAGGGGGGAAGGCGTCCACCCTGTGAAAAGAGTGGGGGACGCCGTATACCTGCGTGTAGCCATACTCGAGTCCTGGTACTTATATGATCTTGAGCTGCGTATTTGATCTAAGGCTTGTCTCCCTCTGAGATAAAGAAAACAAGGTAATGATTCAAACAAGAAGCATTACCTAATATGAGCCGCACCAGAGGAGGCTGGGTTCTAAAATGTCGGACCAACACACATATTTTAGCACTTTTTTTTCCTGTCATGCAAGCTAACCACTTTGCAGACATACAGCCTGATTCATCATAGACCCGTTTTGCGGGTCTATAATAGCGATTCATAAGGAATCGCTATTACAGACTCGCAAAACGGGATTCATGTAGGAATCGCAAAAAGAATTGCGATTCCTACACATTCCTTATTTGCGATTAGCAAATTGCTAATCGCAAATAAGGAAAAACTCCCCATTCATTCC
This sequence comes from Lissotriton vulgaris, assembly GCF_964263255.1. NCBI lineage: Eukaryota > Metazoa > Chordata > Amphibia > Caudata > Salamandridae > Lissotriton > Lissotriton vulgaris. Next base: position 1,476,991,953 of record NC_141685.1, read on the forward strand.
TATGGGACAAAAGGCCCATAGGAATGAATGGGGAGTATTCCTTATTTGCGATTAGCAATTAGCTAATCGCAAATAAGATAGCGATTTAAAGGGTGCCAGGGGTGTCCAAAGGACACCCTGTAGCACCCCTTAAATGCAAATTGAAACAGGTGTTGTGCACACACATGTCCAAAGGACATGTGTGTGTGCAACATGCAACTTAGAAAAATGCTTTTAAAAGCATTTTTTCTAAGTTTTCGCTATTTACCACAAGGTTTGACCTTGCGGTAAATATCGGGCCGAAATTGCGAATTCGCAATTTTTAAATGGATGATGAATTGCATTTAAGGAATCTCAAATAGAGATTCCTTAAATGTAATTCCTCGCAAAATAGCGAAATCGCTATTACCGATTTTTGCATTTGGGATGATGAATCCCAAATGCAAAAATAGCGCTCGCAAAGGGCCAGATTCTCAGAATCTGGCCCTTTGCGAGACGATTTCGGCTTGATGAATCAGGCTGTTAGTTTGGCTGATGATTTTATACCACAGACACCGTTCCTCTGTTGCACTGTTTATTAGCCAGATGGAGATTGCATTCAACAACTGTGATATCAAGAGTAAACACAGTGCAAAAAAAGTGCCCCACACAACAAACATTGAATGACATGAAAGGGAGGATGATACCTCATATTACATTAAAAAAAAGAAGTTCTGGCACCAACCAGAGCATGTGTTTGACTCATGGGTATGATTGGTTGCATGAAAGTTCGACCTGAACTCTAAAGAAACGAGCATAGCAAGAGTAGAAAAGTCCAGATCGTAGAATTATGTAAGTGTCCAGTTTCTTTAAGGCTTAACTCTGGCAGTTAGTATTTTCCTAAGAGCTCCTGGTTATTTGAGGTATTCTCACACTTTTTCTGTGTCATAAAAAAACTCTTGTCAATTTGCATAATTCAGGATGAGGACCCCATGAGACAACCTTCTCGGTAAGCATCATACTTGCAGATAACATGAACAGATGTTAGGTTAAAGTTCAGAAAACCCTTCCCCATCTCACAGAGCATAACATGTACAAAAAAACACCCCCGTACTTCCTGAAAGTACATACCCTCCTACTTTTGTATATGTATGGTGGTAACGCCCTGCTCAATAGCATCCCAGACTCCGAACTGGAACCCATTAGGGCATCCTAATCACCACAGTACGCCTCAGCCAGGGTCTGGAAAAATGTGATCTCATCGCCCCCATCCAATGTCTATCCTTGCCAGGCCACACCATTTTCAAAACCAACTGCATCATTTGCAAAGCTAACATGACAAGTACTCCCATTTATCTTGCAAATAACCTCACCATCTCTGGCATCTTTCGGCTCACACCCAAGGCAGGACACCATTACATTAAAACACATCTAATACCAAGTGCAAATCAAAGGAAACCTCGCACAAAGGGTCATGTTGTACAACATATTACTCGTCTGACTAACCCCCTTCACCTTTAATGAAAAATTATACTATGACATTTGGGACCAGGCTGATTGTGCTGTTCCCCTGTAGCACTACACAACTGGGTATGTTGCTGGCACTCCATGTGAGGCTGATAAAGCTAATAGTCCAGTAAAAAAAGCCAAAAAAGGAGAGAACTTACCGGCTGCCCGGGCTCATCGCCTCCAAGGATTCGGAATCCGAAGCCTGACTCTTGCCTCCGGAGGTGAACATCAATCTCTTTGTATTCTACACCTGGGGCAAAGAAGATGAACATTCAATATGGCAAATGTGGCAAATGTCACAGTTTTTGTAAACCCCAGTGGCTAGTTCTCTGGGAGTGAATAATGGGAGCATGGCCTTGATGTGCATACGGCTATAAAAACACAACATGATAAGCACATAGAAGCACAAGAAAGGGAGTGATTTTGAGGGTGGTGAACACCCAGAAAAATCTCACAAATTGAACAAGGAATGTGAATGCCCTGCTAAGAAGATGACTTTTAGAGGCCATTACAATGCATGTATGCTCCAAATTATACTGTAACTCGTGCCCCTGAGTATCTCAGTAAACCCCTAATAATTCCAGCAACAACAAAAAGATGTGTTTTGTTTAACAAATGTATGGGGGACGATTTCTGTCAGTGTTTGGTGCTTGATTTTTGATTTTCACACAGATTGAAGACATTTGTTAACAGCTGGTGGTGTCTCTCCAAATAGTGTATTAATCTGTTTTAAAATTCTTGTCATTTAAATTTGAGTTACCTGTTCCCTAGATGTTCAACTACCATACTTATATGGGCTGCAATGCTATTATTGGAATGCAAACCTATCTTAAATGATCATGCCACAAGCACGCCAAAGGTTAGGCCTGGAAGTGGTGTAGACTCGATATCAACTTAGTTGCATGCTAATTGGACCTGTTCCTGATACATTTGTGATCAAGTACAAATCAGTACTGAGACATTCTAATAAGAATGACAGACAGCAGTTACAGTATCAAATTTTATATAAAGAGTTAATAGGCAAAATACAGATACGCCATCAATAAATTTAGCAGCAAAAGCATATATTCAAAAGAATAAGTATTCAGTAAAGTTCTATATAAATCTGGCATAGATGTACCTTCTAAAGGTGGGAAGTGGGGTTCTTCGGGGTATAGACAAGTGCAAGTCCATTTATAGGACTTTGGACAAAGACTTTCATACATTCTACACAAGTACATGGTTGTCAGGGTATTAACCTATGAGGAATAGGCTAGTGGAACCATTATATTACAAAATACATTCAAGGATTCTCCCGCAGTAGTATTACATTGGATCTCGTCTTTCTTGCAGTTTATTCAAGTTTACACGTTGATACATTGTACACAAACAGGCTAAGATGGTTAGAACATCCTTGTTTAACATAAGTAGTGATCCCCTACCTGTGATCTACTATGTACAGAGTAAAGGAAGCAGAAGGCCCACGCCTAAATGAGGGACCATTGACAAGGGAAGGAATCCATTGTGAATGAGCTGTTTTGATAGAAATTGCTTTAGCTTTTCAGAATTAATGAACATGCAATCTGGCAAAGAACATTTTCAGTCAAGCAGCAAGTGCGTATGATGTATTGCATGTCTTTGACCCCAACAGCAGTGACTCACCAATGCAACATCCTGACCATTGCACTCAACGCCATTTCTTTGTCTGGGCATATTAACCATTCGTGCTCCAGAGATAGCACTTAAGGAGTGCCAGAGCCAAGACGAGGGACTAATCCTGGGCAACACAATAGTCATACTCAATGCAAGGCTCATAGTTGATTAAACGGCATTGAGATACTAGGGGTGCACACTCAGTTGGGGTGTGGGTAGTGCGAGGGGCTAACAATATAGGGAGTCAGAAGGCTTCTCGTAAAGCTGTTACTGCAACTCATCATGGATCTCACAGCTGGGAGCAGCAGAATATCACAATATCCCGGATATCTCATAATTAACACAACACACATCCTCTGAGAGCAGAGCTGTACAGTAATAGAAGCCACTCTGAGTGGGATTCAAGTACTGCAGTTTTCAGGGTTATGTTTGTGGGCATTCATTTGACACAAGGGATGACATTAAGCATTTCAATTAAGTTTCTTGACTCTCAACTTCTACGTTTTAATTAAAAGAGTGGTCGGAGCTCTATTATCGCGGGTTTGCAGAGATGCGCGGCTATTGTCTTAATGCTAAAGACACGGTCTTCACTGGAGAAGAAAAAAAAATGGAGGAAGACAGGAAAAGGAATTCAGGCAGGCGTTTTCTTTCATTCTGCCCTCCTCCTCCGATATACACATTGTGAAATTAAATGTTATTGGTACGTGCAAAGGCTATAGCCTCAGATGAATTTTAGTGCCACGATAAACACAGCTACATTCTAGTAAGAGACGGAGATTAATTCAGTTAAGCAGTCCTGAAGTCCTTACTTCGATGTCGAAATGTAATTCTGCATGAGTTTCAAACATTATTGGCAACACCTTTCGGATCATCAGTATTAATGTTTTACATTTTTTGCATAGCCTTTCCAAACTACAAATACTCTCAAAGTAAAAATGCTCCCCATGTGGAGAAAAAAGGAATGCAGAAGAGCTTTGTGAAATTTCAAAAATATCCTAAAACTATGCTCACTGATTTTCCAACAGGCCATACACTTTGAAAATTACAAAAATCAGAAACTATTGTGAGTGAATCAAGTAAAATATCCTAAATCTCTCCTTGGCGCATGTGGGTCATTCACCCAACTGGGCCAATTTCCCACCTGGACAGAACAATCTTGTGGGCCTGATGATATCAGGATCCTCCCTGATGTCTCTCTATAAACCTGCTTCTCATGGGAGACCCACATCCACCAGGGCCGTGAAGGACCTTCCTTTTCTATGGAAGGTCCCCTTCCTGCAGGCCCAGGCAGACTCCTTTCTCTCTCTCAGCAGGCATGTTACTAGGCATTTTAGGGCAGGAGCACAGCTCCAAACTTCAGATGATGTCACCTCACCTCTAGGAGAGTGACCGTCAGGTAGTCACCAGCTGTAGTTGCACAGAAGTCCTTTGAGTGCTCTGTGGAGTGCTACCTTCTTTGGTCATAAAGACCTTAAAAATAAATCACTGTGGGGTGGTTTGTGTCAAAGTCTAGACTCGGTGTGATCCGGGATGTGGACCCATTGTCTCAACTTGTAGAACTGATTTGGGGTGGTTATTCTTTCAAGTGTCCTTTTAAGGTTGTTTTCTAGAAAGAACAATTGTATAGAGTGAGACTTCTCACCACAGGTAGCACTGGAACTGTATCCATCCTGAGCACCCATAACAGAGGCACAAATGAGGTGTGTGGTTTCTGCTTATCGATGTCATCAGCCTGATTGTAGGAATAATCAGTGAAAAGTAAAAGGGCAGTCCTCACTTTGTGACTTCATCATCTTTCACAATAGAATCTGCGGCCCCACCCCTCAAGACTACTATCCAGAAAATGGCAATGCTCAGGAAGACAATTCAGCAGCTTCTTTATAACCAAAAGGGTCACAGAATTTCGATAGGCATCCCTGTCGCCATTTATCACTTCAGTGTCTGGAGCTCCTCCCTCCAGCGACAGGAATGTAAGCAATACACTTCCACTTCCTGGAGCTCAGTCCTTACTCTCGATCTTTTGCTTGGCTAGTCTAGGCAAAGTAGATTCCCCTGGCCTCAACTGCTCTAGCTCACTCACACAATGCATATATTACACTTGCTATACACACAAACACATTTACCATACACTCAAGATTTCAATGTAAAGCTCTGAGCATTCACATAGAAGTGCAACTTTACACAGATGGTCCTATGGACTTACAGCCTGATTCATGAAGTGAAATTGCGCCCGCAATCGCTGCGAAATCGCAAATGCGGGCGCAATTTCCGTTATCGGCATTCAACAACAAAATAGCGAATTCGCAAACACATATTTGCGAAATCGCTAATATATTCGCAGAATCCCAGCCGCTGAGCATTAGCGATTCCGAAAGAGCGACACACCACGGATTCTGCGATAATAATAGCGAAATCGCAAAATAATCGCTATCGGTATTCAAGAAAAATCGCAATTAGCGGAAAACCCAAAATTCGCATTTTGCACCGCGCAAAATAAGGACAACTCAAAGCAGGTGGTAACCATGAAAGCCATGGAAAAAAAACTTTCAAAAAACCGTTGTCCTATCACCAACAGGTACTGGCCTGACCAATCACACATAAGGACCATCAGCAGCAGCAGCATTAGGAGTCCCACAATGCCAGGAATGTACATGGTGGTGAGGCGTCGCAGGCTACAGCGATTAGCACGGAGGAGACGCAGGATCCAGGACAGGATATTCCGCCAGCGGGTCACCTTGCTGGGCCAAACCAGGGAGCAGATATATGCTAAATACAGGCTGAATGGGGAAATGATAATGCAGCTAATACAGGACCTTGACCCCCTGATGCAGCACCCAACAAGCCGTACCAATGCTGTGCCTACACATGTGCAGGTATTGTGTAGCCTGCACCTCCTGGCCTCCGGAAGTTTCCAGGGGGTAGTAGCGGCTGCTGGGGGAATATCCCAGCCCACCATGTCACGCTGCCTCCACACTTTTGTTGACGCCATGCTCACCCAGCTACACCGTCACATCAAATTCCCCGCCAGCCAACAGGAATTGGACGTGACAAAGCTACAATTCTACAATGTAGCCCATTTTCCACATGTGCTCGGATGTATAGACTGTACCCACGTCGCCATCTGCCCACCAGCTGGCATGGAGTATATGTTCCGCAATAGAAAGTGCTACCACTCCCTCAACATCCAGATGGTCTGCAATGCCAAGACATACATAACTGACATCGTCGCACGGTACCCAGGGAGTACCCATGACTCCTTCATTTTCCGGCACAGCGGACTCCACACACGACTGGTCAGGGGAGAGTTTGGGGAAGGACACCTACTTGGTAAGTACACTTTGACTGAAATGTCACATTGCAAAGATGTAACAGCGCAGCACAGGCAATCACCATCTGCTCCTCTCATTCAGGTGACAGTGGCTACGCCCTCCGTGAATACCTCCTGACCCCATACCTCAACCCTGCTACACCCCAGCAACGGCGCTACAATATTGCACACATACGGACAAGGAATTGCATAGAAAGGACATTTGGCCTGCTCAAGAGCAGGTTCCGCATACTGCACAAGACAGGTGGGGCCATGTATTACAGTCCTGAAAAGTGCTGCCGCATAGTGGCTGTCTGCGCAATACTACATAACATTGCAACCAAGCGCCGGATACCTGTTGACATCTCTGGCAGTGAATCTGAGGGGAACAACCGGCCACCTGCACATGCGCGCCATGTACAAGGGGAGAACCCAGCAGAAGGGCACAGACGTCACAGTGAACAGTTTCTAGTACAACCACTTCCATCACCCCACAAATCAACAATGCATGCAAAATGTAATGATGACACAACGCTAATGTGTGTAGGAAAATAAATGTATTTGTTAAATTCACAAAATGAAATATAAGGTTCAGTCCAAATAGCAAAATAAATGTACTTGTTTAAATTCACAAAATGAAATATAAGGTTCTGTCCAAATAGCAAAATAAATGTACTTGTTAAATTCACAAAATGAAATATAAGGTTCTGTCCAAATAGCAAAATAAATGTACTTGTTAAATTCACAAAATGAAATATAAGGTAGTGTCCAAAGTAGTCCAACAAACAGTATTACACCATACTGCTGTGCATGGCAGGCTTGACCTCAGCCTGTGCCATTGGTGAAGTACAGTTCTCTAGGTGTGCCTAGTGCGTGTTCCTCCATAGCGCCTCTGAGGGGCTTCCTCCTCCGGGGCTTCAGGCAATGGGGGGGTCCTGGTGCTGCGGGTGGGTAGTGGGGCCTGTGAGGCAGATTGTGAGCTCTGCCTGGACGCCCCCTCACTCGCATCATCACCCCCCACAACAGATGGAATAGGTGGAGGGTGAAGAGCCACGACGGCGGTGGTGAGGGTCTCCAGCACCCTCGTCATGTCCACACTGCACTGGATGATAGCGTGCTGCTGGGTCAGACTGCGCCGCCCCAAAAGAGATGTCGCATTTGCCGACACATAGCTCGCCCTGCTGTAAGTGCCAAGCTGGGTCAATAGTTGGCGGTGGTGCCGGCGTTGCCCACTGCGCACTCTCAACATGTCACGGGTGTTGGCCTCCACGGCTGCAGCAATGCGGGCCATTCCTTCTCCCACACCGGCCAGGTCGGACCTCATGCCTTCAATGTGGCCAGCGACAGATGCCACGTTGCGGCCAATATTGTGTAGTTGGAGCTGAATAGCTCCCTGCTGCTGAGCCTGGCGCTGGTGTATGCGCAGCATCCGTCTCTCGATGCTGAGCCGCGCCAGTCCATCAGCATTGGCCCGCCTGGTAGCTGCTGTGGAGCGCTGGCGTGACCTGCCACGCCTGCCCTGCTGGCCTGATTGTGAGGCTGGCCGCTGAGTGGACAGTGGCGCAGCCCCGGATGTTGAGGCGACATCTGCTGGGGGTAAGGCCGCCGGTGTTGCAGGTGAGCTAGTCGCAGGGGGTGTGCCTGCTGGTGTGGCAGTAGCAGTTGATGCAGGGGCCACAGGAGTGACTGCCCTGGCTGCAGCTCTGGGAGGAGCAGCAGTGGCAGGAGGCACAATGGGGGCTACCATGCCAGCGGATGTGGGCGCTGCACCAGTTGCAGGGAGGACGCTGCTGGTGGTAGTTGCTGCTGGTGCAGATGCTGCGGCAGGGGCTGGTGCCTGGGTAGGTGTTGTCACCTCCACCTCCGGGATGCCCTCATCAATCTCCAGCCTGTCACTGTCACTGGTATCGCCACCTGTGGGGGTAAGTGGTGGACCATTAGTTGCATGCATCTGGCAGACGTGCAGTTGCTACATGCATGCTGGGTGACATTCCCTGAATGGCAGTGGCTTCGTGTGCATTGGGACCTGACTGGCTGCATTGTGGTACTACAACATTGTGGCCAGACTACATCTCCCACAATGCTTCAGGACATTCTTTGATGTGCAACTATGGCATGCCTATGGGACATTGGGGGAGACTATTTGGTCATGGACATCCATAGGGGGCAGGGTCGCAGTCGCATGCCACTTACCTTGGGTGTCTTGTGTGGGGCAGGATGAGTCCAGTGTAGTGAAACCCACACAGGCCTCCCTCTCCAGGGTGTTCTCAACCTGGTCCTCCATGGCGGTGTTTGGTGGTACCGTTGGTCCTCCTCCTCCTGTGCCCGAGGACTCCCCAAGGCGCGCCGCCACCTTCTCCTAGGCACGGCCTCGGAGGTCGTACCACCGCTTTTTGAGTTCTTCCAGGGACCTGGCCGGCACTCCCACCGAGTTCACTGCTGAGGCTATCCCCTGCCATATGCGCCGCTTCTCCATTTCTGGGACCCTCCGTGAATTAGCGCCAAACAGTTGGTCGTGGTTGGCCACAACCCCCTCGATTAGGTGTTCCAGCTCCTGCTCAGAAAATTTGAGCTTTCTCTTTCTCCCAGACGAGCTGCTGGTCCCAGGTGCAGCTTCCTCAGCCATGGTATGGGTTGTAGATCTCTGGATCTGTTTACTTGCCAAGATGTGCTGCAGCTCTCCAATGTGCTCCCTCTCTCTGTGCCTCAATGTGCAAAATGGTGGTGGGAACCGGCAGCTTCCTGGTTGTGATGTCATCACTGGGCTCGAAATGCGACTTCCCGTTTTCCCGATCTCACGAGTTTGCGATCTCGCAAATAGCGATATCGCTATTTGCGAGATCGCAGTCCAGGCGCGGGTAGGCGGAAATAGCGATTAATCTGCGATTAATCGCAATTTCAATCGGATCGCTATCGGATTTTGCGATCGCGTGCGAATCGCTTTTTTTAATCGCAATTATTCATGAATTCGGATTTGCGATTTCTGAATAGCGAATCGCTATTTTTCGCTATTTCAGAATCGCAAATGCCGATTTTCATGAATATGGCGGTTAAATCCAAGGGACCCAGCTAAAAAGGTCTTACCCACCGCAATCTGCCACTCATGACAACAATAATAATCTACTATCTGTACTGATGCCATGATTGATGTGTCCCTCCAAGTATTCTCATAGTCAAGGACAGACCTAGGTATCCGCACGAATTCTTAGATTAGAGTGACACAAGTACCAAAATAAAAAAGTAAGGATACCAGATATACATTCAGTTCAACACTCAAGGCAGGTAAACTAGGCTGAATACCATGCATGGGACATTCCAGTCTCTAAACCCAAATAAAGCACAGATGATCCATAGCAAAGACCATTTCACACAACACTGAAGGCACAACCTGACTCCCATTACAGGAGATGGGAATAGACAAAAGCACCTGTATAATGAAAAGTACTTTTTTTGGGCAACATTGTACCATGATTTGTGCTGTATTTAGTGGTGAAAATGAGCCATGCCATTCTCTATGAGGCTCTGATCTATCAGTAGAAGAAAGGATAATCTGCGTATTATGTAATAAATTCTGACTCTGTCCCCTGAAAGGAGCATTTAGAAGAGAGGGCTGAGCAGAACTGTCACAACTATTTTGGTGCTGTTTCTGTTGTATATTCTTTCTAGTAACTGCATGTAACAAGAGTGGTAGCTAAAAGCAAAGCTACCTAGTGTGCAGTCAATATTCACACATTGTGGTTCAGAATTCCAGACTAGTGATGAGGTAAACGGTCAATCAAAATGAAAAGAGTTACAAATAACTCAACCCATGCATGTTTCAACTAAGCAGCTTAGATTCCAAAAGTTAGAGAAAGCAGGCACCTAGCTGGTACCATTTTGGCTATGTTGATCTCAAAAATGTTTTTTTAAAAATTGATGTTAGAAATTGGTTTTCTGGTTGGCTAGGGTATGTGCCTAAGCCAGGCAGAGCCTACCACTCTAGACAGGGTCAGCGCACCCCCTTGGTAGCTTAGCAGAGCAGTCAGGCTTATCCCAGAGACAATGTGTAAGGTGTCTGCGCAACACACACTCACCAGTGACACACTAGGCACCCCAAAAAAAGAGATTCTACACAAAGTTCTATAAAAAATATCCTTTGTATTATGCATATAAACACCTTAGACCACAATCACATGCATCACTTTGCCTACTAGGCAACTGTCAAGTCATCACATAGATCATAAATCACTTTGCCAACCAGGCTATTGTCATAACATCACAAGTTAGTGTAATCAAGTACATACTTACAGTTTGCATATGTCACCAAAACACATCACGGTACATCATATGCAGGTCCTGAACTGATACTCGCCATCCTCTCATTGCAAGGTATAAAACAACATAACCCACAATATCAGGTTATGAAATGCAGCGCTTAGGTTAGGCATAACACACACATCGCCAAACATAAATCACAAGAAATCCTCATAATTGTGTACTTATCCCATAAATATAGCGCACTTGTGATTCCCTTACATGTTATACAGTAATTGTCACAACTCCGAGTTTGCAGGAACGCCTTTACCTCTACTTCTTGAATAACAGTAATCCCAGTGATGGTCTCTAAAAGTGGAGAGTTCTTAAGAGGGGTCCCAGGCTCATACTGCAATGCCACCAAAGAACACATGCTCCCAGGTACAAGATCCGCACAGGCAGCTGCCCGTGATTGTGTGGAGCAGCTACTGAAACAAATGCAGTGTTTTTTTTAGAACAAAAACATGTGGGGGCAGTCTTGCAGGCTTTATCCCACACAGCCCAAATCACAGGAAGAGTGCTCCCATTCTGGCCAGTAACAGGGGTGGTGCATAGGGGCACAAACCACAGAATCCACACGGAAGGCTCATGGATTCCTCGTAGCATTTGGATTTGTCAGCTGTGGCCGCCTGCAAACAAGTGGTACGGCGACCAACACAAAGGTGTACTGCGCGGTCTCAAGTCCACTTGGGCCCGATGCTGGGACAAACCTTTCTAATTACAGGCAACCCACTATCGACCTCGTTGGGCTGCTGATGTCAGGGAAGAGATCCAGCAATGGTAGGTACAGCGCTGACCTCAGAGCAGGGCTAGACTGGGTACAGGAACCACCCCTGACAGATTGCTGCTCAACCACCCTGCGAGCGGGAAGGTGGGAAGGGTGGGAGGTTGCTAGTCAGAAGCACTGCTCCTGCTTTTGTTACAGGGGGCCAATATTGCAGCACTGCTGCGAAACCTGCCATAGGAAAAACCTGGCCCCCATAGCCACAAAACTGCCCCTACCCCTCTGGGCCACCAAGGCAACGGCTGGTGCCCTCTACGGCCAGTCAGGCTCTGCCTCTGTGAGTCTCAGAGCGGCTCCGGTCTCCATAGCAACATGGCTAAGATGATTGATTAGGGAGGCAGGGCCCGGGGCAATGAATCTGGTTGTTGCCTCCCGTGGTGCTGTGCATCAATAGAGACAATGGCTCTTTTGCCAGCTACCTCCTGCAGCCACTAACATACTTCTCCCCAGCCACGCTACTGCAGGGGAGAACAATGCTCCACTTCGCAAGCTCGTGGCCACGATTGAAGCTCTCACATGTGCAGATGAAGGAGGAATGGATAACACACGCTGTCTCAAAAATTGCAAGTGCTCCACGTGCTTAGGTTAAGGGCCAAGAGCCCAAAGGAATAAAGCACTCCCCAGGCGCTAAGTTGGTGATCAACAGGTGAAGCGCTTCTCGCGTGCTCTGAAGGTATCAAGCGCTCATCATGCGCTCTGCTGGCAAGGACAAGGGGCATAAGCAGCTCTCCTTGGAGAGCACTCGGGGCACCCAAGCAAGAGGGCAGGCAGTAGTCCAGCATACAGGGTTCTTTTGGGCATGTCAGCATAATAAGCAAAGGCTCATGGCGGTCCCTCCTGGCAGTATAACAGCTCCTCCTGGCAATGTGAAGATTGTAGAGCCAGCAGTATCTGTTTACAAGTCCACACAGTGTCTAAAATCAAGGGGTCACAGCCCCTGTACTTATACCCATAAAGTCTTTGTTCTGGTGGCACTTCAAACAACTTTAGAAGTGCACAACACCCCCATTCAAGCCCAGCCCTGGCTCTGGACACACTACAGGGGCAGAGAAAGCATTGTGAAAGGCAGGCACAGTCCTATTCAGGTGCAGGTGAAACTCCTTCCACCACTCTAAAAGCGGACCAGGCCTGTTCAGCATAACTATGAGTCACCCAGGGAAGGCTGGACGCACATTAACCCTCTTTTCACTGTCTCCGGTGAATGCACATCCCCAGCCCCTGTCAATCAAAAACTAGACAGTGAATACACAACCAGTCAGGGCTCAAAGAGACATAATCACAAAGAAATGCCTACTTCTAAAAGTGGCATGTCTAAAATAGTAATAACAAATCCGCTTTCACCAATAAGCAGGATTTATCACCACTACTCCAAACATACCAAACATGGCCTGCTACCCCTTTCAAATCAGAAATTACCAATGATACGCATATCAGGGAATTCCCATCGTAAACCTATGAGAGGAGCAGCCTCGCAGCAGTGAGAAGCCAAATAGGCTTTGTCACTACCAGGACATGCCACACAACAAAGGCACATGTACTAACGTTTACCTACATAACATTAAGGGTGGCCTATATGTAATAAAAGGGGAGTTTCAGATTTGGCAAATACTTTAAATGCCACATGACTGTGGCAGTAAACTGCGCACTCTGGCCCTGCCGCATCAGAGGCCTAAGGCATGTTTGAAAGGCTACCTCTGTGGGTGGAGCAGCATCACTGCTGGCCCGCTAGTAGCCTTTAATTTACAGGCCCTGGGTATGTAGGATACTATGGTTTATTTGACTTACATGTACATTAAATATGCTAAACTGGTGTAGACCCATCTTACCAAGTTTACATGAGAGAACACATGCACTTTAGCACTGATCAGCAGTGGTAAAGTGCCCAGAGTCATAAAACCAACAAAACAGGTCAGAAAAAATACAAGAGGAAGGCAAAAGGTTGACTGACTGAAGTACTTGTAAAGCGCTCGAATGCCGCGGCGTCTTGGCGCTGAGTGACTAGAGAGCAGTGTGAGCCAGTCTTAATACGAGGAAAAGAGCCAGGTTTTCAGTGCTTTTCTGAAACAAAGTTTAGATTTTTGTGAGCGCAGTGCAGGGGGTAGAGAGTTCCACAGTCTGGAAGCCTGGTAAGAGAAAGATCTGCCACCCCAGGTTCTGAGATAACCCTGCAAAAATGGTCAGGTTCAACAGTTGATCACCAAACAGACTGGCTCACTGTTGCTGGCATGAACCCGCCCTCGGGCAATAGCCAGTAGTTCTTATGCTGGACCCCATGCAATAGGCAGAGAGGTCATCTATATTGAGGTCATCACTGCAGGGCTAGAAGATGTTTATGGAAGACAATTTGAAAGCTATCTGCATGGTGGGTGTTTAAGATAAGAAATTATGAATTGACTACGAAGTAGAATATTAGCAAGAGAGCTAGTTGTGTTGGAGAGTTCACACCGGAACTGACTGGCACACTTTACTATCTACTGCTGTTCTGAAGACTTTAGTCTTGGGCAGCATCAGGGTGTGTGAGAATTGCACAAGAGACATGTCTGTGCAGAGTTCATGCTGGCATGTGATTACATTTCAAGTCTCATTTCAGGGAGCAGAGATCATTGGACTTGTGAGGCTTGCAGTGTTTACATTGTTCTTTGTTTCATTGGGAAATGGATGAGTCTTGCATCATGTGCTTAGTGTATGTGGGTTTGCATTTCCAGGTCTGGGAGTGTTCACACCAGTAGAATACAAGAGCAATACAACTCATTAGTTAGATTTATCAGGCCACGCAATATGCTATACATGCTATGCTATGTTTATTTCTCCTTGTTTTTCCCTCTTGCAGCTCACATAAAAAGAGGAAAATGCCTCAAGAGATTGTTTTTGCACAGGAAGGTGCGACTTCCTGCACAAATACAATCCTGCATGCAATGGAGGCACCTTGCACAATTGTGCAAGGGTGCATTGGGGCTAGGCAGCCTGTTGTGTGCCAGAGCTGGGAAAAGACAGGTATGCACTGTATTATGTTAAATACTGCTCATTCCTGACCTTTTTCAGCCACACAGTGCAGTAAGGTGGCTTGCTGCTTGGCGTTTTGATACATTTGCACCTAAATGTTTAAAGATACCATACATACTACTTCCTTAAAGGTTAGACTTTTACTATTCTACTCAAATTGCCTTCAATGGGATATTACCCCCTCATTTCTTAGAATGGAAAGACCTGACTGTGGGCATCTATAATTCATTATTTTCAAAGTAAATCAAGGTTTCTAAAACAAAGAGCTCTAAGCTCTTTAAGAAGTAGCTGCACAATATCAGTCTTCAACGAAAAGAAAGTTGGAACTGTTTAAGAATTAATAAAGTCACCATAAGGTACAAGGAAACTATAATTACTAGAAGCCAAAAAATTGCCTGTTCCTTATGATAAACTGGACCTTAGCCAAAATCATAGAAAAAAAGATGTAAAAACAAGTTTTCCTAAATACTTGCAAACAGGATTGGTACATAGTCTATTTCGTACTTGCTGTCTTCCAAATGCTGGCTGTGACATTCTTCAGAGGTTTCAGAGCAGGCGTGTGTGCCACATAAACCCGAATACAGTGTAAGGGGACATCCCAGTCCAACCGCTGACAATCGAGAAGGCATAGTGAGAGCTGGCGAGGATGGGAACTTTTCAGACAGTGCCTGGTGAATAGTTAACAGGGGCTCCTTTTCAAAAGTACAGCCACACATCTGCTGCCTATACCTCAAGGTATTTAAACATGCAGACATTACCACGAGCAGATGTACTTTAGAATGATATGCAGGCCAATTCTGCTGAGAAATGTCCGACCTCCTCATTCCTTTCCTACTTGTGTTTAAACATGTACGAACTGTGACAAGGGGATGTGCGTTTAAAAATGCATAAGCTGCAATTGTACTGGCTGAAATATCGTATTATGGTTCTGCTGCGGGGACTAAGAGCATTTTTATTGGGGCACCTAGAGAATACATACTGTAGTCTTCCGGCACTGTGCAAATATAGTGTACACAAAGATGTAGCTTCGGTGTTCAACAAATACTCATAGCAATGTGGTTATAGTTATCTCAGCATGGTTTATAGCACTTTGCAAAGAAACAAAGTTACTGTTGTTATTATTCTTGAGGGTAGAATGTAACTTTGTAATAATGACAGTCAACGTCTGGGCATTCAATGGATGTCAGTTGCTCACTGGACACTGATGAGGTGGGACGTGTTGGCCCTTACTTGTAGCAGGGGCGGCCTTAGGCATGTGCAAGCTGTGCACCTGCACAGGGCCACCAAACCCCACGGGCCACCACGGCAATATATATCCTTAATATAATAATCCTCTGAGGATGGATGCATATTTGCGTGGCGGCCCCTGGCAGGGATTTGGCGGCCTCCGGCTCTGTTCCACTTCCAAACACCCTGACCCCCCCCCACCCCCCCCCTCCCCTATTTGCTGGCCTCCGCGCTCTGCCCCACCCGGACCCCCTCTTCCGGGAGCCCCCTACCTGCGCTCCCTGCCCAGGGCCGCCATGAGCCTAGAGCCACCCCTGCAGTTGTAGCTATGAATAAAGTACACCTTCTACAATTTATTGCCTGGATTCTTACAACAATTTGGTGACGATTTAAACACACCTGATGTACGGTGGATGTGCATGGTGAAGCCCTCACTGGGTCTCCTCGATCATCAAGGACTGGAGACAGGATCATTTTCGGCAACTTTTTGGCAGTAATGAAGGGCGGTGATTGGGCCAAAACGAGTGTTGCGATAAAGGAGCACTATGTAAACATGGTAATGTCAGACGGAGTTATTTTAGGCAAATCAAAGGTACTTTAAAACTGACTGCTACTGATGGAGTCAGTTTGAATGCGCAAGTGTGTATAAGGATAACGCGTGCAGGCAGCGCCGTGCCGCATTCATCCTTTCAGGGCCGGACTGGTAATGGCAACGAGCCCTGGCAGATTGCTGCTCAACAGGCCATGGGAGGGGGGCTGCTAGCAAGAAGCACCACTCCCGTTTGTTTATAGAGGGCAGATATTGCATGATGCTTTTCCTAAGGTGAACAGGTTGATTCTGCTGGGTGGATTGCCCCAATAGTCATTGTAAGAATTTGAAGAGCAATATAGTGGTGGAGAGGTTTCTATTGCCCAAAATAAATGAAATGCTGACACACAGCAAGGGAATGAAGTGGTTCACGTTGATTGACATGTCTTAGTGTATCTTCAAATCAGGTTACACAAGTATAGTAAGAATTTAACAGTTTCCATGACACAATCAGGTTGCTTCTGCTGTATGCCCTTCAGAATCACTTTGGCGGCAGCTGTATTCCAGGAGTTATTGCACAAATTACTTAAGGATTTAACTGCCACTATTTTTTCCAGGATGATATATTGATTATGTGGGAGAGTGAGGGACAACGTGATGCTATAGTGAACATGGTACTGCAGGTTTTGCAGGATCATGTGTTAACGCTGAGTTCACAAAATGTAAATTCAAAGTAAAAGGTTTGAATTATCTTGATCACAAGATGACAGCTGGTGGCATAAAGCCTGATGTAGAACTCTTACGTTCTTTCAAGGATGCTCCTTCTCACATGAATAAAGACAAACTTCTGTCTTTCTCCTTTTTTGAGTCACCAAGTTTTACGCCATATTTCTCGACAATTTTTCAGAAAAGACGTACATCTTGCACCAGCTATAATAAAAACGGGGTGAAATTTGTTTATGAGAAGTGAGATAGAATCCAATTTTGAGTGTATAAAAAAGGGAACATTTTCTGGGTGGAGAATTTACATGGTTTTGACCTAAACCTGAAGTGTATTATCACTACAGATGCCAGCAACAGAGGCATAGGTGCTGTGTTCAGACAAAGAGATGACAAGAGTATTGAGTATATGGTGGATTTTGCATCAAGAGCATTGTCACTTTCCAAAGAGAGGTACTTTGCTATTGAAAAGGAGACGTTGGCAATTGTTTGGGGTTTAGAACATTTTAGGAATTTCATTTGGGGTATGTGATCGAGATAAGGTGTGACCACAAAGCTTCACTGAATGTTCTGACTTCAGAGGGTCTACTTATTGGCACTCTAGGGATAGCAAGAATGTCTGTGAGCTTAATGGACTTTTGGTACAGTGTATTTTATCTTCCTGGTGTTACAAACAAGGTGGCTGATTGTTTGAGCAGGTTACCACTACCATTGGAAGAAATTTCCAAGGGAAGCTGCGATGAAGTGAGTATAGGATGGACGTGTGGAGAAGATGAACGCTATTTCTAAAGAAGAATGGAAGAAAGCCTGTGAAGATGATCTGATGTTGGTTGATGTAAAATAATTTGTGGTGGAATGCTGGCCAGATAAGAAACTTTTGAAAGCAGTATATAACATTTTCTGGGAGATATGTAAAGAAATGACGGTGACAAATGTGAATATTTTGAGAGGTGTAAGGGTTGTGCCACCCAAAAATGTAAGAAGTACTTATGTCAAACTGTGCCATAATGGACATTTGGACACAGTGAAAAGTAAAAAGAAGATCAAAAATAGTTACTGGTGACCAGCAATGGATGTGGAAATGGAAAGGATTGTGGAGAATGTAATTTGTGTAAAGGAGCTGACAAGTCTCAAGTGGTGGTGAGACCACCTTTTTATCCTGTATTGTGTCCTGACATGCTGTGGGAAACTATTGGTGCAGACATTACGGGCCCAGTGTATGAAGAAGACAGTAGTACTTGGCATGTATTAGTAGCCATGGACTACTTTTATAAATGGGCAGAGGTTGTATTTATGTGTAATGCAAATGCTGAATCAGTGGTGACATTCCTGGATGATATTTTCCAGAGGGTGGGACTTCCCAAGCGTGTTGTGTCAGATATTGGAGTACAGTTCAGGAGTGATTCCATGATGGAGTTCTTACTGCGCAACACGGTTGAACAGAAATGAACTTCTTCATATCATCCCAGTGGCAATGGAAAATTTGAGAGGTTAAATGGAGTGATTAAGGGATCACTGCATATGGCTAAGAGTAGGAAATTGAATTGGAAGGTGAGTATAAAAAGGACTATCTAGATGTACTGTACTACTAGGACTGTTAGGGTTTAGCCCGTATCATGAGGGGTAGAGTTCCCTACATGAAAGATAATCATGGATGGCAAATCAATTCGAGATTGTTGCATTGGTCTCTTGTTCGGGTATAAGGAAAATACGTTGGAATTTATAAAACATACTGGGACTGCAAGAAGGGTGTCAGAGAGTGTAAGATTAAGGAAGGTGATATGGTTAGAGTGAAGTTACCTTTTAAGGTCAGGAAAGGAGACTCCAGGTTTTCAAACTCTTTGAAGGTTTAGGAGATTTTCACAAATTCTGCAAGGTTGAGGGATGGTAAGGCTTGGCACGTTAGCTGGTTTGTGAAACGTAAGAAGGAAAGTGATGAGAAAGAAATAGATTTGAAGAAGCATTACTGGCTAGATGAATTATGGATGTCTGGAAGGGGTGGTGCGTTTAGTAGATCTGATGGTCTTCAAGTTAAGAATGGTGGTTGTGTTGATGAGAATTTTGCAGGTGGTATAGAGGTTGATGGTGGTGGTGTTGTTGCGGGGGTGAAGGTTTAGATGGTAGAGCCAGGATGATCAGTTGAATAGCAGGTACTGAAGAGGAACCAAACGATCTGCATACTAGCAAAATTATATCAGATGAATGTATACTTGTATATTTGTGTTATTTCCTGTATTTTTATTAAGCATTTATCCATTTAAATTTTTAAGTATTTAGTATTTTTAACCTGTGCTATAGTGCTGTTATTTCCTGTGTTATTGTGTTAAGTATTTTTTTACTTAAATTGTGTTATCACTGTATTCAATTTGTGTAAGAGGGAAGATGTGCTCTGTTTATTCTTCAAAGTAGAATGTAACTATGCAATTAAGACAGGGTACACCTGGGCATTCCACGGATGCGGGTAGCTTACTGAATGCTAATGAGGTGGAATGTGTTGGCCCTTATTTATAGTTACAAATAAAGTACACCTTCTACAAATTATTGCCTGGATTCTTGCAACAGTTACATTTTAAAACAAAGACTGGCAAACCCAATAGGCCTGGCTTTCATCTGATAATGTGTGCACCGGTAGATCATTAGAATGAAAAACATCAGAGGAAACCAGGAGGAGGAGCAGAGATGTATATAGTTGTAAAATAGTCTCCCTTGTAGTTCAATAGAAGCACTCAAGTGATGGCAGAAGGATACACCCAAACCGCCAATAGCATTTGTGTGAGGGATTAATATTCCACTGAGCCTAAGTCGGGACGTGAATGACAAACTCACAAACCAGTGGCTGAAAGAGGCTGTTCAAAGGAAGATAGTGGTTAAAATGGCCAGTCTCAAATTCCACTCTTTGACTATTTCCTAGCAATAGGTCTGATTGACAGCTGAACGGTGAAAATCCAGACCTAACAATGCAGGACAATAGGAAGTATAAAGCCACTGATGAGGGAGTACAGAATGAATGGATAGCGCTAGACAGCAGAAGGAGGAAAAAAAGAGGTTTATAGAAAAGCACTACTTTGATTAGTAGATATCTGCTTTCCGCAGGATAATTTGAATAACATAGGCGAAATGCCACAGAGAGGTTGGTGCATTGTTCAGTCCTCCTAAACATTAGGGGTGGGTGAAAAATTCTGCTTCACCAGTTTACACACTCCGAGCTACGCAATTATCGTGGAGTTCTGGCAAAAATTGGCCAAGAGCCGTGTGCTGGAGGTTTTTCTTGTGTGCAACTCACCTACATTAATTTGACAAGCAAGAATTTGGATCCCCTAGTACGATCTTCGGGCTCTAGAATGCCAGCGGGTTTCTCAATGTGGGTGGTCACTGACGTTCGTGCCTGTTAGTGTTGAGAGTGCTGCTACTCGAGTAGAAAATCTACTCAAGCAGCAGGAAGATGCAGTGCCCTCTGGTGCACCTCGTGGTGCAGTTAGAGCTCATTTAACAGTGTGGAAGAAGCTCCCAACACTAAAAATCAGTGCAAACATCACAGCATGACGAATTCTGCATGCTCACAGAACTTTACAGAATCCCGCAGAGTTTTATGTAACTCCGCAGAATTCCATGGAGTAAAGTAAAACGCCACGACCTCTGCCCACTCCTACTAAACCTATTTGATGCTCGTTAGAGAATGATGGTAGCCAGCTTGACCAAAGAATATTCCAACATTTAGAAATACAATCAAGTTAATACCCAAAATATTAAGGGATGGGCATATCATTGTGGAAGTTTTGTTAATGGAGATTCCACCAGTGCAGCCATGGACTAGTCAGATCAGAGGAAATGACTTAGAGACAGTGAATCCTTGTTGGAAATGGGTCTGGAATGGGGAAGGTTTAGAAGGAGTAAAACACAAATAACATTCTTATTGATTCTGCTATGCATGTTCTATCTGTGAGCCAGGCAATCTATTTTTAGGATGTAGAACGTTATTTAATTATTTGGTGGTTTTGTAAAGCACTGAACATCTTCTCAGGGTGCTGGTAGTGAGGTGCAGAAACACTGGAGAAAAGCAACAATGGATAAAATGCAGGTGAAGCAGAAACTGCTCAAGTAAAATGAGATCCTCCGATGTAAGAATAATATTGTCTCAGATGATGGAAAATAATAGTCAGTGAGGTCAGAGTGATTAAAGGCCAGCCTGAGCTCTCTGACTGACTGTAGTAGTGAACGTTGTTTGATGGTTCAGATATTAAGTTGGCTAATGTCAGGAGGGCCAGGAAAATAATGGAAGAGAACAGGTGAGTCTTAGATATATTCTCAATTATAAGATGTCTCTTATTAATCTCAGTTGCTGAAGAATGCAATTCTAAAGGAATGTGCCATGTATGGGGAGGGATCTTCTGCCATGTTTTAACATGTGTGCTTAGGGGAATGTGCAGGTTGAAGGTTTGGAGAAGAGGATTGCAGGCCCTTAAGAGGATGAAAAGCCTGAAAAGGTTTAAGGCCTGATTTAAAGTTTGAAGTAGGAGTCACTCCCTCCCAAATCAGACATATCTCCCATCTGCCTTATTAGAAGTGCATTATACGCCATGACACTTGTAATAAGGTGATATATAATATCTGCAAAGTTTGAGATGAAGTAACCCATCCACCAGATTCTATATCAGTCCCTTAGTCAGGTAACCAGGTTGGGTATGACAATGGCTTGGATATTGGATTAAAGGCCACCAATTTAAACCCTATACCACATCAGAGCTCGCAGATATTTGGAATTTTTTTTTTCTGATTACAAAGATCCTTTAGCCTCAATGGACATGGAAACCATATGACAACATGTGGCTCCGACATAGTCATCCTCTACCAGCTTGAATGACCCTTACCTAGACATACATCTCAGTCTGTCTCACATTCAGTGAAATGCAGCAGTGTTCGGTGTGAAAATCTAAGTGATGGGCATTCACATGTGCATGGCTCATGAGAAAGATCTGTCCAGACGCTCAGTATTAGTAGCAAAGGTAGCACATTCTTTTCACCCAGATGTTAGGTGAATATATTTCCCTTTTAATATGTGGAGTAGAGAGTTGCCTCTCCCACCTCTGACTCCTATGAAAGCAATCAATAAGGAACTCAGAATATCGTACATGTTAGAGTGAATGTTTGAGGGACAAACTTAGGGATCATTTAAAGAAGAGAATATCTACTACTTTTTTTAATATTTAACTTCCAAGAACCATTATTTAAGGATCGACTGGTTTGAGAGAACTCTACCTTAGCTTTCTTCTGATTAGTTTATGAGGAAGCCACATTAGAAATTAAGATTAGTCAGGTCTGCCACTTCACGTTTGAGGGGTATTTAAAGATAGATAGAAAATATGTCGTCTGTATGGCAAGATACTCGGTTACATATAAACATTTATTGCCCTCTTGTTAAAATAAACATAGGGAAGTCTTATTTGAAAGTTGTGATAAACGTGGACGAGGACCATGATACCTATAAACCTATATTTGTGTTAGGAGAGCCTTACAATCATCTTTTTCTTCAAATGCTGTGGACTGTTTGACTCTGTCATGAAAAATTAGCCTAATTCCATGATAAGATTTAGATGGACTGCATCATGAATTTGATGTATGTAGTTACGAGGTGTTATGGGATAATGCATTTTAATGCTAATTTGTTGCCATGGGAGAGCTGAGAACACTGCACAAGAAACTACTTTTGATTAATTAAAAGAAGAAATTAATTTAAGGACGTAGTTACCGTGTTGTTAATTCCTGGCATCTCTGTTTGTCCAACATATCTGCCTGTGGCATGAGGAAGGCACCTTTGACCCTTGGTCTTGGATGAACATTATCAGACAAGCATGTCTCCCCTGGGATTGAAGATCACAATTCGGTTTACATCCATAGACTCCTTATAGTCTTAATATGACTTTTGGAGCGACATGAGACTAATCACACATGTGAAAAATGTGCCACCAGTCCAGAGCACATCTCACCAGAGTGACATCCCTCAAAGTAATTTGGCATCCATTTCCCACACCTGAGAGACAGGAGTTCTTAATAGCCAAAAGGCATTTCTTTTCATCTTGTGAAGATTATGCTATGCAAAAAAAGTATTTGTTAACCAATTTTTTTGTTTACTGCGGCTTCCCCTAAATATTTCCCCAGATTTACGGGCAGTTTTTCACAATTCCGGCGAAGAAACTACTGGTGCTTTCCGCCTGCTGTGAGTAGGTGCAAAACGTCAGTAGGGCTGCTGATATGGGGGGGGGGGGTTGGACTTGTTGAATGGGGAGGCACAGGTGACCGTCATGTTTGGGCCATCCAGGGAAGCATTACATGCTCCTCCGTACTGCATAAGGCAGTGTGCCCATCTGTGCAATGCTGCTTGCCGCTGCACCAGCCCATGCAGCCGGGTTCTGAAACACTTTCAAATTGTGTCATTTCACACAGAGTTAGCATTCCAAGTGAAATAAAACAACTCATTAGGGCAGTTAGTGCGGGGCAAAACTATTATATCTACAAAACATGAAATAGATTTGTATCTTCGGATATGTAAGACTGGTAATAGTAACTTCTCTAAGGTACTGCAATTTAGTATTTTAAACCAGGTGGAATTGATCAATAATGTTTGCTTTCTTGTACCAAGAAAGCGGGGAATTTTCCTTTCATCATTGAGGACAGCCATTTTTGTAATCTTTAGTTTTCCATGACCTTGCTCATATTTAATAGAGAAAAATCCAATTAGGTGATAAGGTCTTTCTTACGGCCGATGTAAGTGCTAATAACATGTACTCCTAAATCAGAGACATCTCTGTGCTCAGTGCAAAATCGAGTAAATTAGCTCACAATGAAAAGATTAGGGTGTCAAAACTCCTTATATAGGGATATCCAATTCCAATTCCAAAAATTCTTTATTTCGGCCACATAGGCCATAAAAGATGCAATAAAATACAATACATACATATATTACACAATAAAATACAGTATAAAAAATACACGGTATTATCTATAAAAAGTCTGGGAGACTGCAGGGGTAAGGACTGCACAGCTGTACCAGTTCAGGGGGACATTTTGTTCCTTATTACCCAAGCTGCCATTAGAAATTTTGAGACAGCAAAGACAATATGTCCCAGGGTATTGGTTTTCATGACCCTATAAGCTTGTTGATACTCCCGAAAGCCCAGGTTACGGCACATCGGTGCTATCCATCGCTTCCTGGGACTCTGGTACGCGTGGCAAACAAACATTATGTGCAAATCATCTTCATCCTTGGTTTTGCAGCAAGGACAGAGTTTGTCACCCCCTGTGGACCATTTGTAGGTGAATACTTTAGTGGGGAGTGTGCCAAACCTCCATTGCAGGAACAGTTTCCTCGCCAAAAGAGGAAAAATAAAATCCATAAAAGATTCAAAAAGGTAAGAATTTTTGGATTCAATAAAACGTCCCGTCAAGGTGCCACTGGTATGGGCATTATCCATGTCAGCCAGATTTTTGTTTCTGTAGAGCTGGGCAAGAGTTTTACGCGTGATCCTTTGGCAACCCTGAGCTGGATCATCCCAGAGGTCTGGCAAGTTCAAACTGAGCAATTCTGATTTAATATAAGCCAGCCAGGGAATATTGTTGCTGCCATTCAGCCTCAGAACATGGGTGAGGTCCTGCCTGTAGTGATACAGTTCCTCGGTAGACCATATCCGGTGCCAAAACTTCACGGGTTTCGATAGGAGATCTTCAGCAATGGAATGTATCCCCAAATCCAATCTTAGGGGGAGGAGTGGCGTGCCTTGCGGGAGAGCAAGTAGGCGTCTCAAAAAACTGTTTTCCACCGCTGCCAATGCCTTCCCTGCTTTGTGACCCCACAACTCGCTGCCATACATGGCTGCAGCCTTCGCTTGGGATCTGTATGTTTCAAGGGCCGGGCTTACAGGCTTGAAGGTGGACTTATTTACCACCTTCAGGAGTGCACCTGCTAGCTGGGATAGTTTCAGTCTTGATCTCGCTATCTGGCAGTCCCAAGCTAAGTTTTCTTGTAGCGTTACCCCCAGATATATAAAGGTCGAGACCCTCTCAAGACTAACTCCCCCCAGTTTTGGGTTGGGTCTGGTTCTGGCAGGGGGATTGAAGATCATAAACTTGGTTTTATCTGTATTGACCTCCAACCCATGTTGACGACAGAAAAGGCCAAAACCATTCACAACCCTCTGGATCCCCATGGGGGATTTGGAAAGCAGGAGGGTATCGTCAGCAAACATAATTGCCGGAACCCTCCTGCCTGCCAAAACCGGGGCATCATTGTCCTCAACAGTGTCAAGATGCTGAATGACGCTGTTGATGAAAAGACAGAACAGGGTCGGCGCCAAGACACAGCCCTGTCTGACTCCTCGGCGGACCGGAAATTTGCCCGAGAGCTTACCATCCCTCCCACACCTCACTTGGGCATAGTTGTTTTCGTGCAGCCTGATGATAATGCTAAGGAGGTGGGGGGGCACTCCTAGCTTCTGCAGAACCTCCCAAAGTTTCCCTCTGGGAACTAGGTCAAAGGCTGACCTCAGATCCACGAAGACCATGTACAGTCTCCCTCCCTCTATAGTTACCGTCTTCCAGTATAGGAGAAGAAGGCGGAAGATCTGGTCCATGGTTGACGTGTTCTTTCTGAAGCCAGCCTGGAGGGGGCTCATAATGTCATTGTCCTCCACCCAGTCCAGGAGGTGATTAAGGATGAGGCGTGCAAAGAGCTTTTGGGGTACATCTATTAGGCTAATAGGCCTGTAGTTGGCGGGGAGCAGAGTAGATCCCTTCTTGTGGATCGGAACAATCTCTGCCCCCAGCCACGACCCAGGGATTGACATACCTCCTAGGATGGCATTGAAAAGAATAAGAAGGTATGGACCCCAGATGTCCATATGATGCCTAAACAGATCCCCAGGTAGCCTGTCCAGACCCGGCGCCTTCCCCGATGATAAGTGCTTCAGGGCTGCCTCCACTTCCCCCAGGGATAGTTCCATTTCACAATCCCGTGTGCCACAGGGCACAAACAGGGCTGTGACAGGGCAGAGGTTGGTGTCTTGATAGAGCTCCCCATAGTGGGCCTCCCAAACCTCGGGGGCAATATTGGGTTCCACTGCTTTTTTAAGTTCCCCTGTGCCATTATTGACAAGGGCCCAGAATTTGCGGGAGTCCCTAACTTTTAGGGCATCATGAAGATCATGCCAGTGATTCCAGTCCCACTCGGTCCTGGCAGTTGCTAACACAGCTTTGTAGTATTTCCTAAGGTCACGTACCTTGGCCTTGTTTGTCCCCTCTTTTATTGCAGCAATGAGCTCAGTCTTTGCTGCCCTACAAGAGGAGGTGTACCAGGTGGGAACATGGGTCTTTTTCTTTCTATTGGGCACCACCGGGTAGAATACCTCAGCCAGATCTCTTACAAGATCCTGATGGATATCGCCCAGTTTCTCATTGTATTCCGAGGTTCTTGGTGCATTTAGAAGTGCATCCACCTCCATGAACCTTGGGAGTGCCAACTCGTATAGCTTGCTAATGGTCTCTTCTGAGCTCACAAGCTTCCCCCACTTGACCCTGCGCCTATTGGTTGTAAGGACCAATTCCCCCGTGTCTCCCCCTGGGTTTTCTGCCACTTCGCCCACTAGATGGATGGGCCACTGAATATTTAAACAAAGGGCATTATGGTCACTATCTGACCTGTTTATTACCCTGAAGTCGAGGACTTTGGGCCAGAGTGTAATGTCTACCATGATGTAATCTAGCCTCGACTCGTGACCCCTCCTATTGAAGGTACACACTGAGGGAGTGTCGGAAGGGGTACGACCATTACAAGCCCTCAGTGCGTAGTTCAGGGTTAGGGACATAAGCTGTATTGCCAGGGGGGACCAAGCTTTGGGATAGGGGGAGGACGAGGGTGGAACCCCCCAGTAATCATCCTCGGCCGTGAGGGCACCCTCCGCCATGCCCTCCAAAGGTTCAAAGTGGCAGTTGAAGTCTCCTCCAAGCACCACCCTGAGATCTCCCGGGAGTTGCCCCAGGAAGGAGGACAGATCATTTAGGGTTGGAGATTCGTTTGGTGCGGCAACCGGTCGCGAGTAGACGTTCACAATAGCCCAAGATGGTTTACCAGGCCATGTGAGCCGGACACACTGGATGTCCTGCGAGAACGTGTGCACCAGTTCCGCCTGACACCCAGCGTGGCTCGCGATCCAGATTGCCAGACCACCTGACGGCCTCCCCTTCCCACCCCATTTGGCAGGGATTTCAAATACTTCAAACCCGCTCCTAGTTGCGGTGTCCCTCGCCCATGTTTCCTGGAGAAGGAGGATGTCGCTACTGCCCACTAAATGATCCCACTCCGGTGTGCCTTCCTTATTTGCAATGCCCGCTACATTCCATGAGACAATTCTCACGCCCTGATCTATTGGTGAGGGGCCTTGACCTACAATAGGGGGTTGACCAGGGGCTGTGGGTGGCTGAATTCCTAGCAAGGCAGTAGTGCACTCCGTGATAGCGGATGGACCAGCCAACTCCGCCCCCCCGCATTGCAGGGTGCGGTCAGTCCCGTTGTTGTGATGAGACCCCTGTAAGCCCAAACTGTCACCTCTGCTAAGCGGTCGGGCTTTGGCATTATCCTGCGAACCGTGTTCAGTCGCAGGGGCTGTAGCCATTCCCACCCGATTGTGCACCTCAACTGTAGCATTGACCTGCAGGCCCGGTTTAGTCACAGGGGCTATACTTTCTCCCACCTGACTTAGAGCGTCATGCACCCTCTTCCCAGGGCTGGAGGAGGTCTCCCTGAATTGTGGTCAATCGACCTGGTCTAGGCAGGAAAACCTATTATGGTGTATGAAGTTTGCCTGGGCATGTGGTGGGTGGTGCCTTGGTCTATAGCGTGAGCCATCCACAGCAAAACCTACTCTAGTCCACCCCTTCTCCCCCCCTACCTCACTAGTGCTTACATTTGGGTAAAAGTATGAGAGGGGGACAAGTTCAATATTGGACTTGTCAGGCCTTACAAGCCAGTTGGAAATGTAGTTAGCTACATGGGGGCTTTTAAAGCTTATGATGATACAGTCCCCTGCCCTGTTCTTTGGGGTGTGACCAATCCAAGGGATCCTCCTGACCATCAGGACCTCGCCTTTCAAGTTAGGAGGCAGCGGCCTGTTGATACTAAGCCAGCTTATCACCTTGTTACGTAGCGAGTCCTGGGGCTCCCTCATGTCACCAGTTAACTCAGGTACTCCCACCATGATAACCGTATATGGGACTGCTTCTGGGGGCAGATTCACCACCCTGCGCCTGTCAAAATGGGGAGCGGGACCATCAGTGGGGCCGTTAGTAGGGTTCGCTCCTCCCCCTATCTGTGGCGCAGGAATTTGCTTTGATCTCCTAGGGGCCGGGACAGGGGGCCTAGGTGCCGAGGGTAACAGAGGGTGCGTCTGGGGGACAGGTGCACCGTCTGTACCTGGCAGCACCCTGTTGGCGCCCTGAGGTGGTGCAGCGGGCCGCAGACTATTCCCCATGGAAGCCCGGGGGACTGGGGGGGCATTTGTCACATTTGTGGCTGACCCAGAGCTATTCCTTAGGTGAGTACTTTCCAGTGCCTTCAGTCTGGACTCTATGGCGTCCAGTTTAGCTGCGATGGGGTTTAGCAAGTTCTTCATGATGTCTGTGAGTGATTTGATTAGTAAATCAGTGCTAGAAGAGGTTGCCCCGCCGAATACAAAAGGGCCCGGGGGCAGGGATAAGGAGGCGGGAGCTGGAGAGCCCATGTGATTCGACCTGGTCCTTGATATGTTGAGATCAGGAGAGGCAGAGATGTCTGTAATGTCAGTCTGGTTTGGCTCTATTGTATCGACTTTGGCCCTCTTTGCCTTCTTTGCTTTCCTGGACCTTTTCCTTTTGGGAGGCTGTTCCACTCTACTGCCTACCGGATCTGTAAGCAGGTCGACCTGGCCTGCGTCTTGCAAGACTGGTCCCCTACTTTCCAGAATGGTAGGATGGTCCGAGATCCCAGATAGCCGAGAGGAGTTCCTGTCCCTCTGCATCAAGGGAGTCCTTAACTGCTGGAGGACCGACTCGATCGTCTGATCGATACTGTCCATTAATGACATATGGGTAGCATCCAGTGGGATTGGTGTACTAGCGTCTGTGGAGAGAGTATCCCCCTGATCCAAAAACACACTTTCCGAACCCATCTCAAGGGGCGCCTCTGTAATAGACGAGCATTTACTGGCTAAGTTGCTCGCCTTAGGGAAAAAGTTTTCCAGGGTGCTTGTACCTTGTTGGGCGGACTTGCTTCGTGAAGTTCTGGTCGCCATTATGAGATATGTGAGGGAGGCTACAGGGCCGGGAGCGTCAGAGGGGTGGCCCGGTCCGGTCTCTGCCGGCCTCTAACGGCCTAGAACGGCCCGCTCTTTGCCCGGTCTTCGCCCCGGTGACCGCCCCGCGCGCGTCCCGCTACGCGCGTGAGGAGGTTCTCCTAAGTATGACAATGGGGCGTGGCACTGGGAGGGGGCGCGAGGCGCGGCGGGAAGAGGAACCAGCTGGCGCTGCCAGATGGACTGCTGGTCCTCGCAGTCCCGCTCGCCTCCGCCTCTCACCTCCGCTGCGGCCGGTCCAAGAATCAACAATCCCCCAGCTGTGTGGAGGCACCAAACCACTCCTGTGGCAAGGAAAGCAGGCAACAGTCCAAACTCCTCACACGAGCGGCTCCCGCGGAGCGGGGGCCGCGAGGAGTAAAAAGCACTTTCAGGCAGGGGGGCGTGGCACTGGGAGGGGGCGCGAGGCGCGGCGGGAAGAGGAACCAGCTGGCGCTGCCAGATGGACTGCTGGTCCTCGCAGTCCCGCTCGCCTCCGCCTCTCACCTCCGCTGCGGCCGGTCCAAGAATCAACAATCCCCCAGCTGTGTGGAGGCACCAAACCACTCCTGTGGCAAGGAAAGCAGGCAACAGTCCAAACTCCTCACACGAGCGGCACCCGCGGAGCGGGGGCCGCGAGGAGTAAAAAGCACTTTCAGGCAGGGGGGCGTGGCACTGGGAGGGGGCGCGAGGCGCGGCGGGAAGAGGAACCAGCTGGCGCTGCCAGATGGACTGCTGGTCCTCGCAGTCCCGCTCGCCTCCGCCTCTCACCTCCGCTGCGGCCGGTCCAAGAATCAACAATCCCCCAGCTGTGTGGAGGCACCAAACCACTCCTGTGGCAAGGAAAGCAGGCAACAGTCCAAACTCCTCACACGAGCGGCACTTTACTCCATGTCACTAGGGGCAAGATGTTCCAGCCCCGGTCATGTATTCAATAATATAATGTATTTTGAAAGTTATAGCTCTTGTACAACTCATATGCAGGGCCGGCCCTAGGCATGTGCAAAGTGTGCACCTGCACAGGGCCGCCAAACCCCAGGGGCCGCCACGACTAGGATCGGAAGGATCAATGATACAATGCAATGACTCGCATCGCGTGGACATCACCTTGTAGGTGTGTAATATGTGCACGGCCCCTTAATCCTGACCATAGAACAAACCGCCGGCAGCAGGATAGCTTTGCCTGCCACACTATTGCTTGTCTTAAATCAGCGTATATTGTGGGCTCCTAACACCATACTGATACATGTTCCCGAACGCTAAATTGCTCCCCTTCTCATGTCACGTTTGTGATGATTTGTAAAACAGTTCAGCAGGTTAGTGCACCTGCAGAGGATGCCTTTAACTGAAAGCTACAGGTTATAACCCCCTTAACGACTTGTCATTTCTTTTGGCTGGGTAACAAGGATCGGACTGAAACTGAAAATAGGCCTTGGCTCTATAATAAAGGTGTCCCACATTAGTGAATGAGTAAACTACAAACGGACCCCTTTTTGAACAGTGGGTCATTTTGAGAGTGTAAAGACAAGCTGAATAAGTGTTTTGCAACGTACGGAATACTGAATTGATTTGTGCTTGCGGCAGACAGGGTTTGTTTTAATATCAGGAAAAGCAACAATAAAAACCTGCCCTGCATACCATAAAACAAGACCGCAAATAGCACACAAAAACGGCCTATACACTGAACTGTCATACCAGCCTTTCAGACACTTCCTGATTGCACTACATGCCACTCAGACCCTGACGTGGCTACTGAAGTAGGATGCAAGCAGTGGCAACACTCTGTGCTCGCAATTAACCCATAAAAGGCCCTTTAGTATGTGATGTAGATATGCCCAGGGTTCCATACACCTGAGTCATGCCATATTTTAACATTTTTACAAACTATTCAAGTAAAGTGGTTAATTTCACACTAAAGGATGGGCCTCTTTAATTATCGGTGCCCTACTGAAAACAGGAGGCGTGTCCCTTTAATAAGGTCCACTTTACTCCCATTTGAAATCTTCCCCCTTTGTCATTCGTCAGGTGTCTCGGGGACAGTGCTGCTACGAATGATTCAGGCTAATGTAAGCCCTCTGACTTTCCCGAGGGTATGCTGTGACTGGGGCTGAGATACATTTAGTACAACCTCTAACGTTGTACAACAGCTGAGGGCAAAGGAGAAATGTGCTAAAACTACACCGACAGAACTAACCTGTGTCGCTGCTGTTGAAGCTGTAGAGTGCTTTACAGCTCCCGGGACTTGGGCAGGCGGCTCCACCTAACAGGGCGCACATTTTTCCGACTTATGTTTTTTAATCGTAATTACTGGACTATGGCGCTAAAGGTCTCTGGTCGAGTTACTTAGACCTGATTGGAAGCTTCCAGAGCTTAGGCTGTCTCGTGTGCCACCGAGTGCAGGTCCGGTAGACGCTTGTTATCTCGTGTAACCAAGGGCTCGTCCTAGCATTAGTGTCATGTCACGCCATCTGTGCACTGACTACATGACTTTGTGTCGCCAACGCATATTTCCACTGGATTCAATACATCAGTGCATTCTGGGAGTTGTAGTAATGTTTTCACACTAAAACCAATCTGATTGTCTACTATAATTCAATAGCTTGAAAAGGGAAAGTGCTGGTCTGGAAATATGGCTTTCTATTAGTACGAGCCATGTTGGTAACTGGCCACCCAAGGCCAGTAGAACGTGTACTTCCTCCTTGTGGCTCGTACATGGTTTAGGTTTCCATGAAGATTTAGCTGCCCGCTAAAGAGATAACTTTTCTCGTTATATTTAGGTTTGACTGCTGGCATTTTTCAGGACTTTAAGTGGGATGAAAAAACCCGGAGGTGGGGTCTTGCAAAGCGGTGTGGCCGATGAAATTAAAGACGAGGCTTAAAAAAAGTAAACTAACAATCTGTGTTGAGCATAGTGGGCTGCCCGACTGGTATTTTGCTGTTTCTGTCATTTCTTCCAAATATATATTACACAAGTAACATTACATAAACATCAAGACAGGGCTATTGGCTCTGTCAGTGGTTGTTAGTTGCATAAAATAAATAAGCAACAACCATGTTTTTGTTGTATATAATATTGATAACACTTCTGTTCTGAAATGAGACTGTGAAAGAACTAAAACGAGTCTCTTTGAAGTTACATCAAAGGCTCTGAGCAGTGGTACTAGCCAGGCATGCTGTATTGGAGTATGTTTGTGAAGCTCTGCCTACATTTTTCATTGGCTTTTGTCATTGTCCTTTGTAAATTCTGGCTTCTGATTCATTAATAGGCATGTTATTCCCTCCTTAGTACCACATTGTCTTCACCTGTAACCTCCTATGAGGACTGGCTGATGTACTTCTGTTGTTACACGGCATGTCTTATTTAGTCTGTAAGCACTATCTTTTTTAATGAGTTTCTCCTACTGCAGGCACAACATGTTTTCCTGCAACATTCGGCGCGCCATGCCATGCGTTCTTTTACTTTCCAAGCAGCCTGGGACAATGGCGGCCACTTCTTTGTAGTGAAATAGGTCTCGCATTTACAAGAGTTTGAGCTATTGACACTGTAAATGACAATGCCTTTTATTTGTGTTGACAAAACAGATAAATAAAAGGCATTGTCATTTCCAATGCCCATTGCTTAAACTATCCTAAATACGAGATATATTGCATTACAAATGTTTGTTTTTTCAGAGAGAGTACAGAGACTGAGGCTGAGGCTGCTTCCAAAGCTCTTCCACTACTGGGAGCCCTACCCCGCCAATGCACCTCAGGCCTGACTCACAGCCCTACTGGCTGTTGCACTGCTCGGACCTTCCTAGTTGCAGGTGTCTGCCAGCGGACCTCAGTTTGACAAGCAACAGTACTGAACCCCCGATGTAGTTCTGCCAGTGACCCGCAGTCCCTGCTGGCGGTAGCCAAATAGGACACAATGCCCTCCTCCTCCTAAATTGTATCGTTCTGAGACGAATTCGGAAGGGTAGGAGCAGCCGCAGGTACTGGTCATCTAACGACTTTTCTGGACGTATTATTAAAACACCTTCCTGAGCTCCGCCCCGTCCGGACCCCCTCTTCCGGGGCCGCCACCTACGCTCCCTGCACAGGGCCACCATGAGCCTAGAGCCGGCCCTGTCATATGAATCAGTTCAGTCTGTATTAGCATGGCTTATGGAAGGAAAATTGTGCCAGAACATGGTTTGCCAGTTTTGAGTAGGCCCTTAGTTAATGTATTTGGGAGTGGAGTATTTGATTATCTATTGGCGATGTAGTAAAGTATGTTAGTAAAATATGTTTGTGCTAGGTCTGTTATCAGCTCTTCTTTTGTCTCTCTAAAAGTAAGAAGTCCATTTTCAGAGCCACAGAGTAGGGTCTATACTGATAGGCTAAAGAGCCATTCCAAGGATTCTGACTGGCTGTCTCATTCTTAACAATAAAATGAAGGAGCTAATCCCCTTTGGCATCCAGGAAGGATCTGTGGGAGCTGGCCAATGAAACAGAAAGCCCACTTTGCAGGCCAAAACGATTGTACCAGTCCTGTAAAGGGAGCATATTCTGTGCTGCCAGCTTCTGAAATTCCACCGGTGTGCTGTAGGCTCTGAAAGCAATGCCAGACTAGGAGCTGGCTTCTACTTATTAGTAGAGGCGCTGGGGATACTCTACATCTATTAATGCATCTGCCAGTTCTACGATGGGTGTCAGGGCCCCTCCATTTGATATTACTGGGATAGAAGTTCAATCAGCCCAAAAAAAGTTTTTAAAAATGGACACAAAGGTTTTCTACGTGTTTGGCTTTTTGAGGTTTCCTCTCAGCAAATTATGAACAGTCTGAGGGAGCATCGCAGAAGAACAGAGCCATTTCCCTCCCTGTCTTTTAGGTAAGAAGTAGCTCCTGCATAGTTCAATGGGTCGTAGGCGGGTTACTAGGCTCATTGCCCTTTGCCAGAAGGCCAACAGTGGCTTTTTCTAACACTCCCCTTATCATGAACCCTCACAGGTGGCACAGGCCCATAATTATAGAAGGTACTTAACTACCATTATTGCCCGCAGGCGCAAGTAATAACACTTATTTACAGCATGCCGTGGAAAGTTTGTTATCTGATGGACAATAAACACGCTTAGAAAGATGTTGGCCCAGAAACAAAACATACTATCCATAGATTTGCTTCATGTTGCAATAGAAATGCAAACTTTTTGCTGTCGCTGCTTCGCTCATCTTGACTCATCATGACATAATAGAGCACCGTCTTATAAGAAAACACATTAATCAACCAGCCTTCTCTCCATGCACATTTTCCTAAAAGCATTGATGAGTATATCATAAGTTGGTTGCCTTTCACCTTGATTACGCACTCTCTCTTTCATCTCAGGATGCATAATTCAGACGGCAGACTATTTGCTCATTATAATGTCTTTTACAAAGTTCACAAGTACTATATGTGATGCAGAAGAGACCTGTCGGCTCAAATGGTGGCAAGGATGTTGGCTAGTGTTGAAATGTATTAGACCTTTAAACAGACTCTTGATATTATGTAGTAATTTCAATTTCTTGGTAATTTTTCCATCATTAAAGAGCTGGGACTAGATGTATCAAGCCTTTTGCGCATCGCAAAGGCCGAAATTCGCAGAATTTTGGCCTTTGCGAATCGCAAACGGTCTATTTGCATGTTTTGGCATGCATCAAAAATTCACAATTTAAGGAATAGCAAAAATTTGCGATTCCTTATTTTGCCATAGCATTTAAGGAATCACAATTTTGCGATTCCTTAACTGCTATATATGTAGCATTTTACAATTGCGAATTTTGGTTAAGAAATCGCAAATTACCACCAACTTGTAGTTGATGTTAATATGCAAATTCTTTTAAAAATGCACAATTTGGCATTTTTGAAGGTGGCATGTGACGCAAACACATGCCCATAGGGCATGTACGTGCGCCATATGCACACACATGTAGATTTCAGGGGTGCAGCAGGGTGTCTTTGAGACACCACTACACCCTTGAAATTATTCTCAATTTGCGATTAGCAAATTGCAAATCGCAAATTGAGAATATTTTCACAATCATTCCTATGGGCCTCCTCAATTCGCAATGCGAATTCGCAAATAAGGAAGACTAAGAAATCGCAAAAATATAGCGATTTTCTACATACATTCCATTTTGCGATTTCTAAATAGCGATTCCTTAACAATCGCTATTAAGAAATCGCAAATTGGAAACTTGATACATCTGCCCCCTGGTCTCCAAGTTTAAATTTGCGAATGCAAAAGAGAAAATGGTTGTGCGAAAGTCTACTGACTTCCATAAATTACAATTGTGCCAGAAGATTGACTTACATTGAGGTTTTAAAAAAACGCAAAACATTCTGTCAGCCATCAAAGTGAACCTCTCAGTGAAATTCATGCACTATAAAACAACCATGCACATCCACTCTCCACAAATTACTCCTGCAATTCTTTTACAAGGATTTTGACCCCAAAAGCAATCACAAGCAAGGGGCTGTATGGATACAAATTGTTGTTTACAATCTACTCTAACCAAAAACTCAAAGCGATAATACCCCTTCAAGGCCAACCCCTCTCAAAGGTTCTGAGACGCCCAATCTTTGCAGTGATGTGAAAACGTCAAGGCATTATTCTTCATTCCCATCTATCTGAGCTGTGATCACCCATCCAAAACAGGCAACTCATGTTAAACCGAAACTTGATCCTAGCTCATGGGTGACCAGCTATGGATCTCTAGATCCTCAGCCTGGCTATTGATCCAGAGGACATGCACCAAGAAGCCCATGATAAGTGAACACTTTATAAATACAATAAACAATTAGACATGCGTTGGGCTGCCTGAGGTTTGTGAATGTAGGTCATTATAAATGACTTTACAGTTATAAAGTGCAGGACGTGGATAACCGCAAACCACATTAGAGATATTGTGAGTAAAGTAAAAAGGCACATATAAGCAACCCTCATGGAGTATATCACCATTACAGCTCCAGCACAAATGATCATCTACTTATCAGAGGGCACCATCCAACCCCTGATGAAGAACTCTTTCTGAAAACGCAAGGGCACAGCATTTGTATGTAAATGTCCACTGATAAATCTCAGCTGTGTAAAATATGGAATTACATCAGTCAAAGACAGCCATCTCCAAAGTGAAACAGCAACCATTAACATATTTTTCCCTCATTGGGGTCAACACTGTAGTGTAGTTCATATGTCTTGAGAGGAAGGAATTTACCTTAAAATTAAGGGTAAAACGGATCATTGGGAGGGCTAATAATAAAACCTAACCAAATACCATCTAAATAAATGAAAACATATCCACCATAATTGTCCAGCAAGACCCAGGCTTATTACCTCAGTTAAATGCATTAGATATTTGAATTTAATTTTTATAGCCAAAGTTCTACGGTCTATCTTTTGTAATTCTAATTTAATGCTTGGACGAATCAACTTTTGTCATTAAATACAAAAATACAAATAACCCCATTTTTATCTGGAACAATGCTTATAAGTGTCAGGTTACTTCTATTGTCTAAAGTGCCACATGCAGAGCAGATTACATTTATTAATGAAATACTGATTGAGGTTTCTTTCACGTTTTAAGGTTTGCTGAAATGTGGTCTTTATCTTCATCACAAAATGTAACAAACTTCTTCGAAAAAACCGAGATCCACCCTTGTTCGAGCAATTACTTATTTAACCAGGCCCTATACCTTTGCTCGGCCCACCTCAGTATCAACCAGACTTATCACTTCTTCATAGCTCTACCTCTTTTCTTCACGATGCAGCATGGATACCGCTTATCATTCTCTTGGATACATTACAAGGCTTTGAACTAGTGAATGGGCTAGAAATCAAACTACTTATTATCACATCTGAAGGTCCAACCCTCTCTCAAAAGTCTCAGGATACTGTAACCCACTCCTTGGAGACTTGTGATATGTTGACTTATGAGCTTGGCAGGTCTACTAACCAGGCGTTGGTGCTAAATTTGTGAGCTGCAGGCTGCAGACATTTTGAACAGACCTCTATCACAGAGAGCTTAGGTCTTGCTTTCTGGTCATCATCAAGTCGCATAATTGCACATCCACCTACAATCATATCTAAGATCTGTTCTGGAAAAATCCGTTTGGATCTTCTTTTTTCGATTTAAGTCTGCCAGTCTAAACTAGCTACATATGTCTTTGTTATCAGCCGTGAAAAAGTGGGAAGTCAGTCTCGCAGAACATGTGTTGGCTGGCTGTATTGCTAACTGTTTTTGAAGACACTGTTTTCCTTCTGTTTATGCTTTCTAATGAAACATCAATAATTACAGTCATGCAAACTTAGTTTTCAGACCAACAGTGTAATGGATCTGCCAGTATAACGCAGGAGGAACAAGCAAGTAATCTCCACGAAATGAATCAATTTGGAGCTTTGTATCCAGTTTGCTAGAAGATATACCTGCCTATAATAGCCACCTTTAAGAAGATCATAGGATAAGCCCAGCTTATCTCCAGACAGGTTTGATCAGCACATCTGCACCCGGAGCTATTTCTAAAGGAAGAATCCCCTGTCCAGGCAACATTTCTCTTTTAAAAATGTTCACCAAAACATGTGCCTGAATAAGACAGATGTCTCTGTGAAAGGCCCTCTTTGAAGCTCAGAGAGGCCATGAGCCAGTTAGCAGTAATCCTTTTGCAGAGGTCGATTGGGAACAACTTGCGACAAGTTTTGTTTACTGAAGGTATTCTATGCTTCCTGACTTTACCATTTGTTTTCAGAAGTTGGCTACTGGTGGGCAGGTCAATATATTTCACAAGCGTTGGTACAGCAAGGATCTTGATATGTGTCTCGGCAAAGATACAGTACATGAAAATAACTGAGTGTAGGGTGTAGTGTTTTCCCTAGCCTCGGAGTAGGTAAATGACATTGTCACACACGGAGCTTGGTATTACACATCTTTACTCCTCAGCATGTAACTGTTAACTGAACAATCTATATCATGAATTCTACCATCCACACCCAAGCACTTACGTCACTCTTCTATGCAGTCCGCCAGGAACCAAAAGTGGCCTGTCATCTTAAACTCACAAGACACTACATAGGGTATCAAAAAACTAGACAAATGCAAATAAACCTGCTTCAGCACTATTCTGTCTCCATTCAGAATCATTTATGCTGAGATCTCTTCTGAGATAAACACTAGAAGATGTGAGGCCACTAGTATGAATCATTAAGAAAGACTTAATCTATACTGTGCTATCAAATGTTTGTAACCTAAATACCTCGCTGTTGTGATGTAGTAACAACTTAGATCATTAGGAAAAGAAACCCTAAAATAAATACAGTATCTTTATGTTCCTTCAGAAAATGGAGAGGCACAATAGTAGTGAGTGGGTGTAGAAATTAAAAGTGGATTCATTGCTAATAAATGCAAGCTTTAATAGGTGTACCTGAAACAAGGGGTCAACACAATAAATAGGCAATCAAACACTAACTGACTAGACAACACCTCCACTGGAGGCAAGACCACCCTGGAATCTTCAATGCCATAAATCAATGGAGGATGCAATGTACATTGCCGGTCCGCTCTCTTTCATTAGGGAAATTGACTCCTTATCATCTCCCTGAGAGGCTCGTTTAATATTTTTGTTTTCGAATGTAGGAAAATTTGGCTGGTTCCTAAGGCCTAAACTCTGGGAGTTCCAGAGGTGTGTGCCCAGGACACAGATTGTTTTACCACCATGTGTCTTTCAGTTGAATCTGGTTTGTGCTCTCCATGTTATTTTGTCTGGACTAATGTTTTGGCTGGCAGGATAGTGTGGGTTCATGCACTTCAGACCAGTTCTGGAAGTTGTTCCAAATAATAGCTTGCCTTCTGCCTAAGAGATAAGCCATAAGAAAAAGCATGTCAGTGTGCATTCCTCAATATTAAAGTATAATTGTGGGTTTAATTGCTGCATTGTGTGGTGTTGCTGGATTAATGTGGAAAAAAAGCTCAAACTGTTTACTGATGTACCATAATGCACAGAAACATTTTTCATATGCCTCGTCCATTGATGGTGCTTTCAATTCTTATTTATGAGATTAACTGTTTGCTTCATGGATAAAGCTGTGCTGTGTTTTCTTGCAGAACATGTTGCAAAAAAGCGGATTTCAATTTGCATTGTTCATGAAATATAATTATACACTATGACTAAGCAGTGAAATGCAATTTACTGAGAAAATATTTTACAATATTTGAAAAAGCATTCAAATTATAAGTAGATGCATTGGGTTAACGAATGGACATTTAAAGATCATGCTGAAAAGAATTTAAAAAAATGATGTGCACAAAACAGAAGGATGATTGGCCAAGCACAGCTGGCCATAACAATGATCACGGACAGCACTGCTACATGAACACAAAATGGAGGATGGTCATTTCACAGGAAAATGGGAGCCAAAGAATACTTGCCAGATGGGTCCACTCGAAAACCAGCCCTTGTTGGCACTTGCTCTGAATGAGAAAATGGGGAACTCGGTGAGGAATAAAATCCCAAAGATAGACATAGATGCATTACTATGTTCTATGCTGTATCACATAATTGCAAATATACATCTTCCATTTTCCTGCATATTAGACAGATGGGACTGTATATTAGTTGAAAGGCTTGGTAGTGACTCGATCACAGCAGTGGGAGGAGTGTTGGCGACCCCTGCGTTTGCTGGCCTGCAACGACCGCAGGTAAGAGCCCACAAAACTCGTGCCAGCCGGGGCGGGCGTCCTGGGGCGTCCCCATCCCCCCCTTGCTACACCGCTTGATCACAATAGTGAATGATGCAGCCTTGCTAAAATAGGAGGGCCTTAATGGGATGACAATTTTTTTACATCTGGTTTTGAAGTCTGTGCCTATTGCGATTTGGGTGCACATACTGCTAGATTGCATGGTTTTAGCAATAACATTCACCACCATACTCAAACGGGACTCAAAGCAGTGCACTAAACAGATGGATGCAAACTATTTATCACTTATTTGTGCCCATTTTCTTTAGAGTAAACGCTAAATTGAGAGATAAATCCCACTAAAAACAACATTTATACCACCAGGTTTAGAACTAAAAGCTAATAGACTTTAACCATTAGATTTTTAAATATTAATTCCTAGACTAAAGAAATTAAAATTATAATCTGGGCAATATCAATGCTGTAACTGTAAAAGTCAAAGAAATAAATGGCTGTGATAAAAAGTTTCCACGAATAACAGACCAGTTTTTTTGTGGATTTTAAAACCGAAATTCATCTAAGGTTACCTGCTGACCTTTGCTGGAAGAGGAGGTTTTTTATGAAATGCATCTACAAATGTGATTTGTATTTAGTCATACCCTTGTTTGATGTTTCTTATTTAATTTATATTTCAAAGGCAAGTTTACTAGCCCGAGTCACAAAAAACAGTTTCATTTACAACATTGGAAAATTATGGCTGCATTTAGTCGAGGCCAACACCAGTTTACTTATTTCACATGGCATATATGATGTAAATACAAGTTTAAAAGTTGGTTTATTTAAAAAAAATTATAATAATCTAAACCTGTTTTCTTATTCTAAGTCTATATAGTCTGCATATGTCCAGGATTAGGAAATATGAAATTTACGAGGTAGTTTTTAATTTCTGTTTTCTTTCTCTTTATAAATAATTTTCCTCTCTTATTTTCTTTTCTTACAATTCACCCTATGAAAGCTGTAGAAACATGAGCACTTTCCGACAATTTCAACATCAGTAACTATCACCTGCAATATGTTAAAAGAAACTGTGGGAACTGACTAGTATCGCTGTATACCTGGTTAATGCGCAAGTAAATACCGCTGAAATGAACGGGTGGTGTGATGCTACTCGCAGCTGACTCGTCTGATTATTCGATTATTTACATAGCACAAGGAATTCCATCTCAATCAGCCTCCAAGGCATATAAAACAATATACACAAGCATTACTACCAACGGAATATTAACAATTATATTTTTTCTCAAGTGAAGGCACACTGAAATACTTTCATCTACAGGCTAGAAAAAAATGTGTATGTAAGTTAAGCAACAGACCTGAAGAAATAATAAAGGATTATTTGATTCGTTTTATGTTTCTTATGAACAACTGTGGTGTTTGATCCATAAAGAGAGGAACAAAACATCGGGGTGCATTGTTACTTGAAACTAACTGATAACCGCAGTATCCCAAATTTGGCTCTGCCCAGTAGGAGAGTGTTCAGCAGATGTTCTTATTTCAGAAATTGTTATATCCCCGACATAGAGTCAAAAGGACTAAAGCCGTGGTAAGTATTGGTGGTAGGGTAAATGTTACTGTTAGGGTGAGGGTTAAAGTTGGATTTGTGTGTTGGATTTAGGATTATTGTGAAGTGAAGATTACGCCAAGGACCACAGTTAGAGTAAGAGTTAACATTAGTGTCAGGATTAGAGTGAATGTGATTGTCGGTGTAACAGAGTCAGCAGTCTAGTAGTTGGGTGGGTGGAGTTAGCCGGGGCCAAGGGTAGAGGAGGAGTGTAGGCAGGAAAGGGGCAGATAGGATAGGGACAGGGACAGAGAAGGATGCAGTGAATAAAGCTCCTTAAAATATAAAGAAGTGTGTCTGTCGTTCTTGGGTCAAGACACGACAACTGGCGACGAGGGTGGGATGAAGCAGCCTGCTCTCCCTGAACCCTGTAAACAGCGTCCTGTCCCTGGGGCATCGGCTGAAGAACAGTTGTGGTCGCGACATAGGTGCCCCGAGGAAACTGCCGCCTAAAAGAAGAAGCCAGCAGCCAGTGTCCCAGCTCCGCGATTCAGAGATCGCGTGGAGCCGTGTGAGAGAAGCGCGGACGAGCGCCAAATGAAATTTTAAACCCGTTGCCGTTTCGCTCCCAAAAGTGGAAGTGAGCCTGGGAGCCGTGCGAGGCTAATGAAGAAACTGGGAGCCCACCCCAGACTTCCTGAAAAGCCCTGAAGGTCGAGATCGTCTGGAGAGGTGTGGAGAGCCATGGGGAAGTTGAGAAACCCCGTGTCGAGATTGCCGAAAGTTGGAGCTCACCCCCGATGCGTGAGGAACGGCATACAGACACTTGAAAGAAATCGGGAGCTGACCCCTAGCCTACCTGAGGGTGCAAGTGGACAAGAAGCACAAGAGAGACTGAGGGAGACCTGTTGCCTGCCAGGAAAGCTGCCGGTGAGTGCCGTGTGAGCCTGGAAGTCGAATGCAGCCCCAAACCTCGTGGTGTATGGGAGTCTTAAGTGAGAGGCCATCTTAGAGTCAGGCAACCTAAAGGGACACCCCTGTGCAATTCGGGAGTGGCCATCTTGAAGTCAGGCGCTCCAGTGACAAACAAGCATTGGTGCACATGAACAGTTGAAAATAAACAAGCACAAGTTAATGCAAGCAACAAGTAATAAACAAGCACGAGCAAAAGCAAATGTGGTATTACAAACAAGAACAAGTCAATACAAACAAGAAATAATAAACAAGCATAAACCAAAGCAAATAAGAAATAGCAAACAAGCATGAGTACCTGCAAATAAGAAACAATAAATTAACACAAGCCAAAAGAAAAGAAAAGGGAGGAAAAGATGTGCTCTCACGATGGTGACTCCGAACACCTCCCCACAACGAAACAACGTCAAACCAATCATCACGGGGGTGTCACATCTGCGGCCTCCAGAACCCCTAACTCTGACCACTGGAGGGAGCATGGGCCCCAGATGGCAGGAGTGGTTTGAGGATTTTGAGGACTACATTAAGGGATCGAAGGTGACAGCAGATGAGGAAAAATTGATTGCCCTCCGCAATTTGGCGGGCCGGGAAATTAGTAAGATAATCAAAGACCTTACTCCTGCGGACGTAGGAACTTATGACAAGGTGCGTGAAGCCCTGAACAAGAAATTCCTCCACAAAAGGAATGTCGATTATGAACGACATGCGTTCCATCAGGCATGTCAAGGAAAAGAAGAAGCAATGAGCACATTCATTACCAGACTGCGGCGATTATCGAGACACTTTGAGTTTGACACTTTTTCAACAGA
Organism: Lissotriton vulgaris; assembly: GCF_964263255.1. Taxonomy (NCBI): domain Eukaryota; kingdom Metazoa; phylum Chordata; class Amphibia; order Caudata; family Salamandridae; genus Lissotriton; species Lissotriton vulgaris. Next base: position 1,477,035,279 of record NC_141685.1, read on the forward strand.
TGCTGCCATTAAATCACAGATCATTGATGGATGCCACTCTGAGACGCTCCGGAGGCGACTGCTGAGAAAACATCATGAATTAGATGATATCGAAGAAATGACTCACGTCTATGACCAGGCGGAATAACATGCTAAGAGCATTGAAACTGGACGGAATGTAAGCCGAGAACAGGTGTGTCGAGTACAGGCCAGCAGCAGCAGTCGTCGAAACTCAAGGGAGAAACAATGGAGACCTCGGCTGTCGTCCCGCCAACGACACACTGAGCATAGGAGGCGTGACCCAGGTCGAAGGGAAAGGAAGCCAGAGAAAACAAAAAGGTGCTATAGATGCGGATATGACTATCCACACATCGACGCATGCCCTGACATGGGTCAGCGATGCCGAAGATGTGGGCGGATGAATCACTTCGAGGCAATGGGTGGGGAATATCAAAAGGAGAGACGGAGTGAAACAACGAGGCCATCTCGCTCTGATGCCAGAAAACACCACATACGAGCAGTCCAGTACAGGCCGAAGTTGTCCTCGGGCTCGTCACACTCCAGTCGGGAATCACGAAGATCTCCGTGGGAACGGAGATCGACGTCCCGAGAATCTAGATCAACATCCAGAGATTCTGAATATACAGTTGAATATGCGAACATGATTGCGGACCCTGACCAACTCAAAAAATATCCACGTTTGGACATCAGTGTCGGGAATCATGAAACCAAATTTGTATTAGACAGCGGAGCTTCACAAAATTACATTCCGGTCACTGAATATGAGAGGATGAAGCCCCAGACACCCTTGACTCCTGCACACGTCCGAGTATTCACCTGGATGTCCAAGACGCCACTTCCCTGCTTGGGGAAGTTTCCAACAACACTCAGACACAAAACCGTATCCATACCAGCCTTCATTCATGTTATTGAAGGCCCGGAGGCGGACTGTCTTCTCAGTCTACCGACTGCAGAGCGCCTCCGACTTGTCGAGATTCTTTATAGGGTCAGCGATGATCCGGACATTATCCATAAATTCCCCAAATTATTCCACGGATTAGGAAAAATGAAAGGGTGCCAAATTCGTCTTCACATAAATGAACAGATCAGACCAGTGGCACAACATCCCTGACGTGTACCGTTTCACCTCCAGCAAGCTGTAGAGGATGAACTTCAAGAACTGTTATCAGCAGACATCATTGAAAGGACCGACGGTCCGACTCCATGGGTGTCGTCAGTAGTCATCGTACCGAAGAAAGGCACTCCTGGCAAAGTGAGGCTGTGTGTCGACATGCGGCTCCCCAACACAGCCATTGAGAGGGAACGTCACCCTGGGCCACACCTCAGAGACATGATCTCTGCACTGAATGGAGCAAGGGTGTTCTCAAAGCTTGATTTGAACAAGGGGTACCACCAGCTGGAGTTGCATGCCAAATCTCGCTACATCACCACGTTCGCAACCCACCTTCGACTATTTAGGTACAAACGACTGAGCTTTGGCGTTTTCTCGGCTGCAGAAATCTTTCAGGAGGCAATTCGACAGATCATTTACCACATCCCCAACACTTTAAATTACAGTGACGACATCCTTGTGTATGGATCTAACATTCAAGAGCATGACAAGGCTCTAGATCGGGTGTGCCATGCCCTACTAGAAGCCAATTTGACACTTAACAAAGACAAGTGTGAGTTCCACCAATCCACTCTAAAGTTTTTCGGTCACATATTCTCCGGTGCCGGAATGAAGCCCGACCCAGAAAAGATAACTGCTCTGAATGAGACCAAGAGCCCTCAAGATGTTAGCGAACTGAGATCATTCCTGGGCATGGCCAGCTACTGCGCTCGCTACATAAAAGACTATGCAACTATTAGTCATCCGCTTCGGACTCTCACAAAACAAGGTCAACCGTTTGATTGGTCCCCCCAGTGTGAACAGGCCTTCAGAGAAATTAAGCAGGCGGTGGAGTCTGCCGATAATCTTTCATACTTCAGTCCCCACAGGAAAACAGAGATAACAGTAGATGCCAGCCCCGTGGGTTTGGGTGCGATTCTGGCGCAGTATGAAAATGACTCTGATCAGAGACGTATTGTTGCCTATGCCAGTCGCAGCCTTTCAGATCCTGAAAAAGCATATTCTCAACCCGAGAAGGAGAGTCTTGCGGTGGTATGGGCGTGTGAACATTTCCATGTCTTTATTTATGGCAAGCACTTTACCATGATCACTTATCATCAGGCGCTGGTTACAATCTTTGGCAACCCAAGATCCAAGATGCCACCGAGGATTGAACGATGGGGTCTGAGGTTACAAGAATATACATTTACCATCATACATAAGCCCGGGAAATCAGAGAACCCAGCGGACTACATGTCACGACACCCGCAAGCATCGTCTGAGTCCAAGACCTCCATTGCAGAGGAGTATATCCCCTTCGTGGTAAATCAAGCACAGCCACCCGCCATTCCCCTGGAAGCCATTCAGGAGGCCACTGCACAAGACGTCATTTTACAGAAGGTGCTACGTCGGCTCCAGACAAACAGGTGGAGACATGAAAGTGAAGAAGAAGCTGGTGATCTGACTGTCAAGCAAGAAATGCAAGCATTTCGACATGTCAATCATGAACTTTCTGCTACCACAGATGGGTTGGTACTGCGAGGTCAGTGGATTGTTATCCCAAGGCAACTACGACAGGGTGTTGTCAACCTTTCTCATGAAGGTCACAGAGGAGTGGTGTCAACAAATTGAGCTCTCCGGGAATGGGTGTGGTTTCCCCTCCTCGATCAGATGGTAGAGCTAACACTGAAGGACGGCCCCCAGTGTCAGTTGGTTAATCGTGGAGATCCTCCTGCTCCATTGCAAATGACCACGCTACCTAGTGGGGTGTGGCAAGAACTCGCCATGGATTTTTATGGACCTCTGCAATCAGGCAAATATGTCTTGGCCATAATCGACAAATACTCCCGGTTCCCCATTGCTCAATTTGTGTCATCAACAAGTGCTTCCAGCACCCTCACCATGTTGGATGAAGTGTTTGCGGCATGGGGTGTTCCCAAAGAGCTGAAAACAGATAACGGCCCTCCTTTCAATGGACACGAGTTCAGTGCCTTTGCAAAGCATTTGAATTTCAAACATAGGAAAGTCACACCTCTATGGCCGCAGGCCAATGGCACCATTGAACGGTTTATGGCCACACTTAAAAAGACTTTTCAACAAACCACCACTGAGAAAAAGGACTTGCAAGTAGCTCTGAACGAGGTTCTCAGGGCATACAGAACAACCCCTTATGCAACCACTGGAAAATGTCCTGCCACGCTGATGCTAGGGCGACCCATAAGGACACGCATACCGACATGGGAAGGAGCCCTGCGAGCAGTGTCGCCTCTCCGTATTCATCAAGAGGTGATGGCGGCCGACAGTCACGGCAAAGACAAAATGAAATCATACGCTGATGCAAGGAGGAGAGCGAGATCACCATCTCTACATGAAGAAGACTGTGTTATTGTCAAACAAGAACAACAAAGAAAGACCGATTGCCGCTTTTGAGCGGAACCTTTACGGATTACCCAGCAGAAGGGCACCATGATAACGGCGGAGTCCGATCATCGACGAATCACCAGGAATGTGTCACATTTTAAGAAGTGCACTCCAGACATGAGAGAAGCCCTCACAAAGATGACTGGAGCGCCGGTCAACGAAGGACATCAATGATCTGACCAAGAGAGTGTGAGTCAGACAAGAGATCCTCCAGTGGACTCCGGGACTGATACTGGAATCGTGTCTCTACGACCCCGCTGAGACATTCAACGACCAAGAAGACTCATTGAAGAAATTTGAGCCAGCCTGTTATTTTGTTTGTTTGTTAAGAAAGGGGGAGATGTAACAGAGTCAGCAGTCTAGTAGTTGGGTGGGTGGAGTTAGCCGGGGCCAAGGGAAGAGGAGGAGTGTAGGCAGGTAAGGGGCAGATAGGATAGGGACAGGGACAGAGAAGGATGCAGTGAATAAAGCTCCTTAAAATATAAAGAAGTGTGTCTGTCGTTCTTGGGTCAAGACACGACAGTCGGGTGTTATGTTAGAGTTAGGTTAACCATTTATACTTCTAGTGGTACGGTTATATAGCTATAGTCTGAGTTAGGGTATGTGCTCAGTCTAGACTCAAAGGTCATGCAAGTGAGTGGCTTAGAGATAGGTTTGGAGACGTCATACAGGTCTCACCTTTTTTAAAAACTCTTTCAAGATTCATTTGGGAATTCTAGAAGATAAATGCTCCAGAGAGGCTGAGATTTCTGACCCTGAGATAAATCCTTCAATATTAATAGCGGCGTGCTTTACTGTTTTCAAAAAAATGGTATTGGGGCTATTACGTTTGGCTCTAAGAAGTGTAAGATATCTATAAATTACCAACGTTTCCTCAGTTGATAACATACCTTTTTGAACAGCAATATCCCACATACCGATGAGATCAATCATTGTGGGCTAATATGCTAGGTGTCCCCATGATCAGAATGCAGAAATCTGCTTCAGAAAAATGTAAGCGTGAGGTTGCAAAGGAGCACAATCATCCTCTGCTATCTCAACACTAATGAAAGCAAGCATTGGCATAACCAATAGGTCTTGCCTTTGTAACTGTATAAGTGTTTAGTTATCCAGCACAATATCCTTGGTGCGACAAAAAAAACTATTGCATGGCTAAACGCTAATAAGGTCCCAAAGGCGAGACCTATTGGCTATGCCAATCCTTGTTGTGGTGTGCTATAAAAAAATTGTGGTAGGGGTCGCCTCAACCACAGCTGCCAAATGCCCACGTCAAATGCGTGACACATTTCATAAGGTTTAGATCTTTAGCAAAAAAACAGTGGAATTCTGAGATTGTTTATTTTAGCCTTTACTCAAAGAGACTACGAGCTTCAAAATGCTTGGTGACCCCCCTCCTAGATAAAAAAATGTAAACATGGGTGGCTTACTCTGTTAACACTTGCACTTTTGCAAAATACGGAGCTGCACATTCATCTTCACTTTGGGGCTTATTTTATGGCCATTGGCAGATTAACTGAAGACCCAGGCTACGGGCACGCACCTCCATGGTTGTAGCAAGAGGGGTAGGTGTGATCGGGAGGAGGGTGTTTACTCAAATATTAAACTGCAGTCAATATTCTTAGACGCTCCAGAGCAGGTGTGATCTCCCACAAACCATCTAGCGCCTGACTTGTTAACAAAGAAACAGGAACCAGAGCCCGGGCCCAGCAGTGAGGGGAGGGCAAAGAGGAGCACCAGGAAGCGAGGAGGATTCAAACAGAACAAAGGGGATAAATACCTGGTAGCCTCAGAACGTGGGTTCTTTTGGTGGGGGCGGCATCAGAGCACTGCGGGTATACCATGAATTGTGGGTTCAGAGAAGGGGAGTCACGAGAAGGTGGGTGGGGCGCACATGGACAGCTGACAGAAAACGAGGTGGAGCCATCGTGGAAGAAGGAACGGAACAATAGGAAGTGGGGGTATGTAATGGGAGTAGCGAGGAGTGCAGGAGCAAGAAAAAATGGAATCAGAACAAAGGCTGGCGGAGTTTAGTGTTTCAGGTTGTTGCTGAGCCTCGCTTCTATGATCCACCCTGGAGCTGAAACGAAGCTAGACCCCCTACACTCGAAGTATCACGGCAAAGATTCGCCCCCTCTAAAAACTCCAAAAGGTTTGAGCCCCCACATTTGCAAAGTTCGGCCTCCCTCAACCGAAGAGTAGTGGGTGGAGCTTGGGTTCTCAGCTGTCTGGCGTTTGCTTGAACAGCCCCTTTCCTGCAGAGAGGGATTTTAATGATGGATAGCAAATGTTGGGGTGCAGTCAAGCTTCAAGCCTGTGATAATGTTGGGCCAGTGAGCCCGCGAGTGGTGTGCGCGTACGCGATGCAAAGACACTAGAAGAAAAGAAAAAAAAGTCAGCGAGTGGCGCGCACGCGTGCACTGCAAAGAATTTAAGGAATGCAGCAGGCACAGTGCGGGGCCGCTACTCGCTCCCGAGCTCCCTAGGCCAGGGGAGAGAGAAGGCGGGACATGCACCTACCTTTGGCCAATTGCGTGCTGTCTTTCTTAGAAAGACGCACGCAAAGGCCAATAGAGTGTGAGCAAAAAAAAAAAACACACGCACGAGCATGTGGTCTGAGTTGGAAGTCCCTACTAGAAGCCTCGCAGACCAGCACATGTGTGCTGGCTCAAGTGAGATCTAAAAACGTAGTCATATGCTAAATAATGAGAACAAATATGCAAGCAAGATTATAAGTATAAAACGAGTTCAGCTATTTAAATGTGCTGAAGAGATATGCCAATGTCATAATGAAACGGTGAGGAGCATATGTTGGGTATGTAAGTAGTAAGCAATACAGAGATTTAAATGTAGCTTTGTGCCAAGGAGTGGCAATGTTTAGAACCGTTCTCTGGGCTCCAATGTCCAAATATTTATGTTGAGGCTCCGATGTCCATTTCCTATGATTCCAATAGGACTTTACATATTTATAAAGATATGATGATTATTCCTAGGTATCTTACGTAGTGACAAGAGGAGTGTGGAGACCCAGGCTCTTGGGTATCGCAGGATGAAGCTTGCTATTGTCAACATGTCTGATATTGCATGGGGAACTTTCTTTTATCCAGCGGAAAGGGCAGTCTAGTCACTCTGAGATATTTGACTGACTCAGATGTATTTTCCAATTGGATATGGATTGACAATATATCATCAGCATAGATTTGGAAATATATCTGTGGTGATGCTGTGGGATTTGTGCCAGTCGACCGTCTGAATGTTGACCTGTAAAGGTGAAAGTGAGCAACTATGTGGGACACCACATCTCATGCTGCTATATGTCTTGATGATTTGAAGAGGGACCATTGCTAACATGACAGCTTTTATGACATGGGTAAACCCCAACCTTGCACCTTTATATTTTTCACACAGCTTTAGTGATGTATCCCTCCAATTCCTGATCTTATCATCCTTGTTAAGGAAGACAGGCTAGGAATGGACCTACACAGAAAACCTGTGGAATATCAAAGTTTCCATTCCCGAGACCTCAATGATAAGTGCCAGTTGGCCAGTATCTCAGGATACGAAAGAATTGTAAATATAACCTTATTAGAGAGGCTGCTGTCCTATCCAATAGACGTATGAATAGAGGATATCCAAAATTATTGGTATTTTATGCCTTGAAAAGAGCTTGGTCCTGTCCAAAAGAATCTTTTACTTACCCTGAGACCCCGTAGCCCTACTGAAAGTATGGCCCGTGTTACCACTTTTAATTCAGCATGACATAAAATCCCTACAATTATTTTTTTTTAAACACATGGACATACTAACTACATGTGCATGTGCAATGTATGTTCATTGGTTAGGGACCCAACCCCTCTTTACTCATTTGGTAGAGGAAAAACAAATCTATGTGACCACCTGGTCAATGTTATTTCAATGTTATGTCTTGGAAACCCGAACCAACTACTACAGCCACCCTACTAGGTCTATCCCGTACTGTGGGTCACTTCAAATGTCAGAATTGTTCTGTATGTGATCAAACTATATACACAAAACTGTTTGTACATGAAAAGGTTACACACTCCTTAACTAACTTTACTAACTGTAATCCAACAAAACAACAGTGAAGCGAACTCCAGCAGTTGCCCAGGATGCAAGGCACCAGTGGAGGTTGTTACCAATGTGCTGTTTGCATGCCCAGTGCCTAAGATCTAAATGGATAAACCCCATTTGCCAGCAAATGGGTACATGGAGCTACCAGGATGCCTTGTGAATCCTCAAATCGCATACAACACCCCATTTTGTCTGTGCAGTAGCGAGGTTTTTAGGCCACATTTGGGTCACCACAAGTTAAGAATTGCAGTACGTAGCGGGTCAGCCCCCTGGCACCCCACTGGCCCCAGACACCAAGCATCACGTCCCACGGAATCATCCCCTCTAGCCGAGGCGACCCACAAGGACTTTTCTGTTCATGGCAGCAAAGCCTATCTATCTCGCAGCCACACAACACATGGGTCTATAGGGCAATCACCAGATATATGTTTGTCGGGTACCTTACCATCGCAACACTTTTTTTAACCATTGTAATATCTCGATTGTTGTCTTTTTAATTTTTTTTCTGGTATACTTGTAACTTTTATGAACTATTCTTTCGACTGCAACAATCTTTTGTATGATGAACTGTTTTTAAATTTGATGAGGACAGGTGGGCTTTTTCGGATCCAATTTTATTCTTTGCTAGCTTTAACAGTGGATCTGGACAACTTTTGCAGACATTGTACAAGGGGCCACATTTTGACAAACATTCAACAGTCTCCATGCTGTAAAGTTTATGTTTCATCATAAGAGAGAATTTATGTGGACCCCATGGCTCGTGATTTATGAACTGTTTGTTTTGTTTTCTTTTTTCCTTTCTTTATATCTCCTAACTATATTATATGCCTATCTTTTCTCTTGCTGCTTTTATGAAACAAGTTGTCTAAATAAAGTTTATAAATGGAACTAATGTTGTATATGCGATCAAGTGTCCCTGAAATTGCATTTACACAGGGCAAACCACTCACAAAGTCAAAGACAGAATAGTTCAACAAAAAAGCAGGTTTCAACGTAATGTCATGAATGCCGCATCAGTGGCACATTTTACTGATACGTGCCACTCAGAAATGTCATTCGTATGGCAAGTGATTGATCATGTTAGATTACCTCCTAGAGGAGGTGATCTACAGAGTATGCTTAACAGATGTGAGTGCAAAATGACTATAAAATGTTCAACAACCACCGTAGGTCTTAATATCCTGGATGAATGAAACTTCATTAACTAAGCCATTTGTGGCTTAATTAATTCTGATATTTATTTTGCTTTGTTTATAATTATTTAGTGTTTCATTCACTACACTTACCAATTTGTGCTGACATTTGTATTTCCTTGAACTGCTTTATAAAGATTGTGATAATTTATGTAAACTGCTTAGTAACCTATGTTACCATCTGCTATTTGGCTCATATTTGGTTTGAAAGACTCTCTGATTAACTCCATGCGTGCCTCTTCTGTTTAAAATTGTAAATTGGCTCTCTTCTCTATTTTCAATAGCTGCCTAGGCATATTACCAAGCAATAGCGATAATTATCGCTATTGCTTGGTTAGAGACAAAAATTTACCGCTGAGCTGCGGCGATTTTTATCGCAGATAAACCTTGGTATTACCAAGGTTTATCACAAATGCGATAAAAAACGGCCACAATGCATGAATATCGCTGAAAAGTCAGCGATATTCATGCATTAGCGAGCTAATGCTCTAAGCGATGTTATCCACCTCCCATTGGATAACATGGCTAAGAACTGCTCAGGGGCAGGTGTTAGCTTTTGGAGATATTCACGCTTAGCACGAATATCTCCAAAAGTTGGTAATAGGTGATAGCAATGTTAGCAACTGTTTCCAGTCGCTAACATCTTGGCACGCCCACTTTGCATGTCATTAGTGATAAATATCACTGATATGCAAAGTGGGGCCCAAGATGGTCGCTATCTCCTACTAGCTGTCGCTAACTGGTGTTAGCGACAGCTAGGTAATAGGGAGATAATTTTAATAGGTAATAGGGAGATAATTTTATCTCCGCTTTCTTGGCTTTTAAAGCCAAAAAAGCAGAGATAAACCCCCTTGATAATATGCCCCTATATTCTTGGCCTTATCTGTCCCCCCCTGTACTATATGCCTTCATTTTAAGATGATCACTGTCTTTGACATGGCTTTCAGCTCACACTTCTATTCGCACTTCTGCATTACTTTATGGACAGTCGCTAGAGGAAGATTTAACCACACTCGCTCATCTCACTAGAAGAACACTGGTAGCAGAGACGTGTGCTGTTGAACAGCCGGATGGTTTAGAGATTTACTCTCTTTTGTCCGCTGACTCATACATGCCACACCAGCTCCCTTCCATCAATTGTGCCTGTGAGTCTATACCCGAGACGCGTCAGACATTTTGTCTGGCCTTCTTTACTGGGACCCAACAATACACAGTAAGCGGTCCTTGTGTAATCTCTGTAATTAATCACATTAAGAATTGTTTCTTAGCTCTTAGTCTATGTCAATTGGTTTACAGCCCTGCAAAAATGTATTCCTGCCCGCAATTATGGATTGGTTGAGTCACCTTACTCACAAACAGGCACATGCATCAAAAGAAAAACCGGTCGCAAACGGGCAGACTCTCAGAAGCTGCCCCTTTGTGAACAGTATTTTTGCATTTGGGATGCATCATATCAAATGCAAAAATCGCAATTTAAGTAATCTCTAAATTGCGATCAATTAAATTGCGATTGCATTTAAGGAAACCCAAATTAAGGTTCCTTAAATGCAATGCATTAAAGTAAAAACAATTAAGCGATTTCACTAATAGGGTGCTCAAATTACCATGTAGTTGAACTTCATGGTAATTTGTTAAACCTTTCATGTTGAACACACATGTGTGTGTGTAACATATGTGCACAGGTCAATTCCAGGGGTGCAACAGGGTTTCCTTTTGACACCCTTGCTCCCTGAAATTGCATGCGCAATGGTACTCGTAAATTGCACTTGCAATTTCCCATTCGTTCCTATAGGCCTGTAGGCCCATAGGAATGAAAGGGAAGCTATTCCTTATTTGCGAGTCGCAATTTGCGAGTCACAAATAAGGAATGTGTAGGAATCGCTATTATTATAGCGATTCCTACATGCAAAGGATTTTGCGAATCCTTAATTGAGAATCCTTAATATTCGCAAATAAGGACTTGCAAAATCCTAGCTTGATGCATGTGTCAGTAAGTCCTTTCAGGGATCTCTATCCGTAAGTTTAAATTCCCTTACCACTTTCACCAGCTCATTCAGTGATTTCTTTAGGAAGTGAAAATGTACTTTTATTTCCATGCTATCATTCTGTTTCAGATGAAGGCCCGTGTGGGCTCTAAATCAGCAAGTCGCATGGATTGCAGACTTAATCCTCACTCTGCAGGCACCATTTATTATATTCCACTAATTATCCAGTCATTTAGCTTTTTCAGGGATTTAGATCACCAAATTACTTGGTAAATATCTATTTTCCTACTCACCTACTCTCAGTCTGTCATTCTTTCATTCATATATCTATTTTCTTAGGATGCGCTTACATTCTACAATTCGCGTGTCCTGAGGATGATGCTACAAATACCATTTACACTAGTGGCCATAAAGACGTTGTATAAATACGTTGGCCTGCCAGCAGGTAGCAAGACAATTAAATGAATCTTTCTGTTTCCAAATACAAACATTCATTGCAATAGCCCTGTAACTGGACTGGAAACGGAATGTATTGACTATTGCAATTTTTTTAAATCACATGTTATGTTTTTTTATCACTTTATTTCACGGAACACGAATGTTGTTCATTACACATCTTTTAGTACAATATAGAAATTGATTCCTTTGACATCTTCTGTATACAAAGGACTATTGTCTCTATTGACATTTATTTGCATGTGATTTTATTATTAGAGAATCAGAATATTTTACATTATTCATATTCTAAATGAATCCTAGAGGGAGTTGTGTTGCCACTCCCGCTGGGATGCCTCTTTCTGGCCCTCTGAACTTGGACCCCCACCCTTAATGACCATGCCAAGAACCTGGCCATCATCCTGGACACCAACCTCTCCATGGGCAGACAGATCAACGCTGTCTCCTCATCATGCTTGCACATCCTGTGAATGCTACATATGATTTTCAAGTGGATCCCACTGAGCATCAGACAAATGGTCACCCAGGCTCTTATCGCAAGTAGACTTGATAATGGAAATGCCCTCTGCATTGGAATCACAGCCCATGTCCTACGCCGACTCCAAACCACCGAAAATGCCGCCGTAAGATTTATCCTGAACTTCCTGTGAAATACCCCACAACTCTCCACACCTCAACAATCTCCCCTGGCTCCCAGTCCTGGAAAGATGTAAGTTTAAGCTACTCACCAACACCTACATAGCTCACCAGACACCTTTGATCAGTGTCCCAGGCAAGAGCACACCTCCCTTGCATCAAGAAGATTAGTGGGCGGAGGACACTGCTTCTCATACCTCACAGCCAAGCAGTAGGACAACCTCCCGAAACAGCTCAGAACCTCCCCTCCCTCATGGCCTCATGGACTTCCAAAGAAACCTCAAGACATGGCACTTCTAGAGAAAACAGATTTTTCCCCATACAAAGGCTGGCTCTGAGTATAAATATGACACCTTCAGAACCTCACATCAGAACAAACCTGGACCATTGGAAGACTCAAAAGAAGGGCTGCCCTGTTGTTTGAAGAAGGAAAACTGAGCCTGCTTGCCTTGAACCCATGCTCCTCTGAAGTGACTCCAAGAACCAGGTTGCTGACCTGCTGTTTGAGCTACAAGGATGCAACAGGCTTCCAGAGGTCTTCCCTGCAACTAACCAGCAGAGATACACGCCAAGGGTTAGGAGACTCTGGCTCGTTTCCCGTATGCAATGTGGGTTTGGATACCCTGCAGATGCCGGTGATTACATCACATTTATGAGATTCTAAAGAAACCTGGATTGCACAGGTGTGCCTAATATATGAAGTTCACCCTGATTTGAGTGACATTTTTTAACTATATCCGCAACATTGGACGACCTTACCCACAATTGGTTTTGTTATTTGGATAATAACATTTTGGATCATTTAAATGAAATGTTGCCCTTTGTCCTGATGAGGCCTATAACTAATTGAAAGGCCGAAACGCGTTGACAGTTATTATTTATTTCGGCACCTGTTTTGATTAGGAGACTGTGTGGATATATTCCCCAAGAGCATTATTTGGTTCTGAAGCCATAAAAACTTTGTTTGGCTTCCCGTGCTTCTTGCTAGTTTGGTGTCCGAAAAGGAAATTAGGCTAAGAAAAAACATTGCCATGTTTTCCTTGTAAATAAATCATCGGGCTTCTTACACAAACCTTGGATTGAGGGTCCACAACAATAGGACACTTGGACCGCCTGGATCTAGAATTGAATATTTGGTTTTTGGACTCAAACATGTCATTCCTTACAAGATTGAATATTGTTTGGTTGACTGATTTATATTAAGAATGTATAAAATGAAAAAAGGATCTTTAAAATAATTCACAAACCGAATCACTGTTTTGTTGTGTCGTTTAGTTATTTGTATTTGTAATTGCTGGCAATAACCATCGGATGAACGTTATAATAGATGACAGATATATATCATACAACTGATGTTGTGACGAGACAGATAATTAATATTTTTTGTTCTCATAATTAATTTTCTTGAAGAAAACACCTTGGCATCACCTTTTTTGTAATTCACTAACCAGCTGACCAGCACCTACAGGACCGTCCTGAGCCATGCGGCTGGCCTCCACCTGGAGTGAAGTCTGATGCCTAAGAGGTGCCGCCCCAGGCCTGTGACCCTTAACTTGCATCAGAGTGTATTTCTCCTGCCTCAAAACTCAGTGAAAGGTAAAACTCCCAGAGGTTTGGTGCTCTTTGCTTAGGTGAGCAGGCTTCGTGCATCAGGACTGGTCACAACATCTTCTGTCATAACAAAGTTCAGATGAGAACGTTCTCCTCACACCAAACAACAACCACCTCCTTCAACCACCAAAACATATCTTCAGAGAGAACTGCTCCTTGTGCCGACATCGATTTCCTTGCTGCATCTGCTGACACAAAGCTCCTGCTAGGCTCCTTATGCGGACTTGGATTTTGAGAATGCAAAACATTCACTGGGAGATACCTAGTCCCTTTATCTTGTCAGCACATCATTGCAGTCAGGATGAACTTGTGACTTCAACCCTTATCCAGGGCGACCAGATAACCGTGAGTAGCAATTTGTGCTTCTTTGTGCTATTTTTACCTAAAACTTTAAAAATCCATAACTCCATTATTGGATGTTTGTTGTTTTGGTGTAATTTTATTTAGTAAATGTTACTTTCTTGTGTTGTGTTTATACCTTATTGCTCTGTGAGTGCTGCAGAAATTCTTACCATTGTGCCAAGCTCCCAGAGGGTTATGCACATGTTTAGTGACTTTTCTGGTTCATCCTGCCAGGAATTGTGTGTATTATTTGAATGGGGCTCTCACCAGTCTCAAATAATAACCCAATTTCTCACAGTTTCGTTATGGGTAGGCTTAGGCTCAATTCAGCTTGACTTGGTTGTTGATGATGACTTGACAATGATCAAAGCAAAAGGCCTGATTGGCTCTCTGGTAAATATTGATATCAGATTCCATAGGTCTGACTTGCTGCAGGCCTGATGCCTTTATTGTGAAAACATTTATTATAGCCTACATTCATTTAAGATTTGATTGTTACGATGTCAAAGCCGTGGACAGTATTGTGTTCAATGGAATCTCATTGTTTACCATACTTAGCAAAAGGTTTGGTATTATTACATTCTCTGACAAACTCTTGGTGCAATAGATTTGCAATGTGAAAATCTTCCTAGGCCTTTGTTATCATTTTATATCTGCATACCTGATGGTTACCAGATTATGAACAGTACAGTAGATCTGAGTTGGTGATGGTGAAGAGCCAATGATAAAGGCAAAAATAATTACTTGGTTCATTGACAAATTTTATGTCCACGGCCATACATCTGATCAGTTTAGAATTAAACGTTATGGAAAAAACCAGTAGGCATGATTTATTTTCTGTGAAAAGAATATGTAAAAAAACAATAGGCCTTTAAGTGTGGATTGGAATTTAAGCAGAAACATGCCTGTTAGGTAGCAAGCTAACCTAAAGGGCAGGACCACTGATCCTGACCTCTTGATAACCAGTTATTCTTACCAACCATTACCGATTTGGACAATGCCTGATAAAAATGACACCGAGAAAACAGGTTGACAAAAGAAGACTGGAGTTGGGGTAAACAGATGCTTACCTCTGAAAGGAGAGAAAGGTAGTTGTTACAATAGCAGGAATTGATTATATAAGGATATACATATTAAAAAATGTGCTCAACCGGGAACAGGCTGAATGAGAGCTGAAGGAAACTGAGGTAAACCCACCAATATTCAACGTTGCCAGGCACAGACTGAACGGAAACGCCACCTATTATACTGCCACAATCACAGATGCACCAGAGGAAGAAGCTTTAATGATATATTTGAAAATGGTGGTCATACTGTACAGGGATAGATTTTTTTACTCAACTGGTGATCTTGACAAAATCAAATATAGGTGACACTAGGATTATCAATTTAGTTATAAATGCTTCTAAGACAGTATCCATCATTCCCCTGTGCGGAGCCGAATTGTACTCAACTGCTCAATACCAGTTATTTTCCTCTCTAACTTTCCAGGTGAGAAATGTGTGTTCCATTACCTATGGCATGACACAGGGTTTTGGTAAATGTTCTTTCTGATCCTCCTTCTCCGGTTCCTGACACCCCCATGTAATTTATTCTTTCAGTTTATCTTGCATATCGTTGTTTTACTGTGGATGATAAGTTGGTGAATTCGTGAACAACTCTGTGGGGAAATTAGTGGAGGCCTGAGCACAAGGATGAGTGGCCTAATGCATGTATGATGACTTATTAAGGGCTTAAACTCACCAATGACCGAAGAGACATTTTCAGTCACAGACGATATATGTATTGCGTTGCCAGTGCTTGTGTTTGAGTGGTTCATAATATGGCCATTTGTGTGTTTCCAGCACGAAGCATCTCCGCTGAACACCAGCAAGACACCGTCTAGACAGAGGCGCCCGCTTTTATTATCTTGGTAACTTTGTGATGAGAGTAAACTTTCCGAAGCACCCATTAGCTTCCAGTGATACGCAGCTGCTTCTTGCGGTCGCACAACGCTGGCGCGCGCGTCCTTATTTCACTTCTGTCATCACGCATTAGGCCACGCAGCCGAGGGGCAGGAGGCGGGGCCCGGCTCTCCAGCCTTCCGTCTTCGTCACCTCTTATCTCACCGCCGAGAAACACTTCCATTACACCAGCATCGACCGAAGTACGCGCGCTTCACACCAGTTACAACAAAGCTAAGCGCATGCATTGAAAGCAGCTACTCTCGTGTGACACGCAGTTAAATAGGATTCTTATCACAGTACAACAGCGAGGGAGCATTTTCTTGTGCAAGTATTTTATGACGTTATCTGCTCATCTTTCCTCCCAAAACCAAGGTGCCTAAAATGCATCAAGGCGCTAGGTGCACTACATTAATCATTTACAGTTCTAAATCATGTTATTATAATTTACTCATTTTTTCATGGCAAAGGTGTGCGGCACGGTTTGAATGATCGAATTGACTGACAGATGATTGCCTGAGGAAGGAGGGAGGGTTGGGGATAGCGTGCATACGCTTATGCCCCCAAGTAAAGATGTCCATTTCTCAACCTCTATGCTTGAGGCACAGAATGTTGCACCATATACAGGTGGTCGAGAAGCTGCCACATTGTTCCTTCTGACTGTACTGAAAACCATAATGTGGCACCCTGCAGCTCAATGAGGCTGCCCATGAGCCGTGGCCAGGACCGGACTGGGAACCAAACCGGCCCTGGCAAAGTGCTCGCTCCCCTGGGGGGTTGTGGGTGCAGCCGAGCTCTTTGCCAGGGCCGGTTTTCAGACGATTTTGTTACAGGGCCGATTTAGCAGTTGCAGCCCTGTAACAAAAAACGGCCCATAGGGGGGCCCAAAACCGCCCCCCACCCGGTGCCTGCTACGGCCAGCCGGGCCCTGGCCGTGGCACATTTTACCTGATTGGCCACAGGTTTCAGAAGTGATGGCCATGAATTCTATTTTCTGAAATCCGTTGCTCAGTGGTTCAGAGACCCTATAATTGCAGGTGGAAAATAAGACAGTCAGACTAGGTTTCACTGTCAGCTTCAGCAAGAACAGGGCACAGAGCTCAAAGTTTGACCTCAGAACACTGGCAACCAAAGTACTCAGACCAGATACCACCGGGCGCTGTAGCAAGAACAGGTAGAAGGGCCCACA
The DNA here is from genome assembly GCF_964263255.1 of Lissotriton vulgaris. NCBI lineage: Eukaryota > Metazoa > Chordata > Amphibia > Caudata > Salamandridae > Lissotriton > Lissotriton vulgaris. The sequence continues at coordinate 1,477,052,234 of NC_141685.1, forward strand.
CTATGGCCCTAGCACACCATGGACCAAAGGCACTCAGGCCAGATATCAGGAAAAGCATCAGTGAGAGCAGGGCAAAGAGCACAAAGTGCGGTTTCGGGGCACTGGCCACCAAAGAAACCCAGATATCACAGGCAACTTGCGCAAGAGCTGGTGGATGAGCACAAAATATGATTTCAGGGCACTAGGCACCTAAGATACTCAGAGCAGTTATCAGGAGCTGCATCGGTGAAAGGAAGTGGAAGTGTGCAAGGAACTGCTTCAGGGTGCTAGAACCAAATACACTCCGACCAGATATAAAGAGCAGAATTAGCAGGAACAGGTGGAAGAGCACAAAGTGTGACTTTAGGACACCCAAAATCTTTTGGCTTCTTAGAGGAAAGTTTGACTGAAGACCGGGATTAGGAAGAAGTGGAGGACCAAGTCGCCCGTGAAGGGTTAATGCACATGCACAGCCTATGAATAATCTTTGTTATATGAGATCATAACCATCACGGCTGGTTCTATACCATAGCGTCGCTTATAATATGAACATTGGCAAACCATGTGGAACAATCCCTATTTGCTATCCTGTGTGCTGCTGCTAACAAAGTGTCATTTTGATCCTAACACACTGCTCCACTAACACCAAATCTTAGATGATTTTGAATTTGCAAAACATTATCCGCGCTTTTACACATGCAGCGCTAGATCATCAATTTGCACTTGCTAAACTGATTCTATTTCTAGGTTTTCTGACAGTCCACTGGCTCAAATAACTCAAGGTGTTGCTATAAAATATGTTTCGTGTTGGGTTGAATTTTGACATAGACGAAGAGAGACTTTACACCAGGGAATTGTACTGTCAAAACAAATCCATCAAGACCTTTCTGCAGTGCTGCACAGGGCTGAGGCTTTAGGATGTGGAAATCTCAGGTCCCTTAAACTCACCAGAGACACCTTCACGTTTGTTTTTTAACCTACATGCATGTTTTCCCTTAACTTGTTCACGAATTTCTTCAACATTCGACACAGTTAATCACGACAACCTCCTATCCATTCTGAAGAACAGGATGGGTTTCTCGGGTCTGGTGTTACAATGGTTCTCCTCCTTCCTCCACCACAGATCACAAAGGGTCAAGGCTAACCACTCCCTCTCCCAACCCTCTCCAGTACTCATGGGTGTCCCCCAAGGTTCCGCCCTACCTCCTATCCTCTTCAACCTTTTCTTGGAACCTCTAGCGAAATCACTAAATTCCACAAACATTCTCTACCATATATACGCGGACGACAGACACTCAACTTTATTTGAAAATCTCATCCCCGGATAACATCATCTCACTCAACACTACCCTCCAGGCCACACAAAATTGGTTAACTGAAAACTATCTACTGCTCAACACTTCCAAAACTGAATTCCTTCTCATCTCTCCCCCAAACCACATACCCAAGCTAGACCTTTGGCTGAATCACCTCACGACCTTCAATTGCACCCCCTCATCATTAACTCAGTCAGATCTCTCGGACTCACCCTGGACAAGCACTTGAGTATGAAAAATCATATCAGCAATGTGTGTAAGGGAGCTAACCACTTGATGAGGTCCCTGCGACACATCAAACCATTCCTGCCACAATAGGATTTCAAGCAGGTGGTCCAAGCACTGGTCTTGCCGAGGCTAGACAATGGCAACACTACCTTCTGTGGCCTTCCTAAATACACCCTGGCTCCACTAAGGGCATCACTGAACGCTGCGGCCAGACTGGTCACAGGTACCAAACTAAATGAGCACATATCCCCAGTCCTAAAATCTCTCAACTCGTTACCCTACAAAGCTCGAATTCAGTTAAAGATTGCCGTTCTGATGCACAAAGCCCAGCATTTCAAAACTTCCAGGTATCTAGCGCAAAAGCTTGAATTATCCTGTGGTGGGAGAGCCTCAAGAAGCGCTAACACTTTCCTCCTGAATTCTCTCATCCTTAGCAAAAAGAGAACTTGTCACGAGCCTTCTCTGGCGCGGCCCCAAAGACATGGAACTCTCTTCCCCCGGAAGTACGCAGAATCTCCTCAATGACTGCTTTCAAACTGGAAGCCAAAAGATTCCTAATGGACACATTCCTACCTTAATCTGGGCTAGGCCCATTGGCCCGAAATCATTGATCCTACAATCACTGTTCCATCATGTGACTCTGCTCTTCTTTACCACATTGTGTGCCCCCCTCGTAACCTGCTATATACCTGAATATTGTGTTGCTCTCCTTTGTGTCAATTGTATGTGAATCATGCAATTATTCATGTGTTGTATGCTTACTTGATGTCGATATTGTTTTTTTGACCTACCTTCCTCCCTTTTGTAAAGCGCTCTGATATCCTTCAGGATCTTGTTCGCGCTATATAAAACTTTATAAATAGATACATATGCTTCCAAATGCTCACTTTGCCCCCATACTATTTACAAAACATAGGAATCTGACTACCAACATAATATTAAACTAAACTAAAAAGACCCTACTGAGAAGTTGAACTCAATAACAAATTCCCTCCAAAAATAAGATGCAATATAACACAATACCACTACAAGCAAAAACAAATTAGGTTTTCTACAATTCAATGTTATAGCATAGTGTGTGGCTTGAGGGAGAGTCAAGCATAGTGTGTGGCTTGAGGGAGAGTCACAGGAAGGAAAGCCACACAGGGAAAGGTGGAATTATTCCTTGTAATGACTGGTCAGACATAAATAAGATATACGGTCTGAGGCTTTTGGAGTAGTGCCCACAAATGGCAACGTTTCACAGGTGGACAGTCACCTTTTCAATCTCTCGCCATGGTCCTCTGACCGATGGTCTGTGAAAAAGGTGTCAGTCCATTGCCACGGAAGTATTTATGATGCACCAGCAATTTTACAAGATGTCACTAGAAACACAAAGGAGATCACTTTATACACTTTCCTAAACTCTCATGAATGAGCATATTGGGGAACAACGTTGAAATTTCAGCTTCCCAGGAGAGCATGCTTGCCTCTTACTACTTGGACATTGAACAAGGCATCCTTTATAGTCTTCGGAAGACCAACTGAACAGAACCAAACAGATAGTCAGCTTATGTCCTGCCCACTTTGTCAATGTCATCCTCACTTGAAGGGTCACAGAGGGTCTGCGGTCTTTCTAATGTTTATACTGTTCTTTATTTCTCTAATTCACTTTTTTAATGTTTTGCACATTCTAAGTGAGTTTGTATGCCTATGCCGAAGACACTGCAACAGAGAATTACAACTGTTCTTTAACTTACTCGATATGATTATCTTCAAGGAGCAGCTGATCCCTTCAAGGTGCATCTTAACCGCATCATTGCTACAGCACATTCCCGTGGTAAGCTGGAATTTTAAAAATCCCTTGTTATGTGACAAGGTCAACTCGTCAAACGCACAGCGTAGGTAACACCCATGACGAGTTGACCTTGTCACAAGCATCGAAGGGGTTAAACAAGAGCTGCAATAGACTGAAATGTATGGTGGAGGGGGCGTGGTCTGGCCATGAAGCGCGATGGCCGCTTGATTTCGGAGGTCCACGCTATGGGAAGTCCCGGGCAATGGGGTGAGGGCTTCCTCGCTGCATTTTGTCAGTTTGAGCCCTGATATCGGATTAGAGAACACCTGAGAACAACCAGCTGACATGTTCAATGACAGCGGTTGGTCTCAAACAAAATTCTCCAATAAAGAGGTATGTGCGGCCCTATGAGAGGAAAATTGTGGCTCATGACGCACACATAAAGCGGTGAATTGGCCCTGTGAGCCTGTGCGCTGAGAAGAGGAGTAGCCTCTTTTCACTTGTTTTGCTGCTCCGACCCGTAGCTGATCCGACTGCCATTTGCCTCCAGTGTCCCTGGAGCCTGGTGGCACCGCCTCTTGGAGGATGAGACAGATGAGTTGACCTGTTCTGCTTTCGGGGCTCGGCAGCGCCCACCATTTTTGGCATTTTGGCTTCCTGACTGTGGATGGGAGAGTGATGTGCACCGCAGTGCCCATCGCAGCTAAGGTGAGACCCGCTATTGACAAGCCTCACAGGCGAACGGGGTACTCCTTGTGCCTCCCTTTGGCGGATATGAAGTTTACTAGTCCTCCCTTTTGTGCACACCCACAGCGGTGCCTGGGCCTACTACTGCACCATGCTCCTAAATGTATGGACTGAGAACTAAACAGCCCGCTGACACACGAAAGTGATTGATCCTGGAGGCTGCCTGTTGATGATGGGAGATGCAGTAAAATGGGAATCTCCCTATGACTTCCCTAACCAGAGCCTCTGCGGCTGACTTGCGGTGGCCCTGGGCCTAGTACTACTACTACAGTGTGTTTCTGGGCACCTGGATGGATTATTGACTACTGAATGCTGGTCTGTCACTCTATTGGACCCTCCTGACTAACCCAGGTCTCCCTGCCTGTAGTCTATACTTACAGCCCAAATGAGTGAAGGGACTGGCTATTGAATGCCTGGCGATCGGTGGCACCTCTGTGTGTGCCTTGTGAGATTCCCCTGTGGTTGGATTACTCCACAGCCCAAGCGAGTCTCTGTTTGTTGCTTTTCACAGTCCTGATTGTACTATCGGTCCCAGGGCTCCCTGCAACATTGCTGCAACACTACTTACCTGTTTAGCCAAGAGTGGGACTGCTTTCGACCGTCTCTGACCGTCATTGCCCAGAAAAGTCTGGGCAGAGACCTCTCTCTTTCATTGGTGGTCTATTGTGGTAATTACCTGAAGGCGTCTTCTAGATCCCTGGTTATCTGGAGTTTATTACTATTCACTGTTAGTCTGAGCTTACAGATGCTCTAAGACTGGTTGAGAAGGTGGCACCGAACTAAGGTGAAAGACCTGCGTGCCATTTCATCAGGCTCTCCAGTAAGTCTGAGGCAGGGTTTCCATTTACTTGGTCACATGCTGAGATGAGGTGCACCAGTTGTGCTGTGGGATCCTTCTTGTTTGCCTCACACCTCATGCTGTACTGAACTTTTTTGATTTGTATCAAACAAGGTTGGATTACTAGTCTAGTGGCCCTAGTGTTTTTCTTGAGTAAACCTATTTACTACACCATAAACATCAATTGTATGAAAGAATGTATATGTCAAAAGACTGTCACAAAAGAGTTGGTGATGCCTTCTGGTAAGACATCTGGTAAACCCGCAAAGCAAATCCTCTTTTTGGAAGCCTTAAACCAGGGTCGACCCACCTCAAATATTAGTGACACCACGTCCTCAACTCAGAAGTCAACTAATCCTATGGTGACAACCTTGACGAATTCTAACATGGAACAGATACTTTAAGAAATCTCTGCTGTGGGCCGATGATTAGAGGGTATGGAGAACTCTATATCTACTCTCCCAACTGAGACTAAATCTATATATACAGACAATGCTGGATTTCAGAGCCGGGTGAATGGCCTAACTGCACTGGTTGTAGGGGTTGAGAACCACCTTGATGTTATACCATACCGAGACCAAGAGCTTTTATTTCACAGGAATAAGGTAGTAGATCTGGAAGATAGAAGCTGTCAAAACAATGTATGTTTTTTGGGCTTTCCAGAGAAAATAGAAGACTCAGATGCCAAAATCCTTTGACAGATAAACCTTCCAAAGCTCACAGATTTTACTTTTGATCCACAAGTGGAGGTGCAGAGAGACCAACACAGGGAAAAATATGCATCCACGCCCGCTCATCGTCTGCTTCCTATGACAAGAACAGGCCCAACAATTGATCATAGTGGCTCATACCCATGGCCCATATACATTTGAAGGTCATGAGATCAGAATGGCAGCAACTTTCTAAAAAAAACGAATGACCATCCCAAAGCATTATTTCTCTTAGACCCCGCCTACGACAGCTGAATATCAAGTATGGCCTCTTCAAGCCTGCACGTTTGCAGAGAACCGAAAATTGCATTTCTAAGGAGTTCCTTAATCCAGAAGACCTTCGTAATTCTTTAGACAATCATTCTCCTCAGAACATGTAATGTACTACATCCCCACAAGAACCTGGATCCCAACTTCCATCATTAAATTCTATGATACACACAGGTGGGTCCCAATGCAATCCAGGCCGGTCCTAGAGCAGGGGCTGAGACTTAGACCGACCTTTTCTCTCTTTGGAAGACCGAGCATAGGCCCTTCAGGCAGTAGCTGACCTCACACAGGAAACAGACAGGGACAAATCATGCTCTGCTCTAAAAACCCCTTCATCACAGGAGGGTGTGTCCTGAATTATGTTGATTGATAGGCCTCGCTGCATTTTTGAGAATTTGGAGATCCGCTGTGTTGATGCCCATTGAAGATGAAGATGAATAAATCGATTTAATATATGTACTTCAGGCAGTGGCAGCCTTTACACAGTAAAAAGACAATGACTAATTTGCTCTTCTATAACGTCTCACCCCCTTCATCCAGTGTGTCTTGAACTTTGGCTGAATATTTTTCCTTTCTATATCGATGAGTTGACAAACGTTTGCTGCTTTATACCTTCCGAAGACAGCAACTACATGAGTACCTAAACTCTTGCTCTTTCTCTTATATATTGCCTACTTTATATTGTTCTTCTTTCATCCTACTCCCTTTTCCAATATATACCTATGGTAACAACTCTTTGTCCTCAAAGTTTGCTCCAAAGCCTGTTTGCTTATGCTTTTTGTTTCGTATTGTTAAACCTTTTATGACAGGAATTAGGATAACTGACTATATACTTCAATGCCAGCTAATTTGTCATGAATTATATGTACTATTACTGTCCTCCTCTCTTAATCCCTTCTCACACATTTCCCTTCTCTCCTCCTCTGTTTAACCAATATTTATGATATTCATTATGATAATACTTAATATTTAATTGTCTTAATATTTAACTCAGATAATATTTAACTACACATTGCTAATATTTAGCTACGATAATACTTAACTATGACAATATCTACTTATGATAATATTTATTATTTAGTTACCACTATAACTATATTGTGCAAAGTTTGTTTGGCTGTACCATGCATATGGTAATTTCATATTACATAGACCTTCTTCTCCCTTCCTCTCTTTTTCCTTTGATCTCCTCCTCTCCTTCAACACTATACTCTTGCGATGTTCGTCTTTTCCCCCCATTCCTTCAACTTTTAACTCTGATTTTCATACTATTGGTTGAATACTCAAACTTTGGAATACTTGCGTATTCTTATAATCTCAGCCCCAATACTTTTAATATTATTGCATAGATGTGTCTTTTACCACTTTTCCCTGGACTGGGCACCTCTGGAGCGCATAGCCTGAACGTTTAGACCCGCAGAGAGCAGTATCATCCCCCTTGTGCTGCGTTTTTCGTGTGAAGCACAATTACCACTTTTCTCTTTCTCTCCTTTGTCTTTTCTCTAGTTTTTCTAGAACCTCCCTTTACCTCCTTCTCATTTACTTCCCTGTGTACATACAAGTGACTCTTATTTCCAGTTCACAACCCTCTAACTTCCTTGGAATTTTTCAGAAGGTTATTGATCTCATCCTTGATCTTTTGCCTTACCTGGAATCTACCTTCCATCTTCTCCTTTCCTTTCTTCAATTCCTTTCTTCAACTCCTTTCCCTTGCATAGCTTCTTCCCTTATTCCTTTTATTCTATTCACCTTCTTTCCCCTGATGCTACCCCCATTATCTGCACAGTTTTTACTTCTAAACTTTATTTCCTTCTTTGCTTCAAACCCCATAACTTAACACCTTTGATTCAGCTTTTCCTTAAAATGAACCTCTTTCTCCTTCCAATGCACATATGACAGCGAAAATATTCTTCTCCCTCTCACCCATTACACATTATCTCATGGAATGTTAATGGCCTTAGGCATTTTATTAAACATAAGAAAGTACTATCTTATCTGCAAACGAAAATAACTGATATTGCTCTTTTGCAAAAGACTCATATGGATGCTTTGGAATCATCTAAGTTACAGCGAGATTGGGTGGGAAAAGTATTTCATTGCGGATTCACAACTCAAGGCACTTCTGAGAAGGTGCCAGCCAAGCAAATGTGGAGTGGCTATTCTCTTACACAAATCCCTACATGTCCGAAGTGTTAAAACCTGGTGGATCCAGAAGGCAGATATGTCTTTGCTAAGTTAAAAATAGGAGATAGGATCCTTTGTGTTGGCTTAGTGTATGCTCCAAATGTTGCTAAAAGATCCATTCTTCTCAACTTGAATCGCTTGCTAGTGGAAATTGGAGCATCGTGTTACATCATTGTATCAACATCAATCTCGCCTGTGACGCGGTTCTAGATGGAACAGGTCCCTTAGGCAGATGTAATGAGGGAGATAGAGCATTGGTGGGTGACATAACATCGGACCATGGACTGGTGGATCAGTGGCGCCTCTGTCATCCCTCAGATCAGGAATACACCTTCCTTTCTTCTGCTCATGGCAGGATAGATTATTTTCTTATTTCCCATTCAGTAGTTGCAATCACTAGTAAATCCCATATTTTTGAATCCACTCTCTCTGATCATTCCCCGGTTCTTTTTGCTCTGGAAGTAGGTTTAAACTCTCCTGGTTGTAAACCATGGCATATGAACCTTCAGAGATACCGCTCACCTCAGGGTAAAGTCCAACTACGTGCTATTTTCTCTGATTATTTAACCAATAATAAATCATCAGTTAACTCCTGTAAATCCATCTGGGCAGCTGCAAAAGCAACTATTTGTGGACAACTAATGAGAGATGCAGCCAAGGCCAATAAGTCACCATCCCTGGGTCGTACTGAACTTGAGGCTCAAATTAACTATCTTACAAGTCTATATTTATCTCGTCCCACTGTACTGAACCTCAAGTGTCTAGAGTTAGCTAAAATGGCGCTTAACAATCTATATCCTTCCAAAGCTGAGTATGTTCTTCAGCGTTTAAAAGGTAGACATTATAAACAAGGGGCAAAAGCAGGGGATTACATGTAGCACAGCTGAAACAATGTAAGGCTGCCATGGCTATACCTTCAATACAGATGGAATCAGGTGCGATTGTTATTAAACCACAAGAAATAGTAAATACGTTTGCATCCTTTTATGAAAAACTTTACACTCCAGAGACTTCAGCAACTGAAGATAAATTAACTGCTTATCTCGAAGATATTGATCTTCCAAGTCTTATGGATGAAGGTACACATTTACTTGATAGTGACATCAGCAAAGAAAAAATTGCTGCAGCCCTTGCCAAATTACCTTATCATAAATCCCCAGGTGAAGATGGATTCCCTGCAGAATATTATAAGTGGTCTGGGAAAGAAACAATTGATACTCTTCATTCTGCCTTCTATGAGGCCGTTCGGACATCCTCTCTTGATCCTATTTTAATAGGGCATTAATTCTGGTTATCCATAAACCGGGCAAAGATATGCTTGCTTGTGGTAGCTACCGTCCTCTTTATCTAAGAAATGGAAATGTTAAAATATTGGCAAGTATTCTAGCATTCTGACTTCGCAAAGTCATTCCTTCCTTCATACGCATCTCGCAGGTTGGCTTTGTCCTGGGTCGTTCTTCCAGAAATCACCCACAAACATTAACTCATACTTTATGGGCTGAAAAAAGTATGACGGAAGATGCAGTTGCCTTTTCCTTGGAATCAGAAAAGGCATTGACTGGGTCTATCTCTTTGTCATCATAAAATACTTTGGTCTTGGGGATAAGTTTATTTCCATGGTCCGCTCACTATTATGACAACCCTGTAGCCCAGGTCAACTGTGGCGGTTTTCTTTCGGACATTTTTCCAATTTGCAAAAAAACTCGCTAAGGCTTTCCCCTTTCCCCTCTTTTATTCTTGTTAGCGATGGAACTCCTTGCCCCACTCATTCGCCACTCAACGCAGTTTGGGCTGTACCTATAGTGGGGTGTGTATCTAAGTTATATTTATACATTGATGATATCCTTCTTACTCTTAAGGATCGCTCTCATTCTTTGCCAGCCTTACTCGAGATTATTAATGAGTTCTCTGCCTTTTCAGGTTATAAGGTGAATTGGGACAAACGTGAAGCTCTCCCACTCTCTTCCACCAAGACAAAAGCATCAATTGATGGAGATCCCTTTAACTGGAAATCGTCACAATTAACATATTTGACAATTTTGGCTATTTGCGAACTGGAAGGGGTGGTCTCAGATAATCTCTCGGCCCTTATAGTGCAAATGGAAACAGATTTTGCCAAATGGTATCTTTTGGATTTTTCCATGTGTGGAAGAGTACAGGCGGTAAGAATGGCCACTTTATCTCACTTTATTTTTGCTCTTGGAATGCTTCTGATGGTAGTCCTTTTGTCCACACTATGTCACATGGATGCCTGCATATGAGACTTTGTATGGGAATCTATGTGTCCTCGTGTAGCTGCTGCTAAACTAATGGCTCGCCGCTCCCACAGTGATTTAGATTCACCTTTGTTGGAGCATTATTCTTTAGCCTTGCACCGCTCGCAATTAGCTCATCTGCTCCCAGGTGCGACTGACCCTCCACAATAGGTCACAACAGAGCACTTACGTACTTACTTGTGACAACAGCCTTGATATCTTATATAGCACTCATAAACCACGAACATCTCCCCCACACCCTGTGAATCAAGCTACATACCAAGCCTGGCAACGAGCGCATCGCCTCTTGGGGGTTGCTCACCGTTTGCACTCTTTGGTGTAATGAAAGTTTTCGAATCAATGGTCATGCGCTTCAGTGGTCTAGTTGGAGATCGAGAGCAATCCCGAGATTAGACCAGGTTATACTAAACGGTGAGTTGATATCCTTTGACATACTTTGTGAGGAACTTGATCTCCCTTTGCATCAGGCATTGTGACACTTGTAACTATAGCATTGCCTGAGGAGATGTCTGGGTACTCCTCCCTGGATGTTAGAATCATCGCTGATACTGGATTATTATGGGGACGACATAAGGGAGTAATGTCTGGATTATATTGTGCTTTAACTAATCACCTATACTCACACCCACTTCTTAAAGCTCTTGGCAGGAACGCTTACACATCACCATAGATGAAGATGTCTGGTCGGACATACTGAAAGCGTTAGACAAGGGTACTCGGGAAGCGCATTTGAAATATTGTCTTTTCAAAACTTTACATGACTGGTACTGGACACCTTTGAAATTACAACGAGCAGGATTATTACCACACTCTATGTGTTTGAGGTGTTCTAGAGTTAATTGTGACCTTCTCCATATACTCTGGGAATGTCCTTCTATACAGTGTTTTTGGTCTCAAATAGGGGATACACTAAAGGAAACAATTCCCCTTCAACTTCCCCTTACCTCTCCCATTATTGTATGGCATGATCTTGGGAGTTCACCTGACATTACACGCCCACAGCGCTGTCTTTTGCATACTGCACTCTCTACAGCCAAAATGTATATCTTAAGACTGTGGCAATCACCTAGTCCTCCCTCGAAGGAGGATTGGATGGTAGCAATGATTCAGAAGGTAACCCATGAATGTGTGATATATAAACTACAAGAACAGGAAAAAGTATTCCAACAATTATGGGTTTCTTTTCTCCAAGACTCCTGAATGTTTTCTTTTATCGCCTTGTCTGTTCCCCTCCCCCATTTCATCTTTTCTCCTTCTTCTTCCCCTCCCCCTTCTGTCTCCCTCGTCCCCAACCTCTTTCTTTCTTCATTTCCCCCTTTTCTCGTCTTACCTTCTTACCTTCTAGTTTTTTCTTTTTTCATTTTTTCCTTTTCTCATGCTCTTGTTCTTTCTTTCTCCGGGTAAGGAGATGACATTTCTCCTCATTCCTCTATATTCATTCCTCTATTTACTCACCAACCTATTTGTTCATCTATTTATGCATTTATCTATTTATTTAGTCATCTATTTATTTATGACTTTTCGAAAGTTTCATCATCCTCAATGTACATCATATTCTACATATTTATTATTTTTAATATTTTTGTAGGTCCAAATTTATCCGCTCTATTTATGATGCATTCTGTCTAACTCATTTCGTGGTTATGGACAACCATAGTTATGGTTTTATAAGCATACTGTGTACAATATCCTTCTCTTCCACTATTGGCTTCTTGACTTTTATTTCATCCCTCCTTTTCCCTTCCTCCCTCCTCTAATGTGTAGTTTTCTCTCCTTTATAGCACATTAATATATGTATTGACAATACACTCTTTGAGGTCGATTATGTTGTGCTACACTTTTATGTATCGATCTGCCTTTAAATTCTCACAAAAGAAATACGACATAATTCTTTTTTTACGTATGGTGAATGGAGTATGGTTGCAACCATTTTGTGTTGTTGACGGTGGACCAATGTAATCTTTCACCGGCCCTACCTACTTCATGTGCATACATTTATGCCAGAATGTTTATGCCCACAGACCTTTTCATGCATATTTTCTTCCACTATTTTTAAAATGTCCCAATGTTTACAAAGATGGAAAAGTTGTTTAAAAAAAAACCTCTAATAAGTTGTTCGTGAGGTTGTGAAACAGCTGTTTACAAAAAAATACCTCTTAAGATTAGCAGTGTACCACCAGTTGTAAACACATGATCCAGAAGGGGTGAGTCATCTTGTAAACTCTGATCCCTGGTGCAGGCACTTTCTAAACATGACAATTCTAAAATAAAGCTTGAAATATTAGAAATAAAATCCTCACCTTTACTTCTTCGTAAATAAGGTTTTCACATTAGAAGAATCTCCCAATTAGAACTGGTCTAGTGTTCTAAAGATAATATTAAGAATCTAAATGTGGCTTTTGCTGATTAAACTATGGCCATAGTATGGAAGCATACTGAAGATGTTTTATTAGAAGATATTGCTACACAAGAGGCTACATGACCTTTTAATTAGTTGCTTCTAGCTTCTTCACATCGAGTCCTTCTTAGCACTCCAATGAGCTCTTTTAAAAAATCAATGTGATTCATTAGTTTGGAAGTTGTCCATTACGCTTGGAGAGGTCTCATTAAAGATGCTTAAATTAAGTAGCAAAGTCTACCCGTTAATGTTTAGACACTTGCTTGTGAAGTTAAATGTCCTATCATTACCCCTTAGATTCAGAGACAAAGCAGAAAGCAATCAAAAAAGTCAAAAGACTTGTGTTACTGATATAATGAGACTGTCCCCTAATACATTGTTTGATGCTGTGGGGATTGGATTATCAAATATCACTCTTCTTCATAGTAGCTTGATAATGCAATTTAAAGATCACTTGTGAAGAGGAACTTATCTTTTTGTTTTTTAAATCCCGAACTCCACTGTGTTGCACGCACAGGTAGCCAGGCACAAATGTAGTTAAATAAAGTACTGTATCCATGTACACCCTAGTGTACATACCTCCTCTTAAACCACTTCTGATGCTCTATTTCCAGTTAACACTCGATGATTGCATTAGCCTAATAAATGTTTGTTTTTATGACATGTAGAAAGAATATATGATAAATTGACCATCCATAAATGGTTAGCATGCATCACAAGTTCCACAGGGAGATGGGTTCTAAACCATTTGTGCCACTTGCATAAAGGCAACCAAAGGTAGGAGGGAAAGATCACTAAGATATCTTAATTTGTATGTTTTCAAATGAACACTTCTGTAGCCTCTGTTGACAACACCGGTAGGAATAATGGTGGTTGGATAAATACTTCTGACCAATGGGTTTATAATTTATTTGCATGATGTGTGAATCGGCATGTAAACTGTAAAAGTTAATGGGAGGAATGATCTAAACCACTAGCAATTGCTCTAGATAGCATTACAACACATCTGTTTTACCAATGTGACACTATACAATTAAAAGAAAAGGGGTGACCGTGTGTCCCTCAGACCCTGGGTAATTAATGGTTAAACAAAAGAATGGTTCTGTTGGGTAAACCAGAAGTGATTTAACAATGCTATTAATGCATTCCGAGAGGAACGTTCTCCAATAGACACAGCTCTAGCAATTAGTACTTAATGAATAAGTCATGAGATCAAATGTACATACTTTGTATATATATCAGAATTACTTAATTCGGAGATAGCATACTTTACATGGGTAGACTGTAGGAATCAAAGTAGAAGTGCAGTTGAGTGACATTTGTGCATGGTGCTCAAAAGGTGAACAATATGTACAGTGAAAACATTTTCATATATACAGGTGTTTCGAAAGGCCAGATAATGATTTGTGGCCAAGGATTCCTATTCTTCCTATTGGAATCCTGGTAGTACTGCACCTATGGCTAGTTTCGACATTTCGAACCTTGGGTGCCCCAGTAGGTGGTCACGTCGGGTCTTTCTCAAGACAGAGGTGCGGGTGGATTGATTTGATTGCGAAACAGTCTGAAATGAAATAAGAGGCTGTGTATCAGAGAGACTGTAGGGGCACTGAAGTTGCACCTACACATAATAGGGAGCATGGATACTCACTATTTAAGGAAGGCCGGAGAGACTCAGCCTGAATCTGCAGGGCACAATGGCCAAATTATCTATGGAAAAGGAATCACTTAGTGAAAACCTTGCATAGTAGTTGCAGATGGAAAGACCACATTGGGTGCAACAGGATATTTGGTGATCCTGGTTGACTAGAAGACAGGGCTCGTGACTATAGCGTGTGGTTGTAGCATGCATGTAAGTGAATAGAGCGTCACGCAGTGCAATCACTCATATTATATTTGACTGTATACATGCAAAGTGAGCAAGTTAACCAATTTGGTTGCTCACACTGTGAATGAGGTTTAAAATCCGCTGGTTGCTTCCTATGGTTGCAAACCTCAAGTATGTTAGGGGATCCTAGATGGTGGTTGACTAGAAGCCAGCGGACGGGACTATTGCGTATGGTTGCAAGCATGCATGTTGGTAATTAGAGCGTCACGTAATGCAATCGCTCATGATGTGTTTGTTAAACAGTTCACATTGTCGCCTGAGTGGAGTACAATTCTCTTAAGATATTGTGCCAAGTGGATGAGTTAAGCATAATGGCCAGTTAGAACCAGTTAAACGGGCACATGTATGAAAGATATGGAATTATACAAAACACATAGGCATCGTGCAGCTGGTTAATGAGAAAACACGTTATGACCACTTTCACAAAAGCATGCACAAATTGAAAACGCATATAAGCAGGATAGCATTATTTGCCCAATAGAGAGACAATTCACAGACCCTTGCTTAAAAAGGTGTGGTGGTTCCACGAAAACCTGCGTGGTCTTACAGAAAATGGTATACGGGTAGTGAGTGTCCTGCTAGGTGATACATGTATGGGCAAGTGAGAACTGTATGACTGGGAACTCATTCTCTAAAATAACCGGACCTAGTCCTGTCAAAACAGGTCCATTTGTTTGGCTATCTCCTCATGCTCATTCAGACCAGTGGCTACCGAGTTAAGAATATGTATCCACTTGCATTCTTTCCGATTAAGGGCAGACGCCATGGACCCCCCTCTAGGGTTAGCATTGATCTTTTCCACCACCCTCCATCTTAAGCTCTCTGGTGTGTGATTGAGACTTAAGAAGTGTTCTACCAGTGGCGCTCCCTGCACTTTGCACCTGATCTTACTCATGTGTTGCAAAACTCTCATTTTGACTTTCTGAGTGGTCTGGCCAATATATGGCATATTGCACGGACACACAATACTGTATATGACATTTGAGGTGTTGCAGTTCGCTAAAGAGGGTAATTTGTATGTTCTATTGTGGTGCACAAGATTTTGGCCCTCCATACCAATTGGACAGACTTTGCATATGCCACACTTGAAGTGTCCCAGAATGGGTGGGAGGCCCAGCTGGTCCCGTAAGTCTGGTAGTTTCCATGGTTGAAGGTAGGCTTGGACAACACTGTCTTTTATATTCCGTCCCCTCTTGAAAGCAAATAAGGGGTTTTCTTCCGTGTTCAGCTCTGGTGCGACTAGACTCCAGTATTTCATCACAATTTTCTTTATGTTATTGCTTTTTGAGTGGAAAGTGGTAACGCACACTATGTTGTCAGTGGCCTGTGTCTTTTTTTTGGGTATCAGGAGTTGCTCACTAGGGCAATACCAAGACCTTTTCTTGGCACGTTTCAGGAGCCCCAATGGGTAACCACGTTCACATAGACGTTTAGTCAGTACATCCGTCTCTCTAAAGAAATCTTCCCTTTTGGAACATTTCCTCCTCATTCTCAGATCCTGCCCATAGGGCAGATTGTCTCGCAGGTTTTGAGGGTGATGGGATTCGTATTTTACCAGAGTGTTCCTCTCTGTTGGTTTTCTGTAGAGATCACAATAAATCAAGCCATTGTCCACTTTGAATGTCAGGTCCAGGAAGTCTATGGTGTGACGGTTGTAGGTTATAGTCAATTGGATGTTGCTGCTTCTTTCAATGAGCCATCCAAAGAAACTTTGTAGGTGGGTCTCTGTGCCTGACCAGATCATAATCATATCCTCTATATACCTCTTCCAGACTGCTATGGAGACGATGAAAGGGTTTTCATGTGAGTCCAGATGTTCCTCTTCATTGCTGTCCATGTAGATATTCGCCAAACTCGGTGCATATGTTTCACCCATAGCCACTCCCTTTCATTGGAAGTAGAATTGTTGTTTGAATACAAATTAATTCTTTTTCATTGCAATTTCCAGTAGGTTTATTAGGAAGTGGGTAGGTATCCAATGCGGGGCTGGGCGTATCCAGTGTGGCTCGGATGACCTCTATCGCCTTACTCCGGGGTATGGAGGTATAGAGGGAACAGACATCCAATGTTACCATGAATTGTGTGGTACTGTCGTAGGGCTGTTCTTCCAGCAGTTGTATAATGTGCATAGAGTCACGCACAAAGGACTTTGTTTGAGGGACCAGAGGCTGTACAAAATAGTCTATGAATTGATTTGCCGGTTCCGAGACGAAACCACAGCCAGATATGATTGGTTTTCCCGGGGGTTTATCCAGGCGCTTGTGCACTTTAGGCAAAGCGTATATGGTGGGAATGCGTGGTTCCTTGTTGATCAAGAATTCCTTTTCAGGTACACTCAAGAATCCTTCCTTAACACCTTCCTCTGCAAGTATCTGTATGAGTGACTTGATACTCAACGTGGAGTCCCTCAGGGTTGTTTGGTAACTGTCGCATACACTGAGTTGTTGCTCAATTTCTTCAGCGTAATCGCAGGTATTGTGTACCACCACCACTCCACCCTTGTCTGCGGCTTTCACGACAATAGAGCGGTTTTCACTTGGGGCCAGATGTAGGAACCCTAATACCAGTCGGTAACGGCCGAAATTACCGAATTTCCGCCGTTACCGACCGTTATTAGGCATTTGGGATGTAGGTGGCTACATTTCAGAATCGGTAAATTACTGAATTCTTAAATACCGATTCAGTAAATTACTGAATCTGAAATGTAGTAGGCACTCAAGTGAGTGCTTTTCACCTGTAAGGATTCGTTATTTACCACCAACTACAAGTTGGTGGTAAATTACGAAAACCCTAAAAAAAGCAATTTTTTGCATTTAATAACAGTGGCATGTGGCAGACATACATGCCCTTAGGGCATATATGTGTGCCACATGTGCACCCATGCACAATTCAGGGGTGCAACAGGGTGTCAAAGTAACACCCTGCCACCCTTGAATGTTTCCCCCCTTTTACCGAATCGGTAAATACCGATTCGGTAATTCCCATTCATTCCTATGGGCCTACAGGCCCATAAGAATGAATGGGAATTACCGAATCGGTATTTACCGATTCGGTAAATACCGAATTGTACCGATTCGGTAATACTTACCGAGTAATTACCTACATAGCATTTACCGATTCTAAAATACTTTTAGAATCGGTAAATGACGTTTACCTACATCTAGACCATGGTTCCTTCAATGCAAGTTTTTCTTCTTTCGCTACATTGTGTCTAATGTATTTTCTCTCTTCTAGTGATGCCATCACTTCTTGCATGACCACTTGCTCAAATGCCAGTATGCGTTGGCTCATGCAGTATGAACCAGGAGTGAATGTGGATGGTGGTTTGAAAGGCGTTGCGGTGGGTACAGGCGTGCATGTTTTCCTGCCGAAGTAATATTTCAGTCTTACTTTGCGAAATAACTTTTGTAGCTCTAGCTTGGTGGTGAAGGAGTCTGGTCTACTAGTTGGAATAAAGGAGAGACCCTTGCTCAGCACCTCTCTCTCTGCCGTTGTGATTATATGGTCCGAGAGGTTGATGATGGGGTCGGCGAGATTCCCGTTGGATTGGGAATGTAGTGTAGAACCAGTTGCTTCATTCAACCTGGTCTGTTGATCAGTTATTCCAGGTGTGTTGATCTGTGAATTCTCGATTGTGGCAGTCCCTGTTGTCATCAGTGTGGTGGCTTCTGTTATCGTCGGTCCACTTGTTACCGTGTGGAGATCTCCCCGTATCCCTCCAGAGGGAAGAACCTCACACTCCGCTTCTGTTGTGGACAATGTAATGCCATCCGTTACCATCGGTACGTCTGTCTCCTTGTGGAAATCTCCCCGTGTCCTTCCGACAGGAAGAACCTCACACGACATGCATTCGCTCTCTGAGATCCTTTTCCTCTGTTCCATCTTCTCTGCGTGCCCCCACCTTGTTCGGCAGTTCCACCCCGGTTGGATTGGCGGAATCCTTGATCTAAAAAATGCTGTTGCGGTGCCTGGAAGCCCAGTCTGCTTGTTGATGGGTCTTCAGCTTCGGATTCTGAGCCGCTGCTAGCAGACGAGTCAGAGGAAGTATTGAAGCGTCTTGGTCCTTGTCTGCTCTTGTTTGTAAAGAATCCTTGCTGATCTTGTTGGTAATATTCATCAGCCAATTACGGGTATGTGTATTTTTTATCGTAATTTCTGATGTCCTTGGCAAGTTTATCAAGCTTCCTGTTGAGGGTCACAGTGTTGAATTCAGACAGTGCTTTTTCAGCCCGTTCAAGGGCCTCTTTGGCGTTGATCAAAGCACTATCCTCTAGGATTTCTCGTTTCAGGTTGGCTATCTCACTTTTCGGCGGTTGTTTTTCTTCCCAAACCAAGTTATCGTGAGGCAACCTTGTTACCCGCCCACTAGTCGCCGCAAGGTCACGGCTGACACTACACATTTGCCAAGGCACTTTTAGATCCCACGTCTGATTTACTGCACCTTTACGGAGCACCCAGCGCATCATAAATGGTACTGTTAGCACCCAGCGAATCTTAAATGGTACTGTTATCACCTCATTCACAATGTGAACTGTTTAACAAACACATCATGAGCGATTGCATTACGTGACGCTCTAATTATCAACATGCATGCCTGCAACCACACGCAATAGTCCCGTGTGCTGGCTTCTAGTCAACCACCATCTAGGGTCACCTAACATACTTGAGGTTTGCAACTATAGGAAGCAACCAGCGGATTTTAAACCTCATTCACAGCATGAACAACTAAATTGGTTAACTTGCTCACTTTGCATATATACAGTCAAATATAATATTAGCGATTGCACTGCGTGACGCTCTATTCACTTACATGCATGCCTACAACCACATGCTATAGTCACGAGCGCTGTCTTCGAGTCAACCAGGATCACCAAATATTCTGTTGCACCCAATGTGGTCTTTCCATCTGCAACTACTCTGAGAGGTTTTCACTAAGTCATTTCTTTTCCACAGATAATTTGGCCATTGTGCCCTGCAGATTCAGGCTGAGTCTCTCCGGCCTTCCTTAAATAGTGAGTATCCATGCTCCCTGTTATGTGTAGGTGCAACCTCAGTGCCCCTACAGTCTCTCTGATACACAGCCTCTTATTTAATTTCAGACTGTTTCACAATCAAATCAGCCCACCCGCACCTCTGTCTTGAGAAAGACCCGCCGTGACCACCTACTGGGGCACCCAAGGGTCGAAACGTCAACGCTAGTCATAGGTCCAGTACTACCACGATTCCAATAGGAAGAACAGGAATCCTTGGCTACAAATCATTATCTGGCCTTTCAAAACACCTGTATATATGAAAATGTTTTCACTGTACATATTGTTCACCTTTTGAGCACCATGCACAAATGTCACTTAACTGCACTTCTACTTTGATTCCGACAGTCTACCCATGTGGTGTATGTCATCTCCGAATGAAGTAATTCTGATATAAATACAAAGTACATACATTTGATCTCATGACTTATTCATTAAGTACTAATTTCTAGAGCTGTGTCTATTGGAGAGCATTCCTCTCGGATTGCATTAATAGCACCAATGTGACACTATAGGCAGAGGCCCACTTAATGCAAATCAGTGCTGACCCTGCTCCTCATGGAATCAGTCCATTATGTGTCAGGCCTTGGCATGATCACGCAAATATGTAGTCTAAAGACCTGGGTATACTGAACCCACCAAATAGCCAGTTTGTATTAATTTCTCCCAAATACGTATTTCTTTCATTTTCTTGGCTAACATGTATGGAATAATACACCTGGGGGTAAACAATACATAATCTGAGTACTGACCAGTATGTAGCATATTACTCCTGTTGACATTATCTCGATTCCTACAGAATCCATCATCAAAAACTTTTTATCGATTCTATCCTTGTTGGTATTCATATTTGGGTGCACCTTTTGATCTTTCGTGTGGAGCCAAGGACAGACACTGGTAACAGTCAGACAGTTTTCAGACTATCTGGCCCCAAGGGTGCTTGTGGACAGTTAAGCATTCCAAAGAATATTTACAATAGCAAACATCAAATAGGATCGTTTCAACATTTCCAAAATTATATACAGTCTCAATGTCACAAATTACACATGTGCGCATGTTTTTCAATCCTTTTGCCGTGGAAAATGAGGTTATGATTTTTAGGATACTGCTGATGCTATTAAATAACTGTTCTCTAATTGACCATCAAAGGTAAAGTAATATGCCCATATGAGAGCTCATATCTGGTTTGACCAAGAATTTGCTCAGGCCAAACATGTCCCCTCCTTTTCAACTGAGTTAAAGAGAAATTACAAAGAGAATGTCGAATGATATATGGGAAATTAAAAGCAGGATTTCCTACAGTGCCACCTCTAAGGTATATGTATTTACTTGTAACTTGCTTGCATGCAAAAAGATGTAATTATCGTTTTAACAGTGGTACGTCTGAGTCTGCGTTTCAGATGGCGTGATGGTATAGGTGTGCTGACCTCTGGAGTGAACGGTGCACTTCCTTCAGCACGCGCTAATGTAGTACCACTACAGTCTTCCTCCATAAAGATGTGATATGTGACCTAAAATAGTAGGTAAATGACCAAGAAGTGATGCCAGCTCTTGTCTGTCTATGCGCGTTACCTTGGCCCTGGACTGCTTGTTAGCATATAGATAGTGTGTATTGATCCACCTGTGTCGGGTGGCTGTTTTAAGTGACACGTATATTGCACATTCCGCTCCATTAACTGTGTAGCTAGGATCCTGAGGTGAGAACCTATCTTAAGAATACATTATCCTAACCCAAACAAAAGTAAACTATTACTTTTACTGATAGCACTGGGAGAAAATAAGAACGCTAATCATACATTCTGCATCTTAAACACACGCGGCAGTTAAGAACAAGCCACAAAGATGTCATGTTAGTACAGTACCGACATTTTTGACATGGTTACAGCTCTCTTACTGTGATGTCCTTAAAATATGCATTACTTTGATTCTTTATGTAGAATGAGCTAAATTCCGTTTATCTCTAAGGCAACTGTTGAGAATTTAGCCCACACTTTTCTGGCGTCTCTTAACTCTACATGAGGTATTTCGGTGGCCAACACTTGTCTGTCCCATGCCTTCTAATAAAGTGGTTTTCTCATAACAAGTCAAAAGACACCTAAGGCGAGTTGGGGCCTCATTTTCTGCTTGCAAGAGGTGAATGCTTGAATTTTAACATATTTATTTGCTAATCTTATAACTACATTCAGAAACTTCCTCTGAGGAGGAAGTCAGTAAGGTATCTTAAAAGAAAAGAAGCTGGAGCTTTGGTTTCGCCAAAAGTGTTTTGTTTTTTGGGTTACCATGTAATAAAGAGAGCAAGGTGACAGGTGATTTAACTTTGAAAGCGGAGTCGACCTATGAGTAAATTACATCAGCTAATATGAGACATACTAGAAGCAAACCCTCATCGCTTTAGTTAACATTTTTGTCAATGGGATTAGGTTAGTAGATACAAACAAAAACACAAAGAAAGCCTTTATAACGAATATAATTTCACCAAATCTTAATGTAAAAAAGTGAAGTTGACAAAAACTAAAATACTACTATGAGTTAAAGAAATAGACCAGACTTCGAATCAGAGGAACCAAAATGTTTCTGTCACTATTTTTTGCAAAAAAATATATACTTCTTAAAAAGGCAAAAAAACTCTGGTGCAATGGAAACTTAAAAAAAAAAGTATTTTTGTGGCAGCCCTGTTAGGGTTGGCATGTAATGGTGCTTGTCCCATTCATGAAAAACATTGCATTCAGTACATAATCTACATACAGAAAGTGGATTTTGATCAGCCTCTTTCAGCCTTTGGTGTTTTTGGCTCACAGACCTTCAGCCATTGGCTTGAGTGGTTTTGAATCAGTGTTTTAATCTCATCATCTTTCTGCTGGCTGCTTGGATGACTCTTTCTGCCTGCTTCCAAAAGTAAGAGGGGCTATTTTACATCTGTGAAGTACACTATGTCATCAAACATTTCATTCTTTATATCATCCATGCATTGTATACAGAAAATAATTGTCTTACATTTACAGGCAATACAAAGCGAACTGGCTGTGAAAACTTCCCTAACAACACCATATTATCAGGGGTTATATTGGAAGGCATGATTTCACATGTTTAACATTTTCCATGGAGAGAAGAAAATAAGGTGTATTTCCTACAGCCTGGTTGGATCTGAGGCTCAATGACATTTGCATATAAATCTACTGTTTGCATAGAATTATGTGCAAATGTTAATGAATCTCACAAAGTATTATTTTTTCCACACGTATTAAATTGTGTTTTTTTGTGAATCCCCCTCAGTACATGGCTGAAAAAGATTTAAGACTGAGGTATCTGTAGGAGATTACAGCCACAGACAGATTGGATGATGGAAAAGAGTTATCAGATCCTCGGATATTGCCAAAACATGAATCCACTGCCCTATAGTAAACATAAGACGCATCATATACAGATATGTCGTATTCATAGGATACTCAAGATCAGTATTTCCCACAGCTGAACTTTGGACCTGCATTTCATGCAGAGCTTGAGAGAAGCACATTTCACGTGGGTGTTTTAAGGAGATAATATCTTTTACGTCGATAAAAACGTTTTGGCCTACAAGTGTTTGTTATTTGAAAACATAGCACCTAGAGCCTGCGACATGATTAATTTGAATCAGGTGTTATTGAATAAAATAATACTTCCATGGTCAAATATATGACTTTATACACAAATAGGCAATATTTAAAAAACTACAACATATAGACAAAAATGTAATAATTACTTATAACTCTTTACAGTTCGCCGGCAAATTTGTTGATGGATTAACATACATTTTTGTAGTAGACTGGGTTCTATCCACCTACCTACCTACCTACCAATCTAGCTACCAATCTATCGATCTATCTATCTGATCTATAATCAACTAACATAAACCAAATATAACGTATTCTGCCTGAATTAATATTATTTTGAGTAAGTTTCACGAATATTCTTATTTGTGAACTTAATAGAGTTAAATTATCATAAAATAATTTTATTGCACTGGGCTGTTTACGTGAGAAAGGGGCATTGCTATTCCAACATCAACAACTTAACCCAAAGCCATTTGTTGACATTTGCATTGGATTAGACTCCCTATATCTAATGGGAAGTTAGTCACATCATTCTTTTTGCTTCATTTTATTCAAGGGATTCGATATAGTTATAAGTCTGAAACAATATCCAGTTCAGTTTTAACTTCCGCATTGAATCGCCCACGAGTAAAGAGACGTGTGAAGTCGGTGCCCTATGAGAGTGTCAACCCATAAGGGTGCCCCAAAGTGCTATTGTCAATAATTTTGATTGATATATACTGTAAAGGGGTGTTAAGGAAGATCCTCGCATTGAAAATTAAAAGGCAACAGGACATTTGCAAGTTACTGTGTTTTGCCCACCTGAATAATGTAAACAACAGACTTACTAAACGTGACACACTCACATAACAATGACACATCATTCATCCTTGTTGACAGCTTATCTCCACAAACCTATTATTTCATCTGGGATAGATCTCCAAACTACAGAAAGCGATGGGATGATATAACAATAGCAGACTGTGTGCTATTTAAGGACTAGATTACCAACAATATGAATTTGCCGGACACCGCTTAGACTGTACTGGACTCTCCATCCTGACAGTCACCTGGAGGGTTTACAATTCAAGATTAGGCAGTATTTTCGGATGTTGTCAGTTCCTGTTTGCGTCAAATATATGGAGGTTTTTCCTAGTGGTGTATGTGTCGCAATACAATGGTTCCCTATTTTTTCACTGTTTTTCCCCCTTTCCTCCCAACCTTGCTACTATCTTGATGTTTTGTGTCTAGCAGTAGGAACGTCTACTGGATGTACTTCTGGATCCTAATACTTAGCTCTTTCCCTTTCTCTGTTGGGGAGTGGGGGGAGTTTACAGCCCTGCTACTATCTTAAGTGTTAATCTTCATCTTCAATCAAGAGCTATACATTTGCTAAAGGGGTTATACCCTTGCTATTTTATTCCTCATAAATGAGGCCTCTTAAGGAAGCACTAGACACCTTTCACATGTATTATTCAGTGCTGAGTAGCAGCATGGCTGTCAGGACGAGCTGTCCATTTGTAACGAAATTTTGAAGGGGATGCAATAGCTGAAGTGGGGTGACCATTGACCCATTTCGGCCCAACGGTCTGGATCACGCTTGATCAAGGCCGTAGGGCCGGAGCATGCAGCAGGGACGGGAGCACTTTCATTAAATCTCTGGATCTGGATTCTGAGTGCGTGTGATTTGTGTTTTCATGGAGTTTCATAGTTACTAAGCTGGGTGCCATGCTCAGCACCACACCACAACCTCGAGCCGGCAGCACGCCATTCACAGAATATTGTATTTTTGATATATATACATATTATTGTTTTCGATTACTCGACCATGGAGGGCATAAACCTAGCCTGTCAGGCCTTTCACAGGAATTCTAGCGAGAAATATTACAGTGCATATCTTGTATCCCTAGCATTTGTCAAATAACTTGCTACAAAGGTAACCTTTGAGATTTGATGTAACAAAATACATGCCTGAAGGCTTTAACATAGCACCATTTAATTAGCATGAAAGCCTTAGGAATCTGCATGGTAACTTTCAGTGTTGCATTGGCATTACGTCTGGAAAATTGTTTATTCACCATTTCCTGTCCCTCACCTTTCTTATTTTTCCTCTCTTGCTTCCTTCCCCCGGTTGCCAGACCTTGTGTCTATTATAGTGACTATGCCCCTTGGCTTTGCCATGTTTCTCTTCTTTTAACTCGCTCCTTTCCTTCTCCTGACTCAATACTTGATTGTGAGCCTCCCAGCTTCCTTCCCTGTGGCCTGCCATCTCAAACTCAGTGCATATACTTGTTGTTATTCTGTAATTCAAAAGGTTTCGTGTCTTTCACCAAAATAAAAGTCCTGTGTGTAGTCTCTCTGATTCGGGAGTTATTCCATTATCAGTGAACCTCCATTCATAACCTTGTCGTAACCATATATGTAACTCCTAAGAGATCTGGGCATGCTGTGTGTAAGTCTGTCTCTCTTTCACTCCCATTTCCCTTTCCCTCCAGTATTTCGTTTTGCTTTATACACATTCCTTAGTATGGCAGAACTGCATTCTGGGAAGTGGAATTGGTTGTCATCAGAACCTGTTGTGTAACACTTGCAAATCCTGATAATTTTGATACAGCAACCATCAGGCAAACAGTCATCAATTAGATATATATAAAAATTGCATGCGGTAAAGCAAAATACTATCTCCCCTAATACAGTCTAAGAAGGAATTTCACATTTGTTTGCCAGAGGGGGTAACTTACTCACCCTCTAGGGAGGCAATTAGACATGGGACAAGGGGTTCAGCCTAGTAGGAGAAATTTGTAAATCAATACCCAGCGATCCGTGGCTAGAAACCCTGTATTGAGATTTCCATGAAGAATGTATGTTTCATGTTTTATGTGTATGTAAAAACAATAAAAACCTGTTGAAAAAAAAAAAATCCTTGCCTCCTTCTGTAATCAGTGAGTTTTCTTGTATCAAAATACCTCTCTGCAGGCTTTAATGCAGAGTAGTTTCAATCCACCCTTAAATGATTATTGACATTAACATATGCTTTTCACAATAAATATCCCAGACCCACTACCTTTAACATAACGTTTCATACTAAACAGATCAGTCTTATAGCCTTGATCAATAGAGCGCCACAACAACCAACACAGCCGTGCTGCTGTGCCATGCATAGGCTTTCCAATAAGGTAAAAAGTTCAATCTAAGGAACCAGGGGAAGCACGCAACATCTTTCCATGGAAAAGCTGAATGCAAGGAAACCAATGTATGCATAGCCTGCGCCGCTCTGCAGTACTTCTGAATGCTCTTCTACTGTTGATCGCATGAGGTCATGTGTCAGCTGCTCTGTCCTACAAGACCTAATGAGGGACCAAATCAGAGCTGTGACTTTAGATCTGAGATAGACTCAGCCAGGCTTTTTTTCACAGATGCCGGACGTGCGTCGGGAAGGAGGCTGCACTTGAACACTCTACCGATCTTCAGGAATCAGAGGTGGTCCCAAGCTCTTAAACTGCAGCAGAATTATAAATTCTGTGCTTGCCACCCCCTGCGACAAAGGGCATGAAGAGCGGGGGGAGCTGCCGCTGCCCCCAAAACTCATGCCACCTGGGGCGCACCACCCCCCCTTGCTGCGCCCCTGGCCATTATTACAGCCACGGCCAACAGTGGGAGTACCTGCAGGGCGGTGACGTGGGGAGGGGGAGGGGCAGGGTGGGGGGTTGTAAAGTATGGATTACAGAGTTTTACTGGTAAGTAAACATTTAAATACATAAAAACGAATTTCGTTGTGCGCACTGCATCACATTTGGGGATGCAGTGCACTCAACGAAATTCGTTTTATTTATTTAAATGTTTACTTACCTGGGAAGCTCCGTAATTCACACATTACTACCCCCCCCCCCCCCACCCTGCCCCTCCCCCTCCCCACGTCACCGCCCTGCAGGTACTCCCAGTGCCGTCCGCAGCTGCAATATTATTGATAGTTTAACTGCCCCCCTGGATGACGTGTTCTCAGCCACAAAAAAAACCTCCTCGCCATTCCCAAAGACACCCTGTGCAATCTCAAGGTTTTAAATCTTCCACCTGCTTGGGTCGGTGCTGACAGCTTCAAACTACTCTCTCCCTTCCATAGTGTAAATGGAGTTACAAATTCATCTTCCAAGTCCTAAAAACACATTCTGCAGCTAAACCACCCACACTTCCTTCCTCACAACCTTCAGATAAGCACAACCCCATCAGCCTGAGACTCGAAATGTGTAATAGCTCCATCATGTTTATGTTACTCTGCTCATTAATTCTGTATCAAGAAGTAATGTCAATGTACCAGCCCCCCTGCTACTCGGGTTCTGCATCCTTTCTGGTATTTATGTGACCCTCATATGAGCCCTACATTTCCTATCAACTGAAAGCAAATTATTTCAATTTTGCGGCAGTTGTCATTCATCTGGACTATTTTTGAAAATATGTTATTTGCCTGATTGCTTCAATATTCATTTATTTCTGTTACCAAAAAATGTTTATTTAATGCAATATACCATTGATGATTTCATTGGTCCAGCAGATATTACATTCGTGCATTTAATCTAAGAATGGCCTTCAACATTTTTTTGTAAACAGCAGAATTACACTTTTGGCCTTTCACAGTGATGTTCATTCCTTCCCAATATCTGTTGTGTGCTCAGTCTGTTACCTCAGCAGCTTACTAACTTTAAATGAAGTTCTCTTCTGCGGCATAAAACCCATCTAAGTTTGATTTTCCACCAGCACTTTACTCGGAGATAAATTCCAGGCCCTCTTGTATTTCACATCAAGAAAAGTGAGCCTGAACTCTTTTCAGACGATTACCTTTTTTGGGGCTAGACCACGCACCAGTTTAATATGTTGTCAAGCACACCCTGGTTCGGGAGTGGCAGGAGAGAAATATTAGCGGGATACACACTCTAATAACCATATTTTGCTTCTCAATTAGATGCCCAGACGAAGAGGAGAATTGAAGAGTAAGAAAGCTTTCCCCTAAATAACCCAATGTTCCCTACAGGAGTCTGCCTATTGAGGTACCTTGACGTCAAGCAATGGCTAAGATGAAAGAGCCTCTTTTAGAGCTTCTGTCGTTGTCTCCTTCTAATGGCAGCTTTTCTTGTCTTACAGACAGATGAGACCGAGCTCTATCTGTTTCCTTCTGAAGCTTGCTCTTATGTACACAGGGCTAGCATAGACCTCTGATACCGCAAGAAAATGAGGTCTCTTGGGAGGGGTGTTTGGTCATTGCTCACTTTAAAGGACCAACCCTCTAGGGATAACTGAATGGTTATGGGGTTGTTATGGGCCCCACAGGCTAAAGGCTCAAAAGTACCTACTACAGCAACTTTAAGATTATTTTTTTCCTAGAACTGACATGGCTTTCTCTTCAAACATAGTTATATAACCTCTATTGGAAACAACGGACAAAAACCCATAGAACTCCTCGTTCCTAAACATAGTATAATGCCCTGCTGGGTATGCACTAAAGTTTACCTAGTAGTCACAAACTCATTGACTGTCAGCATATGATCACATATGAAATCTCGTTCAAGGGGTGGGTAATGAGTGTTTTAACACTGTGAGTTTGTGAACACCCACACACAAGTTACTCTTTGAGCATTTACAAGGTCCCTCCGATCTATCCAAGTTTTTTTTTTAAATAACACTCCATCATGCTAAGACCTCCATTACCATCCATCAAACCTTCTTATACATAGGTGTGGGCATAACTGGAGTAATTCTCTCTAGTTAATTACTCATAAATCCTGCAAAATTACTTGTAATTATGTGTAATTGCATGTGAACTGTAATCCAGCATTTATTGCTATTTTCTTTGTTCAAAATGCGCTGACGTGTCAAAAATGGGCCCAAGAATGTATTTTGCGCTAAGGAAATAAGACTCAATGGTACAGAACATGAATCACAGAAGCCAGACACTGCTCGTTCTCTCTTAATTCATTTGATCCTATGCTCCTGCAGTAGGGTTTATGCCATAAATTACTCTGAAGTACTCAAGCTGTAGTAATCAAGAATTTTGGTACTTCACAAGAGGAATGCGTACTTACTGAAATTACTCCAATTACTCCAGAGTAATTAACATTTTGCCCAGGTCTACTTATAAAAGGATAGACTCCACCCATCAACTGCAAAGACTCTAAGAGTGGCTAGATTGCTTCAATGCAACATGTTCATATTATAAAAAAACATTTACATACAAATGAACCCAGAAAGGTCAGAAACATCACAAATATTAGTGACTAAGTGGATGAGATTTAAAAGAACAGAAACAGGGCGAAAGGGGGGCCCTGGAAGAAAATGCTACTTTTCAAACCACTTCCCATTTTGGCTAATCTGAACCAGCAGCCTCAGCAGATACATGAAGGACAGTGTCTGAGAGTAGGACAATGAGAATGAGTGTGTGTTGGCTGTAGCACTGGAGCAGCAAAGTCATGGGAAGGAGACACGGATGGTTGCACGGTGAAATGTTATTACGTAATATTAATAGCCTTAATTTCCCCAGAAGGAGTATATTGATCGCGTAAACCATTAGAAAAGAGTGATCACATGGCTCCAGACAATGCATAGAAAGCAGGAATAACCATACAGGTTTGAAATGAGATGCGATAATCCTGGATGCTGCTCATGAACAGGCCACCTTCTGATTTCTGAGTCTCGATGACTCTTGGTGCAGCACATAAAGAAAGCAGGCCCTGGAATCCCGAAGACCCACATACTGAAATATAGCCCTTGAAGACGCATTATTTTTGAAAAAAAACTATGTAGCTTGTTCGTAGTCATTTATCTTTTTTTTGCGTAGTTTTCTATAGCACAAACTTGACCCAAGGGTATCAGAGCGCTTTACATGAGCACCAGTTGCGTTACACAAGGACACATTCATTTTTGTGAGGCAAGGAGAGATTTAGTGATTTGCCCAGAATCACAGGATGTTGAGCGTCACTAACGAGACTCGAACCTGGTTCTCCATAGTTGAGATCGACCACCATAGACGTTAAGCTACATCATTACCTTCAATATGATCGCTCTATGAGTGAAACATTAGCTGCAAATAGGTGTGGGCAACCATTCTGTTCAGGTTCGAATCCTAGAAAAGTTGGTTCAGTCCTTTATCTTTCTGAGGGAGACAAAGTATTACTAAGAACCTGATTTAGAGTTAGGCGGCCTTTTACACCACCACAAACGTGACAAATATCCAGTCCACCGTATTAGAAGTGCATTACATCCAAAGAAACCTGTGATATGGTATACAGGAGTAACAATCAGCTGAACTCTAAATGAGGCCCTAGCCAGGTGCGCAATGCCCATTGGGCTCAAAGGGCTTCAGCCCCCCACCGCCCCCCCCCATTGTGTGTGGCAGCCCGTGATGAGACAGCTTCCCAGGCACCCACACCTCCGCACCCGAGTACTTCAAAGGTCTTTAACCCATTGCATGCTAATGACGAGCTCAGCTCGTCATGAGGCATGGTTGAGCTGCACTCATGACGAGCTGAGCTCGTCACGGCCGTTGGAACGTTCGCATGCGGGATAATTTCCCCGCTGTGCTGAACGTTCCAAAACGTGTGTGGCAGTGACGAGCTCAGCTCGTCATGAGTGCAGCTCCACTGCGCCTCATGACGAGCTCAGCTCGTCATGAGCACGGCGGCGCCACGCGCGTCCACCCTTCCCCGCACAGCAGGAAAAAACGCCCCACAGGGAAGGGGTGAAAAGACCATTCGCTTGTTAATGAGGCTTTGATGTTTTTTCACCCCTTCTTAGAGCTCCTGCATCTCCACTCTGCTATTGCTGGAAGAATTAGCGCCCCCAAATTTTTTTCTTAAGCTTCCCCACCCCCCCTGAAATTTGGCTCTAGTTGCGCCTCTAGCCCTAGCTTTGTTTATGTATTTTTATGCTATTATAGCGCTCAGAAGTATGTGAAATCTACGAGAATTGAAGTTCGCTTGTTCCACCAAACACTGAGATGGTGAACCATATGTGCAGCCAGCCTTTAATAACCACTGCTCAAAGTTCAGCGCTTCCTCCACCCCCTCCCCCGCCAGGTCATCTTTAAAAATTACCTTACCAATTAGACTGTTTGTTACAACCCCTTCAAAGGCATCACCTGCTTTTGATTGTTCTTTTCTTCTTATTGGAAGAAGGTAAACGGATTAGCCACTTTTAGTTTACTTTAGTGTTCACTAAAATCCGTATACACCTGTTCTTTGCGAACCAATCAGTAGTTCCGCAAAAAAAATAGGGTAAAGTAAATCTCATGTATTGTAGTTCTCATGGGATAAAATTGAAACTTTGAGATCAAGCCAGATTTTAAGGGTTAACTGTGGTTCTCATTATAAAAGGCCTTTAATTCTTGATGCGGCCAGTAGCTCTAGCAAACATCTTTGACATCATTTGGCACACAGTTCATCCATGCTTTGGAGGGTTCACATCTAATGGATTCCATGGTAGTGCGATGCTGTGATCAGTTGCCGTCCTACCTGCCTGCAACAGTGCAGACTAAGGATAACTGCTCAGAAGGGCGTATTTGTAAAAAAGGTAAGTGCCGGGACCCAATGTATTTTGCAGGACAATCCCCCACCGCCCTTCCAGCACTTCCAAGTGTCAGTGCCAGTACTACAAATATTAATCAGCACACTCTACAGGACTAACAATCTGGACTATTCCAGGCCGCCTAAAGCTGTCGGAATGGCCTGGACAAGCTGATTTTAGATATATTTAATAAACAGCCTGCTGGGTTACTAAGGTCAAAAATAGACATCCATCGCCACCATGTGGTGGGCTGTCATAAGTGCCAGTAGGGAGAATGAAGTGCTGGTTTTGTGCCTTGGTAAACACGGGCTCAGATTAAGTACTGCCACTCAGGCCATTTTACCTCCAAAAGCGTGATGGAGATAATCTGGCTTTCAGTCTGCCACCAAGAGCCCTAGAGCATATTATCAAGAACATGCGATAATGGGCTTGATAATATGTCCTTGTGAATTCCCATAGCAGCCATGGTTCTGGTGTTAACCTGGGCTGCTATGGGAATTCACAAGGGCATATTATCAAGCCCATTAACGCCGCGTTAGCGGCAGTTTCCTGCTGATAATGCGGCGATAATTTTATCGCCTGTTCTTGATAATATGCCCCCTAGTTTTTCCAACTGTAGAGCTAACCACCAAACCAATTAATCTGCAGGTGAACGCTTAAATGCATAAAGGTAAAGAGCAAAAAAGAAATGAAAACAGTGCATTGTTGTCACCCTCAAATGAGTGTGCCTCTGAGCCCGGAGACACGGAACGGAAACATGCCTCTTCCATTGTAGCATATGCACAGACGTAGCACAGGGGGCTATTTAGAGTTTGGCAACAGGGCACTCCACCCTATATTGGGTAGAGTACCCTGTCCGCCAAACTGACCTTCCACTTGCATAAGTTAGAGATAGGCGGAACCCCTCCAGCACACATTTCATGCCGCACCTATACATATGGTAAGTAACTTAAACCATGTTTTGCTTCAGTGGCGTTTATTATTTATTTGATTAACTTTACGGTTTTCTGTGAGGTTTTATCCACAATAATGAAACCAGTTTCTGTAATTTTATCCGGGTCAAAGACTGAGTTGTCATTTCTTGAGATGCCATAAGGGGTTTCATTTTCTGTGGTGACGTGCTCGTCAAGTGGTATGTAATGTCACTCCCTACCACCTGTGGTATTGGTGTAGTAGTGCCCGTGGTGTCTGACCACAATTAATGAATGTCTGAAATGTCTAGTTAGTGTTTGGAGTATCCCTATTTATGAGCGTATCCTTCACACAAACATGTCAGTCATTTAGGCGTGTCTCTGGCTATGTTTTTTGCTATGCAAATAACAGTTCTATTAAGCAAACTAAACAATAAACGTGTAATACAAATAACAGGGTGGAAATAATAACAACAGCTTTCGATCGAAAAAACCAAGGAGCATGAAAACATTATAATCTGCCACGATGGAAGCATGATTGATTTTAGGATGTCAATATCCTAGAATGTCTCCTTAATTAACATCAAACTTCCATTCCACTTTAAATTACATTTACATATCAAAGTCCAAATATTTTGTCAGTCCTGTCACTTTCAGTGAAAGTGCTACTTATTATTAACCACTAATCACACAGTGCACCGCCGAAAGGGTAATTTACTTACGCCTACTTTCATAGATAGCTCTTGATTTCTCGTACAGCTCGTACGGGTCGGGTTTCCTTGGATCGAAGGCCTCTGTGGAATCGGGGAAGGAGCTCCGTTGGAGGTTTGGAGGGAAAGGGATGTTCTGCGTCATGGCCGGAGCTGATAAACTTGTTTGCGGGCTGCCTTGGTTATCCCATCTTTCCGTTATCTGCAATGGAGAAAAAAAAGGTGATATGGTTTCTTGTTTTTTGTCTACAGATGGTTCAAATAACTTATGAAAAGCATTGACAGGTCAGCCAGTCTAAAAAAAACCACCTGTTTTTTAGTTGTGCATTAATTATACGTACCAAACTCCTCAATTAAGAAAAATTAAAAAATCTGCCAAAGTACGTAAGAATAACATTTCGGTCGTTCGGACATTAGTCTTTATTCGGTCATAACAAAAAAATGTAAAACTTGATGAAAAACAACAGACCAGTTTCTACCTACATTTAGAAGGAAATAAACAGTAAGTATGAATGAATGAAAGTACAAATAAAGTGTGGTACTATTGCCTGAAAACACATTGACGCTTAAACTGGAACTACAAGTTGTGGTAGTAAATCGTCAAAATAAGGATGTGAATGCCCTCCTGAAGTTTTCATGGTTTTATATTTTTTTATACTTTAGGCAGGTGAAGACACAGCATTCCAAGAAGAGAGCTCAGGAAAAGACAAGAAGCGCTACACCTAATTTGGATCTCGAAAACCAGGAAGTGTTAATTGAAACAAAGACTCCATGCAGAGGGGCTGCTCATAGGTCTAGTAATGTCTGTATAAATGATGGCACTATCCGTTTGTGACAAAAACATAAGGCCTTATATTGAATTTGCCTAGAGCCAACTAAGCTTCTGATGATCCTCCCAGAAAGTCAAACCTTCTACGATTAAATACAAGCCACACAGTTGTATTTTGCGCCCATAGTAGCCTTTTGATGGAGGTTTGTGGGAAGACTGAGATAGGCGGAGTAGCATAATCTAGCCAAAACGATTACGTTATTTTCCTGAAAACATACCCGGTCCCAACTTTCGAACTGAATTTTCATGATTCCAAAGAGACCCAGTTATTAAGCATATTTAACAACAAGGGGTGGTGATGGACAGAGTTTCTGAATTAAGCAGAATACTCTCACCCAGTCAATAGATCAGGGCTAGATCCAACACCGTTTTTTAGCTCACTGCACCATCCCAGCTCAGAACCTGGCTACATGTAAATTAGTCTGTTCCTGTCCTAGTGCATGATGGGAACAGGGCAAACCAAACTACCAAGCCAAATCTTACACTGGGAAGGAAACAAGCTTCCGGGGACCAGTTTCTGGCATTTCAGCCGTCGTCGGCCCGGCTTGCTTGAATCCTGATGGTGCAATGAGCAAGGGACTCACATCTGAGTATACCCTTCCACGCTTATGGTAGACAAAATATTTAACAACAAGGGGTGGTGATGGACAGAGTTTCTGAATTAAGCAGAATACTCTCACCCAGTCAAGAGATCAGGGCTAGATCCAACACCGTTTTTTAGCTCACTGCACCATCCCAGCTCAGAACCTGGCTATATGCAAATTAGTCTGTTCCTGTCCCAGTGCATGATGGGAACAGGGCAAACCAAACTACCAAGCCAAATCTTACACTGGGAAGGAAACAAGCTTCCGGGGACCGGTTTCTGGCATTTCAGCCGTCGTCGGCCCGGCTTGCTTGAATCCTGATGGTGCAATGAGCAACGGACTCACATCTGAGTATACCCTTCCACGCTTATGGTGGACAAAATATTTAACAACAAGGGGTGGTGATGGACAGAGTTTCTGAATTAAGCAGAATACTCTCACCCAGTCAAGAGATCAGGGTCTGCTTAATTCAGACACTCTGTTCATCACCACCCCCTTTTCTGAATCGTTTTTGGCCACTATAGGTGTGGCAGGGTATACTCAGACATGAGTCCCTTTCTCACTGCACCATCAGGATTCAAGCAAGCCAGGCCGAAGACGGCTGAAATGCCAGAAACCGGTCCCCGGTAGCTTGTCTCCTTTCTGGTGAAGAATTGGCTTGGTAGTTTAGTCTGCCCTGTTCCCATGATGCACTGGGCCAGGGACAGACTGATTTGCATATAGCCAGGTTCTGAGCTGGGATGGTGCAGTCAGATAAATAACGGTGATGGATCAAGCCCTGATCTTTGGACTGGGTAAGAGTGGTCTGCTTAATTCAGACACTCTGTTCATCACCACCCCCTTTTCTGAATCGTTTTTGGCCACTATAGGTGTGGCAGGGTATACTCAGACATGAGTCCCTTTCTCACTGCACCATCAGGATTCAAGCAAGCCGGGCCGAAGACGGCTGAAATGCCAGAAACCGGTCCCCGGTGGCTTGTCTCCTTTCTGGTGAAGAATTGGCTTGGTAGTTTAGTCTGCCCTGTTCCCATGATGCACTGGGCCAGGGACAGACTGATTTGCATATAGCCAGGTTCTGAGCTGGGATGGTGCAGTGAGATAAATAACGGTGATGGATCAAGCCCTGATCTTTGGACTGGGTAAGAGTGGTCTGCTTAATTCAGACACTCTGTTCATCACCACCCCCTTTTCTGAACCAGTTATTAAGCAGGCAGGTAGCTTCCAGACCAGTGACAAACAATGAATCACCATGCTGCTACTACAGGGTTTTCTGTTAACACAAAGAACAAATGTCACAACATCTGCCTTAAACTCCTGTTTCTCCTAAGAAGGGCAGCATCCCAGTCCGCCACAGTCTCTCTCTCAAGGATCAACATCATAGATGTCTACGCTACTGTCACAAATGTGATAAACTTACTCCAACTGCACTCTGAGCCCTTTAACCCGATGAGCCTGTTTAGAATGCTAAGGATAATCGAGCCAAGTAAAATCTGCCATAGCATTTGTCATTCATGGAAAGGCGTCATTTACGGATAGGGAAGCAGTTTTACTGTAAGCATATTCTTGGGTCCGAGCAATGCTCCCTGAACTGGCTGAGGATTCATCTATTCGGACATCACTGAAAAGGGGATTTATTTTCAAAGTCACTTTTCACTTGTGCTTTTAGTGGATCCCAAAAATATTGGAGCCTGATGGAGTAAATGGAATCTTTGATATAAATGATTCTAATTTTTAGAACCTGACCCGTGACACAAACTTCCCTCAGTCTTTGCTGATAAATAGTCAACGTTGTTTAATTAAGTACATTTAACAGCAAAGGGCATTCACAACCAGTTGGGCAGCAATATGCTCAGTTTTTCTTTCTTTATGATAATTGAAGTCCCTCAGGGAGCGCACATGCGAGATCCAAATTTATTCTGTTCTGTTGCTAGAGTATTTACAGATCCATGGCTCTAAATTTTATCAGCAAATGCAGTTGACACAGCTGCATCAGTCCAGTAGATTGTGAGCATTTCTCCCACCAAATCCTTTCGGGTTACTCAGTAAAAGTTCAAATCCGGATACTCTAGTTGCTTGGTCGATACAGTTGATACTGGTGGTACATACTGGCAACTCAATCCAGTTTCTGCTAGTCTAGGACCAATGTAATCTTATTCTTCCACTGGGAGCAGTGTGATATCTACCTATTACAACAAAATACTCTTGTTAATCCCTTTTCTTTTCTGTCATTACATTGTATTTAAAGCTATTTACCTCCAAAATCTTAACCATACAATTATCTTGAAGAACGATGAGGCTTGAATTCTATATATCTAATAAATGCGGGATTGTTCCCCAGAGAAGACTTGACAGTTTGTAAACACATGTAATAAATAGGAGGGAGGCCAGGATGCAGCTCTGGCAAATCCCTCATGTTGCAGAAAAGAAACTAGTTAATTGGCCTTAGTGACCGTATTGCTTGTATGTGCTATTTCCATGGCAGGGGCATCTACACTATGATATAGTGGCCAATCTAAACAAACCGTAGCCTTGCACAACCATTCAACAAGGTTCCTATTGAGGGAGATTAAAGCCATTCTTAGAACAATGACTGTCATGTAAGGTGGTGCCGTCTTCTTGGCTGCATACTTAGGGCTAAGGATTTGGAATATCATGCATTGATCTCCCATTGAAATGCCTTCTAGAAGGTCACCTGACTATAGGCAAGTAGAGCAGCCTTATCTACTCATTTTGAAATCGGGCAAGTAATACCTGACATGGAGTTTCAAGTACAAATCATCGAGGGTATTGGTTAGTAGAATATAAGGTCCACAATGCTCTCTCAGGAGCATCCTCCCCAGCCTGGGTCCTCTTAAATGAATACACCACACACAGAGCTTAGTATTACATGTCTTTATTCTTGTGCAAACTCAACGTTCTAAACATGAACTCTATTCACTACACCCAAACACTTAGGTCATAGTTCTCAGGAGTTCACCAGGAAGCAAATTTGTCCCGTTATCGCGAACTCACATGACACTACATCTCACTCTTGTTAAATAATTTTTTTTTTTTACAGATATTTATATGTACATTCATATTACAACTCCTCAGTAAGGCGTTGTGGAGCTCTGAGCAAATGCTCAGATCATGTCTTCTGAGGCCGGAAAGAAAGAGAAGAGAAGCGCCCATGATTGGCGATGTATGGACAGATGCAGTCACAGGGCTCTCTACAGTCTCAATTGAACTAGTCTCACCTCTGGTGAATGATGAGGCAGATGCCTGAAGTGCAAAGAAATCTCACGCAATGGACTTTCCAGAACACTGTGCAGTTACCATGTGTCCTTTACTAGTCACAACTTTGAAAGATTCAGCATCAAAGGGAGCATCATAATTCCGTTTTCTGTATTGTTGCACCAATACCTGATAACTTTATTGAAATTAATGTAGTTGTCACATCAACGTTTGTCAGCAAATACTTCCATCTTTTGCTTATGGCACAAGTGTGTTTGATGAAGTTCACCATCTGTTGTAGCTCTTCTGTAGGTCCATTGTGGTAACTTGGTCGTCCTGGCTCTCCCGAAAATCAAGGTTGCAGGACTTTCACCTGTCGTTGAATGAGAAGTCGACTGGTAAGCTCAAAGAGCAGATGGGAGAGCAGACTTCAGATCAAGCTTCTCCATTGTAGCACGCTGGACAATCCTTTTAAGTGTGCTCATAAAGCACTCAACAGCACCATTTGCCTGTGACCAAAGAGGTGTGCTTTTCTGATGCTTCACATTGAGTTGAATAAGAAAGTGTCTTCATTCTCAACTGTTGAATGGTGAGCCATTGTCAGGCTTTAGAATTGAAGGAACACCCCATGTTGCAAAACTGCCATCAAAACTCTCGATAACTCTTTCTTGATTGGTCAATATGAGATCTTCTACCAATGGAAAACAGAAGTATTCATTGATGACCATCATCAGGTAATGCTCATTATCAAGAGGACTCATGAAATCAGCAGCAGTTCTCTCCCATACATGTATTGGCAAGTCACACATAAGCAAGGCATTTTGAGTGGTTTGGGAAGATAAGCAATTGCACAATTGACATGTCTTCAATGCTCTTTCAACTCTGTAGTCAAGATAAGGAAACCAAACTCGATCTTAGAGAGCTCATTTTTTGCAACAATTTGACAATATCCTTCATGGGTGACTAAAATAATTAGTTGTTGCAGACTCTCCGGATATTTTAGAACATTTGATGTTTGCTCTCACATGTGACAGGTCGAATGTGCTGTTTCCGAGATTGAACAACACTTCTAGAATGTTCGGGCATCCATTTTGTTTTTCATCATAACGTACTTAGCTTTTTCTTGGTCTTGCAAACCATTACAAAATGGTTCTCTTTCCCACAGCCTTTGCATACTTGGCATGGCTGGACATTTACCTTCGTGTGGAAACAAAAATCCAAGTTAAAGCACAGTTTGTTTTTCTTTAGAAACATAATTTTGTGTCCTTCAGCTTTGTGTTTCTGCTTACTTTTCAGTTTATGGCTCACTCATTCTGGGCTCCTTTGGTCTCCATGTCGGCAGCTTATCAATTAGCACATTCCTCAGGTCTGACAGCCTTAAGAACTCGCCCTAGACTAAGGGTTTCTCTCAGCATTTGTCTGAATGAATCTGACAGATATATGTTGATAACTCAGAGACATATAGCTTCTTCACCATTGAATTCACTGACCTCGCAGTGTTTGATGAGTGTATCAAGTCTCTCAACAAATTCATTGATTGCTTCACCAGCTCTCTGTCTTTCCTGACTGAAAATACATCTTTTTTAACCAACATTCGGCATTGGATTGAACTTGATATTTAACACACCTTTGATTTGACGGCATGTGACTTTGTGAGTTTGCAGTAATTTCTTGGTTACCTCTTTTATTCCTCCACCAGCAATGTTTTTGGGGTATTTGACAACATTTTTATCGTCGATTTCTTCCAGGGCATCGATGAAATCATCAAAATGTTTCTATCCAGGCAGTCCGCCTGTCGCCAATACTGTGCTTTTTAGCAGTGTCGAATGGAGGTGGGGGTTTTAGGGAGGAGGCGGCTGTATAACCAGTTGTGGAACTTATTGATAGGGAGAGTGTGTGCTGCCCACCTGCACTTTCACCATTCGTACCATCAGCACGTCCTTGCGATGTGCTTGCTTCAGGGTCATAATGGCCTATCTGCATGGGTAGAGGTTCTTTCAGTGTGGCCATTAGAGCTTGTCAACTCTTGAAGGAGTTGTGCAGAACACAACTTATACCTCTGGTGGTGTCCACTTCAGGGATCAACAGCTCCGTATTCACAATCCTGTGTATGATGACTCTTTTTACTCACCTTTTGGGTAAGTACCACAATAGTTTCTGAGCCTGGTTTCACTGCCTGTAGCGCTTTTCCGTATTTGACTAATTTTTCTACTAGCGCTTTCCCGCCCTTATCTGTTACTGCTTCTAGCATTTCTCTGTACCTGGTTGTTTCTGCCTTTAACATTATCATCATTCCATACGATTTAAAGCTCAGTGTTGCATAGTGGCGCAGTGCCTCTTTCAAGGCCTTAGTAGCACATTTCTGGTCAATGATGAGTAAACTTCTCAGTGAGGCTTTCATTAATATCAAATGCTTCACTGTGGCTGGAATGGCGCTTTGACTCCACATGTGCCAAACGTCTATCTTCATTTTTACTGATGCCCATGGAGCACTCACATGCAGGTTTCTAGACCACGGCAAACTCTCTGGGAGAGCCCTGTCAATCTTCAGGATATGTATTCCCTATCTTGTTGCAAGTTGTAGTGTCCTCCCTAGCCTGGGTACTCGTAAATGAAAACTCCACACACAAAGCTTAGTATTACATGTCTTATTCTAGTACATGTAAATGCAAACTCAACCTTCTAA
Source organism: Lissotriton vulgaris (assembly GCF_964263255.1). Classification (NCBI taxonomy): domain Eukaryota; kingdom Metazoa; phylum Chordata; class Amphibia; order Caudata; family Salamandridae; genus Lissotriton; species Lissotriton vulgaris. The sequence goes on from NC_141685.1 coordinate 1,477,092,924, forward strand.
ACATCAAACTGTATTCACCAAACCGAAAACGTATATGTCATAGTTCTACAGACTCCATCGTGAACCAAAAGTGTTCCATCATCGCTACCTCACAAGACACTACCCTGTCTGCAGAGATTTTAATAATGGTGACCTTTCTGCATGACGGTGGATGCACATCCTTCAACAACACCTCATTAAATACTGATAAAGCTATCCAGAAATTGGGAATAACTTTAAAGAGACCCACTCTTACCAAATATGCACCAGTATTAATTAAAATATGAAGTATTAACAGGAGGAGAGCAAGAATTGTGCTCCCACAAACTTAAGTAACCATTTAGTAAGAAGCACAGGGCAGGCTTCAATGAGAAATCCTAGGCTCATCACTCGAACAATGTGTAAATGCATTTATTCAGAGAAAGATACACATAAAGTATGAAAGTAGCACAAAAACAAAACTAAATTCAAGAAACCAAACAGTAAAAGTTTGTAAAAAGATGAATATTTTCTTGTATAAACCAGTGTCACAATAGTAATAGCGGATAAAGCGATAGGAGTTATGAATCTTTGCATTAAATATTAAAAATCTGATAGAAAACAATGGGAAAGTGAAAATCTGCCCAGTCTATGAGGTGTGAGTGACCAGTGCCTAGGCATCATTTCAATGAGAAAGCAATGGAGTAAGGGTCAGATGTAGCCGAGCAGTTCACTATGGCCAACAGTTTTACAGTCCAATGTAGTCTCCCAGAAAGAAGTCAAAATTCCATCTGAGAATGCTGGGGCACTGACGGCACTATGAGGCCGGATAGGTAAAATTCCGGGTCCTGCTACTACCCTCAGTTTTAATGCCAAAAGCCCTGAGCAAGACCAGCTTGAAATTGGTTGTCACTGTGGTCAGCTTACTGCTGGAATCACTTGGCTCCCTGTTCCTCCTGTCACTTTGCTCCATTCATTTCAGGGCTCATTTAGAGTTTGGCAATATGGGAGTACTTTGATTCAATTCGATTCAATAAGCTTTATTCGATTAAAATGTGGCAACCAAAAAAGCAAATGTACAGACACAAATAATAAAATCCAGTTACAAGGGAGTACCTCATAAATGGGTGGTTCTCCCACCACATCAAATGTGCAGTAACCCACCTTTTTTAAATTTAGGGTAAATCTGGCTTTTTGTCTGACCTTTCACAGGGTTGCCACATCACAGTTGCTGTATTTGGCGCAGAGTCATATGGCTGAGATACCCGCCACCCCCTCTCAACACAATCCCCAAGGATGGGAAACCGGAAACAGTTCTGAACTTTTGGAAGGCGGGAGGGAGTTACCCTCCCGGCCGTATTTATTAAAATATGAAACAAAATCAAAACATTAAAATAACAGTTTCATATCATGTACAATTTCATTTCCACATTACGATGTTTTGGCTAACCTTAACATATTTCTAATACAAAGGTTCTCCTAGCCGAAACTAACATCCTACAAATACATTTTTAACTTGAAATTGTACATCCTAACGTTAAGGGCCAACGGCAAGGTCGTAACGGGTGTCAGATCCCTAAACCAGAAATACCCCCTCACTTGCGAGGGGCGACCGCACAGAGGGCTGTACCTCATGTGCACATACCAATTTCCCTTGACTTGACGGGGGCCCCAATTAACTCGACGCCATTTTATGGTCGTCCGAGGACTCGTGTGAGGTGTCTAGAAGGTAGCGTAGACCCCCCTCCCCACCCCACACAACTTACCACATCTGCCGTCGCAGATGTCCTGGCCCCGGGAAATTCCCAGGAGGGGCCCGTAGCCCCTCCTATCCAGGGAGGGGCCTTGACCGCCTTCCCTTTCCTTTCGGCGTCCCATCCTTAGAAGGGACCGCCTCCCCGTTGAGGGGCCAATGGCCACCTCCCCCCGGGCGCTCCCATCCGTAATGGGTGACGCCCCCCCCATAGGGATCTTCCAATTACTGCTCACCGATCATGACCTTACCGCCCGACCGAAATAAATACGACATTAAACTAGCAATACTAAAACTAAAAGACAACAGATGCTCAAAGTATGACTATTGAAACGTCACTGATCAATACTGGTGCTAATACTTTATTCGATAAAATATACTGTAAGGAATTATCCACTTTATTGCATACTGAATCAAAACTTTAATCACAACAACCTGTAAGAAAATAGAGTTACCACATCAAAACTTTATTTCAAAACCACTTGCTGTCTCCAGGGGCTGGTGGGTGGGTCAGAAATGTTCCGTCTCGAGCTCACGTGCAGCGGGGAGGTGCAGCTTCAGAGCACAGGAACAAGAGGATGCTTCTTTGGCTTGTTGCTCCTTTTATCCTTCTTCGGGCGGGCGTAAACCCGCCTCCGCCTGCCTCCGGGGGCGTGGCTGGCGGTTTCAGTGTCTAGGACAACCCACTCTAGGGCGGGAAAAAGCGCACCCCGGCTACGCCGCTTCGGGCATACCAGCCGAGACTCGCCTCCCGCCCAAGATGGCTTCCCGGGGGGATCGGGGTACTCCACCATACGTTCGGGGGGACCGAGTGGTCGCCCCTTTCCATATGGCTGAGATACCCGCCACCCCCTCTCAACACAATCCCCAAGGATGGGAAACCGGAAACAGTTCTGAACTTTTGGAAGGCGGGAGGGAGTTACCCTCCCCAGGCCGGATAGTTGACCGGCTATCCGGACCCCCCACAAAAACTCCTACCTAAATGTCATGCTGTAAACACTTTAGCCAGGCTACGAGGTCTCCTATGAGTAACGCATTCCCCACCCGAGACAAATGGACCCCATCCTCTAGATACATACTGTCTCCCTTGATACAACCATGAGGAATAGAATGCAATGCACTTGAACGGAACAGTCTACCCAATTTGTTATTCACTTTCTTCACCGAATGATTTATAGCAGACACCGAATTCGCCCCTCGCCACACCTTACATGGAATCATATGGGACCATGCAATTGTGCACCCTGGAACCCTTCTCGCCAACCAACTTACTGTGGATAGTATCGCCTCGAGAAGAAGTCGTCTACCAGTGGTCACCAAATCATTGCCCCCAAGATGCACTATGATTATAGATGGCGGTGACCTTGTCCGCCCTAACAAACCCTCGAAAAAGGATTGAAACTGGTCAATACAGAGCCCGCCCCTTCCGTAGAAGGTCACCCTGTACCCGTATACCCCAGCTATGTGAATCATGTCACCTGCTTTGAATACGTCCGCGGCGCGCCTCACGTATGAGTGGCCCACGACCCACACCACTTTTTCCGCAGCCGGTGATCTTTGACCGCTGGTTCCCAGGTGTCGGGTCGACTGCACAGTCCGCCCCGCCTCGTAAGCTTGCGAAACTGTAAACCAAACAAAAACAAGAAGCGTGAGTACATGATATCAGCTTCACAACATGTGCAACCGCACATACCTTTTGTAACAATTCGAGGACCAACGCCCCAATTGTTTCACTTTTTCCACACTCAGACCCCTGGCTGTAGCCTCTGTAGCAGCCCCTATCCGAAAGGAATGGGTCCCAAACTCGCCGGGGTTCAAGCCCGCGGCCGAAATTGCCATTGCAAGCACCCGCTGGAACTGAAACCTCGTCAGTGGGGTGGCATCAGCGTGTCTCAACAAGGTCCCCCCCATGATGCCGCCCTCTGCGCTAAATATTCCTCTACGCAAACAACGGGGCACATGGGAGATCCGGGAATCCGATGTATGACTACGCAGTCCCCGATCGCACCCTGATCGGTCTTGGACCTGACAAACGAGACAATCATCGTCTCCCCCTTAACCTGAATGTGCTCTCGGCACAGTCCCCCCACCGTATCCTGCTTGTTCTTTGCCACCAGTTCGCTTACCCGCATCGCCCCATGGAATGCTAATACAAAAGCGGCCCGGAATAACACTGTTTCATACTGGGATGAACATGTCGCAGGGAGTACGGACAATAACAGGGCCAACCTTTCCAGACCTATCGGGTGCCTTTCATCTACTCTGCGACCCTCAAGGCGTTGCCACCCACGTAGCGCTTTCTGCACAACGAAAGACGCTGTCGGGTCCTGGATCCCATGAGCCCTTGCCATAAAGGAAATGGCGGCCCGATGCCTCTGGGCCGTAGCTACCGATTTGCCTGCCTGATGTAAAGACAGCAAAAATTTTAAGACATACTCCTCTTGACCCCAAAGCTCCCCCCTAGCAGAACCCAAAAAGGACCAATAGGAACGGAACGCCCCTTCATATGCCTTCCTTGTCCTGGGTGCTAAACTCTCTCCCACGAGGTTTTGTAGTTCGGGGCACCGAGAGACCAGAGAGCTTCGGGAAAGGGTGCCGCCACCGGGTCCGCTGTGGGCAGAAAACCCCAGAAGGCCTGCATACGGAAATGAGAAAGCGCATCAGCCGCCTGGTTCAGTACCCCCGGCACATGTCTTGCCCTAAAGAGCACGTTCAATTGCATACACAATAACACAATTTCCTTGAGCAATCTCAGAATCCATTTGCATCGTGCTGCCTGACTATTGATACACTCAACCACGGTCATGTTATCGGACCAGAACACCACAGAGTGATCCCGAAACCCCTCAGGCCATGTTTTCAGGGCCACCAGAATAGGGAAAAGTTCGAGAAAAGCAATGTTACTCGTCAGCCCGCACTCGTGCCACCATGACGGCCACTTTTGGGCCGACCATTGATTACCGAATATGGCGCCAAAACCTATACTCCCCGCCGAATCTGTCCACAGCCCCAGCTCCTCGGAGGACACCGCCGGCTTGTTCCAGACAATCCGACCATTGAAATCCGCCAGGAATGCCAACCAAATGCGCATGTCCTGGCGAATCTCTGCCGAGAGCCTCGTGCGGTGGTGTCCCTCTTTAAGACCGACCATGGCTTGTGCAATCGAGCGGGAAAAGGGGCGGGCCATTGGCATTACTCTAAGGGCAAAATTCAACTGACCCACAGTTTGCTGCAATTGATGCAAGTTCACCTTAGTCTCCCGAATACACGTTTCAAGGGAGGCCCTGAATTTCACCACCTTTTCTTTGGGTAACCGGAAGCAACCTTCTTCTGAATCGAGCTCTATTCCAAGAAACTCGAGCGAAGTTGATGGCCCCACAGTCTTACCTGGTGCCAATGGCACACCAAAGTGACTCATCAGGCCACAAAATTCTTTTAAAGCCTGTGCACATTCTGGATCCCCGGCTGCCCCCAGGAACAGAAAATCATCGAGATAATGCATAACATGCTGAAACCCCATCTTTCTCGTGAATACCCATTGCAGAAAACAACTGAATTTTTCAAAATAAGCACAAGATATGGAGCATCCCATTGGCATACATTTATCCATGTAATAGCGACCCTGAAACATAAAACCAAGGAGCTGCTGATCGTCTGGGTGTACCGGGAGCAACCGGAACGCTGACTCGATGTCTGATTTGGCCATCAGCGCTCCGGGCCCCAGGCGATTCAACATGGCGACGGCCTCATCGAAAGATGCATACCGCACCGAACACACCCCCGGGTCTATCGCATCATTCACAGAAAGACCTCGCGGGGCTGACAAGTTATGTATTAACCTAAACTCACCCGGGTCCTTCTTGGGAACCACTCCCAAGGGGGAACAAACAAAGTTAGCAACTGGTGGTATGTCGAATGGTCCGGCAACCCGCCCCCGAGTCACCTCTTTCCCAATCTTTACCTGTACCACCGCCGTATTCTGCAGGACCGACAATTGGTTCCTACAATGCGTCTTACCCTGAAAATTCCCCACTGGGATGCGGAAACCATACGAAAACCCGTCTCGCAACACCCCAGCGGAGACATGATCCGGGTATTCATTGAGCCAAGGAATCATTGCCATGGTATCAACCGGGGTAGGTAAAGGCGCCCCTCGGACTATTTCAGACCTGTTTGGCGCTTCCCCTACCTCCGTTATCACCCATTTTGGCTCTGCACATGGTCTCAGGATGCGAGGACTGTCCACACCCCCCACAGTCGTGCCTAAACTTGCATGACCCCTGGGGCCTTGTACATTTTCCCCTATTAAAATTCCAACAGATTCCCTTTTTACCTGCGTTGCCACTCGACTTCGAGTGATGCTCGTTACCTGCACCCGTCCGAAAGGGCGTCCCAGATGAATGGCGGGAAAACTCACCCCCGTTACCCCCCGACAATGGTGCCTTTAACATGCCTGAATTCTCCATCTTTTGCCAAGAAATGGAGTCGTAACAATCCCAGGTCAAAGATGGGTCGTGCTCCTTGGCCTTCCGAAAAACATTATCATAGCAAAACCACTGATTGCCCTCATATGATTGAGAGTACTCCATAATACGTGTCTGATATATAGGCAACTCGGCCAACATCTCAGGCCTTCGTTCCCCCATAATTGAAGTGAATATGCCAAACGCTCTGCCCCAGTTACCTATGTTCTCATCGACCTTAAAGGCGGCCATCTTGGCGCGCCAAACACTCGGATGCAGAAACTCTTTTTGACCCTTCACATGCTCGATCTCGTAGTGATCAGTTAGCAAAGAAAACATGTTTACATACTTATCAGCCCAAATCTTTTCCTTGACTTCAATTGGAATATGCTGAGCCACTTTCTCCCTTCGTGAGGGTACAGACCCCTCCCCCGCAATCGGCAGTAGCCGCTTACCTAAATTAGAAGCTGTAGTCGCTGCCGAACTCGTGCCCGCTGCGGTTTCACCCACCGGAGCCTGTGGGGGAACAGAAGAACATGGTGCCTTCGCAGCCTCTCTAGATTCTCGCAATTGCCTCATTACTGCCCTGGCGTCATCTGCCGTGGTGCCCTCACTATCTTTCCCCAACCACGCTGCCAGTTGTGCGGCCAACCCGGGAGGCATATCCCCCCCGTTCACAGGGGTGACTACGACGGGGATTGGTTGCCCCTCCTTCGGAACCGGGATTGGCTCCTCAGTCGGTGTATCGGGAACCGGGGCCTCTCCCCCAGATGCCCCCCTCTTGGACCTCTTGCCTCTCCCGCTGGGGACTACTCCCGGCAATGCTGGTCCGACGACTCGCTTAGGGCCTCCTACACCGTTCATTGCCGCCATCTGCTTCTTCATCTCGCCCATGTCTTTTACGAGCATGCGGAGCATCTGATCGGTACCGACCCGCTTTCCGACCTTCTTGCCCGGCATTCTGCAACGATGATATCTGAAAGAACAAAGACAAAATTACAACGCTCAAAAATGGCTCTTCGTTCCGTCTCGAGCTCACGTGCAGCGGGGAGGTGCAGCTTCAGAGCACAGGAACAAGAGGATGCTTCTTTGGCTTGTTGCTCCTTTTATCCTTCTTCGGGCGGGCGTAAACCCGCCTCCGCCTGCCTCCGGGGGCGTGGCTGGCGGCTTCAGTGTCTAGGACAACCCACTCTAGGGCGGGAAAAAGCGCGCCCCGGCTACGCCGCTTCGGGCATACCAGCCGAGACTCGCCTCCCGCCCAAGATGGCTTCCCGGGGGGATCGGGGTACTCCACCATACTTATATGTTAGAAAATTCTCTGTGAATCAGGGCATTGCTATTTTGTTCTTCACAAACAAATTCCCGCATTAGGAGTTTGCGAAAAACAAAATGAATGTACGGTTGAAAAATACAGGGCATCCCATGAGACATGTATGTGAATACAGGAAACTCACTCACAGATGCATATAAGGCTTCGAGGTCCCTGCCAGGTATGTGGGATGGTCTATTGCAGGGGTTGTGACGGTGGGACTATTACTGACTTAGTAGGTGGCCTGTCGTACCTTAAATGAGGGCCTTTTTCTTTCTCAAAAAAGTGCAAAGTCCTGTGACAGGGTGAGGCTGGCCAAACAGAGCACCACAATGTCAAATATGTTGGATTAAAGTTCCAGCTGAAGCATTGGACCGTGCCATAACATTTTTAGTATTGTTTGAAAATCAGAGCTTTGCAAGTCCTTTTGTCACTGGGATCACATTGCTGCTTTGCACATTTCCGTTCACTTTATTAGGATTTAAGGGGTCATTTAGAGCTTGGCAACGCAGGAGCATTGCCTCAAGTCAGTGATCCTTCCTCATCATCAAACTCAGGATTTCCCTACTTTATATAGAGTAGGGAAGTGCTAGGTTTCCAAGAGTAGTGCCCTCAGGAACCTCTCAACTGAAGGCTGTCAGATCATAGTAAAAGTCACCCTACTATACTTGGAGCTGGTAAACTGTCACTAGAGTTACCTGGCGGGTAACACTAAGCAAGGCGTGGTGGTTAATGACATACATGCGCAAGGAGAAAACTTCATAAACGTCAGGCTCATTGACTACTTGTTTTTCAAGAATAAGCTCCTGCTTTCGGACAATTGTATTGAAAAACTAAACAAATTGGGCGGTGTATACTTCAAACATGGTACCCTTCTACAAAAGCCCATGGCGATGTCACAGCTGCCATTGTTTACATCAGGCCCATAGGCAATATTTTGGATCTTGAAATGCGGCAGCCCATGGCAACTACCGGAGGCTGATATTAATTTAAGCATAGCACACGTCACCTTGTGCTTAGTGTGATGCCATATAACTGGTGTGCCCAAATATGGGTCCCATCCTTACTGTGCGATCGGATTCAAGTTGCACCACATTGATGAGGCTCAAACAGGCCAAATGTGGTCTGGGGTTAGTTGCTTCGCATTCAGACGTTGGGGATCTTACGTCAATTGAAAGAAGCGGAGCCATAAGGACCAGTATGCGACATATCAACAATTTCCTTGTTTCCCTGAATGTATGAGTGGGGTTATGTTTAACCCCATCATAACAAATGGCTGTTTAAAGTTCAACATGTTCAACATGCTCCTCCATTGCAGTGACAAGGGAGATATAGATGAATATTCCAAAGAATGGCACACAGCCAACTGTGTTTGTTAGGAGCTTGTGGATTCCTGAACTCTGATATCCAGGTGGAGGAACAAATTATTTGATGAATGTGAGCATTGTTTATTTTCCAGAAAATACTAGCAGGCAAGTCAAGGATTATAGGGCTGCACCATCACATGGAAACAGTAATTGGAAATATGATTAACTGAGGGCCACATGTATTGTAATCTCAGAAGGGATAAACATCATGTTTTTTAAAGTCAGCAAATAAGAAAAAAACAAAAGGACAATAGAAATATCGGTCCATTGTGGCATCCAGTGGTGAAGGTATCTGTAGGAAATAGAGAGGTTAGACATAGAATATGACCTTGATTCCAGCCAGTTTCAATATGCTGATGTTTCCATTCCTGCAAGGTGTGTTACAACTTGGTAAAGACACTACTGTGTTGTGTGGTGAGTACTTCCTGGAGATGACTGAAGACTTGTCAGCTGAAAAATACTTGTCAAATATAGAATTTGTCAAATGTTGGACAACAATCGATATGAGGTCACCGCTAGCAGTACTTTTACTTATCATTGAAAGTAGACTCCTCACGTGAGGAAGCAGGCTCTAATAGCTGGCAGCATTCCCGTTTTCAGGCCACCTAAATATAAACACATTTAGTAGACTGATACAATGAGATGCATATCTGGTATTCAAGTAAGCATGACATTTCAGTCACAACAAATTTTGCATCTTAAAGATTCAATAGTCCTCTGACTCCTGCCCAAAAATTAAGAGGTGGGAATTAGTTTCATATGACTGATTGTTTGTCACAGTGTACTGACATTCCCTATTATCGGGAATAAAAGGAGGACTTTGTTGCTTTCTGAACCAAAACCTTCATGCATTCCTGCTTACCATGCCTTCTTTCCCCATTAAATTCCGGCAGGTGTACCCTGACTAAATGCAATGGAGGCCAATAGCAAACGTAATCGCACCCAGTAATTACCAAGAGCAATGCACTTTGCACCACTTATAACTGTGATTCCATTGGAATCAGGTGTTTATTTGGCAGTCACAATTTACAGAGGCACCTGTATGTAAATAGCATTAACCCATATGAGTAATTTGCCATCTGTGTAAATACCTACTTTTCTGAGTTTTGAACTTGGAAATGAGCCATAATATGCACAATCTGTATTTAACAGTCCACATTTTTTGCCTTTTTTTAGATATTCACCATGCCACAATACATTTTGACAGGTTTGGTGCTTACTGAAGGTCTGCTGTGGGATGGAATGCAAGTCCCAGAATCCCCTGCCGTCGTAGGGAGAAGCCAGTTGTTTTGGCACCATTGGGTGCATTTATCCAGCCCACAACACTGCAGCATGGGACGTGCTTACTGGAGGTCTGCTGGGTGACAGACTGCAAATCCCAGGATACCCTGCTATCCGCAGGGAGGAGCCGGTTGTGTTGGCGCCAGTGGGTGCATTTATCCCGCCCATAACACCACAGTGAGAGATGCACACAGGTCCGTCTTGACTCATTCACGGCTAAACGAGACCAGGTTCAGCCAACCCCCCAGGTATTTGATTTCAACTTCACGTGGGCATTGTAAATACATTTAGCAAACTTTTAACAGCAAATAGCCTATCTGCATTTGGCTTGCACATTTTTGACTATTTGTAAGCCACCTACTATATTGTTGCACTGATCATGTCTAAGGGTAAGCCCCATATTTTACCTCAGAAGCTGGAATGATTGATTTGCCGTAACTCCACCAATCAGATTAATTGCTCAATGCTGCAACAACTTATCCCATCTCATGACCCACTGCTTGCCCCTAATAGTACTGACATGCCCTTTAGTCAGATGCTGATAATACACACGGAGAAAGATACTGTAGATATAATCCAAGTACCCACTAGCAGTTCTAGTCCATATGAAATATCAGGGAACGTTACTGGCATAAGAGAGAAATTACAAGACCAATACTGTGGTAACTTTATTTGTGGGCATGATAATGTGCTTATACAAGAAACCAGGGCCTTGTAGAAAATCTTCGGGCTAGGGTATACAAATTTTAGGACAGAAGCTGTCCTGTTCTATGTAGGACGCCCTTCTGGTAGCATTCTAATTTGGACTACAAACCTGCCAGGGATCTCAGTTAGAAGAATTAACAGAAATAGCAATGACATTTTGGGCTTGTGTATTAGTGGCCAGAAAGGGCTTAAGTTGAATGCATTCAATATTTCAATCTGGCTTCTGGTAGGAGCTAAGTATCACCAACTATACATCCTCTGATTTACCACCTCAATTAGGTCCCAACCAAAGTCCCAATAGTAGTAGGGGCAGATTTTGATGCCATGTTCAAGCCCCTTGACGGCTCATCATCAATTACAGAAGGGGAAGTTAAAGCTAGGGGAATAAAAAGACTGGAAGTTAAACAGCATAGATGCTGGCCCTCATCGGCAGTTCAATTATTGTCACTTACCCTGACCTTCGGGCTACAAGCCTGTAATGGTAGATCTGGGGCAAATACCTTCCCCTGCTAACATCTTTGCAAGAGGGACCATCAAAAGTAAAATAGATTATATCTTACTAGATATTGACATTTAGCATCTCGCCCTTAACTTTGAAGTCATCGTACAGGAAGAAAGTGACCATAACCCACTTGTCTTGTCATTAGATGAAAAAGTGTTTAAACTGAAGTGCACAGAAATGTTACATTCTGAATACACATTGTCCCTCACTAAGGATAGGAAAGCGGTAAAGTGGTCTAAGATATGTTATAACCCTGAGACACTAAAACAAAACTATACCATGTTTTACAGCTTACTGTTACACACCATTAATATCCCAGAGTGAAATTCCCCTGAGCAAATTACACTCTGCCCTATTTAATGGTCTATATACTTTGTGAATTCAAACTCCGAAAACCCAGAAGCAGAGGGAAACCCAGGCTCCTTGATGGTAGACAAGCAAGGCCGATCATCTGATTAGAACAATTAAAACAGGTGACCGAGACTTAATTAGACATCATCATGCCATACATAAAACATTAATAAAACTTCCAAGCAACATTGTATAGAATCTGGCTGGTTGACTCTGACCGAAGCCTTAAAAAGTAAAGGTGAGAGATTATTCTGGCAAATTTTCTCTCACTTTGTGGTAAAACCTTAGCAATGGGTTGATCATTTTAGTAGCTTGTATGCAGTGCCTACTTCGACAGACTTCTCTGTGGCTGCATTTTGTTCACCGGTGGCTGTTGTAACTGACACCAAAGTAGAGACATTTTCCAGATTCTCGTTGGATGAGACTGATTTGGCTCCAGGCTCCTGATAAGGAGCCTGGAGCTTATAAAGTTCCTAGTGATCTATACCGTTTGGAACCTGGTATATAGGAGCCATATGTTAATGCCCTCTCTAACAAGATACCCCCATCTTGGCTTGTACCAGAAATAATCCACATCTTCAAGAAAGGTGATAAATCCTCCCCATTTAACAACAGGCTCATCAGTCTGACTGACAGACTGCAAAAGGTCTTTTGTCATCAGATTTTATCCAGACTTCATGGATGGATGAAATAGAAGATGATCCTTTCCCCATACCAGGGGCGTAAGACAGACCCCTGTATTCCCTGCAGTGCAGGGGGGGCTGAGCTGTAGGGGGTACATTGCAGGGGGCCCCTTAAACTTTCATTACGCTACTGCCCCACACCAAGCTGGGTTTCACACTGTTGACCAGGTGTTTACTCTGAACTTAATATGTTGGAAGTATATGGCCCTATCAAAAGACCACCTATATACCTTCTCTGTCAATAGGGTCACATTCAACCTGGTTCCAAGATGGCAACTCTGACTTGCATTGTCTAGAATGGGTGTTGATTCACACATACTGAACATCTTGAGCAGATTGTATGATAAGACCATTGTAAAATTAAGGTGACAAACAGGGGAGAAATAACAGATCGCATACCCATTTGGGGTGGTTTGTGAAAGGTATGTGTTCTTTCCCTCACCCTCTTCTCCCTCTATACTGACTTGGTGGTTCATTTATTAAAAAGTATACACAATAGCTGCCGGCCACTTACCAGCGCTACTAATCATGGATGATACTGTGTTAATATCCCGTCTCCCCAGGGGTTTGCAGAACCTACTGGATAGCTTCATTGAATACTGTGCCATCAGAGGGCTGTAGGTTAATACCTCCAAAGCCAAGATTATGACACAAAATCCCCACTAACCCTTTAATAGGGAGTTTTATAAGTGTGGGTGTTAGACCTGGCATCTTTTGGCGAGTTTCCTCTGTCTTTTTGCTTTCTGACCTCCCAGTTTTGACTGTTTTTTTGGTTTAGTGTCTCTGCACACTTTCTCACTGCTGTTCAGTGTTAAAGTGCAAGTGCGCTTATTGTAAATTAGATTATGGATTGGTGTTTTCATGATTGGCATATTTGATTTACTGGTAAGTCCCTACTAAAGTACACTGAGAGTGCCAGGGCCTGTAAATCAAATGCTGCTAGTTGGTTTGAAGCACTGATTATGCCACCCACACGAGCAGCCTTTCAAAGGGTTCTCAGACCTGCCACTGCAGTGTCTGTGCACTATTTTACTGCCATGTCGACTTGGCAAGTGCACCCACTTGCCAAGCCCTAACCTTCCCTTGTTGTATATGTGAGTCACCCTTAAGGTAGACCCAAGGTACCCCTATGGCCAGGGTGCAGTGTATGTGAAAGGTAGGACATGTCCTGGTGTGTGCGTGATGTCCTGGTAGTGAACTACAGTGTATTTCGTTTTCACTATTGAAAGGCCCACTGGATAGAATGGGAAATACTCAAACATTTTACGAGTATATCTTCCCATTGTGACAAGATGGAGAAATAGAGTTTGATATGCCTGAACTCGAAATGTAGAAATGAATCTTTTAGTAAAGATGATTTTCATGTTCTATGTTTGAAATTACCACTTTCAGAAAGTAGGTATTTTCTTGCTTAACCATCCTGTGTGCCTCTGATGGGTTTTGGTTTGTTTGTATGGCTTTTGAGTGACAGGGACTGAGTTTGTGCATTCTCCTCAGACAGCCACTTGGGGGATTGAGATGTGTCCTGCCTTTCCTGGATGAGTCAGGGCTGGGCTGAATAGACTTGGGCTGCATTTAGAGTAAAGGGAGGAGATTTCCTTGCACTTAAATTGGCCTGGTCTGCCTTGGACAATGCTGTCGCAACCTCCTGCTGAAAAGCTGGGTCTGAGAGGACCAAACTTGTTAGGACTAAGCACAGACACTCTCTGCCCAAGAGAACTAAGAGGAATGCACTATAAATATTGGGACCCAGTCCCCAGTACTTTAGAACCGGCTTGGATCAAGGAACCTTCCAAGCAGAAGAGCTGAAAGAGCTGCCAGGAGGAGTACTGCCCCTTTGCTGTGCTGTTGCTTTGTTGGGTTGGCCTGCAGTTCCTGCTTCTGCCTTGGCCAGTGAAAGACTGGACGGAACTTTCTTCTACTTGTTTCTGAGTATCTCCTAGGGCTTCAGATAGAGCTTGCCTTATGTTACCGAAGTCTCAGAATTAGGAAAGACTTCACCTACTTCTGGGTACCGCCTCTAGAACCACAGTTTCAGTTGCCACAGAGGGGGAATTCAGCCAACACAGTGACCGACACTGCTGCAGACTCAGGCACCGCAGAGAGCACTGCCGCACCACAACCCTGGTCTACCCAAGGACGCCGACCGCCGCCGCCACTGAGACGCTGCTTGTACCGCACCCTGGAGGCACCTCACTATGCACTGCCTCGCTTCACTCTGCCGCCCTGGGATCAATGATACGTCGCTGCCTGCTTACCGTGATACCCATGACCAGTGGTTTGGGGCACTGCTCGTAAGTTACACGACGCACTGCCCCGTCCCACACCGCAGTCTGGGCAGACCAATACCAGCTCCTATCAACCAGCACTGTTGGTTGCAACGTGACCTGTCAGCATTGCAACAAGCACTGCCTCACTCCACACCATAGCCCTGGTCTCACCAACACGGCTGGACAACCGTTTCCGAGCCACTGCCTGCACTGTGATTTGAAGGCACCGCACACCACACAGCTGCGCTTCACATCCCAACTGAGTTGGTTGGCATGAGCGGCCCGCACTGATGCTGTCAGCTGGAACCATATGTACTGTTTATGATTCTGCTGACAGTGAACCCAGTCCGCACTGACAAGGTCGGCCGGAGCTGTTAGAGTCTTTGTTTTCAGCACTGCTGTAACACCGGACGAACCTACAGACTTCAACGAACTGAATTTTTAAAGTCATACTTGCAAAGTGCCTATTTTTGATTACTTTATGTTGGTCTTTTGTTGTTTTGCTCGTTTGTACATATACATATTGGTTATTTTTCAAAAATTGGTGTGGTGTCCTTTTGTACAGTTTTCACTGTATTACTGTTGGTTTTGTGCAACTGCTTTACACACTGCCTCTGCGATAAGCCTGACTGCTCATGCCAAGCTACCAAGTGGGTGAGCAGGGGTTATTTTAGGAGTGTATCCCTCTTATTCTGATTAGAAGGAATGGCCCCTATTTGGACACAGGTGCAGACCATTACCAACTCGAGACCCCCATTTCTAACAGTGGGGCACAGGTCCAATAGGAAGACCAATTAGATTACCTGGGGGTAAAGTTTGATAAAAACAGCTAAATAGAAAGGTCAAATTTTAAAATCATAATTTACTATGCTCCAAGGTGCAACTTCAGGTACCAAAAAACTCAAAGCTACCACTCCAAGATCAGTGTTCCCTGTCATATAGTTTTATAGAGCCAAGGTGCTGTCAGCAGCCTTATATGATGCAAAGGTATTGTGAATAGAGAATCCTAATAGATGTATTGTTAAAGAGAACAGTTTTATTAAATCCCTATTTAGCCTTCTCAGAAGTACCCTGTTAGGCCCCTTGTTATTTGACACTAGCCTGAAAAGAATAGGTGAGTCTGCAACAGTGAGACTGTTACTTTTTTGGATTAGATTACGGTCTACCCCGGAGATGGCCATTTACAGGTCTGCTCTTGAGGAAGTTTTAGGTATGGCGATCAGCATTTCTATCCCATGGGTTAGTTTTAGAAAAATCCATCTGGACCTCCTAGGCCTGGGCATGTACTGGTCCTCTCCTTCACAAATCAACTCTAATTCGAAGGCATTTGTTAAAAGTAAATACTAGATGCACACAATTGAGTCATACCACCAGAATGCAAAATTAGGTGGATTGACAGATGATTTTCTGTCCTTCAAATTCAACCCTGCACCGGAACCATACATGGATGCCTTTATGTTTCCACCTGCTCGTACCTTATTAGTTAAATTATAACTTGGTACACTGTTAGTAAGTACATTTAAGCACAAATGGAATTCTGTTGGCATGAAACCATAGAATTGCCTGTTTTGCCCTAACAGTATTGAGGACAGATAACATCTTCTTTTCTTTTGCCCATCTTAAGCCCCCCTCCCCAAGCAGAGCTTGGCTATAACCACTTTGTATCTCACTAAGAATGCGGAAATATGTAGAGGCTTTTAGAATATTACGATCGGACTGTGGTATCTCGATGGCATTAAGTCTTGTAAACTATTTCTAAGCAGTGAGGTGGATAAGAAAATCCCCAGAGCTCTAAATTTAACACGTTTGCGGCGACCGCGATTCCGCTGCAGTGCGGCACTTCCGCAAAATGGGCAGGGCTGCGTCGGCCGTTGGACGTGCGCAGCACTACGAAGGTAGTGCTCGCAACGTCCAACGGCCGACAGCAGCACTTAAGGGGTTAATAGTTGTTGATGTCAATCCAGTAGCCTGTCTTTATAAAAAAAATATTAGCATCCCAGGATGACCTGCTATCTTATCAACCAAAAAATCTGGTAATGAATTTCTGATGATCCTTCCTGGCTGATATTGTTTAATAAGAATCTACTCCATTTAACTATTGGATGTTTAACATTTTCTTTTATATCTGATTTGGTGCTTTGTTTACTATAGTCTTCCAAGATAATCACTAGGGAACCACTTTTTGTTATTTAGGCTCCACAAGGTAACAGTGTTAAATAACTTGTAATGTATATTTACTCAGTACATAGCAATTTCTGTTTTAAAAATATGTATTTGTTTTCAATATATGCTTTTAATATCTAATGTTTTATGGGTTTCTGCCCAAAATAAACTATTTTGCCTGGCTGACTTTGGATTTGAACTTTGGGATCCCTTGCGACCAAGGTAGTGCTCTTTGCCAAGCAAGGGGGCTTTGAAGGCCATTGACACTTTGACAGGGGGAAAAAGAAAGTTACTTATGCAAACAAATCTGCTGACCCTTATAGTAGTATGCTAGACACTTTTTTTCATGCATGCATCAGGTATAATTACTAAAAAGATTGATTTAGTCATGTTAGAAATGAGGTTTCTAGTTGACAGAGGTATGCACCCTGTCTAACCCACAATCCTAGTCAAGGCAAGAGTATTACACACTATGTTTACCTGTGCTCACCCTCGGGTAGCTTGACTCAGAGCAGTCTGGTTAAACTAAAGAGGCAATGTGTAAAGTATTTGTGCTCACAAACACCCTGTAACACAGTGAAAACACCACAAAGTACTCCATACCAGTTTAGAAAAATAGCCAATATTTATCTGTGGAAAACAAGACCAAACTGACAAAGATCCAAAATACACAAGTTAAGTTATGAATTTTCAAATATTAAATGCAGTTATCAAACTTAGAAACACAATATCTCCGGCTGGGGCTATATTGACGTGCTTGCTGAAATCGAATCTCAAAGTTTGGGCTGACCGCAATTGAGCACAAGTCAGCTATGGACATTTACAGTACCTATGAAAGAATGACAGAACAAAGACATTGCACAATGCTGGGGAGTTGAGACATTGCTTGGGGTTGGTGCAGCGTCGGTTCCTTACTGTTGGTGCAGGTCATTGCCACGTCGGTGTTCGGGACGGTGCATTGCACAATGGAGGTTATGTGGCATTGGTAGCGAGGCGTCGGTACTGCTGGTGGTGCAGGGTCGATGAAGCATCAAGGATCAAGCCATTAGATGTCGACTTTGCGGTGTCACACCGAGGGGCCACAGGTTCTGCGGCAGAGTTGGATTCAGGCGTTATCGACTTGGGGCACGTGGTGCTCAAGACTCACACTGTGACAGATCCTCTAAGGTGCTGCGGCAGCGTAGGGGTCTGCATTGTAAGTTGGGGTCTTTGCATTGAGTGGGGACCATGGCTCCGGTGTAGGCAGCGGCGCACTGGCTCCGAAGTCACACTTGAAGTCGATGTTCGCGTTTCTTCTTGTTTAGCACAGCAAACTCACTTCCAAGGGCCCAGGAACTGGATTTGGCACCACTTAGCAGAGTAGGGTTCTCAGCAGAAAAGCCCAGATGCTGGAGGTGAAGTTTTTGATGTCCCTGAGACTTCCAACAGGCGGCAAGCTCAACTCAAGCCCTTTGAGAACCTTAGAAAGCAGGATGCAAAGAGCAAAGTCCAGTTCTCTTACTCCCAAGACAAAAGCAGCAGGGAGCAGGCAAATGCAGCAAAGCTAGCAGAAAAGTAGCAGTCCCTCCTGGCAGCACAAGAGCTCTTCGTCTTGGCAGCATGTCCTCAGTTCAGAAGTGCTCTGAGTATAGGGTGTCAGAGCTCTAGGACTTATACCCGTTTTAGCCTTTGAAGTAAGGAGACTTGGAAGAAAGGTCTTTGTAGTGCAGAAGACTCTGCTGTACCTGGCCCTGGCTCCAGACACACTGCAGGGTGGTATGCAGCTCTTTGTTTGGGACAGGCACAAGCCTATTCAGGTGCAAGTATCAGCTCCTCTCAGAAGTCTAGCTCTGGAAGACTCAACAGCCTGTTGAAAGGCCATCAGGACATGCAGGGCATACCTCAGCTCCCTGTGTGAGTGACTATCTAGATGGAATTCGCAAAGCCCAACTGTCATCCAACCCAGATGTGTTTTCACAGGATAGCCAGAGGCACAGTATGGTTAAGTGAGAGAATGCTAACTTTCTAAAAGTGGCATTTTCAGACCTGCAATTTAAAAAAAAAAAACTTCACTAAAATATGTGCAATTTTCTATCTGTTCCCAATTTGAGGATACACTTGTAAAGTGTTACAAGACAGATCCAATGCTAACCTATGGGAGAGATTGGCCTTGCTCTAGTGAAAAACATCTTTAGCAGTTTTTCACTACAAGGACTTGTAAAACTTTCAATCACATGTCCCACCTTTTAAATGCACCACGCCCTGCCCATGGGCCTACATAGGGCCATATAGGGTCTTCCTTAGGGATGTCTTGCATGTAGTAAAAGGGTATGTGGGCCTGGCAAGTAAGAGTACTTGCCAGGTCGACATGGCAGCTAAAACTGCGCACACAGGCTCTGCAATGGCAGGCCTGAGACATGTTTAAAGAGCTACGTATGTGGGTGGGGCATTGAGTGCTGCAGGCCCACTAGTAGCATTCGATTTACAGGCCCTGGTCACACACAGTGCACTGTCATAGAGACCTTTTAGAAATTTGGCACAAAGTCAAAAACATGAGGTCAGAAGCAAAAAGACAGGGGAAACCACACCAAAGGATGCCAGGTCTAACAAGCCAAGACACGCTTGTCTCTAGATTTCGCAGATTCTCCTGTTATTTGTAGCACACTTCCAATCAGCTCGACCTTTCTGCAGTGCAATGTACCTCTGAAATTGTCCCTTTGTCAGCATGCAGTCTGAAAACTCAGGGAGATAGCATCCTGATTCCTGAAAATAGTTCAGATTGCAGGCCACTCGCTAAGAAAGAAAAAAAAGTGAGACATGAGGAACCTCAGCACTACTTGCTGCCTTCTTATATCCGGTCTCCGATTGTTAATCATCTAAACCAGTCAATGGCAAATTCTAATTCTTGTGCTAATGCTATATCTGTTGGGCTTGGACATAAATAAGCTATTTGATCATTTGAGATCAATGATTGGGGCTTGTATCACTCCCTTAACTGAAGGTATAGAAGGATTAGAAAAGAAGGTAGCTAAACTTACTTCCTTAGTAGAGGGACATGGGTATGTACAGAGTAGTTCCACCCATACTAGTCTGTTAGCACTCAAGTTCATAGGTTTATTGGAAGGGGAAGTGTTATTGATTTTATTTTAATCTCCTCTACCTTGATACCACGATATTGGGAGGGGGTATGGTGGAGAATTGTGCAACTGATCACAACCTTAATACCATATCCTATAAGGTACCCAGTTATACCCCTAACTCTATAGGCCCACAAACATTAGGCCTTTGGACAAGGGGAGTGGCCTTATATGGCATGCTGTTGACTTTGCCTGCCTATTTGCGAGTTTGATTAGTAAAAGTTTAAGCCTGTTCATGAACAAATTGTTGGTTGAGCCTGTGGTTTATGAGGAACCTGTTGACATATATGTTTGTTAGGGGAAAGTTGTTAAAATGTTTTTTTTTTTTTTAATTCACCGGTTTAATGTCAACTCATACTACAAGTTGTAGCTTTACAAAGGAATTTTAACTCACTATTGTATTTTTTACAAAAAAATAGCTTTTAGACAAGACTACTGGGCAAGCTTTCATATCTGTATCTTTAGAAGCACAAATGGCAATTTGAATGGAAAAGTGACCAGGATAAAACAGACCCGGGTAAATACGATATTACATACATTTAGTCAGAACTACACTTTGAGTGAAGACAAAGAGAAAGTTAGACAACTTGCGCAGCTCCATAAAAATGTGAAAAGACAAATTATACCTAAAAATTAGGAGTAGAAACCGCTTGGGTGGTCTGAACTGAAATCAATAAAGTCCCCACCCCCACAGTGCCAGGGAATATACTATCTCATGCAAAAGAACAAAAACATGTGTACTTTTATTAGATTTCAATTCATACACAAACAGGTAGGTGACAAGTTAAATGGTTACAGAATTGCTTGAAATGGGTAGAATTGCGCCTGCTATATGATATTCCTGGACTGAGGAGTGCCCTTTAATGCTGAAGATATTTACAGTGGACAAAAACACTTCACCACTCAAAAGTATCACGGGTTTAAGACTTGTTTTAAAATGTATTACTGACACCTTCTGGTACCAGCTCCAAATCTGAGCCTAGTCAGTTTAACTATGTCTGCAGAGCCACTAATAAATGCGTAAGGGCCGCCCTTAATAAAAAAAAATTCTGGGACAGGATGGCCATCTCCCTGAATATAAATCAGTACTGAAAGATAGAATGCAGGAAATTAGGGAGATACTTGAGATATATTTGTGATTGCTTCTTCCACTCAGACATTGGGGGATTTTGGAAGACTGTTAAATCCACAAGCCCCTCATCAGATGGATTAGGCACAACCATCCCTGCCGATAGGTGGGAATCGCATTTCAAAAGCATGTATGGGCTCTCGTCTATGGAACACTCACTTAGTGAGGTATGTTCCTACAACAACCTATTAACCATCTTGTTTTCTTTAGAAGAAGTCCATTTAGCTATCATGTCAAGCCTTGGAAATAAGGCCCGGGCCCAGATGGAGTCCTGATTGATCTCCTTAGGGCAAGACAGGAATTTTGGGCCCTTATTATCGCCAATGTCCTTAATTGTGCCTTTAGCTCTAAACTTGGTTTCTGCTTTGTTTGTACCGGTAGTTAGGAAGGGCAGTAGACAAAACTAGCATGCTATTGACCCATCTCGTTATTGGATTCTACTGTTAAAATAGTGGACCGTATAGTCTTGAAGCATATCTTGAGCTGGGCTAAGAACAATGGCATTATTACACCCGTCCTGTATATGTTGAGACAAGGCTTAGCAGAATTGAGAAAAGCTTGAATTTTACATTACTAATCCAGAACTATACTGTGGTCAAGGATGGGGCTCTATATTTGGACCATTAGCACAGCTCACATTGGGTTACTCGGTCATTGTTATGGGCTCTTCTTAGGGATGTAGGTCTGGAACTTGAATGAATTCCTTTCCTTAGAGCCCTTCATCAAGAGCTTACGTCGTCTGTTTGTTATGGTCCTTGAGGAGAGCGTTCATCCTCTTTCTGTTTGGAAAGAAGTGTGAGGCAGGGCTGTGTGCTTGCACCAAATTTTATTTTTATTATATATTAACAACTTGCACAAGTATGTTATACTGAATGGCTATGCATTGTCTAAAATTAAAAATTACCCTCTGGCGGCTCTTTTATATGTTGATGATGTCATATGAATCAGTCAGACACCTTCTGGTCTTAAAAAACAAATGGATAATTTTGTGTCCTTTATGGATAGCATGGAGCTAGAAACTAGTTTTTGCAAGACACATTAAATGGCAGTGGGACCAATGATAATGTCCATCTTAGTAAGGATATTATTGAGGACTGTTTGAACTGTACCATATACTATGATAGGATTGTGTCAAAAAGTTGACCCAAGATTTATGTAGACTGGATTTCTACCTTAAAACAGAGGGAAAAATTGGGTGAGGGAAAATTATTGGGAAAGAAGGAAGAGTGATAGAGAATATGCAAAATTATTGAAACCTTCAGTTCGGGAATTTGTTACTATTCACTGTGCTCTTTCAAATGGGTTGTACCTTCATTGTGTTAAGTAAGGTTTGGGAGAGAATTTCATTGATTAGCCGTCTAAATTAGGTCCCTTTGATCCCTCCGTTTGGCCCAATATGACACTTCATCTATTTTAGGTGGTTCATGTGCTGAGTATTTCATTCAGTCCTTGATGCACTTTGTTTTTTTGTAAAGTATGTATACAATGGTCCTTAAACATGTGATCAAAACTTTACAATAAATACAGATTAGAATCAACACTATATTTTGGATGTCCAGCCGGACAAACAATTTAATAATGAAATCAGATCAATGGCCTGAATAAAATGCAACATTTACGCGGGACACAGTTCTGCATCCTACAGGGAACAAACATTACCAATTATATACAACACACAAGGACATTTCAGGCAAGACAAGTTTTTAGCTTGTGAGATTTAGATCAGGTCAAGCTTAAATTAAACAGACAATGCACTTGTAAACACAATGGATTAAGGAGCAAGCTGTTACATGGGGGTCGACGACGTTTCGATCCTATTGAACAATATTAGGATCATCATTAGGACAATGAATAGTGCATGCCTGATATTGGAAATTGCCTGTGTAAATGGAGGAAAAGAGAAATAGGGGAAAAAATTGGGGTTTGGGGAAAGGGAAGGGTAAAGAAAGACAGCATTAGATTGGCTTTGTGGCGACGATAACGTCCATTCCATGCCACGCTTAGTGTCATGCGTGAGGACTCAACATTGTCTAGGGGTGAGTATAAGACTGAGTGCTTCAGTTAGGCAAGTCTGTGATATGCGGATTGCAAGGCCAGTAGTTCGCCAGCCGGTACGAAGGTGGAGAGATGGTGTTGGTTAAAAATTGATTGCAACTGCATAATGCGGAGTGAAGGTGACGACGCTGTGAGTGGTGAAGGGATCTAATATATGTTCAACAACGCCCGGATATGGTTGAAACTGTGCAAGAGTTGGGGTGGTGCCAAGGTGGACAATCATGCGAAAGGGATACTGGTAGGGGCACAAACCTAGAGCGGTAGGCTGTCCAGACAAAAGATGCTGAATTGTAATGCAATGAAAAACCGGAGACGTGAAGGTCGGTTCGTGATTAGTTGGAGGTTCATGATTACTTGGAGGTATCAGACGAGAGTGGTGGGAAATTCCAAACAACACTCGTCACTAAGTGCTGTACCACATTCAATTTAAAGACACGTGCAAGCACTAAGGAGGGGGTAAAAATTCTATGTTAGGCATAATTCATGTGGAAGTAAAGTGAATAATTAACTGCGGAAGAGATGCGTGTGGACGCTCACCGGAAATCAATTTGTCGCTTCAAATTACAGAGTTATTGTTCTCAATGGAGCGGTGCAACAATGCCATTCCGAATTGAATGCATCTTGCTGTTAGACGGTACAAGGGTCACATGCGGTGTGCTGATACACTGCAAAAACAATTGAGGCATATGAGGAAGGGCCAATTACTGGTAAAGACCTCACAGAATTCTCGGGAGCCAACACACACAGGAACGCTTACCGGATAAGCCGTAGTATGCCTCAAGCAATCAGCCCGACTGATGGGGTGTGTGCGTGGCGTGTCTATAAACGGTTGTGATTGTGCGCTACACCCCGTACTGCGAATCAAGGGGCCCCATCTTGGGTGGGAAAAAGTGAGATAGAGAAAAGACTAAGAATAAAAGCAGCAATAGTGACTAGGAATTCCTTAAAGTAATTCAGGGTATAAAATTGGTGTCAGTCCTGAGCATTTATGAAATCATTACATTTTGTCAATGATTATGTACAGTAAGATAAATGGTATATTACAACTGATAACGGTATCAAAATAACAGTAATGTGGAGTGGTTTTGCCTATGAACAACATAGAGGGAATGGCAAGGGAGAACACTGATAGGGCACACATAAAGGATTATGAACATTATGCGATAAGTCTGAAGCCCCGTGTGAGTTATATGAAACATTAGAGAAAGTTAATAATGCATCCTATGAATGAAATGTCTAATCTAATCAAGTTAGTCCAGTTTTCATTCCTGTTTAATCCATTTGTAATGCTGTTAGTCAGGATTATCATTCTGAGTTCCTCTTTGTTCAGAATTTTCGAGATGTCGCCTCCCATGGATGGTTGTCTGATGACTTTTATCACTGTCCATTTGATGTCATCCTCATTATGTGCCATCTCAGTGAAGTGTTCGACAAGTGGTGCTTTTGGGGTTCTACAATGCACTCTGCTCCTGTGTTGTCCAATCCTTAGTTTCACTTTCTGTGTGGTCAGACCAATGAAGATTTTTTGGCAAGGGCATACAATTAAGTAAATTACATTACAGGTGTTACAGTTAGAAAAGGAATTCAATTTAAAGGAGACATTGTTGAATGAAAAATCTTTGCCCTCCATGGTTGTACTACACACATTACAATTCCCACATTTGGCGTGCCCTGTTATTGGTTCTAAGCCCCAATGGGCATCAAGGGTAATGGCAGGTTTAGCTGTTGGTAATGCTGCCCATGCCAGATGGTCTTTTAGGTTTCTGTTTTTTCAGAATGCGAAAAGTGGTTGCTCTATGAAGAGATTACCAGCATTCACTGTGGGCCAGTGCTTCAGCATAGACTTACGAATGGCATTGGAAACCGGGGAAAAAGTGGTGACATCGACTATGTGGTTTGTGTTGGATTTCTGTTTGGGGGATAGTAACACTTCCCTTGGGCAGTACCAGGCATGTTTTTAGCATTGCTTACTAGCCTTTTCAGATATCCGCATGCTCTGAGTTTGCTAGACAAAGTGGTTGCTTCAGAGAAGTAATCTTCCTTAGAAAAGCAATTACGCCTTTTGTGTAAAAATTGTGAGTAAGGTAGTGAGTGCCTCAGTGCACAGAGATGATTACTCTCATACCTGAGTAGGGTGTTCCTTTCTGTTGTTTTTCTGTTCAGTTTTGTGGGAAGCTCTGTCTGTCATGTGTGCTGGTCAACTTGAGAACTGAACAATTATTATTAAGCCAGTGTGAAAATTGTCCTAGGGTTTCCTCATTGTGATGCCAAATTAGAAAAATTTCATCTATATAGCGACGCCACATATTGACGCAGCTGAAGAATGGATTGGAAGGTGAGAGGATGTTGCTCATCTCTAGGTGATCCATAAATAGAATGGCTAGATTGGGGGCAAAAACAGCACCCATTGAGGTACCCTTGAGCTGCTGATAGTAGTAATTATTGAAATAGAAATAGTTTCTGGTAAGACAAAGCTCTAGTAGCTGAATAATGAATTGAGTGGGTACCGGGTGGAGACGTGGTCTCGAGTTCAAGATGCGGTGGATCACGGTGAGTGCCTTGATTTGTGGAATACTGGTGTACCGGCAGGCTAACTACTGGCCTTGCAATCCGCATGTCACAGACTTGCCTTACTGAAGCTCTCAGTCTTATACTCACCCCTAGACAATGTTGAGTCCTCATGCATGACACTAAGCGTGGCATGGCATGGATGTTATCGTTGCCACAATGCCAATCTAATGCTGTCTTCCTTAACCCTTCCCTTTCCCCAGGCCCCAATTCTTTCCCCTATATCTTTTTTCCTCCTTTTCCACAGGCAATTTCAATATCAGGCATGCACTATTCATTTTCCTGATAATGATCCTAATATTGTTCAATAGGATCGAAACGTCGTCGACCCCCATGTAACAGCTTGCACGTTAATCTAGTGTATATACAAGTGCATTGTCTGTTTACTTTGAGCTTGACCTGATCTACATCTCACAAGCTAAAAATGTCTTGCCTGAAATGTCCTTGTGGGTTGTATATAATTGTTAATGTTTGTTCCCTGTAGGATGCAGGACTATGTCCCACGTAAATGTTGAGTTTTATTCAAGCCATTGATCTGATTTCATTATTAAATTATTTGTCTGGCTGGACATCCAAAACATAGTATTGCTTCTAATCTATATTTATTGTGAAGTTTTGATCACATGTTTAAGGATCACTGTATACATACTTAACTGTTACCCAAGGTCCTTAACTACCTCAAGGTTTCCCTTGTGTTTTTGTAACACACCTTCGGTTTTTTGTAGGCACGATAAGCACTTTGCTAAGCATTATCTAAGGCCCATTCAGAAGCAGCAAGGTTGTATTCAATGAAGAGCACCACTTTATTATCTACAGTCCCTCCAGAGCGCAGAAGTTTGCTGCACTGTATGTCGTTTTTTTAAAACAGCAGTTTACTACTGCAAATGTATGATGTTCTAATATTTTATCAACTGTTTGGTATCTCCTTTGTTTCTCTCTTTATATTATAATGTATTTTTAATTTTATGGATTGATGTGTTTTTTTTTAAAAAAAAGCTTGCTCTATCTATTGTGCTTTCATAGCAATTCTTTTATGCCTGAATAAAGTTTGATCGATTGATATGTTTGATATGTTTGACCTGCCAGAATTTATCAGGGGAACACTGCAAGTGTTAGATAATTATCACACAACCCCTCATTCAGATTTACAGGCAAACTCCTGTTTCGACAGAGATTGAAATCTAGCACAGAACTTGTAATCAGTGCTGGACTTTTGGTGCCATATTATTCAGTGAAATGTAATGCTGTTTATGGCTGTATTATATTGGCCAGAAAATTCATAATAGACTGATGTTTTGTTCAGAACTGATGTCTTACGGTAACTGGCTAGATCCTGTAATTATGCTGCAATGAACATTTGATATTATGGATGTGACTTTTTTGTGGACTAAGGGTTTGAGAATCTGTTTGCAATGGAAGGATTTTGAAAACCTCGCCATCTTAAGTTAGTACTTGCTCCTCTACAGAGTGTAAATAATTTAGGTCAAGGGAGGACTGCTGTTGGTCTAAAAGTAAATAGTTGATCGTGAAATCTGAATGGCAGCAATTAGTTGAGGGTATTTTGAACCTGTATCAGATTAACATTTTTAGGCCACATTTATCATTGAATAATTCAAAAGGAATGTACATAACATCCACCCTTTTAAAAATAACAATAAAACTATTTAAAAATCACAATAAAACTAGGACATCAAATTTTAAAACTGTTGTCAATGTTTTCAATGATCTCCAAGTATTGCCACTGACATTCCAGCATCTCACAACAGGTTGCATTTATACTACTTCACCAGAATCAAGCTAAGACCCTACAGTACTTGTCAGTGACATTGATAAAGAACTCTCTAGAAAAGCAGTTCTGTTCTAAAGAAATAGAAGTAGTACCATTCAAATATTTCTTTATTCTTATTGACATTTTTCAATTTTTGAGTTGCAGTATTTCAATGTTATCAAAATACTTTATGATGTTTTTCCTTTTAAAAACTGGATCCAGGGTGCAATGACCTAGTAGAACGGTTATAACCCTGCTACTTTGCCTTTTTCTTAGCAATCATATTCAGTCTCTAAAACAATGTATCCTCTTGACAGAGGATAGACACAAAACCTATTCCCCTTCTGTTGTTTGCCAATGACTTGATGATCATGAATTTGCTTGCTCTCCAGTTGAGTTTTAACACCACATTCATTGACTGCTTGTACAGTAAGACTGAGGCTTTGGTGTTCGGCAGAAGGGTATAGAAGCAAACGTGGTTTCTGAATCTGGAAGCTCCTGAGGTGGTGTATCATTATAGGTACTAAGGCACTGAATTTTCGCTGTCAGTGATATGAGAGACACAGATCTATCTAATGCAAACTTTGGAGGGATTTCATTGATACTTTGAGTAAAAGCTTATCTTAAAAATATTAAGCCTATTGCACTACATCCATGTCTATACCTCTGCTTGGCAAATAATGCCAACTAAAACTTTGACAAACTGAAAAGGCATTCCTGCCTTGCCTTCTTCAAAGCAATTTGTTCAGAACTTGGGGCTTTATTCAGTTTGGCAGAGGGATACTCAGTGGCAAACTTGGCAGGTGTCTTTTCCGTTGTATTACAAGTGCATTACAGCCTATGGCAACTTATAGTAAGGCTGGCAGGATTTCTATCATGTGATAACATAGTATCCCATCCTCCAAACTATAAATATGGCCTTGTTCGGTCTGTTTCAAAAATGGGTATTAGCAGTGAAATATTTAGCAAAACGGTTCGATTAGCCCAAAGGATCAATCGCTGGTACATGTTTGAGAGAACTAATTAACTCTTCTTCTGTTTGTACGTGCTCCGTTTGTGCACAAATCAATAGCCTATTTGAAAAGTATGACTTTTCTATAAAATGTTTGACAGCAATAGTCAAGCGATGATAAATAGACCGGTAATACAAATGAGATTTAATTAGGACTATGATTCGGTGACCAGAATTAAATTACATTTTATATTAAATGTGGTCAAAAATCAGTTTGGCAACATCAGGCGATTTGAGTATTATCCGTGAATAATAATTTTTATTAACATGCCCATTTCATGAAAAACAAAGACAATTACATTTCTGACCATAGTTATTTTAGAAGGTGGTCGAGTCAGGTGCCTATTTGTTTTAATTAGAAAGTTTTAAAACGGATTCCTGATAAGTTGTGTTTCTGTGGTTTCATATTATTCCTTTTAAATTATAATTGAGGAATCACAAATGACAACCAGCAGGGTCGGGCACTATATAGTTACAAAACCCTTCCCAGTCTGGTACTTAGTACCATGACATCTACTACTATTACACCTCTTCACAGAATTACATGCCATTTGTAGTAAAGAAATGTACACAGTAAAAATGTAAACTGTAAAAATTTACTTTGAACATGCTATATATGCCGTAATAATTGTAACAAGATATCATGGGAAATCACAGTAGCCTGGTGTTCCCAAGATTTCTGGACAGTTATTTTTTCACAAAATGCACCCTTGCATCAGAAATTGACATGAGGACACATGCACTAAACAATAGCACCACTTGATAGATTTGAATTTTGCATATTTACATTGAATTGTGATGAAAATTCACATAATTGCAAAAAAGCAAAATATGTGAATTTCACACCCCCCAGCTATCCTAATATGGGTTCGTTTTTTAACTCTCACAGATGTAGGCAATTAACTAATCGTGAGTCTAGGGCCATTTCAGATTCACAATAACTGGACCCCTCACGTCTAATCATCACCAGAACTGGCCAAATCACTTTGCCTATGTTGTGGACAGCAGTGAACCCAGGACCCAGAAGTTCAAGCTCAGGAAGCAAATGTTTTGACCTTGAAGGACATGGTCCAGTAAATTCTCATTAATTCAGATTGGTTAATTTATACACCTAGGTGATATATGCACCTGGAAGTAATCATGAAAATGAATAATCAATATGAATGGTAATGCAAGGATTGTTACATTTTATTGATTATCTAACAAAGCTAAAACCTCTTTTTCTTTTAAAAAGTTGTTGCTTGGATTTTAGGGAATTCTGTAGGGCAACAAACTTTGTTTTCCACCGCCAAGCCATGCTGACTTCTTGGTACCGCCTCCACTCTGCAGCTTTGTCCTTGCATGAACTGTAGCGTACACCCCACGGTAGGCTTGCTTTTTTTTCATAGTGCTTTGCAAACTGACCCGGGCTCCCTGTGATTAAGAGAGCCATCTTCTATTCAACAGTTTGCATGCTTTCAGTGGGTCCATTATGCACTCTTCCATTATGCACACTATGTATTCTGAACGTGCTACATCTACATAGAAAATAATATGCTAACAAGGTCTTTTGCATATGCATTAGACATTTCGCATTTACAAAATGTACATTCTACTGTGGTTCATTTGAGCATGCTTTACTTGTCAAATCATGGTTAGGGTAACTTCTAGTTTTCTTTGCATGTACTAGGTACTTGCAAATCAGTTTACTTTCGTGAATCAATTAAAAAACTCACAAGGTGCTTACAATAGGTTTGATCAATTTGTAATAATATCAATAATATGCTTCACTTTGTATAGTGAAAAGATTACTTACTTGTTTGGAACTTTTCCAAGGAGAAAAGAAACCTGCAAACAATGAGAAATAACAATATTAATGCAGAAGAATATATAATGATAATTAACTTCTTCATTAAAACTAAGAATCACACACACACCATGCACACACTCAAACACAAAGGCACCCACGCATATGGATGCACACACAGACAGTCACTATGTTTTCAGTATTTTTATTTGTCCATAATAGATTCATACAATGCATATCAGCAAGCTTAAAGCACCTCAAAACACAGTGCGTTTTCCACGCCCTTCTTCACTATAGTCACTTTATTAAACCCAATAAATTATATTTCAGTTTCATTTTTAACAATACCTTGAAGTAACCCGACAACCCTATGATCTTAACTCTGGAATGTGCTGGAGACAAGTGGGAATGTTGGGATGAAAGGAGGAAAAGTGTGTTTTCTTCTCCTCAACCAATGTTTTCAGAATATCGATTAACATTTTGGAAAAGGTAGGCCACTTGCAACCCCAATACAAAATCAATCTATAGTTGCTTGCCAAGCTTTTGTAACATATATAGATAGGAGCGATAATTCTCTCCATCAGGAGGCTGATGGAATATTTAGTACCAATAGCGGAGGAGCCTGACCAGTACACATGGACACCAAAGAAATAGACTCTTCATGCAGAGAGTAGACAGCACTTCATCCCCTAGACCATGTGCTGATCCACCAAATAAATTGTTGTGCTAAGAGCCATAAAAACCCAGTTATTCTGTTACAATATTGTGTTTTAAGTATGTCCTAAAAATGATTGAATCCAGATATCAACTACCACATATATGTACATATGTATAGGTAAGTACACATTCACAATTCATAACTCCACACCTATATACTTTGACAAATTATATAGCTTAAGTGAATGTGCATGTGTAATTAAGAATAGTAAATATATACCTCTGTTTATATATATATCGCTTCATGATATTGTGGTAATAGTATTCTGGTTACAATATTTTGTATATGATATTCTGACATACAAAGAAAATTGCAACAAGCAGCTAGACTCTATGATCTGATGTTGTACACTCATTTTTAATACAAAATGACAATGAGAATGCAATGTCATTCTAAATTGAAAGCCAGCCTGTCAAGTCTTGTTTTTGTAGCCACACTGGTGGCAACAAAATAATAACATTCCAAGCAGCTTAGTGCCTTAATCACTCTTTGCATTTTCCACAGGTTTTTAATAAGTGTGCCTCA
This sequence comes from Lissotriton vulgaris, assembly GCF_964263255.1. NCBI lineage: Eukaryota > Metazoa > Chordata > Amphibia > Caudata > Salamandridae > Lissotriton > Lissotriton vulgaris. The sequence goes on from NC_141685.1 coordinate 1,477,124,406, forward strand.
TTTCTTGAATTTAACAAACTATGTGAAAACCTGCCGGAGTATCTTAATTTGGTTCCCTTTTCCCCTTTTACACCTACAATAAGTTTCTCAGATCAGAAATGGAATGTCCAGTGGAAAAGCAAGTGCTGTAGCTCTCTATGCCATGACAGGTTAAATTCAGATTGACAAACTTGTGGTTGAGTCATATACCTGGTATCATCTCTTCCTGAATAAGATGCAAATTAGCCCTTCCAAATGACTATCAAGTCGAAGAAAACACAGCAATATCAATATAGTTTTACATGTTCTGGATACACACCATCTACACACCACAGAATCTGGCAAAATTCCCAAAAGACTGTAGTCTCTCTCATGGAGTGATTACTTCCAATAGGTTTCTCTTGACAATGATCTAGAATTCCTCAACAGCAGCTAAGTCAATCTATGTAAAATTCATCAGTATGGTTGGCCAATGGAAGAAAGGTGCAAGATGTGTATGGTATCTTCCGGTTGTAGGGACTCTTGTCCCTCTTGCTGCACCCCTCCACTAATGTGCATTTTGGTTCTGTCCCCTGCGTGACCTTAGAACGCTGCAACGCCAAAGGTTCTAAGTCGATCTCCCTGTGAGGAAGATGACGAGGTACCGGCGGTGGTTAGCCATTTAAATGTCACACTGGCGACGATTGATGGACACAGAAGCGTTGATGTGGAATGATAAGTGACCTCAACACGCGAAAATTCAACTAAGCAGGACTGTGTGTTTGACGGTGCTGTGAGTAATTACCTTGAAACACTCATGAATTTCACTGACATAAATTAACTCATCATTAAATCTTCAACACGTCTGCATTCTGACAGAAGTCTTGTGGCACTGCTAATGTGAGGGACTGTTTTACGCTCTGGGACCTTTCGGAAAACAAATTGGGTAGTCTCCACGAAGCATAAGTGAAGAATAATTTTTTGGGGAGAAAATTGGCAAGGAAAGTTGGGCGGACTCGTCAATTTTGAAGACAAACTGATGCAGAAGCGTCACTCATTGGTGAATTTGGCAGACAGACAGTTTTTGAGGAGCTGAGCAATGTTTGTCCGTGTGGCAGTCCGTGTAGCAGTATAAGTTGTAGGTGGTTGTGTTGGAGGACGCTGTCCCTGTGGAACTGTCATAACTGCAGCCTACACATGCCTGGTGTTAGAAGTCAGGAGTAGAGAGTGAGTTCAACCCCTTGAAGGGTAGTGAAGAATCTATCTTCAAATATTTGTGGCGAGTTCCAAGGAGTACATTAGCTGGAGGAACGGTCATGTCACCCACCTGAGGACCAGGTGCAGGGACACTCCACTAACAAGTGCCTTCGTTTATGTGGTAGGGCCGGTCACGCTGACTGGCACAGCTCTTCACGAACAAATCACAAAGGGGCACTTGTAAGGAGCAGCCGTTTTTTGGATACACTGACTGACACTGCAGGTGTGTGATTGGATGTTGTGGGGTAGCACCAACCCGGAGCTTGTGAGGTGAACCTTCATCTGCTGGTCGCGCTGACTGGCACAGCACCTAATAACTATGTCTCGGAAGGGACACTGCTATGAGCTGTTGTGTCCTATCACACGGTCTGGTGCAACATAACAGCATAGGTTTTAGATGTAAGAGACCAGTCTCCTCATTGTGTACACTAAAAGAAGGGATTGCTTTGGTTGACAACTGTACATTTTGCTTTTTTTATGATGACCAGGCACCAGGGAAAATGGGCAGCTCTCTTTGACAATGTGCACAAGGTGTCCAAAAATATGTATGTAGAGTAAACCTTGTGAACCCAAGGTATCTTGTACTGCAGGTTGTGCATACAGTTTGTTAAAATTGCGGGAGCACAGCACCATCTAGTGGACTAGTTTTGAATTATACCTCACTGAATTGAATCGGTACTGTAGCTAACTAAAAATTTTAGGTTTTGACTCCATTGTATTTCGCTCCTAGAGGAGGTGCGACACTGGGACAATAAGTTTGTGTTTAGGAACTGTATTACGTTCATGTAAAACATTCAAAATGTAACGCCACCCACATTTTTTTAGGCACACTAGGGGAACCTCCTCTAAAATGGAACAAGTGGAAGAAGGTGTTCCAGAACTATGCTGTGGTTTGTGGGCCTAATCTAGGTTTGGAAAGGAAGGTGGCGTTACTCCTACACTATTTAGGAGCTGAATGGCAAGAGATTTTATAACACCTACCTGATTTGAATGCAAATGATGCCAGAGGTCTGAATTAATATGAAAACAGTTTGAAAAAGTTAGACATACACTTCTTGCCTAAGATTAGCACCATCATGGAACTTTTATTTATTTATTTTATTTAAAGAGTTTTATATAGCGCTGGCTAGACCTGAAGCTATCAGAGCGCTTTACAAGAGTTTCAACAATGTAAACGAACAAGATCAACAATTACATATTACATCAAAAAATAAGCAATACATTAGGAGAGGAGAGAAAGGAGAGAGAAAAGTAGTGGAGGGGGAAGGGGAGTTGAGAAAGGGGGGATAAGGGAAGGGACAACAGGAGAGACGAAAGGAAGTCTGTCTAAAGACCGACTGGGTAGGTGACGACAAAGGAGGGAATCCATGGCCCATCTTCCTTTATAGCTAAACCAGGTAGCTCCATCGGGCATCAGACAAAATAGCTTGGTCTCAAGTGGCGAGGGAAGAAGTTCAGAGAAAAACAGGGTGTGGGCAAGGGCAGGTGAGGGCAAAGGACAGAGGCTGGAAAGAGTAGGAACGGAGAGGGGTGAGGGGTGGGGGAAGGGATAGGGGGGAGATAAGGTCAGGAGAGACGTGGGAGCAGTTGCCCAAAGCCTGGCTGAGTAGGTGATGGTCAAGGAGGGGGTCCAAAATCCATCTCCCATTTAGCTAGCGAGGTATCAGACAAAAGTAGCTAGGTCTCAGCTGTCTAGAGAAGTAAGCAGCGTAAGGTCCTGATTGGTGGGCGGGCGGGGAAGAAAACAAGACAAATGTCCGTCAGCAGCAGGGAAGAAAATGAGACAAATGTCCGTGATCCGGCTGGGTAGGTGACGCCATAGCGGTGTGCCAGGGCCAGTCTCCCCTATAGCTGTCGGTGCAGCTCCACCGGGAAGCGACCATGTATGCGTTTAGGGCTCCACCAGAGAAGAGGTAGGATCAGGAGGGGATCAGAAGGCTAAAAACCAAAAACGGGTGGTTGGCGCCGGCGAGGATGGTAAGGATAGGAGAAGGAGTGTGGTTATTGTAGCCATCTTAGAGTCGGGCACGTTGAGTCTATTAGTCTCCATGGCTCAGTGGCTAGTTCTAGTTGCCACCAGTTCTAAAGTTGGTTGAAAATGCAAGGAGAGAATAAGACATCAGTTCCTTGTGACGTGCAAGATAGAAAGAATACGTGAAGAGCTCTGGCTGAAACATGATCCGCCTTTGGGGGAGGAATTAATTGTTGCCAAACAGGTGGAACACATGATGAAGTGTGTCAGTGAAATTAAGCAAGATTGTGAGGAAAAGGCTAAGGTTAACGAAGTTAAGAGTGAGAATGCAAGTGTGCTAGTGGTTAAAGGTGCAAAAGGTGATCAGAAGGAAACCAAGGGGAGGTTGGAGTCATAAAGGGAATTGCTACAGGTGTGGAAGAGCAGGCCTTTGGGCTAACAGCAGGAAATGCCATGCACTCAAAGTAACCTGCAACAAGTGCGGAAGGAGAGGTCATTTTAGAACCTGAAGCAAGAGCAATGTTAACAACAGGAGAAACAGTAGAGAGGACTCTACACTAGTCTGTGAGGAAATTATAACGCATGTTGAGAGTGGGGCTGTGTGTAACCCGAATGACAATGTGAAGGTAACCACCCAGGCTATCTGTATAGCAAAACACCAGCTATATATTCAACTGCAACATTCCCAAAAGTCGAAGACTTAAACCATAACACAAACAATCATAAATGATATCAAAAATAGTGCATTTTAATAAAAACAAGGGTACATTTTTTTACAATGTGAATATACAGTTATAATAAATTGTTGATAAAAAGTGATATATTTTGTATTTAAGAAAACACAAATTAAAAAACATTAGACGGGCAATGATACATGTCCTATCTATTGTTGCTGTGGCTGTTGTATGTGAGTCAACGCGTTTCGACACCTCGTGGTGTCTTCCTCAGGACATTTATAGTTTCAGCCAATTTATCTGACATAGACCTCTGTTCAGATGGTCCATCTATGGATTTCTTCAATTAAAAACAGAGTAAGTGAGGCACCGTTATTTTCTTTCCCTGAAATCGGCACGTGTCACCTCAGTTTTGGGGATCCACTGCTCCCATCTCACTTAGCCTGTATTTACACTTTCTGTGGGTTTCTTCAAGTACAGAATTGCCTCATGGCAATAAAAACGGGGAGTTTTTCAAATATGCAGCACAAAACACCAAAGGACAGTAATTGGTTAAGTTTCAAGACAGCCCGTGTGGTGTCTTCGTAGAAATGCTGCTTCCTGCATATAATTGCAGCGTCAACGTGGAACTTAGTGAATCTCTTTAAATAAACAGACAGCCGTTCAGAATTTCTCGAGGCTGCAGACAGCGCTGCCGTCAGACGGGTTTTTCCGTTTTTTTTCTTTCTGACCGCGGAGACCAGCAGTTTGTTTTACTGAGCGCTCGCTTTTGGCAGGCCCTTTGTTTTCTGCCGTTACAAGCCACCCGGTGATTGGACCATTGCAAGAGGAAGAAAGAGCGCCAAAAAGGCACTTCCCAGGTACTCTGTCAAAAAGATTAGAGACCTGCCAAAAGCGAGCGCTCAGTAAAACAAACTGCTGGTCTCCGCGGTCAGAAAGAAAAAAAAAACGGAAAAACCCGTCTGACGGCAGCGCTGTCTGCAGCCTCGAGAAATTCTGAACGGCTGTCTGTTTATTTAAAGAGATTCACTAAGTTCCACGTTGACGCTGCAATTATATGCAGGAAGCAGCATTTCTACGAAGACACCACACGGGCTGTCTTGAAACTTAACCAATTACTGTCCTTTGGTGTTTTGTGCTGCATATTTGAAAAACTCCCCGTTTTTATTGCCATGAGGCAATTCTGTACTTGAAGAAACCCACAGAAAGTGTAAATACAGGCTAAGTGAGATGGGAGCAGTGGATCCCCAAAACTGAGGTGACACGTGCCGATTTCAGGGAAAGAAAATAACGGTGCCTCACTTACTCTGTTTTTAATTGAAGAAATCCATAGATGGACCATCTGAACAGAGGTCTATGTCAGATAAATTGGCTGAAACTATAAATGTCCTGAGGAAGACACCACGAGGTGTCGAAACGCGTTGACTCACATACAACAGCCACAGCAACAATAGATAGGACATGTATCATTGCCCGTCTAAAGTTTTTTAATTTGTGTTTTCTTAAATACAAAATATATCACTTTTTATCAACAATTTATTATAACTGTATATTCACATTGTAAAAAAATGTACCCTTGTTTTTATTAAAATGCACTATTTTTGATATCATTTATGATTGTTTGTGTTATGGTTTAAGTCTTCGACTTTTGGGAATGTTGCAGTTGAATATATAGCTGGTGTTTTGCTATACAGATAGCCTGGGTGGTTACCTTCACATTGTATGTTTTCCCTGACCCAGGATTCTCATCCTTACCAGGGGGCCCTTGTTTCTTCACAAAATGTAACCCGAATGACTACATAACAATTGAAGAGACAGAAATTTAAGTCAACTTACAATTGTTGCGGCAGAAGCTTTTGAGAAATTTTCTAAAAGCAAGATGAAACTCCAAAGAATGGATGTCAGGCAGGGTGGATATGGGGGTTAACCCATACGCATGAGAGAATTCTTTTGGGTTACGGTTGGCTATAAGGACAGAATTGCTGTAACCAAGGTTTATGTATCTAATATTTATTTATTTATTTAGTTTTTGCATTTGTATGGCGCTCAGCTACCCAAGAAGGGTTTCCCGGCGCCGATGACGGGTCGAACAACTAGGAGGAAATGTGACAAAAGAAAGGGTGCCTTATTTCTGGAACAGCCAGGTTTTCAGATTCTTTCTGAAACTGGCATAGTTGACTTCTTTGCGGATGTGGAGAGGGAGTTTGTTCCAAAGAGTGGCCCTAGTACAAAGAAAGATCTCCCTCCCATTCTTGCGAGTTTGAACCTCGGGATTGTAAATAATGCAGAGGTCTGAGAACGAAGTTCTCTAGATGGAAGGTAGGGAGTTGCAAGAGATTGTAGGTACTTGGGTGCGGTGCCCGCTTTGATCCTAAACATATAGCTCAGGGCTTTGAACTTGATGCGGTTTTCCACTCTGAGCCAATGTAGGTCATTCAGATGTTTAGACACACTGGATTTTTTAGGAATGTTGCAAAGTAGTCTTGCAGCCGCATTCTGAGCTAATTGTAGGCGTTTGATAACGGCTTGGTTGGAGCCCAGATAAAGGAGGTTGCCGTAGTCAAGCCGAGATGTAATAAGTGCATTGACTACGGTCTTTTGAGTGGCAAGGGGGAGCATCCATAAGATCTTTCTCAACCATTTCATGATAGTGAAGCAAAGGCCGACCACTTTATTTGCCTGTTGCTTCATTGATAAAGGGGACAACATACTGGGATGGCAAGCAAAAAAAATGACTTTGGCATCTATCTCAATCCTAACAAGGACCCACAAATTCCGGTACAAGAGGTGGACAATATAGGTGTGAGTATTGAAGATGAGTTCAAAGGAGTGTTCTCAGATAAGATAGGCTGTCTTAAGAACTTGTGCACAGGATCAGGCTAAAAGGGAGTGCAAAACCAGTAACAGTCAAGGTCGGAAACTGACGATTTCCATGCAAGAACCCGTGGGAGAAGAATTGGAGAAACTGTGTTGTTTGGGAGTAATTGAGCCCCTCGAGGCCACGGAGTGGCTTGCACCTATTGTGGGAGCCAGGAATGGGGATGGGGCAGTGCGCCTATGCATAGACTTGAGGGCTCTTAACAAGGAAGTCATAGTCGACAAGTTTCCCCTCCCTAATATATCCCAAATGATGAGCAGACTAGCTGGTGCTAAGGTCTTTTCCACCCTAGACCTCATTCCAGCTTATTATCAGGTTAGGTTGCACCCCGAGTCACAAGATCTCACTGCTTTTGTTACACCCATGGGGGCCCACAGGTTTAAGCGAATGCCTTTTGGACTTGTCTCGGCTGCAGCTGTTTTCCAAAGGATCATGAACAATTTTCTTAAAGGAATTCCTGGAGTCCTGGATGATGTTCTGATCTTTGGAGAAGATAACACTCAATATGAATGCAGGCTCAGACAAGTTCTAGAGAGATTCTTAGAGCAAGGCCTAACTGTTAAGAAGGAGAAATGTAGGATTGGGTGCTCAGAGATAGAGTTTCTGGAACATAAGGTAACCGGAGAAGGAATACTTCCCAAAACAGAGTTACAGAACACTATCATAAACTTAACTCCTCCCAGTAGCAAAGAGGAAATAAAATCATTCATGGGCATGATTGAGTTTTATAGCAAGTTTGTCCAGAACTTTGCCAGGAGTACCTACCAGATTCACAATCTCCTAAGAAAGGGGGTAACATTTGTCTGGAGTGAGGCATGCCAAAAAGAATTTGACGACACCAAGAAATCACTGGTCGAGGCACCCAATCTCAGAGCTTTTGTTCCTGGTAGGAGGACCTTCCTGACCATGGACGCCAGCACTAAAGGGTTGGGTGCAGTCCTTACTCAGGAAGGTGAATAGGGGGAAGAGACTATAGCATTCGCATCCAGATCCCTACGTCAGGCAGAGTACAACTACTCAGTTACAGTGAAAGAGGCGCTTGTGGTGCATTGGGCAACCAACAACTTTAGAGATTTTATATGGGAAACAAAGTTGGGGTAGAATACATACCAGGGGTGAAGAATGTAGCCACTGACTGTCTCTCGCGGCTGGTAAGGGAGACCCCAGGAGGGATAGAGGAGGAGAACATGCCAAGTGAAGATGACAATGTGATGGAGAGCAAGAACGTATGTGCCATCATTCAAGGGGCAGTGAATGAAGAACTCTGGAAGGTGGAGTTGGAGGGTGATGTGCTTCTTCAAGAAGAATGCCAAAGACCAAGGAAGGTTGATCTGACTGCGCCAAGAAGGAGGAGTCTCTCTGACCATTCTGGATGGTCAGAGATGAACTATCCGTTGCGGAAAATTGTATTTTCCGTGTAACCAAGTTGAGTCCGCCAAGGAATTTGAGAGAAGTGCTGGTTAATTTGACCCATGAGGGTCACCTGGGCATCACTAAAACTAAGCAAAGGTTACGCCTAGACTACTGGTGGCCGAATATGGATATAGAGATAGAGAGGAAGTGAAGGGAGTGTGTACCCTGTTCAGCCAGCGACAAGGTACTTAAACAATAAAAACCTCCTATGCACTGCAGGGCTCTGGTGGAAGGCCCGTGGGCTTATGTAGCTTTAGACATTGTGAGGCCGTTATCATGAGAGAACCATACCCCGGTACATCCTGGTACTTATGGATTCATACTCTAAGTGGCCTGAGTTGAAGTTAATGCTTGAAATAACCACCAAGTCGGTCATTGAGCTTCTCCTGGAAGTGTTCCTCCGTAAGGGGTTGCCCAGTAGTATCCCCACGGATAATGGGGTGCAACTCTGCTCTAGAGACATTAAGGAATTCCTAGAGTGAAATGGGATTAAACACAGGTTGGGCGCTCTCTACCACCCAGAGAACAACGGGATGGTTGAGAGATTCAACAAGACCATCAAAGAATGCATACAGCTAGCCAGAGCTAGTGGGTTGTGTTGGAGGCAGGAGGTGATCAAACATCTAGAAGCTTACAGATTAACTCCTCATCAAACCACTGGCATGACACCATTTGAACTGTTAAGAGCTAGGAAACCCAATACCAGGTTGGTACCGGGGTGGATGAAATGGTACAAGGGGTGGACAACCCCCATCCGAGAAACACCTTGGAGACTTACAGAGAAGAGAAGGGCCATGGGGGATAGGAAGAGAAGATTCAATAGGGCCCATGTGGTGAAAGAGATCCATTACAAGGTTGGGGACCGTGTGAAAATCAGAACCCCCACAGGGAAGGCGAGCTGGTCGGAATTAACAGAGCCCACAAGGATTGTCAAACTATTCAGAAATGCTATCAAAATTCAGGACGGACGTATCTAGAACCTGAGCAGAGTGACATTCCTACTGGACATGGGCAATGCTGGGCAGTGGGAAGTCATTAAATCCTGATTCTGCTAGGTTGGGTGAGTCATCAAGTGATGGGAGGATCGACACGCACCGCAGGCTGAGTGGTAGGGTCATCTGTCGTTCCAAATATTTGGATCAGTATGTAGATAAGTAGTCCTGAGTTTTTCTTGCATTGTTGTTGTTTTAACTTGCAAAATGTAAGGAGGGGGATGTGTGGTATCTTCCGGTTGTAGGGATTCTTAGGAGTACTTCACATTTACAGGTGAGATGTATTTCTTGTGAATTTTGAAAGCCAATTTTAGGGCAACGACTATGACTTTATGATTGAAGTAGGTTTGATGTCCATAAGAATGTGCATCATCCATGAAAGACTCTACAGAAGCAGAGTTATCTTGTAATATAATATCCACATAAAAGGACTTCTTGTCACAGCTATAAGCCTCCAGTGAATTCATGTCAATCTGCATGTTACCATGAATCTATTCACACTCTCAATATATGAATAGATGGGATGCCCATAGAGCTGATCGAACGACAACTTAAGTAGCTATAAAAACATTTAGGGAGCGTGGGACAAACATCCACACTCTCTCAATGCTGGGGTTTGGACTGCAGGGATGCTTTTTTTTTGCGGGAGGTGTCCCCCTGTTCCGTCACTCCTCTCCTCATCCCCCCTGCCCCCCCGCCCCCCAGCCCACCAGAATTTTGTCACCTACAACTGCTGCAATGTTCTTTTATATTTTTACTTTTTTATTTATCAGAATGCAACCGGGTCAATTTATCTTAAATCAGAATAATAATTAATGCACTCAAAGATCCCCAATAGATTACAATCGTAAGAATAATGACATGGTTATTAACACTCAATATGAACAGTCATCGCTTGCTTTCAACGTTTGACTGAAAAACTACAGCACTGTTTAATAGGCGCTGTAGTGCGGGTGGCAAAATGTCCGGCAGAAAAGAATATGGAGCAATGTCTGCATACCCTTTAAAAAGAGCCCTTGCACCATTCATTATGTATTAACAGAGCCCTGCGAAATAGGAAATGTCACCTTCGCTTTTTTAGAAGTTCAAAAGGTACTATGATATGGAAGAAGCCAGAAGTACAAAAACTAAAATCAGATTTTCAAACCGAGTGATCTTTGACACCATGCCTGACATTCCCTGTAAATGTATGTACACTGCAGAGAAACTAAAGTTAAAAATGGAGGCGTTTTGAGGTTGTACTCCTCCCAGTCTCAGAGAGAGTGCGCAAATTGATTTAAGACACTGGAGGCTTTAAAGATTCACAAAGAAAATGGAAGTTACTACTCTCTGGTCAGAAACCTGAAGTCAAGGCAGAAGACGACAAGTTAAACTAAGCATATTAGCAAGTTGACAACCATGAAACACTTAGCAAGTCTCAGAACAACCAATCTCTCCCAGCTTCATTCTCCATACACGTAATTACAGCGGACAACATACAAAGCACGTATTCCAATGCGTTAGTAGGAGACACCTTGTAACGAACACAGGGGCATTATCAAGACAGGCGATAAAATTATCGCTGCTTTAGCGGCAGAAAACTGCCACTAAAACTGCGATAATGGGCTTGATAATAAGCTCTATGGAATTCCAATTGAAGCACATGTTAGATGTGAAGGACATCTAACCTGAGCTTCAATTGGAATACCATAGAGCATATTACCAGCCCATTATCGCCGTTAACTGCCGCTAAAGCGGCGATAATTTTATCGCCTGTCTTGATAATATGCCCCACAGAGTATTATTTGTTTTTATTAGGTCCAAGAAAAAGCAGGTTTGTTTTCACAGAAATGTATAATGTTTTCCTACTGCAGGCAATGATAATGAAACATTACAAGTTAACAACTCTGCATTTCTACTCTGGGGGACTACTCTCTTTCTGCAATAAAGAATAGCAAAACATCAATTAATCAATCAATTTCTTCATTCGATTTTAAAAATAGAACTAAGAAAGACAAGTAAATTTAAAACAAAATACAAAAATTGACATTCATATAATTTAGACTTGCTTTAAAACCCCAATAAGATAACGTCAAAGAAAAAAACTTATTGAAGGTGTATTTATAAACTGTACATACAGCTGGGCCCGGCCTAAATTGAATAAAATTCAATGGTTTTAAAAGTGGTCCCAAAAACCTGTGTTGAAAGTAAATATGTTTCATACAGGTCATGACAGTATGTCATGTATCATTGACCAAGACATTGTCACAATCACATTTGGGCAAATTCAATCCTTAAAGCAACCATGATTAAATGAAACTAATCACTAGAAGAGGTTTAACCTAAAATATATCAGTAGGCGTCGCTGATGGCGATTCAGGTTCCAGGTCAAGTAAGGTTCTAAATTGCTCACAGTTTATACTAATATCGCATGTCACACCAAGAGTTTCAGTATTTCAGTGTCCTCATGGTCTGCTGCCATCTTGTCCCTGAACACTGCTACAACCCATCGGTTATCAGAACTAACTATGCTGCTGGGATTAGCACATAAATCAGGCCTCCCTAAATACATCATATTACGGGAGATATAAGCCAACTATGGAATCAAAGTAGGCTAATTCATGTTCAAACAGTCGTGTCAGATTAAGACCAAGTTCCTCCTTTGTCCAGATTGAAAGCCAGAGTTTTAAAGGACAGAGGAGAAGCTGGTTAGTGATGTAACCTAATCCCAATTCTTCATGAACAATTTCATAGGATACACTTTGCGGGACTGCCAGAAGGCCCCATAAAAAATTATTTTTTGCTGTTTGAATTGGGGCGACTGGGCCATAGCCCCATATTGCACTACCAGGGGGGCACAGCTGTCTTCAGGGTCACTAGGGAACTGTGTGACTCGCTCGCCACTTTCTTTCAGGAGAAAATCTACCATATTTATTTAAAATGTAACACTCTATCCATTGCAGACACCTGCAACCCCTGCAGGATGGCCAATTTTCCCAGTAGACAGGACTCCTACACTAAACAGGTTTGAACCCTTCACTTTGGAGGAGGTCCAGAGATCCTGGGGCGCTGAAAAATCAGGCTTTCCTTTAGATAAATGCACTCCTAAAGTGATGGCATTACTATCTAAATATCTTGCTCTTGAGCTATTTAATCGTACAGTTGAAACAGGCACCATCCCTTCTGAATGGAAAGCAGCTTATGTTCTACCCATTAAAAAAAAAGCAAATCTAGACCTTAATATTTTAGCTAATTGTCGCCAAATATCCTTGATAACCCTTTTGGGCAAACTGATGGAAGTCTTAATTAATAAACAACTAACAGCCTACCTGGAAGATAATAAAATACTGGACCCTTGCAGTCCGAATTTAGACCAGGCCATCGCACCGAAACGGCCCTGTTGGCAGTCACTGATTCTCTTAGACTCTCATTAGATGCCGCCATACTCATGCTGCAAGATTTCTCCACAGCCTTCGACACAATTCCCCATGCCAAGCTGCTGGAGAAGTTGCATGAGATTGGCATTCAGGCTACTGCTCATAAATGGGTGCATCATTTGTTGGAAGACAGATACCAAACTTTTACCCTCGCCCCTTATACCTTGTGCAAAATGTGACTAAACAGGGGTGTTCCACAGGGCCCTTGTTTGAGCCCTACCTTGTTTCACATTTATTTTGCATCCCGTGCTAATATTATCAAGCCTTATGGCATTGGAATAATATATTATGCAGATGATACCCAGCTGATGTTCACATTTGAATCCGATCTGATGCCAACTAACAAGCGTTTTGCAAAGAGAATATTAGCCATCTCTAGCTGGATGACTAACAATTATCTACAATTAAACGTAGACAAGACTGAGATCATGCTGTTTGGCAAGGCCACCTCCTTGTGGTCTGATGAGTGGTGCACCCCCAATTGGGTTCAGTTCCATTGCTTAAACAGTCAGTGAAGAACCTTGGTATACAAATCAACTATGCCCTCTCTATCAAAGATCCTATTTTGCCCACCACTGGTCTGTGCTATCATAATATACGTCTTCTTCGCAGAATATTTCCCTACCTGCCAATCTCTGCCAGAAGAACTCTAGTACAAGACCTGGTAGCGAGCCAACTGGACTACAGCAATGCTGTACTGGCGGCAGAAAACGAGACGCTAGCAGCTAAACTACAAGTAGTCCAAAACACGGCAGTCACACTTGTTCTTAATCTTCCGCATGACATTACGCTGGCCCCTTCGCTAAAGGCACTACATTGGTTGACAATAAGAACAAGCAATGGCATAGCCAATAGGTCTCACCTTTGGGTCCTTATAAGTGTTTACCCATGCAACAATTAATGTTGTTGCACCAATGATATTGTGCTGCATAACTAAATACTTATAAGGCCCCAAGGCGAGACCTATTGGCTATGCCAATGCTTGTCTATTCAGATTTTGAGTGCTGCTTTTGTAAATTTTTTAGAGTAGGGTTGCTTACTGACCTAGTAAAGGACAGAACTATCTTGAAAAGGATTTAGAAAAGGGGGTGGTGATGCAAAAAACACTTTACAAGCTTAAGTATTTCGATATTTATAGTTACAGTCCAGGGTCACCGACCGGTGCCTCTGGTGGCAGTGTTGTGTCAACTCCGTTGCTAATCTGAACCTTGAGTTTGTGTGTTGTTTGTTTGACATTTCTAATGAACACAGTCACGTGTAAGTGTAGTTTTGCAGCACCTAACTGTTTAACTCTTCTTTTAGTGCTCGGCCCGTTGCCAACAAGCAGACGTGTGTGCGTGTGTTTGCGTGAGATATATGACGCCCTTCTATCGAGTTACTTTGATGTTTAGGGAGTGCTGCGTGTATGAACTTGAATGCAAATGGCATCAGCAAAAAAACATTAGCTAACAAAGGAGTCTGCATTGCTTTTAAATGAAGAGACAAGCTGGCTGTCAAACGCTTGTTTTTAATTTTATAATTTAAAACAAATACATACGACCCCTTCCATCTGCCTATAATTGATACCGCCAGCACGGCCAGGAGAGAGTCTACGGGTCCAGCGTTTACATTCCCTTCACCTTCTTAAATGAAATTCCATCAATGTTTACACCTTCAGAAGTTCAGCCCGCACACCGCCGAGGGAGGATTTACGAGACCCCCTCTGAGCTTACTGCATAGGTGGTGGTAAGATTATTCCTTCAAGCAGGCACTCAAAAAGCAATCAGCCACGCTTTCAAACTTTGATTTTCGGTAAGAGGATGCAAAACCGGAGGCAACTTTGCATTAGTCTGCACAGAAGTTTAAACAAGCCAGGAAGTGGGAAATAAAAAAAAAACATTTGAGTGGTGCGCGGGAAAGTGGCGGCCACGGCATGCGTTCTGTGGTGCGGAGGGGCGAGCAAGACAGAGAGGCAGAGCGAGGCCCGCACGGGGGGTGGAGGAGCATGCTGTAAGGCTTAATGAGCCATGAAAGAAAGGCAGATGGCGGCAGCACGCGTGCATGTGCTCGTGAACGCAAGCTTTAGGCCAGGAAAAGCCTCTGGTAGCCTGTTTACTACATTTCTCGCAGAGTAGCGCATGCGCTGGCTCAGCGAGACCAGGGCCGGACTGACTACCGGGTAGTTTGGAATGCTGCCGCGCTGGGGGCTTTTTTAATTGCAGTGGGGGCTGATTTCGTTCATGGAGACCTGCGTGTGCTTCGAAATAATTAAAGCAAAACAAATTTCGTTTAGTACACGCAGGTCTCCATAAACGAAATCATCCCCCAACTCAGCAGCATTCCAAACTGCCCGGTAGCCAGTCCGGCCCTGAGCGAGACCTAAAAAGGAGCATTTTGAAGATCTGCTGTCTCACCCACAACGCCTTAAGGAGCAAAGCCCCCATCTATCTTCAACAGAAAATCAAATCTTATGTACCCATCTGAAGTTTAAGATCCGATGACAAAGCCCTTCTGTGTGTACCCCAAATCCGTTTGACTAGAAGCGGGGGAAAGCTTCTCTCACCTGGACCCTTCCTTTTGGCATAAGCTTATGTTGCATATTCGCACCTGCATAAACTATTGTCATTTTAGGAAATTGTTGAAAGCTCACCTATTTTAAAGTGATTGATTTTTGGGATAGTTGCTTGGAACTGTAGACAGTGCCGAGATGCCTATGGGTGATTGGTGAGCTATACTAAATATAACTAGCATAACATAACATATGTGTACTTTGCGTAACTAGGAAAATTTGGCATTAGTCAAATTACATGAAATTTCAGGGATTAAATAAGCATGGAATTGTATGCAGTTTTTTGCTATGAGGATAGTTTGAGCAGAAAATGTCTAGCCGACGAATGGTTCGAGCAGACAATTTTTGTTGGAGACATTTTCCCCTCAAGTCAATACCAATGCCGGTACGCTGTTTGAGTTTGCACATACGTTACTCCCTCATGTTCGATTTTCACTTGAGAGTCTCCCAAATTTATTTCATGAAATATGGGTGTAATTCACTAAAGTTTTGCAAAATGAAATGTCATTAGTTTTTTTTTTCATTTCAAAAGTTTTTTTATTGGTTGTTTCAAAAGAAAAACAAAAACAAACAGAAGATTTACAGATACAGTAAGGAATCATAAAGACGGGTGATGGATACAAAAAAAGTGGAGGGTGATTGAAGTCACGCAAGGAAATAAATGCATGGGCAATGATAAACATATGGAAATCAGAGTGAAATCATGGGACAAACAGAAAGAGAAAGTGTATATCTTCAATCCTGTACATTGCTTATGGAGTATCAACACAAGTACAGTGACAGTGATCTGCAGGCATTTACAATCGCTGAAGATGAAGGGAATGCATTCATTTTCATCTAAGGCAGACACGCCTATTTTCTTCACCATTTCCTCAAGTAGCTTACAAATTTTTAACACCCATATTGCAGAAGGAAAACATCAGTGTCACTACCACATTTTGGGGCCCCCAAAACTTTCTATTTCAAAAGGTTTTATTGGTTCTTGTAACACAAAAACATACAAATGTAGGGCATTGAAGCATATGTCAAATACAAAAACAGCAATAAATGATATCAGCCATAATAGAGACCGTTTGTTTGCATAGGAGGGATAGAGAAAAGAAAAGAACAAAAGTACAATAGGTGAAATAAAGGAAAACAACGGAAAAACAGGCGGGAGTGATAATAATCATTGCAGACTACTATAATGGATAGGCATCATCCAGTAGTATTGTGGTTAACAGTGAGCGCATGGTACATTCATAGACAATGCGTAAGAAATAAGCAGTTCCATACAAGTACATTGGCTAGGGCTTAGGAAATTGCATGGGAGTTGCCGAATTTGGTGGTGAGATAACCAGGTGTAGTATACAGGGTTCAGGGAGGTTTGTGAGCACTGAAGTAGGTGTCAAGAGTGGTCTACATTTGTCTGTGAGGAGGGCGCCAGGCAGTGTTTTGAAGGGAGATATTATCAGCGTCTCTCAAATTGGTATTCCAGTTCAACCAACAGTTAAAAGAGGCTTTTCTCGTGTCTTTCCACTTGCTTAAAACTGATTTTACGGTGGCCGTGAGTAATAAGTCTAAGAGGGCTTTGTCGTTATCTGTGAGGGCAGGGTCTCTGAGGAAACCAAATGTCAAAGTGGAAAGTTCTCTAGTGAGAGAGATATCGAAGAGCTTGGAAAGGAAGGTGAATGCCTGATCCCAGAAGGGTACGACACATTCGCAGTGTAGTAAAAGATGTTCTAGATAACAATGTTTGTCTTTGCAATTCCAACATGTAGCGTCGTCTCTGATATTATGTGAGAAGAGGGGCGCTGGGGTCCAAAAATCTTTATGAAGAAGCCAAAACTTCATCTAGGATAGTGCAGGGCTTATTTTGTGTCTCGTACTTGATTCCCAGGTCTTGGACCAGTCCGAGTCTAAGATAGGTACAGAGGCGCGGGAAGCCCAGAATTGTATGATGTGTTTATTAAGGGACGAGTGTTGCGGGCGAAGAGTCTTATAGAGCCTAGAATCATGGTATCCCAGTTTATTCAGAGTAGCTAGGTAGTACGGAAGAGATGAGGACTTAGAGGATTACTTAGCCTTAGATATTGCTGCTTTGATACTTAGAAAGTTATAAAATTCCATTGGATCTAGATCATGTTTATTCTGAAGCTCTGTGAAAGTGAGAGGGTATTGTTAACCGAAGAGCTGGTAGGGGAAGAAGATGCTTTTTCTAATCCATATTTCGTTGTAAAGTGGTTTCCCATTGTGTAGCAGCGTACTGTTATACCATAGCGATTCCCATTGTGAATGTTTTATTCAATGGTCTAGGGTCTTATCAATTTTAAGTAAAGCTGTTCTTGTGTTTTGAAAAATGGATTTTGAGCAGGTGGCCGTATTAAGGTTAGCCATCAGCGCAGCTGCAGGAGTGAGATTTTTGAAGAGAGCTTTCTCTATGTCTAGCCATACCGGAGAATAATTAGAAGGGGGGTCAACCAGTATGAGTCTAGCTTAGCAAAGAAGGCCGTCTGATAAGATTTAAAATCTGCTAAATTGATCCCACCCAGGGATCTATCGAGGCGGAGTTTGTGCAGGCTAATTCTAACCCTCTTGCCTTTCCACAGGAATTTATTTAGTAATGCATCTAGTTTGTGATGAAAGTCCTGGGAGAGGATGAGAGGGAGCATAGTAATAAGATAATTTACTAGGTGGGAGATCATCATTTTCATAGTCTCGATCCTTCCCTGCGAGGTAATAAAATGGGGGGACCATCCGTCGAGCTGTGATTTAATTTTTTCCAATGTGAGGGACTCATTCCTTTGTAATGTTTCTAGGAGGGTGCTTGCAAATTCGATACCAAGGTATTTAATGAACCCGGTCTGCCATGATAGGCCCGAGTTGCCTAGCATGTCTTTGGTTCCATGAATGTTTACTAGTTTGAATTCCGATTTATCCCTATGTAATTTATAGCCAGAATGTTTTGAATATTCCTCTATCGTGGATATAAGTGCCTTGATTGATGTGTCAGGATTTTCCGTGATCACCAGGATATTGTCAGCGTATGCCGCCAGTTTCACATGTGTGTCACCGAAGAGCACACCAGTAATGGCTTTGTTTCTTTTAATATCAGTTATTGGTGGTTCGAGAGCCAGAAGGAATAATGGGGGTTAAAGGGGGCATCCCTGTCTTGTACCCTGTTCTAGTTTAAACAAGTCTGACAGTGCGCCATTTATAAAGATCCTGGCGGAAGGGGCGGAGTATAGGGCCATGACCATGTCAATGTAGGAGTCACCCAGATTGAAGGTCGGCATGCAGTGTTTTAGAAAGGTCCAAGACACCCTATCGAACGCCTTCTCCGCATCTAGGGTGATAGCAATGGAAGGGGTGGGGGTAATTTTGGCTTTTTCTAGGATATGGCAGAGAAGTCTCGTATTGTCGTTGGACATACAGTGTTTAAGAAAGCCAACCTGAGAGTTGCTGATCAGTTTGGGGAGGATGTTGTTGAGCCTGTTGGCCAGAATTTTCGCGTAGATTTTACAGTCCAGATTTATAAACGAGATGGTGGCTTCGCCCACTGAGGCAGAGACGCACCCGGTTGAGGTGAAGGAGTTGAATAATTTTAGTAGAATGGGGTTAAGTTACACATTAGTTACACATTAGTGACCTCCACCATCTCACTAAAGAAGAAAACAAAATATTTGGGCTTTCCCTTTTGTTCTCTGATTCTTCTTGCAGTCACACCCCTTTTCAGTATATATTATAACTACTGGGATCCTAATAAGATGCTGCTCACTCACACACACTTGTCCCTCTCTTCCTCATTCTCCTCGAGCCCTCAGCTCCATCTCTTCAAAAGCAGAATGAAGTAATGTTGCCAGAGGACCTATGATTTGGATTTCTAAACATTGAAATCAGTTTAAGGGCCTAACATTCATTCCTATTTGCACATATATCAATGCTCTTTAAAAACGAATGAGGTAATGTTGCCAGAGGACCTATGATTTTGATTTCTAAACTTTGGAATCAGTTTTAGGGTGCAACATTAATTCCTATTTGCACATATATCAATGCTTTTCACGGTGCCCAAATCAAAACTTTGTTCTATTTGCCAACAAGGCTCTCACCATGAATTGGCTGTCAACCAAAAAGAGTTGTGGGGGGTAATCTGAATCCAAGCAAATAGCACACGTGGAATTAGAGCATGGCAAGAAAACACAAGACTTGGAGTCCTGTTCTAAGAGCAGGCAGAAGTTGGTCGCAAAACAGAATTAGTCACGTGATCTTAGTCAAGGCCTACATCATGCAACCAAACTCTGAACCAACTACATCCATGAGGTTTGAATTGCGGCTCTGACACATTTTTAATGCACATACAATTAAATGTGGGTCTGTCCAACAACAAGCCAAGGGAATCATGACACAAACTATTTATTATAAAAGAGGACACAATAATGTGAAAGGAGTCGTTGAATTGAATGCGATGGCTTACAATAGAGCAGGGTTTATTAAAAACTCGTTTTGGTGAGGCAGTTTTGAAAAAATACTTTCTTTGCACAGACAGTTTTCTCAAGAGCTGAGACTTTCTTCTTTTGCTCTGTTCCTATAGTTACCAAACTATTCCATTTTATCTTAAATTTGCTGCTGGGCGTCTGGAAGGCAATGGAGCGTTTACAGCACGTCACAAACAGCTTTGTGAACAGCACGGAAAAGCATTTGTTAAAGTAATGATTTTGATTGCTGATGCTCTTAATTACGAGAAACAGTTTCAGCAAATGCAATGCATTTCGAGCAAAAATGTTAACCGTGCCGCAAACACACAAACATCCTAGGAAGATTGTGATGACCTCAGTTCACCTCTGCCGTGGCCTTTGTGAGGTGAGCTCTGTCAGAAGCTTCTAGAAATGTTAACTCAGCAATGCACGATTCAAATCATGAATAATGTATATAGTTGCAATAAAAATAGTAATTCCAATTCATACGGCTGCCAATCACATAATCATTCTGGTAAATGAGATGCAATCTCATTTACTAGTAATACACATCACAGTACTTAATTTCGATGGTAAGCGAGCGTTCAAGACAGAAACTGAGGGGTATATTACCAAGGGGGGCGATAGGCAATTATCGCCGATTTAGCGGCCGTTTTCGGCCGCTAAGCGGCGCTAATTCTGTCGCCCTATTAGCAAGCTGCTGCTAACTGATGTTAGCGACAGCTTTTAGGCAATGGCGAGCGGTTTGGGGCCCGCTTTGCATGTCAGCGATGTTTATCACTAATGACATGCAAAGTGGGCGTACCCAACCAGTTAGCAACTAAAAGCAGTCGCTAACATTGCTATCGCCGATTAGCAAGGCAGGCGTATCGTTGGAAATATTTGCGCTAAGCGCGAATATCTCCAAATACTAACACCTGCCCATACCAGTTCTTAGCCATGTTATCCAATGGGAGGTGGTAACATGGCTAAGAGCATTTAGTCGCTAATGCGTGACTATCGCTGTATTCTCAGCAATATTCACGCATTTCGCCGCTATCGCTGGATATTTTAGCGCAATGGAGAAAAACGTTGCTAATAGCATGTTTTCTCCGCTAACATATCCAGCGATAGGCGGCGATAAAAAAATCATCGCTAAGCCTATTTAGCGATAAATATCGCTACTTGTTGGTAATATGCCCTATGTTTTTGATGATTTCCTTGAATAAATACCAGTCAAAATGAATGCAAAAGTCATATCAGGTGAATGATATCATAGAAAAAGTCCATATATTTGGAGGTTACATTTGAAAACCTACAATTTTGAAGCAGATAAATGATCAACTTCATAACATCAATCTGTTTACCTCAAGTCTTCCAGAGCTGGAAATGGCACAGTCCAAAGACTATGGGGCTAGAACGAGGTTAGGATAAGATAAATTGGGTAGTCTTCTGGGCTGACTACATGAGACCAAGAATCAGTGTATATTAGTTATTGAGTGAGGGAGTGTATTTCTGAGGGGTGAAACACACAGAGGTTGGTGGGAGGATCCTTGCAATGTGTCTAATCACTGGCAGTTGCTGATGGCAGCATCCCTGCCCATCTTTGTTTTGCTCACCATTCCACCTCAGCTTGGATCTAGCCATATTCATATCAGTCTAGTTCCTGCTCAGTAGGCACAGTCTCTATCCGTGTGCACATCGGTCTTGGGCCTGCACCATTAAGAACATACAGTCTGAACTACCAGGCCTGGTCCTCCTTGAACCAGAGCACAAGCAACCCTAGACCAGCTTCACCCTGTTTGGGACTCTTCAGTTGGGTGTAGCTTGGGTCCTGTGGCACAGTGAGCATGGGACCCACATCTGGGCATACCCATGGCAACTTACAGCATTACATGAAACAATCAATAGGCAATGGGAGGATGTTTGCAATACATTTAATCACTTGCAATCCCTTGGGATAGCATTCTAGATCATCATTCTTTTGCCCACCATGTCATCTCAGTTTTGACCCAGGCATATGCAAATCAGTTTTGACCCTGCTCCTCATGGGAACAGTCTATCCCGAACTGCCAGGCCCTGGACTGTTGCCATCGGGGCAGCAAACTGAGGTGGCACAGTGTGCAAAATAACAATGGACTGGGATGCAGTCCCAGAGTAATTACCATTGGCTGAGATTTATATAATCACTCCATCAATCACTTATGAATTTACGTCTCACAAAAACTGTTTGCCAGGCTGTTGTTGGACCGCCTGCTGGATTGGATGACGGAATACGATATCCTGAGTCCTTTCCTAGCTGGCTTTAGGGAGAAGGTCTCAACCACAGATCAGGTCTTTCGGCTTGTCCTCATCTTTTGGAAAACGGTGCAGTTGGAGGGTGGCAGCCTCTACACTGTATTCGTGGACCTGAGGGCGGCCTTCGACCTGGTCCCCCGTAAAAAGCTCTGGGAGGTGTTGGCCAAACTGGGTGTCCCTGAGGGTTTGCTGGAGATGATTGTTCGTCTTCACAGTGCCAATTTTGCGCAGGTGAGGTGTGGCAAGGTGGGAGCACTGTCAAATAGGTTCCCCGTTGGCAGGGGGGTAAGACAGGGTTGTGTGCTTGCATCAACCCTGTTTTGCCTCTATGTCAACGGGGTTATCTCTCACCTAAACGGGGTTGCCAACTCTGATGCTCCCAAGCTGGCTGGCGTTAGGGTGCCGGCGATCATGTTCGCCGACGACACCCTGTTGCTTTCAAAGTCCGCAATGGGCATCCAGCGCTTTCTTGATGGCTTCGTGGACTTCTGTGAGGATCACGGTCTAGAAATTAACACCATAAAGACCAAATTTATGGTCCTTAACCCCCCGCCGAAATTCCGCTTAAGCCCTAAAATCAGACAGAGCAGACTTGAGAGGGTGAAAACTTTCGAGTACCTTGGAGTCATGTTAAACGATAGATTGTCCTGGAGTACGCACCAGGAGAAAGCACTCCTTAAATTGACTCAA
This sequence comes from Lissotriton vulgaris, assembly GCF_964263255.1. Lineage (NCBI taxonomy): Eukaryota > Metazoa > Chordata > Amphibia > Caudata > Salamandridae > Lissotriton > Lissotriton vulgaris. The sequence goes on from NC_141685.1 coordinate 1,477,146,935, forward strand.
TATTCGGGGGGCATTATGAATCTCCTGGGCAACAACAAATCATCCATCAGGCCTATAGGTCCTCCTATACAGAACTACAAGGTACAGGCAAGGGGGGCTGCCATGTATGGGTGTGAACTTTGGGGTCATGCAGGAACACAAGATCTGGTAAAAGAGGAGAACAAATCTATTCGGAGGCTTGTAGGACTCCCCCCCAGTACGCCTCTTGTTCCTCTAAGGCTGGACCTAGGGTTGCGACCACTAGACGACAAACTGGCTTTTCGTCCTCTGGCTTACTGGCGCAAGCTGTGGGAAACTCCAGAATTGGCCAGCTACAGACAGGGATTACAGGAGGTGCTCGCTATGCCCAATGCTGGGAAAATTAAGTGGCTCAAATTCATCAAATCAGAGCTGGAGGGTCTGGGACTCGCGAAGATGTGGTCTGATCCTCTAACCACTTGTCCAGTTTTTCCCAAAAAGAAACTAGCCAAGGCATATCATGATAGTAAATTAATGGAACTCATAAACCACCAAAAACCTGGCTCATTGACTGACTCTTTTCTATGCATTAAGGATACCTACAGTTTTGCACCAATTTTAGATAAACTGTATCCTCCCTTGCTTAGGAAACTATATTTGCAGTGGAGGCATGGGTCCCTCCCTCTTCGAGCTCTCACAAGTAAGTGGAGTGAACAATCAGTCAGCATGTGTCCAGCTTGCAGAATGTCCGATGAGTCTGAACTCCATATACTCTTTTTTTGCCCGGCCTACCGTGAAATTCGCAAAAAATGGATAGTTCCCCTATGCAGAAACTTGGGATTTGTAGAGTGTTTATCTGCCTTTAGAGTTCTGAAATCAAATCTGTCGGACTATATTGTTTTTGCAGTGGCCAAATATTTGGGTGCTATTTGGCTTCTGAGAAGAAAATGTCTCAGGGCTGGCCACTGACCTTAATGTACCACGGACATGATATTGTACCAAGAAACTCTGTTTTTAATGACAATGGTTGATTTTATAAAGTACAAATTCCTATTTTTACTAATTTTATGAATGTTATAAATGTCTTTTATGGTGAAAAATGTTACCAAAATAAAGATTTATGAAATGAAATGAATTTACTACAGTGTGACACCGTATTTGGCAGACATGGGTCCTGTGCACACTGTGCCCCTAGAAACCGGACTGCTGAACCCTAATAATGGTGAAACCAGTCTTGGGTTGCGTGTGTACTGGTTCAAGGAGATTCTGGCCTGGCAGTTAAGGCTGGACTGTTCCCGATGGAGCTGGGTCAACACTGAATTGCATATGGCTAGGCCTGAATTGAAGTGACATGGTGTGCAAACCAATGTTGGACTGGGACGCTACCTTGAGTAAGTAACAGAGGCTAAGCTTATTTCAAGCATTTTATCCATTACTTTTTACTAAACTCTCCAGTAGGCAAAAAACATAGAAATGACAGGAGATTGACTGGGAGAAAAAGAGAATGCGTCATGCTAAGGAAACATTGACTTATGAAATGAATGTGCATTTGTAATTGACTTTGCTCTTTAATGCAATAGTATTGGGTCTGTCATATAAATTATCCCCTGGAAAAGTGTGCATCTGCCAAATAAAGTAATTTAGATTTTCTATTCAAGTGCCTTATTAACATAATAGCTTTTGGAGTCAATAGCCATTTAATTATTTGCTATTGAGGATTATGCAACCAATTCGCACATTCTGGGCACGTATGGCCTCCAGCAGCCAGGGTCTCATTTCACAAGTGCTACTGATTGATCTGCCTGGTCATTTACTCCTTACCCACGTTGAATTGAAATTCTTTCTGTAGTCATGTTCCAAACATCAGAGGTAATCTCTGTCCTGATTTCTCTTTGCAGCACCTTTATTTTAATATTACATTTTTTGTGCAAAACATACACCAATACAAAATCCTAAAGGTCCTGTATATTTTCATTACTAAACATTTGAATGTTTTACAGAGATCACTCATGAAAACCCATAAACATTTGCCATAAACTATTGTAAAGGGGTATTGTATTGTATTGTGAATGTCTCTTCCTTCTTTCTAAAGTAGCTAGTTTGGAAAGTTTGATAGTCTATTCACCCATGGTAGCATGACTCGCTCCTTTCCACTAATGAAAAATATGTTTTTCATTGTTTTATCATGTCTTTTGGCTCCCATAAATTTCTTAGGGGATTTTGGAATAACACACTAGATAACTCATCTAATGTAATCATTCTTTCTGAGATATTTACTTCTCTTAAAATTACACTCCACTCTACCAACTTTTTCCAGATGTCAAAGGTCTAGTACAGTATTTCACAAAATGTTGGTTGGGTATGGAGCTAATTTGTTTTGGGTTGTGAAAGTCCAAACAATAAAAATGCCTTCAAATTCAGTATTTATCTTGTCATATTTGCTGAGCTTCAAAGATGGAGGTCAAATATCAGGCTATGTCTTCTGACAAATTGAGGCTTCTTTTTTTAACATGGGGATTAGTGTTTACAGAATCATGTCATATTGCAGTCAGAGAAAGAAAAGTAAAGTGAACTATAGGAAAAACTTGCTGTGGTACAGAGATAGTAAAAGGAAAGGCTGTAGGATGTAATGTTTTGTAACACACAACAAAAAGTAAAAACCCATAAATGAAGTACACACATTAAGCAGTCAGGAAACCAAAAATTAAGCACATTTTAAAAACAATTCTGAAGTGTGATGGAAACAAAGATTTTAATAGGATCAAAACAAATCAAGAACCTTTACTTGCGGATGCACTAATGATAAATATTCACTGAAACCTGAATTCAACTCATTATCATTTGTGCACAATATAGTTTTTCCAGTAAAACGGTATGTCTGGGTAAATTTAGTCACCATTTCAATAGAAAAGCAAGTATCTATAAAATACATCGTGCTACCACATGATGCTTTAGTTACATTAAAAAATCGCCGCCTCATGTACCTTAAAGCTAGGTGGGTTGTGAATGTTTGTTGTTCTAAAAAGTGGGTCATGATTCTAAAAGGTTTAGGATGCACAGGTGGGGGGCAAGTTTGCAGTATATGAATCTAAGTTCCTGTGTTGTTACTACATTTCCAGTATATATCATAATTGAGTAACATTGGTATTTTCCTTCTCCTGGGTCTCGAGTTTATTCTAAAACAAATCTTTTGCTAAATTAAACTTCCAGGCTTTTATATAAACTTTAGGAGTTGAGGACAATACTATTTCCCATTCTTCAACTGAAATTTCCACACCCTCTCTCTAGACCAATCCAGTCTGCATTGGCAGAACATCTCCAATGTGCTAGATCACCATATGGAAAGAGACTGCACATGAGATCACATTGCCCTTGAATAATCTTCCTATAAGTAGCTCCATTATATCATTGGTCAGATGCATCCACTTGTGTCTCATCAATTCTTTTAGAACTTCTTTAATTTGCCATATCTCTCCAATTTCATTCAGATGCAAAATAAAGGTCTTACTAAATTCTGAAGAAGGTATTATCTCTCTGCCTTCATGTACTTTACCCATATTAGGTATCACACACCAGACACAGTCCTGATAGAATAAAGTCAAACTGTTTATGTGGATATCAAGGCTGTTCCATACTGGAAAACAATCCTTCTTCACAACACTCTAAATAATAATGTAGTAGAACACATTTCTTCTTTCAATAAACTTGCAGGACAGACTCCATTGATTCTAACTTATTTAGAAACAATGATTCTATAAAAAGTAAGGGTTTTTCAAGTATAAATAACATTGTAGTCTCCCATCATTACTGTAGAAAGTTATTCAGGTTTGCCGCAATATAAAGCATTCATGGAAGGATTTTACATCCAATTTACTTTGTAGTACGTTTGTTGCATATATTGATGCAAACCTATGACATCTGTTATCTTTAACAGACTCAGCCTCATGCATACAGCCTCTCCAGGAGGGGAACACAACTTTGTTCTGCCATCCTATTTTACTCCTAGTTATAACAATCTCTAAGTATGTCATACTCCTGCCTTCCCTTTCAAAAGACTACTGCAGTCTTTCCAACTATTCTTTACTATTGACAATGTTCATTCCTGATATTCCACCCTAACTCACCAGAGAACACAATATTGAGACAAATTGAGCAATTACTTCAGGAATTTTGGTCACAGAATGCTTTGGTTCTGAAACCTGTAACATTGTGTCTTCTGCATACTATAGTGTTTTCATGTGTATGCCCAAAAATAAAATCTACTCCTTTGTAGTCCTTGCTGCAAAGGCAAATCTAGGGGTTCTAAAGTAATGTTAGATAGCAGCGGTGACTTTGGGCAGCCCTATTTGAAACTCTAAATAATTTGCACCTGGTGCCACATACCATCAGGTGAGATCTAGATCCAACATATAAAGAATTATTGATGTTGCGGAACCTCTGCCCATGTTGATCTGTCCAATTACCAGTATTAAATAGATCCACTTTAGACTTTCAAAAGCTTTTGCGATCTCAACTGTGATTATGATAGACTAATTGTCCTGTCTCTCCTTTATCCTTATTGTGTTGGAAAGTACCTGATCTTTCCCAACAAAGCTCTTTTAATCCCACATGCCCCAGCTTATTGTCTAAACATTTAGTCAATATTTTGATATCACATTCAGAATCAAGGAATTTAAGTCATTACTTCAATGGTCTTTGCATCAGAAGTCCCCTATACACTACCTGTCCCTGAGCCCCTCTGGACTTTCCTGCATGAGCTCTAAAACCCCTTACTAACCCACTACACTACCCATGCCTGAGCCCTAAAACTCTTTACTACACTTTTGCATTTGCCATCTCTGAGCATTAAAACTCCTTACTAGCCTAATACTCTACCCATCCCTGAGCCATAAACCTCCTTTATACCCCTAAGTGCCAACCATTCCTGAGCCCTATATGACCATACAACCCCTTTGCACTATCTATTCCTGAGCCCCAACAAACGAATTACGACTCTTACGCACTACCAATCCCAGAACCTATAAAAACCTGATACACTACCCCTATATCAGCCCTAAAAAACCCTTATTATCCCAAACATTACCCATTCCAGAAAACTAAAAAATAAAAACGCACTATCCCTATGCACTACCCATTCCCGAGCTCTATAAAACCCTTACTTGCCTTACCCATTACACATTCCTAAGCCCTAAAAACAACTTACTATCTTTTTGCATTACCCATCCCTGAATTCTAAAAGTTCCTTACTACCCATATGCACTATCCATTCCTGAACACTAGAAAACCATATTCCTATCCCTATGCACTACCAAACCCCGAGCCCTAAAGGGCCTTACTAGTCTCTTTACACTTCCCATTTGAACCCTAAAACGTCGTCCCACCCATAAAACCTAACCGGCCCTGTACCCTAAAAGCTGCAAACTGCCTATGAAAATACTCATCCCTGACCCTTAAATTCCCTTCTCCCTTAGAAGCCAAACTTTAAATTTACATTCAAAACAAATTAATACCATATACCTATATTTTAAAATAAGTTTTTTAAATGACCATTAATTTACAATGATTAACTAATATGACCCATTTTTAATAACCCAAAGTATAATTTGTTAGACAAGTTATGTTAATTTTTCATATACTTTTAAAAATATATATATTTACAAAATAATTAAAATGCTTAAATTAATTGAAAGTAAAGTACAAATATTATTTTTACAATAATTTCAAATTCACCTTTCCATATCTATATCTATACTACTATTATAAAGAGAGAACTGTGAACCTTTGAGGCGGGTAAACTCCAGAACTACACCACCAATCACAACACCCAATACAGCGTTGGAAAGGGGAGGTCCAGGAGCTGGACATAGGCTATACAGCACCACACCATATACATTAGGGGGGAAGAACATTAGGGGAAAAGTAGTCCTTGGGCGTATGCATACAGTGATATGAACGCGGCATTCGGCGTCCGGCGTCATGGGCGCATACAACGCTTGTGAGAGGCGCAATGGTGTGTGGGCGTGGCGTTACGTAAACGTGGCATTCGGCGTCCAGACAGGAGCGTGGGGAGGAGCGCGGAACCGACACCCGGTTCAGTGCAATGTCCGCCACCATCATGGTGAAGAGAGCGGCGGCGACAGTGGATCCGTGGGGAGGAAAAGTAACGCGACGTTCGGCGTCCGGCCAGGAGCGCGGAACCGACACCCGGTTTAGTGAAATGTCCGCCACCATCATGGTGAAGAGAGCGGCGGCGACAGTGGGGCCGTGGGGCTGAGACGGCTCCCGAGGATGGCGCGGGCTGTGATAGTGAGAGGATACGGAGTGAACGGAGGGATGAAGGGGACTAAAAAGAGGTAAGGGAGTTCCTGGTATGGTGAGGAAAAGTATGCTTTTGGTACGTTGAAGACGTTAGACTGAAAGCAAGGACATGGGTGGGATGAGGTGGGGGTCTGACTGAGGTGTCAAGCAGGTCCGGACTGGCCATAGCGGGCACCGGGCAATCCCCCGGTGCGCCGCAAGGGTGGGGGCCAGTTTTGAGCCCCTGGGGGACGATTTTGTTACAGGGCCGTTTTTGCAGCATAGCAGAATCGGCCGAAAACTGGCCCTGGCAAAGCCCTCGGCGGCACTTTGGGATTGAAAATCAGCCTGGGCACACAAAAAAAATCAGCCCGCATTTGCATAATGCCTTTCCTCAAATCACTGTTTCGGCGTAATTACATTAAAAAGAAGGAGGGGGGCTTAAAAAAATGCACGCATTAGTTTACACTAGTGAAACACACCTGAAAACAAGTGAGGCCACTTCAACTGAGGCTCCCTGCCCCGCTCAGTATGTGCATACATTAATGGTCCGGCCAGCGAGACAAAGGGAGTAATCCTCTGTCTGTTGCTAAACCGGTGGTGTTGGTTGGGGGGGGGGGGTTTAATGAGCACCCATCTGCCTGCAGAAAGGCCACTCAGCCACCCACTGGGCCACTGGCTGTATTCTGAAAATAGAGACACTGCCCAAATCGGCCCCATACTGCTCAAAAAAGCAGCCCACAGCCGGAACTCAGACACCGCCCCCTCGGGCATTGCCCGAGTGCCCGCGTTACCAATCCGAGGCTGCCTCCAACCCCCCCGAGTGGGGAGGGGGGAGCCGGCCAAGCACTTTGCCAGGACCGGTTTTTGTTCCCAGTCCGGCCCTGGTGTCAAGTGTAACTGACAGGTTGGGAGGGTGTAGAGATTAAGAGGTGATGTGGGTTAATGTAATAGGCTGAGGAGGTGATGGGGTACACATGGGAGTGGGCTAACATGACGGAAGTCTGAGGTGAGTGTACTCGAGTGATGGTGTGAGGATGAGGTGACTGGGCTCAGGAGGTTTGGGGGGGGGGGGTTGGTGTGCAGGTGGATGGCCGGGACAGGTGAAGCTGAGGCTCTCAGAACAGAAGGCCAGGTAGTTTGGGGGAAGAGGGCAAAAAGGGGTGATTGGTAAGAGAGAGAAAGGAGCTGCCCGTGTCCGGGGTGCACAATGCTGGTGAGTACCTTTCACCTCGCAAAGCCTACCCGGACAACGTCGGGACGGGCTGCTTGTCATTATATATCTGTAAATAGTTATGTGTACGTAATGATACACATACACACATGAATAAACATATATAAAACCTATATATGCATATAATATTAACATACACACATATATAATGGGTTTTAATAACTTAAAAAAAATCTTACTTGGGAAGAAAAATCTTTCAAAGTTAAGAAATACCTACCTGCGATGTCAAAACATCTTTATACTTACGTGCAATATAAAGTTCCACAAAGTAGAAACTGTGATGTAATGGTAATATACTGAATAGAGATTAGCCTATAGTTCACACAGAACTGGGGATTTTACTCGTTTTGTGAATTACAATGGTGAGAACTTTTGCATGTCCTGCTGGAATGCTCCTTGGTCAGATCTGGCACTTTAAGCCTTTCACACCACGCCAGCCCTACATCCACGTCAACACTTTTTCTTTGAACAGTTTTCTATGGGCTACTATTGTCCTATGGTTTTCTGCTAAAGCTCTGCACTATTAATATTGAATTAGGTCTTGTAAAAATACTACTTGATGTATTCAAGGCTGATTAACTGGGTAAAGCTGAGCTCCTCTGGACATGTATGGAGATTGCTTATCTGCAACGCGATAATAATGTTAATTTGAAAAAATAATTAGAAAATTGTGAAAATACTGCAAGTACCCGAATTCACTAATTTTCCACAAGGGACCAAAACCTGAATAGTGTGAATTGAGGAGCTGTATTCTTTGAGTATGTAGGCTGCCATGGGGGTCATGGATTGCCCATGTGGGAATCCACCTTCACCTCTCAATGATGGTATTACTCTGTTACTCACTGTGAAAAATGTGTAGGGAGACAGATTACATGAAATGCAAAATTGACTTTCAATTTGTAAAACATGAAAGTTTATTTAGTGAAAGATCGCAAGTACGAGAATACACAGGAGTCAGTTGGAGTATAAAGCCCTCAATAACATAAATATTGAATCAGAATCTCAGGGCAGAATTGCAGCTTCTCATCAACAACTGACTTTCCTCAACAGCTTCCATGACTGGTAAGCAGCCAGGAAGAGCTGGCTCTTACTGTGGCTGCAGAGACTAGAGCGTTGCAATACCCAGCTCTGAAATAGTAATGAGGGGGGTGCCTAGTGTAGCATTCTTAGTTAAACCTTCCAATAGAATTGTTATTTTATAGTCATGCCTCAATGTTCTGTATGTGGGAGTTGGGGAGTTAGTGTTAGATATCTGTTGAAGGTGGTTGTTTAAGCTGTCTTCCATCATTAAATCTTCTGCCATCAACTTATCTGTGTACTTGGAATACTTTACCTAGGGTGCAGAGTGGACCTGAGGAGGAAACGCTCACAAATATAATCAGATATAATCAGATATATCACACGTGGGGGCGGGGGAAGGATTCAAGAAGTCCATTATCTCTTCAGCGCCATCTCTGACATTTGGTCTGTCCATTTAAAACAACTGTGAGATTGACTCCAGGAAGAGACCCATTCGCTCCCTTTACATGTGGTGGTACCAGAGATGGCCATACAGCTCACCTGGGCCAAAGGAAACGTTACCAACAACTGCCAGATGTTTATGATGAATGCTTCCTGGCAGTTGGATAACTTGTCAGTCTTACCTCTGCATTTCACTGTCTCTTGCCTAGGGCAGAGCGTTACTTCTAATTACTGTGATTTGTTGCCGTGTATACAGAGCAACAGTGATCTGTTTGACCTAGGTGCCTTCAAATTAATGCTAGGGTATAGAGCGAGTTTGCTGTCAAAGGTAACAGAGAGTGGTGATAATGGTAGATGGTTTGCTTATGAAGTCTTTTTAGTTGGCAGCAGACGAAACTAAAGCGGCCCGCACCAGGCTTCAAATGTAGGCTTTTGCGTGTCAGATTTCTCAAGTGACCAATCACATTCGACTCAACTGCTGGGTATTTAAGCAATTAGGCTGTAGCTGATGATCATCAGTGTCAGACTAAGGGCTAAGTTGTGGCGCTATAAGAACTCACAAAAGCCCATCAGGATTCTGCCAGCCAGATATTTTCATTGACATTTGGGACTGCGTATTACGTCTGCATCTAAGAAGGAGTAATAGATCTTCATTAGCAATGAGGATTTATCACACCAGTGGGTTAGTTTGATTTACAGCACTTGTAGTCTAGTTTTTCTGCACCCACTACTTGAGACTGCTTTCAAGCAGTAGGTCATACCACTTCACAAACAAGCATGAATACATACTATGCATGTTTGTCTGTAAAATAACTTAACCCATAGCTTCAAATCTTCAAATCAATGTTGAGAGAATTGGGGGAACAAAAGGTAAGAAAGTGGGACAGTATAGTCAAGCAGATGGAATTGGGACAGGCCATGCATTTTGCCCTGAAGCAGATCATATTCTCCTGGAAAGTCCCCAGCTTGTACTACGAATTAACAAATAATTCCTATTATGTTGGGAAAGCCTTGTCTTAGGGGGTTTAATCGTGCAGGATCCATCAGTGGCACAAAGCAGAGATGTCTCTAGGTCTTTCTAAAATATTCAGATAAAATACTCCTTTACACAATTAAATATTCTGATATCAATAACAAGCTTTTATCCAGCCAACTATTACTACACCTCTGTGTGCTTAGAAGCAGAGCTGTACTTTGCCAGCAGCACGCTATAACACCAGGATGAAAGATGTGCTCTCTGCAGCCTTGGGGTTGTGCAGTGATCTTATTCGCGGACAATGGGCCAGGTATACAGAACAACTCATGGCTGCAGGGTAGGGAGAGAGGGAGACATGAAGCGCTGTCACAGAGGCAAGTCAACAGGGAAAGGCAAATATGGGGGAAATACACATGGACAGTAGGTTCATTTCTATCACTGAGACACATTAAGAGCAACAGATAACAGAAGCAATATTGAATCTTAAAGTAAAACTAATAAAAGAAGGCAGGAAGTAGGACATACTGCAGGATAATACAAATATAGTGATAGGCCCTCTAAAGGAGGGCTAGTTCTGGGTACCAGCGTATCTCACTGATCGACACTCTAAACAAGCATAGAGAATGGGTAGAAATGCATGGCCTAAAAGCAAACATCCTGATGAAAAGGGGGGTGGTCCTGCAGTAGATCCAAGGACTACATGCACAATAGGTTCCAAGCTGGTTCAGAAAGAAAGTTAAAGCTGCATATGTGTTCCTATTTAGCACAAACATGACACTTGCTACTTTAAAGAATCATGGGAAGCTATCCAGATTAATATGAGTAGCTTTATAACGTTCCAAGTACCTGGAGCACAGTCAAAGAGGGAAGGTCTAAAGGAGGTCTACTGACTTAGATTTCAGTTTCCTTAACTGTGAATAGAAAAGTAAGCCAGGAGCTGGGAAACAATAAACAGCGCTTTATTTTGAAACAGGATACAATCACGTTCAACATCCTAAACGTGTACATTCCCCCAGGGGGTATCGAAGAGGAGGACTTAGGGGCTCATTACGATGGCAGACAGACTGCAGTCCATTGCTTACTGTCCCGGGGATTGGGTTCCTACCGCCTATATGGCAGCGGTCCCGAACATTACAATGCAACCGCCACTGTGGCGGTCACATTGTGCATGTTTACCATTGCAGCGGGTGCTGCTGGCTGCAGCACCCCCGCAATGGTAAAAATGCATGTTGTGCATTTCCCTGCACTACGTGGCAGGCACCATGCAGTGCCTGCCACCTGGTGCATGGAACTGTAGGGGGGCAAAATTCACATGCTTCGACACAGGGGGGGCCCGCAACGGGCTCCCAAAGTACATCCCCGCCAGCCTTTATTTATTTATTCAATTTATAAAGTGCACTGTCACCTAGCAGGCATCCTGGCGCTAACGTAGCTCAAGGGGGAAGAGAGAAGGAAGAACAGGGATCGGCCACTAAGTCTTGGGGAACAGCCAGGTTTTTACACTTTTCCTGAAGGGGAGGAGCTCCCTGAGTTGCCTAATTTCCCTGGGGAGACTGTTCCACAATTTAGCCACTGCCACCCCAAAGGATCTTCCCCCTGACCTAACCTTACGAAACCTAGGAACCTTCACTAATCTCGCCGACAAGGAGCGCAATGTTCTCGTCGGGACATATCAATCAAATTTCTTGCGCATACGCACAGGTCCTATCCCGGAAAGGGCTTTAAAATCAAGACAGAAAGATTTGAATTGCACTCCCTGTCTCAGGGGGAGCCAATGAAGTTCAGCTAAGGCTGCTGAGGCAGAGGAGCTTCTGTCCAGCAGGATGTTAGGGGATTCCAGCGGGAGAGCATTACAGTAGTCAAGCCTACTGAGAATTGTACATCTGGCTTTAAATGGTGGTTGAACAGCAATACACAGGCTGGTGGGGAGGCAGCATCCAAATCTGGTGCACTATTTTCTGGATGCGGGCTGGGTCTTACAGGCAATCGTAATGATTGCCTCTGTTGGACCCGTGGTGGATGGGCTTTCCGCACGCCAGGCACACTGCCCACCATCCTGATCTGGCGGGTTGTAATTGGCCGCACGATGGTGGTGAACCCACCACCGGCAGGGTGCCCGTAACGGCTTCACCGCCATCATAATCACCCCCTAACTCATGCCAGAACTTGAGGCATTATTGGTTAGTATTAGGGACGAATACAAAACCAACCCTAAACAGGTCTAGCCAGCACTATATATAACTCATAAATAACGTTCCTCTGTACTTCTGATGGACCTTTGACGACGCCTGTGCTTCAAAACTGTTTGTATTCACCTCGATATACTAGCAACCTTGCCGATGACGGGTGGAGCTGTCATATGCCTCTAAAGAGGAGTCTGGCCCTGGTTTCACCCCCTCGGCCGTCACCTACCCAGCTGGACATCTGTCATTGTTTTCCTCGTTTTTCCCGTTTGATTTAAGTGATGTAACTATGTAACCTGTAACTCTCTGTAACTCATGTAAAGCACTCTGATACCTCCGGGTCTAGTAGCGCAAGAATACAACTTTTCAAATAAATAAAAGGGGATATTTGTCTGTGGTGATTTCAACACAAGACCAGAAGCGAATGGCTGAGAAAGGCCTCCAGGACAAAAGAAACTTATCTGGGCTTTCAGTACCAAAGCTATCATGGAGCAAACGCTTCACAATGGGAAAGGAGACCATTAGCTACTTTAACTGTAGCTGGAGGCCCATATCATGCGGGAACCAGAATGAGTGTAATTGACTGCGCCTTAATAAATGTGGAATCATGGCATGCAGTGCTTGATTTGTGTGTGTCACAATGTATTGAAAGTGACTACAATCCATTATTAGTTCAGCTATTTCTAAACGAAATAAAATAAAAAAACAGCTCAATAATTTGAATACTGGCTAGGTAATGTGAATCTGGTCCTAAACCACACATTGAAAACTCTGCGGTGGTGACCAGAAATACAAGATACCATTGCACCAAGATTTTCTTAGTAAACATATAGATCATGTAAGGATGTGTATTAGCCCCAACCCTATATAACCTTTATATAAATAATGGTGAAGCGGAGAGGTGTGGTGCAGTGGCCAGGGCATCTGCCTTCAGAGCACAGCGTTCATGGTTTGATCCCTGGCTCCGGTGGCAGCTCACCTCAGCACCATGTGACTCAGGGCAATAGCTCACTTAATTTCCACAATGGCCCTCAGCGCCTTGAGACCCGTAAGGGTGAGTAGTTTGCGCTTTTCAAATATGGATTTACATTTTTTTTAAGCACATTTATTCAAAAGGAACGTGGAGCCCCAAGGTTATGTAATGCAAAAGAAGTGAAGAAACCATTTGCCAACAACACAGTTCTTTTGACCCTGACTGAGCAAGCACTGCACCAAGTTATCAATAGTTTTGGTTCAAATTGTGAGGAAAAAAATTGAAAACACGTACAAGCACAACAAATTAATGATGTTACATCGTAAGACTTCATTGGAACATACATTTTCTGTGAACAGAGTTCAACATGCTATTTTTAAGTCGTAATATATTGATGTATTGTCACATGTAGGATATATGTATTCAAATGTCTGTTAGCTTTTCATTACTAGAGTGAAATTAGTGAAATGTTTTTATGCGGTTTTTATTGAATGATTAGAGACTGTGATTTTTTTACCTTGATGTTTCATTAAATATATATTTTTTTAAATAGTGTTTCCCTGTATTACTTGTGGAGGTGTTCCAGGTAGAAAATACATCTGAGTGACTGCAGTGTGAGTGATTGGAGTAAACTGAAACTGGTGAATCCAAAGGGAACCTTTTTACTTACGTGTTTATTAATATTATACATATTTTATGCAAGGGCACTTTTATATAAATTTTTACATCATTGAGATTCTAATATTAATTAAAACCGTAGCTGAAACAATAAGACTTTGACCCTTTAACCTTTGCATCAGGCAAACTATGTACAGTTCCCAGGGTTCTCACAAACGTAGTCTCAGAAACACATCTCAGATGTGTGAACAGGCGTGTTCATGGGTAACCAGCTATGTATGCCATATCATAACTGGGTTGCAGCAGCCCTATCTTAAAAGAAGCACTAGGGCTGTAAATAAGCACAGCCCATTTGCCTCGTGATTACCCTGGATGAGACACATATAGTGAAATTCACCCACATTAAAGAAGTCAAAAACTGAATGATCCAAAAAGCAAACAAATCAGTGCGTATTAAACAACTGTAACCCATTTTGCAACAGATACACAAACACGGGCAGGGGCAAACTGGCAATAAGAAGAGAACACAGTGGCACTTAGGCAGAAATATGGATGTTGGATATAGGTGACACTGGAAAGGAAACGGGAGACACTGATACAGAGACAAAGACAGAATGGGCAGAAAGCAAACTCAAAATATACAATCAGTCCACATTGACTGAAGGACTTTATAATAACAGAAATATTCTGCGCAGTTGCAAAGTTAAAAAAAACCATAACATGCCTTGCCATCAGAAACATGCAGTGGCACACTGGATACAATGTTCACAGTCCTTAAAAAAACAACAACAGTTAACTGCTTCATTTCCCCTTCTGTCAAGGCAGGCAGCACCAGTCACTGTCATAGAACTTATAAAAGGAAGAGCATTAGGCTGCCTGCTCAGGACAGACAACATCACTGCAGATTGGAAACAATGATCGCTTTTGGCAGACCCTTCAGAAAATATACTATTTTCATTTTAAAATAATTTATCACAAGACAAAGTTATCTAAATCTGGTTATAGATTCAGTGCTGCAGTTATGTCACAGCCCTGGGGATAAACGGTATGGCCAGGGACCTTATTTCATCATTCCTGGTAAACCGTACCCAGACAGTGAGGCTGGGAGATTTCTACTCCCCTATATCTGCACTCCCTTGTGGAGTCCAACAGGGCTCCTCGCTAAGTCCTATGCTATTTAACATCTACATAGCGGACTTAGCGAGGGTAATAAAGGCCCATGGGGTACGGCTTACATCCTACGCAGATGATACCCAGCTGGTTCTGGCAATCCACAGAGATGGCCCTAGTGTGGCAGCTAACTTCCAGAGAGCCATGCTCGAGGTCAGCACTTGGATGGCCTCGAACTGTCTGAGGCTTAACTCGGACAAGACCGAGATCATGACCTTCGGCAGGCTCTCTCCTGAATGGTCTTCTATCTGGTGGCCTGAAAAGCTGGGCCCACCACCTGTCCCAGTAGAAAAGGCCAGAAACCTGGGAGTGATTTTTGACAGGAAACTGTCCTTTGACCTCCACACAAACAAGGTTGTCTCTTCAGCATTCTTCATTTTGAAAAAAATTAAGAAACTATTGCTTTACCTCCCTACCTCAGCTGGGAAGACTCTGGTCTCTACTTTAGTTTTCTCAAAAATAGACTATGGGAACGCTCTCTTTTTAAACACACAGAAGCGTGTCCAATCGAAGTTGCAGTCTATTCAGAATGCTGCTGCAAGGATTCTTCTTAACATTCCTCGTCGCAAGCCCACCACTCTTGCCATTCGTCATCTCCATTGGCTGAGAGTCGAGAGCCGTATCAAATTTAAGGCCCTCTGCATTGCCTATAAGGCAGTACATGGCGTGGGACCCAGGTTCCTCACAGAAGCCTTTCAGCTGTATACCCCTAAGAGGCAACTAAGATCGGCTAACATCTGTCTCCTCCCTGTACCGCGTACAAGAACTGCCACCTGGGGAGACAGGCGTTTTCTGGTGGCCACTCCAAAACTTTGGAATCTCTTGCCACTGGCTATTAAAACTGCCCCGAACCTGATGAGCTTTCGCAGGCTCTTAAAAACATGGTTGTTCAACCAGTAAGTTAACGGCTGATTTCTAGTAGCTCCACAAGCGCCGAGACACCCCAGGGTATTTGTTGCGCCATAAAAATTTCGAAAATAAATAAATAATCAGTGAGGATTAATAAGATAAAGTTAAATACAGCCAATATGGCAAACAATTTGTGAAGTGCTATCTGGGTGACAACTCTTAAACGAGAATACCAGTTTCAAGCTATATGAAAAGGACTTCACTGCTCTCTGTTTCTTGCTGTCTTTGTAACCTGAATGCGTTGGTGAATACAACTGCAGAGAACATATCTCTAATTAGAGCAGCTCTGGATCCTTCATGTGAAATGTTATCAGGGGATGCGCTCTCTAATTTCTGAAAGTTAGCTCTTAGGCCATTTGCCGGAAACACAAGTAGCTCCAAATCAGTGTGTCCTTAATCCTCCCATACTTTAATACAAAAGCTGTCAGGCTTAACTTAGAGGCAATTTTTAAAGTATTGATGCAGCACTTCAAACAATAACAAAGTGAAAACACAACACAAGAAATATTCCACACTAATTTAGAAAAATAGGGTAAAATGTAACATAGTATTTGACGCCAATGACAAAAATCCAATCTGTAGAACCAGATATATGCAATTTCAAAGGTTTAAGTGAAAATGGTGCCAATTGTCTCGGGCATCAGATTTGTGTTGGAAACCCTATTAAAGTTCATGGACCATTTGTTAAGACCAATGGTCAGCCGGATCCTCTCTTATGGGAAGGACAATACAGACATCCTCATGGTGATACAGGGCCTCACATTCAACCAAGAAACAGATCTATTCATACCTCGTGATGTAGAGGCCCTGTATACAAGTATACCTCAGGAGGCGTTCTTTGAAGTAATGGATACCCTGCTGAATGAGATTGAGTGGGACTCTATCACACCCAACTATTTCATTCTGGACTGTGCATACAATGGCATTCACACAAAATTACTTCCAGTTTGAAGAAGCATTCTATAAACACCCTAGACATCCATGGGCAGTATATTTACCCCAAGCATAGCCTGCCTCTACCTCCATGATTTTGAGCAAAATAGGAACATAAATCCCTTCAACATAGGGGGCGTGGCCAGCAGCCACAGAAGACGGCTACACACTGACTCGGCTGCACTAGCCATCAGTGATTAGCCACGATTAATCAGTCAACATCCATGCTGAACAACAGTTTTCACCTCTTGCCGAGGTGCAGGTGTCATAAAGGGACAGATAGGGCACCTGTTAAGACCCAGGAGCTGGATGCACTACGATCAAGGCGGAAGCGTCTGCCCTTGACGGCTCCCAAAATGGCGACGCCCGCTATTGCAGAGTTGGGAAACAAAAAGGGCCTTGAGGCGAGTTCAGCTGCCTGATGCCAGAGATCTGATGCACCCTAACCTGGGAGTTTGTTGGGCTGAGAGCAGAAAGAGCACTGCCTCCACCGGTGTGCAGGGCTGTGAATACCGGGGCCCAGGTGGTGCCCGGTCGAGACAAAGTGCATACAGGAGAAACCGCCATGTGGAGAGATTTGTGACCCGGGCCAGGCACCAGAACTTTTAGAGTGCCGGCTATCTGGGCCCTCCGCATCATGGGTGAGCAATGGGGCATGTGCGGTGCGGTGGAAGCCGGGTTTGCCTCTTGCGAGTTCGAGAGGCCTTGTTCTGGAAAAGAGGCAAACCAGCAGGACTGAACCAGCCTGTGATCTGTGGGCTGCGTCTGCCTCATCAGGCCTGCATGGTGACAGAGGGTGGTAGAGGAGCCGCCAACATGCAACAGTAAGAGCAGGGTTACCCCCCCTGCGGTGGAAGAGGAGCTCCCTGATAAGAGCCCCAGGGCAAGAAGTGAGGCAGGAGTGACATGCAAGGGTGCCCGTAAAGGCCAGTGTGTGTGAGCCTACGTGGCCTGGAGGCCTTGATTGGAACCAGGAGGCCCTTGGAGTAAGTGGCATAACTGAGGTGCGAAATTGTCTTTGAGGCCCCCCTGAGACAGCTAGGGACGCCGACATTTGCCAGAGAGCAGATCTCGGTGGCATTGAGACCGCTCATTGTGGGTCCTTTCCTGGAAATTGACAACGCGGCTCCAAAGCCTGATTCCCAGCACATGCCAGCTATTGGGCGGAATAAGGCCACCCGCCCCGTACAATCAAATCAAATTGATAAATATATAGTTTCCTTAGGGGCAGCAGAAGGGAGGAATGGAACCACAGAGGATTAAGCAGCACCTAGAGGTGCAGCCCAGTTGCCTGAGCCCTCCCTCTGAGAGGGGATCTCAGAAGTACCCTTGAACCCAAACTTGACTCGGTAACGGAGGATGTGAACCTATTGTGGGCAGATCTCCATAACATGGCAGATAAGCTGTGGAGGGTCAATCTGCAGATCTCTTATTGAAGGACCTGATCCTTAATACCCTCTGCCCAAAAAGACTGTCCAAGTTCTTCTCTGTCGAGCAGCCACAGTGGGCGTTGGGACCACCACTGTGACCAGGGGTCCTCCGCGCACAATTGAGGACCGCATCTGCAGGTGGTCCGATTCTACAGGGACTTGAAGTTGGAGAACGCAGTGATCAGATTCTTTCCAGACTTCGTTCTCCTGGTACAGCGCCAGAGCTGCCTTTGACTCAGTTAAAAAGGCCCTCAGTAACAGAATGTGAAATACATGATGATGTCCCCAGCTAAATTGAGTGTGTTATCAGAGGGCATGTCTATGCATTTCCTGACAACAGAGGAGGCCTAAGACTGGCTTTAAGGATTGAGCAAGGTGAGGCAGAAGGAAGGGGTCGAGGGATGGGCCTGGTCTGCGGAACCCGAGGTCCTATGAGAATCCACTGAGAATAGGCTCCCATCCAGACATGGAATGAATGTTGCTGTGACTGTTAATGTATATAAAAGTGCTCTTGCATGGTGGGGGGGGGGAGGTGAGAGTGAACAGGCGCAGTTGCAAATATTTCCATTGGGGAGGGGTACTCGGCAGAGATGCTCGCTGTTGCCCTTGATATTTGCCTCGTCACTGGAAATGTTGGCGTCTTGGATCCAAGCAGATCCTCTTAAATGGGGGATTCAGTCGAAGACCAGCTGGGAGGAATGAATCTCCATTTACGCCGGCGATTTACTAGTTTATGTCTCTAGGCCATAAACTTCAATTGCTAGAATTCTTCATACCTTAATTTTTTTGGGCAGCTACTCTGGTTACAGAATTAATTTGGCCAAGTCAGTGATATTCTCCCTTGTTGGGTCCTCCCCTGAGACTCCTGACTAGCTGTGTTGACATGCTAGGCTTTAAATATCATGGAATTTTTGCGACCCGGGATCAGCAGCTATTTTTGAAACGGAACCTTACTCCACATTTAGACCAGCTTTAAACAGACATGGCGCACTGGCACACCCTTCCCTCATCTCTGATGGGAGGGGTAGCCTTATATAAAATGATGTCCCTACCATGCTTCTTATACGCCCTACAGAATACACCATACTCCATACCTCCAGACATTTTTAAGCAAAATTAAGCAAGAGCTCCGACTTCTACTGGGGCAGGGGAGTGTATGACGGTGGCTTGGTGATTTCAGATGATAGGAAATACTGCTGGGCATCGAAGCTGTTGGTGGTCAATGACTGAGTCTATTCAAGCAGAGAGGAACCAGCCTATAGGGTCGATAGAGACATAATGCCATCCGACAACTTTGAGACCGTCCTCTACAAGCTCCGATCGAGGAATGTCCTCTCAGACCACACAACTGCAGTTGATAAGTGCTGGGCTGAAGCTGAGACGTACAAAGGGTGGCAGAACAGATTGAAAGCCATTCCCCCCTCTGGCATAGCAATCGCCTGGAAGAGGTGTCCAACCTACAAGGGTTCTCACTCTGGTCACTGATATGGATTGGACATCTGTGAGACATCTGGAGGGATGGCAATTTTATTACTCTGGATACATTGAGGCGAGAATATGACTTGGCCGCGACCCAAGCGTTTCAATATTACCAACTGGACCATGCTCTACGCGTGAATATCCAGGAAGGGAAGAAGTTGCAAGACTTCTCCCCCCTTGGAGGATCATTTACTAGTGGACACTATTCCACAGAAGGGAGTGTCAGTGATATTTAAAAAATTGCTGAACAACTCCCCGGACTCCATGGGCCCCATACGAAGGCCCCAATCTGGGGTACCTCGAGGAAGAGGATTGGGTGGAAGCACTTCAGGGCCCTCGAGTCATAGCAATCTGTACCAGATTTTGGCTGATACAGCTTAAGGACTTACATAGAGTTTAGTATCCGTGCAACCATTATATACAATAGGGGGCAATAGACATACCATTTTCTAAGGGAATGTCAGATTATACAGGAGTTCTGACGGGGAGTGACTGCGGTGATGTCAAAGGCCCTCTCGTTCAAAGTGCCAAAGGATGCGAAGTGGATATTTCTGTTGATCCACAGTGAGGAGGTCTGATCCAAACATAGTAAATTGTGGTTGGCACTGGCAGCAGGGGTGGCTAAATGCAACATTGCGAGGCGATGGGGGGGGTTCTACAACTTCTGTCAATTCTGGAGAGGGAATAAAGACCTAGATTGGTGCAAGTGGGCGGAAGATGTAATGTACTGGAGCAGAGGCTGTCCTAGGCAGTGGGAGAAGGTGTGAGGCCCGTTGCGGAAATACAGGGGTGAGCATGATGAAATATAGTCTTAAATGGATGGCTGGACATTGACTTTCCCCCTCAAGGCATGATTAGAAAATGTACAACTGTTAAATATTGTAATACTTTATTCCACTGTTTGTACTGTTAAACTGTATAGTGAGAAAAGGGCACAATACCCTCCAGCTGTATTAATGATAATATGCTATACTCAGATACCAGATCTCCTACTTTCAGATCTTATTCCACAAAATGAGCATGTTTAATAAAAAGATTTATATAACAAAAAAAGCAAATCCCTTCAACATCAATAACAAACTGCGGAAACAGTTTACTGACAACATATTAGTGATCAGGCAAGGTGGGCAACAGAAAGTTCAGGAATTTGCTAACTAGCTCAATACCAGAGACTATTTCTTCAAATTTATCATCACAACAAACACAGAATCCATTATGTTCTTGGATACCAGAATCTGGTCAGACGATAATCACCTCAAAACAGAGGTCTATCAAAAATCTACAGATGTCAACAATCTACTACGGTGTGACAGCTTTCATCCAAACGTCCGAAGGGACAATCTACCGGTGGGCCAGTTTTTCAGGCTGCGCTGAAACTGCACTGAAAAAAACACCTATGATCAACAGACAGAATTACTCTCAAGGAAACTTTCAGCCAAATTCTATCCCCAACACCTGATAAAGAAAAGTGTAGTAGAGAGCAAGGAACAATCAGAGCGATTTGCTCTTACAACATATTGAAAAACCAAGGAATGATCGTCTCATGTTTGTCACCTACAGCACACATCAAATCAGATGAAGAAACTGGTCTTAAAACATTGGAGAACCCTAACATCCGGTTACCTAGATTTTGTGCGACCTAAGTTTGCATTCAGGAAGAGAAGATCATTAAAAGATCTTCTGCTACATACTAAGCTAAAGAAAAAACAGACCCGAGTTAAACTCTACAGACCACGTGGAATCTACCCACTGTAAGAGGCCACTATCCTTGTGGACACAGAACCGTCTGTCCCCTCACGAAAGGAACAAAAGATTTAGATTTGGGCCTACAAACTCATTGGGTCTTGAACAAGCAGACAAACTGCAACAGCTATAATGTAGTTTTTTATCCTGATTTGCATATACAACATGAAATATGTGGACATGACTACTAGGAAAGGAAAAACTATCATCCACGAACATTGAAGCATGTTTCAGTGCAAGAAAACCATTACCTAACTAATTCGACATTTCATGCCGGCAGGGCATTCAGATGAGGACTTTACCTGGTACAATATTGAAACATTGGCCTCATCCACAACAGAATATGAGCTACTGAGATATGAACAAACATGGGTTTACTGAAACAAGACTGACTGAGGACATCCCATCTATAATCCAGTGGAACTGGATAATAGATATATCAGCCAAAAGATGGAGACTGCAGACTCGCCTGGCTTCCATTGTTGGTCACATAGACCACTTATTAGATTACAGGTGTAAGAACACAATTTTCTGTGTCCCTTATAATATGACCCCTTTCTTTTTTTCCCTAGGTGCCTTCCATTGATGAAGTATCGAACCAGGTGAGAGCATTAAGCCTCATTTTTACCCATAGAATGCATTTTCAGTAAAGCAGGGATACACATACACAGCCCTGAAGAATGTCTCAGATCCGATTGGACTTCTTGCACGGACCGAAACATGTTGGCACTATATGATCAGGGTGGATTGAGCAGTAAAACCTCAATCAAAACCCTATCATATATTTTACTCAGATACAGAAAAAAAAAATTGGGCATCCTGTGAGGAATTTTTTATTCTTTTTCTATTTTCATCTGGATCCCTGCACTAGCCAGCTAGAGATTATGTAAGAACTCCCACCTTTTTTTTGTTGAGTTCGCCTTCATGGTTTCACACTATCAGGGTGTGGATAGGTGCCGATGATGAAGCGTGCACAATTAAGTGAGTGAAGAATCTACTCCAATATCTTTGGATACTCCTTTGGGTCAGTGAAGTCCCACCCTCAAGGGACGCAGCCTCCTGTCCCCCATTCCCACTCCCGATCGCTCACATGGGACATAGTAAAAGTATAAAGCACCAACTGTGGTTATCTGGTTGTGTCAGACTGGATTAAAGTCACATGTTGAGGCCTACCAGGATGGAGCTTAGTCCTACTACAGAGACCAAGTTAGGGGCAGTGAACAAGAGTACCTTAAATCCTGGTTGCAGAGGGTTGTGAGGTCCATCCTCAAGGTTGTGTGGTGCAGCAGAGTCGATGCAAAATCCTGGCGATACGTCGAACAAGAATTTGTTGGGAAGGGGCTTGCAATGCAAAGTCCTGCACTGAAGATGCACTGTGCTCCGGCTGGTTCCACATCATTTGTGGGGGTTATGATGTGGAGTTCCATGGAATCCTGCATTATAGTTGAAGATACCATTGACATGGGGCTTGCAATGCAAAGACCTGCATCAGGGATTTGTTGCACAGTAGTACTGATGCAAAGTTATGTGGAGCAATGTGTTGCGCTGCAGTTCCGATGCTGAGTTTTGGGAGGTGATATGTCAGGTTCTGCCCACAGGACAACAGCTGGTCTGGAAGAGCACCTTCAGGTCCATTTCTAAGGGTTCGGGACTGGGGTGTCACCACTTGGGGGACAAGACTCACAGCAGACTGAGTTCAGGTGCTTGGGTCAAGATGGTTTCATCCAGTTCTGTCCCTGAGGCTACTGATAAGCAGGCAACCCAAACGGCCCCTGGAGTCACTCTGGTAGTCCTGGGTTCAAGATGAAGGTGTAGTCATTCATTTAGGCAGCAGGGCAACAAAGTAGCAGCACTTCTTGCAGAGCAGCACAACAGTCCTTCTGAGTCTTCTACAGGTCCAGAAGAATATTAAAGAGTCAGGTCTGAAGGTCCATTATTTATACCTGATGCCCACTGTGCAGTAGGGGAAGGTTCTGGAGGTTTCCAAACCCAGAGAAGTTTGGAATTTCCTCCCTCCCCGCCCTGGCTCCAAATTGTCTGGGGTCACAATAGACTAGTGTCAAACCCTTGGTGAGTCAGCTCAGGCAGAGCCTTTGTGATGTGCAAATGTGGTAGGTGACAGTTGCTCCCCCTCGTTAAGTTAGAGATGGTTCATCCTGCAAACACCTATCATCCCTTTGACTCATTGTTTGGGAGTAATACCCAAAGACCAACTAAAAGCTACACCTAGTCATGTGACCCAGGATACAAGCAGCAGACTCTAAACGGTTAGAACAAGAAAATGCCAAAATTCTAAGCCCGCTAGTAGTACTTCTAAAATATGTATAATACTTTTGAATAATGAATAATTAAATGATGTAGACCATTTTATTTGTGATTTTGATCTTAGTCTGTTTATTAGTTTACAGCCAAATTAAATAGTCAGCTAGATATTTTACTTTTTTTAAATGTATTGCCCCAATCTAGCTGTGTGGTGTAGGGCCTCCCCCTTTATGGTAACATTCTTAAAGGGGCATTTTCGGAATTGTGACTTAAAATCCGACTCAACTAATAAAGAGGGCTTTAAATGTTATTTTTTTAGACACCAAACTTGACATTCCTACTTGCTCCCAATTTAAAGTTATCATGCATTAAAGGTAATTAGCTAACCTAATTTTATCCTATGAGAGAGGTATTTTTTCTCTACCAGGACAAGTAAAACGTAGAAGTACATGCCCCACTTTTTAAATACACTTAACCCTGCCCTCAGGGCTGTTTAGGGCTCACCTCAGGGGTGACATATATATTGGGAAATACCTTTTGCCAGGCAGAAATGGCAGTTTAAAACTGCTTACACTAGTTGCAATGGCAGGCCTGAGACATGTTTAAAAGGCTACTTAAATGGGTGGCACAATCAGTGCTGCAGGCCCCATCAGTGCTGCAGGCCCCCTCGTAGCATTTAAGTTACAGGCCCTGGGTACACATAGTACTGCTTTACCATAGACTTAAAAGTAAATTAAATGTGCAAGTGGGTTGTGAGCTAATTATACCATGTTTAAAGGAGAGAGCACGTGCACTTACATACTGGTTAGCAGTCCTAAGACCAACAAAAACAATATCAGCAAATATGGAAGAGGGAGGCAAAATGTTTGGTGGAAGACCACCCTCAGGCTGTCAGGTCTAACACCAATCCTACAAAATACGCCTTTATTTAAAGGAATGCCACCATATTGAAAATATTGAAGATGCACAGATGTTTACATTGAGTTTTAACAGAAGGATGACAATAAACAAGCACTGGCAAAGCTAATAGGTCTCACCATTGGGGCCTATTGGTTTTGTCAATAGTTTTTAGTGATGCTGTGTACCTTGGCTAAACAGTAAACAAACAAATAGGTGCCATGACACAGTCGCTGCGTCATTGTGTAGGCCACAAAATAGGCAGATGTTTTTCTTTTCTTTCTATTTACTGATCCAAGTTGGATTGGCAAATAAAAAAGGGTAGTGCTGAAGCATTTTTTTAAAGTGTATGGGTGAAGCAAGAAGGAGAGCAGGAGTGCAACCAATGTAGATGGCTTGGGTGCAGCAACGCATCACAAAGGGTGGTATCAGAAGCAACACCAAAGGCGGTAGGAGAAGTGAATAACAAAGGCACGAGATAGCAATGTGGTGCAGAGGGGAAAAGAATCGCACAGGCAGAGCTCAACGTGAAATGGGAAGAAGCACATGGGCAAAAAATCAATGCGGGGGAGAAGCACACAAAGGCATGCAGAACATGGATTGATTTCCATAGAATAGGCTAGCTCGTTAATATATAGCTACCAGCATTGTGTAAATGATTCTTAATCTTTGATATGACTCAGCTTTAATACATGCCTAGATGCATAGTTTCAGGTGAGAAAAATGACTTGTGAGTAAACAAACCCAAATGCAGACCACACATTTACATGAAAACAGCAATCAAGTAAAGAGTTGAAAATGGTTGTTAAAAAAAGTGAAGGGCTTCTACAGGAATTGAGAGCCATGCTGAATGATAGGGTTTTAGTGGTGGTTAGGGTAGGATGGTTAGGGTGGGGGTGAGGGTGGTGTGGTGCTAGTGGAGGCGAAGGTGGTGAGGGTGGCAGTGGTGGAGGTTAGGGTGGTGATGGTGGTGGTTAAGGTATTGGTGGGTAGAGTGTTGGGAGTGGTGATGGTGGTGAGAGTAGTGGTGGGGAGGGGTGGTTTTGAGGGTTGTGATGGGGGTGGTGGTGGAGTAGTGGGAATTGGGAGGGAGGGTGGTGGTGCTGGTGAGGGTGGTGGTAAAGGTGATGGTGGC
Source organism: Lissotriton vulgaris (assembly GCF_964263255.1). Lineage (NCBI taxonomy): Eukaryota > Metazoa > Chordata > Amphibia > Caudata > Salamandridae > Lissotriton > Lissotriton vulgaris. The sequence continues at coordinate 1,477,172,593 of NC_141685.1, forward strand.
AGTTGGTAAAGGTGGTGGTAGTTAATGTGGTGTTGGTGATGAGGGGTTTGGTGGTCAGGGTGATGGTAGTGCTGAGGCTGGTGGTGGTGGTGGTTCAGATGCTGGTGGTTAGGTGGTGATGGTGGTGGTTAGGGCAGTGGTGGTTAGAGTGGTTAGGGTGGTTAAAGCAGTGCTGATTAAGGTCAGTGGTGATTATGGTGGTGATGGCTAGGGTGCGGATAAGGGTGCTGGTGGATGTTGTGGCAGTGGGTAGGGTAGTGCTAGGGTGATGGTTGTAAGGGTAGGGTTGTAAAATGCACAGAAGTAGAAAGGAAGCAATGAAGAACTAGAATATATTGAGGTGATATAATCTGGGAAAGAATGGTAAATGAGAGGAAAAATGTGAGAGATAGATGTGAAAAGAGACTTAAAGACCGGTAGAGGTTAGAAACTTACAGTGAGAGTTCGGAGAGGAAGTGGCAGAGATTCTGTAGTGAAATGAAGGTGGTGAGTCAATGTGGGAGCTGGTGATGGAGGTAAAGGGGGAATTTGAAAGATGGAGATTAAAACAGGAGAGATGGAGTGAGCGGCACATTTTGAGATTTTTATAAATAGCATTGAGAGTGGGACTAGTAGAGATAAAATTGACAGAGCTAATTAATGATTGAGAGGGAGGGGAGATGGTGATGGTTGGCAGAAACAAAAAGAAATGTAGAATAGAGAGGTAAACAAGGAAATTGAGAGATGAAAATGACTGGTAGAGATGCCAAAACGGGAGTTGTGGAGGTGACAGCATCAGCAGGATTTTGTTGTGGTATAAGGGCAGTGGTGTGAGGTTACAAACTCTAAGGAACAAAACAGAATCTATAAGTTTCTATGTTCTTCCTTCGCAAATCCAGCATTTTAATCGCCAATGCACTTGATAAATGTATTTTCTATGTAATCATTTGGTTCTTTTCATGATTTCATTTTCTGGTGGCAGTTGCTGCTTTTCCAACCTTGCTGAAATGCCTCAATCAGTTGCACTATATTAATAACAATTTCAGGGTATTGGCACATTGAGACTGAATAGATATTTGTTTAATTTTGCAATGAATATGGTAGCTTTGGTCAGTTCCTATAACGTCCTTTGATTTGTCATTCAAATACGTCATGTGCAGTGATGTCATCAGTTTTGAAATCACGTTGTTTTTGAGTTTTTATAATAACCCCACCTTTGTTCGTTATACTTCGACTAAAATACACGCTGGTCTGTTTTGCACCAAATTAGTTATTTTATTTGTGGGCTGTAATTGAATGTGCCGTTTCATTTGCATAACCTTTCACTCCTTATTGCATTTCCACATTTCTATCCAAGTTAATTCACTGATCTTGATCATAAGGTCACGTAAGGTAGTTCGAATGGCTGAATAGTATCTCAGAAATCTCCGTCTAACAAGCAGGACCCATTTGAAACAAAGTCAATAATACGGATGGTAATGATTTGGGTAATAATTACAACTGCGGTTAATGAATGAAGGTACAAATACGTTTCTGATTGGGCAGTGCACTCTCTATGTTATTGGGAGTTATAGATCCTAAACCAGAAAAAAGTATAGACAATTGTGGAATAATGTTCTGATTTCCCCCGCCATGTTTAAAAAAAAAACCTAAGCATGGAAATCCTTGACAGAAAGCTAGGTGCAACAGCTTTATTGGAAACAAACTAAACATGATACCTCTTTGTCCTTCCCTCGCTTGCAGCCATAACTATTGAGGTCCTCCTGCCTCCACCAGAAACCAATCGCACACCATCTTGATGAAAAAAAAAAAAAACTCCTCTTTCTTTGTCTCCTTACCAGACATTGTTGGTGATGGCGGGGCCTCGCTGACCGATGTGGAAAAGTTAGCAATTCCTGGTGGTAGGTGACAGAGGCTGTTGCTAGCAGGAGGCTGAGCAGTGCTGCCTGAATTTTCTGCTATGGGGCAGCAGACGTTCATGGCAATGTTGTACACCTTGATGGTGTTAGGCGGATCCACTGCGGCTGGGGCACTGCTTCCGGGTGACTGGAGTTCATTTCCTAAAAGTAGGGCCTGAAGGCTGATGGCGGGGAGTGGAGCTTTCCTGGTCAAACAGTGTTGGTAAAGGCCCATTTGGGACTTCATTTCATTATTAGTTATTCTAGGGCCTCCACCCACTCCCTCCAACATGGCCAGAAATCTTGGAATCGTCATTGACAACAAGCTTACCATGAAATCAGAGATCAACGCCGTCTCCTCCGCCTGCTTCCTCACTCTGTGCATGCGACATAAGATAAGTGGCTATGCCCCACACACGAAACACACCTTGACACAAGCCCTCATCACCAGCCGACTAGACCACGGCAAAGCCCTCTATGTAGGAATTGCCGCACACCATCTGCATAAACTTCAGACCATGAAGAAAGCCACAATCAGACTAATTCTCGGCCTCCCCCGATGAACCCACAACACACAGCACACCGCATCTAGGTACAGGGAGCGACTGCTGAGCCTGTACTCCAGGCGAGGTCGCCCCCACGCACCGCTGCTCTCTGCCTGGTTTTTCCTGCATCCTGCTTCCTGACGCCGGACGACCCAGCCGCCGCTGAGCCACCCGACTCACCACTTTCCCGCCGCTGCCTGCCTGCGGCCCGCCCCCTCCTGCCCATTCACTGCCCCGCTCCCGCCACCCAGCTGACTCTCCCTCCCGCTCCTTTCTTATGACGCCCCTTTGCACACGCAGCGGTCACGCGCAGTGGGCGCGCCGATTGTGCGCCGAAGGCACGCCAAAGGCAAGCCCGTCTGCGCCCGTCCGCGCCTGGACCACGCCCAGTGCCAGGACCCCTGGCCCCCGCCGATGCACGACTACCGAACGGACCTACGATGCCGCCACCCTCAACACACTCAATGCCGGCCGGAACCCTGCCTGCTACTGAGCCACCCCGAGACGCACCCACGGACCCTTCGCCTGCCAAGCCTGCCGATTCACCTGCCTCCGGACCTGCACCACCCCCGCCGAGTCGAGCACCAGCAGCAACCACCTGAAGTGCATCCTGCTCAACACCCTCTCCGTTCACAGGCATGCCATGGAACTCTGGGACCTGCTCGACGCGACAGCACCGGACGTCGCCTTCCTCACCGAAACCTGGATGAACGCCTCCTCAGCGCCCGACATCGCATCGCCACAGCCATCCCGGAAAGAAACAAGATCACCCGGAAGGACCGCGTCAACCAGACGGGAGGAGGCATCGCCATCGTACACAAGAGCACCATCCGCATCTCGACTAACTCCAACAAAACCATCACCGCCGACAAACACCTGCACTTCCAGATACACATCGACCCCAAGACCACCCTCCGAGGCACCCTCATCTACAGACCCCCGGGACCACGCACACAATTCAGCGAAGACATCGCAGACTTCATCAGCCCGCACGCCCTTCCCTCCGCCGACTACATCCTCCTAGGGGACCTCAACTTCCACTTGGAGAACAACAACGCCAGAAACACCACCGCCCTGCTGGACAACCTCGCCAACCTCGGACTCAAGCAACTGGTGAACACACCCACCCACTACGCCGGCCACACGCTTGACCCAGTCTTCTCATCCAGCAAGCACATCTCCTTGAGCCACGCCACCGGACTCCACTGGACCGACCACAGCTGCGTCCACTACAGCTTCAGAAGAACTATGACCCACCACCACTCGCAACAGGTTCCCCGCCGGAGCTCGAGCAAGATCACCGCCAAGCAGCTCACCGCCTCCCTCAGCCAGAACACTCCCACCAGCACAACAGACCCCAATAAAGCAGCCAGCAACCTCACCAAGTGGCTGACCGCCTGCGCCGATGACCTCGCAGCACTAAAGAACCCTCCCAGCAGACCCGGCAGCAAGAAAACCCCCTGGTTCACCGACGACCTCAAGGAATCCAAGAAGAACTGCTGCACCCGAGAGATAGCCTGGCGGCTCGACCAGACCACAGACAACAGGACCGCCCTCAAGCACGCCACCCGCAAACACCATCAGCTGATCCGCGCCACCAAGAAGTCGGCACTCAAAGAACGACTGGACAACAACGCCCGCGACAGCAAGGAACTCTTCAGCATCGTCAAAGAGTTCTCCAACCACAGCGCCGGAAACAACAACATCACTCTCTCGCAAGACCTCTGCAACTCACTCGCCTCGTTCTTCCACCGCAAGTTCGCCGACATACACAACAGCTTCGACGCACAGACCACGCACCCTACCACCGAACCAACGCCCACCACCACCACCCTCTGCAACTGGACCCTGATCAGCACAAAAGACACCACCGCACGATGAACTCCATCCACTCTGGATCACGAACCGACCCCTGCCCACACCACGTCTTCAACAAAGCCGACGCCATCATCGCACCCCATCTCCGGGACATCATCAACTCCTCCTTGCACACCACCACCTTCCCGGAGAGCTGGAAGCCCGCCGAGCTGACCGCCCTCCTGAAGAAACCAACGGCGGACCCCACCGACCTCAAGAACTACCGTCCCATCTCGCTCCTTCCTTTCCCGGCCAAAGTCATTGAGAAGACCGTCAACAGACAGCTTGCCGCCTTCCTCGAGACAAACGGATCCCTCGACCCCTCGCAGTCCGTCTTTCGGGCCAACCAAAGCACCGAGACCGCCCTTATCGCAGCCACTGACGACATCAGAACCCTGATCGACAACGGAGAAACAGCGGCCCTCATCCTCCTGGACCTCCCTGCGGCGTTCGACACTGTGCCACCGCACCCTAGTGAAGCGCCTCAGCAACATCGGAATCCGAGAGAAAGCACTGGAGTGGATCATCTCATTCCTCGCCGGAAGAAGCCAGAGAGTCTGCCTCCCTCGTTCAGATCTGAGGCCACTAAAGTCATCTGCGGAGTACCACAAGGATCCTCACTAAGTCCAACCCTCTTCAACGTCTACATGAGCCCCCTCGCAGCCATCGCACGACAACACAACCTCAACATGATCTCCTATGCCGACGACACCCAACTAATCCTCTCCCTCACCAACGACCCCACCACCACCAGAGCCAACCTACACGAAGTGATGAAAGACGTCGCCGTCTGGATGAGGAACAGCCACCTTAAACTGAACTCAGACAAGACAAGACGGAAGTCCTCATCCTGGGATCATCACCCTCCACCTGGGATGACTCCTGGTGGCCCCCGGCCCTGGGCACCGCTCCCAAGGCAACGGACCACGCACGCAACCTGGGCTTCATCCTGGACTCCTCCCTGTCGATGACCAGACAAGTCAACCCGTCTCATTTTTATTTTTTTTTTTAAATATATTTTTATTGCAGGAATCAGTAAAACAATACAGTAACGACCAGTATCGTATTATAAACAACTTATACAAGATATAGCCCACCGGCCCCATTCCATAACGTTGCTATACAGCCGATCAGCCCATATCCCTGGGGTTGGGCGGCAAATGCAGCTGGGGTCAGTAGGATGCTGGAGCTGGTCCGGATAACACACTGTCCGTCCTCTGCTTTTCTAAACAAACCCAAAACCCCAAAAGAAACCCCCCCCTCAAAATTCCAGGTTACCGTGAAACTCCCCCCTCCCCCCCCCCCACCATCAGCGCCAGGGAGCTCATCAACATAGGATCCACTGCTTGACCCACGGGGAAGGTAATAGTGCTGTCAATGCTAATGTTTAACGGGACTCGGGTCGAGTTGCTTCTTCACTTTCGGAGTAGCTGGGGGTACAATAATCTCTGAGGGCCTGCACCAGCGTTTCCCATTCTAACGCGGCCTCCTGCGCCTTCTCATTGCTCTGCCTCCAAGCCCACTGATATCGCAGCGCGCTCTCACCCGCCGCCCATTTCAAAAGCTCACTGTGCCATCTGCTGCCTGTAGGACCAGCTTGTGCCTTCCAGTTCCTGGTCACCTCTCGCTTAGCAAGTAGGAGCCCCAGGTCGATAAATTTACTGGTGATTTTATTCCGGGGGGTATGGGGAAACCAGTGCAATAGCCCTACCGCCACATCGAATGATAAGTGCCTCCCCGTCACCTCTTCCAAAGTCGCCGCCACCTCCTGCCAGTAGGACGTCAGTCCTGGACAGGCCCATAGCATGTGTAGGAGGTCCGCCTCCTGAGCCGGGCACCTAGGGCATTCCGCCGAAGCCGTGGCAAAATAACGCCTGATCTTTACCGGGGTCAGGTACGCCCTATGGAGAACATAATAGTGGACCAATTGGAAACGGGCGCTACGTGTACCCTTCCAGGCACGCCTCACCAGCTGGGACCAGGTCGTCTCCGGGATCTCCCTACCAATGTCCTCTTCCCAGCGGGACTTCAGTGTGGCGAGAGGAACCAACCCCTCGGCAATCAACCTGCCGTAGAGGCAAGTGACCGCCTTCACCGTGCCCGCCGACATCATTACATACTGGCACACCTGAGACAATTGAGGTTCCTCTAGCCCGTTTTGCCAGTGCGCCTGGATCGCTCGCACAATGGCCGAGTGCAGCAGAAAGTCGCCCCGGGGGATCCCAAAGCGGTCAATGAGATCCTGAAAGGACAGGAGCGCTCCGTCTTCGTACAGGTCCCCGACGAGCTGTAAACCGGAATCCTCCCAGTCCGCCAGTCGTGACCAATCTCCTCCGTGGGGGAGGGCCGTCAGCATCCCCAATGGTATTTCAGGCGCATATGGCGTCCGTAGGCGACCTCTATTATGAGCCCGATTCCAACATAGTCGGATAGTCCGTTCCTCCATCGATAGGTCCCGTAGGACTAAGCGCTGTCGCAGCGCGATAAAGGAGAGGACATGCCTGGCCATACCCGTCCCTCTACCGTCCTCCGGGCCTCTGAATTCCCTGGCTATCTCCTGGGTGTAGGTCTGGAGCTGCGCCGCTAGATAATACTTCTCGAAGTCCGGCACAGCGAGCCCCCCCTCGTCCTTCGGCCTCATCAGGGTATTGAGGGCCACCCGCCGCCGGCCCGTTCCCCAAAGGAACCCGACCACCATAGAACGCAAGCGACGAAACGTAGCCGGTGGGACCCAGATCTGCAAAGTCCGAAAGTAATACAATAGTCGGGGGAGCGCCACCATTTTGAGCAGGGCGATGCGTCCCGCCACAGAGAGCGGCAGCGTGGCCCAAAAGTCCATGCTACCTCAGAGTGCTCGTATGCAACGGGCAATGTTTCCATCTAGGAGGTCGGGTTGGTCGTGGTACACAAATACCCCAAGGTATTTAAAGCAGTCGGGCTCCCATCTGATCTCCTTACTTAGCGCAGGAGTGGGGGTACCCCTACGCATCGGGAAGAGGCAGGTCTTAGACCAATTCACTTGGAGGCCTGAGACCGCTCCGAACTCCGTTAGCGCTAATTCCGCTCCCCGTAAGGCGTCAACCGGATCCTCCAGGAAGAGCAACAGGTCGTCCGCATAGAGCGAGACGTAATGCGGGCCCGCCGCTGTCCGTAAGCCCGTATAGTGGGCTCCCGAGCGAAGATGCATCGCTAGTGGCTCCACCGCTAGTGCAAAAAGAAGCGGGGATAAGGAGCACCCTTGCCGCGTGCCACGCTCCACCGGATATCGCGATGAAATCAAAGGGCCCGATCTAACCCTGGCCGAAGCGGAAGCGTAGAGGACTGCTGTCCATTTGACAAATCCCTCCCCGAGGCCGAATTTCCGTAATACCGTGCATAGGTAGTCCCACTCCAGGCTATCAAAAGCCTTCTCCAGGTCCACCGACAAGACTACCGGGGACGGGGCATCCACGAATGGTTCCCCAAGCAAGCGGAACAACCTTCGGATGTTCATAGTCGTATTCCGCCGTGGGATGAAACCGGCTTGGTCTTCATGCACTAGGGAACTCATATGTCCCAGCAGCCTCGAGGCCAAGATGCTGCTCAATATTTTGTAATCCACCGTCAGCATTGAAAGGGGCCTGGTTTGAGGAGAGGAACCACCAACGCCTCACACATCGAGCCAGGGAGACGACCCAACCTCTTCGCCTCCCTGTAGACCACCAGTAATCGAGGGGCCAAGAGGTCAGCGTAAGCTGCATAAAACTCCACCGGAAGGCCATCTAGGCCCGGGGTCTTGTTCCTCGCCATCCGTTTAATGGCCCCGCGGATCTCCCCCAAGTCGATGTCAGAACCCAGGGTTTCCGCCACTGCCTGTCCCACTGTGCGGAGTTCCAGTGGGCTAAGATAGTTATCAAGCCGGTCTGGGTCACGTGCGGAGCGACTGCGGTATAAACTTTCGTAGTAATGCCGGAAGCAACTAAGAATCTCCGGTTGGGTGCACACCTTGGTCCCATCCGCCCTACGCATATTTGTCGTCGTTTGGGACTGGCGCGTAGGGTTGGCCAACCACGCCAGTAACGCGCTCGACCTGTCGCCCTCCGCAATAGACCGGACCGTATAGGCCTTATAATCGAAACAGCGGAGCCGTTCGACCTCCACCGCTACCTTCTCCCTCGCCTCTACCGTTTGTGTTTGCAATTCCGGGTGTCCGGGGCGGCTAATTTCAAGCTCGCGGAGCGCGCGGTCCGCTGTGTCTAAGTCAGCCAGGATAACACGCCGCATGCCCACCTTCTTAGAGATACAGTAGCCCCTCACCACCACCTTGAAAGCGTCCCATTCGAACGCCCTAGTACTCGCGGAGCCGCCGTTGGACGCAAAATAATCCGTGATTCTCTCCCCTAGGTCCGCCTTAAAGACACTGTCCTCGAGGATCTCGGGGCGCATCTTCCAGGTGGGTACTGCCGGCGTCCCAGGGAACCAGCGAATGTCCAGTAGGAGGGGGTTATGGTCCGAGATGGTCCGCGATAAGTACTCCGATCGGACCGCTGCCGAAACTAATTCGGACGAACCTAGAAAGCCATCCAGTCTGACATGCAGCTCATGAAGGCTCGAAAAGTATGAATAATCTCTAGTCGCGGGGTGATGCGCCCTCCAAATGTCCGTCAAACCCCAGCGGGTCTGCCAATCATGACGGCCCTTAGCCGTCCGCCGGACCGGGGAATCGGGGAGCGGGGGATGCGAGCGGTCTATGTCTACATCCACTACGGAGTTAAAGTCTCCCCCCAACAGGAGGGGCCCGGCGAAAAAGTGGGCCAGCGAGCCCGACAACCTGGACAGGAAGGCAGTCTGGTCCACATTAGGAGCATACACACAGCAAACGTTCAGGTCCCTCCCTCCTAGCGTGCCTGATATGGCCACGAAACGCCCCTCTGGGTCCAACACCGTCCTCGTGACCTGGAAGGGGACTCCTGCCCTAATCCATATTAGCGCCCCCCTGGCATAAGCAGAGTACGCCGTGGAAAAGACCTGCCCTCGCCACCTACGCTGAAGCGCCGCCCCTTCCGCCTTGTTCAGATGCGTTTCCTGCAACAGCGCCATTTGCACTCCCCTACGCACTAAATAAGCATGGACCTTGTGACGCCTGGACATAGTGTGAAGCCCCCTCACGTTCCAAGTAATACATTTCAAGTTAGCAACATCAGCCATTGTCCCAGAGTGTTCTTGCACAGTCTCCCCGTTCGGGTCCCCACAAAGAAAAAGCATCAATCCTCCCAGCGCTGACGGCGGCCATTTTCCCCAACCAGAACCAAACCACCCAAAAACCAACAAAGCCCCCCCCCAACCACCCCAGAACAGGACCCAAACTGCACCATCTAGATCCCATCCAAACCTCTACGGAGATCAACCCCAAAATCCCCACTAGTCCTACGGTCGCCACCGTAGGAAGGCCTTATGGGCCAGGTGCGGGCTGAGCGGAGGCAGTGGGCCCTCGTCGCCCAGGCTGCCAGGACTATAGTAAGCCCCCCCCCTGTGTCAAAACCTTTCGGGGCAAGAGCAGAAGCCCCCCAACCCTCCCTCCTTCATTGTCAGCAATAAAGAACGGCAACCGCCTCCCCCCTGCCGGGCCCCCACCCAAAACAAGGCAGCGCATCCCGTTACCCTTGTCCGTCCAAAAGGTCCTCCACCGATTTCGGTGTGATCACCGGTGTATGGGTACTGTCTGCCACTGAGTCTTCCGAGTCCGATGGTGCCCCCTGAGCACCCGGGTGTTCTTCCTCTTCCTCGATGACTTCGCCTCTTGCTCCCGACAGTTCCGACAGAACTTCCAACACTCCCCTCCGCTCCGATGATGTCTCCGCTGTCGAGGGCCCCCCCGTGCGGCGGCGGCGGTTCCTGACCCTCTTAGATCGCCTCCTTTGTTCCGGTTCCTCCGCCTGATGGGTCGAGGCGCTATAACCATCTTTCCCTGTCCGGTACAGTTCGAGCCAGTCACAGACCTCCTCTGGGGTGTCGAAGAACTGGGTTTTGTCGTCGACAATGACTCGGAGCCTCGCGGGAAATAGGAGTGAATATTGGATGCCCTCACTCCTGAGTTCACGCTTAACCGCCAGGAAGGAGAACCGCTTGCGCTGCGTCTCGTAGGTGTAGTCAGGGAAGATATTCACCTGACTGTTTGCAACCTGGAACGGGCCATTGTGCCTGGCGGCATTTAGGATCAGGTCTCTGTCCCGGAAATGTAGCAACCGCGCCACCACTGGCCTTGGGGCTCGTCCCTGCTGTGGGGGCCGTGCTGGAACTCTGTGGGCCCGTTCTAGAGTGTAAAAGGAGGACAGGCCCTCCGGGACCACCGTGTCTCGGAGCCAGGTCTCCAAGTATCGCACCATATCGCCATCCTCGATTTTTTCCGGCAGGCCCACCACCCGAATGTTATTCCTCCTGTTTCGGCCTTCCGCATCCTCCGCCCTCCGTTCGAGGGTCTCGATTCGGGACATGGCATCCTTTATCGTCGCAGCCAGGGTTCTCTGCGCCGGTTCTAAAGTCTTCACCGTGCCCTCCACCTCCTTGACCCGGTCTGAGAGTTTACCATGGTCTGCCCTAAGGAGGCCCAGGCCGGTCGCCACCTGGGCAATGTCCTGTTGGAGGGCCGACCGAGTTGCCTCTATCGCTTCCAGTACACGGTCGAATTGTTGCTGGAGTGGTGCGCCACCAGGTCGTTTAGGGTCTCCATGCTCTTCCTTGTCCTGGGCTTCAGAGTCTGAGGTGGTCTGGCTGGATCCCTTGGCTCCTTTAGGTTTCCCCATGCTGCCAGGGGCTCTCCGCGAGGGTCCCGGAGTAGGCGTCTCCGTGTACAAGTGTCCAGCACGACCTTCCCGGGATTTCGTTCTCAAGTCTGGTATGGGCGATCTCCTGCTCCAGAGCCTGTGGAGACTCCGCCGCTTCGGCTCACGCCACCGCCACGGCGTCCGAGGGCACCCATAAGGGGGCGGAGACAACCGTCGCCGAGTCGGGCAGGCCCGTTCACCCACTATAGCTCCGGGGCGAGGGCCACCAACTCCCTCGGTTGACCTGTGGCGCCAGAGTGTCACGCCATCCATGTAGTTGGGCTGGCCAGGAAATCGTAGCTGGGTGCGGAGTCATGGTGCAGACCACCGCCTGGAACAGAGGGCACCCGCGCCCGGTGCCCTCTAGTGCGTGGGCACCCGCCCGGTCGTCTAATCGAGTATGAACCCGTTGTAGAAGTTCCGAACCTGCCAATGTCCAATGCCTAAAACAACTGAGGATGGTGAAGCCGGGTGCCAGGCGACACCCGCGAGACCTCTTCAACTCCGTAGTTTCGATCAAGGGGACAAAGGGGTCCGGGCGCCATGTTGGGTCGCACTCCGCAACTCCGCAAACTTCGGCATTTCCTCGAAGCCGCCCCCGTCCAAACTCCACCAAGGCCCCCGGCAGGGTGTCGTCGCCTCGCTCAACCGAATGCGGGGTCTGGGGCGCCCCTCAGCCTCCGGTGTTCAGGATAATTTCGGGCTTAGTCCCGGAGCCGAGCTCTCAGGCGACCATCGCCATCGGCGCCCAAGCCACGCCCCCCCAGTCAACCCCGTCTCATGTTCGTGCTTCAACACCCTGCGCATGCTCCGCAAGATCTTCAGATGGATTCCCACTGAAACCAGGAAGACCGTCACCTAGGCACTCGTCACCAGCCGACTGGACTACGGGAACACCCTCTACGCCGGAACCACAGCCAAACTTCAAATAAGACTCCAACGCATCCTGAACGCCTCCGCACGATTCATCCTGGACATCCCCCGGCACAGCCACATCACCGGACACCTGAGAGACCTGCACTGGCTCCCCATCAGCAAGAGAATCACCTTCAGACTCCTCACCCACGCACACAAGGCTCTCCACGACCTGGGCCCCAAGTACCTCAACGACCGCATGACCTTCTACACGCCCACCCGCCAGCTACGATCGACCTGCCACGCCCTCACCACCGTACCACGCATCCGCAGAGCCACCGCCGGAGGAAGATTCTTCTCCTACCTGGCAGCCAAGACTTGGAACTCCATCCCCACCCACCTTCGGTGAACCCAAAACCATCTCTCCTTCAGGAAGCAGCTCAAGACCTGGCTGTTCGAGCAGTAACATACCCCTCTCCCCCAGCGCCTTGAGACCCTCCCGGGTAAGTAGTGCGCTTTACAAATGCTGTGATTGATTGATTGATTGACACCTCACCTCAGGAAACTCACTAGCTCCCCATACAGAAAATATGCAAATTCAAGTTGCCAATCCATGTACACAAGGCTCTACACAACCAAGGACCCACCTACATTAACCACCACCTGAACTGCCACCATCCATTGCGAAGACTGCGCTCCGCCTACCTTTCACTTGCCCATACTCCCCGCATCTACCGAAGCAGAAGTGGAGGACGCTCCTTCTTACACATCGCAGCAAAGACCTGGAACAGTCTCCCCACAGACCTCTGGACCATCACCTCACTTCCGGAATTCTGAATGGCCCTCAAGACCTAGCTGTTTCGAAAAACCTCCGGGGTCTGCAAGTTCCTGAAATTGTGAGTTTTCTCCTGGTGTCTTACACCAATGACGCCCAAATTGTGGTGCAAAGCCTGAAAACAATTCTGGTATGGCACTCAGAACATGTATGAGCAGTGTGAGCAAGTGGATGGATTACAACTACCTTAAATCAAACGCCACTAAAACTGAGGTTATCCTCTTTGGTAACAACCCATCTCTCTGGACGCTGGACTGGTGGCCACCCGAACTTGATTCACTTCCTGAAGCCTCAAACTAAGCAAAGAATCTGGGTGTCATGGTAGATAAAGAACTGAAGTTCAAGGACCAAATAAATAAAACTACATCAGCCTCATTTTTCTCGTTAAGGCTTATAAAAAAGATTGAAAAATTCTTGCCTCCTGAACTTCTGAGAACGGCTACCAGTGCATTGGTTCTCACAAAGATCGGCTATGGCAACAACCTCTATCTTACTCTCGCAGTGGGTCTCAAAAGAGTGTCCACACTTTGCAAAATGCTGCTGCCAGCTTCCTTTATAAACTCCCTGAACATGAATTGGGCAGGGGAGCCATCAGGAAATTACACTGGTTGCCAGTTAAATAACGATGCAGGTTTAAGGCTCTCTGTCCGGCCTATAAATCATTGCTTGGGTTGGGGCCAGCCCACTTCAGGGATAAACTCAAATTGGTACGTCACCTGCAAGGATGCTTTGCTCCGGCTCCGCAATGAATCTGATTGTCCCCCCATCTAGGAGAACCAACTGAGGGGGGAGCTTTTTCAGGGCCACAGCTGTGATCTGGAACAGCCTCCAACTGACACTAAAAGCTGCTCTCTCCCTACTTACTTTCAAAAAAGCCTTAAAGACCTGGCTGTTCCCGCAGGAGTAGAAGGCACCTGCTGATTGGCTAGACTCAGCTGTTCCTGCAGGAGTAGAAAGCACCTGGCCATCGCTAGACTCGCCTCTGACATCTGCTGTAGCTATTTCTCTTTTCCTAAAGTGCCAAGATACCCATGGGCATAAGTTTCACTTAATAAATTATATTCATTTATTTCTTCAAAACCCTATTGGGTGATTAGCCACACTTTATAAATCCTGATTGATTGCATGATATGATTGCAGGGCTGAGGAGTTCTTTCTCATTGGTGCACCTCCATAATTGCAGCCCTATTTGAAGACCTTTAGCTCCAGTGGAGGTATATTAGGAACTTAAGTTTGGCTTCTAATGATCTCACAATGTTGGGGAATTGAGCAGCTACGAGGAAGCATGTGATTTTTTCCTCTTTTGATGATGAGGAGGGCCCGGTTCCAGCTAAGGCACCAGCTGGTAGTGGGCCTTCTTCTGGATCTTTGCCACCTTTGTTGGTTTGTTGTCCCAGACAGAGTGTCTCACTCAGTATCAAGATCTTTGGTTTCTGCCAATACTATAAAAGCATAGCAGGCCTTCTTGCACACTTGAATCCAAGAATTCTTCTTTGGATTCTGATAAGTCCTCTATGTCTACAGGAAATCATTTCAGTATCCCTGTCTCAACTGTCTCGTGTACCCCTAAATATAAGAATTCCTCCTTTTTGACTGGATAATGAGGTAGAGGCCAAATTTCCACAGTATATTAATCCTTGTGTTTCGGCAATGCCTTTTCATGGCTATTGAGGACATAGTTCTGTTGAAGTGGAAGGAGGTGAATCAAATGTCAGTTCCACATTTCTTACAGAAACTTTACAGGCTGGAAGTTGATGATGTTCTTCCTCACAATGTTAAAGTGGATGATATTTTGGCTAACCTTATTGACAAGACAACTATTAATCCTGAAGACTATTCTCCTACTGACCCTACTGATAAGAAAATAGATACAGGCATGACAAATGCATTTACGGAATAGAATTTGGCACTTAAGGCTGGTTTGTATGCAGCATTTGAAGCTCAGTATGTTATCAAAGGGGTTGATCAGTTGGCGGTAGACATTCTGGAGGGCTACGAGTGCTCGGAGCTTTTTGGTGGGCATTGAACAACCAGCTCGACTGTTGGCAGAGATCTCACCTGATGTAGTCAAGGCAATTGCAATGCCTTCAGGGGGCTAATTTGAATCCAGATCTCACTTCTGGGTGAGGGAATGGAAATGGAAATGGTGAAAAAGAATGTTTGATAAAAATTCCATTTCAGGGCACAATGCTCTTTGGGGAATATTTAGATTCAATGATTTTGAAGGCTTTCAAGTACCAAAAACACACTCTTCATTACAATGGGAAGTCAGAATATGAGATAAGAAATTTTGGGATAGGCAATCCAGATCATCTCCCTGTCGTGATTTTAAGTCCTATACTTCTTGCAAGCAAAAAAGCCCAGGGGGTTTTCTCCTAAGAAAGATTCTAAGAAGCAATCCTGACCATCATGGTTCCTCACAGGATTTGCCAGTAGGGGGAATGCTGCAACACTTTTTAGAGTCTTGGCTTCAGCATGTCAAAGGCAAATGGGTGCTTAACATAATCAACAAGAACTATGCAATAGATTTTTGGGAGAAGCCTCAAAGAACTGGGGTATAATTGTGGTTTGGCCTGGGGAACGAACACAATCAGTTCCAGGTTTTTCCATTCAGACTCAAGTCATTCCTGAGGGTGTCCACCAAAGTTCCTGCACCCTTGTTAGCTCGTTCAACAACAAAGTGATATTTGTCCAGCCATATCTCACACACTAGTAGGTTCAAGCTACATTAGAGGGCTTGCTGTTGTCTCATTTAAACAGGTGGCTAGAGGTTCTTCGGGCTCATGATTTTCTCATCAATTGGGAAAAATCCAATTTGAGACCAGAGCAAGATCAGGTTTTTATTGGGGCTCGATTTCTAACTCTACAGGGTCGAGTTCTACTGCCACTGCAGTGTACTTTTAACCTTCAGAGTCACCTCAAGGATCTCGAGGCAGTAAGAAGATCCCTTCTTGTGTCCAGATCTCATCTGCCTGGAAATGCTGTCTTAATAGGAGCTGACAATGTTACAGCCAAGGCCCATATGAACAGACAAGGGGGTATTCATTTCCAGGAGTCTGAACAATATTTCTCACAGAATGTTTTCTTGGGCCCAGGGCACTCTACTAATTCTGAGGGTGATTCACTTTCAGGGCTCCTACAATATAACTGTGGATCTTCTCAGCAAGGCGAGTCCTTCTTCTCTCAGGTTGTCTCTAGAACCAAAAGTGTTCTCCCTTTTAATTCTTCAGTGGGGTCTTCTGGTGGTATATTGTTTTGCTTCAAGGGTCAATGCCAAGGTCCGGAGGTTCTGTACAAAGGAGAGGAATGCTCAGGCTTGTGCAATCAATGCACTGTCATGTCGGTGGCCGATGACACTGTATATGACTTTCCTACATTTGCTCTCATCAGACCTTTTCTGGATCGAGTGCGGTAAAATTGGTCAGATGTGATTGTAATTGCTCCTCGGGGGCCTCAAGCCAATTGGTTTCTTATGTTACTGCAGATGTAGGCGGTTCCAAAATGGTTTCTGCCTGTGGTTCTGTCTCCTCTGGACTTCCCAACTTTGAGAATGGAGAGTCTGTGGAAACCCCAGTTGACGGCTTGGAAGTTGAGAGGTCAGGGAGTTCCAGATTCTTTGGGGACTACTTTCCAGGCTTCCAGGTAATGGTCAACTCAAAGTTCCTATAATAGGCAACATAAAGGTGATGCGAAAAGAAAGGTCTCAATCCTACTTCGGTTGGCTTGCTCATGGTTAAGGAGTTTTTGCAGGATGGATCACTGTTGGGATTAACAGTAGCCACTCAGAGTACAGTGAGCAGATATCCAGGTATTTAGAAGTCCATGGAAGAATTTAGAGGATGAAGAGGGTCTGGTGTCCTGAATCTTCAAGAACTTGTCTTTCTCCTCTTCTAGGCCATTTGAGTCTATTCACTGACATTCGTTTTGGATTTGTTAACTAAAGCACCATTTGAGCCTTTGGAAAAGTTGATTTGCAGTTGCTTACCCTTAAAATGATATGTTTGGCAGCAATTACATCAGGCAGGAGGTTCGGAGAGTTTTGAGCATTGTCCTGTAGGCTTCCTTTCTGCAATATTTTTTCTGGCAGGATGATGTTAGTTACAGTACCGTCTTTCACACATAAGATCAGCTCCTCTTTTCATTAACAGCAAGAATTCATTTCACCAGACTTTTCACCTGCCTCTACTTTGGAGAAGGTGAGTAGGCTGCAGCTGTTGGATGGAAGGAAGGCTCTCACCATCTATTTGCAGAGGGTTCAACCATTTGGGAAAGTTGAGTCTTTGTTCGTGAATTTTGGCCCAGGAAGGAAGATTGATAAGCCGCCAATTACTACTTTGAGCAGGTGGATCAGGTCTTTGATTGCAAAAGCCTATGAACTTCAGGATCAGGTTCCTCCCTTGCCTCATCATGGTAGGTCAACTTGTAGTATGGATTCTCCGATCTTCAAGGTGCTTTTATTGATGCAATTTGCTGAGCGGCTACTTGGTCTGATTCCTCTATCTTTCCTAAACATTATAGGCTTGCTGAGGTTAAATGCAATCATGATGTCTTTCGATACAAGGATTTGTCTTCTATGAAGAAATAAAGCATTTGGGGCCGATGTAGGTCACCAAATACCGGTCGGTAACGGACGAATTCGGCCGTTACCGACCTGTATTAGGTGATTGAGATGTAGGGGGCTATATTTTACAGAATCGGTAAATTTACCGATCCGGAAAATTTACCAATTCTGTAAAATACCGAATCGGTAATTTTACCGATTCGGAAAATTCCTGATGTAGGTAGCACTGTATCCAGTGCTACAGGCCTTCAGAATTCGGTATTTTACCACCCAATACAATTGGGTGGTACAATACCGAATTCACCTGTGCCATGTGACACACAGACATGCCCTTAGGGCATGTATGTGTGCCACATGGCACCCAAGCCCGTACTTGGGGTGCTAGAGGGTGTCAAAGTGACAACCCCTGCACCCTTGCAGGATTCGGTATTTACCGATTCGGTAAATACCGAATCGGTATTGCCCACTGATTCCTATGGGCTTTAAGGCCCATAGGAATCAATGGGCAATACCGATTCGGTATTTACAGATTCGGTAAATACCAAATCCTACCGATTCGGTAATTCGAAATTGAGAATTACCTACATCTACCCCCTTCAGATTTACTGACTCTTAAATACTGAATCGGTATGATTCGGTATTTAACAGTCGGTAAATCGAATTTACCTACATCGGGCCCTTGGTGTGGTAGATGTGTAAATAAAGAATTATCTTTATGCAGTAGTCATTGTCAGTGATTCTGGTTCTTTGCCTGCTACATCTCAGTAGGTATGGCTGCAAGTGAGGGAAGGATGAGGAGGTAATGTCTAAATTACTTGCTGGTAATTTCATTACCCTGAGTCCAATTCCCTCACTTGCAGCCATAGTCCCTCCCAGCCTCCCTATGTACAAATGATAATTGAGTTCGGTTGGAGCTTGTTAAATGACAGGAGGAATGGCAGAGGGAGGGGTTTTTATTCATCAAAATGGTGTGGGATTAGTGCAGGGGGCAGGCGGGAAGGCCTCAGTAGTAGTGGCAGCAAGCACAGAAATTTGACTATGAAATGATGTAATTACTGGTAAGAAATGTAGGCATTCATTGAACCTGAAAAGGTAAATTGCTCGGAGGAGGACATTTTTAGGTTGGCAGGCTGGCGGCCGTAGAATGGTAAGCATTTGACAACCGAGGTGCTTTAGGACGACTAAATTTAACCTTTTGCTCCCCATTTCTCCTCTGAAACAGCTCCCTCAATCTCACTCATTTTACAGCTGGGACTATGTCGTGTGGAGACATCCGCTATGCCGTGGGTGGCTGGTAGATCTGTCATTTCTTGTCACTGACAAATGATCAACTCATCCAGAAACAAAAACTTGTAAAATGAAAAATATAAATATTCCTGTATTATATAACGGTACTCTCGCATTCTGGTACTGTTATGCCACCTCAAAACGCCCTTCATCATAAAAACATAATATGTCACCCATCCTATACCCGGTATATGTTGCTCCGACAGTACTAAAGTACACCTAATATTAAGTTTATTTCCGCAGAATTCATTGAACTAATGTCAGCAAACATACACAATGATTGACAGTTCACCATATCTTCCATCCTAACACGTGAAAGACTTCACCTCGACGTGTTTCAGTTTGTTAGTCCCATTTGTTACCTCATCATTTGTTACACCTGAACAAACAAAACAAAGCAGTGTCCTATTCAGCAAGCATCCTGTGTTGCCTTACTATTCTATTTCCAACAGCTATCAAAACCTCATACTGCCGAAAGCAAAGCAAACTTCAAACCGACAACAGCAAAATAAAAATAAAAAACGTCTTCACTAACAATAAAAATCCAAGTATTGACAAAGCACAACATAAAATAATTATATCTTTCTATTCCTTATGTAGAAATGCTTCGAGAGTGTACTCTTCTACGGCAGTGCCATGTGTGAAATTAAATATATTTTTCCAGTGTACCCCTCTAACATATGCCATGTAAGACATATATTCATTTCATAGGTTATTGTAGTAGAGTGCACACTTAATACATCCCAATTTACAAACACCGGTGACCTTTGACTTCATGCAGTATTATCATGTCCCAGAGGGCAACTTGATGCCATTATATGGCCATTAATGCTTGTTCTCCATGGAGCCAGTTAGCTTAAGGGGAGGAGTAATCTCCCTTTCTGTTTCTAATGGTTCCTGTATTCTTTATTAAAGAAAATTTAGGAGACAAGAATGTCTGTGCATTTTTGTTATGTAGCATTTTGCTGTGATCCTGAGCTTGAGATGGGTTTTGTTATTTTTTGTGAAGGGTTTTTGTGTTGCAATATTGCAATGTGGTGTTGTGTTGAACTGTGTTTGTTGTAATGTGTTCGATTTGAACTGTTTTGCTGTGCTATGCTCTTTTATGTTTTAATCCTGGTGCTTTAATGTGGCTTTGAGTATTTTATTTGTTGAACTTGGCTCTTTTTGTAGGGTCATCCCAGAATCTTTTGCCTGTCTCCTGAGTTTTTCAGACTTGTTTTTTTATGATTATGGGCACTTTATCACTGCTGATCAGTGCAAAAATGCATGTGCTCTCTCTTGTAAACTTGGTAAGATTGGTCTACACCTGTTTTGCATAATTTATTTACCTGTAAATCACTTGTACAGTGGTATTCCATGGACCTAGGTCCTGTAAATTAAATGCTGCTTGCGCCACTCACCAAAGTAGCCTTTAAACCTGTCCCAGGCCCCTGCCACTGCAGGGCCCGCAAGCACAGTTTACTGCTGCAGTGAAGTGGCATGTAAAGTGGTTGCCACGTCTAAAACTCCCCTTTTACTACATACAAGCCACCCCTAAGGTAGGTCCCACCTAGCCCTATGGGCAGGGTACTTTGTAAGTAAAAGGTAGGATATGTGCTTTAACTGTGGGGCATGTCCTGGTAGTGACAAACAACCTTTTTGGTTTCTCACTGCTGTGAGGCTGCCCTCTTACAGGTTTGCATCTGCGATTCCCTGATTTGTGCTTCAGAGGTAATTCCTGACATTATAGGGGTAGCGTGACCATGTTTGGTATGTTTGGAATAGTAGTGATAAATCCTGCTTTTTGGTGAAAGCATATTTATTATTACCATTTTAGAAGTGGGCATTCCTATGTGCTTAATTGTCTTTGTGCCCTGCCTGGATGTGTATTGACTGTCTGGTTCTGACTGACAGGGGAGAGGAGATGTGCATTCACTTCTTTCCTGGGTGACTCAGTGCCAGGTTGAATAGACCTTGGCTGAATTTAGAGTAGTGAGAGGAGTTTTCCCTTGCACCTGAATAGGCCTGGTCTGCATTAGGAGTGGTGAGAGGAGTCGCACCTGAATAGGCTTGTGCCTGCCTTCCTGAATGCTGTATCTACCCCCCTGTGGTGTGTGTGGGGCCTGGGCTTACATTGTGAATGGGGGTGTTGTGCACTTCAATGTAGTGTTTGAAGTGCCCCCAGAACAAAGACATTGGCACTGTAAGTATAGGGTCTGTGACGCCATGGTGTTTGGTAGACACTGCATGAACTGCTATGTTCCTGGAGGAACCGCCGTTTGGGACTAACCTACTGCATGCTGGATGGATAAAGGGACTGCCCTCTGTTAAGAGGACCTGCGAGCTGGCCTGCCTGTCTTCTAATAGCACTTGGTAAGCGCTAACAACTGAGTTGTCCAAGGAGTGGGCTCAGGCTGTGTTGAAACTGGGGGAGGATCGCTCTTTGCACTACAGCGGGGGCAGTGCTGCACTCCGCTCTTTTGCCTCCATTTACTCCTACTGGTCTGCAGCCAGGGCTCTGCTATGTGGCCCCAGGGTGCGAGGCCGTGCTCAAGAAGCAGGAAATCCTGGTCCGAGAGTTCCCTCTGACATTAGCAGAGGACGGGGCCCAGCCACACCCTGAAAGGAACAGAGTCTCAAGGGCTCCCAATGGCAGTGCAGCGAGGGTCGTGTTGCAGACCCTGCAACCCTGTTTGCCCCCCCCCCCTTGAGGTAGCGTGATGTGGGAAGCTGCTGATGGAGCCAGGGAAAGGAGAGGAGGACAGAGACTTTGCCCCGTGTCTGCGTGGTCCTGAAGAGCCTGATCAGAGCACCGACAGTGGCTGCCTCCCACTAGGAGCACCAAGCCATTTGTCGTTGAATGCAGCAGATGGCTGAAACTTAACTCGGGCTGCAAGGGGTATACAGTTTCTAAAGGGAACAGGGGAAGGACAGGTCTTTCTTCTGCAACTTAACCCGCTCAGCCCCATGGAGGGGTGAGTGGGGATCAGCGTCATTACGTTTAGCTGTGGAGCTGCGCGCTTGCGGGGGCCAGTCATTTGGCTGACGGGAGATCCCAGGCCAAAGTGAGGAGAGAGGATGCCTCCCCTACCTGTGGTGCACATACCGGGGCATTATTGCAGGATCAGTTGGATGGGGTGGAACCTCGACGAAGGCCCCTGATTCCCCACGAAAATCAGCCACATTCCTGACAGTATCACAGCTGTGCCGCATGATTGCGGGCAGCTGCATGCTTACCTGCTGTTGGGGGGAGCATTTTCACGGCTGGCATCACAGGGCGGAACCTCACTGGATGCCCCCGATCCCTCAGGGGAAGGAGTCCCCAACAATTACCGCATTTCCGGGTATAGGCAGACAGGTGGGCCAGAAACCTACAGGGAGAGGGACACAACTACTGCATAAACTTTAGTGAGAGCACAAGGGCCACTCTTAGTGTGGTTATAGCTCACTGCCTACTGATGATTCATGTGTCATACCATGCAGTTCATGCACTGATGTGGATATATGTGGTGTTACAACTTACAAGTGTTTACTGTAGTGCACTGCTGATGATGGTAGGACAATTGCCCGAATTGCAAAGTAGTTCCTGATGCCTGTATTGTTATGACAATGGCCTGATTGACCAAGAGATTTATGTGATCTTGTGTGAAGTCATGACAAGTGCCTAGTGGCACAGTGATCTATGTGATTGTGATCTAATGTGGTTTTAAATAATACAAAGGATAATGTCATATAGCCTTGTGTGGAGTCTCTTTTGCGGGCTGCCTAGTGTGTCACTGTTGTATGAGTGTGTTGCACAAACACTTTACACATTGCGTCTGGGATAAGCCTGACTGCTCTGCCAAGCTACCAAGGGGGTGAGCAGGGTTTATCTTCAATATGTAACTCCCTTGCCCTGACTAGAGTGGTGAATTCTGCTTGGCTTAGGTCCATTCCCTATCCAACCAGAAACCCCATTTCTAACATTATTGTTGTTATGTTCTGTTATCTACTTGGAATATGTCAACAAATGATACTATATTTCAAGCCAAAAGCAGAACCTGCCTTTAATGTTCCAGTGACAAACAACCATTTACCATTGTCTAAGATGGTAAGACACATCTGCTCGACCTCTGCATCAATTTCCAATAACAGTCAGCCCAAAGATATGCCAAAACCAGTCTTCAATTAGCACTTACTGCACTCACTTTATGCGATTAGGGCCAAGATGCAGTTTAGTGAATGACATTGCACATTTCAGGCCTCTTTTTTGATCAAAGCTGAGGCACTTGTCCCAAGAATCATGTGATTCTTGGTGTATCCCTATCGCCCTTAGCTTTAAAATATGAATATGTGTAAAATTAAAACTTTCATTCCTAATGACATGTTCTCATTATTGTGTGTTTTCTGCAGTTCGCCCTAACTGCCCCCTTGTCCAATGCTCACACACTCACCATGTTCCACATACAACGCTGAAAGTGTGTTCTGCTCCTTGGAGTAAGTTCTGTGCTCTATGAATTACTCAAAAAATAAATTGTTTATTTATCACATGCACCACAGAACACTATGTACAATAAAGCTACTTTTTTTTCAGTTGCATTTTTTGCATTGCTTCCATACATTTGAAAACACTTCTTGGTATGTTTCTTGAAAAGTAGAACGTTTGCACATATACTGTTGACTTCAGAACATGCTTCAGGAAGTGTGGTGAGAGCAGGACACAATGGAATCATTTAGCACACCTGTTCTTTCCATCTGTTCATATAATCACTGTTGCTCACTTCAAGAAGATCTTTTCATTTTGCAGAACAGTAAATGGCAGGGACCACAATGGCTGCCAGCCCCTGCACGCGCCAGGCAGGCAGATGCTCCGCGCGGCCTTCAGTCCCACCTGGAAGACTGTCATTTACAGATGATGCGACTAGGATGAGGCGGGACAAGAGCAATTGGCCCACGGCAGGGAGTAGCCTCGAGCTCTAACCACTCTCTGGATGATTCGGCTTGCTATCTGGGAGGCACATTATCTGTGATATACTTTAAAATAAGATATGCTATCGCAAAGCACAACTAACAAGACACATTAAGTATCATAACGTTGTTTGCGGAGTTAACATAAAAGTAGTCCTATAAAGCAATCATCAATAGCGTCTTTCCAAAGTATTTAAACCCTTCCGTGCTGCCGTCGGCCATTGGCCGGCGGGAGCACTACCTCCCCAGTGCTGCCATTGGCCAACGGCCGATGCAGCCCCGCCCACCCTTTAGAACGCCCGCACCGCGGCGGAAAAACTGCCACGGTTAAGGCGATAGAGAGATTTTAGGTGATCATCAGCATATTGAGTACACACTAGATCGCACGTAACTGTGACCATCGATTGCTTATGGTGGTATATTGAAATAACTTAAGATAAGTATGGTACCAAGGTAAATATTTGTAATATTGTTATCTTGTAGGTAGTTGAAACATGAAAAGGAGACATTGGTGCACTCAATCGTCATATATGATTGAACACGCTCATAGGACTTGGTGAGGTGATCAGGCGTGGCTGGGTTGACCAGATGAATCTATGTCAGCAGGACACTCATTGCAGAACTGAGATGGATTTTGCTTAACAAATCAGTGTAACCTGGATGTTAGAGGTGTGGTATGTTTCAACTCAGCCAAGTGGCTTAGCACACCAGAAAATAACTACTATTAAAAGGAAAGGCCAGGACTGGATGATTGCAATCCTGGTGAAATGGAGCCATCTGGTAAACCTAAGCATTGGGTGTATATTATGCTGTTTTTCTATTGTCACTCTATGCAAAAATAACTACCGGAGGTAAGCAGGTATTTAAGTATTTGAATTCTGCATGGTCAAACTAATTCACATCCTATTGACAGGAAGAAAATACCCTAATAAAGGAGTTGAAAAATGGATACATTGATTGTTGACTTTGTAGTTATGCATATGTGGAGGTAGGCAGATATTCCTCTGCATACCTCCACATCTGCATAAGTACAAACCACTGCCCTGGTATCAACAAAAACAAGCTGTTTATCAACTTGAAAACGTTTTTTTTCGCATCTCATGCTGACCTAATCCAAGCTTTGGTGCAGGACCTAGTTGTAATGTATACTATTGTATAATTTGTAGAGTGCTTCATATTCCTTTCATATTCCCAAACTGCTTTGCTCGGGCAAAGAAACAATCAAAGGGATGTGTTGGATCTTAAATATCAGGGTGCCAACAGGTGGAGGAGTACAATTCCTCACCAGCAAAACACGGGAGCAACCGTGAGGGTGTGTACACTTGGTGTAGCCATTTCTAAGACCCAGAGTGGACAGTATACGAGAGATACAAAAAAAACTAAACGTGGGTCTATAAGTAAGGTGTTTGCTTTTGTCTTGTACAAATGTAAGAATTTATTCACAACACCATTTTTATCATAACATTTGTACACACCGAACTACTGACATTTTTCATATCCACTCATCATTTATTTATTAACAACAATGGTAATGCTGACAACACAAATGAATGAAAAAATGCAAAACCTCCAAAAATGCAGAAACGTCACCAGGGTGCCATGGGCTCTTGAGTGTGCATAGAAAACGGCCCCTTTGGCTGCTGTTTAGGGTACAGCAAAGTCAAGCTTCACTGGCACCTGTTGCAGCATTGGTGGCTGCCCTTGTGTAAGGGTAAACGTCTGTTGTGTTCCATGGCAATCTAGTTGCCCATGATAAAAGGCTTACATCTGCAGTTAGAAAAATGTTTTGATATTGCTTAGTTCAATGGTGGCCTCCTGTCGTTATTTCACAGGACATTAGTGTTAATGAGAACTGCGATGAACGCTAATGTTAGGTCCCCTTATAGAGATCTATATCAGTAAATCCCCCATATGTACCTTCATAGTATAGATGATTTCGACTCTATGTCACAATTCTAAATGGGAGAGGAAACACAAGCGGGGACTAAGGACCTTCAGAAAGTCAATCACTTGATTAGAATGTGGATTGCCTGAATGATGGCTGACAAGAGCTGGATGGAATTTAGGAAGTTGATCTTCCAAGCTGCCAGCAAGGCAACCGGGCTGAGAGGAGCTCCAGGCAAACCTTTACATGATGTTAGACAAGTCCAGAGATTCCCCAGGGTTAACTCATCCATTCATAATTACCATTGGACTTCGCCCTCTAGATGCTACACTGCCACCTCTCAGGACTCTAGAGATTGATGAACAACTTACTATGAGATATTGGTATCCCAGAGAGAGGGAGAATTCCTTTTAACCCGTTGGCTGCGTTGCACGTTCAGCTCAAGTTCTGAACATTCGAAAAACGGGTGGGGTAGCGTCGGCCAACGGACATGCGCAGCACTACCAAGGTTGTGCACGGGATGACCGTTGGCCAACGGCAGCAGCCAACGGGTTAAGCGTACTTCTAGCTGTAGAAACCCGGCTGCATCTATTTTAGTTATTTATTTGGCATAGTGTGGACCAGACCCAAAAGGGTTTCAGCACTTTACAGTCATTAAAAATTAACACTATGGGGCATACTCAAGAATTTCATTATGTAGTATGTTTTGTAGTACAGTAATGTTATGTTTCTTTGTAAAGTGCACTATCACCCTGGCACCAACCAGATGTGTGTGGTTAGCCCTGCCCTAGCCCTGCCGACGGTTGGTTAACTTTAAAAGTCAGGTCTTTAGCTTCTTGCAGCATTCAAGATGAGGGAAGGAGGCTCTGATATGGAATGAGAGGCCATTGAATTGTACTACGAACATACTACAAATTATTATTCAGAAAGACATGCAGAAGTGGCACCTCCATTGCACCTATCTATTCTTGTGTGCAGCTCTCCGCCCTAACTACGGAGTCTAAACACACATAAATATATGTTTTGGTAGTAAATGAGGGGTGGGCATTGGGGAGTGGCCGGACAAATGGGAAATATTTATGGATAAAGGGAAATGGGTTTAGAAGGAGTAAGCAGGTGTTAAGGGAGGGTTATGAAGGGGTTCAAGGAGGGGTGTGAACCCACCCAGAAAAGCCTAAGCCCATTACCATTCCCAAACAGCACTTCTAAAGTTACTACAAACAAAAAGGGACCTGAAACAGTAGTTAATTAATCCAACTTAGAGCTGAAGTAAGTCAAGCACCGAACATGGCCAACTGCTGGCAGCCGCGGCCCGTGGAGGGAGTTGTGGTGGGGCAGACAGGAGGGGCGGTGGAGGGGCAGGGCTGAGGGTGATAAACACCGGAATATGGATGATTGCAGGTAAGTAAACAATTAAATGAATAAAACTAATTTCGTAGCGCGCCCTGCATCGCATTTTGCGATGCAGGGCACGGAACGAAACCTGGTACTGCAACATCTTTCCATAGAAAATAATGGTAGGGTTTTAAAATAAAACCCAATAGAGCATAAAGTTAAATTAAATTAAATCATTGAAAAGTAAAAAATATACTTAGAATTTAATGTAAAAATATAAAAAATATAATAAATAAAACACACTTAGTAGTTATTTATACATTTAATTACATATAATTAAATTAGTTTGAATTAATTTAGTACATAATGTTTTATATTTAACAATGCATAGTAAAAAAAATCTATTTTTACTTTAATTGTGATTGTGTTTCTAAATTTAAACTTCAGAAAGAAAAATATTTTAATATATTTAAATTATTAGTTATTTCAAAACTAAGTTAATAGTGCTGCATCATTTTTACTTTTGTTCTACATTTAAAATCAAAACATGTTTAAAGCTTTTTTAATGTAAATAAACTGTTTACATTTACCCTATGCTTTGCTTTTGGGAATCTCGGTAGTTGGGGCGGATATCTCTGTATGGTAGGGAAACTAAAAATGTTTATGAAATGTTGCAAGTGTTGCAGTGATATTTACTTTGCAACACAAATCTAGGTGTGAGGTGGAGAGTTGGCCAAAGTAATTCAAAGTAGCCCTGTGAGCTACTTTATGCCCAGGGGTATTCAATGGGTGGTAAATAGGTGTTCCCAGGCAACCAACTGTAGACAGGGATTTGCACTAAAACCTTAAACATCCTCAAGGCAGGTGTAACGGAGGTTAAATGTTTTGATTGAGCCATACTTTTTAAACTTTGCATGAGTGTTGCATTGTAGAGCACACAAAGTGAGAAAATGTTAAAGCACAGTTTTTATATTGGGGGGACCGTTTCCAGTACAAGACCTATGCTTGACAGAACACACATGCCCTTGCACTATGATACAAGTGTGTATGAGTTAGCGGACACAAGGCAGCCTAAAGCACAGCAGTGCTGGAAGAGAGAAAAACTGCACCATATGTAACCAGACATGGTACAGTTTTCACTCTCACTGTGACACAACGCAGCGCAGCAACTTTAGTTGCTGTGCCGAGTTGCGTCACATTTTAATAAATTTCCCCCTTAGTTGTTGTAACTGATAGTGTTGTGTAGTAACCAAGGGCTGAGCAATAATGAGAGCTATCTGCAGTTAGAGTCAGAGGGTCAGGCAGGCTGGTGTGTGTCGTTGATACGTACCACAATTTGACGTAGACGTAGACACTTTTAAGACAGAAATGAGCAGTAAAATAATATATAACTCCAACAGCCATACATCGGAGTCAGGATGTGGCTGGTCGGTAAAATCAGGAGGGACCAGACCTACGGGACAGCGAATAGGAAAAAATATTTGACTCTCGAGCTGAGGCTAGTGCATCACATGGGTGGAGAAGTCCTTGGGAAGCAGCTCCTGTGTGACCCAATATAAGGAGGATTTGTAGCATGTAAGCTAGATGAAATAAATGTAAGCAGGGGAGTACATACACTAATGGCTTTTAGGGGGGGACGACATAACTCCAACACCTGTGAAGTCAGAATAAGAATTTTCTGAAGCAAACTGTGTATTCGGAGCACTTTGCAGATAAGAAATACTATCTTATAATAAGGAACAATGAGTTTTAGCTGTGCAATCAAACTGTGGAAGATTAAACGGGCAATGCAAATTGTTATCTTTTAGATAGAAATTTAAAAATAAAGCAGGCTGCTCATCGATAACAACGTCACTGGTTTCTTGTCAAGCACAATCTCATTTTCTTTCCTCCCCAGAGAAGCAGTAGACTTGTGAATTGATCCTATCAGACAGGGAGAATGCAATTTCGTTCTCTTTACCACAGCAGCAATCAGAAAGTGTTGCCAAAAGAACATCAGTGAGCATCGGGAGTCTGTGCGACACACATTCAATTATTCCTACCGGGTTTTTTGTCTGCTCTTCTGAAGACTAAACCATTTGTGACTATGTTGTTGATTTCTTTACAAAGATTCATTTTCGTTTCTGGACCTCTGCCAAAGCGAGTTTAACACAGCAGAGCAGGCACCAACGTGAAACTTAAAAGCCACGAGTTTAAGTTGCATTACTTCATTGACAACGCTTTGTGCTGTTGTGCTAATGAATTTCTATCACTGCCAATCAGTCATTGAGTCAACATGATAGTCTCCGAGTCCCACCAGTAAAACAAATATAAAAATGTAGCCTAGTATTATTGAAGGGGAGAAGTGTGGCTCAGGGGTTAGAGGTGGCAGACCCGGAAGCTAAGATCAGCCCTGGACCAGGGTTCAATTCCCCGCCTCGGCAGGTCTTGGGCTAAAAATTCCACGGACTCAATAATTCTCGCTCCGGTGCCTTCTCGACTCATGGGTTCACACTCTGCGACTCTGGGCAATAGCTTGCTTAATCTCCACTACGGCCTCTCGCGGCGGGATGCCTGGCTTTCACCTTGTGGATACCCTGCCTGGGTTATCTCACAGGGGAATACCAGGACGGGTTCCCTAAGCAAGCGCCAGGAAACCCACTGCGGGTAGCTGTGCGCTATATAAGCTCAAATACATTTACACACATTTACATTCAAAAGACCTGTGGTTTCAGCTTTGGAAATGTCCGCTGGCCAGTGACATTTTATTCTAGTGATTCGAAATAGTGCTTCTTGTGCCACTTGTCCTATTAACTAACATGTGATTTGAGAAGTACAAATCTATGCTTTATATATGTGTTGTACAATGCAGCACACATGCAATAGATGTTTAGAAAGAATATCGGAAACAGAAATATTGCAGGACGAAATATCGTGTCAAGAATATCAAGAACACAATTATTGTGAAGGTAAGTTTCTATAGGTAAGCAAAGTTGAACTCGATATACCTTCTCATATATGTATCCTGACGTTATATATATCTGTGATATGTATGTCTTGAAGGTATGTAGATTGTAGAGTTAAGAATTGTAAATCTATTCTTACCAATTTACACTTACTTTCTCGATATTTTGGTCCTCAATATTTTTGACATGATATTCTGTTCACATGATATTTCTGTATTCGATTTTACGTCAGTGATCGCATGCAATGTCGCAAACACTAGCAGAAAAGAAAATATTTCTTCTTGTCATGCCTGCCTCGAGGAAGCACAGGATGTTGATGCAAATTCCTGTTTACAATTCCTGATAGATAGGGATTTGCATCAAAAACCCATGGGTGGTTGCATGGGAACACTGATGCACAAAATGAGGAATCAATGGAGAACCATGGAGAACGCCAGAGACATGAGGGCTCAAAGTGGGTGGTCCCTTCATCACGGGACAAGTAAGAGGGAATTCTAGCTTTAAATATATTATGATGGATTTATAGATATTATTGTTGTTGGTGATAATTGAATGGGCTATTTATTTCACTTTGTTTTAGGTAACACTAGGAACAGTTTTGCAGTTTAATTACAGACTGGAAGTTTAATTTGGGGTAAGTTCATGATAAATTAGGTCATAATTGGATATTTGTAGTATGTTGGGAGTTAATAAGGGTGAATGTAACTTTGGTTTCAGATTTTGCTAATTATAAGCAACATAATATTCTTGGATATATAATTTGAATATAATACTCGTGAAGAAGGTCAGTATGAGAAGGTATTGTTAAGATAAGGTGTTGCTCAATATTAAAAACACTGGACTATATATTTTTTTTAACACAAGTGGTTATTGGACTTAGGTTCCTAATTAATTTTGTTATACTTTTTCAGGATGGTAGTGACTCATAGGGAAGTGCACAGTTTTTTCACTTGATTGGATCACACAAGGTTTGTTGTACACCTGGTCATTGACACACGAGGTAATGGTTTCTCTCACTACTGTATATTGTATTTATCTTTGGAGAACTATAATTGTAAAGGAAAGTTTTGATCTTGGGTTAGGTCACACCTATTAAGGGTGTAAATATGGGGTCTTCTGTTTTTCATGTTGATTATTTGAATGTATACAATTTGTGAAAAAATAGAATAAAACATACTAAGCAAAATGACATCATAACAACAAAAATCCATTAAGGGGAACTGTAAATTTGATGGATATTATAAGATTGAAGGAAAAACAACACTAAAAAGCACTACGTACCAATGTTAATCTATGGTCGTGGTAGACTGGAACCTAGGTGCAATTTCAGGGGACCCGCAATGGAGCATGGGCTGGATCCCCCAAAGAGGTTCAACCTGGTCGGAGATTCTAGTTTGGGACTACGGGCCAGATTTAGACTTCGGCAGATGGGTTAGTCCATCAAAAATGTGACAGATATTCCCACTGCCATATTATAAGTGCCACTGTATATAATGCACTTGTAATAAAAAGGACAAGATATCTGTCATGTCTCTTAAACGGAAGTTGATATCCTCCAGCTTGACAATATTGAAGGCTGCATACAATAATGAGTTCCACAAAGCTGGATACCTTCTCCTAAAATGGATGTGCTGCCGCGGAGAAGCTCTAAGTGAGAGAAACCTGTTTAGTCAGCACAGCAATGTTGAGCATTTGATGGATTTGCTTGGGTGGTTGATACAAGTCCACCAGAGGTCTGAAAATTTAAAAAGTTTCCTAAACCCCAACTTTTTAGAGTTGTTAGGAGTAGACCAGGTAGACACATTCATTGGTCCTGGGACCTGCGGATGGTGCACTTGGGGTCAAAACTCATTCTGGCAGAGGATACGATCAGGGTCCTTTTGAGGTCTAGTTGCTAATGGTTAATTTGTAATTAAAGAAAAACATCACATGCAGCGTGTTGTGTCCCTGAGCCACAAAGAAGGTCAGCCCGTCACATTGTGTTGGTCAGACCTCTGACTGCTGCCTCCGACCGCACACATCAGCAGATGCTGTTTGGACCACAACCTACAAGCCTTTGTTTGTGGTCCAAACCACATCGTAATCAGGCCCATAATGTTTGTGAATAATTGGTGTGCTCTGAGGCCCTGTTGAATAACAGCATGACTACAATGATCATGGTAGTGTGCAACCTGACTTATTTCTGAATAATCTTCAATACATTTTACACTCCTACCACAGGTCATAATGACTCTTCACAACATAGCAATGTGGATTCAAATTGCACAAGTATGAAACAAAATGGGTGTGGTTTACAAAAAAAATATAAAACATGCTAGTCCCTTTCATTGCAGTTCTTCAATATTCACTTTTTGTGCACTTCCTTTGGTGAGAACACCAAACAATCACCCAGAAAGACATTTTGAAAATAGATCGACTAAGCTTACTGTAATCACATGCAGGGGTTTCATATCAGAGACTAGAGGAGCTAATACTTTACCAATATCTTGGTTAGTTCTTTCTTAGTTGCTCCCATATATTGGTTAAAGACTATACTAACTGAATTCCCTGACTACTGCCTTTCCCCCCCTCAAAGCTATCCTCAATTGCACAAACAGACTAATCACACATACATAAATATTCGACAGAATCATACACGGCCCTCCTTGGATTAAAAGGGTAAAATTTGAGCCTTGTTCTGCCCTTAACATTGGACAAGGACCAACACTTTATTTTCCAATTTACCTTGCATACACAAACTAGAGCTATCTGCTTAAAAACAGGAGTCCGTTAACTCTGAAACTTTAGCTCAACATTCCTTAATTCAAAGCAATTTATAACACATTCTGTTTCAACACTCTCTTAGATAAAAACCTTGTATTACATGGATAAACATCATGCTTACTCACGACTACTCAGCTATCAATACTCTGACACGTCACATCTAAAGAAGCAGCTATGCCCATTGTGTGTGGTTATACCAAGCATAATTTTGGAGCCAATGCTGGGCTCTTTCAGGGATCACGATCATAGAAAAAAATCTCCTAGTGTAACCTAATGTTCTTTGATTTTTTGCAAATGCATTTAAAAGCAAGCTACTACATGCACATTTCCCATAATTAAGGGCAAATACATTTATTTCATTTTCAAAGAAGGATAACTTTGTATCTTAAGTATCAACATTAGGCGATTCTTTAGATATTTGTTATATAAACAAATATCTTAATGATGATGATAATACTGATAATGAGATCACCACAAAGATGCTAAATTGACATGGAAGGGTTATAATGGCACTATAGAAAAATGGTGTGGGGAAAAAACATAGTGCTTTTTTTGGACTGTTCATACTGAGTCACTGCTGTCCTCCGCCCAATGCATGTGTTCTCCCCCCTAAAAACGGCATTAAACCTAATTGGCATATTTAACTTCCCTAGACGTCTCTAATATATGGTACAACATGTAAATCGATGTCTCAAGTGGACTGCAGCTCACATTGTGCCACCACTAGAATGATGGTGCAAAACATGAATGCAAGTCTACCACTGTAACCAGTCTGTGCAATTGTAACACTGCAAATTTGACCTATCAAAACAAACACAAACCTTGATAGGCCTAAACCCTCCTTTTAAATACAAGTAAGTCACCCCTAAGTAGGTCTTAGAGCCCAATAAGGCAGGTGCATGGTATTTAAAAGTAGGACTGGTAAATTCAGATTTGTACAAAATATTTTACAAAAGGTACTTTTAAAAAGTTACTTTTACCTGACTAAAGCCTCTAGATGGACATTTGCATGAGCTTCCAGCTGTCGCACAGGAGCTGAATACTCCCTTTGATGAGCGGTGAACTTTCTCCCAGAGTTGAGACAAAGGGTGTTAGGAGGTTGTCGGTTCTTATGAAAGGAAGACTACATAGGCAATGCCCAGAAACCAAATTAACCTCAAGGAGGACTACCCCGTCACAGGCAGATGTAGCTAAGACCTAGGTTTGCCCCCCTTTGTCCCTCTACTCAGTCAGGCAAAAATCCCAGTGGGGGAGCAGCAGTCCCCAGATCCAGTTTTGAGAGACCACTAAGGAGGGGCTACTCATCTCCCTGGCTACACCTCTAGGGTGGGCACAGGAGAGCTGCAAAGAGGAAGACATATTCTGCTATTTTAGATTTAGGCAGAGAAGGGCACTGTGGGATTGTTTGTGGTAAGGCACACGGGGACTGATGCAACATTGTGTTAGGTTACCTCAGGGAACTATTTCCCTACTCGTTGTGGAGGAGCCAGGAGTCACTTCCAACTTCTGAACACAAATTGACATGACAGAGTGGATGCGGGCAACCGGATGAACACGCTGTAAGCCACACCATCCTCCACTATCAGGATGCTTGCAGGGACACTGCGTGCATGGGCAGAATGGCTGCAGCTGAATTCACGAGCAGGAGCCTGTGAGGCTGTGGCATTCACTACAACCCACCCGTAGCAACAGTGCGGAGGAAGCCTTGCTGCACCTCCCAGATCAGCAGACAGCAGGTCAGTGGGGGCGCAATGGGAAACAACTGCATTGTACCTGCAGGACAACTGGCAGGAAGCCTTAGCTCTACATAGCAGGTCTATGTGTCTACAGTGTGACTGCCATTGCCGACCAGTCAAGTAGTGTTTTAAAAGTGCTTATAAGGGGGGTAGCGCATAAAACCAATTTCTGTGTTATCGATAATCTGCTTAATTAAGGATTCAGCATTGGACAACCTCTCAGCGCCTTCATCACACTGTAGACCGGAGGGCTCATGCAGGCTACCGGCAATGCGGGAGAGACATCAGAAGTCTTGCCATCCCTCCTAGATCTGCACTGTAGCCGCAGGACAGCCGGCAGGGAGCCTTAACACTGACCAGTTCCTGGCTCCTGTCTTCGGCCAGCTGGGCTGCTCATCTGTGTTCTGTGACCGGAGGAAATGCTGACGCAGCACTAAGACATCTCGGGCTGGGCAGCACTACCTCCTAGAATCTGAGCAGGTCAACTGCTTACGATATGTGCTTTTTTTGCCCCATCAGGGACCACCAGGTTTCTCGCCAGGGGGATAAGTGCATGTGCTCCGCTGCCTGTTTGTGCATGAAGCTTTTGTACTACCTGGTAGAGGGTCGATGGGGGGGGAGGGGTTTCTATGCACAAAAGTCCCTTTTTTTTAAACACTTCTGTAATCCCTCAGGGGAGCAGCATTAGAAACCTTTTGGACATTTCATCATATGAAATTATTTGAAAAATACTGCTGCAACCCATCTTAATTCCCCAGTCTTGGTCCAGAGGGTCAAAAAATGCGTAAGGCAAGCAGCAGCCAAGGCTAATCATGCCGCAACTTGAGCAAAGACCTAGGATTGACCACAGAAAATTTGGAGATGGCCAACACAAAGCTCTGTCAGGAAGACTATCCGGGGGGCCTTTGCCGATCTGTACACAAGTATTAGCCAGTCCCTTTTGCACAAATATCTGAGAAATCAGAGATGATTACTTACGTGGGTGATGCTGAGGCTGGGAAATCTAAGGAACTTAAAAATACCTTTTAATCTTCAAAGCCAAATCTGGAATAATATCTGGTGCAGAGGTGATGGAGAGTGTCCTACCAACAGCTGGACAATCTTCTGGCTCAGTTGAGGGTACATCTCTCACTAGTGACAGCAGTGCCTTTTTATAACCTCCACCACAACCCCTGCTGTCTCCCTCACAGAGCCTATCTGGAACACCCACTCCTGAAAATGCTGGGCAGGCAGTACCTGATAACACTGTAACATTTGTAGCATCTGCAGCCCAATCCAAATCTGCGCCTGAATCAACTCAGGAAGACTCCTCTCAGGGCGATAGATTCTTTACTTTGCACTGGGATGCTAAGAGCCTGCTCAACTTAATTCTGGAGGGGATTAAAGAGGTCAAAGTCTCTCAATCAATGGAAATTGCTGCCATACGTGCCCAGGCTTACTAAAATCGAAGACAACATGGCCCGGGTTCTGGCACGACTTAATGAGGCAGAGACTAGGATCTCGCAGCTGGAGGTTCAAGTCTCTATTATGAATGATAAGGTCATCGTTTATCAGAGCCAAAAATCTGCAATGGCGTATAAACTGGAGGAATTGAAGAACCACTCTATACGTTCTAATCTCTGTATCTTTGGCATTCCGGAATGCCTTGAGGGACATCAGACACTACAATGGTTCGACTCTTTCATTTAAAAAAAAGTCCTCCCGTAACATAATGGGGATTTGACTCTTAAGAGGGCCCATCGTGTGCCTGCATATCTTCCTCCTAATGCCACATTCCTGCAGACAATCCTTGTTAATTTCAGTGATGATAGGGTTAAGGAACAAATTCTATCCAAGGCAGTGAAGCAGCAACAGTTCACCTCTTCGGATGTACCAGTATGACGCATTTTTCCTGATATGTCTGCCTCTGCAGCCAAAAGGCGGAAAGAATTTGGTAAAATGTTGTATTTATTTAAAGAACAGGGGGCACAGGCAATGATCGCACAACAAAGAGCATCTAAAAGGTATATTTTATGTATTCTGCAATGTCCCTCAAGCTCAGGAACTACTGCAGTAAATTTCTTCTAACAAGACCTAATTTCTTAGTTTAGGGCTCTTAGGTAGTTGCTATAACTAGTTGCATATTTTCTTTCTTGTCTGTCTTTTTCCTTTGTGAATCGGTTTTTTAGACAGCCTTCTGGGGCTTATTTCTTCTCTTTTCTGAGTCCTTTTCTTTCTTTTCTCCACATCCTGGATGAGGGGGGTGGAGTAGGTAGGCCGGTAGAATATGGCACAAGGTCAAAGTGCCAGTTTTGGGGAGGGGGGTAAGCCTGTCAGCAGTTGTGAGCAGGGACAATGGACTACTCACCGCAGATTTTCGGGGGGGGGGGGAGTTCAAGGGGGAGGTAGGGTAGAGGGGGTTTGTTGAAATGAGAAGCAAGAGGGAAATATAGATCAATTTTTAAAATCCAGATTCATCCGAACCCTATTCGCAAATCTATACCCTGTCAGGGCAAGTGCAGGATCAATGATAGATCCTGGGGGCCTACCCCAGCAAAGTTCAGCTTATTTTGTGACCTCTCTTGAACCAAATAGTGCAGCATGCAAATGGGTAAAAAGGAAATCCTAAAGGTGGTCTCTTTTAATTTCAACGGCCTCAATAATAAAAAGAGAATGCGGGCTATTGCATCATGGATTAAGACGGACAACCCGGCTGTTATTTTAAAACAAGAGACCCATATACTGGATGGGAAGTTAGCAGATTTCTCTATGTTTAGATCCTGGGCAGCATATCAGGGCTTCTCCTCCTCTTCCGAGACACATCATGGCACAGCGATGTACTTGGGCAAAAAATTTCAAGCAGAGGTGGTGAACTTTGTAAGTGGTCAGAGAGGAAGGGCGACCTGTAAGTTGCGGAACAGATACCTAACCTTTGCTAGTATTTACACCCCAGTAGAGGAAAATCCTGTGCCATACGAAGAGTTTTTTCAATCCTTAATACAAATTACCGGTGAAGTTATTACAGGGTGAGATTTTCTAGCATACCCATAAATTGATTCCTCAGTCATTTCTAAAAAAACAATGAAAACCTAAAACTTTTAGAAATATTCAAAATTATAGTAAGACTCTGGATATAATCGACCCCTGGAGGCTAGCATTTCCAACTAAAATTGCATATACCTGTTTTTCGGGCAGATGCCGCACTTCCTCATGTATCGATTTTTTTCTTATATCCAAGTCTTTGAATTTTAGTCAGCCGAAAATCCTTCCGAACGGATTTTCGGATCATGCTATGATTATTTTAGAGATTGAGTTAGGTCAAATCTCACCTCATTCTAAGAGATCGACTCTAAATAGGCAATACCTATCGGAAGAAAGTTGGGTGCTACTTTATAAAACAGAGATAAAGGAGTTTCTTGCAAGAAATCATGGGACGGCTCCTCCCCATAATGTCTGGGACTCTCTTAAGCCATATATTCGTGGTCTGGCTATAGTGAAAGATGCTGAAAGTTTTAGAAAAGTTAAAGAAAAAAGCAAATCCTAGAACAGAAGGTTCAGAGGTGCTACGATAGCCTATTTAGAACTCCCTCAGCCCCCACGCAACAAAAACTTGACCAGGCCAAAAAGGCTCTTAGTGAGGCCTATTATTTAAAATATGAAACCTTTAATAGTAATCATAGATAAAAGGTATATGAAGAGAGTAATTACACCGGGAGGTTCCTTGCATGGCAGACTCAGGAGCAGGCTGCAAGTAACCGGATTAGTATATTGAGATGTCCTGTAACTGGTATCCGAAGTGAAGATTCGGCTAATATAGGGGACATAATGTTGCAACACTACAGGCGTATTTATGGTCAACAACAATCAATAGAGAACACATCCCTGGAAAAGTTCCTTCGGGAACTGAAAATTCCGGTACTCACTGAGGCCGATAACAATAATATGATGAGCTGCTTCTCTAAAGAAGAACTGGGGGATGTCATAAAAAACCTCCTGCATGGTAAAGCCTGTGGACCAACTGGTCTCTCTGCGGAATTTTTAAAAACATTTTCAGGGGCTGTGTCAGAATTGTTTTGGCTGATCGCTAATTCAATATTGGAGGGAGGACCAATACCAGCTTCATTCCAAAAAGGGAATGTAGTCAGCTTTTTAAAAAAGGAAAAAGACTATGAAGACCCTAATTCATATTGCCCAATTATACTTTTAAACTCTGATTATAAGATCATCACTAAACTTTTAGCCAACAGATTTAATACAATAGTCTTGAACCTGATCCATTCTGATCAAAATGGTTTTATTGCAGGGAGACAGCTTGAAACTAACACATATTATTTAGCAGCAGCGCTAGATTATTTCGAAACCAAGAAAATACCAGCTTTGGTCCTTCTGTTAGACTCAGAGAAGGCGTTTGACCTCATGGTCTGGGAGACCATGGGGCATATTATCAATGGGGTTTATCTCCGCTTTTTTGGCTTTAAAAGCCAATAAAGCGGAGATAAAATTATCTCCCTATTACCTAGCTGTCGCTAACACCAGTTATTGACAGCTAGTAGGAGATAGCGACCATCTTGGGCCCCACTTTGCATGTCCGTGATATTTATCACTAATGACATGCAAAGTGGGCGTGCCAAGATGTTAGCGACTGGAAACAGTCGCTAACATCGCTATCTCCTATTACCAACTTTTGGAGATATTCGCGCTAAGCGCAAATATCTCCAAAAGCTAACACCTGCCCTGAGCAGTTCTTAGCCATGTTATCCAATAGGGGGTGGATAACATGGCTAAGAGCATTAGCTCGGTAATGCATGAATATCGCTGACTTTTCAGCGATATTCATGCATTGCGGCCGATTTTTATCGCATTTGCGATAAACCTTGGTAATACCAAGGTTTATCTGCGATAAAAATCGCCGCAGCTCAGCGGTAAATTTTTGTCTCTAACCAAGCAATAGCGATAATTATCGCTATTGCTTGGTAATATGCCCCTATATTCTATATCCTCTCTAGGTTTCGTATACCTCCCCAGATCACAGGGCTGATTCTGGGAATGTATCTCAACGCAGAAGCCAATGTTATTGTCAACGCCTCTAAGGTTGGACAAATTAGTGTTAAACGGGGGACCAGAAAAGGTGCCCACTGTCCCCCGTTTTATTTGCTTTTTATATTGAACCTTTGGCTATCCCTATCTGAGATAGCACAGATATTCATCCCCCCTCTACCTACTATGGGGAAATTAAAACTATATGCTGAAGCTATTATGCTCATTATCAATTGTGATAAGGGGGGGTTCAAGCAAAAGTTTTTGAGGTCTTCGAGCAGTTTGAAAATAGCAATAATCCAGTGTGGATGCGAGCCCGTTGCCCTACACTCACAAATCTCCAGCCTGTACGATTAAAATTTTGCTCCGCTCTGCTGAAAGTAGAGGAAGTTTTGTACCAGTGGAACTCACTCCCGTTTACTATCATGGGGATGGTCTCATTGATTAAGGTGTCTGTCTCATTGATTAAGGTGTCTGTTCTCCCATTATTTAAATTTTTTATTTTTGGCAATTACATGTGTTGTAACAGCACCTTTCTTTACTAAATTGGAGTCCATGTTTACATCTTTCCTTTGGGGAAAGAAACCCCCCGAATTGCACTTAGCACTTTATATGAGGAATTGGAGAATGGTGGGTTAGCCTTCCCTAATCTAAGGGATTATTATTTTGCATATTTTACACAATATATGTATAGGTTTAAGTCGGAATTGCACACATTGCAAACTATTTTATGAATTTAATTTGCAAAGAGCACCAGATACGCTGTCCATAAAAAATTACGAAATCGCCCAAATTAGTGCGCTATAAGTGTATGCAGTGGTTCTTTCATGAACGTCAGGACTTTTTTAGAAGATACACAATCCCAGTAATCAATTACGCAAACCCTTTCTCCAAATTCACTTCAGTATTTGGGATTAAAGAATCAACTGAAATTACTCAAAAATGGTCTAATGCCGGCTTTCGGAAAATCTCTCATTTTATGACGATCGATAGGTGGCTAAACAATTCCGAAATGTATGATTTAATTCTGAATGATTTCCTTCTTCTTGGGTCCTATAATATCCTTTTCAAGTTCCTTAGTAATCTGGACCTGATACAGATTAATAAACGTAAAAAGCTGGTGTTTGCACTAATCGAAGAAATCACAGTTAGGAAACCCGGGACTGGAGAAAACATTTAGCCCCTATCAAAGGTCTGGACCTCACTGAGAAAGCAATAATAAAATGGGAAAAACACGAAGAACTGGATGTCACAGTGAGTATGTGGTCCAAAGTAAATAACTCAATTTCAGTACATTACGGGGGCCTAACTGCCATCTGATGCTATTCTTTAACAAATGGCTTTCATACAGAACCCCACATTTTTTATCCAAGGTCTACCCTAGCCAACCTAGTCAGTGTTTTGGCTGCTTAAATCACCCGACAGCCAATTGGACGCATATCATATCACAGTGCCCTTTAATTCAGGGGTTCTGGAACAATATTTTCCGTCATTTGGAGGCTGAATGTTCAATTAGATTCTATCAATTGGCTGAAAATCCTTGGCTATGAGCCCTCTCTATTATATATTGCAATGGCGGTTGCCAGGTCACTCCTGCTTCAAAGATGGTGATCAGGCCTGGTACCAACAAAATATAAGAGGGCTCGGAAAATGAAGCAGGTTAGAAACAGTGACCGTTTGTATGCACTGCGAAGTGGGGGATTAGGAAGTTTGAAAAAGTTTGGGAGGCTCATTTCGATTAAATTCCAAATAAGAGCTTAAATCCTAAAGCTACTTCTAATATGTTGACATTTTATGTGATGGTTCATGTGTTGACAGAATTGTATATTTTTTTGCATTTGTATGTTTCTTTGCACTTTATTGCACTATAGACACTTATTATATAGCACTTTATTGCACTATCGTCAACTTAGCTTCTGTTTAACAGGTAGTCAAGGTCAGGAAACATTATTCATGCCACACATGTCTATATTCTAGAATAGTTGAATGTACCTATTGCACTACAGACACCTTAGCTCCTTCTAAAACAGGCAAGTGACGTTGCATTTGGTCTTTTTTATGCCAAAACACCATTAGCAGCCATATTTTCGGCTGTACCTTGAAGTTGAACTCGGATTTACATTTTAATGCACTATGGCCACTTTAGTTATTGTCTTTTCAATGATAATATGATACTGTATCTGGTCTCTAATGTTTTTCCTAGTCCAAGGCGTTCTAGATTTACTATGTATTTTTCTTGTTGACTTTTTATGCTGTATTTGGTTATTATGAAATGCATTATTACCGGACATTTATAGAGTGTTACATGGATGAATTTGTAAATTCTTGATGGATCTAAAAAAACAAAAAAAAACACAAATTGAAATGAGGAGGACGGAAGGACTGACCTGTGAGGAGACCTGAAAGGCTGGGCATGTTCCTATCTGTGCCCACAATAAAAAAGTGAACTGCAAGGCTTATCTCCTTTTAAGCCACAGGAACACAACAAGCTGCTAGAAGCCCTTTCCTTTAAGAGCTCAACTAACTAGTTTCAAGTGGATATACCCAGACCCTGCTTATGGCTTCTGCAGGAGTGAGTCTTCACCCCAAATGCTGTTCCTGTGGTCCTGGGACCCATTCGCTCTGTCAACGTGTACTCCTCCTAACATCCTCAGAAACCTGACACATAAAATCTTTTTGGGGTCTAGAGACCTTCTGAGAACTGGAACAAACCTGCCAAGTCAATCTGATTAAGGTGCAATGCCGGTGGGGCAATATTTCAGCATACTCGCACTCATAGCTTTTCTGCAGCAGCAAATCCGATCCACCGGGATATCATGGAGAGGCTATATGGTCTTGTGAAGCCCTGTTTGGCTACAGCTTTCAGCCTTGCCCCTCTGGAGGAAAATGTGCTCCATGAAAGGGTACTAAGTCTAAAGGTAGAAATATTTTTGGGGGAAAATTGCCAAATGTATCCAGATGGTGAGAGACATTCCATGGGTGCAAGATTTGAATTTCTCCCCATTCGAGATTTCCCACCAAGCATCAACGACTTCAACAGGACCTTATCGAACAGCTATCTGGCTTTGTTGAGCCCCTCTTGGCCACAGCATATTGCCTTACCCAGCTGAGAATTTTTGAATTCCATTCCAGAGACTAAATCAGAAGGTAAAACTTTGACCGAGCCGCACCTGGTTTCTGTATTCAACGCACACTCAATTGCAGTTGACCCTGAATCCAAGCGTAGGTATTAGTCAAGTGCAACCAAATGACAGTGGGTGGCATTTATTGCTTTTAGGTGTTATTTTTATGTTATTCTTTAACAATTCATATTTCTGGTTCACGTATTACATTGTTGTTGTGTTGGTGTACTTTTGTTCATTACATTAATCTCTATTTTATTAATTTGCATTTGGGTGTGTATTATGTTGTCATTTCAACTTTTTAACTCTTAGTTTTTCTAAATACTTTACACATTTTGGAATATTGTGCATGGTGCAAATGTCTAACAACAATAACAGTAAAACTAATAACAACAAAAACAATATTACTATAACATAACTGTAAGAGGTTTATTTTTGGTTCAAGATCTGGATGTTGCTGCAAAAGGGTGATTTTTGAAACATCCTTAAGAAAGTGTACTTTTTATGAATAAGCGCTCTTCATTATACAAGTTATCAAAGGGTCCTGTAATGATTTAGGGCAGATAGTTTCCATTATCCATTAATCACATCACAAAATGGAAATCAAAAATGAAAATGCAATGTAAGCATATGTTGGCTTTAAATTCTTCTTACTTCATTTGAAATGTGACAGCTCAAAAAAGTAAATACACCTAATTCATCATCCTGAAGATTGAATGATACTTACAGGTAGATAAAACGGTCATTGCTTTTAAGTGAAGAAACTGATGAGGATATGATAAATTAGGTATGGGAAATTGCTGACGTTCAATTGTAAGAAACAAACTTTAAACAACATGAATGAGGTATTCCATTTTGTGTATGGGCTAAATCATAGGGCTTTAAATACTAGTTATCAATCGTTATATTCGTGACTTGAGGCTGCAGTGTGGTACTGGATCATGCCTTCTCTCACATCACAATGTTTTACCTCTAAAATCCTACTTTGTCTAGAAAGTAGTCTTTCTCTGCAGAGGATTTATGTGGAGTTTCCAAAGCACAATTGTCCATATCTAACAACTATGGACATTGTTTAAAAAAAGTATCTGAACAGATGGAATGCATTGTTAATAGTGAGAAAGAGACCTTTTTCTCAAAGAAAAGCTAGGGCAATGTTATCTTGTGGTTGAATTTCTGACTTTGTAATGTGGACACAAAGCACTTTATTTCCCTTTGCCTCAAATTTGCAAATGTTTAGTATAAATGTGTTCAGTTATGTAGAACCATGTAAATGTACATATTGCCAAGTAAAAACTGACTGTTTAATGTGCTGTTCTAATTAGCTACTCCCATAGCAACTCCCAAACACATCCTAGCTTCTTTAATGTGGGCTCAACCATAACCAAATACACAATAACGTAAAGTGGGCTCAACCATAATCAAACACATAAAAATGTATAATACAATTTTATAATATTTTATGTATATATATAAATATTAAATTGCTCAAATAATGCTCTCAGTGGAGGACTCCAAAGAATATATGTCTGTGGCTATAACAATGTTCTAACAGTGACAAGAACAAAATAATTCGATATGTTAGAAATGCCATTTAGGCATGGCAACAATACAGCCTGAAGGAGTTAAACAGAAGTGCATAATCAATACCACACCACTTCTCAGGATTTAAACAAGATATCTTGCACACTAATTTATGAAAACACATCAGGAAGGGTTGTCCTGGACAAAGTGTCTCAAAGTCTAGCGGTCCTTTCAAACAGTTAATGAATGTAGAGAGAACTATGTTTGCAAACCTGTAGGGACAAAATAATTCTACTCGTTTGAAAAGTGATTCAACAAGGTCTGATAAATATGGTTCAGGTTAGAATTGT
Organism: Lissotriton vulgaris; assembly: GCF_964263255.1. Classification (NCBI taxonomy): domain Eukaryota; kingdom Metazoa; phylum Chordata; class Amphibia; order Caudata; family Salamandridae; genus Lissotriton; species Lissotriton vulgaris. The sequence goes on from NC_141685.1 coordinate 1,477,216,815, forward strand.
TGGATCTCTTTAAATATATTCTTTAAACAAATCTCTGGTTTGATTATTACGTCTACACTCTAGATTTTCTTCCTTGATTGAAATTGTTTAGGAATCGAGAGGGTATAAATGAATACCTCTAGTAAAACACTATGCTATAATTTACTGCAAACACATACCAATCAGATGCATTATCATTACTAAATTTTGTCCTAATTCAACAGAATATTTTTCTTGTTTTTATTTGTCACTACTAAATTGTTTTTATCTCATACTTTCATTTTGTAACTGTTCCCTATACACTGTAACTGTGGTGATTTCTTTTCTTCTTTTTTGCCTTCTGAGAATTTAATGTTGGACACATGCATTGATGTGAGTTAGGCAGCCATACGTTTTGTTTCTCAACTTATTAAGTGTAAATTCAATGCATCCTACACAAATACATTGTGATATATTCCTATAAAACATGAAACAGTACAGCTCCAGTTGGAAAACATGTCTTCTGTCCATGTTGGGAACATTGCAATTAATAATACTTGAAAGCACCTCTTGGGACCAGATGTGTCTGCTGCCATCTAGCCCAAGTCTAGCGATAATATGCAATCCATTATAAACAGACCGAGAAAAATATTGAAGTTTTCATTTTTACTTTCCAGAGCATCATTTTCTTTTATACTTCACTTCTTTTTCAACAAAGAGTACAAATGCATTTGTTATTATAATAACCTGTCAATGTGAATCTTTCCTGTGAGAGGAAATGTGTTAAAACCATCAACTAAAGCATCAAAGTAAGAAAAGAACAATTATATTCCCACAAGAAGGACTGTGTTTAAAGCAGATGTTATGAGGGGTGGGGTGTTCTAATTAGCTTTTTCTAACACACATATTTCCTGGAGCTCTTATAAAACCCAGATACAAATGATAACTTTACGCAAATTACTTTTGAACTGTCATTTGAGAGTATGTTTCAAGATTAGTGAGGGATTTCTTTGCCATGCATCTGCATCTATGTCAAAAAGAAATACAAAGCATATCACTGGACACTGATTGCATCACTGATTTAAATGGGAAGTCTTAAGATTGTTAATTTAGTCACAGTGATGTCTTTTTCACCAAAACCACTTGGTAAATCGGAGTGATATCACATGTTTTGACAACATGTCCATTGATTTAGCAGGAGCCATCAACTTTAATAATGATGAAAACAATAAATCAGCAATTTTTATATGAGTTCAGAATATCATGAACCTTTTTAAAGGCTGTTTTGTTATTCCAGACTTACTTAATCATATGTGATTATGCCTAATATTCTGGTGGTCTACTAAAAATGATTGGGTGCAGCCATCATTGGGCCCTATCATTACATACAAACAATCGAATGCCTGGGTGCCGCAATCTTGAGAAAGACTTCTGCTAATACTGAGAGTGAGGAATGCCCTGCATGGCTATCGATTTGAAGGCAGTATTAGCCCTACTTTATGTTCCCAATTTTATCAGACTTTTGTACTTGCAAATCTTCAAGATATTCAGGACCGCTGGAAATAGCCTATTCTGCAGACGCCCGTTTTACACATTATTATGGATTTGTCTGTGGCCCTGGATATCGGGAGTTAAGTGTGTAGATATTAAGCCTACTTGCTTGAAAGACATATTGAATTAAATCACTAAGCATGTTTTGTAAAGAAAGGATACATTCTAATATGTTGCTTGATGAAGTAGCTTTTAGTTCATAAATAATGGCATCATTAGGAAGCAGATCTATGTAATTTGGCTTACATTTTTCTGCAACAAAATCCAAGCCCATCTGTTAAATATCACTCACAAAGGAAGCGTTCACTTCGCCCATAAATGTTGGTTCAAAGGGATCTATCTTGGTCTAACTTGCAATGGAATCCGTGCTGGGCTTAATATTGGACTAATATAGAGCTGGTTCAACAAATAAGTGAAGATAAATGTGTCATTTGCTTTTACATCATTGCCTAGATTGACGTATACTTTTTTTGGGGAGTTTTATATAGCGTGAACTCGACCCGAATGTATCAGCGCGCTTTACATGAGCACTAGCTGCGTTACAGATGGACACATTCATTTTGTTAAGCATGGGGAGATTAAGTGATTTTCCCAGAATCACAGGATGTTGAGCGTCCCTGCCGAGACTCGAACCCGGTTCCCAAGCTTTGAGGTCGCTATACGCAGCAAAAAGACAGGCAGAAGGGGATACCGTAATCTCTACAGCAGTAGCTGCACGGCACCGCCGCAATGCTGCCCTGGTTATATGGCCGAGATACCCGCCACCCCCTCTCAACACAATCCCCAAAAGGAGGGAAACCGGAAACAGTTCTTGAAGTTTTTGGAAGTGGGATGGAGTGACCATCCCGGCCGTATTTATTAAAAACAAAATTAAAACATTAAACGTTTCATGTTATGTACAATTTCATTACCATATTGCGATGTTTGGCTAACCTTAACAGATTCTCTAATACAGAGGTTCTCCTAGCCGAACTAGCATCCTACAAAACATTTCTTGACATATTGAAATTGTACAACCTAACGTTTAAGGGCCAACGGCAAGGTCATAACCGGTGTCAAGATCCCTAACCAGACTTACCCCTCCCACTTGGGCTGGGCGACAGCACGGAGGCGTACCTCAAGTGCAACTATTACCAATTTCCCTTGACTTGACGGGGGCACCTAAAGACTCGACGCCAGTTAAAGGTCGTTCGAATACTCGTGTGAGGTATCTAGAAGGTACCGTAGACCTTATCCCAACCCCACACAACTTACCGCATCTGCCGTCGCAGATGTCACTGGCCCCGGGAAATTCCCCAGGAGGGGGCTGTAACCCCTCCTACAAAGGAAGGGGCCTTGACCGCCTTTCCTTTACTTCCGGCGACCCATCCTTAGAAGGGACCGCCTCCCCATTGAGGGGCCAATGGCCACCTCTCCCGAGCGCTCCCATCCGTGTTGGGTGACGCCCACTCATAGGGATCTACTAATTAGTGCTCACCGATCATGACCTTACCGCCACAGGCCCGGATAGTTGACCGGCTATCCGGGCCCCCCACAAAACTCCTAGCTAAAGGTCATGTTCCAACGTTTTTAACCATGCTAAGAAGTCTCCTATGAGTAACTCATTTCCCACCCGAGACAAATGCACACCATCCCCTAGATACATACTGTCATCATTAATACAACCGTGCGAGATAGAATGCAATGTCCTGGAACGAAACAACCTACTCACTTTGTTATTAAGTTTTCTAACAGAATGGTTCAAAGCAGGGATCGAAACAGCCCCCCGCCACACTTTTCGTGGGATCATATGAGACCACGCAATTACGCACCCCGGAACTTTCCTCGCCAACCAACTTACAGTGGAAAGCATTGCCTCCAGGAGAAGTCGTCTACCGGTGGTGACCAAATCATTGCCCCCTAAATGTACTATGACTATAGACGGCGGTGACCTCGTCCGCCCTAACAAACCCTCAAAAAATGCCTGAAACTGGTCAATACAGAGACCGCCCCTTCCGTAGAAGGACATTCTGTACCCGTATTCCCCAGCCACGTGAATCATGTCACCTGCTTCGAATACGTCAGCGGCACGCCTCACGTATGAGTGGCCCACGACCCACACCTCCTTTCTCACAGCCGGTGATGTCTGACCGCTGGCCTGGTGTTGGGTCGACTGCATAGTCCGCCCCGCCTCGAAGGCTTGCGTAACTGAAAACCAAACAAAAGACAAGAAGCGTGAGTACATTATTACAGCTTCACAACATGTGCAACCGCACATACCTCTTATAACAATTGGAGGACCAACGCCCCACTCGTTTTACTTGTTCCACATTAAGACCCCTGGCTGTAGCTTCAGTGGCAGCCCCTATCCGAAAGGAATGGGTCCCAAACTCACCCGGGTCCAAGCCCGCTGCGGTAATTGACATCGCGAGCACCCGCTGAAACTGAAACTTCGTCAGTGGGGTGGCGTCCGCGTGTCTCAACAATGTCCCCCCCCATGATGCCACCCTTCGTGCTAGGTAATCTTCTAAACACTGCACCGGACACATGGAAGACCCTGAAATCCTGCGAATGACTATGCAGTCTCCCACCCCACCTTGATCGGTTTTTGACTTGACAAAGGATACAGTCATCGTCTCACCCCTGATCTGAACGTGTTCCCGGCACAAACCCCCCACCACATCCCGCTTGTTCCTTGCTACCAGCTCACTTATCCTCATTGCCCCGTGAAATGCAAGCGTAAAAGCAGCTCGGAACAAACAGGCCTCGAACTGAGACGAGCATGTGGCGGGGAGTGTGGCCAGCAACTGGGACAACCTATCCAGACCTATCGGGCGCCTCTCATCTACTTTGCGACCCTCAAGGCGTTGCCACCCACGCAGCGCTTTCTGTACCACAAAAGACGCTGTCGGGTCCTGGATATTATGCGCCCTGGCAACAAAGGAAATGGCAGCACGATGCCTCTGGGCTGTAGCCACCGACTTCCCAGCCTTACGCAAGGACATCAGAAAATGTACTACCCAATCCTCATGCCCCCAAAGCCCCCCTCTCTCAGTCCCCAAAAAGGCTAAATAAGCCCGAAACGCCCCTTCGTATGCCTTCCTCGTCCTTGGTGCTAGACTCTCTCCCACGAGGTAACGAAGTTCGGGGCACCGAGAGACCAGAGAGCTTCGGGAAAGGGTGCTGGCTCTGGGTCCGCTGAGGGAAGGAAACCCAAGAAAGCCTGCATTTGAAAACGAGACAGTGCATCAGCAGCCTGATTCATCACCCCTGGGACATGTTTTGCTCTGAATACCACGTTCAGTTGCATACACAGTAAGACAATTTCTTTAAGCAGCCTTAAAATCATTTTACAACGTGCTGCCTGACTATTGATGCATTCTACAACGGTCATATTGTCAGACCAAAATATGACAGAGTGATTTCTGAATCCATCGGGCCAGGTTCTGAGGGCCACCAAAATGGGAAACAGTTCAAGGAAAGCAATATTACTCGTCAGCCCCTCTTCATGCCACCATGTTGGCCACCTTTGTGCCGACCATTTTGTGCCGAAGATGGCGCCGAAACCCATGCTTCCCGCTGAATCCGTCCATAGACCAAGCTCTTCAGAGGACAAGGCCGGTTTGTTCCAGACGACTCGACCATTGAAATCCGCCAAAAATGCTAACCAAATACGCATGTCTTGGCGGACCTCGGCCGATAATCTCGTGCGATGATGACCCTCTTTTAGGCCGACCATCGCCTGGGCAATTGAACGGGAGAAGGGGCGGGCCATCGGGATCACCCTCAGGGCAAAATTCAACTTCCCCACCAATTGCTGCAATTGATGCAGCGTAACTTTAGATGCAATAATACACATTTGCAGGGCTGCCCTGAATTTCGACACTTTGGCAGCTGGTAAACGAAAACAACCCTCACTAGAGTCCAACTCGATCCCGAGAAACTCGAGGCAAGTCGTGGGACCCACAGTTTTACCTGGTGCCAATGGCACGCCAAATTGATTCATTAGAACACAAAATTCAGTCAAGGCCCGGGCACATTCATCATCCCCAGCGGCCCCAAGGAACAAAAAGTCATCGAGGTAATGCATCACATTTCGAAAACCCGTTTTCTTCGTGTAAACCCATTGTAGAAAACTACTGAATTTCTCGAAATATGCACAAGATATAGAGCACCCCATCGGCATACACCTATCCATGTAATACGAACCTTGAAACATGAATCCCAAAAGCCGTTGGTCTTCCGGGTATACCGGGAGCAAACGGAACGCTGACTCGATATCTGATTTCGCCATCAGCGTCCCGGGCCCCAGGCGATTCAAAATGGCTACGGCCTCATCGAATGATGCGTACCGCACCGAACATATCTCTGGATCAATTGCGTCGTTTACAGAAAGGCCTTGAGGCGCTGATAAATTGTGAATCAATCGAAACTCACCTGGGTCCTTCTTGGGGACCACCCCTAAAGGAGAACAAACAAAATTCTGTACCGGGGGAACACTAAACGGGCCGGCAACCCGACCTCGGGTAACCTCTTTCCGGATCTTATCCTGTACTACAGTTGTATGCTGCAAGACGGACAGTTGGTTTTTGCACGACCCGACACCCTGAAAGTTCCCCACCGGGATGCGGAAACCATATGAAAAACCGTTTCGTAGCACCCCAGCTGAAGTACGATCAGGGTATTCGCTGAGCCAGGGAATCATCGCCAGGGTATCAATCGGGGTTGGTAAAGGCGCCCCTCGGACTATATTAGACCTGTTTGGCGCCCCCTCTACCCCCATTTTCACCCGATTTTGCTCTGCACGAGGACTCAGGATGGGGTGCCCCACAACCACTACATTCGTGTTTGAATTTACAAGATCCCGGGGGCCTAGTACATTTACTTCTGTTGAAATTGAAACAGAAACCTCTCTTCCCTGTATTGCCGGCGGGTCTCGGGTAATCGTCTGAACCCGTACCCGACCGAAAGGGCGTCCCCCCATTTTGGCGGGAGGACTCACCAACAGTACTCCCCACCAACGGCACTTTCAACATCCCCGACTCTTTCATTTTATTCCATGTCAAAGAATCGTAACAGTCCCAGGTTAAACTGTTGTTATGCTCCATCGCTTTCCTGAAAAGGTTGTCATAACAGAACCATTGGTTACCTTGGTGCGATGTCGAGTACCCCATAATTCGTGACTGATATACTGGAAATTCAGGGAGCAATTCAGGCCTACGCTCCCCCAAAATTGACGTAAAAATTCCCCAAGCATTACCCCAGTTGCCAATATTCTCATTCACTTTAAAGGCGGCCATTTTTGCGCGCCAAACACTTGGATGCATCAGATCCTTTTGGCCCTTAACAGTTTCAACCTCATAATGATCAACGAGCAAGGAGAAAATGTTTACGTATTCCCCCGCCCAAATCTTTTCCTTTATTGCCAAAGGAACATGTTGCCCCAACTTTTCTCTACGAGAGGGTGTTGACTCATCCCTTGCGATCGGCAATGGCCGCTTACCTGCACCGGACGCTGCCTCCGCCACTCGTGGCTTGTCTATCACCGCATCCGACGCGGGCACCTTGGCTGTATCACGTTTCTCGCGCAACTGTTTAATAAGTGCTTGCGCTTCGGCAGCCGTGGCGCCCTCGCTACTGTCCCCCAACCACGCCGCTAACTGTGCCGCCAACTCGGGAGGCATATCTTCAGTGGATGTCGGGGTGACTACTACGGGAATCGGATTCCCCTCCTTCGGTACCGGGGCCGGTACCGGGGCTGGCGCCTCGAGCGGGGAACAGGGAACCGGGACGTCTCCCCCGACCGGCCCCCTTCTCGGCCTCTTTGGCTTCCCTCCGGCCGGTGGACGCCCCGATCCCTCCTCGCCGTCTCGCTCCGCCAACCGCTTCTTAATTTCGGACATGTCCTTCATGAGGGCCCGAACCAACTGGTCAGTCGACATTCTCTTCGCGCCTTTCTTGGGCATCTTTTCAGACGAAGTATCTAGAAGACAAAAAGAGGGATTAAAACGCTCAAAATTGGCTCTTCGTTCTGTCCCGAGCTCACGTGCAGCGAGGAGGTGCAGCTTCAGAGCACAAGAACAAGAGGATGTCTTCTGGTCTTGCGTCCCTTTTTATCCGTCTTCAGGGCGGGCGTATACCCGCCCCTGCCTGCCCCGAGGGCGTGGCTGGCTGCGTCGGTGTCTAGGCCAGCCCACTCTAGGGCGGGAACGAGCGCGCCCCAGCTACGCCGCTTCGGGCATACCAGCTGAGACGCGCCTCCCGCCCAAAAATGGCTTCCCGGGGGGACCGAGGCACTCGGCCATACGTTCGGGGGGACCGAGTTGGTCGCCCCTTTCCATGGGTTCTGCAAGGCGGGTGGAAAAGGACAGCCTTGCAGGACCATGGCGGACAGACTTTCCGTCCGCCGTGGTAACGTTGGGATTCCCACCGCATCCTAATTTGGTGGTGGGAACTTTCTGTTTGATGGTGAAAGGACCGCCACCGCGGCCCGGTGGTGGCGGTCCTTCTGCCATCATAATGAGCCCCTTATTGCATGCACTGCATGAATATTTTGTAGTTCTGGCCCCATATTCAGTGGGATAACAAGTTATTATTTCACTAGAAGCAAAACAAAGCTGACAAGATATGGCGAGATGAAAGGAATAACTACACAAATCACTTGGAGATGGTTTTAGACATGTACGGTTTCTGTTTGATATTCAAGTAAACAGTTAATCCTTATTCATAGTGGTCACAAAGAAGGCCCCCTCGAGCTACTCTGCCACTGACTCTAAATACATATTTTAACCCTCAACTTACACAAGACTGTCTTCTGGTCGTCATTTTTTAATTGTCCACAGTTGCATGTTACGGTGATATGTAAAATAATTCTACACTGATATTACGAACCTATTTATATAATTTTTATCAGGGGTGTCATTTACGAATTTTGTCCGAAAAACACACTTTCCTTGAATATCTGAAAATCAGGAAGTTAACTAACTCGTATCATTAACACTTGATCTAGCTCTCAAAGAAAACTATACTTGTAGTCCAATGGAGACAGCTTAAACATGTGATAAATCTACGTCCCATATGTAACACATGTAATTTATTTAATAGCATACCGAGTTACATAGTACTTGTCACCTATTACTTCAAATCTAGGCCTAGATGTATCAAGCCTTTTGCGTTTCGTTAAGGCCGAAATTCGCAGCATTTTGGCCTTAACGAATCACAAACGGACATTTTGCATCTTTTGGCATGTATGTAAAATTAGCAAAATAAGGAATCGCAAAAAATTGCGCTTCCTTATTTTGCTTAAGCATTTAAGGAATCACAATTTTGCGATTAAATGCCATGTATGAAGCTTTTTAAAATTGCGAATTCAGGTTACAAAAATCGCAAATTAACACCAAATTCCTAATTTTTCAAATAAGGAATTTTTAAGAAATCGCTAAAAAATAACGATTCCCTACATACATCACATTTTGCGATTTCCAAATAGCGATTCGTTAAAAATCGCTATTAAGAAATCGCAAAAGGTAATGTTGATACATCTAGGCCCTAGTGTCCTTGCACAATGGTAATTGGTGGCAAACTATATTTGTTTTGTCACAGAGAGCACTAATTGCTTCCAATAGCAATAATACCAATAAAAAAACTGTGATATGGCATACAGAAAAGTTTTTTAAATACAGTCCCCATATTTTCCAATGCATGACAAGCTCTGTCACTTTTCTAAGTTTGTTTCCACAGCTGTTTCAGATCTGTAAATGAAAGTAAGCAAAGGTGCTCAATTTTCTCCATGCAAACTATTATATTGAGAGTTTAAGTCAATTGAGATCCAAGACATAAGTCTCTTAGAAGAGTCAAAGAAGAATGCCCCTTTTCATACGTGGCTCAAAATGATATGGCTTAAACAGTACCACAGTAACTTGACAGAGTTTGCATCAAGGTGCACATTGAATCTAGCATATTTCCATTGCATATAGTAAATAAAAAGTGTGCCATCTATTACTAATATAGGCAATAGCTGCAGGTTTGTAGGGATCGCTAAAAAATGATTGCCTTTTTTCCAATTATTACCATTGAAAATTTAATAGAGTTCAAAGATTTCCCAAATGCAGTCTATGCACTTTTTGATTGCGGCCTTTGAATTGTGCTGTACCCTTTCACTCCTTTTTACATTTTACTCATTCCCTTTGTTAAATAACTGTAGACTTATAACTTAGCAGAATTCAATTCAATGTATCTATTGTGTCAGCCTGCCTTAGACTGGCTGTACAATATACACAGCAATATTTACACACTTTTATTATTTAACACCTTAGCAGCTATGGAACGTCCAGCTCCAGTGCTGAACGTTCCATTGCGCAGGTGAGGTTCGAACGTCCAACGGCCGACGGCAGCACTCCTGAGGTAGTGGTGCTGTCGGCCGTTGGACTAGGCGCAGCACTTATGAGGTTAAAAACATACTTCAATAATTCAAAAATATCAGTTACAAAAGAAAATGCTAATACATAGCGCACAACCAGCTTTAAAATACTTATGCTTCATTGGGACTCATCAAAGTTTCAAGAATTATGGAGCCACGTAGATAATTAAAAAGTCGCCAAATCAAATTAGGTCATTGGTAAAGTGCTTCCCAAAAAATGGCCCTATTACTATACAAGTACTAGTGCATGGACAGTGACCAGTTCTGGAGCATTAATCCTTGTAAGGACACATTAATAGAGCTGCAAGAAGACATTAATTGCTGGGCTGCATAGATCATTTTAGAGCCTACTAAAACAATTTCTCTCATTAATAAAGTCCATCTCATAGTGGCACTGACACTATAAAAAAGTGCACAGAGTGGTAATACTTAAAAAAATTAATTGATCACAGCTGACCAGAGCAACATCAGTTTGGAAAGTAACAGAAATTAATTCAAATAATCATCCAAAATAAGTCAGATCACTTAAAGAAATTAAACTTTGGGTGCAGTTGGAGATTACCAGCGCTCTAGAAGTATTCCACCTTCTATTTCATTACTCGACCGCAAATGCAAATACTGGGTGCTTCAAAGTTCAGGGGAGGAAAACACCCAACTCCTCACTGTGTAATCTGACGATTAAACACATTCAAATTTAACATAGATTGAAGCACTCCAACTTGTAATAGCCCAAATTTAGCTTAGTCCATACAAAAAGACATCCAAAAAGTTTCCATGAAGATTTTCTTCCTTTATTTCTTTTTTTGTTCAGATCCAATCCCAACCAACGCGTTTCGCCGAGGTTATTAAATACCTCTCGGCTTCGTCAGGGCTTATCTTCAAATTGAACCTGCCTCCAGTTTTTCACGCGGGTGCTTTTATGTATTATCTGTTGCAATTTAGCTTGGCGGAGGGAATAATATCCTTATACTCGCAAGTCCTGCACTTCTATCTAAAGTCTCCAAATCGATTCCACTTGTATATGTCGCCTTTTATCTCAATTACCGCAATCCACTCTTTCTGTCGTTTATCTGATTAGCGCTGATTTGAACACATTTCCACTCCGCTGCCCTGGACTAAGCTAAATTTGGGCTATTACAAGTTGGAGTGCTTCAATCTATGTTAGATCACTTAAAGGACCCTACCACTTGGCACAACCAAATACGGACAGCTAAAGGAAAGTCAATAGAGTATTTAGTTGAAATAAGTTAAAAACAGCAATAAAAGCTCCTAAATGTTATGGTTAGGGCGGTTTTCTAGTTACTCTCCAAGACACACAAACACACACTTTAAGAGACTTGACTAATAATTTGATTGTATTCAGTATGCATACACAACATCAAAGCATCCTTACAATTTCTCATTGTTCAGATATGGTTCGAAATTTGGATTTGGCTTGATTGTTTGAAGCTGGTCTATCTTCTGCCCAGATAGATTAACAAACATATAGTGCCAAAACCTTTCATTTACAGCCTGTCCAACATCCTTCTCAATTTTTCCTGGTTCAAACCAGCAATCAGCACATCCTATGGGTTGCAGGATGTTAGCCATATGACTGCACCTGGGTAATTTAATTTGTTTGGTTGGTATCGAAACCTCCATAATGGCCAGATGAAATGTATACTCAGGTTTTGTCCAAAGTCGTACCTAATATTGGATGGGATTTAGTACTGCATACTCCTCAGAGGATTTGACACCCAGGCTATGCTTCAATGCATCCTAGTGGTCCCAGGACCAAACAGAAGTAGGCAATGTAAAAAGTGGTTTTCTGCCTTATTTTTTAATTTTTTATTTATTTATTTATCGAGCGCTAACAATCATCCCGAAGCATATCACGGTGCTAGGTAGAAAAAATTCGTTGCACAGTTACCAGCGGGATTAGTTCAAACCTTTCACATTTATTTTTATAGCCTCATAACTCTGCACCATTTAGGCCTGAAGCACGGGTTCGCGCTCTGTAGGCTTACAGGGCAGAGACAATCAGTCTGTTCCCATGGCTTTTAGCAAAGCTAAGTGGTCAGCCATCGTATTGACTCAGTATCACCTTTGAGTAGCTTGCAGACCAAGCCAACTCAGAGTGAAACCTTCCTCCAAGGTAATCATGGTGGTCAATGCGATCCTGTGGGGTTAAGTAGATTTTGAAGAAATTCCTCAGTTTAGGACTGCCCTTTATGATCATGTATTTTGTTTTTGCAGTATTAGTCACCAGTTTCTTTTGTTGCAATAGTTTTCAAGCGCATACAAGAGCTTGTTTATAAACAGCTCTGTATGTGACAGAAGCACTGCATCATCAGCAAAAAGCAAAATTACCATTTTTTTCCCCAACACACTGGTACATCAAGATTTAGGGCTCCCAGATAGTTGACGGCGTCGTTAATGAAGATGTTGAATAAGGCTGGCACCAAGATGCATTCATGCCTGATCCCAATGTTTATGCTAAAGCTTTCAGTAATTTCGCCTCTTAGGCCATACCTTAATGATGAAGTATTATTGCTATATAATTGTTTGATAGCTGACACTAGGTTTGCCAGTAATGTTTGTCAAAGTAGTTTGTGGTTTACACTATCAAAATCAATTTTTAGATCTATAAAAGTCACATATAATTTTGACTTTGTGGTGCTGTTATATTTGTCTAATGTTAAATAGCCACGTTGCTTGGTCACTTGTTCCTTGTCCCTTCAGAATTGTGGCTTAGCCAATCATATATGAGGGTGTGCAAAAGTTAAGCTTAAATCTTTTCTTCGGCATCGAGAAGGGAGATTGGTTGATAATTGCGAGATCCTTTCTTGTGTAGGGGGTCAATTATAGAAAATATCAAAGATGCCTGTAACCTCTCCTGGAACCAGATCACATTATAGACTGCAGTTAGAATTGGCACCCATGAAGTAAGCTCTGATCTATACTTGTCCACTGGGATCACGTCAGGACCTGGGACCTTGTTTTGTTTCTGGCTGAAAATTGCTAGAAGAACTTCGCTTTCAGAGATATGCTGCTTTACTAATGAGTGGCTGGAACATGAAAATGTCAACAAATGTTGCCGGACAATGTCAATATGCTTCTCCAACTCATTCAGTTGCCTACGAAAATCTGATTGTAGACCTGGCAAAAAGTAAATATTTATTATGGTTAACGCCCAGAGATTGCCAGAAATCACAAGCATTTGAAAGTTCTTCCTAATTTGGGAGAACACTTGGACAAGTATATCCAATAGGGTAGATATCCAAAAAGTAAGTCCACCTCTCAGTCTCCCTTTTGTTTCCTTTATGACTTTTGATGTAAACACATTAAATCCATCCACAGTAATCTCATCCAAAACCTATGTCTCCTGGAAGCAGCAAATAGAATGTTATTTGATAACGTTTACCCATCTGTTTCACCTATGTTAATTTTCAGGCCAGCAGTATTCCAACTAAGCACTTTTATCCTAATCTTACGGTTTAGGCCAATACCTAAACATATGGTTTTAGGCAAATTCTAGTTATAGAGTGGAATAGCATATAATCATCATACATATTTCAAAAACACGTTTTGATTTGTGAATATTTGTGCTTCGATTTTCCAGTTGCCTCTATAATGGTTGGGTGTCACCCTGTGTTGACGCTGCCATGATTGATCTTGCAGTATGGGTGCATGAGATGAGATGAATTGGCACCGCAGTATTAATCATGTCACAGCCTGCTCTGCCTCAAAATTCTGATGTCATGCCCATTACGCAAGGCCTTAGTCTGTATAAACATTATTTTCCAGTGTAAAACCCGTTTTGAGATTCAGCACTATCCTGTCAACCAGTCAATGTGATTGTATGCATTTGAAATGTAGGGAATGAAAGACATAACTTAATAGAACAGCAAGGCAGAAAAGGAAGAATAAACATTTGCAGTAAATAGGCAAAGTATCAAACCTGAATGTCATCACATGTTTCCTTAGGTCTTGTAGTAACACCATAATCCAAGTTAGGTGGCTGCCTGCAGAGTTTGCAAGAAAAAAATATTTCCCCTTGAAATTAGGATTCCTCCAAATTTCTTTCACTACGCAGTGTACCTTGGGCTTTTTCGAGCCCCATTTACTGCTGATGGAATGCCTTACTAATCAGCATCTAAATAACTTTTGAATTTTAAACAATTAAGAAAGACACAATGGTTTCAATGCTTACTACTAGTGTATAACAGTTTAGGAGTCTAGGCATAAGCACCATATAAATAGCTAAAAACAATACTACAAATAACCTTAAAGTCTAAGACTTGGGTTTTGAGAATATAGTGGCATCTTTCACTATATGCTGACTTCAAGGCTGACTGCTGTTCTAATTAAACAACTTTGTCTGTTACTGATGACACATGGACAAATGACAACCCCAACAAAATGTAATAATAAATGCCAACACATTTCTCAAAGGAGACTCATTCAAATATATAGGTGGTTACCGCGTTGCTCTGGTCATTGATGTTGGCATAAGGTCAATGGACAACCTACTGTATCTGATCTAGATACATGCATGGCATATTCCAATGTGTGATATTATGAAGCTCAGATCAATAATTAAAAATGTTTTAGCATTTTAAGGATTATATAACAACTGGATTTTTGATCAGTATTTATTAATATCTGTGATTGCACTAATGAAGTGGGGTTCTGACAAAGCAAAACACATGTTGGCAATGGGTCTAAGGTACAACTCCCCAGTTATCCTGGCAGGAGGGTCCATCCTGTCCAAACCTAGTCCCATTTGTCTCACTATCTGGGAGGAATACACAAACCCCATGGCACAACCATTCACAGTCCTGTGACCCAGGATACTGACAGAAGGCACAAATGGTTAGGACAAGAAAATGACCACATTTCGAAAAGTGGCACTGTCAGATGTGGAATTTAAAGCTGTCCCATACCATTAAAGAAGATTTTCAATTACAGTTTATTTGAGTGTAAACAGCATATTTTTATCTGCTCCTAATCCAATGTTATCCTTTATTAAGTGTAAAAAAGGTAACCCAGTGTTAGCAAAAGGGAGAGTTTAACCTTATAACAGTGAAAAATGACTTAAGGAATTTTTCACGGATAGGACATGTATAACTTAAGTACCCATGTCCTACTTTCTAAATGCAATACACCCTAGCCTATTAGACTTGTGCACTGGTTAGCAGTGGCAAAGGGCACATATTCCTAATGTTAAAAACACAAATTCAACAAAACCAGATGAGGGAAGGCCACATTTTTACATGCCAAGTCGTTATCTAAGGTGCGATGGGCTTGTGGTCTGTTTGCATTGTAATTTTAATTTTCCCCTGTTCCATGCCCAAGACTCGTTTTTTCAGGTGACCCTTTTTTGTATATCACCCCCTCTGAGGTATGACAGGCAGGTCCATGACTTAGATAATGTTGCAAAATGTTACCAAAACATGCCAAAGATGCCCTAAGAAACTCTGCACATTTTAAGGGGAAATGAGTGCAAGGCAGCATGCCTTGTCCATGAAAATAATAGAGGCAATTAACAAAACCACCTGAAACCACCTAAACCTGCAGGTCCTCAACCTCCAAAACTACAAACTAAACCATCCACAGCACAAGCACAGTTTCAATTAATCTCACCACCACCACCATTGCATAGACAGAGCAGTAGGAGAAATCACCCACAATATATTTGCTATGTTTTGGACATGCCCTTTCTGCAGGGTCATCCCCTAAATTTTGCCTTCAACCAACCTGTTTTACTGACCCCCCCTTAGGTTTCTGCACACTTTATAACTGCTAACCAGTACAAAAGTGCTTGTGTTCCTTCATTTAAATATGGTAAAATTGGCTAACATACAATTAGCCTCCTTAACTTATAAGTCCCTAGTAAAGTGGTACTCCAAGTGCCCAGGACCTGCACATTAAATGCTACTAGTGGGCCTGTGGCACTCATTGAGCTGCTCAATTAAGCAGCCCTCCCTTAAATCTGTCTCAGGCCTGCCATTGCAGCTTCTGTGTGTAGTTTCAAACTGTCATTTCACCCGAGCAAAATACCTTTTTTGCTAGGCCCAAACCTTCCTTTCTAATACATACAAGTCACACCTAGGGTAGGCCTTGGGCAACCCAGAGGACAGGGTGCAGTGTATTAAAAAAGTAGGACATGTACGTTTATGTTAAATATGTCCTGGTAGTGAAAACTACTGCAAGGCCAACCTCTCCAATAAGAGAACATTGGAGTTACCATATTACATTTAATAAGCTGTAACTTACCATTGGAAACAGGTAGACAGTTCAAGTTTGGTGTCTAAAGATTTGTAATTAAAAGCTGTCTTCAACAGTAAAGTTGGACTTTTAGTCACAATTCTGAAAATGTATGCCACTTTTAGAAAGTTGGTATTTTCTAGTCCTATTTGGTGCCTGAGCCTGATCCTAGGTCACATGACTAGGTATAGCTGGCAGTTGATCTTTGTACATTGCTCCCAGACAGTGAGACACAGGGAAGATAGAATTGGCAGGATGGGCCAATCTGAGTTAATGAGAAGGAGGAACTATCACCTACCAATCACCTACCACACTTGTACATCACAAAGACTTTGCCTGAGCACTCTCACAAAGGGTTTGACACTGGTATTTTGTGACCCCAGACAATCTGGGGCCAGGACAGGGAGGCTCGGGATGCCTGACAACTCAAGGAGTTGGAAACCTCTAGAACCATCCTCCACTTTAAAGTAGGCACCAGGTAAAAATATTGGACCTCAAACCTCAACTCTTTAGTACACTCCTGGACCTGCGGATTCATCCAGGAAAAAGGGCTGCTGTGCTGAAGGGGAAACGTTGTTTGCAACGCAGTGTTTACACCGCACGACCTTTACCACGCTGCCATTACAACGCAAGTCGTTACTACGACTTGCACTGGATGGCGCTGTTGGTTACGGAATATTGTAATTTTCTATTCCAACACCTTCCCTACTGTTACGTGGACTGGTGTTAGAATAGAAAATTATAATAATCTTCAATTCGCGCCCTCCAAAGCAAGTCGTTGTTACGACTTGCGTTGTAAAATCCAGGATGTAAAGTACCACGATCAAAATGATCGCGTTGTACTATCATCTGTGCTGAGGAAAGGACTGCCACACTTGGAATGCTGCTCTGAAGGACTGCTGCCCTGCTGGGCTAACCTGCTGCCCAAGCTTCCCCTTCTCTGGCAAGATGGATTGGACCAGCATCTCTGAACCCCAAGTCCCCAGAGTGACTCCAAGGGCTAGTTGACTGGCCTCCTAGTCTGAAACCTCTGGGATATACAGGCTTCAAACAACCTTGAACCAAGCACCATGACTCTGCCATCTGTGAGTCCTGCTCTCCCAAGTGGTGCCATCCGAGTCCTGGACCCTTGGAAGGGGGCCTGAAAGTGCACTGTTAGCCCATCTGTGGGCCCAGCAGAACTGGCGCCTCACCTCAGTTCGACTCAGTGCCCTGGAACTGACACATTGCCTCTGTTGCGTGGACTCCCTGGACGCAAGGATTCTGTATCGCCTACAGCTGCCCATTGGAAATGCCGTTGTGTGGCGCATCTCTACATGAGGACATCACGTCACCCAATGCAGTCCCAGAACTGCAACTGCACAGTGCATCTCCTTGGCTGGACATCGACTCTCCCCTGCTGTGTGAGACATCCTCAACACAGGACTCAACTTCTCTTCCCAACCAGGATTTATGGCACTCTTGTTCAGAGGTCCCTGTACCTGGAAAGTGCCCCATCCCGGTCGACCTGAAGATATGACTTTTTCCCGGTCCTCTGCAACCAGATAACCACAGTTGGTGTCCTTTTTGGCACTACTTTCAATGAAATCTTTTAAATTGCATGTGTCTGGTTCTACTGATTGGATTTTTGTCATTTTGTTATTGACTTATTAAAAATTACTCTTTATTACTCTTTGAAGAACTGCACACATACTTTACTGACTGCTCCTTGCCAAGCCACCAGAGGGTTTAGCACATGTTAATTTGGGGTTTGCTTGTGACTTCATCCTGGCAAGGATTATGGTTGTTCCTTGAGATGGCCTTCACCCCATCAACCAGTAACCCACTTTCTTACACTATGTGGAAAATAGCAACTCTATCACTAATACATTCACTGTCTCAACTTTTGATTAATACAAATCTGTACCATTTACTGATTACAAACCTATGTCTAATTTTCATCTATGTTGAATGTTTGTTGTTGCGTTTACAACATAGTAAAGTGTAATGTGTATTCTATTCTTTGTTTACCTTCAAAATGATAAAATAAAACTTTTCTGTATCATAATTTTGTGAAGAATGTTCTGTGGTCATAACACCACCAACTTGTCTGTGTATTTCCATCTGCTGCAATCCCTTTCATAATGTATTCTTCAATGTTCGCACTTCTGATCATAATTATTTTTATTTTTATTTTCCCTTTATAATATTACATTTCTTTCTAACTAGCTGGCACCGAATGGTCTCACACTTTGAAAATAACAAGGACCCCCTGATTATGGATTAGATTCCTGGGTCAGGGTAAAACAATTCATGTGAAGTAACAGGTTCAGGCAAAATGTGAGAAAAAGGCAATGTAGGCGAAAGAGACAAACTGTGCACTTAAAGTAACGGAGATATTCAGTTTAATAATTTAATATAAAATGATAAAAGTACTTTGTCATGTGTTTGGCCTGTTGCTTCACATGAACCGATGCTCTCACAACCTTTTAGAGGAACAGACTTTATTCATGACAAAAGGCTAATGAATTCTGCTTAGTAAAACTAAAAAAGGACAACGTCTAAATTATGTGCATGAAGGGCAACAGCTTCCAGGAATACCCCAAATCTCTTATAGCACGTTTCAATAAAACGGTAGCTACCAGAAATATACTTATTTTCCCAGAAGACCTTTCATTCGGAGGCAAACGTCTCAATATCCAGAATTCAGCAAATTATTTAGCTTATCTGAAAAGAGCCTTACAGTGCAAAAGAGTTCTTGTACTTTAAAATGCGCCAGATCTGAGCTCTTTTGATAATATCTGAGATGTTATCACGCTTGTCATAAATTGTGTACGTGATACAGAAGATTCCTGCTAGTTACCATGTTTCCTTTCATGTTAGTAGAAAGTAGCGGTTTCAGGAATCATGTGTCATCGCAGTAAGCCCTAGCAACAAATGAGCTGCAACAAAACCAAAAGAAACTTAACGATAAAAAAAATTGCTGCAATGAACTTGCTGTTGAGGCTTTCAATATTTTCAGGCTGTTCCCTTATTCAGAAATCCCCCAGCCTGTCATTGAGATTAGTCAACCAAAACAGATCCCGCTTCCAACATTGTCAAACACATTTTCATAGTTTATTTCACACCGCGGGAAAGCTTTGAAATACTTGAAATTGAAACGGAGTTATTTAGTTCTTCAAGCCTGCTAGACAGCAAGGATACGTGCGCACAAAAACCAAGAGTGGACTCACAAATTCCCAAAAGATGGAATGACACAGATGTTTATATATATTCCTGTTCTAGGTTCGAAAATAATCCTGACACATGTTTGCACCTAGAATATCTTTGCCTATGATTTCTGAAATATACTAGCATCTACAGACTACAAATTTTGATGCACAGTCATAGTCAGGGCCGGACTGGGAACCAAAACCGGTCCTGGCAAAGTGCTCGGCCAGTCCCCCCCCTTCCTTCCGCCCCAGGGGGTTGTGGGTGCCGCCGAACTCTTTGTCGGGCCGGTTTTCGGCCGATGCCGCATAAACAGCCCTGTAACAAAAACGGCCTCCAGGGGCCCCAAACTGGCCCCCCACCCATGCGGCGCACCGTGGGATTGCTCGGTGCCCGCTGACGCCAGTCCGGCCCTGGTCATAGTTGGAGGAAAAATAGTAAATGGAGACACTTTCTGATTCCACTTAAATGCCACAATCTTCAAAGATCCCGTGTGCAACAGAAACCATGAGCCACAGGATGAGTTGGTTGTGCATACAACTATTGCATATTCAAATTCTGCTAAGAGGAAAACATAAAAAAGCCATTGCAAAGACACATTTCAAGCTTAAACACTGCAGTGCGTTCCATATTTAGGAATACCGAGCAACACTTAACTTAATAGGATCAACCAGCGACCTACTTGTTATATCTATAGTAATCATAGTAACTGAAAGCCTTTTATAGACAATATTACCTCCGGGGTGTATAAAATGCACAATCTGCTAATCTCCGCGAATGCCGTATCTGGTAGATTACTATCTAGCCACAGATTCCTTACCTTGGAATTATCTCCAGGTGTCAGACAAGATCCATGTCCCCCCTCCCCCTGCGCCGGTAGGTGGTGTTGTTTGGCGTCAGCCTTCCCCAAGCTGGAAGTGATGTGTGAAGTGCCTTATAGGCATCATCTCAATGTGCTGACATCAGTTTCTTTTCACAACTTTCCACACCAGGAGTGCTGAGCCATGAAGAACACTCACCACTGGTGTGGAAAACTAGGGCCCTAAAGGAGAGCAGCCCTGTTCGTTCAAATCTGTTCACAGAGCGGGGAGGATGGGTTCGTGGATAAGGATTCTGCAGTGAGATTTTCTCTACTAGATAAGGCATTATCAAAGGTAAGTAACTTGTTCATCTGATAGAGACTTCTAGCCACAGACAGAATAGATACCCAAGCAATATGTCCCCATTGGTGGGTCTGCAAAATGGATTCATAGAAAGTCCTCCAGGAGCAAATGCGAAAAAGTGCCAACCCCGACAGACTTGACTATCCAGGAAGTAGTGCTTTGTAAATGTGTGTAGAGAAGCAGACTGCTTCCTCGACGATAGCCAGGTCCAGAACTTCACATGCTAATGCAGTGGTCACAACCATAGCTCGGGTGGAATGAACATGCAAACCCTCAGGGGGTTACTTCTTGGCCAACGCGTAAGAGATCTTAATGCAGAGCACAATTTGTTTGGAGATGGTCCTGCTTCTGCAAGGCCTTTTCCTTTTACGCTCCAACATACCCCATGAAGAGTTGGCTGTCTACCTAGTAGTCTCCTGTGCGGTCAAGGTAGAACAACAATGCTCTTTTGGGGTCCAGTCAGTGAAGTCGCTCCTCTCCTTTAGAGGCAAGATGATGGACTGGCCTACATGAAAAGGAGTAACCACTTTTTAGCTGAAAAAAGCTCTACTGCAAAGAAACAGCTTGTCTGTGTAGATGTTCAGGTATGGAGGCTTGGATGACAAAGCCTGAAGCTCACTGACCCTCCAGACAGAAATTATCGCCACCAGGAAGTCCTGCTTGATGGTAAGGAGCCTGAGAGGACAGTTGTGCAAGAGCTCAAATGGAGCGCACATCAGGAAGGCCCCACGGAGCCATGATGAAAGGTAAAGGAGAATATATATGTTGCAAACCTTTCAAGAACCTATGTACAATAGGACATTTGAAGAGAGATGGCTTGCCAGGAAACTGCAGAAGGGTATCCCTTTAAGGAGCCCAGAGCAGAGCCCTGCTGGGTAGGACAAAGGATAAAATGAAGGACCTGAGAGAGGAGAGCAGAAATAGGATCAATCTGTTTCTCAGCACACCAAGCCACAAAGTTTCCCAACTGCAGGCGTGTACCATTTTGATGGAGGAACACCTGGCTGCCAAAATAACTATGCAGGCTTTGGGTGAAAGGTCAACAGCTGTCAACTGTTGCAGCTTAATCTCCACCTATCTAGGATGTGGAGAACCCTACCCTGCTGCTGTGAAGGAAGATCCTCCTGAAGGGGCAGCCTGATTGGAGGACTTATGACCATTCTCAAGAACTTGGGATACCAAATTCTCAGAGCCCAGTTTAGAGCTACAAGGATGACTTGGGGCCACTCATTCCTGATCTTCTTGAGAACTCAGAGCAGGAGGTTTATGGGTAGAAAGGCGCACAGGAGGCCTGAGCTCCAATCGAGATGAAAAGCACCTCCAAGAGAGCTTTTATGGAAACTCCAGCATGCAAAACTGCTGACATTGCATGTTCTCGGTGGTGGTGAACAGATCTAACTAAGGCTCTCTGCACTGCAGAAAGAGTTCTTGCACCACCTCCGGAAGAGGTTTGCTGTAGTCTGGAGGTGGGAGACAACAGTCTGGCATAAACCTGCCTTCAACAGCTTGTCATGTGCCCCACCCAATTAGGCCTGGTACGAAACAATGCCATTTTTACATACACATGGATCTTTCCTAAAGTTGCCTTCACTTTGTCACATCAACTTTTGAAACTCATTTGCATTTGTGACACTTGTGTTAGTTTCTTGAAACACTAACTGTGCAAACATGAATAAATTTCACAGGAACACTATCATGTTGCCTTGGATTTATGTACAAGGCTTTCACATGCACAAATGTGTTTGTTATTTACGTCCATATGGCAACACAGCTATCTGTGACATACAAACAATGGTAGCCTAATCACAATCTCAGCCAAAGGCTAGGATGCCTTTTTCCATATAAGAAACATACGCTTCTGAATAAAGTCAGAGGAGGCTCTTCTGCTGAATTCAAGAAGTCCTTACATGCTGAAGCTTTCGGCCAGCAGCTGACTAACATCTCCGTGAGGGATGTCCAGTTTGTGGCCAAGACAGGGTCCTACATTCTTACCCAACATGTAATGGGGTTTGATCATTCAGTAGGGAGTTTGTTGGCAAAACATACACTTACAGCCTAGACACGTAGGTTAAGGTTTGCATAGTAGGAGAATGCTAGATTGTTCTATGCTTATATATGCTTGTATATATAAATTGTTTCAGCAAGATGTCGGAACTCTTCGTTCTGTTCACTGTCCTAGCTTTTGCCTCTTTCTGTTTATTGATCATTGCAGCACATATCTTCTATGCAAGAATCACTTCAGTTCAATAAACACTGAAAACGTCCCATCTTGTATTCTTTGTATATTTCTCTGAGCAAAAGAGAGCACGAGTGTCTGAGCAAAAGGTTCTAGGTCTGTCACCGCTGTTCCCGAGGAAACAGAGTTGTCATGTTCGGTAGTTGCCATAACTGTTTGCAACCTGGTTAGGTTAGGTGGGCTTATAGTGGCACTATGAGCTAGTTGGTCTATAAGACTACATATACTGCCTGCGGGGGTGCACAGAATCAGTCTGGCATCATCCCTAAGTTTATGTCATCCACAAACATGCTGTTCCTACTGATGAGTGAAAACTACACAACAAGCTAGTAGTTGAAATAGGGGCAGACTTGCACTCCTGATCTCAGCCGATGAGTTGCAACCACCTCCATCACCTTGGTAAACACCCCAGAGGTGCTGGTAAGGCCAAAAGGGAGCACCGCAAACTAAAAAGTGCTCAAAGCCCTCAGTGAACTGCAGGTGGTGCCTGTCTGCAGGCAGGATGGGAATGTGGAAACAAGCATCCTGCAAGTCCAACGCTCCCATCCAGTCTCCCGGGTTCAGGGCAGATAGGACTTGAGTGAGCGTAAGAAAATTTTATAACTTCTCCATTTTGAAAAAGAAATTGAAAGGGTGCAGGTCTAGGATAGGATGAAGGCCTGAAAAACATCTTGAGCACCAGAAAGTAGCAGGAATAGCAACTATGACCTGCTCCTGGTATCTGCACTCTCTGTATGGCTCCCTTAGCCAAGAGAGCCATCCCTTTCTGGTGGAGCAAGATAAAATGGTCCTCTGTCAGCCTGTTGCAAGTAGGTGGCATCGGAGAATGGGTATTCATGAAGACAATTTGAAGAACCCATTGGTCTGAAGTCATAGACCTCCAATGGGACAGGTGTATCCTACTTCCCACTGGGTGTCCATGATGGTAAGAAGGCAAACTAAAGGGGTTTGGAGGCTGGGGCTCCTAGGGTGTTGGTGGACTCACCTGAACTCAGGCTGCCCGACCCACAAGGTCTGTGGGAACTGTGTCTTCCCCCTCACAGAGGCTGGTATCTGGACATGTAAAGAAACAACTGAAAGCCCCTTCTGTGGCCACAAAAGGAGCAAAACGTGGACTAGAGCTGGTATTCTTCAGGGTACAGGGAACTCTCCCAGTCCTCCACTCCCCGAGTCCTAATCTTTTTTGAATAGGACTCAGGCTCTAGCCTGAATGGCATGGCATGGCTCCAGTTGACCCAGATGATGACGGATGATGCCCCTCTTGTTCTGTGTTGGAGTCGGGATCAGAATGGGACGGGCTTCTACAGGGTGCTGGCAGTGCTGGGAGCATCAGCACCGGGACCAGTTCCAGCGTTGTTTGAGATGGTATGGCTGGCCCGGATTCATCTGTGGATTCAAGGGGAGTGACTGGCACCAGGGCAGGCCCCCAGCCAAAACCAGTAGGGGCCCCTTTCGAACCAGTTTAACTCAAAGCCCGAGCCACTCAAATAAGGAGCATGGCCACTTAAAACTCAGGAAGGCATGGAGCCGGCCCACACACAAAGGCTCAACTTCAGAGACAACCTAGAATGACAACACTACCTCATCTCGTCTGAAGACCCCAATGGACGGGGTAAGTCGATGACCTAATCAACTGCTTGTTCTTATTTTTCTTGTGGAACTTCTCAAATGGCGTCACGACTTCGAGTGCGAGGAGAAGATTGCCTTTATGACCGAATCCAGGACCTCTCAACCGAGATCAAGATCATTGCAGCATCGCATGTTGAGTGGCAAGAGTGGCAAGGTAGTTGAGGGACCACTCCTTCAAGGCATTGGGGTGCATGGCATGGCAATCGGCACAGGTCTTCAAATCATGGTTCCAGTCCAGACACCAGAAGCAAACAAGATGCAGGTCTGTAAACAACATCTGCTGATGACAGGCGATACAGGGCTTGAAGCCAGCCTTCCTAGTTGACATCACTGCGACACCAGGAAAAGATCTCAAAAAACAAATTTGTCAACATAAGTCGAAAAAAGGTCAGTCAAAAATTGACTTTGGGTAGCTCTCTCTGGATCTGCCCTGACTGGCGTGGAATGAAAAGAACTGATGTCAGCGTACTCGGGTGGTGCCTACATAGGCACTGCACATGTCAATTCCAGTGCGGATGACACTGGCAATGTTACACAAAGCTGAACGACACCACCTACCAGCGCACAGGTTTACTGCTCATGAAAAGGTTCCAGAACCAGTCTAATGTATGGAGATAATTCTATGGTAAGGAAACTGCAGCAGAAGTCTCTACAAGATATTCTGGTTTACTGGATTTAATTTAGAGAATCTTTTCATGGTACCTACAAGTTAATACCTGCATATCTGAGTTCTGAGTAAATCTCATTATACTTTTGAGTGGTGTCATATGTGTATGCATTCCTGTCGCAGTTAAGACCAACTAACTTTCTGATTCAATGTTACCCGTAGACATGCAAAGATCTTAACGTTTCCAAATTTTGGCCATTTCAAGGTGCCTTTACCTTTGCTTTCTTAATGTCTGCACACAGACCAATGGAAGACATATAACCAACAAATACATTCACTATTTTTGAGACCCCTTTAGTGTGCCTGAGATAGGAACCCACATTGTTAACACAGTTTTGGGTGAGTCATGCATTCTTTCATAAGGTCTGAATCCATATCATTAGTATATATGTTAACCAAAAACGGTGTATGTACATTCACTTGCTTGACTTGCTAAGAAACAGCAACATCTCTGGACACACCCTCTTGTTGCCTTACTTCACACAAGATCTTGAGCTCATTAAATTACCTTCGATTCTACTACATTACTGATTTCCATTAGTAATATTTACCTATAGTGACCTTTACATTTTTCCGTTTGACCTACTTTGAAGAAAAAATGTATTTAACCACTATTCAACTACTTCACATTCTTACATCAATCATCAAATTGTTCATCATCATGTCTATTTCTACAGCCTGGAAAGAATAATGCAGCCCATTAACTCTTCAGGTGTAGCTCAAAGGTGAATGTAGCTATAACAGGCCACATCACTTATTTCCTCCTGGTTAAAAAACTGGAATAATGAAAGATTCTTCCCATTTTTGTGAAATCAGGCTTTTAACTTGTATACTGTTAAACACAGTTTCCAAAGGCTGTATCTGTAGGTCAAAAAAGGGGGGAATATACCACTATAAATACTCTATTGAGTCCATGGATAACATTTTTACCAATTTGTTTCGTCCATGCCTACCAAATCTTTTAAATTAGAATATTGATGATTGCTATATATGAAGGCTATTTTTCCATGGTGTAATATACTCCCATATTTAGGTAAGAAAAATATCATTTTTTAGTTTCACCTTATTTTTATTGCAACTAACAAGCATCCAGAATTGGTAGACATATTCAGCCTTACAGACAGCTTGTAAATGATAACAAATTGATTCCAGGAAAGCTAACTTAATTTCCTGCTTAATTTTGCGATATTCGACTCTTCTTGAAACTACCACCTCCACGCTGCACTTACTGCAATTCAGCAATTCATTTAAACCTTTGTTTGCTAACCTGTACTGTAGTGCAAACACATGTTTTCTCTTGAGTCCAAGAGATAGGTTGTGCCAGCAATCGTAATCTTGCTTTATTTGTTTCAAGACATTCTCAAAAGCAGAGAATACTTTGACTAGGTGTTATACCTTATATGGGTGGGTCAAAACAGCTGAAAACTGTCCTGAATTACCCATTTGGAAGTTCAGAATAGGTGAACATGATTACAACTAAGGTATCTTCCATTGTACGTTAGCTCCATGCGCTGCAAGGGCGATGAGGGTTAATTATGTACCTTTTACCAATTGTGTAAGTAATATATAAGACAAAGGATATATTGTCATGTTTCTCTTAGGGTATAAGCAGAATGTAAATGGAAAACTTAAGAAGCTAGAACTATAACTCAAGATAAAGTCTATCACAAATGTTTGCTATACGATTGCAGCTGCTTCGATTAGCTCGGTAATCACATACAATTTGTCCATCGCCATATTGTAAACAATACTGTGAAATGAAATTCAACACATTTTCACAACTTCATCAACCTTTTCATCAACAGCTACACACTCTGGGAGGGACAATATGTAATCTATCATCATATCTACCTTAAACAGGTTTAAACCTATTCCAACTCTTTGCATTGAAACAGCAAACAGAATGTGTGGGCATTTTCCAAACATGGAATTGCATAAAGTGGTAAGGTAGAAGCCAAAACAGTTACCAAGAAAAGATATGTTGGACAATAGCCTGATGTAAAATAATTGTAAAAAATGTTAATTACTCTCAAATCTCAAATCTCACCCTATAGCAATTTTTTGTCCAATGGCTTACATGGTTAGGGATTCTAAATGAAAATGTTTTACCTTACAATTCCAATTATTTGCTACCCATATTGTCAAATTCCCCTCCCTTTTTTCCAACATGTCTTATATGCTCAGCCTTACCACTAATGCTATGAATGCCAAGAAAGGAATAATAGAATAATACATTTACAAACTGTGTCACTTTACATGCCAACAGTTTCATAATACCTGTTAAGGGCCTTCCATTGTTTACCACCAATTTGTCTTTTAAACTTGAAACCTATCAGGACATTATCTTTAAATTAATAATTAGGCAGGCGTGGGCCTTTCTGAGCAAAGTGTGTGCACAGTATTCAACTTTTATTTTGAACATACTTTCCGCTTGATTTTGAATATGATGAGATATAAAAATATATACATTTCTTTTTAAACTACTTTGATCATAGATACAATCTGGCAAACAATATGGATGACAGATGTTTATATATATATATATATATATATATAGGGCATATATAGGGCAATGTAGTGTTTCTTTAGGATTAGGATAGTAACTTACCATCCTGAGGCAGAAACAGTCATTTAAATGTATGTGTGTAGGAAAGTGAATAGTAACAGTTCTCCGATCTGTTTTTATTTATAGGTTATGGACCCATTCCATAAGATGTGATGCTTCATTATTGAGCCATGCTAGTTTAAGTGTCCTAGATCACAGGAAAGGGAGTATGTTGGGTGTCATGGTCAATTATGCTCAGTCAAAGAGACAATAAATATTTTACCATTTGTTGTATTATCAGCAATTTTCACATATTAAACTTCTCTAACTTAAATGTGTTTGTTGATTTTGACAACACCTGCCCCTCTGACGAATTTGATCAAAGCGTACATACCAGCTCGCGCGCTCAGATCAACAGGGGGTGGCCTACTGAGGACTCCCAGAATTAAGAAAGCCCGCATGGGAGGCAGGTCGTTTAGACACCTGGCAGCAACCAACTGGAACAAATTGCCTACGAACCTGCGCCTGGAACCAGATGAGGCTAGATTCTGGGCGAAACTAAAAACTTATCTTTACAGTAAATAATGGCCCATGTAGCTTTGGTGTTCTCTGTCATCTGCCTACTTCCACTTTCAGCGCGTGGACACGCCGGTGTGCGTAATCGCAGCGCTTAACAAATGTCCCAATAATAATAATAATAATAAATAAAATGTGTCACAACCCCCTCATTTGTCCCCTGTATAGTGGGCCTGGCATGCAGGCTCATGTTACTCTACCCCTGTGACACCCTTATGGCATGCTATCATTCAAAGCCGGACTTTCCCCACTTCCCCTGATTCTATAATGCCCAATTTTGCAAGCAGTTCCTGAACACATGAACCAATGGCTTGGCGTGCTCCCTCTGTAACTAGAGTCTTGGAGTGTTTTCACTTCCGCATGTTTACTCTTAACTGCCTCCATCTGTTAGTTTTCACCTGCTCTTCCTGTAAGGCCAAAGCCAGTGTACTAACAGGAGTTTCCTTCAGCAGTCTCGGAGTAATCTCCAGATCGTTGTGTGCGCCCCGTGTCCAGTGATTCCTTTGTATCTGTTAGAGCCTGAATATGTTATATAAACCACGCCCAAAGCAGGGACACTTGTTGGTCTATTCTCCCTGCAGAACAAGCTTCCTGTCTACTCACTCGCCTGAAAAATCGACCGGACCTGGCCAGTGCACTTCTCGGCTGCAGTTCAAGCTGCTCCGTTGATTCCTTTGGCTCCAGGTCCTTTGATGCATTCCTTCCTCTCTGTCCCCTGCTCAGCTACTCAAGTTGCCTCAAGTTGACTTAGTTGTCCTGAGTCAAGACCTCAAGGCCTTCTTTAACTTAGGACAAGTTGGAGTACTAGGCTGAGTACTTGAAATCAGGTTAGTGTGCAATATCCTTTAAAAGCAGTGAGCAGGCCAGGATATCTGCTTCTCCAAGAATATAGACTTCTCTTCAAGTTGTCTCTCAGTGACTTCCTTCAGTTTACCTTGTTTGTTCTTGCTCCGGAACCTTACTGCAACCTCAGCCTTTGAACTGTATTTATACTAGGCCTAGAGACTTCGCTCTGTGTTACTCTGATGAACTGAAGTGCCTAGAGAACTCTCATCAGAGCACTTGATTCGTGTATGAACCCTGTAACAAGATCTATGTTTCAAGTTGATCGGTGGGAGTGTCATTGACTCCAATCTATGTTCCGAGTGTTTCCTTGGGTGTGCCAGTAACTCCAATCTGACTTTCAAGTTATTCCTTTGGAGTGTATTGTCCCAAACTATGGGTCCAGTTATTCTGTTTCCATGCTGAAAGAGACTGTAAGTGTATGTTACCGAAGTTATTGCAAATCCATTGTTTGAGAGGCCTGTAGTGTATTGATGGTAATTGTCTCTTCTTGTTACTTTTAGTGCATTGCACCTTCCCAAAATCAGAGGTCATTGTCCTGTGCACATATATCCAGCAGACTCAGAGGGTCTCCAGTTCATGAGGTGCTGCACTGTTGTTGACCAGAATCCCTTGGGGATGCAGTGTGACTAATGGGTTTATTCCTCAGGCATGCTCAGCCCTTGGGAGGAATAGGAGATCCAGCAATGACTCCAGTGTTATCTGCGCAGTTGAAAACAGGTGACTGCATGCTAAATCTTCTGAACAGCTGCTTCACTCCACAATTGAGTCAATATGCTGCTTTTTATGAATGATGTTTCATGGTAAGAATTTATAGGTATCTGCTCTGAGACAGGTCAAGCAAGAAGTATTACGGTTTATTCACGAAAAGTAAATGATATAAATACATGTTTAATGTGGATATCAAAGATCAAAGATGTCATGGTTATTTGGGGTAATGAATAGTGAAGGTAAGCATTGCTTTTGACAATCTGAATTAAGGAATTTTGATTTTTCTTCTTACATCCTCAATCATGGATTGCATCTCTAACAGCCCCTCTGAACCTTTCTCACAGACTTTTTGAATGCCAACATATAGCTTAAAAGTTGATATATATTGGGTCATTCATTTGAGAAGTGGTGACCCTGACTAATGCAATACACACAATCAGGTGAGGTCAAAGAGTCTGGCGTACAAGTTACTTTGGCACAACATGACAGCTATCCCATCTGTCTTATTACAAGTGCATTTAACCCTGTTACGCTTCTAATATGGGTAACACGTTATCCATCTCACTTTAGCAGAGTAACCTGTTTGCCACCCTCTAAATCAGGCCCTTGGTTATAACAGAATAGCTACTAAACTCTGAGAAGCCAAGGAACAAAGAGAAAGAAGTTCTAAGTGATGTTAAGTTTAATCAATAACACCAATTTTAAAATAAAAGAACACAATAAAATAAAATTCCCAAACCAAATTAAGGATATAAGAAAACTTCAATTAGCAGAAAGACAAAAAGACCATTAAAGAAGGATAAGGGGAAAAGAGATGTGAATTGTTACCTTTTCAAGGCAAATAATACCAAGAAAAAGTTAAGCATAAATGAGAAGAACAGTTTATGGTTAACCAGTACCTATGCATAATTTCAGGCTGATTGCAATGGAACAGAAGATGAATACAGCAAGCAGGTCATCTCGATCAAAGGTTTTACCTTCGGGCTTCATCTCTGAAATGGAAGACACAATCTTCCAGAGGGGAAATATCCAAGCCTGTGGCCTTTAAGGGTCAATCAAAGCTCCATACTTAAAAGTCAAGCTCCTACTGAAGCTATTAACTTTGTTGCCAAAATCTTTGAGTAGGGCAAAGCCAGGTTCCATAGCCACTAAGGGTGCTTAATCAACTGGATTCATTTGCCACCTGTCCTGATTCAAGGCATTACATCAAAATCTCCAGTGAGTCAAGACTGGAAGCTGAACTTGACAGGTCTCCACAAGGCCAGTTACTTTTCCTGCAAAGACCCACTTAGCCTGTTTTCAGCACATCAAAAAACTCATGCTGGGACAAAGTTGTTTTTCTTACATGCTTTGGATTTGACCTCCAGGACAAGCCTGAGCAACTTAACCAGTCCTCTGGAGGTAGAAAAAATAACTAAGTTCGACTTTTCTCCAACAACTTGAAAAAATCCTTCTGGTCAGTCCCTCAACCCTAAGTTCCTCTAAGAAGGCTAGTAATTGCTAAGTTTCTCCTCAACCAGGTCTCCTCCAGGGTTCAGTCCTTTGAGGTCCTCTTGGAGTCAAGACCCTTTTCTGTTTTTTTATGTCCCAAATGCAGGTAAACAAGAGGTCATCCTCTTGATATTTGAACAGCAGATTTAGTCCCTAGGTGCCAGCAGCAATTAGAAGTCCACGAGTTCTTGCATAACTCATTTTTTTCAATCAGAAGTCTTCTTCCATTACGGCTGCCTTCTTATTCAGACAGACTCTTCCCAGGCTCAGGAATCATCTGAGGTGATCATTGGTGTAGTGCCAGATTTAATTGGTGCACTATGGAGTGATTAGTGAAATTCTGCTACCTCATTCCAGCTATCTTCTTGTAGTTCCCTACCTCTTTATACAGTACTTCCTCTAAGAAATACAGAGCCCCTGTTTTAATATGACAGGATCCAACTACCAACAGGCAGGCTTGCCTATTTAGATCAACTTTCTTCCCACTTGGTAGACTGCAAACTGTTTCTCTCACTACTGTGACTGGAGTCTGGCTACCTAGGAGGGACCTACAAATGAATAGGAGAATCCATCCCTGGTGTCTCCAAGGCAAATGAGGAAGTGCTAAGGTCTTCTGTTGTTCATCCAACAGGTCTTGTCCACTCCCAGACAGCTAATCCTTGGTAAGTGGTTAGTAGTCAATGCCCCTAATCCTTCCTGGACTCAGATTCAGGCCATTATATTCTTTGTTAACCCTTACAGTCAAGGAACTCATTTCCAGCTTTGGAAGTGTGATGAGTGGTCGAACTGGTTTTAAATAAGTTCTGGTTCAGGCAGCCTAATGTCAATTTTATAAAGACACTTTTCTTTTAATGGTCTCAAAATTTGCTTTCACCATTAAATCGTAATTTAAAATAAATCAAGAAATAACTTAGAAGGTCTTTGATAGTATTTTCCAAAGCAGCTATATGAAATTAAATATTTTAGTCACACCTAGGCTTGTGCTATGAAAAACATAGCTGGCACTGCACAATAAAATCACTTTTAGGCGTTCAGTCCCTTTTAAATATTGAGTTTGCCATTTGTGTTTTGTATATTAAGGACTCTACCTAGTGGGCTTTCAAGGTACCCTTGAAGGGAGACATATTAATATATATATAAACAGGGTTTCCCACATGGTGAATGCACTTTTCCTTGCCATGTGTTACTGGTGTGCTTTTCAAATGTAGACCAGCCAGAGAACGGTGGTGCTCATTGCAGACAAACTTTATTTTATGATCAGAACACATGCACTGTGGCACTTAGCAGTGTCACAGGGCCCACAGTTCAAATACCACCAATAATAATCTCCAGAAAAAGGTGAACAATCTAAGATGACAATGCAGAAAAGGCAAATTTACTAGAGAAGTCTAAGAAGCCTAAGAAGGCTTTCTTGTTTCTTAAATTCCTTGACATTATAAAGTCACCCTGTCTTGGTTAATTTCAAGTTGTGTTCAAGTCCTTGAATGTATGGATCATTCAGGACCAGCTACTATCTTAAAATGTCTTCTTTATTATGTTGTTGTTTGATCTGAAAAACTTTCTCACCTTTCACTACCTTACAAACATCTTTGACTGAGAAAGACTCACACATGCTTGGAAACACATGATCCAAAATGTATGTTATTCTGGAGTTAGACCTCTGGATGCTAGACATCAGGCTCAGTAAGGCTGGTCAGTGTCTGAAACATAATAGATGTCAATTAGTCGCTGTGATTGCCTGAGCATGTAGAGATCCGTAGTTTACTTTTTACTTGAAAAGACACTGGTACCGATGAAGAAGAACATTGCCTCATCCTAACCTGCCACCACCACATTTCATTTGAATGAGAGAACAATTTGTCCTCAATTTTAAAAACAGGAGTCTTTAGTTTATACAACTGAGAACAAGAGGATTTCACCATCAGTTGACATGAAACTAAGTAGACCCTACTGGAAATTGAATCACTGATGTTTCATTTTCCATCACCCATGTCTTGCTTTTATCTCAGGACTTATAGAATAGTGTATAAAACGTCCCCATTTTAGTTCGAGAGTTTTCAATTTTCATCTCCCAGAAACCTCTGAAACTTAACAAGTAGAATTCTAACAATGTATTTTCTGTAAAGAAATTAGAGAGGCTTTACAGCTATGCTGTCACCCTTCTATTTGAGGGGCGACCGATGTACGTATAAGAGGGTCAGATCCAAGACAAAATGTTATATTCAGAAGGGCCAATGACCAGTTAAATGAGAGTCATTAAGATGCAGTGATTGTAAAATTATCTTATGTGAATATTTTAAAAATATAATGCAGCCTTCCTGGGCCTTCATTGGACACCCTATTCAAAATTCTACAGCAAATCTCCTTGTGGTAAACTGAATCACTCCATGTTCTGAACCATTATCTCAATGAAAAATGAAAATAAATCATATCACAATGGTGAGCCATAACTGTATTGTACCACTGGGTACTTTGGACTACCCTTCATGAGCACCTTCCATCTGCATTCATGCCATTCTATATTATTAGTTCCTACAAAAATAGAGGTCAGGCCTGCAATGTTATTGTATCATCACCAGACAACTTGTGGTGTTCACCCTGCATTGTAAGGAGTCGTGATAGATCCTACCATTTGGGAGTCCCTTTAGAAGCACTAAAATGGAACCCCACTCCTTTGAACTCTTTTGAAAAGAGAGAACTGAAATTCAGAGAGCACTGAAAAGCACCGTTTTCAGTTCAATAAACAATGCATACCTCCTCTTCAATAACGTTTAACTGTTCCCGTGCAACAATGCCTCATGGAGAATGTGTGCTTTATAAAAGAAAATGCCATAAATTGAATGAGGAGGCACGGTATAAGAACCCTTAAACTATCATAAACCAAAAAAAGAATCTAATTAGTCTATTACCTTTCAGCCATCTTTTTGTAGCATGTATGCATGTCTGCCCTGTTCTTCCTGCAACCACCTGTGCTTCGCGACAATTTCCTTCACACAATACAATATATGTCATCTTGATAACTTATTTTCCCTTACACTTGTTCAGTTGCTCACTCATTTACATTCTCATACAACAACTTTATTATGTCTTCTTAAAAGTTTTATCTCCTAAATATCTACATTGGACGCTATTGTAGTTATTCTCAAGCCTGTGCTCTCATGGACAGGCAACATGGGCAAGGCCTCCACCCTACAAAAATCCTTGAATTCAGCAGAACTTCACATGATTATTTGAGCCCTAAAGCAATGAGACATCTCACAATCTAACCTGGGTTAGCTGTATCCATAAGGTAAAATTAAAAAACAGTCACTTCAAATGTACGTTTCTGTAGTACTGGTGATTGTGAAATGTGTCCCAATTCTCAGATCAGTCTTGGTTATGACATGAAAGTTATATTCTATCTCTAACACTGCGTTCGAGTTTGTTCATGGTTGGGTTATTTGTTTACATATTTTGCTTGGATGAAATCTCCACACATGTAGCTCTTATTTGAATAGTCTGGTTTTCAACATTGTTTGAAAAGCTCACACTATCTCTTTCTATTACATTTGAAAACCAACATTCACTTTTTAAATCTTTGCACAGGGTTTGCTTTGATTTTTTGCGTCAATTTTGAAAATTGCCAACTTTCAACAAATGCGAAGGAGCCTTCTACTCTACAACCTTACTGTAGCTTGTTCCTGATGTAAATGGGAAAATAAATGGCAAAATGTTGTATGTTTGATTTTCCTGTGAATAGTGACATAGATCTTCCATTTTCCTTTCCCAAAAAATGCATAAACGTGCTGCTCTATGACAGACAACAAGTACCTGTTTACATGAAATAGTTTACTTGGACTTTTTGGTTGCATAGTACCTGCAGTGAAACTTGTCTGGTCGCGCATGCTCCTAAAACATTAGGTAACTACTGAATTGCAAACGACCATCGCAACGCATGCGACATTAGGGCGCATGCTTTCACTACGCACGCCATTATGTCGCAGGTGCCATTACATCGTGAGTGCTTACAATGGACACGGACGGCGGAGAGACAGCGCTTCTGGAACCATGAGAGGCAGGTAAGGACGACGCTGTACTAATAGTGTTTTAGGGTTTAGGGTTGTTGATGGAAAGTGTAGTGGAGGGGAGGGTTTTAGGCTTCAGGTCTTAGGGTTAATAGTAGTATATGGTAGTGTTTTAGGCTTTAGGGTTAGGGCTTAGGGTTAAGGGTCGTATATGGTAGTGTTTTAAGCTTTAGAGTTAGGGCTTAGGGTTAAGAATTAATAGTATATGGCAGTGTTTTAGGCTTAAGGGCGTGATAGTGAGTTTGGTACATTGCTATGCCTAGTAGTGTGTTTTGGGGGGCCGTTAGGGAGGATTTTGCAGTGTAATAGGATGCGTGATCTTTGTGCGTGTTGTAAAGGTATTTTCCATGCATGTGAAGGCGGGGTGCGATTTAATGGTTTGCGGGGTAGATGCATGCAATGCAATGGTGCGTGCGATGTAAAAAAAGCGATGTAATGGTGTGCGTTGGTTTTGTTTGCGTTGCGTCATCATACATCCCTACTGAATAGTATGTTGACTCCATTAACGAGTATTTGTTGAACCTACTTCTCCTACTGGCTGCTGTCAAGCTCATTGCTGCAGAAGTCTATATAATCAATACACCTGTAGAATCTTGGCACATCTTAGAAGAGTAATTAAAAAGCAGGTCCTCATGTGGACACTCTACTTGACAATTACCAGTTACTGACCACGGATGAGGGAATTATTGTTCTGTAGATACCAGTACAAGACTGAAAACCCAGTTAGACGAAGCACTGCTTCATACTCGCTGGTCACAATACCGTATTGAGCTTCATACTGTGCCACTCTACAGGCAAATGCATGTTTTGTGATTATGTCAACAAGGGAAACCAATATAAGCAGAATGCAAGAGAAGGAACATGGCTAGTGGAATGGCTAGCCTAGGCTCCATATCCTTTGACATGCACAGCATGATCGGGCCTATCCCTCAGAATGCAGACATTTAATCACAGATTCCGCCCTCGGCAGCCTGCTCCATTCATGCGCTCAGTAAAAACAAAGGTCAGAAATTGACATGCAAATTGTAGATAAATAAAAGCAAAATATCACTGGCGTATGGCAAAGAGTTAGTGCTAAATTAACACAAATTTAATTCAAATGTCTCTTTCTTAACAAATTGTATCACAATTGGTTCTATGTTAAACTAAAATGGTCATAATATTGACCTGCAAAGATACTGCATCCACTATATTGACTGAAACTATAACTTCAGAATATATATATGTATATCCATAGAAACAATCCCAGAACCACGAGGCGGGCATGGACTACAAGATGCTGAGGTGCATTATTTATTATTTATTTGTATATGTCCATGATGCATTTCAGCCCCTCCACTTGGTGGTCGCCGGTACGTAGTTATAGTTAGAACCTAGTTTCCATAGGAAAAGCATGTTTTGAATTCATATATATATTTATGATTATATGTGTGTGTGTGTACAGTATACCTTTACTGGACTTAACATCTACCTACCAAGCCAAAATAGTGTTAGTTGATAGTGGATGTAATACAAGGCTATAATGGCATTGTATATTCAAATGTACATATCAGTGAATCATTGACACCAGAAAAATATATACGTATTATTGTAGCATGGACGTTCTCATCAGTCAGACCAGATAGATCCTGTATTAACATAAATGACACACTGCATGTGCATTTTGTAGGCGTGGCAGGCGTTTTGTTCATTTATTTTAAGCAGACACACTTTCATAACTTACCTCCTCTATGAATAGTTAAGGATGCTTCATTTCCAACTGGACATTCTTTAAGTATATCCACTACTTCGGCATGGTTCCGGCTCTGAACATTCTGCTGGTTAATCTCCACAATGAGGTCACCTTCACACAGACCAGGACATCCCTGAATGTCTAGAATTTGCTTCACCCTTTGCCCTGTCGGACTGTCTGCTATTGTGAAGCCAAAGCCCTGGGCCCCTTTCACAATGGTTAAGGTCATGAGTTCAGCTTGGGTGGCTCCCGAGGAAGCCATAGACACATTATCATCATGGACTGGCGGTGGTGGGAATGTGCTGTCAAGCTGACTATCTGCTGGCATTGAGTGCAAAGAGTGCGGTGGCCGATCTGCTACGTCAGGAACAGACTGAGAGGTCCTCGAAAGGTATTCCAAATAGGTTTCATAGTTACTTCTTCCATTTACCACCACTGGTGGTCTCTCTATCACTGAAAATGGTGGAACCATACTGCTGGCAGAATCTTCAGGATCATATGGCAAAGGGTATCCACGACATAGCACCAGGTTGACACTTTGACCAATAGGAACAGACTGGAAGATTTTGACCACATCCGCATGAGTATGCCCAAGGACACAAACTTCATTAATATAGACAATGACATCACCTATAAGGAGAAGAAAATGATTGACAACATGAGATAACTTCAACTAATATTATTTCAGAGGAATGGATGAATGAGACTACGTCAAAAAAAAATCTCTTCACTTGTAACAGCATGCCACAATGAGTTCAAGATGTGTAGATATTTAGTTCATGGGTTCCCAGGTTAGAGAAACTTGCCAACAAATGAGAAGTGAATTATTAAAATGTTATTGAGAGTAAATTTCAGATTCGAAATCAAAAAATTCTGTGTTGACACTTAACAAATTCTACACAGTTGCATTTTGGAGCTCTCCGGACATATTTCAAATGCCATGCAAATATAAGACCCTACAATAGAACTCTCTGTTTGCGACTAAAGCACCATTTAGAACCTCCCCTTTACTAAGTAGCAATGGCACCTAAGTTGAGAGCGTGTTGGAAAATAGGGTGCCATGGGATGCACAGAAAGGAGGAAACCTATAGATCTTTCTAAGTGATCAATTTAGCGTAACCTCTGGCACATAGAGTGAGGCAGATCCTTTCAGTAAATGGTCTTGAATGAAGCACTGTCTAGTCTGTCATCATACATATCCTTCGACCATGTTATATTCTTCCTTCAATTGCTATAAACTCTGAGTCATCGAAGATCGTAATTTACTCTCCTTAAAAAAAGGCGTTGCTGTTTGAGCAGAGCTTCTTAAGATCGGAAAAAAGAGCAAAAATCACCAGAAGGAGGCAATGTTGTACATTATATGGTAATTATACATTTCCAAAATTATTTTGCATTGTGGTATTTATATTGGTTTAATTTTCTTAAATCACAAAATACTACAGGAGTGACTCATGAATAAAGTCATTGCCTTGTGGGTCTTTTGCACATAATAATAAATCAAATTAAATCAAATTAAATCAAATCAAATAAGGGTTGTGGTCCCACCAACAAGCAGCACTGCTCAAAGACCATCTTAGGGTGCAATTAAGCAAAAAAGCCGGATAAAGGTCCTGGTAACGAAGAGCCCATAACTGATGCGTTACTGTGGGAACTAGGTGCAGAAACATGCATTCCCATGGTTAACTCCCATTTCACAGAGCATCACTAGCAATCCTGCAGTAATCCTGCATCCCAAAATGATCAAACCTCGTGGCATCTTTAATGCGGGTTGCAGAATTGCTGATGTGGTTTCCTGGCGCATATAAAAATGACTTTCATCAAGGAGCTGCATAAAAACTGGCTTCAAGATATTACTGGGTTTGAAAGATTGCTGGAAATTGATTCCTCTCAAGTGCTTTTTGGTGAAAGGAGGGACGTTAATTATCAAGTACATCAGGGGCTGCCTTAAGCTTCTTGATTACAGGTGTGATTATTGCCCGCTATAGACTTAGAGAGATGAACCCAAGTTGCAGACACACGTTGAGTCAAGAGCTCTAGGATTAAATATTTTCTTGAGCTGCATATTGGAGCAGGTTGTCAAAGGAGAACCAGATATGATAGAAAAAAATGATTCTCCTGTACTGTCTTCACCCTTAGAGGGGGACAGCACCTAAGAGGATTGACAGTAATATCTGCCATTGGAAGGAGAGTGAGTGAGAGTTGCTCTAATCAAAATCAATTTCTCAGTAAAATATTTAGACAATAATACGTTAGGACTAGTGAGGGGCACTGAGTGATCCAGTGATAGCAAACAGTAAGATTGCAGCTCTGCTGATGCTTTGATGAAAAGGGCCTCTTGTGCTTGTTGAGTGGCTGATGCATAGCTTTTAGTAAGGCTAGTGTATTCCAGAGTCCATGGTAGTCTTGCATGGTAATTGCACATTCTAGAACTACTTATGCCCACTGGATAGGCAAATTTGGGTGCAGATACACTTTGAATTTATCAGTACAGGGGAACTGATTGCCCTAGAAACAATACATTTTTTAAATAGCCTTTATGGAAATGTATATTTAAAGGCTAATTAACTGGACATTGCCTATTGAGCACATAGGAGGTGCTGGTTTAGTTTATATGAGTGTGATATTTCATTGAGGGTAAGACAGCCCAACTTTCTTGTCATTTAGAGTCAAAACAGGCCGCAAGGGTGTGCGAAATTGTATATGCGTTTCCCTCAAAAATATGTGAAATTTCAGAAAATGAAGAAAGATTGTGTGCAAGCTACAAGAAATGCCCTTTAAGGTTTCGAGTGTAAACTGAATACGAGAATGTACTTCACTTTCAAAGCCAATCAAGATACTGGCAAGGGGGTTAATACACAAAAAGAATTATCTTGCGACACATTTATTGTTCAATCCAGTCTCTTGCAACACATTTTCAGCTCAACTGCTCTCTTGCGAGAGATTTTCTGCCTGAACCAGTGTCCTCCGCTCTAAAAACTGTGCACAACACGCACATGTAACACAAAAATGTGCATGAACCTAGGGCCTCATTTATGAGGCTGTGCGTCACTTTTGCGCTTACAGATACGTCAGAAATACTGACGTATCTGTAACTCCTTGCGACATGATGCGTCATACATTAAATATGACGCATCAGGAATGTCGCAAGGAGTGCGCAATGAAAAGTGACGCATTGCTGCTTTCACGCATCGATGCGTCATTTCTCATAAATGAGGCCCCTAGTCTGTTTGCTGAAGTCTTTGGCTTACTAGCTTTACTGCGGACTTTCTATTCACAGGCAGAGCAGG
This sequence comes from Lissotriton vulgaris, assembly GCF_964263255.1. Classification (NCBI taxonomy): domain Eukaryota; kingdom Metazoa; phylum Chordata; class Amphibia; order Caudata; family Salamandridae; genus Lissotriton; species Lissotriton vulgaris. The sequence continues at coordinate 1,477,257,104 of NC_141685.1, forward strand.
CGAGCAAGGGCTGTGCAATCCTCAACACTGCCTGCATGCTCTGTGCCTGCTGTAATGAAGGAGCTGTGCTTGTTGGAGCAGTCATGGGAAGGAGACACTAGCTCAAGAAGGAAAGGGTGAACAATGTCCTGACACGATTTTATGGAAGAAAAGGGCGAACATCAGCTATTTACTCACTCAATTATTCCAGTTCAAAGTATACATTGTGCGATCAGTTGCATGTTAATAAAATCATTACAGAAGAAAAAAAGTATTAATTATATAGCCATTGTATACAGAATATTGAATATTTCTATCTCGTGTGAAATATATGGAAGTCCAACTATTGTTAATTTTGAAGAAAGCTGCATAATGCTTCTCGTTAATTTGGAACATGAGTGAGAGCGACACTAATTTTACCGTTGCAGCAAAGTCACATTTTAACACATAATGCCCAGCGGCACTAAAGAAAAATAATGAAATCGTCAATATTATTAATGAGAAAACAAAGCTTTCAAGAAGCAGATAGTGGGTGTGAAGAGAAAGGTCTTTTCTTTAGTCAGAATAATACCAAGGGGCAGATTTATGTTAACTGGCGCATCCCGAGGGATGCGCCAGTTAACGTGCGCCACAGCTACGCCACCCATGGTGCGCCGCATTTATAATGCGGCGCACCATGGTGCAAAAACGGCACAGATGCGTGACGCATCTGTGCCGAAATGTGGCGCATTGCTGGAGTTGCGTCGCAAGCGCGACACAGCTCCAGCAAGGCTCGGGGGTACACCATGTGCACAATGCTGCGTCAAGACCTACTCCTGCTTCAAGCAGGCGCAGGGTTTTGACGCAGCATTGCCCTGAAAGTGACTGAATGAAATCTCATAGATTTCACTCAGCCACTTTCAGGAGGCGTTCCTGCGCAGGAACGCCCCCCCCCCCGCGCAGGAACGCCTCCTTATGGCGCAGTGCTTTACAACGTGACGCATCTCCTAGATGCGTCACGTTGTAAATAGGGCGCATTGTTTGCACCGCAGTTGCGTCAAATAAAGTGACGCAATTGCGGCGCAACAGCCTCATAAATCTGCCCCTAAGTGTGTTGGAGCAAGTGAGAAAAGAGGCCTGCACGCACGCGCTGCCTGCAAATAAACAATATATGCTGCTGTAGGAAGTCCCAGGGATCTGGCAGGTTGATGGGACACTTAAACATAACGGGTTAGCTTTAGCTTGGCTTTAAAACTCAACATAACACAATAAAATCACTGTAAATGTGGTCTCCTGTGACATACAAATTGGTTATGCTCTCAGCCAAGGTTCACTCCCCACCGATTTAACACAGCTTAACTCATTTACAACCTCTTGTTTAATTGGTGGTAGGTAATGCAGCAAACTGCTCTGTTTGCGTTATCGTGCCCATAAACATGGTATTGTAGCAAGTTTAACGTTAAGTGAGGAAGAACATGTGTAAAGTGCTCCCTTGACGTTTCTGCATTTATCGATGCAAATTTAGCAGTAGATAGTGCAACGTGCTAAAGAAACATTTATACTAATTGACCTTAAGTTGTGTAATAGTGTTACTTGTCTGGAAATCTACTTAGTGCCCACACTGATTCTAGTTATATCTGTGTGCGGGCCATAGAAGCGAATACATAAAAAAAATTAAAAACTTAGGTTGGAAAATTCCCAACATATCAGACTAGTGCAGAAATTCCATGCATCCGCAGAGTCAAAAGAGGGGGAAGATCCTTCTCCTACATTGAGGCCAAGACCTGGAATGAGCTCCTGATCGACATTAGACACGCCCCCTCCCTGAACACCTTCAGGAAGGCTCTAAAGTCCTGGGGCCTCATTTATGAAAAGCGACGCATCGCTGCGAGAAAACAGCGATGCGTCACTTTTCATTGCGCCCTCTTTGCGCCCCCAATGATGCGTCATATTTACAATATGACGCATCATTGCGCAAGGACTTACAAATACGTCAGTATTTCTGACGTATCTGTAAGAGCAAAAGTGACGCATTGCTGGAGTGTGTCACAAAAGTGACGCAACTCTAGCAATGCGTCCTTTCACATGGGGCAAGCCCCATGTGAAAGGGCCTGTGTCAGTCTTACGCCTGCTGTGAGACAGGCACAAGATTTTGACGCAATGGCGTACTAGAAGTGACGCAGTGAAATCTCATAGATTTCACTGCGTCACTTCTACGACCTTTCTTGCATCAATACGCCCCACTTGCATACATTATACCTGGCGCAGGTATAATGTGGCGCAGGGGTTTACAAAGTGACGCATCTACCTAGATGCTTCACTTTGTAAATATGGCGCAACAAGGCGCATATTTTACGCCACTGGTGCGTCGCAAAAAGTGACGCACGGACGGCGTAAAAGTGACGCAAGGGCTCTTCAGCTGGGAGGAAGTGTTGACCCCCCCTCCAGCGCCTTGAGACCCTCACGGGCGAGTAGCACGCTTACAAGTCTCCTGATTGGTTAATTGATTGATAATTGGCTTTACTTCCAGTAACGACTAGTGGAGCTGCACCTTGATGGAAGAATACTTTCAATGCTTTGCATTTGACTCGTGAGGAACATCTAGTAACGACTAGGTGAACTACAGCTCTTTGTAGAATTATTTTGATATTTGATACTATAATATTCACTGCCCACTGCTAATCTCGTCCCATAATGCTTTGCAGGGCCTTTGGTTGGGATTGTTTTTTGCCAATAATTGTGCTTGGGGTGGTCCTAAGAGGATGGGACCACCACTGAAGTTCAACAAAATGTGCTTTTGTTTATGCTCTTTGTGTTCAAGGCATCTGCTTGGTCCTCCTCCTAGGTTAGGGGAGAAAGGACTCACTAACCGTGAGCAAAGCCGTGGAGGCTGAAACGTGTCTGTTGAGCTTTCTTAAATAAAACTTTTCCAAATTACATCTTTCTCAGAGTGCCGCATCTTTTGGTGAGAAGTAGAATTCAGGGTCTGGGTCCGACCCCTACGCCGAGCACCCGCTGCCAGTGTGCGTCTGAAAATCACGGACCACTCTTGTGGAATAATATATATATATATATATATATATATATATATATATATATATATATATATATATATATATATATATATATATATATATATATATATATATATATACATATATATATATGGCTCACATACAGATGTCTAAACTTCATATACATACATGTACATGTATCATAATAAGTATTTCACCAGATTTTTGTGAGTATTACATTTAGTCATAAATTGATTTTAGTTTGTAATGTTGAAATATGCAAAACCAGTAGATTATTTGCATCACTGTGTTGACTGTTTTTTATCGTTATAAAAACGCGCTTTTGCTGAGTGACTATCTTGGATTTTAATTGAGCGCTCCTGCCTCCACAGGCAATGGCATACTTTATTCAAGGTGCACATCTGTACTGGTCCAGCCATAACACTGCACGGACTTAGAACTCTAGGGCAGTGGAAGATTCAGCTTAATGGGGAGTGTGGGGGCCATGCATAAAATTACAAATTTTTTGAACAATTAAAACCATCCCGTATAAGGACGAATCTATTAATTTAGTTGGAAATATGAATACACAGTCTCCCTGAATTAAGCCTTCAACCTCTGACCATCAGTTTCTTTGGTGTTGGGAAATTGTCAGAGATGGTATGATTTAAATTGGCAAACTCTTCTATCTAGAGAGATTTCCAACAGTTTAGAGAGTATTTAGGGGAAGACAACACTGAGTTATTCTAGGTGCTAACCCCAAACCAAAAATTAAAGACCAATATTAGTGGACGAAATGTAATTTACACCAGCGTAAATTCCTTCAATACAGGATTTCGAGTAATGCCTGTTACATGAAATTCTAAAAATTACACCATTATGCCAGATTGTGTAATTGCACTCTATTCATGGTAAACGTTTACAGCGAACATGCGGAAATATTGTGAATGGCCAGGAATGGAGTGGGTGTTGCTGCTGCCACTTTTATTTTTTGCACTATTTATTACTGCAATATGCGACCTCATTTAAAAAATTGACGGGAGGAAGTATTTTTCACTAAAATATGCTGTTGAATGATGGATTTGCATCTCATGTAATGACGTGTAATTTCATGTAAGTTTCCCAAAATTTTGCATAATCACGTAAGAAAAGCACACATTTTACCCACCCCTAATTAGCCAAGGTTATAGTATTATGATTAGGTGACATTTTTACATAGAAGAGAGAATGCACATAATGGACATTACTGCATACGCAAGTAGTGAATGCCTCATGTTGCACCTCTATTCACTGTATTGGGCCCCCTTATCTAGTTGCACACCAGTCTTATAGACATAGGAACTCTCTCCAATTATATTATCTCAAAAGTAAAACACCCTCAGTGATTTTATGCCAGTCATTGTACAGCACAGACATGTTAATATATACAGCAGCTTCCAAACAAGATGTGCTATTGTTCATATCCCGCCAAAGAAACACGTTTGAAAGGCATCCTGCAACCCTCCTTGAGGGTTTATGGGCGTTGTTGTTATACAATGACTGACACTATTGTATGAAGAACCATAAAGTTTTAGTTTCTTCCTAGATTTAAAGAAGTTGATTTCTACTGTGAACTTCCTCTTAGTTACTTTCTACTCTGCTTTCTATTCAGATCAACTCCCATACAAATTAGGGGTAATATTCCTGACTACACCAACACAGCTAATAATGACGGTATGATTACTTCAATAAGCTTCCTTTTATTGGTGATCATGCTTGATTAGACTTCTTTTAGAGACCTCTGCTATTCAGATTTTTTTTTAACATTTCACTTCCTAAGACAGTGTTGAGTCAAAGTCACTACTGTGACTGGACCCAAGCGTTATCTGGCCCCTGTCTTTGTGACAGACCTCATACCAACATTGATTCTAACCGGGTAGCTTGGATCCTACAACACAATACTGCATTGCCTAAATCATTTTCTTTGGAAAAATTTCCTCAATTCGCCTGATTTTACTCAAACTTACAGCAATATATGTTCAAGTGCAAATAAGCAAAATGTCACTGGAAAAAAACCTATTGTCCCGATCGGAAATATTGAAATATCTCGTAAGTGTGTGTATTATAAATGCAATGTAGGTCTAGAAAGACGAGCTCCAGGCCAGACGTTTAGACTATTTACATAAAATAAATTTACTTGTACTGGATCTCAATTGAAGTCTTTTACTTGATCTTTGGCTTTTCTAAAAATCTAGCATGGATCTGCCTGATCAATACAGGGCTCCATTGAAAGGTCGCATGACAGAATTCAGTTATTAAATGTCTATCTCATCTATGCATCTCTGGATTGTTTATCCGTGTGGAAAAAACTCACCCCAAGAATTTGACGGAGGGAATGGAGAGAGATGCTATATTCAAAGAACTAGGGCATAGATTCTCTTCAATCTTCTGCACTGCAGGTCTGTTGATGTTGCTGAGACCTTAAACTGGATGCAGTATTCCCCCACCCCATGCTTTAGGATGCACAACCGTTGAGGATAAAACAGAGGACACAGGGAGCATCTGGTTTGCTGGGCTAATGCAGGTTTCAGTTTCTCCTACCGGTGTAGTCTTACTTTGAAGTGATAAAAGTCAGAAAATAAGTTTTATTAATTTAATTGTTTACTTACCTGCAATCATCCATATTCCGGTGTTTACCACCCCCCACCTTGCCCCTCCCCCGCCCCGCCTGTCTGCCCCACGGAACTCCCTCCACGGGCCGCGGCTGCGTTTTAAGTTATGTGCATGCTAGAAAGACACTGCCAAGCCTCGTTTAGTTGCTCCAATTTTTCTCCTCTCACGCTGTATTGTTCTCTCAGGGCCTGACACGTTTCTGCTGGATGAGTGAAATATAACATCATTTGCAAAAACGGGCAGATGAGGATTCCCCAAAAGTGCAAGACTACAAAAAAGGATATTTATTATGCGAGAGAGAGACGACTGGAATGGATGCGTCTCTACTCATAACTATTAGACAGCACCACTGAAATCTCCAACGAAATAAAAGCGACTCATTAAAAACCAAAAGGGCCAGTCAGAGAGTCATAAAACCTTCTCATAGAAGCAACATAGACACATCCAAATATTTCAGCAGCAGTCATTATACTTCAGTGCGCTGCTATAAAATATGCATTTGTCCACCGAATGAATGTAAAACAAAAGGAAAATAGACAACAAAAAGGTAATACAGCTTCTACTGCAGGTTCCTCCATATCATGGTAAGGTAAGTGACACAGAGCATTATTCTTGAGATTTGGGCTTAGATGCAATGGTCAGCGAAGGGGCGGGAATGGACACGATCAGTAGGGGTTCTCCAAGTGGTGAGCGAGCAGGGATCTACATCGCAGACTTTTATCTGATCAGTGTATGAGAGGGAACGAGTGTGTGTTTGCTTGCCTAGTGCCACTGGGTGCTGGTGAGGTCTGGTCAGAAATGCAGAAACCAGTGGGGTATCTACGAGTTTCCCAAGGTGACTGAGGCAATGAGGTGTAAGGGCTGAGGTCCTCATATGTCATTGACTGCACCCAATGTGTCAAGGGGCCAGTGCTGGAGCCACTGATAACACGACTGGGAAATCGGATGGTGATCCCAAAAGAGTTGAAAAGGGTATGACATGGATTCCTTTCTGGTCATTAGGGAAGAGGAGATGGTTTTGCTGAGGATGAAATTCACTCTACATCCCTGGTGGAAATTGCTAAATGCATGAGGGAAAAGGGCTTGGTGGGTGTATGGTGCTGCTAGTGTGATACAGTCTTTAAGGTGGCTCCAAGTTTCTTTTACCACAATAAAATAAAGATGTGGAGAGTGGGCCAAGCTGCTTGATAGTGAAGGTAGCAAGTGAGTAGAATTTGAGATTTCATAGGTAGAAGGAGAGTATTTAGGAGAGGGTGGTTGCTTGATTCAGAAAGAGATTGATTGATGAAGGATTCAGGAGTTTGGGAGGGTCTGGTCGAAATAGGGAATGGGTTAAATGGGGAAAGAGATGAAGTAAGAGAAAGGTAAATTATGGGGAGGTGGAAATTTGTATGTTCCCCTATGCACAGTTATACATTGCAGTAAGAGACCAACTTGAAGGAGGAGGAAAATGTTAACTGGGGTGAGTGTGCTGGAAGAAGATGCTTTGAAAGAGGAGATATAAGGATGCAGAGCGTGCTGGGATGGAGAAAGCTGTGGATAGCATGATGGAGTGGGCCTAGAAGGGAACAATAAGGAGTAGAAGAAATGGAGAAGGATTCACAATGATGAATGTGTATGCGAGGGCCTCTCGGGTATGGGTGAGTATGGATGGGTGTTTGGTTCTGCAGACTTGTGTACTGTGTTGTGCTTCCCTTGCTTAGTTATAATATTAAAGGCAATGGTGTGCGGGAGACCAACTATTTTGAGTGGGAGCAAGACAGTTGTAGCTGCTCAAGCACCTTAGTTGCATAGGGGAATGTGCCTTGCTCTTTTGTAAATAGGTGCCTAGGGATTATCCCATCATTCTGAAGCTATGTGGTGGACGGTTGGCATTTCCATGCTCCCACAAATGCTTTCTTTGCATTCAGATGGTTTCTTAGCCAAAGTGATATTGTCCGCCTGCAAACTAGGTTTCCACTCAATGTACAAATATCAAAGTGACATTTGATATGGCACCTTTACATAAGACTGTCATTTATCACAAAATATAATAGAAAGCTCCAGGCCTGTTGGTATAGCAGGGTCAAACTCATGCCTGATCATCACCATATCACACAATACATATATGTACAAAGTGATTAGTCTACAATCAGCTACAGCCTCACTTGCCCTAGAACTAGACAATGACAAATTCAGAGTTAAAAACCTCTGATGCACTTGCAAAGCGGCTCCAGCATCTTGAACAGATGAGCTCAATAACAAATATGATTTCCCACTATAATAAAAGTATGTATGAATATGGCCTAACACAAAATACTGAAATGAATTAAAACAACTCGTTCATGTTTACCAACTCCTACACAAGTGCCATCTTTTTTTTAGCAAATGGCCAATTACCATACTGATGATCCTCAACACTGAACCTGCCATCAAAATTACAAAACATAAAGTTATCAAGGATTATAAGTGTAATATGGTATACAAGTTAAAACTCTACTTCAAAGTGAAAACGGCTACACAAAGTAAGCTACATGAGTCTTGGCAGCTCCAGGTGAACTTATGAGAACCACTAAGGGCCAGATGTAGGTAAAATAGATTTACCAATTTTTAATTACCGAATTTTACCGATTCGGTAAATAAAAATCGGTAAATCTAAGGGGTGGATATGTAGGTATTCCAGATGTGCTGGAATACCGATTCGGAAGAATTCGGTATTTACCGATTCGGTAAATACCGAATCAGTAATGCCCATTCATTCCTATGGGCTTTGAAGCCCATAGGAATGAATGGGCATTACCGATTCGGTATTTACCGAATCGGTAAATACCGATTTTCACAAGGGTGCAGGGGGTGTCACTTTGACACCTTCTAGCACCCCCAAAACAGGCTCGGGTGCCATGTGGCAGGCATACATGCCCTAAGGGCAGGTCTGCCTGTCACAAGGCATAGGTGTGCATGCACACATGTGCATGCACACCGGAATCAGTATTTTACCATCAAATTGGATTTGATGGTAAAATACCGATTCCGTAAGGTCTCTGGGACTCTGAAGAGTCCCACCTACATATGGGTGCCTCAGAATCAGTAAAATTACCGAATTTTTATTTTACCGAATCGGTAATTTTACCGATTCGGTAAAATAATACCCCCTACATACCTGTCACCCATTTACCGATCGTTAACGGCCAAAATCGGCCGTTACCGCTTGGTAAATGGCCTCAAACGGCCACCTACATCTGGCCCTAAATGTATTAGTTACGGCCAGCAAGCGAGAGAAGCGGCCATGAAATAAAAACTGTAATTCTGACGTTACTCTGTCCTGAATAAGAATGCAGAACATGGAAGGATACACTACAATTACAGAAAGACTGTTCAACAAAAACACTCACCAACACAGAGAGCCAAAACTGTGACCTTAACTTTGCACCCCATGAAAGTATGTGCTGACAACCGGTTCTAAAACTTTCTAGGGTGCTACTGAAGGATTACATATTACCTAGTCAAACTATGTCAGAGATATCTGAAGTATGGTGGCCAAAATATTTTTATTTGGGTAAATCCAAGAGTAAAAATCTTCACTGATAAGGAGAAGAACAGCAACATCAGCACCATGGACAGCAGATAGTACCTTTTAGCACATGGGAGCTACCAATGCAGCCCTTTTGCTGGGACAGCGCAACAATAAAAATGTATTTTTGGCCCAATAATCCTTGCACAATTCCTATCTAAACACTTCCAGGGATTAGCTAAACTTCATGTTCCAGCAACTGAAAAATAAATGGCAATTTTCTTTTCTGCAAATGTAGACTCGGAAATCGCAGAGCACAGATAGTGTTTGAAGAAATCTCTGTTCATGGTTCAGGAGTTTTGTGCAATAATATATCCTCAAGACCTGGCTTAAACAAAAATAGCCCATCATGGATAAACTAAATGTCGTCTTCCATAAGCCAGAAGTTTGAAACTGCTGAATGAGTTTCTGTGTGAAAATACATCAGAAACACGCTTGGGGAAACCTGATTTGGTGCGCATCAACATGTAGCTAAGGCTGCAGACATACAGTTTAAAGAGTGAGGGTTTCAATAGAGGGAAGAAACAGAAAAGGGGATAGGACAGATGAAGGTGATTATGCTCAAGCACTTCTGTATGGCAACCAGGCAGGAAGACACTTCGGAATACAAAAGTACATACAGTGACTAAAGAACAAATATCTGGCTCAAAGAGTTCCTACTAGAAAAAAGCACACATCAATTAAATGTAAAAAGGGGAATATAAAAGAAGACATAATCATTATTAAAACATGTTTAGTTTTTTTACAAAAATGAAAATAACAAAAAGGACTCGAAAACATATATCTGCTGAGTGATAGCACATGTGGATTATGCAAAGTCTCTTGAAATCAGTTAAGGTAAACCGAATTTATAACATTTTAAGTTAAATGCAATTACAAAATCTATAACCAGTAAAAGGGGTTGTATGGAGGAACAAATAATGATTATTACAATTTGAAATTGTTAAAAAGAATACAAATACAAAAATAGATTATGAAAGAACTGGCCCATAAAATCTCTTCAATTCATTAGAATTTATAATAGTTCCTTAGAATTTCATTGCATTTTAACGCTGCAGGCCCTGATCACAATGCATGTAATCCTATGTTCATTGTTTTGCCTATTTCGAAGTCAAACACAGGGCAAGCTGGCCAGGTAAATAGTGCACGTGGCACATGCGTTTACTGGAATAGGAACTAATTTGGGGTATTGGTGAATTAATCCACATTCCATTGTACCCAAAGTGGAATTTAGAACAAAGAATGCATCGAGCCCTTCTTATACTTATACTGTCCCTGTTTGCTCTGGGGCACACAGATAACTAGGTGTGCCAGGTGCAAACAGGGACAGCGTGCTCTATTACAGATAAGGTGCTGCCCCTAGGCCTGCGGCAAACATGCTGCTGTCCTTGCATCAGCGCATTAGTAAAATGGTGGTGTTTGAAGCAGTACCACAGTAAAGGCCAACTTTAGGGTAGTGCGACCAGTGTGGCGGTACTGGGAGTTGACTTGGAGGGGGGGGGGGCTAACCTCAAGTGGGGTCACTATGTTTAGCAATAGTTTACGATTTTAAAACAGCTGATGCAGAGTTTGAGTCAGCAATAATAACTCCTGTGATTAATGTTCCTGCTAGAGAGAGAAAGATCCAAGTTCTGTCTAGTGGCTTTTTTGACTCGCCATAAAGTAGTGTAGAGGGTTAATATGCCTGCTGCAAATAACAGATCTGTATTTAAAGTGAATAGCTGACTGGATTAGTAAAGTCAGCCTTTACCAGCTCTTTAACGCAAATTAATGCATGCGGGAGAGGGGCTATGGAGAGATGAGAGACCCCTTTGTTGGGTAGTAGTGAGGGAGTCTGAGGAGGAGGTCATGGGGGGGTGGGGGGGGGGAGCGCTAAAAAAGGTTGTTGCCCTGGGTGCCACCAGTTCTAAAGCCGATCTGGGGAAGGTGCACCCAGACTGCTTTTTAAAAGGGGGTTAGAGATGTGTGGAGAAGTGTGGCTCAATGATTAGAGCAGCAGACCCTGATGCAGAGGTCTAGACTGTCTTGGGCTCAAAATTCCACAGATCTGATAATTCTCGCCTCGGTGCCTATTCCAATCATGGAGTCCCACTCTGCAACTCTGGGCAATAGCTTGCTTAATCTCCACAACGGCCCCCACAACGCTAAGGATGCCTGGCCTCCACCTTGGGGGTGCCCAGGAGTGGACGCCTCACAGGGATAGCCAGGATGGGTTCCACAGCGGTATTCGTACAAGCGCCTTGAGACCCTTGCGGGTGAGTAGTGCGCTATACAAGTATCAATTTACAATTTACATTTAGAGATCCCTAACAGGCAGGGGCAGTGAGTGACGTTTGGAGATATTGGCTATAGTTCCTTTATTAATACAGGTGCTATTTTCAAACTACTTGTTTTTTGCACTGATTCTGTTTGCCATACCGGTATTTTTCTGCTGTGCTACACAGCACTAAAGTATACAGTCCTGATATACCAATATTTCCTTTCCCTTCTGTACTATTTGCTTACATGCTAATAAAAAACACAAAATGAGCAAGCACAATTCATTAAAGTAATGTGCATGTGCACATATGACACTGTGCACACACAGGCGTGCAGGGCTAAGAGAGTATGCATTTGCACTGGAAGCATATAGGACAATGTCAATGGGCCAGGCGTGTGAGAATGCTAAGCAAATTTTACCGGCTCGACTCACAAAAGTGTTTACCATCCTCCCTTGTGCGACTGAGGTCAGGCCCAGCACAGAAGAATGTCCAAGATAAATTGGGCCGGGATGGCACAGAAGGCACATCGGATTCTCACCATGACAACGCTGCATGGCTATGTTGCTACCCATTTCTTTAATTTGCTATTACCACACAATTCTTTTAACACCACCATATGTTTAACCTGTTCCTGCTTCAACAAAAATATTTCTGAAGCTGGCTTTGCACCATATAAAATGTCAATTGATGCTTAGGTCTGCCACTGTCAGCAGATAAATGTGTGTTGTCAATTAAAAGAAATGCACTTTCAACAAAACTTGCATAGAGAGACTGGAAATTGTCAGCCAGTCTATTACCCTTTGCAAGCTGGAGCTGCTTACACTAGGATGTCAGGTCCTACAAAGAGCAAGGAAAAGGGGGCCATCTTGCTCCCTGGTTTTGTTGTCAACAGTCATCATAGGGGTTTGTTGAACCCATCATTCCTTACGCCCCGGTGCCATTTGAACTTCTGCACTAATGAAAGCTGCAGTCCTGGACAACTTCAGACATCATTTCAGTATCCAGTAGAGATTATGGAAAGAGGGATGTATGACGTTACAACGCATGCTTTTACCACGCATGCCGTTACAACGCAGTTTTTACAACGCATACCAATACAACGCATATCGCTTTGGGGTGCTGGATAGGGAATAGTTTAATTTACTATTCCAACTCCAGTCCCCGTGGATAGTAGGGAAGGTGTTGGATAGTAAATTAAATCTATTCCCTATCCTAGAGCGCCCCCCAGCGCAATGCGTTGTAATGGTTTGCGTTGTAATGGTTGCGTCGTAATGGTAGTGCGTTGTAAAAGTTTTGTGGTAAAGGCTGTTCACCTGGAAAGAGTGACCCAAAGGAAAGCTAGACAACACTCTGCCCTGTGGGTTAAATCATGGAAGTAAATACCACCTATAGCTTTAAATGGTACGACTGAAGCATGTTATTTTTACAAAATTAAAGAAAGCCAAACTGACATTCACGTTTTACTTTAGAGGCGCTTAACCCCAATAGTAAAACACTTAGGGCCCGGTTCACAAACTGTACTTTTGAGTCAGTTAACTACTTTTCGCTACTCACAAACAGCACTCTTGTAGAAATTTACACTTTTGTAGTTAGTGCAGCACTACATGTAGCCAGGGCTACTGAAGTTATGTGATTCTACGGCTCCGGTGTTTTTCGTATAGTTATGACTTTGCTGACTTTCCCACATATTCCATTGTCGGCTGCATAATTAGCAGTTTTGAACAAAAAAAATTCTATCTCAAACAGATCAAAAGTTATTAAAAATGCAGAAATGTGGAAATGCAGCGCACAGAAGGGCAACATATGAACATACCATGATTCTAACCACTCTACCCCCTATTAGGCAGGCTAACCATCGTATAAATAATCCAAATGATGAATGGAAATTGTATGTGACCTTTGATACTGTAATATTGATACAAATATTTATTTAAAAAATGCAGATATGGTTTGTGCTGCGCAGCAGAAGGCACTTTGCAACTGTTGACCTTTCTGTTGCATATTGCTATTCTTGGGTGTTAAACTGGTACTGATAAGGTGAAACCCTTGTCTAGGCAGTGTTAACGTCTAAAAATAATAAAATAAAGAGCTGATAGAGTCACAATATGTGCCGCATTATGCTGCATAATTTGCATGATTTAGTAAACCTTGCCACAAAATTTGGTCCTCCCTTGCCACATAATTCCAGTGGCCATTTAATAAAAAAAATTCTTTAGATGGGATTTTATTTTTAATTTAAACCTCAGAATTGTTTTATTTGCAAAAATGTATTTACATTAATTAAAATCTTAATTAAAAATGTGTTTAACAGTGTTGAAGCATTTTTTATTTTGTTCTAAATTTAAAGGAAATATATAAACTCATTTACATTAACACACACATATTACTAATATGTATTTATAAGTTAAATTCTTTGTTTTATTTTCCTTTCACCACCTACATTTTTAATACACACAACATCCAATGTGTTCAGGAAACCAGTCAGCCTCAGTGATGCCTAGAAGGAACAGATCAGGGTGAACATCAGCTGAACCCACCGAACTCAACAACCATTTGGAACAGAAACTCCTGCTCAACATCTTCCAATCCGGTTTCCACAGCAATCACAGCTCTGTACCATCCCTGATTGTTGCCACCAATGACATCTGAGCCCGCCTCGACTGGAGAGAGACTGCAGCCATGATCATCCTCGGCCACTCAGCAGAATTTAACAGGGTATCTCACCACAAGCTGATCGCCAGGCTGCACAACATTGATATCCAAAGCGAAAGCACTTAGATGGATCACCTCCTTCCTCACTGAAAGAACACAGAATGTCCACCTGCCACCATTCACATACAAACCCAAAGAAATCATCTGTGTGGTACTATAAGGCTCATCAATATGCCCCACCCTCCAACACCTACATGACTCCTCTGGCCACTGTTAGATCCCACAGACTCCACATCATATCATAAGCTAACTACACTCAACTCATTCTCTCCTTCTTGGAAGACCCCACCACCACTAAAACCATCTTCCACAAGTGCATTACGAGCATCGCCAACTGGATGAAGGACAACTGCCTGATAATGAACACGGACAAACAAAAGTACTGATCTTTGGCAACAGGTCCTCACCCTGGTACTTCTCATGGTGGCTCTTGGATCCTGGACCAACACCCACCCCTTCTGACTAAGCAAGAAAACTTGGCATTCTCTTTGATAGCAAGCTAATCTTGGCACCCCAGGTTAACACCCTCTTCTGTGCCTACTTCTTCATCCTTTGTAAACTGCATGAAATCTTCAAATGGCTACTGCTAGACTTAAGACACACCATCACACAGGCCCTCATCACCATCCTATTTGACTACGGCAGCAATCTCTATCAGGGATCTCATCACTCCTTCTCCAGAGACAACAGATCATACAGACTCATCCTTGGCCTTCCTCATTGAACCCATATAACCCCTAACCTCAGAAAGTTCAGCTGGTTACCAGAACCAAAGCGATAACAATTCAAGCTACTGACCTGTGCATACAAGTATCCACACACCAAAGGACTGGCATACATCAACCACCATCTGAGCTTCCACCAGTCAGCCAGATGACTATGCTTCACATCTTTTGTTCTCACCCCCACCGCATCTTCCATAGCAGGCATGGAGGACACGCATTCTACTTCACAGTGAAGACATGGAATGAGGTCCCCCTGCGGCTCCTGACCACCCCCTTTTCACCAGAATTCCAAAATGCTCTGTAAACCTGGCTCTTTGACTAATCCCCTGGACCCTGCTTGCACCTGGATACCCTCAGGGGTGACAAGCAGTGCGTAATAAATCTCCTGAATGATTGAATGATTGATGTCTTGATTGATCATCTTTGACACATCCCTCTAGATCCCAATTTAAATATGCCAACTATGGAGGACATTACTCTCCTCAGAAGTCACCTATTGATGTTACTGTTGTTCAATTTGAACAATTTAAGTATTGTCACTTTTGATTAGGCTGTGGGGAAGGGGGTAAAAACATTTATAGTTTGAGAACTGGGTCATGAAAGATGTTCTAGATAAGCAACCACTCCTAAAATCAGTGCAATCTGGTTTCCTTGTCTGTAAATTCATTTTATGTGAAGGCTTAGAATTATGCTTGAATCTGTCTGTCTAATCCGGCCAGGACATTTCCCATTCCTTCTTTATTCAAATCACCATATATTGAGGGTAGCGATAATGAACTCTGTAAGTCGTTGGGTGAGGAAAACTAAAAAAAAGAGTTACGTCCAGAAAAATCTGTCAAGATGCTTCCCTCCGCTCTCACTACAGAAAGTCACCTTGTCAAGCAGTATGCGTGTGGTTACCGTCTGACTGAAGCGTGGCACTCATGTTACCAGGTAATAATAATTACCAGAGTTATGACCGTAAACTGTGCACCACAATGTTCACCTCTTCAAGCAAACTGCGTCTGGCATTGAAAGCCATTGGATGTTATTTGCTTCAGTGCATTGCGCTGACAAACAGATCTTAATTCAATTGTAATTAACTTTAGTAAACTAAACAATACCCACATGCCTTTTTATGACTATAGCAAGCGTTAGGGTGAAGATCGCTCTGCCCGCCAAACCAGAATTGTTTAAGCGCTTAGTCCTCCCGAGAGCGGCGTGCATTTGCAAATAGTCAGAGTAGCTGGCTTTAACAACCAAGGCACTTCTGCTGAGAGTGCAGGCCATCTGCTCATCTGTCCATCTGAGAAAACAAACCCCAATGCTGAGGAGCTGTCCAGCAAGTTCAGAGTCTTTGAAACAGGACCAAGAGCTATCACTGGCTAAATTGGTCATGCTTGCTCCTGTTTCAGATCTACTGCAATAAGTGTGGTAACTCCTCCTAAATGACGCTGATGTTTGGGGGGTTGTCTCGCTAGCGTGACTCAGGTAGTTAAAAGCCTGTAAGTGCAATGCAGACGTTTTATATTTATTGATTTTTTGCAATTTTATAGAGCGTGGAAATGGCCTGAAGGCATCAGAGTGCTTTACAACAAGCAAGATATAAAGGTTACAGACAGTTACATTACTAGTAATTAAAGTTAAATGATTACTTCGGTGGATGTGTGCAGGTGTAACCACAAGAAACAGCTGCAGCAATTGGGCAGAGGAAATATACATTAACAGCATCAATTTAGATGGTGGGGTCAAATAATGAAGGCAGGCCAGAATGCCGTGGAGCAAGTATGTAAGTCTGGTCGAGGGTGAATTAACCAAGATGTCTGTCAAAAAGAAGGAGCTTGAGGTCCTTTTTAAGGTTACTAGGCAGGTGGTTAGACAGCGGGAAGGAGGCAAAGACGTTCAGATTCTAGTGGCACTTCCAGCGAAAGACTAGTTCATGTATTGTTCTCGACTGAACCTGCAACATTTGACTCACCAACATGCTAGGGGTAGCTGAAGTGATACCATTCACGCTTTGACTGCCACAACTCTCCTGTTTGCTGCTAGGAGATTAAGGAAAGGGCAAGGATTGACAATTACAGAAAGTTAATAGTTCCCACACAGCCCTATTTAGTTTTGTTCTTGTTGCTGCCTTCATGTTTCCCCGAGATAAGGGCGGTGCCAGGAGTTGCACCTGTTAGAACCTGATACTCCATATCCATTTTTATATGACTGTCGCAGTAGAAATCCAGGAATTGCCCTAAGCACATGACAAACTAGCATCAACATTTCAATTTAGTGATTAAAATGGAGTCCACGAGGACTCTTGATCTTGGTCAATCTATGTTCCAAGTAGGAATGGAGATCTGCCAGCATGAAAAAACCCAATAGCTGGTCAATTCCAGCCGTCTGCTTCAGAGCAAGATACATTCAAAGAGCCACATTTGAAAATATTGAATAATACATTTCCGAGAAAGTCATGGAAATGAATATTGGGAAGAACAAATGGTGCCCCTGCCTTCCAGAGAGAGTCCAAGTCGAATATTCTATTTCAAGAGGGAAAAAGTAAAAAGAAAGCCAAGGCAATAGCTCAGGGACCTAGTCATTTGCTGCTGAACTGCATTTATTGTCAACATGTTATATGTTTAAGTCTTACGAGCTCGCCCATTCATTGTTCTCCGGTGAGAAAAATTAGATCCAATGACTAGCAGAATAGTCATGCCCGTTTTAATTTTTACTGTTATTATGAAGTGGCACATCAGCAGTAGTTAGCGAAATGTAACATACCAGTATTACTGTGCCTCATGGAAAAACATACAAGAAGATGCATAAGAAGATTTTAGAATTTCGGTGTTGGTGACTGAGCGCCAGGAATAGTTGATGCCAATGACTTTACACTTGACTCAAGATCCAAATGTCTGGTACCCTTATGGCTCTGTTTGAAGGCTCACAACCTAGTGATGGCTTGGTGCACAACGGATTGTGCACCAATGTGTGATTATTATAGTGATCGTTGGTCCCAAGATCATGTTTGATAACCTTACCCTTTAATACTTCTGATCCCGAGAGTTTCTGTTTCTATTTTATTGTGGATTTATTTTTCACATCTAACGCTTAGATTTTTTTAGTGGTCTGAATTCTCACTCTCGTTATTAGGAAATGTAAAATCCGTTAAAGGATCTGTTTAAAAAAAAAATCTCTCAAGTTAACATTTTAGAAAATTCAATAGTTTATGAATGTTTCATAAATATGAGTCTCTTTTGGACTTTTGGACATAGATTTTAGCATGAACAGATGTGCATCGTTAGGTAGCTACATGAGAAATGTGTGTCTCTTATAAGAAGCCAGAAAAGTTGGCACATTTTATTGCAAAGTGAGATGGCTGATATTTAGTATGCAATTAGGTATGCTTCTCCAGTCATATCAATCCATTCAGTTGGAAAGATTTACTTTGAGTGGGGCGAATGAGTGACATCTGCCAAAAATTGATGTCCTGTCTACCATATTACATGTATATAAATGCCAATGGCAGGCTAAATATGGTAGAGAGAACATCTGCCACTTTTTGGCAGATATTCTGTTCCGCCTAACAGAAAAAGGCCAGATGTGCCTTTAACAGCAAATGCAAAAGTTATCATTTTCATATGTTCAGAGAACTGCCAAAGATGCTTAGAATGGTGACCTTTATTCTACTGAGTTTCAAGCCAGAACAACGTCAACTTTCGATACATGATGATCCCAGCACCAGTGTTCTCATGGCACACTCATGACTTGAGAGAAGCAAATCCCTTTGAAAGACTTAACTTTGAACCAAGTAGAATAATAAGGAGATGAGTGATAGATGTGTTAAGGTAATGAGTGATAGATGTTTGTTTTGGAATAACCACCTCAAGGTGCACCATTTCATGGAACTATATATTTATTTTCAGTTATACATACTTTTCATCAATGCTGACATATCCTGAATACAGCATCTGATAATGTGAAATATTTAATCACCGGAATGAAGCACTGGCTAAATGTGATGATGTCAAATAGATCTATTCAAAAACAAAAATCAACTTGAATGTAGAAACATCAACTCAACAACACATTCTTTGGCAGTCAAAAATAAAGTAAAGGTCATCCACAATGCTCATATACATGTATTTCTTATTGAATCAAAAAAATGACCTTTTGTGGCATCACTTTTGCATGCAGATTATGCATTCTAAAGCAACAGGGCGGCTTGAATACAAAAAGGAGCATTAAAATATATTTAGAACAACACAGAAAACATACAACTACATTATCAAATTGTAGTTGAAACATGGTTGAAAATTGCACTACTGCAAATTTTTGGGAGTACTGAACTTGTAGGATTTAACCGGAGATCCAAGGAATTTCCAAACACGTATCCCTCTGAAGAAGTCCTACATTTAATGAACCCTACTTCAGGAAATATTTCCAGTCCATGCTGAAAGTTGTGCTGCAACTTATATTCACCTGGAAGGGATGATATTGTATAGCTGCATAAACCTCTGACTATTGGACAAGAGCAGGATGATATTTATGACAGTGGTCCAGGCGAAGGCAATGCAAAATTATTAACATATCAACCTTCTTTATTCAATGTATGTACTTGGTAGAATATGACAACCACAGGGACTCCACACGATGAGATAAGTAGAATCGCAAGGCCCATTTTCTTAAAAAGCGGACATGGAACCTACCCCACTCCCATTTCAATGTACGTCTCAGAAATTGTAGGTTATGAAATCTAATAAAAAAGATTTTCTAATGGAATAGTATTTTGCCCATGTTTCTTTTGTGTCTTCCTTTTCTTTAAAATGTTTATTGGGTGTCAATTTTCAGATAACACTATATGGGGATATAGTTGTATCCACTGAGTGGTTTACATACTACTTAATAACTAAACTCATCGATTAGCAACATACCTCCCCAAAAAATGAAACTGTTGTATTTCAGGCAAATGTTTCAAGATAACATTTCCATCATCTGGAAAATGATACCTTTTTTAATTTTTATCTAAATTGTGTTAAATCTAGTGAGTATATTCTTTATATTTTCACTAATGAGCCTAATTTAACATGCAGGTTGGAATGATTCTATCATGACATGTAGCTGAACTTGAAATCCCATATCATGGAGAGAACAAGTGTTCAAATTGTAATTAGTTGTTCTAGGAAACATATTATTTATTCTTTGACTAATAGGCGACCCATTGCTTTGATGTAATGTGCAGAAATCATCAATTCATCCTTCAGACTGTGGGTTCCTTGAGTATTTTCAATTCCTCATCACAGCTCCTTTTTGCCAACAAAGTACTTTTCCCCTGGAAGCTATGCATCAATTTATGGTGTTTCTGGGTATAACATTACAAAGAATCAGCTGTGAAGTATCATATATTATGAGCATTGTGACTGTGTTAATCCTCTCAAAGTTACTTAAAGAAAGTTTTTTTTAAAATCCAATATGTGAGGATGTACCAGATGTTTTATCACATGTCAACCGAAATTTAAAGATGCAAGAGCTCATTTGCATGTTTATGTTGCACCGCAATAAAAACAATACTGAATTGGGTGTTCGATTAGCATATTTGCCATATTTAGTTCTGATTTTGGAACATACTGAGAGGGGAATACTCATTATTTTTCTGTGGTGTATGCAGTAATGGGCCGATGAGGATGTTGGTTTACATTTCCTCTGAACAATTACTGTGTTCGCGGTCGAAAAGTAAACCGCGCAGTTATTTTGAATCGGTTCCGACTGGCTCTCGGAGATTCATATAAGTCAGAACCGCATTGTGCACCTCTATGGACAGCGTTTCCGACCTCAAGATTACGATGCCGATTTCCAACAGCCTTTCCGAGTTGGCCTGTCTGACATGAAAAGGGTGCATGGGAAACTGAATTTGTGGCCCCTAGCAGGGGTCTCTTCATCCTGCGGCCTCCAGTTGTGGGCCCAACGCGTACCTAAGGGACCCCCTGTAAAACACTGCAATGTGTGGCAGGCACAATGAGGTGCCCGCAACAGGGTACACAGTTTTACACAAAGGCACCCATTTGCGCATAGGAGCCTGTGTTACGGCCAGTAGTTGGGCGGAACACGAGCTCCCATAGGGAACAATGGGACTCCGAATCACATCGTAATTGTGCAGGCAGAACCGCTGACCGCGAGTCGGTCAGTCCCGTTCCGAGACGGACTTTCCGCCCAACATTGTAATAGGCCCCTTCGTTCACAAACCAAAACTTCTCTATATTCATAGAACCACACTTGGTTTGTGTATCAATTGTTCCTTTATCAAAGATTTGTTTGTATTTATGTCAGCGGAACGACCAGAAAACATATGCTATTTTACATATCTTCCTCCATTAAAGATTATTTGGTCCACATGAGTGTTTCTAATATGTTTGTTCAATCTCTTCATAAATATGATATCTGACTAACACAAATATTTTTTGTAACAGGCCATGCTGATGACTGACAATATTAAAAATTGGGGTACCTTGTCTAAGGTTTTTGACGGTGTTGGTCTACCAGACAAAAAACGTCTGATTCCCAAGCGAAAACAGAAGGAGAATACCATAGTTTGCACAAGTCCCAATATTTCTTGACCTCAATCTTTTGCTTTCCACATTCCCTTCTCCCATTAATAAGTGTGCAGACATTTGTTATCCGTGAATATGAAGAATAAATGATGCAAAGTAAATAAATGGTAAAAATGTGACACAGTTAAATGGTACTCTAATTATGGATTGGTTGATCAGCACTGTTGACATTCACAACTGCGATCTGGAAGCTGGAGTTCCGCACACATGTCATCAGTGAGTATTTTACTCTGTGAGCTATCATAGGCAGTTCCATTGACAAGTACCTGACAGTGTTGATTAGTTTGACAGGAGATGATAGTTACTGAACAGTCAATGGAAAGAATATGGCTGATTTTTTTTTTTTTTAAAACCTTTATTGACATTTCAACCAAATACAAGTATGGGCCTACAACCCCGGGGGCTGGCCGCTAAGCAGTTAGATTATCAGAGAGCAAATTTTAAATCACATGCAGCACCTCGGGGAGCAGAATCACCACACTAGCGTACTCTTGGTCACTGAATAGCACAATTAGAAAAACAGGATAGAAAAGGTTTTCATTTGATAGTATAAGATGGAAGGATCAGGTGCCGAACAATTTCCCAGCAGCGAAAAATGGCAGGCAGAATAGTAAACGTGTCAACAGTAAACAGTAATCGGTCAAATCAATGGCACTGAAACAGGCGGTTCAGGATGTGAAGGAATATTACGGTCAATTCGCGCCTGCTAGTCACCTGCCCTAAGACCCAGAGAACACCACGAAAATTGAGGCACAGATGAAAAAGCAGTGATTGATACCAAAGGAAACCCACTGCACTGACCCAGAAAAAGAAAAAAGACAAAGAAAGATAAGAGACGAGAACAAGGCCATAGAAACAAAATAAAAACGAAAAATCCCCTCCCCCAACCCCCCACCCTGCACCCCTGCAGATGACTATGGCCCCCCCAGCAGTGTGCCTGTCGCCCGAGAACCAAACCCGAAATATAGAAGAACAGAGAAAAAGGAAAAAGAAAAGAAACCCCACCCAACGGGGAAGTGGAGGAGGGCGATAGTCTCTGCGCTCCCGGTCTCTCCCCCCCGCCCTAACAAAGGGGGCCCCCCTAAGCCAGCACGAATAAAGTTGTCCACCATACAAAAATACCCCCGGGGGAACCACAAACCCCCCGCCCCGGAATCCGTCTGTTAATGAAGCAGTCCCGTTACCAATAGATCCATCGTAAACAATTCAACCCACAATCTCAGCCTTGGCCCCGTCTATCAAAGTTGCAGAGTCCCTCGGATAAGTATAGCCCCATCCCCGGAAAGTCAAAAGTCACACAGTAGCAGCCGAAGCTTGGGCCAGCAAGTGGGAGAGGAATAGCAGATCCCAACGCACACGGCTTGCACAAACGATGTCCCTCCCCGTCTCCGAAACCAAGCAGCGTTACATCCGCCATGTTGGGAGACCGATCGGGGAGGGGGTGCGACTCGTTCCGATCCAAATTATAGTGTGGGCCAACAGTGTCCAGGATGGGGGAAGCAGTGAAATGTTCCGATAACTGTAGGACCGATGTTTCCGAGAACGTAAGAGAATCACCAATTTCAGCACACACGATGAGTTCCATTTCTTCGGGGGCAGGCACAGCTTCCAGCACCGGGTCAAACGCGCCACTAGGGCGCCCAACAGGAGGCAAGTCGGCTGCCGGGTCTCAAAATTCAAGCCAGGGCTTGCTCCCAGTCCTATGATCCCATCTGCTGCCAACAGCAAACGATTGACCTGGGCCCTCATAGTTGCGCGAAGCGCCCCCAGTTCCGCCATTACCATCCGCAAGGAAGGGCCACATTGAGTCTGTTCCGCCAAGTTCCATACGTCCGCAGGCATAACGATCTCCACGGAGAGGCGCCCTCTCCGGGGCAGGATGCGCAGGAACAGAATCAAACCGTGAAGGACGGGCCAGCAGCACGCAGCAACGCGTGGCGGGACCCCCGCCCCGGGGCACCAGCGGTGCTAGTGCAGAGCCTCCGATGCAGCACCGCACGCCACCCGTCACCTCACCTCAGTTACAGAACCAGGCAGCAGATGGTTGCAAAGTAGTACAGAGAAATTTTCAAAAGTTCCAAGGACCGGACCCAACCACTCTCCTCAGTCCGTTGCTGTTCACTTTGGACCCGGGTAGACCAGCAATCGAGACCCCGGCTTCCAGTCTGGGTTAGGCCTCAAAACAATTTCGATGTTACTTCACTCCAGAACATCAGAAAAATTCCGTGGTCACACCATTGGGGTGCCGACTAGTTCACCCACACGAATCCGGGGCAGGAGATCAGGATATTCGACAGGATAGGCGAGCGTAGGACGGAGGTCAGCGGAGCCGGGAGACTATGCGGCCATCTTGGTTGGTATCGTAGCTCCTCCAATATATGGCTGATTTTTTATCTCACTTCATGATTTCTTCATCTTCAGAATAGCAGCTCCATTTCCTACTACGCCTGGAGTCATTATTTCTCCTAAGTACTTTTATCCACTCAACATCCCCTACTGGAACTTTTAAATATTGGCTTGAATGGGAGCACATACCTCAACAGGTTCCCACATGATGGTCAATCGATACAAGTTGAGTAAAGACACCTATTAAGACACCTGGTAACTCAAATGCAATTGAGAAGCTGGGCAACCAATATCTCTCTAAGAATAAAACCGAATTTAGAAAGGTTCCCTTCAAGAGATCTGATACCTTTCCAGACATTTCTCCGATGAACAAGCTTAATATACAGATAATTCAATTTCTATGAACTTGGTTTGGAATACGACAACAAGCTCTAAAACAGGGGCTGAAACTTTAGTCGAAGCTGTACAATCCTCAACAGCAGAGAAGAGCAATGTTGACGCACCTTACTCAAAAATAGAAATAATTGCTACTAGACATGTTTTGCTCCATGAACACCCAGACTAAGGAAATTGAGTCCACGTGGACAGCCCAGCTAAAGTGGGCATTTCAAAAAGATTGCATTACAAACTAAACTTAAAAATACATAAAAACAAGGAATAGGTTTGCATGTATGTGTAGAGAGCACAGAACAAGTGTAAAAGTTGTATTTAGTGATAATTGCCAATCAATCAAACTATTTATAATCTTCAATTGCTATCAGAATAAGGGACAGTCGCAGGGGGAAATGGAGCCAAAGGTATCAAATATTTTGTTCTTGCACAGTGGCAGAGTTTGCAAGTGCAAACGTGAAACAAAACGCAAATTACTAAAGTGCATTGCAAGTCTCTATTACATGTTTAAGAATAGCAAAGGGCGAGGTAAAGAGGTGTTCTTCCTTTAATTGTGACTTGCAGGGACCGGTATTCTATGGCCTGAAATAGCAAATGTTTTTTGTGATCACAAAGCATGTGCTGTGTGATGTTCAGGGTTGGGTTTGATGTACTACTACTACTACTACAACTACTACTACTACTAATAATATTAATAATAATAATGATGTCGTAATAATAAATAATATTGGCAAACATCAGACACTTATGACCTCGTTAAGAGTGGCCCAGAATTGTATCACTGACTGCACTCGCCTGCAAGGGGATCTCTAATCCCCTTTAAAAGTGTAAGTGGATTGTCACCTGCACTGAGAAATCATGGAGGGGCTACAAAGCAGCCGCTCCGTCTTTCAGAGGAATGCAGTGCCCCCAGGGCAGCACGAGTTTGGGGCTGCCCTGGGGAGCACTTTCGCTGTTTGCACCTGTTGCACTTGTTCTAAGATGTGCCATACGCAAGCAGGGAAAGTGTGCCCTTTAAGTAATAGGGTCCCTTGACATATTAGAGATTCCAACCCTAGAGTACCCATGTACATACATCTGGAAAACTCCTAATGAAGCTCTAAACAGTTTAAAGAGATTTCACTAACATGTAACGTGACTACCTTTTCAACTGTACTCATTTTATTGACCAATGGAGGAAGAAAGGCTGATTCAATCCCTGCAAGATCGAGCAGTGGTCAGGAGGCATCTAGGGCAGTGGCGCCTCCTCTGTTAAGGAAGAGACGTGTCACCCCATTGCTCTCTCAGCAGTGCACAGAGGAAAAATAAATGATAAAACTATTTTATCATAATTTTATTTTTCTTCGCTGTCACTGAGTTGAGTCTTGAGGGCAGGGCCATCCTGACAGAAAGTCAGTAACGGGGAGGAGGAATGGTGGACACTGAATGTGCGTGTCAGTTGGGCCGGCCATCTTAGGATGGCTAAACTGACATGCGCACTTATCCCTTTTCCAACACAAGCTGTGTTGCACAGCGGGATGGAGAACATGCACAGGCTCCCTGTCTGAGCACCTAACCAGGCCACTCAGACCAATTCTGGTTCTGCTTCATGCTGGTAATAATAAGCATGACCGTGAAAGTGGTGACGAAGGCGTAATCTAGGCAGTATCGTCTCCTGGGCACGAATATACTCATATGTAACAAAGCAACTAAAGTATTTTCAGTCATTATATTGTTGCTTTCACCTTAGATTAGTCTGAGTCATGTTCTATTAAGGCCAGACCATAAGCAAATCCCACAACATTTAACAAACTACTGCCTACAAACATTAATGACTCTAAACTGCAGTCTCAGCCCAAGACGATTGGATGATCGGGTGTGTCGGCCCAGAACTGAGGTGCAGAATGTAAAATTATAAAAACATGAAATAATGGAATCCCATTCATGAGAAATCAAGTATTGAAAAATACTTTAAACAGAATAACAAAATTACCAGCAATATGGTTCATTCAAAAAGTGATAGTAAATTCCCCTAAAAGGTTAAACCAATGAATATAATAAGAAGGATTTTAAAAGAACAAAATACGAATAAAGGGTGGTATACTTTACGGGGGCACTCTTTAGATCAAAATACTGCCCACACATCAATTTACACAAATACAATATGCAAACAGCACCATAATTAAATGCAGGTCTTCAAAAAATTTCTTCTCGGTGTAAATCAGACCTACGTCCAACAAAATTAGACATTGCACGAGATTCACAAAGGCGGAGGTCCAGACATTTAAAAGGTATGTCAACGGTGTAACATATCTATGCATACTTTAACCTACCTAGCTTTTACAAGGACAAGCCAAGCAGATAATCAGTGAAATAATTTGCAAATGTGGTGATCATGAGGTCAGGTTTCATTTACTTGGAATTCGGAAGCAAGTGCCCATACCGTTCCAAAATATAAGCACAGGTAAGGTACTTTTTGGAAGGACCTGCTGCAAATTCCGCTGAAAGTTTGAGAAATTATACCGACTACCCCATTTTTCAATGGGGAAGAGTGTGGCACAATTAAGGAATCCCTTCCCATACATTCCTATGGGGCAAGGGGCCCATAGGTATGAATTGAAATTGTGTGCGCAATTTGAGAGTACCTATTGGCCTTAGTGGCCCGTGGTGGGAGTGCTGCCGGACGCTGACGTGGGGCGGGGGAGGGGCAGGGTCGGGGGTAATAAAACCTGGAATACGGTTGAACAGAGGTAAGTAAATAAATAAAAAAAAAAAAAAAAAAAAAAATGAATTTCATTGCATGCGCTGCATCGCCAAATGCGATGAAGCGCTCGCAATGAAATTCGCTTGCAGTGCATGTGAAGGTGGCTGGCCTTTCACTGGATTCCGAGATAGTCCTCTACTGCATAGAGTGGACGGCACTAGAATCCTTCAGTCGCCACTTGTATTATTGGATAAATTAACATCTGGATGCCATCAAATACCACAGGCATGCAGATACCACTGAACAAAAATGCAACACCACTGGAAGAGAGATTTACACCCCTACTATAGGTGGCACTGTCATGTTGGAAACACTGTCCACCATAGGCACCCTCTCTTCCATTTGTGGCTCGCCTAAATCCAAAGGAAATGGCATGTAGACAGGTCTGGGGTTTTGAATACAGGTGATTACTATTACTCAGGGAAGTTAATTCCCTTGCCTTGCCACACAGGACTGGACTCCAGTCAGGACAATTCCTTCTGTAAAGGGTTTTCCAAAGGGAAAGGGGATGGGTACTAATCCGCAGACACAGGGCATATTGATATCCGATAGATAATGATTTTTCATCTCTTTGAGTTAACATGTCAAAAGTAGACGAACAAGCACTGAGGATTAAGTGGTATGGAGATCAAGGTAGGGATTTAGAGGATAATGAGTCGAAAATGGTAAGTATCTCAAAGTCAAGATTCCAACACACAAAGTTTATAAAATCCTACAAAAACTTACATCAGCCCCATGAAAATATACAAGATATCTGTATCAGCAGTTTTGTCATGGCCCTGATGTGCACAGGCATAAGCATATGATATGGGATTTTTTATGGGACGTCCCAACCTGAGAAGTTTTTGGTAAAGAATTACCTAAATGCAAATGGACATGTTAGGGAAGACAATTCTACATAGTCTGAAGGACTGTCTGCTAGGCCTGTTCCCGCGACATAAAAAGAAAAAAGTGGGTACCCGGTTCATTGTTCTTTTGCTGGTAATGGACAAAGCGCTATTGCGAGGGAACAGAAATCTCTAGGAACACCCGCATCTTCCAAAATTGTGACAGAGATGAAATGGGCTGACTGTGAAATCAAGGCCTGTCACAGAGAAAAGAGCAGGGACTCGGTAGAAAGAGTATTAACAGCTCATGGGATGAAGTGACATCTTTGTTTGTTACTGAGCCATAGATGAGTTTGGGCACTTCTGACTGCCCTGCAACCCCGCTGGGAGAGCAAGAGTGACGTGATTGGATGGAATGCTTCCCAGTCTCACCCTATTACATTTGTACTGTATCTTGGTCTGCCCGCGGGCATTGTTTACTGTCGTTGTTTTGTACGGCCTGCTAAATAGGCGCTCATCCCATCCAATGCGACTTCTTATCTAAATTCTGATAAAGTTCAAATATTTCAATGAATAATGGATAATAAAAATGGGACTATGGCCAGCCTCTGCACAAGGGGTTGGTACAAAGTTATTACTTTGTTTATCAGTTGGTGCACAGTCTTGGAGCAATGTGTTAAGACTTCTTGTGATCTCAATTAAAATTGTAAAGAAATTTTAAAAACAAAACATTTATGTATGGAAGGTATCTAAAGGTATGAATAATGACGGAATACAGTGCAACTGCAAGAAATTTGGTAGAGGGTTGGGAATAGACATCCGTAATCCACAAGTGAACTTCCTAAAATGAAAAGCAAAGTAAGGCAACATAGATACACTGATGAGGTAAGCAGAGTGACCTTCTGAGTACCTGGTTAATAGCAAAATCAGTAGTTTAAAAAGCCTAGAAATGGCAGAGGTGCGCTGTGCGGTGCTGTATATAAGATATTGTTACTATTATTTTTATTAGCAGCAGTACCACAAGTAGTATTACTACATAGATCCATGTTCTCTTCGTCTCTAATGATATAAACTTTTTTTTTATTTTTGGAGATTTTGAATATAAATTGTTCATGTCATATGTGATGTAGGTGTAATAGGGCTGCCACTGGTGATTTTTTTACCATTTGTTGTTTCGTACAGAATGATATGCATAAAACAATAGGACAATGACTGTTTACTTTACAATTTCGCAGGCTTCATTTCAACATTTTGTTCCCATCTTAAAATCTGTCATAAATGAAACTTTCTGCACCCAAATCTTTCAGGTTTGCATGTTGTCTTTTCTTTTGAGTTGTATGAATGTTTTTACTTCCCTGACTGAATTCAGTGTTCCACTAACCTAAAGTGGTTTGAATATATATGTACCAGTGATGAAGGGGTGGCTCAGCGAGCGGATCACTTGCTGCTAACCAATGTGATGTTCTGGAAATCAAGGGTGTAAATTCCTGCCTTCACCCTCCCAAGGAGGGCAATTGTGTAACAGTAGCATCTGATATTTAGCACTTAGACATAGCTACAGTGTGGTATTTAGTGTCATATAAAAACGTCTCATCGTTATTATCGCTCTATTGATGCACTTGTATCAATAGATCATAACTCGTTGCGGGCAGGCAAAAATGACACCTGTCTTCCACGGAAACCTCTATAATATATGATTGATGTGATCTTATGATGGATGTAGGACTATCAGAAGGTTAAAAGGCTTATGACTAAAGTCGGATCGCGTGGAAGGACGGATATGGGATGGGAAGAGAGAGGGTTGGGGACATTTGTAAGAGGAAATTGGATGGAGAATGCGTAATGGCAGTGAATAAAAATTATAGCACATCATTAATCTCACCAAGGCACCGCCACAGCCAATTCCATGTAACAGACAGGAATCAATGATCAATGACACAAATTAATGGGATGGGATTTCTCAGAAGTCCGACAAGAAGGGCAAGTCGCAAGCTGGATTTATATTAGATGTGCTCAAGAAATGTCTGCATTCTCTTGTAAGGGGAACAGGCAGGGCATGTGCACATAGAACCAGGAACACAATGCATGCCACACTCACATACATGCAAAAAAAACATGCTGTGAGTGACACAGCGCTCAAAGTGAAATGATCAAGGAGACAGGTCGACATGCTCACATACATCCATCCCTCTCCATCATTAATGCAAGTAAATAAAATCCCCGCATTCTGACCACTGCTCTATGGTTGGGGCAATCAACACTGGTCCATGAGAGCCAAATCCACTATCAATCTTTGTAGGATACCCTCCTGGGGCAAATATACATACAGGGAACATGACTGTGAATTATTTACAAAGGCAGCGCTTGTAATGCATCTCTAAAATTGCCCTAAGGAACTTCCCCCCAGCTCCACGAAGCACAGGCTTTGACTTGAAAAAAGGGTCTCCATCAAATTCTTAAGCAGATGTTCATTCCTCTGTAAAGGGAATGAAAACATCAAAACCTAGTGCAGATCACAGAAGAGGACCTATGGGATACAGACCACTTTTCAGAGTTTTATTTCAATTTATCACATATATCTTCGTAGCAGGAGTTCTCATCTTTAAGTTCACCCAATAATTAACCCTGAGGAACATCCAATGCTTCTTTTATTCTTTTCTCTGAACATATTTTTCTTCCCTGCCACTGAGGCTCTCCACTGTATTATAAAAAGCAGAGTGATAGCAGCTATAGGGGAATGTAGGTGAATGCGCCTCTTGGATAATGGACACAAAGGTCTGAATGTAATACAACTAGTTGAAGGAATAGCTTCTCCGGAGGACACGCAGAAGTCTTTAGAGAATGAAATGTCAAGACAATGCATTAGCACAAATCACTATTGGGCCTATTCCTTACACCAATAGCATTACTGACTTCCAGCAACACTCACAGGACTGTAGGTATAAAAGCTCTGAGATAGACTAATAATGAATGTGAGATTAATATTTATTATACTATCCTTATGTAATATGCAGGAGCTGGATTTTGCCACGACTAAGAAACTGCTTGATGACATACCATTATGAAGAAACCTCCATGAAGAAAACTGTTTATCATCAGTAGAGATACAATCTGACATAAAGTAAAAAGGGTGCATACATTAAACGTATAATAATCACTTATGGAAATAGAGTGAGAGATAGGTTACAGCCGGTGCTTCGATTAAATTAAAGTTTACATTTGTGGTTAGGATTAAACTCAAACTTAATGTAATGGTACATTTTTAAAGTAGGTCTAGGGATTGGCTGATCATTAGAGTTACTGTTAGTGCGGATAGCTAGATAGAAACTGGCAAAAAAACAAATTCCTATTGAAGGTTTGCTATTGTAATCCATCTTTTATTAAATGAATGTTTTCCTTTCTGAGTTCTCCACAATAATATTTCTTTATAAAAACGTTTTTTCGTCCTGAGAAAAAAGAGGACCTTGACCATCTGGTATGGCACCAGCATATCATGATCTAAATATCACCTGGCAAAAGTATTGTGTCCTGAATATCCGATACACAAATATTACTCCATCGGAGTTAATCATTTAGAAACTATGCCCAATAGAGTGAAATGTTTGTAAACAATATTTAGGCCATCATATATGTGTTAGAAAGTATTTTTGGAGTCGATATTGTGGCACAAGCACATTCATCTACTTTGGTTTGGCAGTACATTGTGTACATCTCGCAGTATGTATGTATGTATGTATGTATGTGTCTTGTATAGCGCACTGCTGCCCTGAGGCTTCGTGGCACTGTAGACCACTGGGGAACCCGTCCTGGCTATCCCTGTGAGATGATCCCTACTGGGTATCTCCAAGGTGAAACCAGGCATCCTCGGCGAATGTGGGGGGCCGTTGTAGAGATGAGGCAAGCTAATGCCCAGAGTTGCCGAGTGTGGTCCCTGGTTAGAGTAGGCACTGAGGCGAGAATTATCGAGTCCGCTGACCCTGGTTCACGACCCTGCCGCGTCAGGAATTACACACTTTCCACGTTATCCCACAGTAGCTCCTCCTCTTTAATAGTTTACCAGGGCCATTAATAATTCCCATTTTTCGTAAAAATATCTAGAAACTAGCAAGAATATGCAATATATTTTCATATCGAGGACATATGTTTTTAGCACATTTCCACTAGATTGCACAGTTTAGGCATGTACTGATGTAAATGGGACGTCATTTGCCAGCTACACATGGACGGGTAGAGGTATGCAAGAAAAGGCAGTATGACCATACTTGAATTTGAATGAAATGTGCACTGCTGAATGCCCCCTCTGAGGAGTGCAGGAGCTTCCCCTTACCAGGCTAGCAGATAAGCTTGAACGTACCAGAAGGCGGTCCTCTGATTCCGGTAGCGCCTGTCCATCTGAGGTAGGGCTAATGTAGCTTATGCATAAGGGAGTCCAATAGGAAAAGGCGTGCATTACCTGTCTCCATTTTGCCGTCCTGTGCTGCAGGGCCCTCGGGTATCACACTCTTCACCTGCAGGAACTCGTCTGGCTCATCACCCCCAATGATGGTGAAACCGAAACCCATGTTGCTTTTTTTGAGAGTGGTGCTGAGGAACGTCCCCTTCAGCTGTGATGCATCTCGGGTGAAAGGCGGTTTTTCTACAAAAGATGCCATCGTCAAACAAAAACACATGCATTTAGAATCTGAGTCGTTTCAGAAAAGCAAGCAGGTGCACATCAAGTATTTCATGAGAATATTCATTTTAACACTGCACGTATAGACAATCTGAGAAAAGCAGTAAGGAGGGCTGATTTCGTACTTATAATTCATTCAACGTTTAGTAATCAAAAATGTTGATTAAATGAGCATTTTAAATCAAATTTAGCAAGTCAGAAAAATCCTATCAGTATTTAGTTTAAAGAAATAGTCTGTTATAAATGTTATGGTATGATATGCTATGCTAAAATAATGTATGGAATGCTGCAGCATTGGATGGTCCATATTTCTGCATTAAACACACATTTATGTCCAGGGACTACGTGATGCTAGTAAAAGCATCAGAATACACTTCTATATCACCCAGCACTCACTGGTCAACAAACACTGACACCACCACTGATTCAGTCACAGTGGCAGTAGACCTAAGTCTGATATGTGTATAATATACGATGACCATCAATAAATACATGAATTTTTACATGTACTGTTTTTCCAGAAACATTTAAAGGTAAGAGATTTCAGAGACAGGTTGGTATTTTCTTTCGTGGGAGCATCAAATAATGGTAAAAATGAATAACAGAAAAACACTACAGTGGGACCATGTCTGGTTTAAGTGCAATTGATTTTGTGGTGCACATTTTCCTGTGCATAAGTGCTAAAAGAAACTTGAAATGAAAGCTTTCGCCCATTTACGGTTAAAATGTCCACAGAACTGTGAGGCTGTCTTTGCAAGCCTCGCTTGCCTTTCTCAGAAAGTTATGCATTCTCCTTCGGCTCAGAACTGTAAAGGCTTTTACAAGCTCCTGCAACTTATTGCCTTAGCCCCGTGGGAGGCACAATTTGCTGTAAAATAGTATTTCTCCGACCCTTCTCGATAAATGTTTCCCACATATATAATCAAATATTCCCAAAATAGCTTTAGAGAGAGTGGTTGTTGAGTATTTCCTGCAAATCCCTGGAAGCCGCTGTTAAAACTGAATTAATGTACGTTTACTCTTTAATGCATTCCTCAATCATGCCCCACTACATTTCATAATATGCATTTTTGAATTAGCATATGAAACATATATGCATTTATTTGTACTTTCATTTTCAAATTCACGTGTTGGAAGTCGCGTGGATCTTGGATAGGATTGGTTGTGCGCACTGACGACAAAGCTCCTGGAAGCTTCAATACATGAACTGTGGCCTACGCGGCGCTTATGTTTCTAGCTGTTAGGTCACCTTTTTATATCGTTTGAAATACTGACGTATGGGCGCTCGTGGCGGGTTAATGGCGCTTTGGCTCTATAAATGAATGCATTTATTTATGTATTTATTAATTAACCATGGGCAGGGCCGGACTGGGAACCACAAAGGGCCCTGGCAAATTGCTAGGTCGCCCCCCCCTCCCCCCCCCGCCTCCCCGCTCGGGGGCGTTGGAGGTGCCGCCGAGCTCTTTGCTGGGGCCGGTTTTTGGCCGATTTTGGTACAGGGCCGAAAAAAGGCCCTCTAACAAAAACGCCCCTCAGGGGCCCAAAACTGGCCCCCACCCGTGCAGCGCACTGGGGGATAGCCCGGTGCCCACTATGGCCAGTCTGGCCCTGACCATGGGAACAGGAGACGTTTGCCAAGAAATGCTGTGCATATAAGCATTTTAAACAATGAATTATCGTTTATTGTAGGAATGTTATTTATTGTATAAATTATGGATGTTTATCAAGACATGGCAGCATTCCTCCACTTATCATATATATATATATATATATATATTGATGGTGGACAGAACTATGCCTGACCCACCCCCCTTTCATAAAGAGAGCGCTAATACAATAACAGAGGGGGCTGAATCCAGATGGCTGTCTGTGCATCAAGCTGGGGTCGGCATCAAGAATACTGCTGGTTCAGTCTCAGTCATTATCCATTCAAGAGTCCATAGCAGCAGTTTACTCCTGCCAGTGCTTAATTTGTAAATGAATACGTGCCAGTGCCCTGCCATCACTGCCAAAAAAACTATTAACCATCTATGTCGCTCACAAGTGTGACAGTTTAGATTATTCCAGGTCCCCAACGCTAAAGAAATGGATGGGGAGGCAGGTATTAGTAATTATTTCTAATGTACATTGTTTTCATAAACAACCATTGTTCTTCTCATCTCTACACTAGATGTGGCAGACTGTCATAAGTGCGGTGTTGACAATTATGTGCTGGTGCTGAGCACCGGAAACCAATTAAGTGCTGAGGACCGGAAACCACCGGCTGAAATTAAGCACTGCTCCTGACTCCTGGTCGAGGGAAAGGTAAGATCTTCCAGGACTAAGGGGTCATGCAGTGGTGCTAACGACGGCTTTTAAAGCACTGTTGCTGCCACTTCAAGTGGATTGCTGTTGCATCCCACCGGTGGCATTCACAGTCAATGATGATACCTTAATCTCTTTGCCATGTGGGTGGCTGGCAATATAAACCTCTTAGCATTAGCATGCATTTTTGAAGCAAAGATTTGCAGGGCAAAACCTTCATAGTGCGTTGAGGACTTCTCTGTGGGCCAAGGTACCACTGTGTGCATTTCTGTATGTGTGTGTACATATCATAAGTCTAGCTGCATAACATAAGGAAGTAAACCTTGTTTACAGTCAAGAGGAGACTGTGTGAGCATCCGCATAGACAAGAGACGGAAGTAGTTCTCTCTTGAAGATGACTGGCCCTGTGCTGATGAGTGAAGTACTGCTACTCAAAAGGCAGTCAATGCTCATCCCTAAGCTCTGGGTTTAAAAATCAGTTAGTTAAAGCCTCAAAAAGTGTGATGATTTTTAATAAGATAAATAACACCTTCTAGTAGTTGAACTCTTCATTTAATATGTAGGCTTAGAAAGGCAGCTGTTCCTTCTTGATATGGTGATCAAAATGAGTAAAACATTTTTTGTATAACCTTCCAACTGACACACAAGGTCTGATTACAGGTGGCCCCGGGGCTATAAGGGGGATGAAAAAACTGTGGGGGGTCTCTCAACGGGGCATGGCCAAAGTATTGAAGGGCGAGGCTTAAGTACATAGAAGCTAAAAATCTGTGCTTAACATAGTGTGTCGCTTTACTGGTATTTTGTTGTTTCTGTCATTGCATCCAGATATATAATACAACAAGTAACATTACACCTACAACAAGCCAAGACTATTGGCTTTGTCAATGGTTGTTAGTTGCATAAGATAAATAAGCAACAACTATGGCCTTCAGTTCTGAAATGATGAGACTGTGAAAGAACTTTAACAAGTCTCTTTGAAGATGCATCAAAGGCATTGAAGGTTAGTACTGAGCAGAGTTAAGGTTTTTTTTCACCGTGAGGGTGAGGGCAAAAAGGGAGAGCCCGATAGGGACCCATTTCATCACCTGCTTATTAGAATGAACCGGCAAGACCCGGCCCACTTAAAGCCCTGGGTGGCCCTTTAAACCGCAATCCCTCCACAAACTCATGTTCAAACAAAGATTGTAATTACAAATTTTGCGATTTTTATTGTAACTGGTAAATTCAAGTTGCTATATATAACGTGCACCCTCAGTTAAATTTCAGCAGGTCAAACCTCCCGGATTTTAATGGGGGAAAATGGCCAGTATTTACTGGGACATGCAGGTTTTGGTGCAGTTAGCATAACAATTCTCATTTTATTCCCCAAATGGTCAGAATAAGGGTAAACAACCTTTACAACGCAACTTTTACCACGCAGTGCCTTTACAACGCGGTATTTACAACACAAACCATTACAATGCATTGTAATGGTTGCTCTAGGATAGGGAATAAGTTTAATTTACTATCCAACACCTTCCCTAGTGTCCACGGGGACTAGTGTTGGAATAGTAAATTAAACTTTTCACTATCCAGCACCCCAAAGCGCTATGCGTTGTAATGGATTGCGATGTAAAAACCGCGTTGTAAAGGCATGCGTGGTAAAAGCATGCGTTGTAATGTCATACATCCCAGAATAAGCAATGATTAATGAGGGAATAAAGGCTGGACAGCTGGGTGTCAGATTTTACTGGTGGTGATAGTTATGTAACTGACTGGGTCCACACATATTGCGGCCCTACAACAGAAACCTTACACTGTCAATGAATCCCAACGGATGCCTTACCGTGGAATGCCTGGGCCTTCATGGGCTGCTGTCCCAGGTCGGTGATGGGCATGTTATGTTGCTGCAGCTTCCGCTTTGCCTCCAAGACGGGGTTTTCAAACTGCGTTCTTCTGTTTATATGACTAAGAAAACAAGTTTGAAAATCATCATGATAAGTGGCCACAGCTCATTGCAAACACATCTACACGGATTGGTCACTGCACACAACTTGCTTCACACCAGCCAGCGAAGTCATTGGAAAGCTCTGTGTTGCTGCAGCATGATGCGCTGTGCAGTAGCAAATCAAGAGACTACACCCCAAGTCAATGCAAGCAAGAAAAATACTCCAGACCCCCAAAGCGTTCCTCCCAGCTGCGGCCCGTGGAGGGAGTTCTGGTGGGGCATAAAGGAGGGGTGGGCGTGCTAAAAACCGGAATATAGATAATTGGAGGTAAGTAAACAATTCAATTAATAAAACGAATTTCGTAGCGCGCGCTGCATGGCATTTTGCGATGCAGGGCGCGCTACGAAATTCGTTTTATTTACTAAATTGTTTACTTACCTCCAATTATCCATATTCCGTTTTTTAGCTCCACCCACGCTGACCCTCCCCCGCCCTGCCTTTCTGCCCCACCGGAACTCCCTCCATGGGCCGTGGCTGGTTCCTCACACTA
The DNA here is from genome assembly GCF_964263255.1 of Lissotriton vulgaris. NCBI lineage: Eukaryota > Metazoa > Chordata > Amphibia > Caudata > Salamandridae > Lissotriton > Lissotriton vulgaris. The sequence goes on from NC_141685.1 coordinate 1,477,294,308, forward strand.
TTAGTGTTCTCACGTGGCAATGAGTGAAAAGTGAATCTTATCCCCTACATACAACTAAAGGATTTGATGGAGCAGATCTTTGTAGATGATATTAACCTTACACGGATGCTAAAATATATCCTGACATTAACGTAGAGAATGCTTTACAAAAACAAACCATAGGAAAATGTGCCTTACTTAAACGCGTGAAACTAAAAAAAACATGTATCTTATCAGTAAGTAAGCTTACATCACTAGACCTCATATTTATTTCCTTTTTTCGCCTTTCTCTTTCCCTTTAACCACATCGCTGCGGCGGCTATTCCGCCGCAGCGCTAAGTAGGCGGGGGCGGCCGTGCGGGGGCCGCATGCTGGTGACAGAACCGCTCCGTCACCAGCCGCGGTTGGGCTGTGCTTGTGATGGAGCGGTTCCGTCATGGCCACGCCCGCTTAATAGAACGCGCCGCGCAGGCGCAAAATCAGCACCGCGCAGGCGCGGCGGCAGGGCCATGACGGAACCGCTCCGTCATCAGCACAGCCCAACCGCAGCTGATGACGGAGCGGTTCCGTCATCAGCATCGAACGGGTTAATAACATAATGACTTTTAGAACTGCTGATTTATTCCAATATTTAGGTGTAATACATGCTGTTATCAGAAAATGTGCTGTTTCAAGAAAATGTATTCAACCGTGGTTGGTAGTGGGAGTACCTGCAGGGCGGTGACGTGGGGACGGGGAGGAGCAGGTTGGGGGGTAGTAAACTATAGATACCGGAGGTTTACAGGTAATTAAGCATGTAAATAAATGAAACGAATTTCGTTGCATGCACTGCATCGCATTTAGGGATGCAGTGCACGCAACAAAATTCGTTTTATTTATTTATATGTTTACTTACCTGTAAACCTCCGCAATCCATAGTTTACTACCCCCCACCCAGCCCCTCCACCTCCCCACGTCACCGCCCGGCAGGTACTCCCACTACCGACAGCGGCTGAATGTATTTCTTTCTTTCCTCTCACCATATGATTTCATTGCATTAGATCAAGTCTTTCACTATGTGTTATAATAAATAAATGTTAAGTTGAATTAAGGATTGTTTAAAAAAATGTTTCTCATGATCTAACCAGGACATGCTAGATATTAATGTTTAATTTCATAGAGCAGTCCATTATTTAACAAGACACTGAAGAGCTAACAGAGTAGGTTTGCAAAGGTTTTCATGAGAACGTTCCTAAATGTATATTTTTGTAATCGCTGTAGCCGCATTCGAATAACATCATGTCGACATGAACGTTTAACTTCCAAAAGAGGAGAGGTACCGGACCATTAGAAGATCCTTTTTCATTGGCTGGAAATAACTTAGGCACCTGTTTTTGCAACATATGTTTTTGTGTCTTTCTATATAGTAGTATGTGCTCCTAGCTAGAGAGTTAATGCATTCTAATGCACACCTACCCTGCCCGTTAGCACTTTGTTGTGCTAGCACAAATTACTGTAAGCTACTGCTAACGGTGATTTTCTTGTTTTCCTTACCTTTTGGAGGAGACTTCCTTTCTTTATGCAGAATCATAGCTACTGCTGTGATTAATTTCCTTCTAACTTGGATTCACGGTGGCTACTGCAACTGTGAGGGAACTCAGCCGAATTTCTAGAACTGCTCCTAATGAGGAGTTCTCTCTCTAGCTACTTTTAGCTTGGTGCTCCCAATACTTGCTCTTTTCCACAAGAAATTCTTTATGGGTTTCATTTTAAGTTAGTCCTTTAGATTAAGATAGGGACTACGGGCCAGATGTAGGTCGCCCAATACTGGTTGGTAACGGCCGAAATCACCGAATTTCGGCCGTTACAGACCGGTATTGGGAATTTGTAATGTAGGAGCCCAAAAAATACCGATTCGGTAAATATGACTCGGTAAATACCGAATCGGATGTTACCGATTCGGTATTTACCGATTCGGTATTTACCTATTCGGTATTTACTGAATCGGTAGATGATATGTAACATGCACATCTAAGAGTGCTCATGTGTATTAAGGATTCGGTATTTACCACCAACTAATAGTTGGTGGTAAATATCGAAAACCTTAAAAAAAGCAATTTTGTGCTTTTTTCAACTGTTCCATGTGGCAGACATACATGCCTGCCACATGTGCACCCATGCACTATACAGGGGTGCAACACGGTGTCAATGTGGCACCCTGCAACCCTTGTAAGTCTACCCCCTATTACCGATTCGGTATTTACCGAATTGGTAATTCACATTCATTCCTATGGGCCTCCAGGCCCATAAGAATAAATGGGGAATACCGAATCGGTATTTACTGAATTTTACCGATTCGGTAAAATTTACCAAATCATTAGCTACATATCATTTACCGATTCTAAAATACTGAATCAGTAAAATTCGGTATTTTAGAATCGGTAAATGATATTTACCTACATCTGGCCCTATATTCTTTATGGAACATGTGGTTATTTTTCATGCTGCCTCTAACCAAAATTGTTTTCTCAATATTTCTGTAGCTGAATATATCTGACTAATCTGAATAAAAGACAAAATTAATACTAATCTTTTTTTGAGAAATAAGACATTTCCAACTTTACCAAATCGCTCACCATTTACTGAACTCTGAAACTGCTTTACATTGATGTATATTGATTTATGCTCCATTCTAAAATGGTTGCAAAGATCTGTCGACCGAGAAGTGGAGTTGGCGCCGAGTTGGAGATCTCTATCGGAAGTTAAAGTGTTAAACTGTTAATACATTTCTGGCTACCAGCATAAGTGGGGCGTACCACAGGCTGGGAGGCAAACGTTTGCTAGCACCAATATAAATTTGAGAGCAGGGCCTGAACTCCCAAAATCACATTGATCTTCCGAAGGTGGGATAGGTACTCTCACAAAAAAATAACCTAGAAAGCCTGAATGTTTTCGATGTTTGAGGGCTGAGGGGGACTAGAAACACAACAATGTAAATCACTTTCACCCTCCGACAGTCTTTCTTTCAGGCACATCTGCCATGCGCCTACACCCACTACTGGCTGCCTCCTGTCACTGATTAGTAGTTTGGAAAGCCTAGGGCAGTAGATAGGTTGCAGTAAGTGTGAAATGCCTATTACACCAGCTGGGCAAATGCCTGGTTGGCTTGCTGCTTGAAAGGTCCCATGTGAAGTCCTTGGCTAATGTAAGACTGTATAACAGCATGTGATCACTGCTCTACCCTTCCCTCTCATCAAGCTTGGAGCTCTCTGAGAACATATCTGCACAGCACACTAGAGCTTAATTAGCATAACAAAAGACACAGGTCTTGATAAGCATTAGTGTTTTGCATCTGCTGTGCTGTCCATGTAAACAATGGCACTAAAACGCAACTTCTTCCACTCAGACCACCAGAACACAGCGATTTTTGCAGCGATTTATGCCCTCGGACATAATGGAACACCTATATGTAAGGAGACAACATTTTCCAGCTGCTGAATGAATCTGCTTTCTGCCTGGCTAAAGCTAAAATAAACCTTGTGATTCAAAGCTAATTTCTGCACAATCCCTACCTGTTAAGAATGCCACAAATCTTCTTGGATATACTTAGCTGTACAGAGGAAGACGTTATAAAGTCAGTGCACACCAAGATGTCTTATTGAATACCTTTTCTGTATGATTGAGTACTTTGTTCTGTTGCTAACAGTGTACCTTGTATGTTGGATCAAGGTCAGACATTTCACTCTCTAATCTACGTCACCATGTTGTAAAACTAATGTCTAACAGTTGTCACTAGTTTTTCAGTTTAACTGATACTAGCAGTCCCCTCGAGCATCATAAAAGGGGGTGGTGATGGACGGAGCATCTGAATCAATCAAACACTCACACCCAGTCAAAAGATCTGGGTTTAATCCATCCCCGTTCTTTAGCCCACTCTGCCACCCCAGTTTAGACATGGCTATATGCAAATCAGTCTGACCCTGTGCCTCATGGGAACAGTCCAGCCCGAACTGCCAAGCCATGTCTTCCCTGGACCGGAAACTAGCTTCCGAGGACCGGTTTCTGACATTCCAGCCGATTTAGGCCCAGATCTTTGTACTGGGGTGAATGTAAGACATTGTTCTGCATTCTGTTCATCAACTGTGTTTTTTGCAATTTTCCCCTCGAGCATCATGGCATCAGCAGATGGAGGTAAATAGATCTCATCATGTTAAACTGAGGCTCGGGTGACACCAACATGATAAATATATATTTTTTAATGAATTAAACTGCATCTTTTGGAGAGTGTTGTTGGGAGAACATTTTTAGGTCGAGCCTGGGCAGCGCATGCCCCGCTCCGCGAGCTATGCTGTATTGAGTGAGGGATTTGAAGCTCCGCCCATATTTTTCCTTCGGCATTGCAAGTATTTTTTTTATAGTCAAAGCCTCCATGCAGCATTTTCACATGCAGGAAGGCCACGCCCCTTTCTTTAGAAGAGTCTTTCTAAGGAAAGGTGTGTGGCTGCTATTAAAGTGAAACCGCTGCATGGGGGCGTTTAAAAAAAGAATTTGTTTGACGAACATGTGCTATTTTTTGTAAAAGCACCCATGCTGAGGTTTCATTTTAATAGTGGCTGCGCACGTTTTATTAGAGACCGCCTTTTTTAAAAGAAAGAGGCGGGGCCTCATGCACATGAAAATACTGCATGGGGGCTTTAACAACAAAAAAAATACTTGCAATGCCGAAGGTTTTTCATTTGCAAGAGTTTAAGCTGTTGGCATTTACAATGACAATAGCTCAAACTCTCCTAAATGCGAGACCTATGGCATTTCAAAGAAGTGGGCGCCATTGTTCCAGCTTCTTAAAAAGTGAAAGCGCGCATGACACAGTGAATGTAAGGAAAGCACATTGTGCTGCAAGTAAGACAAAACCCATTAAAGAAAATAGTGCTTACACACGAAATAAAAGATACCGTGTCCCAACAGAAGTAAAAGCAATGGTTTAAGCTGTTGACATTTACAATGCCAATAGCTCAAACTCTCATAAATGTGAGACCTATGGCATTGCAAATGCTTGTTCCCGCTTATCGAAAAGTACAGCTAGAATGACACCCAGGGACTGTGATGAAATATACATTTTTCTATAGGAAACATTCTCTTTTGAGCTTCAGTGATTCCAGTCATTCTAAAGCACAGCCAGCTGTGTGATCCATATCCGCATCACTATGACAGTGCTGCTGGTACAAAGAAGGAAACAAGCAGCATTTTCATTTTTGCTAAGCCTGTGATCCTGAAGTCCCTTTTCCCATTTCCCTTTTCCTTCTGCTAAAACCCTGGTTACATTGGTGAGAGTAGAGCCCCATCTTTACCTTTTCTTAGACACTTTCTTAGTTTCCACAAAGCGCTTCAAAGCCTCCTCAGGGCTCATAAGCACTATCTAAATGCAATCACTATGCAATACTATTGTGGACCCTTAGCTGTTAGAGTGATGAGTAAGGTAGGTTGCCTTCTCCTCTTTATCAACTGAAAAAATTAAGGGCCTCATTAGGATGGCGGACGGACCTGCGTCCGTCCGCCACCACCGAGGTGGAGGGACCGTCCGCAGGGGCAGCGGCGGTCCCTCCAGTGCAATTAGGATGTGACCGCCACCCTTGCGGTCACATCCTGGATCTTTAACCTTGCGGCGGGTGCTGCTTGAAGCAGCATCTGCCGCAAGGTTAAAAAAGCATGTTTTACATTTACATGCACAAAGCGGCAGGCACCGCGCGGTGCCTGCCGCTTTGTGCATGTAAATGCAGGGGGGTACAATAGGTACCACCCCATGTGCCCCACCCACCCCCCCTTTCACCCTGGGGGCCGACAACGGGCCCCCAAAGCAAAGACCGTATGCCTTTTCACAGCGGCGTAGGACCGCCGGCATCATAATATGGCTGGCGGTGTCTCGCAGCCACCGCCACCATATGTATGCACTTTTTCCGCCGGTCGCGAAGGCGACCGGTGGAAAAGCGGCGGACGGTCTTGCCATCCGCCGCGGACCCCTCAGCCATCCTAATGTGGCGGGGGGTCTTTTCTGTGAGGATGGCGGACAGATTGCCTCCGCCGGGCCGGCGGTGGCTACCGCCGGCCTGGTGGAGGCAATCTGTCCGCCATCCTAATCGGCCCCTTAGTCTCCAGGCGGTTTTAATGTGCTCGCTCACAGTGACCAGATCTATCATGAAGCTTTCTGTTAATGTGTTGTACTGCTTGGTGCAGCAGAGCTATTGTGACATCACTCTTCACCTGCAAATATAACATTTTCATAATACAAGTGCAAAATAAAAATAACAAGAAAATACTTATCTATTATGTTCCAGTATAAATTATGAGTTGATATTATCATGTGAAAGGTGCAGTGAGGAGCAACTGTGCAGTGATGCAATGGTTGAGACAACACATGCTAACTTAAATTAGGCTTCCTGTTGAGTGCACTGCTAAAATACACAAGTGTCATTGTCACTTTGGCTCGGGCTATGGTCAGCCGCAGCCCGTGCAGGTAAGAGCAGGAGGTCAGGTGTGTGTGGGGGGGGGAGGGGCGAGGGGGGGGGGGGGATTTCGACAGATGCTGACGAGGGATAATTGATTATTTATTTAATTTTCCCACAATGGTTGTCTGTCAATTCCCTCCCAACCCAGCCCCACCGCTCTTACCTGCACCGGCCATGACTGGCTATGGTGGGGTTGCAGCAGGTGTTTAATGGGTAACTACTATTCAACTGCAAATAAATTAAACAGTAGTTACGACAAAACTAAAGTAAGGAATTTTGGGAATGGTAAAAGGTGGCTCTAATTTTAGGCTAAATGAATCAAACTGTCTCATATCAAGAATGACACCCTATTTTGGAGTTCTGATGAGTTATTTAAAAGTCAGATTTAACCTGGAAAGAACAATAGAATGTAATTAATTCCTAAACTAATGCAAAGATGAACGTTTATTAGATTTTCATGAAAAATGTCTCATTTAGAGTCCAGTGGTAGGTCTGCCAAGCACACTGGGCAGTGGTGGCCATGATTCTGACCACCAAGGGACAGACGGCACTCCCTATGTAGTGCTAACCACGAAAACAGTATTTCATTGCTGATGAAGGTGCTCGGGAGCCCTTTTGTCAGACACTAATGCCTTGTGTTCAGAAATGAATGCCATGTATGCCATCGTGTTATGGCAGCCCATTTTGCATCGTTGTCTTCTCAGAATAAAATCATTAAAGTGGGGGGTTTGCTTCTAAAAGACAAGAAATGTTACTGGTATCAAGGAGCTTTCCTTGGCCCTGTGCTTGGGAACCAATGTTTTGTTTTTGTGACTGGGTCCACCATTCCTCCCATAGTCAACCAGTGCATGGAACATCAGCATAAAAGGTACCACCCTAAAAAGAGTGAACTGCCTGATGCACTAAATGTGGCATTCCTGTGGCAGACAGCAAACTAACATCAGTAGTTCAACACCTCTAAAGGAGGCTGGGAGGCAAGGTCAGAAAGGTACAAAAAATAGGCCCAGATTGCAAAATAAAAAAGCCCGCATTAGTGAATCAGATAGGTAAAAAAGTGGAGCACACTTGCAAATCAAGGTAGTTTTGAAGTTTTAAAGGGAAGCTGTATATGTGTTTTTCAAGATGTAGATGACTCTATGCATTTGTGCTTGCTGTAAGCAATTATTGTTGCAATGCCAGAGAAAAATGTGCCCCCCAGACAATAAAACAAGCCCACAATCAGCTAGAATATAGGCACCAGACCCAACCAGACTTGGCCCTCTCAGCAGGGTCACCTCCCAACGTATTGCCTTCACCCCTCCTGTTGTCTGAATTTGTTTTGTTGGCATTAGTACTCTGTGCACTATACCATTGCAAACCAGTGTTAAAGGGCTTGTTCTCTAGCTCTAAAACTTTTTAAAATTGGCCTATACCTCATTATCTCATGCAATTGTCTTGTAAATTCCTATTATATCGTGCTATACATAATCAGAGCCCATAAATTAAATGCTACTAGTGAGCCTTCAGCACACATTGTACCATCCACTAAAGTAGCACTTTAAATCATGTCTCAAGTCTTCCATGGCAGCCTGTAGTGCAATTTTAAATTGCCATGTCGACCTGGCAATTTGAACATATTGCTAGGCCTAAATCTTCCTTTTCACTACATATAAGTCACCCCTAAGGTAGGCCGCAGGCTGCCCATAGGGCAGGCAACATTGTATTTAAAAAGTTGGATACTTAAAAAAAGTTTTTACTTGTTCTAGGAGTGAAAACCCCCTACATTCATTTTTCACTACTTTAAGATCTACCTCACCCATAGGATAACTTTGGGTTACCTCATTCCATTTAATAAGTGCTAACATTTGATTGGGAACAGGTAGAAATGTTGTGTTTGGACTCAAATGAATTGTAATTTTAAATCTTCATTAATTGTGAAGTCAGATCTTAGAATATAGTTTTGAAAATTGCACTTTTAGGAAGTTGGCATTTTCATGCCCAAAAGCTTCTAAGGCCTTCTAGGAGTTTTCAACTGCCTAGGCCTGGTGATGGCTACTCCATTAAGAATGTACATTAGGCATCAGACAGGGGACAACAGGTCCTTGATGTAGCTGGGAGAGGGCCATACTGCCAGAAAGTCTGGGGCAGAGCTGTTCTCTGCCCTACTTACACTTCGAAGAACTGCCTCCAGCACATTCACAAAGGAAACTGACAGCAGACTATTGTTAGCCTACACCACATGGACCTAGGCAGGGGAAGGAAGGAAGTTTCCAGAACCAGATGTGGAGATAGTCTTTAGGATTCCCCCACTTCAAAGGCTGGCATCAGGCAAAAATATTGGAACCCTCAGACCAACTCTTTAATGCACTCCTGGACCTGTGGACTACAGATGAAGGTCTGCCTTGTTACCCAGAGGACTGTCCTGCTGCTTGAGGCCTGCCTTGTTCTTCAATGGACTGCCCTTCTGCTACAAAAGGATTGCCTTGCTGCTTGAGGGATCCAACAAGTGCCTTTCCAGGTCCTAGACCCTTCACTGGCATCAGAGTGCACTCTTCTGTGAAGAAAGGAGAAAAACTAAAGTTTTGGGCTCTTCACGACAGTGAACGGATCCATTTGCGCTGCCACTCTGCCACTCGCGATGAACACCAATGCAAGACTCCAGTGCACTCAACTCTTTGTGCTACAGTAACTGCCAGAGATGACTGGCAACATGAGGTCTGCACTTCGCACTACAGCAACGACAGCCCACGGTGACTGACAATGTGAAGGTCCAGCTTTGACCATCCGAGCTTATCCAGATCTCTATGCTACAGCAACAAGCATCACTGATGCCCGGCATGCTTTCTGCACTATAGCAAAGAGAATCTGAGATGCTTTTCCTGTACCTCATGGCCTCCTCCATTGTGAACTGGACTTTTTGTGCTAGACTTTAAAAAGGTAACTTTTTCATTGGGACTAACCTGGACCGTCAATTCAACTCATGATCGACCGTGGTCATCTTGAACTTGTGACATTCCCTGGTCTATCACAACTAGATGACTGGTAGCAGGGCTTTCTGCATTTAGGCACTATACTTACCTGCAGTTTAAAATTCATTATCCCCAGTTCTTCTGATTGAATTTAATCAGTTTTGGTTTCATTTTATCTATAAAAATACACTTTATTTTCCTTACTTTGTGTGGCAGTTTTTTGTTGTGTTTTTAATTTATTATTGTTTGTGTGCTGCATAAATACCACAATCTGCATAACCCAGTAATTACTGGGCTTTTCCCTTTGTTTAATTAATCTATTTTTGATTAGACAGAATTTCATAGGGTCTGTGAGCCATAGATCCTTATCACTCCTGAATGCTGATATCATGATATTAGCAAAAGTGATTGTAAATAGCCATTGGCGAGTGCTACTTTCCTTGACTAATGCCATACAAGTTGGATTTGTCCCAGGTGGATCCTCAAGAAGTCACATTCGGACCCTAGCTCATCTTTTATAGGAATTTCAGAATGTAGATGGTGGCTATGTCCATGGATGAGGAGATGGTCTTCAAGTGCCCTCACCGCTTTAGGGTCATGGATCACTTCGGACTGAGTCAAGATTTCATTACGATTCACGTAAAAGGAGACACCTGACAGGGATGCTTGCTCTCACCCTTTCTTTTTCTCTTGACTCCAGACCATCTGGCAATTGTTATAAGACCATCCCACCTTACACAAAATCTCTACCAGACCGATTAAGTCCCTTATTTGCATGGGTGATATACTAATGAGCATGTTCAAACCACGAAAATCTATTCCTTCACTGACAACTTTGCTGAACACCTTCTTGGCATTCTCTGGCTATAAGATAAACTGGGTAAAGTGTGAAGTGATGCCAAATTATATAGTGATGATCAGGGTGTGCATCCAGGACGAGGGAATGAAGTGGCTCCCTGGAAGGATGGAATATTGGGGGTTGTTGCTAATCAACGGTCTGATAGAAATGGTGGATGATAACATACAACCCTTACTGAATAAGACACTACTTAACCTGGCTAGGTGGTCTTATCTTCAGTTATCAATGTGAGGATAAATACAACTGGTGAAAATGGTAACAGCACCACTATTTGATAATAACATGGACATGATGCCAATAAGCATCCCACACTCCATGCTGATGAATATCGACTCTGAAATTAAGATCTTTATGTGTGTATACTTTGACCCCGCATGACTGAATGTTCTGCTCACAAAGAAGAGGGCTCTGCCTACCATACATCAGCACCTACTATCTAACTAATCACCTATCCCAAATGATATACTGATCACTGGTCACTGGCCATACAGGACCCCTCAATTTGAAGATAGCTGGAAAAAAATCCCACACTGGGAGGCCGATTTAGGCACCCTTTTTGTAACCAACAAAACCAGAGACACAGATCATAAATAATCCTTGTTAGATCTGGAATCCTTGGCATGGTTTCCTCTGACATTTTGCCTCGAACTTCTGTATTTTTTGACTGTATGCTGAACTTAGTGTTTGCTGGTTTAGGTACTCTGGGCACTTTGCCACTGCTGACCAAGGCCAAAGTGCGAGTGCACTCTGCGTTTATTGTGATTATGATTGGTTATCAATGATTGCCATATTTAATTTACTGATAAGACCCTAGTAAAGTACACTGAGTGTGCCCGGGGCTGTAAATCAAATAATGCTAGTGGGCCTGCAGCACTGATTGTGCCGCCCACACCAGTAGCCTTTTAAATGTGTCTCAGACCTGCAACTACAGTGTCTGCAAGTGCAGTTTTTAACTGCCATGTCGACCTGGCAAGTGCACCCATTTGCTAGTCCCTAACCTTCTCTTTTCCTTATATGGATGTAACCCCTAAGGTAGGCCCAAGGTAAACCCAGGGGCACGGTGCAGTGTATGTTAAAGGTAGGACATTTATTGGTGTGGTTCACATGTCCTTATAGCAAAATACTGTGTATTTCATGTTTCACTATTGCAAGGGCTAGCTCTCCCATAGGCTATCATTGGAGCTGCTTTGTAAAAAAAATTTAAGTGTAACTTTCAATTGGGAACAGCTAGAGATTTGGAGTTTAGGCTCTCTGAATTCAAAATTTAATAATACACCTTTAAGTAAAGGTGGTTTTTGTATTGTGTGTGAACTTTAGATTAACTCTGGAATCAAGTGGAACCTCTGCCAAAGAAGAAGATCTGAAGAGCTGTGAGGAACAGTACTGACCCTTTGCTCTATGTTGATTTGTTGGGTTAGACTGCAGTTGCTAATTCTGCCAAGGAGAGAACAAAGACAGGACTTGGCTTTGAAACCTGCTTGAGAAGAATCTCCAAGATCTTGTGTGTGCTGGCCTCCTGTTTTGAAGTCTCATGGACACAACAACTTCACCTACAGCTTTCTTGAACACCTCTGCTTGGAGTTGTGACCTGCTTGGGGGTGCTTATTTCAGTTCTGGGCTCCTGAGGTTGTTCCTGCTACAGACATCTGCGAAGAACCTGAAGAAACCTGCAAATCAATGCTTCGCCATCCTTGAGGCAGACTTTTCCAATAAAGCACCGCTGTGTAGGAGAAATTGTCAACGCAGAGTCCAGTGCGACCAAAGAAAAAATAAATATTTGCAGCTCCTGCCAGCAACCCGAAGAATCTCAGCATGCCAAGTGCAGTGCCCTGACCCCCAAAGTCTGAGATTACTGCACTGACTCTGATGCAGGCCCTGCTGCGCGGTTACAAGAGACAGCGCATTGTGAGACCGTGGCTGAAGAAATCGATGTAGCACCTGCTTGCCATCCCACATTGGCCTCCAGCATACCCCGGGTCATTTCACATCGTGCCTGTTTGCCACGCATCACCATTGATGCAACCACAGACCAGAACATATCAGAATCAATGCCTCACTTCCCATACAATCCAGTTTCCATGCATCATTTCTCCTGCAAACATTCCTATCCAACAAGGCCTGGTCCTCGTTGATGGATTCACATGATTTCCTCCTCTGGGGGGCTAGACTAAAATTCTCCTACAACAAGCTGCTCCATACCAAGTAGTGGTCACCAGTCAAGTTACACTGGGCTGGCCAGCTACTTGTTGGAGGTGTGGGGAGAGCAGGTGTGGTATGTTACATGTGCTATGGAGCAGTACTAGTCAGGCCAGATACTGCTCTGAGGTGTGGTATGTTCTTGGAGAACTCAATGATACCAGGATCATCCTGTCAGTCCATCTAGCACTCACCCATGATATAACTGACAGTATATTCTCCACCAAACTTAGGAGATGTTGGACGTACATTGTGTGAGCAGCTGCCGAAGTGTGCATCCTGCGTTATTAGAGAAAAACAACATTACTGAGCAGCATTGAATGGCTTTTGGAATTGGCAAAAAATCTGGACTGTGAACAGAAGTATATTTAAAATGAATGCCCAAATGGGCATCTATGCCCATATATAGGAACCCTTTCCACAATCTCAGGATGGTACGAGCCAAGAGTTTTAGGACAAATAATACATATTATGTCAGACCACCATTATATGCCCTGCGTGTGCATGGGGAGACACACACAAACTAACACTCCTATTTCTTCATTTTTTCACACCTCTTTCTTCCTTCTCTTTTGATTTCATTAGAAGTTACTTCTATAAACATCATATAAAACTTACTATGGAGGAGAAGTATTGCAATGCTGCTATATCACCTTGGTGGGAGAGGCTTCTGTTTGGCCAACTACCAAACAATAAGCATGATGTGAATTCCTGAAAAGATGGCAATTCACACCTCTAAGAATTTCTGTCCTACCTCTATCCTAGGGATATAAAGGGAATTCAGAGTGTACTTGACTCTTGAAAGAAAGACTATGTTGTGATGCTGAGGATGGTGGCTTGTGGTGGTGAAGGGTGTTGGGTGGAATATTACTGGAGGGTACATATGGAGGACAAGTATTTTGTTAAATCAGTTATGGAGGCTCAACCCAGATTGACCTGAACCAAGAAAACTCATTCAGATGAGGTTCAATTTTCAATGAAATACGGGAATACAGTTATTAGGCTCCTTTTTTATGGGTCTTGTCATTATCCTGACCAGTGGAATGGACCGTCCTTCATGCTCAAACTTAACTTGTATTATTTGCACTGATTCTTCTGTAGTCTCTTTTGAAATAAAATGATATTGCAAAAAAATAGGTTCTGTGGCCTTTATTGCACCAGATAATTACACAAAGAGTGAACAAATTAACATACCTCAGGGGTTTACTCTGGAGTCAAGTTTTCTGTCCACTTGTAATCAAGACCATGAAGTCTGTGGCAAGCTTTCCAACTTTTAGTGATTCCGGCAAGGACCACTAAAGGTTGGTTCTAAGAGCTCTGAGGTCCAAATTATTTTCATGTAAATACATTAACTTCAGTAGATCATCTATCACTATATTGTTAAGGGAAGTATACATAGGTAAGTATAGAGTTATTTACTATTTTTAATTCTGCATCTCCGTATCTTGAAGTTATATAACTTTGAGGTATTTAGTTGTGGGGTTTAGGACAATAAATACATACTTACGGATTCTGGAGTCAATATTATTGCAGGATGATATTAAAAATGGTAGCCCACAGATGACTTTTTGCTGCATACATTATACTGTATCAATTTATATTGGTAGATGCACAATACTGAGGGTTGTTGTCACTTTACAATGAATTTTTATGTTGCCAAAAAGGTTTATCTCTGAGGAAAGGTTCCACTAAATCCCCTTCTTTCAGATCCTTTGATTTCATTTTCATATCAGGTCCGATTGTTCATCCTAGACCCAAGTACTAGCAATGTACAAAACAAATCTTTTAGACATGCAACCCAGACATGCAGTGCCATCATTTTGGTATAATGTTTGCATGCATTACCCTTTGTGAACACAGCACATCACACAACTGCAAGCAGTGCCCCCTTGTGTTTCTGTTTTAAAATTGTACAGTGCACTGTCCACACATGACATAATGCTCAGCAACACAGAGACAATCTCTGTAAGTGTTAAACAGAAAAATGTTGTGTACAGAGTTGAATACAACAGAGTGGGAGGTCATCCTAAGTATGATCTTACATGGCTTGCTCTTGACTCTGCCACCTCTGCTGCTGTTCCCTGGGAAACAAGTGACTTGAGATCATTACTTCAGCAATCTGCTTCAGGTATTTACTATACATACAGGATCCTTTTGGCTTTAAGTGCAACTCCAAAACCCATTATGAAAAATATACCCATTTCCAGAGAAAATTGATACATTGTGAATATTTAATGCATAGCTGTTTGAAGTTACAAAGTTTTTCACCGACAAACTTCGCAGAGTGGTTGTTAAAGCTCAGCAACTACTCAAACTACAGGAGGGTCTCAAAGTTCTTTTTTTAAATTGGAAAAAGTAAATAAATTGAGCAAAAGTGGATTTTGTAGGAAGTACTATCCCACATTTAGTGAGTGAGTTCTTCCCCAAAAAAGGTTTGCTGTAACGTTTTCTTCTTCATCTTTGTGAAGTTAAAAAATCTTGTAATTCCAACATCTTTGTGTGATATATTTATACTTTAATCAGCCTTTCAGATATGACCTACTATTGTGCCGAGTAATTTGTTTGTCTGATTCAGAAGTCAATAAACTTGGACCTTTACTTCTTCCTGGTACTTCACACAATGATCTCAGGATCACTCTGCATTATAATTTACATTGGTATTTTCATTGGTGTACTGAAGATTGTAAGTGTAGAGCAAGAGAGATATTTTTAACAGTGATTTAACATGGATAGTACAATGGCCATGAAACTCTTGGCCACACTGCCAATGTTGTCCCAATCCCAAGGTGCTTTCTACAGAATCATTGATGCTTCTTGTACCACCTTACTCCCGAATCACCAAAGCCAAGGACAAGTTTCAGATCAAGATTTTTCGATAACCGAGCCGGTCAGAACACACAGGTTAATGCCTGGCCCTAAATAACTTAGAACTATTTGGGGACTGTAAGTGCATTTTAATTTTTTTGTGAACGTAAATACATGTACTTGTGATACCGTGATCAGTTCAAGCCTCTTAGGGCCAGATGTACAGCGCTTGCATTTTGCGACTTATGAATTGTGTCACTTTGCGACTCGCAATTTGCGAGTAGCAAAATGTAATGTACAACAGTGTCCCTGGCACTGTTAGCGATTCCCAATGGGGTCGCAAATTGCATGCGTCATCAATATTCATGAGGCAAGCACAATTTGCAAACCCATTGGGAATGGCTAGCTCACTGCCAGGGATAGAGGCCTGCTCGGGTGAGCAGACCACCATGTCTGGGACTGCTTTTTACATAAAGCAGTTTTTTCTTAAATGTAGCCTGTTTTCCTTAAATGAAAATGGGATGCTTTTAAAAACGAGAAATGAAACTTTTCTGTTTCTTTTTTTAAGGGCAGGCAGTGTTCCCTGTTTTGGGACAGCAAATGCGGTCACAAAACAATGTTACTTCCTAATAGCGAGCCACAAAAGCATTTTGCAAGTCTGTGACTCGCAAAATAGCAAAATAAAATAATAAATAATAGCAAAATAGCGTTGGTACATAAGTACCACCACCATTTTTTGCGGTTGCAAAAGGGTTGAATACCCTTTTGCGACCACAAAAAACGGTTGTATATCTGGCCCTTACTATGGCAAGGGTTCATTAACTGCGGCATATGAAACAAAAAAGGTGTTCAGTTTTTGCCTTTTCTGCACAATCATTGTGGATTTGTCACCTTTTCAGAACCCTATTTTTGTTTGCTCGATTTAGAACTCTGTTAACCCCTTAAGCGCTGCCACGCTACCTCCCCAGTGCTGCCGTCCGCCATTAGCCGACGGCATTCCACCAGCGCACGAAAATGAAATGAAAATGCCCGCACCGCGGCGGAATTACCGCCGCGGTTAACGGGTTAAACAGGAGCAAAGTCTGTGCTTACCCTTTAAACATGGTTGAACTGGCATACTCTTAATTGGAACATTTATTTATAAGTCCCTAATATAAGTTACATAATGTGCTCAGGGCTAAGAAGTTAAATCCAGTAGTGTTCTGCGACACCTATTGTGCCATACACTATAGCAGCAGTGCATACACTGTTTAAGGCCTACCATTGTAGCTGGACTATAAAAGTGCCAAACATGAACTGTGACCTGTCAAAATAAACACTTTTTGACAGGGAAAACCTTCCTTTTAAATATTACTTAGTCATCCTTATGCAAATGTGCCCAATGAATGGCCAACAAGTCTTATTCTCGGTCAGAATTTCAGAATCACCACAGACAATGTAATATATATTCGTTTGGATTTAGTGAATACCATTTTTATTTTAGAGGGATAGTTTAAAAATGTGGCACTTATGCTTTCTTCCTCAATCTACATTAACCTACTGTGCAATAAAGACAATACAAATGTAAATTTCTTCTTTTATATCACCAATGACTCCACCTAAATACAAATTATCTTTATCGGTTTTTTTGCTCACTATTTCAGTTTCCTTTTCAGCCTAATGAAGCAAATATCCAGTTGCATTTTACAAAAATGCTTTGGATTTTATTTTAACTTATATTCTTATCATATAAAAACTACATGTTCATTTTAGATTGTGCTTGTCCTCAGAATCCTCTGACTACACATTCCTTCTCATTGCTCTTTGCTACAAAAGTGCCTTTTATTCTACTACTTCTTAGTAAATCGTTTTTTTACAGTTTAATTATCTTTATTGATGTTGTTCAATCGAAAAACACAAACTAATGCCAACAGTCGACCTGGCACAATTCTGGGCTACGCAGAGCCCGGCGTTAAAAGCTTACAAGCCAGAATCTTATGGGCGAACAAACTCTTATCCCACCCACCCCCCATTCAATGCACTAGCTTTGGGATACTCGGCAATGTTGGTGTATATAATTCCTGCTTTGGGGATGTTGGCGCAGCCACCTCAGGTAGACCGAGCAGGCCCGGCCCGTGCAGGGCGTTAAACCGGGGCGGTGACGTCAGGCGGGGGAGGCGCATGATGGGGGGTTTTAAAATGCGGAATATGGACCATTACAGGTAAGTAATGAAAAAAATAAATAAAACGAATTTTGTTGCCTACGCTGCATCACATTTGGCGATGAAGCGCGGGCAACGAAATTCGTTTTATTCCTTTTTCTCGATACTTACCTGTAATGGTCCATATCCAGCATTTTAAACCCCCCCACCCGGCCCCTCCCCCGCCTGACGTCACCACCCCGGTATAATGCCCTGCACGGGCCGGGCCTGAGATGGAGTAAGCACAAGTATCTAGGGCACGTGAGCTCACAGAGTAAATCATTTTTTAAAGACTTATAATGGCAATATTTAAAAACTATTGTTGTTTCAAGTTATCTAACCTATTTTGTAATATTTTTTGTAAATTGTTGCAATGCCTTTGCTTTCTGGTAGATTTTATTATAATCTTTCTCGTTTTTTATAACATTGCTGTAGAGTGGTTGCTGACAAATTAATATGTGCCCCAAACCGGCACATTTATTCTATTTTTTATTGTTTTAAATGTTTGTTTGAACAGTAGCGATGGTGCAGCACTTTTTACTGTTGGCACTCTTGCTCTATGTCTTGTATCATCTTCAAACGCTTGTGTAGTCTACAGCAGTAATGGGTGGCCATTCTATTTGTTCTCTGTCTGATCGATTTCTCATAGTTTTCCCTCAAAACATTTATGTTATTTGTTCTTTCTTAATCAGTGTTTGGCTGCTTCTTAGTGGGACACCCCCAACATTTGTTGGGTACAGGGAAAGGAGCTTTTCCATGGGGAAGCATACCTCCATGGAGAAGCAAAAAATGAAAAAAGAGCAATTGCACAGCAGGGCATCCTTACCCCAATGTGGAATTGCCTTGTGGCTACAATACTACAGTGGGAATTGAGAAATCTAGAAAAATGTAAATAGTAGAAAGCCTAAAAAAAGAGAGATAGATTAAGCTTTCCAGGCCTACTACTGAAAAGGTTTGACAATTGCAACAACGAGTAAATCTATAGCAGGTGTCTCCAACTAGTTGATTGTGAGCCACAAATAACTCACAGACAGCTTCAGAGTAGTTCACAGCCATGAGTGCATCTTTAAATAAGCACAGGACACATTTTCCTTTTACAGTTACTGGGAAAACTGTGTTTATTTTATATCAGGCGGTAGATGGCAGGGCCTAACAATGAGCACTGCTCAATCAGATGTAAGACCCAGGCTGGGTCATAGAGGTGAAAAACGGAAGCACTGAGGTATTCAAACTCCTAAATAAAACTTCTAGTCAACATAAAATTGAAGCATGAGAGCAAAATGATGTTTCTGAATGTTTTTAAATAGGAGAAAATTCTAATGAAAAGTTAATTAATGATTACGTTCTTTCTGCACTTTAATTTTCTCCCATTTCAAAGTGTCCCATTTACAAGCAGCAGGCCTCTTGCTCCCAGTGGCCAATAGACTTGAGGCCAAATTTATTAATGAAAAAAAGTTATTTGTGTTTTTAATGGGAGAAATTTAAAGTGAAGAAAAATATTTCTATGAAACATTAACAGCCTGATTACAAGTACGGCGGTCCCAAGACCGATGTACCTGCCAGCCCATCCAATTACGATTGCCACAAGACAGCCGCCACTGCCAGGATCCTGGATCCCATGACGGAAGTGTTGGGGAAAACTTTGGGGAATGGAGGCATGCTGATGCCAGCACCAATGTGCTAATCAGGACCTGTATTTATGTCGACCTTTTTAGGTTGGGAATCCCGTCTGAAAAGGTCGGAAGAAAGGCACGGAAGGTTCCGCAAACAAGGCTCATGGGCATTTTCGCCTATTGGGCATTTTGGCTGGGGGCACATGCTGTGCACCCTATGGCTGTCCTGTCGTGTGTGCACTGTGTGCTATATAACACATGGTGCATGGCAACAGTGTGTGCAGGAAAGTGCAGGCGCTGCAGAGCGGCGGACTGCCTTCAGGTTCTCTCTGCAAGCCGAAGCATGCCACCGCCGCAGACCACAGACAGAAAACAGCCAGTGGTAAACTCCAAATGCAGCAGTCAGAACCCTGCTGGCTTCGTGGCATTCGCCCAACCACCGACACTATAGCCTGGTGGTTCGACCTCCAAGGTCATAATAAGGCCGTAAATGCTTTTCTCTACTTTAAACTAAGCTAATTACATCATAATGTTTTATGAAACATGATTCTCCAAATTAAATTCCTCCCATTTAAACACATGGCTGTATATTTCTTTTATAAATATGGCACCATGTCTATAGGCCACTGAGAGCAAAATGTCTGCTGTTTGTGTATGTGAAACTTAGAAATGGGAGAAAATGATGAGTTTGGGGGAATCTATCTAATTTTTAAAGTTAATTCTTCCATTTAGTTTTCTCCTATTTCAAAGTGCCACCATTGGCTGGTAGACATGGTGCCATATTTATAACTGCAAGATACAATCATTATTTTCATTAGGAGAAACTTAAAGTGCAGATCAATGTTCCATATCATGATCATTTTTGCAGACCATTTTCTGCACTTTAAATTTCTGCCATTAAAAAAAATTGCTGTATGTTTGTGTTATACATGTAATGGCGCAACATATGGTGAAAGTTATATATCCTGTGCCACAAGCACTTACAACACAGGTCCTCAGTCACCCATACACATATACATATATCCCATTCAAAAGCACACAGATTCATACATCTCCAAAGACCACGCTCTCACTGACACATGCCAGTCCTGTCTTAGTGATAATCAAAGTATTATGTTCAAACCATAGTATCTCACTCTATTTACATTATGCAAAAAAAGAGAGAGATGGCCCTACACTGTCAAAGACAGGCCACAACAAAAAACAAAGGTTTATTTCCCTTCAGAGACTGATTCACTCACTATCTGCTCCCCATTCATTCCACAGTTATCCAGAAGTCACCTTAAAACTGATACCACAAAAAGGTTATACATTATATGTGAATTATGAATTGACAAGGTGAAGGTCAAGAGTCTGTAAGGACCTTTGTTTTATTATATGGTGAAGAGTGCAGCAAGTAAAGATATAATGCTAAAAAAAATTAAAAAAGATTGCTGTACTATCTGATTTGGTGGGGAAAACAATTACACTTGCAAGAAGAGACCTGGCAGACACGTAATCATCCCAGAGAGTTCCCAACTGGTATCCTTCCAGCACTATGACTTTTAGAGTTTTTATTTTAATGTGTTATGGGACAATCGTTTGGTTAGTCCTGAGGAAAGTGGCAACTTAGGAGTCTTTTCTACCGAAACGTGTTGACATACTTGAAATACTAAATCTAAGCTGACTGTGAAGTGGGGAATTGACATTTGGGATATCATCTGAAGGTCTCCACCACAGATACAATGGATACATTTGTAGACAAACCAGTTTGTGTTGTGTTTCTCCTGATTCTTGAATTTATTTTGCCAATCGGTAATTCTAATTTATTTATTGTAAAGTTTTGTGTTTCTTTTTTAACATGGTGGGACTTTTACAACTAATTTGAATACATTTTTGGATCAGATGTTTTGTATGGTCTATACTGTACTTGTGGGTATATACACACGGTAAGGGAAACAACCTTTACAACGCAGTCATTACATCGCGCTACATGTACAATTCAGTCATTACATTGCAATATGCTTTACATTGCATGCCATTACAACGCAGCCATTACATCACAAGTCACTACAATGCATGTCATTACAACGCATGTCACTACAACGCAGGCATTACATTGCATGTCATTACAAAGCATACCATTACAACGCATAGCCCCCCTACACTATACAACACTTACCCTACTGTTACACTCACTGGAGTTAGAATTGTAATTTTTATCCCTACACTATCCAACACTTACCCTACTGTTGCACTCACTGGAGTTAGAATAGCAATTTTTACCCCAACACTATTAAACACTTACCCTACTGTTGCACCCTCTGGAGTTAGAATAGTAATTTTTACCCCTACACTCCTCAAACACCTTAAATGTAATGTAATGGTATGCATTGTAATAGTATGTGCTGTAATGGTATAATGCGCTGTAATGGAATGCGTTGTAAATGTAGTTTCTAAAAATTATAATTGCATGCGATATAAAATAATGCATTGTAAAGGATGTTGCGATGTAAAAACTGTGTTGTAAAGGCATGAGTTGTAAATGTATGCGTTTTCACAACATACATTCCACTGTAAATCACTTTTTTATAACACAATGTTAAATGCTTGCACCCGTATAACATTGTTGTGGCACCAGTTTTAAAGTGACTTCTAAATGACTGTGGTACGAATGAAGAGCAGATAGTAAGTGATTCAGTCTGCGGAGGTTCTATTTACCTTAGGCTTAGATTAATTGAAGTTGGGTGTGGGGGTGACTGGTAACAATGAGCACGTTGCTTAGCCTTCAGCAGATCTCAATACTTTTTTTACTGATCAGAAGTAGGTTTTCCCTAAAGAAAAGGTTGGAGACTCCTGCTTTATACTCACTCATAGGAAAACTATTACAAGTGCGAATCGGGTCCAGTGTATTGTGTGTTTGAGCTTATAAATCTAATTGGCTAACATATTTATCAATGGAATGGATATGTGCTCTTTAGTAGCACATCTTAGTCTCCAATGTGTGTCCAGGAACTCTTGATCAAGTCCCCTATTTCACAATATTTATTATGTACATAATTCCCATTTAGAATAATTCTTTTTAAATTTATCAAATGGTGAAACCCAGAAAATCTGATGTGCATGCAGCTCTCGTGGGCCAACGTTGGACTCCTTTGATTTAAAAGTTGCATTCATTGTTGGCCCTGATTTTAATAACAAACCAGTTAACACATACCAAAAATTCTATTAGCATCACAAAATCTCAACCAACCTTCCTTTTTGCATTAGTAAAGTGTATTTTAAATCAGTAGCTAGTTCTACTAAAAGAAGACAGTTCATAATGCATTTGTTAGTATTTTACACTTTTCATAACATCTGCCCAATCTACACATTTTTGCTATTTAGCAATTTCAATATATATCTGGTTCATTTTCCATATTTTCTAGCTACATATCTCTCCTACATATGAAAGACCCCCATGAGACTAGAGACCCCGACCTAGTACTGTGTTATTTAAACAATAGAATTCGGGATTCAGACATCATTGTGTGAGAACACAAGCTAATTATCAGAGCAAGCCTCATAAAAGTAGTCTTTAGAAATTATTTATATTTATCTTATGGCTGGTGTCAACATGCAGATTGCGAAGAAGCATCCTCTTGTGCTTTTAACATGCGGAAATTCTCCTGAATATTTTTTTCTTCTTTACCTAGGATGTACAATGTCGAGATTGGATCTTAACCCCCAAGGCACATGTAATACACAGTTCAGCTTCTCAGGTTTGCTTTTAATCTGGAAAGGCCAATATGTAATCATTCATTTTCCTTTCTCCTGGAAGTAAATATTGTAGTAGGCACCTTTAAATCTTCCTGATCATTGCATCTGAAGAAGGTCAGTTTGATCTCAAAAGGTTATGCTGTCTACCATCTCTTTAACGTTTCCTTTTGTCTAATTAAAGGTATCCAAACATGCACTGTTTGGATTTTCAAACTGGACTAATAAAGCATTGCACCTTTCTCTACATCTCAACTCAATTCTGAATAGTAGTCCACAGAGTGCATGTTCTTAGCTAACAACCTTCTAGTTCCTCCTTATTACATCAGCCATCATTCAGCTTTCCACTTTTACTTAGAAATGACGGAATATTCCATTCTGTTGTTAGGAGGACATCCAACAAGATTTTACTTATGAGGATGGGTGCCGGCATTCATGACCATTTGTGGTCAGTAGGCTGCTACTTGAGAAGAAAATCTACCTGAGCAGCCCCAAAATCAACTATATTAGCTGTGCCCTTCAAATCCTGAGAGTTCTGCCCACCCCTTCTTTTAATACAGCTTTAACAATAAAGCTGAATATGTCAGTGATGCATTGTTAGATGTCAAAAACTGTTTTTTGTTCACAAAAGCAATAGAATAAAAAATATAACTTTGATAATTTGCGTACCAAACATCACAGCGAGTAAGCAAAACCTTTAATGAAATAGAAAAGCAGTGCTTACAATGACCTGTCCTATACAGACAGTCAACAAAATGTGAAATTATCTGGCTTTCTATGGATTTTTAGAACGAGAATGAAACTCTGTTTTGCCTCACTTTGGGGAGACAAAATGATATCCATAAACTCTTCATAAGCTCTTTAATTTCAGTGCATTAGCAGCAATACAAAATGGTATACAAAAGCAGCAGCTAAGTGATCATTCCCACGAAATCCATGCTTGTTGAGACATGAGGGCATGTTTTTATCTCAGAAAACATGAACATCTTGTATAAATGTCCTCAACGCCCTTAAGCTTCATGTCATTATTAGACAAAGTTTTGGCCAAATGGAGTAAATAAAAATCAGTTTTTTTTCATTTTTTCATTGAATTCTGTTAGGACTATTAGAAAGCTCTTAAGGACCAAAGTCAGTGGGCTTTCTCTAATTTAATTCCTGCAGGGCTCTGTGTTATAAACTATCCTGTCTAGGCATGTGAGCATCCTAGTGGATCCACCAAGTAGAGACTGGAACTATGCCCCATAATAAAAATAATTACACTGTCAAGTGCAAACGGTTTCCGGTTAGGATCTTTCGTACAGAAAGCTTTGCATTCTGCTTTATTACTGCACTACTCTATTTAACCACTGCAGGTCGATGAAGTTGGCCTTTAGAATGGGGAAGGGACCCCAGCAGGTGAGTGCAGTCTATGCTTTTAAAAACATACCCTTGATTTAGGAGCTTGAGTTTTAGAAAAATGGCCTTAATGGCTCACCATGCTTCTATGGGTTTTTGGAAAAATTGACTACCATTTTAGACCAAATTATTTGTTCTATCCTTGCAGCAGAGTGGATGGAAAAATCCCACTGACTGAATCAGAAAATCAACTTACAGCAGGCCAGCCACTGTCTCCAGCACTCCTCTGGTTCAGCAGCAGATAAGCAACTACTGAAACAGCACCTGCATCTTAAGACACATATTATTGACTGGAAGATATGACTATTGTCATTTTCCCAGCATTCAATTCAACAGGAAGCTTTCTACAATTTTATCAGCATCAATTTCTGCAGGAAGTGACACCCCTGGTTTTCCAGCAAAACCATCTTTTGAAGAAGCTAGGTAAGAGGAATCCATTTCTCAACCCCTTTCTCAACAGGAATCAATCTCCAGATTTCCCAGCATCCATCTTTATAGGAGGTAACATCACTGAATTTCCCTGCAATCATCTCTGCTGAAAAAATGGATAAAACAAAAATGAGATCAACCACCTGACCATTGGAAAGCAGTTCCATTCCCTGAGTGTGAAGAAGAGGTAGGAGTCCTTTGCTTCAGGTAGAGTCTTCTTCCTTCAGATGTTCCCTTTGAAGGTCCAGGAATGATCTGAGGAGGTGATGGTGTGGCACCAGCCTATACACTAACCAGTGGATTGATAATGTCCTCCACCCAATAACGTCTACTTTCTCACCCTGTGCCCACCTCTTTTTCCAGCACATCCTCTTTGCCTTACTGTAAAAATCCCCTGAAGCCCAACATCCTAAATGGCTGACCCCTTCTTCCATTTGGAGTGGTTCTGTCTATCCCTTACCAATTACCCTATTTAAATGTGTTATCCTCCACTCTGTCAAGATCACAATCTGGGTCTCCTTCCTGCAGAGGTGAACTCCAGAAGGTCAGTGAGAGCCCCGGAAATGAGTGGGAGCAAATCCAGCCAAGCCAATATGGCATCTCTAGCTCAAAGAGGAAGCCTGAGCTGTCCATTGTTGTTATATCGGTTTCTGCTTGCCTCTTATTTAGCTAACACCTGTTAAGTAACATGCTGTTGAACACACCCCTGTCCTCCTGGGCTCAGAGCGCAAGCGACTGTCCTCTAGGAACAGGGGGGCATATTATCAAGCCTGTGCGCTAAAATTATCGCCGCTTTATCGGCCGAAAACGGCCGATAAAGCGGCGATAATGGGCTTGATAATATGCTCTGTGGAATTCCAATCGAAGCCCATGTTAGATGTCTTCACATCTAACATGTGCTTCGATTGGAATTCGATAGAGCATATTATCAAGCCCATTATCGCCGCTTTATCGGCCGTTTTCGGCCGATAAAGCGGCGATAATTTTAGCGCACAGGCTTGATAATATGCCCCAGGGTTCTTAACTCAGAGCCAGGAATGTGTATCAGGCCTCTTGGGTGGAGCTGAGCGACAAAATTGTTCTTTGCCATTTTTGGTCACACAGCAGAAAGTAGACGTTTATAAAGTTCCTTTTACATTACGGTTGTCTGAAAGCTACTTTCACCATTTAAATTAGGTTTTTGAAAATAAGTGGAAAATAACTTTGAATAATTTTTAAGCATTTTCACAGTCGCAGATGTGAAGGGTTTAATCACACATAGACCTGGTCATGAAAGATCTAGCCTAACAAGCACTGTGGAAAAAGCTCTTGGGTATTTCTATACTGTGAGAGCATGCTATTCCCAATGTGAAGTGTGCCATTTTTATATATTAAGCACCAAGTTATGTAGGCTTAAGAGGCACACACAGCTGGGTGCTTTCAGGGCTAAGAAAAGGGTGACTAATTGTTATATGAAATTCCTACATGGCAAAGGCACTTTTTTATTTCACTTGTCACTGCAGTGTTTTTACTCTGCAGCCAAGTCAGAGCACAATGGTGCTTCCAGCAATCATAGAATTTGTTCACATAATATGGGTGGTGTAAATATGTAGTACAGTGCACATATGAAACTCATCTTCCATGCCAGTGGTGCTTTTTCTGCGCCACTCTACTATGACATTACTGGAAAGCTAAATAGGCCATTTGGGTGAAACTGGTTTTAACAGTACTGTTTTGGTGCACATGCCGTCACACTAATAGGCAGTGCCACAGCACATCAATCAATCAGCATACTTGTAAAGCACGCTACTTACCCGTGAGGGTCCCAAGGCACTGGGGGGAGGGGGGTGGATGTTGCTACTGCTCGAAGAGCCAGGTCTTGATGAGCCTTCTGAAGGCGAGAAGGTTTTGGGTCTGCCGTATGTGGGTAGGGAGGGTGTTCCAGTGCCTGTGTCACCGTTCTTCTTGTATCGGTGGGGATCCACTTGTAGACCCTGCGGAGCAAGCGGAGGGTGTTGTAGCAGGAGGTGGAGACGGTGTTGACCTGCTTCGACATGGAGAGGGAGGAGTCGAGGATGAATCCTAGATTGCGTGCATGGTCGGTGGGTGTTGGTGCTGTTTCCAGTGTGGTCGGCCACCAGGAGTCGTCCCAGGTTGAGGGGGTGGGTCCGAGGATGAGGACCTCCGTCTTGTTTGAGTTCAGCTTCAGGCAGCTGCTCCTCATCCAGTCGGCGACGGCCTTCATTCCCTCGTGGAGGTTGGATTTGGCGGTGTGTGGGTGCTTGGTGAGGAAGAGGATGAGCTGGGTGTCATCGGCTTAGGAGATGATGTTGACGTCATGATGGTAGGCCACTTGTGTGAGGGGGCCATGTAAACGTTGAACAGCCTCGGGCTGAGGGATGATCCCTGGTGGACACCGCAGATGATGTTGGTGGCTTTGGAATGGAAGGGTGGGAGGCGGACGCTCTGGGTTGTTCCGGAGAGGAAGGACGTGGTCCAGTCAAGAGCCTTCTCTTGGATTCCGACTTCTAGGAGGCATGTCTTTAGAGTGCGATGGCAGACCGTGTCGAAGGCGGCTGACAGGTCCAGGAGGATGAGGGCTGATGCTTTGCCGTTGTCTAGTTGGCACCTGATGTCGTCTGTGGCGGCGATGAGGGCTGTTTCGGTGCTGTGGTTTCGTCTGAATCTGGACTGGGACGGGTCCATGATGTTGTTGTCTTCCAGGTGACAGGCCAGTTGCATGATGATGATTTTCTCGATGACCTTTGCCGGGAACGGGAGCAGGGAGATGGGCTGGAAGTTCTTGAGGTCCGCTTTGGGCTTCTTGAGGAGGGCGTTGATTTCGGCGTGCTTCCAGCTCTCCGGGAATGTTGCTGTTTTGAAGGAAATATTGATGACCTTCCGTAGTTTGAGTGAGATGGCAGTGTCTGCTTTGTTGAATACGTGATGTGGTCATGGGTCGGACGGAGATCCTGAGTGGGTGGATTTCATGACCTTGCATGTCTCGTTGTAGTTGACATTAGACCAGGAGGTCAGGCGATTGGCGTTGGTGATGTTCATGGGGGGGTGGAGTCTGGGTAGTCAGGCGGTCGTGGTGTTGAAGCTGTCGTGAATGTCAGCGATCTTGCGGTGGAAGAAGGTGGCTAGTTAGTCGCACAGTTCTTTTGAGGGCGGGTTGTCATTGGCGTTGGCGCTGGGGTTGGAGAGTTCCTTTACGATGCTGAAGAGCTCTTTGCTGTGCGTTGTTATCCAAGCGGTCTCTGAAGGAGGATCTTTTGGCTAATCTGATGAGGTGGTGGTGTTTGCAGATGGCGTCCTTGTTGGCTGCGTGGTTGTCCGGTGTGCGTTCGTGGAGCCATGTCTTCTCCAGTTTCCGGCATGCAGGTTTGGAGGCCTGGAGCTCGTTTGCGAACCAGGTGGCTCTCTTGTTGGCGTAGCTGTTGGAGGGTTTCTTGAGTGGGGCGAGGGTGTTGGCGCAGTTGTCGATCCACTGTCTGAGGTTGCGGGTTGCGGCGTCTGGGTTGGTGGGGTCGGTGGGTGGGTTCTTGGTGAGGGGGTTGATCAGCTGGTCTTCGGTGACTTTGCTCCAGCAGCAGCGAGATAGCTGTTGGGTGCGGTGGTGTGTGGTTGATTTCTTGAAGGTGAAATGGATGCAGCGGTGGTCAGTCCAGTGGAGTTCAGTGGTGTGGTCGAAGGAGACGTGGGAGCCTGTGGAGAAGATGGGGTCAAGCGTGTGGCCGGCAGTGTGGGTGTGTGCGGTGATGAGTTGTCTGAGGCCGAGGTTGGCGAGGTTGTCAATCAGGGTGGCTGAGTTGGCATCGTTGTTGGTCTCGAGTTGGAAGTTCAGGTCCCCCAGGAGGATGTAGTCCGTGGAAGCGAGTGCATGGGTGCTGGCGAGGTCGGCGATAGAGTCGCTGAACTGAGCCCGGGGTCCAGGGAGTCTGTAGACGAGGGTTCCTCTGAGGGTGGTGTTGGGGTTGGGGTGGATCCGGAAGTGCAGGTGTTAGGCGGTGCTAAGGGTGTCATCAGCGTGGGTGGCGACCTTGAGGGTGGACTTGTGGACGATGGCTATTCCTCCTCTGATTCCATTGGCGAGGTCCCTGCGGGTGATCTTGTAGCCGTCTAGCATGGCTTTGGCGATGTCGGGCACCGAGGAGACGTTCCACCAGGTCTCGGTCGGGAAGGCCACCTCTGGGGCTGAGGTGTTGAGTAGATCCCAGAGCTCGACGGCGTGTTTGCGTGTGGAGCGGGTGTTGAGGAGTATTCAGCGGAGGTGGTTGGGTCCAGGCTTTGGAGGTTTGGTGGTTCTGTCGCAGGTGAAGCTGCAGGTGTGGCAGGAGAAGGGTCCGTGGGTCCGTTTTGGGGCAGCTTGGCAGCAGGTGTGGTTTTGGCCGGTGTTGAGTGCGCGGAGGGTGCTGGCGTCGTAGTGGATTCTGGTGTTGTGGCATTTGCGGGGTCCAGGGGTTCTGGCGCTGGGCGCAGGCCTGGCACGGATGGGCGCAGACGGGCTTGCCTTAGGCGCGCCTTCGGCGTGCCGGTGGCGCTCCAGCTACGCGTGTCCGCTGTGTGGTCCCTTCTCGGCCTGCATATGAGGTGGCTTGGGAGGGAGGAGCAGCTGGGAGGCAGGAGCGGGGAGGCCAGTGGGTCTGCAGGGGGCAGGCCGCAGGGGAACAGCGGCGGGAAGGAACGGAACGGGAGCGGTGGGGGGGCGGGGGAGCTTGCACATGGGCAGGGGGAGGCGAGGAGCAGCTCAGGGACACAGAGGCAGCAAGGCAAAAAGAGACAAGCAGCGGCGTGGGGGTGACCTGCCTGCAAGCAGGGTCAGAGGTTGCTCCTGCTACCGCTGTTTGTTCTGCCAATGAGGTGGCTTGGGAGGGAGGAGCAGCTGGGAGGCGGAAGCGAGGAGGCCAATGGGTGTGTGGGAGGCGGGGCCAAAGGGGAGCAGCGGCGGGAAGGAACGGAACGGGAGCGGTGGGGGGCTGGGAGAGCTGGCGCACGGGCAGGGGGAGGCGAGGAGCAGCTCAGGGACACAGAGGCAGCAAGGCAAAAAGTGGCGAGCAGCAGCGTGGGGGCGACCTGCCTGCAAGCAGGGTCAGATGGTCCAAATACCTGGAGAAATAGGGTCTAGAAAAAGGTGAAAAATATATGTAGACCATCCAAAAAGGCCCATTTCCTACAAAGATCCCTTAAGAGTGTCTTTTTGTTTGTCCTTTTAATAGTGCAAAGTAGAGAGTCTGATGTCACTTATTGGCCTCAGTAACTCATTATGAAAAAATACCTACAGACATCTTGAGCCACTGTAGTTCTGACATATCAAACAATCATGACTGAATCCGTGAGAGATTCAGTTTATATTGCAATCAGTGCCCTGTAGTATGAAATAGTCAAAGAAGAGATCAAGGGAATGAAATGGGCGTACGCATTTGCCATTCCAAGACACTATTGCACACTAAAAAGACTAACTAGTGATTTATGGAGTTGGGTTGCAGGACTTAATCATGCAATGTGCAACTATTTATATATGAAATGGGGAGAAAACTGATGGTACACTGAACATCATTAAAAAGAAGAAAAGGAGGAATAAACTGCATTCGCCCACTCTTGCTCTTAGAGTGTTCACCTTCTTCCTTTATTTTTATAAAGTTTGTTCTACTTGTTCTTCAAAAGGTACCACCACAAACACTATTATGGTCTGGTTCTTTTGAACCTTAGGAGGGTTGGAGATGATTAGTGACATGGTCTAGAGGGATCACAAGTTGCGTGTGCCTCTTTTTAGTTCCCCATAGTTGTTTGTTCAAGAAAGCGTACAAAAGTGTGGACAAGGAGGCCACATTTGTACATGCAAGATGTTCCTGAATTAATGCCATGTGATGGGGTGTGTAATATTCATCTCCTTTTGCAGTATTTTTCTATTCCTGCATTCATAGATTACAATGATGATGTCCTCATTCAACCTCTTTGTGACCCGAATTAAATGAGGACTTCCTATCATATTCCTCTTCTAAAAAGAGTGCTTAAGAGTGATACTCCTGTTTCTAGCAATTATGGATACTGCAATAAATCTGCTATACATTCTTCCAGTTCCAAAAGTTAAAACTTAATTTTCACATGTAAATGCTAATGGTTCGTGTTCTACTTTAAGACTGCATGTTGATTGCACATTGTTCATTTTCATCAGCGGTTCACTAATTTCCATTGTCGGAGGTTGAGCACACTCCCCGCCTCAATGTATCAAAAGTACTCTAGATTAAACTCTTGCTGAACAACTATTTCTTAACCTCCCATACTGGCTCCTATTTCAAGGCCGCTCATTTTCCTCCCAGTTCGCTCTTTTCTGTTTATGCAGAACAGCTGAGCATTAGACGCAGCAGTGATGGTTCGAAAGGAGGAGGTTGGGTGTCATTCAGAAAATTCATGTCTAAGCTTAACCATTTGAAGCAGGCTTATGTGAATTGTAATTGTTGGAAACAGCAAGAGCAATATACAGATGTGTAAAATGTGTGTCACAGTGTCCTCTATGGAAATGTGCCATTGTAATGCACGAAAACAGAGTGGCCTGGCTTCCTATTGGTATGTAATAAATTCGCCATATACAGCCACTACATTTATGAAATCAATAAAGCCATGTTTCTGTACATAATTGTGTGAACGACTCATCCAAATAGGGCATAAG
Organism: Lissotriton vulgaris; assembly: GCF_964263255.1. Lineage (NCBI taxonomy): Eukaryota > Metazoa > Chordata > Amphibia > Caudata > Salamandridae > Lissotriton > Lissotriton vulgaris. The sequence continues at coordinate 1,477,325,581 of NC_141685.1, forward strand.
GTCATAGGTCACACTTATTTCAATGTTCAGCCTCAATAGTAAAATATAAAATTATACATTTACACTTCTCTTATATATAGTATTCATAAACACCCCATGTAATTCCCTAAATTCATGGACTCACAAAGGAGAATAATAACGTTGGACAACATTTTAAATGTCTCCTTAATAAGTGGATGCAAAAGTAACTACTTGAAACTGCTGCCTACTAGATGATGTAATGGCCACCTATTTTAGTATGTCACTTCTTGCATGCCATCCAATTTTTCTTTAGTTAAGGGTTGTGCACCCATAAAATGAGATGTATATCAATGTGTCATGGGAAGATGTCCTTACAGGAAATTTAACCAATTGATAAAGAACTTCTTGAAAAGATATCTCAGCTGCTACTCACATTGTCTTAGTTTCCTGAATGTTTAGCATTTTGTTGAAGAAAGTGAATTCTTCTAGAATCAGTGGGAACAGAGGTAATTGATTAGAGTAACATGTGTGCCAACTAGAAAGATGTAGAACAAATCTCTTGTGATCTGCAGGAGATTCTCGTGTGGGAGGGGTAAGAAGTATCTTTAAAAAAGTGTCTATGGTTCTTCTTACACAAGATGTTTATGTGACAGTGGAGTTGAATTACTGATTCCGAAGCCCTTGTGTGTTGGGAATGTTGAACATCATTAACAGTAAACTTTCACAAGTTTTATACTTACTCAACATAATAGGTTCCATATATGGGATCATCAATCTTTTCCCACCCATATGGAAGCTCTGCAAGACAAAAAGAGAACATATTTTAAGAAAATGATATAAACTATTTTTAAAAAGTTAAATGTTCAAGAGAGGATCTACTGAAGAACTTTATTTCTCACAATCACTGCACAAAATTCCTTGTTGACACAAATACACATTGAAAACCAAAACAAGATGATGGAGTGCTGAAACCTTTCAACCACTCACTCTTAGTCAAGAGCTCTGGGTTTAATCCATCATTCTTTTGCTCACTATGCCACTCCAGTTTGGTCTCAAGCACTGCAAATAACGGTACAAATCATCCTCCCAAGTCACCCGTTGAATTTCGTACAGCCATCCCTCACACCCAATGCAGGCCAGTAGATGGATATCAGGGCTCCACAGCATACCCCCTAACTACATCTAAAGCACTCACATAACAAACATAAAGAACTCATTTAAGCCAGACAGCATCTAAACACTTGGTCAAGATCTCTGGCCACCATCATGAAATTTCATAACTGTCATTATATTAAGCATTAAACGGCCCATATTATACGCAACAGAACAACAAGAATTTTACGGTTGTTATATATGATAAACACAACTAGAATTTGTCTGTGGAGAATTACTCAAAATTAGAACAAGAACGCACCAGACCTCGATACTAGAGCAAACATTTCCTAATGCCAAAATGTGTGCTATAACCATGTGACTGATATAAGTAGTATACCATAACATAGCCTAACATATGATAGAGCAGGAGGATTTTGCTTAAAATAGGTTCTAAAATTTACATTAATCATTAGCAGGAAAATGCTTAAAAGAATGAAACGTAGGAAAATGTGCCTTTTAAAACATGCTAAATGACCATGTAGCATGATTTGTTTTGTAGGAAGCACTCATTTGTATTGGAATTACATGACTAGGTCCGACTAGGCCTCATTCATCTTTCTATCTTTCAATACATGTTCTTCTTTTAATACATAAATGATTTTAGGAAATGCTGAACTAAACAATATTATTTGATAAATGATTCACACTTAGCTTGCTTAAACACGTCATCTCTGTAGAATGTGCTGACTTTAAAATGTAATTCTCTTTTTCTCAAACTACATGTTCTCATCATATTTAGCTAGTTTATAATTGCCACATATTCACAATACTGAATACTGAATAGTCTATTAAAACAATAATGCTCACATGAAGATGTGAATCTCATGACTTAATATCGTATGTTACAACTAGAATGTTTTCCTTCCTTTAGAATAGTTCATTGATACACATTAGAATACTGAATATCTAATAGTTTAGACTGTAGGGTTCTCATGGGAATTCAGAGTGAAGCTAATGTACATGAATGTTTAGCAACCAAGTTAACACTTGTAGATAGCACATTGCCAACTTTCTGCATTTACTGTGGGAATGAAGGAAGAAGCAGCAGACCATCGGAAAATCCTTCCTCAATGGCTTTAGATGACCTACCACCAGCATGGATTGTTACATGTGTTTTTTTATTTATAATATACATGTTCTTAGTTAGAATTAGCCAGTGCTGCCAAACTGATTTGGGTTGTGCTTCTGAGCCCATTTCCATTTCCCTAGGCACTTTTTGTCCTATTGGCTGTGAGCTACTGCTGACAAGGATTCCTGTCGCCTGCAACTTTGCAGGTGTCAATTTAATTTTCTTATGGTTAAGGCTACTACTGTGATTATTTTCGTAGCTTAACTTTGAACAATTGTTACTGTGTCTGTTTGCTGAATTACTCTTCATGAGGAGTTTGACTTCAATCAGGTTCTATATCTATGCTCCTTCAAATCTTGCTCTTTCCCAAAAGGACTGTATGTGTGTTCTAGTAGGTTAGGATCTGTTTAAAGTAGAATAGGGACTTAACTTCTTTTATGAAACACTCTGTAACTTGGTTGATTGACTCACACCATGATTTTCTTGATATTTCTGTAAACAGATTTATCTGATTTACTAATTTAAATAAAGAGACCAAACAATATACTAAATTCTTATCAATTAATAAAGGTTTTTCATTGATGCTCCGCTCTGAAACAGTTGCAAAGATCCATTGCAGAGAAGATTTTGGTACAGAGCTGGAGACTCCGATTATATATTACATGTTGAGCTGATTAAATTAATGTTAAAAAAAATCCGCACAACCACATAGAATAATATAACAGATAATCATTCCAGCAATAACCACAGAATCACGTTTGCTGACTCTGTAATACATTGGTAGCTTAAAATTTGCCTGCATAGCTATTTCCATTCGAAGTCACCTTACAGTTTGTGAATATTTATATACTGTGAGGGATGCTGCATGCCTGGGGCCATATTCTCCCGGTCATTTCCAGAAGGGTTAAAGACTCTGGGAAAAAAGTACTAGAACTCCACAACCTGTATTTCCTTCAAGAAACCATGTTTACTTCATGTCAAACAACTTTAGAGTGCACATGGGTTAATAATAATAATCAAATTAGGATAAAGGTAAATTTTGGGATACATTGGTAAGATCTTCAGAATATAAGGCACTTGTAAACATTTTGTTTTAAAATATTTGGTGGAATTGAATTAACTGATTGTTTATATTATTTCAAAACTGGCACCCAAGGGTTACTGAAGTTAATGATAGTAAAGCAGTGTGATTGTTTCTTTATGCTTGAATGAAGAAGGTAGATGAGATGGACTGTCAAAAGTGCATGTTTTAAAAAAAGAATTGGCCGATGCAGGAACTTTAATAGCTGCAGACATCTGCAGTTACTTCGTGAGTATTTTGCTGCTTCCATGAGGGCCTGGAAGATGTGGTTGTAGGATGCTGTATGTTGTTTTATTTTACCTTTTCGTTTAAATTTTTTGGGTTAAACAGTTGCAAATGTTGTGGAGAAAAACTAAAAGAGATAGTGGAATGCATAAAGGCTTTCTGTGCTAGATAAATTAGCACTCCTCTAGTACTCTTTTGCAAACTCATACAGGCTTTGGTTAATTTGCCCTAAAAGTATAAAATAGATACAGTCAAGGAACATTCATATACACATAGTACAAAGACGAAAGACTGCACCTTTTCACTTTTACTTTTGGACAGTTGTAGGTTTCTGGGACACATCACAAAGGGATGCAACAGTAGAAAAAAAATAATATTCCTGACGTACCAATACATTCTTTGTGAAACAACTAAATGTTTTGGTGAATCGATCTCTTAATGTTAAATCTGAGTTTTCTGGTGTACTCCTAAGTTTTCCAGGAAAATAAAATTGCCCCGTAAGAGTGTATCATTATTAAAGTGATGTTATATCCTTACTTCAGAAATATTTTCCAGTCTTCTGTAGATATTGATATGAAATATGTCATATGGGCATGAATGAACAAATGAGAGACGAAAATATGTAGAAGGTTCTAACGTAATGGTTTATTGTGACCTTACTTGAAAGACTAATCAGGTGAATCTCAGTCAGACTTTAAATATTACCCGCTCATATTCACCCAAATACAGCCAAATAGTTCAAGCACATGGCAGCTTGAAATATGCATTACCAAATGTTCTGTTATGCAACACAAGAAGGTAAAAACAAATGGCAAAGTCAATATGTTTGGCTTTTAATTGCCAAGAGCCGAAAACACAGGTGTTCGCAATTATTATTTACATGTGTAACATGCCCAAATGCTGTTTATCACCTCAAGGCTTCCCCGATAGGCTTGCCACATTGCTGGAAAAAAGTAGCAAAAAATAGGATTGCTTTCTGTATAGAATGTATACAGAAGGTAATGAACTAGGTTTGACAAACAGTGTGATGATTGAATGTATTTTTGAGATCTGAAATAGTCCCTTGTGCATTCCAATGTAAGCAATTTCTGGAAGGCGAAATGATACACCAAATAGCAAATGGCATGAGGTAAGAGAGTAGTACTCCACCGGGAGGAGAGAAAGCCCACTCTATGTATATTTTAAAGAATTGGTAATGATATGTGGAGCAGAAATCTGATCTTTCAAGGTAAACATAAAAAAATGACCTGTACTTGTAAACATGAAATAAATTCCTCTGAATCTTTTACATATACCAGGGGATTGCCTGGCACATCAGTACATTGTGTAATAAGGTTCGGATGCTTATTGCCCAATCTCAAAGCACCTGCCAGAGTCAGCTCACTAACGATCCATTGTAAAGGGAAATGGCAGTGTTGACAAGGGACTGTCCTCCCTTGCCCGCCTTTTTCACCAGTCATCTGTTAAAAACTATTCTTCCCATTCTAAGTCTTACCTTTGTTTTCATTTATAATAGGTTCACCCAAGAAAGATGCGTCCAATCACTTTTTATTTAAGAACGTCATATACTACCAGCCTATAGCAAAAAGGGTTTTTCTATTTCTAATATCACTAAAACATAGTGTTCCTCTATCACTTTCAGCTGATGCTCCAAATCAGACTCACAAAGCGAGTGGCAAGCAAATTATGAGAAAACACAACTAGGTACTTTTAATCATCTTTCAATATGAAAGTGTCCCTTTAGTTTATTTTTTAAACATACTCTGTTTTTTTATTTTTTTAAGTCACTGAATTAATTTCTTTGTAGGACACTTTGAGCATGTTTCTATTTAAGCTGTATTTTTACATTAGCCTTAAATAAAAGACCTTTATAACCTTTGCAGATGCAATCTATTGTACTTCTTTTACATACTGAAAATACTAATTGTAGTACTAGTATTTTAATTTTAATATTTTTTTATCTTTGGCAGTTTGGTATAAACATCTACTTTACCAGCATGCTTCTTTATTGAGCAAATTAATACTGTCCCCTTACATGGTCATTTAAATAACTGAATTCTTGTCTTTGTCCACATTGGGTCTCAATATATTTTAGCTCATATATGGTGATACCTCCAATTTAAATTGGAATTATAATAGGCCATACATTAGATTTACCTGGGTACTAAAGGTATTCCTGAATATCAGTCAAAAAAACACCATAAAATACATTAACTATCTCTAACGACTATGCTTGTCTCTCACACCATAGTTTTAATAGGATTGTTGGACCTCATGAATAGAGAACCACAAATGTATTTGTGTAAACAAAAATATAATAAATGTGTCTCCTTCTATTGCTGAAATTTTTTTATATCATTTTTATATCATCATACCTTCTGTGATGTTTTTCAACTGTGTTTTAATCAACAATGGTCATGAAGAAGGTATAAAACCCCATAAGATTCGAGAGACAATTATTGACATATTCCCCTGACAGCAAGCCCATTCCTATCCATATTTCGTTATGTTTTTTTCCAATTTGTGCCCGTGCTAAAATTTACAATAAACATTTACATTGCATTGTGTCTTATGTGCAATCACAATTTCAATGTGTTAAACACTAGAACAAGTTTTGAAATATGAACAAAATGAATTATTAAAATAAAATGTATACATTTTTTTACAGGTAGGCACTGTCATTCTTTCATATCTATAAACTGATCTACTCCTTATTAAGCAATTACTCAGTTGAGGTGTGGCCAAACTGCCGACCAAGATGGCGATGCGGTGATGAAGCTCCGTCGGATGCCAAATGTTGGATGCCCCATCATCCTTGTCCCTACTGGTCTCCAAAACACCAATTTATGCCATCTGACAGTGTTGGAGGCTGCTAACATTCAGGGCAATACATTGGAGCGGGCAGGAACAGCTACACCATTAAAAACGGATACAATGCTGCAGCACAATCTACTAGAAATCCCTGTGTGATAATACACAATCCAGCACACTTGGGGCCCGCGCTGACTTGAGTGGGTATGAATATAGTGCTATTGTACCAGGAGGCCCGACCGACTTGCCTGGACCACCAGTGGAGAGACCCGAAGCTGGAGGAGCGGCACCATGGGCAGATTGGCCATGGAGGCCGTGGCCATGCCCAGATGCAATGAAAGAAGCGAATCGGAGTGGGAACGAGATACCCACAGAGGGGTAGTGAGCAATGATCTGCTGAAGTGACGACCTCTGGACTGCAATGTAAGACTAGACTGAGTTCCTCATGACAGGGGCGGTGGGTGAGCCTGGGAGGATGGCCATCAGGCCATGTCTGGCCAGCCCTCTGCTTCTAAGGGTGAAAACAGCCTGGGTCTGTACCGGAGTCCCCGCGGGGACACGGGCCGCGGGTGGGCCTGACCAGCCCACTGCCTCTGGTGATCCATGCTCGTTTCTGCTTCCCCCAGCCCCTATGAGATTGACTCTGCCTGGAGGTAGAGACTTGGGCCTCCCTCAGTAGGTGGGCCTCATTAGGTGCACTGCTGCATTCACTGGCGGTACGCTCGGTGCCTGTGCACAAGGCTCCTGGCAGGCCGCTGCTCTGGGCCTTCCCTGCATGAGAGTACCTGGCCTAGGGGCATAAACAGATTATTGGGAGTTGAGACTGTGTTGGGGGAGGTCAGTTCGCTGCACCCGGTTAGATCCCCGCCGCCTACCTGACAGGTGGCTAATAGCAGAGAATTACTCTGGAGGATTGGTAGTAACTGGTTGGGGGGACGGGGCGCCCCCCTGGAGTGTCCACTGGCTAGCTGATGGCAGTAATAAGTTCCTAAAGGACCCGGCTCTCTCCTCTCATTGACAGATAGACCAGGACGGCACTAGATTTTTTCCAGTACAGTGCCGACCCCCCACCACCACCCCACTGCCACTTTCCCCAGAATTTTAACTCCAGCATCACTGACACTGCTCTAGTCCTTTGATGATACTGCTAACCAGGGCTGGAGTACATGTGCAGAAAACACTGATCTTTTATTACCTGGGGAAAATCGATATTTGCATCTCACATATAGAATATGGTTCAGGGTGACCCCAAGCAATGCCATTTAAATTTTGAGTCAAAGCCTTACGAGGCTACACAGCACACAACAATGGCTGAGGGAGCTGACCAGAGCATTATGAGGCCCGCCCCACTGCCAAGGACAGGCGCAATTATGATGGAGCTTCCGATGGACTTCTGGACAATGGATGGTCACTTTGACATGCTGGACAAAAAACTAGATGAAGTGACTGAAAGTCTTGACCGCCATGAGCACTGGCTGAAGGCTGCTGAGGGAAGGATCTAGGACCTTGAACATGGCTCTGCCCAGATAACTAAAAAGCTGGAATACCTGGGAAAACCAATGAAAATGGTAGCAATGAAGAACAATGATTTAGAGGCCAGTAGTCTGCGGGAAAATATACAGATATTGGGCCGCCTGGATCTGTGTGTGAAGCAACTGCTGACGGATAAGACTTTCCAGCTGTGCTGTGACTAGGCCCACTGATGCTCACCAACAGGACACAGTCTCTACCTCTGCATGTCCCTGTTCCTAATCCTTCATTCCTCCCTAACGTTATGGAGTACGGATGAAGTGTTGCCACCCCTCACGTGTTGTTACACATATATGCTAATTGATACTACTCTATGGCTAAGAGGGATGCTGTCTTTTGAATTTCAGTTTTTTGGGTTGTACTTGGCAACTTGCGGCCAGGTATGGGAACAGGGGTGGGTGTGGAATACCTCTGGGGTGTTTTGAGTTATAAGTTAACAGTTTTGTTCCTTTGCCATGTCACTCACACAGTAGATCCTTTAATTTACTCTCAAGTATCTGATGTCACTACACGATAATGTCCGTCCATTCACAGGTGTCACTTGATTCATGATGTGGAATATACTGGGATAAAACAACTCATGCAAGGACAGACAACTAGTACAATATCTACAGCAAAACACTCCGTAGGTGTTGCTTTCCTGCAGGAAACACATGTAGCATCTGGCAATACACCTAGTTTTGTGAACACTTCGGGCACACATCGTGTTTTTTAAAACTACAGCACCTATGCAAGAAGGGTATCCATCCTGGTACAAAAGTGATTACTTTGTCAACCCTACACCATACATACAGACCTGGAAGGCCGCTACCTACTGGTGGCAGAACATTTACTAGGACACTGGGTTTTGCTAGCAAATGTTTATTCCACTAATTTTTATAGCCTGGAATTTTACCTTTTGGGTGGGGATCTGAACATCCTGTTAGAATCAACATTAGATACTACTGAGCAAGCGCCCACGGGAAACCCCGATCCCACCAGGTGTTGCAAGATGCCTGTGACAAGTAAACCCTGGAGGATGCCTTGCATCAACAGCGTTCAACTGGATGTGCGTACGCATTCCACTTGACACAACACAATATGTGGACACAGCCCGACTATTGGCTAGTGTCGACTACAACCCTATCCTGAAAACAAAATATTGATCACCCGCACATACTTTATCAGACAACTCCCCTGTAATATTGAAAAATGCATATTCCTCAAGCAAGTGGCGCTGAAAGGGGATGGTGGTTCCCTAACATGGCACCACACAATGAACTCTTACGCACTGAACTCCGCACATCTATGATTGAGTATTTGTCTCTTAATGAGGGGACTGTCACCTCACAGGCTACCCTCTGGGAGGCTTTTAAAGCATACACATGGGGGTTCTGTATCTCCAATCATGCAGGAGTGATGAGGGATCTACTTTGAATGCTGACCAAGACAGAAACAGCCTTGATGGCATTAGACCAAACAGAAGCCTCGCAGCATACTGCAGATTGCTCACAACAGCAAGCTGCCCTGCGGTGGAAAGAGAGGTCTGTTACCAAAGGAAATATACTAGAGCCCGGAGATATGGGGAGAGGGAAAGACCAGAATGCACATTGGGCTCATTATTGCAGCCCTGCAGAGGGCAATCCTATATACCTGGACTCCAGGAGCCTGATGGCTCTCACATCTTAGACACGACAGAAATCCAAACATAGGTACTTAATTATGACACTGAACTATACACTTTGCGAATCACTGAGACTGTACATGACATACCCTCCTATCTGGAGGAATTGGACTTGGTTTGGCTTAGCATAGTCCATCAGCAGTTCCTTAGTGAGCCATTTACCACAGAAGAGATCACTCAGGCTATATATTTAATGGATGACTCCAAAGCCCCAAGGTTGGATGGCTTCTCTGGTGCTTTCAATAAAGCATATAAATATATTCTAGTTCCACATCTTCTGGAGATGTATTCTGAGGCACTCGAGGGAGGTGTATTGCCCCTCAGTCTTTGGGAAGCAGTGATAACACTGCTCCTGAAGACTGGTAAATAACTCATGCATTGTGGATTATACCGCCCCCTTTCACTGTCACATTTTGACAAGAAAATGCTAGTCAAAATGATAGCAGCTCCCCTTGCTTTGCTGATGGAAAAATAATATACCCAGCACAATCTGGCTTTGTCCCGCATCGATCCACAGCACTAAATCTGCGCATGGTCTTTGCTGTACTAAACAGGATCTTGCCTACGGTGCCAGCTGTGGCTACACTGCCCAATGAAGAAAAGGCTTTTGACTCATTAGACTGGCCTTTTTAACCCCTTCAGCGCTGATGACAAGGTCAACTCGTCATGGGCTTTACCTGCCCTGCGCTAATGACGAGTTGACCTTGTCATGAACAATGGGGATCATCCAAAGTCAGCGCAGAACGGGAAAACCCCTAGCAGCCAAGGTGTTAACCTGCTATACTTCGCAAGATGGGATTCCCCAGCAGATTTATGTCTCTAATAACGCTTCTCTACTCTCAACCAACGGCACGCATAAGGCTCAATGGAACTCTGACCAGATTGCTTACTATCATGCGAGGGACGTGACAGTGTTACCCCCTTTAACTGTTGCTATTTATAATCACAATGGAATTCTTGGTGACCCTTGTCTTCCTTCAGAAGAATCATCTGCATAGAGGCCTCCAATTCACGTCAAGACCTCTGTTGGTAATGCTTTACGCAGATGATATAATTTTGTATTTTTGCCACCCTGCTGAAAATCTGGCACCCATATTGCGTGAAATAATCCAATACAGGACTCTCTCTGGTTTACACATAAAGTGGCATAAGTCAGAGATACTACCCTGACTGACTCCACAACACCAACATGCTGTGAATTCCCATTGCAAGGGTGCCACACCTCTGTCAGCTATTTAGGGATCCACATCCATAAAGACAAAGAACTGGTAATAAGCCTTAATTATGGCCCAGCTGTGGATAAACTGAACATTCGGCTGGATCAGTGGGTACGCCTCCATATCTCAATGGCTGACTGCATTGCTCTCATTAAAATGATGATGCTGCCCCAATTTGTATACCTTTTTCAAAACATTCCCATCCCATTAGCAAATACATTCTTCGGGACACTGTGTAGCACACTGATAAGCCTTATTTGGGGAGGCAAGCAACCTCGAATTGAAATGGAATGCTTTAAAACTCCAGAAAGAAACAAGGGGACTTGGAGCTCCTAATATGCACCTAGACTATTTGGTAGCACAGTGCAGCTATGCTAGGCACTGGCACCATGCTGATGCGGGCATACTGTACAATAAACCTGAAGCACACCTAGCCACCCCAATGCCACTATTAGTATCACTGCCCACGGGATTGCTGCAGGACCCCCAAGACATACAAATGTTATCTACAGCTAGCTGTTCCTGGAAAACACTGATATGGATGCTGGGTAGCCAGCTTCTGTATTCCCCGGTGCTCCCACTTCTGGCCAACCCCAGGCTCACTATTACACAGGGGTAGTTCATGCAGTGTAGTATCCTGAAATACTTGCTCTATACATCTGAAGATCTGTTCCTGGAGGGACATGTACTCTCTCGCACAGAGGATGCAAGCTTTTGAGATGCTTCCTATATGGACCATTTAGGAATGCACCACCTCCAAAGGACTCTTAAGCCCCAGATTGCATCCTACCCCTTAGCGCCTGACGAGTTCTCGCCGCTGACACTAGTCATTAAGGATGTGAAGGAGACCGTTTGATTTCCAAACTGGACCAGGCATGCTTAAAGCTACTACCCAATCAGGATATTAAACTCCGTATTACCTGGGAGACGACTCTAGGGCACCCCTTAATTGTGGCAAGACTGCTGTGACATAAACTAATACATTATACATTTCTGTGCTAAGTATATCTAACGCTGAATCAAAATAGGCCTGGCCAGATCACCTGAATGTGCAAAATGCTGCACGCCGATTGCGGATTTTGCCCACATAACATGAACCTGCAGTAAGATAGCATATGATTGGGGGGATGTTTTTGCAAAGCTCTCACTCATGACACACACTAACATAGAACCCTCCATCTTATTGGAGATACTTGGATAAGTACGCAACGTGGCCAAAGCATTTAGCTGCTTTGAGGCCATGGTCCTTCTTCCTGCCCAAAAGGGAAATCGCTATGCATTGGGGTGCTAAACGATCCCCAACTACAGTAGCATGGATTGATAGTCTCATGTACTGTGACACTAATTGCAAACTCTATACATCACTGCAACTTCCTTCCTCCAGGCATATTGATTGGCAGCCATTCCGGGACTACCTCCTAACATTACAATCTCCCATTGCCACCCCACTGCAATAGACTTTCTCATGCACACACTGAGGATAATACTGGGATTAAAGCAAGTGGTATATGGAAGCTGGAAGCCCCCCCCCCTACTTTTTTGACTGTACTATTTTATAATGCCTTATGCTGTACTGACCTCGCTATTCTTCTTATATGTCCTATGTATTTACTGACGTCTGTGACTTGAATTAAAACATGCTATTTCTTTACCCCTCAATTGAGGGGCAGCTATGTGAGTGTATGGCACTGGCACTGGGAAAAACTGTTAAATAAAGATTTTTTTTTAAAACAATTGTTCGGTTAGACTCACTTCTAAGGACAAAATCCAAAGAAATAGTCATATCCCCCCAAATACCTCTTTCCAAAACATATTCACTCTGATAATCCTGGGTCACAGGGTTTCCTTGTTATGTAATTGTTAGAAATTGGGTCTCTAGTTGACCGACATATGCACCCTGTCCAAGTAGGGACCACCATCCTAGTCCAGGTAGGCTAAATATATAATAAAAGATAACCTGTTCTCACCCTCTGGTAGCTTGGTACAGAGCAGCCAGGCTTATCTAAAGAAGCAATGTGTAAAATATGTGTGCAACACACTCACACAGTGACACAATGAATGCACCACAAAAAGACTCCACACATGTTTAGAATAATAGACAATACTTTCTATGAGAAGATCCAGATCAACATGACAAAAATCCAATAAGTAATAATAATAATAATAATAATATGAAATTTATAATGCGCTCAGCTTACCCGGGGGCATCCCGGCGCAACCAGGACAGGAGTTATGAATATTTAAAGAATAAACCAAAAACAGTGCTTAGAAGTTAATAGCGCTCAAAAGTTACTTGAGGTTGCAGTAGATGGGGGTAACTTCAAAGTTCAGGCTGACCACGATGGAGGGTAGGGTGGCTACAGGACTCAGACAGGTCCTTCTAACAAAATACCTTGGATAGAGCAAAGCGCCGATGCCGAAGACTTGAGGTGAGTAGTTGAGGAGGTGCTGAATTATCGTTGATCTGTGGATGGAGGCGAGCATTGCACCGATCTGCACAGTCGATGGAGCTTCGTCGATGAACGTTTGTGTGGTGCCGGCACTGCGTCATCATTGAGCCACGCAAACTGCCATCATCAACCCATGCCAGGGGTAGAACCACTATCTTTGGGCAGCTGCTGCATCAGAATCAAAGAGCACAAAGTCGCTGCTGCGTCGATGTAAAAGAAGCTGCAAAAACCCACTTCTGAGGCTCAGGACTGGAGGGGGCACCTCAGGCAAAGGTAGAACTCACATATGGCAGATTCCAGCAGCACCAGCAGAATTGCAAGAAGTCTTTTATGACTCTGAGACCAGCAAGCCTTAGAGTCACTCTGGATTTAAGTTAGTTGGGTACAAACCTTGTCCTTAGCAGGGCAGAGATCAGCAGGCAGCAGGGCAGCTCAGCAAAGCAGTGAAGCAGTTTCTTAGAACAGTCAGTCAAGCAGAGTGGAACTCGTTACAGCACAGCAGTGCTTACTCATGGCAGAGTTCTTCACAGGCCCAGTAGTGTACTGTCTTGGTAGAGTCAGAGTCCCAGTACTTATACCCAAATGTGCCGTTGAAGTGGGGGTTGACTTCAAATCAGTTCCTTGAAGTGCAAAGGTCTCATTTCATCTTAGCCCTGTCTGCTAAGCTACCTGTGGGGGGTAATAAGCCCTTCATGTGGGACACAGGACACTGCTTATTCAGATGTAAGGGTCAGCTCCCACTCCCACTTTTGCCCATCAGAATGCAAATGAATGCAGCTGAGTCTTCTATCACACCCACCCTTCCTGCGTTTGTGACTGTCTAGAGGGAATGCACAAGTGTAGCTGTCACTCAGCCCAGACATGCACTGGAGACATAATGCAGGATAAATAGAGCAGTAAGAGCAGAAAAAAATCCACTTTCTAAAAGTGATATTTCTAAAATAGTAATGTTAAATCCAGCTTTAGCATAAAAAGGGATTTAGCTTTGCCATCCCAGAGATATGAACATTTATGCAGCTACTCCTTTCAAATCAGGAACTACAGCTTAAAGATATTTTAAGGAATTCCCTATGCTAACCTATGAGAGTAGTAAAAAAAAAATTGCGCTGTTTGCCACTACCAGGACATTTAAAACATAAAAGTACATGTCCTACGTAGGGCTATCTAGGGCCTAACTTAGAGGTGATTTATATGTCATAAAAGGGATGTTTAAGGCTTTTCAAGTGGTTTTAAATGGCAAGTAAATGGAGCAGTAAACTGCACACACAGGTCCTGAAATGGCCGGCCTGAGACAGGTTTAAAGGCTACTTGTGTATGTGGGACAACCAGTGCTGCAGGCCCACTTGTAGCATTTAGATGACAGGCCCTTTGTATATGGTATAGCATTTTACAAGGGACTTATTAGTAACCTGAATTTGCCAATTAATGATATATACCAATGTCACTAAATTTATGGGAGAAGCACATGCACTTTAGCAATGGTTAGCAGTGGTAAAGTGATCAGAGTCCTAAGACCAACAAAAAGATACATCAAAAAGTGGAGGTAAGCAGGCAAAAAGTGTAAGGAAAACCATCCTAAGGATGACAGGTCTAACAGTAATGTATAGTGCTTTTTTCAATCAGGCATGTCATGGTGGACCCCAACTTAGACGTCATTGAAACTGAGAGCCTTCTGGGTGCTCATCCACTGAGCGAGCCTGTGAAGATACCAGGTGACTGTGGTGAGATTCCACATTATTACCATGCAAACTAGGACCTCATGAACTGAGAATTGTGCCTTGGGCCTGCCAGAGTGTTGAAGTTCAGATTCATTGTTAACCAGGCCAGGTTAAGTAAAGCTCCCTGTCACCCATGCAGGGGGATAATCATATAAACGCCCCCACGGAACCTGAGCACAGAGCTTAAGTCTTTCCTCAAAAACTAGGCACACATGTCTCCGGTTTGTTTGTGCATCACCTTCAAAGCTTTTTTGCCACTCATTGGCACCATTGTTTCAAAAAGAATATGTGGAAAGCAAGAGTGACATTAATTCCTGCAGAGATTTTATTGATCCGCTGGTTTACATTTCAGTCCTACACAGGCCAATATATACTTTGGTCTTTCTGCAGTTGATATTTGAAGCACCTTTGAGTTAGGTAATAACAACAATTGTTGATTGACACCCCAAGTTACTCGAGTTTCGAATGATTACTGAAATCTGTTCTGTTTTGTTTATGTAGAACTATGCACACATTGAATTAAAAAAGCATTTCAGACATAGGAAAACTTGTCAAGTCTCACTTTTTTTCAGAAAAGAGTAAGGGCATGAGGTAAATTTTGGAAGAACAGTTACAAATTAGGTGGAGTACCATGTCTGCCAAACTGTTAACCCATCCCACCTATGAAGAGTCAGGAAGACTGTCATCCCTCGGGCAGAGGTGACCCTGCAGGTTCTGCCATTAGTATACCCAATTAGAGTGGCTGACGGCAAAGAGCCCGCTGGAGCAGATACTTAGGACCACTGGTCTTATTTAGAGTGGATGGCGTGGGATGACTTTTTCCTTCTATGCATCACCACTAGAAAAAAAACAGAGTGGCTATGAACAACAACAACAAAAAATCCCCACCCAGTGGAGTAAATGTTCAGGGTGTTTGGGTCATTAGTGTTTTGGTTTTCAATAATAAACTTCCACCTTAGGAGTTTCTTCAGAGATGATTATAAGACCTGCACTTACATGTTGGATTTTAAGCAAAATATATCACAACTTTCAACATTTAATAAGGTTAAAAACAAAAGTAAAAGTAAAATGGATAATAATTGCAGCTGTAGAAACATGACCTTGATATTTCTATTTTTAGTTTATTCCAAAGCAAAATCTTAATGTTTTTCGAAACACATCTAAAAATATTAGAAAATTTTGCCTTTTTGTAAAATCAGAGGCAGGAGGTTATATATATATATATATATATATATATATATATATATATATATATATATATATATATATATATATATATATATATATATATATATATATATATATATATATATATATATATATATATATATATATGCGATAGTCTCTAATCCAAAGTCATTTTTTCCAACAACAGGAACATGTGTACATAAATTAAAGAGTTTTAAAGAGAAAATATGTGCAATTTAAATGCACTGGGAAGTATAGACTTTGAAATAGGACAGTGAGGTAAGCCACCCACAAATGTGCCAATTACAAGTCTAAAAATCCAGATACACAACTCAACAGCTATATCCTTTTGATACTGTTCTGTATTAACAGATGAGGGAAACACTTTGTCTCTGCACCTGTGCCGTATTATGGATATGGGTGCAGTGTGAAGGAGGCTGACAGGAAACTCACTGACTGTGCAACCAGTACGCTTACTGAGGGCAGCCCTTTGAAGGGGTGAAAAGAGGTTCAATGGACCTCCAGGCACCCTTCCTCCAAGTGGGTGCAGTCACTCACTGCGCCCACCTGCAAGGGGGGTCTCTAGTGTTCCTTTTAAGTACAGATGGGCACTCTGTCTTTCAATAAAGAGCTGCTGCCAGGCCGGCCACAAGTTTGCGATTGCTGTGGAGGCAGCACATTATCAGTAATAGGCAGCACTATCCCTATTTATGCACAGTGCACCAATTTGAAGTTGTGCCCTGGTACACACAGGGACAGAGTGCCCCAGGTATATTACTGCTCTGCTCTCTGGACTTCCAATGACACAATGACATAATGACATTGCCTTCCTACTGAAACTTGCTCAAAAGACCACTCAACTTCTATTCTTGGCTTGCTCTTCCCCCCCCGGTATTCCATCCTCAAGAAAGCTAGACGTGACAGAACAGGAGGTGGTCTAGCCATAATCTTTAAAAATAAACTACAACTCCCTCTTGTTAAGAATTCTGACCATACCACCTTCGAATACCTGGGAGCAGAACTTAAATCTATTGATTCCCCCCCATTCGTCTTCATAATATCTACCAACCCCTGGTGACCCTCTCCCCTTCGCTGATGAACTATCCGATCTTATCACCCAATCCTCTCTTTCCAACTCAAAAAAAGTCTTTCTTGGGGACTTCAACGTCCACTGGAATGATTCTAAGGACCCCATAGTTAAGTTCCTCACTAAGCTTCTTGAGATTAGTGATCTCAAAACACTTTGCCATTCCCCAACCCACACCAAAGGGGCCACTCTGGACTCTATCATCGCTAACAACGATCTGGCCACCTTATCCAACATCATTCCCATTGACTGGTCTGACCACCACCTTATTCTCTTCACAATCTCTACCACGTCCACTCACTCTCCCTCTAATACCATCAAACGAAAGAAACTGACCAGAAACTTTCATCTTATTCCCTCCGGCGAACAGGAGAATAACCTCCAAGCTCAACTTCTGCTCAATCCTCCCGCCCAAAATGCTAACGACCTCAATGAACATTTTAACAAATCGGTCAAAGAGGTCCTCGACCAAATTGCCCTTTCCAAGCTAAAAACTCAAAGCAACATCCTTTCCAAATCCTGGTTCAACCCAGATCTCAACAACGAAAGACGCGCTCTTAGATTGTCTGAAAGAACATGGAGATAACACCCTTCCCCCTCCAATCTAGCCCTCCTCAGATTCGCCAGGTCCAACTACAAGAAACACATCCTTAACGGAAAAGCTTCCTTCTTCCGTACCCAACTGGAGCAGACAAAAACAGACCCAGAGAACTTTTCAGCATCGTCAAAAGCCAAACAGCCCCTGCCCCCCAAGTTGAAGGCTTCAACTGAGAAATACGAAGAAATCGCAAACTTCTTCTCCGATAAAATCACCAAATTGATCAATCCTTCCTCTTATCTCCCCTCTTACCCAATCCCCTATCCTCCATTAACGTTTCTCCTGAAGCACCTGCCATCCCAACTTTACCCAGCGACCCCTCACATCGCCCTCCTGACACCCTCCCTTTTGAACATAACCCCAATAATCCCCAGTAAAAAAATAACGCCACCTGGCAAAATTTCCACCCCGTTTCCGAACTCGAAGTCTATAACATCATCACTAAACTTAAGCCATCCTCACACACCAAAGACCCCCTCCCTTCCCACCTAATCAAAGATCTTGAACATATCATTGCCCCATACTGGACCACTATCATCATCTCCTCTTTGGCCACTGGGTGCGTCCCAGTTTCCTTCCAACTCAGACAAATCACCCCCATTCTCAAAAATCCCAAGGACGACTCTAACGACCTTAACAATCTCTGCCCTATCACTAACCTCCCTCTCTTCTCCAAAGCCCTTGAAAAATGCGCCCCTCTCAATTGGATAATCACATCAACTCTTTTAATCTCCTGGACTCACAGCAATCTGGCTTTAGAAAAAGTTGCAGTACAGAAACTGCCATGCTCTCCATAATTGATGACATCCATCAATCCCTCGACAAGGGAGAACCTTGCCTTCTCGTCCTCCTTGACCTCTCTGCGGCATTCAATACTGTTAACCACTCGACCTTACTTAGCACTCTTAAAGATCGCTTTGGCCTTAATGGTCTTGTCCTCAAATGGTTCACCTCCTTTTTCAAACACAGAACTCAGTAAATTATTTTTTTTACTGCGTTTCTAACCCCACACCTGTCTCCCTTGGTGTTCCCCAAGGGTCTATTCTATTCTCCTCTCTCTTCAACCTCTTCATGGTACCCCTCTTGCGCAATCTTAATAAAGCAGGAATCAAATACCATTTCTATGCCCATGACACGCAACTATACTACAAGATTCAATCCTGTTCTGATGTTCTGCACCTCAACAACACACTGACTAGGATCCACACATGGTTCCACCATAATAATCTCAAACTCAATCCTAAAAAAAACGAAATCATCCTCTTCTCTCCCAAAAACAACCCACTCCCGTTCCAGGACTGGATTCATGACCTTAATACTCTCAACTGCACACTCACCTTATTCAACTCGGTTAAATCCTTAGGCATCATCACTGACAATAACCTTACTCTCACTTCCCACATAAAAAAATCACCTACAGGAGCTCTCTTCACTCTCCTCCATCTAAAAAAATCAAACCCTTCATTCCTGCTGATGATTTCAAATCAGTGGTCCAAGCACTGGTCTTGTCAAAAATCGACTATGGCAATGCTACCCTCGCTGGAACTCCAAAAGGCCTCATAGCTCCACTCAAAGCAGTCCTTAACCTAGCTGCCAGACGCATCTCGAACTGCAAACGCTTTGACCACATCTCCCCTACCCACAAAGCCCTCAATTGGCTACCCATCGAAGGCAGGTCCTCTTGCAAGGTTGCATGCATTACACATAAAGCATTGCATCAAAAACCCCGTCATACCTTGCTGATAAACTCCACAAAGCTGGCTGCTCCCGTCCAACAAGAAGTACCAACGCTCTTGTTCTAGTCCTGCCCCTGTTCCATAAGAAACACACTCAATCTCGCTCCTTCTCCGGTAACACCCCCAACATCTGGAACAGCCTCCCAAAACAACTGTGTTGCAACCCCTCCTACCCCAGCTTCAAAAAGGACCTGAAGCTACATCTCCTCAATAAATATTGGGGCCCTTAATTCTTCTCCGCTCCACTGACCTGTTCCCCCAACTTCCCTACTGGAGCTTATCCCTACCATCCCAATCCACACTCTCCCACCTCCTAAACTCCTGCCCCTTCCCTTTTTCTTTTCCCTACTCTCCCACGTTTAACCTATGTATTCAGTGATCGAAGAAGTTCATGCATTGTCCCTCTGTTACTAGCCCCTGGATTTTCCTTTTTTTGTTGTTCTTATTGAGCTGTTTGTTATTGCACTCTACAAATGTTTTATGTCAGTTCAGCTACATTGTTCCTGTAAAGCGCTCTGATACCCCTGGGTCTTTTCAGCGCTATTTAAAACTTGCAAAATAAATAAAATGATTATCTGCTTTATTGTGCAATACAAAGAGCCCTCAATGCCTACTCAGCGCTGTCCAAACCTCACTATCTTTGACCTAGATTAACCACCCAGTGCATTTAGAAATGTATTATTTTGCACGATTTAAAATAATGTTCTTGGCAGAAAAGCCCCAATTGGTTCTGCTTGTGTTAAGTGATAACCTGGCAAACAAATAAACTTTAAAACAGTGTTGGTAGTCCGCTAAAAATTCCCACACTATATGCACACTTAATGTTACACTATTTATTTTAGTATTATCATTACTATTATCATATGTTTTATGTCATGCTTAGTACACCACCTCTGGTTGATTCTGAGCACTGTATTGAACAGTTATTAATATCACTGAGTAGCACACAATTTGTCAAAGTTGGAAACAATGCTCCCTTGCCAGGCTTCACGCTTGTGCCTTTGATGTCACGCCACATGACAGCCACTTAACTTACTATGCCAGTTTAGTGCCCATAGTGCGACATAACATGACAGTACAAACTATGGCCAACTCATAGTTTTTTTCTTGGGTTTACGCTTATGTTCGGTCAAATACACCAAGACAGTCTCATTCCTACCACCATACTTTGCTGAGGACCACCCTGACTTTTTCAAGCACCATATCTTCACTAATGGATTTTGAAGCAATTCCTGAGCTTCCATTTTCAAAATGTAGCCTAAAATGTTATTGAACAACAGTGAGGTCCATATGCAGCCTCATCCTTAATTTATTAAATTGAACAAGTGCTACTACAGAGGCGCCCGCATCCTCCACTAATGGCCTCCTTGTTGGTGCAGTAATAGTCAAACAGATGTCTCATTCATTTACGAGGTGCACTAAACCCTGCTCAATATGGGCCCATCCATATTCTTCACACTGGAATCAATTGAAACTCCATGCTTGTTCCATGAAGTGCTGATGGAAGATAGGCAATTGAGGACGAACATTAAAGCATAATGAAATCCCTTTGAATCACGCATTTTTAGATTTATCGACTTTAATCAGATGCCGAATAGAGGCAGAAGCAGTGAGTGCAGAAGGGTGCACAGTGGGGGCTGTGATAAAATCCCAGGTGGCCTTGGCACTATGCATCCTATAGCTCCAATCTTGCAGCTTCCGATAAGGATCCAACTACATCTTTTTACACAATGGAGAGCCATTGTGGCTGTACAATCCTAATAGGGGAGAGCGTGTGGCTCTGCCCTATTAGGGAACAGCCAGACCGGTTGTCCTCGAAGCTGGGGAACCGGGTTCGAGTCTCAGCAGGGACGCTCAACATCCTGTGATTCTGAGTAAATCACGAAATCTCCCCGTGCCTAACAAAAATAAATGTGTTCATCTGTAACACAACTGGTGCTCATGTAAAGTGCTCTGATACCAAGTTTGCGCTATATAAAACACCAAAAACAAAAAAATAAATAGTCAGTGAAGATCATAAATGGGGTAGTGACTGGCAGATGTGCAGCAGCCAATTAAAAGCTGCTTTCTTTCATTATCTCTACTTTGCATTTGTTTATTGGCAATCCTTTTCTCAATTCCACTGGCAAAGTGATGACTGCACACAAAGACATACACTCCCTCTTGGGAGGGACAAAGCACAGCTACCATGCACTGCCTGCAGTTACAGGAACTTCTAGTTTTCAGGTTCCCTTCTTGGTGCAAGAGCTCAGTAAATCAGCCGGGCAGTAACCTCTAGAGGAATCTGAGGGGATCCTTGCCGAAATGTGTACCACCATCTCTTGTTTTGAGGTACGAATCTGTGTTTTCAAATTCCGTGGGTGAAGTAGGAGAGACTGATGGTAGGGGGGTGGTATTGATCAACATAAGCTGCAAGGATATTTCATTTCCGTTTAACAACCTGTTTTCTTCCACAGTATGGGAGAACAGTATTTATGAACTACCCAGAGCCAAGCAGACGCTTTAAAATTGGAAAACAAAACTCTGCTCGATCAACATCCAACAATTCGGCGATGGCTCCTTAGTCTGGGCAGAAAGGCGGAATTACACTCTGTACAAAACAATGGTGTCCCAGGTTGCCTGTCCATGTGAATGGGGGTGAAATAACTTTTTACCCAAACATTCACTTGCCAATATTTGTTTTGTTGTAACCTGTCTCTGTGCTGAAAATTCAGTTTCAGTTAACAAGTTACAGAAGGAGAAAATCTTTTATGTGGAAAACGATGCCAGAGTACCTTCATATGCAAACTCACAGGAAAATAAACTATTCAAGATGATCCCACGTGCCCTGCTGTCTATTCATAATAAGGCACACACTGACAATGATTGACTCCCCACCCAATTTCTATGCAGAACTGTCCATAAATGATTGATCACATGAGTAATGCACTGTATATTCCCATACACAAAGAAGTTATTTCCTTTAAAATAGTCCAGGAGCAGTAGAAATGCACATGTAAGTTCAGTGCTGG
Source organism: Lissotriton vulgaris (assembly GCF_964263255.1). Classification (NCBI taxonomy): domain Eukaryota; kingdom Metazoa; phylum Chordata; class Amphibia; order Caudata; family Salamandridae; genus Lissotriton; species Lissotriton vulgaris. The sequence continues at coordinate 1,477,348,081 of NC_141685.1, forward strand.
TTCTTCCTTGGTCATGAGATATGGTGTACTTTGACAGTTCTCTCGCTAGGATATGGGTTGACTAATTGGCTGCATTCCTACTTACTTTTTACACACGAGGATGAAGCCCAAAAGTTATGCCTTCACTTCATTTTTATATGATTTCACATTGAATGAATGCACAGAACACGCACACTCACGTAAAGTTATAATTAATAAACTCATTGTCAATTCCACCTATCAGTGGCTCACAAACATACCTAAAAATATGCCTGACTGCGTGGCACTTGATATTCAGCCGCCTTGTGATATTCTGGAGCGCGTCAATTTTAATCCAGGCTGACCCACTTTGATCTAACGTTGTAATGGTGCTGCTAAAAGTATAACTTACTGTAATATTTGCATCTAAAACGATTGTTTCCTCGCCTGAAAGAGCGTTGAGTAATGAAATCGCTACAAATTTCTAAAAAAGGGGAGTGTAGATAATTTGTTTGGCTCTCTTGAAATAAATGATGTTCACACGGTTTATTAATAAAGAACTTTTGAGACTGTTCAATTACTGTTATCAAAATCACATTTGCTCTTAATTTTGTTTAAATATGTATTTCTAACACCATTGCCAGTTTTAAGCACAAATAATAGAAGAGCCATTTGTCCTTGTATTCAAGGTCAATAGACAGCTTTTCATCGAGCTGCTGCTGTGTGATTGTACACATACAGTATCATCAACCTTAATCTGTATCCATTTGTAAACCTGATTCTCAGAAATTAACTTATAATTAAATGTTAACTTTACTTCTGACAGATATGAACTCCGCTGGAGAATTACCCATTTATAAATAGCATTCGTTTAGGTTTCATACTTTGCAGTTGAGGAGGCAGAAGAACCCAAACAAAAAAATAACAACGCCTCGTCCATGTGATCTTTCCTGTGTTTGACATACATAACATTTCAGGCCTTAGAGGGATATAACCATACACGTTCCTGCCATTACCTCATCACCATTACCTATACAACACCATTACCTCACCTGTCATTAACTCTACGATGCTTATTTTGAAAAAGCTGTCTTCCTTTATGTTACCCCATCAGCCTATATGTGTTACTTTATTGAGATATCAACACCTTGTCTTCACTGAGCGCTTCACCGCATTTATAATTCAGTGGCTTACCCTTAGTCCTTACCATTATCATCTGTTCTGTTTTTTAATTCATTCTTTATTAATTGCATTTAAAGTAAAAAAAAAAACAATGGGGCCGAGTATGATGGCAGGGAGACAGCCTGTCGGTGGAAGTATCCCCGACATTGGAGGCATGTTTTCCACCCGCCATTTTATAATGGGGAGCTGGGGTGAGCATGCATCCAACGGGCTACTTGAGCTCGCTGTTGCAGTTGGCGGGGCTTGTAGTCCCTACCTTGTTGGCGGGCCTGCCTGGCACCGCTGTAGGGATTACAATGTCCTTTCCACCGGCCTTATCATGGCGGTGAACCCACCATGAAAAAGCTGGCGGAAAGTGACGTTGGGGGCCAGTGGCGGGCTCACCATCTCCCCTGGCCCCGAGACATGGGGGCTGGGGGGCACCAAGGGTGCCCCACTACAGATCCCTGCACCATATGGTAGGCACCTCATGGTGCCTGCCACGTAGTGCAGGATATGCAAATTGTCAATGTATGCATTGCGGCTGGTGCTGCGGCCAACAGCACCTGTCACAATGCTAAAAATAGGTACTATGACAGCTGTGGTGGCGGTCGCATCAAAATACCTATGTTGGGACCGCCAATAGCCTGTCTGATGTTCCCATTCCTCGATAGGCTGCCCGCCTACCAGAGTAATCAGGCCCAATGTACCATTCCTCTAACCCTATTTCTAGCGATAACTTTATAATAAACTATGTTAAATATTTAACTACAAAACTTTAAGATAACGTAAATTAATTCAAATAAATACATTTCAAAGTAGTGTTTCTGTTCCTAAAACTAACAACATCTCTTATTTTAAAAATATTTTATTTGTAGGATAAAAGAAAAAAAATTAAATAAAATTAAGGGTTCAGTATTTTGATCCTATTTCCAACCCTAAAACTAACTATTGCTAACAATATGTCTTTAAGTACTGAAATTGTATCAAATAATTAAAATGTATTATAGACAATATCGTACGCTTGCAATAACTTTAACTGTAATCTTACCCCTAAGGCTAATCCAACACATTGTTCAACTAAAAATTTATTCCATTGTATCAAATTAGTTAAAATTAATGTCATTTGATATAAATCCTACCTGCTTTTTTATTCATATTAATTCTAATTATTTAATGCATCTTACATTATTTTTTAAATGGTACCTATCGTGTAATCTTATAACTAATCCTAACCCTAGCTCCAACCCCAATAAAGACAATCATTGTTTTTTATATGTAATGGCAGAAGATGTAATGGGGTTGCAGAGGCAATGACTTAGATGGGAAACATCCTTTACAACGCAACTTTTACAACGCACTACCATTATGACGCAACTTTTACAACGCAAGTCATTACAACAAATTGAGCTGGAGGGCGCTCTAGGATAGGGAATAGTTTAATTACTATCCAACACCTTCCCTACTATCCACGGGTACTGGAGTTGGAATAGTAAATTAAACTATTCACTATCCAGCTCCCCCAACGCAAGTCGTTGTAACGACTTGCGTTGTAAAAGTTGCGTCGTAAGGGCATGCATTGTAAAAGCATGCGTTGAAACGTCATACAACCACTTAGATAACTAGGTAAGTTCCTAAACATGAGCAACTACCATATTTCTGGGCAGCATGCTTAGCTCTTTTCACTCCCTTCCATGATATATATTTCCCACCACCGCTGGTCAATTGCCCTGATTAATTTAGAGTATGCTCTAAATTCTTATTTAAATGTGCCTTATGTATAGACAATTAGAAGCACTTCTCATCTCAAACATCATTTTCTTTCCCATCCCTGATTACATGAAGATTAGGTTTTTATAGTTGTGCTAGTGTTGTAAGTAAACTCCCTTGTATAACATGTCTCTCTGATTAATGGGCTGCTTTGTCACAGAGACATATTCTGAAACATCAAAAAGCAGTCGGCTATGTTAGCACCAATGGCATCCATCTGATGGTATGTGTTTAATTAATGGGATTACTTAAGGGGATATATGTACTCTCAGCAGTGTTTTAAAACCAGTCAACTAAACACAGACCTGTTCCTTACTTTTGAATATATCTCAAAATAGCTATATATTATTTCTACTTTTCCCTTCTTTCTGCTTCTGAAACTGCTGGATACCCTGCACATTCTACTTTTGGGTAAAAACCAAAGTCACGATTAAGAAAATACCATCTTACACTAAATAGGATCATTAAAGGAGCTGCAGACATTATTTGGGGAAACTCTAAATCATACTCCTCCCCGGAATTACCAGAGCATTCATTCTTTTTTTTTTTTTTTTTTTATTAAACAAGCCGTAGGATAAACATTGGTACATTGATTACTTCATAATTAGAAAAAATTTCCAGGCAATATACAAGAGACAAAACTACACAAACTGCAATGACGTATGACTAAACGTTTTTCCTTTCATAAAAAGCTAAAACAAAAACGTAGTCAGATTGAAAATATAAAAACTATTGGTATGGAACAAACATCAAGATTACAATACGGATTAATAAAGTGCTAGTGCACTGTAGTATGGAAGCCGCTAATTTAAAACAGCAAGAATATTATTGTACATTTTTTTTTTTTTTTAAAGTGCTAGTGCAGTAACATGTAAAGTTGGCATATGTAAAGAGACTAGAGCGTTAAAGTGGGTGGACCGACAATATATATCAGGAGGAGTATTATCCTATTTCTTTAAAGTACAAATGCAAAATCGCACAACGTTAACAAATTAATATATCTATGATGGAATACACAAACGACTGGTATAATATAGCAAATTAAATATGTAGTTGAAATTCTTAAAAATGTAGAAGCAATACATTCTAAACATTTGACTTAAATAAGACTATTAACTTCCTTTTATCGATTCAAGCATCTCAAAATATTTCCAGTTCCTTTCAAACCTAGCAATCGCTCCCACTCTACCTGCATAGGCTCTCTCAAAGTTACATGTTCTTCTCATTTTATTAATCCATTTTAATTGGCATGGGGCTATCATAGATTTCCAATTTTGTAAGATTAAAGATCTTTTCTGCATCTTAATGATTGATGCAGAAAAAGCGTTTGATTTAGTTAACTGGTCAGTTTTATTTACTTCCTTGGGTTATTTTGGGTTCCCTGCTCTAATTATTAATATGCTACAGAATATTTATGAAGGGGCATCAGCCCAGGTTATAATTAATGCTAGGCAAGCAGGGAAGATAAAAATTAATCGAGGCACTAGACAGGGGTGCCCCTTATCCCTTTTGCTTTTCACTTTTTTTATTGAACCTCTAGTAATAAAATTAAGGAATAATGTAGCAATATCTCCCCCAATCGTTGGAATGTCAAAACTAAAATTATTCGCAGACGATATTATCTTATATATGGCCCCCGATAAAGAAAATATTCTTCATCTTATGAAAGATCTTAAGGAATACGAAAAGATTGGGGGTTATAAGATCAATGAGAAAAAAACAGAAGTTCTTGTTTTATGCTCAAATTCAGATTTTCTTCCTCTAGAACTTCAGCCCCAAGCAGAAAAACGGGATCCAATAAGATACCTAGGGATCTATGTAACCAGGGAGTATCAAGAACTTTTTCGTTTAAATTATTTAAAAACGAAGAACAAAATCAAGAGCTTACTTGAACAATGGGACCTGTTGCCTTTGTCTTTGATTGGCAGAGTGGCTTTGGTAAAGATGAACGTACTGCCCTTGCTTTTATTCTTGTTTAGCAATATCCCAATTAAAGTTAACATGGCCTTTTTTAATGAACTTGAATCCATGCTGAGGAGATTTATTTGGAATAAAAAGGCCTCAAGAGCCAAGCTTTCGGTGGTACAACTTTCAGTAAACCTAGGTGGACTCGCTCTGCCCCATTTTAAAACATATTATGAAGCAGCTTTTTTTGACATAGTGGCGGGATTATTAAGGAATAGACAGACAAGAGACAATTTTTTTTTGGATAAAATGCTTGAGGAATCAGGCTCTCAAATTTTTTTCTTTTTAAAAACTGCAAAGCTTCCAGAGCATTCATTCTTGTCTTGTGTTCCTCTTCAATGAATTGGGATACACAAGCCTTTACGAAATAGTAATTTATAACGGCTCCGTCATAGGTACATTTTTGGCAAGTAGCATGTTGGTTTACATCTGCCATGTCAATGTTGCTGACTTCTTGTCTATATCTTCTGCTATCCTTTAACACAGCGTAACTTTGTTCATAGCTTTACTTATGCAAAACATATATAGGTAGTGAAAAACATCAGCATGAATCATAAAATAAAATAACCTCCAGTACATTTGAGAACGAAAGTATCATCTGTGTAGTGTCTCCATACTGTGCCTATCCATTTCTCCAACATGATCCTGAGATACAAAACTGTTATGATCTAGTTTATGAAAACAGGCATAATCTGTGCATTGAAAGTTAATCATTTAGAATAGGTAACACCACCCCACCAAAATTACTGATGCACCCTTTATTGGTCACTGCAATGGCTGAAATGTCAGGTAACACTGCACCCAATTCAGAATCCCCCTCAAATTGGATAATTACGTCTGATCTACATTGTTCAAGGAATCAGCAAAGGCAAAATGTTGCATCAAGCTCAATACGGAACAAAAATTGATATTAATATGAATAACTCCAATCCACCAAACTCCAATCCTCTAAGCCCAACCCACCCTACTTCAACCTGTCCCACTCTAATTTGCCCCACTCCAATCCAAAAACAATCTTCACACTCCAATGCACCTCTCTCAGTCTGCCCTACTCTAGTCCAAAACAATCTGACCCACTTCAATCCATCCTACTCCAATCTGTCCCACTCAATTCAAAATAATCAGGCCCAAGTAAATGTGCCCCACTCCAATCCAAAACAATCTGCCCACTCCAATGCACCTCTCTCAGTCTTCCCTACTCTAGTCCAAAACAGTTTGCCACATTCCAATCCATCCTACTCCAATCTGCCCCACTCCCATCCAAAATAATTAGCCCTACTCCAATCTGCCCCACTCCAATCTAAAACAGTCTGCCCCTCTCTAATCCACCCCACATAAATTTGACTCACTTCAATTCAAAACAAACTGCCCTCTCTAATCTGCCCCAATTCAATCCAAAATGATCAGCCCACTCCAATCCATCCCAGTCCAATCTTCCCCACTCAAATCCAAAACAATCTGCCCCATCCAATATTTCCCCTCCAATTTGCCCCAATTCAATCTGCCTCACTCCTGTCCAAAACAATCAATCCCACTCCAATTTGCCCCATTTCAATCCAATCTACCTCACCCCAATCCACCCACTCGTCCCAATTCACCTCACTCCAATCCTCCACAATCCACCCCACCCCACTCCAATCCAATCCACCACAATCCAATTTAACCCACTCCAATTCAATCTACCTCACCCCAATCCAATCCACCCTGCTCCAATCCAAAGCAATCTAGGTGGTGGGCAGGATTGTTGCCAGTTTATTTTCACATATATTGCATTACACCAAGTGCATCCTAGCAGTAAGTGGCCTACGCGTTTCAGCCGTAGCCTTCCACAGGGCCTTAGAGACGTGCATACAGAATATCCATTTAAAGGAGCTCAGCGCTCCACACCCACGTTAAAAACTCTTTTCATTTCATTAAAGACACATGACCTTTTTCATTTTTCATTATTTACAGCTTAGTTGCCTGTAATATTCCATTCAATGAGATATGTTAGGTTATTACACATTTTGTTACCAGAATCAATTTAATACATATTTATATTTTATCCTAGGCATGTTATCCATATCATAAATGTATTACAGTATAGATTGTCATACTCTCAATACTTAATTGTTGAGTACATGCATCGTACACATTTCACGTTCTGTAAAAAAAAAAAAATTGGTGTCAACATGCTTATTCTTGAACACCAACTTTTTCTCAAAGTGATAAATAAAATGAGAAAGAGGAAAGTAGACAAGAAAATGTGAGCAAGGGAGTGTGATATATATATATATATATATATATATATATATATATATATATATATATATATATATATATATATATATATATATATATATATATATATATATATATATATATATATATATATATGTGTTGAACTCCAAATGCCAGAAGGTTATGAAGCCCAAGTGTGGGTGGGACTGCCATTTATTTAAGCAGAGGAATTGTGAATCTGGGTTGCTAGACTTTGGCTGTGCCTGTGACCAAGGGCGTGGTTCGCCCGAAACACGTAAGGCCGCAAGGGATTTTAATTGCTTCGAATTGTGAGTATGCTGCCCGCCCCTTCATTAAATCAGCCCAACACCACTCCGCCATGACGCGTTTCGGCCTGACGAGGCCTTGATCACATGACACTGTCATGGGGGCGGATTTCCCATTTTAAAGTGCAAGAGTGCCATTGCAAAATAAGCATAGAAAAAATACTCGACATACATTCACATGGTGTGAGAATCTCGTGGGTGGGGAATTATCAAATACCCAAACTGCCTCATTAGGTATCAACCCCAACATATTGCACTATCAATTACAGATAAAGTGGTTTCAGCAATTTAGAATAATAATAAAACACATAAATATCTAAAATGTTTTAAAATATAAATATTCCATGTCATTGCTAAAAACCAAATAAGTAACATCCATGAATGCAACAATAGAGTAAAACATGGCTATCCGTATGCAAGAGTCAGCATCATAAGCCTTTTTCATTGTTAATATGCAACATGGATGCTATATAAACATTTCCATTCATGTGTTATGAACGAATGCTTAATAAAGCCCAAGTGGGCAAACTTATCTCTTTGTGCAAAAACCGCAATGCAAGTACATTTATGTACATGTTAAGCAATGGTTAAAAACTACTGCTACAAGTGAGATAAAAACATAAGTGATGTAAAATATCAAATACTATATATGGTTGTGGAAAAGCAATGGTTACATTCTATAGTTTAAGTACTCCTTTTATACATTCATTGTTGCTGTTTAGTTGAAATTTCATAAATAAGTGTGACAGTCTTCACTGGCATTAAGACCATTCGGCATTTTGGTATCGAGCAGTATATATGCCTTGTTTCCAATTTACGTAACTGGGCTTCACGGTCCCCACCTCTTCTTTGGGGGGGTACGGTGTCAATAACATAATAGGTGAGCCCAGTTGCATTTTTGCCATGCCGTTCCTCAAAGTGGCGCGCCACAGGGTACGCTGCATCTGCATTGGAAATGGCCCGTAGATGTTGCAGGATCCGTTGGTACACCTGTGGCCTGGTACTCCCCACGTACCTCAGACCACAGGGACATTCCAAAACATATACAGCGTACTCTGTCCTACATGTCAATTTCTTTCTGATCTGGATAGGATTCGCGCTGAACAGAGTCATGTACTCTTTCTTGCTCACACCATTCCTTCACGCCTTGTAGGTTGAGCATTTCAGGAAGCCCTTACTGCTATTCAGCCATAGAGTGGTGGTTCTAATTTCAGGGCTACTGGAAACAAGGCTATCCTGCATCGATCTGGCTTTCCTATATGTTATGCTTGGCATTCCTGTAACCAACTGGCCAACAACCGGGTCACTAGTTACGAGTGACCAGTTGTTTTTCACAATCCTGTGAATTGCCTGATGTTGGTTACTAAAGCCAAAGATGATAGGCGTCTCACTGGTAGCTGTTAACTTTGATACATTCTTGTTAACAGCTGCAAAAGCCAGCAATCCCTGTCTGTCCTGAGAGTTAGCTCTACTGATAGCCCTAGCTATAATTTCAGAGCTATACCCTCTATTCATGAACCTCACCTTGCTCTCCATTTGCGCCTTGTGGCATTCTGTGTCGCTGCTACAAATTCTCCTGGTACGAAGCATTTCCCCATAGGGGATGCTCCGTATCAGGTGTCCTGGGTGGTGGCTAGTGGCATGCAACAACGTGTTGCCCGCTGTTGGTTTTCGATAGAGCTTAGTCTCCAAGTTACCGTTGAAACAAGCTTCCTAGGACCGGTTTCTGGCATTCCAGCCGTCTTCAGCCAGGCTTGCTTGAATCCAGTGGCAAAGTGAGCAAGCCTTGCTGAAGACGGATGTAATGCCAAAAACCGGTCCTAGGAAGCTTGAATCCGGTTCAGGGAAGGCATGGCTTGGCAGTTCGGGCTGGACTGTTCCCATGAGGCACAGGGTCAGACTTATTTGCATATGGCCATGTCTGAACTGGGGTGGCAGAGTGGGCTAAAGAACAGTGATGGATTAAACCCAGATCTGTTGACTGGGTGTGAGTGTTTGATTGGTTCAGATACTCCGTCCATCACCACACCCTTTTGTACCACTTTGTTCGCCATAAGTTGGCAGGGTATGCTCAGACGTGAGTCCCTTCCTCACTTTGACACTGTATTCAAGCAAGCCTGGCTGAAGACGGCTGTAATTCCAGAAACCGGTCCTAGGAAGCTTGAATCCGGTCCAGGGTAGGCTTGGCTTGGCAGTTCGGGCTGGACTGTTCCCATGAGGCACAGGGTCAGATTGATTTGCATATGGCCATGTCTGAACTGGGGTGGCAGAGTGGGCTAAAGAACGGTGATGGATTAAACCCAGATCTGTTGACTGGGTTTGAGTGTTTGATTGGTTCAGATGCTCTGTCCATCACCACCCTCTTTTGTACCGCTTTGTTCGCCATATGTTGGCAGGGTATGCTCAGACGTGAGTCCCTTGCTCACTTTGGCACTGGATTCAAGCAAGCCTGGCTGAAGAAGACTTCAATGCCAGAAACCGGTCCTAGGAAGCTTGAATCCGGTCCAGGGAAGGCTTGGCTTGGCAGTTCGGGCTGGACTGTTCCCATGAGGCTCAGGGTCAGACTGAATTGCATATGGCCATGTCTGAACTGGGGTGGCAGAGTGGGCTAAAGAACGGTGATGGATTAAACCCAGATCTGTTGACTGGGTGTGAGTGTTTGATTGGTTCAGATGCTCCGTCCATCCCCACCCCCTTTTGTACTGCTTTGTTCGCCATAAGTTGGCAGGGTATGCTCAGACGTGAGTAAGCATGGGCGGAAAATCCGTTACGCTCGCCGATTTTGCGGATTTTCGGTAAATTCGCAATCCGCGAGATTTGCGAATTTCCCGCAAAATCCGCAAATCCGCGAGCAGCGGATTTTATGGCTTGCTCGCACTGTTCGCGTGAGTTCGCGGCTTCCCAGTTCAACTTCGCGCCCCGCGAATAAGCGCTAAATTGCAGAAATACGATCTTAGCCAAACTGAAACTACTTACCAGGTTCAAAAGTTCAAGCTCATCATTAGTAGCCATTTCCTCTAGTGCTTCCTGAGGGGCCCCTCCAGAGTTCAGTTGCCTACTTGCAACTATTATGTGACCCTGCTCTGACCCTCAGAATAGTTACACAAAGGTCCTGAATTACAGCTAAGGCAGACAAGCAGGAGCCAGGCTGGAAGTTCAAATCCAGTGACACATTAATCAGCCCCTAATTCATTATTGTCAGTTGGGGCAGGGCAGGTGTTGTAACTAATTTTGCAACAATGAAAGCACTTAGCAAGTGCAAAAGATCACTAATCAGGAAGCACTAAGGAATCAGGTGCCAGCTAAAAAAATATTCTGTGACACATTAATCAGCCCCAAATTAATTCAGGTCACTTGAGGCAGGGAAGGTGTGCTTTGCTTTGCCACAATATTGTACACTGGACAACCAGAGGGTGCTGTGATGAAACAGAGGGTGGCATGGGTGGGCCAGAGGGTGGCATGAGTAGTCAGAGAGTGGCAGTGGTGACAGAGAGTGGCAGTGATGAAGAAGAGTGTCCCAAACAGGCTGGACACGTAGAAACAACAAGTTCGCAAAACTTGCGACCCGACAGGTAAGTTCGCGTTTGCGACATTGTACAAAACCCTCGCGAACTGGCAGAAACCCGCGCGAACACAAAAAAAAAAATCCGCAAATTCGCGAGAATTCGCGGATTTTGCGGATTGCGAGTTCGCAAATCCGCAAAATTCGCGAACGCGAGATTCGCAAAATTCGCCCATGCTTAGACGTGAGTCCCTTGCTCACTTTGCCACTGGATTCAAGCAAGCCTGGCTGAAGACGGCTGTAATGCCAGAAACCGGTCCTAGGAAGCTTGAATCCGGTCCATGGAAGGCATGGCTTGGCAGTTCGGGCTGGACTGTTCCCATGAGGCACAGGGTCAGACTGATTTGCATATGGCCATGTCTGAACTGGGGTGGCAGAGTGGGCTAAAGAACGGTGATGGATTAAACTCAGATCTGTTGACTAGGTGTGAGTGTTTGATTAGTTCAGATGAACCGTCCATCACCACCCCCTCTTGTACCGCTTTGTTCGCCATAAGTTGTCAGGGTATGCTCAGACGTGAGTCCCTTGCTTACTTTGCCACTGGATTCAAGCAAGCCTGGCTGAAGACGGCTGTAATGCCAGAAACTGGCCCTAGGAAGCTTGAATCCGGCCCAGGGAAGGTATGGCTTGGCTGTTCGGGCTGGACTGTTCCCTTGATGCACAGGGTCAGACTGATTTGCATATGGCCATGTCTGAACTAGGGTGGCAGAGTGGCTAAAGAACGGTGATGGATTAAGCCCAGATCTGTTGACTGGGTGTGAGTGTTTGATTGGTTCAGATGCTCCGTCCATCACCAACCCCTTTTGTACAACTAACTATAACGTCCTGAAACCTATGTTGTTTTCAGTGAATTTATCGTGCTCCCAACCCCCGAGTGGGGTTGGGAGCACGAGCTCTATAGACTGTGAGTTTCCAGTTTGCTCACTTTTCAGTTTTGTGACCCCGAGAGGAAATTATACTTATCCGGTCCCTGTGGCTTTCATCAATAAGAGCGTGCCACTAATACTACAAGACTCAAAGTGATTTAATGGTTAAGGTCAGAGGTCGGGCTGTGACGATCTTGGCATCAGCTCGAGAGTAGCTTTTCCGGGACACTGACATCATTGGGACATGAATGGAAATGTTCTGGAGTAGCGGCCTTTTTAAATTGTCTTTTAAATTACTTTTGACATATTTCTTTTTCATTAGGCACTATAGGATTTATGGTTTTGCCACGGAGGTTAAATACCCGCATTAACTCTCACTGTGTATAGCTTCTGATGAGATTTATATACAAAAACACACTATGCTGTCCGAATTTGAGGTATTTTGGGCAATTTTAACATATGCATTATGTACAATAATTGTTGATGGTATGCCTTACTTTCAATGTGCTGACTTCCAGCTACAGACTGCATGCACTAGATGCTATGCTGCTTCAAGACGATCACATACACTACAGTATGTTTTCTATGTTCACTCATAAGTCCAATGGGAGGGGCTATATAATACTGTTGTAAATGGCGCCAAACCAGATTGACAAAGGCCTCCTGCGGCCGAAACGCGTCTCTCCTTGTGCTCGGGATCGAGGGCGACATCAACTAATAAAGAGATGCCGTATCTTAAGCCACTTCGTGTCCATGCTTCCTTCCATGGTGTCACTGTGGGAGGTGGATTGTTTGTTTCATATATATATATATACATATATATATATATATATATATATATATATATCTTTGTCATTCTCTCTAACAAGCACATGCCATCCTAACTCTTAAACCTACTATGCTGAGACACGCTCTCCCTCCTTACGACACACAAACATAAAATCCCTCATCAAGATACACAGACACACCCTCGCTCAGTCGTAATGATGACAGACTGTGTCACTTCAGATACAAAACTAAATAAACAGAAGAGGGTCCCTGAATACTAGAATACAGGGAGAGGAAAGGAGGTAGGGAAGCAACAAGTACATGAACACAATACCTCTCCCTGGCAATAATTTAACAGATGGGTGTTACCTCATTCATTAAATGAACATCAATATTGACCCAAACCAGAATTATATAAACATAGTTTCCTTTTATTGTATCATAGGTTTCATCACGCTATTTATAACATTCCCAACTTTGCTCTCTATACATCCTAAATATTTACATAAGGCCCCAAACAAGAGTATATACATAGAGGTCATTCAAGTCCTACTAGTTCCACACATACCCAAACGGATCAATCAAACCATACACAACACAAATACTTCAAACTAGAATACATAAAACATCACAATGTTCACAGAGAATACAAATTATACAAACACCAAGGACAATAACTGAAGAAAAAACGCTGCCGCGCGTTTCGGAGTAGGACAAGGGTCCAAATTTCCTACATCAGGGCGCAGTGGATGCAATACTTTCCAGATACTGTATTCTTCAGTAGAAATTTGAATATAATATGCGTTACCACCAAACGGGGCTCAAACTCAATATCGTATTCCAAACGTGGATTTTTCTAGGGCTGAAAAAAGAGGGTCCTAAAGGTTGATGGAGTCAGGCCGACCGACTGCAAGATTGCGTGTCGCCCTGTCAGGCTACTAGAAGGGCAGGCACAAGCTTAATCACTCTCGGTATTTTCTGAACTGGGGATGCCGAATATATACATCTTACGGTGGCCCGCTGTCCTGGCAAGTATGTAAATGGAGAGCGCGGTCTCATGAAAGAAGGGCTGGCGGATTACGGGTGCCAGTGCGGCCCCCGGGGGAATGCAGGTCGACAGACTAGTCTTCCCCCGGGGTATTCGCGCGAGGACACGGCGGGCGGATGTGAGGTAGGGGGTTTAGGTCAGGGGTGGGAGGGGTTAAATAGGAGGTTATTTAAGGGGGACAGGAAGGGAACGACTTCCTTTCCTGTCCCCGGTGCCTCAGGGGAAAGTTAGGTTTTGTGTTAGGCGGTGTGTGACTTAGTTAGGCGGTGTGTGATTTGGGACGGGTCCGTTTCCCTGGTGTCCCAGGGCGACGTGCTGTGCAGGTCAGTTTCCGCGGCGCGGTTAGGCAGAGGGTGATTTAGCGGTTTTCATTCATTCTCGGAGCGGGAGCTCCGGGCGGCGAGCGGAGGGTGCCGAACGTCACGCATCTCGCGGACGTTTAGGTCGGGTGCCGATCCTCACGCATCTCGCGGAGGGTGTTTTTGGCCCGTTTTTCGCAATGGCTGTTCCTGATGCAGAGGCAGTTAGGGCTGCTTTGTTAGTTCTTGGCAGGGCTGGGAGGGCTGATCTCCTCCAGCCAGGGGTGCTGGACCAGGCTTGGGTGGGCATGACCCGCACGCCCAGGGCTGCGTCGGCGGGGGTGGCAGCTGTGGTAGCTGCCTGCAAGGATGAGCCTGCTGGGTCAAGGGATGGAGGGAACAAGAAGGGGAAGGCCAAAAAGGTTCAAGAGCTTCCGAAGGCGGGAGGGGGCAGTCTGGTTCTCCCGGCTGAGGCTGGGGCTACGGGGGACTTGGTCCAGGAGGGGTTTGGGGAGGCGGGGGGCCCCGAGCTGGGGGCGGTTGAGCAAGTGCAGGTGTCTGGGTACGGGGGGAGCGGTGCTGGCAGTGGGGGGGAGGACCCTGAGGAGTGGGAGGTGGCGGCTGGGGGCGATTTTGCCCTCTTGCTGTCGGGCGAGGAGTCTGGGGGGGAGGCTAGTTTCTCGGCTGAGGAGCAGCCGGTCGACCTGTCCAGGGGGCGTAAGGGAGGCGGGGGGTCCCAGGGTTCGAAGGGCAAGGGCCCCGCCAAGGTACAGCAGCGGGGTGGGGCAGGACGCGGTGCGGGTGGGGCTGTGGCACCCGGGCTCGGGAGCGGGAAGGGAGGGCCGGGGCAGACACACATGTTTGAACGTTGGGCCCGGATGACAGAGGAGGAGAGGGCGAGGGACCAGCGGCGGGTCATTGAGGAGTATGAAAGGGAGTGGCAGCGCCTGTGTGACGCCCGGGAGGAGAAGTTGGGTGGGGTGCCTGTGGGCAATGGGGCCCAGGCATCAGGGCGAGGCGGGGTGTCGGCCGTTGGCCGTGGTAGGGGGGCTCCTGGGGCACGCGGCCAGTGGGTGTGGGTGGAGTCTGCAGGGACTGCCTTGACGGATCAGAGACCTGGTGGCACCGGGGCCTCCTCGAGCGCATACGGCTCGGGGGGGGGGGGGCAAGCCAGCAGGGTCGGCTGGCAGAGGCCGGGGTGGGCCGGCGGGGCGCAAAACGGCCTCCAAACGCCGGGACGAAGATGCAGGGGGGTCCGCGGCGGCCTGCCCTCCACCGAGGGAGCGGGCACCGACCTTGTTGGAGTGTGAATTTACGCCTGGTATGAAAGGGAAGGGTGCTAAACGAGTCGTGACTGAGGTTGTGCCGCTGGATGTCCAAGATGAATGGTTGGATTACGAGGAGGATGAGGATGAGTTGGAAGAGGGTGAGTTGCGTGAGCCTGAGCGAGTGTGCAGGGCTAAAGGGGCAGCTACCAAGGTTGGTGCTTCTCAGGAGGCACGAGATGGCGCCGGTCGGGCCACCAGCGGGATGTCGAGGCCGGCGGACGCACGGCGACAGGAGCGTGGGGCTCCTGCAACTTTGTCAGGTGAGGGCTCTTGGTGGGACGCCTGGCTGGATGGGGGGAGCGGGGGGAGGAAGAAGCCCTGCCGGTCGGTGGGGGTGGGGGATGGGTCTGTGCGGGCTGGAGCCCTAGGTGATGGGGAGCCGGTGAAGGCTGTTGGGGGCAAGCAGGTCGCGACGGCCGGTGCGCAGACAGACAAGGTGGAAGATCTGGAGGGTGTGTCCGGGGTGGAGAAACTGAGGAAGAAGTTGCCATACATGGGGCTGGGTGTGCCTCTGGGGTCTCATTTGTCGGAGAAGACGAGGGCAAGGATTTGGAAACATGAGTATGTGCATGTGTTCAAGCTGTTGCACAGGGAGGTCCAGGCGAAGGAGGGGTCTAAGGAGGAGGAATGGGAGCTGACTAGGCGGCCGAGGGTTCCGGTTACTATGGAGAATTGGACTTCTGCCTTTCTGATTTATGCGAGTATCTATTGCGAGAAGCATGGGGATCGGGCTATCGCTTTGTTTAAGTACATGGACGTGATAAGGAAGGCACAGATGCACTTCGGGGGTTTCGCTTGGTTGAGCTATGACGAGGAGTTCAGGGCTCGGGTCAGTGTTAACCCGGATAAGCCATGGGGGGATGTGGATCAGGAGCTGTGGCTCCAGTGGATGTCCTCGACGCAGGCGGCGGCGTCTACTCATACGGCCAGCGGTCTCCCGGTCACGTATCGGTCTTTTCAGCAGCGTCCCGCCCACTCTGGGGCGGGTAGCCATGGTGCCACAAGTGGTCATGGGGCCCAGCCCGTGTGGTCCGGGTCAGCGGGTCAGCAATACAAGCCGGTCGCTTCGGGAGCATGCTGGGGGTTTAACAGAGGTTTCTGCAATCGCCCCTCCTGTAAGTTCAAGCATGAGTGTTCTAAGTGTGGGGGACGCCACCCGGTCACGCAGTGCCTCACCCTGGCTTCGCCGTCAGAACAGTGGAAATTTGCCAAGGGTAGGGGGCAGCCTGGGCCGAAGGGCCCGTACTCCGGTTAAAGTGGAGGCCATGGGTCCATGGCTCTCGCGGTACCCTGATAAGGAGGCGGCATTGCGACTGTACTGGGGGTTTGTGGAAGGATTTCGGATTGGCTATCAGGGGCCCAGGGAGAGGCGGTGGGCTGAGAACTTGCGGTCAGCTAAGGAGTTGCCGGGGGTGGTGGCGTGTAAATTGGAGAAGGAGGTGTCGGAGGGCAGGATTGCGGGTCCTTTCTCGGAGTGGCCCTTGGCGGATCTCATCGTGTCACCGTTGGGAGTAGTGCCCAAGAAGGAGCAGGGGGAGTACCGGTTGATCCATCATTTGTCCTGGCCGGAAGGCGGGTCGGTGAATGATTTCATTGCTGAGGAGGACTCGAAGGTGTTGTATGCTTCGGTGGATGATGCCATTGGGTTGGTGCGGTTGTGTGGGAGGGGGGCGGAGATGGCCAAGTGTGACATCAAGTCGGCCTTTCGGCTTCTTCCCATTCATCCGGCGGATTTCTCTCTCCTGGGTATGCAGTTTGATGGGGCCATTTTTGTGGACATGGTGCTGCCGATGGGTTGTGCGATTTCCTGCGCGCTCTTCGAGACTTTTAGCTCTTTTTTGCAGTGGGCCTTTGTGGACCGCAGTGGGCACCGGCTGGTGTCTCACTATCTGGATGATTTTCTGTTTGTGGGTTCTGGACGTTCGGGTGATTGTGGTCAGGCACTGAGGCAGTTTCAGCTGTTGGCTGCGGATTTTGGGGTGCCTTTGGCGCCGGAGAAGACTGCGGGGCCCAGTTGTTGTCTGACGTTCCTCGGAATTGAATTGGATTCGGTGGCTTGGCGGGCGCGCTTGCCGGCGGGGAAGGTGGTTGAGATGCAGGAGGCTTTGAGGAGTGCGATTGCGGTGCAGAAGCTGGATTTGAGATCTGTGCAGCGCTTGCTGGGTTTGTTGAACTTTGCCTGTAGAGTGGTGAGGGCGGGGAGGACTTTCTGTAGGCGACTCGGCATGGCCATGTCGGGCGTGGCCCTCCCACATCACAGGGTCAGGATCACGCTGGGGGTCCGGTCGGACTTGCGGGTGTGGCTGGTCTTTCTCGAGGATTTCAATGGTGTGTCGCTGGATTTTGCGCGTGACAAGATGGTGTGGCAGGTTCAGCTCTACTCGGATGCAGCAGGGGCGGCTGGTTTTGGAATTTTCTGGGACGGTCGCTGGTGCGCAGAACGATGGCCGGATCATTGGCTGCGGCAGGGCAGGAGCATTGCTTTCCTGGAGTTCTTTCCCTTGTTGGTGGCGTTGCTGGTGTGGGGCCCGGAATTCATGAACAGGTCTGTGTTGTTTCACGTGGACAATATGACGGTGGTGGACTTGGTCAACAACCAGAAAGCGAGAGATGTGAGGGTGCTGCGCTTGCTGCGAAGTTTCATGCTGCTATGTCTGCGTTACAATGTGCTGTTTCGCGCGCAACATGTGCCTGGCGCGAGTAACGAAATTGCTGATGCGTTATCTCGTTCGCAGTGGCTGCGCTTCAGAGAGTTGGCGCCGGGAGCGGAGGCTTGCAAGACCAAGGTGCCGGAGGGTATCTGGGCGTGGGGGGAGTGAGAGTGGTGGGGTTGGTGGAACGGTCGCTGGCGGTGTCTACCAGGCGGGCGTACAGGTTGGCTTGGAATGAGTTTGGCGAGTCTGTGGGTCTGGGAGCTGGGGTGTTGGGTTTGCCGAGAGACGAGTGCGAGAGGCGGGTTGTGCGCTTTGTGCTGGACTGCATGGATAAAGGGCTATCACAGTCAACGATTGCTGGCAAGTTGGCGGGTGTGTCTTTTTACTGCTTGTTGTACTTGGGTTTTGATCCGGCTAGTTCGGATTTACTGAGCAGAATGTTGAAGGGTTGGGGGCGGGTGCGGGCTGAGTTGGGGGGCGGGGAGTTGCCCAGGGAGGCGGTCACGTTTGACCTTTTGAAGTTGATTTTACAGGAATTGGGTTTTTGTTGCTATGATGAAAGGGAATTGGCGCTTTTTCGCCTATGCATGATCTGGATGTTTTTTGGAGCATTTCGGGTGTCTGAGCTGCTTGGGGCGCGGGGGGCTCCGGGTAGGCTGTTTGATGATGTGCGGGTGGACGGGCTTCGTCTGGGCATTTGGTTGGGGCGGTCCAAGACTGATCAGCTGGGTCGGGGTAAATGGGTGTGGTTGTCGGTGAGTGGGTGTGCGGGTGTGTGTCCGGTGAGGGAGTGGCTGTGTTTTCAGCAGAAAGTGCAGCGGACAGAGGGGGAGATTTTTGTGCATGTGTCACAGAAGCGTTTGACGTCGAGTCAGTTGTTGGCTGTGCTGCGAATGGCTTTGCGGAGGCTGGGTAGGGACCCGGCCCGTTTTGGCACGCATTCCTTTCGAATTGGGGCGGCTACTGCAGCGGCGGGTTTGGGTTGGTCATGGGAGGAGATCAGGAGGATTGGTCGCTGGAGGTCGCGGTGCTGCGAACGCTACGTGCGTAAGTAGGGGAGGGAGCGCTACGCTTGGACGGCGACGCTGCTTGGCGTAGTTTCTTGTCTGCCTTGGTATTAATACCTTTTTCTTCGTAGGTTGCGTTCGGGGGCCAGGGGCCAAGACGGTCACTTGGATCGTGGGACACTCGTTTGTTCATTGGGCTTCGAGGTATGCTGCCAGGCAGGTGTACGGTCGTAGCCTGGGCCTGAGGAGCAGCCATCATGAAGTGCATTGGTGGGGTAAGAGCGGGATGAGATGGGGTGAACTGTTACCTTGGCTGACAAAGAAAGTGTCGCAGCTGGGCTGCCCGGATTTGATCATCATTCACCTGGGGGAAAATGATTTGGTGAGACAATCGGGGGTGTCATTGACCTATTTGATGCAGAGGGACTTGGAGGTTATGAAGAACAATCTGGCTGGCGCCTGCATTGTGTGGACTGCTTTTGTGCCAAGAAGGATTTGGAGGGGTGCACTTAAGCCTGCGGCTGTGGAAAGGGCCCGCAGGAAACTGAATAGGGCCATGAGCCTTTTTTGCGCAGATCGAGGGATTAAAGTGCTGGCTCATGACGGGCTCCAGCTGGAACAACCTCTTCTTTTCAGGGACGACGGCGTGCACCTTTCTCACATGGGAAATGCATTCTACCTTATGGAGCTGCGGGACTTGATTAGTGGTCTGTGGAACGAGTCCATCTGGTGCGTGAGAGTTTGAGTTCGAAAGGTGCACGCTTGGTGGGGCAGGTAACCGCCCTCCGGGGGTTCCCTGGGTGGCGGGAACCGGGAGGGGTGGGGAGTCCATGACGGGCAGAATCACCCTTACAGGGAGGGGGTTACAGGCGCAGGATGGGAGAGAGTGGTAGACGGGAGTGCGATGGACAGAAATGACCGAGGAGTCGGGAAGTGGAAAGGGGGAAGTGAATGGGATGCAAAGAGGTTGTGGTGTGATTTGGGAATGGATGGTGGAGCACGTGAGTGAATGACGGTTGAAAGGCAGAATGTTGGGGGGATTGTTAAAGTTGATAAGTTGATAATGTTATGTTTTGATAATCTGTCATGCCTGTCCTAATAAATGGCCTTTTACGCAAAACTGATGCGTGGAGTGGTTCATTGCGCGATGCGGCCCCCGGGGGAATGCAGGTCGACAGACTAGTCTTCCCCCGGGGTATTCGCGCGAGGACACGGCGGGCGGATGTGAGGTAGGGGGTTTAGGTCAGGGGTGGGAGGGGTTAAATAGGAGGTTATTTAAGGGGGACAGGAAGGGAACGACTTCCTTTCCTGTCCCCGGTGCCTCAGGGGAAAGTTAGGTTTTGCCACCCGCCCACCCTACAAGGAGAAGGGTTTTTGGGTGCGGTGTTTTTTCTGGTTGCCGTGTTGGGCAACGTGCCAGTTTAGGACAGGATGGCAAGGGGGAGACGTTCCGGGAACCGGGAGGGGTGGGGAGTCCATGACGGGCAGAATCACCCTTACAGGGAGGGGGTTACAGGCGCAGGATGGGAGAGAGTGGTAGACGGGAGTGCGATGGACAGAAATGACCGAGGAGTCGGGAAGTGGAAAGGGGGAAGTGAATGGGATGCAAAGAGGTTGTGGTGTGATTTGGGAATGGATGGTGGAGCACGTGAGTGAATGACGGTTGAAAGGCAGAATGTTGGGGGGATTGTTAAAGTTGATAAGTTGATAATGTTATGTTTTGATAATCTGTCATGCCTGTCCTAATAAATGGCCTTTTACGCAAAACTGATGCGTGGAGTGGTTCATTGCGCGAACTCTACTGGTATCCATATTTCCTTAAAGTCGCAATCGTCGTTCTCGGATAAAGGTGTCCCAATAATGTGGAAAAGAAGCTCACTTCAGATACAAACCAATGGTAGAAAATATATATACTGGCATGCGTTTGCAACTGACATAGAAAAGCAAGCATTCCCTTGGGAGCGTTGTTCTGTTATAGGGTTTCTCGCGCCATCTGCCAAACATTGCTCTCTGGGATTCTGTCTGGTCTAACAGCAAACAAACTTTCTGTAAAAATAAAACTGGCATCTGTTCCTTTACTTAACCTAAGAATTACACGTTCTGTTTGAATTCATAGGTGTATTTTCCCGCGGACTGATCCACAAAGCTTTTTCTCCCGCGAGTGAGAAGTAAACGCATAAGAAATGCATTTTTTCGCAAAACCAGAAACGTCTGCTTTCCGTCTGATTAAGGGTTCTAAGTAGGAGTAAGAATCACAAAGAAATTGGTAAATATACACTATGTTGTAGTAGACTACTTTACTGCTTACCATAAGGTGGTTAACACAAAGCAATAACACATCATTGCAATATGATAAAGAACTACCATGGAAACAATGCAAGTATAAACTGATAAGTGCCTCTAAACATTGACTTAACAATATTGAATAATTACTTTTGAAGGGCACTTGAGATACAATGGCTGGTCCCAAACCTTAAAAGTCTATCTGTACAGAATACCGGGAAAGGTTGTGGTAGGGTAGCGGACAGTTGCCTGCTCTCGGGTCTGAGTGCATGGGTCCTCTGCCCATACATCCTTGAAAGCAGTCTTGAATGAGCACCATTATCAACTCATAAAGCATTCATCACTGCAGAGAAATTAAGATTCCAGGCCACCGTGCTAAACTCAATTAACAGTGGAGTCGCTAGACCTTTTGCCACCTGTGGCGGTCCCTGCGTTTCCCACCCCGCGACGGCCACTGGTAAGAGTGAACAGTGGGAGGAGTGGTGGCGAGACAGATGACGACAAGGGTAAAAGGGCCACTGCCCCCAAAACTCGTACCCCCCGGGGAAGACCGCCCTCACTTGCTACGCCACTGCTAAAATGTACCATATAATTAATCGTATAGGCCCCACTTCAAGCTGCCATTGAGAGATTAGGATTTAATTACTAGTCTCACTAACTTGAGGCACATTTTTACCATCAGTTAAGCACTAACAGTCTGTCCTGCCCTACGCCCATCTAGCCAAGGATGTACCAATCTTAACAGGAGCTGCAAAGGACCAGATAACTACCTGGCAGTTCATCCTCTCAAAGATGTTAACCAATCTGAGGACGTAGGCACAGGAGGTGCATGAGATGCAGAAGACACCAATACATTCTGATTTCAACCCTTTCAGATGGTTGGGTGGCTAGCGGGACCAATGTTGTTAACATCAGTACAATTGTTATCAGGCTAGCAAATCCACTGACTTGAACACTGGTCCAATTGTCCATCCAAACATTTGCAAGGGTTGAACGCAACATGTATTGATGCTTCACATAACCACTAAATAAATGAATAAATGCATTTATGAGTGCATTAATACATCCATATATATGCTTGAATCAGTAATGTGTGTAATTGATTCAAAAAAAGATATAAAAAGGTTGTGGTATTCATCAAGGCTAATAGATATTACAAACAATGCAGTATTAATCAGCTGAGATATCTTAATGACAATGTGGCGGGCAGGAAATTACTTGTTGAGATGATCTTAACGTCAACTGCATAGAGCTGACTTACATGTATTCAAATACAGATTACATTTGTAAGTTTTTTAACATTTAAAAAAAGACCTATCAGCTACATTTGAAAGTAAAGTGGAAAACATTTTTAAAAAAATCATATCTAAGTAAATGCATTTTTAGTAGAGTTCGTGAAACATGCACACTTTGGAACTTCGTATATGTATACCATTAATTCAATGTCCACGAGCATGTTTGTTCACAAGTAAATGAGGCTTTAAGATGGTAAACAATATTGCAAGCATTAAATCTGCTCCAGTTTGATGCTGACAGTAGAAGAAGCAAAACAAGAAACAAAGGGGCATATTACCAAGCAATGGCGATAATTATCGCTATTGCTTGGTTAGAGACAAAAATTTACCGCTGAGCTGCGGCAATTTTTATTGCAGATAAACCTTGGTATTACCAAGGTTTATCGCAAATGCTATAAAAATCGGCCGCAATGCATAAATATCGCTGAAAAGTCAGCGATAATCATGCATTACCGAGCTAATGCTCTTAGTCATGTTATCCACCTCCCATTGGATAGCATGGCTAAGAACTGCTCAGGGCAGGTGTTAGCTTTTAGAGATATTCGCGCTTAGCGCGAATATCTACAAAAGTTGGTAATAGGAGGTAGCGATGTTAGCGACTGTTTCCAGTCGCTAACATCTTGGCACGCCTACTTTGCATGTCATTAGTGATAAATATCACTGACATGCAAAGTGGGGCCCCAGATGGTCGCTATCTCCTACTAGCTGTCGCTAACTGGTGTTAGCGACAGCTAGGTAATAGGGAGATAATTTTTTCTCCGCTTTCTTGGCTTTTAAAGCCAAAAAAGCGGAGATAAACCCCTTGATAATATGCCCCAAAGTCTACTATTTACTCTTTCGCCAATGCAAACTCTGCCAAAAAGGCAAACATCTGTGAAATGCTGTAGGGTATAGTACCAGGATAGTGTGGCCTAAATATCAGATGAAGTGTCCTAAATATCTTTACATGCTTATTGCCCATTGGATGTAATCCTAGACAATATACACAGAGTGGAATGATATTTTTGTGAATGATATTTAGGCCATGAAAGTTATGGCAGACAATATTTATGTAATCAATAGTCTAACATTGGAGCACCATTGGCTCATACCATAACATTCACTGCATCGGGGCGTGAGACGTACCATAACATGACAGAAACCTAATTGAGGCAAGGCCTGTATAAAGCTCACCGAAACAAGCCAATGGCTGAAAAGGGCTAACTCAAATCACCTATATTTGTGTTGTATGTTGTGTAGACATGAGCTCTGACATTAACTGCAGCTCTCTAGCCTGAGTTAATAGAAGGCAGGCAAAAGTCAGATCAATTTATAATGCTGGTGTTTTTGCCAATACCGTCATGTCTCCAAGTTTTCCTATTTACAGACATTGCAGGCACATTATATTGGAATACACCTGTTATTTGTGAACCATAATGTACATTTTCCCCAACTTTGTTGCCCAGAAAATCTGGATTTTATTAAAGACTTGGAGGCTAATATTATTGCAATCTTCTTTATTTAGCCAACCACAGCCACTTTAAAGAACAAAGAGTATTGTGACATTAGAAAATTCCAACCCTCTAAAAGGTCAGAACACCAGATACACATCCTTCTTTTTTAAGGAAAAACAAAACAAAATAGTATTGCATGAATAAACAAATAAATGAAGCAATCGAATAAACTTCTTTGAAGAGGAAGGCATCTTTGCAACAATAGAGAAAGCTGAATAGGAACTTCAGAGCGATAATCTTCAAAACAGCATCCAAAATATTGTTGAGCGCAACCTAAAAGGCAAAACAAAAGGTGAAAAGGGATGGAAAAAAAAGGGAGGGAATAATATTAGTCTCCGAGTCTTTAATAAAATCCAGATTTTCTGGGCAACAAAGTTTGGGAAAATCTACATTTTATGGCAAGACCGGAGATTAATTTTATTGCAAGTTTAAAGCATCTTTAATAAACAAGACGCAGCATTATCAATTGGTCTAAAATAAAACTTCTGAAATATCATATCATTTGACCAGTCAGCACATTTAAGAATATCATTCAAAGAAGCACCAAGTAAAAAGGCTTGAGAGGCAGAATCACCATGGATAGAGTGGGCGCCAAACAAGGTAACATCAATATTAGACAATTTCATAATCTCTTTAACCCATCTAGCTAGAGTAGATGGAGAGACACCTTTGTGAGGTTTCCTGAAAGAAATCAATAACTGTCTAACATTGGATCTTAGAGAAAAAGTTTTCAGCTCATATTCTTTAACACATCTGACAACACATAAATTAACATGATCATCAAATTAAGGATAAAAAATAGACTGAGAGTTAGTTTTGGTTCTGTTGTTTAAGTAAAAACAAATACATTCAGGGGAAAAAACTCTGTTAAAAATTTCTAAAGCCCTAAAATCAGAGGCTCTTCTAAAGGAGATTAAACAGAGAAGAGTAGTGAGTTTAAAGGAGAGTAATTTAAGAGATAAAGAGCTGTTTGAACCTAAGCTATCAATAAATCTCAAAGCTATAGAGACGTCCCAGAGGGAGTTATATTTAGAAATGGGAGGTTTAGAAATCCTAATACTCCTCAACAGTCTTCTTAAAAGGACGTTCTGGCCCACGGAGGAACCGTTAACTAAAACATGACCAGAAGCAATAGCAGAACGGTGGACATTAATGGTCCTGTGAGCAAGACCATTTGCAAATAAATCAGAAAGATAGTTAGCTACCTCAACTACATCCACTGAAATGGGATCAAAGTGCCTTGCAAGACAGCAGCAAACCCATTTTTGCCGAGCCAATTCTCTAATAAGTTTCAATGCCTCCTCAGAAAGTCCTGGGAGTTCCCATAAATTCCAGAAATTTTCCAAGCCATCATCCTCAGATCTCAACCTAGAACCAGGTTGTGGTGTTCTCCTGAAGGGCCTAGAAGGCTTTGAGGGAATACTGGTAGCAAAACGGGGTAATCCACCAGCATCTCCAATAGCATAGTGTACCATACTTGAGACTTCCAAAGTGGGGTCACGAGAACCGGGGAAGGTATTGACTTGCGGACCATTGCTGCTACCGGAGTAATCATCGAAAAGGGGGGAAAGGCATAGCCCTTCAAAGTCCTCCAGTCCTACCTGAAGGCATCCACTCCTGCAGACTCCGGCTCTTGATGCCAACTGAAAAAGGTCTCTAGTTGGGTATTTAATCTGTCTGCAAACAGGTCTACTTGACAAGGACTCAAGAGATCCATCAGTGTCAGGAAGACATTTCTGTCCAGACGCCAATTGCTTGAGTCCCTGTGATTCCTGGAGATCCAGTCTGCCTCCGCATTGATTAAGCCAGGAATGTGTTCTGCTTGCACTAAAATATTCTGTTTGAGACAGTAGTCCCAAAAGACCCTGGCCAAATCTTCTAAGTCCTTCAATTTCCCCCATAGTTGTGGACGTACCTCACTGCTGAGACGTTGTCCATCCTTAAGAGAATGTAACACTTTGCGGAGTTCTTTGTATTGGATTTTATTGCAAACTAGCCTGCTAGAAGCTCCAAACAGTTTATGTGTAACGACTTTTCTTCTTCCTCCCATAGGCCACCAGTAGAGATTGAACTACAGTTCGCTCCTCAGCCCGACAATCTTGCATCTGATTCTATCTCGAGGTCCGGGAGAGAACCAAAGATCGCTCTCCCATTCCAGGCATCCATGTTCTTGAGCCACCAAATAATTTCTTCCCTCGCCTCCTGGGTGAGGGATAACTCTTCAGAATAGTTCAAACCATTTCTTAGATGATTCGAATTCAGGCGTTGGAGTGCCCGATAGTTCATAGGGCCTGGAAAAATGGCTTTAATCATAGAGGACAAAAAACCTATAACTCTTGCAAGGATTCGCAGAGATATCTTGTCCAGAGAAAAGACGTTTCTTAATTCCTTTTTTATGCGCTTCAATTTTTCTCTTGGGAGGCTTATTTGACCTTGGACGGTGTCTATCATAGAACCTAGAAATTGAGTGATTTGTCTTGGGGTCAAGCAAGATTTTTGCATGTTTACCACGAAACCCAGGTCCTCCAAGAGATTTATTGCTAAAGAGGTATGGTCCGACATTCTTGATTTGACTTGATCCGTTATAAGGAGGTCATCCAGATATATAATTAGTCAAACTCCTCGTCTCTCAGGTAAGCTGAAACTGGTCTGTGAACCTTGGTGAAACACCAAGGGATGGAGGAGAGACCGAAGGGTAGGCATACAAATCCCAATTTCTTTCCACCCCATCTGAAACTGAGGTATTTTCGATGTTCTTCGCAAATAGGGATGGTTAGATAGGCATCTTTTAAGTCCAACCTTGTTAGCCAATCCCCAGGTTGGAGAATATCTCTTATTAGGTGAAGGCCCTCCATTTTGAAATGGTGGTATTCCACCAAATCGTTGAGACGTCTTAGGTTTATAACAGGTCTCATCCCTTTCTCTTTTTTGTACCAGAAAAAACGTTGCTTATAAAACCAGAGGAGTGATCCAGACATTCCCTGATGGCACCCTTCGCCAAAAGATCTCTTACTTCCTGCTCTACAAGGCTTGACAATTCCTGGTTGAATCTGATCAATTCTGGTATGTGATCTTGCATGGGTTCTCCTATAAAATCTATGTGATAACCTGAGACAGTCTGTTGTACCCAAGGGTCCTAAGTTATCCTTAACCAGTTTCCTGCAAATTGGGCTCGCCTCCCACCGATCTTTATAGGGGTAACAGAAGGGTCTTGACTTACCTGAACCTCTTGAGCGATGGTCACCTCGAGAACCTCTTCCTCGAAGGTTTTTGGGGGTAGAAGCTCGGGTAGTAGTAGTGGTTTGATGTAACACCTCTCTGAAATGAGGCCCTGGAGTTAGCTTGACCTCGGCCGGGGAATCTGCCTCTTGATCGCCTGGCCCTTCCAAAAACACGTCTATCGAAGACTCTCTTAATGTCCCTTTGGGACTTATCGATTGAATTAAAGGCCCCACGTATTTGGACATTTGTTTTATGAAATCATCACCAAAGAGCAGTCAATTAGCTTCTTGCCCACCTTCATTGTTGGCAAGTTCCACCACTTTAGGGTCTATTTTAAGGAGGATGCTCTTCCTTTTCTCCACGTTCAGGGTGGTGTTCGCCTTGCCAAGGAGAAACACCTCTCGTTGAATCCACTGTCTCAACTCTTCCATATTAAGTGGGGAATTATTGACGAAAGAGTGTTCGGTTAAGTCAAACGTTTTGGATAGAGGACCAGACAGATCAAGAAATCTGTCTTGGCACATGCGTAAGCCTTTATCAAGCCCTTTTGTGGGTCCCTCCCACCTTTGGAGATGAAGGCAATAACTTTAGGGTCCAGGTCTGGTGTATGGGCAATCTTGTTAGGGAGGGAGGGCCTAGGACATTCGGACCTACGACTCAATCTAACGTCCTTGGGGATCTCTTTCCTGAGCCAAAAGTGAAGATAATTGGCAACATGAAGGGCGGGGGACCATTCAGGGGATAAGGGGTGTTTTAGAAGGGAAGGGTCGAACATGAGTTCTCCAAATGGGCCGGTGAGTTCACCCAGAGCATAATCCTCCAAAATAATAAACTCATCCCCTTCCTCTGGGGAAAATAGTTCAGAATCCTCTGACCCAAAATCTGAGGAACAGCTCAGTTTCACTTCGGCACTCCCGAGGAGTCATCACATTGCACAACCTTATGTTTGCGGCATTGAGTTGGAGCTCTGAGAGATTAGATGGACCCTTAACATGGTCCCTATGTGTGTCCTTGACACAACCGATACTTAATGCCTTTGTGGTGTCAGAGAGTTTCCCTTTTTTATATGTAGGGTCAGTTGGTTGAAGGTTCTTACGCTTCCTGTTAGCCTTACCTCCCGTCTTATTACGTGGGTCCTCATTGGCAGAGTAAAACCTTTCCTAATCTGAGGCTTTATTTGTGGCCAGAGAGAATAGCTCTAGTTTTTTATCCATTTTACCTTCTAGGTCTTTGGAGAACCTCTCCAACATTTCCCTGAGTTTATCTTCAAGGGGTTGGGAGGTGGAGGGTGTGGGTACAACATTATGTTGTTGGGGGTCCATTTCAGAACAATGATGAGGCAATTTAAATATTAAAATTGAAGAAACTAGGTGTTAAAAACGAGTTAGGTAAGATTCAGGTCAAAGCGTGAGGAAGATTTTGCAAAAACAAGAAAGCCAACTGAAAAAGGAACAGTATCGAACTGTAGGCGAAGGAGGGCCGTTTTGAACACGCTGTCACGATTCGTTCCCTATGTTCTCGTGTCAACCACCAGGGGGCTGAACTGTGTGACTCTCCAGTGTACTAATATGCTTCCTGACACTCCCCTGCATGCATATATTTACTTCCAGCCATTTGGACACTATTTGGGAATTGACATCCATTCCCAATCCATGCCGGGTTTTGTGAAAGCCAGCCTGCTTAGACCTAAAGCCAGCCTACTCATGCCTGAAACTCCATTTCCCAGAATTCCCTGCTCACTGCTTTGTTTCCACCCCTGCAGGCCAAGGATGGGTGGAGGAATTCAGCTCACCTGTGGCTGGCTGCTGCTAGCCTGCTCACACCAGCTGCATGTGATTACTGTGAGCTCTTTTAAGCCCTAGCTCCCTTCAGGCAAAGGTTGGTCATTGTAGCTGTTTACCGGTGAAACCAATCCTTGGTTCCAGAGTTCCCTGAGCTTTTGCTATTCTTGTTTCCAGTGTTTCCTGAGCTTTACTTATGCCTTGTTCCTGACCTGCTGCTGTTTCCCCTGTACCTGAATTAGCACTGCCTGCAGTGCTACCTTGTTTCCTGAGTTCATGAGCTATAGTTATTCTTTGCTCCTGGGCTTATCTTTTTCTTGTTCCTGATTTGCACTGCTTGCAGTGCTCTCTTGACTCCTTGTTTCCTGAGCTGTAGCTATGTCCTGTTTCCTTGAACCAGTATTGCCTGCAGTGCTACCTTGACTCCTGAAGCTTTGGTAGTTCCCTGTTCCTGCACTGTCTACAGTGCTGCCTTGACATCTGAGCCTTAGCTCACTTCTTGTTCCTGCCCCAGCACTGCCTTCTCTGCTACTTTGTTTTCTTGATTCCTTAACCTGCACTATTCTAGTATACCCTTGTAGCCTCCCCTTCTGTATACCCGTTTCCAGTCCCTGCCTTGCTTCCCATTTCCTTGGTTCCAGTTCTAGTCTGCTGCTGTTCTATTCTGCTGTCTTACTTCTGTTACCTTGTATGTTTGTTACCTGCTTTCTGCCAAGTGTGCCCTGTCATTTCCTTCCTTTCCTGTTAAGCACTCCTCCTTGCTAGCTCCTTGTCTATTATGCTTGTGTTTAGTTCTACCCCTTTGCTGTTACTGCCTTGCGCGTTCCTGTTTGATCACCAGGATCCGTGGGCTCAGCTGACTACCTAGGTGGTGTTTCTTGTTCACTGTGAGTTTTGTCTTTGAGTTCTATTTATATCATCACTATAGGTATAAGTTCCACAGACCCTGCCTTTGCATGCATATCCTACATGTGGGTATTTGCAGTCAGTATCTGTAACAGCAATTGCGGGTAAGAAACTTACTGAGCTTCAGTCTTACCATGTGGAGCTCCTGAGTGCTTTACCCCATACCTCCTTTATTGTTAATGTTGTATTATATATATGTCTTGCACGTCCGTCCTGGGTGTTGTTAGTCTGAATGCTAAATTGCCTTGTGAGTGCCCTTCCTTTCTGAGTCTTACCCATTTTGTTCACTTGTACCGGCTTCCCCTTTGGATCCCTCTTTCTCCTCTGACTCCCTGTATGATCCTGGGTAGCACTGTACTCCTTTCTGTGTACGTCTTCTACCCAGTTCCCAGTCCTTGTCCAAGTCCCTGACTGTGTTCCCCACATAGTCCCGGACAGTCCCTGACACACGCAGGCTGAATAGGAAATAGCCCAATCAGCTAAGATGGCCGCCGAGACCATGCAAAAACGCAGTCCCGGCGGCTGAAGTCCGTCCTCTATTTCTGCAGCACGTTAAGGACGGCGTACCAGAAGAAATGGAAATTTGCGGGTTAAGATTTGTGCAAGGGGAAACGCGAGGCAAGAAGAGGGGAGAAACGAGTGGAGATCCGAGCCGCAGGATCACATCTTGGGGCTCCTAAGTGGTGAAGCGGTAACGCGGTGCATTAAAAACCCATGTCTCAGCTTGTGGGAAAGACACAGCTTGCGATCGCACGCCCGCATCCGGAGCATTGTCATAGCTCCTAGCAACGACGGCGTGCGACGCAAAGGATAACCATGTGTGGAGAAGTGTGGCTCAGGGGTTAGAGGCGGCAATCCTGGAAGCTGAGATCGGTCCTGGACCAGGGTTCAATTCCCCGCCTCGGATCTTGTGCTCAAAAATTCCACGGACTCGATAATTCTCGTTCCGGTGCCTACTCGACTCATGGGTTCACACTCTGCGACTCTGGGCAATAGCTTGCTTAATCTCCACTACGGCCCCTCGCGGCGGGATGCCTGGCTTTCACCTTGTGGATCCCTGCTGGGGTTATCTCACAGGGGAATACCAGGACGGGTTCCCAAGGCAAGCGCCTTGATGCCTTCGGGTGATACGTGCCCTATATAAATCGCAATACATTTACATTTACATGGAGGTTGCCAGGCAGTAGTGCGCAAGGGGGAGCGGTGAGAGTTAAGCAAAAACATGCAGAAAAAGGGGCATTGAGGGGAGAAAGAGAGACTAGACCCAGGGTGATAAAGGGCAGAGCATAAGATCTAAGGGGCAGTAAGGTTAAAAGCACAATCAAGACAGCAAGGGGTAACAGCACAAACAAGGGGGCAAGGGGTAACAGCACAATCAAAGGGACGTCAAAAGTGACAAAGAGCAGGTATATCAGACATATAAATGAAATTAATAATGAAAATACAACTCTAAAGACATATATGAAAGCAGAAATAGAGAGTTTTAGAGAGCACTTATCTCAGCTGCAGAAGTCAAAAAAAGAAGGATGTGTATCTGGTGTTCTGACCTTTATAGGGTTGGAATTTTCTTATGTCACAATACTCTTTGTTCTTTAAAGTGGCTGTGGTTGGCTAAATAAAGAAGATTGCAATAAGATTAGCCTCCGGTCTTGCCATAAAATTTACTACACCTGTTATTTGTGAACCATAATTTCTACAGCATAGCAAACACACTTCTGTTGTTCAGATATATTGAATTGCCAGCACCAGTTTCATCAGCTCCCATGCAGATTGTTGGTGTTCTAGCCAAAAACAATATTTTAGTGTTTTCTGGGCCCTCCTCGTTCCCTAGTAAAGAGAAATCCATGGTTGAGTCTACCAGATGTACATTCTGCTAGCCGTTTTTGGTGGCTCCGTAAGTCTAATGTCATCTTAATGTTATTCCGGGCTTGCCAAAGGTTAAAGCTACATACGGTGTTTCTCTTTAAGTTTCTTTTCATACGTTTCCTGTGTTTCCCTTAGCATATATATAAACACATCTTTCTGCAGTCACGAATATAGGCAAAAGCGTATCTCAAATGTGGAATTCCTGTTCTATGCATACAATTCTGGCATAAGTGCACACAATCTCGAATGGGTATATCTCTGGAAGGCACATGGAAACGATAGAAAAAAAACTCCGACCCCAAAAAAACACTATGGTATTTTAATACTAGCTGGATGCCAAGCTGTAAAAGTGTTTAATGTAGGATATTGTAAAATTCTAGAAATTTCATGACCTTAACAAAGTTAGCAAATTAAAAAAAAAAAAAACTTTAGTGGAAACTTCAGCTAAAACAGGTATCTCGGATAAAGGTAATTGCATTACATGCAAAAAATAAAAGACAACCACATCCATGAATTTCCTCTTAGCAGTATAATTCTGCTACAAGAAATCGTATTGGAGATTTTTTTTGCCTTGATATCTAGTCCTCCAAGTGAAGCGGAGACAAGTTTGTGAATTCTGCTTGAAACTTTACAATCTGCATGAAGAGCAAACTTTATCAACTTCACCTAACCTTGAATGTAACGTTTGAAGCATCACCCATTCCTAATATAAACATGAATTCGCAAACTATCCTACTTTAATAAATACAATCAGCGATGTACTTCATAAACCACTTAAAATGATGAGCGTAATTATGGATACTAGGAAAACACACATCAATATTTCTTAGGAACCCATAAAGAGAGCAACATGTAACCTGCGTTCACACCCGTGATGAAGTATTTGTTTTATAATCTTCTACCTATAATGTGAAAATAAACCAAGGTTAAAACATCTCTGTGTCAAAAAAGACAAACATTCCACACCAGCATAACTGGTGGTGGCAAAAACCTACAAAACCTACAAAGATATGAGGCAGACAAAAGAGGGTAATCAACCTTTGTCCGGTTGTTTCTCTACTGCACCTGATCGCCTCCTCCCTAAACCCTGTCCGGCTTCCTGTACCATTGCAGTCTCAGGGTGAATGCTGCCAGGTCAGCGCAAGGCCGGGCTGCACAAACAGGATATCTGTTGTCACCCGGACAGAGCCGACTGTCACATCCACTCCCTTCAGTATAGGCAGGAGAGTCCTCCTGTCCTAGTCCTAGGGCTAGAGCAGCCTGCGGCAGTAGCTATATGTGCGAACACCGCCTGTTTTCTGCAGGCCTCCTGACCCATAGCCATACTTTCTAGCCATGCCACACACCACGAGGCTAAGGAATTACTGCTTCTTCAATGTCTCCTGGTTCTGAACTCCAGCCAGCCAGTATCTGTTGATCAACTGCAGCGACTGTTCAACCATTGGCTCTCAAGGAAGATAGAGTGAGAATTCTTTTGCGGAGGTTGCCCACCCACCGATTGGGGGATGGAAGTCTAAGAAGAAGCTTTTCAATAAATACTGATTTTTGAAGTGGTTTATGCTTCCACCATTTATTTCCTGGAAACCTTTTGAGGGTCACACCTGTCAGAAATGAGTTCTCTTTTGGGATTGCTATTTCTTTGGACCCTGTAAGCTATAAGTGCATCCAGTAACTGTTATTGAACAAACTTTCTGAGCTTTCAGGTCCCCTACCACACATGTGGGGACCAAAAACTGCCAATCCTCCTGCATCAACGGCATTAGCCTCCTTTTGGCCACCTGGCCCCAACTAACCTATTCGCAGTCACCTAAATTTAGAGGGTAGTGTGCAGCCACATCAGTGCTCGGAATCTCTAACTGCGACCTCGCTTCACCTGTTTGTCAACTCAGTTTGTGAGATCCAAACACTAGCCTGTTTCAGTCCTTGAGGCATGCCATTTTACATCAACATTGCACCTTAAAGCGCTTTGTCAGCGACACTCTTGCCAAAGACTTTGAGTACTTACAGCACATACCAACAATTGTCACCCTGCATGTCTCAGGACCCTATCATTCAGGATAGATATGTATTACGCTCTCTGTGGGTTGGGGACTTTGGGTCAACTTTCAGTTTATTTGGTGCACTAATATATAGGCATTTATACAGTAACTATGTGTACAGATTGTGTATCATGAACTTCTTACCTTCTGAATATTTTGCATTATCTGCTTTTCCTCACCATAAATAGCATGATGAATAATGATTATATATGAAGGAAGTGGCACATCTAGCAGGAAGCATGAGTTGTAGTTTCTACTTCTGGTCTTGGTGATCTATTGTGGTAAAGCCCTATCTGATCATACATTTTTTCAGGTCCCTGCATTGAGCTACTGCTCATGTGTCAGCCTGCACATACCTGATTTGGGGCGCTATGTAATCCACCCTCCCTTGGACGCTCTTTTGTACAGCTATACAGGTCTAACCATGAACATAGAGACACATAGCCCTGCAGAGCATGTTACTAGCTAGTGATAGTCGGAGTGGAGGAAGAGTCCTGTTCCTGTTACTTCACAGTTACCACCATTCCCTTTATACACCTACCACATGAAGCATCATGCGCACAAATGTCCATTTGTGCTTCAACTCTGGGAGTGGTGAATGTTGTGTTTCTCAGCCTTTGGTGCATGCATGTCTGTGTTTACTGTTTGTCTGCACCATCTGCAATGATGTCACTCCACAACACCAAAATACTTATATGATTATTTGCCTTTCATTGCATATCCACTCATGAAAATGCATGTTCAGCACAGGGTGTAAGTGACGAAGGACATCACGTAGCCTCTCTTTATTCCTGTGCACAGGTATGTGGACTTTGGCCAGTGTTTATTATGCAAAAAGAACAATTGATGGACAGAATGCAGAACAATGTCAGACATTCACCCCAGTACAGATATTTGGGCCTAAATCCATTGTTTTTTTGCTCACCATGCCATTCCAGTTTGGACCCAGCCATATTCAAATCAGTCTTGACCCTGTGCCCAATGGGAACAGTCCAGCCCGAACTTCCAGGCCAGGTCCTCCCTGGACCGGAAACAAGCATCCTAGGACCGGTTTCAGGCTTTCAGCCCTCATCAGCCAGGATAGCTTGACTCCAGTGGTATGGTGAGCACAGGACCCATGTCTGGGCATCCCCGTCCCACTCGGGGTGGCAAATACAAAAAGCACAATTGATGGACATAATCCAGAACAATGTCATACATTCAGCCCAGTACAGAGATCTAGGCCTAAATCCATCGTTTTTTTTGCTCACCAAGCCATTCCAGTTTGGACCCAGCCACGTGCAAATCAGTCTTGACCCTGTGCCCTATGGGAACAGTCCAGTCGTTACTGGTCCCAGGATGCTTGTTTCTTGTTCAGGGAAGACCTGGCTTGGCAGTTCGGACTCGACTGTTCCCAAAAGGCACAGGGTCAAGAATGATTTGCATATACCTGGGTCTGAATTGAGGTGGCGAAGTGAGATAAAGAATGATGATGGATCTAACCCAGATCTGTGACTGGGGGTGAGTGTCTGAAAAGTTTCAGTGCTCCGTTCATCATCTCCTTGTGTTTGCTTTGTTCGCCTTAAGTTGGCAGGGTATGCCCAGATGTGGGTCCCTTGCTCACTTTGCCACTGGATTCAAGCTAGCCTGACTGATGAAGGGTGTTACCCAGAAACTGGTCTCAGGATGCTTGTTGCCGGTTCAGGGAAGACCTGGTTTGGCAGTTCGGGCTGGACTGTTCCCATGAAGCACAGGATCAAGACTGATTTGCAAATAGCTGGGTTTGAACTGAGGTGGTGAAGTGAGCTAAAGAATGATGATGGATTCAACCCAGATCTGTTACTGGGGTGAGTGTCTGAAAAGTTTCAGCCCTCTGTCCATCATCTCCTTGTGTTTGCAGTGTTTATTATGCCGACAGGAGCTTGCTTATTACAACAGTTATGTTCTATTTCCTTGTCTGTTATGTCGCCCCTGTAGGCATGCCTTCTCTATTGTTTCAAAAAATTCAATGAAATAAGTTGAATTGAAAAAATAGCGCTGCAGTTGTAAGTGGCGTAATGCCTGTGGGTACAGTGGGAGTGGCAGCGGGGGCAAGTTTGGCACCCCGTAAAAAAGAAAAAAAAATTGCAAACCCCAGCGTCCAGAGCGTGTCAGTGTTTATCCCGCAATAAAACGTCACCAATCCTTTGCACGTGCTCTGGATTTTGTTCATCTTAGCTATATAACAAAACTTAGTTCTATGGGTGCTTGGCAGTTAATGGTTTCCAATTTGGAATTGAATTTTAGTGGTTGCATGTGGAGCGTCGCCGAACTGGGCTGGACAACGGCTGCCTCTGTTCTGTTGCAGGCAGGCCACAGATGCGCTATGCCACATCCGTCCCCGGATGCACTTCTGAAAGCACCCATGCTCCTCCTTTTCTCAGCATCACTCACCTTTATTGGATGTCTGCATCAATAATACAAGTCGGAAAACATCTCTGTGCTTTAGGGTGAGACTAGGGGCCCCATGTAGGTAAATCCCATTTACCGATTTTGAAATACCGAATTTTACCGATTCGGTATTTCAAAATTGGTAAATGGGATGTAGGTCCCAACATCTGGATTCGTTACCGAATCCTTAACAATTCATTAATTACCGATTCGGTAAATACCGAATCGGTAATGCCCATTCATTCCTATGGGCTTTGAAGCCCATAGGAATGATTAGGCATTACCGAATCGGTATTTACCGAATCGGTAATTAATGAATTCACAAGGGTGCAGGGGGTGTCACTTTGACACCCTCTAGCACCCCCAAAACGGGCATGTGTGCAATGTGGCACACAGACATGCCCTAAGGGCACGTCTGCCTGTCACATGGCACATGTGAACATGCACAGATGTGCATGTACACAGGAATCGGTATTTTACCATGGATTTGTATTCCATGGTAAAATACCGATTCTGTAAGCCATGTGCCAATGGAAAATTGGCTACCCACATAGCATTTTCGGTAATTTTACCGAATCGGTAAATATTACCGAATCGGTAAATATTACCGATTCGGTAATTATTACCGAATCGGTACTTATTACCGATTCGGTAATAATAACGATTCGGTAAAATTACTGAATACGTGCACCTACATCTCCCTAGCCCTTTACCGATCGGAAACGGCCGAAAATCTGTATTTTCGGCCGATTCCGATCGGTAAAGGGCTACCTACATCTGGCCCAAAATCTCTAATCATAACTGTATTTACTGGGCAAGTGAAACGCCGCAGTATATCATAGTCACTGGACGAACAAAGAGTTTGTTCTCGGCCCCTTGAAATATGAGCAATCAAATGTACACAGCAGCCTTCATGCATAACCATAAGCCTGATTCACGTCAGTTACTTGGCACTGAATTCACACATATGTCTCATTCAGTTCAGTCTTCCGGATTTCAATCTTTTATTATCTATGTTTTATTCGTTATTAATTTGGCAAATGAGTGGAAATAGCAAAAAGTGAGCACATAGGAAGTCGACAGCCTGACATGTTATCAAGTTTAACACTTTACTTTTGTTTTGACGCCGAGGATTCACAGCACGCTTCATCCTGTAAACAATTCACGTATGAAATGCATTTGTCTCGTGGCAATCGGGTATTCGGCTCTGGAGTGAATGCTTGAAGCAAAGGGACGTCGAAATATTTTAGTGGGGCCAAATGAAGGGTGGGGCAGGGAAGATAAGAACAGAAACTATATGTAATTTACTCAAAGGCCAGTTAGTAGGTTCACTCCAAAAATCATATATTTTACCCTGTTTTACAGAAAACAAGGAGCAGATCCTACAGACCTAAACAACGTTTGACCAGTATGTAACATCTCGTTTACAACAAAAGTCCAGGAGTAGTATGTTGACTATCGGATCAAGACCTTTATTTAGGAAAATGATCTATTTGATCCGGGGCAGGGCTGGCTGTAGAGGGCATTGGGCATTTCCTCGGGAGGCTGGAAGGGTGAGGGCTGGGGTTTTGCTACAGTAGGGTCCAGTTTTCTCACGGGGAAAGGGCCTGTAATAAATGCAGCAGTGCTTCACACTTGCAACCCCTGCCCCCCACCCCTCGGGGGGACTGGTCCACCAAATAGCCAGGACTGCTTTGGGTTCCCAGTCCGTCCCTGGTTTGATAAAACGCAGTCAGGCTTCTCCCCTAGTTGCACTTATTGTTACGAATAGTTGAAAACGCTTTCTGTATCCTAGGCCATGGTGAATCCTGCCTACTTAAACTTCTAGACTTTTCAGCTTCCTTTGTCACAGAGGGTCATGCCACCCTCCTCCACAGTTAAGGAGTGAATGGGGTTGAACGGAATAGTCCTTGACTGTTTCTCATCACGCCCGGAAAATCAGAACGTTTTAAGATGGGCAAAATTCTAAAACAGCCCAAATCCCTCAATGATCTTTTCTCTGTGCCATGCCAGGTTCTTCTCCACATGAAGCCTCTGGCTTCCACCATCACTCCAAAATATTACATCCCTTTTATGCTGACAATACTAGCTGGGACTCTCCTCTCCAGAATACAGAACTCATGTCCAAAATACTTGAGAATATGCACTCCTGTATGTCAAATCTTGTGAAACCGAACCCACTCAGAACAGAATTTCTAGTGAGTTCCCCACCTAACTATTCTTCTTCGATTCAACTTTAAAGTGCTCTGCTATCCACTGTGTCTTGTTCACATATCTTCTTGTATATCTTTTTTTTATCCTATTGGCGATTTTGATGTTATGCTAATCTACCAAGCAATAAACAGGTATAAGGTGTCCAGGGACAGCACAGTGCGAAAAGGAGGGAACGCAGGGAGTATGTCTCAGAAACATCTGAAAATGGTGACGGGAGCTGATTGTGGGTTTAAAAGTCAATGGCATGTGGCCTGTGCTTTAGCCAATCAGTTCTGTAAATTTAGCATGCCTGGAACTTCAATAGTTGATGGTGGACCAACTGATGTACTCCTCTTTTTTCTGGTTAAGTTTCTTTTCTTGCTGCTAAAGCCTGCTTCCCTAATGTTATTTTCCCTGAGGTTTTCCAGACAATTTGGGCTTCCTTTAATTAATTGAAATTTTCACTCCTGATTTGCGATCAGCCCACGTGTTTGATTTAGAAACAATAAATGAAATCAAGTCAGATGTGTTAACTAATGTTCTGAAGCAGTTTGTAGGACCTTTAAAGTGAGGCCCCCTAGCCATCGTCCTGACCATGTTTCCTCAACTGAGCTGTTAATGGATTAAGACGTGCCACTTCAGTCTTACTTCCAAAGGTAAAATCGCAGGCACATTCTTATGAGGAAATACTGACACTGATTCTGTACTGCAAACCAGCATGTGAAAATGCAATTTCTTGAGAAAATTGCGTTTTGCACTATTGCTAATATGTGAGGTCATAAGCAGTGCATTGCAGGGACACGAGTTATAGTTAGCTCAGCAAACTATAACGGCTGAATTTCTCAGTTTTTTTACGAGTGAAATATCATTCTAACTATAAAGTCCCTGTAACTTTTGGTTTTTGTCTGTGAATATCTAAGCTTTTTTAAATGCTAATTTCTAACTATAACATACCTGAAACCAAACAGTCCTAACAGTTCCACCAGACCCTCTTGGGGCAGTGCACTTCCAGGTGCGAGAGCTGATATCCATGTATTGCCTCAAGATGGCAGACAATTTAATTTTTTGAAATCAGCATCTGAATATCACATACCTGTGAGTTCACTGTTCTTTCCCTTGGTGGATTTGAGGTGAATATACATAAGTCTATATTCCCCAATATACCTCCTCTCCGCCTCTAAGCAAGACTTGCATGAGTTCCCACAGTTTGAGTACTTTTTATTAATCTGTATAATTTTTACATTGCTCATATATCACTTTGTGGTCATTACCCATTAGAAGATTACTCATGGAAGGATGATATGCTGCTGTTACCAAGGTTACATGAATATATATGTTTTTTTTTTTTTTTTATTTTACCTCATTTTGATTGTTTGCTCATTTAGGGCATGTCATTGTTGGTTTGGTAGTATGGTGATATTAGATTGCAATGTGATATAAATGCAAGGCAATATAAAAAAAATTAGTCATCTATTAACTGAATGTCCATTTAACCTTGTATTGTATTAATTGATCTAAAGGCAAAATGGTGCACATGATGTTCTTTGGGTATAGCCCTTATAGGACCTAACATTATTTAAAAGAAAGCTGCAAGTGACAGAATGTATATGGATATCATTTTATATGTAGAACTATTTGCCCAACAAGGGCCCAATTATGTCTGATGATCCAAGTGGTGTTGTTTCAATAGTGTACATTCCAATACTGAAACACAAAGGGTGCAATAAGGACTTAATCATATAATGATTCAAGGTTAATTTGTCCTTTCACTTTATATAGTTTAGAGGCAACCTTGTATACATAGAGTCATTTGGATATAGCCTGTATAGGATTTAATGGTCTAAAGAAAGCAGTTGGCGACAGAATGAAATTGAATATAATTTTACATGTCAAAATATTTGCCCATCCAGGGCCCAATTATGCTTGAGGATGTGCGTGCTGATGTTGGAACAGTAGAAAATTCCAATACTTAAACACAAAGTATACAACAATGAACTTGAATTGCAAAAATAGGAACCATGTACTATGTAATTTTGATAGTCCTAAAATTGCCGCTCTGAAGGCAAAGGAAGGTGTTGCTTTGTAAGTTTGTCTTTAATATCAAGTTAGAAGTTGCTAACCAATGAAATGTTACTTAATTGTAAATAATTGGCCGCTTGAAGCTAAACACGCCGACATTGACAAAGGCGCTCAGCTAAAACTTGTCTGTCTGGGTTTTTTTGTCGGTTCTTAATTAAATGACTTTAATTTATCCTGTGAGTGCAAACCGCAATTCTCTGTAGCTGATATTAATTCTGTGATCCATCTTCATGAGATTGAGATATACATACATATATATATATATATATATGAAATAGAAACATCGCATGTGGTGTCTTCAATTGTGGGAGCACTTTCATTTGGAATATTTAGTGGCCTGCTCTGGTTACGAAGATACCTCACTGCTGGAAGGCGGATCCTTGCGCTGTGAAGTTCACAGTGCATTCATGGAGCTGTTACCAGTTTCGCGAGGTAAAAGAAATGCAACATCCAGCTGTGACCAACCAGCGACCCAACTGGATTGAATTAAAGGAGGAAACTGTACAGCGGCACCACTATGGACTTAACAAGTTAAACTACAAGACCCAGAGTGCACTGAGGCACACGCCCAAGGGCGTGGGACTACATAAATAATCGTAGGTGCGAGAGATTTTGCATAGCTGTACTTTCACCAAGAGGCCAAGCCAGTGAAAAAAGGGAGACCTGAAATGGGTATGGCGGATGGCCGATTTTACGCGGGGAAGCCGCACCTGTTCATGCTGCAGCTTGCCAAGCAATAAATGGTGAAATTGAAACATTGCATGTGGTGTCTTCAAATGTGGGAGCACTTTCGTTTGGAATATACAAATATATATATATATTATTAAATGACTTGTTGTATAGGGTCTTTTAAAAACAATTTTAACATATTTATATGTTATTTATTGTGTGCATTAGTGTCACGGATTAATTTTGCTATATGTATATATTTTTTAGTTGTATTGAGTACATAACTTCATGCTGCTAGCTCATTTTTGCACAATCCAAACGCATTTATGCGGGTATAAATGTGCGTTGTCATTTGAACAAATAGAAAGCTTTTTTATGTGCTCAGTAAAATGTGCTGCTAAGTGTATAAAAGGCCGTTTTTGCAAAGCTATCGATTTTGTGCACATGTAAAAACACCTCACATTAGAAGTCTATTTTCTATGTTTACCTATAGAGCACGTGGTGTTATCATGAATGAAAAAAATGAGTGTGTGCCCTATTTAAAGTGAACACTACTGCATGTCCGCTATGTGATCAAGGGCAGTCCCTGCCCGAAACGCGTCATGCCTACCTGAACTGCGAAATGGATAATAAACTTTTGCTGTTAACACTCTGCAAGCCGTGTGGTGGTCCGTATCTTCTGTGGTTTCAGCCTGGGAAGCAGAAATTGATA
Organism: Lissotriton vulgaris; assembly: GCF_964263255.1. Classification (NCBI taxonomy): domain Eukaryota; kingdom Metazoa; phylum Chordata; class Amphibia; order Caudata; family Salamandridae; genus Lissotriton; species Lissotriton vulgaris. Next base: position 1,477,389,960 of record NC_141685.1, read on the forward strand.
CATATATAGGGGGCAAACTTCCCACTAGTCACCACCTGATGAACATTATGGGAACAAACTTAAAACACTAATGAGCCGGCATGCTGCAACCTCCTCACCCGTCAGATGCGAACAGCCCCCCTTGAGAAAGGTCTGTGAACAGACCGAAATGCATTGGGCAACGTTTGGCTGTATTCTGCAACTTGGAATTAAAGCTTTCCACTTCACCCTCAGTGTGCGACTCACCTTCTTTCTTTGGAAGAAACTCAGGCATATTGAACGGCTGGTCCTGCCGTCGAGAACGCACCGCCAACAAAGGAGCTTTCCGTTTCTGCCCACACCCTGGACCAATCTTTTTCGCTGCGTGTAGCAAATGTTGGGCAGGGAAAGCCGCCAGGGACCGGACTCTGGAACTGGCCCTCTTTTCCTCAAAAATAGGTCAAAAGAGGTGAGAGTGTCCCTTGCGAGAAACGAAACTGAAGTTTCACAGCATCGCTCCCTCATGGAGTATGTACGTGGCTGAAGGCGGACTACACCAACCAGCATGCCTCATTGTCCCTGCCGACTGCGGAGCCCACCAGGGGGCAAACTTCCCACTAGTCACCACCTGATGAACATTATGGGAACAAACTTAAAACACCAATGAGCCGGCATGCTGCAACCTCCTCACCCGTCAGATGCGAACAGCCCCCCTTGAGAAAGGTCTGTGAACAGACCGAAATGCATTGGGCAACGTTTGGCTGTATTCTGCAACTTGGAATTAAAGCTTTCCACTTCACCCTCAGTGTGCGACTCACCTTCTTTCTTTGGAAGAAACTCAGGCATATTGAACGGCTGGTCCTGCCGTCGAGAACGCACCGCCAACAAAGGAGCTTTCCGTTTCTGCCCACACCCTGGACCAATCTTTTTCGCTGCGTGTAGCAAATGTTGGGCAGGGAAAGCCGCCAGGGACCGGACTCTGGAACTGGCCCTCTTTTCCTCAAAAATAGGTCAAAAGAGGTGAGAGTGTCCCTTGCGAGAAACGAAACTGAAGTTTCACAGCATCGCTCCCTCATGGAGTATGTACGTGGCTGAAGGCGGACTACACCAACCAGCATGCCTCATTGTCCCTGCCGACTGCGGAGCCCACCAGGGGGCAAACTTCCCACTAGTCACCACCTGATGAACATTATGGGAACAAACTTAAAACACCAATGAGCCGGCATGCTGCAACCTCTTCACCCGTCAGATGCGAACAGCCCCCCTTGAGAAAGGTCTGTGAACAGACCGAAATGCATTGGGCAACGTTTGGCTGTATTCTGCAACTTGGAATTAAAGCTTTCCACTTCACCCTCAGTGTGCGACTCACCTTCTTTCTTTGGAAGAAACTCAGGCATATATATATATATATATATATATATATATATATATATATATATATATATATATATATATATATATATATATTACCTACTGGCGATAGCCAGTAGGTATATATAGTTAGGATTTTTTCTCTATGGAACTTTTGAAAATTCTATGTCTAATAACTTTGGCGTTTGTGGACGGAATCGGCTGAAATTTTCAGGAAAATGGCACATTTTGTTTCTGAGCAGCCCCTGAAAATTTGGGGGGTTTCGTCAAGGGGGGGCCGAGAAAAAAGGGGGGTCCCAAAATGCGTTTTTCCCATGTTAATTTCCATAGGGCGTTTGGCCTCACTTTGAGCTCGAACGGCTGAATGGATTTCCACGAAACTTGGCAAAATTGTAGGGACTGTTAGCCCGATGTGCCTTTGCTGGGTCTCAATATATGTGCTCCAGTGGATTTTGAGAAATTAACGTTTTAAAAAACAGATATATCTGTGACAGCGTCCTGGATAGCGCTCCAGATCGCGTACTTTTCGCGTAACGGAGCTTTGCCAAGCGAAGCTGATTGGCTCTCCGGTGTCTGTCAACATTCTAAACAGTCCGGAGTGGCCGCCATCTTGTCTCTCGGTAGGATCGAGAGACAAGAGGAGGAGAAAAACGAAGGGGGAATTTAATGAAAGGGGGCAAGGTAGACCCCTCTTGACCCCCTAGGAATGATGTTGGGGTTATTAAAGGGTCCCGTGGGGAAAATAAAAAAAATTTGATTTTTCACTGTAGAAGCGCTTCCCGGTTCGCGAACCGGGCCGCAAACTGGTAGCGAAACGGGAATTCGCCATTTTGTGTTTCGGTTTAATTAAATTACAGGGTATAAGGGGGTACGGGAGACGTATCCTGACCCCTTATGTTTTCTGAGGGTGGCTGAGGAGGCTCATATATGTTGATACATGTCTTCCAGCGGCTGTGCGTGAGCGTTTTTTTTTTTTGCTGCGTGACGTCTGTTAACGTTTGATTCGATGGAAATCAGGAACTGTTGACCGCCATTTTGTCACTGCGAGTAAATATTTTGTTAAAAATAATTGTTATAAATTAATCCTTATTGATAAACATTGTCTGCGCCATCCTGCCTTTTTTGCAATGCCACACTTTTGTCGAGCACGGCAGCCATTTTAGATGCCTTGACCAGACCCACTCTCTGCACGCCGCCGATCCTCAGCATGGCTCCCCACCCTCGCAAGCATCTCCCCCACGCACTGGTCACCCCCGCTCTCTCTCTCATGCATGGGCCAGAAACCTCCTCCCATCTGCGCTGTTCTTCTCTGAGAATCACACCCTGTGCCCGCCCGACACCTCCCTTTCACCCTATTCACTACCGCACCCTCTGACACTCCTCTTCCTCTGTGTCTGATTGTCCAGGCCGGTCCCAGGCTTATCACCTAGCCCTGCAGATGTAGTTTATGGCCCCAGCTGTAAAGAATCACCCCTCTTCAAAGGAGTTACAGTAGATCAAGGCCCCCACCCGATGAGATCCGTCACACCACACGCGTTCCTACTATCTGATAACCATCCTGTATTGTGCTTGGGGAGGGGATTCTCACTGTGAGGGTGTGTGGGTCCGAGCCTGAAGCGGAAGATTCCAGGGATGCCTCTTTGTACATCAAAGTTTTTACAATTATGTGTCACATTAAAAATATGTAGCACTCCAACAAAGTAGTAGGATTATAAAACTTTAATAACTTATAAATATATACAACGCAAAAAAAACAGTAAATACATTTAAACATTTTTTTGAAAAAAGAAGCAACAATGGTCAGTAGCTGTATTTTGTGCGAATAGTCCCAAGGCAGCACAACGTGCTGAGTTCTGGACGGCACCCAGGTCATGTTACCTGGGTGCCGCACTGGTTTTTGGTATCCTACAATGCAGCTCCAAAAAACGGCGTGGGGCGTCCCGGGGGGTGCGGGGGGAGGCCTCGTCAGTAGCGGTCTGTTGTGCGAATAGTCCCAAGGCAGCAGAACGCGCTGAGATGTGGATGGCACCCAGGTGATGTCCAGTAAGTTGCTGCACTGGTTTTGGTATCCTACAATGCTGCTCCGAAAAACGGCGTGGGGCGCCCCGGGGGGGGGGGGAGGCAGCGTGAACGGGCCTCCCCAGGTGGAGGCTCGTCTACTGTAGTGGGGCGCCCCTTTACCGTTTCAGTTGCCATTCCGCCCGCTTTTGGTACACTATGCCAAAATCCACCATTCAGCTGAGTTGCGCCCACTCTTGCGGTTCAGCGATAGGCGGCTGCCACAGGACTCTCAAAATGGCGGCAGGCTCTTTCCTTTTTGAGCCTGGTCCACTAAAATGGCCCTGGGACACCTTGGAACTCGGACGCTTGTCTGCTAGATCTTGGACCCCATTCTCGAAAGCGTCCCCTGAGCCTTGAAGATTCTACAAAAGTCTTGGGGGCCCCCGACTCCTGCAGGCTTCCGGTGGGGAGCGGCTGCCATGATTGCTCGCGGAATGACCACGACGGAGCCACAAGATGGTGGTGCTTTCATGCTGACGCCAGCTTCAGTCTGAAACATCCAGAAACAAGGTGGGGCTTTCATCGTTTGGGGAAAAAAAAATGTTTTAATCCAATGAAAAGTGTTATTTTTAGGTCATATGATCAAGCCTTCCATCATTAGGAAACCAAAAGTAAAATGAACCAATGAAAAGTTTTATAAACAAGTCACATGACCTGTCATGCGGCATAGGGCTATAAAAAGCGTAGAAAATCTGTTGGCACGTGAGGCGGCGTCAGTAGCGGACCGATGTGCGAATAGGCCGAAGGCAGCACAACGCGCCAAGACCCGGATGGCACCGAGGTGGTGTCCAGCAAGTTGCCGCACTGGTGTGGCCATCCTACAATGCTGCGCCGAAAGTCGGCGTGGGGCGCCCCGTTGGCCTGTGAGGTCGCGTCAGTCAGTGGGGGCTGTTTGAGGATCTGACTGCATTGGAAAGCAATGTGATGCTGTGCGTCGCCCCCAAGATGGAGGCTCCTCGGCTGCAGTGGGGCGCCCCTTGGTGTTTCACTCGCTATCCAGCTGAGTTGCGTCCGCACTTGCGGCTACAGTAGGCCGAAGGCAGCACAACGTGCCGAGATCTGGATGGCACCGAGGTGGTGTCCAGCAAGTTGCAGCACTGGTGTGACCATCCTATAATGCTGCGCAGAAAGTCGGCGTGGGGTGCCCCGTTGGCCTGTGAGGTGGTGTCAGTAGCGGACCAATGTGTGAGTAGGCCGGAACCAGCACAAGGCGCCAAGATCCGGATGGCACCGAGGTGGTGTCATAGTTGAGAGTTCTGAGCAGCGCTTGTAACACTGTCTGAAGCTTATTTGCACCTGCTGCAGCTTCACTATTGCCCTGGTGTGGCCAAAGATCGCCCATGATATAGGCGGCCGGCTCCCGGGGTCCGGCGGAACTTTTTTCCTTTTCCTTTCTGCATCTTGTCCCAAAATCCGTTTGACCTGAAGACACGACCAGGTCCCTGAATGTGTGCAGGGGGACGCTATTGATTGAATCAAAATGGCGGCTTCACACAAAGCTGACTCAAGCGTTGCTGCTGATGCTATACAGACAAAAACTGGTTTTCAGTTTGTACATTCTTCAGGATTTTTCCATCCAAAATGGCGCCGGTATAAATGGGACTCGTAACTCCTTGTTGTGTACTGGTTGCACAACCTTGATATCACGAGATACGTATGCAGTTTTGAAGCACATGGCGGGCGGGGACGAGAATTGATTGAATATTTCGACATCCCTATTGATATTAAGTTCTGATGTGTTATTGATTACTGTACTATTGAAAGTTCGAATTAACGTCACCCATGGTACTTGCCCGCAAATGTATATCTAGATAATTTTATTGTAAGTGGCCCTGTCGTATTTTAATTACAAAATGTACGTCCACCGATTCCGCAACTGTTAGACACCTTAGTTCTTGCAACCTAATGGCCCGCTCGTTACGTTCCTCTACAGTGTAAATGTCTCCTCATCATATACGATTCCAGTTTGCTCCATGGCCGGCCCAAGTGGTTATAGGCCCGTATTTGTATACTGACATTTTCACAATAAAGGTTTTTGAAACAAAACATGGTAGTAGTATTTACATTGGTAAAGTTTTTAATTTTAGTCACTGTTTTCGAATCAGTAAAAGGCAAGTGAAATAAAGCAGTCCAATTACATGACGGATAAAAGGTATAATACGCAGGAACGCAGTAAAGATAAATGGTCAAGGGCTGTTGTGTTTTCTACTCCTGCAACATAAAGTGATCGATAAGAATCTGATATTCATGCGTATCGGCGACTGAGACAGCAGGCCGAGCCTCTTTTGCTCAACGGCTCCGTCATGGGACGAAGAAACGCCCTTTTTCTCGAAAAAGGAATATATTTTACTTGCAGGACAGTTGTAAATTTTCCGGGAAAGTACATTAGCCTGGAACATTATAACATATATGTTTAAGAAAAAATAATGTTCGAAAGCAATAAAAAGCGTAATTTTTAGGTCATATGACCAAGCCTTTCATCATTAGAATAACAAAAGTAAAATGAACCAATGAAAAGTTTTATTAACAAGTCACATGACCTGTTATGCTTACGTTACGCGCTGCGCGCCGCGCCCCGGATCGCTTCCGGGAAGCTGCGCTTTGCGCACCGGAGCACTTCCGGGTGCGCTAACGCGGCGTGTCATATAACGCATTACGTGACAACGTAGGTCCAGAATATAGTCAAAATGTCTCCACCAACCAGCGGTCGGAACACAACCCCTTTCAGCAGTCTAAAAAGTTCTGTTAAATGACAACAGAAGGGACAAGCAACAAGAACCATCAGTCAAAGAGGGGAGGGCAAGTTCTTCTCTACCGGGTCACGTTGGGGCGCTACCGGAACTGATCGAATTGGTAGTCTACAGTGTTTCTGGATGTTTCAGACTGAAGCTGGCGTCAGCATGAGAGCACCACCATCTCGTAGCTCAGTCATGGCCATTCCACGAGCAATCATGGCAGCCGCTCCCCACCAGAAGCCTGCGGGAGTCGGGGGCCCCCAAGACTTTTGTAGAATCTTCAAGGCTGAGGGGACGCTTCCGAGAATGGGGCCCAAGCCCTAGCAGACAAGCGTCCGAGTTCCAAGGTGTCCCAGGGCCATTTTAGTGGACCACTCCCAAATCTGAAGAGCCAGCCGCCATTTTGAGAGTCCTGTGGCAGCCGCCTATCGCTGCATCGCAAGAGCGGGAGCAACTCAACTACATGGTGAGCGAGACACTGTAGTCGCAAGAGCGGGCGGTAAACAGCTGAATGGCGGAAGAGGCACAGTGTAGCAAAAGCGGGCGGAATGGCAACTGAAACGGTAAAGGGGCGCCCCACTACAGCGTGTCTTCAGGTCAAACGGATTGTGGGACAAGGTCCAGAATGGAAGAGTCATCAAAAGGCAAAAAGTTCCGCCGGACCCCGGGAGCCGGCCGCCTATGTTGGGGGCGATCTTAGGCCACACCAGGGCAACACGACTTGGGGAGGGGGCAGGAGCCAAGCGCCCCTCCCAGTCCGCGCCACCACACCGTATGCTGAAAATCTGAAGCCATCGTTCTACAAACTCTCAACCAGCCTTGGATGGAAAAATCTTGAAGAATGTACAAACTGAAAACCAGTTTTTGTCTGCATAGCATCAGCAGCAACGCTTGCTATCAGAGTGCATGAGTTTCATGCTCGATCGATTGAGCTAGCCGGATCAGGCAACAAAAAGTATAAAATAGTTATGTAAATAGTTATTTAATAAAATGTTTTACCCTGTTACTTTGCTGGTGTGTTGTATATATTCATAATATTTGCATAGAGTTCATCGTTATTTTGGGCGGGGTGGGTGGCGGAGCCGAGCTGTCTTGCAGCCATCATGGTGTGGAGCTCAGTTCATCTCACTAGTTTCGTATTTCTCATGAAGGGTTGTTCCTAATGTTTCTATTTTAGCGAGGTCAAAAAGAGATCCCATTAGTGGCCTACTGATTTTGCTCTATTACTTTTGTTTTTTTACACGATTTTTCACTATCTGCAAAGACTAAACAGAGTATTGCGACTCTGTGCTTGTTTGTAAATAGAGAATGAACCAAAGAGAATCAATTCTAAAACAGTAAATGCTTGGATAACAATCAATCAAATGGAGAGACAAGCAGGCACGACGGATTACAACGGGGGCAAAGGCCTGCGTTAACTACCCTTCACTATCTGCAAAGAGAGAGTACTACTAAGAGAAAAGAGGGGGGGGGCAGCGTTCAAAGCACATCAGCGTGCATAAACACGAAAATGTTTTAACCTATCACGTACTTGACATTTGACAGCTTTTGATATTTGCTATTAAAAAACCATTGAAATTCACTGAAAAAACCATAGGTTATAGACCATATATAGTTAGAAATTAGCATTTACAAAACCTTGAAAATTCACTGAAAAAACCATAGGTTTTAGGCCATATATAGTTAGGGATTAGCATTTACAAAACCTTAATTTACTCGCACAAAACCATAGAAATTCGCATATATAGTTAGATGCAATAACTATATATCGCGCACCCGCAATCCACTGATGATGATGTCACATATTACATCATTCATGACATGGTCAGTGACATCACTGATGACATCACTGATGACATCTCAAATGACATCACTGATGACATCTCAAATGACATCACTGATGACATCTCAAATGACATCACTGATGACATCACTGATGACATCTCAAATGACATCACTGATGAAATCACTGATAACATCTCATTTGACATTACTGATCACATCACTGATGATATCATTCATGTGATAATACGATGAACCTCTTCAGACTCTAATATAACCTTAGATACAATCAGTGTAAACAGACACTCACAGACTGTCACTCATCCATGGAGTTACTCACACACCTAGTCAGTCATGCAAAGAATCAATCACACCTCCATTTCCTCAACTATACAGTTATACACACCTTACTTAATCAAACATATACTAACACATATTTACTCTCTTATACAATCACTGATACAAGTTCACAATGATCCATACAGCCACTCAAACATTCACTGGCTCTTATGCACAGTTATTTATATATATATCAACTCTTACATGTACTGTGTTTTACATATGTACTTACTTTGACATGTAGCACTGAGAAATCCAATCACTCACAAATACACTCATGCAGACAGTCAACCGCCCATACAGCTGTTTCCACATGCACTTTTGAACCCATACATCTAGTGAATCAACTGCTCACACATCTATGCACAGAGTCACTACCTCCCAGCCACCCCCACACACACACTCACTCTCCCATACAAATATTTGGGCAACCAATCAATAACCCATATAGTTACTCATATGGCTACTGATCAACACATGCAGCAGTTTACAGAACTACAGAAATAATGATGCACAAATTAAGACAGTTTAGTCACTAACCCATGCACTCAGTGAGACACATTTAATCATTCTCTCATACAGTCAGTCATGCACCTACTAAATCCTTCATCCAAACACTTGTACATCCACTCATTCTTCAATATGTAAGACATATTTTAACTTTACAGAAACATACAGTCACTGGATGTTGTCATCAGTGATGTCATCAGTGATGTCATTTGAGATGTCATCAGTGATGTCATTTGAGACGTCATCAGTGATATAATCAGTGATGTCACTGGCCATGTCAAACTATATATGCGAATTTCTATGGTTTTGTGCGAGTAAATTAAGGTTTTGTAAATGCTAATCCCTAACTATATATGGCCTAAAACCTATGGTTTTTTCAGTGAATATATATATATATATATATATATCTCCTCCACCCTGTGCCACTGCTTTACTTCCAAACCCACTCTATCTCCCCTCCACTAAGCGCAAGCATCTGATCTCCTGAGCTACGTGAGACAAAAAGACAAATTACTTAAGTTGTTCAGAAGCGCCTGTGGAAATGATAGCATAAGATTAAATTCTGGTTTTCAGCATGTCCTGACCTTTGTCCTAAAAATCAGGAGGTGTATTCAACATTAAGGAAAGCATTGAGATGCAAGGACAGTGCTTTGAAAACTAGGATTGTCTGGGGAAAGCCGGGACATGTGTATCTGGATACAAGATCAGCACTGCTTCAGTAGTACAGTTTATACAAATCCTTGGTGAGGCTTTGTTTTCTTTAAATTGTCACAGGAGATGAGGTTCATTACCCCATAAGGTTCAATTTCAATTTGCCTTGCGAGTGAGATCCTGCTCCCCAGCGTACAGCAAGATGGAGCGGGCTGCGCTGCTGCATTATCTTCTCTCCCGACTTATAATGGCGCAATGCGTAAATGTTTGCCGGCTCATCATTCACAGAATTGTTTGGGTCCTTGGTGACACTTGGAGATCCCTCCGCTCTCTTGTAGTTCCATCAATTCTGTACCTGACCAGTTCCTCGTGGAATGCCTCTATTTACTGCCATACTGTGAAAAAGCGACTGCCACACTCGTGTAAATACATTCAACTCTTGCCCGCTTACCTATTCAGTGTGCCAAGCACAGACGGAGAAGAGAGTAGCACTTGGAAAATTGAAATGGGAAATCTTAGTTTCAAGGACGTTTGGAGAGTCACACTTCAGTGCTACCAGTGATTAATTGCTTACCTCTGGACTTGAAATATAGTAGCAATAAAGGTACATTTCTAAAGAAATGCCTCCCCTTCCTTCTATAAATCTCTGGCTAGAAATCCATGTACTTTCTTTTTGTGAAATACATCCAGTAGACATAAGTGTTCTGTCAATAGTTTCCACGTACAGCAGTAATTCAGGAACAGGCGGGAAAAAAAATCATGGTGCTCAGGAGAGGGTGATTGATACGTTAAGGGCAATAAGATCTATATTTCAGAGGTACAAGTAATCACAGTAGAAAGTAGGTAGATAACTGTGAGCCTTATTTAGAGTTTTGTGGTCAAAACATGGTAGATATCCCATCCGCCATATTACAGGTGTATTAGACCCCGTGGCACTCCTAATATGGCAGACTGGATATCCGCCATGTTATGACCAAGTATCCTGCCTTCCTAAGTCTGAGTAAGGACCTTTATTTGGAAAAGCAGAAATAAACAAGTGTTGGAAATGGAATAGGGCTCACATTTGCTTGAGTTGTAGCTATTAGCATTGTAAATTATGCAGGGCCAGATGTGCAACTTATTTTACCAGTCGCAAATGGAAAATCGGGCCATTTGTGACAGCTAAAATGGGTTGTAGTAAGTACAGACCCTATTTTGCTAGTCGGCAACCTATCACTGACTTGCAAAATAGGGTTTACGAGTCGCTATTAGGAAGAGGGGTGCCAACGGTGTCCAGTTTACCACGTACTTCAAGCCACAATCAGTAAGGGGTCCCCAGGGCACCCCTTCCCCTTTGTGAATGTATGGGAAAATATTTATGTAAGAGTAGGCAGTGGTCCCAGGGACCCCTGCCTGTCCTTAAAAAAGTAAAAGAAAACTTTTCATTTTTTTCTTTTAAACCCATCCTGTTTTCCTTAAGAAAAATGGTCTGCGTGTGAAAAGAAAAGATGCTTTATTTTAAAAGCAAACACAGACATGGTGGTCTGATGTCCTTAGTAGGCCACCATCCCACTGGTTGTAGACCATTCCCAATGGGTCACAAATGCGACCTGCCTCCTGAATATTGATGAGGCAGGAAAATTATAACCCCATTGGAAATCGCTAAATATGTCTGAGACACGTTAGTACATTCCGCTGTGCGAGTCGCAAAACACCGCAATTTGTGACTCGCAAAATGGATTGGTTGTACATCTATCCCAATGACTTTTACCCATGTATTATGGAGTGTTACCTATGTGGTGTGTAGTGGAATCATGTGGATTGGATTGGGCGGAGTTATATATATCATGGATTTATTTGTGTCCCTTGTGGGCTCTGCTGCAAGCAACAAGTGACCTCTTACACCCCTATGCACTAACAGCAGTGATAGTGCGATGCACGGGGTCTGATCTGTTGGCCACGAAACAAAGCTAAATTGAGCAATGTGATGTAATTGTGCACGTCCTGCGGTTGCACCCCTTTACAGAGCAGTGACAGCCCCCGCATTCCAATCTTTATTATTAAATTATTAAGCACTTTTTTTTTATCCTGATGATGAAAGGCAGAGCACACACTCTCCACTTTGAAGAGATGCCCATACTGGAGCGTATAAAAGAGAGATCCCTGCATTACATGATTTTAACCACTGAGTCACTGCTCATATTTTTCCTGCAGATTGATGCCCCCCCAAAAAAAGTACCAGTCACAAACTGTAATGTTAGTTCAGTTGCAGTACCCCTGAATAAGTGGTGTCATTTTACAAGTGTTTTCCACAGGCTAGACTGTACATTCGGAATAAATCTGATGATCAGCGCTTTTGAATTCATTAAAATAAATGTTGTCACTGCTCTGAAGGTCTGCAGAGTGTGTAATGACTGGCGCTTCTGAAAGAGGGGTTGTGTGAGGGCGTCACACGCATGCTGGCAGCTCTATTGAAACATATAAACGTGCCTGGCATGAGAAGCAGATTGTTCTGAACACTTTAGTTTGTGCCATGCCAGATTATAAAACTGTGTTGGCATTACAGACAACAATGGGGATCGGGAGGGGTGCGATGGGGTGAGTGGAAAGCAACAACGATGGGTGGCGAGTGGAGGCAAGCAACGATGAGCTGGGAGGTAGCGGCGGGTGGAGGCAGGCATTTGTAAGCAGAGTGGAGAAAGACACGACAAGGGGGAAAAGCCAAAAAGAAACAAGGAACAGCGGAGAAGATCAGTCTAGCAGTTGAGGAGCGATGATGATATGCTTTCTGCAGACTATTACATGCAACCTGCATGATGTTTTATTTAGAAAGCTCAGGATGTTTCTAAGGTTGTTGCAGAGATTCTAATGTGTCACTTCACAACTTGCATTCACGGAAACAGTTCAGTGGCTTATGTGCCTGTTACAAACACCTTCACATGACCTGTTGGGCAGATCTAGGCTTTCACTGTTAGGGCAGTGTTAACATAAATTGCCACAGAATTATTAGATACTGATTGTAGGGATCAAAAACGCTCCGATTGTGTGCTATGTTAGGAACTGTATTAACCCCTTGCATGCGGCCGCGATTCTGCGCCTGTGCGGCAAAATCGCAAGTGGGCGGGTTTATGACGGCCCCCAGCCGTCATCAGCTCACGAGCGCCGTAGTGCTTTGACAGCTGGGGGCCGTGATCAGCATGCAAGGGGTTAAAGTCAGAAAAGACGAACGTTCGTTATATACAGTGCTTTCTGGTAGCATTCACAGGCCTGGGAGAGGCAAGATTGGGGATACTATAAAGGGGAAAATGGGAAAGGTTATGATTTCTTTAAAACATGCATGAAAGTGTTGGGGGCATGCCAGCTAAAAGGGTTATGTTAAAGGAAGATACAAGCTAGAATTAGAGAGATCAGGGAAGAAAGAAAGAGAAGTGAGAGACAATATAATTAGCACTAGAAAGACTTGAACAGAAACTGTGATTTGGAGATATATGATACATATTAGAATACAGTTAGAGGTGGAGTAGGTACCGAGGATGAAAGAGAAGAGGGAAGAGCTAGGGGAATATGAATATAATGTGTTAAAAGTGGAACAAAACAAGCAGCAAATTGAGATATGGTTAATGGAGAGGGAATGACAGACAATATGGTGAGAGGTTTAAAATTAATCTGTCAGTGCACATTTAGCCATCTCTTCTGCTTCTCCCATCCTTGATTAAATACTGGTCCCCTCCCCGTTGACCTGGCACGGGGAATCATCATCTTCTGCATGTGGGCATGTAGTACCACTTCACTAGGAACTTACAAGTAAATTAAATATGCCAATCAGATGTAGGCCAATCTCTCATGTTTTAGAGAGTGACCACCAGCACTTTAGTACTGGTCAGTTGTACAGAGTCCTAAAGCCAACTAAACTAATTCAGCAAAAAAGGTGGAGAGAAGGCACAATGTTTGGGGGTCCAACACCTATGCTTTTAGCACACTGATGATTGGGGGGATGTCCTGGTACAAGATGAAACATGCCAGGGACAGTAAAAAATATTTAACAAACATATAAGAGGGTTATTTAAAGATTGGGGGAAGCCTGTTGCCCCGCTAGATGACTAAGAATATAACCTATCCCATCCATGCAGATGATCATGGCCATATTTAGGGATCTCCACTAGCCTGTCAGAGATCTCTGTGACTTCAGAGGAGCTGCTTCCACAGCGAGTACTCCGCATGCACTGTTAGTTTGCTGAGGACCCACCATGTTTCATGCGGACACTGAGCTAACCTTTTTGCTTTTCAAGAACAAAATCCCAAAGCAAGATTTTGTTAAAAAAAAATAGATCTGCCACCCTGATCATTTTCTGTCAATATGAGGGGGTCTTTTTATTTTTATCTGTCAAGACTACCAGCTTTTCCAGGTGGTCACAAAAACAAACAAAAATATTAAATATTCTGAGGTATTTAAACTAACTGTCCTATATTTATGGTACTGTTGGTCTATGTTTTCTGCCAGCAAACTTTGTAGTTTGTTTGACTCTTAAAAGAATGTGTGAACCTCCAGTTTGGGGAACAGAGTATTCTATCGTGTTGCAGTAGGATCCCTGACCACCATACACTAAATAACCTTATAAGTATTCAATTGTTCCTAAGCCAAAATGATCTATTGTCAGTATCATGGAGGGACAGTATTAAACACACAGCCTAGTGGTGCTCACAGAAAAGATCTGCCATGGAGAAGGAATGCCAGAAAGTAGGATTTTCCTAAAGAAGAACTGTGGAGGAACTATATGTGATCTAGATTTCTTTGAGCAAGTCCTGCAAGGGTACTGCGGCAAATACAGAGTGTTTAAATAGTCACACTTTTCAATGTGCAACCAATACAATTCCAATAAATTATACACTACTAGTTAGTACTTTCGGGAGGTGCTAAATTAATGTGGCATCAATTTTATGCAAAAGAAGCTGCCTGTTTGATAGGTATTTAGGCAAGCAATAATAAATATTGTAATAAGCTGAGTTGAAAAAACAGAGAAGCTGTAGGGGCAGCTGTAAACCCTTTTTCAGGAGAATGACCACAGCTCTCGTGAACACGATCAGAACTTCATCTGTATCGATGGACATATCAAGCAAAGTAGAGAGCAAAAGATCTATAGTTTCGAGATGGGGACAGCATCACGATAGTATAGTTTTACCAACTTGATCACATGTAAGGTTTTTAGATGTCCTCAACCTCTGATCAGCCCTCATAAGGTGTTGGGAAAGTAGGCACAGTTGTGATCTTAGGGTGAGTCCTGACGTCAACAGTTTATTGAATGAAATAATCAGAGAAGCTGTTATTATCTAATTCCAGGGGATGTTTTTAGATCTGGTGCAAACAGGATAAAGTCTCTCATACACAGGAGAAAATACCGGCTGAATGGGATTTATATGTAGGATGTAATCAGTCACGAGAAACCAATATGTAGGGTGAAACCAACATCCAGTACTCTACACAGACCTATATACCCTGTCAAAAACTTTCAAAGGGAAAACACGAGACATAAACATTGAGGATACATGAATGATCAGCATACATTAAGACTTTCAAGAACAACACATTAGGGATCCTCAATCGCTTGTTTATCCTCCAGTCAGTCTGAAGTTTAATATTTTGGCAGGTTCACGTGTAGATATCCACACATTATCTAGGAATCCCCAAGAGTGATTTCTGGTGGTTAGTGACTACATTATTGACCGAGTCCTGGGTAGAATTTGCAGTTTACTGCTGATGAAGAAGCATTTTGGCCACAATAAGCAGACTACGCAAGTTCATAGACCTTTCCTTCCGGTCCCTTTTTGAATTACATGAATAAATATGAGGATAAAACATGCATTATGCAAAACAGTACTGCACATGTACCACTTCTATAATGGACACAAAGTGTGGGTGGAAATCGAGTTCCCATTAGCTGAATAAATCATCAATCTTACTGTTTTGTAAGATATCCTTTCCTGAAGCATTTAATTCATTAAAAATGGGAAGATGCTCAATCAGTCTTTTTCTGTAGACAGTGCAGACATCAATGACAGTAAACATAATGGAGTTCACTTTCATAGTGTTATGTAACTGTTCCTGAAGTCTACCCCGCTGAGATCTCTCGCGGTGAAGATCTAATTCAAGAATACATCGCTATACGTCAAAACTTTAAACAAACACATTTGCATTAACAAAAAACAGATTTTGTTTTTATCTTTGCAGCTCTGTAATATGCATATTGTCAGGCAGCAACCAACGTTAATGCTCAAAAATCTCACAAGAGCCGCCCAAAACATCATAATTTTAGCAAAACAAGTGCTATTTCGTATAAAGTTACTAAATAGCTAAACAACAGGGACATTATTTTCCAATCATGGACTTAAGTGTATCAACGTATCAACGTGTATCAACGTGATGCATTCTGGGAGTTGCTATCTTGGCTACTTTCACAGAAGCATTTGGAAAAATATATCTGAAAACATTGATTTGTTTAAGGAAAGCTCATGACAGAAGCAGAGTTTCCATTAGGGCTTTGGGAGGGGCGGCCTGCTCCTCCAGGGGGGTTTTGGGCTGGGGGGGAGGGCAGCCAGCTCCTCAGTTGGGCTGGTTGGGCTTTGTGGGCTCGTTTTGGGTTGGGTGGGTTAGCTTTGGGCTGCATTTGGGCTGGAGGCATACTTAACCAGCCAATTTAGGGTACTACCCACCATTTTGGTGGTAGTGACCCAGCAGCAGGTTTAGGTGTCCTGGGGGTTGTGGGCGTAGAATCTGAAATCGGTCAATGCGCACAAGGCGGTGGTGCGGGACAAGTTGTTCAAGGAAGTGCGGGAGGGTCAGATGGCGGGCCCCTTACAGGAAGCGCCCATTCGGGATTTGATTATCTTTTCTATCGGCGTGGTGCCGAAGAAGTAGCCCGGGCAATTTTGCCTGATTCCGCACCTGTCGTGTCCGGAGGGACGTCGGTGAAAGATTAAATATCGGTGGAGCTGTTATCGGTGTATTACTGGTCCGTGGATGTGGCATGGAGGCTAGAGGCGTCGGTAGGGGCGGGCGCCCTCATGGCGAAATGCAACATTAAGTCGGCATTCAGACTGCTACCGGTACATCCGGAGTAACATCAGCTCTCGGGGATCTAGTTTGTCGGGGACATATTCGTGGACAAGGCGTTGCCCATGGGTTGTTTCGATCTTGTGCGCGTTGTTTGAACGCTTCAGTAGCTTTTTGCAGTGGGCTTTTTCCTGGCACACAGGCAATGAGAAGGTGACGCACTACCTGGATGACTTCTTCTTGGTGGGACGGCCTGGTTCGGCGGACTGCCAGCAGCAGCTGGACGGTTTTACAGAACTCATGGGCTACCTGGGTGTGCCCCTGGCGCCAGAGAAGACGCCGGGTCCCAGTACGGTGCTGTCATTTCTGGGAATAGAGCTCGACTCCATGGCCATGGAAGCACGCCTACCGGAGGACAAGAAGGTGCATATGATGGCATTGGTGGACAACATGTTGGGGAAACAGAAGGTGACGGTTCAGGAGGTCCAGGTTCTTCTGGGGCATTTGAACTTTGCGTGCCGCGTCATGTGGGCGGGCCGTACTTTTTGTATACGGCTGGGTCTGGGGCTGTCCGGACTAACGTTACTGCATCATCACCTCTGACGTGTACAAAGGAGGACCTGCGCATGTGGCGGGCCTTCTTGGAGCGCTTCAATGGTGTGCCCATGGCGCCCCCTAGGACTGGGAATGGGACCTGACCATCTCATCGAATGCGGTGGGGTGGGTGGTTTTGGTCTGTACTGGCGGGGTAGGTGGTGCGCGGAGGAGTGGTCGCCACATTGGCGGGGAAGGAGGCAGAGCATTGCATTCTTGGAGCTCTTCCCGCTGGTGGTTGCGGTGATGGTGTGGGCGCAAGAGCTAGCACACAAGCTGGTGATCTTTAGAGTGGACAACATGTCCGTGGTACTGGTCGTTAATTGACAGCAAGCCAGGGACCCGCAAGTGCTGAAGTTGATGAGGGTGTTTACATTTTGTTTCAACCCGACATGTGCCAGGGGTTGACAATGACATTGCGGATGCTTTGTCTCGTTCACAGTGGCAGAGGTTCCATGGGCTAGCCACGGAGGCTAATGAACGCAAGACACTGGTGTCACTGGGGATGTGGTAAGTGGGAGAGACCGGGTCCTACAACTGGTAAGAGCGTCAGTGGCCATTTCTACCTGGAGGGCGTACAAGCAAGCATGGAGGGACTTTTTGGAAGGTGTGGAGGTGCGGCAAGACGATCACTGGCTATGGGGCGAACAGGTGGTGTAATTTATGCTGTGGATGATGGACAGGGGGATGTCGAAAGTGACGATCCCCTGCAAGTTGTCATCCGTCACTTTCATGGGGAAGTTGTGGTGGGGTTATTCGCCATACGCAGGTGAAATGGGAGCGCGTCTATTGGAAGATTGGGTGCGGGAGAGGGGTGCCAGGGTTCGGCAGCGCCGGCCCATCACAGCGGCTGTGCTCGTGGGTTTGATACAGCTGTTGCCGACGATTTGCTACAACCGGGAGG
Organism: Lissotriton vulgaris; assembly: GCF_964263255.1. Classification (NCBI taxonomy): domain Eukaryota; kingdom Metazoa; phylum Chordata; class Amphibia; order Caudata; family Salamandridae; genus Lissotriton; species Lissotriton vulgaris. The sequence continues at coordinate 1,477,407,892 of NC_141685.1, forward strand.
AGACCATTTTGATTTCCTCACTCATGTCATGGATGTACTTTGGGGCATTTTGGGTTTTGGAACAGGTGGGGCTCAAAGGTGGCCAGGGATATCTTGGGGGGAGGTGGAACTGACGGCTCGAAGGTGGCGGTGCTGTTACAGCGTTCCAAGACCGACCAACTGGGAGCGGGGAAGTGGGTTGTGATGGGTCCGGTAGACAAGCACAGCATGCCCAGCGAGATGGGGGGTGTAGGCGGCCGACGGGGAGCAGGAATGGGGGCCTTTTTTTCCGTCTTGACAAGGGCAGGGTGACGGTGGCTCAGCTGTTATGGGTTCTGCGGCACGCCCTACGCACCATTGGTGAGGACCCAAGGGTTTTTGGGACACACTTGTCCCGCAGAGGGGCAGCGACGGATGCAGCGAGAAAGGGTTGGGGAGGGAGGAGCTCATGCGTTTGGGGCATTGGAAGTCAGATTGTTATAAAATGTATATCAGGTTGCGGGGGGTTGGGATGGAGGGCCAGGCTTGATGATGTGTTTTGGCTTGTGGCTTACATGTGTGTCTTTACAGGTACGAATGCGGGGACGGACGAGGCTGTCCTGTCTATCTTCATTGTGGGATATTCATTCGTGAAGCGGGCAGAACGTGCAGAGTGGGATAAGTACCAGAGTTTGAATTTGGGCTTGGATCCTGTGTTAGTATGTCATTGGCAAGGAAAGGGGGGCATGAGGTGGCATGAACTGTTGCCGGCGTTGAATAAGATGGTCAGAAGGGGAGTGTGTCTGGATGTGCTAGTCATCCACCTGGGAGAGAACGATTTAGTTCAGTGCAAGGGCCTGGCATTGGTGAAGCAGAGAAAGAGAGATTTGTTGGAAATGCGGCGCCAGTGGTCAGGTTGCCATATTATATGGTCAGAGTTCATACCTAGGTGGATTTGGAGAGGGGCGGAGCGGCTGGCGGCCATAGATAGGGTGCGCAGGAAGATCAACAGAGAGATGAGTAGTTTTTGCGAGAGGGAAGTTTTGTGTAGGATGGAGCATCCGGAATTGCGCTATGGAGCAGTGTACTTTTTTAGGGAGGACGGGGTCCACTTATCGCGGTATTGGATGGAATTATACATTGTGCAATTGAAGGAGGCCCTGGATAAGGTCATAGGGGTACGCAGAAATCCAAAGAGACAGGATGCCTGAAGGGCGGGTCGAAAGCTGTCAGGACGACTTCCGAGTGGCATTTTTGCCTAAGTACTGGGGGAATTGTATGAGGTCTGGTTTACTGTTGGGGTAGATACAAGAAGTTATATAGTTAGGTAGTTGGGAAAGTTGGAAATTGCAAGTTGGTATGTATAGTTGTTGTAGGGGGGAACCATGTTTAGGGGAGGGGTGGGGGTATGTTAGGAAGTATATATTTAGTGAGGTTTAGTTTTGTACGGCACAGGCCAAGGGAATTTATATGTAAGGGTCACCTGTTTCCAATAAAGCAGCCTTTTTCACACCAACAAGCTGGTCTGTGGTATGTGCTCCCCCCCCCACCCATTGTGGGCCCAATTGGGCTTTGGGAGGGGCGGCCGACCAGCTGGAGGCCTGCTCCTCCCGGGGGGTTATGGGCCGAGGGGGGGAGGGCAGCCAGCACCTCAGTTGGGCTGGTTGGGCTTTGTGGGCATATTTTGGGTTGGGTAGGCTAGCTTTGGGCTGCAGGCATATTTAACCAGCCATTTTTGGGTACTACTTACCATTTTGGTGGTATTGGCCCAGCAGCCGGTTTAGGTGTCCTGGGGGTTTCTCTATTTTCCCGCCCCCTCCCTTTTTTAGTGATATACCCCTTTTTTGGTAATTTTTTGGGGTGGTAACTGTTTCAGAGTTGGTGAGTTGTGTCTTGGCGAGGTGGTCTTATTGGGAACGGCTGCATTAGGGAAGCATATTGTATGGGGTTTTGTTGCTGGAGCAGGTGCTGGTGTGTTGTACAGGCCGTTGTGCTGGCATTTTTTCCTTTTTTATTTTTTATTTGTTATCCTCTGAGGCGGAAGCCGGAGGACTGTTGCTACAATTGATTTTAAAAATTGTCACTTTATCTTGTGTTTTGATTTTTAAAAAACCTCTGAGCTCACCTGCACGGAAGCGCTGACTTGCACGCGCTTTCTCAGCCCTCCTAGACCACCCCTGACACAGCGACCCCAGCGCTGATACAGGGAAACGCCCACACCGCCAGCGCGGTCACAAGGCGGAAGCCACGCCCACTGCGAGGCCACGCCCATAACACCCCCTACAAATGTGCCAGCCATACCAGCGCAGCGGACGAGCGCAGCGGGAGCGCCGTTTGCGCGCCGAAGGCGCACCTAAGGCAAGCCCGTCTGCGCCCTTCCGCGCACGGCCGGGCCTAGGGCCAGACCCCCTGGTAGATAAAGCTGTCACTAAAATAACCTACTCCCGTCGGGACCTCCTAAGTCTCAGACCTCCCATCGCCTCTTCATGTGAATATGTTCACGACATGAATGGACTGTTCACCAGCTGTATTCACTGCCAGCCAGCCCAGCTTAAACTCCCGACGCGAGCGACCAAGCCTGCAGCACTCAAACTCGCCTCGCTGAATTGCCGCTCTCTCCCTAAACATGCGACACTGATTAACCACCTCATAGAAGACCATGAGATCGACATCCTCTTCCTGACGGAAACGTGGCTCACCCCACACTCTGACTCTGACATGGTGTTAGCCACCCCACCGGGTTTCCTCATTCAGTCGCTCCCTCGCCCATTAGGTAGAGGTGGTGGTGTCGCCATCATTTACCGGGACTCTCTCACTTGCAAATCTAACGATGCACAGATTCCCGACTCTGAAAGCCTACAGTTCACAATCAAGCTAGACCCGACTAATTCACTCTCAGGGATCCTAGTATACCGCCCCCCCGGCCATCCCGGTTCTTTTACCAATGCCCTCTTGGATACAGTAGCAACACAGGCCCATTCCATCACGAATTTCATGCTACTGGGAGACTTGAATATTCACTTCAACGACCCTTCAGACTCTGGAGCGGCCGACCTGATCACTGAGCTGGCGGCACTGGATATCCGTCTCCTCAACTCAGGAGCCACTCACATCAAAGGCCACCTGCTGGACCCAGTGTTCACTAGCACCCCCACGATGCAAGGGAGAGATTCCATCCCCCTACCCTGGACGGACCACTTCCTAGTCCCCTTCCAACTCCCAGGAACTTTCAGGAAACCTCAAAAACTGCCTACCTACACCAGAGATAGGACCTGGTCCAGACTCCCCACCGAAGAATGGGCCGAGACCCTAAAATCAACTACCCCGGCTCACGAAGAAGACCCGGCCAACGCCGATAGCAATTTCAGAAAGTGGATCACGACCTCCCTTGACTCCGTACTCCCACTCAGAACGCAGGAAGACAAAACCAGCAAAACTGGCTCCGCCCGTGGTACACCCCGGAACTTCGACAGCTCCGTAAAAACTGTAAGAGAGCCGAACGGCTATGGAGAAAAGACTGGAAGAACGCTAGCAAAGAGGCCTTTCACACTTCAGTTAAACTCTATAAAACTGCTATTAAGTGCTCCAAAGCTTCCCACTACGATACTCGCATAAAGGAAGCCTCAAATTCCTCCAGGGAATCCTTCCTCATCGTAAAGGAGCTACTAAAAGTACCTATCTCCCCCTCCTCCACCACCCCCCAGGTAGACAGAAGCAATGATTTAGCCACCTATTTCAATGACAAAATTGCCCGCATCCTAACATCCCTTCCCCCTCCATGTCCCTCCATCCACAGGAACAATAATTCACCCCCCTGCCAGACTGGAATACGCCCCCAACTTGCGACATTTAGGCCAGTAACGCCTAACAAGGTAGAAGTAACCTTGAATAAAATGAAAAGCGGGTCTCCTCTGGACCCTGCACCCATGAGATTCCTCAAAAACGTAGCCCCCGTCATCACCCCCACGCTCACGGAGCTTATTAACAGCTCCCTCGCACAGGGATCGGTCCCCGACAGCTGGAAAAGCGCGGTGGTGAAAGCACTCCTTAAAAAGCCCCAGCTCGATCCAACAGATATGGCAAACTACCGGCCAATATCTCTCCTCCCTGGGATTAGCAAGGTAACAGAGAAATTGGTCAATGGTCAACTGTCCCAATTCCTCGAGACTAACAACATCCTACGGCAATCCCAAACAGGGTTCCGCCCGGGACACGGCACAGATACCGCCCTTCTTGCCGTCATCGAGGAGGCAAGGCGCATTCTAGATTCAGGAGGGTCAGTGGCAGTGATCCTCCTGGATCTCAGCGCAGCCTTCGACACAGTCAACCACCGTGTCCTCCTCCATCCGCTGGCGACAGCAGGGCTCACTGGGACGGCACTCAGCTGGATAGAGTCCTTCCTTACCGGACGCACGTTCCAGGTATGGGACGGAACCTACCATTCGTCCACCCTCCCTCTCACGAGCGGGGTCCCTCAGGGATCCTCCCTGAGCCCCACTCTTTTTAACGGGTATATGGCCCCCCTTGAAGACGTAGTGACACCATTCGGTATAAAGATAGTGAGCTACGCCGATGACACACAACTGGTCGTCTCCCTATCCCAACTAGACGACCACCCAGACAACCTGACAAACTGTCTCACCGAAATTCACGGTTGGATGTGTGAATCATCATTAAAACTAAACGGATCAAAAACCGAAGTGATGCTCATGGGTAAACAATGGGTGACCATCCCCCCAGCGGTCTGGCCAGACGTGTTCGGGGAAATCCCCACCCCGAAACACGAAATCAAGACCCTCGGAGTCTGGCTAGAACCCGACCTCTCAATGAAGACACAAGCGGCCAAAACTGCTGGTACCTGTTTTGGGCTCATGCGGACTACCCGCAGAATCCTTCCCTTACTTCCTCCCGCTTCCAGGAAATTACTAGTACAAGGGCTCATACTGTCACGGCTGGACTATAGTAATATGGTCTATCTGGGAGCGCCGGAGACTACCCTGGCGAGACTGCAACGAACCCAGAATGCAGCAGCCCGTCTACTCATGAACGTTCCCTCCAGAGCGTCTGCCAAGCCTGCTATCAAGGCTCTGCACTGGCTCCCAGTCCGCCAAAGGGTGGAATTTAAAGCCATGTGCACGGCCTATAAACTGATCAACGGTTCTGGACCTGCGATTCTCAGCGGCCTGGTCACTCCATACAAAGCACCCAGAGCCCTGCGGTCCGAGAACGAGCACTTAGCCAACATCCCCAAATTCAAGAGGACACGTACCGGAGGCCGACGCTTCTCTGTAAATGCGTCCACTGGATGGAACTCTCTCCCACGTTCCCTCAGACTGGAGCCCAGCTATCTGATTTTCAGAAAAAAGCTTAAAACCCTTCTATTTCCCAAATTAGCTCTCTGCCCTCTCCCTCTCAGCTGGATACAAATTTCTCATAGCGCGGGGATGCCCTCAGGTCACCAGGCGCTTTATAAGTCGCTAAATAAATAAATAAATAAAATAAGTACTGGGGGGGATTGTATGAGGTCTGGTTTACAGTTGGGGTAGATACAAGAAGTTATATAGTTAGGTAATTAGGAAAGTTGGAAATTGCAAGTAGGTGTGTATAGTTGTTGTAGGGGGGAACCATGTTTAGAGGAGGGGTGGGGGTATGTTAGGAAGTATATATTTAGTGAGGTTTAGTTTTGTACGGCACAGGCCAAGGGAATTTATTTGTAAGGTGCACCTGTTTCCAATAAAGCAGCCTTTTTCACACCAACAAGCTGGTCTGTGGTATGTGCTCGCCCCCCCCCCCCCCACCCATTGTGGGCCCAATTATGGCATGGAATCCTCATGGACAATCACATCAGGTGCACTATCGAGGTTTGTGCAAGGGCAGACCCTCAACTGAGTACATCTTTAACAGATCAGGACGAAAAGCCTGATGTGCACATAAATGAAGGGCAAAGACGTAATTTGAAACTGAGGCTCCATCTTTTACTGGAAGCAGAGTTGACTTCATTTTGGTATGGGGCCAGAGATCCTCCCCCTAATGGGGGAATTAATTCCTGGCCGCTGTGCTCCACTCCTAAAGGGGTGACTCAGGGTTGCCCTGACTATACACCACCTATGTGGTGCAAGAGTGGCCAGTACAGGTATGCCTGGTGGGGCGGGTGGGGGCGGAGTCAAGAGCCGAGGAAAAGGCAAAATAGCATAAAAAAAGAAAACCACTTACCTTGTCCTCACCCTATTGGCGAGTCGGCGATGTGGCAAGCACAAGGTAAGTATTTTTATTTTTCCCATGTTATTTTCCGTTGTCGTCATCCCCCGACTCCCCCCCACAAAAAAACAACACCCTGCATACCTGCACCTGCCGCTCCTGATGTGGTGCCTCCCAGCAACTTCTAAGTCCCTGCATCTGCTAAACAGCGTGGGAGTAACACTTTCCCTTATTTGCACTGAACACCCCTTAGGATAAAGCTGGCACACACTTTAACCCTGCGTTATCTGTTTCACAAAAGGGGTAGTTATCGTATTACCAAAGTGCTCAGGGACACAGTAACTGGGAAAAAAGGATCTGTTGATAGCCAATGACACCATATGCAATTTTCCCTCTTCTAACCTTGGTTTCCTTCTGATTAGGCCACTTTACTGGCAATTCATGAGAGATTGGTAACATGTAAATATTTATATATACCTAAAGGCAAAATGTTGACCTTTAGTAGATTACCTAGTCAGTTAGTTGTTCATTGGTAGATAATTTGGTGAAATGTCTATATTACACACAAACAGTGAGTCCATTCCAACAGATTGCACTAAATAGTACAGCGAGCTCGTTATATTGGCAGAACGGATGCGCATATGTTTTTTTTCTCTAGACTTTGATTCTATGCATATAGCATCAGGGAATAGGCAGTTAAGCAGTCCAGCGCATTAAAAGTATTAAAGACATTTTATCTGACTGAGTGGGTTGAAAATTCGTGTTCATTATTAGTTTTAAGATAATAAAGGACGTATTACTTGTAACCCAGATTAATATTATTCTTAACAACATTGAAATCTGGAGAGAAAACACATTTTTGAAATTGAGGAAAATGACCTTTGTTGGAATTATATGAAGAACGTGGATCGTTAGTGCACCTGCTATGGAACTGTAATGAAGTGAGCAGAGTTTGGGAAGACGTGTTCAAAGGATACATTTATACATTTTGTTACACCTAAATAGATGTTCTGATACTTAGTTTTAGCAGTATTACACAGACACGAACCAAGGATATCTTTCCACGACTTTGTAAAAAGTGATACAGGAACACTGAAAATCAAGACAAAAGACTTCTTCTGATGAGGGAATAATAGGCATGTATAAGATGGTAGTATGTTGGTAGTGTTTTACCATATGTAATACATTATGGATGACTGCAGTCAGAGTATGCAGTAAATAGTTTATACATCCACATCCTGAGATTTGTTTCGGTCTGCTCGAGATTAATTGTGGTATTCTTCAGGATGGATTTAAATCTTGGGTACAGCAGATGGTTTCTGTTATGTGCAAGAATAAAATGGATATAGGTTCTACAAGAGACTTAAGAAAAGTCCTTTATTATTATAGTTCATATCTTTAACTTATAAGCAGATACTGTTTCCACTTCTATAATGAATCTCACCAAGTTTTTCACATCTTTGTTTATTTTTAAAGAGAATAATCAGAATATGCATGATTTACACCATTTAACCAAGAAATGATCTTGACCAATGGTTAAAGAAGTCATCAATGGTAACATAGCAGGAAGGCTACATTGCAAAATACGTAAAGATCGCCATCACAGTTGTGTGGCAATGTAGAAACAACAGAAGGGTTCAAGTTAAACAATATAGGACACACCCCAGTGCCTATGCCATCACAAATGTGACCATCAATGAATGAACACTACAAAAGCAAACTACTGAATGTAATCAATATGCCAGCAGAATGTTTTCTCTAAATTCTGTGAAAACTTCAGTGTTCCCTGCAGGCAACCCAAAAACTTCCATGCAATCAGCCACCTCAGAGGGCTTGCTAGTGACTCAGTGACAAAAGCCTGTAGTCCAGGATCAGTGGCGGCTGGTGACATTTGAAAGTAGTGAGGCGTAAAAGTTTGAGGTGAGTGCTTGGTGGCGAGTGAGCCTAGTGGGTGAGTCTGACTGCCATAAGGTGGGTTTGCGGGACATTTTGTGGTTTTGTAGCCAAAACATATGGATGGTTTATGCGGCTTAGGAACAATGTACATACCACTGCACTAAACGTTTCTTACTTAACACACAAGTTCTCCGTCCTGGGACACTACAGCGCCACAGCCCAGCACTGCAGAACACTCTCTACCCTGGGGGCACCACACAGCCCAGCACAACGCTCTCTATCCTGGTAACACCACAGCGCCACAGCCCAGTACAAATCTCTCCATCCTGGGACACAACACCACCACAGCCCGGTGGCGCAATGCTCTCTGTCTGACCTGGTAACACCACAGCATCACAGCCCGGTAAAATTCTCTCCATCCTGGGAAATAACGTCACAGCCCAGCACAATTCTCTCCATCCTGGGGACACCCCAGCTCCACACCCAGCAGAATGTTCTGCATCCTGGGGACACCACATCGTCCCAGCCTAGCATAATGCTCTCCATGCTGGGAACACCACGGAGCCACAGCCCTGCACAATATTCTACATCCCGGAGACCCCGCAGCCCAGCACAATGCTCTGCATCCTGGGGACATCATTAAGCAAGCCAGTTCATGAGAAGTGTTTACTTCGGCATTCTTCGGCAAACAGCCTGTTTTTCAATCCCTGAAGGAAAGTGAAGTAGTTCTAAAGAGGCAATCGTGGCTCCATGACCGGACACTGAGAACAGGATTAAGCATGTTCCAAGCTCATTCAGCGCCCACAGAGAATAAAACTCTATAAATAAATATAAAAAACTTACCTTGGCAATGGCTTCCCGAGTTCCCGCTCTGACTCTTGAGTCCCGAGACTGCTCCCGCCATCCTGAAATTCGAATGCCTCCGCTCTCGTCACGGAAGGCTGCAGGCAGCCTCCCTCCCCTCCATGGCAGCCGGCGCTGATTGGTTCGGCCGGCTGCCCTAAAAACGTCATTCCACTTAGTCTGCATCCTGCAGAACAGAAAGTGGGAGGAGGCTTGGGGGAGCGGCTTGCCCTCTGTTGCTAATACTGTCTGTTTGGACTGCCTCTCAGGCTGTCCAAACAGTCCGTATTAACAACATTGGGCAAGCCACTCCCCCAAGCCACTCCCCCCTTCCCTGAGACTCGAGTCGAGTTAGTAACCAGGAAGGAAGTTCTGACTGTTCTGCTGACTGTAGTGTTTTCTCGCCGTGCGAGAAGGGCAGGCAGAAACAAATGGTAGTTATAAATAAATAACTACCATTTGTTTCTGCCTTCTTCTCGCACGGCGAGAAAACAGGGGGGGCGGCGCCCAAACGCCCCAATGGGGAAACCGCCACTGTCCAGGATTCAGCCTGGACACAAATCTGTCTTCAGTGCCATAGGGCAATAATGCCACTAACAGTGCATCCCGTGACAAGCAGGTGTTCCATGGATTCCCGCCACTGCTAACTCTGCTCCAATGAGTTGCTTTAGACTAGCACTTGCCCTCGCTGCAAAAGCAAAGGTTCAGTGAGATCAAATCCCACACAATCAGTCTCACCTTAACCCTAGCACATATGGATCACTTCTCATGTGCCCTTGATTGCATCCTTCCACGCTTGTCAATCAAGAAAATTTTTCCATTCAGAACACTCTGTCTTATTCACAAGGCCCTGCTTGATCGGATATCCCTTTAATGGTGACAACTGTTAATGTTCACATTCAGATAATCTATAGGGGTGTTTATACTTCATAAAGGTTGTGTGTCTGCAAGAACTACATAAAAACATACGCACAATTTCCTTATCACAGTACAGTTGTAATGTCAGTTGTCACCGGGAATTGAAAAATTACATCCCTACTCACACATAGTAAAGACAGTGTTCTCATGTTGATACAGTTGAGTTCCTATGCAGATATGCCTGTTTTCAGGCCAAGGGAACAATGTCAAAAAGAATTTCTCAGACATACTTTCAGCAGCAAAATAATGCGTAATGAAATGTTAGTCTCCCGTTCAAAATACTCCTCTGGAAGTTCATTGTCATTAGCTGACATGAACACATTCATAGGTGGCACAGAAACATTTGTGGCTGGCATGGTAACATGTATGGCCTCATTTCAATTAGATCTCGGCTAGGTGGGACATGTGCTGTGTCTTCAAGACATGTTGTTTTCAACCAAGTGGGTTTACAGCCCACCCATATGTTCCCATTGGTAAGCTGCAGAGTGACTCTCGTTCTCTTTGTTGCCATTCGTCATGGAATGCAGGCTTCATGTCCTCTTCTTGTGTTTTGCCCTCCCCTAGAGCTGGGATCAAGTACTTGTCTCCTTCCACAACTCCCATTTTTGGAGCTACTATTTTTATTTGTCTTCAATCACTCCACATGAGTACTTGTGTTTTCAGGCTGTCTCCCATACTATTGTTGCTTCTTTTCCCTTTCACACCTCTACCTCGTATGCTTCTCCACAACCCCCTCCTGCACCCTCGTTCTTGTTCTGATTCTCCGTGTGCGTCTGTTTTTTTCGGCACAGCAGAGTTCGCGCAGTCAGAGTCCTATTGCACGCATTTTGTAAATTCCATACGCTCGTGCGTGTTTTTTTTCTTTTCCGGTCTGCTATTGGCCTTTGCCTGTGTTTTAGTTTTAAAGGGAGCATACCATAGGTCAGATGCGGGCGCATAGCTCCGCCTCTGGCCTATTGGTGTCTGTTATGTGCATTTCCTGACACATGCTTTAAATTATCGCGGCCAGATACGGGCGCGATAATTAAAAGCATATGTCAGGAAAGGCGCGCGCACCACTCGCGGCTTTGTTTTTTTTCCCGATTGCTTTCAGTTTTCCTCAGCGGCTCAGGCAGCCGATGAGCACATAGGGACCCGACCCTCCTCTGTACATCTGGGCTGCCCGGAGCAGAGAGGGGAGTGCTGGTACAAGTGTTTTTACGCCCTGCGGACGAGGCACCCTCCCCAATGAACCTAGGTCTCTGGCTGCTTGGGTAGAGGCATCCATGCTGCAAGAAGCTGAAAGTGCTTCCACGCTTCAGCCTCTCTCTGCGAACATTTATCCGTCCTGGGAAGTAGGCGCCTCCTTTCGCTAACTAAGTAAAGACACGCTTCGAGTTCTCATGTGCCAGGAAGCCCTCCCTCGAAAGCAGCCTGGGTAGGAAGCGGTGCCTCCTCTCTACAGGGCAGCGGCTGCATCCCGCACCCATCTGTGGAGTGTGGCATGGGGCGCGGGGGATGCTCCGGGTCCGCGTGAAGTGCACCCCATCCCGGGCAGTTGTTACGTAATCTAGGTCTGAGAGGACGGCACACAACCGTGCACCTCATCCCAAGGGCTGCAGGCCTGTGTGTGTCATTGTGCTACTGTACTCTAGCGCTGTATGTAGTGCAAGCGGCACAAAGCGCTCATCACTTATACTCAGGAAGAGCAGTGGAGCTTTAAGTGGGATGAAAAACCTAGGGGGTTGTAAAGGGGCATGGCCAATGTAATTAAGGGTGTGGTTTAAAACACATAAGCTATAAATCTGTGTTTAGCACGGTGTACCGCCCGACTTGTATTTTGATGTTTCTGTCATTACATCCAGATATACGATACAAGTGAAATCATACCTACAACAAGGCAGGACCATAGGCTTTGTCAATGGTTGTTAGTTGAACCTGGGGGTGCACCTCATCCCGCAGGCTGCAGCCCTGTGTGTGTGTCATTGTGCTACTGTACTCTAGCGATGTATGTAGTGCACACGGCACAAAGCGCTCATCACTTATACTCGGGAAGAGCAGTGGAGCAGGAGGGCGCCATGCGCGCACACTGCGCTCTAAGCTCTATAGTAAAGGCTTTAAGTGGGATGCAAAAGCTAGGGGGTCTCATAAAGGGGAGTGGCCAATGTAACTAAGGGCGTGATTTAAAACACATAAGCTAAAAATCTGTGTTTAGCATGGTGTGCCGCCCGACTTGTATTTTGATGTTTCTGTCATTGCATCGATATACGATACAAGTGACATCATACCTACAACAAGGCAGGACCATTGGCTTTATCAATGGTTGTTAGTTGAACCTGGGGGTGCGCCTCATCCCACGGGCTGCAGCCCTGTGTGTGTGTCATCTGGATATTTCCATCTGGATGTCATCTAATTGCTTAAAGCTCAATTCAGCAAAAACAGAGGTGATAAAGTTTGGCAATAATCCCCGGGTATGGACACTGGACTGGTGGCCAGAGAGCTGGGTTCCTGCCCAGTACCCTCTAGGAAAGCCAAGATTCTGGAAGTCTTGGTGAATAACAAACTCACCATGGGGGACCAAGTGAATCAGGTGACTTCAGCCTGTTTCTTGGTCCTCAGAATAATTTAAAAAATCAAGTTGTTTCTTTCAGCCAGCAACCTAAGGACGGTTGTTAAGACTCTGATTTTGTCCCGTCTAGACTATTGCAACAGTCTCTATCTTATTGTACCGAAACAACACATGTACAAGTTTCAATTGGTCCAGAATGTGGCAGTCAGATTGCTGTTGGAAACTGCTAGGTTTGCTTCGGTCAGAGGAGAACTGAGGAAATTACATTGGCTCCTAATCCCACTCAGATCACGATTTAAGGCCCTTTGTGTGGTCTTTAAAGCAGTGAATGGTATTGGCCCGGAGTTTCTTAAGCACAGACTCACATGGTATGTCCCCAGCAGAACCCTGCGTTCCTCCGGGTCTAAATTAGTTCAAACACCCATGTTTAGGAAAACTAACTGGGGAGGCCAAGGTTTCTTTCACTGTGCCTCTAAAACTTGGAACGAACTTTCGTTCCAGCTAAGAAATGCTCCAGATCTTATCTCCTTTCGGAAGGGTTTGAAAACTTAGCTTTTCTCTCAATAACAGCTCACCGTTTCCCCAGGCAACCAGTACTCAGCGCCAGGAAACCTCAGGGTAGCAGTACGCTTTATAAGTACAAATAACATAACATAACATTGTGCTACTGTACTCTAGCACTGTATGTAGTGCACGCGGCACAAAGCGCTAATCACTTATACTTGGGAAGAACAGTAGAGCAGGAGGGCGCCATGCGCACACACTGCGCTCTAAGCTCTATAGTCAGAACCTAGGGGGTCTCGTAAAGGGACGTGGCCAATGTAATTAAGGGCGTGGTTTAACCCCTTCCATGCTGATGAAGCCGGGAGCCGTCATGTCACACAGTGCTCGTGTGCTGATGACGGCTGCCGGCCGTCATGACTGCACCCGCAATCGGAATGTGCCGCACAGGCACAGAATCCCGCCCGCGCCCAAGGGGTTAAAACACATAGGCTAAAAATCGGTGTTTAGAACGGTGTGCCACCTGACTTTTATTTTGATATTTCTGTCATTGCACAAGTGACATCATACCTACAACAAGGTAGGACCATTGGCTTTGTCAATGGTTGTTAGTTGAACCTGGGGGTGCACCTCATCCCGCGGGCTGCAGCCCTGTGTGTGTGTCATTGTGCTACTGTACTCTAGCACTGTATGTAGTGCACATGGCACAGAGCGCTCATCACTTATACTAGGGAAGAGCAGTGGAGCAGGAGGGCGCCACGCGTGCAAACTGCGCTCTAAGCTCTATAGTCAGGGCTTTAAGTGGGATAAAAAACTAGGGGGTCTCGTAAAGGGGCGTGGCCAATGTAATTAAGGGCGTGGTTCAAAACACATCAGCTAAAAATCTGTGTTTAGCACGGTGTGCCGCCCGACTTGTATTTTGATGTTTCTGTGATTGCATCCAGATATACGATACAAGTGACATCATACCTACAACAAGGCAGGACCATTGGCTTTGTCAATGGTTGTTAGTTGAACCTGGGGGTGCACCTCATCCTGCAATGCAATAGGTCTCGCATTATTAAAGTTTGAGCTATTGGCATTGTAAATGACAATGCCTTTTATTCCTTTGTATCGGTGCGTAAACAAGCACTTTGTACTTATAGTCCATGCTTATGAGAAGCAAGGCTGGCAGTCTCTTTTACTGCCAGCCTTGCTCATCCTAAGCAAGAACTATATGTTCAAAGTGCGTGTTTATGCACCGATTGCAGGTTTTAAAAACAAATGAATAAAGTTTCCTGTATTTCCCATATGGTCAGTTCTAGTAATGCGGCCATTTACCTACAACTGTATGCTTATTCAAAGTTTACAATATTTCCTATAGAGTCCAATTTAGTAATGTGGGCTCTTACCTACAACTGTGTCATTAAACAAAGTTTGCATTTTCAATATCAATAAACATCTTTTACTTGCAAAATGTGTTCTTTCTTTTTAGCAAACTGTAAATCAAAGTCACAAACACATATTTTACGTACATACCCGTTGCTTAACTAAGATTTCCAAAAAAGATGCAAAATACATACATCAATATTTATTAACTACTTCTTCAACACCATTATCTATCGTTTAACTTTTTAATACACCTACGCATTACATGTGCTTGTATTTCAGTATAATTGCATTCCATAACTAGCACTAACAACATTGCCATTTTCAATGCCAACAGCTCAAACTTTAATAATGCGAGACCTATTGCATTTCCAATGATTGTTTCCTTTTATTACATACAGCACTGCATCGCCAGCTCCGATCCTGGGTGCATCTGTTCACGCGCCCATTCATAGCTCGACCATTGACTAAAACACACGTTTCAGCAAAAGGAAACAATGAGAAGTAAATGTGTTAGTTTAAGATTAGACAAGCGTCCGACATTAACCTTCACACCCTAGGAATATGGGTTGTTTACTCTTTTATGACAGTTTCAGACTTACATTTGCCATACTAATAACAGTTGTAAATATGTCTTAGGTCTACAGTATACTGAATGGAGAAAAGTAGAATTTCACCTGCCCCAGATTCAGCATCTGATTTGCAGAGTCCTCCATCGAAACATATCTGTATGTAATGTGCTAACCACACTTAAGAGCCAAACAAGCATTGCACATTCGCCAAACATAGAAACCCTAGAGGGAAAGTCTGAAAACAGCTCGACAGGCCGCATAGCCTTTTACTTTGCTACAAGGCTGTGTTATCTAAGGTATTTCAAGTTTGTTTCTAACCTAACATGAATGCCGGTGTTAAAAAGAGTCACTTTCACTACCCCTGAAAAACATGGGGGCATATTATCAAGTGTGGCGATAGGGAATTTTCGCCACTTTAGCGGCAGTTTTCGCCCACTTATCGGCGATAATTCTATCGCCCTATTAGCAAGCTGTCGCTAACAGTAGTTAGCGACAGCTTTCAGGTGATAGCGAGCTGTTTGGGGCCCGCTTTGCATGTTAGTGATATTTATCGCTAATGATATGCAAAGTGGGCGTACCCAAACTGTTAGCGACTGAAAACAGTCGCTAACATCGCTATCGCCTATTAGCAAGGCAGGAGTAGCGATGGAAATATTCGCGCTAAGCGCCAACATCTCCAAATACTAACACCTGCCCAGACCAGTTCTTAGCCATGTTATCCAATGGGAGGTGGGTAACATGGCTAAGCATTTCGTCGCTAATGCGTGAATATCGCTGTATTATCAGCGATATTCACGTATTTCGCCGCTATCGCCAGAAAATGTATTGCTTTGGAGATATACGTTGCTAATAGCACGTTATCTCAGCGATAAATTCCGGCGATGCTCAGCGATAAAAAAATCGTCGCTAAGCCTATTTAGCGATAAATATCGCTACTTGTTGGTAATATGCCCCATGGTTTCTTGGTAATGTTTTTAGCCACGTTGCCTCTCTCTTAGCAGACTCATGTTTGGTAGCCCACCAGGTGAAAACCTTTTAAGTGGAAAAAGCAGCTGTGAAGTGAAATTGGAATCCTTGCTGCAGAATAACCCTTTTGTTAGGAAAGGTACAGATACTTTGTTGGTTGGTTAGTTATTTAGGGGGAGGAATAAAAGCTTTACTTGCCACATATTGCTGCTTCCTTTTTAGTTGCCGTACGTTTGCGTTCATAGGTGCTATGTTGCAAAATAATTTTACTAATTCCTCTTATGTAAACCGCGGTGTTTCAGATATTTTTTTTCGGTGGTGGCATGGTGGCACAGAAAGGGGCACAGATAAAACTGGTAAATCCACCTACAACCGAACACTGTGAACAATGTGTACACACACACACACACAAACCCACACATCTGCATGCATGCACACACACACACCCACACACACTAGCCTTTTACCCACTTTGCCTTATTTGATATGTGGTTTCAATATTAATGTAACATTACGGAAGCATACGAGTCATGCCAGAAACCGGTCCCCGGAAGCTTGTTTCCTTTCCAGTAAAAGAATTGGCTTGGTAGTTTGGTCTGCCCTGTTCCCATGATGCACTGGGCCAGGGACAGACTATTTTGCATGTAGCCAGGTTCTGAGCTGGGATGGTGCAGTGAGCTAAAAAACGGTGATGGATCAAGCCCTGATCTGTTGATTGGGTAGGAGTGCTCTGCTTAATTCAGATACTCTGTCCATCATCACCCCCTTTTCTGAATCGTTTTGTCCACCATAAGCGTGGAAGTGAATGCTCAGATGTGAGTCCCTTGCTCACTGCACCATCAGGATTCAAGCAAGCCGGGCCGAAGACGGCTGTAATGCCAGAAACTGGTCCCCGGAAGCTTGTTTCCTTTCCAGTAAAATAATTGGCTTGGTAGGTTGGTCTGCCCTGTTCCCATGATGCACTGGGCCAGGGACAGACTAATTTGCATGTAGCCAGGTTCTGAGCTGGGATGGTGCAGTGAGCTAAAAAACGGTGATGGATCAAGCCCTGATCTGTTGACTGGGTAGGAGTGCTCTGCTCAATTCAGATACTCTGTCCATCACCACCCCGTTTTCTGAATTGCATACAAATCTCAGCATGCATTCTACGGTCCTGGCCTTTGTGGCCTTTGTGACACTGGGAATGACCCATATTTATCATTTCCAAGATCTAGGCTAAATGTGCTGAATACGCAAGCCAAAAAGTTAGGCTTTTACTAGTCTAACAGGTTATAATTTTAATTAACCGAGCAGCACAAGCACACCCCTCAATAATGTGGCCACATGACTCCATATCACCAAAGACACAAAGCTTCAGCCTTAGGTTTTTATTTCATAACATGATGCACTGTGGTGGTTTTAGTCTGATTCCCATGAATGATCAAAATTGGAATACAAAACCAGATTACAGCAGTTTGTAAAGGAAAGTGCAGGACTGGAATCGGGTCCTCTGGTAATCCTATAACAGAAGCATTCAAGTTTTTGGCTGTGGGAGAAGGGACATTGTAGCTAGAACTGAAGTTCCTGAAGCCAAAGATAAAAGCACCACCGAGTATCCAATCACCATACAAAAATCCACAGCAACTTTGATGTATGGAGTTGTCATTATTTTTAGGTCTCGGCTAGACAGCACATGCACTGTCTCTTCAAGACATGTTGGTTTCAATCACTGGGCTTGCAGCCTGTCCATAAGCTTACCATTGGTAAGCTTCAGCGTCTCTCTCATTTGCTTTGTTTCCATATATCATGACATATGGGCACTTAAACAGTAGTGCTATGAAAGAGTAGTGCTGTGACGTGGCCTGTGCTGGCTGCATCATATAGCTTTTTTCCATGACTTTCAGCCATGCTGGACAGCAGCGCTAAAAGACACTGGCATTACAATGCCAATAGCTCTCGGATTGCCGAGACCTATTGGCTTTGGCAATGCGTGTCTAGTGAGGTGTTAAGGTTCATATAGTGAAACACCTCATATAGGCAGTCAGAGAGGAAGTTATCTTAGACTGAAATGCTTAAAACTGTTCTGTAACCAATCTGGGCTGCACATTGCCTCATTGTATTGTTACAGTCCAGAATACAACTCGAATATTGCTCTTGCTAATGTATTTTGCAGCAGAGGAAGCGTGGCCCAAAGCATACATAGGGTAATAAAGTGTTGGGTCATTAAGTTTTCAAATAAATTACCCCCTCCCCACATGTGTACACCAACACAAATTAAATGTACTGTTGAAGTGACTAACATTGGTCATAAAACACCACTGAATCTTGACTTCTGCATAGTATATTGTATAGGGCACTGTGTCACACGAATACAAATAAGTACCGATTATTATTATTAACATTATTTTAATTAATAATAATAATAATAATAATAATAATAATCAAAATGATGATGATAACTGCCTCTATAAACAAGTTTGACCTACAGTACATATTTGAATTAAATATTTACAAGGCATATATACTAGTACAAGTAAAAATTGTATTTATTTTGTTTAAACTTCGACTTAGGTATTTTTCATGTACATTATGTGTAAAGCTATATATCCGTGTGGCTGAAGAGTGTCCTTCACTTCATTCTCTTGATGTGCAGTTTCATGGCATAATGTCTCTCCAACACATTAGTGTGAGGACTCCAAGAAACCCACAATGTGCGTATGCGCCGATAAATTCAATGTCTCCCAGGAACAGGACTTATGTTTGGTGCCCAACAACAGTAACACGAAAAGCGAACATTTCTCAATTAAATGTAAGTGTGTTAAAAGCAAGCAATGGCACAAAATCCAACTCGGACACCCATTGCCCAATCCATTAAAAGCGCTTAGGCAGCTGCCCTTTGACTTCATCATGCATATGTATGTCAGGTAAGTTATGCCATACATATACACCCTCTTTTATTGTGAAGATCAAATGTGTTACTTGTCTAAAAATGTAAGGATAGTTAAAGTAAATTGCATTACCATCATAGCTGACTGTGCGAACAAGAAACCATGAAATTACCCACATAGATGCAACAGAAAACAAACACTGTAAAAGCCAATGGTTCTGGGGCATTTGAGGTGAATATACTCTCTGGTGTAATCACACACGGTGGATGAAGGAAAGGTTGCTGTATATCAAATTGCATATAACGAGATCCTTTGAATCTTTGCTGCTGAGTGTAGTGAGCAAGAAAAGAAAGAGAACTGCAAAAAATATGTGACTCACAAAGAACAGTCGGAGATGGTTAAAAGACATGGCAAAGCTCGTGGTTAAATAAGTGTGTGTGGGTAATGCAGGAAACAGCAAAACATACGGACCTGGGGGCATATTATCAAGGGGGTTTATCTCCGCTTTTTTGGCTTTAAAAGCCAAGAAAGCGGAGATAAAATTATCTCCCTATTACCTAGCTGTCGCTAACACCAGTTAGCGACAGCTAGTAGGAGATAGCGACCATCTTGGGCCCCGCTTTGCATGTCAGTGATATTTATCACTAATGACATGCAAAGTGGGCGTGCCAAGATGTTAGCTACTGGAAACAGTCGCTAACATCGCTATCTCCTATTACCAACTTTTGGAGATATTTGCGCTAAGCGCGAATATCTCCAAAAGCTAACACCTGCCCCATAGCAGTTCTTAGCCATGTTATCCAATGGTAGGTGGATAACATGGCTAAGAGCATTAGCTCGGTAATGCATGAATATCGCTGACTTTTCAGCGATATTCATGCATTGCGGCCGATTTTACGTGATTCTACACATCCAACTCTGTGGATGAGGTAAGTCTCCAGTGTTGTTGCCGGTAATCTACAGTCTGAGAACCAGAAGCTTGACTTACAGCACCTATACTGTGCAGAAGGGAAGCTTGCATAGTGGGTCCCGAGTCTCAGGACAAACATCTACATCATTTACCTCTTCTGAGGGAGAGCCATACTTGCACTGCCAATGATTGTACTGTGACAATTGTGTGTTTAATAAGCATGCAATAATGTCTGCTTACCTGTTGCATGAGTAAAGACCTTGCTACTCTACTGCTGTGTCTTGCAGAAATTTGCATTGAGGGTGTCTGTAATCTACCTGATTTGTGTGAGAGAAGTTTGCACTATCCATTTCTGTACGGTACCTGCTGTTTGCAAGTGAAACGTGTCTTTCTGTTGTGCTGTACCAAGTCTGTCTGTATAAGGAAACTGTACTGATGATCTTGCTGTGCATGATGTATGTGAGACAAGGACATTTTGTGCTGTAAACAGTGCTATATACAGCATGAAAAACTGAAGGTTTCTCAACTGTACCTGTTCTGTAAGTAAGGGAAGCTTGCACTGTAACTACTAGTCCTCAGGAAAAGCACCAACATCCTCAATCTAGTGTGTGAGAAAATAGCTTGCTAATGTGCCTCCTGTATGTGTTGGAGAAGCTTGCCCTGTGTATGCCTGTGTGGTGCCTGGTCTGTGTCGGGAAGCTTATCGGATTCATGACAATATTATATCTATTTGATGTTGTTAGAACTGGGGGTCTCTAGTTGACTGAGGTAGGTACCTTATCCAAATATGGACCCTTGCTTCTAGTCAGAGAAAGGAGGGACACACTCTAAGATAACCCCTGCTCACCCCCTGGTAGCTTGGCACAAGCAGCCAGGCTTATCTCCAAGGCAATGTGTAAAGTATTTGCAAACACACTCCCAGTAACACAGTGATAACACCACAAATGGACACCACACTGGTTTAATAAAAATAGAGGTATCTTTATAAAAAGGAATACGATGAGACCAAACAATAGAAATCCAACATATGCGTATTCGTAATATTTTGCTTTGCTGGTTATTAGGCCAGCAACCATTTGAAGGTTCTTGCGGTATGAATGACTAATTCTCGATCTGTATTGCAGTCCTAATGCAGTACTATGCTTTTCAAATACAGTTTGTAATGTAGTACTAAGACAGTCCTGAATGCAGGAATCAGGCAGTTCGTAATGCAAGAATAATGCGGTAAGTAATGCACAAATCAGGCAGTTCGCAATGCAAGAATAATGCGGTCAACTCGGGCACCACTAGGCCCCAACAACAGAGACAATGGTCAGACGCTTACAAGGGCGGCCCCGGTACTGCTGGGCAGGTACGGGCCACTCGGGGACTCAGCGTGTCTAACGCGGAGCAGCGGGAGAGAGTTTGGAGCACTCCTGTACTCCTCCTGCATGCCTCCCCAGGCTACACACGTTTACGGCTCCCGACCGGAGTCCACGCCTTACCAGGGGGGTGCTCTGTCTCGCTCTCTCCCTCCGCTTGTCAGATATCCTGCTGGGCGATCCGGATCACAGTGCAGCTCTGTTGCTAGGTGATGCTGTAGCCGGATGGGTTATGGCGCTGCCTACTCCTTCGCTGGTGATCTTGGGCAGATTCCTTCAGACGAATAACGATCCCGATCCCTTTCACCTTGTAGCTTCCTTAGCTTTAAGAAATCCTTTAGCATGTTGCGGCTCGGGCCGGTGGTGGCGATCTTTCCTCACAGCCTCAGTTACGATGATGACTCGGGCCACAAACAGCAATGCAGCAGCATGGAAGATGTTTCACGCTACAGGGGGCAATGCGGTCACGGGGCACCTCGTAAACAGCACCATGGACCACAGGGCAGTGTCAGGTGTGCAAAGAGCACACAAACACAGCGTCGCTGAGACACACTTCTTAGGTTCAAGCAAGCTTTCAGCGCGTTGCGGCTTGGGTTGGTGGCGGCGATCTTTCCTCACTGCCTCAGTTTCGGTGACGACTTGGGCCACAAACAGCAATGCAGCAGCGTGGATGATGTTTTGCGCTGTGGGGGCAATGTAGTCATGGGGCACGTTGTAAACAGCACCACGGACCACATGGCAGTCTCAGGCGTGCAAAGAGCACACGCACACAGCTTCGCTGAGACTCACTTGGAAATTTTTATGTTCCTGAGTTTCCACAACAGATGACCAGCTCTCCTCGGGCCCTTGGAGACACATTACTTCAGAAAACAGCACACAGCAAAGTCCTCTAAAGCAGGGGGACACAGCACACAACAAATCCTCTCCTCAGTCAAATCAGCAAACTGCAGGCCAGTCCCAGAACACACAGCAAGGGCGGTCCTTTTCTTCAGTCTCTTCAGCTGTTTTTCTTTGGCAGAGGTTCCTCTTGACCACAATGTAGCTTCAGTCCTGTTTGAATCTGGATTTTAGTCTTGAGTTCAGGGGTTTCAGCTCATACACTTATACCCCTAAATGCCTTTGAAGTCTTTGTGTTCAGACCTGGGTGTCTTCCTGCCAGTGTACACCGTCTTCCTTTGATAGTCAGGGTCTGGGGCCCAGATGCTCAGTAGGAGGTGGAATCATCTTTTTGTGGCAACAACACAGCCCTCTTAAAATTCAGGGGGCTCCTCCCCCACCACATCAAATGCAGACCAGCCGGTTGCTGTGTCACCTTCTACTCCCTGGGGTCAGGACACTTCCCAGACCCTGTCACATCCAACCCCAGATGATCAATACACAAACAGGCAGAGGCACATAGGATGGTTTAAGACAAGAAACCAGACACTTTTAAAGACATGGTTTCTAAGCACACAATTTAAAAACCATCTTCACAAAAAGATGTGTTATTAAATTCTGAGTTCAGGCACACTCAACTCCACCTCTCCATCTTATGCCTATGGGGAGATATGCTGGAAACATGGGACACAGCATTCCCCGTTCTGTCCTATGGACAAGATGGCCTTGCAACAGTGCAAAACCAATTTTGCATTATTTCACTGTCAGGACATTTTACATACCTCAGTACATGTCCTACCTTTTACATACACTGCACCCTGCTCAGTGGGGTACCTTGGGCCTACTATAGGGGTGTCTGATGTGCATAAAAAGGGAAGATAAGGCCTGGCAAATGGGTGCACTTGTCAGGACAACAAGCCACTTAAAAAACTGTGCGCAGGCACTGCAGTGGCAGGCCTGAGATCTCTTTTCAGAGCTACTTGTATGGGTGGCACAATTTGTGTTGCAGGCCCATTAATAGCATTTGCATTACTAGCCCTGGCAAACGTAATGCACTCTACTAGGGATTTTACTAGTAAGAAAAACATACCAATTATGGACAACCAATTACCATAACACTTTACACAGAGGGCATATGCACTTTAGCGCTGGTCAGCAGTAGTAAAGTGCTCAGAGTCCTAAAACCAACAAAAACAGGTCAGAAACAATACAGGAGGAAGGCAAAAGTGTTCAGGGATGACCCTGCAAAATAGGACCAAGTCCAACAAATGTGTTATGCAATCTTTCATTATGGATGTATATTCTGTACCCGTTTATAGGGGAAGCCTAAACTGTGGACACCTGCACCAGATCGGCTGTATGAGAGTAAGAGTTAGAATGCACCTGCCTGTACTGTCAGGGGTGGTTCGTCCATAGGAGCGTGGAGGTGTTGCCACCCTACCTCCTCAATGTGACCCACTACACACACACACACATGCAGTACACATGTTCCCGCTCACGCTTTCCACTCTCACCTGCTTAGGGGGCGAGGCCACAACGGAGCTCTCTCTCTTAATGTCACAGAGTTTAACTGAAGTGTGCATGTTGGATTAGCCGGTGTTTTCACTGTGGTCAGCCTAACATGCAGAGTCAACAGCTGAAAGGCAGAAGAGAAGCTGAAACACAGACCCATAGGTGTCTGACGGAGCACTGTGTTTGCTTGCTCCGGACAATCCTAACTCTGCTCTTATGCTGTTTAGCATTGTAAACAGCAACAGAGCAGTGCTTGGATTGGCTCAATGCTTTTGTCCAGCAAGTAGCGTGAGACAGGAGGAGCTTTGAGTGTGTTTGCAGCCAAACATATGCTGGAGAAGATCTTCAAGAGAGGTACGTTTGTTTTGAAATTTAAGGTGTTGAAAATAATGTATGTGCCCCACCACTTTCTAAAGACAGCAGCCGTCACTGTGTACTATACCTGTTCTGTTTGAGTGCAGCATGTCCTTATATTGCAAGCGTTTTAGCCAGCCAGTCCATGTAATGGAATTTTGCACTGCTTTCACTGCTGTGCATGTTTTTGTGTGAGAAGAGGGAAGCTTGCACTTTAAATATTTGTGCTGGTTTTTGGTGTGGACATAAGGCATGCCCTTAGCACAAGCTGGGATACTATGCATGATCATTTAGCAAGGTAAACCCACCACCCAAACTAAATTACATAGATCTACACATAGATCCACACATAAGGAGACTGATTGACTATATTTATTAAAGCATACAAAATACAGAGAATATTGCCTTGAATATATTAATTTCATGACACCATTGTGACTATATTAGGTGCCCTGAAAAAGTCCACTAGAAGAAATACATGTTAATTGCCTAGTATATAATCATTTCACACCATCAATATGAATATATTTGGAGCGCTGAAGAAGTCCGCTGACCGTAACACATTAGCTGACAAATCAGATCTAATCAGATTTACAAACCTAGGGGCATTTGAGCAAGAACAGGCGATAAAATTATTGCGGCTTTATCGGCAGGAAACTGCCGCCAAAGCGGCGATAATGGGCTTGATGATATGCCTTTGTGAATTGCCATAGCAGCCCAGGTTAACACCAGAACCTGGGCTGCTATGGGAATTCACAAGGACATATTATCAAGCCCAATGCCCAATGCCCCTCTTCAGCCAGTGCTATCTTTTCTAGAACATGCAGGTACTTTCACCGGGGCATTCAGGCTGCGTGGTATGTTGAGGCCTCCACTTTTGTAACTGATGCAACGAGTGAAAGGCGGGTTTGGAGACCTCCGTTTTAGCAGCTGGGTGGCCACGAATGTTTCTAATTTAAACGAGCTTTAATTTATCTAGGCAGGTATGCTAAGTGAGATAAAGGTGTTTGCCACTGGAGCAGGCTGGCGTGAAATCGATTTAGCTTACAAAAGCAGCTAAAAGTCTAAGAGAGCTAATTGTTCATGTTATAGGCAAAGTGTTGTTTTACGAGACACTCTGCAGTAGCATGCGCTATCATGGGAAATAAGCCTTTGCTTTATTAGATTAAATAAAGGAACAAAGTGGCTGCCAGCTGGTCTGCCACCAGTCTGACTTTCACACAGTACTTGTTTTTTTGCCCAACAGAGCAAAACACTTTGTGAATTCTTTTCAGGGCCATTGGGATCATGAGATTCCATGGCGGGGCATTTTATGCAAAATTATGGATTTGCCACATTTGCCACATAATCCATTACCTACTGTAGAATAAATTGTTTCTAGCTCAAACGGATGAAAAGTTAAAAAATGCAGCAACATGTGTTGCCGCGCAGTGCATGGCCCTTCACAAAGTTGTCTAGTCACTTTTCAATTGCCTATTGCTGTCTTTGAATGAGTTGACGCACATTTTATTCTCTAACAAAATGCTTTTAATAATAATGTGCAAAACTTGAGTTCAAGTAACACATATGCTCAATGCAAATTTGTAGTAGGTAATCATACTCAAATGTTATAGGCCTGCAAATAAATAAAAGTGCTGATTTAAGTTAGTCCAACTTTTGATGTCATGTTAACTGAAAAATAATGCATTAACACTGAAAGGCCTGTTTTTCACATTAAATCGTTGATTGCACACAATATTTTTCCTTTGGATTCAAATTTTTATTTTTAAAAAGCCTTCTGCTAGCTCTTCTATTAGACAACAGATAGTGAGTTCTCATCAGGGGCTGGTGGAGGGAGTAGAGTAGGCGAACGGAAGAATGATTTATGAGAAGAACTGTTTGGACCGCAAAATATCAACAATGCAATTTTTCAAGGTTTTATGTCTAAAAGTCTACTGTGCCTGTATGGAAACATGGGGGGGTTGCCTATTTCCACGAGTTTACTAAAATACTATAGGAGGATGAAGAAGAAAAAAGGAAATAATGTTGCAACATAAAATAATGTGTGCTTATTTTAGTGTGTGATCCTAAAATAACAGCTAGATTCCTAAATTCTATGATTCCTTCCCCAACACTCTACCAGAGACTCACTTTTGAGTTTCTAAATCCTTGCCTTATGAGAGGTTGCCTTACTTAAATTTTGCGTTAGACCGACGTTGCCCAGTTAGGGGTGAAGCTAGCAGAACTTAGGACAACATATCTTGAGGGTGAGCTCAGAATCATTCTCACACAATCCTGACGTTTATGTTGTTCAAACAAATGCACAGTTGTACTTGAAAAAGTTTAAGTCATACCACATGACGCCAAGGTTCTAGCTTGGGTTTTCATTTAATTGATCAGCCAAGTTGTTTTCTTTGTATACTCAAAGACCCCATCTCACCTCTTAACCGGAGACGTCTGTGGTGTTAGGGAAAAATCATCAATCAACAAAAAAGCGGGTACGACGTTCCTGTGTGATGTATTAACCACTCACTAGGTAAGGATTAAAAAGTACTACAGGTGGTACGGAGGAGGATTCCTCCTTTCGGAACTAGGGCCCTCACACACCCAGCAAGCTAGGTGTCATGCTTCATGATATGGACGTGCTCCTCGTCGCGCCGGCACTGCAATGCCCGACTGGCATCCTTAAAGGGACTCTTTATCGGAGAGCTTCTGTTCCTCGCCGTAAGGGTGCCATGGGTGTGAGGGGCCTACGTGAGTGTAAATGTGTGCAGTAGCGGTAAAACAGGAAAGGGAATCCTCTGTGGTGAATTTATTCTGCGAGGGACCCATCCTGGTTAAAAGTCAATAGGGAGTGGTGACTCTTTTGTTATAGTGTGACAAAAAATGCACTTGACTCCCAGATGGTCAACATGTTTCTCGCCTTATGTTGTCAAGAAGTGATCATTGGCGGTTCTTCAAGACAGTGTGAATTAAAAACTATCTACACATGTGTGACAAGGTGCAACGCTACCTACCGCTAGTTGTCCCCCTGGGGCATTACCCTTGGGGAAAAGAGGCGACCTGTAGTACAAGAGAGAACACAACAGTCTAATTAAGCTTCACATATGATGATGTAGATGTGGTGAGTTCAAATTGCTTAAAAACTATGCTGATCATGCATTACATTATAGAACAATCCTCCTCAGCTGACTAGGCAAATCATATGTCGTTTAAGCTTTAACATTTCAAAGGATCACCCCAAGGTGGTATCCTCTCTGAATTCTACATATTCATATGGCTAAAGAAGATGAAGGGGCAATAAACATATTAGCAGACAGTGCAGACATGCGGTTGCTCAAGCACTCCAAGAACATGGTCTACCCCTGAGGATGGAGACGGTACTTTCAAGTTAGAGGCCCATGAAGCATTCAGGAGAGAGGTATTCTATTTGTGGGTTACATTCACAGCAGCAGACACACGCACAAGACTTTATAATACCTATAGGGTAGCTGAAGTTCCTGAGAATTACACAACTTACAAAGCACTAGCAATACCACTAACTTACCAAGAACATCAAGATTGGTTTGAAGGCGCCCAACCACATACCACAGATGAAGTTAGAGTAGGTTCCTTTAGCAATGAGTGAGCAACATGGCCAGTCTTACCTGGTTACACACCATATCCAGACATCACAAACCAGACAACACCACAACTATGTGCATTGTACACATGCCTAGTCTGAATATACGGGGAACAGCGTTTACAACACAACTTTTACAACGCAGGACCTTTACGACGCAACCATTAAAACGCAAGTCATTACAACGACTTGCGTTGGGGGGCGCTCTAGGATAGGGAATAGTTTTAATTTACTATCCAACACCTTCCCTACTATCCACGGAGACTGGAGTTGGAATAGTAAATTAAACTATTCACTATCCAACGCCCCCAAAGCAAGTCATTGTAACGACTTGCGTTGTAAAAGTCGCGTCGTAAAGGCATGCGTTGTAAAAGCATGCGTTGTAACGACGTACATCCGAATATACAGATGTTTGATACAATTTGTTATGCAAAGATTGATAATAAATCCTTTGAGGACTGCGTAAGCTGCAAATCCACAATTGGATGGCCCTGGAATTAGTCCGCAAACAATCAATGCAATAATGGGTAAAATACCCATCAGATGGGAGGAAATTCAGTTCTGGATTGCACAAAAAACAAACCAGCTTGAAGCAGTGTTTTCCCATATCGGACCCCAGGAAAAACAGAGAATTATCACAATGTGTTTGCCAATCTGGATGCCTCCCCAAGAATGCGCCACTTGGAGCACAGTCTTTACTGTAGTATATACCAGAATTCAGTATGCACCCTCATTGACTGTTTTGCAGGAGGTGCTTAAACAGATTCAAAATGTGTACGGGCAGCCCTGGTCCTGAATTTGGTTATGGAACTGATGGGCATTTTTGCTGCAGAATCTGCCATTATGTTAAATAATATTAAAGGGGAAGAACCAGGGTTGGCTATATGCCAGCGACTCACATATTTTTCTCCGGGAAAATAGGAGTATGAATTACCTAAAAGTATTGAAGAACCCTATGCAACATAGGTAGAGATAATTTAGGAGCCAGACATAGCAAACTGCAAATTAAGAATAATTCTGAAAAGGATAACTCAAAGCAAGCACCCAAATCTTCTAAGAAGAAGTGGGATAATAAGAAAAATAAAGACAAGGCTAAACAATGGGATGGATCACCACAAAAGGAGTACACTGAAAAATGCTACAATTTACGTAACCATGATAATTTTAAAACACCTGACAGGTACCAGGATATTGATTCATTTTACTCTCATTATTTCAGGATTCCTGGGAAAAATGTTCGAAGGGAGCTGGGTGGTTAAAGCGCAGTTCGGATGAGTATGTGAATCTAAAGAAGGACTAACAATGCTCTTCCGACTTTGTAGTAAAAAAGGAAGACAAACCTAAAGAGTTAAAGCCTCAATTCAAAAAGAAGAAGGTAGCTGGACTCAAATCAAGCATTCCACAGATATTGAGGACACTTCTTCTGAGTGGGGAGTGGGGTCTGGCCCTGCCGGACAGTGCGGCAGAAGTCACAATAGTTTCACAGAGCCTGATGGAGTATCGGGCAGCAGTAGAACTGAGTGACTATATCCAGATGGAAACATTGGATATGAGAGTGAGCATCCTGCATCGTTTATACGAAATGCAACTCCAAATGGAGGGGGGCACACAACGTCCAATTAATGTTCTCTTTTGGGAAAACTTGTCATTTAGCTACAACTTTCTCTTGGCCGAAAAGGATTGGCCACCGGAGCTTGTCATGGAATGCCCAGAGGTGAAATGGTATTTTTATCTGATTTTTTAAACCTCATTCCAGAGTCAGTAAAACATGCATACACCAAAGAGTAGGCATTAGCACAAGCTCCATCATTATACTGCAACCATTTGGAGTGGATTGACAGTTCCCCTTACCATGTAATACCTGTGAGATCATTCCCACAACCACAAAGACAATACCCTTTTAAAAGTTAGGCTAAAAAATAAGTTAGGGAGATCCTCACACAACTTGAATACCAAGGTGTAATAGAAAGTTGCACCACTCTTATGAATAATCCTTTGTTTCCAGTAATGAAACCACACCATTAACACCATTTAGAGTAAGATTACAGACACTTGAACACTGCTATACATACATTTGTGGTACAGAACTCACACAGCATGGCACTGATAAAAAATATAGTGCATAAAAAAATACAAAACCACATTAGACATCTCAAGTGGATTTTTCGGCCAAAATATAGCACCTGAAAGCAGGTACTTCAATGCATTTAGCATGCTCGGTTCTCAAAAACAGTTCTGCTGATTGCCTCAAGGATAAAAGAACAGCCCAGGGTTGACTTCATCCCAGGTTACAGAACTTGTACAACATTTTGATGACCAGGCATTGTCCTGAGTCGATGGCATATACCTAACGGATAATAACTTTTCAGCTCACTTTACTTGAGTGGATTGCATTGTTTTGGGATTTGCTCACTGGAGCTACAAATTTAATACAAACAAAAAATTGCCTATCTCAGTGTCTGGTGTTTGGGACACATGATTACTGGTCATTAGTAAGAACGAGTAGTTACAAGTAGGCAGAACTAATGCAAGCAAGACTGAAATACCAGGTTGGTGCGCGATACATCAGACAAAATGCTCTTAGGCTCTGTTACTTCTGGGATTTGCAAATTATGATGAGGTTGGCTGGATCCATTTCACATTTTAAGACTATTATTGACTGCATAAGCGTGTTTTTGCATGTAAATGTATATCGTGCGGGTATCCTGAAAATGTGGCATGGATCCTCCATGAGTGAAACTGGACGCATTCCTATGTGAATACAACGCTATAATTGAAGTCCACCAGGAGTCAAAATCTGATGGAGGATGCTTATGTCAGAAGATGAGAATTGGTGATTTTACCTGTGATATTTCACCCTTCTGTTTACCCAGCACGTTACCATTGAGTGATGATACTCATTTGACTACATGATGCTGAGGTGAATGTTTCTCCATCGTCTTCATCGATAAATAGTATGTATGCTGATGTGCGGAGTCCAATATGCTTATTACAGTGTTGAGTGTGGGAAGGAGCCGTGTTTCACAAGAAGTGAAGCCATGAGTGGGTTTAACTACCCATCCCCTCCACTTCCGCAACATTATAAAGGAATGGCAAATCTTCTTTGTGTGTCTGTGTGTATAGTTTATGCTTTGCTGTTCATTTACGTGCAATATTTATAATTACCAGTATTTAGTTCAGCAGACCCCCAGCACACTCTCATTGCATACGCTCAAAGTGTGAAGTAGGGAAAGCCAAGCTGAGGTGGAGAGGAATCTCAGAATAATCGTTCTTGTACTGTGGGAAAAACATGGAGTCTGTTCTTTGCACTGTAGTAATAAATTACTGAATCCACATTTATTAGTGCATTAGCTTCAATTAAATGTTTTGTTGGGCGAGATTTATTTACCCTGGTATATCAAAAATGGATATTTTTGAGGCCGATGAATTTGAGTGTGCAATGAGTGCCTGTCTCGCTTTACTCTTGCAAAGTGCTGATAATTTACGTTAATACATAAAATAAATTGTGCGAGATTTGCACGCAGTGTACTATGTGACACAAAACATGGATTGCGTGAAAAATAAAGACATTTAATTGTACTCCTTGGAGAAATTTCGGTTCCATCGCACTCTGTTTAGAATGCATTTACATAAGATTAAGGAGTAGTTGTTCGGAACCCCTACTAGGTCGTTGCGAGCTCTGATATGCCATTTTCATGTCCATGGGTTTGCGCGGCGCCTCATACTGCACGTGCTCTGTTTAGCAGCAGGGGTAGGCAGTGTAAACAAACAAAACGAGAACGCTAAGTCCTGCTGGCGGAGCAAGAATGGCGGGCAATCAGTGTATGCGCGAGGCGCGCCGGGAAATACTGCAGCTGCTGCTAAAAGGAGGCCATTCAGTGACAAACACAAGAATGTATGAATGCTTCTTGAATGGCACCGGATTATCATGCCAGGGAGAATGGAGAGCAAATTGGATTTTGTGTTTCTCGAGTTTTTGACAACACAATAAAATTCCGCCCCACAGTAACTCAATACAGCCTTTGATATTGCTGATGGTGCCTGTGAAGCTCAAGTCACCTTAAACTCTACATGGGGAAAACTTGTTTGATAACTCATTCTAGAGGCCCAGCTTCAAATTAAATATACCTCAGCATGGAGGGAGTTGCACTTGCAAGCATCTATCAATCTATTACATGAATGTCTCCCAGGCCCATGGAAATAGCAGCTTGTGAGGTGAGGACTCATTACTTGATCTGAATTCTGAACCATGTGTAGTGTAGAGTGCCATGGCGGTCTTAAGTGCTCACTAGGCTGCGTCCACATTTATTATGTATATAAGAACATGTAATAAGAAAGAACAACATGACATCGCACCCAAGTGCTCACTAGGCTGTCTCCACATGTAAAATATATATATATATATAATGACATGTAAAAAGAAAGAACAATAATACATCATACCCACTGTGGAGCATGAAGGATTGATGAAGCATGCTGATATGGTGGTTAAAGATCTCAGTGCAAAAGATTACCCATAGGACCTAATGGGTTTAATATAGTTAAAGGACCACTTGTTGCCCCCTAAAATGACTATCTATTGCTTAATATTACACCTGTTTTGCTAAAACGTATGATTTGGGAGGAAGCCTGAGTCAATTCTCTCTTTCCTTGATACAACAGGCATATTTGTGCATGCCCTTGACGAAATGTACTGCTGCGCGTAGGGCACACCTAAGGAGGGAGTTTGGTAGGCCATGAGGCAGGGCAATCCCACCATCCAGATGCAAGAGAACAGGGGCTCAACTGCTGAAGCTACTTTCCGGGAGGAATGGTTTCACTTTCTTTAGTAGAGAGAGCTGTCACCAGGCTGTCTCAATATTCTTGATGATGTTTCTTGAGGGTGACTGTAGAGAGTGAATCCAAGAGACTTTCAATCGGGTCAAAGATTTGTTAATGAACAGCTGTGTTCTCGTTCCTAGGGTGCAGAGGAGAGTAGGAGGGCTCAACATGGTCACCAATGTGGCTATGACGCTGAGAATATCATAAATAGGCGTCTAATGAGTGTACATCGCCACACTGTGTAGGACAGTGGTGTTGGTTAAACATCTAAAATACCTGATGGGAATCACTTGATTGAACCAGTGGTCAGAGGAAAGGTACAGTATCAAGTTGATTTGGTTTAAAGAGGACGAGACAACCAGAGTCATGACCTCTGTGGAAAGTTGGAAACAAACACAATATGACATTTTGAGACAGATGTTGTTGGGCATGAGGAGTCACATTGTTCTGACAAGCCACTAAAGTGGCATATACTTTCACAAGGAATATTTGAGCATCTGTGCCAAAGACACAACAGCAACGTTTGTCCAAAAACACAAATTGCAAAAGCTTCATTTATAAATGAAAGTGATACGAGAAAGGTACCTGTCAAGTTGGGGCAATTATTAGGCTTGTCAGAAATGTTATTTATGCCGGAGTAATTGGAGTAATTTCAGTAATTACGCATTACTCATGTAATGTCAAATTACGGAAATGATGCCAGCTTGAGTAATTAAGAGCAGAAGCACAGGAAGAATTAAACAAGGGAGGGCAAGGCAGCTTCTGGCTTCTGCTGTTTGTGTCCTGTAGCATTTAGTCCTGTGTTAGCGCAAAATGCATTCTTGGGCCTATTTTAGATGCAAGGGAGCATTTTGCACTAAGTAAATAGCACTAAATGCAAGATTACGCTTCTTACACAATTACACATAACTCTGAGTAATTTTGTGGTAATTAGGAGTAATTGCTCTAGTAAGAATTACACTAATGATGCCCACGCTTTGTAATTATGAGGGGTTGTGGCATGGTGGGGTTATGAGGACTGCTTTCTGTGCAGGGACTGTCTTTCATTTATAAAGTGATGGATTTGAGACTAATAATGGTTGCTCTTTTCCATCTTAAAAAAAACAAGAAAGCATTTTCAGGACACAACAGAGCACGCAGAGGTTAGTTTCCTTTATCAGTTTGTTATAATATCACTTTATGATCTATTTAAAGCAAGGTGGCTTCACTCTGAGAGTTTCTTTTTTGTTTCCCTTAATTCCATTTGACTCTCTTTCATTCCAGCTCTTGCCTTTTTGTTTTCCCCTCTGCCCTGCTACTCAGACCCGCTAGCTGTGATGTGCTGCCCCAGTGTGCGCTCATTGGATTTCTTCCTGGTAAGCCCTAAATGCCCTGGCGACCCTACTGGCCCATCCAATCACTCGAGACCACTTATCTCTACCAGCCAAGATTTCACAAATGCGAAGCTGGCATCTGAGCATACCCCATCACTCTGTGTAGGTGGTAAAGTTTCCCCGGTGGCACACGGCCGCCTTCAATATCCCTGAGCTTGACCTCATTCTGTCAAG
This sequence comes from Lissotriton vulgaris, assembly GCF_964263255.1. Taxonomy (NCBI): domain Eukaryota; kingdom Metazoa; phylum Chordata; class Amphibia; order Caudata; family Salamandridae; genus Lissotriton; species Lissotriton vulgaris. Next base: position 1,477,441,509 of record NC_141685.1, read on the forward strand.
AATGTGAGGACCACCTCCTGTATGTAGGTTATCCCTCCCTGGAGACCCTCCTCCCATCACCGGTGAAGCTTACTATGGATTTCTACTAGTCTTCCCATGCTGTTCCTCTACGCATTAGCCGCTGAAGCTCACCTTCGCCAGTTCAAAATAATGGATATACCTTTATCCTCCATGATTTAGCAGTACTCATGCCCCAACACGTATTACTTGTTTGAAGCATTTTCTTATATGTGCTATTAGAATTTTTATGTTACAGTGCAAGAAAAAAGCACACTACTTGCTTGCTGAGGGATGATTATGCACTTGAGTTTGCCATTTATTTTATGGGGAAAGGCGAGTGAACCAGCGGGGCTGCGAGCATAGGCAGGGACTCCAGCGTCCAGGAGCCCCTGTGCGCCCAACCTGCAACACCTGGGCTGCTCTCCCCGCTGGCCACGCCCCCCGCCGACGGAGTCAAAAGCGGGCTTCACCCTTGAGCCTGTGGGACCCTTCTGAAGTGATTTTGTTGCTTGTACCTGGTTCTTGGAGGAGCGTGACGAACTTGCTGCCTCAGCAGAGCTGACCCTTGCCACCACTCTTTCCACGACTCGCCGGACCCGCTCCGCGGGTCCCGCAGCGCGTCGTTTGTTCTGGGAGGCTGCAGTGAGGCTTACAGGAGGAGCGCGGGGAAAGGCGAGTGAACCAGCGGGGCTGCGAGCATAGGCAGGGACTCCAGCGTCCAGGAGCCCCTGCGCGCCCAACCTGCAACACCTGGGCTGCTCTCCCCACTGGCCACGCCCCCCGCCGACGGAGTCAAAAGCGGGCTTCACCCTTGAGCCTGTGGGACCCTTCTGAAGTGATTTTTTTGCTTGTACCTGGTTCTTGGAGGAGCGTGACGAACTTGCTGCCTCAGCAGAGCTGACCCTTGCCACCACTCTTTCCACGACTCGCCGGACCCGCTCCGCGGGTCCCGCAGCGCGTCGTTTGTTCTGGGAGGCTGCAGTGAGGCTTACAGGAGGAGCGCGGGGAAAGGCGAGTGAACCAGCGGGGCTGCGAGCATAGGCAGGGACTCCAGCGTCCAGGAGCCCCTGCGCGCCCAACCTGCAACACCTGGGCTGCTCTCCCCGCTGGCCACGCCTCCCGCCTATCAGCCCATGAACATACAGTTGTAGAGTCATAAGGAGCGCAGTGTCCCCGCCTCGCGGGAGCGACCGGGAGAAGCCCGGGACAAGGGCGGGACCGTCTGTGGCCGTCCGTGGTCGGACAAGGTTGGGTTGGGCCCAGAGTCCTGGTTAAAATCACATTTTGTTTTACACCATTTAGACTTGTGTGGTACTTAGCCGTATTGTATTTAATAGAGAGGGGCTCTACTGGTATTTTTAGGTGGCATAGTGGATGTCTTAATATTTATATTGTATTTTATATATCATCCCACTCAGCTCCTAAACATGGCATTAAGATCTGGGAAACAGCGTCTAGTTCATATACAAACCTCCAAGGGTGTTGTCTCTGGTCCCCTCGATGCTTTTATCACCAGAGCGACGGGAATCCTAGAAAAGGAAATAGAAATGGTAGAACATAGACTGTCCCTGGATTTAGTTACCGGGAAGCGTTCTTCAATTGGTGCCCTAGCCCGTGTTAAAACCCCTGTAACTAACGCTGCTTTTAATTGTATTTCTACTACAGAGACAGAGGCGATAGTCCATGTAGATGGAGATGGAGCTATCATATTTCCACCCCATGATAACAGGGAACAGAACCCAAATACTAATCAGACAAGCTATGAGGATGATAGCCAATATATTGAGGATGACGAATGCAGCCCGTCTGATGCATCACAATCTTATGTTCCCACTTCCCCCAGTGTGTCCAACCTGCCACAAGATACCATAAACCCAACATCCCGGAAAAGAAAACATGTTTCAAGTCCACAGGGGGAAAAGGTCCAAAAACAACCCAAAATTGATCTTACTAATAGGGTGAGCTTATCCCTCTCCCAGCCCCACCAAGGTCTCCCAATGGTGTATTGCCCCTCATTAGCTCCCTCTGGGTCATCAAATCCTTGCCCAACCTGTCTTAGCAGCGATGATATTTTGTTGGCTAAGATGGAAGCAATGTTAAAAACTATATTGCTCCCGGTCTTAGAGAGAACAAGGCTGATGACCGCTAAAATAGATGTTTTGGAATTAGCTGTTAATACCAACTTGGGTCTTTTGCAAAAACTAACAACACCCGTTACTGGGATGGGGGTCTGTAATTCAACTGGGGGCATAAACCAACGAGCGGAAAAATCTACAGCGATCCCTGCAGGGATTTCAGCTGCTAATAATAAGAAACCCCTACCAGGGGTAAAACCTGCTGCCACTTTGACCACTGTCAGTAGAGCTCCCGCAAAGGATATTCCGAGGGATAAACGCCCAATAACTGCTAATAATGCCCCAGTGAAACATCCCTTGCCGAACGGCATGTTAAATCAAGCAATCAATACCCCAGTGCAAATACCAATAATGGGTAAAGACCAGAACAATTCCCAACCACCTAGGTTTCAGAGGACGGATAATCGAAAAACACGACCAACACCCAGAGTTAACTTACCACCAGAAGCGTCCCAATACACCATCGTCTTAACCGGGGTGGCCCCTTTAAAAGATGGTATTAAAGAGACCCAAGGGGACTTGCGGAATAAGGTTATATTTTGGTTAAATAAACATCGTCCTCTCCCTCCCTCATCCCCCACCGAAATCCTCTATGTAAGGAGAGTCGATTGGGTGGGTAAGGGTTTAAAAGATCTAGAAGGGGACTGTATTTTGATTTCTTTTAAAGACCCCTGGGTGGTGGACAGAATTCGAAGGAAAGCAAGATTTGCCCGTCTTGGTGATGTTCAGACCTTGCACCTTGGTTATTTCTACCCCCACACCCACATTAACTATCCAATGGGCCCCAACCAGTGGAAAAAAAGAGGGGGGAGGTCTCGAGAGCCGATAACACCCTACCCCCAACAGTACCCCCCGCTCTTTAACCACTTTGAGGCGCTGTCAGACTTAGAATGGATAGATTGACTGTGTGCATCCAGCCTGTCACATAACCTGTTTACTGAGAACGGGGAAGGAGTGCAATATCCACCCAACTCTGTTTTGGAATTAAATATGGACTACCAGCCTATGTCCCATAAGAAAGCTAGAATACCGGCTGCGCCAGTTGGGGAAAGGGCGTCGATTGTTAAAATAGAAGAAAATAGAGTCAGTAATAGGCTAACAAGTGTTAGCTTACTTGATCTCCATTCCCCTGCCAATGTCAGCAATAACCCTGTAGAAACCGATACATTGATATCTAACATTGTGTCCTGGAATGTAGCCGGAGCAAAGACCCGTTTGGACTCTGAGGATTGGTTAGAGTTCATTGATAAATACGAGGTTGTGTTACTACAAGAAACCTGGGCTACAGCACCCATATACAAAGCCGGGTTCATAAACTTTTTTAAACCCGCAATAAAGAGTAATAAAGGGCGTGCATCAGGGGGACTGACAACGTGGGTAAAACAGGCTTGGGGTTACTCAGTTTCCGAATTGTATGTGGAAAACCCTGACATTTTGGCAATTAGGTTGCGCAAGGCAGGGGGTCAGGATATGCTTATTATTAATATTTATTCTCGAGGCCTTCCTGGCGGGCGATGCCCCCAGCTGATAGGTGTCCTAGACAATCTTTTAACTGGCTGGAATAAAGAAACATTTATCATGTTAGCTGGTGATATAAACTGCACTATCGAGCCACTCTATCTGCCTGAGGATAATTGGGGGTTTGTAGAGGATGCCACATGGAAAATCCCGGAACTAACGAACCAAACACCTGTCAAAGCAACGGAGGCCGCCCTGAGCTGGACTGCTTTCTGTCTCACCTGGGGATTAAGGGCCGTAAATGGTCGTACCAAATCGGACATTGGCGCCAACTTCACATTTGATAATGGTGTGAGAAAAAGTCGTATCGACTATATTTTTTTTTAAATGGAACTTTGGAGCCTAATTGTTGATATGAAAATTGTTATGCGTCCGGAAAGTGATCACAATCCCCTGTCCATGAAACTTAAAATGTATGATCTGATAAGACTAGCGGAACCAGATCCTAGGGGCAAGGGGTTTTAACTTTATCAAATGATCGGAGGAGACTGAAATGGTCCACCATATCAAGTGATGCAACTATACAGGCTAGTATAGAAAATGTGGTGAAGCTTGCATTAAATAATATGAGGACTGATGTTGTTGGGAGGGGTCAGACTGAATTAGATAAGATTATGGGCATGCATGATAAATGTTTTATCGAGCTTAAACAACTTCTCTCGAAACCCTGTAAGAAAGGTACTGGGCATTTGCAAGCCCCAAGAGCAAAATGGTACAACAGAGAGTGTAGGGAGGCCCATAGCTCTTTAATTGAGAAAGTTAAATCCAGAAATATGAGCGCAGTAAAGGTGGCTAGGCAATGGTATAAAAGAGTACAATGGGAAGCTAAGAGGGCATGGGAAGATGATTATTGGGCGGATCTTTTGGATGCCAGTAAGTCTAATAATCAGACCAAATTCTGGGACATTGTAAAATATGGTAAGGATGGTGACTTTCGTATCCCATCCAATCATGTATCCCCTGAAGCTTGGATAAACTATTATTCCTCCCAATTTTGCTCAGAGGTCGCTGATTCCCTGCCCACACTGAACCTGTTACATGTAATGCCCCCTTGTGATGTGATCATGACCTTCACTGAAACAGAAACGGAGATAGCTTTAGGCTTGACAAAGCGGGGGAAAGCCCCTGGGTTGGATCAAATCCCAGCTGATCTGTTTAAGGCCAATACAGGCCTTTGGGTACCCTATTTAACAAACATAGCTAACGCTATAGCGAGAGGAGCCTGTATCCCCAAAACATGGAAGGGGGCTGAGATTCTCCCTATACATAAAAAGGGAGATAGATCAAACCCAGGTAACTATCGCCCGATTAGCTTAATTGATTGTTTTCAAAAAGTCTTCGCTCGCATGATCTTGGCGAGAGTGCAGGGGTGGATGGATCTTGAAAACATACTGTCCCCAATGCAGGCGGGCTTTAGATCTGGTATAAGTACCATTGATCAGGTGCTACGTTTCTGTATGATCTTTTGGAAGGTTGTTACGCTTGGCGGTGGCACTATTTTTGCTGCCTTCATAGATTTGAAGTCAGCTTTCGATCTGGTACCGAGGGGAAAATTATGGCAGGTTTTAAGGGATCTGGGTATGCCGGGTGAATTAGTCGAGATGATTATTAGACTACATGACGAGAACTATGCCAGGGTAAGATGGGGAGCACAAGGTCAATTTACGGACTCGTTTCCAGTAACACGAGGAGTTCGCCAGGGGTGCGTCCTCGCTCCCACCCTTTTTTTACTCTTTATTGACCAAGTAGTTAAATTTTTCATGTCTACTCATACCGATGCTCCATCCTTGGCGGGGACTAAATTTCCTATGTTGATCTTTGCCGACGACACCCTACTCCTATCAAAGACCCGGGGAGGCCTACAGCGGGCCTTAAACCATTTTGAGGAGTTTTGTAAAAAAAATGACCTCCAGATAAATGTGGGTAAAACCAAATTTATGGTTTTATCCAGGAAAAATCTAATACGCAGTAGCGTACAATTGAATGGGGTCAACTTGGACCAAGTTGAAACCATGACGTATCTGGGGGTCACTCTGGACTGTCGTCTGTCCTGGAAAGAACAAATAGCGACCCAGCAGTTAAAACTCGCCCAATTGACTGGATGTCTTCTGCGCGAGCAGAAGAAATCCATCACAAAACGGGTCATCCCCGCCCTGAGAATATATGACACCAAAATAAATGCAGCCACACTTTATGGGGCAGAGCTATGGGGGTTTATGGATCTTTCGAGTCTATATAGAATTCAGTGTAGATTTCTCCGTAACCTGGTAGGGTTACCCCAATCGACTCCATTGATCCCTCTGTGTCACGATATGGGTTGTCTTCCAATTACGGACATGGCAAGATATAGAGTAGTGTCCACTTGGAGGCGCTTATGGACCTCTGAGGATCTCGTAGTGTTTGCAAAAGAGCTAGCAGAAGTGAAGGCCATGGGGGGGTCTGAGCGGATCCCATGGCTCCGCTCGGTGAAAAAGAGTCTGTGCGACATGGGCTTAATCCATCTGTGGGTGTCCCCAGGTACCAATACTTTTCCCTCGAAAAAGGAATTTAAGGATTTATTTTGCGCCTCAACCCGCCTTTCCCTGGTATATGCCTCTAGTTCTGAGGGTCTAACGGGGCGTTTTCTAAGCTTTAAGCTGGATCCTGCCCGCGAGACCTACTGGGATTCCATTACCAGGCCATTGGATAAAAAATTGTATCATCAATTCCGGGTGGGCTCATTAGCCTTGAATTCCTTTACTTCATCCTGGGGTAAAACCTCCTCAAGCCTTTGTAGCTGTTGCCCTGACCGTAAAGAAACCGAGGGCCATTTTCTGTTTGCCTGTCCTCAATACACAGAACCCCGCTCCAAGTGGTTAAAACCCATTTTTAAACGATTACCCTGTAGAAAATCCTCTGATGCAATATGGGCCCTAAAAACAAATACTTCTGAATTCATCGTGATATGCTTGGCCAAGTTTTTAGGCTGGGCTTGGGCAATTAGAGCCAGAAGGAACCCAACCTTTTCTTAATTATATCCTGTAATGTGTTTTTTTGTGTGTGTTTTGTATTTCTAGAATCAGGCTTATTTAATGTCCTGTGGAACTCACAAATGTTTAATAACTTTTTAGTTGTGGTTTCTAGTCTTAGTGTAAATTTGATAACATGTTTAAGTTTGGTTTTATATAATTGTCTGTATGCTGCGGTGGTTTTTGAACTTGTTCATGAATGTCCTTTTTTTCTTGTCTTTTATGATTTTATTTATCGAAATAAAGACATTAAAACCTGAAACCTGAGACATAGTATTTTTTTGCCATGAGGCAATATGATTATATTTTGACAATGTCCATTTTGGAGGCGGTCGGTATGCTCTGTTCGCAGCTTTTCAGAGGTGACTTTTAAATGCAGATAGGAGCAGAAGTGACTGTCCCACGTGGACTCTCGCAGTCCCTCTAGACTGCTTTCCAACCCTAAATATTTAACCGATCTGATTCCCGACCTTTCAAAAATAAAATATGCCTTTTATCTGGATTTAGCAGCTGTCAGGTTGAACCCGCTATCAGTCTATATGTATTAACACGCTGTAGTCGACAGTCTTCAAAAACAGCTTAGAGAAGAACAATGGTCTATATCCTAGGGTCACGGGGCAAAGGATAGATGTCATTTCCGGCCTACCACTTGATTTTGGTGAAATTTTGCTTCTGTCCTATCCGCTGTGATATTGCTTTAATTCCCACAGACTCCCTCTTTCCAATCATGAGAGCAATCTAGAACAGCATGTGATGTGATGAGATGAGTTGTGTTGTTGTGTTTTGTGTGAGATGAGTGTATTGTTGCACGAACCACAAAAAGAATGAGTGCTGCTGCTGGGAGAAAGTGCATCACGCCAGAATGAAGCTGCATCCAAACACACTCTAACAAATGCCATTTCAGCAGGAATGCGCGCGGTGCCTTTTCAAACAATAACTGTAAAAGCAGAGAACATGTATTAATGATTTATCAAAGGCTCTTGAGCCTATGGCAAAAGCCTTTGAGGAAACGGGCCCTCTTAGAATTGGTTAGCAATGCTTGCCTACATTTTTAATACAGGCCCCATTAGAGCATTCCTTCTGATCATGGCACATAGAAAAATAGCAGTTTTGAACGTAATTTTCTTGCAATGGTTTGTTCAAGAAGTCTCCAAAGACCTGACACATGCCTACGAGGAAGCACCAAAGAACAAAATGTTATAGTTTGTTCCTCTGATGAACCGTTGTGACTTGTCCATGTTTGAAACAATACATGGGGAAAGGAGTTGGCCTAAGGGCTAGGGCGGTCGACCTCCAATCTGGGGAACTGGGTTCGAGTCTCAGCAATGACGCTGAACATCCTGTGATTCTGGGCAAATCACTTAATCTCCCCGTGACTAACAAAAAAAATGAATGCGTCCTCATGTAATGCAACTAGTGCTATGTAAGCGCTCTCATACCCGATTCGGGTCGAGTTCGCGCTATATACAACTCTGTAAAAATAAATACAACAAAAAAAAACATGTGCAGGTATGATTTACAAGAAGGAAGGGGTAAGCCAGTTCCGGGGAAACACACAGTCACCAAATAAACACAACATGACACTGAGCCAAGTATTGCATACACACCTGTACTGGGTGATATTTGTACACAAAAAATCAGTTTGTATAAAAGGGAATATTGCATTTAAAAGAAACTTAAAGACAATCCACTTCGAGGAGGCTTTAAAAACCCACATAGATGGCATTGCACCCCCTCTCTCCCCCACCAAGAAAGGACTTGCCCTGGAGGCGTACGTTGGTGTCATAGAAGCCCTGCACCTTCGTTAGAAGATTAATGTCAAATTACTGTCTATCATCAATATTGAACCCTAAATATCGTTTTAAAAAATATGCCCCACTGAAGTTAGTAATAGAAAATCTACACCCAGTGGTATGGTATCTTTATAAACTATATTTAGGACATCATTTCCATATATAATATTCTGACCTGAAGCCCACTGATGATCTCCAACTGGGCAGCTTCCAAATGTTCCATTACAGTAAACCCACTGGCTCCAACAAAGTGTCCTGAATGCTACAAGCTGTCACTCTGCTAATGAATTAATTAAATATTTAAATGCCTTAATCCTTTGGAGCTGGTTCCAGATTATAAACTACCCAAGTGCAGGCAATCCAGGATGAACCATCTTCAAGAAGTGATTGTCCTTATGGGTTCCTTACGTTATAAACAGTACACAAATGCACATTGAGTGCATTGGGACTCCTCAGTCCATCAAGTGAAGGGACAGTAATGCATGTTACGTTGTCAAAAAGAAGAGCGCAACAGTGTAAAAACTGTCACAGGAGGTCCTCTATAGATTAAGCTTTACAGTATTCAGGCTAAGCAAATATAATTACATTATGATCAGTTAAATGTTGAGTAACTGCCCAAATCCCAAGGCTGGCACCGATCTCTGCAAAGTTTCTTCGTAGCATTACTGATGTACACAATATTTTAGTAGAGTGCAAATTGGGCTGAGGGTGAACATTGAGACTTTCCCAATACTATTGTTATTTGATATCATGAACACAACGGGGGCTAGATGTCGATGATCCTGCTGGACGCCGAGAAGGCTTTCGATCGAGTCTCCTTAGAATTGTTATGGGCAGCACTCGATAAAAACAGCTTTGGGTCCTGCTTCTCAAGGTCAATCAGGGCAATGTACCACAATCCAAAGGCTAGGGTACTAGTAATGGGCCAAGAATCAAGATTGTTTGATATATTAAGAGGAACAAGGCAGGGATGCCCTTGTTCCCCGTTATTGTTTGCCATCTACATAAACCCCCTGATTCTTAAATTAATAGCTAGTGAAGTAATCAAACCTGTCACGGTTGGCCCTTATGACAATAAGATACTTGCCTATGCCGATGACGTGGCGGTAATAACACCTAACCCCTCTGAGGCAATAGCCGAAATAGAATTGATTACACAAGCTTTCGGTCAGATCTCAGGATACTCCCTCAATAGGGACAAAACAATGGTCATTTGTACTGACAATATTCAGTTTGTTGGCCCTAAAAAGGTGGACCATGCCGTTTATCTAGGAATAACTATATCCCCCAAGGTAGAGACCATTAATGAATTAAACTACGAACCCCTGTTTAAAAACATCCAAAAAGACTTAAAGAGGGTTGATAGTCTTCACCTCTCAATTATTGGGAGAGGGAACTTTCTGAAAATATTTATTTTACCTAGGCTGTTGTATTTGTTTCGTGCTATACCCCTACTAGTGGAAGATAAAGTTATCAAAATAATAGAAGCGCAAATGAGCAAGTTCATTTGGAATTGTGGGAAAATCAGGAGGTCTTTGAACTACTTATCCCTTCCCCCACAAAGAGGCAGTCTAGCGATCCCCAGTATAATGTTTTATCTATGGGCCGCTCTACTTCAGCAAATGTCACCTTTGTTTAACATAACTATGTCCGGTCCAATCATAGAAGAAAATAGTATACCATCGATTTATGAACTAACCCTAGGTAATAAGGCAAAAGGCCTATTATTAACCCCTTGCATGCTTGTGACGGAACCGCTCCGTCACAAGCCACGGGTGAGCTGTGCTTGTGACGGAACGGTTCCGTCACGGCCCGCTCGCCGCGCCTGCGCGGCGCGAATTCCGCGCCTGCGCTGACGCTTTAATGGGCGGGCGGGTTCGTGACGGAACCGTTCGGTCACAAGCACAGCTCACCCGCGAGCCGTGACGGAGCAGTTCCGTCACTAGTACGGAGCCGCCACGCGGCCGCCCCACCCCCTTAGCGCTGCGGCGGAATAGCCGCCACAGCGAAGGGGTTAAAACAAGTAGAACCTTCATACTACAAAAAAGTTAAGTTCGAGATTATAAACAGTGCCTGGAGAGTCTGGAAGAAAGCCTCGAGACAACTCGGTATTGCAAAATTTAACAAATATACATCACTATGGCACTCTTCCCTGCTGCCGACATAAACCAATGATGACATCTCCAGGAGATGGGAAAACCTGGGGGTTATAACTTTGGGGGACTTCCTTCATGCCGATTCAGATACTAGATTTCTATACCTTCAAAACAAATTCTCAATCCAGAACACAGATTTCTTCAAGTTTATTCAAGTCAATACAATCCTCAGGTTAAAAATTCCGAATATCTCACTGATAAATATCTCCTTACTGGAATGTATAGGAAAATCGTCAACCAGGATTGGTACATTATATGATATATTACTTGAAAGCCAGAAGGATGACCTAGACCATATTGAATCCACATGGGCAACTAATTTGAATAACCCTAATGTTGATATAGACATGTCACTACAGCTTTTATCGAAATTATTTGTTTCCTCTGACTTAAAGGCGCAACTGTATAAAACGATATATAATTTATACTATACACCTGCCAAACTATATACATGGGGGAAAAGAGCGAATGCCCTAGATGTGGAGCTAGCCCGGCGCATCTGATTCATATGTTCAATGAATGTGACAAATTAACATCATTCAGACAAATGATAGCTAAATTCTGGCAAGAAGTGTTTGGGCATATAGTATCTGTATCGCCTACTCTGTATCTACTAGGATACGATAGTACACTAAAGCACAGTAAGAGCGAGGAAACATGCCTCTTCCTGGGCACTGCAGTATATAGAATCATATTAGCAGCTCGATGGAAGGAGGCGGAGCCCCCTAACATTTTCAAATTTGGCTAACACAATACTTAGGGATTTATAACCAAGAAAAGGCAATATATGCATGCAGAGGGAGAAAAGCCAGATTGCAAGGGTAAAACATTTGGGCACAAATCGAGGCTTGGAATAATGATATTAGATATGTATAATGAAACAACACTTTTATGTTAGTTTATAATCTCTGCATTTTTTTTATTTATTTTCCTGTAAATTATTACTACTGATAAAACTGTGTATACGATATGCTTTTTCTTTTGTACAATTGCCAAGTGTTGCTTAATAAAAATATTTAAAAAAAAAAAATACTTTATGTTGGTGAAACCTGGTGGAAACTCCCGGTTGTGCAACTAGCCATTTAAAAACTTTTCTTGACCAATTGACGTAGTTTTGATGAGAAACAGTTAGTTTACTACTGTTCTCTGTGTCCTAATTTTGACATTGTTGAACTTTCCTTTTTATGCAGTGTTGTCACTGGTTATCCAATAGTATTGAAAAGCACTAGACTAGCAAAGATAAACAAAAAAACTTTACAACCAATACTGATCTCTATGGTACCACTTTTCATCAAAATGAAGGAGGACAAGCCATCAACAGGTCCTCTATTCAGCGATAATAGAGCCTTTGAAATGTATGCAAACTAAGATATATGGAAGAAACCCCAACCATACAGCAAGAATCCAGATAGCATAAAGCACTTCACACAACTAGTCCTTTCAACAGGAAACTTAAAGTAGTCCTTTATCTAGAACAAAGCAATGGGCCGGACTTTGCAGATTATTCATTAAACCTAATCTATGGAAGAAATAATGTTGCAGCAGGAAAGCTTTATTGGCACAGAAGATCAATCTTCAATTTTTAAAAACTGCAGTTCTAGATACCTCTCTTTGGAATATCTGAAAGAAATACTCTAAGAAACTACAATTTCACTCTTTAGGTCTCCCCTAGTCAGCGCATGCGCTATCTCTCGAGACATACTGTATCTACTGTGTGGGCTTTCAGCACACCCATCCGTTTCGATTAGATCCTTCATGTGCCTTTTGAAATTCCTTTGTTTTTGTTGGTGAATAGTCTTCATTTGTCCTTCCTCTTGCTAATTTGGTGATACTCTGGAGACTGGCCCTGTTGCATGGATCACTTCACTATCGGCCATATAAGTTAGTTTCAGCTCACTACTTTTTCTTTTGCCTGGTCTTGTTTTGGCTTTCCAAACACGCTCATCCGAGGGATACAAATCATGTCCTTATCTTGTTTTCAGCTGTCTTTGGTTTCACAAGCATTTTTTCAGCTGGAAGCTATGTTGTTTTTCATCCTATAATATTTTTGGTTTCATTAGCTCAAATGTCAAAACCTTAAATAAGATACTTACTAGATGGAAGTGCAGTTTAAAAAGGATCAATCAATTTACATTGTGCTTTTGACAGCATGATTATTTGGATATGATGAAAGAGGTAAACATACTGTTATTGCTCCTTTTTATGAAAATGGAAGCAGCTTTAAACCGCACGCTTTAAACTTTTGATGCTTTGTTTTAGCTTTTAATCATTGGTGAAATAAAACCAATATCAAGGGATGCCTCCTCGTGCTCTCCAAACACGACATGTAATGTGAGGTTACTTAACAATATATCCTGAAAGTAGACAGTGCAAAACCTCCTAGCATGACCTCAGCACCACTGCAGCACAGCTGCAGTACCACCTCAGCATCAGTGCAGAACTATTTCAGCACCAGTCAGCGTCACTCAGCACCTCTTCTGCAGCACTGCCACACCATCACTCAGAAGCACCTGCGCACCACCACACCAGCACAGCACCACCACAGCATCACTCAGCTCCAGTGCAGCACCACCTCAGTACCAATGCAAAACCACCTCAGCACAAGCGCACCACCTTAGCACCAGCACAGCTCAACCTCTGCAGCAGTGTAGCATAACCTGAGGACCAGTGCAGAAATATCTCAGCATCAGTGCAGCACCAACACAGCATCATTCAGCACCACCACAGCATCACTCAGCACAACCTCATTACCAGTGTAGCATCTCCTCAGCATCACTCAACACCACCACAGCACCACCTCTACATCAGTGCACCACCATGAGTGCACAATCAACTCAGCATCAGCGCAGCCCCACCACAGCATTATCGCAGCACCACCTCAGCACCAGTGCAGCGCCACCTCAGCAGCAACTCAGCACCAACGCAGCACCACTTCACCATTAGCACAGGACTACCTCAGCACTGGTGGAACATCACCTAAGCACCAGCACAGCAACAACTCAGCATCACCACAGCACCACCTCAGCATCAGCGCCACCTCCACATCAGTGCACCCCCACAAGCGCAGCACCAACTCAGCACCAGTGTAGCCCCACCACAGCATCAGTGCAGCACCACCTCCGCAGCAACTCAGCACCAAAGTAGAACCACTTCAGCTTTAGCACAGCACCACCTCAGCATCGGTGTAACAACTCAACATAACTCAGCACCAGAACGGCATCACCTGTGCACCACCAAAGCATCACTCAGCAACACATCAGCATCACATCAGTATCACTCAGCACCACCTACACACAAGCACACCACCTCTGTGTCACTTTTCACCACCCCAGCACAAGTGCAGCACCACCTCAGCAGCAACCCAGCACCAACACAGCACCACTCCAGCATCAGTGCAGCATCATCTCAGCAGAGCACCAATGCAGCATTTATCAGCACCAACTGAGTGCCAGTTCAGCACCACCAGCTCAGCATGACTCAGCAACACCTCAGTATCACTCAGCACCGCCACACCATCACTTAGCACAGGGTTCTTCAATCTGTGGGGCGCGCCCCCCTGGGGGGCCGCAGCACCATCCCAGGGGGGGGCGCGGGCTCCACTCCGGTCTTCCCTTTATCTGGGTGATACTCCCAGGAGGGGGCCAATTCACGGAGTCGTCAGCTGTGCCAAAAACAAAAGCAAACAAACAGACACGCTTTCAGTTTTAGCAGAGGAGACCCTTTACCTCCCACTGCAGCTGAAGCTGTGGACTCTGTGAATTAACCCCCTCCTGGGAGAGTTCGCTTTTCACAGAAGGCAGAGAAGGTTTCCAGAGAGGTTTCGAGGCACGGGCGGGGTGGGCTCTGGCCCAGGGTCCCAACCTTTCAAGGGGGTGGGAGTGAGGGGGGGGGGCTGTATTCCCAGGCAGAGAGTTGTGTTAGTGTGCTAACGCATAATGACGGAATGTGGCCTATTGTTTGGTCTTGCCACACCATTCACCAATTTCCTCACTTTAGAATCAAAAGGGATGAATCCTTTTACAGTCACCATGATAGGAAGATGACAAGAAAAGAATAAACTTTTGACAGCATGTATGAAAGGTCTCACTTTGTCAAAGCTCCTAGCTAATGAGTGAGGAAACAAGACCAACCGTTTCGAAGGAAGCTTACAGCAAGTTTGGGAAAATGACCTTCTGAGTTATGTTCCCCAAGCCAGTCCCCAAAGATTAACAGTTTTCCATTAGGGTTCTTTGACCTCCCTGTGGTAGGCTCTCCTAAGCAAAAAGGCAACGCGGATAGAAAATGTGTGAAGTATTATGTGTCATAGCACAAGAAATCAGCAATACAGGTAAAAAATGCAAGCTCCTTAAGAGCCTTACCACCACCTTAAAAACTGAAGACTGGGCTTCTGGACAGACACTGCACTAATCCTGGCCTAGGATTGAGAGGAGGACCATATTTGATGAGAGAAAGGCAGCATCACTGATCCTGCAGGATCTTTCCACCACTTTTGAAACCGTAGACCACCTAGTGCTCACCCAGCGTCATGAAACTCATACGACAGCATATTGTTGGACTAGCTAAAGTCTCATACAGTGCTTTCAGACTTTGTCACTTGCACTTTAAGATAGGAAAAGATGGCCATTCTTTGTGGAGTGCAGTGTGGCTCTTCATTATTACAATTTTTCTAATGTATGTCGGTACTTTGTCAGATCTGATTACATCTTTCAGGAGCAGGACGTTGGCTTATGCTGCTGATACTCAGTTCATCAGTCTGCGCAGGTAGGTTCCCACACTAAGGCTGACCGACCTTCAGTTATTTTGGGAAGGGAGGGAGAGGTTGCAATCCGGGTTTGGGCCATGAATCGGGAAGGTGGGCTCTGGTCTGCGGTCCTCAACTCATGAGGATCTTTGTGTGGGCACCGAAGTGTCGGTGTTCAGGGATGTTGGTCTGCAGATTCGAATTTGAATCATTAAATGTGTGAGGGATGTCGGGTGGAGCCGGCCACCAAACGTCCATTATGTTGCCATGTGGGTGAATAGATGTATGGGTGGAGTGGTGGATGTATGGGTGGAATGGTGGATGTGAGGGTGACATGGTGGATGTGAGGGTGACATGGTGGATGTGAGGGTGACATGGTGGATGTGAGGGTGACATGGTGGATGTGAGGGTGGGGGGTGGATGGATGAGTGAGGGGATGGATGGATAGGTGAACGGGTGGATGGATGGTGAGTGAAGGGGTGAATGGATGGTGGGAGAGAAGATGGATGCATGAGTGGAGGGGTGGATGAATCAGTGAAATGGTGGATGGATCGATGGGGGTGGATGGTGGATGAGTCGGTGGGTGGATGGATAAGAGGTGATGGATCGATTGATGTATTGAAGGGTGAAGGGGTGAATGAATGGATGTATGGATGAGTGAAGGGGTGGATGTGGGGATGGATGGGTGATTGAGGAGGGTGGATGGACGGGGGATGGATGGAGGAGTGAAGGGGTGGAAGGATGGTGAGTGAAGGGGTGAATGGATGGTGGGAGAGAGGATGGATGTGTGTATGGTTGGAAGGGTAGATGGATGGGTGGAGGGGTGGATGGATCAGTGAAATGGTGGATGGATCGATGGGGGGGTGGATGGTGGATGAGTCGGTGGGTGGATGGATGAGAGAGGTGATGGATGGATTGATGTATTGATGGGTGAAGGGGTGAATGGATGGATGGATGAGTGAGTGAAGGGGTGGATGTGGGGATAGATGGGAGATTGAGGAGGGTGGATGGACGGGGATGGATGGAGGAGTGAAGGGTTGGATGAGTGGTCAATGGATGGATTCATGAGTGGATGAGTGGATGGATGAGTGGGTGGATGGGTGAAGGGTGGATGGAGGGATGGGTGGCTGGGTGAGGGGGGAATGGAGAGAGGGGGAGGATGGATGGATGAGTGAGGACATGGATGAATGATTGGCAGAGTGGATGGGCAGGTGTGTGCTAGGATGGGTAGAGGAGAGGAAAATGGAAATGGATGGGTCAGAGAGTGCATGCATGAGTGGGGGGAGGGTGGAGAGCGGAGGGATGGATGGGTGGGTGGATGAGTGGAGGGTTGAGTGGGTGGACGGATGAGTGACTGGATGGATGAGTGGGTGGGGGGATGGCTGGATGGGTGAGAGGGTGGGTGGTTGGATGGGTGAATGGATGGATGGGTGGAGGTGTGGATGGATGGGTGGAGGTGTGGATGGATGGGTGGAGGAGTGGATGGATGGGTGGAGGAGTGGATGGATGGGTGGAGGAGTGGATGGATGGGTGGAGGAGTGGATGGATGGGTGGAGGAGTGGATGGATGAGTGGGAGGATAGCTTGGGTGAAGGGGTGAATGGTTGGATGGATGAGTGGGTGGGTGGATGAGTGGGTGGATGGATGGGTGGAAGAGTGGATGGATTGGTGAGGGGATGGATTGGTGAGGGGATGATGGATGATGGGTGAGGGGGTGGATGGAGGGATGGATGGGTGAGATGATGGATGGATGGATGGTGGATGGGTTTGCAAATGGTTGAAGGCGTTTGGATGTGGATGGGGCACAGATGGAGGGACGCCACACCCACTCACAGGCCTGCAGTTTACTAGGCACTCTTGTTGTGTTGAGCATTCTTTACCGGATATGGCCCGTGGTGTGCACGTGGCAGTCGATCATGTGGTGTGCTGGATTCCTGAGGTTTCTGTCGGGTGGTGGGGGGGCCCAACATCTTGGGGAATTCAGCTGGGGGGGCTCAACATGGAAAAGTTTGAAGACCTCTGACTTAGCACCATCTCAGCATGAGCACAGCACCATCTCAGCATCAGCACAGCACCACCTCATCACTGTGCCATCCCCAGTGCAGTACCAAACTCAGCATCAGTGCAGCATCACCTCAGCACCAGCACAGCTCAGCCTCAGCACCAGTGCAGCACCACCTCAACATCAGCACAGCACCTTCTCAGCAGCAACTCAGCACCAGTGACGCATCACGTCAGCATCAGTGCAGCACCACCTCCGCATCAGCACAGCATCACCTAAGCACAGCACCAACTCAGTATCACTCAGCAACACCTAAGCACCAGTGCAGCACCACCACCTCAGCATCACTCAGCACCACCACAGCATCACTCAGAACCAGCATAGCATCTGCTAAGCATCATTCAACACCACTACAGTACCACCTCAGCAGTAGCACAATACCACCTCCGCATCAATGCACCACCAAGAGCGCATCACCAACTCAGCCCCAGTGCATCCCCACCAAAGCATCAGCTCATCACCATCTCAACATCAGCGCAGCACCACCTCAGCAGCAACTCAGCACCACTTCAGCATTAGCACAGCACCACCTCAACAACTGTGCAGCATCACCTCGGCACTAGCACAGCACCAACTCGGCATCATCCAGCACCATCTGAGTACCAGTGCAGCACTACCACCTCAGCATGACTCAGCAACAACACAGTATCACTCAGCACCACCACACTATCACTTAGCACCATCTCAGCATCAGCACAGCACCACCTCATCAGTGTGCCATCCCCAGTGCAGTACCAAGTCAGCATCAGTGAAGCATCACCTCAGCACCAGCACAGCTCATCCTCAGCACCAGTGCAGCACCGCCTCAACATCAGCACAGCACCAACTCAGCACCAGCACAGCATCACTTCAGCATCAGCACAGCACCACCTCAGCACACCATCACCTCTGCACCAACTCAACATCACTCAAACAACTCCTGAGCACCAGCACAGCATCATCACCACAGCATCACTCAGCACCACCACAGCATTACTCAGCACCAGCATAGCATCTGCTCAGCATCACTCAACACCACCACAGTACCACCTCAGCAGTAGCACAGTACCACCTCCACATCAGCGCACCACCACCAGCGAAGCACCAACTCAGCACCAGTGCAGCCACAGCATCAGCTCATCACCACCTCAGTACCAGGGCAACAACTCAGCACCACTTCAGCATTACCATGGCACCACCTCAGCACCAGTGCAGCATCACCTCAGCATCAGTTGAGCACCAACTCAGCATCACTTAGCACCACCTGAGTACCAGCACAGCATCACCTAATCACCACCACCAATTCAACATGACTCACCACCACATCAACATGACTCAGCATCACCTCAGTATCACTCAGCATCACCTGAGCACCACCACAACATCATCTCAGTACCAGTATAGCACCACCTCAGCATCACTCTGGACCTCCTCAGATTCACTCAGCACCACATAAGCACCACCTCCACACAAGCACACCACTACCTCAGCACCATCTCAGTATCACTCAGCACCAGTACAGTAATTAGTGCATCACCACCTCAATATCAGCGCAGCACCACCCGAGCATCATTGCAGCACCACCAAAGCACCACATCAGCATCAGCACAGCACCATCTCAGCATCAGCACAACACCACCTCCTCATCAGTGCACTGCCACTAGTGCAATCAAACCTCAACCCCAGCACAGCTCAACCTCAGCATCATTTCAGCAGCATCATTTCAGCATTAGTGGTGCACCACCTCAGCATCCGCGCAGTATCACCTCAGCACAGCACCAACTCAGCATCAAGCAGCACCACCAACACGGCATGACTCAGCACTACCTCAGCATGACTATGCACCAACTCAGCATCACTCAGCACCACCTCTGCAACACTCTTTGCCATCTCAGTACCATGCAGCATCACCTGAGCACCACCACAGAACTACCTCAGGATCAGCACAGCACCATGTCAGCATCAGCACAACACCATCTCACCATCAGCACAACATCATCTCCAGTGCAGAACTAACTCAGCATCAGAGCAGCACTACCTCAGCACTAGCGCAGCACCACCTCAGCACCAGTGCAGCATCACCTCAACATCAGCACTGCACCACCTCCACATCAGTGCACCACTACCAGCGCAGCCCAACCTCAGCACCAGCGCAGCCCCACCTCAACAGCAATTCAGCACCAATGCAGCATCCATTTAAGCATTTGTGCAGCACCACCTCAGCATCAGCACAGCATCACCTATGCATAGCACCAACACAGCATCACTCAGGACCGCCTTAGCAACACTCAGCCCCACCTGAGTATCACTCAGCATCACCTCAGCATCACCTTTACACCAGCACACCACCACCTCAGTATCATTTAGCATCAGCTGAGCATCACCTCCGCACCAGCACACCTCCACCTCAGCACCAACTCAGCCTGCCCTCAAAGCTAGCATCTGTTGATTCCCCCTTAGTTTATGTTCGCTGTTTGTGTTGTAATTCAGCTACTATTTATCAACCTCCACCTTCCCAGTGTTTATGTGCCCCTCCATAACAAAGAAAAAGCTATATACAAACAAGCATTAGAACAGACAGGGAGAAGGTGCCAGCATTACAAGGACAAAAAAACTAGAAGACATTTTTATGATTTTTTTTTTAATATGGTCGTTCAGTTGTACGTAATGTCTTATTGGTTATATATAAGGTAACAAACATGCTTATAACACTTTTTAATTATAACTTTGCAACATGCTATACAGCAGCCACAATGCTCTTCAACATAGCTTAAAGACATTGCCAAAGCCAAAGGTCCCAAAGGCGAGACCTATCAATAATAATAATAATAATAATAATGAGTGAGATTTATAGAGCGCACGGTCCCTCCAACAGAGGTTCCCAAAGCTGAGTTGCAGATTCACAGTGAGGGGGAAAAAGGGGTGAACTATGGGAGGTTAAAAAGCCAAGTTTTCAGTGCCTTTCTGAAGGTCAGTTCTGACTTAATCATAAGGAGATGGAGAGACCTATTGGCTATGCTAATGCTTGTTTTAGGTCTGGCGTTAGCAAAGACCTTTTGATTTTTACAAAACAATACATTTACAATGTACTTTTATAAAGGGGCTTTCAGACACCTTATTTCATCCCTTGTTCTGTTGGTGTGTCATTCTCTTTTTGCATCTGCCTTTGACAGCATACAGCGTGGGGCGGGAGGGGGTCAGCCCACTTCAACCACTGGTTGCTTTCACTTTGAGAGACTGCATTTTGCTCTTTCAGAAGGAGCACATCCACACACAATCTAGTTACCTTCTGTGCTTTGTGTTTAGAGTCTGATGTGACAGCAGGAATCTATACCAAATGTGAGCATAGGTCACATTCATGCTTTACCAGTCTATATCTCCTGTCAATGTTGTTATAAATTCCTGCTGGGGTGTCCTTTGTGTACTGCTTGACTGTTGATATTTTAATGTATAACAAACTGTGTCCTTTTAAAACTGCTCTGTATGAAGCTATCGAAAGCTTCAATATTATACATGTGAATTCATAAGTGGACAATTCTTTATAAGATGTTTATTTTAGACTCAATTTCACCAATGGTTCATAATAAACTTTGCCCAGGACGACATTTTGTCCTTATCGTGCTTCATTTACCAGACTTGGAGCATTTTTTTATTGCCCTATTTCGGATCTTCTAACTTTCCTTCAGTTCTTTCTTTCACTTTTTCTTGCTTTCTATCATTTTTTCATTCCCCTTTCCTTCTGTTTTCTTTTTTCTTTCATTCTTTAATTCCGTCTTTAATTCTTGCTTTCTTTTTCTTTCTTTCCTTTCCCTTTTTTCATTTTTTCTTTCATTCCTTCTTTAGGATTGCCTGTTTTCTTTAATTCCTACATTCCTTCTTTACTTCTTTTTTGCTTTCTGTACTTCCTTCATTCATAATTTCCTTTCCTTTCCTTTCATTTCTTCCTTCCTTCTTACTTTCTTTCCTTTTTCTTTCATTACTTTTTCTGTTCTTTCTTGCTTTTATTATTTCTTTTATTCCTTCTTTCCATTCAACTTTTCATTCCCTCATTCCTGCTTTCTTTTTTCTTTCATTCCAAATGTTCTGCTTTATTTCTCTCTCAGCATCTTTCTTTCCTCCCTTCTTCTTTCTTTCCTGCTTTTTCAGTCTTCTCTTCTTTCCATCCTTCCTTCTTTTTTTTTATCTCTTTCCTTCTTTTGTTCTTTCTTAGTATCATTCCTTCTTTCTTTCTTGCTTTACTTATTTCTTTGCTTTTCTCTTGTCTTTCTTTCTTTCTTTCTTCGTTCTTACTTTCATTCTCTATATTCTTCTTTCAGTCTCTCTTGCTATTTCATATTCTATTTTTCTCTTTCTTTATCTCTTACTTTCATTTCCTTCTCGCTTTTTCTTTTTTTGTCTTTCTATCCTTCGCTTCTTCCTTCATTTTCACTGTGTCTTTCTATCATTCTTTCTTTCTAGCCTTCCTTATTTCTTTCCTCCTTTGTTTCTTGTGCTCTTTCCTCCCTTCTTGCCTTATTTCCTTCCTTCTTTCTTGCCTTCTTTCTTTTCTTTTTCTTGACTTTTTTCTTGTCTCCCTTATCGCTTGCCTCCTTTCTTTCTCATCTTCATTTCCTTCTTCCCTTCATTCTTTCCTTCCTTCCTTCTTTCTTGCTTTCAATTTCTTTATTTTCTGATTTCTTTCCTTCCTTCTTTCTTTCTTTCTTTCTTTCCTTCCTTCTTTACTTTCTCAAAGGCAAGAGGCAGGCAGCAATTACACGATGATTGGCATTTAAGGTCTGTGTTAGCCTAAATATTTTGATTTGACTAAAAATATGCATATGACATGGTTACTTATAGGGGTTTTGAGCCACATTTCATCCATTTGTCTGTAGTTTTGTGATTGGGTCATTCACGTTTTACTCCAACCCACTTGAGTATGCATTAATGGAGAACCTTGACCCCAATTAAGCGATTAGCTGACCTTACCATGAGTTACAACATCTTTAGTCAATTGTGTTTTTTTTTTTACATTGACAAACTCCTTGCAGTTTCCTAAACAAAGTATTGAAAAAGCAATGACAAAGCAAAACAAAAAATGCCATGTGTTAGAAATTGGAGTCTCTAGTTGGCAGAGGTAGGTACCTTTGTCCAAAATGGGGGCCCTTGCTTCTCGTCAGGGTAAGGGGGGATATACTCCTAAAATAACCCCTGCTCATCCCCTTGGTAACTTGGCATGAGCAGACAGGCTTATCTCAGAGGCAGTGTGTAAAGCATTTGTGAACACCTACAGTAATACAGTGAAAACACTACAAATGGACACCACACCAGTTTAGAAAAATAAGTATTCTTTATCTAAACAAGACCAAACGGCAAAAATCCACAAAATAGTATAAAAAACAGGCTCTTCAATGGTAGAAATAGTTCAGTTCAATGCAAGTTGTAATTGCTACACTTTTCCCACAAAGTACCTTAAATGCGTCACGCAAAACAAACAAAAGGGTCGCAGGGAAGGTGATGCGTCAGGTCCTTGCTTCGGGGGAGGCAGTGCACCTGTTCCTTACTGCAGCGTTGGGGAGGGGATGCGTCTGTTCCTTACTGGAGAGGAGGGGATGCGTAATTTTCTTACTGCGTTCCAGTTATGATGCAACAAGATGGCACTGCGGTGCGTGGCGACAATTTGGTGCGATCCGACAAAATGGTGGCTTGATGCGATGTGACGATCCAGTCGATGCGTGAACAGTTGCAGCCGCAGGGCAGGTGCTGTGATGGTTTTCTCAGCGATGCATCGGGACCCAGTGTGGATGCGGCGCGCTTCTTCTCCATGGCTCGGCGATGCGTCGGGAATCAGTGCGGATGAGACATACTTCTTCCTCGTTGCGTCGATCTTCCAACTCCCAACAACAAACAGTCTCTAGATGTCCTAAACAGCAGCAGGCACCTTTTTGCAGGTTGGAATTCCCAGCAAGGGAATTCAGGGGAGTGGGGTGAAGTCTTTGTATCCCTGAGACTTCAGACAAGAGGCAAGCTCAGTTTCAAGCCCTTAGAGATCTTTTCTTCAAGCAGGTGACAAAGCAAACAGCAAGGTCCCTTTTCTCCTTTCCTTGGCAGCAAGCAACCACTGCAGGCCAACCCCAAACAGCAAACAGCACAGAGGCAGTAATCCTCCTTCAGCTTCTCTGGTTCTTCTCCTTGGCAAAGGTTCCTCTTCATTTCCCAGAAGTGATCTAAAGTTCCGGAGTCTGTGTCCCCCTTTTTATACACACAAATCATTTGTCTCTGAAGGCTGAGAGTGTCTGTACCCAGCCAAAACAAGTTCTGTCCTCTCTGGTGCAGCTCCTGGCAGGAGGTGGAAACAGCATTGTTGAAAGCAGACCTAGCCCAGGCAGGTGAAAGGAAATCTCCCCCCTACTCTTAATTCAATTCAGCTCCCATTCAGCCCAGCCCTGACTGCTGGAGCCGCAGCCCTCTCCTAGCTCCTGTCACTCACAAGCCACACATGCAATACACAAACCTAGCAGAGGCACACTAGATAGTTAGGCAAGAACATACCTCCTTTCTAAAAGTGCTATTTTCAAACACAGAATGTTAAAATTACCCACACTAAAATATGCACTTTAACATTCTGAGTTTAGGCATACTAAACTTTATTTTCCTATCTTGTTCCCTGGGTCAGTTATGTTTATAAGATGTTACAATCAAACTGCCCATTCTGGCCTATGGGAAAAGATAGCCTTGCAATAGTGCAAAACTAAATTGTCAGTGTTTCACTATCAGGAGATGCCACACACATTAGGGCATGTCCTACCTTTCACACACAATGCACCCTGCCCACCATGGGCCTATCGTTGGGGTGTATAATATGCAATAAAGGGAAGGTTTAGGGACTGGCAAGTGTGTGAACATGGAAAACAGAAAGAGAAGACCAGGTCGAAGGTAGTGTCTTGTCCTGAATAGTGAACGGCAATCACACGGGCACATATGTGAAAAGGAATAAAGAGTCTTACTGGGCTATGAAAGTCCCATCAGACCACCCTCATGGCGGCGTTTCATCATATGGGGATAAGTAGTCGCTCCAGGCATCGCCTGAACCATCTCATGGCGGTGCATAAGTGGAGAGCGGCAATTATAGCCACAGTAATGCTCAAAAAGATATAATGATAGAAAAGATTGTAGAAGGTAGTGCAGTGCTGTTGAAAATGTGCTAACTAAAATTGGCTACCTAGATTGAAGAAATTACTAACAGTGATGAGTCTAGGTGTCAAAATTAAAAACACGCCTAGTAGTGGGTGAGTAAGACTACATTTAGGCGAAGTGCAAGTGGTCAACTAGTTTCAGCTAACAGGAGTATTGCTCCAGCTTTCGTCAGGACCTAGAAAAATTATATATGATAAGCTACTGCAACACAGGTAAGGGGGTGCATACACATGTGAAAGGTTTTAACACCTTGTTGAAATTAGTTGTATGTGTATCATATCAGTAGTCTTATTTGATCGTTTTCTGGACAGCCCCACAAACCACATCGATTCAACACTGTTTACAGCGTACACAGTGACATTACACTGTTGGTTGATCAAATAACATCCATCAAACGAAGAGGGATAATTGTGCTCCCATCTACAACATAGGCTCTAAACACGAGCTTATGTCCCCGCTTATAATATGGGTATAAAATATATTCTCGAGCACCATTCATTGTGCTCTACTATTTAAACAGTTGAATACAACCACAGACGTATTCAGGTGGTCCTGCGCATGCGCGAGGTAAGAGTGTTCTTTCTGACACTCCCGCGCATGCGTGCTAAGACCAGTGTTCGTACTTGCAACAACGTCCGCCTTTACCAACAGAAGAGAGCACCTCTCCCACGTATAGCCGTTTCTCTTGAGATTCGTGTTTTGAACACGTGGCCACGTTCCACGCCCCTACTGGCTGACGAGGGATTCAGCATTTATTTAAAAATGACTCGGGTGGACTCGCCGCTGCCTCCCCTTCCGCTCGGATTTAGACGCAAGGCACCGACGGATAGGTAAGCTCACAGAACTAGCTTTTACTATGTTGCAGCGTGCGTTTTCTCCCCTGGATGAACAGTACCGAGAGTGAGTGGTTTTGTATACCATTCATAGTAACGTTGGCATATTGGTTTCTCAGGGTCCTTTTGCAGCAATCCTAACTGGCGCTTGCAATATCATTGAATCAGAGTCCTTTAACTTTGTTCTTCTATTAGTATACAACATAATACCCTTTGTCATATCTAGCATTGGCCACTGGTTAATCTATGGTGGCCTAGACTCATCACTGTTAGTAATGTCTTCAATCTAGGTAGCCAATTTTAGTTAGCACATTTTCAACAGCACTGCACTACCTTCTACAATCTTTTCTATCATTATATCTTTTTGAGCATTACTGTGGCTATAATTGCCGCTCTCCACTTATGCACCGCCATGAGATGGTTCAGGCGATGCCTGGAGCGACTACTTATCCCCATATGATGAAACGCCGCCATGAGGGTGGTCTGATGGGACTTTCATAGCCCAGTAAGACTCTTTATTCCTTTTCACATATGTGCCCGTGTGATTGCCGTTCACTATTCAGGACAAGACACTACCTTCGACCTGGTCTTCTCTTTCTGTTTTCCATGTTGTTCCAAGGGGCATGAGTTGACAGGTCGTAAAATTATTTCCCCTCTTGACCCTCCGCACATATGTTTTTTTAAGTGTGTGCACTTGCCAAGTCGACATAGCACTCCCAGACTGCACACAGGCTCTGCAATGGCAGGCCTGAGCCACATTTTACAAGCTTTTTCTGTGGGTGGCACAATCACTGCTGCAAGCCCACCAGCAGCATTTGATTTACAGGCCTTCGGCACACATGGTGCACTGTACTAGAGACTGACAAGTAAATCAAATAACCAATCATGGATTCACTAATCCATACAACAATTTACAATAGGGAGCACCTGCACTTTGGCACTGAACAGCAGTGGCAAAGTGCCCAAAGCATCTAGACCATCACAAACAGATGAGGCAACAGCAAAAAGTGTAAGGGAGACTCACGCCAATGGTGCCAAGTCTAACACCATGCCATAACTATCGGCTTTGCCAGTGCTTGTTTAATATGCTACACACAAGGCATCAGAACCTATTGTAATGTGAAAGGCTATGCTACCAGTTTATCCTGTCCTAAATATAGCTATGTTGGAGTTCAAAACAAAAAAAATGTGCCCAGTGGCAGTGGTTGATATGTTTGTTCAATATATTTATGCCACAATATTTATGTCACATGATAATTTTGATATTAACTTTATGACGTACGATTTTTTACATTTTGGATAGGTTTCATAATACTATTTTTAGTTATGAGCATCAATATCCATCTAGAGCATGTTTAAGGCCCTTCGGGAGATGTCTGCATTCGAATGTTCACTAAGGAACGCCCAACGTTTTTCTCCAGAGGCTCAGAGCAGATTCCCAAAGATGCACCATATTTGAAGGAAGAAACTGTATGAATTTCGTATGCAATCAAAGAGTAGCCCGCCTCAAAGTAGACTCAACAAACACACCTGCATTTCATCCTATTCAGGGCTCAAAGTGTGAAGAATCTCCCAGCATCGTTGTAGATAAAAGAACTCGCAAAACCAGCATCGGATGAAAGTGGCCTCTGGTATCTGTGGCTTCTTTCTTCATTTTGAGCGAATATCTCAGTGAGCCGCAGGGAACACGGAGGGCATGTTAAGAACAGACACAAACCAGAACACACTATTTTAAAATGTAATACCTGGACTTCCGCATGTCTTGATGGTAACTAACACCTGATGAAAAATCACAACTAAAGCGACAAAACAATGGATCGCTATAAAAGGGACAGAGTTTAATTAATTATTACCCATCTCCACTCCAAGAATGTGGAAGTGTTTAACCATAGGCTGACCACATTGCATTGCAGATATGCATCAACATATGGGCCCAGGAGATGAGATACTGATTTCCAGAAACTAAACAGCACCAATGAGCCAGCACACGCGCTGCTGTTCATCAGCTCACAGTCTTGACTCCTAGTTGTAGGTTTGGTTGATTTTTACCCGTATCCCTGAACTCTCCATATATATTTTATGTTTTCAGATAATTAGATCTAAACTTAGACACATTAGGAGTGGAAAGAGCCGGCAGGGACCATGGTGCCACCCCTTTACATTTATACTGGGACACCGCCTTCCATTTGCGCTGTGCAACCAGGGTTCCCCCCCGGGCATTACGCTCCAGTGTCACCCTTGCTTGAGCCTTTGAACTCCACCACTGGCCATAGAGAGCCTTAAGGATTAGGGATCGGATGCTGGCTCTCTTCCAAGAGATGTGTACAGAGGTGGCCCACAGCGTCAGTGGCCAGGTTCATAGTTTGGAATGGGCTGAGGTTGTGTATGTGGATAGTGGCTAAAGACATTGGGAACAAAAGTACAGGAAGAAATAATACGATGGTGGGAGCCGAGAGGAATCCAGCAGTGGTACCCAAAAGGGGCTTGGCTTTTGGAATAGGGGCAGGGGGTCTAATTGTTGATGCAAGATCCAGGCTCTAAAATAGCCTGGAATTGGAAACAGAGTGTGTGGCCCTGGAATATTTATGAAGCCTGGGCGAAGCTCACAGAGTTTCACTCCATGGAACTCTGCGGAGTTACTCAAAAACTCTGTAAGATTCCGCAGAGTTCCACGCACAGGCAGAGTCACGAGTTGAGCTGGTACCACTCGTGCATTCAATTACTATAGGCACATTGTTCTTTTTCCTGTAAGCTGGTTGCTTCTGCGCTCCTCCCCGGTGCACTACCCCTTCGACCCCCTGTGTCTAATACACCGTGGCTAACTTCCCTCTAGAGGTTTCACCTCACCGTAATGCATTGCTCATTCTGCTACTGCAGGACCTCACAACTCCTGCTCCGAGACTAAGTCTTCCTGAACCTCCAGGTCCCTCTGGCAGTGGCACCTGCTAGTTCTTCCTGTTGGCTGAGGCTCCAGCGCTGCTGCAGCTTGACCCGTCACTTCCGTTCTGCTCAAGGCTCAGAGGTCGGAGTCTATATGTGCAGTGGTGGGAGGACCAAATAGTGCCTCAAAGTCTTGACCTTTTTCAGGTTCGACCCACTGTAGTTCGAGGTGGCAGATTAAGTTATAGCCTGCATAGTCAGGAAATAGGCAGCTCAATTGACTGGTGGTGCAGAAGAGAGTCGAGCATGTCTGGCTCTGGACAACTTGTGGGTGGCTGTCAACAAACTTGCCTGCTTTTGGTAGTTGGGAAATAGGCAGCTTAATTTACTATGCCTCTCAAGCACTGGTGGCGCAGGAGAGAGTGGTGCATCTGTCTGGCTCTGGACAACGTGTGGGTGGCTCAACCAAACTTGCTTTTTTTCAGAGATGAAGGGTAAGGCACAGCAGGATTTTTTTCTTTTGGTTTTTTTTCTTCACCGTTGTAAGAGGAGAGGGGGGGTGACGGCTAGGCAGTACCCAATAGCTGCTCATACCTAGTTATCTGACCGCACGGCGACCCCTGAGTGGTGCAATGGATGGGACGGCATTTCCGATCCCTAGCCGCCCGAACCAGCTCTCCCCAGGCCTCGTTGTCTGCCGAAGCTCTGTGGCCTCCTAGAGCCCGGTTCTGCTTCACAGAGCCAGACAATACGCAGTTAGTTTACTTCAGTGACTCCCCGCTCCTGAAAGAAACACTTCAATAACCGGCTTCAGCCACACTCACCATTCAACAACAAGAGGCATCACACAGACAAGCGGCCTACTAAGGTAAACGGATGTAGTATCTGACAAAAAAGCACATTACCTATCACAGCATGTCATGTAGGGGTGAGAGAGGAGAACGTGCGTCAGTGAACTCCGCTCTGCCGACGGGTGGCAGAGTTTTTTTTGGCAAATTCCGCATTCCAAATTCCACCTGCGGAGCGGAGTTTACCACTCACCCTTAATATTATACGGACAACCTTCCAGATACAAGGTCTCATCACAGAAAATATTCACTGTCCTTTATTGAAGTGCAATGTTGTGTCCTCCAGTTTACAAATCTATCCAATTAATTTAGATTCATTTGGCACAATGCCACGAAGTGTCAGGGTGCTTTAGAACGATATGCAAATTTACATAAACGGCGAGGAATGACATATCATAGGTTATGCAGGAATAACTAGAAAACAGCAAGTATTCTGGTCATGTATAAATATTTATTCTTATGCCTTGCTGAAAAATGTCTATGAAGTGAAAGCGCATGGCATTTTCTCTATGCATTAAACAGAACACTTTTGGGGTAAGAGAAGTGTCTTCATTCTTGGTGCTGAAAGTAGTCTCCCAGCAAATGTGACATTGAATCTGTGATTCCTTATGTGGACACTCCCTTCAGGGATCATTGAAATGCCAACAGGTCTGGAATAACAACATTTCATGGGTACTTGTGCAGGGGCGGCTGCTTGGGATCCGATGAAGTGTGTGAAAAAGGTGGAATATTAGAAAAATGAGCACAAACCAAAAATATATAAATTAACTTACCTGCTGTTGCGGTCGCCCCATTCCTCCTCTCCTGATCCTGGTCCAAGCTGGTGCACACTGTGCAGGCGCAGGCTCCCAGATGTCAATCCCAGTGCTACTCTCATGCTGGGAATGCTATTCCCAGCGTAAGGGCAGCACTGGGATTAGTCTGAGTGGCCTGCTTTGGTGCTCCGATAGTGCCTGAGAGCCTGTGGCTTTTCTCCACCCGACTGTACAACATAGCGTGGTGGAGAATGCTTAGAACACATAACAGTCTGGGCGACCTAAGAAGGCCGGCCAAACAGTCATGCACACTTAGTAGTGCCCATCATCCTTCCTCCCCACTGTTGCACATAGAGTGCATGTGCCGCCCTATGACTCGGCTCGCCTGCAGGTAAGAGAAAAAAATGATAATAAAGTTGATTTATTATCAATTTTATGTTTCATATGTCTAACTTTGCTTCCACCTAGTGGGGCGACACTCCTCCGCCATAATGGAGGAGCCACTCCTGTACTTGTGATCACTGGGTTTAACACTGAAGAGGGGCTGCCAAGTTGGAGGCAAACTCTAAATTTGATGGGCTGGTCACGGATGCGGCGAAGGCATTGACTCTCTCAGACACCTCAGCCATTATTATAGTTGCGCTACCAAAATCCAAATGAGGCCCTTAGCTCCATAGAGTTGCTATTGATATCTTTGCTAATGGAATAGATCTGTTTGGCTACATATTGTTCTAAAGCTGCTTCAATTACCACTATTCAGCGAAAAAGTGGTGGGGTCTGTTGTCTATGGTTAAATGATTTTCAAAGTGAACAAAGTTGTTGCCTAGCACATTAGTGAACTTTTTGTCACACCATTTTTCCTAAATATGGGGTGCTGACTATTCCCCCTCTCACTTCAAAATAGTCTTTTAAATCCTAAACAGTTTTGACCAATGTTATATACTAGTGTACCTAAAAATACAGAACTTTCCATTACAGTTCCAAAACATCCTAGGAAATGAATCTCCAAATTTCCTTTCAAATGATCTCTAAATGCTTTCGACTTTTCACTACTTTTAACTGTCTAAATTCTTTGGAGGATTCACTATTTTCACATATGTTCCTTAAAATTATTTAAAAGACTGTACATATGAAACAAACTAGTACCACCACAAGCCAAGAACTCACTCATTCATTGAGTGGCTGAATAATATAGGTGGTTCGACTGCTAGATTTCCATTCAGCTTATCTCTGTCTTCCATCCTGTCCTCCCCCTCAAGGTGGCCCTTTCAGGTTTCATGTATATGTAAAGACAAGGGTCACCCTACTCACACAGAACCAGGGTATCTATCATATAGAAAGGAACAATGGTTCCTGTGGTCAATGTGTACAGTACATGATCATGATTAAGGTCAATGGCAACATTCATTGGTCAAAGTCTGTCAAAGAGAGAATCAGGACTACACACCTTAATGTTGAGAAACAATTATTGTTTATATAGGTGTAAAAAAGTTCATCACAAGAAGTGTGCGGTGTCCCAAGTGAAATGCGAACCTACTATGACCAAAATGAAATGAAGCATGCCCAACTTACTAAAAAACTGAGCCAGAGTCGTCTATAGGGAACAACAGTGCAATGCTGTGCACGTCATGGCTGTAACATGAATGGAAAAATCCCGTGAGCATTCATGTTACAGCCATGACGTGCACAGCATTGCACTGTTGTTCCCCATAGACGACTCGGGCTCAGTTTTTTAGTAAGTTGGGCATGCTTCATTTCATTTTGGTCACTCACGTTTTCCATTATCTTGGTATATCACTATACTATTATATTTGTTTAACTCCCCAGCATTATTATTGCGAGGACCAATTCTATAATTATAGAATTTGAACAGCTGCATACAGTGTACTTTGCCCATCCAACTTGTGAGTCCTTTCACTTTCTTGATTTCATTTTTCTTCAGCAATTTCAACACAGTGGATTTTTGTAGGTTACCGGTCTGTCTTTTAGTTCACATCACATGCTCGGGTTTTCTGAGTGTGGAACAAGGTTCTATTTCAAGCACATGATGGTGGTTTCGATAATTTCAATGACTCCCACTATTGACTGAGTGAACAACTACACTAGCTACCTCTCAATTACTTGTAACAGAACCCTCGACATTGCATATGTGTGTGTTTTTTTTTTTAAAAAGCATTGCATTATGGTGTACATTATTGTCCATTTGTTTCTTTTTTTTCAACAGTGCCCCCGAAGAAGGGATATTCTCCCGAAATGCATTGGGCATCAGGCCATAACTAAATGTTCAGTATATCACATACATTGTACGCAGCATAACTGTTTGAATATTTTCTCGTCATATGAAAGAAACTTGCAATATGTGTATATTGTTTGTATGAAAGTCAAATACAAACTGTGTCATTCACGTCATGTTTCTTTGAATTATCATTCTTTTGCATCAAGTCAAGTATGGACTCTCGGTCCAGACGTTAATCATTTGTCAATCTTGGATCTAATGTTTAGTCAAGACAACTGTTTATACTTTATTACAGCTGTGCACCTGGCATACTAGTGTTTTTTCCTCTAGCTTATTGTTTCAGATTTCGGGTCGGCAACCCTCCAACCAGGGCAGCAAGCAATCCTTGAGTACGATTGAGATAACAGTTTTTCATTAGTTACACCAGGGTGTACACTAACCCTTCAAACAATATTATCTAGTACACATTCAACAGCACCTGAACATTGTCTGCTTTGGATCTGAGAAAAAACGTGCAGGCAGCAAGGAGTGTTTCTTATTTCAGACTCCCGCTGGGCCCATAATAGAGGCCGAATTTAAGGGGTCATTTGGCCTCCTTTTGTTCCAGTATCATGGCTGGGAGCTGTTTGTAGCCTAGATATAAATGTACTAGAAGGGAAATAAAACCACACCGGATACTTGAGAGGCACAATTTTGACATTGTTCAGACCCTGTATTAAAGAGATATGCAAGCACTGTAAGAATGTCCTATGTGTTGCTCTCTCCCGGTATTTACACAAAATAATTTAAACCCCACTATTTTTTTTATTTTTTATATCGCTGTTCATCCCAATGCAGGGTGTCAGAGTGCATTATATAACACATACACATTATATTGACAATGGATCATACAAGTTTGTACATCAATGTACACGATTTGTTACATAAGATAGTGAGGGTTACAATGTGTAGGAGTCATATACCATCCTTCATAACTTTCTGTGCTATATTAGAATGATTACAATGAAACGGTAAATACCAAAAGGATCTCTGTGTTAAAAGCAGTAACCCAGTTACCAATCTACATAAAAAATAAAATCTGTCATCTGCATGTTACATAATAGGCTTTGCAGGAAACGCATTAACCTTGTATTCTACTTTGAGTCAAAACTGGAACTAGACAAAAACACAGCTGTTCAGCAAATGTGTTACCCACCAGAGTTATCTTACCATTATTACTATTCCCTCAGATTTACTGGAACACAAAGAACTCTGCAGCAGGTGCCTTAACCCCATAAAATATTTCAAAATTCAGAATTTGCAACCAATTAAGCAGAACAAATTTACTGTCACAGTTCTCATTGTTACGAATTTCTTTGTGGTAGGGTTTTTAAAATAGAAATCTAAAAGTTGAGGCCATATTTTAATTCATCGTTGCGTCACAACCCTGATGCAAAATCTATTTTGGGATCTACAGTGCCACACAGATTCCATTTGTGAGGCTTTGTAAAAAAAAAAAAAAAAAAACAATGCAGCACATTGCCATGCCTTGGGTTATCTTGCATCAGGTACACATTACATTGGGGGTGCTTGGGCGTTCTCATGCATCTACCCATGAATTTTGACACAAACTCATATATACAAAGACTTGTACACATAGAGAATTCTCCTGAGGCTGGCAAAACAAGAAGAAATAACTTTATTTCTCCTAGTTATTTCCTCTTTGCATGTATGCTGCATTCTTCAGCACGCATACAAAGAGAAATAGGCTCATGGGAAAAACAAAAAAAAACTAACACAAGGCAGCACATTGAGCTGCCTTGTGTTACCATGAGGAAAAATGTTTAGTGTCCCTGTGTGTCGTGTAGGTTTTACATGGGTGATGCATGGGTGTTCCCGTACATCCACCCATGTATTTTGTGTACAAATAATATACACAGCCTTCTCAAGGGAAGAATACTTACTTTCTGTGAGTCAGCTCTAGAGTCCCACTTCCCTGTCAAAGGATTGTGGTTATTCCCCATGTATTGGAGGCTATAATTTAGCTAGGCCCCGCTGGTGAGTTCAAGTCTTAAAAGAAGAAGTCTTAGAATGTCAAAGTGCCTCCAAGCCTTAGCGTGTCAGTCAGAGCAAGTTTCTCCAGAGGCCTGGTGGCCCAATATTCAATTTTACCCTCTCTTGTTGGAGTGGAGGTTCAGTGTGCCCTGGTACGCGTCTACGACCAACGGTGAAAAGAAGACTAGATGCTGCATTAGAGGATAGCTTGAACATATTTTAATGTGGAGATGCTACCTCCTTCTTTCAAGTTTATGGTCCACTCTTTCTTTGGGTATTCTGGTTGTACTGATTTCAGGGTGAGCTGTCAGATTGAGCTGGTGAATGTGATTTAGATATAGTTATACCAACAATACGCACATAAGAGATGTCTGATGCTAATTGTGGAGGTGACATTTTAGGGGGCAGTTTGTAATTTGTAGAAATATAAATGCAGAGCCCCAAATATTTTCTCAGGGTCCTATTCCTCAATACAAAGGTTGCCATAACCTTTTTCTTTCACTACTCCACACTTGCTTATTTTTTTTGGTTCTTTTTTCATCCTCTTTTCTGCCATCAGCATTGTTTTCCTATCTGTTTCCTTTCTTCCCTTTCTTTCTATCTTGTTTTGGGACATGGCCTGCTGGTGAAAAATGAGCCCCAATCTCCCAAAATGAGTGAGATGCCCTCCACAGAAACATTAAGTATTAGGTAGGGCTGAGTAAGTATACTTTGTACCGGAGGGCGGTCTCACCTCTGGGCAGCGCAGGCAGCTAAAGCAATCACATCTACATGGAAATGTGCAGCATATGAAATATTATTCCTGGTGAGGTAGGCTGGTGGCAGAGTTAGTTTGTTCAGTCCTTGGGAAAAGGAAGATTGATGCTGACAAAAGGCAGGATTGTTTTTATGTGTGTACTCGTAATGCGCTCAAATGTACTCATGATAGACCTGCTAAACATATGTGTGAGGCCTTAAGATCTGATGTCACTTCTTGTGATGTCAGACCTGTAACGACATGGCTTGTGATGCCACATCTGATGTCATCTCCAGTGATGCCACATGCGATCTCATGCGCCATGCTGTCGAGCATCACGATGTCGCACACAGTGATGTCACTTGCTTACTGTTAGTCCCCAATTTCTTTTTTAAAGACTTGTGCCCTGCTTCTGACCTATCGTTATCATTGCCACTGCTTTCTCCTTGACCCGTGTACCTGCAATGGACACTGTGGAAAGACTCCATCTCTGTTCTCTCTGTTGAGCAGTAATTAAAGTATCTCCATAAGGTCTATTGTGGATTTATTTCCACAAAGGTGACGACAGAGAAGTTGTATCCTCCCTCTTCTGCCCTAGCGAGGATGTTCTTCCCAAGGCTTGTATTGCTGTATTTTTAAAATGACAGGTAACACTTATTACAACTTTTGAGTTTTAATATTCAGACTCCATAATTCGGAGTTGAAAAGATGAAACCTTCTAAATTAAGTATTCTGTTGCATGACATAGTGCCCTCTGGATCCTCCACCTCTTCGGTTGCTCTGGAAACCCATTACGCATGTGCATATATCTATCTAGACGAGCTCTATAACCCCCACCCCTCCCTCTCCCACCATTCCTTCCTTCCCATTCTACCGTCAAAATAATCCAGTCCATTGGCTCTTTTTGACAATTATTACTCCCAAGGGTCTGAAAGAGCCCGTCGCACCTCTGCAACAGCCAAATCTATGTACAGAACATCATTACACGACTGGCTTCATTACACCCTCCGCAATGTCAGCGAGACCCGACAGCGTTCGGCCATGTTGCGGATCGATAATGCATTCTTAATTGCCTCTGCGACCTGTCCGTCAGCTCCGTACGAGACGAGTGCCTCTAATATTTCCATGAGAAGCAGCTTAAGTTTACCCCAGCGGGTTTGTTAACGGCTTGGAGGGTTTAGCGCCCCCTACGGTGCGATTCAGTATGGCTTACTAGGAGTATCCGCTATCAAAGCCAGGATGTTAATCCCTTAAACACCACGCTTAGACAACACACTATTAATATGTTTTATGCCTCTTATCAATATTTACTTAAGCTTTCCCCCCCTCCTAAAGTAGTCCAATTGGGGCTGCTTTGCATAATTTGATGTGGAGTCTAAGGGAGCGTTTTCATTTGCTGTCGCATTGCTTCAGAGCCTCCCAGTCAGACGAATGGCGTTGTTTATTAATGCTGACGAAAACAGAACATTAGTGGAAGCCTGTCTGATGAGCAGAGACAGCTCGGTGGCAATGCGGATGAATGGGCTTTTTCTGAAACTCCGAGACATGCTTTTACAGAAAATCAAATCTATGCCGCTTGGGAATAGCATCTGTCTTGTCAAATGACAGAGAAGAATAACACAGGATGTGTATTCCATTTCCAGAAATTCCCTGCGCGAGCAGGAAGGCGATGCAAGGCACGTGCACGTGATAAATGCCTCATCTGGCCTCTCAGACCAGGGAGATTATTAATAAAAAATAATAATAAAAAAAAGAGTTCTGCCGCGTGAGGATACGTTTTGCTGATATGCAGGCAGGCTTCAAGGATGCTGATGTCTCAGTGGGATTTTTTTTATTGCAGTTAAAGTAGCTAATCACTGCACCATCGACCACTCGCTCGAAGCGATGCATAAAAGTGCATAAGTAATCCTTTCCTCCAAAATGGGGCCGTGGGGATCGTTTCGTAGCGAGAAAACGTATCCTCTATTAAAGAGCTAATATACTAATCGGAGGATTGATCGAACAAAAGATGTGATCTGAAGCTTCGAGTTGCAGGTTTTTGGACCAGAGGACGAGTCTCGGCTTCCACGTTTGACAAAAGTGTGTGATCCTGGGCACATTACATCTTGGCCCTGTACTTCAGTTTCAGTAACTGGTATAAAATGGGAACGCCTAGAGGTAAATCAATTTGTGGTGTGTGCCCAGGCAGAATATTCATTACTTTCTGCGGGTAATGGGCCGTAAGTAGTGTCTGATTCAGCCTAACGTGAGAGAGATATAGGATTTCTTTCAACATACATTTTCCGAGAGTTAAATCTCGTGTGGTAGCTCAAGGGTCGAACTGTTGTGCATAAGGTAGAGGTGGGCCACTTTAGCTGCGACTTGATGAGTTCTTGCTGCTTTTCTGTTTACGTTTGCAATTCAGAATGCATCTTTTTTAGACTACAGCTCAAATTGATAGTAATGTTAACCAGATAGATCATAGTATGCAAACTATGTTAGAAGCATTTCAGATGCATAGCACTGTTTTAGAATGCATATGTTGTATGCCAGACACATTCTTCAAAGAGGTATATAAGATTACTTTCATGGTCAGGTTGGGGAGGGGTGTTTAAGAATGAAATATTATATCACTTTTATGGTCTGGTTGGGGATGTTTAATATCCTACTCCCAAAAACACAAAGACGCACAGTCATGCCTTTGGCACTCACAACGATCCTCGTGCTTGGTTTGTGAGATGAAAACAAATAAGTAAACGTTAACATTCAGTCCCACAGACTCAGCCTGCTCAATGTGCCAAGGAACCAATATAGAGCAGCATCCTTTGTCATAGACTCTTAACTCTTGCTGGTATGCTGCTATCATCACAAACATGCTTCACAGGCCTCACCTAAACATTTGCATTGCCGTCAGGTGGTCATGCCCTCTTAGTAACTAGAAATCACCAGATTAAACAAGATTTGTCAAAGTCAGTGGGTCTGACTTTGCATGCAATATTAACTCGTTCGAGCATGGGTACTCACAAGATTTCTGGCGGGGGCCAAAGGTACAGTGTGGTTTGAGGCAGAGGGCCACACCGGTAGGGGTGGGGTCAGTGAGGGGGCAGGGTCAGCGGGAGGCAGGGTCAGTGGGGGCGGGGCTAGAGTATAAAAAATCAAACCCGTTTCAAAACATTAGACAATGTGACAATGCTGTATTTCAAAAGCAGATGTAACTACAAAGAGCACATTTTGATAATGTATTTTTATTAGCAGACAATAGCAATCTTAAGAGGCATTGCATAGGTTCATGCACACTTTGACCCCAATTCCATCAAGTCTCTCTCTCTCTCTTGCTCTCTGTCTCGCTCTCTCTCTCTTTCTCTCTCCCTTAGTCAGTCTCTCTCT
Organism: Lissotriton vulgaris; assembly: GCF_964263255.1. Taxonomy (NCBI): domain Eukaryota; kingdom Metazoa; phylum Chordata; class Amphibia; order Caudata; family Salamandridae; genus Lissotriton; species Lissotriton vulgaris. The sequence goes on from NC_141685.1 coordinate 1,477,479,761, forward strand.
CTCAGTCAGTCAGTGTCTCTCTCTCTGTAAGTCAGTCTCTCTTAGTTAGTCTCTCTCTGTCAGTCAGTCACCCTCTCTCAGTCAGTCAGTCAGTCAGTCTCTCTCTCTCTTAGTCCGTCTCTCTCAGTCAGTCAGTCTCTCTCTCTCTCTCTGTCAGTCAGTCTCTCTCTCTCTCAGTCAGTCTCTCACTCAGTCAGTCTCTCTCCCAGTTAGTCTCTTTCTCAGTCAGTCAGTCTCTTTCTCTCTCTCTCTATCTCTCTTTCTCTCTCAATCAGCCAGTCTCTCTCTCTCAGCCAGCCAGTCAGTCAGTCTCTTCTCTCAGTCAGACAGTCTCTCTCTCTCTCTCTCTCTCTCTCTCTCTCTCTGTCAGTCTCTCACTCAGTCAGTCAGTCTCACACTCAGTCAGTCTCTCACTTAGTCAGTCAGTATCTCAGTCTCTCAGTCAGTCGGTCAGTCTCCCTCTCTACTCTCTTTCCACTCTCTCTCCACTCTCTCTCTCTCCACTCTCTCTCCAGTGTCTGTTTCGCTCCACTCTCTCTCTCCACTCTCTCTCTCACTCTCTGGGGGGCAATGGGTACATTACCTGCAAGGTCAGCGGGATGCCATAGAAGGCGTGCTGGACCGCTGGCGGCCCGCGGGCCATACTATGAGTCCCATGGCATTAGAGCGAGACACATAGGGCAGAGTCAGCATAGAGATCAGAGAGAGCTATTGTTGCAAAACCGTCCCTCATGCTATTCAATACAAAGCTCTGGTGGAGGCAGAAGGATACACCGAAGCTGCTTCGATGACAGAAGTGTAGCCACTGCCCTGAGCCAATACTTGATTGATAGTGTCTCAAGCCAATGATTAAAAGAGGTCGGGTGAAGCAAACCGGTGATTGAAAGGGCCGGCTGCAAAACGGTCCCTCTTGGAATATTGTTAGCAATACCTGCACTTACAAAACCCAGACCTAAAAATATACACAAAAATACAAATGGTACTGGAACCTTTATGAGGAGAATTTTTTGGGTGGTTCTTAAATGCAGGTAGGAGATTAATTTCTCACATGCTGGTCCGCAAGGACTGATTTGGAACTTTTTATGCTGATAATAAGGCCTGGTGACTCAGCTGTTGTGCGAACCGGCTCTTAAATATGACTCTGCTTTCTCACTAACAGCATCCAAGAAGGATCAACTCTACTTCCTCACTCACAGCATACAAGAATGATTGTGTACATTTGAGGCAACAGCCATCATGACTGCCACCCAGCATCACTAAATGCAATCAGACACTGGTACAGAACAAGCGGCTTCCCAGGCTGTTCTAACTCCTCTTTGGATGGGTTATCCTTAAGTCACAGTCTCAGGAAAATCCAGTGGCCATCTTCTGCTCTGATCAGTAACACAAAAAAAATGTCACATGCACTTACGGGTTAACAGAAAGTACATAATAGCAATTGGTACAGTGTGCAGTGCACGCTATTCTAAAGGTGAGCATCAAAATTCATTGTTCATTGCACTGGACAGCATGCCATATGCCAAGATGTTATATCCATGTTCAGTAATTTGCCTTGAAGTATTGTACGTTGTATAGTGCCTTTATTATGAGTTTCTCCTCGGCCACTCCCAAGTGGATCCCGCAGGTCACATACAGTGGCTGGTTGCATAATTTCCAATTTCTTTGGGTATCTCCCTGTCACTCCAATCTAGACCCCCAAGAGCATACACTAAGGTAGGTTCTAGAATGCCATTTCCTATGGGATGTTACCTGGCTGTCTTTGAAGGGCTGCTCAGAACCTATACTATAGCGCATGGAGGATTGTATTTCCAAGGGATAACACCTTCATTGTGGGCTGCTTCCTCTGTTCTATATCCGAGGTTGTGTTTAAACTGTGTGATATAGTCCACTGATGGCACATGGATGAGCTGCACCCAGACTTTAAGTTCCCTTGCACGTTTAGTGTGAGATGTTATAAAAAGACACTGCCGTTCATAGATGGCACTAAAATACTTGCCACATGGGCAACCTACTGTGAAACACCTGTCTACCCATACTACAGCTTCTAATCTATAAGTGTCCTATCTCTTGCATTTGTTTTACTATAGTAAATGCCAAGGCACAGTGAAAAGCCACAGTAAGAGGACAACCCTGGTCCTCAGGCACAACATCAAAGCCCTATTCATGTAGGCCATAATACATGCACACACTGATGCAAAGGAGTATGTGACTCCCCTTGCCAAAGCATTGCATTATATTGCATTTGCATCAGTGTGTGGACCTAGGTGCCCAGTCCTTAGGGACAAGACCTTCCCCAGGCTCAGCGACGGACATCGCTCTTTCACATGCTTGGTGCTTGAAGGATCAGGTCTGCCACCTGTGAGGCCACATTGAGAGAGTCTCACTCCTCGCGAGCAAGATCCGGTGCGCATAGACTGATTCAATGTATGCACTGGAAAGAGGGTGCCCTATGAAACATTATATCAATATTTAGGACAGGATTCATGTTCCCTCCATTTCTGAAGAGTGGTTTCAGTAATGGAAAGCAATAAGAGCTAAAAATTATTATCCATTTCCTCCTCCTGCCTAATTTGGGCAACAATCTCTTTCAAGATAGCTTTCCCAGTGAGCATGATTCTCTGCAGGGTAACCCTAAGTAACCTCCAAGAAAAAAAACGCAATACACTCCAGGAAGATCCTTGTGATCCTCTGGGCCTGGTCTTCTGCCTCTGTTACTTTGACCCTCACAGGCGTAGGGAGACAAAGTGTAGGGCTCCTCCGTCCGTGTATTTGGATTCTTCTTCCTGTGCATCTTAGACTTCTGAGAAATGTCCTTTTATTTTGGAGAGAGATAACGCTGTTCCTTTTTCCTGAAGCCTGGGTCAGTCCCCCTTTCTTGTCTTACATATGCCAGTGATAGCCATGAATTTGACTAGTGCCCTTTTCCTCCCTTATTTTCTTTCTTTCTTCAGAGTAAATCTGAAATATCCCATGTTGTTTGGTCATGTTTAGAACAAGGAGCCAAATTGAGGAATTAAGGAAGCGTGTACTAGCATCCAAAGGGAAACACTCTGATTGGCCACATTTCCTCTAGAGACTACCAACGCTCCAGTTCACTTCAAATTACTGATGATTATAAAGACAAGGGCTGGTGTCAAGCAAAGGCCTGCATAAAAGTAGATAGATGGCTCCACGCGAAAGCTATATTCCCCGCTTATCACTCAAAGGGGCGTAATCAATAAGGGAGGCGTTTCATGGCAAAGGGTAGATAATGATTGGCACTCCAGGAGCGGAATGTTCGCTCAGTCGGATCCACGCATACCACCTTGTGCGTAATGTTTTGAAATGTTATTTAATTATTTAATTTATTGATCACAATACTTCACAAAGGTTTCTTGGACCTCAATAGTGTATTAGTGGATGGTTTGACCAATCGCAACAGAGGAAATATCATGTCAAGATAAGACTACTTTGAAGAAAATTGTTTTTGTCACCTATTTTGGACCCGCTTTCCAATGGCTTTACTTTGTAAGGGGAAGGCAAAAACTGTGTGGAGACACAGAAAAACAAGGTCACACTATTCATTATTATCTAGGAATGAATTACCTCTCAAGAAGAAAATGTTGATTTCCATGAATCGGTATGACATTTTTTTTTTCAATGAAGGATCAGGCCAGACCTTAAAGATGCATGAGCACTTTTTCCCATGAAGTGTATCTTTTGACGTGACAGCATCCTCAGGTAGTGCGGCAATGTCCGAACTATAATTTAGTCTTTTGCGCTTGTGATGTTCTGTTTTGCAGGAAAATGCAGGTACAAATGCAGCTAGTTTCTACCACTTCACTTGCCCTGGCCCATACCTTTGGGGCCATATGTATCATAGTTCCGTTTTGCGATTCCTAAATAGCGATTTTTAAGGAATCGCAAAATGGTATGTATGAAGAAAACCGCTTTTCAATAGCGATTCCTTGAGCTTCCTTAATTGCGAATTCGCATTATGCGAATTCGCAATTAAGGAATAATTTCCAATGCATTCCTATGGGCCAGGAGGCCCATAGGAATGATTTCCAAATAATTCTCAAATTGCGAATTCGCAATTTGCTAATCGCAATTTGAGAATTATTGCAAGGGTGCAGGGGTGTCTCAAGGACACCCTGCTGCACCCCTGTAAATTACATGTGTGTGCATATGGCGCACATACATGCCCACAGGGCATGCATGTGCGTCATATGCCACCCTCACAAATGCGCAATTGTGCATATTTACAAGAAATCGCAAATTACCACCAACTACAAGTTGGTGGTAATTTGCGATTTCTAAACCTGAAATCGCAATTCTTAAAAGCTTCATACATAGCATTTAAGGAATCGCAAAATTGCGATTCCTTAAATGCTATGGCAAAATAAGGAATCGCAAAACTTTGCTATTACTTATTTTGCGATTGTTTCATACATTCTGAAACATGCAAAAAGGCTGTTTGAGGATTCGCAAAGGCCGAAATTCTGCGAATTTCGGCCTTTGTGATTCACAAAAGGCTTGATACATATGGCCCTATATCATTAATGCATAGAGCTGAACCACGGTTGCAGCAGGGGAATAATTTGTCATGTTTTCACCTAGGTGTAACTTTGCTGGGAATCTCTTGGAATGCGCCAGTGTTTCACCACACACGGGCCTGGTGATGGTTGTACGCCATCATTAGCACTGGGAACGTAGTAATACAGCAGTAATTTTGCATCAGTAGCACTGTTGGGCATAAGAGTGCCATATTGTGGATGAGATCATGATAGTTCTCAAAACCCAAGCTGACATCACCAAACAAAAGAATATTCTATAATGCATACTATCAGTGATTGTTAGAGGGGTAGTTAAGGGTAAAGAAAAAAGGTTTTCTCTTTACACTTGATGAACCGTTTACATACATTTTAAAATATTAATTTTAAATTTTTTAACAATCATTTTAAATTCTGTTGTAATGCAGCCTTTTATTCTTACAACACTGAAAATGGGTCTCCCAATCAGAGGCCTGTCATTTTTTTTTACGAGAAAAAACGCATATCCCTGACAATAAGTATGGTGTACAGTCATGTCAGAGTCTTTAAAAATTCACAGGTTTGCACATCAAAATCATGCAATCTTTCAAGGTGTTAGACAGCAACATATTTTATTTTATTGTAGGTTTACCAGTGAATAACCAATGCACACAATTTCACTAAACTAAGACTAAGGACTAGATTTAGAAATTGTCAGAGAGGGTACTCCTTCATAGCAGTAATAGAGTACTCTCTCTGGGAAACTCTTGCTCTGTGGGCGGACCAACAATATGTCAATTACAGTGCCTATGCCCGCTCCATTATCAACATATTCTTTCTATGGCCAGATGGAGTGTGGATCATCAGAGGAAAGCCATCCAAACATCTGATTAGGTCAGATTTTTTTTCTGCTGTCAGTCACCACCAGGTAAAACCTGAAGCTGAGGGACAGTAAAAATAAAAAATGCTTTGGGAGTTTGTATTTTACAAAGTGCAACATTTTGGAAAAGTATGAAGACTGGCTGTCATTTTTGACAGTGCCATCCATCAAACTTTTCCAACTTTGACAAGAGCTCCTGTGACGGCAGTTCCTGTCAATGTATAGCAATGTCCACGGGGCCGACAAACAACTCTCAACACAGTGGGTAGAGTAGAAGCAGTGTGTTGGATGTAAAATCCTCCACCACCCTATTTGCCTTTACTTTGTATGCTAAACCTTAAATCAGGGCATACATACAAACAGTGTGGTTATAACATTTTGGATGAAAACTCATTTCTCCATCAAAAGGGGACTACAAACTGGGTTCAAACTGCACTTCTATGGTTTCCTCCATGCACACATATTAAATGGTAAAATCTGGTGAAAATGTTGTGGGCAAAAAGCACACATTTTTGGTTTGTGAAAATGAGGAAAACATTCACAGTTTGTACATTATACTCCAAGTCTGCCAAACTTGTAACAGTACACACATTCACATTCAATACTTGATCGGGACAGGAGTACTCTCCACAACACAATGTACTCACATACAAACACGTTTACTGGAATATAAGTAACTCTGTGATATTTGCTCATACGCCTGCTCGTTTTTCGAGGGATACAAGTCTTATTTAGAAACATGTTGAATGGGACCACTTACAGGTTTTGCCTGGACTGTAGCGAAACTGTTTATAAATCCACGTTTGCCCTAAGGAAGTCATTGGGAGATATACCCAAGACGAAACACATGTTGGCTACATCTTGGCTACACCAACTACGCCAATCTGCTGTCATGTGTAATACATCTACGATTGTGAACAGGATGAGAAAATAAAGAAATAAGAAAATAAGAAGAATACTAACACACAAAATTTGGACTGATACTTTCTTGGATTGAATTCCTGATGATATAACTATGATTACTCATTTGCCTATTGCTCGGGAACGGGATCTTGTTTTGTATTTGACCTTTGTGTACCTTTGGTAACAGAGGATTTTTGGATATGTGGGTGGCCTTCTCCTAGCTGTTCCCTCGAGCACCCTTTAGATATTATTGGTATCCTGACTGTAATAATGGTATTGCGCAAGGTTTGACCTAGCCACGTTTCAAAGTCACGCAGTACACAAATGACACACTGAGTAAATAACAAATTGGTGGGTGCGTAGTACTCAATGCTTAATTTGTGCCGGTGGTTTCCAGTGCTTGGCACCAGCACTTCCTTGTCAACACTGGTACTTAGGACAGTCTACCATATGACGGCGCTGTCTGTCTAAATTAGAGATGAGAACAACAAAAGTTGTTAATTAATTAAATATGCATTAAAATTACTAAAACCTGCTTGCAAAATCGTTCTTTTAGCTTTGGAGGCAGAGAATAGCTTGAATTGTTACACTTGTAGTACTGCGATGGTCAGTAACTGTGTTGTTATGGCATTGGCACTGCTGGCAGGGGCAATGGGTGCCAGACGCTTTAGTGGCCTCCTTACCAGGGCCCTGACACTTATTTTCTACAAATTAAGCACTATGCACACTGAATTGTGCAGCCTCTGGAATGAGGGTCAGGGGCTATAAGTATGTAGATTTTTTCTAAATCTGTGTACAAACTGGAAAGTACTGCAATAGAAACTAAGGGGCAGATTTACAAGAAAGTGACCCATCTGTAGAGATGCGTCACTTTCCATGCGCCACCCTGAGAAACCCTTGCACCACCTTGGATGCACCGTATTTACAATACACCGCACCATGGCGCAAGGATTGACAGATGCATCAGAAATTCTGACGCATCTGTTGGGGCAAAAGTGGTGCATTGCTGGAGTCGTGTCGCAAGCATGACGCTTACTACACTGCGTCACTTCTTTTGCCTGCTTCAAGCTTGTTTTATGCAATCTGTGTATCCAGTCAAGAGAGGTATGAAAGGTGCAGCTCTACCAGTGTATTCAGGAGACAGAATGAGGGATTAGTGGACTGGTCACTGCAATCCCACTGAACGGGGCTGGCTCAGACACATATGTGCGAATACACATAAATACATGCCCCAAATTTCCATGCACACTATACGTGTGACTAGGTGAAGGCATACACACAGACAATGCCACTAGTGGTATTTTTGTTAGGGTGCAGGAGGAGAAAATGCCTTCCCCTTCAAATAACCAATTTTGAACGCAGCCACAGGTCCCAACCCCTGGTATCAGGGGAACCTTCCACAGGCTTGGCCAATGAGAGGAGGGGGAGGAAGTCAGATCAGGTTTAAATAGGGATGCTCACAAAACAACCACTGATGCTCACACACATCCTTGCCATTTCTGATGTCTGTCTCCTTCATTCTGCCTAATTTTGCTTGCCATAGCGGTCCAAGTCTGTCCCCTGCATGCATCTGCCTTAGTACAGGACGTCGGCCTCTTCAAGTCTCAGGAGGCAGAGGGCTGTCGACTGCAGCTGCCTATTCTCACGGCCCAAGTAAAGTCTAGTAACACGCATCTTGGTCACCCACAGCCTGCCATGGTCCCGACGTCAAACAACATGAAGGTGAACCCTTTGGGAACCACAATCATACTTGCCACCCCATTTTTAGGTAATTAAGGAGGTGATAGGACCCAAAATATGTTAATATATGAGTGTGCACGTGTGTGTTGGTGTATGAGAGGACATGTGTTTGTGAGAGTGTCATTGAGTGTTGGAGAGTGGGAATTCGTCAGTGAGCATGACTGCCTGAGTGTGAGTGTCAGTGGTGTGTATGCATGTATATCTGAATGGTTGTCTGCCTGCTTGTGAGTCTGGTAAGAGGCCCAGTCGTAGCAGTAGCCCTGTCATTTTGAGACCAACCTCTGGCAATGATGACCCTTGCTTTACGTAGCCATTACTACCATTATTGTGGCTCACAACAATCACAATTTATTTGGAACTTTAATTCCACCAAACATACAAGCTGTTCCGATAATATTATTACTAAATACTTTGACCACAGCAAAACAATAGCAACATTCTAAGCACTTTTAAATGAATAAATACCATGTAAGGTGCTAATCACAATTGTTTAACTCTATAACAAAAAAGCTTCCTAATTTGCCACCTCGTGATACAATCAGTCTTGGATTTTATGTTCCACTAATAAAGAGGCCAACTACCTTAACAGTGGGCAGGTTCTGTGTATTCACTAGGAGTTGTAAAAACACAAAATTGCCACTTATAAATGGGGAAGAAATATGATCCCACAACAAGACTTCCCCCCAGGGCCGGCTTTAGTGCTAGGGCTCCTTCTGCGACATTGTTTGCTGGTGCCCCCCCCAATGACAACCTCTGTCAGGGATTCTCTCACTACCACTCTTCAAGAGTGCCCCTCACGTCCCCATAACTACTCTCTCACAGATGCATACAATTAGTTTTATAGCTCCACTCATACTAGTGTAGGGTGTCGGACCCTTTTACATCACACGTATTACACAGAAACAATCAATCCAGTTGCATAGCTAGCCCTTTGGCTGCTTCTGGTGATCACTGCATTTGCCGCCCTGCGGCGGCCGATTGAACAGTGAGGTGGGATTTCCTCCCCAAAACAGCAGGTAAGAGTGGAGGAGGCCACCATCACCACCAAGACTCGAGCTGCCTGGGGTGGACGGCCCTCACCTTCCCCCCCTTGCTACGCCACTGAATCAATTACGCGTGTGTCAGTTTATAGAAAACGTTACATAAGACAGAGGATACAATAGGAGTCATGCCATCCATACTTGTAGGCAGTATAGTTTAAGAGTGCTTGGTCTGGAGAAGCACAAACTTAGAATATAAAACTTAACACCGTGGTTGGGGTTTCTCTTGAATAATAAGAATTAATTTCTGCCCAAATGAACCCATTTTGCAACATTAGGTTAATGAAAGTCTAGGGAAAAATCATAATGCTGTAACCTATACCATGCAGTTTTCATGCAGCTCTTTGATGACAGTTAATTGCTCGCTGTTCTACATTAGGATTTTTAACTTATAAACTGCAAGTAACAATAGGATCTCTCCGATAAAAGCAGTAACCTACTAACTTATTTTTTGGTTGGTTGAAAGCTTTTATTCGATATGCAAGATATCTTGAAAGCGTACATACAAGTAAAACACATTTTTAAAACAGTGATATGTATATCAACATTTAAATACTAAGACAGATAAAATGGGAATGACCCAAAATAAATTAACTAAAAGTGAATTAAATTGAAACTGACAGTCTCTTGCAGCGAATCAACCATGAATGTTTTAAAAATTTAGAAACACCACAAACTATTAAAGGGGCGGTATCAGTCAATAAGATACGTATTGCAACCAAGTGCCTACGTGTTCCCAGGCGTTTAAAAAGAGGTTTAAGCCAATGCCTCCTAGGTTTAGTATAATCCGGGCACTCAAAAAATATATGTGCTATCGTTTCTGGCCTAGATGGACAAAAGGCACAGAAGGGGGATCGATGAGCACCATTCCATTTTGATACAAAGGCCCCGATCGGAAGCGTGCCTACCCTGAGTTTAAAATACAGGGCCCTATCGGCTGGCCAGGTGATCAAGTCCAGAAAGGGTTCGAAAACAGCCACATCCTTTAATTCCAAAAATGATGCAGTCAGATTACAATGGTGTTGGTTCCTGATGAGTTTGCCAGAGACCCAGTCCCAGTAAAGTTTTTTGAGGTCAGCCTTTGGTGGAGCAGATTTTGAAGACCAGCAGTCCCCCAGGCCCAACTCCCCCAAAAGATTTTTAGTGTCCCTCAGCCATTTGATCTTGGCCCAGCCTCCCATGTTCATTACCTCTGCCAGGCCGTCGGCATAGGACTTTAGCTCCGGGACCCTCCATATGCGGGACCAAAGAAGCAGTGGTCGAAGGCGAGCCTGGTCTTTGATACTCTTACAACCAACGTCCAGGAGCACCGGGACTGTCGGGGTACTCGAGGGAAGGGCTAGAAGATCTTTCAAAAATTTATTCTCAGCCTTAGATAGGGACTCCAGGTTGCAGTGGCCCCACAAATCTGCCCCATACAAAGGTGATGTTACGCCTCTGGCCTTATCGACCTCAATTGCAGGACTCACCACTTGCCTCGGTGATGCTCGAAATTCCCTTAGCAGAGCACCGCCTACCTTTTTATGGTTAAGTACCATCTTATCAATATGGGCGGACCAGTTCATGTTGTCCGTTATGCGAAGCCCTAGGTAGTCAAATTCGGAGGCTTTCTCCAAGGGGACGGTGTTCAAAACAGGGGGACTTCCTAATTTCCTTGGGGGGTGCAAAATCAAATATTTAGTTTTGTCCACGTTGATAACCAGACCTCTGGATACACAAAAGTCCTGGAAGCGGGTCAATAGCTTCTGTTGGCCCTGTGGAGTTTTTGAAATAAGCAAAGTATCATCTGCGAACAGCAGAGTAGGGATCTTTACTCCCCCCAGACAGGGTACGTCCGCTGGTTCTTGCTGGAGATGCTCAACCACATTATTAACGTACAACGAAAAGAGTGTGGGGGCTAGGACGCAACCCTGTCTGACTCCCCTACAGACCGGTATCCTGTCCGTTGTTTCCCCATTTTTCCCCCATCGGACCTGGGCATAATTACTGGTGTGGAGTTTAATAAGTAGGGATAGAATGTATGGGGGCAGCCCCAATCCCTGAAGCACCCTCCAAAGTTCCTCCCTAGGGACCAGGTCAAAGGCAGTCTTCAGGTCAATGAAGGCCAAGTAAAGACTGCCCTTGCCTAGTTCCACGATTTTCCAGTTTAAGAGTGCTAATCTGAAAACCTGCTCAATGGTCCCCGTTCCTGAACGGAACCCAGCCTGGAAGTCAGATAGCACTCTATTTTCCTCCACCCAGTTGAGGATCCTTCCCAAAATTACCTTTCCCGCCACCTTTTGTGTGGAATCGATCAGGCTTATTGGCCTATAGTTCCCTGGGCTATTTCTACAACCCTTTTTATAAATGGGGACGACCACCGCCCCTCTCCATGAATCCGGTACAGGGCCACCCTTCAAGATGTCGTTTAGGAGGGCAGCAATTACTATGCCCCAGTCAGATGGATATGCACGCAGGAGGTCACCCAGAAGCCCATCCGGTCCTGCTGCTTTCCGTGGTGCCACCCACTTTATAACCTCCTCTACCTCCCTACCTGTAAACAGATCAAAAGTAACTTCCCCTAGCAAAACAGGGGCGGGGGCTGGGTCATTTAAGGGGCCTTCTACAGGAGCATATAGGGATCCAAAGTGTTTCGACCAGTTCTGGGGAGGGATATTACATGTCCTCAGAGTGTCGTCGGGTCTGTTGCGGGCACCCACCAGATTCCAAAATCCTCTTGCGTCCTTGCTTTTACTGGCGGCCAATAGGTCCGCCCAGAATTTTTCTTCCCAGTCCTTCTTCGCAATTTGGAGGGTCCTAGAGTAAACCTTTCTAGCCTCTCTGATCTTAATTTGAGATTTGGATTTGACTGCCTCTACCAGTCTAGTCTTTGTCAGCCTGCATGTGTGGGTATACCATCCCTTAGTTCTTACCTGTCTATCTTTGGTCCCACGTCTACTTGGAGGAGCAGTGAACAAGTTAATTAAGGCCTCGGTGAGCGCACTGAAAACCCCACAAGCCATCCCCATCCCTCCCGTCGTGGTCCCCAGATTACATTGTGCTTGGGCTAACAGGTGCGTTATAGCTGCAACATTCTCCTCCGAGAGGATCAGTTTTGTCCACTTTATTCTCCTCCCACACAATGCTACTTGCGACTCACTCAATTCCGCTAAGGAGGAGGGGACCAAACTTCCCCTATCGGCTAGCCACCAAAAGTCTAAGGTGAGGGAGAGCAAGTTGTGATCACTCTCTACTGAGGGGACCACAACCATGTCCTTCACCGAATTCCACAAGCACACATCAAGCAAGATGTAGTCAATTCTTGATGTGTGATTGGGCCTTTTATAGGTGTGGGCCCCCCCTTATCTGACTCTGACCTCCCATTAAGAGCCCTCAAGTTAAACTCCATACTGATGGTGTGCACCTGCAGGGCCACCTCAGTCCACCTCTTTATGGGGGCTATTTCTAGAGTGGGAATTCCCCTCCTAGCGTCCTCCTCATCCTGGTCCAGGGAGACATCCGAGCCTAAGGGCTCGAATGTACAATTAATATCACCGGCAACCAGGGTGCAAGCCTTATATGGGGTTGATCTTAAAAGACCCTCCAGAAGAGCAATTTTAGGGGACTGCCTTCCCCCCTTGGTGCCTCGTGCATAAATGTTATAGATATTTAAAATGGCACGACCCCTGGAGTCCTTCAAGGTAATATTTAGGAGGTCCGGACAACCAGTCTGGTGCTCCACTATCCTACAATTCAATGAGGCAGCAACCCAGATAAGGAGGCCACCAGAGGGGCGTCCCCTCCCTGATTCTGAGCAAACTGCTGGGATAGAGAAGGCAGAGTAACCCGCCCTATAAGTGGGATCCATGCTCCATGTCTCCTGAAAAATGCATATGGAGTGCTCGTCCACCAATGCATTCCAGTCGGGCAATGTCAACTTCCTTGTAATTCCAGCTACGTTCCAGCTGAGAACCTTAAAGACTGGGTCCGTCACAGCTGGGACGCTTCCGGATACAAGGTCGTGACAAGGGGACACCTCCTGTAAATCCACCGGTGTTCCAGTTATGTCTGGGGTCTCTATCATTCCCGGTGCATCTAATAATGTAGAATGGATTTCAGTTGGGGGCGGGGATAAGGGCTGCACCATGGGAGGATTTACATTATGTGCTCTATGTGATGTGCATGTGCTTTTAAACCCATAACATATGTTGCAGGGCAACAGAGTGGCCCTGCCTACAACTTACTTAGATTCAATTAGCAAACTGAAATTGAATTACTAAAAATTGAGCTGGTGTAGAATGTCTCTAGTAATCAAGGTGGTAAGAAGACTTACCGATAGTGCGAATAGAGAGCCTAGATCAATTAAATAAAATCCACAAACGTTCACGGGACACCTTTTATTTTATGACTCCTAAGCAAAAAAATGTTATTGTAGCGCATGGGTAAAAGCATGCTTACTTCTCTGTTTAACCTCATCAGAGCTTCGAACGTTCAGCACCCAGTGCTGAACGTTCGAAGAACGAATGCTGGCTCGACGGCCAACGGTCGTGCGCAGCACTGGGGAGGTAGTGCTCGTGACGACCGTTGGCCGTCGGCAGCAGTTAAGGGGTTAACACTGTTTTCTCACTTCTATTTCTACGAAGATTTACATCGTGGAAAAGAAAGAGGGACAACAGCGTTCAACAGTGAAGGCTTTTGAGCAATGCAACTGGTGCTAATTTTAGAGCACAAATGGCGCCCCCTGACCTTGGCACCCGATGCGGTGGCACCGCTTGCACCGCCCAAAATCCGGCACTGCTTCCCCCTCCAACCTGCGGGACATGTAAAGATGTTGCAATACAACCCCTTGGGGGAAAAAACATATTATGTGCAATTTTTTGTTATTACAGCATTAGTTTACCATTGTAGCAATTATGCCTTTTTCTGGGTCCTATTGCTGCTGGTATTAGGACTTTGTGTATTTTAGCGCAGACATTCAATTGTTTGTGCTCTGGCCATAAATAGTATGAGAAAAATCGGGTTCACTTTCCTGTAAGGCCATAGGAGATGGTACAGAAAATACACCAACAGCATAGGGGTTAAATGTCATACTTGGGCTGCAGTGGATATTTACCCCACCTACATATATGACAAAATATATCGATGCCAGGAGCTCCTCTGTGCTCTAGCTGGCCAGCATTTTAAAGATGCTGCGATAACACATGGCAAAGAAAAGTACATTTGCCAAGTGTGTGAACCTATTTTTAAATATTAAAAACTCACACCTAAAGTCTTCCTTGTAAGTCTGCAATTCAGGGTGCCTAATATATAAAAAGTGGCACACTATATATTTGCAAAGTGTGCCCACACAATAGCAGAAGGCCTAAAAGCTATTTCACTTTGTAGGTCCAGCTAAATTCTCCAAAGGAGAGGTGTAGCTGTGATAAAAATATTGAATTATATGTCTCCATGTGGGAAAATACGAGCAAAGTCATTTGAAAATATATCCTACTTAATTTTTAAAATGTATATTTTGATAATTTGAGTGGAACAGTACCATTAGAAAAATTTACTTTATGCTGCCGGTGCCACAATTGGCATAAATACAGCTCTGTTACTCATCACAGCTCCAGAACTGGAATACCCATCCTTGGCTGGAGGAGTAAACACCTTGGCTCAGAAGATAATGGTCTTCCTTTAAGACTAGAAAGGACAGGGTAATGTTAACTATTGACCACTTAGCAAGCATTGTGTACTGGGTAGTGGACAGGAACTGCAGGCAGAACAGAGAACATCCTTAGCACTATTTTGATTGACCTGGAGGTGACAGGAAGGTCTTCTCCTGTTCATTCCCAGGACCCTCCTCAATAGCCAGGCTCTAGTCACAGTTGAGAAGAGAAGCAGGTTGCACACTGTCAGTTGCGAGGAGAGCTCATCTAAATACGGGACTGGCTAAGAAGCTGAAGTCTGGCCTGTCTGGTGGCAGAAGGTTTCTGCTGAATTGAAACAGGGGGTCCTGGGTAGACAAAGAGAAAGTGCTACTAAAAGAGGTGGGGGATTGTGAGAAAATTGGATTGTGTTGTAAACCTACTGGAATCACTGTCAAGTATACAGGATTTATCAGGTATCTCAATCATCACCACATCGGAACATTCCTGAGCCTGGAAAGACTCCACCTGAAGAAGAAGGACTACAAGAAGAAGAATCTTGACTCCCAGTTCTTGACTCCAGCCATAAGAGCACTCGCTCAAGAACTTAAGGACTCCTGAATCCTGCTGGAACCCAGGGACGGGAACTGCTCTCCAGTGGTCAAATGGTGACTTCTTGGTTGCCTGCTTCAGAGATACTTACTCGGAGAGGGACCAGCTGGACACAGATGACTGGATCCCGCAGGAGACCTGGCTGGAGAGAGACTGAATGCCTAGAAGCCTGCACTGAGCAACTTCGACTGCCGCACTGACCAGGTGCATCTTTCTCAGCAGTTGGAGAAAATGGAAACGTGGGTAGTACTGAATGCCTAGGAAGGTCGCACCCTAGGTGGGAAAAGGATCCAGGTTAATTCCACTCAGAGCTTTTTGCTGCACTAAAAAGTGGTTGAGGTGGACTTCACAGTGAAGGTATCTGGCTTTGTGGAATACTGTCTAGACAGAACTTCCATTATTTCCCCAATGAAGGATTTTGACTTGAAAAAAAAGTAACTAAGCCTGAAGGCCAAACCTTGGACCGTAACGAGGCAGGACGTTTATTTGACTGACAAAGCAACCTCAATGGCCATGAAATCCAGGTCCCACTTGGAACAGCTTCACCAGGCGCTTAACAACAACAGATATGTCTTTGATTGACCATAGTCTACCAGAGCCTTTGAACTAGCCTCGCTGGAAGATTTTGACTTCCATTCCAGAGAAGAAGTCTGAATGTAAAATGTTTGACTGATGACTTATTTGTGTGAAGCTGCGCCCCGATCCTGGTCAACCACACATTTTTGTTTTTAATCGCATTTACATTTTCTGGGTGATTTGTGCCTCAAAATGTTAAAAAATCACATCTCCAGTTCTCTTCAAACTATTGTAATGATCCGACTGACTTTTTGCTCATATTTGTCTGGATGGGAGAGTGTATTTTTGCTTATCACATCTGTCTTTCTAGCGCCTGTTCTAGGGGTTGAGCAGATATTCTCTCAGCACTATGTTAATAATTTGTTAGGGGTTACATCCTCAAAAATGAATAACCCAATTTCTGACTGAAATGTGGAATGAGCCCTGAGTAAGTCAATGAAATGTGAGTGGGTCGATCTAGGTTTGGAGGCTCACTAATGACGCATTGAAACCAGTGGTCCATAATGGGGTACACTCTCCCACATAATTGGTCTATGTTTAGATTTAGACCCAGGAGCATAGTAGGACATTTTAAATCAGATAAATTGCTTCTCCTAATATGGGTAATAGGATCTGGTCACAAAACAAAATTATGAACAATAATATGAAAGCAAGACATACCTACAAAAAAGATGAGATGCAAATGTGGTCAATAAGAGTTTGCCACTGCTTTTGGAAACTCCTTGACATGGCGGCCAATCCACATTTATTTTCCCTCCAAGGAATGGCAGTCACGGGCAGCAAAAAAAAGCAAAGCCTTTAATGAGTAGGCAGAAAGCTTCCTGTATGTCAGGACCCTACTTATTTTGTGTTTTTCTCAAACAAACTCCTTTGTTGGGAGTTTGAGAGAACCAGAATGTCAAGCATTTCAGAAAAACATGGCACCTGTTCTGCATTCAGTGCTGCATTCAGTGCTGCCATATGTGTCTCTGCTGCACTAGCGGACTCACTGTAGGCAGCGAGGAAGCTGTCGGATAGGCAGAGATTTCTAATTATGGCGTGCAGACCTTCATTGAGAAGTGGGAGGTTAAGGCCACTAACGACCCAGTGGATCACCCACCAAAGTCTACGTCAGTCCTTAGTTTTCGCTGTTGCCGCGTTTGACTCAGCTCCTGATAGCTCTGGGGTGGGCAAGATCAGTATGCACCTGTCTATAAATCAATATTGAAGTATTTGTTCTTCATAGCAAGACATGGAACAATTATGTTTTGATATTTGTTGGCTGCCTTTACTCTGCAAATGTGTTCTGCAAAGCGAGTCGTCAATCTTTCATGCATGCTATCAGAAAATGTATTTTAATGTGTTTGTGTTGCCTGGTGTGCTTATAAAACACAATTCATGAGACTTACTCTGGGAATTGCAAGTGCTCACAGAAATGCTTTACACCTTAACTCTCAGAAATTGCATTAGTCAAACTGGGTACAATAGATGAAATTAGTGGATCCTTGGAAATGTATTGATATTTTAGAAAAAGGCTCAGTGTGCTGTACAAAATACCTCCGGGAGCTCCACAGTTATTTCTCTAACTACAGGCCCTGCCGTGTGTTACTGTGATTGTTCTCTGGATAGATCTGAGTCAGACACACCTTTTAAGGTACATTTAGAAACACTAGACAGTCCAATGCGAATGAAGGAATGACTGAATGACTACACATTTGTGTAGCGCATGGCTACCCGGAGGCATACCAGACATACTACACGCGTGTTATGTAGGTTGCTAAATATCAGATCTCCTTTGCACCAGCTGCACCATTGCTATC
Organism: Lissotriton vulgaris; assembly: GCF_964263255.1. Taxonomy (NCBI): domain Eukaryota; kingdom Metazoa; phylum Chordata; class Amphibia; order Caudata; family Salamandridae; genus Lissotriton; species Lissotriton vulgaris. The sequence goes on from NC_141685.1 coordinate 1,477,497,428, forward strand.
ACTGAACTAATTCGTTTTTATTATTATTTGTAGTGCAGTGAAGCCAATGAGTTCACACGTCTCAAAGCAAGCATTAGTCGTTTCTTATTTGCACAACAGGAACATATCATAATATCTTTTTAAAAATACTACTTGTGGGGGAAAGCCACCACGCAGATACACATTGAAAGATATTGAAAAAAACACAAGCACACGCCCTTAAAGTGTGGAGTAAATTTATAAGCAAACAATGCGCAAAAGATCATGAATTATCACCAAAGTTTCTGTGTTTTATTACATGTATATACTAAAACAGCACATGATAACTCTGTTCCCAGCCGCAGTCCTAGCAGGTAACAATGGTGAGGTTGTGGGGCCGCTTTGGGTGGGATTTCAGGGGGACGATGCGGAGGGAAAATGAATTATTTATCGAATTTTCCCTGTGTATCGTCCCTCGAAATCCCCCCCCACGCGGCCCCACAGCCCCACCGCTGTTACCCTCATGGACCACAGCTGTCTGTTCCTAAGTAGGTGATTGCCCAGTGGTGGGTTCAAGCTCTCTGTTGCCAGTAGACCAAAACTGTGCCTCGTGGATGAGGCCAAACAAGGCTGAAACTAGTCTGCAGTTGCTGGGGTTCCAGTGTACATGGGATGCAACCTAGCTGTACAAGTTAGACACTAACATTTGAGACTGGCCCAAGTCTGGTTATGGTTGGTCCATGTCGGTAATGGTATAAAAAGGCTAAAAATGATGGACTATGATTTATACCAGAGTAACTACAAGTGACTAGGATTGATTCAGTCATTACACCTATCATTTTTTTGTGCTGCGTACATGAATGTACTGTACATAGTCCAAAAAGACTAATTTATTATTTATTTCTGTGTTCTATATTAAATATAATCAGGAAAGATGTTACTTAGTCTGAGTTGAATTGTTTAAAATAAAATTATGGATATAATCTAAAAAGTGTTTTGTCGAATTTTATTGCTGGTTTTCAGACTATGTAGGCAGGAGCACTGCTGTCCTGTGCCCAGAGTGTGTGCGCTGACCCTTAACACAAGTAGAAATTGGCTAGTCTCTAATTGATGTATTTAACTTTCCTAAAGACCATAGTATATGGTGTAAAAACTGCACCCATGATATGGAAAGTTAAATGTCACCCGAGGACAGCAGCACTTTTTGTGCCATTCACTAGTATCACAAGGAAAACATGACTTCAGGCCTCTCATTGTTGACTGCTGAAGTTAATACCTGCAATCTCAACTGTTAAAATAACCCTTTTTGACAAGTAACCCCCCTTTTTCAATATTAGTATGTCACTCCTTCTGTAGGCCTTGTAGCCTGCAAGATGTGAGGTATGCAATTTAAAAGGGGACATGTGGAAAATCAATGTTAACATGTCCCTACAGTGACAAGGCCCTTGAATCTATTTTTACTATGGCAGGCACGGCTGCCAAATGTAGTAAAACGTAGTACAAATAAAATATTAAGTCTGCCAATTTAGGGTTAGCACCAGTTAGAAAAAAATTAACCAACACTTTAAATAGTTATTAAAATTACAATTTAATGGTGACATCAGTTTGTTAAGTAATATTAAGGAAAAGTAACTTTTAAAGTTACCTTTTCCCTACCTGAAGTTCCAAGTAGATAATTTGCAGCAGCTATAAAGCTTCTCTCAGTCTGCACTTGTCCTGAATAAGATGTGAATAAGTAGTGAAATTCCTGCCAGGAGCTACACAACAGACCACTGTGATTGACAGATCGACCAGAATGGTCATGGATATTTCCTTTGAGCTCTGCAGAAAGATGGGGCTGTGCCATCCTCTTGGAAATACAATGTCAAATCCTGCCTAACAAGTGTGTTGGAACCACATGTAACACTTTGGTGCAATTAGAAGGGAGCAAACAAGACGCCAGGACATTTCTTGTGTACCCCATGCCTGGATGCTGAAGGACCCTGCTTTTGTCCTGCAGTCTTCTATCTGCTGGTTTGTTGTGGATAGAGGGTCTGCTTCAAACTGTATTAAGTGTTAGTTGTGTTTAAGCACTGTTGATCCCCTCCTCAGCACATCCCCACCCTCACATCCCAAGTTTAGTGTAGCCGAAGACTTTCTCCATCTTGAAAATGCCCCAGCACATGGCATTTCCAGTATATGTACAGTAAAGCAATCAGGAACGACTGAAAAAGTGAGTAGGGTTGCTCACAAGAATAAAAAATGCATTAAAAAAATTAAGTTGATGAGACTTACTTAACAAAACATTAACACCATTATTAATCCACACACATGCAAATGTTGTGTCTACTTCGTATATAACTGGTGCACAACCTTGGATGTAATTTCTACTTAGATCTCTGGCATATTTGGGGTACCTTTTAGTAACACTGTAAATGTTTATGATTTACTCTAAAAAAAAACAAATAGCAACACCATAGGGACAAAGGAACCTATTTACGAGAATTTCATGCAGTGCAGCACAGCAAATCATCTTGCTGCGCTGCATGACAGCAAATGGGCAGGAATATGCCGTATTTGAGGAAATACAGTGCATTCATGCCTTTTCCCCTGCGCTGACTCCCTTTTGGCAGCCTAGTGTCAATGCAGGCACCCTTGCACCATGGTGCCCGCATTGCGTGCAGGATTGTTTTTGTGCAAGAAAACAATCCTGGGAGGCATATTGCTCTTTCTAGTCTGGTCCACAATGCAGCACACATAGAAAGAGGAAGAAACAAGGAGAAATAAGCATATTTGTCCTCGTTATGCCTCACCTGAGGAGGCGTACCTTTTAGGCGCATTCCTAGGTCTGTCAGTTCTGGTAAATCTGGGAATGTGTCAAAAACCATGGGAGTTGCATGAGAACACCCACGTTACACCATGGATTGCCTTCCCAGGGCCGAGTAAGGCAATGCAGCAATTTGTGCTGCTTTGCCATACTCCAGATTTATGGAGCCCATCTTCATATATCACATGTAAGGTTTGCATCGCTTTTGCACCAAGTTGCATGGTGCAAGAGCTACACAAACCGGCTCATAAACAGGCCCCAAAATGTTTAACCCCTTTGACGCTCATGATGAGCTCAGCTCGTCATGAGGTACACCTCTCGTACGCTCATGACGAGCTGAGCTCGTCATGAACCGCGGGTTTTAAAAATCTTCAGCGCACAGCGGAAATCTGCACCGCGTTGATGCGGTTAACAGATGTGTCACTAAGTGAGTATGCAGCTTGGGCATTCCATATGGATACAGAAACATACTAGTGTGCAGGCCCGGACTGGCAATAGCGGGCACCGGGCAATTCCCCGGTGCGCCGCACAAGTGGGGGCCGGTTTTGGGCCCCTGGGGGCCGTTTTTGTTACAGGGCCAAAATCAGCCCTGTACCAAAATCGGCCAAAAACCGGCCCCGGCAAGAAGCTGGCGGCACCTCCAACCGCCCCCCCCCCCAAGTGGGGAGGGAGGGCCGTCCGAGCACTTTGCCGGGGCCTGTTGTGGTTCCCAGTCCGGCCCTGTTAGTGTGTTCACACATATAAAGGGTCAGCATTTTCTTAATGTGATGTGAGGCAGTTGAAGGGTGTCTCCAATAGTTGGTGCCAACTTGCAAGAAAAGGCATATAGATTGTGTTTTTATTAACGTGAGGGCACTGCCCAAAAAGGAAAATGCATTTTTGAAGACATTTCTAAAATTGTCTACTTTCTGCACCTCACTACATCAGAAGTGGCGATTACAGGCACATGCTGATTATTGTATTGATCATATATGCTTTCAATAAAAGTGTCCTTGATAGCAAACATATCTATCATTTTCTTATCAAGTTAGACAAAGGAAGAAGTGATACAAAAATACATAAAGTATAACCTTGTATTTCATAGGGCAATGTTGGGTTTCTTATGTAATTTATAAAACACTGAACGTTTGGCACAGAGCTTTATTACAGGATTATCTGAACCCACTGATGGTGAAGAAGGACCATAGCAGATGGTTACCTATTATCTGTTCTCACCAGGTTGCAATAGATGGGAAAAACACCCAAGTGTCTATTAGTAATCCATGCCAAGCATCAAACACCCAACCGACAGCAACCTGCACGATACACTAAGCATGCTGCTTTCAACTGAGAATAAACACCCCATACTCAGTGTCAGGAGACCACTGCCCCATGGGCAAACTACAGGAAGCACTCAGCACCATAAGAAAAACACCAACCACCCATGGGTGAAGTATGTGGCATTGTGCTTCAGCTTGCCCATCTGCTATGAGGACCACAGGTGTCGTATTGTGAGTCGGACCTGGATACTTTGATGACAACCACTAGCTTCCTGAATGTCTGATTGCTTTTGGCCACTTGTGCTTGAAACATAGAGTGAAACCTGGCAGGCATGCAATCAACAAAAGACAATAAGACTCATACAAGCTGCCCATACAGAACTGTTTAACACAGTCCTGCAGGCCTGTGCAACACCATTACTTTGCCACATGTCACAACTATAGATAGTGCAATGCCCATTGGAGTGCTGCTGCATCCCTGTGAGGGACGGACTGCCACACAACAATGGTTCAAACATAGCACAGAGTGGATCCAATGATATACAAGTTTTCTGAGCTACTGAAATGTCTTATTGTAAATTGCAGATACATCCTTTTTTATATCTAGCTTACCAGACAGCACAATGTGTCTTGTTGCAAGAGACCCATTGTGAGCTTACCAAGAACCAACAGTGGGCTTAACGCCGGCCCATTGCTTAGTATTGGGTGGCTGTATTGTCCCTCATTTTCTTTTTCTTTATCTGAAAGATTTTCTTGCCCATCTTGTTCCATCTTGTGTATTATCTCTCCTATGGAGCATGATCTCATTAACATCCTCTTGTTTGGCTTACTTGCGTCCTACAACTGCTCACTTTTCCATCCATTAACTATTCTTTTTGCTTTTGTCACAATAAATGGAAAGGGTATGCCCAGATGGGGGTGTCGTGCTCACTGTGCCACTGGATTTAAGATAGCCTGGCTGATGAGGGGTGAGAGCCCGAAACTGATCCCAGGATGCTTGTTTCTGTTCCACAGAGGACCTGGACCGGCAGTTTGGGCTGAACTGTTCCCATAGGAAGTCGGGTCAAGACTGATTTGTATATGTCTGGGTCCAAACTGGAGTGGCGTGATGGGCAAAAAAAAATTGGGATTAAACCTATATGTGTGTCTGGGGGTGAATGTTTGATTTGTACAGCATTCCATCCATCACCTGTTCTTTTTGCTTTTATCTCTCCCATGGAGCATGGTCTTTTTAACATCTTTTTGCTTGGCTGGCTTGCGCCCTTCAATAGCTCATGTTTAGTGAAGTACTGTTTTTTGGGGAATTCTGCACTCCATGAGAATGCATGTGTTTGACAACTCTTTCCCTTGTGTGCTACCCCATATACCCACTCCTTTTGTCTCTCACACGTGATTCTAGCTCTCTCTGGTTTCTTCTCCCCCTGGCCCCTGTGTGTCATGTTGCTTTATCTGCTGTGCTTCTTTCCATTCAGTGATACTCTCACTCTTGTGTGCTGCTAACTGTTGCTCTCTTGTGTACTTCTCCCCAATCCCTGTGCTACATGTTCTTCTCTCCATAATGTACTAATCCCTGCTCCTCTTTCCCTGTGTTGCTCTCTTTCTCTCATATGCGTTTTCCTCCTTCTACAGCTCTTTTGCCTTCGATCCTGTAAGTCCTTTTTCGAAATGTTGCTATTATGCACTAAAAACTTCACATATTTATTGACTGATCTGAGTGCCGTAAATATTAAAGCAAAGTAAATGACACCTGTGTTATTCCGCTGACTTCCACATGCCATGGCAAATATGCACACCAGAAGAATGATGTGACTGCTAGTAGTGGTGGCGTCATCACTTTTTTTTTTTGCTGATGCTGCACATCAACTGAAAACTAGGCCTGGGCGCAGTTCGCAGAGTTTTGCTACGCGGAACTCCGCAAAGTTACAAAAAAAGTCTGCAAAGTTCCGCCAGTGGCAGAGTGCAGTATGAACTGCAGTTTGTGTTGGTATTCATGCTGCTCGGGTAGAAATTCTACCCGAGCAGTAGCATGGGGCTCGCAAACGGTAAAAAACTATGCTTTATATTGCAAAGTGGAGTTTTCTTCACTCTGCAAGTTCCGCAGAGTGCAGAGTGCAGAAAACACTGCAAACTCTGCGAAGGGAGCAAAGTTCACCGCCCAGGCCTACTGAAAAGAGCGTTAGCTTTTTCTCTGAAGTTATACTGCGTAGCCAAAAAGCACTGGTATACCTAATCGGTCCCAAAGGCGAGACCTATTGGCTTTGCCAACACTTGTTATTAAAGTTATAACACAGCATGGACAGTATGAACTATTTCAATAAGACATTTTTGGCAGTAAAGGAATATGGTTGCTGAGCTTCGAGGCAAAGCAAACAATGGGCCAGATGCATCAAAGGGTTTTGCCCATTCTTTGTCCATGGGAAAATGTGTTCATGCATATGGCCTTATATGTTTAATAGGAATTACCCTGATGCCCCTGGGATCCCTAGTCCCTGGAGGCTTGGTCTCATACTACCTAAAACATATAAGCATTTCCCTTATTATGTAACTGATACTAATGTCCAAGCATGTCCAAGACCTTTCCACCCATGCTTAGAACAGATCATCTTCTCCTATACCCGGCCCTTCCTTCGGCTGCTTTAATTACACCAAATCACCCTTGCCTTGCCTCAGGAATCATGCCGTTTGCCACTAACACTAGAATGACATGCCCACTCACACACTGCCAGAAAACTTTAAAAAAATGCCTTAAGATCTCAGCTCTTTCCTATTCCCTATAGTATTCCCTATAGAATGGAAGTCACCCATTCCATACTGCGTGATAACCCCTAACGTTACTATGTTATCGATATGTTGGCTTGTGCTGTCACACCGGTCTCCCCCATCATCGGTGCCCTGTGAATGACTTTTTAATATGTGTTTAGCACAGTATTACTGTTGGAGTTGTAAGCAACTAAACATAAACTACACAAACTGTGCATTGTGAGTCTTGTGGCACTCCCCTATGTGTGCTAAGTGTATGCAATGCTAGGGTGTTTAATGGATAAACATCTTAACAGCTAAGAGAAAGCCCTTCAAGAGAAGGTCCATTTGAAATCTTGCCTGAAATTAACTGAATGACAGATTCATGCAGCAGGCAGGGTGTGGTGTTTTGCAGCGTGAGGTGAATGCTTGGATTTTTCAACTGCATATATAATGAATCTTTTTTTCAAGATGACGTAATGCCGAAATAGTGCTGAGGAGCATGTGATGGGAAGAAGTGTAGTTGCTCATGTAATGTAAAAATGTGACAGTGCCCTGGGGGCTGCTGGCTGTCAGAACATGTAAACACAGTGCCAGGACCCAGAGAGCAGGGTACAGCTCAGCATGGAAGCTGGATGCAGTGAGCACGCGGTGACACTCCTTTGCGTGCCCTAGATCACTGTAGGATGCTGTTTGACCTTGTGGACCTATGGGTACATGTAATGCCACTGTTCATGATGGAGAGTCCAGACCATACAAAAAGGGGGCCAGAATGGCCACACTACTACCTCAAAGTTTAATGTTGTTGTGGGTTACAGACCACTGTGGTGCTGAAGAGAGCTGCAGGGAGTCTGATAATCAACCATCTTCAGTTATTTCATTCCATAACCCACTATTCAATGAGATAATAGTACAATAAATCAATATGGAACACAACTAGATTTGGAGATGGAGAGAGGCGGCAGGATCTCATTTAGAAGTCCGTGGACTGGCACTAATTGGATTGGCCGGTGGAAGCGCCCCTTCCGCCAACCCAGCAGTCAGACAATTCTGAAGTTCACCATCTGTCTGGCAATGAAAGTTTGTCACAAGTGCCTTGACCAAAATAGATCGCCCCCTGCAACACAACTTTCAACAGTGAGTGAAAGGGAGGGATAGAGGATGGTTCCGATGGCAGTAACAGCTTTGACTCCACCTTTGGAAACACTGCAGTTCCTGCAGATCTAAACCAGAGGGTTGGGTGGACTGGGCATCTACCAATCATTGGCAGAAGCTTTACAGTTTCTCAACATTAAATGAGGCCCATCATGAAGTCATGAGTGGTGACTGAGCTCCTGTGCATGTTAAACAGAAGGACAAATATGAGAGAAAATATTTGTTTCTAGTTCTCTAAGGGTATCCTATGTGCCTGTTGGATAACGTGGCCTGAAGAACAACACAAAATACCAGAGGAACATACGTGAAGACGTTTGCTTATCTATACCGGACACACAATAATATAGAAACAGGGAACTGAGAGGTCCAAACAAATGTTTGGACCTTTCAGTTCTCTCCTTATCAAAAGATAAAAAATAAAAATGACAAAAAATGTGAACATTGCACCAGTGAGTCAAATGTTATTAAGCAATAGGCACCATGCTAAGACAATTTGCCAAAAAGACGGTTCGGATTGATGGCGGGGCCGGGGTAAGCCAATGTTTGTATCTCCACATTTAGAAATGGTTTTGGAAGTCAATTGAACAAGCATGCTGATCCAGGGGCATCATCTGACACAGTGGGCTTGAAGCTAGATCCCCATGATTTGATACATCTTTGAAAAGACTTTACAGAAATGGAAAAGCTCATAAAAGTAAAAAGCTTTTTTTTACACCAGCTAAGGCCTTGCCTTTTTAGGAAGGGCACTTCAATCAGCAAAAAGCTTCCTCTGACTATGACCTTTTAGCTCAAAGCACCTGAGCCTCAGAAGACAGATTCCACAGCAATGGGCTACCCACTACCCACCGCAGACAAAGATGCTAGCTTCTAGTAAGTCTTTTAAGAAGAGACTGTTAGATAGCTCTGGGGTGTATTTTTTCGGGTACAATTCCAGAGAGTGGTTATCACAGGTCTCCCTATTTGACCATAAGCTGGTAATTCAGGCCATATTCCTCAAATTTCAAAAGGGAGGTTCTTGAATGTTCTTGGCAGGCGTTAGCTCAGCATTCATTAGTCTCCATAAACATGAAGGGGCATATTTACAAGCCCCTTGCGCCGCTTTTACTCCGCCATTGCGTCACTTTTGTGACGCAGCGGTGGCGCAAAAGATGCACCATGGTGCGGGGTATTTACAACATGACGCATCTCCCAGATGCGTCACGTTGTAAAGCCATGCACCAGAAGAGGCGTACCATCGCAGGGGGAGGCGTTCCTGCGCAGGAACCCCTCCCAAAAGTGGCTGAGTGAAATCTTGTAGATTTCACTCAGCCACTTTTGGGCCCATGCTGCGTCAAAACCCTGCACCTGCTTCAAGAAGGCATAAGGATTGATGCAGCATTGTACACATAGTTCTCCCCATATCATTGCTGGAGCTGCGTCGCGCATGTAAATGCGGCGCATCATGGGTGGCGGAGCTGCGGCGCACAATTACTGGCGCATCCTTGCCGATATGCAGGGATGCGCCAGTAATTGTAAATCTGCCCCACAGATCCTATCCTCGGGCCGCAGAAGACAAAGAAAAACAGAATCCAAGCATACAGAAAGTGAAAATATTTGGACAGCACGTGGGCAGATGGATTTCCTGCAGCACCTTGTTTCATTTACAAATGACAAATAATACTCCACAGATTTTCAAGAAAAAGGAACACGCATTAATTAATACATTGCAGTTTGCAATAGGTGCCAGTGCAAGCAACATAAATACAACAATTTAGAGAAGCACTGGAGACGTGAGGTGGCAATTCAACAGTGTGGCCTTTGGTGACAAGAACCAGTGTTTAACAGGGACTTCCTTTACATGCTCCCCTTGAGCAGGAAAGCGGGACACTGGGTACCACAGATCGTAAAGTGAAAGGTTAGCTATGAAAAGTTATATTCACAGCTCTTAAAAAAAGATCATGGAGGGAAATCTTAACATTGGAAACAAGTCATCAAGTTTGGTGTTTTTTCAGCCCAAGAATTACATCATTCCCTCTGAACATTCCCAACCACACTGGCACTGTTACACAGCAACATAATGCCATACAAAAAAGTTTAAAGGACGTTAAAAATACATGACCTCAAAAAAGTTCTGTCGCCGTAGTTCACATTTATCGAGACAGGGATCTGATTTCTAAAAAAGTTTCAAGCTTGGACAAAGGTTCCTGTGGGTTTTATCACACTCCCGCACTAGCATTTCTGGATGGTTGTATTGCCTGGTTGTCTTATTTCAGTTTAAATTCAAGTTTTCAGCGCCAAAACTGTTATGTGTGGAAAATTCCAGGTAAGGACTTCGACTGGCATACAAGGTTTTGGATAGACACTGAAATGTTACGGAGATCATTCCAGTTGATTTAGGCTGCACCTTGAACTGGTTATTGGAGTCTAATGGTGGCTATGAGATTAAGGAAGGGCATGTTTCAAGCAATAGAGTTTCCTTCTATGCTCTGCTCCACAGCCTAATAAAATTCCATTGCCCAAAAGCTATATGCCACAACTAGGGGCTAGATGTAGGTAGAATATATTTACCGATTTTTAATTACCGAATTTTACCGATTCGGTAATTAAAAATCTGTAAATCTAAGGGGTGGATATGTAGGTATTTCCAGATGTGGAAATACCGAATCTGTAACATTCGGTATTTACCGATTCAGTAAATACAGAATCGGTATTTCCCATTGATTCCCATGGGCTTTGAAGCCCATAGGAATCAATGGGAAATACCGATTCTGTATGTACAGAATCGGTAAATACCGAATTTTGCAAGGGTGCAGGGGGTGTCACTTTGACATCCTCTGGCACCCCACAAATAGGCATGTGCGCCATGTGGCACACAGACATGCCCTAAGGGCATGTCTGTCTGTCACATGGCTAGGTGTGCATGCACAGATGTGCATGCACACCTGAATTCGGTATTTTACCACACAATAGGATTGTGTGGTAAAATACCGAATTTGTAGGGCCTTTGGGACTCAGAAGAGTCCCACCTACATCTGAGATTTACCGAATCGGTAAAAATACCGATTCGGTATTTTACAGAATCTGTAAATTTACAGATTCGGTAAAGTTACCGGTTCTGTAAAATTGTGCCCCTACATGCCAATTCTTGAACACCGGTCGGTAACGGCCGAAAATACCGATTTTCGGCCGTCACCGACCGACCTACATCTGGCCCTAGATCCAGTAGAAACCATTTGCAATTCATCAATTGGAATTTGCATCACGGAAAGACAAAATAATCCCATTATAGCATTGAAATTCCTTCATTGATTTTTTCTCTGGAATTTATGGGGCCAAGAAAATTGCATCACAATAGGAATGGAATAAAACAAAAGTATTTTCGGTGCAATATACCCTGTCTGGCACTAAACAAACCGCTATTCAAAACTAATGCGCTTGCACGGGTAATGGATCTTCTGCCGGTATCCAACAATACGTTTTACATTTTAACTGCCTTTCAGGAAAGCATGCGTACGTATCATGAGTGATTTTTCTGCCAAACGTCCATCATTTACATTCATTTTATTAAGACGTTGCCTTCGCGAATAAACCTCGCTGTGGATCCACGAGTTGGCTCTCTAGTGAATTGATCAATGCACAGGATTAGCGTCTTGGCAGGCGGGCAGACCGTGTTAGCGTGTCAGATGATAAATGCAATGAGCTATAATTAGAACACAGGAAGAAATCTGAGGCTGGATAAATATTCTAACACAAGAATTACCATTCCTACATGTCTTGTGAAATGTCTGAAGTTGTTTAACAGCCGTGCTTCAAACACCTTCTATTAATAAGTCCTATTTAGACTGGCAAAACAGCTATGCTGCATTGCAAATAAGTGTGGCGGGTTACACAACAGGGAAATAGCCCTCAGGCGCAGTACGATGGGAAGTAAAACACAAGACGCCTATAACATACTTTCTTGTTTTGAATAGCCTGAAACGGTTTTACCAAAAGTCAATACTAAGGGGCGCCCTAGTTTGCCACAAGTATGGGGTGCAGCAGATTGCTTCTTGAAGCGTCAAATATGACCTTGCCATTGAAGGAGGCAGCAAAAAGGCCCTTTGCCAGAAATCTTTGCACTCATATTACCTTTTTTCACATACAAGGCAATTTCTGTTACACAAATTTGCCTGAAGGTCTCTTGTACCCTTTGTATATCTTCTGGACCGGCAAAAGTAGTTCAACAGTGATGTGACACAATGGATTTTGATATTAAAGTGATCCCTTCAGTGCCCCAAGGCGACTAACTGAATTGAACAAGGACTTTGTTTTCACATTATCATTTCAGCAACTTGCCCGCCGGCGGGATTCTCTCTGACTGGATGCCATGTCAAGCACGCGGTCCCTACCACTGGGGCCTAACCCGAAAGGGTGAGAGAGTTGTTCTTATGTGTTCACACATGCTTCGATTCAATAATTTAGATAGATGTGAAGAGACTCTAGAGCTTCCAGTCATGAAAAAAGTAGGTTTTAAAAGTTTTATTCTTGGTCATGATCATTGCAGGAAAGCCTGACATTTCTGCTTTTCCCAAAGCTTTTTACCTTTTCAAAACATAAAATATAATGTATTTTGAGGATCTGGTAGTACAGTAATGCCCAATCCTATATTTTTTTGTTCAATGGAATGGATGTGATAGGACTTTTTCAGTGTTGCCTAAATCACTGATACTACAGGAAAATTACTTTAAAAATAGTGATGAACTTTAAATTTGATCAAAATATAAACACATCATTATCCTCACTTATAATGTGGCTACTATGCTTCAATACACAAAGCCAGCTGCTGTTATTTTTCTGTCTGTGACATTTGCAGAAGGGATAAGAGAAGAAATACTAGAAATCAAAAGAACAGAAAATCATTCCTTTTGCATTGGAAAAAATAATAGTTGTAAATGGTAAGAAAATCACAATCAGCTCTCAGTGCACCCCAATGTTTGAAGTCACACTAGGGATGGAGCTACTGGATAGAAAGCGGTTGTAAAAACCTCCTAAGACATCTATTTGCCGCTGTGTGAGAGCCTACAACTCCAACACTGCTTCGCAAGGCAGCAGCAGTTAAAATATTTTTTTATCCACCCTCCTAAACACACTGGTCTAGGGACCCAGATTGCTGATAGGATCCTTTTCCGACTAGAGTAATGCAACAAAGCCAGAGGTGAATCTTAATATAAACGTACCAGGCTGGCAGTTCACAAGCTGGGTCCTCTGGAAGTCTTATATATACACCGCCCTTTAAAGGGCTAGAAGTTTCAACGTTCAGACCAGGTCCTCTCCAAAACCAGGTCAATGGGATACCCATAGGATGTATCACAAGTTCCCAAAGGCCAGTTTGTTTGCTTTATTCACTTGAGGCGACCACTAATGGAAATTAACATCAAATCGTATTGACTACCAGATCCTTTTTTTCAGGGGTCTCTAAACCAGTCCTGGAGGGCCGGATCCATGCCAGATTTTTTAAATAACTACATGTATCTCAATGGGGATATCACAAAAATCTGGCATGGATCCGGCTCTCCAGGACCGGTTTGGAGACCCCTGCTTTATTTCATCAGGGTCGAAATACTGCTCCAATCAGTGAAATGTTTTATGAATGCTTTAAGTACTGCACAGGAAGTGAAAAGTGGCACCCTTGTAAGAACCACTTGTTGGGCAGCTAAAGTTCTGGACTTGGTTACTTTGTATCAGTCAAGCTTCTGGTGGTCACTTGAGTAATGAACTGCTGCTCAGGCTCTGACTTTGTTGAGGTCTGGGGGATTATGCCACTGTTTGTGAATTACTTTGTGCTCATTCTAACTCCCTTTTGTGTTTTGGTCCTTGAGGTCCACATTGTTCTGCTATGTAAATGACCAGCCTACAGGTCAAGCGGCCTCATGATTGTATCTTGAATTAGGTTGAGTAGTCTATCTCACCACATTTTTGGAGTTTGATCGTAGGCATAATGCTAATGTCTTTATTAGGAATGTGATCTTTTACAGCATCAGGTTTTTCGTGCTTTGTCAGGAATCCGCAGACATGTTCAAGAGGACCAGGCGGTGTGTCTGTTCATTACACAACCTACATTTCACTACCTGTCAGTGAAAACACTGTGGACCAGATGTACACAGCCTTTTTGTGGTCGCAAAGGGTCTGATTCACAGAATCTGGCTGCTTCTGACAGCAAAAAGACTTTTTCTGATGTATTGAACTAAATTGGAATTCTATAACACGTCATCAAATCACAATTGTGGTTTGAGGCCAAATGCCTTTTCAGTACTTCAATGGGAGGTGTTTAGGGCATCCCTTCCAGTGACGGCTCCTCTGCTAAGGCAGGGGAGCGTCCCACTGCTCCAAGGCAGTGAAAAGAAAAAAATAAAATGATAATAACAGAGCATTATTATAATGTTTTGTTTTTTGTATTGTAGTTGCCACCAGGTTAGGGTGTGGCAGGGCTGGAGGAGGAATAGTTGCTCCATTCTAATGCACGCATGACTGTTTGGCAGGCCTTCTGGGGCTTGCCAAACAGTCCTGCACACTTTGCATGTTCTCCACCCAGGCTTCATTACATCCTGGATGGAAAACATACCCAGGCTTTCACTCCCTCTCTGAGCGCTGAACCACGGTGCTCAGACTAATCACAATGCTGCTATCTGCAGCGTCGTGATTGGTCAGGGTAATCTGGAAGCCTGGGTGCTTCCTATTCTTCGTTCCTGAGAGAGGCAGTGGCTGGAGGTGGCATTGGCGATGGCGACCGCAGGTGTGTTGTATTTTTCATTTATTTCCTGTCCCCCGTCACAGTCTCCAACCAGCCGCCACTGGTCCCTTCCAAATACTGCATAGGATTGGTATGTATTAATGTTTTGCAACCATATTCTGATTACAAAATACTAATCTTTTGCCACCTCATCAAAGGAGGTGGAAAGCCATTCGCAAACGGGAAGGAGTCCCCAAGGGAATCATTCCCCTTTGTGAATGTTTTGCAACCATATTCTGGTTGCAAAATACACATTTTTTGCCACCTCATCAAAGGAGGTAGAAAGCCATTCGCAAATGGGAAGGGGTCTCCAGAAGAACCCTTCCCTTTTGTGAATGTTGTCTAAAACATTTTTAAGAGTAGGGGGTTGGTTCCATGGACCATTGCCTATCCTTCAAAAATGAAATTTACACTTTTCATTTTTTTTCTCCAAATGAATCCAATTGTCCTCTAAGTGAAATGAGTTCCATTAAAAAACATTATTTAAAAGCAGCCATAGACATGGTGGCCTATTGACCTCGGCAAACTACCATCCCTGTGTTTGCTGTTAATCCTGGTGGGTCACAATTTGAGACCTACCTCTTTAATACTCACGAAGCAAGTCAAATTGTAACCCACTAGGAATCAGTAATTTACAAACCAACGTATTAGTACATAGGTTGCTTTGTAAAACACTACACTGGTATCAAAAATACTGGTCATTAATCGCAACCAGTATTTTGTGATAGGTTCTTAGTAAATCTGGCACTGTATTACTTAACACTATTTTTTGGGCTAAAGCGGTAGGAAGCCCATCACCAGAGGAATTGGGTTTCCCTTTTACTCTTTGAATGAGACTAGTTCATATCTGCAATGGTGCATTTTTTACACTGCAAAGTTAAGTAAGTACTACTGTGGCAATGTCAAACACAAATTAAAAACCCATCTATGAGTTTTACTTCTCGTTGTACCTTTCTTCACTTAGTGCGTAGTAAGCTGCATGGAAGCATTATCCCTTCCCACTTTAATTTGGCTCTATTGGGACTGATGCCCCTTTTTACACCGTAGGGCACCTTCAGCACCGAAAGACGGGTCATGAATCTTTCATTAATTTGCTAGATGGGTGGATCAGCAAGATAAGGGAATTTTCTTTTGTATAAAAATGTGACAGACACCATGCCCTCTACAACTTGAATAAAATTCCATCTAAAATGTCAACGTCCTGATGTGTGAACACATTAACATCCCCTTGATTTGCATTAGGTCAATAGACCTTTAATTAACAATATCTCTAAACATGGAATTTGTACCAAACTGAATTCTATCACTGCTAATAAATGCCTTTCAATGCAGTGATATAATCTGATCTACTAAGGTAAAACACTCATGTGTGTTAATAAAATACACTTTTCTTGTAGCTTACAGACAGTTTATCATGTTTTTACATGTTTAGTGCGAAAGGTCTTTAAAACTAAAGGTTTGTTTTTTTAAATAAGTTGTCTAGGATACTGTTGTAATCTAGCTAGTGTTATGCCTCCTTCCTTTGCTTGGCCTACATGATGTCATCTGAATGTTGAGAGGGTTGGATTGTAAAAAGGAATCAGTTGGTGTGAGGGGCGGAGCAGTGTTGTACCTGCTCCTGGTGGGGTCTCTATAATATATCTCTTAATATGGATCTGATCTCAAGAAGAGAGCTATGATCCTGAACTACACCTCTGGACTACGGATCTTTCTTTTAACTTTAACAGATACTTTCTTTTCTTCTTTACCTTTACTTTAGTTAACATGTGAATACAGTATGCCTGTTTGTTGCACAGCATTCTGATGTACCTGCTCTGTTTCATGAGGGGTTGCAATTAAAGGTCAGGAGTACCGCATGTGGCCCACAGGCCCTACTTTGAGTATCCCTGCTCTAGGCATTTCTGAAAGGGGTTCCTCATTGACACTTGGATTTTTCATGAGAGAGTTGGTGATTGCATCCACTTGCACAATCTATGTTACACAGAGGCATCAATGTTGTCAGAGGACAGCCCTTCGATTTGACCTTACATGTTAACTCTCTAACAGCTACCACCCTGCAGTGCATCAACACACAGTAGGGAAAATAAAACTTGTGACATCGAAGACTGAGACAGCCTTACTAATCAACATTGTGATACAGAAGATGACTTCATGGACCCTCCTCCATGATATTCAGTGACCCCCTTAACACCTATCTGATAGCAATGCACTTATCAAGACACTCCACAGGACAGCATGCAGCTCTACTGGGTGTTGGTATTGAATATGTCTGGATTATTCCATTCATATTGCCCTTGTTCTTTTCATACCATCTCTCTGCTACTGGCACTATTTCTTCGTTCCCCAAATACCATTGGATAAGATGAACCCTCCTTTCTGCAGCATAATGGTCTTGTGATCAGGTTTTTTTTAAAGTATTTTTCAAACAACTCCCTTCTTTGCCTTTTCTTTCCATCTCAACAAACCCAAAGAGTCCTAACTTAATGCACAATAGCCCACCCACCGCCAGAACATATTTGTTGTCCTGTTAATTTATCAAATACTGTTTTGTTTCAGTTTTTGTGTATTGTCATCCTAAATGTCCCATTTGAGGTTGTAAATGTTGTAAATTTGACATGACTAT
Organism: Lissotriton vulgaris; assembly: GCF_964263255.1. Lineage (NCBI taxonomy): Eukaryota > Metazoa > Chordata > Amphibia > Caudata > Salamandridae > Lissotriton > Lissotriton vulgaris. Next base: position 1,477,514,716 of record NC_141685.1, read on the forward strand.
GCTCATGGTGTGGGAGCTGAAACCCCACTAATAAACCCCAAATATGTATCAAAACAATTCATCCCCAGAATCTCCTATTGATCTAGCAGTTAGATATTGCCCTCCTCATCAGAAAAAACACAATTTATAGTTGAATGGAGTAAACCTATTAGAGGCAAAAAGGACTGAGTTCTAGATCAAATATAATCAAAAAGGATTTTTGTAACAGAAGAATACTAAAAGGGCACAAGGGAGGAAAGGTGTAAATCACCATAAAGGCCCAAGGCATTAGTACAGAAATAATGCAAAATCATAAACCCTTGTTATGCATTTTCTAAGCAGACAGTCTAAGCTTCTGACTCATGAAGAGCACTAAAACATTCCAGGACACCTACAAGAAAAATGGTAAAGTATCTCCATCAATAACAAAAAATAATAGGAAGCCCCCAAAACACAAAATCCCACAGGTTTTGTAGAGCAAAAGCACCCAAACTATTAATAGATTCTGCAAAATCAGCATGGTATCATCATGGTTATGGAACAACACAGTAATAAATAAAAACGAACCAATTATTTAGCACTAACCCATTTCCTAAGGTAATAGAAATCTTCTATTGTTTCCACAGCAACTACTGTCTGATGATGTATAATACAAATGAAACAATTCTTGAACAATGGCTCATAGAACTCACACTCCTTCGGTGTAGCCTCTAATAGAAGTTCTTAAAAATGATACTTCAGATACATCATGGAAGCAACAATTAATACTTTCTCACAAGAGATTATACATTGCTAATGCATTGAAGTCATTCCCTTGATTCTCAATGGAGAAAGAGAAGTGGCTTTGCAGTGTGATAGTAATTGGCAGAGGTACTGAGCATGAGAGAACAAACAGAACACAAGAAACAGCATCTGTTTGACTTGGCATCCATAGCGTGGTTTGCCCTGACTTCTTGCCTCTACCTCCTGTATTTTTGATGGTATACTCGATTTTGTTTTTGTCGGCTTAGATGCTTTGGGCACTTTGCCACTGCTGATCACTGTCGAAGTGCAAGTGCTCCCAGTGTAAATTGTTATTATGATTGGTTATCGATTATTGGCATATTTGATTTACTGGTAAGTCCATAGTAAAGTGCACTGGGTGTGCCAGGGTTTGTAAATCAAATGCTACTAGTGGGTCTGCAGCACTGGATGTGTCACCCACATGAGTAGCCCTTTATATGTGTCTCAGACCTACCACTGCAGTGTCTGTGCACACAGTTTTAAACAGCCATGTCGACCTGCAAAATCACCCACTTGCCAAGCAACATCCTTCCCTTTTTTACATGTAAGGCACCACTCAGGTAGGCCCAAGGTATCCCACGGGCAAGGTGCAGTGTATGTAAAAGGTAGGACATGTGGTAGTGTGTCCTAATAGTGAAATACTCCCAATTTCGTTTCTCACTATTGAAAGGCTATCTGTCCAATAGGCTAACATGGGAGTTGCTTTGTAACATCCTACAAGTGTAAATTTCCATTGTGACAAAATGCAGAAATAGAGTTTTGGCTCTCTGAAGTCAGAATTTAATAACATGTTTTTAGGGAGATGGTTTTTAAATTGTGTGTTTGAACATGCCACTTTTAGAAAGTGTAACTGCAACAAATGATGGATGGAATGCTGAATGATTCAAATATCCTCCCCCAGTCAAGAGATCTGAGTTAAATCCATTGTTATTTTGCCCACTACACCACCCCAGTTTGGACCCAGCCATATGCAAATCAGTCTTGACCCTGTGCCTCATGGGAACAGTCCAGACCGAACAGCTAAGCCAGGTCTTCCCTGGACTGGAAACAAGCATCTTAGGACCGGTTTCAGGGTATGTCACCCTTCATCAGCCAGGCTAGCTTCAATCCAGTGGCACAGTGAGCAACGGACTCATGTCTTGGCCTACACGTTTCACTTAGGGCGAAAAGTGTAACTGCAACAAAAGATGGATGGAATGCTGAATGATTCAAACATTCTGCCCCAGTCAAGAGATCTGAGTTAAATCCATTGTTCTTTTGCCCACTACGCCACCCCAGTTTGGACCCAGCCGTATGCAAATCAGTCTTGACCCTGTGCCTCATGGGAACAGTCCAGACTGAAATGCCAAGCCAGGTCCTCCTGGACCGGAAACAAGCATCCTAGGACTGGTTTGTTGCAGTTACACAGACGTGGGTCCCTTGCTTACTTTGCCACTGGATTCAAGCTAGCCGGGCTGATGAAGGGTGACATACCCCGAAACTGGTCCCAGGATGCTTATGGCTGGGTTCAAACTGGAATGGCATGGTGAGCAAAAAAAACAATGGATTTAGGCCCGAGCTCTGTACTCGGGTGAATGTATGACATTGTTCTGCATTTTGTCCATCAATTTTTGCATTTTTCACCCCGAGCGGGACGGGTATGTCCTGACGTGGGTCCCGTGCTCGCAATGCCACTGGAGTCAAGCTATCCTGGCTGATGAGGGGTAAACCCCCGAAACCGTTACTAGGATACTTGTTTCCAGTCCAGGGAGGACCTGGCCTGGCAGTTCGGGCTGGACTGTTCCCATTGGGTGCAGGGTCTCAACTCATTTGCATATGGCTGGGTTCCAAGTGGAATGGCATGGTGAGCAAAAGAAACAATGGATTTAGGATTGATATCTGTACTGAGGTGAATCTATGACATTGTTCTGCATTTTGTCCATCAATTGTTTTTTTTACTTTTAAAAAGAAGGCATTTTCTTGTCTAACCCTTAACCAATAAAATGTACAAATAAAGTAAAATAAAAGCGCACATACCTGATCCCAGCATCCAGGCTGCCCTCCTCCTCACCGTAATCCCATACAACATGGTAAGACTGCTCATGCGCAGTCCTACCATGACGTGCGTCTGACGTAGGGGATTACTGCGAGGAGGAGGAGGAGGGCAGCCCGTGTCTCCTCTGCACAATGCTGTCTCCACCTCCTGTGGTCATCCTGCACTGGAGAGGGCAGACCAGGTTTGGACTGGGCTCACAGACCATTGCCACCAGAGAATGAAAAGAAAATTGGGAATAAGTATTGAACCTTAAACCTTGAGAATTAGATCACTTCTGGACAGAAGAGGAATTCTGTCAAGGAGTACTGCCCCTTTGCTGTGTTGCTTTGCTGGGTATTCCTGCGGTGGCTGCTTCTGCCAAGGAGAGGACAATGATTGTAACTTTGCTGGGAACCTTCTTGAAGAAGAATCTCCAATGACCTGTATATGCTGGCCTTCTGTTCTGAAGTTCAGGGCCACAAAGACTTCACCTGCAACCCACTAACCAGCACCTGGACTCCTCTGTGGACTCCTGCATTCAAAAGGGAGTCATTTCCAGTTTCTGGGCCCTGAGAACTGCGTGCTTGGTGCTGCAAAGCAAGAAAAACAACTCTGATGCCATCGGCACCACTGCCAGTGATGTCGCCAGTGATGCCACAACCTACACCGAGGCTTGGGGCACAGCTCATGAAGTGCACAAAATATTGCTCGCCTGCACCACAGCTCCGACGCCCCATCAAAGCCTGCCAAGGCCTGCAGTTATCAGCCTTCCCGACACCAGCAATCGCACAGATGCCGTCACCACCAGCGCCTGCATCCCATTATCACGGAGCCGAAAACAGATGAGGGTGATTTTACAAACTCTTCGACTTCTCATCACCTGACCAGAACTGACACCTCACTGCTGACCCTACCTTACTTCTCCTGTCCTTGATTTGACACCTCGCCTCCTCACAGACTCAACGCCTCGCCTCACCCTTGGCAACCAGGGAATCAGCTTCGCCACGGCAATGACAACGCACCTCCATAACACCGTGCATCGTCCACAGACTTTGTTTCCAAGGTACTGATGTTTGGGAGTCCATGTAACTCCAAGCCCGATGCCGCGCACTTCACAGCAGGTGCTGTACTTTAGATTTATGCCCGTCACAACGTCGTGATAGTACAGCTGGAGCTATTTTGTTCCTACAAGTTCTATATTTGAAATAACTGTCCTAAAAGTATATCTTTGCCCCTGTATGTTGTATTTTTGTCGTTTTGGTCTTTTTTAGATAAAAATACCTTCTTTTCTAAACTGGTGTGGTGTTTCCACTGTGTTACTTTGTCTTTGGGTACAAATACTTTACACATTGCTTTTGGGATGAGCCATTGTTCTTGTGTCAATCTACCAAGGGGGTAAACAGAGGTTATCTACAATGTGTAACTCCCTTACCCTGACTAGGCAAGGGCCCCTACTTGGACAAAGATGCAAACCTCTGCCAACTAGATACCCCCATTTCTAATAGCATCCATTAAAATAATTTGCATACAACATGACAATGTGGCATTACTATTCATAGCATATCTATACTTCTAAAAGACCTATGCAACTCGCTCTAGCTGCAACTTCATCAGTTTATCGGTGAAAACTCTATGCATAATCATTGAAACTAAAGGACTTAAAAAAAGTATTTTCCCTCAATATTTGCACATTTAGCATGTTTCAAAAATCGCTTTACATAACCATTCATATTGGAATATGAAAATAGGGGGACACATTTTTGGACACTGTGGTACATGAAAGCAAACAACAGATTAAAAGTGAGTGTAGAAGTGCTTCAATCAAGCTGTAACCCTGACTAAGTATTCACATCTGAGCCTGCTCATTAATACTGGCACCTGTTAACATGATCGAGAAGGAATATGTATTCAGAATTTCACATAACTGAACATTAACGCTTATAGGGTCCATTAAGGGTGATAGAGTAGAAGAGGTTACATAGATTTCTAGCAGGGATCTGACTATAACAGAAGAGTTCATGCATCTTTTATACCTCCACATGAACTGCAGTATTCAAGGAATCAAAGACGTACAAATCGTGTTTATGAAGGACGCCGCGGGCAACATAGCAACATGAGTCACCATTTGCCATCAGCTATAAATAGTGAATAAGAAAGTGTTGCCGGCATGTAGGTCAATATGATGTGAAAATAAAGACAATGTTTTCTAAAGAGAGCATCTTATTTTTTTCCTTTTTAACAGTATAAACTAAACAAAATATTACTCACACCAGATATGGAAACAGGAAAAATGTAAATTGTCTATAGGAGCATAGGTAAGTAATTTGCTGTTAGACCTGGTTCATACATCTTCATTTGAAAAAATAGCTGGTGCGCTGCTACATAGTTCCTGTTTCCAGTAATTAATTTGTGCCGGGGGATTGACATTGGTGTCCACTGGCTCTCCCTTTTGGAGACGGGAAGAGAAATACGGAAAAGTTGCCACAGGGAAAGAAAGCAGGACCTGCAGGAGCAGTGGCGTAGCAAGGGGGGGGTCCACCCTGGGTGGCACGAGTTTTGGGGGCAGCGCCCCCCGCTCTTACACGAGTTTGCCGCATGGGCGGGAATCGCCGAACATCTCATCAGCAACCCCCAATCCAAACCAAAGATACAGGGAGTGTTTGGTTGTCAATTAAAGAGCCTTGAGGTAGATTTAAGATTACCAGCTTTGGTATTCGGTGCACCAATGTTTACTTGTGCTGGGTACGGGCTTCTGAGCAGAGCTTAGAACACAAGCATTGAATCTTTCTCTTATTAAACAGTGCGTTCTGCCATATTGTAGTTTTGTATAGTTTCTGGATATTTGATATCAGTCTGCATTCTTTGCGCAGTTTCAAATCTAAACCACAGTCCTCTTTAGCATTTCTAAAGACACCAACATGATTTGCCTTCTTGGTGTATAGATCTGAAGAAAAAAAAGGTGATAAATCCATTTTTTCTATAATAATGCAAGCTCTGCGTACAGTGTTGTCATGGCGAAGATCCCACAATTTGTTTTATGGTGAAAATCCACAATTTGTAAGCACCTATATATTTGTTAGAAATGAGGTCACTAGTTGGCAGTGGTTTGCACCCTGTCCAAGTAGGGACCCTCACTCTAGTCAGGGTAAGAAGTCACACTGCTATAATAACCCCTGCTCACCCACTTGAAAGCTTGCCATGAGCAGTCAGGCTTATCACAGAGGCAAAGTGTAAAGTGTTTGTACTCACTCGCACTAACACATTGAAAACACTACAAAAGGAGTCCTTGCCAGTTTTTAAAGTAGCCATTATTCATCTGAATAAAACCAGGGAAAACAACAAAAATCCAACATACACAAGTCAAAATATCACTTTTAAAAGTTTAATCAAGCTTAGTCTATATAAATCAAAGAATGCATTAGTTTAAGCACAAAGTACCTTAGATGTGTCAAAAATAAAAGACGGTGCAAGGCACAGGCGAAGTATTGTGCTGGAAAACCAAAGCGGTGCATTGGTTCCTTACTACACAGGGGAGGTGATGTGTTGGTTCCTTACTGGCAGGGGAGGTGAGGTGCTGGTTTCTTACTGGTAGGGGAGGTGATGCATTGATTCCTTACTGCTTGGCAGCAAAAGTGATGTGTTGGATCCCTACAGGAAGAGGGTGTGATGCGTTGATTTCCGGACACGCAACACCGGGAAAATGAAGAGTCAGCATCGAGGGACAAAGTGTTGAAAATCCAAAAGCACTGCGTCGATGCAATGATGCAACAGCAGCGATGCAGGCACTGAATCGATTTCACAGCCACAATGCAGGCACTGGGTCAATTCTTCACAAACAAGCGGGTGCTAGGTCGGGTGCTACGTCGGAGTCGGAGATCCATGACACGGTACTCAGGACTCAAGTTGTGGCGATTTTTCTGATGCACTGCCATGGCAAACTGGGGTCTGCAGAGAAAGCCATTGCTGATACTTCAAACGGGAAGCACACTTCAGTGCAGGCAGTGGCGATGCATCGAACTTTTTGAGCGATGCTTCGAGAAAACAAGCACTGGGAGTTGATGCACAGATTTTCTCCTTAAGATTATAAGGTTCCAAGGGCCCACAAACTGGATGTGGCACCACTTGGCAATTCAGGAATCTCAGCAGAAGAGCTCAGGTACTGGTAGGTGAAGTCTTTGATGGTCCCAAGACTTCTTAAAAGGAAGCAAGCATGCACACGCCCTTGGATGCAGGATGTAGAAAGTAAAGTGCAGTCCTTTCACTCCCAGGACAGAAGCTGAAAGCAGCAGGCCAGTACAACAATGCAACAGGCATTACAGCATCCACCTCTTCTTCCTGTCAGAAATTCCACAGTCCAGAAGGGTTCTGATTTTGGGCTGTCATTGGTTCAATACTTATAGCTCTTTCTGCCTATGAAGTAGGAAAAAAACATGTCTATCCCTGATCTGACTTCAGACACACTACAGGGTGGTAGAGACAGCTTTGTGTGAGGACAGCCACAGCCCACCCACAGGTGTCAGTGATAACCTCTCCCACCTCTCTAGCTCAGGAAGGCCCATCAGCTTGGGGATGGCACATCAGGATATGCAAAGCACACCTCATCTCCTTTTGTGTGACTGTCTAGAGTTAATCCACAAGAGCACAACTGTCAGCCAATGCAGATATGTATTATACAGACAGGCAGAGGCACATAATATTTACTCAAGAAAATGCACACTTTCTAAAAGTGGCATTTTCAATCACACAATTTTAAAAACCAACTTCACCAAAAGTTGTGTTTTGTTTTTAAATTGTGAGATCAACAACCCTAACATTCAAATCTCTATCTGCTTCCAATGGGAAATTACACTTAAACGCTATTTCAAGGCAATCCCCAATGTTACCCTATAGGAGTAATAGGACTTACAATAGTGAAAAACGAAATTAGCAGCAATAAACTATTACAATCTGTAAAACACAACAGTACATTTTCTTCCTTTTCAATACACTGCAACCTGCCCATGAGGTTGCCTTGGGTCTACCTTAGGGCTGACCTACATGTTGTAGTGGGTGCCGTTGCCAGGTCAAAATAGCAGTTTAGAACTGCACTCACAGACACTGTAGTGGCAGGTCTGAGACGTGTTAGCAGGGCTACACGTGTGGGTTGGGGAACCAGTTCTACAGGCCCACTTGTAGCATTTGACTTACATGCCATGGGCACCTTTGGTGCATTTTACTAGGGACTTACTAGTAAATCAAATATGCCACTCATGGATAAACCAAACACTAATACAATTTAGATAGAGAGCATATGCACTTTAGCACTGGTTAACAGTGGTAAAATGCCCAAAGTCCTAAAACCAACAGAAACAGGTCAGAAGAAGTAGGATGAAGAAGGCAAAAGGTTTAGGACTAAGCCTGCAAAAAGGGCCAGTTCCAAAAATATTCAAAAGATCACCTGGGTCATTTGCATAGGTACTGCTTCTAAGAAGATTAGGGAATCCCCATTCACCAGGCACATGCTCCGATTATTAAACATTTGGAGAGCACCAGTAGTACCCTAATTAAGCACAGATAGAAGATCACTGAGGGTGAGAGTTAGGATGAAACGGGAGGGAGTCTCCAATGACTATTTCCCCTCCCAAAGCCAGCCTGATGTTCTATTCTGCTTAGACTGGCAGCACAGCCATGGCTGCACAAATGGCTCTGGCAAAATGGTGAAAGCAGTCAGGGACTGCACTCACACTTGTTCAAACTCTTGCCCCCCTGAAAGAGTTATGCCCCCTTGCCACACCCTAACAGAGCAGCAGTGAGAACAGCAGAGATGCATGGCTTACTATTTATGGCGCCCCTAGGAATTCAGGTATATAATGATCCCCTTGTTCTGAAACAGGGAGGATTATCACACAAATGGGATACAATAAAGTAATTAAAAGGTAATTAACTGAACTTTAAATATTGGGCACAGAAGTGATATTGAGCAATAATTAACAAGTTACAATACACAGGGTAAGACAGGTCAAAAAATGTCTCAGAAATATAAAGAAAAATTGTGATTTAGGCAATGGGACAGCATGCATAGATGTATGTATGTCTAAGGAATGGAAACAAAAAACACTCAACAATTAAATAACGAATATGAGGGAAACGTACATAAAATGGCAAATCTTTAGTCGAATTTTCCATGGTTTGCACTATTTATCATTGTTGAAATAATTTTAACAAAAGTAAATTAAAATTAGATTGAAGCTGTTACTTGTGGTGAATTTATTAGGACTTTTTCAACAGATGTTGGTTGTTTTGAGCCACAGATTACCTTGAAATCAAATGTAGCTCTTAACCTGGAAATTCAGTTTGAGATCAGACTGGAGATGCCACGAGGTCTATTTTAATTGTGTTGCTGGAAGCCAGTTTCTATTAAAGATATTTTGCACCAACCAGCACAGCGTGCATATGCACTAACTCAAGAACCATGTATTAGTACAGCGTGCCTCAAAGGCACCTAGTGATAACTACTGCTCCGGGGTCCAGATCACACAACATTTTAGTCTGATGCTATTTCAAGTCTTTGTTGGTAAGGTAAAGCAGTGGTTAGGGCAAACACTTTTTACCACTGTGTTATGTAATGGGGACCTGGAGGTGGTAATTTTTGATAAGAATGTTTGTGCATATTTCCTGGGTGGAATTTTGTTCTTGTGGGAATGTGTTCTGTGTATATGCCTTTGTGTTTTGTACTGTATTGTTGCGATGTGGTGTTGTATTTTACTGTGGGTGATGTGTTCTGTTTTTACTGCTTTACTGTGTCCTGTAATGTTTTGTGTAATGGTGCTTTATGTGTATTAGCTTCCAGGAAGGAATAAACTGGATGAACAGCTGCTGTCTGAAGCTCAACTCAGAAAAAATTGAAGTTCTCATCTTCGGATCCACCTCCTCCACATGGAACAACACCTGGTGCCCCCCCCCCCGCCCTCAGAAACCCACTGATGCCCGCAACCTCAGCATCATACTGGACTCCTCACTCACCATTAACGGCCAGACCAACACAAGGTCCTCCACATGCTTCAACACCCTCTGCATACTCCGCAAGACCTTCAAATGGATCCCCCAACTCCAGGAAGACCCATGCACTCATCAACATCAAGCTGGACTATGGAAACAGGCTTTACACTGGAATCAACAAAACACTCCTTCGGAAACTCCAGACCGTCCATAACGCCGCAGCCAGACTCGTCCTCTACATCCTCCGACATGTCTACATCACCCAACACCTCCACAACCTCAACTGGACCCCTTTCAAAAGAGAATAACCTTCAAACTGCTCACTCACATCCACAACGCCCTCCATAACACAGGACTCCAATACCTCAGCGAAAGAATCTCCTTCCACCCCCAAAAGAAACCCCCGAACTGCCAACCTAGCCCTAGCCAAGGTCCCTCACATCCACAGAGCCAGAACAGGGGGTTGTTCCTTCTCCTACATTGCTGCCAAGACCTGGAACAAACTCGCCCACAGCATCAGACTTAGCCCTACTCTGCAGATATTCAGAAAATACCTCAAAACCTGGCTCTTTGGATGACCCTTGAGCTGCCTGAACACCCCCAGGACTCTCACGGGTGAATAGTGCGCTCTATAAATCCCTGATTGATTGATTGATTGATTGTTTTGCTGTTTACCTTAGCTGTGTCATCAAATACTGTTACATTTCCAGCCAAAATCTGCATATGCCTTTAAGTTCCTGTGACAAGCAATCGTGTATCACTATCTAAGCTGGTAAAATAGCGCTTCTCCAGTGCTTCAACTACTTAAGACACCAGTTTCCCAACACAGTGGCAGAGCTTCTGTCTTAAATTATCACTTTCAGTGCTCATTTTCAAGTAATATGTTCCATGTTTCTGAGCTGTGCTTGTTTAGTGCATGCACTATTGCAATTGCTTAAAAAAATGAATGCAGTCCTTCCTTCAGCATTAGGATCATGATACCATCTTAACTCAATCAATAGGCAGACCTGCAGAATTGCGGTCTTTGACATGTACATTTTTCATGTTCTCCTAATTCTATTTTGGCAAGGCTCAATTACTCCCACAACTGGGTTTTGCCAATTTGCCCTTGCTAATGTCCCCTATCTTTTGAAAAATTAGTTGGAATTTCTGGCAACTGCATTTTTACTGATTTTCTTGAAAGCAGTAGTTTTCAAATAGTCCAGGACATTGTGTATTACAGTATTTAAGCTGCTGTATTAGAAATTAGTGTGTGAAGTTGACCTCTGGAAATGCTACCTTTGTGTAAGTGGATTTATTGAGATTATAAACTTGAAATGATCTAATTGCTATTTGCCCATTTGGTTAGTCTGTGCACATTATATTGCCTTGATAGTTTTAGAGTCTGATGTACAGGTGGCTGGTAACTGATTATCCTTCAAGTCTGGAGTACGTGCATAATCTGCAAGAAAGACCAGTGGTGAAAAATCCTCCACCATCCTATAAGATTCTTTTCTGTAGTTCAGGCACATAAACAAAGATTTGACAAGCTTGGGGGCTGATTATGATGCGTTAGGAAACCGACGCTCGGAGACGTTTCTGACACTTCCTAATCAGTCAGTTTGATTCCTTTCTGATGACCTATTTAGATGGTGTCAGTCAGAAAGGAATCCGACCAGTCATTCCGACTGCCATCCGACGTGCTCGGAGAGCCTGTCCAACAGTCGGAATGACCAGTAATCCCAAAGATGGCTCTTTCCGCCCAAGGGATTACAATGTTGGATTCTGACAGCCTTTCTGTGCCGGCATTACCGACCCAGAAAGGCTGTCAAAAGTCGACTTTGGGGGCCCCCAGCAGGGCCCCCAGCAGGGGCCCCATTGGTGCATGGCCTCTGTTTGGCAGGCACCTCATGGTGCATACCCTCATGGTAAAATGAAGAGGTGCAGTTCATCCCTGCACCCCGTGGCAGGAACCTCAAGGTGCCTACATCAGGGTGCAGGGATGAACTGCACCTTTTTGTTTTACAATGAGAGCATGCATTCCGGTTAATTTATGCTCCCATTGTAAAAGAATAGCAGTGCAACTGAACCCTGTTCGGTCGCATCCTAATAGGTCGGTCGGGACCGCTGACAGGAGGTCGGGCGATCCCAAGAACGAAACGATGTTGAAATCGTACTCAGGCCCTGGGATTCTAATGATTAACATGTATGTATTAAAATACTTAAAAGCTCTAGCTGTATTTATTAACTTTATCATTGCAGCATTACTAGTTGGCATTAAGGACTTTGGGAATGTTGACTAGACTGCCCAGAGAGAAGTATTATTAATTGGAAAAATGAAATGATCTTGTGGCTGTACAAATGATCACAACTCTGCTTTTGCTGGGTGTAAATGTTGAACAAGGTGGAAGTTATTTCAATAACGAAAAGGGACCAGGAATAGTATTATGATAATACCTTTATTTCAAATTATTGTGTATAAGAACAATATACATATCTGCATAGTTGTATTTTTAATAGATTTTCTATTAAACATAAGCTACTTAACACAAATGTTGTTTAACTTCTGATACATTTTTACACTATGTTAAGCTATATTCTTCAGTGACTTAGTGTGAGCGGGCTATATTTTTCACATATGTCCTAAAGATTGGTTCACCTCATTATCTGCCATGTGGTATTCTCATATCAGATATCAATATCAAGAGCTATATCTTTAAGCGTGAAAAACTGTCTTATGTTGGGTTTTTAAAAGACGTACTTTGAGGTCCCTTTGAGGAGCATTCAGTCTTTTTTAGTGATTCATTACTCTTTTGCTTGAACTAACATTCACAAACTGCATACTGTGATCACAATGAATCAAGTTGATCCTTTTAGCAATAATATCCTCCAAACCATTATCAAATGATTAATACTCAAAAATCATGCTTCTCTTTTTGATCTCCAGTTCGACTCATCATCTGCTACATCTCACTTTATATGTTTATAGTCCACACGTTAACCATGACTTGCTATCTCCCACCTATCCCCCGTATATCAAAAACCTTCTATTTCGCACCTCGAAACTCTGTCTGTCTGTGCCACTACATGACCCAGAACATTCTCACTCTTAGCTAACCATCATTGTAATACTTTCCCAAGGTTGTTGCCACACACTCTCATTCTACCCAACAGAAACGTTTTAAAGCATGGGCAAAGTAGGCTCTGGCCCTGGGCCACCTTTCAGACTGATAGAGCAAGCTCTGTTTTGCAGAAAGTCTTGCCCTGATGACTTTGTTATGTATTGTTATGTTAGGGGGGCTCTTCTATAGCGCTCAACTCACCCAGGGGGCATCTTGGCGTGTTATCTAAGGGAAACCATGAAGTCAAAAGGAGAGAAAGAAGATTGGTAAATATCAATTAAAATAGAAACATTTTCAGGTGTTTCCTGAAGTCCAAATAGGAAGTGCATTTGCGTAGGGCTAATGGGAGCTGGTTCCAGTACTTGGGGGCGACGTATGAAAAGGCTCTACCCCGGTGCGTACTAAACGTATACGGGGAATCTTTAGAAGAGCTAGTGAGTTAGACCAAAAATTACAATCTGAAGACTGCTTAACAAGCTTCTTTTGGAGGTACAGGGGCCCCTTGCCCTGCAAGGCCTTAAATGTGAGACAACAAATCTTAAAGAAGGATCGCTTTTTACTGGCAACCAGTGGAGTTCCCTTAGTTGCGGAAGAGAGGGGGAGCCAGGGGGACGATTTAATGTCATCCTTGCTGCAGTGTTTTGAATCACTTGCAGCTTGGTTAATAGTGTCTCACCCACATCCGCCAGTAAGGCGTTTCCGTAGTCCAAACGGCTAATAAACAATGCTTGGACCACGGTTCTACGATGGTTTTCCGGCACAAAAAGTATTATCCTGCACAGAAGGCGAAGGCTATAATAGCAGGAACTCACAGTAGCTGCAATGTGGTCCTTCATAGTAAGAGATTGGTCCAGTTTTAATCCCAAGTTTTTTACCAGGGAGGTTGGAGTGGGAGCCAATCCCAGGTGGTCAGGCCACCAATCGTCCGCCGAAATGGCCGATGCTCTACCCAGAAGCATCAGCTCTGTTTTTCCGGGGTTTAATTGGAGGCAGTTTTCCATCATCCATTTTGAAATGGCCTGCATGCCTACTGGAAGTCGTATTTATTCCTGTTCAGGAGTCCTGAGGCACGCCCTTATTTAAACAAGATTTTTGTGACAGATAGGGACTAAGCATTATGGTTTGCGCTCTATCCGTCAGAAAATCTGTGAGCCATTTTAGGGCTAGCCCTCGTATGCCACAGGCATGTAATCTCTCCACGAGCAGTCGATGCGAGATAGTATTGAATGCTGCGGAGAGATCCAGGAGGATCAATATCATAGATCCTACTGTGTCCAAAGTCTGTCTCACAGAGTCCGTGACTGCCAGGATGGCTGTCTCGGTGCTAAAACCTGGGCAAAAGCCCGATTGAGATGGATGACGAATCCTATTTGCCTCCAGATAGGAGCTTAACTGCCTGTTCACTAATGTTTCCAGTAGCTTACCAAGCAAGGCCAGCAAAGATATGGGTCTATAGTTGCTGAGCACCTGAGGGTCTGCTGTAGCTTTCTTCAAGATTGGACGGACATAGGCATATTCTGAGGGAATAATGCCCGATTGAACTGAGCAGTTAAAAATATCAGCAATATCCCCCATGCATGAAGGAGAAAGCAGAGCCAGGATTTTTGGTGGACATAAGTCCCCTGGTGAGCCTGACTCAGCGGACACCAGAAGTTTGTCTATCTCGTCCAGCGGGATTGTGTTAAACTGGTCAAGACGACAGGCGGGTGAACTAACTCGTTCTTCGTCGAGGTCAGTAATTGAGCCCCAATTATAGGAGGCTGGAGACGGAAAGTTGGCGTAAATCAGTGATATTTTTTCATGGAAGTACTTGGCTATTTAATCACAGAGTTCCTGGGACTCAACTGGTGTCTGTTTACAGGCTTGCAGTGATACTAAATCTTTAACTATGTCAAATAGTGCCTTAGAAGATTTATTAGATTGTTTGATTTGATGCAGAATGTAAGTACATCTAGCCTTTTTTATATTTTGGTGATAACAAGATAGGGCAGATTTGTAAGCAGGCCTGTCAGAAGAGTTTTTAGTACTTCTCCAGCGCATCTCTAGCCGCTTGCAACTGGATTTATCATTTTTCAGCTCACCAGAATATCAGGGGGCAGAGAGTCGTTGCTGGGCTGAGCTTTGAGTAGTTTGTGGGATAGCAAAATCAAATGCTGTTGTTAACTTGGAGTTAAAAGTATCCAACAAATCAGAGACATCGCGGTCATTATAGTCATATTCCCTCTTATGTCGCTGAATCGCCTCCTTGAAGGACTCTAATGTGAGTTTATGCCAAGGCCTGCCCGATTCTTTCCTTTTGTGTTGTGACTGACCAGGAAAAATCAATTCAGTTGGAGGTTGGTAAGTGAACATAATCATGCAATGATCGTTCCATGTGAGTGGAAGTGGTGAGTGGCATCTTAGATGTTCCATATTGGTGAAAATTAAGACCAGCGTGTGCCCCGCTTGATGCGTGGAGCCCCCCACCATTTGGACGAGGCCAATAAGGTCAAGGCTGGAAATCAACTTATATACATCTGGGTTAGCAAGATCTTCCCCATGAAAATTAAAGTTGCGCAGTAAGATACAATGAGGAGAGGCCAGGACCTGCATTGCAATAAATTCCATCAAAAAATTAACAAAATTGATCTGAGATCCTGGTGGCCGATAGATTAATGCCCCATTCCAGCCGTCTGAGGGGGACCTTGTGATTTTAAAAATCCCTTGTTCCAGGGTATCGTTACTTCAGGAGGAGAGCCATTCTACATTTAGTTGATTTTTAAAGGCGATGGCAATGCCTCCTCCCATTTTACCCCCTCTATCAAGATGAATACATTTATAATCCTCTGGAATGGCCAGGTTGATCGAGGGATGATTTGTGGGTGTTAGCCAGGTTTCAGTAATGAAGCAGAGCTCAGGGGAATAAGTAGTAATCATGTCCCATAATTCAATCGAAGGTTTGGCTAGCGAACGAACGTTACACAGGATATACTTGTGAATATTGAGGGTTTGGGCAGGTATATTTAATAGTTCATTTAGGCCTGTAGTGTCAGAGAGGCTTTGGAAACGGCAAGTGCTACAAGCTACTGGACCATCGAGGGCTCCCGGAAACTTCGTGGGGCAGCAAAACATGGGCGAGCGGTCAATAGGACCTCCTGATCTAATTTCGCGTAGAGCGGTGCCGGAATATATTAGATGAGCCATGGGCAGGACAGTGGGCCTAATTAGGGCAGCATTTCTGGCCTCTAGGCTCGATCGGGCACGGAGGGGCGCAGACGGCCTTGCCTTTGGCGCGCCCACTGCGCGCGTTCGCTGCGCGAACGCCCTAATGGTGTCATATACAGCGGTGGGGTAAAAACAACTAGCCCACAAACTGTACTTCCCCCAAAATGGCGGCTCCGTGACAGAGTCTGCGTCTTTCTCCGCTCCCCCGAATCAGCACCTAATCAGCTGAGAGGGTAGGAGCGTAGTTCCCAGTTTACAATTAAAAAGAAAACATCTAAGAAGTTTAAAGCTGCACAAATGTGTCTGTAGCGTTACAAAGATTCCCGGCTTCCGCCTCAGGAATCGCAATGAATGGGTGCTTGTGCACTACCGCTAAATTTATGGGAAACAGGGCAGAACAACCACCCCGCAAACTGTACTTCCCCCCAAAATGGCGGCTCCGTGACAGAGTCTGCGTCTTTCTCTGCTCCCCCGAATCAGCACCTAAGAGGGTGACAGGTTAGGAGCGTAGTTCCCAGTTTACAATTAAAAAGAAAACAACTAAGAAGTTAAAAGCAGCACAAATGTGTCTGTAGCATTACAAAGATTCCCGGCTTCCGCCTCAGGAATCGCAAATAATTCTTAAACATAATGGGCCTCATTTATGAGGCTGTGCGTCACTTTTACGCCGCCGGTGCGTCACTTTTTGTGACGCACCAGTGGCGTAAAAAATGCACCTTGTTGCGCCATATTTACAAAGTGACGCATCTAGGTAGATGCGTCACTTTGTAAACCCTTGCACCATATTATACCTGCGCCAGGTATAATGTATGCAAGGGGGGCGTATTGACGCAAGGAAGGGTCATAGAAGTGACGCAGTGAAATCTATGAGATTTAATTGCGTCACTTTTAGAACGCCGTTGCGTCAAAATCTTGCGCCTGCCTCACAGCAGGCGTAAGACTGATGCAGGCCCTTTCACATGGGGCTTGCCCCATGTGAAAGGACGCATTGCTGGAGTTGCGTCACTTTTGTGACACACTCCAGCAATACGTTACTTTTGCGCTTACAGATACGTCAGAAATACTGACGTATCTGTAACTCCTTGCGACATGATGCGTCATACATTAAATATGACGCATCAGGAATTTCGCAAGGAGTGCGCACTGAGAAGTGACGCATCACTGCTTTCACGCAGTGATGCGTCATTTCTCATAAATGAGGCCCAATGTTTTAATGCCACAGGGGAAATGGGAGGGTGTCACAGAGATTATTTATAGTAATGTTAGTGATCTGTGGACGTGTAACGATATTGAAAACACACATATCTATCTCTGAATATTAGGTTTAAAAACATTTAGAATTTGGATAAGTGTACCTTTGCATGTCAGTGACATGGCCAAAAATGCATTGAAAGAGCTGAAACTGGATCATAAATTCGAAGTTGTTCCGAACGGGCCCAAGGCCCCCAAAACCCTTAAAATGTCCCTGCTACTGAACACACCATTATTCCAATGCATTTCTTTTACACCAGCTGCTATATTCATATGCACTATTTGCTGCTATCTTTGACTGAAATACTAATTACTGCATTGTTATCAAGATGCGCAAGACATTTATAATGCAAATACAACATAAATTAACTCGGGCTGGTAATACATTTCAGGAGATTATACACATAAATGAAGCCAACACATGAAGTAGAAGTATGTTTTATAGGATTTATTAGTATTATTAATGTTATTACACTTTTAACGGGCGCTTATCAATGAAACATATTTATGCATTTTTGACTGGAACTTTACTGGAAAAGGAGATGATCTGGAACTGATTCGTCTTTATATTTTTATTAATAATTTAGAAGCTTGGCAGCTGGGCTCTTTTTTATGTGTACAGTGAGATTATTTTACGAGCTAACTGCTAAATGTCATAGTTTTAGCCCACCAGCAGTAGAATTTTTTTAGATGATTTGAACAGAAATATTACATGTACAGAAGCAAAACGTGCTGATCGAACATTATATTTTTCTTTTATTTTTTTTTAAACTATAGACGGGGAATGCCATCCATGCACTTAAATAGCATACATAGGAATTAGTATTTAGTTCCTATCTCCAACCGGAAGTAAATGGTCAGTTTTTCTGGCTTCTATGACATGCTAAAAATACTTTATCCAGTTGCCAACAGGTCTCCTCTATTTTTGGGTCCTTTGCTGAATGGCTAAACTCCGGTATTTTCTAAAGATGGAGCATTTCTATAATCTAACCTCAAGTCAACTACAGATGCAATCAGAATATATCTGAATTGCATGGAGATGTACTGAAGAGCCATTAAGCATTCATAACTGATTTTCCTACAGGCAGGGGATAACAATCTCCAACTTGATCGTTTGTCCATCTACTGTAATTAAAATGTGGGTGTTGTTGGCATTTGATTGTAAATAAGACTGTACTCTCTGATGATACCTATCAATGGTCTCTGGTATATATGTTAAAAGAGCAGGTACAAAGTAGTGACCTTTGAGGCATCCTTAATGTCAGGGTCGATCTTGTTGAGTAGAAATTAGTCATTGTTGAGACTTGACCTCTGCTAGTTAAAATGGATGTAAACCATTTTGCTGCATGTCTACTGAAATTAGCCACTGTTATCCAGTCTGTGCAACAGTAGGGAAAGTGTTGGACTTCGGAAGGAATATATATACTATTCCCAATCCAGTCAGTGCAATAGTAGGGAAGGTGTTGGACTTCGGAGGGATTAAATTTACTATTCACAATGCAGTCTGTGCAACAGTAGGGAAAGTGTTGAACTTCGAAGGGGTTAAATTACCTATACTCTCTCCAGTCTGGGCAATATTAGGGAAAGTATTTCACTTCAAACACATTACATATTTGAATAACCCTATTAATATACAACAAATATAAAACTCTGAATATGAACATTATTAATTAACCCAAATAGAACTATATGTAAAAAAAACAATCACTTCTCAATGATTATTAAAAATGTATTAATTATCAAATACATTTCTTTAAAGCATTGATTGTTTAAATAACTTTACACTTTACCCCCACAAGCCTAGCAGCCCCCACTTAAACTATAGCTCAAATAAATAAGTATAACACAACTTACATTATCGATAATTAACTAACTAATTAACAACTAATAATTATTTGTTAATGTATGACTTAATTAACATCCCACCCTATACTCCTAAAAACTTAGCAACCTTCAACTAAAGTATCACTAAAATAGATCAGTATTATATAATGTAAATAAGTAATTATCAATTAAATACTGAATAATAAATAACTGATAATTCATTATTACTTAATTACCTCCCACCCTATATACCTACAAACCCAACAGCCATCACCTAAAATATAATATATAACATGTTTACACAATTTACATAATAGTGAATTAAGTAATAATAAATGAATTATTAATTGTTACTATTACTTAACTTCATCCCCTATACCTGTACAAACCCAGCAGCCAACACCTAGTATATAACAAAAATATATAAGTATTACAGAATATACATAATTAATAATCAATTCAATAATTAATAATAAATTCATTAATTGTTTAATTATTTCTTAATTAACTTCCCATCCTATACCAATGCAAACCCAGCAGCACGCACCAAATATATAACAAATAAAATAATTACTACACAATTTACATAATCAATAATCTATTAAATAATAAATAATAAAATAAGGAATTGCTAAGTGTTAATTAACTTTCGCCCTATACCCCTATCAACCAGCTATGACACTATAAATTACTATTAGCAATTGAATAAAAAATTATATTTCACTTAAAATACAAACTATATTTTAAAATATTATTAACAATTATACAAACATAAATATGTGAACTGAAACACATTAATATAATTAAAAAACATTTTTTTACAAATATATTGAAAACAATATTACCAACAACAATGTTCTTAACAACGATAATACCTGAAAAAAATCCACATTCTTGACAGTGATATTTCTGTATCGCAATATTCTTTATCACAATATTTGGTTGATATTTCTGTATCCTGATATTTACAACTCAATATCAAATAACAAAAGCACCTGCCTCCTCGCTCCATAGCCTCCAAAATATTGTCTACAACATCCAGGACAGGGATATGAGTCCGATGCATGGCATGAAACCATCATTGTCATCTAAGATGCATTTTTGTCCATATTGGCTTTAATTTAAATAGAGATTACTTTCTCAAGGATCATATTGATGACCATTTGTCATAAAATCGGTATAAATTTATCAGAGTATGTGGGTAGATGTTTTTTATTAGCGTTCTAATTCAGGCCAGTTTGATTGGTACTATATCTTTGTCTACAGTGGTGTTGATAATAGAGGCAATATGCGCCCCATCAACAATCTTGAAAATCAATATATTATCAAGGTAGTAAATAACAGTATGTCTATAAGTAGCTATATTTACTACCTTTGAAGACCTCCATATTTTGACTACAATATTTTTGTGGCACCGTATTTTAAATCAGATATTCTGGTAGTATATCATGTGATTGATTGTTTGTATGGCATGTATTTACTGCTACCTGCAGGATTAACATAAAAACGGATATGATACCAATAACGGTGAGCACACAAAGTACATCTATTAGTAGCTAAATCGCGCAAATAGAAGTCTCCAATAACAGTAGAACACAATTTTGAAAGTGCTTGAAAGGTGCTGTAAATAAGCATTAGAGTGGCCTAATGGAACTTAAATGACAACAAATGGCCAGTCATATTTATAGATAAATCACAGGCTTCTAGTGCTGTCATGATTTCCAAATGCACTGCATACTTCCCTGCTATCTAAAGGACAGCCTATGCCGCGCCATACTTTTTTTGATTCATCGTCATAATTTTAGATCGCTCCCAGGATGATTTGAGCCCTAAAGTCAACAGGGTGCATCTTAAAGCCAGAAGTCAGTAAAATATGAAAAGGGCCTAATTTACATAGATTACAAAAAGTCAGGACTTACAAAATAGTCATTTGTTGGGCTTTCCTGAATTGGTTCAATTCAGTAAAAAGTATTAGTGGGGGCACAAACTCACCCAGTAGGGCACAACTGAAGTTGTGGTAACGCAGATCACGCATGGAAAGGATATGTGATTGGCTGTGGGCCCTGTGTTTTGATATGCATTGGGTCAAGTGCATCCCTCATTCACAAGGCTGTATTTTTCTGAAGCTCACTTCCTCAGTTCAAATGTCGACCTGTCTTGCCTAAGAGAGGCTCAAGAAATCTTGCTGATGTAGTATTCCTGCAGTTCCAGGGTGTACAACATTGCTGTTCCTGCCTACATCGCTCCTCTAGCACTCGTATACTGTTTGCATCGGAATTCACCTGCTTTTCCCGTGCCTCCTCTCTCCTCAAATGCTTTGCATTCAGGGGCGGCTCTAGGCTCATGGTGGCCCTGGGCAGGGAGCGTTGGTAGGGGGCCCGGGAAGAGGGGGTCCGGGCTGGGCGGAGTGCAGAGGCCAGTGAAGAGGAGGGGGTCAGGGTGTTTAGAAGTGGAACAGAGCCGGAATCCGCCAAATCCCTGCTAGGGGCCACCACCCAAATATGTATCCATCCTAAAAGGATTATTATATTATGGATATATATTGGCATGGTGGCCCCGGGGTTTGGTGGCCCTGTGCAGGTGCACAGCTTGCACCTGCCGAAGGCCGCCCCTGTTGCACTTCTTTCAGCCACCTCCACGCTGTTTCTTTTAAATACTCAAAGGTGATAAAATCTGACAGCCCGAAGGTGAAAATACCTAATATCAGTATAATGTCACGAGGAACAGAATTTTTGTAATGTGAGTAGCTTCATATCGAAATGGAGAAACACCTCACAATAAAGTGTCTGTCCATGCCAAGTGGCAATTAATATTGTTGGAGTTTCCAGTAGGAAAACAACTGCAAAGGGACTGTTCTCAATCAAAGTGTTGCGCTTTTCAATTCTAATGATTTCTTTAGAAGAAAAAGTGGTAAATGTCCAAATCAGCAAGGGCAAGTAGGTTTTCTGCCAAAAACATAACAAACATAGGTGTCCGGATAAGGCACGGTAAGGAATAGCACCTATACCGAATTATGAACCGGAAGCATCTAAAATTGGAACTGCATCCGAATCACCCCTAGAGGGTGCCCAAGTCACCGAACCCTAACTGGAAATCTTGCACAGATATACCCACTAAAATTCTGATAGAATTTATATCAGCATGTTTTAACCCTTGTGACAGCTCCCTGGCATACCAGACCCGGTATTCTTTTGTACACCTACCCTTTCCCCCTTTCCCTCTTTTTGTGGGTATTTTAACCATCAGAGTTAGCAATGTTCTAGGGCATCAGTCATAGACGTTTTATGGCAAGGGCGATTGCCCAGGGCCCCCACCATCCAAGGGTCCCCCTTGGAAAAGGCAACTTTCTCTATATCTCACCTCTGTCTATTTCTGTATTTCATCATGTCTCTTTTTCTCTGCCAAATTCTACTTCATACTTGGGCTCTCTGCACACTAGACCATCATAAATATTTTTGGGGCCCTAGGATAGGCATATTTCAAATATTTTCAGTGACCCATTTCTGAAAGTTCATTTGACATCATGTGGGCCGAATTAATAGATAATGGGTAAACAAATTCAAAATTATTCCCAACAGAGGACGCCCAAAATATGTATTGACCCACACCCCAAAAATCCTTGCGATTACACTAGAGTCAGGAGGTTCTAGTAGCATCTCAACATCTCATTTTTCACATGCAGTGTCCCTGTGTGCAGCCAAGGCACAGTGTTTTGGCTTTACAGTCAGTGCAGTCGTTTCAGTCAAATCATAGCTAGTGGAAATCTCATCCGTACAGCAACTGTCATCTTGTCTCGAAATGATCAATTGCCATTTTAACTCAATAACAAGTCCTGGTCCTTTTCCAAGACATATTTGCTGGAAGTGTGAATACTCAGAATGGTAATGGATAACAGGCAAAACAACCAGCAGCTACTAAAGCCAGTGAACCGAAAATACATAATTTGTTTAAATGAAAAAAAAAAATGTTTTAATACAAATTAAAAAAAATTAAATTATTATTTGTTTAATATGTTTAAAAAGAGGTTCATTAGGTACATCAGCTATAGCCCAAGGTTTGCAAACCACCAATCACCATGGTTGATAACAGTAACATTAGGCTAGAAGTTGCAACCCCTACTTACTTCATGGGAAAGTCCACGTGTATACATCAATGGACAAGAAGAATGTTCCTGCCCCTGAAGGCTAATCATAGGAAATGCAGTAAGAGGCCGAAAAGTCTCTTTGGCCATTGTGGAAGTGGCTGATTTTATTTAGAGAAACTTGAAATGACTGTCCTTACGTAATTTACATTGCGTCAGTACTGCCTGAAGCACATTTAGTTACTAAGCTTGTGCTCTAGATTTATACATTTGCTCATTTGTGGTTGTTACCTCCGCTTTTAATATACAATTATTTGGTTATTGAAGAATCCACAGCTTTGTCAAGGTCTGCACTCTATACATCTTACAGTAAACAATTATATAGCCCAACCTACAGGGTGCATAGATGGTCTCCTCAGTAGGTTTTGATCTTCATTACGAGTCACCTATTATTTGAGGCAATATTTATTGGACCTGAAAATTCCAGCTTATCCCCGATAATGGGGAATAACAGGAGTTACCACATATAACGCATTAACCAAACCACTTGTGATGAGGGCCTTGGCGCTGCTGCGCCAATTTGTTATGGTACATTTTTTGTACTGTTGACCAGGGGCGGATTGGCACTGCGGGCATTCGGGAATCGGCCGAAGGGCTGCTGTTTCAGTGCCCTCTGTGGGCCGTTTTTTTTCTCCCCTTTCCCAGTCCACAGAGAGTGCTCTCTGCTGTCTGCTCTCTGTCCACTGGGAAATGGGAGAAAAAAAAAAACGTCCCACAGAGGGCACGGAGGCAGAGACAGAAATGAAAGCGCTTCACTGTGCAGGCCATACAGCGATTATCAGCTGTGGCCTCTACTGCACCCCCTGCCCTGCAAAGCAATCACGCTGAGGGTGGCTGGGGAGGGGGTGATTGTTTACAAGACTCGGCCTCCCTGGGGGCCAGGTGTTTCTCAGACCTTTTGAGCCATTTTCACCTTGGCCCCCCTTGGGCCCACGCAGCCGGGGAAACAGTGATAGTCTTAACACCTCGCCCACAGCCCCTTACATTCAGGGCACAGTGGGCGAGGAAGAATGGGTCTGGCTGTTGGGGCCAGGTGATGTTTTGAAAGCGCACAATCTTCACCTTAGCCCCCCCCTGCCCCCCTGCAAGAAGTTTATAGTTTATAGTTCTTTCTCAGTGTCATCATTTTAGAACTGATGCATTTTCAAAATTACATTCAAGGAAGTCATGGTTACAGCTTTTCTATTTTATGCAACTAACAACCATTGACAAAACCTATAGTTCTGGCATGTTGTAGGTGTAACATTACTTGCTGTATTATATATCTGAACGCAATGACAGAAGCAGCAAAATACCAGTCGGGCGGCACACTATGCTAAGCACAGATTTGTAGCTTAGGTGTTTTAAGCTACGCTCATAATTACATTGAACACCCCCTTTGGAGAGACCCCTCAGTTTTGTCATCCCACTTAAAGCCCTGGAAACAACACCATGTCACAGACACCTCAGGGCCGGCACTGTGCATCATGCATGACTCATGACTTCCAAGGTTTCAGTTTGACTATGTGCAGGAGCATCTTGAACGCCTCCCTTTGCTTTAGGAACTACGGCGAGGGGTGAGTTCCTGATGAGTCTCTTCTGTCTGCAACTCTGCGTACAAAGGCTCAGCTAACAATTATTGTGAAAAGGTGGGTGAGAGAGTAAGTGAAGGGATGGCTGGATGGATCAGTGAAAGGGTGAATGGATGAATGAAACGGTGAATGGATGGATGATGAGAGAGAATGGGTGGATGGATGAGTGAAATGATGGATGGATTGATTAATTGATAAGTGAAAGTGTGAATGGATGAACAGATGTGTGAAAGGGTGGCCGTAAGGATGGATGAGTGAGTGAAAGGGAGGGTACATGGGCAAAGAATAGGATAGATGAGTGAAGGAGTGAAAGGATGGATGAGAGAAAAGATGGATGGATGATTGAAAGGATGGATGAGTGATAGGGTCAATGGATGGAGGCATGAGTGGATGAGTAGATGGATAGTTGGGTGGATGGAAGGAAGGATGGATGGCTAAGTGAAAGGGTTGATGGAGAGAGAAAGGGAGAATGGATGGCTGAAAGGGTGAATAGGTGGAAGGATGAGTGACTGGGTGGATGGATAGGAAAGTGAAAGGATGGCTGGATGGGTGAGAGGGCAAATGGCTAGATGGATGAGTGAAGAGATGGATTGGGTGAAAGGGTGGATGGCGAGAAAAAGTGAGGATGGATGTGTGGATGACTGAAAGGGTGAATGTGTCTAAGGGTGAGTGACTGGTTGGATGGATAAGTAAGTGAAAGGGTGGCTGGATGGGTGAAAGGGTAAATGGATGGATGAGTGAATGGATGGATGGGTGGAAGAGTGGATGAATGGGTGGATAATGGGTGGATGAGTAAAAGGGTGGATGGAGGGATGGATGAGTGAAATGATGGATGGAAGAATACATGATGGATAGGTTTGCAAATGGTTGAATATGTTTGGATCTGGATTAGCGGCATCTTATGTTTGCCACTTTATATCTCACAATGACTATCCAAGCAGTTCTTCCCGACCTTTTCTCTCACCAAACATGCCTACTCAGAACCATGAATTGTAAATAAAATATCAGACTGGACAACCCAGTGCTGTAACCATATATATAGATTATTATTATATGAAATATCACAAAAAGACCTGCACAGTTGATCAAAGCTGCGTGCATACTGAAAAAACGTGAAGTACACGATTGGTTCAACCTGATATAAACTTATTTTGACTAGTGCTTAAATGGTTGTCTATTTACTTACTTACATAATAATGCGCAACCTCCTCTGATGGGTCTGTAAAACGTACCTTTTGTCCAGAAGGTTTGTTCTGAATTTTAACCCTTTGTCCTGAATTTTTACACTCCCCATCTTGAATTTGCACCCATGCCAGTTGGTCACCCTAATCCTGACACTCCCATACAGAACTACAGAGTGGTCACCCTGCCTTTTCTATTTGGTTACTCTTGTAACCAGATGCACCACACTGCCAAGCTCTAACTCAAGAGGGGCCATCTAATCCCCTTGGCATCCCACTCTCCACAGGGCTGACCAAAGCAGTACTCAAAGCTACATCGAGTGTGCCTCAATTGTCATCCCACCGAATCCAGAAAATACTGCACTAGACTCAGTGCACTAGGTCTTCCTCAAAGGTTTACTTGACTTGCCACATCCAGCACCCAGAAATGCAATGTGTTGCTAGCCGATCCCTTCCTCTGAATCAAGAAGGAACCGTCAGGAACCATTTTGTTTACCATTTCTTTGCACAATTTACTGATTCATTTGTGTGCCAGTTAATAATGTAACTTTATTTTAAAGGCCTCATTCAAAATGCAGACAAGGGGCATATTTCTCTATATGCCAAAAATATTAATTAGTAAGTTTTGGTTAGTTTTTGCTTGTAGTGTGTAGGTGTGACTGCACTCTATTTTATGTCCTAGGCAAGAATGTGGCAACATGTTTGTGTGTTGATTTCAGGACATGTCTAAGATTTTGTGTAATGTGATTTCTCAAAAGAGAGCTGTTAAGCCTCATTCTATGCTAGGCCTTCTTCGAGGCCTAAGCAAAATTTGCAAACTTGGCACTTCTTTGTCTGTGCAGAAGAATGAACTGTTCTAGCATGTTCAGGTTAGAATTCCTTTTTGCAGATTTTATATCATTTTCATGGTTAATTGAGTAATCCTCAGTCTCCTCATGGCCCAGACTTGAAGGCAGC
Organism: Lissotriton vulgaris; assembly: GCF_964263255.1. Classification (NCBI taxonomy): domain Eukaryota; kingdom Metazoa; phylum Chordata; class Amphibia; order Caudata; family Salamandridae; genus Lissotriton; species Lissotriton vulgaris. The sequence goes on from NC_141685.1 coordinate 1,477,541,700, forward strand.
AACAGATGTGAATAAAACTGTGTTTTTCGTATATAGACATGACTTGCTGGCTGTGAAATACATTTATGACTAGATTGTACAGATACATTTTTTCAGCATTCTTTACACCCCAGACTGCCTTTTCCTCATTTGTGAATTCTTACTTTTGTTATTACATGTTCTGTTCCAGAGATTCCAGTCTTACCCTTTCTCCTTGACTTTATACTAGATTTCTGATTTATGTGATGATTAGCTGGTTGGGAAATAGTATCTAACGACCTTGTGCAGGGCGTTAAGACTGCATGTAAGTATTCAGTTATCAGACCTGCAGTGCTCCTAGTCGTTACCAATGTTACTTGCTCTGTAAACTTTAAAAGGCTTAATTTACTAAATATTTCTCTACGAATTAGACCTCAAAGAGTAACCAAATAGTGTTTCATGAAAGGGCATGCCCCTTGAATGTGGGCCACGCCCCTTAACTATAGGCCACACCCCTTAAATGTATGCCACGCCCCTTGAACGTGGGCCACTTTTTTCGTCAGTGCCCAGGCCAAGTTGTGATCCCAATCCGACCCTGCTGTTGACTTCCTCGGTGGCTTTGCAGCAATTTCACTCAGTATTTGGGAAACCCACTGCAAATTTTGAAAACTGTGTCCTACATGGGATTTACTGTTCTAGATATGTGCTGGGAATGTTCTGTTCTCTCCAAGCACAGTGGAATATGCAAAAGGGACAATATCAACATTTTTGGCTGGCTATCGATTGTAACAAGGGGGTAACAGAAAGGGTGCAGGTTTTTTGTTTAACGTTACGAGATGACTGAGACACTATTTTCAAGCCCTGGGCTTTTGTTTACTAACCATTTGCATTCTGGGAGTTTTATTTCTGGCTCAAGACAACTGTAACAATTGAACTGGAAAAAAATGATTTGAATTGGAGCAGGTGTCACTGATAACATAGAGCCATCCAGCAACCTTAGTTTTGCACTTCTACTAAGTTGCCTGTGATTTATGTAAATCACTTATCTAGCCAAGGTATTTCGATGGCTACATCGTGGTTTCAGGGGTGGTGCCGTTACAGTGATCATGGTATTTTACTTAAGGGAGCTGTGTGTGCTATATGGGGCTGCGCAGGACCTCTAACATCCACCCAATGGCGTAGGAAGGTCAGGTGGTACCAGGTACGGAAATTTTCTCCCCCCCCACATTGAAATTATTAAAAGAAGGAAAAATGAAATACTTAAAGCGTTGCCTTTCTGTTTTTTGCTTTGCTGCACACCACTCATTTTGAATAATATTGTTTTTTCCAAAAAAAGTGCTGTGAGCCGCAATTTTTTTAATGTATTTTACAAACCCATATGTTTGCCATTTTGTCACCCCCTACCACCCTACCCCCCCCCCCCCCCCACCCCCAGTGATGGCGGCCTGCGCCCACTGCACCCCCTTCCTATGCCGCAGCATCCTCCTGCCCACCACTTAGTCACATCTGCCGGGTTGGAAGTTCCCCTATGCCTCCTCTCCAGGGTTCGCCCCGCCCCCTTTGGTCAATTGCAGTTGCCACTGTTAGGTTGCGCTGCAGAATTTTAATAGGATGAAGTCATATTGCATGAGACATTCTAAATGTGGTTCCTGGTGCTCGTCCCATTTTTGCTAACTAAAATGTACTGATGAGCAAAACTGTGAATATGGCTTTTGCACCCACATAAATCTACCCAGTGATTTTCAGATTAAAGTTCGCGACACATAATCATTGTAACCATATACCGTGATAAAACTATGCAAACACAGCTGTTGTAAAGACCTTTTTTGGCTACTAAATTTCCTCTGCAGCATATTATAACTTCATATCCACCGTGCACAGTAAGAATGATCACGAAAAACCATCAGATAGCAAAACCATCAACGCATTACGATAAATTAATTGCTTTTTCTTTAGCAAGTAAATTGCGTTTCTCGGGCAGAACTTGTGCAAGGACAGAACTGGACACTTTTTTCTGTTAAAGAAAAATAGTTTTTGAAGCATTTCTCACAAACTAGTTTAATGAAAAGCAAAGTTTGCAAAACCCATCAAAGTAGTGAATTTGTGCTCACACTTGACGCGGTGTGAGAAAAAGCTGTATCGCACATGTTCGCACATCCGTACTTGGAAAGTTTCTTTCAGGGGATACAAACTTTATGGACCAGACAATTTAGCATCTATCCCTTATGGAAAGAAAGCGCGCAGATAATAAAAGTGCCTGAAACACAAAAAGATCATTATTTGGCAGCAACAAAATTAAACATGCAGAAGAACTTACATGCTACACCATGAATCATCATGGCATACAATACATGCGGTGCGAAAGCACATGTATTCTATATGATAAATAGGGTCTGTATTATAGAATATATATTTTTACAGTATTTATAATTGCCGCACTTTATATACATTTTAAATTGAGACATTTTAAAATAGTCAGTTATTGCATAAAATCCACTCGACGCCATGAAATGTTCTGTTGTGAAATAATATGTGGAATAAGAATTGACTCAGAAGTAATGTTCTTTATTTTGCACTTTTGTATTTAGATAAATACAAACACGATGCTTTGTGAAAGAATATTTAAATTGTTCATTGCATACGTCAAATGTTTTGCAAACATGTGATATGCACAATTAATCTTTTTTTTTTTTTTACATCCAAAGCACAGTAGTTGCAGCATCTGACATTCCCAGCGGAGCCGTTTGTGAACAATGCTACAATCTCTCCTCCGCGCAAACACCCACAGGGACAGGGCTGGGGGAAGGACCCCACGCGCAGCCTCCATGTTGAGAAAGCATTCATTCTGCCCCGCTGACCCTCGTGGGCACCCCAGGCCTGGCCGTAAAAGAGAGAGAAATTAGTCAGTGGAAAAATGACTAAAAGCAAAGAGCCGGGGATCTGGCTGTCAGAGGCCTTGGCGGCTGCACATTAGCGAGTGAAAATTAGATTACAGAAGGACGGCACGAGCAGCTGGAGATGGTAGATTCAATTCATTCCATGACTATGGAAGCGAAGAAAGACAGATATCAGAAAGCAGGCCTTTTTTGGCGGAACAAAGGGTGATATGATGCAGATATTGGCCACTGAAAAGCAGATCAAGATAACATTAGGAGCATGCGAAATGGCAAATAAATACCGCTTTTTATCTAATTTTCTATTTTTTGGTTGCCTAAATATAATATAGACACACGGAAGGAAGTAGTGCATAGGTAAACAGCTTTGTCCCGGATATATTTAGAATATGTGTTTTTTGCAATCCTAGGGTTGAAAAGAAATAAGACATACTACTAACAGCTTATAAAACTCCATCTTTGAGGGCTGCCGACAGGATGGAATTAGGACACTGCCATGTACAACTAACTATTCCTAGCCAGCGGAAAGGATGTATTTTTTTAATGTGGGGATTATCAAACAAATACTGCATTTCTCCTCACAAAGAGGTTAACTAATGTCAAAAAAGCTGTGTCATACATATTTTGCACCAGATATGAATGTGTAACGAAATACAGCAAAATGGCGGAAAGACACTGACTTACAAAGTGTATGCTTGGAATTGTGATTCGACTACAAGTGCCTCTTGGCCTACTTTTCAATAGGTGTTGTTGCTACATGCACCCAAATGAGATACCTGAATCTCCTACTGGTGACGTCAAGTGCCACTTACAACACATACTGTGGAGGTGGTGACATTCACAAAGAATATGTGCAAGGCACTCCTGTAAAGTGTCAGTGAATAAAACAACCAAAGAATGGATGTTTGGACCGTCTGATGACTTGACTCCTCAGAGACTCTTCAGGGCAGAAGGTAATCATAAAACTGTGAACAAATGTCCTCTCTGGCTGTGAAGTTGAACTGTCTCCAGAGTGCAGTGCAAGAAAATCGAGATGTGCCTCTATTTGGCCAAATAAATTATCTACAGAGACGACCCAATAAAAAAGTTATACACATGTAAACGTGATGGAATTGGACTTCATAGTGTTTGACTTTCTATTTCTTTACTGAGTCCCTGTGCTTTTACTGACCCTTAATCCCGCAGCTTTTTCTGGTTTTCGGAAATGTGAATATTTGCCTTTGCTTCCCATTAAAGAGAGGAACCGGATCTATTGCCAAAGACCAAGAATACTGCAGAATTGCGCAGGGTACCTAGCACACTGATAGACACCATTAACCCAGGGTGGAGTTTTTACTCTGTTTGGCAAAATGTCATATCACAAGTTTGCTGGGCCAAAATGATGCATAAAATGTGAAAACGGTGTTTATCACACTGCTGTCTGCAACGTTTGCTCTCTGCTGTGTGTATTCCCCTGTCAGATTTCGCAAAATGTTCCCGCTGAAGTCTGACTCACTAAAATTGTTGGGGAAGGAAGTAACTACCACATGCAGTCAGTACCTAGAGCTGTTATTACCACGCAACTCGGAATTCTGATCACTATAGGAACTTACATTTTGACAGAGATGAGAATGTTACTTTTATGTTTTCGGATGTTGCAATGAGTATATTGATGGTATTTTCTATTTGCATTGGCTCACTACCCTTATTTGCTAATCACAACTATAAGGAGCTCCAAGGCAGTATGTCAGTCTGGGGTAATTAGTAAGGGGTTTCTTGATGTATTCATCACTACATCAGCCAAATGCATATGTTGTCTTTGTAGGTGGCACATAGAAAATGTACAGTCCACCTATTTTATAAGCTGAATACGTCAGCAAGTGCTTGAATCTTGATTGCATCATTGGCCTTTTCATCCAAAGATGATATATGAAATGTCATTTATGGTATGAAAATCTCAATTCTTTCAGTCTTATTCCTAATTGTTACCAAATGGACGATGGGAAATTTAATGCAGGGCTGTCCAACACTGGTAAACTAGGACTGGGACCAATCCAGAATGTATGGACATCTACAACAGATGGTTTTACATGCAGTGGGCATAAGATGTAATAATTGACATAGTCAGAGGTTATGAAAAAAAACAGGACCATCTTTAGAAAATGCTAGGCTTGGGCACGAATGGGTAAAGAGCTTCTGTTCCCCCTGGGAGAATCTGCTTCTATTTAAACAAAGGTAAATAAATTGCTAATTAAAAGGGAACAATGTTGTGTTTAAGGAGATGGACTCTCATTTATACTTGGGTAGATGGCCCTCAAGGCCCACACTGGATAAGAGGAGAATCTCTTTGCCAAAACTGCAATTGCTGACGTGGCAGAAGGACGTTCAACAAAATGGATGGCCACCCAGCATATTTTGTGCTGCGAAAACAAAGAACCCAGAATAGAAATTTAATTCTAATACACCAAAAATGTGTCTCATTATGTAGTGAGTTCCTCTTTTATATGCCTGGTTGTTGTTGCCATGGAGGACATAATGATCAAGGAAAGGAAAACGAGTGTAGGAGGGACACTCTAGGATGCGAGCATTCATATGGACAAATTCTGAGAGTTCTATGGTAGAAGAGTAGCAGGTCTGAACATGTTCCACTATGGTGGAACTGGCTGTGTTTCCATCATGGGAAACACTGAATTTCCATATCCACCTGTAAATGAAATAGAGGAACTGTGAGATTTGAGGTATAATAGAACTACTGCCTTATGATGGGCCTTCCATACCACAAGGCTCCAAATAACCCACATTGCTCCTCTGGTGTACTTCAAAACACCACTACAGAAACAGCATTCTGCCAGAATAATGTAGTCAAAATATCAAGGGACTACCTATAGAGAAGGCAACAGTGTAAGTTGTTATGGTTTTAGATTGACTATTCTTAATAGACTTTTTCGTACCTTAAAGATGTATATTCTTAAGATCCATGTGGAGTTAGATAAAGCAAACCTGTACTCACACAGACATAAATATATGTTGGACATGACACTTTTTGTGGGGTTAACCCAAACCTTTTGCCTTCCTCCTTCTCTGTTCTTGAATTCGTTTTTGCTGGATTTAAGATGATGTTCAGTTTTTATCCTGCTGACCAGGGTTAAAGTGCATGTGCTCTGTGTCTAAAAAATGTAATGCCATTTGATTTCTCCTTGATGGACTTATTTGATTTACTGATAAGTACCTAGTACAGTGCACTATATGTGCCCAGGGCCTATAAATCAAATGTTACTAGTAGGCCCGGTGCACCGATTGTGCCACACACATCAGTAGCCCTTCACACCTGTCTCAGGCCTGGCACTTTTTAGCCTGCGGGTGTAGTTTTAAACTGACATTTCGACCTGGCAAGTTCCCCAACTTGACTGGGCCAAACCTTCTGTTTTGTTACATATAAGTCACCCTTAACGTAGGCCCTAGGTTGTGCTATGGGCAGGGTGGGTGCAGTATATAAGGTAGGACATGTACTTTTGAGTTTTACATGTCCTTATAACGAAAAACTGCTAAATTAAGTTTACACTAAAGAAAGGCATATCTCTGCTGTAGGTTAGCATTGGAGCTGCATTGTAACAGTTAGTGGCCTGTGTAGGCAAGTGTATATGGGCAAATGAGGCTTGTACCCATTCCCATCCTTGTGTAGGAAAACGTAAAGTGTAATGTACACAAAGCAAGTAAGCAAATGTGTGCATGAGCTAATGGGGCTAGAACCCATTCCCATCCCAATGTAGGGAAAAACAAAGTGTAAACTGTACACAAGTACACATGTAAAATGAACTATGATCCCAATGAAGGTATGTACCCAAAGTCCATGAATGTATACTGTAGCCTATGAAGGCAAATGAGGTATGAGAGAAAATGTGGGAGAGAACCCCTTGCTATCCTTAGGTAGGGAAGAATAGAGTGTAAAATTGTACACACATCGATTCTGGTCTGGTGTTAGAGTCACTCACCATCGTTCTCATTCAGAGGCAAAAGATCGTGATAAGGCAAGGTATGAAGTGGAAGCCAAGAACAGTAAGTACACATGATCTCACGAGTTTATGTAAGATCCTTGTAAGTCAAGACATAAGCTTGTCCTCCACAAGTAAAACTCAGCTCCATAAATTATAAAATAATATCTGGATAGTGCAACAAAATAATGTATAGACTAGCATAGACTTTTAAACATACTAATCATGAAATCATCACAAAATGTTGTTTAACACCCTACCACGATAAAACCGGAGTCAATGTAGAACAAGTTTGTTAAAACTTTCCTGGTGAATAGCACAACTGGATCGTGCACACCTCTTATAGCCATGTTGAAAAGTACACACGTTTGTCTCTATCCATACTGTCGTAAATTTCCATCTACTAAAAGGCATAGTGTCTATGACTTTGAAAATGACTGGCAAAGCACTGTCACTGTGTCCACCAGGAGTAACATAAAGAAACTGACCATGTGCAATAAGCTAAAGGGTGAGGCAAAACTCTGCCATAACCACTGACAGCGAGTCTAGTCATTAGTGCAGCACGCATCCCATTAAGAAGGCAGGGTAATTTTGAGCATTGTAAGGGACGCAATAACTGGCAAATTAGTAGAATAAATGCCACCCGATTCATTCAAGTTCTTAGAAGTCCTCCAGAATGGAGTAAAGATGCAGCATGTGACAGAGCCGCACTGGAGGGAAAATACAACGTGAGAAATGGAGGATTGGAAGATGCATGCAAGAGCCAACCTGAAGATGTATGGTACGCACGGCACGCAGCGCCGGGTGGCTCAAGGCCCATATAAGCACCAGACTGTGCAACTTTGTCAGTACTGCCACGGAGGACTGCCTGACGTCACAGAGGATCCTGAAGGGAGGCGCGCAGTATCCAGTCAGAGGAGAGTTTCGTGCGCAAGTAAACTGACACAAAGCGGCGGTTATGATGGTCAGAGACTCCGTGTCTGAGGTGAGCGAAAATGGAATAAAAAATGTCAGACTCACCAGCAATGTCTCGTACAGTAGAGACTGACGCAAGTAGGCAGGTTGGTTAATGCTAACATTTCCAGGCGATGAGGAAGGAAAGTACAAACAACATTTCCTTCAGTGGGTTAATAAAAATTAACACATCTCATACCACCAAAGTTGAACACCTTGACAACCAGATTGAGGCATATTTGATGAAAATGACATGAAATGTGTCCAAGGTGTCAATTGACTAAAATGGTGAACCCCTACAATGTATGTAGCAGGATTGCTTCTTACAAGACAGGAACACCGAAGGTGAAAGTTGAGTCCAGCGCAATGTATGAGGTGATGGAAGAAATCTCTGAATAGTAGATGTAGCCGCCTCAGCACTCCCAAGTGAACAAAGACAGCAACACCAGCTCAGCAGGACGTACACAGGATCACATAAAATAGGCAGCAACATGACTCCTTTACATGCCCCATAGTGGTTGTATTTCCACAAAATCGCAGCGTGTGTGCCTGGGAATGCACCAGCATAACAGAGATGAATATTCTACCTGTAAAGTTGATGTGCTAGAAGGCACACTCAATAGTTGTTGGACCAGAGTCCAAAATGCGTAATGCAGATGAGCACAGCACACCTGGGCTAGGGCTGGCCGATGGTGAGGCCACTGGTGGGGCTGAAAGGCGTAGTGCTTCATTCTTACTTGTTTCTGTTGTCTTCTTTGGTTTCGTGAGAACGACCTATTTCTTCTTTGATGATGTCATAGTGTTCAGTGTAAAACCCACATGTTTCTTGTTCACAGTTATTCCTTTCCTGTGGATGCGTCCGCTTGTGTACATTTTGTTTGTTGCTACTGTAGTTTCAGAAGATAACGCCATCTCTTGGTCCTCTTGTTCATCAGGTACCTAAGATCTTCTTGTAGATGTAGGTTCTTCGTCATCCTCGTCGCCATAATATGTGGTGATGAAGGTCCACACAGGAAGGATGTAGTTCAAGAAGTCTTTATTTTGTTTTAGTCTTTATAACATCATGTAGGTAGGATCTTTCAAGGAGCCCCACCAGGAGCAGCCTGTATGCTGCTCAGCCCATTCTAAACTGTCACTCCAGAGCACACCAGCTCCCAACATTCAGAGGAGTATCACCAATCACCAACATTCTAAGCAGTACTCAGCACAAACACACTGGCTGAGCAGGAAGTGTACATTGGATAACATTAACAATATGCTGGAATAAATATCTACAGGATAGGAGGAGTAAACTACATAACCAAATAGATGCAGGGTACTACAAACTACCATTTAGGAAACGTTAGGAAGAGTAAGTTGTGTGTCTCTGGACTCAAAATTTAAATACACATTTTTTAGTAAAGTTGGTTTTTAAATTGCAGGTCTGAAAATGCCACTTTTAGTAAGTTTGCATTTTCTTACTTTAGCCATTCTATCTCTCTGCCTGTCCCTTGAATATCATTCTGTCTCTCTGCCTGTCCCTGTCCCTTGAAGTGTGGCTCAGGGGTTAGAGGCGGCAGACCCGGAAGCTGAGATCGGCCCTGGTCCGGTTCAATTCCCCGCCTCGGCGGGTCTTGGGCTCAAAAAATTCCACAGACTCGATAATTCTCGCTCCGGTGCCTTCTCAACTCATGGGTTCACACTCTGCGACTCTGGGCAATAGCTTGCTTAATCTCCACAACGGCCCCTCGCGGCGGGATGCCTGGCTTTCACCTTGTGGATACCCTGCCGGGGTTATCTCACAGGGGAATACCAGGACGGGTTCCCTAAGCAAGCGCCGGGAAACCCTTTGTGGGTAGCTGTGCGCTATATAAGCTCAAATACATTTACATTACATTTACATTTACATACATCGGGGTTGAGTGATATCTGGGCTTTGTGCATTCCCTCTAGACAGTCACACAGAAAGGGAGTCTGATGGATCTTCCTTAGCTACAGTGACACTTGCACCTGAATATGGCTATGCCTGTCCCCACACATAGAGTTGCATACCCCCCTGAAGTGTGTCTGGAGCCAGGGCAAAGAAGGCCAGGGCCTTGTGAACTACAAAGACCTTTCTTTGAAGTCTCTCTACACCACAAGTTAAAATGGGTATAACTACAGGACCTCTGACACCATATACCCAAAACACTTCTGGACTGAGGACATTCTGCCACAAAGAAGAGCTGTTGTGCTGCCAGGAGGGACTGCACTTCGCTGCTTGCTTTGCTGTGTTTGCCAGCTGCCAGCTGCTTCTTGCCTAGGAGTGAGAGGACTGGACTTTAATCTCTATATCCTGCATCGCTAAAGGTTCTCCAAGAGCCTGTTTAGGCTTGCAACCTGTTACTGAAGTTTCAGGGATATCAAAGACTTTACCTGCATTTTGCTACCAACACATGAGCTCATCTGCTGTGGCTCCTGCTCTTCCAAGTGGTGCCAAATGGAGACCTGGGCCCCTAGAAGTGAGTGTTTGGTGCTGAAACCCAAGAAAACCAATGCATGGACACAGAAGTGTAATTTGTAACCGGTGCAGCCCCTGTGAAATCGATGCAAGTACTTTCTTCTTTTTCCTCATTAGTAAATCATCCCACCAAAAATCGCCCTCTGAGCCTTTTTTATGGTGGTCCTCCTCCTTTTTATTATATAGATACCTAGCCTAGGGGATCAGGAGTACTCTTCCGTCCACTTTGGTGGATAAAATCCCTTTACTCTCTCCTTTTGTTTATTGTATTGCTACTGCCTGCGCCAAAGCCGTGGACCCCCCTCGCCAACTGCGTGATACAACAACCTTGACTTACAACACAGCACAACTTTACCATCACAGAGACTCTGAATCACCGCTGCTGCATTAGTCTTGGACACTGCATCACGACATCTGTGACGTACCGTCAACGATTCTGATGCATTCCTGGGCCAGAGTGTCTTAGAATTGATGCATCACCATCAGCAGTGCCGTTCGACATCGATGCTTCAGAACTGACACACAGTGCTCTTGGCATTGAAGCATCAACAGCTTTGACCTACTTTGGGATCGACGCATTGCCTGCTACAGCAGCACATCACCTCATATGTCCACGCATCGTCCCCAAAGCATCAATGCATCCAAGGTATTGTCAGCCGGTCTGTGTGACTCCTGTATCTGGCCTGCAATCCATCGCAGTTGGACTGAACGTTTGGATTTACCCCGGTCAAGCACAACCAAATAGCCCCAGTTGGAGCTATTGATTTTTCAGGACTGCATTTTGATTTAATCTTGCAAAATTCATATCTTGACTTGTGGCATTTTTGTTGTTTTGGTCTTGGTTTACTCAGATAAATATTTGCTATTTTCTAAATTGGTGTGGAGCACTTTAGTGGTGTTTTTCCTCTGTTACTGCATGCGCACAAATACTTTACACATTGACTCTATAGTTTAGCCTGACTGTTGTATGCCAATTCCAGAGGGTAAGCACAGATACACTTTTAGCGTGTACTATATTTTCCCTGATATTTTGGTTCTGAGTATTTTGTCCATGATATTTAATAATGTGCACTCAGTATTAAGTGGTAATGTGTTCGATTTTTAACCTCATCCCTGATTCCAGAAGATATTTTTGTGTGCTTCATTCCAGAAACCACCAACCCATGGACTCCTTTAACCATGACTAGAAGCAAATATATAGGGTTTTTGCTAGGATAGAATATAATATCTATACCAGATAACTAACGTGCAGGTGTGCGTCACTTATACTGATGTGCAGCCTTGTGAGCCTCTGTGTTTTATGGTATAGGCTGCTTTTTTCACTGTCATGGGCTACGGGGGTTGCAGAAAAGAAGACGCGCACAATTTATTATAAATTCCATCTGGAGCATGGCTGATGCGTTGTTCGACCACCTCTGAACTGTTTATGAAGATGGCTTTAAGTCAAAGAAACTTTTCTTGGTCACCGCAATAATTGGAGAAAAGGGATAGTATAGCAAGAAAAAAGGCTTGTGCACCATCCTAATTAATTTTGATGATATATTGGGCCTCATTTATGAGGCTGTACTTCACTTTTACGCCGCCGGTGCGTCACTTGTTGTGATGCACCAGTGGCGTAAAAAATGCGCCTTGTTGCGCCATATTTACAAAGTGACGCATCTAGGTAGATGCGTCACTTTGTAAACCCCTGCGCCACATTATACCTGCGCCAGGTATAATGTATGCAAGGGGGGCGTATTGGTGCAAGGAAGGGTTGTAGAAGTGACGCAGTGAAATCTATGAGATTTCACTGCGTCACTTTTAGGACGCCGTTGCGTCGAAATCTTGCGCCTGCCTCACAGCAGGCGTAAGACTGACGCAGGCCCTTTCATGGGGCTTGCCCCATGTGAAAGCACGCATTGCTGGAGTTGAGTCACTATTGTGACACACTCCAGCAATGCATCACTTTTGCGCTTACAGATACGTCAGAAATACTGACGTATCTGTAACTCCTTACGACATGATGCGTCATACTGTAAATATGATGCATCATTGGTCCCGCAAGGAGGGCGCAGTGAAAAGTGACGCATCGCTGTTTTCACGCAGCGATGCGTCACTTTTCATAAATGAGGCCCATTCTGTTTATATATTCATATTGTTTCAACAGTCGATGAGGAGATGGGGGCAAGTATATACAACCGATTTCCGAATCTAAAGGCTGTGCTTCCAGTGGCAGAATTGGTACTTGATCAAAAGTCGGATGAATCTGAGCAAATAAGTCGATGATCCTCTACGTGATATATAACATCATGCTACTACAACTATATATCGTTTCCTATTAGATTTTTCACGTTAGAATTACAAAAACAAGCAACCATATTTTCTATGATTTTCAGAGAGTACTTCAATATTTACATGAGGGTCAGTTACCCACTCATATATGGACAGGTTACTCCTTTGCACAACACTTCAATGAGACCACGTGATTATGACGTGTCATAAAGAACCGAAGCATCGGGCTGTGAGTCTAAAGAAGACGGCCCATGCTCCCTTTACCTTACAGTTCCTAAGATTGACACTAAGGCTTAGAGTAGGCAGTTTACAGACTGAAAATGTCAAGTTTGCATGCATTCTCTGATGCATGCAATTAGTGTTCAAATATAGATGACTACAAAGTAATTCGGAAATTACAAGCCCAAGAGCAGGATAGCCCTGCAAACAAAAGCCTGTATGTTTATTCATTTGACCGGGGTTATTTATTTGATCAGAAGGAACCAGCAATCCACCAGAATTTTAGGGTAAGGTAATTCATCATTATCAACTGATGCAGTTGCCAAAGCGCAAACATGATTCACAGTGTTTTTTTTTTATTTCTGGCTTCACAGCACAGCTGTCACCTGATCCTAAATTAGCAACAAAAAAGAGTTGTAAGAAGCAGTACCAAAGAGGGGCCTAAGCTCCTTCTATATGTTGATTTTCCTAACCACAGAATTTGACTGGGCAGAAGTTGTGTGCTTCCTCGGACAAAAGAGTGCTTATATTACACTTTATGCCCGGTTCAAAAGTACATGTGCAATATAGTAGGCTTGAAACGGTTATGGTGACAAGCCAATGTCATGTGTCAGATGCCATAGGTGTGACCTGTTATTATGAAAAGTTGCAACAACGTCAGTAGGTGTAACTTATTTATTTGGAAAATAAGATGTTAAGGTGAATAGGTCTGTAAGGGTGTACTGTTAAGCCTCAGTGAAACCTGTGCACAGGCATTTTGTCACATGGAATATTACAGTTTATTTAGGAGGCGGGATATTACTCTTGGTTATGCCTTCTGACAAACCGTATACAACATATGTATGGTGAAAAATCCTTTGATGCTCACTTAAGAGGCCATATATATTGTTTTTCCATCTGTAATTCGGACATATTTGTAATGTTATGACTGTATATAAAGGGGTTACTTATGAGAAAGGTTATGTCCACTACAGAACATCTGAGTGAGTTATGGCAGTGCACCATTGATGAATGCTGTTGGCTTGATTGGTTCATTAGGAATAGTTAAGGCAGATGACATGGCTCTGATATGTTTATTTTGAAAATACAAAGACAATAAGGCTGACCTATTTATAGAAGGACTGCATGTCAAAGTCAAAAGGCCTTTAATGGTGGCTAGTTAATATTGGACCTGGCTCTTTTTGCAGGGTCACCTCAAGTATTATGACTTCTGTTGCTAAACCTTTTTTTAAAATAAAAATTGGTTTTATGACTCTGTGCACTTTATCCCTGCTAACCAGTGATACAATGCTTGTGCTCTCTCACTGAAACATGGCACAGTTTGCATACACCTGATTGGTACATTTAATTTACTTTTAAGTCCCTAGTATTCGGTACTGCATGAACCCAGGGCCTGTAATTTAAATGTTAGTAACAGGTAGCAGCTCTCATTGTGCCACCCACTAAAGTAGCCTTTTAAAACATGTATCAGGCCTTTCCCTGCAGCCTGTAGTGCTGTTTTATCCTGCCATTTAGACCAGACAAAATAAACTTTTACCCAGACATAAATCTTCTCTTTTAATGCTTTTAAGTCATCCCTATGGTAGACCCTGAAGGCTCATAGACAGGGTGCACTGGATTTCAAAAGTAGGACATGTGTACTTTAGTTTCACATGTCCTGACAGTGAAAACTCCAAAGGTCATTTTTCACTGTTGAAAGGCCTGTCTCCCCCATTGACTAACACTGAGATACATTACTACATTTAATAAGTGCTAACTTTAGATTCAGAAAGAATAGTGGAGAGGTGTGGCTCACTGGTTAGAGGTGGCAGACCTGTAAACTGAGAACGGCCTGGGACCAGGGTTCAATTCCCGACGTGGCAGGGTCGTGGACCAGGGGTCAACGGACTCGATAACTCTCACCTCAGTGCCTACTCTAACCAGGGAACACACTCGGTAACTCCAGGCATTAAGCTTGACTCATCTCTACAATGGCCCCCCGGGGATGCCTGGTTTCACCCTGGAGATACCCAGAAAGGGACCATCTCACAGGGAAAGCCAGGAGGGGTTACCCAGCGGTCTACAGCGGCAGGACACTCGGGTAGAGTAACAGTGCGCTTTACAAGAATCCCACATTTACATTCACATAGTGATTAACTGTTTACAATCAAATAAACTGTAATTAAAAAAAATCCTCTTTAATGGTGAAGTCGGATTCTAATTTTGAAAATACCACCTTTAAAAAGATGGCATTTTCTTGTCACAACCATCTGTGCCTTGTGTCAGATTACAAGCTATTACTAAGTAATCAGGGTTATTTTATTTATAAATAAAATCATCTGCTACAGACAATAGGCCTTTAATTGTGGATTGTTATTTCACTGTGTTAAAACGCACGGACAGGAATTTTTGAATATGTAATCTAACTGATTTCTGTAGTGGTCAATGGTGTTTGGTATTTCCCCACCCCCTCCTCGAGGGTAAAAGATCTACATTTGAGAATGCTTCTTAAGCTTCTTTGGAGGGGTTATATATTGTTTTGTCAACTGTAATTTTTCACTTTTTAAAAATATGTATGCATAGCATTTACCGGTCTGAGTATTGAAGTAGTGTTTATATATGTACATATATATATACATACATACATTAACCTTCGAATGATGGCATGGTGCTTAATCACATGTGCACATCTCCCTCAAATTGATTGTGCAACAGTCACTGAAGTTTTGAATGTTGCCCTTCGCTCTCCTTTTATAGGTCTCCCTGTTTTATTTGTTTGTTTATAATGTATTTTTTGGTGAGCACTCATCAGCTATCCGTCTGGTCATTTACTTCTCGGATTATTTGCAGTGTACTGTGTCCCATGTGGCCAAAGCTTGTAATACCCACACCATGTTTCAGCATTATATCTGTAACATATTATTGTTCAATTGTTCCACAATGACTGCCAAAATTAGAAGCCATATCTCATCCATCTTTTTTTGGTCCATCACTTGAAGACTACACAATATACAATTTCAAGAAGGTAGGTTAGTGTAATATTTATACTTTTACTTATCTTTAATTAGAAGCATATACCTTAAGAGGAAAAAAGTTTCTTTTTTCTACTTCTAATAATTTAATTTGTCTTGCATATATTTGTTGAGTTTGTGTGTGTGTGTTTTATTGTGGGCTGGTGAGTGGATCAGCATAAGAGTCTTTCTAGGATTTTTGGAGGGTTCCTATCAGAAGGCTGCATTTTTTATAAATAAGCTTTAATGTGTTCCGATGCCTACCAAAATCCATTTGCGGTTATGATGCTAGACATAATAAAGGGCTTTTAATTTTTGTGATAGGGATTTCTGTTTTATATTGAATAAAATACATATTTTCCCAGTAACTAATCCATGGTAATGAAAGTCAATATATGTGGATGCTCTATTACTTCATATAGATACAGTTTGAAGATCATTGATGCTGCAGGGATAGAAACCATTGCTACACAATATCCTTCATATGATTTTAAATTGCATTTATCTTTAGCTAGAATGGTCAAAAACAGTAACAGATTGCGGTGAACGTAGATATCTCCAGAGCATTCAATGTTGCTTTATAACTCAGGAGAATTCAATATTACGTTATACCCAGACCAGATTTGCCAAGAATCTACAGAATGTTTAGGAACAGTGAATTATTTTTACACACATCCAGATGCAGAAACATTATTACTAGAATAGATATCTTGTTGGTAAAGCCTGGAAGGGCAGAATAGTTTTCAAGGTAAAAAGTAATGCAATATATGTCAGATGGTCAGTGAATTAAGCATCTTAATTAAAGATGACTGCTATTAAAATGGTGACATATCCCTACATCAAGAGACACATTAGATGACAATAGTTAGCACACAAGAAAAAATGCTGTGATCACCCAATATCTGTCACTTCCGGATGCTCCCTTGTGAGTTAGGTGAGCAATTGTTCAGAAGGTATGATTATGGCTTTCATAAGTGCCACTGAATTCATCATAATAAATTGTGCCTGGCACTTCGATGAGGGTGGGAGGGCAGTTGAGGATAGGACTTTTCTGAGTTTGAAAATACATATTTATGCATGAAGGGTCTATGATTAGCACATCAACAGAAATCCCATGTCAAGTGTTTGTTTGACATGGCATGTTTGATTATCATGGTAGCAATATTACAGCAGAAAAGCTGAATTGACTTACTCACCTATCGCAACATGTTTGTATATTCACTAACCCAAATCTTTTTTTTATTTTAAATTATGTTTACATTTCTAGATAATATACACAACATTTATCATACGTGCAAGAAATGGGATTTCTGGTCGGCTAGGACTTGCGCCTAAGCCAGGCAGAAATCACCACTTCAGTCAGGGCGAGGGAGTTACATGCTGAAGATAACTCCTGCTCACCTCCTTGGTAGCTTGGCACGAGCAGTCAGGCCTACCCCAGAGGCAATGTGTAAAGCGTTTGAGCAACAAACTCACACAGCAGCAACACACTAAGCACAACAAAAGTAACTCCACACAAGGTTATATAAAAAATTGCCTTTGTATTATACAAAATACATTAGAATCATAATAACACAATATACACTGTGCCAACTGGCACTGGGCAATATTCACAGGGGATTGTATACAGGATAGGGCCAATCGGGCCACTGTCGGAACCATCACAAAGCTCAAGTAGCAGATGTAGAAAACAACCAGTAACTACTGGCAGAATACTGTACTCAGCATTAGCATGGGCGACATAACCACATTATGTCTGCATCAAAATAAGGCATAAAACACATTCTGCATAAACATCCTAAGCATAACATTTGCATTAGACATCACCACATTAGACAATAACATTAGGCATAAACACACTCTGCAATCCTTTAGGACCTTGCGCCCTCCTAGTACACTGAACCAGGACCCGAAGCCAACTGGCCTTTCTCTGGGGCTCAAAAAGTACTATGTCCAGAATGTCAGGCTGTAAACTGTGGGCCTTTCAAGTAGCCTTACGGCTGCAAAGGTAGCAAAGCCAAGGTGCACAGTGCGCTTGGGCGTGGGGTGCATCTCACCCCTTCCTACTCATCAAAAGACAATGCCACCTGCAGCTGCCCACTCTCTCGTGGTGCAGCCTGGCGAATTAGGTCTGGCAGCACTGTGCCTCTCCAGTCTCCACCGGGACTATGGGAACAAGTGCCCCCCTTCGGGGCAGCTGCCCACAATCTGTGGTGCAGCTGTGATGGTCAGGCACCGGTACCAACCAGGCCAGAGGAACCCCGATTACAGTGCTCCTCCTGGTGCCGGAGAATTACTAAAAGTGGAGCCACCTCACCAGGGCTCACCAGGGCTCATTCCAGGGGAAACAACAGCTACAGCAGCAGGGACCAACAGGGCCCTGTGGCCCCCCCACTCATCATCATGAACTCTTCCGGTCTCTTCTGGCGGCCGCACCACCTTCCAGGCCTTGCTGGTCTCCTTGGTGCCTACCAGCGCGGAGTGGGCTCCTGCCTGGGTCTCCCCGCTGGGACACGTTTCCTCTGTTTCTTTCCGCCAGATGCCCCCGCCAGTCTTCCCCGTGGAGACAGAGGGAGGCAGAAATGGAGTCCGCAAGGCTCTGTAGCTGCCACACGCCCCGCCCATGGTCAGGCACAGGAGCCTGATTTCCGGTCTTCGGCACGCACGGTGGTCAGCACCACAATGCGGGGTAGACTCCCGCCTCACCAACATGTGGGGTGGGCTCCCTCCCCAGAGTGGCACTGCAATGCTGTGTGGGCTCCCGCTTTTCTCCCGCGAGCACCTTCCTGCAAGGAGTAGGCACCCACCTGGATTCTCTTTTCAGTTCGGGGGCACTCAGGCCACGCCCCCAGCCAGGCACAGCAACATGGCTTCCTTTCTGGATCGCTTCTTGTGCAGTGGCGGCCCCTCAGCAGGGCACAAGGATGCAGGGTGGGCTCAGGCCCAACTCCTACGCAGTGTAAGGGAATCCCCAAGCCGGAATTCCCTCGGCGTACACGTTGCAACCCAGCACTGCAGGGCACGGACGCCCTCTTCTCCTTGCAGAGGCTGGAGTCCCCCTCCCTTGGGATCCAGCAATAAAGATATAGCACTCTTGAGGTGCTAGAGTCCAGGACTGGGAAAGGGGCACAGCTAAGCCCAGGCAGGCCAGCTCACAGGGCCCTCCAGCAGGGAGGCAGTCCTTCGTGGCAATTCCTCCTGAGGCCCAGCAACAACAAGTCACCAGGAAGCACAAAAAGCACTTCACTACCTGGGGTCACAGCCCCAATTTTTATACAACCTTTTCCTTTGCCTGTCCTTGGCACAGGGCTTGGGGTAACCAGCCTGAACTGGTTCTGGGGGGTTGTGGAGCACTCTGCTTACAGGGCTCTTCTTCCTCTATGTCAGGCAGGGGCTTGATGATCAGACACACCACAGGGGGGTGGAGCCAGCATTCACCTATGCAGACACAGACCTATTCAGGTTCAGGCGACTACTCTTCCCACTACTCCAAAATCCCTGGAGCCACACACACCTCACCATCCCCTATCACTCCAAAGCCAGACATGCAGTCCACATCAGGGAGGCAGACACATAGCACACAGCAATGCCAACTTTTAAAAGTGGCATTTCTAAAATAGTGATAATAAACCTGCGCCCACCATTGCACAGCATTTATTATTCCTATTCCAAACTTGACCACCCTGCTCCTCTCATATCAGGAATTACCACTGAAACACTTATCAGGGCATCCCCAATGCATTCCTAAGGAAGGGCAGCCTTACAGCATTGAGAAACCAAAATGGCTGTTTGTCTCTACCAGGACATGTCCTACCTTTTGCCTACAATGCACCCTGCCCATAGGGCTAGCGATGGCCTACCTTAGGGGTGACTGACATGCAGTAAAAGAGGGGTCGCCGACATGTCACACACTTTAGGTGTCATGTCAAAGCGGCACTAACACTGCACGCATAGGCCCTGCAATGGCAGAGGCCTGAGATGGGTTTGAAAGGCTACTTTGGTGGGTGGCGCAATCAGTGCTGCAAGCCCACCAGAAGCATTTAATTTACGGGCCCCGGGTATCTGAGATACCACTTTACAAGGGACTGACAGGTAAATTAAATATGCCAAACAGGTGTAGGCCAATCTTACCATGTATACCACAGAGAGCACACACACTTTACACTGGACAGCAGTGCTAAAGTTCCCAGAGTCATAGAACCACAATCACCATGTCAAAACACAGGCCAGGAGGAAGCCAAAAAGTTCAGGGATGACTCTGCAAAAAGGGTTAAGTCCAACAATACGTTAGTACAGAAAAAGAAAATACCAGTATGAGTGTGAATGTTCCTTTTCTAGTAACACCCAAATCTTCAGGCATCATTCTATACCCCCAGAAGAAGGGCTTCTCAGAATGGACGTAAATGGGTGCTTGGGGCTTAATGGGAAAAACTGGATTTATGAGAACTATTAAACAAATGTGGTTCATAGGTTGGCATGCTTTCATAAATATATACAGATCAGGAAGTATTTTGTCAAATTCTTCCAGAATGTATCGAATCATTTTTATAGCTTCCAGCTGACATCATAAGGATTTTCAGTTTATTTAATGATGCCAATTGTCTAAATATTGCCATTATTTATATAGAAACGGCTAAAATAAATATCCGTGTCATTGGCACATGCTGTGTTACCATATGCAGCACTTCCCATTTGGAACTAACCTGAGAATTCCTCATTATAGATTATAGATTCCATCGTTTGTATTACTTAAGTACATTTTCCTTGATTATTTCCCTTTCTATACCAGACGTGAGTTATGCTCGGTTTTGAAAACATGCTGTGATCTTTCCCCATTTTTTTTAGAGCCCTATGTCAAGTGATAAGAACAAACCCATGGATCACATTGATGGAATGCATTTGGGAGAACCTAATCTCTGGCAGAGAGCTCCCTTCACTTTCAATTTTTGAGTCCCTTCATGGCTGGTTTATTATTCATGCAAACTCAAATTATAACGAATGGCTGATCAACAAAAGGAATTGATAATCAGGTTGGAAGAAGATTTTTTATAACTGGTTCACCATTCAAAACAATTGGGTAGATCTGAGGTGTTTCACTCAGCACGTTTAACAAATGCTTCCACATTTTACGTTCTACACGATTATGTTTGTCATCTGGATCAAAGCCTTTATAATTTGTATTTTTCATACTGAACATTATATGTTCATCTATTGTAACACTATAAAGATTAATTTGAAGGTATTTTTTTTAAATGGTTTAAAATCAAATAAAAAATTAGGGTAATAAAACATTACACTCGGTATACACAGTCATTTACAAAGGTATACAGTATTGTGATATTCAGAAAATGTTAACTGATACATCACACGCAGATCAAACAGATGCACATTCTTCCAACACCATTAATCTTTCTGATACGGGTCCCATCAAATATCTGCATAACCTGAGCACTTCTCGTCAGCATTATTTTCTTTTGTTTAATCTGAATTAATGTATATATAGTTTATGAACACAACAAAACAGCATTGTGCCTGTGTAAGCATGCACTCCAAGCAGCCTTTGTAAGGAAAGGAATGCTGCAAGTATATTCCAAGTGTGGTGCAAGATCTGAGGCAAGTTCAGCCACTGAGGCATACTGTGTGCTAAATCATGATAGTAAAAACTATAAATCAGAGTTATACAGATCCAGATGGACCAATAAAAGGCTTTATGATCTATGAATGCACTGTGTAAAACTCAATCCAGTCCATTATGAGCCAGAAGAGTACATTTGCACAATTTCCTTTGGATAGTAACACTCTCATATTTATTGTTTAATTGACTTAGACAAATATATTTTAAGAAGCATCTGTGTTTACCAAAGTCTTGTAAAGATTTAGCCTGTTTTTGTATTCGGTCTGCTTCCTTTTGTCTGTCCAATGACATCACCTTGCTTGCAGAACATGGCATATGGCACATAACAAGACAATGGAACTGGGAAGCTAGGCTTAGGGCTTTAGTAATTATTTGTAACACTGGCTACATAAAGCACAATTTATGTAGACTGTCTGACGTTAAACTATACAATCCAAGGATGGAGTGGAGACAGTTAGGTATTAGCCAAGGTAGCCAGGGTAGCGTCAGTATTGAAAGGTGGTGGTGGTTTTAGGAAGGCAGCAGCATGATAACCAAATATGGGAGTGGCTGACCTTGAGGGTGGAGCTCTTTCTGCTACTGTAATCTGTCCATTTGAGCCTGCGTCATTTGTCCTATTGCTGAGGCTTTGAGCTGGACCAGCCTTAGAGTTGTCACGGACAATCGAGGAGACAATGACTTTCTCCACTGTCTCCATCAGAGACCTTCAATTGATGGAGACTTCTGGAGTTGTTCTGAGCTGTCACCTGGCAGCTTTGGTGGTGGGCCACTTTAGGTACAGGATAGATCAGTAAGAGCAAACCCCGTACTTCTTCTTGGGTCTCCTCGCCCGGTACTGAGGTCATGAAACTCAGCTTATCAAGTGTCTGATAAATGCAATGACAGCATACTTCTTTCTTGCTCAGTCTGTCAGCTCACACTTCTACTTGTATCAGTATCTACTCACCTTTCGCAGTATAGTGCTGTATAATGTACAACTTTATCTTGCGAGGCAGCGCAATACCTTTATGTATGGCTTGACCATCAGGTTCTTGACCATCAATATATAAAATATTTGCAATGCTTCCTTTGTCTTCATGTGCAATATAGCGACTGGACTTGCACTTTGACTCCACATGCATGAAGCATTGACCCTGAACTTTAACATCGACACACGAGGCACGCACAAGCAGTTTGCCTGGAACATGGCAAACTCTCTGGGAGACCACTGTCATTTTAGGTTATGATTAACCCCTATCTTGTCGCCATTTAGAGTCTCTTCACAGCCGGGGTACCCACCAAATAACACGTCACACAAAGAGAGCAAAGTATTACACGTCTTTATTCTACTGCGTGTAACTGCAAACAAAACTTTCTACAACACGCTTCCATAGCATTGCGCTCTGACACCTACGTCACAGCTCTACGGAGTCCATTAGGAGACAAAAGGGTTAAGTTCTAAAATATCGCAATACACTGCAAGAGATAATGAATTTTTTCTTGGTACTATATTGGAGGAACTTTACATGATACATATATTTTGCATTGTTGTTAATGATGAGCTCCTGTATTTCTTTCCATTTGATCAACATTAACATTTTATTGAAACGCTTAAAAGTACCTTACGTTTGTCAATCAATCAGAATTTGTTAAGCACTGCTTATCACCTGTGAGGGTATCCAGGCACTGTGGGGGTGGGGGGGTGTTTGCTGCTGATATGAACTAGTCTAGAGTGTCACAACAAAAGTTAATAGATCTGAATTCTGCTTCGGGATTAGATGCACCATCTTTAAACTAGAAATTGATGTTCCTTATAAATTTTCAAGGAAATGCAGGGTGCAGAACACTAAAACAAGAACCCATTGTTTATAAATTGACCAATATCTTGCTCATCTATCCAAAAAAAAACTCAGAAATAACTTCCTCTATAGAGGTAGCAGTATGTCAGTTGATTCTACTACAAATTAACTAGTCCAAATGAATAACTAGAATTCTAGCATTCTAAATTTGAGTGACCACCTCCCTCCTGGTCATTATAGAAACAGTCTCCAGTCTTTGGGTGATAACCATATACTTTCAGGGTGTTGTCCTCTTATTTTTCGTGAAACTGTTTCAACTCTTCATTCGCGGGATGTAGCCACATGCCGCAATTGAAAAGTTGAAACATCTGTCATTCAAGTAAGTGAGCTCTATCTCTTACAACATTGTAACCCTGAGTGGAGACTGAAACACTTGTGTTCCCTTACAGAGAACATCGAACGTCTTCTTCCTAACCTAATAGTCCATAAAGGCATGCAGCATAAACCCAAGACAGATCTTTCTAAATACAGATTATTAGTAGTTTTATGTGCTTCTGACATTTCTTATGGTACACAACCCCTCTGTGTCTTCATAAAAATAAGCAAACCAGTGGTTAAATGAAATCGTTTGTGTTTTCAGACCCGACAGTCGGCAACACGAGTGCTTTTACACTTATGAAAAAGATGACCTCAGCAGGTACTAGTGTGCTTTATTTATAAATTGATATATTTGAAAGGGAAGGGCAATATATTAAATATCCTCCTTATGTTTTGTTCTTTTAGACATTTCCACTCCTAGCCCTGAAGATAGTCCCCTAAATTGTAATGTGACTTGAAACGCGTTGACATGTATTACACAAGCGGAAAATTAGTCTTTAGTCAAATAAAGATAGTCTCACAGGGGAATCATCAATGAAGACGTGATCCTGTTGGCATGAACTCGCATTCCCTTCAGTTGGAAAACCCCTGAATGTGGTCTAAACCCGACAATGAACTGTTGAATAGGGTTGCTGTTAAAAAGTCGACAGGTCTAATTTTCAAAACTGTTTCTGTTATTTGTTTCTTGGTCACATGAAATTAATCTGTTATTTATGTTTATGTCATTGTGTTATTTTTGTGTTATGTATTGATGTAAGCAGGAGGTGTAATCTTGATCTGTTCTAAAATGAATTACCTGATTAATTTCCAACATTATTATCAGAATTGACATAATAAATTATGTAGATAAATTAATTCAGAAGTTTGACCTTAGGTTGCTAATGGAAAGCAGCATCAACATCGCCAGCTATATATTCTTTTTGTATGATGAATGTTATTGGCACAGTATAGCTGTGTGTTAAAAAGGGGTTTCAAAGACAACCAGTAACCAAAGACCCTTTTATGTTGCCCGGCGGTATCGCCTCTATGACCCACCAATGTTAATCAATGAAGAAGCAGGCGCTGGAGACTGGAAGGCAGGAAACGAGGATTTTATTCTCTCCGGAGGAGAACACATCAATTCAGACCGCAAGTATCGTCACGAGGTGCTCTAACCACATCTCTGAGGCCTGGCCTCTTATACTAGGGTTTATGACCTTTATTGCACATAACACATTCTCGCAACACTTTGATATTTGAAAGAACATCCTCGGAATCTCCCCTTCAGACCCGTTCCCACATACATTTACAGTTGGATTCCCCACCCTGGTCACAACAGGTGATGGTTGTCGCACAGCAGGGCATTCCGCCGATTCACGGAATGCATGGGGTTGATCGGATCTCATAGGGTGGGGGCTTTGATCGGCTCGAGGGTCTTTTGATAGGGAGGGGAAGCTTCCTACTGTACGGGGTAATAAACAGTATCCGCAGGGCCAGGTGGCGGCCTGGGAACAAGGAAGACAAACGGGGACACAGGGAAAGGGGGTTTGCATCAAAAGGATCTGAGGCCATGAAAGGAATGAGGGGAGGTGTCGCGCTGGGAACAGGATGGGATTCTGTGGTGAAGCTGCGCTGAAGAGGGGTTTATGACCCAAGGCATGAGAGAGCGGGGGGGTTGTCAGCGTGCGGGGGGGGATGCTTGCGAGGTTAAGAGAGAGAGAGACGCGCTGGCTATCAGCGAGGGGCAGGGAAGCCATGGTGCTCAAAATGGCTGCCGCTTACGCGCACGAATGGGCTCGAAAAGGGGCAAGATGGCGCCGATAATGTTCACCAAGCTTGTATTAATTTTCCACAGTCCTCCCTTTAACATTTCCAAGACATCTTGCTGGCCTATTTCCTATCTATACCTATTGCAGCGGTCATAAGTAAGGGAGAGGGGACTTAGGCAAAGGAACTGTACATATACATCATATTATAAACATCACATTGAAAAATCTCATCATCTAGTAAGCGGGTTCATCGTTAAGTTGGTTGTAGGAAAAGTCATCGTAATGTAATATCAGACTAGAATTACGTAGTGAGGGCGTTGGGTACAGATCATAGATACTTATAGTCATTCGAAATAGGAGCTGGTAAGTTATCATATAAGTAAGTCCTTTTTGTATTCGGCGGGAGCATAGTTAGTCCAATGGTGATTGGGAGAGAAAGGAGATACAGTAAAAATATCAGAGTTCTCGGTGTCTTTGTCGTCTTCTGTTGGCACTGTTGAGCACCTGGATTACAATTTGTTCTATCAACAGAAATGTTCATGTGGATTGAGTCGTTGGGGGTCTGCGGGTAGGGGTACATTTTGTTTGGTTTCGTCAGACCTCATAGGAGAAATGCGTTACGGTTTTGGAGCAGGTGCATTTTCTTCCGTAACGCAGAGCATAGGATTGCGATGAAAAGTGCAATTGTCCCTGAGTTGTGGGATCTGTTTGTTTCTTGAGTCTCTGTGGTGGGTATTTCCTGTTGCTTCCATCATCATCGAGGCGTTCAGCAGCGGGTAGAACCACATACTTCGTTCATCTTCTCTTTAGGGGCGACCCTTGGTGGAGTTCTAGGTCACCGTTCTGAGATTAACATAGTTCGTGGTTTACTCAGTCGGAGTTCCCTCCCTTTTGACGCAGGGAATACCCCTTTCTGGGTAGCTCAGTAGGATTTTGGAGGAACTTGGAAGTTCAGGTGGAAAGGTGTGGGTGTGAACAGTCCTTATGGTAGGTCGGAGGAGGAGGGGATGGAGCAGGGCCAAGTCGGGAACAGATCAGGGGGACGGAGAATTTGAGACAGGCGGGTCCATAACCAAGTTCAGAGAGCGGGGACCTTTTGGCACACGTCGATCATAGAGCAGGGGCTTCAGGTCAGCCCTTTCCTTAGTTTTGTCTGAAACAGTGCCTCATCCTGCGACTCCTTACTGCTGTGGTCTCGCCTCGGCCTCCGTCGCTGATGTTCCACAATCCGCAGTCAGGCCGCGTGCTCCCACATCCGGTCTCTTTCTCCTCCGACAGTGATACCCTTAAATGAGTTTTGAAAAGACAGTCTTTAGAGATTTTGCAGAAGAAGGTAATTACATAAATCTATTTCTCTCCCAACACCAAGCAACTGGGGTAAGCACTCGCTACATTTGAGATTTTGCAGCCAACGTATAAACAATTGATGATGGGTTTGCTGGATTCCTTACAACTTCCTTTTGTGGCTAATTCTTTGGCGCTTTGTTGGTTATTACATTCATTTGTAATAGGTACGAGGTCTGGTACCCATTCATTGCATTCGTCTATTATAGTAGATGTCAGTTCTTCTGGTAGAGACCCATTTCCCTAGTACGAGTCTTGCAAGGCTAGGCTGGTCTTCAGGGCTTTGTATTTTACGAAAAAGTGCAACGTGCTATTCACCATAGTCTGATAGGCTAAACAACTCTTCATTACATCAAAACATCCTATTTTCAACAAGGCTTACTGCAACAAGTTCTTTCGATTTTCGATCTAATTTTAACTTTGCACACATCTTTCTAACTTTCTATATAAATTCTCGCAACCTGGTTACTACAAAAACTCGGGGGGGGCTTGCGATAATTATTAAACTTATCCTTGGGGTGGGTGGGATCTTATGGAAAACAATTAGGAACACAGCGAATTGGAGCAAGGGGCGTTTTTCAGGTCCTCGTTCAGGGCAGCTGATACCAAACTGGGGGCATTTTGGGAAGACAGGGGTGTCTCGATCATTTCTTACTGCTTGGGGTATGGAGACAATTTGGAATGGGGATGGTCGCATTACCACAGACATATTTTATCATAGAAGCCACTGACAAATAGTTCCCTGACTGTGGGTCAAATTTAGGGAACCTTAGTCGTCTTACCTGTCCCTTTCCTTTTGGCCAATTTAAATTTCATCCATATTTAGCAGAAAAGGAGAGGTAGTAACGTGGTACCGATACAATTTTATTTAGGACGAATTTGTGCAAATACTTGTGGTATTTGGGGCCAATCAGGAGGTGCACCAGGTTCGCCAATTAGGTGCCAGTCGCTAGGAAGAGGGAAAGTGTGGAGGGGTGGAAGAGAGAGAGAGAAAGAGAGAGAGAGAGAGAGAGAGAGAGAGAGAGAGAGAGAGAGAGAGAGAGAGAGAGAGAGAGAGAGAGAGAGAGAGGGAGAGAGAGAGACAATAGGCCAAACAGTACACGTGTTACATGGAGAATGACCGTGTATTGTTTGGGCTACTCAGTGCGTCACCCAACGTTAGACGTTTCGGGTCTGTGTTAGGATGTAGAAAGCATGCAGTTTTGGGACGGAAGAGCATTAGGTCAGGTACAGAAAGGTCGTGCATTGGGTAGGGCGTCTTGTTGTGTCGTCTTGCAGCGTTAATCCGTTTTCATGCATCGGGCGTGACGTGGCTCCAGATCCTTTACGGTACCCTAATCAGGACCCCAATGTAATCTGCAGAGGGAAAAAGGAGGAAAAAGGGGGAGGTGGGGGAACAACATTCGAACACATCAAATGTACGGGCACGAAAGTCCTTTACTTACCGCATACTCGTACTTATCTCTTCGGGATATAATCCCTAGGGTCTTGGTCTCTGAAGTCAAGGGGGCGGGCAATGTGATAGGTGGTTCATGGGGGGGGGGTTCGAGGATGGCATTAAGGATCGTGTGTAGGGAAACGCTAAAAAAAGGAATCAGAGGTGCCTAGCGTGAGGTACCCGGTTTTGTAGATGTATCCGGCCATCGGGATCCTTAAATCATTCCCAAAGCTGTGATGTTCTAAGGCATATCAGTTCTTCGTTCAACCCTGTACCTTAGTACCTTCGACCACCATATCTTTATAACATTTTATCAATCACACCGCTTTACTTTACCCATTCTCAGAAGTCGAGGTCCTTCTTCATACGTTAGTTCCTGAGCTTAGTCGCATATTTTGGAGGCAACGTATCATACCTTTGATTCGATCATCAATCCAGGGCCGAACAACCATTTCTTCAGACAACCTTAAAAAAGGAGCAGAACGGTTGTGCACAGAAAAACCCTCCCACCGATACCCATATTTACAAAAGTATGTGATGCCTATTCATAGTTTTGAAGACCTTTATTTGCATAATCATTCAGTACGTAAAATGTGAGAGTGCAATCATATTTTGGCCGGACATGTCGACGATGGAAGCACATACAGTAGGGGGTTATTTTGTAGCACAAGAACATGTTAAAAAAAGGCCTAATTAATTATTTGCAAGTAACTAAAAACATTTCATTGCGTGATGGGGAATCAGGGGCATTTCAGTTCATAAATGGAAACACAGTCAAGCTCATCGTAATCACATTTCCTAGATGTATACCATGGGTGTGCATCATAAGCGACGTTATGTACCAGTTACAATAAATATCAAAATAAATCGTTCATTGAAATCAACATTTTTACGGAACCCCTTTCAAATGTTCGCCAAGTGAACCCTCCTCCCTTTCTCATCGAGTGCGCAATGGTTCGTATATATATCTTAGTACATCAAGTTTCATTAGCTAAGGAACACCACGAGGCATCCGTTAGTTCCTATTGATACCGGCGCCATTTTGGGCGAGGCCGGTTTAGTCCGGAAGTAGCATCAGGGGAAAAATGTCCCCGACGATTGGCGGTTGGACCAGGGTCCCTTTCGGCAGTTCAAAAAACTGTGCTAACAGAGGGGCTGGTGGTGTGGACCGTCAATCAAGAGAGGGAGGGGGTAGAGTCTTTCTTACCGGGTCATGTTGATGTTCAGCCGGAACTTACTCGAGTTCGTTAGCCCATAATGTTCCTGGGTGGTTCAGACGGAAGCTGATGCAGACACGAGAGCACCGCCATCTTGTTGCTGTGCCGTGGTTATTTCATTAGTGATCAATGCAGCTGTTCCCCACCGGAAGCCTGAAGGGGCTGAGGGCTCTTGGGACTTTGGTAGAATCTTCAAAGTCGAGGGGATGTTTGTCGATGGTGGGGGCTTGCGCCCAGGTGGGCAAGTGCCCGAGTTGCAATTTCGGACAAAGTTACTCCAGCGGCCTAGACCCGCCTTCCGAGGGCCCAGACGCCATTTTGAGACCCTGCGGCAGCCGCCCTTCGTCGTATCTATCAGGAGTGGAAGAAACTTCTTATGGTGATGAAAAACAGAACATCATGTTGTTGGAGCAGGACATTTTGGTTCGGGGCGCCAGGGTGCAGCAGTGGAGCCTTCATCTGGGGAGGTGAGGGAGGCTCGCCCGTGCCGTCCCCCTCTCCCGGCGCATCCCACGCCGTCCCTTTGAATCAGGGGTGCACATGATGACCACCCTACACCCCTGATTCCGACTCTTGGGGGACCATCGTACGTCCGGTGTTATTCAAGTAGGCCCATCGGACATTGTGTGTCCTGTGCTACGCAAATATAGCAGTCGGGCATTGTATGTCCTGTGTTGCGGAAATATACCAGTCGGGCATTATATGTCCTGTGCAGCGTAGGTATATGGCCGTCGCCCGGCTGGAGGACATCGGCGCCGGACCAGGGCAGGGAAGCCTCCTACCTGTGGAGGCGGGAGAGGCTCGTCCGCGTCGCCTCTCCCTCCCTGCCTAGCCTGCATCCGCTCGATGGAGGAATTCGTGATGGCCGGACCAGGAGATACGAGGGAGGGGGTCATTTGCATCCGCCCCCTCCCTACTCGTGGCCCGGGGGACGCCATCCCTGGAAGGGTAGTATGGGAAGACCATTTCATTGCCTGCTTTGTGGAGCCTCCAGTACCTTCTCGCCGGCGATCTCCTTTGGTCCATGGCTGCTGGCAGGCCCCGCCCCACACGTGTTATGTGTTTCGGGTGGGCGGGACCATCGAACTGTTACATTTCGAGGACTTCCGGAGTGAGCATAATATGTTTTATATTTCTCCTATTAGTACAGTTTGTTTTAGAGAGTGTTCTACTAGTTATTCTATTTACCGTTGGCTGTGTGTTTTCTTTACCGTAATTAAATCCTAAGTTATATAATAGACGCTTGGCTTCCTTGAGTCCTTTCTCTAACGGGGGTTGTTTACACTGGCCTGTAATTGTGTTTGTTTTTCAGAGTGGGGGAGCAACAGAGAGCAATCAGTCCCAGAACTCTAACATGTCGTTAAAATTGGTCTGACGAAATCTGTGCCATCGAGCATAATCAAACGGGGTGGTTCTGTCTGTCCTGTCTGCACTAGTCTGATTGGTTTTTATCTCGCGCCTTTTCCCTTTTTGTCGGCCTGTTCTTTCTGTCGACCCTCCGTTCTTACCTATGCTCTGCAGAGTCGGGCATTGGGCTTTCCAGTGCCCGAGACATTTACAGAAAGCACATTGGTTTTGTCTTAAATCTGTTCGTCCTGTGCATAGTGTCGGGGGATTACCTTCGGGTCGTTGTGTTCCGGGGTTGACTTGTCGGCACATCCCTTTACACCGTTCTCTTTTCATGTCTACTCCTCGGAACTGTGCCATCGCTGGCCCTTCCCTTTGCCTACTAGACGTTTGGAGGGTTGTCCGTCGTGTCCCTTCACCTTTTCTGAATTTGTCGCCTTCCCTTCGTCGTGTGGCTTCTTTGCGCCACATACCGAGACTATCGAGCATAATAGGTGTTGTTTCATTCCTACGAAGGGCTATTTCTACCGTTTCTATTTTGTCAAGATCAAAGGATCCTCTCAGTGGCCACTGACTTTCTCGATCCTTTTTCGTATATTTATGCCACAGCTCACTATAGGCTATAGCGATCAATCCATGCTTCATGAACATGTCCTTATTAGGGGTGCCTTCCAGTGGAGCCGGATGGTTCATCTCTAATAAGCGGTCCGGGCTAAACAGGCTACTAACCAGTGGGGAGAAGACAGGCATGACGGATCACAATGGGATAATAGTCAGCACTACCTATCTTATCGCTGCGTGCAAAGACTAGACAGAATATTTCTATTCTACGTTGTTTGCACGTAGTGAATACCTCATGAACCAATCTTGAGCAATCAATGTTAGGTCAAAAATAAAAAATCAATATGGTCAATGGGGAGAATAAGTAGGCTCGCAAAGGTTCGCGTCACCTACCCTTTCACTATCTGCAAAGAGGGGACCTATTCTTCCCTGTTTGCAGACAGAGAATCTCCAGAAAACAATCTATAACAGTTAATCAATGGGGGGGGGGGGGGCAATTGTTCAATGGGGGAGAAAGATAGGTCCGACGGGTGCGTACCTATCCTTCGCTGTTTATAAAGGGAGAGCCTGTTGTTTCTCCGTTTGCAGACAGTGAATCTCCAAATAAATTAACAAAAAGTAATACTAGTATTTTCTCATCAATTATCAATCACTTTCAATTATCAATCACTTTCGCAATTCGTCGTGTTTACACGACCTTACCCGGACCGCATGGACAGTTTCTTGTCTTCCGAATCCAGCGCCCGATCGTCCTCTTCTCTTCGTACTTCTCGTGGCACTCCTGATGGTTCCCAGTCAGGACCGCAGATCACTCGAGAGAGGTCTGTTCGGAACCAGTGAAGTTCGGATGATCGGCTGTCAGACGAGGGTCTATCGACAGGGTACCTTCCGATCGTTGCAGTCGTTCACTCTATCGTCAGGACCTCTCCCACTGGATCCACGAGTCGCTGATGGGCCCCACGTTTGGGACGCCAATTGTTAAAAAGGGGTTTCAAAGACAACCAGTAACCAAAGACCCTTTTATGTTGCCCGGCGGTATCGCCTCTATGACCCACCAATGTTAATCAATGAAGAAGCAGGCGCTGGAGACTGGAAGGCAGGAAACGAGGATTTTATTCTCTCCGGAGGAGAACACATCAATTCAGACAGCAAGTATCGTCACGAGGTGCTCTAACCACATCTCTGAGGCCTGGCCTCTTATACTAGGGTTTATGACCTTTATTGCACATAACACATTCTCGCAACACTTTGATATTTGAAAGAACATCCTCGGAATCTCCCCTTCAGACCCGTTCCCACATACATTTACAGTTGGATTCCCCACCCTGGTCACAACAGGTGATGGTTGTCGCACAGCAGGGCATTCCGCCGATTCACGGAATGCATGGGGTTGATCGGATCTCATAGGGTGGGGGCTTTGATCGGCTCGAGGGTCTTTTGATAGGGAGGGGAGGCTTCCTACTGTACGGGGTAATAAACAGTATCCGCA
The DNA here is from genome assembly GCF_964263255.1 of Lissotriton vulgaris. NCBI lineage: Eukaryota > Metazoa > Chordata > Amphibia > Caudata > Salamandridae > Lissotriton > Lissotriton vulgaris. Next base: position 1,477,574,371 of record NC_141685.1, read on the forward strand.
GGGCCAGGTGGCGGCCTGGGAACAAGGAAGACAAACGGGGACACAGGGAAAGGGGGTTTGCATCAAAAGGATCTGAGGCCATGAAAGGAATGAGGGGAGGTGTCGCGCTGGGAACAGGATGGGATTCTGTGGTGAAGCTGCACTGAAGAGGGGTTTATGACCTAAGGCATGAGAGAGCGGGGGGGTTGTCAGCGTGCGGGGGGGGGATGCTTGCGAGGTTAAGAGAGAGAGAGACGCGCTGGCTATCAGCGAGGGGCAGGGAAGCCATGGTGCTCAAAATGGCTGCCGCTTACGCGCACGAATGGGCTCGAAAAGGGGCAAGATGGCGCCGATAATGTTCACCAAGCTTGTATTAATTTTCCACATGTGTGATCCAGGGCCCACCCCTTTGTCAAATACTTCTAGAAAGAGGGCATTTCTCTGCTCTAAGACTCTTTGTGCACCTTTTAGTTTGACTCAAGGCTGGTGGAGCACATCTTTACATTCCCCAGAGGTTGATATAAACTTGGGGCATGCAACTGGAATGACAGTCCACTGCCATTTGAGGACCTGGCTGGATATACTGTAGGGGTAAGTTTTGACACTTGGCCTCTAGGAGCTAGCTCATGGCCCATTAAAGATTAAGTTCTGCATTCCACAGCCTCATGGCACACAAGACTGAAATTTACGGGAAACATCTCTGGTTCAAAGGGAACCCTCTGAACCGCCCCCAACTTCAAAGGCACACTACAGTATAACTACTGGTACCATCATTCAACAGGGGATATATACACTTTTGGGGGGCATGGGACTAGAGATCCTGGAACTGAGTGGTGCACACCGCCAAAGGAATCTGTTGAGCACAAAGGAGGATTACAGCCATTGAAAGGACTGTGCATCCTTCCTGAATAATGGCTGGCCTGGGCTGACTACCTGCTGCTGTGTGGCACCCTGAAGTGTGGTCTCCAGTGGCTTGTTGGCTTGCCCCCTAGCAGCAGGACCAATTCCACTACCATTACCGCTCTCCTCTCCCTCTTTCTGTGTGGCTCTAGTCCCACTAAACAAAGCTGTACACTTGGAACTAATGTGACGTCAATACTGCTGACAGGTTGCTCACTACTGGCTACCAGAACCTCTGGCAAAGCAGATTCGCAATCCATCACATGAGTGTATACGTGACTTTTGGTGATTCACATTTGGGGCAGCTGGCATTATAATTATAGTTGTGTTTGTGCGTCATCCAGGGTAATCATATAGTCGTAAGTATGCATTTGTAACGAATCACTTTAAAGCTGACATTCCTAGTCATTTTTGTGCAGTTTGCTTACATTCTACTCTAACCCTCGTTTTTCAGTTCCTCACCTATGTTCAGGTTCCATGCCTCCTATACGCGGGAGATGTTTTAATTTTCTTGTGTATAAATCTGCTTTGTATAATGTCGAGACAAGCCTACTTCCACCGAGTTCTTTTTACTGCATGTACTTCTGGCTCTTTTGGGTAGTCTAACTTGGTATTCCGAATTCTTAGCACAAAAAGTATACATATAAGAAAACTAGCAACGGTTATATTGCACTTAGTGAGGGATTTCGTAAGCTCCATTAGCTGTTCATATAAAACCTCTGCAAACACAAGGAGATGATGGACAAAGCACTGAAACTTTTCAGACACTCATCCTCAGTCATACATCTGGGTTTGAATCCATCATCGTTCTTTAGCTCACTTCTCCACCCCAGTTCAGACCCAGCCATATCCAAATCAGTTTCGACCCTGTTCCTCATGGGAACAGTCCAGCCCAAACTGCCAAGCCAGGTCTTCCCTTGAATGGAAACAAGCATCCGGGGACCGTTTTCGTGGTAAAACCCAATATCAGCCAGGCTAGCTTGAATCCAGTGCAAAGTGAGCAAGGGACCCATGTCTGGGCATACCCTGCCAACTTAAGGCAAACAAAGCAAACACAAAGAGATGATGGAAGGAGCGCTGAAATTTTTCGGACACTCACGCCCAGTCAAAGATCTCGGTTGAATTCATTATCGTTCTTTAGCTCACTTAGCCACCCCAGTTATACAACCTCTAACAGCAGTGGTTTCGTGTTACCTTGTGATCCCATCAATAATTTGAGCATGTCTGGGCATAGAGGCTTTCTCCAAATTCCCATTTGAGTTATGTACATACATTTGTAACCCTCTAGTTTCCTCACAAACCTATCCCAAACAGCTATTACCATATTCACACATGTAGGTATGACTTAAATGTTTTCTTTAAGAGGCATGAATGTATTCAGTGTTATGGGGCATACAAGTGACTGCATTAATATACTGATTGGGTCTGGTAAATCTTTGGCTACTCAAGGCACCACGTATTGCAGTTGTGCCGGTTGGGTGCCAGCATACCCACTGTAACCTCAGTGTGCTTAAACATATAAGCTCCCTATCTTCCTCCCATATAACCGCTGTATCATGGTGTCTATTTTTTCAAACACTAGTTAAGAATTTTCCTCTGCGTGTGATGCAATCCATACATTACCCAACAGTGTTTGTATCATTTTAGTCAGCGCTTGCTATGTCCCCCATTAGTGCCAATGGAAACTTCAGCCAACTATCTAATCTGCATTCCAGGTTATTAAGCAGTATCTCAACATTATATTCTTTTGAGTTATTGCTGACATGTGTCTCTAAATATACAAATGGTGTTATTTGTAGTCAACTGAGTGGCACATATGTTGTGAGGATCAGTACCAGGCAGAGCACGTGTCTAGGCGGCCATCTTGGCTCCCCCACCACATTTCCTTGTTTCTAAACCACAATAACCGGCTCTATCCATGTTCTTATTGTATTTATGAAATATTAACCCCTTGTAGTGTGTTTTGTTGCATGGTATCTTTTATTTTATCAGCATACACATAGACATGAATATTGTGCTGTACTGTGTCCATGGATGTTTGGGGTTCGGTGTAAGTGGTCATACTACCACTTTATCAATATGTTTCATATTTACTCATACCAGTGGAAATACTGCTTAATTCAGCACCCAATAAATAACATGTTTTAAAACTTCTTATGATGATTCTTGATTTGAACACTGAGGGAGCTGTGTTGAAACAATTACAACTGTAATGGATTAGAATCACTGTCTGAAACAATTTCCACAAACTGGAAAGACTTTAAATATATTTGCTACATTCTTCAAAAGCTAAAGAATGTTTTAGAGCCTACTTTACTTCTAGACTTTGTAGCAGCACAGAGAAGCATGTTCATCTGAACTTTTTGCCTGCTCTTAAGGAAAGTGAAAGATTCTAAAGCTGAATGATGTGATTTACCAGGTAGATGTTACTGAAACAAAATGCAGTGATATGTGGTTCGAAACTATAACGCAACTAGTCTCAGCTTCTGGTTTTGAATATCATAAGCAGAAATAGACCAATTAGAAGCCGGGTTATTTTGTGTGCAGTTTTTATACAGCGTGAACTCGACCCAGAGGAATTGGAGCGCTTTACTTGAGCACAAGTTACATTAAACAAGAACACATTCATTTTTGGTACGCACTGGGAGATGAAGTGATTTGACCAGAATCACAGGATGTTGAGCTCAAACCCAGTTCCCCAGATCCAAAGCCAGCAGCTCTGGTTGTTACGCCACATCCTCTTCCAATTACAGTTTTTAAATTTCCAATGACCCGCTATATTATGCCCCTTCCAATCCTAAGCCTTAACCTCATGCGCGCTAGCGGAATTCCGCTCGCACGCTGAGATTTTTAAAAACGCACTTTACGTGACGAGCTGGGCTCGTCATCAGCGTGCGAGGAGGCTACGCCATGACGAGCCCAGCTCGTCATCAGGGTGGAAGGGGTTAATGAACTGGCACTTAGTTGTGCCAAAGGGCAAAGTGAAAAGAGGGAGAAAGTGGGTTGGTGAGGCATCCCTGTACCTATTTTTGAAATTGTGGGCATTTGGAGATGGAGAACTGATAGCTGATTCAGACAGATTGCTACTCATGCCCTGTATTACCATGGCTACAGTGTCAATTAAGGCTGTCTCTAATTCAGTCGCAACTGGCCAGGTGTCTGTCATGTGCAGCAGTATCATGCACAAGAGCAGAGATGCCTGCCCCGTCTTCTGGTTGCCATTGTCCTGAAGGGGAGATAGGGTTGTCCCTGTAGATCAGCTACATTGAAGGCAAGAAGTTTGGACCTCTTTCATCCTTCAACCTATATTTGTTCATTAAACACATCAGAATAAAAGCATCTCCATGAGCCAGCTGATCCTACCTGTAAATTGGTAATCAATTCAGTATTAAATTATTTTCGAAATGCATTGAAGACTCTACTTTGCATTAACAAAAGGACGGGAGTAATATGCACTTTTCTGCTGTTTGGTTTTGTTATTGCCGACAAATGAAAATGGCAGAACAAGTCTATTTGGATTTGGGTTGGGAACGTTTACATACAGTTTAATTTTCAATAAATACTTTTGATGATGAGAGACATATCACGAAATGTCTGATCTCCTGAAAGTCAATGCAAGATGCCTGATGCAGTAGGCGCAGCAATAAAATAGATGATTCCAGTTCTTCAATATCTTACCTTCTTAGATTGCCGCAAGGGATGTCTCAATTGCCTAGGCTCGCATCAGAGCAGTACTACCTGGGATTCCTAGGAGAATGCCTCGAGCATGTCGACTATGGTTGCACGCACCCAAATCACTGTCCGGGGCCTCCAGATGCTGCATAATCAAAGATATGCCTTCAAGGAAGGACCCCCCCCCCCCCTCCCCCCCCCCCTGGGCTCATATTCTTTATATGAATCTCACTTAGATGAGCAGTCCAGGGACAGAGAAGACCTGTCCTGAGACATGCCACTAAAAGTTGCCAAGCATGGTGTCAGCACTGTTATACTTATATCAAGGAACAAGTGTGCTTGGGATATCAGTTCATTGCACCCAGGTACCCATCCTTAGACTTTGGGTAGACAGGGTTCCCTTGGTAGCAGGAGTGTGCACAGAGTTAACCAAGACTACCTACCAAAGCCCATGAAATTGTTGTGCTAGCAGCAATGAACCATAAAAAAACAACGAGAAGTAATTGTCTACCGCCGTATTGTAACCAAAGCCCGACATCACTAGCATCCAAAGGGGCAAAAATCCCTGATTCCAGAAAGTATTTTGTGTGGAGGGTAACAGACATACGTTAACTGTCCACAAGTCTATGTTCAGCCTATGGCATAATATGGCTCTGTATGGAAAGTATATTTTGCAATTCACAAAAGTTCATATTGCCATTAAATTACCTGTCACTGAATGGATGATGCGCACCCATAGCGGTCATTCACACTACTATCTTCTGAGACACAGGGGAGAGGACCAGATGGTATTGTTGGATACTTGTCTTGTTAGACCAGCATAGACAATTTGAGCATTCTTCAGCAGTTCTTATCTCAGTTAGAGCGATAGTTAAATAGAGCTTGATATAAATACAATGTGTTTATGTAAAGTATATAAAGAAATTAATATGTTTATTAAGTTTGACCATAATGTGTATATTACATTGTCCTTTGCTTTATGGTGCAGGTGTTTATTCATCTGCGAGTCTGATGCCTGCAACATTTTGGAGCACAATCAACAGTGCTGTTATGAGCATTTCAAATACTATAAGGTGGCTCATGTTTCAGTGACCTTACATTAAGGTAAAGAAGGCACTTTAAGGCTCAGTGGAAGCATAACAAGCTTTGGCCTTTTGACATTCGGAGAACTGATTTAACAAAGAAAACTTTTTAAGAACTATCTAGTGATAAAGAAAAGTTATGCTCCATCCGTCACTAAAGTTGGCTAACCTTATGTATGTGTTGTAGGTGTAAAGACTTTACACTGCTTCTTCTAGGAAAAATTTAACAAAAACTGTGAATTTGATTTTGGACTCGGATTAAACTTGGAGCTGCTGACATAACAGAACAAATAATACATTTTTGTAGTAAAGTTTGACCATTTTTACCACGCTCAGCCGTGCGATTCTCATAGTTTTGATGTCCCATTGTGATCTTTGTTTTTGTTTTCAAGGATGAATTATCAAACGAGTTGGATCCCGATAGAGGCTGCATTCAACTTCAGACTAGCCTACATCACTTAAAAAATTGTGCAGACTCAAGAATCTCCCTACCTTGCCTGCTCTTCCCATCAGGCAGCTCCAAAGGGTAACGCTTCCTTAAGTCCAGTAAGCCCACAGGGCAAAACCAAGCGAGCTACAGTCTCTTCCAGCTTCAGCAGCCAGAACTACAAACTTTTTATCCCACAAGCCTGTGCATTCTGCCATCATTCTTATTCTTTTGCCACAACCTCAATAACCTTCTCGATGTCTGATGATCCAAGTACCCTCCTTTACTGGCTGCTATGCATTTTACCCCTCTCCCATTCTTCTGTTCCATTTTTACTTCTTTATATACACAACACTCCTCAAGCGTGCATACTAGGCGCTCTTAATACTCATGTGCTCAGTTACCTTTAGTTTGCCGTTTATTAAATTAAATGAATACATACATTTATAAGATGAACGTGACTGCTATTATGATATTGACACTTATAACATCAACAACAACAATAATAATGATATCATGTTTTAGACAGACTTTGATGACACTATTGTAATTTTGAAGCCCCTTTAATTAGTTTTTGTGCTGTTAAGTTTGCCAACTTGGGGCCGTATTATAGAAGTGCCCTAGGGCGCAATGGGCATTTGCACACGCTTTGCACGCCCGGGGCACTTTGGTATTACAGAAGGGGCAACAGATGCTTGTGCGTCCCCTTCTGGAATACTGACACCGCTGGGTCACATATAGCACCAGCGCTTCCTCTAGAGGGTGTTCGCTCATTTGCATGGGGTGTGGCCCCATGCAAGTGGTAGAATCCCTTTGCCTCTGCGCCGTATTACCGCCACGGGCGCAGAGGCAAAGAAGCTCTCAGGAGGCGCGCTCACAGTGTGCCACCTGATTGCAACACTCTAGAGGGGGGAAAGGGGTCCCAGAGCGATTTTACAGCAGCTGCTCCTTTTTTCACATGAATGCACTGCCCTGGGGGCAGCGCAAGTTCGGGGCTGCCCTGGGGCAGTGCATTCACCATAATGTGGAGCATTTTCCTGGATTGCACTGGGCGCACCAAAATACACTGCATCCATAATATGGCCCTTGGACAGTAAAAGATTTAGTCAACTTGGTAGTGTTGAAACCTGCAGTTGGTACTCAAATTTCTATAGGTCTGAATTCTTTGACTAACCTACCGTAATGGTTTAATGTATTGCACAGTGATATGTTGCATTTGCAATCTGACACTTCAAGTGTACAATGATAACAAATGCATATTCTGGCAAAATTTGGGGAATCTTGGGCCCAATGTGCTAATGTTTTGCAATTCACAAACAGGTAGCAAAGTGGCTTGTTTAATACAAAATGTGCTATGTGCAGAACATGAAAGGCATAACGGGAAGGATTTGGTATTTAGTGCACCAAAACAAAGGGATAGCTAATAATAATGGCAGTGGCGGTGCGTCCATTAGGGTGCTGGGGCGTTGACCCACAAGCCGCCTGCGCCCACAGCTCCCGCCACTGCTCTGATTGAAGTAAACTGGCAATGTATGTCAGTCAGCATGACGCCGGACCGCCCACCCCTTTCAGAGTCTGAAGGAGGTGGGCGGTCCGGCGTCATGCTAACTAACATGCATTTTCAGGCCAGGGGGTGGCACGGAGCGCACAGCAGGCAGCACAAGTGCGCATGCTGGGTTTAGATCACAGTATTTGGCCGGCGGCTGCGCAGTAGTAGAATGAGGGTTGCTCAACGCCGCAACCCTCGGTCTCCTAATGGGCGGCAGGGACGCGAGTATCCCTGCTAAGCCAATACTGCCACTGCTGGAGCAGCGCAAGTATTGGCTGAGAGTGGTTGGTGATGTGGCTGTTGTTCACAACAGTTTAAGGTAGAAGGAGCCAACGCAGGACCCCAGCCCAGGAGCAGAGGTGGCGCGGTCCCGGTCAGGAGATAGGTACGATTATTTTTTCTTTTAACTCACCCGGCCCACACCCTGTGTGACCCCCCCCCCCCGCGCGAGTATTGCAAGCCGCGACTGCAGTGTGGGCAGCGGAAATGCAAAAGCCCAAAACAGAAAACGTATCTTATATACAGCAGCAGTTAGAGCCTTCTTCTCTCACACACCACCCAGTGAGTGCTGGCAACACGAGTGCAAGTTTCACTCACACAGCATCAACAACACAAAGTACACACGATACATACAACACTGGTAGTGATCTGCCAGTAATGCCGCTTCCATCATGCAGAGACTTGTTATACCAGCCGTGCAAGCTTCCTTCTCTGAAACACGGACGCACCAGTGCAAGCTTCCTTCATCCACGAAGCCAGTGAGAGCGGACTTTGAATCTGTGTGGGCTAGCGTAGGGAATTTGGAGAGGACACAAGGGTTTTGCTCTGGTTATGTAAGATCCCCGTGGGAGTGCTGGCTGCAGGGTAGACGTTTTAGTGACGCTTTGCACTTCGAAATAGTGTAGCAGCCATTGCTGTGGGGCCTTGTGGGAAAGTAGCCCTGCGGGTGGATGTGAGTTAGCCAGGGGAATGCAGCTGGCCGAGGCACCCACAGGGGGCCACTAGAGAGGTCAGTTCTCTAGTGCCGCCTGGGCACCCCACACTCCCCGCCCCCTTCAGGGGCAGGGACTCTGGTTAGAGTCCACCCCCTCTCCAGCCTCGTAGCGGCGCACAGGGGGTGTCACTTCCTGGGCGCACAGGACTTGGGGGAGGGTATATATCCTTCCCCCACCATTTTGGCGATCTCTTTGATCGCTGTACACCCCGTCCATCACATATTTATTTGCAAAGGTCTTGGTGCTAATCACATAGCCAAAAAGCAGACATCTATCTGCACAAGAAAAACAAACATGGGACCACTGTCAGGTCATTGGTTTCAGGGTTCGTTAAAAGAACTTACTGGGCCGTCTCTACAAGTAAAATCCAGTAAGTTGTGGCTACAGTCAAGAACAAGAAAAAGGTCCAGCTCTCAGCCGCTTCATGTACTTTACTTCACTTTGTGGAAAATGCAACTGTGGCATTCAATAAATATGTTTAATGCACATCCTGCAGTGAGGTATTACTTATTTGCGTTCTCTCCCAGAATAATCGTGAGCGACTGAGCAACAAAACCTATTTAACTTGCACTTGTTTAATTTTCTTCACGTGAAACCAGCTTTGCTGCTCACGGTTCTTCCTATTCCCTGCTCAGTCCACGGTACTGCTGCGTTTAATTAGTGATGACTTCTGCTTGTCCCCAGTCCGGCGTTATGCTGCTGCGCCGCCGCTGACACATAGCGTGATGCTGCGCCTGGCACTGCTCTGCAGGCCGGTGTGAACTGGTGATTTCCTTGATATTACCAGAAACATTAATTAAATTAATTAAATATTTGCTGTCACATTGCGACCTGTGGGGGGGTTAGAGTGGGGATCCTGGCTACCAAGAATGAAACCGCCCCACAGGGTTAACTAAGTTGTTGTGGAAGGTAGCATTTGAAATGACGGTAAGAAAAGGTAAAGGAGGGGATTGAACAGAAACTTACAAGAAAAGAGAAGAAAACAACTGCACCGTTAGAAGACTGGTTCTTCCAGCCTGACCAATACCTAGTTGTGCAGCTGAACTGCTAGTCCCAATGTCAGTGGCCCAGACACGAAAGAAACCGTGCACGAACAACAAAACCCCTGCACTGGAAAAACAACAATAATGTCTGGGTGACTTCTAGTTACTGTAGCGTAAGTAAAATGTGCACATCAAAAGTTTCTCAAAGTCAATAGATTGCAAAGTCCACCGTCTTTGAAAAACGGCGCCGGGAACTACAGGAGGGGGAACAAATCCAGTCAGGTGTATCCGCCTGTCTACTCGACTTTGGGCGCTACCGCTTCAATCTCTTCTCCTCCCGGTTATGGCCTCCTTATGACTACATTAAGGAACCATCAAACTACGCGAATAAACTTCATCACCCATACATCGCCTTCTTGGGCGTTGGCCACAACACCACTTCCGTTTCTTTCTTCCAAAAGGCCCTGAAGATTCGCAGTCTGTTTCCGCTTTATTTATGTATTTTGAAGTTTTTATCTAGTGAATAAATAAATATGGCAACATAACACATTTCTTTAGGTTTCTTCCAGTTTTTTAAAATATTTTTACAACTTTTTAAACCTTCAAAACTTTATTGTCAGTTTTTTCAAAGGACAGAGCCAAGAACATCTGGCAAGGAAGAGGTACCTTAGTTTAAAATGACAAACACTGACTTGGTTGATTGTGCGTACTTCCACAAAGTTTGAACAGAACATGAGCTCATTCAGTTTTCTCTTTGTGCTGCTCCTAAGGTGTCTCATGTTTACTGTAGTAAAATTGAATTTCCCAGAAAGTCCAGTCCTAGGGTGAGCTTCATATTTTTTTAAATCACAATTTTGTTTCAGACTGAAATACTTTCTTAGTTAATGAGGTGGAGGATATTTAAGTATTGAAGGTCTGGACTGAGGCTCACTTACTAGAAAATGTCTATTAAAAAAATGCTCCTTATTGACACGAATAAGCTTATGAGTTACCAATCTGCAACAGGTCACCCGGCACGGATCAGGATAATTAAAAAAATATACATCTACCAAACAGCAGTTTACAGTTATACCACCTGGGACTGAACCACTCTCTTAAAGATAGTTGAGAACATTCGACCATCAGTAGATCAGAGTAATCTATTTAGGCTGGTGTTGAATCACCTTTCACTGCATCAGCACAGTAAATCACCAGAACCTTCTTCAGAGGCGTACAGCACTGGAAGGTGTGGACAAGATACCAATTGTCTGGTGTCAATGCTAGCAGTATATACAGATAGCTATTATAAAGTTAGACTAGCAACTTTCCTTGCAGTTTCTAACAACCGAGAATGTGGAGTTCTGCCTGGTTCTCTCTCTAAGTACTTCTCAATGTTAATCTTTTCAATATGCTTTTCATTATGCTGAAAGACCCTAACTCACACAAAAGCCATACATACCTTAACTTGCACACCAAATGCAAAGCATATATGATCACCCTTATTAACCCACATGTAGTTACCTATTTTATAAATCATTTCACATCTTAGAGATGAGATTACATATCACAGTACCCATACCACCATGATAGGGACAACTGTCAATTTAGAATCATTAAATGGTTTATGTGTTGCTAAATAACACAAATTTTCAATTAGGTGTTATTTTTTATTAGTATAAATTTTGAGAGGTAATAAGCATTGCATTTGGTGTGCGATTTATCGTTTGTATGGCTGTTGTGTGAGTTATGGAATGTAGCCCTAAATATAACTTGCACATTCCAGTGGATTTGGAGCTTTAACTCATATGAAAAAATAACTGCTCTTTAACTGTCGGTTTTTGGTGAATTTTTTAAGTGATTTTAAGCAAATGATGAGGGGTTATAAACAAAGCTAACCATAACTTAACTCTAAACTTACCTTTTTTCTGTGAATTAGCATTTTGTTCATCATATCACATATAACCAACTATGAACAGCCAGACCCCACCAAGCATGGACACTGGCCATACAAAATAGGTGTTGGCCACAGGGACTGTCCTGTGCCCAACCCTCTGTGGTCGGTCTCGCCTACTGCACAGGGCCTTTGACTGTGTACTGTGGGGTGGGCTGCAATGTTCGGCTTTTGGTCAGACCCTTTTTGTTTAACCTTCTACTGGAAGGCATTTCCCTCTGCACACATACTTTGGACATTATCAGTGAGAGTTGGAAGCAGGCAGTCAGGACATGCTTCCAACTTTAAGATTGCAGCCAACCCCGCAGAGCATGTCTTTCCTCTGTGCGCATCAGGGTCTGGTTGCAGGGATGGTGTGTGCCAGGCTCTAGTTCCAAATCATCACATGGGTCCAACACCAACATGTGGCCCCTGGCCAAGCACAGCAGAAATGCATGAAATACTTTTTAGTTTTTGTTGTAAAATTAGGCATTAGTTGTGTGGTCTGCACAAGTAAAGGGTCTACGGGTGGCCTCCACAGAAAACCAAACACCCCTTTGTAGCGCTTGACTCTCATAAGGTAGAGTTGCAGAGAAGTCCAAGGCCTAACCAAGGGAGGTGGTGTGAGCTAGTCATCACCATTCACAAATACACAATAACAACACTCAATAAATGATTGTCTAGTCAGTTATTTTCTTTAGAAAAGGACAAGTACATTTAATACACACTACTCAATACTATGCAACAATGTGCAAATATACACAAGATGATGGAATTAATTTTGGACAACATTGCGTGATTATTCTTACCCCTGAAAGGAAAGGGGTTTACTACCACAAATCACAAGTCTAAACATGATTTTGTCCCTAAATACCATGGGTTGAACATAACTTGGAGTAAGAAGTCTGGTAGAAAAGTGAGTTACTGTCCACTGGCTTATGTCAACAAGCATTTCACCATAGGAATAAATGCAATAATTACATATAACCATGGCTGAGGGCACATAATACTGGCAATAAAGCGTGTAAACTTTAATCACAAATGGCTGTCAGAATCATTATTCAAATAAAGCATTTGCACTTTGAAACACTTCCAACAAGCAATTATGCATTTTAAATACAGTCCCTAAAGGAACCACTTTTGCAATCACTCCACCACCAGCAAGGGTAAACAACATGCAGCCAAGTCCCACAAGGCATTATGGGGCGCTTCTTGTGCTTTGCCTTGAAAATTAGAGGAGCAGCCCACCCACTGTGCTGGAGAGAGCCATGTCCTGCTCTTCCTTTGATTTTATTTGGCTCTTAGGTGGCTTCGCATTGTGGTTTTCCTTTTCTCAGGGGCCTGGTCCCACCTGGGAAGCCCGCGCCCATCTTGCCAGTTTGGAGAGCAGCCTCGGGAAGCCCTTCCCAGCTGCTCTCACAGGCTCCCTGCATGCGAGCTGATGTGGGAGCTGGCACTTCAACTCTGATCTGCCCGCTCCTGTGGGCAGACGCGTGCTGTGTGGCTGTCTTGCAGTTCACACTGGGAAGTGCAGAAGCATTCCCCCCTCTTGGCCCTGTGCATAGGCCCCAAGGATGGGGTTGTGTGGCCCCTCTCACTTCCATGACGGAGCGCTAATTCTCTTTTGGGGGAATGCAATGGTGCTCCCCAATGCCTGACATTTTCTCGGGGCCTCAGGGGAGAGCAAAATGACGCCCTCTCGTCTCATCTTTTTTCTGGGATCCGGGATGGAGTCTTGGACCCCCTCTCCATGTCAGGGGAAAGCGTGACAGTGCTTCCCCTTGGTTCTCTTTCTTCTTGGGGACAGCCTGTGGGCCCTGGACCACCCCGGGGACCAGACTAGGACTGGTTGGGAAGTCTCATGCTCTTCGTCACTGGAAACAGGGTCAAAGGCCACCAAACTCCAACCCTGGATTTCTCACCACCTCCGCCCGATTTTCCAGGTCTTGGCCTCGTTTTTCTCATGGTGGTGAGCTCACGCCACCTGGAGCACTTTCTTCAGGCCATCTGGCCTCAAAGAATGAGGGGGGCTGAGTTCACTGATTCCCTGAGTCAGCCTTTCAATTTTCTTCTCCTCTAGGCTTCCCTTTTTCCTGGTTAGAAGCTCAGTCTTTACCCTACTGGTCCTGGGGTCAATCAAAGACTGAGTCCTTAGTTCTAGGGATAGTCAGGGTGCTTCTCCTTCCAACTGTCTAGGACGTCAGCCCCCAGTTCCAGTGTTCCTCAGAAAAAGCACATCCAAGAGAACGCTCTCCCCCCTGCGCAAGACCTTTTAAGGGGGGGTGGGAAGTACCAGAAGGAATGCACCTCTGGCCTATCCCAAGGTGCCGCATTAGCCCTCCTCCTGTTTCAACCTTCCTGCACAGGCTTCTAGGATACTTCAAGATGGCGTCACCCAGGAGTCACTTGCCACATGGGCTCTGAGGGTCTCAGTCTTCCCTCTCACTGACATCACTGACAGGGCCTACCCCAGCAATTCTTCAATGGAGTCCCATCCTTGATTAAGGGGCCAGGGGTAGGCCTGGTGCCTGGCACAGGATGACAGAGCAGAGCAGAGTAATTTCACACAGTGCTTTCCTCCTGGAGAGTTGACCTAATCATTGTCAAATGCTTGCTTTGAATGGAGAAACCTTTGTTCCTGAAGCTAGGAAGAAAAGTATGTAATCCAGCCTGGCAGGGTCACACAAGCCCTGATTCTGGGCTGAGTCAGAGGGATATGACATTTCTGAATGACCCATAAGTTGTACAGATATGCTTTTGGACTTTACAGAATTGTTCTTTCCACACAGGTTACAGTGTACATTGGTGCAGCTCTGGAGTTTGTGAACCCCAGGGAACTAAAGCTGTACCCTAAGGCAGCCCTTTCCATAGGGGTGGAATTGAGTATTACTACATTTAAGACAATAAAGCACACTGATTTACCTACATGTGTACCCCCCATTATAAGACCTATTCCAGGTCACCACCCAACTCTGCATAGTCCCTTCTGTACCAAGCTACCTGTGCACAGCTTCTGGGCTGCTCCTAGCAGGAGTTTCCCATGTGCAGCCCTCCCACTTCAACCAGCTCAATGCCCCTTACCCTAGCTGCGCTGCAGCTGCCTTATCTCACAAGATGGACACTGGCTGTAAACACACATAGCCCATTTTGCCATGAGTTTACAGTGGGTGAATCGCAGGTATTAGGCTCTCTCACTGTAAAAAGGTACAAAAATCAGATGATCAAAAAGTGAACAATCTGGGTGGATTAGATGGTCAGAAACAGCTTCTCACAGTTCTATTACAGAATGTGTCAATCCTATGCTGGATATACGGATGCAGCATGGGGTATGTGAATCTCACAATAAAATATATATTTTGTTAATTTACTTTATTGCTTGGGGAAGTTCCTTTGAGCCCCCCTCCCTACCTTGGCCTGGTCAGCATAGGTACAACCTGCCGATTATGCCCTTTTCCTGCGTGCACTGTTTGGATAATGGTGGCTGCAATAGACATTTTTTGTGATGGGCAGTCAGAGTGCAGAAGATTTGTGAATCCAAAGCCAGATTTGTAAATCTGCAATTCTGAGGGAAAAGCTTCCTTGTTCAATCGGTCTGCCTTTCATTTTGTATTGGGTTCACAAAACCTTGTTAAGATGCTTAGCATTAGCAGTCCAAATATCTCTAAAATGTAACCTCTTCGTCTACAGACCATAACACTTTTTAAAAGCTATAT
Organism: Lissotriton vulgaris; assembly: GCF_964263255.1. NCBI lineage: Eukaryota > Metazoa > Chordata > Amphibia > Caudata > Salamandridae > Lissotriton > Lissotriton vulgaris. The sequence continues at coordinate 1,477,589,580 of NC_141685.1, forward strand.
TCATGATAACTACTAAACAGATTTACTCTATATCAAGCAAAGGGACTTCCTTCACTAAACTTCTATATGGTCTAGCTTCATCCAGCATTTTTTTTCTGACTCAATGAACAAAGAATCCTATGGAAATGTAAAAGGTAAGTGTCACTTTTTGAACCTCACTCCATTTTTAGCCCCCCTCTTGATGGATCAGCACAAAGCGTGCCACAAAGTACCCAAAGAGCGGTGAGCGCTCTGGCGTTTTCCAGCATTCAGGGCATAAATCTACTGCGTTTGCGGACGCACGCAGCTGGCACGCCAAAGGCAAGCCCGTATACGCCCATCCGCCCCTGAACTCTGCCACCTGACAGGAAACGCTACCCATTTTTATTCAGGTTTATAAATGCCTTTATTAACCTATTCGAAACAGGCGCTACTGGATTTAAGGGATAAGGCCTCCGTGACTGGGTGTTGGGGAAAGGCAGCGTTAGATAATGACGCGACAGCCAGCAACTGCTCACAATGTGACTGGTTCAAAGGTCAGGTGCTACACACCACAGATCTTTTAGACGCCGACACGGTAGGTCGGTGAGTATTCAGTAAGCAGACCTCCAGGGAGAAGAGGCAGAAGAAGTCACCTTTCAAGGCCTGTACCTCAATGCTAGATCCATTCCTAAACATGCTGCAGAAATTTGGGACCTGCTGGATGATCTGAAACCAGACATCAGCGTTTTTACAGAAACCTGGTTTCATACTCAATCTGCTCCGTCCCTAGCTATAGCCTTCCCGGCAGAATATACGATAGCTAGATCAGACAGAACAGGCACGAGGGGAGGAGGGCTGGCTATAGCCACCCGCTTAGCCCATCAGATAAAAAGCTTAGATACCATCTACACCCCTAGTATGGATCTAATGGTATTTAAAAGTTCAAAGTATGAGGCTGATGGGAGCGGTAGTTTACCCCCCCCCCCCTCCCCCCTCCCCCCTCGGGGAAAGCAAAAAGGCTTTCTGTGTGTCACTATTGGAAAACCTGGCCCTATATACCATGCAAGCAGTACATTTTCTACTCCTAGGTGGCTTTTATCATCACTTAGATATTATCTCTAATTCAGACTCCGCAGGCTTACTAGCAGCTATGGAGTCCTTAGGCCTTTTCCTAGAATATGTAGCCCAACACACACAGCGGGACATACGCTGGAAAACATTTTCACGAACATTCAGGATCTCTGAGTAGAACCTCCGCTAGCATTAAGCTAGACGGATTCTCCTTGAGAGTTCTGATACCATTAAGCCTTTCCCAAGGTCGTAAGAGCTCTCCCAGATCATGGAGAAAAGTGACCTTAACAGCATTTAATTCAGTATATTCCCCCGTTACTTAGCAACGGTACTGATAGTGACTCAGCTTTACACATGTTGGAGGCTTCTATAACTATGGCCCTTGATACCATTGCTCCAACCAAGTTCGGGATAGGGCTGCCCCAGCCCCTTGGTACTCAGAAAGTTTCAGGGCTAAAAAAGTCAATTGTAGAACTATAGAGCGGAAATGGAGGAAATCAAAGTTGGAGGAGGATAAACTGGCATATAAATTAGCACATAGAATATATGTAAGGAATTGTAAAATAGCCAGGAGATCGCATCAGTGTATGCAAATTGCGGAAGCAAATAACTCCTCTAAAGAGTTCTTTAAGATTCTCAAGGAGTTCTCTAATCCCAGAGCCAACAACTCCTCCCTTCCACGCACACAGGGACTATGTGACGATCTAGTCACTTATTTTTAACAGAAGATCGATAAAATGTATAACGCACTTGTACCAGAAGAGCCGACCCATGCTCTAACATCTCTACCCGGAAGATCCTCTCTCCCCTAGTCTAGAAACCTTCTCAGCTATCACCTCCAAGCAAGTGCATGCTTTGCTGGTAAACACCAAGTCAGGTTCGCAGCTAGATGTGGCTCCCCCTCACATTTTCTTAGACCTGGCACCGGCCTTGTCGAACCCAATTATAGAAGTCTGTAATTTATCATTAGACACTGCCTCGTTTCCCTCAAAATGGAAGAAGGCCTACATCAAGCCACTGCTTATGAGAGCATTAGCGGACCTTGTAGAACTACAAAACTATAGGCCTATTTCTCTTCTCCCATGTTGTTTTAAAATCATGGAAACCCTGATCAATCAGCAACTTTCGGGTTACCAAGAACAAAATAACCTGTTTGATCCCTCGCAGTTTGGTTTCGGTGCTGGTCACAGCACAGAGTCCGCTTTTACTGAGGTAACAGACTCAATAGGGATGCTGTTGGACAAGGGAACTCCCACAATGTTAGTTCCCTTGAATCTGTTGTCAGCCTTTGACACCATCTCTCACAGTATGATTTGGGTAAGCTGCGAGAGATTGGTGTCAAAGGATCGGCATTAAAATAGATGCATAGTTTTTTGACCGACAGAAAACAATGTGTACAAATGGACACATTTGTGTCACAGACCACAACAGCGGATAAGGGGATGCCACAGGGTACCATCCTGAGCCCCACCTTATTCAATATTTATGTGTTCTCTCTGGCCCCTATTATTAGATTGTGAGGGTTCCAAACGATCTCCTATGCGGACGACACCCAGGTGATAGTCCCCGTAGGAAAGGACCCCTCACTGACCAGAGAAAGATTTAAGAGCTGCATGTCAGAAATAGCGACATGGACGAGCAATAATTTCCTACAGCTGAACTCTAATAAAACAGAGATTCTGCTATTTGGGAAAGCTGAGGAGTTACGGTCCACAGAGTGGTGGCCGATGGAATTGGGGGCAGCCTCCATTCCTAAAAAATGTGCGAAGAACTTGGGCATCGTCATTGATGACAGACTCTCCATGGAGGATCATGTAAATATCATCTCGGGCAAGTGCTTTGGCATGATGCGTATGCTAAGAAAAGTCTTCTCGTGGATTCCCCTTTATACCAGAAAAGTCCTCATCCAGGCGCTTCTAGTCAGTGGACTAGATTATGGGAACTCTTTACTGGTAGGGATTAGAGAAGATCTGTTATCAAGGCTGCAAGTTGTCCAGACTACAGCAGTGCGCCATGCCCTAAATAAGCCCGCACTAACTCCATCACTACCTTTATTGCAACAACTACATTGGCTTCTTATCAGGAAAAGATCTGTTTTTAAACTCATATGTTTGGTATTTAAATCTCTGCAAGGACAGGGACCAGCATATCTAATTAAAAAACTTGAATGGTACATTCCAGGGCGCCACCTGAGATCTAGCATTCAAACGCTGCTTCGCACGTGCAAAATTATACAAACCAGGATGGGTGGGCATGCATTCTCTCATCTAGCTCCCGCCTACTGGAATAGTATGCATGAGGATCTGCGAGCATGTCCGAATCTGGCACAATTTAAGAAACTTCTCAAAACGTGGCTGTTATGATTGAGCATTTTCTATTCATGTTGTCTGCCTCCCAGGCACCGGGAGATCCCCTTGGGGATGATTTGCTGCGCCATATAAATATTAAATATAAATATAAAGTGGATGGATGTAAAGTTGTACGTTTTGTGCATTTTAATCAAATGGCACCAAAGTTGTCAAGAAAACAAAAACATGTTGTTTCTAAGGAAACTCTCACGTAACCATACCTACAGTACACACAAACGCACCACCCCCCAATGGCTGAGATGATGTTAGAGTTAGGTGTTGGAATGACATGTGAGAATGCTGTCTGTTGTGGGAGAATGTTTTAAATCAGTTTCTTTTGTACACTAGACATTTATGGAAAGATGCGGGATTGGATGCTGGGCATTATAGATTACTCACTTCTTCCTATTGTTGGGGCAATTCTTGCCACCGCTAGAGGAATGAATGAATGGTGATTTGTGCTCCAAGCCAGCTGATCTTGTGACAAAGATTTAGGCAAAAAAGCCTTTATTTGCATACTAAGCGCTCTGGAATACAATGGAAACAATGATTAAGCCCACATTAGATCACTCCACAGCCTCAGTGCATTCAAAGATGCTTCTAAGTTGAAGAAGAGAAGAAAATGACTAATGGATAAATCAAAATGCTCTCTTGTTCAATAACACATGCAGGCAATTTGTTTCATTTGCAAAGACTTGCCATCTGAGTATCTGACATGTTGCCTGTGAAAGATCAAATTGTGTTCTGCAAAAATGTAGACTCTTTTCTTACAGTTATAAAATTGTATTTACAGGGAAAAAAAGCAAAGAACATCTATTTATCTTCCTAAGCATAGCCCTTTATTAGAACGGATGTTACACTCACTTGCACAGACAAATTAAAAAAGTGAAGCGAGAGAAAAAAAATTCTAGTCAACTTTTGTTGTTACGTTTCTGGAGCTGCTACATGGGCTTTAGAAGAGTGTGGAAGTTAAACACATTAAGAGCTCGTGGGGGTACTGTGCTTTTACTGCCGGGTCTGGTGGCTCAGTGGACTAATGCGTCAATTGCAGGGGCCTGTGTTCGACCTCGTGGTCACAGGTTAAAATCCCGGCGGGTCCACTCAGCTTTTCATCCATTTGAGGTCGATAAAATGAGTACCATTGAGTTAAGTAACAATAAACATCTGTTATTCAGCGCCAAGACACCTACGGGTAATCGTGTGCTTTACAAATACACCTGTTATGTTATGTTTAACGAAAGGAATGTGGAGGCCATCTTGTAATGAATCCTAAGAAAGACTGGCAGAAGGGTGGAACTGCAGTTCAGGGATGCAGAAGCTTATTATCTCCATTGCAGGGCAACTGTAAAATGTTTTTTTAAAACTATCTTTAAAGATTTTTCAGATTAATAGGTAATGTTTGCTGAGCGACATGAATGTTTTGGGCTATACGCAGGAATGCTGCAGTTCGCATAGCTGTGTTTACTTAGCAATAGCAAGACAAGACCAAAGCTAGGCCTGAATCCCTCTTGCATTTCTTTGTGTCCCTCGTTTTATCTCATTCTTTCTTTGCATGCTGCAGAATGTGTCTACATGACATACCTTCTTGTTTTATTGTTTTGGGAGAACTTGGAAGGCTTCTTTCCTCAAGCAGTAACTGCTCAAGGGCAGTTTTTAGAAAATCTATTCATTACATGAATTTATCACTTTTTGAGTGTAACTAGGTTTGTACTGTCAAATCCAAAGACATTTGGTCAAAATTGGTTTCATTAATATTCATTTTGTGAGATGGTGTTAGATGATGCTGTATTACATTCTGTATTCTGATTTATTAACCTGTTTAACAATTCAATCACCTTATGGTGACAGTACAATTTTCAATGTGTATTTTATGATAAAAGAGGCTCAAACTGGAACTGAACCAAGAGTCAACCTTTTGATTCCTAGAAAGCAGACCCAAGAATATTTTGTCAGAATGTATGCTGCATTTGACTGAGTCTTATGTTAATTTATTTTATTGACAGACTACCTATATTTTAGCATTCTATAATGGATTGTGATTTTTAATAAACCTTTATAGTTTTCTAATGTGTACCCTGTATCAATAAGGCTTATATAACTGATTATGCTGCTTGTTCTATTGATTACTTTGATTATGGTAGGGGCGCATTGCTGCATCTATTTTTGAGGTTAATACCGCCCTTAATTCTGCAAAGGAGCTTTATCTACTATCTATCAGATCAGATTATCAAAGATAACACTGAGGGGTGACTACATATATGTGTTTTTTTAAAAGAAGCTACCACGTTCACAACAAAAAAGAAGCTATGTCAACCCCGTACAGTGCCCTGTCGAAGAGAGAGGGAGGGCATGAAAGCGGGATAACAAGTGCCTGATGTTGAGTTAGCACATGGGGGTAAGCTTAAATGTGAACTGCCACCAAACATGGGCAAAGTATGAAGAGGCGGGTATCGTTTCTACATGAAGTGCAGCTGAAATAAGACAAAGTGCACTTCATGAGAAAGGTGTTAAGGGGCAGAGCACAGACCCTACACAACTACTACTGAAATAAGTGAAGTGCCCTATGTGGCAGTCAGATGTTCAGAGGCAGTGAGCTGTCACTTACACTGAACCGGGCTAGCTGCTAAAGTGTGCAGGCCCATGGCCCAATGCTGTATTCTATGGTGGGCAGAATCAAAACCTGAATGATACAATGACTGACCAATCATTGTGGAAGCTAACTGAAAGCCTCTGTACATGTATATGTATGAATTATTTAGGATTCGTTTGAGAAAAGCAGCAGGTCTTGACTAATGCTAGACCTACTTTAACATGAAGTATATTTAACTTATATATTTCATACGAGGCTATTGAATACCCCTAATCTGGCGTTGACTTACCATTTGGAGTGCTGTAAGGGTTTCATACCTAGTTGCAGAGATCTCTGTGTGACCTGCAGGAGTTGTTTAATTTAGTCATACAGCTCAAGAAGGTAATGTTGCTGGTTTCAAAGATATAACACAGATGTACATATAATCTGTAGGGGGCAGCTGTACGACCATCAGGGTTTGTGACTTGCAGATTGCGATTTTTAGCGACTCGCAGTTTGCAAGTCGCAAAACTCGATGTACAACAGTGTCTGAGACACTCTTTGCGAGTTCCAAATGAGTTGCAACAGAGTTGCCTTTTTATTAGGCAGATTGCAATTTGCGACCCATTGGGAATGTTCGGTATTTAAAGGGATGATGGCCTGCTGGGATCAGCAGAGCACCATGTCTATAACTGCTTTTTTAAAATAAAGCAGTTTCTTTATTTTTTTTTAAAGCAGCCCGTTTTTCTTAAAGGAAAACGAGATGCTTTTCAACGATAAAAATGGAAAGATTTCTTTTAATTTTTTCAGAGTGGGCAGTTGTCTGTGGAACCACTGCCTCTTCTGAAAAAATGTGGGTGCCCCCATTCACAAAGGGGACCCCTTCCTGTTTGCGAATGGCTTATCACCAATTTGAAATTAAACCGGTAAGTGACCTCAGTTAGTCTTAAACTACAGCATTTCAGGATAGTCTACCTGTTATACTATACGCTAGAACGTATCTCTAAGTGGGTAACGTCCGGAGCCCCTCATAAATCTCATTGCCTGAAGTGCAAGTTGTGTGCAGCAGATTTGAAGCATGTGTTTTCTGATTGTCCAATGCTTAAGCAATTTTGGGTGGATCTATCCTCTCTTCTTATGGAATGTTTTGGTAATGAATTCCAACTAAACGATAAAAAAATCCTTCTGGGGTATAGGCAAAGGTATACGGGTTACAGAGGGTAATTTGTCTTGATTATTATTGTAAGTGCCTGCTTATGTATAGCCAGAGCTTGGATAAATCCCATTGCACCTACCGTCATTGAATGGTGGGCAATACTGTGACAGGTTTATGAATCCGAAACGGCCTTGGCTACTGTTAGAGGCCCACGCTCTCTTATAAAGTTAAAAAAAATCTGGTCCAATATTCACTCGGAATAGTCCTGTGTTAGAAAATCTGCACAAAGTATGTAAAAATGTGGATCCATCTGCTTTGGAGTTTCTCTAAGTCTTTTTCCTAAATATTTCTTTGTTCCCTGCTCCATTTGATTTTTGCTTGCAAAATTGTGAATATTTATCAAGTAATTAATGAGCTGTACATTATATAATCAACAAAAGCGTGTTGGTCCTTCTTTTCTGTTGCTATATATGCTGGCTCCAACAGAAAAGAAAAAAAAATTAAACAAAAAGAAAAGAAATTGATGGTAAACTGGGAATGTTTTGCAACTGCATTCATGGTCACAAAACATCCCTACATACCAGTGTGACTCACTATGAGGAAGGGATGCCCTTGGCAATCCCCATCCTAATAGCGACCTGCAAACCGTATTTTGCGAGTCTGTAATAGCTTACCGACTCCAAAATAGGGTTGGTAATTTGAAAACAACGGACCAGTAAAATGCGTCATACATCTGGCCCTAAGTTCTCTCTACGGCTAATCCAGCCTGCAAGATGGGTCAGACATTTTAGCCCTTCTGCTGATATTGGTCAGGTACACTGCTTTTGAAGCCTTGGAGCCCCAGCCCAGCCTTTCATTCTTCTAATAAGGATAATGTTCAGATACTGATCAGCAACGTTCATTGACCGTTTTAAATTCGGACATCCAGCAATGCAATACAACTGTCTGTCAACAAAAGGGCCTGCTGGGCACAAGTGGGCGATGGTCTAGTACAGTGAATAAGAATTTTAGTCACATTCCCGAGCATAGTTGGCCCAGCCTGGTAATACAACACAATGCATTTGCTGGCGGTGATTCTCTAATTACGTGGAATGCTGCACAATTTGTCTTCACAGCTGTAGCGTCCAGCTACCAATAACCACAGACACCTTGGTTTAACTTCAGGAGCTTTATTCAGTACATCCAACTTACTCAATGTCCCTACTCTAACCGACCAGTTCCTTTCCCCGGCTCCTCCTGTTCCTGCGCCTCCTACGACTCCGCCCCCCAACCACTAGACTACCTCACACAGCTCTACATCTCCCCCTTTCTTAACAAAGTGAGCTTAATGTCCTCAGTGTTCGCAGTTCTTCAATCCACCACACGGGTTGGCGGACGGTCTGTTCTTCAAGCCTCAGTAGCGTCGAGTCAGTGGTGGGTTTGGCTTTGGTCACTCTTTCCGGTGTCTTGATCAGGACGTTCTTGACCACAATGCGTGTGAGCTGTTCACTCTCACGGTCTGCAGTCATCATGTTTCCTTCTAGTGGTGTGACAGTTGGTTCGGGTGCTCGGTCCCTTTCATGAGTGGACAATGTTCTGGTCCTTTTATGGGCACCTGCGTCTACCCTTGCCCCCTCTTGTCTTGTCCGGTCGAGGGCGACACTGTCGTCCACCTCTGGGTCATGCACATCAGACAGTACGGTATTATCTGACGAGACTGTCTTGGTTCGGTTCGGTAGCTCATGCACAACCTCGGATTGTCTGACGAACTCGTTGTCTATCTGTGCATGGGCATGTTTTTCACTCATCCGATGATCTCTCTCTACTGACATGTCTGGCCTTCTCTGCGGAATGGCTGGCAGGTCCCTTCCCGTCCGGTGACTAAGGTCCACTGTCTCTGTTTTCCTTTTATAGGTCCTTTGAGTCAGCCTTTCGGACCCCTTCAGGGGTGACGGTGTCTGGTCCATGTCCGGATATGTTTGTGATTGACATGACAGATTGTCTTGTGGCGTGGCTGAGTAATTAGAGACCTTAGTGTGTGTTACGTTGCTCTTGACAGGAAGGGTGCCCTTTGGTTCTATGGCGCGTTCGGGTGGTTGACGCCATGGCTGTTGGCGGGACCATGACTTGGTCAACTCACGGGATCGAACAGCTGTGCTCTCTGGGTCAGAGAAGTCTCTTGTTGACCTCCAGGATCGGACGGACGCGCTCTCTGAGTCAGAGGAGTTCCTGGCCATGGACGTGCTTTCTGGGTCAGAGAAGTCTTTTGTCGATCTCCAGGATCGGATAGATGTGCACTCAGTGTCAGAGAGATCCTTCTCCCCTTTCCTTCTCCAACGTTTCTCTGAAACTGTCTTTGGTAATGGATTTTTGAAGTCCGTAATCCATGGCGAATTGTTCTTCCCCTTTGAGTTGTCGTTGAGATGTTTCTCCGTGTGCCTTTGTTGGAACGTCTTCAATGCCGTCTCATTTGGGAGGTTGTTTGATGATCCTGTGCTTGTTCCTTGTGCTTGATCCCAAGCTTTTGCCTCATTGTCTTCTTGTTTGGTTCGTTGTAATGGAGGATCAGTCCGTCTTGTGCGACCTGTTTCTCCTTCTCTCTTGTTGGATGCTCCAACACTTCTGATTTGAGTTGTATGTGTTCTTCGGCCAGATGTTTCCTTGGACTCGTCTTCACTGCTTGTCGACTGATGTTCCTGCGCCGACTTCCGGTGTTGACCAGTGCGACCCCTTCTTCTATGGTTATTCTTTCTCTCCCACTTGCTGTGCCGGATGCCCTCTTGTCCAGGGGTGCGATCTGTCCCACTTGATGCTCTTTCCCCATCAGAGCATTGTGTGTCATACCTTGAGTGACTCCTTGAGGAACTCCTGGGAGGTGAACAACTTCTTGGAACGGTCTTTTGGATGGTCGACTCTGGGTCATCTGACTCCGGGTACTCCTTGGTTGACTTCGAGTGGTCGGATGTTGAGGAGTCTGACCCTGAATAATCTGTGTCACTTTCTTTGTCACTGTATCTTTCCCGTTGTCTTTTTGCTGGTCTGCCTTTCCTCTCTCTCCTTTCAGTTCTGTTTGTTTGCTGAGTTCTATCTTCCTCGGTATCTTGATGGTTTGCGCTTAGGTGCACGTCCTTCAATCTTTCTCTTGCTTTGATTTGCATTCCAATTTCGGCCTTCTTGATGATCTCCTTTAACGACCAATGCCCTTGCAGAATCTTACGCTTTGTGTCAGGGTTTGTGCAACCTTCAACGATCCGAGGTCGAACCGCATCCTCATTTGTGAAGGTGTTGAAGTGGCTACCTCGTACCATACTTTGCAAACGAGTGATGAAATTTGGCAGCGGTTCGTCTGGCTCCTGCCGTGCTGTATTGAAAGCTATGTGATTATGATCCACATCTGTCTGTGCGTTGAGATGAGCACAGAGCTCCCTTTGGAGTCTTTTGTAGATTTCTGTGTCCTCCTTGGAGAATGTCCTGATTGGGCATCGGCCCTCCGGACCCACCAAATGGAGGAGTAGTAGCAGACACTTCCTCTCTCTTTGCTCACCATTGGCCTTTAAGAAATCTTCTAGTGCTTCGAGCCACCGGTGTCGTTTGAGATCCGAGATCCAATCATCAGTCTGCATCGCCGGGGGCGGTACTTCACTGTATGGAGTGACCCGCCGTGCTATGTCTCCACCCGCCATGAGAGAGGGAGATTCTGGTCAAGGTCTTTGGTTTGGTCGTTTGCTTAGAGATTGATGGTCTTTGTAACCAACGAGGTATGCGTCGGCGAATGAGCTTGGATGGTTCTGCTCTCTCCGGGGCCCTCCTCTGGGTCTTCTGCAGTACTGTCCAGCAGCACTTCCCTCTTCGGCGCTCTTCAGTTGACGCTCAGTGTCGTTGTTATCTGTCTCTTGCATTTGCTAATGCGTGTTCCATTGCATTCACTACTGCGCATTCGTTTGCGTTTCTCAATGTCCACGTTGCCACCCGTGCTGACATGTATGGTAAGTAACTCTTGTGGTTGCCCGTGCTTGTTAGTTGATTTACTCTTGTGTGTGCACGTGCTTGTTCTGTTTCAGTTGCCACGCCGTGTTTATTGTTGCTCATGCGTTGTTATCCACGCTTGTGTGTTTGCCTTGCCACTGCTTGTTTGACCTTCGCCAATGCTTGTTCGGCCTTTGCCAGTGTTTGTTTGGTCTTCGCCAATGCTTGTTGATTTGCATGTATCAATGTTTGTCTAATTGCATGAATAACTGCTTGTTTATTTGCATGTACCAATGCTTGTTTAATCTTGGCCAATACTTGTCCTTGCATGCACCAATGCTTGTTGTTTTGCATGTACCAATGTTTGTTGCTTTGTTCTTGCCAATATTTGTTCACCTTCTGGCTGTTGCCTGACTCCAAGATGGCCGCCTATACATCACACAGGGTACGTCCCAGAAATCCGCCTGACTCAAAGATGGCCGCCGCTATGGGAATCTCGTTTCCCACGAGATCTCAGTCTCATTCAAGCCTCCAGACACACGTCTCGGCACTCACCGGCAGCCGATTTCCAGGCGGAGAGCACTTCCAGACGCGCATCTGGGCATCCACGTGGCAGGTAGGATCGGGGTGAGCTCCCGACCTCCGTTTCTTCAGCTGCCTCGCCACTCCTCACGCATCGGGGGTGAGACCCGATGCCGGCCGACTCGGCACTTGTCCTCCGGTGACTCTGCAGGGGTCACTTGGCTTCTGGGACCCCTTCCACTTTACGGGTCACTTCACGAGGGCTGGGGTGGGCTCCCAGTACCTCCTTTGTTGTCGGCGTCACTGGGGGCAAGTCCGACGCTTTCCTTTGGCGCGAAAGCGTCTTTCAAACGCCGGCCATACAGCGCTTGTCACCGGGCTCTCGGGGCAGCGTCCTCGACATCAGGGGACTCCGGTCTCGATCTGGGGTGCTGGACAGGGTCGGAGTGGGCTCCCGACTCCTGTTTTCCTAGGATGCCAAGTTGCACGCATCCAGCGTGACTCGCGCTTTCGTCGCGAAATGCCTTCATATATCGAGCGTTGCAGCGCTCGCTGTCAGGACTCTTGGGGATCCTCAGCGTCTCTGGGGCCGAGGTCACTTACTGCCGACTTCCTCTTTTCGGCGCCCACTTGATTCAGCAGCGGAGCTCGCTCCTCGACGCTGCGGGGACAGGGTGGCTTTACGAGGTGCTGTGGCTTGTGGGGTTTTGCTCATCCCACCTTCGTCGCCAGCTGTAGCGTCCAGCTACCAATAACCACAGACACCTTGGTTTAACTTCAGGAGCTTTATTCAGTACATCCAGCTTACTCAATGTCCCTACTCTAACCGACCAGTTCCTTTCCCCGGCTCCTCCTGTTCCTGCGCCTCCTACGACTCCGCCCCCCAACCACTAGACTACCTCACACAGCTCTACAACAGCCTATTCAAACCTTTACAAAAACTGAAGAAACAAGGTCACTTGCAGCAGTTGATGCTTTTGCTTTAAAGAAAGGGAAATTAATTTGAAAATGCCTGTCCATACTCGCTCTGTTCCCTGTGAGAGGAGGTTCACAACGTTTGTTTGCACGAGATGGTCTTCCCTAACCTCTCTTTTGATCCACCTCTGAGAATGCATAGAAGAGTAAATTAGACTGCAATTACAAGGAAAGAAATAACATATATGGTTGTTTTCACATAGATAAGTGCTTTTTGATATTAAATGGAGCTAGCACATGCACCGTCACATCTTTTCCCTGGCAGATGTCTGCATCGGAAATATTGCCACCTTTGCACCCCGCCTTCTGACAGCCCTAAGCTCGGTTATCAAACTTCGCAATTTCAGAAGCATCAATTGAAGGCTAGAGGGAGCGACTGAGTTTCTAGCAGACGTCTCCAATGATTGTGGTGTGAAAATCAACCTTGATATTTGCGTGAGTAGTGTATTAAACTCCTCAGTCCCCCGGGGACGGCCATCTTGAATTGATGGTCTGCTAAAACTGCTTAGAGAGTGGACTCCAGGATGGAACGAGACTCCGATAAGCCCTGATGGGCTGGAAGCTCAATATACGACCGCGTCCAAGCAATTATCTGACTGAAACGCCAGGCTGAAAAGTAACTAGAATTTTCTACCACTGCAAGCCCAAATTACCCAGAACCAGTAAAAGTCACAGATGGATGCAAAAGCAAAACTACTCCAGCTACCTGTGAATGTGCATGGCATTGATGGAAAATTTTGCGCGTTTCCTCTTGATGCATCCTTCATTTAAAGATGAATGGCGTGTGCGATTGATAGGTAGCACTATTCAACAACTCAAATAGTGCAGCGGTACCAGGGTGCTCTGACACGGTGCAGGCTACCCAGGCTGCCTGAACAAACTGATGAGCAAATGTAATTTCTATTTTGAAATAACAGAAACCCAGATTCTGCCTTATTCGAAATATAGTAAGCCTCCTGCGGTACACCACCAAAAAAAATTAACAGCAATATGAACAATAACAGAGGTAGGAAACAGCAAGGATAATACAAAATTAATACTAGAAAATAACACTTAAATATTAATAATCATCATAATAATAATCGTAATGATAACAATGCCTTTTTTGCCCTTTGTTTATGGTGTTAATAGCAGATAATGCTTCTGAACTCTTAAGAGTGCATTCAACGCTGTTACATGTCCACCACACAATTATTGGTCTGATAATAATAAAAGTGTGTCTAATGAAGTGAAGGCAACTAATGGGTGTTCCGACGGGCTGTTCTTATCTCAACATTCCCTATAGTGTGCTAATTACAATAATGATCTGTGAACTGTACATCTACATGATTATATAACAGATAAATAGACAGATGAATGGACATATGAATGGGTAGATGGGTTGGTCAGTAAATTATTGGACATACTGACATAAGAAAGCAGGCAGATGGATCGATAGATTTGTAGGTGGACAGACAGGCACAGGAATGGACGCCTGAATGGATATATTTGCAAATGTTTAGAAGCGCCTAAACACTGCCTTGAAAGGCACGCAAAGGAAGCAAGGAGAGTAAATCTGCTTTGCAATGGGTCATGCCTAAAGTAGGCTTTTACAGAAAAAGTCAACAAACACTGGAAAGCTTTAAGGAACTGATCAGAACTGTGCTTTATGGCTGTGATTCGTCTCTCTTTCTCTCCCTGTGCAAATACTTTGACCTTTTTTAATGCTCATGGTCCCAAACCATTCATTCTTCACAGGCACTTTCGTTCCTGTCAAAAGGGATCTTTGGGCAAAGGAACATTTTTCCTATTCCCGCTATCAATAAATTCTGAGAATATATTTGTGAAGATAAATCGAAGGTGTCTTTACAAATTAAAGTAATCTCTCAAGTTGCCTCCTGAACTTAGATGCATATTTTCAAATTAAAGTCAAAAAGGTGATCGCGATGAGGCTTAAAGATTGTGCGGAAGAAGAGAAATATGCAGAAAATGAGTATTTTTTTCATTTCTTCTATCAAACTACTTGGTTTTGAAATCGCTCTTGCACTCAGATCAGTACGGGTCCATCCCTCCCATCAACAGTAAAATTCAGTTCCTTTTTTCTAAATGATTTATAATGTTCAATGTTCAAATAATCTTTATTTGGATAAGTATCCATAAAAGTACAAATCATCACCACCAATACTACATAAAAATATACAATCATCAAAGACACATTTAAAAATACATAAAAAGTAGGAAAATGGGGTTAGGCATTCCAAATTTAATATCATTAGTAGCATAGAGCCAAAATGCAAAAAATGACAAAAATTATGCAAATAAAGTGCTGTACATGCTTTTAACAAGCAGCAAAACTAGCAGCCGCATAGTGCAAAATCGCAAATGTATTAATTTAGGCAAATGTGCAAGATAAGCAATTGTCCATAGATTGAGTCCTATAAAGAACAACATACTCCATAAATAAAGTACTACAGTATACAATATGTCAATCAACAAAACACATTTCATAAAAACCAAATAATATAAATATGTGCCATATACGCTAAAAGTACAATGTGCGTATATGCTACGTATTTCAAGGATCGTTCATGGAAGCTCTAGAACGTACCACAGTTTGCTGTAAAGAACTTACTCGGAAAATCAACCCATCGTTCCCCAGCTGCAAAATTTCATGATATGCCAGATTAAAATCAGTAATGGCATGTGCCTTAAAATAAGGAAATAAATAGTGTTGGGTATATCTGACAAAAAATTTACAAAAAAGTAAAAAATGTAACAATGTTTGTTTACAGCCGGAGCCACATGGACAGCACAGCTTCTCTAGGTTATTATTAAAACCAAGGGGGAAACAAAGTGAGTGATACTGCCATCCCTAAGACGGAAAAGTAAACTCCTGTTCCATCTCCCAATGTTTTTCCTAAGATATTCCTGCGGCATATGATGTTCATTACCAGATGACACCAGGATAGGGATGTATCTAATAATTGATGGTTTACAGTACTCAATGACTCCTCTTTCCTTACGATATAAATCGTACAATGCTCCCCTCACTGTTTTTAAACTTATACCATCTGTTACTGATGGATGGAGAAAAGTGTGTTCCAGCTTCACACTTAATAGACTGTTTTTTACTGCAGCTAGCCAAGGTATGCTGCTACCCTTCTCGCATTTGAGGCAATCTGTGATTATCTCCTGTGTTAAAATCGCGGCGGGGTTGCTCCATAATTTTATCCAGAATAACGCTGGCCGGGATTTAATAAAATCCTCAACATAATCTAGATTCAGTTTTTTATGGCACATATAATTTGGCGAGGATATTTGTGACCCAAGAACTTTTCTGCAAAATCTATTTTCCTCGATTTGGATCCCGCGGCAATTCACATACCCCCACACTTCGGCACCATACGTAGCCGTTGGTACACATTGGGATTTGTAAATCTGTAGTAAGGGTATCACCACCTCTGCCTGTTTGGGATGTCGTAAACTAATGATGGAATTAAAAGCTTTTCCAAGTTTTTTTCTGCCATGGACTACATGGTTATGCCATGATCCTGTGTCTGAAAAGACTAAACCCAAATAAGAGAAAGTACTAGTGCATTTTAGGGAGTCATTTCCCGAAGTAATATAGTTAATGCAGTGTTTTTTTGGCCCACAGGACATTATATATGATTTTTTTAAATTGGTGCAAAGGTCCAGATCTGCCATGAAGGACACAAAACCCGTAAATAAAGTGCGCAGTGCTTTTGTTGTGCGGCCCATAAGGACCGCATGATCCGCATACATAAGTACGGGCAGCAATTTTCCATTAATTTTCAGTACATCACTTGTTAATTTGGACAAATAATTATGTAATTCATTTGTATGAAGGATAAAAAGTAGAGGGGCCAGGACACAGCCTTGTCTAACCCCTCTACCAATTAAAATGTCCCCAGAAACATCCCCTTCATTGCTTATCCTAACCCTTGGTTTCAAGTCTTTGTGCAAATACGCCAAAAATGAACAAGTGCCTCATCCAACCCATAATTTAAAAGAATCTCCCATAACCGTGATCTGTTAACAAAATCAAAGGCTGAGGATAAATCCATAAAACCCAAGTATAGTGGGAATTTTTGGGCAAACATATATTTACCCAATATGAGGTTTAGATTCAAACACTGTTCCACGGTCCCAACACTGCTCCTAAAACCTAGCTGACAATAATTTAAAATTTGGTTGTCTTCTGCCCAATTCTTAATGTTATTAAAAACAACCCTACCCAAAATCTTCAAATGTGTTATCTATCAAGGATATTGGGCGTTAACAGCTGGGATCAGATCTATCACCCTTCTTAAAAATGGGCACAATGATACTAGTTAACCAAGTATTTGGAATTGCTGTATAAGTTAAATTGTTAAACATTGCATAAAAGAGGGGACCAGAAGTCAGGTTCGGATTTAATAAGATTAATTGACAATCCATCGGAACCTGGTGCTTTGAATATGGCATCCTCGATTTCAATTATTGATAAAGCCACTTTTGCAACTGGGTAATAGCTATTAGCGGTCGATATAGGGGCTGTATATATATTTGCAAAATGCTCCTCCCAGGACTCGCTCAATATATTACAAGCTATGGGAGTGATGTTCATACCCATAGACCTCATGCCTTTTACTTCATTCCAAAAAACAGTTACATCTTTAAGTGAGGCGGCACAAGCAAGAGAATCCCACCGTCCCTTCAATATCTCATCCGAGCGTAATTTGATTACTTTCTTATAATACGCTCTCCGTGCCCTAACCAAGGTTATGTCCCTGGGTTTCTCAGCTAATGCTTCACAAAGTTCTCTGTTGGCCCGGGAGCAAGTGCTATCAAACCATCTAGGGTTCCTACTCAAATTCATAACAGGTTTTGTGATTTCATGTTTGATGCCAATGCATAGCCCGATAAATGAGTGAAAAATTTCTGTATCTGAATGGCTACTAGACAAGCACGTCTCCACCAATAGGGGGTAGGATTTTATTGTGCGTGCGAGTAGGGCTTTATTATCTATGCCCTTCCAAATCACTTTAAGTTTGTCGGTCAATGCCACCAGGTTCTTAGCCCGTATTTCCTTCCAGCTTATAAAATTATTAAAAAATATAATAATTGTTAAAATTGGGTTATGGTCACTATAACTAGTATCTAAAATCTCAGCCTTAACTAAACAATTTTCAAGAAAAGAAGATATTAAAACATAGTCTATGATAGATGAGCAGCCGCGACCTCTATAGGTAGGCAATGGGCCTGTGTCTGACTTATAGCCAACCTTGTCCATGACATTAATTAAGTCCCGGGTGAATAGGTAATTACACAATTCTTCCCCTCTTTTACAGGAGTTACCCTTACAGATGTAACAACAGAGTTATCAATTGTACTATCAAGTGGGCATTGAAATTCCCCCCTAAAAGGATTCCATCCAGTTTGCCATACCTCTGTTCATCTACCAGATAATCAATAAAATCAAACAAATTACTAAAATTCCTATTGGGTAACGATGTAAAATCATTATTATAAAAATTAAGTAAGCATACCCTAATTCCATGGGAATAGATCATAGCCTGAAAATTCCCATCATTTGTCTCTAAGGATTTTATACTACTCCCAGCTTCAATCTTTATCCATGTGGATAACCCCCCACTGGGTCGACCGGATTCAGGCCTGGGCACAATACTATTATAGCATACAAATCCCTCGAGGAACAGATCACTGGTACACCATGTCTCTTGAAACATTAAAATGTCGTACTTACTAACCCAATTGATCCACTCCGCTATATTCAGTTTGGATTTTAGACCCGCAATGTTCCAACTAAGTACCTTTAAGTTTTGGTCTAAAGATCCAAGTTCAGGCTGATAGCGATTTTACCTGGGAGATTTTTTGGATGATATCTAGAGACCTGGGTTCAATATCAAATGATTTATAATGAATTATATAATATTTATGATTTTCACTTTCCACACAGACTCTTCACATACTCTGATTATAGCCTTACCTTCTAAAATCTACTGTCACCCTTCGAGTTCAAGGTTACACTATCCAGGAGCATGCCTAGAGTTGGGTTATGTTCAGGCCTGGACTTTCCCTAACAGGCACCAGGCTTTTTCTTTTTCTTTTTATAGTTTTGACTGACATTTTCCTTGTTCTTTTATAAAACCTTTCATTCCGCCCAAAGATCTCAAACAAGCCACCCAATCATTGGTGCTGTCAAGATTGGACTATGGAAACGCAGTCCTCTCTGCACGGCTGCCAGATTGGTCACCGGAATAAAGGCATTTGATCACATCTCTCCTGCACTCAAAGAACTCAAGTGGCTACCGATAGAAATGTGGGCGACCATCAGAACAGCCTGCCTCACTCACAAAGCCCCACACACTGGCAAACCAGAATAGCTGGCTGCCAAACAAGCAGGTCAGAACAGGAGCCACAGTAGATCGAACACCCTACTACTCATACCACTGAAATCACGAATACATAAATACGCCGCCAGGTTCTTCGCCGGATCGATCCCTAGCGAACAGATCGGAGCAGCCAGAGTGCTGAAGTTGACACCTCACTCCTCTCTGATGCTGTGTCAACAAGACCCCGAAATGGAACTCTGCATCATTGACATTATTATTATTCGGAACATTGCGCTTTATTGTACTATATTTTGCTCTGTTTTGTTCTGCTCTGTAACTGAAGCGAAGTGCTCCGATACCCTCCTGTCAGGCTAGCGCTATATAAAACCTCTAAAATAAATAAATGGACTTCAAGCAAGCATCAGTACAAGTTGCATAACCACAAACAACATCATTACATGTCACAATATTCTGCAATAACTTGAATTATGAAAATCAGGCATTTGCATGACGGTAATAATCTGGAATACCCTAATAACAGGTGTGTATATGACAAAGAGCAGGTGTATATAACTTTTTTTGCGCCTAACGACTGATGCAAAGTATACACACCTCCCAAGTACAGTCGTGCCTGTGCATTGGGCACCAGGCGTATTTATGGTGAGGTGTCAGGGTGGAACCTAGATTTGTTACAGGGAGCCAGGCCAGACATGTTTCCTGTCAACAGTGCTTCAGGGCTTCATAAACAAATACTGCAAATCAAATTGTTTTAAAGGATGCTTGTCAGACCATTCATGCTTCAAAACTATTCACGTTTTAATCTGTTTGGTCCGATCTTCTTCAGGGCAGCCACGAGATGCACTGACATTTAGGGGTTCCGGGGGAAGGGAGATGAGGACTCAAATCATATGTTGGTGGAAGAGGTACTCCATCAAAACGGCAATGAAGTACCTTGGCCGCCAACATAATGGTCCGCCCACCTGATAGAAAAGCAGTTGGACATTTTGTGTAGCCACAGTGGAGACTTCTCCGTCTCTGCCATGGTTAGACCGGTATGTCTGCCCACCAAATTTAGATCAGAAGGAAAACCCAGAAATAAGGGGCAGTAAATACTGCCATTTGCTCACTTCAACATGGTATATAACCCCAGGGCGAGGGAGGGGGCAATGTTTTCTTTATTTTTAAAAACCAAATCCTGCTTTCGGGTTTTGTTTGTGACAATAAAAAAAAGTTTCATACGGCCCATAACGTTTGACAGAGCAGGCTGGGAAAGTTACAATGCATTGATTGGAGCCGCTTTGACTGCAGTTCCTGTCAATGCGCAAAATGTCTGCGAGCCCGATGGACCTTTACAAATTTGGAAGTCAGGTACTCCGCCAGGCCGAAGGAGTAAAACACTCCGTCGCCCTGGAATAGTACGGCTCAACCACCAACATACAAATCGGGCCCTAAGACTCTTAATTCAACATTCAAAACAGTGCATTTCTTTATAATGTAACCATTGAAAATGCATTTCAGTCTATTGTACTCAGTTATACTACTGCATTAAATGAGAGTGGATCTTTTTGTGAATACTGGAACTTTTGTAACACTTTTATTATTGCATGCTCTCCAATTTCACCTTTCTTCCATTTGAAAAATGTCACAAGACATCTTTCTTGACGTCACCGTAATCTTTTTTTATATACACACCTGTACTTTTTCCACATACATTTCCCTCGCTAATCTCGGGACCATCCATCTATTTTCAAAGTCATATTGAAAAAGAAGCAAGAAGAGTGCACATCTGATTTCATTGTCAACTAATAAAAAAATGGCATATACAGTTTTAGCGCAATGCTAACACACGTGAGAAATGTTAAGTCATACAATTAAGTGGATGCAAACCATTTGCATTGGCACAAAGGCTTTGCAAGTGTGCCATGGGGACTAATACAAGAGTAAAAATGGGCTCCCATTCCCTGTATTGTTTGTCAAAAACAACCACAATTGGCGTGCTGAGGGCCCCTCTTACCTCTGAGCCCTGGTGCCACTGCACCTACTACACTATTGATAGCTAAGCCCCTGCATGGGCAAAGGGAAAATGGAAAATAACTATTTTGATAAAGCCGATAATTGCATATTTCTAAAACATTGCTTGCAATACTAAAAAGTTTGCACACCAGCACAGTTTACCTCTCTCATTGCTATCTCTACATCAAGTGATGTTAGCGTTGTTGCTGCCAGTCTTGGGAGGGAGAAGAAGCTAACCATGGAACGGACACCGACTTTACACTTGGTTCGTTTTCAGACATTGACTGTCTTGAGATGGGTTGAGCACTGCTTTAGTAGGGATGTTCTTGTGCAGCTCTTTGATATTCCTGTTGAGTAGATGACTGGGGGCTGCAGGCTCTAATGCCCCCAGTCAGGCACCCCACACTAGTGTTGAGTTATATTACAGGTTTTTTATATAGCGCACGTACAGCAAATGGTTTCATGGCGCTGAGGTCCAGGAGAAGCTGCTGCAACTGGGATTTTAGCCATATGCTTGTCAGAACAACCAGATCTTTAACTGTTTCCTAAATGGAGCAAGGGACCAATGTCCAAAGGGAGAGAATTCCAGAATTGGGGAGCCAGGACCGCAAACCTTAGTCCCCCATATTTTTACCGTTTGGAGGACAGGATGACCAACAAATTCAGATGGGAAGACTTAAGGTCCCAGACAGGAAGACAGTGCTGAATCGTGGAGGATATAAATGCTGGACTATTGCAATGAAGAGCCTTAAAAATTATGCACCCCTGCTTAAATGTGCATCATTTGGCTACTGGAAGCCAGTGAAGTCTGACCATTAATGGCATAACGTGGTGCCGTTTAGGCTGATGAAAAATCAGTCTGGCTGCCTTGTTGTGCACTAATTGCAAATGTTTAAGTTGGTATGCCGGGATGCCCACATACAGCGAGTTGGCATACTCAATACGAGAGATGACTAAGGCCAACACAACTTGAGTCAGGGCTTCAGTGGTAAAGCATCTACTAATCTTCCTGATCATATGCAGCTGGAGGAAGCAGGAAGAGACCACTGTCCCAGTCTGGGCTTTCACCGACAAGTCATTGCTAATGGCCAGGGGCGTAACACAGGCCCCTGCAGCCCCCACGGTGTGGGGGGCCTCAAGCTCCAAGGGGCCCCCTCGGCACTGCTCTCTGGCCGGAGAGCTCCTGATTGAGCTCGGAGGGGGCCCCTCTACATGCCGTGCAGGGAGGCCCTATCACTTTTTATTATGCCAGTGCTAATGGCGATGCCCAGGCTTTTAGTTGAGCATGCCGGAAGTGGAGGGGTTCCTAGTTCGGATGGCTAGAAGTTGGAATTCCAAGGGTTAGCTGTCCCGCCAATAAGGATAAGCTCTGTTTTATCGGGATTCAACTTCAGATGGTTTCTATTCATCCACTCGCTTATAAATCGCATAGTGGATTGGAAGTTGAGAAGAGACAAAGCCGATTGATTGAAATCAAACATCAATTGGAGGTCATCGATATAGTTAAAGGGTCCGATCTTCCTTTCTCCAAGGGAGCGGATCAGGGGCAATAAGTACAGGTTAAATAAGAGCAGTGAGAGAGATGAGCCTTGCGGTGCTCCACAAACCAGATACGTTTTTGGGGAGGAAATGTGAGCAAGACGACCAGCCTGAGAGGGATTGCTAAGAAAAGATACGATCCACTCGAGTGCCAGGCCCCGGATTAGACCACTGCTGACACGATCAGCCCAAAGATTGTGATCGACCGTGTCAAATGCTGCTGAGAGATCAAGAAGGACCAAGGCCTGAGTAGTGCCCAAGTCAGCCCCTTTCCTAAGTTCGTCCACAACAATAAGGATTATGTCTCAGTAGAGTGAGCAGGTCAGTAGTCGGCTTGGTGGGGGTCGAGAAAGTGAGAGCTTTCAATAAAAGAACTGAGGCTACTAGCCGCATGAGCTTCTGTGACCTTAGCCAGGTAAGGGAGCAAAGAGATAGGGTGGTAATTTGTAAGAACTAGGGAGACTGCCCCAGGTTTCTTTTGAATTGGAACAACTTCTGCCTCTTTAAAAGCGTTTGGGACAATGCCCCAATTGAGGGAGTTATCGGGGACTGAAAGGGGGGGTCTGGACAGATAAAAAAGGCTTCCTGTAATATGTGCGGAGGGCAGCAATTGGTAGGGGAGCCGGAATTAACCTTGCCCAGAAGAGGAAAAAAGACTTCCTTGGAAATGAGGGGCAGCTGGTCTAGTAATAAAGGGTTCGTACAAATAGCTGGTGGATCGGCTGGATAGGTATTAGTAGGGATGCTAGCTTGGATATTGGTAATTTTATCAATAAAATAGGTTTTGAGGGAATCACATAGGGCTTGCATGGGAGCATGCTGTCATCCTATCCGCCTTGGATAGTTCATCTACAATAGTAAAACTGTCCTTGGATTTATTAGCAGAGTTTATAACTCTATTGGAAATAAAGACAGCCTTGGTTTGCAGGTTAGTATTTTTGTAGTCTTTTAACTGTGCCACAAATGTCTCTTTTTAGTCTGGAGAGTAATTACGTCTCCAGCTATGTTCAGCTTGACGCAGGGCAAGTTTCTTAAATTTTACCTCATCGGAGAACCAACGTTGTGCTTTCTTGAGGTCTGAGTGGTTCAGAATAACAATGTGAATAGAAAAGAATAGGACATGTCTAACTCTGATGGGACCTGTCAAGCTGCCAAGAGAGAGAACATGCATACTAAAGCTGCACATTTAAGGACAGTTTAGTAACACTACTATACATGAGAGCTTGCAGTCCATCTAAAGAATCCAGTCTCTATTTTTCCTACCTATTACAATCTTGTGATGACATCACTAGTCAGCTGTGATAAGAACATGATGTGTCAGAAAAAATCAAGAGTGCTTGAAGCATATACTGCTGTTCTGCCAAGTCTACATAATCCTGTTCTCTTAAATGTCAAAACTGCTGACTCCATTCCATTCAAAAAGCGTTATTCGATTTTTTACAATCATAAAAGCATATACAACCAGCAATACATCAGGAATACAGTTTAAAACAGATGGCTGGCAGGAATTCATATAAAACCCAATAAAAAAGATTTAAGATCAATAAAACCACAGGTTAAAAATTTAAAACATTGGATTTATCGACGTTATATATGTACACTATAAAAATAATTAAATCAAATCAAGGACAAAGAGCAATTTGGCGCGCCCTCAAGATCCAAGCCCAGCCTAGGACTCCCCGAGTGGCTCCTATTTGTTACTTAGCCTCTTCCATGGTGGATCCCCATACTCAGCCCCCAAGGAGCTGGAAACCTCAATAGAAGCACCTCCTTCTCACATTATGACCCACCAGTAACCGCTTCCCCTCTGGTACAAATAATGGCCAGTCAATGAAGAAAACCAGTTGCCTCTCTTCTAGATTTAATTTAAATGTTATATGAACCAATACATATACTGTGTGTGCCTATATATATCCCCCCCCACATCGAAACCAAAGCTTCACTAAAATACAACTTTCATTCCTAACCCCCTGACAAAGTTAGGAAGACCAAGCCTTGATTAGTGTAGCTCTCCTAAAAAAAGCAGATCTGTCTCGAATCAGAGAGTGTATTAATGCTTTCAAGCAACACTGGCCAGCTGCACATTGAGGGTCACCTATAACTGAGTGTTAACACTTAGAGCTGAGTGCGACTGGTTGATGCTCTGCAGCAGGACTCCGGCACTAAAGCTCTGCTTGGGCTGCATTACAGATCAGCACGCAGGAAATGTCAAACTGGAACATCAATACTATGAATTAAAACCAGTGCTCTGCTAAACACGTACAAATAGGGGTTCATTCCATATTAACTCACAGACAGTTTTGGCAGGCAGGCCCCTGCTGGCATCTGCCATTCTGCAAAGATTCCATTTCTATGGCAACACAAACTGAAGAGCTAATTATGAGTTTATTTAGTATCTAGAAAACTAAAAGAGAACACAGACAACAAAGCAGCACAGTTTACTAACAGTAAAAAGTCTCATTTTGGTAGCTTCCACTGCAGAATTCATTTATAGTATAGACAATTTTTAAAGAACCTCTTGAGACACAAACACTTTGTAGCACATTTTGAATTTACTACACACGGCCTGCCACCTTTCCCTTAGTAACTGCACGTCAGAGTGCTGTAGTCTAAACCGTTTTATGGCAATGTTATCCTGCATTGATTTACAAAGGTTGCAGTATCTTCACATTTCCATGGTAACCACTGAGCATGCAACATTTCCGATTTAGATTCACTGTATGCAAATGTACCTCGTGTATATCCTGAAGCATGGAACTGACCCCCTGGACGTAAAACACAGCACCTATTCGGGTGCAGTCCACAGCTTTCTTCCATGAATTACTTGGGATCAACAAAGCGTGCACTAGTTAGCACAAGCAGTTACACCATACATTTGGAAAAAATCACTATGTATTGTTAGTGCAGGGATCTAAAACCCTAGGCCAGCAACCCTGGCATCTGTTTTAATTGTGTGAATCAATGCTCAGCTTGCAGCCTAGCAGACTTAACACCAGCATCTTTCCCCCCAAGTTAACACTCTCTCACATACAGTCGCTATTGACCTGTAGAGAGAAACATTAATAAGAGGAACAGAAGGTCTACCAGAGTCTGTATCAAGTGATTCGTATTAATGGCGTCATATTTCAATACCACGCGACTATCTTTTGGAGAAAATTCAACCGAAATATAATTGTAACTTGCACTGTAATTCATCTTCGAGCAGCAGTAGAACATGTTTATTCGCAAATGCATTCATTTCAAATCATCGAGGAACTGAATTTGAATTTGGCAATAACGAAGTCTGCATCATACGTCAATCATAAAACCGAAACAATCTGGAACATTTTAAAGTCAACAATACCCCTTAGTTAGTTGTACAATGAAATCATACAAAAGCCTACACACTTCACAAATCAAGCACGATTACAAATCTAGTGATTACTGACGATTCACGTTCAAGCACAAGATGATCTGCTGAGCAGTCTTTCGATGGCATATTCCATCTCAAAAGAAAATCAGATACAACATTTGCCATAAATTGGCAGCTATCGGTAAACTTGCATCATCAGCCAAAGGACAACATCGCTGCCATTTCTGCCAGCAAACAACAGAAAAGCCTACCTTACAAAAGAGCCTTTAACAACAATCTTACTGAAGAGGCTGAGTTTTGCTTTCCTCTCGCATGCATGGCTGTTGCCTGCATGATCAGAACCCTTCACGAACTACTGTAAACCCAGTTGTGGGATGGGGGGAGCGAGGAGAACAGTTCAAGACAGAAACAGCACAGGAAAATAAAAAAAAAAACACTTGTTGCAAATCTCAGCTGTGAGGGCACACAAATCAACCAAATAGTCAGCATGCTAAGGAGGCTGCCGGGTCCTTCCGGACACACCACCCAAACACAACAAACCCCTCTTTCTCTCATCCAGCACCCGTAACCCCCAACAAACCCATCAAAAACGTAAAGATCTCACCATTTTCTTTGCACTCTTCCGGGGGCTTAGCCTTTTTCGCAAGTCGGGGATCCAGCCATGATGTCGTCTTTGTGTTGTGACTGAAAAGAAAAGAGACGTCTCTGAGCAGGAATCCACTGAAAGGATTCACAATTGTTCAGCGCAGAACAAAAAGTGGTTCATCCCGGCAAAATTGCAATCGATAGGTTTGATTTGCTTACAGGTTCTAATTAGGTCTGAAGGAGGTTGCGAATAATTGTGCAAGGCAGCTGTATATCTGCAGCCTCAGCTGCCTCTCCTCAAAGCAGCTCTTTTTCTCAGAACCAACTCCAGCGTTGCCAAGTTCGCCTCATTGAAAATGCACAAACTCATCCGGAGCGAAAGGGAATTTAGAACAGATACACTTGCTTGCATTTGGGTGGGTGTTGATTCCAGCCTCCCCCATACCTCAAAGTGCACGGAGACAGCATCCAACTCTTTTATTTCTAATATTGCCACTTATTGCTGAAGCGCGAGCTGAGTTATGGCAAAGCGCGACAGGCGCAGACGCGACAGGCGCAGACGCGTTCCCAGTGGCTGCGTGTTCCTGTGAAGTCTACGTTTGCAAAGAGGCTGATTCATGCACCAGTTTGATTCGTCAACCATGGTCTGTTTCATGTATAGTCTATTTTACCCCTGTTGCTAAACTGAGATGTGATTTCGAGCACGAGCGCTGAATAGAAAAAAGGCTTTCGACTGAGATTCTGAGAAGGGATCTTTCAGCTAGAAACAATGACCCAATCGCTGAATTTATGCAAATCACCTTCCGGCATGCTGCCCTTACACAATGTAAGTGCTCAGAAAAGCTTGCCGCAGTGGCATCGGAAATGAGCTTCTTCCACCCATGATACATAGCACTTTTCCCGCTCCCTCAACCAGTATCCTACCATAAATCCAAGTCTAGGCTGATATAAGCGACCAAAGAATGTTATGATGATGAATGAGTTTAGCAGCTCACCAAAAATAAATCATTTCATCACACAGAAGCAGTCTGATATTTCAACGTTAGTTTCTCAGTGGAGGATAGTGGGGCATATTACCAAGCAATAACGATAATTATCGCTATTGCTTGGTTAGCGCGAAAAATGTACCGCTGAGCTGCGGCGATTTTTACCGCAAATAAACCTTGGTATTACCAAGGTTTATCGCAAATGCGATAAAAATCGCCGCAATGCATGAATATTGCTGAAAATTCAGCGATATTCATGCATTACCGAGCTAATGCTCTTAGCCATGTTATCCACCTCCCATTGGATAACATGGCTAAGAACTGCTCTGGGCAGGTGTTAGCTTTTGGAGATATTCGCGCTTATCGTGAATATCTCCAAAAGTTGGTAATAGAAGATAGCGATGTTAGCAACTGTTTTCAGTCGCTAACATCTTGGCATGCCCACTTTGCATGTCATTAGTGATAAATATCACTGACATGCAAAGTGGGGCCCAAGATGGTCGCTATCTTCTACTATCTGTCGCTAACTGGTGTTAGCGACAGCTAGGTAATAGGGAGATAATTTTATCTCCGCTTTCTTGGCTTTTAAAGCCAAAAAAGCAGAGATAAACCCCCTTGATAATATGCCCCTATGTTTGTTGAGGTGATCACTTCATTTTGGAAAATAAGTATGCTTAGTTGAGCTCAGCTCACACGTTCTGTGAAACGTCTTACCCCTTTTTAAGTTCTCAATTTAAAGTGTAATCTGGTGCTCTCTTAATACTACCACTTTGCCCTAAGAAGCAATCCACTGGTTTTGTATCCATAAGTTAAAGAGACACTCATGATAAAATTATTGAATTATTTTTTTTGAGAATTTCTGGTACAAAAAACAAATATACAATTCATTGTTCCATAAAAATGAAACATTATCATTCAGATTTAGAAAATATATGGCTTATAAAAGGCCGGATCAGGTGGTAAAAACATATATAACATGATACTGTTTTTCACTAAAGGTTGACGGGATAAAATACCTGATTAATAAATTTTTAAAAGAATTTGGCACAAGCCATGCTTATAAAAATCACCTCAGTTCTTACAGTTAGTACATAAAACCGGCACAGTTAGCATTTTAAAGTCTTGATTCCCTCCACCTTTTAAGTGGTGCCCAGATATTCCTACCCATTTCCCGGGTTTTTTTGCCCTTATGATCATATAGACAGGATTCTATAATTTGCATTCCCAACAATCTGGCGAGCCACATTTGGAAAGATGGAGCTATAGTATCATTCCAACCAGCAGAGATAAGAATCCGTAGTACCGCCACCGATATAAAAACCAGAGCTTCTGCTTCTTTCACCAACTCCAGTTTACAATCAGTGCCTAATAACATCAGGGTAGGGGATAGATCGATTTTAAGATCTAGCAGCCCCTCCCAGAACTTCATGATTTCCCTGCAGATTGGAACTAAAGTGTCACAGTAATAAAACATGTGCAATAGATCCGCTGGGCCAGAATTACACTTGGGGCATCTATCATCTTCCCTTACACCCCAAGCAAACAGCCTTGCTGGGGTTTGATATAGATTAAGCAATGTTTTGTAATGCTGTGCCCTCAAGTTAGAAGAGCGGAATAGTTTCTTATTTAAAAGTAGAGCCTTATCAAGGTCGGCGTCTGGGTCACCTAATTTCATCGCCAGGAAGGACTCGGTTTTCTCCAAGTCATCCTGTGTTCCTAACAACAAATAGTTGTATACTGTTTTAATCATTTTGCCCCCTTTTAATAAGTAATCAATCATTGTATTACCAGATCTCAAAGAGGTCCGAGGTCTACAGGCCGCCAGAGTTCGAACAATCTGGCCATACATAAACCATTGATTAGAGGCAATACTATACTTCTGCTGAATAGTTTCAAACCTGAGGATAGAATCCCCTTCCATAATGTCTCCCAAAGTCTTAACTCCCTGCTCCTTCCAGATCAGACAATTCCTGTCAGTGCCAAATTGAGGAAAAAGGCTAGAGTTCCATAGATGGAGGTAGGCATTTATCTTTGGAATATTCAGGGTCTTTTGGGCCGCATTCCAGGCCCCCCAGGCCCCTTCCAAAACCTTATACCGTGATCTCTTATAATATCGGCGCTCAACTTCACACATCAATAGACCCAAAGCCTTCTTCCCCAATAACAGCTCAAATATGGAGGGAGGACACTGATTACCTCCATTTACGCTATCCGAGCTTACACCTGATTGAAAAAGTGTGGTCATTTGAGTCAGTAGGCATGTCCAGTGATAGAGCCTAAGATTCGGCATAGCCAGCCCGAGGGAGTGACATATATTTTATAGAACGCCTGACCTTGCCATACTGCCAAATAAACCTTATGAATATTGATTCCAGATTTTTAATCACTCTCTCCTCTAAAAGAAGAGGTGTAGCCCGGAACAAGTACAACACTTTGGGGAACATTGTCATTTTTAACACATTCACCCTACCTATCAGGGATAGATGTAGCACATCAATTCTTTTTAAATCAGCCTCTATTGTTTTCATAAGAGGCAAATAATTGTCTGAAATAATCCTGTCAACAGAGGCGTTCACTCTCACCCCAAGATATACCGCCGAATCCCCATATCTAGCATCTGCCTTAATGATGTTTTTGGTACAGATTATTTGCGTTTTTCCCTCATTCAGTAAGTATCCTGACCGGCTGCCAAACTCCTTTGCTAATTGGGCCAGAATTGGCATTGCCTGCTCGGGGTCAGAAGTTATTACCGCCAGATCGTCACATAAGCCGAACAGTTTATTTACATAGCCATTAAGCACTACTGGAATCCTCTGAATTAGAGGATCGATATATAATGAGAAAAGGATCGGCGAGCAGGGGCACCCTTGACGTGTCCCCCTTTTAATTAGGATCTTATCAGAGCTCTCCCCCATTACTTGGACTCGGGCTACAGGATCTTGATACATTTCGATAAGAGCCCTCATAACATTTGGGCCGAAGCCTCTGCCAGCCAGTATACCCCATAGATATTTCCAAACCACGCGGTCAAAGGCTTTTTCCGCATCGAGGAGGATCATGGCCATCCTCCCCCGCGGCAGCATGAGCGTCAAACAGCGCTATAGCTCGCCTAGTGTGGTCAGTCGTGTCTCGCCCCGGAACAAACCCATGCTGCCATGGAGAGACAATACCGCCAATGACCCCCCCCAATCTCTTGACCCAAACCTTTGAATACAGCTTTGTATCCGCGTTAATGAATGATATTGGGAGGTATGACCCAGGGTTTTCCTTTGGTTTCCCTTTTTTATGAAACACAATTAAATTTGTTTCTTTCCAAGAGTCTGGTGTTATACCTGAATACAATATCCCGTTGAAAAGGTCCAACAACAGTGGGGCGATCTCAATTTTAATACTCTTCTATACCTCCAAAGGAATACCATCGGGGCCTGCGGCTTTGCCAGCGGCCAGCTCCTGTAATGCCGCCCTAATCTCACTCATTGTCAGATCCTTATCCAGCTCTTCTCTCCCCTGTTCATCCAGCACTGGCCCTCCACCCCAAAACTCCTCATTAATAGTACTAGAATCCGTCTCCTCATTATACAATGATTAATAAAAGTTTTTAAACACCCTTAGTATATCCTTTGGTTCGGTATATCCCTTGCCCCCTCCTGTATATTTTAATGTTCAACATTCTGTCCGATCTACGTTACTACCTTCGATCCTTTGAAACACTTGTATCTGAAGCTCGACTGTATCTTTACCCAGACCGAGCAGAAAACAAAACAAAACTTCATAGCACCAGAATATCTAATTTTTCGATTTTTCTCCCTTACCCCCCCCCCACTCCCCCATCCCTCATTACCTCCCCTCTAGCCCCCTCCTTCCCCCTCTGCACCCTACCCCCCCTAAACCCTGCACCCTCCCTTGTGAAGCGCTCAGACCTAGGTCTGTGTGTGTGATGATTTGCAGTGAAAACAGTGAGGACTGACTTAAAAAAGAACAAAAATAAATGTGTCAACCATGATACCTCTTGTTATATTAACTACTATCAATGAGCCGTACTTAACTACCCTTACCAAACTGTACTATAGGACATGCAAAGTAAATCATTGCCTACCTAAAGAGTCCAGATACTCTTGCGCCTTTATTTCTGATGAAAAGTACTGTGTCTGCCCTCATTGACTATTTTCAACTGCGCTGGATTTATAAGATAGGCTTGCGTTTTTTTCTCCTGAAAGGGCTTGATTAACTGTCTTAGTCTCCAGCGCCTCTCAACCGTCTTATGGCAAAAGTCTGGGCGAACAAAAAATGAAATCCCTTCACTAGACCTCTTAGGATCTGGCCTCGCTTTTTCCGCTATAGCAGGGGTCTCCAAACCGGTCCTGGAGGGCCAGATCCATGCCAGATTTTTAAAATTACTACATGTATCTCAATGGGGATATCCCAAAAATCTGGCATGGATCTGGCCCTCCAGGACCGGTTTGGAGACCCCTGCGCTATAGCCTGCCTCAGGATGAAATTGCCCAGGAAGATTAAAATTGCCCTTGGTTTATCCCCTTCCCTTGCATTGCGGCGTACTTTGAAGGGAGTCCGATGTGCCCTCTGTATTTCTCTGGACCAATTCCAACTAGAAAATACAGGAATGCAGACTCGAAGAGCTTGATGACATAGGCTCTAACATCCCCCCTTCTACTCCCTCAGGTATTCCCAGCACCCTGAGGTTATTTCGTCTGAGCCTGTTCTCCATATCCTCTAGTTTCCATTGAATATCAATTACCTGGGCACCTTGGGACTCAACTTTACTGGTAGCTGCGGCCACTTCTGTTTCCGTAGTGACTACTCTCTCCTTGAGGTTAGAGACTCTATCTCCCCCATTGACACAGGCCTTAGAAAGTATTCTGACCACGCTCTGCATCTTCCTCATTGCCGCTTGGGATTTGCGGCTGTCCTGGCGGGCTTCCTCCCTGTGTGCTAGAATTGCCTGATGGATCACCTCCAGGATTGGGGGTTGGGTTGCTTCCAACGTAGGGCTGCCCTGGAGTGGCATTGAGGAGGAATGATCCCAGCTTAGGTCTTGTTTTGGCTGCTCATGTGATTTTAAAATTGCAGCAGATTTTATTGCAGTCGCTGTAAGTTCTTGTTCAAGGTCGCTCTTAGACTCTAAATTACTGTCCCCCAAGTAAGAGCTTCGCTCATCTTCCTCTTCTGACCATTCCGCCCCTTCCGAGACGGAGAAGAAACACTGTCTGGGGTCCTTCTCTTTCTCTGAGTCCTGAGTACTCTTACCGCTACCAGTATCTGGGGGGCCTGAATTTCCAAATTCTTCCCTTATGGTCAGGTCGCCGTTATTTATTATAGAAGCTTTGGGGGTCCATTGATCCTGTTGGCCCTTTGTAGCAGCCAGGTTACTCTGCTCCTGGGGAGAGCTGTCTCCACTCCCTGCATTACACATATCTGATTGCTCTGTCTTATCATCGCCAGCGTTTTTTTCAGCAGTTGCCGGCCCCAATTGGATAGCCATCGGCTGATCTACTGGCTGGGAATTTGCCTAGGCAATACCTATTGTAGGGTGAGACTCTGGAATACAACCAACATCCTTCCCTGGAGTGGGGGTTTGCATTACGCCTTCACCAGCATGGGTAATTAGCCCCTGCTTTGAACCTGCATCCTCTTCAGCGTTAACCTCCTCCCCCACTTCCATAGCCGCCACAGTCTTTGTGCCTTTCTCCTTACCGCTTCTTGAAAATAGCTCTGCAATTGAGGCCGAGGCGTGGTGAGTCCTGACCAATATCTGTTTGCTTTTTTTTTGCCGGTTCAACAGGGGGCATCTGCGTACCCCACAGTGTCTCTTCTCCATTGGGTATCCCCTCCTCAATTTCCACCTTCTTTCGAGCTGCCGCTGCAGCCTTTGGATCAATTTTTGGTGCCATAATGCCTTTCTGCCTCTGCAAACTCCATAAACTCTGCAGGCACCTTTCAGCGAGTCTTTCTTCCAGGCGGCTCAGTCTGCTCCGCTTACTCGCGCCCGCTCGAATCCCTCGGCAGGAAGAGAGGAACGCTCCAACGAATGCTGCAGACTGTGAAACCGAGCTCGGCGTCCCCAGCCAAAACACCCGACAGGTACAGGCAATTAACATTGAATCCTTCGGTTATTCAAAATCTGATTTTAGGGCTGTTGGTGTACGGCTAAAAAACGAGGTTTTTAGTATTAATCCATGTCCTTACTGCAGCACTGCAAAGGCCAACACTACGCGGCCGCCATCTTGCCTCCCGATGTCTATTGAATATTTTCTTTTAATGTTTCATAAAACACACCTTGTTTTCCTGGCTGCAAGTTTCAGAAAGATTTTAGACTTTCTCAAGGCTGTGTCTCATAGAGTTTCATTACACATTTATTTTGCAGTGAAAATTGAACATCAGTTATTCACAATTATGCTAAAAAACTTTGTACCCTTCTTGCACCTTATCCAAAACAATTGATTGCGAGTCCTGTGCTAATATGTATGCTGTGAAATCTCAGAGTTCCTGTTCAACTTTCTTTATGCTAAGGGTAGTTGAATTAACAGTCAATGATAATTGCACCAAAGGGCAGATATGAATAGTAAACAACCCCTAGTAAATATTTCGATTCCAGCTCCCATTTGAGCTGAGTAGGGGAAGACAGTGAGCCGATTATCTTTAGAGATTTCATTTAATTTTTCAAAAACTTGGATCAAGTGATGAATTTTGCAGCGCATTTTTATGGTAAACCCATGATTTAACAGTCCTTCATCTAATAAACCATCTGACAGAAGTCCCTTCTTTCTTCTTCCTATTGTCTACTAGCTCTTGGGGTACCTAATCTACACTGGTCTTGCCTCAAATTATTTTCTCTTCTTCCTTCATTGAGTTTAAATAATATCTCGCCATTGAAACACTTCTTTTCTGGGTACCTAACATTTTTACCTTTGCCTGCTATCCTAGGTTACCCTCTCTTCTTGTTTGGACCTATTTTCTGCTTTGATATGATTGATCCCTTTAATCTTTGAACAACCGAATCTCCAAATGAGATTTCTGAGTCTTTACTCTTCAATACGTTTCTTGTTGCTGCTACTCAGAGACTTGCTAGCCAAGCGTCTAATTCTGTTCCATCACATTATGCTGTTCAGCTAGGCACTTCAGGTCTCTTACTGTAATTGTCTCATTGTTTTGCCCATCCTGTCATATTTATTTTGACAATTCTTAACCTTTTCTTTCTTAACTCCAATCTTGACAGTATCCTATAATAGAGTGACAATGTTATCTTGCATTTACCTTTACCAATTCTTTCCTTAGAACGTGCAATATCTGATTTAGATGCTGAATCATAAAAGCATGCAGAAAGTTAGAACAACTGATTAATCTGAGTGACAAATGACAATATCATGGAAGTGCATATTTTGAATGTTAAATGCAATGGCGTGCTTACATAAATGTTGAAAACACGAAGTAAAAATAGAGAGAGTGCCATAATGACATGCAAATTTTAACTATGTGCACTAGAAAATAAATTCTAACCTAAGAAGAGTAACATGTGCATTGATATAAATGAAATATGTGGAAGATGCATATTGCTGAGAGATGGCTTGCTTTGAGAAAAGATTCTTTTCTGAAATAATACATGATGATTTCGAAGAATGAATTAAAACTGTAACCAACTAAAGAAATTTAAATGAAAACCATGAAATGATCCTGATGTACTTTGAAAATGTTAGTAGCACCTAATACTGACATATTAATAGAGACTTACATGTAGGCGTTGTTATTTCATTTGATTTGAAGAATTAATATACATGAAACGTGAAATATTCGTATTTTAGGTATAGTGTTCATGCAGTAGCTGTCTTTTCAATTTGCGCCTCAAAGGTTTGCTTTATCATATGTGTTAATTTGTGAAATGTTCTGTCTGAAGCCTTTGGGATCCTTTTGTAAAGTTTCCATTTGTGTTCTAGAAATCAATAGACTCTTTTCTTACTTGTATCTCACTCTACTGAACTTGTAACAAAATCTGGTACAACCTAGAGAGTATACCTGGTACCGGACTGATAATGGACGGGGCATTCATCTGCCCATTTCCGAGAATGTTATATTCAATAAACTATTGAAATACAGGGATCATAAGCAAATTGCAAGAAACAGATTACCTAATTCTTTCGGATTGTATACTTTTACTGATCTCATCATCATATTTTATCATGAACAGCCAATGACATGGAATGATCCAACAAAGTTGATACGTAAGGGGAGTAAACCTGGAATCGTTGGAGTATAATTGTCCAATCCGGAAGGGCCTCATGTGGTTATGGTTATGGGCTATTGCTTGCTGCTCTTTTTGGCTGTTGGCTTTGACTGACTAACTTTCACCCTTGTCTCGCCCCATCTTGCTGCTGCTTGTTTGGGTGGTAATGAGACTGTTGAACTGGACATAGATACTAAGCGAACTGTGAAACTAAAATGTGTTGCTACTGGCTGGTAAGCGTGCACAAAGAAGAACCTTCCGGCGGAAGGGTTTCCTGATGCCTGCTGTGTATTGGTGCTGCAGAGCAGGCAGGACAACAAATTGTCCTAGGACTGTGGAACTGAAAACCTCAAAAAACGTCTGTTTCTTCATTGATATGGTTTGTATGAGAATCGACTGAAACCTGTTTTGTAGTTTTGTTCTCTAGTCTAAATCTCCCTTGGCTGAGGAGGATAGCCTTCGTATTGCCTTGACTTAATGTATTACTAAATTGCTATTAAATCTGATCTGTTTCATGTTCTGCATTTCAGCATTCACAAGACATAAGATAAATGGTATCTGATAAATTTGCTCTTATGATTCTGTCTCATTATTTCTTTGATTTATTCTGTCTTGAACAAAAAATAATTAGTTGGGGAATGGTGGGAGGTTTAAACCTGTTAGAAATGTGGTAACAATCATCTAAGACAGGTCCTCATAGGATAATTGTTAATCCCTGAGTATTCTAGTCCCTTGCAGCATGGAACAAGATCCATCAGAGGACATAAGAAAGTATGGTATTTGGTAACTGTGGTAACATGGAAATGGTAAAGGAGTTTGGGTTGAAATGGGCCTAGCTAGTAGAGTTAGATAATAGGATTTTGTAAACTATGGTAGTTTCTTGCCATGAATGAAAATAATCAATCAGGTAAAACTGGTCTTCCATCTCTAGACACCAGCACCTCATCCTCTTGTCTGCGTGTGCAACCTGCTTTGATCCACCCTTCTCTCTCTGCTTCTGACACTTCATCCTGTAATTCTTTGGTATCTTCCCATGTTTCTACAACTGAAAACATTCATCTGCATTCTGTGTCATCAGATTATTTTCTCAATGAATCTCCATTATAAACATAAGAATTTAGGGCGCAATAGTGCATAGTCTCATCCTCATAATGGTTTCCAACTGTCACATAATATTTTTCTTGTCGTGGGCCGGACACTTCACCACCGCAATCTGGGCTGGCAGTTGTATTGACATCATTAGGTTTTTCATGCTCTCTTCATTTCGTATAGGTGAACCCTAAGAGGTCATGAACCCACACTGATGCCACGACTGCCCAAAATCATGGACAACCTCAAATCCATATTGGCAGTCCGTGAATATGGTAACTCTTAATTGTTCAGAAATGCTGCAGGCTCTAGTAAGTGCAATCAACTCAGCCACCTGAGCCGAATACACCCCTTTCAACCAAGACGCTTCAACCACTCCCACAACCATACAGATAGCATGTGCCACTCTCAAGGGGCCTCCAGAATCTCTCAAACACAATCCATCGAACAAACAACAAATGACGAGACTCAGGAAATGAAACATCCAAAATAACAGGATGCAGCTTCGTGCACAATTCAGTCACATCCACACAAACATGATATGCTCCATCAATCACAACTTAATTTTCTGGCAAGGGCATCAAGGTAGCTGGATTAAGACTTGTACATCTCACCAATGACACATTTTCAGCATCCAAAGTCACTTGCTCATACTTTGTCAAACAACTGCTCATGAGATGTTGCGTTCGAGTATGAGTAAGCAAAATCTCAACAGAATGTGGTACATGCACTTCACTGGATGGACCATCACAATGTTTTCACACTGTTCCAAGCTCAATCAAATAACAGCAATTGCTTTCAAGCATCCAGGCAATGGTGCAGCTACAGGATCTAATGTAGCTGAAAAGTATGCAACAGGTCTGCACGCAGTTTCCAGCATCTGCATTAGAACTGACAGTGCGCACCTTTGCTTTCACTGCAGAACAAGTACAACTTTTGTTAAAGTCAGGCATTTCCAAAGCTAGAGCTCAACACAGTTTTCTACCGCAGTTCATTAAAAGAGTGCATGCATTCATCATCCCATGGAACTGGATCAGACACATCCTTTTGGGTAAGCCAAGGTTAGCTGTCAAGGAAAATTTTAGAATCCAATGTCTACAATAGCCAACCATTCCCAAAAACATGCGAACTTCTTTCTGTGTGGTTAGTGGATTCATCTGCAGAATGGCAGTAATCGATCTTGTGACACGTTCCTGACTCCTTTCTTAATGTGGTGTCGCAAGTAAAGAATTTCTATTTTGCTAAACTATATTTTTGCTGGTGACACCTTTTGTCCACTTATTGCCCAGTGATTTCGTAAGGCCACAGTGTCTATGAACTGTTCCAGAACTGAGTGCTTTGACATCTCAAATGACTCAAATTAAAAAAAAAAATTGGTAGAAAATTGAAGGGATCTCGTATACCCTTTTGTAACTTGGCACCATGCCAAGACACAGTTTCCAAACTGGAATGCAAATTAATATTGGCTAAGTGGATGCAAAGGGATGGCGAAAAAGGCTTGCCACAAGTTGACAACAGAAAACCATTCTGCTTCACAAGGAATCTGATATAAAATCACAGCTGGATTAGGTATGAATGGACAGCATGGTATCACAATCTGATTTATTTTTCGCAAATCCTGCACAATCCTATATTTTCCATTCAGTTTTCGAATACTCCTGATAGGTAAATTACATCGACTACCCAAAATTCCTCTAAAAATTCCTTGTTCAATCAGGGTTTCAATCAGAGGTGTTATACCTGCAACAGTTTCTGGGTTCAAATTATATGGTGGTGTATGAGGAAACTCTGCATTTGATTTCAAGGTTATTCGTATTGCAGCTACTCCTTTCATCAGGCCAATATCTTTTCCTGTAACATCCCAAACCTCTGGTAATACTGTGTCTCTCAATTCATGAGGCAAATTATTCTGTGTGACTAATGGAAAGATTCCATCAACTTCTGTCTTGTGTTTGTCCATTTTGAAAATAACATCTTCATCATTGGTATGATTTTCTATTCCTTTGGGTGTGCAATAGATGGAACAATTTAGTTTGCACAATAAGTCTCGACCTAAATGGTTTACTGGACTCACATCACATACTAAAAATGTGTCCAGATCTTCAAACCACCTAATTTATATCTTGACAGGTTCCGCCAATGAAATAGCCATTAATCGATTAGTTAGTCACACAACTTGGATTCTTTCTCCCGAGAGGGGTAGGTTGGGAACTTCCACAGTTTCCACAGTGGACCGGGTAGCACCAGTGTCTACAAGGAATGAAATAGGTGTTCCATTTACCTTGCCATCCACATAAGTACCTCTCTAGTCTACCTCTAAGGATGCGCCAAGCACGCATTCCTCCTCCCCTCTCAGGTATCGTCATTGGGACATCTCTGAATCACTGTATCCCATTTGAATGTATGACATTACAACGCATACTTTTACAACGCATACCTTTACAACACATTTTTTACAACGCAACATCCAATACAGCGCATTCTATTAAAACGCATGCCATTACAACAAATGTTTAAAAACTACCTTTACAACGCATTCCATTACAATGCATACTACCTTTACAACACATACCATTACAACGCATACCATTACATTGCATGTATGGTAAGTATTGTATAGTGTAGGGGTAAAAATTACTATTCTAACTCCAGGGGAGTGCAACAGTAGGGTTACTGTTGGATAGTGTAGGGGTAAAAACGACTATTCTAACTCCAGGGGGTGCAACAGTAGGGTAAGTGTTGGATAGTGTAAGGGTACTATGCGTTGTGATGGTATGCGTTGTAATGGTATGCGTTGTAATGACTACATTGTAATGACATGCGTTGTAGTGGTATGCGTTGTAGTGTCATGCCTTGTAATGGTTGCGTTGTAATGGCATGTGTTGTAATGGGTGTTAAGTTGTAAAAGTTTTGTTGTAATGGTAGTGCATTGTAAAAGTTGTGTTGTAAAGGTTGTTTCCCATCTCATTTGTACTAGACACTGTGAAGTTACCAGAACAATCGGGTCAATCTGATCATTTGTGTGAAAGCCCATATCCACATTGTATTTTTGCACTTGACTATTCAATTGAGGCATAGTATTTTGTGGCATATTCAAATGTAGTTTTTTCTATCTCTGTTGGTTCTGCATCACATCACCTGTAAGAGTCTGCGTGAACTTCCCGTGCACGGCTGCCCATTCATCATTCCATGGGTTGAACCTACACTCACATTTCCAATGCCTGCACTTTCCGCAAATATGATATGGATAACTCTTTTTCAATGTCTCTACAGGTGTTCCTCTTCCTCTTCCCTGAGGCACTATATTCAGGGATTGATTTCCTGCTACTCCTTGCATGCCAGTAGTCATCTGACCATTTCCCTGTACTATTCCTGAACAATCTGTATCAAAACCCACATAACCTTTCTTTGCTGCTCTTGTCTGAGAAAACTTACATTTTTTTTTTACTTCTTATGTCTTGAATCTATATTGACTCCAAAATACTTAGCATATCGAAGAATCTCATCAATAGGTTTACTCTGTCAACAAATCAAATGCTGCTGTATCATAGTACTCATTTCTGGTCTCAAACCATATACAAATCAATACACAAAATGTACCCTATCCTTTTCTGTTACATTCTCAATTCCACTATGTTGCTTCAACGCCTGCAGGAGTCTCTTGTAATATGCATGTACTGTCTCCTTCAATACTCGTGTTGTTCTGTCAATGTTTACCCAATCAGTTTCCTTGAGGGAAATTTTCTCTTTCAAATAAGTAATAACCTGATTAAATTTTCTCATCACTTCAGGTGACGGTGCACCAGTTTTTGAATCTCTTGCAGCTCCTGTTTCTGGCCAATCAACAGTAATCTTACACTCAGCCCATAAATCAGTTGGAACCACAATGTCAAACAAGGTATCTAAATCTTTTAACAAAACCTTCGAAACAGTTACAAATGTCTCAAAATTCTTATACCACTCAACTGGTTTATCTCTCAATTTCAGAAAATAATTTGTAAAAGACAAAATATCTGACCTAGACCAAGGAACATTTACAATCCTCCTCTTGGACTTCTCTCATCGGATATGTTTTTACCTCAGTCTCTCCAGTTTTCCTTTCAATCAAAGCTACATGGGCATGATCACCACTGTCACTTATGTCTTTTTGGCCCATCTACCTTCTCCTATCTCCAATTCTCCCCATCTCTTGATATATCTTGTTGCTACTACTCAGTGCCCTGCTGGCCAAGCTTTTAATTTTGTTCCATCACATTATAGTGTTCAACAAGGCTCTTCAGGTCTCTTACTGTAATTGTCTCATTGTTTTGTCCATCCTGTCATATTTATGTTGACAATCCTTTAACTTTTTCTTTATTAACTCTAATTTTCACAGTATTCTAGCTTGCCACCTGGACTTGAATGACCCTCAACTTAAATACTGTAGCTTTCTTCAATGCATTCTTTAGCCATGTATGTCTTTCAAGTGCTTCTAACTTCTTTCTACCATTTCTTTTATGCTGCTCTTGGTCAATCCTTCCTCTTGTCCATCTTTTTTTGACGTTTGTTTCCTCCCACTCTGAGCATCAAGTTAGTATGGTTTCCTTACACCTTTGGGGAATTCTTTTTTTTCATTGTAATGTCTGCCTGTGTTCATTTTCAGGGCCCGTAGCTGCTTGCATTTTAATGCAGCATTCGTCCGTCCTAACTCCTTCCTTGTCGCTGTTCACACAGGTATTCCTGTGTTTTTCAATTCTGGTGCCGCTTTACAGATGCTACGCTTCAGATGTGAGCATAGGCCCACGTTAGGAGGCCACACCCATGTTCCTTTGTGTAAGCCCACCTTACCTGAGCGCTGGATGATGCCTCCTGCTCCCCGAGGTCTCAGGACTACAAAAGAACTCCTCTCCACGAGGATCTGCATATTCCACTTGTTAACTACTTCAAAACAACTTAATTTGCCTCTGCAGCACTGTCCCATTACCAAAAGGCTCAGCCGCTGCTTAGACTGGGTGTGCCTGGGTCAGTTTCATGCTCCGATCAAGTGTGCACCCCACCGTTTCACTCGGGCACAAGCAGGGACCTCCTAACAGGCTCCCATTCTCCTTGCACACTGTCCGGTGATGCTGGGGCCAAAGGAGGCATCCACATCTGTTTGCCTTTTTTCATCTTGTTTCGGTAACATTCTTCTTAGTCATTCACTAAGCAGAGAAGGGTGTATGTTTTCTTTGGACAGAGGCCCATACAACACATTGGACTGCAGCTCAGAAAGGCAATCAGGTCTGTGTTTTACATCGCTTTGAACTTCAGTGCCACAAATTAAATGGTGAAGTGGTTTCACTACATTAAATCAGTGGGATCCCTGTCACTGACAGCTTCACGGTTCCTATTCTGTGACAAATCAATCCAGTCTGCTCATTTTCACTATGTCATCCTTTCCTGGTCATACTGACAGCAAACTTTAGTAGCCCTTTATTTTCTTACTTTTAACTTGCACGTTTCTGTTCCAGATCCATGGGGAAATATTCTATTGAGATTCCACCAGTAAGACTTTCCTCGCCCCAGAGAGAACATTTTATCCGCGGATGGTCGCCCAGTGCTCATCGGATATCACAAGCTGTGTGTTTATAAAATGTACGCATGAAGTGTTCCATTCCAGCGTTCTGCAACGCCATTATGGAACACGTCGGCCCCACCTGACAGGGGAGAGGTCACAATCATAGTTTCTCGACCCTGGGAACACGACAGAAAACACATCTCCACCCGCCCTCCGCTGGGTCTCCGCTGTGAACACAAGCCGAAGCGCCACATCTTGACAGGGGGTGAATTTTATTTGAGAGGCCATTGATGCAGGTTTTCGACCTTTGCCTGAAATTCTGGGAATAAACGCCCCAGGAGAAACACGATGAATTTTCTCAGAATCGCGTCAGTAGTACCTCGGGGCTGTGCAAGTGTTTCACCCACTCTTATAGAACAGAACTTACCAGATGTGCAGCCTGGAATATTGCCTTTCCACGCCTATGTGTTTAGTGAGCCCTCCTCACCCCACTCCTCACCTTACCCTATAATTTATGGCGCCCAAACTTACCTTCTTCCCGCCTTCAAGTTCCGACTCCGAGACTCCACCGACCACCAGACTCCCGACTCCCGACGTCCTGTTCTTTTGAATTCCGAGTCTTGCTCGTCGTCACGCAGGAAGGCTGCAGGCAGCCTCCCTCCCCTTCACCACAGCACAGCGCTGTGATTGGTTCGGCCGGCTGCCCCAACCACGTCATTTCTCTCTGTATGCTGCAGCATACAGAGAGCAGGGAGAGTGGGAGGGGTTACTCGAGGGCAGGGGGAGCGGCTTGCCCACTGTTCTTAATACAGTTAATACTGTCTGTTTGGACAGCCTCTCAGGCTGCCCAAACAGACAGTATTAAAAACAGTGGGAAAGCCACTCCCCCCTGCCCTCGAGTAACGCCGCCGACTCTCTCAACCAGGAACTTCTGCTTTC
Organism: Lissotriton vulgaris; assembly: GCF_964263255.1. Lineage (NCBI taxonomy): Eukaryota > Metazoa > Chordata > Amphibia > Caudata > Salamandridae > Lissotriton > Lissotriton vulgaris. The sequence continues at coordinate 1,477,632,737 of NC_141685.1, forward strand.
TCGCCGTGCGAGAAGGCAGAAACAAATGGTAGTTCTCTACTATTTGTTTCTGCCTTCTCGCACGGCGAGAAAGCAGTGGGGCGGCGCCCAAACGCCCCCATGGAGGATCCGCCACTGGCTCTACCACAAATATACCAATTGAAAACCGCCAACACACATTTGCTTTTCGCCAACTTTTTTACCTCTCCTAGTTTGGCTGCTGTCTATAGACAAAAGTCTATACGTGGATATTTTTTCTCTGTATAGCTGTAAAGCCATTCAACACCCAGCCAGGGGTTGTGAAAACGATATCAATCCAATTAAAATACAATACAAAGTAAATCACGCAATCACAATGTAGTAAATGTATGTATGTAAATGTATAGGCATTTATATAGCGCACTACTTACCCGGAGGGTCCCAAGGCGCTTCGACCGCTGCGAAACCCTTCCTGGCTTCCCTGAGAGATGGTCCCTTAATGGGTATCTCCAGGGTGAGACCAGGCATCCCCGGCGGTCTGGTGGGGCCGTTAGTGAAGATGAGGCAAGCTAATGCCCAGAGTTGCCGAGTGTGATCGCTGATCAGAGTGGGCACCGAGGCGAGAGAATTATCGAGTCCGCTGACCCTGGTCCAGAAACCTGCCGCGCCGGGATTCGAACCCTGGTCCCGGGCCGTCCTCTGCTCTCGGGTCTGCCGCCTCTAACCAGTGAGCCTCTCCAAAATGCAAAAAAGTGTACTTTTAAATGTTTTAACATGCCAAAGCTGTCACCTTAGTAGATCAGATTATTTCACTACATTCAGTGGCTTTTAATAAAAATACTAGGGCCATATTATCAAGAAAGGGTGATACATTATCGCCGCTTTTATCGGCAGGAAACTGCAGCTAAAGCGGCGATAATGGGCTTGATAATATGCCATTGTGAATTCCCATAGAAGCCCAGGTTAACACCAGAACCTGGGCTTCTACGGGAATTCACAAGGGCATATTATCAAGCCCATTATTACCGCTTTAGGGGCAGTTTCCTGCCGATAAAAGCGGCAATAATGTATCACCCTTTCTTGATAATATGGCCCCTAGTTTTTAGACATGCACTCTTTGGAAACATTTGGGTCGGCCCCTTACAACAATGCCAATAGTGAACTAAGAGGTGCATCAGTTTTCATGTACACCCACTATCTTGCCTAGATTCCTATTATACATAAGGCATCATATTATACATCAAATACAATAGGTTTTTGTGCAGCACAATCACTTAAATCAGACATTTGAAGGTGCTCTCCTATGTGATAATGAAGTTAAGGATGGCTCAGTGAAATAAAATATTTGCCTAAGATCACCCAATATTGGTCAAAGAAGAAAAATGAGATCACCCCAGGTTTTCTGGTTTCAAGTTCTGTTTCGTGAGTAAGCAGCTGCAATCATTTACAGGTTAGGATACAAATATGTAAACCGCTAATTTTTGGCCTTTCTGGATTTTCCTTAGATCATGTAGTCCAGCGTTTTATAGCATTTACTGTTGAGATTTAGGTTTACTTGATACACATTTTATTCAGATTGTTTAAACTCAGCTGTTTATCCTTCACTGGTCAATCAACTGATTACTCTTCAGTTGGATAGTACCACTCACTATGTAAACTACAACAGCACGGTGGGGGGTGGAGCTAGCCGGCAAGCATGATGTCTGCCTGAATCCGCGACTCCGCCGTTCACTAACCAACTATCCTTATTTAATGTATGCTGAGCACCGTTTAGCGACAGCTTCCTGCTTCCCTACACTACCCTGGGCGAGGAGATTGAGCGGGCGCCTTGGCGGCGCTGGGAGTGCGGATATAAGACGGTGCGGAGCCCCGGCGGCGGACCTGTGGGAGTAGGCCTGAGAGTCGCGGACTCCAGTGCGCCCTGTGACCGTGCAGCGTAACATGACGTGCGGCTGAGGTTGATGCTCTGCGCCGGTCCCCTGGCGATATCCTGTCCCGGAGCTCCGGACTTGCTGGGTGTGCTCCGACAGGCTGTGGGAGTGCCGCGCACCGCTCCTTGTTGACGCGGCGACCCCTGATACTGCTCCTGCTCCCTACTCAACTTGCTGGCGGGCGGTGATCGCCCCTGACCCCTGCGAGGCTGACGGACCGGTGATAACCTACTCACCGGTACCCCGGGGGTGGCTTGAGGGATCGACTGTGGCAGACGCTGACCTGGAGGACGTCCACTCGGGACAGACACAAGTAAGGAGGCGAGTCCCTGGGTGGACAGGCTTCGCGCCATTTGCCATTGTGCGCGACAGTCCTGCGAAGCGGAGCACTCTTGGAGCGGAGGGCGGACTAGCACCTGGCGCGCGTGTGCCTCTGGACGGCCCCACGCGGGGGTAATCAAAGTGGGGGCTGTGCCTGGTTCTCCCTCCCAGCTTGGAGCTCACTCGGGGTCGGGCTGCTGCTCGAGGACACATCTGTGGGACAACTTCAGCCACTCTTGGTCCGTGGCTCTTGTTGTGGCTGCCCTGGGCTGACGGCCCGGTTGGCACTTGAGAGTCCATGACTGCTGCATGAGGGCTCGGCGAGACAGACATTGCTTCGCTCCGTGGTTCTTGGCCTGATACGGCTTCTGGCACAGTGCCATACGCTGAGGTGCCGAGGACTGTAGGGGATTGCTTTGCGGCCTAACTCACGAAACGATCGTTTCCCTGCAGGAGCCAGTGTGGTGCCAGCGGCGAGATGGTCAAGGGCGATAGAACACAAAGCAAGCTGCCCTTCTCGCAGAAAGGATTGCTACAGCAGAGTCCGACAACAGAAGAAGGCCCTATGCTGCGCTCCGAGGGGGCTCAGGGCTCAGACTCAGACATCAAGGCCATGCTGCTTTCTATGGAACAAGGCATACAGTCCAGTATCTCCGCCCTGGGCTCTAAAATGGACGCTATGTCGTATAGAATGGACCGGATGGCGGAATGGCTAGATAAACACGCCGAGCGACATGACATGGCGGAAAGAAGGATGACTGAAGTGGAAGAGGCGCAAACGGACCTGGACACGACGCACAAAAAAAAGGAGAGATTGATGCGGGCCCTACAGGACAAGACTGAGGACTTGGAAGCGCGCTCTAGACGTTGCAATCTACGCATCACGGGCCTTCCGGAGAGTACTTCAACGGGCCCTATGGAGCGTTTTGTGGAACAACTGCTCACTAAGCTACTGGGAGACGGAGTGTTTTCTGCCATGTTCGTCGTGGAGAGGGCTCACAGGTCCCTGGCCCCGCGCCCGCAGCCTGGAGCGCCACCTCGCCCCATAATAGCGAAGCTGCTTAATGATCGAGACAGGGATACAGCGCTTAGATTGGCAAGATCAAAACAGCGATTGCAGTATGAAGGGTCCGCCATATCGCTATATCCGGATTTCACTGCAAAGGTGCAGGAAGAGCGTAAACAATTTATTCCGCACAAAAAGCGCCTCCGAGAGATGGGCCTGGACTACGCTCTGTTGTACCCGGCCAAGCTGCGAGTCAACAGGGGAGGTCATTCTCATATCTTCACAGATCCCAAGGCACTGCAGCAGGCGATGAAGCGTTGGTCAAGGGAGCAGAAAGCGAACAGCGACGAAGTTCCTGGGGATGAGGAGGGCGGTAGCCGATTGGACGACCAAGACTAATATCCTTCGCAGCAAGATCGCTCGCCTAGAGCCTGGGCCGTGATGCTCTGGGAGGGCCTTTGATTGCTCCCCACGGGGACATGGTGGGAACAGATGTCGCAGATTCGGAGGGCCACTGACTAAACAGATAAGTGGTCTGGGAGGTGGGGAGTGCATGGCGCTGTTGGATGACCTGTTGCACAACTGTACACAGCTGATACCCGTTTTTACTGCACTCTGCTGCACGAGTTGCATTTCTGGGCTTATACGATGACTCACCCAGTCCTGGGGACATTCATTAGGCAGCGATTTGTGTGCAGGTTGAGAGGGCGGTGCATACAATGAACAATACTATGGATGAGAAACGGTTGCTCTGCTTACAGATACTGTGCATGGCGGGAGCGGGTGGAGGGCTACACAAGAGTTCTGAGACTTGGGTGGAAACTATGACTCTTGGCTACCTAGGCCCCCGCGCGTTAAGCACACTTCTGAGTTTGTTGTTACAAGTTGGGGTGGGACTATTGGGGTGTGGGGGGGGGCAATGGACTACTGTCGGACCAGGTTGGGGTGGGTCTGCTGTGGGTGGGGGGTGGAGTTCTGGAGAGTGGGTGTTCATGTTGGACGGGCAGAGTTTGCAGAATGTTCGCTGGCTCATCCAGACAACCACACGAATGTTTGTTCCGCTGAGGCTGCTGGCTACTGTGTCGGATTCTCATTGTTTTAGATGTCTAGTGTCCCGATAGCAAATTCAGAAACTCCTGCTAATACCCTCAGGGTGTTGACCTGGAATGTCAGAGGTTTGAATGATCACAGGAAGTTGAGGAAAGTGCTACATTACCTACAGAGACACCACATTGACCTAGCTCTTATACAAGAAACCCATCTACCACTTGCGAGTACAATGTTGCAACATAGGGGTCTAGTGGGACACACCACAGTAGCAGGGTTCACCACACACTCTATGGGGGTCCTGACGTGGGTTAATCCACGATCTAACCTAGATCTACGCCTCATTCAGGCAGACGCAGAGGGGCGATTTCTAATATCTAGATGCACGGGGAAGGGTCATGACCTAATAGTAGTCAACGTGTATGGTCCGAATTACGACTCCCCTGAGTTCTATGAACAGCTAGCTCGAAGTTGTAGGGAATATTCTACCGCACGCATGCTCTGGGGTGGGGACTTCAACTTGGTACTGGATCCGGAGTTGGATAGGTCTTCTGGCCCTCACCCCAGGCCATCAGCGGCTGCTCGGACGCTCCAGGTTGAGCTACTGACACTAGATCTAGTTGATATATGGAGGAGTAGGAATGCAGTCAGGGGGGGTACACTCACTACTCGTCATATCACAACATCCACACCAGGATTGACTACTGGTTGGCCTCCTATTCCATCACTAGCCAAATTTTGTCATGCACGATACTCGCACGCACCTTATCTGATCACTCGCCAATCTTGCTTGTTATGGAGACGCCGACACGCAGAATCCCTCCGTTTACATGGCGCTTTCCCCCATACGCGCTGCTAGACGATGCCTTCAGGGGAGAACTGGCGGAAGAAATAGATCTCTTTTTTGAGAAGAACGTAGGCTCTGTCGATTCCTTTCTTTCGGTCTGGGAGGCGTTCAAGGTCTTTATCCGCGGGATAGCTATGGCCAAACACTCTAGTGTCTTGAGGGCCATCCGACAGCGTCTGCGCTACTTGGAGAAACAACAAATGACTGACCCAGACCCCTCTATAACAGACAGAATTCGATCCCTTATTTCGGACTTTAATGAGGAGGCAGATAGGGAAGTGCGCTATATGGGGAAATATGCAACGGCGAGAACCTATGGTGAGAGCGAGCGCCCTAGCTCGCTATTGGCCAGAATACTGCGCAACAACAGGACTGCCCCGAAACTGACTGACCTTACTACGTCGGGGGTGACACTGTCACTACAGATGAGGAGATCATGTTGGAATTGCGGGAATACTACTCCAATCTCTACACTACAAAAACCGAAGATCTGGAGTCGGACATGGACGACTACCTGGAGCACGTACAATTGCCATTCCTAGCACAGTCAGACAGAGAGTTTCTAATGTCCCCTATACATCCAGACGAGATATCTGATGCATTAGCCAGCATGCGGATCCATATCGACCCTGGGATAGATGGATTGACGGTGGGGTTTCATAAGGCGTTCAAGGACAAACTTGTTCCTCACTTGACCTCACTATTTGATGAGATATGCGAGGAGGGCAGTATTCCACAGACTATGAGAGAGGCCTTATTAGTCACCATCTTGAAACCGGGTAGACCTCCTAACCTTTGCAGCTCATATAGGCCATTGTCCCTATTGAATGTGGACGCCAAACTTTACGCTAAAGTTTTAGCCACTCGACTAGCTCTTATAGCACCCGAAGTGGTGGCCCTGGAACAATCTGGCTTTGTGCCTAGAAGGAACTTGACCTATAACATACGCACGGTGTTGGGCACCGTGCAACATGTGAGGCAGGACGCGAAGGCTGTCGCCGTCTTTCTTGATATGGAGAAGGCCTTCGACTCTGTAGAATGGCCATTCATGCTGAGATTTCTGCGCAGGCTGGGATTGGCGGAGCCATTCCTGCAAATGATTGGGGCCTTGTACTGGAGACCATCGGCTAGGGTGCGCCTTGGGGACCGTGTTTCGGAACCATTTGACATTAGTAGAGGCATGAGACAAGGCTGCCCGCTATCCCCATTGCTGTACGCGCTTGTAGCTGAGCCATTAGCTTGCGCGTTACGGGAGTATCACTGGCACCGAGGAGTCAGCTTCCCGACATACAAGATAGTCGTCTCGACTTACGCTGATGATACGGTGCTTTATGTGCGTAATCCGGAGGCGAATCTAACCCCAGTATTACGGGAGGTGGTGCGATTTGGTGCCCTCTCTGGACTTAGAATCATTTGGGAGAAATCGGTGGTGTTCCCGCTGACTCCGGTGACCAACCGCGTCGACATGGAATATCCTCTGCATTGGTCCACGGACCCGGTTCGTTACCTAGGTATAATGATACACACGGACGCAGAGGTATTGTTCCGCGAGAATTATGGCGTGGCATTCAGTAAATGCGAAGACGATGTGGAACGATGGTGTAGACTCCCACTGTCGTTGATGGGTCGGATAGCCGTCATGAAGATGGTTGTCCTGCCGAGGTTTCTCTTCCTCTTCAACACTTTACCCATCATACTCTCGAAAGCCTTCTTTGGTAATTTGACGAAACTCATGGTCCGCTTGGCCTGGGGTGGCAAGCAGCCAAGGGTGAAATGGAGCACGCTCACGCTACCGTATGAGTTAGGTGGCCTTGGCGCCCCGGACCTAGAGCGGTACTATAGGGTGGCTCAGGCTGCCCACTTGCACACATGGATTCATGGTGAGAGGAACATCCCGCATGTGAGGATGGAGCTGCTCTTTGCGGACCCTCTACAGCTTCCGGCCACGATCTGCACTCCTGTGGATCGTAGAATAGGAGTGCTAGACTCGATTACTGCTACAAACCATGCCTGGAACTCGTTGCTGAGGGCCAGGGGGGCGAGCTGATCTATTCCCCCTTAATGGCAGTGGAGTGGATGCGGTGGCTTACGCCTATCGAGGAGAGGGGCGTTGTCCGTGCTTTGCATGAACTAGGAATTAGGACGGCGGGTGAGCTGTTCGTTGAAGGGACAGTTAAAACTTGGGACCAGGCAGCCCAGGGAGCGGATGGTACGTCGCTGTTACTGCGGTTTCAATTTTACAGAGTCCGGAGAGCCTTAAAGGAAGTTTTGGGCCCAGAATTGGAGGAGCCGACAGAGCTCCCGGAACTCTCCCATGTTATAGCCACGAAATCCTCACGTAACATGACTGCGCACCTCTACAGGGCCATTACCTCACACAGAGCGCTGGAACCCTCTAAGGCTCGTCTTGCCTGGCAGTGTGACCTACAGATCACGATAGACGACTGCATGTGGAAATACTGCTGTGTCAACACCAGGAGGCAGTCCTTGAATGGACGTCACCGATTGATTCATTTTAAATTCTTGCAGAGGGTGTACTACACCCCGGAGCGGCTACATAGATACGGCCTCCGGCGATCCCCCGAGTGTGAGCGTTGCCATGCGCCTGTCGCCGATTTCCTCCATTTGGCATGGGGTTGTCGTAGGATATATGAGTTCTGGGTGGCGGTGATAGCGGAGTTGGGCGAGATACCGAACTACGAACTTCCCATTGACCCGGCCTTAGCACTGCTGGGATACTCTAAGGCATTGCCAGTGGCATACAGACGATTGACAGACATGGGTCTATTGTTGGCAAGACGTATAGTAGCACAGTGCTGGGTGAGAGGTCCGACACCGACCAAGAAAAGATGGCCCAGGGACATGGTATACTGCTGCACCCAATCGGAACACTACAGTGAGCTTCTTCCCCCTACCAGCCGCCCGAAAAACTTCTGGGGACTATACAACACATTCAGGAATACTAGGGAGGACACTGCGGACACACTCCAAGAGGGGTGGAAGACGCACAGTAAGTTGCACATTGGTTGGGGCTCTTTCTCAGCACACATAGGGAGAGACGTTGGAGGGTGACCTGTGGGGACTGGCTGTAGCTGGGTGGAATGCGGTCACTTGGGCACTTCGCCTCATGATCGCAGATGTGGCATTCCGGGACCGCCTAGTTGGGGGAGGTATGTGGACACTCAGAACATTCCAGGGAGATTATACGCCAGACGGAGGGACACTAGAACAGGAGTGTAGCGTAGCGTGACAATTCGTAGCACACGGGCCAGCAAACCAGTTGCCTAGTTGGGAAGGGAGGGGGCTTTAGGGGACTTAGTATGTAGAGGGTGGGGGGGAGTTTATCTTAGGGGAGGCCTTTCTTTCCATTTTCTTTCTTTGTAGATTCTTGTCTTTTTTCATCAGGCTGCAAAGACCTTTAGTAAAAACGCACCTTCACAGCTTGTTTCTGAGAATAAGGCTTACACGGAGCTGCTGCGCCACTGGTGTGTACTTCTGCACAATGCTCTGACATGATTCCAACTGCTCACTGTGGTTATGATAATTTCTTTTAGGAACCTGTGCGCCGCCGTACCCCAGGGTTGACGGCAAGTGGCTGTTTATCAATGTCCGGATAATTGCTGGAACTGTCTGAACTGGTGCTTTGCCGGCCCTGGAGGGTTGTAGGCAGAAAGCCGTGTATGTACCTGCATATAACAATAAAGGTGCTTAAAAAAAAAAACTACAACAGCACACCTCACAATGTGCAATGTATGTATGATGATGTTTTTATCCATGTGTATTGTGCAACTCTTGCTTTTAAAGTCTCTGCTTGTTTGGTTTACTTTTGGCCAATCAATCTCCATGAGAGCATTTCAACAAACTGTCCCCCACTGCTCCCTCCCTCCTCCCTTAGTTTGTAAAGAACACTGTCATATACAATGCTAGTAGTTCTAACTTAAAACAAATGTGAGACCTATTGCATTTCAAATGCTTGTTTCAATCACATTTCTTATCTTGCCCCTATTTGTAGATTTCAAAAAGTGGTCCGTACATGCTGTTTTTTTTTTTATTTCCCTCCCTATCTGTTCACTTTCTTCCTTCTCTATTCCATTCCCATCTCCTCTTTTGAAGAAGTCTCAATATATGATTGTTCCATGTTGAAGAAGGCTAGCATCGAGACTGAAAGAAGCACATGAGCATCAAAATAATCTTTTCATGACTTTTCAGCGGACTGTGATGTAATGAAGTTATGTGGCAGACAGTTGTGTTCCAGGGTGGAAGGAACTAGGACTCAAAAGGGCTCCCAAGCAGTTGATTACATACTCTTGGTAAGGTAAGGTAAGTTGATTTACTATGCATGATTAATTAAAACCGTTGCATTTACGTAACACACATACAGCCTGATTCATGTAGGTAAATTGCACTCGCAAAGGGCCAGATTCTCAGAATCTGGCCCTTAGCGAGTGCGATTTTTGCATTTGGTATTCATGATACCAAATGCAAAAATCGCTATGTAAGAATTCGCATATTTGCGTGGAATGGCATTTAAGGAATCTCTAATAGAGATTCCTCAAATGCTATTCATGACACACAACAAAATTGCGATTTTGGACTTTTGGGGCCGCTATTTACCGACAGGTCAGACCTGTCGGTAAATAGCAAAAACTCAGAAAAATGCTTTTAAAAGCATCATTCAAAGTTGCATGTAGCACACACACATGTCCTTTGGACATGTGTGTGCGCAACACCTGTCCAAAAGTGCATTTTAGGGGTGCTACAGGGCGTCCTTTGGACACCCCTGGCACCCTTAAAATCGCTATCTCAGTTGCGAGTAGCAAATTGCTACTCGCAAATCCCCATTCATTCCAATGGGCCTCTTGGCCCATAGGAATGATTGGGGAGTATTTGCGAGTAGCAAATTGCTACTCGCAAATAAAGAACATGTAGGAATCGCTATTTAAGTAGCAATTCCTACATGAATGCCGTTTTGCGTGTCCTCAATAGCGATTCGCTATGATTCGCTATTAGGGACACGCAAAACGGCATGTACACCGAGTAGCACACTTAAAACACTACTGGTCACCCAGAACGCTGCCGCGCGTCTGCTGCTGGGCCTGTCCCGTAGCCACTCAGGCACCATGGCTCTGAGAAACTTACACTGGCTGCCCATTCAAGCCAGAGTTAAGTTCAAAGCAATGTGCATCATGCATAAGGCCATGAGGAAAAATGCTCCCGCCATGATCTGCGCCTTGGCCACTCCCTACCACCCCCACAGATCTTTGCGGTCAAGCACTGCTTTTCTGGCAACAGCGCGGAAAATTAAACGAGCCAGGTGGGGCGGACGCTCCTTCTCCCTTAACGCTGCCACTACCTGGAACTCCTTACCTCCTGCCCTCCGTAATGAGCCCAATCTGTTAAAATTCCGTAAATCTCTTAAAACTTTTCTTTTTTCCACATAATTCAGTAAGTCTCCCCAGAAGTAAGCAACTTTAGCGCTACGAGGCCTTCGGGTAGATTTGCGCTTTATAAAACCCCTTTTCATTTCATTTCACATGAATCAGGCTGATAGTCTTGGTGTAGAACTTATTTCAGTCAGGGTGGAGAAAGGTTCCCTTTCCAACACTGTCTCTCTCTTGGTGATTGGCGCTCGCGGTCAGAGATATGCCCCTAGCACCAATCAAAAGTAAAAGCAGACAACACAACATTCTGACATAAAATCAAATCAATCATGGGAAGGAAGGAAGAACTTTTCTTTTGCGAACCAACTATGATTTCAAAAAAGGAAATGTTATGTTTTCTCCAGAACCATTTTCTTTGCTAGTATGATGGATTACCCGTTGACATCCACTGCACTGTGAAGGCAGTGCAATGGACATCAAGGGGTTATCAACTGCACTAAAGTGCTTAAACGTGCTAGAAACATGGGTTTGGCTTAATTTGCTGGACAAGACTTCTGAAGATACATTCAAACTGTATGGGACCATTGATACAAGTTGTACCGGTCGCCTTGGGTCAGGGGGAGAGGTGGGCAGAGTTACAAGGGCTTATGGGATAGACAGGGCTCGAGTAGGAGTACCACGTGGGTGGACGGCATCCCCCCACTTATTTTACCGGGGGACGCCATCCCCCCTGCCAAACAGCTGGACTTCACTCTTTGGCCTCTCTGGGACGAGGCGCTCGGCACCTTTTGGGACGTCACTTCCGGTCGTGACGTCACTTCCGGTGACAGCGTCCCCCCACTTCTTTTTTTACGACTTGTGCCCTGGGGAAAGGCTATGAGCAATCCCTCAGAAATGAGGAATGAGTGGCAGAATAATAAATACCTTACCCCACTCCGCCCAACATTCCTCACTTCCCCCGAACCTTCACTTCGAGACTGCAGCGTCTCCAGGCGAAAATCAATGGGACCTTGCAGCTCCGACGGGTTCAGTAACGTTTGTCACCCGCCTTGTTAGCAGTAACAGCCACCTCAAATAGGCACCTCAAACTGAGACCCTATGTCTGAAGCACTCTTCAATACAATGGCAACAGCCACATTATTTGTTTTGAGAGGATCCACAGAAGAGGTCAAAAAACAGGCAACCCTTGAACTAAGAATTTCCAGGGCTTGGTATTACAAATCTCTATTTAGATGAAGACAAAGCAAACACCACCTTTCAGAGGAATACAGCATTAAGGAAAAACTGGTTATTGATTGGATATGCTTTAAAAAGCTGAGTATGAGTAAATTAAAATAAGTAAAACACAATGGAGGGGTAATCCTGGAGCTTTTGGCATGGAAGCCTCCACGTCATGTGACATCCCTTTGATAAAGCTGGTAGCAAGAAAACACTCAAATAGAGGTATGTCCCAGAAGGTGTCCACCACTATGCAGGAGACCTTTTGACCAAATTCCAGAGGTTTTGTTAACATATTTGATTAAAGCTCTAAGAGGGGTAACCACCAGGAAGACAAAGCAACAAGGCTGAGGTTAGGGAGCAGGCAGCATTCTTTTATGGACCCCGGGGGGCTCATTTTCATGTATGAGCATATTGGAGGTCCTAAATTATGCACTGTGCATGCAAGCTTACAGGAAGGCAGAGTTAGCAGTCTGCTAGACTGTAAATTAACTGCTTACTGTGAATAATGCAAGGCACGGTCGAATGGGGTTTAGGAAGATGGTGAAAAGCAAATAGCTGTGTTTTCGCCTTTCATGCAAGCCACAGGATGCTTTCTGTGCCATTAACTAAACTGACTCTCAAACAGAGAAGCAGCTTAATGAATCATTGGAGTATGAGAAATGAACATATAACTGTGTGAGTCGGTAATTGGCGCTCGCGGTCAGAGATATGCCCCCAGCACCAATCAAAAGTAAAAGAAGACAACACACAATTCTGACATAAAATCTAATCAATCATGGGAAGGAAGGAAGAACTTTTCTTTGGCGAACCAACTATGATTTCAAAAAAGGAAATGTTATGTTTTCCCCAGAACCATTTTCTTTTCAAGTATGATGGATTACCCGTTGACATCCATTGCACTGTGAAGGCAGTGCAATGGACATCAAGGGTTTATCAACTGCACTAAAGTGCTTAAACGTTCTAGAAACATGTGTTTTGCTTAATTTGCTGGACAAGACATCTGAAGATACATTCAAACTGTATGGGACCATTGATACAAGTTGTACCGGTCGCCTTCGGCCAGGGGGAGAGGTGGGAAGAGTTACAGGGGCTTATGGGATAGACAGGGCTCGAGTAGGGGTACCACGCGGGTGGACGGCGTCCCCCCACTTATTTTACCGGAGGGACGCCATCCCCCCTGCCAAACAGCTGGACTTCACTCTTTGGCCTCTCTGGGACGAGGCGCTCGGCACCTTTTGTGATGTCACTTCCGGTCGTGACGTCACTTCCGGTGACAGTGTGCCCCCACTTCTTTTTTTACAACTTGTGCACTGGGGATAGACCATGAGCAATCCCTCAGAAATGAGGAATGAGTGGCAGAATCATAAATACCTTACCCCACTCCGCCCAACATTCCTCACTTCCCCCGAACCTTCACTTAGAGACTGCAGTGTCTCCAGGTGAAAATCAATGGGACCTTGCAGCTTCGACGGGTTCAGCAACGTTTGTCACCCGCCTTGTTAGAAGTAACAGCCACCTCAAATAGGCACCTCAAACTGAGACCCTATGTCTGAAGCACTCTTCAATACAATGGCAACAGCCACATTATTTGTTTTGAGAGGATCCACAGAAGAGGTCAAAAAACAGGCAACACTTGAACTAAGAATTTCCAGGGCTTGGTATTACAAATCTCTATTTAGATGAAGACAAAGCAAACACCACCTTTCAGAGGAATACAGCATTAAGGAAAAACTGGTTATTGATTGGATATGCTTTAAAAAGCTGAGTATGAGTAAATTAAAATAAGTAAAACACAATGGAGGGGTAATCCTGGAGCTTTTGGCATGGAAGCCTCCACGTCATGTGACATCCCTTTGATAAAGCTGGTAGCAAGAAAACACTCAAATAGAGGTATGTCCCAGAAGGTGTCCACCACTATGCAGGAGACCTTTTGACCAAATTCCAGAGGTTTTGTTAACATATTTGATTAAAGCTCTAAGAGGGGTAACCACCAGGAAGACAAAGCAACAAGGCTGAGGTTAGGGAGCAGGCAGCATTCTTTTATGGACCCCGGGGGGCTCATTTTCATGTATGAGCATATTGGAGGTCCTAAATTATGCACTGTGCATGCAAGCTTACAGGAAGGCAGAGTTAGCAGTCTGCTAGACTGTAAATTAACTGCTTACTGTGAATAATGCAAGGCACGGTCGAATGGGGTTTAGGAAGATGGTGAAAAGCAAATAGCTGTGTTTTCGCCTTTCATGCAAGCCACAGGATGCTTTCTGTGCCATTAACTAAACTGACTCTCAAACAGAGAAGCAGCTTAATGAATCATTGGAGTATGAGAAATGAACATATAACTGTGTGAGTCGGTAATTGGCGCTCGCGGTCAGAGATATGCCCCCAGCACCAATCAAAAGTAAAAGAAGACAACACACAATTCTGACATAAAATCTAATCAATCATGGGAAGGAAGGAAGAACTTTTCTTTGGCGAACCAACTATGATTTCAAAAAAGGAAATGTTATGTTTTCCCCAGAACCATTTTCTTTTCAAGTATGATGGATTACCCGTTGACATCCATTGCACTGTGAAGGCAGTGCAATGGACATCAAGGGTTTATCAACTGCACTAAAGTGCTTAAACGTTCTAGAAACATGTGTTTTGCTTAATTTGCTGGACAAGACATCTGAAGATACATTCAAACTGTATGGGACCATTGATACAAGTTGTACCGGTCGCCTTCGGCCAGGGGGAGAGGTGGGAAGAGTTACAGGGGCTTATGGGATAGACAGGGCTCGAGTAGGGGTACCACGCGGGTGGACGGCGTCCCCCCACTTATTTTACCGGAGGGACGCCATCCCCCCTGCCAAACAGCTGGACTTCACTCTTTGGCCTCTCTGGGACGAGGCGCTCGGCACCTTTTGTGATGTCACTTCCGGTCGTGACGTCACTTCCGGTGACAGTGTGCCCCCACTTCTTTTTTTACAACTTGTGCACTGGGGATAGACCATGAGCAATCCCTCAGAAATGAGGAATGAGTGGCAGAATCATAAATACCTTACCCCACTCCGCCCAACATTCCTCACTTCCCCCGAACCTTCACTTAGAGACTGCAGTGTCTCCAGGTGAAAATCAATGGGACCTTGCAGCTTCGACGGGTTCAGCAACGTTTGTCACCCGCCTTGTTAGAAGTAACAGCCACCTCAAATAGGCACCTCAAACTGAGACCCTATGTCTGAAGCACTCTTCAATACAATGGCAACAGCCACATTATTTGTTTTGAGAGGATCCACAGAAGAGGTCAAAAAACAGGCAACACTTGAACTAAGAATTTCCAGGGCTTGGTATTACAAATCTCTATTTAGATGAAGACAAAGCAAACACCACCTTTCAGAGGAATACAGCATTAAGGAAAAACTGGTTATTGATTGGATATGCTTTAAAAAGCTGAGTATGAGTAAATTAAAATAAGTAAAACACAATGGAGGGGTAATCCTGGAGCTTTTGGCATGGAAGCCTCCACGTCATGTGACATCCCTTTGATAAAGCTGGTAGCAAGAAAACACTTAAATAGAGGTATGTCCCAGAAGGTGTCCACCACTATGCAGGAGACCTTTTGACAAAATTCCAGAGGTTTTGTTAACATATTTGATTAAAGCTCTAAGAGGGGTAACCACCAGGAAGACAAAGCAGCAAGCCTGAGGTTAGGAAGCAGGCAGCATTCTTTTATGGACCCCGGGGGGCTCATTTTCATGTATGAGCATATTGGAGGTCCTAAATTATGCACTGTGCATGCAAGCTTACAGGAAGGCAGAGTTAGCAGTCTGCTAGACTGTAAATGAACTGCTTACTGTGAATAATGCAAGGCACGGTCGAATGGGGTTTAGGAAGATGGCGAAAAGCAAATAGCTGTGTTTTCGCCTTTCATGCAAGCCACAGGATGCTTTCTGTGCCATTAACTAAACTGACTCTCAAACAGAGAAGCAGCTTAATGAATCATTGGAGTATGAGAAATAAACATATAACTGTGTGAGTCGCCTTGTGCATGAGCAGTATGCAGAATGAAAAGCGGCGGATAAAAAAAAGGTTTAATCTATGCACCCAGCTGGGAGGTTTGTTTCTGTGTAGAATCATTCATGGAATTGCCACCAATCCAAGCATTAGATTTCACTGTATGTGTCTTTCCCTCGTATTCCCAGGCCTGCATCCCTCACAGGCATGGGGCTTTATCAGTCTGCAAGCGCCATTTATTTATCACGATGGCTCGTCAGATAGCCCTGCGTGACACAGGAGGTTAATGCCAGCAGGGAGGCTGGACGTGGAAGGACTAACATCATCTGACCCGCCATTGGAGCAGTTGCGGAATTTCCAATTTGTGTGCAAACAAGAATTTGCTCCAAATCCCGATTAGAGTGTGTGCGCAAATTTCACACTTTTTTTCGACAAAGTTAAAAATCAGTAACAAGGTGTGATTACAAATTACAAACATACTGCAATCAGACATGCAAAAAAAGCTAGTATTACAAATACTGTATTAGGAATCTTCTAATTAACTAGAACGACAAAGAAGGTCTTTCTCTAAGTGACTTCCCACCCTGTCAGCCTTAACTGACAGGCAAATAACTGTGCAGATTAACAGCCCAGCGAGTTTAAAGAAGCATTGACAAATGCAATAGTTTTCGAATCTGTCATTACTATTAAGGTTGTTTAGTAAGTTTAAGCTTGGGGAGCAGTTGAGCAAAATAAGTTAAAAAAACTTCATAAAGGTATGTTTTGTTGCGTTGCCGATTTTAGAGGTGGGAGGTAATCTGTACAACTTAATTTGGTAGTGGAAACTTGCAATTTATGAGAGTTGAGCAGCCAACATACAGTAAATGCCGGCTAACACGGGGAGATTAGGTAAAGGGCTGAGCCCAGAAACAAACAAAAAAAATGTAGGAGGTAAGTAGGTAACGTTCACCAACCATAAAGAAAGTGGGTGCTCCTTCGACCAGTTCAGGTCGCAAAGTGTACTATGGAAACACACGTATTCCCAGGCGTGCTTTACATCTTTTGGTAACTGACATTTTCTCTGTTGTAAGCAACAGTGTGAACGTTTCTCAACTTTTTGGTATGACACACCATGAAATGGCCTCTTTCAGTGCAAACTGTGAAACAATTATATGTATCCATGTCTCTGCTTCACGATTTCAGCCTGTTGGATACGGACGTTGGATCAGGCAAATTATTTGTTTTATTATTCACGTGGCGCTATGTTCCAATAAAATCATTAACTTTGAAAAGTTCTTCTGGCGAATTGTTTGATGTTATTGGCATCCCATAATTTATCACAACCTACCACATATATGTTAAAGAAAATTTTGCCAAATTTCACTTCAGGTTGACTATGCCCTTTTCACACTTGACTTTACAGTTTATCTCTTTTCACTGTGAAATATTTAACAAAAGATTAAGTAGAATACATGAATGCTATAAACTCTTCCCTTTGAAAAAGATCTCCTGAGAGAAATCGGCCCAAGCCGTGCCAGGTAGATGGTCTGCTCCTCTGTGTTTTTTATTGGAAAGGAGAGGAAACATTTTCAGCTGCATCAAAGAAGCAGTGATCAATTAAACAAGCTAGTGTGAGAAGTGCAGGCGAGGCTGTTTGTTACCAACATGACACAGCATTGTTTTCTTTTTAGAAGAGGCAAAAGAGGAGGGGCGGCTAGTAACTTTAATAATCGGTGAGGCACTGTGCTGAAAAAGTCACCGAGATTGTGCTGGTCAGCGTTTCTCCTCCCCTGGATAGCGAGCAGAAAAGGGCTTGTTTGCGCTATTAAAACTTTATAAATAAATAAATAAGGAAGGAGGTTACCTTCCTGCATGCTAATTCAACCATGTCTCCGTCGTTAACAAACTAGTGCTCATGTGAAGCGTTGTAATACCTTCGGGTCTAGTTTGCGCTATATAAAACAAAAAAAATAATAATCCAGGAGCAGCTATAATGCTGCTTTCATCATGAGAGCACCAGATTGGTTGGAGCAGGCTAACTCAGCGCTCATTTTGAAGCTGGGTGCCTGTGCCTGCAATCCTCCGGCTGTTTTACAGCGCTGAGTTTGCTGGCTCTGTAGTGCGCATGTCGGATAGTCCGGCTGTAGACTGGTCTCCAGTCTAACATGTGCACTGAGCACCTGCAGATGTCATCCTGCAGGCCGTAGGAATCTGCCCTGCCCCCACCATCACACGTGCACTAGTGCAGCAGGCAGCACACAAAATATTAGAATGGTAATGACCATTTTATTACTCTGTGTTTACCTGTTGCGCAGTAGGCAGGGCAGAGCTCCTTCACCTAACGGAAGAGCCGCTGCTGCAAAAGAAACAGGAACAGAAATATGATCCTCTCAAAGTAACTGTGTAAAAATGTTGTACATCAAGAACACATAATAGTAAGAGAAAGGCATTTTCTCTATTTTGCCTGCTCAAAGTTATGTTTTCTGGCACAGTCTTTAAGCATTAGTTTAATGAAATATCATTGACGCACAGCTAGAAAATGGCTTAAGCATTTACCTTTGGAAGCAGTGTTAATACATATTTTAGATTAATACACTACCATCTATGCCCACTTGGAATAGAATAAAAACAACTTCTGACTAGCAGTTTACAGTCAAATCGCATCATAAGGGTACAGATTAGACCAGCAAGGCACTCAGTGCAAGTGACACATACATGTTTCAAAACATAAAAAGGAACTCATGCGGAAGACATGTCAAGTGATACGCATCAGTCTGTGAGTGGCACCGCAGATTTCTGGCAGCCTCTAAGCACTAGGTTAGCAAATGGCCAAAAAAACAAACTTTCACCACTCCAGTCAAAATATTACTTATGAAGGATCGGTAAAGTATCACAGAGCATCCTTGGGAGTATGTGCAACACCCAGCATGCTTTGTTCTCTGTAGACGTCATCAGAGGTGTATAATGAATTCAGAAGACGCTGTACAATCGAAACAAACATGCTCAGATGCTTAGGGTAAGCCAAACATTATGCAAAAACTAAAAACCCATTGTGTTTGCCTCAAACAGCAGTAATTGATTATTTTTTGTATAGTGATGTTTTGGTCTTAATAATGCCCTCAAAACTGAGCTGAGCTGTTCCTTTGTTTTCTCTGTGCTGGGGCCTTGATGCTGCTAATGGTGATTGCTTGGTATGCGTGGGCTGAGGTGATCTCTAGGTAAAATGTCAGATTGAGGGCAGAAGATATTCCAATAAAGAAATAACACAAAAAGTTACACCTTGCAGTTTCTTCAACCTTTAGAATGTCAGAGGGGTTTAAAAACGTATTAAGATCACACTCCTTGGACCACTCAAATGCAAGTTTTAAATGGCATCTTAATGGCATTGTCACATTGATAAATACTGGCACACTTATGGCGCTGCCGCTTCATTGGCTGCTTAAAAGCTTTCCACCACTGCAGAGAGCAAAGCTGAAGGGAGCAGACCGGCTAAATGGTATTAACTTCCGGGTCACAGCTGAAGTGCCTGACTCTCTGTACTGACATCGACATAAACAGTGGACTATTTTTTTGTAAATGCAGAGTTACACAGCAGCCAGTTTACAAGGCTAGCAACCCCATGTACTGCAATGTAATACAAGGACACTTGAAATGCATGCAGTCATGGGGAGATTGGGTAAACTAACTCAGCAAAAACACTGTTAAGGCAAAACCATACAAAAATGTTCCTCAAAAGCAGATGAAAAGGAGAACTTGGGCCCTAGGACACTGATAAGAAGGAGCACATGAAGAGAAACAGAAAATAGTATGCTAAAACCAATAGAAATTGAGGAAAAGTGCCAAACAAGCGTGCAAATAAAAAGCAAGGGCTGGATGTAAGCCCCTTTTGAGATTTATATTAAATACAATAGTTTTCACAAGGTAAAACCTAAAAAAGGATGTAATTTATTGATACAAGTGGGTTCATATTACATATAGTGTTAAAATCAGGGCTGGACCGAGAGCACAAAGCAGCCCTGGCAATTCTATTGGACCAGCCCCCCCCTTGGGGGAGGTGTCGGGCAGTTGGCGAGGATGCTAGTGTGAAGCACTGCTGCTTAACTACACTGGCCTCCAGCACCGCTGCTTGTGTTATTGAGGGCCGATATTGCAGCACTGCTGCAAAACAGGCCCTTACTAATATAACCGTACACCACCATTCCAAAACCGGGCCCCATTACTCCAAGACCAGCCCCCACCGTTCCAGCCCCCCGGTCAAATGCCTGATGCCGGCTATGGCCAGTCCCTTGTCACCCAGAAGTTAACATT
Source organism: Lissotriton vulgaris (assembly GCF_964263255.1). Taxonomy (NCBI): domain Eukaryota; kingdom Metazoa; phylum Chordata; class Amphibia; order Caudata; family Salamandridae; genus Lissotriton; species Lissotriton vulgaris. Next base: position 1,477,652,729 of record NC_141685.1, read on the forward strand.
ATATATAAATAAAACGTTTTTCCTTTTGAAAAAACTTGAGTAACTAAAATTCTAAGACTTTTGTGTTGCTTTAAATGTAAAAAAAATATTCTAATGTGGCAAGGGGACCTTTTTGTTTGTAGGATGGATGTTTGTGTGAATGTGATATGAATGTGGAATTGGCCAAGTGTTTGGAATACTTTATTTCATTTCATAAATCTTTATTTCGGTAACATTTTTCACCATAAAAGACATTTATAACATTCATAAAATAGTTAAAAATAAGAATTTATACTTTATAAAATCATCCATGACCATTAAAAGCAGAGTTTCTTGGTACAGTATCATGACCTTGGTACGTTAGAGTCAGTGGCCAGCCTTGAGGCATTTTCTTCTCAGAAACCAAATGGCGCCCAAATATTTGGCCACTGCAAAAACAATGTAGTCCGACAGATTTGATTTCAGAACTCTAAAGGCAGCCAAACACTCTACAAATCCCAAGTTTCTGCATAGGGGAACTATCCATTTCTTGCGGATCTCACGGTAGACCGGGCAAAAAACGAGTATATGGAGTTCAGACTCATCAGACATACTGCAGGCTGGACACATGCTGACAGTTTGTTCACTCCACTTACTTGTGAAAGCTCGAAGAGGGAGAGACCCATGCCTCCACTGCAAATATAGTTTCCTAAGCAAGGGAGGATACAGATTATCTAAAACTGGTGCAAAGCTGTAGGTATCCTTAATGCATAGAAAAGACTCGGTCAATGAGCCAGGTTTTAGGTGCTGTAGGAGTTTCATTAATTTACTATCATGGTATACCTTAGCTAATTTCTTTTTGGGAAAAAGTGGGCAGGTGGTTAGAGGATCAGACCACATCTTCGAGAGTCCCAGACCCTCCAGCTCTGATTTACTGTATTTGAGCCACTTAATTTTCCCAACATTGGGCATAGCGAGCACCTCCTGTAGTCCCTGTCTGTAGCTGGTCAATTCGGGAGTTGCCCACAACCTGCGCCAGTAAGCTAGGGGACGAAAAGCCAGTTCTTCATCTAGTGGTCGCATCCCTAGGTCCAGCCTTAGAGGAACAAGAGGCGTGCTGGGGGGGAGTCCTACAACCCTCCGAATGAATTTGTTCTCCTCTTTTACCAGATCTATGTTACTGCATGACCCCAAAGCTCACACCCATACATGGCAGCCCCCCCTTGCCTGTGCCTTGTAGATCTGTATAGGAGGACCTATGGGCCGGATGGATGATTTGTTGTTGCCCAGGAGATTCATGATACCCCCGAATATTGAGTCAAATTAAGAAGTGCTTTCTCCTGGTGCGTACTCCAGGACAATCTCTCATTTAACATGACTCCAAGGTACTCGAAAGTTTTCACCCTTTCGAGTCTGCTCTGTCCGATTTTAGGGCAAAAGCGGAATTTCGGCGGGGGGTTAAGCACCATAAATTTGGTCTTTAAGGTGTTAATTTCTAGACCGTGTTCCCCACAGAAGTCCGCAAAGCCATCAAGAACACGCTGGATGCCCGTTGCAGACTTTGAAAGCAACAGGGTGTCGTTTGGAATACATATTGTCAAAAGTATTGTAAATATTTTTCAATGTGTGTAGACTTTGTCTCATTGTAGTGTTTATGTTCGTTTTGTACTGAAATGCACAACGAATAAATGAAGATTAAAGAGTTTGCGCATGACTAAGGTGCAATCTTTAAAGCGGAATTTCATGTTTTGTTTCATGAAACTACTTAACAAATTATAGGAATAGTCAGTCTCAGCATTGTCAATTGTTTTGTTCTGTATCTTTATGGCTCAGCCGTGCTGAGTGAGAGCCAAGACCCATCACTGTTGTTAGGCTATGGCCAGTCCGGCCCTGGTTAAAATCCATCAGGCATCCAAGTGTGAGTAGACATTTATAAGTTAAAAAATGTTGGGGGAAAACTAGGTGAATCTTGATTTTTTTCCCAAGAAAACAAAATAATTATGAACATGTACGGATAAGGCAGCAAATAATAAACAATGGTAAAACAGACAGAAATGCTGCAGTCCAACTGGGTAATTACCCAATGCATTTACCGCCAATGAAAGACAGCGCTTAGACACGTCGATTTTCAAGGATGCCTTTTGGTACTTGTAAAATAGCACTTCATATATTACAGCATTCCCTGCCCAGAGTACTGCCAACTTGCATATACAAGTAAGGATGCGAACAAAATGCACTGTTGGGGAAAACAAAACACAAACACAGCTGGAATTAGTAATAAAATGAAGGATTCATCATAGGAAAGCAGATTCATTCTTCATATGCTGCTTGGTAAAATGCAAGTTCACACTTGTGTGAGTCAGCATTGCTAAGTTTGGAAAGGGTGCAGTATTTTCAGGCACACCTTCTTACTGAACACTCTGACACATCATTTCCTATTTTTGTGTCATGAAATACACTATGGTTTCATTTAAAACTGTTAAGATAGCATAAATCGCAAACATTTAATCTGCGATTAATATCATGCCATGCTTGTTAAAAGAGGCTTTATTCATGTATTTTTCTTTCAAAAGTATTTAAACGTGACAGATCACAAAAACGGTGCACTGAGAGACCACACTCGCCTCCTGACTTGGCAGAGATCTCTTCGCCTTTGCCTCCATTACCAATACAGAAAAGTAATTCACCGACCTTCAGCACCTCAAGATGTGAATACTGGCTTTTGCCCTGCGGCAGCATGTCAGCATCAGGAGGCACTAGGCCCCAGGCCTAGAATGAAAGCAAGAACAGCATCTTCAAATCCAGAGGGATAAAGCACTGGACAGATCATGTTTCAGACCAAGAACATGAACTGCGTCTACAACTTATGAGGCACTGAGTCACGAGCACTGAAGAGCAAACAGTCAGTCGAAGACCACGAATCTACCACACTGAGAACATTGAGCCTTGACCACAGTAAGGCAAACGCCTGCACACAGATCAATAATTTACTCCACCAGCGACACTAAGTCCTGAATGCAGTAAAGTGCTAAACCCCACATCAACAACCTGCAACATCAGAGACATCAAGCATAACATATCTCCCTACATGTGCAGGTCCATGATAATGTCTCGCCATTGAAGGTAACAATTTCTCTGGCAACACAGGTCTTCTACCTCCTGAAACTCAAATATCATCCTCAACGCTTTTGACACAACCACCTCTAATCCAGCCTGGTTGTTCTGCTTTTGACACCTCTTCCTGTAACCTCTTAACCTACTTCCAAGTATAAACTGTGGTTAACAACAGATTGCAATTTGTGTCTTCCAATTATTCATTGTGATACTCCCCACTGAAGGTGCAAGCAATCAAAGCACAATATATTATGGTCTCATCTGCATATCTGTTGGTCGCTATCACATAGTCTAATTCATTGTGGTGTGCAGCACCTTCACAACCACAATCTGGGCAGGTAACTGTAAAGCCTTTAAGAGATTATGGATGCATTCACCATTTCTTATCAGAAACCCTGATGAGGTCCTAAATCCCTGTTGTGACCATAACTGTCCAAAGTCATGAACAGCTGCAAAGCCATACTGACTATCAGTGAGAATGGTCGCAATCACCTGGTTTGAAACACAGCATGCTCTAGTAAGAGCAATCAATTCAGCCACTTGTGCTGAGAATACTCCTTGAAACCAGGAGGCCCCGACCACACCTGAGACCATACAGACTGCTTAGGCAGCTCTCAGGTTTCTGACATGGTCTTGCAAGCAGGAGCCATCAAGAAACATTACATAATCTGATTCAAGCAGTGGCCCATCTGGTATGTCAGGTCTTGGCTTGGTGCATAGTTCAGTAACATCAAGACAAGTCATGCTCACCTTCATCTTCAGCATTATCATCTCCCTGTATGGGCAAAAGGGTGGCAGGGTTAAACATAGTACATCTCCTCAGGGTGACATTCTCTGCACTAAGTATGACTTGTTCATACTTAGTAAGGTGACAGTCAGTAGGGTATTGGGTTCTAGTGCGTGTTAGCAATACCTCCATGAAGTGAGGGACAAAAACTGTTAATGGATGACCCATGACAATGCTCTCACACAGCTCAATGCTGATACCGGTGGAACCCACAGCTTTCAGACAGCCGGGCAAAGCAGCTGCTGCCAGATCAAGAGTGACTGAAAATTATGCTACATATCTGTGGGCATTCCTGAGCATCTGTTTTAGCACTGACAGAGTGCAGCCCTCCCTCTTGCTGCAAAACAAAGCAAAACATTTATTATAATCAGGCATTCCCAGTGCTGGGGCTCAACACAGACATTCATTCAGCTCTGAGAAGGCGCACATGCAGCTGTCATCCCATGGTACCGGATCTGACACGTTCTTGTGTTTCAGCCTCTATAAAGACTTGGCCATTAGGCAAAAATTAGGAATCCACTGTCAACAGAAGCCCACCATTCCCAAGAACATCCTGACTTCTTTCTGAGTAGTTGATGGATTCATTTTCCGAATCGCCAAGATTCTCTCTTGTAACACCTTTCTCGCTCCTTTTTCAATGTGATGTCCTAGGCGCAGGAACTCTTTCTTACAGTACTGCAATTTGGTCAGGGATACTTTATGTCCATTCTCATTTAAGTGATTCAACAGAGCAATTTTGTCTTATTTTCAAGCCTCTTGCATATTTGACACCACAAATAGATTGTTAATGTATTACACTAGAACTGAGTGATAAAGCATCACCAGAAATACCAGATTATTTTTAAGTATCTGGTTAAAGAATGACAACCCCTCTGTATACCCTTGTGGGACTAGGCACCATGCCAAAACATGACTGTTGAACCAGAAAGCAAAAAAGAATTTGCTATCCTCATGCAAGGGTACGGAGTAGAAGGCTTGTCATAAATCAATGAAAGAAAACCACTCGCCTCACATGAAAACGGAAACAAAGTCTCATCTGGATTCAGTGGCACGGGACTGAGGTTCCGTGACAATTGTAAGTGGTGTTTTCGACTCGCACGAATATGGTCGAGTTTAGTATCTACGAACCGCAAATGACGAGTTTAGTAAGTGTGTGCAGTTTCACTGTGCTAACTTAAGCAGTTCGTTTGCTACGTGGGTTTGTCATCTGTACCCACGGGTTCCATCTTAGATACGGCATCCATTTTGTCTCTTGCCCTCAAGTAGCCAGCGAACGGACGTTGTCCGCTTCGCGACCCTGGGACTCCCAAGATATTTGCGGTAGACACATGTCCTTTGTAAGTGTCTTTATGATGAGGGGGATGATACTGTAAGGCAGATGGCCCCGCTCGAGGCTCATCTCGCCGTGCCGGTTTATTGTCTTAGCCATGCATCTCATTAGGCACGTCCCTTTGATGCCTGTAGCTCGTGTTTCCCGATACCTCCCCTTTTACACCCTTTCCAATCTCCCCACTGTTTCCATCTTCCTCTACACCTGTCCCTGTTCCTATTTCGATCTGTTTTACTGCTGATTGGAATGTACTAATGGTGGGAAGATGGGTTTTTACAGTTGGGAACCGCCAAATGTTTCCGCACTTATGTTCCGGACCTTATGAGTATCAAAGTGACCAAAGCGACCCCTCTTGGGGATAATTGTGGGAACCGGGTTGTAAACCTTTGTCTGCTATGCAAACCTATGGGAAAATCGTGTATAAAAGGAGCGATCCACAGAACCAATTTGAAGCAGTCTCCCTGAACTACACTCGTTGTACTTCCGTGATCTCTGTGTTTCCCTGCAGCAAATAAACCTTGAATCTTTGACGCCGAAGGAAGTGTCCCGTGTCTCTGTCATTCGTACGCCGGAGCAGGTTACCCACGAAGGTTTCAGGTGTTGTCCCCTGGCACCGCTGGGTCTTAAAGAACCCAGTCCTTCAGGACAACAAGTGACAATGACCTTCCTCAATGTTTGGACAATGCAGTACTTTACATTTCGTTTCTGCAATCCCATAATGGGTTAGCTGTTTGGACTCTCCATAATCTCTTTCAGAATGACTTGCTCAATCATTGAGTCACTCACAAGAGTAATACCAGCAACGGTTTCAGGGGTCAGATTGTACTGTGGGGTTCCTGGGTACTCAGAATTAGACCTCACTGTAATGCAGACTGGGTCAATCGCTTTTATGAGACCTATGTCTTTCCCTGAAAAGTCTCAGACCTCAGGTAACACTGTGTCCCTCAGCTCTGGGGGCAAATCATCTTTTGTCAACATGGGTTACAATCCGATCTTTGTTTTCTGTCTGACAAGTTAAAAGGCAATGTCTTCATCATGAGTCTGGAACTCAATACCATATGGTGTGTAGTAAATGAAACAATCTAGCTTGCACAAGAGATCTCATCCAAGCAAATTTACAGAACTCGAGTAACACACCAAAAATCGGTGATTCTTCTCAAAGGACCCTTTTTTGACAGGTACTGCTTCTGAAACAGGGCTAATCATTTGTTTATTTGGAAATCCTATAACTTGGATTCTTTATCTTGAGAGGGGTAGGTTGGGCACCTCTGTTGTTATCACCAGTGTCAGTGAGAAATGATATGGGGTAAAAATCTACCTCACAAATGATATGGGATAACCGTTTACCATCCAAGAATGAACCACTCTGGTCTACCTCAATGGTTGAGCCAAGTACGCAATCCTCCTCCCCTTTCAGGCCCCAACATTGCAACAAGTCTGAGCTGTAGTCAACGTCTGTCTGCATCATAGAGTACTGCTGAGATGTGCCTTGATTAAAGGATTGATGTTGACATTGGAAATCTGATTTGTGATTTATCTTTGAACATTTGTATTTTGTTGTGGCATTGGGGCTTGTGGCACCTGCATTAACTGAACTTGGGGTATGTTAGAATTATGGATACTTTATCTCTGTACCTGCTGTGTCTGAACCTCATTATTTCCTTGGGATTGCACAAATCGGCCATGCTGAACCTGATTTCCATTAGCCATGTTATCAGCTTTAAACTGACAGTCGTGCTTCCACTGCCCCGAACTTCGGCCGACGTGGCACGGAATAAACTTTTTAAAAGTCGCCACTTCAATCCCTTGGGTCAGTGCGGACATCACACGTTCTACCTTGCTGTTGAAATCCATTACAATCTTGCATCACAGGAACTTGCTGCTGATACACTACCTACATGGGACCAACATTTCCAACTAACTGCTGAATCGCCCCTGGCTGTGTAGATTTCATTTGTGCTATCATTAATTTTCCCTTCAATTTCTTGTGTTTCTTTTCCAATTTGTTGCTGCAATATTTGGCATATCTCAATAGTTTGCCAAAGAGCTTGCTGTGTCAACAAATCAAAAGCTGGTGAATCATGGAATTAACCTCAGGCTTCAATCCATACACAACTCTGTACACACAATGACCCATGTCTTTAGCCTCAATAGCCTCTGTCCCACTTAACTGTTTAAATGCCTGCAACAGTCTCTCGTAATAAGCCTGTATTGATTATTTGGACTCTTGAGTTGTTCTGTTCATCTTGACTTAATCTCTTTAGGAGATATTTTGATTTAAAAACGTAATCACTTGATTATACTTTTTCATTACCAATGGGGACGGAGCATGTGATATAGGATGTCTCGCTGGCTCATGATTGGGCTAATCCACAGCAACTTTTCATTCAACCCACAATTCACCTGGAATCACAATCAACCTGCCTGATCCATCCCAGTGTGTTCTCTATGAATTTAAGAAAATCATTAGTGAATGATGCACGATCAGTCCTGCTCCAAGGCATGTGGACATGACCTCCACCAGGCACTTCTCTCATGGAAAGCATTTGTAAATCCTCATCCCCATCTCTGTTTCAGACATAGGAAGTTCTAGCCTGTCTTTCTTCAGTTATTTTTTTCAATTAATTCTTAATTCCTTGATTTGTAATTTTATTCTGGATGGCCTCATGTTTGCGAGATCCCTGTCATTAAAGCTCGAACAGTAACTTCTTTGTAAGGGTTTGGATTTCTGCAAGTCAATTCGATATCTGTGAGCCAATTCAGATAACCTTTCATGAGCTTGTACAGCATGTCTAGTGACATCTTTGCACGGGAACAATAGCTTATCATCTCGGTAAGCATTTAATTGAGACAAGTCAAAAGCTCTATTTATCATTTCTTCTAATTCTACTTTTAGTTTAGCCACACCTACTGTCTTTTCTCTGTCTGGATCTGAGTATTCCTTTCACTCATTCCACGATTTCCACTACCAGTCAGGGTATCTATACCCTTGAACCAATGATCATGTTCTCAAGCAGTAAGGCCTGGTTGTTCTGCTGGAGTATTAAGAATTATCTCTCCGCTAAAGGAACCACTATTTGCATTAGGTAGTGAGTTCAAAAGAGACATGTCAGTGTTTGGTGTTACACCAACAAAGAGGAGCAATGTAATTGTAATGTGTTTGTCTTTCTATGTATCTGCATGTGTCTTTCCTGGTCACCTGGCACACTATTGACCATGAAGTCAGGAGAAAGATGATCCAAGTAACACTCAGGTGATAAAAAAACTATTTTTACACTTTATATTTGAGCAGTAGCGGTAATGGTCCTGATGAATCAGCAGGATACCTTTTGGCTCCACTTAGTCTGCAGAAACATGTTGACCTAACACACTTTGTAGTAGTTATTTGTTTATACTGCTATCATTGCACTCTTTTTATTGATTTGGGAGTGAAGAGGTGCACATTAAAGTTTCTTTACCCCTTCACTATCCAATTTTATTTATTGATACAAACACACTTTCATGTTTTTCACAGTTTTGCACTGCTCTACAGTTGTCACCCCACACCTTTTTACACCATAGAATTCACTGGGTCTCACAGGTCAGATTAGGCGAATACATCTGTCTGTCTGCTGTGGGTATACTATCTTACCTTCAGGAGTGAAGGATCCCAGATGATGAATAGGGTGGTTTCGGTCGATAACTGATGGGAATTTTTTCTCAAAGAAGGAATACCCTATGCGTGTTGTCACTAGTACACTTTATTAGTTGTCATTACTCTGTTTTCTTCTTTGCAGATACTTAGTTAGTCATTGTTTCATTTTTTCCTTTGACCCATTGCTCCTCTTTGTTGGCGTAACTGGTATGGTAGGGGTGGTAGCAATGTATGGTCGTTAAACATCCCCTAGGACCCTCTTTTCCCTGTTGTCTTTATGCTCCTGTGCAGCTACGGCTGCGGGTCCTTTTTAGTTTTTCAGTTTGTTAATAGTTTAACCCCTGGTGGTACCGTTGGTTTAGAAAGGTTGAGAGATTTTCTTCTATACTAAGCATGGGCAAATTTTGCGAATTCGCGATCCGCGAATTTGCGGATTTGCGAATTCGCAATCCGCAAAATTCATGAATTCGTGCGAATTTGCGGATTTTTTTATATTCGCGGGTGTTCGCAGGGCACTTTGCGTGTTCGCGGGTGTTTGCGGGGCGCTTTGCGTGTTCGCTGTTTTTTTTTTTTGCCTGGTTAATCACTGCCACCCTCTCGTTTTTTATGCCCTTCTGCCCTCTGTACCACTCGTTACTGTGCCCTTCTGCCCACTGCCCCACTCATTTTTTATCCCCTTCTGCCCTCTGTCCCACTTTTGTGCCCTTCTGCCCTCAGCCCCACTTAGAATGGCCCGGCAAGCTGCCAGCGCCATTCTAAAATAGCTACAAAGAGCTTCAATAGGAAGCTCTAATAGATAAAGTAAAGCAGGTGCTCGAGTTGAAGGTCAAATTAAGTTACGAAATCATTAATCACCCCAAGTTTGGGGTGATTAATGATTGTGTAACCGAATTTGACCTTCAACTCGAGCACCTGCTTTACTTTATCTATTAGAGCTTCCTGTTGAAGCTGACTTTTGTAACTATTTTAGAATGGCTCTGGCAGCTTGCCGGCACCATTCGAAAAGAGTTACAAAAGTCAGCTTGAACTTTTGACCCAATCCGTTCCGCTCGCGGATTTTTCGGGAAATTTGCGAATCTCGCGGATTGTGAATTTACCGAAAATCCACAAAATCCGCGAGCGGAACGGATTTTCCGCCCATGCTTACTCTATACCAGTTTACAGGCACGACTAATAGGAGATTTCGTTTTCCATTATGGCCACTAATCTAGGATTGGCTTTTGATGAAGCTGAAATCCAATCGATCTTATCCGAAAATCCCAGTATCTTGGATCTAATGCAAACCACTCAAGTCAACAGCGATGAAGGGTGGGCAAAAGTCCTAGTACTAAAGAAGAACCAGGCCAGGGTGTGCGTACATGGTATAACCATGGCTGAATACTTGCGTGGTAACTACGCCCCTAGTGGACTGATTGTTACTAATGCACCCCGTCTGTTCCTAGATGATAAGGATTTTATTAGAGATTGGTCCTTGATCGCATGGAATTGCACTCGGGACTGGCTTGTCCGAATCATAAAAACAGCCAAGAGAACGGCGGACAAAATTCTGGTGGAGATTCAAGTCCTTGAGGGCCAAATCAAGGCAACCATTTTGTCTAAAGTTTTCACTAAGAATCAAGATGAAGAAAATAAATTGAGTAAGGAGTTTAGAGATTCTATACTCTTTACCAAATTAGAAACATTTAAAAAAGACCTTGCCAAATTCTCAATGGAAATTGTCTACCCCTACACAAGTGATTCCTATGTACCTGTGGCATTCAATAAGAACGGGCGAAAGGGAGGCTCAACATACAGGACCTCCAGTTTAGAAGATGGGGCAACGGACTCGAATTCATCAAACCCCGGAAATGCACCAAATAGGTATCGAGGGAAAGGACACAATAGGAGAAATTGGAGAGGCTTCAATCAAAGTTTTGGCCAACCTTCTTTCCCACCATGGTGGCAACCGGCCCTTGGGGACCTGGAGTCCCCACCTATCTTCCATCAGCAGGGCCCTATGGTCCGCAACAGTTCTATCCTGATTTCAACCAACATCCTTTTTTAGGGTTTGGCCCAGGGAGGACGAGGGGGCGACAGCAGACACAGCAACAGGGCCAGGTCCAGTGGAATCTTCCTCCACAAACGATGGACCTGAGGAATGGGAAGAAGATCCCCCAGGAACAAGCAGGGACATCAGGAGGACCAGCCTCGTAATCAACTTAAGCTCCCATGTGTTGACCGCCACTGAGGAACAGGCCCTAAACAGAGGGCTGGGTTTTGTGAGTACCAATACTGGAGACCCATTTCTCACACAGATTGAGATGGGCAAATTCTTTTGCAAAATCTGGTTACACTTTTTGTTCTCCAACAGAAATGGAGATATTTCAGACACTTTGACCACTGATGAAAACACATGTCTGAAGAGACCTTCCACTTTCAACCCTACCACTGTAGGCCTTCCAGCAAAGGTGCAGGCTTTTGAGGAAGCAGTAGACCATGACCTCAGGGGACTCTTTCCACAACATCATAAGCCCTTTATCAACATCTGTAAAAAAGAACAGGAGGCTTTGAGAGGCTTGACTAATAATGAATCCCTGGTGATCAAGCCAGCGGATAAGGGCAGGGCTATAGTGCTCTTAGACTCCGACACCTATCGTGACGAGTGTCTATGACAACTTAATGACACGAAGTTGACTGAGGATCCCACTGAGAGACTCTCAATTGAGATTGGGCACATTGTGGAGGAGGCTTTGTCAGAGGGTTGGCTCACCGGAAAGGAGGCCCAATACTTGTATGCAGTAAACCCAGTAATGCCATACTTTTATGTACTGCCTAAAGTACATAAACTCCAATGGCCACCCCCTGGACGCCCCATTATATCGGGCATAGGTTCACTGCTGGAACCATTGTCAACTTTTGTCGACTTTTTCCTCAAACCGATGGTGAGGGAAATGCCGACCTTTTTAAAAAGACACGAAAGATGCGCTTAGGATTCTACCAGATGGTGGGTATGACAGTGATCTTGACCTACTTGTATCATTCGACGTAGAGAGTCTTTATACGTCTATACCCCAGAACCAAACACTGGAAGTTGTGGAAGGTCTGTTATCAATTAGAGATCTTAATTCTATCACACCAGTCACCTTAATTATGACTTTGGCATCACTGGCAATGACTGAAAACTTTTTTCAATTCGAGGACTCTGTCTACCTCCAGATTAGCGGGACTAGTATGGGCAGCGTTTTTGCCCCTAGTCTAGCTAATCTGTACGTACACAGGTTTGAACAGGATCATATCCTTACCGACACCAACTCTTACCTTGGTTGTCTGCACCTCTGGAAACGTTACATAGATGATGTGTTGGTCATCTGGCGAGGTACAGTGGAGGACCTGATGATTTTCCATTCATGGTTGAATGGGAGAAACCAGTTTCTAAAGTTCACCATTGAATACCATAAACAACAGATAGCGTTTCTGGACCTTTTAATTACCTCTACACCAACTGGCTTGCAATCAGAGTTATACCGTAAGCCTATGTCCAGAAATTCTCTACTGAGTTACCAAAGTTGTCACTCGAAAGCACTCCGGGATAACTTGCCCTATGGGCAATTCCTGAGAATACAGCGGAATTGTTCCACCAAATCCGCCTTTGAGAAGCATGCTAAGACTCTAGAAGCAAATTTGGCAGAGAAAAATTACCCGAAACAATTGATTCGCAGGTTCAAGAAACGGGCTTCTAATAACAATGGAGATAGCCTGCTGGAGCTATTACCTCCTAAACAGAAACAGGATAGGATTACGTGTGTGAATACATTCTGCACTCAATCCAACCAGATCCAGAAAATCATTAAGAAACACTGGCTATCCTCAACACCGCAACAGATACACTACCACCTCCTTTGTTCGCATTCAAACGAGGACAAAACCTGAAGGACCAATTGGTCCATACAAGATCTAAGGTGACCATTCCACGGGCGGTAGGGACGCTCTGGGATATGCCAGCCGTCACAGGCCACCATCCCTGTGGCAATTGTGCAGCCTGTCCACAAACTTTGAAAACATTTAGCATCAACATTGGCACCAATCGCCCGTGGCAACAACGACGGTTCACAAATTGCAACAGTCAGAACCTCGTGTATTTAATCACATGCCCCTGCAATCTGAAATACTTGGGGATGACCACGCGCAAAATAAAGGTGCGCATTTCTGAGCACAAGAGCTCAATTAGGTGCCACAAGCAGGCCACCAGGCTGACAAATCACTTCATAGAGGTGGGACACCAGCCCACGGACCTGAGATGGACGGTAATTGAGCAGCCATTGATGCCAACCCACGTAACAGACATCAGTAGCTTCTTATTCAAAAGAGAGCAGAAGTGGGTGTACAAGCTCAACTCAGACAAAGATGGGCTTAATGAATATATCCCATGGATGTCACTATGATTCAATTCACTTCGGGATTAACAAACATTTATTAGGCTAGACCACACAGGTAGTTTCTGTGTGTCTTTTTATGCTCTTCCACCTGTGTTTTTGCCCGCTAAGAGTCTAATAGTAATCCACTATGTCTGAAATACATGAATACCATTATACAAAATATCAACACCATTGTATATTATCATTGCATATGATCGCCGGTTTCCACATACCACTCTAGGGATGAGTGAATGCCTTGCGATGTATGAATCGTACACCCACTGGGTAGGATTTGTTTATTTTCATTTTTTCTCCGTTTTCTAACAAGAGTAGAGTATGGAGAACCCCCCTTTTTTTGCATTCTGGGACTGACTCCGGTGCTGCCGAGAATATGGGCTAATACCTTGCTCCATCTACCTTGTAGGCGCTATCTTCTGAACCAAAACAGAGAAGAAATGATTAAAACACAACTGTGTATTTGAAGATAGATGCTGTTAAAATTGTCTTGCCCGAGAGGATTGTTTTAACCATGATAATACAGCGGGCGTCTCTAACTAGTAAGAATAAACGGTTTGCTAAAATTTCATCTACCGGTCAGATGATAACAATACTTGATAGATTGCCATCGCTCTGTTTTAATGAGAAATTAATGTAAGTGGCACGCACTAGATAAATCATTTTTTGCCCAAATTTGATAGACTACAAAACCCATGAGGTATTGACCCGCCGCGGGAGGGTGATGAATATAACTACAATACCTAGAAGTCCTTGCGCGACGCAGGATAATGACGTATATGCCGTAATTAGCACGCCAAACGCGAACAGGAACTGGTTTAAATGCCCGACACTGATCCACGTCGGTCCCTCCCCAAGACAGCCCAGAAGGACGTCTGGAGTACCGACGGGAAGGTAATTGTGGGTACGATCAGGAACCAGGGGTAACAGGGGTTGACTTTGATTCTAGGCTATGTGCTAAATGAGGGATTCTGTTGCTCTGTCGATTAGCGATACTGGCGTGGAAGAAGTGTTTCATATAAACGCTCTCTCGCATAAGTCTGCTGACTCTGCAATCTTCATTCTTGTTAACTGATAAATATGGGTAGACATGGAATATGTGATTGTAAAAAACGAGACAAGATCGCAGTGTCGAAAAAAGGGTTTTTGGACAGGCGGCTTGTAAGTGCACTGTGCTGAGGCGCGAGGGTTACTAGAAGTGCACATAATAAAAGCTTGCACCGATAAAACATGCCGGTTCTAAAACATTCTGTCAAGAGGGCGGACAGTGACTGGCGGGTGCGACACGGATTTTCTAAAAAACCGAGTAATGAAGGATTTCGTATAATGTCAAACTAAACAGAGACTTGAGGCTTTTTAGTGCTTGTGCTTTTACAGACTAAAATAATCCCTATATCACCATGGGCTGAGAGATTTGCAAGCCATAAGCACCAATAAATATTAGTATAAAGCTGAGTTATATGGATGATAATCCCCGCACTGTTTGTGGCCTGAGACAGTTATGCGAAGACATTTCTCTGGATGTATTACACTAAAAAAAACTTTCTTTTATTATTTTGTCTACCAGATCGGTGCTCCAAATTACCTGAGCTGTGGCCAGGTGAGGGGGGGGGCTTTTCTCTCCTGCCACATAGGTGAGTGAGTTTGTAGATTTTGTGTACGTGAGAGTACATATGCCTCAATGGACACAAGGGAGATATTTGATCTGCCCTAAGCTATTTTACTGGATGAAAATGTTTGGAGTCTGGTGATTGAACCATGACTAATTGTAATGTGTTTGTCGTTCTATGTATCTGCATGTGTGTTTCCTGGTCACCTGGCGCACTATGGACCATGAAGTCAGGAGAAAGATGATCTAAGTAACACTCAGGTGATAAAAATTCTTTTTACACTTTATATTTGAGCAGTAGCGGTAATGGTCCTGATGAAGCCGCAGGATACCTTTTGGCTCCCCTTAGTCTGCAGAAACATGTTGACCTAACACACTTTGTAGTAGTTATTTGTTTATACTACTATCATCACACTCTTTTTATTGATTTGGGAGTGAAGAGGTGCACAATAAAGGTTCTTTACTCCTTCACTACCCAATTTTATTTATTGATACACACACACACTTTCACGTTTTAAGTTTTTCACAGTTTTGCACTGCTCTACAGTTGTCACCCCACACCTTTTTACACCATAGAATTCACTGGGTCTCACAGGTCAGATTAGGCGAATACATCTGTCTGTCTGCTGTGGGTATACTATCTTACCCTCAGGAGTGAAGGATCCCAGATGATGAATAGGGTGGTTTCGGTCGATAACTGATGGGAATTTTTTCTCAAAGAAGGAATACCCTATGCGTGTTGTCACTAGTACACTTTATTAGTTGTCATTACTCTGTGTTCTCCTTTGCAGATACTTTGTTAGTCATTGTTTCATTTTTTCCTTTGACCCATTGCTCCTCTTTGTTGGTGTAACTGGTATGGTAGGGGTGGTAGCAATGTATGGTTGTTAAACATCCCCTAGGACCCTCTTTTCCCTGTTGTCTTTATGATTTAGTGTTTGGTGTTCCCATAAGTACAGTTGGAAATACTGTAATGATCATTTGGAAGCACATTCATGTTAGGTATGAAAAAGGGTGGTGATCTTTAGGAATATAGTCCAGTTTGGTTGAATCCTGTCTAATGTAATGTAGGATCTGCATTTGTGGCACCTTGTGTCGGAACCAGAGGAATTTGAGAATTTGGTCTCATTGTCGAGCCCACAGGATCACTAGCTGAAGTAATCATTCCAGTAAGAACAGCTAAAGTGTGTTTAGTATCTCCTGTCAACCCAAGGTTTATACAAAGTAACTACAAGACCAATTATAAAAGAAACAGTCAATGCATGTGGAGCATTTAGAGCAAGTGATTTTGAAGGGGTTGTCATTCCTGAACCCTCTTCTATTGAATTGGAATTTATATTTACTGGTGCCACAGGCACATCAAAAGCCTTAGTGATGAGAACTCCCAGGAGGTAGGGTAGTTCTCCCCACATTTTAGTTGGAGGGTACACGTGTTAGACCTGGCACCATTGGTGTAGGTCTCCCTTCCTTTTTTTGCTGTTGCCTCGTGTTTTTGCTGGTGTTAGATGCTTTGGGCACTGTGTCACTGTTGTCCAGTGCCACAGTGCAAGTGCTCCCTATTGTAAATGAATGTATTAATTGGTGATTCCATGATTGACTGTTTGGTTTACTTGTCAGACCCTAGTACAGTGCACTAGGGGTGCCCAGGGCTTCTAATCCAAATGCTGCTAGTGGGCCTGCAGCACTGGTTGTGCCACCCACAGAAGCAGCCTTGTAAAATGGGTCTAAGGTCTGCCATTGCAGAACCTGTGTGCAGTCTGGTACTGTCATGCTGAGTGCGCAAGTGCACCCACTTGCCAGTCCCTAAACCTTCCCTTTTCTTCATATCAGTCACCCCTATGCTAGGCCCAAAGGCAGGGTGCATTGTAAGTATAAGGTAGGACATGCCCTAGTGTGTGTGGCATGTCCTAATAGTGAATTGCAGCCATTTTCGTTTTTCACTATTGCAAGGCTACCTGTTCTCCATAGGCCAGAATGGGCTATTATAATTGTTACATTTTATAATCCTAACTGACTCAGAGAACATGGTAGAAATTCGAGTTTAGTATACCTGAACTCTGAATAATAAAATACATCTTCTATTAAAGTGGGTTTCAATATTCTGTGTTTGAAAATACCACTTTTAGACAGTAGGTATTTTCTTGCCTAATCTTTCAAGCCTGCCTCTGCTAGGTTGTGTATTCCTCTGTCTGAAGTTTGTGAGTGACGGGGCTGGGGGATTCCAGGCAGGGCAACTGGGAACCAAAACCGGCCCTGGCAAAGTGCTTGGCCGGCCGGGGGCTGGGAGTGCCGCCGAGCTCTTTCCCGGGTCCGGTTTTCAGCCGATTTTGTTACAGTGCCAATTTTGCAGCTATGCTGCAAAAACGGCCCTCTAACAAAAACGGCCCCCTGGAGCCCCAAAGCGCCCCCCCACCCGTGTGGCACACCAGGGGATTGCCCGGTGCCCGCTACAGCCAGTCCGGCCCTGATTCCAGGAGACAGGCTGGGACAGCCCAGTGGTGAATAGAGAGATCTGCATCTAGATGGGAGGGAGGAGTTGCACCTGGGACCTGAATAGGGCTGGGCCTTCCCTCTGCAATGCTGGCTCCACCTCCTGTGGCTTGTCTGATGTCTCTGCCCTGCACTGTAAAATGAAAGAAGGAATATTGACAACAAAGTGCTCCTGGACTGTGCCTTCCCTCCCCTGTGCTGGCTCCACCTCCTGTGGGGCAGCTGATGTCTCTGCCCTGCACAGTGAATAGAAGGAAGGCGTCCTGTAAACAAAGTGCTCAGGAACTGGTTAAGACTAGGCAAAGGCCCCTCTCCCCTCAGAGAACAAAAGATCTTGGGGTATAAATATTGGGACCCTGATCCCAAGAAATTAGATCACTTTTGGTCTACAAGAAGACACCTTTGCTGAGGGGAGGAACCTGAAGAAACTGAGCAAAGACTATCCCTAAGCTGAAGTGCTACTTGGGGGATTGGCCTGCAGTGGTTGCCTGACTGCCAAAAAAAGGAGAAAGAACTTTGTGTGCTTTATTTTCAACTTGTGAAGCATCTCCAAGGGCTTGGAACAGAGCTTGCCTCCTGCTGAAGTCTCGGGGACAATAGACTTCACCCACCAGCTCCCCAAGAGTCTTCGTGAAGTGCCTGCAGCTGTGCTGGACTTTGTGGGGGATTCGCGTGTGGCAGGGAGCTGGAAGTGCGGCTCAAGATCAAGAAGCATGTCGCCGAACTGCCTCTGCCGCTTCACAACACGAAGCGCCCGCATCACCGGAGACGAGAATAGACGTTGCAGGGCCTGACGCGGCTCGCATCATTGTGGAAGCAACTCGCCTCACCAGGAGGTGGAGGCTCTTAGAGATACAGGAGCCAGTGTGACAGCTGTCAGATGTCACCTGGTGTCTCAAGAGCAGATTGTTCCTCATGCATTCTGCCGAGTTGTTGCCGCCGACAGCACAGAGAGCCATTGTTCAATGGCTCAGGTTCCCTTTGAGTGAGGGGGATCTCTGGTACTCTTCAGGTAGCTGTGAGGCCCGCCATGCCTGTTGACTGCTTGTTGTGGACGATTTGGAGCGCTCCCCTTGGTAAAAGGTGGAGAAGAGAACTCACTTGAAGATGGTGGGTGTGCCTGACTTGGCGTGCGTGACCACCCGGTCAACGGCAGCCAGTAGGGGTGCTCAAGAGGACCTGGAGTCTGAGAGGTAGGCCCAGGAACCTGCCTTAGAGAGAAGTGGTGGGGGCGCGGGAAACCGGCCCCCAAAGTTCCCACGGCCCAGGAGGAGGTAGACCCTGAGGGAGATGCCCTGGAGCCAACTGGGGAACAAGTAGCTGAACTGGGGGACCTTGCCTGACTGCCAAAGAAAGGAGAAAGAACGTTGTGTGCTTTATTTTCAACTTGTGAAGGATCTCCAAGTGCTTGGAACAGAACTTGCCTCCTGCTGAAGTCTCAGGGACAACAGACTTCACCCACAAGCTCCCCAAGAGTCTTCCTGAAGTGCCAGCAGCTGGCTGGACTTTGTGGGGGATTTGTGTGTCGCAGGAAGCTGGAAGCGCGACTCAAGATCAAGAAGCGTGTTGCCGAACTGCCGCTCCCGCTTCACAACACGAAGCGCCCCGCATCACCGGAGAAGAGAATCGACATTGCAGCAGACGCCAATGCATCACCGGGAAGCGTGTCGCAGGAGAGAAAGATCGACGTCGGATCAGACGCCGCTGCATTTCTGAGAAACGTGTCGCAGGGCATGTCGTGGCTTATCGATGGAGAAGAGGATTGACATCGCAGCAGATGCCGCCGCATCACCGGGAAGAGTGTCGCAGGGCCTGTCGTGGCTTGCATCATTGTGGAAGCATCTTACCTCACCAGGAGAGAGAATCGACGTCGCTGCAGACGCATCACTGGACAGCTTGTCGCAGGGCCTGTCATGGCTCGCATCGTGTAAAGTATCTCGCATCACCGAAGAGGACCGGCGTCACAGCAGACGCCGCCGCATCACGGGAAGCATGTCGCATCAAGGAGAGAGCGCCATCTTTATTTCTTTGCACCAGAAGATTTGCCGCATTTCCTTCGCTGCAACATTTCTGTTGTGGAAGCGCAACGCCTCGTAAGGTACATTGACGCAGAGTGTCGCATTTTAAGAACTAAACAGAACTAAGCTAAAACTACCATCTTAAGTAAAGTATTGTGGATTTTTTTTGTTTGTGGTCTTGTGTAAAGTCTATATAAAGAATACTTACTTGGGGGAGGAGCTACGCGGGCATCCAAGATGGTCGCGTGAGCAGAGAGGTCCTGAGACCCGCGACGCCCTTCTTGATCTATCCTGCTGATATCCTAGTTACTTCGATGGGCTTTTGAAGAACTGCTCGTCCTGGTGCTGCTACACTTTTCTGGGCTGAGATCGGACTTCGGGAACCCACTCTACGTCGTCCTAAGTTTTCAGGCCTAGCCCCGGACGGGACCGGGGACTCTGCTGCTTAGAATAGCCGAGCAGTAATTCAACAACAACGGTCGCCTGGCATTTGCTCTACCGGTGGTGTCGCCACTTTCACTTTCGGTTTCTGTTTCCCTGCTGAACTGATTGCTGAGGATCTTCATTGCATTCCTGACTCCGGTGGTCTGACCAGCTGTACGTCTAACCAGCCTTGGGCCAGCGATCTGTGCATTTTTCACGAAAGTGTGGCTTTGGAGTCCAGAGGGTCGCTGCCATCTTACCGCGATCAAGAAGACCTAACGAGGTGCCAATTCCAACATGGCGACGAAGCCAGAGCTGGAGAAGCGCAGGAAAGTCACCAACCGTGGGGGATCGGTCCAGACTAACGTGATAGACCGCTATACTCAGCCAAGAGGCTCCCCCAGCGCTGCTGGCCGCGGTACTGAGGACGGACCTGGGAGCTACATCAGAGGTGTCCCTCCAAGATCTGATGGCCGCCATCTCAGGACTCAAGGCGGATATGGGTCAACAATATGAGGCCATCGTGTCCAAGATAGACACGGTGGCGGTCGATGTCACCCTTATTCGAGCCGACCTTGCTAAAACTAATGAGAGGGTCAAGGAATTGGAACTTAAGGCTTCCAGTCTGGTTATCGATATGGCGGAAGCACAATCGGAGATCGGGAATCTCCGGTCATCACATGATCTCTTGACTAGACGTATGGAGGAGTACGATAACCGGGCCCGACGGAACAACATTCGCTTGGTCGGGGTGCCGGAGGACAGCGGTGCTGCTTCGATCGATTTACTGGTCGAGGAGTTGATTGTTGGCAAACTTGCTCCCGCAGGCCTCAGTAAGTTCTTTGCGGTGGAGCGTGCGTACCGCTTCCCAGGTGGACAGGTTAAACCGGGGGCCCCCCCGAGGCCTATTATTGCTAGGCTATTTCACTTTCGGGACAGGGACGCCATCCTTCAGGCCTCTCGTAGACACGGCCCGCTGAAATTTGAGAACAGCTCCATTTCCATCTACCCTGATTTTACCCCTCAGGTGCAGCGGCAACGATCTGGCTTCCTGGGAGTGAAACGCCGCCTGAGAGACTTGGGACTCAAATATGCGATGTTGTTCCCCGCTCGTCTACGGATTGAGTACAGAGAACGTGCTTTCTTTTTTGATCAACCGGACAGTGTTAGCGACTGGCTGGATTCATTGCCGAAGGACGACGCCGAGAGCAGAGGCCCCGGAGGCGCGGACGGAGGTGCATCGGCCCAAGAATAACTTTGGGTCCCGGGGTCCGATTCTGGGTCGTAATTATCTGCAGAGTATTTTCATATACTTTCACTTTTAGGCCCAGGGGTGGGGCGGGTTGGGACAGTCTCTCCCTTCCTCCTCAGGGGTTCTTTGTGTAGATTTTTGGACGGGGCGACAGGCACACTGCAGTTTGGGGTGGCTCATGAGTCAGCAGGGGTGCAGGGTGGGGGGTGTTGTAACGGGTTCTTGGTTGGGAGGTGGGGGGAGGGGTTTTGGTTGTTTTTGTGTTCTATGTTCTTTCTCACATGGTACTTTATCGCTTGCTCATATCCTTGCTTTGAGGTCTTGGGAGGTGGTGGTATGGGAGTCATACTGGAATGGGGGGGTGACATGAAAGTGCTATCATGGAACGTTAATGGTTTGGGAGATAGGATTAAACGTGGTATTGTGCTCCAATTCATCAGACGCCACTCCCCTGATGTTGTTTTCCTTCAAGAGACCCACTTGATAGGGAACGCTTGCAAAGCTCTTGACCTCCGAGGTTACCGACTTGTGGCTCACGCTGGCTTTACATCCGGTTCCCGGGGGGTTGGCATAATGGTGAAATCCTCTTTGACCCTTGCAATTGATGATGTCACCCTCGATGATCGGGGCCGATATGCTGCTGTTTCCGGGAGATGGGAGGGGAGGTTGGTTGTACTTGTTGCTGTTTATATTCCCCCGGGACTGCAGGCCACCACCTATGCTGACCTTGGTAGGACTCTTCTAGGGCTTCCAGATGGTCTCCTGATTATGGGTGGGGATTTTAATTCGGTAATATCTGGCGAGTGTGATCGGCTGCCCCCCAGGGTTTTACCGTTGTCCCAGATGTGGCTGACTGACTTGCTTGATACCTTTGGGCTGGTGGATGTTTGGCGGATGTTACACCGCACGCAAACTCAGTACACTTTTCACTCTGGTGCTCACGGTAGCCTCTCGAGAATTGATTATTTTTTTATGTTAACTGCCAACTCCTTCTTGGTTAGTGGGATCCGACATCTCCCTAGGGGTATTTCTGACCATTCCCCTCTGTTACTTGAGGTCTCGGTGGGCGGCTTTTCTGGCTGTAGGGTCCCCCCTATTCCCCCCTGGCATTTTGGGAATACTCAGCTTCGCTCGAACTTGGTTAAAGCGATTGATTGTTATTTTGATGAAAATGTGGGATCGGTCGCTTCCCCTACGATTCTGTGGGAGGCCTTCAAAACTGTCATACGGGGCTCCGCGCTGTCCCTTATTGCTGCCGATAGGAAGGCGAGGAGGGAAGCTGTGTCAGCTCTTGAGGCCGAAATAACTGGGCTTGAAACTGAATTGGGTAGAGATGATACACCCGCGCTCTTACATTCCTTGGAGCTGAAACAGGCAGATTATAGAGCCCTGGTCACAGACGCTGCTAAGGTGATGCGTATGAATCAGTTAGGTCGTCTATATGATGTGGGTGACAAGGCTAGTAAGCTCCTGGCGTGGTTGGATAAAGCTGATAGACTGAATCGTGTGGTGCCAGAAATAATCCGTGAAACGGGTGAAAGTGTGACTGACCCGGGCGAGATAGTTGAATGTTTTGTGGACCATTTCCGAACAGTATACAGATCTGTGAGTGATCGTGATGAGGCTGATTCCTGTTTGCTCTTGCGCGACATCGCACTGCCTTGTGTGTCGGAGGAGGATAGATTAGCCCTAGAGGCGCCGTTCACGGTGGATGAGATTGCCATCGCCATTAGGTCCTTGCGATCGGGCAAAGCAATGGGGCCCAACGGTTTGCCCATCGAACTCTACAAACTGCGACCGGACAAAATGGCTGCCCATTTGCGTACTATGTTTCTTGATGCGTTCGAAGAGGGCCTCCTTCCCCCCGAACAGCGCCTGGCTACTATAGTGGTCATTCACATGGACGGCAAGCCTTGTGACCGCTGCGCCTCATATCGCCCCATTTCATTGCTTAACGCTGAGCCTAAGATCCTGGCCAAAGTCCTGGCTAATCGTTTTTTATCAGTGATTTGTGACTTGATCCATCCGGATCAGTCCGGTTTTATCCCCCACAGGAATACGGCTCTCAATCTTCGTAGGCTCCACAGTGTCCTCGCGAGAGCTGAGACTCTCTCTGAACCCGAAGTGGTGGCGTCCTTGGACGCCACAATGGCTTTTGACACCATTGAGTGGCCGTACTTATGGGCTGCCCTTTCTAAGTTTGGTTTCGGTCCTGGTTTCATTGCATGGGTGCGGCTCCTGTATGAGCAGCCATTAGCCCAGGTTGTTGTCAACGGCAGAGCTTCTGCGTCGTTTCTATTGGGACGTGGCACCAGTCAGGGGTGCCCACTCTCTCCACTTCTTTTCGCATTGGCGTTGGAACCCCTCGCAGCGTGGCTCCGCTGGGAGCCCTCGATAAAAGGGATCCAGTGGACACCGGATCTGGAGGATCGCGTTTCGCTATACGCAGACGATATCCTTCTTTATTTCACTTCACCTCAGAAGTCTCTCAACGTGCTCTTCGATGTCCTTACCTCCTTTGGGAAGAACTCTGGGCTTGTTATTAACTGGACCAAATCATGTGTCTATGTTATAGCGGGGGTACTGCCTCCGTTGTCCCGTAGATTCCCGATTCAAGTGGCTGCGGATGGCTTTAAATATCTGGGGATTTTTATTTCTATGGACTCCTCCGTTCGCTATGACCGCAATCTCTATGCTCCTCTTCATCGCCTCAAGCAGGATGTACGAAGGTGGCGTGATTTGCCTTTATCCCCGCTGGGACGGGCGGCACTTTTTAAAATGATGTCCCTCCCCAGGTTTTTATATGCCTTACAGAATTTTTTCGATCCTGTTCCTTCCCGTTATTTCCGTGAGGTGGAGGGCCTTCAGAGGTAGTTAATTTGGGACGGACGGGCCCGTATCTCCCTATCAAAACTCACGCTCCCATGGTATGATGGCGGTATAGCTCTGCCTGACATCAGATGTTATTATTGGGCCTCGCAATTGAGTGCGATCAACCATGTGACGTATTCTCCAGGGCCCACTACCGCTTTCGCCATGGATAAACTCCTGCTGCCGGGCGGCAACTTTAACAGAGCCTTATATTCGAAGCCACCACTCCGGCTTCTGACTGGCCCGACGAAGTGTGCCGTGCGTGCCTGGAAGGACGCAACTGTGGCTACGGGTTGGAGTGATAGATTGACGCGCATGACCCCGCTGTATGATTCTGAACGGCTGGGTAATCTGTGGCGTACGAAAGGGTTTGATAGATGGGATATGATTGGTATTAGCAAGGTGGAGGATCTTCGGGCCAAGGGCACGGTCAAGTCCTTTGAGGCCCTGAAGTTAGAATATCAACTGAACGACAAGGAATATTTTCGCTACCTCCAGGTACGGCACGCCCTACTTTCAACCTTCCCCCCGGGGACGGAAATTCCCCAGTCGTCCCCGCTGGAAGACCGTATTCTGGATGGCCATGTCCCGGATAGTGCGATTTCTTTAATCTACAAAAAGCTCATTAACACTAAGGGTGGGCAGGCGGCTACGCTCCGTGCACGGAGTGTGCGTAGTGCCGGCTTCTACGCATTTTGCGTAGCAGGCGTAGAATCCGGCACTACGCACGCTCCGCAGACGGAGCGTAGCTGGCCGCCACCCGCCTCCCTCCCGCCCCTCCCTAAATACTTTAAATTACATCTGTAAATGAATTAAAAGGCACTTACCTTGCCCGCCGCTGCCCGCCGCGTCCCCGGGGCTCGCTTTCTTCGTCGCTTCCGTCTTGGGTAATATTGCGCATGCGCGGGCGGCCGCGCATTTCTCACGAGACCCCCATCTCCATGACTAAGCAGGTCAATGGCGTGTCCTCATCCTGCTTCAACGTCCTCCGTACGTTCCGCAGGAGCTTCAAGTGGATCCCTACCGAAACGAGAAGAACAGTCACCCAGGCCCTCGTCGCCAGCAGGCTGGACTATGGAAATGCCCTCTACGCAGGAACATCGACCAAGCCCCTGGGACGGCTGCAACGCATCCAGAACGCCTCGGCACGACTGATCCTTGGCATCCCCCGCCGCAGCCACATCACACCCCACCTGAGAGACCTACACTGGCTCCCCGTCAACAAGAAGACAACCTTCAAGCTCCTCATCCACGCACACAAAGCCCTCTGCAACGCCAGCCCAGCATACATCAACAGATTAATCAGCTTCCACATCCCCACCCGCAAGCTCCCCTTCGCCGGCCTCTCCCTCGCCACAGTCCCCCGCATCCGAAAAACACCCGCCGTTGGCAGATCCTTCTCCCACTTCGCCGCCAAGACCTGGAACACCCTCCCCACCAACCTACGGCAGACTCAAGACCCACTGGTCTTCAGAAGACTCCTTAAGAACTGGTTTTTCGATCAGTAGCAGCACCCTCCACCACCCCCTCTCCCCAGGGCCTTGAGACCCTCACGGTTATGTAGCGCACTTAACAAGTATCATGATTGATATCAGTTCTCCATGTTTTCAGTTCTGCATCCCATCTAACATCCGCACAAGTGCGTATTGCTTTTTTTGACACTTCCTTGAAATCTTCCTCTTTTCCTTAGTTGAGTTCTATGTTCCCAGATGTTAAGTGCTTCATGTTGTGTAGGTCTAGGAGGCAGTTTCATGTCATACAGTGTCCTCCTTAGATGCTGAATAATTCTCAAATTAAATGTGCCATAATGAGGAAATATCAAAGGACCATCTTTCACAGTGATCTTTTGCCAATGTTCGAGTCATAGACAAATGTGAAGACCACGTCTATTGCCATAGAATGACCTGAGGTACCATCGGGTGGAGCCTGTTCCCACTTTCTAACAGGCATAGTCACCTCTCCCTTTATTTGGCTTTGTCATTTTTAATCAATATGTGCAATATTGACCAATTGGAAATTATTTTTTACCACAATCCTATGTTTGGCAATCACAACCAATACCGCATGGCTCTGGATGATGTATCCAACCACTACCAGAGTGGCTCTACACCAACCGAACAATGCCAGCACGCATACTGTGACATCAATCTCATTCCTTGCAGCAGCTCACCATCTTTTACAATTCTGAAGAGCGTGACCTGTCAGCAAATTACGCACAAACAAATGTAAGCAATTTCAACAAACTTTGTCGATTCTTCTAATGAAATTAAAGATTTTTATACACACAAGTAACAATCATGTGCAACACTTTCTAACCTATCCTGACATTCACTTCCAATGACACCTCAACCAGTGGGATGTCATTCAGATTGATACAGTGTCTCCCTGTGCACTGAGATCCACTATACCAACCACACCTCACAATCACATAAAGGTAAAGTTCCTATCTCAATAATGCTGTTGACGGTGTCTCACAACCAGCACCACAACACAGCAGACAACTACACCCAGTCGCTTCTTCATTGACAACTCATTACCAAACAGGTATGTATCTATCTATCTCGGGATCTTGGGCCATGATGAACCCGATAACCACTTCAAACTCTCTGCATTAAATGTCACATTCACAAATCAACTTTAAAACTTCTCTGCAGAACACCATACAATCACTGCAAAATGGCAAGCTAAGCACAAGAAATTGCAACTCCCATCCCTATTAGTGATGACACCAAGCTGCTAAAATGTGTTCCTGAACTGCTGGAACTCAATCAATCCTTCCAGGGAACCACAGGATTTAAGGGTTTGGATTGGCCTTGGGCAATTTCTGAATGGGACACTCTAAATCCATCAAGTCAGTGGGAAACCATCTGTCATGCTACCAAGTTGATCTAGCGTTCTAGGCCAACTTTATTACCGTTTGTCCTCCGATTAACCTTTTCTTTCTTGCCTGAGAGGTGATGGGTGTCAACATTAGGCTAATCAAATTTCAATTAACAGTGTAACTAATTTGGCTACACAATAAGGACTAAGGGTGGGCGTAGTTCGCGAAGTAGCGCTACGCGAAGCTACGCGAAGTGCACTTCGCACTACGCGAACTTCACGTAGCACTACGCGAGCTGCGTAGTAGCAAGTTCGCACTGTGCAAGATGCGTTTTCAATGATTTCACAGTGCGGACAAGCATCCGGCACTGTGCAATCATTGAAAACGGCATCTTGCACAGTGCGAGCTGTAGTATTCTGCTGCTCGAGTAGATTATTACTCGAGCTGCAGCTTTTTCAACGCGAACTGGTAGTTTCTCATTGAGAGCGGTCTCGAGCATGCGCAACCACTCACAATGAGAAACCTTACCTCCCCGCGTTGAGAATCTCGCCGGGATGTACTTTTGCTTGCTCGCGGTCGCGAACATGACGTTCAGGACCGCGAACAAGCAAAAAATGAGCGTTGCACTACGCTACGCTGCACTACGCGTGTTCGCACTGTGCTACGTGCAGCTCGCGTAGTGCGAAGTTGCGCAAACTTCGCAAACTCCGCGAGCGAAGCGTAGTGCTTCACCCAGGGTTAATAAGGACCAGGAATCAGTGGCTATAGTTAAGAAGATGTATTACAAGTTAGCAGTCAAGGTAAAGTAGACCAATCTCAGTACCATGCTATAAGGGAACAGAGTAAGAACTGGGAAATCCAACCTCCTAAAGATGTTTAGGCATACTAGTATTAAGCAAATAAGAAGTTCAATTGCAACAATACAAAAGATCAGTAACATGTTTTGATGCTCAAAGAGTTTCTGGTTCTCTCTTCTATTCAAGAGTAAATCTAAAATTGTCTAAGTTAAAGTCCAAACTAAAAAAGGATGGATATATGTAATGGAATCTCAAACTATGGAAATTCAATAAAGAAGAAAACTAAGGCAGTTCAGGAAAAATAGAAAGAATGGGAATGTGCCTGCTTTTCAGAAGCTAAGTCAACAGTCTTCTTGGGTCAGGTGAATAAGTGATAGCCTAAGCCACACTTAGGAAAGACAAGGGGAAAGACCAAGGGAAAGAAGAATGCCTAAGCTCAGACGGTGTAAACACTTTATAATACACACAGAGGGGCATATTATCAAGGGGATCGATAGGCAATTTTCGCCGCTTTAGGGATAATACTATCGCCCTATTAGCAAGCTGTCGCTAACAGCAGTTAGTGACAGCTTGTAGGCGATAGCGAGTGGTTTGGGGCCCGCTTTGCATGTCAGCGATATTTATCGCTAATGACATGCAAAGTGGGCGCACCCAACCTGTTAGCGACTGAAAGCAGGCGCTAACATCGCTATCACCTATTCGCAAAACAGGCGTAGCGATGGAAATATTCGCGTTAAGCGCGAATATCTCCAAAAACTAACACCTGCTCAGACCAGTTCTTAGCCATTATATCCAATGGGAGGTGGATATAATGGCTAAGACCCTGTTAGCGATAATGAGTGAATATCGCTGTATTCTCAGCGATATTCATGGATTTTGCCGCTATCACTGGGAATTGTATCGCTTTTGAGATAAACGTTGCTAATAGCACGTTATCTCAGTGATAAAATCCTGTGATGCAGGCGATAAAAAAATAGCCGTTAACCCTACTTAGCAACACCCTTCTGTACACATCATGAGGGGTGGGATTGTGCTTTTCCATTCTCACATTGTAAGCTGCAACATTTATGAAATGTCCCAGACTGGACATGGGACCAACAGTGTCCTTGTTCACTCAAGTCATGTGGCAAAAATGCTGAATAAGACTCCTCAATTGATGCTCTTGCTCTCCCTGTTCTTCCATCAAAGCCTTCTTCGCAGGCTCTCTCTCTATTGCTAGTACAGTATTTTATCTATTATTGTTAGAAAATGACCCTCTCTAAAGCGTCACCTCAAACTTTTTGCCTTCCTCCTCCGCTTTTTCTGACCTCTATTTTATTGGCATTAGGACTCTGAGCACTTTCCCATTACTAGCCAATGCTAAAGTGCATGTACTAAACATGGTATAATTGGTTTACACCTGTTCGGCATATTCGATTTACTTTGTAAGTCCCTTGTAATGTGGCATACCATATACCCAGGGCATGTAAAATAAATGCTAGTAGTAGGCCTGCAAGTACTGATTGTGCCACCCATAGAAGTAGCCTTTCAAATCTGTCTCAGGACTGCCACTGCACTGCCTCCATGTGCAGTTTACTGTCACTTCGACTTGGCATTTAAAACTACTTGCCAAGCCTGAAGCTCCCCTTTCATTAAATGTAAGTCACCCCTAAGGTAGGCCATATGTAGCCCTAAGGCCAGGGTGCTAGGTAAGTGAAGGTAGGACTTTTATGTTTTGCATATACTGATAGTGCCAAACAGCCTGTTTCATTTTTCACTACTGTGAGGCCTACTCTTCTCATGGGTTAGCATTGGGAAAACCTTAAATACACTTTTAAGCTCTAATTCCTGATCAAAGAGGAGTAACTTTTTCATGTTTCATATGTCTGGAACGGTATTGATAAATTCTAGTTACTGGTGAAGTTTGATTTTACTATTTTAGAAATGATACTTTTATAAAGTGGACATTTCTCTGCACCAACCGCTCTGTGTGCCTGACTGCCTCAAATACACTTCTGGGGTGGGTGACTCCATCGAGGTCGGCCAGAACTTTGACTTGTTCCTGGTCTAGCGTGACCTAAAGTAACCTTTTAGCGCTTCTTGCTTCTAAGCAATTTATTACATTTATTCTTTTAAAATGTAATATCCCAACTTCTATACATTGTATTTTTGGTGTTTTGGTCTTGTTGTGTTTATAATATAATAATCTATTTTATAAACATGTGTGAAGTCTTTTTGTGGTATATTCATTGTGTTACTGTGAGTGGTGCACAAATACTTTACAAATTGCCTCTTTAGATAAGCCTGGCTGTTCTGTGCCAAGCTACCAAAGGATGAGGGCAGGTTATCTTTTAGTGTATATTTACCTTATGCTTACTAGGATTGTGGCTTCTGCTGGAACAGAGTGCATACCTTTGCCAACCAGAAACCCAATTTCTCAAACATTGGTGATCAGCAGTGAGAATAGTACTTGTGGTTGAGCAATACTATATAGTGACTCTTTGTTCACTACAACTCTATACTTTGACCATTTCAATTGTTTTAATCCTCCCTGATTGGCCTTTTGATTTTTCTTGCTAAATTATGTTTCAAACTAGCGAAGCTACACCTGCAACTACATCAGTATCTGAAGTTTTGGAGTTTGATATGGCCAAGTTAGAGTCTTACACTGTGGCTCAGATGAAGACTTTTTGCAAGGATTTTCAGGTCTCCATCAGAGGTTTCACTCGGAACCTGGAGCTACAGAAAACCTTGAGGGCCTGGGCAGAGTCCCAGAATGCATGGATGACAATCTATATGATGAGCAGGAAATTCCTGAGGAGGAGGATGAGCTGATTCCGGAGTCTGCTGTGGGTCTTGACCTGCCTGTAGAGGGGCCCAACAACTTGCCAGGAGAAGTAGTGTGTCCCAAAGCAAGGGAGTAGAGGGTTAACCATACCCTCCCCATATGTTTTTACGTTAAGCCAGTGCATTCGGGCATTGCACTACCCTGGCTTGCACGCATACAGGACAAACGTTAAAATGTGATAAAGTATGAAAAAATTGTGAAATAAGGTGTGCACACCACCCTAATGATTGTTTTAAACACTAACATGCCCCCTGTTGGAGTTGCACCCAGGACTAATGAACTAAAAAAAACATCGACTTAGACGGATAAACCACATAACAGCAGGTTCGCAGCAGCTTTTGACATAGGGGATAATAGGCGATGCTTTTTAAACATGGTTATGTTGCTTTAACATGGATTTAAAGATTTAGGATTTTATATTATGATGTGACTAAAAGCTGTTTGTTTGTTTATATGAACAAGATGCATCACGGGAATTGTAGGACAGTGAGTACGCTACAGGTGTCTATAATTAAACTGATACCACGTGAGGTAGTTCAAAGCACACTAGAGTTTAAAACCGAGGTTACACAGAGAGTGGCTCACATGGCAGAAAGGGGACTGAGATTGATGTTGAGTTGAAAATGAAAGTTGAAGGCAGCAGGTATGCTTCACGTGTATACGCAGGTCTTAACATGTGAACGTGGGGGATTATGAAAACGCTACGCGCATGTTAGAAGTGATATAGTTTGTTGAATTGTTTGATATGGAAAAATAAAAGAGAAAATAGGCGTACTGTTTCAGATACCTGGGCGTTTAAAAACACAAATGTCATCAGTTCAAAGATTATAGATGGAAGGGTGGTCCGTGAAACTGTTCAGCTCTAGGAAGTATTTAAATGTGTTTTTTAAGATGTCACTATTATAACGGAAGGAAGTGATTTAAGCTTTTGGTTCACGGGGGTAGAACAGCAATTGAGACTTGCAATGGCTTGATAGCTTGTAAGAAAAGTTTCGATAAAAATGTTGCTACCTGTATTTGTAAATAAGTAACATTCGCGTGTAAATATTAGATTTAAAGCATTGTTTTGTACTATTGTTTTTTAGACGCCCCTGACGAAGGGCAATAAAATGCCCGAAATGCATTGGGTTTTGGAATAAACAACTGCTGCTCTGAACCGCCTGTTGTACTGAAATCGTATTTGCGAAAAAGAGGCCTGGATGGGCGCACGCTTATGCTAGAAGCTTTTCAGCTGCAAATTGTTGAAATGTGGACAAGCCAAAGGAGATGCAACAATAATTATTTGTGATATGGTCAAGATTGAAAAAAAAATGTCAAATTGGACTTACGAAAGATGAATGATTGGAGTCAGTATCCATAAATAAGCTGTGCAGCAAGGGAGTAGAGGGTTAACCATACCCTCCCCATATGTTTTTACGTTAAGCCAGTGCATTCGGGCACTGCACTACCCTGGCTTGCACGCATACAGGACAAACGTTAAAATGTGATAAAGTATGAAAAAATTGTGAAATAAGGTGTGCACACCACCCTAATGATTGTTCCAAAGCAGGGAGCAGCATGTCCCCAGAGGAGCTGGCAAGCTAGAGAAGGAGCAAACTCTAGAAGAGAGGAGAATGACTCTGGAGGAGAGGAAACTACCCATGAGCTCAATCTCAGAAAGCTGGATATCAGAGCCCTGCCACTAGGGTTAAGCAACAATATTTGTGGCAGCATATCTTCAGTGTCTTTTACATGAGTCAACGGTCAGAATGCCCAAAGATTTGGTGCCAAGCTATGTGGTGGGTGATGATTTGGACAAGTTGTTTTCAGCCTAGGAAGTGGATCTAAGAGTGCATAAGCCCCCAGAGGAGTTCTAGGGTGGTAGTCTATAAGGGTAAATGCCCATGGTGGGCAGGGACACTCTTCTTACGCTAGAGGTGAGAGACCAGACATGCTACACCGCTATGAAGGCCATCTTCACTAGTTAATTTGGACTGACCAGTAAATTCAGGGCCTGTCACAAGCTATTCACACAGAGCTGAGATGACTGCTTAGAGAATGTTGGTAAGTCACTGAAGAGCTGGATGAGGGGCTGCAAAGTAGATGATTTTTAGGGCTGTATAACTTAATTTTAAAGGAGAGCATGCTCAATATTTGTTTCACAGTGCTGCTCCAACACATAGTGGATAGTGAGCTTACCGATCCCTGGCAGCTTGCTGAGGAGGCGGCCATCTGGACCAGAACCAGAGTATCCAGAAAGATACTTAGAGTGACCCCAAGAAGGGTTCTTCAGGTCCCCCCAACAGAGTGAGGCAGAGGTCCAGAGAGAGCCAGATAAGTCCCAGGGTAAGGGGGATGGAAAGGGTTCCCATGTACCTTCTGAAAAGATGGTGTGAGGTTCTGGCAGGCGGTGGCCCAGGGCGCCCCATTTCCAACTCTGTTGCTTGATTTTTCTCAAATAGGAAGGAAGCAGAGGTACTCTGTCTGTCCAAAGAATCCATCCATTGGTCGAAACGCTACAGGTGTGACCAGTGTGTCCTTAGGGTGAAGTAGTTACCAGGGACATGCCATAGAAAATGCCATGACCTACCTCGGCTGGAAGATCAACACAGAGGGTGAGTTGGTGATCCCTAGGGGTGGAACTCATCACTGCCATGAGGTGGAACTGAATTAGGTCCCAAGTTGCTCTGAGGGATACTGGGGCTAGAAGAACCATGGTTGTTGAAGAGCTAGTCCCCCAGATAATTACACTGGTGAGGTGTAGAGTGACTCCAGCCCATGTGCAGGACTTTTAGAACTGGCAAGTACCCTTGCAGCAGTGGACCATTGTCCAGGTTCTACACCCTAAGAATGAAAGTTCATCATGGTATTGATCAGGCTGCCCTGGCTTTAGGCTGAGGGGCCTCATGTTGGAAAATGACCCTCTCTGGAGGGTCACCCCAAACTGTTTGCCTTCCTCCTCCTATTTCTCTGATCTTGTTTTTGTTGGCTTTAGGACTCAGAGCACTTAACCACTGCTAACCAGTGCTAATGTGCATGGGTAAAGTGCTGGGTGAATGGCTCTTCGGGAAAGTGACTGGGTTTTAAGTGGGTAGTTGGGTGCGTGAGCGGCTGCTTTGCACAATAAGTATCTGTGTGAGTGGCTCTATATGTGAGTGGATGGGTGTTTGAGTTTTTGTATTGGTGTGAATGGATATGCAAGTGGTTTTGTGCGCGAGTGAATGGATGTATGGGTGGCAGTATGGCTGAGTGCATATATCTGTTGGTCGGTGTATGAGTGGCTGTATGGATGAGCGAGTGGTTGTGTGAGGGGCTGTATGGCTGAGTAGGTAGGTGGGTGTCTGTCAGTAGTTGTATGGACTTGTGAACGGGTATGTGAGTGGTTGTGTGTGTATGCAAGTGGGTGCATGAGAGGTTGTGTGGGTGTGTGAATGGGTCTGTAGATGTTGTTATCAGTGACATCATTTGAGATGTCATCAGTGATGTCACCAGTGATGTAACTGACCATGACATGAGTGATGTGATATGTGAGGTCATAAGCAGTGTATTGCAAATGCATAAGTTATAGTTACCTCAGGTAATTATAAGGACTACATTTCTATGGTTTTGTATGAGTGAAATCTGAGTCTAACTATAAAGTCCCTGTAACTTTAGTTTTTTTCAGTGAATTTATAATGTTTTTAATTCTATTTCCTATCTATAAAGTTTCTGTAATCTTTGTTTTTTTGTGACTATAATGTCTAGTAACCTTTGTTTTTTTTGTGACATTCAAAGGTTTTTTAAAATATTTTTCTAGGCGAACCTGTAACCTTTGAGAATGTGTGTGTGAGTGGCTGTATAGATTGGTGAGTGGATTTGTGAGTGGCTGTATGGGTCTGTGAGTGGATGCGTGAGTGACTGGGTATATGAGTACCTGTATAGGTTGCTGAGTGTGTGTGTGGCTGTATGGCATAGCGCAGCAGAGTTTTTTTCACTTTGCGGAGTTTCGCATAGCGCAACTCCGCCAACTCTGCCCAGGGTTAATTTGGATGCACTGCTCATGACTTTACATATAAGATCACTGTCTCCCTTCCTCTACAGCTGCTATTAATGAAGATGAATGGTACAAAGTACTTGGCCTTAAAAAATCTCATTCACGCACCATAGTCCACGGCCTGACAATGGCAGAGTATCTCAGAGTGAACTGTGCCCCGTCAGGACTTATAGTAACCAACGCACCAAGATTGTTTCTTAAGGACAAAGAATTCCTTAAAGACTGGTCCATGATCGCCTGGCGCTGCACACTTGACTGGTTAATTTAATCATTAAAACCGCAAAACGCGTGGCAGACACCATCCTCATAGAGATACAGGTGCTTGAGAATCAAATTAAGACCACTATCACTACTTGTGGAGAAGTGTGGCTCAATGCTTAGAGCGGCAGACCTTGATGCAGAACGCTGGCCAGGGACCAGGGTTCGATTCCCGCCTCAGCGGGTTTCGGGCTTAAATTTCTCTGACCGGATATTCTCGCCTCAGTGCTGATTCTAAGCATGGGTCCCACGCTGCAACTCTGGGCAATAGCTTGCTTAGTCTCCACAAAGGCCCCCTGATACACAAGGGATGCCTGGTTTCACCATGGGATGCCCAGGAGTGGACCCCCCACAAGGAAAAGCCAGGAGGGGTTCCCTTGTGGTAGGAGTACAAGCGCCGGGATGCCTCCGGGTCACTGTTCGTGCTATACAAATACGCCACATTTACATTTACATCAGCACGTCCTTTAAAAAGAACCAGGAAGAATATAACAAGACCAACAAAGAATTTAAGGAGAATATTCTGTTTTCTAAAATGGAAATTTTTTAAAAAGACTTGGCAAAATTTAAGTTTGAGAAAATATATCCATACACTAGTGAAGGATATGTTCAACCTGATCTCAATAACAAAGGTCGTAGACTTGGATCGGGCTACGGTTCATCATCTGATGACAAAACTGACTCTAGTGATTCTGATTCATCAGCCCAAGGCGGTAAGCAAAGAGGTAGAGGGAGAGGTAGAATGTACCAACAAAACTGGCAAGGGGGTTCTTATAATCAATTCCCTTCATGGTGGCAACACAATCCCTGGCAACTTCCCTTTCCCCCTGGCCCCATGGGCCCTATGGGACCTATGCTACCCTACCAAAACATTCAAGGTAATTTCCCTAACCAGCATTTTTTAGGGTTTGGCCGAGGACAACAGAGAGGCAGACACAGAAACCAGAGAGCACAGGTTCATTGGAGTCCACCTCCGTCGCCTCGGACATTGCACAGCTCCAAGAAAAACAAACAGGGGCAAGCAGGGACGAGCAACGAGTCGGATTAGTAATTAATCTGAGCTCAAGAGAATTGACTGAGAATGAAGAAAAGATACTCAACAGAGGCTTGGGGTTTGTAAGTACTACCCATGGTGATCCTTTGAAAGTGACTTGGGAAATGGCTAAATTTTTTCGTAAAGTGAGACTACACTTTTTCTTTAAAGATAAAGAAACAGATGCAGAATCGTTTGACTCCAATACAGGGTTGAGACAACCATCCACATTCTGTCCCCCCACAAATCTTGTACCTCCACAAGTACTAACTTTTGAAAAAGTGGTCAATAGGGATCTTACTCTTACACTACAGAAGGAACGGAAGAAATTCTCTAACCTCACAAAAGAAGAGCATCAGGCTCTTTGGAGCCTTATGTCTGACACTACTGTTACAATCAAGCCGGCAGACAAAGGGGGAGCGATTGTTCTCCTAGACACTGAAGTCTATCGGAATGAGTGTCTTCGGCAACTAGGGATGAGGAATGCCTATCGACCCCTAAAACAAGACCCCACAGAAAGAATCAAAAAAGAAATTGCTATCATTGTGGAGGAAGCAGAGAGTGAAGGCTGGATAACAGCTCATGAAGCTAAGTTCCTCATCACGAGCAAACCTGTGATGCCCTATTTCTACGTCCTCCCAAAGGTTCATAAACCCAATAGACCACCTTTGGGACGACCGATTATATCAGGAATTGGGTCCCTGCTAGAACCCCTATCCACTTTTGTCGATTTCTTTTTAAATCCCATGGTGAAGGAAACTCCAACGTTCCTTCAGGACACTAAAGATGTCCTCAGACTCATTCCAGACATCGAGTATAACTATGAGACAGATATACTTGTATTGTTCGATGTAGAGTCCCTCTTCACCTCAATCCCACAGGACGAGACTCTTGACTCTGTGAACATGCTGTTGTCACAACGTAATTTAGATTCCATCACACCACCACATTTCATTATGGCGTGTGCACAGATAGCCATGAAAAAAAACTTCTTTCGATTTGAGGATACCATCTACCTCCAAACATCTGGTACGAGCATGGGGAGCGTTTTCGCTCCCAGCATGGCGAATCTTTATGTTCACGTGTTCGAGCAGGAACATGTCCTCAACCAGAACAACCCTTATCGCAACTCCATCCGCCTGTGGAGGCGATACATTGATGATATTTTGGTTATCTGGAGAGGAGATATCTCAAGTGTGAATGATTTCCTCATATGGCTGAATGGCAGGAACAATTTCTTGAGGTTTACAGTAGAAATAGATAAACACACACTCCCCTTTCTGGACCTTCTGATCACTGCCTCACCTGATGGCCTTGAGACTGAATTGTATACCAAACGCATGGCAAGGAATTCCCTGTTGAGCTACAATAGTCACCATCCGGTAGCCCTCAGGGATAACTTGCCTTATGGGCAATTTCTCCGTATTCGGAGAAACTGCTCTACAAAAGAAAGTTTTTCTAAACATGCAAAAACTCTAACATCTCAGCTAATAGAGAGAAACTATCCGAAAAAAGTTGTTAGGCAAGCGGCCAAAAGGGCCAGCAATAACAACCGAGAAAGTTTACTCGAGGTCAATACCAAACAGACCATGACTCAAAGACTGACATGTGTTAACACATTCTCAACGATGTCCAACGAGATAAAAAAATCCATTCTGAAGAATTGGAAGTTTCTCAATGTGGAAGGTGATAGCCTGCCCCGCCCTCTCTTTGCCTTTAAAAGAAACAGCAATTTACGAGATAAGCTGGTGCACACGAGACCCCTCGTAATTAAAACTACTTCTCAGGACACCATCTGGGGCACCCCGAATCTACAGGGTCACTTTCCCTGTGGTTCTTGTAAGGTATGCCCTATGACAAGTAAATCTAAAACAGTAGATATAGGCACAGAACGCCCGTGGGTACAAAATAAGTTAACCAACTGCAATACCGAGAGAGTGGTCTATTTGATTACTTGCCCCTGCAGGCTTCAGTATGTGGGCATGACTGCACGTAAGGTTAAACTGCGCATTATGGAACACATGAACACAATAAGGTGCAAAAAACAAGCCACAAGATTAACTGCTCACTTTCTAGAAAAGAATCATAAACTTGAAGATATGGTATGGACCATTTTGGAACAACCGTATATTCCACAGCACGTTACTGACATTTCTAAATTCCTGCTCCTCAGAGAACAGCGCTGGGTCTTTAGGCTCAAAAGTGACACGAAGGGATTAAATGACTGTATCCCATGGTCATTGCTTAAAGACTTGCCTGTTTTTCTTGTAGATATGCAGGTGTAACTCTTTATCAGCTATGTCTTTGTTTTATGCAAGTGTTCCCTAATAATGATTATCACAATAAGCATAGCGTGTAAAGAAAGAAGGAATAGCTAAAATTAATGTTTCACAATCTTCCTTAGCTTCCATTACTCTTTGTAAATGTTCCCATATACTAGTGCTGTGCACCAAAAAAAACTCCCCTTTTCTGCTCGAATACGCCAGATCAGGAATTCCCAATAATCCTCCTGATTTCATATGCGCTTTATAACCAGGTGACATGGAGGCATTGCGAGGCATTAATGTTTCCTTTATGCTATGCAAACGTTTTTCCCACTTATGATAATCTGCCACAACTCGATCGGGCCGTAAGAGAACTACAGTTCCCATCGTTTATGTAGTTCAATCCGTAATCTCGCGGGACTTCCCAGACCGTGAGATTACAGACCGGGACCCGGAAGACTGCAGTAGCAGCCGAGTATACTTAGACTACGTTCACCTTCCGTTCGGTACCTCACCGACGGCTCTGCTGACCGTCCGAGGTACCGACGGAAAGGTAAGTGGCATCCGGAGTGTTTCCTTTCACTAACAATCGCGCGGTAGAACGCGGAGCTTTCAGTAACTAGGGGGCCGTTTTCCTCTAACCTAGGCTGATATCTTTATACGCATTGTGCATATGAAAGGGGCACAAGATACTTAAGATATCGATAGTCATTTGAGCAGTTGGCTGGTTGGTTTCCATGTTAAACAATCATGTGGCAGAACGCGGTACACGTGATAATTAGGGGTCTGTTTCGTTAAGACTAGGCAGACAGTCCTTCACGTATTACTCACACAGAAGGAACATAGGATTCCTATGTTATTGAAAAGTCACCTTACTGGCTGTCTGTTTGGCAAACAGAGGCAGCACATGATCCAATGGGTTCATATAGATGAAGGATAAGTACCTGCATATGAGAAAATAGCAGTAACCTTTCTTCGAATTCGTGTTATAACAGCTAAACCTTATTTAGTTGTAATGTACTCTTGAGTATTGCGTATTTCTAAATCTAAGATCTGTTTTTGACTTCCATTATTAGGTGCCAAATTACATACATGTGGAAGGTGTACCTAATGCTGAATAGTTTTGTAGTTGTGTACTGTGGATAGATGTTATTGTTTTTAAATGTTAAAGTCTGATGCACCACAAGAATTTTAGTTTGGTGTATTTTTCTTTTTAGAGCGGTGCCTCTGACATCCTGAGCCGTTGCCAGGTGGGGTGAGGCTTTATCTTCCATATTACCAAGGTAAGATGGAATTAAGCACCATTCAGGGGCATATATGTAGGCAGAATGTTTTGTGGCCACATATTAAGAGTGAACTTTTTTGGTCGTTTTTCTCCAAGAATCTCATGTGTTCTGTTTTTTCAGAAAACTGAAGATATCAAGAAGGAATCGGAACTGTGAGATGTTGTACTCACACCATATCCTTTTTTGATGTATTGTAGATAGTAGTCATTGCAGTTTTGTTTTGTTGAGGTCCTGACGAAAGCACATGGCTTTATCTATTGCCTTAAAGTGCTGAAACATGTTGACCACCACTGCCTAGGACAGCTATTTGTGAAAACTAGTCCTGGCGTTCATGTTTTTAATCTTTGATCGTGACTGACACAAATAAAAAGTGACTAGAAAAGGGAAGGTTTTTGACTCAGTTGTAGGTGGGTGCACTGCCAGTTTATACGCATATGATTCTGTATATTATAAATATCCTAGGTGCTATTCGGCGAGTGGACAAACCTAAACCACTCACTAGAGTAGAAACAACTACTGCTACATGCTTTACAAGTTGCCGGAGCACTCTCATACGAGTATACAGATTGTTCAGTAACAATTGACAAATCTCAAAAACCAATTATGACAGAAGTAACAAGAGATCCAAAGATGAGTGATTCTTGGAGTCTTTTAATGGAGATTACAGCCAGCCGACACGTGTTTCATCGCCTTCGCGATTCATCAGGGCTGAAACAGATAAATAAGTGACATCTAGCATGTTTTTTAGAGCAGATGGATTTACATACAGGACCATAGTGTATGGTCGTTATAAACATGCAATATAGCTTCCTCCTGCAGTGAGCATATGGTGATTCTTTCATTCCATTAAATTTGTTACACTTGTGCAACCACAACACATCCGTGTCGGAGTTATGGTGGATATTATCGATTGACTATAAAGACGTGAAATCATGTGATAGTGATTGTGGAGGACATGTGTAGGGAAGGGATACCCATAGCGTATCCCTAAGGCAGGCAATGACACATGCTCTATATCTCTTGGCGAGAGTGTCCTAATTGTGCGCGGCTCTTTCATCCTACATGCTAGTTAAATTGTGCAAAATAGTGAGAAACAAGTGTCATTGTGAGAGCATACCTAGAAGGCCGTATCAACGTCAAAAAGGTCTGCATATTTTCAAGAGAAGAAGACAAAAACGGAAAAATCTCATCACAAACTCATATTTAGTGATATTCAGGCAAGGCGTCACCAAATGAGACTGTTCGCCACTAGTGGTATGCCAGCTTACCGCTTAGCTGGTGTTAATTCCGACCCAGCCGGGCCCGTGACCTAGTAGAGCTGGTTCGTGTGCGCACTTTAGGGTGCCCAGAACAGTGAGTCGATTTTTCTTCCTGGTCCTGACGAATGCCGAGCGAATTCAGCTCAACTGGCAGAAACATGTTGACCGTGTTTTAAAAATATCTTCTTTTCACTTTACTAATGGGACTATTTGGTTCAAACTTGCACAACCCTGAGTAGTCCAGAAAAATCTATGTTTTTCGATCACTGTTTTTAACAGAGTTAGAGCTACCCTCTTATTAAATAACTTTGAGGAGTAGTGCATACTCTTTTTAGATTCACTTTCACTTCCCTAGCGACAAAAGGGACCCAATGAAGACAACTGGCTACCAGTGTTTCACTGGGGCCTGAGGGTCCTTTTAGCTAGTTCTTTGAACACGTGCACTCTATCCTTTCCAACTGACAATAACAGCCTTGTCTAACAAATTAGCGGTATTTAGTACTAACTTTGGCTAGTAGAGTTTGTCTGTTGTGGATACTAACACTCTCCTGTTGTTTGAGTTATGGATTCATAGGGGCATGAGAGTGTTTTCTTATAACCCTTACTCTCTTGTTGATGAAATTATTCTAGCAGCGTGCAGCTGCGGGAGTTCATTTTAAGTTATTAGTATACCTTGAGAGGTTTTTTGGAACTTAGACAGTGCGTCACAAACACACTTTTGCAATGGAGGCATCGGGCCTTTCCTACTCCAGGGAGGAGGCTGATGCCATCTTAAATGACACTTCCCTCTTTGCTGACCCTTTAGTCGCTCAAGCAATATCCCAGACTACAGATTGGGATAAGCTTGGAGAACAAAAGAAAAACAGAATAAGAGCGATCTTGCATGGAACTATGATGAAGGAGTATCTCAACAACAAAATAGCCCCTAAGGGACTTTTGGTTACCAATGCACCTCGTATATTCTTAGAAGATAGTGTATTTAGAAAGGAATGGGCACAAATAGCCTGGCACTGCACTCATGATTGGGCTATCCTTATTATCAAGACGGCGATGCGCCTTTCTGAGGCCTTATTAATTGAGATCCAAGCCACAGAAGCTCACATTAAGGCGACCGTCACAGGTTATAAAAAGAAGCTCAATGAGTTTAATAAAGAGCTCAATGAATATAAAGAGAATCTTGCGCAGTCCAAAGTAGCTAAATTCCAGAAAGATTTGAAGAGATGGTCCTATGATAAAACCTATCCCTACGCCAGCCAAGACTATGCCCCACCTACCCGTACTAACGATGACCCCGACACCTCAGTAGACTCAGATTCCAGCAATGAGAGCAAAGGGAACAAACAACGAGGTAGAGGTCGAGGGAAACAAAATTACAACCAATATAATCATCAATGGTTCCCTTACCCACACCAAGGACCTGGAGGTTTCCACCAGAACCCCTTTAATCAACCTCCTTTTCCACCGCAATTTGGTTGGAACCCACATTTTGCCCCCCCACCACAACAATTCCCTTCAAACATGTATCCACAGCCTTTTTTAGGTTTTGGCCGGAGAGGCAGGGGGAAGAGAAGAACAGGCAATCAGGTACACTGGGGCTCTACAGAAACCGTGGGGGACAACACACGGAGCAAGGCGCAGGAACAGAGAGCAGGACCGAGCAACCAACAAGTCTCATAACAAACCTATCGAAAGTCCCATTATCTGCAGATGAAATCGCAGTGTTAGAAAAGGGTCTTGGGTTTATACCCAGCCCCAGGTTGGACCGTTTCAAATTGAAATGTGAACTGGGGGAATTTTTTAGGAAACTCAGACTAAAATCTTTCTTTGAACAACAAAATACACAAGCCCAAGCATCTTTGAGTGACACTAATTTCAAAAGGAAATCTAACTTCAATCCACCGACCCACCTAGTACCGGCCGACATCATAACTTTTGAACAAGCGGTATCCCGGGAGGTGGAGAGCTTGACTGAGCCAACTGCCTTTAAAAATTTGACAGCAGGAGAATACAAGGCTATCAAATCCTTACAAGAGAATCAGGAAATCGTAATCAAAAGTGCCGATAAAGGGGGAGGCATAGTAATTCAGGATGCCACAGCCTATGATGCCGAATGTAAGAGGCTTCTAGGGGATTCTAACAGTTACACCGTGCTCCACCAAGATCCTTCTCCTTTCTTGAAGGAGGAAATTCTTGAGTTGGTCTCTACTGCGGAAAGAGATGGTTACATTACTAAACATGAGGCCGATTTCCTCACTACCTCTGAAGAAAAAATCCCTTACTTTTATACCCTTCCCAAAACACACAAAAACCGCATACCACCGCCGGGAAGACCAATTGTGTCTGGGATTGGGTCCCAGTTGGAACCCCTCTCTAAGTACTGTGATTTTTTCTTCAAACCCTTGATCCAATCCACAAGTACCTATATCAAGGATACGAAAAGCCTCCTTTCAATGTTACTTAGTGTAGAACTTCCAGAAGAACCTTGTTATCTGGTGTCCTTAGACATTGAAAGTCTGTATACGTGTATTCCGCAGGACGCAACTCTAAAGGTTTTGGCAGACATCCTAGACCAGACCACATGGTCTTATAACACCTCCAAGACTTTTGTGATTGATTGTGCCACATTGGCACTAAAACGGAATTTTTTCCAATACCGAGACACCCTCTATCTACAGAAGACTGGCACCTCGATGGGCAGTACTTTTGCCCCTAGTATAGCGGGGTTGTATGTTTACAACTTCGAAAAAACGCACATCCTGTCAAACACCAATCCCTATGCTCTCAATGTTATCCTGTGGCAGAGGTACATTGATGATGTGCTTGTAATCTGGAAAGGGACAGAAGAAAGCCTACTATCCTTTTTTGACTGGGTCAATACTTGTGACCCCCACTTAAGATTCACCCACCAGTATGACTCTAGATCTATTACCTTTCTAGATGTCACACTTACTAAATCTGGTAATCGAATAACGAGCAAGACATACTATAAACCAACAAGTAAGAATAATCTGCTCCATTTCTCCAGTTTTCACCCGCGATCTCTACGCGAGAACCTCCCCTTTGGCCAATACCTACGTTTACGTAGAAATTGTAGCAATCTTGCTGACTTTAACAAACAAGCGGATGACCTTACACTAAGATTAGAACAGAGAGGTTACCCTAGTAAAATCCTACAAAAGAGTAGAAAAAGAGCAAGAAATAACAACAGGGAAGCGCTCCTGGAGGACAATACAAAGGAAAGTGAATCTGAGGTCCCTTTGACCTGCGTAACTACTTACAGTAACATTTCCAACTCTGTAAGTCGTTGCATTGGCAAGCACTGGCAAATCCTTATGAGTAATGGTAGAAATTGGCAGAAACCATTATTTTCCTACAAAAAAGAAAGGAGTTTGCAAGATGCCTTGGTAGATACTCGCCCAAGAGTCAATCAACCTAAACAGGGTGCCACTGTTCTGAATGCTTGGGGTTTGCCTTCGGTAATTGGCCATTTCCCCTGTGGGGGATGTAGTGTCTGCCATCTAACATCCCCCAAAAAAACATTACAACTAGAGGAGGGCAAAACCTGGTACCTAAGAAATCATACAAACTGTAATTCAAGTAACGTCATCTACATGATTACATGTCCTTGCGGTCTTAGGTATATAGGGATGACCACGAGAAAAATCAAAACAAGAATAGGAGAGCACCGCAGTAACATTCGATGTCGCAGAGCCACTACAAAAATGACCACTCATTTTTTGGAACAAGGCCACTGTGCAAATGACGTCAAGTGGGTGGTAATTGAACAGCTGAACAACACCGATGAAAATACACTGTTCGAAAAGGAGCAGCGTTGGATATACCGTCTTTCCACGCATAGACAGGGCCTCAATGACGACATCCCCTGGGGATCAGTAATGCGTCGAT
The DNA here is from genome assembly GCF_964263255.1 of Lissotriton vulgaris. Lineage (NCBI taxonomy): Eukaryota > Metazoa > Chordata > Amphibia > Caudata > Salamandridae > Lissotriton > Lissotriton vulgaris. Next base: position 1,477,697,087 of record NC_141685.1, read on the forward strand.
AGATGGCCCACTCACTTTGACTACAAGCTTACTAGTTCTGACTATTTGCCTACCTAGTTTTGACATCACATTATGTTTTGTTTTTCCTAGCTATTATGGAAATTAGACAATGCCCTATCCACTTACATGGAATACACAGTAGGCTTTTTGTATTTTGTTCCACTTACAATATAACAACAATATGAGACATTCATTTCACTGGAAGCGTAAATACACATTGTAATTATATCACTGGGCTGTACAACGCAATTGTCCTGCCTTTTGAGTTTTGAGTTTTCTTTCTCATAGTTCCCCGTTGTGCAAAGATCGCTCCACACTGTGCCCTTAAACAAATCGGCCCCTTTAAATAATACGCGATCGCAAAGGTCACGTGATCGGCGTCATCGCCCTGGACGCATTGCGCGTTCTCAGCGTTTATTTTAAACACGGCGTCTTTACCGCGCTGGATGATACGGGCGGCGGATGTGGCCGTTTTTAGGTGATCCAGCAGGGAGCCGTTTGGTGTAAAGTAAGTCTCTTCCCAGCCCACACGGGACATTAGTCTTGTTATTTAAATATCACTAGTTTTGGCAATACGCTATAATGCGTTTCTGCAAACAATTTTTTCCAGTGTCCAAACGTGAAGATTCCTCCTGCCGCATTGCCCATGGGGCACATTTTCATTAAATGATAAGTAAGTGCACACCTCGGCTTACCTCTTTTGGAGTGCCTTGTGCTCTATATGCCACTTGCAAAGGTGTGCGTGTGTGTTTTCAGATGTAATCTTTTCCGAGTTTTTAAACCCACTCGGTTTGTCTAAGCACTGTTTTTAATGCAATTTTATTTCCTCTTCATTCTCGGTATCTAATGCCTGTCAAGACAAAGTAATGTCTTTGTCTACAATGTTGATTGAATGGTGGACATACCGATAACATGGGTCCGTTCTGGTGTTTTGAAGGTGCAATTCTCCTTCTTCCTTTTGAATGATGACACATTTGGTCTGAATAACTAGGTGCACATGTTTGGAGCTTTAATAGGGTAGAAGCATATATTTATGGTTCCAAAGTTTGATACTTCACATTTTGATTTCTCTCACTTTTTTATCTACCCTCACAGATCCAATGGTGTCTCCTATAAGAAGGAGCCTATAGCAACTTGGGGAAGACTTTTCTGCTAAGTGCTTCGACAAATTACAGGTCATATCATTAAGTGTCACTACTCCCTGTATCTGTGCACTTTAGGGTTCCCAGAACAGTGAGTCGATTTTTCTTCCTGGTCCTGACGAATGCCGAGCGAATTCAGCTCAACTGGCAGAAACATGTTGACCGTGTTTTAAAAATATCTTCTTTTCACTTTACTAATGGGACTATTTGGTTCAAACTTGCACAACCCTGAGTAGTCCAGAAAAATCTATGTTTTTCGATCACTGTTTTTAACAGAGTTAGAGCTACCCTCTTATTAAATAACTTTGAGGAGTAGTGCATACTCTTTTTATATTCACTTTCACTTCCCTAGCGACAAAAGGGACCCAATGAAGACAACTGGCTACCAGTGTTTCACTGGGGCCTGAGGGTCCTTTTAGCTAGTTCTTTGAACACGTGCACTCTATCCTTTCCAACTGACAATAACAGCCTTGTCTAACAAATTAGCGGTATTTAGTACTAACTTTGGCTAGTAGAGTTTGTCTGTTGTGGATACTAACACTCTCCTGTTGTTTGAGTCATAAACCCAATAGACCACCTTTGGGACGACCAATTATAACAGGAATTGGGTTCCTGCTAGAACCCCTATCCACTTTTGTCGATTTCTTTTTAAATCCCATGGTGAAGGAAACTCCAACGTTCCTTCAGGACACTAAAGATGTCCTCAGACTCATTCCAGACATCGAGTATAACTATGAGACAGATATACTTGTATCGTTCGATGTAGAGTCCCTCTACACCTCAATCCCACAGGACGAGACTCTTGACTCTGTGAACATGCTGTTGTCACAACGTAATTTAGATTCCATCACACCACCACATTTCATTATGGCGTGTGCACAGATAGCCATGAAAGAAAACTTCTTTCGATTTGAGGATACCATCTACCTCCAAACATCTGGTACGAGCATGGGGAGCGTTTTCGCTCCCAGCATGGCGAATCTTTATGTTCAAGTGTTCGAGCAGGAACATGTCCTCAACCAGAACAACCCTTATCGCAACTCCATCCGCCTGTGGAGGCGATACAATGATGATATTTTGGTTATCTGGAGAGGAGACATCTCAAGTGTGAATGATTTCCTCATATGGCTGAATGGCAGGAACAATTTCTTGAGGTTTAGAGTAGAAATAGATAAACACACACTCCCCTTTCTGGACCTTCTGATCACTGCCCCACCTGATGGCCTTGAGACTGAATTGTATACCAAACCCATGGCAAGGAATTCCCTGTTGAGCTACAATAGTCACCATCCAGTAGCCCTCAGGGATAACTTGCCTTATGGGCAATTTCTCCGTATTCGGAGAAACTGCTCTACAAAAGAAAGTTTTTCTAAACATGCAAAAACTCTAACATCTCAGCTAATAGAGAGAAACTATCCGAAAAAAGTTGTTAGGCAAGCGGCCAAAAGGGCCAGCAATAACAACCGAGAAAGTTTACTCGAGGTCAATACCAAATAGACCATGACTCAAAGACTGACATGTGTTAACACATTGTCAACGATGTCCAACGAGATAAAAAAATCCATTCTGAAGAATTGGAAGATTCTCAATGTGGAAGGTGATAGCCTGCCCCGCCCTCTCTTTGCCTTTAAAAGAAACAGCAATTTACGAGATAAGCTGGTGCACACGAGACCCCTCGTAATTAAAACTGCTGCACAGGACAGCATCTGGGGCACCCCGAATCTACAGGGTCACTTTCCCTGTGGTTCTTGTAAGGTATGCCCTATGACAAGTAAATCTAAAACAGTAGATATAGGCACAGAACGCCCGTGGGTACAAAATAAGTTAACCAACTGCAATACCGAGAGAGTGGTCTATCTGATTACTTGCCCCTGCAGGCTTCAGTATGTGGGCATGACTGCACATAAGGTTAAACTGTGCATTATGGAACACATGAGCACAATAAGGTGCAAAAAACAAGCCACAAGATTAACTGCTCACTTTCTAGAAAAGAATCATAAACCTGAAGATATGGTATGGGCCATTTTGGAACAACCGTATATTCCACAGCACGTTACTAACATTTCTAAATTCCTGCTCCTCAGAGAACAGCGCTGGGTCTTTAGGCTCAAAAGTGACACAAAGGAATTAAATGACTGTATCCCATGGTCATTGCTATAAAGACTTGCCTGTTTTTCTTGTAGATATGCAGGTGTAACTCTTTATCAGCTATGTCTTTGTTTTATGCAAGTGTTCCCTAATAATGATTATCACAATAAGCATAGCGTGTAAAGAAAGAAGGAATAGCTAAAATTATTGTTTCACAATCTTCCTTAGCTTCCATTACTCTTTGTAAATATTCCCATATACTAGTGCTGTGCACCAAAAAAACCTCCCCTTTTCTGCTCGAATACGCCAGATCAGGAATTCCCAATAATCCTCCTGATTTCAGATGCGCTTTATAACCAGGTGACATGGAGGCATTGTAACCAGGTGACATGGAGGCATTGCGAGGCATTAATGTTTCCTTTATGCTATGCAAACGTTTTTCTCACTTCTGATAATCTGCCACAACTCGATCGGGCCGTAAGAGAACTACAGTTCCCATCGTTTATGTAGTTCAATCCGTAATCTCGCGGGACTTCCCAGACCGCGAGATTACGGACCGGGACCCGGAAGACTAGAGTAGCAGCCGAGTATACTTAGACTACGTTCACCTTCCGTTCGGTACCTCCCCGACAGCTCTGCTGACCGTCCGAGGTACCGACGGAAAGGTAAGTGGCATCCGGAGTGTTTCCTTTCACTAACAATCGCGCGGTAGAACGCGGAGCTTTCAGTAACTAGGGGGCCGTTTTCCTCTAACCTATATATCTTTATACGCATTGCGCATATGAAAAGGGCACAAGATACTTAAGATATCGATAGTCATTTGAGCAGTTGGCTGGTTGGTTTCCATGTTAAACAATCATGTGGCAGAACGCGGTGCACGTGATAATTAGGGGTCTGTTTCGTTAAGACTAGGCAGACAGTCCTTCACGTATTACTCACACAGAAGGAACATAGGATTCCTATGTTATTGAAAAGTCACCTTACTGGCTGTCTGTTTGGCAAACAGAGGAGGCACATGATCCAATGGGTCCATATAGATGAAGGATAAGTACCTGCATATGAGAAAATAGCAGTAACCTTTCTGAGAATTTGTGTTATAACAGCTGACCCTTATTTAGTTGTAATGTACTCTTGAGTATTGCGTATTTCTACAACTAAGATCTGTTTTTGACTTCCATTATTAGGTGCCAAATTACATACATGTGGAAGGTGTACCTAATGCTGAATAGTTTTGTAGTTGTGTACTGTGGATAGATATTATTGTTTTTAAATGTTAAAGTCCGATGCACCACAAGAATTTTAGTTTGGTGTATTTTTCTTTTTAGAGCGGTGCCTCTTACATCCTGAGCCGTTGCCAGGTGGGGTGAGGCATTATCTTCCATATTACCAAGGTAAGATGGAATCAAGCACGATTCAGGGGCATATATGTAGGCAGAATGTTTTGTGGCCACATATTAGGAGTGAACTTTTTTGGACGTTTTTCTCCAAGAATCTCATGTGTTCTGTTTTTTCAGAAAACTGAAGATATCAAGAAGGAATCGGAACTGTGAGATGTTGTACTCACACCATATCCTTTTTTGATGTATTGTAAATAGTAGTCATTGCAGTTTTGTTTTGTTGAGGTCCTGACGAAAGCACATGGCTTTATCTATTGCCTTAAAGTGCTGAAAAATGTTGACCACCACTGCCTAGGACAGCTATTTGTGAAAACTAGTCCTGGCGTTCATGTTTTTAATCTTTGATCGTGACTGACACAAATAAAAAGAGTTAGTCTGTTCACGCACCAATTTTATATTTTCACACTTCACTTTTTCACTGCATTTAATAAAATACCCACAAAAAATTTTTTCTTTGGGGTCCCATGTATTACATCTTGCTCATCTTGGTAAATACACCCATTTGACATTCGCAGGCTCTGATACCTATAGAGCTAGTCTGTCATTCTATACATCAAGGGATACCCAAATGATGAAGCTTATCACCAGGCTTGGTGAATGATGGGAATCCATACACATACATTTTTATGTTTATTGCATTTCACATCTTTGATTCTTGGGGGGAACTTCCTTTTTTAGTTCTCTCGTTATATAGACGCTGGAGTATATTTTGTATGTTTAAGTCAGTTTATGGGCTATATATTCCAGCTAGTCTTTAAATTTTGGCTCCGACCCTAATTTAATCTCTCTTTGTGTGTGTTGTATAATGTCTAGTAACCTTTGTTTTTTTGTGACATTCAAAGGTTTTTTTAAATATTTTTCTAGTCGAACCTGTAACCTTTGAGAATGTGTGTGCGAGTGGCTGTATAGATTGGTAAGTGGATTTGTGAGTGGCTGTATGGGTCTGTGAGTGGATGCGTGAGTGACTGGGTATATGAGTACCTGTATAGGTTGCTGAGTGTGTGTGTGGCTGTATGGCATAGCGCAGCAGAGTTTTTTTCACTTTGCGGAGTTTCGCATAGCGCAACTCCGCCAACTCTGCCCAGGGTTAATTAGGATGCACTGCTCATGGCTTTACATATTAGATCACCGATGGTGTCTGATATATATAATATAGGTCATAGTTTCCATAGGAACAACAGGGTTTTTTTTGCTAATAATATTGATGCTGTTTCATGAACCTTGAAGACAGTTTGAGAAAAAAATCCACCTTAGCAGCTCCTTCCTCAAAAGTGTTGGGGTAATTTGTCATGTTAGGGCCAAGAAAAAAAGGGAGTCCCAAAAAATGTTTTCGCTTGTAAATTTTGGGAAGCCATAGAGATAAAATGGCAGAACAGAACTGGACCAAATTTATCATCAATTATGAAATTAATATGTCAAGAGTGATGTAATATGTGAAGGCAGAAGAAGAGACTGAAGGGGCCCATGTTAAAATTAGCTCAGTAAACTATCACTGGTGACTTTCAGACAAAAGTGGTAGAAGGAGAAAGAAAGAAAAATTAAGGCTGATACAAAAAAGGAGAAAATGAGAAAGGGGCGGTGTACGAATGTATTGGATATTTTATACAGTTCTTAAAATTAAACATTAGAAGTGAAAATAGCCCTTTCACGTTTAAATCCAAATTTTACATATTCATGGACATTGTGACTCACCCACTTAGAATGCAAATGCCCTTCAAAAGTTGCATGTGGCTCAATGTACTACATTTTCCTCATGGTATGATCTCTCATTAATTAAGTACTGCTCAGTATAAGATCCATATTCCTCTTACGACTTCTGATATGATGTGCTGCAACAGGGATGTGTCCATTTGTCTGACCATAGTTATTTTAACCATGTTGTTGTTTAGCTCACTTCTGTGCATGACTTTACCCGGCTTGATTCTTTAAGACTACATCTATCATCTTTTATCCTCTTTATCCATATTATCTTTATATACTACAAAAGCCTGATCTTTTTCCATCATCTCCCATTAATAGAATTATGTCTATTCCCATAACATGGATTTACTGAACTGGATACTTTTCATTGGCGTCTTATTATGACAGCTGTCTGCTTGAAGGAATACAACCAGACTATGTTTTTGGAAATCTGTCTCGATGTCTTTCTCATTTCTAGACATATATATGTAATATAATATGGTGTTGTGTCAGTGTTTCATTTCATGTTTTATTATTCAGTGCCTAGAAAATGTCAGAGGTTTAATATCCTCTTTTTTTGCCAGATATTAGGTTTTTAACAAATCTCTCACCCCAATACGGTTCCTGTATAATAAATAAAGTGGTTGGGATTTTGGATGAAGCTTTAAGAATGAGACCTGTGTGATCTGCTGCTCTATAGAAAGGCTCTTGAGGGGAGGAGAAACTCAAACAAATAAGGTATATGCAGGGAGTAGAAAGATTAGTATGCAACAGTCAGCATGTGAGAATAGCTCTTCCTTGCAAGACTACATCACAGCAAGGGGTACATACATAGCTGACTACAATTTCCAGCATCACTCATCACATCTGTATTCTCCTAGCGATGCCTTGACAGCACCCTCCTTGCATCACAACATATTGAAGCCTTCTGGAGGCGTTTATAGATCACTAGCCTGGATCCCCGCTCATCAATCAAACGTGTGTGAAACTGTACGTGTGGACTATACATGTGGGTACAGGCTCACATATGTTTCTCATGCTTGAAGTGAAACTCACAAGAATTGTGGCTGTAATTATAGGACTATTTTTCATAAATCATGTGTAGAGTGTACTGCTATGTTATTTTCCCCACTCTACGGGAAAATACTTTGTTCAGTCTAGGTAAGTGCTATATACCATTGTTTAACATGCAAAATTATGTATGAGTTTCCCACTTGTGGTGGTATGCATACAGAGGCTAAAAGTAAGAAAGGTTACTGTCCACTAGATGGCAAAAATGACTCTCTAGATATGAACGTGTTATCTATAGAGTATTGTTTGTCAATTGAAATAATGTTATCACATATATCTATGTGTACATGCATGTTCCTCATAGGTTATCGTACTAAGGATGTAAAGAAACTCTGACCCTTGCTTCAAGTTGCATGTTGTTTTACCCTTTTTGTTGTTTACGTTGATGTACCAAAGCAAGAGATTAAATAGTCCTGATGTATGCCCCATAACTGGCTTTAATTGCAAGCAAAATTATGTTGACATTTAATGTAGATAAGGGTCCTAATAGCCCCTCTTATTAGTCACCTACCTCTACATACTTTTTATTGCTTGAACACTTATGTAGAAAAATAATTTTCTAGTCACCACCCCAAGCTCAAGGAATAGTGTCCTGGCTAAAATTCAAAAGAAACTCAATAGGAGTTCACTATGGACAGTTGACCAAAGATGTGAGTGGACCCTATGATGAAGCATGTCATGATGCATAGGAAAAGGTCCAGTCTCCATTTTAAAGGAACCCTGTCCAGGTGATTCCATACTAGGATCTCATATTGGTACTGATGTCTGTTCTGAAAATATTACTTCCTTGTAGAGAGATAGGGTTCTGTTGTGGTTATTTGAAGCTGATCCCTGAGGACATACAGTATTCCCTAATGAACTCCTCTCACTTGCTTGGACATTCAATTTAATGAACCATCTACCTGGCTCTAACACACAAAGTTCTCAATTTGCACTTCTCAATAATATGAATCCCCTAGTATCCCCGGCAAAGTCCTGCCTTTTGGTTACAATGAGGTGAGGAATGGTTTTGAGTGCACAGCTCTCCTGATCCACCCATGAATCTCTGTTTGGAAGTACCTGTTCCAGGACTGTGGAAATCAGTCTCCTGAACAGACCTTCGGGTGGCTTAACACCAATGATAAAGGGCCAATTAGGAAACCAAAGATGCTCCTGGGCACTGATACCACTATTGACACACACCTGAAAAAGCGTGCTCACTGATGACAATGAGCTAAAAACAAGTAGTAAAAATCTGACAACGCATTTTAAACAGCTTTACGTTCACCTATGATAATAACTATAGGCCTTCTAACCGAAGAGACAACTTGAGCACTGCTCTCACAGTCATACATTCTATTCTTCCTTTCTGTCTAGTGGTGTCTCTGGAAGAGGGGCACACACTGGGCCACTGAAAAACTGGTGGGGCTAGCTACGAAGGACAATTGTAAAATGTGTGTACATACATACAGAACTCCACCGCCCGTCATTCCAAACATCTGACAAGGACCAAGAACAGACACCAGCTATCTCCATGAATCTTTATAGTTCAGCATGAACGGCCACTATGCATTTCAGTCACAAGAGTGCATTATATATATATGCGTTATGGGAGTTGCAGTTTTTCATTCTAAACTGCACGAGTGATTCCAGAGCTAAATTGGATCAGGTGTGCCTCCTTCACTAAGAAGGAAAGGCAGGACTATGTAAAAGACATTAAATAGCAAACCCAGAAACCCAAGGCATTTGAAAAAGGTCTACACCGAAAGGGGTCATGCTAGATTGGAAATAAAACGGCCTTACCAAGCTCTGCTTTGTCCCTCGTGTCTTCTTTAAAGGAGGAGAATTTGGTGATATATATATATATATATATATATATATATATATATATATATATATATATATATATATATATTTCCAAGTAGTTTCTGCATTTCCACATTGTTCACCAGAACGAAGGGCGCATTGCAGAAGGACCTTTGCAGCAAAATCCAACTAATTATAGCATTCCTTTAAAAAAGGAGGACGACGCCTTGTGCGATTCAAAATGCATGTATTTTGTCAAACCGCCATTTGATGCGTTTCGGCTGATCCCATTGGTGAGCAAGGCGTCGTCCTCCTTTTTTAAAGGAATGCTATAATATATATATATATATATATATATATATATATATATATATATATATATATATATATATATATATATATACATATATATATATATATATATATTACCTACTGGCGGTCGCCAGTAGGTAGTTATAGTTAGGATTTTTTTCAATGCAAAATCTCAAAATTCTATTGTGAATAACTTTGGCGCCGGTTGACAAATCTGCCTGAAAATATCCTCAAATTTGCCTCGCAGAGCTCCGGTCCTTCCCTGAAAGTTTCGGGGGGATTCGTCAAGCGGGGGCCGAGATAAAAGGAGGGTCCCAAAACGAGATGTCATGAGTGATGTCATGAGTGATGTCACTGACCATGTCATGAGTGATGTAATATGTGATGTCATCAGCTGTGCATTGCACGCGCAAGTTATAGTGAGTCCAACTAACTATAACGTGTGAATTTCAATGGTTTTATGCGAGTAAAATTTCCACCTAACTATAACTGGTGTGAAACCTATGGTTTTTTCAATGAATGTATATATATATATATATATATATATATATATATATATATATATATATATATATATATATATATATATATATATATGGAAAGAAAGAGTTGCCGCTAGGTGGGGATATATATATATATATATTCTACCAACACAGTTGCCTGCTGTGGAAGACACCACACCACTGGGTAAGTTTTTCGCCAACTTTAGTTTATTTAAGAGACCAGCAGCATGTAGAATAGTTGCACCTGAGGAAGTGTACTACGGAACACGTTGGGTGGACGATTTATGCCTGTGGGCTTAGCTATTTAACATACTAACATGCTTTGGTGTTTTACTTTACCGAGTCTGTTTTTCATACATCGCGCTTTTTGATCTTAGAGCTAGATAGCAGATACCCCAGAGGGCTCACCAATACGGAGGACATACACAACTTCCTATAGCCTTATATCATAAGATGGAACTGACATGCACACAATAACATCTATACCCAGAACAGAGGCTAGCCTCAAATAGAGACAAGAGCACATATATATATATACATGTTGTTGGAAGCCTCAGCTGCTACACTTTTTGTTTTTAAATGCACAAGTGATCTTAAAAAGTAACAAAATACACTAGCACCAGCACTTTATTGTTTGGATAGGGCGGACGCCTTATCACAACATGATATTTTTCTATAGCACTTTTTTAGCACCGTAAACATATATTTAATCGTACTTTAATGTGTTTACAAAAAGCAAGCTTTGCACAAATATATGAGGTTAAATCAGAATCCAAAACATTTTTTTTAAGTGAAAATAGAAAGAAATACTGTTCAGGCCTTTTTGTATATATAAGTTTTTATCATGTACAGAATAACATAGTATTTAAATATACATGTATTAATGTATTTATTCATAACATGATAATGCTGCTATACTGTGGCGAGCTATAATGTATACTTTGGCTTTTCCGCATTTATGCCGTAATATACATTTGCACTTTTTCTCCATTTGAAATTGGAACATTTGGATATACCATATGACTAAATAGATCAAATTAATTTTTTTGCATTTATGCAGGTATGATGAAGCATTTGTACTTTATGTATAAAACAAAAAATAACTAAAGTTATGCTTCAAACAATTATAAGAATCAATTAGCAAAGCGTAAAAATAATTTAACAAAGCGCGATATATGAAAAACAGACTCGGTAAAGTAGAACACCAAAGTATGTTATTTATGTATATTTGATCAGATGACACCATGAGAAAAGCCAAAAAGAAAAAGTATAAAGACAATGAACAGACTGCGTTTCTGTATGTGAACAAGTGCACTTTGTTGCCCGAAACGCGTCATGAAGCTTTGTAAAATAAAGACCTAATTTACCACACAATCACAGGAGTCCGTGACTCTCTCTTCACCGACCAGAAAGTGGGGAGAGCCAACATACCTTGATATATTTTGAATAACAGAAGTCGATTGATTCCGTCTACGGACTCTCTTCCTGGAAGCGGCAGCCGCCCTCAACCATAGAACTATATATTTAACTGAATTAAAATTTAATAATGTTGAAAACCTGGTGATTCCAATCCTATATTTGATACCCAAGGTGCATAAAATGGTTTCACCAACACCAGGTAGACCAATTATATCCGCAATTAACAGCATGGCGGAGCATATCTCCCAGTATATAGATTATTACCTCCAAGATTATGTGAAAAACCTGCCCAATTATGTGAGAGATATAGGGGATTTTCTAAACAAACTTAGTACCATTGAATGGGAAAATGACTGGTGTCTAATTACATTAGACATCGAGTCAGTGTATACCAGTATTGAGCATGAGGCAGGATTGCAAGCAGTCAACCATTTCCTGGGTACAACATCCCATGAATATTATGGGCACAATAAGATCTTGTGCGAATTGATTGCCTGGTGTCTGAACAATCATTTCTTCCTATTTGGTAAAGAGAAAGGGGTGTAGCCATGGGATCCTGTTTCTCCCCCAGTTATGCATGCTTGCATGTTGGCTGGTGGGAGGAACAGGTCCTAAGTAAGTTACCCAACAGGCACAAAGCCAAGTGCTGGTTGTGATTTATAGACAATGCTTTTGCTATATGGGAGGGTGATCTCAAAAGTGCACATGAGTTTGTAAATAATTTGAATATTAACTTATGCAACCTCCATTTTAAGTCAAACATTAGTCATTCATCGGTGGAATTTCTGGATGTACGAAATACAGTCACAGATAATAACTTAGAAACAACCCTATTTAGGAAAAAAACTGCTGGCAACAGTATTCTGCATGCCAGCAGTGGTCATCCCCGACACCTCATAGACAGCATTCCGTTGGGATAGCTACTGAAATTAAAACGTATATGCAGCTCTACACAAGATTTTGATATATGTGTAGAAGAAATTATGGGAAGACTACAAGAGAGAGGATACTCTAAATCAGTTCTCTCCAAAGCTTTAAGCAGGACAAAGGATAGATCACGAGAATCACTATTAGCCCCTAAGACTAATGTGGAAGAGAACAATGAGGAAAGCACTGAGACTCAGATAATACCTAGTCTCTTACAATATTTAGCCATTAATGTCACTGAGGTACTATTAATAGCAAGCAATTCAATCCCTAGTCCTGACCCACCCAGCTGAAGGCAACGCCAAAGTCCCCCATAGTCTTTCCACACAGGGCTGAAAGGCATCCCTCATGCAGCTGCACAGTTTATCCAGAGCCTGAAGAAATCCAAACACATCCTCCTTGAATTTGCATTAAGTGCCCTGCAAGTTGGAATCATCTGCAATATCAGCAGCACCAAGATCCTATTCCGCTAGCTATCAATCTAACAAAACCTGGAGGTCAGCACCAGATGAGGAGCTCCGACATTGCCAATTAGAGACTAAACACTGCAGGAAGGAGAACACCAGAAAACCAGACTTCGCAGCCTATGCCCCCAGGATCTGTAACAACATTGCCACCAACATCAGAACAACACCAACTCTCATATAATTCAGGAAGAAACAAAGCTCGCTAAGTCAGATATGGTGACTTCTCCCTCTTCAACATGCTCAACCTCATACTATGGCCTCTCCTTTAACAGATTCTGGGTGATATACAGAGAAGAACCACCATTATTGTGATACCGTGATGATAGTAATCGCTGTCCTATCATGACACTAAACCAGCCTTGGTACTTGGTACCATGACTTTTGCTAGTTAGTGCCAGTTGAATGCTTCTGAGAGCAACTGTGGGCCCTGGCACTAACTCCTTTACAAATTAAGCACTGCCAGTATGTGCTTCAGGCACTTCAAACACATAAAAGAAACACAGGCGCTCGGCTCTGTAGTGAGCCAGTACATGTGTGCATACTATGGCCCTAATGTTTAAATTCGTATTAAAATCTGCATCGCCCCTACTAGTTTTGTAGGGAGGCTACATGTGTTTCTCGTGAAAGTTCCCACATCTTTGTTTTTAGAACATCCATTTTATAATTGTGTGTGTCAAATATTACACCACCACATTTCAAGCGGTGGACCACTGAAAGCCCTGTATTGACGTTACTGAAAGCATGTGACAAGTGGCGACATTTTGAGTAAAAAGAATATTACACTGCTGTACTTTGCTTCAGTGATGAATAAGGAAGTTAGCAAAGTGTAGTTGTCGGTGCCATTTTAAGGGCCCCCATTGAGTGTTGATGCACTGCAGGTGGCTTGACTCTCTTTACCTGTCTGCCTTATTATTGCCTGGTACATCTCCACGAAGCCATGGGTCTTTGGGACACACAGCCATGTGGCCTATGAATGGACTCCATGGGGCTCTGGTTCAACACTGCTCTGTGCGGACCCTCGCAGTGGTCAGGGGACAGGGGACAAGTCCTCCTGCAGTCCTGTCACACAGGAAAAGACAGCGTCTCGAGGACTCTGTGTGCAAGCGAGAGCTTTATTTTACACAGTCCCTTCTCATTTCACAACAGCCTAAGAATACTGCCAAATTAGGGTTTAATTAACTAAAACTGCTCAAGAAAATTAAGCGCCGTTTGATCGTAGGTATCTGTTAACAGCTGCAGAAGACGCGAACTGTGAAACTTCCCTTTTATTTGTATCTGGCAGCTTACCTGCTGCGTGCTTGCTGCAGGTGTTCAGGTCTCACGCTGCTACACTTCTTACAAGGCAGTACAGACTCTTGCAGATGTCAATATTCCCTCCTAGAGAAGCAGCAACTGACCGTATCTAAAGGCTTGAGGCAGATATTCTTACTTCCTGCCCTGTGGCGTTCGCAAGCTCCACCCACTGACTCCAACTTGTTTTCAATCCAAAGAAAGTGTAATTCCATACAAAATGGCAACAAACTTGCTTTTACCAAGTTCCTTAATACTACTGCATCAGTGTGCCTTTGGCACCGCAACACGTTCCTTTCTAAACACAGGACATGCAGTTACTTTGTGGAGAAAAGAAGCGTCCCGGACTCACTCAATAAAGTAGACTTCCCCTTTCTCCGTGTACGCCATCTCCCAGTTATCAGGCAACGAGCCCAGCTCGTCATTGTCGTCAGGTTTAATCAGTTTCTTGCCATCCATGCCATCCTTGGAGTCCTCGGGCTGGCTGTAGAGCGGTGCAGCATAAGGTTGAGAAGAAATCTCACCTGAGGCATCTGTACTCTTGTCTTCATGCTCACTTGATTCTACAAGAGAGAAACAGGAACAGATTTAGCCTTCATATGCTCTCAATTCCCTCACGACGACTCTGTTAACATCAGAAACCAGCTGGTTAAAGACTTTGTTAATGTGCAATCAGAACAGGTCTTGACGAGTCATTTTACTAACAGAAAACTGGGGGTCCTAAAACAGGGCCGATAGTGTTGGTGGTGCCTAGTGCGACGATCACTTTTGGCGCCCCCACATCCCAATACCGCCTCCTCGACCTCTCTCACTACCACCGGGCAAAAGTGCCCGTCATCTCTCCAATCATAAGCTATTGTTAAACACAGCCCCTACACCCCCCCCCCCCCCGAGGTCAGCACCGCCTCCAAAGGTCAACACCCAGTTTGGCCTCACCTGTCTCACTGCCCTAATGCCGGCCCTGTCCCAAAAGGAAAACTCTTCGAGGTTAGGTCATGAAGAATTAAGGAACACTTGGATATCTTTGAATTATAAATAACCTCCCCAACCCCCAAAAAAGTTTGCATGTGCTACTCCAGTGCCTCATCACGATGTAGAAGTGCAAGAAAGTAAGAAAGACTACCGAACCAACAGGTCTCGCATTTAATATGTGTGATTTGTGTAGATGTTAATATAATGGGGTGCAACATGATAGAAAGTGTGTGTGTGTTTTGTTTTAGCTTGTGTGAGTGATAATTTTAAAGGTTGTGTGTTTTACATTTGAAATCTCCTTGAGTAGTACTTTGGTTTGCTCATTCTAATTATTTGAAGTGTTGGCTCTGTGAAATATTGAGGTTGTAACCTTTTTTTGGCTTTAGGGCTTTGGGCACTTTACCACTGTTGACCAGTGCTAAAGGGCTTGTGCTCTCTCCTCTAAACATGGTATGATTGGTTTATACCAGTTCTGCATACTTGATTTATTTGTAAGCCCCTTGCAAAGTGGAAAACAAAGACCCAGGGCCTGCAAATTAAATGCTTCTAGATAGCCTGCAGCACTGATTGTGCCACCCACATAAGTAGCCTTTCAAACCTGTCTTAGGCCTGCCACTGCATGGCCTATGTGTGCAGTTTACCACCACTTTGACTTGGCACTTAAAACTATTCACATAGCCTTAAACCCCTTCTTTTATTACATATGTAACCCCTAAGGTAGGTTCTAGGTAAGCCTAAGGGCAGTGTGCTGTGTAAATGAATGGTAGGGCATGTTCTCTGTGCTTCTTACTCTGTGTGAATTGCAGCCTGTCTCCAATAATGGCGTGGGTGACAGCTACACTTTGTGTATTCCCTCTAGAAAGCTACAACACAGGAAGGATAGGTATGCCTGAGTACCCATCTACATACTGATGGCCGTGCCTGGTCAGGATGGAAGAGACAGTGCCCTGTCCCCACACAATGGACTGATTACCCCCTACAGATAGCCTGGCCGACAGGACTGGGTTGAAAGGGATACTTGTGCACTTCAGAGAACTGCTTTGAAGTCGCCCCTATGTCAAAGGCACTTTTGGGAACACATACAGGGTCTCTGACCCCATAAAATCAGACATTACTGGACTTGTAACTGAAGCTCTGTCAGAAGAACTGCTGTGCTGTTTAAAGGCCTCAGCTGGACTGCTGATTTGGAAAGCCTGCTTTTCTGTTTGTTTCCCTGCTGCCTGCTGCTCCCTGACTCTGCTGATGGAGAGCTGGACACTGCCTTCAATCCAAGTGATCTCCAAGGGCTTGTTGGCTTGCCTCCTGTTGCTTGAGACTCAAGTATCTGAAAGTGTCTACCCCTGCTCCTGTGCCTGGGTCACTGAAAGTGGCCCAGATACTTGCAACTTGGATTTCAATGCATCTACTGTCTGTGTGTAGCAGAACCGGTGCATCGACCCTAATCGTCGCATCACGTAGGGACCAGCACTTTGCCTCCAGAGATTAATGCATCGGACAGTGTATCACTGGAGCTTGGTAAGATGGACGCATCCCCTCGACTGCGTGTCAATATCCAGCACATCACTAGATACCTCTGGATTCCAGCAACCGTCTTCGGAACTGACACATCGTCTTCACGGCGTGAAATAGAAAGACACACCTTGTGCGTGCGGGACCAAAATTCGACACATCTCGTTGTTTGCAACCAGGAAATATACTTTGTTCACCGGGTCCTGCATGGGTCCTGTAGCTGGCCGGAGCTCCATCATGGTCAGCCAAAACTTTGACTTTGCCCCTGTCCAGTGTGACCTAAAGTAACCTTTTAGCGCTACTTGCTTCTGAGTGCTTTACTGCATCTAGGGCCATATGTATCAAGGCAAAATGAGTTCGCAAACGCCGAAATTCGCAGAATTCCGACGTTTGCGAACCCATTTTTGCTAAATGGTATGTATGAAACATATTTGATGCAAAATAAGGAATCGCTAAATTTGCCATTCCTTATTTTGCGATTGCATTTAGGGAATTGCAAATTTTGCGATTCTTTAAATGCAATGTATCAAGGAAAAAAACATTCCAAAATGGCATTAAGTATTCGCAAATTACCACCAACTTCTAGTTGGCGGTAAGTTGCGAATTCTTTTAAAAAAGCAAATTTTTTTTAATCTAAAGGTGCCATGTGATGCTCATACATGCCCTTAGGGCATGTATGTGCGCCATATGCGCACACATGTCATTTTCAGTGGTGCAGCAGGGTGTTCTTGAGACACCCCTGCACCCTTGAAAATATTCACAATTTGCGATTAGCAAATTACGATTCGCAATTTCCTTTTGGCCTTGTTTTCTTCAAAATATAATATTCTATTTTTCTGAACCTATGTGGAATCTTTTTGTGGTGTGTTCATTGTGTTACTGTGCATGTGTGTTTCACAAACACTTTACTCATAGCCTCTTAAGCTAAGCCTGACTGCTCTGTGCCAAGTTACCAGAGGGTGAGCACAGGTTATCTTGTAGTGTGTATCCAGCTTTCCCTGTCTAGAGTGGTGGCTTCTGCCTGGTTTGAAACATGCCTCAGCCAAACAGAAATCCCATTTCTAACATTGGCGATCCGTGGTGAGGATAGGACTTGTGTTTGTGCTATACCATATAGTCATTCATTGTTCACTACAACTCAATGCAAAGTCCAATACAAGTTTCAAATGCTCCTGTTTCTCTAAATTTAACTCTTGCTTCACCTTCATTAATTTAGGGCTCTTTTTGTTGTGGCACTGGTGATACCTTGCCAGGATGTCCATGGATCTCAACTGTCTAGCATACTACACTGTGAGTGAAGTGAGAAATTCTGCAAAGAGAAGGGACTGAATATGGGCGGGAAAGCTTGCACAGCAGACATATTGATTGCTATCAGATCCTAAAAGGAAGTCAGGAGTCTGTAAGCAACAACAGAGGATGAGAACGCTGAGATGAAGGGAGGGTACAGTGTATATACCAGGGGCATGACACATGTGGTGTTGGACATCAACAACAATGAGTGCTACAGCAAGGCTGAGCTGAGGCGGTTGTGGAGAGCGAGGGGACTAAGAATCCCAAAGGGTGAACCAAAATTGGAGGACTAGTTTGCTCTTAGAGCATGGGAGGACATCCACAGATTGCAACCGCACCGCCAGGACTATTTCAGCACTCTAGACAAGCAGAACTCTGGTTGTTCTTGACCTCAGAATCAGGGCCCCAAGAGGGCAGCGGCCCTGAGAAGGAGGGTGAGGAGCAGGCAAATGACTGGTCAAAGGCTCCAGAAGAGATTGTGGATCCCACAGAGAGGGGGACCCTGACTGGAACCAATGTTGGGAGCAGTGTCTCCTCCAAAACCATGTCCATTGAGGACAGACAAGCTTGAAGGGACTTGAGCCTGCAGCTGACACAGGTGGCTGTAGGGAACAGAAAAGCTGAGGCTGCGAGATCATTGGAAAAGAAAAAGGTCTTGTGGGCTCATGAACTGAGTCTCAAGGCACTGGAAATCAGAGCCCTGCTTATAGGACCTAGCAACAATATCTGTGGCAGCAAAACTACTGTGTCCAGTGCTGAATATACAGCTCACATACCCAGAGCCTAACTGCAAGGAGGGGGGTGACATACACCAGTGTTTCTGGAATATAAGGTAGCTCTAAATGTGCACAGGATCCTTGAGGAGGATTGCGGAGATGACATATGGAGTCATATTCCTATTCATGGGATGGGCGGTCTACTGACCCTAGAAGAGAGGGACAGGTTGAGGTATACCCCCATGAAGGATGCCCTTGTCCAGAAGTATGAATTCTCCGCAAACAAGTGTAGGTTGAGATTCAGGGGCAGTCAGAATCTATCTCACCAGTCCTGACAGGATTTTGTGGGGTGCATTTGCAGAGCACTGTATGGTTAGGTGAAGGGTAGCATTGTAAACACTTTTGAAGGGCTGTACAATTTGATTGCAAGGAGCACATGTTCAGTTATTGATTTCCACGGCTAAACCAACACCTGGTTGTGTGTAGGTTCTCTGACCACAGAGAACATCCAAAGGAGGCAGATCTCAGGGTGAGTAGCGGAGTGTCTGAAAAGGCATTTGGGAGTGATCTTAAGGGTATTGGCTCAGGTTACCCGCAACCAAGGGTGGGGGAGGTTCACAGTGACCCAGACAGGTCCCAGTTTAGTAGGAGGGTAAAGGGTCCCATGTCCTTCTCGGAGTATAAGGAGAGGTGGGAGTGGCCAGAGACCCATGGTGCCCCATTCCTAGCAACAGAGTTTGGATTGTTCCCAGAGGGAACACCAGTAGGGGATCCTAGTCAGTCCGAGATACAATCCACTGAGGGGAGCCCCACAGTGTCAGAAGAACTTGGGGGGGGCTGCCACAAGCAAGCAACCTGTCTGGTTTCTGACAGTACCAAGGGAATGATGCAGAAGCCCAGATGGTGGGATAAGAGGTGGAAACAGTCCACAGTGGGAGGACCAGAGGATAAGGGGTGCCAGCCCTGAGATCAGAGCACACAAAGAATGACTCTGGTGAGGCTACTTCTGGCCATGGGACGCTCCATACACTGTAATATGGACAGGGAGCTGAGGGCCTGCACCAGGCAGACTCTTGCCCAACACAAGCAGAGTGTGTTTCCCTTGGGAGGGGTAGTTTTACTCCACTGCAATCCTTGGCTTGCCAGGAACATGTTCAGACCCTGGGATATAGGGCCACATTCAAGATATCCCTAAAGTCAATAAAGAATGCAAGGAATCTGGGGTTACTACACCCCACTCTGAGAAACCACAGAGACAGACACATCTTGAATGGCATGGGTGCTGGTAATTGACACTGACAGCTGTCAGTGGCCTCTGTTGGTTGCTGGACTTGTGGACAGAGTTTTCTTGTTTTGGGGACTAAAGCCAGACCCAAGGGGTGCAATGATCCAAATCACGTTGTTAGCCATGGTGCCAGTATCTGCATGCTGGGATGCATCTGTGAGCAGGTTACGGTTAGATACTGTACAGATGGGGTACACAGGTAAGGAGAAGGCTTCCCCTTGGGGTAGCTCAGTGGCCCCTGAGAGCATAGACAGAGAGATACAACTGGGTTCAGAGAGGTGTAGAACTGGCAAGTATCCGTGCAGTAGTGGGCCACTGTCCATGTTCTATCAACATAAGAAGGGAATTTCATCAAGGTATTGACTAGTCTACCCGTTCTTTAGTCTGGGGAGGGTTGTGTTGGAAAATGGTCCTCTCAGATGGGTCACTCCAAACTTTTGGCATCTTCCTCCTCTTTTTCTGACCTTCTTTTTGATGGCTTTTGGCCTTTGGGCACTTTGTCACTTCTGACCAGTGCTAAAGTGCATGTGCTCCCTCCTCTAAACATGGTATGATTGTCTTACACCTCTTTGGAATATTTGATTTACTTGTAGGTCCCTCGTAAAGTGGTGTACCATATACCCAGGGTCTATAAAGTAAATTCTAATAGTGGGCCTGCAGCACTGATTGTGCCATCCACAGAAGTCGCCTTTCACACCTGGCTAAGGCCTGCCACTTCAGGGCTTGTATGTGCAGTTTACTGCCATTTTGACATGGCCTTTAAAACTACTTGCCTATCCTTAAACCCCCCCTTTTATTACATAGACGTCAGCCCTAAGGTAGGCCCAAAGAGCAGAGTGCTGTGCAAATGAAAGGTAGAACATGTACTGGTAAGTTTTGCCTGTCCTGATAGTGACAACAGTCTATTTCGGTTTTCACTACTGCGAGGCCTACTCCTCTCATAGGCTAGCATTGGCAATTCCTTGGTGCAATTTTAAGCTGTAATTCCTGATCAAAGAACATTTTTTTCATGTTTCATATGTTTTGAATAGTAATGACAAATCCTGCTTACTGGTAAAACTGGATTTGGCATTACTATTTTAGAAATGTCACTTTTAGAAAATATTGGGACAAATGAGCAATTGTTTAAAACACGGGCATACACAGGAATTAGGGGGCATATTAGCAAGGGGAAGTATCGCCGCTTTTTCTGCGAATTGTGCAGAGAAAGCGGTGATACTTTTAGAGCCCTATCCACAAGGGCATTTTAACGCCTGGCTCAAGCCCACTTTGCATGTCGGCGACAAACATCACTAATGACATGCAAAGTGGGCGTTCCCACGTCCAACCACATGTAAAATGTGGTTGGAGGTGCGAACACCCTACTACCAAGGCAGACGTTGGGAGAGGCAGACCTGCGATAAACTCGTTTATCGCAGGTCTCCCAACGCCTGCTCTGACCAGGTGTTAGGGTATTGATAACATGGGGGTGTGGATCATAACGCTAATTCCACCCCCCATATTATCAATGCACACATTAGCGCATGAAAACGTTTGTTTTCATGCGCTAATGTGCCATATCGCCGACTATCTCCAGATTTCATTTCGCCTACGTGATGCGCATTGATAATTGCGCGCTATTACAGGGAAAAAATCCGGCAAAAGCCGGCGATATGGGAATGTGCGTTGTGCGTTTTCTAACGCACTTCTAGGTAATATGCCCCTGTATTTCCAGAGCACGTACGAACTTTCAGCACTAATTAACACATGGATTAGATTATTTTTATTTATTTATTGTTTAAAGAATGTTGAACTATTGTTGATATTTTGATTATTTATTGCACTGTTCGTGTATTTATTTTTTATTAAATCGGGCATTTGGGATCGGAATGCTGCTAATCTCAGTTAAAAGGTATTCTGGGAAATTAAGTGATTGGAGTCTTTTGGCGCGATCTGCATGTTGAGAAATACGAGCTACAACTGTTGAGTGGTGTTTAAGCATAGACACGTGACTAATTACACGGAGGGCGGAGTGGATGATAAGCATCAGCTAAGGTCCCCAGTAGTTCACGCAATGATTATCAAGCAAGGTGAAGGTGCGGGTAGCACCATCAGAAGCTGGAATGATGTTAAAAGGAATATGTACAGAATTTCACATGTAAAACGTTGCTGAACTTTAAAACTAGAGGAACTTGTGTTACGGTAAGCTGATAGATATTATTCATAATCCGGTTTGAGGATAACTGTTTCTCAGGTGTACAAGCTGTTGTAAGTGTCTAGGTATAAAGGATTCATTTATCTGATTGACACTGTTAGGTTTGGATTGGAAAGGTGGGGATTTCGACATTGGTTAATGAGAGGAAATGTTTGTAATGAGGGTACTGGGCGTAATATTATATTTTATATTTTAGGGTGAGTTAATTTTTGGGAATTTGATCTCCACAACAAATGTAATACATTAAATTCATGATTTATTTGTATTTTAGATTCCCCTGACGAAGGGTTTACCCCAAAATGCATTGGGTGATTTTTAATAAAAGGTTGTGACATTAGGAAACATTTAATTCTCCTGTGTGCTTTTTAAAATAAACAAGAACAATGATCAAATTGAGTAAAATAAATTGACAGAGTACAGAAATGGGCGTAAAAATATGGAGAAATAGTGGAATAATTGAAGAAATAAATAAAACTTGATTTATTGGATTCCTTTATGGCAAACTTGGCTGTGCCGCTTGATACGGACCAGAAAAAATGGCCCCTATGTGTGTTTTCTACTTTTAGAAAGTGGACATTTCTCTGTGCTTATAACTCTATGTGCTTTGCAGCCTGACTCCAATACACGCCTGGGGTGGGTGATAGCTACACTTTGTGCATTCCCTCTAGACAGCTACAACATAGGAAGGATAGGTCTGTCTGAGTACCCATCTACATACATCTGCATTCCGGTGGCCTTCCCTGGGCAGGATGGAAGGGAGGGGCTAACACTTCAATTGAATAGCCAGAATCCTGTCCCCACACATAGAATTGATTAGGCCCCCATCCACAGATAGCCTGGCAGACAGGACGGGGTTGAAAAGGATACTTGTGCACTTACATCAAAGAACCTTTTGGGCATAAGTATTGGATCTCTGACCCCCTAAAATCAGACACTTCTTGACTTGTAACTGAAGGTCTGCCAGAAGAACCACTGTGCTATTTAAAGGACTCAACTGAACTGCTGATTTGGAAGGCCTGCTTTTCTGTTTGTTGCCCTGCTGATCTCTGACTCTGCTGAAGGTGAGCTGCACTCTGCATTCATTCCAAGTGATCTAAAAAGGATTCCTGGCTTGCCTCCTGTTACTTGAGAATCAGGGATATCAAAGTCTCTATCTCCGCTCCTGAGCCTGGCTCACTGAAAGTGGCCCAGAAACTTGCAACACAGATGTCAGGACATTTCCTTTCTGCGTGTAGCAGAACCGGTGCAATGACCCGGTTGCAGGAGTAAAATCGGTGCATTGGAACCAATGCTTTGCCTCCAGAGATCAACACATCAGACAGCATATTGCTGCTACTGCAGCTTGGCAAGATCGATTCATCCCTGTCTTCGGAACAGATGCAATGCCTTCACTGTGTGGAGAAGATTGACGCAACCCACACCACCCAGACTCGATATTGATGCATTTCATTGTTTGCGATCAGGAACAGTATTTTGTTCAACCGGGTGTGCGTGGGTCCTGTAGCCAGCTGGCGCTCCATCATGTTCGGCCCGAAATTTGACTTTGCCTCGGTCAAGCACGACCTAACTAATCTTTTTAGCGCTACATGCATGGAGTCTTTTTGTGGTATATTCATTGTGTTACTATGTGCACAAATACTTTGCACATTGTCTCTTAAGATAGGCCTGACTGCTCTGTGCCAAGCTACCATAGGGTGAGCTTCTTGTAGTGAGTATCTAGCTGACCTTTACTATAGTGGTGTTTCCTGCCTCTCCTGGGTGCTTACCTGAGCAAACCTGGAACTCCATTTCTAATAGAGCGGGACAGGACAGGAATGAGGGGAAAGCATAATCAGGGAGCTGGATAGAAGGTTTGGTGGGGGCGAACAACAACATGGAACGGAAAAAGGAGAGGGTGGCGGAAAAACAAACTGGTGGGTGTGTGGGGGCAAACAACAACAAGGAGCAGGAAGGTGGGTAGCGACAAACAACAACATGAAGCAGGACAGAAGGGCCGATGGACACGAAGCTTGATGGGACCTTCAGTGTTGGTGATCAAGAACATGGAGCGGGATGGGTGGGTTGGGGGCAAGTAACAATATGGAGCCAGATGGGAGGGTGAGGCAAGCAACAACATCAAGCGGGATGGGAGGGTCGGGGCAATCAACACACGGAGCAGAGCAGGATTGGAGGGTGGGGGAAAGCAATAACAAATGTCATGTATTTTTGTATTATTAAGAATGCCTTGCATTTTGGCTGTTGTTGTGGGTGCTATTTGAACTTTCACGTAAACGACCTTTCTCAACTTTGCATCAGATTTTGAAGTTTCTTCATTAGGAGGGTAGAAATAGATTTTTGGAGCTATGTTGATTGTAGGTTCTTTGATAAGGCTGAATAGTAAATCAAGCCCCATTTTCAGGCAGTTCGGTTAAAATTATGTCTCAAAATCTTTAGAGTTAACACTGTTTTGCTCTTAGAAACTGGGCAGATATTTGTTTTATCTGGCCATCTTTTGATGCATTTAATAAATAATGGCTTCATTCTTTCTTTAAAAAATGGATAATTTTACGTGAAATCTAATTATAATGTCACATGAATTTATAGAGATGGACAGTAGAGTGGGCGGGAAAAGCAACAACACAAACTGGGAATGGGGTCGAGGGTGAGAGCAAGCAACAATATGAAGTGTGAGGACTAGAGAGAGGGAGGGAAGGAGCAAACACCATGGAGGGAGGGGGGTGAAGGAAAGAAACAACATGGTAAGTGGCTGGAGGGTGGATAGGGAAAATAACAACATGGAGCAGGATAGGAGGGGAGTGATGTTAAACAATAACAAGGAGCGGGACAGAAGGGTGGGTAAGGCCAAACACTAACAGAGCGGGTGAGAGGGTGCATGAAAACAACATGGAGCTGGGTGGGAGGGTGGGAAAAACAACAACATGGAGCTGGGTGGGAGGGTGGGAAAAACAACAACATGGAGCTGGGTGGGAGGGTGGGAAAAACACCAACATGGAGCGGGTGGGAGGGTGGGAAAAACAACAACATGTAGCGGGGTGGGAGGGTGCGAAAAACAATAACATGGAGTGGGGTGGGAGGGTGGGAAAAACAACAACATGGTGTGGGGTGGGAAAAACAACAACACGTAGTAGGTGGGAGGGTGGGGAATTCATCAACGTGGAGCGGGGTGAGAGGGTGGGGAAAACAACATGGAGCGGGTTAGGATGGTGGGAAAAACAACACGGAGTGGGGTGGGAGGGTGGGGAAAACATCAACACAGAGCAGGGTGGGAGGGTGGGGAAAGCAACAACATGGAGCGGGTGGAAGGGTGGGATAAGCAACACCAAGGAGCAGGGTGGGAGGGTGAGGAAAGCAACTACACGGAGCAGGATGAGAGAATGTGCAAAGCAACAACGCGGACCCAGGTCAAAGGGTGAAGAAAGCAACAACACAGAATGGGGTGGGAAGGTGAGGAAAACAACAACACGGAGTAGGGTGGGAGGGTAGGGAAAGCAACAACATGGAGCGAGGTGGGAGGGTGGGAAAAGCAACAACACAGTGCAGGATGGGAGGATGTGGAAAGCAACAACACAGGGCGGAGCTGAAGGAGGAGGAAAGCAACAACACGGAGCGGGAGGGAAAGTTAGGAAAGCAACAATACAGAGTGGGGTAGGAGGGTGGGGAAAGCAACAACAAGGGATGGGGTTGGAAGGTGGGGAAAGCAAAAACAAGGGGTGGGGTGGGAGGGTGGGGAAAGCAACAAGGGGCAGGGTGGGAGGGTAGGTAAAGCAAAAAAAAGGGCAGGGTGGTAGGGTGGGGACAGCAACTTCACAGAGCAGAGGGCGAGGGTGGGGAAAGCAATAACACTGAGCAGGGTGGGAGAGTGAGGAAAGCAACAGCAAGGAGCGGGTTGGAGGGTGGGGAAGCAACAACCAGGAACAGGTGGGAGGGTTTGGAAAGCAACAACTAGGAGTGTGGAAAGAAGTAAGGAGTGGGGTGGAAGGGTGGGGAAAGCAACAGCAAAGAGCGGGAGGGAAAGTTGGGAAAGCAACAATACAGAGTGGGGTAGGAGGGTGGGGAAAGCAACAACAAGGGATGGGGTTGGAAGGTGGGGAAAGCAAAAACAAGGGGTGGGGTGGGAGGGTGGGGAAAGCAACAAGGGGCAGGGTGGGAGGGTAGGTAAAGCAAAAAAAAGGGCAGGGTGGTAGGGTGGGGACAGCAACTTCACAGAGCAGAGGGCGAGGGTGAGGAAAGCAATAACACAGAGCAGGGTGGGAGGGTGGAGAAAGCAACAGCAAGGAGCAGGCGGGAGGGAGGGGAAAGCAACAGCAAGGAGTGGGGTGGGAGGGTGGGGAAAACAACAACATGGGGTGGGGTGGGAAGGTGTGGAAAACAACAATACAGACTGGGGTTGGATGGTGGGGAAAACAACAAAACAGAGCAGGGTGGGTGAAACAACAACAGGGAGCGGGGTAGGAGGGTAAAACAATAACATGGATGGGGTGGGACCGTGCAGCAAAGAACAACATTGGGTAAGATGGGTGGCTGGGGTCAGCAACAACACAGAGCAGGCCAGGACAGAGGGTGAGACATGTAGGTGGGTTCAGGCAAACAACAACACTGAACACGGTGGGAGGGTGATTGAGGGCAAACAATAACACAGAGTGTGGAAAAAATAATCACAAGAAAAGTTGAAGGAGTGGGGAAAATAGAACAGAGCAAAAAACAATAACATCGAGCGGTGTGGGAGGATAGGGGAAACAACAACACGGAGCGCAGTTGTTGGATGGGGAAAACAACAAAGTGGAGCGGGGTGGAAGGGTCGGGAAAACAATAACATGGAGCGGGGTGGGAGGGTGGAGAAAACAACAACACGGAGCAGGGTGGGTTCGTGGGGAAAACAACACAGAGCAGGGTGGGAGGGTAGGGAAAACAACAACAGGGAGCGGGGTGGGAGTGCAAAACAATAACATGGCATGGG
This sequence comes from Lissotriton vulgaris, assembly GCF_964263255.1. NCBI lineage: Eukaryota > Metazoa > Chordata > Amphibia > Caudata > Salamandridae > Lissotriton > Lissotriton vulgaris. The sequence continues at coordinate 1,477,724,091 of NC_141685.1, forward strand.
GTGGGGTGTGGTGGGATGGTGCAGCAAAGAACAACATTGGGTAGGATGGAAGGCTGAGGTCAGCAACAAAACAGAGCAGGGCAGGATGGAGGGTGAGACAGGTTGGTGGGTTCAGGCAAACAACAACACAGAACACGGTGGGAGGGTGATTGAGGGTAAACAATAACACAGAGTGTGGAAAACAATAACCACAAGGAAAGTTGAAGGAGTAGGGAAAATAGGCCAGAGCAAAAAACAATAACACTGAGTGGTGTGGGAGGATAGGGGAACAACAACACGGAGCACGGTTGTTGGCTAGGGAAAACAACAAAATGGAGCGGGTGGGAGGGTGGGGAAAACAATAACATAGAGTCGGGTGGGATGGTGGGGAAAACAACAACACTGAGCAGGGTGGGTTCGTGGGGAAAATAACAACACAGAGCAGGGTGAGAGGGTAAAGAAAAAAACAACAGGGAGCGGGTGGGAGATCAAAACAATAACATGACATTGGGTGGGGTGGGGTGTGGTGGGATGGTGTAGCAAAGAACAACATTGGGTGGGAAGGGAGGCTGAGGTCAGCAACAAAACGGAGGATGAGATAGGTGAGTGGGTTCAGGCAAACAACAACACAGAGCAGTGTGGGAGAGTGATTGGGGCAAACAATATCACAGAGTGTGGAAAACAATAACCACAAGGAAAGTTGGACAAGTGGGGGAAAAATAGCACAGAGCAAAAAAAAATAACATGGAACGGTGTAGAAGGGTAGGGGAAAACAACAACACGAAGCGCGGTGGTTGGGTGGGAAAACAACTACACACAGCAGGATGGGAGGGTGGGGAAAACAAAAACAGGGAGCGAGTTGGGAGGGAGGGCAAACCAACAACAAGAGTGGGGAAAACAACAAGAGGGAGCGGGTGGGAGGGTAAACAATAACATGACATGAGGAGGGAAAGTGCAGCAAAGAACGACAGGGGTTAGCAACAACACAGATCAGGGCAGGACGGAGGGGCAAGGCAGGACGGAGGGCAAGGCAGGACGGAGGGCAAGAGAGGTGGGTGGGTTTTGACAAACAATAACACAGAGCAGGGTGGGAGGGGGATTAAGGGCAAACAATAACACAGAGTGTGGAAAACAATATCCAGAAGGAAAGTTGGGAGGGTGGGGGGGAAAAATAGCACAGAGCAAAAAACAATAACATGGAGCGAAGTGGGAGCGAAGTGGGAGGGTGGGGGCAAACAATTACATGGAGTGTTGGCAAACAATAAAACAGCGTTATGAGAGGGTTTCTGCAAACAATAACACGGAGAGTAGTGGGAAGGTGGGGGAAAACAAAAAAATGGAGCTTGGCAAACAATAAGATGAATCGGGTGGGAGGATGGAGGCAAACAACAACACAAAGCGGAGTGGGAGGGTGGGGGCAACCAATAGCATGGAGCCTTTTGAGAACAATAGCATGAGCTGGGTGGAAGAGCGGGGGCAAACAACATGAAGCAAAGGGTGGAAGCAAACAATGAAATGGAATGAATAATATGGACTGGGTGGGGCAAGAGTGTGGGGGCAGTCAAATGAAAGTACTGGTAAAGCTAACCAAAGGTGAGCAGAAGCCTGGCACTATGTACACGTAGGGCCCGATGTAGGTAAACGGGATTTTCCGATTTCAAAATACCGAGGCGGGCCGAATCGGTATTCTGAAATCGGAAAACGAGATGTAGGAAAAAAATACCGAATGAAAACCGAATCGGTCGGCATCGGTAATGAGATTCGGTACGTTCCGATTCAGCTCGGTCCGAATCGGAAATTACCGAATCGGCCAACAACGAATCGGAAAACACCGAATCGGCTACCACCGAATCGGATATTTCCGAATCGGCGAATACCGATTCGGTAAAAGCCGATTCGGTAAAAACCGAATCGGCAATCATAGACCCATGGCGAAAAAGCCCATAGGAATGCATTGCATGAACCGATTCGGCTTTTACCGAATCGGAAAATACCGAATCGGATTTTACCGAATCGGATTTTACCGATTCGGTAATAGCCGAATCGGCAATAGGCGATTCAGCCAATGAGGTGGCTCCCCCTCCCCCACCCAAACAGGGAGTGGCAACCCTGGCAGGTGCAGCCAATTAAGAAGTATCTAGAAGTTTCTGGAAAGCCTGCCTGGGCCCAACACACAGTTAGCAGCAGTGGGAGAAGGAGGTTGCAGACTGAGCAGGAGCAGGAGAACATGGCAGATCAGGCAGGAAGCCAGAAGTCCTCCCAAAAGAGGAAGCCCAAATTCACCACCACAGAACTTCAGGTGCTGGTTGAGGAGGTGGTGAGGGTGCACCCCCAGCTCTTTGGCAAGCTGTCCCTCAACGTGCCAGACAGCACCAAGAGGAGATTGTGGGCCGACATCGCCCAGAAGGTCAATGCTGCTGGAGTCACCCCCAGGTCCATTGAGGAACTTAAGAAAAGGTTTTACGACCTCCGCAGCCTCACGAAGAGGAAGCTGGCCGACCTCCAAAGGCAGGCTGGACTCACCGGAGGAGGCAAGAACCCGGCGCCACCCCTCACCGAGCTGGAGGAAATTGTCTCCAGCACCATCGAGAGGGAGAGCATCGTAGGGATCGGGACCCTGGACAGCACTGCGATGGCCACAGCTACAGGTAAGAAGCATGCGCATCATGACACACCCTACCAGACACCTCCCCATTAGACACAATGCATAGGCAAACACCAGCACTGTACTGTCACCAACATACAAGAGACAAGCATCATGGTACATGTAGTCAGCAGAAGTTAGCCAAATATGTCAGTGCAGAATCACAAGACAGGAAACAGTGTGACACGGTGTAAGGAGATGCAAGGACATGTGGAATGCCATAATTGTACTGACTGTAATACATCGGCACTCAGTTTACAAATGCTTCTTTGTACCTAGGGGCACCATCAGGCAGCACCACTGTGGCAGCAGAGGGAGCTTCAACATCAAATACTGCAGTGGCAGGGCCGAGCACCAGCCAGCCTGGCCAGGAGGAGGAGGATGAGGATGAGGAAGGAGACACCCCAGGGCTTGGAATGGAGGGAGTCCTGGTGATTGATTACCAAGCAGTGCACTCCCCAGTACTGGCCAGCACACCCCCCTTGCAATTTTCACCTGAAAACTCCCCTACAAGGCAGACCATTCCGCCGACAACAGCACCTGCCACAACCGTGGCCTTGCCACCCGTCCTACCTGTCCTGGGAGCAGGGGCTCCGGGACCGGCCAGCACCACACCCCCACCAGTGGCACCCCTGCCCACTCAGCAGGCCGGAGGCAGCAGTGCCAGACGCCGTGCCACCACCACCACCACCACCACCACTGCTGCACCAGCACGGGAGGGCAGTGTGTTCCTGGGCCTGGAGGGCCAGATGGTCAAAATCCAGCGCCAACAGGCCAGATCCACCATGGCCTGCCAACGCCAGCTCCTGCAGCACAACATGCAGATGGGGGAGTTGGTGAAGGGTTTCCAGGCTGTTGTGGACAGCAACAAGGAGGTGGCAGCAGGGTTGGGCAGGCTGACCACTGCCATCACCCACTCCTCTGCCAGGCAGGAGGAGCATGAGGTTGCGTGCAGGAGGGATGCCCGGGTGCTCAACCGGGCCATGGCCCGCCTTGCAGCGGCGACCGCACAGCTGTGCCATCGAAGCTCAAATCAGGAGTCGGTGCTCAGTCAGCATACGGCTGAGCTGACCAGGGGGATGGCCAGGATCACCACGGCCATGGAGGCCATGTTAATATCAAACGCCGCCTCCAATCCTGCCCTGGACCTGGGTGATGCTGGAGACAGCAGCAGCCGCAGCAGCCCGGCCAGCGCTGCATCAGAGCCAAGGAGGAGCACCAGGCGATCCGCTGATGCTGCAGGCCATTCGGAGGGGGCCGAGGGACACCCCAGTGGGTCTGGAAAGCGGGCCAAAAAATAGGCTGGCAAGGGGGGATGAGCAAACCAGAACCCTGGACTTTATTTGTTTTTACAGACTCCATTTTTTGATGCACTTCAGTGATGTAACTGTGGTGCATCACTATTAAAAATTTAATTTTCCAAGCAACATTTAGCTGTCTTTGCATCTGTACTCAGTCAGAAATAGTTCTCAGTGATCTCCTCACGTCTGTATCTGCCATCACATGGCGTACACACCCCAGCTGGCTGTGTCAGTGGCACAGCTTCGTCGTCGTCATAGTCCTCGTAGTCAGACAACTCCACCTCAGTGCCCTTCTTGACCGCAAGGTTGTGTAACATTGCACATACAGCTATGATCTTGCAGCAGGTGATGGGGGTATACTGCCTTGCACCTCCACTCTTGTGCAGGCATCTGAATCTACTTTTCCAGATGCCAAAGGTCCGTTCAACAACATTCCTGGTGCGTATGTGGGCCCGGTTATACCTCCTTTGGCTGGGTGTGGAGGGGTTGAGGTAGGGGGTGAGTATGAATGAGCGGAGGGCATATGCACTGTCGCCTGGAAGAGAAAGGGGTCACATTAGACACATGCATACATGTATTACACCTACCTACTATGTGTTATGGGGGTCTGATGATGTGGCTCACCTAGGAGGTATCCTTCTCCAAAATCGCCAGCCATCAGCCGTGCATATATGCCGCTCTGTTGGAATATATAGGAGTCATGGGTACTCCCTGGAAATTTTGCTACCAGGTCTGTGATGGTGCACTTGGCATTGCAGATCACCTGCACGTTGATGGTGTGTGTCGATTTCCGATTGCGGTATATGTATTCGGTGTCCGCTGGTGGGCAAATCGGAATATGCGTGCCATCTATGCAACCGATGACTTGGGGAAACTGCGCCATCTGGTAGAAGTCTGCTTTGGTTTGTAGCAGTTCTGCGTGGGTTGCAGGGAATGAGATGTATTGCTCCATCCTGTCTATCATGGCGTCAAGGAATATGTGGAAGAACCTTGACAGGCTGCTCTGGCTCACCCCTCCTGCTGCTGCTGCTCCACTTTGATAGCTACCAGACGCTACCAGGTGTAGGCTGCATAGCACCTGGACGTGCGCAGGGATGGCGTGTGCCCTTGGGGTGTGGTGGTCCAAGTATGGCTTAAGGTCCCTGATGAGCTCAAGTATGGTGTCAGAGTCCAGCCTGTATCTCTGTAGGATCTCAGCCTCAGTGAGCATGAACAGGGTTATCCTCTGTCTGTAGACCTGTTCATTTCGTAGCCATTCCCTCTGTTCTTCCTGCTGTAGCCGTAGCCGCCTCGCAATGACATAGAAAGCTGCCATCCTGCAAGTTGCAATGCATTTTGGGACTGTTTATATGGGTTGGAGTTGGTTACCACCTGATTGCAATCCATGGTAAATACCGAGTGAATTCTACCGATTTTGAGCCGATTTCGGAGTTTCTGTGCCTCCCTACATCTCCCCAACTGTCGGAATCGGGGAATTTCCCGATCGGAGATTCATACGAATCGGCATGTTTACCGATTCGGATCATGTCCGAATCGGTATTTTTTCCGATTCGGTACATGGACCGAATCGGTGATTTTCCGATTCGGTGTCACTTATGATTCGGTTCTTGGACCGATTCGGTGATTTTCCGATTCGGTGTCACTAACGAATCGGTACAAGGACCGAATCGGTGATTTTCCGAATCGGTGTCACTTACGATTCGGTTCTTGGACCGATTCGGTGATTTTCCGATTCGGTGTCACTAACGAATCGGTACAAGGACCGATTCGGTCTTTGTAACCGATTCGGTGTTTTTCCGATTCGTTACATATCCGATTTTCGGTATGTACGTATCGGATTCTTTCCCATTCGGTACTCATTCCGAATCGGTTTTCTATCCGATTCGTTCTGTTTTTGGTTCCCTACATCTCGATGGCTGTTTACCGATCGGTAAGGGCCAAAAATCGGTATTTTCGGCCAATACCGATCGGTAAAGCCCTACCTACATCGGGCCCGTAATGCTAACAAAATGTCTTGCAAGGGATAGCACATGTGTTGTCTCAGACGAGCCCTTAAAAAATAGGATCCTCAGCTTTTCCATCTTAGGTCCCTAGATCAGGAATGACATTCCAGTGTCATCCATCAAGACCGCCCTATCCTTCATCAATTTAGGAATTCGTTTATGGCACACATTTTTAAATAACACCGTGATAGAGTAAATAGTCCACCACCCAGAACCCAGCATGAATACCTTGAATAACTCGATATGCAACAGGTTTCAAACTCATATAATGCATTGATGCCTTTTTGCAATGTTTGCACTATACAAATACCACATCGACCAATCCATACTTACAAACGTACAAACTACTGGTGTTTAAGGGAATAACAAATATTATATATTGTGATCTACATAAATCTTAGATTTTAATTTGTAACTATGATGTCCTTCACAGTATTGCCCATAGTGGTTAACAGGATGGAAATATACATTTCCATATTCAATTTTGAAAAGTATTTTTAGGTTTGAGAAATCCCTAAATCTACACCATATATATGTTCATGGGTCTGTTACTTTTTCCTGAAATTACGAGGCATGAGGGAAAAACTATGCGTGAATTAAGTGAAATGCATTTGAAGTATCTCGACTGAAAATTCAAAGCCAGTGCATAACTCAAATCATTCAAGTTCCTGGCAAGGGGACAGATTCAAGAGAAAATATATCCTACAACTAATTTTCTACTCAAATATGTTTCCTGCAAGAAAGTTTGTACTTAAACAATCACGCTGCAGCACAAAAAACTGTGACATTGTGCTCGGGCATTTTTCCAACATTTCTCATTATTTATATATAGCAATATGGAACAAGTTATGCAATTTATGCAACCATAACGAAGGACTTTGCAGAAACCTATTCTATATCCGCATACAACATTTATATTTAGTACAACCTTTTTGGGACTAAAAGTGAAGTGTATAAATTGGGTGTGACAATTAAATGGGTGCCTGGGTGTTTGCGCAGTTCATTTGCCACTACCAACCCCTCCTTATTCCCACAACTAAAAATGCGTTAACGATTATGGAATATTAACCTTAGTTGTGGGTTTTCTACTGGGTAGGTAAATGGTAGCAGATCCTGATTCACTGGCTCTTGATCTGACAAATTAAATACACAAATGTCACATCTTTGTGCACCTAGGTTGACAGGCTCACACATATTGTTGTGAAACTTACTGCATGAGCACAGTCTACAGCAAACAAAGTAAAACTACATATGCTCTTTTATCTCCGAACCATGATGTATAGCTCACATATCAGGGGATTAACACAGGCACCTGCATCTCCAGCAGCGCAAGGGGGCCACAACCCTTCAGCTGCCCCATTTAACCCAAAGCCTATGATTTTTGTGAGATATCAGAGACTCAAGGGGACCTTATCACATTCTGGAGGGTCCCCCCATTATATTTCGTTACACCACACACTTAGTCACTCACCAACTCATTCCTTGGCTGCCACCTGTAAAGTCCTGGGGTCTAGGCCCACATCATTTGTAAATAAGTGAGACACACACTTAGGTATTGTACTTAGAACTGGCTCAAGCACAGGCACTCTGGTTTTTTTTGTTGGCAGGGTCACCAGACCAGTGATGCCTGTGTTGGATGGGTTTGGGTGGGTCATGGAAGAGGCTGGTAAAAAAGTAGCCTGTGTCCTGCATGACACAACTTTCCTCCCAAAGTATATTAAAAAGAAAAAAAATAATAGTCCAACCTGTGGAAAGAAATGAAAAACAACTAAAACAAATTAAGTCTCACAGCTTCAAGAGGCTGCGGTGGACAGGTGCAGCTGGGAGCACCTGGGCATCTCAGCACGCATCCATAATTTAACCAGGTACCTCTGGACACTAACTCAGTGCTGATGGAGCCCAGATCCCTCAGCATCATGACAGTCCCCTTACGTGATGTTGATTTGTCCAGCATGCTCTCGCTGTGATGCAGTTGGTGTTTTACAGATCAAACTTGGTGCATCAGGGGCATCTGGGGAGTCCATTGTGAACGCTTGATGATGGTGTTGCTTGATCCACTGAAGACAGTATTGTTGTGCTATGACCTGTTGAAAGTCTCAATTACATGGCATGGACATCTCCTGGAATCCATTGGGGGGGCAAAGTCAAGTTCATTACTTGCGCTTGGGGAGGCACCTTGGATGAGTTGCCACAGGACTGCCAGTGGTCTGCACTGGGGCTGCATATGTGTCTGCATCTGGACAGCCGCAAAACCACCATGGAGCGCCTGCCTAGTCACTCGTGCAGTAAAAAAGAACAGGAGTAGGACCCATAGACCAAACTGGGACTGGGTATAAGGTATATATGAAACACAATGTCCCAATAGGTAACAGTAGAGAAGGCAATTTGTGCATGCAAAAAGCATTACATTTGAAGGAGAACAAGGAGGCTAAATTTGTTTGTACGTGGCTTGTAATTCACCAATTTCTGGGATAATTACACATACAGTTTTAAAGCAGCACTGTACACGAAAAATCATGTGACAACCCAAAAAGCACTGTTGTGCTGTTAACTATTGGGACATTGTGTTTCATATATAGTCACTCGTGCGACATCAGGGGTGGATGTGTCCCGGTCAGAACATGCTTACTACCAGGATCAGAATGTAAACCAGTTGAGCAGGTGGTCACAGGTTCTTAAGATCGTCACTGGTGCTTCTTGTCAATTTGTATGGCAAAGATGCAGGACTCCAGTCTTGTTACTTGATGCTCCAGGGGTGGCGGTGATGCACATGGCAAATTATGTAGTGGTTTCGATTAGACAACTTGTACGACTGGTGGCAATGGAGGGACTTGTATGGAGGAAGGGTGACTGGAGGGACTTTGCAGCCACATAGCTCGTTGTATACTTCGTGCAGCACTTCTTTAGCATGTGCGTTGCAAGCATGGATGCAGTTTTCTCTAAGCAGCTGGTGACAGGTGGCTGCATGCTCACACTGTGAAGTATCGGGCAGATACACTGTTTGCGCATGCAGGCGATTTATGTTTGGGACTCCTGCTGATCTATCTCCCATGACTTCACAGCACCCCGGGGGCTGGCTTGTTTTGGTAGGTGCACTCAGGTAGTGGTATGAGTCCTCATTCATGTTCCCTTGACAACTTCTCCTATGACCCTATTTTCGTTAGTTCTTCTGTGTGACATGATTGTCACACTCCTTTTTCTTTTTATTCTTCAATGTGTGGCAATGTGCCATGCTCTCTTCTTCTTACTTGCCTGCAGCGTGATGCGGCATCCAGCCACATCTCTTCTCTGCACATGCTGCAAGGTGGTGATAGGCCAAGTATTGCACGTATTTTCTGCACCTGCTGCGAAGTGGCGTCAGGCCCCGTGTTGTCAGCTCTTCTCACGGGGACTTCCTGCCAGCTCCGTCATGTCCGATGAACTGCGCATCTTCTCCCATCACAGACCACTCACCGGTCTAGTCCTGTCTGTAGGACTGGGCATCTTCTCAGGTGTATTAGCCACTTCATGGATGGCAGTGGAGGTAGGTGTGCTTTGATGAATCCGGTCTGCAGCCTCTTCCATAACTTTCTTCTCCTCAGCAAGGTATTCAGTTTGCAACTCAGGATCGCCCTTGGGAGACAAGAGTCTCCTTCCTTTTGCGGTGGTGGCAGCTTACCACCAGGGGACGTGCAACTCTCCTCTTGCCTGTAATGGGCAGATGTGTGGCACAGTCTTAAGGCACTATTGAGGGCACTCATAAAAGTCTCTGGCCCACTACGAGGCAGTGCTAATGCAGTCAGGGTGAACACAATCTCCTTAATATGTTCAGGCCACACAGTGCTCTTCATCCGGGATCTCCTTCTGTGGTACCCCTTTGATGCTTCACTTCATTAATGGGGGGTAGCATCCCTTTCGCCTCTTCTTCGCTGGAGGGTGCAGTGCTTGCGCCTCAAGGTTGCTCAGTCACGGTGCTGCATCCTGCCCAAGTTCATGCATGCTTGTCACCCTTTGTGACACTCTAATTGATGGCCGCATGGTGGCCATTCATTGCTGAGCAGCTGTTTGGCACACACTCCTTCATGGAGCCAATCATTGTCTATGCACCCAGTGAGTAATCACTCAGTCTGTCTCATACATTGCACATGGTTGCCACTCCTCTCTTGTGCTTCTTGCTACTGATGTTTGAGATGTGCTGCTCCATCTCTGTGGAGCACTGGCCTCCTGCTAGTCTTGGGGGAGCACTAGTGGTACTCATGCATAGTCTCTTCCAGGATGCCCTCTGCTGGCACCCTGTCTGTGTTGTCACTCTTTCTGTGGCATGCCACCAGGGGCCATGCAGTACTTTTAGTCCTTGCTGAGGCACCTTGCGGTGGGAGGCAGTCATGACCATGGGGGCGTGCAATGCTCTCTGTGCGCTGCTTTTGGCCTGCAGGTACCTGAGTCTGGTAGGAAGAATGGTGCAACTTTGTTTCTGAGCTGGACTTGGCTGTACTGTAGAAGCCTCTATCTTTGCTGCTTGAGGAGAGTTGGTGCTGCTCTTTGCATACAGCCATACCTTATGTCTGTTCTCGTAGTGGTGGGGCTAGTATTCAGGAGAAAGTCATTGACTTTTCTCTACATTGCGAAGGCAGCGTTCTTGGCTGGGTCAGCTTAGGGTTCAGGAGTTCTTTGTGGAAGTTAACAGTCTGTGGGGGCAGTATATGTGAGCTCATTCTCACTGCCTCATTTGGAACCATCTGGGTTTCCATGTTCTTATGATCTTGGGAAACCAATGTGGTGGAGACGACCGCTCTCCTATCCTGTGCTCAAAACAGGGCCTTGTCCTCCAGGGAACATGCCATATTTCTTTTCCTTCTCCTGCATGGTGTCTCTGGTCTTGGCAATGTTTCACTGTAGTATTTAGTGCAATCTCTACAAATAGCGCTCTCTGTGTGTATGCCTCAGACACCTTTCTCTCTTGCTGTGGCAGCAGATGGCCACCAGGGGCCATCATCTTGCTTCTCCTCCATGCTTCCTTTCTTCCCATACCGCTGGTGCTCCGGGAACAGTCTGTTCACCTCCCGGGATGTTGCCACTGCCTGTGTTTCAGTCTTGCACTCTACACAGGTACCACTGCCAAACTCCAGAAAAGATTCCAATGCATACAGAACGCCTCCGCACGCCTCATCCTTGACATACCCAACCACACCCACATCACTGCCCACCTGAAAGACCTGCACTGGCTCCCAGTCAACAAGAGCATCCCCTTCAAGCTCCTCACCTAGGTCCACAAAGCACTCCACAATGCCGGACCAGCATACCTCAACAAACATCTAACCTTCTACACCCGAACCGCCAGCTTTGCTCCGCCGACCTCACCCTCACCTCCGTCCACGCTCCCACAGGACCTCCATCGGCAGCAGATCCTTCCCATACCTCGCCGCCAAGCCATGGAACACCCACCCCACACAGCTGCGACAGACCCAGGACCTGCTGACCTTCAGGAGACTTCTCAAGACCTGGCTGTTTGAGCAGTAGCTGCACCCCACCCCCCCCCCACCACCCCTCCACCCCTCAGCACCTTGAGACCCTCATGGGTGATTAGTGAGCTCTACAAATGATTGATTGATTGTTCCTTCAGGCTTCACAGAGCGCAGCAGGTGGGTGAACTGAAGGTGGTTGTAATGGGGCATTGCAGGCTGTGTCACAAATGTTGGGCGGCATGTCTTTAACTAAATAGACTAGCTCCCTTCCGGGCACATTGCACAAGTTACTATTGCTGGGTGCGGTGCAGTAAAATAGCCACTAGGTGGTGCCACAAACGCTTCACAAGGTCGCAGCAGCCTTCCTTGATTTTGCGGGCTTTGCAGACGTGGTAATGCCAGGGTAGCAGTGTTCACTGTGCTAGTGCAGCAGAGTTAAAGTTCAGTTATGTCCTCTTGCAGTTCTGTGCAGGGACGCCTCATACTGGGTGGTAGCACCTTGTCAAATGCACCGTGCAATGCTCAGCAGGTAGATGGCTGCTATGGGTGTGTGGTGTTCTGCTCACTTGTCGGGGCTTCCACTGCTTACACTGCCAGCTCTACTTCCACTGCAGCAGCGTTCGGCAGCTTTTGACAGTGCTGGCTTTCAGGGCCGAACCACGCTCTTCTCCGTTGCAGGCTACTCAGCTGTTGCATGGTGGGCACTATATTGTCACCCACGCGGGTGGTACAGAGAAAGATGCGGCTTCGGGGAGAAGGGTCACACAGCGGGACATTCCTCACCGGGCCGAAGTACTTCGCCGAGCCGGCCGATGCATCTAATTTGTCCAGGTGAGAGAGAATGGGGCAGGGAAGCTTTCACTGCAGTGCTGCTCTGACTCTCACCTTGGTAATTTTTGGCAGCGTTCTCACACTAGTTTTGGCAGTCTGCTTTCAGACGTGTGCAAGGTGGAAGGGCTGCGGTGCACAAAGACAGTTGCCTATCTCCTCCAGTCCTGTTCCCGTCTCTTCACGGATGTGTTGCACCAAGTATTTGGTAGGCAGGGGCGGATTGGCAAGGCGGGCATTCGGGCATCGGCCGAAGGGCCGGTGTCTCAGTGCCCTCTGTGGGCCGGTTTTTTCTCCCCTTTCCAGTCCACAGAGGGTGGACTAGGAAAGGGGAGAAAAAAAAACGGCCCACAGAGGGCACTGAGACAGAGACAGAGAAATGAAAGCAGCCTCGCTGTGCGGCCATACAGCGATTATCAGCTGTGGCCTCTCCTTCACCCCCTGCCCTCCCAAGCAATCACGCAGAGGCGGGGCTCGGGAGGGGTGATTGTTTGCAAGGTGTTGCTCAGTTCTATGAGCCATTTTCACCCCGCCCCCCTGGGGCCCACGCAGCCCAGAAACAGTGTTTGTCTTAACACCTCGCCCACAGCCCTTCACATTCAGGGCTTAGTGGGCGAGGGAGAATGAGTCTCGCTGTGGGGGCCAGGTGATGTTTGGAACTCGCACCCTTCACCTCAGCCTCCCCCTGGCTACCTGGCTACCTTGGATGACCCAGCAGCTGCGTTTGTGCTCCCCTGCCAGGACATTGCCCTGAGGCCTGGAGGGCTGAATAATTTACTAATTGCAGGGGCCTTACCTATGTTCATGTGCTGTGGAGCTGAAGGTCTGGGGAGGGCTAAGTTGGTTCGTAATAGCAGGGGCTTTCCTGCTTTTCAGGGGCTCCTGCGCTGGAGGGCTCAAATAATTTTGTGACAGAAAGGGGCCTTGCTGTTTTTTTTAGTTGATCAGCATGTAGGCCATCGTCAACGTGGACCTGTGTCCTGCGCAAGAACAGTATCCTCCCACTTTCATTCCTTGTCTGTGCAAATGGTTTTTCGTGAATGGGCCCGCCCCTTGAATGTGGGCCACGCCCCTTAAATATGGGCCACGCATCATGAATGTGGGCCACTTTTTTCGTCAGTGCCCGGGCCAAACTGTGATCCCAATCCGACCCTGTTGGTAGGTGGTACGGTACCCACATGTATGAGTGTCACAGCAGCTTTACTGATGCTGCAGGTGTGTCGCCCCACATGGGCACTGTGAGGACTGATGCAAGTAGGGGCAGCACGTGGGGTGGTGAGGTCCTGCTTCTCCAATTGTCAGCAGCAGTCACTTGCGGTGGGGGCAGGGAAACTGTTCACTGCAGCACATCTGCTTGGCATTCTGTCCCATTCCTCAAGTTGGCGGTACTGCTTCAACCTTCACTCGCAGGTCCAGTTTACTGCTTCACCCTCAGGAGCTCGGGATAGCTGCCTTCAGGGGGTTATCTCACTGCTGGTATCTGACAAGGGTGTCTATAGTGCTACATGGGCCTCTGCAAGCTGTTCGTCAACTCCTGCAGTCTCGCAGCAGGTGTACCGCAGCAAGGCTACTGTTCACCCTCTTGTTAGGGGACGTGCCCACTTCCACATATGGCACTGTATCCCCTCCTCCCTCACTGCAGATGGCTGCAGACAGCACAGCATAGGGGTTCTGTATCACTCATCGCCAATGTAAAGTCGTGGACTCTAGGCCCACATACTTTGTGTAGTAAAGGAAGATACACAGATGTAGTAAAGGAAGATACTCAGTCCAGCTGTATAGTTAGATAATCCTTTATTGTAGATTCCTTCTAGGATAGATGAGTAGGAGAAGATAGGAAGTATAGGTAAAAACCCCACCAGGAGCAAGCTCTAAGCAGCTCAACCTGAGTTGATCAACTGCCACTGTGAGCCATAGAGAGGCACTGTGAACCAGAGTGTCACCCAGGCATTCTATGATGTCATGAACATTCTATTCAATGAAGAACAGCAGAGAAGTAGTTTACTACACTTTGTAAATAAGTGAGACACACACTTAGGTATTGCACTTAGAACTGGCACGAGCATGTGCACTTGGGCACTTGGGCTCTTTTTATTAGCAGGGTCACCTGATCGGTGACGCCTATGTTGAATGGGTGTGGGGTAGGTGAATTAACCAGCCCTCGTGGGAGAAGCTGGTAAAACACTGAACTGTGTCCAGCAGAACACAACACCACCCTCACAAAACATTTTAGAATGGAACAAAGTCAGTTAGAGCAAGACAAGCATTCACTAGGATCCTGGCGATTCATGCCCGCATGCAAATGAGGGAATGCCCTCTTATTAAAGCGCTGTCGCTATATGTGTGCCAGCACTATCTGTATAACAGAAGGGGCCGCACAAGTGTCTGTGGCCACTTCTGTAATACCAAAGTGTCCTGTGGATGTGCAAAGACGCCGCAAATGCCCGTTAAGTCTTTGGTGCACTTTGTATAATACGACCCTAGATATCCATTGTGAGACGCCCAGCAGCTTTACACCACCAGCATGTGAGATTATAAAAAGTTAATACCAGAGCTGACAAGCAGTTTTGTGTACTGCAGGCTAAGCTGCAGCGCTGACACACCAGACTAAGCTTGCATGCTTCGGTAGTAACAGCACCCGAGATCCCCTGCTATATTGGCTCATGGCAGCTTTCCACTGACACAGACTGCATTACTTTTCAACATTATGTTTAAACAGCATATTTATGTATCTTGGTTTTGGGACCAGGACGTTTCATTCTTGCAACATTTTACTACACAGTGGATTACTAGCACAACTAGCACACATATGGCTTTAGTTAAGTTGTTGAACTCTGCATTAACTGGGAATTACTGGGCCAATTCAGGCAGGTAGAGCATGCCAGGAACCCCATGAAATGACTGTAATTAACTTAACCCTGAGCCCCGAGCTCTGGTTCTTAAGGATTTTTAGTATAGTTATAAATGGCCTCTGCTAATAACATAAGTGTCTAGTTGGGGGAGAAGCAGCAGTGGGTAATGTTTGATATCCATTATGCAAAGAAGGCTTGGAATCCTCATTCATTTTCCAAACCCATACCTAAGCGAAAAGGGCTTTGATGTTTCCTCTGTCACATTGGATGAGTGCAACGAAGTGCTGCAATAGATGTGTGACCAGCTAGACAGAGTATTCCTTTGAAGTAAGAGAGACAAATTATTAAAATCAGCAAGCTCTTAGGCTGAGAAAGATCTGAGAGGGGAGCAAATATTATTCTCTCACCTACTATTTTAAGATGGTGCTTTCAGGAACAGGTTTAGGCATAAATGGAACTTTAGGTAAAAACCTCTTTCGCCTCCCATGACCCTGCGAAGCCTGAGGCCCAACCTTACACAGCCCTGTTACAGTACTTCTCTCCAGCACACCTATGGCCCTTTTTTGCTGCCTCCCCTTTATGTCCTTTGACACTTGCACCTCTTCCCTTGTTTCACTTGTCAGCATCCTCCAGTCTGGACTCATCATTGTCCTCTCCAGGACTCCTTCCCTAAAAAGGCACTCTTGTGCATCTACAGTAATGCTCACTCCGTGCCAAAAGAACACATTTGTTTCCGGGATGATTCACTTCAGTTCCACCTAGCCCTTTCTTCATCACATAATCCAGGCTCAAAATCTTGTCTAGCCCCAATACCGACATCACCTTACCCAATGGCTATGAATTCATCAGAAAAGATAGACCCCTTAAAATCGACAGAGATATTGCCAACTAACCCTATGAAGGTCTTATCATTTCGGTCCCCTCCACAGAATCCTATGACTGGCTGGCATACATCACCTATAAAAAAATTCCCAAGCTACATTTTCTCCTTTGTACCCTTATGTACAGACTTCCTAGCCCTAAAAAAAGACTTCAGCTCCAGAAATCTGGGCCTCTTTTTTTTTTTTTTTTTTAGAGTTTTATATAGCGCGAACAAGACCAAAGACATAGGTTATCAGAGCGGTTTACAGGAGCACCAGTTTCGTTACATGAGAACACATTCATTTTTTGTTAGGCACAGGGAGATTAAGTGACTTGCCGAGAATCACAGGATGTGAGTGTCGTTACCAAGACTCAAACCCGGTTCCCCTTCTTTGAAGTCGACCGCTCTAGCATAAGGCTACATCCCCTCCCCCTTGGCTCTTTCCCTGTTCGGTTATTTCAGGCAACTTCAGTCTGCACTTGGAAAACATTTCAGATACTGACTCTCTCTACTGATGGATGACTTGTCTTCCTTAGGTCTCCAACTGTTGGCTTCTGATCCTAGTCACACTGGTGGAAACACTATCCTATTTTCTCAAACCTAACTAGCATCATTTTATCCCCGCCCTTTGTCAGTCAGGTCATTCCCTTCTTAGATTACCTTCCCCCACTTCACTACAGAGTTTGGAGCAGCATCACATGTCATGAGATGGAGAAGGCTCTAGCTTGAAACTCACCCACTTGAACAGATGTTCTAGAGAGCTCAAGTGCTCCTACAAAACTCTTGAGTGTACTTGTAGGCATACCAACTCTGCTGCAGACAGACTGGCCTTCATAGCAGCCCTTGGCAATTACCAAAAAAACATTTCACAGTACCGGTTGCAGTCACTTTGTTGACCGCATTTGAAACAGAAATAATTCCTCTTTGGGGATTATCACCATCTTAAAATAATTCACCTAAGTGGATGCCAGCTCCCATGCCATTACCCAATCCCAGATCCTTTGATCGACAAAATCATTACAATATATTCCAATTTCAATTCCCACCTGAAACTACAGATGTTTCCCGTCCAGATTTCCTATTTTAAAATCCTGGTGTTGTTGTCAGCCTGATGAAAACCATCACATCAGGCTCCCCTTGTGAATCATGTCACATTTTTAATCTCTGTCCGACCATAGAAGCCTCGGCACTCATTCCCTTTCTGATTTCTCAATCATTCTTCCTGAGGTGCCTCCTGCCTAGGAACACACAAAAGTCATCCTGCACCTGCAAAAACACAACCATAGATCCAGAGACCTTCTCTAACTATAAGCCCATCTCCCTTCTGCCTTTCCCTGAAAAGATACTGAAGAAATTGGTCAATTCAAAACAGGTTACTGGACGACTCTCAATCGGGTCTCCAGCCCCTGCACAGCACCGGAACTGATCTTCTGACCACTTACAGCGATATCCGATGTACCCATGACTTTTGTGCCCTATTGTCCCTATTAGAAATGTGCCCTTTTGGTAGGGTCACCTTGAATTTTCTTGCTAAACTGTAATTGTTATGGCCATATAGATTCATGCACACTTAACTCGAGTTAACCAATAATAAAGTGTTTGTACTCCTCCTTGTAGCATGCTGAAATTGGTATGCACCTGGTTTGTATATTTAACTTATCTATACGTCCCTAGATCATGGAACAGGGTGTGTAAGTTACTTGTCACTCGAGGGCTGTGGCACACATCGTGCCACCCACAGCAGTGACCCAGCTTACCATTGTAGCCTTGCAGTTTTAAACTGACAATCTGACTTAGCAAAATAAACCCTTTTGGACATGTCTAAACCTTCCTTTTAAATATTAAAAGACACTCCTCAGTAAGCTTGCTGCCCATAAGGCAGGGTACATAGTACCTAAAAGTAGGGCATGTAAAATGTCACTGCTCTGCATGTCATTACATTTAAAAAGACCCACTAACAGTTTTCACTATAGCAAGGCTGTATGCTCCATTGGAAAACAAGGGCTTACTTTATAACAACTGATAATGCTAATTTCGGTTTGGAAGCACCAAGAAAGGATTCTTTTAATGGTAATTCAAATTCCAATTTAACAGTAACATTTAATTTTGTATAACTATTAAGGAAACTGTACTTTTAGAAAGTTACCTTACCCCTGAATGAAGTCACTAAAAGGTAATCTGAATTATGTTCTCACACTTCTGCCAGCCAGTAATTAGAATTTGAGTAGGTGTGAGCTTGCTTCAAGAACAGGGACAAAGATCTTAGGTGTAGGAAGGTAATGTAGTGTCATTGACAGGATGGTCTGTGGGCCGGGCACAGAAACTTGATAAACTTCAAAGAGACCTATCCTGTCACAAACAGATATAGCTAACACCCAGGTCTATGCCATTCTTTTTTCGCCACAGACAGATCCGTTATGATCGCAAAAGGGCTCTTGTTGACATCACAGTGTCAAGTTCTGCTAGAGTGTCAAGACATGCTTGACAGGTCTGCTGGGGTTTACATATCACACTTGAGGACACTTCAAAGGGTGAGAGCCAGTTGCTAAAGCAATTCTTGTGATTTGACTGCCTTTCTGGAGATGAACCCTGCTTTGTTCTATCGGACTTCTGTCTATGGGTTATTTGGGAGTAGAGGGACTACCTCAACTGGATTGTGGGCGTCAGATGCGGGAGGACACTGGGATTACCATAGTACCCTCCCCTTACACTCCCCAACCATCAGAGTCCTTGCAATTCCCCAAAATAAGTAGGGTTATCCTAAGGAATGGTTACATCATTGGTTCAGTGCCCTGGGGTTACTCCCTCCCACTAGCTCGTGCCAGGCATCCATGTGGCGTCTACATGTAGCAACTTCGAACACTTTGGGGACCTATGGAAGACCAGCAGATGACTGGACCTGCTGTTTGTGATCTCAGAAGAGTCATGAAGACTCAGCCTGTTCTTCTTCTTGTACTCAGGAGTGGACACCAGGTGTCATAAGGCTGACCTCCTGGTAAAACCATAGGGACACAATAAGCTAGAAGAGGTCTTTTTCTGCAACTCCCCAAATGACCAGTGTCCACTTGAACCTAGATTGGACTCTCTTGTGTGCATCCAACTGCCATCCTGTGAGTCCTTAAGTGCCCCCGAGGTCCTGGGGAGCTCTAGAAGTGCACTGTTGTGGTGGTTTGGGAGTTAAAGACCTATAGTCAGAAGGTAAAATATTTGACCAGGACGAACCTACTTTGTGTATCGGACCCATGCTCCATCAGGGTCAGTGTAATATTGGACCTAGGTCCAATTCTTCTGAGACCATTGACTATCATTTGCACCTTGTGCTTCTTCACACTATTTCTACAAAAAACTTTTATAAAATCATATATCCGGTTTGCCCAATTGAATTTTTGTCATTTTAGTGTCCGTTTGTTTATTACATTTTAGTCTGTATAACTAATTCATTTTGGGATTTGTATTGTTTTGCATTTTCAAGTTATTAATATTCTAGTACTGCCTAGGTACTTCAGATATTGGATCTAGGTTACACCTAGTCTGCTCTGTCCAATGGATACCAGGGAGCTGAGCTCAAGTTAATTAAGCAACTTTAGTGGTCCACCCGGTCAAGGATTTTGTGATTATTATTTGAGGTGGGTATTCAACTCCCTCAGCTAATATTTTCAATTTCTAATAGTCCCTGATCCTTACAGATCTATCGGCGACCTTCAACATGGTGTGCCTTTATGCTTTGGCTTAAATCATCAGATCCTTTTTGTTTGATATAATCTCATCCAGCTTGTTATCTTCTCCTCTTAAAATACTAACCTCACAAAATCTAGTTTCTCACATAAACTCAGCAGGTAGAAAATTGGATGTGCATGTCTTGTTTGGACTTACACAGTGCCAAAACAGAGATGATGCTGTTTGGGATGGCCACAACACAGTGATCTGATGTTCTGTGGCCACAAGAACTAGATGACACATTCAACCTTACAACTCCTCAAGAAATCTTGGAATCATTCTAGATTCTAACTTGCCCAGGGTGCTCCACTCGAGGCTTAGCCATACTATTGCTCTTCGTTGCTGCACTTTCAACCATGAGTGGGTGTTGCAGGATTCCTCGTCACTTCTGCAATTTCTGTTTACATCCATCACTCCTCTCATCTTTCCCTGCCTGTGGCTTTTTTCTGTTTCTGCCACATGCAGACCTTGAATACAATTTTAGGATATCGTCCCAGATCCAATGAATTGGTCGCATTCCAATGTATCTGGTGTTCTGCCTGTGTCAGGCCACACTTTTCTAGGATGACATTCCTTATTACTCATCTATTTTTGCTGATCATTTTTGCATATGCAGAACAAAAAAAAAGGCTAGACAGCCTTTTTCGTGGTACTTCACCTAGCTATAAGTATGTATGAATTGCAGACAGTCATGTATGTATTATATTGTTTGACTGATTCAGATGCTCTGTCCATCACCACCCCCTTTTGTACCGTTTTTATATATGACCGTAGCCATTGTGAAGTATCAATATAACAAAGATCATGAATCAGATCAAAAGCTTAGTACTAATGGAGAATGATTGTAAATTCAGTCTTTAGTTAAAAAAAAACTTTTATGTTCATAAAAATAAAAATGTATGCACTCGTATTAAATAAATTGGAGTTGTAGAATGTGCCTGGAGTGTGCTTTCTTTTTAAGATTAAAAATACCTTTTGTATGATAAATGAAAAAAAAAATAAACAGGCTGAACATAAATCTAGGGAAGATTGTAGTGTACGTCTTTGGTGTCTTCCATCCAGTCCATCCACAAACAGGTGGTCTGTGGTCGCAAGAAGGAGGTGACAGGTGACCTAGGTTGCAGCCTCCTGCTCTGGTATCATGTTGACTCTGGGCAAAATGTTTCCTTGGCTCCCTGTAGATCCAACCGCTCATCACAAGGCATCTTGATAATAGCAATGTCATATACATCAGCAACTCCTCCAGCCTCATAAAAAACTCCAATTCTTGCAAAACGTGGCAGCACACTTAGGGCCATATGTATCATCATGACCATTTGAGATTTCTAAATAGCGATTTTTAAGGAATCGCTATTTAGAAATCGCTAAATGGTATGTATGTAGGAAATTGCTTCTTTTTAGCGGTTCCTTAACATTCCTAAATTGCGATTAGCAAATTGCTAATCGCAAATTTCCCAATCATTTCTATGGGCCAGGAGGCCCATAGGAATGAAGGGGAAATTTGCGATTAGCAATTTGCTAATCGCAATTTGGGAATATTTTCAAGGGTGCAGGGGTGTCACAAGAACACCCTGCTACACCCCTGAAAATGACATGTGTGGGCATATGGCACACATACATTCCATAAGGGCATGTATGAGCGTCATATGGCACCTTTGGATTTTAAATAAATTGCTTTTTTAAAAGAATTCGCAACTTACCACCAACTAGAAGTTGGTGGTAATTTGCGAATCCTTATGGGCATTTTTGAATTAATTTTCCTTTGATACATTGCATTTAAGGAATCACACAATTTGCGATTCCTTAAGTGCAATCGCAAAATAAGGAATGGCAAATTTTGCGATTCCTTATTTTGCTGCCAAAATGTGTCATACATACCATTTAGCAAATTAGCATTCGCAAAGGCCAAAATTCTGCGTATTTCGGCCTTTGCGAATGCTAATTTGCTTGATACATATGGCCCTTAGTACTTAATGTCCTCTCTCACACTTATTTCATGTATTTATTAGTAGAGCTCAACTACCCGATGGAGTCCAGGCACTACAGCAGAAAAACCTAAGGTAATAACCTTGTAGTTATACTCAAAAAATCAATAGAAACTTCCTTCGATCTTTTAAATTAAGATCATAAAAGCACATATAGAAGTACAATGATCAACATACAGTTACAGTACATATTGATTAAAAGGCCATGTGAGTATTCATAATCAATTCTTGTATTTATAGCAGAAGAACCAATGGGTGAATAGCCAGGTCTTAAGGCCTTTCCTAAAGGAAAGGAGATCAGGAGAGTTCTTTAGATTAGTAGGGAGAAAGTTCCATAGTCTGGCAGTGACTTTAACATAGATTTTGCCCCCCCCAGTTTGAGAGTGGAAATCTAGGAACCACCACCAACTTTTGAGATAAACATCGAAGATTTCTTGGCAAAACATACCAAAGGAACTGTTTTGTAGGTATTGCGTCAGTGATTGTGAAGAGCCTTGATGGCAATGTAGAGAGCCTTGAAGCCAATCCGCTTCTCCACGGGAAGCCAGTGAAAGGATTTGAGAGCTTGTTTAGCTGAGGAGTGTCTGGGAATTCTTAGAAGTAGACGAGCAGCTGCATTCTGCAGAACCTGTAATTTGCTAAGATGACCCTTCTGAATACAAATGAAAAGGCCTTTCTACAGACTAACTTAGATAAAATAAGCACCGAAAGCAAGAGTCTTTTGGAGGTTGAGAGGTATAAAAGGGAAGATTTTTCTCAGAATTTTAAAGTTAAGAAATGTGGATGACATGATGGCGTTTAGCTGGTGTTTGAAAGACAGGGCTGTATCATAAACAACTCTCAGGTTTTTTGTCTTTGTAACTGAATTAAGGAGCGGGCAAAATTCCTGAGGCCACCTGTTAGGAGACTAGAAAGATGGGTTGTTACCAAAGGGCAAAACCTCGGTTTTGTTTGAGTTTAATTTGAGGCAGTTCTTCATCATCCACTTACTTACCTGTGGCATACAGCTTTGAAACTTGAAAGCTGTCTCCTGAATATTGTTTTAATGGAAATAACAATCAAAGTGTCATCGGCATATTACACCATTGAAAAGCCAAATGATTTAATGAGATTGACCAGAGGAATAACATATAGGTTTGAAAAGGAAGGGATCAATGACGAGCCCTGTGGGACCCCACAGGGGAGTTGAAAAGTATCCGATGCATAGCTATTTAGTTCCACAATTTGCTTGTGTTCAGACAAAAAAGATTTAACTAGAGAAAGAGCTACACCACCCATGCTGATTTCTTGGAGGTGACTTACCAATAGGCCATGGTCAACCATATCGAAGGACACCACTAAATACAGTAAGATCAGGGCAGCGTTTCCTACATTGTCAAGCGAACATCTAATTTCTTCCATTGCAGTAATCAGGGCGAGTTCAGAACCGTGCTCACTCCTGAACTTGTAGTGCGTACAATCCAGTATTTGGTTAGTATTGATAAAAGTTGTCAATTTTTGACAGGTCCTCTCCTCCTATCTCTTCGCTTGGTTCCCATACAAAAGATGGCCTATTTACGTTATTCTGTCACACCCACAGGACACTTCAGTTTTCTGGACCTCAATACCTCGACAATAGAATTTTTTTTACTCTGATTACCCGTGCCTGCCACGTAACTCATGCAGGTATGGTTTTTGTCCCCTGCAGCGTCTAACCAAGTCAGGTGGTTGCTCATTCTTTTACCGTGCCGCCTCTTACTTGAATCAACTGTCCTGTCCCATCCCTGAGCCCAATAAATTACTTTGCCATCTTCAAAAAGCAACTCAAAACCTGTTTTTTTAAGAATTCGTTGTGCAGCTCCTGGCAGTATAGTTCTCAGATCTGTATGTTGATACCTTTTTTGGGGTCAGTTGGTGTCTTAAAAATATACTTCACATAAAACATAATGATAGGTTCAGCGATTTTCGCCAACTATTGCTGCGCTAATCCTATATACTGGGCTCCCACCAGCAGAGTATCAGAGTGCCAATCAGAACCAAGAAATCAGTAAAAAGGAGACTGATGTTGGGGTCTATTCTAGTCTGTGTGAGAGAGGATTGAAAATGGTGCCTGCACTACTCTGTATCTTGGACTAAGTAAGAATGTTCAAAGGATCGGGGAAGCTGGCCCATGCACCTCACAAATACGAACGTGTTACACAAAACAGATCCAGATCCATTACTACAAATGACCTCAATTTCTTAATATCTAACTATCTATTTTGCCTACATCACTGAAAATCCTCACAGGTCTACACATAGGAAAAGCAATTTTGTGTTTGATATCTTCATTTAATTACTTTTGCTACTATAATACCACTACATGATGAATACAAGCCATTATAGGGGAACTATTTAAGGGAACCCATAAATAATATGATTGATATCAAAATGGGAAAACCATATATTTAGAGAAATATCAAAAGGAAATACTGCATGCATAACTGTAATATTTCCTTAATAATAGGTAAGCTAAGGTTTGATAAAACCTTACAGTGGCCTCTGAGTCAGCAATATTTTTTAGTGCTCACACCATCACTTCCTGTAATCATACTAGGCTGCACAAAAGACTGTGCACAATGCTTGGCTCAAATCCAAACAGTTAAATGCACAGATCAGCATGGGACTAGGCCAAAATAGTACAGTATGGTGTAAAAGCTCTGTGTTTGCATTGTAGGGGGATCCTGCGTCCTCCCTCCACAGAGAGTAGAGTGCAGAGTAAATGAAGTCCAACAATTTCTAATTTGTTGGACTTCAACATGTATTTCAAATAATTGCATGAGGGTTTTTATTCCCCAAGGAACAGGCGTTCAACGTGAGCCCTCATCCAGGCCCAGATCAGACTCTGTTGCGTATGTTATTTTTGCACAAGAAAATACAAGTAAAGCAGTGTATTGGTCTGCAGCATGCTTGCCATTACTTCCTCATCCTACTGACCTGGTGTGATGACCATGCCATTGCCATTCGCCACAGGCCTCTCCTCCTCGTCCTCCTCAGGAGGCTCGATGCCGGCCCTCTCCATATTGCTGACAGACTTATTGCGTTTTCGTTTCCCTTCCGCACTGGGGCCGGATCCTGCAAACAGCTGGTCAGTTACATTCAACAGCGTGGGGGGCTCAGCTGGAGGCTTCGGGGTGCCGTAGTAGTTATCTGTAAACAAAGTAAATGTTACAGTTTAAACAGAGTACCTGGAGAATCCTGCTAAAGTTAACCCACCTAGCAATATTGGAAACTAGACTTTTGACAGTGGTTAACCTCCACCTTGCAGAGACTTCGAAGTGTGACATTACCCTAAAGCTGCTTGCTAGTTGGGGGCACAATCCCTAAAGTGCCTAACACTTCATCCTCCCCAATATAAACCTCAGCACCAGTCGGCTAACTCCAGATAAGTGACCCCTACCATGTAAACTTCATAGTGTGCATATGTCAGTAACTCTATGGCTAGTTGCATCATGCTATACACTCTCCGAACCTGTAAGACGATGGTAGAAAAAACAAAGTAGAAAACATAGAAAGTTCAATTAAAGTGTCTAAACACTATTGGATTAAGCTATCTTTGACAGACAGAACAATTCATGAACATCGCTATCAACATATCCATGACATCACTAATCTAGTACGCAAATCGCAAAGGCTGCTATTTTATTGTAAATAATAGGCATCCAGAAGATTGGTAAAGGTGGCACTTCTGCTGACACCGAAGGTCCTTGCATGCTGAGAAATCATCACACACACTGGTCTGACATTCCCTGAGGGGTTTCCAACTCGAGACAAAGACAGAGTCGTTCACTCTCTCCCATCAGGTAATGGGGTTGGATTGTCCCTAGGGGGGTTGTTGGCTCTACACCTACACACACTCTGGGTACACTGAGAGTAGGGTCTGCATCATAGGAGTACGATAGATTACCATATTACATATATGCTGCATATATTCATTGCTTCAGCTCCATGGTAGAAATGTATCTAGTGTTCATTCTTTTGGTGCTTGTAATCTCCTTTGTTTGTTTCTGTCTACTAATCATTGCAGCACATGTATTTTATGCAGGAATAACATTAGTTCAATAAATATTTTTAGTAACATCCCACTGTGTATTCTCTGTATATATCTCTGAGAATAAATGAGCACGAGTGACTGAGAAAAAGGTTCTGTTCTGTTTCCAAGATTCCTGAGTGGCTGCCAGAAACTGTTTGCTCCCTGGTAGGTTAGGGGGGCTTAGAGAGGCACTGTGAGCTAGTTGGTCTATAGGCCCACATATCATGTGGGGGTGTCCAGAATCAGTCTAGGCACCAAGCCCCTAGGTTTTTATGTCCAAACAATGTGCAGATGCTATGGGTCAGTCGGAACTACACAACAAAATTGTTCAGGCATGCAAGTTCTCAGAGTCAAATCAAATCCTTATTCTAGTCTGAGATAAAATAAAAGGTAGTAGGAAAATAGGTGCCTTGTGGTGATATTTTAGGACCAGGTCAGAAGAACGAGGAGGCATTGGAATTCCCCAAGGATGTCAATGCCCAAGGTAGAATAAATTACATTGTGCATTCTACAATCATCCAATGAAGTGGTGTCTTTAGAAATGACGTCACATGGCCTTTGACTCTAATTACATCACATTAATTGACACTGCAACATTTGACCCTGGCAACATCACATTCATCTCTGTCACTAAAGTGAGTTAAACAGCTGTTACATGCAGGAATATTTAACAAATCAAAAGAACATTTTAAGTATTTGTGTCTCCCAGAGCCTTTCAAGGACTCATTAAGAGAGCCCTGAAGGGCAGGATTTTATTTCAGTGCCCCCAGAATTAACAAAAGCATAAGTTTTGTTAATCCTGGTGGAGTGGAATTAACATGGAATTCCCCTAAGTAATGAGGAATTACGGGAGGAATCAGTAATTTAGGGGTCATTTCCACCACTAATTCCCCATTTTCCTCTGGGCTCTCACCCTGAGATTTAGGCTCCTGAATGCAGCTGAAATCTTTAGGTGAAAGTGATCGGATCTGCAGTGTTTATGTTTACTTGATGATTCCAATAAATGCAGGAACTCCTGGTACTGGCTGTGAGAAGTTGGCCTGATATGCAGTGCTCACTATTCTAGTGAACACTATGCATCAGTCCAAACAACCCTTATTGATGATTGGTTGTAAGTCAACCTTATAGACCAGCTATCCTAGTAGCATGGACAAGAGCAGTCTTTAGGCTAAACTCTAGAGGGCGTGCTGAGCCAGCTGTTAAACCATCACATATACCCCTTGAACACCAAGTGAAAGGACACCACACAAGTTGTTATGAAAATAAAAGGATATTTATTTATAACACAACAACCCTGGACTCTTTATGAGGACAGGGTGCTAAGCACAATACAACACTCTTAAAGAAATACTGAAAGTCGCACAATTTACACAAATGCCCGAGGGGCACGAAAAACCATATACTATGGAAGTGGAATGCGAATTACTAGCAGGTAAGTAACTATTCTCAGAGACTTTAAAACCGCTAGGCCAACAATACTGAACCCTTAGATTAGAAGCAGGAGGCCTAGGAACTTTGTGTGCAGAGTGGAAACTCTTACGCGCAATGCGGGACAAAGTCTATGGAGGCTAGTAAATGCAAAGTTAGTGTTCTCGGGCGAACCCGACTAGGTAGGTCAAAAACGAAAGTGGATCTAGACACTTATAGAGTAGTCCTACGCTGGAGCACCGAGGTACTCAATTTACCTAGCCCAGGGGCTGCGGCTGCATAGGGTTCAAGTGACGTCGGGAATCCTCGTTGATGAACCAGGAGCCTGAAGTGGAAGTTGCTGGCAGGCAACCAGTGAAGATGTTCCGGGCTGATCCAAGGATGGATCAGTGAAGAAGGATACCTGTAAGCAAAGGGGACCGAGTTCTGAATCACTAGTCAGTGATTAGGTGGGCACCAGGATGGCACCGGTCGAGGTCACTCAGCCAGGTGAAGAGGTGACACTGGATTCTGCTGCTGCACGGACCAGGGCGCTGATGTCGACCAGGCTGGAGGTATGCGAGCTGTCCCACGTCTGATGTCTGCTGCTGGCGATGCTGGATCCGTTGAAGGAGGCAACAAGCCTTGGCTAAGGCAAGCCCACGTGGCGACACAAAATGGCGTCTGGTGTGGACCAGGAGGGTTCGAGGAAGTTCCCCTTCAAGAGGAGACAAGGGCTAGTCGAGAGGAGCTAGACCAGCGGTGAAACAAACGTAGGACATCGTCTGGAGGGTCACTAGCCAACGGGCAAGTGACCGGAAAACGTGGCAAGCGACACAGAAGCAGAAGGGCCCCACGCAGATCTGGTGGATGCTGGGGGGCTGGACTTCGGTGCTCGTGCTGCTTGGGGTTGGGGCTTCTCTTACCCCAGTGCACCCACTCGAGGGTCCCTTGGCGGTCGTGCTGGTTCAGTGTTGTGCTGGTTCTGATGATAGCCGGGTCCTCTGGTCTCGTCGCACCCACGGTTCTCAGCTGTTCTGTAGAGGCAGGTAGAGGTCAGAGATGGCAGGGAGTCCGGGTCTCGTCGTGCTGGTCGGTCTGGTTCCGGAGGAAGGACGTGCAGCAAACCGCAAGATACTTAGTTGGTGCCTGCTGATGCAGGATGACTACTCCTTAGTCACAAGGGAGAAATCTTGAGAAGAAGTCGAGAGTTCCTTTCATAGAAAGTAGTTTCAGGATTCAAAGATGATCTAATTTGGAAGGGTTCCCGCTCCTACTTTTATTCTAAAGAAAGGGGCTGGCACGCGACTAGGTCCTGCCCATGGGTGGGACCAGGAAGGGGGGTGGTTACACCCCTCTCCCCTGCCCGGACTTTTCCCAGCTCAGGGGCTGGTGGGCCCCTGGAACTGGTTCAAACCGGCAGATGCATAGTGAGCACCGGGGTGCCACTTGCAATCACCTTCCTCCTGAGCCCTGCCTACCTAGGATACACAAAACCCTGTCTGGGATGGTGCTAGCACCGCCCCTGACAGGAAACCCTTTGTCCAAGCTCTCCTCGCTGGAAGGACTCCCAGCAGCAGGAGGTCAGACTTGTGTCTGTGGTGGCAGCATCCATTTTGTGATGCTGAGGCTCGAGTTAACTTTAACCGGGGTTCACAGTTACATACATGTCATGTCCCTCTAGAAGGGTGGAATGCTAACCCCGTCGCCAGAATTGGCGATGGGTTAGTATTCCAATTCGTATGACACCTTACTCGACATGTTTTGATAAAGCGATACCAAAGATAGCAAATAACCGCGAGGATTATAATGCACTTAAGAGTATATGGTACGCGTTATCATAGAACAGCTATTAGGACTTGGTTCCGCAAGCTGCAGATGGGGCTCAGCTCATGCCAGAGCACCATCTCACATAATTCCAAGCACTCTGCCTTCAGGATTGTTAAGGCCTGCCATAGGAGTGACTGATAGGAATACATGTGTCCATTTTAGGGTTAGATATAGGTATACTATATCTAAAGCAAAGGGTGATTACACCACCTTGCCCCAGCTGTCGTGCAGCCAGTTGTGTCAGATTTAGATGGCCAGCCAGGGGTGGCATAATACATGCTGCAGCCCCTGGTAGGCCCTGGGTACACCTATGCCCTGGATACAGGGTCTGATAAGGTGGCCCAGTACCAATTGGTAAATGCACCTAAGGTACACGTGTCAATTTAGAGAGAGAACAGCTAGGCTGTGGGTCTGATTAGCAGACCCACAGCCAGGGAAGTCGTAAACCAGTGAAGCAAAAAGCAAAAATCTGGGGTGATCATAGGATTGCAGACCCTACTCTCCTACATGACCCCCCCCAAACTTTGGGACAATAAACTAACCTTGACCAGGTGAGTCTTCTTTCTCTAAGTGGAAATACCTGGAGAGCCCATCTGCATTGCCATGATCAGTGCCAGGTGTATGCTCCACTGTAAAATCCATCCCCTGTACGGAAATGGACCACCTAAGTAGTTTGGGGTTTTCACCCTTCATCTGATTTAGCCTCAAGAGGGGCTTATGGTCGGTCTGAATCTTGAAATGAGTGCCAAACAAGTATGGCCTCAGTTTCTTCAGGGCCCAAACCACAGCAAAGGCCTCCCTCTCAATAGCTGACCAATTTTTCTCTCTGGGGGTCAGCCTTCTGCTAATAAAAGCAATGGGCTGGTCATGACCATCAAAATTCAGCTGAGATAGAACAGCTCCCACACCCAACTCAGAAGCATCTGTTTGGACAATGAATGGTTTGGAGTAGTCTGGACTCTTTGGGATAGGTGCTGTGCACATGGCCTGCTTTAGGTCATCGAATGCTTTTTGACAGCCTGCTGTCCACTGAACTTTCTTTGGCATCTTTTTACTTGTCAGGTCATTAAGTGGAGTCACAATTGATCCATAATTTCTGACAAATTTCCTGTAATAACCAGTCAGGCCCAAGAAAGCTCGAACCTGAGTCTGGGTGGTTGGAGGAGCCCAGTCCTTGATGGACTGTATCTTGCTCTCCAGTGGCTGAACCTGGCCTCCACCTACAAGGTGGCCCAGGTATACAACCTGTGTCTGCCCTATCTGGCACTTTGTGGCCTTGATAGTGAGACCTGCTTTCTGCAGTGCCTCTAACACTTTCCTCAGGTGGACCAGGTGATCCTCCCAGGTGGAACTAAAGACAGCTATATCATCAAGATATGCTGCACAGAAGTCATCCATCCCAGTGAGAACTTGATTCACCAGCCTTTGGAAGGTGGCAGGTGCATTTTTCAAACCAAAGGGCATTACCACAAACTGATAATGCCCACCAGGGGTAGAAAATGCTGTCTTGGGCTTGGCTTCCTCAGCTAACCTGATTTGCCAATACCCAGCTGTCAAGTCAAATGTGCTTAAGTAGTTGGCAGAAGTCAATCTATCTATAAGTTCATCTGCCCTTGGTATTATGTGGGCATCAGTCTTAGTGACTGCATTGAGGCCTCTGTAGTCTACGCAAAACCTCATCTCTTTCTTACCACCCTGGGTGTGAGGCTTTGGCACTAGAACTACTGGACTAGCCCAAGGGCTATCTGAGGGCTCAATGACTCCCAGCTCCAACATTTTCTGCACTTCTGTTTTAATGCAGTCTCTGACATGATCAGGCTGCCTGTAGATTTTACTCTTAACTGGCAGACTGTCCCCAGTGTCAACCTCATGGGTACACCAATTGGTCTGACTGGGTGTCAGAGAGAACATATGTCTTAAGGATTGAAGAACTTGTTTGCAATCCTTTTGCTGATGCTCAGAGAGGCTGCCACAAAAGACAACACCATCTACTGACCCATCATCAGGGTTCTGAGTGAGCAGGTCTGGGAGAGGGTCACTCTCCTCCTCCTGTCCCTCATCTGTGGCCATGAGCAAACTCATGTCCTTCCTGTCGACATATGCTTTGAGCCTGTTCACATGGAGCACCCAGTGGGGGCTCCTGGGAGTTCCAAGGTCCACCAGGTAGGTGACCTCTCCCTTTTGCTCAATGATTGTGTGGGGCCCAGACCATTTGTCTTTGAGTGCTGCTGGGGCCACTGGCTCCAACACCCACACCTTCTGTCCAGGCGTGTACACAGTCAGGACAGCCTTTTGGTCATGCCAAGCTTTTTGGAGTTCTTGGCTTGCCTCGAGGTTTTTAGAAGCCTTTTCCATATACTCAGCCATCCTGGAGCGGAGACCAAGTACATAGTCCACAATGTTGGTTGCAGGCTTTTTGAGAGGTCTCTCCCATCCTTCCTTCACCAAACAAAGGGGTCCTCTTACAGGATGTCCATACAAAAGTTCAAAAGGGCTGTAGCCAACCCCCTTCTGTGGGACTTCTCTATAAGCTACATACATGTCGTGTCCCTCTAGAAGGGTGGAATGCTAACCCCGTCACCAGAATTGGCGAGGGGTTAGTATTCCAATTCGTATGACACCTTACTCGACATGTTTTGATAAAGTGATACCAAAGATAGCAAATAACCGCAAGGATTATAATGCACTTAAGAGTATATGGTACGCGTTATCATAGAACAGCTATTAGGACGTGGTTCTGCAAGCTGCAGACGGGGCTCAGCTCATGCCAGAGCACCATCTCACATGATTCCAAGCACTCTGCCTTCAGGATTGTTAAGGCCTGCCATAGGAGTGACTGATAGGAATACATGTGTCCATTTTAGGGTTAGATATAGGTATACTATATCTAAAGCAAAGGGTGATTACACCACCTTGCCCCAGCTGTCGTGCAGCCAGTTGTGTCAGATTTAGATGGCCAGCCAGGGGTGGCATAATACATGCTGCAGCCCCTGGTAGGCCCTGGGTACACCTATGCCCTGGATACAGGGTCTGATAAGGTGGCCCAGTACCAATTGGTAAATGCACCTAAGGTACACGTGTCAATTTAGAGAGAGAACAGCTAGGCTGTGGGTCTGATTAGCAGACCCACAGCCAGGGAAGTCGTAAACCAGTGAAGCAAAAAGCAAAAATCTGGGGTGATCATAGGATTGCAGACCCTACTCTCCTACACTGGCCTCAAAGAATTTGAAGGGGCTCCCAATGAGGATCTCAGTGTTTGCACCACAGCTCATATTCACATCTACAACTTAGGGCCTCATTACGATGTCAAGCGGAAAGCCTCCACGCGACAGTCGGAATTTCCTAGACTGCGTAGGAACCCGTCCGACAGGCTCAGTTGGTTTACAATCCGCCCGACCAATTATGATGTTTGCGGTCAGAAAGTAAATCATGCGGTCATTCTGAATCGGTTCCGACTGGCTGTCGAAGTATCAATGTCAGTCGGAATAACATTGTGCACCTCTACGAACAGCGTTTTTCACCGACCGTTTACAATGTCGATTACCAACAGCCTCTCTGAGTCAGCCTGTTTGACACGAACAGGCTGTCGGAAAGTGACTTTGGGGGTAACTAGCAGGGCCAGGGAGTGGTGTGGCTCACTGATTAGAGGCGGCAGACCCGGAAGCAGAGAATGGCCCGGGACCAGGGTTCAATTCCCGGCGCGGCAGGGTCGTGGACCAGGGTCAGCGGACTCGATAATTCTCGCCTCGGTGCCTACTCTAACCGGGGATCACACTCGGCAACTCTGGGCATTAGCTTGCCTCATCTCTACAACGGCCCTCCACATTCGCCAGGGATGCCTGGTTTCACCTTGGAGATACCCAGTAGGGACCATCTCATAGGGATAGCCAGGACGGGTTCCCCAGCGGTCTACAGTGCCACGACGCCTCAGGGCAGCAGTGCGCTTTACAAGACCACATACATTACAAGACCACATACATTACATTCTTCCTATGGCCTCCAGTTAGGGGCCAAGGGAGTCCCTCAGGGACCCCCCCCTGTAAAACCCTGAAAACCCTGCACTGTGTGGCAGGCACTGTGGGGTGTCTGTGACAGGTTTGCAGGGTTTTACCCCCCCCCCCCCCCCCCCGATTTCCCCATAGCCTGAGTTGTCGGGCGGAACACGGGCTTCCATAGGAAACAATAGGACTCCGATCAAAGAGTGATCAGTAATCAGTCGGGTAGGACAGCATACTGCGAGTCAGTCAGTTCCCAAATCTGAGACAGTGTTGGGTGGAAAGTTTCGGCCTGACATCGTGATGAGGCCCTTAGTGTGCATGTACATGGCATCTTTTGTGATAAACAAAAAGCAAACTTCATAGGTTGATAGCATGTAGGCCTCAGGGGATCTTTGATTGTGAAAATCTAAAGATTGAAAGCTATTCAGATTTAAGAGTGAATCCTGTCCAAATCTCCATTTTAAGCACCAATGAGGATGTTTACTTTCCACCTCCTGAACAACCTTCACTCCAATGAAAGTTAGTGAATAAAAAACTCTCTGTCCCTGCCTGAATACAATTTTGGGAGGTGTAACCGAATTCTGTGCATGATAAGGTATTTCAATGTATTTTTCTACTAACGGGACACATTTTAACTTGCAACACTAACAATCTTAAATCTGATTAATGTTTGCTAGTGTTATGACACACCCTAACATTTCCTCTTCAATTAAATTTGAGACACCTTAGACATCAGCCTGTGTTATTGTGGCCAATGTAGGGTTGTCACAACTGTAACTAACTAAGGCTGGTCAAAAAAATGTTGCGTGTGTATTCATGCGTGAATCCAAATTATTAGGTATGCGTATGTTGTGTACTTTCTGTTTTTCTTATGCTTATGCAGTGCAGATACTTTTTGCTTGCAGGAGACTTTTTCAACAAGAAAATTTCTTGTGGAAACTAAGAAACTGGATATGTGACATGGCATCACGTGTTTCACACGCAACAATAAGCACATTACTGTAGCAGCTGCATGAACAATATATTGCAGGGATATATTGCATGCTTTTTATAAATGAGCACCATTGTTGCATACAGTTTTCACACAGATGATCATACCAGAGAAATTCACGTGGTACCCTATATTCTTACAAGGTTTATGCATACAATGCACTGAATGATTTTGCACTTTTGACCACCCCTATCGCTGTCACCAAAGGACTCATGGTGACAGCCAGTGGACGAAGAGCCGATGCGTCAAACACAACAAACATCCGCATGCTGTGCTCCGGAAATACAGCTTGAAACATAACCCGCCATCTTTGTTTTGCAATTAAAAAAAAAACTCCAAGTGATCCTCCTCTGATTTGCAATCTCAATCTTATTCACTTTTGGGAACAAGTCTCAAACAGGATAAGCATCAAGGGGGCCTTGAGAACAATGACCTCATGCTTTCTTCCTGCTCATATGAAAAAAATCTGAATAAACCCATAGTTTCAGATGACCAGGCTTACAAAAATGCTGCTACTCCCTATTTTTCTGAGATGCTTTCAAGCGGCTCTTATTCCCTTCCTAGCCATAGAGCGTGTGATCTAGACCACCATACAGAATCTTGAATTTGTTTGGAGTGTCACTGAGCAAGTTCCCAGGACTTCTTGGCTTGCAGCTAGAAATTTCTTCACAACATCTTATAATTGACAAATTGTTAAATCCAACTCAATAACAGAGAAACTACCTGAGGTTGCAACATGGATTAACACCTCAACATGTGTTGTAACACAAATGGAACAGCCAAACAACATTGTTTAAACCACAGTTGTTTTCCTACAAGTTTCACAATGGGAAGCAACAGTTACAATAAATTCCTGCTCTGATTGCTTTAAACACCCATCAAGAAAAAAAAGCATTTGATTGACTTCAAAAGATCCAGAACACAACAGCACAGATTTTTACAGGAGCATAAAGACACAGATAACACGCACTCAATATTCTGAGAACTAAATTGGCTACATTTTAGAAAAACAATCACACAAAATACTCATTATAGCCCAACAGTCCTATTTCAATGTGTGTACATTCAATGCCCAGAAGAAAATCACAAAGCTGAGTTCTGATAACAAGAACCTACTGATAAACCTTGGATTCAATAAAAAATATACCACAGCAGAAAAACTAGTCTCAGTGTCCTAGACTCACATATATATTTCTCAGAGACGGACATCAGATCAATCAATCATTACATCTAGAACAAATCTCAAAGCACCAACTTTGGTCAATGCTGCTCCATTCAAGGTTTTGCTCAGTCCTAGTACAAACATGCAGTACTCACCTACAATTGGGGGTTTCAAGCAAATTACAAAATAATTACAAATTCATTTCAAGGTATACGAGTCAAACCTAGATTTGTTTTTTAATGCAAACTAACATTGCTTAAGGAGCAGGCATTAGGCTGTTTTTCACTGCGATCATTTAATGTGCAGGGTGAATCAGTATTGCATTTGATCTGATGGTCAAAGCCTGAAAAAGAAACCAGGATGAACAATATGTTTACTAGATATAATGATGCAGCAATTCCGAATGAATCAGAGGCAAATGCAATATTGTTTGCCAATATCTAAATAGCTGTGAGCAGTGTCATCAGAGATACAGTAATACAAATTACTCTAGATGTAACTGGAATATTTGGGAGAACTAAATTGCTTTAGTTGAGCTGATGTGACTCAAAGCTGATGACAAGCTGCAAATTCAATTTTTAATGGGATTTGGTACGAAGCATTTTAAATTTAGTTTAAAGTATTTAAATTACTTTTCTGCAAATGTAAATAGTACATTCATGTTCCAAAAACTATTTCTTTCATATGTCGGTGATATTTAATATTCGGGGCATTAGGTATTTGATTCACTTTGAATTGTATCCTGGTGTCCTTCGCAGATTTAATGTCAAGAAACAAAAGGCACAGCACCAGAGTTTATCAAAAAATTGTCAGTGAATGTGTGAAGAAAGAGACATGATAATAATAATTAATAGTGACAACAATAATAATCCGAACAATGACCTTTTTTATAGAGTGCTTCTTATTACATTCAGTGTTTACTAAGCACAATAAATAAAGTGTTACTAGTACCCAATTTAACTGTTTTCAATTGATCAACCTTAGAAGGAAGAAAGGCTGAGTGGCGCTGCTTAGAATGAAACTTGTGACTCGCAAAATCACAGCAGATATCAGCGGTGAGCGTTGAGCCTACTGAACCATCTTCCTGCTATTTTTTCAATGCATGTATGTAAACATTATTTATTGCAGTAAAAAATATAATAACAATTTTAAATCATATTCTCCCAACCCCATGCCTGGGAGCTACATGGAAATCAGAGTACACTTCTGCCTGGTGATGAGAACAGATCCATGTCATAGAAGTCCATGAATACTATATAATTGAGCATGTTACCTGTAAAATGTAATTTATGCACCCATGAGCATAACATGTTTATGACTAAATTAGACATGTGTAAGCAAAAGCCATATGAATGCTTAAATGAAACATTTTGTAATCTGCCAGAATTTCATGAATCTGTCCTTTTGTGTTTGTTTACGTTTTAGAAACTAGCTTGTATGTGACCCAAAAAACTCATATAAGGATTGCAATTAATGTCAGGAATGGGCTAATATAATTTTAACATGAAAATTATTTAGAAGCCATCTATGTATGTTACCAGACGGATGAACAGATCAAACCCAAAGTTTAACTTAAGAGCTGGCCAGTAGCCTTGCTCAATGCCTGGTGCCAGCTGCACTGCTGGATGCCTGGTTTGCTGAATACCAAGGCTGCCTAGTTGTGATTCCGCCGAATGCCTCTGTCTTCCACTAGCCTATACTCCTTGTCTCTTTATCTCACTTTTGCGCTTTTTCACCCTTTTCCTATGTCTCGCTTCCTCCTCCGTTTTTCCATTTTCTGCCTTTATCTCTCTTGCCCAAAGTTAAACTGTCCACTGGTAAATTAGGCAATTGGATAAATCCCATTAAAGACTGAAATCATCAAGAATGTATACAGAGAAAACACATTAAAATGAAAAACGTTAACAGTTGCAGTGGGCATAGCTCGTGGTTGGGCGTGGGGGGAGGGTTGCGGAAGGGGTCACTGGGAGAGCTTAATAAAAAAAAACTTAGACTTGAGGCCTGGTGCCGCGTCTTCTCTGCTCCTGCTCTCCTGCCTCCAACTCGGGCAGGAACAGGAAGTAGGCAGCCTGGCTCCCTCCCCTTAGCCAACCACAACGCAGCAATGCAGCTTTGTGATCACGGCGCTCAGCCAGGGGCTGGAGGGGTTGGCATTTTCTCTATGCAGGCTGCAATGCAGAAAGCAGTGGGGGGACGCTCCTCCGCCATAGCGGAGGAGCCACCACTGAACTTTAATGCTTTTATTGCTGGAGGTAAAACATATTCAATTTTACCACAGTGTCTGATTCATTTAAACAAAAATCCATATGAACAAATACTTTAGTGACCTTTGTCAAGACAGAAGGCCAAGGGACTTGCATATCGCTGTCTTTTTTACACATTTCCAAAATATCCAAATCCGATAATCCCACCAACTGCTCAGAAACTAGAAGACAGTAGTTTGAGTACCAAAAAATGGCTCATATAGAAAAAAGACACCCTTAAGTCTGAAAAGTTGTGACAAACTAGAAAACATTCTAATTATTCTAAATCTTCTTATGAGATCAGTATCATTTTAAATGATATTATCATAGCCCACAGCATGGAATTCCGATAAACCTCAAAGCAGCATTGTCTGAAGCCTTTCACATACACCATAAAAACCCATTTGATCAACTCTCGGCAGCATTCCACTACCTATTAATTAAGTGCTATAAGATTAAAAGCTAATGAGCAGCCTCTTCTGAACCTGCTCCATAATTCATGTATACAAATTGGTAGGAAATTCGACACATGATTTGGCAGAACATTAGCTAAAACTAAATTCCCAGAACTTAATAGGAGAGTAATGTTTCAGTATGTACAGGGAAGTACATCGAATCAACAGCTTTTAGGATATTGTCAACAACTTTCCACCTTTTTCTTAAATAAAGAAAAGATGAGCGCTGGAAGCCGTGTTTGTATTTCAGCAACAGATTAATTTGCTTGAAGGAACTAGATGTCAATAATTGTGAAACAAAAAAACCTCCATAATGCAAGGCAGTCTCTAAATGCCCCAACCTCTGATAAAATGCTCAACGTAGTGGCGGTTGTATTCCGAAATTGTTGTTTCAAAACATCCCCCACAAGGATATATCTTTACAATTCTATTTCTATAGACTTTCTTGGAATACCCTGATTATAGAGAACTCTGGGGTGGGAATTTTTCTAATTTAATTTAAAAGTGGATGCCTTGCAGAGTTTCTGCCTAAAATTGACCCTTCTTCTTTGTACTACCCCCTTCTAAATTTAACCTGAAAGATGTTGATACTTAGTATTTATGTATGAACGTATATGCTTGTCAGAATGGAATAGGTAATCTTTTAACACAGTTATGTCTAGCAGAAAAGGATGTAATCTACTTCTGCACCTTGATGAAATCTTACAGCAACTCGAGTTAATCTAACACCCTGATTTCAGTGGGCCAAGGTTTGAATGACCTATCACTCATTCTTTGGCCTTTCATGGTATTAAGATTGTGCAGTTTTAGGGCCCTGCTATTAGGAAGAAAGGCTGCTACACTTTAACTCGGGCAAAAGAATAAGTTACTGTCCAAGAAAGGTTCACGTTGTACATTCGTATTGTATTTTTTTTCCTTTGGCCAGAAAATTCAAACTCATTTTATCCAGTGATTTCGTTTATCGAGAATCACACTTCCATTTTCGTAGTTAGCTGTGTTTTACTGGAAACCATTCAAGCAACATCTTACTATGCTGTCTGTCTTCATTACTTGTAAAAATACCACTGTAAAAAGAAGACACCATGGAGCCAATAGTCTTACATTTCTGTGATGTGTTCAACTCATTAAGGTTTATGAAAATGTGTTTACAACTCATTGTCCCTGATTCCTTAAATGATTTATGTGTACCTCCCAGCACAGGGGCTGTATTGTCAAACAGTACACCCCACAATGTCTGGTGATGACAGGTGAGGTCTCCCAATTTGCAGGAGATACTCACTGAGGTAACTCTCCGCCTGTTTCCATTGGTGCACATTAGCAAGATTAGTCTCGTTTGTGTGAGTGCAATCACCAAGCAAATATTGACGAAGCCAGCATCTAATACCACATTAGTATTATGTGCCCAGGGTTTTGAACATCCCAGGATCTTGATTGAGAGGAGGCACAGAACCATGGTTTGAGGTGATACGGGACGACATCTTGGGCTTAGCAGAGCAAACATCGGATGGTGCTCTCTAATAGGCTGGGTGGAAACGTGTTAACAGGCATTTCATCATTTAGTCTATGCTGTGGCCAAGAAACAAAAGCCAATTATGTGAAATTGGTATGACTTTAGAACAAAAAAAATCTACCACTGGAAGATGGCTAAGCTAAAACAGTATGCTCATGATATGGCGATGATTCTAGAGCCCCACAAGAAGAAAATTGATTGGCCAAAGGGCTAATTGCAATATTTACCGAACTAGGTGGCTATTGAAGTTTCATAAACAGCCATTCCCAAACCCTCAAAATATATTTGAGGTGTTGGGTCATAGAGAATTTCTATCACCCATATGAGGATGCTTTCAAACTACTGCTTGAAAGGGCAGTCCTCTTAATGAATAGATGTAAGCACCTCCCTCACTCCACTATAGGTAAAACTGCATTATTAAAGTCCATCTTACCTTTATCATATTCGCGTTTTCTACCGTACCTAGTTATCTAGAGGCCAAATATTTCACTAGGATCAACAACACCATTATCAGTTTCCCGTGGACTAGCAAGCTGTTTCCTATTGTTTTGGTTAGGTTACATAAGAGTACAGCAGAAGGATGCCTTGTCTCATCTTGGGGGGCATTATGAGGCAGCTCTCCCATATCAACAGAAGTTTACCTGAATGAATGGATGTATGACGTTACAACGCATGCTTTTACCATGCATGCTGTTACAACGCAAGTATTACAACGAAAACCTTTACAACGCATTACACTTGGGGGTGCTGGATAGTGAATAGTTTAATTTACTATTCCAACTCCAGTCCCCGTGGACACTAGGGAAGGTGTTGGGTAGTAAATTAAAACTATTCCTTATCCTAGAGCGCCCCCCAGTGTAATGCTTTGTAATGGTTTTCGTTGTAATACATGCGTTGTAACAACACTGCGTGGTAAAAGTTGCGTTGTAAATGTTGCATACCGAATGAATATAATACAACAACCCTTTCCAAGGTATAGGGCAAAGGTATAGATGTAGTGGCACCTCCACAGCCTTGTTCAAGAATTGTTAAATGAAACTGTTCAAACTAACTATGGTTAACTATCAGCCTGGCATGGGATTTGTATATTCAGTTCCCTGCCTTAGAAGGGCAAATTTCAGATGCGGTTTGACTCCAAATGTATGTTGTATTATGTCCTAGAAAAGGAGTATCAATTTCAAGGTATGATAACAAATGCCCTAGGTGTTGACAATATTTGAAGCGACTGTTAATATCTTTTAGCCATGTTCACATGTACAAATATGTTGGGTTGAAATGCATCATTCAATTTCAAAGGAAATATATGTTTCAATAGCGCCGCGTTCAAAGATAGCTCACTGAGCTGCACCTCTAAGGTAAGAGCGCTGGCTAAAAGTAAACATAGTTTAATAGTATTTGTTATGCTAATAGCTTGTTCTCTAATCGGACAGAAATGGAAAAAGATACAGCACCCCGGAATGTATTTATTAGTTTGAAAAGATCATTCATACCACGAATTTTTAATATTACCATATAATATATATATATAATATATATTATTATAATATATACCAAGCAAAATAGGGCCATTAGAATATCCAAACAATCTGGAATAGGTTTGGTAAGCTTGTCTCAAAATCATTTGAACATAAAAGCAACTTGTTGCTATATTGTTATGTACAACTATGTTCTATGTTAGACCATGTCTCGCATCAACATTAAATACAAATCGCACATGTACCTTTGGTGACTATGCCCTGTATAAATCTGTGAAATAAAAACAAAAAATTAAATATGAGGGAGTAAGCTTGTACATCATGTAATATAAATATTGTACTTCATCTTTTCTATACATAATACAATGAATAGTAAGTATTATTTATTCCATGAAAATCCATGAAAACCAGAAGTTGAATACAAAATTACGTTATATAAATAAAATTAATTATGTGGTTTAAGCAGAAACGTTTTTTCCAGAAGTCATCGCCTGTTGGGAACTAAATTATTGGTTGAGGAGAGTGCAAGCCTACTCAAGCAGCAACCCCAACCTCTGTCAGGGTAAAACACAAGCAAACCCCAAATTACCAGGTCCGGCCCGTGCAGGGCGTTATACCGGGCGGTGACGTCAGGCGGGGAAGGGGCAGGGTAGGGGGTTGTAAAATGTGAGATATGGACCATTACAGGTAAGTAACAAAAAAAACAAACGAATTTTGTTGCCTACGCTGCATCGCCAAATGTGATGCAGCGTAGGTAGGAGGTAAAAATTACTAAGTGTTGGATAGTGCGTTGGATAATGCGTTGTACTGGCATGCGTTGTAATGGTGTGCATTGTAATGGCATGCGTTGTAGTAACATGGGTTGTAATTGCATGCATTGCAATGGCATGCAATATAAAGGCAGTTGCATTGTAACAGTTGTGTTGTAAAGGTAGGTTGTTGTAATGACTGCTTTGCAATGGATGTTTCCCCTAGTAGAGTAAACTTGCCATCTGCACTCTAACACTGGTGGCCACATCACACAATGATGCAGATAGAGTGACAGGAAACAGCTGCATTGATTTTGAACAGCAGCCGAGCATGAAACCTTTAGCACATGAGTAGAAGCAAGCAGGAGCCATCTGAGTGACATGTTAGGCTATACAACCCTTGCAGTATTTGCCTGAATTTCTAGGGTCGAGGGACAGTAGGTCATAGTTCATTGAAACATAGGCCATAAAGATATTTGCCTAACTAAAAAGGAAATAGCTACTATTCTCTTTATAGACAACAATTAAACCAGGAAAATATTGCTAAACAAAGCATAGACAAGGAAAATACTACATACAAAACATTAAAGAAGTCATAAAAACTCAGAAAAATGTACACTATGATTTATGTTTCTGGTTTGGAGCAACAATATGGATCTAGTCAAACCTTCACTTAACCTGAATTAAATAGGATTGTGTCGTATTAATTGTATTTTTCTCTTGTTATTTGCTTTGAAGAAAAACATAATTTTCCATGCTTCATTTCACAGAAATTGCCCCATGTCATGTAAGTGAACAGTAGGCCTTTGTGTTATGAAAATAAACATGTTAATGCTATAATTTGCAAAACAAGAGATGGCATCCAGGTTGCGAAAATATGTAGTAAGTGAAAACCAGAGTCACCTGCCAGCACTTCAGAAAGGCTTGTACATGAGTAAGTGTGACTTACTCTTGTAGAATTTTAGACTTACTTGTGATTTTCAGGTGAGTTCCTGACTTACTCTGAATTAATTCTTTGTAAATTGGAACCATGGTCACTAGATTAATTGGCGCATCACTATCGGAGCAGTAGGTCACCCACTCAAAGCCCAATTGTAAATGTTGACTTATGAAAGCCGAGGTAAATTCTTCTTTTTCCTGGCAATCGGGCGAGCTCTTTAAGATATTCTTCTTGCATGCTAATTTCTGTCATTTTGGGATCCCCAATACAGATAAAGATCCAGTGGCATTCCTTAAGCTGGACACGCACTAGTGGGTCATCCATTTCTGTTCTCTGGAGTAGCTCTTCAATGGGGGGTACAAAAACAACATTTTCTGGCCAACTCTACTGGAAGAGATAGCAAAGTCACCACAATCACTAGCCAACATATGGCAGCAGATCAGCCACAAATTCACACTAGACAATTGTCGCCATGTGCATCTGAAAATTACAACATGATGATTACCCATATTTCAAAGAAACATTTTTAAAAAACAGAGTACTGTTGAAATGGACCATTAGAGAGTACATAGATCTCTTGACAGATCCAGCAAGCTATCTAAGCATGAGGGAACTCTGGTGAGCATTGTAACATCCACTTTAGGTTCATGTTGTCCTATAGATTCTCCGCAACCACTTCTGATTTCCCGAGGGGTCTGCGGACTTTGTGCCGAGTCATTCTTGCCAATGTGCATTTTGCCCGCTGCAATGCAGCAGCTAATTAAACAGCCACAGATTTAGGTGATAAAATGCCAGTGAGAAATCAAAAGGAGAAGCAGGTGTACAGGAGCAACCCCGTAAAGAAACAGCATCACCTTGGGGCAAACACTAGTGTTGACAGTGAGTCAGTGTTTGCCCCGTAGTGAAATGTCTGCAAATCTCCCTGAGGCAAAAAAACATGAGGAAAAGAGTATAGCCACCACAAAGAGGCCGATTCTGAGGGATAACTGAAACAATATCGATGTCAACAATATTGAATTACAAAAACATCGGGGAAAAAATATAGCATACCAAAATATCGACCTCCTATCTCCAAACAGGTAAGTACAAAAATATCGAATAAAAAATATTGATGTAAAAAATATAGTTAGTCAAAATATCAATTTTTTTTAATGCTTTAAATTAATTAAAAATGTATGAAATATTAAATATAATTAACTTACACATACTTAAAATACTTAAATAACCTTAAAAATAATAAATAAATAATGTAAGTTAAAAAAAACATACAAATGTATTTATATATATAAACATAATATTAATAAAAAAATTACAATATTTTTACCGTAGGATAGCAGAAAGGGTAAAATTTACTATTACCATTCCAGTGAGTGCAACAGTAGGGAAAGCGTTGGATAGCGCAGGGGTAGAATTTACTATTCCCACTCCAGAGAGTGCAACAGTAGGGAAAGCGTTGGATAGCATAGGGGTAAAAATTACTATTCCCACTCCAGAGAGTGCAACAGTAGGGAAAGCGTTGGATAGCGTAGGGGTAAAAATTACTATTCCCACTCCAGAGAGTGCAACAGTAGGGAAAGCATTGGATAGCGTAGGGGTAAAAATTACTATTCCCACTACAGAGAGTGCAACAGTAGTGAAAGCATTGGATAGCGTAGGGGTAAAAATTACTATTCCCACTCCAGAGAGTGCAACAGTAGGGAAAGTGTTGGATAGCGTAGGTGTAAAAATTACTTTTCCCACTCCAGAGAGTGCAACAGTAGGGAAAGCGTTGGATAGCGTAGGGGTAAAAATCACTATTCCAACTCCAGAGAGTGCAACAGTAGGGAAAGCGTTGGAAATTAAATATTAATACCAATTACAAATTAATTATAAGTAATTATTAATTTTATATAATATAATAATTATTCAATTAAAAATACAAATAAAAATTCATTTTTAAAAAGTAATACCTATTAATAGAAATTATTTACCAATTAACAATTAATTAATTAACAATTAAAAAATAATTAAAAATTTGAACAAAAAAACAATAAATAAATTAAAATATTTAATTCATTACAATTAAATTACTTCCCACCCTATTCCCCTACAAACCCACAACCCGCAACATAAAATAAATTAATAAAATTAACATAATTATCAATCTATTAATTAAAATAAATTACCAATTATATTTTATTTGATTACTAAATAAATATTTTAATATCAATTAATTCAAAATAAATACCAATAAATAAATTTAAAAATGTAATTAATTATAATTAAATTACTTCCCTCCCTATTCCCCTACAAACCCATAACCCGCAACAGAAAATAAATTAATAAAATTAACATAATTATCAATCAATTAATTAAAATGGATTACCAATTACATTTTATTTAATTACCAATTAAATATTTTAATATCAATTAATTCAAAATAAATACCAATAAATAAATTTCAAAATGTAA
The DNA here is from genome assembly GCF_964263255.1 of Lissotriton vulgaris. NCBI lineage: Eukaryota > Metazoa > Chordata > Amphibia > Caudata > Salamandridae > Lissotriton > Lissotriton vulgaris. The sequence goes on from NC_141685.1 coordinate 1,477,768,968, forward strand.
TTAATTATAATTAAAATACTTCCCACCCTATTCCCCTACAAACCCACAACCCGCAACAGAAAATAAATTAATAAAATTAACATAATTATCAATCAATCAATTAATTAAAATGAATTACCAATTACATGTTATTTAATTACCAATTAAATATTTTAATATCAATTAATTCAAAATAAATACCAATAAATAAATAAAAAAATGTAATTAATTATATTTAAATTACTTCCCACCCTATTCCCCTATAAACCCACAACCCGCTACAGAAAATACATTAATAAAATTAACATATTTATCAATTAATCAATTATTAAAATTAATTACCAATTATATTTTAATTAATTACCAATTATAAATACCAATAAATAAATTAACATATTTAATTAATTATAATTAAATTACTTCCCACTCTATTCCCCTATAAACCCACAACCCGCTACAGAATTATATTACGGAAAAATAAAATACCATAAAATTAATTAATTAAAATAAATTAGAAACTTAATAAACATTTTTCACACATATACTAACATAAAAAATACTTTTTGTTTTCTATATTCTGTCCATTCTATATTTTTGTAGTCTATATTCTGTCCATTCGATATTTTGTCCATTCTATATTTTGAATTCGATATTAATGCTATTCTATTCAATATTTTTGTAGTCTATATTCTGTCCATTCGATATTTTGTCCATTCTTTATTTTTAATTCGATATTAATGTAAATCGATATTAAAAACTCGATATTTTGACTGTATACCGATTCTGAGCTGTTCATATAGCCTTATAGCCCTTCATAGAGGGCTATACCGGCTTTTAAAGGCCCTCTCCAGCGTTAGAGGCCCCGAGCCGAAGGCGAGGGCCTTTAACAAGGGAGAGGGACTTTAATAGCGGTATAGCCCATCTATGAAGGGCTATAAGGCTATTAGAACACTCTATCACTAGAGGACAAATGTAAATGTAAATGTAGCGTATTTGTATAGCGCGAACAGTGACCCGGAGGCATCCCGGCGCTTGTACTCCTACCACAAGGGAACCCCTCCTGGCTTTTCCTTGTGGGGTGTCCACTCCTGGGCATCCCATGGTGAAACCAGGCATCCCTTGTGTATCGGGGGGCCTTTGTGGAGACTAAGCAAGCTATTGCCCAGAGTTGCAGCGTGGGACCCATGCTTAGAATCGGCACTGAGGCGAGAATATCCGGTCAGAGGAATTTAAGCCCGAAACCCACCGAGGCGGGAATCGAACCCTGGTCCCTGGCCAGCATTCTGCATCAAGGTCTGCCTCTCTAAGCATTGAGCCACACTTCTCCACATAGACAGAATGTTCTAACAAAAAAACAAAGTCTTTTGGGAGCGTGAGGGGATTGGAATCCCCTCAGGTTCCCTGAAACCTTTGTTCACAGCCAGAGCTGTGAACAAAGAAGCATTGGAATGTTGGAGCTCCAGGCTTATACCAGCCATTATAGGGCCAGAGCACTCCATTGTTTTCAATGGAGCTCCCAACATTCCAATGTTCTAATAATCATTAATGGGCTGGGCAATAGGATTTTCTGGTGCCAGGGAGATTATGAGTAATACAGTAAACCAGCGGGCTCCGGCTGCTCAAAATAGATGAAATTTCAGGGCGTAAACGCAGTGATGAATGAGGAATAGCCAGGGCAATCACGTGGGAAATCAAATTCCTCTGACTAGCTCTCATTTTTTAGTGGACCCTCAGGGTCCAACTTGCAATGATGTGGTTTCTCCAACTAGCGGGGTTATGGCACTCAGTGCAATTGCCTGTCCCATTTACAGGCCACTCATAAATAGGAGCATAGATGGCATTTTCATTGAATTTCAGACTTCAGCCAAATTCTCAATGGACCCCTGTGACAAACAAAGGTATATCCGTGGATCATCAATGATTCAACAGAATCATTTCAAAAGGGATTACACTAATCCGCTCTTATTTGCACCAGATTCCAACCAATTTACTGCAAATACAAATACTTTAGGCCAATATATGGATTTCATGTGACCCCAAAATGGACTATAACTGAACTCAACCAGGCTTATTGCTAATCATCAATCACCTTATGAGGCAAATTGTCCATGGGCACCTAAGGCCTAGGAATCTTCAGTATCACTGCTTGTGAGAAACCTGGATCAACCAGTGTGCAGAGAAATTTAATTTACTCGGACGCTAGCTTGAAATTCAGCCTCAAGGTGCAACAGCAGATGTGCCACATTGCGGATGCGCGTGTTAATCGAGAGGGAACACTCCAACGACACACTCTCCGAAATGACACCTTTTGCAAAAGTGCTTGGGGGGATGGTGCAGCCCTTCCTGACAGTGATACGTGTGTCTTGCTCCTTAGAAGATTCTACCCCAGACAATTGTCTGGGATCTGTAGCAAAGTCGTTTTGAGTCAACCTGCAGTGTCCCTTTGTCACTGACAGCTGTCTACATTCATTTGACTGCAGCAGGATTACGCTCAGCAGCCATGTTCGCTGGTCTCTCATTCCTTCCATAGATGTCTAGCGCTCTGCCCATAGTAATATTTCAAGGACTTATACCTCTGAGTTGTGTGTTCTGCGAAATAAAGTACCATCTGTTTTTGGTGCACCAGCGCCAGACTCTCTGTTTACTGCAAGACACGTTTCAAGCAATATTGAGCACTGGGTGAGTTTTCACAGTGGATTACCACATCATTTGGCTCGTTTGCTTGTGTGATTCTGAAAAATGAGTAAAATTCAATAACCTCATTTATCAGCCATGCGAAGACACTACCAAATAAACAGCTCCGCGCTCTTCTACTGGGGCTTAAAGGCCCACTGCTTACCACGAGCGCATCAGATCCCCTGTGATCTACGGCGGGTTTGATGTAAGCAGTCACCGGATACCAGGATCAGTCCCTTTTCAGTTTCGATTGCCTGACCTTTGATACACGGTTACACGGTCATCCATTTATGCATAGATTTTCCAGACAAGCCAGTCTCGATGAACCTGCCGGGGCGTGGTATATAATGTGAAACAAGCCAACGAATGCTGACTTGTATGTTTACAGTCAGAGCACATCTGATGCTAGGAATCGAATTTTTTATCACGCAGTGTGGTTTGTGTGCTATTAGTAAGTAATAGATTTGTTTTCTTCTTTTATTTATTTTATTAGTGGTGATTCCCTAGAAGTCACGTTATGTCTCTGGGTTATGCATGTATGAAGAGGGATACATCACAAATGAAATAGCCTGATCCTCAGTGGTCCGGCATAGATCGCGGAGGGACGAATACTTGCTATATTTTCAGGCTGACGTTTCAATACGTAAATTAGTTCTGATAAATTTATTGGAAAGCTGATCTTTTAAATGTGGATGTCCGAATGTCTGACGTGTTTCCACCCGCCCACGCACCTAAGTTGGACATTTCTGCTATAATTATTCAGATGTAAAAATCACAATCCCTATTAATTTTTTTTATATTTTTAGCTCTTTCTTTTACTTAAACTTCCCTAATTCCTTTCGACATTGAAAAATAAAATATCAAAGAAGATAAGCAAATTATGATCCATTATTGCAGAAAAAAGTACAGATAAAACGTTATTTCTTTTAATTTCCACCAACAAGAAAATGCAACCCTTTACTGCAAAACTTTAGTGCTTTGGTACAATTGATATTTCCTCTCTTCCCACGGTGCGCGGGTGAAATTCAATTATGCATGCTCCGCGATGCTAGCAAAATTATTTCATTACATCAAGTTACATTTTATTGCGCGAACACCGTGAATGCCCAGAACGCGAGTGGTCGCCATTTGCAGTATTTGCATTTTGGCACTATTTATTTAAGCATACCCATTTTGGATGCGAGGACACATTTCGCACTTAAATAGAGCACAAATGTTTTATAGTTGTATTTTGTCGAAATTCTCCGAAATGTTGCATGATTACAAAAAAGCAAAACGCGCACAAAATATGCACGCCTTTGCTCTTTTTCTGTGTAAGGGGATAACGTCAAAATGAATAGACTTCCAAGCAAAATGCTTACAAAAAGGATAAAAAGATGACAGGCTCACAGGGTTTTTTTTGTGGAAAATTAAAACAGAAGTTAAAACATTAGTAAGCAACAATGTATATGAGTTTTAATATATCACTTCTAATCACAAATCTTGGGAGATTACTAGCACATTTGTGAATTTTCAGGTTTTATGCTGATGTGAAATAAGTTTGAGTCTGTGTAGTATTTAATGCATGCATACTGCAAAAAAATTCCAATTGCTGGCAGAGCAGTGTGTGCTTGTATTGATTGTAAGTGGGTGTGTAAAGGTGATTGCGTGATGGTGAGCTGGGTAAGATGTTCAGCTGATTGGATGAAGATTTTGAGGTCATTCAGATAGAAATAAGTGAGGGAAAATTGTGTGGAATTGGTTAATGGTCAGAAGTAGAGTAGGAGGAGATAGGTGAAATACCAACACAATTGTCCATTTTGAGGAAAGAGAGGTTGCACTGTAGTGGTGTAATGTAGATGAAGAGAGGATATGGAGTTGCAATGGCAGAAAGTAGAAGAATTAATGAAAGAGTGGTGTGATGAGGTGAGTAGAAATCCTGGAATGCTTGTTGCTGTTGGTGATGGAAGTGTTAGTAGGGGAGGAAGAAGGGTGATGAGTTTGCCACATTGCAATGTTCCTGGGAAGTTATGGAGGTTACCAACAAGGCTAGAGGACTATGTCATGGATTAACCTTTCAATGTTTTGGTTTCACTTTCTCTGTAACTTTGTATGTAATTTTATACCATATTTTTATAATAAATGTATGTGTTTAGTATGTATATTATCTGTTTGTATTCCTTTTTCTTTTTATTATACAGCTTAGAAAATGTTTAACAGGAAAAGGGGTGTGTGCTAGGAAGGTTGGTGTGATTTTATATAAGCTGTCTGTTAATGGTGCCCTGGCCAGTCAGTGCCTAATTTGTAAGGAGATAAAAGAAACATAAGTGCCAGGGCCCTTATCATGAGGCCACTGCACATTCCACCACACATTGTCCCTGCCAGTCCTGCTAATGACAGTACCAACACAACTACTGACCAACACACTTCTACAAGAGTAACAATTCAGACTATTCCCGGTCCCCAAACCTCTGACAATGGCTAAGGCAGCAGGTATTAGTCCTGTTAAATGTTTGTTTCATTAATAACCAACTGTTATGTGCTCATCTTTGACTTAGACAAATAACACCACCATGTGGCACAGTGTCATAAGTACTGGTGTTGGCAAATAAGTGCAGATGCTCAGCACGGGAAACCACTGGTGTGAGGAGCACCACTCTAGGTCTGATGTTCAATAGAACACTCTGTTTCAACACTGTGGAAGTTTTTTTACATTTATTGTTTTTACTTTTGCGTTTTGGAATGCATTACTGTAGAAGATGGCCCAGAATCTTTCTTGGAGTGCTTACTTCAGTGGTTGCTGGGAGGAGCAGAAAAAGTTTGTGAATGCTGCAGGTTTCTCTGAAGTTGCCAAGCAGTGGCCTTATTATGGTAAAAGTGCATTTTCATTGTTTGTGCCAGGCACAAACAGTGAAAATGTGCCCTATTATCATGAATGTGCTGCCACCAGGGCAGCCACAATCATGCTTCCCAGGGGGCAGCCGATTCCTGGGAAAAGCTGCTCCTTGTTTCACTGTGCAGGCGGCTACCCGCCTGCACTTTTTAAGGAGAATAGTGATCCCCTTGCAGGCGGGTGCAGTGAGTGACTGCACCTGCCTGCCAGGAAATGTCTGAGGGCTCCATAAGGACCCCCCTTTACCCCCTACAGAGGGCTGATCTCAGGGGGCGCACTGACAGTGTACCACCTTTTAGATAGTGCTGCGCCTGTAATACGGTGCGGGACAGAGGCATAGGGATTCCCTCATTGGCAAATGAGGGAATGCCCCCTGCAGATAGTGCTGGTGCTTTAACTGCGCCAGCGCTGTCAGCATTACAGAAGGGGATGCACAAGCCTCTGTGGTCCCTTCTGTAGCACCAAAGTGCCCTGGGGGCACACCTTCTGAGGGCTTCTTTGCCTCGGCGCCAGTGCCTGCATTACGGTGCGAGCTCAAAGGCAAAGGACAGCGTGGGTGCATTAACTGCACCAGTGCTACCAGTGTTAGAGAGGTGGACGCACAAGCGTCTGTGGCCCCTTCTGTAAAATCAAAGCGCCCCGGGGGAATGCAATGCGGGCTCAAACGCCCATTGCACCCCCGGGGTACTTTATGTAATACAACCCCAGGTGTTCAATGGTGTGCCAGACCTCATCACACCTGTGCTTTGTTTGATTTGGCTGCACGCCATGCATGTTTTCTGATAGAACTTTACCCCTTACAGTTTCTTTTACAATCTCTCCCATACTCTTTAATCTTTTAACTTTTATGGTTTAAAAAAGATAAAATTACCAAAAATTAAATGTGAATAAATACCGGTGGAAATGACCCAAAAAATAAATACCATAAAAATGGGAGCCTTGCTTACAACTTACCTCTCTATCTCCCACGGCTACGTAGAATCTCTTGATAGATGTGCACGCATAGCACGATAGTGACTGGAGAGCAAGTAAGGAAGATTCACTTAAAAATTCCAATCCTTTTACCACCTGCCTTTGATACTTATTTTTGCTATTTGGATTGCAGGTTCAGGAACGTAAAACATTGTATAGATGCTGAAAATAGATCTAAGCCACCGGAAATTGTTAATTTCGAATTTTGTGGCTGTCCAGAGAATGCGCTGAAGCTCATTTTGCATGAAGTGATGACACAGGGTGACTAATGTTCTATGGTGGGGGAGGCCTTTGGGACTTAGAGAGTTTCATTTTACTTTAGTGCAGACTGGAATTTCCATCCTTTAGATTTAGTAAATCATAAGACAGCTGAACACTCCCTAAGTACCTGGAACACTAAATCCTTCCATACATGAAAGTAATTTATTTTCTCAGCTACCTAAATAGCAATGACAGAGATTTCACATTGTCTCCTGTCAGGGGGGAGTCATCCATCCAGCTCTGCAGTGTGGTGCTTGTAGTTTTACACTTCTCCACTGAAAGGAAGATTTCAAATGCCAGGAAGCACAGTATTTACTGGGGGGCGGATACTGAAACAGGATGAGGGACAGCTAGAGATCTTTTTGATCATCATACATGGTACAGAACCCCATGACAACACCTCATGTAAATATCTGAAGTTTAAATTTACTTGGGGAAATGTGTTATAGTTTTTCTTTCTAACTATGAACCAACCATGTAGGTTCAAATATCATTTGAGATTCTGTGACTAGACCACTTGCTTTAATATAAATGGGGTGACTTCTTACGACAGATGTTCTCGTGGTACACGCCTCTATCGGATTCAGAAGGATTGCAAATGTTTTTTTTTATCTTTCATCATATAGCACCAAAACACATTTCATGGTCTGTGATTGAGAAGTAATTCTCAGGGCATCATACCCTTCATTGATCACACACAATTGATTCATTAGTTATTTCTCTTTACTAACCATTTGTAGGACTGATTTGTAAACGCACAGTTCTGTCTTACTTGTCAAATGAGTTGGTCATGACTTTGAACTTGAAAAATAAATGACTGTGAATCAATTAGATGCCTTTTCCTCAGTTTGGATACCATGTTCCATCCTTGTGGTTGCATTTAACAGTCCAATACATTCTTGAAGCTGTACACCTGGAGAATCTCAGTTGATCATTTGGACAACAATTTTCAGTTTCTGTGGTTTGTGGGTGGGAAAGTTGAGCTGAACATGGTATTCTCCATGATATGGGTATTCTTCCATTCATTCAATATTAAGAGCAGGTGGCGGTGGGGGTTGTGACAAAGAATTTCAAAACTAAATCAAATAGGTATATATAGAAGGTATTAAACCATAAAGCTCAATTTCACGTAGAAAGGACTATGTGTTAATTGTAGAGTAGAATAACAGTTTTTTAATCAAATAGTTACATTTGATCATAAAAAGCTCAACAACATTGTGTGGTTGTCATGAAACCCAGAATGTAAAGATGTCATCTTGTTTTCATCTTGGTGATATCCCCCTCCCCTATTTGAGATGTGAAAGTGGCTGCTTATTTTTCCTGCAAGGAACTACCATGCAGAGCTAAAACATGTTAGAGCCATGTGAGAAAACCAAAAAATATTTCTGATAAAAATTTCCTCGTGTCACAGTAATTTATTATGTTCTCCACCATGAACCATACAATTTTGGAGTTTTGTTGTTCAGAACAAAAAAAAACCTCAGTGGACTGCTTGTTCATGGCGACCCACTTGGCTTTCACTTCTTCCTTAAATGCATTCACCTGATTGGTAGATACCCTTAAGCCAGTAAAAAAAAAGCCAGCGAGCAAGGCGGGATCTGATATCTCCCCAAACCCAGTGGGCTGAGCAAGTCCCCTGATCTCGGTCAGTACCCTGCTCTCCCAGGCACGCAGCTCCACCTGAAGTGCCTCGACCTCCTGCTCCACGCCGAGCCCGGTTCGAGGCCGGTGCCTGCTCTGCCTCGCATTTCTGCCTGCCTGCCTGTTTTTGTTTCTCCTCCGCTGTATTTCTTTTTATTTCTTTTTTTATTTCCTTGTTCTGCCCTACCCTTGTGCCTGTGCTCTTGTTTGGTGCCCCCCTGCCCATTTTCTCCACCCATCTTTTTCCGCTTTTTTCCCCCACCGCTGCTGCCCTCGTGGCTCCTTCCCCACCTCCAAGCTGCATCTCCCTCCCTCCCCCTTATTTACTGGCGGCTGCTGCACAGCCATGCCGCTGGCGTGCCAGAGGTGCACTAAAGTTCTTATGGGGTAACCCAGTATCCGTCAAAACCTGGGCAATACAATTTAGTGTATACAATGGTTCCGTCGGGTATGTAACCTGATTGCTTCAAAACATGCATGAATCATTCAACATATACTTGGTCATGGTTATATCAATTAGCCTGACCTCTAGAATAAATCATTAATTGCAAATCCAAACAAAAAACAAAAAACAGGGTAATTATCAGTTTTAATCACTGAATTGTTTTTCATTCATAGAAACCCTGTAATAATGCATAACGAGTAAATCAGTAACAAAAGTACTTGATATTAAATGGCGCATCAAGTATTGTGAGTGGAATGTGACATATTGCGCACAAGTGACATGAAATTAGTGAATTATATACAAGTGAGTGAGGGGGGGAAGGAGGAAGGAAAGGGACTTTTTAAGGCCAGTTTTTCATTACTCGGTAGTCAATTATTCCAGTATGCCACATCAGTTGGCTCGTGTTAACTGGATTTTAGATAACTGGTCCAATGATATTTTATCGTCGATGTTTCGACCCTGTGGACGCCTTAGTTGCAGGTCTGGTGCGGGTCTTCTTCAGGACGGGGGAAGAGGATAGTGATATGGTACCTACTGGTCCTTTATTAGTTGGACTCGGGAGGGATTAGTTCACCAATAGTGTTTACAGCGTCTGAGACGATCAATCCTGTTCGAGGAACTCGTGTCATGCGTGTTCACTCCTCAGTAAATTATTCCTTTGTAACTCCTCGTTCGTTAGAGGAACTCGTGACAATTGTGTTCACTCCTCAGTAAATTATTCCTTTGATACTCCTCGTTCGTTCGGTATCAGCCGCATAGTTACGTGATTTTCGTTCGTCGATGTGTCCTCGGTAGGAAAGAATCCATTGACGAAAGAAAATCGCGAGTTTGCCCACATACGGAGATAGAGATATCTAGATCAGATCGCGTAACTCTGCGGCTGATACCGAACGAAAGAGGAGTTTAGATTTAGAGGTCAGGCTAATTGATATAACCATGACCAAGTATATGTTGAATGATTCATGCATGTTTTGAAGCAAACAGGTTACATACCCGACATAACCATTGTATACACTAAAAGGCGCACCAAAGGCAAACCTGTCTGCGCCTGTCCATGACCTGCCCACGGCCAGCGCTAGACCCCTGGCACTCTGGCCCGCCATGGCTACAGCTCCTTGGCTCTCCACGAACTCAATCTCGGCAAGAACCTGAACTGTAAACCCTCCTCACCACTCGACACCCACGGACTCTTCACCTGCCATCACTGCCGCCATTCCTTCACCTCAGCCAAGATCCAGGACCCTCCACCTCCCTCCGGCAACAACTCCATCACACCACAAACCCTGAGATGCATCCTCCTCAGCGTCCGCTCCCTCCACAGACATGCCACAGAACTCTGGGACCTCCTCGACAGCACCGCCCCAAACATCGCCTTCCTCACCAAAACTTGGACAAGCGCAGCCTCTGGCAAAGACATCGCGATTGCTGTACCGGAAGGATACAAGTTCACCTGGAAGGATCACCCGAATTGCTCTGGAGGAGGCAACGCCTTCGCCCACAAGGCCGATCTCCGACTAGGCACCTATAATGACGGTCCCTCAGACATGATGGAACACCTCCATTTCAAGATCCAAACCAACCCGTCATCCCCCCTCTGTGGCACCCTCATCTAAAGACCCCGGGACCACGCACTCCTTTCTCTCTCCATGACCGACATCATCAGGGGCATGCCATCACCTTCACAGATTTCACTCTGCTAGAAGACCTCAACTTCCACCTCCACACCATCGGACTCAAGCAGATAATACCCAAACCTACACACTCAGCTGGGCACATCCTTGATCCTGTTTTCACAGCAGGGAACTCATCACCTTCAGCCACTTTTCTGAACTCCCATGGTCGGATCACCGCTGTGTCCACTTCATCTTCAAATCCAACATCCCCCACAGACGCCCGCATCAGCTCCAATGCAGGAATTGGAACAAGATCTCAGACGACCAGCTCGCCTCTAACCTCGACAGCTCAGCTCCCACCACCACAAACAACGATGACCCCACAACAGCCGCCCGCACTCTACACAACTGGATCACCGACTGCACCAACACCCTCGCCCCCCTCAAAAAGCCTCCAAACCCCATGCAAAGAAAGCCAGATGGTTTTCCACTGAACTCCGAGACTCCAAACGCACCTGCAGACGACTTGAAAAACTGTGGAGGAACTCCAAAACCCCGACTGACCTTGACAACTTCAAAACAGCTACCTCAGCCTACTACAAGCTCATCAGACTCTCCAGGAAGAAAGAACTACAGAACAGAATCCCCACCAAAGCTCACAACAGCAAGGAACTCTTCTGCATCATGAAAGAGTTTGCCCAACCTAACAGCGCGTCCACAGACATCACTCCCTCCCCGGACCTCTACAACAGACTCAGCACTTTCTTCCATCACAAAATCAAGACCATCTATGAAAATTTGGATGACAACAATCCTCATGTGGAACCCCCTCCCAGCAGCACGCAGCCAACACTTGACAACTGGACCGCCCTCAACATCGAAGACACCCTGAGGATAATGAAGACCACCCACTTCGGGGCCCCCAACGACCCCTGCCCCGACCATTTCTACCGCATAGCCGCAGATATCATCGCCCCTAACTTCAGCATATCATCATGTAGAGTGACTTTGGACTTTTAGGCCTGTTCTGTGTGCATGTGACATGTTGATGGCTTTTTACATAGATTTATTTCTAAAACACTTTTGTGAATTGATCCGTTTACTGCAGAAATATAGAAGTGTAGGTTCTTAGTGTTCAGTACCTGATTGCTACAGAGTAGTATCGGTACTCTCCCAATAAAAGTATATCCTGCCTACTGATAAGTGCTGGTACTCTAAAATTAAACAAGTGTCGATTCTCAGTACCTGAGAGTGCCTGCCCCATTTAAAGAACTACAGCCTGCCATCGGAGGATGGTAGCAACATTCCTTTCTGATGCAGACACTCATCATGCAGTGCTCAGGCAACATAAGAGGATGCAGCATATCCAAAACTTTGGGGCCGATTACAAGGCCGGTCGGATAAGCGGCAGACCAGCATCTTTACGGTAAAAGGACCGTCTGACAGGTAGTCGGCAGTCCAGACTGGCAAATTAGGATCCAACAGCCGTGCAGGCGGTTGGAAACACATCTCTTTGCATTGAGGCTTGTGCTACGGCCCGGAAAAGTACTGCAGCACAAGCCTCAATACAAAGAGGTATGTTTTTAAACATCCCTGCACCCTGTGGCAGGTACCATGTGGTGCCTGCCACACAATGCAGGGATGTCTAGGGGGCACAACAGGTGCCCCCCGGGCCCATAGCAGAGCACTACGGGGGACAGGCGCCCTGCTTTGGGCCCCAATAAATCTTTTCTGCCTGCCATGTCACGTCAGAAGAACTGACGTGAAATGTTTGGTGGAAAGGTGGATCGTAATCCCCATGGCAGTGCCTGAGAAGGCACCGCCTCCATTGTGGGGAATGTGATCTGACCGACTGCCTGACAGGCTCCTTGAGCTGCTTGAGCCAGTCGGAAGCTGTTGGTCGGTTGGGGCAATGCGGTCAAACTGACCAAATCGTAATGCGGCGGTCTGACCAGGGATATAGATGTCGGTCCCACCGACATTGTAATTGACCCCTATGTTTTTTATTGAATTGCTATTTTATGAAATATATTTTTTCTCACACAGAAGGTTAAAATCAAACAAGCACATATTGCACTTTCTGCCTTTATCTAAGGTTTTTGTCCAAAAACTTGTCATGTAAATCTGTCATACCTTAGAAATTCCTAGATCAAAGTGCATGCAAGGCACGATATTGGCTGGAGAGCAAGTAAGGCAGATCCTCCTAATTGATTCCACTCCTTTTACCACCTGCTTCAGATGCACATTTTTGCTATAAGGATTGCATGTTCAAGAATGTAAAAAACTGTAGATGTTAAAAATAGATATAAGCAGCAGGAAATTGTTAAATTAGAATTTCATGAAAACCCAGAGAATGCACTGCTCATTTTGCATGAAGTGATAACGCAGGGTGAATAATGTTCTATGGTGGTGGAGGCCTTGGGGACAGAAAGAGAATTTCATTTTACCTGAGCGCAGACTGGATTTTTTCCATCCTTTGGATTTAGTAAATCATAAGATAGCCGTACATTCCCTAAGTACATGAAACACTAAATCCTTCTATATATGAAAGTAATTTTATTTCTCACCTACGTAATAGCAATGGCAGAGATTTGACGTTGTCTTGTGCCAGGCATCCACCCAGTCTTGGTTCCTTCTCTGCAGTAGGGTACTTGTAGTTTCACACTTCTCCACTAGAAGGAAGATTTCAAGTGAAAGGAAGCCCAGTATTCACTGGGACCTGATACTGAAACAGGATGAAGGACAGCTAGTGATCTATTTGATCATACAGCCTACACTGCTCTACAACAAGACCACGTACAAGTATCTGAAGAACTTTACATTTACTTGGAGATGAATGAATGAATGAAAGGGCATTTGTAAAGTGCACTGTTACTCCAAAGAGTGTCCTGGCACTCTGCACTTTTATACTTATGAGATTATATGTTGTAGTTTTTTTTTCTATGAACCAAGTGTCCAGGTTCAAATGTTATTTGAGATTCTGTGGCTAGGGCACTTTCCCTAATCATTTCTACACTGTGAACTAGGACATGCACCCACTCCTGTGGGAAACCCGAACTAAACGTGTATGCTGAGAGGTAAATCGCTGGGTCAGTTCACTGTCCCCATTGCACTAAGTCAGGGTGACAGTGGTGTATATAAGGACAAGCAGGACTAAAATGTGATGCTTCTTATAGCCAGCATTAAACTGGTCACATTAGGGAGGGTGAAAGGCTTGGGTATGCTCTTTGACATGGCTACTAAGTATCGAAGAAGTGCGCGCGGAGACCTATCAGAAAGTTACTGAGAAAGACCAATGCAATTTCCAAAGAAGGGGCCAAAATAACTCCATCACTGCTACAGCTAAACAAAAACTATTTGGTCTCCAGGCCTTAACTGTTTCTGTGCTCAGGACGGCTCCCGGCCGTCATGAGTCACGGTAGTCATGTGCTCATGATGGCCGGGAGCCGAACGAACATTGCCGCTCCGCCCACGCGCGATTAATTCCCCGCCTGTGTGGGCAAATTAATCAGTGGGCGGAGTTTGGATGATTCCCGGCTGTCATGAGCACATGACCCCCCCCCCCCCCCCCCCCGCACCTTGGAAAAATTAACCCAGCACCCAAGGGATATTCAGCCAGCACTTTTTAATAACTGTGCTTAACGGTGCAAGCATTTCATTCATCAAAGTAGTGTGTAATGATTATTCTTATTTTGGTCTGAAGTTAACAAACACAAGAAAACAATGTAACATTTTATCTTAAAGGCATTTTGCAAAGACGCTTTTAAAGTGTGAATTTAGAAAAGCATGGTTACTGGAATTAGTCCAGCTCTAGTCCTTGGGGAAATTCTCTGTAAATTTCTGTTCAAATATTAGACTTTTTGTCTGGGAGATTTATTTATCGCTATTAATGAGCATTTAGACTAGATGATGAGCACATTTGCATCTACATATGGTAATTGAAGAGTCTCATTCGGTTAGCCGAGTCCTGGATTTGCAAATTATCTATCGGAAATTTCTATGTAATTTAACAAAATATATTTCATTATGAGAGTCATTCAGTGAATTTCCTCTAATAAGATAGCAACTTTCCTTTCCTTCTTTCATATTTTTACTGTTCATGTTCATTTAGAAACTTATCAGCTAATATTTACTGCTGCTGCCTTAAAAGTGATCATACCTTTCAATATTTCCTTCTTTAAAGTCACCACTACAAGCGAATTGCTTCGGTTATTAAAACGGCGAATACTGGTTAAAACATCTTCTCTTGACAGTCATTTAAACTGTGTACTCCATATAAGCTTCAATGTCTTACAAAAGTTGTAACAACTACTCCCAAGCCGACATTTCCCCCACTCTCTCTAGCCTCTGCTTTAACCCTGAATAGTTAGAATGTTTAGTAAGGAAACAAGATGACCTTGAAAACTGCTCTTTTATATGCACTGATTTGGATTTTGCTAACTCAGATCCAGAGGTCTGAGGGGCCCTCTACAATCCAACTACTACTATTTTTTATTACTGAACAGGAGGAAAGGGGCCCATATTCTTTGCTTGCATTAGATCCCATGGCACCGTTGCTACAACTCTGTGTAAACCCCTATTGGATGAGCTCGACCAGGGTGTGAATCTCTTTATAGGTTGTTGTTTTTATACGATTTCTTATTGTTATTTATATGATTATTGGTATTGTGTGCATGTGGTCCGACTAGTATTGAGTTAGCTCTGTCATGTTTTTAACTGTGTGTAGGTTCATGTATGCTTTGAATCTATCAGTACCTGAAATATTTAATGCCATTATGTTGTGTATATATGAATATATGCTTTGTGCACTCTCAATCACTCTTTCTGACTTGTAAAATGCGGTTGGCCTACTGTCCTGGTTTTCTTTTGTCTTGTACTCACTATAAACAATTCTTAAATAAATAAATAGAGAGCAAAACCCTTTCAAATTGAATAGTTACAATTCTGTAATATTTTGGAACTGTATGATTTTTCAGTTATTCACTGTTTGCATTATTTTATCCTTACAACTAGAGTTATTTTTTTCAGCGTAGAATCTAGGATGGGCTATTTGCATGTACAGCCAAGGGAAGTTTCTACCATTTTTAAAAGTGGCAGAATAGAGGCTTCTGGGTAGAAAAGGTGCACACCCTACAGAAAGTGGTCACCTCGCAGGGTTGGCACGGGGGGGATTAGCCTATCGGGCGAGTAGCCCACTGGCAACCAGCACCCACACCCCTAACACCCCTTAATAAAGGCAGCAGAACCTTAGATCTGAATTGACTTGTAACCAAGGACAAAGAAGATACCCAAATCTGTGACTTTACGACCTACGCAAAGGTGTGATAACTTCACCTTTGGCAAGCACCCTGCAACTGCATGACTGCAATTCATAAAGGACCCAAGAAAAGATAAGCCCCTCTGAGAGCCAAAGGAAACTCCAGAACTCCCTTGGACTAGAGGTTCTAGTCCCCTATAGTCCTTAGGTAAAGCATGCTCCATAGAACCAAAGAATCACTAGACACCGGGCCTGCTGAGGGATAACTCAAATGCAAATGGTCTAGTGCATTGAGATAAACATAGTCCTGCCCTTCAGCAAGTTTCAGGAGGCTGCCTTTTTCCCCTAGTCTCCAGGACATTGAAGTAACCGAAGGCTAACCTTGACACTGCCAATACCTGTTGGTGGCCAGTCCTGCTACCAATAACTTTGCTCTGTGACCCCGTTGTCAAGTTTTTTAATCCATTTCCTCACCAGCACTGTCTAAGCAGTAAAACCAGTAAACGCACAGCTCCTCATTCACCACCAGTGACAGCCAGGACAACCGTGCACCCAGGCCCAAGGAGCCAGGTATATTTCAACTGACTTTTGTGGCCTGGTCCGGGGTCCTGAATCACCTTACCCCTCCAGTGGTTTACATTGAACTCGACCTGTAAGTGATCGATTGTCACTATTGTTTTTCTCCATTGACCGCAAGTTTAACGTTTTGCAATAGTGAAATGCACTGATTTCTTTTTGCTTCAAAAATCCATAACTTCATTAATACTCATACAATTGTCTGCATCTTGGTGTCTACCTTTATATAGAAATTCTGCTTTATTTGTATAAATTGGTGTTGGATTTCGTTCAAATCGTGTCTATTACTTATCATCCATGTTGGTACTCTGAAATGCTTAACACATGTTCCTAAAGCCTGTCGTCTCTGTGCCACACTACCAGGACTTAGCTAGAGATTTATAAGTGTGAACCCAAAGGACCTATTTTGGGTATTGTGAGAGTATTGCATAGTGAAGCCTAACCAGCCTCACTACATAATACTCCAATTTCCTACAGTATATATGTAGGAGCCAGGCATGCTTCTGCCCTTACCTCCTTTATATTGATTCACTCTCTCATCATGTGATGCATGGGTATTTGTCTGTTGGATAGTAAAATACCCTGGACAAACCTATTAGTAGACCCTACTAATGCTGTGGCGCTGTACCCAATATGACATTGAGCACAACGCCAATAGTCAATGTTTGTCCTGTTCTCCTTTAAACAGCGCCCGTGAACATCTGATTGTGCCAACCTAAATTCAGGGCCGGACTGAGAACCACAACCGGCCTGGCAAAGTGCTCGGTGGCCCCCCTCCCCACTCAGGGGGTTGGGGGTGCCATCGAGCTTCTTGCCGGGGCCGGTTTTCGGCCAATTTTCGGTTGATTTTGGTACGGGCCGCTTTAGCAGGTATGCTGCAAAAACGGCCCTGTAACAAAAACGGCCCCCAGGGGCCTGAAACCGGCCCCCACCCGTGCGGCGCATCCGGGGATTGCCCTGTGCCCGCTATGGCCAGTCCAACCCTGCCTAAATTATTAAAAAAGAGAATGACAGAAGTTTGGGATTACAATGTCATTGTATCGCACTGTGATTAAAGTATAGACTGTCTGGGCAAACCATACCTCCATCTAGCTCCAAATTTTAACAATTTCAAAGTTAATTATTTTTAAAACTAATCCGAAATACAAGTAAGACTTACACAATTCCTTTTTCATTTAAGTTCTCAAAGATGGACACTTTTTACATTTCCTTTTAATTACCCCAGCAGTAAATATCAAAATACAGTCATCCCAGTTTTGGAAAGTCACCTGTAAAAATCCCAAAACGAAAGTTCCATTTAAAGCAATAGGCACAAAATCAATAATAAAGTTAAACATAATGGGGCAGATTTATGATAACTGGCGCATCCCCAGGGACAAATATCTTAAACTCCGTTGAGGTGTGTAACAAGACTTTACACTGAGAGAACTGGCCAGCTTTAGCTCAAATGTATAAAGTGGTAATTGACAGGTTCAGCGTAAATTCTCTACAGATCAAGGGTTAAACAGTTCTCTAATTGGGATATCAATTCCAAGTAGAGGTAATCGATCTGTGCCTTTCACATAATAAAGATAGATTTGATTTAGTAACTCTGAGCTTGCCACATTCCAAAAGATGCTTATAAAATTCCCATTATGGTGTACATCTGCCAATAAAAGCAAAATAGTCCTTAGAGCAGAGATTAATCTAACCAGATAGCTCATTTCTTTTATGGTATGTTATGTTGTAGTATATAATTCGATGTTTTTCTGGTATCATAACATTGCCCTAATGTGGTACCTCAAAATAAGTCAAGGCAGTTCAAATAACCTTCAGACTGTGCTCCACTAGGAAGCTAACTCTTCCATCAATATTGTTCTTCGTCTCCCCACAACAACTCTATCACTATTAGGTCCCAGGAGTCCTTGCCCTGGGCATCACCACCGTATAGATTCCACTGGCCTAGCCAACCCCCTTCTTCACTTCCTCATTAGGCTCTGGAGTCCCATTCAACCCCAGAATGATTATTTTGTTCCCCTAAAGGCATACCAGCTTAAATAGCTCCCTATCGAGCCCTTCCATCTCATATACAGCACAGAAACCCGATTCAATCACTTGGCAGTGCCATATATCAACAAATATAAGACATTCTCGCCTTTTTGTCGGGGATTCAGTGAGGGCCACAAGCTTTAAGGGGGAGCAAAAGATGCTAGTGGTGGCCAACAGGGCTATTTGTTGGCCACCATATGCCACAGATGACCACTGGATATCAGAAATGCTCATGAGATGCAATGTGTGGCCACATGATACCTTGAGCTGCCTTCAGATGCCTGGGGTGGCCACCAGATGTCTGTGATGGCTATGATATAGAAGAGGAAGCCACAAGGTATCAGTGGGCTTCCACCAGATGTCAAGAGTGCGTCTCTTATACTAGAGCTGCTCCAAGAAGTCTTGAATGGACACTGCACTAAAGGTAGCCAGAGACTGTGTCATATTCCTTGTCTGCACAGCAGTCGCTTGTGCCCAGTTTAAGATGTAAAATTAATTTCAGGTATAGTAGGTGTCAAAGCCCCCTTAGAGCAACGGGAATGATCACCTTCATGCAGGGAAATTGTGATTCTGTACATAAATTATGTGCAGCAGACTCCGCAAGGGTTATACACACGGAATATAGTCACTAGTTGGGGAGGAAGGAGCTCAAGAGCAAGCTATCAGAATCCGGCTTACCTGAAAGGTCTTGGCGGGATAAGAGCGCTTCTGGGCTGTGATGCGCATAAAACCGCATCTGCAAACCCCAAGCCACAGTTTGCTGCAAGTGTGAGGAGCGTTTTCCATGTGATTATTTGACCTCAGTGTTCCGTAAGTGCAAGAAGGGCTTTCCTTTTGCTGTTGTGTTCTGGACCTACTGTAAACGCCAGGAGCACTTTATTTTTTGGAGAGATACGTTAAAGTAGAAGCGCATTGACCATTTTTGACATTGCTTCTGGTCAAGGATTCTCTGCAAACACATCAAATGTTCAGTGTGTTATGCTTATGGATTGATACACGCACAGGAAGTGCAACTTATGCATTAAGAATCTACATCAGTGTATACTCAACTGATGTTATCTGGTTGGGCGTTGCCCAACACATACCTGCATTCTCTACAGTTTATTTTTTCCTCATGTTTTCATCATCACATGTTTATGTGCAACATGGGGGAAAATAATACTCAGTAACACCTCAACCGAGGCATATCCTGCTACCAGTATTGAAGAGGATTCCTATCTCCCCAAGGTAATTATATACCAATATTGTTTTGTTTGTCTGATAGTGTGTGTATGTGGTAATTGATGCCTGATGAACCTATGTCATATTTGTGTCCATAGGATCCCTCACCTTGAATGGTTCCACACTCTACTTCTTCAGTTATACAGACTGCAGCCGATACCCTGATAAAGTGTATATACAGTGGTTAGGGTCTCTTTTCAGGTAAATTACAGCGCTTGGGGTTGGATGGGTGACACAGGGTGGTTCCTGTAAGTATTCTCTCTCTGATAGTGTTCTCCCTTATTTTAGGGTGCAGTAGCTTACACATCGAAGGAATACCACAGCTTTCTTCCTTGTCCTGTGTCCGCACATAAACAAGCAAGAGGAAAGGGACTGTGGAGTTGGTTCACACTGTGTCTGTGAGGCCAAACCGTGGACTCAAGGTAAGGGTTACAGTGTCTTGACATAATGGAATGCATTGTAGTGTATGTTGCGATGTAAAAACTGCATTGTAAGTGCATGCGTTGTAACGTCATACATTCCTTTTTGAAACATTTCAATAATGAAAGATGGAGAAAACATCATAATGCTCTAATCTATACCTTGCACTTTCCTTGCAGCTCATTGATGATAATTCTTAGCTCGCTGTTCCATGTTAGGATTTTAACATCTACCCTGCTAGTATCAAAACACTGACTTATTTAAGCTATATGCACTTTGTGATCTGCATGGTACTCATTCTTTGAAGCAGGCACATTAACTCTCTGTGCTACCATAAAATGAGTTAGAAATTCCACTTGGCAAAACTACTTCTGTCTCCAGGATGAACATTAATCACCTTGTTATCTAGACATTTGTATGAAAATTGAGGAGGTCAGCAATGCAGCAGCAGGTGCTTTTGAAACCATAAAATACTTCCAAACACAGCGCCCCCTGGAACAGTCATCACCCGGTGCAGTGGCACCGGTCGCACCGCCCTAGAACCGGCCCTGAGAGGAAGTAAGCTGAGCTCTGACTTTCCTCTTCTCCGTTGGGGCTGTGCCCCTCATGCCAATGAAGCATCATTTCACCTTACGTTCAATTCCATAAAATCTAAAGATAAAGTGACAGACGACATCATGGAGACAAGTCCTGTATTCAGTTCAGTAATGAAGACTTTTATTCTTAGAGTGGCTTCTCCAACAAACTGCAGTGTGCCTTACTTAAAAGAAAACTCTTCATGCTTCATGTATTGATACTTATCGCATGCCTTTGGAAAAAACAAACTCATAAAACAAACGTTGAAAAACCACTGCTGGTATTTAACAAAAAATGACTAGTCTGGGTTGCGCACATATGTATTTTGCGCCCAGTCAGCTGATTTTCAGCTTTACGTTTCAAATTTTAATTAAAATTGCGTTAAAAACAATGCTTCTGTTCGATTTTTCACTAGTTAGCCAAATGCATGATACTACACAACACACCAGCAAGGCCAAGCTCCGATCATTGGAACATGTTTTGTCTTATCAATAAAAAACGAAAAATAGTTTTTTCTAGTTAACTAGGATTATGATGTAAAATGTAACACAAAATGAAGAGATAGATGCGGCAGCATTTCACCAGCCAAAAAAATGAGAGCATTTGGACGGTTGCTTCCTCACATCAAAGCTCACCAGATATCAAATTTGTATGCAAATTAATCTCAATCAGGAGAGGATTTGCATTAATTTCCACTTTCATTCAGCACACCTCATTACCATCGCTAAATATCGCAGCCATTTCTCAAAACTAAAAAGTTCCCTCTTTGCAGCACTTCCGCAGCTGTAGGTTCAAAAGTCAAGATGGTTGAATGTGTTAGAGTTAAGGGGGCGCCATTTCACTGCCTTTATTTCTCCAAAATCACAGGCGTAGCTCAACAAACAGGGGGTCTTTCGTCCCCTGATTACATCACAAGAACTGACATTACATGATCTTTGACCTGGTGCTTTTGCATGAAATCATTTCACAGTGCTCTTGATATAATGAAACACAGGAAATGGGTACAAAACTCTATCACAACTCTAAAAACAAGCATTTGCAATGCAATAGGTCTCGCATTACTGATAGTTTGAGGTATTGGTGTTGCAAATAATAATGCAACGCCAATAGCTCATACTTTCAGTAATGTGAGACCTAGTGCATTGCAAATGCTTGTGTGGTGAGCCAGGAACCAGCATTGTGTGTCTCAGTGCAGTACCACAAGCTGCTCCTAGAGCTCCCTAGTGAGCAAGGCACCAGCACTGCATGTCTCAGTGCAGTACCGCAAGCTGCTCCTAGAGGTCCCTAATGAGCAAGGCACCACCACTGCATGTCTCGGTGCAGTACCGCAAACTGCTCCTAGAGGTCCCTAGTGAACAAGGCACCAGCACTGCATGTCTAGGTGCAGAACCGCAAGCTGCTCCTAGAGGTCCCTAGTAAGCAAAGCACCAGCACTGCAAGTCTTGATGCAGTACCCCAAGCTGCTCCCAGAGGTCCCTAGTGAGCAAGGCACCAGCACTCCATGTCTCAGTGCAGTACTGCAAGATACTCCTAGAGGTCACCAGTGAGCAAGGTACCAGCACTGCAGACCTCTTTTGGTCTCATATGGTACTGCACCCTGCAGAAGATATAGTAAATCCACCTTACCCATAATGCATTGCATGCAAGACAGTACTACAAATACATTCAAATAACTATGTCAATATATACAATTAGTAGCTTTGAAATGTGACAAAAGAATTATTACATTCATTTCAGATTAGATTGTACTCTATGTGAAGCTGATGAAGTGAAATGTATAGATGGTCTTGTGTAAATATGAGATGTTCCAGTGAGCGAAGTAACAACTGCCAGCCTAGTTTAGGACCAAATGTGTATATTGCCTGAAGCCTTTTAAGAAAATAGTGCCTTGAGGTTGTAATTTAAACCTAGGGAGTAACAGCACATGCAACAGAGATGCATGCAACATGGATTTTGTCCTCATTGGAGGTTGCAAGAAGAGACAAGGCGGTATTAAGGAGGGACTACTAAGCCTATTGACCAATGAAAAAACACCATTTACAAAGGACAGGGACAGGAGCCAATTAAGATGGGTGGAAAGTGGGGAGAGCTTTATGCCCATATTTCTGCATACAGCATGTCTCGCAGCGCAAGCGCTGCCGAGGCGAGACATAATAATTCATAACTGCAAGATGTTATACAAGGCGCAAGGTATGCACACAAGGCTTCCTCTTGCTAACCTCGGTCCTCTCCCAAAGATTGCCTATTGTGCCAGACGGTGTCTAACGGTCACTTCCTTGCTATTTCCTGGACTAGGGTGTAGTATGAACAAATGCTCATATCACTGCTCATATGAGTGATGGAGACTCTGGGGACCACTCATCTGAAACTTGGTGCCTCAGGAATCTTGCTGCCAGATCCCGCAAGTCGGTTTCACTGTGGTACTTTTACAGTCCATGTAACCAGTGCTGACGAAGCTGATGCAACACAGTTTGACAAACAGGAATATAGCTACAACAGCAAACCATAGGAGCTGGAAGCGTAACCCATTTACCGTGGCGGGTTTAATGAGTGGGCGCAGGCCGTGTCAGCCAAAGGACGTGAGCTGCACTATGGAGGTAGTGCGCGCAACAGGCGTTAGCTGACAGAAGCATGCAACAGGTTAAAGGACAACAGACGGGGAAGGTAGAAGGGAGCTATGGCTTCAGATTTTTGTTTGCGGCTTTCATTTTAGACTTTTAGCTCATCTATTGCAGTCTGACAGGGCATTGGTTGGTTTCCATTATTATTGATGATTTCTGTTGGAGCTCTGGCTACCTGGCAAGGGTGGCTCCAGTAAGTAAACAAATGCATGGGTGTCTTGACCTTTTTCAATGAGCTGAAAGTAGCTGTGAGCTTGACCCCTTGGAGAAAGCTCTGACTGTAGATGCCTGTGACTGAAAATGCGACATGGTGCTCTGAAGTGGAAGATGAAAGGGTCACCAAAGGGGTTTAACAGCGGTCTCCTTAATGGAAACAATGCAATACAATGTAAGTAAACGATGGCTAGTGGTCACAGGGTGTCCTCTGTGCCACAGCAAAGAAGCAGTGACTCGCCATGGAGCACTTCACCCATTTCAGTGTCAAAGAGTAGATGTCAGACTGACTGCACTGCTGTCAATAAGTAAGGCCACTGGAAATATGTGAGTCTCAGTCTCTGGCATTTTATGCACCATGTTGGATTTACCATACATATTCCGTATAATCCAACACCTGCTGCATAAGTTAAAGATTTCGACAAAAAAATTAGTTTTTAGCACAAGTGAATCAAAGATTGCCCCAAAAAAAAAAATACTTTGGGCAGCACAGTGGCAGACACTTTGCAAATATTCACAGATCACCTTTTAGCTGCTGATTGCTGCACTCAGCACGTAAAGTGGTAATATTGTGGTGAAACAGATGTCAGCCCATATTAATGTACCTTAAAATGAAAAAAAATGCTAAATATAGGTGCCCCATACTGTGCTATATTACGCCGCATAATTTTTATTTTTGTGCTACATAATTTGGTCAACACTCAGGGGCGGCTCCTCTGTAATGGTGGATGAGCGTCGCCCCACTGGTCACGGCCAGTCACACAAAATTTAAATGATATTAAAACAAAACAAGAATTTTATTTTTCTGTTACTGGCTGAGGTGTGCTTGCATGTGGGGCTGGGCCGTAACATGACAGGGAGGAGTTTTGGCACTTAGAAGTGCGCATGTCAGTTTGACCGGCCATCTTAGGTGGGCACTTAGACAATCACACTTCTATTTCCACAACCCAGCTGTGTTGCATAGCCAGGTTGGGGAAAAGATGCAGGCTCCCAGGCACTGTCTGAGCAGCAGACCAGGCCACTCAGGCCAATCCTGTGTACTGCCCTCATAGCTTGAGTACAGCGTCTAGATTGGGTGGGGAGCCGGTGCTCTCCAAGAGACTGCTGGGAGTGAAGCATTGAGGCAGCTGTCGGGGCAGCGAGAGGTACGTTTTTTTAATACTATTTTTACACTCAATTACCCTATCCCTGGTTTCTCCCCTGCCCCCACACTTCTGTTGTGCGGCGGCCACCACTTTCAACACTTCTGCTAGATTTGGACCTCCATTGCTCCATAATTCCAGTGGCTACGATTATAAGCCACAGTGTTGTAGGTTTTGGAAGGCAAACCACAAAGATGGCATCTGTGACCCTTAAATGACTTTCAAGTTTGGCATCACTTTTGAGTGTAATTGGTTCCGGCTCACCAGAAGTAAAAATGTGTCACAAATCGCATTGCAAACCAATAAAGAGAGTGCCTAATGTAACCAGATCACAAAAGCCAGCGCAGAGAACTGCATTTTGTTGTACCATGTAGTGGGTGTAATTATAAACATGCGACGCTTGAAATAACCCTTGTACGCACTGCAGGAATCCATCAGATCTTTGATTTCAGAGGAGGAATAGAAAGCACACTTCCAGGTGAAGTGTACCTAATGCCGCCAGAGCGGCGACGCACAATGCCTGCTCCTCGGGGAGCCAAGGGTCCCATCCGAGGTGCGGAGTCAGACAATGGGCCGGGTTACAAAGCGACAATAGCGAGCATCGAACGCAGATCATTACCGACACTTAAGCGATGCAATCATTTCTATCCGAAATTGAAAATATAATGTGTTTTTTTTCTAGCTGTTCCTGGTCTCCTGCACTTGTGAGTAATGGTTTGTACAGTTTTCAGTATATATTGATGTTCTGAAACTCAGCTATTATCATCATTTCAGCAGGAATCACAAATGTATACACAGCCTGAAGGGTCCTAAACCCAACACGGAGCGGAACATTACAAAACAGAATGTTTTTCTATGGCCCCCTATCCAAGGTCTGACCTGTCCTGTTCCTTCTTAGTTTCAGGTGGATAAGTGTGGCTCACTGGTTAGAGGAGGCAGACCTGGAAGCAGAGGTCAACCCGGGACCAGGGTTCAATTCCCGGCTCGGCGGGGTCTTGAGTCCTAAAATGTCCATGGACTCGACAATTCTCGCTCTGGTGCCTACTCAATTCATGGGTTCACACTCTGCGACTCTGGGCAATAGCTTGCGTAATCTCCACAACGGCCCCTCGCGGTGGGATTCCTGGCTTTCACCTTGCGGATACCCTGCCGGGGTTATCTCACAGGGGAATACCAGGACGGGTTCCCTAAGCAAGCGCTTAGAAACCGCTTGGTGATTTGTGCTATATAAATTTCTGTACATTTACATCCGGGATAAGGGGAAGTGAGGGTGTCAGTTCCTTTTGGCTTGGCTAGCATGCCAGTGCTTAATTTGTAATAAACATAAGTGTCAGGGCCCTCATCAGGTGGCCACCACAGCTTGCACCACCCATTGCCAATGCCAGCTCTGCCAATGACATTATCAACACAACTACTAACCATCACACTACTACAAGTGTGACCTTTCAGACTGTTAGAGGCCCCCAAAGCTATAAGAATGGCTTGGGTGGTTGGTATTAGTTGTTTTGAATGTATATTGATTAAAAAACAACTGCTACTCTGCTCATCTTTTATTTGCACCAACTGTGCCACCATGTGGCAGCTGTCATAAGTGCCGGTGTTAAAAATTAAGTGCGGGTGCCGAGCACCTGGAAACCACTGGTTCAAATTAAACACTGGACTTGACCTTTTCCAATAAGCCACATGCAGTTTCGAGCTTGACCCAAGCGGGAAAATGCTGAGTGGTAAACAGTTCCTTCCATTGTAATCACACAGGGGCCATAACCACTGCAGTGAGCACACCTTTGACAAATTTAAGCTGTGAACTCTGTACTTCAAAAAGGACAGGGTCCAGGGCTCATGTATGGAGCAATTGTAGCTCAGAAGTTCGTATATGTTGATCATTGTCTTCAACTGAATGCCAGCTAATCTGAGATCATCTTGGTGGGTAAAAATACTCATCTGTGGAGTGAGAACTGGTGGTCACCCACCCTTGGCCTCCCGCCTGCCCCTAAGCAGACAGTTAAACATCTTGGCATATGGGTTGACTCTGCACTGACCTTTCAAGCTTGAACAAAAGCGGTAGCCGGAGTCTGCTTTGGGCTCTTACGGGTCTCAGACCACTGCTGGGTTTTTTCGATGCTAATACCCGTCAGGTTATTATCCAGGCCACAGTACTATCTATGCTGGATTATGCAAGCTCCCTGTACCTAGGGGCCAATAGAGCAGAGATACACCGCCTACAAGGGACACAAAATGCTGCTGCTCGGATGCTCCTCGGTCTGCAAAGAACCTGCTCTATTTCTGATTCCATCAGAAGATTACATTGGCTTCCAGTGGAGAAACATATCTACTTCAAAGCTCTTTGTATCTCTTATAGAATTATGAATTCCCAATCTCCTGACATTTTAGCTAATCTTCTCACGCCCTACACACCCACCTGCCCGCTGCGCTCTATTGGTCAGCACCTGGCGGTAATCCCTCGGGTAAAGAGAGCACGGGCAGGAGGGCGCTCCTTTCGTGCTCTTGCTCCTAAACTTTGGAATTCGCTCCCTGCGTGCATCAGACGCATCCAAAATCGCACTTCATTCCGAAAAGCTATAAAAACTGATCTTTTTATTAAATAATCCGCTCCGCTCCTCTTCTCTTCAATCTGTCTGCCCCTAAGTAATTTGAGATCAGCAGTGGAACGCCCCTTTGCTGGGGCAGCTATGTGCTCTACAAAACTAATAACATAACAAGAAGGAATTCCTTAACTAAACCTAAAAGGGCACTACTCTATCATAAAAAAGGCCAGTGTGCAGACTCATCAGGCAGACACAGCATCTCAGACACAGCTACTACTATAGCTGCCTTGTGTTGTGGTAGCGTATAAACCTGTTTGCATAGCATGTGAAAGGTTGCTTTTTCTATTCATGCAGTCAGCTGATTATGTACTGCTCCATGCAAAAAGTCTGTTTGAGAAAGTAAGTCAATACAGGTAAGTATATGTCAGTATAAGATTACTATAGTTAGCTAACCGTAGATATGCCGTGACATGATATAAAAGTATATCTCGCACGGTACACAGATGTGGATATTGATAAATAGTAGCTTTATACTTATCCATATATACTTTCTTTCATGATATTCTGGTTGTTTATATTTTGACCACAATTTTTTTGCAGGACTATACTTTTGTACTTGCTATTCTGACTTAGAAGCATGAAGCCATTTTAACGATATCGGACACTGCTAGCACCAATTAAGTATGCACCTTTACATCTGCACCCATCAAAGAATTTAGGCAATAAAAAAAATCCTCAAACCATATCAATTGACTGTGATAGTGATAAATGTTAGATTAGTCATCAGTGGTGTGGTTCTCCCCTATCTTTTTGCTCTCAACCCTCCTTTTTTGCTGACTGCATTTTTGCTGGCTTCAGGACTCTGCACACTATACCACTACGAACCAGTGCAAATGTGCTGGTGCTCGCTCCTTTAAACATGGTAAAATGGTTTACACCCAATTTGCACATTTAATTTACCTGTAAGTCCCTAGTAAAGTGGTACCACATCTCCTGAGAGCCTGTAAATTAAATGCTAGTAGCGTGTCTGCAGCATTGATTGTGCCACCCACTTCCGTAGCCCTTTTAACACGTCTCAGGCCTGCAATTGCAGCCTGTGTGTGCTGTGTTTAAACTGCCATGTCAACTGTGCAAAATAAGCTTTCCAAGCCCAAACCTTCCTTTTTAATACAAATAAGTCACCCATAGGAATGGGGGCGATAAGAGGAATATCCCAGAAGGGCTCGTCCTTCTACTTATGTATACATTCAGAAAAAGGATCCTGTCCGCTCTATGTGTGCTAACCCTCTGTAGGGTAGAGAGAAAGCTTTTGTCTTTCTTACATAAGCCACACCCACCAGGGTTGCCCCTTGGTGGTATGCTTTATTATAGATTTCATACCGTTCCGCTGCTAAGCGGGCGTGCTATGACATGCGAGTTACACTGGAGCACTGAGCGGTCTTCTCTTAATGATGAGAAGAACTGGAGCAGGAGGGTTTTCTTCATGCCTAATGGAAGGTTAAAAGTACCTGCCTAGTAGGGAAGTTAATGCTTGAATCCATCCTCCAGGTGATATGATTAAAAAGTGGGGAGAAATGTAGAAAGTGTAGGTTGCAATGCAATTTCCTTTCTATGGGTCGACATGTTTCAAGCCAATCCCCATGACTTTCCTTCAGGCCAAGGATTGAACTCCCTGATGCTACTCCTAAAGTAGTTTTAGTGCAAAGTGACTGCACACGCTCTGCAAGCTGATAAAAGGATTTTTAGCACCAACTTGGTGTTACTGCTTGGCAACTTGCAATATAAGAGAGGGTTAACCTGCTAAAGTAATGGCAGAACACAGGAGAACAGGATATTTATACTGGGTAATTAGACAGAGCATGCTCTATATGCTTTTATCATTTCCTTAACCTCTTGGCTGCTAGGCGTTTTCCCCCTCCTGTGCTGGGAATTACCATTTTGCTGTTTGCATGACGAGCTCAGCTCGTCATCAGCACATGACACCCGTGGGTGATGACGCGAAAGGGTTAAGAAATCACCTCTAAGTGGGAGTTCATGTGAACTAAAACTCAGTGCTTGCTAAGGTGAGGACATCTAGTTGAAGACAGTGGTCCCTGTGACATAAAACACAGAAGCACAACAACACACACAAACGTAACATAAACAGTACACACAAAAATGAGCCATGACTTTTGCATCATAAATCGTCCGGTGGCAAGTCTGTAGTCACACTCTATGAAACAGAAAGCATACATCAAGGCCATCATGTCATGCTTGCCGGAATGAGCTCACTCTGAGAAATAACCATGCCACATGGAAGCACAGTCTACATGCCTACTCACTGCAATCAGTTTATCACCAGCACCTTTAGGGCAAGGACGATAATATGCAGACCCCGGAGTAGTTCCTCTAGGTGAATCACCCGGGGGGACGCCTTGAAGTAGTGAGTATGGCAGAGCCGGTGTGTGCTCACGAGGCATGGAAAGCACACATAAAACATTCATTTTTCTGAAGGTATTTAAAAAGTAGGGACTTGTACTTTTATGTTTTACACATCCTATCAGAGAAAAACTCTTAAATTTGTTTTTTTCACCTGGGCAAGGCCTACCTCTTCTATAGAATAACATTGAAGTTACCATATTGAATTTAATAAGCTTTAACTTCCAAATGTGAGCAGGCAGACACCCTCGCAACCTGCAGCCCCATCTTAACCACCACTGAGCAAGGCATTCCCGAAGCAAGCCCTAACATCGTAAGTCTTGTCAACAGCGACCCCAATCACGACGAGGTGGAGTCCGCATCAGAAGCTCCACATCTTCCTCGGAAGCCGCTGGGGTCCAATGCATCCTTGACGCAGTACTTTGCATCACAAGCCCCTCATCAATTGCATACACGACAATAGTGCGGTACCTCGCATTGCAGCCTTGCAAATTCTCGGAACTAATGCTGCGTGATGCATCTCCAACCTGGACCTCGCATCGCCTCAGCTGCATGAAATATCCTTCAGGCGTGACTCCACAACTCTTGGCAAACCAGATTTAAAGTAATTTTTTTTCCAGTGGGCCTAACTGGGTCCCTGTTGTTGGGCTGCACTCCATCACGGCCGGCCTGAACTTGTGACTTTGTCCTGGTCTAGCACAACCATATTTCCACTGTTGGTGCTCTGTGCTTTTTGGTGCTATTTTCACTTAAATCTTTAAATCTTTAAAATTACAGTTTGAAGTGCTGCATAAATACTTTACACATTACCTATGTTACACCTGACTGCTCTATGCCAAGCTACCAGAGGGTTGAGCACAGGTTCATTTGGGGTTCACTTGTGCATCACCATGACAAGGATTGTAGTCACTGCTTTAGTAGGGTTTCATTGCCTCTCAAGCAGTAACCCAATTTATTACAATAAATATAAGAGGGTAAGCTACATCCCTAAAGCCACATATTGGGCAGCATCGAGAGAAAGCCCTTTATAATGATATTCAATACATTTCTGGTCAGTAAAATACCCAAGATGAATGGACGAAAAGTCTTACCTTCCAAGCACCTGTAGCATCTGTAAGTAACAAATTGGGTGCTCCTAGGTCTTTTTATGACTGTTTTTCTGTGGTAAACTATAAAAAAAAGTGCTGTGTTCTTCTGCATGGAAATTTCCTGTTTGGGATAAAAGATCCATCTATTTGTTTCAACCACCTCCCTGAATGTCCCTTATTTCCCCTTTCTTGAACTCTAGATTTCTTCGAACATCATTGCTATGTAATGTTTATAAAGGTGCAGCCAATGTTTTTCATTACTTCACAAGCCATTTTATGTACCAACAAGGGGTCGATTCTACTCGATGCCATATATTGCTTTTTAGTGCACGGATTTCTAACAATGTTTTAACAAAAATGACCCAAAGCAGAAAAAACTGTCAAAAAGCATCCACATCATAAATACATATTTTTTTCAGAGCATACTAAACAAGTGAAGTTTTATGTGAGAGCATCACTAGTGATCAATTTGAAGCCGAGTCTATTTTAGACACCCTTCCTCCGAATTGTTTATATAAATATATGTGAGTGTAAGAGCATTGGAATAGAAATGTCACTTACACGTTATTAAAGTAAGTGTCAATAAAAGATTTACTGGAAATATATTTCAATTTGCTACACAAACGATATGGATACGTTTAGGAAATCTAACTTCAGGGTGGACCGGTGCCTTAGCACCTATTATGTGTGGTTAACTAGTGATCTTAAAAAACAGCTACTCAACAAAAGATCTAAAGTGAGTATTGGATTATCCTCGTATGCTGGGAAATAATGACCATCTGAATCGACGATTGCCAAAAGTCTTTTTTGTCTGAGCACAAAAAAGAGATGTCCTAGAGATGTAGAGACGTATCTCTGAACAGGTTTGGGAAATTTTGCTTTCTGTCCATAAACACCATATATAATATGGCGATGGCAAACAGGACGAGCCAGACAGACCAAACTAAATATAGCGTGCCTTCAGAAACCTATTGGTTCCCTCACTTTAAATGAATACGGAATCTATTTTTGGCAAGTTACGATTTCCTTTTCTGCCCCTACAGTATGAGGGCTTAAATATTTGGGTGGGGGTGAAGAGTAAAGGGGGACAGGCCCTCACACTCTCTGTGAGCTAAAAAAATCTTATACTGTACACAGTACTGTAATTTTAACCTTTTAATCCATTTCACTTTAAAATCACTGCATTACTAGTATTTCACTTTCTCTGGCTATTCTGATCAGTCTACCTCGTTCCGCTGCAGCTGTATTGCCATTTGAGCAGAGGGCTGGACTGGAGCACTTCTCCTCACTTCTGTCCTGCTGCTCGCCCGGAAGTGAGCCAACAGTCTAGTCTGTAGGTGATGCTCTGCCCATATAAGCATATGGCAGAGCCAACCGGCAGCGGGTGTGCCGCTGGTGCACTGAAGGCGTGCCAAAAGCAAGCCCATCTGCACCCATCAGCGTCCAGGAGGCGGCCGGCGCCGGCCAGTCAGTCTTTTCCTTAAAAGATAGTGGACATATCACTCATTATGAACATAATGATCTGCTCGAATTCCAATGCTTTAACTGGATCGTTCCCTGTCCATTGCTGAGCCATCTAAAACATCTCTCACAAACAGTAGGACAAACTACCTTAAAAAAGTAGGGAATCTTAATGCAGTATTACTTAACACACGTTCTCTGCATAAGCAGAAAGATCACATCTATGATCTCATGTCAGATGAGGTACCTGATCTCCTATTTCTCACTGAGACCTGGTTGTCCGAGGCCTCAAACCCTACCATCTCTGAAAGGGAGGTGGCATTGTCATCGTTTCTAAACAGAAACTAGACTGCATACCTATCATGCTAGATAATATTGAGGGGGCAGAATGTTTAAGTTTCCTTTGCACACTATCCCCCCACCAGTGTATTGCTGGCATCCTATTGTATAGGCCAGAGGGTGCTTGGCAACTTTATCACCTTACTAAATGTAGTTGCCACCCAGCTAGCCCTAAGATACAACCAGTTCCTTCTCTTGGGGGACTTCAACATACATATGAATAAAACTCAGGACCCTTCAGCAATGTCCCTGTCTGACACCATTCGGGCATGCAGCCTGACTCTACTGTTATCTACTCCCACACACAACAAGGGCCACACTCTTGACCAGATTTTCTACAACGTTGAATTAGGGGTAGACCCCCCGCTTCCTGTCACATAGTCAGACTGCTTTCTCATTAATTTGAAAATCCCCAAATCAAACAAGGACCCTCCACCAAAAATGCCAAAGACAGAACAAAGTCAGAGACTGGAGACGCATACATATAATATCCTTCCCGGTGCTGACAGAGGCTCTTGAACTTTCCGTCCCGATACTAACTGATAACCCTGAAGTTGATGCCCTCTCTCTTAAATCCTGGCTATGGTGCAATATTGACGCTGTTGCTCCCTTGATCTCACGTCTATCAAGGAAGGCACACCCCCATGCCCTGGTTTAATGAATCTCTTATATACTTATAGAAGGCTCGAAAGGAAATGGCAGAAGCATTACACCCCTGAAGACAAGAAAACATATAAAACCACTTTGAAAACTCACTACAAGCAAGTGATAGAGGCTAGAAAAGATTTCCTCCAGGAAAAGATCGAACTAGCCTAAAACAAGGGAAAAGAAATCTTTAACATAGTAAAAACCTTCACTTCCCCAAACGCTACTAAGAAAGGAGCCCCGCTTTCAGCTGACTGGACGGAGCAAGTGGCTCTGTCCTTTTACAATAAGATCACTGTATTTCAAAATTCCTTTGACAAACAAACAGCAAAGGATCAGATCTTCCTGAAATGCAAATGGACGAGTCACTCAATTACCTCAAAGGCCTCAAGTCTGGATCCCCAGTGGATTCTTGCCCTGCTAAATTATTAGCACCTCTTGCACCTACAATCAATCCAATAGTCAACAAGGTACTTAAACTATCCCTCTCATCAGGTATAATGCCACATATCTGGAAACAGGCTAAAATCCTACCCTTGCTAAAGAAGCCGACTGCTGAATATAAAGACCCGCCAATTACAGGCCGATCTCCCTCCTTCCCGCATTATCTAAGGTCCTAGAGTAATATGTAAACAGCGTACTCTCTGAGCACATCGAAGACTGTAAATGGTTGCATGCCTCACAATCTGGCTTTAGTACATAGTATAGCACAGAATACGCTTTGTTGGAAGTGACAGAGCAAATTAAGGAAAAAGTAGACCAGGGAGTTAGGGCCATCTTAAACATACTTGACCTGTCAGCAGCTTTCGCTACGGTCCCACATGAGAGGGTTCTTGACAGACTACGGAATGTGGGCATGGGTGTGACTGCTCTGGCCTTGATGACCTATTTTCTAGGTTTAGAACATGTGAAAGTTTGGATGCCACATGAACGTAGGAGTACCCCAGGGATCTATCCTTAGGCCCACCCTCTTTAATGTTTATCTGTCACCACTTGCATCATTAGCTGAGAAAGAGGGTGCTAAGATTATTTCCTACACTGACAACATTCAACTGGTTTTTACATGCAAGAGAGGAAACAACTTTGATGGAGACAATATTAGATCCTGTCTCACAAAGGTATTTAACTGGCTCAAAACATATCAGCTGAAGTGTAACTCAGATAAAGCAGAAGTTGTGTTTTTTGGCCAACCCTCTGTGTTCCACTGGAGTACTTGATGGCCGGATCAACTGTCCCCTCCCCTCCTAGCCCAGAAGAGGGCTAAAAACCTAGGCATTATCATCGACAATGCCCTTTGTATGGGTCCACAGGTCCAAGCGCTAGTTGGTTCCTGTTTCGGCACACTTCGTATGTTAAAAGGAAATCTCTAACTGCTACCTCTGAACAGTATAAAAACTGTGGATCAAGCATTGGTGACATCAAAATTAGACTATGCCAACAGCCTATACCTGGTCCTGCCTGACTACCTTCTTCAGCATCTGCAAGTGGTGCAAAACGCTGAGACTAAGGGCAATTTTAAGGCCAAAGCCCAGAACGCATATGGCGCCGGTTCTGAAATCACTGCACTGGTTCGTTATGAAGGAAAGGATCAAATTCAAAGCCTTTGTAATCCTTTATAAGGCACTTCACAGCATTGGTGCGAACTACCTTAACAAACGGGTCAGTCGCTACAAGCCAACAAAACGGTTCAGTCGCTACAAGCCAATAGGGTCCTTGAGATCCTCAAATGTCGATGTTGTTTACTCTCCCAAAATTTGCCTAGCTTGTAGGGGAGGCAGATCTTTTGGGTTCCTTGGGGCCAAAACATGGAACAGTCTACCAGCCTCACTGAGAGCCACAGCAAACTTTTCTACGTTCAGGAAACACCCTAAAACATGCCTTTTTAAGAACTAATTCTCCTGTAATTCTGGCCTGCCCACTGTCCAGTCCCAGCGCCATGACACTCTATTCTGAGTAGCTGTGCGCTGTACCAAATCCACCCCATTCATTCATATAGAATGTATTTGGAAATGTATGACACTCAATTTCAAATAGAAACAACTTTAAAGGCAAGACTTCAATTGATTTATCAACACGTCATCTTCTAGAGTTAAATGATAGATATAAAACTATAAAAAAACATAGTATTTCCTTCCTTTGAAATGCACAGAGAGTCATTCTTAGGAAAAACTAATAGGTTCTATGCCACTCTGCAATGAGCATCTGACTAGAATGATTCATGTATTTGCTTTATTCTCGTTTGCCATTGAACTTTTTGTGAAATGTTTTACCTCTCCTTTAGATGTAGGCAATTCAGTTAAAACTATAGCTAAAAGTACAAAACAAACGGTAAGCTTTAAAATACATCTTCATCAGCTAAATGGCATGTTCAACCACTCTTTTAATGACCATATACAGGGTTAACAAGGAATTAATCTGCAATACTGTGAAACTCTGGATTTGTGTGCTCAGGATTTGAGGACATAGTGGATATGAGCAGTACCCTTAAACTGGAACAATTGAAAGTCTTAAGCACAAACGGCCAGGCAAGGTGCCCCTCACATGGAAACTTAAGGGTCCCCAAACAGTTTTTTGCATACATAGGCCTCATCAGTCAGGTACAGTGCGAGTTCTGTGGTACAGCAAGCACAGGACCCACGTCTGGCCATACTAGACTAGACTGGGTGCCCACTACTATGAACAGCAAAGTCAGCAAAGTCAAGAAAGGGTCGCTTGCATTAATCTAAGCTACTGGTGATCACTCAGGCTACATTCTAGTCCATCATTTTTCACTCACTGTGTCATGCTAGACAGAGACAAACCATAAACAAATCAGCTCAGGTCCCACTCTAATAGAAAGAGCCCAAACTGCCAGGCCTGGCGCATGCCCGAAGAGAATGCGAGCATCCCTAGACTGGTTACGACTTTCCTCATTCCTCATAAGTGACGTAGAGCTTGAGCCCTATGGCAGAGCAAACACAGGGCATAGCAGTCACACGTAGGGTGTCTACTGCAACAAATAGCAAAGTGATGGAAGGAATGCTCGAAATTAGCTCAGCCACTTGTGATTGCTATGGAACACATAGTAGTCCATCATTTGTCTTCCACTGTGCCACTCTAGACAGAGATCAACCATATGCAGATCAGTCTTTGTCTTGCACCAATAGGAACAATCCAGCCCAAACTTTCAGCCAGGTTCCCTCCAGATGGGAACACAAGAATCCACAGACTTGTTTGGGCCTACTTAGGCCTCGTCAATAAGGTATATCTCGAGTTATGTTACAAAGTGAGCATTAACTTAATCTGGCCATTCATATCAGTCTTAAGGCATCTACTGTAACAGTCAGAGAAACGATCAACATGACTGTCTCCTACAAATTCCACTCCCATCATCCTTAAGACAGCAAATATAATGGATCCACATATGTCCACTAATATTGGTCTCTGCAGCTGGCAAGTGGAGCCAAGATCCAAAGGCCTCATCCTTGGAGACCTTGAGAGCTCCTTTAAGTCCCTACAGACTCTACAGTAGGCTCCCTGTTTGGCAAGTTAGTATCAGCTTTCGAAGTTTACAATAACACACAATCTATCAAACACACAATCTTTTGAGATGTGCTTCTCTTTCAGACAAGCTAGCTCCTAGGACATGTGAACGACCTTTCAAACTGCATACTGAAAAGGGTTTTTATTTATTTTTTAATTTCCCTCCTGTACAAGTATTTCACAACCTTTACAAACATTCTCTGACTGTGAATTATTTCCCTAGGAGTTATAGCCTATAAACAGTATTCTCATTACATTTTATGTCTAATAATTACATGGAAAGAACATACATCGTTCATCTGGCATTTCAAATATCCCTGTATAAAGCAGATTTTTGATCTTCAGCATGGTCAGCCAGTCATTAATTACTGAATGTTTAATTAGAATGTTTGTTAAATGATTTGGTCTCTTTCTAGATATTTATATATTAACGGCATCATTCGTAATACAGTTGGTCATCTTTTACTATCACTGTGCACCCAGCATTCATGCATGGATCTTTATTATACTATATAGCGATACAAACCTTGACCAGTTTCTAACGCAAGGACTATTCACTTCCAAAATGGTGGTTTCCTACAGAAAAAAATAACCACATGAATTTATAAATAATCTGATATTATTATCAGAACTGGGCATAACTTGTCTAATTCTCTATAGCATAATCAAGCAGAATTACCCAAACATTCTGCAAGATTACACAGAATTATGTGAGAAGAGTAATTCTGCATATAGCACTGTTTTCTTAGCAAACAAATTTCCCCATATGGAAATAGTGCTAAATGCAACAGAGCATGAATAGCGAGGGAGCGTGGACAGATGAAGACACAACAGCCCCTTCATCACTAATGGAAAAATCCAGGAAAAAGCTACAGATGAATACTACATTTTTTAATTGTGACTGCTTCAATCTATTCACCTACAATCTTTAGCAA
The DNA here is from genome assembly GCF_964263255.1 of Lissotriton vulgaris. Classification (NCBI taxonomy): domain Eukaryota; kingdom Metazoa; phylum Chordata; class Amphibia; order Caudata; family Salamandridae; genus Lissotriton; species Lissotriton vulgaris. The sequence continues at coordinate 1,477,806,435 of NC_141685.1, forward strand.
AACAAAGGTCTTTTAGAGTTACTGGGCCTTCGGCCTTTTTCATAAAATGGGGGGAAAACACTAAGCATGGCAAACGTGTATGCACATTTTAAAGGCATACATGTTCCATTTCACAGGCGTGGCCTGTGTACAGGAGATAGGCTTGGATGCACAGCCTGCAGCAACTTTCCTTCCACGCATGTTAAAGTAACAGAAATGCTTGCTTGTTTCATTGGTATTTATTGGGTCCGAAAACAAGTTGAACAGAAATTCCAGGATTTCAAGCGGGGATTTTACGCTACCTGCCTAAAGCAGATGGATATCTGCCCAGCCATTGGCCAATAATGGAGGAAAACATGCAGAAGCAACGGTGATAACTCTGTACACTGTATGTTGTTCCCCATTCTTGACCAAAAACTCAAAACTGCATGGTAATAGCGGGGTGATCCTGCATGGAAACAGTAATTTGGGGTGCAGATGTATCACGTACCATTAGCATGCTACCTTTGAATGGGCCCACTCCATCTATACGCCATATAGAGGGGATGGTAGAGTTCTGCTGAGGTCACTCCTCCCCTCAACATGATCATTGATGCATATTGAACTGGGCTTGTTAAAAGCATTGCTTCTGCACTGCTCTAGCTCATAGAGGTTAAATATGTATTTCAAATTCACAAAGTGAATTTGTGCACCTAGTAAATCTGAATATCTTGCATTTCAAACATGCATCTGCCCCAGTGCAAACACTGCGACCTGCAGCCAGGCCCGGACTGGCAATTTCGGGCACCGGGAAATCCCCCGGTAGGCTGGATGGGGTGGGGGCCGGTTTTGTGACAGGGGGGCCGGTTCTGTTGCTGGGGGCCGATTTGGCCGTGTCGGACCGACCCTGCAAACAAACCTAGCATTAACTTCCTTTCCTGCTCACTGCCGCCTGCCCTGAACATAATGATTCTCTGCATAAAATGCTGGTGCTGTGACGTGAGCAGTGATCTGACCCGCCAGCCGATTTCATTTCATTTAAGCCCGACTCGTTATAATTTAAACCCCACCTGACCATGTGATCATGATGACCTAGCTGCTCACTGATGTCACCCCCTCCGCGTCTGCGCACAGCGATTTTAGTTTAGTTCAGCCTTAGGGTGGGGTCTGCTGCCTGGTAATGCTCATGCGCAATTAAAAGTAAAAGGGCGCGTGGCTCTGAGGCAAGGTCAAGGAGGAGGCAGGCATCGCTCGCTCTCAGAGGGCAGACACTGGACAGACCACATAATTTAACCCCCTGTCTGCCCCCCGCAGCCACAGGTGAGTCTATTTACGACTGGACCAGGGGAAGACCTCGGAATCGGACTCGGTCCGGTCCCGGACCTCTGATCCAAACGTATGCCTGATACCAGGCAGGTTCTGAAATGAAACGGCCGTCTCCAAAAAGTGTATGAATCGCCTGCCCAGTCAGTGCCACAACACCGAGTGACGTACACTCGTCTAAGGCAAGACATCCCCTGCCCGCCAAACCCCACTTCACACAATTACCTACTCGCAGATACCCACAGCCCAAGGAGGGAGGGCTATGGGTGAAAATAAATCCCAAGGTCGTTAACCCTGTCCTCTCCTCAAAATAGGCCCGTTCCAGTAAAGAGTGAGAGCGCTCTGTCCAGCGCTTGGATGAAGTGCTTATGACTATTTTCAGAGGCCCTACCGAAAAGGATCATTCTGTCCAAGCAAACAAAACAAGGGGCCCTTACCCTGGTCAGACCTTTAAACTCTTGCATGTGTAAAAAACAACAATTAACGAGCAATGCTTAAGAACAAGTCCAGGGCAATACACAGCTGAAGTATACAATTGCCCAATGTAGACAGAAAAACAATTCAAATAATTGCAGGGAAACTGAAAGAGCATCAGTGGGAGCAAACCGCAATTCGTATTAGGTTTCATTTTCAAAGCGCTCTAATCTATTGAAACGATTTATGACTTTCCTCTGACGAGGAAGCCACTGCTCTCACACGATGCCTCCGTGTATTCGCTCCTCTGACTGTACCCCGGAACCCAGGGTTAGTGGTAAATCCAGTGATGGTTGTTGATGACTACGATTACTTATGTACTCTCAAAGATCCCTCCATCCGTCACCGAGGAGCCACACAGCCTTCCCTCATCACTGCCTACTCCATCCACCACCCCTGACCCCACCTCTGTCCAGTTCATCTTTGCCTCCGTTTCGGACTTCTTCTCTTGTCTCCAGCATCCTCCATCAATTTACATTGACCCTCTTCTCGTCTCTCGCGCACACGCCTCTCTTTGTCTTCATTCTCATAATGTTTTTGCTTTTCCTTCCTTTCTTTTCCTCCCTCTCCTTCCTACATCGCTTCTCCTTCGCTCCCACTTGTAAACTGTTACTTATCGTCCCTCCCCCTGTCTGTCTCTACTTCTCTTCCTCCATTCTCTCTTTCCCTTTCACCACATCCCTTTCTGTCTTGCTTTTTCACTCTTCATTTCCTTCTTCCCTGTACCGTCCACCTCTATCCTCCGCCTCCACCCCTCTGGTTCTCTCCACCGTTATCGTCTTCTCCCTCCTCCGCCGCATCTCTTCTCCCTTCTACCATCAATGTAAACACTTTCTTTTCTCATAAGTGCATTTCCTTTGTCCCACCCCTTACGTCCATCTCCTCTCTAGTCTTATTTCTCTCACACCCCTCTTTCACTCCACCCCCCTTCCTTTCTTCATACCTCATTCCTTCTCTCACTTCCTTTCTCTGTCCAGTCCTATCCCTCACTCCATTTTCCCACAGGTGCTTGCTGCCTCGTTTCCATCTCACCCCTCACCTGCCCTCTCTTCTCTCGCTCCATTTTCCTGTGCCTGTTTCACTCCCTCTAACTCACCCCTTCCCTTTTCCCTTCCCTGCCTAATCACACTCTCTCTCTCTCCACTGCCCTTTTTCTCTCTCCCCTCCCTCGCCTTTCCTCCTCATCCTCTCTGTCTGGCTGTGTGTGTGTGTGCTCATCTCCTCCGAACCTCCTTTCTCTGACTCCCTTTTCTTCGCCCTGCTTGTCTTTCCTCCCCGCCCATTTGCACCCTTCCTCACGACCCCCTTCCCGTCTCCCTAGCGGCCTCCCACGGCCAGTGCCACTCATGCCCTCTGCCTGGTCTCAGTGGCTGCGAGCTGCTGCAGTCTGTACCCATTGCTGTCTGTCTTTCCCTCACTGACCTCACCCAGTCAGGGCTGAGCCCGTCACTCTCAGGCTTGGCTGAGAGTAGGGTGCACATTTGCACTGGACTCCTGTCTGCAGAGGGCCCGCACCCCGACACTCTGGGCTGGGGGAAGGGGTGATGGCTAAGTTTGCGCTGCCGCCCTTCAAGCCCGTGAACATTTGCACGTTCTGCCTGAATTCAGTCTTTAGCCAGCCAACATGGTCAGGTGTCCCCTCAACCCAGCCAATGTGGTTTCACTTGCTTGCAATATTTAAAATGTTAAATAATACTTGTGAGAAAATGTATTTGGTACTTTGGCTAATGGTGCTCGAATAAATTATTGGACACGGGGTTAGGGCACAGAATTAAAAAGTTTGAAGACCATTGGTCAGATGATAAGTTGCTGAGCTTTGAAATCAACACCAAACGTATGACGCAGTTCAAATAATTCCTTCCCTCTCTGTGCCTATAATTGCAAATCAGTGCACCTGTGTAATGCGCGTATGTGTACAATCCAGTGTACTGTGCAGAACTCTAAACATGTTCCAACCCTTCCCCCTCAGCCCGTGCACATGTTGCATCCTGGCAGACGCCTTTAAGCACTGACTGCACAGCTTTTCATCTGAGCTGCTGAGCACAGGGGACATTGTGGTAAACACGGCTTAGTGGGTTAATGCATGTGCTGGTGAGCAGATCGCTATGTAGGGGGACAGATTAAGACATTTCAGAGGGTTAATGTAGCTGCTTTGAAGCTCACTAACCTCCAGGTTCCAATCCGGTAAAATAGCATAGAGGTTAGTGCACCTGCTGCAGAGTACCAGCAGGGAACAGACTTTAAGTCAGCATATATCAAAGATTTTAAGTGGACAGTCCTTAGCTGGCCCTACGATTCTAAGGTCCCTAACTTTACAAGCAAAAATACTGGTCAGTTTCACAAGAATGACTGTAAAAATACTCAGTCAGGGTGATCTAGGTCACCCATGCAGCCCCGCTTACATTTCACATTTTACTTATTGCATTCCTTATGAGTGTTTGCTTTCTCCATATGTGTTTCTGTAGTTTTTATACAGGGTATGACTCTTGTACAGTGCATATTGTGAACTGATCTGACTCTAGGCTTATGAGTGAGTTCAGGTTGTTGGTGGGTGTTTACAAAGGAACACGATTGATAACTCTGCAGCTGAGGTTGAAGAAGAGTGGGTTTCTTTCAGTTCCTGTCAGTAGGTTATACAGGTATTCAGACTGAATGCACATCCCATCCTTGGCCTCTCCGCAGAGCGCACAGAGCGATGGTCTCATATGTTGCAATGATAACTGTTGGGAAGTGTGTGAAGGAAGTACACAGCTGTCAAAATATAGACCGTGCCAAAGGAATAGAAATGAAATGCTTCCAGGTGTGTGCGTTGAGTGTGGCAGGGAGGGTAGAGTGGAGAAGGTAAAAACAGGTATGTGCAGAAGGTAAGAGTGAAAGGAATGGCGCAGAAGAGGAAAGAGATGACACTGTTTTGCTACTACGTGAAGAACAGAATGTTAGTTCCTGTGTTTTCAGCCATGCCCTTCCTTACATAGACCACGACTCTTGGAAAATAATTCTAATTCGACTTCTTTTACCACATCCCTTCTAGAGACCCCTTGCTGTTTTTATCCTACTTGAAGCACTCTGTATGTACATAGTACACTAATTAAATGCGTCTGTTGTCCATATGCGTGCATAACCCGCAGTCAGCAGGCTCGATTCCTCATCTGACGCGTTTTCACTCATGCTGTAGCCAGCTGCAGGCTGCAGGTTCAAATCCCAAACCCACGAGCCGCAGTCTACCCTACAACAGTGGGTCATTGAGTGTACCCAGTCCCTTTCCAGTCTTTTCATTTCTCTCAGACTCATTATTCTCATGCTCCTCATGGTCAACAACTTCATCCTTCTTACACAACTACAGTATATCTAATGTCATTTGCTTGTGCCTTTTAAAGGAAAATAAAGAAGAGAAAAAAAATCAATAGCGAAAAAAGAAAGGGATACAAAGGGGAGAAGGAAGTGAAAGAGAAGCTAGGATGGGAAAGAGTCGAAGGCAGAGGAGACAAGAGGAAGAAGTGAGAGAAGGAATGGAATAAAGTAATGGGATGAAAGGAAGGAGGAACAAGGGTAAGGGAAGGAGAAATGAGAGAGAGTTAACAAGGATAGAAATTAAGCAAAGAATCTTAGGTGATCATGGAGAGATGGTAGGGAAGAGTGGTAGGGAAGAGTGAAAGGGAAAAGAAAGGAACACAATGGAATGAGAGGGGAGATTATATTTAGAACATGGGTTATAAAAAAAGGAGAGAGCATGAGGATAAGAACTGAAAGGATAAGAGAGCAGAGGAAAAAGAGGAAAATCAAATGGCAAAAAAGGTTTAAGAATGGAGAATTTGATATCTGAGTAAAAAGCGTATAAGGCAGGATTAGGAAAAAGAGTAGAAAGGGAAAGAAAGGTAACTGAGAGAATGCCCTTCTTTCTGGGAAAGAACACGTTTAAAAAAAAGCATAATAAACAGCTTGATGAAGATTATTGAATCTGACTGAAAGTACTTGAACAGGAGTGAATGTGAAGAAGCCAGGGACATCTCATAGGAAATGTGTTTAATAGCCAAAGTAGTGCAGTCAGAACATACTATTATATCTTGCAGTTGCATTTTATGGATATAGTGGTCTTGTTCTACCTGGTGCTCCTCAGTGAGACACTAGATGCCACCCCCAGTGTATTTATTAAAATGCAAACAGAAAATAAGATACAAGTCAGTACTTGTGTCTATTTTTGGTGCTCTCGTAAAAAATGTCTATGGGTACATATGAATGGGTGGGTAACCAGGTGCTCTTTAAGGTCATCATCTACTATTTACTGTGCTTTCAAAGTTGATACAAATGAATATGTAATGAAAAATGTGCTGTAAAATTCACCATTTTTGTCTGTCTTTTTCCCAAACCCCCCTAGTAGCGGTCGGGCTCGCTGCGCTCGCTCGCTAAGCTCGCTCGCTACGTGCCGTACGGGGGCTGGTCTGGGAAAATTTGCCAGGGCTGCTTTCAGTTCCCAGTCCGGCCCTGCCTGCAGCATGCAGGGATCGTGGCAGGTATGGATTTCAATACAACATATCCATAGAGCGATGCACTGAAATCTGTGCCTGCCTCACCTCTTGACCTCCCATCACTGTCTTGACCTTGTGTAGGACTACAAAAGGGTAAGAGAAGTACAGACAGTGTTCTACAGATCTCAGACTCCAAGAACACGAAATTCATAAGTGGAGAAGTATTCTGTAGTTCGGGCCTGATATTCCAAAGGGATTTTGACATTCTGTGTCTAATGGAAAATGCATTAGGACATATGGCCCAAAATTTCCGACTCTTACATTGAAGTGAACAGGGTATTCGATGTACTGGCATAGATCACGCCCCTTAAGGCCTGTATGTGGAAATGTGTCCCCATGAGATGGGGAATAGGTGCCTGCTGACTTCCGGGGTCGGACTGGGACACATAATTGGCCCGGACATCAAAATAATAGTAGCCCCCATTAGAGAATTAGATAGCTAAAAAAGTGGCCCATGATTGCAAATTGGGGCAGTTTTGAACTTGTAACGACATACAGGAAAAGTGTTTTGTGAGGTATAGAAGATTGCATGGATTTGAACTTGCTGCAAGCAATTTGTTTTTTAATATCAGGGAACTCAACAATGAAAACATCCCTGCAGACCACAAAAAGGCTCCCAAACAGCGAAACAAACAGCTCAAACACTGGCATGTCAGAGATGCTCATTGAGCACTACCTGATTGCCCTGTGGACCAGTCCTACCCTGCTCAAATCTCCAAAAAAACAGAGTTCATGGAAGCTCATTCTTAAAAGTAATGGATAGATTCCTGCTATTAAGCTGTGCACAGACATCTGGCCAAAACTTTGAGGCAGAATCTGTGCAGTAGAAGTCAATTACACTGATCACAGGTGCACATTGTATATAGAGGTGGGCTGAACAGAAGGAGGTTTACTCAGCAGAATTATACAAAGTTACCGAAAAACTCTGCGAGATTCCACAGAGGTCCAAGATGCAGCAGAATTCTGTTCCGGTGAGCTGCTCGCGCTGATTTTCAGTGCTGGAAGCTTGTCGTGCTCTGTAACATCAGCACGAACTGCACCATACCGTGCACCAGAGGGTGCTTCTTCTTTCTGCCATTCGTGCAGATTTTCCACTCCAGCTGCAGTTCCGCAACGCAAGTGGCTACTTTCTCAATGCAAGCGGTGGAGACCTGCTACGATTGCTCACATTGAGAAAGCACTTCTTTTTTCTGGCTCGTCAACTTAACGTTGCAAAGTTGTGCATGAGAAAAACTCCGCTATGCAGTGGTTAGCAGAGTTTATGCCAAAGTCCAAGCTCCAAATGGAGTGCGGAGTGGGCAAAACTCTGCAAACTTCACTGGAGGAGTGAAGTTTACCGTCCACCCCTAATCGTAAATTGATACTTTCGGGTACTACAATTTCAGCCATACTTTCGAGACAGACTATGGGTGTCTTGCAGGTATAAAGCATGAGTTTTGCGAATCTGGCCCATTGTGCTTAAACCGATGCTTAATAAATGAATTGTTTTATAACCTACTCACTGGAGCAAGGCATTATTTTACCTTTCCGTTAATAAAGCATGAAACCAAAATGAAATATTTATGTGATAGAAATATGGGGCATTCGTATTAATAAACTAACTTTAGTCATAATAGAAGGATAGGAAGCTGACCTGGCAAACTGAAAAGCGACAACAAGGGTTGCAGCTAGCAACTAAGGATCACTTGTGCAAAGGCTTTTTGTGGTCACAGTTTGTGAATGCAGAAGGCTTTTTTACATGTACAAAGCCCTTTTTGCCATTCAGTAACATATTACCAAATCTAAAATTGGGTCTGCGATTCAGTATTAGACAGGGGTGTGTTTAGGGTGTCCCTTCCTAATAACAAATTGCAGTGGTATGTGTGATTGTTTTGCGACGGAAATGCGGTCGCAAAACATTCATATTTTGCCACTTACTTCAAGTAGGTGGTAACCCATTCGCAAATAAAAGGGATCCCCAAGGGACCCCTTTCTCTTTGTGCATGTTTGTAAAAAAAAGAATTTAAATAAGGAAAACTGGGTGCATTAAAAAATTGCTTCATTTAAAAGCAATCACAAAAATGGTGGTCTGAATACCCCCATAGGCCACCATCCCTTAGCGAGTCCAATGGGTCGCAAACTGAGACCTGCCTCATTAATATTCATGAGGTAGATCTATTAGAGACCCATGGGAAATCACAAAATGTGTCAAAGACACATGTGTTTATTAGTGTTTGCGATTACCAAATAGCGAATCGCAAAACTTTGCTATTTGGTAATCACAAACTATTGCTTTGGTACATGTGGCACTAAGTTGCCACAGTGTGTTTCAAATGCACTTGCTGGGTTTGCAGAATGAAAATGTGGACTCGAACAATTCAATTATATAACATACACGACCCTTTTCCTCTGACATACCAATGAAGCCTGCTCTATATGAGAGTCCATGGTAGAGCAATGTATAGCTCTCAAAATGTACTCCCCTGCCTTTATCCAGGGGCGCAGCTTGAATGATTACTTTTTCATGACCATTTATTCACTTGACGTCATCATGCCATATGTCTTAGCCCATGTTCATTATTCGAGACTGTCTGCACCACCTGCCGTGATTGTGCCCTTTCATTGTGTTTAATTAGAACATTTTAATTGTGTATTCAGAATGAAAATATGGACATTTTCAATAAAGGTTAAGAACTCGACAGAGGAAGTAACCCAATAGTCTCACATTTAGAGGGTTTAAATATGCAGTTTCTCTTTCGATCCCAGTAGCACTGCCCTTCCCCACTGGCCTTAATCATTGTGGATGTTTGTGCCACGTTCTGCCTAATGTGGACAGAGTCACCTTGCAAAACTCTTTTTGCCAGTTTGATTAAAAAAACACCACTGTGGACGCCAGCAACACTGATAGAATGGCATGAGAATTCATTTATTTATGGTTTTTTTGAGTCCTCCATGACCCAAGAAGCATCCTGGTGCTAAGGGAAATGGTGGCTAGAAAAAGAAGCATAACACCAAAATACTGCGAAAAGCAAGATAGATAGGCATAGATACATCAAGGTAAAATCCGCTCGCAAAGGGGGGAGATTCTCAGAATCTGCCCCTTTGCGACCGGTATTTTTGCATTTGGGATGCATCATCCCAAATGCAAAAATCGCAAATAAAGAAATTGCGAAATTGTGATTACTTGCATTTAAGGAATCTCAAATTGAGATATCTTAAATGCAATGCGTTAAAGTTTAAAAAATAGCGATTTCGCTAATAGGGCTCGCAAATTACCATGAAGTTGAACTTAATGGTAATTTGCAAAAACTTTGAAAAATGCACTAAAGTGCATTTTTCAAAGTTTCATGTTGTGCACAGATCAATTTCAGGGGTGCAACAGGGTGTCCTTTGGACACCGCTGCACCCTTGAAATCGCATTCTCAATTTGCGATTCGCTAATTGCGATTTGCAAATCGAGAATGTCCTCCCATTCATTCCTAGGGGTCTCTAGGCCCATAGGAATGAATGGGGAGGTATTCCTTAATTGCGACTCGCAATTTGCGAGTCTCAATTAAGGAATTTTAAGAAATCGCTATTTTTTTAGTGATTTTTTCATGCATTGCATTTTGCTATTCCTTAATAGCGAATCGTTATTTTTCGCTATTAAGGAATAGCAAAATGGGTTCTTGATGCATCTGGGGGATAGTGTAGGAGATGGAACCTTAAAAAAAGTATGAGTAACCGTCTGCGATAACAAAGTGCCTGCTTATGAGTTTGGGGGACGTGATAATCAGTCACAAACATGACGGATATCCCGTCAGCCGTATTACAAGTTCCACAGGATATAATGGAATTGTAATTTGTCAGACAGGATTTCGGTCACATTTGTGATGTAGTAACCCTCTCTGCCAAACTCCTAATCATACCCAAACTGAGGTAATAAATGCTACCATCTGCCACACAGTAGCATCACGGTTTGACTAGTTACAAAATGGAAGCTGAGCACTCACTCTCCCAAAGGTGGCATACTTTATCATAATCACTCATGTTATGATGTGGAGGCATGAGTGGGATCAACTGGGATCTCCTACAGGTTTGTAAGTACGACCTGTTGGATGGTGTGTGGAAGTCACCTTCTCAATGACTCTCTAGCACCAAGTAGGAAGATGCTAAAAGAGTGAGGATTTAAAAAGAGTAAGAGACCAAACATTGCAACTAAAATCACCTACTGGCTGACACAATTGATGCATTCTGGTTGCCAGGGAGTGATAATAATATATCAACCATGAAAATTGTTTAACTAGTTCTTTAGAACGAAGGTCCCAAGTAAACATTTCTCATATTGTCTTCCTGATTCCTACAGGTGTCCATATGGTAAGTGTATGGTGGTGAAAATCAATATACTGAACCCTACGTTCTGGGAATTGATAGTCATTATATCCACCAATAGCTAGAACTACAATAAGTGGGATTGAGACAATGTAGAACAGCACTGTTGAGATTACAAATGTTGGAGGATGAACTGACTATGTTCCTTTTGTCGTCATTCTTAAAAGTTATAATCAGATAGAGGATCACAATGAACTAATTTATAACAATCCTCCAAGTCACTGTAAATTCTTTTAATCCATTCCATTTCCACTTTTATTGTACTTATATGAATTAAGACAATGTTTTTTTAAAACTTTTTATGGAAAAAATCTTTTTATAATATGATCTGTTTTTTACTGTGCTTTTATGGTTTTTATAATCAAAATCGAATAAAGCAGTTTTTGACTTTGACTTTGACAATAAGTGGGTTACTAAAAAAGGCAGCTGTGACAGGGGCAAGGTTGGTGATAGTAGTCGGAAAATGTACCTGCCTGGAGACCTTACATCAGAGTGGGCGACTGATTGCAAGGTTCAACTCAGCTTATCATGATGCAAAAGATTATGGCATGCTAATGGCTTGGCTGAAAGAGCGAAGGGGTGTAACTGGAACTGCAGCTGACTGCATTTAATCGTTTCATTCCAACACCAAACAACAAATATGAATTAACATTTTGTGTCATATGAGGAGACCTCAAGATCGGCTCTCATCCTCCTTTTCAATATCTGCAGCTTCTTGAGAAGTACCAGATACAATTCCTAATGTATGCCAAACACACTCAAATCTGATTCTAAAGGGGAAATAGAAAAGTAAAGTAGGTCAAAATCGCCACAAGCCTGGACCACCTATTTCATTTGCAAAAGAGAGTTCCCTCTGCATTAACCGAACTAAGGAAAGATAATGCTGCATGGAAGATCAGAACCCTAATCTCTGATAATCAACTGACCTCCAAATAATATAATCTCCTGTGTACCTTCATCAATGTAGGGAACCTTGGAGTTCTATTTGCCAGAGTTGTCATTCGCTTCCCTAGTAATCAGAATTAGAATTCAAAAGTGACATCTGCAGTCCTTTCCCTGAAAAGTGGCTGCTCCAAACAGACCAGTGGGTGGAGCTGATGAGAGACTTGTGGATGGTACATCAAGGTTATGGCAGCATCACATAGATGGGCTCCCAAGTATTGATTGAAAATTCTTCAAAACCCAAGTGAACAGGATGTGTATGAACCATCAAGAATGCAGTAACAATAAACTCTTGTAAGACTACGCAACAGGCTATTGTGGGAGGCAAACAGTAGGTTCAGTATTCTGGATCAACCTTACTCCGTGTCATCCTGGTACCAGAGCGCAATGGATACAATCTGGTCACTCAGAGAACTTTTAAACGGCAGAACCACAGAGCAAAATTCCTAGTGATGCAGTAACCCTGAGTAGGTCACAGCCAGTCCTAGGGCAGAACTCATCAGATGTGCTACAGGAAACATCTGAAAACAAATCTATTCAAACATGTTTTTACCTAACTCAAAGCTCCACAAATACCAGGAGATGTTATGTTATGTTTTTTGGGTTGTATAGCACACTAATCACCCAAGAGGGTATTGAGGCACTTGGTGAGGTGTGTGGTCCCCAAGGTGTTTATATGAAGAGCCAGGTCTTAAACTTCTTGCTGAACTCAAGAAGTCAGAAGGAGGCTGTGATATGTTGAGGGAGGTTGTCCATTTCTTGGGTACAATGTAGGAGAATGAGTGACCTCCATGTTTGCTTTTGCAGATGTGAGAGTGTATGTGAGTGAGGCAAAACAAAGCTGTCTGGTGGGTTGCTGAACGTTTATGTGGCTGCTAAGGTATTATGGTCCTGTGTTTAGTAGGGATTTGTATATGTGCATGAGAAGTTTGGATTGGCTGCACTTGTAAATGGGGAGCCAGTAAAACTTCCTGAGGTGCAGTGTGATATGGGTACGACATGGGAGGTTGAGTATGAGTCTTGTGGTGGTGTTCTGGATAGTCTGGAGTCTGTGTAGGAGTTGTTTGGAGAATCCAGAGTAGAGAGAGTTACTGTAGTCCAGCTTGCTGATGAGTGTTTGTGCAACAATCCATCTGGTGTTCTGAGGGAAACATTTGAAGATCTTTTGCAGCATGTATAGGATGTGGAAGCAGGAGGTGCACACTGCATTGACTTAAGCTGGCATGTTGAGCTTGTTGTCTTGGACGATCACTAGATTTCTTGTGTGGCCTTTGGGTGCGAATGTGGATCCTAGCTCCAACGGCCATGAGGTAGAGTCCCATTGGGAGGTCGTGTTGCCGAAGACCAGTACCAGAGCTTCAGGCAGTTGGTTCTATCTAGCCTGATACCATAGTCAAACCCCCCCCCCTGATTTTCAACCAGATCATTGCTGATTCATCATAGTCCCCTGATTTTATCAACAGTTGCCACCACCTAAGATTAGTGGTGCACAAATTAGTAACATGCTGTATGCTGATGACTTAGCCCTTTTTAGTTTCTCAAGAGCAGAGTAGAGTTACAATGGTTGCTTAACCAACTACACACCTAAAGGACCATTAATAACCTGGAGATGATTAGAAGAAAATTACATTTGGTAGGAAAAAGTATCATGGAGGTAGCTGGCTTTACAGTGGTAACAAGATAGTGTTGGAACAATCATCAAGTGCCTGGGGGTGCCTATTGATGCCAGGGGCTTTTCCACAAGGCAACGGAAAAAAGTTAAAGCAAAGGTCCTAACACTCCAGGTGACTCTATTGAAATTATCAAAACAGTTACTGGGGCCAAGCCTCTCCCCCCTGCTGGAACTTATGAGGACCAAAATTTCTCCTTTGTTGACCTACGGTACTGAAATCTTACTGGGCATGGACAGTAGTTTGCTGAACAAACTCATTACAAAGATATATAAAAATGCCCATCAGCTGCCAAAGTCCTCATCTGCTGCCCGGATTTGGTTGGAACTGGGTCTTCCTGATCAGCGGGCAGTCGATGCTGGCACCTACATCAACCTGTGTCATAAGTTGCGGGGGTCTAGGTTTGGTTGTCAAGAGGCATTGCTATGTACCACAATTAGCTCTAGTGGGCCAAGCCAAGCGCAGCATTGGTTGTCCGAGGACTGTCAGCAAATACTGGATGCAAAAGAACATTAGCCATTAATTTGAGTAAATCAGCATTTAAATTGGACAAATGTGTCCGTCACTAGTAATACCATTCTGATAGTGCCATTTTTTGCCAGACGTAGGCACGCCTAGGCAGTCATCAACATGTACCAGCCAGCTTCCCCTTGCCATATCTCACCTGTATATATTCTAATCATCTGAAAGCAAGATTTATGGACCCCTGGCTGGGGGAGTGGCCGTTCTTGAAGCACCTCTCCAGCTGCCGTCGGACGACAAAGGGAATACCTGTAGGGGCTGTGTTCAGTGCAAGGAATCTCTCGAACATGTTGTGTGCCTCTGCCCAGCCCTGTTGGATGGGCGTAAAAACAGGTTATGTATAGAAAGGAATACTTTGGGAGTTCATACCTGTCTGCAGGCCATAATTGCTTCTTTCAACTCAGACAATACTTTTTTTAAACATCTTTCTGACTAATGTGTCCCCATTGCATTAAACAGGCTTAGCAGTCCTGGAGGCTTTACTGGGGGGTTCTGATTCCGCCCCGGTATGCCCCCAATAGGCTCAGCCTAGCTCACTTTGTCTGTAGGGCACCCATTCAACAACTAACTTGCTGCTTTTCTTGCACCAACACTTGTGAAGTATTTATTTTTTTCACTTCTTGAAGTAATGTTGGTATTTATACAATGTTTGTGTGCACCTAAAATGGATCAGTGACTTTAGAATGATGTATCTTCGATGATAACTGTTTTAATGAATAACCAATGCTAAATATTTTTCAGCAGTGCATGTGGGACTCTTCTTCCATACTAGCAGATCAGTGAGGGGTGCACAATTAAAAGTAATTTAAATGGCCTATGCGCCATGCTGATCTGACTGATTACACTCTCTATCTGCTGTTTTGATGTCACTATTGCCTTCATTAGGTCCTCTTTTGCACTATCACTTTGATCTTTTATGCTAAAATTAACATAAATGATTTTAGTGGGGTGCAATTTTAATGCTGATTGTTTTAAGGAATAATTTGTTGCTATATTTGCTGCACTAGCACTTATGAACCATTGTTTCCTGTCAGTACATCAGTGTCTGTGTCCCTTACATGTTTCAAATACCAAACACAAAAAGATGATGGAGGAAGTGCTGAAACCTTTCAACCACTCGCCCCTAGTCAAGAGATCTGGGTTGAATCCATCATTCTTTTGCTCCTTATGTCACCCCAGTTTGGACTCAGCCATATGCAAATCAGTCTTGACCATGTTCCTCATGTGAACAGGCCAGCCCAAACTGCCAGGCCAACTTCTCCCTGAATTGGAAACAGGCATGCTGGGACCGGTTTCAGGTTTCACCCCTCATCAGCCAGGCTAACTTGAATCAATTGGCACAGCGAGCAAGTGACCCACGTCTGGGCATACCCTTAGCCACTTAGGGCGAACATAGTAAACACAGCAAGATGACGAGGGAGTTCTGAAACTTTTCAACCACTCGACCCAGTCTCAGTTGAATCCATTGTCCTTTTGCTCATTATGCCACCCCAGTTTGGGGCTGCCATACTCAAATCAGTATTGAATCTTCTCATCATGGGAACACCCTACGGTGATAGGGAGTGAATGTTTGCATTGTCCATCATCTGTTCTTTTTTTTTTTAAATACCCTCTTTGCTAAGTACATTAGACTAATCAATTTTTTGTATGTAATGTACAGATGCCACCATTGCTTTCTGCGAGATTTATGCTTTTATTAGTATTTGATCCTTAATGTAAAGTGACCCGACATCGGAATTATAATTTTAGCTGACTGTACTGTTTTAATCTGTGTGCTTAGTTTTTTCCTTTTTAAATAATTGTAATGGCTTTAATTAACCACATACAATAAAAGGAATTCCACTGCAATCATGGTCATGCAATTGGTGATGTGACTGAAGTATATTAGAAAATTGTACCAAATCATACATGAGTTTCTCCACCCTCCACTGCTTTTTCACTCAGGTGCCAAAAGCCATATTACTCCGAGGTGACCAAAGTGTAGTGGGCTAGCTCTTCACGAAATAATGAAAAAAGTAAATAAATAACTAATGTTGAGTGACAAATGATGGAGGAAAGAAGAGCCTGACCCTTTGAAGCATATTGGAACTTGAAGTGCAACAGTAATGTCATTGGAAATATTATTTTTGTTCATGGGGATTCTTGAGCAATGACAACGAGAAGTTAAATCTCACAAATACCGCATTCAGTAGACTGCTCAGCCATGTCTTATCAGCAACAGACAAAGCAACGGGATAAGATGTCAAGCCAAAAAAACAATTCTTTCGTGGGCAGTGGCCGAGCTACAATTTCCCTTGAGATGTTGTGCTAATGCAGATGAGCGTCGAAAACTGCCAACGCTGATTTATAGCAATTTTCATCTGCTGCAATGGAAATAAGGCTGAGATAAAACAAAAAAAAACAGTATCAGACAACGAAGAGTAGACATGAAAAATGGCAAAACGAATGCAGTCACAGAACTGGCCGATCATGTTTTTGCAATAGCAATGGGAGCACATTTTGGAGGCTAGAGGTGTCCAATGTTGATGCACGAGGGCAGACTCCATGCCAGTGTTTCAAGATAACAGCTGACTATGCAAAATATTTGCAACTAGGTTAGTTGGATACAAATTTATATGCATGCATATCACAAAAATGTGCCATAATTCAAGCCCGTGAGGAACGAACTTGGAAACCACTGTTTTAGACAAGCGGTGACCTTATAGAATGATTGGCACCCCAAGGATGTGTAGCTTTGAATATGTTAATTTTATTTTAAGCAGATTTGCTGCAAGTACATTGGTTAGACTCTGGTTACATGGACACACTTGCTGGTATACTACACCTCATTTCTTTAAGTATTTCTTCTTTTATCATCAAGCCATATGTTCACTTTTTCCATTATTTCAAGAAGAGTGAAAGGCTCTTGCTCAACATGCCTCGACATGTGGATCAAACCTCACGCCTTCTTGGGAAAAATCCACAGCTGTTGAACGTGGAGGTGTTCTCACATCTGAGCCACAACAGTTGTGTTGAATGCTCTTGCTTTCTCCTCCTACCTCATCAATCATAGAAAATATAAGCTCGTTTCATAGGTGCTGTCTGTAGTTCAAGCCTCGAGGTATCTTACATTTCAATCGGTGTTCTATTTAAAAAAGAAATAAAATACCAATCAATCTTCCTTCCATTTTTTACTTCAGAAGGCCTGGGTGATGTAATAGGAGGACTGGGCTTTGCATCATGGTAACAAATATCAAGGCGTGGGGAAGCATAACTAGACACTTACAGAGCCTGCTGGCGGCTTCACTGTGCTGAGCATCACATATCAGTCAGAGCTCTTTGCCCTCTCACAACTCACGGTTACTGCTCACTTTCCACGGTGTGAAGTACAACTTGGCAGTTCAGGCTGGACTGTTCCCATGAGGCACAGGGTCAAGGCTGATTTGCATATGGCCATGTCTGAACTGGGGTGGTGTGGAGTGCAAAAAAACGATGGATTTAGGCCCAGATCTCTTTTGTACTGGGGTGAATGTATGACATTTTTCTGCATTCTGTCCATCATCTGTTATTTGGCATTTGTCACCCCGAGTGGGACGGGTATGCTCAGACGTGAATCCAATGCTCTCCACTCCACTGGAGTCAAGCTATCCTGGCTGAAGACGGCTGATAGCCACAAACCGGTCCTAGGATGCTTGATTCCGGTCCAGGAAAGACATGGCTTGGCAGTTCGGGCTGGACTGTTCCCATGAGGCACAGGGTCAAGGCTGATTTGCATATGGCCATGTCTGAACTGGGGTGGTGTGGAGTGCAAAAAAACGATGGATTTAGGCCCAGATCTCTGTACTGGGGTGAATGTATGACATTGTTCTGCATTCTGTCCATCAACTGTTATTTTGCAGGTATAACTTCATGATCAGCCCATGGGATTACAATGCACGATTCAGCATCTTTAACCTCTTAACACAATGCAACAATTATTTGAAAAATGATATTCCGTTGTATGCTGATGAGGCTGTGCGTGTGTGCTTGTGTGTGAGTGAGCCGAATTTCTATATGAATAGTTCACAGGAGACCACTCTGATGTCAGTCCTAGTGATGTGTCTAAGGTGATCCCGTTTCTGTCGTACACAAACACTGGAATAGAATGCTCAAATGACAGCACATGATTTAAATCTATACTGTGTAAATACAATTGGAGCATGTATCTACCAGTGATTTCACTCCCATGGTTTGGAGAGTCTTCCAAATAAAAAGCAACAGCACATAGCAAACATTGTATAAAGATGGAATTCAAAGTTAGGAAATGAAATATGGATACAGTAGCAACTTATTGTAATTCACATATGCCCCATTAACTAGTTTTATCAGAGGCAGAGTGATGCAGATCATTGCACAGTTGGAAGATGGAAAACAATAACCAGACATGTGCTTATTCAGATTTCTGGGCATACATAAATGGATCATTAACAAAACAAAATGGGAATTAAAAGGCGTCAGTGAGACTAGGGTCTTTTGAACAGGAATCCACATTCGTCTAAAAACAACATTCCACGAATTGTTTGGTGAGCTTCAGCCCAGGCTGCTCACCTGTCTAAGTGTCTTTCAACGGTGCTCATCCACAAATGTTGAATCTCTCAAAGAAACAAAAATGACCTCTCTTACAAGCCCATTTACTTACAATTGGGAATTCTACAAATAAAAGAATACTAACAGGCTCCTTTTAACACCCCCCCCCCCCATTATTCAAAGAAAAATAGTACGGGTATCTTGTATCACATCCTCCCACAAATAGGATAATAATGCTGTGAAAAATGTGCTTAGTTATGGCGGTAGCAGAACTTATATGGGAGCA
The DNA here is from genome assembly GCF_964263255.1 of Lissotriton vulgaris. Classification (NCBI taxonomy): domain Eukaryota; kingdom Metazoa; phylum Chordata; class Amphibia; order Caudata; family Salamandridae; genus Lissotriton; species Lissotriton vulgaris. The sequence continues at coordinate 1,477,825,031 of NC_141685.1, forward strand.
AACTGAAATGTATTTGCTGTGGTTTTTTTTTCAATGTTATGTATTGTGTTTTGTTTTAGGTTTCTTTAGTGCTCCTCTAACACTTGTTGGTTGTGTTTACTGTGTGGAGGATACATTAGTTCTAGACTTCTTTTTTAGTCTTTTCTTGTCATATGTTTCCCGTTGCTGAGACCAGCAAGTGTGATGATGACCCATGGAATGTTGCTTGTGTCACACGTGGGATGCTAGAAGTTACCAGAGACAAATGTGCTGCTCACCATGAGGCATACTCGACCGGTAGCGGCTGCTACCGAAAGGGCATGGAGGGCGGGAGTGCTGCAGAGGGGGGAGTGAATTAAAACTAAATTAAAAAAAACTATTACCTGGATGCGGCCGGCCATGCTGCCACCTCTCCTCCATCCTTCTTCCTCTTCCTGGCTTCTGTGGAAGCAGCAAGCACCTAGGCTCCCCTCAGCCAATCATAAAACTGCAATACAGCGTTGTGATTGGTCTGAGTGCCAAGGTTTGGTGCCCAGCCAGGGAAGTGGGGCCTGGGCATATTCTCCACTCAGCCTGTAATGCAGCTTGAGTGTAGAACATGCAAATGTGCTCATGACCTTTTGGCCGGCCAGAGACAACCGGTTAAAATATTATGCACACTTAGGAAGTGCCTACCAACACCCCACCCTCTAAACTGCCCAGTCCCACCCCTAACCAACTGAGCCAGTAGTGTAAACTAGATGATAATAACGTTAAGTTATTATCATTATTTTTTCTGTTTTTAATTGCTTACTCAGTGAGCAGTGGGGTGAAGCTCCTCCACCTTAGCCCGAGGAGCCGTCGAATCTCACGATATCCAGGGCCAGTGGAATATTGCAGCATTTTGACACATTAAGCATTTCTGGACAATTGTTGCTGCTTGTTGGTATCCATTTAACACCCTGTTAGAACAATCTGCACTGCAACTATATCGTGATTAGTTACCCTATGAAAAGGGTATGCCATTGTGTAGCACAGCGTGTGGCACTTTGTTTTAGTAACCTTTGTTCCATTTGAGCTAGAAACTTTCTTTTTTATGAAATCTGCAAATTATGCAGCAGCTGGTGTCTTATGTAGCAAATGTGGTAATTTCCTAATTATGTGGAAAATACCCCAACTCCAGAAATCTTTCAGCCCTCTTTATATGCTATACGAAACAAAAGACAGTACCGATATGCAGTTAACAACTTAAAGGATCATATGGTTTTTTTTTTAAAGGAGTTTTAAGGGCAATGACAGGTATTTCCAGCAGTGGCTGTGGGACGCATCGTGGTGGTTAACTGTTGTAGTGTATGGTTGTGAGAGAGGCAGCATGGCAGTGTTTGCTGTGTGGTGCAGAATGTTGGTCACAGGATGCATAAGATATTAATGTAGAAGGCGATTTGGAGTGCTGGGGACAGTTGGAGGGGATTTGGAGGCAGAGATCCTATTTGTCCTGTCATTCATGTAGCGCTACAAATTAACATGGATTTTGTTAGGGGTGGGCAGAACTTGCAGAATTTCACTCTGTGGAATTCAACAGAGTTACAGGTAAACTCTGCAAGATTAAACGGAGCTCCGCCAAAGGGCAGAAACATGCACATCGAGCTGTGATTTAGCATTTGTAGCATGTTCCACTCTGAAAAATCAGTGCAAACACCACCAAGCAGTGAACAAGAGGACACAGCCGTTCAAGTTGATTTTGCTGCAGCTCGAGTAGAAAATCTACTTGAGAAGCAGTCCTCTAACAGCGCTCGCGAAAGCCTGTGTTAGAAAATCTCATCGGAAGTACTCCTAGTGACCAGAAATCTCATGAAGGGATGCCAAATCTCTCTTGCACTTGCTAGATAGCTTGCATTTCTTGAGCCTTGTGGCAGAAAAAATCCACCATGCAATGACTTGGCCGGAACTCATCAAATTCCACTAATAAAGCAAGCAGGATGACATTTTCTGGCTAGGCCTAGATTATGCTAGTTACCTGGTGTCACAGACAACCCTTCTTATAGTAGCAGTATTGTGGGCCATATTTTTAAGGCCAGTTGCGTCGCACTTGCACCACGCAACATGGTGCTTGGCACAACTCAAAAATGAGATTTACGAAGCCATGCAAGGCCACTTTGCATGGCCTTGAGTGGCTTCATATATCTGAAGTGAACCAACGCAGCGCAAATCGCGGCATTGTGTTACTATGTCCTGGGAAGGCGTTGCATGGGTGTACCCATGCAACTTCCAGGGTCTTTGACACATTCTTAAATTTACCAAAAGTAATAGATCTGGGAACGCACCAAAAAGATGCACCTTCTCAGGGGGGTGTAACCAGTGGCAGCCGGCACAGGAAAACATTGTGGGCGGTGGGGTGGGGCGGGGCAGGGCTCGGCAGTGGCGGAAGCGGACAGGCAATGGAATAGGTGTTATTTATTTAATTATACCCATTCTGTCGTCTGTCGACTTCCCTCCGCTTTCACCCCACCCCTTACCGCTCTGCCCCACTGTGCTTACCTGCACCTGCCGCCGCTGGGTGTGCAGCACACATCGAAAGAGCAAAATGCCTCAGGTGGTTTTTTTGTTGCAAAAAGGTGCCCATTCATGCACAAACACTATCCTCCTTACAACACAGGGTGCAAGGGTGCCTGAGTTGGAAATAGCCAAAACAGAGCCAGTGCAGGGACAAAAGCAACCATGCGTTGTATTCTTTTAAATAAGGCACATTCCTGCCCCATTTCTGTCTCACAGCACAGCAAGGTAAATTGCTGTGCTGCGGTGCGTGACTTTGCCATAAATATGGCCCTTAGAGCCTTATAGCTTTCCACAGAGCACTGTACCTCACTATCAATGCCTTCATCACTCTCAACAAGGTCACATTACCCCTGGTGGAGAGAAACCTGAAAGGGATTCTATGTAATTTTAACAAAAGGCTGTGAGGCAGGTATTCAGGCAGACCATGGCAACGAAAAATGGAGATGGAAGTATTAAGCTCCATGGCTAAATCCACCTCACTGAAGCCAAGCACACCAGAGGGATAGCATTGATCTAGCAAGGCCGCTTCCTGCAAACACAAGAAAACCTCATGGTTACCGGAATTATCGATTTCTGCATTACGCCGCTTACTGAGGAGACATGTCCCAGAGCTAATGACGCTTCTCTGTGTTAGGTTTCTTCAAAGGGAACGGCTCAGGCTACACTTCCTTTTAACCTACTGCTCACCTGTCACGCTAGCAACCCCCTCCTGTCAAACACCAGCCTTTAAACACGACACACTGTGCACAGGCGAGGTAAATGGCTCAGACGGTGCAGGCATCGACCACAAAAAAGTCTAAAATCACAGGGTCTATTCCTTTGCTCTTCAATTCATCTCAGGATCTTTAAATTAACTCTAGTGGTGACTAGTAGTGCTTTCAATGGAAGCCAGCTACATCAACATTTATATATTATTTCTCATGCCTCGCTCCCGTGCATTTGATTGATTATAGTGAGCCACTAAGAATGAAAGAGGCTCATTGTGGGGATTAGCTGCGGTAATTATTTTTGCAGCGCAGAACTATATTTTCTCTAAATGTTCAATTTAATTGACAGCCAGAAAGAGATCCAGAGGACCTGTGCACATTTTAGAGCTATGCGGCTTTCTCGAATTTGTGGGAGCTCTGTACAGAGCAGACGTGGAGTTTGTTAAAATGACATTGATAGATAAACCCTTTCCAAGTACCAGTCAAAATTTCCTGGTCTCAGCAATAGATGACATAATTACAAATATGCATCACTTGTTTGATGATTAGAGTGCAGTGCATGGCATGGACTCATGAACCCTTCTTTTTTTAATTTCAAATACTTTTATTGAGGTATTTACAAGGTACGGTATACAGGGGTGCAAGTCTCGGTCCCCCCTGCCACTAAAGAGGAGTGCCCACACCCACCTTTTCCAGAGCTATTTCTTAAACTTGCCTGGACGTTACCTGAACAACCACATCAGGCAGGACCTGCTCCTTGCTGAGCAAGGTGACACACTTTCAACAAATGGCAAAAACACTTTAACTGGATGCAGAACTGTGATGAGAAGAATGATACCGTGCACACATCAATGTGTTAAAATATATTAGTTATTTCAGTTTTCTTTCCTGTATATCCAAATTTCATTTACTATACACACATTTTTAATGATTGTATTAATGTCAAGTTCATCTGGCTACTGTCAAAATGGGATGAGTGTGTTCACGTTTTGATCTCTAGAGGCCAGAGGACATGATGCTAAAGTTAATACCAGATAACCATTCTTAAATGCCCAAGTCCGAGTGACAAATAAGATGCAGTCAATCCAAAATGCAGCCGCACGAATGCTGGCTGGGATCCCCAAGTTCGCACCAGTTACAAACATCATTAGGGATCTCCATTGGCTCCCGATACGCAGCCGTATCAAATTCAAATCGCTGTGTATTGTTTACAAGTCACTCAATAATCAAGCTCCCCACTTTCTCAAACAGAATCTTCTCCATCATGTCCCAACCCGATCTCTTCGTTCCTCTATTCAGAACTTCTTGGCTGTGCCTTGCACTAGAACAGTCACCTGGGGCGACAGGCGTTTCCTGGTTGCCGCCCCTAGACTCTGGAACACCCTTCCTGCACATATCCGAGCAAGTCCCTCCCTGTTCACATTCCGCAAACAGCTAAAGACGTGGTTATTTGACCAATAGCCTTGTATATCTTCTTTACCCAGTTGCTGATCCATCCCTTAACTAGCGCCGAGACGCCCACGGGTATTCGCCGCGCTCTACAAATGTCAATAAATAAATAAATAAATAAATAACGTTAAAATGGTATTCCCTTTAACTGAGTTGAATTTGATATGCATAAGTATATTAACACAGTGCACTCGTTATTTGACTGGTCTCGCAGCATTCATTATGCTCAAACTCAACAGTGTGCGTTTCATTGACCACTGAGGTATGAAAGGGTGAGTGGACTCACCAACATTCAGTCCTGGGACATTCAGATGACACGCTTACTTCGACACTGGGTATTGGTCATTGAGCTATCTGACCGGAGTGGCACAGGGAAAAAAGCGTTTGTCTTGCACCTACGATGACTCTTGACCTGGCCAAGATAGAGAGGGAAGGATTGCCTGAGCTGTGCTCTTAACACAAACAAAGACATGGGACTCAATGAAGGAAGGCCAGCAAAGGGAGGACTCTGCAGCACATCTTTAGTTGAAAGAGCCACAACTTTTTCAGTACTTCAGGGTGTGAAGTTAGGATGTGGGCAGTAAGCAAAGTTTGACGAATGAAGCAACTAGAATGAACAGAGGTCACAGAGCCAGAGGTTTGGCGTCCAGAGTGACAAATAGTTTGAGTGAAAGTTTTTTTAAGAGAGGGTTGATACTAACATGAGAAAAAAGAAAAAGACCCAATAACAGTGAGTGATTCACAAACAGGAAAAGAAAGAAGGGTGAGGATGAAGGCTGAATCACTGAGCAGCCTGATATTGCATAGGTATAACAGAGAAGCGAGTCCGCTGCCATTAAGGGTTCCACACCTGCTGTCCTTCCCATCACCCTAGCTTCTCCCTGCTCTGTAACCTCACCATGGAATCATTCCATATCAATACATTAAATCCCCTGCTATCTACTGCTGGGCACAACTCGTTCAAAATCATTTATCCACCATATTTAACCAGAAACACTGTAGAAAATCTGATTCATAAAATACTCTAATTGAATAAAGAAATTCTCCTCCTTGATTCCTACTTCTGCTGCAATCGGTGATCCATAATCATTGATCTAATATTTTTCACTAACCATTGCGTCCAATGGAGGAAAGCCTTATCCTCCTTACTCAAGGTCTCCTCCACCAAGAAGATTCCACACAGCCTCAAGCTTGCTATCACACCCTCATCTCCATACAAAGCTGAAACCTCCATTACTTTTTACAACAAGAGCACTGTACTCATCCAATCATCTAATCAGAACCAGTAGCTCTTTGACAATCTCTTTTTCTACGTTCCAAATATGATCCATTCCCCACCTGTTCGTCCCTGCGACCAACCACTGAGTGAACCCCTTACTTCATCCAGTCACTCCCTCACCTTTCAGCCTCACTTACCTGTTCCCTCTACCTTCCTTGCCACCCATGGCTCCATTACAACCCAGAATGCTCTCACCCCCCAAAAACGATAACCCAACTCGCCACATCACTACAATACAGAACATCACCTCCCCACCCAAAAGGGATGACTCCCTTACAAGCCCCCCATATCCCTACCAACTTCCCTCCCCAATCAAAAAGTTAACCTAATACCAACACTGATGATTGGAGTGACAGCATCAATTCCTCTCACGATCAACTATCTGACGTCGTAAAGCCGTTCGCCACATCTACAATTTATAAACCCCACCTCTGCAGTTATTACAAGTTCCCTCCATGACAATACTCTCCCCAATGAGGATCTAACTCGGACTCACCATACCTCTTCCAATACACAAATCCTCCTTGTTACCAACCCTTACACAATTGCCTGGTCACTGACCAACATCCTATCCCCATATCCCGGGGCCACCATCAATATCGCCACTCACCCCCCAAAACCTCTCATATCTCTTCTCCAAATCAACACAACATCACCCCCACTCTCTGGTCAACGTTTGATGACTTAAAAATAGAATTACATTTGATATGGGCTGAACTACAGAACATACTACATATTACCTTTAAACTGGAACATAAAGGAATTAATTATAAAAAGCATTACTGGAAGCAGAATACTCGAGATGTGGGCAGTGGACCAAAAGATACATGCAGCACCCGATCGTTAGTCACCTATGTCATTTAAGACCCAAAAAGGATGTCCCTGTGTGCAAATCTCCACATGCACCCCCTGCCCAGCAATGCCTCCCTTCAACAGGGAGTATAGAACAACAATACACAGTTGGAGCTGCAACACAAGCAAACAAACAAATCAGCTTTGACAATGTCAGAAAACAGTGTCATATTACACTATTTCTGACATTGTCAAAGCTGATTCGTCTGTTTGCATGTGGTGCAGCTCCAATTGTGCATTACTGGAACCAGAATACTACCACCTTCTAATGCCCTATTGCCAACAACGCTGCCTACCCCAGGTCTACTGTGCCCAAATGAGACTGCACACTGAATATAGACCTCTCCCCTCGGCATAATTGGCTGGCTAGTTAGTTATCCAACAGCAACATCCTCTCCCTGCTCGCCTCCTACAACTACGCACCTATCAAACAAACTATGCCAGTGTGGAAAATACAGAAAATCATCACTCACCCACATGGGAATCCTCCTCCCATCTTAAGGCCCACTACCAAATTCAACCTCAAACTAGCCCCAATATCTCATCCAACCAAAAATGTAACCAAAATTAACCTAAAATGCGTGTTACTCATCTGCAGTGAAACATGCTGCCGATATTGCTGACCTCATCCTCACTCTTGACCTGCACCTCCTACTACTCACGAAACATGGCATTTTGAGTCCTCATCCCCCTCTCTTGACCTTCAAATCCCTCCCAGCTATGACGTCAGTCCTTTGGACCGTTAAGGCAGACAGGACAGGGGCATTGCATGTACTCATAGAAATATTATTTCAATTAAACAAACTCACACTCCATCCCGGCCCTCATGTGAATACTTGGTGATCAGTATCTCAACTAATGATAACACATTTTGCATAGTGCACATGATCTACAACCCTCCTGGTGACAACCACACATTAATTGACCAAATCATGGATGTCATCCCTACCAGCAATGGATCACATAACAATCAGATTTTTCTTGGTGATTTCAGTATCCACTGGAAAGACACAAACGACCCTCTGGTGAATAGCCTCAGATCCTTCCTTCATGACATCAACTTGGTTCAAGCTTGTGACAACCCGACACACAATAAAGGGGCCAGACTTGACCTAATAATAGCAAAGGAGCACACCATCCATATTGACTCCATCCTACCATACGACTGGACTGACCACCACTGAATCATGTTTTTCTTAGCAGAAAGGGGAGTTACCTCCAAAGGCCAACCAGTGAAAGACTAATCCTGGTCAGAGACACCAGAAATATCAACCCACTTGCTCTACCTGTCATCGGTGACAACATTCTACCTCTACCCACTGAAATCGCAGACACACAAGACCTCACTGCACATTATATCAACTCTGTGTCCGACATCATGAACACCATCAGTCCCCTACAACTAAAAAGAGTCTAGATCAAAAAATCAAATCCACGGTTCAATAACAGCCTTAACAAAGAATTTTGCTCATTAAGAACAGCAGAAAGAACATGAAGCCTCTCTCCCTCTTCTACTAACCTCAATCTACTGAGACAATGAAGGAACATGCATCTCAGAAGCTCCAAAGCATCTTTCTTCAAACAGCAGCTAGACAAATCCTCAAACTACCTAAAATAATGTTTGAAATAATCAAAACTCAAACCAACTGGAACGGTATTCCTTTTCTTCTAGAAATTCAATGCCACCCAACTGTGAGGTATATGCCTTATTCTTCATTGAGAAAACAAAGATAATTGATACTTATCTCCAAAAAACTGTAGTCCTCTTATCTACCAACAACCCTCCTCCTCTCTTCCCCATACTTCAAGGAGCATGCCCTGAAAGTCCCTCACTTAATCTAACAAAAAATGTCTCATTGTCTTTCCTCAAGACTATTGACGAATCTGGCAACCTCAAACTACTACATTCTAACCACTTCAATGACTCCTTACCCTCCAAACTCCTCAACGAGATCAAACGCCTCCGTACTTCCCTTATGGACCAAGATTATCAATGCTTTGCTAACACAAGACTCCATATCAGATTGCCTAAAAAATGGCCAGGTCACTCCTATATTACAAAATCCTAACTCTGACCAGCCAGATCCAAACAATTACCGACCCATCTCCAATATCCCAACTCTGGCCAAGCTCCTGGAAAAATGCATACATCAACAACTATGCAACCACATAGACCAATTCCAACTCCCGGACAATGCAATCCAGTTTCAGGCCAGTGATTATACTCAGCTCTACATGAAAATCACTTCCCCTGAAGACATTAGCAACATCAGCAACACACTGACAAAAACCAACATTGGCTGATTCGCAACCACCTCACACAGAATGCCCTCAAAACTGAATTTCTATTGATCTCCCCTCCCAACCACACACCTCACATCAAAGAATGGCTCACACAGCCAACAACCTTGAACTATACCCCACACATCATAACCTCATCAAAATCTCTAGAACTAACCTAGGACAATCAACCTTCCATGCAGGATCACATCAATGCCCACACCAGGGGCGCCAACTTCCATCTACATATACTAAGGAAATTAAAACCTTCCATTCCAACCACAGATCTTAAAACAGCGGTTCAAGCTTTAGTGATCTCCAAACTAGATCATGGCAGCGCCACCCTCATAGGAGTACCTAAAGCTGACTCGGTGTTGCGGCGAGGGAAGGGTTAGTGTTTTTTTTTTTAATGTTATTTTCCCTATTCCGTCAACTCCCCTCCGTCAAACCCCACCACTCTTACCTGCACTGGCGGCGACTGCAGACTACATAATTGCAGCCACCAAATAATTCTATCCCCCTCACCCCTCACATCCCGCTATCTCTTCCTTCTGACCAGGAAACAGAACAGTTAAGCTGGCAAACAATATCAAAGTATTCCACCTGTTTAGCTCTGCCTCAGTCATCAAGGATTTTTTCCAAATCCTTGATGCTGTATTACCATGAATGAGGTTGTAAATACCTCAGTTTCAGGAGTTTGGCCTTTGTTCCATGAAGACACTTTGAGGTTGATATGAAGTTTGGCAGGTGGCCCACAAACTTACTGGGTAGGCAGACTATATGGCTTCTGCTGAACTGGTGGAAGTCCACGTACAACATTTAGAAATCCCCGCCAGGTATTCTGGATCCCAGTACTATCAGCGGAGCTGCGGCTCCCACAGCTCTGCTAAAATCACTGAAGATCTGCTGAACAAGCAAAGGTTTTAATTTTTCAATAATTGTCCAAAGCATCGATTGTTATTGGCAAACAAAAAACACATGTATCTAATGCAGTGGGGGTTTTCTTCCAGCACGTGGCGGTCATTAATTTTGTTCTTTGTTCACAACCTCTAACCTCTCCCTGGTGGTGGTGCGGGGAATGAGATTTTGATCTCTTTTATGATTAATCTGATAACTTATCTCATTCGTCAATTTTGGACCGTTGGTATCTGTCATTGAGTAAAAGACAACCCTCATACAGGTAATATAAACCCCATATACGGACACCACTCTAAAGAATCACTTACAACTGTTAAAGTTTAAAAGGTTTAATATAAAGTTGCAAATACAATCCTCTCAGGATCAAATTCATCAAATATATTGGAAACAAAAGGAACAAGTATTCCCTAAAGAACCTCCGTCTACAAACAAATACAATTAAAGTCAATTCCAAATCAGCAAATTAAAAGCTTCGATATGAAGTGGTTCTTCTGCGTCATCTGCATCAAGAGAAAAATAATCAAGTTATATCTGTCCCTACTCTATACTATGTGACATTCCTACTTCGTAAGTTCCTACCCTAAAAAGGTGTCAGCAGTTTGACTTCCAAAGAAGATCAAACTCTCTTAGCCTCTAAAGGTAACTTAAGTTTAAGAAGCAGTACCCTCTCTGCCTACCCATCCGCTTTCTAAGGGTCCTCGGCCTACTGCTCCCTTGCGCTCTGATCTCTCTCAGCGCATCTGCTCAAGGCATCTACCCTTGCCTTCGCTCTCGCCTTCGCCTATTGCTAATTGCCCTCAATTGCTCTTCGCTTTTTCCTCCCCGGGGTGCTGTCCCTAAAATACACAATCACAGTGTGGGTGGAACGCCCCTTGACTTTCCCCGATGATGTCAGTTTCTGGCTTCTTCCATTGCTTCATCTCTCTTCGTCGTCCGTTAAGTTGACCCTTCTCCTTAGATGTCATCTTCGTCTTCTTGTTGGCGACTTCTACTGACACTTTCAGATCAAAAGTCATATGAACTTAAACAAGACTTTAAGTTACAACTGCGATTCTTGACCCTTCTAGGTCCTGTGAATGGTCATTCCAAAACAAGTCTCAAATTCCAAGCGTCTCTCCTCACGTTTAGGCAATAAGCCCCGTCCGGCATTGTCACCTTAAATCTAACGAGAACTAGACTCCTTGGCTCGCACGTTCACATCAAGCTATTCATGACTCCTGTGAGCCCACTAAATTATACACATTGGACTACGCTCCTGCGAACTCCTGGTCAGTCAGGTTATAATCACAAATGACCTAAACTCTTCTAACATTCCTACAAACTTCTTCTACACAGTATAACCTTTAACACACATTTATATATAATCGTATTTTAGCAAAACCTTGTTTATACTTGAATACCTTTTACATAGAATATATATAATACATAGAGTACGAGGTTATATGCTTGTTCGTTACGTTTTCATATGTGTTCTCTATACATTTTCTCCACGTTATATTTCTCCACGTTATTTCCTCTACGTTACTCCATTTAAGTTACACACGTACATGAATTCTACTTTGCACGTTCTACATTTCGTAAGCATTTCTACATCAGCCCATCGTATACACGGGCCTTTTAAATCTAATGCATGTTTAACAGTAAATATATTTACATTTCCTATCCCATGTTGTCGCTCCTGTTGACCTTTATGCTATAGGCGTCCACTTCACGTTACGATATACATTTCATTCCTACGTTTATAATAAATGCGTCTAAATATGGCTAGGATATACGTTTTATTCAAATTGCGCTCTCTCAGCTCCCCCCTTTGATGACTTTTAGGAGTCATCACTAAAGGCAATTTGAATAGCCCTTTTTACACAGAACTAGTTACATCATTTCCTCTTTTTATCGATTCGAGTGCTCTCAAACTTTTATACTGTTGATCTTGTAAAACAGCTAATCTCCTTTCTTGATCTCTCATCGATCTTTGTAACCGATTCAACCTATACCATTTATATAGTTTCACTAATCCTAATAATGTAAGTATACAAATCAATACTATTAATACAGGTTTTAATATATACCATACTATACTTTTGCCAAGGTTAGCAAACCAACTTCCAACCTTTCCTACTCCATTTCCTACTTTTTCCCAAACATTTATTTTCGTCAAATCTTCGATTTCTTGATGAATCTGTGTAATGTTGCTTATGACCTTCTCAAGTGGTTTTGAATTATCAGGAATATAAGTACAACATTCCTGAACCTTCAAAGCCTTATAAACTCCGCCTTCTTTTGCTAATATTACATCTAGAGCAAGTCTGTTCTGAAGAACCATTGCTCTAATCGATTGCATTTCGCCCTCTACCAACATTAATGACCTTGCAGTACTTGCAGACAATCTATCTACAACTGTAGCTAATCTCCTAATCTTAACATCGTTAAGAATTAAACCTAACAAAGGAAACATCGCTCCAAATGCATCTCCTACGACCTCTGCATCTCCTACTTCCCTTTTCGTTCTCGTCGAAGCTTTTCCTTCTATTATCGCTAAATCCTTTGCATGATATATTTTGGGGAAGACAATTGCCAAGTAACACGAACCATACCAATTATCAGGTAGTTTTACATAGGCATTTCTTCCACATACAAAATACACATTCGGAATAGCTTGCATCCCTTTCATAAAATCTTTCGTATAATACTCTAACTTAAAAGCATGCTCGCAATTAACTTCACCTACAAATTCACTCTCATAATATGTCTTGCTTCGAGCTAAACATAACTTTCCCTTCTGCGTTCTATCCAATGCTATTGGACCATTGCTACCTTTCTTTTTATGTGCCTTCTCTTCTTCCGTCCAATCTGTTTTCCATTGTCCTGACATTTTTAGAATTTTCTGCCTTCTGTATCGGTCATCTACTTGTCCTATGAACCTTTTCTCTACCTCTGACACTTTGCAAGTCAGATTATTTCTGCGTGCATATGATGTATCTAATGTATCCCAAGGAAGAAAGAATTTGGCTAATCTATCCTCCTTTTTGTAATAGTCCCACTTATTCATTTGCTTATAATTCGGAACTTCAGGCAGTACCGAATCATAATTTGAAAAGTAGTACTCAAACCCTTCTCTACCATAAAATATACTAAGCAGTAAACTACATGTTATCCCATAAGTCAATGGGAGATGATGATATCTAATGCCTTCATCTACAGAAGCTGGTAATTGCATACAAACGTAGCAATCTTTGGCCTCCATGGCATCGATATATTCGTACAACAGTTTAGCATATGCGTTTGACCTAAAGTTTCCCTGTGACTCGTCTACGTGTAACCTACGAACTTCATCTGCCAGTAACGCCTTTTCACGTATAACATTGCTCTCCTCCTTCTTTCCCACAAGAGCAGGTTTCAAAGTCGTTGCAGTTTTTACATCTGCTATTTCTTTATCATTTTCATGTCCTATTATGTATGATATTGTCACTACTGTAATTATGAGAAATATTACTATTACCATAAGTGTACCTACTATCCATCTGGCTTTTCTGTTTGGGTTGCCGTTCTCCATGTTATCAAAACAGCGTAACTCTTTCTCTAGCGAAATTTTCTCTTCCAGTCTTGGGTTGCTTTGGTTGCTTTCTCAATCTTTAAAGTGCTCTTTATCAACAAAGTCTCTTTTTCACAACAATGTCTTTTTCTCTTTTTAGCAGCAGACAACCCTAGCCCTTCTCCGTCCTCTAAATGTAATCCCTAAATTTATTCTTCTTTCCACTCGGCGCTAGGTTATCTTCTTCTTTATAACTTATATACAAAAGTCTTTATGTATCAACAATTATTCTCGTACCTGCAGCTCTAGCAACAAGTTCCAATAACTCAAAACGAATAACTTTGTCTTCTTCCTCTGGTATTTGATGACCAAATGTTGGAAATTGTAATCTATTTAGCACTAGATCTTGAATTTGACTCAAATATGGGGGTATAGGAAGTGTGAAAGTCAGTAACCCCTCAGTCTCGAGTCCAGGCGTCAACATCCATATCTCCACTGCCACAAATGGATCGAGATCGATTACTTTCACGCTCTTCACTCTCCCAGATTTCTGTCCCCAAGACATCTGCTAGATAAGTCCACTCTGGGGTGGCGTACCTTCTGCAGGGCACACGTACCCTTCTCGATCTTCTTGGACTCTCAGTTCCTGAGTCTGTCGTTTCTTCCTCCTGATCAGATTCTTCAGCAATCGGGACAAGAGTTCTTTCTTGCTTTTCTTCCGAGCTTGGCCTTTTCCTTCTCTCCGGCCAACTGGCTTCGTCTCCCCTTGCCCTTCTGCTCCTTGTTCTTGGACCTGTCTCTTGGTCACTCTCAGTTTGTTCAATATCTGTGTCGGACTCCCAATTACTTTCTTCTCCTGAGGCGACTTCGGTCCCGCTAGTGTCCTGACCTTCGTCGTCCTGTTCCAACACAGTCTCAGTTCCCTCGATCACCTCCACAGCTTGGCTTTCCCCCTCTGTGTCTTCTCCGCTTCCCGCCGGATTCTCATCCGAGAGAGGAGCTGTTTCTTCTAGAGGTGTCGGCACTCTTCGGGTGTGTGAGGCATGTATCCAGTTCGGCAGACCTCCACACTTTACCGCAGTGTTCGTCACAAGTATGACTTGAAATGGTCCTCGCCAACGCACGTCTAAGCAGTTCTTCCTGACATGCTTTTTCACCAGAACCCAGTCCCCCGGACTCAGGTCATGGCACAAATCCTGTGCTGATGGAACCTCTGCAGCCTGGACATGGAGGGACACAGAATTAATGGCATCAGATAGTCCCTTGCAGTAGTCCAAGATCAAATCGTCTGTGATGTTCACTAGCGCTGCAGTCGGAACCGATGGCAATCTTATAGCTCTCCCCATTAGCACTTCATGTGGAGAGAGACCCGTTTTTCTATCAGGTGTGCTACGTATGCTCATAAGAACCACTGGAAGTGCGTCTGGCCAACTCAGGGATGTCGATGAACAAACTTTGGCAAGTCTGGACTTGATTGTACTGTTGATTTGCTCTACAATCCCTGAAGCTTCTGGTCGATAGCTGCAGTGTAACTTCTGATCGATATTCAAAGCTGAACATAGCATCTTCACTACTTCGCTGTTAAAATGAGTTCCTCTGTCCGATTCCAAAGAGGATGGCACCCCAAACCTCGGTATTAACTCTCTAAGTAACAATTTCGCTACTGTAAGTGTATCGCACCTACGTGTAGGGTAAGCCTCAACCCATCTAGAAAATATGCAGACAATCACTAAAACGTATCTGAGTCTGTTGCATGGAGGCATTTCTATAAAATCGAGCTGCATCCTATTGAAAGGCCCCCCAGACCTTCCTATGTGACTCAATGTAACTGGTGTTCTCTTTCCCACGTTTAGTTGCTGACAGATCGCACATCGCTGACACACTGCTTCTGCCGCTACTCTAAACTTGGGATTAAACCATGTCTGTCTGAATACTCTCACCATAGCATCTCTTCCTATGTGTGCTGGTCCATGCAATTTCCTTGCCATTGGACTAACAAGTTCATTTGGTAAAACTGCCCTTCCATCGGCAGAGATCCAAAAATTCATCTCGCTTTTCGTACAACCCGCTGTTTCCCAATTCTTTTTCTCATCATCTGGTGCATTTTCCTGTACACATCTCAATTCATCCCACGTGTCTACAGTATCTAACAACATTGTCAATTCAGTTCTTTCTTGGACTCCCCCCACTTTTACATCAGTGTGAGAATATCCTTGTTCTGCGCAATAACGCGCTACCTCATCCGCATAGCGGTTGCCTTGTGATACAAAGTCTACGTTTTTTGTATGCGCAGCACATTTAACCACTGCGATAGCTGTTGGACCTTGCAATGCCTCTAACAAAAGTCTCACGAATTCTCCATTCCTAATGGGAGAACCCGAGGAGGTCATGTAACCTCTTTGAGACCATAACTGCCCGTAATCCTGAACTACCCCGAAACCGTACTGGCTATCGGTGTATATGGTGACTCGAAGTTTGTCGCCTGCTAAGCAAGCACGAGTCAAAGCAACAATCTCAGCTACCTGAGCGGAGTGTACTCCTTCCAGGCAAGCGGCTTCTATAACTCTGGTAATCGTGCAAACTGCATAAGCTGCTCTCAGCTGACCGACATCGTCTCTTACGCATGAACCATCAACAAAGAAAATTTCATCGGGGTCCGTCAATGGCTCATCTACGATATCAGGTCTTGGTTTGGTACATAGTTCAGTCACATCAAGGCAGTCATGATCTGTACAATTTTCATCATCCACCTCATTCGGAAGTGGCATCAAAGTTGCAGGATTCAAGACGGAGCATCTTTTTAGGGTCACATTCTCGGCAGCCAGTATGACTTGCTCATAGCGTGTGAGCCTACTATTCGTCAGATGCTGAGTCTTAGTCCTGGTCATTAACAATTCCACAGAATGCGGCACGTACACCACTAACTGATGTCCCATTACCACACTTTCAGACCTCTCAATGCTGACACCCGTTGCAGCTACGGATTTGAGACATCCGGGCAACGCTGCGGCTACTGGATCTAATGTAGCCGAAAAATATGCCACTGGCCTGCGCGCATCTCCGTGGATCTGTGCTAAAACCGCTAAAGCGCATCCCTCTCTCTCGCAGCAGTAAAGCAAAAATGGTTTTGTGTAATCCGGCATTCCCAAAGCCGGGGCGCGACATAAGTCCTCCCTCAGCTGCAAAAATGCCATCAAACAATCTTTGTCCCATGGTACCGGATCACTTACTCCTTTGTGCGTCAGTTGTAATAACGGTTTTGCCTTCAGTGAAAAGTTGGCTATCCACTGTCGACAGTAACCGACCATGCCTAGAAACATCCTGACTTCCCTTTGTGTTGTAGGCGCGTTCATTTTCATAATCGCCTCTATTCTGTCTGGAGACACCTTCCGCTTTCCCTTTTCAATCCTATGGCCCAAATATTGTACTTCAGTCTTACAATATTGCAATTTGCTTGGAGACACCTTGTGCCCGTTCTCGGCCAAGTGATTTAACAAGGTTATGGTGTCTTCTCTGCAAGCTTCCTCAGTTTCTGACGCAACTAGGAGGTCGTCTATGTACTGGACCAGAACTGAATTCTTGGGCAGTACTAGACTTTCAAGATTTTTCTTCAATAGCTGGTTAAAATTGATGGGCTTTCTGTATACCCCTGAGGGATACGACACCATGTTAAAACGCGATCTTCCAGCTTAAAAGCGAAAAGATACTGGCTCTCTTCATCTAAAGGTATTGAAAAGAAAGCCTGGCACAAATCTATTACGGTAAACCATTCAGCTTGGAACGGTATCTGAAATAATATCACTGATGGATTCTGTACCACTGGACAACATGAGACAACAATATTATTAATCTTTCGAAGATCCTGCACTATTCTGTATTTTCCGCTAGGCTTCTGCAACCCCATGATCAGGGAGTTACATGGACTACCCACGATCTCCTTCAGTATTCCCTGTTTAATCATGGATTCGATCACAGGCTTTATTCCTGCAATCGTCTCCGGTGTCAACTTATACTGTGGTGTTCTTGGATACTCAGCATGGGGTCTTACCAGGATCTTTACTGGTTCTACTCCCTTGATCAATCCTATTTCTTCTCCAGTAAAATCCCACACCTCAGCTGACACTTTCTCCCTCAAGTCCTGTGGAAGCTCCTCCACTGTTAAGGTAGGATATAGTTCCACGCACTCTTGTGAGTTTACAACTTTAAAATCAGCATCCTCATCATTGGTCTGCACTTCCACTCCTTCAGGTGTGCAATGTATTGTGCAATTCAATTTACACAACAGATCTCTCCCTAGTAAACACACAGGACTAGAATCACAGATCACAAACTGATGTTCGTCGCTGTAATTCCCTATCTTTACTGACACTGGTTCGGTCAGAGGATTCGTCATCCTCTTGTTTGCGACTCCTACCACCTGAATCATTTCTCCCGATATTGGCAGACCTGGGACTACCGCTGATCTCAACGTGGATCGAGTGGCCCCCGTATCCACCAAAAAGGTTGTAGGACATCCAGCTACTTCGGCCTCTACGTATGGTCCTCTCTGATCTACTTCCAGGGCTGCTCCTAGAGTACAGTCTTCCTCCCTATTCACTCGTTGCCCTGTAAGAGGGTCAACGTAGTAACATTCTTCTCCTCCTACGAACAATGGCATTTGTCTATAGGTTTTCCCTCCGTTTGTAATGCGAGGTGGTTGAGGAAACGGGGCTCGCGGAGTCTGAGTCCCCCCTTTGATAAACTTTCCCTTCGGGACTGCGGCTCCCTTAACCACGTTATTCTGTACCTCTTCCTCCTCCTGTTCTAATTCCCCTGTCTCAACATTGTAAGGACACTCGCGTCTCCAATGTCCCACCTCGTTACACTGATGGCATCTAGTTGTCTTTTTCAGTGTCGCGATATCCATTCTTGGTCTCGGTCTTTCTTCCTCTTCTCTACTCTGATTATTCTGTTTCCTTGCTTGCGTTCCTGTTCCCTGTTGCCGCTGTCCACCCTTTCCAGCTGCTTGCATTTGTACCAGCATTAACTTTTCCTTGAGTTTCTTTGCCTTAGAATCTATCTCATCGCTACAGTACCTTGCATACCTTAGAATTTCATCTAAAGGTTTGTTCTGCCAACAGATCAAATGCTGTTGGATCATTAGGCTTATGTCTGGTCTCAATCCGAGAACAAACTTCGACACAAACTGTCCTATGTCCTTAGGATCCATTACATCTAATCCACTGTACTGCTTGAATGCTTTCAGCAATCGCTCATAAAATTCATGGACTGTCTCTTTCGGCTCCTGAGTTGTTCGATCTATCTTAACCCAGTCTATATCTTGCACCGGCACTTTCTCTTTTAGCCATGTTATTACTCTCTCGTATTTCTCCATGACTCTAACTGATGGACCATTCGTCCGGGCATCTCTCGGAGGCTCACAAGCGGGCCATTCAACGCTAAGCTTGCATGCCGTCCACAAATCTCCGGGTACTACGATATCGAACAATGTGTTCAAATCGATCCAAAGTACCTTAGAGATCTTCACGAATCTCTCTACCTGCTTGTACCACTCTACGGGATTTTCTCTAAGCTTTGGGAAGGAATTGGTAAATGCCGCCAAATCCCCCCTACTCCAGGGTACGTGAACGTAGTTTCCGTTCGCGATTTCTCGCAAAGGGAAAGCTTCCATTCGCATTAGGTCTGTATCCGGGGACCTTGTAAGTGAACTCCTTCTGACGGATCCCCTCTTAGACCATCTTTCCTCCCATTTATCCAAATTCCTCCACAATCTAATACTCTGAATCAATTCCCTTATGTGTACCTTCAGCGCGATCGTTCTACGCTCATCCAGATCCTGATCCGTGCAAGTTAGCCTATGGTTACCCTGTAAAGCTTTAGTTCGTGACAGGTCTATCATATACCTATTTGCCAAATTAGATAAGTTTTCATGAGCTGACCTCGCTCTCCGAGTAACATCCTTGGATAAGAACAATATTTCATCTGGTGCGTACAACTCTAATCTCTCTATTGCCACTGTGCCATCAATTATTTCATCTAAGTCTGACTTCAAACTCATTACATCGAGCCGTTTTGCTTTTATTTCAGCTCTCAGTATGTCAGTCCTAGGTGGTTCGCTCATACCCCTCTCACCTCCGCTATGCGCCCTACGCCTAAGCACAGGTGAGTTATGAGGAGTCTTCCTTCCATCTCTTTGTTCCCACCTCTCTAGATCCCAAGCCTTTCCATCTTCCCGTGGGGTATGGTGGAATAATGCTCCATCCCCTAACCCTACATTCCGTCTTGTTGGCTCGGCTTCTCCAGATACGAGATAGGATCCACTGTTCTGTTCTAAACCACTGTAACTCGCTTGCTGTCTGGTGTCGCTCAACAAACGATACGGTCCTTCATGGCCCTCCATGTTCCCGCGATTTCTTTCGTGATCACCGGATGCATGGCGAGACGTTTCCCGACTCCCTAGATTCTCATGACTCCGTCCACTGTCGCCGGATGCATGTCGAGACGCTTCGCGACTCTCCATGTTTCCGTGATTCCAGTGTCGCACATTCTCATCTGGGGCATGGTGAGTGCACCTAAAAGTATTCCGATACTCCTGTGTCCTTCGTTCTCCCTCACCGAAGGTGACGCGAGGCATTTCGCCACACCCTGCACTCCTGTCGTCGCACATTTGCCTATTGCCGCTAATGGCAGGGCACGTATCTCTTCTGCTTTCTTGACTCCCTCTCTCCCACTCGGGGCTGCTCTCGCCAGCTCCACAATGAGAGAGAATCCCGTTATCTTGGTCTCTCCACTCAGCTCCTGTTTCTAAACTTTTATTCCGAGCTTCTTCAGCCGTATCCCATTCTCTCAGGTATTCCCTTAATTCCTTATGGGTTTTCGGTTTAGGTCCCCTTAAATCCATTGGCCCTCTTTGACCTCCCTGTTCTATCCTGGGACCCGTTGCGGCATCTAATGGGGTACTCCGACTCATTGGTGCTAGTATCTGCCTTTGAGGATTCATTACGGCATTCCTATTTTCCATTTCTGCCCTTTCCCTGTCCCATCGTGCCTGTTCCTCCTGCTGGACCCCTTCTGGGTTGTAGATTGACACTATAGGGCCTATGGTAACAGGTACTTGTAAAGCGTCTGGCATTTGGTACGACCTTGCACATTGCGTCTCTGGCACCTTCTGGACCACGAATCTTCCCACTACTCTCTGTTCAGAACTAGTTTGGGGTATTTCCTCACTCTTGTTAGCGTCCCACTCCGTTACTGGGATCGATTTATATTCCCCCCACCTAGCTCCGTCCTCTTGCTGTAATATGGGACTTGCGGATTCACCGCTGTATGGAGGTGGTCTATCTGTTAACAGCCTATCTATCAGATCCTCCTCCGTCTCGCTTTCCTCATCTTCCTCCTCTAGAGGTTTCTTTTCTCCCGTGGCTTCTATCATGGTGAACAGTTTGTCTGCCTCTATCTTTTGTACTCTCCACTTCTTAGCTTCCTCATCCCACTTGGCATCCTGTACTGCCTTTACTGATCGTCTCACTCTTTCCTGGCGCCTCTTTATGCTCTTTTCGTGTGCTGTTCTAAACCATGCACCAAGGGCTTCGAATTGTGTTGGCCTCGGTAGAGGTCGCGTTGAGAGCATTACCGCTTTCAGTTGGTTCAACACGTCTAGTTTAAACGTTCCGAATCTCGGAAACGTCAGTTCCTTTTCCCCTTCAGTTAGCCTATTCCACTCGGAGATCCACAGTATCGAGTGTAAGCCTACATTTACTGCCATATGATAAGCTGGTGTGCCTTCTGGTGGAGCTTCTTCTCCGGCATATAAATGTCTTCTATTTCTCCTAAAGATTTTACCTAAACCCTTGAAACACTTCATTTTTGATAATGTACGATTTTCCTTATTAATTTTCTTCCTTGTTTACGTCCTGATGACAACCACCAATCCCTGTGCGACTCTCGCTAATCAGCCTATCCTAGTGCGGTTCTACGCCAACCGACCAATCTCAGCGCGGCTCTACGCTGACGTCACTCGTCCCTTCTTCAGCAGTGTCCCTCCTTTCTCAACTCGTCTCGCGATCTTGCATGCGTTTCATTCATACACCGAAAAATGACTACTTCCGTCCAAGCGATCACTTTTCTCTGACTGTACGGCCACAGTCTAACTGTAATTGCTACCTCAACTGGCAAAACGCATTTTCCTCTTACGGTCGGACGCTTGCCTCAACTGATAGGTTACTTACACACAGTAAACGTACGACCAGCGTCCGTTACTCATACACTCACTCATACGCTCCCCCTATCATCGGTCTGTCGGGAAATCAATGGTACCTCATGACTCCCTTTCAATGGTAGACAGATTACTCTGGGTGTTCGATACACCCGAACCACTTAAGCTCTCCTTGAACTCAAGATTTTATCCGGTTGCGCGCGCTCACAACCTTCCCTCAATCACACTACAGGCATTCAACTCCGCTTGACATTACAACACAGAAACAACATAAAACACCGCAATCTTACAACGCATGACCCTTATACTCACTCTCGACCGACTCTGCTGCTTTTCTCTCGACGCACCGTCAGCACCGTCTTCGGCTGCAATTCTTCTTCTGGTCGTCGATGACTAGGGACCTTGGGGTAAACTAAACCTGGCCTAGGTCGTCTTCTCCAAGAAGATAACCATCCTCTGCTACCAACTGCGGGGAATGAGATTTTGATCTCTTTTATGATTAATCTGATAACTTATCTCATTCGTCAATTTTGGACCGTTGGTATCTGTCATTGAGTAAAAGACAACCCTCATACAGGTAATATAAACCCCATATACGGACACCACTCTAAAGAATCACTTACAACTGTTAAAGTTTAAAAGGTTTAATATAAAGTTGCAAATACAATCCTCTCAGGATCAAATTCATCAAATATATTGGAAACAAAAGGAACAAGTATTCCCTAAAGAACCTCCGTCTACAAACAAATACAATTAAAGTCAATTCCAAATCAGCAAATTAAAAGCTTTGATATGAAGTGGTTCTTCTGCGTCATCTGCATCAAGAGAAAAATAATCAAGTTATATCTGTCCCTACTCTATACTATGTGACATTCCTACTTTGTAAGTTCCTACCCTAAAAAGGTGTCAGCAGTTTGACTTCCAAAGAAGATCAAACTCTCTTAGCCTCTAAAGGTAACTTAAGTTTAAGAAGCAGTACCCTCTCTGCCTACCCATCCGCTCTCTAAGGGTCCTCGGCCTACTGCTCCCTTGCGCTCTGATCTCTCTCAGCGCATCTGCTCAAGGCATCTACCCTTGCCTTCGCTCTCGCCTTCGCCTATTGCTAATTGCCCTCAATTGCTCTTCGCTTTTTCCTCCCCGGGGTGCTGTCCCTAAAATACACAATCACAGTGTGGGTGGAACGCCCCTTGACGCCCACCACGGACTTTCCCCGATGATGTCAGTTTCTGGCTTCTTCCATTGCTTCATCTCTCTTCGTCGTCCGTTAAGTTGACCCTTCTCCTTAGATGTCATCTTCGTCTTCTT
This sequence comes from Lissotriton vulgaris, assembly GCF_964263255.1. Lineage (NCBI taxonomy): Eukaryota > Metazoa > Chordata > Amphibia > Caudata > Salamandridae > Lissotriton > Lissotriton vulgaris. The sequence continues at coordinate 1,477,848,082 of NC_141685.1, forward strand.
GTTGGCGACTTCTACTGACACTTTCAGATCAAAAGTCATATGAACTTAAACAAGACTTTAACTTACAACTGCGATTCTTGACCCTTCTAGGTCCTGTGAATGGTCATTCCAAAACAAGTCTCAAATTCCAAGCGTCTCTCCTCACGTTTAGGCAATAAGCCCCGTCCGGCATTGTCACCTTAAATCTAACGAGAACTAGACTCCTTGGCTCGCACGTTCACATCAAGCTATTCATGACTCCTGTGAGCCCACTAAATTATACACATTGGACTACGCTCCTGGTCAGTCAGGTTATAATCACAAATGACCTAAACTCTTCTAACATTCCTACAAACTTCTTCTACACAGTATAACCTTTAACACACATTTATATATAATCGTATTTTAGCAAAACCTTGTTTATACTTGAATACCTTTTACATAGAATATATATAATACATAGAGTACGAGGTTATATGCTTGTTCGTTACGTTTTCATATGTGTTCTCTATACATTTTCTCCACGTTATATTTCTCCACGTTATTTCCTCTACGTTACTCCATTTAAGTTACACACGTACATGAATTCTACTTTGCACGTTCTACATTTCGTAAGCATTTCTACATCAGCCCATCGTATACACGGGCCTTTTAAATCTAATGCATGTTTAACAGTAAATATATTTACATTTCCTATCCCATGTTGTCGCTCCTGTTGACCTTTATGCTATAGGCGTCCACTTCACGTTACGATATACATTTCATTCCTACGTTTATAATATATGCGTCTAAATATGGCTAGGATATACGTTTTATTCAAATTGCGCTCTCTCAGCGGTCTTTCTCTGTCAGTTTTAAAAAGGAAACAATCCTTTTCGAGAAACCACCCTATATAGAGGAGACATTCTGACATACATTGACTCAGGCTTTTTGGCAAACAGGCTGTCAGTCTAAGGTTTCCACTGTCAGAACCAGCAGAGGTTCCATCGGAATAAACATTGCACTTCACCCACCTCTACATAGACAGGATGAACCTTGAGTTTGGAGGATGGGGCACACACTACTTTGTGCAGATACCGCACATCAGGCAAGCTTCCAATCAGGCTCATCAATTTTAAAGGCTCTTTTTTTGTTTATGAGGACAATGATGTCCAACAATGTTCCCTGAGAGCTGGATGCATATTACAGTGTTGAAGAGGAAAATTATGTTTATCATTAATGTGAGGAGAAACTGAACATAGCACTTTTGACAGAAAACATTAATAAACCTGTGTCAAATACACGTTATAGAAAAAATGACAAAAACAAAGAGCTTTAGTTACTGCATCTTAAAAGCATGCAGAAAAAGAGTAGCTTAGATGATATCATATGAATAAGTAACATAGGTTGTGATTTACTAAAGAAAAATAGGAAACGTGCAAATGGTGTACTCTCACGTTATAAGATTTACCTCTGATCATTTCTAAATGTCATTTATATAGAAGAATAACTAATGAGATTTATCAAAGATTATCATTAATCCTAATTATGATAGTGAATTTTACTAAAATCTACTTCTTTATATTTCTACCTGTATGCACCGAAAATGACAAAAGAAAAGTAGGTGCTACACATTTCTATTTGATGAAGCTTCTGTGAAACTTATAGAGTACTTCATCTATATAACAATCCTATTTGTCCATAACAATATTAATATTGTGTAATTTGAAATGTACTTACTTGTTGGTACATTCAAAAAGTTATAAATACCCTAGAGTGACACGTATTATTTGTAATCCTAGTAAATGTACCTCAGTGCCTCAGAAGTTATACTAAAAACATGGCATTGTCATGTTCTTTTATGAATGTATGCTTATAATTCTATATACTGAATTATATTAGGCTTAATTAATTATGGGCCTGAAAACATTCACCAAGTTTTCTGCATTGCGAAGCTCACTGTCTGTGAGAACTTTCGCCAGTATAACAAATGATGTGCAGCAGTGTTTTTCCTTACTGAGTTCACAAGTATTTGAGTGAAAGGTTTTGCCACAATTATGTTACCATTCCAGGACATCTGCCTGGAAAATTGTCCTCTTGAACTTTCTCCTATGCTCTATCTAAAGGAGCATTATTCTAACGATTCACATACTATTTCTCTACATTTTGCGTCTTCTTTATGTTGTCTGACACACACTCCATATTAACTGACCAATGGACTGAGTGGTCTGACCAGATGAGGTGATTCTAGGAGATTTCATCCCCGGAAACGCTAAGAATATATAATTTTCTGACCTAATGGATAGCTCAGGCTCCGATTCATTAGCTCTCTGGCTGGCTTGCTTTCTCAATGGTGATGGTTACGGACAATTTGCTTTTCTTCATGGCCTGCTGTTTATAAAGTGCTAACCGAGATTTTGCAGAGCTCACCTGGCAAATTAACTTGCCTGAAGCGGACTCATCTGGCTTCTTTCCCAAACTGATGCATATGCGATTGTGGTCGCTTCCTCCCAGGATTACTTTAACTGGAAAAATTATGCCTTTACGAAACTCTTGAGCTTTTGGAACTTACTTGGAGCTTTCTTAATATGTGGTATTAACCTATGTGTTCTATTGATGCACTTATTGTTCTAATATTTGATAAACTAAACTAAATATACTTATTTGACTCAGCTGTCATGATCTATCCTTACATAAGTGAATGCGCATTCCCAATTTGGGTTTACTGATGACTAGAGGAGCAGTGTAAAATGCAAAACCAAAATGATAATAACAGAAGTTATTTTGGTTATTATCATTTTATTTTGGTATCTGCCAGGTTAGCGTTGGCGAGCTGGGCTCCCATTTCATTCGGGAGGAGGAGTGGTTGCTGCACTTCAAAGTAGGTATGACTGCTTGGCCGGCCCTCTCGGGCTGACCAAACAGACATGCGCACTTTTCATGTTCCCCACCAGACTGCATTACAAAGCCTGGTGGGGAACATGCCCAGCCTCCCATTCCCTGTCTGAGTGCCGAGCCAGAGTGCTCAAACCAATCACAAAGCTGCATTGCAGCGTTGTGATTGGCTTTGGGGCAGGAGTCTGTGTACATCCTGGTTCCCCACAGAGAGATCACGAGGGACGGCGGCAGCGAGGAGATAAGTGCGTTTTTTATTTTATTTTGTTATACCCACCCCCATGACCCCCCCCCCTGCCCCTCCGCTCTTGTCCCTGCCAGCCGCTACTGGTGTAAACATGTGTAAAGCACAATGGTGTCTCAACAGATATTAATATAAGACAGTTTTTCACTTTCAAAGAAGCATGCACATAAATGTTGCAAAAAGGAAGGAAGCAAGCAGGGAGAAAAGAATGGTTGAAGCAAGTGAATGCTAGGATCAATAAACATTTAATTAGGCATAACAAAACTGGATAAGAACAGAATTGCAGCGCTCAGTTACATTAAAAGTGTAAGTAACCTGTATCGATTTGTGCACAATAGTGCTAGTGAAGAAAGATAAACAGAGCAGGTGACAAGTGAAAATACTATGTACAGAGGTAAAACGGCACAAAGAAAGTAGAACACAATTGTCAATATGTACAGAGGGCATAGAGTGGTTCCCATATATAAGTACATAGTTGGGAGTACATTTATTTCAGTTGACCCCCAAAAGATGCGTCGAAAGTTGCACCGAAGGGTCGACGGCGTTTCGACCTGTATAGATTTCAGGTCATTATCAGGACCAAGTTACTAATTTGGAGGGAGTGTGGTATGTAGACGTGGGAAGGTATTTCAGCCAGGTCTAGGCACTCAGTCACGGTGGGTTGGGAGGAGGAACAATACCAGCCATCAAGGCTTAACAATTCCCTGTCCCGGACTTCAGACGGGATTTACATGGATACGCAAGGATCTTCAAATTCCCAGAGCGACCTCTCCCTCTAACTGGAACTGCTCGTGCCTTCCAATGCCCTATTACCAATTATATATGATGCACCTGATTGATTAAACCGTGGGGATTTTAGGAACGGACGTCACTTAAAATAGTTAAGCCTTTATACCTGGTATCATTCCTCCTCCCAACCCACCATGACTGAGCCGATATAGCGTTGCTGCTAAGGCATGAGAATTGTACAAGATACTTAATCCCAAAGGAGTCTTAAAAATATTCCGCTCCCATGCTATCTAATGTGGCTCATCAGTAACTGGAACCAATAATAAGCCATTTGCGATACGTTTTGAGCCAGATAGTTAAGCCGCATGTCAGGACCTGGGATCTGCATGTAAGTTAGCCGATTTAAGTCATGGTTTCCTACCTGCCCAGATAAACCTACTTATGCTCTGATTTAAAGTGTGATGGATACATGCAGGAATAACCAAGGGCAGTATTCCAAATACAGTTAAATCTGGGAGCCATCACAAACTTGATCATCTGTACCCTACCCCAAAAGAAGATCAGCAAGGCGGACCATCTAACAAAATCCTGTTCCATCTTATTCATCAATGGCTGAATATTATCAACCACCACGTTATCTAGACCTCTATTTATCAGCGGACCCAGATATTTCAAATCCGAGGCCTTCCATGTGATATCACAACAAGATGGCTTGTCTGAAATTCTGAAATGTAAATCAGGGTTATCTGATGATCCTTGTCCTCCTAAATTATGGATGGCAATGGTTCATTCCCTGTCGCACCCCCCGACATGCATCTGGAATGCCTACCTGACATCCAGCATCTTTCCAGACATCTGGAAAATTGCCACTCTCCTCCCGCTGAGGATAAAACCAAGTGGGGATCCAGGGGATCTGACTAATTATAGGTCCATTTCTCTGCTACCAGCTCCAGCAAAGATGTTGGAAAAACTGGTGCAGTGGCAGCTGACCAGTTTTATTGAAAGGGAGGGTCTCTTACATGACACCCAATCTGGCTTTAGGGCAGGTTTTAGTACAGAGACATCTCTATTGGAGGTGGCTGAGTTGGTTAGACAGGCGGCTGCTTCAGGGGCATCCACGATGTTGGTGCTCCTGGATCTGTCGGTGGCATTTGACACTGTCGACCATACCCTGCTGTCCAGGAGACTGCAGGAACGGGGCATTGGTGGCACGGTTATGGCCTGGCTAAACTCCTATTTGGGTAATCGCAAACAGAAGGTTGCTCTGCAACCATTTCTGTCCAAACCAAAACAGTTCTGGTGCGGAGTCCCCCAGGGGTCAGCTTTGAGCCCCCTCCTATTCAATCTGTACTTGACTCGCTTGTTCTCCCTGATAGCCAACTGGGGGATCAAAGCGATCTCCTATGTGGATGACACCCAGTTGGTCTTCACATTTAAAGAGCAGACCGAGGCCGCTTTCGGGAGTTTCAGGGGATGCTTAAGAGATATTGCGCTGTGGATGAACAGCAATAAACTCAAGTTCAATGCGGGAAAGACAGAAGTGCTGTTTTTCGGGAGAGAGACACTCCCTGCTCCGGTCCTCTGGTGGCCTACAGAAATGGGCCCTCCCCTGCAGATTGTATAAAAAAACCTAGGAGTGAAGTGGGAGGCTGACCTCTCATTCTCGGCACAGATACGTCAGGTGACAGCTACCTGCTTTTGCAAACTGAGGAATTTGAAGAAATTCCTGCATCTGCTGCCAGAGGAGTGCCGGAAAAGCATAGTACATGCTTTAGTGACATCTAGGCTGGACAATGCAAATGGCCTCTATCTGGGCCAACCATAGTACTTGATCAAGCACCTGCAGATGGTGCAAAATGCGGCTACGAGGCTGATCAGGCAAGTACCTTTTCATGAACATGTCTCTCCGCATCTAAAATCACTTCAATGGCTCCCATTAGCCAAGAGAATTGAATTTAAGGCCTTGACACTGGCATTCCGAGCCATGCATGGAAATGCCCTAACTATCTAAAACAAAGATTACATGAACATAAGCAGTCTAGATGCTTAAGGTCCAATTCACAATTTTTACCGGGTACTCCACGTTTCGAGAAGTCGCGCATGGGGGCAGATCTTTTATGCTTGGAGCAGCAAAACTGTGGAATTCTCTGCCCAGTAACTTCCGCACCATAGAAACTCAGACCCTTTTCAGGAAAATTGTTAAAACCTGGCTCTTTGTGGCATACTAGGGCCTGGAGACCTGTTTTCTGTCCATCTTCTGATGCACTACTGGCCACTTCAGCGCTGGGACACCTCTGTTGGAGGTAGCTGTCGCGCTTTACAAGTGCCCGTATTATTATTATTATATCAAAATCGTCTTGTAAGGTTCTCTGATTCCTACATGTGAGTGATATTGTCTCACATTTGGACCAATTTATTTTTTACTTGGAGAAGATAGAAAAAGCCTTGATTAGAGTCATGAGTTGGGGAACAGAAGAGGATGGTTCACTCAAAGTGAATAAGATGTCATCTGCATATAATAAGATCTTGGAATCACCAACAGGAATGTCCACTCCCTGAACAAGAGGAGACTGACAGATTGCTGCCACCAATGGCTCAAGTGCTGAAAGAAACAACAAAGGCAACAGCGGGCATCCATGACGGGTACTTTGCAAGATGCAGAAAGGCTTCGATACCCCCACAACCTGCACCGAAGGGGCATAGTATAACCACTGAATGTTGGACAAAACACCGGGGCCTTCCCTGCCCTGCTTAAAGTCTGATAAGATACCCCCCTCAAACCAGTCAAAAGCCTTTCAGGATCTAAAGAAAGCTGCAGCTTATCACCCAGATCATTTCATACTTCCCATATTACATTTGAAAGGAGAAGCATGTGATTATGAGAAGAACATCCTGGTACAAAACCCATTTCAGAGTTATGAATCAAGCTAGGTAGGACTTTCTTGAGGCGAGTTGCAAGGCCTAGGTGAGCATCTTCATGTCCACATTATTGAGCAAAATAGACAATAACTTGCACAATTTGTAGGTTCTTTATCGGGCTTCATGATTAGGCTGATGATTGCTCTATTAAGCACTTGTCACGTGACAGCATCACCTTCTATCTCCTCAAAAAGCTTATACAGAAGCAGAACCACCAACTGGATCTAATAAAAATAGATACGAAAAAAACATCATCTTCCGAAGCTTTATTATTGTACATACTCCTAGTAGCCTCTAAGATCTTCCCTTATTAATCTTCAGGAACTGTCTACCCTCCTCAGACACTCAGGTACACTAACACGGCATGGGCATTAAAAAAAGTCTACTCTGGCAAAAGTCCCATGAACACAGGAGATAAATATGTATTCCCTATTCCTGGGGTGTGTCAAGCGCCATGAATCCCCCAAACCATGATCCTTCATTCTATCATTTAAGTTTGCTCTATCCCTAGTATTAGCTCTATCCATTGGACTAGAACGATCTAAATGGGGATCAAGCGCTATATTCAAGTCTCCCCCAATAATTGTCTTGGTGGAACCAAACTCAGTCAACAGCCTGGACAGTGTTGAAAAGAAGGAATCCCAATCCAGATTAGGGGTTTACACCGACCCCAAAATCAAAATCTGTTCCATCCTTTTACATTTTATGAAGATGTATTAACCAAATGGATAAGTTCACATTTTCAGGACAGTTACCATTACAGATTTATGAAACAGAATGGCAACTCCACACCTTTTTGAAGAGGGCCTAGAATCAGAAAGGGCAGAGGGTGGTGTACTGCTATTAATAACCTGCCCTACCCAAGCTTCCCTAAATTTACTAGATTCCAGTTCTGAAAGAGGCTCTTCTTGCAATAACGCTATTTCTGGAAATGTCGATGCAATGTGAGACAATTCTTTATTTCTCTTAATGTAGTGTGTTAAGCCATTACCATTAAGATATTCTGGCCGTGTCATTAAGGAGATTTATCTCGGATATAGTTAAGCTATTCACAGTGTAAAAGCAATGAACTAATATTAAATTCAGAGAGAGCATAGTAATGACAAATACAGATTAATTAAGTTATGTGCAATTGGGTCTTAACAGTAGATATACTAAAACTGCAGTGGTGCAGAGCACCACATATAAGCTTAACACTATTTTTAGGATCATAATAATGTAATAGGTTAAAAACAAAAACAAGAAAAACGTGATTCCAAATACAAAAAAAACAAAGCTAATTTAAATAAGTATTGAACCTCCTAACCCACTGCTACCCAAACACCCCCCCCCAAACAAAAGCATTACAATTACATAACATGACCATTTTTGAGCCTGAGACTCCTCTCAACATTCCCCCTTCTGCAAAAATTAAAGACATGTATAACTGTAATTTTCAAAAAGTTGGTAAAATGAACAAGAAGAAAAGACCAACAATCATATATTGCTTCACTGGAATGAAAACAGAAGTAAGCTTTCCATGTCTTTTGCCTCCACATCTTCTGGCACTCCAAAAAAGCAAATATTATTTCTGTGACTGCAATCTTTAACTTCTGTTAACTCCCTGTGCAGATGCCACACCTCATTCCCAAAATCAGGACTGGTTTTTAAGATGGGCAAGCGTTCATCAGTAGCATCAACACTCTGATCTGTTTCATCTAGCCACTTATGTAGAGAAAAAAGTCTGATCTCTGGGATTTAAGATCAACTGCTGTTGATCTTGTATTTGCATGTATTAGATCCAGTGTTGCCTTTATGCTTGTGAGTTATCTCATTAGTGTTTCCAAGGTAATATCCACCATGTTGGGGGCATTGGACTTCGACTATCCAGCTACAATGTCAGTGAGAAGAGGCTGAAAGGTAGACTTGCCTGGTACATCAGGGAAACTAGAGGAGACAGTCCTTTGCTGGGACACAGCTCCTCAAACAATATAGCTAGCCAAGCCGGTAATCACAAATCCAAACCGTTGAAATGCTGGCTGGAAAACTGTTGAATAAATACATATCTGAAGCAGTAAAAGGACGTAATTCCCCAGTTGCACTCACATTCTCTATGGCTAAATCATTTCACCTCCAATTATAATGCAACGCAATGCAATTCCCATTGAGAAGGCCAAGTGCAAATAAAGTGGAAAGTGGTGAGTTGATTGAATCAGGGCATACCACTTTTGCTTCAGTCAGAGTCAGGATGTCAGCTTCAATGGTAAGCATAAATGAGAGAAGCCCCTCTGGATCCTCCAACACCAAGTCTCAAATCTGAGGAACATACTAATCACAATTTCTTAAATAATGTCCAGACAGGTAAACATCCTTTACAAGAACTGCGTTACAACGCAGTCCATTATCCTACATTTTTACTCTGCAAAATCCTTTGCAATGCAAGGCTTTACACCGCAAACCATTTCAACGCATTTCCCATAACATCGACCCAGTGGATTTAGAACAGTAAATTGTGTTGTAATAGATAATGCTCTGTAATGGAATGTGTTGTAAAGCCCTGCTTTGTAAAAGATTTTGCGGAGTGAAAACTGTAGGGTAATGGCACGAGTTGTAAACGCAATCAGAGTAAAGTGACATATTCATCCAGGCAATCATCTACTTATCTATTGTTGCATTGAATAAGGCTGTTACATACAGAGGATATGTCTAATGGTGCTCCAGACCTTCTCAGACAACTTTAAATCAATCACTGCAGCTGAGGAAAATCCAAATGCAAACCAACACCAATGCCAGGATTAATATTTTGTTTAGATCTGTCTATTTTGACTATTCCACTCCATGTGCAGGTAGATTTGTCCTGCACTCTTGGATGGTCCACCCACTTGAGTGCTTAGAAATCTGCGCTGCTAACTTCCTCATGAGCGCCTTATAATATCATCAAAGAGGACCAAGGGGAAAAACCCATCCTCTGCACCAGGCTCCTAGCAAATGCTGGTCGGAAACCCATGTGGACCACTGCATGCACTGTGGGGGGTAACATGCTCTAGCGGGATGTGGACATTTTGCACCCAACCGCTAATTGCTCCACTCTCTTATTTATTTACACACAGCCCTGCGGGACCTATGGGGCACAATGGCAAGAATGTACTTTGATACAAACACTGTCGTTTAGGAAACACAGATTTAGAGATGGGAAGCTCTGCAGCTCACAATGTACAACTTTGGCTACCGCAAGTTATACACCTAATTAGATTAACTCTAGATCTTGAGAGACAGTGCCATGTAAGAGTTTTGGGATTTCCTAAGAGATCTATTAACATGCAAAAAAAACATTTGGCGAGGCCCTGGTTATCTTTAAAGAGGGCACTCTTGGGTACCAGAATTGCACACCTCTGACACAGGAAGGCATTTTCTAAGGACGTTCAGGTCGACCACAGCGTCCCTGTCTACTGCTCTGATCATTATAGAGTATAGGATTGGAATGTGGACCAAAAATAGACTCACACTTACAATAAATCACTATTCCACGCGATTTTCTGTGTTGGCAGAAAGCCTTGCAGGACTCTGAAGGAGATATATTCGATGGAGTAAGTGCTCAGTTGCCCCATTGTCTCATAGGTCAGGTTTTCATTCACGGATCATGGATGTGCCCGGTGCCAGCAGCATCTCAATGAGCTCCCCTGCCTTGTACAGCAATGCAACCCCCATGTTAAGGATTACTAGACAAAACCTGACCACTTTAATGCGCGCGGAGAGTCCTTTCTCTGTTTCTACTGCGACAGGAATAGCAAAAAAACATTTGACCGCAATAGCAAAAAAAACCCAGCTATTATTTACCTCTGGACAGGTTGCTTGAATCTAACCGAGGCTTCCAGACATTTTAATCTTCAATACTGCTTCCAAGAATGCATTCTGTGTCAGACGCACAGTCACACAGATGCTCATCCCATTTACGTACTGTGAATTTAGAATCTCGCTAAGAAGGAAGCAGTTTCCGTAGCAACCACGGTCACACAAAAGCTCTCACAATTTCCTTCCTCATTCATGCAACTATTTGACTTCTTAATGCTTTGAATAATCCTAATCGTGACAAAATGAATCTGCGAAGCTGTGGGTGGAATGAATGACAGGGTGTCTTTTTTTCATCCACGCGTCTATTTCACTGTTAACATCATTGGTCACACTCTTCATGGCTCCTGGGGTTTATTTTATTTAGAATGACTGCCAGTTCTTTTTTCTAACCAGATTCTTTTTTTATTTAATGAGCTGCTTGCACCGTCTGTTATTTCCCCAGTGACATATACACCCCAGTCTTGTTCTTGGACTCATCCCTGTGACGAGAGATTATCCTCATTTCTCTCATTGTGGTGGCCCCTTTTATGACGTCATTTCCTGTGGCCTGTGTAGCCACTCTTTTTCTTTTCAATGCAGTCTGTGAGAAATTGGTTTGCTGGTTGAAGGGGATGTGATCTCTGTTCAAGCAACAGCCACAATCTTTATCAGGGTGAGCCACAAATGTCACTAAATTGATTGACCTGTGCATAACCCTCTGATAGCTTGCCACAAAAGCAGCCAGTCCTAACTTAAAGGCAATGTGTAAAGTATTTATGCAGCACTCAAACAGTAATGACGTGAAAACACAACACAAGATAATCTGAAACCAATTTAGAAAAATAGAGTACAATTTATTTAACCCCTTCGCTGCGGCGGGAATTCCGCCGCAGCGCTAAGGGGGCGGGGAGGTCGAGCAGCGCTCGCATGCTCGTGACGGAGCTGCTCCGTCACGAGCCGTGGTTGAGCTGTGCTCGTGACGGAGCGGTTCCATCACGAACACGCCCGCTCAATAGAACGCGCCGCGCAGGCGCGAAATTCGTGCCGCGCAGGCGCGCCGAGAGGGCCATGACGGAACCGCTCCGTCATGAGCACAGCTCAACCGAGGCTCATGACGGAGCGGCTCCGTCATGAGCACACAAGGGGTTAATGCATTATTTGACACCAAAATTAAAGAAATCAAGTCAGTAGGACGAGGTATGACATTTCAAAGATATATAGTGTGTATGGTACCTGAAGCAGCAAAGCACCACTCTGCTTAAATGAGACGGGTGAAAGTCGCAAGCTGAAGTCGACCGTGATACAGCATTGGCCAGACACATGGGGCCAGGTCAGTCCTGCTGAAAAAGTCACCTTCTGAAGTCCAGCGCAATGAGTTCTGTTTGCAATGGAGGTGGCCACGAGGAGCAGTGACAGCGTCTGAGATGGCCATCGCTGTAGCAGGAAGAGCAGACCAGGCATCACAGACTATCATCGCTGTAGTACAAAAATCCTGTCTGGTGTCCCAAATGGTCGCACTCTGAGCTTTGTGTTGGTGGTCACTGTTGGCAAAGTGCAGATCTCACAATACAGGTCGTCCCTCCCTCCCGCCTCGGTCTGACGCCGGTGATTAGCGCCGTTTGTGCAGAGGGCGTGGAGGGTCCGAGCCAGGCACTTCCGGTAGGGAACAGCAGCGCTCTAGTGGTTGGAACGCTGGGGGGGATTTAAGGCACTGGATTCAGGAGCCTTGCGTGGTAAGTGGACTGTGGCAGCGTCCATACCGCTTTTAAAACCAAAGCGCTTCTGCTCGCATGCTTAGCGGCGCGTGAGCATTTTATGCTGTTTAATTTTTCACATTATTCATTGTTCCTCACCTGGCTGGGAAGCACAGCGTGTTGGTGGCGTGTTGTGTGAGCCCCTGATTTTAGCTCGGCTGAGCTTTGCTAGACGGTTTACGGAGGACTGGACTCGTCCCTCCCTCCCGCCTCGGTCTGACGCCGGTGATTAGCGCCGTTTGTGCAGAGGGCGTGGAGGGTCCGAGCCAGGCACTTCCGGTAGGGAACAGCAGCGCTCTAGTGGTTGGAACGCTGGGGGGGATTTAAGGCACTGGATTCAGGAGCCTTGCGTGGTAAGTGGACTGTGGCAGCGTCCCTACCGCTTTTAAAACCAAAGCGCTTCTGCTCGCATGCTTAGCGGCGCGTGAGCATTTTATGCTATTTTAATTTTTCACATTATTCATTGTTCCTCACCTGGCTGGGAAGCACAGCGTGTTGGTGGCGTGTTGTGTGAGCCCCTGATTTTAGCTCGGCTGAGCTTTGCTAGACGGTTTACGGAGGACTGGACTCGTCCCTCCCTCCCGCCTCGGTCTGACGCCGGTGATTAGCGCCGTTTGTGCAGAGGGCGTGGAGGGTCCGAGCCAGGCACTTCGGGTAGGGAACAGCAGCGCTCTAGTGGTTGGAACGCTGGGGGGGGATATAAGGCGGATGTGTTGTCGACAGCGCAGCGGGCGAGCGCAGCCGGCGCGACCAAGGCCATCCGGAGTTGCGCCAGAGTTAAGCCCGTCTGCGCCCGTCCGCGGCCGACTGCGGCCTGGGGCCACAATCCCTGCCTTTCCCTCCTGTCAAGTCTCCTGGAGTCGAGATGAGTTACTTCTCCTCCGTAGAGAGCTATGTGGGCTCTGTCCCCACAGCATTGATGCAGGGACCAATGCGGGCTGCAGCCACTGCGAGTACACCTTTAACACCGGTAAGGCACTAACCGCAGGCCAACATACTTTGGTATGTGGCCTATTAAATGTTCGCTCCTTACGGAAACATTCCCTTGATATCCGTGACCTTGTCACGGGGAAACAATGGGATCTTTTATTTCTCACGGAAACGTGGCTTGATCAAGACTCCATGCCGGAGATCATTGAGGCCATACCTGAAGGCTACTGCCTACATAGGCTAGACAGACCACGTGGGAGAGGGGGCGGTATAGCCATTGTTGTGCGGCAAGACTATCAATGTCAGCTGGACCGCATTGTGATCGACGACAGTGAAGCTGGCGCCTTCTCCATTTCTATCAATGGCCGCTTCACCCTGAAAGGCTTGTTAATTTATCGTCCTCCAGGCTCTTCTGCAGCCTTTGTTGGAAAGCTAGTGGAAGGTGTCACTGAAGCCGCCCTACGCTCGGATAAATATCTGGTCCTAGGAGATCTTAACCTACACTTAGATACCCCCTCGGACAGAGTGGCGAGCGAGCTATGCCACACGATGGCTAGCCTACAATTCGAGCAGAAGGTATTGCTACCCACCCACAAGCTGGGTCACCTTCTGGACCCAGTCTTTGCTAACTGGAGCCAAGTGAACGCCCAAGCGCCGATTCCCATTGCATGGTCCGATCATTTCCTCGTCCCTTTTACCATCGGAATACAGGGACCCCGCCCCGATGACCCTCCCGCTGACAAACATCCTAGGCGCAGATGGACAGCATTCTCCCTGGCCAAATTCAATCGGGCTCTTACCGAGAAAGGTCATCCTGGGGGCGACAGGGTTGATGAAGTTAATCTCAACTTGGACCAACGCATTTTGGAAGCCTTGAATCAGGTGGCACCTCTGGGTATGTCGAAATCAGGCGGCCGAATACAACGGTCGGCACCCTGGTTTAATGAGGATCTGCGTACGGCCAAGGCTGCATGTAAACGCGCCGAAAGGCAATGGAGGGTCGCATACTCCACGCAGGCCAAAATTGCTTACACTGACTGCAGACGTGCTTATCACATGCTGATTAGGAAAGCTAAATCATCATATTATTGCAATAAAATTGAGGAAGCCAAGCAGTCCACCAAGGAGCTTTTCTCTATTTACAAATCTATTGCAATAGGAAAATCCGCCACAGCACCAAAGAAACTTTGCACTACGGAGGGCTGTAATCGTATTGCGGAGTACTTTGCAACCAAGGTCTCCAATATATACAATTCTTTCCCCCAGAGGACAGATAGTGGCATTGCCCTCTTGGAAAACCCAAGAAGGGAAGGGGAACATCGGTTGACCATGTTTGTCACCCCCTCCACTACGGAGCTTCTTCGTATCTGTGGAACCATCAAATCTGGTTCCCCCAGAGACCCGACCACCCCCAGCCGGCTCAAGGACAGCTTGCCAGTGCTGGAGCCCTATGTGCGTCAGCTTCTGGACACTTCCTTTGAGTCTCAAGTGGTTCCGAAGGCCTGGAAACAGGCGGTGGTACTCCCCCTGCAAAAAAAGGCCAACGTCAGCTTTGACAAGCTGGACAATCTCCGTCCTATTTCCCTCCTTCCCTACATGGCAAAGGTGGCGGAAAAAATAGCCAACATCCAGCTCATGCACTTCGTGGAGACGGCCTCGCTACTCCACGACTCGCAATTTGGCTTTCGTCCCCGTCACTCGACGGAGTCTGCTCTCCTCGTGGCGGTGGAGGCACTCAGACAGGGAGTAGACGAGGGCCAGACGATGGCATTGATCCTCTTAGACTTAAGTGCAGCATTCAACACTGTAGCACATTCCACCTTGCTACAGTGTCTGAATGGAGGTGGGGTGACAGGAGCTGCACTTGGATGGATTAAGTCCTTCCTCTCTGAGAGGTGCTTCCAAGTCAGACTAGGGGAGTGCTACTCTAGGGAGATTGAGCTGGGCCAGGGCGTTCCTCAGGGTTCGTCCCTGAGCCCAACTCTTTTTAACATCTACATCTCCCCCCTAGCGGCCATTGTGGAGGGTCATGGCCTTCGCCTGGTGTCCTATGCCGATGACACGCAGTTGGTCATCTCCCTTTCGCGCGCGCCCGGTCTTGCGGCAGACATCTTCAGGAACTGCATGAATGATCTTGCTGCCTGGATGTCTGCCAACTGCTTAAAGTTGAACGGGAGCAAGACCGAGGTGCTCGTGGTGGGGGGTGTACCGTCGGCATGGTCGTCGGCATGGTGGCCACCTTGTTTGGGGGAAGCTCCCGCTCCCTGCCGTGAGGCCAGGAATTTGGGCGTGTGGCTCGACAGGGACCTCACCTTTGGCCCACATGTCGGTCGGGTGGCGGGGGTATGCTTCAGTGTTCTGAGAGCCCTCAGGAAAGTCTTAGACCTGCTTCCTACTTCTGCTCGTCAGACGCTGGTGCATGCCCTGGTAACCTCCCGACTTGATTACGGGAACCTACTCTATCTGGGGGCCACAGGCAGGGTCATCGGTCGTCTGCAGGTTCTTCAAAACGCGGCAGCGCGGCTGGTCCTCAGACTCCCCAGGAGGGCATCCGCCAAGCCAGCCCTGCGAGCGCTCCATTGGCTCCCTATTGAGAGGAGAGTGCAGTTTAAGGCCCTTGCCACTTGCCACCGTATTTTGAATGGCAAGGCACCTCTCCCGCTCCAGAGCCTAATAGCCTACTATGAGCCTACACGCAGCCTCCGGTCCTCGCAGACCGGGCTGTTAAAAGTACCTAGAATATCTAAAGCTCGCATGGGAGGCAGATCCTTCAGATACCTTGCCCCCAAATGCTGGAATAACCTGCCACTGGAACTTCGGCTGGAATCTTCCGAAATCCAGTTTAGAAAAAAACTTAAAACTTATCTGTTTCTGTAGATAGCTTGGTTGGGAGGAGGGGGGACAGTCACTCCACTTGTCATAGCGCGGGGACACGCCAGTGGCGTAACCAGGCGCTTAATAAATGTCCAATAATAACTAGTGGTCACTGTAGCGCAGAGTCAGGTTCAGTGGAGCATGGCATTTCTGGGCCATTTCACAGTTTTGAAGAGCCCAAAACATCAGGACTTCTGCTTTTCTCCTAATAGATCAACTGATATCACACTCACTTATCACACTCACTTATCAGGTCTTATGTACCCGCAAGAGAACTTCGGTCTTCCTCCAAGTCTCTCCTCCAGATCCCTCGCTTCACTCGCAAAAAGTGGGGCGGGGCCAATTTCTCCACCCTGGCTCCAACCTTCTGGAACTCACTCCCTGACCACCTCCGCTCTGCCACTCAGTATCTCCCCTTTCGCAGCGATCTGAAAACGTTCCTCTTCAGCCAGGCCTTCCCCACATAAATTCCTTTAATTCCCCTTCACCTCCCCCTGGTCTTTTCCCCCTCAGTTGCTGATCCCCCCAGCGCCAAGAAACCGCAAGGTGTACGCTGCGCTCTAGAAGTATTTTAAATTAGAAATTAGAATTACACCAAGGGCCTTACACCTGAGGGACACCTCTTGGTGACCAGGAACTCACCGGAGCAGAGGCCAGAAGGTATCAGATAGGTCCAGTTGCAGGGTCAGGCAGGTCCAGTAGAGAAAGATCCGGGTTGCTTGTGTTTCGGTTAACGGAGGACATGGTTTGGCAGTTCGGGTTGGACTATTCCCATGATGGACAGGCTCAAGGCTGATTTACAAATGGCTGGGTCCAGACTGAGGTGGTATGGTGGGTAAAAAATGATGGATTGGCATGAGGCCCTGAGAGATTGCCAGTGGCTGAGATGAATTCAAGCATTACATCCATCAACTTTTTGTTTTTGTATTTGACAGCCTAAGTGCACTGGGTATGCCCAGGCATTGTTACCAGCTGGCTGTGCCACAGGAGCCAAGCTATACCTGGCTGAAGAGTCCATAACAAGGACAAGACCAGTCCTAGTTTGTTTGTGTTCTGGTTCGGGATGACCTGGCACGGTAGTTCAGGGTGGACTGTTCGCATGAGGAGCAGGGTCAAGACTGATTTCCATATGATTAGGTCCAAACCGAGGTGGCGTGGTTGGTGAAAAACAATGGCTTGGGATGCTGTCTTAGCGATTGCCAGTGGCTGAGATTAATTCAAGCATTTCATCCATCAGCTTGTTGTTTTTCCACAGTGAATTTGAGCGCACATGCTTACTCTGTGGGTGATGGGTCCCTCTACTGTATGTAATTTATTGCACAACAAAAGTTTTGAGTCCAATTCATCGACCGCCACTGCATTGTCAAGATAAGTATGTGTATTTTATTTGTATAGTGGGAGCCTAGCTAAAAGACAAGAGTGAAGCAGGGTGAAATTCCAAGATATATTCCACAAATAATTGGACAGAGCAATGCACTGGAATCTGTCAGATGCACCCCCATATATTGAATAGAGACAGAGGTTGACCTCTCTCCTGATATTCTAATGAGCTAAAAGTGATAGCATTGCCCTGCAAGGAGAGAAAAAGGGGTCTCCTTGGCACAGACCATTGCTCAAAACTAAGGACATCAAATGTTGGCCTCCTCTGAAGAAAGCAGAAAAGAACAGGAAAAATTAATAAAACACAAAATGCATTAAGGTGAGATGATCACTGAATAGGTCCTACTAGACATGTAGTTACCTAGCCCAACCAATGTAGACAACTTGGGGTCTAGGAAATGTGCACCCCACCACAAATAATTGACCACCTGGACCACGTCCACCAGCAGATAAAACAAATGAAGGATATGTATATAAGATCAAAGTAGAAGTGGCGAGATCCACAGCAGGACTTCAGTTCATGTTTTAACATTCATGGTTGATAGTTAGAACTAGGCCTTTTGCTCTAATTCTTTAATTAATAAGAGGCACCAAATGTACAGGGGAGTGGAGATGTTGTCAAGAGTGTAAGCCAACAGGGCCATGGGACTACAACTGTTTTATTCATAATTGCCTGATACAATGTAATTGATAATCTATTTTGTAAAACCTAATATTTCAAAATAAAAGACAAGTGATTGGAGAGGTAGCTGGAAGTCTGGAGGAGATGTTGTTCCAGTGCATGAGTCCATACCGGAGAATGGCAGCTTTCTTGTGTTTTTTCGCTTTTTACAATTCCTTGAGTCCAGTTTGATGATATCCTGGCTATAGGTATGCTGATGCAGAGTTGAAAAACACAAATCTATTCTTTTCTTGGCAATGTAGAGATGAGGATGTGGTAGACATTTTTTGGGGGTTCAAAATATTGACCTTAACCCCTTCTATGCTCATGACGGAGCCGCTCCGTCATGAGCCTCGGTTGAGCTGTGCTCATGACGGAGCCGTTCCGTCATGGCCCGCTCGGCACGCCTGCGCGGCGCGAATTCCGCGCCTGCGCTGGACGTTCCATTGAGCGGGCGGGCCATGACGGAACCGCTCCGTCATGAGCTCAGCTCAACCGCGGCTCATGACGGAGCGGCTCGGTCACGAGCATGCGAGCGCCGCTCGGCCCCCCCGCCCCCTTAGCACTGCGGCGGAATTCCCGCCGCAGCGAAGGGGTTAATACAGAGACACACAACTGTAATTGTGGACAAAATACATTGAATTCTACTTATTTTTACTTCAGAATGCCATTGCATCTAGCGGGCTGAATTGCATGGAATGTGCAGTGAGTGCTACTTTCAAGTGCCTGCTATGCTATTTAGTACCATATTACATTTTTTATGTGTGCTATTTTTCTCTATGCTTATTTTCTTCAGTGAATGGTGTTTTGCAGCAACAAAAAAAACAATGAACAGAAAAAAAGCCTGACCAATGGCTTTTGCTACAGAAATACAGCATTAACTGCTACAAAAGTGAAATACCAAAGTAGCACATCTATATACTATGCAAAATGTTGGTATATAGCGCAGCACATAGGTGAACATTAAAAGCACGGGGGAGTTTTGAAATTCGCTCATGGTGTCATAAAACTCAACACGGCCATGCCCCGCAAAATATTACCCCTCACATTTGTTTACATTTTTCATCTCTCCATAGGAACAATCTAAACGCGAGGCACCAGCTCATTAATAAACATTTTGAAAATGTAATTACATATTCTGATCCAGTTGAGGTTAATGCAATCGGGGTTGGCATTAAAATGCTTCCAAGGGCACTACATTAATTTCCTCTCAATTCTATCAGGCCCTTACAAGGGTTGCAGGAGTTCAACCAATAATTATTTTCAAGAAGATCAAAGGCAAAAACAGCACTTTGGGCCTCTCGTTGCTTATTTACAGTACATGCAAGAAAGATTGTGCCTGGAATCGGTATTTGTGGTGTTAACAATAAGGGCATCAAAGAGCAGGTAGGATGTTGTTTAATCTAGCCAGAATGTTATCACTTTTTAGTTGGAGGTTGCAGTTGCAGCTGGTGTGGATAAGAGCAGTGGGAGCTGGTGAGACGACAGACGACAACAAGGGAAAATAACATTCAAAAAAAATAAAAACGCTTACCTTGCGCTCAGCGATGCGGCGAGCGCAAGGTGAGTGGTTTTCTTTTTTTCTCCTTTTTTCCCCCTTTATTGTCGTCTGTCAACTACCCTGCCCACCCTGTCACCGTCCCACCAGTCTTACCTGCTCCGGCCGCGACTAGATGGTTGTATCTGACCTATAGTTCAATTATTCTGGAGTTACCCACACAACAAATTGAACAATACAGCAAAAAATATACATTCCCATCAAAATCCACTCACAATCGCCCTCATTAGAAACGGCTCAGTTGATTGTGATATGTACAGTAACTTTTTATTTCCAGATCACTCGTAATGAGGCCTATGTATTTATTGATTTGTTCAGTTACGGTTTTATATGAAAATACTTAAGCTTTGATTTTTGCTGAATGTGGCTGGCCAATTTATACCACAACTGTAGGGCTAGAATACAAAAAGATCTTGCACCACAATGAGTCCATTCAACTCATGGGACTGACACCAACCAGTGGCTGCACGAGTGTAGCACCACTTACAAATCCTGCGAGTGTCCAAACTGCAGACCTTGTGTTGGCAAAAAGGCTTAGTGCATCGGGCTAAAAGTTCTGAAATCCGGTGCATTCGCTGCAAACACTGAGCATCAATATTATTAAAATGGTTCCAGGGCATAGAAAACTATGCAAATCGGGTGCTTCTCAGCTCAGCAGCATTGCCTGTACCCTTAGCCGGATGTTGGTCCCTTCTGTATGACTATAGTGTCGGTTCAGTGACTGGGAAATTAGCGCAAACTCTTCTTAATCACCGCATGCCTTGCCTGGAGGAAGCACCCATCTGTGACAGTGTTATGGGCGCTGAGGAGGTCATTTACAAATGGCAGGATCGTGTGCCCTGAGTATCTGGCAGAGAAATGAACCATCGCAGGGGGCAGCCGCTCTCTTCCCAGCTATGGAACCTTGCTTCCTGAGCTACTGAGTTTTAAAGAAACAAAGAACCATTTCTTAATTATTTTCTAGAAAAGCCCCTCAACACACGGGGCTCTGTTCCCCCTGCAGTGTGAACCAACCTCTCGTTTGTGGCATTCAAAAATGAACTAAAAGGCCAACCTCAGCAACGTCTTCAAACTTGACCCCACATTGAATACTGTCACTCCTCTAATCCTGAAAGCATTAGCGAACTTCACTCTCTTGTACATACGTCATGTTCATTTTTTGACCTCAGCTGATTACTCTGGAAGCTGACTAGTGCTTATCACCTGACCGCAGCAATAATCAGAGGGTCTCATTTACTAGGACATTGGGTGAAAGGGATGTTCCATGGGTGTTGCTGTGGGTGTTCACACGCAACATCCATGGAACCAGACACATTTCCAGATTTACAAAGTTTTGTAAGGCTGGGAATGCGTCAGAATTTTATGCCTCCCCTGGTGAGGCGTAGGAGTGGTGCAACGAGGAGAAATACTTTAATTACTCCTCATCAGTGCTTAATTTGAGACAGTGATTTCCAGTACTTGGCACCCACACTTGCTGACACTGGCCCTTATGACAGCTGCCACATGGCGGCGCTGGTTGTGAAATATAAAGTTGAGCAAAACAACAATTGTTTATGAATTCAGTATAAATTAAAATCAAATAATACCTGCCACCTAAGCTGTACTTATAGCTGTGGGGCATTGAAAAGTCTGACTTGTCACACACGTAGCAATTGATGGTTAGTAGTTGTTTAAGTATTGTCATTGGCAGTGCTGACAGTGGCAATGTGTGTTGCAAGCTGTGGTGGTCTTGTGATGAGGGCCCTGGCACTTATCTTTTTACAAATTAAACACTGCTCCTCGTTTTTACCTCTTTCTATGCATGCTGCGTTTTTCAGCATGCATAGAAAGAGGAACATGCCATCAATTTTATGCCGGAAGGTGTCCTTTCCTGCACAAAAACAATCATCCCTTTAAAGTAGGCACCCTTGCAACATGATGCAAGGGTGTCTGCGCTGGCGCACGGCAAACAATTCTGCTCCAGTGCAAGGAAAAGCACAGGGATGTGTTGTATTGTTGTTAATACAACGCATCCGTGTGCTTTTAAAATAATACAGCTCGGTGTACCAAAATGGCCTCCGTCAATGAGTAATTGTTTTGTAAATATGGCACAGAGCACATTATATACCCATATGTAACTTACTCATTTCACAACTCTATAGCTGTTTTATGATTATAAAGTGCTCTTATTCCCTTGAGTGGTGTACGTGCTATATAACTGCTAAATAAAAAACATACATTAAAAATACAAAATAGATAAAATATATATGTGAGTATAAAAATAAAAATAAATTACTAACACGTTTCAGTAATTGTAGTATTCCACTGACTCATCATGATATTTAGAATTAAATTAGAACTAACAATTGTTTTTGCATTGTTCCACACATTTAAAAGTGCAGCGTTTGCACTAGCTTTTTGTAGGGGATAAAAGACTCTCACAACGTGTTCGCTGTGCACAGCCGTAGAAATACCGCATTTAGGAGGCGTTGGCACCTGCTGATTCTAAGCAAAAAATGCGTGTTTAATGCACAAAAATCTGCTTAAAGTACATTCAATAAGATCTTTTAACCTTCCCTATCTTCTGACCTACTAACTGCAACAGTCGTATCCTATATGGGAGTCATCATTCCTAAATCACTCAGGGATAATCTCCCCTATGGGCAGTCTTTACGACTGCATCGAAACTGCAATACAACACAAGATTTTGATTCACAAGCACAGCTACTATCCACCAACCAGGAGGCGCTATAATACCCTCCACATTGTGTGAGAAGAGCAGATAAACGTGCTAAAAACGATAACAGGGAAGCCTTGTTAGAACCATGCACTAGGCCACACGAGAATGTACTTACTTGCGTCTTCAATTTTACACCTGACTCTAATTAATTACGGAACATTATCCGAAAACATTGGGAGATCTGACAGACCGGTAGCCTTTCATTTCCATTACCTTGATTTGCCCTCAAATGCACTTCCAACTTGAAAGACATGATTGTGCATACTAGACCACAAAAGCTCATAGGATCAGAACAATGGTCGATGGTCGTTATGAGATCTGCCCCCTGTGAGAGGTCACTTCCCCTGCAGATCATGTGCAGTTTGTGCCCTCACTGAAAATACCAAAGAGTTCAAACTGGACACCACTCGCACTTGGATACAGAATACACACAACAACTGTAACTTCAAAAACTGTATTTGCATGGTTACATGCTCTTACAACAAAAGATACGTAGGTATGACCACCAGACCGATAAAAGTGAGAATTGTGGAACATCGTAGCAGCATACACTGCAAGAATACCAGTACCAAAATAAGCACATATTCGACTCAGGGACATTCACCTAGCTATATACGTTGGACAGTCCTGGAAGCACACCAACACATCAACACAAACACCTGGGGGCAGATTTATGTTAACTGGCGCATACCCAGGGATGCGCCAGTTAACGTGCGCCACAGTGCGCCACAGCTCCGCCACCCATGGTGCACCGCATTTATAATGCGGCGCACCATGGTGCAAAAACGGCACAGATGTGTGACGCATCTGTGCCGGAAATGTGGCGCATTGCTGGAGTTGCGTAGCAAGCGCGACGCAGCTCCAGCAAGGCTCGGGGGTACACCATCTGCACAATGCTGCGTCAAGACCTACGCCTGCTTCAAGCAGGCGCAGGGATTTGACGCAGCATTGCCCTGAAAGTGATTGAGTGAAATCTCATAGATTTCACTCAGCCACTTTCAGGAGGCGTTCCTGCGCAGGAACGCCCCCCTCTGCGCAGGAACGCCTCCTTATGGCGCAGGGCTTTAGAACGTGACGCATCTCCTAGATGCGTCATGTTGTAAATAGGGCGCATTGTTTGCGCCGCAGTTGCGTCAAATAAAGTGACGCAATTGCGGCGCAAAGAGGCGCAACGGCCTCATAAATCTGACTGCTGGTTTAGAAGGGAACAAAACTGGATATTCTGTCTATCCACCCATATGAATGGTTTGAACGACAACATTTGTGGAGTGAAATGGACAACTGACCCCATTCCCTCCATCCCCACGGTTGTTGTATGGCTTCCTACATATTAGATTTTCCGCACTGCTGGACTATATCCCTCCATTTCTTGGCCTCCTCACACCTCCCACCACCAACTCATATCAGAGACATTGTCACTGTTTATATACAACTGGCCATTCACAACAGAGACTCAGTCTGTGCCTAGACACCAACACCATTGGCATGCCATTACTTTTGTGAACCCTGTTTCTTGTACCTCTTGGCATTCACCAACTTTCAATATTAAGATACATATAGGCAAGTGTCACCACTGGCCATTGGCCCACTGTTAGCTTTCCATAATGGCACTTCCTATTTGTCTTTTCAGTATTATCAGCATTTTCTTTAACATCCACTGCATGGCGATTCACATGATTAGCCTTTCTATTGAACGCAAATCCCATGCATCTTGGATGTACTAACTCCAATTCAAGATGGTGACCATTTCTCCATGACACGCCCCAGTATTCAGGAGTAGCCGAAGTGTTTACTAAAGTGCCTTGGAAGAGCGCTTTGGGTACCCATCTGTGTTCCACAGTGAGGGTCACCACCGGCAGGAGCATCCTCCCTTTACCCCATACGGTATACTCTCTTTTTTCCCCTGTCACAAGGAACCAGACTGGCTCGCGTGTTACCTCCCTTACCCAGCACAATGGTGCCTGGATTTGACAACACATTGATGCAGCATACGTTCTAGTTATTCTGTATTAGGCGGCGGCCCCCACCTGAAGACAATTAGTCACAGTGCAGTAGTACATAATGCTGACCTCCCACTTGCTCCTCTACTTCCAAGGAAGCAGAGACAGGGTAGGTCGCCCCGTAGATACCGCGCTACGACTATGTAAGAATTGTCTGCAATTTTTCAAATTAGGACTCCCAAACAGAGCCTGCTCGAGTCCCCTTTGTAATACATCCCCAATTTTGTCTCCCAGCATGGTAAGTAGCATTAGCTCTGCTCTCACTTAAGGAGCCATCACCGTTACCTAATTTGGGTGAGTTAACCCATTTGGACACCATGTCTGATATCTATTTTAAGTGGTTACCTATAAAGTTGTCACATGTTTGTTTAAGGTGGTTTTAAATGTTCTGTTTGTCCTGCACAGTGCATATTGCACCTTCACCAATAGTGGAAGGTTTTGCAGTGTTCCGCATTCCGCATCTTACCTAAAACATGCATTTTGCGACTTGTGTCTTGCAGGTTACTTGATTTACGGTTTTACTCTCTGTTACAGGTAGGTTTCAGAATAATTATATAAAGCTATCTACCTATACCAAATTCGGTTATCTGTGATTGGGAATCCTTTGGAATTGCGCTACTCTAGATTCCAACCACGGTGTATATTAGGAACATTGATCCTGATGAATTGCCACAAGATCAGTAGTGACTTATAACGGCAAGAAACATGTTGACCCACTTAGTCTACTTTATTAATCATTTTTCACACACACACATTACCTACATCAATCTACGCCAGCAGCCTCACTCCCATACTTTACATATGGCATAAAAATTAATTATCCCCGGCAAAGAACCCCCTTGAGGGTGCCCTTCAGGCATTGCAGCACCAGCCTGACGAGAAGCATGCCCTATGATGAAGCATAACACCCATCTGGGTGTGTGAGGGCTCTTGCTCCTGAGAAATCAGATTCCCCAGCCTGACTCCCCAGTTCACAACTGACCTCGTATTCTTTATCTTTCTTCCAAAACAAACTACATACCCTTTGTTGTGACAATTGATCTAGTAAGGAGCACATATGCAGGACCTATAAGTGCTCCTGATCCTATCTATAGATATGGTGGATAAAAGACACTTGTAACTTGTTCACTGTGCCCAGCCATAGATATACCGCATTTGAGAGGCATTGGCAAACTCTGATTTTCAGCAACAATTTTGTGTTAAATGCACAGAAATCTGCTTACAGCGCATTCAAAAGGATCTTTTAAAAGTCCCTATCTTCTCTGTTTGTTTCTGTTCAGACGACTATAACACTAATTATACAAATAAAAGTTAAGAGAATTGGATTATCTAGTTACAGAGAAGTACATACTTAAATAAACGTCCATTGGCAACATTGGAGAGTTGAGAGGGTGGTAGACCCTGAGAATCACACACAGTAGTGGTGGATATAGTGTCACACTTCAAAGAAGGTTTTGTCAGATACAAGTACAAGTTAAATGTTTCCTCTTCACATTTCAACAATTCTGATAGGTGCCACTCAGGGTAAGATACCCCACTACCCAGAGTATTGGTTAGAATAAGGCACAAAGTGACTTGTTCAAAATACACAAGAGACAGGACCCCTGCACTCTAAATATTTTGTGTATAATTTGTAGATATGTTTCTACAGCAATGAAAACACCATAGAATAATGAGAGAAACGTTCTGTCACAGGAATTATGTATACATAACAGAATTGAATAATTGAACGGTGATTTATTTCCTCGAAAGCACATCAGTTATATTTCAAACAGTTTTAGCATTTACAAAGCACAAATTCTATGATGTAATTAGAATTCCAGTTCCTTGTCTTTGTAACACGAAAACAGCCACCGCACGTTTCGTCACCACCGTGACTTCCTCAAGACTTGTATTATAGTAGCATAAGAGCCTTTGAATTTGTTCTGATTTTGGCTCTGAAGTCTCGAAGTATTGAGAATCCTTTGTCAGAACTTATAGTGGACAGACTCTAGAAGCTTATTTGTTAAGTTGCAGATCCTCTCTGCTTATTCGTTAAGTTGCAGATCCCCTCTTGTCTTGTTCTGTCCTGGGCATTGAGGTTTGAGGTAGAATATTAACTGGGCAGCAGATACTCACAATCTGTCAACTTGTCATTCTCCCAGTTCGAGTTGTCTTTTAAATTTAAAACTAAGATTTTAGACATTCTGTAAAGTTGCTAACGGAAAATTCACTACAAACAAGTTTCTGATCTATTTTGTGGGTGCCAGTCTGACAATAAAAGTCCAGATATTTAGTGTTTCATAGTAAAGCCCTGTGATTCGTTAAGCAGTAATCTTTTTCTTAGCTAATTCAGGATGCAAGATAAATCCCAGTATTTCGGGTACTGTGATAAGACCCTGTAGTAATGTCTCAGGCAACCCCAGCAGCCGTGTCCGTCTGTCACCCGTATCCAGGGTGGTAGACCCTATCTAATGAAATTTGTGCTTGTGATATTTCTGTTAAAGAAACATACAAACGTTTGCTTCACTCTTCCCATTACATACATCTGATATTTAGATTACCGCTCTTTACAATTGTGCGTTTACTTCGTGAATACCGCAGCTTGTCTTTTTGTAGAGGCTAGTGGCTATAAACTGAATTGACTTTATTTTATTACACAGTTAAAGAGCCGCAAGGACTGAAGTAAGCCATGTTTTCTAATTACGGATTGTGTAAATCAGTCTTAAGTTAAATTGTTGCATGGATTAGCTTAGTATACGCTTCCAACGATTCTGTGCATGGGTCAATCATCTTTTATTAATTTGTAATTCTGAAAGACCTCAAATGTTTTACATAATTCCAGTTGTCTGATTTTTACATCGTGCACATCCAGTTATCTGTATTTCTTTATACTCTTAAACCTGGCAAGGCTTTGGGGAGCTGGTATGTTATGATTAAAAAGGTGACATCTTTTGATCATATATTGTCTATTGAAGGTCGCCAGTGGGTGGTTATACTTAGGGTCTAGTTTTCATGGGAAGAGCTTTTTTTGTTTTGCTAATAACTTTAGCACCATTTGATGAATCTTCACAACATTTTCAAAACTAGTTTGCCAGTTCAGCTGCTGTCTTGAAAATTTCAGGTGATCTATCAAGTGGGGCCGAGAAAAAGGGTGGTGTCCCTAAATGTGTTTTCCTCATTCAATTTCCCTTAGAGATTTTAGTCACCACTACAGCCCGAACCTCTTAACGGAATTACACCAAATTTGGCTAAAAGCTAGATCTTGGTCCAGAAAGAGTGCTTTTTGTAATTTGGTGTATATCTGTTCAATGGTTTTGGAGTTATTAAAGGTAAAAAATGTATGAATATCTAGAGGCACAGATCAGAGCGGATTCAGGGATCCATGTGCCAACAGCAATGTGGTGATTGGCTTGCTGCAACCTGAGAGGAAAGTTACAGTTGCCACTTTGTGCATCGGGACACTGTCAGCAGAGATAAAATAAAATGTAAAAATGATAGAAGGGTTCAGGGTAGAGGTGCCCTGACCCCAGGGGACTTATGAAGGGGTCTGTGAGGGACCCCCTACGGGTAAATAATTGTTCAAAAACATTTTTATATTTATTTTTCAGAACGCACAGATCCACAGATTCACCCGGATCTGCCTGGATCCTCACTGATTTGAGCGGATTTGGTAGGATACGCAGAGCCTGACCCCAATTAGAAAAACATATACACCCACTCACAGACTCATATGCCTACTCACACACTCACTCACACAGTCACACACACACTTACACATCCACTCACACAATCACCACATCCACTTGCACACCCACTCACACAAACACTTGCACACCCACACAACCACTCACACACCTACAAAACCACTCACACACCTACACAGCCACTCACAAAGCCACTCACACACCCACACATACACCCAGTCACTCAGCCATATAGCCACTTACACACCCACTCAGCCACTCACACACCCACACGTAAGCAGTGATGCACTTCTAAAAATTGCAATAGCATTTTTGTATTAAAAGTGTTGTTTTAGTATTGAATGTGTGCAATATAACTGACAAACCACTTTTTTGTCTGAGGATTTGCAACAAATCTATGGATCCATAAAATGAATACAAACTATATAAAAACTTGGTGAATAGCATTTATTAAAATATCACAGAAGTTATCTTATCTTAATTTTTAGATTTTTAGTTTTAAAATATATAATAAGAGTGAATGTGTGAATAAAATGTATTTATAAAGTAGTGAAAATGTATATTAGTAAATTGAACCTATGGGTCAAATCATAGTACAATTTATATATTTTTTAAACTGTGAAATTCACATACAAAAACAAAGGTTAGAGGGAGGCTATAGTTGGGAAATAGCATAAAAAAGTGGAAATTCACTGAAAAAAACAAAGGTTACAGGGACGTTATAGTTAGGAAATAGAATTTAAGAAAACCTTTGAAATACACTGAAAAAAACAAAGGTTGCAGGGACATTATAGTTAGGTTCAGATTTGACACACAAAAAACCATATACATTCAATAGTTGTAGTAATCTCAAGTAACTATAACTCGCACCTAAGGTAACTTTAACTCAGGCCCTCGCCATGCACTGCTTAATTACCGGCCCGGCTTAATTACCCCACATGTTACATCACTCATGACATCTTCTATGGCATCATAAATAATACCACTGCAACATTTGAAGTGAAATTATTGATGAGAAAAGTGTTCATGGGGGGCACGAGTTATGATTACCTTAGGGCACAAGTTATAGTTACTTAACATAACCATAACTGCTAAATTTCTATGGCTTTGTGTCTTAAAATCTTAACCCAACTATAAAGTCCCTCTAACTTTTCGTTTCTGTCAGTACATATATTATTATCCAGGTGGCGGTCAGGATTGTGTTTTTATAGGAACAGTATTTTTTGTGTCGCTAACAACTTTGGCCTTGTATGGCGAATCTCCACTGAACTTTTCAGAAAGGTGCTACTTTTTGACTAGTTTTTGCTTCAGGGAAAGTGAAGCTGGTGTCCGAGAATAAAATGCTATTTTGACGGTTGGGTCTGAAAGAGGCTTGAGAGACTCTTACGGCAGTGTCAATTTAAAAATAGAGCGTTCTGATTGGCCCAGGGTGCTCTATTTCCCTCCGGCTATCTCGATCCCACTGGAGTCAGATTCCTGAGCGAGTTCTCTGATTGGCTGCCCCCAACATCAGAAAAATGTTGCTGGCAGCTATTACAGGACTCTGGGACTTAGTCTCCTGTACCGAAGTAAAAAAAGAAAAGTAATATAAGGGGGCAGGGGAGGGATACATTGAACCCCTAGGCCACACTACCCAGAGGTACCCCCCACCCGGGGTCAAAAACAAAAAATAAAATTGGGTAAAAATTGCTGCTATCCCGTGGGACTCCTGTGGAATCAGGGGAGAAAATGGAGGGCAGATCCTATTCATTAATTATAGGCCCGGTGATCCAACCCTCAGGGCAATATTTAATAAATAATCCCCCTCCACAAACCCTTAAACACCCTGTAGACCCCACCCTGGGTTCCATGGGGAGGGTGGGTTGGGATCTCCCCTCTTGCTTATTCTTTCAACAGTGGGTAAGCCCAGGTGGATTGACTGCCTGACTCTTCTGTATCCTCCTCATTGGCAGTTAAACTTCTCAAAGACCTTGCTTTATCTGGCCCGTCATCCAGCAGAGTCTTTAGGACTATGCTCCTCTGAGATATGGTGGAGAATAGCAGCAAATTGTCTGCCCCACAGGCTAATAATGTGGTTTTCAATAATGCTTTTGATCAAAACTTCCAACATTCCCCATATCATTTGAAGTTGATGAATTGGAAGACAGCTGGAATTAAACTTAAACTGGTAGATGAGGATTGGGGAGGTGTTACTGATAGTTTCCACATCAGTATCCTCAAAGAGTCTTGGGTGGTTGATAAAGTATACAAACAAGGCTTTTTGGTAAACGTGCGCTCTATAAATTGCCCCAACTTCAACTTCAACTTCACCACTGACCGCATTGAGGCCTTACCCTCAAAACAGCACCTGACTGCTTAGTCAAGATGTTTAAGACTAATGCACCTGATCTTCTTGCCTTAAGATTGTCTCCAAAGACTGGGACCCCCTACCTTCTGATTAATATTTATAACAGATCATACCCATTTAATAAACCTTCCCAGACATTGAACTCCTTGAAATCACTCCTAGCTAGCCATAGGTCAGGATTTCATGTGATCATTGCAGCAGATTTCAACACCTGTTTTAAGCCTTACCTTCCCATGCTAGAGTTGATTAAGGTAGAAGATGAATGTCGGTGATCCCCTCTTCTTCTAACCCTGGGAGGAACGTTAAAATAAGTAGGGCTGCTTTTTGGGAGGCCGTTGTGGGAGGTGATGGGAGGTAGGAATGGGGTAACTGCAATAGCACTACTAAATAGCAAGCTTTCTGTTGGAGGGAGTTGGGGGGAGGGCGGGGGAAGTTACCCCCGGTGAGTTGGTAATGCCGGAATGGAAGGGAGAGAACTTTTGTTACAGGGATGTGTGATTACCTGTTCTCGTACAGCTTTCACGATAATGCAATTTAGGATGGATTATCTGTATGTAAGTGTTAGGCACACTGTTGCAATATTATCGTGGAATGTCCGCGGGCTAAACAACCCAAGGAAAAAGAGACAAGTGCTGGGTTACCTAGACCGCCATCACATATCAGTTGCCATGTTACAGGAAACACATTTAAGCCCTGAAACCATGCCCCAGTTTGCATCACAGTGGGCAGCTTACCGCTCCTTTGTATCTTAATCTACTTATGCCCGGGGAGTTACAATTTTAATTAAAAGAGGTCTATCGTTTGTACTGTGGGGAACAGAGTCTGATGCTGTAGGCCGTTACTGTCTCCTTTGGGGTAGACTAAATTCACACGACGTGACTTTCGCCAACTACTGCGGTCCCAATTATGATGAGCCCCGTACACTTGTTCGCCTCTGGAGCAGGATCCAGGAGCTAGGTACTACATATGTAGTCTGGGGTTGGATTTCAACACTGTGATGCACCCGCACCAAGATAGATCTAACACATCCCCGGCCCATTACACTAACACCTGCCATACACTACAAGAACTTATGGTAGACAGCTACCTTGTGGATTCTTGGAGGCCCATGCACCCCGATGGGAAGGAAGGTACCCACCACTTGGCGGTGCACTCCTCTTGGGCCAGGCTAGACTACATTTTCTTGTCGGCTGGAATGGCACACTGGGTGGTGCAAATGACACATTTAGCACGTACATACTCTGATCACTCCCCTGTTCTTGTTGAGCTGCAAACCCCGATGCAGCAATCCCCATATAGAAACTGGCGTCTGAATCCCCTACACTTGCAGGATGCTGTCTTTAGGGCGGACCTAGAGCAGGATATCCAAGAATTTTTTGAACGTAACATTACCTCAGTCCCTAGCATTACTACGGTATGGGACGCCTTCAAGGTTACAGTTCGAGGTTGGTGTATTTTTAGGGGTGGTGGGGTATTGAGGACACTTAGCATGATCTCAACCGGATGGAGCAGTCGCTCAAACAATTGGAAAATGACATTGCCGCAAACTCTAATGACAAGGTCCTTAGGGCTAAGCTGCGTGATACTATTTCTGAATATGAGGAGCTTGCTCATAAAGAGGGCAAGTTCCGTGGCAAACCATATATGGCTAGAGTGTATGGGGAGGGTAACTGACTGGGGAAGGCTCTAGCCACTGCTGTCCGGCCCCCTAAATTGTCCAATTATGTCACCACAGTGGAGAATGCCCAGGGCACACTTTGCAGGAACCTCCTTGACCTACTCCATACTTTCAGAGATTTTTATAGCGCACTTTACTCCACCCAGAGAGGGCGCCCACTGGACCTATCGGCCTACCTTGATGATACAGCTCTGGCATGGCTGGGTGATACCCAAAGAAAATTTCTCGATCACGCTTTTGAATTAGACGAGATAACGGAAGCAATAATGCAAATGAAATCGGGGCATGCCCCAGTTTCGGATGGACTTCCGATTGAATTTTATAAAACGTATGCCCACATCCTCGCACCTATCCATAGGGAAGTCTTCTACACAGCATGTGAGGAGGGTTGCCTACCAGAGTCTATGAGTGAAGCCATAATTACCTCCCTGCTCAACCCAGGGAAACCCCCTACAAGTTGCGATTCATACCGACCTCTATCCCTTCTAAATTGTGACATGAAAATTCTGGCAAAAGTCATAGCGACCAGACTGAGGCTTCTCATGCAAAAATTAGTACTGCATTACCAAGCAGGGTTCATACTGAATCGAGCTACAGCTCATAACCTTAGAACCCTGGCCTCAGTCATACAAGATATAGACCCTACCAGCTCTGCGGTGGCACTAAAGCGTTAGATTCCCTGGAATGGGATTATTTGATGGGGATATTAGGACGCATGGGATTGCCTATTTCTTTCCTTCAGTGGATCCGACTCTTGTATCACCGGCCGATAGCATCGGTGCTCCTCAATGGTGCGAGATCCCCCTACTTTCTCATCTCTAGAGGGACGTGCCAAGGATGTCCCTTATCCCCAATCCTATTTGCCTTGGCTATTGAACCTCTGGCTGCAAAGCTACGCCAATACCACAATGATAAAGCACTGCTTTACCCGGCCAGACCGTTACTCATATCCCTTTATGCGGACCACATACCTTTATGCATCCGTAAACCTCATGAAAATCTAAATCTGGTTCTGAGGAAAATCACTAAATTCTGAGCCATATCCGGTATCCAGATCAACTGGCCAAATCAGCAGTTTTCCCCCTAACGAACGCCACCCTGCTCAACCAACTGGATTGTCCATTGGTCTGGGAGATGGATGAAGTCAAATACCTTGGCATCTACGTCACTAGGGACAAAGAAGCCTTAATGAGAGCTAATTATGGTACAGCCATAGACAAAATTACTGACAATATTACTAAATGGTTGAATTTGCCCCTATCCATGGCAGGGAGGATCTCATAGATTAAAATGATACTAGTGCCCAAACTATTATACCTTTTCACCAACATCCCATATCACCCCGGCAGATTCTTTTTCAAAACACTCCGAACACAGCTTACAAGACTCATTTGGGGAGGGAAGCAGCCGTGTTTAAGTCTAAACACTATGATGCTGCCATGCTGTCAAGGAGGGTTTGACGTGCCCAATTTTGAATTCTACTATTATTGCGCGCAGGCCCACTTTGCAACATACTGGTTTTATCCACCACCTTATATGCCCTACCTCGCTGTGGAGGACGGTTACGTGGCACCGATCCCCCCGTCGACTTAGCTCTTCACACAAGTTAACGAACGAGGACGAGCCCAACCACGGTAGACTGTATGGTAGTAGCCTGGCGGAAAATAGTTCAAAAGCTGGATGCCCCGATGTTGTATTCCCCCTATATGTCTCTAAAGCGCCATCCATTGCTAGCCGTCACAGAGGAAGGGATCTGTTGCAGGATGCTGGAAAACCTGAAATATTTCACCTGGGGCGATCTATATATTGGGGGGGGTGTGCTTTCGCACCTTAGACCAATTCTTTAACCATCACGCACCCACAGTATGGACACCTTCCTCTACACCAGACTTCGACTAAGTGTGAAGGCAGCGAAACCGGCCTTTCCGGAGGAACCGCCTACACTAGAAGCACTACAGATGTTTCTACAGAAGGCACCCCCCAAGCATGCGGTGTCCCTGCTCTACAAACACACACAAACTACACAGCCAAACACCATATGCAAAGCCAGGCCGGACTGGGACAGAGATCTAGAGGTTACACTCTTTGATGACCAATGGGAGAGCAGCTGCACCCACACGGAAGCTGGCACGGGTAATAGCAGGCTGCGATTGATACATTTTAAATTCCTACACAGATTATATCATACCCCTGTAAGGCTCCATAAATTCCACCTCCGATAGGTGCACCAGATGCCGCGGGGAAGGCGCGGATTTCCTCCACCTGGCGTGGACTTGCCCTCAAGTCGCATTATTTTGGTCACAAACGTTTGAGGGCCTGACCACCATGTTGGGGATAACGCTCAACCCTTGCCCATTGGAGGGCCTCTTGGGCCTATCGCACAACATTAATACTCCACATAAGAAATTCCTGGCTATAGGCCTGCTATTGGTGAAAAGGCAGCTTGCATGCCGCTGGGAGAGGGGGAGGGCTCCTAAGTTTAAAGGCTGAATTCAAACCATGACCACATGGCAAGAGTACTTGGGCTATTATGCGGAATCGTTACCCCTGAAATCCCGCCCGAAGGACATTTGGGGCCCATTGGCCAGTTATCTGCTAACACAGGAGGGCACAACAAGTCAAGGGGACACAGAGGCGAGAGAGGGAGATGACAAATACAGCACAAAGTGATGCTCCTTAGGTGCTCTAGGTGTGTTGGCTGCTCACGGCAAACAGTGACGATGGGCCTGATGGCGTGAGTGTGCTGCTAGAAAAGATGTACTGTAACCCACACAGATAATAAATGGAGACGATTCTATCAGAAGGAAGTGGTCAATAATTTGGTTCAGGAATATGAGATTGTATATTATCCGATGGCAACTAGTGTGGCGAACTGTTGTTATGTATGTTATCTGTTGTCTCACCTGAAGATGCATCCTATGGACTGTAACAAACGAGAACGGACTGTCATATAAGGTAATCGAGAGAGGAGATATAATTGCTGAACATTGTAGATACGGGAAGGTGTACCACGTAATGATATAATGCAACTTTTTGATCCGCCGGAATGTTCTTTGCACTGATGTACCCTACCAAGCTTCAATAAAGGTTTTTGAAATGTAAAAAAAAAAAAGTAGGGCTGCTTTACAGGTTGTAGATCGAACTGTGGTGTCACACAGTTCAAAAGCATGTAATGACCACTCATTTCTGGACTCTAAAACTGAACCGACCTTCACGAGGGGCGATTAGAAGAACAATACTGATTATATATTGCTCGATGTGAGGACCTGGCATGAGATGGCAGATATGGGGGTCATTGACTGTCGGGATAGTGATAATATCTCTCTCTCCCTTGACCTAAAATGCTCACAGATCAGGGACATAGCTCCGAAGTAGCCACATCTAACCCAAAAGCCCTGACTAACAATAGACAGAATGTGAGATGGGCAGCCCTGGTAAAAAGAGGGATCTACGAGTTGGTAAGTGTAGCTCTTCTAACTTTAGGCAGCCAGGTTTGCACAATCTCCCAGATCCTAACGGTGCATGGTGACCTGTTTACAAGTTTAAGAAATTATTTGAAAATGAGCTTATGTAAGAACAACCCCAGAACACACGAATGGTTTAACCACCATTGCAGAAAGGCTAGAACTGCGAAAGTTAATGCTATAAACCGCAAAAATAGAACTGATATTACAAGTTGGAGATGGGAATATACGAAGTGTATTAAGTCTACCAAGTCCCAGTGAGAATCCCAGGTTAGGGCAGACTTGCTAGAAGCAGAGAAAGAGAAAGATTACAAATGGTTTTTGCATCTGGTTACCCATGAGCAACGCAGGGACTTTGCCTGTCCGAAATGCCATATTCCTGTGTCTAAGCAGGTCAAACACTTTGGGTCACACTGATCTTTATGCAGATCCAATACCATCGGAGGGGGATAGCAGCCTGGAGACTGCCATTAACACCACTGGTACTGATGGTGCACCAGTGGTATTTACCCTGAAAAAAACCCTGAGGTGCTCCAGGACCTGAAAGCAGGGAAAGCCCCATGTGTAGATAGAATTCTTTCTGACCTCTTTCACTCTGAACCTTCGATCTTGGTCCCTTAAATGCATACCCCCTCAAATTACTTATCGGTAGGTGCCCCGCTACCAGATTCCTAGAAAGGGGCAGAAATTATTCCCATCTACAAAAAGGAAGACAGACAAAGCCCAGGCAACTATTGCTGTATAAGTCTCAATAATAACATCCAAAAGATTTATAGTAAGCAACTCCAAATAAAATTATGGAAATGGATACAGTCTGAAAAGGCACTCTTGCACCTTCAAGGATATTTTATGGGCAAGATAAGTGTAGGACTTGGCCTTTTTGGCTAAAGTTCCCTAAACTTTTTGCTTTCCCCCTAGACCGTTTTCCTGACATAGAGTTGCCAATGTAGATGCTTTGGGTACTTTGCCACTGCTGATCAGTGTTAATGTACCTTTGTAATGTATTTTTCTTTGCACTTACTGGGCCATGTTGGCCGTAATAAAGAACGACTTGACTATGTAAAATGTAATGGTAATTGGTTGGCCATGATTGGTATGTTTGCCTTACTAGTAAAGTCCATAGTGATATGCACTGTGTGCACCAGGGCTAGTAATGCAAGGCGCGTGGAGAAGGGAACTCAGGCCAGCAGTGTAGTGCCTGCACGCAGAATGCTAAGTTAGCATGTTGTCCTGACGAGTGCAACCACTTGTCAGGCCTGATTTTCCCTTTTACATACACATTGGGCACCCCTGTGGTAGGTCCCAGGTAATCCCTGGGCAGGGTGCTGTGTAGGTAAATACTAAGGTGTGTGTGTATTACGTCCTGACAGTGAAAAACACTCCATTTCATTTTTCACTGCTGAAAGGCCATCCTGCCCATAGGACAGAATGGGGGAGGCTGGGTGGTGTGTTTCTTAGCCTAGTTTTCTGTAGGTTTGTAATGGAGAGGTGAAGTATTGTATGTATGAACTCACAGTTTCATAACACATCTTTCTGTGAAGGTGGATCTGTCACTGTTTGTTCAGAAACCACTCTTTTAGAAAATGGCTGTCTGCTGAATGTGGATTGACTGTCTGGATCTGAGAGGTGAGACGAGCTGGGAGAGGTCTTCACCCAGGGAGGGGTTGAGATGGCACCAGGCTGCCCTGCATCTGGAGAGTAGAGGTAGGAAAAGCACGGGATGTGAAATGGCCTTGGCTTGTGCTATAAACCTATTGACCCATCTCCTGCTGAGCGATTAAGGAGCCAGACCCCAGTATTAAAGGAAGAAAGGTGACACTGGGAGGGAGACACCCGGAACTGATTTAGGGAGGGGTCAGGGACCCCTGAGCACAAACGACATTAAGGGTTATAACTATGAGAGCTGAAACCCCTGAACGTTGGAATGAAACAGAAATAGTTTGAGACTGAAAAGGCTTGGACCCATTGTGTGGTCAAGAGGAACCTCTGCTAAAGAAGGAGCAACTGAAGAGACTGCTGTGGAAAGACCAATCCTTTCTAACTAAGGGAGAGGTTGTTGGGACTGTGTTAGGAGGTGCTGGGTCCCTCTGCTGGAAGAAGACTGTGCTTTGTGCCTTGTCTTGTAACACCAAGGGCCTGAGGTGAGCTGGCTCCCTGTTTGGAAATACACAATCATAAAAATTTCCGGAGAAGTCCCAAGCAAAGCGGTGTGTGTATGCTTTTGCAGCTTGAGACCGTCAGAAGTAGTGCCTTGTGATCGTGGGCACGCAGAAGTAAGCTGAGTCTCAGACGCGCTGGGTGCTTGTTGTGGTGCAGGCCAAGGCGTTGGTGAAGAGCGCCTGGTTATGGTGTGCACGGGGAGATGAAGTAAGACTCTGACATGCAGTGTTTGTGTCGTGGTGCAGGCCAGAGCATTGGTGAGCGACGCCCGGTCGTTGTGTGCACCCAAAAAAGAAGTCAGTCTCAGACGCGCAGCGTGCTTGTTGTGGTGCAGCCAGGGCTTTGGTGAGAGGCCCTGGTCCTCATTCGCACCGGGAGAAGAGGTGAGACTCGGACGCACAGAGTGCGTGTCATGGTGCAGTCAGGGCGTTAGTGAAGAGTGCCTGGACATCGTGTTCACCAAAAGAAGAAGTGAGACTTGGACGCGCAGCATGCGTGTCGTGGTGCAGCCAGGGCATTGGTGAGGAGCGCCTGGACATCGTGTGCACCAGGAGAAGAGGTGAGACTCAGACATCAAAGTGCGTGTTGTGGTGCAGCCAGGGTGTTAGTGAAGAGCGCCTGGACATCGTGTGCACCAAAAGAAGAAGTGAGTCTCGGACGCGCAGTATGCATGTCGTGGTGCAGCCAGGGCATTGGTGAGGAGTGCCTGGACATCATGTGCACCGGGAGAAGAGGTGAGACTCGGACACACAGAGTGTGTGTCATGGTGCAGCCAGGGAATTGGTGAGGAGCGCCTGGACATTGTGTGCACCAGGAGAAGAGGAGAGACTCGGATACGCAGGGTGCGTGTCGAGGTGCAAGCAGAGGCGCTGGTGAAGAGCACTGGGTCATCGTGAGCACCAGACAAGAGGCGAGTCTCGAACACACAGTGTGCATATTGAGGTGCAACCTGAAGTGCTCGTGAGGAGTGCCTGGGTCGGGTGTGCACCGCATTTTAAGTAAAGTCTCCACAGTGCTAAGGGCGGGTCTCAGTGTTCCCTGAGACCGCCGGAAGGAGGGCCAAGTCATTGGGCCCTCTGAGAAAAACAGCAAGAGCCTGGATCGGCAGCCCCGGAGGAGCTGAGCTGCCGGCCCGAGCTCGCCCCATCCCGCGATGGAGTTCTGGACCAAGGCCCACTTCGCTGATGTCGGAGAGGAGAGTGGAGTCGCGCCTCGCCAGGTAACGTCGATCTCACTTTTGTCACCTGTTGCTTCGGCTCGGATCTCGGCTCGTGCTGACCCAAGGAGGGCCAGTACTAGGGTCGGAGTGGGAAGCAGTACTTTTGTGTCATCAATGATCCATATTCGGGGCACTGTAACAGAGCACCTAAACTGTCATATTACACTTTGCATTATTGCTGCTAACAAACTATTGACCTGTCGTATGACGCCTGACCTCATTTGTGCCTGACGAACTCCATGCTTGGTGCGCTACGCACTGCATTATTTTCCCTTGCAGATTACCTGATTGCAGCATGGCCCACTGCATTTATTCTTCATTGCACAGTATCTGATTATAGCGTGGCGCAGTGCATTATTTCTTCATTGCACAGTACAGGATTGCAGCTTGACGTATTGCTTTGTTTCTTCCTGGTAAAGGTCATGCTGGTAGTGATACGCATTGCATTATTCCTTCTATTGGGAAGTACATGACTGTGGCACTACATATGGCATTGTTTCTCTGTTGCACAGTACAAGAGAATATCGTTATGCATAGCAGTATTTGTTTTCTTTTGCAACAAGTGTGATTTTAGCAATAAGACTGGCCTAACCTTTCGGAAATGGTTAGAAGTGATTTTAACTGTTGGCTAGAAGGGGTGGTTGGGATTAGAACCTACCAACCCACCGGAAAGAATACTACCCATTCTTGTATGTTGATTTTGTAGCATGTGGTCATATTGTATAACCTCTTATATAAAGTTTATACTCATTTTATAAAAACGTGGGTGGAGTCTTTGAGCTGAGATCATAGGCTGCTCGTGCCAAACGACTAAGGAGGTGAGCAGGGCTATCTCAGACGGTGTCCTTACTTAGCCTAACGTTGAAGCGAGGGGTCGGGGTCTCCCGCCTCCAGCATTTGGTGATGCTGGAGGCGATAAGGACCCCCACAATTTAAATTTATATGAGGCTGAAGGGTCATGGGGTGAAGTGAGGGCACCGACCTTTGTAGGCAGGGATGCCAGTACAATTATTGATTACATTTTCATTACTTCCGGCCTAATAAGCATGGCGGTAGCCTATGATGTGTGCACCTCCCCTTTTAGCGATCACAACCCTGTAGTCCTGACATTGGATATGGGCGACAACACTGTGACCCAGGTTGAGCGCCTGGGGGCCGGTGGAGACGCCCTCATCCCTAGGGAGCAGGGCCGCAGATTAAACTGGGCAAAGGTTGTCCCGGAGAACTTCATGGATCAGCTTGTTCAAAATAGACAAGCTGACATCATAACCTGCATGGAGAGTACAAGCGAGGGAATGGCCATTATTACCTCATTTACCGCCATATGTACACAAATTAGCCATGACCTGACGTCCACTAAAAACCAAATGGTTCCTACTAGCCCTAGATGGTTCGATAGGGAGTGCTCCCAAAAACATAATGCTCTACTCCAGGCTCTGAAACATCAGCCCAGAGATAGGGAGTTGGTAGGTCGGCTTAGAAAAGAATATAGGCAGGCTATCGAGACACGCAAAAAAACTATAAAAAGCGGGCATGGGACAGCTTAACATCGGTCAGCGTACTGAGAGATAGTTCCCAATTTTGGACGATCTTAAATCATCCGTATTTTACCTCCACTAACAACACTGTGCTGGACTGCGTGATTCCAGAGGATGACTGGGTGAATCACTTCAGTAAAATTTATAATAGTGCAGACCTTTTAACCACACCCCATTCTCATCAGCCTCCTACCGAACCCCCCCTTTTGTCCTTTACTGAATTTGAGGTTACTAGGGCAATTGAAGAAATGACTAAACACAAGGCACCGGGCCCAGACGGGGTCCCTGCAGACCTATATAGCTCGCAGTCACTATTCTGGGCCAAAATCCTCACAAATGTTTTTAATTCAACTGTCATCGTGGGGTTCCCAAAAAGTTGGTCCACCTCAACCATCATCCCTATATTTAAGAAGGGCTCCAGATCGGACCCAGCATGTTACAGGCCGATCTCGTTAATCGACTCTGCCGTAAAGATTCTTGGCAGAGTCATTCTACACAGATTAGACGATATTATTAAGGAGAAGGGGGTGCTCTCTGACCTGCAATATGGATTCAGGGAGAAAAGAGGTACAATAGAGCAGTGCTTGAACCTCCACATGCTGATTAGTAAATACACCATGGCCAAGGAGGGCCACCTATATCTGGCCTTCATGGACCTTTCTTCGGCCTTTGACTTGGTCAATAGGGCCAAGCTATGGACCATATTGGCTGGTATTGGGATTGACCCCCCTCTAGTAGACTTCCTGGCCGCACTCCATGCAGATCTTTCAGCTAACATCAGAACTACCCGTGATGGTAAAACCACCAGACCATTCAGATCCGGACGGGGTGTTAGGCAGGGCTGTATCCTAGCCCCACTCCTGTTTACCATCTATATCAATTCCCTTGATAAAGCCCTGGAGGGGACTACACCCGATATCCCTTATGTGGGGGGGTCTGCAGTTCCCGTACTCCTCTATGCGGACGATGCGGTGCTTCTAGCCCGCACAGGGGTGGGGTTACAGAGGCTCCTCAATGCATTTGGTCACTTTATGTCCTCGCTAGACCTGCTGGTCAATAACAAAAAATCTCACATTATGCTGGCAGGGAAGCGCCCAAGGCCAAAAAAGTTGAAATCTTTCAGTTTTTGTGGAGAGGGGATCTCGAGAGTACAAGTGTTCACTTACCTGGGAGTGATATTTGAAGAGAAGGGTTTATGGTCCCCACAGGTGGATGCGAAATCCCTAGCTGTTACCAGATCCACCTTTGCACTTTTGAGTTTTGCCAAGCGTCTTGGGTCTCGACCGATGGAGGCATTATTGAAGGTCTACAAAACCAAATGCCTATCTATAGCCTCCTACGGAGCCCCATTGTGGGGCCACGCAAACTGTGGCAAACTACAAACAGCAGAAAATCATTTCCTCAGGTCCTTGTTGGGTGTTCCACAATCCACACCTGTCCTTTCAATACATACCGAACTAGGGCTGGGTTATCTTACTGACTCGCTCAAACTAGCGCCCCTCATGTGTTGGACCAAAACTTGGCTGAACAAGGACATTGCTCTGAATCACAAAATCCTCAGGGATTGCATGACCTTGGACAACGCCTCAAAAATCCCATGGCTCGAATACATAAAGGGGGAGATGGGCAGACTCGGCAGACCAAACCTATATAGCCACCCAAATACTATACTCAAGGGAGATCTGAAATGGATCAAAGAAAACTTCATGAGGAGGGCAGTTCAAACACGGGAGGAGAAAGAATTAACAAAACCAAGAGTCAGAGCTAACTTCCTACTCCTGACTTCGCCCCAAATTGAACCCTATTTAAAAATTGTGAGCAGACCTTACCATCGTCACCTGCTTATCAGATTTAGGTTCAATTTAATTCAATATTCCCTGGGCGATCTTCCCGTGTGGGGTGTTCCTGATGAATCTACCCCGTGTAGCTGTGATAATTTCTCCGACCAAACCCTCATGCATTTCATCATGTTTTGTAGTCACTACAAAGCGAGTAGGTTGAGGTTCTTGGCACCCATTTTAAGAGATGCAGGTTTTGTCCAGGTACGGCCTGCTCTACTTTACCTACAGTTATTAGGCAGCACCAGGACAATTCTCGGGGTTGCTAGCTTCCTGGTCGCCGCTATGCGTACTAGGTCCAGGATGCTATCCCCGAGACAACTGGAAGGGTGATTTTATCATTATAATTCCCGGCTTGCTTAACCTTCATGAATTTTACTGAATTGTAATGTTTTTTAACCCACATGACTTTATCAAATTGTAATGAATTTTATCAAATTGTAATCAATTTTTTAAATATATGTTGTTTGTCGCTTTTATGATTTTAAATCGAATAAAGCTTGTTTTGACTGACTGACTGAGGACCCCCACTTACAACAATAAGCATGATCAATCAAGTCCTGTGGTTCTTGACTTTAGAATGACAAGCATTTGCATAGTCAATAGGTCTTGCTTTTGGTGCCTTATAAGTATTTAGCCATGTAACAGTTGTTGTTGCACCAAGGATATTGTGCTGCATAACTAAATACTTATAAGGTCCCAAAAGCGAGACCTATTGGCTATGCCAATGCTTGTTTGTTTTGTTGCAGTTTTAGCAAACTTCTCGGCCTTCTTCCTCCTTTTTCCCACCCCCATTGCAAAGCCCTTCCACCAGTCACCAGAGGCAGCAATTCCATCCTGCAATTTGAAAACATTCAAAACAATCATCTCCCATCACTAGAAGGGCAAAAGGTAATTTCTGACTTTCCCTTCCTATGCCCAAAGCTATTGTATCCAAGTTGATTTCTGAACATGACTGCCTGTTTCTCTTTCCTGCATGTATTTCGCCAGAGTTGTTGCAAAACACACTAGTAACCACAAATTAGGTAGCCTCGGAGAGCATTAGGATCTGATACTATTGCTAGAGTGTGCACCAACAGACATCATACGCAAAAACAAATAACCTTGTAAAATGCAGTCTTGGAAAGAAATAGCAGACGT
This sequence comes from Lissotriton vulgaris, assembly GCF_964263255.1. Taxonomy (NCBI): domain Eukaryota; kingdom Metazoa; phylum Chordata; class Amphibia; order Caudata; family Salamandridae; genus Lissotriton; species Lissotriton vulgaris. The sequence continues at coordinate 1,477,891,583 of NC_141685.1, forward strand.
TAAGTTGACCCCTAAGGTTGGCAGATGCTATTTCTTTAGGAGTCTAACCAGATTTCAGTTCATGTTAGGAACTATAGCCATCTAGGTTTGCTAGCGAAACAAGTAGCAGGAAATACTGACAACACAAAGTATAAACCTGGAATTGCTGTTACCATGCTATGTACCATCACTGATCTCGAAAAAAACATTTCTGACAATGCGGTCAAGATATGAAAATAATAAATTCACATTTATCATATACCAGCAATAACATTCTGTATCTTGGAAAATAAATACGTTGAACATGAATATAACAGTGCCAATAACAAAAGGCCATACATGCTTCACTAAGAAGGACAGCGAATACACAATGCATAACATTGGGCACTCAGCACTGTAATATGAGAGTGAGAGAGCGCAAATTTGAATGAAAATTATGTATAGGGCGTATTTACAAGCACATCGTATAACGTAGGAATGAGACGTATATCGTAATATGACGTGACACTTATAGCATATAGATAACCGATATAATCCAAAAGTAATATAGGAAATGTAACTGTATTCACTTTAGAACATGTATTAGATTTAGAAGGCCCGTATATGTAGTAGACTGATATAGAGATGAGGTAGAAATGCTTACGAAATGTAGAACGTGCAAAGTAGAATTCATGTACGTGTGAAACGTTAAATGGAGAAGCGGCGAGAAATGTAACGTGGAGAAGTGCGCAGAAAGTATACATACGACGATGTAACAAATAAGCATATAACTTCGTACTCTATATATTATATATATTCTATGTAAAATGTATTCAAGTATAATCAAGACTCTTGCTAAATACGAATATATAAATGTGTGTTAAAGGTTATACTGTGTAGAAGCTTTTTGTAGGAATGTTAGAAAGGTTTAGGTCATTTGTGATTCTAACCGGACTGACCGAGGGTTAGCAGGAGCACAGTCCGATGTATATAATTTAGCGGACTTACAGGAGTCGTAAATAGCTTGATGTGGACGTGAGAGCCAAGAAGTCTAGCACTTGTTAGATTTAAGGTGACAACGCTGGACAAGGTTTATGGCCTGAACGTGATGAGAAGCGCTAAGAATTTGAGACTTGTTTTTGAATGACCATTCACAGGACCTAGAAGGTCAAAGAATAGCAGTTGTAAGTTAAAGTCTTGTTTAAGTTCATATGATTTCTGATCTGAAAGTGTCAATTGAAATTGCCAATAAGAAGATGAAGATGACATCTAAAGAAGAAAGGTCAACTTAACGGACGACGAAAGAGATGAAGCAATGGAAGAAGCTAGAAGCTGACATCATCGGGGAAAGTCCGTGGTGGGCGTCAAGGGGCGTTCCACCCACACTGTGATTGTGTATTTTAGGGACAGCACCCCGGGGATAAGATAGCGAAGGCGAGCGAATAGCCCAGCAGGGAGCTCAGAGAGAGAGAGAGAGAAGGGCGAAGCGTAGATGACTTGAACAGATGCGCTGAGCGAGATCAGAGCGCAAGAGAGCAGTAGGCCGAGGACCCTTAAGAAGAGCGGATGGGTAGGCAGAAAGGGTACTGCTTCTTAGACTTAAGTTACCTTTAGAGGCTAAGAGAGTTTGAACTTCTTTGGAAGTCAAACTGCTGACACCTTTTTAGGGAAGAAACTAACGAAGTAGGGATGTCACTTAGTACAGAGTAGGGACAGATTTAACTTGATACTTTTCTCTTTCTGTAGATGACGCCAAGGAACCACTTCACATCGAAGCTCTAAATTGCTGAATGTGGAATTGATTTTGTATTCTTTTGTATACTTTGATCCTGAGTGGATTGTATCGCATATAAATTTGACTTTTATATAAAACTTTTAAACTTTATTAGTTGTAAGTGGTTCTTCCGAGTGGCGTCCGTTAATGGGGTTTGTCTAACCTATGCAGGGGTTGTCTTTTACTCAATGACAGATACTAGCGGTCCAAAACAGATGAATGAGATAAGTTATTAAATTGATCATAAATTGATATCAAAATCTCATTCCCCGCAGTTGGTAGCAGAGAAATGATGGTTATCTTCTTGAGGAAGACGACCTAGGCCAGGTTTAGTTTACCCCAAGGTCCCTAGTCATCGTCAACCAGAAGAAGAATCGCAGCCGAAGACGGTGCTGACGGTGCGTCGAGAGAAAAGCAGCAGAGTCGGTCGAGAGTGAGTATAAGGGTCATGCGTTGTAAGATTGCGGTGTTTTATGTTGTTCCTGTGTTGTAATGTCAAGCGGAGTTGAATGCCTGTAGTGTGATTGAGGGAAGGTTGTGAGCGCGCGCAACCGGATGAAATCTTATGTCCAGAGGACTTAAGTGGTTCGGGTGTATCGAACACCCAGAGTAATTTGTCTACCATTGAAAGGGGGTCATGAGGTACCATTGATTTCCCGACAGACCGATGATAGGGGGAGCGTATGAATGAGTGAATGAGTAGCGGACGCTGGTCGTACGTTTACTGTGTGTAAGTAACCTATCAGTTGAGGCAAGTGTCCGACCGTAAGAGGAAAGACGCTGTGCCAGTTGAGGTGACAATTACAGTTAGACTGTGGCCGTACAGTCAGAGAAAAGTGATCGCTTGGACGGAAGTAGTCATTTTTCAGTGTATGAATGAAAACGCATGTGAAATCGGGAGACGAGTGAGAACGGAGGAGAATTGCTGCAAGAGGGAACGAGTGACGTCAGCATAGAACCGCGCTGAGATTGGTTAGTTTGTCAGACGTCAGCGTAGAGTCGCACTGAGATAGGCCGATTAGCAAGAGCCGCGTAGGGATTGGTTGGTTGGTTGTCAGTGGGACGTAAACAAGGAAGAGTAAAAGGAAAAATTGTAGATTATAGAAAATGAAGTGTTTCAAGAGTTTAAGAGCACTCTTTAGGAGAAATAGAAGAAATTTATATGCCGGAGAGGAAGCTCCACCAGAAGGCACGCCAGCTTATTATATGGCAGTGAATGTAGGCTTGCACTCGATACTATGGATCTCCGAGTGGAATAAGCTAACTGAAGGGAATAAGGAACTGGCGTTTCCGAGATTTGGAACATTTAAGCTAGATGTGTTGAACGAACTAAAAGCGGTAATGCTTGCAACAAGACCTCTACCGAGGCCAACACAGTTCGAAGCACTTAGTGTATGGTTTAGAACAGCACACGAAAAGAGCGTAAAGAGGCGCCAAGAAAGAGTGAGACGATCAGTAAAGGCAGTACAAGATGCCAAATGGGATGAGGAAGCTAAGAAATGGAGAGTGCAAAAGATAGAAGCGGATAAACTGTACCTGATGCTAGAAGTTACGGGAGAGAGGAAACCTCTAGAAGAAGAAGAGGAAAGCGAGACAGAAGAGGATTTGATAGAGAGGTTATTGACAGATAGACCACCTCCGTACAGCGGAGGGGCCGCAAGTCCTATATTACCACAAGAGGACGGAGCTAGGTGGGGAGAATATAAATCGATCCCAGTATCAGAGTGGGATGCCAAGAAAGAGGAGGAGGTACCTCAATCTAGTTCCGAACAGAGAGTAGTGGGAAGATTCGTGGTCCAGAAAATGCCAGAAACGCAACATGCAAGGTCTTATCAAATGCCGGATGCTCTACAAGTACCGGTTACCATAGGCCCTATTGTGTCAATCTACAACCCAGAAGGGGTCCAGCAGGAGGAACAGGCACGATGGGACAGGGAAAGGGCAGAGATGGAGAATAGAGATACCATGATGAATCCTCAGAGACAGATATTAGCACCGATGAGTCGGAGTACCCCATTAGATGCGGCAACAGGTCCCTGGGTAGAACAAGGGCGTCAAAGAGGGCCAATGGACTTAAGGGGACCAAAACCGAAGACCTTTAAGGAATTAAGGGAATACCTGAAGGATTGGGATACTGCCGAGGAGAGTAGGAATAAAAGTGTAGAAACAGGAGCTGAGTGGAGAGACCAAGATAATCGGGTTCTCTCTCATTGTGGAGCTGGAGAAAGCAGCCCGGAGTGGGAGAGAGGGAGTCAGGAGAGCAGAGGAAATAATTGTCCTGCTATCAGCGGCAATAGGCAAATGTGCGACGACAGGAGTACAGGGTGTGGCGAAGTGCCTCGCGTCACCTTTAGTGAAGGAGAACAAAGGACGCAGGAGTACCGTAACACTTTCAGATGCACTCACCATACCCCGGGTGAAACAGTGCAACATTGGAATCACGGAAACATGGAGAGTCGCGAAGCGTCTCGACATGCATCCGGCGATAGTAGACAAAGTCATGACAACGTAGGGAGCCGTGAAACGTCTCGCCATACTTCTGGTGATCAAAAACGAGATCACGGGAACATGGAAGACCGGCGAGGACCTTTTATTTTATTGAGCGACACCAGACAGCAAGCGAGTTACAGTGATTTTGAACAGAACGGTGGATCCTATCTCGTATCTGGAGAAACCGAGCCAAAAAGGCGCAGTGTAGGGATGGGGGATGGAGTAATGTTCCACCACACCCCACGGGAAGATGGAAAGGCTTGGGATCTAGAGAGGTGGGAACAAAGAGATGGAAGGAAAACTCCTCATAACTCACCTGTGTTCAGGCGTAGGGCGCATAGTGGAGGTGAGAGGGGTATGAGCGAACCACCTAGGACTGACATACTGAGAGCTGAAATAAAAGCAAAACGGCTCGACGTGATGAGTTTGAAATCAGACTTAGATGAAATAATTGACGGCACAGTGAAAATAGAGAGGTTAGAATTGTACGCACCAGATGAAATATTGTTCTTATCCAAGGATGTTACTCGGAGAGCGAGGTCAGCTCATGAAAATTTATCGAATTTGGCAAATAGATATATGATAGACCTATCACGAACTAAAGCTTTACAGGGTAACCATAGGCTAACTTGCTCAGATCAGGATCTGGATGAGCGTAGAACGATCGCGCTGAAGGTACACATAAGGGAATTGGTTCAGAGTATTAGAATATGGAGAGATCTGGATAGATGGGAGGAAAGATGGTCTAAGAAGGGATCCGTAAGAAGGAGTTCACTTACAAGGTCCCCGGATACAGACCTAATGCGAATGGAAGCATTCCCTTTGCGAGAAATCGCGAACGGAAATTACGTTCACGTACCATGGAGTAGGGGGGATTTAGCGGCGTTTACTAATTCCTTCCCAAAGCTCAGAGAAAATCCCGTTGAGTGGTACAAGCAGGTAGAAAGATTCGTGAAGATCTCGAAGGTACTGTGGATCGATTTGAACACATTGTTCGATATCGTAGTACCCGGAGATTTGTGGACGGCATGCAAGCTTAGTGTTGAATGGCCTACTTGCGAGCCTCCGAGAGATATTCGGACAAATGGTCCATCAGTCAGAGTCATGGAGAAATACGAAAGAGTCATAACATGGCTGAAAGAGAAAGTGCCAGTACACGATATAGACTGGGTTAAGATAGATCGAACTACTCAGGAGCCGAAGGAAACAGTCCATGAGTTTTATGAGCGATTGCTGAAAGCATTCAAGCAGTACAGTGGGTTAGATGTAATGGATCCTAAGGACATAGGGCAGTTTGTGTCGAAGTTTGTTCTCGGACTAAGACCAGACATAAGCCTGATGATACAACAGCATCTAATCTGTTGGCAGAACAAGCCTTTAGATAAAATTCTGAGGTATGCCAGGTACTGTAGCGATGAGATAGATTCGAAAGCGAAGAAACTGAAGGAAAAGTTAATGCTGGTACAAATGCAAGCAGCTGGAAAGGGTGGACAGCGGCAACAGGGAACAGGAACGCAAGCAAAGAAACAGAATAATCAGAGCAGAGATGAGGAAGAAAGACCGAGACCGAGAATGGATATTGCGACACTGAAAAAGACAACGAGGTGTCATCAGTGTAACGAAGTGGGACATTGGCGACGCGAGTGTCCTTACAACGTTGAGACAGGGGAATTAGAACAAGAGGAGGAAGAGGTACAGAATAACGTGGTTAAGGGAGCCGCAGCCCCGAAGGGAAAGTTTATCAAAGGGGGGACTCAGACTCCTCGAGCCCCGTTTCCTCAACCACCTCGCATCACAAACGGAGGGAAAACCTATAGACAAATGCCATTGTTTGTAAGAGGAGAAGAATGTTATTACGTTGATCCTCTTACAGGGCAACGAGTAAACAGGGAGGAAGACTGTACTCTAGGAGCAGCCCTGGAAGTAGATCAGAGAGGACCATACGTAGAGGCTGAAGTAGCTGGATGTCCTACAACCTTTTTGGTAGATACGGGTGCCACTCGATCCACGTTGAGATCAGCGGTAGTTCCGGGTTTGCCAATCTCGGGAGAAACGATTCAGGTGGTAGGAGTTGCAAACAAGAGGATGACAAATCCTCTGACCGAACCAGTGTCAGTAAAAATAGGGAATTACAGTGACGAACATCAGTTTGTGATCTGTGATTCTAGCCCTGTGTGTTTGCTAGGAAGAGATCTATTGTGTAAACTGAATTGCACGATACATTGTACACCTGAAGGAGTAGAAGTACAGACTAATGATGAGGATGCCGATTTTAAAATTGTAAACTCGCAAGAGTGCGTGGAACTATATCCTACCTTAACGGTGGAGGAACTTCCACAGGATTTGAGAGAGAAAGTGTCAGCTGAGGTGTGGGATTTTATTGGAGAAGAAATAGGACTGATCAAAGGAGTAGAACCAGTAAAAATCTTGGTAAGACTCAATGCGGAGTATCCAAGAACCCCACAATACAAGTTGACTCCAGAGACGATTGCAGGAATAAAGCCTGTGATCGAATCCATGATTAAACAGGGAATACTGAAGGAGATCGTGGGTAGTCCATGTAACTCCCCGATTATGGGTTTGCAGAAACCTAGTGGAAAATACAGAATAGTGCAGGATCTTCGGAAGATTAATAACATTGTTGTCTCATGTTGTCCAGTGGTACCGAATCCATCAGTGATATTATTTCAGATACCGTTCCAAGCTGAATGGTTTACCGTGATAGATTTGTGCCAGGCTTTCTTTTCGATACCGTTAGACGAAGAGAGTCAGTATCTTTTCGCTTTTAAGCTGGAAGATCGCGTTTTAACATGGTGTCGTATCCCTCAGGGGTATACAGAAAGCCCATCGATCTTTAACCAGTTATTAAAACGAAATCTTGAAAGTCTAGTACTACCCAAGAATTCGGTTCTAGTCCAGTACATAGACGACCTCCTAGTTGCGTCAGAAACTGAGGAAGCTTGCAGAGAAGACACCATAACCTTGTTAAATCACTTGGCCGAGAATGGACACAAGGTGTCTCCAAGTAAGTTGCAATATTGTAAAACTGAAGTGCAATACTTGGGCCATAGGATTGAAAAGGGAAAGCGGAAGGTGTCTCCAGACAGAATAGAGGCGATTATGAAAATGAACGCGCCTACAACACAAAGAGAAGTCAGGATGTTTCTAGGTATGGTCGGTTACTGTCGACAGTGGATAGCCAACTTCTCACTGAAGGCAAAACCGTTATTACAACTGACGCACAAAGGAGTAAGGGATCCGGTACCATGGGACAAAGATTGTTTGATGGCATTTTTGCAGCTGAGGGAGGACTTATGTCGTGCCCCGGCTTTAGGAATGCCAGATTACACGAAACCATTTTTGCTTTACTGCTGCGAGAGAGAGGGATGCCCTTTAGCAGTTTTAGCTCAGATCCATGGAGATGCGCGTAGACCAGTGGCGTATTTTTCGGCTACATTAGATCCAGTAGCCGCAGCGTTGCCCGGATGTCTCAAATCCGTAGCCGCAACGGGTGTCAGCATTGAGAGATCGGAAAGCGTGGTCATGGGTCACCAGTTAGAGGTGTATGTACCGCATTCTGTAGAATTGTTAATGACCAGGACTAAGACTCAGCATCTGACAAATAGCAGGCTCACACGCTACGAGCAAGTTATACTGGCTGCCGAGAATGTGACCCTGAAAAGATGCTCCGTCTTGAATCCTGCAACTTTGATGCCACTTCCGAATGAGGTGGATGATGAAAATTGTACAGATCATGACTGCCTTGATGTGACTGAACTATGCACCAAACCGAGACCCGATATTGTAGATGAGCCATTGACTGACCCAGATGAAATTTTCTTTGTTGATGGTTCATGTGTAAGAGACAATGTCGGTCAGCTGAGAGCAGCTTATGCAGTTTGCACAATTACGAGAGTAATAGAAGCCGCTTGCCTGGAAGGAGTACACTCCGCTCAGGTAGCTGAAATTGTTGCTTTGACTCGTGCTTGCTTAGCAGGCGACAAACTTCGAGTCACCATATACACCGATAGCCAGTATGGTTTCGGGGTAGTTCACGATTACGGGCAGTTATGGTCTCAAAGAGGTTATATGACCTCCTCGGGTTCTCCCATTAGGAATGGAGAATTCGTGAGACTTTTGTTAGAGGCATTGCAAAAACCGATGGCCATAGCAGTGGTCAAATGTGCAGCCCATACAAAGAATGTTGACTTTGTGTCACTAGGAAACCGCTACGCGGATGAAGTAGCGCGTTATTGTGCAGAACAGGGATATTCTCACACTGATATAAAAGTGGGGGGGATCCAGGAAAGAACTGAATTGACCATGTTGTTAGATACTGTAGATACGTGGGATGAATTACGAAGTGTTCAGGAAAATGCACCAGATGATGAGAAAAAGAGTTGGGAAACAGCTGGTTGTTCTAGAAGTGAGATGAATTTCTGGATATCTGCAGATGGGAGAGCAGTTTTACCAAATGAACTTATTAGTCCAATGGCAAGGAAATTGCATGGATCAGCACACATAGGAAGAGATGCTATGGTGAGAGTATTCAGACAAACGTGGTTTAATCCAAAATTTAGAGTAGCGGCAGAAGCTGTGTGTCAGCGATGTACGATCTGTCAGCAACTAAATGTGGGTAAGAGAACACCAGTTACATTGAGTCACATTGGGAGGTCTGGGGGGCCTTTCAATAGGATGCAGCTTGATTTCATAGAAATGCCTAAATGCAACAGACTCAGATACGTTTTAGTGATTGTTTGCATATTTTCTAGATGGGTTGAGGCTTACCCTACACGTAGGTGCGATACACTTACAGTAGCAAAATTGTTACTTAGAGAGTTAATACCGAGGTTTGGGGTGCCATCCTCTTTGGAATCGGACAGAGGAACTCATTTTAACAGCGAAATAGTGAAAATGCTATGTTCAGCTTTGAATATTGATCAGAAGTTACACTGCAGCTATCGACCAGAAGCTTCAGGGATTGTGGAGCAAATCAACAGCACAATCAAGTCCAGACTTGCCAAAGTTTGTTCAGCAACATCCCTGAGTTGGCCAGACGCACTTCCAGTGGTTCTTATGAGCATACGTAGCACACCTGATAGAAGAACAGGCCTCTCTCCACATGAAGTGCTAATGGGGAGAGCCATGAGATTGCCATCGGTTCCGACTGCAGCTCTAGTGAACATCACAGACGATTTGATCTTGGACTACTGTAAGGGACTATCTGATGCCGTTAATTCTGTGTCCCTCCAGGTCCAGGCTGCAGAGGTTCCATCAGCACAAGACTTGTGCCATGACCTGAGTCCGGGAGACTGGGTCCTGGTGAAGAAGCATGTCAGAAAGAACTGCTTAGACGTGCGCTGGAGAGGACCGTTTCAAGTTATACTTGTGACGAATACCGCAGTAAAGTGTGGAGGTCTGCCAAACTGGATACATGCCTCACACACCCGAAGAGTGCCAACACCTCCAGAAGAAACAGCTCCTCTCTCGGAGGAGAATCCAGCGGAAAGCGGAGAAGCCATAGAGGGGGAAAGCCAAGCTGTGGAGGTGAGCGAAGAGGCTGAAATTGAGACGGAACAAGTCGACGAAGGTCAAGACACCAGTGGGACCGAAGTCGCCTCAGGAGAAGAAAGTAATTGGGAGTCCGATACAGATATCGAACAAACAGAAAGTGACCAAGAGACAGGTCCAAGGACAAGGAGCAGAAGGACAAGAAGTGACGAAGCCAGTTGGCCGGAGAGAAAGAAAAGGCCAAGCTCAGAAGAAAAGCAAGGAAGAACACTTGTCCCGATCGCTGAAGAATCGGATCAGGAGGAAGAAACGACAGACTCAGGAACAGAGAGTCCACGAAGATCGAGAAGGGTACGTGTGCCCTGCAGAAGGTACGCCACCCCAGAGTGGACTTATCTAGCAGATGTCTTGGGGACAGAAATCTGGGAGAGTGAAGAGTGTGAAAGTAATCGATCTCGATCCATTTGTGGCAGTGGAGATATGGATGTTGACGCCGGGACTCGAGACTGAGGGGTTACTGACTTTCACACTTCCCATACCCCCATACTTGAGTCGGATTAAAGATTTAGTACTAAACAAATTACAATTTCCAACATTTGGTCATCAAATATCGGAGGAAGAAGATAAAGTCATTCGTTTTGAATTGTTGGAACTTGTTGCACGAGCTGCAGGTGCGAGAATAATTGTTGATACTTAAAGACTTTTGTACATAAGTTATAAAGAAGAAGATAACCTAGCGCCGAGTGGAAAGAAGAATAAAATTAGGGATTACATTTAGAGGACGGAGAAGGGTTAGGGTTGTCTGTTGCTAAAAAGAGAAAAAGACATTGTTGCGAAAAAGAGACGTTGTTGATAAAAAGCACTTTACAGATTGAGAAAGCGAATAAAGCAAACAAGGACTGCCGAAGGATAAACTTTTTCGCAAAAGAAGGAGGGAATTTGTTTTGATAACATGGAGAACGGCAACCCAAACCGAAAAGCTAGATGTATAGTAGGTACACTGATAGCAATAGTAATTTTTCTCATAATTACAGTAGTGACAATATCTTACATAATAGGATATGAAACAGATAAAGAAACAGCAAATGTACAGCCTATAACGACTTTGAGACCTGCTCTTGTGGGGAAAAAGGAGGAGAGCAATGTTATACGTGAAAAGGCGTTATTGGCAGATGAAGCTCGTAGATTACACATAGACGAGTCACAGGGAAATTTTAGGTCAAAAGCATATGCTAAATTATTGTACGAGTATATCGATGCCATGGAGGCCAAAGATTGCTACGTATGTATGCAATTGCCGGCTTCTGTAGACGAAGGCATTAGATATCATCATCTCCCATTGACTTATGGGATAACATGTAGTTTACTGCTTAGTATATTTTATGGTAGAGAAGGGTTTGAGTACTACTTTTCAAATTATGATTCGGTACTGCCTGAAGTTCCGAATTATAAGCAAATGAATAAGTGGGACTATTACAAAAAGGAGGATAGACTAGCTAAATTCTTTCTTCCTTGGGATACACTAGGTACATCATATGCACGCAGAAATAATCTAACTTGCAAAGTATCAGAGGTAGAGAAGAAGTTCATTGGACAAGTAGATGATAGATACAGGAGGCAGAAGATTCTAAAAATGTCAGGACAGTGGAAAACGGATTGGACCGAAGAAGAGAAAGCACATAAAAAGAAAGGTAGCAATGGTCCAATAGCATTGGATAGAACGCAGAAAGGAAAGTTATGTTTAACTCGAAGCAAGACGTATTACGAGAGTGTATTTGTAGGTGAAGTAAATTGTGAACATGCTTTTAGATTGGAGTACTACACGAAAGACTTTATGAAAGGGATGCAAGCTATTCCGAATGTGTATTTTGTATGTGGAAGAAATGCCTATGTAAAACTACCTGACAATTGGTATGGTTCGTGTTACTTGGCAATTGTCTTCCCCAAAATATATCATGCAAAGGATGTAGCGATAATAGAAGAAAAGGCTTCGAGGAGAGCGAAAAGGGAAGTAGGAGATGCAGAAGTAGTAGGAGATGTATTTGGAGCGATGTTTCCATTGTTAGGTTTAATACTTAACGATGTTAAGATCAGGAGACTGGCTACAGTTGTGGATAGATTATCTGCCAGTACTGCAAGGTCATTAATGTTAGTAGAAGGCGAGATGCAGTCGATTAGAGCAATGGTTCTTCAGAACCGACTTGCTTTAGATGTACTGCTAGCAAAAGAAGGCGGAGTTTGCAAGGCTTTGAAGGTTCAGGAATGTTGTACTTATATTCCTGATAATTCAAAACCACTTGAGAAAGTCATACGGAACATTACACAGATTCATCAAGGGATCGAAGATTTATCAAAAATAAATGTTTGGGAAAAAGTTGGTCATGGAGTAGGAAAGGTTGGGAGTTGGTTTGCCAACCTTGGGAAAAGCATAGTATGGTACATAATAAAGCCTGTATTGATAGTATTAATTTGTATAATCACATTGTTAGGTTTAGTAAAATTGTATAAATGGTATAGATCGAACCGGTTACAACGAACAATGGGAGAGCAAGAAAGGAGATTAGCTGCTTTACAAGATCAACAGTACAAAAGCTTAAGAGCTCTCGAAACGATGAAAAGAGGGAATATTGTAACCAGTTCTGTTTAGAGGTGTTATTCAAATTGCATTTAGTGATGACTCCTAGAAGTCATCAAAGGGGGGACTGAGAGAGCGCAAATTTGAATGAAAATTATGTATAGGGCGTATTTACAAGCACATCGTATAACGTAGGAATGAGACGTATATCGTAATATGACGTGACACTTATAGCATATAGATAACCGATATAATCCAAAAGTAATATAGGAAATGTAACTGTATTCACTTTAGAACATGTATTAGATTTAGAAGGCCCGTATATGTAGTAGACTGATATAGAGATGAGGTAGAAATGCTTACGAAATGTAGAACGTGCAAAGTAGAATTCATGTACGTGTGAAACGTTAAATGGAGAAGCGGCGAGAAATGTAACGTGGAGAAGTGCGCAGAAAGTATACATACGACGATGTAACAAATAAGCATATAACTTCGTACTCTATATATTATATATATTCTATGTAAAATGTATTCAAGTATAATCAAGACTCTTGCTAAATACGAATATATAAATGTGTGTTAAAGGTTATACTGTGTAGAAGCTTTTTGTAGGAATGTTAGAAAGGTTTAGGTCATTTGTGATTCTAACCGGACTGACCGAGGGTTAGCAGGAGCACAGTCCGATGTATATAATTTAGCGGACTTACAGGAGTCGTAAATAGCTTGATGTGGACGTGAGAGCCAAGAAGTCTAGCACTTGTTAGATTTAAGGTGACAACGCTGGACAAGGTTTATGGCCTGAACGTGATGAGAAGCGCTAAGAATTTGAGACTTGTTTTTGAATGACCATTCACAGGACCTAGAAGGTCAAAGAATAGCAGTTGTAAGTTAAAGTCTTGTTTAAGTTCATATGATTTCTGATCTGAAAGTGTCAATTGAAATTGCCAATAAGAAGATGAAGAAGACATCTAAAGAAGAAAGGTCAACTTAACGGACGACGAAAGAGATGAAGCAATGGAAGAAGCTAGAAGCTGACATCATCGGGGAAAGTCCGTGGTGGGCGTCAAGGGGCGTTCCACCCACACTGTGATTGTGTATTTTAGGGACAGCACCCCGGGGATAAGATAGCGAAGGCGAGCGAATAGCCCAGCAGGGAGCTCAGAGAGAGAGAGAGAGAAGGGCGAAGCGTAGATGACTTGAACAGATGCGCTGAGCGAGATCAGAGCGCAAGAGAGCAGTAGGCCGAGGACCCTTAAGAAGAGCGGATGGGTAGGCAGAAAGGGTACTGCTTCTTAGACTTAAGTTACCTTTAGAGGCTAAGAGAGTTTGAACTTCTTTGGAAGTCAAACTGCTGACACCTTTTTAGGGAAGAAACTAACGAAGTAGGGATGTCACTTAGTACAGAGTAGGGACAGATTTAACTTGATACTTTTCTCTTTCTGTAGATGACGCCAAGGAACCACTTCACATCGAAGCTCTAAATTGCTGAATGTGGAATTGATTTTGTATTCTTTTGTATACTTTGATCCTGAGTGGATTGTATCGCATATAAATTTGACTTTTATATAAAACTTTTAAACTTTATTAGTTGTAAGTGGTTCTTCCGAGTGGCGTCCGTTAATGGGGTTTGTCTAACCTATGCAGGGGTTGTCTTTTACTCAATGACAGATACTAGCGGTCCAAAACAGATGAATGAGATAAGTTATTAAATTGATCATAAATTGATATCAAAATCTCATTCCCCGCAAGAGTATGATGAGAGAATGCAATACACATAGCAAATCGAGGAAGAGGTACTTTTAAGTACAGTGAAAGACGATGGGGTGGAAGAAAGGAATCAACACACAATTCAGGTGGTTGTTAGAAGGCACTGTCAGTGTGTGGTACAGTCTGGTTGCAGGGGGCCGTCTGTGCAAAGAAGGTGGTGGCAATAAATGAACAAGTGCAAGGGGTGGGAGTCCATGTACAAAGCAAGCACGTTAAAGAAATGCAGTCCATGCATAGATCAGAAATGCAATATATATTTAGTAAGCGAGTTATGGAAATTATAGTTTACTCAAGTGTTGAGGCGAGCTGTGGCAATGTAGGCACATTCCATGCTTACAGGGGACAAGAGTTTGTTTGGATACATGATTTCATACATTGTACAAGTGTATAGTCAGTGGACAAGGTAAGAGTTCTGGTGGGAGGCAATCCAGGCTCAATAGCATTGCCTTTTTTGGGGGGAGCAGCTTGTGCTAAATGCAAGAAAACCTAGTGTCCATTTCAAAGCAAGAGTACTTAGTTAGATACTCTATCGGTGTGCTGAAGCTAATGGGCATTTCTGAGAGGAGTGCACTCACCAGCAGCACTGAGCTCCGCATCACCTTGGACACTTTCAGCCGCAGTTCGGCCGCAGTTCGGCCGCGGTGCCCAGTTTGATCAGCGCCGGGGTGAACCTCCTGGTCTCCATGGGTGCGGCGTAAGACATGCGGGCACCGCTGGTAAAGGGACTCCAGGCCCGGGGTTTTAGAACAGCCCTGTGAGCAGCATTAGATGGCTCGATGTCGCAATGTGGATGCCCCGGTCTAGAGCTGTCAACGGTGACCCTTCCTGGCATGCACTGCACCTGGGACGCGTGACATACGGGGATCCCGGGGAGGAGTGCACAAGCGCAACTACAGTCCGGCCATGTCATCCGCACGCTCTTGCTGTCTCCATCTGAGGCGCGCGAACACAGAGTCGGTGTCAGTTTACCCCGGGACTTCCACAGCGCGGCCGCGCGACTATGGGTGGGGCGTCAGTCATGTTCAGACCAGGCCACGCTCTTTAAAACACTGTATAATGAATACAATAATATGCTGTAAGGCTTGATTTACTTGCCACATATTAACAAATATGGGTTGTATGCTTTACTGCTTGCACTTTTCTATGAGCCACGAGCAGTGCTGTGAGCGCATTTCCTGACCTTTTTGGGCCCCAAGCAGGCAAATGTAAATAAGCGCGCACGGCCACGCTAATTACAAACAGATGGCCCGTGTGCGCCGCTGCTCGCTCCTGCAGGGTGGATGCCGCCACACGCACGAGTGTGAGGAAAAGTGCAGACTAATTTCTAAAGGTCCCCTCCTAGAGCATCCCATGTGCGCTGCGCTAGGCACAACCTAAAAAACTATGGATATTGATCGGGGACTGCTTTTTGTTGCATTTGTTGACTTGTGGCCTGCCTTCGATCTTATCCCATGAACAAAACTCTGGAAGGTGTTGGGAAAAGTGGGGGTCCCTGCAAGCTGGCTCTTATTATAATCAAGTAACTGTATACAGGGAATTTCACCTGGGTCAGGATGGCTCTGGGTAGGGAGACTACTGCATGTTGTGTGCCAGTGGTGTGTCCTGGCCCCAAATCTCTTTTTCTCATTCATTAATGGTTGCATCTCTTACATCCATGATTCTGTGAATGACGCACCCAAAATGGCTGGGATAAAGATGCCAAGTCTGCTTACGATGATGATACACTCTTATTGCTGAAAACTGCACAGAGCTTGAAAGTACTGCTCGGGAGACTCAGCTTGTTTTGTCAAGACCATGGCCTGGAAATAAACAGCAGGAAAACAAAATATATGAGATTCAGCACCTGGAGAAGAACTCGAAGGAGTGTTGCTCTAGAAGGTGTTCCTTTAGTTAGGGTTTCAGAGTTTAACTACTTAGTGGTCAGAGCCAATAATTCTCACAGATAGTCTAGCCAAATTTAAACAAGCATTGGCATAGCCAATAGGTCTCACCTTTGGGACCTTATAAGTGTTTAGTTATCCAGCACAATATCCTTGGTGCAACAACATCAACTGTTGCATAGCTAAACACTTATAAGTTCCCAAAGGCGAGACCTATTGGCTATGCCAATGCTAGTTTAAATAAACTCCTGCTTTTGCAGAGCCCTCGCATCATGTGTTTAAAACTATTCATTAATGCCAATATCTTAAGATACAAACAGTCCACCATACTCTCGACCTTCAGAAGACTGAAAAACAACAATTCATCCCACTAAAAAGTATTCTGAAAACTGTTGAATTAAATAGCAATAAACACAGATCAGTTGTCCCCATTTTGACTTCCCTCACTGACAGCGCATTAACTACTCCTAGATCTGCCTGTCCGTCCATTTTCTCTCTTCTGATGTCAAGCAGACTCTTTGATTTAAGAGTATTCAATTCATATATGGCACCATCCTTATCCACTGAATACATCCACAGAAAAGTGTGTGCACCAGTTGTGCAAGGTGAAGTGTGAGACAACTGGTGTTTCTTCATATGTTGGATTTGAGATGCAACTGTCTCCACCAGGATGTGTCAATTTAACACCCCCAGTCACTTCACTTTGTAAATAGAAAATGGTGAACCTGGTAGCAGCTGAATGCACCATTTCAATCGCTCCCTAATTCACTGTGTGATTTCTGCAAAAAGCGAAGCTGCTGAACCTTCGCTGCAAAACCCAGCTTATTATATGCCCAAGTCCCAAAAATTAATTTAAAAACTTGAAATCTCACGGGTGCATGGTTCTCCTCACTTGAAAAACAACTGCTGTGGAATTCATCTCAGGCAGCCCTCTCATAGGGCACCCATACCAATAGCGAAGTAACAAATTACTCATCTGTGCTAAGCCATAATAACTGCACCCGAAGATCTTAGAACCTGTTGTTGTCTGAGATAATATGTTCATGTAACCTACTCCCTTGTGTCAGTGCAAGATAGCAGGTTGTGCTGTGTGCAAAGACCAGCAGAACATGTGTTGGAATGAGGTAATGAAAAGCAATATGCATCCAGGATGGGGAAAGAGGAAGTCGACATCATGGAACACATGGCGGGGCGGGAGGGAGAGAGAGAGAGTGAAAGGGAAAGAGTGAGAAAGAGAGACCGGGGAGAGAGAGAGCGATAGAGGGGTAGAAAGAGAGAAAGAGAGAGTGGGAGAGACTGAGAGAAAGAGAGAGAGAAAAAGCAAGCGGAGCGGGAGAGAGAGAGAGAGAGCGAGAGAGAGAGCCAGAGCCCGGTAGTGGCGCATGCGCGTGCGCACTCTGCTCTTTTTGGAAGCACTGCACTTGTGCTTGTGACCCACCCTGCTCGCTCCTGCAAGCTGGATGCGGCCACAAGCACAAGTGTGTGCTTCCAAAAAGAGCAGAGCGATGGCTAAAGGTCTTTCTATGTAGCTCATGCGCGCTGCGTAGGCGAGACCTAAAAAGCTTATTGACATTGAAACACAGTGCTGGTTCAATTGTCAGAGTAGCTCAAGGGGCCTCTTCTTATCCGATCTCTCCATCCCTGGCGATCTATACAGCACAAGAATGTGGGGCCGATTTCTACGGGGCAGGCTTGTGGGGCTATTGTAAGCTCGAAAAATTAGATAGAAGTGAGAATTCTTTTATCAAAGCTCTGTTGAGACTCCCAAAGGGTTCTTCATTGCTCTCGCTAAGGTATGACCTAAACCTTAGACAATTCTCTGATATTGCCTGCCTAAAACCAATTTTGTAATAGGTTAGGCCAGAGTTCTTCAAACTGTGGGGCGCGCCCCCCTGGGGGGCGCGACACCATCCCAGGGGGGGCGTGCACCACACTGTAAATTCCTACCTTTGTTTAACTTGTAATGTGCTATGATCGCAAGTTGTCACCCATTTCAAATGGGGGCTTTTGATAGGACAACTCTGGAGAAGCAGCAGCAGCTAAACAGCAGGTAGGAATATCACCACTGATGTTCCACCAATGATGGGACACCAGCAGAGATTGCAGGAAGTGCCGCGAAATTTGCGTGCCTAAAGTCCCTGCATTCCGCTGCTTGCTGCCTTTTCTTCTTCGTTTCTTGAGTTTTTTCGTCATCTGGCTATGAAGGACTTTTCTGAAATAAAATCTACATCAGATAAGAGGGGTTTTTGGAAGAGGGGTCGGGGGCAGGATTGGCCAGGGGTTCGGCGGTAATGGAGGGTTGGAGGGAGAGGGATGGGGAGGGTTAATCGATAGGGCACAATGTGCTCCTTTTTTAATTCCATGGCACGACGTGCTCCTTTTTTAATTCCACGAGCTAACCGTCTTAAAGCAGTCTAATCATCTTCCAGATCTTAGACTGGCAAAGTAACGTAGTAAAATGTCAGAACATGGGGGCACAACCAAAGCAATCAAGGCACTGAATGTACAACCATAAGTAATTTCAAACACCAGATATGTGTCACTGATATACATTCCGGTATATTGCCTTTGCATAGTAACCTGCAATGAGACACAAGCTTTAGAGATCTTTTTTTCTGGAGAACATATAAAAACAGCAACAACTCATCACTGTCTGAGCACAGCAGAACAATTTGTCGACAGCCCACAGAAAGAATTTTACAAATTTATAATAAAAGACAATTGCAGGAGGTGCCTCTGTCGTTCTCTAAGCACAGCAAACATTGATTCTGATAAAACTACCAAAGCCACAGAAGGAGAAATAACCTTCCAGAACAGATCCCTTGCTCAAACTGCCCGAACAATCTCTTTTCCAATGAGCTAGGAAATTCCTTAATGCTTCAGCTGCAGTGGGAGGCAAGGAGTCTCCTTTGCTAAAACCGAAAGTGAACGAATAGACAGCCCACTGTGGACTGTGTGTTCCTTCCTGTTTGGTTTCATAGCAGAGAAGACTCCTTGCCTCTCACTACAGCTGAATCATTTCAGCCCAAGGAATTTAACCCCCTCCTGTTCCCAGAAAGGGGACCACGTTTCTTTTAAAATTACACAGGCAGAAGCACAACGTCCACAGGGCTAAAATGGCTGCAAGTTGCCAAAAGAAAACGCCATGTGTGGTTTAAAGAGCCTGCAAATTGCTTGTCTTGACACTTTATACAGGTTATAGATAAAGAAGTTTGTATTCATTTGTAATGTGACTTTTTCTGTCTTTGTTCCCTTTAATTTTCAGTCAAGGATCATTCAGGCAGCCCTAGAACAAAATTAAAAGTGCTTTCTATTTATATTTGCTGTTCAAAGTATGCACAGATAAGTACTGAAAATACAGCTTTAGGTGACTGCTTATTTGTGTACCGCCTGGGACATCAAAATAATGAGCTGGCAACCCTAATCATAAAACTGAATGTTTGCTGCAAGATCAGCACATTATTTATTTCCTCCACCCTCAATCCCTGGTTAATGCCATAATAGCAATAGTTTAACTTGTATCTGAAACCCTTCACCGCTATCAATAACATGCTGAGTTGCCTCAAGTGTCTGGGAATGCACCCTGCATTCAGACAACTCGCTCCTCATTCTTGCCCTTCACTTTCATGCTAATGCTGCACTCACAGCGATGACAATGCCCTCACATTGATTCCCATGCACTCACAGCATTCACCAGCTCAGCCTGCACTCACAGTGATCACTCTGCACACACAATGCACTTGCGCTGTTCGCCCTGAAGCTCACCCTTCAGTCACACAAGCACACTTCTCAACCTGCACTCATGTGACACTTCACTCACCTGTCCCCCACACTGCTCGATTTGCAATGTTACTCAAGCAAGCCCATCACTAACCATGCATTCATTCATCCCACGCTGCACTTACATCCACACCCATATTCATATGGTCGCCTCACTCACCGTGCAGACACTCCTCTCACCTCACTCTCACACTGATGCATTGCTCAATGTGTACTCCTGCCACCCACGCAGAGGGATAAGGTGCCTGCTACAAAGTCAGAGTAAACTGTGAGTAGTGCTATAAAAAAATGAAATGTTTGTCAGAAAGGTGCTATAGAGAATGAGGTGCACTGTTGGTGAGTGGTAGTGAGGGAAATCATGGAGAAGGAGAAATGGGGGAGGGGGTGCCAAAAATACTACTGCACTGTAAGCAACCAGTGCCATGGCCATCCCTGGCTGAAAGTATTAGCCCCCCCCCCCGAAGTTTGAGTCTAGTTGCACCCCTGTACACAAGTAAGGGCATGCCGTGCCCCATCAAGTGTTCGTCCTAAAGTACAAAAGTACACATTTACATGCACTGCAACCCAGCCTTTCAGGTGGCTCCTTCATAGAGACAGCTCTGTTGTTTTTACCCTGATGGACTAGAACTATTCCCAAACAGATTCTTGTGAATACCGTTTTCATCATTTCTTTTGAATGTGATTGATGTGGGAGAGTCTATTACTATTTGCAGAGAAATGTGTTTGTTTCATGCAAAAACCATAAAAACGTTTTTTTAAGATCAAAACGGGACTTTACAAATGAGAAATTGGAGGATTTCACAGATATTATTTGCTGTAAATTTAGTGTATGTGGAGAACAGCCTGAGGATGGCAGTAGCACAAATCCATCCACAGATTGACCGTCTCTGTTGGGAAAAATAGGCACACCTTTTTCAATAATGTTGGGGGTGTTAATATCAATCTGTGTCTTGTGCAAAATAAAACTTCCTAGTAAAAACAATTTGCACACATTTTATCTTGGAAAATAGTTTTTGAGCTGTGTAAAAAGCCTCTGTCATTTAACCACACCCACTCACAATCCTGCAGTTTACTAAACACTCTTATTGTGTTGAACATTATTTGCCGAATATGGCCCGGGATATGCGGGTGGCAGTTGAATATGAAGCGTACCAGTGTCCAGAAATTTCTGTTAGGTGGTGGGCGGGGGGGGCGACATCTAAAGAATTCAGCTGGGGGGGCTCAACCTACAAAAGTTTGAAGACCTCTGGGTTAGGATATGGATGGCAGAATAACTGGTACCGCACAGACACTGTCAGGGAGAAACTGTCAAATCCTCGAGCATACACAATTCCCTGGCTTGCACATGTAAATACTTGGCTGAGTAGGCTAGGTCTGAGTGAAGACTAGCTATGCTCTGATGTCATTCCAAGTGGTACCCGAGAAATAGTCAACCCTCACTATTGGGACTTTGTGTTTTGTTCCAAAGTATCAGCAGTGGCCGTGGGAAGACCGACAGACACTTACATGTTGTTCAAATGTGCTACTGAATTCGAGGCATTCCTGGCTTACATCAATGTCCCAACGGCACAAGCTCTTTTTATTAAATTTAGACTAGAGGCTTTGCCATTGTACTCTTTTACTAGTACATTGTCTAAAACATTATCTGTTTCTACCTTATACCCTGTGGGCTGTAATGTTGTGGAAAAGGTTGAATATTTATTATTTTCTGCAGCATTTATACAAAGCAACAAGTTGTTGGATTGCTCCTCTTTGTCTGCTATTTGGGCTTACAGATTGACGTCATTTATTAAGAATTTGTAAATCAGACCAAAGGACCAACACTGTGTACTCGGTCTCAAAGTACTTAAGCTCAGTTTGATTTTTCACATCGACATGTATTGGTGTGAGTGTATGCCAGTAGGCCACACATTTCAATGTTATCAACGTTTTAGCTATTTTTATACAATAGGTGCTTTTAAATTGTAATCAATCAGGAGACATAGGAGAAGTACCACAGTGATTGCTGGGCTTCATACGACTGCCCGGAGGACATATTGGACCTCTTTTTGACTCTACATGTAGAGTGCTACTGAGCATCTTGTCTCCTGTAATTAGAGAAATTTGGAGGTTTAACAAAATGCAGCAGTCTCTAATTAATTATGATCCAAAATTGTAGTGTATGCACTTTATTGAACTGCAATTTTTCGTGTATTCTATATGTTTTTACTGTTTTATACTGTACTTTTATGTTTTTTTTAAACCGAAATAAAGTTGATGATTTATCAAAGTAATAATTCGAGGAAAACATCAATTAAGAATGAGTGAGTCTAATGGCCTTCCTTTGTGTGCATGCTCCACCTACATTCATTGACAACACCCTTCTTGTTCTTACTGACCTATTATCTGACAACCTCAAGGGACTGACTTTAGTAGGAGGCAACTCTAACGTGATCATGGACAAGAATTGGGACATTTAGCATCCTAGAGGACCCAGCTTCCACAGAACTGATCATTTCCCCTATGAGGCATATTTGAGGTGCAGATGAGGTGCTTGGCAAGTCTGAAATAGAGGAGAGATGGTATGCACATTTTACTCTTCACCTCACCTAGATTACTTCTTTCTTCCGCTATCCAACTTATTCAAGGTGATGGGTAAGCGTATGCTTCCATGGGGTCTCTCAGACCACTCAACAATGGAATTATGACTGTGCCGCATAGGTGGAGGCCTCACTGTATTAGGTGCCTGAATGCCTGGGGGCTAACAGAAGAAAACATCACCACACTTACAGAGTAATGAGTCTTATCCTACACTGCTACGTTACGGAAAGCCTTCAAAACGATACTCTGTGAAAGGGCTATTGAATACCACTGTAATATGAGGAGGCCAAGATGCTTAGCCAAGCTTCCTAGTACCTCAGGTGGTCTCAGTGCCCATGCAGCTAAAATCTACAAAATAGCAACTTAAAAAGTGAGCAACTAATGCAGACAACCACGCCTGGTTAGCCTTGCAATGCAGAATACACAAGGAAGGAGACAAAGTTGGCAGATTACTGTATTGATGGTCAAGCCATGAGGCAGCCTCAAGAATAATTTCTGCTATTTATAATTATTTGGTTAAACGAGTGCAGACTTCATGCTGCATGTTCCCCTCTGATGGAGGTGGTCAGTTCTTTGCTTCCGGATTGCACTACAAATCAGCGTGAGACACTCTTAACCTTCCATTTGTTCATGGCATTGTTTACTGGGGCATCCAAGACCAGCCAACTCCCAAGTGAACTCTTTGGTGCCACAGCCTCACTGCTGCAAAAGCCCAGTAGTCCTCTGATAGGTGCTCCTCTTATTGTCCAATCTCCCGTATTAAGAATAAGATGAAGTTCTTAGCTAAGGTACCCACCAACCATTTGGCCTTTGTCATAACATGTCTAGTGCACCAAGACAAAAATGACTTTATGCCTGGACACAACATTTGACACTGCCTTATAAGGGTTCAGTTGTTACCAGCTCCTTCACTGAGGTTCCACGGTCTCAGCACGCTTACCTTGTTAGACTTCAAGAAAGTGTTTGATCCCTGTAATTTCTTCTACCAAGCATTGGAGATAATTGGCTTTGGCCCCTGAGTCCTCTCATACATCAAAGAGCTGAACACAGTTTCATGGATGTAGGCGAGGTGATGAATGGCACAATATTTGTATCCTTTTCTATTGAAAGGGGCACCCAACAGAGATGTCCTATATAATCATCATTATTCGTGTTGGCTATCAAGCCCTTGTCTGAGTCCGTCCAACAAATGGTATAGTTTAAGGATTCAATTGAATGGGAGCACTGAAGACTGTGTCTCCCTTTATGCAGACAACGTGCCCCTTTTCCTCTGGTCAAGTTGGTGGAGCAGCCAGTAGTTGATTGCGATTATGAATCTGCACAAGGAGGCATCTGAACAACTGGGAGAAATATGTCAAGAATGGATCTGTGGCTACATGATGGAAATTAAAACTATGGGTGAGAAAAATGACATACATGCTTATCCATGTCCCGAGAACCTCAGTGCTGTTGAGGACTCAACATGGTATCTTTGGTGGAAAAGATGTAAAGTGATGTTTGAAAATAGAACAATTTTTCCTCTCCATATCTGTGGTAGAACATTGTTATTTCAATTGATGACACTCTCACAGATTCTCTACTTTCAGCAAAGTTACCCCTAGGAGATCCCAGCCGGTGTCTTCGAAACAATGCGTGCCCAAGTCCCACACCTCGTAAGGGCCAGAAAAACAATTGCGAATGTCATTTGACAACTGTGCTAAGGCAGCGTATGATGGAGGACTGGGAACAGCAGATGCATGACTCAAAGACTAGACAGCCCAATTTCTCACCTTTAATGACTGGCTCTTTGTCAACAGGCATGACCTAGCACATAGACTAGAGATCGACCTGTTTGAAGATGCTGGCTTGTTGAGCTTTCTCTTTGGGTCCCCGATACCTGAATATCTTCTGTTCTTCACTGGGGTCACTTTGGATTCCTGACATAGGGCTCTGAAACGGGTGATCTGTGAGGGACGACCCACACAAGAAACCTTCCTCTGACACGGCTAATTGCCTTGCTCCGACAGCAGCTAAGTGGCTTCAAGGCGTGGGATTACATTGGGATCGCTAAACTTGGGGATGTATAGTGGGGAATTATATGAAGTCATTGGAAAACTTGAAAGAGTTCACCATCCATAAGTCCCAATTTTTTCTGTGCTTCAATTAAGGCATGCACTGGAGTTGTACAAGCTCATACTAACCGCCCTCCCTAAATGAAACCCTTTAGAGGCCAAGTTGACATTGGAAACGCTGAGAAGGAAGGGTACATCCTGGATATAGCACTTATTAGTAGTAATCGGCCCAGATCCCTTAAAACACTCTTCTCCATTGGAAGAGAGATATGGAAACAGTAGATGAAGGAAAATTGAGGAGGGTGAAGGAACCCCTCTGAGACCTTCCTTTATCGGGCAGCCTATGCCCCGTCCCTTTCAAATAACTCCACAGGACCTATTACAGCCCTTTAGAAACCATGGAAAATGGGCACTTACATTTTTTTTACATGTCCCAGATGACACAGCGTTGTTAGCTGTGTTATACATATAGTAAGGGAGTGCCAAAAAAATCCATGACTATTGTGCTATAGACACAACAAACACTAACAACCCATAGTTGTGTGGCCTATTGACATCACCCGAAGGGATCACTGAAATTATATCGAGCTCAAAAATATTGATTTTCCATAATATCGTTGCTAAAATATCGATGGACAAAATTTCGACTGGCTATCTTTAAACAGGTAAGTACTAAAATATCGACTCTAAAATATCGAGTTACTAAAATATAGACTGTAAAAATATCGTTTTTTTTTAATGTCTTTAAATTAAGTTAAAAATAATGTAGTGATAAATACATTTATTGTAAACTTACTTAAAATTATTCAATTAATGTTATATTAATAAATATTTATTGTAAATTAAAAAAATATATAAAATAAATAATACATATATATTTATATAAATAATTTTTTATTAAATAAACATATAGAATAATTTTACCGTAGCATAGCAAAATAGTTAAAATTTATTGTAACAACTGTGTGAATTCTACAATAGCTAAAGCGTTGGATAGCGTAGGGGTAAAAATTACTATTCCCACTCCAGTGGGTGCAACAGTAGGGAAACCTTTGGATAGCGTAGGGGTTAAAATTACTATTCCCACTCCAGTGGGTGCAACAGTAGGGAAAGCGTTGGATAGCGTAGGGGTTAAAATTACTATTCCCACTGCAGTGGGTGCTACAGTAGGGAAAGCGTTGGATAGCGTAGGGGTTAAAATTACTATTCCCACTCCAGTGGGTGCAACAGTAGGGAAAGCGCTGGATAGCGCAGGGGTAAAGATTACTATTCCCACTCCAGTGGGTGCAACAGTAGGGAAAGTGTTGGATAGCGTAGGGGTTAAAATTACTATTCCCACTCCAGTGGGTGCAACAGTAGGGAAAGCGTTGGATAGCGTAGGGGTTAAAATTACTATTCCCACTCCAGTGGGTGCAACAGTAGGGAAAGCGTTGGATAGCGTGGGGTTAAAATTACTATTCCGACTCCAGTGGGTGCAACAGTAGGGAAAGCGCTGGATAGCGTAGGGGTAAAGATTACTATTCCCACTCCAGTGGGTGCAACAGTAGGGAAAGCGTTGGATAGCGTAGGGGTTAAAATTACTATTCCCACTCCAGTGGGTGCTACAGTAGGGAAAGCGTTGGATAGCGTAGGGGTTAAAATTACTATTCCCACTCCAGTGGGTGCAACAGTAGGGAAAGCTTTGGATAGCGTAGGGGTTAAAATTACTATTTCCACTCCAGTGAGTGCAACAGTATAAAAAGGCAAAACTTCATAATTAATTATAGAAAGATTAGTACCAAGTAAATTTAATTTCCTATACCAATAACTTTTATTGACCAATTAATTTTAATTTCATGGACAATTATTAATTAAACAATTTAATTAATTAACTAAATTAATTAATTAATTATTGAATTACTTCCCACCCTATTCCCCTATAAACCCACAACCCGCTACTGAAACTAATTTACTATAAATTAATTATTTATCAATTAATCATTTATTATTATTTACCAATTATTTTTTATTTAATTACCTATTATTATTATTTTACAATTAATATTAATTTTCATAATTAATTAATTATATTTAAATTACTTCCCACCCTATTCCCCTATAAACCCACTACCCGCTACTGAAACTAATTTACTATAAATTAATTATTTATCAATTAATCAATTGTTATTAATTACCAATTATTTTTTATTTAATTACCAAATAATAATTATTTTACAATTATTAATAATAATTACATAATTAATTCATTATATTTAAATTACTTCCCACCCTATTCCCCTATAAACCCATTACCCGCTATAGATTTATATTACACAATTATTAAAAATTAGTGATAACTTACCTTATTTTCCATTTTTTTTTGTGTATATTCTATCTAGTCGATATTATGTTTAGTCTATATTTGTGATTCGATATTTTGGCTATTAATATCGATATAACTCAATATTTTTGTAGTCTATATTATGTCTGGTCGATATTTTTGTCTAGTCTATATTTTTTCCTCGATATTATGTCCAGTCTATATTTTGGATTCGATATTATGTCTGTTTACCCACCCCAAGCATAGCACTCCTGTGAATTATGGAGAATGGAGGTGGTGCCTGGAGATCCCACAAACTGGTGGGATGGGCTTTATTGTGGCCAAGTTAGCCGTCACACAAGTTGACACAACAATGTAAATCTGACATGGCACTAACCCGAAAAGACTCGCTCCATCCTATGGGCCACTTTTGCCACTTGGAAGAAGTGGATTACAGGGCCAGAAGGTGCTCAAAGAAATGTAGCAAAATACGAGGGGCTTATGGTTGTGACAAATCAGTGTGCAACCTCAAAACTGAACTGGAAAATGTTCTTCTTGCATATGCAACCTCTGTTAACACCTCTGTCAATGCTGACTCATGAGTGCTATTATGCGGAGTGGTCCGCCGTGAGGGAGGGGGTTTCCCGTCTTCACGTTGCGTCAGGGGTTTGCGTCGAGTCACCCCCCCCCCCCCCCCGCCCTGCTGCCCGTTGTACCACTCTAATGCAGAACTGATGAAGATCAAAATGTCCCCCCCAAGGTCACTGCTGTGTTAAATGCCAGCCGGCTGTGGCAATGTCTATTAATCTTCCTTTCTTGCTCCATGCCTTCTCTTTAGTTTATTGTGCTCACATTTAATGCGCGCCAGTTTCCTGCGCTTCTGGAGGTAATGTGTTTCTTTCACTTAAGCTGCTTTTGTTTCCAATAATTCTTGCTTGTCACATCTCATTTTAACGCCTGACCTAGTGTCACCTTTTAGTTAGACAATTCTGCAGTCTTCTCTACTTTCTAGCCCCTGCTAAAACTGTCCCCAATTAATTTTTATACCGCCATTTTAAATGGAACTCAAATAAATCTAATGCACTGAGGTTTTTCAATTTATGTGCTTTTAGAAAATCGCACCGAAACACTTAATTTCCTTGGTCCGGTGAAGCTATTAACTCATCCGCAGCCTTAATTAAAAGAAATACTCCTGGTCTGCACATTCACAAGGCTGTAGCACTTGCAAGGTAATGTGGGATGGAGGGAATAAAGATATCGATGCTGGCACATTGTTATATTAGAACACAAAATTATATTTTATATAGTCGCATCAGACAGATGCAAAAGCTCATTGGCGATATAGACCAATGGGCACATAGTTTATGGCTAGTAACTGAAAAGGATATTTGTATTACCACAATGAGGGCTCCATAGCTAGCATGGAGACTTTCGCTGCAAGCATAGATGCCACATGACCAAAGTGCTGGGGAAGGCGGGAGCAACATCACACTCACACCAATAACCTGCCCTCTCCTGGAAGCCTATGCGCCATTCATCTTCACCTTTAATATTCTATCTCTGGTAAGTGATCTCTCCCTTTTTTATACAGATTCCCTCTCCATATACCAACTACAGGCAGCCTGACCTTGGCAGTGCTTAATTTGTAAAAAAGTGCCAGGGCTCTCGTCACGAGGCCACTGCAGGTTGCACTACACATTGCCCCAGCCAAGCTGCCAATGACAGTAACAATACAATTACCAACCATCACACTCCTACAAGGGTGGCAATTAGGACCATTCTAGTCCCAAAGCTATAAGAATGGGGCGTTTAGGCTTTTTTAGCAATGATTGAGTCACGGATTCTCAGATAGACCTCTGACTTGTTTGCTCATTGCACCATCAGGATTCAAGCAAGCCGGGCCGACGACGGCTGAAATGCCAGACACCGGTCCCCGGAAGCTTGTCTCCTTTCCGGTGAAGAATTGGCTTGGTAGTTTGGTCTGCCCTGTTCCCATGATGCACTGGGCCAGGGACAGACTAATTTGCATATAGCCAGGTTCTGAGCTGGGATGGTGCAGTGAGCTAAATAACGGTGATGGATCAAGCCCTGATCTTTGGACTGGGTAAGAGTGGTCTGCTTAATTCAGACACTCTGTTCATCGTCACCCCCTTTTCTGAATCGTTTTTGGCCACTATAGGTGTGGCAGGGTATACTCAGACATGAGTCCCTTGCTCACTGCACCATCAGGATTCAAGCAAGCCGGGCCGACGACGGCTGAAATGCCAGAAACCGGTCCCCGGAAGCTTGTCTCCTTTCCGGTGAAGAATTGGCTTGGTAGTTTGGTCTGCCCTGTTCCCATGATGCACTGGGCCAGGGACAGACTAATTTGCATATAGCCAGGTTCTGAGCTGGGATGGTGCAGTGAGCTAAATAACGTGATGGATCAAGCCCTGATCTTTGGACTGGGTAAGAGTGGTCTGCTTAATTCAGACACTCTGTTCATCATCACCACCCTTTTCTGAATCGTTTTTGGCCACTATAGGTGTGGCAGGGTATACTCAGACATGAGTCCCTTGCTCACTGCACCATCAGGATTCAAGCAAGCCGGGCCGACGACGGCTGAAATGCCAGAAACCGGTCCCCGGAAGCTTGTCTCCTTTCCGGTGAAGAATTGGCTTGGTAGTTTGGTCTGCCCTGTTCCCATGATGCACTGGGCCAGGGACAGACTAATTTGCATATAGCCAGGTTCTGAGCTGGGATGGTGCAGTGAGCTAAATAACGGTGATGGATCAAGCCCTGATCTTTGGACTGGGTGAGAGTGGTCTGCTTAATTCAGACACTCTGTTCATCACCACCCCCCTTTTCTGAATCGTTTTTGGCCACTATAGGTGTGGCAGGGTATACTCAGACATGAGTCCCTTGCTCACTGCACCATCAGGATTCAAGCAAGCCGGGCTAACGACGGCTGAAATGCCAGAAACCGGTCCCCGGAAGCTTGTCTCCTTTCCGGTGAAGAATTGGCTTGGTAGTTTGGTCTGCCCTGTTCCCATGATGCACTGGGCCAGGGACAGACTAATTTGCATATAGCCAGGTTCTGAGCTGGGATGGTGCAGTGAGCTAAATAACGGTGATGGATCAAGCCCTGATCTTTGGACTGGGTAAGAGTGGTCTGCTTAATTCAGACACTCTGTTCATCACCACCCCCTTTTCTGAATCGTTTTTGGCCACTATAGGTGTGGCAGGGTATACTCAGACATGAGTCCCTTGCTCACTGCACCATCAGGATTCAAGCAAGCCAGGCCGACGACGGCTGAAATGCCAGAAACCGGTCCCCGGAAGCTTGTCTCCTTTCCGGTGAAGAATTGGCTTGGTAGTTTGGTCTGCCCTGTTCCCATGATGCACAGAGCCAGGGACAGACTAATTTGCATATAGCCAGGTTCTGAGCTGGGATGGTGCAGTGAGCTAAATAACGGTGATGGATCAAGCCCTGATCTTTGGACTGGGTAAGAGTGGTCTGCTTAATTCAGACACTCTGTTCATCACCACCCCCTTTTCTGAATCGTTTTTGGCCACTATAGGTATAGGTGTGGCAGGGTATACTCAGACATGAGTCCCTTGCTCACTGCACCATCAGGATTCAAGCAAGCCGGGCCGACGACGGCTGAAATGCCAGAAACCGGTCCCCGGAAGCTTGTCTCCTTTCCGGTGAAAAATTGGCTTGGTAGTTTGGTCTGCCCTGTTCCCATGATGCACTGGGCCAGGGACAGACTAATTTGCATATAGCCAGGTTCTGAGCTGGGATGGTGCAGTGAGCTAAATAACGGCGATGGATCAAGCCCTGATCTTTGGACTGGGTAAGAGTGGTCTGCTTAATTCAGACACTCTGTTCATCACCACCCCCCTTTTCTGAATCGTAAATCAAATTAAATGCATCTGAGAGAGAGTGGTTATGGAGACTTGTGGGGCACAGTTAAAGGGTGGTAGTGAGGTAATCCATGGAAGAGGTGGTCATTGGGGGGCACTAACTGTAGGGAAGTCAGAAATAATACCAAGAAGGTTGCAGTTAGAGACGGAGTTTATTAGATGCTCACGCCTTCAGGTTCAAGCTTGTAATGCCGATAACAGATGCAGCCACAACCGACCACATTCTAGATGTTCAAACAATAACATAGTGTAACAACAACACGAGCTTGTCACGAGCAGCCAGACACGCCTGAACGCTCGTGACAGCTCGTGTGAACAAGTGTACGTTCCCAACACACCTTCCCCCCTTAAAAAACACGAAAAAAAAAAAAACCACAAAAACAAAGATCAATTCATCACAAAGTCATTAAACCTAACAGGTAAACGATGAGAGCGTGTAGCTCTAGTGTTGTCAGAATCACACACAGCTTGAGGGCATTCGCCATTATCACCCTGTCTCCCAACATCATAAAAAACATTGCTGTCCGAATCATCCACCGATTGACAAGGCCCATTAAACAAAGAAACCCTGCTCAAATTCCATACAGAACCTCCATCAACCCTGACCGAATTTCTAAAAACTTCAATAACCTTCTTAGGGTTTGACCAAACAGGAAAGCCCTTACTCACACCCTCTTTCTTTTTGATGCGAACAGAATCACCCACCTTGATAGAGCGACTAGACGTAGAACCAATCCTTTTGACCATATCACGTTTCATTCTTTCCTTATATGACTGAACCCTGTGTTGAACAGCTTCAAAATCAACCTTGGAACAATTTTCAAAACCAGCTAAATTCTTTTTTAGCCACCAAGGAACTAACTTGGTGCTGGGCTTCCGCCCTCTTAGAAGCTCAAAAGGAGTGACCAATGTCACAGAATTAGGTGAAGTCCTATAAGCCAACAACATGGATTGCAAAGCATTCCTCCAATTCAAATTACCCTTAATAGAAAGTTGTATGGCCTCTTTGACCACACGGTTGAAGCGTTCAACCTGACCGTTCGCTTCAGGATGGAAAACTGCAATCTTCCTATGGACAATACCGCATTTAACAAAAAAAAAGTTCCATCTCCTTACTCACAAACTGCGGACCGTTGTCAGTCACAATTTCCTGAGGGATCCCTTCTCTGCAAAAAGTCTCATCTAAAAATTCTATCACTTGACCCGAAGTAACTTCTCTAACCATCTTGACCTCAGGCCATTTAGAGAAATAATCTATGAGTACAATACCAAAAGCCTCCTGCTTAGGCAAACAACTGAAAGGCCCAATGATGTCTAACCCCAGTTTCCGCCAGGGACCTAAAGGTAAATCAATGGGGCATGGCTCAGGACGGAGAGCGACAGCTGTTTTATCACTGTTAGAGCAATGGGTACACTGTCGTACAAAATGATCTACACAAGAGTCAATACCTGGCCACCAGAAAAACTCCTTTAAACGTCTTCTGGTAAAGGATATCCCCAAATGTCCATCATGAGCAATTTCGAGGAGGGAATTCCTGATTTGAAAGGGTGGGACAATCTTATCACCACGAAGGATCAAACAATTTTCCACAGCAAGTTCCTCTTGAACCTTAAAAAAACCCATCATGTTTCCGGACAACTTCCTCTGTTCAGGCCAACCCTGTACAAGATACTTCTTAACACTGCACAATTCCAAATCTTTACTCATCTCTTCCATCCAAACATCCTCTTGCAAAGAAAATCGTTCACCATACACAGAGTTGACATCTTTAAAAGTGAAAGCGACTTCACACTCCTCTTCATAAACAGCTTCAGAAACATTAGTGTCAGAAATCAATCTGGACATGCAATCTGCATGAACATTCGCCTTCCCTTGAACATATTCAATGGTATACTGAAAAGATTGCAACCTAGAAGCTAATCTTGCGAGACGTGCCGACATAGTTCTTCCTCCACCTGGAGCCATGAGATACACCAAGGGCTTATGATCAGTCTTTATCAAAAATTTGGTACCCCACAAAAAAGGTCTGAAATGTTCAGCACCCCAAACACATGCCAGTAACTCCCTTTCTATAACGGAATAATTCTTTTCAGCATCCCGCAAGGCCCTAGACGCATAGGCCACAACCCATTCTTTCTCACAATCTTTCTGCAGAAGTACTCCACCTAAACCGGAAGAACTAGCGTCCACCATGATGAATCATTTCACGCCAACAACAAAAAATTTGAGACAGGGAGCATTCACAATAAACACTTTTAAGGATTGAAAAGCATGTGTCATTTCATCAGTCCAAACAAACTTTGCGTTTTTTTTCAAAAGACACCTGAACGGGTCAACTTTTACTGAAAAGTTTGGGATAAACTTAGCGTAAAACTCGATAAGACCTCAAAAAGCCACGAGTTGCTCTTTTGACGTAGGCACAGGAGCATCCATGATGCTCTTAACATGATTCTTCTTTGGTTTGATTCCCATTCCACTAATAGTATGCCCTAGATATTCCACCTCCTTTTGCCTAAATTTGCATTTGTCAAGGCGAAGTGTGAGGCCCTTCTGCGCTAACGCAGCAATCACACACCTTAGATTATTGTCATGCTCAGAGTCATCTTTCCCATGCACTAAAATGTCATCCTGGAATGCTATGGCACCACTCAGACCCTCCAAAGTATCCCTCATTAGCCTCTGGAACACGGAAGCTGCACTCGCCAGTCCAAAGGGCATACGACAAAACCTGTATAAACCTTCAGGTGTGATAAAGGCAGTTATATTTTTGGACTCCTCAGCAAGTACAACTTGATGGTAAGCGCTGGCTAGGTCAACACAGGAGAAAACCTGTGCACCAGCCAATGTCGCACTTTAAAGTCACAGAGATATTTAGAGTGCACAACACGAATCAGTGTGTGACTAGAACCTTCTAATAAACAGAAAAAAAAATATATATATATATATATCTTGGGTTTGATTTCCACAGTTGTCCGATGACTGAGCGTTGGTACGATCTCCACAGTATTTTCAATAGAAAACGCGATCAGTTAAGTACAATCCGTAACTTGTCTTATTGTTCCTGTGTTGCGCGATGAGAACTGGCAAAATGGTTGCCTAGCAACGTTGCGTGATGACACTCATTGCGCGATGACCCAAGACGTCACGTTGATCTGAATTGCGCGATGACAAAGGACGTAGCGTAGGTCTGCGCTGTTCAGAATTCTATGAGCGAACCCCTGCAACAGACGATTTCAAAAGATGCCGCTACGGTAAATAAGTAAGAAATGATGACTTTAAAGTTCCTTAAACGAACCGATGGTCTTCCAAACGAACCGATGGTCTTCCGCTTCCCTTAAAACAGCAGTAATCCAACGCTGTTCGTGTAAATCCTGATAGCGCTGGACAATTTCGATGTAAATCCAGGGTAAAAGGAAAAAAAAAAAAAATAATAATAATCCAATTTCTTTTGAAGTCTTTAGACGCAGGTAAAGTAGCTCCCGCTCGTCGCCAGTGTAGGGAAGTCAGAAATAATACCAAGAAGGTTGCAGTTAGAGACGGAGTTTATTAGATGCTCACGCCTTCAGGTTCAAGCTTGTAATGCCGATAACAGATGCAGCCACAACCGACCACATTCTAGATGTTCAAACAATAACATAGTGTAACAACAACACGAGCTTGTCACGAGCAGCCAGACACGCCTGAACGCTCGTGACAGCTCGTGTGAACAAGTGTACGTTCCCAACACTAACAAACATTAATGCACAGGACACCACCAGTGCTATGGCTGGCCCTGCCCTTAAGGCCAGTCTGCCTCACCCATAGGTACCTCCATTGGCCTTGTTTCAGCAGTAGTAGCTCCACCTCACCAGGGATTGACAATGCAGGATTTGCACGCACGCCAAACTAAGTTCACAAACTTCACAGTCTCCCTGCTTCATTTACAATCCCTTTTAACATGTGCTGCCTGCTGTGGGGCCACTGGAATTAATTATGCAGCAAAGGATGACAAAATGATGCCGTAGTGTTGACTAAATTATGCATTAAATATAAGGCTGCAGTGTCATTAAGTATATTTTCAGATATTTTATTATTTTGACGTATGTACACATGCTAACAGTCTCTGGAAAGATTTTGCCCTATTAGTACCAGTGTAACATACAAACGCAGCAGTGAAAAAGGTGACCAGTCAACCTTTGCAATTGGCCATTCACTCCGCAGCAACACAAGTCACATTTTGACTTTTGATATGTTTGAGGTACAAACAATTTATTAGTTTAAATGGTCAGATCATGCAGCACATCTTGCATTATGAGGCAACTATGGCAGAGCCATAATTTTAGAGAAAACATTTGTAAACTAGGATATTTTGCCATTCATGTTAGAACTGCTGTTGTGGAAAAAGGGAGAAGTGCTGATTACAGAAACTCCATGGCTCGGAGACAAATGGCTTGTGTTTCCATATTTTATCGTGTTTGGTACATTCTGTGATTAGACGTATATCCCACT
Organism: Lissotriton vulgaris; assembly: GCF_964263255.1. NCBI lineage: Eukaryota > Metazoa > Chordata > Amphibia > Caudata > Salamandridae > Lissotriton > Lissotriton vulgaris. Next base: position 1,477,926,643 of record NC_141685.1, read on the forward strand.
TTGTGAATATATTTTAATGTCAATAACTCATTATAACATTAAATAATCATGTGTATCCATTGGTTGATTAAACTGGGCAGTGAATTGCCAAACAAATACTAAAAATTGGGATGTCTGCGCATTCTGGCCACACCTCTGGCTCCACCCACAGATCCAATTCTTGGGTTATTACCGCCCTTTGATTCTCCGCCCACTGTTCTCCTACTTTTTTCCCCCACTTCGACCACTGTGTAAGACTCAGCATCCCTGGACCTGTGATGTGCCGCCGCTGCGGGCGCCACATGTGCCAAACATTTACGGTGCAGGGCTTCCGCATAAGGGAGTTGGCCATTATTGTATCCCTAAACATGTGCACGTTGTCCGTTTGACATTGACTACACGTAGAGGGACTTTAGGTTTCTTTAAAAAAATATAGCTAACATTTGGACCTATACATTTTATTTTGTATAAATTAATTGAATGTGTGTAAAATTTTGCAATGCCAGGGGAATTCTATCAAAGGGAGCACCCCTTGGCGAATCACTAGCGTGTGTAACTGCTGTATTATTTATTATTGACTTTGACGTTGTGCTTTAAATTTGGATAACATTTATCATGAATTATAGCGCCAAGAAGCCAATATTGGTAAATATGTGTGCTACAAATAATCCCTAAAATACACTGTGCATACAGTATATTTAATCTGGTGCTTTAATCATAGGCTGTTTTAAAGTATTCGGTGCTGAAGACAGCCTTGATTGGAGTTGGATCGAGGACACCTGAGTCTGCACACCTAGCAGACAGAGATAAAGCAGCTTGACAGAAAGTTTAGCAATTCCCTAAAGGCGGTGTTTGTGGGCCTGTGGCAGGGTCAGTCACATGTCCTGGATTCCTGTCATTTAATTGAGTCTATCCCAGTTCTGCGCCGAGCGTTTCTTGAGCCCCACCTGGCACACATCATGTCGTAGGATGGTGATGACGTTAATATTCCCCCCCCCCCCCTGGAAAAAAGTCTGCGGACGCCCATGGGCACAGGTAAGCGCTGTGGGAGGGTTGCGGCAGGGGAGAAGCCTGTGCCGGCTGCCGCTGCCAATAAGCTATTCTGTGTCCTTGATCTTGGTATCAAATTGTCGTTCCTCTCTACACAAGTTCCGCATAGATAAATCAATATGGTTAAATATTAATAGAATGACGAATTCTTGTAACAAGTAAAACAATATTAAAGATTTAAGAGGATGAAAAATGAACTGAATTGCTAAATCCTAAATTTATTGAAGCGACACGCCAATGGGCAGTTTTGAATGCTCCAGTTGTGCAATTCAAGGGGTAGAGTAAGTGAAAAACATGTAGAATTTAGATAAACTACTATTTAGCAAAGTACATTTTGAGGGACAGACAATGACAAAGACATCTAGAGAGAAGCTTTTGGTCATGAAGTGTAATCCAACAACTAAGACGTTTTTTAAATTGCTTAAAACAGCGAAAATTATACTTTTAAAGTAAAGCGTGCACAATGTTTTAAATTAGTAAAGCAAACCATTTTATATAACTAGATTAAACAAGTTCTCTCCACAAATGATGTGTGTACCCTCCAAAGAATAACTGCTTACACGTTGTCAGTGGTTAATGCTTAGAAAAAAAACAGAATACACATTGGTCAATAAAAAGGTAATTAATTGAAATGTAATTATTTATCACTGAATCTGTAACTAACTTATATATTGCATATTGCATTTCCCAGAACTGAATGGGCTATATAATTTACCATGAAAGCAAGGGCTGAATAGTGTACTAAATTTAAAGAGGAAAGCAATTTAATGCAGAAAAAAATAAAGCAATAATTTAATGATAGCCTGTGAAATCGAATGACAATGAGCGTAGCAATCCCATTAAATATGGAGTTGTTAGCTTGGCTCTGTACATTTATACCACCAGTGTGTACGGAATTTACAATAACTTGAATATAGAGTTCTGTTTTTTTCCCACCAATTTCTCGCCTACTGCTGGGTCTCGGTATGGAACTGAAGTTCCACCTGGAAGTGTATTCCATTGAATGTGCTGGAAGGCTGCATTCTAAGCAATACTACTGTAAAAAAGCAGTATATTTCCCGAATTCGAACTGATCACCCGTAAACAACATAGGTGATTTATGAAATAGGGATGAATGCTAGAACTCCATCTGCTACATTTGAACAATGTCCTGCGAACAATGTCCTAAGGACCTTGAAGTTGGGTTGTCCTAGGTCCATAGTCATGATATTGGACACCACTTCCTTCCAAACAGTCTGAACAGGAAGTGTGAAAAGAAGCAAGGCAGACTAGATCAGGACTGCTCAGGGACAGCATGGGCGGACACGAGTTCCCAAGAAGTAGAGGAACAAATAAGTCACAGAAGGCATGCAAGATCAAATGTTTTCTCCTTAGCCACCGAGTCATCTGTTCACCCTGCTTACAGAACACAATAGACCCCATATTGTTGGCTTGACTATTTGTATATTTCCACCACAGATGTCATAGCCCAGGTACAGCCACCATGTCAAAGTCAGTGAGGCCAGTACTATTCAGTCCAGGAGGAGTGTGATTGTCAGTTTTTATACTAAGAAAAGTGCACCCAGGAAGGGATCAAATGTGTGTATTGGCAGCCAGCCCTGCCAATCACTGTTCAGCTATTAAACTGGGCATGTGTCCAATGTGTATCCCATTGACCACTGAGCATTAACGTACAACCTATTAAGCTTGTAATTAAAGCATACAATTATAAAGTCTCTGTGGCAGCTCAGATTCATTTTGTATATTGAGTTACAAAGATCACCTATAATTTAATTGGTTTCGTTAATAGCTTTTGCCAAAATTTAGTTTCAAGAGGTTAAAAAACACTACTTTTTTCCAGCCCCTGCTAATAGGCATCCATTGGCATGGCACTTTCTAGGAAAGCAATCTATATGTTAATTACTTCTCATGCTAAATTTTCAGTAGATGAATCTAAATGAATGAGCCATAAACATACTTATAGTCCCAGAAGTAAGAAGGCATATGTTCCCTGAGAAACCAGCAACAGACCTCTGGACCAGCGTTTTGGGACTGCCTACACACTTCCACCGACTCCAAGGTCGCCCAGTTCATTAAGCTCATTCACAGGGAATGAAGGTAGTAAAAATTGTATAATTATTAAGAAGCCTGGCATATGATATTGGGCTACCTCAAATCAATTTGTCCAATATTTCCAATGATATGTTGTGGGCCTGTAATATTGAATAGCGGATATCATTATTTCTTAATATCATAGCCAAACGTTTGAGGACAAAAATATGAACAGGTAAGTATGTATTGATTTTCTTTACCAAACACCACAGGTGTATCTTGATGATGAATAGATCTTTAAGGAACATGGATGTGGAGTTAAAAGTAGTAAATTCATACTTCTCTGTAGACATGTACCTTTCGATATGTTGGTCCTCTGTATTTTAGCTACAAAGTTAAGGTATCACAATATTCCCTACTCAGTATTTCAGACTACACCTCAATGACACATTCTCGATAATGTGAAAATGATAGGCTTGGAGCCATAGAGGGTTGAAATCTGCACCAATAATTCTAGTAATTTTGCTCATAAATTGTTATTGTGTGCCCACAATTATTTTGGGAGTTTGCGGATTATAAGAAAAACACATGCCAAGAAGAGAAGAACAAATCTCCATTGCAGACTGTCCTACTTGGACTGATGACTAACGTTAAGCTCAACTGTCTTTCCTTATAAACTTTAAATTCAATTTTTGGTCCTTTTTCCAAAAGTTTTCAATTTTCCATCTTTTAAGTCTGAAATAGATAGTTAATGTTGCACTTTTATTATTACAAGATTAAATTTGGAATTTAAGTATTGTACTTTCCTATCTGGCTTTCTTTTTGAATTGTTGTTACCTACATCCGCCAGATCCTTGCTAAGTATATGGCATGAGCTCAGCCCAAAACTACTAAAAGTGAGGCAATGTCTTTATTTTGTGGGGGGGGGGTATGTAAAGCTAACAACATGTCATCATTACAGCAAATTAAATTAAATGCATCTGCAAAGGTGATTAATCAATATCACTGTGTCTTGCTGACAGGCCAAAATAGTGTGTATTTCCTGAAGAACAACAAAAACATATTATCAATAATTAGCCAGCATAGTACTCACCTCAAATAACACAAATGCAACTTAAAGTTGCATGCCATGTTTCATCTGTAGAATAAAAAAGAACTAGTGGATATCACATCACCAAGTCTGGGTACACAAGTGAAACAGGTAATCATCCACAAAATGAGATGGCACTGAAGGACAGACTGGCCAAGTAATGGCAATCCACATAAAAACCAACCAATGAAGGATACTGACCAAAAGCCCACTCTATATGTATGTATATGTGTGGTATTTATATAGCACAGACCTATCCAAAAGGCAGTAGAGTGCTGCACAAGATTCAAGCCAAAGAGCAGTCAACATGTGATCGGAAGGGTAGCTGCTTTCTAAGAGTAGCAGTGGACTGTAGTGTTTATGAAAGAAGTGTGTGTTCAGCTCTCTAATAAATTGGAGCAGGCTGGGGCACTTCTGATGGATTTTGGGATATCGCCCGGATCCGGTGTTCATACTTGGAAAAATCCTGTTGCCTTGTATTTTCTTTTTTACACTTCTCCCATCTCCAATCTGAAGGTGCCCAGTCTGCAGGTGTACCAAGAGATAGATAAGAGCACCACTCATGATGGCTTTAAAGATGATAAAGCAGGGTTTGAAAATAGTGCGCCAGAGGAAGGGCAGTCAGTAGAGTTCTACCAGGGTGGCGGCACAAGGGTGGTCATATTTAATCAGATTCAGGGTGAGTGATTGTGCTGCATATAGGATTCCATTAAGGGGGCAGTGTGAAGTCTTGGAGGCTTTTGAGAAGAGTATGAGGGCCTAAATGATACTTCTGAAATCACTTTCTGGGAGGATTGGCTTCACCTTTTCGAGCCAAGAGAGCTGGCACCATGCCATCTTAGTTTACTAGGCAATGTGTTTCTTGTGGGTGAGATTGGTGTCCCTCTGTACTAGTTCTTATTATACTTTTTTGAAGAATTAATTACAGGATATTAGTACAGCATTACAACATATTCTAGGCACTCACAATTTCCAATGTACAAACAATTCAACAGAAAACTGAAAGAGCTTAGAAACAGCAGATGCATGGCTTGACATTGTATATAAAATTAAGATATTGTATAAAAAATAATTTCCCCCACATTGTAATATTATATTATTTTGGATAATTTTAAGTGTCCCTCTTTAATATTTAATACAACAGCAGATTGCTAGAGATCATTTGTATTTTCACAGGCTGTTATCATTTCGTCCACCTTCTCTCAGGCCTTCCTTGTCTTGTACTGCAGAAAATTAATGAGCAGAATCTCAGACATTCCTTCCTATACTTAAGATAAAACATGTTGTTCCAAAGTCTTATATGAGAGACAGACCACAAACTTATAATGAGAAACTAATGTAGTCATGGCCTTCCAAATGTTACCAAGAACAAATATATTAGAGAGAATCTCCGTGAAATTTAGGCTACAATGTAACCCTTCTCCTTGTTAGGTCGTTCTGAATTTGTCCTCCAAATGGTCCCTTACGCCTAATGGGTCCGGACAACGGCTAGAGAATTAAAGTGGCTGAGAGCGGATGATCTCTTAGCTGCCATTTGGGATTCTTAGGTGGGAAAAAAGAGTCCCCCTTTATGAAGATCATGAAAATGAACATTTCTGCTTTGTAATTTACAGAGTATGATAACAAACGTCCTGGATAGACATGATATGGGAAGAAACCTGGACAGTGGTGGCTCCTTCGCAATGGCGGAAGAGCGTCGCCTCACCACTTTTAAGCAGTGCGTTGAAGAAACATAAAATGATAATAACTTTGCGTTATTATCATTTTATACTTTGTGCTGCTTTGTGGGCAGATGGGGCTGCTCTGCTTTGAGCAGGGCAAGGGGAGAAGTAGTTTGACCACTCCTAAGTGCATAATGACTGTTTGGTTGGCCCTCTTGGGCTGTCCAAACTAGTCATGCACACTTTCCCCTTTTTCATTGTAGGCTTCATTTCAGCCTGCATCGAGAACATGCCCATGCCCCCATTCCCTGGTTGAGCGTCAAACAGGGATGCTCAAAACCAATGAAATCGCTGCATTGCAGCATTGTGATTGGTCAGGGAATCCTGGGTGCTTACCAATCACAACGCTGCATTGCAGCATTATTTGTGGTCAGTGGGGGCTTCTGTGCTTCCAGTTTCTCGAGTTCCACGAGGAGAGCAGGAGCAGAGATTGGGGACCCGGTGGTAAGGTAAGTAATTTTTTTCTATTACCCCCCCCCCCCGACGCAACCCCCCGTGTGCCCCTGCATCCCCCCCACAACCCCCACATGCCCGACCTGCCACCCACAAGCCATGCCGGCAGACACTGAACCTGGAAGCACGATATCCTGTTCAGTGTGGAAATTAGGTTTATTTGGAAACCTGGGATTCAAGTAGTAGACCCACTAGGGAATATTTTTAATAGAGTTCTTGGCATATTAAGATACAGACCATGACAGGTCGATTCACTAATAATTTTCCTTCCTGTAGAGAAACTTGTCATGAATGGGTTGCTTCTTAGAAAAGGCCTAGAAATTCCAAAGTAAAAAAAAAAAAAAATAAGCTGCAAGAAAAGCAACCTGACATTTCCAAATACCCGCTTAAAACCTGACACTCATCAGGCTCACCTGCACCCCAAAAAGAATGGAAGAAAAAAGAAACCCAAATGAACAATTGACTTGTGCCTTACAACTAGGATATAATTTCCTCACTCACAAATCCCCCTTTCCATCCAATTTATCCTCCCTAATTCAATACTATAATGTCTCTAACCCTTTTCTTTCACACTAGATTTTACCCTGCATCATTCCATCACCTTCCTCTTTCTACACGGTGTAAAAGAAGTCTTAATTTTTTAATTCTCAGTCACTTAAGTCCTAGAACCGAAAGAGTAAATAACAATTTTAACTTGAGTTTTAATACAAGTGCACTAAGGGCCTGATTTAGAGTTTAGTGAATGGATTGCTTCATCGCCACGCAACAGGTACCCCGTCTGCATTATTACAAGTGCATTATATCCTATGGCAATTGTAATAAGGTGGGCAGAACACAGTCATGAGTGGATGGAGTAACATGTCAGCCTAACTCTAAACTAGGCCCTAAGTTCTAATAGTAAGTACTAAGTGGTAATAGTGATCAAAATTACAATGTTGGAAAAATGTTGTTCTACCTACTCTAAGGGCTCAGAAGGTAATAGCTGAAGTGCCCAAAGCCCCAAAGGTTTGAGGAAAATTAAATTTTGGTCATGATGTGTTCCCTAGCGCGTACCCCACCGACTCCATGTACCAGCTTAAAGTGCATGTAACTTCCGTCCTGTGCCAGCTATGAAGACGCAAATACATTTGCGTCCACCGTCAACTTGTCCTCTTTCAGAAGCACCATGAATGGATTATATAGTCCGTTCCTAAGTATGCTATGCCACCGTCTTTTTGTAGTACACTTTTCACATTTTCCTGCTCTAGCCAGAGTAGGCCCTGAATTCCTGCCATCTGAACCTCTTTTGTGGCTCCTGACTCTGCCCAGGCTACCTCTGTACTCGTGAACTCTGTCCTACATTCAGCGCGGCCCCTTGCGCTCAGCTCAAGCCTGCTTTCTGCCAAGACTGACTATAACCTTCGAGTTATCTGTTCCGCTCCCCGAGAATACATTCCTGCCTACTAGATCCTGTAAACATCCTCTCCAGCTGCAGAGCCAAAAAGGGCCGACCTGTCTTAATGCAAGTAATTCATAGCCTCCGTTGCCATGCTTCCATGGAAGGCCCCGTGCCCCCACGCTTCACATGTAGACACTTAGGCGCTCATACACGCATCTACAGTTAGCATAGAACAGCCTCTACCCTAGAGACCTTTCCGCCCAGATAGTATAGTTCCTAAACATCAGATATCAGATATGATAGAAGTACAAGTTGATCTGACATGCCAGACTTCTGTCTCTTTCCGTCAGTGTAAATGTCAAGACCCCTGCACCCCGTCAATCACACGTCATGCAGCTGCGCGCGCATCCAAGCTTCCGATTTCTGCTGACATTGCAACATTCTGTTAGCACCACCCCTTGGTACCACCCACTTGCGTCACCTATCAGTGACGTTTCTAGCACACACCTCTAGTTCACGCCTAGTTTACGCCTCTTGATGATGTATTGGTACCACGTGTATACTGTTATCTCGTCTTCTCTCAGCTGTTACGCCTCTTACATTGAACCTTATGATGTAAATCAAGTATATAAGCTATGTATTGTCAATAAACGAGAGCGCGCTCATCTATCCCTTCTGTCACCCCTGTGGTGGTCAGAACATGATATCCTGATTCCTTTATGAGGAATAAAACCCTTAGAAACTCTAACACCACGGACTCTGTTTTCTTTCCTTCTGATTGAGTTATCATTGATTAAGTACTTACCTGCATAGAAATTAAGAGAGTAAATTAATTATTTACGTCATTTTGGCGCCCGAACAGGGACCCCTCCCCCACCTCACGCGCCGGAAGGTGCGTTGCAATCCGTGTCCCCTGCCATCAGTTAGACGGACTACACGTGTACTGGCAGGATTTCCTGCATCCCCCTCTGACCCACGGAGGTGACGAAGACTGCGATCAGTACCCAGACGAGGCGGTGAGGAGTGCGGAGGATCCCGACCAGAGCCCAGCCGAAAGAAGCAAGGTCCGAGGTGTGAAGAGGCCCACCAGTTTTCCGAAGTTTTCCGAAGTTTTCCGAAAGTTCTCCGAAGTTTTCCGAAGTTCCGAGCCGAGTCCAGTCGAGTTTTCCGAGGCCTTCTGTTTCCGTGCTTCCCGGTGAGTACCATTGCTGGGTCGTATCTAGACGGGTTTGGGTACGCAAGTCCGGTCTGCACTGTTTTTAGGCAGTGTATCTGTACTGTTTAGCAGTATATCAAGTCTTCCGAATTTCTGCACTGTTACAGCAGTGTATCCGTACTGTTGAGCAGTACACTTAGTTAGCTATGTCTTTAATGTTTTCATGTGATTAATGTTGTGGTATGAATGTGACTGTTTTACTGTGTAATTATTGTATTTCTTGTATCAACTAGCAACTCGTATCAAGGAATAAAAGACCTAGCGTTCAGCAATAAGTAAGCAGGATGCCGTTCCTCAGCAAGTTAAAACAGATCGGAACTAGGAAAAGGGTTACTAGAGGAAGAAATTCCTATCCCCCCTAGGGACACTCCAGGCAATTTTATGTATCAGAAACACGGCATAGATGCCATATTATATCTAGATTTATGGGCCGATTACACCAAGCACCTAGATGAGAGACACAGATGGCCTGTTACCGGAACGTGGGATGCTGAGTGCATCATGAGGGTAGAAGAAGTATTATGGAAAAAGAAAGCTAGGCAATCCCAGAAGGACGCCATAGAATTTTGGCGTAAGGAATCACGTAAGCGTGCTGACAAAGCACTTCGTAGAGAAGACAGACTTAAAGAATCAGATAAAGAACGAGAAAACGAATTAGTTACTGAAGGGATCCGAGTAAAAACAGAACAAATAGACCGTGCCCGAAATAATCTTGTAAACGGTATGTATCTCATAGCAGATGGCACATCCGAACCTGAATCAGAGATACCGAAAAACTTACCGACACCATTAGTTCCAACTAAAGTAATGCATAAAACTACTAAAGACATATTCCTGAATTCGTATCTAGAGGATGTAGCACCAGCTTACACCAATCTGCCTGTTCGTGCCCTGCCTACTGACAGGGATGGGGGTGGCACTGCGCCCCCAGATAATGTTCCGCCGGTACCGCGACAGACCTCCCCTGTTCCGCCACCTCCGCCACTTCCTCCACTCAAGACGGATCTAACGAAACCAGTACTACCTAATGTTACTAAACGACAGATTCAAGTCCAGATACAGACTCCGCGGAGAGATAATGCCCAAGCATCCGCCTCAGGAGGTGCGACAACGGGTCTACAGACCCCGCCACCGACACACAGATTGCATTTAAAGGACACACAGAATCCTTTCCAGTCTCCCTACTCACCCCGGCTTGAGGCATTCAAAGATAGGATGTCATTCTGCAGATATGATCCAGTACCCGGAAAAGACGATCTAATGGTATTAGCATCACTGCGCTTAAGATCTGCCACCGATAACTTGCTATGCTGTGTAGGAATGCAGGAAGCTCTCGACAGACTATACAAATTCATACAGACAGGGAAAGACCCCGACAGTGTCAAAGCTGCCATGTATAAACAGAAAATTGACATTCAAAAACAGATATTACGATTCTTCATTAATTGTGTGATAAGAGAACGAGACAGGCCCGGGACAGATCAAAGTGAGTTAGACGCATTGAACAAGTGGGGCCAAAATATAGCAGACGCAAAACATGACAAGGGGACTTGCATAGCCACTATGTCCCAGAAAATTAGAAAGGCAGTATTAACTGCACATCAGGAAGAAAATGATAAAAATTCCTCCGAGGAGGAAGATGAAGATGAAACATCAGGAAAATCTACAGACATTATAGCATATGTAGGTAGGGGAAACTACCTTAGGAAAGGTGTCCGTCCGGAGAGCAAGAGAGTCCTTTTCTCTGCTTTAACAAATCCGAATTCTTCTGAACATCAGTTCCAGGAAACTGATAAAAGGCTTCGAGATCGAGTAGGGTACCATGTACTCAATTCTATGGATGAACAGGAACTAGCCCGGTCAGCCGTGTTGTGGGCCGAAAACCCAGACATATATAATGATGACACGTTAGTGCAGACATTCTTGAACCTTTCCCCGGAAGAACAGAAAATAGCAGGTGTATACATGATTCAGCACCTCCTCATCAAGTTCAGAAACCATCATTCTGATCCAGGTCCCTTACATGAAACATTAGAAGCACTACTCATGGATAGATGGAGAGGTTTTAGTACCAAATTAATACAAATAATTCTGGAACAACGACGTAAGTATAACACCTTCCTGAGCTCTGAATATATTCCCGCCCCGCCTCCAGAAAGAAAAATGTACCACATGCAATGCGGTGGTGGCATTGAAAGTCAGAATCCCTTGCGAGAAGTACATCCAGTTATGGGTGAGGATCATACTCTGAAACGTGTGTATGTTCACACACCACTGACTAAGTTAGAACTGTTAGAAATGAAGAAATTAGTTCCGTGCCATGATAAAGACCCTGCGGGTTTTCACAGAGAGCTTAAAGACATGTTACTGATGGGAGATTACACGTATGATGATATTATGAAAATGCTAAAGGTACTGTTGCCCACGGGCATTTACGAGAAATTAAAAGAGAAGGATTGGGAAGTGGGAGAGTCAAAGATAGCATGGGCGGAAATAGAAGACGAAGAAAAGAAACGAGTCCCAGGGTTAGGCCTTGGGGATCTGACTAAAGCATTACCAGGTTTAATAGTACAGGTTCTGCCAAGATTATTGACAACTCGAAAGGAAGATTGGGACGCAATCTCGTCCTGTAAACAGAAACAAGATGAAGATACTAGTGACTTTTATTCAAGATTCGAGAAATGTTTCATTATCAATAGTGGCCTAAAAACTAGTAGCGAGTCATATCCACATCTTTTTGTAACAAAATTAGTAGAGAACGCCCTACCACTAGTTAAAAATAGAGTGTACAAGGTTGAAAGTACTTGGCAGGCAAATACGCCATCACAGATGTTGCAAATGTTACAATATCACCAGAATAGAATTAGGGAAGAACAAGATCAGGAACAGAAACGTATGAAAGACACGAAAATGAAAATGTTAGTAGCTCAGACCATTCCAGCCGAGGGTCATAGAAAAGGTGGGGCCCAGACCAATCATTCTGCCGCTCCCGTTAAAGGGACATGTAATTATTGCAAGCAGCCAGGTCACTACGTCCATGAATGTCCAGTCCTGAAACATAACATCGAGACAGGTAAAACTAAAGAAAGACCGCGTCCACCTAGACATGAACAGGGTCAACAACAGACCTCACAGAACGAACAGCCAATGCAGAATACACAGCCTATGTATGATCAGTCCCATACAGTACAGACAGTAGCAGTACCGCAGCCACAGCATGCTCAAACACAGCCCGCTGCCGCAACTAGACAAGTATCACAACAGATGTACCAGTATGCCCAGTCGGCATACCCAGATTATCAGCGTTATACATGAAACAGCCTAGGGAGGGAAAGTGATTTGCCTCTTATTGAAATTCCTGTAGATCAAGAAGGTCCTTATGTACATAGTCACGTATTAGGAAAAGACAGAAAGTTTTTAATTGACACAGGGGCAAGTCGCACTACTATAAGTCATAATGAAGTCCCAGGGGCACCCCTCTCAGGCTCACAGAATGTTTCCCTTGGTTTTTCAGGACAGCCTATTGTAAATGAAGTATCAGAACCAGTACCACTAGCTGTGGGTCCATTATCTCGAGTTACAGATTTGTTACTTACGAAATCATGTCCCGAAAATCTGTTAGGAATTAAAACACTGAAGGCTCTAGGAGCTATAATTTGCTGTTCCCCGGAGGGAGTCAGACTCTTTCTACGGGATTTCAAGGGTCATTATGTTTTACGTGACTTTGATGTCAGATTGAAGAATGTACCAGATCACTTATGGGCAAAAGGCCCAGCAGATGTAGGTTGTATGCATATCACACCATACCGTGTCACACTCAAGACAGGAGTTGTTTTACCCAGAATCAGACAATACAAGTTACCACCCGATGCTGTAGTGGCTTTACTGAAAATTATTGAAGAGCTTATCGCCCAGGGAATGGTCGTAGAGACCGACTCCAATATCTGTAATTCACCCATCATTCCAATTCTTAAACGTACAGACCGCAATGCACCGCCAGTATATCGGCTGGTGATTGATCTTCGAGAACTGAACAAATGCATTGTACCACAGTATCCTGTGGTCCCCGATATCTCCTCCCTGTTAACTGCCATTGATTCAGAAGCAACGTTCTTTACTGTAATCGATCTCAAGAACGCCTTTTTCAGTGTACCCATTGACCCGGAGAGCCAATATCTCTTCGGATTCAGTTTAAATGGACGAAGTTTCAAATTTTCCCGCGCACCTCAAGGATTTACAGAAAGCCCCAGCATCTATAGTCAAGCACTGAAAAGACAACTAGATTGTATCCAAATGCCAGTTAATACCGCTTTACTACAGTACGTCGATGATCTACTGATCACCGCACGAAGTGAGCCCGAATGTGAACAAGCATCTCTGATAGTTTTGCATTTTCTGGCCGACAAGGGACACAAGGTGTCTCCTTCGAAGCTACAATTCTGTGTTCAGCAAGTTGTGTACTTGGGTCACTTGCTGTCCAAAGTGGGGAGACAGCTCACTCCCGATCGCATTCAGTTAATTGTAAACATGCCCCGACCCCAGTCACAAAAAGAAGTACGGGCCTTCATAGGCCTCACCTCGTACTGCAGACAATGGATTCCTCAATATGCATTTCTAGCTAAACCACTCATCCAGTTAACAACACAGGAGGCAGCAACTTCGACTGTCCTCCCTTGGACTCAGGAACACACACAAGCCTTTGAGGAATTAAAGAAAGCTTTATGCCAAGCACCAGTTTTAGCGACACCATGTTACAGCAAACCGTTTACACTTTTTGTTACAGAACGTGACGGTACAGCATTGTCTGTCCTCACTCAAGATCAAGCAGGTTCACATAAGCCTTGCGCTTATTTTTCAAGCACATTGGATTCAGTAGCACAGGCACTCCCTGCATGCTTAAAGTCAGTAGCAGCAACAGCGTTAGCAATCAGACAAAGCGACTCAATTGTTTTAGGTCATCAGTTAACAGTACAAGTTCCACATTCTGTAGAGGTTCTGTTAAACAGAACCCAGACTCAACACTTGACTATAGCACGACTGACAGGTTACGAATTGACATTATTCCAGCCACACATAGAAATCAGACGCTGCAGTATCTTGAATCCAGCAACATTGTTACCTACAGTTATGACAGATCCAGCTCCACATGATTGTATAGAGATTATTAATGCAGTAACAAAGCCCAGACGAGATTTAACAGATGTTCCATTGACAAATCCAGACCTGACACTTTATGTGGATGGTTCATGCATGAGAACAAGTACAGGAGAGTTAGTGGCCGCGTATGCCGTGACCACTGAAACTGAAGTTAAAGAAACACATCGTATTGATACATTGTCTGCCCAAGCAGCAGAGCTCATCGCTCTGACCCAAGCCTGTATTCTAGCGAAGAACAGAAATGTTAACATATACACAGATTCCCGTTATGCGTTCGGAGTCGTACACGACTTCGGCATGCTCTGGCAAGAACGAGGTTTTCTGACCTCTCATGGTACAAAGATACAGCATGGTCCTCTCATTCAAGCACTGTTAGAAGCAATACATCTGCCTTCAGCGATTTCAGTCATGAAGTGTAAGGCACATACTAAAGCCACAGATTCTGTTTCCCAGGGTAATGACCTGGCAGATCAGACAGCAAAACATACAGCACTGACTCACACTCAGACAACTGACACGACAAAGATAACAGATCCGACAAACTGCATGACAGTCAGGGATCCCACACTAGATGTTATTGACATTCAGACACATGCTACTGCAGACGAAATAAAGAAATGGACCGAACTAGGAGGGATCCAGACAGATCAAGGTTGGATGACGAAGGGAAAATGTATATGGTTTCTCCCTGACTCTATGGTTCAAGTCATGATAAATACAGCACATAGTCCTGCCCACCTAGGAGAGAAAGCAATGCTAGACAGTTTGCAAAATCTCTGGTACAATAAAAACTTACGAGCAGCAGCAAAACAGAAAGTGCGTACTTGCATGATCTGTTGTCAGTTCAATCCAGGTAAAAGCGTCCCTGTAGAGCAAGGTGGATTTCATCCTCCCGATCACCCTTTTGAAGTCCTCCAGATGGATTATATCCAGATGGACCGTTGTCGAGGATTTAAATATGTTCTCGTAGTTGTCTGTGCTCTGTCCCGCTGGACCGAAGCATACCCAGTCCCAGATTACACTGCTCCGACCACTGCCAAACAGTTGGTTCGTGAATTTTTCCCACGGTACGGCTTGCCCCGTGTCGTGTACTCAGATAACGGTCAGCCATTCTCGTCTGCCCTAATGAAAGAAGTTTCCTTGTTATTGGGATACCAGTGGAAGTTCCATTGTGTCCGACATCCAGAAGCCGCAGGCCTTGTTGAGAGGCATAATCAGACATTAAAGATTCGCCTTGCCAAAATATGTCAGGACAAAGGGGTCGACTGGATAGTCGCCCTGCCGGTGGCACTATTCTATATGAGAATGGTCGCCCATTCGAGATCAGGGCTATCTCCGTACGAAGTGGTCTTTGGCAGACCACCGAATATGTGGGGGACGCCCATTCCTAAAAAGATAACCGATGTTGATTCTAATATGTTGACAGATTACCTTGCCTCCTTGATGTCTGCACTCCAATCATGTCGTTCACAGGTTGCCGCAGCCTTCCCTGACAACACCGATGTGAAGGAGCATGACGTCCGCCCCGGAGATGTTGTTTTAGTCCGAAACTTCGACAGGAAAAGTCCGTTGGAGCCCCGCTGGAAGTCTCCGAAGACCGTTCTTCTTACAACAAAGACCGCAGTCAAATTGGAAGGCAGAAAGGGGTGGGTCCACCTAAGCCATATCAAAACATTCCCAGGACTGAAACCGGAACAAGACACACCCACCCCCACCAGAGACTGTGATTCCAAAGACTTTACCGAAGTTAAAAGAGAAAAGACTCCTCAAGAACAATACCGTATGAAGTTACGATCTAACAAGTCAGACAGTTTAATTGTTTAAGTCCTCCCCTAGGTGAATCGGTTAAATAGTTTCTGACATGTATCCCCTAGATCGAGTTAGAGAGAGAGAGGAAAAGAAAAGAACATACTGCAAATCACTTCGTAGTCACTGTATAGTGACACTAATAATAATGTTTATTATAAGTATATTAATAATTGTTGCTAGCATCTTGTTACCTATATACTATCCTATCTTCAAGTGTGAACAATGTGCTTACAATGTCTCTGCTGAACACACTTTTAGTGAGTTACCTCCTCATGAGCTTTCCTACAGACTCGCGCTGCGCAACAATACATTCATTAGTATGTTACATCATTCTCATCAAACTAACAATGCTACAAATTGCTGGATATGTGGCCGACTCCCTCCCTACCAGAATTACAAGGGAGCACTGCCTCTCTTTCCGTATCCGTTCTCTCACAATGGCTCCTGTGGAGCATGGTTTAAGATAATTAATTCTTTAGATCCCGACATTGCTGTTTTCGATGGGGGTTGGGTTTGGGGAAACCTGAACTTGGTCCTACTAGACATCTGTTACCCGGATAAGGAGGGACTCCCCATTAGAATAGGAACTGATCTAGAAAATGAAGTATATGGATTAGGTAATTATACAATTAGCCTTATGATTCTTACTGTCGAATCCGAAGCCACACCAGTTCTACCTATTATGTCAGTACTGCCAGTCACTGGTGAATTATGTATCAAGAAGAAAGGTTCAGTACACTTAGGTCATAGTAAATGCACTACTGTGGTCGAATTCAGTGATGATGGAAAATCATCTTTCAAAGCTATCAGTCATTCTTACTTTGTTTGTGGTCATACCGCATACATTCGCCTACCCCCAGATTGGGATGGTACCTGTTACATTGCATTCCTTCTGCCACCTGTTTTTCTAGCCCCTTCTGATTACCATAGAAATAGCAATCTAGTAAAGAATAGAGCCAGAAGAGGTGCCCCCCTTGTCGACTACACAGAAACGGCATGGGAACAGTACACTGATTTTAATAAAGGATTCTTTTTCTTCTTAGGCCCTGTCCAGAATAGTAAATTAATACGCAGATTAACTAGAACACTTGAAGCCGTAGTAAATGAAACTACCTCCGCCTTAGGTAACTTAACAGAAGAGCAGTCCGCTATGCGGGTTGTTGTTCTTCAGAATCGTCTTGTAATTGACGTCATCTTGGCAGATAGAGGTGGAGCCTGCAAGGTCATCGGGTCAAGCTGCTGTGTTTTCATTCCACAGAATGCACCATCTGTATATCAAGCTATCACCCGTCTTCATGAAATTGCAAATCAGATACATCAGACTCCAGGCACCTGGACTTGGTCCGGTTGGTTCTGGACAACGTTAACAGCTTGGGGATGGAAGATCCTATCCTTCCTAGGCATTGGCCTAGTCCTAGTATTCAGTTGTTGCCTGTGCCTGCAGTGTGGGCCAGCGATCTGTGGACTGTGTGCCACCTCTTGTATTGAACATTCCAGTTTCCACTCAAAACGTAACCGAAAGAAAGAAGAACAAATGATGTTACAAGAACAGACTGATCGATTCATGAGGATCGATATTTCATGAAGGGTCCGTAGGGAACAAGGAGGGAATGAGGAAAATTAAATTTTGGTCATGATGTGTTCCCTAGCGCGTACCCCACCGACTCCATGTACCAGCTTAAAGTGCATGTAACTTCCCTCCTGTGCCAGCTATGAAGACGCAAATACATTTGCGTCCACCGTCAACTTGTCCTCTTTCAGAAGCACCATGAATGGATTATATAGTCCGTTCCTAAGTATGCTATGCCACCGTCTTTTTGTAGTACACTTTTCACATTTTCCTGCTCTAGCCAGAGTAGGCCCTGAATTCCTGCCATCTGAACCTCTTTTGTGGCTCCTGACTCTGCCCAGGCTACCTCTGTACTCGTGAACTCTGTCCTACATTCAGCGCGGCCCCTTGCGCTCAGCTCAAGCCTGCTTTCTGCCAAGACTGACTATAACCTTCGAGTTATCTGTTCCGCTCCCCGAGAATACATTCCTGCCTACTAGATCCTGTAAACATCCTCTCCAGCTGCAGAGCCAAAAAGGGCCGACCTGTCTTAATGCAAGTAATTCATAGCCTCCGTTGCCATGCTTCCATGGAAGGCCCCGTGCCCCCACGCTTCACATGTAGACACTTAGGCGCTCATACACGCATCTACAGTTAGCATAGAACAGCCTCTACCCTAGAGACCTTTCCGCCCAGATAGTATAGTTCCTAAACATCAGATATCAGATATGATAGAAGTACAAGTTGATCTGACATGCCAGACTTCTGTCTCTTTCCGTCAGTGTAAATGTCAAGACCCCTGCACCCCGTCAATCACACGTCATGCAGCTGCGCGCGCATCCAAGCTTCCGATTTCTGCTGACATTGCAACATTCTGTTAGCACCACCCCTTGGTACCACCCACTTGCGTCACCTATCAGTGACGTTTCTAGCACACACCTCTAGTTCACGCCTAGTTTACGCCTCTTGATGATGTATTGGTACCACGTGTATACTGTTATCTCGTCTTCTCTCAGCTGTTACGCCTCTTACATTGAACCTTATGATGTAAATCAAGTATATAAGCTATGTATTGTCAATAAACGAGAGCGCGCTCATCTATCCCTTCTGTCACCCCTGTGGTGGTCAGAACATGATATCCTGATTCCTTTATGAGGAATAAAACCCTTAGAAACTCTAACACCACGGACTCTGTTTTCTTTCCTTCTGATTGAGTTATCATTGATTAAGTACTTACCTGCATAGAAATTAAGAGAGTAAATTAATTATTTACGTCAGGTTGATCACATAAAGGAATAAACCTATGGGCTGCAAAGAAATTGAGTAGCAGACATTTTGATGTGTAAAGCTGGTGGCCATGATCCAGGAATTGCCTAATTAGGCTACTATCAACATTAAGAAGACACAAGGCCCAACAAAAACATATTAAAAAACGCTAGGATTTCAATAAAGAAGCTAAATATAGGATGAATGCCTTTGGAAATTCCCCCTTGATGGACATGGACCCAAGAGATGGCAGAATTGCTAACAATAAATAATCCCTTACTTGAAACTCAATTAGTCTGGAGGCCTATCCTTTCAACTTTAACTCCGCCAGACCAAATTGCAGGAGATTTTAGAGGGTTGCAAGCCCATCACTCTACAAATAACATGTCTGTCAGCAGTCCTTCGTCCAGTTCTTTTTATTCAGCGCTGCCAAATAAAAATGTGCTTAAGTACAGTGTCAGCCAGCCACATGTGTTTGCTCAAAGCAGGTTTTACCATATGACTTTGTTAGGGCAAGGGAAAGCATTTACAAGTAATACAATCATTCTAATTTTGTTATAGTACTTCATCGTTTAGTGACCCTTTCGTCTAAAAGTGCAGGTCAATCCATCTTCTTTTTACAAAAAATATAAAATATACAGGGCATAAAGGTATGTCTTCCTTGTGCACGCTAGTCATGTATCGAAAATTTCACTAATAAGCTGCGTCTTTTTAGAACTCCATGTGACTCCCACAAACAATCCACAGTGCTACCTGGTACAAAATAGTGCAGCTGGGAAAGTGTTCCCTAATAAAGTGCCAGGGCTAGACAAGTGTTATAGCTCAAGCCTGAGGGGGAATAGTGACCCAAAGTACAAGTGGTGCTTCAGTAGCCCTGGTATGTAAGTGATAGACATCAGTATTTGCATCTATAAAAGTATGAAATGTTGGGTACCTCATACCTCTTGTAATATATGTAGTAAATGTATATAATTTGATTAATACGTGTTCGTTCATGACATATTTTTTCATCTGTAGTACTAAGGTTCAGGAAGATTAATTATCTTTGACCTACCAAGATATGAAAGCCTTTGGAGACAATATCTGTTGCTTGTTAGTGGGCGCTTGGTGGTTCACGTTTATGTTTATTGTTATAAGGCCAAGAAAGCCCATACTACAGCGTGTATCTAGTTACAAGCCACGCATCTTAATGTGATGAGACTCTTCAACGTAGAACTAAGCATTGTATGTTGGCGCGCGATACTAGCCTCATAGGGATTATCTCATCTGAAATGAGTTCATACTCGGATGGTATGACCAAAACTGCCTGCTAAACCCATGTCCTTGCCCGAGTCAAAACATCTTAGGTTTAGTGAACAATTACTGATGGAGGCCTACATCACACCACAGCTTTACCCCAAGGAAAGTTCTACGCAGCTAGTCCAGTACCTCGTTCTCCATACTAGATGTAGGCCCTAGCCCTACCAATGAAAATACAAAAGTTAGTACATGAAATACACAATACTGAACCATGATTAGTGAGAAAAAAAAAACGTACCATATATTCATACCGTACGCACGTGTGCTAAGGCGGAGGAGCGTCGCCCAGTTGCTTTTAAGCAGTATAAATAAAGGAAAAATAATATTACAATAACTCTAAGTTATTATCATCTTATTCTTTCTTTGCTGCGGCAGCTATGCGGGCGTGGCGGGCTGCTTTGCTGACAGAACAGGGGAGGGGAGGAGAGAAGTGGTTTGCCCTCCCTACGTGCGCATGAATAAACGTCTAGGGCCGCCCACACAGCCATGAACACTTTGCATGTTCTCCTTCCAGGCTGTAATCTCCACCTAGGTTGCATTACAACCTGGGTGGAGAACATGCCCAGGCCCACAGTCCCCGTCTAAATGCTGAAACATGGCGCTCAGACCAATAACAATGCTGCATTGCAGCGTTGTGATTTGCTCAGGGTAGCCTGTGTGCTTCCTGGGTGCTCCTTTCTGTTTCAGAGACAAAGGTGGAGAGAGCAGCGAGGAAGTAGGTTTTTTTTTCTTTACCCTCTCTCACTCCCCCGCCGTCCTACCCCCTATCTATGCTAGCCACTCAGTGCATGTGCACTGAGTCTGTCCTGTACATTTCATTGAAGGATATTTCATGGGAAAAGAAAGTCGTATACCAAATAACAAGGGGTAAACCTCACACGCAATATATTTCAGTTCCACGTTTGTGCTTTCACATGCTACTCTCTTTGATACTTGATTTTATTGGTGTTTTAAAATAGTTGATTTCATGGAGTCTCTGCTATTTCTGTGGCTTAAAATTAGGGTATAATTTAGAGTTTTTTAAATATCTCTAATCCATATCTCCTCTACTACATGTATTATATTGTTAAGAGATATCCTTCATTCATAAAACGAGAGGCCATATAAAGTCATGCACATCATAGGCATATACAGTCAAAATGTGGCATTTAAGGCATGTTCAGCAACTGAATTGATTAAAAACATATTGGCCCTCATGAACACAGATTCCCTGTAAGGAATGGTAAATGGCAGCAAATAACAATTCACAATTTACGATTCCTTAAATGGGATGTACAAAATGAATCTGTTAGAAGTGGTTGTAATTTGCGCACCAACTTCTAACAGTATTTTGAGAACCGACCTATGTGTTAATAGGTTTGGTTCTCAAAAGACCACTTTGTAGTGGGACACAATCCCACCTACCTCATTAATATGCATGAGGTAGATCTTACATTGTGACCACTGCGATTGGCTACAGTCACAGAAATAGTGGCCTACAGGGGTCATCAGAACACCATGTTTGTGATTTCTTTTAAATAAAGCAATCTTTTTTCTTTTTTAGATGCAGCCAGTTTTCCTTAAAGGAAAAGGGGATGTGTTTAAAAAAGAAAAAGAAAAATGACCTAGGCTTTTGTATGAGCAAGCAAAAGAGAAGGAGTCCCACAGGGACCTCTTCTCATTTGCAAATGGCTGGAGGTGGTAAAATATTAATGTATTGCAACCAGATTTCAGTCGCAAATCATTACTACATAGCTTCAAGATTCTGTATCTGGAAGAATCTCCCTTAACACACCCTTTCCAAGTACCGACTCTGTATTTATTTCCAAACCCAATTAGCGATTCAGTAATATTCAGCAACATTTTACAGAATCACTATTTCGGTTTGCTGAATATAAAACGGAATTTTGCGGTCAGAAAGGCTCTGATTTTTCAATTTGGAGCCTTACCAAGTGGAAAATGGTTCTTTACATGTGGGCCTATATTTTTATGAGACGCTTCTTCCCAGCACAATCGAGTATAACGTGGATCCTCAGTCTTACGCCACACCAACAAAGAAAAACATTTGAAAGCTTGTTTCTTTCTCCCATCTATGTCATTTATTCTCTCTGTTGGATACTGACACTGGCTTAGTCCATCAGAGAAGTGGAAGGTGGGCATTAACTATAGTAAATAACCTGCTTTCTAAGCCAGACTAGTTATAAATGTGAAGAAGTGTCACATAGCTCACAAAAACAGAGGTCCTTGGTTGTGCGATGCTCATAGGTAGACCTGGGCAGAGTTTGCGGAACTCCGCTAAGTGACCCAAAAAGTCTGCCATGCTACACAGAGTTTTGAAAGTGGCAGAGTGTGTAAGGTCATGCTATTCACGCTGATTTTTTTGCGCTTGGTCTTTGTCCTGCACTGGAAAATTAGCGCAAATGGCAACATGGACTGTACAAGAGGACGCTGCTTCTTTCTCCCTCTCCAGTAAATGTTATACTCGAGCAGCAACTTCCTCAACGTGAGGGGATCGTTTCTCAATACAAGCGGTCTCGACCATCTGTGACCACCACGTTGAGAAATCTCGATGGGAGGTGGTCTAGTGTTGAATTTTTCTCGCTCGTGCTCACCAACTTAATGATGGTGAGTGCGAGCGAGGAAAAAGAAATTCTGCTCTGCGGAGTACTCCACGTGCTCCATCGAGGGCAGAGAACTCCGCAAACTCAGTGAACGGAACGGAGTTCACTGCCCAGGACTGCTCATAGGCTTGTTTCCTACATGCATTAATGCCTGGTAATTACCCACTAATATGGTGTTGTCTTTGGCCTTGATTTAGATTTCCCCTCACTTACCACAATCTTTCCCCATTTCAGTATACTCATTTTCATCCTTTCTCCATCTGTGCTCTCTATTTTGCAGCAGACAATGTATCACAACAGTTTTGCGTGTCTCCTGGACAGCAATTTTAATAATACTCAGGTTGGCTATGATTAAAAATCAGTTTCTAGTTACTTGTGCAGTCTTCGTGCCTCGTTTATGAGGCCCCTAGCGGCACGGCACTTTTGCACCTCCGGAGCGTCACTTTTTTGACGTTCCTGTGGCGCAATGTGCCACAGCATATTTACGAGGCCACGCAAAGCCTCTTTGCCAGACCTCCTTTGCTTGCTGGTCCACTAGTCTCACGAGTCTTGAAAATATACCTGCTTCTGTTATTTGCCCCTTTATTCACTTATTGACTACGATTTGATAAACGTTAAATGTATTAAGCTTTTTCTGTAGTTCAGCCATTTCACCTGCAGATTAGAGCCATCAGTGTCACTGCCACCCATCACCACTATGCATCACTGCCCCTACTCTATTTCCTTTGCAATGTCCTCTGGCAGTGTAATAAAACCGGTTAAACAATCACCGCAGCTTCTCTAAGTGTAAAATGAAGAACAGTTAACTCAGTCTTCAGAGTTTTTACTTTAGCACAGTTTTAAATAAATGTATTAAATCCTCATATAGTTTTAATGCAAAGTACCTGATCTGACCTGTTAGAACAAAGCTATGCAAAATTATTACTCCCATAACTTTTATATTCCTAATTTAAAAGTTAAATATCCTTTCATTTTTGTCTTCGTTAAATTTTATTTTGCCTTCAATCATTGCCAACCTGCAAAGAAGGAAGAGACAGTTGGAGAACTAGAGTATTCCCGCCTAGTAACTGTGATGTAAGGCGGTACATTATTTATGAAAGAAAAGGCACATATTCACAGGAAATGAGCCCTGAATTATGCTACAGGAAGGAAGAAAATATATTCGAGCGTTCAGCTATTATGAATTTCCCACGCTCCGAGTTAGATGTGGTATCAGACAAGGATCTGTTATCTCATCATACCTTTCAAACCTATGGATGGAACCTCTAGCCGCTATAATGCAGGAAAAAATATTTCTATATAACAATACTCAGACAGCATGCAGCAACACTTAAGGTTTTCAAACTGAGCCAGTATAACCAATCTGAAATCCTTCCTCAAAAAACTAACCAACTGGATGTGCTCTCACACTCTGGAAGAAAACCCAACAAAAACAGAATTTGTACTCCTCTTCTCCAATAACTCCTCATCTCACCCCAGGACATGACAGGCTAGCAAACCTACACCCATAGGGATTTTCTCCTCTCTGCCTCATAATGCAGATCTCTTGCCTTTATCACAGACCAGCATCTCAACCCAACTGACCACATCACAAAGCGTACACAATCTTCAATCTATCAACCCCATCTGCTCAGAAAATGAAAACCATAGACATCTCTTACCAGCAGTACATATGAGCTACATGTGTCTTGTTCTAAGCCATCTTGATGGTTGCAATGCTATCTTGGCGGGCCTACCCAAATCCACACTAGCTCCACTATAATCCATACAACATGCAGCCATGTGTGTGGTTACTGGACACAGAAAAACAGGTCATATCACATCCCTTCTAAAACAAATTTACTGGTTCCCACTGCAAGCAAGCGTAGATTTTATGATAGCTTCCGTAATGCATGGCAGTGACCCGCTATCTTGCATGGACAACAACCTTCAACTCTAATGGAGCTGTTTGAACGCTATTGCACGTATGTCTATACTGTGATCTTCTGTATCCAGTTCCCTGTTCCATTTCCGCCTTTTTTTCCTGTAGCTCCCACATCTGCATATTGCTGAAAGTGTATTTGCTCTGCACTTTCAAGCTTTTCATTCCTATCCTTCTGCTCCCTAAGCAAGTCCTCGGCTGCTAATTTACTCCAGATGTAACCGTGTGCCCACCTAATAGTCAAGGTGAGGACTAAATAAATCGTAAGCACTAAAATGGGAGAGCTGATTATGGAAAAAAGGTAAATAAAAATCAGTCCTGGACTCAATAATTACTTCTAACGCTGTAGCTAAGGACAAGAAAAACCGGTTGCAGACAACACTATATGCAGGATGCTAGCCCTTCCTTTAGACCTATCACCGATTGCTAGCCCTTCCTTTAGATCTATGACAGGATGCTAGCCCTTACTTTAGATCTATTACCAAATGCTAGCCCTTCCTTTAGATCTATGACAGGATGCTAGCCCTTCCTTTAGACCTATCACCGAATACTATTGCTTCCTTTAGATTTTTCACCAAATGTTAGCCCTTGCTTTAGATCTGCGACAGGATGCTAGCCCTTACTTTAAATCTATCACCGAATGCTAGCCCTTCCTTTAGATCTATGACAGAATGCTAACCCTTTCTTTTAGATCTATGACAGGATGCTAGCCCTTCCTTTATATCTATGACAGGATGCTAGCCCTTCCTTTAACTCTATCACAGAATGCTAGCATTTCCTTTAGATATATGACAGGATGCTAGCCTTACTTTAGATCTATGACATGATGCTAGCCCTTCCTTTAGATTTATGACAGGATGCTAGCCCTTCCTTTTGATCTATCACCGCATGCTAACCCTTCCTTTAGATTTATGACAGGATGCTAGCCCTTCCTTTAGATCTATGACCGAATGCTAGCCCTTCCTTTAGATTTACGACAGGATGCTAGCCCTTCCTTTTGACCTATCACCGCATGCTACCCCTTCCTTTAGATCTATGACAGGATGCTAACCCGTCCTTTATGTCTAAAATGTAGAAATGTATACTTTAGAAGCTGATTCAGTAATTCATATTTGAATGGAAGGCATTGAGAATTCTCCAGGGATCTGGGAAACAGTCATCATTATGCAAACACACCAACATGTGCAACCTGCTCTCCAGTCTGACTTCTTTATCAATATTATATTATATTAACTTAATCACATTGGCATGATGCAAGCAGGAAGGCCATCTTCCACTCGTGAGTCGTGACAAGGTATGGCTAACCATGCTGCAAGGACGACCCCCACCTGAAAGAAAACCTCTGGTGGAGAGATTGCTTATTTAGTAGCTATGTCAACAGCACACGAATGGAAGAAAAACGGCTAGGAGGCAAGGGTCTGAACTCCCAATAATGACTTGTTGTACTCTGTGATGAGCATTTGGTCCATCGCAAGGTGTGCAACCAGGTGGCACCACATGAACATCCCTTCCTTTCCAAAAGGAATCTACATGCTGTGGTAAGATGAGCAGAACTCCTCCTTCATGAAAGATGCTACTCCAATTTAGGAAAGAGTTGAAGATGAACCGCTTTAAAGAATGCTTCATCACTATGCAGCATTAGTACACTTCTCCTAGCATCAAGGTACTTACACTAGTTGCCTGTATGTTTGCCCTTCACGCAACATACATTACTTGCTATCTTTGGGCTAAGTTTGTGTTATACAAATACCAGACAGATGATACATTCAAACAGACATGGTTAATTGTTCATTTGTTTCTGTCACTCATAATCATGGAGGGGCTAGTCCTTGCCAACAACAGCAGATGCTCCACCACCCTTCCATGGAGGTGTTACAGTGCACATGCACTCTCCCTAAGATCCTCACACCTATGTGTCCACGGTATCATCTGCACACATGCAAGTGCCCTGCATTTCCTTGGCTTGCATTCTTTGCTGTTTTCAATATGAGTTGGAGTTTGCATTAATGCAAACAAATCTTCTCTGTGAGAGTCTGCCACTCACAGATGGCCAAAACTAGTCAGCCATTTTTTTTACTGAAATCAATCCTTTTTTAATTTCAGTAGTTGTAAACCTTTAAACCGACTTCATCCAATGTACTCCGAAGGATTCTATTCTGCTATCAAGGATGACTCTGGCATTACACGGGCACCTTACCCTGCTGTAGAGCGCTCTCTTCCATTTCTGTTGTAAGAATAGTAATGTGTTTTTATATAACACTTAATACTTTTGACATTTTCTATTGGCTGTAATAAAAAGGATTTACTAATACTCAGTTTAATGGCGCCCAGTTTATCACCCTTGGCAGAATCAAATACTGGGCTGGCCCTGCCTGGAATCAAACTTGTGACCTGCAGAGCACACGGATGTCGGAGTGAACACCTTGCTAGCCATCTTACTAGTAGACTGCTTTTTAAAATGAGCTATATGTCTAAAAACGAAATGAGATATTTCTTTCATGAGAGATGGAGAATTAAAAAGGATTGATCGGTGGGTCAATTTGGCAACATTAAACATGCATTTAACTACTTCACCTGAACTTTATTCAGCCTAGGCAGTGAGCTTGCTCTGTGGTGTAATGCAGCCACTGCAGAGATTTATGTGTGTATGCAGCCTGAAGGTCAAAGTTCGAATCTTGGCCTAGCTTACACAGCTATTCTTCCCAGGTGTACTGCAGAGCCAAGTGATGAACAAACAGCCTATCATTAACTTCTTAGAGATAATTCAACTCATGGTGAGCACCATTCAAATGTCAACATGATTGTATTGCAGATGAAAAGCAGGCCATTCACTCTTCTGTTACTATCATGGCAACAGAGCTGGACAGTCAATGCCAAGTAGGGATATTGAGCCAAAACAAGGCGAACTTGAATCCATGTATGCAACCAGGAACCTCTCCAAGGCCTCGCCTATCCCTCAGGCTCCACCGCGTACCCATATGCAAACCACATCATAGCCAAAAAATATCAATGCATTCCCCCCCTAAAAAACACCTGAGGACGACACAAAAACGACCGCATTTGTGACTGCAGAGAGAAAGTAAACGGGGAGTAGTTATGAACAATTGGACTACTGCGGTATCCGTATGAAGCAAGTTCGGCTGAGAGCACACCACCCTGGCACTGTTCCCAGTCCAATAACGAGACAGCCTAATGCAAGCAGTTCCATTCCCACTGCCAAGTTAGGATGCCAAGCTTTTCCAAAAGAGCAAAATGTATTATTACTAAACATTCTACCACGGAGTGCCATTAAATATGGTAATAGCAACATCTGATATTTACATTTCATGAAACATAAGTAGTGTGCAAATCAGATGTCATTACTCTTTTTGTATTAGGAAAAAATCCCTGTATGAAGAGCATTCATTTGATGCTCTGGCGAGGTTAGAAGCACATTAAAAGTCACTTGCTTTCTAAAAAGAAAAAAAAATGTATCTATGAAAACGCGTCTACCGCACACGTAGACAAAAATCAATCATGGCCATTAGCCCTGCTGCTTCCACTCCAACATACCAGGCGCTATTCACAAACAAAAGTGTAACAGTATTGGTGGAGATTTACATCTCTATATGCGCGTGAGTTCATTTTTGTTCTTTTTTCTTCTAGTCACAAACCTTCCCCATAATTGACCTTGAAAGCTGGATCTGGAACAGGTTTCATAAGAACTACTGGGAGGATTCAGTGGCATCTCCCACAGGATCCTACATCCAGTGCATCGAATTCTACATAGGGTTAGTACAGCTTCCCCATTGGAGACAGCCCTTACACTATCCCACAACAATTCTGGGGATGAACTCTTCCATTTCCCATCTGGAAAGGGATTTCAACTCCAAGGAAAACCATGTATTTGAACGTCCCCTTCTCAGCCCTCCATGGGATTTATATCTAACAATATCTCTGCAGTAGTAGTACAGAAATCTGCCGTAGTAAATTATTTACGCTTGCCAGCAGTTTCTTTGTGAATTCCTTGCTGGCATAAAAAGTTATAGGGTCAGGTATTGCTAAGTCCTTGACCCCATAACTATTTTGATAGCAAACCTCAGACCATCTACCTCAGGGATCTCCCCACACCCATGGGGTCTCCCCACCAGCATTCCACCCCCAAGGCACAGATCACACGCAAATACCGACAGAACCTTTTGTGTTAGCGGTCGAGCAACCCAGCCATGTTTATTTACATACAATACATCATAAAATATTAGCATTTCACATTAATACGCAGAAACCCCCATAACCCTCCTTACAGTATTATTTACATATTTGTGGAAGGCTAACCTTAACAAAGACTCTAATACATAGCCATTCCTAACCATAAACTATACATTGTCTCTGCTTATCCTGCATTGAGCCTACGCGTAAGATCATTACTGTTCTAACTACCTGTGAGGTCCACCCAGAGTGACCTTGCGCAGGAGGCCCGTCTGCCCAGAAGGTTACCTTTCTCGGGCACCCCCTATGCCCTCCAATATCACCCCACAAGGGGCTGTGCTGCTAGTTTGGTGCCCATTCAGGGATTGGCTGTAAAGGCCTGTTGAAAGCATGCACTACCCCACCCCTGCACCCTCTAGCAGAATTGCCTTAAACTCCCCCTGGAGGTCCCTGAGAGATTGCTGTCCCCCAAATATCTCCATTAACAATGGGGATGCCTTCTAAGGAACGTAAATGCCCCACCAATCCTGACCTTACCGCAGACCAAGGATACTATCATAGAAAATACAATGCTGACCACTGCAAGAAAAGAGGTTAGACAGAACAAAATTGCAACAAACCGTAGAACATTTACCCGAACTCGATATCTGAAAATAAAAACACCCGACTGACACTGCAAAAGAAACCAGACATTCACACAGGACAATCTGCTGCCTCAGGGGAAGGCAGGCGGTACAAGAAAAAGGCTAGATTTGTAGCCACCGCTGGGGCAGCCGGTAGCGCATTGTCGGGGGAGGGGTGAAGAGACCGCATCCTCGCTCCGCCAGCCCTTTTCAAGGGATGGGGTCTGGCACAAACTGGTTTCCCTCTGACCCAAAAGTGCTTCGGGACCTATCCCCAAGCTTATTAGGGGCTTGTGCCAGCTGTGTCACTCACTGCTGTCACCCACCCCGCCCCTTCCAACGGGGACCGGCACACCGCCATAGGCGTGGCGCACTTGAGCCCGTATGCGCCTTGGCAATGTCAGCCTTCATCTTTATTTTACAGCCAAAAATACCTATGAGAATAGGGCCCAACATTTATTCCAGGATGACACTGAACGTCCCCAAAGCGCTAGAACACCTAAAATTTTCATTGACAGCCTGGCCAAAGTGCAAATGTCTGCTCCAAAAGCAAAAAAAAAAGAAAAAAACAGCAACAGCATTCCTTTAACCCCTTGCATGCTGATGACGGCCCCCGTCCGTCATGCAGCGCGGTGGGCGTGTGCAGAGAAGCTCCCTTCGGTGACCAACCAAAAATGCTGCATATCGGGAATTAAAGGACAGTGTGATTTAAAAAAATGATGTAACCTTGTTAAACTTCTGCAGCCCGAGGCCCGAGAATACACAAACTATTTGTCTCAACTGAGAAACCGACATTTGAATTTCTTTGATCCGAGCGACTTTCCTTATTTGTTTTCTAAAAACTGGAGCTGTGCAACTAAGATCAGTGCCAGTACCTACTGATGGAATGTAATGATTTATCACTGATTAACCAACCTGGTAGCTTTACGAATACCATTAACCACATGACTGCTAAGTTGATTCCTCTCCTGTGCTGGAAATTGTTATATCCCATAGTTCATGACGAGCTCAGCTCGTCATGAGCACACGACCAGTGTACTACAGCTGAGCTCGTCATGAGCAGCGAAGGGGGTTAATACTGTACCTTGTGTAACCCCTTAAAAGTGATCTTTTCATTTGTATTTTTAATGAAAATTCTGATAGAATCCTATTTTGAAAATAAAATCACTGTATTATGGAGAAAAATAGAATAATGTGTTCCTCAAAGTCTTTGTTCACATGTTTATTTATGTGATGAGCATCACTGCAATACCTAGCAAAGTAAAACAAAGTAAAACAAACTAACTCAATTCTGTCATGTCCTTTATTTTGCAGTAATGGGCCATTTTTGTGCAGCTGCCCCTTGTAGCTCATCTTGCAGACTAATACTTGCAGTAAAATTTCGAATAGAGGATTTCTAATATCTTGCTTTTATATAGCACTTCCAAGTGCATTTTCGCTCCTTCTAAGCTCAACAAATAGGAGTCATTGCATTATTCAAGCCAATCAATCAATCAGGGGTTTGTAAACAGCACTACTCACCCATGAGGGTCTCAAGGCGCTGGGGGAGGAAGAGGGACGAAGCTCAGGATCAGTCAAAGAGCTAGGTCTTGAGGTACTTCCTGAATGTGTGCAGGGTTGGGGAGCGTCTGATGTTCATGGGGAGCTTGTTCCAGGTCTTGGCTGCGATGTTTCTTCGAATGCTGGGGACCTCTGCCAGGGCGAGGTCGGCGGAACGGAGATTCCTCTTGGGTATGTGGAAGGATAATCTTTCATTGAGGTATTTGGGTCCGATGTTTTTGAGGGATTTGTAGGCGTGGGTGAGGAGTTTGAAAGTGATCCTCTTCTCGACAGGGAGCCAGTGGAGGTCTCGTAGGTGTTGGGTCATGTGCTCGTGGTGTGGAGTCCCGAGGACGAGTCTGGCAGTGGCATTCTCGATGGTCTGGAGCCTGTGTAGGAGAGATATGTTGATTCCGGCGTATAGGGCGTTGCTGTAGTCCAGTCTGCTTGTATGAGCACTTGGGAGACGATCTTTCTGCAGTCGGGGGGGGGGGTTCATTCAATGGTCTTGCAGAGGATGCGCAGGCAGTTGAAACTGGCGGTTCATGGAGAGGGAAGAGTCGAGGATGATGCTGAGGTTTTGTGCATAGTCTGTAGGGGTTGGTGGGCCCCCGAGGGCGGAGGGCCACCAGGAGTTGTACCAGGAGTTGTTCCAGGCGGAGTTGCTGGGTCCGAGGATGAGGACCTCGGTCTTCTCTGAGTTGAGCTTCAGGCAGCTGTTTATTCATCCAGGCTGCCACATTCTTCATTCCCTCTTGGAAGTAGAGTCTGGT
Source organism: Lissotriton vulgaris (assembly GCF_964263255.1). Classification (NCBI taxonomy): domain Eukaryota; kingdom Metazoa; phylum Chordata; class Amphibia; order Caudata; family Salamandridae; genus Lissotriton; species Lissotriton vulgaris. The sequence continues at coordinate 1,477,958,285 of NC_141685.1, forward strand.
GTCCTCGGGATACTTCATGAGTGAGAGGATGAGCTGGGTGTCGTCAGCATAGGAAACAATGCAGAGCCCATGATGTCTGACGTTGGCGGCGAGGGGGGCCATGTAGATGTTGAGTGTGGGGGTGAGTGATGAGCCTTGGGGCACTCCGCAGTTGATGTTGGTGGGTTCAGAGAGTAATCATACTCAAGTTAGAAATGTCGGAAGGGTGGAAGATTGCATTGGGCTAGCAAAGATTCGACCTCATTACCTCCATGCAATGTCCAAATGGCTGGGTCCTACCCATTTCTTTCTGCGCCTAGTATATAAAATTCTGGATTGCGCATGCCTCTATGTCCATATCTCGGAAACATGTCAAACGCCTAACACCGACAAGCCTCATGGAAGACAGGGAGTGAGTGAGGTTAATGATCATGTCTTGTGAACATCAATCATCTGACTTTTGTCTCCATTTACCTCATTTTATTCATTAACCGTTTCAAGAACAATAAAAAAAAGTTGGCCCCCTAAAGCACCTGTAGGAACTTTAATGAATGATCAGTGTCTTAAACAAAAAATGATGGGCCATATTATCAAGCAAGGGCGATACATTATCACCGCTTTTATCGGCAGGAAACTGCAGCTAAAGCGGCGATAATGGGCTTGATAATATGCCCTTGTGAATTCCCATAGAGGCCCAGGCTAAAACCAGAACCTGGGCTTCTATGGAAATTCACAAGGGCATATTATCAAGTCCATTATCACAGCTTTAGCGGCAGTTTCCTGCCGATAAAAGTGGCAATAATGTATCGCCCTTGCTTGATAATATGGCCCGATGTGAGCTGAACTCTGTGTCCATTTTGCATATTAGACAGGCCTTGGATTAAACCAGAGGAGGCTATGGAGGAAGCTCCTGCAGATTCCCTGGGCTGGTTGAGACATGCTCAGTGGACCTAACAGCAGTGTTTTCTTCAATAGAGCTGCCTTCCCAGAAGATGACACAAGCAGCACCTTACAATACTTTACCTTAGTAAACAAATCATGGGGATTACTGTCAGGGCCACATTAAACCCACATGAAACCAAATCAGAAAGAGTTTCACTGAGAAAGAAATTGACCTTTTGGATCCACCAAGAGACGTTTTGGCTAGTGGTTGCCATGGCAATGACCAGTCTGTGAAGCATCAGCTAAATAAGCACATAGAAGACTCCAGGGGAAAGTTTGGAATGTTCCCATAGCAAGGACTTTGAAAGGAGAATTTAGAGATTTGGTGTTCATATAGCTCTACAATGTTTATCTCAAAAAGCCTCAAGGAAATATGGTTGTTCACTGTGGCAACATGTGATATAAAAGAAACCAATTAATTAAAAAAATGAATACAACTTATTTGAGATTCCAAGTGTCTGCGGAACAGGACATTTAGTGAAAAGCTGACTCTGGTCCTGTTGTCCTTTGCACGGAGCGCTGGGATATACTAAAATATATTTACAGACAAGTGATTCGAGATTGGATCATTAGAGAATCCACAGTAAGGACCCTGTACGTATCGCTGAACAAATCCTAAGAAGTAAAAGCTGAACGTTTTCTAGAAGAAAGCAGCAAGCCTGGCAAAAATAAAAAGTAGGCTGCTCTTCAAAACCTGCCTTGAAAAAATTAACTGTGAATTCTTGATAGCATTAAAATTAGAGTTATAAGAGACAACAAAAATATTGTCCAAAGGTAAGACAGACACTGTCAATATCAGTGTGCAGCGATCCACTCCAGAGCTCCTCCTTCCCATCTGCTCCCTCTTTCAGTTCTTTCTTTCTTTTCTTGCTACATGTCTTGCTTCTCTCCTCCTAATGAACTGATTTAATCCATGTGCACTTTCATGAAAAATTAAAAAATGTGGCCTCAATCAAGTAAAGCACATTTTCTGGAATAACTTGGATATGATCTAAAGTCCTATGTATGCAATTATCATTTCAGGCATACCTAAAAACGTTTGTCTTCAAACAATCCTTTTTCCATTTCAAGGCCTTCTTGTTGAGCTCCTGAACTTGGCTTACATCTGCCTTATGAAATGTAACCACACCCCTGTAAGACCTGGCATCCTTGGCGTGGTTTTCCCTGACTTTTTGCCTCTACCTCCTGTGTTTTTGATGCGGTGCTGGATTTCGTTTTTGCTGGCTTAGATGCTTTGGGCACATTGCCACTGCTGATCAGTGTCTCAAGTGCAAGTGCTCCCTGTGTAAATTGTTATTGTGATTGGTTCTCCCTGATTGGCATATTTGATTTGCCAGTAGGTCCCTAGTAAAGTGCAGTAAGTGTGCCAGGTCTGATAAATCATGATAAATCAAATGCTACTAGTGGGCCTGCAGCACTGATTGTGCCACCCACATGTCTCAGGCCTGCCACCGCAGTGCCTGTGTGCAGTTTGCTAACTGACCTGTCAACTTGGCAAGTGTACCCATTTGCCAGGCCTTAACCTTCCCTTTTTTATATATAGGACACCCCTATAGTAGGCCCAAGGTACTCCCTTGGCAGGATGCTGTGCACTTTAAAGGTAGGACATGCGCTGATGAGTGTAACTTGTCCTGATAGTGAAAATATTGGCAATTCCGTGTTTCAGTATTGAAAGGCTATCTTGCCCTATAGGACAGAATGGGGAATGCTTTGTAACATTTTTACAAGCATATCTGCCTATAGGGATAAGATAGAAAAATAGAGTGTAGTATCCCTGAACTCAGAATCTGATAACACATCTTTTAGGAAAGATGGTTTTTAAATTGTGTGTTTGAAAATACCACTTTTAGAAAGTGGCTATTTTCTTGTTTTGTATGCCTCTGCCTGTTTGTGGATTGACTGTCTGCTTTCAGTGTGAAAGAGACAGAGGATGTGCATTCCCTGTAGACTGCCTCTGGGGGGTGTTGAGGTGTTCCTGGCTCTTCCTGGATGACTCAGACCTGAGCTGAATAGACCCTGGCTGCATATAGAGTGGTGGGAGTAGATTTACCTTGCACCTGAATGGAGCCTGTCTCCCATATACAATGCTGTCTCCACCTCCTGTGGTCATGCTGCACCAGTGAAGGCAGAACTGGTTTGAACTGGGCTCAGAGCCCCCTGCACATAGAGTACAAAGACATTTTGGGGTATAAGAATCAGACTCAAAACCCCAGACTTTAGATCATTCCTGGAATTTAAGAGGAACCTTTGCTAAGGAGAAGAGCTGGAGAGACTGAGGAGAAGTACTGCCCCTTTGCTTTGTGCTGTGTGGGGTTGGCCTGCAGTTGCTGCTTCTGCCAAGGAAAGGAGTGTGTGCTGTGTCCCCTGCTTGGAGAAGATCTCCAAGGACCTGTGTGTGCTGGCCTCCTGTTCTGAAGTCTCAGAGACAAAAAGACTCCACCCCCAACTCTACTGAACTCTGCTGCTATGAGTTCTGACCTGCCAAGAGGTGCTTGTGCCAGTTTTGAACCTTTGGAGGCTGTTGCTGCTGTTTTGAAGCTGGAAGAAAGAAGAAACTTAAAGAACTACAGAAACCGATGCATTGCTCTTCTTGCAGTTGTTTTTTTGACGCATCCTTATGGCACAAGAAGAATTTCCAGACATCGCAGCGCCGCTGTGAAAACCGATGCAGTGCCTGTCGCCACTGCAAGAATCATCGCATCGAGGGATCACGGCTGAAGAGGACCAACGCAGCGCTGCTCGTTGCATCGATCGCAAACGCATCCCGGATTTCCACGCATCGCGCCTGTGCACCAAGTTCTCTCGACGCATTACCTGCAGACGAAGAATCGATGCATCACTCCCTATACAGACTGGATTTGACACACCTCTTCCTCTGCATGCAGCAGGACTGTCGCATCACCTCCCCAAGTTCTCAGGAGTTTTGCATCTCTTTGTTTTCCGACTCTGCAGCTGTTTGGCCTTGTGAATTTTGACGCATCTCAATGTACTGTGGTGTAAAGTCAAGCATCCATAGTTTTCTATGGTAAAAGTTCTTGAAACCTTTTGAAAGTCTTATTTTTAACTGTGTATGTTGGATTTTTGTCATTTTGGTCTTGTTTGGTTTAGATGAAGATATTTTATTTTTCTAAACCTGTGTGTGTTTTCAATGTGTTACTGTGTGTGTTGATACAAATACTTTACACATTGCCTTTGGGATATGCCTGTCTGCTCGTATCAAGCTACCAACGGGGTGAACAGGGGTTATCTAGAGTGTATATCCTTCTTACCCTGACTAGAAGCAAGAGACCCTACTTAGACAAAGGTACCTACCTCTGCCAACTAGAGACCCCTAGATCAAACAAGCCCTATTGCACCAAACCCTGAAGAGGTGTATGCACGTACCTGTAAGATTTAGAAAGGCAAATGTACTGTGCTGAGCTCAAGAAGATTCTGGACGAGTGCACATTTAACAAGGAATGTCCCTGCACTGTATATAAAACATTAATAGCGTATATTGCCTGCTGCCTTGTCGAGAGATGCTTAGCGCGTGCATGTGTGTGTTTTAGTATATGAACGTGCATGTCTGCTGTTGTACCAGTCTCAATATGCTGCATATTGACTTTAATCGTTCTCCCTATCTAATCATGTGTCAGCCTGTCAGCCCCGGTGCTTGCCACTTGCATCCTAGAGTTTTTAGGCGCGTTTGCATGTCAAATAGTCGCTCTTGTGGTGTTTTGTGTACGTGCGACAGGTTGTTGCTGGTGGCATCCTGTTCTATTCCTACTTTGAGCTCTCTTTGGTACGGACTCCTCTGGCTGCTTTCTTTCTCAAAGCTGATTTCCATTTTCTCAAATGCACCGCCTCCAATAAATCATTTAACCATTTGCCCCTTGTTAGGTATTTTTCTATGTTATATTTCAGATATCTGAATGTTTCAAGGAACAATAGTATGAGAATTGATTTTCTACTGAAAGTGGTTTTTGAACATAATATCTTTCAGGTTTCCAGAGGGCAGGCTTCCAGTTAGGTGATGCTCACTGTATATCTTTTTCCCTGTTATACACCAGTGCTTCTCCAAGTACTGCGGTCAATCAATCTTGCTTTGTGGCCAGCCACATACAACCAACGCATGGGCGCATCAAGCAAAACAGAAGAAAGCACAGAGTGACTCTGCTGCATCATGAACCAATTCATCTTCAGTACAGGCTCCCAGGGTAGGTGTCTCTGAGGCCCATAGTACATTTGATTGCTTTCCAGTGCAGCATCTTTTCAAATTGAGACCTCTTTATTCAAAGACTTGTGCATTAAGTCACTGTGTGCAACTGGCAGGCCTTCATGTTTTTTTAGGTGTTTAACAGCAAGCGCTTCAGCAGGTCTGACAGTATCAAGAGAGAGAATACAACAGACAGAGCACCTCGCCAGGATCAGAAATCATGGCAATCCCAACAGGACTGACCACCAAGCGATCACACAGAAACACATGACAAATGCATCTGTGCACGTTACTTCCTGCAACCATTTTCAGATAATGTATCAAAATGTGCTGCAAAATATGAATAGCGGTGGAGGCATGGTTCCCCACACATAAACACGTCAAAAAACAGAAGATAAAGCAAGTCCCACAGTGTCAAAAGAGGATAAATACACCATATACTGTTAATTTAAAAAGAAAAAAAGGCAGTGGGCCAAAGAGAATGCTGCACCTAAACCTTTACCTCCAAAAACACATTTGTAAGAAAGCGTATCTCACTGTGTGCACTCCCTATGGACACTTTCTGCCACAAATGGCACCCCAAACTAGGTAAAATCAATGTACAAGAGAGCCAGAGGTGCACCACATTTGCAAGAATCAGTAAGAAATATTTTCTTTATTGTTGCTAATTATGAAAGAGTTGTTAATTAAGTATGGGCGAATTTTGCGGATTTGCGGTCCGCAAATTCGCATGAAATTGCAAAAAAATCTGCAAGTACGCAAAAAAAAGAGGCAGGGATTCTATGCGAGTTCACATGCCTCTTGTGTGTATAAAAGGTCACAGCTGCCCAGCCTCGACAAAGCTCATTATTGTTTTTGGGCTGATGAATGCGTTACTGAACTTGAGCTTCAACTCGGGCACCTGCTTTCAAATTATTTATATCTGTAAGTGCTTCCTGTTGGGGTTAAATTTTTGTCACAGTTTTGTGCGATACCTCTACTCAACTGGAGTACTTTCTACTGGCAAATCAGTAAGTGCGACCTCGCTGGGTACATGTATAGTGCTTTTCCTACACTACAGTGCCAGAAGAGTTGTCTCCAGTGACCATGTGTGTGTTACTATGCCATCACGCTGAAGGGCGCAGGGGTCTCTCGAGTGAGCTGCCTATCATAGTGGGTAAATGGCGGGAAGACGGTGCACACCGCTAGTGTGTGGGCGGGGCCAAACGGGCAGGGCTTCTAGGCGAGTTCACATGCCTCTTGTGTGTATAAAAGGTCAGAGACCGATCAGAGCAGCAGATGAGGAGAAAGAAGCCCCTGGTCACAGGAACTGCACAGGGATTGCGCTCGTGAAAGTCAAGGATGCAAAGGCCTCTATCCAGCGTCACAGCTAATTTTCAACGGTAGATATGGGGAGAAAGCACACATGCCAAGCCTTGACAAAGCTCACGATTGTTTTTGGGCTGATGACTGCGTTACTGAACTTGAGCTTCAACTCGGGCACCTGCTTTAAAATTATTTATATCTGTAAGTGCTTCCTGTTGAGGTTTAATTTTTGTGACAGAAGCATCATGCCAGAATGAACCCTGCCCTTCATATTTATCCTAGACGACGCCACCGTTTTGTGCGATACCTCTACGCAACTGGAGTTTCTACTGGCTAATCAGTAAGTGCTACCTCACTGGGCAAATGTATAGTGCTTTTCCTACACTACAGCTGTGTAAAGTGCCAGAAGAGTTGTCTCCAGTGACCATGTGTGTGTTACTATGCCATTGCGCCGAAGGGCGGAGGCGTCCCTTGAGTGAGCTGTCCATCATAGTGGGTAAATGGCGGGAAGGTGGTGCACACCGCTAATGTGTAGGCGGGGCCAAACGGGCAGGGCTTCTATGCAAGTTCACATGCCTCTTGTGTGTATAATAGGTCAGAGACCGATCAGAGCAGCAGACGAGGAGAAAGAAGCCCCTGGTCACAGGAACTGCTCAGGGATTGCGCTCGTGAAGGTCAAGGATGCAAAGGCCTCCATCCAGCATCACAACTAATTTTCGACGGTAGATATGGGGAGAAAGCACACCTGCCCAGCCTTGACAAAGCTCACGATTGTTTTTGGGCTGATGAATGCGTTACTGAACTTGAGCTTCAACTCGGGCACCTGCTTTATTTATATCTGTAAGTGCTTCCTGTTGAGGTTTAATTTTTGTGACAGGAGCATCGTGCCAGAATGAACCCTGCCCTTCATATTTATCCAAGAAGACGCCACCGGTTTGTGCGATACCTCTACTCAACTGCCCAAAATCCGCCCGCGAGTGGATTTGCGAATTTTTCTGCAATTTTGCAAGATTCGCGGATTGTGAAATTGCCAAAAATCTGCAAAATCCGCAAGCGGAAACGATTTTGCGCACACGCTTAGTGTTAATGACTATATAACCTGTTTTTTTTTTGCAGAGTTTTATGTAGCGCAAACTTGACCCGATTCGGATATCAGCGCTTTACATAACACCAGTTACGTTACATGAGGACACACATTCATTTTTGTTAGGTACGGGGAGATTATGCAATTTGCCCAGAATCACAGGATGTTCAGCATCATTGCCGAGACTCGAACCCAGTTCTCCAGATTTGAGGTCAACCGCCCTAGCCGTTAGGCCAACTTCTCTCCCCAACTTTCTGATGGAAAAGTTCAGGAAGACTGACACCATATATATATATACTCTGCTATCATGTTACTCCCCCAACACCACCAGCAACAGGACAGTCAAAGAGAAACACAAAGAGCATGGTAGATAGAACATCTCACACACGTTTACCAGAGCATAGATATGCCACATGGTCATTTATCACAATGCTCCCAATAGCACTCGCATCGAGACAGAGTCACAGAAACACAACAGCACCCATTAGACAAAACTTCTCAGATCCAACCAAAACAGCACAGTTTTCTCCTGCAGTCAGCTTTCACATTGCCTGCAACAGTGCTTGCTAAGCAGCACGATAGGCCTCCAGGATGCGCTGTATAACACGATGGATTACCTGGCTTGGGTACCATGTAATTCCTAACAGTTCCAGCTGACCATACCACGCAAGGTCTAACTTTATGCAGTGGGAAGTGGGCATGTCACCCGCCCAAAAGATGCACAAACAAAGAGAAGAGAAATTCCCACCAGGAACACATACCACTCTTAAATGATATTCTCCACCTCAAGAAATAATATATTGTCACTCAAAATTAACATTTATAGGCCTCTGCAACCAATCCACGGTTCAACCTATATAACACATAATAGATAAAACGAAATCTTCGATGGAAAAAACATGGCATCAAGTAAAATAAAAGTATATTTTAGACCACATAGGGTTCTTAGAGGCCATACCAACAGCAGAATGGTGCCATACAGTGTTGAAAACATAAATATTAGGCATGACAGATGATTGTGTGGTTTGGTGTTTTGCATTATTATTTAGATCAGGAGGAGGTGTATGTGTTATGCTAATGACATTTCCTCAGATCATGTCAACTAAAGTCTCAATTACAGATTTGTATTCATGAGTCCATAGGACCCGAGCTAAAATATATTTTTGGGTTGAGAGTATAACTTAAAAGCATAAATAGTGAGATTATGGCTGTAATTCCCCAGGTTACATTAACAAAATCAGTGTTTACAAACTTTTTTAGACACAAATTCTCATTATAAATCACCCATATTAGTAGAATCTTTTTCAGTAGTATATTTAGTGAAGGCGTGTCCTTATGAACGTGGCCATTGAAACTATTGGGAAGATTCAAAATTCACAAAGTTGACCTCAAAACAAAAAGCTCTTAGTGGAACACAGCTGGATTTTGTAGCTGCAGAGATTGCTTTGCTACTGAGATAGGTTTGCCATCATGCTCAGTTTAAAGTTTAACTTCGATTTATATCTTGGCGGTAGGTATATTCAGTCGCCGTAACAATGGAGTACATTTACCACCTAGATAATGGTCCACCCGCCCAATTGAAATGCGGGTGAAACTTAATTTTGGCTATGCCATTGACTACTTCCTCAACACCATAGCTAAAATTCTCTGACAGCCCAACGGAGTATGTCTGCCCACCGTACCACGATGGGCGGACATATAGCATTTATTTACTGTCTGCTTCTTGCCAGGCAAACCCTGGCAGTAAGGGACAGTAAAATGCACATAATGTTCCTCCCAGCATGGGCATGACAAGGGGAGCATTACTTATTTTTTTCAAAAAGAAAATCTCATTTTAGGACTTTTTAATAAAAAAATACTGTTTGGTGCAGGACTCCGTAATGCTGATGCAACCCTGCACCAAACAGCGATATGCACTGACAGGAACCTCTACGATGGTGGTTCCTGCACATGGTTTCAAAATGACCCCAGCTGGGAGGTCATTTATTAATTTGGCGGGCAGTCCCTCCACCAGGGAGAAGCAGTAATCTACTCCATCCTCCAGGCGGAACAAGGGGCCATCTTCCAAGATATAAATCGAGCCCTTAGTCACTTAGGGCCTGATTTAAAATTAGGCGGATAGTCCGTCATTCCAGCAGGGGCACAGAGTAAATTATGAGGTTATCTAAGATCTGTGTGAAAGGTAGTGTGAGCCATGTCTCTGATATAAAGGCTATCTATTTTAAGTTGTGAGGATGATGTCAGCCATATCAGGTGCTTGGATGATTGCAAAGTGTGTTGATGAGAATGGTTTGGAAGGTGTAAATTGTTAGTGGTATGTGTGTGTGTGAGTGAAATGTAGATGAATTTTCTGATATTTTCTGTATGGTGTTATGTGAATAGTTGGTTTGGATGTAAGTTTGTATAGGGAGTGATGCAAAATGTGTGATACAAATGGTGCAGGGGGTACATTGAAGTGTAGGATGCTCAGCCACGAGGATGTTTACAGGCCTAACTTGAGTCATCCATGTCATTGTTTGCTCTTTGTAGAGAATATGCAGATGGTGAGACACCCTTAGCAGTCTGGCACTTATGTAAACATTCATGAGTAACTTGTGCATTGCAATACCCAACCTTCTATCCCATGTGACATGCTTTGCGTCCATTAATTTCATGCAACCAAGTTAAGTGTGTGTACTTGGGTGGAGTCTGAAGTAACAAGAAACTCAAAGCAGAGAGATCCTCTATAGCCTGAAAATCACCCAAATCAAATTAATTGAAAGTGATGGAAGTTTAACAGAGAAATGGATGGGAGGAAGTCTAGTTTATAACAACAAACCTGTTGGGATGTATAGTTACCTGGAATACTATCAATCTACACCATGACAAAAAAAATACAGTTCTTGTTGGTCTGGGTTTACAAACAGGCCTTGCAGTATTGCTTCAAGGAGCACACCTTATGGGTGCAGAGCATGCAGGAGCAAGCATGATAAGTCAAGCTTTTTGATAGTTCCATTTCCTCCTACAGGAGAGAGTTAGCTAGAGTAGTGGCACATTTTACCGATCTGAAGTGTTGGTCAAGATGACGTTCTATCCAGTGATGATTATAACATTGTCCAGCACATCATGGCAGTGAAGTTAAATACTCCCGTATGTTCCTAATTTGTATTAGTGCATTCCTATGTTTTCTGTGACCGAACGTACATTCTTTAATATATAGTATGCTTCTATGCGTTCACTGTAAAATGTGCTAATACCTTACCAATGTAGAAGTGCTATCGGAAAGTAAATACAATAAATAAACTTGATTAGATGATGCATGGATAACAGCACACCAATGGAATAGGGCACACACGTCTATCTATTTGCAATCCATGGCACATTTGTTTGCATTGCTTATATTTAAACCCGGGGTAGAGGGCTCTAGCGTGATTGAAGCAATATTGTTGACAGTGGGTGTGGCAAACCATGGCTCAGTTGAAGATCAAAGAAGGAAGCTATGCATGAGAAGATAAGACATCAATTGTTTATGGAATACTATGAGTACCTACAGGTCAAGGACTTCTAAAAACAAAGACAGGTAAAATGATCTCATACTTTATAAATTATCAGAAAAATCTCCTATTCTGGCAAACTGGATAAATGTGAACATTCTGGCCATGCTTCAGTGTGTCTGCGCCCTGGTGGATTGTGCAGTTTGATATGTTTTGATATTCCATAGAGGGGCCAATAGCTCATATATGAAAATATGTTACACTAGCTCTTTCTGTACAGTGTATGTGTTTCTTTTAGAATGGCTTGGTTTAAAAAACTACTGAAAGCCATTACCTTTCCCTAGAAACTTTATATATTTAGTGGAAAAGAGAACTTGCCATTTAAACTTTTGTCTAAAAATACGTTTCATCATCATGCTATGGCCAGGTTGACCTGCTCCATTTTAGAAATACATCAACATGATAGATTACCCTCTGTTCATCTTCTTCATGGTCCAGATGAACTATTTATTTATTACATTGGCAAAGGGCCACAGAAACATGATATTGCTTTGTTGAAGATCCAAGTGGACCGAACGTTTCTCAGACTCGAGAAGGGGAAACTGTTATCCACATTTACTGCTCTCAAAATGCACAACTCGAAAAGATGTAACCTTGGTTAATGGGCCTGGCCATTTAGAATCTGGCTGAAAAAAGGCCAGCAAAACCCACAACATGATGGACGGAATGTTGTACATTGGCAAAACATTCTCCCCCAGTCACAGATCTGGGTTTAATCCATCGTTATTTTGCTCACCACGCCACCCCAGTTCAGACATGGCCATATGCAAATCAGCCTTGACCCTGTGCCTCATGGAAACAGTCCAGCCTGAACTGCCAAGCAATGTCTTCCCTGGACCGGAATCAAGCATCCTAGGACCGGGTTCTGGCTATCAGCCGTCATCAGCCAGGATAGCTTGACTCCAGTGGCGTAGTGAGCACGGTACCCACGTCTGGGCATACCCTTCCCCCATAGGGCGAACAGCAAAACACACAAGATGATGGACGGAATGTTGCACATTGGCAAAACATTCATCCCCAGTCACAGATCTTGGTTTAATCCATCGTTATTTTGCTCACAACGCCCCCCTAGTTCAGACATGGCAATATGCAAATCAGCCTTGACCCTGTGCCTCATGGGAACAGTCTAGCCCGAACTGCCAAGCCATGTCTTCCCTGGACCGGAATCAAGCATCCAGGGACCGGTTTCTGGCTATCATCCGTCATCAGCCAGGATAGCTTGACTCCAGTGGCATAGTGAGCATGGGACCCACGTCTGGGCATACCGTTCCCTCATAGAGCAAACACCAAAACACACAAGATGATGAACGGAGTGTTGCGCATTGGCAAAACATTCACCCCATTCACAGATCTGGATTTAATCCATTGCTATTTTGAAAAAAAGGCCAAACAATTACCAAAACTGTCAAATAAATAAATTAACTGCCTTCATTAATTAATGTTTTCATTCTAGTGTTAACTTACGGCATTTAAAGATTTTTACACTTATTTAGAACTCACATATCCCCTTTTATCAATTCTTTTATTGCCTTTGATCTTCCCATCTGATGAAATTGATATTTGAGACGAGTGGTTGTTGTGTTATGAGAAACCATTGACAAACAATTACATATCTTAAAAACATTATGTTTTGCTACAATAGGATTCAAAAGATAGGCGATAGGATACCAATTTTATAATGTATACAGGCCTTTCACTTATATTTTCTTTTTGAGCCCCACTTTAGTACCAATGCTACTTTGATTGCTGATACATTTCCTATATTTGTGATTTGTAATTATGATTTTGATGTGTTGGTCTGCTGGTTTTACCTTTGAATTGAAAAAAATGTAACTGGTACATGCCTTCACATATATAAAATTCTATGGTGTGTATTTCTTATGCATCATCTTAAATGTCCATACCCAGGACATAAGGTGCCTTGACTCCGTGATATTTACATCCCCCATTCCTCTGTAGTTCCTCTTTATTGCCTTTTTATGTAAAATTCCCCCGGTTTCTATGACTATGGCTTCCTTTGCTCATTTAACTGATGTATGACACGAAAGTCCCTCAATATTTCCCATCCTTGCGAACAGGATGGAAAATTCTGGAACAGTAAAATGATGTAGTCTTTTGCCAGTGCTTAATTTGTGCCAGTGGTTGCAAAGGATGGGTAACAGCATTCCATTTTGGGGACCCTGGCTCAGTTTTTATAATCAGACGTTGATCCAGAACAATTGAGAGAAAAGCAGAAAAGGGAGAAAGAAAAAGGCATAGCAAGATAGTAAAACATTGACAGAAGGAATAGGTAACAATGAAAAAGAATCTGAAGGAATGAGTCAAAGAAATTGGAAGTCTAGAGTGGTGGAAGAAAGAGGTATGAGAGGCTCGACAGGCTTGGTATCGGACAACACAATCAACCTGCTTGCCAATGCCAGACCCTAAGAAGAACTTTGGCTTTGTGCACTTTAGTTGTTTTAAACATGTAGCACTGCTTTACTCTGTCCTCACCTTAAACATAAGTACAGTGTGAAAGCTTTCCACACACTTCACTGATTTGCTTGCCATCCACTTAAACACATGTACATATGTGGATTTTGAGGGATGGTGTTTCATTTAGTTTGGAGACATCAGTGATATACATAAAGGTTGGGAATTCCATGAAATCAAAAATGAAAGTTACTGGGTTTCTGTCATGTCGAATCTATTGATGGCAACATTAAAGTTATTCAGCACTGATCTGCATTTTCAACTGGTGATTCATTGTGGATGGTCTTGTAGCGCACCAAAAACACCTGAACTAAATCATTGTGCACTTGATCCTGTACTTGAGTTTGTCCTACCCACCCCCCTGTAGTAACTGCTTGACCATTCATTTGTGATTCTAAAGCAGCAATTAACATTCCTAACCATAAATGGTAGGCTTGATATGTTTATGCTTGATGTAAAAATGTATAAAAGACTAACGCAAACACAATGAAAATGGAGACATTCCTCACTCAGACCTTGTGCCTGTAACTGTTCTGCCGGCTGCATTGTTTGATTAAACAAAACCTTTCCTTTTGTGTCAAATGCCTCTTGTTGTCTGTTTTTTCAGCAACATTTTTATGTGGCTTAGAAGGAGCAGTCATCAGTTTCTGAGTCCTCATGTATCTACAGATCCAATATAGTGAGCCCAGCATCACCTATGTAAGCAGATTCAGTATCATCTCTCTAGACTTTCAAGCCTGATAAAAAATGTGTTAGTTGCTACTATTACAGAGGGAGATCCTCTTTTATCCCTTTTTCTTTACTTCTAAAGGTGTGGTTCTCTCCTCATGGTCATCTTGTCAGTGCTGATCCTTTTCTACTGCTCCCTGTCTTACAGTGCCTCAGGAAGAAACGTTGTCTTTGTCTGTTTATGCCAACATTTACTAAGGTTTGAATGGGTGTTTATGTAATACAACACAACTTAATGATTTGCAAGTGAGCCTTTTCAAGTAAATGGCCATTACTGTTTATGCTGCCGAGTGCCCAGGCAACACTTTATTAAATGTGGATTCCAAAAGTCTTCCTGCCTACATGGAATCTTTGTTCAGAATCCAGCTAGGCACTCAGTCTGAGAAGGTCGAAATACCTGCCTCAGACCGCCTATCAAGCCCTCGCACCCCAAAAACATCTGGGCCCGCTCCGGGGGGCGGGTAGATCTGGCTGCCTTAGCCTCCTCTCTCTCCTCCTCCTGCCCCGATCTGCCCGGTTTGTCCTCAGCGGATCAAGCTAATTCCATCAACTCGTGGCTACTCTCAGCATGCGACTCCATCGCTCTTCTGAGGCGAATCTCCTCCAAACGGACTAATGATTCTAACCTGTGGTTCAACAACGAACTGAAGGCACAAAAACTTGTGGTCCGCCACGCGGAACGAGCGTGGAGAAGACAGTATTGCCCTAACCTCAAATCACACTACACTTCTCTCTTGCAGCAATATAAGAAATCCATTTTGTCCACCAAAAAAGAGTACTTCGCCTCCAAAATCTTAGTCGCGGAGAACAAATCCAGAGAAATTTTTGCCATCATTAACAAACTCGCATACTCTGATCGAACCACCCTCAAACTCTCCCCCTCCCAACCTCTTTGTGACTCCCTGAACTCCTACTTTTTGGATAAAATCGCGACAATCAGGGCCAATATTCCTCCCCCTTCCCCCTCCTTCCGCATCCCTCCTTGTCCCTCGACAGATGCCCGTCTCGACTCACTCCCTCTCTTAACAGCAGATTCTTTTCTTTCCCTCCTCCCTCTGGTCAAATCTGGCTCCCCTCACGACCCTTGTCCTGCTCACATTCTTGCCCACGTCTTCACTAACTGTCCGCTACCCCCTCTCACCTTTCTCAACAGCTCCCTGGCCCAGGGCGTGGTCACCCCCGCTCTCAAATCTGCCATAATTCTGCCCATCCTAAAAAAACCTGGCTCAGATCTCTCTGTCCCTGCTAACTACCGCCCCATCTCCCTTCTCCCTTTCTTAGGGAAAGTCCTGGAGCGGCATGTCACCAAAGCACTATCTTCCTACGTGGAAGCAAACCGAATCCTGGCGCCCCGCCAGGCCGGCTTTCGCCCGGCTCACTCCACCGAGTCGGTCGTGCTTTCAGTACTGGACAACCTTAGAGAGGGAATGGACACATACATCCCCCAGGCCCTGGTGCTACTCGATCTCTCTGCCGCACTCGACACGGTGGATCACTCCATCTTACTCTCCCGTGTCGGATCGGCGGGGATCGGAGGCACCGCCCTGATCTGGCTGTCCTCCTTTCTAAGCGAACGCACCCAGGAGGTTCGCCTAGGTGACTTCTGGGCTGAACCGCGGAAGGTAGTGTGCGGGGTCCCCCAGGGCTCCTCCCTCTCCCCCTTACTGTTCAATCTGTATATAGCCCCCCTCATCTTTGCTCTTCAACAAATGGAGGTCTCCGTATACAACTATGCGGCTGACCTCCAGCTAATTTTTTCCCTCTCTCACTCCCCTGACTCCAAATCCAAATTCCAATCCACCATGCTTTTCATCCGGGACTGGATGAATCACAACCACCTGAAACTAAATCCAGATAAAACAGAGCTTGTTCTGACAGGTGGTTGCTCCAGTCCCTGGTGCCCCCTTTTCTGGCCTTCCTCACTTGGTCCCCCCCCACCCCCTACCTCCTCCGTCAAAACCTTGGGCATAAAAATCAATGATAAACTCACTCTGCACTCCCAGGTGAGTTCGGTGGTCTCTTCCTCTTTTCTATCCCTCCGCACTATCCGCAAAGTCTCCCGCTTCTTTTCCTTCACAGCCCTGAAACTCATTGTACTGGCCATGGTCATCTCCCGCTTGGATTATGCCAACGCTCTCTACCATGGCATGCCAGCCTACAATGTACGTCGACTTCAGCTGGTCCAGAACCAAGCGGCTAGCTTGGTATACAACCTCACGAAATCCCACCACACCACTCCCCTCTTGAAATCCCTGCACTGGCTCCCTGTGCGCGAACGCTCCCTTTTCAAGGTGGGCTGTCTCGCCTTCCAGGCCCAGCTAGGCCGGTCCCCTGCTTTTATCTCCTCAGAGATCAAACCTTATGTCCCCCCAGGGAACTTCGCTCCTCTTCTCACCACTTACTCACAGTTCCTCGCTTTCGTCGAAAAAAATGGGGAGGGTCTAAATTCTCCACCCTTGCCCCTATGTTCTGGAACTCCCTTCCGATTCAACTCAGAACCTCCACTCAGTACCAGCCCTTCCGAAAGGCCTTAAAAACCTTGCTATTCTTTAAAGCATTTCCCTCATAAGTTCTCCTCATTCCCTCTCCCTGATTCATGATCTCAGGGACTTTGCTTACTGTAGCGCCATGAAACCTTTTGGTGTACGTCCGCTGTATAAATATTTTAAAATTCAAATTCAAATTCAGATGTGAATGTGAGAATTGTGAAGTCCTGATATTTCCCACCCAGAATGCCAGTAAAATGTCTGGGTATGAAACAATTCCTGTGCTAATTCCCAATTTCTAAAGACATACTTAGTGTTCCTCTCAGAGCCCCATGGTGCTTCCATGTTGAAAAGCCCCCCAAGGATCAATCCTGTCCCCTGTATTGTTCAACCCCTATATCAAACCACTTGCAGTTATCCTGAAACAAAATGGCAGCTGTTAGACCTGGCATCTTTTGGGATGGTTCCCTGTCTTTTTGCTTCTGACCTACTGTTTTCGACTGTGTGCTGAACTTTGTTTTAGCTGGTTTTAGTACTCTGGGCACTTTAACACTGCTGACCAATGCTAAAGTGCATGGGTCTGAAATGTAATGGAACACATCTTTTAATGAAGTTGGTTTTTAAATTGCAGGTCACAAATGGCACGTTTTGAAAGCTGGCATTTTCTTACTTAACCATTTTGTGCCTCTGCCTGTCCCTATAATACACGTCTGGGTTGGATGACAGTTGGGCTTTGTGAATTCACCCTAGACAGTCACACACAAAGAGCTGCATACCCCCCTGTAGTGTGTCTGGAGCCAGAGCCAGGTCTTATGTACTACGTTTCTTTTAGGGCTCGCTACTTTAAAGGCTGAATTGGGTATAAGTACTGGACCTCTAACAACATATACTCAGAACACTTCTGGACTGAGGACTTTCTGCCAGGAAGAAGAGCTGTTGTGCTGCCAGGCAGGACTGCCACTTTGCTGCTTGCTTTGATGTGCTGCCCTTCTGCTTCTTGCCTGGGAGTGAGAGGACTGGACTTTGCTCTCTGTATATTGCTATCTAAGGTTCTCCAAGTAATATATGATGTTACAATGCATACCATTACAATACATACTTTTACATCACAGTTATTACAACGCAAATACCATTACTATGCATGTTTGTACATCGCAAACCATTACAACGTGATTTCATTGGGTTACATTAAAATTACCATTACAACGTAATACAGTACAACGCATACCATCGCAACGCAAATTTACACTACATGAAAAAACAAATATTTTTAAAGGGTAGATATTTGTTTTAGCTTTTTTTACTATTTTAAAAAACCACAACTTTTTAATAAAAATTAATACCCATATATTAATGCAAATACCTGGGTATTAAAACTCCACCCCAGCCAACAATTAAAGACTTGAACACCTAAATTTAAAAAAATGAAAAACGTACCTTTAAAATGCATTGTATTGGCATGCGATGTAAAGGCAGATGTGTTGTAATGGCAATTGCGATGTAAAGGATGCGTTGTAAAGGCATTATGGTTTAATGCCTGCATTGTAAAGGATGTTTCCCAGTTAAGGTTATGTAGTAGCGATACACAGCTATAAAGTTATAGCACAATCTATAATATATATGTCCCTATAAGAAAACACCCATTACGCAGGTGTCATTCAAGAAAATCTATTTTAAGAATGTCATCAGTCTTTTAAGCTACTTTACTAATTTACAATAGTGTAATTACAAAACTGAATATTCAGAAAACCTGGGAGGTATCATTTAAGACACCATTTATTAACGTTCAATGTAGGTAGCAGTATACAATGTGGGACTGCAAAATAGGACAAAATGTGTTGTCGAAGATTCAGTGCTTTTTGAACATAAGGCTCTAAACGTCTGAGCCAGTTGTCCTATGTTACCTTGGAAACAAAGTTAAAAGATTTCACTCTGCACTTGACTTTCTTTTGATCTGTCGGTCTCAAACAATTGAGCGATGCACCATCATTTTGTTCTTGAACCTTTCAAATCTTTTTTCCGAACAAATTCTTAAATAAAAAGCAAAGGTGAATGTACAAAAAACTAGGGTCTTAACGTGGGCTGAAAAGATGTTTTCTTTAGACTTTTTCCTACCTGGCAGCAAGAGCATCAGAAAATACCCAATGCAGACCTACTTAACAGGAGGTGTAATGTTAAGTCACTTCCCCAGGTTGGTGCTGTTAATACATTGCGTAAATGCAGCATTTTGCAGCCTCTTTTTTACGCTGCAGCGGAGATGGGCAGAAAAAATTGCTTGTCTAAGTAACAAGTCTGTGGAGTTTGAAGCCATGTTTTGACCGTATGTGCTGTGAAATGAGGAATAACGTGTGAAGGCAGTTATAGCAATCATTTTGTCTTCGATTATCATACTTATAAAAACATTTTGCCCATCCTGTTTCCTCTGTGAGTTAAGTGAGGAAACTCTACAATGTAAAATTACAGACTGTAAGTTAATTTACACAACACCTGGTAAAACCCGGCACAAGCACTGTACCAATTTTAGATTCACCATAGTACAATTGTCTCAGTTGCTTTCTTTGTTTCTCAGTGACTATTTCTAATCCATGTGCCTGAGCTCTTCACTGAGGTGTGACTTTTTTAAAACTACGCTTTACATACACACTCACAAACGTGCATAAAATGCTCTTACATGTAATTTGCAATTTCTTTTTGTGAATCCCACATACACTTATTTCTGGTACAATACATATTCCAGCTCTGACCACAAGTAAGTCCAGCACCACACCGAGCCAACCACTGGTACTACAACAGCCTTCCATATAAAATAATTGATGTAAATGTAGTATACTTGTAAAAGCGCACAGCTGCCCCAGCAACGGGGTGTCCCGGCGCTGTATAACGCTGTGGAACCCTTCCTGGCTCTCCCTGTGAGATGCCCCTCCGGGCACCCCCAAGGTGAAGCCAGGCATCCCAGTGTTGTTGGGGCCGTTGTGGAGATTGAGCAAGCTATTGCCCAGAGTTGCAGCGTGGGACCCATGATTAGTGTAGGCGCCGAGGCGAGAGAATTATCGAGTCAGCAGACATTGAGCCCAAGATTAAGGCAATAACTTAAAATAATACCCCATAAGCAATAATGTTAAAATAAATTAACTTATATCAGCTTCTTAAAAATGTGTATAAACGTAAATAAATGTTAAAAATATTATATACATTAAAAAGTGAGTGTTTTATTATGAAATATTCCACTAAATATTATTAAACTCAAAAATAAATGTAACTTACATTTTGTAAAACAATAATTTAATTAATGTAAATACATTTTAGAAACCACTTTTGGTAATTTGTATTGTTATGTTATGTTACATATATTGGTAACGCCACCTATCACCGTGAGGGTATCCTGGTGCTGAGCGCGTGTGTGTATAGCTCGGCCTAGAGTAGGGTGTTTAATTGAAAAGCCGGGTCGGCAGCTTCTTGCAGAATTCAAGAAGAAATAAATATAAACATGTAACTTTAGGTGTTATTTCTATTAAATCTTTTTTTAAATTCATTTAAATGAATATATGTAAATTACTTACATTTTTATTTGAAAATTGAGATACTAGTGTGTGGTATTTTTCATAGTTTATTCTATTTTTAAAATACATTTGTAAAATTAATTTACATTTAAATTTAACAAAAAAATATATATATATACATATACACATATACATTTTGAGTTTAATAATTATTTTACAATTTCCCAATGCTTTACCATAAAGAGACCTCTACCCTGGTGGAGGAGCTGTCCACCTACAAGTGGAAAGTTACAAGTAGTATCTCTACTGTAGCAAGTTATGCTCCAGCCCCTGATTTCAGGGGATGGAGTAATGTAAGACTACACTTTGTTATACATTTAGATTTTAAATGATCAAAACCCTAGTACATTTTCTACAAAGTGTTAGAGTAAACTTGTGCATATACATTTATATATGTGTAAATTTACCTTTCTGAATTGCCCCTAAGGCACTATAAATATACCTGTGTCTACACAGCTATTACCTATGTACCAATGGCAACAGCAGATGCAAGGATTTTCGGCACTCCAACCATAAATCATTTTGCCATTTAAACACTCTATGGACCCTAAAAAGAAAACCTATTGGGTCTTCTCTTGCAATTTTACAAATGTGCATGACCTACTGGAGGCACCTAAAGTATGCACCTTTTTTACCGCACCTTATGAAAGCTACTGCTGCGTGCCGTAATGAAAATTATGGAATGCTTTCCCATAGCCACAAAGGTAATAACCTCAAATATGTAGCATTCGATCAAGCATTTATAATGATTTTGATTTATCAACATGGGGTAGACAGAGTTCTGTGAGGAGGAACACAGCAAATCTCACATCAACCGAGTCCAGTACTCCACACTAGATGTAGTGAGTACCCAACAAGAAAATACTCCAAGACTTAAAGAGTTAAAGGTAGCAGAGCGGGAACTCATACAAGTGGTCAGAGACAATGCATACCCTAAGGAATCACAAACTAGGACTGCATGTTGCAAGGCTAGGATACATGGGATATGGAGTCAGGAAATAGTGGCCCAATTCAAAACATACAAAGAGGAAAGGTATGAATATGGGGAGGCAACCGGTCGCTGTTTACCTAAAAGACTGCGAGGTAGGCAAGCCGCCCAGAGAACTGAAATATTAGAAGATGGGAAAGGGGGCGTAGCTGAGACTATGGAAGGGATATCGGAGGTGTTCCAGTCTTATTACAAAGAGTTATATACACAAGACATAGTGGTGCAGGCCAATATAGAGCAGTTTTTGCAGACATTAGATTTAATTTTGGCTTGGACAAGAAGAACGTGACGAGCTGGAAGCCCCAATAGCAATGTTAGAATTGGTGGAAGCATTGGGTTCACTATCATCGGGGAAAGCGGCAGAGCCAGACAAACTTCCGTTGAAGATATATTGTACACTTTTTTCCATCATAAAAGAAGACATGCTGGCTACATTTTTAGAGGCTCAGGTGGGGAACCCACCACCCTCTTGGGACAAAGCCAACATTGTGGTCTTCAAGAAGAAAGATAAATCTGCAAGGCTCCCTGGGTCGTACAGACACATATCTTTAATAAACGCAGATGGTAAGCTGTAGTCAAAAATTCTTGCAACTAGGCTGGCTCAAGTAATTTCTCCGTTAGTCTCCAGGCATCAACATGGTTTCATACCAGGTAGGAGCACAGTTAATCATTTATAAAGGTTTATCACAATGATTGATTATGCCAGTGAACAGCAAACGCATATTGGCATAATTTTATCAGACGCTGAAAAAGCATTTGACTGTGTATCATGGCTGTTCCTCCGGGCTGTTATCCTGAAGATGGGGTTTGGATCCGGCTTTAGAACATCTATACAAACTATGTATAAATGACCACGGGCTAAAATATGTACAATGGGCAGAGAGTCATCCTTTGTATATATCACTAGGGGAACAAGGCAGGGGTGTCCGTGCTCGCCCCTCCTTTTCGCTATTTACATTAACCCGTTGTTATTATTATTGGAAACAACTAATGAAATACAGTCAATGTCACTTAGGCATCATCAAGTATGTGTCCTTGCTTATGCTGATGATATGGCTGTAGAGACATCTCACCCAGAGCAAGCGGTAAGAGAGATTGAGAACTTGACTCAGAGATAAGAGGAAGTTGACGGGTTTAAGTTGAATGTACCTAAAACCCAGATATTTTGTAGTGAAGGACTTTGTCCTGGAGAAGCATGTGTTACGCGAGAAGTCAGATATTTGGGTATTAAAATCAGGATGTCACTCCAAGAGGTAGTGGAAGTCAATTGGGCAAGTATAGTATCTTCTGCACGGCGACAATTGGAATGGGTTGAGTGCCTGCACTTGTCAATGGTAGGAAGGTGTAATGTGCTCAAAATGTGTTTTCTTCCTCAGGCAATGTCCTGTTTTAGAACTGTTCCACTTGAGTTAACACGTTTTCAATGGTACATTTGCAATCTCTTGCTGGTACGTTTATTTGGGGTCAGAAGAAAGCTCGCCGTGCTTCGAAGTATATGACGCTACCACAAGAACATGGGGAGTGGGCTGTACCAAATTTAACATTTTACTATTTAGTATGCCTCCTACAGAATATGCAGTATCTTGTGACTGGAGCGGAAGTACAACACGCAGAAGCGCCTAATATATACCAAATGCTGATGGGGACTCAGGTCAGTGAGGCCTTACTTATGTTTCTTTAACCTAGTTGTTTTAAGAGAACGCGCTTCAAAATTTTTAGTACAGCATATAAAGCTTGGAAGACAGTATGCAAATTGGTATCAATTATCGTATAAATCTTTATACAATTTAAGCTCTATAGAATTATTCCCCGCTATATTTTGGGATGCAAAGATGGGCAGTTGACGTGATGAGGGGATTCGACATTTAGAGGATATTTAAAGTGGTGGGATAATTGTTTCTTTCACAGAGTTAGTGGAACAGTATAAACTGCCTAAACACGACTTCTTTACATTTTTACAAATCCGTGACTACCTAGGTAAACACTGCAGGCATTTAGCTATAACACCTAATGCTTTAATAGAGGCAGTGAAAAAAAGAGCTAAGATTGGGACATTATATGGCATATTGATTGAGACTTCATGCGATGATATAGAGAGACATGATGTGAAGTGGAGTGAAAGATTTGGGACCACAGGCCTATATGTGCAACAATCAATTAATGTGGCAGCCAAAGTTACGTTGACAGCTAACATGCACACCCAACATTATAAAACTTTATTTAATTTATACCACACCCCTGTGAAAATGATGAAGTGAGGGGGACCCCATGAAGGGATATGCTACAGATGTCAAATAGAGAACGCTGATATTGTACATATTTTTTTTTTACTGTACAGGGTTAAATCAATTTCGAGAGGGCATATTGCAGGTTTTAACTCAGATTACAGGGGTCAATGTGTGTATCTCTAAAGAGGTAATGTTAACAGGAGTGTGTGAAGGTACTCGGCCTGCTCAGGCTTGCTATCCATTTAGGTACCTTATATTTATGGCTGCTGCAGTTGCTCGATTGTGCGTTGCTTCTGTGTGGTTACATCCTGAAGCATCATCGTTTGAAATGTGGCGCGCAAAGTTTTACAATGTATTTAATTTGTATTATAGTTTGTATAGTATCAAATCGTTGAAAAAAAAAACTGGGACTCAAATTTGCGGGCCTATGCTACAGCATTTGGAGACTTCGCTGTGAAAAGTAACAACCTCCTATATATCTTTTGTTATTCTATTTTCAATGTGTAAATTATGTCTGCATCAATGTCTCAAAAAATTGATTTGTAAGTTTTGCATGCAATGAACTGAACAATGTGATAACAAATTAATTATAAGAAGCTAAACTATTTCCCTACAATTACAGTTGTATCTGAGTGGTAATGATGAAAACATTATTTTGGTTCTATTAAGCAGTTGATTAGGTTATGTTTGGGTGGACACTGATTCAGAAATCTATAAGCTTGTTATTGTAGAAATATTGACATTTAGTGTTCTGAACGTCTTTTGTGACTCAAATGTGCAAGAGAAACATTTGGGAAGGAGGCCTTGACTATTTGAGGCAATATCTGCTGATGAGGGAGGGGGCTGTAGTACGTATGTTAGGTAATACTTTTAGAGGAAGAGGATGCACTGGACATTTGAGGCCAAACCAATGTAAGAGGAGATGGCATTCGGCAGTTGAGGCTGAGTCTGCATGTGGAGAAGCTGTGCTGGGTATTTTAGGGAATACCTGTACATATGGAGTATGCACTGGACATTAAAGGTTAATCCTATCAATTAATAGGCTGCATTTAGTCCTTTGAGTCTATGCATGCATGTGGGAAGTCTGAACAAGTCATAATGCCTGTAAAAGAATGTGCAGCGCATTTATGGGTAAACATTCACAACATGTATTTATGCCTAGCCTGGGCAATGATGCTGTTTCTCGGAACTTGGAGCTCAACCTAAGTATTTGAGGGCCTTATGGGCATATGATGCTTTTGTCTAGATACTTTGTACAGGATTTGGGCTGCACTCAGTCATATGATTATTATTTCTGGGTATTTAAAATTTCTCATTGAAGATGCAATAGGGAACATGATGACAGTATCCGTTGACTATATGTGGGTAAGTCATAGTAGTACCTCTGACATTAATACGTGACTATCGAACAACTGTGTGCCTGTGTGAGAAACCTACAGAGAACAGTTTCTTCCCCTTGCCAACGATTAAAAAGTCCCCACTGAACACAATACATCCGCGGGAAGTTCTTCAACTCCCTATGTGAGGTGCTGCTGATCTACATCGACAGCAGGGTCCTTGTATTGTATTAAGTTCTTATATAGTGCGAAACTGTCACCCTACGGGTATCCTGGCACTTAGACTAGAAGACAGCCACCACAAGAGCAGACTGGATTATCGACGGGAAGGTCTAATGTTCAGCCGTTGGGAATAGCCAGCTTTTCAGACTCTTCCTAAAGCAGGTCAGGGAATTGGGGCAACTAGTTCCATAGGCGTGCAGCAGCCACACTGAAAGCTCTGCCCCATATCCTGGATCGCTTAAATCTGGTAGTCTTTACCAGATTTGCACTAGAGGAGCCTTGGCCTCAGAAGGTTGAGGAGTGTGGGACAAGGGGCGGAATATAGCCAGCCTACCTATGAATCTTTTTAAGGATCAGATGCACATTTGAAATATCGGCATATACTTACTGAACAGGTTAACGTTTGCTTTTCCGCCATTTTATTTTAACCAAAGATGGCATTTCACCGAGTGTTATTCACCGGTGTTATGAAAAACACGTAGGAGAGGAGAAGATATCCTGAAGATGGCGGTTCCATTTGTCTTAACCCACTGAAAGAAGTCGACGCCTTGTTTGTTTTAAATTCGTACCACACAGAACTACATTCTGGCAAAGAATTGGTTTCTGGCTCCATGTCGGTTCTATGTACTCTTACGAATTAACATCTTGATGACAAATGTGATTTTCTATTCAAGTCAAGTCAAGTGATTTGTATAGCGCGCTACATACCCAGAGGGTCTCAAGGCGCTTGAGGAAGGGTGGGGAATTACTTGTCGAATATCCAGGTTTTAAGTTGCTTTCTGAATGTAAGGTGGTTCTGAGTGAGGCGAAGGTGAGTGGGGAGTGAGTTCCAGGTTTTAGCTGCCAGGTAGGAGAAGGATCTGCCTCCCATGGTGGTTTTTTTCTTGATGCGAGGAACAGTTGCAAGGGCTTGGTTGGAGGATCGTAGGGGTCGGGAGGGGGTGTAGAAGGAAAGTCGTGAGTTGAGGCATTCGGGTCCAAGTTCGTAGAGTGCTTTGTGTGCGTGGGTTAGGAGGCGGAAAGTGATCCTCTTGTTAACGGGGAGCCAGTGGGGGTTTTTCAGGTGTCCAGAGATGTGGTCTTTACGCGGGATGTCTAGTATGAGTCTGGATGCTTAGTGCTTTCCGATTTTTATATCATCAGATCTATCTGAGTTATGTTTCTATGTCTTAAAATCTGTCTCACGTATGTTTTTTAGACTTGTTAACACTTAATATGATGTACATGTGATCGAAGGCTTTTATTAAATTGAGTTTATAAGTGTTCCAATATCCTGCCAATCTGTGCTCCTGTTAGGTTTGGTTCTACGTATGTGAGTGGATATCGAGTGGTTGAAAGATAAGTGCATCCAAAGGGAATAATGCATTTGAAATGTAAATGTACCTACAGCATGCCAGGCCAGCACCCTAGTGTGCAGAAAACTATACTTTCATCTTCTTTAGTAATCTTTTTTACATTGCAAAACTTCTGCTTATTATATGGATCTTGGTAACTTCAATGAGGTCACATCCAGTGATATTTTCATGGTCAAAGATCATGTGATGTTACTTCCCTTGATGTCACTCGAAGGGAAAGGCTAGGAGCATCAAGCCAACTACGGTGGGTATTTTAGCAACTTCATATTCATGGGTCCTGCTTTAGAGTTTACTTTTATATTTGCATCAAGTTCATGCATTGATTTTCTTAAATGGTAGTAACAGGACATTTATTTACTCTCCCTTTTCTCACATTTCTAACCATTCAGATTCTTACCCTGTGATACCTTTTTATTTCCAAACCAACCCTGATAGGGCAAGGAGAAAGCGAAAGATAGAGTAAGAGCTGCCAGTGATACTAAACTATTTGACTAAAACTTTAGGGTAATTTGCAAGGAGAAGAAAGATGATGATTTGTATTGTGATTAAAGTAGATTATTGGGAACCATAGACTTGTCACGAACAAGAATGGCGGGTATTATTTTTCAAGGACGGCTACTAGTGAAATGGCGCTCACGCATTTATCAAGCGAAGAACAGGATAGACCAGGAAACCTACTATAGATTCATCTGGGTGAATTTCGTAGTGTTTTATCAATGGAGGAAGACATCAGAGTAAAAACACCGAATCACTATGGGCTTCTCTTATGCAAAGGGAAGATGGTGAAATGTAGGCACTTAATAATGGACAAGTACAGTGGCTTAACAAAATCCCTGACGCTCTCCCTCCCCAAGATCTAGGGGGCCCCCTCCGGCACTGTCCTCAAGCGGCAGGTCCTTCGCATGAGAGCTCATGAGGGGGGTCCAAAGCATAGGGTGGCCCCTTCAGATACTTTGTAGGAGGGCCCCCTCAAGTTTCGTTACAACACTGGACAGGTTGGATATATGGCTAAAGGGAATGGTAACCATATTTTATTTAATCCAGGTACTTAAAATCAGTGTTTACATTGCTTGGGAATCTACGCTTCTATTTTAATTATACAGACAAAATGACCTTCTCGATTCTGCCCTGGCATCCACTCACATTCTGTAGAAATATGGTCCATACGAATCCCCCAGCACCAGTGGCGGCCGGTAAGTTTTGGAGGGAGGGGCGGACGGGACACACTCTCACGCACACAACACTCAATGAAATGTATTCACACACACACACGCACACACACACAAACACATCCATTCAAAACAACAAAAATTCATACATGCACACACTCACCAAACAGTTTAAAAGAAAAACAAACACTTACCTGCAGCCAGCTCTGCCTCAGGGGTTCCAAGAGGCTTGGGACTGTTGCCTTCCCTCGTTGGGAACGACATCACAGAGTGGGATGGGGTCACTGAGAATGCTAACCCCACCCCTCTCTGTGATGAAGTGTCACTGATTGACACTGAACCTTGGCCGCTTCAGGGCTTAAGTCTGAAGCACCCAGGTTCCGAGGTAATCAGTGACGCTACCCCTCGTCACCGAGGGGAGGGGTTCAAGGACCTTTACTAAGCTGAGAAGGTCACGCATACAAGAGTTGTGACTTCCTCAGCCCAGCAAAGTTCAGCTCAGGCAGCCAGGAGCCAGTGCTAAATGCGCATGTCTGGCTCCTGGCTGCCTGAACTGAAAGTGAACAGTGTCCGTCAGGCTTACCTTTGTGCAGCCTGGCAGACACTGTCCATGAGGGGCAAAAGGTGGGAAGCGTGGCCCCTCAGCCCCAATAGACCAGCCACTCCTGCCCAGCACTACTTACAACAAACAGCTTATGTTCTCTCGCCCTACAATATGGTGCTCTGTCCCGACCCGAGACCTATAGCGTAAATGTAGACACTTGGGTATCAGCCGGAATCGAGGATACTGGCCCTCTGGGAATACAAGTTATTTCCTCTGGAAAGGGAATAAGACTGGGAGAAAGAAATACCTAGTCCAATTCAACATATGTTTCCCATTACGAAAGGAGTAATGCACCCCATTCTGCACACATCTACCACCTGCTTGAAACGTGTGGTACATGTCTGGGGTACTTTTCTGTCAGCTCTTTTACGGTGAGTGATATGGGTCACACTTCAGCGGGGGACGCTTCTTCTGCTCCATCTATGATGCAGCATGCAGGTAGGAAGTGGTGCACACCAGACTCACGCAGCCCCCACAGCTCCACCCTCAAGGCCAGGTCCAGTGTCCCTGACCCCAGAGTTATCAGGCCTGCAGGTCCTGGACTAGAACATTCCATGCCTGGAAAAACGAGAAATTCAAAGTTACCCGGAGAGGTATCCCAAGGGATCCTACTTTTTAAAATTCAAAACCGGACCCTGAAGGGTTCAAAGAGTCAGAATGGCATCTAACACTATCTCATCGGAATACAAAAGGTGTGAAGATTTCTTGGAAGAGAAAGATTTCTAATTAAAACTGATGAAGCAGAATCTAGCTCGTAAGCAATACACTTAATCGGTTTCAATCTAGTAAACCACCAGTGTGCATCCATACTTTCCTGTTGGCAACTGAGGAGTGAGAATAAAATAAAGAGAAAGATGTTTGAGCATTCGGGATGAGTGGAGATATAAAAGGGCGCATCTTTAATTTAAAACAACTCCTTGAACAGCTTTGTCATTGAAATCTTCAGATTGACTGGAAAATCTGGTAAATGTCAACATGAGCAGCAGCAAAGAAAGAGAGTGTTCGAATTCCTATGAATCATAAAAGGTAATAGAAGTCCATTTCATATTAAGGGCTCACAGTGTTGCAGGCCCAAAACAGTTTTATTTTAATCCCTCATTTTGCTTGTCAATAATCATATCAAAGACGTACATTGTAACTTTTCATGTTGAATTGAGTTTACTTATTTGGATTAATATCAAACATTCGTTTCGATTGCACAAGGAGAGCGGTGGGAGTTGTTTTGTGTATTAATACACGATTTCTTGTAGCGTGGTCCTCACCGAGCGCTGTGCACAGAACGGGATCTGAGTAACAATAGAAACATTTGAAGTATGAATGATGGCATTTCCGCCTGCGGGGGGCGGTGCTGAGGAGCCCATGTAGGCA
This sequence comes from Lissotriton vulgaris, assembly GCF_964263255.1. Classification (NCBI taxonomy): domain Eukaryota; kingdom Metazoa; phylum Chordata; class Amphibia; order Caudata; family Salamandridae; genus Lissotriton; species Lissotriton vulgaris. Next base: position 1,477,987,841 of record NC_141685.1, read on the forward strand.
GGGGTAGTCATTTCTCCCCTATGGTAGACAAGAAAGGAGAGTGCCAAAATCATTTCTTCCATCCCATTACTACAAATACTAGATATCGTAAATTTGGTCACCAGATAGTCTGGGTTGAGTTGGGGCGTACCCCTGGTTGCAGAGGTCCCTCCTGAAATAGATAATTAATCATGAAGTTAAGACCAATCAAAAGGGGCCTGTCAGTGAGTCTCAGAAGTTCCCTGCGCCCACTCTGGAGAGGATGCTAAGTGAACAATGAGGGGGCAGGAGCTCTGTGTAGCAGGAGGATGCTAAATCACCCCTTTTCTCCCTCTCAGGCCAATCTATACAGTGGACTGAACCTAAAACACTCCAGTGTGAGATATGTGGCAATGAATGTAGAATACGGTCTGTGAAAAGCAAAGTGCATTCTCTGTTTCGGAAAACTAAAGTCCTGGTTCCCCACAACATACCAACAGAGTTGGTAGCCCTAAGTGATGATGCACTGCGCATCTGTCATCTCCTCCCATCCTCTGTACCTCAGGGAGCCTTGCGAAGGCAGGCTTGATTACATGGACTTAACAGCCGGTGGTTCAATGAGGCCTAGCGCCTGGTCATCTAATCCTTGTTTCCTTCGTCTCTGGTCCAACGTCTCAAGAAGGGAGCATAGACTAAAATGGTCCTTACCAAGATGCGTCTTTTCATTAACCCCTGCTAGGCATGCCCGTGCTATTACCCTGCAGGCCGTTCTCAAGGGCAGCCCTTCCATTATTGCCCCTCTCCTTGAAAACCAGCTCTCAATGTCCAGATATAGAAGAGCTATCCTTACTCTTATATTAGTGTATACAAACGGGCAGCCAATATCAACACCCCAAATACACATTATGGTCTCAGCACCAAAAATAAGACTTCTTAATTTTTAGTTCTAAACAATGAATACTTCAAAAAAGGAATTCTTCTCAGAATGTTTGTTCCAAAAATACATTGAAGTAAAGACAGTTTGAAAGAAGTTAAGGCTTTAAAGTTAAACTGTGTTGGATAAATGGGTTAAGGATATGGGGCTAGGAACTAATATTATAAGGTTTAGGGTGTAGGGCTAAGGGTTTGGGTAGCATGGCTAAATGTTAGGGCTAGAGGGCTAAGAGTTTGGGTTTTAGATTAAAGTGTTATGGCTTCGGGTACAGGGTTAAAGATACAGGGTGAAGGGAGCAGTGCAAAGGGTATATGGGTCAAGGGTATGGGTATAGGGGTGAGGGGTATGGAGGAAGGGGTCAAGGATAGATCATTAAAGGTAAGGCAGGAAAAGTGCTGAGTATTTAGGCTACGGGGTTATTTAATGTTTTGGGATATGGAGTTCAGGATTATGCCTTAAGAATAAGGGGTTGGGCTTAAAGGCATAAGGAAAAGTTCCTAGGGTTAAGAGTGTGAGGTTAAGCTTTTGAGGTATTGTGTTTGGGGTATCGAATGAAGGATTAAATGATTGGGTTGAGGTTTATGGGTTAAGGGGCAGATTTACAAGCCCCCTTGCGCCAATTTTGCGTCACTTTTTACATGGGAAAAGTGACGCAAAAGTGGTGCAACGAGCTTGTAAATCTGCCCCTAAGTGTTTAGGGTATAGGGATTGGGAGCTTGGGGGTTCAGGGGTTAACGGTTAAGGGTACATGGTTAATGCTTACATTGTTGAGCACCACAGAGGGAAACATGCCTTATTTACGTTTAAGGTTTATTGATTAGTATTACAGTTACTCTTAGGGGTTGTCAAACATCAATTAGTTGCTTTTTATAGCAATATTGCACTTACTTATTTTCAAAGAAACACACTTTTGAAGTTATACAACAAGAAATCTTAAAAAAACAAATTGATCATATTTCTTAATTAAACAAATGGAGTTTACAAAGTACATATGAGTCATTCAACGCAGTATCCGTTAGATAACCCCTGCATGCATCATACTCATTCCCTGGATAGATACAGTGGCATTTCCCCCCATGCCAAATAAACGCATGGCTTGTCTTCTGTTCACCAGCACAGACCACATTCCCAATTTCTTTCATGCACACTCATGCACACTCACTACAAGGAATGGTTGGCCTACTTACATATCAAATTCAGCTGAAGTTTCAAAAAACACGTCAATTCAGCTGAAGTTTCAAAAAATACGTCAATTCAGCTGAAGTTTCAAAATACATGTCAATTCGCTGAAGTTTCAAAATACATGTATCATCATCAAGTAGTTCTTTACTAAAACGGTGCAAATTCACAACCTGCCTTATTCTGAGACTTTTTGCAAACACGAGCGTTATCAAGCTGATTGGTTTGTGGAGATTCTTTTCATTTATCAAGAGTAAAATAAAGGGTGCTAAAGGTAACCACGTACCGATATTGCAAATGCTAAATATTTCTGCCAAGCTGGCAATGCATTTATGCCGAGGTTGCTAAAATGTGGCAACTATAAACAACATTCAGTGTTCCCAGGCACCTTCCCATTCATGGTAGAAAAGGATTGGCAAAAGTAGAAGGTTTTCCTCTGAAACCTTCTGAAATATTTTTAAAAACCTAACAAATTTTATTAAGCAGGCGAAGTTATAAAAACGTACATTGATGAAAGGGGACAACAACTACCAAATGTAGGTTTGCCATACAAAACATTTTTACTGGAACATTCTCTTATAAATAAGGTTTTGCAGGAATAACCTTCTACACTTTGATAATATTATTATTATTATTACTAATAATGTTATTATTATGAAAATTGTTATTATCATCTTAATCATCAACATTTTTCATTAGTAACTTATATGACATGCGAACCTGGGAACTCAGCAAACCTTGAATGAAATGTCATGCGTCATGTACGAAACCACCAACTCACTTTACAAGCTTTGTAGTGTCCCTGATAGTCTCTTTAATGTAAACATACATCACCTTTTTAAAGCTAGGCTTCAATACAAGAGAGCTATGATAGCCAAGCCTAGATGTGGGGGTGGGTGGGTTCTGGATCATGGAAACACCCTTAGTAAAGAAACATTGATTCTATCTGTCTAAAGCTTACATACTTAAGAATGAACCAAGAATTAATCAACCTCCTGAGCAAAGGAGGTTGATTAACCCCTTCGCCGCGCGGAAAATTCTGCCGAGGTGCGAGGGGGGCCTAGTTGGGCGTGGCGCTCAGGTACTGAGGACAGCTCCCGGACGTCATAAATCACGGTGGGTGTGTGCTCATGATGGCCGGGAGCCATCCGAACTCCGCCCACCAATTAATTTGCCCGCAGAGGTGGGGAATTAACCTCACTTGGGCGGAGCGGCAACAGTCGGACGGCTCCCGACTGTCATGAGCACACGTCTACTGTGACTCATGATGGCCAGGAGCCGTCATGAGCATCGATGAGGTTATTGTCACAGATTATCAAAATTTCAAGGATTAGCTCTATAAACATCACTATGGGCACGAGTAAATGGGGAACAGTTACAGATGCTAATCATTTGAGAAATAATAGGAAGACTAGTTGCTCAAAATAATTTTTCTGATACTCGTCTTAAACTCAATACAATCCTTAAATATCTCTTCTGCATAATCATTTACGCATATTTATCCTGAATGCCGCTGGTATTAAAAATGATACCCTCTCAAGAAGGATCCATGCTGAGCCATGAAAGGTTGGGTTATCTCATGCCATCTCAGGTGACATGCATGGGGGTTGAACCTGGTGGCCATTTCAAGTGCATTGAGCGAGGTCAGTATAATGCAATTCAAATGCTTCGCATACATTTTGATTTGTACTTCCTTTTGCCGTGGAGAATCCTGAAATGAAACCTTTTGTGAGCTTGCTGGACTTCATGTTCCTATCAATGTCCTGTTGGACAGCTGAAACAGCTTAACTGAGTTTTTATGAACTTTGTACTCAAGGATTAGGTACTTTGCAATTTGTTTGCCTGTTTTTGATTACAAAGTCGTAGGTGGTAGCAAACCTCTTTCTCCTTACCGGGATTGAACTATAAAATAATTGTGAAGTGAGAGTTTATTACTGAAACATGGGCTAAAGACTCTTCAGGTCCAGATCTTGTTGAAGCGGTCCCTGAGGGCTACTGCTTAGCACGGCAGGACAGAATGGGCCGAGTTGATGGTGGGCTGGCTATCCTGTATAAAGACAGGTTTCAATGCCACACTATACCTGTCTCTGACCCCAAGGATGTGTTCCAAGTGCTATACTTTTCCCTGTCCGACTCTTCTAATCCCGAGTTCAATAGGATTCTGCTTTATCGTCCCCCCGGTCCCAGAGCAGATTTTGGGCTGAAATTGTTTCAGGTTTTGGAACCTTATTTTGGTCGCCAAAATCTCACTATTCTAGGTGATTTCAATTTTCACTTAGAGCTGCTGGAGGCCCATGACACTATCTCCCTGCTGGAAGTTATGTCAGCCTGTGGACTCACCCAATTGGTGAAAGGATCCACCCACCGAGCGGGGCACACGCTCGATGGGATTTTTTCTAACGATCAGAGGCTGACAGTAACCGACCCCTCCATCTTTCATGGTCGGATCATTTGGCCGTTCCCTTTAATCTGACCTATCCGATCCAGGACACTATTAGAAGGGTCCCGAGTACAATGGAAGTACGAAGGAATTTTAAAAACATCAGGGAAAACTCTTTCTATCCGTGGACATCTAGTCTGTCCACTACTCAGGAGATGGATGTTCCTTCAGCGGTTTCACAATACGAAAAGACCATCTCGGAGGGCCTGGATGAACTGGCTCCTGCTAGGTCCTGTTATTCAGCCAGGAAAAGACCTTCAGCCCCCTGGTTCTCAGAACAACTAAGGCTCCTTAGACAAGAAGTAAGGAGACAGGAGCGCCTATGGCATTCTAGCTGGGACCAAAAGGATAGAGAAGCCCACAAGATCCTGCTAAAAAGATACAAGCTGGAAGTGATTAAGACCAAACAAGAATACTTTACGGCCCTCACAGCCTCACTTTCATCTCCTAGAGAGCTCTTCAGGATTGTTGATTCTCTTACTTCTCTCCAGATCCCAGACCCTGTTGTTGCATCTCAGGAGCTCTGCAACAAGATAGCCTCCTTCTTTCAGTCCAAAATCTCGGACATTTACATTACCCTGGAGTCGCAAAGATCCTCTACCGCTGAGCCTCCGGTGCCCGCTGTCTTGGACTCTAATTTTGCAGAACTACCTCGGCTCGTGGGTCTGGAATCCTTTCCTCCTCTCTCTTGCCAGGATCTTGAGATTCTTCTTAACAAAACTAAATCTGGTTCTCCGCTAGATGTCTGTCCGCTAAAGATCCTCAAGCAGTTTAGAGAATCCCTCCTTCCCCCTTTGGTTGACATCATGAATAGGGCGATGAAGGAGGGCATTTTTCCCCAGCAGTGGAAAAATGCGGTGGTAAAACCACTGCTCAAGAAGCCCTCTCTTGACCCTGGGGTATTAACAAACTTTCGCCCCATCTCACTGCTCCCGGCTCCCGCGAAGATGTTAGAAGCCCATTTAAATAAACATCTTGCTGCCTTCGTGGAGAGTTCGGGTTGTTTGGATCTATCCCAGCATGGATTCGGGAGGGAACATAGCACCGAGTCTGCCCTCACCATAGTGCTTGATAACATCCGCACGCGGGTAGATGGGGGACAGACCTCCCTCCTGATCCTTTTAGACCTCACGGCTGCCTTCGATACCCTTTCTCCCTCGGTATTAACATCTTGACTGAAGGAGATTGGGGTTCGGGGGGCAGCCCTGGGGCTCCTTTCCTCTTTTCTTGATCATAGAGAGCAAAGGGTGATGCTGGGTCAGTTTCTATCTCCATCCCTGTCTGTGCAATGTGGGGTCCCTCAAGGGTCAACGCTTAGTCCTACCCTTTTTAACATTTATGTGACCCCCCTTGCCAGACTTATTAGATCTTTTGGGATGGAGGTAGTCACCTATGCGGATGACACCCAGATCCTCGTCTCTCTCTCCCAGTCAGTTACGTCGACTGCCGCCAACTTTAGATCTTGCATGGAGGCAGTCGGCCAATGGATGATTCACAATTCATTGAAACTGAACGGGGAGAAGACTGAGGTGATGGTGTTTGGAGGAAAGGAAGAGATTTGGTCAGCTGAGTGGTGGCCGGTCTCACTGGGTGCCTGCCCTGATCCTACCTCTTCAGCCAAAAACCTGGGGGTTATAATCGATCCTATCCTTAGCATGTGCCAACAGGTCAACAGGACTGTATCGACCTGTTGGGGTATCATCCATATACTAAGGAAAATCAGGCACTACCTTTCTTTGCAGGCAAGAAAGCAACTTGCCGTTGCCCTCCTGGGCTCTCGTCTGGACTATTGCAATGCGCTGTATGCTGGACTGAATAAAAGTCAGCTGCAGCGCTTGCAGGTGGTCCAGAACGCAGCAGCCAGATTTGTTCTCGATCTACCCCGACGTGCCTCTGCCACCTCTGCCCGGAAGCAGCTTCATTGGCTTCCTGTTGTGGACCGTATCCTTTTTAAGACCATGTGTATGGTCTATAAGGCCTTAGCTAAAACCAGCCCTACTGGCATTGGATCCATTTTGTCCCATTATAATCCTTGCAGGAACCTTCGTTCCTCAAACAGACTTCTTCTTTCTGTTCCTCGCATCCGGAAGACCAGATGGGGGGGGTAAAGCTTTTTCCAATCTGGCCCCTAAATGGTGGAATGCTCTCCCTCTTAAAGTAAGGTCTCTCCCCACTCCTCAAGCTTTTAGATCTGCCCTAAAGACCCACCTCTTTGTTCGCGCATACCTGTAGTGGTGCTTTGCAATTTTGATCTTTTTTGATAGGCGCCTTGACACCTTCGGGTTTAGTTTGCGCGATACAAATTGCATAATAAATAAATAAATAAGAGTTTGTTATAAATGTTTCCTGGTCCTAGATACCATGCACTGAACATCTGAAGATCCAAAACAATATCCTTTATAATGTATGAGTGTTTGATTTATATGCACACATTTAGTATTAATACTATTCATATATAATATTTTTCAGATTAATTTAGGCACACTAAAACTCGAAGAACATTAGCTGAAGAACAAGTCAGTTAACAAAAATGAATTGCTGTGCTTATTTATTAACCAGAATAAGTGCTACAATTTTATCATTGTAGAAAATTGGAGTATTATTTGAGGGAGTAAGAACCCACTTCAAATAATAATCACAATCCTAGCCAGGGTGAACTACAAAAGTCACTAAATAAAACTGTGCTTAACCCCCTGAAAGCTTGGCACAAAAGCAGTCAGGCTAAATTTAGAGATAATATTTAAAGTATTTATGAAGTACTTAAACAGTAATAAAGAGGAAACACACCACTTGAAAAATCCCGACCCAATGTTGAAAAATACAGTACGTTTTGGTAAATAAAATGACACCAAAATGACAAAAATTCAATAAGTAGAATCGGAGATATATATTTTTGAAGATTGAATTTCAAGTTCAAAGTGCAAACTGCAGTTATCTGGCCATGCTGTACAAGGTCAAGGTCAAATGTTAAGGCCAAACACAATAGAGCGCAGGTTCGATACAGGGACCAGGTTCATCCCGGTGGAACCTTTATCTTTTGACTTCGAATTTTTTATGAAGGAAAGGAGTTAGTCGACAAGTCATTGGCATGACAAGCTGCAAGCTGAATCTAAAGCAGTGCTCAATGACAGTAGGTTGCTGAGCTGCGGGGTCTGGGCATGGTCATAGATGAAGTTGGGAAAGCTTCAGGCAACTGAAGTCTGTGCCCTGGAAGGCCTCACAATTGATGAGTTGCTGCTTCACGCTGATCCGAATGAAGCCCTATACGTGGAGGTCCTGGTTTTCTGTTGGATCGTTGGAGGAAAAGTTGGCAAAACGTTCCTAGCTTTTGTAGTTTGGACTGGAGAAGTACACTCTAACACTAGCCAATGGTACAAGAACTGGGAGGCACCATTTGGAGGTAGGGCGCACTCCAACAGAGGCCAGCAGCAGAGTCCCGGGCAGGTCCAGTCAGAACTGGTCAGCTGTGCAGTTGCTTGAACAGGCCTCTGGAAGCTTGTTTTTTCCCTTTAGCTTTAAACAGCAGATCAGACAACTAACCCTTGGATTCACTTCTGGGGTCCAGGGTATAACACAAGTAGCTCCAGTCTTTCTTCAGGATTAAAACAGCAGGGAAGTCCTTATTCTGATTTTTACAGGTCCAGGAGTGTTATGATGGTCTACTGGAGAAGCCACGTTTAAGCCCAGTGCTAACCTGCATATTTGAGGAACTCCTGAATACTTCCTAACCAATAGGTAAAGTTCCCCGGGTGTACCTACCCAATTGTGCAGCATTTCTTGTGTGTTTTATTGTAAACTATCCCACAGTGTCCTTTGCCTACTAAATCCAACATTGCAGAACCCTTCTTCCCCGAGTCAGAGCTCCTGTGTCCATCCATATTATAATGGGTAAACCCTCCCTAATGGTGATTCAAAACCAGTTGTGGTTTGAAGCCACGCTGACTAGGAAGACAGAGGGGACAGACCTACTTGTGAGTTAAATCTGTCACTGGCAGGGAAGGCAATTACTGATGCTCAGGAAGTGGCTTGGCATCCCCCAGGCTATCCTGCTCAGGGAAGAAAAATAACTCATTTTGTTCACTGTCTTAGCGCAACACACATCTCACAACAGAGGAGCCTGCATGAAAATGACAAATTTCTAAACATGTCATTTTCAAAATAGTAGTAGAAAAACTGACTTTAACATTAAGGTGAATTTAAGATTACTATTTAAATAGGTTTGTGTATCATTTTCTAAACTGCTCCCAAAAAGAAATTAATCATTACAAATGGATATAATGTAATTCAATGTTTCACTATGGTAGAGCCAGCCTTACTAGAGTGAACAATGACTTTGGAGTCTGTTGACTGCCAGGACATGTAAAATCTTAAGTATACACATGTCTGGCATTTTAAATACAATGCACCACCCTGCTGCATGTAGGGCCTACCATAGGGGTGACTTATAAGTATTAAGAAGGAAAGTTTAGGCCTGGCAAAAGGTTTATTTTGGCAAGTTGAAATGACACTTTAAAACTGCCCATCCAGGACGCAATTACAGACCTGCAGCAATGTTTTACAGAGCTACTTTAGTGGGTGACACAGTGAGTCTTATACTGCAGTCCTCTATTAGCATTTCATTTACAAGCCCTGGGTACATGTAGTATCATATACTAGGGGCTAAATTAAATGTGCCAATGAGGTATATGCCAATTTTACCAGGTTAAAAAGGAAGAGCACAATGCACTTTACCACAGGTTAGCAGGAGTAAAGTACACAGAGTCCTATGGCCAAAACCGGTTCAACTATAAAAGGCAACAAAATATTGGGAAATATGACACAAAAGATGGTAATTTCCAACAAACTATGATTCAATTATGTTTTAGGATAAGAGACAGTGATTGCTAAACTGCTGGTGAAATCCTTAATTAGTTCAAGTAGAAGGGTAGTATCTCAGCTGGTGTTTCGCTCTTCCCAATTCCTGTTGCCTCCTGGACGTTGAGGTATTCATAACACTGAACGCATAGAGAGCAAGGTGTATGAGACTGAGAAGCTACTGACTCCTGACATTCAGGCTGACATGGTAAGTTATGACATAAATGTAGATAAGATTTGTGATCTAGTGACTATGTTGCCAAGTTAAGAATTGTTGGAAAACTGGATTGTAAGAAACTTGTGTGATTCTGAACTAATTGATTAATCTCCCTGTACCTCAAAAAAGGGAAAATGTGGTTATTAATGCATTTATAAATTATGTAATGTAATTGATCTCACATTGTTTCCAAATCCAAATCTTCCCTTCAGAATTAATGTATAACACTTTGGCCCACATGCATCAAAAGAAAAACCGGTTGCAAACGGGCAGATTCTCTGAATCTGCCCCTTTGCGACCGGTATTTTTGCATTTGGGATGCATCATCCCAAATGCAAAAATCGCAATTTAAGAAATCTGTAAATTGCGATTACTTAAATTGTGATTGCATTTAAGGAATCACAAATTGAGATTCCTGAAATGCAATGCACTAAAGTAAAACATTTAGGGCTAGATGTAGGTAATTTACAATTACCGATTCGAAAATTCCGAATTTTACCGATTCAGTATTTTCGAATCGGTAATTGCAATGTAGATAAAAATTCGGTAACAAATACCGAATCAGTAAGATTCGGTATTTACCAAATCTGTATTTACCGATTCGGTATTTGCCATTGATTCCTATGACCCTGGAGACCTATAGGAATGAATGTCAATTACCAAATCGGTAATTACAGATTCGGTAAAATTGTGAATTAGTCAAGGGTGGCAGGGTGTCACTTTGACACCCTGTTGCACCCCTGATTAGTGTTGGTGTGCACATGTGGCATACATACATGCCCTAAGGGCATGTATGTCTGTCACATGGCACAGGTGTAAATGCACATTTATGCATTTACATAGGAATTCCTTATTTACCACCAACTAATAGTTGGTGGTAAATAACGAATTCTTAAAGGCCAGAAGCACTCTGTTAAGTGCTTCCTACATCTTATTTACCGATTCGGTAAATTCCGAATCGGTAAATGTTGATTCGGTATTTACCGAATCAGTAAATACCGATTCGGTAAATACCGAATCAACATTTACCGATTCGGAATTTAACGAAAAGGCTTTTACTGGTCGGTAACGGCCGATTTTGGCGGTTACCGACTGGTAAAAGCCTACCTACATCTGGCCCTTAGTGATTTCACTAATAGCAGTCTCAAATTACCGTCAATTTGTACTTGATGGTAATCTGCAAAAGCTTTGAAAAATGCACCAAAGTGCATTATTCAAATCTCCATTTTACACACACACACATGCCCTTGGGGCATGTTTGTTTGTAGCATGTACTCATATGGCGATTTCAGGGGTGTAAGAGGATATCCTTTTGGAACCCATGCGCTCTTGCAATTGCATGCGCAATTTGCGGGTACCTATTGGGTACTCGCAAATTGCGAATGAAATTCCCATTCATTGCTATGGGCCTGTAGGGCCATAGGAATGGATGGAAAGACATTCCTTAATTGCGACTCGCAATTTGCAAGTCGTAATTAAGGAATGTTTAGAAATTGCAATTTGTTTAGTGATTTCTACATGCATAGGCTTTTGCGATTCCTTAATTGCGATTCTTAACACCTTCCATGCTCATGACGAGCTCAGCTCGTCATGCAGTACACAGCTCGTGTGCTCATGATGAGCTGAGTTCGTCATGAACAATTGGATTCAAGGAAGTGCAGCATCCGGGATGAATTGCTGTAGTATTGAAGGTGTTAATAATCGCAATTAAGGACTTGCAGATGCCTACCTTGATGCATGTGCCCTTTGTTACTTCCTAGCTAGTTTGCACTATATAAATACCCAGAGATACATATTTTAGATACAAGGAACAACTCATCATTTTTTTATATTTTGGCTTTGCACAATTAATTTTGCTTTTCATTTTTTATAATGTTATTTCTTGAGAAATCCAGTAATGCCATTTTTTGTCCCAAGACTTCAAATGGTTTCAAGTTGAGACACTAACATTTTATCTTCACTAGAACATACAGGTCATTTTTCAACATATATTTAGACATTTAGACACCGGAATTATTATTATACTTCAATATCTACTGCTATAAAATGGCTATTTCCCTTACTGAGAAAGGCACTTGTTCATTTTCTGAGAAGATAATGCTTAGAGTCAGTGCTGTCCTTGGCAGATGACAGTAGAGCGATTACTTTCTTCCCATAAAACACATTAAGCACATGATTTTTTCTATAAATGCTGTTGGGTTCAGTGACACACAATATAATCTGTGTGCTGTAATAATACATAAATCTCTCACATTTTGATGACTGTGAGCAGGACCAGTTTGCAAATTATATTTTAAATCGCTCTTCTTCAAAGCCTTCGTGATAGAAGGGACATTTTTTTTTTTAAAGTTTCAAAAGATTGTACTAACTTCTTTAGTGGAAAGCTTGATACTTATTATTAGCGGAGGTTAATCATAAAAAAGGAATCATTTTACTGTGCGCTTTTTTCCTAACATTTTGAGAAAAGTGTAATGAGAAGGAGCTTGTTTTACATGCTGTGCTTAACAAATATTAATAACATGGGTAGGTATAGCTAGGACCATATTTCCACGGCAAAATCATTTTTTGTTTTGCTTATAACTTTGGAACCGTTTCATGAATCTTCACGAAAATTCAAAAAAAAAAGTCTCATTCACCTCAGTTCCTTCCTGCAAAATTTCATAGTGACACTTCTGAGGTGGCTGAGAAAAAGATGAGGGCCCAAAACACATTATCCCTATCCATTTTTCCTTAGGAAAATTGATCAGCAATATTACTGCTGGACGGAATTATGCCAAATTTTGTAGAAAGCTAGATCTTGGTCCAGAAAGCATGCTTTTCATGATTTGGTTTAAATCTGTTTGGTAGTTTTGAGAAATTAAGGCTCAAAAGCTATGCATATTTAAAGTTTAAGAGGATCTGCAAAGACAACAGATCTGAAGATAATATCTGATTGGCTGCCACCACATAAACAAAGATGTTGTAGCAGCCATTTTTGGACGCAGGAATTGAGTTTCCTGTCCGTGAAATACCAATTTTTTTCAGAGTTTTATAGAGCGCAAACTTGACCCAAAGGTATTGGGTATCAGAGCGCTTTACACGAGCATCAGTTGTGTTACACAAGGACACATTCTTTACACAAGGACACATTCTTTTTTTTTTGTTAGGCATGGGGAGAAAAAGTGATTTGCCAGAATCACAGAATATTGAGAGTTGCTGTGGAGACTCGCACCTAGTTCCCCAGATTTGAGGTCGAACACCTTAGCCGTTAGACCACATCCTCTCACCTATAAAAGAAAAACAAATAAGGGGGCAGTGTGGGGATACCCTGCTTCACCAAGTTCTGGTGCCCCTACAGGGGCAAAAATGGATTTTCCTTCAATTTTACCACAAGTTTGTAGAGGATCCAGGGATACACTGTAAAATAAAAAAAGTGAAGACTCCTGCACTTTTAAAAAGAAAACCCATGAGGTGAGGCCAGTTCCCAGGGAGGTGGAAACATGTATTTGTTGAGTGGGGCTTGTACCCCGGCCCCTAAGCCTCTATGAGGCCCCAGGAGCCACATACCCAGGGGCAGATTTTTTGAATTAGAGAAGGGGGTGCAGCCCCATCCCAAAGCCTCTCTGAAGCCCGATGATCCCCTTCCCCAGGACAACTTTATTCATAATTAAGGGAGGGGCACAGTTCCCTTCCCAAGCCCCTATGAGGCCCCAGGGACCCCATTCCCTGGGGTCTTTTTAAAATTTTGGGGAGGGTGGCACATGCCCCCTCACGAGCCTCAATGAGGCCGTGAGGACCCCAAGCCCCCAGGCTGATATGAATGATTAGGGAAGGGTGAATTATGTTCTAACATTTTTTCTATGTCTAGCATTGGGGTGGTACAGAGGGTTGTCTACAGCGCCTAGCAGAAGGTGTCTTTTCAGGTTCAAATGTATGCCTAAAATAGAGGGTCATGTGAAATCTTTAAGAGGGAAATCCCATTAACATGGATAGAAAGTTGGCCACAAGTGCAGTGTGCTGAATTACTTCAAGTCCACAAACTCTATATGACGGTATAACAATGATTGCAAGATGTCATCAGTGATCATTGATTTCAATTGAGATGTCATCAGTGACGTCATCAATGATGTCATTTAATATGCTACAAGTGATGCAATATAAGAGGTCATAAGCTGTGTTTGAAAGAGCAAGTTATAAATTAGCCTACTGAACTATAACTAACAGATTTCAGTGATTTTGGGTTGTGTACATATGTTATGGTGCTCTCTCAAGTGTGTCCATCGCTTTGACAAAATGTTCTTGTTGGTCTCACCTAAAGAGACCATCTAGTGATATTTGTTGTAGTATGCGGTGGAATATTGCATAGTGTAGTGTAGTCTTCTTCAGCTTGTGTCCATCGCTTTGACAAAAAGTTCCTGTTGGTCTCACATATAATGTCTGTGTCTGGGGCCGGTATAGTGAGGTTCATGCGGTTCAAGAGGTGCAACATTTGTGCATTGATCTTGAATCCTGATACTGCACCAAATATTTCCACTTCTAGGACAAGATTTGACAGAGAGCGGAGGGGGTCCACCACTAACACCATCACGTCATCCACATATAATTCCAATTTGTTGTCCCTACCGCCCATCCTTACTCCCACTATCTCCACGTTTACCCTATTCGTTCTGTGAATTGCTCCATATATAGTGTGAATAGGAGCAGGGACAGTATTGCAGGGTTCCTCGTTTGATGCATAAAGGCTGCAATATTGTCCCATTCACCCGCACTCTTGCCCGAGGCTTTGCGTACCCCACTGAGATATATCCTATAAATCTAGGTCCTAAGCACACCACCCGTAGGACAGATTTTAGGTATGGCCAATGCACTCTATTGAATGCCTTTTCCGCATCCATAGATAACAAGAGTGCTGGCGTCTTAGTCCATTGGACCTTGTCTAATAGATGGCATAGTCTCTTTGTGTTGGCACTGCAATTGCTCTCCGGAATAAACCCGGCCATATCCGGGTCAATGAGACCCTGCAACATTGGGGCTAGGCGCGAAGCAAGAATCAAAGTAAAAATCTTTGCATCTACATTAAGTAATGAGACAGGTCTATATGCTGCGCATTGAGTTGGTCATGCTTGGGTATGACCATAATGGTAGCTAATCTCATTGTATCTGTCAGGGTGCCGGTTTCGCTAAAGGAATCATATAGCTGAGTAAGGATCGAGGACAACACTGGGGCAAACAGTTTGTAAAATTCTGGGTGGTGCCCATCATGCCCTGGCGCCTTCCCAGCCGGTAGGTGGGATATCGCAGTAAGTGCCTCATTGATATGTACGTCTTTCACTAGGGATAGGGCATTTTGGTGGTTCAGCCTATCAATTGGTGTGTGATTCAGATAGGCTTCTATGTTGGCATCTGAGTTATCCTCCGCTGCATATATTTACCCGTAAAAGTGTTGAAACTCCTGCACTATCCGTTCATCCTGTTCAAATCTATGCCCATGGGCATTTACAATAGCTCTCACCCTCTGGCTATTCGTTCGTGCCTGGACTCTCTGGGTCAGCAGGTCACCAGCCTTGTTCCCTTCCACATAATATTTCTGTTTGAATCACAATAGGGTATATTCAGCCTTATCCATATCCAGGGCCTTAAGCTCCTTTCAAGCTATAGTAAGAGTGTGGCATGTTTGGTGTGTCCTGATCTTTTCTACATTTTCTCTAGTTCTTTGACCCTCCACCCCAGTGTACTCTGTTTCACATGTCTCTTTTTGTTGAAGTGTTCTACAATGCTTATAATGTGCCCCTGTATAACCATCATTAAAGTGTCCCATAAGAGCGCCATTGGGGTATCAGATGTATAATTTATTTCCAAGAAGGCCTTCAGTGCTTCTGTAATCTCAGCTAGCACTGTTTTATACGTAGATATTTTGAGATTAAGTCTACAAGCGAGGTGTCTGTGACTGGACGTGGGTACGTTCAGGTTGATATAAACAGGGGAATGGTCTAACAGCGCCACTACTCCAATGTCTACCTCACATATACAGGAGCCTGTGGTGAGCAAATGGTCAATTCATGCTTGAGTGTGATGTGCTGCTGAATAGTGGGAATAGGATTTCTCTGTCGGTGTTGTTTGCGCCAGGTGTCTATAAGGTTGTGTATGGCTAGTTGGCATTGGCCTTGTGCTGATAATGCGCCTGTTTTACCCACCCTCTGTGCCGAATGGTCCAATGTTGCATCCATGACCAGATTAAAGTCGCCACCTATGAGCATGTGCGTATCTGTGGTTGTCATCACCCGTCCTATTGCATCTAGGACAAAGGGTTCTTGTCATTCGTTGGGAGTGTAGATATTCGCAATAGTCATGGAGTGGGCCCCTTATGTGATATACAAGTGAAAGGAAGGGCTCCAATATTTTTGCTTGTGTGCTAGTGATTTTACCCTCGAAATGTGTGCCCAAAAGGATCGCTACCCCTGCCTTTAACCCCTTTCCAGTGGAAAAATACTAGTGGTCGAACCAGTGAGATCTCAGTCGTCACCGGTCCGCTGGAATCAGATACGTTTCTTACAATAGGCATATATTACGTTTAGAACCTTTTAGCATAAACAAAAGTGCTATCCGCTTAGCTGCGGCGTTAAGCCCTCTCATTATAATTGATTATTCTGAGTATCTCTCAGTTGAGTGTGTTGTGTTCGTGCTAGGTCAAAGGATAGCCATCTTGAGCCATCCCAGTGGAACTGAGGCAATAAGTAGTCCCCAGTGAGCCCCAACCAAAAAAGTTGAAAACTGTCAGTAAAAGAAAGAAAAAAAGGTAGAAAACAAACTCTAATCAATACTCATCAGAGACTGGACATCAATTCCCAATCCAAATCGTTCACCACATGAGAAACGGGGTACATGGTATCGGTGGTGCATCGCAGAGGTCATCTGAATCCTCAGTCAGTGCACCCCGCCGTCCAGCCTGTCATCTAACGGCTCAAAGTGGAGTTGCGCCCTTGGGTGTGCCGATTCTTTGTATTGTATGAAAAGTGTGATTCATAGTACCATCAGACACGATGTCCCGCCTGCACACTTTTCAAAAGTTTTTGGGGGATTCTAAAGTGTGAGTTTCTTTTGAAAAACACAAAACTAATGAGCCTCACACCCTGGGAGTTTTCTGCCAGGATCATTTATGTTACTTTCCTGTTGCAGTTTTTTTCTTGCAGTCACAGACAGGAACCAAAAGGCCTTATTACTCCATCGAGCCACTGAAGGAAGTATTCCACTGAAAGAGAGAATACATGCTGCATCAATTAAATACTTAAGCTCTGTCCATCTCAAATTAGGCTTTGTGCACAGGGTTTCCAAGGAGTTGAACTCCAATGTTCTTCTCCAGATGAAAGAGAGAAAAGAAACGATGTCTCTAGATGTCAACTTTTTGAGCTGCCCCACCTGGCTGAGAAGCATGCTGTCTCTCTAGGATGCACCGTTTACCATTTTAATGCCTATGCTGGTGTGCTCAGTTTGATTATCAGTTTTTTAGAGAGTGTGTTAGGAAGCAGTGGAGAGTTACTTTAGCTAAGAAGTATGATTTTCCTTTGTCACCTAGTCCAGTTATCACACTGACCATTTGAAAGAAGACCCGTCTACCTCAGTCATGATCAGTGGATAAATAAGCCACAAAGTCAGTTTTCGGTTCACTTTCTGAAGGTGCCTCTCACCCCTTCAGTATGCTTAGCAGCAATCGACTTTTCAGACACTCTGAATGGTGGTTCCAAAGGGTTTCCTGTGGTTTGATCTCAAATTTCTTTCTTAGGATGCAAAAGAGGGAAGTAAAGATCTCTCAAAATGTCAAATTTCGGAGCTTCTACATACTAGACTATGAACCACTCTGACTTAGTAGAATGTGCAGTTTCATAACCTTAAAGCCTAACACCAATCTTGAAAATAGGAAGCTACATGAGGTCCTTGCAGCAAGCTTTCTCTGTTTAATTTGTTTTGGTGAATCTGGAGTAAAGGCGAGACGTAAAAAGATACTACTGCTGCTACATCGGAAAGACCTTGGCCTCATCACATGTATCATTCCAGGACACCTTAAAGGAGCCACCAATGGCAGAATCTCTAAGAGAATACTTTTAAGACTGATTGACGTGTGCACAGCTATTGTTAACTTAAATCTAGGAAAGTTGCTGAGTTTAAACAGGTGCTCCTAACTTGTCATCTTCTACCCTAAAGACGAGTGCTTAATATCACTGGTAGTGCTGTCAATTGAAAATTGATGGCATCCCTTAGGGCACACTCATGTTCGGGGTAATTATCCTCCGTGGTAATTATCCTTCATGGAACATTGCACGGACGAGAACTCAGCCTTTAAACTATAGCGGAAACCTCACGGCGTCTCCTCTTATGCTCCCAGACGAAGGGTACTGACCCGAAATGCATTGGAGCTGGAGAATACATAAGTTGAAAATGGAAAAACTTTATTGATTTATGTGAAGTAACATGCATCAAAGGACAAAAAGTAAATAAACGATTTCTTCAAGTCCCACAAGAGTAAACATTTCTTTAAAGATACACGAGGATATATACCCCGAACCTTATGTTCGGGGTATATATCCTCCATGCATCTTTAAAGAAATGTTTACTCTTGTGGGACTTGAAGAAATCGTTTATTTACTTTTTGTCCTTTGATGCATGTTACTTCACATAAATCAATAAAGTTTTTCCATTTTCAACTTATGTATTCTCCAGCTCCAATGCATTTCGGGTCAGTACCCTTCGTCTGGGAGCATAAGAGGAGACGCCGTGAGGTTGCCCTAAGGGCACACTCATGTTCGGGGTATATATCCTACCAGTGAGAATCTCTAAGAGAACACATTTTATTCAAAGTGCCTGTTCCCTCTCAGTGCAGGAAACCTGGAGATCCCATTTCCCCAGCACACAGTGTACCATACACACTCACTAACACTATTCTTTCCCTGCTGACACCTACTGTACCATTCTACAGGACAAATAAGACCAACTGAAAAGGTTTGACTTGCTTTTGAATCATCTAATGCTGCTAGTCTGCCAGTTAGCAAAACCCATTCCTTCAACCAGGCCTTATTCCTTTATTGTGATTTAATCAACCTTCCATCTGCATCATGTTTGCTCTCCCAATCACAGTGCCTGTTGCTTCATCACTGAGCTGGGGACCAGAATGCTCCTCACACACTCTGGGACCTGTCAATGGACTCAGTGACTGCTGGTGTTTCCAAATTTTATAAACTCAGATTAACTTCACACTTCAGGAATATTATAATTTCTTACAAGGACTTGTACATGGCTTAGCACACTGTAGTACTAACCTTTGCCTCCCCGCAAGTGGAGACAATAAATCATGTTGTTTGTTTGTTCCATACATCCTTTCCCCACTTGATCTTCCTATAACACTTGTCCTACTGGTTTGTTCCATAACTGTTTATTGTGCCAGCGTTGCCTTGCTTTTGAAGTGTCTGCTGGTTTGTTGTGGTGGTTTTCAAGTAAGGATTTGTGGCATCATATTCAATGGAATATTCAACTAGAACTCAATGGGTATAGTGCTTTCAAATAGGACCAAAGCCTCACGGTGAGACATTATGCCTTGTCACCCTGTATACAGAACACATGTTTCTTTCCTGGGGCGGATTTACTCAGGTTTATTAAAATAAGGCTTCTAATTTAAAAGCTAATGTGCAACCACTTATTAAAAAAAGATGCCCTATGACCACTCAGCACCCAAAATGATACAGCAAATTATATTGAACCAGAATGTATTATAAGCAAAAGTTCAATATGGAGGTCGGAGTTAGAAGGTGACTGGTGAGCAGACCTGATGCTCTTTAACTTATAATTTCTTATAAATATTTATCTGAAAACATTGCCTGATGATGAGCCTGTGTAGAGGTAGGATCCACCCCATATCCTCTTCATAATGTAATGTATTATCATGTTTTGTTAGGTCATGCTGTGTTATGTTGTGCGGTTTTTGCATGCAGTAGTGTACCTCACTTCCATGACCTTCTCCAGATGTAGGTTCTAACGGGCACATGCATCATTGTCAATTGCATTCGCAAACGGTGCGAATCACAATTTTCGGCCGTTTGGGAATGCAATTGACAAAATTAGGATGCATCATGTTTTTCGCAATTTTAGAAATCGCAATCATGTTGCGATTTCTAAAATTGCGATTGCATTTAAGAAATCGCAATTTGAGATTTCTTAAATGCAATGCATGAACATTTTAAATTTGCGAATTGGCAAATAGGGAGAGGTAAATTACCATCAAGTTGACCTTCATGGTAATGTGCGAAAACTTTCAAGAATGCCCAAAAGTGCATTTTTGAAAGTTTCATTTTACACACACACATGCCCTTGGGGCATGTGTGTGTGAAAAATGTACTTAAAGTTATATTTCAGGGGTGCACGGTGGGTCCTTTGGACCCCCCCCTGCACCCTTGAAATTGCATTTTGAATTTGCGATTCGCAAATTGAAAATGACTTCCCATTCATTCCTATGGGCCTCTAGGTCCATTGGAATCAATGGGAAGGGATTCCTTAATTGCGATTCGCAAATTGTGAATCGCAATTAAAGAAATTTAAGAAATCGCCCAAAAATTGCGATTTCTTGGTGCATAGCCGTTTGCGATTTCTTAATTGCGATTCCTTAATCTTCACAATTAAGAAATCGCAAACATCAACAATGATGCATGTGGCCGTAAGTCCTGACTGACAAGTAGCCTCTGACTGTGATTTGCCAGGCATGGGTTTCTTTGAAGGCGAGAGAGAATCAAATGCTCTTTTGTAGCTTTTGCAAATGTAGTGGTTTTAAAAGTGTAGACTTTACTTACAGGCAACACTTACAACAGTTCATGGTAAGATTTCAATGCTCATGAGGGTCGTGCAAATATCATAAAATGTTGACACATGCAAAAATAATTTGATATTAAAAGTAATCACAAAAGTTGTCTTCTATTCTTGGTGAATTATTTGCTCATCAAGTGTCAGAGACATCTTATTTCTTAATGACCTCGCTCTCTTAACCAGTCTTGCCCACTGAAAAATGGCCGTTTTTCCTTCAACTTTTCTTGACATTACAGGTCAAACTCTCATGAAAACATACTATGATTTGGGAGAATTTGGCGCTTAATAGAAATTATGTTGAAAATAAATATACCATATGGCTGATTCCCGAAGCCTTTTTTTGCAAATGCAAGCACCTCTACAAAAAATGAGAACGATTCACAAATGCAAAAAATTCACAGCACGTATGTGCATATCACATATTCATGCCCAACCTTCATGCATGTTATTTATTTTGTCTGAAGTTAATAAACACAAAACAGACTGTTTCTAAAAGGCATTTTAACATCGTGTTTTTGATGAAGGAATTTAGAAAACATTGTTATTGGAATTAATCAATTGCTGGCCTTTGGGGGAATTCTCTGACAGTTTCTGAATCAATGTCTTTGAATATTTAAACATACCCTACTGATCTGAAAATCAAGTAGATGCAGAAAAAGACAATTATTAGATTGTTATGAACATCAAGCAAACCAAACTTGCACTGAGATAATCCATTCTTTGCTCCGTAGCCGTAGAACCCTTGGAGTGTGACCAATATTTTATGTGGACCAAAAAAACAGTTTTTGAAAGGGGCTATAAATAAAATTAAACTAACCCTTGATCAACAAGTAAACATTTACTCTTGTCTAATTATATTAGGCAGCACAAGTAGCCTTATGCAATTGGGTTAAATTTGTTATTGTGAGCTTTAAGAGCATTAACTTGTGCGAATACAGTAGTTTTCCATCATCAGAAAAGAAACAAGTAACAAGGAGGCAGATTTACTAACATTTAATGAAACGCAGCAACCAAACTTGCTGCTTTGTGACGCGAGAGGGCAGAATAGCACTATATCTACTAAGATATGGTACAGTTTCTCACTGTCCCTATGCTGGTGCACTTTAGGCAGTCTTGCACTATGCACAAACCCTTGAACTAAAGTGCAAGGGATTGTGCACGAAATATATAGTATAGGTTTTGTACTGGAAAGGTACTATTCTAGATCAAAACACTGTTTATCCATAGTTTAATATCTTTACAAGTTTGTATGTTCGCTGTGCGCCTGCCTCACGACAGCACCATTTTCTCATCCAATTTCCTTTTTTACCAATGATATCAGATGTGCATTTGCCTCAAACCCCTAGGTTGGTTGCAATTTATGATGCAGTGTACGTCCCTTGGACACAAAGTTTCGCACAGTGCTATTTTGCATTATTTAGGACTGCTTTTCGTCACAAAGCTAATTTTGTACATCTCAAATCTCATTTCAACACTCCGCCAGTTTGCTTCACTTTTGTGACACAAACCCTGCGCAAAGTCTTAAAGTTGTAAATATGCCCCCAAACTTTGAAATATGACATGCAGTCCTGATTGTCCTCTCCAGTCTGGATATTATGTATAAAAAAATTAGATAGCAATGTATAGTAATTTGAAGGAATAAGGCATCATTTCATTAACTTTTGTTGCATCTTCTTATGGTCATTTTTCGCCATAAAGTGTGACTCAAAGTGCCTTACGGTTCCTCTTCAGTCATACATCATTCTATTTTCTCACCCATTTTTCTGTTATGATTTTCAACAGATTTTCATGTAAAGTAACCATAACTTACTAATCTTACTAATGGCAGATATGAGAGATTTATTTTATATGTTCTTTATTTAACAATTGTGGTCATTATTACTGTGTATTCCGGTTTAAAAAATAAAAAAAACCTCTAATAAAAACAATGGAAGTAGTCAAAATGATATGATACAAAGGCAAGATTGCTAGTGAAATTGTAATCCATTTTGGTCAGACTACCAACAAAGCACAACATAGTGGATGTGAAGCAATAATATGAAATGAATTCCATGTGGGCTTAATGTAACATTATAGTAAAATATAAACAAACTTCCTTTTGTCTTCTGATTTCATACTTTGTACTAGACCCGAAATCAGAGCAATTGTGAAGGAATCAATACAGATATCCAAAAAATGGTTCATCTATTGCTCATTTTTCCAACAAAAACATCAATCAGCCTCATCCTTTATGAATCTCTCTGATGCAGACCATGAGCATTGTTTTAAAGACATAACTGCATCAAGACCACATTGCTTTGAATGAGGTAAGAGAAAAGGCCTGGCACATGAATGGTTAAATGCACTCACACTCGGATCTGTACTGTTTCTTTATTAACAACACCCCATACAAAAGTGGCAGACACATGGGTGCATGTGCCTAACTGTTAATATATACAGATACGTTACACAAATATTTTACCCTCATTTTTAATATTTGTATTTTTTTCATGGCACCTGAAATATTGTAATATCAGATGGTCTATCAAACTATGCGAATTTACACAAGTTAATAGTCATTACCCCAAACAGTATTATGTTCTAATTACTAAGAACAGATCAAGCTTCCTCTAAACTTAGAGGCTGACCCTCTGGGCACAACAGTGATCGCTAATCAGCGATTATATTATTATCCGTCAAATAAATATCCAAATAAGTACTCCTTAAGTTGAATTAAACTGTAAATGTATTCAGAGATATATCATATGCTTCTTCTTCTGTGCATTGAATCTCTTCTTCATAAATTTATGTACAATATTTATATGGCATTACCAATGCATTTCATGCACAGATGTGCACTTCTTCAGGGGTATCTCTAAATCAAAAAAACAATGACTCTCATGAGGATAATATACAATACTTTGTTTGAGGTTAATAACGTGACCAGATTTAATCTGTGACATACTTTCGGCATGCAGCGTCTGATGCGAGAGATTGGGCACTAAAAGATCAATTCATGTTAATACATTTGTGAGGCTGACCTTAGATCGATCTAAGAAAGTTATCGTCTTTAAATGTGAAGGTTGTGAAGAAATAGTAATATTCGTGAGTTGTGCAAAAATTATCATTACTAACAGGTCGCGTGATGGTGGGTCTACCGCGTTGTGAGCACGAGAGTGATCCGACCAAATAATAGTAATAAAGTGCACGAGGTGAAAAGATTTCCGTGTATTGGTGTTGTCAAATAAAAATGAATGGGGGGTAACAGAGCTTCTTACCTGCCGTTCAATGTTGTATAGCACATGTGCTGTTAGTCCGTGGCGTTCGTGTCGGGATCGTGAATCAACCGGCATTCATGTTAGTATGATTGTTTGGAACTAGAAGTAGGACTCTACTCTTCCGGTTCCTCAAACCGGCGCCACCTTGGAATGGTGTAGGTATAGCTGTGAGTGTGTTTAGTTAGTAAGCGACTATGATGTTCTATGTGACGCCAAAGGTGCTAAAAGCCTAATCAATCAACGTACTTAAGTGCGTTAATAATGAGCTATTATGTCCTTATTAGAGGAGGACCAAAATGTATATTGTTAGGTAAAATTCCAAAAGAACAGTCAAAATACAAAACGAAATGAGAACAAAAAGAAAAAGCAATGAAAAATCTTCGTGAATCCATAGTTATCAATGGAGTGTTCCAAATCATGAAAAATATTCATCTGAGTGAATGGTCAGTCTTGTGTGGTATATGCCAGTCTTTATAGATAGCAGGCGAATTTCAGGCGGTCATTGAGTCCGTTCGGTTTCATCGAGTTTAATAAATAAATCCAATGATTTTCTCTCTGTAGTAAGGTTCTGTTGATATCTCAACCAGGAAGTCTCTCTATCACTTACAGCACAGCAAATTTAAGTTGAGATATGTTATGAGGTCTTTCATTGAAATGTGTAGCAACAGTGGACTTGGTATTATTGGTTCTTATATTGCTTTTGTGTTCTGATACACGTGTCTTGATTTTCCTGGTTGTTTTGCCCACGTATACTAGTCCGCATGGACATTTTAATAAGTAAATCACATTGGTTGAATCACATGTGGCTCTGGTTTTCAATTTAATTGGTGTTCCTCTCATGGGGTGTGTGATGGTATTCCCTCTTATGATGTTATTACAGTTACTGCAATTATAGCAGGGGATTGTCCCCTCATGATTATTCATCGCTGTATCAGTTGGATTATTTTGTAGGTCTTGAATATTTTTGCTTCTGGTGTAACCAAATGTTGGTTGTTTAGCAATGATCTCTTTGAATCAGGTTACCCCGTGAGTAATGGCCAATGTGTTTTGATAATCGTTTGTATTGTTGACTATGAGTCGAATATTTCGATACAATTACTGTTTTCAATGATTTTGTCTTTGGTGTCTGTTTGAGTAGATCATTTCTTGTTTTTGGTGTACGTTTTTTTTAAGCTTGTTCAAGAATTGGTTTAGGGTATCCTCGTTCCTCGAACCTAGAGATCATGTTTTGAGTTTGAATTTGTAATCCTCTTGGATCTGACACTATGAGTTTCACTCTGTACAATTGAGATATTGGTAAATTGTTTTTTAAAGGTAATTGGTGGAAGCTTTGATAATGAAGTAGATTGTTCCGATCTGTAGGTTTTTGTATAAGGTAGTTTCAATTTTATTGCCTTTGCGGGTCAATAGTACGTCCAAGTATGCAATTGAAGAGTTGTAAATGAGATATGTAAATTGATTCCGTTCATTGATGGTATTGAGTTGTTCCAATGTTGTTAGAAGATCTTGATGAGTTCCCTGCCACAGTACAAAGATGTCATCTATGAATCTGAGAAATATCAGTGCATTTTTCTTCCAGGATTCTTGATTGAGGATGTATTTATTCTCAAAGATATTCTTAAAGGTATTAGCATATACTGGGGCAGCACAATTGCCCATTGAAATGCCAGTGAGCTGTAACTAATGTTCGTTGTCCCATTTGAAGTAGCTTTGGTACAAGGTGAAAGCCAATAATTCCATAAGGAACACTTGGAAGTTGTGATCTAGCTCAGAGGACATGAGAACCTCCTGAACCGCCTCTATTCCAAGGTTGTGGGGGATGGAAGTGTAGAGTGATTTTATGTCAATTGTGCACATCCAGATTTCTTAGTTGTCTGTAAGTTGGATTGATGTGATTTTCATCAACAAGCATCACTCGCTAATTACCGGCAAGCCCACAGACTCTGCATGCCAAAAGTATGTCACAGATTAAATCTGGTCACGTTATTAACCTCGAACAAAGTATTGTATATTATCCTCATGAGAGTCATTGGTTTTTGATTTAGAGATTCCCCTGAAGAAGTGCACATCTGTGCATGAAATGCATTGGGAATGCCATATAAATATTGTACAAAATTTATGAAGAAGAGATTTATTGCACAGAAGAAGAAGTATATGATATATCTCTGAATACATTTACAGTTTAATTCAACTTAAGGAGTACTTATTTGGATATTTATCTGACAGATAATGATATAATCGCTGATTAGCGATCACTGTTGTGCCTAGAGGGTCATCCTCTAAGTTTAGAGGAGGCTTGATTTGATCTTTAACTTTCACACTCCAAGAGGCAGAGAGTGATACCTCAGGTGCATACTCCAAAGTCAATCCAGAACATAAGACAAGCCTGTGCGCATCCAAACACTACGCATTTCTAATTACTAAGAACCCATCTGCCAACTAAGGCTTCAGTAGCAATATATGTAGGTTTTTGCAAATGCCACCTGCCACCTAATACATTCAAAATACCAAGTGCAGTACCAATTACCAAAGGCCCATTTATATCAATTGCTATGCGATAGAAAAAATGGCTAGAAAATGGTGTTTGCAGTGTACAAGACTCACCTTCATAAGTCCCACTTTCCAGAAGAGCCCCGCTTTTCTCTAATTCCATAAAGTCGTCAACCGTGATGAAATTGTAATCCACACCAGGCACTTCTCCCTCTTTGGGTAATCTTGTGGTGCCTGGGAAGAAAAACATGTTTTTGTCAAGGACTGGAATCCCCTATAAACATCAAGATTCGTATCTCTTTTCGAAGACTCGACAAGCATTGACGCCCTGGTTGAAGTCAAGAGGCAAAACAAACGTAAAAAATAATTTTGAAGTGACTCCCCGTTTTCTACAAATGAGAAACAAAACTACACACTTAATTTCCTGTGCGAAAAGGAAACCATAGAAGAGACAATAGTAGGGTTTAACAGTATCCTAATGTTCCCCTTAACTAGCAGTACAAGAAAATGCCCAAGTTCTGTATGCTTTTTACTATGTCACTTATTTTGAGAAGAAATGTACTTAGTTCTAGTAACGAGTCACTGAATCTGCCAAGTGGCAACTACTTCAGAAAGGCTTAGAAAATGGATTCTAATATATACAATTCTGTTAGTTATGTAGTGAACAAATGTTGACAAATTATGCATAGAAATCAAGCACATCAGATCCTGGAAAAACACTGCAAACTAGATCCACCACTTCAAAGTAAGTTCAAAATGTCAATATTTTAATGAGGACGTGTAAACATGCAAACGATTGATACTCAACATATATCATGTTGCCTGTATCTGTGTGAAGTACATCTCTCGTGGAAGGGCACCTCTTGAAAAAGATGAATAGTTTTCCGAGAAAATAAACCAATAACAAGCCCTTCCCATATGAGGTGGGTCTGCCAGTAACAAACATTGTTCCAAAAAAAGGTAAGTATGAAGATTTATGGTGAAAATAAAATACTTTCTATTTATGATAAAAAATATATATTGTCTATGTTATGCATCTTCGCCTTCCTTTGCTGTATTTGATAAAAACACAAGCCCTTTTTAAAAAAAAGTAATCCCTGCTAGAAGTGCTCTTTTTGTGAAGAAACAACAGTTGCAGGCTTGCTTTTATAAATGGACTCCTAATCCTCCTAATGTTCATCAAGTTCACATTTTACAAAAAAACATTTATTTCTCACAACAAATTTTATAGGGTTTTGACAACATAATCGGGCTAGCACAGCCATCTCCAACCTATATTTTAAGAAAATATATGTGGTCTTTTTTAAAGACCTCATCCATCCCATTTGGGCAGGAAATTCTCTACTTTAAATGAGGTGATGCTCGAATGCATTCCTTGCTAAATATTGTCACTGCCAATAATATAGCACTCCAATGGAATAATGTGGATCACATGCTGATATTGGCACCGGGACACTTTCCAGATGTTCCTAGGAACCTCTGGAACCCTTATGGTGCTGTGGACCATCCCTAACCTTTGACCTATTGCTCACTGACAGGTCAATACCAATCAGCAAGGCGGGGGCCACCAACCTGGATGCCTCAATCAAATTGCATATGGATATGTTATAGGAGCAAAACATCTGGGGGCAGATATGGAAGCCCCTTGCAACATCTTTATGACACTGTTGCATCACTTCTGTGATGGAGCGCGTCGTAAACAATGCGCCACTATGCAACATATTTACAATGTGACGCATCTAGTGAGATGCATCATATTGTAAATCCCTGCGCTACATTATACTTGCATCAGGTATAATGTATTCAGGGTGGGCGTTCCGTCGCAAGAAAGATCCAGAAAAGTGAGTCACTTTTATGACCCCGCTGCGTCAAAATCTTATGCCTGCTTGTAGCAGGCGTAAGGAGTGACACAGCACAGTAAGTATAGGCCGCCCCTGAGCAGTGCTGGAGTTGCATCGTGCTTGCGACACAACTCCAGCACTGCGTCAACTATACGCTGACAGATGCAGCACGCATATGTCTATCTTTGCGCCACGGTGCGCCGCATTGTAAATGCGGTGCATCCATGGCAGCACAAGGGGATCCTAATATCACACAAAATAACTGGTGCATTCCTGCTAATATGCAGGTATGCACCAGTTATTGTAAATCTGCCTCTTGGCCCTCAACCTTTGAGCTCTTATTCAAATTAAAGCCCTCCCAAAAAATTCAGTAGACTACTCTTGAGCAGAAAGAGCAGACAATGGCTTAAAATAATTCCACATATAACCCTAGCTAGGTCTCTACGAGTAAACATCACCTTGGGGTTGTTCCGAGACTTCGCCTGAATGCACTTGGCACTAGTGGGTATCAGCAAGTACTGATTATGTGCTGCTAGTCCTGACTCAATCATTACCCCAACTGAATTCATACTATAATTCTGGGTAAATAAGACATTCCAAAAAAATAAAGAGTACTCAAAAGTGCATTATGGTTGTTAATTGGGACTAACTGACAATGAGAGAATAGTTTGAACCAGTGTGGTCCAACCAATGCTGGATCAATCCATAAGGGGTCGATCAGTGCCACATTTTCAGGGCAGCCTCCGACTATGTAAATGACTGCTTTTTACACCGCTTTTATATAAATATATCTACAAGGATACCTCCCCCCTATGGATCAGTCCTGGGCAACCCAGTTTACACCATGTGTGAACTGGCTTTAGTAACATCAAGAACATACCAAACCCCATGTAGTTCTGTCTTGCTCAATAACAGTTTTCTGGCACTGATTAACCTTGTGCAATGCTTAGTGTAAGTATAGCCACTACTGTGGTGAGGTGCTCCTTCAGTTGAAAAAAAAAAAGTTTTAATAAAAACAATGCTCTTAAAATGCATGACTTGATTAGGTAGCCCACTTGAGAAGATGTATAGGGATGGGACAAACTGCATATTTTTCCGAGATGAATACATATAGTTCTGGTGAAAATTACGAGTATTACTCAAATTATGCAAGGCAGTCATCTTCATGAAAACTGTAAACGAGATATGCCCTCGAATGCAAAGGCCAACCTGGTTCCTGTTTAATGTCTTCTCAATGCATGTTGAAAAGTCATGCAGCAAACCTTACTAGCACAGTGTACGCTCACGCTGCACACCTCTCGTTTCACGGGTCCCACCTAGACATTGTTGGCTCAAATGAGTTCCAACAAGTGAACATGATGCGCAAAATGTCAAGCAAATCTAATGGTTATCAGTAAAGCTATAAAGACAAAAAGGCACTTTTGCCCAGCAATTATTCCTGCACATCACTTAAATTTTAGGAGTCCAATTAATAAAATAAAAAAAATAAAAAGTACTGTTGAAAATTGCCTCTCATGTCTATATCTATTTTAACTTTTGTTTTAGGTATTCACAAAATCTTTCAAAAGTACACCTGGAACCTTCAGCAATGGCAAAAATCCAGGCATACTCCTAAATCGTGGGACCATTCTCTGCCTTGGCCTTTCCCGCCTGCTGAATTGCATGCAAAGTGCAATTCATCACTACGGAAATCTCAACTGTGCAAATTCAAATTTTTTTTTCCAGGAAGAAACTTCTTCATTTAGACCCCAAGAACTTTGAGAATGTTGGTTCCCTTTCCACCCTTGATGTGGATTTCCTTCTGCCATTGACTGGTGTAAATCTCTGACCATTTCCAGGGTACCACAGGATTGCAGAGGAGTTTGCAAATGCACACGAGCTGATGAGTCTGTGGACATTTAAACACTCACAAGGCTAACCGCTCATTGTACCGTCCACTGCCCATCCCTTGGGTGGGAGTTACTCCTACATAAATGATTGCTACAGTGGTGTACAATTAGAATTTCCTGCACTTCCTTGGATAGAGGTGGTTAAGGGGTTTGATGATATCAGTGCCTTGGAGCACCTTCAAAAATGAAACAGGTTGATGATGGATATCATGAACAAAGTATAATTATATGGTAATAATCAATTCAATCGAATCATTAAGGCAATGGAATCTTCTATTGTTCATCACGTGCACACTTCAAATGAACTCTTTTTTTTAGGTACTAGTATGTACAGATTACTTTCATTACTGCTGGACTGCCTACTGGTAATCCAATACTCCTCAAGACAAAAAAAGAAGTGTCTGTGTATCAACTGATAGACTGGTGTAACTTAAATTATAACATTGGAAAGTTGGGAGCTCCATTGTAAACAATGGATTCCTACGGGCTTCTAATGGCAGGTAGAAGCCTGGAGCGACAACATTTCAATGTCGTCTTTCACAGCTGATGCTGTGAACAAAGGCATCACGGAGCCCAAGGTGATTTCAATCCCCTCTGGCCCTGTGAGGCCTTTGTTTTATTTGTTGACTTGACTTCACTTGACTTTTATTTGTTAGAACATTCTGTCCTCTTGTGGCAGAATGTTTTAATTGTCCACCATAGCTGGGCAATACCAGCATTAAAGTCCAGCTCCTTTGTTAAAGGCTTTAACGCTGGAGCGGGCCTTGAATTGGCTTTATAGTCCACTACGATGGGCTATAAGGCTATATTAAACCTTACTAAGGATTGTGCCTTGAATTAAAGCTGACAAACCACTGAGGTTGAGTTAAAAATGACAGACCAACTTTTTGTGAGTTAAAACCCACAAATCAATGTGCTTTTAGCTAAAATTGAGTATTTGCTGTGCCTTTGGTCAATAGACAGCTGCCATGCGGTTGCAAGAAGAACCCTCCACCGTCCTGCTCAGTTGCCTGCTAAGTTTCTGCAGATGGCCACCAGCACTGCTTCCCCTGCTCTCCCCGTTCCCCACTGGGGGAAAAGTGAATCCTCATCCAACATCGAAGAAAAAGTGAACACAAGCTGGGACCAACTGCGGGGGCCAACGACTGCTGATTCTCCAATCTCCGAGACTCAGCGACCTGCCGAGGCTGAAAGAGGTATGGAGCGCCGGAGATAGACGGGTGACCAGGGGCAACCCCAGCTGAATGGAGCCTAGTGCGGAAATCGGAGGGACCCCCTGAGCCGAGGATCTGCAGAACCGATGCGGCCGAGAGGGCTTTATATACGGGGGTCCGCCATCTTGACAGACCTGGTGGGGACGGCGGTCAGAACTGTCTAGTGCTACACAGCTGCCCCACCCCAGGCGGCACGTTCTTTAGTGACTGGGTCCCATTGTGCCTGCTGTGGGTGACTGCTGGAACCCCTGCGTCGCAAGCTGAGGAAGGAACATTGCAGCAAACCGAAGGTGTGAGCCCCCCTAATTGCGGGGGGAGCCCTGGAGAGCTGTGGGTCGTAGTGAAGTGAATGGCAGCAGGACATAGAGGCCACTCTGGGAAGCGGAGACTTGCGAGGAACCTGGTGGGGTCTCCCTCCTCGGATGTCGCGAAACACTGCTGAATGGGGCTTGGGAGCGGGCCTGGCCGCCTTATCGGAAGAGTGTGTGACAGTTTCTGCATCTCGCGGTGGGCTCAGAGGGGCAAACGCAGTGAGCGTAGGCAGTGGTCCGCCTAACCAGTATCGGACCGTAAGGAGGAGTACCTGGGCATTGGGGTGCGCAGGCCGAAGAAGGAGCTGAGCACCTACTGGTAATCCTGAGGACATAAGGCAGGGCAGAGACAGAGTGGAGGTGCTGCTCCACTGTGAGATGTACACCTGGAAGACACGCCACGCGGGCCAATGCCTCACCTTAAGATGGCGGCGCCCTAAAGACATAGGCGCCGCTGACCACCCTGCAAGCTCATGGGACCTGGTGGCATCTGGCCGGACCCGGGAGCAACTGGGCAACCATCAGTGTGCACCCATTGCTCTCTTATGAGGAACACACCCGACTGCACTAAAACGTGGGCCGACTGCTTGGTCCTAAGATGGCAGCGCCTCAGGACATCGGCACCGCTGATTCTGCCTTTGTGTGCCATCAATTCTGCAGTAGTCCTGGAGAAATGTGTCATGGGAGTGCTTTTGTGTGTGCGTATGTGTGTGTATGAGGGGGGGTGTGCGTATGCACGTGTGTGTGCGCCTCTGCGTGTATGAAAAACTATGTTCACATTTGTGTGTGCTTGTGCATGTCTTGCATGTGATGTGTGGACATATATTTGGGAGTTTTTGTATTAGAGCATATGATTCTATGTGTGCTTGTGTTTTTGCGTGCAGATGTTTCGGTATGTGGGCTTATGTCTGTGCGTGTGATGGTGTGTGCATGTATTTGAGTGTTTTTGTATTAGAGCATGGGATGGTATGTGTGCGTGTGGATGTTTCTGTATGTGCGCCCTCTTTCACGTATGAGAGTGTGTGTGCACATTTGTTGTGTGCTTGTGCATGTCTGTGCGTGTGATGGTGTGTGTGTGTGCATGTAATTGTGTGTACGTCCTTGGGTATTTTTGTTCTGGAGCATGTGATTGTATGTTTGCTTGTATTTATGATAGTTTGTTTACGTGTGCTTGTGTGTTTGTGCGTGTCTGTGTGTATGAGAGTGAGCGCATTTGTGTGTGCTTGTGCATGTCTGTGCATGTGATGGTGTTTGCGTGTGCATGTATTTGGGTGTTTTTGTATTAGAGCATGGGATTTTATGTGTGCTTGTGTTCTTGGATGTTTCTGTCTATGTGTGTATCTGTGTGCGTCAGTGTGCATATGAGAGTGTGTGCTCACATTGGTGTGTGCTTGTGCATGTCTGTGTGTGTGATGGTGTGTGCACGCTGGATTTGTTATTTTCTGGTGGCCGCTGTCCTGGATATTGACTTTAACTGCCTGATGCCTGACCTTAGGATGGCCAACAGTGTACCAGTGTACATTTCAGTCCCCTGCCTGACCCCAAGATGGCTTCCATAGTGGTCCCCCACACGTTGTTGTACTTCCCTGGGACAACAATTGGACATTGACCAGACCTTGAACCTATCCCCTAACCTGCCTACACATTAGGACTTGGAACCTGCATAACTTACCCCAGACTGTGGATACCTAGAGATTTGGCCAATGCCGAGTGGAACTACCATATAGCTAAAGAGGAGATGGGTTGTGGACTCCCCCTCCCTGCCGTCACCTACCCAGTCGGACCTTGGGCAGATTTTCCCCTCGTCTCTACGTCCTATGTTCCTCCTACCCCTTTGCCCTATCCCCTTCCTTGCTCCAGTAACCTTGTCCCCTATGTTCTTTAAATGCTTTTCTTGATACTTATGTAACTTTTAACTGATGTAAATTGCAACATTATTGTCCCTCATGTAAAGCGCTCTGATTCCATTGGGTCTAGCCAGCGCTATATATTAACTCATTAATTACATTTTTTCCCATTTAGTACTCTTTCTCTCTTTTTCTACCTCCCTAGCTCCTATCCACTCTCCCCTGAATCTCTCACCTTGCCTGCTAGTCTGCCTAGCCCCCTGTTCTTTGTGCCCTTTGACTAAGCACTCCTTCTCCCCTTGTTGGGGAAAGATCCAATATTTATACTCTGGAGTCTCAGCTTACCCGCTGAAAGAGTCCACTGCGCCAAGTGAGCCACTCACAGCTGAGGTATGGTATGGCACCCCTTGCCAAAGCACTCCTTCTCCCCTTTTTGGGGAAGGATCCAGTATGTAGGTCTTGGAGTCTCAGAGACCCCTCTGAGAGAGTCCACTGCGTAAAGGGAGCCTCCCGCAACAGAGCTAAGGAAGTGATACCACTTCCCCTGGGATCACAGCTTACTGGACTTTGAACATTGCTTTGACTCGTCTACCGGTTTGTGTTCCCATCACCCTTCCCCTCCTCTTTCCATGTGGTGTCCTTCACCCTCCCCTCCTCTTTCCCGCCTTTATTACCTGTCTGCTTCCCCAGCTCTTTCCCCCCTCCTCTGAATCTTTCCCCTTGCCTGCTTTTCCCCTTACGTATTTGTTCTTATTGTTTACCTTGACCTTACAAGTAACTATGTTGCCTTGCTCTAATAACTGTGTAAACTTTGTAACGATGTAACCTGTAACTATGATCTGATGCTCATGTAAAGCGCTCTGATACCTCCGGGTCTAGCCAGCGCTATATAAAACCTTTAAAATAAATAAATAAAATAAAAAGTCTGTTAAAACCGAAAGACTATTTAACCTCGAGTTAAGTCAATGTGAGCAAAGTTCAAATTAGCTATCAAATGTGCCATCAGGAAAAATGTCTTGAGATAGACAGACCAAAGCAACTTGAGTTAACAAGCATTTACAATGCAATAGGTCTCGCATTTGCGAGAGTTTGAGTTATGGGCATTGTAAATGACAATGCCTTTTATTTATCTGTTTTGATAATCAACCCATTAATAAAAGGCATTGTCATTTACAATGCCAAAAGCTCAAACTCTTGTAAATGCGAGACCTCAGCCGCAATTGTCGCGGGCTACTTGGAAAGTGAAAGCACGCAGAAAAGTATGTCATCCCTGCAGTAGGAGAAACGCATTTAAGAAAATAGTGCTTACAGACTAAATAAGACATACCGTGTAACAGCTGAAGTAAAAGGGACAGTCCTCATGGGAGGTTGCAAATGAAGACAAGGCGGTTCTAAGGAGGGACTAACTAGCCTGTTAACGAATTAGAAGACAGCATTTACAAAGGACTATCACACAAGCCAATGAAAAATATGGGCAGAGAATGGGCGGAGCTTCAAGTTCATACTCTAATTCAGCATGCCTCACAGAGCAGCGAATGCACTGCCCAGGCTCAACCTAAAAATGACTATCGGATATATCTTGAGTGAAAACTATCAGGTGTGCCTTGAATTAAAACAGGCTACTGGGTGTCTAGAGAGTTTAAAGAGACAGGCCACTGCGTCTTGTGATAAAAGTTGATAGACCATTGTCCCTAGATGTTTGGGGTCAAGTCTTGCAGATCCACATTTTAAAGCTTCGCAGTTCTTATTGTTTGTAATTGTACATTGTCCTTCAAGCACATGCATGATTCTCATAGGACACAAGAGCAAACAGCATAGACTATGGTAAAATATTGCACTGCAGACTTCACTTTGAGAACAAGCAGCACGTGAAGCAGAAGATGGATGCCGCAGGATCTACAGGGCTGCGGCAGGTCAAGCTTGTGATACTTTGCTGTGACATTTCTGCCACTTGTAATTAAATGCTTCTCAAAGCAGCAGCCTAATGAAAGACAAATACAGCATCAAATAAGCATTATCATAAAGTATGCACGATGCAGAAGACAATGCTTCATTGCCTGCACATTTGTCAGGAGGAAGCAACATTACTAATGTATACAGCAGTCAAGGTTCAGCAACGCTTTCAGCTGCACTGTTAATGGTATGCAGTGGAGATGTCTTCCTCCAAGTAGCAAATCGAGGCATGCACGATTACTCGTCAACAAGTTACTTTGAGTCGCTCTTTGGCCTCTAAAAATATGGGCAGATTTGTTGTTGCTTTTGTTCTGTGGCATTTATATCACCTACAATTGACTATCAGTGATTGCAGTTGTCCAAGGATGACCTTCCCAATGGTGCCCAGGTTTGTGGAAATGTGTTGTCAGTATAGCGAAGATATGTGCTTCTGATAGAGGAGGGTGCCAGATTATGTGGGTTCTGAGTCTAATGACTGAGGCTTGAGTATGGTTTCAGGCCTTAGCCCTGAAATGGCAAGCCCGACTTCTCACAGCTACAGCCGCGGCCGCTGCAGGTAAGAGCGGTGAGGCGGGGCTAGTCGATAGACGGTGATGAAGGAAAATAAAATTTAAAAAAGAAAAGCACTTACCTTGCGCTCGCCGCATCGAAGACTCGGGGAGTGCAGGGTAAGTGGTTTTTTTACATTTTATTTTCCCTAATCGTCTGTCGACTTCCCCCATCCCGCCACACTGCTCTTACCTGCGCAGGCCACGACTGCACAGTTATTTTGCCCTATCCCCTTCCATAAGTGGACCAATCAATTTCTGCTAATCTTGTTCCCCACTTCTTCCCCATCATCCCACTTCACCTTTATCATCTTTACTTCCCCCAAGAGTTGTGCATGTCCTCGGCATTGTAAGTCCCTCCTGTTGTAAAGCTCTTCATTGCCAACCAGCTGAGTTTGCATTATATGAATAACATTCAGGGCCGGACTGGCCGTTGTGGGCACCGGGCAATCCCCCGGTGTGCCGCAAGGGTAGGGGGCCGGTTTTGGGTCCCTGGGGGCTGTTTTTTTCTACAGGGCTGTTCATGCAGCATAGCTGCAAAATCGGCCCTGTAACAAAATCGGCCGAAAACCGGTCCCGGCAAAGAGCTTGGTCGCACCCCCAACCTCCCCCCAGGGGGACGGGCCGAGCACTTTGCCGGGGCCAGTTTTGGTTCTCAGTCCGGCCCTGATAACATTCATACATAGTTTCTCTTTTTAAGCATAGCTCAACAAAGAGATAGTCTAGTTAGAAAAGTGCTGTATTTCACAGTCTTCCTTTGCATATTGAAACATTAAACTTGCATCGGGATGTGGAATAACACCCCTCTGCACTGAAGACTCACTCAAGTCTCACTATTTCCTGCTGCACTTCATATGCCATTAATAAGAATCATTACCTGGTACCCACCCTTAGGCCAGTCAAGGGGAACCCCCTCCTTCACCATTGCAAAACATCCCCAATGTTCCCTCCTCCTCCTCCTCCCCCAACACAGTTCCTATGTACCCTCATTGACCCTCAGATAGGATTGCACTATAGCTATATTAGTAAACACGTAGGTTAGCCTACAATTGCAAGCTTAAAAGTGTACATATATTCCTTTGAGCACAATTACTTCTTTTTCAGTAGTACTGAATTTATTAGGAGGTTTGTCATTCATTTTGCAATCTTTCATTTACATAGTAGAATTTTGCAGGAAAACTGGGTAATTGGATAAGCTAGTGTCACAGATTGAAATGACAGGAATAATAAAAATGTATTTCAAACTATGGTGTTAACATTTAAATTTAGCTAGCAGAGTACTTTTTAACGTTTGTTTTCTGGAGCATGGTTTATTTGCTCCTGCAAGTCTTTTTTTTATGCTGAAGCAATCTGGGAAACAAAGATGAGTTTCTGACTAAGAAAACAAATCAAAGGCTAAAGAAAATTATAGTCACTTATAACCTCTTCTAAAATTGAAACAGTACAAGAACAGACATAACAGTAAATGAGAAAATCACTAATATGGCTGGATTCACCTATATACGAGTTATCAGTGAGCACTGGCTGCTTCCAATGGAGAGACGTAAGTTAAAAAGATATCAATAAATCATTGGTTTATAGTAAAGTGATATTAAGACTGCGCTCCCCACTTGGCAACTACAGATTGGGTGCACGGTGGGCAGAGACACTGTGGAAGAAAAAAGGGAACCAAGATGGCCGACAGGTGAGGAGCTCCAGCAGGGTGGTCCCTGGCTAGCGATTGCCTCTTGGCTCTAATCCCCTGGAATCTACACCCTACTTGGAACTTTCTACACCCCTGGGGATCTATGGACTGCAGTCCTTTGGTTCTTCAATTCCCGCCATCGAAGTCTAAGCCTGCTTCAGCAACTTCTGAGTATCCTTTAAATTCTACTGCCAGCAGAGCCCTAGTAACATGGCCAACAAGGCCAAAGCCCAGCCACGGCCCATGTAGGGCATGCCGCCGGGCAGTGACGTGGGGCGGGGTAGGGGAAGGGTGGGGGGTTTTAAAATGTGGGAAACGGACGATTTCAGATAAGTACCGGAAAAAAAAAATGTTGTTGCGAGAGCTGCATCACAATTGGCGATGCAGCCGAATTCACTTTATTTAAGTGCAAACTGCAAACTGAAAAGTAGTTTCCTGCTGAAAGGATGGACATCATAGATGTCCTTTTAAAAATATAACAAAACCGTGCAAATGCAATAAAATCTATGTGGGCAGCAGCATTCGCAACTTAAAAACCCGCATTCAGGAACATGTGAGGGCGATTAAAAACAGAGACAATAGATATCCAGTCTCTACCCATATACATGAAACGCATCCAGAAAACCAAGGTTTATGGTTTCATGCAATTGACCACATAAAAGCTCCAGAAAGGGGCGTGGACAGAGTGAGAATGTTGCGGCAAACTAAAGCCAGTTGGATCTGTCGTCTTAGATCTATTAATTTAGGTCTGAACATTAATAATTAAATGTATCACTTTTTGTGAGTGAAATATTAATATTTTCTGTCCATGCCTTATATGAGCTCTGTATTCCCCTCATGGCTGTCTTTGTGAAATTATATCTGTAATGAATTATCAGCGCCTTCGCTGAAATGCTTTGTTTTATGATTTACCCTGAGAGATTCTCTATATGTATATGTTCTCCTTTCTTTGGTGTTGAGATATTGTGTTAGAGTTGCTTTAGCCTTGAAAAGATTAGAGAAAATTCCTTACTTCAGGTTTTGTTATATTTTTAAAAGGACAGCTATGATGTCCATCCTTTCAGCAGAAAACTACTTTTCAGTTTGCATGGATGCACTTAAATGAATAATATAATGTAATTTGACCCAGCTTAAATCTTGAGCTTATGCATAAAAAGATATAAAGATATAAAGGTATTTAGGTATATAGAAATATAAATATTAAAACAAATATAAATATAGTGTACTTTCTGATTTTCTAGTCTTTGCCCATTCCAAAATGGCTAAGAGTGATCTCATACACATCATCCTGATAAGAATGGCAGCGATCATTAGAAGTATATCAAGCAAACACCAGTTCCGTAAAACTTGTACATCCTCCTAGTAGGAAACTGCTTTTGTATTTGTAGGGATACATGTTTGTGAATAATATTATTCTAATGTCACCTAGCTCAAATATCGAGCGTACACATAATAAGTTATCTAATCTTGGGTGGCTCTATGGACTTGCCCAATCTAAAATGGCAAAGAGCTTTTTTTGCATGCAGGACTTGCCCAATCTAAAATGGCAAAGAGCTTTTTTTGCATGCAACCCCGATTAAATATGCCACGATTATTAGAAGTACATTAAGTAAATACTAGTCTCGCTAAACATGGGAACTGTTTTTTTTTTACACTAGAAGTTCTAGAGGGCTTTAATCTCGGCATTTATTGAGCTGGTAGAATTTGTGAATCCATTAGAAATAGCCGCGATACTTGTTCGTACAACTGCACATAACATTGGTGACATCAATACAGGAATTCTTTTTAGACCGAACTTTAAAACTATTAGGCTCCATAAAGAGTAAAGTGCTTTTAGGTATCGCACACTATACCATCAGTACAGTATTAATTTCATCTCAGTGTGTTGATACATTTTTGAGGACACTACAAAATGGCTGCTGTTGTTTTATCACGTTCTCGAGTGGTTACATCACGTAAATATATAGTTATTTCGACACTCACGACAATTATGAAGTTAGGCTATTAATGTATATGGAGCTTTTGGTGTTATACAAGTTAGTATCATGGACACACAGTTGGTTGCTTGATTGTCCCTTCACTGAGGGTTTGTAAATACTCATAGTCCAACACCATTACAAGATGGCGGCTAATACGGGGTGGAAATAAAATACACGCGTAGCGTAATTCTTTTCAGGTGCAACCCCGGGCGGACTATTTAAATGCCGTTCTTTTCTCAAATTGCTAGTAAGCGAAATGCGGCCGTGACGCCAACACGCTGGTCTACAAGGATGCTGCCATACAAGTAAGCTCAGGGGGCTTGAGTGGGACTCAGCATATGTACTTTCTATAGTAAAACTCTTTGTCTCAAAGGCATATGAATGCTATTCCTCTATAAGGACTGATCATGTTATTATTTAGTCTTGATTTGGCTTTTTGATTTAGTGGTATATATTATGGGAGTCATGATCCAACTATGATCATCACACATCTTTTGATATGGTGCAATTCCCTACTGGGATTTGGCTCTAAACTTAAAGATGGCGCGAGTCTTAGCATATGGAGTTGCTTTACACAGAGCCTTTATAAATGCTTTCCCTACACATGGGGTTAAATAATGAGCTCCTGTTACATGACGTACCGTGGTCCATTTATAAATTAAAATATGATGAAATTTCACCTGAATCATTGATTAAAAATCATAGTTTACTAAAATGTTTTTCTTCAAATTTCTACAAAATGTACACGTTTTCTTCCCGAGAAAATATTATTTAATAAGGGACCAGAAAAGAAAGTTATTGGCCATTTTTCTCGATATGTGTAGTCCAGATATGGAAATTGGCTTTTTTAATTAATGTCCCCAATATTGAGATCTATATTATCTTGAGCATTGTCTCATGAGTCCCTTTAGTGACTCAATGTGAATATAACTTGAGTTTTAATATTAGACCTTCTTTGTAGGAGTTATATAAACCAGCTAATGCTGAATAAATTCTATGGTACTTTATCTTTTTAGGGTGTGAAATATATAAACACAGCACCGCTAATCTTACTGGATACGACCTATGAAGACATCATTATTGTTTACAACGCTTCCCAATTACTGTGCATCCTTCTATAAACCGGCCCATTCGCATAGTTGATTTTAACTCGCACACCTTGATACACACTACATAATTGATATTTGTCCCTTAGGAAGCTATTGGAATCTATTGATACGTTGAACATTTTACTTGTGAAAATTATCCCACCTAGAGATTCAAAGGACACATTTCAGAACATACTGGGTAAGCACTTACATATGGCCTATTAAATGTATAGGTTTATAGTCAGGTGGCATGAACTATTACTAACAGAGATGTCTCAGAGGGTACCAAATGTTGCTGTTAGTTAAACTATAGCATTAGGAGATGTCCTCTCCAAATGTTTTCGTTTTTAATAAATTTATTAGAAGTTGACATGAATGTAATTGAAAAGCATTGAAATTTATTTTTCTTGACCCCCATGTTGTTGTTCGTTAACCACAGCATCAGGAAATGTCCTATTCTAATGTGTTTGTAGTAAACGTACTTGAATATATAATGAACAAAAGTGTAAAGCACTGATATGTGATTGCTTGACCCTCTTTCTCTCTTCTTCTTTTTCCCCTCTTTGCTTGTGTTCAAAATTGAAAATGCAATTTAATATGGTCTTCTGAATCAGCAGGTCTAACTCTGTCATGAATGTAGTTGTTAGAAACATATTAGTTTTCCTATGGCTTATATATATCGCCAGCATTGTCTTTTAAATGAAAGTACCTGTGTACATACTAATGACTTAAATGTACCTCCCTTGAGGTATCCTTAAAAAGTTGATCCCTTTTAAAAAAAAACAAACTTTTCCCAATATTGTATTTTAATTGCATAATTTTGTATAAATGTATATATTTTGTAAATATAATGTGCTGTACATAATGTCTAAATTATGTTTGTTTGTAACCCTGAAGAAGTCCGTAAGGACAAAACGTGTTGGCTACCTCGTGTTTTCATAAAAAGGAAGAACCTTGAATAAAGAAGCTATATACTACGACCTGCTCCTTCTGTTTTTGAGAATTTGTCTTTGTATATATTATTCTTACTTCTAAATGGAGTGCCGGATCTCTGTTTTCTAAACAAACAGGTTTTCAACCAGTTCTAAAGTGCATAGCTACCCAACCAGGGCTTCCCAGTGCTACTGCTTTACCAAACAACACACTAATGCCATTTTAGAAGAGCCAAGTTTTAAGATTTTTCCTTAAGAGAACTACAGTGGAGCTGGAACGAAGATGAGAAGGAAGATAATTCCAAAGTTTGGAGGTCAGGTAGCTGAACAACCAACCTCCTGCTCTAGCTCTTCTGTACGTAAGCTCAAACTTTAAGTTAGACTTTGCTGAACAAAGGGCCCTAGAAGGCAACTATGGCTGAATCAACCCCTTGATGAATCTAGGACTGGTGTCAAAGAAAGCTCCCTAAGCGATACATTATTCCTTAAATGTAACCTGCTTCTCTGCGGCAAACCACTAAAGTGAGGGTAGATTAGAAAAACACAAGTTGATACTTGGGTATAAGCAGTGCGAGCCATGCAACAGAATTTTGTATCATTTGCTGCTGCTTGAGGGAGGACTGTTTAACCCCCAGATAAAGTACATTGGCATAGTCCAAGAGTGAGATGATAGTTGCTTGAAATAAGGTCTTTTGTGTATGGTCTGGTAAAGTTTACAGGATTATTTTCAGGCTACGAAGTAGGCCAAAAGTAGCAGCCAGGTCCATATTGATCTCCCTTTCCAGCCAGATCCCTAGATCTTTTACTACAGGCTTACAAGATGGATAAGGGGCCAAGCTCATCTGGCCACCACACTGACAACCAGAGTGGCGGCTGATTTCCAGCCACCAGCACGTCACTCTTTCCTCCATTAAGCTGCAGACAGTTCAATCCCATCCGTTGGAAACAGCTAAGAGGCAAGATTTGAGGCACACTGCAGTGCAGCCAGGCTCAGGGGACAGAGACAGGACTAAATGAGGGCTATTGGTGTTAGAAAATAGCCCAAGGCAAAAGTGGTATATAAGATTCGCCAAAGGTCAGATGTAAATATTAAACAGAGTCAGGCTCAAAGACAAGGCCTGAGGCACTACACACTCAATTGACAGTGTCTCATAAATGTAAGGTTTATTCAATACCTGGGAACACTGGCCTTTAGGACCTTGTTTCGTATCCCACAGTCTAGTAACTGACCAAGCAAAATATTGTGCAAGACGAGATCGCAATCCGCATTGAGTTCTAGCAAGATCACTGCTGTGGTTCCCCCCTGTCCAGAGTCCATTCAAGTTCTTCCTCCGCCTTCAGCAAAGAGGATTAGGTGCTGTGCTGAGGGCAAGAACCAGACTGAGGTAGGAAGGCTATGAGACTGAATATAGGAGGAGGGTTAAACATTGTTGCGATTTTAAGAATCGTGAGAATATGAGTATTTATGCCAGCCCAGTGAGAATTACTACATACCAACACTGGTATGACCTAAGGTTTTTTTGTTGCTGTTTAAATACAGACTTTCCTCTCCCATGTTTAGACAGGAGGCACAAAGCAGACATTCTAGTCAGAGGGAACTATGTAAATGAACGTGGTTTGGGAGCAAACAGAAGACTCAAATTACACATCAGAGATTCCTTCAAATTAGACAGTTCATTATGTTGCTAGATTTGTTTTGAAATTTGGAAATGTCATTCTAGCTGCACCAATGGTGGATGTCCCCGGAAAATCGAAGCCTTGCTTTCAGTTTGTTATTGAAAACAGGAGGCAGATTAAGCCTAGTCATTGGGAGTAGATTATTACCGATGATGGTTGACTTTTTTTATTTTTACATGTGAAGTATAACATCAGAACTCACTTGTGATGAGAAGATACTACTACTAGAACCCTGGCACACATGTCAAATGAATCCAACTTTACTTTAAGGCGCTATTTCAGATGGTTCACTAGAGTTCAGAGAAGGTAAGAGAGGAAACAAAAGAGCAAAACGACATGAATAGTTGTGGAACGAACATATCACAG
The DNA here is from genome assembly GCF_964263255.1 of Lissotriton vulgaris. NCBI lineage: Eukaryota > Metazoa > Chordata > Amphibia > Caudata > Salamandridae > Lissotriton > Lissotriton vulgaris. The sequence goes on from NC_141685.1 coordinate 1,478,031,323, forward strand.
TAAAAGTTGGAAAGATTTGTGTGCACACTAACACTGGGGCTCATCAGATTCGTCACTGATTGCAGAGGTGTTCCTTGCCACAGAACTGTGCTTAGATCAACAAGAACCAAAGAGATCACACAGCCGCCCCACTCGCTGGTGGACCTCATACCAACGCGTGGTGCTTACTCTTCAGTTGTAGGCGGTTTATTCGGACCCTTCTCTACAAATGCATCAAAAGGCAATTTATACTTCACATTTTTAGAAAAATTCTATGTAAATGGGACATGCTTGTTTAAGGTAAGTTGTGCAAAGTCACTTTTTCCGCCTGTCCCATTTTATTGTGCAATGTTCTTTTGATGGACAGCTAGGTTTGCACTATATTGGTGCTGAGACATACGTGATTGTGCTGATCACATTTAAAAAAAAATCTGAATTGTGTTTATCTAGTGTATCACTCATTTTGTGTTAATATAGTACTAATGCGCAAGAGTACTCATGTGGCATGACCTCCTGTGGTTGTTGTGTGGTCCTTGATGTCACTCATTGGTTACAGATTTGCTGAGGGTGGACCTAAGATTTTAACCTCTTCTCCATGTGTATTTGGTTCTGATCCAGTGGCGGTCGCTAAGGAACGAGGGTGGTGGGCAAGGGGAGGTGGGACAAAGGAAAAAAAACACTTACCTCTGTACAGCCACCGCATCACCTCAGTCTTCTTCAACTCTCCTCGGAAGCACAGAGGCTCCCAGACTCCCCCTAGCCAATCTTGACACTGCTGTCACCACCATGACAACAGTGTTGTGATTGGTCTGAGCAGCTAGGTCCAGCGCTCAGACAGGGACTCCACCCAGGCTGCGAAATGCAGCCAGTGGAGACCTTGCTAAGTTCTCATGACTGATTTGCCAGCCAAATAGTCAGGCACACTTAAGTGCACACACTATTCCTTCCCCTGCTGGCTGTGATGACAGCCCAGGCCAACCCTGCCCCCGCTGGGAGAGCCGTGGGGCGTCGCTCCTCAGCCTTAGCTGGTTATCATATCCTGACTTGACTTGACTGTATACCTGGGCTACATGTTAGGTGTGTGTTAAAAATGGGGGTCTCTAGTTGGCAATGGGTTGCACCTTTTTCCAAGTAGGGAACCCTTCTTCCTAGTCAGGGGGTACACTTCTAAACTAACCCATGCTCACCCCATTGGTAAATTGGCACGAGTAGACAGGCTTATCTCAGAGACAGCGTGTAAAGCATTTGTGCACACACACAGTAGCACAGTGAAAACACTACAAATGGACACCACACCAGTTTAGAAAAATACGTAATCTTTATCTAAACAAAAGAAGAACAAAATGACAAAAATCCACAATCTGTAATCAAAATATGACTTTTAAAAGGTAGAAACAGTTCTGTCCATAGAAAACTATAGGTGCAACACTTTCAAAACAAAGTACCTTGGATGCGTCACAGTGCCGAACAAAAACAGCTGCAGGGAAGGTGATGCGTCTGCATGGAGGAGAGGTGGTGCGTTGGTTCCTTACTGAAGAGGAAGTGCTGCGTCTTTTTCTTTGTGTGGGGAAGACTTGGTGCCCCAATGCGATGCATGAGCAAGAGGATGCGTCGGTTCTCATTGAGGCAATGGCGCTGCGTAGGTCTCTCCAGCCGCAGTCCCGCGATGCGTTGGTTCTTGCAGCAGGGCCTGCATTGGAATTGGTGCGGTGATCTTGGGCTTCAGAGATCGGTGCACAGGATTTGGCGTGCAGTACTTTCTCGAGCCGCGGGCAGTCGATGCATCGGTTTCTTTGCTGATGTGCCGGAAACAGGTGTGGATGCGTCGCGCTTTTTGAAGCTGCGTTTCTTTTCCAGCTCCCAACAGCGGGAACAACCTCCAGAAGCCTAATACAGCCACAGGCATCTCTTGGCAGGTCAGAACTCCCAGCAAGGAAGTTCAGGGGAGCTGGTGGTGAAGACTCTGTATCCCTGAGACTTCAAAATGAGAGGCAAGGTCTACTTCAAGCCCTTGGAGATCTTCCTCAAGCAGGAGACACATCATCCAGCAAAGATGTTATCCTCTCCTTGGCAGAAACAGCCACTGCAGGCCAACCCAAGACAGCACACAGCAAAGGGGCATCACTTCTCCTTTAGTTTTCCCAGCTCTTCTCCTTGGCAGATGTTCCTCTTCAATTCCAGAAGTAATCTAAAGTTCTGGTGGCTGGGCCCCACTATTTATACAGCATTTTCCTTTGTTCTCAGGTGGTAGAGAGTTCCTGTGCTTAGTCCAAATCAGTTCTGTCCTCTCTGGTCCAGCTTCCCGGCAAAAGGTGGAGACCGGATTGTGCAAGCCAGACCAGGCCATTCAAGTGAAAGGAAATCTGCTCCCCCTTCCACTACTCTGAATGCAGCCCAGGTCTATTCTGCCCAGCCTGACTCATCCAGGAAAGGCAGGACACATCTCAACCCCCCCCCCCCCCCCGGTGGCTGTCTACTGTGAACGCACATCCCCAGCCCATGTCACTTCAAAACCAGTTAATACACACCCCAGAGAGGCACACAGGATGGTTAAGCAAGAAAAGACCTACATTCTACAAGTGGTATTTTCAAACACAGAATGTAAATGTAAAAACCATCCTTACTAAAAGATGCATCTTTACATTCTGAGTTCAGGCATACTAAACTTTTTCTTCCTATCTTGTCCCAATGGGAAGTTATATTTATAAGATGTTATAAATAAACTCCCATTCTATCCTATGGGACAGATAGCCTTTCAATAGTGAAAAACAACATTCTCCGTAGTTCACTATCAGGACATCTTACACACATCAAAACATGTCCTACCTTTCACAGACACTGCACCCTGCCCACAGGGGTACCTTGGCTGACCTTAGGGGTGACTCACATGCCAGGTTGACAGGGCAGTAGAGACCCCTTTTAAGTGCCCTGAGTCCTAAAACTAACAAAAACAGGGTCAAAAACACAGGAGGCCAAAAAGCTTAATGTCTGGGGATAAACCGCTGAAAAAGCCAGGTCTAACAGCATGTAAACCGGAGATGGAGAAATAATATTAGAGCCAAATACTGGGATTTGGGAATAATGGGGGTCTGTACAATAACACCTCAAATGATGCCGCATCACCTCTGGATTAATGAGTACCACCTGAAATGCTCTTTTCCAAGTACCTATTGTTCCTCCTGACAGATTTACTCCACACTCTTAAAATCTTGTTTAGGATTACAGAGACTGCTCCTCTAGCTCCATCATTTTTTTTTCTTCTGCAAACATACTTTTTATGTCACTGAAGGTGCCTGGCTGTCCCGCCCACATGAGGCCGACTGTCATCTTGTCAAGGAAGTTAGGGACCCCAGGGACAGTAGGGTTGCAAGAGTCCATATTGATAAAGGGCACAACGTCCTGTCAGCCAAAGGTTTAATTAAGGTGGTGGGTAAAACGTCAATATGCTAGACTAACAGCGGCAGCTTTGAAGCGCACACCACAACATCAGAAGGGAATGCCACATAGATTTCTGTGACGACAAGTTTGCACAGGTACATCGTTCCAAGTCCTGCTGTTACTTTCTCTATACCAGCTCTGAAGCTAGTGTTCTGTGTTCATTTTTTACAATGTCAATGTGTGGAGGCCAAAAATAACAACAGATGGATTGTGACATCTACCTTGATGGAAAGGCTGGAATTAATCTATACCTATCGAGCTGCTCAAAATCGAAGCACGGGACACAACGCTGGACTGAAAAAATGGAAATGCGAATTATTGACCACCTTTTTCACATTTGCTGAAGCTCATCATCAGAGTGCATTCAGATATCTTCCATGTGATTTCAGGTTCTAGTTGGAGTAACCCGTTTATTGTCTATTTCTGGCAAATGTTAGCTTACATGTGGTTACTGCCTCTCACAAGTATGCACAGAGGTGCTGCATAACATGTTCGTATACCAATTAACTTATTTTTGAAACAGCAATCCATGTTGACAAAGGCACTTTATTTCAGGAACATACATTTGTAAATGCTTTGTTGCAAGACCAGATGCATATATCACACAAAGATCACTGCATGCTGAAGAATTCTTGAACTGTATCCACAACAAGTATTCTTAAAAACAGGTCAAAGTGTTATCCAATAGAAACGCACCAAGCATCGATGCCTGTCCATCAATTGATTACAGTAATCAAGTCAATTTTTTGTTAGTGCATCATGTGAGTTAGAGTTGCTGAACACCTCCAATTTATAATAAAAATAACAAATACAACCTTGGGAAAAAATACCATGCACCACTCATGAAAAAAGAGCTGCATATTTCGAGACCCATGACAAGGATTGTGCTCTTGAGTGGTTTTACCAGAGTTTGCAATGTATCCCTAATCTAATGCATTTAGGGTCAGATGTGAGAAGCTTTTTGAGGCTGCCAATTCATAAAATCAGGCCACTTACAACAGCAAACAGCAAAAAGCATTTTTGTATGTACAAATGCCTAATTTGCGATTTGGTAACCTATTACAAATCGCAAATTGGGTTTGCGATTCAGTATTAGGAAGGGGGGTGTTCAGGGCGTTCCTTCCTAAAAGTTACTCGCAGTGAGTGGTATGACGGTTTTGTAACCAAAATGTGGTCGCAAAACATTTGCATTTTACCACCTACTCCGAGTTGGTGGTAACCCATTCGGAAATAGGAAGGGGTCCCTGACCCCTTTTCCTTTGTGAATGTTCGGGAAAACATTTTTTAAGAGCAGGCAGTTGTCCCACTTAGAAAATGAAAAGAAAACTTTTCATTTTACATTTTGAAATGTATCACATTTTCCTGTAAGGAAGACAGGCTGCATTTTTGTGAAAAAGTGTTTTATTTAAAGCAATCACAGACGTGTTGGTCTGCTCATCCTAGCAGGCCACCATCCCTGTGATTTTTGTGATTCCCAGTGGGTCGCAAACTGAGACCTATCTCATAAATATTAATAAGGTAGGTCTATTTGTGACCCATAAAGCACAAGGAAATCCTGAATCTGCTCTCACATTAAAGCATAGAAGGCACTCTCCTCCATCCTATCATTACCAAAATAAAGCAATGTAGTCTCCCCCTACAACTCTAAAAGTGAATCTAATCCATAAGTAGATTCCGTTACTATTATGGCATACAGAGTTTTCAAGCACTACTCTTGAAGGCCAATATAACAAACAGTGAGTTTTCCAGAATCCCTGCTGAACCACGGATATAAGTTGTGGTGAGTTTCCACATACTCCTCCTTGAACCCTCCTTGAATAAGGCATGATGTTTTGTTTTTCCAATCTCCCATCACTAATGTAATGGATTTCTTCACTACATTGTACAAAGGGAGATAGACTGGAATGGCCGAAATGTCTGTGCTGATGGTTCCCGTCTTTTTGATATAGTTGTGTTATGAAGTGCAGTAGGCAAGACCAATAGATTTCAGGACCACAGTTTTGGCTTTTCCTATTAAAAAGGAAGGTGGTTGAAAGAGGGTCACAACTACAGCAATTTTGGATAAGTTTGAGGGATTGATGGTTTTAGAGGGTGGGTTCCAGTACAAGGGCCCTGTGACTGAGCAGCAAAAGTAATGGGATATTGGTGATATGTCAGCAAATTGAATATTATATTATTTATTAAACGTGACCTGAGACTATAAAATGATAAAGTTATGGCATTGTTTGTGACTGCGTTACTCAGAGATTACACACTTTTCTGTGACACAGAATCCACACCAATATGTTTACTACTTTACAAATGTGGAGTCTTTAGCTCGCAACAAACCCAGGTAACAGCTTACTCCAGTTTTCATCTGCTCTGGTAGTCTGAACTTTTCCTACATTTTCTTATGTTAGTTGATGCTGCAGCCAATGTGGCTTTTTCCTTCTCCTTGATCTCTTAAGTAACATGTGAAGTTGTATCATGCCTATAGTATCATGCCTATAGTAACTAGTGTACTACCCCCCTCACTCCCATATCTTCATGACTAGTAACCTACAGCCTGCAAATAAACTGTAATGGCTTAACCTCCCCACCCCCATTTTGTTTATCCCCTTCAATGTGCTCCATTGCTCTATAGCTAGTTTTTTAATTCATAAGTACTTATATAAATACAAATACCCCTTCTTAATCTATTTCTGATGAAGCTAGAATCATTAATCTATTCTACTCCGATTGTGAAAATTAAACAAGCAGGTCATTTGATGATGACAGAGATTTAACAGTGACCCCAAAGGGTATCATAGTACCTTTGCCTACCTTTGTACTTCTGTAATCTCTTGAAACAATATAGTTTAGTTCCCTAAACATTGTTAAACTCTATGCCAGGCCTACTAAAACAAAACTTGCACTCAGGTGAGGGTTGAAGTTTTGCTCTTCTTGCTAGGGGGAGTAAATCATGTCTCTCAGATTCTGGGGGAACTTTGACATTTGTTTATATTTCTCTCACATCTGGTTTATTCCTTACTTTTAAACACACAGATATTCTGACACTTCTTAAAACCTCAACCCTTGATCCCTCAGTGACTTCATAATGTTGCCTTACAGACCTTTTCCTTTTCATTTCACATCTGCTCAAATGCACTGTGCACCACCAACTCTCTGCTTTCCTTGACGCTAACTTTCTGTTCTAGGCTTTAGTCGGGCTTCCACTCTGCTCGCTCAATGAGAATGTCACTTCTTGCTTTTTTGAGTCACATGTTTTTCCTTGAACACTCAAAACTGCCCACTCATCTTACCCTCTTAGCTCTGTCTGCTGGTTTTGATAGAGTGGACCACAGTAGCTTCATCGCTACTTTGTCTTCTTTCTGGATCTCTGGCACTGTCATTTCTGGGTTCTTCTCATATGTCTTGCTTCGCATATTTAATTAATTAGACTAATTCTTCTTTCGTCCTTTTCCTCATCTTTATTGGGCTCCTAAAGGGTTGATCTTCTGAATCAATACTTCCTCCACTAAAGGATCATTACTTCTTGCAATCTTTCTTACCACCTTTATGCTGTCAATTCTATGTTTTTCGTCTCTATCTCTTATCTCAAACAAATTATTCAGAACTCAATGTCCTCATCTTTGAACTCTTAACTCTGTGATGCCCACTCACACACCACATCTTCACCCTTGAAAAATTGAAATTCATTTCTTTCCTGAAACTTTTCCAATTTCTTCCCACCTCTTTTGTCTATGTTTTCCTCCTTCTTATCTCACTCTTCCCCTTCACTCATCATCTGGCTGTTATCTCTGTGTTCTCTACTATATATTAGTTCTATCACTTTCAACTGCTAAACCCTTTTTTAAGATTTGACTGCTTCTGACAATCCAGGCCACTTGAAACCTTTATACCAACACAGCCTATCATATCTTGACCATTGCTCCATCCTACCGCTTATTCACTTTTTATCCAGTCATCTGCCTTTTCTTGAAACATTTCACCCTGCTAGATTCGGTCTGCCTCTCACCACACTTTGATGTTTACCTGTAGCATTACATCTTCAATTACACTTTTTAATGCATTGCTTCTAATAGTGTTCATGGTCTGCCTCCCCTCTAAGTCATTCCTCTTATTCAACTCTATATTCCTTCTTGTTCGCATTTTTTCTGCCTGTCTGGTTACACTGATCCCCTCCTACTCCATCTGTCCCTTCTCGATTTGATTACTCTGCCCTTCTTTGCTTTTCCGGTTCCTAGGCTATGGAACGCCCCTTCGCTGTGTGTTCCTCCAACTCGTAGCACATTTTTGGGTCTCTCTGAAATTTCATCACCCTCCATAAATCATACATTGGCTCATTCTCGTCCCAACTTCTCGCTTAGATGGTTCACCTCTTTGTACAGTCATATCTTCCCATTTCTTATGTACCATTTTAATGCCTAGTATCGAATCTCTGCACAGAACCTAGGCATAAGAGCATTATAAATAAAATAATATAAAATCAAATGAAATACATTCTGTTAGTGAACTTGTTCTGAGAGGCACACTGAGTCGCATGGGAGTGATACCCTTCAAGTCAAGGAACACCCACCAGAGAATCTGTGGATGATATAACAGTGCCTTGCCACTTCTTGACATCCATTTGAACAATTAATGGTTTCCCAAAGTCCTTCAAAACCGCACTCTGTACTGTAAATTCTCTTTATCTAATGTAGCGTCCAAGGTACTGCTGCCACATATACGATAAGCAACAGTACGGGACAGGGGAACCGAAAGCAGCCTGGCATCAATGCTCAAATCAGGCAAGTCCATGTTCCTTTCCTCTCCTCATGCAATCTCTCTCTTTCCATCCTCCTCTTCTCTCACTCTCCTTTCCCTGTCCCTCCACCTCCTCTCTACCTTTCCCCTCTTTCCCTCTCTTCCTCTCTCTCAGTTGAAGCCTCAAGTGCCTTCTGCATATAACCTCGGGAGCCGGGGAAAGTGCTAAAAACTGGCACCCAGATGCTCCAGCCCATATTGGAACTGCCCATTGGAATAAAAGGCGTGTCCAGCCCTGACAAGCAATGAGGCACATACAGATGCGTATTCCTCCATTAGTTGACAGCAGTGATAGGGAAGGCGCTATTGACATCTGAAACTCAGTCAATTATTTTTAACAGCTGATGGAATCCTAGGGAATCTATCTAGTATGCAGACCTCAATCTCTTCAAAACCTTACATGCTACAAAGGCAGGGAGATCCATGATAAGAAATACATAACCTTCATATAATTTAAACAAAACAAAATACATCAGTTACTGACCGCAGCCAAACAAACGCATGCGCTGAGAAGATCTTCCTATTTGCAACTTTCTAATCATAAAGCACCTCAGCACAGTCAGACTCACTTTCAGATATACAAATGCTTTTAATGAATAGCCCAGAAAAAAGTGTGAACTGAAATTGGCCAAAACTTAGACAGGACCTGACTAGTTTAATCCATTCTCCAGAGGCTTCCATTTCCACTCTCTCAGTTCAATACAGAAATGTGCATATTTAATTTTGACAGTCTCTCGTTTTTTTTGTAATGTGACGGCACCAACAACCTGGTCATAGCTGTGCTTAATTTGAGCAGGTGCTTTCAGGTGCTCAGCACTGGCACTTCTTTCACAGGGCCGGGGCTACGATTTCTGACCCTGTAGGTGGTATAAATGGTGACTGGCTGGTAAATGTTCATAGACAGGCCAGCATATGCCTGTCCAGGCAGGCATGATTGTGTATCACCACGTTAGTGATGATGTCATCACGCCGATCACAAATCCAAGAAGTCATCGACAAACTATGGCTTGCATTCTATTCCCAGAGTCAGCTGCACCATGCCACTGCCTGAGCCTAAGCCTCCCATTGGATAATTGTAGCTGGGGCCTGGCTCATGACAGAGTTGAGGCATGAAAGCTGCGAGAGCGCATTTGTAACTTGGCAGTAAGGGCTCTTGAGGAAGAATAAACTAAAGTAAGTGTGGACTTTCCACTTGCTGCTTAGCCAGAGTAGCATATCCTGCAGCCCTGCATTGCTGTTATCCTCAACGTGCTCGATTTGGCTGTGGACCAGCACAACTTTTGTGCACCATGGCCTCACCTGTAGAATCTGTGCGGTGCACCGCAGCATGGTAATTGCTGAGCGTGCGTGAGTCCAGTAGACACCACAGCCATACTTATCGGCATTGGCAGCATTACGGCTGGGTCAATGCCTGTGCTGTAGCAGGCAGAGTCGCACCAAGCTGAGCAGTGGATGCTGATGCCGTCGCCATCCCTGGACCTACTAATTACAGGCAGCACTAGCAGTGATATCACCTGCTGTGCTCGAGCAGCCGTCTGTTCCGCAATAAACCCAGTCATACCGCACTGATTAATATATGCAAAAAAAGCATTTTCATTTAGTGTACATTTTGTTTTTGCAGTCGGTGTAGGTAGGAAAGTAAAACACGCCATCTTCCACTCCTTTAGGAATGACAACAGGAAAACGCAGAGTTCAAAATTGCAGGAACATGTACAGACTGACAACAGGGGTCACAGGAAGCGGCAGTGTTATAGATGAGAGAGACAGCAGGAGTAAAGAGAAGAAAGAAACAACAGGAAAGGAAAGAGATAGGACATTGCTAAGTAGAAGAAATGGAGAGCAAATCAGATACAAAGAGAAAGCAGCCATGATGTGAAGAAGAGAGCATTAAGAAGAGAGAATATAGAATGAAAGGATGTAGAGGACAGGACAGAGGAAAAAAGCAGACAAATAATAAAATGGAGACACAGCTAATCACTGCTAGAAGAGTGATAGTAAAGAGCTAAGAAGTGATGAGGAAAAAGGGTAGAGCTAGAATTAATAGAGGGCATATCAGAAATACAGGGAATAAGGTGAGACTCCAGGTGTGACAAATATGATAGAAAACAATTAGAGAGGTAAGAGGATAGACTCTTAGAGCAAAAAACTTAGGGGCCAGACAACAGATCAAGGTTAGAAGATAGAGACTGAGGCAATGAGAGTGTTGAAAGTGGGGCTCACCAGAGGAAGAAGTGAGCTGTGGCCTCCTTGGCAATATTTTTACAAATTAAGCACTGGGTCACAGTGCCTATTTACTGAATTAGACAGAGTACAGTCAATCTTAGAAGCAATTCAAAGTATTTCTCGGATGTATTTATCTAATCAGCTCCTTTGTAAAGACCTTTCTACCCATCAAAGGCTAATACGTTTTAGCATGTCGTCTGATGAGTGCGGGGCACTGCTGTTTCTTGAATTGCACAAACCGAAGACAATAAATTCCAGGCAATTTATTTTTATCTTGTAGCTGTCAGTTGAATAACAATTGCGACAGGTAAATGTAATGCATCTTAAAAAAAACTGTTCGTACCTTCTGTAGAAACAAACTGAGGGCCATATTATCAAGAAATGGCAATACATTATCGCCGCTTTTATCAGCAGGAAACTACTGCTAAAGCGGCAATAATGGGCTTGATAATATGCGCTTGTGAATTCCCATAGAAGCCCAGGTTCTGGTGTTAACCTGGGCTTCTATGGGAATTCACAAGCGCATATTATCAAGCCCATTATCGCCGCTTTAGCGATAGTTTCCTGCTGATAAAAGCGGCGATAATGTATTGCCCTTGCTTGATAACATGCCCCTGAGTTATAGCAATATTTGAATTTGAAACCAAGAAAGGGGGTAGCATTGGTAGTGAGATTTCAGAATGTGAGTAGCTTCAAAAAAATGTGAAACCCAAGTTTTAATGCCTTATTTCAGCAGCATGAACAATCTAGGCGCGAGAAATAGCAAAAATCTGTGTTGTGATGAACTGTCATTTACACCATGTCTGACTGCTCCTATAATCATGTCCAGGAGATGACTAATGCAGGCATTGCCAGTGTGTCCTTGATTTAAAGTCTCACAATATGCTGGTCTTTTCATCTGTGACAACCCCACTAGAATCCCCCAATATATACACAGATTTGTGATTCGACTTGTGCACAGGGTCTTACGTTTTGCAGATCTCAGGAAAACACGATCACTTTTAAATGAAGAACATAGGGGCATATTATCAAGAGGGTTTAAGAAAGCGGAGATAAAATTATCTCCCTATTACCTAGCTGTCGCTAACACCATTTAGCGACAGCTAGTAGGAGATAGCGACCATCTTGGGCCCCACTTTGCATCTCAGAGATATTTATCACTAATGACATGCAAAGTGGGTGTGCCAAGATGTTAGCGACTGAAAACAGACGCTAACATCGCTATCTCCTATTACCAACTTTTGGAGACCAAAAGCTAACACCTGCCCTGAGCAGTTCTTAGCCATGTTATCCAATGGGAGGTGGATAACATGGCTAAGAGCATTAGCTCGGTAATGCATGAATATCGCTGACTTTTCAGCGATATTCATGCATTGCGGCGATTTTTATCGCATTTGCGATAAACCTTGGTAATACCAAGGTTTATTTGCGCTAAAAATCGGCGCAGCTCAGCGGTACATTTTTGTCTCTAACCAAGCAATAGCGATAATTATCGCTATTGCTTGGTAATATGCCCCATAGTTTGGTCTCATGTGCTTAAAATGTCCACATGTAAATAAGGCATTTCCTCCTATAATGTATCTGTTAAAAATCTCGGATATTCCGTAGATATGTACATATCTACAGAATATCCGAGATTTGTAACAGCTACCACGAAAACCAGGCTATTTTACTGAATGAATCCTGTATATGTGCCTGTCCTAGCGGACAACATACAGTAACTCACCCCCCCTCCTTGTTCTACGCAGGTACCTGAACTCAGTCATTCGCTTCTCCATTTCTCTGAATTACAGATGGCGCCTTGGCCCTCCCTAGGGAAGACAGGGCTAACTTATTATATTTACGGATCTCTCTGACAGCTCCAGTCCTAGATGCGACCCTTTTCACATGTATAATGTGGTTTATTAATGGCTGGCATCTTGTGAAATGTCAGCGTAGAGCAAAGGCATGACTCAAAGCACATCAGATTACTGATGACTGGAGCAATGTACAGAAGAGAATCATATTGAGGAAAATAGATGTTTCCCTGTATAGATTTTGAATGCTGCCCAAGAAGACATATGTGGGATATTTTATCTGTTTAATTTTATTTACCACTAAAATCTGTGCACTTAGTGTGTGCCAAGGCATGGGCGCCACCAGCACTGTTTCTGGGGATGGTGGGAGTAAGTGCAAGCACCCTACAGGCTGTTTCACCAAGCTGAGGCCCTTTCGCTTCCAAATCCAAAGGTGGTTTGAGGTCTTGAGTGACACCTCCTCGCCGCCGCGGCACATATGTCAAAGTCATATTTGTGTTCCATCTAATCCTATCTGACAGAAAAACAAGACTATAGAAATACCCCATGAGTGTCGCCGTAGGGCCACGCTTGGTATTTTCCATCGGGAACTGGTGTTGGTTTGTGCTTCTATAGGCAGGCAGGCTGGCTGTATGCAATAACAGCATCGCCAATACCGAAGGATACCTGTGATTTCCTTTTTCAAGAATGGCAGGGCCACCAAGTAAAAGGGAAGGTAATTTCATGCCACGCAACGTCCCTTCCCAGCCCTGAGAAACACCCCAAGCAAGGAGACCACTGCCCTGTCTCCCATTAGCTCTAATTCCTGCATATATCCTACAGGTCCATTGAGTACAACTGGACTGCATGGTGATTTTGCTTTGGAATAGTCATATGTAAATTTAGATTTAAAACTCAGGCGAAAGTAAGTAGAAACCCTATCATTATCTCATAGCAGGCAAATAACCTATCTGATATGGTTTTTCATTGTATTATTGTACTTGAAGTCTGTTTTACATTATAAATGCAGGAATAAAAACACCAGAATGCAGAGAAAAAAAGCATTATGCAAGCTCTTCACTCAAGCGGTGGATGAGCTTGGTCTCAACGCATCTCAGTATAAACATTAGAGGCTATCTATAAAAGAAATAGAAATATGGGATATATTTTTAAATCTGTCGGGAAATTTACCTTGGGAGCAAAGGAAAGCTGTATATAGCAGAAGAGAATGTTAGCCATGGATGGAATCATGGGTTGGGGGACGGCTCCTTCCAATAACACTGCTCATGACTAAGATGTGGCATAGGCAGACCTAGATTATATCTGCCATTGAGAAACATTCATTGTTAAAGTTTAATTTAATTAAAATGACAGCCACACAGCAGGTAGGCGAGAAAGGAACTAATATTCCTGCTCATCCTATAAGAGACCTAAAAATAAAACAAATCATTTGATAAACATCAAACCATCTTAGAGGAAAACAATTTTTCTGAACCCCGTGGCCTACTTTGTCATTAGCAAACATCAGACACATTTTTAACGCTAGGAGCGTGACTTTCAATTTACATCACAAAGTACTATTACACGTTATCAACCCACGCTGAATAAGTTCTCAGTGTTTTTCTAAATACAAGCCTTGAGATTCCAGATGCACTGTGCACAGACATTCAATTTCCACCTCAGAGACAGAGCCATCATCATCGAAAATACTCACACACAAGGCATAATCTAAAAAAAATGGTGAGCGATGTACTCAATTTGAACGTACAACTTGTGAGAAGAAATGCAGGGCCAGATGTACGACCATCAGGGTTTGTGCTTCGCAGATTGCGATTTTTTGCGACTCGCAGTTTTCGATTCTCAAAACCTAATGTACAACAGTGTCAGAGACACTGTGATTCCCAAATGGGTCGCAAGGGACCTGCCTATTTAAAAATAAAACTAAAACATTTTCTTTTCAATTTTTTAAAGTTTGTGGTCTGTGTGACCACTGTCTGCTCTGAAAACAAGTTAGTGCCCCCATATCTCAAAGGGGAAGTGGTCCCTTAGGGACCCCTTCATTTGCGAATAGCTTACCAACAAATAGAATATGGTGGGAAACTGCAAATATTTTGTGACCACATTTATGGTTCAAAACATTCCAAAATACCAGTGCGACTAGCTATTAGAAGGGATATCCTTGGCACGCCCCTTCCTAACAGCAACCCCAAACCATATTTTGCAAGGCAGTAATAGGTTACTGACATGCAAAATAGGGTTGGTACATTTGAAAATGCATTTTACCAGTTGCAAACGGCGCCAGTAAAAAGCGTCGTACATCCGGCCTGTTTTCCCCATTCTGTCAAGGTTTACCTTGGGGTTTCTCTCAGTGGCCTGCTAGACCCAATATGAGTGTTTAAAATTGTGAATAGCTTCTCTACTTTCATTCACATCTCTTATGCAATGATGTGCCTTTCATCTTCAGGTTGAAGGCCACGTCACCGCCAGGGCCGGACTGGGAACCAGAACCGGCCCTGGCAAAGTGCTCGGCCGGCCCCCCTCCCCCCCTCCGGGAGGAGAGGGGAGGGGGAGAGGTGCGACCGCGCTCTGTGACAGGGCCGGTTTTCGGCCGTTTTTGTTACAGGGCCGTTTTTGCAGCATAACGGCCCTGTAACAAAAACGGCCCCAGGGGCCCAAAACCGGCCCCCAACCATGCGGCCCACCGGGGTATTGCCCGGTGCCCTCAGCGGCCAGTCCGGGCCTGGTCACCGCATGAGATGAAAACCCTCTCTTGTTAGCATTACCGAAGGCAAGCGTTCAGGGACAGCTTTATAATGCACACCACCTTCTGTGCCCGCTCCTCAGACTCCTGTATAATCAAGGCACAGGGCACGCACTGGTGCTCCCACAGAGCTTGTGTTCACAGTGTCAATATGTGACCATCGACCTGGACAGCTCGAGGCTACCAGGTCTGCTCCTGGATCTAGGTATAAAATATCACACAACCTTCTCGGGAAAGATCCAAGACAGGCAACCTTCTTTTCCTGAGGCCACTAAGACACACTAACAAAAGCACAGGCAAAGGTTGCAATTTTATTTCTAAGCCAGGTCTATTGGCTTTGTGAAGCTGTCAGGCATGCAGATACTGAATGTCAGCAGCAGACAGGTGGTAGGAGCAGGATGTCACTAATTATTATCAATGGCACAGTATGAATATTGTTGCTGACGATGCCAAAGAATGGTTACTCAAATGGAGAACCTTAAGACTAAGCTTTATTTGGTTTCCGCAGCAACTTTGTCATATAGGGAGACCCTGTGCAAAATAATAAAAACACACAAAAAATAATTGGGGCACATTCATTGACCAAGAGAAAGGAATAATGTGTCAAAAAGTGTGATGACTAAGCGTCCTTTTCCAATGTAAAAACAACTCCTCATGCATTGCAATGGAACCACTTCCGAGGCAGTGCAATGATACACCAAGCAGTCATCAGCCCCAACAGAATTTAGTGGCTCCGTGGTATGAGCACCTACATATAACCAACAGACTATTATTTTACCCTGGTGGTGTTCTGGTATTGTTATAAAAATGAAGCACTGTGCGGCATATTAGTCTTACACAATTTCACATCATTCTAGCATGCTCCTAACTCTAAAGAGGAACTTGTATTATTATCAACAAATTGAACGTAAATCACAGGTGGTGTAATTTATTCAAGCCACTGTATCTTTAAAATGTTGCATTCCAATATACCTCTGGCCTCCAAACCAATGGCAGGGGTCCTTCTTTCCATTCATAAATGAAAAGGCTGCTTAGCACACTGTGCGCAAGTAGCATGGGGGCGACTGTTCACTAGCGGTGGGCGGAGAACCCCGCTCCGCTCGCGGATTGGGCGAAGATTTGCCTACTCCGTGTTCCGCAGAGAACGCAGAGAAGGCAAATCTCTGCACACTCGGTGATGAAGCAAAGTTGGCCGGCCCCTGCCTCCCCCCTCTATTAACTGCACATGCGCAGTTTTCACAAGGATTACCCAGATGGTAAGGAAAAGGCGGAGGGCAGCCCAGGGATGCCGCAGTACAGGTAAGTGGTTTTTAATGTACTTTTGATTATTGTAGAATTAATTGTTAATAGGCGGGGCGGAGGCGGGTGGCGGAGCGGAGTTCCACGGAGTTTGTTCGCAACTCCGTGGACCTCTGCGTAGCCCCGCTATGCCAACTACGCCCAGGGTTACTATTCACCTGACCCACTACGGCATAGCAAGAGAGACAGGAATACTTTATGGCGTCAATAGACCACCTATCTCTGGAAACTTTTACCATTGTCCTTGGACATGGGAGCAGTTAATTTGCACCACTTAGTGCGTTGAGCAAAAAGGTGAAATTGTTCATGTTGAGCTAAATAAGCAAAACTTGAAATCTTTCTAACACCATGGTTTTATTTACCTTAAACCAACCAACCTCTGTAGTCATTGATGTGATACACATACACACAATTCACATAGAGCTACGAATCACCAAAAGCTTCATTTATTTAACTTTTAATTCAAATAATGTTCATCATCGTTACCATAGAGCAGAAAGACGCAAAAGCGCAGCCCCGAGCTGAAACATTACACATTTAATCTGGATTCATAAAATAATGGAACTGTTGCAGAACATGAAGATTTTAAGATGCAAAATTAAAGTCTTATCTTTGATGTTGCTACAAGCACATTATTTTAATTCTCAAAAGAGCTTCACTTAATTTTAACTGTTATCTCTTGGTTGCACATTCCTTTGACAAATGTACTAATATATTTCAGAATAGATGCGAAATAATACAGTTATGATATCTTGGTTTCACCAAATACCTGTAAATGTAAGCTATGGGAGTTATACAACAGTGGATAGGAATGCAATGCCACAGCAGTGCTCAACAAATGCCTACCGAATGCAACATGGCAGAACACATGCGGTGTAAATGACAGAGCAGATTCTGAGTATTAGACCGTTCCAAGACAGAGGGACCCCTGCATTTTTAATGTTTCCTCTGGATTGCTACAATGCAGTCATCCCTCAATTTCCATACACTGCTATCAAAGCTGTAATGTTTGTGCCTACTCATTGGCCATGGCCCAGGGTTTAGCTCACCCTTTATGTCCCAGCATGTAATAGACATAATGGGGTGCTACAGGACACTTGTCAATGTGGTGATACCACAATAAAGGTGTCATCTCAAAATGGGGAAGAACCAATATGTCTTATGGCAAAAAATGCACCCATTGAAAAGACTCTCATCCATCACTATTGTGTCAGCCAGGTTGTGTATAGCTAGGGCATGGACCTCCCCATCGCCCCCAAGGACAGCAGAATGGTGGGCAATCATGAGACAAATCTATGAGGGGAACTTGCACTAGCCAAGACTAGGGGAGTGTGTTCTATCAAGAAATTTGAATGTAAATGGACTAGGTTTAGTTGGGATCAATATGCTGATTTTAATTCTCTTTATAATTCGAATTAGTACGTTTGTATAATTTCACTATGTCTGTCTGTAATATATTATTGGCTAGGTCTGCTTGCTTGATAGTTATGATACAACTATGGCGAAAATAGCTATCTTCTGTATTTACTCAGTTTTATTTTTTATTGTCAGCCTAAATGATTGTTACCCCAAATTCTTTAAAGGTATTTGTCTTTAAAGTGGCGTTACTCTTAACATAATGTATCTAATCTATATGTGATTCGAATTAAGACATTAACGATCATGTTTAAAAAAAAACAAAAAAGGGAACAAAAAGTAAAAAATGAGCCCACATGCACGTTGTAGACTCTTAAGAACAAGTTGTTTGCAGACTTTGCATAGTTTGCTCAAAATATATTGTATTCTGAATTTTCGTTACTATGACATTTCTATGGGCTTAGACCTAATGTCTCACCAACCGTTACCTAACATTGTAATTTCCGATACATTAGCAGTACGAGTTAAGTGCCTGCTCAAGACTGCACTTGCATGTTCAGCGGTTGAAATCGAGAGCATGAGTGGGTCTTATGATGATATCTGTCCTCCTTTCTGTGGTGCAATATATATATATATATATATATAAACATAGAAATCCATACATCCAGGATTATCAGAAACGGCTCTCACTCCACGGCTCAAATACCCAGAATTTATTTGAAAATGCATTTCACCCCCTCAGGGGCTTTGTCATGGCCTGGTTACAAAAACACTGTGCCCAATCACCTTAAAGAGGGCTCGTGACGTAAATGCATGAGCAAAGAAAACATACTTCCAAAGGAAAGCCAATCATGTTAACTGATTTGTAAAACATATTAACAGTTTTACATTACATTCATGTCAGTTGCTACGGTATAAAAAATGATTTCAAAATTAATGTGCATCGGGGAGATGAAAATTACAATTTGTCATGTGACAACCAGAATCGGCATCAGCAAATCATTTGATTAGCGGATTATATTTTTATCTTTATACATATATCCATAATGAATTATCACATGTTTATGGAAAATAGTTCAGATTAAGAATACCATTGTTTCATCAGTAGCACGGCATGGCTACATCTGGTAGAGACATGCTGTATCAAGGATCAGAGCCAAGTGGCTGAGATTAAAATACAGCAAGTAACAAAGTTCTACAATTCTAGATTAGCACAATTATATACTACTTAAAGATAAGGACAACCAAGTGGCTAATTGTCCTCGAAAATCATCAAGGAACCAGATTCCTTCCCACTATAGATTGTTATCCTCAATAATCTAATGTATCAACATAAACAATTCGGGAAAATAAATCAATTCACAAATAAACCTTTGGCTATAGATTTGTGCTCTAAAAACATCATAAAGCCCTCTACTATTTTTCACAGACACAGTGAAAATTATTGTACAAAACAAATTCCCTACTGCACTTTCCGCACAGGAATAACAGGCATATTGTAGAAATTACCCTGTCAGTAATTAAGATATGTTTCTCATTTATACAGATGTTCGGAAAGTTGATCGATAAAATCAAACATTTATATATATGACGCAAAAGAGAGAAAGGAAACAAGGAGAGTGATAAAAAGTTAAGGGATAGACAGATTCCAGCAAAAAGAACACTCCAATACCACTTCAGCCAATTCACCCGTGAACTTGCACTGGCTGCTGTAGGAGTGCTCTTCCCTGAAAGAAAAATATATATATATATAGGTTGCAGCGTGAACAAGGGCACGTGTGCTCGAAACGCGTCGCTGATTTTGGTTCTGTGTAACTAAATAAATATCAACATTTGCTGATTTGGTGGTCCGTATCCTTTTTGTTGTTGGCGCAGAGGCTGTGACCACGAGCGCAGAGCAGACAGAGGAGGAACTTTGTGCTCTTATATATATATATATATATATATATATATATATATATATATATATATATATATATATATATATATATTTATATATATGAACAAACAACCTTCCTTTCCCGGCTGTTCCTCGTCTCGTAACACGGCGAGCCTGTGTGGGTGCCGGACACCCTTAATTTTATGAACAAAGTTTCTCCTAATCCGAAGAACAGCACAGGCTACTTCTGGATGCTTCAAAGTGTTTTTATTAGAGGCACGAAATCAGCAGCTCCCTACCGACGCGTTTCGCCACTAAGGCTTGGTGACCAAGCCTTAGTGGCGAAACGCGTCGGTAGGGAGCTGCTGATTTCGTGCCTCTAATAAAAACACTTTGAAGCATCCAGAAGTAGCCTGTGCTGTTCTTCGGATTAGGAGAAACTTTGTTCATAATATATATATATATATATATATATATTTATATATATATATATCTCGTAGGATGCATAACAACCCACTGTGGATTTAATATTATGATGAACTGTTTGGGCTGCACGATGAACTCACTGCAGTAATTCCGAAGTACCACAAATACCAGCCATGCCCACTGGGGCAGGTAATTAGAGAGAATCCAGGTGCTTCGATTATCGTGTGTGCACGCCTGAACCAGCCAAGCCCAAGATGAAGTGCAGAAGCACGAAACGCAACGGCTGGGAGCTGAATTTGCAGCGACGGCTCGTGGAGGGAGTTACGGTGGGGCAGGAGGGCGGGGAGGGGGAGGGGCAGGGTGGAGGTTGCTAAAAACCGGCATATGGATAATTGCAGGTAAGTAAACAATTTAATTAATAAAACGAATTTCGTAGTGCGCCTTGCATCGCAAAATGCAATGCAGTGCGAGCTACGAAATTCGTTTTATTAATTAAATTGTTTACTTACCTGCAATTATCCATATGCCGGTTTTTAGCAACCTCCACCCTGCCCCTCCCCCTCCCCGCCCTCCTGCCCCACCGTAACTCCCTCCACGGGCCGTCGCTGTGAATTTGATTATGTTTGTGTCATGCCTTTAAATATATAAATTAAGTACTAATTTGTAGCTGACACTATTTTGCCTGCTAGGAATTTTGACCTCCTTTATCAGAATAAACATGACAACACAAGTCCCAGAGTACAACCTGCTATCTGACAAAAAGACAGTAGCAGGGACATCATAAGGATTTTGGGGGCCCTGGGCCAAACAGATTTCGGGGCCCCCTGTTCAGAAAACCTTAGAATTTATGATCCAATTTCAGCTCTTTCATGCCGTCTTTGGCCAGGTCACTGACTGTGTCCAAATTTTAAATGTGTTTACATCTAACATTCAGGCATGGTGACTTGTTTTCAACAGATGAAGGTCACTAATATTATTCTCAAATAATCTCTCTGACGTCCCCTGCCCATTTCTCATAAGTGAGGTCCTGTTTTGATCTAAAAAACTTTTTATGGATGTTGCAGGAAACATAAACTCAATATTTCTCTGCAAAATGTGTTTTAGACTCTCACACATCACCCACATTAAAAATACATTAAAGGAAAACAGTATTTAAAACAAGACTCTGCAGAACGGAGCTGGCCAGGTAAGGGGGGCCTCCTGGAAGACTGGGACCCTGGGCCAGAGCCGACTTTGATGTCTCTAAACAGGAGTGGTTCAACTGATACTGATCACATTGTGAACTTGACATATAATCAAGCAACAGAAGCCTACTTATGGGTTTTTAGAGACTGATGTGCATTTCTGGTGTTCATCAAAGGTATAAAAAAGCCATATGCTTGTTCTCACAGTCAGTGTGAGTTAAAGCAATCAGGTAATCCCTGCCAAGACATTTTGAGAAACAGTAAAAAGACTAAAGAGAACTGATGGAAGGGTGATGCTAGTTTAGTAACTAAATGGCTGCAGAACCAAAGCCAGGCATAGCAAGCACTGGAAAAGCAGTGTGTTTCTCCTGTGGTTGGTTGCACATATTTTAATTGCTGCGGGTATGAATGTATGAACATATTTTATGGCCGACTGGATGCAGATTTTATGATGTGGAACTCTTACTTGCTGTCAAAGCAATACTGCCAACTAAATGATGCCGGTGCCATCCTCCCTAGAGGACTTTAAGGGAAGTAATTCTTGACTGCCGCGCTTTCATGGTACGGCTCACCGTACTGTGTTGCGGCAACAGTGTCCACATCAAAGGCCTGAATAAACAAGAGGCACCTGCAGCATGAACTTTTTTTTATTTCTCAAAAATTTAAACATAAATAGGTAGATGACCTCTGCTTGGCTTGGCTGAAAGGAGCACTAAGGAATACGCTGGGATGGGGTAATTTGCCTTTGATGCCCTGCCTACACTTCATCTCCCCAGTTAAGATTTTTTTTAATGATTAATCTTTTTCATACCTTGCTGTACTCAAACACCAGAGTAGTGTTACTAACAGTGCCACTGAATTATGCGATTCTGCGACTGCAGTTTTCTACATAATTATGGATGTACCACATTTTCCACACAATCCTTCATCCCCTAAATAATCTTCATATTTTAGCAAATGATTTGTTTCTAGCTCAACCAGATCAAAAAGTACCAGAAAAATGGCAACATGAGTTCCCACACAATGGAAGGCCCTTCACAAAAGCTGGTTATTGTTTAGTTGCTTATTACTGTATTCGGTCATTAAACTAGCATTGATGGGGTGAAATATTTGCCCAGACAGTGTTGCCACGCATATAAATGACAAAATAATGAAGTAGTACTGTCACAAAAGGTGTAGCATTACGCTGCATAATTTGCCTTTTCTTGTCGCATATTTTAATCAACTCAGAGGTATAATTTGGTCCTGCTCTTCCACATAATTTCAGTGACCCTGGCTGATAATATTGTAGTAGGTTAGGGTGACCTCCACTCTAAGATAATTTCTAGTCCTGGACATTTGTGCAATAGTCTAATGGATTAAGTGTATTGTAGTGCAGTCGTGTTCACCTTGGAATCAAGGTACAGCCAAGTGGTGTTAGCATGCACACTTTTACCTAGGAGTGACCAATTTTTAGCTCCAATAATTGTATACAAAAGCTAAGACAGTTGTGGTAATCTAAAAGCAAGTAAACTTCCAATATGATCTAGATAATGGTATATCAGAATGTCAAATACAGAAATATTATCTGACATAAATATCACTTCCTAAATATTTATAAAATATTGTCCCATTGGGTGTAGATTTTCCATTACTGTCGCTAAATGATTGATATTAATGTAGAAGATATTTAGAACACAGTATTTAATTCAGGGGATGTTATGAAACCTTGAACCACATGTGGATAGCCCAAAAAGGACGTTTCTCAAACATGTCCAAGAAACACATCAAACACATAATTCACCCCTACTATTTCTGAACCACAACAGAACCCCTCAACCCTTCTGCAATTCAGGTTGGCCTGGAGCATCCAATCAAACACATTGGGACGGGTTCACAAAGGTTGTTGCTCTGAATAGGAGCGAGTTACACTTGCAGGACTCCTAGCTTGGCTCTACATTCCACAAGAAAGCCAGGAGTATTCTAAGAGGAAGTCATAGCTATTTATTTGCGAATCAGGCCCGTTAAAACAGCCAAGTTGCCATACCCACACCTGCCACTCCCTCAGAGCAAACTGAGGGCCCAGCCAGGTTATTCAGCAAATACATAGATTGGCAAGTATGCAACACTTGCCACGCATCACACTGACCCAGTCATATCACTGAGTTGACAGGACAATACTTCGCGTGAAGGGCAGTGCTTGAAATCATTACTCTGGGCAAAGTCACTGCTGAGCCCCATTCAATAGCTAGGTGCTAATCATCCTGGCTTGGAGGCAACCTCAATGCCAAGTTTGGTCAGCCAAGTTTGGTTTACCAAACATCATATTTAGAGATAATGGGCATTGATTTGAGATTATAATACAGAACCTTTTGGACTTCCAAGACCTCCATAAGGTCAGCAGGACTTTGTGGCAATAGTGTACGGTTTCGATGCAACTTTGTCAGATACAGCTTTAGGCTTGCCTCACTGGAGGATTTTGAGAACAATACAAAAGACTAAGTCAGAAGTGGTGGGTGCTCTTTCACCCGTAAGGCTGGCCTAGCCTGGAATGAGCTCTCTCTTGCTCTCAGGAGGATTTCGGATCCGGCTGTTTTCAAAAAGAACCTAAAAACACTACTGTTCTGAGCCCATTTTCTTAGAGGCTCTTCCTGTTCAGCTGGTGGGTTGGGGTTCGGGGTAGCAGCGCCGGGATACTCTGAGTAGCTGTGCGCTTTAGAAATGCAGTATAACATAACATAACATAACAGAAGGCATAATCTTTTACCAGGTTAAACTCGCTTGGTGTTTCCAACCTATGCTCAATTGCATACTACCAATGGCGCTTACTGCTTTATGGCACTATTTTAACTTAAAGCTTTACAAATTCATATGTGTGGTCCCGCTTTTTTGTTGATTTTTGTTGTTTCGTATCACTTTTATACAAACATTTACTCATTCTGTTTGGGGTTTTTATTGTTTGGTGTTTCAACTTCATTCATGCATAAACACTTTACAAACTTCCCTTAGTAAAGCCTGCCTTCCTGCCCGCCTCTGCCATGGTGAGCTCTGGCTAATATAGGGGTTCACCTTGACAAGTGTTCTTATTTCTTGAGATTGGAGACCACTCACTTGAAATAATAATCCGCTTTCTTACAGTGAACATTTTTCTTTAAATGGGGATAATGCCAGAGTGAAATGTCAGCACTGAAAAATACTATTAGGGATGGAGGGGCATTAATGGTTTGTACACGTTTGGATTCACTCTGTAGGTTTTGTCTTAATTTTCACAGTTTTTTTTGTAACTTTTATCAGACGGTCCTTTCCTGTATGAAAAAACGTAGACCATATTTCCTGACTTTTCTGATGAAGCAGAGTACCATTTCCCTCTCATTGCTAAATTTACCAAAAGGTTTTCTTCCGGCTAAGGCTGTTTACTGCACAAAGAACTGCAGCTTCCCAGTCCTGTTGAGCTCAGTAATTATTCACTGAGCAAGTGTGATTCATTACAGTAGCTGCAAAAATTACTCAAGTCAGCATTAATCAAACCTAACTTTCTTTCTGGAGCATGTGTGTTTACTTAGAACTTTCCAAATATAGGTTTTTGGTTCCTTTTAGCATTTACAAATGAAAGGTTCAAATGCTGCACTGACAGATGTAGTCTCTTGCATGCAATTCGCTAGGCAGCTGTGTAATATTTAATACACTTTTTATAATGGCAACGCATCTAAAGATGACAGTGAATAATAAGTGATAGTCCTAGAATGAAACAGTGATGGAAAATAATGTAAAGGTGGGGTATTGTAAATCTGATACTGATCTGCATTGGAGGTTGTAGTGTACAGGCACGTGAAACATGAGGATGAAGGTTATTCAGAGGTGAAAGACTCTGTCTTGATAGGCATTCTCTTATGGAAGGACTCCAAAAGTTAGGCTCACCTACAATGGTAACCTAGATGTAATGTACTAGAGTGACCACGTCACAGCTCAATACATTAATTAAATAAAAAAGGGCCATTATAAAAATATTTTCATATTTCCAGTGGGGCCAACTTAGCCACATAGCTGTTTTCGAGTAAACTACTATGTTGAAGTTGAAATGTTGTCTGCCCTTCACAATGAATTCTTTGGAGACCTTTTAACCCATTTGTGTGGTATTATTGTGTCATCTAGTAAGCGTATCAAAACATTGGTGAAATGTCATTAACATCCTGATGAAGGCTATGGAAATTAGATTTGGGGCCAAAACAAAGTTGTTGAATTCATACTAGAAATATTACAGCCTTTCTAAATTATATTGATTATATCAGTTACCCATCATAAATATTTTTAGTGTGTTGTGGGCTGTGTTATGATTCATAGTATGTGAGGTAAGTTGTATTAGTGCATGACTTTAGTTATTGCAAATACGATTCTCTTTTCCAAATCAATTGGTGTTGATTATGTGTTAAATATTATCTTTGCGTACAGCCAAGCCAATCGCTTATTTCGAATGTGGATGGAATGTATTTTTGCTTTGGAATTTGGCTAGAATTAAACTATATCTTGCTTAATGAATTCAAGAATGTGATCATGTTTTAATATGCAATCAATGGGTGAGTAAAGTGTGAATTTGTGAATTTGTATGTGCTCAGTCATTTAATGAGCTACATAACTAAACAATCCACTTTGGCTATCATGTGCAAATTCTCAGGTGTTGCATTTATACATTCTCTCACCAAGTGGGCAGGCATTTCCTACTATTTATGGGCCTCCCTTGCGTTATCTTGCTTGGAGGGTAAGATACAGCAGTGGTACTGTATAGAAAATAATCTCTAATCATCCTCCAAGGCAGTGATGATCAGAGGTGATCAGCTTGCTCAGCAAGCATCAAAGGTGGCGGCATAAATGTTTCGCTTCACATAGTGAGGCAACGTTCAATGCATTAGCCCTGTGTATTGATGTAATATAATGTACACGTCACTCCACGTAAGTCAATAATATCAAACACAAGCATCGTTCTGGTGAAGGTACTGAGCAGATGAGGATATTGTGCAAGCTAGCTCTCTACCTTAAATAAGAACTTCCCAGAGTGCTCCTTTCTTATTTGCATAATGTTTGCATCGCTGTATGCTTCTTATTGTTCAGTTTTAACGTTAATGTGTGTGTGACGTCAATTTGAAGGCTGTGCACGAGTGACTCAGTGATGCAAAGGTGATAGTTAAAAAGTTAAGACGAATGATAGGAAACATTAACATAATGGCAATTTTACTCTTAAGAGGGTGATATCATGACTATGTGGGTCAAGGCTGGGTTATAATAAAGGTTTGATAACCGTGATGTGAAGGAGATTTAATTGCATTAATATTTATGCCCTCGCCCTACGAAGACTACTGTCTGCTGCAGCAGGATCGCCAATGTAAATTGATACTTGTATAGCGCACTACTCACCCGCAAGGGTCTCAAGGCGCTTGTACGAATACCGCTGTGGAAGCCATCCTGGTTTTCCCTGTGAGACGTCCACTCCTGGGCACCCCCAAGGTGGAGGCCAGGCATCCTTAGCGTTGTGGGGGCCGTTGTGGAGATTAAGCAAGCTATTGCCCAGAGTTGCAGAGTGGGACTCCATGATTGGAATAGGCACCGAGGGGAGAATTATCAGGTATGTGGAATTTTGAGCCCAAGACCCGAATTGAACCCTGGTCCCGGGCCAGACCTCTGCATCAGGGTCTGCCGCTCTAATCATTGAAGTAAACAGAACAGAATGGCTGGATAGGGAAAGTTTGTATCATGAGTATCAGTCACGCAGTCAATATGTACTACGTAACCAAGGTCTTCTGTACCAAAACAAATTTATTTAATTTTTTATCTGGTTTTTCAGAATTTCAAAAGCACATGGGCAAACCAAAGACTGTAACGACAGTGAATACATGAATACAATATCTACATTTATACACACGTACCAATATACATTATTTACAAAGTGAAAGAAACACAATTGAATAAAGACAGTTGTAGATGACACACCAAAAAAGCAATAACCTGATTCAGTATTCAGACATTAGTTGCATTTATATACAGTGAGAAAATTCATACAAAAAGCAAGGGTACAACCAGTCCATGGGGATGTAAAACCAAGGGACAGGCGGGGACAGATGGAGTAGTACGCCTGCCTGCCTGACAACACTGTGGTTCAATATTTATATTGGGTTGCACCACTAGGGTCCCAGGTGGTTAACAGTTTCTCTTCCTAGGTGCACCCTTTTGAATAACCACAGGGTGGGAATGTCGACGCGTTTCGAACCGGATTAATGACGGTTCTCTTCAGGACGGGGACTGGGAACAGTGAGTCTGTAACAATATACAGAATGGGTGTCAGGGTTAGATACCATGGTATTATAAAAAACCTTAAGCAGTGATGTGGAATTTTAGTTTGCGATCTGAACATCATCTGCGCCAGCTTGTCACCTATGTACTACGTGCACGGCAGCCATTTTAGGTCACCTATGTACTACGTGCACGGCAGCCATTTTAGATATCATGGTCTCCCTGTCCACGATCAATCGCCAGCGCACCCCTCTGACCCAGCAAGCATCCTCCGCGCACCCTGGCTCCCCCCTCCCTCCCCCTCATGAGCATGACCCTTCTGCATGACCCTGTCCTTGGGAGTCACGCCAGCGCCTGACCAACACCTCCTCTCTTCCTATGAATGCCCCTCTGTTGATAAACCTTCCCTCAGCTCGATTGTCCACGCGGCATGAATACCACTCCTTTGATGACCCCTTCCCCCGTGTCCAGCTGTCCACACCGGTCCGAGGCCATCGCCTAAGCCGGAAGATATCATTTACTGCCCCTTATTGTATGAGGTCGCCCTCCTTCAAAGGACCCTCTATTGATCCAGGCCTCCCCACCCCCTGTGATATGATCAGGCGCACACATCCTAAGACTCGACGGAACACTTAGCTGCGTGATGACCCCCTCCTCTTACCAGCAGGTTGAGGACCTCTATTGTGAAGGTATATGGGGGTGGGATTGACACGAGGATTACGGGGATGTCTTTTCCTTTATGCTACAATGTTCTGATTGTAATAAAGAAAGGTCACATGCCATAAACCAGTGTATAAGAGGCCAGGCCTCCGAGAGGCTGTTAGAGCACCTCGAGACGATACCTTGTTGTCTGATCTGATGTGTTCTGCTCCGTCGGAATAAAACTTCTGTTTCCTGCCTTCTGGTCTCCGGCGCCTGCCTCATTGCTTGGTAAATTTGAATGGTACAAGGGCGGTTAGCGCCGGGCAAATCTTGAGAAAGGTCCTAGCCCTACCTTTTTCCACAATTGGCGTCCCAAAGCGTGGGGCCCATCAGCGACACGTGGATCCAGTGGGAGAGGTCCCGATGACAGAGTGAACGACTGCAACGATCGGGAAGAGCTCGTGTCCGATAGACCCTCGTCTGACAGCCGATCATCCGACCTTCACTAGTTCTGAACAGACCTCTCTCGAGTGATCTACGGTCCTGACTGGGAACCATCAGGAGTGCCACGAACATCACGAAGGAGAGAGGACGATCGGGCGCTGGATCCAGAGGACAGGAAACCGTCCATGCGGTCCGGGTAAGGTCGTGTAAACACGACGAATTGAGAAAAGATTGTTTTTGTTGGGATAATACTAGTATTACGCTTTGTTGAAACCTCTGGGGATTCGCTGTCTGCAAACGGAGAAAACAACAGGCTCTCTCTTTGCAAACAGTGAAGGATAGGTAACGCAGACTTTTGTCCCCGTTGTAATCCGTCGTGCCTATCTTCCTCCCCCACTGTTTCCCGAACTATCGTTCGTGGATTGTTGTCTGGAGATTCTTTTTCTGCAAACAGGGAAGAACAAGGTCTCTCTTTGCAGGTAGAGAAAGAGTGGATAACGATAACTTTTCGTGCCCACTTATTCTCCCCACTGAATTGTTTTGATTGACCGATTATTCGGTATTGGTTCGTTTGAGGTATTCACCGCCGGCAAACAACGAAGAATAGAAATATTCTGTCTAGTCTTTGCCCGCCGTGATAAGATAGGTAGTGCAGACTTTTGTCCCCGTTGTAATCCGTCATGCCTATCTTCTCCCCACTGGTTGGTAGCCTGTTTAGCCCGGACCGCTTATTAGAGATGAACCATCCAGCTCCACTGGAGGGCACCCCTAATAAGGACATGTTCACTAAGTATGGACTAGTCGCTATAGCTTACACTAAACTATGGCATAAATATACGAAAAAGAACCCTGAAAGTCAGTGGCCACTGATAGGTTCCTTTAATGAAAATAAAATAAGAACATTAGAAATAGCGCTCCAGAAGAATAAGACCACGCCCACTATGCTCGACAGTATCGGCATGTGGCGCAAAGAAACGGAACAACGAAAGAAAAGAGAAGAAGCAAAAATAGGGAAAGAATTACGAAAGGCAGCCCACCTAGCCGCAAAGCAACTAGAAGAGGAAATAAAAGAAAGAAAAGAAGCTACACAAAACCAAGAATCAGGGTCGACAGGCCAATGTCCTGTTAGGACCCCCTCTGCACTCTACCCTGAATTACCCTCCAAACAGCGGGCGAACGATGAGTTACTACTAGGTCCCCCAATCATCTACATGCCCCCTCCGTATGCTCCCAGTCAACAAAGCCTGCAAGCCCCAAGTATGAGTGAAAGTGGCCCTAGCGCTAGTGCACCGGCCCTCACGGCCTCCGCACCAGCCACATTAACAACTTCGTCAGACGATCCCGAGGCTAGCAAACAATCACCAGCCAGACTAAATAGGTTGAGCAAAGATGAGCGGGATGGGATCGACAAAATAGCAAAGACATTAGTAGAACGAAGGGAGAGCGAAGATTATACAATGAGCGTATATAATTCACATGCCGACAGCCACAGACGGCATTTCATCTTGCGATTCAGCTACTACACCCTGAACGCGTATGAAGATAGGTATCAAAGTAAGGGTCCCGCTAAACTAACAACGCTGTATAGGAAAATTGATGTTGGAGATGGGACTGAACGCGAGGCGACGGAGCTCTTCATGCAGATGCTTGAGGTCTTCCGCCACCTCACGGAACAAAAACCAGAAGCCAAGGCTACAGTCCCTGAAACGACCTCGGTAGAAGTAGCCAATACTATGATGCCTATCAGAGAAGCGGCCCCTTACTGGATCCCGCCACGGGGCCAGGGAACGAGCGATTATATTAATAATGAAAATGCAAAGGGAAGGGTTGTGTACAATTGGGTTTACCAACCATGGGACCGACAGGATATCCTAACCTTCAAACAAACCCTGCCCGATTTAAGAAAGAACCCGACGGCATTTTATACCGAATTAGGCACAGCCTTGGGTTCGACAATAATGACTTTAGCAGACATCGACTTGTTCTTTGGGTTATGCCTGCCAGCTGACGTGTGGAAGCAAATCCGGAAGGCTGACCACACGGATCTGTTTGGACATACCTGGGACCAACTCGGTAAACTAGATGGACAAAGAGAGCCTGGAAGGAAACCAGTAAAAGACATACTGGAACTCCCAGATAAACTAGTTCAGAAGTTAAAAACACTGGTCCCGGAAAGAAAGGTAGACTGGTCGATAGTCACGGCCTGTCGACAGAAACCCCAGGAAGATGTGTCAGAATACTTCTCCCGATTCGAGACAGTGTTCTCCGACTACAGTGGCCAAGACATGACCACCGCAACCGGACAGCACCTGTTTGTACAAAATTATGTAAAGGGCCTAACACAAGAAGTCTCCCAAAAACTGCAGACGAGTGAGAGTAGTTGGGGGGCCTCCAAACCCGCAGCTATCCTTCAGATGGCTCAGTATTACGAACACCAAAAGAATGAGAATGATAGGGCGTCCGAGAAAAAGAAGAAAGATTTAAAGGAAAGGGTAATGATAGCCCAGATACAGGGTATAGCGGTAGGACGGGAACACCAAAGGGGGAACTACCAATCAACCACCCCCAGAGATCTACCTCCTAAAGATCACACCCCAACATCCCACACTGGGCGTAGAGACATTAGCAATGACCAATGCGCCTTCTGTAAAGGGTTCGGCCATTGGAAATCCCAGTGTCCGGTTTTGCTAGAAGTGAATAGAAATAGGGACTCCAGGGATGTGGCAGGTAGTCCGAGAAATAGAGTACAAGGACGAGGGAGCACCAACGACACCAGCAATGACAGATCAGGGAGACTGAACACATTTGACCGTCCCCGACAGAACCAATATCAGCTGTCCGAAGGTGAAAATGCCCCCGACTTTGCATAGGACTGCCAGGGGCAAGGGAGGGATCCAGTCGAGCTCTGTGTTGACCAGCAAGGTCCTTATGTCACCGCTAAGGTCCTGGGTACAGAGTCTCCATTCTTGGTAGACACTGGGGCGACACGTAGTGTGTTATCAAAACGACTGATTCCGAGGGCACCCTTGTCTGGCTCACACATAACGTCGATAGGATTCGATGGAACGCCCTCCACTAACCCCCTGTCCATACCTATTACTTTTGACCTAGAAAACAACACCACTGACGCGACATTTCTGCTTTCCTCCAACTCCCCTGACGCCATTATGGGCATTGACTTACTGAAACACTTTCGAGCTACCATTAGGTGTTCCCCAGATGGAGTACGAGTCATCCTGTACGATAACCCAGACTTGCCCAGATCCCGTCCCCCACGACACATGTGCTCCATAACTGACGCTGACATGTCCTTGCTTGACACCCTGCCTCCGTACCTATGGGCCAAAAATGACTCTGATGTGGGGCGAATGATGATTGATCCTATTCACATAACTGTACGACAGGACGCTATGCTCCCGAAACTCCCGCAATATCGGATATCGCCAGAGGGTGAGAAGGCATGGTAGCGATCATTCAGTCTCTGGTAGATGCAGGAGTGGTTGAAGAAGTGGTTAGCAACGTCTGCAACAGCCCAATCCTACCTATTGTTAAAAAGCAAGGCGAAGGAGATGAGAAAGCGTACCGCTTCATCATCGACTTACGAGAGATTAACAAAGTGGTTGTACCCCAATATCCTGTAGTCTCTGATATCACCACCATTCTGACCCTCATCCCGTCCACTGCCACCGCCTTCACTGTTATCGACCTTAAGAACGCGTTTTTCTCTATCCTCATCCATCCAGACAGCCGTTATCTCTTCGGCTTCACTTTAAAATCCCGCTCGTACCGATTTTGTAGAGCTCCCCAGGGGTACACTGAAAGTCCCAGCATTTACAGCCAGGCCCTCAAAAGGCAGCTAGATGCCTTCCAGCTACCAGATGGAGTGGTGTTGATCCAATATGTTGACGATATCCTTTTGGCGGCCGACACCAACCCACTTGCAACGACAGCCACCGTCCAACTCCTACACTTTCTTGCAGAAAATGGCCACAAGGTCTCCAAAAAGAAGTTGCAGTTCTGCCAGCCACAAGTGACTTACCTAGGCCATCTCCTGTCCAAAGAAGGGAGGAAACTTACACCCGACCGAATCCAAACCATCCTAGACACCCCCATCCCAAAAACACAAAAGCAGGTCCGCTCTTTGGTTGGCCTAACCTCTTTTTGCAGACAGTGGTTGCCTAATTACAGCCTCATTGTGAAACCATTACTTGCCCAGCTGACCAAAGATGTCCCCTCCCCGCTTCCTTGGACCACTGAGTGTCAAGCCTCCTTTAAGGAATTACGGGATGCACTCTGCTCAGCACCCGTCCTCGGAACGCCGGACTACTCCAAACCCTTCTCCCTCTTCACCCACGAGAGGGAGGGGTGTGCATTGTCTGTCCTAACTCAATCAATTGGTCCTAAGCAGCGCCCTTGTGCCTACTTCTCCGCCACTCTTGATCCTGTAGCCAGAGCCTTACCTGCCTGCCTTCGAGCGGTAGCTGCCGCTGCTGTCTCTATCCGCCAGAGCGAAGGAATTGTACTTTCAAACTCCCTCACTGTGTTAGTACCCCATGCAGTTGACACCCTTTTGAACCAGACAAAGACCCAACACCTGACTAGCGCACGACTGACAGGGTACGAGTTGACTCTGCTTGCACCCCACATCACACTAAAGAGATGTACGACTTTGAATCCTGCCACATTGTTACCCCTGCCTGAAAATGACCCCGACATTCCTCCCATCCACGACTGTGTGACCCTCACGGACGAACAAACTAGGAGTAGGGTTGACCTCCGAGACACTGCTTTTACCGACCCCGATGGAGAGCTATGGGTAGACGGCTCATGCATCAAACTCCCAGATGGCACCACTTCAGCCGCCTATGCAGTAACGACAGCCCGAACAGTAGTTGAGACAGCCTGCATCACACAACGATCTGCCCAGGCAGCAGAGCTGATAGCCCTCACCCGAGCATGCATCATAGCCGCAGGGACCACCGCGAACGTATATACGGACAGCCAGTATGCCTTCGGAGTGGTCCACCATTTTGGGCTCCTGTGGAGGGAGAGGGGATTCCTGACGTCCCACGGCACCCCAATCCTCCACGGAGATCTAGTTTCCGCTCTGATCGAAGCAGTTCTCCTCCCCAAACGATTAGCGGTGATCAAATGTCAGGCACACAAAAGGGTAACAGACTTAGTCGGACAAGGGAATGCATTGGACGACATTACTGCACGAACCACAGCTGAGAATAGGACAATGACACGCATGTATGTGACCAGGTCGCAAGCAGAGAGATGGACTGACGCGAGGGAAATGATCAGAGACATACAGTCGGCCAGCACCCCTCACGAGCTGACTAAGTGGGCAAGGGTGGGTTTGAAGGATGAGGAGGGCTGCTGGCGAACGAAGGATGCAAGCAAATGGTTGCTGCCCGACTCATATCTGATTCCCATACTGACAATGGCTCACTCCCCCGCACACATAGGATCTGCACCCATGATCGAACTCATTTCCAAAGTCTGGCACAACGACAAAATCCCTGACTCAGCCAGACGCCTAGTTCAGCAGTGCCTTATCTGTCTGCAACACAACCCCGGGAAAGGAACTGTAGTACCCCGGGGAGGGTTTGGGACCCCCAATCACCCCTTTGAGATCCTTCAGATGGACTACATCCAACTAGAGAGATGCCAAAGCCTGAAGTATGTACTAGTCATCGTGTGTGCCTTCAGCAAATGGGTAGAGGCCTATCCAACCCGTGACAACACTGCCATGACTACTGCCAAAGTACTACTGAAGGAATTCTTCCCTCGCTATGGCCTTTGTCGAATTTTATGGAGCGACAATGGCCCCCACTTCATAGCTGAGGTTATCCAACTAATCCTAAAAGGGTTGGGGGTGAAGCAACGGTTTCATGCGGTCTTCCACCCCCAATCCGCCGGTCTAGTGGAACGCCATAATGCCACACTAAAGCTGAAATTGTCAAAAATAGTGGCCACCACTGGACTTAACTGGCCGGATGCCCTCCCACTGGCTTTGTTACCGATGCGCTCCACTCCCACCAAGCACCATTTGACCCCCTACGAGGTCGTGTTTGGGCGACCGATGAATCTCTGGACTGCTCCCAAACCGACCTCCATTCATGACGTCCCAGACGTCCTACTATCTGATTATTTGTGCAAGTTAACTAAAACGTTGTCTGTCATTCATCAACAGGTGCAGCAGGCCATCCCCGATGCTTCCAGGGGCCCCGGCCATGACATCCAACCGGGAGATTTCGTGTTGATACGAAATTTCCAGCGAACCAAGAGTCTGGAACCTCGGTGGACGGGCCCCTGGCAAGTGCTGATCACCACCCGAACGGCACTCCGAGTGGAGGGGAAGAAGCACTGGCTGCACGCGCATCATTGCCGGAAGGTCTCTGCAAACCTGGCCACGACAGAAAACGTCAGCGCCCAAGAAGAGCTCCTGAACAAAGACCGACCGATATTGGACTGTTATCCCGATACTGAGGCACTCGAACTTGCAAAATTCTCTGATCCCACTGTGCCATCCAGAGAAGGGTATTTCCTGCGTTGAAAGGAGGGAGTTTCGGCTAAGTAGGCCACGGACTAAGTTAAATCTCAGAACGGTGACCTAAACACAATCAAGGGTTACCGGGAGAGAAGCTAAACGAAGTCTGTGGTTCTGCCCACTACCGAGCCCCTTGAAGGTGATGGAAGCGCCAGATAAGAAGATGATGGAAGCGCCAGATAAGAAGATGATGGAAGCAACAGGAAATACCCAGTATAGAATTCCAAAGACTGACCACTTGCACAAATCAAAGACAATCGCACTCTTCATTGTCTTCCTCTTCTGCCTCCTCCTCATGACCTCCTTCTGGATTCTGGAGGAAAGCACACCGGCCCACCAGGCACTACTACCTACCGCACAACCGACACCCCTGAAAGAGCATCACCTAATCTCGCTGTCGCCTCAGCTCCGAGAAAGACGCAGGGAATTCTGGAACAATTCCTTCGTGCAACTGTTGCACCAACACAACCTTGCTGCAAATGCTACGAACTGCTGGATCTGCGGGTTGCTCCCGCATGCCACAGGACACTCCATCCCCTTCATCCCTTCTCCTTTCTCAGTCCACGGCTCCTGCCTCGCCTGGTTGATCCTCATGCAAGAGAGCCACAAGGATAACGCCACCTCCAGCCGGACAGTGTCACACTTCTACTCTGGGTTCTGGCTGAACAAAACAGGAAAGACCCCTGCTGCCCTGTGTCCTGCGCTCGCAGGCGCCACCTTCCTCAAAGACATTCCAGCCAAAGAACGAGTCGAAGTACAGGTGCTCCACAATCCAGCCAGAACCACCTTCACTCATCTGCAAAAACAAACTACCGCCACTCTGACTGTGGCCCTGTCTGTTATCAATGTCACAGGTCTCGTGTGTCTCGAAGGCCATGGAACGCAGCTGGTGGGTCACAGCGCCTGCCGAATCACCAGAACATTGGACTCAGCTGACCCCCCTTCCTTTGTTGCTTCTCCGAACATGTACTTTGTGTGTGGCACCAAAGCTTACACCTGGCTCCCGAAGGGTTGGAAGGGTATCTGTTACATTGCCTTCGTTCTTCCACCCACATATGTAGCCCCTGCCAACCATCACCGGCAGAGGCGTGCAGACGACCTTGGACAAGCCGACTCCACCGGAGCACAGTTCCTGGATGCAGCAAAGGGACTTGTTCCTCTGTGGGGCCCGATGGCAAACAGCCGTGCTATCCGACACCTGACCCAGGCAGTAGAAACAACCATCAACATCACGGCTGGCGTCCTCGCCAACAACACTGCGGAGCTTCAGGCGGTCCGCCTTGTGACCCTTCAAAATCGTCTTGTCCTAGACGTGGTCCTAGCCGACCGAGGAGGAGCATGCCGCATCATCGGATCCAGCTGCTGCACCTACGTGCCAGACAACTCGCCTTCAGTCTACAAAGCCATTGAACACCTCCACAGACTTTCCTCAGAGGTTCACCAAGAACAGGAAGGATGGTCACTTGGGAGCTGGTTTTGGGACACTTTGAAGAATTGGGGCTGGAAATTGTTTTCCTTCGTGCTGATACCTGTTGTGATATTATGTGGGTGTTGCCTAGGTATCCAATGTCTGCCACCTTTGTGCGGCCTTGTTTCTAACTGTATGTGCCCAAAGACTTTGGACTTCCGAAATGAGCACATGAGCCCCCTCTATGAAGTAGAAATACGTGGCCTTATGGGGATAAATCCAAACTGACAAGTTGGCGAGACATGTTAAAAGGGAGGACTGTGGAATTTTAGTTTGCGATCTGAACATCATCTGCGCCAGCTTGTCACCTATGTACTATGTGCACGGCAGCCATTTTAGGTCACCTATGTACTACGTGCACGGCAGCCATTTTAGATATCATGGTCTCCCTGTCCACGATCAATCGCCAGCGCACCCCTCTGACCCAGCAAGCATCCTCCGCGCACCCTGGCTCCCCCCTCCCTCCCCCTCATGAGCATGACCCTTCTGCATGACCCTGTCCTTGGGAGTCACGCCAGCGCCTGACCAACACCTCCTCTCTTCCTATGAATGCCCCTCTGTTGATAAACCTTCCCTGAGCTCGATTGTCCACGCGGCATGAATACCACTCCTTTGATGACCCCTTCCCCCGTGTCCAGCTGTCCACACCGGTCCGAGGCCATCGCCTAAGCCGGAAGATATCATTTACTGCCCCTTATTGTATGAGGTCGCCCTCCTTCAAAGGACCCTCTATTGATCCAGGCCTCCCCACCCCCTGTGATATGATCAGGCGCACACATCCTAAGACTCGACGGAACACTTAGCTGCGTGATGACCCCCTCCTCTTATCAGCAGGTTGAGGACCTCTATTGTGAAGGTATATGGGGGTGGGATTGACACGAGGATTACGGGGATGTCTTTTCCTTTATGCTACAATGTTCTGATTGTAATAAAGAAAGGTCACATGCCATAAACCAGTGTATAAGAGGCCAGGCCTCCGAGAGGCTGTTAGAGCACCTCGAGACGATACCTTGTTGTCTGATCTGATGTGTTCTGCTCCGTCGGAATAAAACTTCTGTTTCCTGCCTTCTGGTCTCCGGCGCCTGCCTCATTGCTTGGTAAATTTGAATGGTACAAGGGCGGTTAGCGCCGGGCAAATCTTGAGAAAGGTCCTAGCCCTACCTTTTTCCACAGTGACTCCACACCATGAAATAGACTTTTACCTGCACGTGGCAAAGAATGTGCCGTGGTGTCGGTAAATCGCCGGGAAAAAGGTTGTTTCTGTGAAAACATACAAAATTGGAGCTTAGCACTCTAGTCCGTAGTGGAACGTTCGAGATCTATGCTCATACATATCACCTAGTGCCATCAAGGATAAGGGCTCATACCTGTGGTTAGCCGGTTCTAGTTCTTTAGGATTTGTTGTCCGCCACGCGGTACAAACACGAGAGTGGAGCCGCTTACATGTTGACTATGTTTCCTTGTGCAAGCTGGAAATGACACACAGAAATCGGTGCGCGAAATTAGCCAACTACTTCTGTGTGAGTCAAAATATGTGAATTGCGGAACCAAGTAAAAAATCCTACCTGAATGGGTAGCTTGTGCAAAGTGTAGCGTCTGATGTCAGAAATCAATTCAGGGCTGATGGGTGGTGTCTGAATGAGCCGGGACCTGCGTTACAACAAAGCAAGTGTGTTTCTGAAAAAAGCGTTCCCGTGAGGCAGGGGGTCATAGCAATGTGGCGCTTAGCGCGGTTTGCAGATAACCTGCAGTACACTCACTTTTTCAGGAGGATTCAATCATTCGGAATCTCTCGAACTGGAGCACGCACAGTCTGTCAGTGTGTCTCAGCGTTTTTCCTGATTATTTGAAAACTCCCGGGCCGGGTGGCTTGTGGGAGTGTCTAGGGGGCGGAGTGAGTGAAGGATCATGGTCCGTGTAGTTCGGGCCATTTTTTGCAATGAAGTATGTCAGGCTTTCGGGGTAAATGTCGCGGTTTGATTTTACACAGCCAATGACGGCTGCCTCGTGCAGCTGGGGTTCAGCGTGTGGTCCTACCGGGGCATAGGTATTTACCATCATATTTACAACGTATTGGGCACTAAATCAACAAGACATGGTGAGTTTGAAATACATTGAACCTTCCAAAAAGGGACAGAGTGCCAAGGCAATAAAACAGCAATCGTAGTATGTACAACGTGTAGGAAATGAAAAAAACAGAGTTAAAGACAGCAGCACAACCAAGCTCAGCCGAGAAATTGAAATGTGGATCACAGACTGGAAATTTCAGACATTTCGTTCAGGCCAGTGTTGGACGTGTCAAATTTTAGAATGAGGTACGCTTCTTTCTGAGACAAGCGCAGATCAGGGTCTCCACTACCACCCCTGATGACTGCCAGGACTGTCCATCTGATATCTTGACTGGAATGTTTTTTTTGTAAAAAGTGTGAAACAAGTGGGGCTGTCAGGATTTTATTGTTGATTCTTGAGCGGTGCTGAATGATGTGCTGGCGAACCTCCTGGGTGGTTTTGCCAATGTACAGCATGTTGCATGGGCATTGGATGGCATACACAGCGTACTTGGTTTTGCAGTTTGTGTGTTCCTTGTGGCGCCAGAACTTCTTCCCATCTGTGAATAGTGACCCCTCCATGGTGAGTTCGCAGACGGAGCAAGTCCCACACTTGCGGTGCCCCGTGACTGGATTTGCTCCAAAGATGGTATTCTGGTGATCCCTTTTGGGTTGCGGTCTAGTCGATGTTATCATTTGCCCAATGCTCCTGTTCTTTTTCAGAGCAAAGAGGGGGGTGCCTATGTCTGGGAGAATTTCCTTGACCAGGTGCCAACTACGCCTGATCATTTTTTGCAACTGGTTGGTGTGGGGGCCGAAAGTGGACACACATACCATCCGGTCCGTCGCGGGTTTGGATCTTTTTTCAAGGAGATGTTCCCTGGGTGTCCATCTCGCTCTCCTCATAGAGTGTTTCAGGAGTTTCTGGGGATAGCCTCGTTCCTGTAACTTAGAGGTCAGGGCTTGACCATGTAGTTCGAATTGCTCGATAGTAGTACAGTTACGTCGCACGCGAAGGTATTGGCCATAAGGGAGATTATCCCTTAGGCTGCGCGGGTGATAGCTCTTGTAATGAAGAGCATTGTTCTTATCCGTCTTCTTCTGGTACAAAGAGCAAGACAACGCATTTTCTTTCACTGAGACTTCGACATCCAGAAACGGGAGGGTTTTTTCATGATAGTTCAAGCTGAATTTAATATCCGGGCTCCTGTTATTCAGCCACACATGAAATTCTTCCAATTGTATAGATGTGCCGTTCCACACACACCAAACATCATCTATAAATCGGAGCCATTGTCCGATGGAATCTCTGTAGGGGTTGTTATTCAGGACAAATTTTTCTTCAAACTGGCAGTCATCAGGGGTGGTAGTGGAGACCCTGATCTGCGCTTGTCTCAGAAAGAAGCGTACCTCATTCTAAAATTTGACACGTCCAACACTGGCCTGAACGAAATGTCTGAAATTTCCAGTCTGTGATCCACATTTCAATTTCTCGGCTGAGCTTGGTTGTGCTGCTGTCTTTAACTCTGTTTTTTTCATTTCCTACACGTTGTACATACTACGATTGCTGTTTTAATGCCTTGGCACTCTGTCCCTTTTTGGAAGGTTCAATGTATTTCAAACTCACCATGTCTTGTTGATTTAGTGCCCAATACGTTGTAAATAT
Source organism: Lissotriton vulgaris (assembly GCF_964263255.1). Lineage (NCBI taxonomy): Eukaryota > Metazoa > Chordata > Amphibia > Caudata > Salamandridae > Lissotriton > Lissotriton vulgaris. The sequence continues at coordinate 1,478,071,513 of NC_141685.1, forward strand.
GATGGTAAATACCTATGCCCCGGTACGACCACACGCTGAACCCCAGCTGCACGAGGCAGCCGTCATTGGCTGTGTAAAATCAAACCGCGACATTTACCCCGAAAGCCTGACATACTTCATTGCAAAAAATGGCCCGAACTACACGGACCATGATCCTTCACTCACTCCGCCCCCTAGACACTCCCACAAGCCACCCGGCCCGGGAGTTTTCAAATAATCAGGAAAAACGCTGAGACACACTGACAGACTGTGCGTGCTCCAGTTCGAGAGATTACGAATGATTGAATCCTCCTGAAAAAGTGAGTGTACTGCAGGTTATCTGCAAACCGCGCTAAGCGCCTTATTGCTATGACCCCCTGCCTCACGGGAACGCTTTTTTCAAAAACACACTTGCTTTGTTGTAACGCAGGTCCCGGCTCATTCAGACACCACCCATCAGCCCTGAATTGATTTCTGACATCAGACGCTACACTTTGCACAAGCTACCCATTCAGGTAGGAATTGTTACTTGGTTCCGCAATTCACATATTTTGACTCACACAGAAGTAGTTGGCTAATTTCGCGCACCGATTTCTGTGTGTCATTTCCAGCTTGCACAAGGAAACATAGTCAACATGTAAGCGGCTCCACTCTCGTGTTTGTACCGCGTGGCGGACAACAAATCCTAAAGAACTAGAACCGGCTAACCACAGGTATGAGCCCTTATCCTTGATGGCACTAGGTGATATGTATCAGCATAGATCTCGAACGTTCCACTACGGACTAGAGTGCTAAGCTCCAATTTTGTATGTTTTCACAGAAACAACCTTTTTCCCGGCGAATTACCGACACCACGGCACATTCTTTGCCGCGTGCAGGTAAAAGTCTATTTCATGGTGTGGAGTCACTGCTTAAGGTTTTTTATAATACCATGGTATCTAACCCTGACACCCATTCTGTATATTGTTACAGACTCACTGTTCCCAGTCCCCGTCCTGAAGAGAACCGTCATTAATCCGGTTCGAAACGCGTCGACATTCCCACCCTGTGGTTATTCAAAAGGGTGCACCTAGGAAGAGAAACTGTTAACCACCTGGGACCCTAGTGGTGCAACCCAATATAAATATTGAACCACAGTGTTGTCAGGCAGGCAGGCGTACTACTCCATCTGTCCCCGCCTGTCCCTTGGTTTTACATCCCCATGGACTGGTTGTACCCTTGCTTTTTGTATGAATTTTCTCACTGTATATAAATGCAACTAATGTCTGAATACTGAATCAGGTTATTGCTTTTTTGGTGTGTCATCTACAACTGTCTTTATTCAATTGTGTTTCTTTCACTTTGTAAATAATGTATATTGGTACGTGTGTATAAATGTAGATATTGTATTCATGTATTCACTGTCGTTACAGTCTTTGGTTTGCCCATGTGCTTTTGAAATTCTGAAAAACCAGATAAAAAATTAAATAAGTTTGTTTTGGTACAGAAGACCTTGGTTACGTAGTACATATTGACTGCGTGACTGATACTCATGATACAAACTTTCCCTATCCAGCCATTCTGTTCTGTTTACTTTGATTGTTGAGATCCGGGCTGGGTAGACGTAGGATCCAAAACCTTCTTTGTTCTACAGCTCTAATCATTGAGCCACACATGACCTGCAATATAGAGTCACTGTCAAGTATCAGACCGAATATTTCCCTACACCACACCCTTTGCAAGGCTTTCTGATTGCTGAAAAGCACATGCGCCCAATTTAAATAGACTTCATTGAGTCGCATTTTTGATGCAAAAATGGAAGGCATTTCTTACAAGCTAATACATTCCTGGCCGGTACAGGTATCATACAATATCGCAATGCTTTCAAGAACCTCTTTCTATTTAAGTGTTTTTGAATATGCTCCTTTGTAGCAGTTTCCTAATCCTCAAAAGTGTCTTGTAAATACATTGGGATATTTTTGCACACAATCGTATGCCTTCAGATTCCATTGTGCGGCATGAGATAAAGGCGCCAGGCAGAGAGGCTGAATGAAACGTTGACAAATTAAAATGTCAAGCCCAATAACTGATGGAAATACATAGGGACACTCCTTCCAGCTATTGAAATGTGTTCTAGGACACAAATAGAGCATTACACAACATCCGACCAGCTACCAACTCCATCAAAAGATGCACGTGTGCGTGAGGGATTAACCCTGGAGACAAGCTTCAGGGGCTGCTTGACAGGATATAAATGCATGCGATTCTGAAGGGGCCACGTATTTGTGTGAAAAAATATCAGTCATGGCCTTTTTTGTATGATGTGCTGTTTTTAATACCTTGCCGTATAATTTATATCCTCAGTGAGATGAATCTGCATTGCCTACACAAGAGTAGCGACGACCCTTGAGCTGCCACATTGAGCCCAGAATATGTTTCCTAATGCATTGAAATCCTTACGCGAAACCTTCTACTTTTCCATGTTACGTTTCAGGAAATCCACCTTTTCTGGTTTGTTACCCTGGATTTTTCTCTCTTCAGAACCTTATTTTTGATGCTATTAATCCTAGTAACTGGCAAAGAAAATGCACCACTGACATGAAAGTTAAATGTCATATGTGGGCTCAATGTATATTTAAACCACCAACATTTATGACAACAAGCATTGGTAAAGTCAATAAATCAAGTCTTTTTTGAATAATTAATTTGCCAATGCTTTTTGCCAATGCTATGTAGCATTGTTAAAAAAAAAAGGAAAAAAGAAGTTATGCTGAGGCTGCTCTTGACGGCATCATCAATCATTATGCAAGCGCATACATGATGAATGTATGCATCACCATGCAGGCTCATGTCTAGGTAATGATGGGCACACCATTTTTAGGTTGTTTATTTACCGATCCAAGATGATGCATGCCATATTAATTTATAAACATTTTTTTATTTAAGTTTCAGAAAAGGATTTTTGCATAGTGGCAATGCTGCCCAGCCCTCGAACTAAACAACGTATTAACGGATTGGTAAAGTGTTAGGGGAGAAAGCACAGGAGTGAGCAGGACAATAGAGCACTGGAGGCTCCTGAGGCTGGGCACCAAGAGGCAAAAAAAAGAGTAAAAAGGAAAAGCTGAAGGGGTAAAGAAAGCAATGAAAGAATTTGAGGGATGGACGATGGAGCAACTTGGAGCGGGTGGGCTGGTTGTGGTGTTTGATGGGGTACTGGCACACATGGGAAGGAACTAGACAACACATGCCCTCTTATGGAATGATGAAAGAAAAAGAAAAAGTAGTTACCTGAATATGAGCAGTGGAAGAAAATTAAAGAGGCTATGTTCCAGGGGAGGGACATACAGAAGAAGAGGAATGCAAGCCGTTGAATATAATGGAAGCAAATGTGAGGGTTGCATGACACTACAACGCGGGCTATTACCACGTGTGCCATTACAACGCTGTTTTTACAACGCAAGTCGTTACGACTTGCACTGTAAGCGCTGGATGTTGGAATAATTAAATTTTCTATTCCAACTCCAGCCCACGTTACAGTAGGGAAGGTGTTGGAATAGAAAATTAAAATATTCCGTATCCAACAGCGCCTTCTAGCGCAAGTCGTTGTAACGACTTGCGTTGTAATAGCAGCGTAGTAATGGCAGTGCGTGGTAATGCCCGCGTTGTAAAGGCTGCTCATGTGAGTGACAATGAAGCAAACAATTCGTAAACAATGGCCCACAGTTTTAATAATTACTGTAAAGCTAACAGTGATATTATTGCAAATAACACATTGTAAAAAACACTCAATGCCTGATTTTAACTTTGGCAGACCAGTGACAAACGTGACGGATATTTGGTTTAAAGTCAGCCGCGGCCGTTAGTGGGAGTACCGGCCGGGCGGTGATGTGGGGAGGGGGAGGGGCAGGGTGGGGGTTAGTAATGTATGGATTACGGACTTTAACAGGTAAGTAAACATAAAAATAAATAAAACGACTTTTGTTGCACACACTGCATCGCATTTTGCATTGCAGTGTGTGCAACGAAATTAGTTTTATTTATTTTTATGTTTACTTACCTTTTAAAGTCCGTAATCCATACATTACTACCCCCCACCCTGCCCCTCCCCCTCCCCACGTCAACGCCCGGCCGGTACTCCCACTACCGGCCGCGGCTGTTTAAAGTCTGATATAATGCACTTGTAATAAGGCGGACGGGACATCTGTTAGGGTTGTGATGCTGTAACCCATCATCCGAAGTCTAAATCAGACAGGAGATCCGATTCCAGTTGCACATAAAAAATATGAAGGACAGTTTGTTCGGGAAGTGTCGATCGAAAGCAATAAGTAGGGTCCCAAAATTAAACTATAGTTATAAACACTGATCGTTTTTTGGAAGGTATTTGTGATCGAAGCTGTGAGTGATGTCTTCTCCTTTTTGATATGAGAAGTTGACATAAATGGTCAGCAATGCACATGTTTACCCCGCAGGGGTGACCTCACCACCCTGGCAAGGACATTGCCATCTGACCAGTTATAACTTGGAAATGCCAGGGACGGCAGTGGAATGGCAGATATTTAAAAGCAAAGAGCGATATTCCGAGAAATCCATTTACAAATAATGAAGTCATTTCTCCTCCAAATGACTCCGCAGTCCCTGAAGATATGTCTATTATCGAAACACATTTAAACAAACATAAAGCCAGAATGAGGACATCATATGCTCTTTCCACCGAACCATGCAACGTAAAAAGACCTAGAAAAAGACGCCTCTTTACTGCTATCATTCGCACTGGGTATGTCTTTTTATTCCCGAAAGTCAAAGTATTCAAAAGATATAGTTTGTCTGGTAATGACTACAGGCCCTTGGATACTCTTTTCTGTAAGCAACACATTTCACTGAAATTCAGACTGCGATCCTCTGGGACTTAAATATCTTTTATTAATTTTCTTAATAAAACTTCCCTAAGACATGGTAACCGGAATAATTTGAATATTTCGAAAAGTATAAAATGTACCCGTTGTAGATTTACGTCCAGGATGAACAGAGGTTTTCAATTTTCAGGATTCGCACAAATCCAGGGGTTGCTCCTCAGTTGGAGCAGATGAGCGTCACCACACTTAAACTCCTCCCAAAGCCCCAGAGATGGAAACCAAAATTGTAATTAATTAGCATTTTATTTTTCATGCCCCGTCCCAAACAGAGCATTAGGACGGGGGGTGGGGACGCAGCTAAGTGACTTCAGCATGCCACTCACCAGGTAGGAGGGTTGGCTGGCAAAACACTGTTTAAAGTGTAATTTTTTGGGGGGCTGGCCGTCCAGCCACACATGCACACTTTAAACAGCTCTAACCAAGCTATCTTGAGACAGCTGGGTTAGAACAAGCCAAAACCTCCAGAGCACTGTAGAGAGGCGACTGAGGCCATTACCACCAATCCTAGGACTTCTCTTATGCTGGTGAGAGCAGCCCTAGGATTGGCCAAGGAAATTGCTGCTTCCGGTTCCAGAAAATAAAATGTTTGCACCTATTTTAAGTGTGCCTCAAGGGTGGGAAGCTATCTGAAAAAAATGGTGTGCTACCATGAGTGGATCACTGAATTTTGCATGGACATTTGTCTTTACTTCTGTTCACTCTCCAAATCCTACAGTTGTGGAAAACCCAATGTACTAGCAAATAGAATGGACTACTACATTAAACCTGCTGATGCAAATACGCCCTGATGAAAATTCTGTAAATGAATATCAAATTATTTGCCCTCACAGATGACTTTTACATGCATCAAGTTCCTCACATGTATTGAAAAAACATTTGATAATTGGATTCAGTGACTAGCTCATCTTGCCTTTGCATTTCAATTGCAATTCCCTTATGAACCAAAGAGGACAAAACCCCTATGAATTCGACAGCAAACACGAGGCCATCAAAGCCATTTTCTGCTACCAGGTAAGTTATGAGGCAGAAACTTAACTGCATTTGCTTTTTGAAATTGTACCATTTGCCTTGTCCTGTGGGAGCAGGAAATTGCCTAATTATAACGCTTAACTACCTTAACTTTAAATTGTAAAATCACAATCATTTACTTTACATCGGGGACTGATAGTCTGTCCAGAAGTGCTCACTTGTGAGAATACCTCTGTCCCTGTCAATTTGTTTTCCAAATCCCACCAGCGTCACCTACAAGGTTCTCTTTCTCTACCAAAGGTATTGTCAAATTCTTATCCAAAAGTTTGGAGTAAATAAACTTTTCTCTTATTTTGCACCTACCTCAAGAAGGTATAAATGTTAGTTGTCAAGGGCTTTGCTTAAAAAACCATGGGTGGTTGCGTGGGACACATATGGGACACCCCCTTAATGCAAATTACATGAAGAACCACGGAGTTGTATTTGGCATTACTCTAGTGTTATTGTACTGCATCACTTTAGCGACTTTGCACCTGCACAAATATTGATAAATTGTGAGTCTCTTGACGTAAAATGTATTCGCTAACAAAATGCTTTTATTAATAATATGCAAAGCTTACATTTAAGAAAAATATGCTAAATGCAAAATTTGTAGCATGTAATCATACTTACTGTTATAGGCCTGCAAATAAATAAAAGTGCTGGTTTAAGTTAGCCTAACTGTTGATTGAAAAAGAATGTATTAACACTGACAAGGTATGTTTTTTCAAATTAAATAGTTATTTGTGCACAATGCTTGCTTGTTGTATTTTTCTGGAAGCCTTCTATTAGCTAGTAAATAGACATTATTTTGTATTAGACACCTGCTAGTGAGTTCTCACTGGGAGGAGAGGAGGCGGCCAGAATGATGATTCATGGGAAGAATAGCTTGGCCACAAAATATAAACTATGAAACTTTTCAAGGTCTAATGTCTGAAAGTCTATTTACCACTATGTGAAAATGGAGAGTGTGCTTATTCCTACTTTACTGAAATTCTATTGGAAGATGAAGAAGACGGAAGAAAATAATTTTGCAACATAAAAGTTGTGTGTTTATATTAGTGCGTGTTCCTAGAGCAGAGTAGGATTCCCTCTGGTTGGAGACTCATCTCTAACCTTCTTAGACATCTGTACATGAGAGGTTATTTAACATATTTCTCTTATGTCTGCTGATTTATGACTGAATATTTTCCAGTCTGAGATGCAAAGACTTTATGCTTGCACATTGATCCTCTCATCAGATCTCTTCATTGGGTTTCTATAATTGCACCTTTTTCTCATGTATTTCAATTTAATATAGAATAGGGAATTTTCCTTTATGGAACACACTGGCTGTATTATTACAATGTTAACTGTGATTTTAACCCTTTCAGTACAGACACCTCCACACCCTCCCCAGTGCAGATGTGGCACATTGGCTGACACTTGAAAAGATTAGAAATAACCCTCTGGTGCTTTGCACATTGATTCTCTAATCAGAACACTCCATTCGGTTTCTGGACTGACAACTTTTTCCTATACATTTCAATTTAATTAAGAATAGGGAATTATTACAATATTAACTGTGATTTATCCCTTTCAGTAGAGATGTCAGCCAATGGCGCACACCCTAACCATGCAGGTCTTACCCATTGGCTGACACTGGGATGGGTTAGAAAGGGCCCTCTGCTGCTTTGCACCAGAGTTTCCTTTTTATTCAATGAGGTAAAAGCTGCTCAGGGAGAGCTTACCGAGTACCCTAAGCTTTTTTGATTGTAATGATGATTAGTGGGTAAGACATGCTGACGTCATTACATACAAAAGTGAAATTGAAAATAAAACGGGCCTAACTGTTTATATCACTGTCACTGAATCAGTACTCAGGGGGATATCTCAGCCCCTCAGAACTGATTCTTATCAGAGGGGTATCATTGGAAAGGGGGAGAATCTCCCATTTCCAATGGTACCTCGGCTCAGTAATTCCCTGTTTGGGGGATTGGGGAGTGTTCCCCAAGCATGGATCCATCCATTAGACACCAGGGATGGTGGAAGCAGCCCCTTAGGCAAGGGCTGGTGCCCCCCAGCACATTTGTTTATAGGAGTTGTTTCCCGGGGGGGGGGGTAGATGGGGCAATTACCATTGATTTGACTCTTCTGGGTTAGTCAGAAAGCCCATTAGACACCAGGGTTTTTTTTAATATATACAAATGTAATGGTGGGGCTGCCCACTAGGCCTTTGCCAAGTCACCAACCCAATATCAATGCAACAGTCTTTCTGCCCCCTCGGGGTCAGATGGGGCATATTACCCCTGATCTGCCACCCCACTAAAAGCCAGGGATTTTTTTATTTAAATATAGAGGTGTGGGCTGTCCAGCATGGTTATGGCTATGCCCACACCCAGAGTAGATGGGGAAAGTATTTCTGTCCCCCCCCCCCCCCCCCGGGGGCTGAGGGGGCAATGACCCACTAGTCACCAATGAATACAATATATATATGTATATATATTATATATATATATATATATATATATATATATATATATATATATATATATATATATATATATATATATATATATATATATATATATATATATATATATATATATAAAATTCCCCTTCCTCCTGAACACATACAGGAAAGGCGATCAAACATACAGGTGGGTTTGAATTCTGGACTTTATTTTGGCCTCTACGTCAAACGCGTTTTGGCTATTCCTTAACCTAGATCACTGATGACCTGATATTGGTTTTTTTCTCATTTTATTCACCTCCCCACACATGACACACTAAAACATGTAAACAGACTACCACGTTATATTTCTTTTATTTGGTGCCTGACTCTCTTTCCGTTCTGTACATGTTACATCTAATGACCTCTACATTCAAGCACTGTGAAACCTATAGGTCTTGAATAAGAATATTGCACGTATATTTCTTTTTCTAAGTAGAAAAAATATTTACAAAAATATATATAATATTTAATAGAGAATCCAGGATAAAACGTATTACTAATATCTTAAATAAATTCAATGCAGGGTCATCTAGTAACGGCTCAACCATATTAGGCATTTAAAACAGTTATTCACAAATTATCCTCAAACATACATCGTCAGTACAATAAAATTATTTCAATTTTTTTTAATAAAAACTCTTCAAGATTGTTTCAAATAGGGAGTGTCAAAATATGCTTTGCCCAAGTCCCAAAAATCCTTACATGTTATTTTCTTTATACTCAGTGGCCCTCATTTTATTGACCTCCCGAGGTTTAATTGATGACATTTTTATCAATTCAGCCCACGAACTGCAAAAAGTACACAAATCACTGCAATTTGTCCATATCCCGTTGAATCAATGTTATCAACTTGCCGCCAGCCATTTGAAAAAGTCCATTAAATTAAGTGAAACAAGCTTGGACAATGGTTCAAGGAGTTAACTCTCACCGTTGACATTCACAGTTATCAGTAGTCCTACATTTGAATATCTGAAAGGCAGTCCCAGACTTTCATCTTTTCGATGTTAGTAAACTGAGAGCTTTAAACGAAGAATAGTAACATTGTTTACAGTGCTGAGAAATGCCAGCGTACGCGTTGTGTGAAGCACTACATAAAAACAAGTTATTATTGTTCCACATTATAACACTGTCTAAAAACATGATGGTTGACGCAGAGACATATTGAAAAGATTTATTTAAGAGTTTCGTGAAAAACATTTTTTTAATGAAAAAACTGATTGTCTGAAGCGGTCAGCAAGGAACAGAGGCTGCCCACACAACCATGAGTCATATCCTGCTTTCTCGCGGGAGTAGGCACACAAACAGCAATGTTGTGAATGGACAGTTCTTTCTGTGGAGATTATTGCGCAACCTGTGCTACAGCTAATCAAATTCGAGCATTTATTACAGACATGCCAACCCTCCCGATTCAGGCGTGAGACTACCGATTTCAAGGTTAGTCTCCCGCCTCCCGATTCCTGCAAGCAAAAACCCGATTCCTCGGGGGTTTTAGCTGACAGGGTTTGGTATTGTGTAAGGTGCTAATTCTTCCAGCAATATTCAGAGTGGCGATGCAGGGGCTCTAGAAGGGGTGAAAAACCATCAAAGCGTCATTAACAAGGCAATGGTCTTTTAAAGACGTGTGAAGTACTGGGGCTGCTGTGTGCGCGCTGGGAAGCTGTTACAGCCCAGGCTGCCACACAGGAGGGGGGGGAGGAGTGCATGCACTGGCAGCAACCTGCCAGGCCAGTGCACAACACTTGCATCACCCTCTCTCTTCCTGCCATTGCGCTCCGTGCATCTGAAAGTTTTAAAAAACACGTGCATTTGTGTTTCAAATGTCCGATCCTGCTGCAGCCACTTCCAAAGCCCATAACCCGATTCAATGCCCCATTCTCCCGATTTTTTTTTTAATTCTCCCACTTTGCTCTTCTGAAATGTTGGCATGTATGTTATTAGTCCGAGACGAAGCAGCCTACTGCATTCATAACCTCCCTGGATACGTCACACTTCCCGGAAATCTCGGAAGCAGTTTTTTCAGTCACGAAGCCTGCCTGCCTCCTGCCTCATTAAAAACACACGCGCCCCCCCTCACCCCCCCCCCTCCCCACCGCCCTAATGCCCCCAGGGAGTCCATCGAGATAAACACAAACAAAGAGGTCCTGCGGTTCTTTCTCGGAACGCACACAAAAGTAAATACCTACCGTCATCTTATCATGTCAGCCTAGAAGCAAAATGTTTAACGCAAACCATCGATTCCCTTTTGCTGCCCACTTTAGCTGCTGAATGCCAGCTAGACTACCTGATTCCCCGGTGGCAGCCATCTTTGAGGCATCCCAGGAACCTGCTCGAGATCAATCTTGGCTTTTTCACTGGTTTAAATAGATTTAAGTCTCTATGATTCTCACGTGGTGGCAGGGCTGATATTCTGCCACATACATGCAACGTGTTGTCTAGGTTTACTGTAAGTAGGATGGTTACAAGCCCAAACATACACACAAGAAAATACACCTCGCTTTTCTTAAAAATAAGGGGCACATGCATCAAGCCCTCATTTTGCAATTCCCAAATAGTAAATTTTTCTGATTCGCTATTTGGGAATTGCAAAATGCTATGAATGTAGGAATTGCAAAAAAAAAGTGTGATTCCTTAACATGACCTAATAGCGATTTGGAAATTGTGAATCGCCATTAGGTAATGTGACTCGATTCATTCCTTTGGGCCTACAGGCCCATCGGAATGAATGGAATTGCATTCTCTAATTGCGATGACCAAATTGGTAATCGCAAATAACACATGCAAATCCAAGGGTGCCCGGGGGCCTAAAGCCCCCCTGAAGCACCCCACAAAAAAAGGCTTGTGCATGTAAAGCACACACATGCCCTAAGGGCAGGTGTGCGAAACATGGCAGTTGAAAAAATGCATTTTTGTGCATTTCTCAAAGCATGCTCATATTACCATCAACTTGAAGTTGATGGTAATTAGCGTTTCCTAAATGCACAGTTTGCATTTAGGAAAGGCTACATGCATCGATCGGCATTAGGGAATCGCAATTTTCGATCCCCTAAATGCATTTGCAATTTAGGTAATTGCAAAAAATTGCGCTTGCCTAAATTGTGAATGCCAAAACCTACATGCATAGGAAAAGGCTTGATGCATGTGCCCCTAAAACCCTTGTTTTTATGGTCCTTTAAGGAGATATCTGCCTTAGTAGTGAGCTATCAGCCACAACCTTGTCCCACTCTGGATTTCCATCTGCCCTGCACAGTAGCATGTATCAAATCCCATAGCATCAACCTGATGGACTAAATGGGGCGGACAAGATTTTATCGCCAGTGGAAGGATCAAGGTCAAGACCTGGCAAATGTGTGGCCAATAACAATGCATAAGCCATGGATAACCAGTGTTTGCCCGTCAAAATAAAATTAGAAAGAGCACTTCAGCATATGCTGTAGTATTGGCCTTACTATGCACATTTGCATATTTTAGACATAGTGAGTGAATAATAATACACTATGTATCCAAGTGCCCACTTTTAGTTTCATTCAATGTGCAGCAAGTTACAGATCCAAATAGATCTCCTGTTTTGATTGGACAACAGATACTTGAATTGGTTTCCTTAAGAAGTATGAGGGGTGCTGGCTTTATAGTTCAGCATGCACCAATAAACCCCAGCAGTAGGGTACAGTATGCTCCTAAAATATGCCTTTGGTGAGTGCACATAGCGATGTTTCTATCAGTTTGAAACTGGCTACAACTTTGCAATAAAACATATGTGATATGAATTCAGAAAAAGGCTAAACATTTTTAGGGACCACACATACTGGACTTATGTTCATTGCGGCAGCCTGCCTGGATTCACCTAAAAGCCATGTGCAGTTGCTTCTTTGAGAGAAGACAGAATTGACTGTGCTGTGTTGGTTGTCCCATTGAGTCAATTACACGTATTGCTAGATTTCCTATTTATTGATAGATTTCCTATTTGATAGATTCTGTAACGGGTTACACCAGAGGAATCAACCATTTGAAGTCAAACAGCAATATAAGCATCTATAACAAAATGTAAAGAAACAACACTATCACTGTACTAATGGGTTTTACCTTTGGGAGCAAGATAATTGCGACTGATATCGCTCTCAAAAGCGAGGGGTGCACCAACCAAATCAGATAGCGGACTGTAAATAATGAATCTCTAAGACTACAATGCCTCTGTCCAATAATCATGCAGCTTCTGTTACGCAGTTAGCAAAAGCTGGAGTCTGTGCTCAAAACCCAACAAAATTTGTTTGAGTGGGGCAAAATCTCCAAAAAATACTTGATGCGTTTGAAACCTCCTTGAACACTTGTTGGTGGGCCTTATGATCAAATAAAGTCATGTGGACAGTCTACTGATGCTTCACAACCTCAATGTGTACTACAGATAATCAAAAAGAGACTAGCTAGAGATGGGGTTAGTCTGACATTAATATTGTTATTGTCATAGCGACTCAGTATCGTTTTGCCAATTGGCGGTGGCACCTGTTGGGTGTCTTTAGAAAGCCCTCACCCACCAACCTAGTTGGTGGCATGCTTCATCATCGGGCCCACCCAGTGACACCTAGCGTGTCCCGGGTGTGGTGTGGGATGTCAGGTGACAGACACTGCAGTCGTTGCATGGGTAATGTCCGGTTACTTTGGGCATTCCCCATGCATTGAGGATGGTGTTATCGGGTTTAGGTGGTGGTTTAGGTCTGGTACTGACGAGTTGGTCTCGGAGGTTATGGCATCTTTTGTAGGCAAACCTGGGGGGTTCCCAGTTCCTTTGCCCTGAATTGATGATTCTCCAGTGCTTCTTTATAATTTTAGCCACTTCGTTGGAGGCAGTGTTGAAAGTAGTCACACATGTTGTCGGTTGTGTGTCGCTTTCTTTGGTGACTTCTTCAAGTAGTGCGTCACGGTTCTGGTTTCTTGCCCTCTTCTGAGTTTTCTTGATGATCGCATTTGGGTAACCGCGGTTTTCTAGTTTTTTGGCTAGGTCCGCTGATTGTGATTTATAGTCGTTTACATCCGAGCAGTTCCTTCTAATGCGAAGGAACTGGCCAAAGGGTAAGTTTTCTTTTAGAGGCCGGGGGTGGAAGCTGTTGAAGTGCAGCAATGAGTTTCTAGCCGTGGGTTTGTGGTAGGTTGTGGTTGTCAAGGTTCCGCCTTTTGCTGTTATTTCCAGGTCTAGAAAAGGGAGTTGCTGGTTGCTGGCTGTGCAGGTGAACTTGAGGTATGGGTCTCTGTTATTGAGCCATTGCAGGAAGTTGTCCAGTTCAGGTCGTGAGCCATCCCAGATGACTAATATATCATCGATATATCGATGCCATTTCAGTATATGGTCCCTGAACGGGTTGGCTTCCACATTAATGTGGGTACTTTCAAAGTGGTGGACGTATAGTCCAGCTACACTCGGCGCGAAAACACTGCCCATTGAGGTTCCATTGGTTTGTAGATAGAAGGTGCCCTCATACTCGAAGTAGTTTTCTTTGAGGGCGAGGGCTGCACAGTTCATGACAAAACTCCTTGGTGTCTGGTATGGCCAGGGGGATTCTTCCAGGATATCCTGTAGTACCTGTAAGGTGGCGTCTTGTGGAAGGCTGGTGTATAGGCTTTCCACATCCAGTCCTACCAACAGTTGTGTCTCGGGGTCAAAGGTGATGTTGGCGATAACCTGTAATAGGTGTTTAGTTTCCCTGATGTAGGTGGGGTTTTTTTTTACCAGGGGGTTTAGGAAGAAGTCACAATATCTTGAGAGTGGCTCTAGTATGGAGTTGATGCCAGATACAATTGGTCTGCCAGGGGGTGGGATTACCCCTTTGTGTACCTTTGGTACTGTGTAGAAGTATGGAGTTCTGGTGTTCTCCGGGCAGAGGTATTCGGCCTCCTGTTTGGAGATATGTTCGTCATCTGCTGCCCTTTTGACAAGGTTGTGCACTGTGGTGCGTAGTTGTTCTGTGGGATCCTGCTCCAGTCTGCGGTAATTCCGGCTGTCGCTGAGTAGTCTCCGACATTCCGCATCGTAGTCTGTTTTGTCCAGTAGTACGATGCCACCCCCTTTGTCAGCTGGTTTGATTACTAGAGTGGGGTTATTTTGCAGGCGTTGTATCGTTTGTCTGTCTTCCCATGACATGTTGTTGTAGTGGTTGGTGGGGTTGAGTTTCTCAATGTCATGGTAAACCGCCTGTTCAAAGGTTGTTATTTCTGCTGGCACGGTGGAGGGTGGAGGGACAAAGGTGGATTTCACTCTGAGTCCTGTGGTGTTAGTGTTCTCATCAGTTTGGGGGGCATCTTGGTTGGATTTTTCAAAAAAGGACTTCAGTTTCAGTTTTCTGAAGAATTGGGCTAGTTCCGCTTGCAGTTTAAACTTGTCCAGTCTTGTGGTCAGTACGAAGGACAGACCTCTCTCCAGGCCGACTTCTCTGTGCTGGATAGTGGGGTGCTAGACAGGTTGAACACTAGTGATGGTTGGCTAGTAGGATTGTCTACTTGCTTGTTCCCGGAGTTGCCTCTCTCGTCTTCTGACGTGTGTTGGAACTCACCGGGTTTTCGTCTTCCCAGTGTACCTGTGCGTTGTTGTGCTGGGACACTTCACCATCGAAGTTCTAGTGCGATTCCACAATAATGGTTCCACCAATATCATTACACTTGAGCCGCTCATAGCCTGCACTAAATCGCTATTAAGCCGGCTGTCATAACAGATGATCAATACTTTCTAGTGACTCTTTCTCTCCCATGTTCGTCTTGTCCCTGTCTTTCAATGTTAAATGTACAGGTGATCTTGAGAAGGGAATCCCCCCTCTCACAGTTATATACACTTTAGGGCGTGTAGACACATAGACTACACTACACAACCCCTATTTTAACCTACACATATTTTATTGTCCTGAAGAAAGCCAGATTAGTAATAAGGCACTGGCTGAAACATGTTGACACTCTTAGGACGTAGGAGGTCGTAACCCGCCTCTAACGTCCCACAGCCTTATTTTTAACCGCTGACGGAGGCCCTTTTAATAAAGTATCCTCACCCCAGGGACCATCCGCCAAGCCGTTTTAACCTCACATATCTGAACACCTTACACCGCACACACAGTGACATACCTGCTCCGCTGTAATCAGGCGTCGAAGCACACCCGGGACACGCTAGGTGTCACTGGGTGGGCCCGATGATGAAGCATGCCACCAACTAGGTTGGTGGGTGAGGGCTTTCTAAAGACACCCAACAGGTGCCACCGCCAATTGGCAAAACGATACTGAGTCGCTATGACAATAACAATATTAATGTCAGACTAACCCCATCTCTAGCTAGTCTCTTTTTGATTTATTATTATTATTATTATTATTATTATTATTTATTTATTTTATTTAGAAGTTTTCTATAGCGCTAACAAGACCCGAAGGTAGCAGAGCGCTTTACAGTAAAGGCATGAGAAGGTGGACAAAAAGACAAGTAACAAATAAAGGTGATCATCAAATGACAGTTCGTACAGTAGGACTTCTTGGCAATAGGATACAGAGTTCTCACATAGTTCTGGGGATGGATGTTGATCCTAGTTACCCAGGACCTAGGGAACGGATGAGGAACAAGGATTTGAGTTGGCTCTTGAATTACGCATAGGACGGTATGGTTCTGATATGCGGGGGGATAGAGTTCCATATTTTGGGGGCATTTCCTGAGAAGGAGCAGTCCGCAGTTTTCTTCTTTCTGGTTTTTGGTAGGATGAGCAGCAGGGAGTTAGAGCTTCTCAAGATTCTACTTTGGCCAGCTTTTGTGAGTTTGTTTGCCAGGTATTCTGGTTTTCCGGTGTGGAGGGCCTTGTGGGTTAGACAGGCCGTTCTGAAGGTGCTACGCATATCCACCGGGAGCCATTCAAGTTCTTTGAGTGCAGGGGAGATGCGGTCGGATTTTTTGCATCCTGTGATCATTCTTGCTGTAAACCGGGGATCTGGACTAGCTTTCTGGTCCTCTCTCTCCCTCTTGATTCTCGCACGTACTACAGATAATCAACGGTGTGCAGTGGTTTCAATACAATAAACAAAAGTGGATCTTCGGGTTCACATCCACATTGCCTTAATGCATGTGTTATTCATTCAATAAAGGAAGAAGTGTCCATGTCAATGACTGTGCTTCAAGTATAAACTGATAACATGACAACATGAATGATTTTCTAGACTAAGGGGCAGATGTATCAAGATTTCAATTTGCGAATTCTAAATAGAGATTTTTTGTGAATCGCTATTTAGAATTCGCAAAATGGAATGTATGTACAAAATCGCTATTTTTTACCGATTCCTTAATATTCTTTATTTGCGAATTCACATTTTGCGAATTCGCAAAAAAGGAATAATTTCCAATGCATTCCTATGGGCCAGGAGGCCCATAGGAATGATAGTGCAATAATTCTCAAATTGCGAATTCGCAATTTGCTAATCGCTATTTGAGAATTATTTCAAGGGTGCAGAGGTGTCTCAAAGACACCCTGCTGCACCCCTGAAATTTACATGTGTGTGCATGTGGCACACATACACGCCCAATAGGCATGTATGTGTGTCACATGCCACCCTCACAAATGCCAATTAGGGCATTTTTAAAAGAAATCGCTAATTACCACCAACTACAAGTTGGCGGTAATGTGCGATTTCTTAACACAAATTCCCAATTTCTAAAAGTTACATACATATCATTTAAGGAATCGCAAAAATTGTGATTCCTTAAATGCTATGGCAAAATAAGGAATCACAATTTTTTGCGGTTCCTTAAATTGCGATTTTTTGTTACATTCCAAATAATGCTAAAAGGCCGTTTGCGAGTCACAAAAGCTTTGATACATCTGCCCCCAAGTTTCATTTTTCTTTGTTTCTGCACACCCCACTCCCAGATTAGCAGTCATTGCAGTAGGAACATACAGCTGACGTCACTAAAGACAAATAATCCGTCTGTAAAATGTTCAGAAATGTCCTTTGAATTATACTCATCTCCTGTTCACTATTACACTCAAGGACAATATTTGCAAATGTAGTTTCAGATTTGGAGAGCACGGATCAAATTTTCAAGTACAGGGGCACATTTCTGAACTAATTACCATTCACAAACTGCTGGCCAACTTCCGCCATTATTCTAAATTGCTATTTCATGAAATGCCTTCCAATGGCAAAGAAATACAAAATAAGTTACCCAGCTTTAAGAAACGTATAATGTGAAAAATCTACTTCAGATATGCAGGTTTTCACCATATACAAAAAAATCATATATTGTCTATTTTGCTCAGCCAATAATAGGTCAGTCACCTCTAACTTTTCCTCTTCTGTGGGATTAGTTTCCCATTTCAATTCTCAGCAGTCATAAGTTTTTATCTAGTAAAGAAAGTACCAACAAACAACTCCATTGTGCTGTGTCCAGTGAGCGCTCCCTTGTGCCCTGCCAAGCAGTGGCATAAACCGTTTAGTCTGACCCATTCGCTGTTCTGTCTAAGGTATATCGTTTTCTGCCTTAAATCCTTTTTATCAGCGTGTAACCATGAAGAAATTGTGGGCTAACTAGGTAACCATCCGAGACAAGAAACTGCTTCAGTTGTATTCACCCGATGAATAACTCTGCCAGATGCCACATAATTTGGTATTGCATTAACATTAATTCCATCGGGTCTGGTCATGGTATATAATTAAATGCCACTGGTGAAATAATCATGCTGTAATATATATTGCGAGCACAAATCTTATGTCCCTCCATAAATAAAGGTAACTTATTTAAAGATATCTACTTAAAGATTTAAATTCTTTAAAGTAAGTCCAGTTTGAAGGTCTGTTGGCAGCATTTGCTATAATATATTTATGCCATTAAAATGCTAATTGCATCTGTTCCTGGAATTTGTTTTGAACTGTATGGATTAGATTTCATGCCAAACAACACGTATACACGCGAGGGCAAGAAAATTAGCATTTTTTTTTTTGCTTTTATTAGAAAGTGTTGCTGGCAACAATGTAATGAGTTTTAGGCAAGTAAACGAAAAGGTCTTGAAAACTCCAGTCACAGGAGAAAATAATGTTCACGTTATTTGAAAGGTATTTTAAAGCTGTGAGGAAATAAATTTGCGAGCAGGAGTTTCGTTCGGGTCTGCTGCAGGACTTATGGGCTGTGAAGACAGATGTTATCTGTTGCGTAGTGTGCATTCATATTTCATGTGACAGAAAATGGCCGGGGGTGGCTGCATTGACTAAGGCAGAAACCTGCGATGGCGTACATGTGTAAGCCTGCGGGAAGGCGGGTTCAGAAGCTGGCAAGGTCAAACCAGCTCTCCTCCCATCGGCACGTCAAACAAGCAGTCCTGAATGCTGACACGCCGTCTATAAAATGTTTGGGGAAATGGCGCTAATATGTACACAGTGTATGGTCTCATTAAAAGAAGGTTGCTTAGGTCGTTCTGCAACTTAAAGCGCCCGGATACCCCTCGAGGTGATCAGTGGCGCTCTACAAAGATTGATTGATTGATGGGATAGTTTGTTTTTGGGTCAGGCTGTTGTCCACTTTAGATGTTCGCATGAGGTCATGTCATCAACACACACAAATGTCCAGAGACAGCATTTTCGGCCAGCCGCCTTCAACCATTGGTTTGTCTTTTGCACTTTGGAATTAACTAGTAACAACATATCTGATCTACACCTAGAGTACATTCATGGGCATCTATAGGGGTTGCAGCTCCTTGCACCATGTGGGGGCTTTTAAGAAACTAAGGGAAAGACCAGGGGTCAGTCGTGTGATTTTATGGAGCTTAAAGGGTGCCTGATATCACTTTCAAAAACCCATGGTATTTTGATGAGTTGGCATCCAATGTACAATATGCTGTGCAGGCAATGGTTATCAGACCATTGGTGTGACAATATGAACAAAGGTTGTGACGGATGTGCTTTCTTTGATATTTCAGGTGACTTATTCATAGTCACTTTATTGAACGAGATATGGCATAAGAAGTAATGGAACTGTCTAAAGAGGAATAGGTAATAAAGGAACGTCTAATGGGGTGCTCAAACAGTATTCCTTACTTAAATGTTTCTCCACAGCAGCGAATAATGCAGCAGTAACCTGTGCAGCTGAAATCGAAGCTGAGCATGCAAGAGACAAATACGTGCACCACAGGAGAAGCTGTAGTACTTTTATGACGCATGCTAGTACTCTCCATCTGTAAAAATATCAATAACAAGCACTTTTGATTTTATTGCAATTGTACTAGTATTTATATAGCGTTTACTTCTCCTGACGAGGCATTGCAACGCTTTTCGGCGAGTATCACATAAATCTGAAACCCAAAGGTGAATTAGTGGTGGATTACTAGAGTGAAATATAAATTGTTGTAGGGAGTGGTGGAAGTAGTAACATGTCTACTGTCTACTGTTCCAGAATGGTGATAATCATACAGCTCTGCCAGTGTTCTTTTCTCTTGATGTGCGCTCTCTCTAACTTTCCAGCACTACGATATACAAAGATTTCTTCCCCACTCAGTTCTATTTACTTGACAATAGCATGGCTAGTGGATATACTTTGCTGAGATTTTTTTCCAGAAATGACCTTCAAACGTCGTCAACACACATCTCGATCTAGACCGGCTCTCCTACACTACGTCTAATTTTAAAACAATCTAATGTGGGTGATGCCAACACTATCTGAGAAAATGTGAGGAGTGTATGTATTGTATCTGTTCGACCTGGCACCATTGGCGTGGGTCTCCCTTCCATTTTTTGCTGTTGCCTCCTGTATTTTTGCTATGTTTTTGCTGGTCTAGATGCTGTGGGCAATTTGCCACTGCTATTCATTGCCAAAGTGCAAGTGCTCCCTATTGTCAATTGATGTAATGGATTAGTGACTCCATGATTGGCTATTTTGTTTACTTGTCAGACCCTAGTACAGTGCACCATGTGTGCTCAGGGCCTGTAAATCAAATGCTGTTGGTGGGCTTGCAGCACTGATTGTGCCACCCACAGAAGTAGCTTGTAAAGTATGGCTCAGACCTGCCATTGCAGAGCCTGTGCGCAGTCTGGGACTGCCATGTCGACTTGGCAAGTGCACACACTTGCCAGTCCCCAAACCTTCCCTTTTTTTGCCTGTTAGTCACCCCTAAGGTAGGCCCAAGGTACGATTATTTGAGGCCAAATTCTTGCAGCATAGTAAATATTACGTACTCCTTGCAGGAGGATCACACATTGCATTACCCCGTATTACGTGTCCGATTGATTAGGTAAGAGTACTTTTGAATACCTAAGACCTTACACAGTTTAACGCAGAGCTCCACTTTCATCATGCCTTTTTATTTTCACTGCGCGCTTAGTTTTGCGAGCAATGCATTGGTTGTATTTTCCCTGATTCTATATTCCTATTGACTTAGGTGAGCATTACTTCTTTTTCACAAGCACTGTGGTTTCGGGTCAATTTTAATTTTATTTTTGGCATCAATAGCAACTCGCATTACTTGCATTCGATCTCTTACAGCAACATGGGCATTTCACCTAAACGACTTGTGAAAAAAATGTTCATACAAATTTTTTCACTTATCTTTCAGTGCACTTCCTTTCATCCTCCATGTACATATGTAAATAAACCACGGTACTTATATTTGTTTGTTTACAGATATGCCCCTAAGGAAGGGACCTTCAGAGTCCCGAAATGCAGAGGGCTTATTCATAAATGTGGCATCAATGGGAAGATACCTATATGTCTTATAAAAAGATTATGAATTTATGTTTTTTGAAACATTTTGTGTGATACAAAAATGTTTGTGGGATCTAAGATTCCACTATGATATAATGTTCGCATAATATTTCTTTATTAACAAATGAAAATCTGAATCTTATAATGTTGTTAAAAGAATATAGACATTTATTAACAATTTATGAATTGATGTCTTGTATTTACTTTTGATGTAAAATTGTAAAAAAGCAATTGTTGCTATCAGGAACAGTGCTACCCACACACAGCTATTCATTCCTGTTTGAATAGGCCCAAGGTACCCCCATGGTCAGCGTGCATTGTATGTGAAAGGTAGGACATGCCCTGATGTGTGTGGCATGTCCTGATAGTGAATTACAGCCAATTTAGTTTTTCACTATTGCAAGGCAAGATGTGCCCATAGGCCAGAATGGGCAGGTTGATTATAACATTTTATAATCCTAACTGACCCAGGGAACAAGATAGAAATTCGAGGTTAGTATGCCTGAACTCAAAATGTTAAATACATCTTTTAGTGAGGGGGAGTTTTACATTCTGTGTTTGCAAATATCACTTTTAGAAAGTAGGTATTTTCTTGCCTAACCATCCAGTTGTCTCTGCTGGGTTTGTGTAATCCATGTCTGCTTTGAGAGTTACAGGGGGCTGGAGAAGGCCTTGGCTCCAGCAGTTTGATGGGTCAGGGCTGGGCCGAATAGGACCTGCATTGCATAGAGAGCAGGGGAAGGAGATTTCCTTTCACTGCCCTGAGCCCTCCTAGAATAGAGAGTAGGGGGCTAAGATTTCCTGTCGCTGACCTGAGCCCTCATAGAATAGAGAGTAGGGGGAGGAGATTTCCTTTCAGCTACCTTGGCCAGGTCTGCTTTCCAACAAAGCTGTCTCCACCTCCTGCCATGAAGCTGCACCCAGGAGGACAGAACTGGTTTTGACTAGGTACAGACACGCTCTACCTTCAGAGAGCAAATAATTTTGCAGTGTAAATATTGGGGCCCAGACCCCAGAACTTTAGATCACTTCTGTGAATCGAGATGAACCTTTGCCAAGGAGAAGAACTGGTGAAGCTAAAGGAAGATTACTGCCCCTGTGCTGTTTGCTGTTGGGGTTGGCCTGCAGTGGTTACTTTATTGCCAAGGAAAGGAGAAAAGGACTTTGTTGTGTTTACTTTATAATCTTGATGAAGATCTCCAAGGGCTTGTGACTGAGCTAGCCTCCTGTTCTGAACTCTCGGGGACACAAAGACTTCACCACAAGCTCCCCCTTAACTCCTTTGCTGGGACTTCCACCTGCAGAGATGTGCCTGCTGTTGTTTGGGCCCTCCGAGAAGACTGTGTGTCGCTGGGAGCTGAAAGCGCTACGCAATGAGGAGAAGCGTGTCGCTGCCACAACAGTTGCTGTTGCATCACCGAAGAAGCGTGCCGCCACAGCTGTTCACCATCACATCGAAGACGAAAAATGTCGCATCACCAGAGAAGTGTGCCATCACTGCAGAGGTCGCCGTCGCATCACCGGAGAAGCGTGTTGCAGGGCCTGTCGCGGCTCCAAAGTCCATCGATTTCACTGCACAGCCATCGGGCATACATGCGTCAAATCCACGTTGTTGCATTGCATCAAAGACGGCATTTTGTCGCATCGCACCAGATCATCGCATCACATCGAAGTGCCATCTTGTCACATCGTAACCGGAACGCAGTAAGAAACCAACGCATCACCTCCTCTCCGGTAAGGAACAGACGCAGCACCTCCCCTGTGCTGCTGTAAGGAGCCGAAGTATAACCCCTCCGAAGCAAGGAACTGACGCATCACCTTGCCTGCAATCTTTTTGTTTGTTTTGTGTGACGCATCCTAGGTACTTTGAGAGTAAAGTGTTGCATTTACTATCTACATTGAACTAAGCTATTTCTACCATTTTAACACCTTTGCTGCAGCGGCTATTCCGCCGCAGCGCTAAAGGGGCGAGGCGGCCGCGCGGCTCGCCCATGCTGGTGACAGAACCGCTCCCTCATAAGCCTCGGTTGAGCTGTTTCACAGGGTGTCAGTTTTTTTGAAAAGATTGGAATGCAACGGGCCCCAGCCACGGCCCATGGAGGGAATTCCGGTGGGGCAGAAAGGCGGGGCGGGGGATGGGCAGCGTGGGGGGTGCTAAAAAACGGAATATGGATAATTGGAGGTAAGTAAACAATTTAATAAATAAAACGAATTTCGTAGCTCGCCCTGCATCGCAAAATGCGATGCAGCGCGCGCTACGAAATTCATTTTATTAATTGAATTGTTTATTTACCTCCAATTATCTATATTCCAGTTTTTAGCACCCCCTCCCTGCCCCTCCCCCGCCCCGCTTTTCTGCCCCACTAGAACTCCCTCCATGGGCTGTGGCTGGGGCCCGTTCAATTCCAATCTTTTTTAAAAAAACGACACCCTGTGAAACTTTCCCGCCACCTTTGTTATCTCCCTTTCTCTACCCTCCTGAAGCCACGCTTTGTGCTCTCCATTCGAGGCAGGCACCACGCTGACAACTGCTCTGTGAGAGCTGCGCGTCAACACGGCCTGGTATTAGTTTTCAGCAAGGCTCGGCGCAGGCCCGCACTGATATCAGAGGCTGGCTTGACATTTCTAAGCTCTCTCGGGTCTGTGAAGAATTCTAAAGAAAGGAGACACTGTGGACAGTCAGCTGTCATTTCACCACCTCCCTCGCGTCCCTGGAGCACAGGCTTTGGAGCCGAGTTTTCCCGTTCCTCTGATACCACAGCAATGAAAAAAGAAAAAACTCTGTGTTTTTCACTGCTGTCTCTCAGAGCAATGAATCAAGAGGTTTTGAAATGAACGGTTTCAGGTCCTTTCAACATCTTAAATGCCTCCTAAAGGTTTGAATATTTTGTAGAAATTGTTTTCTCACACTTCTTGCACAGTACTGTGAAACTACTTCGGTAGCATAAAATAATTTCAATAATTTCACATTGTACTGCAGTTATTTTTATTGGATATTTTATAGCAGTCAGAAATCAAACTTTAGGGCCTCTTTGCAAGACAGTAGGGAATAAAGCCCCAAATTAACTGATACTTTTGGTGTAAGCAATTTTCAGATGTTGAAAGATCACTATGCATGATTCTTAGGACCAGATGTTGAAAGATCACTATGCATGATTCTTAGGACCACTGTGAGTTGCCGTGTTGTGTTTTTCAGTTTCAGGTCTCTTTGCAAAAGCGCCGGGACACCCTTTGGGGTAGCCGTGCGCTATAGAAGAGACAGTACATAACATAACATATATTCTGAGTTTGACTGCTGATTATCCCCCCCCCCCCCGGAGTTTTATATATCATGACCCGAAGTTATCAGGTGCTTTACATGAGCACCAGTTACGTTACATAAGGACACATTCATTTTTGTTAGGCACGAGGAGATTATGTGATTTGTCCAGAATCTCAGGATGTTGAGCATTGTTGCCGAGACTTGAGGTCAACCGCTTTAGCTGTTAGGCCTTATCCTCTCACCCCTTAGAACTGGAGAACTGGCAGACGTCAGAGTTACCAAACCTTATTACCACTCCAGTAATGTATTTTTGGTGTGTATTCACAACGTTATTTAACCAGCTTCCAGATGTAATTTTCAGGGGAGAATTAGGGGCAGTGGATCATTGACACACCTTGTGTAATCCTGATGTGGTCAACAAATCTTGTTACTGTCCAAAATGGTATTATTTTCCACATTGGGAAGAGGCAGAGTTCTGATGCTCCAATCCCTCTGAAAGAAAACAATGGCAGCGACTCACTCTTTGATGGACTCACAATAGTGTCTTTTTCGCTCAGGTACTGTTGGGAAAAGGCGCCAAACTGTGAGGAAGGTGACGGAATCTAAATCTCAAAGTCCCTTCCTTTATTTCTGATAGAGGATCGCACTGTGGATGCCTTTGTACTTTTAAGGATTCAAGGATGCCACTAGCTTTTTGGCAATCATGCATTTGATTCCATTTTTGAAAGGGATAACTGAACAGGCCTGATGTGATTGCATTGCTAAATTTGTTCAGATAGAATAATTATTTGAAAATATATTTGTAATTGGGGGGGGCAGATGATTTTTCTTTGGTTTGTTTATACAGGGGCGGAGTGTTGAGGAGGCAGCATAACAATGTTTGAACAGTTGCTCTAATACTATGTCCTGGGTCTATGCTGGACCATTGTAGCAAATTCTGGCAATCACTGGAAACCAGCATGGCTTTTGAAACAAAGGCACGTAGAGCTTCAATTAGAGAGCCACCAGGTAGTAATAGTCTGGTTGGCAGAACTATAGTGAAAAAGTATGAGAAACATGAAACTATTATGAATATCAAAGGATTATTTGCATGCCCAGTGGTGATCTTCACCTGACCTGTCCTGGTGATTTTGAAAATATTAACATGAAAAAGGTCTTAATTACTTGGTGGGCCGAGAAGCAGAACCCTAGAAATGTATAGATGAATACATAATTTAATTACAAATCATTGGAGGATATTTCTTCCTGCATTTTCTCAATTTGATCTGAGATTTTCCCCACAGGAGCGTGAGTTAAGTGGCAATGGTTTTCGTCAAATGTTCTCCATAAGCAATGTTGACTGCAAAACTTGATGCCAGTGGTGGCTGCTGCCAGCACGAAGTGGAGGGCAGTGAGGGGGGAAACAATAAAAAAAAAGGGGGGCAGTATACTTAAATTCCCGCTGCCTGCTGCCTCCACCATGATATTCTTCTCCCACGCCTCACCTCAGTGCTGTTCTGGTCCAGGAATTGCAAACTTCAGTTCCCATGAGTACAGGCTCCCAGACTCCCCTAGGCCAATCCCAGTGCTTCTTGAGAAGAGCTGGGATTGGCCTGAGTGGGCTTGTTTCCCACTCCAAAGGGGACTGCAATCCTCCACCTGCTGTTCTCTCCACCCGGCAATGCCGCTCGGGCTGGGATGAGGTCAGTGCACATGCTGATTAGGCGGTCCTGAGATACGGGCCAAACCCACCTGTGCACTGACAGCAGTACCTAGTACCCACCATTATTGCTGCTGATGGCCCCGCCTCCAGGACTCTGATGACGGCTACGGTGTTCTAACCAGCTCCTACAGGTAATGCAAAATTATAATAAAGCAGTTTTAATAATTGCTTTATTATCCTTTTATTTTACATTTTGACTTGCTCCTTCCAACAGTGGGGCAACGCTCTCCCACCATGACCGAGAAGCCGCCCCGTCTTGATGCCCTTTACTCGCACAGATACCGTGCGAGCTCTCTCAATCTGAAATACACCAAGGATTGTTTCTATTTTTGCCTGTGGTGTTAATTTGGTCGAGACAAATGCTTCTAAAATATTCAACAGTATTGCGTTTTAACAAACCATTCTTCTTTACGTCTGACATCGTGTGTATTATTGCCCTCTCAGTGGAAAGAAATCAATAGCCGGTCAGGAGGAACAAATGAGAAATGCATAAACTGAATTTAGAAGGGCGATCCTAAACAATTGAGGCTTTATGAGACTAAAACATCTGAGTAAATCAATCAATAAGTGATTCCTTACTCCTGATATTGGAGCTTTTAGTTCTTAACCCCTTCGACGCTGATGACGAGCTCAGCTCGTCATGAAGTACACCTCTCGTACGCTCATGACGAGCTGAGCTCGTCATGAACCGCGGGATTTTCGAATCTTCAGCGCACAGCAGGAAAATGCGACGCACCGATGGTGTTAAAAGACTACCTATTGCAGGACCTTTAGGTATTTTATGAATTCCCTTTTTTGTAAACTTGTTTCATACAAAAAAGAGGTAGATCCTAACTATACAGCATATGTTATATCACATTAGAAAAAAATTACAAAAATATATACTCCAATCCATCAATCTAACCACTATATCAAATGGAAAGTATAGGTAAGAACAGTAGAGATATATATAGTAAATATATACTTACCATGACGAAGTAGTAGCAGCGATGAATCAGAAGGCATATTATTTTAGGATTGGTATTATCAACCTTGATATTGTGTCAGACAATCCAAGAAGATCTGTGCCATTTCAAATTGTGATCTACTGCCATATATCTCTTTCACAGGTCAGGTAATGTGAAGGAATGCTACTGAAGCTGTGATGTCCACAATATTGGATGAATTCTTTCTCTCTAAAGTCAGATAGTTTTCTGTGCTGACAATCAACCATTTTCGGGTGAAATACCTAAAATGGATCTACTGCAGCAAAAGTAACCATTATCAATGTATTCGAAGATAGAATCTCTTTGAGAAAGATGCAGGATCAAGAAATATCCGTCAAGGTTTTGTATCTCTGTTCCGTTGAGGTGCCAGTTTATTGGCCTGATGTGCCTATTTACTGTCTTTGATTCCCCGCTTGGAAGCATTGCTTTATTTAGAGGCTTTCCCTGTATACCAGCATCATGTTCTTTGCACACCAATATTTTACTGGGCCTTCTATGATTAATGATCAGTTGAGCTATGTCAAAAGGAAAGAAAGGATATTAGGGAAGACTGGTATGTGAGGAGAATTGTACAAGATAGGTGGGTGAGCAAGAAACATCCTGCACAAAAGTAACCCATGGTCAACAATATGTTGGAGAGCAAAACAAAAACACAACTAGAGACAATTTTGCTGGTTGAACCATAGAAGTATTTAAAAAGAGAAAAAAAGCACCTCTATCACCCTTACATGGAGACATGACTACTGTGTATTGATCACTGCTTCCTTCAGTGTCGGCTGGTGACCCACACAAATGGTGAGTTCTTTGGCCACATCTTCAGAGTCCTCCAGCGCGAGGTCCAACAGCTCCTTATCCAATCCAAACAATGCTCTCATTATGCATAAGAGAAGCATCTGGATTTTCTGGAGCCAGCTGCCTCAGTGCTCCAAACAGCACTGAAGGCCTGTGCCCACTTGGCCATAGCAAGGTAGCCGGCCAAAATGACATGCACAACTCATACTGAAGGGGCCACTCATCATTGCTGCCAATCACTGGCCCTGCCCTCTCTGTTCAGCAGAAAGTCAGAGAAATAAAATGGTAATGAAACCCTTTTATTACCATTTTATTTTTCTAGGTTTCTGCACCCGTGTGTGTATGGGTGGGAGGGGGGATGTGATCCTCCACTCCTATGGAAGAACTGCCACATTTTGGATCAATTACATCACAAAAGTTTCAAAAAACAGGCTCTGCTTTTGCTCACTTCACAGAAATATATGTTTGGGGCCAAAGCCAAGCCTTTGTTGGGTTGCCCACACTTTTCCGTTCAGCTTCTGACTGAACACCTTTATTGACTTAATTTGATTTTTACCAACATTCAATTTGATGTTTCTAATAATACAAAGATAGATATATTATAGGTAAATCCTTAAGCCTTGGTGCTTTTGGACCCAAAGGTTTTGGAACTTGGAACTTGGAGTGACGCCTGTTAGAAAGGCCTCATTCATAGTATGCTCTGTAAATCAAATAACCATTCCCTTCTTCTACGGTGATGCCCTACAACTACAGGTCGTGCATGGTATGAAGTCAAGCCAATAGTTTAACACTAGGAAGTGCAAAACATTAGGGTCATATTTATCAAAGGGTTGCATCACTTTTGCACCATGCAACTGTGTGCAGGTGCGAAGTAAACTTAAGTGAGATTTATCAAGCAATGCAAGGCCCTGAGTGGCTTTTTAAATCCAGAGTAATGCAATGCAAATCACTGAATTCTTCAGCACACCTAGAAAGAACAAAATACATCAGGAGATTGATTTTGTGCTGGAAGGTGCCCCTTTCTGTACAAAACAACCCTCCTTACAACACAGGTACCATTGCACCATGGTGAAGAGTGCCTGCATTGGTGGCAGGGAGCACATGCCAGCGCTGGGAAAAGGCAGGAATGTGCTGAATAATGTTAAATAGGGCACAATCCTGCCTTTTCCCTGTCACGAAGTGCAGCGCAGCAAGGTGGCTTCCTGCACTGTGGCACCTAATGATACATATGCCCCTATAACCTGTACTGTCACAAGATAACTGTTAAAGTGCAGAATGTCCTGTATTCTTACATATATGGCTTATATTTGACTAAGCTATATGTTTGTCTGTATTCTTACATATATGGCTTATATTTGACTAAGCTACATATTTGTGAAGACATTTTATTATCTTTAATTGAAAAATATGTCTCTGTGGCCTGGCATATCAAGGTCTAGTCTGTCCACATACTCCAGTTTTCTTTCACGAACAAAGATTTTGGATGAAATTTTAAATGTATAATGACTTACATGAAATTGTCAATGTATAAATAGTTTTTCGTCACAGGCACAGATTAGAAGATGAGTTTAGAATACCTGCAGTATATTTAAACCCCTTCCGTGTGGGGCATATTCCCACGCTGTGCTGGGGGAGGAGGGGCGCGCGCAGCGCCCCGGTGCGATGGTCGAGTGCTCATGATGAGCTGAGCTCGTCATGACCACACCCGTTTTATTAGAACGCTTGCACAGCAGGGGAATTTGCCCAGCGTGCGAGCATTCTAATGGTCATGACGAGCTCAGCTCATCATGAGCACACAAGCACCTTGGCTCATGATGAGCTGAGCTCGTCATGAGCATGCAAGGTGTTAAAATGTGGGAGTAAGAAGTGTTGATGTTCTCAGCCAGTAATAAACTACACGGCCAGCTTTATTACTTGGGCTGCGGGTGAGTTCACTTTGTTTATGCTAAATTCTATACTGTGACCTTTGGCTAAAGAAAGGCTTAATTGTCTTGGGGACAAAGGATAAGGAGATGGGAGTGATCACTTATGTATTACCTTGGATCTAGCAAGCGCAACCGCTTCTTATGCCCCAACTTATATTCAGGTTCTTTGCACAAGTTTAGAACAACTAGCCACACTGACTCCAGTGCTCAACTGGAGTTTCTCCATGTCAGTTTACCATAGGACTGAGGTGTGCAACGTTCTCGTATAAGGCTGGCTTGGTTTCAATGGAGGAACAATGGGAAGGTTCTTGCTGTGGAGTAAGTTCTGCCATACTTTCTTGGACATGTCAATGTTTTAGATTTCTTTTGCAAGGGGTTTTGGGAGATTTGGTTGCTACGAGCATTATTCCAGCATAGAAATGGTATTATATTTTAGGAAAAGAAGCAGTTAGTGGGTCGCATGTAGTATAGCACAAGATGGCATTTCCCTCACAATGATAGGCCAAGATTTTCCCTTATGGAATCATGCTCAGCAACATTTCCTCAGTTCAAGCTTCTAAATGTTCAATAAAGAATATATTCCCAAGTAGTAGAGATTAATGACATATGAAAGTTAAAGGAATTATTTCCAGATCTTGCATAAGGAATTGGCCCAGAACTGGAGACGTCAGTTTCAAGATCTGACCACCAGTGTAGGGAGTCCTTAGTCTGTGGTGCATGGACTGGTTAGCCTGAAAGCAGAAAATACCTACTAGAAAGTGCTTATTTGGTGACAGTTGTGAAGCCTGAAGATGGTGGTGTTATTTGAAGAACTTCCAGTAAACTGAGAATAATGGGAATATGCAATGGACCCCCTGTTTAATGAGAGTTTGCTTGTTCTTGACTCCTAAGGTCTCCTGGTGGGATGTCTTTCCTGACGTCTGGGTGTGGGGAGGGGTGGGGGCATTCTGGACTTTGTTCAGTGGAGGGACATCTTAGCAACTATATTCCCCATGATGGTTGAGGACACTTGGACATGCTATAAGAAATCCTGGATGGCAGATGTTTTCCCTTGAAATGTTTGTTTTGTGGGATATTTTGCTCGTCCATATTTGCAGATTCCATGTGAACAGAGTGAAACAGGAGAATTTATTCAACTACGGTGCAACTTAATCAGATAGCTGCACTCCTTTGTCCCACTCTGAGCTTTAGGAAGATGCAATATGTTTTGAGAGAAGTCTTTCAAAAAGTCAATCGAAACTGATGGAGCCCACATTGAGTTCTGTAAATGACTTAATTTCACTGGAGCATCTAGAGCCTTTAAAAAAGTCTGCCAATGGAAAATCTCAGAACAGTTAGAAACATCATCTTAAGGTAGATCCCGTGCACTCTTACATGCTCGTACTCATACCTTCTTTAGCACTCCTGCCTACTCTGATTGTGAGGTTATGAATCCATGTCTGAAGTAGGACTCCAGAAACATGGCTCTGACTGACAAGGCAGACCTTTTCAAATACAACTTCCATATTCGTCGAACTGAGCATTCTAAACAAATATACCGGTTTCTAAATTCACTAGGTCTGAGCTTGAAACTTCCTACTGGAAGCCCCACCATTATCGGGCCAATCACAGTTGTTCACAAGTTAGCCAGACTTTGCTACCTTGCTTTACTCAACTTTTCTAAGTGATATTTCAACTCCACAGAGGATTACTGTACAGTGTAACTGGGGAAACATCCGGAACAGAGACTCTAGAACAACGAGTCCCGGAGTCACGCAAGCCAAACAATGACTTAGCCTTAACCATGCATGTGCGTGGTTAAGGCTAAATCGGTCTAGTGTTTGGGATGGGCAGGCAGAGAGGAGCGTTGGGCAGGAATAAGACAGGTAAGAGGGATTCAGGGACGTTTTTAGGGGGGAGGGGTATGGGATCATTTTTAGGGGGTGAAGGTTTGGGGTAGTTTTAAGGGGTTTGGGTTAGTTTTTAGGAGTGGGATGTATGCGGTAGTTTTTAGGGAGTGGGAGGGGTTCAGGTTAGTTTTTAGGGGGTGGGAGGGATTCGGGTTAGTTTTTAGGGGGTGGGGGTTCGGGGAAGTTTTTAGGGGGAAGGGGTATGGGATAGTATTTGGGGGTGGATTTAGGGTAGGGTTACGGGGTTTGGGCTAGTTTTTAGGGGTGGGGTATGTGGTCGTTTTTAGGGGTAGGAGTGGTCCAGGTTAGTTTTTAGTAGTTGGGAGGTATTCAGCTTAGTTTTTAGAGGGTGGGGGATTTGGGGTCGTTTATAGGGGGAGGGGTATAGGATAGTTTTTAGGGGGTAGAAATACGTGGTCATTTTTAGGGGGTGGGACAGGTTCAGGTTAGTTTTTAGGGGTGGGGGGGCTTCTGGTTAGGTTTTAGGTGTGGGGGTTGGGGTAGTCTTTAGGGGGTGGGAGGGGCATGGGATAGTTTGTAGGGGGTGGGGGTTTGGGGTAGATTTAAGGGGTTCAGTTTTGTTTAAAGGGGTGGGGGTACGTGGTAGTTTTAAAGGGGGTGGGAGTGGTTCAGGTTAGTTTTTACAGAGTAGGAGGAATTTTGTTAGTATTTAGTGGGTGGAGTGTTCAGGGTGGTTTTTAGGTGGTGGGGGTATGGGATCGTTTTTAGGGGGTGGGGGTTTGGAGTAGTTTTTAGGGGGTGGGAGGTGTATGGGATCGTTTTTAGGGGGTGGGGGTAGCCAGGGATGGCCATTTACCTTGCATGCCTTTACCATAAACATTTGTGGTAAAGGAATGCATGGTAAAAAAAAATTGTGGAAAGGATGAGGTTGTTGCAGCAACCGCTGTAAGGAAGTCATTGTTGAGGAACTCATTGTTCCAACATACAACCGTGTAACTGGCCTCAAAGTGCTCTGCTATTCCCACTAACCATATATTTTACTCCTTAAAATCTTCTCATGGTGAAATGCATCACTGGGAAAACCCCTGGCTTTTATCTGATAAATGTTCACATGGGAATATTCTACAAGGGTTGCTTAGGCCCTGGTTAACTCTAGTCAGGACATTAAGAAACCGTTTGATTATTATTGTCCAATTTAGAACTCATTTTAAGTTAACAGATATCCCCTATTTCATTGGTGATACTTATCCTTTTCCATGTGTTTGATCCCCTTGTCAATTGTTAATTGTTTGGGAATGATCTTATTAAGAGTTTTAATTGATATTTAATTTTGGTGTGGGCCAGTAAGTTCTTTATTCCCATCTTAATTGTTTTGCTTGATTTTTATGTTTAAGTTATCACAGTCAAAATTAAATCAAACAGTAAATGACTTGGACCATACTTTCCATCTTCATATTAAAATATGAGTTTGTTGGCATTAGGTGGAAGGAAGCATTGCCTTGTGTTTACTATGTTGACCAGGAAGTTGAATTATGGTTACATTTTGCACCCCCGTATTGGTTATCATTTTGCAAAACATGTGCAGTGAGATTGCTTTTTGGAATGTGCCCTATACCTCTTAAATTGCAGAAAATATTCGAATTTGTCTAACTGAGGTATGAAAAATGCATTCAAAATGTATTTTAAAAGATATTTTTCACTAAATTGGGAACGTTGGACACTAAAGACCAACTTTCTACTCCAGTGCCAGTTACTATACCTTTAGTGGCAACACAAAGCAAGTTTTGCAATGAAGGAAAACCATTGCAGTATCATAATTGAGAGAAACAGTTGGGATGAGTTGATTTTTACCAATCTCTTAAACAGCAAAGTTCTTACACAAAAACCCACGCAAATAATCATTTTTTTATCACGAGAAGCAAAGCAAACCTACAAAATTGTGACAAATGCTAGTTGGAAAGGAACGAGTACAGGAAATATTTTCCATAAACATAGCAAAACACAAGTCATCCTTTAATGAAAAATAAAAAATTAATGTATGCACATGTGGATCAATGGATAGGATTGTTGCAAAGGGCATCAAAATAATTCCAGCATATTTTCTAATGTACATTTTTGGGTGACAGATTTAGGACAGGTTTTTATCAGAGCCTTTTGGACTCTGTGTTTGGCCAACTTGTCTGACTAAATCAGCTATGACAGCAGTAAGTCTGCCTACCTGAGAGATGCAGCCACTCTGGGGAAAGAGAATTTCAAACCGAAATTGTGTGTCAGAATCAATTGTGAGCAGCGGTAGACTGGGAACTAAAAGCAGCATACAAGTGTGTTCATCCTTGATTCATATTGTACTGAGTGTGGCACGTGACTTCGACCATCCATAGGTGGATTTAAAGATGACAAATTATACATGTGTTCATAATAAAAGTATGTCTGCAATCCCTCAGTGTTGGCTGCCAGGTTAGCTAACAGATGATCTCTTTGACCACTGACCTCTTAAACCAGTCACCCAACCAGAGGTTTTCCTTGTATCCTATTTGGCCAATCCCTCC
Organism: Lissotriton vulgaris; assembly: GCF_964263255.1. NCBI lineage: Eukaryota > Metazoa > Chordata > Amphibia > Caudata > Salamandridae > Lissotriton > Lissotriton vulgaris. Next base: position 1,478,105,649 of record NC_141685.1, read on the forward strand.
TGATTTTGAGCACCCCTAGAAGGATATTGAAGATAAATTTATCAATTTCATACATGTGTGAAGGGATTAGGGATTTTCTAAATGGAATGACAAGTTTGACCTTGTTGGTGCAGATTCCTCTTGACTGAATAAACAAAATGAAGGGTTTTACAAATGATGTATTAAAAAAGGGCTTTTAAAGCTGTACAACGATGGCAGTCGAGTACAGCCTTTATATCTTTCAGCAGCCTCACTGTTACAGTTTCGCAGGCTAGAGATTGAAGAATGTGACGCCTGATTAAAGGAGTCTATCGGGATTGGTGTTTTAATGCAATCAAGTCATAGGGTTGGACCGCATGTTCCCAGGGGATACTAATGGCAGAATAACCTGCAGATCCCAATTATTTTTAAAGTCAGACTAGACCAGTCTCTTAAATTGAGTATTAAGTGAAAGATCAAACTCCTTTTTCGTCTTTGATGGGGCCATTAAAACCGTTTTGTTTCATCAGGAGGAAATAAGGACAGGCTGTCACGATGTTAAACAACCCCAGAGAACCTCTAATATCTTTCTTTACCGTTGTCGGCTTCATAAAGTTTCTACCCTTTCAGCCAGAAAACTCTGCCCTTGGATGTAAAAAGTTAGAAAAATGCTGAGTTCATTGACCGTGTTCTACATTTGGAAAGCACAAACTTTTGACAGAAGGGGAACTGGAACAAAGGAAATTATCATAGGGTTGACCAGGGATTCACAGTAGCATAGCTCAGTGAGTTGAATGCTTGGCACTCGTAAATCTGATGATCTGGGAGAAATGAGATAGTGTCCCGCCATGGCAGACTCAGGTCCTGAATACGATCTTGGCTGATGGGATATTCCGTCATAAACATAAAGGATATCTGGTCCGCCGTATTACATGTTCCATAGGATTTAATGGGACTTGTGATACGACGGGCAGGATATCCCGTCCGCCAAGATCGTAATCAAACCCACAGACTTTAATCCATATGAGGCCAGCAAAATGAGTACCATAAATTGGTTAATAGTAAAATTCGTAATTTACCATGCATGTGCATACGTACAGCATAAAGTGCTAAATAAAAAAACTATTATAATCGGATGACTGGCTAGGTGATGGGCCAATGACCACTGCTTCAGAAAGACAAAACATTTCCTTTAAACACTACAGGTCCATTTGCTGCACTTGTGATTCAAATAACTTACACTGATGTACAAAAACGTGTCAACTGCCACCATAAATCACAAATCAGTATGGATTTTTAGTTGCAGGTGCAACTGTGAAAAACTTTAAGGTGTCTTTATTTTCTGCACTTGTGAGATTAAAATGGGTGCAGGGAAATTGGGGTTCCCTTCAGAGTGCTTGGAAATTAGTATTGATATTATATTAACCATCCATAAGGTTATTACTTTGCTGGTGCTGAAACAATTGTGCAATACATTTTTTCAAGTTCGAAATCTATATCTACTCCAAGTAGCATGAGTCGTGCTGTGGGTGTGAGAAAAGAAACACAAATACCACATTTGATGCAGGGGATGTACTGGAATGTATTTCTTTACAAAGGAAAAATAAAAATACATTGAGAAGTAGAAATATTTCTTTACTCAACACGTGAGGATGATCTGCTCTCTAGGTATCCACATTGTTATTGTTGTAAGCATTCATCAGATAAAGTATGCCTGTCATCGATACCACTGGATTAAGATAGGGGGGAGTGGGGGGTACTCTATGATTTCCAAAAAATGCAGAAAACCACACATATCAGGTGTAGACCTAGGCCTATATGTGCTTCTGCACTCGTTGTGAAACAATCTCTGTGAATACAAGAAATGATGGCATGAAGTTTAAAGTTATCTAAAAGACCAGACCTGGCTCTATCTTCAACACATGTTTACAATGTATTACAGTGCTTCTTAACCTTTATGACTGCTGTGGGCCCCCACTTAATCATTACAGGACCCCCTCACCCACTGAATCATTATTGGAATGTGGGGACCGCAACTGACGGGGAACGTCCTTTACAGCGGAACTTTTACAACGCAGTACCGTTACGACGCAGGTTTAACAACGAAAGTCATTACAACGACTTTCGCTGGAGGGTGCTCTAGGATAGGTAATAGTTTAATTTACTATCCAACACCTTCCCTACTATCCATGGGGACTGGAGTTGGAATAGTAAATTAAACTATCCACTATCCAGCGCCCCCCAACGCAAGTCGTTGTAATAACTTGGTGTGTAAAACCTTCGTTGTAACAGTACGCGTTGTAAAAGCACGCATTGTACCATCATACATCCCAACAGACTGGAAACCATCGACCCCAGACCAAGCATTTTTGCTGACATGAACCTCAAAACAAAACACAAAAAATTCAGAAATAAGCATTCATCCAACAAATACACAAATTAATAAATATTTTATTTAATTCACAAACAAATATAAAAAAAAATCAAATGTTTAATTTAAATATGAAGGCTCTAAATTCAATTGAGGCCACTCAACATCCATTCTATATTCTATCAATGCATTTGCACTGCTTCCACAGATACTAACTCAATTTTTAGCCTCTACTTTAAAATTCCTTCACATTTACAGTATGTTTTAAAATGATGATTTTTACTTTTTACTTTTTATATACACGTTATTATTCTGCTAATAGTATTTACTTTCTAAGCAGTCATAGACCCCCTGAGTCGGCTCTGTAGACACCCATGGATCCCTGGATAACAGGTTAAGAACCACTGATCTCTTACATACAACCACACTAACAAATGTACCAAAGTCTCTTAAAAATGCTTTTAAATTCTCTGTACATTTCATCATTGCTTGAAAAAAACCTAAAGATTGCTGATGTTCCAGCTTCATGCCAGAAGTTATCTGCTATCACCTCCTTTGTCACTCTGTTTCCTTCCATTGGAAGGCTGCAATCAATCGAAAGTGATAATCTGAGCCAAGCAAATCAGTCATAGTCTACATGATCCGGGCCTGGGTTTCATCGGTGCCATAACAGCCACCTGACAGTGATCTATTGCAAGTCAAATTCATTTGAAATCATTGCAAGCGAGAACCCAAAATATTAAGGGGGAAAAGAATGGAACAAGTATGAAATAAATGTGGAGCTACCAAGGAAAACTCGAACACTGCCTCCCTTTACTAATGCTGCTTACACATCATCCACAGTATATTTTGTTTTGTTGCTGAGAACAACTGCAATAACCGCAATCATATCAAATCATTCAATTTACACAAGATACCTTGCATTATTACTTCAACTAAAACATATATCAAACTCATTATTAGAAAGGAAAATCTAGGTATTAAAAAGACAGGCAGAAGTGGTTAGCACACAAGGGGGCCTATTATGATGGCGGCTGGACCGCAACTGCAGGGCCGGGGGTAGCAACCGCCCACCCTGCGGTGGTCCTTCCACCATCGAACGTCACCAGATTAGGATGGCGGTGGTAACATGAATGCATCCGCGGCGAACGCAAAGACCGCCCGCCACCAGCAATCGTCCCCATTGCCGGGTGGATGGTCCAGGGAGCCCAAAATGGTGAAGGTGCCTTGCAGGCTCCATCCACCAGATTAGGATGTAAGCTTTAACCGTCCTTTCTATGGCGGCATGCCGCCATGGAAAGGCATGCAGTGTATTTGGCACAGGCCCGTTGCGGGCCCCCGGGGGATGTGCGGGAGTGGGTGGCTGCACTTGGGGGATATCTATGGTACCCCCGTCATTGCCATGATCATGGTCGCAGGCACCGCGCAGTGCTTACTACCTTGTGCATCGCAATGCAAAACATGGTAATTTAACATTGCGTACGGTGCTGCTGCCAGCAGCACCGTACGCAATGTTAACCTATCAGGATGCGCCCGCCAGTGTGGCGGGTGCATCCTAATACAGCAGGCTGGACCGGCACACCTATGACGGATGGTCCCAGCTCCGCAGGGATGGCGGGCAGACATAAGTCCGCCCACCATCCTGATAGATCCCAAAGAGTCTCATTCAGCGCAGACCCAGGCCAGGCAGGTAAGAGTGGTGGAGCGGCGGGCTGGTGGGGGGGGGGGGGGGATTTCGATGGACGATGATGAGGGAAAATTAAATAAATAATTAATTTCCCTCATCATCCCCAATCGAAATCCCCCCCCCCCCAACCTGGCCCCACTGCTCTTTCCTGCACAAGTTGTGCCTGATTTAGTGTTTGGAGTGCGGATGAACATCCATAAATTCGTGGTTAACCTACTCTACAAACCTTGTGGTGGTTGCGCCCATTAAGAGATGGTAAACCAGAGGGTTTTGACCAGCAGAATGTCAAATGGTTACGCTAGTTAATATCCTTGACCAGACAGTCTGGTTTGTCTGCTACACAGCCAACAGGTCATAGTGACAGTCCGCTAATACTTCTCTGGAAAGGTTGTGCTCTAATTAAGAGTATGTCTGTTTTTTGGGAACGAGATATTGCAATTCTTTTAAATTCCAAGGACTTTTGTGCAGAGCAACACAAACTTAGGCTAAACAATGACAGGAAAAAAAACAAAATTCAAGTGCTTTGGCATGATAAAATCATAATAAATAACAAATATGCATCACCGGATGTATTTCATTAACAGAGAGCAAATATTATGTTCAGTTAGTGAAGCCTTTAATTGGATGAACAGACCTTGCACCGAGGTCTTACGTGGGATTTTAACATTTATTTGAATATATTCACAATTTAAAATACAGACCAACACCATGTTAAGAAACATGAGTGGAATGCTACTCCTTCCATTTCATACATTAGGTGCAATGTTTGCTGCCTTTGCTCCATGTTCAATAGTTCGAAAGATGGAGTCTCGCGGTTAGTGGCCGCTTCTTAGACTGTTGTCCATACTCTGAATGAATGATAGGGTAGGATCACATCACATAACGTGAATATCCCAAATTACACAGTCTTTGTTATACTTTAGGCTGGCTGTTGTCTTAAATGGTTGAAGAGATGTTACCACTTTAAGTCTCGACTGCAAACTCGACCTCGTTGCCCATTCTACTGAGGTCAAGCAGGAGAAGTACCATTCCATGTCCCTATTTAGCTGCCTGAGGGGCCTCTTTACAGAGGTCCTGGCAAGCTGCCTCAGTTCTAAATCCAGGCACAAAAATTGTCTGAAGAGAGAAGAGTGAGTAAAAGAACTCAAGGTAGCATTGGAATTCATTGTATGCTCATTTTTTATGATCTTATCAGTCACAGGAAGGGGGTGAAACATACTGAAGCTTGGATAAGGCATTTGGGTCTAAATTTGTTTCATTTGAAGTAGGAAGACTGTTGTAAGGCAGAACCAGCCGTGGTCAGTAGTGGGTGTACCTTCAGGGCGGTGACGTGGGGAGGGGCAGGGTGGGAGGTAGTAATCTATGGATTACCGAGCTCTACAGCTTCGTAAACATATAAATAAATAAAACAAATTTCGTTGCGTGCACTGCATCCCATTTGGGGATGCAGTGCACGCAACGAAATTCGTTTTATTCACTAATATGTTTACTTACCTGTACAGCTCCGTAATCTATAGATTACTACCCCCCACCCTGCCCCTCCTCCTCCCCACATCACCGCCCTGCAGGTATACCCACTACCGACCGCGGCTGGGCAGAATGCAAACCTGGAGGATGGATTTGTACATCAAAAAAAGAATGTCTGTGCAAAATAGCGGGTATGACCCTTATTCATCTACCAATGATGAGGATTGGTTGCTGAGTTGGAAGGTTTATGGTTCTGAAGTTGAAGACAGACGGAGTCAAATGATGAAACAAATAACTGCAATGGAGAGCAAGAAAGGCAGCCGGGTCAAGGCGTGATCTCAGTTGAGGTATTGAACACAAGCTGCCATCTAGCCGCCACACATCCATCACATGCACACGATCATAAATGTATTCTCCACTGGAGTGGAAATACGTTCAAACTTTTTAGACTGGATCAATGTGTTCTGTGGTTTCCGAGTGTGAGTAAGTCTAAATACTTGTCTCTTAGTCATTTCAGAATGATGGTTTATGCTGCGGATACTTTGTTCTCTGAAGTATGATACTGCATAGTCTCCCTACTAAGTAAATGGGTTTAGATTGTGAAATGCTAAAATGAAAAACACAAGACTTGGGGAAGGGATGTTGATGCCGAGGCTTGTGTGGGAGAGTGCAGTTTTTTTAATGTAGGTTATGGAAAGGAGGTATGGTCAGAGTTGGGGTGTCGGTGCAGGGTACGAGGGTTAAAAGACAAAATGACTAATGAAAGGAGAGCACAGGGGAGATCATGTTATGCATAGGTACAAAATGATTCCTCTACTTCTGCTGATGACAGTAGATGAAGATAAAATGGAAACACAATTCTTGACAAAATCAAAGTTGGATAGTTGTGAATGAAGGGGGTGTTATGTATGATAGACTATCCTTTATTTCAGTTTCTGAACCTCATAACGACATAACAGCACTTTATAACAAAACTGGTTACCCACTGTTGTGATGCAATAAAGGCCTTCCAGGTCAGACTGACAAGCATCTCTGCCAATCTGTTAGCACAGGTCGGCTTCTCTGCTTTGACTAAAAGCAGAAAGCACAGCTGCAGGATGGGGAAGGAAGGCAAGGAAGGTGGTGGGGGTTGGTCAAAGATTTCAGGTACATTTATTTTGGGTCAGGTTAGATATCAGAGGTCATGTTATGTATGGCTCCCCCATTAGTCCTCTGCCACTATGTAGCAGTTGAAACCAGGGGCAGATGATTTTGGGGCCATACATGAAGTGAAATTATAGATGGGTAAAAAGTGAATTAAAGGAATGTTTTTGGGGTTCTGAGTCACATCATAGACAACTTGACTGTAGCTCTTGTTGTCTGTTTGATGCCGCTCAGAATCCCTGGTGAATAACACCCTTATTATGCATAGTTACTCATCTCTAATAAAATCCCCTGTATTCATAGTTACCCATCTCTTATTCTGTGTGTTAGATATTGGTGCCACACCCATCAATGATCTATTTTACAGGATTTTCAAAATGTTACAATTCACTGCAATTATTTCACAGCAGTGAGAAAGTGTTTTTCTTTGCCGTGATGTAGCAATGCTCAGTCATGCAGCCTGACATCTTCAGTCCATGTTCATTTCGATTTTTAATGTTTCACGTCTCAAAAAGCCTCCTTATAATAGTGCAAGAGTTTAGAACCCACATACAACTCGATATGGGTAACTGTGAATAAAGAATATCTTTTCCGACACATATTTCATGTCACCCAGAACCCCTAACTGAAAAATAACCTTTTTATTGACAATCACCTATTTATAATTCTATAGGTATACCTACACAGTCTCTTTCTTACATTATTATTTATATTAAAACATTTCCATAGGGGCGACAGATATCGTTATAGACAGTATCTGTAATAATAAAAACTCCAATGAAATTAACAGCCTGAACTAAAGCAACGTTGTTGTTAGGAAGCGCATGATGAAGAGACTGCATAGATTACTATTGCAACTTTTTAAATTTATTGCACAACATAGCAATGGAAGTTGTTGAAAGAGTTGGGTGAAAGCACAGTGCATACATTAGTAGCATGCAATTCATTTAAACATACCTCAGTGATCGTGTGTATGTATGTGTGTACTGCTGTGTGTATTTTTCAGTTTAATTCCATTTGGTAGGAGTCTCAGGTACACTTGTGGCAAACATAATTGAAGAATTTGTATTCAACATCTGCAGAAAATATTTAAGAGTTGCCACACTCTTTTGAACTCTGACAAGTCTTTCTCAAGGCGAAAACGGAGTAAAAGGTATTGTGTAAATTAAATACCTTGGTCCATATTGATCAAGGTTTTCTGTTGCCCTTGTGACACGCAAGGGGGTGCAAGGGCGACGCAAAACTTAAGTGAGATTCATCAAGCCACACAATGCCACCTTGCGTGGCCCTGTGTGGTTTGATAAATCTAGACTACCATAAGTCAGCGCAAATCACTACCATGCGTTACTCTGCCCCAGGGAGGCGTTCGATGTATAGAATGTGGGTGTTCCTACACATCCACCCATGGATTTTGGCGTATTCCAAGATTTACCATTAGTGGTAGACCTGGGAATGCATCAAAATGCTACGCCTCCCCTGGTGATGCATAACAAGGAGAAATATTTTTAATATTCATTGTTTTTCTTCTTTCTATGTGTGCTGCATTCTGCAACACACAGGAAAAGTTTTGTGCAGGAAGGTGTTCCTTCCTGCACAAAAACAACCCTGCCTGCATTGGCACTTGGACGCCAAAAGTGCACCAGCGCTAAAAAAAGGACAGTAATGTGCCATAAAATATTAAATATGCTGCTTTCTTGCCTTTTCAAGCAGTGCAAGGTGGCTTGCTGCGTTGCAAGGTGTGAGAGATTGATAAATCTGCCCCTTAATTCCATTTCATTTGAACCCACATCATATTTAAATCTAATTAATACAAAGCAAATACAAATCAAAGCAGCCATCAGGAAAAAAACTTATTTTGACAACGTGAGACATTCGTCACCACTTTTAGTAGACACTAATTGGGTTCTAATAAATTTACAGCACAGAAAATATTAGTCAAAGACTCATTAATGAGAACAAATGAAACGGACGAGACCAATTACGCTCCAGTTCATGCCTCATTCCATGTGATGAACCATTTATCCTTCATTTTGAGCTCTCATGGAGAGTCTGCTGAACTAAAATGGACAACAATGCACTGACAACACCTTTTTGTGTAAGGATATCATCCTGTCCAAGCAACCAATCTCTGCCTCTTGCTACAATCTCTGCTATAACAGTGATTATATATTAGTTAGTTACATATATTTGTTTAAGAGTAACCTTTCTATTCCACTTTAGTGCCACCATTATTCCTACTAGGAGATCAGTGTGCCCTACTCCCAGAAAGAAGTAGTGCAGAAGTTCCAGAACTGGGAGGTGAGGCCACAGTAAATGAGCTCAACCAGACCAGCTCGATTACAGTGAAGAAGGTAGGATCATTTGGTGCCGGAATAGCTGAGGATCTAGGTGAGTGCAGAGTAAAGAGATGAACATCAAGCAAAGTTGAGTAGGTCAGCAAAAAACAGAGGGCCAGATGTACGACGCTTGCATTTTGTGACTCGCAAATTGCGTCGCTTTGCGACTCGCAAAATGCAATGTACCACAGTGTCTCAGACACTGTATGCGATTCCCGATGGGGTCGCAAATTGCATACCTCATCAATATTCATGAGGCAAGCACAATTTGAGACCCCATTGGGAATGGTTAGCACTCACAGGGATAATGGCCTTCTGGGTTCAGCAGACCACCATGTCTGTGGCTGCTTTTTCAATAAAGCAGTTTTTTTTAAAAAATGCAGCCCGTTTTGTAAAGGAAAATGGGATGCATTTAAAAAATGAAACTTTTCAGTTTCATTTTTAAGGACAGGCTGCCTGCTCTTAAAACATATTTTCACACTCATTCACAAAGGCGAAGGGGTCCGCTGGGGACCCCTTCCCATTTGCGAGTGGTTTACCACCTACTTGAAGTAGGTGGTAAACTGCGATTGTTTTGCGACCGGAAATGCGGTCGCAAAACCATCATACATTTGTGTTAGACTCGCTATTAGGAAGGGACGCCCTTGGCACGCCCCTTTCTAATACTGAGTCACAAACCATATTTTGCGAGTCGCTAATAGGTTAGCGACTCGCAAAATATGGTTTGTGCATGGGACAGACCAATTTTGTGGTCGCAAAGGATCCCAATTCCCGTTGGCGACTGCAAAAAACGATTGTACATCTGCCCCAGAGTGTGCTTCTTAAGTCTTTTAAAAAAACATGGACTTTGCCAGGAAATATTACCCAAACTTTGACAAAGTTAGAATTGTACTTGCATGTAGTAGTGGATAGAGTAAAGAAGACCAAAAAAGTTGCAATGAACGCTTTAAGTTTTTTATGTGGTGGTGGTGAATGACAAGGTGAACTCCTGCATTAGAACTACAACTACTATACCCTCCTTTGCAGAAGGCTTTGTTGCAGGCCACTGAGAGTACTAGTCGTATAAGTCAGTAGTGTGATGCCATTTTGTTTAAAATTGGGATGTAGGGGGATTTGCAATGGGTGGGACTGGCTGATAAATGCCCTGCTTATAAATGTTATAGTACTTCACCTAAAGAAGATAGTTCAGCATATTTCAATTCATATTCATTGCCCAAAATGGAAACTAAGAGTTAAATAATATATGAGGTAAAAAAGAGAGGGGTAAACTGCCATTCTTAATAAGAGATATTTTTCTAATGATAAAGAACGTAACTCAAATCTTCAAGTAATTACGTTTTAGGCCCTGAATATGGCCTGGGTGGAGTTCATTTCTGATAAGAATTCCGAAATGCTGAAGCCCGGAAAAAAACAGACTGAACATGCAACATTTGTCGCATTAAAAAATGATTATTTGTTATGCTTCCTTTCCAATGAAATAATATTGAATAGGAGGTACTTTGCCAGTAAATACATTTCTTGTAACTGCCAGAGAGCACATTGAATATAGTCTGTTTAGTATAAAAGCATTAGAGGTCCGAAGTTTATGTAATTAAATCTTATACTGTTTTGAGCCTTCTAACCCTTGAGTTGAACAATGTTTAATGTATGAATGACATGATTAATGTAGGAATTAGCAGGTTTCGCAGTTCCTGCTACCTCACATTGCTTCCCTACCAGTGTACAATGAAGGCATAGCCCAGACACCTTTTGTACAACTCTCACATTTCTGGGATCATCATTACTCCTCCACTTGGAGTGTACTTGTTTTCTGGATATACACTGTTACATCTCCTCCCCTTCCCAGCTATCTGAAGTTTCGGAAGCTCCTTAAAACATTTCTCTTTCCCAATGAGCCCTAATTAACGGTACCCTCTTCAGTTTGCTCTTTGTTCTGCAGCGTTGGGACGCTCTCGGGCAGCCATGCGCTTTATAAATCAAATTTCATTTCATTTCATTGTAAGAGTCAAAGGAAGGAAATCCAGTTGCCAGCAACCTCATGTACCCACATTTGGGCCAAACACCGACCCTCTCTGCCCCATAAGTGATGATCTGGCTTTATTGGATGCAATAACTGTAACTTATTTTTTATCATCCACCCTCCTGTCTCCTTGCTGGGACGCTCTATATGTCTACCTAGGAAGAGCTTCTCCAATCACTCTCTGTTCTCGTTTGTTATGGTTTACAGCCATATTACGAGTTTGGTGGGCAGGGTTTCTCCATCATAAATGTGACGGATATCCCGTCCGCCGTATTACAATTCCATTATATCCTATGAAACATGTAATACAGCGGACAGTATATATGTCAAGTTTGTAATGGAGTATCCCATCTGCCAAACTCGTAATCAGGCCCTTAAAGTTTATGCAAGGTCTGCACAACCTGCTTACACAACAGCCAGCAAAAACCGGTCAAGCTGCATAAAGTTATAACAAATACGTGGTTTAATGAGAAAGTTGCCGTAAATAAATCAGGAGAATGAAATTTCAAAAGGATAGTTGTACGAATGCACGTATGCTATTGTAAAATGAAAAAAAAAACAATTCAAATATGGCACACACTGTATAAGAAGTTAAAAGGAACTTGTGGGACCACCTCACTCTGGGCGATGCAGAGGAAAGAAGTGACAGGGAGTAAACAAAGGTGTATTACTTGTGATAGCACTAGGGAACAGGAGTGTGATTGGGTACAGTGACTAAGAAGGGCAGATACAAGAACAGAGAAAAGAGGGAGCTGGGAGATCATGACTAGGGGAATGGGGGGAGGGAATGTGATGCAAATGTAAGGTCACAGAGAAGGATAGTGGGGATGCCTCCTTCCCACATTAAGAATACCAGAAAACATGAGGACGTTATGGTAGCGGGGAGAGGGCTGAAATAGCAGAAAAAGAACGAGGAAAATGATAGTCGGTTTCCAAAAAATTTGCAAAAGTATTTTAGGAAAATTAATGAGGATTCAATATTTTTCCTGCTATTGCATTTTTATACTTGGAATCCAGAACGAGGTAATGCACAAAACTATTACCACAACAATTGTGTTATAGTGGATGCTAACTTACACCCAGCTACTTTCTGATGATACATTTTAAATTACATGTCTCATACCTGTATCAGAAAACGTCAAGTCTAGTCAACTTGTCCATCTCCTATTCACACAGGCATGATAATAGCACTACATCCACTATCCATCTACCTTAAATGAGGATATTGTATATACGAAGCGTTCACCCAAATCAAGTCACTGGGACCTGGGTATTCAAAGTACTGAGAAGAGGGGGTTCCAGTAATTCGACAAACAAATATATACCAAACGTAACTCAAAAACAAATGATCAAATATTAAATGAGGATAGGCATGTTTTTATAGGCTGCGTTACCATTTGCCTACACACGTCATTCAGCTTACCATAAGGTATGGCTTCTGTGCCTATGCAAAAAGCATGTGGTAGATATTGTGTCTTGGAAAAGGACAGGAAAACAATAATCATTCCTATACCTCAGCTTGTTACATTCATGGTAAGGGATATTATAAGTTGAGGAAGTCATTCTGTCCTCTTTTTGTAACGAGTTTTTATGCAGAAAATTCAGGGCTCAGGCTGGCTACTGATATAGTGCATAATTTGGATAAAGTCAAACAAGTTGAGAGAGAACTGCCATTTCGCTTGGCAATGTTGATTAGATAAAAAAGATGATGCAATCGCCATGCAAGACTGTGTACCTTGTCTTCAGAAAGAGTAACAGAGGGTGCACTAAAATTGACAAGAAAATGTGGGACTTTTTTTTAAAAGACATAACTTACTAACACAAACTTCCTTCAGTTCAGCGATTAGAAAACCCAAGTGCTTTATACTTGTAAAGTTCATGTTTATTAGTTCTGGTCTGAGCAGTATCCCCGTATGTCCTACATGTTTCATTTACAAGGCAATGGGTTATTCTAAAAACCAAGGAGCAAAGAAATACCATATGGTAATCTTTCAAATTGCAGACTCTTAGGGCCAGATGTACAAAGTTTTTGCAAGGTCACAAATGCTCTGATCTGCGTTTGCAACCACAAAATGCCTTTTTTAAGGTTGCAACCACATTTTTGGGGTCTGTAAACCTTTTTCAGACTTCTAAAATGGAATTGCTACCTCATCCTTAGTTGGTATTTGAAATTAGCATGTTGTAGGCATCCCTCCCAGATATAGCATTGGTATGACATGTACCAATGCTTTGTAACCAAAATCAGTTCTCAACACATTGAAAAATGGAAACATTGCAAATGGAAGGGCTAACTTTCAAAAATAATTTTAAGGAAAGTTATTTTTGTTTCTTAAATGCAGCATAGTTTATTGGCATGAAAATGGGCTGTGTTTAAAAAAAAATACTTTATTTAAAGGTTATTGTAAGCATGGTCGTCTGCTGACCCTAGCAGGCCTCCAATTCTGTGATAGCCACCAATTTGAGTGAGTCACAATTTGAAACCTACCTCATTAATATTCATGAGGTAGGTTTGGGTATGACACACCCCAATTCAGATCGAACTATTAGTACATAGGTCAGTGTGCTAAATTAGAGTAGTGTGTGAAGTAGGGGGTGGCGGGGTGATGGGATCTCCATATATCTTCTAAGCCCATGGCATGAGCGAATTCGGAAAGATCCGTGAAAAAACGTTCCAGAAAAACTGGTTGCAAATTTCAACCAGTTTTTTGCAACTGCAATTTTATGCACCTGACCCTTATTGCTTTCAAGCTGAAATCCTGTGTACTGAGAAGGGCCTATTCCGTATTTATGATTGGAGCCATCAGCCCTTACACAAGTATTCCAATTTCCCCATGAAATTATCAGAGGTGGGGTCAAGATTGAAACCATTCTGTCCTGATGATGGCCCCCTTGAAAGGTTAAGGTGGCCCTTCCAACCCTTAGGGGTCGAAACTTTGACATTTCAATATCCATCTACCTTGACTGGATTTTTCTTCCACATCTAGATAACACAGAATCTCAATGGTGTATCTACCAAATTGTGGAAAAACTAATGACAACTATTACCTCCAGTCAGGTCACATTTAAAACCTTCTTGTGGCTATTATGTATATATTGTATATATTTTCCTTAATGTGTAATTTTCAAACTTCTCACCTACTCACAAGCACTTCTATTTACACCCTTTCCACTGTTTGTGATGTAACTGTATGATACAAAATAATATATTCTATAGTTATCATTTGACACTCTTTATAACCAATTTTGCAACTCCATATATTGAGGTGTCTTTGTAACGTTGGGTACTAAGAATTATACGATTGAATTATTTCGCTGGGACCACTGTGTTCTGTACCAATCCCTACCCAGGTCCCATGGCCACACGGGTTTCCCCCATTACAATGACTTTTAGAAAGTTGGCATTTTCTTACTTGAACTTTTTTGTGCCTCTGACTGTCTCTGAATAGAGGTCTGGGTTTGGTGACAGCTGGGATTTATGCATTCCATCTAGACAGTCACACAAAGGGAGAAGGGGTGTGATATTTGCATCCTGATGGTCCAACAATAGGCTGATGGGACTTCCTGATGATGATCCGCGGGGAGGAGCAGACACTTGCACCTGAATAGGGCTGTGCCTGTCCCCACACCCAAAGAGCTGCATACCCCCCTGTAGTGAGGCTGGAGCAGGGGTAGGAAATACAAGGATCTTGTGAACTTCAAAGGCACATTTGGATACAAGCACTGGGTCCTTGATACCACCAAATCAGAACTCTGCTGAAACCAAGGACATTCTGCCTGGAAGAAGAGCTGCTGTGTTGCAGGAGAGACTGCTACTTTGCTACCTTCATTACTGTGTTGGCCTGGTGCTTCTTGCCTGGGATCGAGAGGGACTGGGCATGCTCTCTACATCCTTGAACCAAAGATTCTCCAGGGGCTTGATTGTTTGCCTGCTGTCTTCTGAAGTCTCAGGGATGCAAAGGCCTTCTTGCAATCTCTCCTGGTTCTGCTGAACTCTGCAGTATGTGAGTCCCACCCATGACTGAGGTACCCCCTCCAGTCCTGGGCCTCAGAAGTGGGTTTTACAGCTATTTTCTTCAAAAATCAATGCAGCGCGCCAATTGGAACTGACAGAGTGTTCTCTGACGCAGTGCCAATTCAATGATGACACGGGTCCTGACTGCGAGGTTTGACAATGATGCAGTACTGATCCTTCTAAACCATATGCGAGGCATGGCAATGAAGCAGCGCTGATTCTACAACACTATCTGCAAGGTTCGACTCAGATGCATCGACCCAAATATGTGAAAAAGACTGACGCATCATGCTCTGGCTCCATACAAGGTACTTTTTCAGTAGATCCTGCTTGGGTCCTGTTGCCAAGCCTGCCTTCCAATGTGGTGGGCCTGAACTTTGGATTTGTACCAGTCCCTCGGAACCTCAAGTAACCTTTCGACCACTGGTCACTTTTAAGCCCTGTTATTGCATTTAATCTTAGAAAATTCATATGGTAGTTTTGTCATTTTGGTCTCAGACTTTTCTCTGTTTATCTGAACTAGTTGGGAAGTGTTTTGTGGTGTTTTTACTGTGTTACTGTAAATTAAGTGTTGCACAAATACTTTATACATTGCCTCTTAAGTTAAGCCTGACTGCTTTGTGCCAAGCTACCAGAGGGTGAGCACATGTTAACTTAGGTTGTGTGTCTGACTTATCCTGACTAGGATTGCGGCTCCTGCATGGACAGGGTGTATACTCTGCCAACCAGAAACCTCCATTTCTAACAACAATGAATTGAGATGAAATGCTGCCCACTGTAGACAGGACTAACCTGACATACGCCAATTCTTAAAAAGAAATTGCATCAGATCTAAACAAAAA
The DNA here is from genome assembly GCF_964263255.1 of Lissotriton vulgaris. Taxonomy (NCBI): domain Eukaryota; kingdom Metazoa; phylum Chordata; class Amphibia; order Caudata; family Salamandridae; genus Lissotriton; species Lissotriton vulgaris. Next base: position 1,478,121,485 of record NC_141685.1, read on the forward strand.
CAAACCAAAGGTGAAAATCAAACAAATTGACTACTGTCCAAACATCTGGTAGGAAAGGGGGCCTATTGCAAAGGTTCCAAGCATTCCTACAGTTGACTAATGTGCATTAGGAAGTACATGTAATGGTTTAAATGGACTAAATAGTGCCAAAAATTAATCAAATTGAGATTGAGGTTTGCATTCAGAAGCAAGTTGGGAATGCTGGATTCTTCGCTAACCCTGCATGCCTAAGTATCACAAGGAAAGCTTTGAAACAATGGGTGGAATGATTCAATTAATCCTCCCAGCCAGTAGGAGCATTCCAGTCCATTCGTTTTTTGTCCACTTTGCCATGCTACAGTAACTTGTTTCACCTGGCCAGTTAATCATAATCATAACTGGCCTATGATATCCTCTCACTTTGACTGGGTGGCATGCTTCATCCTAGGTGCCTCCTTCACCAGTACCCTGTTAGTGCAAGGTGGGCTCATCCGGAGATATTTGGAGAATGTAGTCATAAAGGTTTTAATGTCATCTGGATGAAGACTGTCAAAAGTATATTAGAGCAGGGGAATCTCACTGACTTTATTTACTGATGCCTTTTCCACGCAAGGTTAACAACAACAAAAATAAGGAGTAAGGATAGCCACTATGAAGAATCTTGCCTCACTCACCCCTCTTGTTTGACATGTTTCAGCCCTCTCAATATACCAAATGTATTTCAGTACCTTTGCACAACCCTTGCTATCTTATTCCAACCCTAATAATGCTCAGAGTAAGGAAGCAAGAGGTTGTTCACCAAATCCATTAGTGGGGTCTGGCACATTCAGTCTGTAAGTCTGAAGAGGAAAGGGAATGCATTACACACACTTACTTTAATGTTGTAGTGTTGTCACTATTCACCGGTCACCAACCCAAAGTAAAATTGAGCCCCAATCACATGCGAGATGACTCCCCTGCAAACCGCGACACCCTGCTACAGTATCTAGGTAGCAGTATAGCACTTTTATTATTTTGTGCTGTCCCCATCCATGTCATAATACAACTCAGAACATGGTGAATATAGCTTCCTCGTGACTCACGGTTCGCAAAGGAAAGGAAAGGAAATAGAAACAATGAGGTAAAATCATTGAATTTTGAAAGCGGTGAAAAGTTGCCTATTTCCAGGACAAAATTGTCCAGCACTGGTACAGGGTTACGACCTCGCGTTATCGCGTAGTGCTATATCTGATCTCATGGAAAAGGCAAAAAAAGGTGATTTGATGCTGAAATGTGTCTGAGGTTAACAATTGTTTTTTAAGTACCTTTACCTTGCAGAACTTAATTTCCCACACTGATAAATATTGTGGTAAAGAGCCTGATGTGTATTCCTTTTAGCAGGTTTGAGTTAAATTGGTACGTTTTTTGTTCTCATTTTGAATTGGTAACCACAGTCTACTTAATTTAAATGTGATAGTCAGTCTTAATAATAGGTTATCGAGTTAACCGTTTGTGATCAATAAATGAAACAAAAGTGAAACTGTATGCTGTTAATGTATGTGGCAACTCAAATGTCCACAAATTATCTGACAGAGTTGTTCAGAAGCATTGCACAAAGATGACAAAAACCTGTCACTCCATTAAGTATTTTTTTCAAATGCGCTACTTTTTCCTATTAATGATTAATGCCTTTTTGTTGTGTTTTTATGGTGGTCTTAAAGTAGTGGTGAGATAAACATGTATGAACACTGCCCAAAATGGTTTCCAGGCATGATTTATGGTCTTTGCTACACCCATGGTTTATCCTACCAGAGGTTTGACATCATTCCACTTCATTAAGGATTTAATTTCATTTTCATTTCATGCCTTCTGGGGTGGTAATTATTTGGTGCCCCCCTGAGTTGAGAACCGCATTACCTAATGCATTCATAAGCTTTCAATTATGGTTGCATTTGCTTTCCACCCGTCAGAATTTGTTAGATCCAGGAAACTCGTGGTGAGATTGAAATTACTTGTTTTCTGAAGGCTTAGTTTTAAAATTAGATTTCTCTTTCAGAAATAATAACTTTTCAAAACATGCTCAGCCACAACACACAAATTAACATTTCGATGTCACAATATATACACATTGCTTGGCTCTTTTTTTTTTATATCTGACTCTCTCTCACTCCATGCCTAATCCACTTGCCTCCCCCATCATCGGTATCTCCCACTTGAATGATTTCCTGCTAAAGGGTCAGGGGCCACATGTACGACTGTTTTTAGCAGTCGCAAATAGCGAATCCGGCTGTTTGTGACTGCTAAAATGGCCTGCAGCATGTATCAACTCTAATTTGTGAATCGGTAACCTGTTACTGACTCGCAAAATAGGGTTTGCGAGTCGCTATTAGGAAGAGGCTTGCCAAGGGCATCCCTTCCTAATAGAAAGTTGCATGGGCATGTACGATTAATTTGTGACTGAAATATGCTTGCAAAACAATCACAGTTTACCGCCGACTTCAAGTAGGTAGTAAGCTACTCGCACACGGGAGCCCTTCCTCTTTGTGATTGACAGCAGACATGTTTTTTAAGAGCAGGCAGTGGACCCACGCTCCACTGCCTACTCTCAAAAAATGAAACTGAAACATTTCATTGTTGTTTTTGTCACACATCCCATTTTCCTTAAGGGGAAACGAGCTGCATGTTTTTTAAAGTTGTTCAGTATAAAAAGCAAACACATACATGGCGGTCTAACGGTCCCCAGCAGGCCACCATCCCTGTGTTATTGCCCACTCCCAATGGGTCGCGAATTGTGATCTGCCTCATGAATATTGATGAGGAATGTCCTTTGCGACCCCATTGGGAATTGCAAAATGTATCTCAGACACATTAGTATATTTCCTTTTGCGACTCGCAAATTGCGAGTTGATAAAATTCACAAATTGCGAGTCGTAAAAGGAAATGGCCATACATGTGGCCCCAGATGAACAAAACCATTTAATGATTACAACCCTTATCATTCACAAAATTGCAATTTATACACCTGCATAATAGATTTAGGTTTCTGTTAAACCTTTCCATTTTGCAAAATGGGTTTAGCGATCCATACTGAATCACAAATAGAAAGCCGCATGGCAGGGCAGCCCCTCCAAATTGTGGCTCAGTTCGGCATGTGTTAATGATTTGCAACTAAGGTTGCAAAGCACTCAACAGTTACTGACAACTCAAAGGAGTTAGTAATTGTTTTGCAAATGTGAAGGTGTTCCATTGTGACACATTCCCCTTTTTGAATGGCTTTAACTGTCCTCAGGGGTAATAGGAAATTGTCCCAGAGGCCTCTACCTGCTCCACATTAGGTTTTCCCTAATGGGAATCATAGTTTTTTTTTACAGCAGGACTGCTTCCTTTAAGGACTGCTTGCTGCTTGAAAAAAAATCCAGTTTGGAAATACAAACACAGAGTTGGTGGTCTGCTGTTCTTTTCAGGCAACCGTCCTAGTGCTTGTAGCCAGTCACAAAAGGTGGAAAATAAGGGCCTACCTAATTAATATTTATTATGGTCAATAAGGGACCTCCTGTTGCTGGACGTTTTAAAATTGCTGTTAGTACACAGGTCACATTGCACAATTGAGAGTGGTCACAATTTGCAACCACGTTTTGTGCCCTGTCTTTTAGTACATCTGGCCCTGAGTTTATATGTACCAGTTTAAAATCTGTAAAGTCATGCTCTACATTTTTCTTGACTTCATTGCTTAAAATATTAAAAACATATTTCCCACAGCCTTTTATGAGTACTACTTCAGGAATGCTTCAGTGAAAGCCACCATATTTGTGAAAAAGTATATTGCCTTATGGATGAGCAAATCCTAAAGGCTTTGGCATTTTTCATAAAAAATGTATTCTACTAGAGCTTTGCAGAGGTGAGATTCACAGAAAATCTATAATTTAAGAGCTTTTCTGAATCTTGTTAGTGCTGAATTCTTCCAGCTCAACTGCATCTCCCGTGTGTACCTGGATTACCCTATCTAAATCAATATAGGTTCAGTTCTAGAGATCCAGTTTCCCTGAAATACCTTATAATCGTTTTCAAACCAGTATTAGTGAATAGTTTCAAATGGGGATCAGCAGGAATTCTAACCATGTACAGAATGCTCTAGTACTTTATAACTGAGACCAGCTTTCTTTAAGCATGTCCATTGAAGTATCTTCACACACAAGGTAAGAGATAGCTATGGAAAGAAAAGGGGTTATAATCTTCTCTTGTCTTTTGATGTTATTTAATCTGCTGAGGTGGATTTGGAATTGACGGGCCCGATTTCTGATTGGTTATAAGACGATGGATGCCAAAGACAGGATGCAGAGGAATGCCCCAGCTCAAGCAGTCAAACTTACAGGAAATTGTTTCTGATGATCAATGTGCCGGCAGCCCGAGGGTACATGTGGGTTATTTTCTATAATATTGTGAGGCTCAACAGTCATTTTTAAAGGCTGTATCATAATCCTTCAGCACAAAGTCTGCCTCCAGACAGTCAGGGAATGCTTTTACCAATTCAGACACATGTGGTTAAAAGAAGAGACGAGAGTTTAAGAATGTGATTTAAAGAAAACCTGGAATTCAAGTTCAATTTTTGTAAAGGTTGTATTTTATACACAGTCATTAACCCCTTCACTGCGGCGGCTATTCCGCCGCAGTGCTAAGGGGGCGGGGGGCCGCGCGGCGCTCCCATGCTGGTGACGGAACCACTCCGTCACCAGCCACGGTTGTGCTGTGCTCATGACGGAGCGGTTCCGTCACGGCCCCGCCCGCTCAACAGACCGCTCAGGGCAGGCGCGGAATCCGCGCCACGCAGGCGTGCCGAGCGGGCCGTGACGGAACCGCTCCGTCATCAGCACAGCGCGACCGCGGCTGATGACGGAGTGGTTCCGTCACCAGCAGGGAAGGGGTTAAATACAGTAAACTACGACTAGGGTGAAATTTAAGCCATTCAGAATGCTGTTTCTTGATAGCAAGCTGGCACCCCTAATAACATTGAGCCATCTATAATCACACGAAACACCACTAATCACAATGGACACAATTAACTGCACTGGTCCACTGCAACCACACTGAAGCAAAGCTAATCACTTCTAGTACCCCAGAAGCACTGGAACACGGCTAATTACTTCAATCACATTGGAACATTGTTGTCCACATTGGGACACCACGACTAATCACACTAGAGCTCTGATTATCATATTAGTATACCTAATGACACTGAATCACCCAATCACATTAGAGCACCCCGTTCACAAGTGAATCTAAGCAAATGATTGGACGTGCTGGACACCCAGATCAACACATCCCTTAGGAGGTGAGGTATATTTATTCTTACCATTGCAATTATTAGAGGAGGTTTACGCAGTACAAGGTAGGAATGTGAAAAATTTCGTGCAGAATGTATTTTGTGAAGCTAAGCTTTGTTTGTACAATAGGTGGCAAAGTTGGATGTTAAAAGTAGTACAGAAGAGACTTCTCATCCCTATTACTCATTGTGTCTGTGCTCGCTCCCGTTACAGAAGCAAGCAGGAGGGTATAAACAGAACAGCAAGAATGGTGCTCAATGTCCCCCACTCCTGTGGTCAAAGTCCTTCAAAGCCCCCGAGAAGAGCTTTGGAGGAGTATGAGAGGTACGACGGACCCTTTGAAGAGTCCTTTTTGAGCACCTCGTTGATGATCATGATGGAGAGGACAGCTCAGCTTCCAATGTTAGTCAGCTGGGCAGCACCACCAATCTTACCAAGTAAAGAAAAAGGGTTTCTGTATGTGCACAGATATCATTTTTGAAGGGTGACCTGCGGACAGCCACGCGCGTTCAAGCAGCCTTTGATTCCGTTGACCCATGGGTGGGGCATCAGACCATGCACCAAGATGGCCTTCAAAACACACTCAAAGTTCAGCCCATAAGCCAGACTCCCCTAGCTAGGGTGCTGTACACTTAGTTGAATAGCCGTTCCACTTCTTTAACAACGGTGTAGGGCACAAGTGTGCATGCCTTTGTACTTTTTAAATTTAGGCATCCACAATCTCCCGTAATGTACAGATTACATATAGTCTGCCTCAAAGTCTCAGCTACAGATATCATTATGTTCCACATTTTTTCTTACAATCCGTGTGAATTCACCTTATCATTATTAGCTTTTTGCTCCTTGAATTAACTGAAGTTACAACAGCTTTTTTGCTAGGCGAGAGGTGTTATGGCATCAAACTCTTAAAAAGTAAGAATCCTTTGTTCTGCCTGTCTGCTCACCTTGCCCATCCATAGACTTTGGCATTGGTTTAAATAATCTACCCCTGAATTGCCCTTTTGTATCCCTGGTACTGCTCTTGATCTCACTTGTCTCAGCTGGTCCAAGGGGCAGAGATATGACCAGAAAGAAAACAAGGCTCGAAGATCACTGCTTACTGACTGTGGTTTACGCTCTGTGTCCACTATCTAGTTTTTTAGAAGGAAATAGGATGGTGTTGAGAATTTAAGGGTGTGGTATGACAAGACGTCAGCTGAGGGTCAGATTACTTATGGTAATTTCATTACTCCGATTTTCTCTTCCTTGTCTCTGGTGCTCTGTAGACATCTAACGATAAATAAACAGACCTAGCCCTTCCATGCTCACAAGGCATAATACCACAGAGCTTAAAAAACACAGTGTGAAGAAGGAAGAATATGAGTGTTGGGATTAACATATTTAATATAAATATTACCTTCGCATTTCACTTCATTACCCATGACCTTAGTTTCAAGTGCATATCAAAAAACATAATGCAGTTTTGGCAATGAAGAAAAACAACAGAGAGGTGAAATCAAAAAAGACTGCTACACATATGTGGAATTTGAATGAAATCTCCAAGTGTTTCAACCAGATACAGCTGACAGAACTCTAGTACCAAAATAATAAGGGTTCTGACAATAGCCATCGAGTCTCCAAGAGGACACAAACGCGGAAGGCACCTACCAAGTGGTTGCCACACAGATGTCTGTGAGAGAGAGTATTTGTACCTCAGAGGCAGCCATACCCCTGAGAGAATGTCCTTGAATTTGTTCATGTAACACTGTACTTGAAACACCCTAAAACCTAGATATGGTTGATTTCCCCAACGACTCAAGGTGGAAGATGACAGAGCTAACCCCTTATCTACTGGTCCAAAATTAACAAACAAATTATAATCCTGACAAAAAGATGAAACCCTTCTCACATACTTGACACAGTCCAGCAAATGTCCAACATGTGCCCAAATATGCATTCTGAAGATAACGGTTTAGGAGAGAACTCTGAATTAATAATCACTGCTTCACTGTAAACGTTGGACAAAATCTTGGGGACAAACCCTGGACCCAGAGGAAGAACCACTTGGACAGTAAAACCACAAAAGTGGGGACCTTGAAACACGAAAGATCCCAAAATGCCCTGATCTTGTGGCCGAGTTGACAGTGACCAGAGAAAATGTCCTAAATGTTAGAAACACATGTGATATATTGTCTAGTGGATCGAAATAATCCCCCTGAAGCCCAGCTATAACAAAAGGCAAGTTCCAAGATGGAGAATTTCTTCTACTGGAGTGTGGGCCAAAGAAACCCCTTTAATAAGATGAGAAACATTGGCCTGAATATCCCCAAAAGACTAAACCCTGCCCCAAACATTCCTATTAGGAATTCCAATGATGAATATAAGCCTTTTGCATGGAAAACCTCCTAGATTCCTGAACAGCAGAAGCTAGCAACACAAGTAAGTCCAGATTATAAATACCTATGCATTCAAACTCTACAATGGTAAGCACATTCTCAAAATTGACAACTGTGTAGGGGACATGAGTAAAAAGGAGATAGGCACACCAAAAGTGGAAGAGTTGTGGCGCAGCAGCCAGGGTGGCTGACACCCAAGCACGTGGTTCACGGTTCGATCCCCGGCGGCAGCTCAGCCCAGCACCATGGGACTCTGGGCAAAAGCTCCCTTAATCGCCCGACGGCCCCCAGCGGCTTGAGACCCCAGGGGTGATTAGTTCACACTTTACAAATACTGGTTTATAATTTATAACAAGAATTCACTTAACTGAAGACAGCTGATCAAAAATTCAGAACCACAACTTAGGTGGTCAGAATAGGACCACTAATATGATTTTCTAATGAGATCTCGACAGACAATCTAGAAACCTTAAGTTGACCAGGAGTACGCAAAAGGCAAAGAGAAGACCCTTCGGTCACTGAAAATATAGTGTGTTTATCCCCTCAGGCACTCGCTTCCTGAAATCTCAAAGAGAACACAGGTAGATTTGCACTGGCTATGATAGCAAAAAGGTGTGCCACTGGGTTGCTGAACCATCTGCAAATATAACAGAACACTGTCCAAGCAAGGCAAAAGTCCTGCAGCGAGGGAACTACTTGTTCCAGGGAAACCAATTCACCACCATTATGTGGACTGCTGACAATACTAACAGGTTCTCCTCTACACACAGTTGTGTCTGGACATCAGTCTCTGCCAGATCCTTGTAGCAAATGCCCCTTGATAGTTCATATAATCCTTGTCATTGAGTTGTCTACTTGCAGGACCATACACTTGCCCTGGACTTGGTGGACAAAAGCATTTAGGGCATGAAGTATCACAGGCAGCTAATCCATTTTAAGGAATGTCAATGTTTCACCTTCTTCTGCATACCCTGAACAAAGAGAGACCCTATCACAGTACATGCCATCCCGGTCCTGAGGCAACCATTGTCAGAATGACTGATTGCAAGGAAGTCAGGTAAAATCTCTCTCTATTTGTCCAGGTTCATCCACTACTGAAGTTCCAGGGCAATTTCATGAGTCACCTAATTCTTGAACTCGTAAAGGTGAAAGGCTGGATCCCACCAACAGAGAATGTGTCTCGACACTGAGCCTAAGTACAGAAATGCTACTAAACAACAATGACTGCAGAGGATGAAAAGATAAGCATAGAACAAGAAGAAAAATAAGTACCCTGGACCTTTTAGAAGGACCATTCTATGATCTCAAAGGAATTGAGAGTAAATCACCATCTCCCTTTGAATCCTCATCCAACTTCAAGCAGGAGTTGACCGGAGAGCTAGCGGGGATATCAAGTGTGAATGGATTTGAAAAGCACTGTCACTCCCACATCTGTCTGGAATCAAGCCCTGAAAAAGCGGAAGCCCTGTGCTGGATCCAGTCTGCATTTCTTTAGGCCGATCTTGAAGAATAGGGAGCACAGTATATTGTGTGGTCCAACTCTAATTCAGCCAAAGAAAGGAGAATTAATAAGGCAGCCATCCATGTACAAATTCGAGCTATTCACAGGGTATGACTGGCCTATGGGTTGTGAGCCTGTTTTTGTCTGATGGGCCAATTTCTACTGTTGGTTTGCCTGATATAACCACAGACATTGTCTGTAGCACCAGGTGCATGTAGTCTCCTTGGAAAATACCTAGGCGGCATGTCTTTACAAGTACAAACCTGGCATATTTCCAAACATAAGTGACTTTTGTTGCTATCGGATTCATTCATTGGTGCCCGGGCCTATTTTCTGTCCACATCTGACCCTGGCTGTCCCCTAGAACAAGCTTCCTGGAAACAACTCTTGGGGCTGGCTTCAACCCTAAAGGACAAACCTCATACTAGAAGTTGAGGGTCCACTTCCCTCTCTGGATAGCAAATCAAAGGATCCTGTGATGAGGGGGGGGGGGTCAAATGGGAATATGAAGCTAGATATTTACAAGTCCATAGCTGCTGGAAAATCTCCTGGTAAGATCATAAGAATAAACAATTGAAGAGTGCTGAATCTGAAATGGATAGCCCTTGCAAATAAATTCATCCTTATTAGATTGATAAGAAAAAAGTACCCTTAGATTGGCAACAGGAAAAATGGGCCGTTTGTCCAGTAGTGTTTGAATTCCTAACAACAGACCCCTCTCTTTCACTACTGAATTGGCACAAGGGGTCAGAAAAAGACCAGAATCCAAAGGCACTATTTAGAAAAAAATGTGTAAGCTTCTTGAACGATGTTTAAGTCAAAAGCATCTAAAACAACATGCGTCCATGTCTCCAGAACGAATCTAAGCCTTCCTCCTTCCTGAGAACCAAGGCCTGAAGCTATAAAACCATGATTCTCGAGAGCGATGAGGTTTGACTGAACAATCTGAAGGATTTTTAAAGGAAGTACCCCAATTCCTACCCTGATATGACTGGCACCATCTCTGGAAGGAGTATGAGCAGGGAGAAGAGGATGACAGAACTAGGCCTTTGATTTAGAGGAAGACTTAAAAATGTAAACATTACTGCTTGAAGTAAAGTTTAAAGCAATTCATACCAAGTTGAGATGCGGGAATGGATACATGCACTGCAATTTTATCAAAATGAGTACCTCAATTAATCATTGATAGAAAAACTGATTTCATAGATTCCTTTATGTAATCATATCAGGTTGTAGTCATCAACTTTTCTGTACAAAAATATGTTGCTGTATGGTGTCACATATTAAAGCATTAAGACCAAACAATAGACAAAGACTATAAAACAAATCACCAAAAATACATCAATTGAAATTTAACCTAAAAAGAGAACGGCTCTTCTTTCACTAAATATACAATGTAGGCTGTGCTATAGAGTAAAGTTTAAGATATGCTTCCTATTCTTGAATGATTTGTGACTAAGATCTTCAAGTTGGAAACCAAGCAGTGACCAGCCAAGAAAACGTTGGCAAAGAACTGCAGCTTTCTGAAGACCCTCCTCCTTCTAATTGCGGTTCCACACGTCTACCCACAATTAGGCAGCTCCAGAGGAAAGTACTGTGGCTCTCGGAGTGTCAAAAGAAGCATCTGCCGAAATTGTGTAACTCCATCCTGGCTAGAATCTCTGCATAATGTTTGCCACACAGGATATTAGTAGCAGGAGACTGGACGCTGCAATCCAATATCTTGGAGGCGTAAAATTAAATAGGTGCAGGACCTCGTATGCAGATTAAGATTAAGACTTGAATTGGCTTTACGCAGGGACCGATCTTCCTTCTTGTTCACTACATCCAAAGGAGTGGAGTCCTTGGTGACAACTGTAGATCTGCCTGCAAGGTCAGGCAGTTTTAGATCAAATGCCACAGACATGGTAAGCCTCAATGTCACAGGATAAATACTAGTTAAGAACAGAGGAACACTTATTTTCTCCATCTCTTCCTCTCCTCAGGAATCAAAGACAAGGAGGCAGCCCATGAAATTATGAAAATAGTGAAAAACTAGTGGACCGATCCACCTCTGCTTTTGAATGCAACCCCAAATTCTCAATCAGCAATAAGAGAACCATATCCAAGCCCTCTTTGTCCATCGACCCACCTAGGGGGTCAGGCACGGCTAAAGTGTCTGAATCCTGACACCTCACTATTCGACCACCCCTGGAGGAGACCCTGAAAAGGTACACCCTAGTTTGTCTGTAAGGCAGTTAAAAAAACAAACAACAGGAGGTGAAACAGGCTATGCGCTCTTAAGTACAGCAGTATGGGAGAGGTTAGGTCTGTTTTTTCCTTTCCTTAATTGGAACTGCTTAAATGTTTCTGCAGGTAGATGCAGCATCCTCTAATACAAGGCCTACATCAGGAAGCCATTTGAGAAGTTATTGCTCCATCAACTGCCCCTGGCAATTCGGAAATGTCCTTTTCTCCTCTTAAAGGGGCCATGCAGGGAATGATGTCACAATTGTTCTTAAACCCCAAGCAGACACAATTTTACAAAGGAACATTCTAGAACGCCTATTATTGTTTCATTGTTAGCAGTGCAGGGCTGGGTCAAAGCACAGTTTTTTCGGCACTCTAGGTGTCACGTTTCATCTCCCTTTTCTATCTGTGTACGGTTGTTTGATAGAGATCTGAACAGTTCTCTCAAGGGCGCACATTACTGACAGTCTGAAGCACCTTTAAAACGCCTGACTGCAGGCCCCGGTGTCCTTATCTTTTGGACAAATACTTATTTTGCGCTCTCTAGCTGCTAAAACATAGTGCAGAGAATGTAAACGTGTTTTCAACAAATATCAAAGGATTTAAATATTTTAAATCCGACTGCATTTCTCAATCTTATCACTGAGCTGCTTTAGAGGCTGAAGCCTTTAATTTATTTACCTGGAAGTGTGCAATACGCAATTCTAATAAGCAAAAGTCACGTGGTCCACAACAACTCCCTGAAAAGTGTTACCGTCAGCAAGTCTGAAATAACCTGTCATTATAACTACAAGCTTTTTGGAGATAGTACAGTAATGGAGTGCCCTCATGATATTTTGCACTAAGCCACTCATTAATAAGTAGGAATGTGAATGGTCATTCACGCCACAAAAAGTATAGGACATGGCTGCTGACGTGGATGTTAAAACACTTAGAAATGTACGAGTTTGGAGTAGCTAGTTAGGTGTTGCTACCCTTTAGTGCTGCTTTCTGAACTTGTAGACTCCCTAAAAATCGCTGTTATTTCAATAATCTGACCTTTGCTTTCTTAAAAGCAAGTATAATTTCAACTTCTGCTTGCTTAAGCAGCTGTCTTTCTATCGATCACTGTTCATTAACAAATTTTAACATCGAGTTTTGAAAAGGATTGCTTAAATACCATCCAATTGTCCATCACTGGAGTAAAAAAAACGTATGATGTCAATTACTATGGTATAATTCAATGTCACGTCAGCTAGACCCTGAGCCGAGTGTGAGTGACAGAGAGGTGATCAGGTTTACTGTGCACCTAGAAAAGAAAAGTGTTAGGCAAACTAATAAAATAACTCTAAACTAAGAACAAAACTGACAATGATAGTCCTAAAAAGGGCTAGAACTTGCTTTCAGAAAACTCCAAAGGGACACAGGGGCTTATTATCAAGGATGGGCGATACATTATCGCCGCTTTTATCGGCAGGAAACTGCCGATAAAGCGATGATAATGGGCTTGATAATATGCTCTACGGAATTCCAATCGAAGCCCATGTTAGATGTGAAGACATCTAACCTGGGCTTCGATTGGAATTCCATAGAGCATATTATCAAGCCCATTATCATCGCTTTATCGGCAGTTTCCTGCCGATAAAAGCGGCGATAATGTATCGCCCGTCCTTGATAATATGGCCCACAGTATTTACCCAGGTACGTTGCTGTGTTTGGGCATCTGCTATGTTCTAAGGTCTGAAGCCATATTTGCTCTGTAGAGAATGTGTTCCCTCCTGCCTTCTAGTGCAGTATCTGGGAGCATGAGATTAACATGCCACCCTGCGAGAATGAATGTCTATTTCAGTATAACCTAGCAGCATGACCACAGACACAGCCCAGACTTCTCCAGCTGTTTCACTATATGGATCAAACATTGTTCTTGCAGTACAAATCTACATCTCAGCCTTTCAATGAAATCAAACCTTGCTAGAATATCAGGAGTCTCCAAAACACTGCATTTTTGTACACCAGGAGATATTTAACTACTAGTATAGTTATAGTTTTATTTAATATTTTTTTTTAATCAGTCCTTCATTTCTTTAAAAAATGTATTAATTAAATTCGTATGGTTGCATGCATTTATTTTTTATTTAAAATACCGTTTTGCTGTTATAAATGTGCATGTTTTGGTTCATGAGTAGCAGCCTTAATCAGCATCAAATGACACCCCACAGGGACTGCAGGTAATTTTGTAGAAGGTCCGGGGTGATGGATTAGTTTCATAAGTTTGCCTACCGCGAGTGGGGAAACCATCTTTGAAATGACCTATAATACGGTATTGTGTCATTAACATGAGCCAACGTGATTTCCATTACCGGAAGCCCTAATCGAAGCAAAACAGAGCTTGATAAATAGGCAGATCCAATTTAGTGTTCACAGGCACACAGTTTGATAAATGACGCGCAAGTCACTTTAATAACCAAGGGCAGAACATAAACGGCTCTACAGGAAGCGCGCATGGGCATGAATTCAGTGCAGCTCATTTACGCAGCCTTGTGATGATATATTCTGCTGCAGGTCGGGCCTTGCTGTCCTCCACAACAAAGTATTTGTTTTATTCTCATGTATAGGATCTTTTGGTTTATGGGCGAAATGAATCAGATCCATGCATGTTATTTAATTAATAATAGTATTGGGCTGAACTTCTTTTCCGAGTCTCTTCCCCAACTTTTCCTCTTAGAGGAGAACTTAGCTAACACACTCCCACAGTCTCTGGTTCACTCCTTGAGAAGATTCTTCTTTTTATTGCACCTTTTACCCTTCACTGTCCCTCCTTCACTATTCTAAGAGACTGGAACCTGGGTTAAGAAAACGCAAAAGCAGACAAAGTTGCTCCCTTTACTGAATCCAGAGAAGTTCTTTATCTCACTTCCTGTGCAGGCCCCCACCCATAAAGCTGGTCACCTTCTTCACTAAAACATCTCCAACCATATTGCAGTGCAGTAAGGATCTCTTTCAAACAGAAAAAGATTTTACACCTACCAAAGTCTACAATAATACCGTGGCTTCTTCCATGAAACTTTGTTCCAACTTTTCTTCCTTATTGTCAGAAAAGATTGATAAAATCCTGGTCTCACTGCTTACTACAACCCTATCATTTCAGTCTTCCATTCTGGTACAACCCTTTATCTTTTTTACCACATTTACGCTGTCTCAAGATTTGCGACCATCACCTTGGCCAAAGCAACTAAATCAGGCTTTCCGTTTAACTCCTGTCGAGTCTACATTTTCATCAAAGTTTTAAATATCATCTGTACAGTATTATGAAATATGCTATACTCGTCGTTTAACAATAGCTGGAAATAGCTTTGATTACCCCTCTTCTTAAAAACCCTGAGCCATAACCCTTTCTCTTCTCTAACTTCTGCTGAATTGCACTGCTTCCCTTCCCCTCGAAAATCAAACTTGATTGCCGTTGAGACCCAAAAATAGCAATCGCAGTCCATTAAAGCTAAAGCGATTTTTGGTCCCGGGCCATGCAATCAAGCTTCCTGGAACAGAATTTGCTTTCTTGGCTATAACATGATCTTTGACTCTCCCTGGAGAAAAGCAGTAACTCAGTCCTCTTCCTAGTCCTAGTGCGGCCTTTGATACAGTTGTGCTTTCTTTTCTATTGTCTATAGCTAGGCCTCTGTGACTCATCCTAGATCTGGCTCACATCATTCCTTACCAAGCATCCCCAGGCTGTACATCTCCCTCTTTTCCTTTCTACATTTCATTATGTTACCTGTAGGGTCCCTCAAAGTCTATCCTGAACCTCATTCTTTTTAATCTTTATGTGCTTCCATTGGCCGTATTGATTCTGTCATTCGGCTTCTCATTCATGGCATATGCAGATGATACCCAGCTAGCATCCACCTTTAACTTCTTGAGCGCTCATGATGAGGTCAGCTCGTCATGAGCCACGGCGCTCCAGTGCTCATGACGAGCTGAGCTCGTCATGACCGCGCCCGTTAGATGGAACGCTCGCACGCTGGGCAGATTCCCCTGCTGTGCGAGCGTTCCATTTAAACTGGCGCGATCATGACGAGCTCAGCTCGTCATGAGCACCGGAGCGCCGTGGCTCATGACGAGCTGACCTCGTCATGAGCATGGGGGCGCTGTACGCGCCCCCGCCCTTCAGCACAGCGGGGGAATCCCGCCAGCGGCGAAGGGGTTAAGGACAATCTACTTCACATCCAAACCAAATTTTAGGACTGCATCAGTGCAGTCTCCAATGCGCCATCTAGGTAAACGCTAACTCACTGAAGTTAAAATGGGAAAGAAACAGTTGTTCTTTCGATAACAATGACCTCTGCACTGATCACTTCGGCTCACAATGTTGGTAACTGTATCTATCAAGAACCATATTAATAAAACTGCATCAACTTGTTTTCTCATCAGAAAAGTTCTAAGGAAAAATCTTTCCCTCTCATCTTTATCAGCAGGTCCAGTGCCCTTGACGCTAGACCCCTCAGCGCCAGCACGCCCTCAGGTGTAACAGCGCACTTTATACATACTTAACTTGTCTGTACTCTAGAGCTATACCTGTCTGGTATATATATTGAAATGTCACTCGGCGTGGTAATAAGAAAAAAAATAACAAAAATCTTTACAAGATGTACCAGGTCAATTGGTTATTTGTAACTATTGTGTGATATTTGTCCTCGGGTTCTCTACCATGTTGGGCTAATTTTCCTTTATCTGTGAGCATCATTAACATTACTTAGGATATCACCACGACCTTCAGTGCCCCATGTTACCTTCAACAAGGCTTTCCTGACACGCAAAAATATCAACCCCTTAAACCACAGACGCTTATTGGTGGGGCCCACCCAAACCTAAAATTAAGAACATGCTAAATATATATATTTTTTTAAATGTACCCAATAAGCAACTGTCATTGGGTTCATTTTCTCTTACCCCATCCGTTCATTAGCTGCTGTCGTTGCCGCTCTTACGCGCAGCACGCGTTAGCAACACCCGCAGCTCTACAAAGGTCAGGCAAACATAATTCACCCCCTGCTGTTTTGATAGTCTTTTCTTACAGCTTCAAAGGTCCACCTTCAATTTCACTAATGTCATCAACCAATGAGAGAAAGGGAGGTTCATACAAATCCTATGCATTCTGCATAATTCAAAACCACAAAAAGACACTTCAATACTATCCTACACAAGACTCATAGGCGCAATACAAAGCACTAGAAGGACGAAAGACCGGATGGACCTGTGCTTTACTAAAAAGTCCACAACGCAAAGTTAATTGCTGCCTTGCTCTTTGTCTTGTGTGCAGACAACTTTGGAAGAAATGGTTTGCCTTGCACTGGTTTCCCAGGGACCATGGATAGGCAACAGTGGCAAAAGGATTCCTTACAGGAGTATGCTGAGGTGATAGTGAAGGCGGTACTGACCTTTCAATGGTGACCTTCAGATAAAGTGGGCACCCAGCCAGTGCGCATGTGTCAGGAGCTCTGACCTAATGAGAATCTTGACAAAAAGCGTTGCATTGAAAGAAACTAAAACTGAAATACAAATTTGGAAATGATCAAGTTTGAAAAAGGAACAGCTCCTTTGCAACGCTTTACTAGAAGCCCACAGCTGAAGCCAATTTCTGGGTGTCTATTATATATTTGTTTATTGTTTACATGTTCGGGTGTTTTTTATTGTGAAGAATGCAGTAGTATAAAACCCTATATTTCACCAAAAATGTGGGAAATAATATATGGCACCCTGTGAAATCCGGTTTTCATCAGCAAATGACTGCCCCAAAATGACTATAATGCTATTAGGATTATGCAGCATTCAGGAAACAATTATGCAGCGAAATTATCTAAATTATGCAGAAAAAATGCAATTTCAAGCAACATCTTTGCCACTGTTATTGTCATCAGTCGCAGCCGGCACAGGTAAGAGCTGTCAGGCAGGGCAGGAGCGGGGCGGGGTGGGCGTTGGGGAAGTCGAAATACGATGGGATAAGTTAAATAAAATAAAAAAATTCAAATAAAACCACTTCCCTAGCGCTCGCCATATCTCCAACTCGGCGATGCGGCGAGCGCAAGGTAAGTGTGTTTTATTTTAATTTAATTTAACTTAACACCATTCGCTCACCACTCTTACCTATGCCAGCCGCCACAGATTTTCATCCATTTAAACAAGAAGCAACATTTTTTCTGAATCTGCATTGTGTTTCAAATTATTTTGCAAATATGGAGGAATAATAACCATACAGTAAGGCCTGCAACACACATTTGCACAAATCCATGGGCCATCACCATTGTCTAATGTATGATAATCTTGATCTGCACAAGAACATGAGTACTGTATCAAAGCTCTTTACGTATATTTGAAAGAGGCATAAAAATAGCAAAGGTTAACAATGTATACAGTTAAAGGATTGCTATTTGGTAGGACTACCTACAATTCTACATTACATCATGTAGCATGATGCAATGGAGACTTATGTCTTTCTTCCAAGGGATGTAGGAACATGGCAGTTTGAATTTTCACATGTTACTTGCATCAATCTATGTAAAATCTGAGGTAAGAGACTTGTAATGGTCAGACATGAACAATTGATGACACACATGTGCGGGCTATGTGTGTTAGACTACTGTCGCGTACAGCCCAGTATCTATGCACAGTAGCCTGTCGAGGAAGGGACCCTTCTGGGATTGGTTCTGACCTGGAGAAGGCCTTATAATGTGAGTGGGCATTCATAGAGTAAGTCTATGGGGGTTGCTGGAAATTAATGACACAATATAGGAGAAATCTGTACTAAAGTACAGTTTCAAGCTACTTATGCCTACAAGGTCCATTGAAGTATAAATATTGGGATAATCATGCAACCCGTGTGTAAATCCACGGTCGGTCTTGACATATCTGCACTCCCTATGGCCCCCTACAAATTGTCATATTTCCCTGGCACAGCTCATAAACAGATTCCAGGTTTTTCTATCATCTACAGGGGCCAATTTAAATTACTCTGCTGTCCAGAAGTAGGATCAAAGGTCTCCGCACATAATAAAGCCATTAATAGTGCTTGAACTAGTTCCTGGAAAACGATGAGGTGGGAAGAAAATCTGCATGTGTTAATTAGCTTGTTACATTGCACCCGGCTGGGACAGCCCAAACCCACAGAAACAAAGAAGGAAGGACAGGACTCTGGAGCCAAACACATGACTGGTTCCCCTTTGAAGTTTTGCTGGGATCCTTAAGGGTTGGCACATCTTGAATTAAGTTCCCCTAGGAGGGGTGAGTGTATGCAACCCCCTCTCCGAAATCTCAGGTGGGTCTAGGGACTCCATCCCCTAGGGACCCCATACCACCAGGACAGAAGAGGAGCCCAGTGCTGTGCACATTTCCCACATCCTTTTGTCTGGGAGATAGGGAGCACCGGCCACTTCCTTCTACCCATGGCCAGCATGAGAAGTAGAAAAAAGAGCAGTGCTGGCTTCCATCTGAAGTGGGAGCAGAATACTGTATTGGCAGCTCCTGCACCGGTCCAGAAAGATGAGTGGGAGCTGGTGGGAGCCGGCAGAGTTCATGGGGCCGTGGAAGGGGCTTGGAGGTCCCCTTGCTGCCCTATAAGAGCATAGGCACCTAGGTGACCAGGAGAGCACGTGCACCTTGTCTTCAATAAAGAACAGGTGGAACAAGGCAAAAAAAGCATTTTGTAAAGTGGGAAGCCGCTAATGTAATATTCATACTTCAGGTGCCGAGGAACACCCCATCAACCCCAGCAAGGGCTGAATAATGTATATGTTTTTTCAGACATGGTGCTCCAAGAAGGGCATGGGCACCTCTAATGTTATCAGACACCCTTGTGGGGGGGGTCTGACTGCAGGGAGTGCAGCAATCCCCCAGAAAAGGTTCCTTTTAAAGAGGCATCCTAAGTCTCTGTGCCATTGTAATTATGACACCGTGAGAGGCTTACCACTATTTCAATGCACTATTGGAGCTGGAGCATTTGCTTTTGGGTCCTGGAGTGTGGGGACCCCTGTTGGTTGGCCGTATGGCTGCAAAAAAGAGCATAGTAGAAGTGAAAGAAAGACTTTTCAACACACGATATTCCATTCAATACTTTATTAGCAATTCGGAAGGTTAACAATGTAAGGTTTTACAGTGTAATGGATGCTATTGACTGTTGGTACTACTGAAATTGACTTCAGTAGTGGGTCATAACAAGTATTGAATGTTGGTACCATCCCCACTGACTTCAATTGTGTTGCAATGATCAATTATAAAATGTTGCTGCTTTTACTAATGTGGTGACATCCAGATAAAGTCAACAGGCCTGCCATATTGATAATAACACCTCCTTATAGCGTGATATTACATCTTGTATAGGTAGGGGGTATTGTGACCATAGGGTTCAGGACCCATAGGGGTGCAAAGTCTCATGAAGGTATCACCAAAAGTTTGACGATTGTATATATTTGTAATTAAATGTGTAATATTTAGTAGTGTGTGAAATAAAAGTACTTTTCATTTTTAAAAGATTAAGAACTGATTGGATAATGATTTATTGTTGGTGTGTATTGATGCACTGAGGTTACGTTCTCCCTGGACTAGGCCCCGGATTGCTCTGTTTTGCTGCCCTGAAAGAGTCAAGTGCTACAATGGGAGTACTTAGTTCCCAGTTAAAGAACATTTGTGGACATATTACTTCTGAAGAACTAACATCTTTTGAAAATTATAACCCAATTTCCTATTACATATATAACGTTTTCTTTTTTTTAAAGTAACTTGCTTCCATTCTGCTTTGCACAGCTTGTTTAGGTGTGACTGCCTAATCCCATACTTTGCATTTTTTTTGCCCATTCTTGTTTTCTTAAGCAAAAAGTGTTTCTCTCTGAAAGAGCAAATTGACATACACCACAATCAATGCATTGCTTGGCTAGTGTAAGGTTTTTACTTATAAGCAGGGCCGCTAAAATTATACAGCAGTGGAAGGAACAAATTATGCAGCAGTGTTTACTAAATTATGTGGCAAGAAAAGCCATATTAAGGCACCTAATGCAGCACCCTTTGAAGCAGTATTACTTCACTATTTTGCAATTCCATGTTACTAATGTATGATAATGGGTTTCACTTCAATAATATCTGCGTAACAGCTAATTACAGTTATCACCAATAGAAAGATGACTTGCCTGTGTGCCAAAAGGCCTGTTACTTGTTGGCAACATGTGGTAGCTGTTTCTATTAACTTTTGTTCTGTTTGAGCTAGAAACTATTTTTTTGTTAAAATCTGATCATTATGCAAAAAAATGATGGATTATGTGATAAGTGCAGAAAATCTATAACCATGTGGAAAACACTGTGGCCGCAGAATCACATAATTCCAGTGTTGTTGTTTATAGGAGGTAATCAGTGAGAGAAAGATGTACCCACGCAGACGCACACTAGTATACTGTTATAACTTATGAGCTGAAAGTGGAGAAAGACCTTCGTATATGCTGAGTGCAGAAGTGTTCAAAGTGTAGAGCACAATTGGGAATGATTCTCTTTTTGCAAGTTCATCACAAATTGGGTACTCGATATTAAATGACTAGTTGGCATGTAATGTGTGCCTTTACACAGTCTGGCGTAATTAGAGGTAACAAGGGAAGACAATTATCACAATGGACCTTGGGCACGCTTCTGCATAAAGAACAGTGGTCCCAAGACCAAAGATATCACAATCAATCTACAAATGCATAAAATGATCAATGTATTCGATTACATGTAAAAACATTCAAAACAATGTGACAGCGCAGTGGGTGTGTGGTGAGTAATGTGCTCAGTGCTCTCATACAAGTGATACAGATGTGACAATACGTGATCCTGAGTGTGTATGAAGTAAGAAGAACACGGCTAATTGTAATCTTAAATACAATCTGATTGGGTCATAGAACTAGTCTACGATGTTTCAGTCCTTTAGACATATAGAAGGATCATCAGTAGGACACTAAAAATACATGAGTCAGAGAAAAATAGAGGAAGGGCACTAATCAAACAATGCAGAAGGCACCAATGTGCTCAAATCAGCTACATCTGTGCCAGGATTGCCCAAAAGGGGATGAAAATACAATTTTTTCAGTAAATTTAGTGTGTTATAATCCAACAGCCATGTCATCAGACTTTGCATCTCTCTTGAATTCTCAGGTTCCAAATTGTTTAAAGGTTAAAACAGTGGTCCCAAGACCATAAATATTACATTCTAGTGATGTCTAAGTCAGCTTAACTGATGATAGTAAGGGTGTGATCTAGGAATTTGTTTTACCACAATTTATCAATTTTTGTAATGTTTATGTTTTATTATACTTTCATAATTCGAGTCTTTTTCGAAGAATTTCATTTTTTTTGTTTAGATTTTAAGGCTAATGTTTTTGAGATTTGTTGAGTGGAAAAGATTGCTAACATTTTTTAACTATCCCGCTCACATTTGTGAATTGGGGCAGTTGTCAACTGGCCCCGACCATGTTGTACCGCATATTGGTGACTTAAATAAAAGTCTGGATGAGCTGCTTCCTGTCCCGCTGCCTTCTTTGGTAGGGCAAAGATAATTTTTTTTCACATGCTCACCCTGTCCAAGGGCAGGGGCGTTACTGCACGCACATTGCGCATGGACTGTAGTCTGTTTCCTTTTTTTCTTTCTACACCTCTGCCTGCAAAAAGAACAAAGCTAATGCATGTGCATGCTTGCACCTTGCCCAAGGTTAGGGAATGCTTATTAGCCCCACCACCTTTGTACAGGGAGGGCCTTTGTTTGCTTTATCCCACTGCCTTGCCCAAGGGTGGGAGGTATATTTGTTCACTTTGTCTAAGAGTGAGGAAGAGAGATATTTATTTGTTGATTCTTGTGATGCCTGTGGACCTTATTGGAGTTTAATACCAGCAGTTGATTTGTTATTTTTTAACAAAATTTCAATTTCAGAAAAAATGCATTTTGATGGAATTGTTACTTCTTGAAAATAACAATAAACTGAGGCATGTGGTTGGAGGGCTGGAGTTATTCCTTATCCCTCTGCTTTCTCCAATCTGTAGGAGCCATCAGAGTCCCCACCTAGCTTTAGCAGACATGGAGGGTCTTGAGGAATGTTCCCACACCCTGTGCAAAGAGAAGGAGTGCATTAATGTCTTCCACCTCTCCCAAGGAAGGTATTTCTATTTTGATTCCCCTCTTGCCTTCACAATGGCAGCAAGGGTAGTGGTCAGACCACTGGGAGGTACTTGCCAATCCCTGCATTGTCTGCTTATCTTTACCCAGTCGCTATCACAGGCCAAGGATAATACTGCACGAGGGGATAATCCAAGTTATACTGCGTTTACCAGTTGTGGGTAGGATAACCAAAAGCAATTGTGATTGTTAATCTGATGTTACTTGTTCAAATCACAGACTGAAGTGGGACCCTATCTTTTTTGGCAGCTTGCGTCTGTAAATTTGTTGATGTTTGAACCAACTAGGGTTAGGTACACTAAGTAGATAATTGCTCCTTTAAAGGCAACTAAAGTAAATTAGAATTATATCAGTGAGGCAGTAGTTCCAAACATATATGTCATAGGTGTTCTAATCAACTTAACTGACGTTAATAAGGTAGGGCAGTAAGTTATTTTACCTACACAGTAACCAGTGTTTAATTTGAGCCAGTGTTTTCCGGTGCTCAGCACCTGGACTTAATTATTAACACTGGCACTTATGACAGTCTGCCACATGGTGGCACTGTTTCCCTAATGTAGAGATGAGCACAACAAGAAGTGTTTATTAATTCAATGTAAATTAAAAATGACTAATACCTGCTGCCCAAACCATTCTTATAGTTTTGGGAGGCCTGCAATACTCAGAATTGTCACACTAGTAACAGGAATGCAATGGTAATGTGTTGGTACTGTCATTTGCAGTGCTACCAGTGGCAAATGGTGGTGCAAGCTGCAGTGGCCTCCTGATGAGGACCGGCACTTATTGCGTTACAAATTAAGCACTGCCGCACACACTGCTCTGACTAACTACACACCCTATATCATAGCCTTCAATTACCAGCGTCTGTCTCCACTCCAATCGAGGGCACTTGGATAGACTAAAAATAGGCGCAACTACAGCTCCGAACCTATTAAAACTGGAATGGAAAATGGCCGTTATTTTTCAGTCACGGACAGTCGATTATATATCTCAATTCTCGAGTGCAATTGGATCCTGCCCACTTCTGACAGTGCATTGGAGAAATAGATGCGCGAGGCTGCCAGCTGCGGCGCCGAGCTTGGCTCGCGCTGCAGTAATATTCTGTGGGTTATTTCAGCATGCAAAATCAGACCACGGCGGAAGTGCCAAAGGTCTGAAAAGCAATTGAACTAGAATTTGTATCCACTCCACTGCAGAGCAAACCGCAGACTGAAGGTGAAGAGTTGCAAACCCGTTTGCTATTTTTGCACAGAATTATTCTATTTTGGAGAGTATTCGTTTCTTATATGTCCTAAAATGTAATGCAGGTCCAGAATGCGCGTGCAATTAGAACATTGTTTTATTACTTACTCATAACAATGTATTACACAATACTACGTTTGTCACAATACTCCCAAATTTGCTTTAGAAACAGTGAGAGCAGATTACGTACCTTCTTCTGAACATCTCTGCGGCAAAAAACTTTGCGTTGGTGCTGACAGCAGCCCCAAGTACTGGCCAGAAAAAACAAACGCAACGATAATTGGGAACTGAGGGAGGGAGAGCGGACTGGTGAGAGTAAGACGCGGTTGCTACAGAAAAACGTACTTGTAAACAACGGAAGGGAAAACTGCAAGGAGTCTGTACAAACGAAGGGCAGAACATGCTTCTGGGGGGAGGAGGAGAGGCACAAGCAAGAAAGAGGTGAAAACAAAGACAATATGGTGTGAAGGAAAACGTGTTGCCAACAGAAAAGCAGGCGTAAGAAGAGCAAAGGAATGAGTACCTTTGTGACAGTGGGATGTCACAGATGTTATAAGACATGTATTATTTCCAAATGTAATTAACCAGGACATTGCAGGTCGGCACAAACACCTGTGTGTTTATAAAGGACAGAGACTGCAGGTTATGGTCTCCAAAATCCTATGAGGTTTGGGGTACAGCTCAGTGGGTTAAATGTTCGCTGATGTCAAGTTGCAGAGACACCACAGCTTTCCAATATAGATATCTCGAGATCAATACATTGAGCCCCATTAAACTTAGTTATAGTAGCACCCGGTACTGCGTCTAGAGATGGCTAAACCGTGGTGTGAATTACAAACATCAAAACATGTTGTTGATGTGTCGTACACAGGAGTGCACTAACTAGTAGACATAAGAATGTCGCGCCTGCTGAACACCACACCCCCCAGGATATAACGGTATGGATTAGCAAATTTAGAGGCACAAATATGGAAATTTAGCGGCACAAATATGGAAATTTAGCGGCATTTTTGCGGCACTTTACTTTACTCATAATCATTCATTTTCAGCCTTAAATCAATGGAAACAGTTTTAGCAGAGTATTCCGCTTTGAAATAGGCAGCCTGGAATATGGAACAGAGGAAGCAGCCCACAGGTGAAGGCTGTTATCCCTAGGAAAGGCAATCCTCCATTTGCTTTACTGTAGGTTCTGAGAAGCCCTGTAGGCGACATGGCCAGCTGCATAGCATTGCTATTCCTAGCTCTCAGTGGCTCGAGAACCAATGTGAACTTATAATAACTCTGGTCTGGCAACTTCACCTCCTTCCTAGCTTATCTTCCCAAGGCAGCACGTATTGGGAAAGCACAAACTCCTGCTCTCTTCTAACCGTTGAATGGCCCTCTTCCTATCCCAGTGGCTGCATCACTGAGTTGAACATATAGCATGCCTGGTATCTGGCTCTGGTCCCAGGGGTCAGTAATAATTCTCCTACCATTTGCCCCCACTCCACCAAGTGCCACCATTCTGCCCTTAAGGGTGTCATCTTCTTCTTCGCCCGAGGGTAAAGCATAAGGAATTTCACCCACTAAAAATGATACAACATGCCCATGCCAACTTTGTTGTGTGGGGATGACAACGAGACCAGTAAAATCACCAATCAGCGAGCACCACAGCATTATCCGCTGCAAAAAAACAAATACCGAAAGGTGCTAAAACTTCCTTGATGCACACCACAGACCAAACAGTTTGCGCTGGACTATTGTTGACTCCAACCCTAGCTGGCCAGCGAGAACCCTGTTCACACAGGAACAAGTCTGGGTGTTTCGTTTGAGATCCAACACTCAGGGATTGAATGACGACATACCCTGGGCTGAATTTATTCATGAATTCCTCCCTTTAAGTTCCTCCTCCCCAATGTCAACGCCCGTGAACCACACCAACCAGGGCTTTTCTCCACACTCATAGGGTGAGTTTGTCCTCGTAGATACTGTTACCCCTTCTATCCCCGGAGATGGAGTCTATACAGATACCTGATTAAGTAGGACTTTTTAACCCCTCCTCTCTACTATGAACTTCAAAACCCCTCCAACCCCATTCCTTGTTTTGTCTTCCCTCTGTCAACCAAATCTTGATGAAGGGGATTACGAGGATATTCGTCACTGTTTTAATCAACCTCACTATTTTTATCATACTCACTGCCAGACTCGGGCATCTGCCCTCCCCGTCAATTACGGCTGTGTTTTCTATACACCTGACAAGTTGCCACATTTGAATGGCCATAACCATGTCAAGATCACGCCCACCAACTATTGTGGATTAGCGAGGCCATCATCCCAAAACACCCCATACTGAATTTTTGTGCTACTTTTATTGCAAACACTGCAATCCTGACTCTGAGGATCCTGGTCGGAGTCGGACCTTCCTCGCGCTCCCCACAATCACCTCCCATACAGGTACAACCTTTTCCCTGCACGCCTTCCATTTCGCGGACACTTTTGTAAAAATCGCCAAATTTTTACAAAAGGGCCGATTTCGCGGGCACTTTTGTAAAAATCGCGTTTTTTTTTACAAAAGTGCCGATTTCGCGTCAATCCGTGAAATCGCGAAATCCTGGAGGGTCTGGCTACCAATACCTTTGCACAGGGGGCGAACTTTGCCATCCTGGTGGACCTCCCCCTACGGAAAAGTATAGGGAAAATGATTATCTTTTACTATTCTCTAAACAAATGATTTAAAATATTTAATCTAGAATACAAATATTAAATAAAAAGAGTGAAGAGGTGGGGGTCTACAGCCGAAGGTCTGTGAATTGTATTTTTTTAGTACGTGACTGGTACTACTGTAGTACTACTTTACATACCACAAAATGCAGATTGTAAACAGACCCCTAAATCTATAGTTACCTATATATACTTACAGTCAAAATATTCTTGCAGCTGATATTTTTGACATGAAATTTTAGCATACCAATATTTCTGACCTCAGTATTTTGGCATATAACCCAATCAGCATCATATCTTGATCCTTTAATGTGGTCACTGGTCTGGGTGCCCAGCGGATGCAGTATTGGAAGTCCCATATATAGATATGCAAATGCTGCCTCCTCTGGGCACCCAAACCAGTGACCATACTACAGGATCGGTTAGGAACAATTCTCACAACTCACACTTTAAACCTTGGTGGAGTGGGGTTTTGAAATATAACCAGACGGAGCATTTCAATTCAATAAGTTCATAAGTGTGGTATCTCACTAAATAATGTGCATATGTTGTTTTTCATCTGTAGAGCTGCTACATGTAAAGATTTGTTGGATAAATGGTATTGCATTGTTAGGCAAAAACAGAGAAGTCAATAAAAAACATAAAATAAGCTGTAGAAAAGCTGCTGGTTTAATGAACATGTCGTTCTCGCACAAACTCAACTATTGGTGGGACAGGCAGCTCCCTGCAGTGAGGGCCGTCTCTGCTCAGTTCATTTAACTATTTGATAAACCAACAGGGCCCGGGGTTGCGTGTGTCTGCTTAGGTGGGATTGACACCTTCTGGCACATGTGTCCCCGCGCCATTTGGGAACAGCACACCCTCATATACTGTTTACTTTGACGCCTGTGACCCCTTTTGTGTGTGTGCTTGTCTGGGGGAACCTTTTCCCTGCTCGCCTTCCATTTCGCGGGCACTTTTGTAAAAATTGCCAAATTTTTACAAAAGTGCTGATTTCGCTGGCACTTTTGTAAAAATCGCTGCATTTTTGCAAAAGTGCCGATTTCGCGGCAAACTGCTAAATCGCCAAATCTTGGAGGGTCTGACTTCTGCCATAACTATAGCGTCGCCCTTAGGTTGAAAACGTGGAACACTGATACCTCATAATTCTATTACATTTTTCAAAGATGTGCTTCCGGTATACAAGCTAATCAAAAAAGATTGGGATGAATCAAAAGTGTTAAAGGCTTGTATTTTTGTGGCGCGTGAGCAAGGTGGTAGATCCCCAAATCTCCCCTGGGTTTCACATAAATACATAAAAAATACTTTAAAATACTTTTTTGGTACATTTTATTTATTCGCTTATTTAGGAGTTTCGTAAAGCTTTGCACGTCACAATGGTAGAGCATGTGATTCAGATTGATACTCAATGGAATGGTTAGCAGATGCTTAAGACTTAAAAGAGAAAGCCAGTGGTTCATCCAGTAAGGTTATGGAATGGTTTTAGTCAGTTTGGGTCAGAAGCAATGCGTTGGCAGCACAGAGATTAGCCGTATTGCTGCTTGAACATATGTCGTTAGTGGTTTCTTGACTCTTCTGAAGTCAGGTTCAAGTCTTAGATGCTTTGGGAGAGAGTTCCATAGGAGATTCTTTTGGGGGTCTTAAGGCCAGATGTCTTGTACCTACATTGCAGAATGGACAATACGTTGTGACGTTGTGGCTGGTAGACCGCAGATTTCTGGATGGAAGATGGGGATGAGCAGCTTAGTCGGGTGGCCCGTGACAGGCCAAGCAGTACTTTTTTTTTTATGAAGCATAGGCATTCAAAGAGAATTAATTCCTTCACTTAGAGCTGGCAATCTGGGGCCATAAATATAAAAGCTAAACAGAAATCAGGCAGTGTAGATTTGAACCCATTGGAGCTTAGCAACAAATTTGTAGAAGCTGTTGCAGTAGTCAATGCAGGTGATCACTATTGTAATTAAGAAAGTGATTTTCCGGGAGAGGTGAAGAAGGGGGAGAACACCTGAGAAGTATTTACTCTGGTTTTGCTAAGGTTCCACTTCTTGAAAAGGATAAAATACCTATCTGTGATTGGCTCTGTTCATTAATAAAACCCTAGGGAAGAGGTGTGGCACAACGGCCAGGAATACTGACTCCGGAACCCAGGGGCTCATGGTTCGATCCACGGCATTGGCGGCAATACTGACCAGCACCATGTGACTCTTGGCAATAGCTTACTTAATCTTCACGACAGCCCCCAGCGCCTAGACACCTTCGGGTAATTGTTTACGCTTTACAAATACTGGACATTTAAATTTATGCCATGCTCATAGCACATCACTCCTCTTCTCTTTCTGAATAATATTCTCTTAGATTGTCACCTATGTCTTCCAAGTTGACTATCAGTATGTGGAACATGAAACCGATTCTCTAAACTGAAGCGTGAACTAGGTGAGAAAGCACCCTAGCTAAATAACGTATCTCATTGGACCACTGGAGTTGTATTAGGGACACAATCAATATCGTTCTGAACTATAAGGCAATCAGGTGATACTTGACAGGCTGGTTCCGATAGGTCGGTGCGTGGGCCATTTGTGGGCCTCGTTTAATGGTGCGGTGGACTGGTTTTTAATGTTAATTTTCCTAATATTACTGCAGACATTGTCTGCAGCAAGTACAAGGCCATACGTTCTTCTATACCTTGCAAAAGACTTATGCAGCAACGTATACATCATGTGCAAAGTGCTCCAATTTGCAAACGTGTCACTTCTTTAATTATCTAATTCACTAATGAGGGCCACTGTTATTTTGATGTCTGAGCCTATTTTCTGTGCCAGTCCAACTCACTCAAAGTCTCATTTCTGAGAAAACACAATCTAAAATAAGTACCATAAATATATTTTAGCAATTTTAGACAAACAGCTTAAAAAGATCCACTGGAATTATGCATTTTCAACATAATTAGGAGTTTACCACATTTTCAGCATGATCCAACATCTGCTGCCTAGTTTGTAGATTGCGGCAAAATCCAATTGCTTCGAGTTCAAGTGGATCAGAAGTTATTAAAAAAAACGTATAAGGCGTGGTGTTGTTAAAACCCAGACCTTTTGCAGAGGTTAACTGGTCACCTTTAAGGTGATAGTTGCTGTATTCAGGAGTTTAATTCATACTAGTGAAGTGAAACTTTTGTCCAGGTGGTATTTATATGTGTACAAACGAATAAATAACAAAATAATACTTAAAAGGAATGTGCAACATTATGATGCATAATGTACCTTTTCTATCCGCTTAACGGAGTCAACTCTGTCACATAATTTGATCCTCCACTGTCTCATAATTCCCTGGCCCTGTATATAATTCTGGAATGTATTGTGTTTCCCAAAGTCTTAGACCCAAAATACTAACCAGCTAACATTTTAATTGAAAAAAGACACGGAATTCGCAGTGAAAATCTTCATGCTTCAATGTCGTATACAGGAAGTCCCAAAAGGACTAATTGTTGGGGG
Organism: Lissotriton vulgaris; assembly: GCF_964263255.1. Taxonomy (NCBI): domain Eukaryota; kingdom Metazoa; phylum Chordata; class Amphibia; order Caudata; family Salamandridae; genus Lissotriton; species Lissotriton vulgaris. Next base: position 1,478,151,460 of record NC_141685.1, read on the forward strand.
TTTAACTGCTCTGCAGCAAAGTGTGCATATTTTAGCCATGCACAGCAGGGCCGGTGGTTTAACACCTAGGCTGCTGAATTACAAGGCATGAGATACTTTTATTTTGCAGGGGCTCCCTCACAGTCTAGGGCTTAGATTGTATAAGCGAAGGCCCAAAGAGATGGGGGCTGCAAAGGAGTGAGCAGCAGTCGGTCCTCCGCCCCACAGAAAAAATAAAATGATAATAACACCATGTTAGTATAATTTTATTTTTCCGTACTGGCTCTGTTTAGTTGCGGGCGGGGCTGGGCTAACCACTGAGCAAGGGTGGGAGTGGTGGGCACTTTTTAAGTGCACATGCCAGTTTGGCTGGCCGTCTTGGGCCGGCCAAACAGTCATGCGCACTTTGCATTTCTCCACCCGGGTGAATTGCACAGTCGAGTGGAAAACATGCCCATCCTCCCACTCCATGTCTGAGCGCCGAAACAGGCCACTGAGACCAATCACAATGTTGCTGTCATGCTGGTGACAGCAGTGTTGTCATTGGCTTAGGGGAGTCTGGGGGACGGTGTGCTGCCTTTTTCCTGCATTGACAGAAGAGGATGGAGGAGAGGCAGCGGCCAGCAGGTAAGTGGATTTTTCTTTTTTTTCCTTTTCTTTAACCCCCCCTCAACCCCCCCCACCCCCACCCCACCCAGCCCCCCACTATTGCACAAGAGTAGCCACTGCTGGGAGGGAGCCGGTACTTCTTTTATTTCTTACAGAGCTCACAAGCTTCTGGTCAGTGTAACAATCTGCCAGCCATATCCGAGATCAGAAATACAGAGTTTGGAATAAAAGTCGATTGGAGTTAAATATTTAGGTCCATGAAGTGTCATTTCTGCCACGCATATTAATTTACATCAGTTGCATCTCTCATGTCTTTGCAACAGCACTTCACTGGCGTGCATTTTGTACTTTATATGGCCGATGCCTGGTGGAGCTACCTAGGGTAGCTATAGGGGAGATTGGCTGTGGATCACCCACTTGGCTGTCACCTACCCAGCCGGACATTGGGCAGACTTTCCTTTGTCTCTCTGCTGGGTCTCCTTCTCCCCCGCCTTCCGACAAATTGATGATTGTTGGTCCCCCGCTGGTTTGCTTGACTTTTACTTTGTCTTCTTGGTTCCCCTGATGTACTTGCTCTCTTGTCGGTCTTCCTTCATTCCTACCCCATTTAAATGTTCCCCTTTTCCTTCTATACCCCATAGTGTATATGAGTATTTGTTAAGCTATGTTCTAGTAACTCATGTTACTGTGTAACACTGTTTTTTTTCTATGTTTATACTAGGGTCCTGTAACTGACTTAATTTTGTAACTCGCTAATCCTCATGTAAAGTGCTCCGATACCTCCGGGTCTATAGCCAGCGCTATATAAAACTCTGCAAATAAAATAAACAAATAACAATGAAAGTACATTTACAACTACAAAGAAGATTTTAAGAGCGTGTCCACAGATTTCCCTTGCAGATAGCAGCATATTGTATCTGCCCTGCTTCTACATTGAATAAATGGGTGTCTTTTCCACCAGCAATGACAACACTTAAACTTTTTTCCACGATTTAAACACCAGCATTCCTATGTTCCCACGGGCAAGTATTTATTGCTCCTACTTTGAGACATTCTAATTTATTTTACCCAACAAGAGAAAGGATGAGCCCCAAGGACTCGGTCGCTGACGTCGTGAACTGAATACATGGGGCCTTATTTATGAAGGACTTGCGCCGCCGGTGCGTCACTTTTTCCCATGTTAAAAGTGACGCACCGGCGGCGCAAGTCCTTCATAAATAAGGCCCCTGGGGTCTAAAAATGACTTTGTCACTTAACCAAGAAAAAGTGATTACAGGAAAATGACTTTGTTTCTGTGTGACCCAAATTGTAACAAGGTGTCTCGTGATGTAAAAAAACAGCAGCATAGTTTTCTGCCTTTTTCTGCCTGTCCTCTGTTAGAGTTACATCTTGGTTTTTGCACTTTTGTTCTCAACAGGACCCCGTACACCAAATCCTTCTGCATGCAGCACCTCTTGTTTGAGACGCTCAAGCTAAAATACAAATATCTATTTAAAGGCACTGATGTTAGGAGCTGGGACTGCTTCCGATCAAACACCTACACAACATTGTTTAGTTGCCTTCCTTCTGCAAGCAGCAAAGGCAGCGGAAGTAGAAAGGAATCTTCAAGAGAGCGCTTTCAGTTAAGCTCAGTGGTTTGGCTTTCACCACATCAAAGATTTTCATTCAGATGACCTGGATTCGATGTCTCAAAATAGAATCAAAGATTACAGCACTCCATTTCTTTTGGGCTTTGGCACAAAATGTGTGAACTATGTCAGGCACTTTCACTTTTTATCATGTTCAGAACGCTTGCTTGCCCACAGCATGGGTATTTGCAGGTGGTAATGTCAACAACGAAGGGACACAAGGGGGAGCGTAGCGTCAGCAAGGTTCCCCCCTCCCCCCGGCTGATTTCGCGTAGGTGGTACAGGCCATGTTTCAGGATAGGTAGGTAGGTTCAGGAGGGCAGTCCCAGTCGGTAAGTATATAAGGCAGGTGTAGGTTGGAAGGTAGGTCATTCAGGAGCACGAGGTGGTGGGCGGGGCCTTCGTGAGGCCCACCCACCCTCATTTCTGATTAAAGATGTTTTTTGTTGTGGTAAATATGCAGAGCAAATAAAGTCAAGTTTTGTCACTTAATTGTCACAATAAGACAGGTGTCATTTGCAAAAAGGCAATATTTTTGTGGGTGGAGAGTCTGGAAGCGGGGTATACATCCCTTGGGGGCGGGGTCACAGGGGAGGAGAAGAGCAATATCTGGGGCTTTGAAACACAATAAGCTGATCCCTTGGGTTTGCCTGATGGGGTGTGATTGAGAGAGCGATTGGAGAAAGCGAAGTAAAGGGGCTGAGGGAGGAAGAAAGGAAACAAAGGGAAGGAAATGGTGTTTTTCGTTGATGCAATGTTTATCAAGTTGGGAATTTTAGGGTTGGAAGGACTGTTAGAAATATAATGTATTAATGAGGATGGGATTTCTTTAGTTTTGTCATGTATGTTTTATGAATTGATGACACAAGGCTGTCTTAATAAAGAGGCCTTTTTTGTGAACAAATAATCTGGCAAGTGTCATCATTGTGCGAGTCCTAAAAAGTGAACATCCTCCTACTTCATACCTATGTGACATGTTTAAGAATTGAAAATATGAGTATCATTGTCAAGAGGTGGTCCAAAGATCAATCCCCCACTGCCATAGGACTAGACAACCCTCCTCTCTCCCGTGCAAGAAATAGAGCAACCTGCTATCAGCATCAAATCAAAGACCAATAACAATGTCATAACGTCTTCATTGTGCAGGTAGCTACTGTAAAGGTAAGTTAAGAGCAAAAGTGTACTTTGTTGTGCTCTTAGTGGATCTCAAAAGTTTGTCTTTCACAATATTACATCTTTTGATTAAGATTACCTAGATTTCAATATAATCCAAAATTACAGAACTCTATTTCTTTGTAGCTTTGACTTAAAATGTTTGAACTAGGGCAGCCACACTCACTTTTTATCACATGTAGCATTATTTGCATGCTTCCTACATTATTGTTTGGAGCCGTTGATGGCCTTGAGCTCAAAATTAAACAACATATTTGTAGTTAAGTAGTTTTCAAGTCTGTAGCTTCAATATATCACTACAATCATTTGGGGGCTGGCTACAACACCCAAAACCAGCTAACACACCTTTGCTAATGCACACACCATGCAGCAGCAAGAGGCATCTTATATACACCTTTCCATGATGAAGACCCACATGTGTTTCATACCTAGCTACTTACTTATAAACCTCTGTGCCCCGCCACAGCTCTCATCCATTATCGATCACCTTATCCAGTCATGAGGATTGTTGGTATGCCTACAGTCAACATTTGAAGCCGATACCACCACCAGGATCGTGTATACATGCACATAATGAATTGTTTGAATAGCATGAAGAGTAAGACATGGCAGGGGCAATGCGCTTCATCACACAGAAACTCCTTGATCATGTGACCATTGATTAAGTAAGCAGAAGACCATCTTTATTGAAAGGATATTGAGGGTGATATGCCATGGGACCAGGAGGTCATTGTGTGTGGGGATATCTAGCAGATGTTGATGATGAAGTTATTGAGAAGATAACCCAGTGGTGGGTGGTGGAATTTGAAAGTGATGAGGCGTGAGACCAGTGAAAGAACTTTAGTGCAAAAGCAAATCCAATGAAAAAGCTTGACGTTTCCCCGGGAGATTCAGGTTTTCTGAATGAGAATTTGTTTTAAAGAGTGGGAAACTGTGTATTTGCGAGTACAATTTCTGTAATAAATTGGCCAAAAACACATAAAGGTATGCCCTTATGTAGTGCCCACAATTCCTCCTCCTCATTAATAGCACATTCTAATGCAAATGGTTGAGGGAAGCTCAAATAATATTTCAAAGGTGGTGTCCAAAACGTAGATTACACTAAGAAAGAGATGCTCTCAGATGGTTTTCTAAAAAGTAGCATTCCGGAGAATGTGCATAGAATGTGCTATCTGGCATGGTTCTGAAACATACGTTAGATGTCATGGGAACAGTGGTTGAAGTGCATAAAAAACACAAAGTATGAGAAGTGTGATGCTGAGTGCCATGTGGTGTGGGGGTCAGTGAGTGTGGGGTGGGTCACAGAGTCCATAATGGCCAAAATGTTCCGTAACATTTTTTTTTCTTTTATATCATCAGGTAAGTGCTTAGCAAATAATGCATAAATATTAAGTAACACAATGAATGTTAGTTAAACTAATCTGTGAGAAATTAAATTTTTATGTTATGACATCTTCATTGGATTATGCAATAATGCCTATGTTAGTGTGTGTATCCAGACAGTACCAGACTTTAATCCTGGTGGGCGCACTGGAGACCACTGTCGTGTGTATTATTTATGGTGCTATTATGCCCCTTGTCCCAGCCTGTAGCTGAAAGCACTGTGAACTTGTAGTCATTATTTTACAACTGCATTGCACACACTTTGCCGCCAAATGTGAAAAACATTTTACTGGTTGAAATAAAACAAGTGCTTTCAACATATATATTTTAGCAACAGCAAAAAGTCAGCAACTAGCCCCATTTTTAATGTGGCTATTAAAAGAACACACCCCAGAACTCACCAAGTAACACCTTAATATCACCTCAGAAAAAAAAAATACATACCCACCATAAAGCTCGAAGCGGCTTCTTCAATTAAAGCCCATACTGTCAGCCTATTAGCAATTACACTTGCAATTAACTAAGCTCACACATTAACATTTCTCTGAGTTACCAGCAGGCGCTTACCTTCAAGTAGAGACAGGGCTTGGGCCAGTCAAGCTATAGCACTCAGTGCAGTTCTTTGCTCACCTCCAGCTTCTTCCAAACAAGGTCATAGGGTGTAAATTCCATAGCTAAGGGCTCGCTGTGTGGTAGGGACCCTCACTTTTTTGAACATATAGGGCCCGATGTAGGTAAACTCCACTTTACCACTTCTGAAATACCGAATCATACCGATTCGGTATTTCAGAAGTGGTAAATTGGAGGGGGAGAAATGTAGGTAATCCAGATGTTTTGATTACCGATTCGGTAAAAATCGGTATTTACCGATTCGGTAAATACCGAATCGGTAATGCCCATTGCTTCCTATGGGCTTTGAAGCCCATAGGAAGCAATGGGCATTACCGATTCGGTATTTACCGAATCTGTAAATACCGAATCCATCAAGGGTGCAGGGGGTGTCACTTTGACACCCTCTGGCACCCCCAATACAGGTGTGGGTGCCATGTGGCAGGCATACATGCCCTAAGGGCAGGTCTGCCTGTCACATGGCATAGGTGTGCATGCACACATGTGCATGCACACCTGGATTCGGTATTTTAACACCCAATTGGCTTGGGTGTTAAAATACCGAATCTGAAGGGCCTGTGGGACTGAAAGTAGTCCCACCTACATCCCGAATTTTAAAACTCGGTAAACTTACCGATTCGGTATTTTTCAAATTCGGTAATTTTACCGAATTGGTAAAATACCGAATCGGACAAAAAAAGGTCCCCTACATCTCAAAAGGCCAAATACCGGTCGGAAACGGCCGAATTCGGCCGTTTCCGACCGGTATTGGCCTCCTACATCGGGCCCATAGTCATCATGCCTTAAGAAAACTCTTCCTGTACGTCTTCTACCGACCGCCTCCTCTCACTCTTGCTACCAGATCCTCTATATATATTCAACAGATTTGAGCCATAGGCTGCGCTTTTCCTCCTCCGAAAAAGTAGAGTGTAAACATGCAGCAATAGGTGCGCCAAAATGTTTCCCCAAACAGGGCGATTGCCTTTAGCTGCTGCCATTGACCCTGGGAGGCAAGCCTTTGCCCCCCCAACAATAGCGGCTCCTGGAGGGAGGGCTGCCGGGCGGTGACGCAGGGCGGGGGATTGTAAACTACGGATTATGGTCGAACGGAGGTAAGTATACAAATAAATAAATAAAACAAATTTAGTTGTGCGCGGTGCATCGCCAAATGCGATGCAGCTCACGCAATGAAATGAGGATTGTCTCTTGTACTTTCTATTGTGCTGAAAACCTGTGCAAGTTTAATGATTTCGTTTTCTGAGTAGACCTGTGGTCCGGGGAGATATTGCTGAGATTTGGTAAATATCTTCTCTAAAACGACCATTGTGTAAAGGTGCTAGACTATGAAATGTGAGTTGTGCTGTTCATTTCCACTTCCAATCTTCATCTTCTTTCTTCATTTTCTTATCAGCTTCTCTCAGGTTTGTGTTTATTGATTGACCCTAATCGAGTAAAGGTGAGTTTACTGATCTGGTTTACTAAATGATTAGAGTTAAACACCAATTGTACCAAGGCTATTTGTTTAAAGAAATGAGGCACTAGGTGACTGTCTTCGAGATTAATTACAATATATTTTGAATGATTTGGTGTCACATCTTAGGACTGAGTGACACTTTAAAAGCAGACATTGATGGCCAGCATTTCATGGCTAATAAAAGGATTATGTTTTACCCTAAAATTGCTGATTTACAGTCTCTTATATTCATCCTATAACTTGCATTGTAAACCTAATAAAGGGAAACTCTTCCATTGGGTGTTTGGACATGGTAGCTGGTAGGTGTTCCAGCTCTGTCATCTCTTGATTTAATTATGGACAAATATGGACTCTCTACAAAATGGACTGATATGGAATGAGAAGTTGTAGGTTATGTATTCAGGCTATGGTGGCAATTGGCCACATTTTATAACAGCACCACACTTTATAAGGTAAGAATAATCCACATTATTTTTGTTAAGAGAGCTTTGGAAGAAATTCTCTTTCTACTTCCACTTTCTCATCAAGTGACTTGCAAGATAAATCCCACATAATTTGTTTTAGAGAGCATCAATATTTCACATCTTATGACGTCTTGCACTTTTGCAATGCAGCAGATAAAAGGCATCAGTTTATTTTGTTTAATGAAGCATTTTGCATACAGGTCTTTGCACATGATTATAAACAAAGAGGTAATACAGACTAGCAAGTATTGGTAATGTTAATGGGTCAGCCTTATAAATCAAAGTGTCTCAATCATTTACATGCTTAGGCACTCAATATGTTTTCATGCATCTATTATTAAGCAGCCCACCTGCAGCCTTGGCTCAATGAGGGGGAAAATCATGGAAAGACCTTTCTTACAGGTCCATATGGAGATGCTAACTTGGGGTCCCCTCCAGCTGTGAGGCAACAGGGTGCCTGAGACACTGCCACATGTGATCTAACTATTATAATGACTTTGGGATAGAAGAGTGAGCGGAGTGACCAATGCGCCGGAGTTCTAGATATGGATGGTCTGAACCTTTGCGCAAATTGCTCAGACTACGGGCATCGATCGGTGGTGAGATGGGTGGTGTTATGCACTGAATTATCTATATCCAGGCATCCAGCCATGCATGATGCCTTTGAGACATTTGGCCTGGGGCGGCGGTAATTTCTTCAGCACACAAAAATTGCCGCCATGGCCAGAAATATATGGCCTACATTCCCCACGCGCACACTGGTTATTTTGTTGTCCATGGCAGGGGTGCGAGTGCTTGTTACACACTTCTATCTGGCTGCTAGGACTGATAGACCGGTGACACCCTTGAAGGTTGAGGAGGCTTGGCACCAGTTTAGTGACGACCCTATGACAGCCAAGAAGTGGGCCAGGGCACACGGGGGAGTGCGTGAGGTGTCAATGAATACACTATTTAAGCTTTTTCGATTTAACATCATTCATGCTGCTTGCCCCTCTCCCAAACAATTACATACTATATATCTAACTAGAGACCCGGGATGCGTGCGATGTAGAAGAGTGGTGTTGAGCTTCCCTCTTGTTACGCAATTTTGGGAGGTGTCCAAACAGCTTCTTCGGGACACGGGCTGGATGATCTCCTTTGGGATTAGGCAGTGGCTCTTGGGTCTGCTACCCAAACAGAAAAATGGGAAACTCATTAGGAAATTTGTGCTGCTCGGTTTAACTTTGGCTAAGTGGTACATAGCCATTAGGTGGCTGAGCCCGAAGCCGTCCCACCGCCCCCGGCGGTAGACTGGCACCGTGGCTTGATTGAATGGGTAGGAGTGGAAGATAAAAGTGCAGCAGGATGAGAAACTGCCCTGCCTGATCTCGTGGGGAGCAGTGACACACAACCTGACTGTTACACATGCTATTGACTCTCCGGGTGGAGAACCTGTTGGGAAGCAGGGGGAGATACTTGACATAAATGATTTTGGAGATGCATTAAGGGATGGGGCCAGCACTGGAGTGAGAGAAGGGACTGGGCCACGCATGACAACAATGGAAATGCACAGCGGGACTCCTCAGCAAGTCCAGCAGTCCTCCTGACTGGCATTCTCAGTATCTGATGCAGGTTTGGTGGCAGAAGGAGGAAGAGTGGGAACGTTTATTTGTTCGTTTTCTGCTTTATTATACAGTTTGATGCCTAAGTGATGTGTATTGTATCCTACTGAGATGGTAGTCCTTTACTAAAGCACCACAGAGCAATTTCTGCTAAGGGGCATATATACGTTGGAATGCATCCTAACTTGTGTTAATGCCTATGCTTTGTCCCGCATGTATATCACACACATGCTAATAAAAACATGACTGTGAAAAAAAATGTATCATGCATGCACTCTGTCACTCATCCATGCACTTCATTCATTCATCCTCTGACTCGCACTTGCAATCGCCCACTCACACAACCACAATATAACATGGACACAACCTCTTCAAATTAAACAAAAAGAATCGAAGGAGAGAAAAGAAAGCATTATTCTACCTGTACATGGCAGGCACATGGTTGCAATAACAAATAAAATTAAACAAACAGGGAGTTGGTATCTTGCAATAGTATTTTACACAGTGAATTGTTGTTTTGACACTCCAGTGTGGCTGCCACTTCACAACCAATGCGATGGCTACCTTGAAATGATAAATCAGTGAGACACTCGGAGCAATATCATTCCATAATGGTGCCCTGATTTAGAGGCAGTGTCTGTGTGAGAAATGGCACATTGCAGATTAAAGAAATTTCAAGCAAGTGGACTATTCGTTTTGTCCGGGGAGCTGTAGCATGCTCGAAAACTAAAACTAAAAATACCAAGAGAAAAAGGAAAGAAATTAAAGACTTATAAAGTATGAAATGAAAACATGGCTCAGTAGTCCTAGCTCTGAGGCACACTCGTTTTCTGGTACTGGTGTGCACTTTATCAGACAAATAAAGGCACTCACAAGGCAATGGAGCCAATGGGTGAAATGGATTCCCCCTATCTATCTATCTATCTATCTATCTATCTATCTATCTATCTATCTATCTATCTATCTATCTATCTATCTATCTAGAGAGAAATAGAATATATAAGGGGTAACTGTGTAATTTGACAAGTCGTGAACTTACTCTCTGGGTTAGATGGTGTGAAATGATTTGAGTACGAGCAACCTACGCCTTGTATTTTTTTAGGCATGTTCATGTTATGTATATGTTAATCTTTTTATATCTTTTACTTGACTACTGCCTCAAGTACATTCGCTGTCTCATGCATCAGAACAGATTTGAGGTGGTCCGCCTTTGAAATGCCCCTTCTAGGCTGCTCTGCAAACATAGCCATTGTGTGGTAATTCCCTCACTGTAGGGTAATCTCCAGCCTAGAAGACCCACAACAGAGGTTCAAAGAGGTGTGAGATTTCTGCACAGTGATCATGGAGGATAAGTGGTCAGGACCCACCTAAAGTACGCCTCCACTTTGCACAACATAATCTGTAGTTCCAACCCCTAATCCTAAATGGCAGTGCTTCAGAAAGTCTAATCAGCAGCCCTTAGCTAGCAAGGCCTCCATTGAGTTTTTAAAGGTGAGCCCAGTCACCATCCTCCACATCTCTGTGTCTGGATCTCCAACTTTAGCCAATACACTTCCACTATCTAAGGAAGCTTCCACTATGGAAGGAAGTGGTCTTCACCCTCTATTTCAAACCAGACACAGCCAATGGATTGCACTTTGTTTTTATCATAAATACTGTAAGCCAAACCCGAGGATCAACATCAGAAGCCATCTGTGACAGCCATTTCAATGCTTGCATTTGTTACCCATATATTTTCTTGCACTGCTATGATTTTGAGTTGACTGCAGAGCCTAAGCTCTCTTTCCCTACATATGCATCCAGCCATTAATTTTTGATTTCAAACCTTGAGCTAATCAGCTGACCTTCCTAGACCAGTGGTCTAGCAGTAGCCTAGCAGTAGACAGACTGTTTACCTGATTCTAGTGTCTATCAAAAATATCTAAGGTACCACTAACTTCACATGCAAATGTTGTTTCTTTCTAAAGTATTGCATCCTCAAATTGCAAACTATCTCAAAAAAGATACACAATATCCCTAAAATCTGGCATAAAAAAACAAATGTACTTAAGACATCTTATTGCCGGTTCTTTGTTTCTTTCAAATTTCCCTCTCCTTTCTTCCCACCCTCTTCATGTCAGCTCTCTCTGAGCAAATCCTAGGCTGCCGCATTCATTTTTACCTTAAACTAATTTAGTCTGTTTCTGAAAATTGACCGCAACTCATTTACAAGATCACATTCTCTCTTCCTCTTAGAGGTATACCCCTGCAACCTAACAATACCTAACTTCCTCTAGCTCATTTAATAATCCCATCAATCACGTGCATGTTTCACATATCCCCCACTAGTTATCACAAGCAATTCAAAATAGTTATTCCACCACAAAGAAACTGAAGTAAATGCCTGGAAGTGTGTCCCTCCTTGGCCACACAAAACTATTCCCAATAGTACCAATAACCAATAATGCCTGTACTAATCACTAACTGTGGGTTTTGTAATCGTGTGCTGCACGTCTTAAATTGTTTCATCCCCTCATGTAGTAAGCACTCTATAAATCCTATAAATTCTATTGGAATTAGAATGTGGCCCAATGTTGCAATTGTGGTGGTATAGTCACATCAATAACCATGAGGTCAATGGCAGCACGGATTGCAAATGTTACCAGAACCCCAAGATGGCAATGTAGAACCATATTTTACATTTTGCCAGTTATGATTGTTTTATATTAAAGGTTTATTTTGGGGTATTTAGTTTGATAAACAGTTGTCTTCAATGTGCAGTAAACACTGGGCACTGATGATTGCAACTAGAATAAAACAATGGGGAGAGTCAGAGGATTTAGGTGATTTTGTGGTTGCAGCATTGACTGTATAATCATTAATTTACTGCATTTGCCCCACAATTTGCAGATTTCATCGATATGTTTCATCTTCAAATAGATACAAATAATACAGAGAATGTGCCACATGATTTACATCTTTGCCCAGTAATTTAGATAATGTTGCCACATAATTTGGTTCTTCGTGCCACATAAGCTTAGCATCCCTGACAAGGTTAAAGCTCTGTAGAGTGGATTGCGAGCAGTTATTGTGCTGATGCAAACCACATTTCACAGGCAAATATGACATACTTCTCACATTGGAGAAGTGTGGCTCACCGATTAGAGCAGCAGACTCTGAGGCAGAGGTCTGGCCCGGGACCAGGGTTCAATTCCCGACGCGGTAGGGTCTTGGGCTCAATGTCCACGGACTCGATAATTCTCGCCTTGGTGCCTACTCTAATCATGGGTCTCACTCTGCAACTCTGGGCAATAGCTTGCTTAATCTCCACAACGGCCCCGAAAGCGCTAGGATGCCTGGCCTCACCTTGGAGGTGTCCAGTAAGGGGCATCTCACAGGGAAAGCCAGGAAGGGTTCCACAGCGGTATACAACGCCAAGATACCTTCTAGGTGATAGTGCGCTTTACAAGTATACACACATTTACATTTCACGGTTCCCTTTGAAATACAAATTGTATATCATCACTGCATTTTGTGCATCAGAAGCACCCAAACATGTAATATTAATATATGTGTATGTGCTTGTGTGCAGGTGCAAACATTCACACATCACTAGGATAGGCCTGCAGAGATCCCTCGACCGGCTGGGACAATATGCAGAGGTCAACATGTTAAAGATAAACCGCAAGAAGATGAAAGCTATCAAGTTAGACCACTGTCTTATGAATCAACACAAATGGCACCTCGGCGGAGTTATGATTGACGAGACATCTGCTTACATCTATTTAGGCGTTAAGATAGACTTAGGGCCTCATTTGCACCTTAAAAAGAGGTGATTAAAGAAAAAACAAGAGCTCTTCACTTTACTTTTTCAACATTAGCAAAATGACTCAGGGGCACAACCTCCAACCATTGGCTGCAATACCTACACAATCATATGGAGGCGAAATGATGATGGGCACAGAGGCCAGACTATTAGATAAAATTGTGACAAGGACTTACAAGCTAGTACTTTGGCTGTTTAGCTAAGCATCGCCTGCTTAAGTTAGGCTGTAGTTTTCACTACCAAAACAGACCTATGCCAAGCCTGTAGCATTTGTTAAATGTTGCCACAAATTGAGATCTGCCGCTGAAGGTTCACTAACCTGCTTGGTCTGGATCCAAATTAACCTCCAGAGAGGGCAGCGTGAATACAAAAAATACCTTGAAGGAAGCACGGAAAAACTTGGGTTCAGTGAGCTATGGGGCTCAGATATATCCACCCAAGTATTCAGTAGGGCGCTAAACAAAAGCGTCAAGCTGCAAAGCTGGCCGGAGGACAAAGGAGCAGTGGCTAATCGGTTGCATGGGTGGCTGATGCTAAAATCTTATGAAAAACAAAATGACCTCCCTGTACTGGAGGACCTCTATTCCATGAAGGTCAAACAGAAACTACTGTCACTGAGACTGGGAGAGATCCCCACCCTGGACTTCAACCAAAGTGGTAGGAAGAAGCCGAAAGGGAGGACATGAAATGTTATTTGCATCACAAGACTATTGAGACGCTGCTGCATATTCTATACAACTGCCCCCGCTAGGCCATCAGCAGAGAACCTTATTGAGGAAGGAATTTAAGGCACTAGGGATGAGGACCTACAGATCTGCAATAATAGTCTTTGGACCCAAGGAATACAAAGCTCAATATCCTGCTAGTGCAATATTGGGACATCTTTAAGAAGAATCTATATGTCCAGATGGGGGCCATGGCTGTTGGCCAAGAGGGCCCTCATCAAGAGACCAGGGAAATCACTCATGAAATGGCAGGTTACTAGGGAGAATAAGGGCTCTTTGGCTCCCTATCCCACCACATTGGGTATTGCTTTCAGTTCAATCGGACACTTGCACTGTCGTACACTACACGTAATTTTGTACACATGAGCAAGGCTCTGTAAATCATGCAATGGACCAATTGCTAGATGCTCCTTGTACTAACTACCTTATATCTGGTGCCAATTGTCTAACTGTTAATTTTCATTATGTGCTATTGTTGTTTACCCCTCAGTATTTTATGCCACATTGGGTGTTGGTCTTGACATCACTGGACACTTGCAATATTGCACTTTCTGCACTTTATTCATAACTTTCACATATAGGCAGGGCTTAGTGAATCACACAAAGGCACAAGGATTGATTGCCAGAAGCCCCTGTGGCTAATCCCTTAAATATCTGGTACCAAATTGTAATCTATTGTAAATGTTAGTGTGTGTTCCCAGTGTTTACTCCCTAGTCCCTGAAGTGTCAATCGGATCTCCTGAACACCTGCTTCACTTAGCGGTGTTCAGGTTCAACTGTGCCAAAAGTCCATTAAGCACCCCAACACTTTAATGACTCCGGCACCTTATAAACAGTAGGCACATTGGTACAACAGCGAAAGCTCATGGGTAAGGGGGGTTGGTTTATGATACCCTCTTAATGTGACTGTATGTTGATTCCTTTCTTTATTAACTTTTTTGAGTAATGTTAATTAAAATATTTCATTAATGTTTATGGCTTTAACTGACTAATGAACAACATTTTCATTCATATCTTATTCATCATAACCAACTCAGGTGTACTGTCTTGAACATACATTTCCCACAAAGTTCACATCAGGTATACAGCAATACAATTACAATTATGAACATACAAAGTAATATATATTGGTAATTATGTAGGATAAATCTTCTATCTCCATGGTCTGATCAGGTAGGTCACCAAAACCATATGCCTTGCCTATTAAGGTAAATTGTCAGTTTCTATATAACAAAAAACCTGCCTACAGGCTTTAGGTGAATGTAATAATAATCCACATTTAAAGTCCCATCGCCTTTAACACATGGATTTCACAATATGTAAGCTAGGCTTAGTGGTGTTGCGAAAACATTTCATAATAGGCAGATCAATCTTTTAGAATCTGTTATAACTTTTCACAATGAACCAATAAGGCCTTTCACCTTTATTAATAACTTGTCACAAGAGTCAACCAAGGCCTACTGATTTGTGCATAAACTGGCAACAATGAGTGTACATTTATAAAATTGAAAATATGTAGAAAGTTACAGTTGTAATATAATAATAGATTTAGCAAGAATTATCGCAACGGAAATCTTCCACCACCAAGGTTTGTCAAAGGGGGTGGCCAACACCAAAACCCTTGCCTACAATGTTAATACGTTAGATGTCATGTAACAAAATACCTACAGTCTGTAACACATAAAAATAAAAAATCCAAAGTTAAAGGCCTATTGACTTTGTCAAATGTGTTTCACAATACATAATCCAGGTCTACAGCTTTCGTCATAACTTTTCATAATAAACAGATCGGATCAATGGTATTGAACAACACTTTTCTAAGTGAGCCAATCTGGCAAATAGCCTCTGCCACTGACTTTTCACCATAACCAACTCCGGCCTACTGTATTGAGCATAAGCCTCACCACAAGGAAACAGCCATAAAATTACAAACATATAATAAATTACAGTTGGCCATGCATAATATTATTTCTCCTAAGAACGCTTAACAAGGATTATCACATGTCAAATCTTAAATCTCCAAGGTTTGTCAGAAGGTATAACCAGATTTGTCAGAGGGGGTAGCCAACATCAAACCCCATTCTTACTATGTTATTCTGTAAAATGCGACGAAAAACACTCTCTCAGGCTTTAATATAGGGCGACCAAAGCCTACCCTTAAATGCCTATTGACTTTAACATAAACTTTTCATAATGAATATTTTAGACTGACTGCATTTATTGTACCTTATCATAATAAACAGATCAAGCCAATAGCCTTGATCATTGACTTACCATTATAACTAACACAGTGCTGGCTGTATTGAGCACAAGTTTTCTTGCACAGCAAAATGTGTAACACAAGCATTCTTTTTCCATGGAAGCACACAACATCAAGGGAATCAACGTGGGTGGAGCCAATCCCCTCTTTCACTAATACTTCAGAAAACTATTTTCCTCTTGACCGCACAAGGTGAGTAACCCCTGTGAAGCCATAAAAGTATAATATATTACAAATAGTTAAAGATTGAGGTATAAACCATTATTTTATTGTGTGCGGTGAATGGCATTGGTATGGCTGTGACCCATGGATGCTTATATGATTGACCATGGAATGCTTAGTCAGCTACGAGTGGATGAAAAGTATTACAAGACATACCTGTCTCTTTTAATCCTCTCGTGATTGGTAGCTCTCAATCTCCTATTACAGTAAGAATTGATTAATAGCCGCCTTCCTCTCATTTGACATTCCCTCCTGGAGTTATTTATATAAAATGTCCTCTAGCGCATCACCACTGGGAATGGCACTGTAAATCTCTGGATATGCTCATGAAATCATATACACTTTATTACCCGTATTACAGTTGGTGCACTTTTTTTCCAGCTACAGCTTGATGGTTTTCTGCTTGGTGTGGTGCAAAGCTTCACTCTATGTTCTTCCCCATAAATGATTATTCATTCTCGAGTAATAAAGAGGGATTGACTGGAAACGGAGCTCAAATTACGTTGAAAGTCTATTTGGATGACTGTATTACATTATATTGCTGTCACCTATTCTTAAGCCATTTCTCATGTAATTGTACATTTTGCCCATTTGACCGTACACCAATCAACACATACATATTTACAAATCTAATATCAGATGTTTCTACATAAAACCGTGGACTTTAATGATTCTGGTGACGTTAAGAGAGACCCCATTTCATGAAGGGCCTTATCTGCGTACACATTTTCCCATGCTTTCCATGTGGCGAAGGAAAGAGGCTGGGCTTGACCTACATAAATGTCAGGGTAGCTAAAATGTCCCTTTTTCTTTCTCCGTCCGCGACCTGTGCCTGCCACTCGCATGTATCTTGACCATTTACTGGGTCCACACAATGCCTTGAACCAGTCAGCAGCTTCCTGTGTGGTGTAAGTAGTCCAATGCAGATCTAATTTGACGCACAAAGAATTTGGAAAATTTGGACAAATATTTACATTTTTTGATCTACATCACTGTTCCTTATGGATTCTACTTTACAGCACAAAATTATGCTTAAACATGAATTATCTTTTGTTTTGCAGCCAATTTATCATTGTGAACTACATCACACTGAGATTCGTGGGAAAGGAGTACAGTAAAGAGAAGGGTGCAATGTTTATACGATTGTTTTCATCCACCAGTCCATCATTCACAGGTAAGAAAGAGACCACATTCGCTCTATTCAAACACTTTGTTAGGTCTGGGGTTAATCAATACGTGTTGAGTTTACCGCAATTATAAATATAATACAGTTATAGGATTTTTTGCCAGCCTATTTCATCCATTTATCTGTTAATAAGTCATTCATATTTGTCTTCCACCCACAGCAGCAAACTGCACCGGGCAGTCCTCTTCAACCACTGGCAAGCTTAACTGAGATTGAAGTAGTGCTTAATTTGAGCCAGTCGTTTCTGGTGCTCAGCACGGCACTTAGACAAACTGTGCCACCATGTGACAGACTGCCCAAATTTAGAGATAGCCCAACAACATTTGTTTATTAATTCAATATACGTAAAAAATGTCGAAAACATGTGGCACAAGCCATTCTTATAGCTATGGGGGACTCAAACCGGCTGAATGTGTGTAACGGTTATGTGCTATGTGTGTAGTGGTTAGTAGGTGTGTAGGTAGTGTTATTGGCAGAGCTGGTAGGAGCAATGGGTGGCACAAGCAGCAGTGATCTCCTGAAAGGACTGTGGCACTTATTATTTTGAAAATGAAGCACTGAATGGAAGGCATTCTACCCTCTGTCGAGGAGCACATCCACATATTCATTTAAGTGCCAGGGACTGACAGTGTGTGTTATTTTAAACCAAAACAACATATTTTTGCTTTTATTCTTTTTTTTTTTTAATTGAGTATGGTCTGCGGATTACAAAAAAAGTGAGGCAAACGGACGCCAACTCACAGTTATTATGCTGGCCTCTGTGGTCCTATGTTTCAGATAGCCATTTATATCTCCTCTAAATCACAATTAAACAAACTAAAAACATAAGGGCAGATTTATGTTAACTGGCGCATCCCCAGGGATGCGCCAGTTAATGTGCACCACAGTGCGCCACAGCTACGCCACCCATGGTGCGCCGCATTTACGGCACAGATGCGTGACGCATCTGTGCCGGAAATGTGGCGCATTGCTGGAGTTGCGTCGCAAGAGCGACGCAGCTCCAGCAAGGCTCTGGGGTACCCCTTCTACACAATGCTGCGTCAAGACCTACGCCTGCTTCAAGCAGGCGCAGGGTTTTGACGCAGCATTGGCCTGAAAGTGACTGAGTGAAATCCACTCAGCCACTTTCAGGAGGCGTTCCTGCGCAGGAACGCCCCCCCCTGCGCAGGAACGCCTCCTCATGGCGCAGGGCTTTACAACGTGACACATCTCCTAGATGCGCCACGTTGTAAATAGGGCGCATTGTTTGCGCCGCCGTACGTCAAATAAAGTGACGCAATTGCGGCGCAAAGAGGCGCAAGGCCATCATAAATCTGCCCCATAAAGGAGTATGTTTAGTGCGCTATGCATATGATGCACATAAGTATATATCGTGGCCCTCTTCATCGTGCGAGTAGATCACTTTGTGAGCTGTTCACATTCTGTCTGAAAAGTGAATGCGTGGAAAGGATTTGCTCAGACTCATTCTGCCCGCCAAAAACAACTGGTCGAGAGAAAGTTATCATTTCAGCCCTCTGTGTCAAATACAGCTAACATATCAAAAGCAGGAATGTTCATCTTGGCGGAAAACAACAGATGTCTGCCCAAAGCTCTGCAATGTGGCCCGTTTTGCGTCAGACACTAAATGAAAACATAGAGCGAACCTTTTCTCTCATCCATAATGAATTGTTTTTCTTCGCTGGTTGCTCTGGGCACAAAAGGCTCCATTCTCTCAGATGAGGCCGGGGTCAGAAACCACCGAGCTGCTTCGTGCCATGACATTTACTTAGCCCGGCTTTGCTTTGTGCTTAATATAAATTAAAAACTAATTGAGTTATTTCTACAATTAACTGAGATGTAATTACAGATGTCACTATATGTCTATATGACAAAAGACGGGACCGCGTAGCTGTGCCCTCAGCTGATAAAGTGACTAACTCGGACACAGTTTTTTTTCCTAGACGGGAACCACAGACATTCGAAGGCATATTATGCATACACAGCGCAAGCTTATAAAATATTACAATTGATTACGTTATTTGACTCGTTCAAAAATAATGTCTTATTCTATCAGGTGAGGAGCTCTGATGGAGGGGGTGGCATGTGACCCTTCCCTTATCCCTTGTCCGTGGGGTCGAACCCATCTACCCCCACATACCTGTGTCTCCCTCTCTGCCTGTTCAGAATCCCCTGTGTCTCTAAATAGCACTGACCCTGTGTTTCACAGTCTCCCTGCCTGAAGAAGAAGCTTCCATCCTTCCTTCTGTCATTAAGGCTTGCAGGTCCAATGACGTTAGACTTCATAAAATGGGAAAACTTTTATTTTTTGATTTTGAGGAAGACTCAGATCATGCAACAGAGGAACATATTCTACAAACGTTTGGATAGAATTCCTTTATATTAGTTGGCAAGATGTCTAAAATCACAAATATATTTAACCCTTTGCGTGCTGGTGACGGACGAAACCACTCCGTCACCAGCCACGGACGCGCTGTGCTAATGACGGAGTGGTTCCGTCACGGCCCGGCCGCCGCACCTGCGTGGAATCAATTCCGTGCCTGCGCTGCACGCTCTATTGAGCAGGCGGGGCCGTGACGGAACCACTCCGTCACAAGCACAGCGCGCCCATGGCTCGTGACGGAGTGGTTTCGTCACGAGCATGGCGGGCCCGTGCGGCCCCCCTCCCCCCCAGCGCCGCAGCGGAATTACCACCTTTAACCAAGGGGTTAAAGTGATCTATTTTACATTCTTGAACTCTGGTGATCAGTTACATATGCGGTCTAGTTTATTCACCCCTGCCTCCTAAAGTAAATCTTAGATTTTCTTTCTGAAATAGTAGGCTTCTTGGCAGGTTCATTGAATACACTATTTTGTCAAACATTCTAGCCTCTGACATATGATAGGCAAGACTGATTTGCATATGGCTGGTCTCTGTCTAGAAAGGCACAGTGTGTGAAAAACAATGACACAACACAATGGAGATAGGGGGGACCTGGAGCTAATTGGAAATGGAAGGTCCAGTACCGATGCTCCCAAGGAACCACGTAGTAATCACTATGGGGGAATTGTTCCTATGAGGTAGGAGACAACCTATTCTGGTTGCGTAGCTAAAGGCAATGCCTGGAAGGCAGCACAGGTAAAGGCAAGAAGCTGGGATGCATTCTGGCATTCCCTTCATCGCATTGTTCTTTGAAGCTTTGACCAGTCCGTGACAAGTACTGTAAAGAAGTCTTCTTTTTTAATTTCTTTTTTTTATTTAAAACTTTTTATTAAAATATAAAAAAGTAGAATATACATGTTGGCATTCTTATATAGCTTTTAGAACGTAGGCCTCCATTTCGGAAAGTCTGTGGTGTGCAGGACACTACGTTTTGGAACAGTTACTGCTGGCGTTAGCAAACTCCACTTGGCTTGTCAAATCCATTAGCATCGTGATGCTGTTTGTGTAATAACGAAATGGAGCAAACATTTTTTTTTTTTTACTTCAGTCCATGCTACAGGAAGATTGTTGCACAATGGCAAAAATGAATAATTATATTGTGGAGGCCTACTTAAACTTATAGACATATCATTTAATAATAAATTGTCGGGCATGCACACCTCAGAATTCAGCTGAACAACCCTAACGAATAAGTAGTCTTTAAATAAAAAGTAAGCAACGTTCTGGCCCCAACTTTTTCAAAATCAATCTTTAAAAAATTACTGTGAATGCAAAAGCACAGATCATTTTGAATAGATAGTAGCGTTCAATGCCAGTATAAAGTGTACTTTCAGCTTCACATTTTCACATTTCTTGGATTGCATTCAATGAATGCCCTCTCGGTGCCCTTTATAGGACATTTGCACTCGTGTAAAAAACAGAGCAAGCCCATAGACACCATTTTGAATACTTGTGTGGAATGGAAAAAAAACAATTGGCATTTGGCTCGAACTAAAGGTTTGCAACAGTGAAAACTTTAACAAATGGAGAAAATTATATTCTAAAGTGAAATGTGGGACTGTTTGGGATCAAATAAAATGTGTCTCCTATTTTTATTTAGTAACTAAAACTGTGCCAAATCGTTTATTTTTAATTCCTTCCTTACTGGGAGAACATTATTCACTTTACTCAAAGACATCATGGCAGGGCACGCTCATGATGGATTTTTGACGTCTTCTCAATACATCTTCAGGTTGTTGGGCTATATCTACCACCTTGTTGCAATGTTTTTACATGACAAAGGAGGGTATGTGTTAAACTGCAAGCACTGAGAAAAATGGCTTGCGTAATGAATGAAAGCATTCAGGAAGAGCCTCAAAACATGGCTTTTTCAATGACCAGAACTGCCCGAACCCCCCCCCCTCCTACGCCATGAGACCCTCACAGGTGAGTAGTGCGCTCTATAAATTCCCTGATTCATTGATTGAATGACAGAAAACGCTATTTGCAGTTTAAAACACACAAGGAGTACCCAATATAGTGCCAGGAGGATGGAATTGATGCCATGTTTTGAGGATAACCATTGCCCATTTAATTGATTTTCATTTCCTTCTATAGTATGCACAACTTTCTTATGTGGATAGCTTACAAATCTGGCATGGATCCTGCCCGATTGCACAGGTCTGTCTTATGGTCCCCTATCTTTGGTCGGTTTGACCCAGTCCTGCTCCGCATTATCAATAACTTGTTTTCTATACAGTGCTTTGTATCACTCTTCTGCCATATCGAAGTGCTGTAAACAATACATGTTACTAGTACCTAATATACAGCATTCACTTTACAGACGTTTAGCTGGATGGAAGACCGAGTCGGCCTTGCCAGGATTGCAGGTTTGGGACATGCAGATAATTGCTTCGTTCCAGTGGGTAACGTTCTGCTCATTGAACTAGCACTCACACTGGGGATAGCTCAGCTACAAGCCCTCATCACGGCAAAGCGTCGCATGTGCCATTGTGGGGAGCAACGTTGGGTGTGAAGATGCTCCCAAAAATTGAGATGGACTGGTACCCCAATTTAGGCTGAACACTCCACCATCATCTCCACAAAGATCATTAACATTAAGGAGGAAAGGTCTTAGCACTTGACTGAATGTTCACTTAGGTTCCGGAAAAGTACCCTCATTTTGGGAAGATGATCAGTAATCACAGTTGTGAAGGTATACACTGCAAGACTGGAAGGCATGATAGAATCAAAGATTTTTGTTGGGAAAGACTGCACCCGCCATGTGGGAGGATTCTGCCTCATGGGGTGAACAATGACTACTGTGAATTCAAATGATGTAAACCTACCTCTGCTTCACCAGCGGCTGTATGAGCCAATTTCCAATATTGAAATCAGGTATTAGACTGGGTAACATTAATGCTACATATTCTGTACCTATGTTTCAGTTGGGAGAAATAATTTGTGTATAGATGTATATCAGCGATTTCCCAACACTGATATCCCATTCTAAGTATGTGCGTTCCTATTTCTTCATTGGAAAATTACATGATTGATTTGTGTCCCAATTGGCTGTCTTCCGGGACCTCTGCACCCCAAGTAGGCTTTAAATCAGCTAACCTATATGTAGGAATCTTTTTACTCAGTATTTAATTTGTAAAAAAAGAAGTGACAAGTGCTCCAGTCAGGAGGCCTCTGCTGCGCGTACCACCCGTTGCCACCGCCAGCGTTGTCAATGACAGATCCCATACAACTATTAACCTGCAGACTGCTACGAGTGCGACAATTCAGCCTATTCCAGGCTCCCAAAGATATAAAAAATGGTTTGGTCAGCAGGCATTAGTTTAATGCATACTGAAAAAACAAACAATTGATGTGCTGCTCATCTCTAAATTATTCAAACAGAGCCACCATGTGGCAGCCGTCATAAGTGCTAATGATGACAATTTAGTGCCGGTGCCAAGCTGCAGAAACTACCATCTCAAATTAAGCACTGTTTTCAAAGAAATGTTGATATAAACATGGTTAAAGCAGAAATCCAAGGTGGACCAATGTCAGGCATGTGTTTCTTGTCCATTATTCTTTTCTTTTTTTGAGCATCTTTGACTTACTTATCGCATATTTTTTTTAGGAAAAGCGAACTTCAAATAGCAGAATGCAAACAATAAAACCACCAGACTCGTTAAACAACACATTTAGAGTATGGAAAAACCTGGGAGCAGGGTTTTATGCATCTACAGTACTTTCCAGCCCTCGCTTCTTCTTTCCATCATTTTCCTTTCAGTGAAACAAATACATTTTGAAATTTTTCTCCTAGAACAAAGCTAATCCTTTCAGCTTGACCTGCTAATGTCCTCAATTAACTTGCATCTCTCCCTTAATTAGCATTCCACATAAGCTTTGCACACAGTGTACTGTAACAAACCAAAGCGATATTTTGTTTAGACATCTCCCCACTCCAAAATTAGCTTGTTTTATTCTAATTGCCTGAAATCAATAGATGGCTCTGGGGGCATTTTTATTGATCTCTGCTTATGGCCTACGCTTAAGCTGCTGCTATTTTTAGTTGCCTACTATTAAGGAGATGAGTCTTTAGGTACATAATATTTTATTTGCCAGGCACTGAGACAAGGCTCTTTGTGGCCTCTCTCAGGGGCTCACTCTGCAGCTCAGCTAAAATTAAATGGTTATGAAACATATAGTCGGGGCCTAATGGGCTTTTAAAGGCGGAGGTGCTTTGATATGTGAGTAAGTAATGAATAGGTGTCTACAACCTTCTGAAACTGGTAGATCCATTTGCTTTTTTTCCAGTTAGAGCACATGATCCTGACATCTCCTTGGCCTCGTCTGTCTATGAATTGCAGTCACTGAGTACTACAGGAGGGTTTCCCTCACTATGTTTACTTTTATTATTCGTTAGTTTTCAGTTTACAGTAAAAAAAAATATTTCACTTTTGTATTTGTATTTCTACAGGGAAGAAAAGTGTGATGGTCACCATCAATGACTGAAAACCAGCGTGAAAACAACTAACAAAATGTGACATTCCAACTAAAAAGAATTAACCCCTTCGATGCTGATGATGAGCTCAGCTCGTCATGTAACATTGGTGTTTAAATTTTGCCGCACAGCGGAAAAATAACCACCGCAGCGATGCGGTTAAGAAGAGTGAGTCTAGAGAAGATAAGAGAATTGACGCGATGGAGATGTTCGGAGACAGAAAAACTAAACCAACAGGGAAATCTCCGAACGGTGTGGTCAAAAGGAAGGTCTGGAGCACAGGGACAGATCCACAGGTCAGAAGGAGAGAACTTGTCTGGGATAGGTGGTAGATAGCTGATGGCCTCAGCATGGAACAATAGACTAGTTTAGTTTGCATTACAAATAGTTGGATTTTTTTGGACATTTTCTGGTGATGAGCAGGGCTTAGCAATTCTAATTTTGGTGAGCAGGAAATCCAATCCGACAAAGAAAGTAGCCTAGTAGCAATCGCCTGCAAAAAGCATTCGGATTGTCTGGCCTCCCCCCACAGTTCCATTGGGGGTGCTAGTTCATGATGTAGCCCTTCCCTTGGACAATAAACATATTCAAATTTGGTAGCCTAGATGTTTAATTAGCATTTTCAAAACATATGTTCAATAATGAACTAAAAAAAGATGACGCTGTGGTGCAAATATTGATTCATGGAAGCTTATTCTACACCACTTGCATAGGTTCAGCTGCAGAGTGTAACGACTTACTCATAGCCTACCTCAAACTATGAAGAAAAAACAGCAAACAGCCCCTTCCTGTACATAGCATGTAGGGTGCAGGGAGATGCAAGGCTGTCAACAGACAGATGAGGTCACCTAGTGGAGTACGCAGAATTTACTATACAGGCCAGACGAGACCACCACACACAATTTTCAACAACCTGAGCGCTTTACTGTTCTGATGTACGAGTGTCAGGAGCAGCAGTCGCGGAGGCTTTCATGAGGGCATGCGTCTGAATCGATTTGTCTGAAGTGGCTTGAACTATATCACACAGTGACTGTTGAGACGCCTAAAAGGACGCTAACACCATCCATGCGGATGAATGTTATCTCCATCACTGTGAGCGGAACATTTACATCGATAATAGTGGTGCTCTAAATGCTGAAACTTGGCATTGTATTAATTCATCCAATTTAAACTCGGGCATTACACTATTCATCGGATGCATATCACAGAGTAATCTATTTGTTAAGTTGCATACTTACCTCAATACCTTTTCACAGACAGGGTTATCTGCAGTACTGCTAATGTACCAGTAGTATTTTATAGTAGTGGTAGCAGCACTTAGTGCTCTATTTGTATGAATGGTGTCAGTAGTAGCACTACATGTGCCAGTATTTCTTGGAGTATTAATGATAGTACTATTACTGGGGAAAGTAGATCCCTTAGTGGAGTTAATATTGTTAGTAGCAGCACCATAGGCAATGCTGCTATTATTAGTACTGAAGACCAACATCAATGTTAGAAAAATATTATATACGGAATACAATGCCCTGTATTATTTAGTATGTTTCATGTTAAAAAGCAGATGTAATGAGATGCTATGAAATTGGCATGATATATTGTAGTATATTAGCCCTCAGACGAGGACTACACCCGTTTTTAAAAGGCCTATAAAGGGAGGGGACTATAACAACCTGTACAGTCAGAAGCAAGTGACATAGAGCATTAGAACATTCCATCAATGGAGGGGAAAATAGTATACATTAAACATGTAAACCAGACAGAAAAGTGTTGAAATATTTTAGCAGGATGTCTATACCAGCCTTTATAGGTATTGAACAACCCCACTGTCTTTAGTGGCGCTCCCATAATTGTAACATTGTAACAGACCTTTAAATGTTCATATTCTATTTAGATGGAAAAGGAGTACATCAATTGAATTTGATAGGTTTGGTACTAGATGAATGTGGAGCATGTGATATAAAACCTGTTAACATCTGACTTTTTTCATAGGGTGCAAAGTGATGCATGCTAAGCACTTATTTGTCCTGCCGAAAGAGCACAAACAAGCTACAAAACAATGGAGTGGAATGTTACTCTGAAGACTTTCCATTGGTTAAGACTGATTCACGGTTTCCCATCCATCACTTTTTTCTCGTGTTCAACCACAAAATTGATCTTTTCACTGACTATGCCTAGAATGAGGCAAAATGAGCAAATCACTTCTCTGGATTTGCAAGACCTGTACTGATCAATTAGCAGCTATGTTCTATGAAACCAAAAGTTTGTAATAACGCTTGGGTCTCATCTATTTGAAATAGTTGCATAATGTGGAATTTGAGTAGAGTTTGTTTCTAAAAAGTGATAGTTATAAGGAGATGGAATAGTTTTCTTTTAAATTACAGACACCACCACTTCATTTCTAAGCACAGCAGGACTTAATAAAAATATAACTATTGTCAAATCAGAGATCAGACTAAAAGTGCAATAGATCACACAAAAGAGTAAAGAATGTCATCTTGTACCAAGTTGCTTGGTTTATGGTGAATCGGGACACAATGCTCTCTATGAGGAAATTAGTCTCGCAGCTTCCTTCACAGGGAAACCGTGAAAGAGAAAACAATGTTCTGCAACTTTCCTGGTCTTGGCATCATTTATTTTACAGGCAACACAGGTAAGGACTGTTTGGTTGTGCATTGTCACAAGTGTTAAACCAAAAGGGAGAAAAGTATTTTAATTAAGGAAACGTGTGGAAAAATGCAATATTTGTAAAAGGGAAGGAACAATTTTAACATTGCTGAAAGCAGTGAACAATTATACTGTTTTCAGACAATTTACTTTACTATGAAACTCTTTTCTGGTTGAATCATGATTGAAATAATCAGTCGATTAGTTGGTTAGGGATAGCTAAGGGGCAAATGATGAATAGTTGGTGTTATGTCCATCTCAGCAATCTGTCAGGATCTCAGAAAATAATCGCATTGACCCAACTGAATTTCTTTATTCTGAGTTAATGTAAGTATCAATTGACACCAGCCGATACTTGCTGTGAAAATCTGAATAAAATCCATCTGTGAGTCAAAGGACCAATAATGCAACAGGATTTATAAATGCTGTAACAGGGCATGCACAGAACCAGGTCGGGGGAACCCCACATGGATACACTGGTCATTAATATAAGAAAATCAAATAGCTCACATTTAGGTAGCATGGCTCAGTGTGAAGACAACATTTCAGAGATGAAGAAGAGTGTGGGAAGTAATAACACTTCAAACAAAAATACAGTTATGATGTAAAGAACTTATAAGTGCATATTTTTTAAATAAAAAGATTAAAAAATGTTTAACTAGAAGCCAGTAAATCTGTTGCTGCTTTCCCTTGATCACTTCTCTCTTTGATGGAGTTCTAAAGCGTGGGCTGGCCTATAGAACAGTGCGAAATAGGATGCATCCAAGTACATCTCGAAACCATGGCATCATCCCCTTAGCAGGGCAGACCTTCTATTTTCATCTGCAAAAGGTAAGGCACTTCTTTCAGTTTACATTTTGCCCAGGTGTATAATGAGGTCTGTGCCTGCCTGCAGTGTTGGGGTTTTAGTAAGACTGCTACATTAATGCATTTTTTGTGCATCTTCAAACTCAATGCACCTGGGCACAGCTGCCAGAGTTTAGAACATAATTTCTAAAAGACCCAAAAGTACTTCCCAAACTGATCAAAGGATTCCTCAGCTCTAGAGTCACATAACTATGGGTAATAATGAGGCTCAAAACAAGAGGTACCAGTCGTTACAAGAAACTAAGGACGTGGGGTCAAATCAAATCAATAATCCTGTAAGGAAATTTGAAACTGTAAAAGTTCTAACGGAAGCAAATATGCAACTCCTGTTGGACTTTAGCATACAGGGGCATTCATATTATCTCATTCTATGAAGACCTGAAAAGGTTCAATAGGTCCAGTTTAAGCAATTACCCTATTAGGAGGTAACGTCCCACTAATTCCTAGTGGCCGCCACGGTATTCCACACCCCCTTAAAACGCAGAGTGAGAATTTCTAGTGTTAGGGAACTATTAATGGCTACCTTCTATGTCCTCTCAGATGGCCATGTTCTCGCCTTCTACCAATGAAAAATGTCAGACCTCTGGAGTTCAAAGGTCATTCTGAAGAGGATAACCTGGAGGCTCAGCTCCCTAACAGAAAGAAAGCTCCAGAGATTAAAAAAACATGAACCACTGGAGTATATGTCTTGTATAATCTTTCACAGAACATGTGTGCTGTTGTGCAACGAAAAATATGATATCCACGGGCAGAGGAAGACATGAAGCCTGCCGCAGCACAAACGAAAAACGTTTTAATGGAAGAAATCTTGCTTTAACTTTGCTCATACTGTAATATAAGAAGAAATCAAGTGGAAATGCGGTTCTCCGAAGCATTACTTAAGACACTATGATTATATTTTAGATATATGTGGAGCTGCGCCAATGCAAGTTGTGTATAGGTTATTAGCCTCGTTCTCAATAATTCTTAAAACATCCAATCAGCAGGCGGTAAAGGTCAAGAGGCACTTTTCCAATTCAATGCGCACTGGCAACCAAGGTTTGTAGCTGGATGCATACATAGGCGGTAAGTGGATCCGCGTGCAGCTAGCACTATTTTTATCCAAAACTTCCTTTTACTGCTTTTTAGTGGTGGAAGAATCAGGTGTGTGACGTTCTTTGGAATTCTGTGGAGCACCAATGAAGAAAAGGCTACCAATGAACCCTGATGCACTCACTCAACTTTGGCACGTACGTTCCCGGTAATAAACCGTAATTTTTTGTTACTGTATGTCAGTCAAAAATCTTTATTTCGGTATGTTAAGTACCAGAAAAGATGCATAAAATACATATACAATTACATTTAAAACATTATTCATTAGAATATGGTCAACATGGTAGACAGTGTTAACAATTAGTGAAGCGGTTCAATAGAATCCCAGATACAATTTTTAAGGGTGGATAAATCACCTTTAAAATGTCATAAATAATTAGAAATATAAAAAGGCATATATTTAAAACATAGATAAGTATATAGATATCCAACACTAATAGTAATGGGCAAGTATAGATACATTTAAGATATCGATAATGATAGAAATGTGAAAAGCATGTGAATATAAAAGGTAATTATAAGGTACATGTATAACTACACAGCCAACCAGCTCTATCAATAATGTAGAATGCTTATCCAGAAGTGTCCTACCCATTCAATATAACAGTATAGCAAAAAATATTACCCATAAATTTAAAATGGATAAATTCTATAATTTTAAACCCATTTTCATTCTTATGAAGTTTATGGCTAACAGTTACTGTATGTGCTTTGAGGAGTTTCAAGCTTAATGAAGCTTGTTGGTTATTTGGTTCCTACAGCTCGCGAGTCGTCAAAGGGTATTGGCAGCACACCGCTGCAAGTACCATAAGGGACTTGAATATCGTTTGGCTGAGGCGGTAGGTTACATCTCTGTGCTTGCTTCATCGGCTCTCTGCCAGACAGTCAGTTCCTTATGTTTGACATGGATACGAAGTGACAGAAATTCCCCATTTAGGGTGGATTTATTTCATGGTGTTTGCTTTTGATTTGTGTGCCACCAGCTGCATACCAGAGGGAAATTTACTAAAATAATCGTCCTATTTCCTTCCCTACAATCGATAATCTGGGAGCTAACCCCCGGATATGCGGCTTCCTAATACAGCACTGATGCTAGGGTCTGTGCCCCGGAAGCAGTGGGACAAGCTGCAGAGGACCAGCGATGATCTTGAGCTGTTAGTCACTGATGTCAACACATCTGTGATGATGATCTGTTTTGTCAGGCTGAATTTGACCTCAGACACGGTTATTCTATTTATAGCTTTTCTCAAGCAAAATCCTTCAACGCTATTTTAAGATCCTGTCTGTAGCTGCATTTAGAAAGGCATTGAATGTTTGGCGTGAAGAACACACACACAGTTTAGCTACTGAAAACACACAAAAAATGTGTCAGCCTCAACACATAAAACTGCTTATAAAAACGTCTGCTTGTACACACACACTGACACGTCCTAAAAAAAGCAATATACTGACGAACATCAACAAACTTCAAAGCAGCAAATTTAATAAAAATAAGGATTTCTTTCTGCTACACAGCTGCACGGCGTTTCTATTTAACAACGCCAGGGCACTCTTTGCATCACTCTTGGAAGGATGATAACCTCTCAGGCATTAACTTTAAACAGGCACTTGTGGTATTGCCCCAAGCCTGGTTCTCTCTGTGCCCAGCTATGCACGGAGACAGCATTAGAAGAGCCTCAGGGCAGAGTTTCCAGTTCTGCCATTTTTTTCTCGCTCCACAACTACATACCATGAATATATAGATGACGTTCAAGGCACACAGAGGTGGAGTTAAGAACATCAAACCTATGGCCAGACCAGTGATAATCGGTATTCTGGAGCTGATATGTTTTGTAGGGCGACATTAACCCCTTTGATGCTTGTGACGGAACCATTCGGTCATGCCTCACGGTTGAGCTGTGCGGATGACGGAATGGTTCCGTCACGACCACACCCGCGAATGGAATGTTCAGCACCGGGGGGGGGGGGGGAATCGGCGCCACACGCAAGGTGTTAAAAACTCCAGGATGTGGTAGAAGACTGTGCTCCTTTTGGGATGTCACCTTGGAGCAAAGCGAGCAAGGGCATGGATGCTCTCATCGCCGCTGAGCTGGAACTGCGAGTTCTGTCCTGAGGCCTTCAATATTCCTGAAACAGTCTTTCACATACGGTTAAGTACATCAACTCAGTAAATCTTTCAACAGAGATGTTTATGGTCCATTGATAAAAATAATGCTTTGAGTAATACCGTGTGCAGAAATGTGCTCACTCTGGTGGGCGGCATTAAAGGAAACCCTGAAGGTTCCTGTCTAGGTTATGGCAGAGTAGCTGCCAGCAGCACCGGGAATGCTGAAGATGTGCATGGCAAGGGCACCATCTTATGTTCAGTAAACTGCATGATCTCATACCCGCCCACCTCCATATTTAAAAAACTGTTACATGATCCATTTGCAACAACATGTCAATGTATGCAAATAGCTATACAATTGAAAACAGGATATAAAATGAATACAAATTGCAAGCGGTATGCCATGACTGGCATTATAATTGAGATCTCTGTTGGTACATATGGACGTGGGGAGTATTGGTTGGATGAGTGGGAAAAGATTCCTTGGCAGTATTTTAGTTTAATTTCTGCATCTTTCTCCTACTTACCCAAATCAGAGTCAACACCAACAGTTTGATGGCTGTGTGTCTTCGTCATTATAGAAAACAAGCATTGGCAAGTTGTTGCCAATGCAATTGTGTTTTTGCCATGTTGTACACCAGTGTGGCTGCTGTTCAGCATGGCTAAAGGTTTGTGGCATGGAGTGGGGCGGAGTGGGTCAGATTGGAGCGGGCTAGACTGGGGTAGAGTGGAATAGCGTAGATTGGCGTAGGGTGGAGTGGGGTAAAGTGGGCTACAATGGTTTGGGTGACTTGGGGTAGATTGGAGTGCGGGAGTTGGGTAGATTAGCATGGTAGATTGGAGTGGGATTGGTCAAATTTGGGTGGAGTGGGGTAGATTGCAGCGCAAAAAGTAGCCGCAGCGCGCCTGCGGCTACTTTTTGCAGGAATTCGGAACTACTGATGAGCTTCGCCATGGGCCACTAAATTTGGATTATTCCTCTGTGACTGCATGAGTAATTGGCCATCTAGGGGAGAAGCATTGTATCCCAACAGTCCTCCGACTCGGATGGACGCAATTTAACCTTACAAGCCGAAGATAGATTCGGCTCGCTCACTGAGCTTTTTAACATCCGACTACATAGAAGGAGGTCCTACAGATTCCTGGCATTCGGTGCCGGCTGGCCCGAAACCCATGAATCACATTGCCACACTATAACACTTCCCGTCCTGATGAAGACCCCGCCTTAAGGGCTCAAGTAAACCCTCCATGTAGGGGTCGAAACGTCGATGGCTCTACTTGTCCCATCATCCGGCACTATCCCTGATTAAACTATTTATGATTGTGACCGTAGAATGATTTATACATCAATTTCATTGTAATATTGTCTTGAACAAGTTATAGCCTTTCTTAATGTATAATGAATGTTTTGTATCGAATTTGAAATTTAATTCTTCCTTTCGGAACCACTTCACTTTTCTTCATTTTACACCCCACACTCCTTTTCCCTTTTCTACTATTGGGGCTCTAATATAATCCTTATGTTGCAAAATAGAAATGTTTCAAATAGCACATTGTGATTGAATGACAATGCTGGCTTCATTAAATATGATGAATTTCTTTTTCAAAAATGTTTTGACTAAATAATTACGTGCTTTTATGACACGGTTTTTCTCTGGGACGCCCCTGTATATGTATTACCTAGCACCCAGGTCCCAGTGACTTTTGGGTAAAACCCCCCCCTGGTAACAACAACACTCCCTAAAACATGGCAAAATTGGCTTCAGTTATAAGTCCCTTGTAGTGTGGTATATCATATACCCAGGGCTTGTTCATGTAATGATACTAGTGGATGTGCAGCACTTATTGTGCCACCCACTTAAGTAGCCCCTTACAGCTTGTCCCAGGCCGGCCATTAAAGCCTGTTTGCAGTTTTAAACTTCCAATTGGACTTGGCATTATAACTCACTTGCCAAGTCTTTAACTCCTCTTTTACTACAAATAAGTCACCCCTAAAATCGGCCTTAGGTTAGCCATAGTGCAGAGTGCCTTGTAATTCAAAGGTTGGACGTGTACTTTTAAGTTTTGCATGTCCTGATAGTGGATAGCTGACACATTCATTTTTCACTGCTGTTAGGTCTAACTCGTTGACAGGATAACATTGAGTTTCCGTATTACATTTTTAAGTGCTGACTTTTGATTGGGAACAGGTAGAGATTTTATGTTTGGTGTCTAAGAAATTGTAATTTAAAATCCTCTTTAATGGTAAAGTTGGATTTTAAGTTGCAATTTTGAAAATGAAATGCCACGTTTAGAAAGTTGGCATTTTACTGCCCTAGCTATTTTGTGCCTGCAACCTGTTCCTGGGTCCATGACTGGGTGCAGTTGACAGTTGGACTTTGTTAATTCCTCCCAGACAGCTACACAATAGAGGGATTAGGTGTGCCTGTATGGACCATCACTGGCAGAATGGGGGTGGAACTGGTTACAGCCCCACTTGCAAATCAATAGGCTGTGCCCTGCTTTAACATAAAGGACTTCACTCCACTTCATTGTTCAGGCAGCCAGGCTGGTGTTGAGCAGGGAAGGCAGGACACTCCAAGCAGTTCAAATGGAATTCTCTAGAAACTTCTCCTGCTTCAAGGAAGGCACCAGGTATAAAAAATAAGGCCCTCAGATCCACTCTTCAGTTCACTTTCTGAACATGATGAAGGACTCTCAAAGGACTGACTGCTGCTGTGGCCTGCTCTGTACTTCAGAGGCCTACATTTCTACTTGAGCCCTGCTCCGCCATTTGAACCCAGAACTACTAGAGTGAATTCAAGGTTAGTTGGCTGGCCACATGATCAGAGCCTCAGGGACCAAAAAGGCTCCGATCATCTTGAACCCACACTTGGACTCAGCCTGAGTGAGTCCCAGCCCTCAAGGTTGTGCCTCTCCAGTCCTGGGCCATTGGAAGTGGTGCTAAAGGTGCCCAGATAGAAAAAATCCTAAACTTGGGACTTGGAACATTTTTGGCTCAAAACTGTTCTGAGAAACAGAGGGGACACCAGTATCAACCTGCTCATCTATTAGTCCAAGGAGCAATGCCAGTCGGCCTGACTTAGCGACTGCTCCTGCTACGTTCTTCTTCACTGCAGAAAATGCTGTTCAGTGATCCTTCACAGAAGTGGTATCTGGCATTGTGGAGCTCTCCCCAGCTAAAGCCTCAAGCCTCATCCCACTGGAGATTTTTCAACTTCCAAAAAGGAGACTAAGTCCAAACTTGGAAATCCTCACCACAACTGTTCAGCTGCTTCCCAACAATGATGCCTCCTGCTCGGACAGTGCCTGCAGCCTTGCCCCGAAGAACTTAACTTTCTCTTTTTTTTTTTTTATTTGTTCTAAGTCCAACGGTAAGCACCAATCGGGCCCAATCCGCTTACTGGATCCAACTCGCGCTCCATCGCAGTTGGCCATATTTTTCAACTTAGACCCGGTCTTCTGCAACTAGATATCTGTGTGTGAGAAATTGACTTGTTGGGTGATTGGGGAGTGAGCCCTGGTCAAGCAGCAACCACAATTCTTCTCACGGTTCATGGGGGGCTTCCGGCATAGATTAAGGATCCTGAAGTCATCTCAGATGGGTGTCGCTGGAGCATTGGCAATCCCTACTAGCGGTCGATGCTGAAGCACTAAGAGGTGGCTGCTGGAGCTTGTGCCAAATCGCAGTGCGAGCTGCTAGGTCTTGGTTTGAACAGGCCCATTTGTGGCCGCAAAGAGCCTAAATACATAAATATAAAGCTCTCTGAGCCACATTAAGGATCCAGCACCGGAGGGGCACCATTTGGTGTTCAGGAACTCACTTCAAGTGGGTCTAGGGGCAGGTGCAGAATTTTGGGGAGCCTTTTAGGTCAATGAGGCTCAGATCAAGAGGCCAACAGAATAGTCCTTGGAGTTACTCTGGTGTCCTGGGTTCAAGTGTAAAGTTGCAGGTCCAGTTCTCTTCTCCCCCCAGGCAAGAGGGCAGCAGGCAGCGGATCAGCACAGCAGAGCGGCATTTTCTTCTGAGCAGCAGTCCAGCAGGGTGGCAGTCCTGTTAGCAGCACAGCAGTCCTTCTTCCTTGCAGAGTATCCACAGGCCCAGAAGTGTACTGAAGAGTTGGTGTTGAGGTCCAATAATTATACCCAGTCGTGCCTTGGAAGTGGGAAGAAGCTTCTAGTGGTATGCCTTTAAAGTGCACAGGTGTCATGCCTTTGTGGCCCTTGCTCCAGACTAACTACAGGGTGTATGCAGCCTATTCAAGTCGAAGTGGGATTGGGCCCAGCTCCTCCCTCCCATTCTGCCAGAGATGACCCAACCAGCCACACCTAAGCTTCGTATTGTGTGTGGCTGTCTAGGAGAAATACACAACGCTCAACTATCAACTACACACAGCCATGTTACCTAGAGCTAGGCTGTAGGCACCAAATGGTTATGACAAGAAAAAGCCCACTTTCTAAAAGTGGCATTTTCAAAATTGTTATTTAAAATCAGTCTTCACCATAAATTAGAATTTTAAATTAGGATTCCAAATACACCAAACATGGACTGGGTCACTGTTCCTGTTTGGAAATTACACTCATAAAACATAATAAGGTAAGTTATCCTATGGGAGAGCTAGGCCATGCACTGGTGAAAAAAAAAAATGTAATAGTTTTTCACTATCAGGAGATGTAAAACTTAAAATATCCATCCTACTTTTTCAATACATGGCACCCTGTCCTCTATCACCGTTGGGGTGACTTATATGTATCATAAAGGAAGGTTTGGACTTGGCAAAGGGTTTACTTTGCCAGGTCGAACTGGCAGTTTAAAACTGCACAAACACAGGCTGAATTAGCAGGCCTGAGACATGTTTAAGTGCTACGTAAGTGGGTGGCACAATAGGTGTTGACTGTTTCAGGTCCACTAGTAGCATTTAATTTACAGGCCCTGGGCACAGGTCGTGCCACTTTACTAGGGACTTACAAATACATTAAATATGCTATTTGGGTATAAGCCAATCTAACTTTTTTCAAGGAGAAAGCACAAGCACATTAGCACGGGTTAGCAATGGTACAGTGTACAGAGTCCTAAGGCCAGCAAAAACAGGAGGTCTGCAGGCAAAAGGTTAGGGGGAAAACTACACCATGGATGCTAGGTCTAACACTGCGGTTGGACCTTTGATATTTTAAATCTTTAAAAATTCACAACTGCTTCTACTAATTGTATATTTGTCATTTTGGTGTCAAATAATTTACCTAAGTTGACTCTATTTTTCGAAATTTGTGTTGACATTTTCTTGTGCTCTGTTTTCACTTTATTACTGTTTTTGTGCTGCATACAAACTTTACACATTGCCTCTAAGTTTAGCCTGACTACTTTTGTGCCAATATAAAAACAGGGTTAAACATAGGTTAATTTAGTGACTTTTGTGGTTCACCCTGACTTGGTTTTTGGCTGTTGCATAAACAGGGTTAACACCCCACTCGTACAACAACGCAATGTCACACAGTAGTTCCTCATGCAGTCGAATGCAAGCTCTAGAGTGGAGGAGGAAAGATGGACCAAAACAGCCAATGGCATTAGGTGACAGAGCAATACTCCACTGCAATGTGCAAATAGGTAATTGACAAAGCCTCGGGCTAATGGCCAATGGCTGGGAAAGGTTAGTCATGTGAAGCCAATCGGTCAAATGGGTGGACCCAAAGTCCACTCTATATATAAAATGAGTAATAGATTTATTTGAGAACGGGGCTGTCAAACTCCAGACCTAAAACGTACATAACTACAAAAAGAAAAAAAATAATAAAAATAACAACAGACCAAAAATCCAGAAGAGAAGAAGCTATTTAAGCTAGGGCAGAGTGGCACAGAAACGCTACATTCATTGAGAGCATGATGAACCATGACATTAGTCATTGAAAGCACATAAGGGTGAAGGCCATGTTATGTCAATATAGCATTCTTGCTCACCCTTAAAGTACAATCTTGACATTTAAATAGTAGTTTAATTGTATCCAAGTTAATAGGCCTCATTTTAAGACCTCGTCTGAATGAATGCTATGCAGGCTCCCGGGGATTTAAACCTGTGACCTTCTGGTTAAACATAAATTTCTGAAATAGATCTATTAGTTCACTGAGCTATCATAGGGAGGGTTTAGGCTGCTATTTTAGAGTTGTCTGTCAGTGGTTTGGAGGCCATGATAGAAAGCATGAACACCATTATATTGCTAAGCAAAACATAGCAACAATGTCAACAGTCATTGACCAATGGAGAAGCCAAATAAACATTGGCACATTGCACTGGCTGCAGCAGAGACAATATTGGGGTAAGCTTGAATCATAAAAAACAAACAAAAAGAAAAGAAAATATAGTCACACAAAGCTATGCTCATGAAATGAATAGACATTAGCATCAAATATTCGTATGACAAGTGTAATCATGGGAATTCAAAGTATTTGATAGTATGTATGCTTAGACTGAGAAAGGCGATGCTTAAGCACGAAACAAAGCAAATGTGTGAGAATATATAAAATCCTGCAACATGAAAAAAACGCCGAAGCATTCACATGTGATGAGATCACCTACTGTTGAATTAAAGTGGCGGGATAATTTATTTGCATAAGGCACACAACATAAATGCACATTCTCTAATAGGAGCCCTTTACTTGAATAATAGGGGCATAAGCCCTCTTCTCTGGCCCGCATTCTGCACCTCTCTCCAGGGGGTCAGTGGGAGGAAACTTTAATGAAGGAAAGGGAGCTTTCCATCTGCAAAAGGGGGCTGTGGGTTCCCTAGTGCACAGATACACAGGGAGCTCAGGTCTGAGCTGCCATTGAATGCGGGCTACACCCAGGACTTGCGAGAAACCTGACAGTCTTCTCCGTTGAGTGATTAGACCCATCCACAAAATCCAGGAAACCCTCCAGCCAACCTCAAAATGAGTGTTCAAAGGCAAACAGGTGATGAGCGGAATTCTCGAAATATTCTTTGATTGTAGAACAGAGAGGAAGAGTGCTTGCACTTCGACCTGGGCTTGGATTTTTGGGACATGGCCAGACTGATTTGCTTATGGTTGGTACCTGTCTGTGGTGCTACAGTGGGCACAAAACTATTGACTGGAGATGGCCCAGATTAATTGGAAGTGTTTGAGATTAATTCAATAATTCCACCCGACATTTTAAGTTTTACAGAATTCCAGGCTAGTGGCACACACGGAAGAGCATGGACCTGGACTCCTGACTGGCATAATAAATAGGACATGGAACTGAAGGCAAGAGTCAACCAATGCTATTTTGCCAGACATAGCTACCTCTGAAATATCATCTCTTAATGCCGCCTGCAATGTTATTTCAAGACTTTGCTAGCAGGCAATAAAGCTACCAGAGGAACTCCCCACACACACCTCTCAAAATTAAATGAGTTATGATGAGGCTACAGACAAGTAGATATCAGTAGCCCAATGGGCGAGCTTGGACGCCAAATGAATGCACATTTGATCTGTTTCCATTTAACATGAATGTAGTCAACATATGCAGTAGGTCTCCATAAAAAATCATAAGTCACGAGGCTAAGATGTACTCACTTCTAGACACATCTCAAAGTCACTGTAACTGCCATAACTGTCAAACAGAGCAGACAATGGGAGTGGAATGTTCCAAGTCCAATGGGGAATAAGGGAATGGGCCAAGTGATGTAACAGACAATTTATCATATACCAGTTCACAGTATAGATAATGAATAAAAAAGGAAATCACAACAGACACTAATATATTTCATATTGAAGTCGCTAACGACTAGGGGTGGCCGTAACTGGCATAATTCTCTCTAGCATAATTACTCATAATTACCACAAAATTACTCATAATTATGCGTGACTGAGTAAGAAGTGTAATCCAACAATTAGCGCTATTTTTGTAGTGTCAAATGCACCCACTCTTCCAAAATGGGCCAGAGAATGCATTTTGCGCTAATAGAATAGCACTAAATGCTACAGGACACGAACAGCAACAGCTGCTCACTCTCTCTTAGTTGGTTGTTCTTGTGCTCCTGTGGTAAGATTTTCCCCAAAATTACTGTTACTTACTCAGGCTGGGGTAATTGCGAAATATCTGTAATTTTGCATCACAAGAGTAACGCATAATTACAGAAATTACTCCAATTACTTCGGTGTAGTTAAAATTTCACCGAGGCCTACTATCTACTTAGTTTACTGAACAGCAATGTCAGTAAAAAACTAAATTCGGTGGAGTCCTTTAATGCTGACAGCTACTTATCATGAATGAAAGAATGAATTATAGGTGATATTTTTGGGGGGGATATTTTGAGAATTGTGCCTATGATGATAATGGCCCACTCCCATCTGGGAATGTCTCTTCTGTCCATGTATTCCTGAGTCGACTCAAAGTCTGGTTGGAGAGTGTATCTGTCAGTTACTTGTATGTCTTGCATCCACTGTGTAAGAGTGTGGGGTTTGTGTGGTGGTGCGAAGTATTTACACATGCAAAAATGTCTCTCTCATGGTTATGCTCTGGGAAGAGAATCTAGCTTGTTTTTTTATTGTCTTCTGATACAAGGAAAGTTGTGGAGTTTTTTTTTTAATCTCGTGCAACCTCTGTTGAAAGACGCTTCTGGAAAATGATCGTTTTCCTGTTCCATCAGTGCCTGAAAAAGTCAGGTAATTTGTTGTTCTCCCAATGGTAAAAGATCTGTTTTTTCTCCGTTTTTTCGTTAGACCAGGCGATTATTTCCAAACAATAAGCCATACGGAAGCTGTCTATTAGTGAAGAGGCCTTTCCATTTGTTTTGGTTCTGTGACTGGCTCACACTACACTATACATTAAGATGAGAACATTTGGGTTTCCCTGAATTTTAGTAGAGTTTGGCTGAGAACATTCCTCTTAGTGAGAGCAAATCGTATCAATTCTCCTGTGTGGCTCGCACTTAAAGGATTTATTTTTCCTAAAGCAAGAACACCCTAAAATGTGGACCACGGTGATGTGAAACATAATACTGCTTTATATTTTCACAGCAACTAACACATTTCCAGGTCTAAGCAGAAAGTGACCTTGCTAGCTCCCAGGACATGACAAATTGTGTTAATATATCATGCCATTGCAGGTTCATAAGGTTCCAAGAGTCAGGAGGCAAAAGGCCACAAAAGGTATCAGTGAACCCCAGGGCGGCAAACAATAGAGATCTCCGAAAGCATATCTAAAATATAAGATAATTACCTCAACCTAAATTCACTGCAGCCTTTGCAGATTTTTGATTTACTACATTCATAGCGCCTAGGATCAACAGCTGAGGGCTTTCCACAGTAGTTAATCCAGTATCCACGACTGATGGACAGCATCAGTGGGAAGGGTAATTTCATGGGTGAAAATTATTCATAGTTAATTGTCAATGGTGAATCAAATGTAAGAAACCATACTTGGAAAAGCGTTGCTCAATGGTTAGAGCGGCAGACCCTGATGCAGAGGTCTGGCCCAGGACCAGGGTTCAATTCCTGCCTTGGCAGCTCTTGGACTCCTTCTCCCCGGTCCTGATAATTCTCGCCTCGGTGCCTAGTCTAATCATGGGTCCCACTCTGTGATTCTGGGCAATAGCTTGCCTAATCTCCACAACGGCCCCAGCAGCGCTTGGATGCCTGGCTTCACCTTGGGAGTGAACAGGAGTGGACATCTCACAGGAAAGCCAGGAAGGGTTCCACAGCTGCATGAATACAGCGCTACGAGACCTCTGGGTAGAAGGCGCTATATAAATACAAACACATTTACATTTACATACTGCCACTGATTTCTGCAGGCTCCACAAATTCCCTTGTAGATTTTCACCGGCATATTAGTTTTCGTGTAGAAAACTCAAAGTGTGTGGTGTCCCTGTGTTACCTGCAACTGACAGCAAATTGGCAACAAATGGGTTGATTGTGTAAATAAATCACCTGCACGGTGCTAAGTTCGCTCACAGGTGGGAGTGAGCCTCGTTCTCAAGGTCTATGCGAGCAAGAGCTCTGACCTATTTCTCTCTCATTCCACACGTGCTGCCAGCAGCCTTCGGGGATGCTGAGGCCTTCATGGGAGTAGAAGCAGAACGTTTTCTGCTAGGGGGAAATCCCACGGTCAAATGTAAGGAACATATATGGAGAAGGGTCATAATGAGGCAACATAATATATCTCTTTTCAGAAAAAAAAATGTGGCTACAGGCTGTTGACACCTTTCAGTACTTACATGAAGCATTCCTGGAAGCTGGCAAAGGGGGATAGAAGTATGCTACGTTTTATGGCTCAAATGTGTAGCTTCAGTATGATGTGCAAATGGCCATGTCAATGCATTATAAGTCAGATCAATAAATAAATGAGGACACCATATTTTCATGTATACTGTTATGCGGTGGGGCGGACAAAGTGCTTTAAGTCCAGTGAAGTCGTACTGACCTAAGGTAGCCAGTGAGACAAAATGTAGGAGAGATCATTTGGAATTTAATTAACAAAGGCTTGCTTTGGCTGTCAACCAAGGACGCTGACCATGAAAATCCTTCAAACTCGACCATGCTTTTTCTTTATAATGGGACCTAACAGCTACAGCATTTAATAAGCATCAGAACAGCTGATAGCTCTGGCAGCAGCTGCTAACATTTTGGCTTTGCTACTGCTTGTTCTGCCATGGTTTTTGTACAATAGCAAAAATACTATTTTGGTCCCAAGAGTCGAACATCGCAAGAATAGTCACTGGCACTGAAGGGAACTACTTTGTGAGTGTATGTGCTCATTTTAAAAGAACAGAATGCTGCCACTCATACAGTCAGTCAATGGCTCTCGTATACTAATGGCTGAAGTGGGCTGACCTACTGCCCTCGTTGTAGGATGTAGTGGGTGGATACAAACGTGAATGACACATCAAAGGACCAATGATTGACGAGAGCTGGCTGAAAGCCCCTATGACTAAGTTATTATAGATACAATTTTAGTGAAATAAAAAGGTCTTGCTAATGCGAGAATTAAATATGAGGCAGAAAATTAGTACCTGAATGCAGAGTGGGAAGAGCCCAATGCAATCAGAAAAAAGGGCTGAAATGTTCAATGGAGGTTATCTATCAGGATTGCTTTAAATAATTATTTTCCAATGTGTCTACTCAGAATTTCTTTCACTTGATTAAATAGAAGGTGTATTTAGCAGTTGACAGCATAGAATCTACTTGAACAATAAAGATGTAAGATGGAATGCCTTGTTACTAAATAGGACCAAATTACAAGTTAGCAGAATTGCAGTGGAGATTCCCAGTGTCCAGAATTACCATTACCAGCCAGTATCATTTATGGAATTCAAACCATTATTAGGGACGACACTCAGAATCAGAAAGAACTTTGCCCACACGGAATTATCATGACAAATTCCACATGGTAGTTTCTAGGAGGGTAGGGGAGTGAAGGGGAAGGATCGTTCTTGCAGTCCTAGCCCTTTCTCTCCCAGCTTTCCCTCAAAACCACTACTTAGTAAGATAATATCTTATCATGATCCTACATCTATGTACTCTCTAGGGATGCTCACTTACCCCTACTTATCATTGTCAATGCCTCCAAGGCGTCTTTCAAAGAAGTTCTCAGAACAAGCCAGAACCTTCCATTAATAAAAAAACATACACCTAGACCTTGCCAACTATCAGCCAATCACTCACCTATCAAACATCGGTAAGGTCACTGAAAAAGCATTCTATGTTCCAAGATCCCATTAATGCTAAACATCTTATGCACAACTGCAATGTTTCAGCTCACGTTGCAGCAAGGTGACTGTTGCCATACACATCATAGATGATGTCTTCTGGACCACAGACAATGACCTTGCCTCCTGATATTGCTGCTCCTCTCAGGTGCCTTTAACATAGTCGACCATCCCACCCTCATAAATATCCTGGAGTATCAAATGGGATTCATTGGCAAAGTCTCCTCCAACATTTCCAACTGACACCATTTTGTTTATATAGGCACGTCCAAGTCACAAAAGATCCCAAGGAGTACCCCAGGGGTCCATGATATCTCCAATCATCTTCAACCTTCACATGGAACAATTTGGGGGCATATTACCAAGGGCCCTTATCGCCGCTTTAGCGCAACTTTTTCCCGGTAAAGCGGCGATAATTTGATCGCCCTATTACCAAGCTGTCGCTAACACCAGTTAGCGACAGCTAATAGACAATAGCGAGCATCTTGGGGCCCGCTTTGCATGTCAGCGATATTTATTGCTAATGACATGCAAAGTGGGCATGCCAAGATGTTAGAGACTGAAAAAAAACAGTCGCTAACATCGCTATCTGCTATTACCTACAAAGGCGTAGTTTTGGAAATATTCGCGCTAAGCGCGAATATCTCCAAAAGCTAACACCTGCCCAGAGCAGTTCTTAGCCATGTTATCCAATTGGAGGTGGATAACATGGCTAAAAGCATTGTCACGATAATATGTGAATATCGCTGTATTTCCAGAGATATTCAAACATTTCAAATGATTGTTATCGTTTCTGAGATAAACCTTGATGATAGCAAGGTATCTCAGCGATAAAAATCATCGAAACGTGGCGATAAAATTATTCCCGCTAATCCTGCTTAGCGATAAATATCGCTATTTTTAGGTAATATGCCCCTTGGTCCTGTACTCACAGATATCAGCATCAAGATTCACCACATGCCTTTTATGATACACAACTCTATTTGAAGGTCTCCTCTGCTTCTGACATTTAACACTTCAAACACTGCAAGCACATTATCAACACCTGGATGTTCAAAACCTACCTAAAGGACAACCCAGCCAAGACAGAATTACTTTTTTTTGCTAAGAACAGCAAACAATATACAGTACTAGCCTGGCACTATGATATGAACCTTGATGGCTTTGAACCACAACTTTCAATGAATGGCAAGTCACTTAGATTCACCATAGACACCAAACGTTCTCAAAGGACACATTACCAAACAAAAAAAGATGGCCCGTAACAGCTCTCTCTTCTAAAGGATTTCAACCTGTACCTTCAAAAAATGGCTTCAAAACTGGATGGTGGTAATGCGCTACTTTAAGGGCTCCCATATATGGCCTCACAGACTTGTCATTGCACCCCATAGGGGTATCCTACATGCCACAGCACGTCTCATCCATGGCCTGAAGAAATATGCTCACCATCCTGATGAAACTCCATTTGCTCCCTCTGCCGACCCATATCATCTTCAATACCAGCTGCATCATTTACAAAGCCTCATGAGCAGCACCCTTGCTTATCCTACCCACAAGCTCACCATCTCTCATATTCTCAGTACACCTGCAGCCATGACACCATCAGGTAGCAGACTAAGAAGTGTAAAAAAAGAGAAAAAAAAGACAGCAGGATTTTTCCATCTAAGCATCCAGGCTCTGGAACAACATAACTGTATCCATCAGGACAACCCAAACCTGCTCCAATTTAGGGAAGAGATGAAAACTCACCTCTAAACAAGACTACTTCACAAAGTATTAACTGTCTACAACCTAGCTTGCTCTCCTATTACTTGATTTAATGATTGTCTTTGACCATTTAAAGAATTCTGCCTTTTGGTTAGGTCCGCACAATAGAAATAATAGACTAACATATCTATATCGAGCTGATGATATGTTTGAGAAGCCTCTTTATGAGGTAGAATGGAAAGTGGAGTTTGCTTGGTATTTTGGGGAGGCAGTAAAGGAGCATCCAATAAA
The DNA here is from genome assembly GCF_964263255.1 of Lissotriton vulgaris. Lineage (NCBI taxonomy): Eukaryota > Metazoa > Chordata > Amphibia > Caudata > Salamandridae > Lissotriton > Lissotriton vulgaris. Next base: position 1,478,195,908 of record NC_141685.1, read on the forward strand.
AATGAGCCAATGGCACGTGCACTGACTTCTTGCTTTCACAACCTCATTTAGAGGCCAATGAATTTCCTAGCAGTAGCAACCTGGAAAAAACGAACTTTACATGCGACGTGGGAAGAAACCTCCCATTTTGGGACATAGATTGTTTATTTATTAAAAACAAATCACTAACTGGGAGTTTGACTGTGAAAAAGAAAGATAAACAGCAAAATGTTGCTGCTAATGATCCTGCTGTGTTCGCAGAAGCTCTTTCTGTGAATCATTCTCACCATCTCAGTAGTTGGTATCTTTCAATGCATGAAATCATAAATGACCTCTAGTGCCTTGCTACAGTATAAACTATAATGGCTGAATACTGAGCAATAATTCATCTGCATTTAACTAGACTGTATACATCATGAGGACAGGCAATGCCAGTACCCTGATCCCTCACAATGTAATAAGGCAGTTTTAAATAAAGCACAATTTTTTCCATATTTTTCTGCACTTCCAAACTTATTCCAAGATGGAATGAGAGAAAAGTGTCTTTTTGCATGAGCGGTAGTGGAAAAGAAGTTCTCGCATTGAAAATTATTTTCCAAGTGAGTCAGAAAAGAAAAAGGGAAAATTTAAATTTGACAGTAACCAGAATTTGACACCTACAGATTTTAAATGAGGTGGGAAATAGGAACACGAAAGATTTGCTCTGGCTGACGAAGCTACCAAAATGTTACTGTGAATATTTGTAGACTGAAGGTTGTGTGAATTAGCTAAAAGTCTGACATCTGTTCAAGGTGTAGGTCTACCGCTAATTTTGTAGGAATTGTCAGATTTTTTTTATGAATCAATGCAGGTTTATGTATTTTTCAGAACTATGAACATATATAAGGAGAAAACGTGAATAGTAAAACTTGACATGGCAGGAAAGAAATCTCACCAGTGTTGAATTTCACTAATACAGACAGGGTGGCACTTTTTTCTTGAATTGCCCTTCACTCTAAAGGTTGGCCTCACGGTGCTCAAGAAGGGATAGACACACAATAGTCCTTCTGACATGTTGGTACTCACTGTTATAGGAAAATAAAATCAAGCCAACAGCATCATGGTTGGAAATCAAGGAGCAGCAACCATGACAAACAGGCATCCAGCTGGCCCCTATTATGTATATAGGGGCAGATTTACAAGCCCCTTGCGCCCCTTTTGCGTCACTTTTAACATGGGAAAAGTGACGCAAAAGTGGCGCAAGGGGCTTGTAAATCTGCCCCATAATGTTTTGCGCACAGATCTTGCTGTGACCAAAAAAAGCTTTACAAGAGCTAAATATTTGCTCCAGTAGTGCAGAATGCAAAGGCTAATGCTTGCCCCGCCAACAGTGACATCATGTCTGATGACTGGCACACATAGTGAAACACAATGTGACATCAGCGGCTACAGAGTGTGTGCAGTGCCTGTGATGCAAGCAAGTGCTTGTGTACCAGGCCTGGACAATCTACCATAAAGGCACTGTACTTGAACCTTTACACTTATCCTCAATTAACAAGGGCCGCCAGTTTTAAGAGATCAAAGCTGCAACACCATTCTCTTGGGTGTCATTTGAAACACAAGATCAGAATACTTTTTTAAAAAAAATAGTGCCGGTGGTTGACACAAGGACTAATATTTCGGTATCTGGACATATTTGTCGTCATTAGATTTTAACAGAGCAAGAGTGAGAGGCAGAAAAAGGAGAAGCAAAAAAGAAAAGAAACGTAAATAGAGAAAAAGGGAGAAGGCAGGGATGAATGCGAACATGCAAGAGGGAGTTAAACACACAAGAAGTGGAAGGTGAGAAGAAAGTGAAATGTGGTGAAATCAAAGCCAGGCATTCTTGATATGGCAGCCTTCGTATTCAGCACCCCTAAGGGCTCTTATAAAAAAAACTCAGGGTTTATGCACTTGTTTTTTATTTCAACTAAGCACTGATTAAAAAAGTGGATTTTTAAGTCAGATGGATCAGGTTTTATGCACTCCTAAACTTGTACAATAGTACATAAGTCTTGCCTCTATTTTGAAAACAACAATCAAGATGTAGGTAATCAATAAACTGCATGTGCTTCCATTACCGACCTAAGAAATGTGTAGTTTTCATTGATCAGCAGTATCTCAGTCCACCGCTAGCCTGTCTCATGAATAATTCCGGTGATTTATGTAAACGTGTTAGGTGTGCTGATTGAAAGTGATTTTGATTTGTTTGTTGCTGAATTTTTGGAAAGGCCTAGGATTGACGCGACTGGTGCAGCGTAAATAAACAGAGCTACATCCTACCTCACTGAATACAAATCAGCAGCAACGTGGAGCACTGTCAAGGCTACAGAATGACTGTCTGGTGGTAAAGGCCAAGAAATGTGAAGGGAAATAAAGTCTGACATGAAGCCAAGCAGATTTGTAAAGGTGTTATTAGATTTGCAAGAACGTTCAGAGAATATGCAATGGAACCAGAAGAAACTGCCTTCTGTGGAAAGGTTTGAAATATTGTACAGTCAGCTGGAACGAGAAAAATAGAGTTTCAGCCATCCCTGATCCCAATTATTTACTTACTACCCCTAAACACTACCCATGCCTGCATCCTTAACACGCCTTATAACCCTTTTACTATACTCATCCCTAGCCCCAAAAAAATCGATACTAATCCTATACATTTCTCATCCTTGAAACCTTAGAACTGATCACTAACTTAAATGCTTGCCATCAATTAACCCTAAAAGTTCCTTACCACCCCTATGCGCTACCAATAACTGAAACTGAATAGCTCTCATTATCCATGTACTCTAGCGATCTCTGAACCCTAAAAACTCCTTACTACTCCTACACTCTGCCACTACCTCTAAATTCACCAGACACACACACACACATATATAAATATATCAAAACACCCGGGCTGCCCGCCTGCTTGCGTGAATGCCTTCAATTGCTTTCCTCGTCCTGGATCTGCCTCGGCATGAACCGAGACCTCAGGGCTGCATCCGATGCAGCGGGGCTCCTCCTGCGACCTGGCAAGGCCGCCAAACATCAAAACACACTTGTTGCCTTTTGTAGTTAGAACCCACACAAGGAGGTAAGTTTCGCATTTCTTTATTGAAGATAAAAGCCAGCTAGTGCAGCACGGGGTCTCGCCAAAAGTCTCTTGTCCTCCCCGGCGTGGCCACAGCGCGTGGCCTGCTGGAACTTGCAGTCTTTTAATCCTTCCCCTGTGGGTAGCTTGAGGAAAGCAATTGAAGGCATTCACGCAAGCAGGCGGGCAGCCCGGGTGTATCTGGCAACCCACTTGGGAAACAGTGAACTTATAATCATCATGATGGCAAGCTACCCACAGGGGAAGGATTAAAACACTGCAAGTTCCAGCAGGCCACGCGCTGTGGCCACGCCCACTTAGGCGGAAACTTAATTATCACGAGTGTTGAAATACAGCGGCCGTCTGTGATGTAACTTTGTCCCAAGCCCATGATTAAGTGCCTACAGAGTACGAAACGCGTCGGGGAGGACAAGAGACTTTTGGCGAGACCCCGTGCTGCACTAGCTGGCTTTTATCTTCAATAAAGAAATGCGAAACTTACCTCCTTGTGTGGGTTCTAACTACAAAAGGCAACAAGTGTGTTTTGATGTTTGGCGGCCTTGCCAGGTCGCAGGAGGAGCCCCGCTGCATCGGATGCAGCCCTGAGGTCTCGGTTCATGCCGAGGCAGATCCAGGACGAGGAAAGCAATTGAAGGCATTCACGCAAGCAGGCGGGCAGCCCGGGTGTATCTGGCAACCCACTTGGGAAACAGTGAACTTATAATCATCATGATGGCAAGCTACCCACAGGGGAAGGATTAAAACACTGCAAGTTCCAGCAGGCCACGCGCTGTGGCCACGCCCACTTAGGCGGAAACTTAATTATCACGAGTGTTGAAATACAGCGGCCGTCTGTGATGTAACTTTGTCCCAAGCCCATGATTAAGTGCCTACAGAGTACGAAACGCGTCGGGGAGGACAAGAGACTTTTGGCGAGACCCCGTGCTGCACTAGCTGGCTTTTATCTTCAATAAAGAAATGCGAAACTTACCTCCTTGTGTGGGTTCTAACTACAAAAGGCAACAAGTGTGTTTTGATGTTTGGCGGCCTTGCCAGGTCGCAGGAGGAGCCCCGCTGCATCGGATGCAGCCCTGAGGTCTCGGTTCATGCCGAGGCAGATCCAGGACGAGGAAAGCAATTGAAGGCATTCACGCAAGCAGGCGGGCAGCCCGGGTGTATCTGGCAACCCACTTGGGAAACAGTGAACTTATAATCATCATGATGGCAAGCTACCCACAGGGGAAGGATTAAAACACTGCAAGTTCCAGCAGGCCACGCGCTGTGGCCACGCCCACTTAGGCGGAAACTTAATTATCACGAGTGTTGAAATACAGCGGCCGTCTGTGATGTAACTTTGTCCCAAGCCCATGATTAAGTGCCTACAGAGTACGAAACGCGTCGGGGAGGACAAGAGACTTTTGGCGAGACCCCGTGCTGCACTAGCTGGCTTTTATCTTCAATAAAGAAATGCGAAACTTACCTCCTTGTGTGGGTTCTAACTACAAAAGGCAACAAGTGTGTTTTGATATATAAATATATATATACATATAGGTGTATATATCAGAGCTAACTATAACGTGTGCCCCCTCTATGCCCTGCTTATGACTTCACATATTACATCACTCATGACATATTCTATGACATAATGTATGACATAACTGATGACATCTCAAATTACATCACTGATGACATCATCCAAGTATCTTTTACAAATTACTCTATAAAGGAGTATGGCATTAGAGGATTGAAAGCAAGCACAAAATAGCTCAGAATAATATGAAACATCATTAATGCCATCACACATACAACTCTCTTAAGTGAAGCAAGCCTGTGTTATGTGCAACATTGATCCTATACCGTACACTTCATGGTTAGCCGAGTTCATATTAACACTTAACCACAGATAGAAGGGTAACCCCTACTGCACACAGTATTCTAAATATTATGTTGGCATGGATATATTCTTCTAACTATTACTTTAACTTTTGTTTTTCTTAAGTGAATTTCTAGGGTTTTTCGAATGCAAAGTAATATTTTATTACCATATGTAAAGCCAACCTGTGTGCGGCCAACACATCGCAGTCAAGCAATCCCACACCGCGCACAGCCTTCGGCCATGCACACCTTAGAATTGGCCGGAAGGCTTGACTGCAGGACCAGGCCCTGCATCTAACTCCCTGCAAGCTGACAAATCCCTGATGGGAAAGGGGGATGTGCCGCCCACTCCTCCAAGCCCTGATTGGTCATGGGAACTATGAGTCCCTTTGTTTTACAAAGGGGGGGGTGCCCAGCTCCTCTCCCCAAGATACTATTGGCCTCGCGAACCCCATCTCTGGGTCCACAAATCTGTTATGAGGGGAGGGGTACTTATGGTCCCCCACTCTGATCCTTAAGAGTCCCTGGAGAGACCCTCCCCTAGGGCTAAATGCATTAACATTGAGTTAGGGGTCATTTGGCCACCCTCCCCAACCCTGAGAGACCCCCAGGCCCCTGGGCCAAACAAGTTTACATTAGGCGAGAGGGGCGAGTGCACTCCCAAGCCCAAATGGGCCAGATGACCCTATCCCCCAGAGTCATATTTTAATTTTAGGGGAAGAGAGCGAGTGTCCACCCTCACTAAGCCTTAAGAGGCCCCAAGGACACCATCCTCTAGGACCATATATTAATTATATGTGAGAGGGCAGGTGCCCCCCTCCCCAAACCTTCCGAGGCCCCAGAGACCCCATGTACAAACTAGGCAAAAATATCACTCTTTGGGAAAGTTTTGTGGAGATTTGTGAACACCTTCTTTTGCAAGTAATGTTTGTTCTTAGTTTCCCTTTACCGATCAATTGTGTTTTAGAAAGTGCAGGTTGTGTACGGCAGCCTCTTGTGGGTAGAACTTATATCAGCATCATTGTGCTAAGCCCCGCTTCTTTGCTGGCTTTTCTGAAGCGATGCTTAGCTCACATCTTTTTAAAATGAGGGCAGTGCTAGTTTGTGTCCATGATTGTCGGTTTTCAGCAAATCTGGCATTTGGGAACCTCATATATATATGTTTTTTTACGAACTAAGCACTGAAGGAGGTGCACAGCAAACAAAAGACACAAATAAGGGCATGGGTGCCTTGGAATATCAAAACTGCACTCGTTCTTCAGATGGAACACATTTTGCAGTTATTGGGAGAGATGTGGTCTGCTGGGAAAAACAGCAGCTTCAGAAACAGATGACTTGTTAAAGAAGCTTACCCACCTTGTAAAAATGTAAAATTATTCATGTCTTGCTTACTTAAAACCATAGATGCAAGAGAAAGTGCGAACTTCACTATCACCAATTAGCATAATAAATTCTCTAAAAAAAAAACTGAATTCATCTTTGTGTAAAACATAATTTAAACATGAGTAAAAACTATGTAAAAAGGAGTAAAACAATTGTCTCAAAATGGCATCACGGACTATAGCTAATCATGACAATCTGGCCAATGGGACCACCGACTTATCATTGGTTAGATGGGAGGGACCTAAAGGGCATGGTTCCAAGATGACGGTTCATGAGTCGGTAGGACCACCAATTTCAACAAGGGATTATGGGTAGAGGCGAGAACCCAATAAAATCCCTAAAAATACAATCCTTCATCAGGAGCTTCAGTGTTCTGTAGTTCTTTGGCTGACTGCATGTATTTCACAAATTGCGCTGCCAGGACTGGATGCTTCGCTTTGAGGCAGGCCATTACAGCAGGTCTGCAGGCGTGTATGCCTTGTAAGTGAAATTGGGATTTTAATAATACACACCTTTCTGTCATCAGGACAGGCAAAAGCAAACAATAGGCACAATTGATTGTCCAAAGGATTGGCAAAGCCTACAAAGGGTATTAGAGCTATTCCTTTTCACAACAGGTCCAAGGTTGGCAGACCAACTAACCTATATTGAATGAGTTGTTCTTGAACTTTTTTCGACATGTAACACTTAAAATAGGTCGTGGGCCCAGTTTAAAATAGTTATTTAAGACCGCCAAGTGTGCTTACAAAGAGCTAACCTTCGTTTGTCCACCAGTTGCGATTGTGATGCACAACTTTGGAGGTTAACTTTGTAAAGTTGTGAAAGTAACAGGAGCTACCCCCAGCGCTCCTGCCGGTAAGTTCTACAATGAGTGGTCCAGATAAAGCTGGGCTGCTGACTTGCTGTCTGAGCTTGTTATTTCTAAGCCACAGTTGGCTTTCCAGTGATTCATCATATGCAGGGAGTAGGTTAAAGCATGATTTCAACAGGTCTCTTGTCTTTCCAGTACTTGGTTAGATAGGCTAAACACAGGAGAATTTGTGCTGGAGAGCGATGTTTTGGAAGGTTCAAATTCCTTCCTTCTATAGTTGCTAACTAAGGGCCCTATGAAGATGGAGGGCGGATTGCCCCCGCCGGGTCGGAGGTAGTCACCCCCGGTCTGGCGGGGGCAATGCACCCGCCATCCCTGTAGAAAAGACCCCGCCTTATTACAATGGCTGGGGGGTGCGCGGCAGACGGAAATACCGTCTGCAGCTTTTCCGCCCAGTCAACATGTCGACCGGGCGGAAAAGGGTTCAATATGGTGGCGGTGTCTGAAAGACATAGCCAGCCACATTAGAATGTGCATTTTTGAATGCCTTTCCATGGCCACGGAAAGGCTTGCAGAGTCTGCTTGGGAGCCTGTTGCAGGCCCCCATGGACTCCGGGGGGCGGGGGGTGCACATGGGGGGTACCTATGGTACCCCTCTGCCTTTCAAAGAACAAAGTGGCAGGCACCACGCGGTGCCTGTCACGTTGTGCTTTGAATAGCACAACATGCATTTTTAGCATTGCGGCGGGAGGTGCTTTCAGCACCGCCCGCCGCAATGTTAAAAATATAGGATGCGCCCGCCACTGTGGCGGGCGCATCCTAATTGTCCCCACGGCACCCCCGCCCTTATGGGGGGTGGTTCCTTTTACCATGAGGATGTCTGCCCGCCATCCTAATGATGCCCTAAGCGTTTATCCAATATATTGGAACCTCTTCCAAACAAGGCCTCTGATCCCTATGCTGGAATAGGCAGTAGATTGGCATGAATAACTTTCATTAAGGGTTCAAGAGAGGGGCCTACATTTGCTTAGAAAGCTTCTGGAATGCATGGAGTAAAGAAGCTGTCTTAGAATTTATGGACTCCTTTTAGGGACTAAAGTTCCATGATTATCCCAACCACTCCCAAGTACTTATATTCCAAAGCTGTTTTGATTTGGAGGTTGTTCAGGTACCACTGGCCTTGCTTTTTTATCTGTCTGCTCATTATCATTATTATCGTTTTCTCTGTGTGGAAGGCCCATTGTGTTTCGTGTAATTGTACAGTTTATCCAGAAGCCTTTGTACCCCACTTTAGCTTTAATTATTAAAAGGGCATTGTCTGTGTAGAGAAGACAGCTATTTACTTTGCCTCCGAGCCTTGGGGTATGGGCATTGACTTCTACGTCCATCAGGATGTCAGCCAGAAAGTTGTTCAAAAGCTATGGTGCTAAAAAACAACCTTGTTTTAAACCTGTCCAAGTTTGTACTTTACGGGTTAAAGAGCTGTGATCTCCTGGTGTAACTTGGAGCCAAGTATTTGAGTACAAAGTGACAATAGTCTTTAACACCTTCAGCGCGGCGCGAATTCTCGCGCTGCGCTGAAGGTTCTAATGAGCCAACGGGCTCATGACAGAACGGTTCCGTCATGAGCACAGGCCAACCGACGTTCATGATGGAACCGTTCCGTCATGAGCATCGAAGGGGTTAATAGGAGTGACAGGATGCTTCTGCCATAAAATGTCGTGGGGACTGAGTCAAATGGAGTTTGAAGTCTAAATAGTATAGATATACCCTGGATGTTTTTTTAACACTATGTAGGTCACCATAGCCAAGGCCAGAAGATTAGCAGTGGTTCTGATCCCCCAGTTTGATGTGGGGAGACAATATGGTGTTTATTTGCCTAGGACTCCAACTCACCAAGAAGAAGGCTTGCAAAAATGTTGGGCCTCATTGTCCAACACAGAGATTTGCTGATAGTTTCCCATGTCCGAGGTTTTTCCTCCTTTATATATTGGGTGGATTATTGTACCTCGCCAAAAATCTTTTCAGTAGCCGTTCAGTGATTACATAATGGGGCTAGAGTGTTGCCCCAAATTCAGTGTTGGCTTTTAAAAGTTATTGGGGTAGGCCATTTGGTCCCGGGGCCCTATCTCGCCGACCCCTGTTACTTACTTTGAGGACCTGTTTACTGGTGAAACCAGCAGTCTGTGTGTGTGGCAGGACATGTCATTCAGGGGTTTGTAAGTTTGTCTTTTCTGTGTCAAGCATTGTTTCTGAAGCTGAGGTTGCTACCACCCATTTATTTTCTGCTTTGGATAGTGTTTGTGCGGTTGCATGGGCACATTGCGACTCAAAGACGTGTACCACCCATTGGCGCAGCTCTGCTTGCATTGTTGATCACAGGGCATCCCGGGTCACTATTATTTAACATCTCCAAGAACTTTTTTGTGTTTCTTGACTTGCTAACATAGAGGAGGGACGCCCAGAAGTTATCATGTTCATCGCATCTAATAACTCATAATTCCTTTTTTCTAGACCTTCTGTATGGCTCCGCCTTTGTACCTAGGACCATGACTAAACTGTGACCCTGGGCAAAATATTTTAAAATATATTTTATTCTGCAATGGTCCAAATTAGGGTTCTTTAGTTTCCAAACTTTGGAGACACTAACAGATTTGCATTCAGTGTTTGTGATTTTTTTACGTTTGTGAGTTTGTGACTCATGCACTGTGCTGGGGCTTCTCTTAGGTAGGTCTTGAAGGCTACAAGTGAAACTCTCCAATATTCACATTCATGCACAGCTCAAAATACTCAAAAACTAGCACAATTAATAGTCATCAAAAAGATGAGTGGTTTACAAAAAGGCACCCTCATTGATTTTAATGAAGTTGTTGTCCAGGGAATTAAAAGCAAACAATGAGAGTGTGTCCTTTGCATAATGTCGCTTTGACCGGCCGCTGCATTATGTGTTGCGCTGTGATTTCTTGCCAGTGATTTTGCAGGCGGGTTGGCTGTGACCGAGGGCACCTCTGAAAGATATGTTGTGCGTCACAGCTTTATCCTAAGAGGGACATTAAGTACTTTCCGCTCTGAGACTCCATGCTTAAGAGGAGCCGGCAGTGATTAAATAATATCAGTGTTTAACTCTGAGCTTTATGTAAGAACTTGTCAAGTATAGTATTATATTCCTTGAGCAGGCTAAAAAATGTACTGCCTGGCTCCTAATAGACCAGGTGTATTTGAAGATTGCATGTCCACTCCCAGGGGCATCTTGGTGCATTTGGTTACGCAACTCAATGTACTCATTTTATCAATGTCAGAAGAAGGAGAGGCCGCGTGGGCCAGCTTGGATTTGAACCTGTGACCATTGGGTTAAATTTAAATTCATACACAGGCTGCATTAATCCAGAGAGCCAACAAGTGAAGTAAGCAACCATCAATGTGGTTGTCCACTGTTTGACTTCGCCTCATCGCAATCTAGCAAGAGTTTGAGTTCTAATACCAACAGTTTATAGTTTTGGTTTCACACTATATTTTTGGAACTAATACCTTTTTCCACCCATTCCACAAAAACCTGAAGCAATCAGAAGACTTGCTTTAAACTGATGATGTTTTCTTTTGATGCAAAGCATAAGGAACATCTCTATGGTCAACATAACCATACAGTTTAGTTCCTCACATTAATTTGGTTAAACGAAGGCCAGTAACCGAACTTGCCCAACACATGACATAAATTGAGGATCAGTAATATAAATATTAACCACTGTTGAGCATTCCAGATAGGATTGTGGTCAGTTGTCACTCCCATTCACAGAAACTGAACATGTGCAAATCAATCTCTGCCCACCTCAACCAGGGCTATTGAGCCCAAACTCCCCGGCCACATCAACAGTGACGTAGCTTGGCTGTCCTCCTGCAACTCTTTGGGCAGTAAATACGAGTTACACGTGGGAGTAATGCACCCCGCCCCCTCGAATTAACTGGTCCCCAGTACCACTGTACCTGAGAAACCACAAATAATCGCAGAAGCTTTTAGGCCCGGCCATTATGGACTTCACTGATGCAAGTCATTGAGACATAAAAGACTAAAATATATAGAGCCAACTGAGGAATAAAAACAACCCATAAAACTACAAATAGAGATTTGAAGTTTAGTCTGATTTTCCTTTTAAATTTTTGTTAGTTCGCTGGAAATCCGGGCTACATGCAGGTGTGCAAGTCAACTCCCAGGGTGTGCAGGAGCAGAGCAGGGGTGCTCATTCAGGTCCCTGGCTCCTGCCCTTTGGAACTCTATCCCAATCTCGGCTCGCCGCACCCAAAATCACTTGACTTTCAGGAACCAGATTAAAACCTGGCTATTCTCTTCCATCTAGCCGGGGATGTCTGTGTTGGGCACTTCTGCCCCGTGGCCTCCACATTTTAGGCATTTCCGGGCTGCCCTCCTTCTAGCAGCCTTTCACCTCCCATCTTTGTTGCCTGCTCCGCTAGCGCTGGGACACCCGGTTGCTGGGGTAGCCATGCACTATACAAGCCTTATTAACATAACATAACATAACTCCTGGAAATGTCCTGTGACATTTCACACAGCCTTCTAATTCCTCTGCACTAAAATCTACAGACGATGACAGGAGAATGAGTGAAGCCCATCCCAATCTTGAAAACACAAAATATCTTGTTATCTCTGCTGGGAAAGCATTTTTCAAAATGTGGGGGTGGGGAGGGTTCGTTCACTTTTGGGTGGAATAAATATCTGACCATTTTGTGGGTAGGAATGGCACGGGTGGAAGTTTGTGAATGCCCACAAACAAATATTTACAGATGTAACTACCATTTTGAATCAGGTTTATTGTTTTGCTTTATTGCAGGGGAGACAATGCCCAGCAATTCCGGCTGCACTTTCTGTTTTTTTGGGCAGGGGCCAAGACTGTTGTGCCTTTGTCTGAGCGCCTCTTTCCTTTTTCATTCATGCATGATGAGAGAGCGCAAACTGACCAAAATGTAGAAATACATCACACTTACACGTAGTAAGCACAAATCATGAAGAGAAATGCCATGAGTGCTGATAGTATCCAAAGTTATATTCTGAAATGTGTAGTTAATATAGAAGTTTAAATAGAAGTGGAACTAATACAGAAATGTGTGAAGTAATACAATTTTATTAAGCATGATTATTCCTGAATCCATGTTGTGTAGCTGCTAAAATGTAAGATGGCATACCAAACGTTGAAATGTGGTAGGCCTCAGGGCCTAAGCAAGGCGGGAGGGGGAAGGTGATTAAAATTCACAATATGGATTGCACTAATGTTTAGTATTAATGAGTAGGCTTTTTGATTTATAGATGTGTTTACTGAAATCAGTAGAATATGAGTACTAACATGATAATAATTAAAGAAGAAGTTGAATGCTATAAAATGTAGTAGAGCTGGAAAGCTTTAAATGTTGATTTATACGTATTAGTCTGGGTCGAAGAATGTTGCAATGCGGTTGGAAAACCATGAGAATTGGGATTAGGCTGCAGATGTCTGTCTGGAAGAGAAAAGGGGGTATTCAATTATTAATATAATGAATAGAAGCTTGTTCAAGAAATGGACCAGACATGGAGGAGGGTTCCGGAATGTTTAAGGGGTATCAGCGGGCCGGAGACGAGTCTGAGAAGCAAGGTCGACTCTAACCACAAGGCCTCATCATGGAAACAGCCAGAAGCTACACCACGTGAGGGGCGTCTCACGAGGGGCGTCCTAAATGTTGTTGTATTTTTGTATTAGGGACAGCACCCCTGGGGGGAGTTAGAGCAGACGCCTGAGGATCCTTTAGAGAGCGGATGGGTAGGCAGAGAGGGGCCATGATTGGAGAACTATAGGTTTTCACCAAGAGTTTGAGAGTGGGTGGCTTCCCTTGGGAGTCATTCACTGCTGACACCTTTGATAGGTTGAGACCTGGTTAAGTAGGGATACCATCTAGAACAGGGTAGGGAAAGCCTAACCTGTATTTTCCTTCCGCCTGTAAATGAGTGATAGATTTCAATATGTGTCTATGCTAACGGCACTATTGTTTTTAGAACTGGTATTGATAGTTTCCGTTGTTCGTCTGAGGGCTTTCAGAGAACACGTGTACGTAGTTGGGCCCGTGTATCTGGTGAATCTCATCTTGAGATGCTTGTACTTGCAACTTATAATAAATCTTTGAAAGCTAGAAGTTGTTTGTGATCCTTTGAAGCAGAGTCCATTACTGGGGGAACTAACTTGGTAAGAGATGCACTTTCTTTCCTCAATGACAGGCAATAAAGATTCAGTCGGCCAGACCGGGGTTTTAGATCGATAGTGATAAGGTATTGATCAAAATCTCAACCCTTCCAGTTGGTAGCTATAGAGAATGGTTGCCTTCTTGAGGAAGGTGATCTAGGCCAGGTTAGATTACCCCAAGCCCCCTAGAGACCGAGGATCGGAAGAACAGCCCGCGGAAGAAGGACCGGATGACGTGAGGCAGAAAAGCAGCAGTATCGGTCGAGAGTGAGTATAAAGGGTCATGCGTGTTAAGATTGCGGTGTTTTGTATTGTATCTATGTGTAATGTTTGGCGGAGTTGAATGACTGTAGAGAGACTGTGGAACAGGTTGTGAGCGCGCGCAACCGGTGGAAATCTTAGGCTCAAGGAGAGCTTAAGTGGTTCGGGTGTATCGGACACCCAGAAGTAATTGTTAACCAGGGTGAAGGGGGTCATGAGGTACCAGTGACCACCCGAAGGACCAGATAGGGGGAGTGAGTGCGCGAGTAACAGACGCTGGTCGGAAGTTACTGTGTGCGTAAAGAACCTATCAGGGTGACGACAGACATCTCGTCAGTTGTGTTGATAATTACAGATAGACTGTGGACGTACAGTCGAGGGAAGTGACCGCTTGGTCGGAAGTAGTCATTTTTCGGAGTATGAATGGGACGCATGCATGACCGCGAGGAGAGTTGAGAAAGGAGGGGTGCTGCTGCGAAGCGGAGACTAGTGACGTCAGAAGGTGCCGCGCTGGGATTGGCCGGCCGGTGAAAGACCGCGCTGCGATAGGCCAGCTAGCAAAGCCGCGCTAGGATTGGTGGATTGTCATCAGGAAGTAAACAGAGTATTTAAGCTGGAAATCTTGCGCATAATTATGAAGTGTTTTAAATGGTTAAAAGCGCTGTTTAAAAGAGAACGTAGGGGATCGTATGAAGGGGAAGAAGCCCCGCCGGAGGGTACGCCAGCTCATTACATGGGGGTAAATGTTGGGCTGCACACGATTCTGTGGATCTCAGAGTGGAGTAAGATGACAGATGGAAATGAGGAACTCACGTTCCCGAAGTACGGGACGTATAGATTAGAGGTGCTACACAGATTAAAAGCAATTATGACCTCTACGAGACCCTTGCCTAGACCAACACAGTTTGAAGCCCTCAATGCATGGATTAGGGCAGCGCATGAAAAGAACATGAACAGACGGCAGGAAAGAGTGAAACGCTCGGTAAGAGCAGTGCAGGATGCCAAGTGGGATGAGGATGCTAAAAGATGGAGGGCGCATAACATGGAAGTAAACAAATTGTATCCAGTGTTAGAGATGCCCGGAAATAAAAGCCCCCTAGAAGAGGATGACGAGAGCGAGACAGAGGATAGCCTGATAAACAGATTATTGACAGACAGGCCGCCTCCGTATAACAGAGCAGAAGGGGATGCCGAGAAAGGGGGGGGCAATGCAGGAGAGCATGGGCCACTTCCCAGTTCCGAATGGGATCCTGCTGCAAAGAAAGAACTGTCCCAGCCTAGCCAAGTGCAACAGGTGGTCGGGAGGTTTGTGGTGCAAAGAGCGCCAGAAATGGAGTGTGCCACATCCTACGCGTTACCTGATGCCCTACAAGTACCGGTTACCATAGGTCCTATAGTATCGGTATATGATCCAGACAGGGCTAGAGGGGAGGAACGAGTACGGAGGGACAGAGAAAGAGCAGAGATGGCAAGGAGGAATGATATGATCAACTCCTCAAGCCAGTTGCCGATACCAAGAGATTGGAGCACCCCAGTACCCACGGCAGGGGATCTGGGGGACATTAGATGGCCAGAGGATATGAGGGGATCAGGACGGAAATCCTTTCAGGAGTTAAATGAGTACATGAAGAAGTGGGATGAGGCAGTAGAGGCTCACAAGAACATCATAACTGCGGAAGCTGAAAGGGAAAGGCAGGACAGCAGAGCCCGGACTCACTGCGGGGCTGAAGAGAGCAGTCCGGAGTGGGACGGGAGGGAGAAAGACAGTAGGAGAGGCACCCATTGGGCCCGGAGTGGAGGTAGATCAGACCTGGAAAACGGAGGGGTGTCTCGCCCAATACGTAGTGATGAAGACAGAAGGGCTCGGGAGTACAGAGACAGCTTTAAGTGTATCCACTGCGTGCCAGACAATAGAGAACAGAGTGGGAGTTGCGAAAGGCCGCACCATAGTCCCTGTGATGACGGACATGAGCGCAGCCCAGGGAATATGGGAAACCAAGAAGGATCGTATCAGATACTGAGTGATACAAGGCCAAGAGGGGATGGGGACCGAAGGGAGAATAACAGGGAGTCCTACTGTGAGAAAAGAGGAGAGAACGGACAGAGTAAGGTAGGGGGTAACAGGCCTGTGTTCCATCACCTTCCAAGATCGGATGGCCGAGCTTGGGATCTGGAGAGATGGGAACAAGAGAGAGCACTCCCCAACTCTCCCGAACCCAAACGAAGGGCCCGGAGTTGGGATGGGAGAGACACCTGTGAACCTCCCTCGAAGGAGATATTACGAGCAGAAATAAAAGCCAAAAGGCTCGATGTCTCCAGCTTAAAGTCAGATCTGGATGACATGGTAGATGGTACCCTGCCCTTAGAAAGAATAGACATGTATGAGCAGGGTGAAATTCTGTTCATGGCAAAGGACGTAACTCGAAAGGCGAGAGCAACCCATGAGAAATTAGTGGAACTAGCAGGCAAGTACATGGTAGACCTGTCAAGAACCAAAGCCTTACAGGGCGACCACAGGCTACATTACACAGACCGAGACCTAGATGAGAGGCGAACCATCGGATTGAAAACACACATAAGGGAACTGATCACTGGAATAAGGACATGGAGGGCCCTAGATAAGTGGGAAGAGAGGTGGTCCAAGAGAGGGACCGTCAGGAGAAGCACACTTATGATGACTCCAGGAGGACAGCAGGGAGTAGAGACATACCCTTTGAGGGAAGTCGCAAATGGGACCTATGTCCACGTCCCTTGGAGTAGGGGGGATTTAGCTGCTTTTACCACCTCTTTCCCCAAATTGCGGGAAAACCCAGTGGAGTGGTATAAGCAAGTTGAGAGATTCGTAAAAATCTCAAAGGTCTTATGGATAGATTTGAACACGCTGTTTGACATAGTAGTGCCAGGAGATTTGTGGACCGCATGCAAGGTTAGTGCTGAGTGGCCCACCATAGAGCCAGAGAGAGATGCTAAGACTAATGGGCCGTCCGAGAGTGTGATGGCAAAGTTCGAGAGAGTAATGACTTGGCTGAAAGATAAAGTGCCAATGCAAGACATAGATTGGGTAAAAATTGACCGAACCAGACAGGAACCCAAAGAGACAGTTCACGAATACTATGAGAGATTGCTGAAGGCGTTCAAACAGTATAGCGGTCTGGATGTAATGGATCCAAAGGACATAGGGCAGTTTGTGTCCAAATTCGTCTTGGGTCTGAGACCGGATATTAGTTTAATGATACAGCAACACTTGATCTGTTGGCAAAATAAACCCCTAGACGAAATATTGAGGTATGCCAGGTACTGCTGTGATGAAATAGACTCCAAGGCTAAGAAGTTAAAGGAGAAACTGATGGTGGTACAGATGCAGGCAGCAGGGAAGGGGGGACAGCAGCAACAGCAACCAGGAACAGGTACTGGAGGAAAGAAACAGTACAGTCAGAACAAGGACAATGGGGAGAGCTCCACCTTTAGGCCCAGGATAGATATAACTGCCTTAAAGAAAACAACTAGGTGCCACCAGTGTAACGAGGTGGGACATTGGAAACGCGAGTGTCCCTATAATGTGGAGATAGGAGACGAAGAGGTAGAAGAGGAAGCGACCCAGAGTGCGCCTGCAAGAGGGGTAACGCAGTACCAGGGAAAGGTGCTCAAAGGGGGGGGGCCACCTCCCCGAGCTCAGTTCCCACAGCCACCCAGATTAGGGACTATGGGTAAGACCTATAGACAGATGCCCCTGTTTGTCGGGGGAGAGGAATGCTATTATGTGGACCCACTAACGGGACAGAGGGTGGAAAGGGATGACTGCACCCTCGGGGCAGCTCTGGAGGTAGATCAGAGGGGACCCTATGTTGAGGCCGAAGTGGCAGGGTTCCCCACGACATTTCTAGTGGACACAGGAGCCACCAGATCCACGATCAGGTCAGCCGCCGTGCCAGGCCTGCCTATGTCTGGAGAGACCATACAAGTGGTGGGGGTCGCTAACAGAAGAATGACCAGTCCTCTGACGGAACCCGTACAGGTGAAAATAGGGAAGTACAGTGATGAGCACCAGTTTGTGGTTTGCGATTCTAGTCCTGTATGTCTGCTAGGAAGAGACCTTTTGTGCAAGTTAAATTGCACCATATATTGCACACCACAGGGTGTGGAGGTATTGACTAATGATGATGATGCTGACTTTAAAGTCGCCAATTCCAGAATATGTGTGGAACTGTATCCCACTTTGACAGTAGACGAGCTCCCCTGGGATCTGAGAGAGACCGTTGCTCCAGAAGTATGGGATTTCACTGGGGAAGAGATTGGGTTGGTGAAAGGGGTAGACCCAGTGAAAATCGTAGTGAAACCACATGCTGAGTTCCCAAGAACCCCTCAGTACAAATTGACCCCAGAAACGATTGCAGGCATACAACCCGTGATTGAGTCCATGATTAAGCAGGGAATACTGAAGGAAATCGTGGGTAGTCCATGTAACTCCCCGATTATGGGTCTGCAGAAACCAAATGGGAAATTCCGGATAGTGCAGGACCTCAGAAAGATTAATAACATAGTCGTTTCGTGTTGTCCAGTGGTACCAAATCCATCAGTGATACTGTTTCAGATACCGTTCCAAGCAGAATGGTTCACTGTAATTGATCTTTGCCAGGCTTTCTTTTCGATCCCTTTGGACGAAGAAAGCCATTTTCTTTTTGCATTTAAGCTGGAAGGTCGCGTCCTAACATGGTGTCGTATTCCTCAGGGGTATACAGAGAGCCCATCGATCTTCAACCAGCTCCTGAAGAGAAATCTTGAAAGTCTAGTACTGCCCCAGAGGTCAGTTCTGGTCCAGTACATAGACGACCTCCTTGTGGCGTCAGAGACAGAGGAAGCTTGCAGGGAAGACTCTATTGCTTTGTTAAACCATCTAGCCGAAAATGGGCATAAGGTGTCCCCGGGAAAATTGCAGTACTGCCTGACAGAGGTACAGTACTTGGGACACAGAATTGAGAAGGGGAAACGGAAGGTGTCACCAGACAGGATAGAGGCCATCATGAAGATGAATGCGCCTAAAACGCAGAGAGAAGTCAGGATGTTTCTAGGAATGGTGGGATATTGCCGACAGTGGATCGCAAACTTTTCACTGAAAGCAAAGCCCTTACAAAAACTGACGCACAAGGAGGTGAGTGATCCGGTACCATGGGACAAAGACTGTTTGATGGCGTTCCTGCAGCTGAGAGAGGACTTGTGTCGTGCTCCGGCTCTGGGAATGCCAGATTACGATAAACCATTCTTGCTCTACTGTTGTGAGAGAGAGGGATGTGCGCTGTCTGTGTTAGTCCAAATTCATGGGAATGCCCGTAGACCAGTCGCGTATTTCTCAGCTACTTTAGACCCAGTAGCCGCAGCGTTGCCCGGATGTCTCAAATCCGTTGCTGCAACAGGTGTCAGCATCGAGAGATGTGAGAATATTGTAATGGGGCACCCCTTAGAGGTGCATGTGCCCCACTCTGTTGAATTGTTGATGACCAGGACTAAAACTCAGCATCTGACGAATAGCAGGCTCACGCGCTATGAGCAAGTCATTCTTGCTGCAGAGAACGTGACCCTCAGGAGATGCTCTGTTTTAAATCCTGCTACCTTAATGCCACTTCCAAATGATATTGAGGATGATGAAGAATGTACAGACCATGACTGCCTCGATGTGACTGAACTATGCACCAAACCAAGACCCGACATCGTAGATGAGCCACTGACCGACCCCGATGAAATTTTCTTTGTCGATGGCTCATGTGTAAGAGACGAAGTTGGGCAGTTAAGAGCAGCTTACGCTGTTTGTACAATTACTGGAGTAGTGGAAGCTGGATGCCTGGAAGGAGTACACTCCGCTCAGGTAGCCGAGATTATTGCCCTGACGCGTGCCTGCCTGGCAAGCAATCAAATCCGAGTCACCATATACACTGACAGTCAATATGGTTACGGGGTAGTTCATGATTACGGGCAGTTATGGTCTCAAAGAGGTTTCATGACCTCTTCAGGCTCTCCCATTCGCAATGGAGAGTTTGTGCGCCTGTTGTTAGAGGCATTGCAATGTCCAGCAGGTATCGCAGTTGTGAAATGCACCGCACATACCAGAAATATGGACTTCGTGTCACAAGGCAATAGATATGCCGACGAAGTCGCACGGTATTGCGCGGAAACAGGGTATTCTTTCACCGAGGTGGAAGTGGGTGGAATAAATGTAAGGACTGAATTAGCTATGATATTGGAAACTGTTGATACTTGGGACGAACTGAAGGAGATGCAAGAAAATGCTCCTGATTGTGAAAAAGAAACATGGCAAAAGGCAGGATGTGTAGTGGGGGAGACCCATTTCTGGGTTTCAGCAGATGGCAGAGCAGTGTTGCCCAATGAGATGGTGAGCCCAATGGCCCGACAAATACATGGTCCTGTCCACCTAGGAAGAGATGCTATGCTGAGAGTGTTTAGACAGACCTGGTACAACCCCAAGTTCAGAGTAGCAGCCGAAGCAGTGTGCCAGCGTTGTGTGACGTGCCAGCAGTTGAATGTAGGGAAGAAGACACCAGTTGCACTGAGCCACATAGGGAGGTCAGGAGGTCCATTCAACCGAATGCAGATAGATTTTATTGAAATGCCAAGGTGCAGCCGCCTCCGTTATATCTTGGTGGTTGTTTGCGTTTTCTCCAGATGGGTTGAGGCATATCCTACACGCAGGTGCGACACCCTCACAGTAGCTAAGATATTGCTCAGGGAGCTTATCCCGCGCTTCGGGGTGCCGGCCTCTTTGGAATCAGATAGGGGAACGCATTTCAACAGCTCGCTTGTGAAAATGATTTGTGCAGCTTTGAATATAGACCAAAAACTGCATTGCAGTTATCGACCAGAGGCTTCAGGAATTGTGGAGCAAATAAATGGCACCATCAAGGCCAGAATTGCGAAGGTGTGTTCATCAACATCCTTGAGTTGGCCTGATGCGCTGCCATTGGTCCTTATGAGCCTCCGTAGTACCCCGGATAGGAGAACTGGTTTGTCTCCTCATGAGGTACTGATGGGAAGAGCAATGAGGTTACCTTCTGTCCCAACTGCTGCATTGATTAGCATCACAGATGATATGATCCTGGACTATTGTAAGGGGCTGTCTGACGCCATTCATTCTGTGTCCCTTCAGGTGCAGGCTGCCGAGGTACCATCGTGCCAGGACCCTTGTCATGACTTGCTTCCTGGGGACTGGGTCCTGGTGAAGAAGCACGTGAGAAGCAGCTGCTTGGATGTTCGTTGGCGTGGGCCCTTCCAGATCATCCTGACCACAAACACAGCCGTGAAAGTGGGAGGCCTGCCCAATTGGATCCACGCGTCGCACACGCGGAGGGTTCCAGCACCTCTGATAGAAACAGCTCCTCTCTCGGATAGACGTCCAGCAGCGGACCGAGAAGCCATAGAGGGGGCTAGCCAAGCTGTAGAGGTGCCAGCGGAAGCAGGGAACGAGTCTGACCAAGCTGAGGACGGTCAGTACAACAGCGAAACAGACAACGCTACTGAAGGGGAAAGTAGCTGGGAGTACGAGTCAGACACTGACAGGTCTGACAGAGAGCGTGAACCAACGAGAAGAAGACGGAGTAGAAGGGTACGCGGAGAAGCTGATTGGCCGCAGAGAAGGAGCTCTAGCCTAAGGTCAACTCTGGAGAGAACCCTTCCTCCGATATCAGAAGACTCAGACCCAGAAGACGGTGCTCAGGGCGCTGAAGCACCGGAGTTGAGGAGGTCAAGAAGAGTGCGGGTGCCTAACAGAAGATACTCCACCCCTGAGTGGACATATCTGGCGACAGATGGCTTCGAAACCAGTGACAGGGAGGATCCGAGCGGTGGTGGTGTCCAGTTCTGAGCCCATCGTGACAGTGGAGATAAGATTGTTAGTGCCCGGTGTCGAACAGGAAGGGTCACTGACATTCATGCTTCCCCGTCCTCCCCGCCTCAGCAAGATAAAGGACATGTTTCTCACAGAATTGCAATTCCCTGATTTTGGTACAAAGATATCAGCCGCAGAAGAGCACAATCTTCGTCTGGAAATATTGAATTTTGCTGTCGAAGCTGCAGGCGAGCGCCTGATAGTGGATGCTTAAAAAGACTTTGTAAATAAGCGTGAAGAAAAGAAGATTACCTAGCGCCTAGGAAGCAGAGAATCTTAGGGACTTTCCCTGAGTGGATGGAGAAGGGCTAGGGTTGTCTATATTGGACTAAAAGGAACTTTGGCGGAAAAGGTTGTCAGCTTCCAGTTGCGTGGTTCTCAAGACAAAAGGAGTAAAGAGACTGTAAAGGAAGGAAAGAAAGAAAGGAACTTTGTGCAGAGTTACGAGAGAGCCACACTATCTGACGAAATGGAGGCTGGTACCCAGAACCGCAGAGCGAAATGTATAATAGGTACACTAATAGTAGGAGTGATAATATTAATAGCTTTAGTAGTAACAGTCTCCTATGTAAAGGGACGTGAGGAAGAGGCGAAGGTAACTGATGTGAAATCTGTAGAGGCGCTTACACCCACCGTTGCGGGTGGGAAAGGGGAAAACACACAAGAGAAAGCGTTATTAGCTGCAGAAGCCCGCAGGTTACACGTAGATGAGTCCCAAGGTGACTTTAGGTCAAATGCTTATGCAAAATTATTGTATGAATATGTGGATGCCATGGAGGTCAAGGACTGCTATGTCTGCATGCAGTTGCCGGCGTCTGTAGATGAAGGCATTCGTTATCATCACCTCCCGCTGACATATGGCATTACATGTAGCTTATTGCTTAGTATATTTTATGGGAGAGATAGTTTTGAATACTATTTCTCCAATTATGACTCAGTGCTACCAGAAGTCCCAAATTATAAGCAGATGAACAAATGGGACTACTGGAAGAGTGAAGACAGATTGGCCAAGTTCTTCATTCCTTGGATTACATTAGACACTTCACATGCCCGCAGAAATAATCTGACATGCAAGGTGTCGGAAGTTGAGAAAAAGTTCATAGGGCAGGTGGATGATCGAAACAGGAGGCAAAGGATTTTGAAAAAATCAGGACAAGGGACAACGGATTGGACCGATGAAGAAAGGGTACACAAAAGAAAGGGTAGTAGTGGTCCAATAGCTTTAGATAGAACGCAGAGAGGAAAGTTATGTCTTCACAGAGCCAAAACGTATTATGAAAATGTATACGTGGGAGAAGTTAGCTGTGAACATGCTTTCAATTTAGAGTACTACACCAAGGACTTCCTGAAGGGAATGCAAGTGATTCCAAATGTATATTTCGTATGTGGAAGAAATGCTTACGTGAAGCTACCTGATAATTGGTATGGTTCATGTTACTTGGCAATCATCTTCCCTAAAATTACCATGCCCAAGACTTAGAGATCATCGAGGGCAAGACATCATCGAGGGGAAGGAGAGATGTAGGAGGTGTAGAAATGGTTGGAGATGTCTTTGGAGCTGTGTTCCCTTTTCTAGGATTAATTCTTAATGATGTTAAAATTAGACGACTAGCAACAGTCGTAGACAGGTTGTCTGCCAGTACTGCTCAGTCCTTAATGCTGGTAGAAGGAGAGATGCAATCGATAAGGGCTATGGTTCTTCAGAACCGTCTTGCCTTAGATGTCCTATTAGCAAAAGAGGGCGGAGTCTGTAAGGCTTTGAAGGTCCAAGAATGTTGTACTTACATTCCAGACAATTCGAAGCCCCTTGAAAAGGTTATTAGGAACATAACTGATATTCACAAGGAGATCGAAGACCTGAGCAGAGAAAATGTCTGGGAAAAGGTGGGCCAAGGGATAAGTGACGCTGGAGGTTGGCTCACCACCTTAGGCAAAAGTTTTGTGTGGAAAATACTAAAACCTATCATCATAATCTTGATCTGTGGGATCGTGTTGTGGGGATTGGTGAGGGTATTCAAATGGTACAGATCAAAAAGGTCAGAGAGAGCTCAGAGAAAACGGCTGCAGAGATTGGCTGCCATACAAGATAGTCAGTACCGGAGTCTGAGGGCTCTAGAAACGCAGAAACGAGTTATGCTAGCAATCACTGCAGTTTAAATGTTAATGATGACCCCGAGAGGTCATCAAAGGGGGGAACTGAGAGAGCGCAAACTGACCAAAATGTAGAAATACATCACACTTACACGTAGTAAGCACAAATCATGAAGAGAAATGCCATGAGTGCTGATAGTATCCAAAGTTATATTCTGAAATGTGTAGTTAATATAGAAGTTTAAATAGAAGTGGAACTAATACAGAAATGTATGAAGTAATACAATTTTATTAAGCATGATTATTCCTGAATCCATGTTGTGTAGCTGCTAAAATGTAAGATGGCATACCAAACGTTGAAATGTGGTAGGCCTCAGGGCCTAAGCAAGGCGGGAGGGGGAAGGTGATTAAAATTCACAATATGGATTGCACTAATGTTTAGTATTAATGAGTAGGCTTTTTGATTTATAGATGTGTTTACTGAAATCAGTAGAATATGAGTACTAACATGATAATAATTAAAGAAGAAGTTGAATGCTATAAAATGTAGTAGAGCTGGAAAGCTTTAAATGTTGATTTATACGTATTAGTCTGGGTCGAAGAATGTTGCAATGCGGTTGGAAAACCATGAGAATTGGGATTAGGCTGCAGATGTCTGTCTGGAAGAGAAAAGGGGGTATTCAATTATTAATATAATGAATAGAAGCTTGTTCAAGAAATGGACCAGACATGGAGGAGGGTTCCGGAATGTTTAAGGGGTATCAGCGGGCCGGAGACGAGTCTGAGAAGCAAGGTCGACTCTAACCACAAGGCCTCATCATGGAAACAGCCAGAAGCTACACCACGTGAGGGGCGTCTCACGAGGGGCGTCCTAAATGTTGTTGTATTTTTGTATTAGGGACAGCACCCCTGGGGGGAGTTAGAGCCGACGCCTGAGGATCCTTTAGAGAGCGGATGGGTAGGCAGAGAGGGGCCATGATTGGAGAACTATAGGTTTTCACCAAGAGTTTGAGAGTGGGTGGCTTCCCTTGGGAGTCATTCACTGCTGACACCTTTGATAGGTTGAGACCTGGTTAAGTAGGGATACCATCTAGAACAGGGTAGGGAAAGCCTAACCTGTATTTTCCTTCCGCCTGTAAATGAGTGATAGATTTCAATATGTGTCTATGCTAACGGCACTATTGTTTTTAGAACTGGTATTGATAGTTTCCGTTGTTCGTCTGAGGGCTTTCAGAGAACACGTGTACGTAGTTGGGCCCGTGTATCTGGTGAATCTCATCTTGAGATGCTTGTACTTGCAACTTATAATAAATCTTTGAAAGCTAGAAGTTGTTTGTGATCCTTTGAAGCAGAGTCCATTACTGGGGGAACTAACTTGGTAAGAGATGCACTTTCTTTCCTCAATGACAGGCAATAAAGATTCAGTCGGCCAGACCGGGGTTTTAGATCGATAGTGATAAGGTATTGATCAAAATCTCAACCCTTCCAATGATATGAAAGCCTCAAAGAAAGCTGAGGTCCAGCAGGGGCCCTGTGATGTTCATGTTCATTTGTTAACCCTTTCACATTTTGTGCTGCTCTTCGTAACAAGCACATCAATGGGGAATGTTCTTCTGTTAAAAAGTCGTTGATGGCTGCAGAGTTAGTTTCTCAATCTTGTCGTGTTAGTGTTATCTCTATTCCGTGTGGCTGTTTCATGTACAGGGTTTTATTTTTAGAGTTTTATATAGCACGAACTAGACCTGAGACATCGGGTATCAGAGCGCTTTACATGAGCACCATTTTTGTTACAGATAGACGCATTCATTTTTGTTTTTTTGTTTGTTAGGCGCAGGGAGAGTAACAGCCCGATTCATGAAACAAAATTGCGCTCGCAAAGGCCGAGATTCTGAGAATCTGGCCCTTTGCGAGTGCGATTTTTGCATGCAAAATCGCGATTTGCGAAATCGCATATTTGCGAGGAATTGGATTTAAGGAATCTCTAATAGAGATTCCTTAAATGCAATTCATCAACCAATTTGAAACTGCGAATTCGCAATATTTGGTCACTATTTACCACGAAGTCTGACTTCGTGGTAAATTGCGAAAAAATAGAAAAAAGCACTTCAGTGCATTTTTCTCTTTTGCATGTTACACACACACATGTCCTTTGGACATGTGTGTGCACAACACCTGTGTATATTTGAATTTCAGGGGTGCTACAGGGTGTCCTTTGGACACACCTGGCACCCTTGAAATCGCTATCTTATTTGCGATTAGTTAATTGCTAATCGCAAATAAGGAATACTCCCCATTCATTCCTATGGGCCTTTAGGCCCATAGGAATGAATGGGGAGTTATTCCTTATTTGCGATTAGCAATTTGCTAATCGCAAATAAGGAATGTGTATGAATCGCATTTAATTTTGGGATTCCTACATGAATCCCGTTTTGCGAG
Source organism: Lissotriton vulgaris (assembly GCF_964263255.1). Taxonomy (NCBI): domain Eukaryota; kingdom Metazoa; phylum Chordata; class Amphibia; order Caudata; family Salamandridae; genus Lissotriton; species Lissotriton vulgaris. The sequence goes on from NC_141685.1 coordinate 1,478,221,947, forward strand.
TCTGTAAAAGCGATCCCTTATGAATCGCTATTAAAGACTCGCAAAACGGGTCTTTGATGAATCTACCTGTAAGTGATTTGCCCAGAATCGCAGGGTGTTGAGCATCGTTGCCGAGACTCGAACCCTGTTCCTCAGCTTCAAGGTCGACCACTCTAGCCGTAAGGCTACAGTGGAGCAACACACACCTTTAGAAGAATGTACAACAGCAGCCCTGCTACCAGAAGGCTGGCTCCCATACGCTGGTGTCAGAGGGTAATTAACTTACAATGACCTTTTAGCCGGTGACCGCTCCATTAATGCTGCTTATATGGATTCCCTGGACTCTCTGTTATGATGATGAATTCAGTAATGCACACACAGCCAACTGGGTTAGTGGCCAATACTTCATTTCACACGGGCCATCGAGCAGAACCTCTGTAATTATGACTTCAATCACAACTGATGAGCAATTTATTTGAACGGGTGACCCATTGATTTGACTGGTTCTTTTTATAAACAAGGAAAAACTGGCAACGTCAAGTATGTACACAAAGATTAAGTGGAGTTAGATTCAAAATAAAAAAGGCAAATAGCAGAATATCTCACCAACCTTAGCATCTGCTGAGTCTAAGCTCAGGGGCTCTATTTATCACCAGCTCTGAAAGTGTGTTTCACATTGGTGCCTTGATTTAGTACTTTCATCTGCTACAAGCAGTCCTGGGAGAAGAAATGTGTATCAACCAAAGGAAAATAATTTAGACACCTACATTTGTGTCTATTAGTGTTCTTCAACGGGCGGTCCAGTGAATGATGTCACAATAGGTTTCAAAGCCCAAGTGCACCTCACTAAAAATAAGGGACATTCAGGTATGCCTATTGGCAGAAATTCAGAACTGGGTAAAGATACCTGCTCTATTTCTCAACATTGGCTGACCACTTTAATTCCAAAAGGTGTTTCTCCCTGGGCAAACAAACATGCTCACCATCTAAGCAGAACTCATTGACTTGATGAGGCTGACATTGCAGCCAGTTGAAAATGCCCATCAAATGTTTTCTTTGCCATTGAGGCAATTACAACAAACAGGGGCCACCCTTCTCCCCAGAAACAGGGGTTGGTAAACAATATTAAAGCTACAATGTCTCAGTGGAAAAAACTTTTTAAAACCAAAGATTCTCTCATAGCACAATAAATATATGTAACAAAATAATAATAATAATAATAATAAGGTACCCATAGTAAATATATGAAAAAAATTATAATTGCAAATTGTTCAAAATAAAATATCCTATAAAACATTGAACTAGTGCTCATACAGTTACACAAAACATATAACATGCAGAAGATTACTGTGTAAACAAAAAACAATGGCAGAGGATGAATTTAATACAAAACAAAATCCATTAATGACAGAACAGAATACAATATATGCTCCCTCATAATTCACCAAAGAAAAGCATCAACAGCATTTCAACCTCCATTAATTCAATAGTCCATGGCCAGGTTATGGAACACAAAGAGCAACCATCAGAATCATTTTCAAAAGACAAGATTGGGTCCACCAAGCAAGTGAATCCTAAATGCAATAGTGAAGGAACCCAGGTAAGGATCAACTCAATTACACCTAGTATATGAAATATGTCCCACCAATTTAACAAAAATTTCTCCAATACGCAGTCAGCGCCCCACGAAACACTGAATCATCAATTACTTCTATCCGGCAAAATACTAAAGAGATAAATCAAATTAGCCAGGCGGCACGAATCAGCCCCACTGTCCCGAAGGATCAGTCATCCTATCTCATGCGCATCTAAAAGTGAATTGACGTTGAGGCATTTCCAGTAGGGCCAGAGGCAGTGTTTAATTTATGCTGATTGTTATAGGTGGTGGTCAACGACCCTTCTTCATGGGGACCGGGATTTATTTTAATCACCAAACTTTCACTCACACCAAGCAAGAGAATAGCAGAAAAGACAGGCAGAAGGAGGTAGATAAAGATGACAAACAGTGTCAAAAGGGATAAGTAGGAATGTTAAATGGCCACCAAGATTGAGATAAAGACACAGAACGCTTAGAGTAAGGGAAGAAGAAGTAGAATCAAGTCTAGGAAGCCATGGTATTCTGCAACTAGGCATTCAGCAGTGCCAACATTAACTCACAAGAAAAACCTTGTGCCCTTGCATTTTTTGCTTTCCAAGTTAAACGGCAGGGGGAGTTTGGGGGGTATTTGACCTGTGAATAAATGCAGTGCTGCATTACTGCCCGAGCTGAATAAAAGTGAGGGGAGGTGTTGTTGTCAGTGTCGGCTCCTCCGCTAAGACAGAGAGCGTCGCCCCACTGCTATTTCAGCAGGCCAGAATTACCGAATCTACACATTACGATTTCAAGCCCCAGAAACGGGGAATCACATGTGGGACGTGTAGGGTGGTTTACCACATAGCACCCCTGATTTCAGAGCGTTTACAGCTGACATTTGTCACCAGCTCTGAGGAGATGTAAAATGCCAGGAGAACGGCATGGCGTGTGACAGGTGCGTTTCAGCATCGGCTAAACCCGGGTCGGGTAGTCCCACACTTGGTAATTCCAGGAGTGGAAAACCAAACCACCCAGAATTGGCCAGAGTGGTATGTCGAGGCTGAACTGCTCTGGTCAACACACCAAGAGGGCCCAAAATGCCCTAGGTCACTCCTCAAACACTCCAAGGGGTGCACACCAGTGTGGATTATATTTAGACTTCATTGAATCACGTGCAATTTGCACTTGCAAACATTCGCCTTTCTACAGAAGCAAATCTAACATATTTGGAAAAAATATTTGTTAACTGCCCGGAGTACCCTTATGTTTTGAAATTAAACTCTTGCTCAAAACAAAATATGCAATTTCGAGTAGGCAAGAAATGCAAGTGGTTTAGCTAGAAATGCATATTGAGGAATCCATTGTCTGCAGTATGAGGTGAGGCCTATAAAGGCCCGCACTTCCTTTGCCTCACCTCATACTGCAGACAATGGATTCCTCAATATGCATTTCTAGCTAAACCACTCATCCAGTTAACGACACAGGAGGCAGCAACTTCGCCTGCCCTCCTCCCGCACTTCCTTTTGTGTCTGGGGTCGTGGCATGTTTACAATTAACTGAATGCGATCGGGAGTGAGCTGTCTCCCCACTTACGTAAATAATTAATTTACTCTCTTAATTTCTATGCAGGTAAGTACTTAATCAATAATAACTCAGATCGGAAGAAAAAAACAGAGTCCGTGGTGTTAGAGTTCTTAAGGGTTTTATTCCTCAGAAAGGAATGGTCATGACCAAGATATCGGATTCTGAACACCACAGGGGTGTCAGAAGGGATAGATGAGCGCGCTGCAGTTTATTAACAATACATAGCTTATATACTTAATTCACATCATAAGTAATAGTGCAGGAGGCGTAACAGTTGAGAGAAGACAAGATAACAGTATACACGTGGTACTAGTACGTAATCAGAAGGCGTGAACTGAAGGTGTGTGCTAGAAACGTCACAGATGGGTGACGCGAGGGGGTGGCACTAAGCAGAAATGTGGCAATGTCAGCAGAAATCGGAAGCTTGGATGCGCGCGCAGCTGCATGACGTGTGATTGACGGGGTGCAGGGGACTTGACATTTACACTGACGGAAAAGAGACAGAAGTCTGGCATGTCAGATCAACTTGTACTTCTATCATATCTGATATCTGATGTTTAGGAACCATATTATCTGGGTGGAAAGGTCTCTAGGGCAGAAGCTATTCTATGCTAACTGTGGATGCGTGTATAAGCGCCTAAGTGTCTGCATGAGAAGCGTAGGGGCACGGGGGCACGGGGCCTTCCATGGGAGCATGGTAACAGAGGCTATGAATTACTTGCACGGAGACGGGTCGGCCCTTTGGCTCTGCAGCTGAGGAGGATGTTTACTGAAGCTAGTAGGCAGGAATGCATTCTCGAGGAGCGGAACAGATAACTCGAAGGTTATAGTCAGTCTTGGCAGAAAACAGGCTGAGCTGAGCGCGAGGGGCCGCGCTGGAAGTAAGTCAGAGTTCACGGGTACAGAGGCAGCCTGGGCAGAGGCTGTCATAGTCAGAAGCCAGAGAAAGAGGCTCGTTGGCAGAAATTCAGGGCCTACTCTGTCAGAGCAGGAAAACATGTAGAGTACACTACAAAAAGACGTTGGCATAGCATACTTAGAAACGGACTATTTAACCCATTCAGGGTGGGTCTGAAAGAGGACAAGTTAACGTTGGACGCAAATGTATTTGCGTCTTCATAGCTGGCACAGGAGGGAAGTTACATGCACTTTAAGCTGGTACATGGAGTCGGTGGGGTACGCGCTAGGGAACATAACATGACCATGAAATTTATATTTCCTCATTCCCTCCTTGTTCCCTACGGACCCTTCATGATATATCGATCCTCATGAATCGATCAGTTTGTTCTTGTAACATCATTTGTTCTTCTTTCTTTCTTTTACGTTTTGAGAAAAAACTGGAATGTTCAATACAAGAGGTGGCACACAGTCCACAAATCGCTGGCCCACACTGTAGGCACAGGCAGCAACTGAATACTAGGACTAGGCCAATGCCTAGGAAGGATAGGATCTTCCATCCCCAAGCGGTTAACGTTGTCCAGAACCAACCGGACCAAGTCCAGGTGCCTGGATTCTGATGTATCTGATTTGCAATTTTATGGAGACGTGTAATAGCTTGATATACAGATGGTGCGTTTTGTGGTATGAAAACACAGCAACTTGACCCGATGACCTTACAAGCTCCGCCTCTATCTGCCAAGATGACGTCAATAACAAGACGGTTCTGAAGGACAACAACCCGCATGGCGGACTGTTCTTCTGTTAGGTTACCTAAGGCGGAGGCAGTTTCATTCACTACTGCTTCAAGCGTTCTAGTTAATCTGCGTATTAATTTACTATTCTGAACAGGTCCTAAAAAGAAAAAGAATCCTTTATTAAAATCGGTGTACTGTTCCCATGCCGTTTCTGTGTAGTCGACAAGTGGGATATCTCTTCTGGGTCTATTCTTTACTAGATTGGTATTTCTATGGTAATCAGGGGGAGCTAGGAAAACAGGTGGCAGAAGGAATGCAATGTAACAGGCACCATCCCAATCTGGAGGTAGACGTATGTATGCGGTATGACCACAAACAAAGTAAGAATGACGAATAGCTTTAAAGGACGATTTTCCATGATCGCTGAATTCGACCACAGTAGTGCATTTACTATGACCTAAGTGTACTGAACCTTTCTTCCTGATACATAATTCGCCAGTGACTGGCAATACTGACATAGTGGGTATAACAGGTGCGGCTTCGGATTCAACAGTAAGAATCATAAGGCTAATTGTATAGTTACCTAATCCATACACTTCATTTTCTAGATCAGTTCCTATTCTAGTGGGGAGTCCCTCCATATCTGGGTAACAAACGTCGAGCAGGACCAAGTTCAGGTTTCCCCAAACCCAACCCCCATCGAAAACAGCGATATCAGGATCTAAGGAATTAATTATTTTAAACCATGCACCGCAGGAGCCATTGTGAGTGAACGGGTACGGAAAGAGGGGCAGAGCTCCCTTGTAATTCTGGTAGGGAGGGAGTCGGCCACATATCCAGCAGTCTGTAGCATTGTTAGTTTGATGGGAATGGTGTAACATACTGATGAACGTGTTGTTGCGCAGCGCAAGTCTGTAGGAAAGTTCGTGTGGAGGTAACTTGCTAAAAGTGTGTTCAGCAGAGACATTGTAAACAGATTGTTCACGCTTGAAGATAGGGTAGTAGATAGGTAAAAGGACGCTAGCAACAATAATTAAAATACTCAGAATAAACATGATTAATAGTGTCACTATACAGTGACTACGGAGCGATTTACAGTATACATGTTTCTTAATTCGCCTCTCTCTCTCTCTATCTCGATCTAGGGGATACATGTCAGAAACTATTTAACCGATTCACCTAGGGGAGGACTTAAACAATTAAACTGTCTGACTTGCTAGATCGGAGTTTCATGCGATACTCTTCTTGGGGAGTTTTTTCTCGTTCAGATTCTGTAAAGTCTTTTGGCTCAACACAGTCTTTGGTGGGGGTGGACGAGTCTCGGTCAGGTTTCAGTCCAAGGAATCTTTTCACATGACTCGTGTGAACCCACCCCTTTCTCCCTTCGATCTTCACGGCGGTCCTCGTGGTGAGAAGGACGGTCTTCGGCGATTTCCAGCGGGGCTCCAACGGACTCTTTCTATCAAAATTCCGCACTAAGACGAGGTCCCCGGGACGGACGTCATGCGGCTTTACATCAGTGTTGTCAGGGAAGGCTGCGGCAACCTGTGAACGACATGATTGGAGTGCAGACATCAAGGAGGCAAGGTAATCTGTCAACATGTTACAATCAACATCAGTAATCTTTTTCGGAATGGGCGTCCCCCACATATTCGGTGGTCTGCCAAAGACCACCTCGTACGGAGATAGCCCTGATCTCGAATGGGCAACCATTCTCATGTAGAATAGTGCCACTGGCAGGGCGACTATCCAGTCGACCCCTTTTTCCTGACATATTTTGGCAAGGCGGATCTTTAGTGTCTGGTTATGCCTTTCTACAAGGCCTGCGGCTTCGGGATGTCGGACACAATGGAATTTCCACTGGTATCCCAGTAATAAAGAAACTTCTTTCATTAATGCAGATGAGAATGGCTGACCGTTATCTGAGTACACGACACGAGGCAAGCCGTATCGTGGGAAGAATTCACGAACCAGCTGCTTGGCAGTGGTCGGAGCAGTGTAATCTGGGACTGGGTATGCTTCGGTCCAGCGGGACAGAGCACAGACAACTACGAGAACATATTTAAATCCTCGACAACGGTCCATCTGGATATAATCCATCTGGAGGACTTCAAAAGGGTGATCGGGAGGATGAAATCCACCTTGCTCTACAGGGACGCTTTTACCTGGATTGAACTGACAACAGATCATGCAAGTGCGCACTTTCTGTTTCGCTGCTGCTCGTAAGTGTTTATTATTCCAAAGATTTTGTAAACTGTCTAACATTGCTTTCTCTCCTAGGTGTGCTGGGCTATGTGCTGTATTTATCATGACTTGAACCATAGAGTCAGGGAGAAACCATGTAGATTTTCCCTTCGTCATCCAACCTTGATCTGTCTGGATCCCTCCTAGTTCAATCCATTTCTTTATTTCTTCTGGAGTGGCATGTGTCTGAATATCAATAACATCTAGTGCGGGATCCCTGACTGTCATGCAATTTGTCGGTCCTATTGTCTTTGTCGTGTCAGTTGTCTGAGTGTCAGTCAATGCTGTACGTTTTGCTGTCTGATCTGCCAGGTCGTTACCCTGGGAAACAGAATCTGTGACTTTAGTATGTGCTTTACACTTCATAACGGATATGCCTGAAGGCAGATGTATTGCTTCTAACAGTGCTTGAATGAGGGGACCATGTTGGATCTTGGCCCCGTGAGAAGTCAGGAAACCTCGTTCTTGCCATAACATGCCGAAGTCGTGTACAACTCCGAACGCATAACGGGAATCAGTGTATATGTTGACATTTCTGTTCTTGGCTAGAATACAGGCTCGGGTCAGAGCAATGAGCTCTGCCGCTTGTGCAGATAGTGTATCAATACGATGTGTTTCTTTAACTTCAGTTTCAGTGGTCACGGCATACGCGGCCACTAGTTCTCCTGTACTTGTTCTCATACATGAACCATCCACATAAAGTGTCAGGTCTGGATTTGTCACTGGAACATCTGTTAAGTCTCGTCGGGGCTTTGTTACGGCATTAATGATCTCTATGCAATCATGCGGAGCTGGATCTGTCATAATTGTAGGTAACAGTGTTGCTGGGTTCAGGATACTGCAACGTCTAATTTCTATGTGTGGCTGGAATAGTGTCAATTCGTAACCTGTCAGTCGTGCTATAGTCAAGTGTTGGGTCTGGGTTCTGTTTAACAGAACCTCTACAGAGTGTGGAACTTGTACTGTTAACTGATGGCCTAGAACAATTGAGTCGCTCTGTCTGATTGCTAGCGCTGTTGCTGCTACTGACTTTAAGCACGCAGGGAGTGCCTGGGCTACTGAGTCCAATGTACTTGAAAAATAAGCGCAAGGCTTATGTGAACCTGCTTGGTCTTGAGTGAGGACAGACAATGCTGTACCATCACGTTCTGTAACAAAAAGTGTAAACGGTTTGCTGTAACATGGTGTCGCTAAAACTGGTGCTTGGCATAATGCTTTCTTTAATTCCTCAAAGGCTTGTGTATGTTCCTGAGTCCAAGGGAGGGCAGGCGAAGTTGCTGCCTCCTGTGTCGTTAACTGGATGAGTGGTTTAGCTAGAAATGCATATTGAGGAATCCATTGTCTGCAGTATGAGGTGAGGCCTATAAAGGCCCGCACTTCCTTTTGTGTCTGGGGTCGTGGCATGTTTACAATTAACTGAATGCGATCGGGAGTGAGCTGTCTCCCCACTTTGGACAGCAAGTGATCCAAGTACACAACTTGCTGAACACAGAATTGGAGCTTCGAAGGAGACACCTTGTGTCCCTTGTTGGCCAGGAAATGTAAAACTGTCAGTGATGCTTGTTCACATTCGGGCTCACTTCGTGCGGTGATCAGTAGATCATCGACGTATTGCAGTAAAGCGGTGTTAACTGGCATTTGAATACAATCTAGTTGTCTTTTCAGTGCTTGACTATAGATGCTGGGGCTTTCTGTGAATCCTTGAGGTGCGCGGGAAAATTTGAAACTTCGTCCATTTAAACTGAATCCGAAGAGATATTGGCTCTCCGGATCAATAGGTACACTGAAGAAAGCGTTCTTGAGATCAATTACAGTGAAGAACGTTGCTTCTGAATCAATAGCAGTCAATAGGGAAGAGATATCGGGAACCACAGGGTACTGTGGTACAATGCATTTGTTCAATTCTCGAAGATCAATCACCAGCCGATATACTGGCGGTGCATTGGGGTCAGTACGTTTAAGAATTGGGATGATAGGTGAATTACAGATATTGGAGTCGGTCTCTATGACCACTCCCTGGGCAATGAGCTCTTCAATGATTTTCAGTAAAGCCACTACAGCATCGGGTGGTAACTTGTATTGTCTGATTCTGGGTAGAACAACTCCTGTCTTGAGTGAAACACGGTATGGAGTGATATGCATACAACCTACGTCAGCTGGGCCTTTTGCCCGTAGGTGATCTGGTACATTTTTCAATCTGACATCAAATTCTCGTAAAACATAATGACCCTTGAAATCCCGTAGAAAGAGTCTGACTCCCTCCGGGGAACAGCATATTATAGCTCCTAGAGCCTTCAGTGTTTTAATTCCTAACAGATTTTCTGGGCATGAGTTTGTAAGTAACAAATCTGTAACTCGTGATAACGGACCCACAGCCAAGGGTACTGGTTCCGATACTTCATTTACAATAGGTTGTCCTGAAAAACCAAGGGAAACATTCTGTGAGCCTGAGAGGGGTGCCCCTGGGACTTCATTATGACTGATTGTAGTGCGGCTTGCCCCTGTGTCAATTAAAAACTTTCTGTCTTTTCCCAATACGTGACTGTGTACATAAGGACCTTCTTGATCTACAGGAATCTCAATAAGAGGCAAACCACCTTCCCTCTCTAGGCTGTTTCATGTATATCGGGGGTAATCTGGATATGCAGATTGGGCATACTGGTACATCTGTTGCGAAACTTGCTGAGTCGCGGCAATGGGCTGTGGTCCTGCTACTGTCTGTGCTGTATGAGATGGAGCATGCATAGGCTGTGTATTCTGCATTGGCTGTACATTTTGTGAAGTCTGTTGCTGGACCTGATCGTGTCTAGGCGGATGCGGTCTTTCTTTAGTTTTACCTGTTGAAATGTTATGTTTCAGGACTGGGCATTCATGTACATAATGACCTGGCTGTTTACAATAATTACATGTCCCTTTAACGGGAGCTGTAGTGTGACTTGTCTGGGTACCACCTTTTCTCTGGCCGTCGGCTGGGACCGTCTGAGCTACTAACATTTTCATTTTCGTGTCTTTCATACGTTTCTGTTCCTGATCTTGTTCTTCTCTAATTCTGTTCTGATGATATTGTAACATTTGTAACATCTGGGATGGCGTATTTGCCTGCCAAGTACTTTCAACTTTGTATACTCTATTTTTAACTAATGGTAGGGAATTCTCGACTAGTTTTGATACAAAAAGGTGTGGATATGATTCGCTGCTCGGTTGTAGGCCACTATTTATAATGAAACATTTCTCGAATCTTGAATAAAAGTCACTAGTATCTTCATCATGTTTCTGTTTACAGGACGAGATTGCGTCCCAATCTTCCTTTCTAGTTGTCAATAATCTTGGCAAAACCTGTACTATTAATCCGGGTAATGCTTTAGTCTTGTCCCCAAGGCCTACTCCGGGGATCCGTTTGCTTTCTTCGTCTTCTATTTCTGCCCATGCAATCTTTGTGTCTCCCACCTCCCATTCTTTTTCCTTCAATTTCGCGTAAATGCCCGTGGGCAACAGTACCTTTAACATTTTCATAATATCATCATACGTGTAATCCCCCATTAACAACATGTCTTTAAGCTCTCTGTGAAAACCTGCAGGGTCTTTATCATGACACGGAACTAGTTTCTTCATTTCTAACAGTTCTAACTTAGTCAATGGCGTGTGTACATATACACGTTTCAAGGTGTGATCCGTACCCATAACTGGGTGCACTTCTCGTAAGGGGTTCTGACTTTCAATGCCACTACCGCATTGCATGTGGTACATTTTTCTTTCTGGAGGCGGGGCCGGAACATATTCAGAACTTATGAAGGTGTTATATCTATGTCGTTGTTCTAGAATTATTTGAATTAACTTGGTACTGAAACCTCTCCATCTGTCCATCAGTAGTGCTTCTAGTGTTTCATGTAAGGGACCTGGATCGGAATGTCTATTTCTGTATTTCGTGAGGAGGTGCTGAATCATGTATACACCTGTTAATTTCTGTTCCTCTGGGGAAAGATTTAGAAACGTCTGTGCTAAGGTATCATCATTATACATATCCGGATTTTCAGCCCATAATATGGCTGACCGGGCTAGTTCTTGTTCATCCATCGAATTGAGTACATGGTACCCCATTCTTTCTCGTAGTCTTTTATCAGTCTCCTGGAACTGGTGTTCAGAGGAATTCAGGTTTGTTAAAGCAGAGAGAAAAACTCTCTTACTTTCTGGGCGGATGCCCTTCCTAAGGTAAGTTCCCTTACCTACATACGCTATAGTATCTGTAGTTTGTTCTGGTTCTTCGGGTTCTTCTTCCTCCTCGGAGGAAGCTTTTTCTTTCTGGTGTGCTGTTATCACTGCTTTCCTGATTTTCTTGTACATACTGGCTATGCAAGCCCCCTTACCATGTTTTCCATCGGCTATATGTTGACCCCACTTGTTTAGTGCATCTAATTCACTTTGATCTGTTCCAGGCCTGTCTCGTTCTCTTATTAGACAATTTATGAAAAATCGTAGTATCTGCGCTTGAACGTCAACTTTCTGTTTCTCCATGGCATCCTTGATACTGTCAGGGTCTTTTCCTGTCTGAACAAACTCATATATTCTATCTAAACGGTCCTTCATCCCTACATAGCATAGCAAGATATCAGTAGCAGATCTTAACCGTAGTGATGCCAATATCATTAGATCGTTTTTACCAGGTACTGGATCATATCTGCAGACGGAAATGTTTTCCTTTAATGCGTCAAGGCGGGGTGTCCTGAACGTGAGAGGACTCTGCATATCCCTGAGATTTAATCTGGGTGTTAATGGCGGGGTCCGAAAACCCGCGGTCGCACCTCCTGAGGAGGACGCTTGAGCATTATCTCCTTGCGGAGTCTGGATCTGAACTTGAATTTGTCGTTTAGTAAGATCAGGTAGAAGTGGTTTCGGTAGGTCAGTTTTGAGTATGGGAAGTGGCGGAGCTGGCGGAGCGGGGGAGGTCTGGCGCGGTACCGGCGGAACATGATCTGGGGGCGGGGTGCCATCCCCGTCCCTGTCATTAGGCAAGGCACGAACAGGCAGATTGGTGTAAGCCGGTGCTACATCCTCTAGATAAGAATTTAGGAATATGTCTTTAGTAGTCTTGTGCTTTACTTTAGTTGGAACTAATGGTGGCGGTAGGTTTTTCGGTATTTCTGATAGGGCCTCAGGTGTACCCTCGGCCGCGAGATACATACCATTTACAAGATTGTTTCGGGCACGGTCTATTTGTTCTGTTTTTACTCGGATCCCTTCAGTAACTAACTCGTTTTCTTGGGCCTTATCTGATTCCTTAAGTCTGTCTTCTCTACGGAGTGCTTTCTCAGCACGCTTATGTGATTCCTTACGCCAGAATTCTATGGCGTCTTTCTGAGATTGTCTAGCTTTCTTTTTCCATAATACTTCCTCTACCTTCATGATGCACTCGGCATCCCATGTTCCGGTAACAGGCCATCTGTGTCTTTCGTCTAGGTGCTTGGTGTAGTCGGCCCATAAATCTAGATACAATATGGCATCTATGCCATGTTTATGATACATAAAGTTACCTGGAGTGTCCCTAGGGGGGATAGGAATTTCTTCCTCCAGTATCCCTTTCCTAGTTCCTATCTGCTTTAACTTGCTGAAAAACGGCATCTTGTTTACTTATTACTGACTGCTCGATCCTTACTCCTCAATACTGGTTACAGCTACTTTATACAAGAAACACGATAATGCACATTAAAACGGTCACATTCATACCACGACATTAATCACATGAAAACATTTGAGACATAGATGACTACCCTCTATACTGGATGTACTGCTAAACAGTACAGATACACTGGTGTAACAGTGCAGAAATTCAGAATACTAGATATACTGCTAAACAGTACAGATACACTGCCTAAAAACAGTGCAGACCGGACTTGTGTACCCAAACCCGTCTAGATACGTCCCAGCAATGGTACTCACCGGGAAGCACGGAAACAGAAGGCCTCGGAAAACTCGACTGGACTCGACTCGGTACTTCGGAAAACTTCGGAAAACTTCGGAAACCTGGTGGGCCTCTGGACACCTCGGACCTTGCTTCTTTCGGCTAGGCTCTGGTCGGGATCCTCCGCACTCCTCACCGCCTCGTCTGGGCACTGATCGCAGTCTTCGTCACCTCCTTGGGTCAGAGGGAGATGCAGGAAATCCTGCCGGTACGCGTTTGTTCCATCTAACTGATGGCAGGGGACAGAGCTTGCAATGCGCCAACCGGCGCGTGAGGTGGGGGAGGGGTCCCTGTTCGGGCGCCAAAATGACGTAAATAAATAATTTACTCTCTTAATTTCTATGCAGGTAAGTACTTAATCAATAATAACTCAGATCGGAAGAAAAAAACAGAGTCCGTGGTGTTAGAGTTCTTAAGGGTTTTATTCCTCAGAAAGGAATGGTCATGACCAAGATATCGGATTCTGAACACCACAGGGGTGTCAGAAGGGATAGATGAGCGCGCTGCAGTTTATTAACAATACATAGCTTATATACTTAATTCACATCATAAGTAATAGTGCAGGAGGCGTAACAGTTGAGAGAAGACAAGATAACAGTATACACGTGGTACTAGTACGTAATCAGAAGGCGTGAACTGAAGGTGTGTGCTAGAAACGTCACAGATGGGTGACGCGAGGGGGTGGCACTAAGCAGAAATGTGGCAATGTCAGCAGAAATCGGAAGCTTGGATGCGCGCGCAGCTGCATGACGTGTGATTGACGGGGTGCAGGGGACTTGACATTTACACTGACGGAAAAGAGACAGAAGTCTGGCATGTCAGATCAACTTGTACTTCTATCATATCTGATATCTGATGTTTAGGAACCATATTATCTGGGTGGAAAGGTCTCTAGGGCAGAAGCTATTCTATGCTAACTGTGGATGCGTGTATAAGCGCCTAAGTGTCTGCATGAGAAGCGTAGGGGCACGGGGGCACGGGGCCTTCCATGGGAGCATGGTAACAGAGGCTATGAATTACTTGCACGGAGACGGGTCGGCCCTTTGGCTCTGCAGCTGAGGAGGATGTTTACTGAAGCTAGTAGGCAGGAATGCATTCTCGAGGAGCGGAACAGATAACTCGAAGGTTATAGTCAGTCTTGGCAGAAAACAGGCTGAGCTGAGCGCGAGGGGCCGCGCTGGAAGTAAGTCAGAGTTCACGGGTACAGAGGCAGCCTGGGCAGAGGCTGTCATAGTCAGAAGCCAGAGAAAGAGGCTCGTTGGCAGAAATTCAGGGCCTACTCTGTCAGAGCAGGAAAACATGTAGAGTACACTACAAAAAGACGTTGGCATAGCATACTTAGAAACAGACTATTTAACCCATTCAGGGTGGGTCTGAAAGAGGACAAGTTAACGTTGGACGCAAATGTATTTGCGTCTTCATAGCTGGCACAGGAGGGAAGTTACATGCACTTTAAGCTGGTACATGGAGTCGGTGGGGTACGCGCTAGGGAACATAACATGACCATAAAATTTATATTTCCTCAGGTAGATAAAGATGACAAACAGTGTCAAAAGGGATAAGTAGGAATGTTAAATGGCCACCAAGATTGAGATAAAGACACAGAACGCTTAGAGTAAGGGAAGAAGAAGTAGAATCAAGTCTAGGAAGCCATGGTATTCTGCAACTAGGCATTCAGCAGTGCCAACATTAACTCACAAGAAAAACCTTGTGCCCTTGCATTTTTTGCTTTCCAAGTTAAACGGCAGGGGGAGTTTGGGGGGTATTTGACCTGTGAATAAATGCAGTGCTGCATTACTGCCCGAGCTGAATAAAAGTGAGGGGAGGTGTTGTTGTCAGTGTCGGCTCCTCCGCTAAGACAGAGAGCGTCGCCTCACTGCTATTTCAGCAGGCCAGAATTACCGAATCTACACATTACGATTTCAAGCCCCAGAAACGGGGAATCACATGTGGGACGTGTAGGGTGGTTTACCACATAGCACCCCTGATTTCAGAGCGTTTACAGCTGACATTTGTCACCAGCTCTGAGGAGATGTAAAATGCCAGGAGAACGGCATGGCGTGTGACAGGTGCGTTTCAGCATCGGCTAAACCCGGGTCGGGTAGTCCCACACTTGGTAATTCCAGGAGTGGAAAACCAAACCACCCAGAATTGGCCAGAGTGGTATGTCGAGGCTGAACTGCTCTGGTCAACACACCAAGAGGGCCCAAAATGCCCTAGGTCACTCCTCAAACACTCCCAGGGGTGCACACCAGTGTGGATTATATTTAGACTTCATTGAATCACGTGCAATTTGCACTTGCAAACATTCGCCTTTCTACAGAAGCAAATCTAACATATTTGGAAAAAATATTTGTTAACTGCCCGGAGTACCCTTATGTTTTGAAATTAAACTCTTGCTCAAAACAAAATATGCAATTTCGAGTAGGCAAGAAATGCAAGATATGAGACGTCATCTGCGAGTTTGTTTCCGACAGAGTCCTTTTCTTTATTCAGATTTGACTTCGGGTGGAAGTAAATTCTGCTGTCATTCACGACCAGACACTCTGAAGAGTTGAGATTCACTAGAATCCCCTGCATTTCTTTTTGCTTTCTGGGTTCGACATCTTTAGCAACTATTTGAAAAAAATGGAGACAGCCTAGGATCGACTGGGGAAAATTTCAACAACCTCAAAGGAAATCCATAATAAAATCCTGTGACAGGTATTTATTTGTATGACAGGGTGCATGCGACTGATGCAGGCAGATCATAAGAAGATTATTGACACAAGCTTGGAGAATGAGTGTATGAGGCTTTGTGAGGCATCTATGTGCATCCTGTGGATGACACCTCTTATGGAAATGAAAGAAATCTTTGAAGAAAGTGCTGAATTTCAGGGGTTTTTAAGTTTTAATTTAGATCCAAACATCACTTCAAACGAGTTTGTACAGTGAATACGTGTATATACATTCACGAAAAAGCACCGTTTAAAGAGACTTCACCTGTTATATCATGATATAATTTGTGACACATATATATAATTTTTTGTTGGTCACCTCTGGACAGACACGGCATGGCATTTTACTTAGTGTGGCTATTAACTCATTTGTGGCTTTATCTTTCTTATTTCCCATAACCCATCTTTCACCTTTCTCCGGATGATGCATAAATGGTACGTAATCTCTGCTGAAATGTCATTGGTTGCTGACTCCTCCAATCACTAGCAGGTATGTGTGGTTAATGCGCTACTTCTGTCTGTGAAGAGCCATAACCTTTTTAGTTCTTGATATGAAACAGTTTTAGCTGCATTTTGGCAAATCTATCTATTAAATCTAATATTATCATGAGCTCCTTGCTCATGATATGATGTCTTTCTTATCTATCTCAGTTCCCTGCTCCTGATTCAGTGACTCTTGTTCATATTCTTGTGTTTGTCCTGCCTAAGTAGCATTAAAGTCTCACTTTGTTTTGATTGGATGAGCAGCATCTTTTCACTACTGCTATTAGAACAATGTATCTCAATGCATGATGGACTATTTGTCTCCCGCTCTGTGTCTTGCTCTGACCCCCCTCCCCTCTTTCTTTGGGCCCCCTTCTACTTCGAAATTATTAGGCTCCCCTCAGTATCTGCCTGCCTAAATGATCAAGCATTCTCAATGCCATCTACCATGCATTCCGCAGGTGGCCATCTTTAAATGGATTAAAAACCTTTCGGAAATGACTGACTGTCTGTACTTGCGATAACCATCCGGAAATGCCTTTTTTTCTTCTTTGATAAGAATCAAAGATTATCACTGCACATATGCATACATATGTGGAGCCTATCTTGCAATTGATCTTTCTTAACATACAAAAAACATTCCACAGTGGCTGCAGTGCATGCAAAGCATCCATCTGGGGAAAGAACAAGCACTGGCAAAGCCAATATGTTTATCTGGTGTGGCTTATTCAGTTTGTCCCCAGCTACTGACATCAGAGTCAAGATAGTTGACCCTTTTCTTAAACCACTATCCTTCAGCTTAAGAACATAGTAAAACACACTGGGAAGTTTTTAAGGATATTCTCATTCTCAATTGGATTAGGCATTGCCTAAAACCCAGAATGCAGCAATAAGGAGAACCTGTGACGGGAGTAAAAGAGATGGCCTTATGGCTACCCAGAAATCTCTTTTGCCTGGAATATAAATTTAGAGAGACAGAATTTAGAGAGAGAGAGAGAGAGAGTAAACTGCAGGCCGTTTTGGCCCGCTGTCAAGCTAGAGCCCAATTTTACTGCCGTAGGGGCTGATTTATGTTGATGGGGCCCTGTGTTTGCTTGTAAGTGAAGAAAGCAAAACAAATGGTTTTAAAGCATACTTTAAAACCATTTGGTTTTCCATGTTTTACTTAGAAAGGCCCGGTGGCCAGTCCGGCCCTGGTAAACTGCTCAGCTTCCTGTTCAGACCTTAGGTTCCACATCATGAAACTTCCTTCTTGTTCTCCAGGTGATGTGATAAATGATGGTAGGAAAGCTGTTTTATGACCAAGAGGACCATAAACTGAAGTGGTGTCCCAAAACATTGAGAGTGAGACATACAATAGCTTGTTTCAGGAATCCATGCAATGCATTTCTCTTTAACCCGTGAACCGCGGCAGTAATTCCGCCGCGGTGCGGCCGTTTTCGTGCGCGGGCGGGGCCGCGTCGGCCTTTGGCCGACGGCAGCACTGGGGAGGTAGTGCTGCCGTCGGCCCAATGGCCGACGGCAGCAAGGGATCCTGATATCCTATACTTGTGTATGTAGGTGGGCAGATGGCCAGCACCAAGATATGGATTGGTTTTCGGAGTGCACCTTGAAAATTATTCCACTCACTGATTAACTGACACAGATGAGCCCGAAATGTGGTATTGGTAATCAAGAACACGTGAATATAATGTAATCACATCTCCTACCTAGTTTCAGTGTTTCCCTAGTAAGAAAAATGTTTCATCATGCTGTAGTATTTATAAATCAAAATTGCCAGGCTGAAAAGTGTTAGATGTTCATTACAAACGATTTTGTTTTAACTAGCACGTGTTGGTACTCAGGTGCAAAATCTGTTTGTTTAAATCCATTTGCCATGTTAAAGAATGTAAAAAGCATGCATCAGAGATGAATGTCAAGCTTTCATCTAGGCAGACGAAAAAAACATTGAAAGCTTGTCTGCTGTTCTTTAGATAAGACAACATAAATATTGATCACGTTCCCACAAGTGATATTTGTGGCCATGGACAACCTCCCAGGGGTCTTCAAACTAAGAAGCAGGCCAGATTTTGCCATGTTGCTGGTTATTAATGCATTACTAGGCATAGCAGAAATTTGTGAACATCCTATAATTTTTTCCTACCTGTTGACATTATTTGGCCATGCAGTTCATGAAATACTATTCAGCATCACGAAGACCCACACGGGCATTCGCAAAAGAGTACTTTACTGGTGTTGAGTCAAAATCTTTATTCGGTCAGAATATGACCATAAAAGCACATGATAAAACATAATTAGCAGAATAACCATCAGAAATACAATCCACTATAAAAATAACAGAAAAACAAATTAGCAATCTGAGTGAAAAACACAAATGACATGCCTTAGCTGTAAAAACAAGATGATTCTTAGTTGTAGTCCAGTCCCATGGAAGTCATGAAACAAAAGTTTTACATTTGAAAACTTTAGATCTGGATGGTTAAATACAAAAACTGTACAACAGTACAAACAAGCAGTCTGTAGCATGTCGAAAAGTAAAATATGTATGTTACTGCCAGACAAGAGTCTATTAATAACCGTAGTCATGAAGCATATTTCCTTCTCAGTTTCAAGGTTGAAGAGATAAAATGTGTAACCGAGAAACAAGTCGTGGAAGAATCTAAACATTGTAAAAGGTGCAACCATTCTTGATGTGTGTAGTGTGTTAAAATTCATATTTTGTCAAATCTGGCATAACAAATTAGATCCTAAATTCCTATACAATGTGCAAAAAAGCATAAAGTGCTTCATAGATTAGGTAGAAACAGTATTATAAGGACAACAGGTGAATGAGGCAAACCAAGTGCCTGTCTGGGAAAAAGGTACTGAAAAGTGCATTGTACTTAATATTAGACAAGTAAGATACAATCTTTGCTCAGGATTCTCTTTTCAAGATAAGCATGGTTCCATCCCTGAGGTGGTTGAAATTTGCACATATTGAAGAATTTAAACCACGTCAAGGGACTTTACTATTTTAGCTTTCTCCCTGTCTGCAAAAAACCTTTGGTTTACCATCTCCTTAGTGTGAAGGCGAATTCTTCCTGGTAAGTCAAAAAGAGGATTCAAACCCAGAGTGTTCTTGACATATGCTAGCCAAGGGATAGCTAACATAATACTTAGGTTAAGGCAGTCTTCTAAAACCTTCCGGTATAAACTCCACTCAGGAGTAACCCATATTTGAAACCCTAATAAAAAGTGGGCCAACTTTACTTCATCCTCCAAATAACCTAAACCCAATTCATGATGTGAAATAAAACTTGTTGTGGTTTTAGGTAAGAGAAGGCTAGCATACAGCCTTCTGTTACCCCTAATGTATCCCATATGGGGAGAGTGAAATTGCCAATTTGAGTTTAACGCACTTTCATATTGGTGTCCCAATGGAGGTGCCTTATGGGATAAAGTAAAGGGGTGTCAATACCTGTTTGTTCCATCAACTTCCATAATTTCTCATATCATCTAGGTCAAAAATGTAGGAAAGGTTCATAAAGGCCATACGTCTGCCCCCTCTCTTAGCCTGGAAGTATTTTTCTATGAAAATACAATATTAAGAGCTTGTTCAACAGAATCCAAATTGGACATCTGGGAAAAAAGAATGCTCAGCCCAATCTTCTAGTTTGGCCAAAATGACCCAACCTCGGATTTTAACAGAGCAGTCTAGAAATGAAATAGGGTGATAGCAAGCTTAAAGATTCCTTTCGCCCTTCTTGAAAATGTTTCTATCAGCAAACACCTTCACTCCTCTAAATGGATTTCGAATGATTTGCGGATGTTTCACTTCGAGGTAAACAGTGACTTACTTTTATTTTTTATTTTATTTTATTTCCATTTATATAGCGCATTATCACCCAAGGGTCTCTAAGCGCTTGTACAAAAACAAACCAGCACTACAAAAAGCAGCTAGAAAACTTACAACACACCCCACGCTTCCCGAAAGAGTATGGTTTTTAACATTCAACGGAAGGTCAGCAAATTTGACTCTTTACGGAGGTTGGTTGGTAGTTTATTCCATGCTGCAGGAGGCAGAGTGGAAAACGCTCGTCCGCCCAAAGTGGACAGGCGGAAGTGTGGATTGGCCAAAAGCGTGGCTTCAGAAGACCGTAAAACCCTAGCAGGGATATAAGCAGATAGTCTGGTTTTGATATACCTGGGCGCGTTACCATAGAGTGCCTTATGTGTAATACATAAACCTTTAAACATTGCTCTCTGTCTAACAGGGAGCCAGTGTAACTGACGCAGGAGAGGTGAAGCATGTGTTTTCCTAGGCTTCTTAAAAATCAACCTCACTGCATCATTCATTACAACGCTGACGCTGGAGTTTTCCTTACAAGGATTGCCATATTATTTTAATTTTTATAATGGGAGGTGCCCCCCACTCCTCTTCCCAACCTGCTGATAGGTGTTTCCCCACCTACAACCGCACTACTTTTTAATTAGGCGCTGCAGTGCTGGTGGAGATATGTCCATCGGCAGGAACAATTCAGTCCATAATCAGCACAACATTATGGATTACCACAATTACAGCAAAGAGAAATGCCACGGGTCAAGCACAAATCCTGCGTTTCCTGGATTCCAGACTATAAATCTTAAAGTGCACCATTGAAGCTGCCTCTGATGCACAAGATAAGACAATAGGTCCCTGAAAATAATCACCACACAGTAATGCAGTCAAAGAGCCTCTAAAACACTAATCAAAGTCCCAAAGAGCAGACTCACAATCCTAAATCAGTTTCAAATCAGTCACATTCTGATGTTCTATATCTCCTCACAACCGCATCGGAACTGCTGCAGCGTGATGCATCCCCTGCGCAGGACCTTGCATCGCAGCCCGCAGGGTCCTCGGAACCGTTGCTGCACGACGCATCCTCGATGCAGGGATTCGCATCTTAAGCCCCTCGTCAATGGTATCCTCAACAACAATGCAGGATTCCACATCGCAGCTTCGCAACTTTCTTTGAACTGTAGCTATGACGCGGTATCTCACAATGCTCTGCAGAACAGGAATTTAGGTGCTTTTGTACAGTGGGACGTCCCTGTGTCTGTCCTGTCCTCCATCACAGTTGGCCTGAACTTGTGACCAGATGACCACAGTTGGTGCTTTGCCCTTTTAGGCACTATTTTCACTTAAATCTTTAAAATTGCATATCTACGATTTACTGATTGAGGTTTTTTGTTTTGGCCTCAAATAATTTATCACATTTGACTCTATTTTTCAAAATTGGTGTGGGATATTCCTTGTGTTGTGTTTCACTTCTTAGTGTTAAATACTTTACGCATTGCTTCCAAGTGAAGCCTACTTGTTCAATCAATCAGGAGTTTGTTAAAGAGCAACTACTCACCATAAGGGTCTCAAGGCGCTAGGGGTGGGGGGGGAGGGTGCAGGTTCCATTCCATCAAGGAGGGGGTCTGTGGAAGAGCCAGGTTTTGAGGTTTCTTGCGAAGATGGGGAGCGATGTTGTCTGTCTGAGGTGGAGCGGAAGGGCGTTCCATGCTTTGGCCGCGAGGAAGGAGAAGGAGCGGCCTCCTGATCTGGTCTTTCTGGTGCGGGGGACCTCGGCGTAGGAGAGCTGGGTTGATCGTAGGGTCCTTTGGGGTGTGTGGAATTTGAGTCGGCTGTTCAGGTATGCTGGTCCGGTGCCTTGGAGGGCCTTGTGTGCGTGGGTGAGCATCTTAAAGGTGATTCTTGCCTCGACGGGGAGCCAGTGGAGTGTGCGCAGGTGCTGGGAGATGTGGCAGTGTTTTGGCAGGTTGAGGACCAGTCTTGCGGCGGCGTTCTGGATGTTCTGTAGCTCGCGGATGAGGTTTTTGTTTATTCCGGCGTAGAGTGCTTGTTTTATGCCAAACTACCAGAAGGTTAAACTCAGATTAGTTTGGGGTTTGCTTTTGGTTCCACCCTACAGAGATTGTGGTTGCTGTTTGAGTATGGTTTCACCTGGATCAACCAGTAACCCAATTTCCAACCGATCTCATACAAGGTGGGCGGGAGCTGGAGGGGATTTAATTTTTCACATGTATATTTCCACAGTAATGGGAGCCAAATAGAAGGACTCTGTCATGGAACATGTTATATTAATGCATAATAACATACATTCCTCCATTCCACCTTCCATATGCCATGTTTTTCATCCGATTGTGAATTATCCGGATGCATGCATCGGTACTGTGCGTTTTTCTAGGTGTTTGTGAGGAAATAATTGATGATGTAGACGTGGGGCTCATACTTAGTATCAGGAATGTGTAATAAAAAAAGAAGAGTAACATAACCACTCTTGTAAAAAGAAAATAGCAAAAATTGCTACATATGTTCATTCTAAGGAGTAACTTTTCAGTAATTGAACATTGTCACCGCTCTAGTGATCAACAACAGACCATGACCTTAACTGAACAGGTCTACCAGAAAAATACACACACACAGAGGCTGATGTGCATGAGCATAAATTGCAGTGATTGTTCACTTCAAGAAGAAATGCCCTCAGGTTTTTCCTCCGCTGCATGTCTTCTCATATTCCAGTCGCGCCCGCTACCTGCGGCCATGCGTGTTTCTTGACAAATGAGCTGAAAATGAAGCACTGCACACAGGTACTTTGCATTCAGTGTGTATACTGTATATGCTTCCAAGGTCGCCAAACCTTCTCCAAAAAGATCCCTCAGGTATTCGAAAGTTTGAAAACCACAATTGTGCTTACATTTGACACAATTAAAATAAATATTTTGGATCGTAAACTAAATTGCTGCAAAATTATTTTGGTAGACGGACAAATGAAGACATGGATTTTCCGGAGGTGGGGAGGCCAGGGCTTTAAGTGGGCCGGGTCCTGCTGTTGCTCAGCACCAGCAGTTCTAAAAAGCAGCTGCTGAGGTGGGTCCCTAACGGGCTCTCTATTTTTGGCCTCACCGTCAGGGTGAAAACAACTTTGCAATAATGCCAAACTTAACTGTTTTTGATTTAACTTCAAAGAGACTCGTTATAGTTCTTTCATAGTCTCATCATGTAAGAACGGATGCATTTTTAATATTATATACAACAAAGCCATAGTTGTTGCTATTTTTCTTATGCAACTAACAACCATTGCCAAAGCCAATAGTCCTTACTTGTTGTTGGTATGGTATTTGTTGCATTATATATCTGGCTGCAATGATAGAAACAGCAAAATACCAGTCGGGCGGCACACCATGCCAAGCACAGATTTTTAGCTGTTGTGTTTTAAGCCACGCCTTTAATTAAATTGGCCTCGTCCCTTTGAGAGACCCCCCAGTTTTTTCATCCCACTTAAAGCTCTAGGGGAGTGGATTGCTTTTCATGTCTTATTATGAGCCTCGCTCACACAGTGCAGGAAGTATGTTATACAAATTCTCAATCATGTGATCTGGGGTATTACTGTGGTGATAGTCTGCCCACATTAACATGTTGTAGCTGCTTGTGAATGTAATTAAATGTAACATACAGGCATATTTCTCTTTGGAATGAACAGTGTCACTAACTGAAGGACACGGCGACAACGGTGTTAAAAAAGGAGAGCCACAAGTGCATTAAATGGCATCAGCTCATCAATGATATATGCACAAACCTTCCTGGTTTCCCCTTTCATATACTTGCATTTATATGCACCTCATTCTTTCCATCCTGCATTCATCTTCTTGGAACTTTCTCCTTCTTCTCCTTCTTCTCCAGTCAGAATTCTGTAGCCTCATCTCAAAACTTGCCTCTTCTCTTCCTAATCCTTGCACTCTCCTGCTCCATTTTACCCTAGCCCTCCACTGCACCTCAGACAAATGTTGCCTCTCTTCTGCCCCTGCATCTCTCTCTTATCTCCCTCCCTCCCGCTCAGCTCCAAATCCTCCCATTGACACTTCTACACCCTCTCCACTCCTCCACCCCCAGCCTGTTCTCTCTCTACCTCGCACACTCCTTTCGGCACCTTCCCTTCATACCTTACCTCATACCTGATCATTTACTCCTTGTAGAGCCCTCTGGTGCTCTGCTGATACAGTAGCTGCAACGGACCGCATGCGCACCTGGTAAAAAACATTACTCAACCTCTCCTGTCAGGCACCTCACCATCTTCAAAGTTGAAAGGTTTTGGTAGATCATTGAGCACCTATTGGTGGACTTCTTCACTATAATAACACGCCATTTTATTGCAAAGTAGCTAGAAGAGTGGAGCGTCAAAAACAACAACAACGCAAACCACTTGCCAATGACTATAGTAGGGATGGTAAGAGCATCATTTGCAAAGCACATTGACCTCACTGAAGTAACATTACACAGTTGTCAACAACCTCCCCCAGTCCATAAATCCCACTTAGTGGTCTGGGGTGCAGGTAACGCAAAGCATGCCTGTTCAGCTGCTCAGAATACAAATTGCCATGGAGTATTCTGATCACGGGGAGCACCTAGCACCAGGGAAGGGAGTAAAAAGCAGCCTCCAGAAGTGAACTATAAGCCATCAAGGGCTGAAGCACAATGTTAATTATTACTATTCACTTGGAGCAGGCAGCCTTCTACCAAGATTCTTTCTACTTTGATCCTTCAGAACTATCACAAAAATCTGTGAAGGATTAGTAAGAGCACCATTAGTCCAAATCCATGCAACCGAGTATTAATGATTAATTGATTGATAGGCTTTATTTCGATATAAAAATATCATAAAAGCATGTACAATAAATATAAGGCACAGTATTAAAAACAATCAATTTCCAATTCACAAAAGGAGGGAACAGGAAGAAAAAGGTGTTAAAAACAGTTAAAACAGAATTAAATTGATAATGAAAGCCTTCTTGCACGAATCAACCAACATCACTTTAAAAATGTTGACATAGTACAAACAATCAAAGTTGATGTATTAATGTAAAACAAATAGATCACAAAGTACATTCAAAGTTAGGGACACAACAGTTTATTAATATGATTCATGGCAACCGGACATTCTTCAGTGACTAAAAGACTCTTTGTGTTATTTTCTCCTTCGTCTTCTTACCCTTCAATGTGACTTGGTCAAATTGTTCATTGGTCAATGTTTATCTCTTGTTAGGCTTGTAAAGTGACATGATGCCTTAGAAGGCTAATGTGTGACATAAAACTCATGAATGAAATGAAAAGGCTCAGTGCTAGCCCTCTTTACCAACAATCACCTTTTACAAACATATCTCTACTGTGCAATGGACATGCCAGTTGTTAAAGCAGGATATGGAGGCATTTGGTACAAAAGGTAGTGACCCAAAGACAAGGAAGCTGACACATTCACTTAACAGAGAAATGTTCTACTTCAAATCCATTATTTACAATCCGAAACTGACTATGTCTTTTATGGAAATCCCAAGTCAGAGAATAATTCCCTTTGGGCGAATTAACATTAATACATAAGTACTTACAGACACACAGTAATCTGACCAATGATCAACATATAACAAGGAAGCAATGAAAATAGGTGAAAACTTCAATACATGTGAAAACACTGAAAGAATAAAGTATTTAAAACAATTTATTAGCATACATTACATAAATTAAAAACTGAAAATTGGGAAACACATACAGGACGGAACAATCAATAAAATCAACATTCCAATAAAAAAGGAGCTACAGGGAGAAAGGACTAAACTCAAACACTAAACAGTTATTTTAAATTTTCCTTAGTTTATCATCCCGGATTAACTCCTTGCATCTGATGCAAGGAGTTAATCCGGGATGATAAACTAAGGAAAATTTAAAATAACTGTTTAGTGTTTGAGTTTAGTCCTTTCTCCCTGTAGCTCCTTTTTTATTGGAATGTTGATTTTATTGATTGTTCCGTCCTGTATGTGTTTCCCAATTTTCAGTTTTTAATTTATGTAATGTATGCTAATAAATTGTTTTAAATACTTTATTCTTTCAGAGTGTTTTCACATGTATTGAAGTTTTCACCTATTTTCATTGCTTCCTTGTTATATGTTGATCATTGGTCAGATTACTGTATGTCTGTAAGTACTTATGTATTAATGTTAATTCGCCCAAAGGGAATTATTCTCTGACTTGCGTCAATTGTGGAACCCTATCCCTTTGGTTTTGGGGTCCCTCTCTCTTTTACTAGAGTTTTGTGGAAATCCCGACATCATTAGTAAATTCATCTGACCGCTGAAAGAACTGTGATGTCATATCAATAGCAGATCAGATTGTGGACTGTACAAATGCCAATAACATAATTTGTCACAAGATCCCTTGGGAAAGTGCCTATGGTTAAATCTGCCCTTTTTGGCGAGAGGTGTGGTGTAGCGGCCTGAGCATCTGACTCTAGAGCGCACGGCTCGCGGTTCAATCCCAGCGCCGACGGCAGCTCAGCTCAACACCATGTGACTGGGCAATAGCTCACTTAATCTCTCAGACGGCCACCAGCCCCTTGAAACTTTAAGGGGTGATAAATTCATGCTTTAGAAATTGGAATTATAGTGGGGTTTTCATAAACTATAACTGCAATCTTGCCAATCCTGATTTTATGAATCAGAATTTGAAATTTGCATGTAGGGGTTCCCCTATTCATGCAAGTTACACTTGCATCTTAAAATGTTTGGTGAATCTGGCACTCAATGGAAAATAGGACAAACCTATACCAGGATTATTATAGGACCACCTAATAAGATTCTTGCGAAGGTTCCCCCAGGAAAGTATGTATTTCCTTCAAGCACAATTCAGGATGGGTGTTACCTACATAATCATTTGTGGTTACCAAATAGCGAATTTTTGCAACACGCTATTTGGTAATTACAAACACCCGTGTAAAAAATGTGTGGTTTACACATTTTGAGATTACCAGGGGGCTGCGAATAGACCTACTTCATAAATATCAATGCTGTATGTCTCCTATTAGGAATCGCAAAAATCATAAAGATGGTGGCCTGCTGGGGTCAGCCGACCACCAAGTCTGGATTACTTCTAAATAACACTTTTTTTATGCACCCATTTTCCTTAAAGGAGAATGGGATGTGTTTCAAAAAGAAAAATGAAAAGTTTTCTTTTCATATTTTAAGACCAGGCAGTAGTCTTTGGAACTACGGCCTGCTCTTAAAAAATGTATTAAAAAGCATTCACAAAGGTGAGGGGGTCTCTTGAGGACCTCTTTCTATTAGCTAATGGGTTACCACCTACTTGAAGTGGGCAGTAAAAATTGAATGTTTTGCAACTGCATTCACAAAAACATTCACACATACCACTGCGATTCGGTATTAAGACTGTGCGACCTAAACACAACGCTTGCTAATATTGAATCACAGAACCACATTACGATACGGTAACAGGTTACACAAACCCAATTGGGCCTTTGTACATTGAAAAATGCCTTGTTGCCTTCGCAAAGGGCTCGATACCGTCAACCGATCCGTTTGCGAACGTAAAAAAGCTCTGCATATCTGGCCCTTACTGCCTTCAGCACGCCAAATGTATTTCACTCAAAACCAAATAGAAATGTTTCTGATTAAAACTGCATCTTTCAATTAACATCCTCTTTAAGCAGATAAACATTAACTTATCTACAGCTATCACAGGAAACGATGTGCTGATAACACTAAAAGAGCAGTGTGTTTGGTATGTAAATGACCCCGCACATGTTTAGCATAATATCACTTCAAAAGCAAGGCACTGCTTTCATTTGAATGACTAATTATTAAAAATATGAACCAGTAGAAGTACCACACGTGCCTCAAAAAACGCTCACAAAAAGAAAGCCCACGCTCCTGGTACTTAACGAGATAATTGCTTACTTCACGAGACTGAAACTTCAAAGGAATCACAAATAAAATTAAGCAAAATATAGTGAGAAAGAGAAGGGATCAAAGACATTAGTTACTGCTAAATGTGAGGACGGATGCAATACACGTTCTAACTCTGCGGGAACACAGTTCCAATACAAGAGAACATAGCTTCATGAGGTGACAGGTGCTCTTCCATACAAGATCCAATGGTTCATGTTTATCAATCATTGGCAAAGACAACAGGTATGAAGTTTGCATGCTGTGCACTTGTCCTACGAATGTCATACCTATTATAGTGAAGCACAGAAAAAAGCATCTGTAAAATGGATGTTACAAAAAACAAGCATAGTCAAAGACAAAAAGTCTGGCTCACATTGTGATTTACTGGCCACAACCATTGTCATTGTTTGTGCTCAGCAGCAGGAACTCCAAACTTGCAAAGAGTAATAGGGGGGCAGTGGCAGTTGTGAGGAGACTGTGGGCACACTCACTGTGTAAGATGATCGATAATATGTCAATTGGAGTCTAAAGAAGGACAGCTGGCTATGGAATGCGGAAACAGTGGCCTGGGTTGAGTCTCAACAGCAGGGGTGAAGAAATGAGCGAGCAGCACCCCTGCATGGTAGAAGACACACCTAAACATCCAATAGAATGAAAGTAAGAGAAATACTCCAGTGGGATGTGAATTACCACGTCTGAATCCCAGGCTGAGCTAAAGTCCACTATATGAGTGGGACATAAAAAAGGTTGTCGTCTTTTCTATAGCATCCATTTTCCATGTAGATATTATTGATACTACACCAGTGCTACTGGGCCTCTCGCTGACTGATTTCAGATGTCCGAACACACACAAGAGAAGTAGGAGTAATTGAAAACACACTGTTATACTTGGTGGCACGTGTTATTTGTTTAAAACTGCCCTCAACCACAAGTTTTGGTATGCTTTATCGTAGAGCTTGCTAAGCAACACCCCGCACAGACCAACGCCTGGGGTGGAGCAAAAGGGAGGTGTAAGACAATACAAACAAAGTTTTGGGATCCAAAAATTGGTGCAGAACATAGAGTTTAAAACAGGCTTAGGATTGTCTGTCTATATACTTTGCTCCTGTACTTCCCGTCAGGATAAAAAAAAATGTAGGATGGTGGTGACAGGGATTATTAGTAGCCCTTCACCCCTCCTAACTGCATGTATGTCACACAGCAGGGGTGAAGAAATGCAAATGCAGCACCTCTATATAGGAGAGGATACACTAAAACAGCCAATAGAATGAAAGTGAAAGTGAAATGCTCCTGTGGGATGTGACTTACCATGTCTGAATTGCTGATCTAAAGTCCACTATATGAGTGGGTCATAAAAAAGGTTGTCGTATTTTCTTTAGCATCCATTTTCCATGTGGATATCAATGATACTTCAACAAAGCCACTGGGCCTCTCGCTGACTGATTTCAGATCTAACATAGTTCCTCCTGCATTCTAGTAGAGTCAGACGGGCACTCCAACAGTCAACAGAACAATAGTGACACTAAAATGTGATTGATAATATTTCAAGCCAGCCCAAATGCCACCAAACGAATAAAGACGAAAATATATTTGCCATGAATGGTGCAAGCAACATAAACTCATAACTAACAAGCATTAGCAACGCCAGTAGAGCTGGCATTGACAGTCAGCCTTTTTGCTTTGGCAGTTCTTGTTTTGTTCTGTCGTGCTTTTTTCAATTCTTTATTGTTCAGAAAGGTGTCAGGCTCTCACTAATCTAAACAAAAAAAAATTGGCTAAAGACAAAAAAATGTTTTGTTTACATAAAAACACACATTATTATGGTTGCCCCTTTGACTAAAGGAAATTACTTCATGTGTGAATTGACTCATTGTGAAAAGGCAGCATGCAGTAATTCACACATTTCCCAATGATGCATGCTAGAGAGGGTGGAAATAAAATGTGAATGACAAAATTACTGGATAATGAAGGAAGTCTGGTTGAAAACCCCTTTGAGTGACTATGCTGTACCCACAAATTAGTAAGATCAAAACGTCTTGGCAAATACCAAACCTAAAAGAATAAAATCTGTCTTGTATTGGGTACGAGCTTCTTGCTTTTAGTAATTTTTTTTGGTAATGTTTTTGTAAATCTTTATTACAACTAGAGAGGGTTGACAAGACCAATTGATAGAGAGGATTGGAAAGATAGATTGATAGGGCAGGTTCATCCAAAAGTCATGTCATACCTAACTGTAGCTAGGTACAGGTCGGCCTGACTGCCTCTCTAGCTATACATTCTACCTACATATGTTGGTGAAAATGTAAATCTATGCATATATCTATCCATCAGTTTATCTAATTAGTTCAATACAAAGTTGAATAAGCATGAAAGCAAAACTTCAAAGATGAAAGTACTATTTACGTAGTAAAATAATGGACTACAATTAACACCCTAAAAATGGTTTCGGATCTCATTTCCAAAATGGCACAGGTTTATCTGGTAATATGTCTTGCTAAAGAAGCTATTATGAAGGGCCTCATATCTCTTGAAGAGATGGTTGGACAATGTTACTGAACAATACATACTTCACTAGACCTTAAAAATTAGAAAAAGTGCATATCTAGAAGGTGAGATCACAAGTTTACTCCATGGTCGTATCACAGAACATTTTTGACTGGTGCTATTAAGGTAATAATTGCTCAAAACCTCTTTAATCACTGTATTAAGAAAATAGGATTCTTAAGGTGGTAATGAGTGACAAGAACGTCTGTGCACATTTGTTGTGTGGCATTTTGTTGTGCTTGTGATGTATTCAGTTGCTTTTGTGCTCCTTTATTTTTTTGCTGATTTATTGCAAATAAATGTTGTTTTGCTGTACTAGAAATGTTGTACTGTGTTCTGCTTTGACTGTTTACTTCCAATGTTCCATGTTATATTTTAATTGTGGAGTTATTTTGATTTGTGTGTGATATTGTGTTATGTTTAGTTATTTACTTTTTATATGTCGAAAAATGCTTCTATATTTCCTGCCAAAAGTAGCACATGCCTTGAAAGTTTAAAACAAAAAACTATTACCGCTATCTAAGGTTGTAAAACAGCTTTGCTTCAGCTCTTCAACCCGCAACTATGACCATCGCCAGTGCTCACGTTACATGATAGGGCCCACAAGGCTACTGGGACCCCGAATTTCACTTCTCTGTTTTCTGTAAAAACCTAAAGTATTCTATAGGTTGTAGTTTTGATTAATTTCAATGGAAAATAATTGGACTAATTTAAAATAATTTAAAAGGCTTCTTGACAAAAATGTTCCCACTTCCAAGTACATTAGCAACAAACTTTTTTTGTCATGTTATCTTTACTAGAGTGCGCTCAATAAGTTTTAGTAACTGTTGCATTTTTTCATCACTGGCGAGCTGTAGCTCAGTTGATTTCTCTAGCTACAGGGCCAGCTGTACGATGCCTTTTACCAGTCAAAAACAGCCCATCGGGCCGTTTGTGACTGGTAAAAAAAACATATTTTGCAAGTCAGTCACCTATTATCAACTCGCAAAATAGGGTTTAAGAATCACTATTAGGAAGGGAGGAGCCAAGGACTTCCCCTCCTAATAGCGAGTCGCAGGGGGATGTAGGAATGTTTTGCGACTGTGAATGCAGTTGTAAAACATTCGCAATTTACCACAAATTTTAAATTAGTGGTAAGCCAAATGCACATGGGCAGGGGTCTCCAAAGAGACCCCTTCCCCTTTGTGAATGGGGGCACCAACATGTTTTCAGAGAAGACAGTGGTCTGCAGACCTCTACGCACTCTAAAAAAATTAAAAGGAAACTTTTCATTTTTATTTTTGAAAAGCATCACATTTTTCTTTAAGGAAAATGGGCTACATTTTTTTATAATGCTTTATTTAAAAAGCAATCCATACATGGTGGTCTGCTGACTTCAGCAGGCCATCATCCCTGTGAATACCAGCCACTCCCAATAGGTCGCAAATTTCAATCTGCCTCATTAATATTAATGAGGCAGGGCACTTGCGACATATTTGGGAATTGCAGATAGTGTCTCAGACACTGTTGTACATCAGGTTTTGGGACTCTCAAATTGTGAGTCACAAACCCTGATGGTCATACATCTGGCCCAAATTTCCCAGAATTTCTGCCTTGTAATTAAAGAGCCGCCTCTCAATCTGCTCCTGTTGCCTCTTGCTTCTGGGAAGCAGGAAGCACCCAGACTCCTGACTCCCCAAGCCAATCACAATGCTGCAATGCAGCGTTGTGATTGATCTGAGCGCAGTCGATCGTTGCACAGAGGGGGAATGGGTTCCTGGGCATGTTCTGCACCCAAGCTGCAATGCAGCCTGGGTGAAGAACATGCAAAGTATGCTTGACAGTTATGCACTCTTTAGAGTGGAGCAACCACTCCTCCTCCTGGTCCCTGCTATGGCACCCTAGCCCGCTCCACACCAGGAAACACAAAACTAAAATGATAACAAAGCTGGTTATTATCATTTTAGTTTTCTTTTACGTACTGCTCGCAGAGCAGTGGGGCAACGCACTTCCACCATAGCGGAGGAGCCGCCACTGGACTGGCATATAGTGGCACATTCATAGTGCCACACACTTTTGGTGGGAGTAGAACGCTCAGGTGCTAAATCAGATTTAAAAAGAGCAAAAAGAAGCAGAGCAAATAAACGATCATGACATTGTCTATCACTGTTCTTACACATCCACCCTCTTGTGTCAACACAATAAAGCTTATGGTAGATCAATGTACGCCCATACCAATAGATATTGCTTAATAGCAAGATTTGTGAGTCCATCCGAGCCTACCACCAGACTACTGCTAATGTGGAAGATCAATTCCATCAAGTTCCAAAAATATATTTTAGTAATGAGGTTTCTCTGAAGGTGATAATCAGTCTCAAGTGACAAGGTAGCTTTTCCCTAATATAGTGTGTCCAAATAAACCATCAACTCTTTCTCAGGTACTACACAAGAGACTAGCCTGATAGTTAACTCCACCTTTGGCAACGAAAGAAAATACCCTGCTACGGTCTTGACTCTGAAATTGCGTCTGTCTAGGAATGTGGACAATGTTTAGTTAACCTTTTTCTCCTCGCGAGAGCTTTATACTGAGTGGCTTGCTGCCTGAAGCTTACGAGCTGAGGCCGTTCACAAGAAGTCAAGTAATCGTGTTGTATCTTTAGAAGCAAGATAGGATTCCTACCACAGCTAATATTACGCTTTGTTCTTACCCCATTAGTTAACTGTACAGTTATATACTTAGAAGTAATATATTTGATTTTGTAGATGATTTACACTTTACGTTTTGGCATTATTAGTTGGGTGGTTCATGAGCATGCATCAAACTCCCAATTAACTAATGTTTTACAGTCATATTTTTTTCTATGGGCTTGAAAATCTTTTTTTTTTTATTTCAATTTTTTTTATTGAAAATAAATTTTGACATATACAAAAAAGAAACCAAGTGTGAACGCTGTGCTTTGCATCTGTAGGCAGGAGCGCCAGGTCATTGGTAGCAGCTACATCCCATGGCAAACCCATAAAGTCACTACAAAGGTGGATAAAAACCGCAGAGTATAGCATAACATGACAAACAGAGCACTAGCCACGACCCCTAAGGTAAGGAGACGGTGGCAGTGTCTCCCAGACCCGCTCTCCGCATGGTGTGTAATTAAGACGCTTGACTGTCTGTGCTTCCGGATTGCGAGGGCTGCGAGCAGCAAGGAATCATTTATTACTTACTTTGGTAATTTTTAAACACGTTACGATAGATTTTAGAATCGTTCTGTTTAGGATTGAATAATAATCCCTATTTTAAAACTGCATATTAGTTGCATTTATTATTCCTTATACTCTCCCCCGCATTGCTTAGGCTCAATATTACAGCCTGCCCGCCCCGGTCCGACTCGGCAATTACCGCCGTAGAGCGGAGGGCGGACAGGTAAGAGCCAGGCACACTAAAAACTACACTTCCGCTAGTGCGGAGGTTAGCGCTCTATGCGTCACCGTCATCGGGGCTATTTAGCCACGCCCTACTGTCAAGCGCGCAGCGGTTGGGCGCAGAGGGCGCCCTCGGCGCGCCTAAGAAACGCCAAAGAAAAGCTCGTCTGCGCCCGTCCGCGACATGACGGGGCAGAGGGGCCAGAGGCCTGGCGCTATGGACCCTGACATCACAGGTACTCGATTACTTACCTATTCCACTGATTCATTACGACAGTTACAACTTAAGAGGATCTGTGACACGCGCCTGACGTGCAACCTGCTTGAGGGCTGCTTTTCGTGCTTACAATGTCATTTTCAGTCGGATGTGGCCTTAAACAGCACTCACGATCACAGTCCTAAGTCAGTATCCCCCATGGAACTTAAATGCCTTCTTTTAAATGTACGGTCCCTCCCTAAACATCAACTACAAATTTGGGATCTGATTTTTAACCAGCAGCCTGATATATGTTTTTTCACAGAAACTTGGATGAAACCTCATACCATAACAGCGATTACATTAGGGGTCCCAATAGGGTATAGGATCATACATGTGGACCGTCCAATTAAGGCCGGAGGTGGATTAGCCATTATATTTAAAGATGTTTTTAAGGTTGTAATTCTAGAACAGAAGCTGACTCCTTTACTAGAAATTATGTTCTTTAAAATTAGTTTAGCCAGTAACATTACATGGAAAGGTGCATTGGTATACCGCCCACCATGCCCCAATCCAGCTTTTGCTCTGTCTCTTTTGGAATTACTGCCCCCTCATATTAGGGCAAAAGAGGATTTTCTCCTTCTTGGGGATTTCAATATACATATGGATAATCCCAAACACCCAGAAACAACTCAGCTAGTTGCTGATTTGTCCAATCTTGAACTAAAAGCAATAAATATTGGCGCCACGCATGTAGGTGGTCACACCTTGGATTCCATTTTTTTCCAATTGTACTAGAATTAGATGCCTGCCCGCTAAGGAAGTCCATTGGACAGACCACTTCTTAATTGAGTTCTATTTGGTTGGACCAACCAAACGGCAGTATAGGATACCACCCCCGCCAATTTTTCGTCGCCAATGGCACAAAATATCTGAAACAAATTTGCGTGAATATTGGCAACAACCATTATTCTCAGTCGAAGATTCGGCTGATTTAGTACTAGAAAAATTTAATAAATCTCTTAAATCAGCCATTGACACTTTGGCACCCTTAAAATTCCACAAGCAGTATCCTTCTACTAAACAAGAAAAATGGTATACCATACATCTCAGGAAAGAAAAACAGAAATGTAGGCAACTAGAAAAAACATGGAGGAAATCCAAAAATGGAAAGGAAAGGGAAATTTTTCTGGAGGCTCAGTCAAACTATTATAAACATATAAAGCTGGCTAGGAAAAATTATCTCTCCCTTCAACTTGCTGAGGCAGGTAACAATCCGAGGGAATTATTTAAAATTCTGCAAAGTTTTGTAAAACCCATAGCTAGTGAAAGCCCTGATGATGCCTCACAAACACTTTGTGATGAGATTTCTAGGTTCTTCAAGGACAAAATTAATCTTATCTACAACAAAATTGTGGCCTCGCAAAACGCAGGAGGAACTTCGTCTCCTCCTTCACATGATCCATCAATACTAAATAAAAATTCCTTCCTTACCATCCCTTTAGTCAGTGATTCAGATCTCCCACTCCGCATCAAACACATGAAAACTGGCTCTCCCAACGATCTCCTCCCTGCAAAAATGGTGCCCCCTTTGATTTCCATCTTGGGACCCTCCATTCAGTCTGTAATGAATACTTCACTGGCAAAGGGACAAGTCCCTAGGGAGTGGAAGATTGCGGCTGTAAACCCTATCAGGAAGAAGGCTGCCTCCCCCTGGACGGATCTTTCTAACCTCCGGCCCATCTCCCTCCTACCGTACATCGGTAAGATGACAGAGAAGCACGTAAACACCCATTTATCTAACTATATCGAAGCAGCGGAAGGCCTGGACCCGTCACAATCTGGGTTCAGGCCAAATCACAGCACCGAATCGGCCCTACTTGCAGTGTCCAATAACATCAGGATGACACTGGATGGTGGGGGGTCTATGATTCTGGTGTTGTTGGATTTATCCGCTGCCTTCGATACGGTGTCTCATGAAGTGCTTCTCGGCCGTCTGAGGGATGTAGGGCTGGGAGGAGTAGCTCTGTCCTGGATGGAAAGCTTCCGTTCCTGTCGCTCCCAAGAAGTTAGGCTGGGCTCCCATAAATCCATCTCTAGGGAGCTCACCAGGGGTGTGCCGCAGGGCTCATGCCTAAGCCCCACATTATTTAATGTGTATGTGGCCCCCCTGGCCAACTTGGTGAGGTCTTTTGGGTTTACCCCGGTGTCTTACGCCGATGACACCCAACTTCTGTTCCCTTTTAAAACTTTCACCCCTGCACTACAAAAATCATTTTCAGAAGGAATGAGGGCAGTGTCAAAATGGATGGCGGAGAATTGCCTACAATGTAATGTGGGCAAAACAGAAGTCCTACTGTTTGGGGAGGCGTAACATTGTGGTCTGATGAATGGTGGCCTGCAGAACTAGGACCAGTACCAATCCCAAAGCAGACTGTTAAAAATTTAGGAGTACTGTTCGATCAAGACCTGACTTTTAAACATCATGTCGATCAAGTCGCTGGTACATGTTTCAGGATCATTGGTTTACTGAAAAGGGTGTTCCCTTATTTACCTGATAATCACAGGAAGACTCTAGTCCAGGCACTAGTGATCAGTAGATTGGACTACTGCAATGGCCTTCTTCGGTCAACTAATGAAGGCCAAATGAACAAAATGCAAGTAGTCCAAAACACGGCGGCGAGGTTAGTCCTTAATGTTCCATCTAGGACCCCCTCCCAACCTCTACTGACTAAACTCCACTGGTTGCCTGTGCGGCAACGCACTAAATTTAAAATTTTGTGCACTATTCATAAATGCTTGTTAGGAAAGGGTCCTAAATATCTTACTAAAGCCTTTCAACCCTACATCCCAGGCCGCTCCTTACGATCCAGCAGCCTTCATCTACTACAGGTCCCTAAAATAAGAAAGTCTCGTCAGGGAGGCCGTGCCCTGGCACACACTGGACCAGTGCTCTGGAATTCCCTTCCCCCAACATTAAAAATCATTACTAATCACCTTCTTTTCCGTAAAACCCTCAAGACCCATCTCTTTAGTAGTAGTTAATTTTCCACATGTTTTAGCCACTGAAACGATCCAGCACAGAATAGTCTCCTCCTCTGGCAAAAGCGCGGAGATACCCCTTCGGGGGTTTATTCAGGCGCTATATAAGCACATAAATAAATAAAATAAATAATATATAAAAGTATGTCATAAGAAGTGCTTTCATTTAGGAAGCCCAAGTCCTGCTCACTCAGCCAACTGGGGTGATTTCAAAAGAAGGGCGTTAGGGACACAAAATAGGTCACACATTTCTCTGTGTAACCCCCACCCTGCTGAGCCTGCATTCTCTCGTCACAATCACCTCCTGCTAAAAGTTGGACATCAGTAAAACTTGCCCTCAGCATGCCAGGGTCATCCCTGCTCGCATACAGTCTCTGTCGCACACATTCAAGGCCATTGTCAGGTTTCCTTTGGACATTAACTTCTACAACTGAAAGGGTGCTTCCTCCTCTCTCAATATTTATTTCACTCGCCAATGCATATAAAGTTTTCAGATTTATTTTTAACCTGAGTGGAGCAATAAAAGAGCAAATATGGCAAAGCCACCAGCTTATTGGCCTTACACAGAGGCCACAACTTTTTGTGGAGCTTGTACGCGGTAGGAGTGTGGAACAAACAGCCACGCCAGAAGAGTAATTATAATCCCCAAACTAGAATGCAATAGAAATTAAACTTCTCAAATCAGAATGAGAAAAAGTTTCCTGAAACCAAGCCAACACCCGGGGCTACCATCTTTCGTGGGTTACTAAGCAAAGGCCAGACCATCACTGAGTCAGCCACAGCACCAAATCGGCCAGTTAATCCTAGACAGCCTATCTTAACTTGCGTCTTCCACTGACTGGTTCTTCCTTTTATCTGACAGATACACAGACCATATTTATTCCACAAAACATTAGCTGCCCATGCAGGATAGTTGCATGCTAGAGTTTACATAAGGCGTAGGCACACATCAAGAGTGTCTGTGTGTGTGTGTGTATATATATATATATATATACACACACAAACACAACGTCAAGTCTAGATTTTTTTTCCATATTTTCTCAAGTAGCATCTTGAGAACTTTTTACAAGCTTATTTGTTGACACGCTATTTTAATGTTTTTATTCATTTTTCCTCTGGTGTTATTTTGTTTTTATTCTACCACTGGACGCTACAGGTATACATGCCTTAACCTAAAGATACCCAACCCTTTTCTAGTCCTTATAAGCAGCTTATGGCCTGATACTCCTATAGGGTGCATCAGAATGTACCAGTGTAGCAGGTAATGCATGTACCAAAACAATTGTTTTTTTTCTCTTCTTTACAAACAAATTGCCTCCCGGCAGCTAGTCTGGCGGGATCTGCTTGCAGAGCTCTAGGCGGGGATTCAGTGATGCACGTAGTACAACTGGGTACTGGTTTTCATCTTCAGCCTGACAGTCTGAACAACAGAAGATGGTTGTAAACATACAGAAAGAGAAACAACCGCCAGCTTCCACTACAACTCTATGTCTCTGTAAGTTATCATATGCAGCCTATCACGTTTATCCAATACTGCCCAGTAGGGCGTGGGCCAAGACAGATTTTCAAGTTCTCCACAGGAGGTAAATGTACATATAATTATTTTCAACAGAAATGGTTTACATGGCCGGTGACTCCTGAACATGAGCCCTCCTTGCCCAACGCTGGGTATCCCTTAGAACTATAATATGTAGCGTTGTCCTTGGTGGAAACTTTAGCTCACCAGTTACAACTGGTTCGCACAGGACCCAGTTGTGGGACTGGTCGTTTGGAAGAAGGACCATAAAAGTGCAGCACAAATAAACACAGGGCACATTTTTACTTGCTAAATAACATTTCTATTGAAAGCAATAGACAGTATTAAATGTCAAGCTCCCATCTCTTTCCATGCTGTCAGGACACCATGTTTACAGTCCTGGCATTTCCTTTAACAAGTCACTGTTATGAGACCTGTTGACACAATTGGTGCAATGGACTTGAACCAGCACTACAACTCTACGAATGCATTCGGCTGACAAATTAAAGCTCAGGGCTGCAACCATGATGTCCATCTGACATTGAATGCGGTGAGTAATTGAACAGAACCACAAGTCAACAACCAGTTGCAATTGGAATTTCCTTTTCCAACGTTTCAATATATGTTCAAAAATGCATTCGCCAATATTTCGATTCATTCGACATCATTTATTTCTGGTCACTCAAATTTCTCATGGGTGTTGATAATGATGATATATACCCCTCCTTCTGTGTGATTAGTTGGGTAGTTTTCACCTGTCAGCACTAACAGATGACACTTCTCCACAATATGCGGAGGTGTTTTCCTGGCCAGAGAACGAAATACGGACAAAAAGCACTCCTACTTGCCTAGTGGTCCTTCACATGTGAGACAACTTTAGCCAGACTTGGAGTTTTATTCAAAAACACATTACATTAACCCAGTTGTAGTGTCATTTTCTACAAGTTATAAGAATGAGACCCAACAAGCAAATAATACGTGGCTAAAAAGTAGGGCTAAAATGTAGGCCCCTGTTTGATTTGTACTGCATTGGGATAATTTAGCATGGACCCCCGTTATGAGTCTACCTGTACTTCGTGTAGTTTCCTGTTTCCTTACTCCTATGCTGATCCCTCACATTTCCCTTGCAGAAGAATTGCTTCAAGCAGAAATGTTCTCTTGGGACTGTGAAACTGAACGTGTGCTACATGGGCTGCAAAGGCCGAGCCGACGCAGTGGGCGTAAGGGGCTGGAGAAGTAATCCTGATTAGGGCCTGAAGATGGGGCATTGCTCAGCAGGAAATTGAGGACAAGCCCCAGTGGCACATGGGGCAGGGAAGGAGCATGGGCCAAAGCCAGAAGGAGGTGCATCGAGATGCCCGCTGAACAAGGGTGGTGGTGGTTGGGGGTCATCATGGCACCAAAAAAATAAAGATGTCAAGAGCACAGGTATTTGAATACTGGCATTCCAAATGACCAGTAGGCCTCCCTCCCCCAGAAGCTGGCAATATGAGAGCCCACGGCGACCTTCCGCTCAGCAGTGGCAGGATTAAATTTGACCCACACATGCCTAGAAAAGGGAAAAGTAAAGTGTGGACCATGAGCATAAATTCAACAATCAGACTCCTGGTAAAATAGCCCTGGTCATAAAGCTGGTTGGGGGGTCGGCCTTTCAGACAAATGAGCCTTGGGGTGCAAAACGGCTCTGCCAGCTGGTAAAACAGGGAAAGGATGGGGTTACCCCAAGGCAATGGGGTGCAAAACAGCACTGGCAGCTGGAAAACAAGGAAAGGGTGGGGTTACCCCAAGGCAGACATAGCACTGGCAACTGAAGCTCCGCTGATGATCACATAGCATGGGCATTCGAAACGGTTAGAAAGTCAAGTCTAAAATCTCTACAAGGTGTACTCCAACGATGAATGAAAGCCTGAAGAGCCACTA
This sequence comes from Lissotriton vulgaris, assembly GCF_964263255.1. Classification (NCBI taxonomy): domain Eukaryota; kingdom Metazoa; phylum Chordata; class Amphibia; order Caudata; family Salamandridae; genus Lissotriton; species Lissotriton vulgaris. The sequence continues at coordinate 1,478,262,488 of NC_141685.1, forward strand.
TATCTTAAAACCGTTTTATGAATTATAAAGCTTGAAGTCATTAATGCATTATTAGATTGACCAGGTTTTAATACCTTCTCACTTGTGGCCAGGTTGATTTACCGTTCATAATTAAAACACAACTGTGGCTGTGAACCTCCAGCTAATGGGCCCGTCTCAGTGCAAATTACTTATTACTTTGATCAAGGCAGAGTGCTCTAAGTGCTTGGGTTACTGGCCAGTAAACAATTATGTATACTCATGAACAGACAGTGAAAATTAAGATGGCACCTCTAAAAGCATTGCAGACGTTCAGTTTTGGCACTCAGAAAACCACCCTTGCTCAGCACGTGAAAGTAATGCAGAAAGTTCTGACAATTGCTCGTGCCTCAGAGGATAAGAACTGCACAACTTGGATCACACCTATTAAAGGGCCAGGTCTGGCTGAGGGGAGAGCGTCACGCATGACGTAACCTGACAGCTCTGGGCTCAACACTTGACTTTGATTCACGACCTCATGTTAACTCTAGCGACTCACGCTAAATGACCAGACACAGTGCAGCTGGTGCTTGGAGATGACGTCTTCCCTGCGCTTTCTGCTTTCTTTTCACTGTCCTCGGGTGTGATTGCCTTGAATTCATAACATCAATGTCGCCACAGTCACATCATTTGCGTCTCTGAAACAAGCAATCAGCCAGGCTTGTGGCGGGAAAGATCCGCTTCCGCTCCCCGGCTGCGCAAGTGGGATATTTATATTTACTTCCACGGGCTTTTAAACTCCTGGAAGCTGTACGTCTGCAGTGATCACGTGCCAATAACACCAGAAAGAGAGAGGCAGCTAGTCAAAGTGAAGGAAATGACACCACAAATACAAAACGTTTTTTTCAATTTTATGTAAGATTACGGGGCGCAGTTTTTAGTTATGTATCTATTTATTTTATTTTGCATTTATTTATGTATTTGAGAACCAGTGTTGACCTGATGTTGAAAAAGTGAGCGTTGCTGCAAGAAGAGCCTGCCTGCGGTGTAGTCATCGAGTCAGGAGACAGGTGTGGGGCTCACTTCCCTCTACAAATGTAAACGCCTCCCAGGCCCACCCCACTGGCGCGAGGTAGATTAGACGGCATGGCCCATTGCAAAGGACCAGTCAACGCTGCCAGGAGCGCGAGCCGAGAGGTCTTTTTCCTCAGACAGACGGCTTTTTGCACACAGCTGCACCGACAGCCTCACCTCGGAGGCAGGAACTTGCTGCTTAGCTCTCCCTCCTTCAGACAAAGTTAGTGTTCAAGCACGTGGACACACGTGTAACCCTCTGCACCATGGTGGGGTTTTCAGCTGAACAACTGCAAGTGGAACGTGCGCCCAGTTTGTGTTCCCTCATCTCCATTCTTACATTTTCAACATCAACCGTGTTCCTTTGGAAAGAAAAAAGGTGATGCATGATATTTAGCTTCAGACGTCTAACTGATAAACACAATGTAGACATCCTCAGTTTTTATTACAATTGTTGGCACCTTCGTGTAACACATGCCAGGCATCTGCTCGTGTAAGTAGAAAATGTTTTAATTTCAGTAATAGTACTTTTCCTATTTTATTCACCCATTCATTGTCAGGAAGCTTTCGTCACCTAGCCTGGGGTGGGTGTACTTTTTATGATGACTTTTACGTCACTGTGTGCAAGAGCCGCAAACCGGCAGCTGTGAAGCCTTGCACGTGCTGAACCTCCCATCAGTCATGCGCTGCTAGCACGTCATCAGGTGATTTGGAAAGAAGGAGGGGTGCACGTGTCGAAGATTACTAGATAACAAGTACATCATTTGGGATACTATATTCCAGCCCAATTTTTCCTGCCGCGAATCGCTGTAGTGCATGCACTTCGTTTCAACTGCTTCCGTTGAACCGAGTCAGGACTACATATCCCAGAAAGCCCGCGTTTGATGAAAGCTTAGTGTTCCCGGTTCTGATGGCTAAAATAAAGGTGTCACGCATGATAATGTGTCCACGTGGCGTCTCTGTGGCAAAAGCAGTGGTTCGAGCGGTCTCCAGAGCGGAGGCGCGCGGGTCATGGTCATAAAATATAAAACGTAAAGCAGGAAAGCCAGCACCCCAGTGCCAGCTCCCCACAGAGGGACAAGGGGGTGGCATCTTTCAGCGGGCTCACGGAGAGATGTCAGCGCACAGCTGCTGGTGCCCAGGCGAATCCTGAAGTGGCCGCGGGGGGACACGCAGCGGCATCCCTCGCAGTGTTATCTTTTTCCCTAAATAGCCCAATTGCACACCTGAATTATTTGTTGCCTGTGACATTTCTGCTGTGGTGGGCAGGATGTTTCTGTACGGGGAGAGGGGGAGGGGCCAGTTTCACCAGGGAACAGATGCAGGTGATGTCTGCTCAGACTTTTAAGCACAGTCAACACAGCAATAAGATGTCGTTTAACCCCTCCCCTCATTGCCCCCCCCCCCCTCTTGCCGGGTACCCAGAGACGATTTCTAAAACAATATACAGATCAGAATACAGAATCTCTCTTGATACAGCCGCAATATCATCTTTAACGCGGAGGGTGAGTTCGGCCAATCGCTCAAAATCTTGCACATCACGGAACAAAAGAGCCAGAGCGACTGCTGCAGAAGATGCAAGAAATGCTTATGAGATCTCTTCGTGTACGCGGCGCATGCATAGCAACCCAGGCCACTCGAAATTCTCATCGAGAAATATTGCTCAGTCAACAGAGCATTGGCCGATGCTTAACCCCGGCACGGAGTGCCCTCGGTCGCACCAGCACGTAGCCTGGAGGGGGCAGGCACACAGCACGGTCTCCTGGCCCGGTGGGAGCCATGCAAACATACATCCAGGGCTGCAGACATATTTCTGCACGCACGCCATCTACGCCTTCTGCATCTGTAGCCTGCGAGCCCCAACATCTGCCCGCAGCTGCCACAATCCCAGCCATTTCCATTCGCGAACTGACAGCCCTTCTCGAGCACCAGACAATGGCACAGCGTGTGCCACCTTCCTCCCCCCAGAGCCACTGTGAAGTTTGGCATCACATCTGCGGACGGGGTCACCCCTCCGTATCACAAACAGAATCGATAAGGGGGAGTCCCCGTCATGAGCTCCATAGCGCACACCCCTCCCCCACGCACCGGCGCCCCCTCTCACCTTCCTTCGCCCCTCAGCCGGTCAGCCTCCGCGGGAGCTGGCGACCACCTGCCCGGATGCGGGCCATGCTGCGCTCTCCACGGTCGACACGCATCCACCGCTGTGCCTCGGGTCCCCCTGCGCCGAGGTCTACACAGGTCGGTTCCAGCCAGACAGACACGGCAGCGCTAAACTGCTGCTGAGCGCTTTTGTTTTCTCTCCTCTCCAAGGATGAAGTGAGCGCTCCCCCTTCGCTCCCCCCGTCTCACCAGGCTCGCAGCTCCTCGTCATCCTCCATCGCTAGCCCTCTCGCCCTCGCATCTCCGCTTCCCGTCCCCTGTCTGCCTCTCTGTGCGCTCCCTGCCGCCGTCTGCCCCTCCTCCCAGCGCCAGCGCGCACACAGGCAGGGGGTCTCTGTCGCCGTCGGAGGGTGCCCTCCGGCACCCACACCTCTCACGCGCTTCCTGGGCACCTCGAGTTGAGGATGGGGCGACCGCCTCTTAGTGAAGGGCGACCCCTAATGCTTTAGCTATTCACAAACACACATTAACATGACAACGTCGGGTGACAAACACCATTCGGCAAGCTGAGGTGTCTATTTCCATTCGTCGACCCCCGCCCCTTCTCCCCATCATTAGCTAAAAGCTGCAACTGGAGATAAACGCGTGCACCTCGTAAACCCAAGCACCCCGGAAGCTGCAGTTTATATGGCGTCCGATGGTTTTCTCAGATGGACATGAGCAACTGTTTTTAGGCATTAGTGCAAGGTGTGTGTGTAAATCTGTGCATATGGATTAACCGTGTAAGCCATAGTTTAAGGCCTACAGGTGTGCCTGCACCTATGGAGTCAGTGCATCAACTTGACAACGCCTGTCGAGCCGCATGTCGAAAGGCTTTTTGCTGCTACTTCAGGGAGAATGTCATTCTATTCCTAATGAAGTGGTATTTTTAGATTGCATTTTGCACACATCCAGGCTTGGGATTACTCTCTTAGTAAACTACACAGTCCTCAACCATCTCTATGATGTACTCTGCCACCATCGCCAATTACTTTCTCCACCTCTTCCAGCATCCCTTATTCCAGATACCCAACGTACCTGCTTAACCACGGCCTGTTTCTCTCTATCCTCAAAATGTGCAGTATTCATCAGGCTGTGTCAGATCTCAACCCAACCACAGACACAGGGCCATTGTAGACACGTCATCATCACAGCCTTGAAAATGTCATTCATTAAAATGTTCCATGTGAGGATGCCCTCTGCTTGTCCAAACCAGGTCAACTCCAGATCACATCACTGATGGATATAAGAAGTCGAGAAACATTCGTAATTTAAACTAGGAACATAAGCAATAGTTTCTTGATAGAAACGTACCAAAGCTATGCATCCCATAGGGGTTGGTGCTATCGTCTTGAATGCAACATAAAGGATCCTATTGAAGTCTATGTTGCTAGAACATTTTTCAAAAAATGTCAGAAAACCTGATTTAGAGGCAAAAGATGCTGTACTAATAGCCTATGCCAGGAGTCACATGCCAACCCTGTTTTTGCTTCCATAGATGGTGAAAATTCTCCTGGCGGAGACCAGGTATTGGGTCTGCCATGGTGCAGCGATAACTCCATGAGAAAAGATGGTGGGTCCACCACCTGATTTAAAGTGGATGATCCACCTCATGTCCCATGGGGTTACCTCCAGGAAAGGCAACTACAGAAAGGGTGGCAGACTTTCCTATCGAAGTAAATCTAGTGCCTCCACAGTGGTGGGTTGCACCTCCCTGTTGAAGGAGAATATCTGTGTTGGCACTGACTTGATATGTTAAGACACCAGATTTGTTCTGCACTCCTCTATTACTTGAGCGTTTCAATAGCGCTGTCCGAGTTTGGGCGCTATCAGGTTTGGGGAGTCTCCTTGTCTGGAGCAAAGGTGGCCAGTAGCAATGTTTTGGCCTAATGTGGCTGGTGTGATGATGCCTTAGTGCCCACTTCAATGGAGTTTTATGCAAGTGTGAATGTGGTATGCTTCAGCTTAGTTCAGATTTGTTTTGGTAGGTTTGTGGTGAGGTGATATGGTGTTGATTAGGTCTGCATGAATATTTAATTAAGCTGGAATAATCAGAAAAAAATCGGTACTTTCATGTTCCTCTACTGATGTGAAATTATTGAAAATATCACGATTCTGCCATTTGCATAGGTATTAGAAATTTGGCACAAAAATCGTAGCGCAGGAGTACAGGAACAATAAACTAAGCGAGCAGCTGCTGGCTGCTGCCGTCTATGTTCTGTTGCATTTAGCAATATTTTCTTAGGGCAAAATGCATCTTTGGATCCATTTTGGGCGCATGAGTGCTTTCACCCTAAGAAAATAGTGTTTAATACAGCGTTACACTCCTTATGTAATTATATGTAATCTTGTGTAATTTTGCTTTAATTGTGCGTCATCACGCTATGGCAAGTTACGTGAATTATGCCCACCCCTACTATTGGAATGCCAATGTTTTTCCAACCATATGGCTGTCATCCTATGTTGTGCATGCAGTGTTAAAAGATGTGTATATTTGGCGTGTGTTCTGTTGGTGTATCTTGAACTAAACATACCTGTTATGGACGTTTTGTTGAGGTGGTTATTCTTGGCCATCTGTTTCGCTATGGTGCTACGTTAAAACTTTAAAAGCGTGTAGGAGCGATTAAGATCCCGGCGCTCCTGTATGCGGATGACGCCGTGCTGATCGCTCGCACGGGTGTTGGCCTCCAGCGCCTTTTGAATGCCTTTGGTTCGTTTATGGAGCAACTGGATCTTAAGATAAACGTTACCAAGTCACACACAATGGTGGTAGGTCAAGAGTGTCGCAAAAAGAGAAATAAAACATTCACATGCAGGGGGGACACGGTTTCTAGGGTATCTACATTTCCCTACTTAGGCGTATTGTTCGATCAGAAAGGGTCCTGGGCTCCGCAGGTAAGAGCCAAGAGGTTGGCTGTTATTAGATCATCATCAGCACTCCTGGGCTTTGCTGGTAGGCTAGGGGCTAGGCCTATGGAAGCTATACTAAAAATCTATAATAGTAAATCTGTGGCTATTGCACTATATGGTTCCGCATTGTGGGGATATGTAAATGTGGAAGCTATTCAGAGAGCGGAGAATAGATTTATCAGAACCCTACTTTCTGTACCCCAGTCGACCCCAACCTATTCCATTCATAAAGAAGTGGGCCTGCAGTTTCTTTCTGATAAGCTGAGTATGGCCCCCTTGATTTCTTGGCTAAAAATGTGGATGAATGAAGAACTCCCATTAAATCACAAGATTATGTCCGACGTTCTGTCCCTGGATAAATCCAACAAGATTCCTTGGCTGGCTTATTTGGCCAGGGCTTTTTCAGACCTAGGCCGCCCGGAGCTTTTTACCTCTCCTGAGAATATTAGGATCCAAGACATTGACTTTGTGAAAAAGTCCTTCATGGGAAGGAAGGAAGCATGCCGCGAAGAACGCGAATTGGTAAAACCGGCAGTGAGGGATCATTGTTTACTGGTTAACTCGTTATCACTTGCACCCTATCTTGGTTTTGTCACAATCCCCTTCCATAGGTTCCTTTTAACCAAATTCAGATTTAATTTGTTACATTTTTATTTAGGCTCTTTTAATAATTGGCAGAAGCCAGAACAAGCCCTGCCCTGTAGCTGCAACCAGTTTTCAGTGCAAGATACAATGCATTTTGTCATGTTTTGTGGGTTGTACTCAGAGCCAAGGAAAAAATATTTGTTGCCTATTCTTAAAGAGGCCGGCTTCACTCAAGTGAGACCGGCTCTGCTCTTTTTACAATTACTGGCCAATCCCCACATTACTTTTTGCATTGCTAATTTTCTGGTAGCCGCTTCAAGGGTGAAAGCTGTCTGTCAAGATTAGTCTTAGAGTAAATGTTTTTTATCATTTATGTCTATGTTCAAACGCAACACTTTTTAATTGTTTGTTACATTTTTTAAACTTGTTGTCTACATTTAATGTTTTCTGTGTAAATAGGAAAAATTTTGTATGAAATGTATTTTATCTTTTTTTCTCTCTTTGTATGGCTTTTAAATAAGCCGAATAAAGATATTCTGACTGACTGTGAATGTTTGGTGTATTTTGTTGGTGTAGGTCGAAGTAAATACACCTGGACATAAGTATATTGTTTAGGTGGCAATGCTTATCACTCTATGGGGCATATTACCATAGGCAATTATCGCAGATTTAGCAGCCGTTTTCCTCCGCTAAGCGGCTATAATTCTATCGCCCTAATAGCAAGCTGTCGCTAACCGATGTTAGCGACAGCTTTTAGGCGATAGCGAGCGGCTTGGGGCCCGCTTTGCATGTCAGCGATGTTTATCGCTAATGACATGCAAAGTGGGCGTACCCAACCAGTTAGCGACTGAAAGCAGTCGCTAACGTCGCTCTCGCCTATTAGCAAGGCTGGCGTAGCGTTGGAAATATTCGCACTAAGCGCGAATATCTCCAAATACTAACACCTGCCCAGACCAGTTCTTAGCCATGTTATCCAATGGGAGGTGGATAACATGGCTAAGAGCATTTCGTCGCTAATGTGTGAATATCGCTGTATTCTCAGCAAAATTCGCGCATTTCGCCGCTATCGCTGGATATTTTAGCACAATGGAGAAAAACTTTGCTAATAGCATGTTTTCTCCGCTAACATATCCAGCGATAGGCAGCGATAAAAAAATCGTCGCTAAGCCTATTTAGCGATAAATATCGCTACTTGTTGGTAATATGCCCCCATATGTCTTTGGTGCTGTGTTGTGAGCGTGAGTGGCAATGTTTAGCCATGTAGATGTCTTCGGTGCTGTGTTGTGTGCTAGTAGGTGCCAGTAGTGGGTCTCATTTGTTCTGTTGGATGTTGCACTGTCATGGTACAAAGGCATACACTGTAACAGTGTTCATCTTGTAAATACATTTAATCAATTCTCTTAGTAGACCTTTAGTTGAGAAAAAAGTGAAAACATTGAGAAACAAATACGGTACGTTTCACATCAAGGGTGCAACAGATCAGGTGATGTTGCACAATTCATTGTTGTGTGAGTTTAGGTTCCGATAACTCCTGAGTTCATCATATATGTTTGTTGATGCAGAATAGGGATGTTCTTTTGAGGTGGCAAAGTTCTGCGAGCTAAATGACATTGCTGTGTCCACTGTGGAGGTACATTTTCAGTGTCCACATTTAGAGGTGGGAATTCTACTATCTGAGAGGGACACAGCAACATTGCTCCTACTATGAAAGATGCAGCTACTTTGGATTAGAAACTGCTGCTGCCGTGGTGAACAACTCTATATTGGACAGATTGTAACATCATAAAATCACACACTGAGCCTATGAAATTTGTTAAAAAGGGTCAAACGAGGTAAAATCACAAACTGCATGTAGCAGAAAAGTATTTAATGCCTTTCCGAAGGCAAAATGTTCATTGCGGAAGAAAAAGGCAACGCTTGGGAAGAAAAAGCCTTTCATGCACAATTACCACAGCGAGTGCGACTGAAGAGAATCACCTTCAGCAAAAGCTGAGCATCTGATTGACAAGGTCTCTCATACCCGTAGCGGGAGAGATGATCTTGCAAAAAGTACAAACCACATTTGTAATAGGTCTTGTGAACCTGGAGAAGAACATTAAAATAATTTAGTGGCCTAAAGCAACATAGATGAACCACACAATTCTGAAATTGTTCTAACTTAGCCAGAGCAAAGTCAGGTACACCTAGGTACATAGCATTGGTGTAGCTTAGTCACAAAGAAAATACAAGCTGCACACTGCAGATGTCATTCTTTCAGTTGAAGGTCAAAACTCAAAGTTGGCATAGAGCAATATTGCCAAGATCTGTGGGTTCACATAAAGCTTGATCTAAGATTGTGTTGAGAGTTTATAATTTGGTGGCTGCCAGTAGGAGCATCACAGATTGGACAAAGTACTGGATATTTTCCAAAGATAAGTCTAGTTGATGAGTTCCATAGAAAAATATAGAATATACCTATTCCACCATGTTCTGATAACCTGGCTCTCCTGAGAATTACCAGAGCCCACTACAAAAAACATATCTTTAACGAAAAGGCCTCCTTTCTCCCGTCACAAATTGACCAGGCTAGAAACCGCCCCAGAGAACTCTTTAACATCGTTAAAAAACAAACTTCCTCTGGCCCTCCTAAATTAGTAGCCTCTCTGGAAAGATGCAAAGAAATTGCCAGACTCTTTATGAATAAAGTCAACAAGATCGAACTATCCTTCTCTTCCCCCCTCTCTCTCTCCCACCTCCCCTCAAACAACACACCCTCCCTAACATTCCTAATTCACTTTTGTCCTCTTTTCCCCCACATCTCGATCCCTCTCAACCCCTCCCTGCTCCATCAGCATCAATCAGAATCTTAATCTCATCCCCCACATTAAAAATGCATCCAAAAGTGCTCTTTTCACCCTTCACCACCTCAAAAAATTTTAAACTTTTATTCCAGCTGATGATTTCAAAATCGTTGTCCAATCTCTTGTCCTTTCCAGGATTGACTATGGTAACGTCACTATTACTGGCACCCCTAAAATCCATCTTGCACAGATTAAATCTGTTCTCAACCTAGCTGACATACTTATTTCTGACTCTAAAAGATTTGACCACATCTCTCCCGTCCTCAAAAATCTCAACTGGCTCCCAATTGAAGGACGATCCAACTACAAGATTGCTTGTAACACGCACAAAGCTCTTCACCAACACACTCCCTCTTACCTTTCAAGCAAACTACAAAAAGCAGGGTGATCCAGGTCCCTGAGGAGCACTAACTCCCTTGTCCTGATACCTCCTATACTAAAATGTAAAAAGACCCAATCACATGCTTTCTCTGGTAATGCTCCAACAATTTGGAACTCTCTCCCCCAAAGATCTCCGCTGCAACCCCTCTTACCCTCTCTTCAAAAAAAGACTCAAAGTACTTCTCCTCAACAAATATTGGGGTTCCCAATGTTACTGATTCTGACTAGGCCTAGGCGTCCGAATCGGCTACGCCCACGGAGTAGGCGTAGTGTTGCCTCCTACGCATTTTGCGTAGACAGCGCAGCCGGCAACACTACGCCCACTCCGTGGGCGTAGACGAGTCGGCCGCCACTCGCCTCCCTCCCGCCCTCCCCTACGTACATTATTTAAGCAAAATACCCTTAATAAAGCAAGTTTAAAGCGGTTACCGTGTCCGGGGCTCGTCCGGGGCTCCCTCTTGGAATAGCGTCCCTTCATAGATACCAATGCGCATGCGCGGCCGCCCGCGCATGCGCATTGGTATCCATGACGACGGGATTCTTAGAGGGAGCCCCGGACGAGCCCCGGACACGGTAAGTGCTTTAAACTTGCTTTATTAAGGGTATTTTGCTTAAATAATGTATGTAGAGGAGAGCGGGAGGGAGGTGCGTAGTGGGGCTACGCGGAGTGCGGGAGTGGGCGTAGCTTCTCGCCCACTCCGCGTAGCTCCGCGGAGCCCCACTACGCCCACTACGCCCGGGCCTAATTCTGACCCTGCTCACTCTTTCTCTTCTCTTGTTCACACCTCTACCCAACCCCTTTCCACTCTTTTCATATTCTCACTCCCCTTCCCGACACCCCCTTCTCTCTCTTTAACTTCAATATTCATTGTCCCCTTAACTATCTCTCTGTTTCTTTGCCCCTTACGCTCTTTTAATGCAATGTTTTATCTCATGTGAATTTTCTGCACATTGTCAATTGTATATTGTATCCTAATATGTTCACCTACCTTGTAAAGCGCTCTGATACTCTTGGGTCCAGCAGAGCTATATAAAACCTTTTAAATAAATAAATAAATGAATTACTATTTCTTCTTAATTGTTGTATTCTAGGGAGACCAGATTTTGGAAATAAAAAACGTGGACATTTCACAAAAATAAAAGAAGGACTACAATTTTACACCAACTGAGGGGCAGAGATTGACAGCGTTCATCATAAAAACACAAAACCAAGACACTAAGGGAATACATTAATTGCAAGTTTTATACCCATAAACAAATCTGGTAATTAAATTGCATTCAGATATGCTGTTAACTAGTCCGGCTTTGGGACACGTACTAAAGCTGCCTTCCTCTGTTTTCAGGCAACCCTCACTCAAAACCGGGATATGAGTGACATATGATGTAATCTGCCTGGCCAGGTGGTGAAAAATCAGGACGCCTGGTCACCTTATTGCATTGTCCGTTGAGACCAGCAACCAGATATTTTATTTGCATTTGGAAATAATGAGCTTGCAATCGTACCCAATAGTCTGTTTTCTTTGTTATCTCCCTATGGCGGGAGGTGGTATATTCAGTTCTATTTTAGGTACTAGTGCATTTAGGGTGATGTCAGCAGACCCGCATACCCTCATCTCAACAATACAATCAGGGCTCGAGTCGGGGTACCACGTGGGTGGACGACATCCCCCATTTTTATTTCCCAGGTGGACGCCGTCCCCCCTGCCAAATAGCGTGACTTCACTTTTTGGCCTCTCTGGTACGAGATCTGAGCTCACAGCATGCTGCTCACGCGCTGACTTGTCAGAAGCAATCGCATCTAAGGGGTGAGCGAAGGGAGGCAATGAGCCCGATGCTGCAAGCCACCTTTCGTGACGTCACTTCCTGTCATGACATCATTTCCGGTGACAGCGTCCCCCTACTTCTTTTTTTAGGCCTTGTGCCCTGAATACAATACAGGCCAAACGCTGAACGCACACTGATAGTAACGCAGAGGATGACTTTTGTCGTGTAACTGCATTTCGTACAATTGTTAAGGGTTCTTAACAGATAAAGATGTACTAACAAAGGCAGCTGTGCTCTTGTGCAATTAGTCATGCACTTGTCCTTCAATATTTTTCATTTTATTCATTACTTCATGAATGAAATGCTATTAAACATATGTTTGCCATTATTTTAATTGGTGAGACACATATTTCTTACTATATGCATACGTGCTTGCAAATGCTCACTGGGTTCTAAGTACCTCACTCCACCGGAAGGCATTAAATGGCAAGAAAAAATTAGCTTCTATGCCTGGGTAAAGTTAGAACATAAATTCACCTAATAAAGCACAACTCTTCCATACTATACCAGACTAGGAACGTGAGGGTATGGGAAATCAACAAAGAATGAGAATGTTATTGTAAACAAATGTAAGCGTCAAGGACAGGGATTACAGTTTCTTTTCTTCTGTAGACATACACATGTAGAAACATATTTTGCTTTCAATATCACAGAAGAACTCAACTATTTATCAAGGCTTGAGCTGTAGGTAGGCTTCAACATTTTAAGTTCCTTCTGTGAAAATGATACGCTAACCCTTATTCACTGCTAATCCGAGGGAAAACTGACTCTTTTTCTATGGTACCATTAATGGCAAAAGTCTCATTGATGCTTTGCGGGAAGAGGTAGCTGCACATGTTTGGGTAGATGGGATTTATTGACTTTTCCCCCTATATAATCACGAGATGCCAAGTTATTATAGTCTAAGTAATATAGAATGGTGGATAATCTACAGTTTATTAAGCAGAGTCATTTCAGTTACAAAGCCAGTAGCCCGTTCAATTCTCTCTTTCCTCTCATGTGTCTGTTGATAATCAGGCTTCAAGTATGCATGTCCATGTCTGAATTTTCTCTCACCATTTATCCACAATGGACCTTGGTCATCTATCCAGAAAGTATTAGTGTGAGCTTGTGCGACTGCTATCACACTGTTGTAGGGTGTCCAGAGCTTTAAAAACCAAAGACCAGGATATTAGAAAGGAGTAGAACTGCAAGTCACATCCACCAAGAGGGGCAGGATGACTTAAAAGATAGCGCTCACCAAAGTAGCGATAAGAGACAAGGAGGCACTATGGGGAATCAAAAAACTTTTTACACAGACTATCACACATGCTAATTAAAATTGATTTCAGAAAAGGCTGACACTTAATCCTGAACTGGAGCACGCAAAAGTGTGTCCACTTCACCCTGCCTTAAAAACCGAGATGAGCGCTGCATTTAGTGAAATCTGCAGTGGCAAGTGACCAAAATAGGGGTTATCCCGGCAAATCGGGGATGCCTGGTCACCCTACACTGCTGACATACGGGAAAGTCTCTATGAATGTAAATCTTAAGCAAGCAGGACATTTGCACACTACAATCAGTTCATATTCAGAGAAAATGAACAGATAATCATTTTTTCTGCTTATATGCACTGCACAGGTTGGACAAAGCAAAGGGCCTTATATGCAATGTATAAAACACAGTGTGCCAGATAAACAAAAATATATATATATATATAAATCCTTGCCTAAAGAGTTACGTCCATGTGTTCCCCCACACTACTCAGTTGGAACGAAGCAGTGGGAAAATTGGGGTTGGCAGAGAGTATAGCTATCCGTAGAGAGGAAAAAAAGAGGCCAAAGAAAGGAACCAATCGCTATGAGCTGGGATCATTTGCTGGAAACCTCCAAAGCTACTGACACTCATACTCCATAAGCCTCAGTAAACATCATTATATTTCATTTTTTTTTTTTTTTCATTTTTGTGAACCTTTATTGTGCACGAATAAGAGAACAAATACGGGCCCACAACCGTCAGGCCGGCCACGATACTTTTGACGCACAAGTGCAAGCAATACAGTTTCCCAGCGGCATCAGGTGACATAGCAACAATCAATTGACGTTAAACTGAATAGAATCATGCGCCGAGGAGTAGGAGCATTTAAGGTTAATTTTTAAAGTTTTTCGTTCTAAATATAAATCGGTGAAGAATAGGAACTAAGGAGAACTGAGTCCGTACAATAGCTTCACAACAGGAGCAGGCAGCACCATCACGTGTAAACAACAATGGAAGCGAACACCCCAGGCAGTATGGCGGTACAAAGTAAAACAACAAGATCATCAGCCAGCGTTTGCGCTCCACTTACAGCGTCACCCACTCCCTACTAACCCCTATCGCGGACCCAGAACAGAAGCAAGTTAAGAAAAGCGCAGAGAGATAGAAAAAATAGGGCCCATAGAAACTAAATGTAGAAAACTAAATCCCTCCCCCCACCCTACACTAATGCGGAGGCTACGGCCTACCCCCCCCGGCAGTGTGTCTGTCGCCCACTAAAGAACCCGAAATATAGACCAAGAAAAGGAGGAAAAGAAAAAGATATATTTAAGAGAAAAGAAAGAAGAGTTATAACACTTAGGATATAGGGAGTAAGAAGAGAATAAACTAATCTACGACTCCCAAAAAAAGGAAGGCGGGGAGGAGCCCACCCAATATCAGATCTCCCGGACTCCCCAGCCGTGAATAACTTCTACGCCGTGTGCAGCAATAAATTCGGAAGACATAAAACCAAAAGAGGGCCAAAATCAGGAACACCCAGATCCCCGGGCCAGCACAAAACCGCCACCCCATCAGCAAGAGTAAACAACAGGACATAGCAACTGCAATCTTAAGTGGGGAAGAACAGCACAAACAACGCAATCAACATATCAAAATGCGGTTCAGTCCGGGTCTCCGCTAGCCGATCAAGCAAAACCAGAGAGAAGAACACCGTCAGCCCTGGCCTGAACGTCGAAATCCCTCCAAGCATGGCCATCGCTGCGAGCACACCTCAGGCAGAACAAAGGAGCAAGATGGCCGTTCTCGACAAAGAAGAGGCAGAGGAGGAGGAAATGAGTGTCCCCAGTCACCAATAAGTTCAGTGTCCAAAATGACGAACTCCCCTTTCATCGCAGGATGACACACACTCCACCAATGTAGAGAAGAGGCTCCGGAGGCAAAGTTATCGAGTGGGGTCAGCAGCTGGAAGGTCGATAAGCGGAGCCCTGGTAGCAATTGCGCAGGCAGAGTCACAGTTCTTGAAGTGGAGGGAGACTTTGTATCTGTAGCCTCGTCGACAAGAAACTCCCAACATTGTTGCCAGGGACACGTCGCCCCTCCGTGCTCTCATGCTGCAACATTATATCCATTTCAGGAGTAGTTGGAGGCATCAGGGGGCCAGCCAGCCGCGGTCGCTTTATGCCAGGCGCAGTTCCCTCAATCTTCCACGCCAGCTCTCGGATGTTCCGCCGCCATGTTGCCCTTAGGTCTGCAAGGGCAACCAGGATGTCGCCACAAGTCAGGTCCCTCTGCAGTATCAGCCGGTCCGCACTGCGCAGCGATGCCCTCGGATCAGCCTCCCGCTCGAGGACAGGCAGGTCATCACATACTAGGGATAGGGGAGCAGCCATCTCTTCGTCCTGGAAGGCAGGCGCCATTGCCACCCCTTCAGCGAGTCCGCAATGGAGGGAGGGGGGCGACTTCGTTACCAAGAAACACAAGCGTTCGAACCACCGAAGAGAACGCGGCCCGCAGTCAGGGGGCCGCGCAGAATGAGAGCCCCCTCTCCCCTTGTTGATGCGGGTGGTCCACGGCTGAGAAGGCGCCCCAAGATGGAGTCCGCCCAGCTTGAGAGCAGCGTAGCAGAGGGAAGCGCCGCATGAAGGGCTCCAGCCTCGCGGGTACACACTACTTCGCCAAAGGGAGTCCCACTACAAAGGAAAGGGTCAACTCCGTCCACCTCCGTAATCGGCCACGCTCCCTAAGACACCGACACCTCCCCAGCTCGCCCTACCGGCTACGTCCCGTAGTGTCCAGCGGCGGCGATCGGCACAGGTTTCATGGACAGTGTCGGAGGTCGGCAAACGCTGCGAGTTCTTCACCAAAACAGCCGGCGGAGACCTCAAAAGAACGCAATTGACATCAGCGCGTTCATGTCACCGATTCAACACGGTGTAGGCGAGGATAAATGTCAGGATATCGATGCGAAAGCAGACGGCTTGCGGAGCCGGGAGCTCACACGTCCGTCCTGTCCGCCATCTTGGCTCCTCCATTATATTTCATTATTAGGCCCCTACCCAAAATGGAGAAATTATTCTTGCAGCCGAGACTCGGCAAATGCCAGGAGCAAGATTCTTTTTTCTAATCCCATTCAGCCCCAGAATATAAAACCCCTACCTAACTAGACAAAGATCACACTATTAGTGTTTATAGGCTAGGTTCTAGATACAGCCTCACTAGCTGGAACTTTAAAAAAAAAAAGATATCTTTTTATTGTTTTAGACAAAAAAGAAAACAAAACCAAACAGTTCGACCGGCTTGACAGATAATTGACAGATAAGACAGATCCAGTGCAAAAACACAGTGGCGACAAACACAAAAATAATACACATTACATAATTAATGACAGTGCAATCCTTGAACTGGGTCACGGGGACAACAGCTTTTCCTCCGGGGTGTGTACCGGTGCCACACAGATCCCTCCTCTATAAGCATTCCACCCAGACCACACCGCTGACCACTTTTTGGGGCATCCTCGTGTAGGGTATACAGTCTTCTCTCTGAACATGCACAATCAAGACTCCTCCCTCAGGCGGCCAAGGTGGGTGGTGCCTCTGCTCCCCATAGGCGAGCTATCTCTCGCTTGGCCACCATAGTCCCCAGTGTAGCCCAGGTCCTTTCCATACTTGTTAGATCAGTGGGACCCCACATGTTCAAGAGGCATCGCTTTGCCTCCGGACGAATGTTTAGGTGCAACACTTCCTCCATTACTTCATGCATCTCCGCCAATACTGTTGTATCTGGTCGCATTCCCAAATTATGTGAATGAAGGTACCTGTGTGCCCACACCGTCGCTTGCAGTTGCACCCGTCCCCGCTCCCCATATGGACTAGTTGTGGTCCTGTGATATATGTACAATGGAGTATTTTGAGTTGGACCAGTCGCAAGCGCGCCGGGATGGCAACATCCCTGGGTGAGGCTACTGTCTCCCGCCACTCCTTGTCATCCAATTCTAAGCCATCTCTCTCCCAGCACTCTCGCAGCCGCCCCAGTGGATCTGGAGTGTTGTTAATTGATTTCTTATAGGTTAGGGAGATTGCTTTTTGGGGGAGGTAGCAGTTGAGCAGATTGTCCTCTAATGGTGATGACTCTGGGGGGTTTGTACCCGTCTGTAAGGCAGTGGTCATGGCGTGCCGAATCTGTGTGTACCCGAACTGTTTTGTGGTGGAGAGTTCATACTGTTGCTGGAGCGTGGCAAAGGGGATCACAGCGCCCTTGATCCAAAGGTCACCCAGTTGAGATATGCCAATGAAGTCCCACTTATCAAACCCCTAAGTGGACCAGAGGCTCCCCAGCAGTTCTGAGTCCCACAGCGGCGTGGCCAGTGTGAGACTGCGGTCCCAACCAAGACTCTTATTCACGGAATGCCAAATGGTAACAGAATGTTTGGTGGGGCCCATGAGGGGCAGTGTCCGAGGTCTGGAATATAGGGATCTAATAAAAGTACCCCCAGGTCGCAGCCACCTGTCCATCCTAAACGCAGGGTCATCTGGTTGGCGATATATGCACTGATTAATAGGCACTAGGTGGGATGCCCAATAATACTTACGGATTTCCAGGAGACTAATGCCTCCGTCGTACCAGTTCAAGACCAGTTTGCGAAGTGCTATCCTGGGCCTCCCCTCCCATAGCAGCTCTCTCTGCAACCCCGCTATTTCCCTGAAGTATCGTGCTGGGACTGGATCTGGATAATTTTCTAGGGCATAGAGAAGCCGCGGCTGCGACATAATTTTAAATAGCGCCACTCTCCCCAAAAGCAAAAGCGGCAAGGCCTTCCAACAGGACAGGACACATCTCTCCTGAGGCGCTGCAGGGGTGGGAAAGGTTTAGTTCGTACCTAAGTTTAGGGTCAGCAGTAATAAAAATCCCTAGATAAAGGAAGCCACTTCTTACTGTCTGCATTGAGCAGTAGCTCAAGGGCAAGGGCAAAGAGCAGGGGGGACAGTCCCCATCTGGTCCCGCTTTGCAGCTGAAAAGGGTCTGATCGTTTATTATAGACTATCACCTGAGCCATTGGTGCCGAATAAAGGAGTCTTATCCATGACATGAAGACCGGCCCAAACCCCAGCTTGGCGAGGACCGCTAAGAGGTAGGGCCACTCCATGTTGTCAAAAGCCATGAAAGCATCAAGTAACACTATTACCGCTGGCTCCTCAACGGTGTCAACTCTGCCCAGCACCTCATGGACCCTACGCAGATTGAGGGGGGTGTTGCGGTGGGGGATAAAGCCCGACTGATCCTGGTGTACCAAAGGTGTGATCACCCGCGAGAGGCGTGTGGCTAGGAGTTTGGCGAGGATCTTAGGCTCTGCATTCAGGAGGGAGATCGGTCTGTAGGAAGTGCATTTGTTTCTGGGTTTCCCCTCTTTGGGGATGATGACAAGGGATGCAAGCCTCTGGTTAGGGAGAAGAACACCAACTTTTCTGCTCTCCTCAAACATGGAGCGGAGAAACAGGGCAAGACCGTCGGGCGCAGTTTGTAAAGTTCGATGGGCCGGCCGTTAGGCCAAAGTGCCTTTCCCGTTCGAAGACTCAGATTGGCTTGGGCTATTTCATCATTGGTTACGGCACTGTCTAGGAATTTAGCGTCCTCCTCAGAGAGAGTGGGCAAGCGAATATCTTGAAGAAGTCCCAAAGACTCCTCCTCGCAGAAAGGGGAGGTGGACTGATAAATTTTGTCATAGTGGGAAGCAAATTCGCGGAACTAGTTGGAATTTTTGGTGGTTTGTGCCGGCTTGTCAGCAAGGGTGGGGAGTTAATAAAAGTGTATATTACTGACTAGATCTTGATCCAGGAGAATAAAGCAATTATTATAATAGCAGGATGGGAAGAGGTACAATAGTAAGATGATGTTGGAAAACGAGGGAGCATCTGTAAGGCCTGCACAAATAACATGACTACATTTGTCCTTCACTGGGAACCAAACACCCAATTGTAGCACCTGACTCTCAGAGGGTAGCGTTGCAGAGCAGTCTGAGGCTTGCTCAAGGGAGGTGGTGTGGGCTAGTAATCGCCATTTGCAGGTGCGCAAAAATAACACTTAATAATTGATTGTCCAGTCTGTACTTTGCTTTATAAAAGTAAGAGTACATTTATAGTACACACACACTACTCAATACTATGCACCAATTTACAAATATACATAAGCTGTTCGAATTGCTTTGTGACATTGCATAACATCTCCACCCCTCAAGCAGGGGGGGGGGTGGGGTCTAGTACCACCACTCCCAAGTATGCATATCATCTTGCCCCCAAATGCGGGTAGTTGAACATAACCTGGAGCGTGGGGCCTGCGCACTGGCACCATCCCAGTGGCGACCTACCCAATTACCCCAAAAAGCATTAAAAAAGGGTTTACCTGCCCTGACTGTGCATCTCCTACTGACCATAAAGTATGCACCTCTATATCTTAGGGGCTAGCAGTCTGGGGTCTTCACCTAAATGCAGCAGCAAGAATACATGTTTACGCACACTTTAAAATGACAGCACTCAGCACATTTGGTTATCAATAGAACACCTTGCAATTACAGCCCCTAAAGGCATCACAGTTGAAATCACAGGATTACTGTCTATATAGCCAGACACCCTATCAGGAAGGTCCAACAACATAACCCCACTTTGATTGTGACATCTGCCTTACACCAGTACTTCACATTATACATGTGACCTTCAGTCCCTTTTGAAGAAATAACCTTTAGTAAATGCATTTTGGTGCAATTACACCTCTTCACCTCCAGGGGATAGCCTCCTCTTGACATTCCACCACTCAGACCTTCATCACTTGGTGTACTTTTCACAACATCCCTAGCTGTAGAACAAAGTTTCCAGCTTAAGAGATGTTTACATGCTGGCTGAGTCCTTGAGGGAGTTATTCTTTTACGTCCCTCAGACACTGAGAGTGGGATTTTTCATCTTCGTGCTGGGGAGACTGAGTTGCTCCTGCAGCTCCCCCAGCACCTGATCATTCATGTGGTGATGACCCCATCCTCCTGGGGCCACCACAGGCAAAGAACACAATGTCTGTCCTTGCAGGCCGGTTCTGGCCTGCAAGGCATTATGGGCTTTGTTGAATACTTGATGAGCGACTCTCCCACTGCTCCAGGGAGAGCTGCAATGTGGGCCTCCGGCTGCTTCTTGGGCCTCGTTGGGGGGCCCGGTCCCACCCGGACCCCAGGTGAGGAAATGCAGCTTGGGGAGCCCACCCCCGGACACTCTGCCCATTTTCAGGGGCCCAGTCCCACCCGGGCCCTGTCCAGCTCCTCATGTTCGGGTCGGGGTCCCGGTCCCACCTGGGACCCCCTCTTGCCTTTGGGTTGGAGGGCAGCCTGGGGAGCCCACCCCCCCGGCTGCCTCCACGTGGCTCGCACCCTCGTGTGCTGCCGCAGGAGCCAGCTGTGCACTACTGGTCTGCCCGCTCCGGTGGGCAGACACGGAGCTTCCCGCGGGAGCGTCCGTTCTACGGGGCAGTGCGACGGCACTCCCCTCACGCCCGCCTTCACTTTCCCCCCTCATTTTCACAGGGGGGTCGCACCGCACCCCCTGACTTCGCTTCTTCTTCGGGCCTGGGGATGGGGTCCTAGGGCCCTGAGCTCATTTTTGCAAGGGGGCGACCCACCTCCGGGGCATCTCTGAGACCGGCGGTGGAGCCCCACGCGCTTCGTTGTCAGTCTTAGGGGTCAAAGGTCGCCTACCTTCCTGGGGCCATATCTCTGATCTGCCCCATTTTCGCGTCCTATTGCTCCTGGTGGCACACCCCAGCCACTGGGAGCACGCTCCTTTGCCCTCTGGGTCTCCTAGAGGGTGCATTCTGCAGGGAGCGGTCTTCACTGGCTCCCTGTGCCTCTCTTCTCCCTGTGCAGAGGCCCCTGCTTCTGCGCACCGGTCGTGGGCTCTTCTTCTGGTGCTGTTAGGGCCCTGGGGGGCAGTCAGGGGGTCTCTCCTTCCAACTGCCCATTGCCAGGCTCCAGCACCTTCCACCTCCGCAGACCACACCCCAGAGAAAGCGTTCTTTCTGTGCAAGTACTTTTAAAAAGTTGAGTATGGGGCTGGAAGAAGTCTCGGTGTGTCCTATCAAACAGCGATACATCACTTCCCTGCTCCTTCCTTCTTGTCCAGCCTCTGGGTTGTTCAAAATGGAGTCGTCCAGTGTCTCTGGCCACATGGCCTCCCCTTCCCCCAGTGCTGCCTTCACCTTGGTTCAGCTTGGTGCCTGGCACCCAGTGACAGCAGTTGATGGATTGGCTTGTAGCTCCACCTACCTTTTCCTCCTTGGAGGGAAGATCTTCACTCGAGGAAGAAAGGTCATTAATCTAACCTGCCACGGCAAGACCCTAGCCAGGGACTCAGAGAAATATGCAGTTTTTCTGGACGACCCAAAAGCAGTACAAATATGACTTTGGACTCTGCAGAATACTTATGTTCACCTCCACTACAATGGACTTTAGTGCATGTCTGGAATCTGTAGGCCTTGTGGAAGTCATTTTAGCAATGGGCCCCACATCCCCATAGGGGAATAATGAAGTGAAAACACAGTAAAACACACTGACTTTTCTTGGCATGTTTATTCTAGTGTATAAAGCCTATTCCACGTCAAAACCCAATTTTGCATAAGTCCTGCCACACCATTCAATTTTTACCCGCTCCTGGACTGCGCACACTAGGAATCTCCCCTGCGCAGCCCCTACACATGTGCACACGCATGTACACATGTGTCTGCATGTAACCAGCCCGGTGCCCCATACTCCAGCTGCTACGCAGCAGCCTAGTCAAGCCAGGGGGACACCAGTAAAATCTCCATGCAGTCTCCTTCATTATGAGTTCACTGTGGGTGAGTCCCAGATTATGAGGCTCCCCACACTAAAATCTCAACACTTAGGTGATCAAAAAGCGAAAAAATTCTGGTGGCCCCTTGTGTCAGAACCACCTTCTAACAGATGACCACTGTTCAACTAGATCCCAAGGAGCTGGGACTATTAATGTGGTACAAGGCTCTGTTATGTTAAGAGTGTATTTGATGTATGTCATCATCATGTATATTTTTGTAATCCTGCCGTGCAGAAAATGTTTTCCGAAAACGTCTTTTTCATGTACTGTAACTGGAGAAAATAATTACAATTTGTTTTTTTTAAAAAGCGTTACGTCAATGTGTGGAGGCAGATTTACAACTTTTTAAGAGTAATTGTATAATCCCAAAGCCTTTTCAAAATGCCACATTAAAAAAAAATGTTCCTACACAGTTGAAATAGTGTCCATGTGGAGTAACTGCTTCTTTCATGCTTCCATTAATTGTGGAGGCATTCTCCTCCTGTTTATACCCAGTTATGGGGTTTACTATTGTGTCTGGGGAGTAGTACATCTCTAACCATTTCCAGGATCAGAAGAGGTCACAGAGTAATTTCGGAATGCCCACATGCTCTTGAGTTTGTGGCTGTTCCCAAACTTAACAGGGAAACCTCACCTGGAAACGACCACCATCCATCCCTCATGCACAATATGACAGCATCAGTGGGAAGAAAATGATTTAGGAGTGCAAGACCGCCTTTTGTGAATATCCTGCACTTTCAAACACTCACATTCACAAATATTACCTTTAATCAGGCTCAATATGTTTTTATTTTATGTTGACTATCATCCATCATGTTACTCATGTTTGTTAGAAGTTTCTGTAATTTTTCCATATTGTAATAAGTCCCTGTTTTTCTTGTCCAAATGATTCTATATTATTACACCTACATTTCTTCCATAAATTTAACAAAATAAACAACTCTCTATAGCTTGCCTTAGTTGTACTTACACCGCTCTACTAAACTATTCACCAATTACACCATTTTTATTTATAAAGTATCTTGCATGAAGGAAATTAGGAAATTATATCTCTGCACACAAAACTGGGAAGTTTCAATAAAAAAGTTGCATTACTTTATCCGTAGATAACCAATACTCCTACCCTGCTATCTTCAATTCAAAGAAATATTGCAGTGTAATAATTCCACCGGAAGGGGATTATCGAATGTAGAAGCATGCACAACATTTTAAATCTTATATAGTGTAGCTATAAACCAATAATTTATTTTATAAATATTTTCTTTTATAAGGAGCAGAGGGATTTTCTAGCTTGGATCTAAAACTAAAGGGCAATGGGTGAAGCGGATGACAATACACAAGAAACCGAGGCATCTAATCTCAGTCAAGTTACAGATCTGGAGCACAAATGGAGAATAAGCCATGGCAATCCAGACAGGAACACGTTCAAATCCATCCTGAGACAGTACCACCATATAATCCGAACCGCAAAAAGCGCAGGTCTGGAGGACTGCATCAATGCCAGTACCAACAGAAGCAAAAATATATTCACCATTGCGAAGGATTTTACCTCATCAGTGGCCGGCTCCAACCTGATCAACCCCTTACACAACCTTTGCATCAATCTCTCTTAATTCTTTAGCAATAAAAACACTGCTACCTAGAGCAACTTCCACCCGCAACTGGACATCGCCAAACGCCGCCCAACTGTATCAAAAGAGCCAATGGTAACCACATTGCCTGTCATCACCCCAGAAGAAACCACTGCCACCATGAAGTCAACCTATTCAGGGCTCCAGCAGACCCCTGCCCCACCATGCATACTCCAAAGGACTGCAACCCATCAGTGCCTCCAACTCTTTCACAATCGTCCCAGATGCTAGGAAGCATGTAACTTTTCTCTCATTTTTGAAGATACCCTCCGCAGACCCTTCGGTGCTCGCCAACTACAGTTCGATTTCCCTGCTACCATTCCAGGTCAAAGTCTCGGAGAAACGCCTCACCGATAACCTTAATGACCACCAACTCCTCAACATCACTCAGTCTGGTTTCAGATCCAACCATAGCATGGGAACTGCCCTCAGTGCTACCAAGGATGACATCTATCTAACAATAAAGGGTGTGGCTCTACATCAGTAAGGCTGAGCACTTCGAACCAGAACAACACACTAAATGCCAATACTGAGCAACGATTTCAACCACTTTGAAAAATGGCGCCTGACCAATGAAGCAATGTGACCATAAGCTCATCAGTAGCTTTTATTCAAATAGCACATGCTACTTTATGTTTTCATATTCCAAAGAAACTCACAAATACATACATAAACAACACAATTAATAGTTTTCACAACTTACAATTTGTATAAACCAACCTACATGCAGATTTCTTGAATACTCTGAACATACTTAATCCCACTCAAACTTACTCTTTTGCACTCCTTGCATTCAAGCCAAATGCATCACACACCCTCCTCATACAACCTACAATACGTTGGAATATGAAACCATAAAGTAATATGTGCTATTTGAATAAAAGCTACTGATGAGCTTATGGTCGCATTGCTTCCTTGGTCAGGCGCCATTGTTCAAAGCGGTTGAAATTGTTGCTCAGTATTGGCATTTAGTTTGTTGTTCTGGTGCCAAGGATGACATCGGCATGAATCTAGACGGAGGAAACAATGCATCCCTCATCCCCCTGGACTGCTCTGCAACTTTTGGCACAGTCTCCCACCCCATCCTCATCAAACACCTATGTAACATTGGAATCCAAGGACACACACTCTGATGGATCTGCTCCTTCCTGACAGCAAGGACCTGGACAGTCAGCCTGGTAACATACACCTTGGATGCCAGTGACCTCATCTGAAGAGTTCCACAAGAATAAGACGCCAGTACCCGGATCAAGTTCAATACCTGTATGACTAAAATCACTCACTTGATTAAGACCAACTATCTGAAGCTGAACACTGACAAGAACGAAATTGTGTTCTTCAGGAAGAGCAATTCACTGTAGGACACCACCTGGTGGCCAACAGAGCTAATATCGACTCCCACCACCCATGCCAAGAAACTCGGGATCATCAACAATAGTAAACTCGTCATGACCGACTAAGCCTATGCCATCGCTGCCTCATGATTCCAGACCCTGAAGATGCTGAGGAAGATTTTCAAATGGCTCCCAATCAGCACTGGAAAGCTAGCACCCACACCCATGTAACAAGCAAGCTGGACCACAGGAACACCGTCAATGCCGGAATCAACAAAAAACTCACCAATAGGTTTCAGGTATGGTCCCAATTGTGAACTACCTGAAAGCTTTTCTCTAAGCAGAGGGGTCTGTAAGGGTTGTTTACTTGATCCTCTCCTTTTATACTCTAAACTATTGGATTAAGATGTTGTCTGGACTATGCACCTGGATTATATTTTTAATTTATACTTCCTACTGCATGCAGACAATGTCCTCTTAATATGTGGAATGGCTAATGTCCTAAAATGGTTACAAGTTTCCTATGTAAATCATATTGACAGTTTAGATCCAACAACCAGTTTTACTCAATCTATTTTTTAACAGTGGGCCGAAGTCTACTAAAATGAGAACTTTCTGAGTTAATGGCCAAATGCTGATGAAAGCTCATTGGATTCTTATCTCCCAGGATGTTTTGGCAATACACAGAAATGGGGAAATCGTTTGTATCACAGAAGACTGGAGTTTATAAACTCGATGGGCTAGTTTCTCTGCTTCCAAGACAGAGACAAAACTCTTAAAATAAATGTAAAAAAATTATATTAGGAAGTGTATTACAGTTGCTTCTTATGGATCTCCAGTTTTTTGCTCTTTTTTGTAGAAACGTTTTTGTAGAGACTCATTGGTTTTCTCTGGCTAAAATTGTTTAGGCAACAGGGACTAGAATTTTTTTTTTTTTTTTTGTTGAGGTATTTATGTAGTGTGCTATAGTGCCTGGGGTTGAAGCAGAACACTTTACATGGGAAATATATGACATGAATCAAAACATGGGTTACAGAAGTGTAAAGGAGGCGTTTTCAAAAGCACTAACAATGGCACAGTACAAGAATGGGATTGAGGTAAACAGAGAAACATCTGTTTCAGGAGTAGCATGTTTTGAGTCAGGTTATGGTTGATTGCCCTTTGCCGGATTTAGAGTCAATGATTTTTGAAACACTTGGCCGATTACTAGCCCCCAAATTACTTCCTCCCTACAACCCATTATGTTGGAGGTCCAGAGTACAACATAAAAGAACCAGCACTGTTGTGTTTATGGATCTTTCAGTTATTATGTACTTCTGTGCGGAGACTGAAGAGAACCATCATCACTCCAATTCAGAAGCTGGTGGGCTATGCTTCTACAAGAAGCAGCCAGGGAACTTATTTTTATACTGGAATCAAAACTATGCGACTGGATAAAATGACAGCTGTCTTTTTGCAATTCTGGGTGAAAAACATTTTAAAAAATCTAAAAGGTGAATTATTTATATATCTCAATTTCATGGCTGGTTCAGTGCACAATGTCAAGACTGGTAGCTTCATTCGACATTATGATGGTTGTGTAATTGCCACTGTTGGCACTCTTTTTCTCAGATTTCTGTTTTGTTGGTCACATTGGGAGAAATATGTTACCAAATGTAGCCCAGTCTGAAGAAGTATGGATATTGCAGTGAGGGACATGAGCCTCCACATAGTCAAATATGAACCATTTCTAATATAACACAAACAA
Source organism: Lissotriton vulgaris (assembly GCF_964263255.1). Lineage (NCBI taxonomy): Eukaryota > Metazoa > Chordata > Amphibia > Caudata > Salamandridae > Lissotriton > Lissotriton vulgaris. The sequence goes on from NC_141685.1 coordinate 1,478,289,011, forward strand.
TTGATCATTCAAATTGTACTATTGTGCTCATGTGCCACGGACAGGGTGCATGTACACCAATATTTAAGAGCATTGCGATCAATGCCAAAGAAGCAGAATTAAATATATTTATTGCTTCCATCCACCCACTCTTAACCTCTTACGAGCATACCAGGATTGTTAGTCCAGAAATGTGACCAACTGATTGCATGCAGTGTGAGTCACACAACACGAAGAGCAACAAAGCACAGAAAGTAAATACACCTTGTTCTGCTTTTCTAAACCCCATGTGTCTGAAAATGTAATCAATGTGTATGCCAGGAAACCCTTCACCCAGCCATTAATCAGACACCTGCAAAGAACACTGTCCTTATGCTTAAATTAAAGATCATTTACAATTGATACAGAAACCATTATTCCTCACACAAGTGCCAGCAAATGTACGTGAGTTCACATCAGTATACCACACAATGGTACTAATGTCGGACAAAAATATACTAGTTAAAAATATTATAAATACATTATCAAGCAAGGATCAATCATGACAGTTTATTCAAATTTTTGTTTAGTGTGTCCAAACAAGTGAGATAGTTGTTTAAGTCCCTACTGAGGATGTAAGACCGCCTTCACTGTAAAGAGTTCAATAGCTAATTTCTTTAAACTAGCTTATTATATCAATACGATATGTTCAAATAGTAGAAAAAAATTAAGAATGTTGAGAGTACCTTATAACAAATAGATAATCAAGAAGTGACAAAAATCAGAAAGAGAGTTTAAGGGTACAAAAATGTGGAAGGCAGAAGATATGGTAGAAGATAAGGCAATCCCATGAAGAATGCGCAAAACTATGACTTCTCAGAGGAGTGTTGAGAAGTTGTACGCAGGACCTAAGAAGAAGAATAAAGTAGGCAGAAAGGGTCATATAAGGAAACAAGAGAGGACAGATATTGAGGAAGCATGACCAATGATGCATCTGAAGACAAAAATAAGAAAACACAAAAACATTTTTTTAAGGGAAGCCAATGAAGAGAAGTAAGTGAGGGAGAAGTGGAGTAAAAAGAGAAATCCGAAAGAAGTATGGAAAATGGATTGAACAGGGTCTGGTACAAGACTACATTGTAAGAGCGAAGAGCGATCCTGCATACAAGAAAGTAACAGAGTAGAAATGATAATTTTATTACTGTGAAAACTAAAATAAGATACACTGTATGCGTTTGCAGAGTTGGAAGCAGCAGTAGTGTGCAGTGGGAAAAAGGTGTGAGTCAAAGTATGGAGAAAGATTAAAAATAATGCAGCGTTTGTGAGCAGAGGGTGAGAGGAATGTAAGTGGGGAAACAGAATACATGTACGGGGTTGTATGAGCATGCAGAGCAGATAAGACAAAAACAAGATTTCCGCTTTAGAGGGGTGTAGAAGTATTGAGTTAATGGACACCCATTGCTGGACTGCCGACAAACATTGTGGTGATTCAGTTCAGGGTCTTCAAGCAACTGACAGTGGCAGGGACTTCTGAAAGCATTCTGTCCTTATTGTATTTCAGACTCAAGGGAGAAGTCATATAAATGAAAAGAAACCAAGATCTGCAACTAATCTGCATAGAAGTTAAAAGAACAAAAATAAAGTGATAAGAGAAGAGAGATATACGAAAGTGGAACAAGGTGTAGAACATGAGAGTTATGCTACCAGACTCCACTGGAAGGAAAAGGAAATCCAAGGTCTGTGGAATACCCATTACTCCCCCAACAAAGGACTTAAAGGAAGATTAGAATTTTTAGGCCAGTTCAAAGATACACAAAATTGCACTCCCCTTCTATCAACACAGCCAATTACATAATCTATGTAAATTTACATGCTACATTACAAGTGAATGAATTAATTAGATTATGCCCCATGCAAATGAGAACATATCGCAATAATGTAGTGCTCCACAATTTTCACTGGAAAAAAAGGGTATTTTACCCATTCAGTAACATTGGATTTGTGCAAAAATACAGTAAACCCGATGCAAATTATGAAATAGGGTCTACAATTTTATTTATAATAGCATTAAGTGAGGAAAGGTTCATGAAATAAATAAACCCACTAGTTTGAACAACTAAGCACTCATGCAATTCTAATGCTTCCTTTTAAAGAGTGTACAGTGCATTGAAAACAATATTGAATAAACAAATTTGTGAAGCTCCAAACTTGCTCCTCTGTCCTTCCCGCCTCCCAGACAATTTATGAAAACCCTAGCCACTGCCAAACTAAAATAGACGATATATATCATAATTTCCACTCTATGGCTAATCTTTTATGTAACTCCTATGCCACTGATTTGCCTTGAAAGATTGCCTCAGTTGTACTTGAAAGGTTCAAGCCTATTTCTCAATCTCAGATGCTCAATTTTCTAACTAGAGTAAAATCTGGTTCCCCTTTGGATCTCTGCCCTCTGTATATCAATGCCACCCTAGCTTCTCGTCTTGTGCCTGCTATCACATCACTGTTTAACCAGTCTTTGTCACCAGCCATTAACCCATGGTTATGGAAAGCAGCATATGTCACACCTATCTTGAAACAAACGAATGCAGACCCCAAGGCACCTGCTAACTATCACCTGATATCTCTCCTGCTCTGCTGGGCAAAGTTCTGGCGACCTACTGCAACATACAGCTCTCCTCTTATTTGGAGAACCATAGTTTGTTTGGTGCCTCTCAATCAGGCTTCAGACCTTTCCACAGTACCAAGACTGCCCTACTTGCAGTAATAGATACTATCATGTTATATCTCAATGCCAGAAACTCCGCCATGCTAGTCCTGCTTGACCTGTCGGGGGCATTTGAAACCATCTCCAATTCCATCTTGATACAGCATCGCCCTCGACTGGTTCAAAGACAAGGTCCAAACAGTTTCCTTTGATGCTTACCACTCCAAAACCATTTTCTTGGACAAGGGGGTCCTTCAGGGTTCCTCCTTGAGCCCTGCGCTTTTTATCATTTATGTTGCCCCCCCCCCGCCCTTTTAGTCAAGTCCTGCGGGTTCAACGTTGTTTATTATTAAGATGACACCCAGCTGGTCATCTCATTTGGGCAAAACATTGAGAATGTCAAACAGCAAATCGTCGCCTGCATGAGAACAATCGCCACCTGGATGTCCTTCAACTGTCTTCAACTAAATGGAGGCAAAACTGAGATCATTCTGTTTGGGAAAGCCCAGCTCCATTTGTCGGATTACTGGTGGCCAGCTGAACTGGGCCTGGCTTCTTTGCTCAGCAGAACAGCAAGGAATCTGGGTATATATTTAGACAACAAATTATCCATGAAAGGCCAGCTTACTTTCACCTGCGGCACTTGCTTTGGCATGCTGCGCACCTTAGGAAAATCATTCAGTGACTTCCTTTGAGCTCCCAGAAGACACTCATCAATGCATTAGTCGTCAGTCGCTTGGATTATGGCAATGCTCTAATCCTCGCTTCAAATGAATCCCTTCTATCTAAAATTAAGCTGGTCCAAAATACTGCTGCCCTCATGGTCAACAACCTCCCTCCATGGACACTGTCAGCCCCCATGTTCAGAACTCTTCATTGGCTCCCCATCAGAAAGTCAGGCAAATTGCTTTGCTTTGCCTGACCTCTAAATCCTTGTCAGGATCAGGTCCAAAATATCTAGAGGACATACTTATTCTGTATCCCAATGATTTAAAAATCAACTTCTTTTATGCCCCAGCGTATTCCCACAGCAAAATACAGTAACCAGGCTTTCTCCTACCTTACCCCGTTCCACTGGAACAGGCTCCCTCTTTTTATCTGGGCATACTCAAGTTTTTTTGATTTCAAAAATATCTAAAAACCTTGTTCTTTTAATTTGCTGCCATTCTTTCATCCACCTGCCAATCACGGTGCAGAGATTTCCCTTTCAGGAACGAACCATTGTGCTACAACAAGAACCAATTATCATATCATAACAAGATATAAATACAAATATGGGTGTCTGCATTTCATTGCTTTAGATCCTATCCTTAAGAATACATGTTTTTGCACATGAATTGACAACAGAGAGTATTTCACAGTAGAATTTCTATAGTGGAAGTATTGTCATTAAGCCGGGCTTTCTTAAAAATGTCCACAACTAGAGTGAGTTCCCCACATCTAGCCATGGCAAGAACTTGCAAACAAAATAGGTGAGGTACGACCCTGGCATCTATTTAACATGCCCCCATCTCACACTAGATTTGGAGAAAATGTATTTTGCCACTAGGGATGAATCAGTGCATAATAAAAAACACTGGACACAAAATATAAAAAAATTGTCGATAGCTGATTAGTTCCAAAGGGGGAACTCCTTATGTGAAACAACATTTACCAATACCAGTCTTTAGTTGTGTGAACTCGCAATATATACATGCTAACAGCTAACACAACCCTTTCATTCGGATACAGCACACGCAGAGAGGGGAAGCGTAAGACTGCAGATAGAACGAGGAGGCATGTGACCATCTTGTGCTTATTATGTCCCTCCTGTCTGAAGTATCATATATGTTTACAATTCCTTCTCTGAAATGAAACCAAGCGACTGATAAGCAGGAGGGAAAATTGCATGTTTAATTTATAAGGCAGTCTAGCATGAGGAGAGCTTGCCATTATATTCCTTCATCTCATAAATGGATTTTAGTGGGGTGTGTTCAGAAAGCTAAGTTATTTTGCCTTAAGAAATAACAAAATATGGCACTTTGATTGCATAAAGACCAAAAGACCAACAAGGAAGCAATGTGATTAATTAGCATTATAATATTACTACTGACACTGATAATAATAATACTATTAATAATTATATTGATGCTTAATAATGTATTCTTAAGGAAGGTGCAATGGGGGATGTGGGACAGTGGGGCAGGTCTAGGAACTATACCACATATGTGAACTGATATGTGGCAAAGATATGTATACCACTCTTGTAACTAAAAGAAAAGGCCTTGCCTAATATTTGTTATTTGTAATGCTGGATTGCGCAGAAATTTCAATAAAAGCAAGTTAAAAAAAATGTATTCTTAAGAAAACAAATATGTGAACAGTACCTCTACTACTAATGATGGAAATATGAATAATATGAATATAAATAGTACCTCATATCACATAGCATGCAATACTACCCAAAAGTCTTCAACCTATGAAGGTTAATAAGGAGGGAAACCCTGTGGTGTTCAAAATCTGTCAGGTACATAGTAATATCTACAGAAGAAGCTTTTATCAGTGGAGCTATCTCAACAGATGTAACTTGGAACAAGCTTATTTTAGCAAATCCTTGTCACAGATAGTCTAATGCTCATTGTATTTATTCAGTCAAGTAATGTTTGTGATCTTCTAATGGAACGATAAAGTATTTATATGAAAACAAGTTTTTAAAGTGCTGTATGTCTCTGCTTAGTTAATAAAAATATGCAGAGTATTATATTTTCCACATCTCTCTCATTTGAAGGCAGATGCTTTTTGACAAGTACTAAGTGCTTTCTGCTTAATTTAATGGACAATTATTATATTTGCATAGTGTACTGTTAATTGAAGTACATTTAGACTGTGAATTCCATGCTATATGTGGAACATTATAAATCTTTCATTGTGGGTGTGACATCTAAAAACGTCTATTTTCAAGGCCAGGCTTCACTGGGTGAAGCCCAGGTGACTTTATGACCTTAAAGAAAGTGAGTTAAATTACCTGGATCTGTAAAAACCAGCTTGCTCACACATAGTGGCACAACTTTAGACTAATTACTAAACTCCCCTTCCAAAGCAGATTTTGAAAAGTTTGAGTTACCTGCTTATGTCTCACACCATATCCAACTAACTCCTCTGTTTTAATAACTCCAGCCTTAGACGGAGATGTAACAAGAGATGGCAACTCCCTAGATGTTGTATGATGGGGATATCATCTTTCTTTAAAGAAAGTCGTCCTAGTCCCTTCATTACTCATTTTTGTTGTGTGTCCAAAGACTTACTATTGTCTGGCTAATTAATGAACCTTTCCTTCAAAGCTCTGAGTACTTTTTGGTGTGTCCATATACAATTATATAGACAATGCCTAAATTGAATTGATGATTTACTCTTGTAACAACATAGTCAAACTACACTTGTGTCACTACCTAAATGGAATATGTTCTCATGTTTACTCAAACCCTTTCTTCACACAACCCACCTCTTACCACCAGCTCAATAAGATTCCTCGAAAAGAAGCTTTGATTGGATATGCAATCTCTGACTGTTTCCCACATCAACAACACCAATGCTCATCTTCCTATATATGCCATTGCTCTATCAAATGTATCATTCACTTTCCTTCTCATCGCATTTGTAGATCTGAAACATCATAGGTTAAAGTAGTTAGCCTAATTGATTGAATTGCGTTACAAATATGGAATATGGTAAAAGCTGTGGCCATATGGTGTTTTGTTACAAGGTAAGTAGGTAGCTAAAAATTGTATTGCGTTATTTATGTTCAAAATAAATACAATCCAATGACTTAAATAATGATAAAACAACTTTAAAATCACAAACAATCATCAATTAAAAACCATATGCATGAAGTTGTGCACATTGCATCACATATCATTATTTTGGGCATTCAGTTACAGCTCTACCAATGAAATACATTTTGTAAGACACCCAATGCATCTATTAAAGTCCCTGGCAAAACAGAACTACTACAAAATTCATGAAATAGGGACGATGTATGTTTAAAAGTACTTTTGTGACCTTTGTTTAGCCAACAATGCCCGTAAGGTAGAAATGGAGGGAAAAAATACCACATTACAAAATGAACACAATAAACAGACCGAGTACAATTTTGTGCTTACTTTTCTTCTCTGGGTGCATTAAGATACAGATATATAAGCCTTGTGGTGATTAGTGTGCATTGCGTGTCTGTTCTATACATGTCACACACTTCTTCTAGGATTCAATTTAATTATAATTATCTAGGCATGGGAACCATTTAATGTGGATGAGCTACAAATATAGAAAGTGTTTCAATAAAGTCTAGGTGTTCATTTATACTGACCATATGAATTCATACAGAACATATAAATTCCTGTCCGTTTATATGATGGCACACAGAACCCCATTTTACTGTTCTGGTGGGGCAGATCTTCTTGTTTATAGAAAACTGGTTGACTCTTTTAAAAATGTTTTGGTGTACTAAACTTTCATTCAAGTTCACTATCACATAAGTCAACAGTTATTAGCTCCATTGACATAGAGTAGCATGTGCTGTAGGCCACTAATAACTCTGGGCAATGCAGATGCACACCTGTTTGCATATTAAGTAATCTTTAATTGTCTGTTGACCCCAGAATCTAATTGATGGACCTGAAAAACTCCTTTCGGAGTTCAATTAGATCAATTTGTAGGGTCTGGTTTACAGCCCAAGACATGAATACTTTAATACAAAATCCTATTTTAGAGACAATACAAAGGACAGAAAGCACTGCTCCTAGGTACATGCAGGAGAACATAAAGAACCCAGTGCATGTATGTGTATCAAATCTGCAATCAGCAATCTTCACTCTCTTGAAATTTTATTTCACCATAATAAAGAAGCATCGGTTGCCTTGAAGGAACCTGCAGATTTTTTTCTACTCTTCTCTTCGTAATTTGGAATCAAGTAGAAAATATACAAAAGAGTTTAATGTATTTTTGTTTTCCAATCGTGTTGTCTCTTTGCTAAGTAATAGATTAAATTTGCCTGAACACCAGTATTGTCCATTATAGAGTCATGCTGTGCTCACTTCTAAATCCATAGCCTTACGGCTGTCAGGGGTTAAAGCAAAATAGGATCTTTTATGGGAAAATACAGCGATCATGGTCATAACAGGCCTTCTGATGAAGCCCAATACACAGAGACACTTCAGAAATAGAAGGAGCTGTGTGGAAAAGAGCTCAAGGCGGCAGTGAGAACCAACAGATACATTTGCGGGCCAAAAAACATACTTGTGTAATAGAACCAAACACAGATATCAACACATTTTGTGTTCTCATTGCCATATGCTGACACCAAATATCTATGCAAAAGGATATTAAAATGGGTTTAGCGTTTTCAAAAACATTGCATATGAAGGATAAAAGATTCATTAGAGTGATCAAAACTACAACAGTGATCATGCTACTGTGTCCAAAATGCACCACCCAGTGAGCCCTAATCCCTATCAGTTATCTTCTATAGTTTTGAATTAATATATCACTAAATAATGCGCTTGTTACTACAGCTCAGGAATTTATCCAGGCACTAAAAGATCAGGAAAAAGCTCAAAACCTTCAAGGTTTAGCTCTGCTTGCTACACTTTCCCTCTTCTACCTTAAAGGGAATTACATTTACAGTAAACTGTTTATAAGATTGAAATACAGCACAGTTAATGGAAAGATGAATGTCATGTTTACCAAACATTTGACAGATACAGAAAGAAAGAAACTGAACCAGAAATGCAGAACAAAATGTATTCAAAACTGTACACTATTTTTGAAAAACAATAATCTAAAACTAACATTTAGAAAACATAAACAAAAGTTCTGAGTTGGTTTAGGTTGTAAAAGATAAAACATACAAATAGATACAAGGAGATTGGCCCTGCACATAAAGGTTTTTATCACTACACATTCAAAACTACTTAACAGTAATTCTGCAATAGTGAATTAAAATAAGTATATAGATGGCCACTATAAAAGGTTTCTATGAGTTCAATATTTTAATTTTTCATTCAACAAAAGTAAGCATTCTTCTGTTTACCATGGAAAGCTCTTTGTATACCATGGAAAAATGTCATACTTATTGTACTTACATAGGGCTGTTATACTCGTGCAGAGACTCAAAACACCTTGTGAGTGCAAAGGTGTGTCAAAGATAGGATTGGAGTTTGCATATACTGACAAGTGGCTCGTCTTAGTTTAGCTCAGCTGGTATTATATTTGTGCACAAAAGTGGATCGATCTTAGGTGTCTCAAATATCCAAGGACCTTAACCCCAAAACCAGGTGGGAATGTCTTAGCTCTACAATTATCAATGCTCAAGAAGAAGGTTGAACAGAAAGGAGCATATTTCAATAGGACCAATGTATTTATCAAATAGTTGTGAATAGTCGAAGAAAAAGCAATGATTTTCTTCAATTTAAGAGGTATAAACACATAGGAAACAGAAGTTTCAAGGCTCCAGTACTCAAGCTCTAATCAAGCTTGGTAACATCATACTTGGGTAGCACAAAGGCTTTTTTAATGTCAGCAACTCAAAAGGTTTTCAGTACTAGGTCAAGCACAAGTCTACTGTTTGGACAACAAGAGATTATGCTTGAAAAGCTATAGTTTAAGTCATGCAAATACTAGGCCTGAGCAACATTTATTTGCACTGGCGTAATCAGAGTTATTTAATTAATTAAGCAGTTACGCCAACCCATAGCAAATATGATGCTTGGAAGAAAAATTATATACTTTAAAGAATGTAGACACATATGAGGTTATATAGAGATTAGTGAACAGTGTAGTCTGCCACAAACGTGGCAGAGTGCCCTGTCTGCCAAATTGTTGGTTCACCCGATGTCTTTAGAGTCGGGCAAACAGCCCTGTTTCCTCCAGCGATATACATAACTGAGGGCCCTATAGAGAGTTAGGGTGATGTGCTGATATATTTGTTACCTGTTCTGGCATGTCAGGTAAAGCCTACAGTCCCAAACAGTTTTGTTACATAAAAAAGTTTGCTGAGCAGTGTCAGAAATGGGGTAGAGTGGTGCGGAGCGGGTAGGCTAAACTTCAGGGCATTGTGTAAAGCATCTGCGCAGCACACCCAAAGGCGACACACCGGACACACTACAAAAGAGACTCCACACCAGGCTGCAAATAACTTGTGTATTATAAAACACATTGTAGAATGCAATCTCAGTTACAGATAAACTGTGCCAACCGGAACCGGGTATCAGCTCACAGGGGGACTATTTACAAGGCAGGGCCAATCGGGCCGCTGCCAGAACCATCACCAGCACAATTAGAATAAATGGATGCACCAGTAATAAATGTAAAGCAGCCAGTACCTCCTGGCAGGATCATGCACTTAGCCACAGTGCAAGTAGCCCTAGGCCTACACATAGAGCATCACATGAGACATCATCAGGAGCATAAATGCATGAGTCCTAGGCCCAGTATGCATAAAACCAGCAGTGCAGGCCTTAGGGAAAGAAAAGCCTTTTCAGCATGAACATAGCACCTGAGGCATTTCAATCTGCACAAGAGGATGAAGTGTAAAGCATAGTAGGTATTCCGTCCACACCTCAGTGGCATCAATAACATTTGCATAAAACAGAGTATGCATAAAAATGTTAGGCCCAAAGCTGAGGCATAACTGTAATCTCATGGGTATATAGGCACAACCCTAGCACTTAATAAACCTGTCGTTAGGTATATTCATATGCCTTAGGCATCACGAGGCAGAAATGCATTAACCATAGATCGCATTAGCAGTAGGCCTCGAATGAAAAATATTAGGCACAGAACCAGTAGGCATGAATCTGAGACTTAAATGCAATATCATTATCATGAAGGCAGTAGGCATAAAGTAATAAAACAGCTCCTACATAACATTAGTCACACATCCTGAGCCTGGGATTAGCATGAAAACATTGGGATAAAGCATGGGCAACACCTTAGGGCTAATCACATTACCATTGGTCTTACTTCATACCATCAGCAAGGGCCTAATCACTTGAGCTGGTAGGCATCTTATTAGAACAAGTCCCATTGCATAAACAATACTGCAGGCATAACTGTAGGCATGACAACCTCATCAACCTAAACTGGATTATACTTGTACAAAGTCCCTTCCCAGAACTTTGACAGGGCACCTTCTGTAAATACATCTGGGCATGAAATCATAAGCATGAAGCAATCCACTTGAAATCATCAGGCCACACCCCGTGACCCCAACAATCCACAAACTGGAGCCCCCATTCCGGAGACTCTCATGTGGAGGAATGCCCAGCCGTGGTAGCTGCCCACTGTCCTGCGGGGCAGCTGTGCAGAGTACAGCCAGTTCCAGTAACGTTGGAGTCCCCTCTGGGACTCTGAACTACAAAGTGATGTGTCCCACAAAGTGCTGTTGCCCACAATGTTGCAACTGTCCACTGTCCAGCGGGCAGTTGTGGAAAACAAATGCAGCGCTGTCCGTGGGATGCAGTTGCACAAAAAGGGGTTGAACCCATGCAGTCGCGGGGACCTGGGCGCTATGTGGTACATATGCAAAAGGGGTCCCCGCAAGGGAAGCGTATTGTAAACTACATACACTAGAAATACTCTAGACTAACAAACACAACATTAAAAATGAAGAGGAAATTTCAGGTATCGTCATTTATTTAACAACACCGGATATCTACCATTATCAGCATACAATCACATGAATTAAATAGCCCCAAAGGGGAGAAGAAGGAAGGGGAGGGAGAGGTGGTGCTCAAGGAAGTGTAAAGTCAAGGAAAATAAACACAGTCAAAGAACAAATACTAATTACAATATTACAAATATAGTCGTGACAATTCAGATACAAAAACCCAAAGTCAAGGCGTACATTGAAAGTTATTAAGCAAATGACATTCAACGGTCACATACACAAATCAGAATTATCGGGGGCATGTGCCGGAAGTCAAAGAAAGGAACAAGCCGTCGACGTTTCGACCCCTGTCTCTAGGCTATGTTAAGTCCATTAACGGGGTCTTCATCAGGACATATACAGGGAAGAAGTGGAGTGGGGCAATCCTATCTGAAAAATTAAAACAAGGATTCAGACTTGGTACATTTATGAAATTAAATTAAATTAACACTGTCCTATATGGCAATACTGAAATCATTAAATTAATTACCATGGGGTCACGGCCCAGCTGGGCTCTGAACGTAGGAATTGAGTAAGCCACGCAGGATGTCGTGGTCGATCTCAGCGATAATATTTCGCAACTACAGAGGAGAAAACGTCAAATCAAATAAAAGAATAAGGATGAATAGGAAGTAATACTACCAATATAGATTTAATTTAATTTCAAAAATAACGGTGATGGATCAAGCCCTGATCTTTGGACTGGGTAAGAGTGGTCTGCTTAATTCAGACACTCTGTTCATCACCACCCCCTTTTCTGAATCGTTTTTGGCCACTATAGGTGTGGCAGGGTATACTCAGACATGAGTCCCTTTCTCACTGCACCATCAGGATTCAAACAAGCCGGGCCGAAGACGGCTGAAATGCCAGAAACCGGTCCCCGGTAGCTTGTCTCCGTTCTGGTGAAGAATTGGCTTGGTAGTTTAGTCTGCCCTGTTCCCATGATGCACTGGGCCAGGGACAGACTGATTTGCATATAGCCAGGTTCTGAGCTGGGATGGTGCAGTGAGATAAATAACGGTGATGGATCAAGCCCTGATCTTTGGACTGGGTAAGAGTGGTCTGCTTAATTCAGACACTCTGTTCATCACCACCCCCTTTTCTGAATCGTTTTTGGCCACTATAGGTGTGGCAGGGTATACTCAGACATGAGTCCCTTTCTCACTGCACCATCAGGATTCAAACAAGCCGGGCCGAAGACGGCTGAAATGCCAGAAACCGGTCCCCGGTAGCTTGTTTCCGTTCTGGTGAAGAATTGGCTTGGTAGTTTAGTCTGCCCTGTTCCCATGATGCACTGGGCCAGGGACAGACTGATTTGCATATAGCCAGGTTCTGAGCTGGGATGGTGCAGTGAGATACATAACGGTGATGGATCAAGCCCTGATCTTTGGACTGGGTAAGAGTGGTCTGCTTAATTCAGACACTCTGTTCATCCCCACCCCCTTTTCTGAATCGTTCTCACAAGGTACTAGGCAGCAGGAATGTAAATGTAAATGTAAATGTATGAAAATGTATAGGCATTTATATAGCGCACTACTTACCCGGAGGGTCCCAAGGCACTTCGACCGCTGCGAAACCCTTCCTGGCTTCCCTGAGAGATGGTCCCTTAATGGGTATCTCCAGGGTGAGACCAGGCATCCCCGGCGGTCTGGTGGGGCCGTTAGTGAAGATGAGGCAAGCTAATGCCCAGAGTTGCCGAGTGTGATCGCTGATCAGAGTGGGCACCGAGGCGAGAGAATTATCGAGTCCGCTGACCCTGGTCCAGAAACCTGCCGTGCCGGGAATCGAACCCTGGTCCCGGGCCGTCCTCTGCTTTCGGGTCTGCCGCCTCCGAGCCCAGTCACTCCAAATATAGCACCCACGAGGTGCTAGGGGAAAATGCAGGGGGACACCCTCACGAGACGTCAGCTGCAGGATCCACGCTCCTCCTCTCTTTGGGGATGGAGTTATAGTGCTATCATAGCACTGCGCTGCAGGCATCGGATCCTCCTCTGGCAATCAGGAAAGTAGTGCCTCCCAGGCGCTAGGGAGCTAGTGAGGATCCAGAGTCCCACACAAGGAAGTAGTGCCCACACTCCGCATCTCCTGGGAATACAGGCATTCAAAGTATAGCGCTCACGAGGCGCTAGGGCAGCAGAGCAGGCAGGCCAGGCTGGGCAAGATCAGCAGACAGTAGGCACTCATCAGTACAGGACAGCAGCTCCTAGACACAGTCATCTCCCATAAAGTGGCACTCCTCCTGACATAGCACTCTTCACTCCAGCAAAGGCTCTGACGGGCCCTGTGGACAGCAGAGGGGTACAGATGGGCTCAGGTGCCAGCCCACAGGCCCTTGCAGCGGTGCCTCCTGGCAGTGTCCCCGCTCAATCAAGTCCACGTTCAGTCTGAGCACAAGGAGGCCCAGCCCCTTCATATATACCCCTCACCCTACCTACCAGAAAGAGCCAGAAGCTTCTAGAAAGTCCCTGGCAGTTCCAGTCTCAACTGTCACTGTGGGGGAGGTATAGAGCACCTTGTCACTTCAAACACTAGACTGCCAGCCCACCTCAGGCAGGCGGCACAAAGCACACAGCAATGGCGTCCATTTTAAAAGTGACATTTCCTTCACTGGTGAAAATAAACCTCTGCACACCATTGCGCAGCATTCAATCACACACATATAGCAAAAAGGGTAGGGGGGAAAAGCGGAAAAGTTCAGGATGACCCTGCAAGCAGGGCCAAGTCCAACAAGCAGACTCATGAAACATAGCAACTACCCAGCAAAATGTTTGCTGAACAGATGTATAAAACATAGCATCTGTAGTCTTTCAGAGCAGCAAAGCACACGTCTTAGCTGTCTTCGTGGTGCAAAGTACAGCCAGTCCATATCTAAATAGCCTTATTACTTTCTGCAATTTTGGAGGACAATAGCATTTGGCATTTACACAGCACCACTGCCTATGATACAGGAAATCTAGTATACTGTATTTAAAAGGGTTCACTCTTATGAGCTATGAAAGGGGTCCGCATGAAACTTTGGGATGTTTTACTTCATGTATGACTGAGTCGCGAGGTGATACAATTACTGCATACAACACACTTAGGTATAAAATGGGTAAACAGGGAACACAAACAAAGAGTTTAGACAAAGGCCTCAATACTATTACTTTTTTCATTTATGGTTTAAATGTTCATATGTGAAAAAATATGCGAACGCCCCTACTTTTGCATGCGTACAACAATGTGATGAACTCATGATATGCAAATCGATGTAGCAGACTGTTGGCTGCGTTTGAAGAAAGCTGTCTGCAAAAGATAAATTAATTTAATGCGAAAAGTGTATAGTTTTAGTTCTGGGGATATTAGAGGGTTTTATGGGGCACTTCCCTTCGTGTAGCTCTATGTTAAGTATTGACAGTAACTTTGACTTTCTTGTTCCTATCTTTTCAAAATATGGGACAATGGCATGACTAACTACAAACATCCAAGATAAGTCTAAGTACTGGCATTACTTCTTCAATCTAATTTCACCAAGGCCAATGATGGGAGTGCCTTAATAATTCAAAGGGAAACTATTAGTCCATAATGGAGCTGAATTGCATGGGCTATACAAAATTAAACAATTTGAATATAGTGGTGACATTTGTTTAGGATATTCCTGGATTCCCTCAAAAGCCCTATCCACTATTGCTTGGGAAAGCTGCATTGGGATTAGAGCACTTGCCCAAAGGGTGGACTGTAGATCCTAGCTTTACTGAACTTGCATTTTAATCAATCATCAAAGACCTTTAAATAGTGATATTAAGTTTAACTTATAACGTGACCCTGCATCATAATCGCTATCCTAGCACACTTGTATTAAGAAACGTTTATTTGATTTAAAACAAAGAACTTTTATGGATTTATTTTATGTTTAACAAAAACACTTGCCACCAGAGAATGCTCTGTGGATGCAGCTACCTATCTAAAAGCAGGCACAATATACTCAAAAACAGATCTATTTTTTCCTGATTACATCAAATTGAGAAATATGTGGTGCACACTAATTTCTTAAAAAGTCACAGACTTTGATTTGTGTTTGGTGTAATTTTGCAGTGCAGATTTCCTTTTGGTTCAAATAGTATGCACTAGATATCGTTATGCCACTTGTAAGCATTAGGGTCTTTTACAAAGATTATAATTTCATTAGTTTCATATATTTTAACCTGCTTAGATTCATGATTAACCTCATAGAACTTTGATAAGCCCTGTGTACACAGATACGCCTTCAATGAAATGACACGATGTAGCTGACCCCTATTGATTTCCAATGATACTTGATTTGGGGTTTTTTTCCAACTGAATTTTGTTGATGGAATTTTATTATTTGATTTCTTTTATGAATTAATAATCCAAAAGTAACATAATTGATCTATTAACTTGATACAGGATTGAAAGTGCTTGGATACTTTGCCTGAACAGTAAAGGCCAAAAGAAGGAGTCACACTTTAATAGTATAATGCTCATCTGGAATAGCTCTCTTTGTCCCTCTAACTGCCAGTGGAGGTACTTCATTTATGAAGCTTTAGATACCTTCCCTTGAATTTAGCAATAGTGGAAATTTAAAAATATACATTTAAAATATGTGATTTAGAATGGGTCCATATTATTCATTCACCCAGCCTCAATTTGGATGTAACCTACTAAATTCTATTTTCTAACTTTTTCAGATGGTCTACTTAATCCAAAGCTCTGACTATGCGAACTGTGAAGAAGCATCCCTCACTTAGTGAGACAGGCCCCGTGTGAGTAAGGGACCGTCAGCAGGAGGTATAAGGGATATAGAGGTAGATGTAAAATTCAAATTCAATATCTTTATTCGATTGTAGATTTTACAATCATAAAAGTTCATTTTTTTTTAAAATCACATAATTAAAACGGTTACAATTCATTATCAAAGGCAATTAAAGACACAATAAACAGTACAATATAACAGACAATGAAGCAAGGGAAGTATGTAGTTAAGAATATAAATAACTGTAAGCTTAAAAATTACCAACACACATTTTTACATCATGATTAGCCGTCCATGCTTTTCCTAAAGCAGACGGCTTTTTTAAAAAAATTACAAATAAACATGGTACAGTCAATATTCAGTAGTTGTAGATAATAAAGTGCGGGTTTAATTTGTGTGAAGCTCAATTTTTTAAGGCATGGTTTAAGGTATAGATTCCGTGGGGTACCGTAGTAAGGGCAGATAAAAAGGAAGTGTGCCAGGTCTTGAGGAGACTTCCCGTCGCAGCCACAAGCTGGCAACACTTCGCCCCTCTGAGCACCACTTGGGAATGCCAGTAGAAGATGGTAAAGGTCAAAACGGAACCTTATTAAAAGGAACCGTTCATAACTGGACATGGGCCATGTCAGATAAGGTTCTATTTGCAAGCATGTTTTTAGCAATAGATGTTTCCTGACACTGACCTTCTGTGTCTCAACATCTTCCCTATCAGTACATCTTAACAGGATTATGGCATTCTTGACCAGGTTCACATCATGTTTTCTGATTGTATTTGGGGCATAAAACAAGTCACACCGGCCTATTGCCGTTAAGCTGTCCTTTATATACTTTACCCACGGTACCTTGAATCTCCCGTCTAACTGTAAAGCTTCTTTTAGTAGGGCATGAGTTAGTGGTATTTCACTGTTTAGCCAACATTTCAGCCAGCATAAAACTGGGCTTATTGCTATTCTGTCACCTAGAAAAGGGACCCCCAGCTCCTCGTGTACTGAGTAATTCCCAATACCCCTGGGCAGTCTTAAGATCTTTTTTAAAAAGTTATTTTCTGCGACCTCTAGGTCATTAACCTTGCGATAGCCCCAGAGCTCGCTCCCATAACAGGCAATAGCAACGCTTTTTGCCTGATACAATTTAAGCAGGGCAGCCAACGGGCAATTGCCGATCTTTTTTGCAAAGCCAAGGATGGCCGCATTAACCCGAGTAGTTTCACCCTTCTTTTTGGAGACTGCTGGCCCCCATGATAACTTTTGATCTATCAAAACTCCGAGGTAGGAGAAAGAGTTGGTTGAGGGGATTTTTTCCCCATTTAAACTGAAGTGACCAGGTTTCAGGATGCCCTTACCTGCTTTCATAACGAAAGACTTGGAGTTGTTTATACTTAAACCACGTGACTCCATAAATTTGTGGAAGGAGTTTAAAAGTTTCTGGAGGCCGTTTGCTGTTCTAGAAATAAGAACAGCATCGTCGGCGTAAAGTAGGACAGGTACCCCTCTGTGCTCAACTAAGGGGTAATCTGCTTCTACCAGTAAAAGTGATTCCTCCAGTTCATTAATATATAAATTAAATAGGAATGGGGCCAAAATGCATCCTTGTCGGACACCCCGATTTATTTTAAATTCGTCCGTTACCTTGAGGTCTTGAGAGTAGCGGACATTCGCCCTAGTGTCTGTATGCAGATCAGCGAGGAAATTAACAAGATCCCTCTCTACACCCATTCTCAGCAAGGTGGCCCATAATAGGCTTCTGTCTACACAGTCGAACGCGGACGACAGGTCCATGAAGGCCATGTAGACAGTACCTTGTCTTGCCAATGTGTACTTGCTTAGGATAAGGTATAGGTTCAGACACTGCGTGATGGTTGAGTGATCCGGTCTAAACCCATATTGTATGGGAGAAAGGATTTTGTTTTCCTTGGCCCAAGAAGATAACCTATTAAGAATTACTCCCCCCACCACTTTAACTACTGAATTCAATAAAGAAATTGGCCTGTAACATAACGGACTGCTGCGATCACCCTTCTTAAAGATGGGTACTATGGTCGAGAGACCCCAAGTTCTTGGGCAACCAGTTGTCACCGCTGCATTTATTACAGCCGTAAGAACCGGGGCCCAAAACGGGATACTGGACTTAAACAGGTCCGGTGGTAAACCATCCGGGCCCGGGGCCTTGTTGGTAGTTAGGCCCTGTATACCCCTGACAGTCTCTTGTACTGTGAAGCACAAAGGGGACGCAGTTGGAGTTATAAAATCAATAGCTTCCCGTTGCTCATTGCTCCTAAATATTGCGCTAAAATGGGACACCCACTCCCCCTCGGGAATGTTTGTTCCAATAGCTGTGTCATTTGGGTTTTCAAACATAGGTTTGTTAATTATTTGCCAGAACTTGCTGCTATTCCCCAACACAGATGGGTCCAGAAGGGATTCAATTGCATTTGCCTTAATTTCCTTCTTTCTGGTGGCTATTGTTTTCCTGTATACCATGCGAAGATTTTTTATCAGTTCGTGATCTCTTGGTTTGGTTTTTAATGCCAATTTCAAGTCCCTGCTTGCCTTTGAGCAATTATGATTAAACCATTTTGAGTTATTCTCCCTATCACCCTTTATTGGCGCTGTGAGCATGGAGCCAATTTTAGCAACCAACCCCTCAAACCTAAACAAAATGGTCGAGGGGATTGACTCAGATGATAAACACACAGACAGCTCCTCCTCGCATGCGCTGGTTATGTTAGAATACAAGGTGTCTTGGTTTACCATTGACCATTTAATGCGACGCCTGCCATTTACGCACCTTGACAAACCATGATCGGGGCGTGACTGGCGTTTAGCAAAAAGTGGACCACTCAAGTTTATAACAAGGGGATTATGATCACTGTATGTACTAGTAAGAATAGAGAAGTACAAGACCCATTGAGCAGCATCTGGAGATAATAGTATGTGATCAATAAAGGTTCCCTGCCCATGCCCTTTAAAGGTTGGGGTGTCAAAGATTCTTGTATCGGGGACAAGCGACATAGCTACAATCAGATTGTGCTCGTTCATTAAATCATTTAGGTGCTCGCCACCCCTACTGTGAGAAAAATGAAAACCTTCCTCGTTGTGACACCCTAAGGACCCCATTGGCGTACTAGCTGGGTTACCACATGGTTGCACATTAAAGTCACCTGCTATCAACAAATGCCGTGATACATTATAAACAGTGTTGCTCAAAATGTCATTCATGGAAGCAATATGGCATGATTCATTGTTGCTGTTGGCATTATAAAAATTAACCAATGTCATCACAGACTTCCCATTTTTTAAATCAATCTTCTGTAGGTTCAAATTTACACTATGGAAGTTGCTTACATTACATTGCAGTTCTTGGCTAATGAAGATGGCCAGACCACCCTTGGCTCTACCCCTGATCGAGGCAGCTGCTGGGGTGATAAAACTTAAGAAACCCTCCATATGGACATTATTTTCTTCTAACCAGGTCTCTTGGAGGCACACAATGCTAAATTTTCTGATAAACGATAGCCATACTACATCTCGTAACTTATTTGCCAAACCTGCAATATTCCAGGAAATTAATTTTACACTGTCATCCAGTGCAGGACAAGCAACAGACTCTGTAATTGGTTGTGAGGCTATTAAAGAAGGCGACAGTACAGTTGCCCCCATCGGGCCCACAATACGCACTGCATCCGGCTCCCCGGGTCCAGATATAACACTAGTAACTACCTTTATATCTAAGGGTGGTGTGGGGTGCACCACGTTTTCCCCTACTAGCTCTGTGAGTGGTATTATAGGGGAACTACTGTTTTTATCAGCGGTGATTTGGGCAGTATATGGATTTATAACGTGACACCGACCCCCTAATTTCTCAGATGACCTTGAGTTGCATGAAGCACTTACCCCGCCCCCCGTAGCTTCTGCGTTCCTTAACCATCAATCACAGTCCTCTAGGCTATTAAAAACCGAGAACCTGTTGGTGAGCTCTAGAGGCGTAAATGGTAACAAGCTTAACATGTTCCCATTAGAGCCAGTTTTGTGGTTAAAGGGTATGGTGTTCCACCCAGGTATGGCTGATGGTGGAGCCAGAGGGTGCATATATACGGGGTTTAGAGCCGACTCAATGTTGGGAAACTGAGAAGAAGAGAAGGCATTACTATTATAGTGTTGTGGAGGAAAGACAGTGGCTCTGGGGTAAAAATATGTTAGGGGGCGTGGTACAATGCAGTTCTTTTCATTTCCATAGGGCCAATTCAGGATGTGTTGTACAGCTCTCCTGTCTCTAAAGTTTATTACCACAACATCACCACCAATGTCCTTTGCTCTGCCCCCCAGCCAAGACAGACGCCGAACGTGAACTATCTCACCGTTAATCGCAATGGGTTTGGGTCTGTATAGGGAGAGCCAATGCGTTATTTTATTTTTTAACTGAGAATATCCCTCTCTTTTGCCATTGGGCAGTTCTGGTACCCCGGTGAGTATAACCACATAAGGTAATGCTTCTGGGGGGAGTTCTGTTGGTGGAATTCTAGACAGACCCCCTCTTCCCCAATTATTCTCCTTTCCTTCAGGTCTAGGTTCTCTGGGTGGAATATTTGCGGGAATAGTTGGTAATGTGGTGGTTGGTTTGCCCTGTACATCAGATGGAATTGTTGTTAAAGGGTTTTTACCGGTGTTACCAACGAGTACTTTTGATGCTGCGTTTAAGGAGTTAGGGGTGGCTGGAGTTACTGCAACAGCCTGGCTGTTACTTGTGCTAGGTTTGGGCAGCGTGGGACACACAGTATTTTTTAAGGGGGGTTGGGTTGTTTTAATACCTTCTTGGTGCTGAGCTTTAGACTGGCCTTGCGAACGTACAAGGTTCCCTAACACAGACAAGTCCCCCTCAATTTTTCCTAAACGGACCTCCATCCCCTTAAATCTGTCTGACAGAGCAAGCATGTAACTACGTATAATCAATTCAATATTGTCCAGAAGCGACTTAGGGGTGGCGGGTTGCAAATCCTCCTCCATCTGGACAGTGGTGGAATCAAAGTCTGTAGTTACTTGAGGTAAGGATGGCGGTAGAGTAGGGCTAACTGTTATGGTTTGACTTGTGACAGAGGATCCCATAGAAGGTAATGTAACAATGTTCTTCTTTTTGCCAAAGTCAGTATGACTTGTTTTGGGCTTGTTAGCTGTTATGGTTTTCCTTCTTCTTTTGGGTGGAGGTGGCCCATGCATTTTATCTGTCACTGGCCTTGAATTTTTACCTCGTACAACTTTGCCAGGCCTTATTGTGGGAGATATTAGGATCTTGGAGGTATTATTCTGTTCAGTGCTCACTGTGGGGGCAATTTCTTGAGAGTGAGTAGGTGACAGAGCCGGAGCTAGACATTCTTGAAGGAGCAAGGGTATGCTGCAGGTCAGTGAGGTGTTATCTGCTGGGGCGCTACTTAGATCATCAAGTAGAGAAACAGACATTATGGGTTCTGAAAATGTTCTGTTTTTTATACGCTCGATGGAACGGCGGCGGTCTGCCCTCCTCTCGGCTAACGAAAGCTCCTTATTGCCGTCACTTGATGGTTTGAGAAAATAATCATCTAAAGTCCGGCTGGTGGTGTTTTTGTCCGACCCCACTGGTGCAGGGCTTATTGCCGCAGCAGCCATACAGTAGTGGGGAGTGATCGCAAGGTGAGCGCACAACAAAGACAAGTACTTACATGCACCGGTTACCAGGGTCTCTGGCCCAGCCCAGCCTCTTCTAGCCGATGAGGGCCGTAGAGGGCCCGCCCTTTGCCCGGGCTTAGCCCCGTGCGAGCCCCGCGCGCGTCCCGCTGCGCGTTGCACCGGTGCTGATTTTGAAGGTCCCAGGGGGCGGGGCTTCCGGCCGTCACCTCACGCGAGACCGCACTGCCTGCTGGGTGTTGTAGGCAGGCAGCGCGCGGTCCGCGGGGATCTCCTGGCACGGGTGGTCTTTAGGGGCAACAATCCCCCAGCAAGGTGCAGGCGGCAGCCGCGTTTCTATTCACGGCGCGGCCCGCAAACAGCAACACTCCTCCAGCTCTCCCCTGTCAGGGAACAGGCAGCGGCGTTTCTCCTCCTCACGAGCAGCTTTCAGGCAGGTTAGTGGCACGTCCCGCTGCGCGTTGCACCGGTGCCGATTTTGAAGGTCCCAGGGGGCGGGGCTTCCGGCCGTCACCTCACGCGAGACCGCACTGCCTGCTGGGTGTTGTAGGCAGGCAGCGCGCGGTCCGCGGGGATCTCCTGGCACGGGTGGTCTTTAGGGGCAACAATCCCCCAGCAAGGTGCAGGCGGCAGCCGCGTTTCTATTCACGGCGCGGCCCGCAAACAGCAACACTCCTCCAGCTCTCCCCTGTCAGGGAACAGGCAGCGGCGTTTCTCCTCCTCACGAGCAGCTTTCAGGCAGGTTAGTGGCACGTCCCGCTGCGCGTTGCACCGGTGCCGATTTTCAAGGTCCCAGGGGGCGGGGCTTCCGGCCGTCACCTCACGCGAGACCGCACTGCCTGCTGGGTGTTGTAGGCAGGCAGCGCGCGGTCCGCGGGGATCTCCTGGCACGGGTGGTCTTTAGGGGCAACAATCCCCCAGCAAGGTGCAGGCGGCAGCCGCGTTTCTATTCACGGCGCGGCCCGCAAACAGCAACACTCCTCCAGCTCTCCCCTGTCAGGGAACAGGCAGCGGCGTTTCTCCTCCTCACGAGCAGCTTTCAGGCAGGTTAGTGGCACGTCCCGCTGCGCGTTGCACCGGTGCCGATTTTCAAGGTCCCAGGGGGCGGGGCTTCCGGCCGTCACCTCACGCGAGACCGCACTGCCTGCTGGGTATTGTAGGCAGGCAGCGCGCGGTCCGCGGGGATCTCCTGGCACGGGTGGTCTTTAGGGGCAACAATCCCCCAGCAAGGTGCAGGCGGCAGCCGCGTTTCTATTCACGGCGCGGCCCGCAAACAGCAACACTCCTCCAGCTCTCCCCTGTCAGGGAACAGGCAGCGGCGTTTCTCCTCCTCACGAGCAGCTTTCAGGCAGGTTAGTGGCACGTCCGAGGTAGATGTAGGCTATGTGAGCAGAGGAGCCTAGTAGCAAAAGAAGGGGACATTCACCATTATGCAGGGCATGTTTTCGCTTTATCCTGGACCTATGAATAGTACTAACATTATTGAGTTCCCTGTCATTTTTCCCAGCGATTCTTACTGAATTGGCAGAAGTACACAGGAATTCTAGTTCAGATGTTGCCATTGGTCCAGATCTGCTGAGTAGTAGCAACAAAGCAGGGGAGTCACACATAGGAGGCCTTGTTTACGATTCAGTGAAAATCTTAGATATCTTCATTTCCCATTTCAAATTGTTAGAAGTTCATAATGCTGTACTTAAATATAAATGCAGACTTTCAATATACTACTTAATACAGTTGTTGTGTTTTTGCACCTCCTTATTTTACCAGAGAAAGGATATGATTTACTGGAAGATATGATCATTAGCCAAACATTCGCCAGTGGGAGTGGGACACGGGTCACCTGGTTTCACTTTTGCAAGTTGGCTCTTGGGCCACCCCCCTGCTTAAGTTGCAAGGACAGTATACACCATTGGCTTTAATTACTTTGAGCCTGGGTCACAACTGTGTGACCTCTGGCATTGTGCCGTTTTTCAGCAGTCTCAATGAACTAACTCGAGGAGAAGGGAGAATTCCCAATGGAGTTTCAGAATGTGGTCAATTAAAAGGCTTTCAATAGCCAGAGTCCTAACTGTGTGGGTATGCATGTACAGTTACTAAGGGCCTGACGGGTTACTCCATCAGAATGGTGACAGATATCCTGTCCGCCAAAATATAAACCCTATAGGATATAATGGGATTCATATTTCGGCGTCTGTGATATCCATCACCCTTGTGACAGAGTAACCCATCTGCCGTGGTCTAAATCAGGCCCTAAGTCTTTCCCATATGCTCTTCCAAGCCAGGGCTTACAAGGCCCACATGTCAGCAGTCCTAAAAGTCTGTGAAAGGGTTTGTGCCGGTCCCAACTTTTTGAGGTGGTGCCAAAAAGAGGAACAATGTGAATCTTTTTACATTTGCCTTGCCTCTGAAGAGGACATTCTTCACACATAGAGTATAGGGGATTCTGGAACAAATAAGGCCCTTTTAACCTCATGCGCGCTAGCGGAATTCCGCTCGCACGCTGAGATTTTTCAAAACGCATGTTACGTGACAAGCTGGGCTCGTCATCAGCGTGCGAGGAGGCTACGCCATGACGAGCCCAGCTCGTCATCAGCGTGGAAGGGGTTAACAATCATTTAACTCACCAGCTTCTACAAATACGGTTAGCACCAGAAATCTCCACAGGTAGTTGCCATACATCTATATCGTTTGTGGTGTCTACCTCCTTTGTGAAACTGGCCATTGTGATATTTGCCTCCTTTGTGAAACTGACCAATAGATACTAGGTAAATAACACCTAATATGGATGCGTTCCGTGTCCTGAATTGCTTCTCTTTGCTCTTTCCCAAGGGACAATGTCGTCCCTGCATCACTAAGATTCAAAAGTCAACGAAGTCTTCGAGAGAATTCTAATTAAACAAGTCCTTGTGTGCATCTTAACACAGAATATATTAAGCTGATATATATAGAAACACAGCATGAGAGTGTAAGAAGCTCCGATGTGGTGTTTTGTCAATTAGATGTCAGCAAGTGAAGGTAGAACATTTCATAAATGTTTACTCCGTTCAATATGTTTACCATAAGAGAAGGACTATTTAAACGTGGTGAAACCTCAATTTGAGCCCTATGTCCTCATTTAGATTTGGATGCCCAAAACCTCCACGATTTCAGTAAATGTCTTATTGCAAATTAATAAGTAGATGCAGAAGACCATGCAGAAATGGCGCATTCTCAATTATTGGTGCAAAACATACATTTGTTGATGCCAACGGACAAGGCCTGGCAATGCAGACGAATAGGATTGCCTCATTTATTGATGCAGCAATATCACTTTTCTCCAGATAAAACAATTGCACTAAAGCCATGAAAGCTCATTTCCTGCACATACATCATGATTGTTTACATCTCCTAGACCGACGATTACATTTTACATCACAAAATGTATTTCCATCAGACACTGCCAAACGCTGGTCCACAGATTTATGTCCAATCAAAAAAACAGAGATGAAAAGCTTCAGTAATGAAAAGAACACAAAAAGGTAAATCAAGCCTAAAATAATGTAACATAATTGTTAATGCAAAAGATAAGTAAGCACTGGCAAAGCCAATATGATTAGCTTTATTGTGACAACGCCCATAAAGGTGTGGGCCAAGGGTTCACAAATGTTGTTTATATGTGTTGACTGCACAGATGTTGTTTATCACATAAATGCCTGCCCTACTGACTTTGCCAATGCTGAGGGAAAAAGTAGCAAAAAACATGTTTCTCTTTATAGTATGCAAAATGGGAGATAAAGAATTGAATGTGACAAGCAGCAGTATGATTGAGTCTACATTTCTGATGTAAAATAGTCCCTCGTGCATTCCAGTGCAAGCACTAGCTTGAAAGCGGGATAATACACAAAATAGCCAAACTCATTATGTGAGAGCATAATACTCCTCTGGGTGGATCCAAGTTCTACTCTATTTATATTTTTTTAAATGGTAATAATGTGTTTGTCAACAGCTACACAGTCAAGCCAGACCTAAAACACAGAATAATGCATTATACAAGAAGCAAGATATAGCTACAATGGAGAAGAAGCTTAATGTGACTATATTGCACTCTTAAAAATCATACAGCATATTAAGAAGTAAACACAATAAATAAAAGAGTTTCTGGTACCAGAGAATGTGAAAGGCTAAGGTACATATGATCAATTATGAATGCCAAAGCGATTACTCAAACTGGAAAATGGAGTGATAGAAGAGCAGAAGATAGCAGCCTAGAAAATAAAGGGCGTCCACTATCCACTCAGACAATAATAGGATGATGTGAAGAATATTAGTGGTAGGTACAAATATATTTTTATGTTCCTGAGTATATGCAATTGGTATATACATCCATTAATTTACAATTCGATCTGGTTAATATGATGTCTGCTTTCAAGCTATTTGTTGAGCAATACAAAAATGGGACCCGGGTGTTGTGTGTGAATTGCAGGGCCGGACTGGGAACCAGAACCAGCCCTGGCAAAGTGCTCGGCCGGCCCCCCTCCCCCCTCCGGGAGGAGAGGGGAGGGGGGAGAGGTGCGACCGCGCTCTGTGACAGGGCCGGTTTTCGGCTGTTTTTGTTACAGGGCCGTTTTTGCAGCATAACGGCCCTGTAACAAAAACGGCCCCAGGGGCCCAAAACCGGCCCCCAACCATGCGGCCCACCGGGGAATTGCCCGGTGCCCTCAACGGCCAGTCCGGGCCTGGTGAATTGGTATGCTCTGGGATTCGCAGAACCAGAAACAGAGTTCGCAGGGCCCGCATTATCACCAAGAGGTTCTGGTAACTAGGAATCTGCTGTATGCAGTGGTGGGCCTGCTAGTTTGAAATCAAGCCTGGCAGACTAAGCCATCAGGGGAAATATTAGCTTCAGCAGCAGTGCACTTGAGGTTCAGAATTTTTTCAGTGGCTGAGCAGATTTTTCAAAATTGTTCATTAAAACACTTCATTGCACAGCACACTCATTGTACAGGACTCTTTAAATTTGCAGTAACATGTAAATATAGTGATAAACTTTCAAAGCTGACAAGACTGAAAATAAACATTTATATTACCTGTAGCATTTGTCCTACATAGTGCCAATAAATGATTCTTTTTAAAGAAGGAAGCACATTTGAGATTGTCAAATTCATAAACATCAAAAGTTTGTTTAATGCAACTAGTGTTGGTTGATCTTTTCATAAAGTCTATATCTTTAATCCTCGGTTTTCATTTAACAAGCCAGTGTATTGCAAGACTTGTAGTGATTGGCTCATTTAACAGAGTTGGGTAACAATAATTTTTAGGTCTTGCGCCTAGCGTTGCAGTGCGCATCACTGTCGCGCAGCGCTAGACCTCTTGTAAGGGGGTTTTGAAAGCTGACCACACGCTCATGCGTGTGATCAGGCTTTAGCCCCCACCATTGGCATTAGTTTTTTAAAAACTAAAATAAGGCACCTAATGGCAAAGGCAAGCGCATGTCCTGCCTTTGCTCCACCCATTCCCGTCCGTGTCTAGGGCACGCATCAGTGTGCGGCACATATGACGGCTCCCTCACCCCCCCTCCCCTGTGGTGCGCGCACACCACTGGTTTCAATTCTCGCGTTCGGCTCTCTGTGGTGCGTGCTCACCACAGGTTTCGATCCTGTGCTTGTGTTTTCTGAAAATGAATTTACTAGCTGCCCTCGCAGTGCACCACCCTCGTCCGTGTAGCAGCCGTCAGAGGTAGGGTGCACGCCACAGAGGTGCTGAGTGGGACCAGAAATGACTGCATACCTCTCGACACGCGAATCTGCCTCTTTTACATTGGATGTTATCACAGGAGGGTGGGACTCGTTGGTGCGCACTTTATTCTAGTGCCCAAAACCCCAAGCAGGATTCTCTTTGTCGTCCTCCATTTTTACGTCTGGCATTAGCTGTCACCTTCAATTTAACCACTAATCCACATTTCCAACCGTCAATAGTTTACACCCTCTGCATTCCTTACATTCTCTTCCATAAAAGGTCTGCACCTTTCCCTCTGACGTTTGTATTTCTGCTGTGAGGTGACAAATGCTGGTAGCTCTGATGTTTGACACTGCTGTGACTCTTCTAAGTTCCTCCCTCCACCTGCCCCATTTATTCCACAGCCAGAGCTCCACGATGAACTTGTGCAAAAACTGAAAGAGGCAAGCCTGCAGTCATAAGAGTGGCAGCTTG
Source organism: Lissotriton vulgaris (assembly GCF_964263255.1). Taxonomy (NCBI): domain Eukaryota; kingdom Metazoa; phylum Chordata; class Amphibia; order Caudata; family Salamandridae; genus Lissotriton; species Lissotriton vulgaris. Next base: position 1,478,316,955 of record NC_141685.1, read on the forward strand.
AATGGTCATCCCATTACCCTCTTCCCCCAAAAAGCTTTAATCCTCAGTCTCTTACCGATTAGTATGAATAAACATGGTTGCGATCGTGTAGAATACAAGTGGAACTTAAGTGTAAAATTAAACTTGTCAATGACAGTCAAGCGTAATTCCCTTTCACAAATAGGCATCACTCATGTAAATGTATGTAAATGTATAGGCATTTATATAGCGCACTACATACCCGTAGGGTCCCAAGGCGCTTCGACCGCTGCGAAACCCTTCCTGGCTTCCCTGAGAGATGGTCCCTTAATGGGTATCTCCAGGGTGAGACCAGGCATCCCCGGCGGTCTGGTGGGGCCGATAGTGAAGATGAGGCAAGCTAATGCCCAGAGTTGCCGAGTGTGATCGCTGATCAGAGAGGGCACCGAGGTGAGAGAATTATCGAGTCCGCTGACCCTGGTCCAGAAACCTGCCGCGCCGGGAATCGAACCCTGGTCCCGGGCCGTCCTCTGCTCTCGGGTCTGCCGCCTCTAACCAGTGAGCCACACTACTTCACTCATCTGTGGTAACATGCACAGCCACTCCTGCCGTCCTGTAAGGAACTATGGGGCATATTATCAAGGGGGTTTATCTCCGCTTTATTGGCTTTAAAAGCCAAGAAAGCGGAGATAAAATGATCTCCCTATTACCTAGCTGTCGCTAACACCAGTTAGCGACAGCTAGTAGGGGATAGCGACGATCTTGGGCCCCTCTTTGCATGTCAGTGATATTTATCACTAATGACATGCAAAGTGGGCGTGCCAAGATGTTAGCGACTGGAAACAGTCGCTAACATCGCTATCTCCTATTACCAACTTTTGGAGATATTCGCGCTAAGCGCAAATATCTCCAAAAGCTAACACCTGCCCTGAGCAGTTCTTAGCCATGTTATCCAATGGGAGGTGGATAACATGGCTAAGAGCATTAGCTTGGTAATGCATGAATATCGCTGATTTTTCAGCGATATTCTTCATTGCGGCTGATTTTTATCGCATTTGCGATAAACCTTGTTAATACCAAGGTTTATCTGCGATAAAATCGCCGCAGCTCAGAGGTAAATTTTTGTCTCTAACCAAGCAATAGCGATTATCGCTATTGCTTGGCAATATACCCCTATAAGTATCCAAGAAAGATAACGTATGGTCATAAATGACGGCTTCTGCTGAAAACTATTGATTTCAATAAAACAATTCAGAAGCGGGAGAAGCAAATTCTTGTTTTCATTGTTTCAACAGCAGCTACCTACTGGCTTGAGCAGAGGCATTGTGACGTCACAAATCGACTGTACTTATTTATTACACCTGGCAGCTATGTAATGTTCTTTTTATGGGACTATTGGTGTCACAACTAGATAGCATAAGAAAAAGTTTTTGTACAGGGATTTCATGCTCCTATGTGTTGTGACAGTATTACAAGTGATTTTGACAAGGACAAGAAGATGTGACCAATGGTGGGGAACAGAGGCTCCGGTTCTGATTCCAGATTTCCCAATTGACAAGAAAAAAAGAATGGTTCTAGGCACTTCAAAAGTGTAAATAAGCATGTGTAAGGCAACTAGGTACAACACCATTCTATGCTGCACTACTCTAATTCGATGCCCCCACCTCCAAGATGTGCTAGATCAGGGGTCTCCAAACCGGTCCTGGAGGGCCGGATCCATGCCAGATTTTTAAAATTACTACATTTATCTCAGCGTCATCATTTAGAGGTCTTTACTCTTCTGGAAGAAGGAGAATTGGATCTATTAGGAGTAACAGAAACGTGGCTAGAAGAGTCCTCAACGCCAGATCTCGTAGCTTCTTAGCCAGCTGATTTCTCGGCACTTTGCTATAATAGAACGGAAGCCAGGAGAGGGGGAGGTGTGGCCCTTCTGCATAGCTCGCGCCTACGGGGCGAAAGGTTTCTGACCGAAAGTCTGGGTGGTGCGGAGGTGATGGATGTTAAGCTGAAGCTGGGGACAGACTGTTTGATCATTCTCCTAGTATATCGCCCCCCGTGGGCATCGCCGGAATTCCCAGATTTGTTCCTGAGAATGGTCCAGGACATTCGCTCTAGGTATGATAAAGTAGTCATCATGGGTGATTTTAATTACCATTGGGAAACAGTCCCGAAAGAAGGTCAAGCATTCCAGATTGAGGAGGCATTGATATCACTAGATTTGGTCCAACAAGTGAAGGGCCCGACTCACGTCAAGGGTCATACCCTTGACCTGGTCTGGATGACAGTTCCTGCGCAAGGCACGGTAACTGCCCAGCCGTGTGTATGGTCTGATCACCATTTGGTGAGAGGTGAGCTACTAGTGGACGAACAAAAAACGACGTCCAGGGGAGGGTGGAAGGCGGTCAGAAAGTGGAAAAACATCGATGGAGATAAAATGGTAGATCTCCTTCGAACTTATCCCCCACCTAATAACCGGACAGAGAATCCAGAGGTCCTTTGTAAGGAACTTATGGATAAACTCATGAAGGCCGCGGATTGGGTGGCACCAATCCGTAGGGTGAACCTAGTGGACAGAGGACTTGGGGCCCTGTGGTATAATGAACCACTTAGAGAGAAGAAACGGGGGCTACGGAAACTGGAAAGAGCCTGGCGGAAGGATTACAATTCCGACTCCCGGAGCCGATATACACAGGCACTCGCTTGCTATAAGCAGGCGATCATAGCTAGGAAGTCCGAGTTCTGTGAGGAGAGGATTGCAACTGCCACAAATCCCCAGAAAGAAATCTTCTGAGTCCTCACGGAACTTAGGAAAAATAAGGAACAGACTACGGAGTTTATCCAGGAAGACTGCCAAAAATTTCAGGACTTCTTTACCAACAAAATTACAGATCTTGTTGCTGAAATCACTGCGACCCCCAAGATTGACTGCCCGCCGCAGGTCATACCAGTTAGAATGCCAGTGATAACCCCATTAACTGCCTTACCCTTGATTACAAAGGAGAGGCTGTCTTCTCTTACGGGGCGGGTCAAGTCGGGCTCCAGGGCTGATCCGTGCCCACCTGAAGTGTTTAAACTGGCACTCCCTGGTATAGAGGAAGATGTGCTGAGCCTCCTAAAATCATCCTTACAGGTAGGACAAGTGCCTTCCTCTTTCAAGGAAGCCCGGCTGATCCCCCTGCTGAAAAAAACGGGGGCGGACGTGAAATGTCTGAAAAACTTCAGACCAATCTCCCAGCTACCGTTCCTGGTGAAGGTGCTGGAGCAACACGTACTTACCACTCTGTCGGAACACCTGGAAAGTAACGTCCTGTTAGAGCCGAATCAGGCGGGTTTTCGTGCGAATCACAGCACGGAGCTCGTCATGCTGTCGATTGTAGATGAACTGAGGAACTGAGCAGACAAGAAAACCCCGGGTGCCCTGGTGCTGTTGGAACTCTCCGCGGCATTTGACACCGTGTGTCATAAACAACTATTGTCGCGGATGAGGGAGTTCGGCTTTCAGGGCACAGCACTTGCATGGTTCACCTCCTTTCTCCAAGGGAGGATGCAGAGAGTGCAACTTGGTGACCTGTTCTCCACCGCAACATCGATCACCTGCGGAGTACCGCAAGGGTCTGCTCTGTCACCCCTTTTGTTCAACATCTATTTACAGCCTCTGATTCTAATGCTCAATCAAATGGACTGCCAGGTGTACAACTATGCGGACGACATCCAAATCATCATCCAATTGGATGATGGCCAGGATGCCTTCGCAAGACTGCAAAATATCTTGAGAAGTACAGCCAACTGGATGTCCAGGAATTCCTTAAAGATCAATCCGGATAAGACCGAAGTGTTGCCAATTACCATCGCTGGCAACCCATGGAATGGTCAATTTTGGCCTAGGGAGCTGGGTATGCCCCCGGAACCGGCGGCAGTGGTCAAAAGCCTGGGCATCAATGTTGATGGTAAGATGTCCATGAAAAAACAAGTTACGGCTGTAGTGGGCACCTGTGTCGGCCTCCTTCGACAACTCAGGAAAGTTTCCTCGTTGCTGTCCTTTTCCACCTTTAGGAGTGCGGTCTCTGCTATGATTTTAGCCAGGCTGGACTACGGCAACTCGTTGTACATAGGACTACCGCAAAAACTTCTAAACAAGATGCAGGTTGTCATGAATGACGCTGCTGGACTCATTTTTAAAAAGCCGAGGAACACGCATGCATCCCCCCTCTTGCGTGAACTACATTGGCTGCCAGTCAAGCAGAGGCCAACGTCCAAGGGGTTGTGCATTGTCCATAAAGCCCTATATGGTAGGGCACCAAGCCACATGAAATCACACCTGACTCTTTACAGGCCGGGGAGGGCGTTAAGATCTGCAGAAGCTACCCTCCTTATTCAACCACGTTGTAGACTGGCTACTGTGGGAGGTCGAGCCTTTTCCCATACACTCCCAGCTCTCTGGAACAAATTGCCACTGGAACTGCGGAAAGAAACCAAGCTGCTGCCCTTCCGAAAGAAATTAAAAACAGTGCTCTTTCAGCAAGCGTGGGGTTGCCTCTAATTTTTGACCAGCTGTATCTTTTTTAATCGCTTAAGCGGACCCTGACAAAGCGCTTAGAGACCCCTGGGTTATAATGCGCTATATAAATCAAATAAATAAATAAATAAATAAATAAAATGGGGATATCCCAAAAATCTGGCATGGATCCAGCCCTTCAGGACCGGTTTGGAGACCCCTGTGCTAGATTCTGTAATCTGACCTCTCCTGAAGCTGTCCTTTGGCTGGGTAGGTTGTCAGTATACGAATCCCCCATACGTACTACATATATATTTATGACTGTTGTATATGTAGCGCCTTATGTTAAAGTTACTCCTGCTAAAATTGAAATGATCTTTGTGAAGCTCTCCGTTGTTTCTTGGCGCGAAGTCCTAACTGTGATATGTCTAAAAAGTTAACGATACAATGGAAAGCAACATGTACTCCTAGAGGACTGCCAATTTGGCATATTCTTTTTTATATCAGTTAATTAGCACTCATCTCTCCAATATAGTTCAAAAGCTATAATAATATTGATGATGAGCTATTTATAACTTAGCAAGAGCTTCGAAGGTCTATAAGTAGAGTTTTATGAGCCTCACGTAATGATGCACATTGCATTGGCCTTGAAAGGATGGAGGTTGGAGTAGGCGCAGGGAAAGATAGTCATAATCAAAAGCACCATTTGCTGAATTTTTGTGTGCACCCTTTCCTCCATACCAGGAATGCCTTGAAATGATTTAGACTCAAGAGCTACAGCAACTTGCGTTATTTCTTCTGGTAATTCATGTGACAATACATTTTTGCAAAGCTTATTATATATTATTTATAGAGTAACTAGATGACTCGATGTCACCGGAACAGAAAGGTTCCAGTAATGAGATTTAAGTTGAAGAATCAGTGCATTCTGGGAGTTGTAGTGTTCATTTGCCTGAATTGGGCTGACACACCTGGGGCTGTATTACAAATATGGCACACTGTCCCATTCTTCCATGTGGCATACACTTACGTATGTGAACTAGGTGCAGAGTATGATGGAAAAAGTGCTATTCCCAGTGCAGGCACAAACTCGCACATATACGAAAACAAGCATTTGCAATGCAATAGGTCTCGTATTTGCAAGAGTTTGAGCTATTGGCATTGTAAATGACAATACCTTTCATTTATGTGTTTTGAAAACCCGAAAGCGTTGCGTAAATAAGCACTTTGTACTTTTAGTACTTGCTTAAGACAAGCAAGTCTGGCAGTAAACGAGGCGCAGTGACTGCCAGCCTTGGTTTTCGCAAGCAACGACTATAAGTAACAAAGTGCGTGTTAAGGCACCGCTTGCAAGTTTTTATAACACATACATAAAAGGCATTGTCATTTTCAACGCCAATAGCTCAAACTCTCACAAATGCGAGAACTATTGCTTTGCAAATGCTTGTTAAAGGAAAGCCCAGGACTGGTGCATGTGAAGCAATCTGACAACCTTATACCTGGCACACGTTTGGGGAAACAGCATTAACAATGTAGCAGGAACAACGTGTGCCTTAACAACGATTTGTGTTGTAAAGGTATATACATGGTATAGGCAGTCAGTGCTCTAGATTGAGTGAATGGGAGGGACTTTCCCCTGCCCGGGTGAGAATGGAAGGAACAGGAAGGATCGTGATACAGCTTGGTGAGTAGAGCTGGGGGCGTGGGGTTTAGTGCTCAGGTGGGAGTGCCAGAGCAGTTTTTAGGGCTAGAGGAGGTTTTAGAATTCAGAGCAGGGGGACTTTTATTTATAGGGCTGGGGTAGGGGCAGTTTTTAGGGCTTGGGGCCTGGTTTTAAGGTTCAGGGCCGGAGGTCGGGTAGCTTTTAGGGCTATGGGCTGATTTTAGGGCTTAGGGAGGGGGGCTGGGGTGCTTTTAGGGCTGGTTTTGGGGTCGTTTTCAGGGCTGAGAGTCAGTTTCAGGGCTCAGGGCAGGAGGCTGCGGTGTTTTTAGGGCTGGGGTTGGCATCATTTTCAGGGCTGGGGGCTGGCTATCTGGGCTCAGAAATTTGTTGTAAAGGCATGCGTGGTAAAGTCTCTTTCGTGTTAAAGATCGCGTTGTTAAGGCCTGCGATATATTCACATGCATGGTTCCGTCATGCAACCACACATTTGTCTTAGTGAGAAGAAGGTAGTGACCTGGAATACAAAATGCATGCAATTATATTGAAAATAAGGAGAAAGAAGGAATGGGCATGAAGAGTGCTAAGCATTGTGACATACAGGAGATCATACCAAAGAAGAAAAGGACTGTATGGATGCAAAACATTTGATTTTTCTAAGAGAAAGCCAACTGCTGAATGGTCATTGGTACTCCTGAAACATCTCCACTTCATCCACCTTAAAAGTGAATTCTTCTGCAGATACTGTAATAAAATAATGAGACACATTATGCTGTTTCTAAAATTACAGCCATTCCTCTAATGATTGCTTGATATCTATCTTTGAGGGATTCTGTGAGTTGTTCTCCAGTAAACCCTGAGAAATGTAAAATCTCAAGTCCATGATATTAATCTCTTGGCCCTCTCTGATAGAATACACCTACGTAATGCTGTGTATCAATATAGTGATTTTTTGTAAAGTCGTGCAGTTAAGTAGCAATTTTAGGTTAGAACAATTTTCTTGAAGTGAGTGGAACACACGCGGAAACATTCCCATTATCAAAAACAGAAATGATTAATGTCATCCTCTGGGGACACCAATCATTGGCATTTTCAGAGCTAGTCTGCATGTTATCAAATCAATTGTTTGTGACCGGTGACATGAAGCAGGCCCTGACTGTGCAGTAATGCCTGTAGTGAAACCTACCTCCGGTAATGAGCATAGACGATCAAAACACTGTGCAAGCTAACAAGCCTTAACAGGATTTCTGAGATCACTCCAGATATCAGAACCTGTGTCTTTCATTTTATGTTTTTTTGTAGTATTTATAATGAAGATAATATGCAGATGTTTAAAAGTAAAATGTTTGGGAAAGAGTAATCCCCTATTAAGCGAAGATCTTAAGGAAACAAATGCATTCCTACACTCTTACTGAATAGTGTTTCTGAAGAAGCATAGTGGGGACAGAGATACATTTTGAAGGGCACGTGCCCCCCTCACATGGCAAAATTTGTCCCCGGGGACCCATCATCCTGGGCCTGGTGTAATTGTTAGGGGAAGGGCCACATGGCCCCCATCCCTGTGCCACTTTCATTCCTGGGGACCCCATCTCCAAGGGCCCAGCATCATCTTTAGGGAAAGGGGGGCATGCAGCTCTCCCCCCACAAACCAATTTTGGCTCCGGGGACCTCATCCAGTGTGGCATTTTACCGTGAAAAGAGGATGTGCCTGTGCCCACACAAGGTACCCACCATGCTCTTGTTGGGGGCTGCGGTTGGGCATGAAGAGTGTCCTCTAGAAATCCAATCTTGGAATTAGACCCAGGACTAGGTAGATCCTTCCAGGACATTACTTCATTGGACTACAATTGAACAGTAACAAATGGAAACTTGATGAGTAACTTTGTACCCTATTAATGAGCCTTGAGAAAGCCTCAGGTCTACGAGCCACAGGGGGCAAAACACATGTTGCTGTCCGTACATGATATTCAGTGGTACACATCAATATTGCTGGATTCATGAAAAATCTATTTGAAAAATAAAAGAACAAATGATAAATCATAAAAATAATTCATATTGGTTTATTCAAATGGGTGGACACACTTAACCCATCTCTTACTGCTATTACAGAGGGGTAACAAAGGCCCCCACAACCCCCACAGTGCAGATAGGCCAGCGAGCTCCAGGGCGCCCCCTCAGCACAGTACCATGTCCTGAGAGCTCCGAAGTAAGCCCAGAAGGGGGCCCCTCCATGCCCTTTGCAGGCGTTCCCCTCAAGTTTCGTTACGCCACTGTGCTATTACATTGGGGCACAGAAGGTTGAAACCCCTCATGGTGGTGCACCTGCACCTAATTTGGGCATTCTATAACAGGAAGAGAGTGCTGGACCTTGCACTTTACTACTACATGTGACAATGACCCAGACTATGAAACACCAGTGGGGTAGCGGCTTTTAACGAGAGGCAAAGCAGCTGACAACCACGTAGGATAAAAACTACACCGTAAAACATATTTTGATGTACTATGAATTCTGGGCCTCAGCAAATATGTGCAATGACAATTTAACTGCCTTTCAATCTCTGGCATTTATAGTTTATTGCAAATAGAAGCATTGCGGTTCAGACGCGCACAGTCCCATGCGTGAGTATTCTGCTGAACGGAAGAGTATTAAAACTACTTTCTAATTGAGCAGGTCTTTTGTTACATTAATCCCCAGGTCTGCAGACCGGCTTCCTGTTCCTAAGCTCCACCCAGAGGCCGAGTCGCTTTGTTTGAAGAGTGCCACGAATGGAGGACTTTGCAGCTTGCTAACTCATGTTTGGTTAGTCACAAGAATGGTCCTGCATTTTCGTTAAAATATGTGAACACCCGGTGTGGGAAGTCTGGGATTAGCTGAGCCAATAGGCATGCTCTGAATAATGGCACTAGTGCTGTTGTTTGCCTGCATTATGTGTTTTGTGAGAGTATGAAGCAGAGGGGGACAGTTGACACGTTTAGTGGTCTTATTTGACTATTTGATGAGATTATGGCGACTGGTACTAACAGCCTTGTTGCTGGTGTTCTGTTGGGTATTAACCACTGTTAATGTGCTCTTTCCTTCATTATCACTCTTGACTTCAGATCAGGGTTATAATTACGAAGTGAGCAATTAACATTCTCGGCAAAGGGTGTTAACCACTGTTAAAACCCAAATCCTAAGCAGTAGGCAATAACTCTTAAGGATAGTTTTCCTTCCAATTCTGTTTCCCACAATTTTGTGCTAATAGGGTTTTTTCTAATCTGATGGAAAAGAATGTGCCATTGATATTCCCTGCATCAATTTCCCTCCCGCACAAACATTGAAAAAAAAGTAGATTAGAGATTTCATTACCTAATATCTATTTTAGCGATTGCTTTAGGAATCCGCAGGCCAAGACTCCCTGTACAGTTTCTTGTAGTGATGTGGGTGTTTCATTTTAGTGCAGGCCTCTCCAGTTCTGGTTTGCATGGACCAGACACGACAGATATTGTGAATAACCACTGAACATGTTATTTTATTTTAATTCATGTTATTTGTATTTAAATTTATACCATATCAATCTCCTGAAAATATGTCATGGATTCAGTCCTGAAACCAAATTTTAACCATTTGAGTGCTCATTTGCTGACACCCCCCCCCCAAGGGCCAAATACTAATGTTGAAGATTCCCATAGGAAATACTTAAGGTGTGTTTTTGCATATCACCCCTCATAATGTTGGGTTATTTGCATGTCAATGACAATGGAGTAAACCTATCCTGGCATGGCACTAGAAGATTGTTAGAGACTATCCATGGTTAAACATACTAAAGAAAATACAGCAAATAGCTTGTGCATCCGACAATTAACAATTTAGATTGTGGAAATAGGAGTATTGGGTGCATAATGTCTATTAATAGAAAGCAAATATTCAGAAACCCTTTTACACGGTAGAATAGTGCATTTACTCTCTATGCATGCATTTTCCTAACCTTTGTCCGATTGTTCTCAAATCTGACCCCCACCCCATCACTGTATTTATGTTTTCTAATGTTTGTAGGATTGTAGTTAAATTCGTCTATTTGAATTGTTTCTTATTTTTTTAACCCTGGGTGCAGCTTGCGTAGTGGCACTTTGCAGAATTTCACATAGTTATTGGAAAACTCTGTGAAATTCTGCAGAGTTTCGTGGCCTGTTGGAGTGCCACCCCCGACACCATTCCACTCAGAATTTCCTGATACAGTATGTCCTGTCCATTGAAAAGCATGTGGCAGGGATTCCAAGTCACAATGGGGCCAGATGAGTTTAACTTCACCCAGGTTTGCCACAGTGATGTTTCACTATTTCACCCAACTACAGTGATCAGAGCATAACTACAAGGAAGGGGTTAAACTGGAGTGCAGGAATAGATATACATGTGAGTAGATCTACACATGTTCATTTATCTTTCCGAACTGGCACCATTCTATTGTAAGTTATGTCCTAGTATTTGTGATGGATAGAGTTCTTTGTGTCATGCACATTGAATGCTCTTATCTGACCTTAAATGATCAGATGTGAGCATGGCCGGATTGGTTGTAGCAGGCAACAGGCATTTCCCCGGGACGCTAGAAGGGTGGGGGATGGTTTTGCAGAGGTGCGGGCTGTTTTTGTAACTGGTGGCCGGTTTTGCAACCGTGTTGCAATATCAGCCCCCAGTAACAAAAGCACCAGTGCTTCACACTTGTAACCCCCCCCCTTTAAGTGGAAGCTTTTTTAATATTATATGCAAGCCATAGTTGCTGCTTATTTATCCTATGCAGCTAACAGCCATTGACAAAGCCAGTAGTCCTGGCTTGTTGTAGGTATGATGTTACTTGTTGTACTTGTTGTATAATATATCTGGATGCAATAACCGAAACAGCAAAATAGTACAGATTTTTTGAGTGTTTTTAAGCCACACCCTTAATTACATTGCCCAAGCCCCTTTGAGAGACCCCCAGCCTTTTTCTACCCACTTAAAGTCCTGGTTAGGTTCATGTGAGTTGTGTACATACAAGCATGTATGATTGTGTGTACATGTTTTTAAGTGACACCCTTGATTACATTGGCCACACCCCTTTGAGAGATCCCCCAGTTTTTTCAACTCACTTAAAGCCCTGGTTAGGTGCATGTGAGTTGTGTGCACGTATGATTGTGTGTACATGTAAACAATGAAAAACAATTCAGCTGTAAATAAATAACAAATGTAACAGTATTCAATTCCAGAAAGGAAAATATATTGTTCTAACTAACATAGAATTCTGCAGCGTTTCAAATTATCACTCTATACATAGCGAATGCATGTGAGGTTGGCCATAATGTACTGCATTGCATTGCCTATAACTAGAATATTTTTATGAACAATGTCAGCTCACTATGCAATATTAATACAGTTAAAATACGAACAAGCTTATAGGAGTTTTGGAATTTCTTATTCTTGTTGGTTTAGTCAACATGCAAAGGGCTTTCAAACTACGATGGGTTCCTGGAAAACAAAACAACCAATTCAATTAAATCGTTTGCATCGTTTCACGGTGGTGGATGCATTCCTGCTGGGAAATTAATTCGGAGTTATATTTATCTATCAGATTCAACCGCCACCTTTTACAGAAACTTTAAGTGTTTAGGGCTAGCGTTAGCTGTGAACTTTTGATTTCAATGCAAACGTATATACTATTCATGCTTACTTACAGGGGCTTTCAGTCAGCCCTACATTCATTGGTCTCCTGTGGTGTCATTCTCATTTTGATTCTGCCTACCACAGCATGAAACGTGGGGCAAAGGGTTGTCCCACTTCACGTGACAGCATGATCCTCTTGCCCAATGTGCACATCTGCACAATCAAAAGACCCATTCAGTGCCAGGGGCTACTAGTGCAAAGTGTTCTAATTGTTATTGAAGTTTTTGTATAGCGCATAGCTACCTGTAGGGTTTCCCAGCGCTTGAGGACAGAAGTCAGTAGCCAAGGACATGACCTAAAATAATCATGTTTTTAACTTCTTAGGGAAAGAGATTAGAGAGTTGCAGCCTCTAATAGACATCTGATTATGGGCACTGAAAAGAGGGACTGGTTACTGGAACGCAATGTGCGGGGAGGGTGATGGGGCACAGACAGCGTTTGTAGGTATTGTGGGCCTTAGTGAAGCTTGATTTTGTACATGAAGCAGAGAGTCTTGAAGTTGATGCACTGTGAGCCAATGGAGATCATGAAGGAGACCAGATACAGAAGAGTATTTGGGGAGCCGAAATAACAGCCTAACATGAGTGGTTTGGACCATCTGAAGACGTCTATTTATTTATAAACTCTGAGCGGAAAAGGGGAACATCCATAGGATCCTTTTGAGCCATTTCATCATGGCAAAACAGAAAGATGTAACTTGGCTTCTTGCGACTTCATAGACAAGGTGGAACCTAGCCGGAAGCCCAGGTTTTTACCATGCTGGCAGGTTCGGGGAGTGTTCCCAGAGTGGAAGGCAAGTTTTGTGGACCCCAGAGCTGAGGGCTTTTACACAGTATCATCACCTCTGTCTTATCCCCATTCAATTTTAGTGAGTTGCCATTCATCCAGATGGAAATGTGGCTGAGGCAGGAGTTAAGATCTTCTGATCTAGCTTGTAATAAAACTATATAAATATATATATAAATATATATATATATATATATATATATATATATATATATACATATATATATATTCACCGAAAAAACCATAGGTTTAACACATGTTTTAGTTAGGAATTAGCATTTAAAAAACCTTGCAAATTCACTGAAAAAACCGTAGGTTTTATACACATTATAGTTAGGAAGTAGCATTTACAAAACCTTTGAAATTCACTGAAAAAAACGTAGGTTTCACACATGTTATAGTTAGCTGGACATTTCACTCATATAAAACCATTGAAATTCCCCCATTATAGTTAGTTCAGCTAACTATAACTCGCGCGCCCACAATGCACTGCTGATGATGTCACATATTACATCACTCATGACATGGTCAGTGACATCACTCATGACATCACTGATGTATATAACCTACTGGCAGTCACCAGTAGGTAGTTATAGTTAGGACCTAGTTTCCATAGTAAATCCGCAACATTCTGTTGGGAATAATTTTGGCACCGGTTGTTGCATCTTCGCGAATTTCTCAAAGAAGATGGCCCGCTCCGCTCAGCTCCTTCCCTGAAAGTCTCGGGAAGATTTGTCAGGCGGGGGGTCGAGAAAAAAGGGGTTCCCAAAACGTGTTTTCCCCATGGTAATTTCCATAGGACGATTAGACACGGCTACAGCCCGAACCTCTGAACGGAATTACACCAAATTTGGGAAAATGGTAGGGTCTGGTACGCAGATCACGCTTTGGGTTAAATGGTGTAAATCCCTCCAGTAGTTCCTGAGAAAATCAAAAGGAAAAAAATATATATATCTGGGCGGAGCCTAACCACATATCTCATCGTGAGATCTGATTGGCTGTCAGCACTTCATCCAAGAAGTGTTGGCAGCCATCTTGGGACCAATATATATGATAGCACCTCATTAAAAAGCATTGCAGTTAACAGAAGGTTTTAGGACTTTAGTTACATTATAAATCATTTGTTGATGGTACCATACTCATTTTAGGAATTGTGGTGTGTTCTAAGGTGATTCTACCATGTGAAAAAGCCTTCTGCTGGAATATCATGAATCATGTTTGAAAGAAAACTATTATCTCATGCTTTTCCCACAGTGGTTTGGAAGGGGATCTATAAGCTAAACTGAAAGCATATTTTCTGTAAATTCATATTATCTTTCTCAGTCATGTGAGAATGAAGTCTGACATTCTCAGTAAAACATGTACATCCAACAAGGACAGAGACTGTCAGTTGATTCCTTTGTGTTCTACTGCAGCTTCCCAGAATGTTCTCAAGAACAACTAGAGCGCTAACAGTCCTACTTATTACAAAGGTATGGCACACCTGAAGCCATCTTGATTGGAATAAAGTGGTAACTCTTAAAACATTTAATTTAAAAAGGAATAAAATGAGGGGATATATGTTGCCATAGAAAGTATGATTAGTGCTGCAGAAAGAAAAATTAGGGCACATTTTGAGTGACTTCTCAAATCCTCTTCTATTTCATTAAAACATTCTGACATGCAGTCTCCCAAGATGGCCACCAGAGACAAAAGAGCCCAAATGTAGCCCAAATATCACCCAGATGTAGCCCAAGTATAGCCCAATGACAGAATGTCCCAGAGTGTTCTAAAGAACAACTAGAGCGCTAACATTCTTACTTATGACAAAAGTATGGCACACCTGAAGTCATCTTGATTAAAATAAAGTGGTAACACTTACAACATTTAATTTGCAAAGGAACAAAATGAGGGCTTCATTTTGCCATAGAAATTATGATTAGTGCTGAAGAAAGAAAAATTAGGGCACATTTTGACTTCTCAAATCCTCTTCTATTTCATTAAAAAAATTCTGACATGCAGACTGAAACATGCACTTTGAATACCAGCAGCAGACTTCCCTGGTAAGCAGTAGCTTTACTACAGTGATCTAATGAGCAAATAGAGTGCTAACATTCAGAATTTATGGCAAATGTGTGACACATCTGAATGCCCTCTTGATGGAACCAAAGTAAACAAGCTTTAAAAATGCAATAGATCTCGCCCTCGTTTAAGTTAAAGCTATTCTGTTTGGAATGAGGTGGCTTTTAGCTTTGCTTTTATTAGTGTTTTTCAAACTTTCATGTAAATATCATGCATATGTATGCATATATGTATATGTATGCATGTATTTATATTTGTATTTATATAGATATGCAGATTATATATGTTTATATATGTATGTGTATATATATATATATATACACATACATATATATAAATGCATATGCATATATATGCATATATATATGTGTGTATATGTGTGCGTGTAGAGAGAGGTGTAGAGATAGAGGTGTAGAGGTAGAGGTAGAGAGGTAGAGGTAGAGAGGTAGAGGTAGAGAGGTAGAGACTAGTAGAGAGAGAAGTAGAGAGAGGTAGAGAGGTAGAAAGTATAGAGTGAGTAATAGAGAGTAGAGAGTGAGTAGTAGAGAGTAGTAGAGAGCAGTAGAGAGAGTAGCAGAGAGTGAGTAGTAGAGAGTAGTAGAGTGCATAGTAGAGTGAGTAGTAGAGAGTAGTAGAGAATGAGTAGTAGAGAGTAGTAGAGAGTAAGTAGTAGAGTGAGTAGTAGAGAGCAGTAGAGAGTAGTAGAGAGTGAGTAGTAGAGAGTAGTAGAGAGTGAGTAGTAGAGAGTGAGTAGTAGAGTGAGTAGTAGAGTGAGTAGTAGAGAGAGAGTAGTAGAGAGTGAGTAGTAGAGAGTAGTAGAGAGTGAGAAGTAGAGAGTGAGTGGTAGAGAGTAGTAGAGAGTGAGTAGTAAAGAGTGAGTAGTAGAGAGAGAGTAGTAGAGAGTGAGTAGTAGAGAGTAGAGAGTAGTAGAGAGTGAGTAGTAGAGAGTAGTAGATCGTGAGTAGTGGGGAGTGAGAGTAGTAGAGAGTAGTAGAGTAGTAGAGAATGAGTAGTAGAGAGTAAGTATTAGAGAGTAGTGGAGTAGTAGAGCGTGAGTAGTAGAGAGTAGTGGAGAATATTCCAAAGTTTGGCACACCACCACTTGCACAACAAGTCCAATCAAATCATATCACTTAGAGTCCTTATTAAAGCGCTGAATCTTGGTGTATATTCAAATGCTTTTATTTTCCTTAAGTTTATGTACCACAGCCAGCCGACGCGTTTCGTTCTATACAACTGAACTTCTTCAGGGCGTTCTTATTTCCTTCAAGTTATGTCGGTATCCTGTTGTCATATAACTAGATATTTCTTCCAAATGTTAGACGAGTCGTAAGTACATTCTTATCAAAGTGACTACGTATCAATTTTACCCACACAATTAGGGCAAACTTGAGTAATTTATAGCATCCTCAAAGTCAGTCTTTCAAAAATTCCAAAGTATAGGACATGATAATCCAAATCCAAATGTTTCTCAAGAAAAGTCATTTTCACTTGTTCGGAATATCGGCGTTTGGGCAGATATGACCCACGGACACGGTTTAAGACTTTTCTTGAGAAACATTTGGATTTGGATTATCATGTCCTATACTTTGGAATTTTTGAAAGACTGACTTTGAGGATGCTATAAATTACTTAAGTCCATGGATGCTGCTGGGAACGCCCCCAGCAACACCCATTGCACGCCCCTTTAACACAGGACAGGATATTTATCAGGCAGGATTACGCCACAAAAAGTGGCTTAGTCCTGCCTGATAAATATCACTCAGTCTTCTGCGCCACCGGAACGTCACAAAAAGTGACGTTCCGGTGGCGCAAGGGGCTTGTAAATAAGGCCCCATAGGTTTCACACTCGCTATAGTTAGAAATTAGCATTTAAAAAACCTTTGAAATTCACTGAAAAAACCATAGGTTTCACACCAGTTATAGTTAACTGGACATTTTACTCATACAAAACCATTGAAATTCCCCCGTTATAGTTAGTTGTACTCACTATGACTCGCGCACCCGCAATCCACTGCTGATGATGTCACATATTACATCATTCATGACATGGTCAGTGACATGACTGATGACATCACTGATGACATCTCAAATGACATCACTGATGACATCACTGATGACATCATCCAGTGAATGTGGTTTGCTTTGATATTTAAATGTGTATTATAAATACACTACTTTGCATTGAAGAATGAGTGGATATATAAATATAAATGTGTGGATGGTGGATTTAGTAACAGTTTCATTGAGTCTCACTATATATAATGTGTATTTACTAAACTGTGTGAAAGTCTTTATTGCTTTGTCTTAATTGCTATGTTAAAGACTATCAGCCTGATTCATCATAGTGCCGTTTTGCGAGTTTGAAATAGCGAATCATAAGGAATCGCTATTCCAGACTCGCAAAACGGCATTCATGTAGGAATCGCAAAAACAAAAGCGATTCCTACATATTCCTTATTTGCGATTAGCAAATTGCTAATCGCAAATAAGGAATAACTCCCCATTCATTCCTATGGGCCAAAAGGCCCATAGGAATGAATGGGGAGTATTCCTTATTTGCGATTAGCAATTTGCTAATCGCAAATAAGATAGCGATTTAAAGGGTGCCAGGGGTGTCCAAAGGACACCCTGTAGCACCCCTTAAAAGTAAATACGAACAGGTGTTGCGCACACACATGTCCAAAGGACATGTGTGTGTGCAACATGCAACTTAGAAAAATGCTTTTAAAAGCATTTTTCTAAGTTTTCGCTATTTACCACGAGGTTTGACCTCGCGGTAAATAGCGGGCCGAAATTGCGAATTCGCAATTTTAAAATGGATGATGAATTGCATTTAAGGAATCTCAAATTGAGATTCCTTAAATGTAAATCATCGCAAAATAGCGAAATCGCTATTACCGATTTTTGCATTTGGGATGATGAATCCCAAATGCAAAAATAGAGCTCGCAAAGGGCCAGATTCTGAGAATCTGGCCCTTTGCGAGCCCATTTCGGCTTGATGAATCAGGCTGTAAATTTGTTATTGGTTTCTTAACTGAGTATTTGTATGGGTAAATGAATGTCTATGTGGTTTGGTGGGGGGTGTGTGATTGCCAACAAATGTGTGAATAGTTCATTCAGTAGGTATATGAGGTTAAGACTACATGTTATAACAGTTGTTTCAGTGAGTGTATATGTTTATGGGTGTGGTGGTGATGAAATATTTCTCTCAATGGTACATCTTCATTAAACTTGAAAAAAAAGGCAGTGTATGTGACAGTTATATCTAATTAAGTGTGCCTAAGACTTAGTGATTGTATGAGTCACTATATGGATAATTGTATACGTGTAATAGTGATTTTATAACACACTAAGTGTGAGTTACTATCTATATAAATAGATGAAGTGGTGTTTGTATAAGTGTCTAGGTGAGTAAATGTAAGTATAATCAATTGTTTGAATAAGTCAGAAGGATGTCTTTATAAGTGATTACAATGTGTGCTGGTGTGTAATGTTGAAATAGGCGTATTAGTATATTTGATAGTGTTCTGTTGATTATTCACTGCATATAACACTGAATCTATAGGTAAGTGATTAGATGTGTATATAGTTCTATGAATAACTGAGTGGGTGTTTAGGAATTTCTATTGGTGTGTCAATGGTTTCAAATATGGCACTTTCTATTTTACAGTGAGTGATGAAAGATTATACTAGTGTGTGATGAGGTGTATTTGATTGTCACATGGATGATGTCATCAGTGATGTCATTTGAGATGTCATCAGTGATGTCATCAGTGATGTCACTGACCATGTCATGAATGATGTAATATGTGACATCATCACCAGTGGATTGCGGGCGTGCGAGTCATAGTGAGTACAACTAACTATAACAGGGGAATTTCAATGGTTTTGTATGAGTAAAATGTCCAGCTAACTATAACTGGTGTGAAACCTATGGTTATATATATATATATATATATATATATATTTTTTTTTTTTTCAATGAAAAAAACATAGGTTTCAAGCAGGTTAAAGTTAGGAATTAGCATTTAAAAAACCTTAGAAATTAATTAAAAACCATAGGTAATCAGTGATGTCATTTGAGATGTCATCAGTGATGTCATCTGTGATGTCACTGACCATGTCATGAATGATGTAAAATGTGACATCATCACCAGTGGATTGCGGGCGCGAGTTACAGTTAGTATAACTAACTATAACGGAGGGATTTCAATGGTTTTGTGTGAGTGAAATGTCCAGCTAACTATAACATCCCTAAAAACCTATGTTTTTTTCAGTGAATATATGTATATATATATATATATATATATATACATACACCCAGAGTTCTCTCCTTCTTTTTTGCATAATTTATGCGTCACTCAATGCCTGAAAGGGTTTTGTTTTGACTTATACTGGGTGCTCCCTTCCTTGTGTCTGGACAAAGCTGTACCTCTCTGAAGGGCTCTAGTTGGAGCGAGACACTGTGTCAGGGGTTACTTTTACTCATTTCAGGTTGGCTTGAGTTGGTATTTTATCAATTCAAGGCTGTGGTACTGTGCCTGGGGTGATGAATGGCTTTTGTCGTTTTGCAGCTCGGCAAGGACAGCACTGTGCTAGTCCTATGCTTAAAGTCTTTTCTGTAGAAATGGCAAAAGACTTTATCCTTTTCTATCTTGGCGTGGATGGCACTGTGCTAATCCTATGCTTAAAGACTTTGAAAGAAAAACAGACATTTGAGGTGAGCAGATCTAGAGTGTCGCTGGTGTTGAGAGTGCTCTAACAGGAGCGGCTTTCCACCTAAATTTGAGAACTACCCAGAGTTCTCTCCTTCTCTTTTTTGCATTCTTTGTTTTATATATATATATATATATATATATATATATATGTATATATATATAAATATATATTATATGTTTATAAATACACATATACAGATAAATATATATGTGTGCTTGTATGTGTATGCATATGTGTATGTGTGTATATATATATATATATATATATATATATATATATATATATATATATATATATATATATATATATATATATATATATATATATATATATATTCTCCAAATCCTTCAGAAAGAAGAAATAGGGTCGCACTCCCGGATTAGGTGCTTAATATTCCTTTATTTTCATTTTGTCAGGTATTCAAAAGCCACACCAAAGCATTTTGTTCTCCCCTGAGAGCTTGTTCACGTGAACGGGGGCATAAGTTATGGTTTGCTCAAGTAACTATAACTGCTGAATATCTATGGTTTTGTGTATGTAAAAATCTCAGCCTAACTGTAACTTCCCTGTAACCTTTGATTTTTCTAGCGAATTTCTAAGGTTTTTTAAATTCTATTTCCTAACTATAAGTACCCTGTAACCTTAGGTTTTTTAAGTGATTTTCTTTTTTTTTATTTCTTTATTCGCAGATATGATATCCACTCAGTATCATGTGTATCACATATACAAACAGTATGCAACATAGACAATAGCAATGGTATAGCCAACATTCGCATGGAGTGGTAGTGAGCATAATGCAATAATCTTCATATTTTTCATATTTTCTCCCCAAAAAATAAAAAAGAGCAAGAAAAATTGCACAGTAACTTATTCGAGTATCAGAACAAATATACATTAAAAAATGACAATACCAAATAAAGAAAACCTCTAATCTAGCTTGTAAGCGGTGGAGATTTTTAAGTGAATTTCTAAGGTTTTTTAAATGTTGTTTGCAAACTATAACATCCCTGTAACCTTTGGGTTTTTTGAGTGAATTTCTAAGGTTTTTAACATTTCATTTGCAAACTATAACGTTCCTGTAACCTTTGTTTTTTAGTTGAGATTCAAAGGTTTTTTTTTACATTTTATTTCCTAACTATAACTTTCCTGTAACCTTTGTTTTTTTTAATCAATTTCTAAGGGTTATTATATTTTATTTACTAACTGTAACATTTGAGAGTGTGTGTGAGTTCCTGTATTGAACTGTGAGTGGGTGTGTGAGTAGCTGTGTGAGTGGGTTTGTGAGTGGCTATATGGGTGTGTGAGTGGTTTTGTGGGTATGTGAGTGGGTATGTAAGTGTCTTTATGGGCTTGTGGGATGTGTGGGTGGTTATCTGGGTGTGTGAGTGGCTGTGTGGGTATGTGAGTGTTTTTGTGGGTGTGTGAGTAAATGTATGGGTGTGTGTTGTTTTGTGAGTCTGTGAGTGGGTATGTGAGTGTCTCTGTGGGTCTGTATGTGGGTGTGTGAGTCTGTCTGTGCGTCTCTGGGGTGTGGTAATGTGTGAGTGTGTCAGTGTTTCTGTGAGTAGGTAAGTGAGTGGTTCCTTGAGTCTGTGTGTGAGTGTCTCTGTGAGTAGGTGTGCAAGTATGTGAGTGTCTCTGTGGGTGCATGAGTGAGAATGTGTGTGTGTCAGTTATTCTGTGAATGGGAGTGTCTGTGTGGGTCTGTGAGTCGGTGTGTGAGTGTCTCTGTGGGTCTGTGAGTCGGTGTGTGAATGGGTCTGTGAGTCAGTGTGAGTGCCTGTGTGGGTCTATGAGTGTGTACATGAATGCATGAGTGGGTCTGTGACTGGGTGTGTGAGTACCTGTGAGTGTCTCTGTGGGTCTGTGAGTGGGTATTTCAGTGAGTGTGTGTGCGAATGTCTCTGTCAGTGTGTGAGTGCCTTTGTGGGTCTGTGATTAGGTGTGCGAGTGAGTGAGTGGGTGCATGAGTATGTTTTTTGTATTTGCAGCAGGTTACCACCTTCTTGGAGTAGGCAGTAAAATGTGAATGTTTTGTTGACGTATTTTGGTGGCAAACATTCACACATACCACTGCAAGTTTCTATTAGGAAGGGACACCCTTAACACACCCCTTCCTAATCCCAAATCACAAACCCATTTTGTGATTTGGTAATAGGGTACTGAATCGCAAAATAGGGTTCTGTGCATTAAAAAAAGCTTTTTTGCCCTAGCAAACTGCCTGATTCTGTGAATCGGGCTAATTGGGAGCTTCAAAAACGCTACGTTCATGTGGCCCCTAATGTTCTGGTGTGGGATTTACAAAATGTCACAGTTTGAGAAAATTAAAAGCAGCTTGGTTTTGCACATGACCTGCCTTATAAAAAAAAACAGAGTTTGTTTCTTTTCTACTGTACCAATATTTCAGTTAGGCTTTAACACACACAGGTTTTCTATAAAGTAATTTCCAATGCACTAAACATACAGAATTTGTCTTAAGTGAGACTAATGATGCTCCTATAAATAAAGTTGTCTTAGAAATGTCTCTAATAAGAGGGTATTAGGAAGTGTATTGTTTTTAAAATGTGTCTCTGTACGAACTAAGTAAAATATGAATAAGTATGTTGTTTGTGACTGTGACTACTGGCTCACTTAGCTGCAGCACTCCCTGCCCCGCCAACCGTCGCAAAATGTAATGCTCGTGAAAAGGGTAAGTGAACGCAAATTGTAAAAGAATAGAGCCTTTAGAGTATGATTAAAAATTAAAACTAGATATATTGTATGGTGTAAACTGTGCTTCAAAGACTGGAGCATAAGATAAACCGAAGCATGACATATAATATGCAATGCATTGCACGAAATTACAGATCCATTAGAGAGTGTGATATAACACATGCACTTGCGCCATATATACGATATGCAATTTAGTGTGTAATATGCACCAGACAGTGTTGTGTAACCAAACTAGTCTCTGAGTGCAATAAAAAAATATGTGCTGGGGAGTGTAACTTTGCATATGCACTATCTACTGTAATACACAACATGCACTTGGGAATGTGATAAACATATCCACTCAAGGTTTTAATATGTATAGCATAGCGCTGAGTGTTATAACATACACAGCGAAGAACTCAACATCCATGTGAACTGGAGAGTGTGGAATGTCACATTAGATAAGGCATTATAACACATTCAATGGGAAGTGTGGCATGAAGTAATCAGTAGGTAGAGTTATAGACACATTGGCTGGAGAGTGTGTCATATTATTCCTACTAGATGGTGGAATACATCACAGAAGTGTGTGGCACACAGTGGACATTGCTGAGTGTAACAAAGCATTGGGCTCAGCAAGGTGCGCGTTGTGACTCTCAGGCGAGGCTCCTCTCCTTTTCAGAGAGTAAAATACAAAGTATTATTATTATTATTATTATTATTAAATTTTATAGAGCGCGTAGTCACCCGTAAGTATCCCAGCGCTAAAATCAGTACAACTAGGAGTCAGCAAGGGAAGGGGAGAGACAGTTTAAGGGAAGAGGTGGGTTTTCAATTGCTTCCTGAACCGTAGGTAGTTGGATTCGGTTCTCAGGTAGTGCGGTAAGGCGTTCCAGAGACGTGCGGTGTGAACCGAGAAACGTCTTCCTCCTGTTCGGGCCTTCTTAATTCTGGGGGTGACAATGAGGCGTTCCTGGTCAGAGCGGAGGGATCTAGGGGCTTTGTATGGTTTGATAAATTTTTTTAGGCTTGGGGGACCATTGTTTTGGAGCAGTCTGTGTGCTAGGCAGAGGGCCTTGAACATCACACGTTCTCTAACCGGAAGCCAATGGAGACACTTCAGCGCTGGTTTGGCTGAGGCTCTGGCCGGGGTGTTAGTAAGGATTCGGGCAGCTGCATTTTGGACCCTTTGTAGTTTATTCAGGGTTGCCTCTGGGGCCCCTAAGTAGATGGAATTACTAAAGTCGAGCCTAGAAAGAATCAGTCCTTGGATCAGCAGTTTTTGAGAGTTGTGGGGGAGTAGGGGCAGGATCTTTCGAATTGACCTGAGCAGTCCAAAACACGTACCGGCTACCTTTTTTGCCTGTGTTGCAAAAGATAATTACACATTCTCGCAGTGGATGTGTGTTTTTAGTAACTGTGAGGGGGGTTTTCTTGGATATTACTGGTAGAATCCTACCTCACAAAGCCGTTTATATGGCTCAGTATGCGTGTGCATTGAATATACTCATTGACAGCTACCCATGTTAGGGGAGACGAAAAGAGTGACTATTTAGAGAGTACAAATCAAAAGCAGGGGCGCCGGGATTAAGCACATTAGGGCCGTCAGGCATGTCAGATCTTCACAGGCTGTGTAAATACATTCCATTTTGATTCCCTGTATGCAGATGTGTCTTTTTATGAATATTACGAAAATCCGTGATGATGATAGGTATATACGGTTCCTAGCATGTCGTATTTATTTCTATAAGTATACTTGAATATGTACACTTGGTTATATAGGGATAGTTACATGGCTAAAACATCTACACACACCCCACGTCATGTAATGTTGGGGTTTATGTGGCCTTTTATAATAGTAACTCTCTTTTGCTGATGACAATCTGCTGATTTCAAAGTCGCCCCAGGTGGTGCAACCTCTACTGAAGCTGTTCCAGCTGTTCTGTGCTGAGCGGGGTCTGGAGCTTAATGGCTCCAAGACCAAATGTTTGATCTTCTGTAAGCATGAAGTGGCATGTTGCAAGAGATGACTGCTGGTGGATGATTCCCCATTAGATGGTGTGGCCGAATTCGACTACTTTGGCATAAGACTTACATCTAACCTGTGTTGGGCACCCCAAGGGCCTCATTTGTGAAGCTGTGCGTCACTTTTACGCCATCGGTGGGTCACTTTTTGTGACGCACCAGTGACGTATAAAATGCGCCTTGTTGCGCCATATTTACAAAGTGACGCATCTAGGTAGATGCGTCACTTTGTAAACCTCTGCGCCACATTATACCAGCGCCAGGTATAATGTATGCAAGGGGGCGTTTTAACGCAAGAAAGTCATAGAAGTGACTCAGTGAAATCTCTTAGATTTCACTGCGCCATTTCTTGGCCGCTAATGCGTCAACATCTTACTCCTACTGCATGGCAGGCGTAAGACTGACGCAGGCACTAACAACATGGGACTTGCCCATGTGAAAGTACACATTGCTGGAGTTGCGTCACTTTTGTGACACACTCCAGCAACGCGTCACTTTTGCACCTACAGATACGTCAGAAATACTGACGTATCTGTAACTCCTTGCAACATGATGCGTCATACTGTAAAAATGACGCATCGTTAGTGTCGCAGGGAGAGCGTAGTGAAAAGTGACGCATCGCTGTTTTCACGCAGCGATGCGTCACTTTTCATAAATGAGGCCCCCAGTGGGTAAGGTCCAGTTATCTCTGATCCAGCACATAGATAGCATAGCAAAGATTCACAGGAAAACCACATCGAGATGATGTGTCAGTCGAGCACAGTTTTCTAAGATCTTAGTGAAATTTCCCAGAAAGTACTCCACTAACCCCTCTTTCCGTTGCTCTGGCCCAAAGAAAGGTAGCTCATAAGATTGAGTGTAGACTTCTAACTTTCTAGCACCGGCTTTCATCCACCCCAGCCCTTGAATCCTACTGAGTGGGCCTTAGAGATCTAACGACCCCACACATAGCTAAAAAAAGTCATGGCTTTGCAGTGTAAATGTGTTCCTCCAGATAATGGGCCTACAACTATATTGGTCCTTTCCAGAGAACCTTTGTATGATCTCTAGAGCAAGGTTAAAAAGCGAATTTCTGGGAATGTGTCGCCATTGAAACTGTAGTGCATTGTAAGGGTACACTATCATTAGCCTTCATTGACTTAAAACCCTGTGCACAGTAAGAGCACAGAATTGATGAAGTTGTTCCTCCATTGGCAAGATAACTATACTAACAATTTGGGCACGGATCTTTACCTATCAAAGCTTTTAGTAGCAAATGGCAGGCAAAGGGCGTAGCGGATGATATTTCCCCTGCACACAGAGTGGGCTCTGAATCGCTTACCCATTTATTTTTTTCCCCCCATATCTCATCATCTCCGAGTGAAGTGGATTGTGCTGCTCTGTAGAAACCTAGGCACTGGATAGTACCAGGAGGCGTTCAGATTACTACAAACCAACACAAGTGCAGCAGTTGTCTTTGGTTTGGCCAAATTCTTTAAGGGCCATGTGGATAAGGCGCTCAAAATGTCCGTAAAACAGAGCTCACTCTGATTGCCTGCAACATGCCTGTGGATTTGCTTGCCAAAATCGGAGGAACTTTTGGAAGGGTGGTCATACAATCCCCCTTCACAAAAGTGTTGACTCCCATACCAGACCCCAAGGGTCGCTCTTTATTGTAGCATCTTTCCCCATTGTGGGTTTGCCAAGCGTTTATATTAATTTAGATATTGGATTGTAGTCATTTTTTTGATGTATACTTGTTCCCTATTATGTAACTAGTATATAGTTTATATCCCAAAATGGCTTGATAAGTTTTGGTATTGGCTGATACAGCCTATGCAGAGCTGTTAATTTTCCTGGATTTCCCTACCCACATGCTGCTATCATGTTGTATTTGCCAATAACTCTCTTTGCTTCATATCTCAATTTCTTTAAAGGGGCCTTTTATTATACAGTAGCTGCTATTGTATTGGATTTTAGAGCATGTCATTTAAAGTTTTTATGTATGTATGTATATGTGTTTGTGTTGTACCTTTATGATCCCAGTGATTGAAATAAAGTTTTTGATGATGAGGACGAGAAATAGTAACCCTGTACATGTTTCCAATGTTGGCTTTTAGAGAGGTATGAAACTCTGCATAGTCCAGGATCACATAACTGAGTCACAAGAGGTTTGAAACCCAGATTGACCACTTTTAGCCATATTCATCTCCTTTGGGGATTGCTGGGGGAGCCTGAAGGCATTTATTGCGTAATTGCACATGTACATCTATCGAGAGAAGGTGAACTTAGATGCACTTGTGGGTGATGTGTCCGATTGCGCGTCTGTGTGCATGTGTGATTGCACTTTATCAGACACCTCCCACCATGTACTCAAACCCACCTACCCACACAACCTCAACAAAAAGGCACATGTTTGATTTTTTTCTTTCCAAAGAGATATGGGTTGGAAAGCCATTCTGTTCAAAAAGATTTGCAGTACCATTAATGAACCGCGTTAATGCAGATCTCACGTGCTTTTTTCTTCAATTTTGCCACGGATTCACAGATCCACCCTTGATTTCATGGCATGTAAAAAATAAATATTTTAACCCCCTGATGGAGTCCCTCTTTTTTTTTTATTTATATATTTTTTTAAAATAAATTGCAGGCTCCAGGGGATGGGGTGCCTAGTGCCAAACTTGGCCCAGGGAAGGGGGGCCAGGCGGCTCCCTACCATCATTTATATAAAATGCACTTAAAAAAATAAAGGGCACGCCTCAGGGAATGGGGTCCCTGGGGCCAAAATTGGCCCCCTCCCATTCTAAAAATGCCTGGCCCCTTGGGATGGGATTCCAGGGCCATAAACAGCCAACTGCCACCTTCCTTCATAATAAAATAAAGAAAATGCAAATGACACAACGCTCGAGACCCGACCCACTTTCTGCAGTGCTCTGCTGGTTGGCGGCTGAAGTCCCCTTGGCTGCTGAGGGTTCTTAGGGGCCAACAAGACCTCCTTGCAGTTCTAGTAGGCCCCATAGAGCTGGACTGTTAAGAGATCTTTGGAGGCTGCACCCCCTTTCTCACCCCAGCAAGCTCCAGAACTACTGCCCCATCTCACTGCTCCCATTTTCCACCAAAGTCCTGAAGAAGGCCATCAACCTCCAACTCACCAAACACCTAAAGAGAAACCACCTGCTGGATTCCCAATCAGGATTCAGAACCAATCACAACACAGACAGCCCTGATCTCCGCAATGGACTACATCCGCACCCTATTAGACAAAGGAGAGTCTGCCTCTCTGATCCTACTCAAACTCTCCGCAGCCTTCGACAGAGTATCCCACAATGCTCTCATCAACCGACTGCATCAGATCGGAATCAGAGACAACTTGCTCAGATGGATGGCATCTTTTCTTATGGCGTGCACCCAGAGAATCCGTCTCCCCCTTCACCTCACAATCCAAACACAAACCCTGTGGCATCCCTTAAGGCCCATCCCTCACTCCAGCCCTCTTCAACATCTACATGACACCTCTCACAGACATCGTCAAAAACCACGACATCAGCATCACATCCTATGGCGATGACACCCAACTTGTCATCTTGTTCTCAGCGGACCCCACCATGACAAAGACCAATTTCCACAACTGTATGAAGATTGTCTCAGCCTGGATGAAGAAAAACTGCCTGAAGCTCAACATGGACAAAACAAAAGTACTGATCTTCAGAAAAAAACACCTTCCCTGGAATGACTCCAGGTGGCCATCGGAGATGGGACCCACTCTCACTCAGAAAGACCATGCCCGCAACCTAGGCATGATCCTGGACAGCGAACTCTCCATGAAACGTCCGGTCAACGCTGTCTCCTCAGCCTGCTTCCACACTCTCCACATGCTCCGCAGAATTTTCAGGTGGCTGCCTATCAACACCAGGAAAATGGTGACACAGGCCCTCAGCATCAGCCGCCTGCACTATGCAACGCACTCTATGCAGGCACCACCACTGACCTCTTGAGAAGACTCCAGATGATCCAAAACACAGCAGCCATACTGATCTTCAACCTGCCCAAGAGAACCCACACCACCCAGCACCTGAAAGACCTATTCGAAAAATAATCAAATATGGTTCTCAAACACTAGTGCCTTATTTTGGATGAAAGCGCTAAAAGTCCTGTAATTAAAAGCTTCTCAATTATATAAATTCAGCCTTCCCTCAAATGCAGCTTTCATTTAATTAATACCCTCTTGTTATTTCTCTTCTGTGCCTACAAGCCATAAATACCTTGGTATCACAATTACCTCATATCGTAGGCTACTGGTAGCTACGAAATGTGAGGACTGTCCATCTTATGCCAGGTTACCCATTAGAATAAATTCAATAATGGTAATTCCGTAGATGTTCACAATATGACAGGGGCAAAATATTCACAATATAGTGATAAAGGTTACCACCAAATGTCATGATCACCATCAGGTCCTGGAGGCCACAATGATGCCTACAATGTCCGCAATGTGCCAAGGAGGACCACCTTGTTCTATTGCCACCATAATGAAAGAAAATATGCAATTGGCGTAACTTTGTTTTAGGACCCCCCCCCCCCAATACCTAGAATGCCTACAATGTGTCAATACCAGTGACGGGCGCTTTATGTCAGGACAACCTTTTTAACGTGAAGGCAACCAATGGCCAGGGCTGTTGGCAACCCAATTCCAGGTGATGATTACCACTGAACACTAGGAGTTGGAGCCACAAAACACCCCATCGGACAGTAGGGTGCACTAGCATCCAGTTTCTAGGGGGTTAAGGAAACCCCATGGGAGGTGGAGGTCACCATTCCATTCCAGCTCCCTGTACTGACAATTAACTTCCTCCATCCTCCTGACTGCTGCTAACAGCCAGGCTGCACTTTCACCTACACTTGCCAGACTGCTCTTCCAGGGCCAGCACCTTTAGCCCCAAGGTTTCAAATGCTCCTAGGATTCCTCAGTCTCACCCTCTGTTTTCCTGCTTTTCCTACCTCCCACTCCCAGCTGCCTGCCTCCCCAGCACCCCTCCTACCTCCAAGGACCTACTTAATGGAGGCTTCAGCAAGGCCACGCAGGTGCCTAGCCCAGCGGGTGCACCTTCAGCATGCCGAAGGTGTGAGGAAGGCAAACCCGTCTGCGCCTGGACCGTGTCCAGTGCAAGAAACCCTGGCCCTCCAGACACCCTCAGGTACTCTGCCACAGATCTCTACACCCTAGACCCCGCATGCAACAACATCAGCTTCCTCACATCTCCACACTTCACAGCAGGACCTTTCACCTGTCTCGGCTGCCGCTTCACCTCCACCCCAGGACCGACTGCTCTCGCATGATCTCGCACTACACCATCCCTACCAGTCATGACCCCACCGGATCAACTCAGATGCCTCCTGTTCAATGCCAGATCACTTTGCAAACAACCCAATGAAGTCTGGAACACCATTTTCACCCTTGATGTGACCTTCATCACAGAGACCTGGCTCACCCCCACAACTTTACTTAAGATACATAGATGATGTGTTCATCATTTTGAGAGGCAACCAAGAATTACTAACACACTTTCATGCTTGGATCAATAGCAGGAATTCACATCTGACATTCACTTTAGATCATGATAATAACAGTATGAGTTTCCTAGATATTGAGATCAAGGTAGACAGTAATAACTCTCTTTACACCACTCTTTCACGAAACCCACAGCAAGAAACACTCTGTTGAAATATACGAGCCACCATCCTCAAGCATTACGGGATGGTCTTCTCTTTGGACAGTTCCTGCGGCTTCGCAGGAACTGCACGAAGAGGGTTGATTATTTCCTAGAAGCCAAAAAGCTTAAAGACAAATTGAAGGTACAAGGTTATCCCAACAAGTTGCTTAAAAGATCCTTAAAACGCTCCTGGTACAATGATCGGTCAGCGCTATTGGAAGTAAAAGAAAAGTGTTCACAACCGCAACTTGTGTGTGTCACGACCTTTGGAACAGCAATAAATGACATTAAAGAAATATTTAAGAAGCATTGGACATTACTAAGTGGTCTGCCTGAACTAAAAGACCTTCCCTAATTCTCTTTTAAACGTAGTCCTAACATCAAAGACTGTCTCGTCCATGCATATGAAACTCAAGACAGACACATAGTTGACAATATGAGACAGTTGTCACCAGTCGTAGGGCATTATCAATGCACTAAGTGTGCAGCCTGTACCACCACTAAAAACATGAAATCTTTGGAACTAAACGGCAAATCCATGATGATGAGGAGTTTCTCCAACTGCAACACCAGCAATGTGGTGCATCCAATGCCCATGTGGCTTCCATTATATTGGAAAGACAACTCAGATGATTAAAAAAAGAATACTGCAACACCAGTCTAGAATTCGGTGCAAGGAAGAAACTGCCCTGCTGGTTGAACATTACACCCAAACCAAGCATTCAGAGAAAGATATGCTATGGTGGATGATCACAGTAGTTAAACCGCCCATCAGGCACTCCAATGCTGATCATCTACTGACTCTCAAAGAGAATCAATGGATCTGTCGAACTGACAGTATCAATAAGGGGTTGGATTCAGCCACTGAATGGCACACTCTTGCATGTCCATGATTACGAAATATGTTTACTAAATGATGTTGTTTATTACATGACTGCTGCTGATTTTGCTTTTTGTATTAATGCTACTAAGAAGTACATGCAAGAACTGAAATTGGACAGCCGTGCCTGTATGATAATTGCAACTTTCTTTTATCATTATTTTGTGTTAATGCAAATATTTACAGACATTATACCAAATGTATCTGAGCAAGGTCATTATTTTGTTGTAAAATTCGTAATTGTTGGACATACATGTCAAAAATGTTTGACCCTTATTGAAGTCATGATATGTATCAGAAAACAAAAATGCTATGAACCTTAAGATTCGTATATGGAACATTATCTCACGTTGAAATAATGGATTGCACAATTTGTTTAGCCTTCTTTATCTTTTCTGTCTTTTCTAAGCCTTTCTATTGATTTGTTTGCAAGAATGGAAAGCAAGTTTATAGCACAAATGACCTTTAAAACATCAATTATAGGAAAACATAGATAAGCGAGTGGGTTTCTATTATAACAACACATAATAACCTGTGTTGCCAAATACGAATTGTGCATTAAACTTCACGTAATTTTTGCTCTAATATGGGGCCCCATTTGGACCAACGTGAGTGCTTTCTGCATAATAACTTTCCAAGATGGCGACTACATACCCTTGTAGTTTCCATTGTGAAAACAGGGTAACAGGTCGGACCATAGTCCGTCATTTATGCTTTCAGAGGAAATGCAGCAAAATGGGTTTTAATAGTTCACGTGATAGATACTTCCATCTTTAGTTCCAGATTGACGGGAACCCTAGCGCGTTTATGAGGATACACAACGCAGGAAGGTGAGCTTTGTTCTCTCGCCAGGCATACCTTTTTTTTGATTCACTATGTTAGTGCCCGCACTTGACCTAAGCCAGTTTGTCTGAAACTTTATTTGTAGAGCCATCCATTAACATATCACCGATGGCTTCTAACTAGCGGCGTGGTGAGAATATTCGTTGTACTTTCAGCATTACTCCTTGTAAAGAGCGGAGGAGGCAATATAAGTTTTAAAATAGGATTTATTTAAGTTAAATCCAAGGACCAACTGGAGCACAAACCAAAGCGTCTAGATCAGATCAGCTCCAACCGCTTCTCTGATCTAGAATTCAGGCCACTACACATTCCCCATTACACGAGTAACATTCTTTAATGCATAAGACAATTCCAAAAGTGACATCAAAGAAAATGCTAGAAAGAGAAGAAGGATATTACCACATGTACCTTTTCCACAAATAAAACAAAATAAAAGAAAATACAACAAAAGAAAAGAAAAGTAAAACAAAACAAAGAAAGATTAATCCAGAATATAATCATCAAATCTCTTAGGCAACTTAACACATCTTTTAAGAGAAACATGTGAACCAGGAACAGAAGAACTAGTACCAGCATCACCATCAGAAACAGGAGGACCCAAAACAGGATCAGACTCTGAACAAGGTGTAGAATCAAGACCATCACCGGAACAAGCAAACTGTTCCTTTCGTAATGGACCAGATCAGGAATCATCAAACCAGACATCTTCACCATCTTCCATTTTATCCCAAAAAAATTCTTGGCCAGGTTTTAGAACAACAGAACTTTTACTCCACCACCCTCTGCCCTTGAGAAAAACAGTGGAATCAGAAACTTGTTCCACAATAAAGGGTTTACTGAACTTGGACATACCTTTAGGTGTGTGAGAGGGACTGACAATCCTAACCCAATCACCAACATTCACAACCTTGCTCTTACAATGATGAAAATCATCATGATAGAACTTCCCAGACATCCTTGCAGAAGTGATGTTATCTCTAGCTTTAGAGATAGAAGACTCAAAACTCTCTGTCAAATTGCTCTTGTTTCTTATTTGAGGCAAAAATAAAGATTTAGCCTGTCTGCCTCTCATTAGAGAAAAAGGGGAAACCCCTGTACAAGAGTTAGGAGTCAGATGATAACTCCAAATGTTGTCTTTCAAAAAGTCAAAAACATCCAAATTACTATCCAAAGCAGCTTGGATCCCCTCTTTCAAAAATCTGTTGGCCCTTTCAACCTGACCATTGGAACATGGACTATAAAGGGGAGCCCTCTTAGCAGACACACCAAACTTTTTAAGAAACATTTCCATTTTGTTTGATATGAACTGAACACTATTGTCAGACCTAATGGAAATGGGTGCCCCTTCAATCCTGAAAACATTGTCCAGGAAACTAATAACCACATCAGTACTAGGATGCTCTACAAAAGACTAATGTAACCATTTAGAAAAATCATCAATAAGAACAATTAAAAATCTATTTTCTCTGCCAAGACAATCATAAGGTCCTGAAAAGTCAATAGAGATCTTTTCCCACGGACCTGGAGGAGCTTCACAAATTGACAAAGGTTCAGTGGAAACCTTCCAGTGCTTGTCAGACCTAACACACACTGCACAGTTATTGATAAACTTCTCAACAGAGGTATCCAAACCAGGCCACCAATAATGACACTTAAGTAACCTCTTAGTACCTGAAACACCAGGATGCCCTGAATGTGCTAATTTGATAATCTTCTCTCTGAGACTATCTGGTGGAACAAACAACTCATTCCTCAACAAAATTCCATTTTCAATGGATAACTCATTTGCCACTTGTGTAAAACTCCTCAACGATTATTCAATATTTTTAACAGAGGGCCATCCATTAACAACATAAGACTTGACCTTAGCTAACAAATTATCTTTACCAACATGATCATTCCACTCATTCTCATCAATGCCAACATTGCTTGACTCTACAGAATCCAAAGCAGCCACAACACACTCTTGCTGATCAGTGACTTCATCACAAGAATCATCCAGTGGAGGTATCCTAGATAAACAGTCTGCAGCAAAATTCTTACCACCTGAAATATGCTGAATCTCGGAGTTCAACTCCTGCAGTCTCGCTATTAACCGAACCAACCTGGAAGGTGCTCTACCACTCCTCACGCCATCCATCATATAGACCAACGGCTTATGGTCTGTCACCAAAACAAAAGGCCTACCCCATAAAATATTCTTCATCTTCTCCACAGCCCACACACAGGCTAAAGCCTCCTTCTCGATTGTACTATAATGAACTTCAGCACCTCTGATCGCTCTTGAGATAAGCAAAATAACTCTCTCCTTGCCATTAACCATCTGCGTGAAAACAGCCCCCAAACCAACCGTGCTTACATCCACAGTTACAAAAGACTTCCCTTCAGGATCAAAAGTTTTAAGACCCGGAGCACTATCGATAAGCTTAATCACACCCTGAAAAGCTGAATCATGGACAACAGTCTAAACAAATCTAGACCCTTTCTTTAGCAGTTGTCTGAGTGGTTCAACAACCAAAGCATAACCTTTCACAAATTTAGCATAGTATTAGCTTAACCCAAGAAAAGAGCGTAAAGCATCCTTGTCCTGAGGCTTGCTGGCAATTTCAAGGTTGCTAATGATATCATTTTTAGGAAAAATCCCTTCCTGAGTAATTTTATGACCCAAATAGTCAATTTCTTTAACTAAGAATTTACATTTTTCCTTGCTCACCGTCATGCCCTTGCTGCTTAGGATCTTCAAAACGTTTCCCAAAGTGACATTATGCTCATCAATAGACTCAGCAAAGATTAAAATGTCGTCTTGAAAAGACTGGACACCTTTAAATCCACTAAACAAATTTTCAATTAACTTTTGAAAAACACTGGCAGCAGATGCCAGGCCAAAAGGCGTCCTCAAGAATCTAAATAACCCAAACGGAGTTATAAACCCTTCAGATCTTTAGAATCCTGATCCAGAGTAACCTGATGGTACGCTGCCTTAAAATCAATAATGGAAAAAAAAATCGCTCTATTGACAGCAGCCAACATTTCTTGTATTCTAGGTAAAGGATACGTTTCCACTACGATGTTTTTATTGAGAGATCGAAGATCTACACACAGTCTAATTTCTTGATTCTTCTTAAGAGCAATAACGATAGCCGAAACCCATTCTGAGATATCAGTAGGTTCTATGATACCTTGAGAACAGAGACCATCCAAATGTGATTTGAGCTTGTCCCTCACACCCAGAGGTACCATACGAACTTTATGTTGTACAGGTAAAGCTCCTTTTTTAAGTTTAATCCTGTGTGAAAAACCTTTGACCTCGCCCACAACATCTTCAAAAACATTCTTATACTTATTCAGAATAGAAGACAGAGGATATTCCAAAGAAACATTGTTAACAGGCATTTCTCTCAATTGAATGGGACAATCTGATCCTGGGCATAAATGAATGCCAAGTTTACCAAGTTCATACCACCCAACAATATTTTTTCCATCAATTGCAACATAAATGTTGGTAAAAATGACACGGGTCTCAAATTTTAATGAATCTTCAAAGAAACCTAACATTTTGATGTCAAAATTACCAAAAGCTTTAGGATTGATATCGGATTTAGCAAGTTTGACACCCTTCCATTTTTCATAAAAGAACACATCTGATAAGATAGTCACCGGCGAACCAGAGTCAGCCATAGCTTCAAAGGCAATCTTACCAACATGAGCTATCCCTAAAGGAGCTTTGAAAGGATGAGAAATACTATTTATGTGACTATCAAAGGAATCATCATTAATAGTGATGACTAAATTCTCCAAATCATCATTAACATAAGAAACATTACTAACAGCGGAATTAGATTTACCACCTTTCCTTTGAATCCTACATGAAGATGTAAGATGGCCAATTTTACCACATTTAGTACACTTTTTTTAAGTGCAGGGCAATCTGGACAGTTCGCCAAATGTGCTTTTGAGCCACACCTAAAACAACTTAAAACTCTATTGGTTTGAAAATTAACCTTACTACGCATTTGAACAGCACAAACAGAGGTGTCATTAGTATTCTTGTTTTCATTGGCAGCAATGACCTTAGATGACTCAATTGATCTTTCAATCCCTTTGGCCAAATCAATTGCCAGAGTAGGATTACGACAATCTAAGAGTCGTTCTTGTACTTTTTTAGCTGCACAATTAAATACAAACTGATCCCTTAATGCTGTATCAACATATGCACCAAAATCGCAGTTTGCAGCTAAAACCCTCAGAGCTGCTACATAATCTTCAACAGATTCGTCAGAAGACTGTTTCCTCTTATGAAAAGAATGCCTTTCAATCATGACATTAGGTTCATCTTCAAACTGTTTCTCAAGTCTAGCAACAGCTTCAACAAAAACATTCCATCCATCTTCTCCCTCAATTGGTGGCGCAATGGGTATAAGGTTCTTGAAAATTTCAATAGCAGCTGTGCCTAAATAACTGAAAAGAATAGCCTTTTTCCTTGCAGCAGAAAACCCAGTCCCATCAATGGCAACAATGTAGTTATCAAAAGTCTCAATCCATTTCTTCCACCTTAATTTCGGTTTTCCTGGAATTTCCAAAAAGATGGAGGGTTGATTGCAAATCTGAGGAGTAGCCATAATAAAGACTAAAAGAATAAAACTCAAATACCTTTTTAAAACGTGTGCAGAACAATGTGAAAGAGAAGGAAGAAAATGACCTTTAAATTGTGCGCAAATCACAGTAGTAATAAGACTGCAACATGCACTTCTGAAAATAATAAAATGTGCACATCACTGAAGTAAACAAAGGATCGAAGAAAATATCCAGCTTACCACACTTCTACTTCCCGAAATGTATACTAAAGGAAATATTTATTTTAAATAAAAGTGAGCGAATCACTGAAATCGCAAGTAAAACTCAGTGAAAATGAAATTAAACAACAAGTTGCCAGAGAGACTTTGTAAGTAAAACGCCCTTAAACTGCTTGACGATCGCCGATGCTGTGATCACAGAACAGCTGACAGTCTGAAAAGGACTCCGAAAATGGCCGCGATGTTGCGTGCTACGCTGCTTTCCAGATGAGCAATAGTTTTCAGGAGTCAGTAAAGCAGTCCCAAAATGGCCGTGACGTTGCGTGCTATCAAGCGTTGCGTTCCAGATAAGCAGTATGTTCCAGGAGTCTGTTGTAAATGACAGACGTCATCAGACTGGAGCCACACAGGAGCACGAGCAGACCAACTGCCGTAGAGACGCTTCAAAGATAGCGACTCGAAATCCTTAATATTTAAGGAAAAAACAGTACCTTGTAGATCACAAGAAAGCAGCGTGAACAGCTCCCATCAGACTGCACCAGAAAAAGATCGCACCGTAGGTCCGTTTCTGTTTTTTAATGAAATCAAAGAAAGTTAACAGACGCTCAGCAACACAGTGGGTCCATAAATTATTAAATAAACCTCATCCCCATTGTAAAGAGCGGAGGAGGCAATATAAGTTTAAAAATAGGATTTATTTAAGTTAAATCCAAGGACCCACTGGAGCACAAACCAAAGCGTCTAGATCAGATCAGCTCCAACCGCTTCTCTGATCTAGAACTCAGGTCCACTACAACATTCTCCATTACATGAGTAACATTCTTTAATACATAAGACAATGCTAGAAAGAGAAGAAGGATATTACCACACTCCTTAACACGAGGTGAGCTTTCGGTAACTTTACACGTGTCCATTTACCGCTGAACGTTTTTAGGAATCGAGCAGCCTAAAGCCCCTTGTTTTACACTTTTACATTTGTGTTTCCCAGATTAATCAGAAGTCTTGTTTTTGAGCATATGTGCCGCAGATTGAGTTCGACTGTGCCCTTCTTAAATTTTGAATCGGTAAACTGTGGGGTAAGCACTATTTACAATTACAATACGGATTAAAAACTTTTTTGGCATTAACTCAGAATTTAATACATAAAGAGCCAGGCCCCCATCCTAAATATCGGCCCGGCCATTTGCTCGGCTACAAAGATGATCAAGCAATTTTTTCAGTAAATAATGATTTTATCTCGGCTAAAAAGATGATCAAGCAATTTTTTCAGTAAATAATGATTTTAACTTAGGACTCTGACCATGGTCGAAATAGGATAACATTAAGTCCCCTGCTCTTGACCTTGATAATTATTCATTAACTTTGAGTCTTTTATCAATAAACTTAGAGAGTTATTTTTTATAAAGTATAGTAAGTCATGGAGTGTTAATTAAGACTACATACGATAACACTGTTTGCCACGAATGGTGCAGCATGTGCAACAATATATTTTTATTTTAATCCTATAGCCACACAGATTTTTCTTTTGAATCCAAAGAATTCAATCCGGTTGGCTCAAGTTTCTTGAAGGAACTCACTAAGAGATTTTCTCGGAAGTAAGCAATAACAATGATTTGTCTCACTTTGCAAAGGGGACCTTCTCCTCATTCAAGTATAAAATCAGACATTAGGCAATACATTACTTTGAGACTAATACCTTTGACCACCCGCATCTTTTGGTGAAGATTTGAATGTGTTCACAATCTTATCTTTTTCTTCTTTTTTCACACTGGTGCGTTTATTCTCTTCATTAATCGCTAAAATTTACATTGGCTCACAATGTTGAAATATTTCTATTTGCATTGTGTATATATAGGGATTTTCATCAACCTCTTGTCCTGAAGATGGTCTGACGGTCTCATCGCAATTACAGACCGACTACGGCATCTTTTTCTTTGCACATTGACTGTTTTGAAGGAACTGTTAATTGATATATTCAATCATATCCTTCTATCAATTTATGAAAAGATGTCAACATAGTTGTTTTGTAGGTTGTCTCACGCTACCTCATGAGCTATGTTTGGTTGTTTCAAATCTTTTTGTTCCCTGATTTATAAATGTATCATATATTAAATATATGCTTATTTTTAAGTAGAGTTTTGCCCTGTGTGGCACATTTTAAGTGATTTTTAAGATTGTATGTTTCTTTGAGACAGTATTCTTCAAAGTATAATTATTCATTGACTGTTTGATTAAATCTGTTATTCACCACTAATAAGGGTGGAACCTCGACAAGTATGTTTGAGAAAGTATCTCCAAAATCAATAGATAAACAAAATCCCTTGTAGGCAAACCTTCATTTTTTCAAATCACCCCCACAACAGCCCCGGACACCGCAACCGCAAAAACAAGATGAAACTATGTGACTGCACCAACAGACATGGAGGCGGCATCGCCATCTTACACAAGGAAACAATTATTTGTACGATCACTGAAGACGAAACCCAGCCATTCATGGAACTCCTGAATTTTGAGCACTATACTGAAAACAAATCCTCCATTGGAGGCACCCTCGCGTACAGACTGCCCGAACCACAAACCAGCCACATTGATGCCATCACAGAATTCATCACCACGCTCGCCATCGAATCCGAACACTGCCTTTTTGGGAGACATTAACTTTCACCTGGACCACCCCCAGACACCAAATTTGCCAACCTGGAACATATGGACAACATTCTGGACCCCAGCTTCACATCTAGGAACAGAGTCAGATACAGCCACACCACAGAACTCACCTGGTCTGATCATTTCATTGAACACTTCACCATCACCAGATCTCCTCACACCATCCCAAATGCCACAACACCCCTTTCTGCAGCTGATGAGAAATGGTAGCAGCGAGATGGGGTGATAGTTCTGGAGGTCACTGGGGTCTGCTCAAGACCAATGGACAGATGGCTTCAGTCTCTCCCAGTCCGACACCGCCACCAACCTGAACCAGGAGTAGAAAACTTCAACACCTGGATTACCTGCGCCACCGATTCAGACACCCCATCAAACCAGCCAAAACAAACAGATGGACCCACAAAATGAGCCAGCTGTTACACCTCAGAACTCAGCATGGTGAAACGCAGATGCAAACAACTGGAAAGAAAATTACGCTTCATCAGAGACAACAGTGATCGTGCCATCTTGAAGTCTGCACTCAACAACTACCACCACCTTCTAAAAGATGTGAAAAAGAAGGATCTGACACACCGCATTGTGGCCAGAGCCAACCAGACCAAGCAACTCTTCGCCATCGTCAGAGAGTTCACCTACCTATTGGTCACAGAAAACCAAATCCCTTCCTCACAGTAACTCTGTGATGCTCTTGCAGGCCACTTTCACAACAAGATAGTCACAATATAGAGAAACTTCGATTCCCAAGCCTTTGTAAGTAAAACGCCGTTAAACTGCTTGACCATCGCCGATGCTGTGATCACAGAACAGCTGACAGTCTGAAAAGGACTCCGAAAATGGCCGCGACGTTGCGTGCTACGCTGCTTTCCAGATGAGCAATAGTTTTCAGGAGTCAGTAAAGCAGTCCCAAAATGGCCGTGACGTTGCGTGCTATCAAGCGTTGCGTTCCAGATAAGCAGTATGTTCCAGGAGTCTGTTGTAAATGACAGACGTCATCAGACTGGAGCCACACAGGAGCGCGAGCAGATCAACTGCCGTAGAGACGCTTCAAAGATAGCGACTCGAAATCCTTAATATTTAAGGAAAAAACAGTACCTTGTAGATCACAAGAAAGCAGCGTGAACAGCTCCCATCAGACTGCACCAGAAAAAGATCGCACCGTAGGTCCGTTTCTGTTTTTTAATGAAATCAAAGAAAGTTAACAGACGCTCAGCAACACAGTGGGTCCATAAATTATTAAATAAACCTCATCCCCATTGTAAAGAGCGGAGGAGGCAATATAAGTTTAAAAATAGGATTTATTTAAGTTAAATCCAAGGACCCACTGGAGCACAAACCAAAGCGTCTAGATCAGATCAGCTCCAACCGCTTCTCTGATCTAGAACTCAGGTCCACTACAACATTCTCCATTACATGAGTAACATTCTTTAATACATAAGACAATGCTAGAAAGAGAAGAAGGATATTACCACACTCCTTAACACGAGGTGAGCTTTCGGTAACTTTACACGTGTCCATTTACCGCTGAACGTTTTTAGGAATCGAGCAGCCTAAAGCCCCTTGTTTTACACTTTTACATTTGTGTTTCCCAGATTAATCAGAAGTCTTGTTTTTGAGCATATGTGCCGCAGATTGAGTTCGACTGTGCCCTTCTTAAATTTTGAATCGGTAAACTGTGGGGTAAGCACTATTTACAATTACAATACGGATTAAAAACTTTTTTGGCATTAACTCAGAATTTAATACATAAAGAGCCAGGCCCCCATCCTAAATATCGGCCCGGCCATTTGCTCGGCTACAAAGATGATCAAGCAATTTTTTCAGTAAATAATGATTTTATCTCGGCTAAAAAGATGATCAAGCAATTTTTTCAGTAAATAATGATTTTAACTTAGGACTCTGACCATGGTCGAAATAGGATAACATTAAGTCCCCTGCTCTTGACCTTGATAATTATTCATTAACTTTGAGTCTTTTATCAATAAACTTAGAGAGTTATTTTTTATAAAGTATAGTAAGTCATGGAGTGTTAATTAAGACTACATACGATAACAGTGTTTGCCACGAATGGTGCAGCATGTGCAACAATATATTTTTATTTTAATCCTATAGCCACACAGATTTTTCTTTTGAATCCAAAGAATTCAATCCGGTTGGCTCAAGTTTCTTGAAGGAACTCACTAAGAGATTTTCTCGGAAGTAAGCAATAACAATGATTTGTCTCACTTTGCAAAGGGGACCTTCTCCTCATTCAAGTATAAAATCAGACATTAGGCAATACATTACTTTGAGACTAATACCTTTGACCACCCGCATCTTTTGGTGAAGATTTGAATGTGTTCACAATCTTATCTTTTTCTTCTTTTTTCACACTGGTGCGTTTATTCTCTTCATTAATCGCTAAAATTTACATTGGCTCACAATGTTGAAATATTTCTATTTGCATTGTGTATATATAGGGATTTTCATCAACCTCTTGTCCTGAAGATGGTCTGACGGTCTCATCGCAATTACAGACCGACTACGGCATCTTTTTCTTTGCACATTGACTGTTTTGAAGGAACTGTTAATTGATATATTCAATCATATCCTTCTATCAATTTATGAAAAGATGTCAACATAGTTGTTTTGTAGGTTGTCTCACGCTACCTCATGAGCTATGTTTGGTTGTTTCAAATCTTTTTGTTCCCTGATTTATAAATGTATCATATATTAAATATATGCTTATTTTTAAGTAGAGTTTTGCCCTGTGTGGCACATTTTAAGTGATTTTTAAGATTGTATGTTTCTTTGAGACAGTATTCTTCAAAGTATAATTATTCATTGACTGTTTGATTAAATCTGTTATTCACCACTAATAAGGGTGGAACCTCGACAAGTATGTTTGAGAAAGTATCTCCAAAATCAATAGATAAACAAAATCCCTTGTAGGCAAACCTTCATTTTTTCAAATCACCCCCACAACAGCCCCGGACACCGCAACCGCAAAAACAAGATGAAACTATGTGACTGCACCAACAGACATGGAGGCGGCATCGCCATCTTACACAAGGAAACAATTATTTGTACGATCACTGAAGACGAAACCCAGCCATTCATGGAACTCCTGAATTTTGAGCACTATACTGAAAACAAATCCTCCATTGGAGGCACCCTCGCGTACAGACTGCCCGAACCACAAACCAGCCACATTGATGCCATCACAGAATTCATCACCACGCTCGCCATCGAATCCGAACACTGCCTTTTTGGGAGACATTAACTTTCACCTGGACCACCCCCAGACACCAAATTTGCCAACCTGGAACATATGGACAACATTCTGGACCCCAGCTTCACATCTAGGAACAGAGTCAGATACAGCCACACCACAGAACTCACCTGGTCTGATCATTTCATTGAACACTTCACCATCACCAGATCTCCTCACACCATCCCAAATGCCACAACACCCCTTTCTGCAGCTGATGAGAAATGGTAGCAGCGAGATGGGGTGATAGTTCTGGAGGTCACTGGGGTCT
Organism: Lissotriton vulgaris; assembly: GCF_964263255.1. Classification (NCBI taxonomy): domain Eukaryota; kingdom Metazoa; phylum Chordata; class Amphibia; order Caudata; family Salamandridae; genus Lissotriton; species Lissotriton vulgaris. The sequence goes on from NC_141685.1 coordinate 1,478,359,421, forward strand.
GCTCAAGACCAATGGACAGATGGCTTCAGTCTCTCCCAGTCCGACACCGCCACCAACCTGAACCAGGAGTAGAAAACTTCAACACCTGGATTACCTGCGCCACCGATTCAGACACCCCATCAAACCAGCCAAAACAAACAGATGGACCCACAAAATGAGCCAGCTGTTACACCTCAGAACTCAGCATGGTGAAACGCAGATGCAAACAACTGGAAAGAAAATTACGCTTCATCAGAGACAACAGTGATCGTGCCATCTTGAAGTCTGCACTCAACAACTACCACCACCTTCTAAAAGATGTGAAAAAGAAGGATCTGACACACCGCATTGTGGCCAGAGCCAACCAGACCAAGGAACTCTTCGCCATCGTCAGAGAGTTCACCTACCTATTGGTCACAGAAAACCAAATCCCTTCCTCACAGTAACTCTGTGATGCTCTTGCAGGCCACTTTCACAACAAGATAGTCACAATATAGAGAAACTTCGATTCCCAAGCCTTTGTAAGTAAAACGCCGTTAAACTGCTTGACCATCGCCGATGCTGTGATCACAGAACAGCTGACAGTCTGAAAAGGACTCCGAAAATGGCCGCGACGTTGCGTGCTACGCTGCTTTCCAGATGAGCAATAGTTTTCAGGAGTCAGTAAAGCAGTCCCAAAATGGCCGTGACGTTGCGTGCTATCAAGCGTTGCGTTCCAGATAAGCAGTATGTTCCAGGAGTCTGTTGTAAATGACAGACGTCATCAGACTGGAGCCACACAGGAGCGCGAGCAGATCAACTGCCGTAGAGACGCTTCAAAGATAGCGACTCGAAATCCTTAATATTTAAGGAAAAAACAGTACCTTGTAGATCACAAGAAAGCAGCGTGAACAGCTCCCATCAGACTGCACCAGAAAAAGATCGCACCGTAGGTCCGTTTCTGTTTTTAATGAAATCAAAGAAAGTTAACAGACGCTCAGCAACACAGTGGGTCCATAAATTATTAAATAAACCTCATCCCCATTGTAAAGAGCGGAGGAGGCAATATAAGTTTAAAAATAGGATTTATTTAAGTTAAATCCAAGGACCCACTGGAGCACAAACCAAAGCGTCTAGATCAGATCAGCTCCAACCGCTTCTCTGATCTAGAACTCAGGTCCACTACAACATTCTCCATTACATGAGTAACATTCTTTAATACATAAGACAATGCTAGAAAGAGAAGAAGGATATTACCACACTCCTTAACACGAGGTGAGCTTTCGGTAACTTTACACGTGTCCGTTTACCGCTGAACGTTTTTAGGAATCGAGCAGCCTAAAGCCCCTTGTTTTACACTTTTACATTTGTGTTTCCCAGATTAATCAGAAGTCTTGTTTTTGGGCATATGTGCCGCAGATTGAGTTCGACTGTGCCCTTCTTAAATTTTGAATCGGTAAACTGTGGGGTAAGCACTATTTACAATTACAATACGGATTAAAAACTTTTTTGGCATTAACTCAGAATTTAATACATAAAGAGCCAGGCCCCCATCCTAAATATCGGCCCGGCCATTTGCTCGGCTACAAAGATGATCAAGAAATTTTTTCAGTAAATAATGATTTTATCTCGGCTAAAAAGATGATCAAGCAATTTTTTCAGTAAATAATGATTTTAACTTAGGACTCTGACCATGGTCGAAATAGGATAACATTAAGTCCCCTGCTCTTGACCTTGATAATTATTCATTAACTTTGAGTCTTTTATCAATAAACTTAGAGAGTTATTTTTTATAAAGTATAGTAAGTCATGGAGTGTTAATTAAGACTACATACGATAACACTGTTTGCCACGAATGGTGCAGCATGTGCAACAATATATTTTTATTTTAATCCTATAGCCACACAGATTTTTCTTTTGAATCCAAAGAATTCAATCCGGTTGGCTCAAGTTTCTTGAAGGAACTCACTAAGAGATTTTCTCGGAAGTAAGCAATAACAATGATTTGTCTCACTTTGCAAAGGGGACCTTCTCCTCATTCAAGTATAAAATCAGACATTAGGCAATACATTACTTTGAGACTAATACCTTTGACCACCCGCATCTTTTGGTGAAGATTTGAATGTGTTCACAATCTTATCTTTTTCTTCTTTTTTCACACTGGTGCGTTTATTCTCTTCATTAATCGCTAAAATTTACATTGGCTCACAATGTTGAAATATTTCTATTTGCATTGTGTATATATAGGGATTTTTATCAACCTCTTGTCCTGTAGATGGTCTGACGGTCTCATCGCAATTACAGACCGACTACGGCATCTTTTTCTTTGCACATTGACTGTTTTGAAGGAACTGTTAATTGATATATTCAATCATATCCTTCTATCAATTTATGAAAAGATGTCAACATAGTTGTTTTGTAGGTTGTCTCACGCTACCTCATGAGCTATGTTTGGTTGTTTCAAATCTTTTTGTTCCCTGATTTATAAATGTATCATATATTAAATATATGCTTATTTTTAAGTAGAGTTTTTCCCTGTGTGGCACATTTTAAGTGATTTTTAAGATTGTATGTTTCTTTGAGACAGTATTCTTCAAAGTATAATTATTCATTGACTGTTTGATTAAATCTGTTATTCACCACTAATAAGGGTGGAACCTCGACAAGTATGTTTGAGAAAGTATCTCCAAAATCAATAGATAAACAAAATCCCTTGTAGGCAAACCTTCATTTTTTCAAATCACCCCCACAACAGCCCCGGACACCGCAACTGCAAAAACAAGATGAAACTATGTGACTGCACCAACAGACATGGAGGCGGCATCGCCATCTTACACAAGGAAACAATTATTTGTACGATCACTGAAGACGAAACCCAGCCATTCATGGAACTCCTGAATTTTTGAGCACTATACTGAAAACAAATCCTCCATTGGAGGCACCCTCGCGTACAGACTGCCCGAACCACAAACCAGCCACATTGATGCCATCACAGAATTCATCACCACGCTCGCCATCGAATCCGAACACTGCCTTTTTGGGAGACATTAACTTTCACCTGGACCACCCCCAGACACCAAATTTGCCAACCTGGAACATATGGACAACATTCTGGACCCCAGCTTTACATCTAGGAACAGAGTCAGATACAGCCACACCACAGAACTCACCTGGTCTGATCATTTCATTGAACACTTCACCATCACCAGATCTCCTCACACCATCCCAAATGCCACAACACCCCTTTCTGCAGCTGATGAGAAATGGTAGCAGCGAGATGGGGTGATAGTTCTGGAGGTCACTGGGGTCTGCTCAAGACCAATGGACAGATGGCTTCAGTCTCTCCCAGTCCGACACCGCCACCAACCTGAACCAGGAGTAGAAAACTTCAACACCTGGATTACCTGCGCCACCGATTCAGACACCCCATCAAACCAGCCAAAACAAACAGATGGACCCAAAAAATGAGCCAGCTGTTACACCTCAGAACTCAGCATGGTGAAACGCAGATGCAAACAACTGGAAAGAAAATTATGCTTCATCAGAGACAACAGTGATCGTGCCATCTTGAAGTCTGCACTCAACAACTACCACCACCTTCTAAAAGATGTGAAAAAGAAGGATCTGACACACCGCATTGTGGCCAGAGCCAACCAGACCAAGGAACTCTTCGCCATCGTCAGAGAGTTCACCTACCTATTGGTCACAGAAAACCAAATCCCTTCCTCACAGTAACTCTGTGATGCTCTTGCAGGCCACTTTCACAACAAGATAGTCACAATATAGAGAAACTTCGATTCCCAAGCCTTTGTAAGTAAAACGCCGTTAAACTGCTTGACCATCGCCGATGCTGTGATCACAGAACAGCTGACAGTCTGAAAAGGACTCCGAAAATGGCCGCGACGTTGCGTGCTACGCTGCTTTCCAGATGAGCAATAGTTTTCAGGAGTCAGTAAAGCAGTCCCAAAATGGCTGTGACGTTGCGTGCTATCAAGCGTTGCGTTCCAGATAAGCAGTATGTTCCAGGAGTCTGTTGTAAATGACAGACGTCATCAGACTGGAGCCACACAGGAGCGCGAGCAGATCAACTGCCGTAGAGACGCTTCAAAGATAGCGACTCGAAATCCTTAATATTTAAGGAAAAAACAGTACCTTGTAGATCACAAGAAAGCAGCGTGAACAGCTCCCATCAGACTGCACCAGAAAAAGATCGCACCGTAGGTCCGTTTCTGTTTTTTAATGAAATCAAAGAAAGTTAACAGACGCTCAGCAACACAGTGGGTCCATAAATTATTAAATAAACCTCATCCCCATTGTAAAGAGCGGAGGAGGCAATATAAGTTTAAAAATAGGATTTATTTAAGTTAAATCCAAGGACCCACTGGAGCACAAACCAAAGCGTCTAGATCAGATCAGCTCCAACCGCTTCTCTGATCTAGAACTCAGGTCCACTACAACATTCTCCATTACATGAGTAACATTCTTTAATACATAAGACAATGCTAGAAAGAGAAGAAGGATATTACCACACTCCTTAACACGAGGTGAGCTTTCGGTAACTTTACACGTGTCCATTTACCGCTGAACGTTTTTAGGAATCGAGCAGCCTAAAGCCCCTTGTTTTACACTTTTACATTTGTGTTTCCCAGATTAATCAGAAGTCTTGTTTTTGAGCATATGTGCCGCAGATTGAGTTCGACTGTGCCCTTCTTAAATTTTGAATCGGTAAACTGTGGGGTAAGCACTATTTACAATTACAATACGGATTAAAAACTTTTTTGGCATTAACTCAGAATTTAATACATAAAGAGCCAGGCCCCCATCCTAAATATCGGCCCGGCCATTTGCTCGGCTACAAAGATGATCAAGCAATTTTTTCAGTAAATAATGATTTTATCTCGGCTAAAAAGATGATCAAGCAATTTTTTCAGTAAATAATGATTTTAACTTAGGACTCTGACCATGGTCGAAATAGGATAACATTAAGTCCCCTGCTCTTGACCTTGATAATTATTCATTAACTTTGAGTCTTTTATCAATAAACTTAGAGAGTTATTTTTTATAAAGTATAGTAAGTCATGGAGTGTTAATTAAGACTACATACGATAACAGTGTTTGCCACGAATGGTGCAGCATGTGCAACAATATATTTTTATTTTAATCCTATAGCCACACAGATTTTTCTTTTGAATCCAAAGAATTCAATCCGGTTGGCTCAAGTTTCTTGAAGGAACTCACTAAGAGATTTTCTCGGAAGTAAGCAATAACAATGATTTGTCTCACTTTGCAAAGGGGACCTTCTCCTCATTCAAGTATAAAATCAGACATTAGGCAATACATTACTTTGAGACTAATACCTTTGACCACCCGCATCTTTTGGTGAAGATTTGAATGTGTTCACAATCTTATCTTTTTCTTCTTTTTTCACACTGGTGCGTTTATTCTCTTCATTAATCGCTAAAATTTACATTGGCTCACAATGTTGAAATATTTCTATTTGCATTGTGTATATATAGGGATTTTCATCAACCTCTTGTCCTGAAGATGGTCTGACGGTCTCATCGCAATTACAGACCGACTACGGCATCTTTTTCTTTGCACATTGACTGTTTTGAAGGAACTGTTAATTGATATATTCAATCATATCCTTCTATCAATTTATGAAAAGATGTCAACATAGTTGTTTTGTAGGTTGTCTCACGCTACCTCATGAGCTATGTTTGGTTGTTTCAAATCTTTTTGTTCCCTGATTTATAAATGTATCATATATTAAATATATGCTTATTTTTAAGTAGAGTTTTGCCCTGTGTGGCACATTTTAAGTGATTTTTAAGATTGTATGTTTCTTTGAGACAGTATTCTTCAAAGTATAATTATTCATTGACTGTTTGATTAAATCTGTTATTCACCACTAATAAGGGTGGAACCTCGACAAGTATGTTTGAGAAAGTATCTCCAAAATCAATAGATAAACAAAATCCCTTGTAGGCAAACCTTCATTTTTTCAAATCACCCCCACAACAGCCCCGGACACCGCAACCGCAAAAACAAGATGAAACTATGTGACTGCACCAACAGACATGGAGGCGGCATCGCCATCTTACACAAGGAAACAATTATTTGTACGATCACTGAAGACGAAACCCAGCCATTCATGGAACTCCTGAATTTTGAGCACTATACTGAAAACAAATCCTCCATTGGAGGCACCCTCGCGTACAGACTGCCCGAACCACAAACCAGCCACATTGATGCCATCACAGAATTCATCACCACGCTCGCCATCGAATCCGAACACTGCCTTTTTGGGAGACATTAACTTTCACCTGGACCACCCCCAGACACCAAATTTGCCAACCTGGAACATATGGACAACATTCTGGACCCCAGCTTCACATCTAGGAACAGAGTCAGATACAGCCACACCACAGAACTCACCTGGTCTGATCATTTCATTGAACACTTCACCATCACCAGATCTCCTCACACCATCCCAAATGCCACAACACCCCTTTCTGCAGCTGATGAGAAATGGTAGCAGCGAGATGGGGTGATAGTTCTGGAGGTCACTGGGGTCTGCTCAAGACCAATGGACAGATGGCTTCAGTCTCTCCCAGTCCGACACCGCCACCAACCTGAACCAGGAGTAGAAAACTTCAACACCTGGATTACCTGCGCCACCGATTCAGACACCCCATCAAACCAGCCAAAACAAACAGATGGACCCACAAAATGAGCCAGCTGTTACACCTCAGAACTCAGCATGGTGAAACGCAGATGCAAACAACTGGAAAGAAAATTACGCTTCATCAGAGACAACAGTGATCGTGCCATCTTGAAGTCTGCACTCAACAACTACCACCACCTTCTAAAAGATGTGAAAAAGAAGGATCTGACACACCGCATTGTGGCCAGAGCCAACCAGACCAAGGAACTCTTCGCCATCGTCAGAGAGTTCACCTACCTATTGGTCACAGAAAACCAAATCCCTTCCTCACAGTAACTCTGTGATGCTCTTGCAGGCCACTTTCACAACAAGATAGTCACAATATAGAGAAACTTCGATTCCCAAGCCTTTGTAAGTAAAACGCCGTTAAACTGCTTGACCATCGCCGATGCTGTGATCACAGAACAGCTGACAGTCTGAAAAGGACTCCGAAAATGGCCGCGACGTTGCGTGCTACGCTGCTTTCCAGATGAGCAATAGTTTTCAGGAGTCAGTAAAGCAGTCCCAAAATGGCCGTGACGTTGCGTGCTATCAAGCGTTGCGTTCCAGATAAGCAGTATGTTCCAGGAGTCTGTTGTAAATGACAGACGTCATCAGACTGGAGCCACACAGGAGCGCGAGCAGATCAACTGCCGTAGAGACGCTTCAAAGATAGCGACTCGAAATCCTTAATATTTAAGGAAAAAACAGTACCTTGTAGATCACAAGAAAGCAGCGTGAACAGCTCCCATCAGACTGCACCAGAAAAAGATCGCACCGTAGGTCCGTTTCTGTTTTTTAATGAAATCAAAGAAAGTTAACAGACGCTCAGCAACACAGTGGGTCCATAAATTATTAAATAAACCTCATCCCCATTGTAAAGAGCGGAGGAGGCAATATAAGTTTAAAAATAGGATTTATTTAAGTTAAATCCAAGGACCCACTGGAGCACAAACCAAAGCGTCTAGATCAGATCAGCTCCAACCGCTTCTCTGATCTAGAACTCAGGTCCACTACAACATTCTCCATTACATGAGTAACATTCTTTAATACATAAGACAATGCTAGAAAGAGAAGAAGGATATTACCACACTCCTTAACACGAGGTGAGCTTTCGGTAACTTTACACGTGTCCGTTTACCGCTGAACGTTTTTAGGAATCGAGCAGCCTAAAGCCCCTTGTTTTACACTTTTACATTTGTGTTTCCCAGATTAATCAGAAGTCTTGTTTTTGAGCATATGTGCCGCAGATTGAGTTCGACTGTGCCCTTCTTAAATTTTGAATCGGTAAACTGTGGGGTAAGCACTATTTACAATTACAATACGGATTAAAAACTTTTTTGGCATTAACTCAGAATTTAATACATAAAGAGCCAGGCCCCCATCCTAAATATCGGCCCGGCCATTTGCTCGGCTACAAAGATGATCAAGCAATTTTTTCAGTAAATAATGATTTTATCTCGGCTAAAAAGATGATCAAGCAATTTTTTCAGTAAATAATGATTTTAACTTAGGACTCTGACCATGGTCGAAATAGGATAACATTAAGTCCCCTGCTCTTGACCTTGATAATTATTCATTAACTTTGAGTCTTTTATCAATAAACTTAGAGAGTTATTTTTTATAAAGTATAGTAAGTCATGGAGTGTTAATTAAGACTACATACGATAACACTGTTTGCCACGAATGGTGCAGCATGTGCAACAATATATTTTTATTTTAATCCTATAGCCACACAGATTTTTCTTTTGAATCCAAAGAATTCAATCCGGTTGGCTCAAGTTTCTTGAAGGAACTCACTAAGAGATTTTCTCGGAAGTAAGCAATAACAATGATTTGTCTCACTTTGCAAAGGGGACCTTCTCCTCATTCAAGTATAAAATCAGACATTAGGCAATACATTACTTTGAGACTAATACCTTTGACCACCCGCATCTTTTGGTGAAGATTTGAATGTGTTCACAATCTTATCTTTTTCTTCTTTTTTCACACTGGTGCGTTTATTCTCTTCATTAATCGCTAAAATTTACATTGGCTCACAATGTTGAAATATTTCTATTTGCATTGTGTATATATAGGGATTTTTATCAACCTCTTGTCCTGAAGATGGTCTGACGGTCTCATCGCAATTACAGACCGACTACGGCATCTTTTTCTTTGCACATTGACTGTTTTGAAGGAACTGTTAATTGATATATTCAATCATATCCTTCTATCAATTTATGAAAAGATGTCAACATAGTTGTTTTGTAGGTTGTCTCACGCTACCTCATGAGCTATGTTTGGTTGTTTCAAATCTTTTTGTTCCCTGATTTATAAATGTATCATATATTAAATATATGCTTATTTTTAAGTAGAGTTTTTCCCTGTGTGGCACATTTTAAGTGATTTTTAAGATTGTATGTTTCTTTGAGACAGTATTCTTCAAAGTATAATTATTCATTGACTGTTTGATTAAATCTGTTATTCACCACTAATAAGGGTGGAACCTCGACAAGTATGTTTGAGAAAGTATCTCCAAAATCAATAGATAAACAAAATCCCTTGTAGGCAAACCTTCATTTTTTCAAATCACCCCCACAACAGCCCCGGACACCGCAACTGCAAAAACAAGATGAAACTATGTGACTGCACCAACAGACATGGAGGCGGCATCGCCATCTTACACAAGGAAACAATTATTTGTACGATCACTGAAGACGAAACCCAGCCATTCATGGAACTCCTGAATTTTGAGCACTATACTGAAAACAAATCCTCCATTGGAGGCACCCTCGCGTACAGACTGCCCAAACCACAAACCAGCCACATTGATGCCATCACAGAATTCATCACCACGCTCGCCATCGAATCCGAACACTGCCTTTTTGGGAGACATTAACTTTCACCTGGACCACCCCCAGACACCAAATTTGCCAACCTGGAACATATGGACAACATTCTGGACCCCAGCTTTACATCTAGGAACAGAGTCAGATACAGCCACACCACAGAACTCACCTGGTCTGATCATTTCATTGAACACTTCACCATCACCAGATCTCCTCACACCATCCCAAATGCCACAACACCCCTTTCTGCAGCTGATGAGAAATGGTAGCAGCGAGATGGGGTGATAGTTCTGGAGGTCACTGGGGTCTGCTCAAGACCAATGGACAGATGGCTTCAGTCTCTCCCAGTCCGACACCGCCACCAACCTGAACCAGGAGTAGAAAACTTCAACACCTGGATTACCTGCGCCACCGATTCAGACACCCCATCAAACCAGCCAAAACAAACAGATGGACCCACAAAATGAGCCAGCTGTTACACCTCAGAACTCAGCATGGTGAAACGCAGATGCAAACAACTGGAAAGAAAATTATGCTTCATCAGAGACAACAGTGATCGTGCCATCTTGAAGTCTGCACTCAACAACTACCACCACCTTCTAAAAGATGTGAAAAAGAAGGATCTGACACACCGCATTGTGGCCAGAGCCAACCAGACCAAGGAACTCTTCGCCATCGTCAGAGAGTTCACCTACCTATTGGTCACAGAAAACCAAATCCCTTCCTCACAGTAACTCTGTGATGCTCTTGCAGGCCACTTTCACAACAAGATAGTCACAATATAGAGAAACTTTGATTCCCAAGCCACTGACCGCCTCAGTATCCCCACTCCAGCGAAGACAGCCACCGGCCACCCGCTCAACACATGGGAACAACTCGGCACAGCGAACAGAAAGGCCTTAATGAACACCATCCACTGAGGATCACCCACCGACCCGTGCACCCATCGACTCTTTAACCTTGGAAGCTTCGAGATCAGCCACCAACTCACCACCATCCTGAAAACATCCATCACCACAGCCACCTTCCTGATGCCTGGAAACATTCAGAGGTCTGATCCCTCCTCCAGAAACTCTCCACAGACCCCAATGACCTCCAGAGCTATATACCCCATCTTGCTGCTCCTGTTTCCCACCAGAAGGCCATCAACGTTCAACTCACGGAACACGTGGAGAGACAGACCTTCTAGACCCCTCCCAATTAGGATTCAGAGCCAACAACAGCACCGAAAAGGACCCTGATTGCCGCAACAGATGACATCAGCACCCTACTCGACAGAGGGGATTCAGCCACTCTAATCCTTCTCGACTGCTCCTCTGCCTTCAACACCATCTCCCACCACACACTCATCAATTGATCGGAATCTTAGATGACACTCCTAGATGGATGGCATCCTTCCTCTCGGGGCGCACACAGAGGATACATCTCCCGTCCTTCACCTCACAGCAACAGCACATCATCTGTGGCATCCCACAAGGCTCGTTCATCAGTCCCAACTTCTTCAACATCTACATGTTGCATCTAGCAGGCATCATCAGAGCCCATGACATCAACATCAACCCCTACGCCGATGACACCTAAGTTGGCCTCTCACTCTCAGCGGACCCGACTATGATGAAAATAACTTTCACAACTGCATGTAGAATGGCTCAGACCAGAGGAAAGACAAATGCCTGAAACTCAACACAGACAAAACCAAAGTACTGATTTTCAGCAGCCGCACCTCCTTCTGGAACAACTCCTGATGCCCATTGGAACTAGGACCCACCTCCACTCTGTAAGATCATGCCCTCAACCTCATCATCATCCAAGACAGTGAACTTTCCATGAAATGACAGGTCAACGCCATCTCCTCAGCCTGCTTCCACATGCTCTGCAGAATTTTCAAATGGCTACCCACCGGCACCAGGAAAACATTGAAGCAAGCCCTCATCACCAGCTGGAATACTACAATACACTCTATGCAGGCACCACATGCAAACTCATGAGAAGACTCCAGATGAGCCAGAATGCAGCAGCCAGGCTGATCCTCAACCTGCTAAAAAGGACCCACACCTCTCAGTACCTGAGAGACCTCCACTGGCTCCCCATTCAGACAGAGATGCCATTTCAAGCTTCTGACCCATGCCTACAAAGCCCTCCATGACCAAGGACCAGCATACATGAACCACTGCCTGAACTTCCATCAGTCACCCACAAACCTCTGCTCTGCTCACCTCCCCCTCATACAGACACCTTGCATCTGCCTCTGCCTCACCGGAGGCAGATCTATCTCCAACCTTGCCGCCAAATCCTGTAATGTCCTTCCTCTCCACCTTGGAACATCACCCTCAGTGGCTGACTACAGGAAGGGACTCAAGACCTGGCTCTGCGACTGAGATCCTCATCCCAGCGCCTGGATACGGGTGATAAGTCACGCTATATAAGCACAGTTTGATTGATACATACATATACATACTTGCAGACACATGCACCGAGTAATAAACATGTAAACGGAAAAATGCAAAGCACACTGCATGGTGACCATCACATGTGATTTTTGGTTTTAGTTGGGATCATGGCTTGTCCAATGGAACTTCCCTTGTGTATTTTAACTTGACACACAGTTTACTGTGCATAAACCCTTATGCCACAAACAATGAAGTAAAAACCCATTAGCGAGTGGTCTGTTGGAACTAACACTAGGGTATCGGCATCCACCATGATTCCCGGCACAATAATTCCAGGCACCTTTACCAGTTGTGCTATCAGTCAATTAATTTTTTGGATAACAAGGGCTTCTGTAAATAAAGCAAGGCCACCTTCTGCATGTACACCAAATGTAGAATGTAGAGGAAGATACCCATCAAACTGACATTCACATAAAGCATTAACTTTGGTTTGCTCATGTAGGACACAAATACTTATGTCCAGTGCTATAACTTTACAATCATGCTTATTACTAGCAAATCTATTTTGCTTTTACTTCTAGGACTCCATTGCCAGATTGGCAGGGTAGAACTCCCTGAGGGATACAGTTTCATCACATTATGAGTTTCCTGGTGCTTTCCAGGTGTGGGACCACTAGCCCACATTTACAGGTTGCACAATTGCACCAAATAAAACTGTTGCTAAAAGGGGAGGAAGACAAGGAACTACCCAGCACCAACCAGCTCCCTGCAAGACCACAGGAGGTGCTTCCAAGTTTTCCTTCTTATTGCACAAGACCCTGCACTGCTATCAGAAGATCTCCAGAACCTGCCTCCCTGCCTCACACCCTTGACACCCCTCTGCTCATATTCAGCACCTGGTCAAGCAGGGGCTAAATCTGACTGGATTTGTCCCCAGAATTAGGGATAGCCAAGTGGAAAGGGATCCAGTATTCCTGGGTCTGCATGGTTTTGCACCATCATTTTAGGGCCAAAAACTGAATTTGGTTGAATATAGGTACAAGGATACCATTCAGAATCATTAATTCTGGCCCCGGTATCTCCACAACGTAAATCTGGTCATCTTGTAATGCGGGCCAGGTGTGCACCACATGCAATGCAAGGTTTCCATTACTGAAAGCAATGCATGGAAAACCCTAGGAAACTGTTTCTCCTAATCAAAAGTGTAAGAAATTGGGTTACTGGTTGAGGTGAGTGAAACTCTTCAAGCAGCAACCACAATTGTTCTAAAGATGAATGTCACAAGCAAACCCTAAATTAACCTGAGCTCAACCCTTGGGTAGCTTGGCACAGAGCCATCAGGCTTACCTCAGAGGCAATTTGTAAAGTATTTGAAACAGTAGCCCTGTGAAAACACACCACACAAGGATCTCACATCAGTTGAGACAAATAGAGTAATAGCTAACACCTAAAACAAGACCGAAAGGACAAAAAGCCAATCAGTAGATCCAGAGATATCCATATTTTAAGTTTTTCAGTGTAAACTGACAAAAAAACAACATGCCACTTACTGCTATCTGATGGTGTGAGACTGGAAGAAATTCAGAAGTTTAGGCTGACCATGATGGAGTTGATACAGGGACCAAGTTTGTCCCGCTGAAAAGTTAACTTCTCAGTCCAGCAAAAGAGTCCCATTCGGGGTGTCAGGGGGTTGCAATGAGCAGGGAAGCACTGCAAAAAGTCGCCGATGTATCGCGAAGAGCAGGCCAGGCATCGTGGATGACATTGCTGTGACATGAAGATTCTGATGTTGTTGTGAGCAGTCGAGCCAGTGATTCATGATGGCACTCCCCAGAAGCGCCGGATGCTGTAGTGCAACGGGTCAGACTGACAGAGCTTCGCGTTGGCAGGCTGTGCAAATGACAAGGTTTCGGGGCCAACGGGTCGTTCACGGTCACAAAGAGCCAAAAGCTTCAATTCAGCCTCTCTAAGGCCACACCAAGAGTCCAGGACCTGGGTGGCACCACTTGGGATGGAAGGCTTGTTCCAGCTGGATCTGGGTGCTGGTTCAGGTGCTTGTGAGCCTGTTATGTCCATGTAGCTCTGAACAGGAGACCAGTAGATTAGCCCTTGGAGTCACCCTGGGAGTTCTGGGTTCAGGTGGTAGGTCAAATCCCTATGACTCAGTCAGGAGGGCAGCAGGGCAGCAGTCCAGCAAAGAAGCAGTCCAACACAGCAGTAGTCCAGCAGAGTGGCTGTCCTTTCAGCAGAAAAGCAGTTGTTATTCCAGGCAGAGTATACAGAGGTCCAGAAGTGTACTAAAGAGTTGGTGTCTGAGGTCCAGTATTTATACCTGGTGCCCACCTTCTAAAAACTCCCTCCTTAGTCCCAAGGCAGCCTGCCTTAGCTACCATGGCTCCAGACTCATTTTGGAGGGTATGCAGTCCTTTGTGTGGAGGCAGGGCACAGCCTATTCAAGTGTAAGTAGGGCTGGGCCCAGCTCCACACTACCATCCCGACAGTGATGGTCCATCCAGGCAAGCCTAAGCTCTCTATTGTGTGTGGCTGTCTAGGAAGAATACACATAGCCCAACTGTCAGCTACATCCCAGTCATGTGACCCAGAGACAGGCTACAGGCACTAAATGACTAAGGCAGGAAAATGCCGACTTCCAAAAGTGACATTTTCAAAATTGAAACTTAAAATCCAAATTTACCAAATTAGGATTTTTCATTACAATTCCAAAGACACCAAACATGAACTGGTTACCTGCTCGTATTGGAAATTACAGCTTATTAAATGTAATAAGGTAACTCTAATGTATGGGAGAGGTACTCCATGCAGTAGTGAAAAAACACATTTAAGGGTTTTTCACTACCAGAATATGTAAAAATTAAAAGTACATGTCCTTCATTTTAAATACACAGCCCTCTGAGCTGTCTCAGGCCTACCCTAGCGATGTCTTGTGCATATAAAAAGGGAAGGTTTGGACCTGACAAAAGGTTTATTTGGCCACGTCAACATGAAAGTTCAAACCTGCACATACAGGCTGCCTCAATTTACAGGCCCTGGGAACATTTAGTGTGATTTTACTAGGGACCTATGAGTAAATTAAATATGCCAATTGGAGATAAACCAATGTTACCATGTTTAAAGAGGGGGCACATGCACTGTAGCACTGGTTAGCAGGGGGGAAGTGCACAGAGTCCTCGGACCAGCAAACACAAAACCAGCAAAAATGGAGGAGGAAGGTAAAAAGTTTGGGGGAAGACCACTTTAAGGCTGGCGGGTTTAACTGAAAGTTTATGTTTTTCTGCCAACTCACAATATAAAAGACTAATCAAAGTGTTCTGCAGCTGGGAAGCCTGAAATGGAAAACAAGGCCCTGATACGTTGCCAGCTCTATTTTCGCATAGGTAATCATTTTACAGCAAACGAGATTGAAGAAAACAATCTGGATTTTGTGGCTAAGGAGGCAAATCAAGAACAAAGCGGCAGGTGATTAGTGAGCAACCATTCAGCCTGTCACTCATAAATGCCTATTGGAACTGCTTGACATTGCACCCTAAGGCAGTTGGGGCGAAGGCACATGTAATTTTCCGAGTCTGCAACTGCTGTAAGTGACCATCACCAAGCGTCAAGGACAGGAGCCAAATTATGAGTTTTTTTTAAATTGCAAAGCAGACAGGTTAAGTGGAGCCAAATGAGAAGGCAAAAAAACCGTGTTTGTCTGAGCAAAGAAAGAAAGAAAGATGCAAAACAACAACAACCATAATAGGGAGAAGCAAGGTCAAGCAGATATTCGTTGAGAGTTGTGTAAATCAGTAGGCTAGGCCGAGGGGTTTAAATACAGGAGTAATAACCAGCTGCCTGCCCTCCATTAAAGAAACAGCTGAAGATGGGGGTGCATTATAAGGGAAACCGGAAATTATTAACTGTTAACATCCATCAGCATTTGGGAAATAGTTGTGTTATCACGCTTGAATAGTCTCTTACCATTCTAGAAATTAAAACAAGCCAGCTGTCTCTGGCTGATTGTTTTTTATACCTCAGACTCATTAAACTTAGAAAGTGGACAAGCAACAACAGCAAACATTGACTAACACAGACAGTCTCATTGTCTGCTGATATAGTATTGCAGCCAGAGGGCCTGGTCTGCACTTGTCATTTCAAGGCACAGGTAGAATAATAATAACTTGTTTTTACATAGCAGTTTATGCCACACTTATGACTTTACTTAGTAAAACGTTTTTAGTACAAAACTTCCAACCTTGGAAGGATGGAAGGTTGAGTCAATCTTGTTCGTATTCCTCCATGTTCATGTGTGTGACCTGCAGATTACTCCATACTTCAGCTGCAAACCTTTGCCTAACTGAACCATTCATCGTGGGGATATGCTCCTAACAGAATATTTCGTCCACAAAGGATGAAAGCTTAACAGAGAGCAAGATAAAGATGGACACTGGGATATTGCAGAAGGCTTTTATCACCATATTATTATTCTCACTGGAATTCTCTCCATTCCAACTTGCATAGTACTACGGAAAATCCTTGACCCATAGTGTTTTACAGCCGCCTCTCTCCCTCCAATCCCCCCAAGCCAGGTCGAAGGGAGCAAGGAACAATAACACGGCGTAAGGCCCTTCTATACTTTGCATGACACCATTAGCATATAGAAGCCGCTCTTTACTATAGCCTTATAGCCCGCCGTTGCGGGCTATATGGCTATTAAAGGCCCGAGCCGAAAGTGAGGGACTTTAACAAGAGAGAAGGACTTAAATAGCCGATATAGCCCTGCTTCGAAGGGCTATAAGGCTATTAGAACATTCTGCCACTAGAGGGCAGAATGTTCTAAAAAATAAAACAAAGGGTTTTGGAAGCTCAAAGGGACTTAAATCCCCTCGAGCTCCTAGAGGCCTTTGTAAAACATTGGAATGTTGTTCTGCGGGCTTTTACCGGCCTGTAGAAGCACGGACACTCCATTGCCTTCAATGGAGCTCCCGACATTCCAATGTTCTAATATGTTTTAATACATGTGTGTCTGTAGGTGGAATGTGCTTCTGTGTTTCCCTGTGTCTCATTTACTGATTGGCTTTTGTGCACACATTTACCACAGATATTCCAACAAGGAAAGGTAAGCACCCTTCTTTCTTCTTTAAAATGTCACCCTGCGTGTACCACAGAAACCGTTCCTGGCCCCAGGATTGTTGGTGTATCAAGAGACATTTGCTGTTAAGTCACATGCCTGCCAGCAATAACTACCTACCCCCTAAAGCGACACAGTATAAAGTCCCTTTAGGTAGTCACACCCAATCCAGTTCATATTGCGGTTTGGTTGAGAGCCAGCAACCTATGCTGAGGCGCATCTTGGTGCTAGGGAATGTAACAGATTTGATGTTGTGTTTATCTGGCCAAAACTCTTCAACACATCTCCATTTCTCTCCCTCCAGGTTGGTGACTTAAGTGCAATGTTCAACACTGATATCGCCGTTGGATAGCAACAAACTAGTTAGGATTATAAAATCATTTTATAATCGCCAACATACACGCAACAGTTATGTTAGTGATACTTAATGGTAAAGGCTCTTTTACTGGACTACCAAAATAAGCGGGTACAACATTTTTACCATTGGTGACAAATAGACTCCCCCCTGAATAAAGGGCCAATATTTCAAAACTATGTGAAGGAAACTCTCCAAAGACTTCAATGTCTTTAAAAAAAAAAAGTACCTTACCCCTAATAATCAAAGCAAAGCTGAAAAGGTACAGTAAGATTGTTGTATAAACTAAAATGTATTTACATCCTCACAAAATACTTTAAGGAGAATGTATGATTACTATAGCATTATAGCTTGCTGCTGAGGGCTCCAATGAAGAAAGAAGAGGGCCTTTAAAAACACTGGTAGAGGCAGAGGAGCTATAATGCTAATAGAACATTTAAACCATTGAGGGTAGAATGTTCTAAAATAAGCAGGGAGACAAAGAAAGACAAACATTGAAAGGTTGAAGTAGAATGTCAATGCCAGCCATTATGTGCCGCAAGCCACTAATTGTCTCCAAAGGAGCACTCAACACTCTCTTTTTCTAATTAAGCATCATAGCTCACTGGTAAGGGCTGCAACTGTTGTTAAAGGCCCTAATTCAGAATTATAGACCTGATCCGCAGGTGAGAGCCTACACCAATGGAGAGGGCATTTAACAAACAGTTTAGCCCGACACAGAAAGGTTATAATGCTATTAGAACATCCCACAAACTGAGATTAGTCTAATATAAAGAAAACAAAAATAAATGTTTTTTTCATTCTGGAGCAGAATGTCTCTGACAGCCATTCCTGACCCTAAGCCGTCTCACTGTCTTCAGTAGAAACCTCAACTGTGCAATGTTCTAATATATGATTATAGCACACTGCCCTCTGGCTATAATGGAATATATGAGGTTACAACGCAAACCATTACAATGCATGCTTTTACAACGAGGTTTTTACATCACAACTACCATTACATCGCATGATTTTACAACGCCTGCCATTACAAAGTATTTTTAAAAACTACCATTCCCATCTACCCCAAAACCACTACCCACTCTAAAACTAAAGAATCTCCAATACTTACCTTATAATGCGTTGTAATGGTATGCATTGTAGTGACATGCGTTGTAATGGCATGCGATGTAAAGGCAGTTGCGTTGTCACAGTTGCGTTGTCAAAGCAGTGCGATGTAATGACTGCAGAGTAATGGATGTTTCCCCTATAATGATTGTTAAATTCGTCTTCTCCAGTTAAAGAACCCAGCTGGAGGCAACGACTTAGATGATCTTTAACAGCCATTATGGCCAAAGGTGGAATTACTACAAGACCATTGAAACTTTCCAGCGCTTACAGTAAAATAATATAAACAAAACAGGCAAAACATAACAATAAGCTTTGGAATGTTGGAGCAGTAGGTTCATATAAACACTAACGGGCTATACATTTTGCTGGATGGGTTCTCTACCTTTATGGGTGATCTGAAGCCCAATGTCAATCATAAGAAATCTTACATTCTGACTAGTGGAAATGTTTTGTCGGGAGGTACGCCAATAATAAAAACAATCAACTTTTAGCTTTCTGGGGATTTTATTTTGGTGAATTTGACCTTCGATAGACTTGTAAATCAGAGGTCCCAACTTACTAAAGAAGCATGCGAAGCAGTCTATAGATCTGCTACAAAATTGGGGCGTAGGCCCCAGAAAATAATAGTGGTGCTATATAAGAGTAAGTGCCTGTCAGTGGCTACGTATGGAGCAGGAGTATGGGGCTATGCCCTGGCATGGTCCTTAATGGCAGTAAAGAACACATTTCTGTCCAAACTTTTAAGACTCCTGCATCCATTACGAGCCTGATTACACATAGTGAAACAGGGCTAGGTTTCCTGGAAGATCTGGTGAGTCTAGATCCTATTATGCTATGGGTTAAAATATGTCTGTCTCCGAATTTGAAATTTACACCTGATATTGTTGAAGATTGTTGAAAACAGAGTAATGCGCTGGTCATTCCGTGGTTAAATTATGGTAAGTTATCCTTTTAAGAATTGGGGCTGGAAGATCTATGGGCAAATACATGAAAGATTAGCATTCTTACCAAGGGGCAGATTAAGTTGAAGTTCTTAGAAGGCAAAGAAAAGCTAAGCATGGAGAAAGCTATTGACATGGTATCAGTTCAACAGTATATAGCTCTTTTTACGTGCACTGGCATGGAACCCTATTTTTGTGTATTAGAACTCCTCAATATAGGTTTTATCCTTCATGTTTATGTATGAATATGATTCAACATTTAGGGGTGTCCCCGACCACATGTTTTTGGTTCGCCTCCTTGCTGCCATGTCACTGTGATAGCATTTTCTGCCACACTAACAAGCACTTCATAATATTTTGCCCTCTCTATGCAGTTTGTAGATCCCGATTCTTACTGCCAATCCTTAAAGAGAGGTCTTTTAACTCATATTTTGATTTGATTAGCTGTTTTACATTGCATTATTCAGGCCCTGAACCTAAGAAAAAGGTATGCATCATGAAGTTAAATTGGTGATGTGAGGTTGCATGATTTATTTTTATCTGATATTTAATTGTACTTTTCGTGTCCTTTTATGATATATCGCTGAATCAGAGAATCATGTATACATTATGAATTTAAACTGGTGATGCAAGGTTACATGATTGGTCCAATATTTAATTGCATTTCTCATGTTTGCATACTTTGCTGTATATTAATATATTTAGTTTTCTTTTAGGAGCTTTTATGGTCATATATCTGACCGAATAAAGCTTCATTATTGATATTTAATTATTGATAATACAGGTTCAATCCTTTTCAATGAAAAACAATATTTGTATTATTTAAATGCAACATCCTTGGTTGGGCCATTGCATATACAAAATGAGAATACAAAAATGTAGACTTTATGAGAATATAGGTGAATGAGGGGAAAACGTTGCAGTTGATAAATTTGCTGCTGAAAATATAAAATGTGCTATGAACCAATTGAATTTTTAAAACTACATTTGTAGCTTGTATATGGGCATACATTAAGTCTTCAATCAACTCCTAACTTTTATGCCACACTTATTACTAACCCTAACCTTTTACCCTTGCTAAATGTTTTCTCAGCTATTTTATGGGGTGCATGCCCTGTACAACATCCTTTGCCAACCTTCTCTTCAATGTTCTTCTTCCTCCAACCCCTAGACCATCACTCACACTTTCCATTACTTTCACTCTAACCCTAATCCTGAACCTAACCTAATCATATTTATTGAAAACCTAACCCATACCTTTATTCTAACACTAATTTATTCTGACTCTTACCATGGAATCTTCCATTGCCCCTGCCATTACACCATTTCTTACGCTAATCGTAATTCTAACCCTATTTCAAACCCTAATGATTAATCCCAATAGCTTATACCATACCTAGATTGTATCCCAATCCTAACTGTAAACTAGTCAAGTACCCTAATCCAAACTCATACAGTTCACCGTACATTATGCCTCACCTTAATTCAACCTTAATTCCAAACCATAATGTAAAGGTAACCCTAAAATGCTTCACAAATCCATCTCTTACCACATTCCTAACCTATGCATATATATTCCCACAATTTTTTATTGATTTTGTATATTTTACGTCTTTGTATTCCAGTTTTTAGTTTTTTAATACTCTGCCGTTTTAATCCTAATGTTCTACAACATAATTGTTCCACATGTTAATAATTAACTATGGAGCTAAATTTAAGGAGACAAATTTTATGTATTAAAAAAAACAGAAGACATTTACTAGGTTAACAAATAGATCTGACCCATTTGATAAGTGAATTTTCTAAACATTAGAATATCATTCAACACTGAATGAAGATACATGCTGCATGATACAATTTCTTAGTGTCTTGCATTACAAAGTTATCATCTTCACTACTACAAATGCTAAACACGTAAATTGCTAACTACTAAAGTATACAATAAGTGTTGGATTCAATACTTCAATTAATCTCAGTCACTTGTAATTACTCAGAACGCATCCCAATCCATTGTTATTTTCCACACAATGTCACCTTGTTGTGGAACCAGCTATATGCAAATCAGTCTTGATCCTACATCAATCGAAACAGTCCAGCCCAATCGGCCAAGCCAGATCCTCACTGACCCGGAACACAAGCAATGACACAGTATGTACGAGACCCACATCTGGGTATAGCTGTCCCACTTAGGGCCACACACTAAAGTAGTCAAAAAATTTACTGAGATAATTTATAGCATTCCATCCATCACCTTGTTGATTTTGCATTTGCCGCTCTATGTGCACCGGGTATGCCCAGACGTGAGTCCTGGGTTAACTGTACCCTTGGGACCAAGCTATACTTGGCTGAAAAGACCCAGCTAGGGCGAAATCAGTCCTAGGTTGCTTGTGTTCTGGTTCAGGGAGGACATGGCCTGGCAGTTCGGGCTCGACTGCCCGTATGAGGAGCAGTTTAAAGACTAATTTACGGATGGCTGGGCCCAAACTGAGGTGGCATGGTGGGCAAAAATGATGGACTGGGATGCGGCACAAGCAATTGCCACTGGCTGAGATTAATTCAAGCATTCCATCCATCACTTTGTTGTTTTTATCAAACATGTAAATTGCATCAATTTAGCGCTAAGGGGCTGAATTCTGCAGCATTTGAAAAGAAAGAAATTGTAAAAATGCAGATTTTATTACAAGACCTGAAGCTATGTACTATCATATTTCTTTGTGGACGAGCCAAAATCGCAGTAAACAGTAATTTCATTGAGATTTATGTTACAATAGCTATGCAGTTAAAACTGAAGAAAAATTCGCATCTAACCAAAACCTATAATGATTATGTAGAGCTAAGCTCTGTCAGGCACCAACAGTACACATCTGCTCGAGTTTTTAGAACACAACAAACAAGCACATAATCTCCACTTAAACTAGACTCATAGATGGGTATCCTCTGGTTAAAGAGGCCTTCAGTGTAGAAAAAAACAAACATTTGTAAAACCAATAGGTTTTGCCTTGTATAGGTACTGACTTTGCTAATGCTTTGGGCAATGCTATGCACCATTGGGAAAAAGCAGAATGCTTTTTGCTGATGCTCTTTAGCATCTTCAAAAGAAAAAAAAGGTACGATGATATGGCCGCTACCTGCATGTGTGATGACTTATAGCAGCTGATGGGCCCTCAAAAAATAAAGAAATATTGTCACGGACTCTAAGGAGATCAGGGGAAAGAGAAGAGCAGGTGTAGAAAGCCACGGAGAGTGGGAAGGGGCGGGGAAGCAATGAATGCTCGGGGAAGTCAAAACATAAATGTTGAAAAAGCAAGGAAAGAGTGGGGAAAGTAGTGGACGAGCTTGGAAAGAGGTATGAGGGAATAACACAGAGTATTGGAGGTGCATCTTTGGGGTGGGAAGCAGAACAAAAGGATGGGAAGCAGCACACGAGGTAGAGAGCTAGAAAACACGTGGAAGTAACTTGTGTAACTTGCTGTAGTGTAAGTACATGAGATTACACGGAATTACGTGAGGAGCATAACCTGGCACCTAGAGCTATTTAAAACTGCACCCTTGCATCCAAAATGAACCAGATGATCAGTGGTGTAACATAAAATGATGAGGCCCCCCTGCTGAATGTGATGAGGTGCCCCCGAGTCTCCCATATTTTACAGATATTCCTGTGCCTTGGGCTGAACGGGGGCCCCCTTGAATGGTTTAGGGGGCTCCCTGTATGGCTGGGGGCCTGCTGCACTGCGACAGTCTGTTACACACCTGCTGATGATGCATTTTGCACCAAGAAAATACTGCTAAATGCAACAGACGAGGAACAGCAGCACCTGCTCACATTCTGTTCCTGTGCTCTTGGGTCTGCACTGTTGCCCTAAACTACTCAACAATTTGTGAGGAGATGTAATTGTGTAATTTCCAGTACTTTCACATCACAGAGTGTCACAAAATGACTCTGATTACATCAGCGTAAATAAAAATTTGCATTTTAGCGAGGGAGAATGGGTTTGGGTATGTGTAAGGAAGTGATGGCGCTCTGCGTGTTCCTTAGGCTTTGGTTGTTGCTGTGACAGTAAAAAGCCAGGTGCATACAGGTCAGGGGAACAAACCCAACGGAAAACCAGCCCCTGCAACGGTAAGGAGAAGCGTCTCCTGTACCAAAATTCATAAACAAAGTCCTATGCACACGTAAAGTCGAGTGGTTCCCTGGTGGAAGCCAAGTAGCATGTTGTAAGTCCACTACCCCGATTAAGACAGAGACGCCCACAAGGACCCGTGTCAATTTCCCAGCTTGTAAGCAGTGTGGAGACATACCCGTCTCGCACCACACTCACTCAGGCTTGCGATCATTTCGCACGCCGCTGTCTTACTTGAGATCGCCACCGCTGCGATTCAGCCGTGAAGAGTCACAGCCGCTACACGCTGTGACGAAACACGTGTCGGCTTCATTATTCTTTTCACTTACAACATGCTACTTGGATATACTGATCAGTTATTCCACGATTAAAATTCTATACTGCTACCAGACGAATCTTTCTGAATCATTTCAATAACATTGCTCAATCAAGGCTTCCACCAGGGAACCACTCGACTTCACGTGTGCACAGGACTTTGTTTATAAATAAAAATGTGCCCAGGCTTAATGTAGTGTTCTTTAAAGAGGTGTGTCTTCAACTCTTTCCTAAATTAGAGTGGCTTTGGAACGGTCCATATGAATATGGAGGTGTAGGTCCACATCCTGGATGCAGGCTCCCAGCTTGGTCTATAACACTAGGGGAGTGGGAGCTTCAGAGTTTCCCACAATCACGCTGGAATATCATGTTATTCATTATATGAGAAGCAGTGAATGAGGGCTTAGGGGCCAGTGGAAAAGGAAAGGAATATGAATTATGAGTGATACTTAAAACACAGTAGTTTGTAAAATAGCCATGTTTTTAGACATTCAAAACAGAGATGAGAGTGTGTGTTTTTGTCTGAGTAAGTATGTAAAAATCCCACATGAAATCCAACAGACACCTTACCCATACCTAATTAAAAGCTCCTATACCCAAATATTTATTTTATTTTTATTTAGAAGTTTTATAAAACACTCAGCTACCCCATTAGGGATTCCCGGCACTACAAACGTTGTCAGGTCTTTTCGAGTCTCACTAAATTCAGCACAGCCAGGTCTTCAGCTGTCTTCCAAAGATCGTCACTGAGGGACAATTTCTTCAGAGATTATGGGAGAGCGTTCCACAGCTCAGGGCCCTGAAATGCAAACGACCAGTCTCCCATACCTGTGCATTTAACTAAAAGGACAATGCACAAGCAAAGTTCACTGGAACGAAGGGTACAGGTAGGTTGATAGGCTTTAACGAATTCTTGCAGATACTTTGGGCCATCCCCTGCTCTTGCTTTGTGCATATAGCAAAAGGTTTGCAAGTGATTTCTCTTCTGCACTCTAAGCCAGGGAAGTTCCCATAGAAGACAAGAGGCCAAGGCACTTTTCATGAGTATATAGATCATCCTAATTCTGGATCACCTGCCACCATTTAATGGAGACTTTCTCTGCACCCAGATATAGTATGTTGCAGCAGTCCAGCCTTAACTAATGAGTGCCTGAACCGCTGTCCTTTGAGCTGGAAATGGGAGCAGCCAAATAATTACAAAATTATACATTTATTAGGGGAGTGAAACACCCCAAAACCCCCCTCGGGAAGCTATACCCTGCCTGGATCAGCAGTGGCCGGTACAGGTATGAGCGGTGGGGTGGTCGGGCTGCGTTGGGGGGTATTCAACAGACGACCACAAGGGAAAATGAAATAAATAATTAATTTTACCTCGTGGTTGTATGTCGAAATCCCCCCCCCTCCCCTCACCTGGCCCCACCGATCTTACCTGCACAGGCCATGGCTGGTCTGGAGGCTTAAATGGAAAAAGCTTGCTGTCTTGTTTACTTTTTTATACACTTTATAGTTTGCCATCTAATCTCGTCCTGGATGTTGGTGTACCAAGAACTACTAGAGATATGTGTGTTTGTCTACAAGAAAATGGAGGTTGATGGTTGAGATGACTGTATATCATGTAGTTAGTTTTTAAGACGGTGTGGGCATGCATGGGAGCCGATGGAGTGCCATCAGGATAAGGATGACGTGAATATATATCTTCAAGCCCTGGACGAGACATGCTGTGGCATGTAGGGTGGGCTTATGGTGTGTCAGTGTGGATTCTGGGAAAAAAGGGAGTAGGGCATTACCGCCATCCAGATGCTAGAGTGCGAGGGCTTGAACAGCAATTATGTATTCACTATCTTAAAGAAATAGTTTCACCTTCAGGTGGCGCTAGGGGGCGCACAGCGGAATGGCTGTGTGAGACCACAGCTCCGCCGGACGTCCGACATCCTTCAACAAAACACACAGCTAATCCGGCCAAACACGTCCAAAAATCATTGTATCGTGGATCGGAACATAACGTGCTTCAGGTGTGGGGCTTTGCACTTGGTCATTGGGACAGTAGCGGGTGATATCTGCAAATCTACTCACGGGTGAGAGCGATGGTCAAGATGGCGGCCGTCCGGTGATTCGACTGTCTGCCTCCGAGACCCTTGCCGCAGTCACAGTCGCGTTGCAGTTCAGCGGTGTGGTGGAGTTTGGACTGTGTGGTGAAGTGCAGTCCCACGTCTGTGCTGAGCGTGGAGGGTGCGAATGGGATTAGTGCCTAAATAGAGCCCCTCGAGACCTGGAGGCGGCAAGATGGCGGCGCCCAGACCGGCGAGACTCGACTAGCCCCATCGGAGAGCGTATGACCCGGTGAGTTGCTGCGGCGACTGCGGTGTTGAGGTTCAGTGTGACGCCCTTCGCGCCCTGTCATTCCTGCGCTAATCATAGTGGTGAGCGCTACCAACAGCGTAGTTCTAATTCACCGCCCGAGAGAGGGAGCCCATTGCCGAAGCGCGAGGGAGCGCGAAACACACTCTTGTTACAGCAAGCCCGCCTCACGGAGATTGCACTGACCCGGGACAACCTGCTGAAGCATCGGCATCCCACGGAGTAGCGCGACAGTGCGCAAATGCACGCATAAGGCGCTATGTGGAGGAACCTCGCTCCGTGGGGGGCACTTTGATGGCGGCATGCACGGCGCGAAAATCTGAGGAGGTCCAGCTGGGGGATATTATTATTGGGCTGTATCTGCTTGTCACCATAGTCCTGCCTGCCAAAACAGTGTGCTTATTCCATTACTTATGACCTAACCCTGCAAGGTCTTGGATTACCGTCGCGAGCGGGTGTCCCCGCTGAGCCTTCCTTCCGCCACCACGAGGCTCCGTGGGTGTGGTTCACCAGCCATAGTCTTCAGCAACGGCGGTGGGGGAGTTGGGGAGCCAGCGAACCACTGTGTATCTGAGTTCGCACCCCTCAGTCCTACCCGGCAAGAACATTCCTAGCCAAGACTGGGTCGCTCACTACATCGAGATCCACACGGCAGACCACCAAGACCCAGCTCACACTGCGAGGTATGATGGTGAGACCTGATAGGCAGCAACCAAAGTTAAGCTTTGAATCGAAGAAGCCCACTAAAAGCGCGGAGGCCATGGCGGAGGGTGGGGGTCCACCTGAAGTGTCCGCAAGCAACAACATGGAGAAGATTCTTCTCGCCATCCAATCGAACCTGCAAGATATCAATGGCAAACTCGATCATTTGACTTGTAGAATGGATGACATGGCAGACAAACTCGAAAAACATGGGGAAAGGCTTGATGCAGCCGAGGCGCGGATTTCGGAGGTTGAGGACGAATCTAGAACCACCACAACAAAATGTAATGGATTGGACAGAGTGCTCGAAGTGATACGTGCTAAGGAGGAAGAGTTGGAAGCGCGTTCTAGGCGCAATAATGTGCGCATCACGGGAGTTCCGGAGACGACCAATACTGGGCGCATGGAACTTTATGTTGAACAACTATGCAAGGATTTATTCAGCTCAGAGGCTCTGTCTTCAGTCTTCATTGTTGAAAGAGCTCACAGGTCTCTCGCGCCACGGCCTCCCCCGGGCGCAACTCCCAGACCCATTGTCGCGCGCATTTTAAACTACCGTGACAGAGACACCATCCTCCGTCTTGCACGTGAGAAGGGGCAAATAACGCACCAGGGGAACAAGCTGGAATTTTACCCTGATCACACAATCGCTGTTCAGCAGGCGCGGAAGGAATTTGCTTCAGCGAAAGCGAAGTTGCGTGAGTTGAATATTGTCTATGCCATGTTATATCCAGCCAGACTCAGGGTAACATGGGAAGGGAAAGCTGTCATTTTGTCGAACCCTAAGGCAGCAATGGAGTTTGTCAAAAACGCAAGGAAACAGGCGAAAAAGACAGCCCGAGATGAACAAAATGCGGAATCTGATTGAGATGGTAATGTATCACAACGCTTAATCCCTGCTGGGTACTGCCAGCCTAATACTGATTGTATCTGCTCAGTAGACGGTATCAAAAGCGTACAGAAACGAGAGAGATCAAAAGCCCGAGTGGATCGAAATGAGGACTCGGATCGAGATGGTAATGTACCCTGTCGTTTGAGCCTTGATATGCTCACCCAGACTCATTATACCTATATTGAACCTACAGCAGGTATGTGTTCATCGTTGCCATTGATTGACTATTGACTTTTACTCTATTGACCCGCCGTTGCACTCACGTGCGATAGACATTGTTACAGAGCTGGTCCTTGACAATAACTTTATTCCGAGCTCTGCTTATTCTGTTGTACTTTGTCAAATGTTCTTGTGGACGGTATACCTATAGTCTCATCTGCTCCTCATTGTGCCTTGTACTATGCCGTCAGGTATTCTAATTATGCAAAGTTTCAAATGTAAATATAGTAGCCATCAAGCACTCCACGCTCTTCATGTATTGCTTTTCTCCGGCCACATAGGTGGCGTCTAAGTGCTTGCCAATGTTTTATTTCCTAATCACGCTGTCTCCCGGCTACCCTTTCATTGCTGAGCTACGATGCATGGGCCCAGACATGCTTTGGTTGCTTTGCTGACTGCTATCTGTCTATGCTGCTCCACCCAGCCTTTGCCTAGTTATGCAAGATTCGCTTGGTGTCGGCTGTGTCTATGGCATAGCTGCCCCTTTTGTGTCCCTCTGCTGACTAATACTCATGTGTCTCACCGAGCTATGCGTAACATACCTATTCGGTGATATATGACATGGTGGGTGGACCCCCCCCCGACCTGTGACATGGTCTGGTCTGTGCCTATCCCTTCTCTCAGGTGGTTGTGATCCGCTACATGGCTCCTGGGTCTTCTGACCCCGTATAGGCGTACTTGTTTAGCTTTGGATCACATGCTCAACTTCTATTCTGTTGCAGTTGACTCTATTAACGAGGGCATTATTTAATACTTGAACTATCTTGGGAGACATAAAGTTAGCTTGTGATTTGATTGCTGGCCATGTCGCTTTATGATTCTGCCATGATCGCAATTAATAACAAGGTCACTGGGGGGGGGGGGGGGGGGTGAGGAGATGGGGAGGTTATGTTTGGTTGCCGCCCGCTAGGACGGGAGATTGGGCCACATGTGAATTGGTACATACAGTGTTATTTGTACAAATCTAGATGCATTAGAGACGTCCACGCCCGTGCATTCGGGGATTGAGTTGTGCCCCTTGCGGTCCTCCAAAAGGGTGTTCCCCGCAAAGTTACTTGGGATGGGGAACTCCTTATGTCCTCGTTGTTTTTGGGGTGATTGTTCCTGGGGTCAATGGCTTCGGCAGGTTTGGGGTGCTGGAGTCGGTGGGGGTGGGTGGGTGGGGTGTTTTGTTACTGTTTTGAGACCGATTGCTCTACAACACACCTATGATGTTATTTTGTCACTTGAGTGCTCCTTGTACATACACCGGCACGTCCCAGGTCTATTGCGCTACATACTATTACGCTGTATGTTCATGGCAATGTCTGCTATACTACAACTGAGTTATGGCTACTGTGAACACCAATAGACACAGAACACAACTGTGCCTCCTCACTTGGAATGTCAGGGGGTTCACACAACCTAAAAAGATTAGACAGATATTCTCTTACTTGACAAGGTGGGAGGTCGATATCGCTTTCCTACAGGAAACCCACATCGCTCCTAACTTAAAACTTACCTTAGGCGCTCGCTGGGCCGAATCCTCTTACGCTTCACACTACTCATCCTACTCTAGAGGGGTAATTACCCTAATACGGAAAGGCACGAACTTTGAACATTTGGGGACGACTACTGATCCCGAGGGTAGATTCATCATTGTCAAAGGCATACTGCGTGGCCAAAAAGTCGCGCTACTAAATGTATATGGTCCTAACGTAGACCACCCAAATTCATTCGGGATCTGTGGGGTCGACTTCAAGATTTTCGGGGTGAACATATCATTTGAGGGGGGGACTGGAATATAGCTTTGGATGACGAGCTGGATAGGTCACCAAACTCGCACGAACCACACAAACACGCTAAACAGCAACTGCACCACTTAATGCGCGATCTAACTCTTACGGATATCTGGAGGCATAAGTTCCCGGTCACCGCTGGTGCTACACACATATCAGCGGTACACAGCAGTTGGTCACGCCTGGATTACTGGCTCGCCTCGACTGACATCGCCCTTTGGGCCACAGATATACAGGTCCTACCCAGAACACTTTCCGATCACAACCCTGTCCTGCTTTCAATAACTATCCCGAACTACTCTCCGCCTCCCTTCCAATGGAGATTTAACTCTAGAGCTTTGACTGACTCAAATTATGATCACACTATACACACGGCCATCGTGGACTACTTCCAGCTGAATGAGCCGTCGTCAGACGACCCTTGCCTGCTCTGGGAAGCTTTTAAAGCCACGATTCGTGGGGTCTGTATCAGCACTACAGTAGGCATACTAAGAGATATACGACACCAGATCAATAGTCGAGAAAAGCGAATGAGGGAACTAGAAAAGGCTTTCGAAACCTTGCAAGACATCTCCTTATTGAGCGAACTGCGTTTGTTGCACACAGAACATAGCGCTTACGTGGAAGATGAAATCAAATACTTAGACAAGCGTAACTCTGCTAGAGCTTTTGGGGAGGGCAGAAGACCAGGGGGGGTCCTGGCGTCTAAAATGTGCGAGGGCAGAAAGCGAAACACTGTCCTACGAGTACGGTCCACTGAGGGGGACTGTAAGACGCAAGCCGCGGACATACTGTCCTGTTTCGTTGACGCATATAGCGCACTCCACGCTTCCCGTTCTATAGCATCCCCTGATGAAATCTTCAGCTACCTGGAGGACGTGGCCATCGCCTGGCTATCCGACTCTCAGAGGGAGTATCTGGCCGCCCCCATCACAGTCGAGGAGGTCACGGAAATAATTAAATCTCTACCCAACAATAAATCACCTGGGCCAGACGGCTACACAAATGAGTTTTATAAACATTATGTGGACATTCTAGCCCCGCACTTGGTTGCGATGTTTGGTGCAGCGTTCGATCAGGGGGAGCTGCCGCCCACGCTTAGGAAAGCTGTGATCATCACGTTGTTAAAACCACACAAAGACCCCGAACTATGTGATTCCTACAGGCCCCTATCGCTTATAAACGCTGACTCTAAAATACTAGCCAAAATCCTAGCTGTTAGACTCACTCCCCTAATGACTAATTTAGCGCTTCCTGACCAGTCAGGGTTTATCCCCACTCGCTCCACAGCGCACAATACTAGGACACTATTCGCATTATCTCACTACCTACGGCCTTCCACGAGGGCGGTAGCTATCATGTTGGACGCTGCAAAGGCGTTCGATTCAGTTGAATGGAGCTACCTGATCATCATGCTTAACAGAATGGGCTTTCCTAAAAGATTTGTGCAATTGATGAGACTACTCTACACCAACTCTGGCACTAGGGTGCGAGTGAATGGCTACGTGTCCAACGGTTTCCCTATAGGACGTGGTACGAGACAGGGTTGCCCCCTGTCCCCCCTATTATTTGCCCTCGCCCTCGAGCCACTTGCGTGTAGGATCAGACAGAAATACAAGTCCTCGGCACTGCGTTTTACTGACAGACCCCTTCACATATCATTATACGCCGATGATATGCTCTTGTATGAGCACGATCCGGCCACGAATCTAAACCCGCTTCTAAGGGAATACGTGAAGTTTGAAGGTCACTCCGGACTTGCCATCAACTGGACAAAATCCTGCATTATCCCGTTGACTGATATGGCTGAACCTATACACACGGACTATCCGTTGGTTTAGCAAACGGACCCAATTCGCTATTTAGGGGTCATGTTTCATAGAGACCCGGAGGTGGTGATTAGGGAGAACTATGGCACTGTCATTTCCACGTTGGAAGATAAAATCCGGCGCTGGATACAACTCCCTCTGCCCTGGCAGACCGCATAGCGATTGTCAAAATGAATGTCTTGCCCAAATTCCTGTACCTGTTTAATAACATTCCGATCCCCCCCCTGGCGAGGTATTCAGTCGCATAAAAACACTTACGCTACAGCTCATATGGGCGGGTAAACAGGCGCGTATCGATCTACAGACATTGACGCTCCCATATATTAAGGGGGGCTTTGGTGTCCCGGATTTTTTATTGTATTACCTTTGCGCGCAAGCTCAATTTGCTGCATACTGGTTTCACGAGGTCCCCTACCTCACGCACACAGCAATAGAAAAAGATGATGCGGCGCCAGTACCCCTCATGTCCATACTCACGCATAAACGCCCGCCCCTTCACTCCCAGGATATCAATCCAGTGGATACCACCATTAAAGCATGGAACAAATTGAGTCACTTTACGCATAAATCACCATTGTTTGCCCCATCCCTGCCGTTGGCACATCACCAAGCTCTGTCGGTCACTGGGGAATCGGTGGGCATGTCTTTGCTACAACGGGTGGGCATATCCACGCTTCGCGATTTATTCTGTGAGGGGGAATTTATCGAAATAGATGACATGACGTATATACAGAATAAGTCCCCGCTGTTCATATTTACATACTACAGGCTGAAACGGGCGTTAGGGGAACACTACCCCACTTTCCCACAGGAACCAGATTCTCTATCTCCCCTACAACTAATGATTGCATCCCCAAACACCTCCCATATGGTATCACGGCTGTACTCCTCAGCTCAGGCGGACTTGCCTTACTCCACGGCCAGAGCCAAAGGGCGCTGGGACATGGTCCTTGACGACCCGCTCACTGAACAGGAATACAGCAGGCATGCGCGCTAACCCAGATCCTTACCCCCAATGGCAATCTCCGTATTATACACTTCAAATTTTTACACCAAGCTTACTATACCCCGGCTCGCATGCACAAATATGGATTATTAGATGTCGACCAGTGTAAACGATGCGGGAGAGAGGGGGCTGATTTCATACACCTGGCCTGGTCATGCACAGCGATCCAGAACTACTGGAGCGAGGTCTTCAATACTTTGTCTGCCATGCTGAGCTCTGACATGCTGTGTTCTATGAGAGTGGGTCTTCTGGGAATAACGGCCAAATTCAAGGCAGTTAAACGTAAATTCTGTGTTATTGCGCTGCGGCTGGCCAAGAGACAAGTAGCTCAATGCTGGAATAGCTCCAAGAAACCAACTATAGCCAGATGGCTGGGGGACATGGCCAGCTGCAGAGATAGGCTCAGGACCTATGAGGAGGACCTGCCGGCGAAGTCCAGACCTAAGGACTTTTGGTGTTATCTCACTGACTTTCTAGTTGCAAGACAGGCTGATGAGGAGGATCAAGGGGTCCCTGAGCTACCGCCTGGGTGATATGTCTTCAACGATCGCCATCATCCATGTGAGCGCTGGTGCCGGCACGTGCCATTGTTTCTTGAATTGCACTAATCTTTTTTTTCTTTCAGGGGTAATGGTCTCCAGTTCGATGTTGTACCTAGGTCTGTTGGTTGTGGCCTATGTTTCCTAAAAAAACACAAATACTGTTACAAGACCCAACTGTATGTTTTACACTGCCGTCCCGACTGCTTGTATCTATGTACAATGGGCTTTCATTGTGGTTTCCACTTTCGCAGCCGGCCCCAGGGTTGTAGGCTACCGGCTGTGTAATGTTATGACTTTGCTACAATAAAGGTCTTCGAAAAAAAAGGAAAAAAAAATAGTTTCACCTTCTTTAGAATAAAGTTCTGGTATCAAGCTGTGCTCCTTGGGGTTGAGGTAGGTGTCCAGGGTGGTGAATCCAAGTGACATGGCATTAAGTGAGAGGTGGGGTTCAAAGCTTTCAAAGATTACATGAGTGAGCCATGTTTGAACAGTTCCTTGCTTGGTGTTCATTGGCAAATGACAGGAATCATGTTTTTAGCAATACTATTTGTATTACAGCTCTACAATTCTATTGTACAAGAGCGACAATGAGAGAAGAGTGTTTCCGAGTCTGCAATTTCCAGGCAGAGGTGTAAGGTATTGAGGGGCTAATACACTACCACAATGTACATTTAGTGATGTGAATCATATGCCTACTCTTTGAAATGTTTTACGTCTGATTCACAAAATGTCATGACATATGCAATCACTTTAAGGCTAGGTGATTTATGTACACTCCTGCTAGATGCTTATTTTAACCACCCTTACATAAAAGCTTTTACATAACCTTGACATTTCTGTTAGAAATTGGGTTTCTGGTTGGCTAGGGTTTGCACCTAAGCCAGGCAGAACCCACCACTCTTGTCAGGGTAAGGGAGTTACACATCCGAAATAACCCCTGCTCACCCCCATTGTAGTTTGTTAGAGCAGTCAGGCTTATCCCAGAGGTAATATGTAAAGCGTTTGTGCAACACACACACACACCAGTGACACAATAAATACACCACCAAAGAGACACCACACAGTAGTATATAAAAATACGCATTTGTATTGCATATAAACATAGACAGACCGCATTCAAGATCGGCTGCCTGACTTACAAAGCGGTGACTGGTACTTCTCCCGCTTTTCTCAGATCCCTAGTGACTCCTTACCGTCCGGCACGTAACTTACGGTCCTCTCATCGTCAACTCTTGTCTGTTCTTCCAATCAAACTTAAAAAAATACGGTGGCTGCAGATTTGCTCATCTGGCTCCCAAACTATGGAACCAGTTACCGTCACCGCTTAAATCTTCCAATTCCCTGCTGGAATTCAGAAAACTCCTGAAAACCAATCTCTTTACACAGTCTGACTAGCTCCCCTCTTCCACATCCCTCAGCACCAACGGGCGCCAGGAAACTTACGGTGACAGAGCGCTTTATAAAATTCCCATAAGATAAGATAAGATAAGACCAAAACCACATAATCCAATAATCAGTTTGTCATCTAGGCAATCGTCATAACATCACAATTCGTTCAATAAGATAAAGACTTATATTTTGCACCCGTCATAAAAACACCATCACTGTACATATTATTTAGATCCTGAAATAAGTCTTGTCATCCTGTCACTGCATCACAGAAGTGCAAGAACACAACTCAGGTTATGAAAAGACACATGAGTTACCAAAGGTTACTAGACGACCATACATACAAGGCAGGTAATGCAGAATGTATAGGGTAAATCTCTCAACATGACAGTGAACACAGACACAGAGCATTTGCGCTCATGACACAAATGATACGGTAGCTTAGGCATTTTTCCTAATATGCTGCAAGTTTTAAATTGGGGGCCTCCGTCGAAGACTCACCCTGTAAGGCGACCATCAAGTAATAACTGCCCCCAAGTAGAGTACAACAGGGAGGCGGCACCTGCAGGATCAGTGGGGAGAGATCGCTGGGTCCCCTGCATTTGAATTAATCAAATGTAGCTACCTGCGAACACGCAATGTAGCTGTTACCGAAGCTATTGCCCAGTGTTAAGAGGCAAAGATGCAGGGTGAGGACAAGTCTCAGTATTTCCCAATGGCCCACTGGCCTCCCTGACAAAAGCAGAGCCGCCTATGAAGGAGCACAGGACAGCTAACAAACTCAGCAGGCCCGACTCGCAGCCTCCCTGGGGGGCTGGGCGGAACACCGCTGCTTCGCTTTGCAAAAGTGTCAAAACCCACGACGCTCATCACGCCCTGGCTCTGTGGAGCAGATCACTTGCAGTGCCCGATACACACTGGTCTGGCAGCAATCCCTCACTTCCCAGGTACAGGTCACCAGAAGGTTGTAAAGTGAAAGACATGAAGTGCCCATCACATGGTATGTTTTTGGCATCTGAGGAGACCGAAGAAAATGAGGAGCTCACTATGCACTACTTCCTTGGCACAGGTTGGAAACAAAAGTGCGGGAAAACCCAAAGATTCCAAATGAATCAGGGTAGGGAAAGCAGTCAACCAGCCCCTGGGGAACAACTGGGTGTACAAGAGCAGAGAACAAGCAGCAGATCAGCACATTAGGATCCTTTTTTTTTTGGTAAAACAATTTTTATTGCAGAGATCAATGAGAGTAGAACAGAGTACTAGCATTATTTGTCGCGGGACCCACAGTCCTTCGGTTCCATCCGGTAATCAAGCACACAGCCATACAACCCACATCCCGGAGGCTGGGTGGCGTTCTCATAACAACGGTAGGTTGTATATTCCATCGATGAGTGCTGTCATCACATTTGGTCTTCCGCGCTCTGCTTTTAATTTTTCCCCCTCCCCCCAAACAACTATGTGGTGCTTATATGTCCGCTATCATTATCCTGATTCATCCCCCCTCACCCTCCCCCCTCCCCCCAGATGTCTGGACCTAGTCTGGTGCCGGGAGTTCCAGCTGTATTAGGAATGCCAGGAGTCGTACGCCTAGTGTTGTGTTCATGTGTCCGGTGTTAGTGCCGGGTTCAGGACCGCCTCCCCCAGGGCCCCAGGGTCTATTGCCTCCTCCTCCTCGTCACTCTCCACTGCATTATCTCTGAGAGCCTGGACCAGGATTTCCCATGCCATTGCTGCTTCCTGAGCCTTCTCATCTGATCCACGCCGGGCCAGTTGGTGCCTAATTGTGCTCTCCGCTGCAGCCCATTTCAGGAACTCGTTCAGCCATCGTCTGTGTGTCGGTGCCGCATTTGATTTCCACCCTCTAGTTAGCTCCCTCTTCGCAATAAGTAAGCCCATGTCTATGAATTTACTTGATAGTTTGGTTTTGCGTGTGTGCGGGAACCAGTGTAAGATCGCAACTGCGCCGTCGTACAGCAGGTCTC
Source organism: Lissotriton vulgaris (assembly GCF_964263255.1). NCBI lineage: Eukaryota > Metazoa > Chordata > Amphibia > Caudata > Salamandridae > Lissotriton > Lissotriton vulgaris. The sequence goes on from NC_141685.1 coordinate 1,478,395,970, forward strand.
TGTCTGTTACTTCGTTCAGGGTGTCGCCCACCTCCCTCCAGTAATCCTGCAAATGCGGACAGTCCCGTAGCATATGTAGGAGGTCAGCTCTCAGTCGCGCACACCTGGGGCATGCTGCGTCCTCCGCATCAAAGTATGTTGCTATTTTGAGTGGGGTGAGGTAAGCCCTATGGATAATATAAAGATGTATTAACTGGAAGCGGGCGTTCCTGGTGCTTTTCCTGGCTCTCTGAACCAGTTGGGACCACGTTGTGTCAGGGATCTCTCTTTGTAGGTCAGCTTCCCATTGAGTTTTGAGGCGAGTAAGAGGTTGGATGTTCTCCGTATGCATTCTGGAGTAAAGGCATGTAACTGCCTTGTATGTACCCGCCGTCATCATCGTGTATTGGCATGCTGATGTTGTTTTGGGTTCAATCAGTCCCTCCCCCCAGTGTGCCTGTATGGCCCTTGTCACAGCCGCATGTAATAAGTAGTCGCCTCTGGGGAGGTCGTAACGCTCTAGCAGGGTCTGGTATGGAGCCATTACTCCATCGTCAAAGAGGTCCCCCACCATTTGCAGTCCAGCCTCCTCCCAAAGTTGGAGTCTCGACCAGTCTCCACCATGTGGCAGCGCTGTTAACATGCCTAACGGGATTTCAGGCGCATAGGGGTGTTCAGGACCAGCTCGCTTTTGCATGCGGTTCCAACATAACCTCATCGTCCGTTCTTCCAGGGATAGCCCACTAAGTACCAACCTTTGTTGGAGGGTTATAAACGCCAACACGTGGCGGGGGGTGCCAAGATCCCTCTCCTGATCTGGGCCCCGGTACACCCTCGCCACCTCCTGCGTGAAGTACTGCAGTTGCGCCGCCAGGTAATATAACTCGAAGTCAGGGACCGCCAGTCCCCCCTCGTTCTTTGGGCGGATCAGGGTCGCCAGTGCTATTCTCCGCCTGCCTGCTCCCCATAGGAAGGACACTATTTGGGATTTTAAGCGTGTAAAGACCGCTCCCGGTATCCATATGGGGAGGGTCCTAAAGAAATATAGCAATCGCGGCAGGGCTATCATCTTGAGTAGTGATACTCGGCCTGTCATGGAAAGGGGGAGGGTGGCCCAGAAGGACATGGCGCCCTGCAGTGCTCGAATGCAGCGGCCTATATTGCCATCTAAGAGGTCTGCGGGTGCGTGGTAAATATATACCCCGAGGTAGTGTAAGCAGTCTGCCTCCCAGCGTAGTAGAGGATGGACCAGGGAGCATTTTTCTGTCTTTCGTATGGGGAAAAGGCACGATTTCGACCAGTTGACTTTTAAACCAGAGACATCCCTGAACCGTGCCAGGAGCTTCTCTGCCCCCGCCACTGCCTCCTCGGCATTATCTAAAAACAGCAGGAGGTCGTCCGCGTATAGTGATATATAGTGGTGGGCCCCTCCAACCTCCAGGCCGTGGAAATAACTACCAATCCTAGCCAGTGCAGCTAAGGGCTCCACCGCTAGCGCGAACAAGAGAGGGGATAGTGCGCATCCCTGTCTAGTACCCCTGTGCACCTCATATCGATCCGATATCAGAGTTCCCACCCTCACTCTAGCGCCCGCCGATGCATAGAGCACTTTCGTCCATCGTATGTAACCCTCGCCTAGGCCGAACCTGTGCATTACTTTGTATAAATAGTTCCACTCTAGGCTATCGAAGGCCTTCTCTATGTCGATCGCCAGCACCATGGGGGCTCTCGCATTCGGTGGGGGCTCTGCTATGAACCGAAGTAACCTGCGGATGTTGTGCGAAGTGTTCCTGGTAGGAATGAAACCCGACTGGTCTGTATGGATCAGGTCTTACATGTGGGCTACCAGTCTAGTGGCCAGAATCGTACTTAGGATTTTATAGTCAGTTGTCAACATTGACAACGGCCGATATGAAGCCGGTTCAGCGCTGTCTCTTCGTGGTTTTAAGAGTGGGATCATGATCGCCTCGCGCATGGAGTGGGGTAACATGCCCTTCACTTTGGCTTCGGTATAAATTATCTGGAGTCTCAGGGCTAGTAGATCTATATATTTCCCGTAAAATTCTATGGGCAGTCCGTCCATTCCTGGCGTTTTATTACGCGCCATCCTTTTTATCGCTCCCCTGATTTCCGTCAATGTGATCGGTCCCCCGATGGCAGCAGCCTGTTCTTGGTCTAGGTGAGGCAGATGTACCTCAGTCAGTAGCGCTTCTATCGCCTCGTGGCGATCTCCCAGGCCCCTTCTATATAGTTGTTCATAATACACTCTAAAGCAATCTAAAATATCCGGTTGGGTAGTATAAACTTCGCCATCCGATCCTTTCAAGGACAGGATCGGAGTGTTGCCCCTGGTAGGGTTGGCGAGCCAGGCCAGGAGCGTCCCCGTTTTATCCCCTTCAGCTAGCGTTTTAGTCAGGTAAGTTTTATAATCAAAGCTACGAAGGCGCTCTACTTCTACTGCCACCGCCTCCCGCGCAGTACAGACCCTCTCTTGGAGTTCGGGGTGATTAGGCCGTTCTTTTTCTGCCCTTCTCAAGGTTTGCTCCGCTCTGTCTAAATCATCTAGCAATGTTCGTCGCGCGCCCGCAAACTTTCCTATGCAGTGCCCTCGTACCACCACCTTGAGCGCGACCCATTCCGCGGCTCTAGATGAAGCAGTACCCTCGTTCTCTGCAAAGTATTGGGAGATCCTATCCTCTAACGCTGCACGGAACGGTGGGTCGTCCAGCGTGTCAGGCCGAAGCCGCCACGTCGGGATCCGCGTAATACCGTTCATCCAATCCAGCGTCAGGAGCAGGGGGTTGTGGTCTGAAATCGTGCGTGTTAAATATTCAGTCCGGGCCACCATCGGCAACACCGGTGGAGAGCACAAGAAGGCATCCAATCGGACATGCAGGTCGTGTAAGCCAGAATAAAAGGAATAGTCCCTCTCAGTAGGATGTTGTATTCGCCATACATCCGTCAGGTCCCATTGCTGTCGCCAGTCTAATCTATGTTTCGCTAGTCTGTGTATTGGGGATGTATGCAGTGGTGGGTGTGATCTATCTAGTGTGATGTCTTCGATAGAATTAAAGTCCCCTCCCATCAGTAGTGGCCCGGTAAGGTAGGTAACCAATGACTTGGAGAGTCTAGTGGAGTATGCCGCTTGCTCTATATTTGGCGCATAAGTACTGCATAGTGCTATATGGCGGCCTCTGAGTAGTCCCTCAACTGCTACAAATCTCCCATCTGGATCTATAGTGTGCCTATTAAACTGGAAGGGAACCCCCGCCCGAATCCAAATTAGTGCTCCCCTAGCAAATGCTGAATATGAGGTGTAGAACAGTTGCCCCCTCCATCTCTTTTGCAGTGCTATACCTTCTTTCTTGGTGAGGTGGGTTTCTTGTAGAAAGGCTATGTGAATCCCCCTACGGACCAGGTAGGAGTGCACTTTGTATCTCTTCGCCATTGAGTTCAGCCCTCGCACATTCCAGGACACACATTTTAATGATCCCACATTATCCATTGTCTCGTTGCAGTCGGATTAAGCCCATTTCCGTTCGCGCCCAGACTACAGGTGTGACATCAACCCCACTTGCCCCAAACAAAACCCCAAAACTTCTTCTCTGAGCATTGGCTTTTCCCAGCTCAGACCCTTCCCCCTCCCCCCCAACTACGCCCTGAGAAACCCCAACCTCTCCAGGCCCCCCCCTCCCCAGAACAGGACCTAACCGCAAAAGAGTTATCTCCATCCAAACTGGAGAGCAACGTGCTCTCAATTCTTCGTATTCCGCAGTTTGTACTGCGGTGGCCTTATGGGCCTCTGGGTGCGTGTATTAGCTTTGTTACGTTCAGTTCGCTTACCCCATTCCCTCGCCCTGGGATGCGTATCAAGGCTTACGCAGTATAGTCTTACAGCTGCCTTGTTCAAGTGTTCGTGAGCGCCGGAGCAGCCATGGCAGTCCTTGTCAGATCTGTACGTTCCATGCTCAGATGCCGAAGATTTCTTCCGCCGTTTGCGGTGTAACCTTCGGGTCTTTTGTGCTGTCTTCTTCTGAAAATTCCGTCTCCGTGCCTGTTTTTGGTTCCTCTGAGTTCGAGTCCCTCTCCGTTAGTGTCGGCGTTGTGCCAGAAACCTTCTTCACTGCTTGCAGTGCCGCTTTCCGTTCTTCTTCCGTCTGAGAGTCCGTCGGTTTTTTTGAGTTTCGCCTGTACGTCCGTAGCCTCCTGGATTGTCGTGCCGGGTGCAGGTGAAGCTCTTCTTCCGCTCTGTGGCGAGCCCCGTCCGTCCCAGCCTTATAAGTTTCCCACCAGTCCCATGCCTCCGCAGATGTCATGAAGAATAAGGCCTTCCCATCTACTAGTATCCGCAGCTTGGCCGGGAATAACAGCGAGTATTGCAGCCCCTCCGTACGCAGTTCTTTTTTGATGGATAGGAAGGAGGCGCGTAGTTTTTGAGTCTCGAAGGTGTAATCCGGGAAGAGCGTGACATTTTTATTGTCGACCTGGAAGGGCCCCACGTCTCTTGCTCGCTGCAGCAGCCAGTCTCTGTCTTTGTAGTGGAGTAATTTGATTACCACCGGACGAGGGGGTAGACCCGGCTTTGGAGGTCTGGCCGGGACTCGATGTGCCCGTTCTATGGTGAAGAAGGGGGATAGGCCCTCCGGGGCCACCACAGTCCTCAACCATTCGTCTAGGTAGCCTGCCATGTTCGTCCCCTCCTTTTTCTCCGGAAGGCCTACTAAGCGTACATTATTCCGCCGACTGCGATTTTCGGCGTCTTCCGCCCGTTTCTCCAGTGCTTGTATGCGGTCCAGCGCTTCAGTTAGCCTCCCCATCGTCGCAGCATGTTCCGGCACGATGTCCTTCAGGGTGGCCTCCGCCTCCTTCACCCTGTCGGCCAATTTTCCGTGGTCTGCTCTTAGGAGGCCCAGCCCTGTCGATACCTGGGCAATATCACGGTGTAGGGCGTCTTTTGTGGCCGCGATAGCGTTGAGGATCTTGTCTTGCATCTGTTGCAGCTCCGATGGGGGTTGCTGAGTGTTCTCTGGAGTTTCCACGGTCGGGCCACCGTCTCCCTTCGGACCCCGCGGCTTCCCCATGTCGCTCTGGTAGGAACAGCTGGCTCCGACGAGGCAGTCGTTGGTCGCCGGGTCTCCCAGCAGGTGGCCAGTTCGCACTCCCCAGCCCTGTGCGCGTTGCTGAAAGGTGTTTCTCGTGTCGCGGAAGTTGTCAATTCCCTTCCGGCGGTGCCTGTCGGGGTTCTGCCGCGTCAGTGGTGCGTTCACCTTTTATAGGGAGCAGTAATGGTGTCTGTGGGCGTTCTTCCCAGCGATGGGGCTCAGTCGCGCCTGGATTCCTCTCTCCACTTAGTTCCCGGTCACCAATACTAGGCACCCCACCTCTAGGCACTCTACACTGCTGTCGTTGCCGTACGCCTCGACGGCTGCTGTGCTGGGTTCCTGGCTGTATTTTGTGCACAGCAGGGGGGGGGTTAGTAGGGTCTAAAACCGGGAGGTCAAGGTGTCGTGCCCAGGGTGGGCTACCCCTTCTCACTTCTGCCGTTTCTCCGGGTCCCGTACTGGGTAGTGCAGGGGTCCCACATCGGTGGCGTCACTAGCAGCTCGGAGCAGCCGTGTGGACCCTCATGGGTTGCCCCCCCCGGTGGGCTGCTTGGTGCGTAGTTCGAGGGTGCACCCCCGCGAAGCCGGGGCTCGGGCGCAACTGTCGCGGAGGAGGTGAGGCCCCCGCTTATCAGTGCTGTCTATGGCCAGTAAAGTCCGCAGCAGTAGGGCGCACTTATTGGGCAATTGAGCCCGGTTCCGGGACACACACAGCGTAGCACCCGGCTGGGTAGGGCTCCGCTAATGGCGCTGGCTGCGTCCGAGTAATCCAGGCGGATTCCCGGGCAATCTCCGCGCGCCGTCTCTGTTGCTCTCCTACCTTCAGGCCGAGAGACTGAGTCACTGACAGCAGATGGTTGGAGCGGCTCCCGCCACTCAGCAGCCCCGGATCAGGCTCCCCGCTGACTTCGCAGGTATTTCGGCTCGCCTCCGCCGTACTCGCATCTCCGGTCCCGCCGTGCACACTCACTGTGGGGTTCGGCTGATAGGGTTACAGGCCCCCCCAGCCGGGGTGTAGATTTCGGCCGCTCCGGGCCAGGACTCCGCCAGGCCACTCGGGCCCCGCCTCGCTGCTCACCAACCTCGGATCCGCCGGAGCGCTGAGTCAGGCCGAGGGCTGCACTCGCCCGTTCACTGGACGTCGGCCGTTGTCCGCCTGGGCACTGGAACAGATCTAGTGTTTACCAGCAGTCGTCGGAGATCTCTGCGCCGCCATTTCGTGTCACCCCGGCCCGGGCTCTTTATGACTCGATTCACCCTTTAGAGGCGTCCGGCCGGCTCGTCACTCGACCTGAATATGCACAGATGGTATTTATGGGATCGACCCGAGTTTCACGGGGATCCCTCTTCTGGTTCCGGATTCTTACAGGATTATCGGGCTGTGGGCGAGGAGCCTCGCTAGGCTGCGTCTGTTCCCATCGGCTGCTAGCCACGCCCCTCCAGAACATTAGGATCCTTGTAGCAAGTAGCAGCCCTTTTGCAACCAAGCAGGCTATAGGTTAGCAAAACAATAATGTAAGTGCAATGGTAGTTCTTCTATTAGGCTACAAATCCTCACAGTGTCTAAATTCAGAGCCCCTGTACTTATATTCAAAATGTCTTTGATGTGGAGGAAACTTCAAACAAACTTTAGAAGTGCACAACACCCCCAATCAATTTCCAGCCCTGACACCAGACACACCACAAGGGAGTGGAGACAGCATTGATATAGGACAGGCACAGCCTGATTCAGGTGTCAGTGACAACTCCTCCCACCACTCTATCTAAGGAAGAATCATCAGGATATGCAGGGTAAACCTCAGCTCCCTTTGTGACTGTCTAGAGTAAATGTACAAACAGGTGCCTGTAAGTCTAAACCAGATGTTGATTTGAGCTGAAAGGCACAAAGAGCCATTAGCAAACTCAAATGCCCACTTTTTAAAAGTGGTGTTTCAAAAATAGTAATGAAAAATCCACTTTCACCAATAAACAGGATTTATCACCACTATTCCAAACATAGATATACTACTCCTTCCAGATCAGAAATTACTACTGAACACCTATCGGGGAATTTCCAATGCAAACCTATGAAAGGAACAGGCTTCACAGCAGTGAGAAACCAAACAGGCTGTTTGTCACTACCAGGACATGCACAGAATGTAGGCACATATCCTACCTTTTACCTACACAGCTACCTGCCCACAGGGCGTACCTTAGGGGTGACCTATATGTGTTAAAAGGGGAGTTTCAGGCTCGGTAAGTAACTTGAAATGCCAAGCCACTGTGGCAGTAAATTGCGCACGCAGGCCTTGCACTGGCAGAGGCCTGACATTGGTTTGATAGGCTACTTGTGTGGGTGACGCAAGCAGTGATGCAGGCCAACTAGTTGCATTTAATTTACAGGCCCTGGGTATAAGTGGTATAAGAGATACCACTGTATAAGGAAAATTATATATTCCAAACAAGTGTGGACCAATCATGCTAAGTTTACAGAGGAGAGCATATGCACTTTAGCACTAATCAGCAGTGGTAACGTGCCCAGAGTCCTAAAGCCAACAAAAACAGGTTAGGAAAGATACAGGAGGAAGGCAAACAGTTTGGCGATAACCCTGGAAAAAGGGCCACGTCCAACAATTACCAGAATGAGGCAATCAGGGGAATTCCAAAAATAGCGCTTACATTTTTTTCTCTTTGAGAAAAGTATTTTCCATGACACGTCTTTCATTCATACTCTCCCCAGGTGAAAGTGTGTAATGTTAGTGTGCATTACCACACTTTCTTCTCATCTTGCAGCTGGGTTTTTGAGGTGCAAATGAGAAGTCCATGCGAGGCTAAGAACTGGATTAAAATGATGTGTGAATAACTTCAGTGATGTGTGGGCTAACAGCTCTAGCCCACCGAATCTCCAAGACCACGCCTCTAACCCCCTTCCACTCCAGAACGCCCCCTTTCCCCGATTTTGGGGACACGTATGACTGCACAGGCTTGACATACTTTACACTGGCTACTTCTACATTGTACCCTTTGTGAATCACCTCTAAGCTACCCATAAGTGACTTGCGACTTTTTCTGTAAGTAAGCCACGCGTCTGCACCACGCATGCAGCCTTGGTTTGGATGTCACACTGAAGCAGCACGCTGATTATGTGACAAATTAAATGCAATTTCCCCTGATATCAATTTAAAAAGGGCAAGTCCACAACAACAGCTATTTTTCTCGTGTAACTATATTAACGGGCATCTTGGTGATCTAATTAGAAGTGAAAGTCGTGGCATTTTACTAGCCTGCTGCATTCAGCAGTTGAGTGCCTGCTACAGGACGACACCGGCGCAGAATCAAGACACATTAGAGATCAGAGAACGCAAAGACTTGCTGTAAGCCTGTAAAAAGGCTCCAGAGCTGGGCGGATGAGCCGGATACAGAAATACAACCCAGCCCCTCATCTCCCTCCCAAGCCAGGATTTCGTTTGTTGCAACGAGTATGGTGTTTAAAACACATCTTCCTGCTATTGCTGTCTTGATGGCCTAGGGGAGCGCAGCAAATGAGTTGACCGATAGATTAGGAGCAGAAGAAAGGCCGAAAACGAATTTGAAACAAATCAGGCAAAAACGCACGCCCTCCAGAAAAGTGACAAAAGGTAAAAAGGTTTGCCAGAGTATAAAAGAAGACATGATAATGCTGCGCAGAGGCGCTCTGGAAACTAATTATCAATTATGCTTCTAATAAAAAGAAACTGACAGCACTTTAAATTTCACTTAGAACAGCAGCAGCATTCTTATTATATGTTATAGGAGTTAGAAGAAGAACTTGATTTAAGTATGATGCAAAGATGGTTCTCAAGCCTGTGGTACTGGTTAGAGTACTGACCCGAAGATGAATCTCTTCTGTTTTTTAATTTTGAACATAGCTAAGGTTATTATATGGCTTCACGTCAGCAAGGAGATACCCCTCCATTCGTGGGTTTTTCTTTTGCAAATCGTTGATTCCAGCAGTGCAGGTTAAATGGCATTAACTACAGTAAACCTGGAATACAATTCCCAGGATGCACCAGGTGGTTACTCTAAACCTGAGGAGTGGAGAACTGTCCTTAGTGTTATATTGGACAGCCAGATGCTTCCATGTCTCTCAGACATGGAATCAGTCAGATTACAAAGGTTTGATGAAGGAAGTCAAGAACTGGAGCTACTGCATCGTCATTGATTTGAATTCATATGGCAACCTTAATGATTTGGATTTATCGCACTTACTGCAGTCTTACAAGATATAAACTTGTTTTATATGTTGATAATAGTGATGGTACATCAGAGTCCTCATTTATGAGGCCGTGCGTCACTTTCTTAGGCACCAGCAGCGTAAAAAATGTGCCTTGTTGCACCATATTTACAAAGTGATGCATCTAGGTGGATGCGTCACTTTGTAAACCCCTGGGCTACATTATACCTACGCCAGGTATAATGTATGCAGGGGGGGCGTTCTGACTCAAGACAGGGTCATAGAAGTGACGCAGTGAAATCTATAAGATTTCACTGTGCCACTTCTAGGACACAAGGCTGCCCCATGTGAAAGGACACATTGCTGGAGTTGCGTCACTTTTGTGACACACTCCAACAATGCATCACTTTTGCGCCATAAAGATACATCAGAAATACTGCTGTATCTGTAACTCCTTGCGCCATGATGCGTCATACTGTAAATATTACTTTTTATTGGTGTCGCAAGGAGGGCGCAGGGAAAAGTGACGCATCGCTGTTTTCACACAGCGATGCGTCACTTTTCATAAATGAGGCCCCCTGAATTTTAGAATGCTTTGCGAATTAATGGTTTCACATATTTGCTTAGGTTAAAATGGACTCGACCACCTTCCAAATGTTATATGAACATAAAATAACTCTGTTTTAGAAGAAAAAAATGATGATGAATACGACATGAAGTACAAAGTATTTCTATATAATGTAAAACCATACGGCATGCATTCTGCATTGGGGGGAATACCACTGCTCCCGGAATTGGTGATATTGGTGTTGATGCAAATTTTATTCACAAACAAAAATGCTTTTATTAAGAATGTTGTTGGAACTGGTACTATCTGCGTGGTTGAGGCAATCCCTCACCCAGGCAGAATCTTTCACTCCCATCAGGGGCGGGGAATTACACACACACAGTGTATACCTGTGCTCTCCCTTGGGTAGCTTGGCGCTGAGCAGTCAGGATCAGCACTCACTCATGATAATACCTTGAGCATCACAAAAGAGACTTCAATAACGTTTGTATTCAATGCACAGATAATAATATAACATGAACATTGTATACTTCTGGGCATAAATCACATTTGGAATTATTTCTAGCAGTACTAGGTCCAGGCGGGCCTGAGGACATCTGCACAGTGGACACTTGGAAATATTCAATACTACACCCCCACAACCCCTTTCTGCAGGGCAATACATAGTCCACCCCACAATTATTATAAGTCAACACCACATAGTTAGACGGTGGATCCCGGTTCACAACCATATCAGAAATATGTACATATACAAAATTATACAACTTTTGAGCAGCACCACGGGCAGAGGCAATGCACGTAAAATCAATGTCAAACATAATGCTTTCTAACACAAAATCAATATACTTGGCAAACCGCCAGCCAGAGTTGTGAATCACAGATGGTTCACCTACTGTCATTTCCACACACACTCTCACTTGGCACTGCTACGTTTTACAACAGATACCAGACAGGACAGTACAGAACACGCTTGCACACACACCTCACCAAGCACCCTAATGCGGTGTGATGCAGCTTGGAGCGATATAAATTTGTCTTCAAACCCTACAAACAACTTTGTCTCACTAGGCCCATCTCATTATCAAACCCTCTGTCACTCTATAGTCTCAATTATTTCTCTGATTTCTGCAAACCATGGTCATCCGATGGATCTTTTTGTTGCACTGACAGGGACTGTAATACTAAGAAATGTGAGCAATTATTTTATGAGGACCTGGAATAAAATAATTGTTACCTCAAACCAAAACTGAACACCTTCTCAGCCACAGATACAAATGCCTTGAGACCAGAAATATGACCATTAGAAAGAGACAAAGTCGATAAAGATAATTCATGAAAAACATTTATCTAAAGCTCAGTATTTCATGGGCAAGCCAAGAAAATCCATTTATATTCAGATTTAATAACAAGATTATTATTAATAATAGCTACACAGCACCAAACAGAACATTATTAGACAGTTGGAAAATCCTCTGCGGAGAGAAACAGGATACATTTTGAGGTTCAGTTATTAATCATACAAACCAAGGCAAAGCTGAGCAGTTCAAGTTCGTCTGCAGTTAGATCTGGTCAAGTCTGATTTGTAGCACCATCTGCCACAGTCAGAGTCAGTTAACCTCTCAGCCGGAAGGTTATTTTTGCTGCACGCTTTACCAGCCGGCAAAATACAGGGTTGGAGATCGCAGTTAGAGATAGTCAGTTCATAAAATTCTAATCCACCCAGTGTGGATGGAAAGGGGCAATGGGAAAGATAATAGGGATCAAACGTCTCACCGATAGCATGCCAGACACGAAAGGAAAATGATAGCCAGCCCCCACTCCTCATCCGATGCGGCGATTATTCCTCAAATGTTCCAGGTTTGCACCCCTTACCGTATCCATTCCATCAGTCCCTGGGGTTCTCATACGTCACTCAAAGTAGCTCACTCATAGTGGGCTGTAGTGGGGTGATCAGTGAAACACACAAATCCAAGAGATTTAAGTAATCCTTTCTGAAAATGTCATTAAGTTTCCATTAAGTTCATTTGTTTTCCCATTTCGTCATTTCCACGGTAGTAGGTGGAGTTTTACTTTGCTTACAGTCCGTCCGTTCCCAGATGACTTACCTGGGTTTGCAACAATATTGTTACATTTCTATGGAATATGCTTCTTAGAAAGAAGTGAGTCCTTTGTTAGCAATGACAGAAATGAAACTCCACAGAAAGTTCTCATAGGGCTTTGGTGACTGCCTCACATGATTTTACATTAACGGAAAATACGAGAGGCATTTGAGGACTGCATGAAAATTTGAGATGAACCACTACCGGTTAATTCCGTAATAAATCACACATTTTCATATATACATTTCGATTCTCTCCATTAAAGCAGTTTTAGTTTCTTTCAGGTTCTACATCTCAATATTAGGTATTACACTTATTTTTCATAAGCATTGTTTGTATGTTATCATTTTCAAAGCAAATTATTAACGTGTCACTCTCAATACATGTGTTATTAGGTAGACGTCACAAAAAGCTCAGGTTTGCACTACATAAAATCTCTCTAGTTTGCATGGTTTTACGATTCAGTATGTATTCTCATGTTTTTTTGTCTTAGCAGGTTAACATGTCTTTTTCAGGAAATATTTGTCGTAATGATCTGTTACAGGTGAGAATTGATAAAGGCGGACATCAGATAATATCTATGCTCCATCAGTTGCCTCTGAAACCCAGCAGGTCAACTAGTAACATGCTGAAGACCCCATGACCTGAGCCTCCCGCTCCCTCCACCCGCCAACGTACCACAACTATCCTGCAACTGCCTGTTTGTTTGGAGAAGCTCCGTCCTCCTCCCAGGAACTAGGCGACACATGGCCAAAGTCTTTCTTTGTCAGGCTCCCAGGGAAGCAGGTGAAAGGTAGACAGCAAGGTCTATTGCAAGGCTCAAAAGCCACTTGATAAGTGTAACCACAGAATGTGGATCAGGAACATCCTTAGGGCAATAGTCTGTCACACCAAAGCGGTCCAAAAGGGCTTTTCATCACCAGCCCAGTTCTGCAAAGCACAGGGGGGTCACACAGCCTCTTGAAGCACTTCCGATCATTCTTGGGAGTGTTCCTCCAGCCCAGGCAATCACTCTCACTATCCAAGCCCTAGCCGGGCAATACTTTGTGGCACCACAATGTTGTCATGGTAGGCTGGTTTAGGAGAGGGCAGTTGGTCTGTCGCACTGAAGGACAGAAAGGGAGCAATCGAGTAATGAAGAATGAAGTAGGGAAGGGGGCCTCTCAGAAGGAAGAGGCACCCTGTCAGGTACACATTGATCAGAGTCACACCCAGGCAATCTAGGCACAACTTCTGTTGCACAATGATAAGGGTCTCACCAGATCATCACCTCCACACAAAGAAGAGTTGCAAAATCAGCACCTCCCTGGAGGGGGGCACAACATGTGGTGCACAGTGATATTGGTCACACTAGACAATCCAGGCACAATCTATGGTAGGCGAAGATATGAGTCACACCAGGCCATTCCAATCACACACAGAACAAAGAGTTGCAATTTCCGTACCTCCCTGGAAATGAGGCACAAGTCCGGTGCACACTGATATTGGTTGCACCAGACAGTTCCGGTCACACATACACACAGGCAGAAGTTTAGCAATACCTCATGAGGTAGAATGAAGCACTACTATGGTTACACCTCCCCCTCTGCGGGTTGCAACCTGTGAATCGGACACTGCACACAATGAGCATGTAGTCGGCGTGTCGTACGAGAGAGATGCAGTACGATCAACGAAGCAGGCCATGTGGGTGATGCAATTGGTGAATACACTTACCACCAACAAGAAACACATTTGTGGCAGGGTCCCCACAATGAGGGGGCCTCATGCGTTAGATGCAGGCAAGACTTTGGGGCTATGGACCAGGTGAGCCAGTCTCCAGGAACAATCCTTCGGCCCAAGCTCACACCATGCTACCAGTTAGAATCCAGCAGACAATGCGGGCACTTGAGAGGGCACTGCTCTCAAGTGTCCCAGGTAGATGGTGTAGCTCCCTCGTAGGTGATCTCTGATGTCCTTGAGATCTCAGAGAGAACAGGGAGCAAGTGCAACAAGCCCTTGGAGAGCACACTTCAGGGTGCCACACCACACCCAGATTTGGACCAGGCCAGCCACTGTTTAGGAAGGGCACGTGGTCCTTTTCAATGGCAGTAATCCTCCTTCTGCACAACAGAGTCCCCTGGCAATGTGCACCACATAATCCACATTCTCTAGTCCTATGTCACTACAAGCGTACCTCACCCCTTGCTGAAGTGTGGCACCAGTAGTTATACACTCAGTGGTGGGTCAAAGGGTCTCCCTTCAAACCATTGATGCCCCCCACAAAATGACAGTCCTGTCTGCCATGAGGCCATGGAATGCAGCTCCTAATCTTTAGTGTGGCCATGATTTGGTTCAAGAGGCCAAGTGTCAAAATATCTCCCTACAATCTCTCCTATAGGCGTGCAAATGGCAGAGGTCTGTCGTTCCAGTTGTAAGCCCAGTATTTTATAGATGTGCTGGGGAATGCCCAGATGTGCATCCCCAACCTCTAGTGTGGACTGGAGCCAGGCACACAAAAGAGTGGTAGAGCAAAGAAGTACCCAGGCTCTAGTAGTGGCATTTCTAGGGGAATCATGACAAAGCCACCTATACCACTGGAAAGTGTTTATCACTGCAAATTGGAAACATGATAAGGCTGCGTCACTGCATTTTATAGTTGCAGCTCAATGTACCAGTCTTCACTGGCAGACTGAACACATATTTGGAGACACCATCAGTGCCAGTGTGCCCACCAGCCCGCATTAGCAAGCTGGACACAGGTTTATGTACACCATCAGGGCAACACGCCCAGCAGTCTGAACTAGAGAGCTGGCCACATATTTAGAAATACCAGTGGTTCAACAATCATCCCAGTCAGCAATGGCAGACTGCACACTTATTTGGAAAAACCAGTGGTGCAACACAAACCACATTCAGCATTGGCAAACTGCACCCGTGTTTGGAAAATCAAGCGGTGCAACACGCACCCCAGTTGGCAATGGCACACCGCACATGTATGTGAAAATACCAGTAGTGCCACATGCAGCCCAGTTTGCAAGGGCAAATGTGATATCTATTTAGGAATACCAGAGGTGCAGCCCGCATAACAGTCTGCAATGGCAGGCTGATCACGTATGCAGAAGCACCAGGGGTGCAAAGCATAACTCCAGACTGCAATGGCAGTCTTGACACTTATTCAGAAACACTATTCGGGTAACATGCACACCAGCCTGCCCTGACAGGCTGCCAATGCATGTATAAACCACCATCAGAATTAATGTGCACATCAGCCTGCAGTGGCGAGCTGCGCACATGTTGGACTGGACACGCACCTAGTGGCACCATTGGTGCAAGTGCGCACCCCAGCCTGAAATGGGCGGCTGAAGACTTGTTCTACAACATCACATGTGCCAGTACGCACACCGGCCCACAATGGCTGGCTGGGCACCAGGTTACCACCACCCTACATGTGAGTGCAACTTTCATGCTGCCTTGACAGTGGAAAAGTGCCCCAGGACCAAAAGCCATAATAAGGGTATCAGACACATACTGGAGGTGTCCCTTATGGGGTGAGCTGTCCCCCTAGGTAGGGAAATCCACATGGGGGTTCATCCCTACCCGGGCAGGGCACCTGCAGCTGTACCTGGCCCCCTTACCTACCCTGTTGCGATGGTAGAGAACAGCCATCACAGGGTTGGCCATGAAGTAAGCCAGGCATTCCTAAGCATGAGACATTTTTGGGTAGACTCTTCTGGGGGTGGCATCATCATTGCTACATCCCTCCATCAGCCCATGCTGCCCTTGCCTGGGGTACGCGGTGCATCCTTTTACCCGGCCCTTACAGGTACGACACCTAAACCAATCAAGTCATTACCCTGTTCTGGCAAGTGTAGGAAGGGTGCACACACTTTTCCACTGCAGTACAGTGGGAAAGCGCCCAGAGCCCTAAGGTCAGGAGAAGAGAGTGGCAAAAAACAGGAGGACAAAAGCAAAAAGGTTTGGGTAAATATCCCTAAGAAGGCCATGTCAAACAAATGTGCAAAGCTTACATTTAAGTGAAACATATACTAAATGCGAAATTCATAGTAGATAATTATACTTGAATACTATAGGCCAGCAAATAAATAAAAATGCTGATTTAAGTTAGCCTGTCAATGCCTTGTTAACTGAAACATAATGCATTAACACTGAAAGGCCTGTTGTTCACACTGCATACAATGTTTTTCTCCTTGTTACAGATGTAATTTTCTCAAAGCCTTTTGTGAGCAAGTGAACAGACACTTGTTTTGTAGTTGACAACTGATAGTGAGTTCTCACCGGGAGGAGAGAAGGCAACAAGAAGAATGAGTCACGAGGAGAACAGTCTGGATCACAAAATACAAATAAAGTAACTTTTCGAGGTTTAATGACTAAAGACCATTGTGCCAGTCTGAGAAAATGGCGAGGTTGCTTCTTCTGAAATGTTATTGGAGGACTCGGGAGATAAAATAAAATAATGCTGCAATATAAAATTCTGTGTGTTTATATTAATGTGTGTTCCCAGAGTAGAGTAGTATTCCTTTCCCGACACTCTGGCTGGAGTCTCACCTGTGAGTTTCTTAGACTTCTCTACATGAGATGTTATTTAGCCTATTTCTTTTATGTCTGCTTGTTTATGACTTTGAATATGTTCCTGTCTGACCTCCAAAGGCTTTATGCTTATGCATTTATTCTCACATCAGTACTCTTCATAGGTATCTGAACTGACACCTTATTCCATTGTATTTCCATGTAATATAGAATAAGAAATTTCCTTTATGGAACACAGTTACTGCATTCCAACCATAACTACTATTATTCTGACTAATGTATTATTTTACCTTATATTGAAATATCAATTATTGGACTACATTCATTTTTAATACAGATGCCTTAAAGATTTATCCTTACTGAATAAAATTGAAATGCCTGACACATTGAACATTAAAACTTTTGAACTCATACAAAACTCTTTTTATTGACTCTACTAAAAGTCAGTCATTAATGATTTACTGTTATGTAGATGATTGCTCCTTATTCCTCCTTGTCGATGAACAAAGGCCCACATGATCAGTGACCGGTTATTTAATGATTACACACAAAGATTGAGATATAGAAAACCCTGCTTCCTCATCAGTGATCTACTGGGAATACGGATAACACTGGGATGCAGGAATACCAAGGTATTCTGGCTTTGCTCTTGAATAGCCCTGGAGATATGTGTAATAATTTCAGGAACTGGGATTACCTTTCCTAGCCAGTTTCCTGCTTTGATATTTCACCAGCTTTTATCTAGTGGATTGTCCTGACTCCCAGAGAGAAACTAGGGGATGTGGCAATACAAATGTTAATCTGCACCCAGAAAAGACGTTTCAAAACAGCTTTGCGTATTCACTGCACAGAAACAGAAAACAGGAAACCATTTAAAGCAGGTGTATTTCAGAATTTTGCCTGGCATACTGAAGTAAACATTTGGATTTTTTAAATTATTTCTTTTTTTCTCAAAGAAAATCACTCACACAATTAAAAAATCTGTTTTTGTAAATGGAAGGATCAATATGACTTCTTTCACTTTCCTCTTGGAAAATTGTCAAAGTCCTATTATTTCCAAACCCTTCCAAAGTGGACTTGTTCAAGGGAAAAATTATCCCCTTTGAGGGAAAATAAATTAAAGAATTCAAACAGTACTTTGGGAAGTTGTGGGTTCTCTGCTTAGGATTTGTAGGAGGGTCTGGAGCCAAAATGCTTTTTTTAAAAATCATACCCATCGAGCAAGAAAAATATACACCAGGTTCAAGATTACCAATGGGTGTGCATCACTAAATTGTGCTTGATTGCACAGAAATATGGTGAGCCAAGCAGAAGTATGGACCAAGCGCCTCAAACAAAAGTATGCACATTTACATTCATTGTCTTAGTCATAGAACCCAGCAGGATGCAAGGGGGGGTCTGTACTAATTAGTTGAGCACGTTCCCACAATGCAAACAACACTTAATTTTTGCCGGGGGTTTGTGTGTACCAGTGCTACTTTTTAGGGCCTGTACTTATTTGTTACTAGGCATAATGGAAGATAGTTAAAGGCAGAAAGGAAAGAAAGAAAAAGGAAGAATATATAGGCAGTGATAAAAAAAGAACCTGCAAGAGTGAGGTAAGGGGACAGGAAATGTAGGGAGATGAAAGAAAGAGGCATGGGGTCGAATCAAGACTTGGCAGCATTGGTATTCAGCAATCCCAACAATTAGCAATACTGTTGGCGGGCTCCTAAGAAAATGTTGGGGCCCCTGCACTTTCTTCCTAACAAATAGGAACTGCAAATGAAGATTAGCAGCTTAGATTTTCAGATTTTCAACAGAAGTCCTAAATTGACGAATGGCTGAGTGCAACTTTTGCAGACTTTCAGAATTGACTGTTTAAAATCAAATCATGCATGTGCTGCCATTGCATCGTAACTTACCTGCAAACTTTTCTGAGGTCTTGGTTACTGGCAGCTTTACCTTTCTGTAGACAGGTGGTTCCAATAGATACACTTATACTTTGAGTGGACTTTGGGTCAGCCCCACGCTCATGATTGGATGGCTTTATTGTTTGCCTCAGTCATCAGCTGTACATTCATGGGCTTTCCTTCCTATTCTTGTACTTGTCCCCCCCCCCCATGAGCCTTTTGGTATCACAGTGCTCTAATTGACGCCTCCTGCGTAATTCTGGAGGGGAGTCTTTTATTTTATTTTATATACAGCACTCAATTGGAGTGTATTTGTTTCCTTGCTCTCTCTCTGAGTTCCCCTTGTACTCTTTTCATTCCATCCTCCCCTGCTCCCTAGCCTCCCCACCCCTTGATACATGTGCCCCTATCATTCCCCCACCTCTCTCCTCTTCTACCCAAAACTCCCTGCCTAGTTCTTGTTCTACGCCCTGTGCGTTTGAGGGCTCAGCAGCAGCAAACCACTGGTATGCTGCTTCCAAGCACACTTCTTTTTTATTCTACATATTGAATTACCATTCTAACATGCCCATCAGCCATCTTGGAATAGTAAGCTATAAATGGGCACCTGCTTCATGGTGCATGCACTTACTATGATGCATGCATGCGCATATGTCACGATGCATGCATGTTCATTGCCAGCTATATTGGAATGGGTTTGCCCAAGCAATTGGAAAAAAAACATTGGCAAAGAAAAATAGCCTGGTCTTTTAGAGCCAAGACAATTAACTGTGCCAATGCTTATTAGTATTAGAGGTGAACAGAGCTTGTTTAATTTGACTCTGTGTTACATAAAAACTCTTTGAGATTCTGTGAAGTTCTGCCAACGGCACGTCATAAGGGCATTTATTGCTGAAAAATCAGCACAAATGGCACCATGCTGTGCAACAGAGGGCGTAGACAATGTAGTTGATTTTGCTACCTCTCGAGTAGATTTTCTACTCGAGCTGAAGCCTTCTGACCGCGAACGATTGGGACACCCGCAACCTTCAGTGACCACCTGTGTTAGAAAAATGTCTCCAGATGTCCTACTAGCAGTCGAAAATTACACTAGGGGATGACAAATCTAGCTCACGCTCGAACACTTGCACTCCGGAGCCTGATGTGAGAAACAATTCTGCTGTGTGGCAATTGGTAGAATTTGGCCAGAACTCTGCGTTACAAGATTAACTCAGAGTCGCAAAAAAATCCACCAATTCCATGGGAGGATAAGAATATTCCACCCACTCCTAGTTAGTATTCTCTCTCATGCTGTTGTGGAAATAGTTTTCATTTTTAGTAAAAGGAAGGAAAAGATGCTTACTTCACATTGCAGAGAGACCCCCAAAATTGCAAAGACTGCACTGTACTTAAACGATATGGTAAGGTTTTGTTAGCTATCTATGCACATAACACACTGCATGATTTTATTAGTTGTAGCTGGAGAGTCTATACACTCTACAGACAATTATGCCTGTCAATGAACTAGTCTTTGATAAGTGGATCATCTCTCCTGAGAGAGAAGAACAGAATTTGTAAAGGGGGAATTCTCTACCTACATGTCACAGAGTTGTAGCCCATGATGCTAGCCTCACCCGCTAACAATGTGGGATCCCATGGCCCCACACCCTTCCAATATTGGATATCATGGGCCGAATGGGGATTTGAGGGTCATCCTCGATGGCCTGATGGCTCTACTGACAAACAGTGGCATGCAATTGGTTATGATGTCAACAGTCCTGCCAAGTTTCCCAGGTTCATGCATGACTAGCTGCTCTGTTCCAGGTTTTTCCTTTGCATTCTGGGACTTGCAATTTTGTCTATTTCATTATAAACCCAAGACCACAAGTCAATTCATGGTGGACTTTGTAAACTTGGCACTTATGCATCAGTCATCACAGTGGTCCTGTGGTGCCTTTAATGGAGCCTGCTGCATCTTTGCAGTAGCCCCCCTCAGGCCTTCACCTTGGTCCAAAAGAGTTTGTACCAGGACTACATATATTCTCTGCTTTACCTACCCAAATCATTGGAAAATCCACAGAATGTACAACCAAACTTAAGAAGCAGAGTCATGTGAGCATACATTCTGATCTCCCTGAAATGATCATATGGTAAAACAGCCCTGGAGAAAAATTGTTAAAGCTGTTGATTTTACATACAGATTCCCAGTTCTGCTTAAATGAGGAATAATATGTAGTTTTAATTTTACTGCAAGGGTTTACTCCTCCGAACTAAAAAAATCGTATTCCGGACATTTTATCTTGGATCAAATTTCGTTAGGTCTAAGAATTATCTGCCAAAAACTGCAGCAGGAGAAGTTGACAGTTCATGCACTGTTTATGTTTGACTCATAATGTCGCATGGGCCCAAACAGCCATTTCTACCAGATTTGACAGTGTCGTCTACATTTGGAAGGATCTCAGATATCGGAAGCCCGTGTCCAGTCCTGAGCCATTCATATACATTTGCTGTTTTGTTTAAAATGTGAAATAGTGTTGTGGGTATCTCATTCAGGCTTCCCGTCTGCTCAACCCAATCTACAAAATAGGCAGGCTTCAGAGTGAAGCTAAATTTCTACTTAGATCTAAAAGGGTTTCCAGCGAAGGTTGGCTAAGCCTGTGATATTTTTCAAAGTTTGGAGACTTAAGTCTCCAAGTGTTCAGAGTCATTCAAGCAACTTTTTGTTAATTTCCCATGGTCGCTAACCAAAAATGTAACCACATGCAATGAATACTAGTGACTTATTCTAGTGGTCTTGCTTGGGTCTAGACACACAGCTGCTGGACATGTCATGTAAGCAGCTTTTTGCTTGTCCACAGGTAGGTATGTCTGGCACAAAACAAAACTTTCCAAGTTGTTTTTTTACAATTAGTTAGATGTCTTAATATTCTCAAGTGTATTTCCAACATGAAACCTGTTGATGGAAACCGTTTAGCTCGTATTACTTGATTGTTGGCTTATACGGGGCAATTTTGTACATGCTGTGGCAACGTCTAACGCCTCTAAATATTTCTTAAATGGAAGTCACATTATCTGCATGATGGAACCAATTAACAAAGGCATTTATGAGTAGGTAAAGTCCTCCCACAGGAGTGACTACTTCTCATACTCAAAAATGGCTATCTGAAGTTGCCCTGAAATGTCCAACTCCCTATTAGAAAATCTGCAAAGAAAACACAGTGTTTTTCATTTGTTCGAATTCCGGAAGTAGTTCGGTTCTGGGGCCAATATTCAAAGACATTTATCAGTATGTGAAGTAGTACCACAGGGGAAATACATACGAATTTGTATATATGATGATGGACTAACTAATGGTAGCAGTTGGATGTAATGGACAAAGAAGATGTCAGCTGCCTCTGTATTACATATAAATATTGGGATGACACACCCCTTCTTTCAGACTTTCTGGAACAGTAGTTATTTTCAAATGAGCCCAACGTTGAACATTCTAGAAATCTTTCAGCAGCGTAGAATTTCATAACTGGTCCTAGGGTTACTTGAGAATTCCATTAAAGTCTGCAATTTGTTCTAATTTAGTAGTAGGCCTGCCATAACAATATTTGGACTATTTTTCCTTGCCTTTTCACTGCTAAACCAGCTCAGTGGGCTGATCACTGCTTCATTTCTCGACATGAATGGCTCAGCTTTTCATCCTTTCGAAAGCAATTGATTCACCATCAAGGAGTTGGGCCATAGTGGTGTGTACTGTGTAAACGTCCTTGTCAGTATCAATTAATAAAACAATGGGTAATGCCAACACACTTTTTTGTAGACAATCATATGCTCAGTCACTATCGCTTTTACGAAGGCTTTGAAGGCCTAGCTGTTTTAGGAAATTCCTCCTGCTAGGTAGTGCAGCGCCTAGATACTCCTTCGGGAGTCATTTGTGCGCTATATTAACCCCTTCGCTGCGGCTCGATTTTACCGCTGTGCGGTAAACAAAAGAACAGGGCGGGGCCATGACGAACCCCAGCCGTCATCAGCACACGCCCACTGCGGTTCGTCACCAGCATGGGAGGGGTTAAATGTCTATATTATTATTATTATTATTATTATAGACTTGCAATTATGCATGAGTATAAAGTGATTAAATAAAAACAAAATCTCTCTCACATAGACACACACACACACACTTTTGTTTTAATACTTGGCATTCAGCACTAGAAGTACCAGAAGTAAGTTGCTTAGGCAACATCACACATGTGGCCTACATTAACACATTTGACAGTTTGTAAAAAAAACAATTTACATTTGCACAAAGCACATCGCATTCTTTTTCCAACACAGGGACTATTGACCGTAATGTAAAGGCTCAGGTTGTTGAGCCCTGCCACCTTAATTATTTGCTCACAAATCACTGACGTGCATTGCCAGTCATGTTTAGGAATTGCTTGACAATTGCATGTTAGCAAAGAAATGAAGCAGAAAGCAATTACCATGCGAGCGCTTCACAGACCACCTCACACTTCTAAATCTATTTATTATACCCGTGCCAGCTTTTAATACGAAATCATAGCTTCTTCTGAACTAAACAAAATCCTCCTGATAACAGCGAGCCCGCCATCAACCTCCCTACTGTAAACAACAGAACATCACCATGCAAAAAGCTGCAGGAAGGCCTGGAACTAGAGACCAAGGGGCATATTACCAAGCAATAGCGATAATTATCGCTATTGCTTGGTTAGAGACAAACATTTACCGCTGAGCTGCGGCGATTTTTACTGCAAATAAACCTTGGTATTACCAAGGTTTATCGCAAATGCGATAAAAATCGCCGCAATGCATGAATATCGCTGAAAAGTCAGCGATATTCATACATTACCGAGCTAATGAACTTAGCCATGTTATCCACCTCCCATTGGATAACATGGCTAAGAACTGCTCAGGGCAGGTGTTAGCTTTCGGAGATATTCGCGGTTAGCGCGAATATCTCCAAAAGTTGGAAATAGGAGATAGCGATGTTAGCGACTGTTTTCAGTCTCTAACATCTTGGCACGCCCACTTTGCATGTCATTAGTGATAAATATCACTGACATGCAAAGTGGGGCCCAAGATGGTCGCTATCTCCTACTAGCTGTCGCTAACTGGTGTTAGCGACAGCTAGGTAATAGGGAGATAATTTTATCTCCGCTTTCTTAGCTTTTAAAGCCAAAAAAGCGGAGATAAACCCCCTTGATAATATGCCCCGTAATTGTTGAAGTGACAGAACACAACTTAACTCCAATCCAGGCATCCTTGACCTTTACCCACTGTTAATAATTCGTCTGTAGCATAACACATAATCAAATTATTGTATTAATTTATTTATTTAAAATAAGACACACCACCCTAGGTGTCGGGTGTTTGCTATTCATTGATTGGTCCTGTTGAATTTGATTTTTTAAAACCCTTTTTCACAAAATGTAAATGCCATCCAGTCTAAGTTCTTAATTTCGCATGGAATATGAATAAAAGATGAACCCGAAGATTAAAATGTATGCTATATATATTTTAATAACGAAATTGCATTTTTAGTACTGTGTTATTTCTAAAGCAATGCCAGAGTTTGAAAATTGCAATGCAGGAGCGTACCATTCCTTAAAAGAACACACTGGTGGAACAGAACACTTTAGGACCGCCTCCAAGCAAAGACAAAAAACATCCAAGGCCGAGATGAAGATGTGTAAGAAAGTGGGTTATTAGCTGCAAAGGATGCGAACCTTTCACAAGTTGTCTTTACTGGAAACCAAGTACCCCTTTGTAGCACTTGGCTCTCTCAGGGGGATGTACCATGTTACAACGCATACCATTACAACTACCTACTGTTACAACGCGACCATTACAACGCATACCATTACAACGCATAGCGCTTTGAGGTGCTGGATAGTGGTAAGTATAATTTACTATTCTAACTCCAGTCCCCGTGGACCCTAGGGAAGGTGTTGGATAGTAAATTATACTTATTCCCTATCCTAGAGCGCCCCCCAGCGCAATGCGTTGTAATGGTATGCGTTGTAAAAGTAGCGTTGTAACAGTATTGCGTTGTAAGAAATGCGTTGTAACAGGTGTATACCCTCTCAGGGCATCAAGGCGGAGCAGTACAAGCCCTACTCAGGGGAGGTGGAGTGGGATAGTATCTCAGTTCACTGGTACATAACAATCAACACTAAGTAAATCATGGTCCAGTCTGGCATTTTTCATATAAAATGGAAAAATACTTTATTACACCCCCCACACACACTTCTAAATAATAACCAATAATTTACAAATATATTCCAGGTGGTGGGCTAACTGGCATAAGTCTCTCTAGCATAATTACTCATAATTGCAGCAAAATTACTTGTAATTATGCGTAATTACATGAGAAGTGTAATATACCATTTAGCACTATTTTCTTAGTGAGAAATGCGCTCTTGCATCCAAAGTTGGTCAGAGGATGCATGTTCTGCTAAGAAGTTAGCACTAAGTGCTACAGGACATAAACAGCAGTAGCCAGCATCCACTCACTCTCTTTTAGTTAATTGTTCCTGTGCTCCTGCACCAGGATTTTTGCCCCAAATTACTCTTAATTGCTCAAACTGGCGTAATCATGTGATTATGATAATTTTGCATCACAAGAGTAATGAATAATTACTAAAATTACTCAGATTACTCCAGCACATTTTAGATTTCACCCAGGCCTAAAATATACAAGTATGTAGATGGAAATACCCTTGGTGACACCCCCAAAATAGTTCCCAGCACAGCAAGCATGGCGCCCTACTTTGACAATCAATCCCACCTGTACCAGACATCATATAAGGAACTGCAGCTATCAAACAAGCATTGGTAATGCTTTGGTTTCACCTATGTAATGAATAAAGAGCTTTTTTCATCAATCATCATCAGGGAGAAGGAAAGGGCTCCCTGACAGATAGCAGAAGAATGGGGAGGATGTGTCGCAGTGGCCAGAGCTGCTGGCTCCAGAGCTGGGGATCCCGGTTAGAGTCTCAATGGCCCTGCACAACATCCTGTGATTCTATGCAAATCACTTAATCTCTCTGGGTGATACATTGTTATATAAATATGCTGCAAGAGTAAAGGGCTAAACTTTATGAAAATATAGTTCTACCAAAGTACATGTTAACACAATTTTGGTGGCGGGAAACTGATAAGAGAAGCAGATGAGGAACGAGCATTGGTAAATGCAGGAAAATATGCTACAGCCAATAGAAATGGAGGAAAGGGAAGTGGCACATGCAGAAACCAATGAGAAGCCAGGAAAGAGAGGAGGCGGGATGTAAGTCCCTTTTAAGTTTATATTAAAAACAATAGATTTCTCAAGCACAGCACACGCACTGTGCAGGTGAAACTTAAAAAGGCAGGCTTGCTGGCTTTGTCAGGGTGTCAACACATTAATAGAAAACAAAAATAGATCACACAAAATGTATATAACACCATTGAAATCACTATCTTTAAATAATCTTCATTAAAGCATATTACATTTCACTTTCAATATCATCATTGACAATAAAACATTCATCAAATTCAATGTGTACAAAAGTGTTTCTTTTACTTTCAAATTGCTGTAAATGCAGCTGTAGGATTTCCCGCGCCCCAGAGCCTATGTACAAAATGCTTAAGCTCCAGGTGGGCTTTAAAACATTGTAAACCTGTCCCAGGGTCCTGTGGGTGGACTGCTTAGAACAATTATTGTTGGGATGCTGCACCTCTAGAGGCCCCCAAACACCTTGGATGTTGGTGGTGCCCCACCCTTCCTGTGACACAAGAGAGGATACAATATGGAGATTGTAAGCCATGGAAACCGTTGATAGAGTGCTCCTTGGCCCCAGCAGTGAAATCTTTGAGATGCTTGTCGCTTTTCAAGCTGCATTGTTTTTGCTTTAAAATGTGGCCTCATGCCATATACCTCAAGTTCTCTTGTTTCTATGTTTAGGGGGCCTGTGTACCTCTGTCTCTTTGATGGGGAAGCCGTAGTACACCACTCTCATGCTGTCCGGCCAACTCTCTGACTAGCTGACACACCTCTTGTGCTGTTGCGGAAGACATAATGTTTTCTCTCCTGCCTGCATTCTCGCAAGTGGGCAGGGGTGTGGTATGTGCCTCACCTCCACAGACAAAGGCACAGAGAATGAGGGACGCACACCCCAATCAAGGAGTGTGGTGGGCTTATCTGTTGTATTCTGCTCCGAAAAAAGGGAACCCCAGGACGGCTTTCCCCTTGCATAGTGCAAGAGGAAGTTGTTTGTGTATGGGGCCAAAGGTTGCTCTGTGGCAGTGGCTGCATGCATGCCCCTTCCCATTAAAGTTAATAAGAATGAGGGTGTGCCAACCTCTGAGGGCATGGTCCTTCTCTGGGAAATTAGAACAAAAAGTAGCAAAGTGCTTAGTTTTTCTGCCCAGTACCCAGGGGGTTGTGAGCTTCTCCAGTTGGGTTATCTTGCCCGTTAGATTTGCATAATTATTTTGTTAATTTCCTACTAACCACTAGGCATACTTTTCTCATGTCTTCTGGCCTCTAATCTTTAATTTTCTTCCTGAATTTGGGTTGTTGCTGCATCTCCTGGAACTGTTCTCTCTCTGAACTCCTGGCACTTGTCTTCCTCCTGGGGCATCCTCAGCAATTCCTTGACAGCCCACAAGCAGAACACCCTCCCTGCTGCAGTCTATAGGTCCAATGGCTTTGGCTGAATTGAAAGACATGTGTGTCAGTAGCAGAGTCAGTGTCCCCCCTCCCGATTGGGTAACTCAGCAGCAGGGTCAGTCCACAAACAAATTAGGAGACCCTTTAGGACTCCCGCATGCAGGTCCCTCCCCTTACTGTCCTTCAAAGGATATAAGGGGACCAGCACCACTGGCCCTGGTGATACACTCTCAGTCCCTGGGTACCAGTTGGAGTCCTTCAGTCTATCCTTGTAGTGGAGCCAGGTGTCTTCTCATTTCAGCTGAATGTCCATCCAGCACCATCACTCTCAGGTTTGATGAGTTCTCAACAGTCTTTTCCTTGAACTGGAGTTTTTAAGTGGAGGTGGAAAGTTCTGGATGGTAGGCAACTCTGCCCAATCTTAGGGTGACACATCATCATCACACTCCTGCCTGAACCCTCGAGCACAACATTCTGGTGACATTTGAATATGGCAGCTTGAAATGATTTATGGAATGACCTTGCCTGGGATCCTTAGCCCCATCAACAACTGATACAGTTGCCTGACCCCTTCCCTCCATAAATCCAAAGGGGACTCCTTTCTGTGTTCAGTTCCAGAGGTATGGCCTTCCACCTTTGTTTCTTTTGACTTGGGCTTGACCAGGCCAGGCCAGGTACAGTGTGAAATGTTATTTAGCACATGTAGATTTCATCTATACCCCATTATTTCCAAGAAAAATGACCAAGCACTGTGAAATTGTTTCATTGTGTGTGGAGGTCTTTCATCCTCCAGTAGAGAAAATGACTTGGACCAGTAGGCGGGACCAAGACCTGGAATCTGCTTAGGAACTGAGCCACAAAAATATGTCAATTTTTAAATTGCCATAAGGAGTGAAGGTATGATGAACGTGACAGTGGATCTGCACTCAGGGTACATGATTTCCTTAATATTGATATCTGACTGGTATCTCTCGGCCTACAAAGGACTTAACTGTGCTGTGGTGCAGATTTAATCCCTAATTTAAAGCACACAGACTTTTCAGTAATCATGACAGATGTATATTAGGAATGCCAACTCACATTATGAGATCTAGACCGGATCAGCATTAACCCCTGAAGGGTGCATTCTGCGACAGGCTACATGTGTGCAGATACTAGGGTCAGCTAGTCAGTAGTGTCACACACAGAGCCGGACACACATGTAATATAATCACCTTTAATAAGGCCAGAGCCTCTTACCATAGCTGCAGAGCACCTTATCATAAAAGGCAGACACTGTTGGTTATCACTCTAAGTCAATTTCGACAGAATTTACTATGAGTGAAACTCGGTAAGAGTCACTCAAAGTAAAAGTCTAAAGGGTAGTTAAAAAGCAAAAAATCTATGGGAATTTACTTTGCAGAACACATTTCCCGCGACATGGTTTTACCAAGTATGATGATAAAAGGCCATGCTCCCAGTAGCAGCAGCAGAACTACCTGCCATCACTAGGAGGCCATGGAGGACTCATAACTCAGCATTCAAACCCTCCCTCACAACTACATGCTAAGCCCTCTGTCACTGTCCTCCTCACCATTAAATGCATATGTGTAGTGGCAAACTCACAAGATGAGATTTGAACATCCTAAGCACTAAAGCAGATCCCACATGTGCCATTCTGCATGCAGATACCTTTCTCCATCCCAACCATAAACAAGTAATGATTAAGCTTAAATTTTCTGTTGTTCCCTAGCTTCATGATATACCAAATACAGCAATGTCAGTCATGATAAAACCACAACCTTGGTCATTAAGCACAAGCTCTTTCCGAGTACTAGCGGCAAATTGGTGGAACTCTCTCCCGGCACATGTTCGGGCTATGGACAATCTTCTTCAGTTCAGACGGGCCATTAACCTCATAGCTGCTATGGAACGTCCAGCTCCAGTGCTGGACATTCCATTGCGCAGGTGAGGTTCGAACGTTCAAGGGCCGACGGCAGCACTACGGAGGTAGTGGTGCCGTCGGCCGCAGAACGTGCGTAGCACCTAAGGGGTTAAAACCATTTTATTTGTTTAGCTCCCTTGCTGTGTTCTTTGGTCCCTCTGCTATTTCGTGGTGTTGTGTTGTGCTGATCTTGTCAAAGCGCCAGGACGCCCCTTAGCTGGGGCAGCTGTGCGCGATACAAATAAAAATAACATAACATAACAAGGAGTAGTGGCTGATGCAGCACCTAAAGCGTACATGACTCTTTGGTTGGCCGTCTTGGGCTATCAAAACAGTCATGCACACTTTGCGTGTTCTCCACCCAGGCTGTATTCTAGCCTGCTTAGAGAACATGCTCAGGCCTCCACTCCCTTCCTGAGCACCAAACCATGGCACTCAGACCAATCACAACACTCCAATCAGCAGCGTTGTGACTGGTCAAGGTAGTCTGGAAGCCTGGGTGCCTCCTGTTCCTGCTTCAGGAGAGGCGGAAGCTGGTGACGGCAATGGAGACAGCGACCAGCAGGTAAGTTTTATGTTTTATTTATATCCTAACCCCCTCACCTACCTCCGCACCCCTCCGCCACTGTCCATACCAGCCGCCACTGATATACAATGAGCATATTTGAGAGTGGGTCCTAGAGTATGTTCATCTAGTTTGTAGGGGGAAGAAGTAGTCAGTTATATTTTGTACCTAGACAGCCAGTTTGTGTCCACAGCAAGGACCAATGTGGTATCCTTGAAACGATATTCCTTCAGCACATTTTTGTACAGCGGGGGGAGGGCTACAGCATATTTCTTGACTCCTGGTGTTTTACAATGCACTCATAGCCCCCAGACCAAGCAAACACAGAAAGGGGAATCTAGTGTAAGCTTTGATGATTCAGGGCTGAGGATGGAGTGGGAAGGTGGCGGTTCAGCTCACTTCAGAGAGCAAGTTTTCTCGGTGTTGTGCACGTTTTGGAAGTTACAGGCGAGACACTATGATTGTACCGATAACAGAGATTCGATATAAAAGGACAGAGTGAACTGTGGGCCTGATTTAGAGTTTGGTGGGCCGGGTTTCTCCGTCACAAACATTAGAGATGTCCCGTCCGCCGTATTACGAGTCCAATATATCCTTTGGCAGTTGTAGTACAGCGGACAGGCTATCAGCCACATTTGTGACGGAGTAACCTGGCCGGCCAAACTCTAAATCAGGCCCTGTGTGTCTATCAGTGCTGCATACAAACTGAAAAGAAGCCAAATCATATTAAGATATAGAATATTTATATAGAGAAAGCAATTTAATTTCCAAAAGCCCTGTGACCCTAAGTGTCTACACATGCCTAGATGTTGGTGCCCCACTTTATTGGTGCTCTCTGATGCTGTGGGCATTTGCCCCTATACTTTTAGTGTGTATTGCCTGCTCCTATTGCTTTAGTTTTAATAAGTGGTATTTAATTTGTGCTCTCGTTTATCGTGTCTAATAGTGGGTTATTATCATTGACGCCCCTGAGGGTTCTTGCAGCTTACTGCCAACCTATGCTAGTACGTGCAAGTGAGGCATGTGCATTATGCCATTGGCTTTGTTGTAGGGATGTGTGCCTGGCAGTACATACAGTTCCATAGAGCTGCCAGATTGCGAGTTACACTTACCTTGTGCTCTCACAGGCGTGGTGGGAATAGTGTTGTGTGCTGTTTGCGTGGACCATTGGATATTTCTCTGCCTTTGGATGTATCTCTTCCAAGTCAAGCTAAATACTATGTGGTAACACAAGAAGAGCAGCATTACTATGCAAATAACAGAGGGTGACTGCATGACAGATAATCATAGGATGTTTGAAAGACAGTCAGTCCCGAGACAAGTCCTTCTGAAATATAAGTAGACAATTATATAAATTAAGTAATATATTGTAGAAACATAACAAACTCTTGATTGCCTACTTCATCTATTTCTAAAATGTTCCATGAAGTGAAAACATTGGGAATTAATGCATACATCATATACAAACCTGAAAAAATATAGATATGTTTTTATTATTCATAAAATAGTGTGAGAAATAGTGGAGGAATAAAATGAAAGAAAACAAAAAAATCCTCTTTTAAAGCTCGGAATTAGTAATTGAAAGAACTGTTAATGGTGCAAAGAACTCTTAGGCTATGGTGAAAGCTACAATGTTTTCCAGTTAAGACTATTGTGCCAGAATGGCTAAAAATGATTTTGTTTCGCCATGTTCAGCCAGGTATGTCTTTGAACAGTGCTTAATTTTAGCCACTGGTTTCGGGTGCTTGGCATCAGCACTTAATTGTAGACACCTGCACTTATGGTAGCTGATACATGGTGGCATAATTTAGAGATGAGCAGAACAGCAATTGTTAATACTTAATTCAGTATGCACCAAAAACAACTAATACTTGCCTCCCTAGCTATTTTTATAACTTTTGGGGCCTGGAATAGGCTGAATTGTCACACTTCTAGAAGTGTGTGGTTAGTAGTTGTGTAGGTTCTGTCATTGGCAACGTTGGAAGTGACTATGGTGGTGCTGCAGAGGTCTCCTGACTAGCCATGGTACTTATTGCTTTACAAATTAAGCACTGTCTATGTGTGCAAATAACTAACAGTCTTTAGGTTTGTACTGATGCTCTCAAAAAACAGGAGAACGAGTACTTCTGGGACCATGTTTCAGAAACGTAGTGGTAAGACACAAATGGCACGTCTATTTTGCACACATTTGCAGATGCGGAAACATGGACGTATTGGATAATCATTGACATGCAAATATAAAACACTAACTGAATATAGATCGCTTTGCCTCGTTTAAAGAAATTGTATTAAAAGATATCCTACTCCAGCAATAAACAAATTACAAAAGATAGAAAACGAATTTTTCACTATTTTTAGAATGTAAACAATACAAATTTAACTAATTTTGCTTGAACTTAGTCTCATTGTCTACATTTGAACGAAGGATGACATTTATTTTCTCCATATCTTATTATGTAAACACAGAAAAAATAGCCACACGTTTTTAGGTCTCTCACCTGGCGTCGCAGTGCGAAGCGCTGTCGCCAGCGAGATCTATTGTTGCTGACTTGCCTCGGAAGTGGGACAGGAGCCTGTGAACGCGCTTGTGAACCTGCACGTAGCGCGATGTGCCTATTTCCTGTCCCCCTTCTGTCCTCACTATCCTTATGTAATTTTTTTTTTTTTAATGCGTAGGCGCGCTCTAAAGGTACAGCATGCCCCACTTACTAGCTCTTGTGGGGACTTTGCGCTGGTCTCGTGTATTCAGCGGATTACCGCAGCACCACGCAGGGCTCCGTCTTGATCACAGGAGCCCCGCCTGAAATCCTCCTTTGGCCGCACCATGCAGCATTCACGAAGGCGTGGTGGGCTCCCACCGTACTTCTGCTTTATGTTTTTTCTTGGGCGCTTTGGTGGCCCCGTCCCTGGTCTGCATGAGCGGCGCAGCACTCACTGAAGTATGGCGGCTTTTCAAGTCCGGAGGCGCCACCACTGGGCACGAGCCGCAGAACACGTGAAAGTTCCAGGTACAGCGCATGTGCGGGCAGCTCTCGCCTTCCCAGGTCTCCTCCCCGGCCCAGATGTGGAGTTGCTTTCTGTTTTGCTTGTTTGTTTTTCCATTGATGAGATATTTGTATCCACAGTGTTTCTTTTAGTCCGAAGCGAAGACATGGCGCTAACCTACAATATTGACTATAACATTCAGGTGGTGAGAAGCTTTACTCGGTATGGAACTATATCATGGAAACACCACTCGCTGGCAGTTACACTGTATAAGAAGAGCATTTTCATCCATTGCTTCCAAATACGTTTTTGATGTTTGGTTCCTGCGCAGTAGGTGCATTAACCATCCATGAGTTGTGTGGTAGGAATGTTTCATCCCCTGTGATGTCTTGCCTAGAGTAGCTTACTTTGGCCCTTGCAAAAAAATTGCCTAGAGTGATACACAAAATGCTTAGGGTTTCTCTGGGCCCGGAATTATCAGGTCTGTAAACTCTGGATCTCATAAACCGGACCACATGCGCAAAAGCTTTTGTTGATGGCAGACACGTTCTTTTCCTTAGCATCCCTTGACAGATTCACGCAGCGGCATGCTGTTGGACCAGCGGTTCTCTAAACATCCTGCTTTTAATTGTGGTGGTTGATAGTGACAGGACAGAACTTCGATTTTGAGAACAGTTCTACAAGCTAAAGACTTTACTAGAGCGCTTCTTCTCTTTGGATGTTGACACTACCTTGGCTGGAGGTCTTTTGGATTCAGTTGTTGTATGCTGCACTTGTAACAACAATTACGGTTTGCGTTGTTTTTTGTGTTTTGTAACTGCCTTTCCCTTTCTTAACAAATATAAACTTGGGGTATTCTTCGAATTTTCTTTTGGCTCCTGTATAACGGCGCAGGGGCTGCGCCCCCTTTACTTTCATAGCCTACGTGTAAACAAGGTTAAGAAAATAAACACACTTAAAAGTAACGAAGATTATATTAATGGGAGGTTTTGCAAGACATACCCCTTCGTAAGAATGTGCCTGATTCAGCACTAGGAGGGCTTACCCACACACAGCCCTGGTATTTCTCCCAGCGCCGTGAGGTCACCTTTGTTTTCCACCTTCTTCTGGAGCGTCCATATAAAACAGCCTAGTGGGGTTTAGCTTTCAAGCCCGGGTTGTACGAGTTTGCATGCCACTCAATGCCAGTTACCCCACCCTTCAGTATCTCACCACTGGGTGAGGTGGAGCCAGCAAGCTTCACAGACCACACCTCACCCCGTGAGGAGATGTGAAAGGGGGGATTTAGGAAGCACGCGAAAGGCGCCACAGACAAAGCTATTTCGTCAGTCTGTGGCTTCAAGTCAGGCTTGAGTTATTGTGTTTACAGCCAGCCCAGAACGTGCCCTTTTATACTTAGCACTGCATATATGAGAATCCATCCGATCCTGCACTGCAAGCTGCCAGAACACCATATATAACTTAGGCAAACAAATGTAGGAGCTGCGTCACATAAGGAACTGACAGTACAAGCATCACAGCACGTTGAGGAGCGTTTCACTTGTGAAGCAGTAAAGGCCCTGGAAACATTGTCCTACAGGTATGAATGTGACTCACTGAAAAGAACATGTGAGTCTGAAGTGAGAAATGTACAAACCTGTATTCTGGACGTCTTAGTTTACTGAAGTTAGACAGGCTTGAAACAGGTTTTCATCTTTAGACCGTGCCACACGAAAAGCTGTAAAGTTTGGAAATATTAATAAAGGTGTGGTGGAAAGACTGAGGAAATGGGAAGCCTAGTTAGGGTCTTGGGGTCAGCTTAATTAACAGTCTGTGATTCTAGGCTAATCACCCCTGCCTAAAACAAGCATTTGCAATGCAATAGGTCTCGCATTTACGCAAGTTTGAGCTATTTCGCATTCTAAATGACAATCGGCCAGATTCATAAACGGAAAATCGGCTCGCAAAGGGCCAGATTCTGAGAATCTGGCCCTTTGCGAGCGCAATTTTTGCATTTAGGATTCATCATCCCACATGCAAAAATCTCTATTATAGAATTCGCAAATTTGCGAGGAATTGCATTTAAGGAATCTCTATTTGAGATTCCTTAAATGCAATTCATGAACCATGTTCGAATTGCGAAATCGCAATTTTTGGCCGCTATTTACCGCGAAGTCTGACTTCGTGGTAAATAGCGAAAACTTACAAAAATGCACTTTAGTGCATTTTTCTAAGTTGTATGTTACATTCCTATGGGTCTTTAGGCCCATAGGAATGAATGGGGAGTCATTCCATTTTTGCGATTAGCAATTTGCTAATCGCAAATAAGGAAGCTGTAGAAATCGCAAATAATATTGCGATTTCTACATGAATCCCGTTTTGCGAGTCATTAATAGCGATTCCTTAATAATCGCTATTAAGGACTTGCAAATCGGGACATTGATGAATCTGGCTCAATGTCTTTTATTTATGTTTTACTTTTTAGACAAATAAAAGGCATTGTCATTTGCAATGCTAGTAGCTTAAACTCTTGCAAATGCGAGACCTATTGCATTGCAAATGCTTGTTTTTCCTTTAGTGGAAAAGTTTATTTTCGGGAAACACCACCTGCCCCACTCCCTGTTATTCAATCAGCAAACATGGTGTAAGAGTGCCTGCCCTGTTTTTTCACTGGTGCACGTTACTGTTAGATAGTCGTTGAATTACCTTCACAACTGCAAATGCACAAAGCCATCAGTGTCAAACTTTTAGAATTGCATTGTAAAGGACTTCTTGTGCCATGACTTTATCGGAAAACACAGTCATGCTAGAAGAAGAGTGCAATTTCTATGGCTGCCCAAGACAAGCTGGATTAGGAACACAAACTTTACAAATGAGTATTTAAAAACCTTGTAAAATCCCTTGACTATGAAAAAGAAAATCCATACCATTTAGGCCCTGATGTAGAGTTTGGCTGACAAGAGCGGCAGAGTACCCTGCCTGCCCAATCCTCAGTCTGCCCACATCATTTAGAGAGGAGCAGATCTGAGCTATTGCATCAAGAGAGCTCTGGTTGGCTCTGTCAATGGAATACCTCCTATGATGGCCTGATGAAGAAATGGCTGTCGAAGAAGAACATTACATCAGCCGTCCTATTTAGGGTGAATGGTGAATGGTGTAATGCATTTTTTCCCTGTCTATCGCTGAGAGAAAAAACCTGGTAGTGAGAGACAGAAAAAAAGCAATAATGCCTCCCATACCCTGGGAGAAAACTTTCAGGTTGTGGCGGCACTGTTTTTTTTTTTTTTTTAAACCAAACTCCCACTTTAGGATTTTCTTTTTGAAAAGTAAAAAAGTGTTAAAAGATCGGTGGATGGCCATAAATCTGATGCTGGCCATACACCAAACATTTAGTACGTTGAAAGGAACTGCTGTGATGGCTGCCCTTTTTATTGTACAGAGACGACAGTAAGGCGGAGCAGCCTCGGGCGGGCGCAGGTAATGTACTCCTCTGTCACTACTCCACCGATCAAACTCCAGATCAGGCCCTTAGTCTCTTACTAGCAACACTATCCAGAGGGTAAAACGTAAGCTGTGTTTCTACATAATAATTCCAAGGGGCTGTTTCTGGCTCTGCAAGAACCAGGTGGGGCGGCTGGTAATTCAGGGTTCAAAGTGTAAAACTTTAACTCCTGGTGGAGAAGTGTGGTGCAGCGGCCAGGGCAGCTGACTTCGGAAGACAGGGATTACAGTTCGATCTCCAGTGGCAGCGCAGCTCAGCACCATGTGACTCTGGGCAACAGCTCACTTAATTTCCACGAGGGCCCCCAGCATCTTGAGACCCATAAGGGTGAGTAGTTTGCGCTTTACAAATACGGATTTACATTTTTACATTTACAACCCTCCAGCTTCAGAACGATAATCTTACATTCAATAAATCACTACAACCATGGTTGTTTACAGGTTAGAGTTGTGTTGGGGAACGTCCTTTACAACAGAACTTTTACAACGAAGTACCGTTACAACGCAGGTTTAACAACAAAAGTCATTACAACGACTTTCGCTGGAGGGCGCTCTAGGATAGGTAATAGTTTAATTTACTATCCAACACCTTCCCTACTATCCACGGGGACTGGAGTTGGAATAGTAAATTAAACTATTCACTATCCAGCGCCCCCCAACGCAAGTCGTTGTAGCGACTTGCGTTGTAAAACCTGCGTCGTAATGGTACGCGTTGTAAAAGCACACGTTGTACCGTCATACATCCGTTGTGTTCTCTTGGCTTGAGCTGTCAGTCGTTACTGTGTGCATCACAAAATAAAATAATACAAATAGGATCACATGCTATCCTAGCTGACCTGCATATGAGCACACAAGCAACCACTAGATTGTGTGACATGATGCCCCTTTGGAGGTTTACTGGTCAGCATGTTCTCTTTGCTTGAGTTGCCAGTTGTCAAACAGCATCATAAAATGTCTAGATATGAACCAAGGGTATCCCCAGCACCACTGCACATGAACACAGAGCCAGTTACTAGTTCTCATGACATGAGGAGCTTACTCTGCTTTTGCTATAGCCACGTCAAACATCTTGTGAGTCAGACACCAGTAGAACCATGACATAACCAGCCAACTACCCACCACTAGCATTAGATTACTCTACCAATCAGAAGATAAATATCATTATTAAATTTTTAGTACATATTTATCTGTGTGGCCTCGTTTTTATATCTTTGTGGAATGCTTGCATGCGTTTGTGTGTGTGTCCGTCTGCCATCCACCGTAAATGCACCTGACCTCATGTGTGTGCTGATGCAGTGATGTTTGGATAGAGGCGTGTTTATGCATGTCTGAGTAACATGAGATGATCTCTGTAAATTAAATTTTTCCATTCTCCCAATGAGTACATGGAATGCACATGTAAAGTGTGCATTCGGGAACATGCGAGGTAACAAGTTGCAATCTTGCAGTAGGGTCATTAAGACCCATTTAACGGGTTCCTTCGAGTCATTCAGCTCAGACACATCCTGCTGTATGGACAGGAAGTACAAGGGAGAAAAAAAACATATCTAATCAGCACAAGTCACCATAGCCATTGTAGTGTGCTCGTTCAAAGATTTGCACAAGGTAGATCACACAGAAATAGCTAGATGATATAAAATGTTCCTATGCATTCCTTTAAAATTAGAGTTGTCCCCAAATAAAACCTGTTAAGTTTACAAAGGTAACTTTCAAGCTTTCCATATACATTGTGAGTATCTCTTTCTATGTTGGTAGAGTTTGAGCAACCACTCCTCAAATGTCAGTAGATCCCCTTGTGCTGTTTTGTAAATGGTACTGCTGTGTTACCACTGCTTTTCCTGTGCTGGTAGGCAGGTAGGGTCTATGTTGACAGTGATGCACCATCTTTAGAATCTATTAAGAGCTCCTCAAGGAGATTATAAGTCTTAGCGTTAGCAATATATGAAGTTTCAGAATGGAGATCACCGCTTCTCTTGACAAATCGAATCCATAGATTGTTTTTTTTCTTCTGCTTTCTTGAAGCACATATAATGGTCCACACAGCCACACCTCCTAGAATTATTTCCATTAAATTATGCAACTAAATAATAACAGCCATGAGGTACCATAGTTGTAGAAGAAGCAACACTTTATGGAGACATTTCTATTCCAGGGCTGAATCACAGAATTGCTAGCCTGCCTATTGTCCTGTATAAGCAGTGTTTCAAAGAGCCTACCAAACCTCAACTTTACTTCAATCATATCCGCTTATCATAGTTGAAAAACACATCTAAACAGCATTACGTCAATATTCTATAGCAAAGTAGTCAGGATCATGGGAGGTCCAGTTTCTCATTTTCTGTTTTGGAGTACTTAACCACAATGAACTTTGTTCTTTATTCCCCGCCCCCCCCCCCCTAATGTAGCAACCATAAACGTAAGCCTGTCTCTCTTAAAATAAGCTGGGCAGCTTCACACCCCAGATGACATCAAACACAGAATCATTTGATTTCACCTTCCATGCCAACCGCTACTTCAAACAGCACATCACCAAGAAACCCAAGGCAGCACCGGCTGTCGTTCCAAAAGGATGAAAAGTCATTCTTCCCTGTACTGACTTCAGAACAACATTCCAAGCTATAGTCTTCTTGCACCTGGACAAAGGAAATGACCTGCTCTAGAGTCTTTACAGCTAAACATGGACCCTTCTTCATAGACCCTTCTTAAAATAACCTTGCATGCTGCAGCACAAGAGATTAAAGGCTTTAAGTGATATAACAATGTCACCCCATTACCCTTACTTGAAGAAGCTACACTGCTTCTCCCTCTCAGCCTACATCACCAAGACCCCCCTCTCAGCTTACATCATCAAGACCTAAAAAATCATAAAGCTGATGGATGACTAGAAATGACACCTCTGTATACCTGGTAAATCAGATAATTGCTTGAGGCACCCAGCACAGCACTCGAAGCCAGATCCTCACCAGGCTGGAAACAACAGCAAAACAGAGAAACGTCATCTCCATTTATACGATCTCTGCATATATGGCTCCTTATGCTATGCTTTGTAAGTATCAGGCATAACATGAACATCAGGGAATCCCCTATCCTCCTACTATTCAGAAAAGCCATGAAGACTCATCTCTCCAGAGAACACTACATCTCATAAAGATGATAACCGCGTGACATGATGATTTTCCCTCAGTTATTACTATCTTAGACAACCCAAAAATGGAGGGCGTAGTGGCTATTTTGCTTATTTTCATTAGGGCCACACCACTACCAACAGTTGACGCCCACCATGTCCCAAATCAGATGCCAGTATGATCAACCTGGCTCCCTCAGCCAGTGCCTAGAACGCCCAGCTGAGTTAAACCTCATGGTACGCTGCCCAGGGTGTTGGCTCACCAACTTCATATGTGCTTTGGTGACTTTCATGGGTCAGACT
The DNA here is from genome assembly GCF_964263255.1 of Lissotriton vulgaris. Classification (NCBI taxonomy): domain Eukaryota; kingdom Metazoa; phylum Chordata; class Amphibia; order Caudata; family Salamandridae; genus Lissotriton; species Lissotriton vulgaris. The sequence continues at coordinate 1,478,435,351 of NC_141685.1, forward strand.
GATTTGCCAATGGCCATGTCTGAACTGGGGTGGCAGAGTGGGCTAAAGAACGGTGATGGATTAAACCCAGATCTGTTGGCTGGGTGTGAGTGTTTGATTGGTTAAGATGCTCCGTCCATCACCACCCCATTTCTTACCACTTTTGGTCGCCATAAGTGTGGCCGGGTATTCTCAGACGTGAGTCCCTTGCTCACTTTGCCACTGGATTCAAGCAAGCCAGGCTGAAGACGGCAGGAATGCCAGAAACCGGTCCATGGAAGCTTGTTTCCGGTCCAGGGAAGACATGGCTTGGCAGTTCGGGGCTGGACTGTTCCCATGAGGCACAGGGTCAGACTGATTTGCATATAGCCATGTCTGAACTGGGGTGGCAGAGTGGGCTAAAGAACGGTGATGGATTAAACCCAGTTCTGTTGGCTGGGTGTGAGTGTTTGATTGGTTCAGACACTCCGTCCATCACCACCCCCTTTTGTACCGCTTTCATGTCTGCAGCATGTACCGTAGAGAGAGACAATTGCAGTGATCTTATCAGCAGTTTGGACTGCTGGTCCACAGTAAGTACGCTTTATACTCACTTGCAAGATCTCACTACTATCATATTCTCTATCAGTTACCATTAACAGCTGAATGTAATTTGCTGATAAAAAATCTGAGCCCATATCTGCTTTGTATTAATGTTTGGTTTTGCTTTCCATGGGCCAGATACTATGATAACTGTTTAAAATACGGACAGAGCATGTTGACATTGCATCTGCAGTATGAAAATTAATTAATCCTTTTTAAGAATTCAAGTTTGTCTACAAGTATCCACTGCTGCGTGTGATAATATATACAGGAAATTTGCAAATGACTAATGTTATGAGAGTATCATTAGATGGAGGTGGCATATCTCACAAGGTCTCTTCTTGTGATGTCTAGTGGCCTTTTTTCATTTGTTCTCACGGCAACTTAATAAAAAAGTGTGCCTGAATGTATGCAAGCTGAGTTGATTATACTGTGTCCCTAAACCGGTTCACGGTGCCTATCTTTTAGCATGAAAACCTAAGTTAATAATGCCGCAAACGCAACAGTAACATTATTGCTGAACAGACTCCAGGCAGCCACAATGTTCAAGGACGAAAAGTAGTCATTTTCGAAAACAAAGGATATTCAAAGGACATCCAAGTTTAAAATCTGGAATTACATTTTTCAGGCTTTTTTTATGTAGTCATGTTGAAACTGACGTTTCGAACGCCAACCTCTCATTTTATAGTCACTTTCAACCTCTCATTTTATAGTCACTTTCAAACTCTCATGTTATAGTCTTTTTATATCTCTCTGTGTCGTTTGTTAATCGAAGATTATTTTACAACTGTTACTCATTATCATTTAAGTCATAGCAGAGATGATAGACATAGAAAAAGTCCACAACAACCAGTATTTTGTTTCCCATTTACCCCATCTCTATTTCATTTTTTTTTACTTTGCAGCTCTTTTACTTTTTTTTTAGCATATACACCAGATACGGTATTCTAGCCCGGGTACAGTATATTGTTTCCATGAAAATCATCATGTTTTCATGGAACTTTATTTTTGTCGTAGTGGCAATTCTCCAAGATGGAGATTCACCAGTTAAGGCTGTCAGGCTGGCATTCGCCATTTGGTAATTTGTTAAAATGACTCCTAAGTGCTGAATTACTAAATAAGCTGTAGGTTTCGCTGCCCAGGAATCGTCCATGTGGTTCAGGGAAAAATCAGATGTCGATAACTTCTCACTATGTAAATGATTTTGTAATCACATTACCTCTGTGTACATAAACAGAATGCAAATATATAACGTAGAAATTTCGAAAACGTGGCATGGCTCAGATCTTAGTAGGCGTCGTCCACCACACTCCAAGCACAAAAGGCGTGCATAGGCATAAAGTAAGTCTGCAGATCTTGTTGATTCCTTTCATGCCATACAAGGGGAGGAAGGTAGGTACCACTCTTGGGTAGCCAACAGCACTTTTAAGTGCTTAAGATTGAGGAATACCCCACTCCATACCACCTACACTCAGGAATGAATTCAACAAAAGGAATAGCATTATAACTATTCTGCAAACCAGGTGGAACGTAGCCTGCTCTATAGGTAGCTCACATATACTGCCAGGATTCCCACTTCCCCGGCATGGCGTGTCCCAAACCTTCCACCTGTGGTGTGGCGTATGGGGCGCAGGGTCCGAGGTTGTACTTCTCTCTTTCCCTGCGTGGACTTCTCCCATCAGAAGGGCAGGCAAATCGGTCTGTGCTGGGATCTGCACAAAATGTGCAGTTTGCACCATGGTCTAGCTGGGGTTCACCCTTGATATTCGAGTGCAGTCGGTGCCATTTCATACTAATAAATAGTCTGATCCAAAATTGCATCACTGACCTGTGCTTCTATTAGGTTAACCGAACCGAAGGTGGCAGTACCCTTTTCCTGAGGACTGCTTCCTGTTCCAGGTTCTTTGGCAGTATATAAGGCCGCCTTAATCAGTAGTGAGTGTGGAGTAAACGGTTCTGTTCTGTGGATATGCTGCTAGTTACCCCATTGTGTTCCTAATCAGTTTATCCATTTTTTGTGCCCTTTCCCAGGTTGGCCCTCCCTCTTGATTCCATCCCTTCTGTATTTCCAATTTTGTTTGGAGGTTATTGTGCTTCTCACGCTTTCTCCACCAGCAGTGGTTCCGTTTTTTAGAGCATCCGCAGACCTGGGAATTTTTCCTTGTGGGCATGGTGGCTTTGGGGAGGGATCAACCTTTCCTCAAGACCAAGGTCTTCCGGAACCAGCCTCGACCGTCATGGCCAGCGATTGACATATACGTAAGATTGACATATACATTACCTAGCTATATGAGCCTACTGTCATGAACTATGTGACAATTTATGATCGACCTAGGATGTTCCTGACAGACACAGGTAACGTTCATTTCCCACTAATAACATGATCCTTGGGACTAGGGATTCAATGTTCACGCCAATTAGGAGTCAGTCTACCATGAAGGGGCTCGAAAGGACATTCCTCAAGCACCAGAGTCATTTCTGTCCACAACATTTGACCAAAGGGCCACCATGAAAGAAACTTTTCTTTTCCCTATGGCTATACATCACTTCACATGCATAAAAATGGTCTACTCTCCTCAGTCCAAACCATAAATGTTTTGAAACTGATTAAAAGGTCATGGGGAGAATCCTCCACTCGCATCGTCAATGATCCACTAGAGAAATGAAAATATTGGCATTTGCATAATTTCTGAAATGATCAGGCAAACCTTGGCAACTTAATCCATCTTCATTAAAAGGCTAACAGTCTCATTTTCATCATCGGCATGCTCACAGTCAGAATAACATCTAAAATCTTTCATCCTTTTCCTGGCCACAACACAATAATTTGTTTTAATATTTTGTAAATCACTAGCACCAACTGGAGATACTTCAATGTGCTAATTGATCTAGGGATGGGGAATAAAGGGAACATGGCACAATGAATAAAACACTCAATTGACAGAAGAGTGTAGTGAAAGTATGGCAAAATGATAATGTACACTGAGCAAAAAATGCTTACATTGAACTATGTGATTCTTTCAAAGAGCCACATATATTAATCACATTTTGTGGTTTGTCATTGGTAATAAGAACTATGAACATCTATGTTAGAATGCCTTATGGTTCACAGTGTTTATACTGGGTTCTGACTCCGACATGTAGGTGAGAGACGGGCATTTCTCTTTACGTCTCGTGAAGCTGAGGAATTAAATAATTACCTGGAGGACATATGTGTCCAGATGACTGACTCTGCCTAATCATCAATGACTAGGTTACAAAGGAGTATCGGTTTTTCAGATAAAAAATGTAGTTATCTATTAAGAAATAAAAAAAACACTAGGGCCACATGCATCAAAGTCCGGTTTTGCGATTCCTTATTTGCGATTTTTAGGGAATCACAAATAAGGAATCGCAAAACGGGATGCATGATTGAAATTGCATGAATTTTGCGATTCGGTAAAAATCGCAATTTTTACCGAATCACAAATATTATGCGAATTCCAATTTGCGATTTCGCAATTCCCATTGATTCCTATTGGCCAAAAGGCACATAGGAATCAATGGGAATTGCGAATTCGCAAATTAGAATTCGCAAAATGTTAATGCATTCCATGGGTGCAGGGGGGGGTCCAAAGGACCCCCCCCTGCACCCCTGAAATTTATTTTGAAGTGCATGTTTCACACACACATGTCCTAAGGGCATGTGTGTCTGTAACATGACCGTGTTTTAAAATGCATCTTTGGGCATTTTGACACATTTTCGCAAATTACCGCAAGGTTCAACCTCGTGGTAATTTACACCCCCTAATTGCGAATTCACAATTTTGAAAGTAATCATGCATTGCTTTTAAGGAATCGCAAATTTGCGATTCCTTAAAAGCAATCGCATTTTTGGAATTTGCTAAAAATAGCGATTTTACCAAAAATGCTTGATGCATCCCAGAAACCTATTTAGGAATCGCAAATGGCTGAATTTTGCGATTCGCACTGTTTGCACTTCTTAAATAGGTTGATGCATGTGGCCCTATGGGCCTTATTACGAGTATGGCTGTACTGGGACCGCAGTACTGGTGGTGGCATTCCGATCACCACCACCACTGCGGGTACACATGCCGTATTTCAACTGTGGCAGTCCGACCGCCACCTCCAATGGGTTCCAGGATCCCACTGTGGTGGCAAAGTGGAAAGGGGCAAGAAAATGATGGTGGTACAACTGCGGTACCGCCGAGCATATTCTGAGTTGCATTTCCACCTCCTATTTCATGGTAGTGAGCCCGCCTTGAAAAGGGTGGCGGAGATGCCAGGGGGTGTGTGCGGGGGCACATGCTATGCTCCCTGGAATTGCACATCCATTCCTGCACTGTGTGGCATGCACCTCATGATGCATGGCACACTGTGCAGGAACTTGCCGCAGGTGCTGTCACTGAAGCAGTCTGCTATTAAGGTTCTCTTAGGAGCCTAACACAGCTGCAGCTGTGAGACCGCTGCGTCACTGGCTGCCCGCCTTAAATTCAACTCAGAATCCAGGAGGTGGGGAGGAGGGCGCACCCTGGGCTTGGCTGTCCTCCTGAAAGCGCAGCGGTGGCAGTGCTGGAGGAGGACCGCCTAAAAAGGCCCTATGTAAAGTGCTTCTAAAAAATTAAGGAAGAATAAAAATGGTGACTGATGCATGCCTCATTTCTTCCTGCTGTTGATAAGAAACAAATGTGTAGTAGTGCATGCAGGAGTGGAAAAGTCCTTGGTCAATGGGAGCTCTTGAGATGTTTTTGGTGCTGGAGTGCCTCTTGTGGGAAATAGGCTGCCATGAAACTGATGATTATGTGTCCTACTTTTGATCATAACTTAAGAAGACATGATATGGGCCCGGCAATAATCTGAAGATTTCAAACCAACATTTCCAATACACTCGGTCATATTAACCATCATTATTACCTGCCATCTCAACAAACAATTTTATAATTGTTTTCCATCAGCATTTCATTTCTAACCCTGTAGGTAGCAGATACATCTGTTTCATATTGGTTGTCAGGATCAAGGTTTAGCAGAGTTTATTGCCCACCTATCCAATGACTCAAATCAGTACTTAATTTGAGCCCGTGGTTTCCAGTGGTGGCCACCGGCACTCATTTTGGGGGGCTGGCTCTTACTTTCCTTCATCTGACATTTCCCAACAGCAAGAGAGAGAATAACAGACATACGGGAAAGAAGGAAGAAGAGAAAGACGGAAACCATGGAGTTGGAGTTTTGCCTAAACTCTGCATTCGCAACGGAACGCGGAGTAGGCAAAACTCCGGACACTCCGCTGGCGGAGCGGAGATACCCACTCGAGGTTAATGTCCACATAAATGTGTTTTCTTTAAAGGACCTTAAATCTGGCGTTGATCCAGTGTTCCTAGACCTCTGTTGGACACCCCTGCAATGGTCCGCTAGATTTGTGACATCCTCCTGACAGTTAAGGGGAGAGGAAATAGTTGCTGTGTTGTGCTTATAACATCACATGGCTTTTATGTCCAGGCTAAAGCTCTCCAATGACTGTAGTAGTCAAATATTGTGGGGAAGTGGTGCTGATCAGAGCCGGTGCTAGATTGTTGTACCCACAACAGGATCAATACCAGAATCAAGAGGAGGAACCTTTCAGGACGAGGAAGAAAACCTACAGACGTTAAGTCTGTTAAATGCGAACAAAGAAAAAAACTTGATGCCCATTTACAATTTATCGGAATACATTCCGACAGATATAGAGACAGCAATTTTAAGTAAGGGGCTATCGTTTGTACCAACAAACCTACAAAACCCAATAGAAACCAAAAAAGAAATATTAACGTTTCTTAGAAAAATTAGACTTCAAGCTTTTTTTCTAGAAAGAGAAGCTAAAGAAACGGTAAATATAAGTGGTTTGAAAAATAAATCTAAATTCCTACCAGAGAGTGTATTACTGCCGCCAGATATTTCAGTATTTGAAGATGTGGTTTTACGTGAACTTGATGAACTACAGTCCAAAAAAATCTTTTATAATACTAACTGCAGTAAAATGGAGAAAATAGCTCTAAAAAACCTTTCAGAAAACGCGAGTTTAATTATAAAACCCGCTGATAAGGGAGGTGGAATTGTGTTGTGGGACGTGCAGAAATATGACCAAGAAGTAAATAGACAGCTGTCCAATAGGATACATTACAGAAAATTAGAGATCAATCCTTCAGTAGGGCTAAAAGAAAAAATCTTTGATATCACTAAAGAAGGCTTAGACCTTGGTTGGCTGTGTAAAAAAGAATTTGACTTTTTAAACACAGAAGACAGTAAAATACCAAACATTTATGTACTGCCTAAGGTGCACAAGTCAATAATAGACCCCCCGGGAAGACCTATTGTGTCGGCGTGTGGGTCTCTATTAGAACCCTTGGCTAAATACACAGACTTTTTTCTGATTCCAATTGTCAAACAAACCAAATCATACATAAGAGACACTATGGATTTTATATCCAAAATTGAAAAATTACCATTCAATGAAGAGACCCAATTGCTAGTGTCATTTGACATAGAATCATTATACACAAATATACCGCAAGATGAGGCAATAGCGGTAATGGCAAGTGTTTTAAATGCTAGAGAGAGACCACATCAAGTCCCTTCAGAATTTATTGTATCCTTGGCCACTATCTGTTTAAAGAATAACTTTTTTAACTTTAAAGGTCAACTCTATTTACAAACGTCAGGAGTAGCAATGGGGTGTAGCTTCTCACCAGAGATAGCAAACCTTGTGATGGCAGAATTCGAAAACAAATTAATTTATAGTGACACCAACCCCTTCAGAAATTGTATAAAAATTTGGTGTCGCTTTATAGACGACATTTTTTTAATTTGGGAGGGAGATACCATCAGGCTACAGGATTTTCATAATTGGCTCAACTCCCGTACAGTGGAATTTAATTTCACTATGGCATACCATCAAAAGAAGTTGAATTTTCTAGATGTCAATGTACAATGTAACGAAGGAGAATTACAAGTGAGCCTGTACACTAAAACGACAGACCGTAATACATTATTACACTTTTCCAGCTGCCATCCGAGAACCCTAAAAGAAAACTTGCCGTACGGCCAATTCTTGAGGATAAAAAGAAACTCCAGTAAAAAAGAAGATTACTTTTTGAGTGCAGAAATCCTCAAAGAAAAATTAGTTAACAGAGGCTACCCTAAGAGGTTAGTGAAAAACGCTCTCAAAAGAGCGTGGTTTACTCCAAGAGAAAATCTCTTAACACCTAAAACAATGGAAAAAGAGTCTCCATTAACATGTGTCTTGACCTTCGACCCAAAAGCTCACAAAATCAAAAAGATTATCCAAAAACATTGGAAAATCATAGAACATTTAGGAATCCAGAAACCTCTATTTGCGTTTAAAAAAGGCAAAAATATAAGACAAATGCTTGTGAGAGCTGAGAGAAAAGAGGACAAAAAAACAACAGATCTGAGAGGAATGTTAAAATTGCCCCCTATAATTGGCCATTATAGGTGTTTGAATTGTGTGGCCTGTAATTTAACATCTGACTCAAAAGAAATAGAGATCAATGGATCAATGCACCAACAAAAGAGTTTTTCTAATTGTAACACAAAGAATGCAATTTATTGTATTACTTGTCCGTGCAAAAAGACATACATTGGGCAAACCACCCAGATGGTCAAGAAACGCATCCTGCAACACAAGTCACGTATCAAATGCAAAACTACAGGGGCTCCTTTAGTACAACATTTTGAAACGCATCAACATTCAGAGGAGGATATAATCTGGTCAGTATTATGTGTACTAGATAAGACTAAACCAGAAGAACTTGAATCTAAACTAAATAGATTAGAAGCAAGACTAATTGAGAAATACAAAACAGCAACCACAGGGTTGAATGAAAAAGATGAAATCTGGTCTTTATTGTAAAGCTGTGTGAAATTGGAATGTAACAAACTGTAAATTGGTTCCTTGATATGACATGTAACGGATACTGTGGAAATATAGTAATGAAAACATTGTTTAGATTGTGAGGAGCGACTGACCCCTAATTAAGTACATATACTATTACTTCAGAATATATTATTAAATAAGCCTCAAAATATAACATGGGCTATAGGTAAAACACATAACTCATAACCCGGTTTTTTCATAAATCTATTGTATCCTAATGAGGGTAGTCATCAGTAATGCCTTTCTTAATAAAGAACCGAAATAGTCCCTCGTTTGTGTCAATGCAGGTAAACAGGAAGCACTAAAAGTCCCCTTTTCAATTTCTATATAAACTACTTTGGAAATGGGAGTCCTTCCTTAGTGTCGCCAAATTATAGAGGTGGACTCGTACAAACACTCCAGAGAGACGACCTATTTGAAAACAAAAGAGACATCACAAAACGTAAGTGTTGTGTGCCTGCTAAAGAATGAACAAACGCGGTATGCACACAACGCGGTGCTTATGAAAGCGGGTCATGTTTATATGTTTTTCAGACCCCGGGGTGAGAGGAACGCGCATGGCTGAGGTTTACACCCGTGATTGAGCAATAAGAAATGTTTAAGTAGCGCTTGGAGCGCTAGCTGAGTAAGTTCGTTTCCCCGCTCATTTTGAAACCGTAGTTGGAACCGTGAGCCAATTGGTTGTTTGACTTACAGTGGTCTCTTGTCCCCAGATGCTGAAGTCGTGAGGTTTATCGACCTAGCAATAAAACCATTTTTTGGATTGCCAAGAGAGCAGAGAGTGTTTACACTTATAAAAAGAGCCCATGAAAAAGTTGTAAAGTGCTTCCGACTTTAATACCCGGTAAATACCACTTCATTTCGATAATACTAACTGGGCTAGATAGTTCTTTGTAAAATATATGTGACCAGTAATAACAGAGTATCTACAATAATCCGCTAGACCAAGATACCATGCTCTGACTTGTTTAATGAATCTAATTTAATTGTACTAACAAATGGCAAGTTACAAGGGTCAGTCCGCTCACAGAAGGAATATCTTATAAACTATGTTCGATTGAATGTCCACATGTAAATATGTAGATAGGTATTTTTGTTATTAATTTTTGGACCTTAAAAATGATGTCTGTTTCCTTTCTTTTTAATTGTTGTCTGTATAGATGGATTGTGAATAGCCCTAGTCCTGAAGAGGCCAGAATTGATTGGCTGAAACGCGTCGACTATAAAGAGACAGCAGATACATAAAAATATTTTTGATTGATTTGAATAGTGTGTTGAGGGATCTTTAAGACATTGGGTTTAAATTAGTTCCACCTAATTGTTTTCCTCATATGAGTCTGCATGATCTCAATAGGAATGTCTAATTTAAGTTTTGGTGAGACATCCTAACTCGAAACGAAGGGCTTCTATTCTGTTGTATATATGTAAAAATTATTTGTATATACAAACGTGTTTGGAAAACAGAAATGAGAGATATATAAACTTTCTTATTTGATAAAAATAAAAATAAAAAAATCATTTAGTAATAACCTCTAACGTGTCTGTGGGTCATGACGAGATAGGAGACTATATAAAAGAGATAAATACACTTAGTGTGGTCACAGTGATATAAACACTAATATAGGGAGTACTTTATTTTTATTCCTTATTATTTCAAATTACAATACATACCGTATAACCAAGGTACCAATTCCTTATTTGAGTCTATATTACCCAGGTACCGTTTGGTTTAATGGGTTTCCCCTGTCATACATAGGGTGCTAGATTGTTCGGCACACTATGCAAAGTAGCACGTTCTTGCACTTCTCCCCTGGTAATGGGCTTACAATTGATACTTCTAAGGACTGTGTAGACTTACTCTAGCACCAACATGATTCTCAGATCCGTCTGATGGAAAAACCTTGGAGGAGAGATGACAGTGTGTTTTGTTACCAAGCTTTCCACAAAATGGCTGCCTGGTTACCATGCAATGGGATGTTGCACCGACCATTCACGTGAAACTTTCATTCAAGTGGATGGAGGGCAACAAACGCTTCTTATCTCGTCACAACCATAATGAAATGAAAGAAAGTGCTCGGCGTTTCCTCTTTTCATTAGTAACTCCACTGCTCTCACAGCAGTTTCACCCTTGATTACAGAAGACATCATTAGCGTTGTACTCTAAGACACTTCCTTTTTATTGCAGCTCTATATTTATTTAACGTCCAATAACATTCACCGCTAAACAAACTGCCATATACCACTCATTCTGCATTAAGCCTGAATGGGTTTCTTGATTGTAATTCCTTTCACCCTATTTCCATTTATGTACCTAAAATATGACTGACAAAAAGTTATTAAATCTATATGCTGTTACAGTTTTCATGTTAGCAGTTTTTTGGAAGCCATCGTGGGGCCCTGGGCCATTTAATCACTGCTTTTCAGGGTTATTGTACCAAGGTTTACAGAAAAAGGGAGAACGAAGCAGCAAAATGCATTCTATAGAAGTTAGAGCTTGGGGCTGTTTACCATTTGACGCTCAATTCCCTGCAAAATGCACGTATTAACACATACATCCATTGCAGCATCACAATAAAAAACGCAGCTCAACTGTTTCTTGAATTCTTCTGAAAATACCAGACTGTAGCACCGAAAGGGAAAGGACTTTATTCTATTTCCACAGTGTTTGCTAAAATTATATTTGCTTCGGTTAAGCGAGCAAATTATTGGTGGCAGCACAAAAACTGATGGAGGTTTTATTTTCATAAAATTAATTTTATTTTCCACGCTCTTACTAAATTCAAAAGCAGCCTTTTTCAAAGTTCAAAGCCTTTGCCACATAACTCGCACGCTGTCAAACAATCACAAGTATTGCTAAATGTATTCTCTACAAAGAAACGAATGATTTTGACAAGAATTCCAGGGTTAACCAATTGAATTAATTTTTTACCAGATAGCACATTAGACAACAAAAGTACAGGTAAGCACTATATTTTATTTCATTTGGTCTGAATTTCGTGACCCAACTATAACTATTAGCACACTTGAGAGAAGTTAGTTATACTAGAGAAGCGTACTTCACCATTTAACCTCATTTACAAGCGAAATTGGCCCAAAAAAACGCACAGGTGAATCTGGTGCTAGCTCGGGGGCTCCATTAAGCTCTATATATGTCATAGAACAGAAAGGAGCCCTGAAGAATTCGTATATTTTTCCCCACAACTATCAAATGCATTACCTCTGTGCTCTATGTCCACGCAAAAGTAATTACCCCTGTGCTAAATTTTAGCCGTTGGTTGCCATTGGGGGACCCTGCACTTATGTTTGAGCACCGGACCTTATTTTTCCATATCAGATATTTACCGCTTGCAAGAGAGGGAAAAAACACAGGGGCATATTAGCAAGAACCTCGTTAAAATTATCGCAGTTTTAGCGGCAGGAAACTGCAGCTAAAACTGCGATAATTGGCTTGCTAATATGCGTTATAGAATTCCAATAGAAGCCCATGTTAGATGTCCTGCTTTACAACAAATAGGATATAAGGGTTACAGCGGGTTACATTACTAGTTATTAAACTCAAACGATTACTTTAGTGGATGACGTCAACACAAGGCATGGGACCATACCTATCTTTTATATTTAGAGCCCGTGATCGTTTTTTAATCACACAGTTCAGATTGAACCTTCTTCATCACCTATTAGCAGTACCTTCAGGGTATATGGCCCAGGATGATTAAAGATGGCCCTGTGGCTGCGACAGAAGGTCTCCTCAGGATACCCTACACTTTGTTCTCCTGTGTCCATATTACTCGCACTTGAGGAGAACATTTCTGAAGGGGCTTCTCAGGGAACGCAGATTCAAACTGGCACTTGTGGCTCTGCTGTTTCTAAAGCTGTCTTCAGACGTTGCCACCCTTTTCTGTGTCTCTAATTTCTTAAGAACTGCTTTAAAGCTAAGAATTACCAGGTGCACCTGATAGGGGAAGATTATTTTTTAAGGCTGTTTTATGGCTTCTGAGCACTGTTTTTATCATGTTTTTATGTTATGTTATATTGTGGAAAAAGGTAGGGCTAGGACCTTTCTCAAGATTTGCCCGGCGCTAACCGCCCTCGTACCATTCAAATTTACCAAGCAATGAGGCAGGCGCCGGAGACCAGAAGGCAGGAAACAGAAGTTTTATTCCGACGGAGCAGAACACATCAGATCAGACAACAAGGTATCGTCTCGAGGTGCTCTAACAGCCTCTCGGAGGCCTGGCCTCTTATACACTGGTTTATGGCATGTGACCTTTCTTTATTACAATCAGAACATTGTGACATAAAGAAAAAGACATCCCTGTAATCCTCGTGTCAGTCCCACCCCCATATACCTTTACAATAGAGGTCCTCAACCCGCTGATAAGAGGAGGGGGTCATCACGCAGCTGAGTGTTTCGCCAAGTCTTAGGATGTGTGCGCCTGACCATATCCCAGGGGGTGGGGAGGCCCTGATCAACAGTGTGTCCTTTGAAGAGGGGTGGCTCCATACAATGAGGGGCAGTAAATGGTATCTCCTGGCTTAGGCGATGGCCTCGGACCTGTGTGGTCAGTCGGACACGGGGTAGGAGGTCATCAATGGAGTGGTATTCATGCCGCGTGGACAATTTGAGCTGAGGGAAGGTTTATCAACAGAGGGGCATTCATAGGAAGAGAGGAGGTGCTGGTCAGGCGCTGGTGTGACTCCCAAGGACAGGGTCATGCAGAAGGGTTATGCTCATGAGGAGGAGGGAGGGGGAGCCAGGGTGCGCGGAGGATGCTTGCTGGGTCAGAGGGGCGCGCTGGCGATCGATCGTGGACAGGGAGACCATGATACCTAAAATGGCTGCCGTGCACGGCGCAGATGATGTTTAGATTGCAAACTAAAATTCCACAGCCCTCCCTTTTAACATGTCTCGCCAACTTGTCAGTTTGGATTTATCCCCATAAGGCCACGTATTTCTACTTCATAGAGGGGGCTCATGTGCTCATTTCGGAAGTCCAAAGTCTTTGGGCACATACAGTTAGAAACAAAGCTGCACAAGGAGGGTAGGCATTGAATACCCAAGCAACACCCACATAATATCACCACAGGTATTAGTACGAAGGAAAACAACCTCCAACCCCAGTTCCTAAAAGTGTCCCAAAACCAGCTCCCAAGCGACCATTCTTCCTGCTCCTGGTGAACCTCCGAGGAAAGCCTGTGGAGGTGTTCAATGGCCTTGTAGACCGAAGGCGAGTTGTCTGGCACGTATGTGCAGCAGCTGGATCCGATGATGCGGCATGCTCCTCCTCGGTCGGCTAGGACCACATCTAGGACAAGGCGGTTTTGAAGGGTCACGAGGCGGATCGCCTGAAGCTCCGCCGTGTTGTTGGCAAGGATGCCAGCCGTGATGTTGATCGTTGTTTCTACTGCCTGGGTCAGGTGTCAGATAGCACGACTGTTTGCCATTGGGCCCCACAGAGGAACAAGTCCCTTTGCTGCATCTAGGAACTGTGCTCCGGTGGAGTCGGCTTGTCCAATGTCATCCGCACGCCTCTGCCGGTGATGGTTGGCAGTGGCCACATACGTGGGTGGAAGAACGAAGGCAATGTAACAGATACCCTTCCAACCTTTCGGGAGCCAGGTGTAAGCTTTGGTGCCACACACAAAGTACATATTCGGAGAAGCAACAAAGGAAGGGGGGTCAGCTGAGTCCAATGTTCTGGTGATTCGGCAGGCGCTGTGACCCACCAGCTGCGTTCCCTGGCCTTCGAGGCACACAAGGCCAGTGACATTGATAACAGACAGAGCCACAGTCAGGGTGGCGGTAGTTTGTTTTTGCAGATGAGAGAAGGTGGTTCTGGCTGGATTGTGGAGCACCTGTACTTCGACTCGTTCTTTGGCTGGAATGTCTTTAAGGAAGGTGGCGCCTGTGAGCGCAGGACACAGGGCAGCAGGGGTCTTTCCGGTTTTGTTCAGCCAGAACCCAGAGTAGAAGTGTGACACTGTCCGGCTGGAGGTGGCGTTGTCCTTGTGGCTCTCTTGCATGAGGATCAACCAGGCGAGGCAGGAGCCGTGAACTGAGAAGGGAGAAGGGATGAAGGGGATGGAGTGTCCTGTGGCATGCGGGAGCAACCCGCAGATCCAGCAGTTCGTAGCATTTGCAGCAAGGTTGTGTTGGTGCAACAGTTGCACGAAGGAATTGTTCCAGAATTCCCTGCGCCTTTCTCGGAGCTGAGGCGACAGAGAGATTAGGTGATGCTCTTTCAGGGGTGTTGGCTGTGCAGTAGGTAGCAATGCCTCATGAGCCGGTGTGCTTTCCTCCAGAATCCAGAAGGAGGTCATGAGGAGGAGGCAGAAGAGGAAGACAATGAAGAGTGCGATTGTCTTTGATTTGTGCAAGTTGTCAGTTTTTGGATTTCTATACTGGGTATTCCCTGTTGCTTCCATCATCTTCTTATCTGGCGCTTCCATCATCTTCTTATCTGGCGCTTCCATCACCTTCAAGGGGCTCGGTAGTGGGCAGAACCACAGACTTCGTTTAGCTTCTCTCCCGGTAACCCTTGGTTGTGCTTAGGTCACCGTTCTGAGATTCAACTTGGTCCGTGGCCTACTTAGCCGAAACTCCCTCCTTTCGGCGCAGGAAATACCCTTCTCTGGATGGCACAGTGGGATCAGAGAATTTTGCAAGTTCAAGTGCCTCAGTATCGGGATAACAGTTCAATGTCGGTCGATCTTTGCTCAGGAGCTCTTCTTGGGTGTTGACGTTTTCTGTCGTGGCCAGGTTCGCAGAGACCTTTCGGCAATGATGTGCGTGCAGCCAGTGCTTCTTCCCCTCCACTCGAAGCGCCGTTCGGGTGGTAATCAGCACTTGCCAGGGGCCCGTCCACCGAGGTTCCAGACTCTTGGTCCGCTGGAAATTTCGTATTAGGACGAAATTTCCCGGTTGGATGTCGTGGCCGGGGCCCCTGGAAGCATCGGGGATGGCCTGCTGCACCTGTTGATGAATGACAGACAACGTTTTAGTTAACTTGCACAAATAATCAGATAGTAGGACGTCTGGGACGTCATGAATGGAGGTCGGTTTGGGAGCAGTCCAGAGATTCATCGGTCGCCCAAACACGACCTCGTAGGGGGTCAAATGGTGCTTGGTGGGAGTGGAGCGCATCGATAACAAGGCCAGTGGGAGGGCATCCGGCCAGTTAAGTCCAGTGGTGGCCACTATTTTTGACAATTTCAGCTTCAGTGTGGCATTATGTCGTTCCACTAGACCGGCGGATTGGGGGTGGAAGACCGCATGAAACCTTTGCTTCACCCCCAACCCCTTTAGGATTAGTTGGATAACCTCAGCTATGAAGTGGGGGCCATTGTCGCTCCATAAAATTCGACAAAGGCCATAGCGAGGGAAGAATTCCTTCAGTAGTACTTTGGCCGTAGTCATGGCAGTGTTGTCACGGGTTGGATAGGCCTCTACCCATCTGCTGAAGGCACATACGATGACTAGTACATACTTCAGGCTTTGGCATCTCTCTAGTTGGATGTAGTCCATCTGGAGGACCTCAAAGGGGTGATTGGGGGTCCCAAACCCTCCCCGGGGTACCACAGTTCCTTTCCCGGGGTTGTGTTGCAGACAGATAAGGCACTGCTGAACTAGGCGTCTGGCTGAATCGGGGATTTTGTCGTTGTGCCAGACTTTGGAAATGAGTTCGATCATGGGTGCGGATCCTATGTGTGCGGGGGAATGAGTCATTGTCAGTATGGGGATCAGGTATGAGTCGGGTAGCAACCATCTGTTTGCATCCTTTGTTCGCCAGCAGCCCTCTTCGTCCTTCAAACCCACCCCTGCCCACTTAGTCAGTTCGTGAGGGGTGCTGGCCGACTGGATATCTCTGATCATTTCCCTTGCGTCAGTCCATCTCTCTGCTTGTGACCTGGTCACATACATGCGTGTTGCCGTCCTATTCTCAGCTGTGGTTCGTGCAGTGATGTCGGCCAATGCATTCCCTTGTCCGACTAAGTCTGTTACCCTTTTGTGTGCCTGACATTTGATCACCGCTAATCGTTTGGGGAGGAGAACTGCTTCAATCAGAGCGGAAACTAGATCTCCATGGAGGATCGGGGTGCCGTGGGACGTCAGGAATCCCCTCTCCCTCCACAGGAGCCCAAAATGGTGGACCACTCCGAAGGCATACTGGCTGTCCGTATATACGTTCGCGGTGGTCCCTGCGGCTATGATGCATGCTCGGGTGAGGGCTATCAGCTCTGCTGCCTGGGCAGATCGTTGTGCGATGCAGGCTGTTTCAACTACTGTTCGGGCTGTCGTTACTGCATAGGCAGCTGAAGTGGTGCCATCTGGGAGTTTGATGCATGAGCCGTCTACCCATAGCTCTCCATCGGGGTCAGAAAAAGCAGTGTCTCGGAAGTCAACCCTACTCCTAGTCTGTTCGTCCGTGAGGGTCACACAGTCGTGTATGGGAGGCACGTCGGGGTCATTTTCAGGCAGGGGTAACAATGTGGCAGGATTCAAAGTCGTGCATCTCTTTAGTGTGATGTGGGGTGCAAGCAGAGTCAACTCGTACCCTGTCAGTCGTGCGCTAGTCAGGTGTTGGGTCTTTGTCTGGTTCAAAAGGGTGTCGACTGCATGGGGTACTAACACTGTGAGGGAGTTGGAAAGTACGATTCCCTCGCTCTGACGGATAGAGACAGCAGCGGCAGCTACCGCTCGAAGGCAGGCAGGTAAAGCTCTGGCTACAGGATCGAGAGTGGCGGAGAAGTAGGCACAAGGGCGTTGCTTAGGACCAATTGATTGGGTTAGGACAGACAATGCACACCCCTCCCTTTCGTGGGTGAAGAGGGAGAAGGGTTTGGAGTAATCCGGGGTTCCTAGGACAGGCGCTGAACAGAGGGCATCTCGTAATTCCTTAAAGGATGCTTGACACTCAGGGGTCCAAGGGAGCGGGAAGGAGGCATCTTTGGTTAATAGGGCAAGTAGGGGTTTTACAATGAGACTGAAGTTAGGTAACCACTGTCTACAGAAAGAGGTTAGGCCAACCAAAGAGCGGACTTGCATTTGTGTTTTTGGGATGGGGGTGTCTAGGATGGTTTGGATTCGGTCGGGTGTAAGTTTCCTCCCTTCTTTGGACAGGAGATGGCCTAGGTAAGTCACTTGTGGCTGGCAGAATTGCAACTTCTTTTTGGAGACTTTATGGCCATTTTCTGCAAGAAAGTGTAGGAGTTGGACGGTGGCTGTCTTTGCAAGCGGGGTGGTGTCGGCCGCCAAAAGGATATCGTCGACATATTGGATCAACACCACTCCATCTGGTAGCTGGAAGGCATCTAGCTGCCTTTTAAGGGCCTGGCTGTAAATGCTGGGACTTTCAGTGTACCCCTGGGGAGCTCTACAAAATCGGTACGAGCGGGATTTTAAAGTGAAGCCGAAGAGATAACGGCTGTCTGGATGGATGGGGATAGAGAAAAACGCGTTCTTAAGGTCGATAACAGTGAAGGTGGTGGCAGTGGACGGGATGAGGGTCAAAATGGTGGTGATATCGGAGACTACAGGATATTGGGGTACAACCACTTTGTTAATCTCTCGTAAGTCGATGATGAAGCGGTACGCTTTCTCATCTCCTTCACCTTGCTTCTTAACAATAGGTAGGATTGGGCTGTTGCAGATGTTGCTAACCACCTCTTCAACCACTCCTGCATCTACCAGAGATTGAATGATCGCTACCAGTGCCTTCTCACCCTCTGGCGATATCCGATATTGCGGGAGTTTCGGGAGCATAGCGTCCTGTCGTACAGTTATGTGAATAGGATCAATCATCATTCGCCCCACATCAGAGTAATTTTTGGCCCATAGGTACGGAGGCAGGGTGTCAAGCAGGGACAGGTCAACGTCAGTTATGGAGCACATGTGTCGTGGGGGACGGGATCTGGGCATGTCTGGGTTGTCGTACAGGATGACTCGTATTCCATCTGGGGAACACCTAATGGTAGCTCGAAAATGTTTCAGTAAGTCAATGCCCATAATGGCGTCAGGGGAGTTGGAGGAGAGCAGAAATGTCGCGTCAGTAGTGTTGTTTTCTAGGTTAAAGGTAATAGGTACGGACAGGGGGTTAGTGGAGGGCGTTCCATCGAAACCTATCGACGTTATGTGTGAGCCAGACAAGGGTGCCCTTGGAATCAGTCGTTTTGATAACACACTACGTGTCGCCCCAGTGTCTACCAAGAATGGAGACTCTGTACCCAGGACCTTAACGGTGACATAAGGACCTTGCTGGTCAACACAGAGCTCGACTGGATCCCTCCCTTGCCCCTGGCAGTCCTATGCAAAGTCGGGGGCATTTTCACCTTCGGACAGCTGATATTGGTTCTGTCGGGGACGGTCAAATGTGTTCAGTCTCCCTGATCTGTCATTGTTGGTGTCGTTGGTGTGCCCTCGTCCTTGTACTCTATTTCTCGGCCCTCCTGCCATATCCCTGGAGTCCCTATTTCTATTCATCTCTAGTAGAACCGGACACTGGGATTTCCAATGGCCAAACCCTTTGCAGAAGGCGCATTGGTCATTGCTAATGTCTCTACGTCCAGTGTGAGGTGTTGGGGTATGATCTTTAGAAGGTAGATCTCTGGGGGTGGTTGATTGGTAGTTCCCCCTTTGGTGTTCTCGTCCTACCGTTATACCTTGTATCTGGGCTATCATTACCCTTTCCTTTAAATCTTTCTTCTTTTTCTCGGACGCCCTATCATTCTCATTCTTTTGGTGCTCGTAATACTGAGCCATCTGAAGGATAGCTGCGGGTTTGGAGGCCCCCCAACTACTCTCGCTCGTCTGCAGCTTTTGGGAGACTTCTTGTGTTAGGCCCTTTACGTAATTCTGTACAAACAGGTGCTGTCCGGTTGCGGTGGTCATGTCTTGGCCACTGTAGTCGGAGAACACTGTCTCGAATCGGGAGAAGTATTCTGACACATCTTCCTGCGGTTTCTGTCGACAGGCCGTGACTATCGACCAATCTACCTTTCTTTCCGGGATCAGTGTCTTTAATTTCTGGACTAGTTTGTCTGGGAGTTCCAGTATGTCTTTTACTGGTTTCCTTCCAGGCTCTCGTTGTCTATCTAGTTTACCGAGTTGGTCCCAGGTATGTCCAAACAGATCCGTGTGGTCAGCCTTCCGGATTTGCTTCCACACGTCAGCTGGCAGGCATAACCCAAAGAACAAGTCAATGTCCGCTAAAGTCATTATTGTCGAACCCAAGGCTGTGCCTAATTCGGTATAAAATGCTGTTGGGTTCTTTCTTAAATCGGGCAGGGTTTGTTTGAAGGTTAGGATATCTTGTCGGTCCCATGGTTGGTAAACCCAATTATACACAACTCTCCCTTTTGCATCTGCATGATTAATATCATCGCTTGTTCCCAGGCCACGTGGCGGGATCCAGTAAGGGGCCGCTTCTCTGATAGGCATCATAGTATTGGCTACTTCTACCGAGGTCGTTTCAGGGACTGTAACCTGGGCTTCTGGTTTCTGTTCCGTGAGATGGCGGAGGACTTCAAGTATCTGCTTGAAGAGTTCCGCCGCCTCGCATTCAGTCCCATCTCCAACATCAATCTTCCTATACAGCGTTGTTAGTTTAGCGGGACCCTTACTTTGATACCTATCTTCATATGCGTTCAGGGTGTGGTAGCTGAATCGCAAGATGAAATGCCGTCTGTGGCTGCCGGCATGTGAATTATATACGCTCATTGTGTAATCTTCGCTCTCCCTTCGTTCTACTAATGTCTTTGCTATTTTATCGATCCCATCCCGCTCATTTTTGCTCAACCTATTTAGTCTGGCTGGTGATTGTTTGCTAGCCTCGGGATCGTCTGACGATGTTGTTAATGTGGCTGGTGCAGAGGCCGCGAGGGCTGGTGCACTAGCGCTAAGGTCACTTTCGCTCACACTCGGGGCTTGCAAATTTTGTTGGCAGGGGGCATATGGAGGGGGCATGTAGATGATTGGGGGACCTAGCAGTAACTCATCGTTCGCCCGTTGTTTGGAGGGCAATTCAGGGTAGAGCGCAGAGGGGGTCCTAACAGGACATTGGCCTGTCGACCCTGATTCTTGGTTTTGTGTAGCTTCCTTCCTTTCTTTTATTTCCTCTTCTAGTTGTTTTGCGGCCAGGTGGGCTGCCTTTCATAATTCTTTCCCTATTTTTGCTTCTTCTCTTTTCTTTCGTTGTTCCGTTTCTTTGCGCCACATGCCGATACTGTCGAGCATAGTGGGCGTAGTTTTATTTTTCTGGAGCGCTATTTCTAATGCTTTTATTTTATGATCATCAAAGGAACCTATCAGTGGCCACTGACTTTCAGGGTTCTTTTTTGTATATTTATGCCATAGTTTAGTGTAAGCTATAGCGACTAGTCCATACTTAGTGAACATGTCCTTATTAGGGGTGCCCTCCAGTGGAGCCGGATGGTTCATCTCTAATAAGCGGTCCGGGCTAAACAGGCTACCAACCAGTGGGGAGAAGATAGGCATGACGGATTACAACGGGGACAAAAGTCTGCACTACCTATCTTATCACGGCGGGCAAAGACTAGACAGAATATTTCTATTCTCCGTTGTTTGCCGGCGGTGAATACCTCAAACGAACCAATACCGAA
The DNA here is from genome assembly GCF_964263255.1 of Lissotriton vulgaris. Taxonomy (NCBI): domain Eukaryota; kingdom Metazoa; phylum Chordata; class Amphibia; order Caudata; family Salamandridae; genus Lissotriton; species Lissotriton vulgaris. The sequence continues at coordinate 1,478,456,460 of NC_141685.1, forward strand.
CAATCGGTCAATCAAAACAATCAGTGGGGAGAATAAGTGGGCACGAAAAGTTATCGTTACCTACTCTTTCTCTACCTGCAAAGAGAGACCTTGTTCTTCCCTGTTTGCAGACAAAGAATCTCCAGACAATAATCCACGAACGACAGTTCGGGAAACAGTGGGGGAGGAAGATAGGCACGACGGATTACAACGGGGACAAAAGTCTGCGTTACCTATCCTTCACTGTTTGCAAAGAGAGAGCCTGTTGTTTTCTCCGTTTGCAGACAGCGAATCTCCAGAGGTTTCAACAAAGCGTAATACTAGTATTATCCAAACAAAACAATCTTTTCTCAATTCGTCGTGTTTACACGACCTTACCCGGACCGCATGGACGGTTTCCTGTCCTCTGGATCCAGCGCCCGATCGTCCTCTCTCCTTCGTGATGCCCGTGGCACTCCTGATGGTTCCCAGTCAGGACCGTAGATCACTCGAGAGAGGTCTGTTCAGAACTAGTGAAGGTCGGATGATCGGCTGTCAGACGAGGGTCTATCGGACACGAGCTCTTCCCGATCGTTGCAGTCGTTCACTCTGTCGTCGGGACCTCTCCCACTGGATCCACGTGTCGCTGATGGGCCCCACGTGGGCGCCAATTGTGGAAAAAGGTAGGGCTAGGACCTTTCTCAAGATTTGCCCGGCGCTAACCGCCCTCGTACCATTCAAATTTACCAAGCAATGAGGCAGGCGCCGGAGACCAGAAGGCAGGAAACAGAAGTTTTATTCCGACGGAGCAGAACACATCAGATCAGACAACAAGGTATCGTCTCGAGGTGCTCTAACAGCCTCTCGGAGGCCTGGCCTCTTATACACTGGTTTATGGCATGTGACCTTTCTTTATTACAATCAGAACATTGTGACATAAAGAAAAAGACATCCCTGTAATCCTCGTGTCAGTCCCACCCCCATATACCTTTACAATAGAGGTCCTCAACCCGCTGATAAGAGGAGGGGGTCATCACGCAGCTGAGTGTTTCGCCAAGTCTTAGGATGTGTGCGCCTGACCATATCCCAGGGGGTGGGGAGGCCCTGATCAACAGCGTGTCCTTTGAAGAGGGGTGGCTCCATACAATGAGGGGCAGTAAATGGTATCTCCTGGCTTAGGCGATGGCCTCGGACCTGTGTGGTCAGTCGGACACGGGGTAGGAGGTCATCAATGGAGTGGTATTCATGCCGCGTGGACAATTTGAGCTGAGGGAAGGTTTATCAACAGAGGGGCATTCATAGGAAGAGAGGAGGTGCTGGTCAGGCGCTGGTGTGACTCCCAAGGACAGGGTCATGCAGAAGGGTTATGCTCATGAGGAGGAGGGAGGGGGAGCCAGGGTGCGCGGAGGATGCTTGCTGGGTCAGAGGGGCGCGCTGGCGATCGATCGTGGACAGGGAGACCATGATACCTAAAATGGCTGCCGTGCACGTCGTACGTGGATGACAAGCTGGCGCAGATGATGTTTAGATTGCAAACTAAAATTCCACAATGTTATGTTAAAATATTTAGCGCAACGTTCTTGGGGCTTTGGGGACAACACTCTATGTTACTGGAAAGGAAATCAAGTAGAAAAGGCCTGACGAAACAGCCATGTTTTCAGCTCTTTTCTAAACTGGAGATGAGAGTGAGTGGAGCGTAAATAGAGGGGGAGGGAATTCCATGTTTGGGGGGCCAATGTGGAAAACCGGGTTCCGCCATATTTAAGGCGCTTGTATCTCGGGGCGATCAGAAGATGTTGACAAGATGAGCAGAGAGTGCGGGAGGGGGTATATTTCCTTATCTTTTTTGAAATGAACTTAGGACCTTCACCTAGTAGTGCCTTGTGTATGGTACAGCCTAACTTAAAGACGCTGCGCTGTTCTACAGGGAGCCAGTGCAGTTGTTTAAGTAGTGGCTTTGCGTGCTGACGGGCCGGGAGCTGGAAAATGAGTCTTGCCGCATGATTCTGTATTAATTGAAGGCGTTGTAATCGGTATGCCGGGATTCCTACATAGAGTGAATTGGCGTAGTCGAGTCGCAAGATGATGAGAGCGAGGACGACCAGAGTTAAAGCCTCCGTTGAGAGGAATCGTTGTATTTTTTTTATTTTCCGTAGCATGAGAAAGCAGACCGAGACCACTGAGCTAATCTGGGATTTCATCGACAGGTCCTTGCTAATCTTAATCCCTAGGCTTTTTGCCGAGGATGCAGGATCAAGCAGAGGGCCCAGGGATGAAGGCTAGAAATTGGTGTTCCAGGGGCTCATCGTTCCACCTGTCAGAATTAGCTCTGTTTTTTCTGGGTCCAATTTCAGTTGATTGATGTTCATCCACTTACTGATGTAGGTCATTATGGCCTGCAAGTTAAGTTCAGAATGACTCGTGGGTTGGATGTTAAAGATTAATTGCAGATCATCTGCGTAATTGAACACCAAGACATCCATGCCCTTCAGTGCAGTGATCAAAGGCTGCATGTACAGGTTGAACAGGAGGGGGGATAGCGAGGAGCCTTGTGGGACACCACAGGTAAGGCGGCCTTTTTTTGAGCAAAAGTTACCCAGACGGACGGATTGATATCTGTCCGTCAGGAAAGAATGTAACCAGCTTAGGGCCTGGCCCCCAATGCCCGCGCTGCAGACACGGTCGATCAAAATGTTATGATCGACCTTGTCAAATGCAGCGGACAGATCGAGGAGGATCAGGGCTTGGGGGGAATCAAGGTCAGCTCCAGTGCGTAGCTCGTCCATGACGGTCAAGATGACAGATTCGGTCGAGTGGGCCGGCCTAAAACCAGCCTGATGGGGATCCAAATAGCAAGACTTCTCGACAAAAGAGCTCAGACATCCTGCCACGTGCGCCTCCAGGATCTTACTAAGATAGGGTAGAAGGGATATGGGGCGATAGTTGCTCCACACAAAAGGGTTGGCACCAGGTTTCTTTAGAATGGCAAGGATCTCGGCATTTTTGAAAGAGTTGGAGACTGTTCCGCTACGAAGTGAGGTGTTCAAGAGAGATAGGGGGGGATCGGGGCAAGCACTAAAAGCTTCTCGTAGTATGTGGGGTGGGCCGCTGTCAAGAGGAGAACCAGATTTAACTTTGAGCAGCAGATTAGAGAAGGATTCAGGGGTGATAGGAGGGAAGCAGTTGAAAGAGGATGGGTGGTGACAGGGAGAGGCAGGAGAGGTAGGTAAATTAGAGGCTGGGAGACTGGCTTTTATCGTGACATTTTTTTCAAAGAAGTAGTGGTTTAATGAGTCGCAGAGTTCCTGAGAGTGCACGGGTTGCGCCGAGACCCTCTCAAGGCCTGTCAATTCATCTACGATTGAGAAGATCTCCCGAGTTTTATTGGCAGAATTTAAAATTTTATGCGTTATAAACTCGGTTTTACAAGAGATGATAGTAGTTTTGTATTCCTTAAAGAGAGACAGATAGATTAATTTTAGCTCCGGTTCGTAGTGCCTTCTCCATTTACGCTCAGCTTGTCGGAGACTTAGTTTAACTTTTTTTAAGGTAGGGGAAAACCATTGTTGCGCGTTATGTGGTCTGCGGGTTTTGATGTTTTTAAATGGGGCGACTATTTCACTGGCCGATTCCAGCCAGGTGGTGAGATTTTTGGACTGAGTGCTGAGAGGGGATTCGGATGTCGAAGGAGATGTGTTAATTAAAATAGTTTTAAAAGACTCAAGACAGGCATGACCCCAGTTCCTGGCTAGCAAGCTGCTGGATTTGGTGGTTGGGGCCACCACGGTGTTCGAGATCGAACAGGTTATTAAACTGTGATCTGACCAGGTACAAGGCTGAATTAGAGGTTTTGTGATATCTAAATTTAATGTCCATACTTGGTCTAAGATATGGCCTTTATTGTGCGTAGCTGCACGTACGTGCTGAGTGCAATTTAGGCACGTCAGAGTTTCTGTGAATTCTTGGGAGGATGAACTCTCTTTTATATCGCCCGGCCAGTAATTAAAATCACCGACTATCAGTACTCTTGAGTGATTAATCACCATTTGGGCAATTAGGTCGCCAAAGTCCTGCGGAAAAGAAGGCATGTGTAGAGGTGGTCGATAGACGACTATACAGGCAAGGGAGGAGAATTGGGCTTCTAATTTAATTGTAAGGATTTCTGTGTGCGTGTGCTGTGTGTTTCCTTTTTTTTTTAATTGTTGTGTTGGTAACATTCTTTTATGACCTTTGCTTAATACAGATGTGTTGATATAATTGTATCTTTTATGGACATATTTTATATGCTGAATAAAGATTATTATTATTAATATTAACTTCAGTGGATGAATGCAGGAGTAAACACAAAAAACAGCTACAACAATTGTGCAGAGTAAATACACATTTACAACTTCAATTTAGATGGTAGGGTAAAATAATCAAGGCAGGTCAGAACACTGTGGAGTGAGTACATAAGTCTGGGCTAGAGTGAATTAACCAATATGTCTGTCAAAAAGGAGGAAGGTCAGGTCCTTTTTTAAGGTTACTAGGCAGGTGATTAGATAGAGGGAGGGAGGCAAAGAGTTCCAGATTCTAGTGGCACTTCCAGAGAAAGACTGGTCCATGTATTGTTCTCAACTGAAGGTGGGGGTTTCCAGTAGCAGGGATTGAGCATTTATGGAACCCCTATTTGCTGTTCAAAGCCTCAGTTTCTCATTTAGAGAGGAGGGTGAGGAGGAGTGCAGCACTCTGTGGTTAATGCAAGCGATTTTAAATTGGACTTGCGCTTCAAAGGGGAGGCAGTGGAGGGGAAATGTGTTCATATCTCTTGAGACCTAAAACAAAGCATACTGCAGCATGCAAAGTTGCTCTCATTGGGTCTAGGTGTACTTTGGGAATGCCTGAGAAAAGGGCTATTCCATAGAATAATCTAGAGAGAATGAGTGACTGTGCCACTATTTTGAGGTTTTGTTCTGGAATTAATTGTCTGATAACCTGAAGCTGCCTAAGTTGGATTTGTGCGCTGTTGGCTATGTGTGCGATGTGGCTGTAAATATTGAGTGATTATCAAGGGTGATGCCAAGTGATCTGGCACTCTGGACAATGGCGGGGCAACCATTCAGGGCAGGAAGATTAGTCATCCATTCTTGTACTGGCATTTTTGCTTTCGGAGGTGGGATCAAAAGAAATACTGTTGTAATTGGGTTGCGTTTTATATTGTGTTTGGGCATCCAGTTTTGAATCTTTAGGAGAGTTTTAAAAAGCAGGGCAACATCTTAAGGGGAAGAGATTTTGTAGTATATTTGGGTGCCGTCAGCATAGAGGTGGAAAAGAATCCCAGAGTTTCTAAGAATCAAACATAGAGGCTCTAGATAGAGGTTAAGGAGGGTTGGGGAGAGGATCGAACCTTGGCGGACTCCTTGGTGAACGCTGACTACTCTCAAAAGTGAGCCACCCATTTTCACAATTTGGGAATGGTTAGATAGGTCTGAGGAGAACATCCCATGTGAAGTTCAAGAGTACAAAGGAGGTGAAGATGGTTGACAGTGTCAAATGCAGCGGATAAATCTACGAGGGCCACAACACAAGAGTTGCCGGAATCTAGGATTCTGAGGGAGTCATACCTGATTGGAGAAGGTCTAGGATGGTATTTTTTGGAATGTGTGAGGCAAGTTGGGATGCTATGGAATTTTCAATGACTTGTGGAGACAGGGAGGAGGCTGTTCAGGTTCTATCGATCAAGGTGGGATGATTTGACCCAATTTTAGTAATTCTGAAAAGAGGCCCTGTTTGAGAGCGGAGTTCACCAAGGTGGTCCATATGGGGAGAAGGTGTGTGCCAAGAGATTTGCTGATAGAACCTGGGATGGTCTACTGATGGTGATTTGAGGGTTGTACTTTAAAGATTGTTTGTTGAAGGTCCTGTTGGAAAATTAGCGAGAAGGATGACCATCATTGTGGTGCCTTGCAGGGGTGGCTGGTCCAAAGAGGGCGCTGGAGTACAGCCCCACTAACTTAATAAGAAATACCTGAAGAAGTTACTTTTTGCATCTACGGCAGCAGAAATAAAAACAAACAAACTGACACACGTGTCACTTTGAATGCTTCCATTTCTATTGTCTATGTACGTCAGGGCTAAGTGCGCATGTTAGCAGTAAAAAGGAAAGTACTATCAGCAGAATTTCTGAGGACTGAACATGTTTGAGGTGCGCTTTACATCTTGCGCAGCATGTCTGAAGAATGTAGCCTGCTCGGGCGGAGAGGGATTTCAGCCCGCTATTCAAGCACCCTATCAGAAGACAAGTTAGAGCGGGGTGCAGTAGGTTCAGACCCAGTCCTATGCTGACTTCCGATTGGGAGTTCAACAGACACACTTCCAGTTGGATAGGAGCAGACTGCTCAGCCTGCCAGATACCTACAGGCATTAGACGTGGAGTTTCAGCAAGAAGCAAAAGGTAAACGAAATGAGACTCTTGTTGGCCGTGCCTGCAGTATATTATAAATGCATCGGATCTCCAGTGCATACTGTTCACTGTAACTGCTGTAGGTGTCTTTCGATGTCTCACTCATAGCATTCTCTCCATCAAATCATGTTTTCATTGTTACCATGCACCAATAACTACTCGTGGGACTTACACTGACTTTCAAATCAGAAGACATCTATTTTAATCCCCGCACTCCACTTGCCTAAATTATGTGAATCCTATGCAAATGCTCAGCTCTGTTTCAAGTTCCATGTCTGCTAATGAACACAGAGAGGTGGTAAATTTTGCACTGACAAGAAACATGAGTACAGTTTAATTTACATTTTTTTGTGGAGCTTTTTTATTCAAGTTGTTTACAAAATCCAAAATTATGGGCCCTTTCCAAGTAGACTTGTCTTCACTTTAGTGACGTAGCTATTCCTCCTGCCACCATTGTACCATCCCTTCTCACCCCTCTTTCAGCATGAAACTGAAAACACGTTTCTTTTGTCTGTGCAGTATATTTACAGATTTTTCAGTGCCATGAAACCCCTTGGTGTTTACACGCTCTGCCAAAAACCCTAAATGACATAATATTAAAAAATAATATTTAAAAAGCAACCTTCAGGCTGGGATAAGATGTTCAAAAATAGACTTCCATTGACATTTGTATACATATCTGAGCTAATGGCCCCAGAGTTACATACTTTTAGAATACTAGTTCCAACTCACATACAGGAAAGTGCAGTGATGCCATGACAAAGGCAAATTATGCACTATAAAAATAGTACCAGCTTCATTACTGCAAATATAAACGAGGGACCAGGTGTTCTTACATTTACATAATGGTTGCCCCCTTGGGCCTCTCAGCCAATTTCATGGTAGCATGTTTTTTGTTACCTTCTTCAAGGATAATCGACCTTTGAAAGATAAAAGGCTGAGTGGATGAGGCAAATAGTCCACCAAGCTACCAGACCCAGCTTGTGCCCTAATGAACTTTAAAGTCCACTTAAAAGAAAAACTGTAATTACATGTGAAACCTTTTAAAAACATCCTTTCAATATTGAAATACCCTCGAAAAAATTGTGAGCTCTTTAGATGTTCTAAAAGGCACCCTAGGGCTACTCTGCTGGGACAGAGAGTTTTCACAACTCGAATCATCATCCCCGCGATGCACTGCTAGTGCAAATCTTGGTTTACCAGCTCAGAAAGTTAGCCTTTGGCTGCACAGCTAGTGTAAAAAGTGTTTTATCAGTTCAAAAATATTTCCAGGCCCAGTCTGTTTTCAAAGTTTCTAGGAGGAAGGCCCCATTAATCTCTTTCAATGACATGGAGATTGTTACTTCGCTTACTAAATTGGATCTAAGGCATTTACTTCCGCCCCACCACTTTTCAAGTTCACCAGCCACCACTGGTACCTTGAATGGTAAATCCCCTTCGGTTTTGCTTTGTTCGTCCTAAGCTGACAGGGTATGCCGAGACGTGGGTCCCTTTCTCACTTTGCCACTGGATTTATGAAAGCATGGCTGATGAGGGTTATGAACCCGAAACCGGTCCCAGGATGCTTGTTTCCGGTCAAGGGAAGACATGGCTTGGCAGTTCGGGCTGGACTGGTCCCATGAGGCACAGGGTCAGACTGATTTGCATATGGCCATGTCTGAACTGGGGTGGTGGAGTGAGCTAAAGAATGGTGATGGATTAAACCCAGATCAGTTGACTGGGGGTGGGTGCTTGAAATGTTCAACACTCCGTCCATCATCCCCTTTGGTTTTGCTTTGAATGGTAGAGTCTCAACCATTTCAAGGGGGGCATAATTGGCCAGCAAGATATGGATGTCTCTGACTTTATTATCCAAAAAACCCACAAAGTTGTTCAAACGGGCCATTGATGACTTAGGACAAAGTGGTGGAGGGGTAAGTAGTCTATGCAATGGCCTCAAAGAGGCGTTTCGGTCTATTCTTTGCTGAATTCATGAGGGCTCTAATATGGGAGGATTTGGCTTTGGGGATTCGATCTTTGTAAAGTTTTCTCGCTTTGTGGAGCTTAGTCAATCTCAGGTGAGATGGTGCTTTTCTCCATTCTTTCTTGTATTTTCTGATCAGCCTTCTTTCTTCATTAAGCTCTTTAGAGAACCAGAGCTGGAGGGTTAAGGTCTGGATAATTTGCATTTCACTGGGTTCACATTTATCAATAAGGGATTCCATGCAGAAGTTGTACCTGCTGGTGGCCTCATTAATGTCCATATGAGGTATGATCGACATTAGTGTGGGAAGGGCTATGACAGCGATGGCTTTTGTGTCAAGGTCAGATGTGTCCCTGAACCATATTTTATCTTTCTGGAGTTGCCTGTATGTTTTGGTATGTGAGCCGGTTAGGGAGAATGGAATCTTCATGTGAGTTGGACCAGTCGACTGGGATGTGGTAATATCTCTTTAGATAAGGGGAGTTGGATACTATCAGAACTAGAATGGCTCCTTTGAGATGTGTAGGTTTATGGCAGTGTAGTTTGAGATTATTGGCATTGAGAAAGGAGATGAAAATGTCCTTTTAGCTCTTGCCCATGTCTCCTTAGGGGAAGTTGAAGTCACCAAGGAAGATATTATTTTCTGAGCTGATGTGCTGCGAGGTGAAGAAATCCATGCGTTCCTTGATGAAGGTGTTGTTTAGTCCTGGTGGGTGGTAAATCAAATTCAATCTGAGTTTGGAGATAGTAAAAGTGGACAGTTCCACTGACATGCATTCAAAAGATTGAAAGTCTTTGGAAGGGTTCGGCATCTCAAGGAATTTCAGTGAATACGTGCGAGACCTCCACATGCCTATCTTCCCGGTCGTGACACTAAATGGAGCAGTTGGGAGGAAGGAGGAGGTCTAGAGCATGGTTAGATGAGACATTGAGCCACATTTACGTGAGGATCATTATGTCAAGATTATGAGTCTGGATTGAATCTGACATCTCTAAATGGTGTTGGACTGAAGACTGACAATAATGTAGCATGCAGCTAGGAGAGAAGCTGTTGTCTTTTTGACTTGGCTATTCCGGGTGGGTAGTTGGGATTTGTATCAAGTTGTGAGTATGAGCATACGTTATAGTGGTGTGTGTGAGTTTGAGTGTGATCAGAGATGATGGTGGAGATTGGGCAGCCCCCTGCTGGAAGATAGGAGGAGGGGATAGCATATTTGAGGCTGCATAAGTGGAAATAGAGTGGGTCTGAGTTATCTTGTGGTGACTGAGTCCGATTTGGTCTGGGTAGGCTGCTGTCTCTTGGTATGCTGCATGAGGGAGGAGGGTCCACAAGGGGTGATGAGGGTAGCAGTGTTGAGATGACAGAGAGTCAGATTGAGTAGAGCCGATGTGAGGATGTCCATTCTTCAAGAAAGGTGTGAGAACGAGGAAAGGAGCTTGTTGAACAGAGGACGGTTATGTTCAGCAATTGTGGGGGATAGGGGTGGACTGACAGGAACGGACTCTGAGGGGTTGTGATGCTGGTAGGGGAAGGTGCTTGTTGTTGGTATCTGCTAGACACGGGGCGGAGAAGGTAGTGAAGAAGGAGGAGATATATGGGCCTACTGAGGAGATGAAAAGATGGTGGCAGTGGCAACCGGTTTGGGAGAAAATGGTTTGAGAGAGGTTGGAGGGGAACAGTGCAGGGATGGTCTGGGGAGGGGATGTTCAAGGTCTGGTATTAGCAGTGAGCTATGGGTTGTGGAAGGTCTATCGGATCGTCAAAGAGTCCGGGGTGAGAGATGCCGACTGGGTAGACCAGCGGGTGAGGAGAATGGATGTGGGGGGTTATGGGTGGACAGAGAGGGGTAGCGTGAAGGATCGACGGAGGGCTTGAGGGTGAGATAAATTAAGTTGATTGTGGCCGAGATTGTGCCATTGGCTTGGAACATGATTTTCCAGTTGTTGTAAATGGATATAGAAAGGCTACTCGAAAGGCAAAAGGGGGATGAGCAATTGAGTTTATGACCAAAGGGGGTGGTAGAAAGGGAATGGGAGAAAATTGCTTAAGGACCTGATCCATAAGTCATTGTTGTGAGTGAAGAGGAGGAGGTCGGTTCTGAGGGAGCTTTTGCATTGGCAATGGTATTGGTTTACGAAGAGGGTTTGCTGTGTTTCATGGTTTTCATTGCATGTTTTTGAAACATTCGGGGTGTATTTGATTTTGAGAACATTTGAGCCAAATCTGGAAAGGGGTAATTGGGGGAGCTTTTGGCAATGGGCGTCATTGTCATGGTTGAGAATGATGCCAGTTGCCAGTTGGGAAGTTGTAGTTATGACCTAAGCAGTAATTGCTAGGTAAATGATAGTCGCCACGTGGTCATACACTGCCTGGCAAAGTGCCCTGTGTTGTCAGGGTTTCTAGGAGACATCATTCAGAAGTCTTAGATAGCAAGGTAGAGGAACTGGGATCCCAAAGTCATCAATATGATGAGCTGGCGGATAGGGTAGTTATATAAAGTTGGATGGGCTTGTTTTATTGGAGTTCAGGAGCCAGAATTTATGTAGAATTGCAGAAGCGCAAACAAAGCCTGGCAGGCTTCAATAAGGGTGATGCATGCAGTGTGCTTCTAGGGGTTCCAGCCTAAGAATCGAAATCTTTTGAGTTGGCCTTCTGTGGAGTGAGGCTGGCTAGTACCTGGGCCAACCAAGTCTGCAATGAGATCAGTCCTTCCAAGTGGTGCCACCCAGAGCTTTAATGATGGCGCACCTTCCCTGTGGTGACAGCTGAAACCTTCCCTGTGTCGGCACTCTCCCCTTGGCATGGATAGGCACTTCCAGCTCAGGGCAACAGGAAGAGAAGAAGTAAGCCAGGTAGATAGCCTGTTACATTAGCCGATAATTGACTTTGGGGGCATAGCGTTGCTGGGATGAGCAGAGCAGGCTAGAGACCTATTGAAGTTGGCAATAGAAATAAGAGGTGGACTCAGGATGTCACTGAACCTCGGTCCCAGTCTGAATTATTATCCCACTAATAAGTGCAGTGCCAGTATGCTGATGATATGCTTGTGTCTGACCACGCTGCTACCCATGAAATGTAATCAAAGCTGCCATATTGAAGTCAGGCTGATGGGTGGGCTTCCTTGTATGGGCAATAACTCTCCACAACCCTGGGCCTAGTGTATGGTGTTATGCTGCTGCAGTGTGGCTTTCTAAGGGACGCCCTAAGGACTCTGGATCGGCTTGGGCTGAGCATCGTAAACAGCTCAACTCCCAAAGAATGAGAAAAGATGAGGGAGCCTAGCGCTGTCAGAATATGAAGCCCCAGGCGTCCCTCGCTCACTGGCAATGTTCAAATTCAGAGGGCCGCGAGAGGGGTACATTACTTGCACCCACCGCCCCGTTGATTAAAAAGGGAGTGCCATATGTGCCACGGCTGAGGCCGATGTCTCTGGGATGGCTTCTAAAGTGATCCTGTTTGACATGGGTAACAGCATATGCAATCTTTATAGTCGGAATATCCCTGTTATTTTTTGTTGTGTACTGGATTTTGTTCTAGTTGTGGGTCCCGCTTGTAATATTAGACTGTGTCCTTCATGTGCTCCCCCCTGCCTCCAATACTGGCCAAGTGGTAGTTTTCTTTAGACCAAGCCTCATTTTAGGGATGTAGGCAATCAAAAGAAAAGTGCCCAGACATCAAAATGAATCAGCAACATCCAATGGGTACAATCAGGTATAATTAGCTTGGCATCCTTTGAAATTTGCAAGGCCTTTGTAGTTTAGAGGCTTTAGGAGCAGTGATTTTTACAGCAAGCGTGATGTCTTTCGGCCACCATGTTAGGGTCAGGCAGGGTGTTTATATCGAGTTATCAGCAGCAGTAAAGTTGGTCAATATTGGGATTGGTAAAGCGCTGCTATAGAAAGTGGTACCTCCCACTTTGGTTGTAGAATGCAGTCGCTCACGTGCTTAAATATTTCACTTTGCCGAACTTTGTTCCAATCTCAGATCTGTCCTGCTGGCGTTTTAAGAACGTGGGTATCATGCTGTGAGGAAGGTTTTAAGAAAACCTCATTGTGAGAAAGCCTGTCATCCTTCCGACTTCAGAGGCTATGCCAGCTTCCCTTCTGACATCGCAATCCGTCCTTTTCTCTGGTGTTGCAGGTCTTGGAAAGCCATGTTTCACAGCGTTACACTCCACTCCTGAAGGGGCGCTCCACCCAGGTGCTGTAGCATGGTAGGATTAAGATTGTTAAGAGCAGGTAAAAAATCTTTCAAAATACCATTTTTCTTTCTATAAGGTATGTTTTGTTATAGTCTATGTCTTGCAAGTTGCAGTGACGCCATCGGTCTTACATTTAAACACTTGTTATCAAGTTTTTGCATGTGTGCTATAGATTGGTGCGTCACAATACTGTAGTGGTGTTTAAGAGAGTTCTTTTCACATTAACTCTTAGCAGTGGCGGAGTGCTGCTTGCGGTGAGGCAGGGGAGGGTGGGGGGTAGTAAACTTCGGAATTGGGCCGAATGGAGTTGAGTAAAGAAAGAAATAAATAAATCGAATGAAATTGCGCACGCTGTAACGCCAAACTGGCAGTGCAGCGCACAATGTAATGTTTATTATTTATTTATTTCTTTACTCAACTCCGTTCAGCCCAATTCTGGAGTTTACTAACCCCCACCGTGCCCCTCCCCCACCCTGCCCCACTGTCCTACAGCACTTCTTCGAGGAGCTGCGACTGACTCTTAGGCATGAATGCAAAATCTTCACGCATCCAGTTTGCCGCGAACAAAGTAACCCACATGAACCTGCCCTATAATCTAGGTGCACTTTCAATAAAATAATCTCTTCATATGTACACACGAGAATCCTGACCTTTATTTAGCTGACTCCTGTTGCCAGCATAAGCCACACGACACAAGAGAGCAGAAGCTGGTATGTAGAGCCAACCCTCAGTTAGGTGCAAGAGCAGATGGGATTCAGTCTAATGGGAGTTTCCTTTATACTGCATTTAAATTTCCTAGTAGTCTAAGAAAATAACTGCATACTAAATTTTTTATACTAAAAACCCGAATATGTACTTTTCTTATGAGGTTTGCAGCCAGAAGAGCTGAATGCAATTTGAAAATATTTTGGTATAATGTAACGAATTAAAACATTGGATGGTTAGATTAAGTCTGCCCCTGTTGGTAATATCTATTAAAACATTATCAATTGTATCTTGCTGAGTCCCTTCATTTCTTTCTGACTAAATCTGCTGATATTTTAACTCTGGGCTTGGAGTAACTCACTGGAAAACAGTGCCAAATGCATGCACAGTGACCCCCCTAATCATGGAAATGTTTTAGGTTATAATTTGCTTGTCTAGCTTGTAGGTAAGGCCACACAGTATGATAGTGCAGAAACAGCAGCAGTGCTGTGAACATTAGCTGTCACATGCTGACTACAGTGTAGATGTGTAACACCCACATGAATAGCTTTAAAAATGTGTCTTAAGACTTCTATTATAGCCCTGATTTGCTGTGAGGCAGCCTGCGAAGACACACTCCTGAGGAGACTGTTTTCGACATGTCTAAATGCCTTCTATCAACATTAACTAAGTCACATATATATAGTCCCTCAATGCCCGTAAGGTCTTGGCACATACAACTCTAAACCTAGAATAAATCTAAAATCTAGATTATCGTGTCCATCCAGAGAAAGGATAAACAAGTTGTTTCCAATGCATAGGCTATCATAGCCCTTTCCCCCTAATAAAAGCCAGCTTGCAAAAAAACAGATTCAGAAGTCAAACAGGGAAACAACTGCAGAGTGCATCAGCATACCATTCTAATGTTTATTAAATTCTAATTCAGTTGCTGAACGTAGGTATGTTGTTAAATGTACTTCAAAAGTGATTTTATAATGAAATGAAAATGTGATTTGTAGAGCGCTACAGTTGCCCTGAGGCGTCCAGGCGCTGAAAAAACAGAAGATGCCCTCAGAAGGTTACTACTTATTGAACAGGAAGGTTTTGAGCTGTTTCCGGAAGCTAGTTAGGTTGGAATTATCTCGCATCTGCAGAGGGAGGGTGTTCCACAGTTTAGACACATTGTACGAGAACGAACGTCCTCCTGCTCTGGCTCTAAAGATTCTGGGAATTTTGGCTAATGATGTGGTTGAGGAGCGAAGTGCCTTGTTGGGCAGATATGGAGAGATCAGGGAGCGGTTGATTTCTGGGCCCATTTTCCAGAAAGTCTGGTGGGCGATGCATAGAGCTTTAAACTTTACTCTGTCCCTAACAGGTAACCAGTGTAAAGTTCTTAAGTCGGTTTTTATTGAGGTCCTCCGTAGGACTCCCAATAGCGCACGGGCAGCACAATTTTGAGTGCGCTGAAGTTTTTGTAGGGTGAAGTCTGGTGCTCCAAAATAAAGGGCATTATTAAAATCCAGACGGGATTGGACAAGGCCCTGTATGATTATTTGTCTGGTCTCAAAAGGGAGAAGGGGAAGAATTTTTTTGATCACCCTAAGGAGGCCGAAACAAATGGCCGACACCTTGGTGGCCTGTGTATTAAGGCTCAGCGATTTATCGAGCCATACTCCCAGACTTTTGATATTATCTCTGGGGGGTGGGGCCGTACCCATGCTTGTGGGCCATATCAGCTCCAAGGTGGAGGGGGCCGCCGGGCCCTGGAGCATGAGCTCAGTTTTGTCGTCATTGAGCTTCAGACAAGAGCTCATCATCCAGCTCTTTACAATCTCCAGGCAAGCCGCTAGATTGGGCGGAGGTTGGAGGCCGCTCTTCTGTGCAAGGGAGACACCAGCTGGGTGTCGTCCGCATAGGAGATGATATTAACACCATGCGGACGAACAATCCCAGCCAGCGGCCTCATGTAGGCGTTGAAGAGCGTAGGGCTCAAGGATGAACCCTGCGGAACTCCGCACCCCAAAGGCCTACTTGATGATATGGATGTGCCGTCAAAGACCTGGAAGGTTCTGTCTGATAGAAAAGACTCGAACCATACCAGGGCTTCTCCGGACACTCCTAGGTCGGCAAGACGGTTCAAAAGAATTTTATGATGTACCGTGTCAAACGCGGCACTCAGATCGAGGAGGATCACTGCCACTGACCCCCCTCGTTCCAAGATCCGTCTTGCCTCCTCAGTTACAGCCAGTAGAGCGGTCTCTGTCCCATGTTTTGGGCGAAAGCCCATCTGGGAGGCATCGAGGAGATGGTTTTCCTCAAAGAATTTCATCAGAATGGTATTGACGTGCTTCTCCAGGATCTTAGATGCCCATGGGAGCAGAGAAATCGGGCGGTAGTTGCCTGGGTTAGCTGGGTCGAGAGAAGGTTTTTTTAGTAGGGCCCGCACCATTGCGTGTTTCCAGGTCGCAGGTACCGTCCCACTCAGTATGGAAGAGTTCAGTAATTCCAGAAGGGTGGGGAGAATGGTTTTGCTGGCCAGCCCCAGTGAGCCCGGTGGAGCAGGGTCACATGGAGAGCCATTTTTTATTTGTTGAGCTAGACTCTCCAATGTTTCCAGTGTCATCAGAGGAAAAGACTCCAGCCTATTGTCCATGTCCAAAGCTGAGACCAGGCGTTGAGAGGGCGGGTCAGTGGGTGGGTTTGGGAAGGAGAGGTAGATTTTATTCACTTTTTGAAAGAAGAATTCCACCAAATCATTACATTTGGACGGTGAACTGCTATTATCTGTGGCAGGCAGGGAGGGTTTTATCAGGGAGTTTACTATGCGATATATTTCTTTCGGCTTAGATTTAGCCGTTGTTATTTTTTGGTTATAGTAGGCTGCTTGCGAGGTTTTTATGGCCAGTTTATAGTTCCTAATCATTTCCCTGTAGGTGGTTTTTTTCAGCAGGGTTATAGGTCATGCGCCATTTCCTCTCTTGTCTCTTACAGAGACACTTTTGATTTCTGAGGTCTTCTGTATACCACGGGGCTGATTTACTTTGCCTCTTTGACCTGGATGGGTATGAAGGGAGAACCGAGTCAAGAGAGGTGGTTATCCACTCGTCATATTTAGTGTTATTTGACATCGGGTCATGGGAAAGAGTGGGTCTAGTGGTGCTGAGAGCCTTCATCCAGTTGTCGATAGGAAGTTTAGACCAGTTTCGAGTTTTCCAAGATGTAAAAGAGGATAGGGGGGGTTTGGTCGTGGTCCAGGTGAAGGCTATCAGGAAATGGTCCGACCATGGGAGGCTACTGATGGTGCCCACTTTAAGCTGGTCGCAGTTACTAAAGATTGGGTCTAAAAGATGCCCCTTTTCATGTGTGGCAGAGGGGACTAATTTTTCCAGTTGAATGGCAGCCAGGCTTGACATCATCTCTAGTGCCGTGGGGTCCAACAGGTTGTCAAAATGGATGTTAAAATCTCCCAGTAAAGTAAAGTTGGAGGGAGAGACAACCAGTTGGGAGGCCACCGATAGAAGAGAGGTGTTAAATTGTCCGATAGAACCAGGTGGGCGGTAGATGAGAATATCGGTGAAGCTGGTATTAGGGGAAAGCTCGATTGCAAAAGAGAGGTTTTCGCAGTCCTCAATCTCCTCCGCTAAACAGCGGCAGACATAGCTCTCCTTGTAGATAATCGCAAGGCCGCCGCCTCTGCCCAGCGGTCGATCAGCCCACGCTATCTGATATCCCGGAATAATGGCCTGTGCCAGATCCGGCTGAGAGTCTTGATTTAACCATGTCTTGGTCAAAAAGATTACGTCTGGTGAGTGTTCATCTAATAGCAGGGAGATTTCTAAGCAATGTTTCACTAGAGACCTACAATTAAGCAAGAACATAGAATAATCCTTTACCTCAGATCTGGCAGTGGTGGTTTCAATGATTAGCTCAAATTTACAATGCGTGCAGCAGCGAGGGATCTCCAGGGGATGTCTAGGAGGGCCACAACTGGGTGTAGTCGGTGGACGAAGCTGATGTAAAAGGCTTGAGCTGTATACATATCTGTCACCCCCAGAGGGGCCAGGGGGCATGGCCCCTGGGCCCGGCCGGGCGCGGACGAGCGCAGACGAGCTTGCCTTAAGTGCGCCTTCGGCGCGCAATCGTCGTGCCCGCTGCGCTCGTCCGCTGCGCGTCCTTTGAGTGGGCATAATTTATGGGGTGGAATTGGGTGAAAAAGGGGGCGTGGCCGGCCCGAGTGGGCGTGTCCGCTGGGCCAGGGATGGCGTCAGGAATGAAGGCAACACTCGTCCGCGGCAGCTTGCAATCAGCTGTGCGGGGTGTCGGCTACTCGGAGTACAGAGTGCCCAGGGGGGTAAGTGAATTAAAAAACACAAAGATTGAGTGACAATACATTTTTTTAAAATGGCATTGTGGCTCCCGGCTTTTCGCCTCAGGAGGGGTTTCTGTTAAGTGCAACGCTATCAGTCAGCGCGCGCTTTTATAGGCAGAAAGGGGCTTGGCCGGCCCGAGTGGGCGTGTCCGCTGGGCCAGGGATAGCGTCAGGAATGAAGGCAACACTCGTCCGCGGCAGCTTGCAATCAGCTGTGCGGGGTGTCGGCTACTCGGAGTACAGAGTGCCCAGGGGGGTAAGTGAATTAAAAAAACACAAAGATTGAGTGACAATACATTTTTTTTAAACGGCAGTGTGGCTCCCGGCTTTTCGCCTCAGGAGGGGTTTCTGTTAAGTGCAACGCTAACAGTCAGCGTGCGCTTTTATCGGCAGAAAGGGGCGTGGCCGGCACGAGTGGGCGCGTCCGCTGGGCCAGGGATGGCGTCAGGAATGAAGGCAACACTCGTCCGCGGCAGCTTGCAATCAGCTGTGCGGGGTGTCGGCTACTCGGAGTACAGAGTGCCCAGGGGGGTAAGTGCATTAAAAAACACAAAGATTGAGTGACAATACATTTTTTAAAAATGGCAGTGTGGCTCCCAGCTTTTCGCCTCAGGAGGGGTTTCTGTTAAGTGCAACGCTATCAGTCAGCGCGCGCTTTTATAGGCAGAAAGGGGCGTGGCCGGCCCGAGTGGGCGTGTCCGCTGGGCCAGGGATAGCGTCAGGAATGAAGGCAACACTTGTCCGCGGCAGCTTGCAATCAGCTGTGTGGGGTGTTGGCTACTCGGAGTACAGAGTGCCCAGGGGGGTAAGTGAATTAAAAAACACAAAGATTGAGTGACAATAAATTTTTTTCAAATGGCAGTGTGGCTCCCCGGCTTTTCGCCTCAGGAGGGGTTTCTGTTAAAAACGTATTTGTCTCTGACGAAGGGCCTGAACAGTAATTAATTTGAGTATGATAAGTTATCCCTCTCCTCCTGGCAGTAAGCATATATTTGACAAGCTGTAAAATACCCTTCCAAGGAGAAGGCAATAGGCCTGGTTCTAGTAGCAGGAAGGATGGCAGGAGTAATTACTGGTGACTTATTTTGAAATGTGCAGAAGGTGAATGGACAGGAACTGCATACAGTAACAAATAGAACATGCATGGACCTTAGCATTTGACTGCAAATGTGTTCCAGTGTGAGGAAGGCCTTTGATGGAGGCATTATCCCTGCCAATCTTTCTGTTATCAGCAGGGGGCCTGGCTTCAGAATGAATGAATGAAAATGTAAAGCATGCTTCTACCCAAAGGCATCTTGCCACTGCAAGCCGCAGAGCCAGAGATCCAGTAAGCGATTCATTGAACAACAAACAGAGAGTGAAAAGTCAAGTCTCGATGGATTATCTGTAAATAGTATGGCTTTCTACAGACGTAACATCTAGAGGCAACAAGTCCCAGAGCCTCGCCATAAGATAGGAGAAGCATTTACCTCCCCAACTACTACGTTTAACTCAAGGAACCACCACCGCTCTCCTGCTGAAAGATCTGAATTGATGTGGCAAAATCAGCCAGAATTGGTATTTAAGGAGAGTTAAGGACAGCCCCTGGATATTAAGTCTGAGTTCTACGCAATAGCGCCACCAATTGTAAAGACCCCCTAAGAAAGATTACTTGGGGTTGGCTACCCGAAAGTAACAGCAGGCGCTGCCAAGGTGAGCTGGTTAGGCACTTGGAATTTTCTTACAGGTGGACATGAAGATATCACCAATCTAATGACTATTATGAGAAAAGCTTCCAGCCACCAGCAACTAACACAACTGAACTTGAGAAAGGTCTGGCGAACAAGAAGAGGATGTCTGACAGCTGTCTGCTGCCTGCTTAGAAAAGGACTGAGCCCTGGGTCCTGCTTCTCCTTGTCACCTTGCATTAGATGTACTCTCAACTGTTAAATCAGTTGACCCCTTGTAGTCTCTGGACAGAAAAAGCTAAAAAAGTGCATTTTTTAATACAATCTGGCAGATGAGGTTTACTGTGATGGATGCTGAAGTTCTGGCTGTAGGGAGTGGTTGAGCGTGTCTTCCACTGTTGATGTGTGACTCAGACCATCAAATCCCCAAACCTAGCTATTTGGTAGCTGTAGAAATTACCAGGCAGAAGTTGGTCTTCACCTCCAAAAGCTGAGACTTTGGGCCTGATTTAGAGTTTTGTGAATGGGTAGTCCATAACAAATGTGATGGGTTTCGATCCACCTTATTACATTTGGTATAGGGCCGGCAGGATATCCATCATTTTGTGATGGAGTACCTGTAGGCCATATTCTAAACCAGGCCCTCAGACAAATTTCTGACCTATGGAGCACTAGGACAATATGGCAAGACTACGCCAAAAAGATGTGACCTCAGTGACCAAGATTTGCTGTTTTTTCTCACTCGGAGCTTTCTTGTGGAATGTTTGCAGCTACTGAATGACTTCTGGAAGCATACACCTGACCTTGTGGAAGATTCATCAGCTACAGCAACCTATCTTTTCCTGTTAAAAAAGTGAATAAGTCTACTAAACGAAGGCAAAAAGTATGGAGAAAGACCACACCAAGGATATCAGGTCTAAAAGGCAGCTACAGTTTAACATTTATACGTTTGTCCTACTTGGAGCTTTTGGCACTAAAATTCAAGGCTTCATCAAGACCAGAAAACAGCTTCCGATATTAAGTGGACTTTACCCTCTACAGTGTCTTACTTGCATTGCACTTCTCCAAGAGCCGTAATTTCATATAAAAGAATATGGGGTTAATTTTGTGTTTTGAAAATCCAGGACATCTACCAAATAAATGGAGGCCGCACCCACATATTGATTGGTTTTATTGTTTTATAATATAATACATTTGAGGCTCTGCTCTAACAAGCTTGTGGGTTGTAGTTCTTAAGATGTAGCCTAGAGAACTGAAAGCCCACCCATTCCCTTAGAGGACACACCTTCAAACAATGGTTGGTATTGCTTCTCATCAATATAAGGCTTCTTTCATCAACACAAGATTGTTACATGTAGTGCCCTTTTTTGGGTAAGAGTAACATCTTTTATCCAAGTGCCAAGAAACAATTCATTTTGCAGTGATTCCTATGCCATAGTTATTATTGTTTATATATATATATATGTATGAGATTGATAAAGCCGTCTCTCTAATCTCGGGGTCGAGGGAGACCCAAGAAAATAAAAAAGCTGTATCCTATGGCCGGCATCTTTGTGGCTTGCAATATCCAGTCAGTAGAGACAGTGATGATGATTGTGGTTCAATCCTCTGACATGTTCAGTCTGAAGTCTGGCCCTGATATAAAAACATAAGGTCTGGCCTTTTCACAACAATTAGATAAGAGTATTCAGGTCTGATAATGACGCATCTTCTGGAGGAGACATCTTAAGATTTTCTCAGGAGCTTTGGTCAAGCTGTGTATTGCAGTCATCTTCAGTGAACATCACTGGCTCTGGAGACAAGCCTTATGTACATATTTTTCAACCCAGGAATTCAATTATAGAGAATGACTGTAGCTGATTGGAAACAACTCTATAATACAGCAAAAGTATGCCGGTTAGGGCCCACCTAAAAAACTCAGATGGACACTTTGGTGCTAAGAAGGTTTAGGTAGGGGCTCAGAATGGAAGGTGTTTTATAATAGACTGGATTTCATCTTGCAAGCTTGCAAAAACGTATCACTCCATTGGCAATGCAGAATTACAGAAAGCCCTCTGGGCTACTAGTCAATTAAACAGATACGGGGGTAGGTATTTCTAGATTTTTCATTGAAGGAAATAGTACAACCACGATTTTTCTACTATTGATTAATGATGTAGGCCAATCTGTAGGTCTATGTCTGAAGAGTATTGATATGTGAAGGAAGAGGTAACACTCAACATCTAGGAGTATGTATTAGATGAATGCTGGGGTCAGCTTTTAATGCCATTGATCACAATTTCTGCTACATTGATTTAAGGACAAAGCTGAGACCATGGGCAGAACAGTGCTTCCATTAACATCTTTCTTCAATAGTGATAACTACTAAGTAAATGTGTACATATTAAGTCTACTAAAATCACCTACAGAGTACCAGAAAGACTTAGCCTTTAAATTGAGCTACTTCATATTCCATTATAGCTACCTACAATATAGGCTTCCATTTGTATGCCAACAGCCCCCAGATCCCTCTAAGTTTCAGGAGAGTGTTGTGACTGGCATTCAATTACTGTCACGAATCTAAAAATGACTGTACCAGAACACGATTTGCCAAATGCATCTAGAAGGGTTAATCTGTTACCTGTCCAGACAGCCCCTACACCACTAAAATTAAATTGGTTTCCACACCTAGATGTGAAGTATAGAACATTTGCAGGATCTAGGATTCCAGCATGACATTACCTGCCTTAGACAAACATCGCCAATCCACCTTCGAATATTTACAGTATACTAGAATGGGGCTCATGTGTAGTGTATTGACAATTGTGTTCTCATCCTAGCAGTAGTAGTGTCCTGTCTGGACTACTACAATGCTATTTATATTGTTTTTCCACGCAGGTGAATGTGCCACCAGCAAAAGGCCAAGATTCACACTACCTGTGCATCTTCAGTTTAAAATGCATTGAACAATTCACCACCAATCTGAAAGCCTTACACATCCACAAAGTGCATCCTGGGGTTGGTCTCCCACAACCTGCCTCACCCATGTGTAGGTAGAGATTAGGGGCCAGATGTAGGAATACCCAGTTTTGTGCTTTCCTAATTGCCACTCCTTGCGAGTTGCAATTAGGAAATTGCAAAACAGCATGCATGAAAGTGTGTTAAACACTTTTTGTGTTTCCGAGGGGATCGCAAATGACCTACAACATGAATATTAATGAGGTAGGTCGGAATTTATGCCCCACTAAGAATCGAAAACAAGCATTGGAAATGCAATAGGGCTCGCATTAGGAAAGTTTGAGCTATTGGTGTTATAAATGAATTATTTTTATTAATGTGTTTTTTTTAAAATAGCTAAATTAATAGCTTTATCATTTACAATGCCTTTAAATAAAGCAATCTTTTTTTGTAAAGCAGCCCTTTTTCTTAAAGGAAAACAAAATGCTTTACAAACAGAAAAATGTGAAGTTTTCTTTTCTTTTTTTAAGAGCAGGCAGTGGTCCGTGGCACCACTGTCTGCTCTTAAAAATGTTTTTACCAACATTCAGAAAGGGGAAGGGGTCCCTTGGGGACCCCTTCCTATTTGCGAATGGGTGACCACCTACTTGAAGTAGGGGGTAAAATGTTAATGTTTTGCGACTGCATTTCGGTCAGAAAAAATTCCTGCATACCGATGCGATTCGGTATTAGGAAGTGACGCCCTAGACATACCCCTTCCTAATAGCGAATCTCAAACTCATTCTGCAATCCGGTAACAGGTTACTGAATCGCAAAATAGGGTTTGCTGCATCAGAAAAGCATTATTTTGCGTTCGCAAATGGGCTAATTCTGCAAATCGGCACGTTTGCAAACACAAAATTGTTTGATGCATGTGCACTATGGTGATAGAGCTCTGCCATTCCACCCAAGAGATAACTTCAACTTTTCCAAAAACTCACAACCCACCCTTTTTCTTTTGAGGATGGCTCAGCCACCAAATAAAGATGGGGTGGAACCACAGCAAGTAATTACTTCTTCCCTCCCTTGGCCTTACTGAATCGTAATGTGAAGCAAGTGATGTAAACAATGGAAAAACATTTAATAATTAAATGACCAGAATTAAATTTATGATAACGCCTTCGGGAGGGGAAGAACTGCAAAGAGAGGAGAAAACTACATGGTAATGTCACTTGGGGAATCTAGTCTTGTGTTGAACCGTCATATGTTTTAGATACAGTGCATGTGTGCGGGCGCGTGCACATCATTTGGCAGCCTGTGAGCCTCGGCATCAGACTTCAAAAGAATCCACTGCCCCGCCCCCGCCAGGCAATGCCGAAAGCGTGTTTTATTTTATCTCTTCCCCGCATCGCTGGCCTTCCTCGCATCGCTGGCCTAATTACTTTCACTTCCACGGCCATTGAAACATAAGGGCTTGGACCACCGGAGGGCGCCCAAAGCTAGACGTTTTTGTCTATGTACTGTGTTTGGGGTTGAGACCCTT
The DNA here is from genome assembly GCF_964263255.1 of Lissotriton vulgaris. Classification (NCBI taxonomy): domain Eukaryota; kingdom Metazoa; phylum Chordata; class Amphibia; order Caudata; family Salamandridae; genus Lissotriton; species Lissotriton vulgaris. The sequence goes on from NC_141685.1 coordinate 1,478,480,204, forward strand.
CGATCACTCCATCTTATGCGGTTTGCAATTCAGCCCCATTTTTTTGCCTGTAGCAGATTTCCATAACTTCCGCTGGCCTCCAAATTGAAGTTATTTGACATCGGTTCTGGCTTCCTTTCAGCCCATTACTCTCCAGACTCAAGAGGCGCATTACCTTTTCAGACTCTAGGACGTATGTTTTTATCATCCACATTAACTCGCAGGACCAAAGTCGGTGAATACCTGCCCTTAGCCCCGACACAATAAATATTTGTGATATATTGAACAGCTTTTTGTTTTTTCAAAGTTTTTTTTAGACTATTCAGGGTAGAAGAGAATCTGAAGTCTCTTGTATTTTAACTTCTCTTTTGTTGCCTTTGTGTCTCTATCCTCAAGTACCTATGTTTGAGTTCATTTGCGCTGAAGACCAAGGTTACCACAATTCTTTTGGCAACTTTTTTCACTATTTCTTTGATAGTTTCAACATTGAGGTTTGTTTTTCATCTCTATTTGCTCTCCCTTCCTTGGTTTCCATCTTGTAATCCCTTTGTTTCTGACATCTGGTTGAGGTGTTTCTAACAGCCATCATGATATGTTTGTTGCAGGTCCTTACACTCTGCTCAAGAATGGAACCAGTGGACTCTAATCTGTTTAGGGTGAACCCTGTTCTGAAATCTCCCTCCTCTGTTAGGTTTTTATTGGACTTCATGAACGCTTCAAAACATTCCCCCCATGTTGCAGGTCAGACACCGAACCACTGATCTTATGTAGTGTACTATTTCTGTACTACAAAGATGCCCATTATTATTTACTTTCTCTTTTATTCATTTTAGTGCCTTGAAATACACGCTCCTTTTTCCCTGCAACGGGTCATTTTTTCTGTAACGAGTGCTCTTCTTTTCTGAAAACAATATGTGGTTGTCTTGTGTCAAAGAGGACTTTGAGCGTTAATGCCTCCTCTATCTTTCTGTTCTTAGCCCTGCCAGATTCCCTCTTCCTTTCAGCAACTTATTTCCCCATTCATTTCTTTTTGAGACTCCCCATTGAGGGTTTCTTTCTACCGCTGCTGATCCCCAATGCTGTGTCTCCTACAGTGTTTCTTGGCTTCCAGCTGTTGATGTTGGGACTTCTTCTTGCTACTCATGGAAATGTGGGTGTTGGAGTTGTGTGCATCTCCCAGCAGAGCTGTGCCGTCTGTCCCGGGGTGGGTGGAGGTGGGGGTTCCTTTCTGTTTTGGTCCAATTCTTCTCTCTGGAAATCACACTTGTGAGGCAGCAGTTCTGCTTACCGACCTGTGCGTCCATTGGGGCTCTAGTGTGTTCCCCTTTTACCACTCCCAGTCACACTCCGCTTTTGCTGATATTGCTCAAAGCCACCAAACTTTCCAGCACTTCTGCTGTGCAGGTTAAAAGTTTTCCTTTCTCCTACTTAGTCAGCAAATTTTTTCTTGGGTGCCCCCCCCTCCCTTGCACGAAAGTCCCTCCAGAAAAACATGATGGCTTCTATTCACAGTTCAGCTGTTTAACCTCTTAACCCCATAATAAAATTACCCTACAAAATCTGTCGCTGTAACTGTGGGCACTTCCTCTTATTGTTAAGGCCATGCCCCCTTCTACCTCCTCCACAGAAGTCCTTTGCATTCCAGCTTGACATCACAACCGTTGCCATACTTTAGGTGCTCAATAGGAAAAGACCTTTGTCTAGCAATAACGGAGAGAGACTTTGGCTCCTCCCACATGGTAATATCTTTCTTAACTACAGCATGTGATTAGGTACAAATTGTGAAAAAGAAATCTAGTTTAGGCCTTGTTGGAACCTAGGCCTGAGTTGGTTACCAGCGACGCCATATGAACAGCAGGCTGCCACAACACATCTCCTAGTCTTTTCCTACCATTTTTTTAATCCCGTCTGATGTTTGTTCCTCATACGCTTCCTTTCAATATGCCAATATCTTTTCACACAACTTAAAGCACTTTCTATAACATCCTCCTGTCTCCTGTAACTTTTCTCTTCACTCAAACACCTATTTCCCCTTAAACTCTCCATTTTATTTTAAACAAAAACTCTCCAGTTCTTCTTTCTTGTTTTTTTGTTCTTATTCCTGCCAACCCCTTATGTTACAAATCCTTTTAATATGACACAAAGTATCCACCAGGGCCATAATATCATCGCTTGTAGGGCACTTTTGGATTAGGCTACAAACAGGGCTGTTACGCCAAACTTTTAAATTTAGCTACAAATAGGGTCGTAATATTATGGGCTCGAGGTGACACATGTCCAGTACATTGTAAAAACAAAAACACTATCTATCTATCGCCCTCACTCTGTCTATCTATCGCCCTCACTCTATCTATCTATCGACCTTACTTTATCTATCGCCCTCACTCTATCTATCTTTCACCCTCTATCTATCTATCTATCTATCTATCTATCTATCTATCTATCTATCTATCTATCTATCTATCTATCTATCGCCCTCACTCTATCTATCGCCCTCACTTTATCTATCTATAGCCCTCACTCTATTTATCTATCACCCTCACTCTATCTATCTATTGCCCTCCCTCTATCTATCAATCATTCTCACTCTATCTATCACCCTCACTCTATCTATCTATCTATCTATCTATCTATCTATCTATCTATCTATCTATCTATCTATCTATCTCCCTCACTCTATCTATCACCCTCTATCTATCTATCTATCTATTGCCCTCACTCTATCTATCTATCTATCTATCTATCTATCTATCTATCTATCTATCTATCTATCTATCTATCTATCTATCTATCTATCGCCCTCACTCCATCTATCACCCTCACTCTATCTATATGTCTATCTATCTATCGCTCTCACTCTATCTGTCTTTCTATCGCACTCACTCTATCTATCACCATCACTCTATCTATCTGTCTATCTATCTATCTATCTATCTATCTATCTATCTATCTATCTATCTATCACTATCTATCTATCTATCTATCTATCTATCTATCTATCTATCGCCCTCACTCTATCTATCTATCACCCTCCATCTATCTATCTGTCACCCTCCCTCTATCTATCGCCCTCACTCTAGCTATCTATCTATCGCATTCACTCTATCTATCGCATCACCACAGCATCACTCAGCACCACCACAGCATCACTCAGGGGCACAACAACATCACTCAGGGGTACCACAACATCACTATGCGCTACCACAGCATCACTGAAGGCCACAGCATCACTTGTCGCCACCACAACATCACTCAGCGCCACCACAACATCAGTCTGTGCAACCATTCAACAACAATTGGTTTAAATATGTTCTCTCAATGTTTCAAGCTTCATTACAAATGTCACAAAAAGATGTTAATATTTCACTTCTGTTCTTGGATTTTTGACACAATAAAATACACTGAACATAATCTTCACAACAGTATTTACAAAAGTTTAAGCTATTGCCATTAGAACTTACAATAACTTTTATTTAAGTATTAATTATTTAAAAAAATTAAAAGCCATTGTTATTTGTAATATCAATACATCTAAGTCCCATAAGTACAACACATATTGCATTACAAATGCTATAGGTGTCACATTTGCGAATGTTAAAACTATTGGCATTGTAAATGACAAAGCTATTAATTTGGCTATTTTCAAAACCAACACATAAATAAAAAATTTGTTATTTAAAATACCAATAGCTCAAACTTTCCTAATGCGAGACCTATTGCATTGTAAATGCTTGTTCACTTTGCCACAAGGTGGTTGGAAAGACGATTTATCTGCAAGAGTGCAGCCTCAGCTAGTAACGCCTTCCTTCCGGATCTGAAGGACAGGACACTTTCAGGTGAAACTGGCACTCATTCCACACAAGGAATAATCAAAGGTGGCTCGTGCCATGACACACTGAACAAATACTGCTGTACTGCTGCTCCTCAGAAACCGAAAACATATATATCTCTGTTTCCCCCTCATTTCTTACACGCATTACACCGCGATGTCCAATCTGCCATGCAGGCCCTGTAATCATGTCAGCTGTGTGGGCGGCCGGCCATCCTTCTGGAATAATCTAGAATGCAAATATTGCTATCTCCACACTCACAGTTGACTGCTCTCCGTTGGCTCCCCTTCAGCGCCCAATTTATCTGCTACTAATTTTCACAGAGATAAAGTTTAATGCCAGAGGAATTGCTTTCTGTAGATAACATAACATTGCTCGGCGATAAACGGTAAAAGCATTTGACCATTTGGGCTGCTCTGAGATATTCCAGCCTGCTGATGTTAAATTTTGAGATTCAATTAATTTTCTTGATGAGTTGCACAGAGTACAAGCCGACTTGAAGTGAGTGAGCCTCCTCGCTTGTGTTTTAAACCTATGGGAGACAGGGACTTCTGAGCCACAAAACAGCTGCTTACACTGCTCACCTGCAACATGTTGACCAAAACCTTGAGTTGACCACATCTTTGAATAACCACAAATAGAAAGTCTGTTGTTAGGATTGCTTGAAATAACTCAAGCCTTTATCTTCACTCAGGTGATCTTTTAATGGTCTTGTGTGGTAAGGAACTAAGGGGCTCATTGCGATGGCGGAAGGACCGCCAGGCCGGCGGTGGCGGTCCTTCCATCATCACATAGTGATTTACCCACTGCCAAATTAGGATGGTGGTGGGTATCGCGCTGGACGATAAGTCCACTAATATGGTGTCAGTGCCTAGCAGGCACTGCCCGCCATACTAGGATGTGGGTTTGAAGAGGCCTTTCTATGGAGGCGATGCCGCCATGGAAAGGCTGGTGGGGATTGGGCTTGGGGGCCCGTTGCGGGCCCCCCTTGTGGGGGGGTGTCGCTGCAGTACATGGTGCTCGCCACGTGATGCAGGGAAATGCGGTGCAAGTACCTTTAACATTGCGGACGGTGCTGCAGCCAGCAGCATCCACAACAATGTTAAAGGCCTAGGATGCTCCCGCCAGTATGGCGGGCTAATCCTAATCGCAGTGGTGGGACCGACGCATGTCTGATGGGCAATCCCAAACACCGCTACGGTGGCGATCGTAATGAGCCGCTAGGATTGCTGAGTAACTTTGCAAAGTAATGGACCAAGAATGTGGTACATTTTTAGAAAACATAATCGGATAGATCCAGAAATAAATTCTTGCTGGTACAGATTCTACAAATGTTGACATGTATATTTGATATGCCGTCAGACAATGCATGTATGTTCTAGCTTCTTTAAAGAAATACCAATGAGCCACTTTAAACTTAACTGCTGATGCTCCCTGATCAACGTTTTAAAAGCCATTAAAGCCCTCTGCTCAGCATATTGGCATTTCTTAAAGTCCTGCCCTTGAATTATAGGTTTACAAGCTGAGAATAAAGTATGGAAAGGATGATATGAAACTGGTTCATATGAAACAAAAAAAGCTACAATTCCCAGAATGCACAGATTTGTGTAAGGAAATTCTAGGGTTAGATGAGATCACTGGTATTTAGTGTATGAGTGAAAATTAGAAACCCCAATTTCACGCAAACGTGGTCTTCGTTGCAGTACCCTGACCTGGGTGCATCTTGTTTGGTGTACATGGATTCACATGTAATCCAAAAAGTGACAAGTGTTAGACGTGAAGAACTTCAGACACTGAACTGCAGTGAGGTATGATTGTACAAAAAGGCAAGTAGTGAAATGTGCATGCAGAGTGCACAGCGTTGTTCCGCACAAGTGTTCATTCCAAAGATGGAAAGGATAGGGCTAGGCAGGAGCCTGAAGTCTTTCATCAGCCAATAGAAATTACTTTTTCAAAAAGTAGGCCAAGCATTTAACTGATGTCAACATTCAATTAAAATAAAATGTAAATTGCTCTGCAAAGGGGATAAGCAGTAGGTGGCTATGTAGTCTGATTCCCTCGATTGCCTATCTATCCATTGTCTGTTCGTCCCTCTGTTCAATCCCTGTCAACGTGTGGCATATGTCTGTAATGGGTGTGAATGAGCCTGTAGGTACCATGCATTTTTCTGTGCCATGGGTGCATGGGCACCCGTATGTCTAGTAATCTGTCTGCATGAGGATTTCTGTATTTCACGGTCTGACTGTGAACATGGAGGACTGCATGTAAGCTAATTTGTGTACATGCACGTGCGGTGTTCTGTAAACTTCTGTGCTCGCTGTGCATGAGTGCATGTAAACCTGTGTGCATTGAAGTTTGGACTTCTAAATAGATGACCACATACCTCTTGAGTTTTGTGGTTGGGTATATATGAACAAGCACCATCATGAAATTGTGGATCCGGAGCTTAGTCACTGCCATAAGGCTTCCCGTCATAAGGTAATTACAAATGGTGCAAATACCCTTACCATGCCACTCTGACGGGCTGCCAACTACTCCCGCTTTCTTTGTCTAAGCACTTTCGCAAAAAAGAGAGCATTTTGGAGGCTGTAGGGCATACTGTGCTGGCTTATGCGTGAGGAAAGCGGCACAGGTGATGCTAGCTGCACATAAACCAGTTAGATCTTTGAGCTGGTTCTCTTTGTTTCCTGCACTGTTTGTCGCCTACACCCAGAGCTACAATCTGCCACCCACACATCCACCTTTACTTATGGAGGTACATATACGGATGTTAGCAGAATACTGACAGCATGGATGCCTTTTCTCTCATTGGTAATTAGGGTATCATGGTACCGGTGCTGGTACTGCAGTACCAAATGATCTGATTGGCAGACTGCAATTCTGAAGAAAATGTTGCAGCTGCCATTACAGGGCAAAGGGGCTCAGTCCCAGAGTCCAGAATTTTTTTTAAAGGCCACGTAAAGGGGCAGGATGAGCACACCCTGGCCCCATGCCCACGTTAGGGGATCCAAATGATTAAATGCAGCTTCCCTCCCTGAGCCAGAAGTGGCCTTTGAGACCCCATCCCACTGTTTTTCTTTTCTTTTTTTAATAATAGGAGGAGGACATGCAGCTCCCTTCCTGAGCCTTATTGGCCCTGGGGACCCCATCCACCTGGGTCAATTGTTACAACGGTGGGTGCTCCAATGCCCACCCAGGACACCCACAACCTACCATGCTAGGGGCTGCAGGGGAGCACCAGGACCCTGCTACCCCAGTCGGCTCCCTAGCCAGCACCGTACATGGGAGCAAATTGAAGTACCCAGCCTGGGAGAATGCGGGCAGGGTATGGGCATGCAGGCACACCTGTGTGTGACTCCAAGGAGTCCAAGGAGTCAAATCTCCCACTGCCATTGTTCTGTGACCCTACATATATCTGATCTAATGGTATATGTAAACTCGTCAGCTTCCAACTTCACTTGTTTTAATGCTGAGCCCTAGATCTGTTCTATCATGTCATACGATAGGAAGTTGAGCAATATCTTCCTGGGCTTCCTGCGCCCCACTGATCGTTTGAAGGGGTCCCTATGGATCCTTTGTATCTCTCTCTCTCCAGATCCACCTCTGAGATACCTTTTAGGTCCACTTCCTTAATGAGCGTGATCAGAAAACTCTTCAGATCACTCCTCTTCAACATCTCAGGGACATTGAGAAGCTGCACATTATTCCTCCTGGAGTGATTTTCAAGGCATTCCAGATCTTCCTGAACAGTTCGGCATTGTGACTTGAGGGTTTTCAAGCCATCCGAGTTTCTCTTGACCTCCTAGTCCAACCTCTCGATAAGGACCTCCAGTACCTGGGTCCTCTTGCATCCTCATCTAACTACACCTCAAGGGCATTACAGACCCCCCCCCCCATTTTCTATTTCTGATTAAGCTCCAAAGTAGCAAAACCATTCTCTATTTCGCCACAAACCCAACAAGATTTGCTCAAGCATTGCTGGAGCATTTGGTTTTTCTGTATGGGTCACCAAGTGAAGCGTTAAATTCTCTGCTTCCGTCTGAGCTTGAGCCGGGACTAGGACCTTAGAGGCCATTCCCTGCGGATTTACCTGGCCCACCTCTTAATCCTCCTCCATACTTATTTCCTGATATGAACCTCTCTGAGGAGGGGAGACTGAAAGCACATGGCCATGCACCTCTACTGATGTTCCACAACTTCTTGCCCAAGTTGGATTCCGGGGACTTTGATACTATAGACAGCACTCTGACTAGAGTACTTTTGATTTAGCTCCTTGGTCTGTTCTCTCATCAGCCTCTTTTGATCTCCCCTTATTTCCTGCAATTATCTTAAAAAACGAGCTAACAGATGAAGTTATCTTTGTGTTCGGAAAATCTGGAGGTTGCTGTTGTTTCTGATGGTGCTTATCAACATAAGGTCTTTTAGGCGCCCCTTTGACTTTCTCTTTCACCCGCTTCCTTCCTCAGTGGCAGTGCTCTTTGGAATGAACTTTCTGCTGACCGCCGCTGTGGCTGATTTTATTGGCCCAATCTGGTAGGCAGGCACTCTTAACTGCAGTCTCTTCCTGCCACCACGCTTACGGGCCAGTGATAACCCTCCAGTAACACAAGATCTGAACGGATACTCCCTCACACCGCCACACTCTCCTGTACTTCCAGATATAGCAACCATCCACTCTGGGAGCTTGCCTACCTGGAACACGCTGGCCAGACTAGCCCAGCTTGTCCTCCCAGCATCCGAGTCACATCACCCTCAACCCAGTAAGCCATCCACACAAACGTATGCTGTCTCTGCCTTCTCCGACACTGGGTGTTACCCCTGACAGTGGACTCCGTCATCAATGCAGGCAGTCTGCTGCGTGGCCCCAGCACAGTGAAGGGATCATGGCGGCATGTTTCACCCTCTTTAGCCTGCTGCTGCACCAAAACACATATTTTATGGGCTCCCTCTATAAACCGTCGAAGCCCGAACCATCTTAGCCTGTAATCTGCCATCAAAATCTTTGGGTAAGGCACCGAACTGTAAGGGCTCCCCAGCACAAGAGTGCAACTGGCGTCTCAGCGGCTGCCATGTTCCCCAGACTCCTTATTGGCAAAGCGAAGCTAATGCGACAGTGGGAGCTGAGCCAGATGATGGGGAGATGTAGAGGTTGGGGTCAAAGGCCCAGCTTAGGTTTCTGGCCATGCTCAATGTTATGTGGGCTAATCAAATGCATAATGTTATGAGTGTTGAGCAAGCTGAAGACCTCATAAAGATGCAGGCTCCCCCCTGAGGGTTAACTTGGTGGCCCTCTTCCTGTCCAGATCCCTGCTGCACTCTCCTGCATAGTTACATCTTTCGCACCTGTTTTCTTTTCAATATATATTAGGATTAGATTTTGGTATCACTTTCCCTCACAGTTTTTACGCTGTAGCAGCCTTCCCTGATGAGTAGAGGCAGGTTAGGCATATTTGGTGTTGGTAGCACCTGGTTTTTTTTCTTTTCTCTCCCCAGATGAGTCTCAAAAATGGCATAGGAGAATGCCGTTATCTATAGTGAAAGGGATCCCTGGGGAGGGTTCACAGGGAGAGGGGTTGGAAAGGTAACAATTGGGAAAAGGACAAAAAAGGTTAAATGGTGAAAATTGTTATCATGGCCACTTTGGAAATGCTGGAGTGATGGGAGTCTCCGCCTTTTGTAGGGACAGCACCAATAGCTATACCCACATATTAGTACAACAGACTAGTATGGGGCAGGTGAGTTTGTGGTGATTTTGATAGAATGTGTGCAGGCAGAGTGGTAGTGTTTCTGTCATGGAATGTCGATGGCCTTCGAGGTAGAAGAAAAGTCTAATCTGTCAATATTTGAAGGACTGTAAGGCTCACATCATTGTCTTGAAGGAGACGCACCCTTTGGCAAGCGAATATAAAGGTCTCCTTAGTGGTTTACCATGGGTGCATCAAGTTATGTGTTCTGATCAGCCCCACTCTACAAAACGTATAGCACTGATTATTCGGAAAAATGGTGGCGCAAACATTGTGGACTCCAAATCAGATAGCTCAGGTATGTGAGTGGTAGGTTGCATGACCTTTGGGCAAGATAACTTTGCTTGGGGGAGCTATTATGGCCCAAAATGTGATCAAGAATTTCCTTTGCGGGATTTGGAGGAAATTTTGTTGGGCTTTCCATCATCCATAGTGCTTGGAGGTGAGTTTAATGTAGGTCTTGATGAAATGTTAGACAGATCATCGTGGAGATGAGTGGCAGGACATACTAAGATGAGAAAGTTCTTGAAGAATCTTATGACGGATTTTAACATGTGCGATATGTGGCAGAAAAGGTGGGGGTTAGGACGGGCTATACTTTTTATAGCAGCAAATACCGAAGCACTAGTAAACTCATTTACTTTTCAATCGATAAATCACCATTTACAAACTTTAAAGTGATAAAACATGTTCCAGTTCAATGTTCCATTCATGCTGCAGTCCTGTTAAAGACTGGTTTCCATAAAGCGCAGATTAGCTCTAGGTAGACAGTGTATAGAGTTCTGTTTTCAGATCAAGATGTAATAATGGCACTGAGGGTGGAAAGCAGATATTACTTTAGTGTTATGTTGGGGTCGGCCCCCTTGAGGGTAATCTGGGATTCATACAGGCTGTCGCCCATGGATTTTTGTGAAATCAAGGTTTCATTAGGTTGAGAAGATTGCGAGAAGAAGATGGGGGCTAGAGAAGAAGCTAGGTGCTATGGAGAGGGAACTCCTCTTGCCTTCGGGAGAATGTTTAGATTAGTGAGAGGAAGGCTGACAAGGAAACAGGCAGAGTACATCCAGGTAATCGAGAGTAGAGTGAGGGCAAGATGGCGTTTTAGCAAGTATGCCAATTTTTGGGAACGCAGTGGTAAGCTGCTTGCCTGGAAGGCAAGAACAGAAGGAGGACAAAACTATATTGAAATGCTGATAGTAGATTGTAATGGTACTGAGTCAGAAGACTCAGAGGAGATATTGGATTACCTCCATAAAATGTTTAATGATCTTTATTCTCAAAAGGACATCTTCAGGGCATCACATTAAAGGGAGTGTTTGGCAGGGTTCTGACAACCATCCCTATCTATCTCACAACATCAAGAAATTTGGAAGGAAATCATGGAGGAGGAAATTAATTACAAATTAATAAATTCCAGAATGGGAAGACGGCAGGCCCAGATGACCTCCCCAGGGATTATTTGAAGCAATGAAGGAAATATTAGTTTAAATATGGAAGGTTCTGTTTAACCTATTAATAGCATTGTTGTCAGAAATGCCCACTTTGTTGAATGAGGCCTCAATGGTGCTACATTTAACACCACATAAAGATTCTAGCACAGCCAATTTATGCAGTCCAATCTATGTATTTGATTTGGATTATAAGGTCTATGCAGGCATCCCGTGAATAGGCTTACTTGAGTTATCAATAAGATAGTACATCCAGATCAGAAGGGTTTTGTGCCAGGTCGGCAGTTGCACGATGATGCATCATTAGATATTGACAATAGATCTGGCAACTGAGAACTCAGATCCCAGTGCTATTGTTACTATTGACATAGATAAGGAGTTTATTATGGTGTGCTCGGCCTATCTATGGGGGGTGTGGGATTCTATGGGTTTCCCTCACGGTGTGTGAACATGGTTAAAGCCTTGTATTCAGCACCCGAAGCATAGATATTGGTGAATGGGGGCCTAACTAAGAAAGTCAACATTTTGCTAAGGACACCTCAGGGCCCCGCATTATCCCTGCTTCATTTTGATATAGGCAAGAGCATTAGATCCTAGACCATTAAAAAAGGAGATCTCCATTTGGAATTGGGAGCTGGTGAGGGCCGATGAGGTGAGGTGTAGTGTCCTGTCTTATTCCTGGGGTGGATACCAGCCAGTAGAGGAACATCCGGATATCTGTCACTTCTCTTTACGTCTCCTATACTCCACAGTGAAATCAGCCCCATTAAGGAAGAATCATATTTTGTCTGGCAAAGAATATACTTAAGCACATATCTCGAGAAGGAATTCCCCTCGACCTCTGTGCGCTGTAGCTAGTGTGGTTCCACTCCGGAACACCACTAATTTTTTTAAACCAGAGGTCGAGGGGAATTTCTTCTCGAGATAGGTGCTTAAGAATATGCATGGTTGTGGACAAACGTGCCACCTCTGTAGCACGCTTCAGTTAAAGATTGGCATAAGCAAACAAGAAAAGGTTTAAATGAGGAATGCTTCTCCAACTCACAGCAGATCATTAAAGAATTTACTTAAGCCACGGAAGGCAAGAAAAATTTGTTGCAGGTTCTCCACCCTTCTGTAACCGATGTGGTTAGGAAAAGGCAGATGATATTCATATGTTCGCTTCATGTCTCATTTTGAAGGGCTTTTGGAAGGGGGTACAGAGCATGCTCTCAGGAGTCAATGGAAGTCAAATATTGGTGAGGCCCCCTTCTGATCCTTTTTAGAATAAGAGTTCAGCCCGCCTAAGGGGTCTCACCCGCGCAGACGTCATTACTTTATTGCCTAATTCTGCTGGCAAGGAGGGAACACCATTTGAGATGGTTGAGCCCCACCAGTTATTTTCTAAATGTCTGGTCTTGAAGGGTAGAACATGTAGTTTGGATCGAGATTGTGAAAGGAGTGGGACACCTGCTGAGTATTGGACACCATATGTCAGCTGGAGAGAAAGTAACCCAGACTTCTTTCAGTCCTATGATTAAACCAAATTGTTTCATACAAGACAATATTGAGAGAGATGAGGTTTGTTCCATTTCAGTATCGCCCCCCCCAACCTGGATGCACCTCTGACTCTTAATATCTCGAACTCGCGCCTATCGAAACAGCAGATGGTCAATGTGCACCCAAAGGTGTGACTGTTGTGTCTGGTGGCATACAAGGACAAAAGAAAAGAGTCTCAGAGGATGCAAAACTTGTTAACTGTCTTTTCGTCTGTAATAAAACTAATATCAACACCTGCTCCTAGTGTGACATTGGATCCCTTTTCAATTCAAGGGTGATTATTGTGGATATATATATATATAACTAATAAAAAACTAAAAGAAATGTCGTTGTATGTGTAGTGAGTCTGGTTTGAAGTAAAGGTTCGCTTCCAGGGTCCATTTCAGGTCGAGTTTGGGCAGTGCATGCGCTGCTCTGCGGCATGCTCTATTAGAGTATGGAAAGGAAGCCCTGCCCATTCTCCATCCATATTTGTCATTGGCTTGTGTCATTGCCCTTCGTAAATTCTGGCTTCTGATTAGGTAATAGGCTTGTTAGTACCTCCTTATTACTGCCTTGTCTTCATTTGTAACCTCCCATGAGGACTGGCCTTTTTACTTAGGTTGTTCCACAGTACATCTTTTTTAGTTTTTTAGTCTGTTAGTACTATTTACTTTAATGAGTTTCTCCTACTGCAGGCAGGACATGCTTTCCTGCAACATTCACTTTCCAAGGAGACTGGGAAAAGGCCAGCCCTTCCTTTGAATAGGTCTCGCATTTAGAAGAGTTTGAGCTATTGGCATTGTAAATGACAATGCCTTTTATGTATGTGTTAATTAGCAAAACAGATCAATAAAAGGCATTGTCATTTAAAATGCCAATAGCTTAAACTCTCGCAAATGCGAGACCTTTTGCATTGCAAATGCTTGGTCTTCAAGCTCTACATTAGGGCTGCTTACATTGTTGTGCTCTTTTCAGGGGGAGAGATTTTTCCATGTGCCATGATGGCACTCAACGTGTACACTTCTGAATATGCTGCTGTGCATCATATTCTCAGATATACTGTACATCATATGTACATACTCGACATTCATTCACCCAATTTTGTTCCTCGCACATCATATGCGGGTAATTGTGGGTAAACGTTATTGTAAAACAATTTTTGCTGTGGGCTTTTGCAACCAAACTTCGATGTTGTTTTCTTAGACCTTGTGGTGTATGTGGTTTGCATGTGCATGAAGGTCTATGGGCTTGTTCTCTGTATGTGCATTTACGTATGGTTCATGCAATGTGAAGTTTAATGTCGCTTGTCTTTGCATGTACTATGCAAGAGCCAAGCATATTTCGTCTCCATTTTGCTTTTATGATGGCAGATGTAGTTAAGGGAGATAATGCTGCTGAGAGGGTATTGAAATTACAAGCTAATCATTTCCTTTGATACAAAATGCTAAAATGGCTTTTTCAAAAAGTTTTCTTTTGCTCTCAAGGGGATGGTAATGCGGGGCCATTGTCAGAGGACGATTCGCACCTTATTACCAAGGGGTTTAACAGCGGAAACTGGAGGGAATAGAGTTTGATCGAAAGTGATGTCCATTGATTGGCCTTAATATACATAAACTATGGCATTTAAATCCAATCTGTACACTCAACGGGTAGGAGCGGACGGGCTGATTCAAGATAGCCTTCCAGCAGAAGAATGGGGGAAAAAACATGCCAATGGTGTCAGACTATCTGTTAGAGGGAGAGTGGCTTTAAATACAAATCACAAATAAGCCTGTTCAAAATTGCTCATTTTAAACAAACGTTTGCGAAGTATTGTCAAAATGACATGAAATTCTCCCGACAGAAAAGAATAGTGCAGACTTTCACAGTTGTGAAATTCGCAGGAATTCCTGTAACTCGAAATTTGCAAATTGCATGCACTTCGCAAGCACAATAAAAACTTCTCACAGGCCTAAACGATAAATGCACGTTATCTCCCCTGCTCTCGAAAAAGGGATACAGTCGCCAGTTCAAGAATTGTTCAATCCCAATTGAAGATCCTTCACCGGATCTATGTTACGGGGCCACAGTTAGCCCATATGGGGCGGGGTGACAGTATACACTGTAGGCGGCATTGTGGAATGTTGGCCACCTTTATGCACACTCTTTGGGAATGCGAGTACATCCAGAGTTATTGGAAACGGATCCATAAGGTCATGGGTGAGGTCCTGCATAAACCTGTTAGCCTTCAGATCAAAAGCTGCTTACTTAATGCGTGGAAGCCCACAGACTTGATAGCAGCGGAAAAGCTATGGGTCACGCTTGGGGCCATGGTGGCCAAGAGGGACATTGCTCAACTGTGGGGAGGGTCCGTGGCCCCTACTGTCACATTGTGAAATTGCAATATGGACTGGTGCATGTTCCAGGAAAAGACTGTGTATGTATCACGGGGCTGCCCCCAATAATGGTCTTGAGTCTGGGCTAGGAGGAACTTGTATAGGGTAAAGATCTGTGTTGCACCTACTGTTCCTCCGGATGATGATCCAATGTCTCCATGAATTTTCTGCTTTGAATTTGTGTAAAATTTCAACTAAATTTCTATAACTCTATTGAAATGCCATGTATTTTATTTATTGGCAAAGCAAACGCTGATTGTTTATCTTTTCTTTCCTTTGTTCATAAAATAATAAAAAGCTATTTAAAAAAAAAAAGAATTGCTCAATCAAAATTTCAACTTCTTCTAACCCTATAAATCAAGGAACTTATGAGCCTTTTGGAACAGCTATTTTTGCAAAAAATTGAGATTCCATGGGCCCGATTCACAAAGTCAGTGTGTTTAAGTTCAATTTAAGTCTGCAAATTACTGTATTTATGTGTACAAAGTCACTTTTGCAATCCCTAAGACATGAGTTTGCAGTTGTGCATCAAGTTACTCCCACATAACAAAATAGAGGAATACCCTCATAATAGTTAGTTTGTAGATATTTGACAAAAGTTTCAAAGCCCACTGCCACCATGCAAATGGTCAACAATTTAGTCCTTTAAATGGTAGAAACACATCTTTATCCAGTGCGTAAATCAGGTGGGACCTCTCCCAACATTGGAGGAATAGTTCCTCACAATGAAAAGAATATCCTTTTATTTGTTTTTTTAAAACAAAGGTAGCATGTGCAAATACACTCTTGGTATTCATTTACTCATGTGTGTTTATAGGAGCCAGTATGTGCAGCATGATCCACCTTACAAACTTTCTTCTGACATACTACCCTGAGATACAGAGGCTTGTCAGTGGAAGGGATGCAGGAAGTTCCTTTCCATTTTTTAGGGTCACAAAGCTTCCAGTAAGGGTGGTGGAGTTTTTCCATACTTTGAGAAGAAGTGTGATACTATTCAATCAGAAATAATGTAATATTGAAAGTATAAATACAGCCAGTGTAATTTTTTCGACTGTCTCTGCATGGTGCCTTGTCCTGTGGCCAACTCTCATGCCTGTGGATGAGAAAGTTGAGGATAGCAACGTGGAAGTAAGAATTACTCCTGGACAGAGGTGTGGTGGGATTTGGCTGCAACTATTCTTGATCCTTCTGAGCCCTATACTGCTGGTTAAAGACGATGGAGGACTTTCAGCCAAGTTAGATCTTCTTTAACCCAACTCTTGGGTTTCTTTAGCCAAAAAAATGAGCCTTTAAACTCAAATAATTTAATGGTTTGAAAAGCAGAATGGATTTCAGACCCACAGTGGGAATTCCGCTCAAGTGTCTTCGTGCCCATTTTCTGTGCTATTAGCATAGAACCTTAAATTTTCCACAACTGTAGTATTTTCTGCAAATCGAATGGATTTTATATTGGTGTAAAGTTCATATACAGTGTGGTATTAAAGGATACATGGTATATGTCAATGGCCTGAGTTCATAAAAAAACAGGGTAGGGCCTGGTTCGCGTTGTTTGCTGAACAAGGACAGGATGCGACTTGGAGCTGTGACATGTGCAAAGCTGCTGCTAGGCACAACTTGTGGCCATGTCCTAAAAACAGATTTTACATGGCAAGGCGTGTGGCTATGCCCTGTGCAGTACGTGCAAGACTCTGCCAGTGCATTTCATCCCATTGAATTTGCGAGGATTCTGGGACCTGAAGGAGTCATCACAATGACAGCTCTGCAAATTAGCCTACTCCAGCTCACTTGGATTCCTAGTTGTTTGGCATTTCTGCGGCTGCCTTTGCCAGTATTCCTAAATTTAAGTGACTCGGGCTGAGAAGAGATCAGTATAGTCCATCCCCTCTGCATCTTTGAAATTAGGAATGATTTCCAAAAATAGCAACCCAAGGAAAAAATTTTTTTCTAGAGAAACACAATTTCCTACTGTTCTCTGTGTTGCCTGGATCTCACTCCAGTCAGATGCAAAAGGGAAGCCTTGATCAGTCACCTTTTCACAATTAGAATGGACATCCAAAATGGCAAGATCTGCTGCAAACCTTGGATTAGTCCAGCCAATCAAATGCTCACTTAAGAATGGCGAATACAGATTGGCTAATCTGAATATATTTATTTTCCTTAAAAAAAAAAATATTAATGGCATGTCAAATCTAGCTGTAAGTCTTTCTATGGGCTTTGCATGCCATGTGGGTAAACATTCTGTATTCAGAATCTAGTTTGATATAGAGCCCCTGTTGATTTTGTACACCTTTCACTGGCATTGACCAAACGAAACACACATTCTGAGATGCCTTGGGAGCTTTTTCTTTTCAGAAAGTCACAGGGCTGTTCGGTCAAGTGTTGTCAAAAATGTCGCTCATCAAAAATGTGATTTTAAGGTGGAAATGAAGAATGGCCTTTGAGTTCGCTCAGACACGCTACTTTAAGGGAGTCTGCGCGTCATGATTCTTCCTGTACAGTTTACTTATCAATCACATGCAGGGTACAAAATAAAAATATCAGATAGAGGCCTTCTATGCAAATTAAAAGGGCCTGACTAATTATATTTCTGACATACTATCAATCTCTTTCCTATCCCCAAAGATTTTTTTCAGTTTTATAGAGCACATCTTGGCCCAAAGATATCAGAGCGTTTTATATGAGCACCAAATTACATTAGGCAAGTTCAGAATTTTTTTTCTTTATAGAGGCAAAGGGAGATTAAGTGATTTGCACAGAATCATAGGATGCCGAGCTCAAAAGGGATTCGATCCAGGTTCGGTTCCCCATTTCCAAAGTGGTAGATCAGGCCTTAGACCGCATCTGCTCCCTTGAAGACTATGGGGCATGTTATCAACAACTAGCAATATTAACCCCTAATTAACCACATGCGCGCTAGCTGGTTTTCCCGCTGCGCGCTGAAATTTGAAAATCGCGGGTTACGCGACAAAGCCAGCTCGTCATGCGCGCAGCGCAGGTAACGCCCATGACGAGCTGGCTTTGTCATCCGCATCGAAGGGGTTAAGCTTAGCGACATTTTTTTTATCGCCACGTATTGCCGGATTTTATCGCAGAGATAACGTGCAATTAGCAACGTTTATCTCCAAAGCGATAAAATATCCGGCGATAGCGGCGAAATGCATGAATATTGCTGGAAATCCAGCAATATTCAGGCATTATTGCTAATAGGGACTTAGCCTGAATATCCACCTCCCATTGGATAAACAGGCTAAGAACTGGACTGAGCAGGCGTTTCAGCGATATTCGCGCTTAGCGCACATTTTTTTGACGCTACGCCTGCGCTGATAATAGCAATGTTAGGGACTGTTTTCAGTCGCTAACAGGTTGGGTACGCCCACTTTGCATGTCATTAGCGATAAATATCGCTGACATGCAAAGCGGGCCCCAAACCACTCGCTATCACCTAAAAGCTGTCGCTAACTGATGTTAGCGACAGCTTGCTAATAGGGCGATGAAATTATCGCCGCTTTGCGGCTGTTAATTTAATTTCCCCTGCCTTGGTAAAATGCCCCTATCTTCCTTACCAGTAAGGACTGGACACACAACCACGATGCCCCTCAATTCAAACAAACAACGAAGAATTCTGCATACTTAAGCTCCTCCATACCTCAATTAAATATATTCGTATTTTCCATTCGCACTGCATCAACTCAAACAGGAAGACACAAAAGACACATGTACGAAGTGCCTAGCAGTGAGAGATCCTGTAAGCCTCTTTATAATGCCTGAGATTAACCTCTTTTCATATTCATGACTTTAAGTACTCAACCAAAGTACACGATTCAGAGCAAATGTTGAGCCAGGCAATTAGGAAAAGTCATATTAGGTCAAAAATGTACTTAACTGCCCATACTTATTCAACTTCCGGGCCTTATCTATGAGTGCTTTTGCTCGCGAGATGCGAGCGAAGCACTCGCACCGATACTCAGCTCATGGTAATTCATTAAACCATATTATCAAGCAGGGCGTTAAAATTATCGCCATTTTAGCAGCAGAAAACTGCAGCTAAAGCGGCAATAATAGGCTTGGTAATATGCCCTGCAGAATTATGTTATGTTATGTTATCGATATTTGTTATCCGCACAGCTGCTCCAGCTAAGGAGCGTCCTGGCGCAGTGACAAGGTAGGACATAACATAACAGGAACAAGACGGAAAGCCTTTAAGATGACTGAATTAAAACAAGAAGGTTTTAATAGCTTTCCGAAAAAGCGTAAGGTCCACCATCAGGCGAATTTCAACCGGAAGAGAGTTCCAAATGGTAGCAGCTTTGACGCTAAAAGAGCGTCCTCCCGCACGGCAAAGCCTGAATCTAGGGACCACAGCAAGAGCCTGGCCTTCTAATAGAAGCCCATGTTCACACCATAACATGGGTTTCTATTGGAATTCACAAGGCCATATTATCAAGCCCATTATCGCCGCTTTAGCGGCAGTTTTCTGCCGCTAAAACGGCGATAATTTATAACGCCCTGCTTGATAATATGCCCCCACGTTCTTTGGGGGTCTGGGAATTTTATCTGGTTCCTGAGACAGACCCAACGGATTTCGGGCAGGGGCCTGCTCACAATGGAACATTCATAAATCCAGCATCCATATTTATGAATTACTCTCATCACGTATTCATTACGATTCAATGATACACGAATTAATATAGCCAGTAAAAGGTTCGGCTAATCCAAGCTGGAGCGACCCGCGCTTGAAAGTGCGCCACGCCGGTTGGTATTCCACTGCAGTACTGCTTGTTCAGTACTTTAAATTAGGCCGCCTCTCGTCCTAAGGTTATTGGGACCCAGGGCACCGTTGCAGCAGTGCAATTTACTGATAAATGAGGCTTTTAAATGTCCATTTTAAAACGTAAAGAAATGCTGCACTTCCAATTCCTGCCAAAAATTGCTTCCCTAGCCAACGCACGAGACGTGAACAGCAAAGCCTTCATGCAGAAAACTGAATTTCAAAACCCAGACAGAGCAGGCAGTGCAGGCTTCCAGGCCGTGCTCTGTCTGAGAACAAGATCATTTTCTGTAACTCCACGGGAAACGGTGTTTATCTCCCACAGTGTTGAGCTCTGAAGAGGCTCGAGCCGCACACCTAGCCAGAATTACCGAGCAATAATGTCACGCTCTCACAGAACCGTTCCCAGTTTTCTCTCTCGTTCTGGCTGGTGATCGGCTCTGTATTGAGACCTGGGGCCAGATGTATCAAGAATCCGTTTTGCGAATCCTAAATAGCGATTTTTTTCGAATCGCTATTTAGAATTCGCAAAACGGTATGTATGTACAAAATCGCAATTTTTTTGCGATTCCTTATTATTCTTTATTTGCGAATTTGCATTTTGCGAATTCGCAAATAAAGAACAATTTCAAATGCATTCCTATGGGCCAGGAGGCCCATAGGAATGATAGAGCAATAATTCTCAAACTGCGTATTCGCAATTTGCTAATCGCAATTTGAGAATTATTTCAAGGGTGCCGGGGTGTCTCAAAGACACCCTGCTGCACCCCTGAAATCTACATGTGTGTGCATCTGGCACACATACATGCCCTATGGGCATGTATGTGTGTCACATGCCACCCTCACAAATGCCAAATAGGGCATTTTTAAAAGAAATCGCAAATTACCACCAAGTAGAAGTTGGTGGTAATTTGCGATTCCTTAACTTAAAATCGCAATTTCAAAATGTGTCATACATATCATTTAAGGAATCGCCAAATTTGCGATTCCTTAAATGCTATGGCAAAATAAGGAATCGCAAATAATTGCGATTCCTTAAATTGCGATTTTTTCATACATCTGAAAAAATGCAAAACGGCCGTTTGCGAGTCGCAAAAGCCTTGATACATCTGGCCCTAAGGCTCAGGTGAAGACGTCTGGGGTTGAACCACATTGAGACATGCCCAGCAGACCCCCGGGATGCTTTTTTCTAAAAGGTCCTTTATTAAAGCATATTGCTCAAAGGCACTTGGCATCTTCCACTTAAAATGATTTAATCAAAGGCTTTTTTTGTTGTGAAAATGACAACCTGCTGTTAATTTTCAACCATTCACCGTGAGACAACTGTTCCAAGAAAAGTTTTCTTCGTGCTAGTTATTTTATTTTCAAGTGCAGTTGCGAGAAGTTGCACCGGTTGCCAGAATTAAAAGTTCCTACACTCGTGCAGCGTTGCCTTCCACTTTTCATATTTCTGATTAACTTTATTTTGATTATAATTGTTGCTTTTGTTAACTTGATGGGGTTGTTGGCAGAAAGAGCAATCAATAGCCAGAAAATGCCTGTCAGCCGCCTAGGTTTCCGCTAGCAGTGGGCGCCAGATTAACCCTTGTTGTGTCAAATACGACTTCTGCCCTACATCAGCTGATATTATTTCAGCAGCTTCCTGTTTGGATTTATTTTTAGACACAGTGCATGCCTGAGGTTTCAGTGTGTATACTTTTCAGGGAGAGGGGTACAGAGAAGAAAAGGCTGAGGAACAGGATAGAGAGGAGAGCAATAAGTGGATGATGGCTATGAGAGAAGAGCGGGGTTGTTAAAAATTGGGTTTCTGGTTGGCAAACGTATGCACCCTGTCCAAGCAGCAACCACAATACTACTCAGGGTAAGTCACAAACACATCCTAAATTAACCTATGCTCAGCCTCTGGCAGCTTGGCACAGGGCAGTCAGGCTTAACTTAAGAGGTAATGTGTAAAATATTTGTTCAAAACTTCAAACAGTAAAACCATGAAAAGACCACACAAAAAGATACCACACCAGGTTAGAAAAATAGAACTTACATTTATAACATGGCCAAAATGACAAAAATCCAATGAGTAGAAAATGAGATATCAATTTTTAAAGAATGAACCGTTAAAAAGCACTTAGAAGCAAAAAGCGCTTATTTGAGATATCTGATTGTGGTGGACTGGGGCAAAGTCAAAAGTTCAGGCCAACCGCCATTGAGCACGGGCTGGGTATTGGGATCCAGTGATGCACGCTGAACAAAAGTACCTTAATCCTGGATGCGTCGATGAACATGCACGGTTCAGCCGAGTAGTGCATCCCTGTTGATCCTGTAGCAGAGGTGATGTGCCAATTTTCCCCACTCAGTAGGGGTCATGCATCGATTTTCTTTTTGAACAGCGGCGAAGCATTGGTGGCGAAAGCAATGCGTCTGGTATGAATACGATGTGTTGGGTATCACCACGCAGTAGAGGTGATGCTTCGATCTTCTCCACGCAGTGACAGTGATTCGTTGGTTTCGAAGCCGCGGTTCTAAAGGTAATGTGCTTGTTCCGAGGGCGATGCCTCAGTCCTAGTCCCGCGACAGTGGTGAGGCATCAATTCTGCTCTCACAGCAGAGGTTGTGTCGGGTTTGCTGGGGCAAACACGTTATGCCCACGTCTATTAGTCTAGGACTGGAGTGGAACCACTTGGCAGGGCAGACTCTTAGAGTCCAGGGGTAGGAGCAGGATGGTTGGAAGGATGTCTTTTATATCCCTGAGACATCTGTTAAGGAGGCAAGCCAGCAAGCACTTGGAGTCACTCTGAGTTCAAGGGAGCAAGGACAGTCCTTCTCAACCAGTCAGAGAGAGCAGCAGGCAGCAGGGCAATACAACAAGGCAGGAGTCCAGCAAACAGCAGTCCAGCAGTGGCAAACCTTCCAGCAGCTCAGCCGTTCTTCCTGGCAGAATGGTCACAGATACAGAAGTGTACTGAAGTCATGGTGTCAGAGGTCCAGTACTTATATCCAGTTGTGCCTTTGAAGTGGGGGAGACTTCAAAGACAGGTCTTTGAAGTGCACTGAGGTCTTCCCTTCCTGCCCGGGCACCATACTCACTACAGGGGGGTAAGCAGACCTTTTGTGGGGACAGGACACAGCCTATTCAGGTGTAAGTGTGAGGCTGTGCCCAGTTCCTCCCTCCCATCCTCCCAGGATAACCCATAAAGTTGCACCTGAGCTCCCATTATGATGCTGTCTAGGGGGAATACATAAAGTCCAGCTGTCACCATCCCCAGACATGTGTCAGGGACAGGTAGCAAGCACCAGATGGCTAAAGTGATAAACTGCCAACTTTCTAAAAGTAAAAGACACACAATTGATGGTCGGAATGCAGAACAAATCAAAACGTTCACCCTCAGTCAAGAGATCTGGGTTAAATCTATCATTCATTTGCTCACTATGCCACCCCAGTTTAGACCTGGCCATATGCAAATCGTCTTTACCCTGTGACTCATAGGAACAGTCCAGCCTGAACTGCCAAGCCAGGTCATCCCTGGACCAAAAACAAGCATCCTATGACCAATTTCAGGGTTTGTCCCCTCTTCAGCCAGGATAGCTTGATTCCAGTGGCACATTGAGCACAGGACTAATGTCTGGGCATACCTGGCATACTTAGGGCAAGAAAGCAACAGACACACAATTGATGGACGGAATACAGAACAAATCAAAACATTCACCCCCAGTCAAGAGATCTGGGTTAAATCCATAATTCTTTTGCTCACCATGCCACCCCAGTTTAGACCTGGCCATATGCAAATCAGTCTTGACCCTGTGCCTCATGGTAACAGTCCAGCCCGAACTGCCAGGCCAGGTCCTCCCTGGACCGGAAGAAAGCATCCTAGGACTACCTTTGATGTAGCAAGAAAAATAAAATACCCCTTACTTCTTTGAACCCTATCTCAAATGTCACTGAATAAGTGTTTGAGACAAGTGAGTACAACACTCATTCAGTTGCTTCTCCCAAGGAAGTCTGAAAACATTAATTCCAAATATTGCCCTTTAGACCTCAGTTCGCAATGAATTTGGAGTGCCTCCCGTCTATGTCATCCATCCAACCTTCAATCCCTTTTTCCATTCATATTTCCTTTTGTCATCGATCTTTCTCTCAGCCATTCATCCATGACTCCTTCCATCCTTCTTTTAGTACATTCTTTTGTCCTTTGATCAATCAATCAATCCTCCAGCTATCAATTCTTCTCTTCTTCCATACTTCTCCATCCCTATTTCTCCCATCTAGCTCTCCAAATTTTTTTATTGTGATCCATTCATCCCTCATACATTCCCCTATCCTTTCTCCATCCAACTATCAATCTCCCCATCCCTTTCCCCTTGCTAGTTTCTTGCAGTGTTTT
The DNA here is from genome assembly GCF_964263255.1 of Lissotriton vulgaris. Taxonomy (NCBI): domain Eukaryota; kingdom Metazoa; phylum Chordata; class Amphibia; order Caudata; family Salamandridae; genus Lissotriton; species Lissotriton vulgaris. Next base: position 1,478,504,245 of record NC_141685.1, read on the forward strand.
TAGGAGCTATAGTTTTGCAGACCTTATCCAATACACTATTTTAATGTATAGAAATGTTGTCTTTGGGAGTATGATTTGGATAATAATAGCATACTGTATGTAATTGACTTTCTGTGTTTCTCCACTGCATGATTTTGTATTTTTGCAATACCCCCAAAATGGATGAGCAACTACAGTCTGTAACTGATGTCCTTCTTACATCTGCACTTATTCCAAGAAGCAGTTGTAAAACCATGGTGTCATTGAAATCACCTGGCCTGGGCGTAGTTTGCAGAGTTTTGCTTTGCAAAACTCTGCGACCTTACAAAAAAACTCTGCGAAGTTCCGCGAGTTGCAGAGTGCAGTGCGAACTTTAGTTTGTGCTGTTATTCCCGCCTCTCAGGTAGAAACTGTACCCGAGCGGCAGATGGCGCTCACAAACTTACCGGTCACAATCGCAACCAGGGAAAAATCTATGCGAACGGAGCAAAGTTCACCGCCCAGGACTAGAAATCACCCGTATAATATTACCTGATCATTTTAATCACTTAAAAAAGATATGCTTATAATCTCATTGTTAAGTATCAATGCAGCAAAAATAGAATTTGTATAATATTTCCAGAATATTACAATTTCAATGGTAATACTCAGACTCCCTAAATATGGAGGGCTTTCAGTTTCATAGTGAGTTGTGTATCAGAATATGATTAGCAAATTTCTAGTCTGACAGAAATATTGTGACCTAAATATTGCTTACAAAAATATTATATTGCTCCACTGAGTGTGGAATTTTGAATAATAACTCCATTGTGGTGATATTTTTGTAAATGGTATTTAGAACGCAATATTTCTGTCAGACAATATTTGGTTAGAATATTCTGGTACCATACCATCACAGACACCAGCATTCAACCAGTCAAGCATATTGTGAAACCTTTGCATATGTAAAACAAAATGTGCATAGTACTGCTTGCAAGTTGCTGAATGAACACTCCTCAGAACAGCACCCTCATGTACAGTAGTCTTTAAATGTTACTAACCGGAAATGTTTAAAAATGCACAATTTGCTACTACTTATCCCAAAAGATCTCCTAGATTAATATTATTGAAATCCCACCAATTAAAATTACTTTCCTCATGTGCTTGCTAATGATCCCCTTTTCACTAAATTGTCAGCACAATGCTTGGTGGAGTACTCCCACTTCTTTTGTAAACAGTATGTACATTCTGCCGCCAACATTTGATTTATAATTGTTTTGTCTTAGTGTGAATAAAATGTATAATTTGTCACCCTAGTCCCACAGAATCCACAAGAAAGATTCTACAGCCTCATTGTAAAGAAGCCATTAAGTCCTATCATGTATTAACCTGTTATTGTCCGTGTGTGCTTACAAATGCATAATCTGCTTTTATATGTTCAGAAAATTTTTGGTGGGAAAAAGCCTAAATCTCTCTGTAAAGGCTTCTCCAATGTCACTGGCATAAGGGATTTCTAAACCCCAGTGGCTGGTCAGAGCATTTGATTTTGATTTCTGTGGACAGACCAATTGCACCATTGATGGCAAATTTTGCATTGGTGCCCAATAAGTAGTCAGTAATACCTACACCAATTTGCACTATAAATATCCGCATGCGCGCTAGCGGTTTTCCCGCTGAGTGCTGCGAATTCGAAAATCCCACGTTACGTGACAAGCTCAACTCGTCACACGCACAGCGCAGGTAACGCCCATGATGAGTTGACCTTGTCACACGCATCGAAGGGGTTAAACTTGCATCAACTAACAGATTCCGAACAACTTTTTATGATAGGCAGTTGGTGCAAAATGTCAATTCTCAACTGGCGGAAAACTGTCCAGTACCAATCCAAAAATGTTTGGCATCAGTCCAAAATTCTGGTGCTAGTAACATTTTGTGACCTTGTCCATTAAATGTTGTAAAAATTATAATAGCATTATAGCTCATTTTTGAGACTATACCTTTTGTAAAAGGCTTTGAACCCCGTTAAAGGCCCAGGCTACAGGTATCCTACTCAAGGCCTATACCAGGGGTCTGCATCCTTTTTTGCAGAGAGATCTAGTTTTGATCAGTGGAAATCATTGTGAGCTCCTAAAGGCTAAGCAACTCACACAGTGTTTCCAGACACCCCATGCGCAGCCTTATTGATTTTACGACTAATGTCCATAGAGCCACATACTATGGTTTGAACAAAATTTTTAGACTAGGGGCACTATGACTTAGGTGCCATGTGTGTCAATGGGTGCTGGCCTGTGGAGATATATGAACATTAGTGTATAAATGGGATATATGTGTATGGGTGACTGTGAGCCACAGGACATACCTTTCATCATATGTGCCACAGTTACATGTATAAAAGGGGGTGGTGATGGACGGAGCATCTGAATCAATCAAACACTCACACCCAGTCAAAAGATCTGGGTTTAATCCATCAACATTCTTTAGCCCACTCTGCCACCCCCGTTCAGACATGGCTATATGCAAATCAGTCTGATTGTTTGAGTGTTTGATTGGTTCAGATGCTCCGTCCATCACCACCCCCTTTTGTACCGCTTTTGGCCGCCATAAGTGTGGCAGGGTATGCTCAGACGTGAGTCCCTTGCTCACTTTGCCACTGGATTCAAGCAAGCCGGGCTGAAGACGGCTGGAATGCCAGAAACCGGTCCTCGGAAGCTTGTTTCCGGTCCAGGGAAGGCATGGCTTGGCAGTTCGGGCTGGACTGTTCCCATGAGGCACAGGATCAGACTGATTTGCATATAGCCATGTCTGAACTGGGGTGGCAGAGTGGGCTAAAGAACGGTGATGGATTTAACCCAGATCTTTTGACTGGGTGTGAGTGTTTGATTGGTTCAGATGCTCCGTCCATCACCACCCCTTTTGTACTGCTTTTGGCCGCCATAAGTGTGGCAGGGTATGCTCAGACGTGAGTTCCTTGCTCACTTTGCCACTGGATTCAAGCAAGCCGGGCTGAAGACGGCTGGAATGCCAGAAACCGGTCCTCGGAAGCTTGTTTCCGGTCCAGGGAAGGCATGGCTTGGCAGTTTGGGCTGGACTGTTCCCATGAGGCACAGGTTCAGACTGATTTGCATATAGCCATGTCTGAACTGGGGTGGCAGAGTGGGCTAAAGAATGGTGATGGATTAAACCCAGATCTTTTGACTGGGTGTGAGTGTTTGATTGGTTCAGATGCTCCGTCCATCACCACCCCCTTTTGTACTGCTTTTGGCCACCATAAGTGTGGCAGGGTATGCTCAGACGTGAGTCTCTTGCTCATTTTGCCACTGGATTCAAGCAAGCCGGGCTGAAGACGGCTGGAATGCCAGAAACCGGTCCTCGGAAGCTTGTTTCCGGTCCAGGGAAGGCATGGCTTGGCAGTTCGGGCTGGACTGTTCCCATGAGGCACAGGATCAGACTGATTTGCTTATAGCCATGTCTGAACTGGGGTGGCAGAGTGGGCTAAAGAACGGTGATGGATTAAACCCAGATCTTTTGACTGGGTGTGAGTGTTTGATTGGTTCAGATGCTCCGTCCATCACCACCCCTTTTGTACTGCTTTTGGCCGCCATAAGTGTGGCAGGGTATGCTCAGACGTGAGTTCCTTGCTCACTTTGCCACTGGATTCAAGCAAGCCGGGCTGAAGACGGCTGGAATGCCAGAAACCGGTCCTCGGAAGCTTGTTTCCGGTCCAGGGAAGGCATGGCTTGGCAGTTCGGGCTGGACTGCTCCCATGAGGCACAGGTTCAGACTGATTTGCATATAGCCATGTCTGAACTGGGGTGGCAGAGTGGGCTAAAGAATGGTGATGGATTAAACCCAGATCTTTTGACTGGGTGTGAGTGTTTGATTGGTTCAGATGCTCCGTCCATCACCACCCCCTTTTGTACTGCTTTTGGCCGCCATAAGTGTGGCAGGGTATGCTCAGACGTGAGTCTCTTGCTCACTTTGCCAATGGATTCAAGCAAGTCGGGCTGAAGACGGCTGGAATGCCAGAAACCGGTCCTCGGAAGCTTGTTTCCGATCCAGGGAAGGCATGGCTTGGCATTTCGGGCTGGACTGTTCCCATGAGGCACAGGGTCAGACTGATTTGCATATAGCCATGTCTGAACTGGGGTGGCAGAGTGGGCTATAGAACGGTGATGGATTAAACCCAGATCTTTTGACTGGGTGTGAGTGTTTGATTGGTTCAGATGCTCCGTCCATCACCACCCCCTTTTGTACCGCTTTTGGCTGCCATAAGTGTGGCAGGGTATGCTCAGACGTGAGTCCCTTGCTCACTTTGCCACTGGATTCAAGCAAGCCGGGCTGAAGACGGCTGGAATGCCAGAAACCGGTCCTCTGAAGCTTGTTTTCGGTCCAGGGAAGGCATGGCTTGGCAGTTCGGGCTGGACTGTTCCCATGAGGCACAGGGTCAGACTGATTTGCATATAGCCATGTCTGAACTGGGGTGGCAGAGTGGGCTAAAGAACAGTGATGGATTAAACCCAGATCTTTTGACTGGGTGTGAGTGTTTGATTGGTTCAGATGCTCCGTCCATCACCACCCCCTTTTGTACCGCTTTTGGCCGCCATAAGTGTGGCAGGGTTTGCTCAGACGTGAGTCCCTTGCTCACTTTGCCACTGGATTCAAGGAAGCCGGGCTGGAATGCCAGAAACCGGTCCTCGGGTGTGAGTGTTTGATTGGTTCAGATGCTCCGTCCATCACACCCCCTTTTGTACCACAGTTACATGTATGGCACAAACATACAAGCATTTTTTTAAATCCATGTTATGGAACATTTCTCCCATTGAAAGAAATTGCTGTATTTTTCATTTATAAAAATGGCACCGTGGCTACCAGCCACTGGGTGCAAGATGCCTGCTGTGTGTAAATGCAACACCTTGGAATGGGAAAAAATTAAACTGAAGAATGAACTTTATGTTTATATGGATTCCATGAAACTCATCATTGTAATTTTCTTCCATCTTAAAGTGTAGCATTTACACACAGCAGGCATCTTGCTCCCAGTGACTGGTAGACATGTTGCCATATTTATAGCCGAAAAATACAGCCATTTGTAAAAATTGGATACATTTAAAGTAAATGAAAATGTTTCCATGTCTACTGGCCACTGGGAGCAAGATGCCTGCTGTGTTTAAATGCAGCACTTTGAAACGGGAAAAAGTTCAAATAAAGAGTTAACTTAATCATTAAGCATCAATTTAAAACCATTGAGAAAAATATTTTTTTTCTCATGCACCAATATTGAATTGACAACAAGCTTTATTTAAGTGATAAATACAACAGTCCTTCAGTTCTTCATCTCTGTGCCCCATCTTGGGTCATAAAGCTGAGTCCTACACTGATCATTATCTCACCCTACTATCTGCAGCCCAATGATTATACTGAAGAGGCATGACTTTAAAATAAACACAGGCTTCATTAACTTTAGAAGGAAAACACAACAATTATTTATTAAATATAAAATAATTGCCCAGAGCCAAATATTGACCCAGCGCTTTTTAAAAAATTACTCAAAGCTGCAATCTACAGGTATCTCACAATCAGCTGGTTGGAGATACCTGGCTTAAACCAGCTTTTATTATCCCAGTCCCCTCCATTGTCATGGGTCAAAACGCATTTCAGAGTTTTTTTTTAAATTATTCTTATTGTTTTCTGTTTTATTGCATGCATTTCAGAGTTTTAATTTCTCTTCAGATTCGTACAAGCTGAAAGCGAAAGAAGCAGTTCAATATTCCCCATACTATTTTGGAAACTTAACAGCCTATATAATTACACAAACGAATAATTAAGCATTGATTAATGTATTTTCATACAGTTTGCTCATATTCGCCCTGTTGCTTCTTGTGTAAGTGTGTGTCTCAGAAAGTGACACAAAAATAATAGAAAGGTATTTGCCGATTCATGGGATCATCTGAGGTTGTTTTGTCCCTGGCAATCTTCGATAAATCTATAGAAGTGCGAAAATATTGAAAATAAGTAACAATAAAAACCCTTTATTATTTAACTTTATAATAAGCGTGTAAAAGTCAAAGGGACTGTGACAATGTCACATTAACGCCAATAAATAAGAAAAATCAGTGCATGCTTAGTTCACGTGACAGCCTTTGTTAAAAGAAATGTCCAGAATGCTATTAGCTATTAACTGCATTCTTTATAACGTAATTACATAGAATATTGTTTAGATAAGACTGTCAAGGAGGTGGAGAACTGCAGCTGGAATACTGCAGATGTTCTCACGTATAGAAAGCCTGTTAAAACTTACCACCGCTTCAGTAAACCTTATTTCTAGGCTGTAGATTTGTTTTATTAGTGCAAGGTAAAACAGAAGTGAGGGTTATAGATGCAAATTTAAACTTTACTGGAGTAAATTAACAGTGTTTTTTACTACCTTTAAGTGCACGATTCACAAAAGAAAGTAGCAATGCCATTGATATGCGTATGTATGTGCTAAGTGTGCCTACTGTACGCTACGCATATGTTTATTGCATACTTGTATATTTCGATGAGCAATTTGGCATTTAGGAAATGCACTTTCTGCAATTATAACAGATTAAACTTGCTGTAAATTGTATTGAAAATGGAGCGAAACTCACCAGTCAAACTCATCAAGCATGATAGAAAGTAATGAAAAAGAAAAAACCCACAAAAATAAATACATTTGACAGTGCCGAATATGTATAATGCAGGGGATGCAAAGAGCCAGGTTTAGAAAATATACATAAATGCCCACTTCATCTATAGCATACTTCTGTATCGCACTTATCCTAATGTATCCTACTCACTTTGGGGAGAGGATATGGCAGAATGGACTTCAAATCTGGGGAACCGGGTTCGAGTCTATGCAACGACGCTCAACCTCCTGTGATTCTGGGTAAATCTCTTAATCTCCTCGTGCCTAACTAAAATGAATTTGTCCTTATGTAATGCAACTGGTGCTCATGTAAAGAGCTCTGATACCCTTGGGTCAAATTCGCAATATATAAAACACCGGGAAAAAATGTATACTTGATGCAGTCACACTGAAATTTGCAAAATCTCCGTGTAAATTGTTGTAGGAAAAGACATTGGTTTTCAATGTTTCCCCCATTCTTTTGTATGTGAGCAACTCCCCGTGCTTTTCATCTAACTACTAACCATGGTAAATTATCGGCTAATCGTTCAGCAGTTCCTACAAAGTCATTAAAAAGTTTTTGTGGGTTTCTTTCAATGCTGACGAACCCCTACTAGAATACAAGGCTTATCTACTTACCAAACCCATTATTTAATGATTCTTTGTGCCTCAAGGTGCTGCGAAGTGGCCTCAGAAAGAGAGCTGGGGTTGTGCATTGGGATTGTCCCCAGACGAAACACATGTAGAGAATGGGAGACTAATGGAGTATTCCTGACACACTAAGAATGTTTTAATAGAAAGGAGTACGAAATAAAACGCTGGAGCATTTTAATAATTTTGATATATGGAGAAATTCTTGTGCTACGAAGCAGAGATGAATCAAGTGTTTGTGAAGAAACATTTAAATACAAAGCCGACCAAAAATCATGAAGTTATCTGCTTTCTTGAACTACTAGAATACAAGGCTTATCTACTTACCAAACCCATTATTTAATGAATCTTGGTGTTTTAACTGTTAAAAGTTTTTAGTTTTCCAAAAACAAACTCACTAAGAAGGAATTTATTTGTGGAAAAGTAAAAACGAATGGTCCCAACGTCGTGGGACTATTCTTCCACGGTCTGATGGTCATATTTAGATTTTGACTGTCCCTCACCTCCAGGATATTCCTTGCAGTGTTTGACACAAAAAAAGCCATCCAACCACCCACTCTAAATAGGGTTTGCTTCTCTCTGATGGTCATTGGAGGAAGGTTAATGCCATGGGTACTCACAAACATTTTCTCTGGGTTAAAAAAGTTTCGCCTTTGATGTGCCTGAGGGTCACACTGAACCGCGGCCCGTGGAGGGAGTTGCGGGGGATAGGCAGGCGGAGTGGGGGAGGGGCAGGGTGGGGGGTGAAACATAACAGAATTAGGATGATTGCAGGTAAGTAAACAATTAGATTAATAAAACGAAATTTGTTCAGTGCCCTGCATCACAAAATGCGATGCAGGGCGCGCTACGAAATTCGTTTTATTAATTTAATTGTTTACTTACCTGCAATCATCCATATTCCGGTGTTTATCACCCTGCTCCTCACCCGCCCCGCCTCTCTGCCCCACGGAACTCCCTCCACAGGCAGCGGTTGATCACACTAATGCCAGCAGGGAGTCGGAAAGTTGGTGTAGGGGAAGCGAAGCATGTACATCTAGTGGCTGAACTGAATTGCACAATGTGGAACCAGAAAACCTGGGGTTTATCCCGGCTTCCCCACTTGACCAAATTGTGGGATCCTGTGCAATTCTTTTATTTCAATTTTTCTGCTTTTTTTTATTATCACATGTAACAAGACCTCGAAATACATGACTTCAGGATACATACTGTACAAAACCTTCTCCTGTCGTTTGGATTTAATCACTAATTACATTGTTTTCATGGGAGGGAGAAAGTATGTAAGTTTCTAAATTCATAGCTGTAAACTATCACTTAAAAAAAATACATCTGAATACACTGCTATAATCAGATTTACCAAGGAAACGGTTCTTTATGTTAATGAAATAGACTTTTTGAATTCAGAAGAGAGTATCATATGTATACACATTTGCTGTTTTTAAAAATGAAGGTGTTCCCAAAGTTTAGAGGTGCAGTGCACACTAGTTCCTTCCTTTCTTTATATGCAATTAATCTTTAAAAAATGCTTGCTGATTATTTAACATTTTGCTAATGTTAGTGCTGAGTCCAGTAAACAGCAGCCCAGAGCTTCTGTTGCCCGGGGCGGCCGCATATAAAGGTTAGGAGGGCCGTTTGTGGCCCCCAGGCTGTACTTTGAGTGTCACTAGTTTACGCCAGCAGAGTACATTTCAGAGGGGGCATAAAATGGCGTCCATCTGACTCAAAATTGGGTTGGTGGACAGAGAGTTTGGTCGTTAGGGTGACTCCGTCACTGATGCAATGGAGTTCCATATCTGCCAAACTATAAATTAGGCACTCTGTACTTATTGGCAGATTATTCACTTTATAAGGGCCAATTTACAATAAACACTTTATTAAAAATGAGGACCCATATTGTAGATTTTGGGGATTTCCAGTTTATTGAATGCAGGCCATGGGGGAAAATATCTATTTCATTTTGCCCTCTCCTGGCTCTTACACTAATGTCATTTTTCGGACACTCAAGTGTGAAACTGTAGTAGTAAAAAAGATGTTTCCAGTGGGCACTTGTTTAAAAATACAAGAGTAAGCATAATGGAGTGTCAGAACATACTAGACCAGCCTGCTTTTACACCCAAGATGCACAGTGGATGGGAGAAAAAGTTTTCATATCTCTGATTATTTTCTAAATGTATCTGCCAGCTCCATAGGTGTCCTAAAGTATTTAATCAAAATAAAGCACTTGAATGTTGTACTTGATAATGATATATTTTAATGTTTCCTAAGAAATGTGAGAAAGGTGATAATGGAGTAATTCTGACCAGAAAAAAAGGCTAATAATTATAATTGTAAATGTATTTATTCAGTGTTTGGAATCCCTGATGGGGCAGTGAAGAGCTTTTTGGCATGATTAGCATGCTACTAGGGAACCCAAGATTAATAATTAGTAGGTTAGTCAATTTGATTTTTGTTGCGTTAGCTGTGCTAAGATTGTGCTCTTCATTTCTTGTGTGTTCAGTAGAGTTTGGGTAGGGATAGAATGAAAGGAATGGATTTGAAATGGGGAAGTAGTGAGTTGTTTTGTAATTAATGGCTCTGTGTACTTGTTAGTTGGATGCATGGTTTGAAAGGAGGCAGGGAAAGCCTGAGACAGATGTTTTGGAGTTCAAAGTAGTCAGAAGACTAGGATGATCAGAGGGAGAAGAAATGGGAAGGACATTTTTATTTTTATAATAGCAAAATGTAAATGATGTATCTATCTATATATATATACATGTGCGTGTGTATACATGTATATATATATATGTGCGTGTATAAATCAATTATATTTTGCTATTATAAAACAATAAAAACTATATAAATATACATCATTGACTGTCCCTGCAAATTAAAGCATGTGAGAATCATCACTTGTGAAATCAAATAGAGGATTCTTAAACACATTAATGGCACCCAAAACAAAGATCACAGCAATGCAGTGGTGAAACACATGGAGCTCAAACATGATAGCTAATGGGAAGATCTTCGCTACTATGCCATTGATTAAATAGTTTCATCAGATCAAGGTGGCAATAGAGAGAAACCTTTGCATCAGAGAGAATCTAGATACGTATTATCATTATGAACCCTGACACCGAGATGCCTGAATCAAGAAGAAGAGCATTATGTACATCTGTAATATAGCCACTACATTTCAGATGTCTTTGTATAACAAATCAGACACAACAGAGAGGCATAAAATTCATCCGTGAAACTGAATATGAGGAGCCTTATCAACTTGAATGAGGAAGCAACATACGCAACACAGGAAGAACAAAAAAACAAGAACCTAAGCAACAGAATAAAAGGAAACAAGGAACACAAGCAACGAACAATGAAAGTATCAGATACAACACGAAGTTGAGAAATCAGAAATTGCAACAAATGTGAGAGGACTGTATCCAATAACTCATAATCATGAAAGAATATTACTACTGGGAACCAACTTAAAGATTGTTTGAACTATCAAAGGAAAAATATAGAGCAAATAGCTAGACCCAGTGATGAGCAATCATCCATAGAAGGGCACAAATAGAAAAGAAAGGAATAAAAGACAGTAAAGTGAATAGCAGCAAATTAAAAAATCATGTACATGATTGGAGAGATGAGAAGCCAAAAATGACCCAATTACGGTTCCAGCAAAAGGAAGACAACAATAACAATCAGACACTCATAAATCAAACTGATCATCTAAAATACCGGGTACAAAATCATCTGATTTTAATATTAAGTAAAGCAACATAAAAGATCTAAGACCCATTAGAAGGCTTAATTATAATCAGCAAGTCAATAAATATACAAAGAAAATAAAATACAAAAAAAAACGTTATCATCAGCAAACAAAATGGATTATGTGGAGATACAATAGCAGGATTAACATAATTGATGTATGGACAACGTCAAGCCGATCTACATAATGTTATAAATGTAACTGCACAAGTACTTTATGCATTTTAACACTTTGAATCATGTTTTGTACATTGCACGCTGAGTACTTTGTAGTAATTCTCTATTGCAACATCAGGAATACCATTTCCCAGAAATGGAGGAAACTGAAATTACAATTCTGTGAGAGGGTAACATAAACACTGGTGAGGGACTATTGGATTTTAACTCATGAACAAGGTCAAGGGAGACAGAAATGCGTTGTGTGTTACATTTCCTATGTAGGGAAAACAAATTGAACAGATTAACCTTTACCTGCGAGTGTAACTTGTCTTTGTCAACAACCGATGACAGAATTGTGAAATGTATAATCTAGCGTGGTCCTGCCAGAAAGAACGTTCTGCCTCTAAAGAAACAAGTGCAACTGAATCCGTCCGAACCAAGGGGCCGGAGTGGAGAACTAAGGGGCTGGAAATGAGAAATATATATATAACGTTTTGTGTGCTTCATTAAAACCCTCAATATAAATGCCCATGTGTACATAGAAGCGATAATTTTTACATGGTCTGCTGTCCACATTTAGCATGTGTTACATTTTATTCTTTCACACAACTGTAATTAACATATGTGTATATATATATATATATATATATATATATATATATATATATATATATATATGTATCTGAAAGGGTTCCCCGCTCGATAGATCAGAGGAAACACAAAAGACTCGCATTCCAGGGTCCGTGTGAAATTCGTCTATTGGCAAAAATATGTGTGTATATCTTCCTTCTCTTCAATATAGGGCCTAGGCTTATCGTTTTTAACTATGTTTAGACATTGCTTGATGTCTTCTTAATGTGTGATTCTTGTTTTAGAATGAATTTATGGTTTTTAATAATATATGATTTTTTATACAATAAACTTTTGTACAATCTACACAGAATACCTTTTTGGAGTTGTTCCAGAGTATGAATGATGAGTGTCTGGCATAAGTAGCTGATTCATGTTTCAGTCCAGAGGGTATAATATTTTTACTATTACTATTATTAGTAGCAGGCATAACCCTCTATATATGCACCTATATGTGCATAGAAGTAGTAATTTTGAGATGGTCTGGCGTGCACATGTATTTTGTGGTGTAATATATAATTTTACCTAATATAAATGTATCTGCTTATGCTAGTAGGCATAGTTCAGATTACAATGGTGTGTACTTGTAGTAGGACTGCTCTTTTCCATACTGTGATAAATATAGCTTGCCATGTCTGTTGTGGTACATTCTTGAGTTGTGGGTATGGTCGTTATGTGGGGAAGAGCCAGCTTTCAGCTAATCTTCTGAAGTGGAGGTGGTTGTCTGTGGATCTTATGTTTGCTGGTAGGGAATTCCATAGTTTGACTACTTGAACAGAAAAAGATGTTCCACCTATGGTTTTTATCTTTTTGTGGGAAGTATGAGGTGGGAGGCCATTCTTGAGCATACCTTCTGTTTGAGTTTGTTGATTTTCTTTCTGATAAAGAGTGGTCCTTTGCTTTGTGGTACAAAGCAGCTTGAAGGAGGATCTTCTGGCACCTGGAAACCAGTGTTGCAGCCACAAGGCAGGAGAGATGTGTTTTTTGTGGTTTTACATGTAGAATGAATCTAGCAGCAGTATTCTAAATTCTTTGTAAACTTCTCATAGTTGATGAAGTTAAGCCGTAATACAGACCATTAGCATAGTCCAATTTTGTTAAGACAAGAAAGATGCTGGCTTGAACCTTGTGGGGGAATCCTACAAGCGGGAAGATACACTGCAGTGTTTTCTTCATTGAACGACAGATTCATTTGGCTACCATTTCCACTAGTGGATTCATTGACAGTTTGGCGTCCATGGTAATTCCAAGGTTTTTTACCTCATTAGATATCTTTGGAGATCATCTTAGATCATCAGGTGCAGAGAGGGTTGAAGGTTTTCCAGTCGCCACAATTGAGTATATTGGTTTTGGAGACATTCAAGTTGAGCTTGTTCCATGTCATCCATTGTTCGAAAGCAAAGTTTTTTGATGGCTTAATGTCCTTTGGGGTTTCAAGTTTCAGAAGTATCTGCATGCCGTCTGAGTGTTTATAGCAGGTGATGTCAAAACCAATGATCAGAATTGGTAGTGATTTCATGTAGACATTGAAAGGCATGGGTGAGATGATTGAGCCTTGATGGAATTCTGCTTTAATCTTGTATGGTTTGGAAGAGAATGGGTGGTGTAATATTTGTTCTGTTACGTAGTTGGATGTGATCCAAATGATAGTTGTGTCAAGTCTGTGGTGGGTTGTAAAAAGATCCACTTTGTCAAGGATGATGAAATGTGTATATTTCTATTTGAAACTAGCCCATTAAGGAATCCCACGGGAGATGTTTCATTATCATTTATCTGTGGTTGGAATTTCATATATTTCATATGGTTTTGGATACTTTCAATACTGCTCACTTAGAGCCAAATTCACTAAACAATCATGCATTTGCTCTGGTAGGCATAGTTGTGTATGCTTAGAGCAAACTTACATTTATTTTTTGTGCATGTGTACACTCTTGGGTAACATATTTTTACTGTGAGAAATTCTGCTAAATACGAAAATTGTGAGATATTCCTTCCCGCTTGTCACCATGAATACAAATGTAACCCTGTCCTTGACAGGAACCAAGGTGGAAAGCTGCTTTACAAAAGTACAAGGGTTTAGATATCATTCGAGTTCTGTGGCCCAGCAGTTTAAGGGCCCAGTACACCTCAGTTACGGCTCTGTTATACTGCCCTAAAATATGGCAGGGAGTCCATATTCCTTGCTTCCATTATGGTACCCCACCGCAAATGCCTATTAATGCCTACAAAATTATAAGTTTGTAAATTTCACACCCTGAAACTCAAAATCCCCATCGCTGTGAAAAGATTTACTCACACTTGAACCTACACCATACTGTGAGTGATTTCTTTTGCCATTGTAAATTCATATTTTGTAACTATGAAACAATTATTAAGCAAGCAATTTGCACAGGTAAGTTTACCTGGGTGTGCCAATGACTTTGGGAATTGAGTTCTTAAGAAACAGATGATGCCCCATACATGTACAGTTCTAAGATATGACCCATGGTGTGTTGGTTAATTTATGTGTAGAATAACCTGCTTTATTATACCATTCTATCACAGCTTTGGAACATCAAAACACTGTAAATACGTGCCCCCGTTACCCAATTGAATGGCACTCAAATTTTTACCTCAGAAGGATTACAGCCTGAGTAATCCTGTCAAGAGCCAAACACATGATCTGCATACAACAACATATATCAGGAGTATGCTCTTCATTCAACAACCCATCCTGGCATTTAATCTGAACTGCCCCTTTGGTCCAACGTTTTAAAATTAGACAATTTAGACATATTAAAGTGTCCATCCATTTTGCGTGCACAGCTTTTATTACAGTTTGTGAGATGGAAATAATAAATACTGCTTCTATGAAACGGAGAGATTGCAATAGGCTTAAGCATAAAACAGAACCACACATTCTCATGCATCATAAATGTCCTTTTTTGCATGGAAGCCATCAGTGCAAGAAGAAGGGTTTTTATATGTAATTAACTGAGAAAATTGAGAAAAACGTACTTTATTTGTGATTCCGACTTTGTTAGAAGATACTTGTAAGAACTGAATGCACCTCTTTTTGCAGGGCAACGAAAGCCAACACAAGTAATGTTTCAAAGCACTATACATACACCGCATGTATAGTGCACAGCTGCCAAGTCCTTCGGCGTCCGAGCGCTGCGGGCATGCTTCTGAGATGTCTGAAATTCGCCTTTCTACCTACCAAGGGTGCTCTTTTGAACGCTATTGGTGTTTTACCACTCAGTACATGCAGGCGAGATAACTGTTAGTGATATGAGAGTAGAGTGTTGCTTATTTTTATATTTATATTTTTTAGGGTGTTCCTTGTACATCGATTGATTTTTGTGTGTCTCTTTATGCCATTTTCTGTGGTAGCTGCACTCAAGTGGAGAAAACATAAACTCATTAACTGAGGCAGAAAATAAGATGGACACTCCTGAGGACATCAAGCAAGGGGAGCAGGGGCTTTGCGTTCAGGAAACATGACTGGATAACTCTAGTGGTGGACAGCAAAACATGGGAACAGAGAGAAATTAAATACAGGACACTAGAATAAAGAAACTATCATAGGAGAGGACATTGGAAGAGGAAACAAAATACACCAAGACAAAAGGATATGGGATTTGAGAACAAAATAAAAAGTGTAACAAAAACACACCGCTTTGTCCAAACTACACAGAGAAATAGACAGAAGAACCTGGGGCAACATCGCTCCATTAGACCCTATACAGGAACAATACACATGAGACAAGAAACCGGAGAATCCTAAACACAGCACTATGAAGACTTAGGGGCTAATTATGAGATAGGAGTTCCAATGGACCACCAAACCCATGGTGGCAGTGCAGCAGTAGCCACACCAGCAGTCCGACTGCTATATTTGGCATTGGGCTGTCAACTGATCCGCGATCCCTGGCAGTATTGCAGTGGTCTGAAGCCCACAATATGTTGGTGGTGCCGCTGTGGCACCACCAACCATATTACAAATTTTCTCACTACCACAGTTTTCATGGCGGTGAGCCATGCATGAAAAGTGTGGCGGTGAGGAAACTAAAGGAGCCCTAGAGGTCCCCCTGCTGCCTCAGGGCCAGGAGATGCATGCAGGAGGCACATGTTGTGCGCCTATGTCAGCATGCACCCCCAGTTCCTGCACGGCTTGGACATCACAGTCCATGTCATTTAGGAGCGTGCTTTGGTGGTCCCAAGGCAATGCCTTGCTAAGGCTCCCATATGAGCCTTAGCACAGCACTGCCGTGGGACTGCCAAAGCAGGATTGCCTGACATGGATTTCAGTCGGAATCTGGCGGGCAGTCTCAATGAGGGTTTGTTGGTGTGGCAGCACGGCGCTAGCATGGCGACCCATTGCCACGTCGCCAAACTTGTAATCAGGCCCTTAGACATGCATTAACATGTGTTCTGTGAAAGTTGAAAGCGCTGAAAATATGGCCATAGATGAAAGGGGACCTGAGCCTCCTTTACAGAGCTTCCCAATCAAATAACCCATTACGTAGCTCACACTCATGTGAAGGGCCTCAAGGTTAGACTCAACATTTCATCTTACAAATCACGTCACTTACGCTTCAATCAATCAATCAATCAAGACACTTGTAGAGCGCACTACATACCCGTGAGGGTCTCAATGCGCTGGGGGGGGGAGCTGCTACTGATCAAAGATCCAGGTCTTGAGGAGTCTTCTGAAGGCCAGTGGGTCTTGGGTCTGCCGCAGGTTGATGGGGAGGGTGTTTCAGGTCTTTGCGGCAAGATGGGAGAATGATCTGCCGCCGGCGGAGGTTTTTCAGATGCGGGGGACTGTGGTAAGGGCGAGGCCCGCGGAGCGGAGCTGGTAGGTGGGGGTGTAGAAGCGGAGGCGTCGGTTGAGGTATGTTGGGCCGAGTTGTGGAGAGCTTTGTGTGCGTGGGTAAGGAGTTTGAAGGTTATCCTCTTGTTGATGGTGAGCCAGTGCAGGTCTCTCAGGTTGTGTGTTATGTGGCAGCGGCAGGGGATGTCGAGGATCAGACGTGCCGAGGCGTTCTGGATGCGTTGCAGTCATCTCAGGAGCTTGGGTGACGATCTTGCGTAGAGGGCGTTTCTGTAGTCTAGACTGCTGGTGATGAGGGCATGGGTGACTGTTCTTCTTTTTTCGGGTGGAATCCACTTGAAGATCCTGCAGAGCATTCGGAGGGTGTTGAAGCAGGATGAGGAGACGGCGTTGACTTGCTTAGTCATGGAGAGGGTGGAGTCGAGAATGACCCATAGGTTGCATGCGTGGCTGGGGGGTGTCGGGGCTGTTCCTAGTATTGTCGGCCACCAGGAGTCGTCCCAGGCTGAAGGGGTGGAGCCGATGATGAGGACCTTCCTCTTGTCCGAGTTCAGTTTCAGTCGGCTGTTACTCATCCATTCAGCAACGGCCTTCATTCCTTCGTGGAGGATGGTTATTGTGGTGTGAGGGTCTTTGGTGAGGGAGAGGATCAGCTGAGTGTCGTAGGCGTAGGAGATGATGTTGAGGTTGTGCTGTCGGGCGACATGGGTGAGGGGTGCCATATAGATGTTGAACAGCGTCGGGCTGAGGGAAGAGTCCTGGGGTACGCCGCAGATGATCTTGGTGGCATTGGAGCGGAAGGTGTGGAGGCGGACGCTCTGAGTTCTGCCGAAAAAGAAGGATGTGGTCCAGTCCAGGGCCTTCTCTTGGATCCCGGCGTTGTGTAGGTGTGTTCGTAGCGTGTGGTGACAGACCGTGTCATAGGCGGCTGACAGGTCCAGGAGGATGAGGGCCGCTGTTTCTCCGTTGTCAAGCGGGGTCCTAATGTCGTCGGTAGCGGCAATGAGGGCGGTTTCGGTGCTGTGGTTGCTGCGGAACCCAGACTGGGACGGGTCCAGGATGCTGTTCTCCTCGAGGTAGCGAGACAGTTGTTTGTTGACGATTTTCTCGGTGACCTTTGCCGGTGTGTACAGGGAGTGGGTCGGTAGTTTTTGAGGTCCTTGGGGTCCGCCTTGGGTTTTTTGAGTAAGGCGTTGATCTCGGCGGGCTTCTAGCTTTCCGGGAAGGTTGCTGTCTCGAAGGAGATGTTGATTACTTACTGGAGGTGGGGTGCGATGGCTGTGCAGGCTTTGTTGAAAATGTGGTGAGGGCATGGGTCTAACGGTAATACGGAGTGGATGGTGTTCATGATCTCACTGGTGTCCTTGTTGTTGATGCTGGTCCAGGAGAGCAGGCGGTTGGTGTAGGTGGTGGTCGTGGGGAAGGTGGTTGTTGGGGTGGTCGTGGTGTTGAAGCTGTCATGGATGTCGGCGATCTTGCAGTGGAAGAAGGTGGCCAGTGAGTCGCACAGGTCTTGTTAAGGCGGGATGTCGTTGGTGTTGGAGCTGGGGTTGGAGAGTTACTTCACGATGTTGAAGAGCTCTTTGCTGTTGTGTGCGTTGTTACTCCTGCCGTGGAAAGAGTCAATGCAGTGTTCCCCTCTTAGATCCTTCATCAGTATATCCCACAAACTCAGACATGAGTGGGTCCTAGAGAATAAACTGGGCTTAAAAAAGCCAAGGAATAAGCAGCAAGGCGCTGTACATAACTGCATGACATAATGTGATATTAGGAACTCACAATTACATACTGGAGCCTGCACAAAAGAAACACCAAAAATGCATTGCACTATACCATATGATATATAACACAATACAGAGCAGACTTACGGTTAGGAATTAGAGCAGTCAGAATACATTGGGGGCAGTGACAATGTTTTGTTGAAGAGAATACATTGACAATGAATTGATCTTTGCTGTTGTGGTTGTTTCAGGGAATAGGGAGGGTGTAAGAGGAAAACCTTTTGGGGGGCAGGATTTTAAGTGATTGCCCAGCAGCACAGTACAGTGGCAATCTATTGTGCCTCAGGTAAAAGTAGAGATATGGGGTAATGCAGAGGAGTAGGACGAGGTGAATGACCGTATGTCCTGCGGGATGCCTGTTCACAATGAGGTGCTTATGTGTAATGCAATGTAAGGTGGATTTGTAGAGTGCAGCTTGTCACCCCATGAGGGTATCCAGGCTCTGAGCAGGTGAGTGCAGGGCCGGATTGGGAACAGAAACTGGCCCTGGTAAACTGCTCACCTGGCCCCCCGAGCAGTTTGCGAGGGCCAGTTTCAGCCGATTTTGTTACAGGGGGCCGATATTGCCGACCCAATTAGAAAAAAACTGCCCACCAGGGCCCCAAAAATGGCCCCCACCCTAGCAGGCTCCCCGGGAAACGCCCAGTGCCCACTATAGCCAGTCCGGCCCTGGGTGAGTGTAGGCATGTATCTGCACACCTATGAGTGGGACATTGGGAGACAGCACTTAGGAATAGAGGTGGAAGAGGGGGCTAGAAGGCAGAATGCATAATATTTTATAGAGCCTTACAGGTGGTGAAAAGCCTTGTGGATAAAACCCTCAAACGGAAAATCATGCACTATTTTTCAAATTGTTCAAAGTTATTGTTGATAGCATATGGTAAGCATGACTAGTGTTGTGCGAATATGAAGAGGCATATTTTAGCACTTAAGTGATAGTTGCTAGTCTGCTGTTAATCCTCCATATAGATGGTCCGATTTTAAATATCCTATTGCCTGCACTGTAAATGTTGGCAGATTGTTGAATTGTTTTAGAATCTCACGGTTGAAACACCACATTCTTGAGATTTATTAAACACAATAAGTCTCCCCTGCTGTCTTATTCAGAGAATTGCATCCCATGAAAAGCGAGCACACAGCATGGGCAAACATACTGTATGCACGGACTATCTACAATTATATGCTGTGAAGCCTCCATTTGGAGATAGTAAATGCCCTGAAGAAGCATCACAATATACATAGCTTTTCAACTCCAGAGAGCTTCATCCATATGGAAGAGAAACAGAGCTATATTTCATCTTAAAGTCTGGTGGAAACATGCTCACAGCTTGGTATCATCTGCTCAACATCACACATTTACAGTCGTTTTAAAATATGCAGTGGTGGAGAATCAGTGGGAGGCAGAGTTTGAAAGCTGAACAGTCCTGTGCACAAATATAGCTATAAACAGATTATTTGAATACCATTTGTTCTTCTATTTTCAATAGGAAGTAGGTAGTTATGAAGTCTGTTTACACATTCTAACTTTAAGACTGCTCTTAAATGCACTTGATGTGTGCTGCAGTGTTGTATCACAGAATAATGATTTGCTTAGTAGTGCATGAAGAGAGGTACATCTTCCTGTCACATACCCATTGTTAGACCTGTGATCCTTAGGGTGGTCTTCCCCCAAAGGTTTTGTCTGCTTACCTTCTCTTTTTGTTATATATTATGTTAGCCCTAGGACTCTGGGCACTTTACCACTGCTGACAAGTGCTAAAGTGCATGTGCTTCTCCCCAAAATTGTAATATCGGTTAATACAAAATTGACATATTTAGTTTAGTTGCAAGTCCCTTGTAAAGTGGTATACCATATGCACAGGGCTGGCAATCTAAATGCTACTAGTGGGCCTGCAGCACTGATTGTTCCACCCAAACAAGTAGCCTTTCAAACCTATCTCAGGCCTGTCATTGCAGAGCCTGTATGTGCAGTTTACTGCCACTTTGACTTGCCACTTAAAATTACTTAAAGCCTTAAACTCCCCTTTTATTACACATATGTCACCCCTAAAGTAGGCCGTAGGTAGCCCCTAGGACAGGGTGCTGTATGTAAAAGGTAGAACATGTACTTGTATGGTTAACAAACAGCTAAATACATTTTTCACTACTCCTACTCCTCTCGTAGGCTAACATTGTGAATTACCCAAAATACTTTAAAGCTGTAAATCCTAATCAGTAAGGAGTAGCTTCATCATGTTTTATATCTTTGGAATGGTAATGATACATCCTCTTTATTGGTAAAGTGGATTTAACATTTTAGAAAATGGGCATTTAATTGCTCTTACTGCTCTGAGTGCCCACAGCCTGTCTCCAGTACAGGTCTGGGGTGATTGACAGCTACACTTTGCGCATTCACTCCAGACAGCCACATACAGCGAGCATTAGGATTCAAGTATAATTTTAAAAATATGCTCAATCTCTTATGCTGGCCTGGCTCAATTCATGCAAAACGGAATGACCAGTAACTGACAATGACAGATTTATTGATGATTTTAAACAAAAGTGCCCTCTGTCGGTGCGCACCTCCATTCTGCGCTGTCCTGTCTCATTACTTTCAATTAATGGCCTGACTCAGTACACACTCGTCTTGGGTTACAAATAACACTATTTTTTTATCATATTTATTTCAAGTTGAAGCAGCTATAATTTAAAAAAATTGTTGCGTTTTAATCGGTTTTTGGTAACCAACGCCAGACGTAGAGAGGAAACACACCAGAACACGAGTGAGTGACATCGGCATTATCTGTCGAAACACTGCCATAATACCGAGGGGAGGGAGTCACTATTACTTGGCCTCTTTAATGTGGGCTTTATTTCCAGATGTCAGGAGCCCTTTTGGTGCGTGAGGGGGATGAGCAGCAGGGGTCATCAGTGAGAATACCCTCCTCATGTGCCTGACAACACTCCCTGATGGACTCTCATGAGGAGGGCCTGCTGCCGCCCTACACGTGGGAGAGCCTCTCCATATTTGCCAGCAAAACCTGCCGTGTCAAAGGTGGGACTGGCACCTTCACAGGCTATGGGAATGGCCCAGGGGCGGTGTGAAAGCGGGTACAAAGGTAGCCGAACTGGAGCAGAGGATCTGACCTCTCTCTTTTTACAGATACACACGCACGCAGAGGAAATGCACACAAACTTCACCAATCATACTACATATGGGTGCATCATCATTGGCATAAGGAACCACCCTCATACACAAAATATTTATATATCTAAAACAATCCGAGAGAAGAACGTCATTACTTAACGGGGATTCCGGAGTTAAACCCACTTACCTGAACACGACGAACGAACCATTGAAGCAGCTCTTCTGTTTTTCTTCCGTTCGAGCCGCAGGAAGGAAAGACAGCCTGCTCCCACTTTCTACACAATGCCGCCGACCACGACTTAAAATGGGAGCCAATCACAATGCTGCAATAGCAGCGTTGTGATTGATAAGGCGCACGCCAAATTCTCCAACATAGAGCAAAAGAGAGAGTGGGCGGTCCTGATCGTGGGCAGGGGGGAGTGGCTTACCCACCGTTGTGGGTACTGACGGTTTAGTCGGCTCCAGGGCCGAACAAACAGTCAGTACTAACAACAGTGGGCAATCCACTCCCCCCCTGCCCACGACCAGGACCCCCCACTCTCCTGCCTCCAACCAGGCACTTCTGCTTTCACTTGCACTTGCACTTGCGAGAAGCAGAAACGTAAAATGGTAGTTTTTATTATTTTATGTCTCTGCTTCTCACAGTGCGAGAAAGCAGTGGGGCAACGCCCAAAGGCCCCTATGGAGGAGCCGCCACTGCACCGCTGTAGGTATAATAATTTCTAGAGTAATAATTAGGTACCTGCTCTGAGTGGCCCCCTAATAGAGCCCATATAAATTAAGAATTACCAAAGAAAATGGGTTTACTTCTGCAGCGTCTGACTGCTAAAGAAATTGCAATTTTTCCCCTCGGAGATTTCACCAAATGTTCTAGTCTAATATACAGGCGGATAGAGAGAATGCAATCAGGATACAGAATTTCTGCATCTCCTGTAATTCATGGGTCTGCCACAAACTCTGTTTCCAGTTGAATTGGGAAGTCAATTAAATTCAAAAATACTTTATTTAGGTCAGAATGACCTAGAAAGTACAGCACACAGCAAACATTTACATGACAAAGAAAAATAAAATGCAACATGCTGACAATCATAGTTAAAAAAAAAGAAGAAAAGGAATAGAACCCAGTGATAATTATACACATAATTTCATATTAGACAATACATTGAGACTTTGGGTAGACGTGACTTTGAGGAACACTTTTGGAAAATGCGCAGTACAATAAATGTATAAATTAGCTAAAAAAGGCAAATTTAAAAACAAAAGTTATGGATTAAGAACTTTACAGATATGCAAGGCAACTAATGAGTTAATTCAACTGGCGTTAATACTTCAGGACAGGACTGTCAATGCTTCATTTCTGGATCTCAAATAGACCCTTCTGGTGCACCACATTGCGATCAAGAAACCTGCAACCGAGTATACTATTGGGATACTCAAATCGGTTTTCAGTATCCTAAAACCTTCGAGGCAGCGCCTATTTCCCGGATTCCTGCACATCTGGAGCAACCAACGCTTCCTTGCTCTCTTGTAACCTGGGCAGCTAAAGAAGACATGGAGCTCAGTTTCTTCAGGGTACTCACAAGCCGGACAGTGGGTCATATGTTGGCCTCTCCACTTAGATGTGAAACAGTGGAGTGGAAGCAACCCATATCTGTAGTGTAAATAGAGCTTCCTGGCTGCTGGTGGAGTTATGAGACCATTGCCGTCTCGAAGCAAGGAATGTCTTTTATTTCCAAAAACCCATAAGAACGTTTCCCAATTCTAGTAAGGGTGTGTAATTGAGTCAGTCTGTACTCTTTGTAGTGTGCCTTCACGTGATCCTTAGATATTAGCAGACAGGCTGTCTCAGGATCAGACCAGCAATCCCCTAGACCCATGCTGATTAATAAAGATTTGATATGTGCGAGCCATGGGATCTTTGCAGCGCCTCGTGCCCTAAGAACTTCTAAAAGTTCCTCCCTGTACGATGTAATTTCGGGTGTTGACCACAGGCGGCGCCAATACATTATAGGTTTGATGCATGCTACTTCAGCTATTGGGGTTATGCCTGTGTCGAGGCGTAGCGGGACCAACGGGGTACTATGAGGCAGTCTAAATAGTTGTCTTAAGTATTGATTTTCCACCTGTGTTAGCTTCTTCACGTTTAGGTGGCCCCAAAGCTCCGCACCATATAAAGCCCCACCTCTCGCTTGCGCCCTGTAGATTTCGATTGCTGGGCTAATGGTTCTTTTACTAGAGTTGTTAAAACCCCTCAAAATGCCCCCTGAGGATTGTACTAGTTTTAGCGTGGATTTAGTGATGTGCGGCCCCCATTCCATGGATTCGGAAATTGTGATGCCTAAATACACAAAGGATGACACTCTCTCAAGGGGTTTGCCATTGAGGGACGGGTTGGGGCGAGTGCTTTTTGGACAATTGAATGCCATAAATTTTGTTTTCTGTAGGTTTATTTCTAAGTCCCTATCTCTACAGAGCCTCTCAAATTTGTCCAAAACCCACTGTATTCCCATGGGTGATTTGGCAACCAATAGGGTGTCATCGGCAAACATCATTGCCGAATTTCTGCGGGAGGCTAACTTAGGTGCATTGAGATCTTTTTCTGCTGACAGGGCCAAGCCATTGATATAGAGGCTAAATAAGGCTAAATAAGGTAGAGGCGAGCACGCACCCCTGGCGTACGCCGCAATTAATGGATATAGGTGCTGTGATGTTGCCATCCTTGCCGTACCTAACTTGTGCATAATTGCATTCATGTAAGCATTTAAAAAGGTCTAATTAACAATTCAGGGACCTCCATCTCTCCCAAAACTAGCCATAATTTCTCCCTGGGCACTACATCGAATGCAATCTCAAATCTACAAAGATCAAGAAGAGGCTGCCCCCCTGCATGCTTACGATCTTCCAGTACAGCAGTTGTAATCTCAGTACTTGATCCAGGGTCAACAGTTTTTCCCTGAACCCAACCTGCAGGGGAGACAGAACCCTCTTCTCTTCCATCCAAGACTGCAATCTATAAAGAAGGACCTGTGCAAAAACTTTCTGGGAGATATCTATTAGACTTATAGGTCTATAGTTAGTTGGGAGCAGAGGGGAGCCCTTTTTAAAAATCAGAATTATTTCCGCTTCAAGCCAACTTGGAGGGATCTTCATCCTTATATGATTGCACTAAAAAGCATCCACAAATTAGGGGCCCAGATGGCAGGTTCGGACCTATAGAGGTCTCCAGGAATCTTGTCCAAACCTGAAGCTTTGCCTGGGGCTATTCTTTCTATTGCTTCAGAAAAGGGGGTGGTGATGAACAGAGTGTCTGAATTAAGCAGACCACTCTTACCCAGTCCAAGGATCAGGGCTTGATCCATCACCGTTTTTTAGCTCACTGCACCATCCCAGTTCAGAACTTGGCTATATGCAAATTAGTCTGACCCTGGCCCAGTGCATCATGGGAACAGGGCAGACCAAACTACCAAGCCAATTCTTCTACTGGGAAGGAAACAAGCTACCGGGGACCGGTTTCTGGCATTTCAGCCGTCTTCGGCCCGGCTTGCTTGAATCCTGATGGTGCAATGAGCTAGGGACTCACATCTGAGTATACCCTTCCACGCTTATGGTGGACAAAAATGATTCAGAAAAGGGGGTGGTGATGAACAGAGTGTCTGAATTAAGCAGACCACTCTTACCCAGTCCAAGGATCAGGGCTTGATCCATCACCGTTTTTTAGCTCACTGCACCATCCCAGCTCAGAACTTGGCTATATGCAAATTAGTCTGACCCTGGCCCAGTGCATCATGGGAACAGGGCAGACCAAACTACCAAGCCAATTCTTATACTGGGAAGGAAACAAGCTACCGGGGACCGGTTTCCGGCATTTCAGCAGTCTTCGGCCCGGCTTGCTTGAATCCTGATGGTGCAATGAGCTAGGGACTCACATCTGAGTATACCCTTCCACGCTTATGGCGGACAAAAATGATTCAGAATAGGGGGTGGTGATGAACTGAGTGTCTGAATTAACACCTTGGCTGCTAAGGGGTTTTCACGCTGGGTGCTGCAGTACCAGATTTTCCATTGTTCATGACAAGGTCAACTCGTCATAAGCACAGGGCAGGTAAAACCCATGACGAGTTGACCTTGTCATTAGCATGGAAGTGGTTAAGCAGACCACTCTTACCCAGTCCAAGGATCAGGGCTTGATCCATCACCGTTTTTTTAGCTCACTGCACCATCCCAGCTCAGAACTTGGCTATATGCAAATTAGTCTGACCCTGGCCCAGTGCATCATGGGAACAGGGCAGACCAAACTACCAAGCCAATTCTTATACTGGGAAGGAAACAAGCTACCAGGGACCGGTTTCTGGCATTTCAGCCGTCTTCGGCCCGGCTTGCTTGAATCCTGATGGTGCAATGAGCTAGGGACTCACATCTGAGTATACCCTTCCACGCTTATGGTGGACAAAAATGATTCAGAAAAGGGGGTGGTGATGAACAGAGTGTCTGAATTAAGCAGACCACTCTTACCCAGTCCACTATAGGTGTGGCAGGGTATACTCAGACATGAGTCCCTTTCTCACTGCACCATAACAAAAAAAGATGGTGCAGTGAGATAAATAACGGTGATGGATCAAGCCCTGATCTTTGGACTGGGTAAGAGTGGTCTGCTTAATTCAGAAACTCTGTTCATCACCACCCCCTTTTCTGAATCATTCTTTCTATTGCAGCCTCCATTTCGGTTAGGCTTATGTTCTGGTCCTCGTATCCGTAGGTCTGTGGGAATGGATCCCTGTTGGCTGCAGAACAGGCGACTAATTGATCACAGCCATAAGCTGGTCCAATTCCGGGTTCCTTAGCATATAGTGTTTCGAAGTGCTCTCGCCAGACCTGTTCATCTAGGTTTGGTTCAACAGCGGTTTGAGAAGATGTTGTACCAAAATTAGCAGGACCCCAGAACGTCCTCATGTCTCTGTCCCCTAATGCGGTTTTCAGTGAGGCCCAGTTTTCGTCTTCCCACCTTCGCTTGGCTTCTTTTATGGCACTTTTGTAATTTGCTCTTGCCGGCCTTATGGTATGGCAATCTTTGGATCTGATGGCTAATACCAGAGCCTTTTTTGCAGCACGACAAGAGGTATTGTACCAGGGGTGGGAGGGCAACTTGTCCTTATGCAAATTTTTTTTATTGGGATAAAAGAACTCAAAGGTAATTTTTCCTAATGTAGCGTGGGTCACTTGGGCCTGTTGCTGGTCTATGCCCTCCTGGCTCTGGCTACATAAATTGGACGCGTCTAAAAAAACTGGCAACAGGGCGTCGTACAGACTGCCCAGTCTATCGTCCGATTGGCTAAAATTAGACCATTTCACTTTCCTCCTGCAATTCGAGGTCACCACCCTAGAATCAATGGGGTTATCTGTAGGAGACAGACCACCCGTACTAAGAGCTTGGAGTTCTTCTACTAATGCAGAATGATCACTATCTGGGCGGGGGATTATTTTGAAGTCCATCATCCTATCCCAGAAATATGAGTTAATAAAAATGTAATCTAAAATAAACCCACGACTTTTGCTATGGAATGTATAACCATTTGATGATTCAGATGAGGATCTCCCATTGCAAGCCCGCAAGGAGTGCCTCAGTGAGAGACAACTCATCTGGATCACCAAGGGGGTCAATTTTTTTATTTTGGGGCATCTTGATTCTGGGATTTTTAAGAAGTGGTCCTCGTCGAATAAGCTGTCAGGAGATAACCCCTCTAAATGCTCAAACTGACAGTTGAAGTCCCCACCAACTATAATCATTTGATTAGTGTCTATAGAGCCAAAAAAACTAGTTAGCTCTTCCACTGTATTAGATTCTCTAGCCTTAAGAGTTGGTCGTGAGTATACATTGATTAACACAACTGGGGATTTTGTAGCAAACCTCAGCTGGACACTTAAAATGTCACTAGACCCTGTGTCGATTTGGACTGCTGTACACCCTAGATGTAATCCCACCCAGGTTGTCAGTCCCCCGGATGGTCTTCCTTTACCCCCCGAGATTGCTGGAATATTAAAACTTGCATAGCCCAACTTATGAACCTCACTTCTTGCCCAGGTTTCCTGGAACATGCTGATTGGGAAGTATAGGACTACTGGAATGGAGACCAATGTAATAAATCACCAGAGCTCTCTTGGAAAAACATAATATTTATTGATCACTTAAAGCTATATCTCATTTCATTGCCTGTTCCGAATAGAATCCTTGTGTCCATCAAAGGTCGAACAAGGTGATCTGTAATATCCAATTGAGTTAACTCCACTGGCAGCAAAATTGGCTAGTGACCTCTCTTTGTTTTCTTCTGAAAAACAGGCCTGAAATAAAGTCTTATTTAAAAAAAAAAATGAAGAACATTTAAATACTACCCCTGAACATACCGGCCTCCAATTAAAAAGCTTTTCCATAATATAAAAGGGGCAGGAGAGAGCAATGCTAGTTCTCAATAGATCTCAATGGCTTATTGGCCTGTTGGTAGTTACGACCAACGCACCATAAAGGCAAGTGGCATGCTTCTGTGACTTCTTCGATTTATTTAAGTGTTAATCATATCAATGGTAGCGCATTATTTCCATCGTGGTGTTAACTTAATCCTTGGTAATGTATACGGTCTGTTATTTTTGTTAGATTACAGTTGGGGGCTTGGAAAGTTAATGAGAGCTGTCTTCTGCAGCCGTGGCCTGTGCATGTAAGAGCGGGAGAGCCGGGTTGGGGGGGGTGGGGCGGGGTGTTGAACGACGATGAAGGGAAAATTATTATATATTTAATTTCCACTCGTAGTCGTCTGTCGAAATCTCGACCCACCCGGCCCCACCGCCCCACTGCTCTTACCCGCACAGGTGGTGGCTGGTCCAGAAGCCGATTACTCAGGCAGCAAACAGTACATAAATGCAGTATTTGGTACAAACTTAGCAAAAACCATTTATTTAAATTGAATTAATAAATGTACATACTTAGGTAAAAGGACAACAGGTATGGGTTTAATGCGTAAACACATGCAGTTTCAGCACACTACAGCCGGACCCATGAGAGGGATCCAAAAGGAGTGTCCGAAAGAGCCAAGGATCAGATTCCAAGTTAGGCAGATCAACATTAATTCATGCTTTTAAGCCTTGATTTGGCACCATATAATCATAACTTGTTTGTACCGGATGTGGGAGAATCTGGCATGATTTTCTGGTCAGGAACTCCGGCTGGAACGCACCTGCATTGACAACAGCAGCATCGAAGACTCATTCCACATTTCTTTTCTAGCAGGAATGGCATATAATGTTCCTGCTACTAGAAAAAAACATTCCCTTCCCTCGCCTACCACCCCCATCCCATATACGCTCCCTCACCCCAAACCACCAACAGGCCAGTGTATACATATATACCTGCAGGTGGTATATGTTTAGGGTTAAACACCATGGAATGGCAACTCTTGTGTGGTTTTATGACCAGAGGTATCAATCCCATGTGGTAATTCCCCATTCAATGTGGTTCTACTTGTAACTACACTGTAATGGGGCAGTTTTACCAGAATGACATAACATGCGGTTTTACCGTGGCCCTAACACCGTGTAATACATATTCAATGCTATAGTTGTAAAGTAGTACCTCATGCAGTTCAATGGAAGCACTCAAGCTGATACAGAAAGGATTCAGCCAGACATCCAACAGTATTAGTTGAGAGATAAATACTCCATTAGGCGCAACCAAATTTGATTGACATAGTCTCAAGCCAGTGGCTGAATGAGGCTGGTCGAAGGAAGAAAATGGTTGAAAGAGGCAGACCCAAAGCCTATGTGTGTTTTGTAAGCTAAAGACTGTTAAAAGCCAGACCTAAAAAACAGGAGAAGACAAATTGTATGGGAATGTCAAACAACTATTGACATCTTATCTGGGGTTAATGGCTACCTTCTCCTACCAGCACCCAAATGTAAGATACAAAGGAGCAGAAGGCTTGGGTTAACTCTTCTTGGTCTTGCCACTATGCAACAGAGTGATTGTCTTTTTCTACATTCAAATTTGTCCAGAATTAGACTGGTTTTTGAAAAAATGAAATCATCAGACCTGAGGCAGCATCGGATGCTGCTCCCAAAACTTTGTGGCTCTGCTGAAACGTTCCTGGTGTTGGATTTTTATGACTTTTTTGGTAGGCAATAATTAATAAGCTGGAACAAAGGCTCACTGTGATAAATCTCACTGCTCTGATTTACAGGGCCAACTCAGCCTTCCATTTTTCTGGAGTCAGTAAAATGAGTAGTGAGAATTAGAACTGAACATTAGTGATATCTGTGCTTTAAGTAGCTTAACTGTGTTATCAATTTGTATAAATGTTATTATTGCTGTTGCGCAAAATTTCCTCGTATTCGGTAGCACCAACATATTTTACGCACTGAAACATGTGGAAAAGGGGTTTTTGGTTCCGCAATCCAAACTTTTCTGCATCCAAACCACAAAAAGATCATCAAAAAGTCTGTTATTTGAGCGTGGTGTGGTGTGACTCTTTTTACAAAATCAATAAATATTTATTTATCTGAGTAGGACTTCGACCAGCCATGCCCCATAAGGGGGAGTATACATTGGTCTCCTGCAATTGATGGAGTGAGAATAATCTGCTGATAAGCAACTCTTGAGAAGTGAATGAGTTGCCGAACAAGTTGAAGAACACATTACATGTCCATGTTTTAATAGATTTTATAGAAGATTTAAATATTGAATTATAAGGTTAATTGGATTCTAATGTATAACTATGAATGTAATTACAAATTGTTGAGGATATTTGTATGAGTGTTTTACACAGAAGCTTACAAATGGTTTTATGGTTATGATATGGGCAGTAATTATAGCTTTTCTTTAGAGGTGCCCACTATCTATAGGAATGTGATAATGTTTTTGTATTCTGTTTTGATCTTAAGATGTTTTAATTACAATGATTTTTGTTAATCAAGCAATGAAGAATTTAATCAAATAATAACATGACAAAGAATAGTCAATTCATGGCACAAGATAACCGAGGTACACACTCAGAATTTTAGTGTGTATATGGATGAATTTCTTGAGATATTGAAAAGGTGGTGCTCCATCCCTGTAAAATGGTTGTGCAATCATGTCACTTTATTGTGCAACGATGGTCCTATTCTACTGCAATGTAAGTACTGGACAGCCACATTATCAGACATGCACAATGCAACGTTATTAACCCCTTCACTGCTCATGACGAGCTCAGCTCGTCATGAGGCACAGTGGAGCTGTGCTTATGAAGAGCTGACCTTGTCATGAACAATGATAAATCTTAATTTCCAGCACAGGAGGGGAAAACGACTAGCTGCCAAGGTGTTAATCTAAGTAGAGGTGCAGTGGGCACTGATTTTGAGTATTGTTTACCACACAATTCTCCTCTGGTTTTGTTTTGCTTGTCCTTTCATCGCCAAGTACATGGGAGAAGACTGTTTCATTTGTGAACTACATTTCTGTTTATGTTATATATATATATATTTTTACGGACCAAGTGTTCAAAATAAACATTGTGATTGGTTTATATTGTAGAAGTGTTTGTTCTCAAGTTTTTGAAATATGCTCATGTTTATTTAATTATTTATTATTGTTTGTTTTTATTGACATATTTTGTAAACATCAAATACATGCTTAATGTGATTCGGTTTACTGCAGCTGAAACTAATCACATTAATACTTAAATACATAAGCTTCAGTTTTCTCTATCTTCCATCCTCCCCAATGTACACTCTATTATTTTCTCATTCATCATTTCTTTGCAAACAAACCAATTCTGGAGGGGATCCCATTGACAACCATATACCAGTTGAAACAGAAAACTGAATTAACCTGGACTGACCTTCAATTGTTCATCATGGATTTTATCAAAAAAATATTTCTCACTGTACTGCGGACTACCATACCTAAGGTCTGCCAAAACCGACATTGTAGAATGTAAACCTGGAATATTCAGTTTTTTCCCCAGATGTTAGCTTCTTCATAAAACCACTAAACAGAACATTGATAGTGGCTTCACCAACATGGCTAATAAAGAGAAAAGAGGATAGCAGAATATAGAGAAGCCCCCATGTTATAGACCTAGGACTTACTATTAAAGAGCCCAACAAAAAAAATAATGTAATATTTTAATAACATGACTTTTAACCCTCACGTTTGCACAGTACCCTTATGCATGTAGCCACTCCCTGGTGTGTGTAAGGTATTCCTGCTATTCCCCCACAAACCCTACTATACACACCCATCATCTGAGAAGGAGATCTGGACGGAGAGGCCAGTCCTTCCAAGACCCTACTACGCACACCCCTCCTAAGAGAGAGGTCTAAAAGAAGAGACCAGTCACTTTTCGCACCCTACCACGCATACCCATACTTAGAGAGAGAGGTCTCAGCAGCCATTTTGAAAGTAGTGAGTGACACCTCTAAAAAAGAATGCTGTTGACTTGTCTTGACATCAGAGTTACAATGACTGAGCAACTAAACAATTTCTATTGAATATTTATTTGTTTAATACTCACACACATTTTGCAAAGGTTTTGTAAACTGGGAATCATATCCTGTTTTGGTCAAATAAAAAATACCATTCTTTAGATAAAATAATGTCAGAACACAACATATATTTTAAAGTCTTTCTACCACACACTATTGACAAAAATAAAGACTTTAAAAAAAAAACTAAAAATTCACTGATAAAAGCCAACGGTTAAAGTAATGTTATAGTTAGGTTTTTGATAAAAATATCTGTTTTCCTTTAACCCCTCCCCTGCTGGTGACGGAACCACTCCGTCATCAGCCGTGGTCGTGCTGTGCTGATGACGGAGCGGTTCCGTCATGGCCCGCTCGGCACGCCTGCGCGGATTCCGCGCCTGCGCTGAGCATTCCATTGAGTGGGCGGGGCCGTAACGGAACCGCTCCGTCATGAGCACAGCGCAACCGCGGCTGGTGCCGGAGCGGTTCCGTCACCAGCATGGGCGCGCCGCGCGGCCCCCCTGCCCCCTTAGCACTGCGGCGGAATAGCCGCCGCAGTGAAGGGGTTAAAAAAAAACAAAAAACCTTACGAATTCACTGAAACAAACAAAATTTAAAGTAACGTTACTGTTAGCTGAATTTGTCAGTGTGAATATTAACATTATGAACTAAAAAAAAGCACAGAAACTCACTAGTTATAGTTAGCAGCATATTCACTATAACCTTATCAGCTACTACACTCACATATCACCCAGGAGAGAATTCTCAATGGACAGTACTGTCTCTTCAAAGCCACTACTCTAACCACTAATGACCAAAGTAAGATGTCTAATGTACAGGTTAGTTTATCGCAAACCACAACACCACCATTCATGAACCTGGTAAGTGGTTTTAGTCCAGACATCAGCTTTATACAAACCACTACAGCACACACACCCATTAGAGAGGTCTTAGAGGACCAGCCACTGTGTCACATACCACTGGTAAAATTATTCTTAATCCTGGCGAAAGGTGTCAGCAGAAAAGTCAGTCTGTTGCACACCACTACTACATTGAGCCATCACCCTAGAGAAAAGTCTTAGTGAACAGGTTAATTTATTGCAAACTAATTCTATGCTCATTCATCACAAGGGAGAGAGGTCTACTCAAAGGGGTCAGTATGTCATAAAATACAACTATACTTAGCCATGAATGTGGAGCAAAGTTTCATTGAACAACTTAGACTGTCGCAAAACACCTCCATACACATACATCAGCAGGGGACATGTTTCAGGGAAGAGGCTAGTGCATTCATAAATAGTACACCTCCTTTAGAAACAGGATTATAGTTCAGATGATATATGTTAGAAATTATAACACTCATTAGTAGTACGGAAAGAATAGTAATTTAAGTTATGCATTAGCTTAGAATATATTTTTTAGTGCCAGACATTTTTATGAAACACTCACATTCACTGGATGATGTCATCTGTGATGTAATTTGAGATGAAATCGGTGATGTCACTGACCATGTCATGAGTTATGTAATTCGGAGTTCATAACCAGTGCATTGTGGGGGGAGTAGGTTATAGTTAGCTCAGTTAACTATAACTGCTGAATTTCTATGGTTTTGTGTGTGTAAAATATGAACCTAAGTATAATGTCCCTATAACCTTTGGATTTGTCAGTGAATATAGGTATAGGCATGGCAGATGCAAAAGAGCCTAAAGGCAAAATCTTAATACTTGAGGCATTGTAATATGGCCCAGAAGCATCATCTAAAAAGCAGCTACCCCCACACACTTGAGATTGATAACCACACAGTCCACTTTTCAATGTTTGTATGTACAGCCAATTCAAGTGATTCTTCTTGCCATTATAATAGATTGACTAATCTACCCCGATATGCATGTTAAACCAATGGGTGACTTTGTTCTTTCATTAAATGTATTTTTCCGATACCCCTTTTGAAGGTGATTCCTCAGCGTGAAAACAAAGAGGGTAGCCTCAGGGTGAAGGTTAAAAACTTTGCAATGCATCAAGCCTACCCTTTCTCCCCACCATCAAGACTCAGTCAAGAACTCATCATATCTGTGGGCTTGGGCTGCTGTGGGACTACAAGAAAGAGCCACACCTGGGGTAGTGGATGGGAAAATGGGGCTCTGGAGGCTTAGGCATAGGGGGTCTGCTTCAAAGGGCTGTTGCCAGCAACCTCCCTTTACCGGAAGCCCTGAGAAACACAATATACCTGGCATGCACTATCTATGCCCCTCACAGACATAAGTGAATGATAGGATTGCTAGTTTAAAATAAACCAAGTTTGAGACAATACATAGACCCTGCCAAAGTGCGGCTAGCGATTACCTTCTTAATAGCCGCCAACCAAGATAAACATTCATCAAAACAAGGCTTAATGGTCCCTTCAATTCTAACCAGCAAATTATCCATTAGGAGATCTATGTTATTGTCTCTCAACCTATTTGCATCCCAATAAGGAGGTCTTTTTTTTATCTGAACAGCTCTCGGGTCATTCACCCCCACCAGTTAGATTTAATGATGTTGCCTTTCTTTTCCTTTTAAGTACTGGCTGGCCTAGTTCACCAGGGGAGTCAGGGGCCAGTTCCCACCCTGTCCATGGGGCTGATGCACTGTTGAGTAAGTAACCTTCTTTGCACCATACTTAGCTTTAATAAGAGATGTGGCAGTAACTACACTAGGATTAATAGACTTGGTGATAGCTCCACCAGAGGTATTGGATGGGTGATTATCAGATGCTGCAGTGTGCAAGACAAGTTCCTCCTCCTCTATTGATGTCTCCTCAGTAATTGCCCATACTACAGACATAAAAAAGCTAATGATAGATTTTTTTTCGGGCATCCTGGTGAAAGATTGAGGATTTGATACATGGGGCTGATGACTTATGTTTCTCCATCTTTGGGCCACTAATCACTTGTCACAGAGCAGATAGGAAAGGGGTGGTCCAGTCCCGTCTGGTCTTGTTCCGGGACTGACTGACGCCAATGGGCCCGTCTTCGTACAACCGGACCTAAGGGTGCACTAACTATTGCACAGGGTACTCCTCCTCACTCCACCAGGAACTCAAAGTGATGTAGCTCCTGGTCAGCCCAGGGGTGAGCGAACAAGTGCATCCTATGTTGCAGGAGGAGAAGGCAAGTTAAATAGAGTCAAATCTACAAAAGCCAAGCAGTCCCAAGGCCACATCCCTGGCTGGCACAGTAAGACGGCAGACACTGTGTGGGCTATAAAGTCCTCAGAGGCACAAAGTAGGCTAAAGTTCCCAGGATACCACACTTCAATAGCCTGAGTTGTGAAACAAGCCTGCAACAATAAATGGGTATCTGGAGGGCTAGGACGCTCATCTCCTAACTCAGAGCTATGAGCTCTCCTCGAGTGCACGGAAATTCCTGGACCAAAAGAGGTTGCCTCTACCAGCCCATCACTTCTGCACAGCTCCCAGTCTGTTGTCTTCTGATGTTCAGCACGACAGCCCAGGACTCCTCTCTGCGCCCTTATGATGCCACAGCAGAGGTGTTTGCTAACTTCGAGCGAGGCAGCAGGCCAATAGGGACTGCCACCACTCATCGCTCCCTTGCTGAGTCATTCTCACTCCCTCACTATTCCAGGAACTCCTGGTTCTCCCCATCACAGACCTCCACTGTCAGGGCTGCTCTCTGAGGCCCCAGCACATTCGGTGCATTCTGTGGTTCATCACCCGACCTCTCTCCACCAACAGAATTTGAGATCAAAAGAGATCAATTGAGGTAAGTAGGGTGGAGGCAATTCAGATTCGGGCCAGTCCCCACCCCACAGAAGCAAATGCAGAGACCTTCCTGGGGAACGCGGAGGAGATCGGGGAAGGAAGCACTACCGTCCTTCCCAAAGCAGTGGTGGAGTGAGTGAGTAACTGTCCATGTCAAAGTATCTCTTCAGGCTGCACAGATCATTTAGGTGAGGCCTCATCCTCCAGCTGCCCTGTCTGTCTGGTCCGCCTTACCATCATCTCTGGTCCAGTGAAGGGTTGGAACTCCGACATGCAGCCCATTTCAACAAGGCAGGGAAGGCAGGGCAGCTCCTGCACAGTCCTGAGCCCGGCAGATGACACACACAACAAGGGCTGTGAGCCTTGAGATGGGGGGCACAATGTCGGTGAAGTCTGCGCTTCCTGTCCCGCTCCCAGGTTGGTATTGAACTTACCAACCTCAGAAAGATGAAAGGCTAAGGCTTTAGTTAGCCATCCAGTTTTACGGACTACTAAAGGCCAAAGATAGAGGCCATCATTTCAGCACACATCTTGGTTGAGCATTTTACCAATATCTTTGACCCAGTTGGTTCAGAAACACCCTTTCTTAGTGCTGATGAAGCACTGTTCGATCAGAGGGCTGGTCAACTACTTAGGTAATCTATTCATATTGATGAGCTTTACTAGCAATCAGGAGTAGTCACTCTAGGAAAGTTCCAGGCTCCAGATGGGCTCCTTTAATAGGAAATATGATTACAGCTGCCATAGCAGGCACCTCACTACCTTCTTGCAGAGAAGACTGGAGGCTTGGGCAGAGGGGAATCAGGTATAGTCTAAAGTGCAGTTTGGTTTCCACTCAGGTTTAGGGTCAATTGTGCGGTGCCTCAACCCCCACAATAAGGAAATACATAATGACCAGGAGTAGAGCCATTCTTGACACAGTACATAGGTCCAAGGTATGGGATATGATAAGAGGATGGGTGTTGACAAATCTCTCTGTAGATTTGTTCCATTGTGTACACTGGGACACCAGCTAGGATTCATTATGGCACAAATGGAGAACTATCCTCTAAAATACTTTGGTAGTCCCCCAGGGGTGTGTGATGGCCCCTTTTTTTGCTTTTCTTTATATCAATAGCTTGGACAGCGACGGCTCCTCTGCTAAGGTGGAGGAGCGTCGCCCCACTGCTCTGTGAGCAGTTCAAAAAGGACAAATATAATGATAAAAACGCAATATTATTATCATTTTATTTTTCGTTGTGGTTAAGCTGGTTAGAGGCGGTACAGGCTGGGCTGTCACAGGACAGAGGGAGGAGTGGTGGGGAGGGCACTCTCCTAATTGCGCATGACATTTTGGCCGGCCGTCTTGGCCAGCCAAACAGTCATGCACACTCAGCATGTTCACCACCGGTTGTAATGCACAGCCTGGGTGGAGAACAGGCAAAGCAGCCCAGTCCCTCTCTGAGTGCCAAACCATAGCGCTCAGACCAATCACAACACTTCTGTCACACAGTGTTGTGTTTGGATAGGGTTGTCTGGGAGCCTGTGTGCTGGCTGCTTCTAGCTCCTGGAGTTGACTGAAGAGCCTAAGAGGACCGAAAGGCGGCAGCCGGCCTGCAGGTAAATGATTTTTTAATATATATTTTTTCCACTTACCCCGGCACGCCAGCCCCCGTTAAGTAGTGGCTGCCACTGGGCTTGGATATGCTTTTGTGCTGGGTGAGTAAGGATATGCCCCAGCTTGGAAATTGATCAGTTCCAGTGCTTTTATATACGAATGTTATGGTATTGATAGCTAAGACCACAAATGTGCTTCAAACGCTGATGTATGCCTTCTGAACTTTTATGATCGATCTGGGCCTTAAAATAAATTAAAACAAAATGCTTATTATCATGAAATGCGAACCCAAAAAGACTTTTTCAATGGGTGGAGCTGAGTTTGCCAAAGTCCAGACTTGTACTTATTTGCGCATTCCCTTTGACCATGCTATAAACTGGGACCCCTTGATTAAAGGTCGGGGACATCAGTTGCATAGATCGATGAAGTTTGTTTCTATTTCGCGCCTAGATTGGGCCACAAACCAATATGGAACATTGTCTGTATTTACAAGAGCAAATTCGTAGCAATGGGGAGTTATGGTGTTGTGGCTTCGGGGTGTGCAAATGGTAAATAGCTGCAGGGGGTGGAAAACACGTTTTGGCGCATACTGCTGGCTGTTTCATAGTCCTCTGCCACTTCCCAGTGTCATC
This sequence comes from Lissotriton vulgaris, assembly GCF_964263255.1. Classification (NCBI taxonomy): domain Eukaryota; kingdom Metazoa; phylum Chordata; class Amphibia; order Caudata; family Salamandridae; genus Lissotriton; species Lissotriton vulgaris. Next base: position 1,478,542,234 of record NC_141685.1, read on the forward strand.
CAGAATGCGAACTGGACTATTTGGAATATGTCATTAAAATGAGTACCTTGATGCTCTGGTTAAGGTCTGAGGGACTCCAGAAGCGAGTATCTCAAGCATGATTATAGCTGGTTGTTTATCTTTAGATAATGGGCTAGCACGACTAGCCCCCTATGTGAAGTCAGCACTGATTGATCTGGGAGACCCTTTGCTTTTATTTGTAACCCAGATTGTACAAGAAATAAGTTCAGGGACACAGTTAAAAATGTATTTGTGTAACTCTTGACAAAGGATTTGCCTGAGGGAGACAAGTAACCTTAGTTATTGGTAGCCATGATTGGTTAATAAAATCAACACTGGGCCTTGAGTTTTATCTTTTGTTTATTTATAATTCTCTGTACAGACTGTATATAATTTGTTTCCGATTTAACGCTATTCATCACTTAGTGGCATTCCCCTTGCAAGGTTCTTGGGGGCATATTTACAAGGACGCAGTTAAAATTATTGCTGCTTTAGCGGCAGGAAACTTCCGCTAAAGCGGCGATAATGGGCTTGATAATAGGCTCCTGAGAATTCCAGAGAATTCCAATAGAAGCCCAAGTTTGCACCAGAACATGGGTTTCTATTGGATTTCTCTGGAATTCTCAAGAGCCTATTATCAAGCCCATTATCGCCGCTTTAGTGGCAGTTTCCTGCCACTAAAGCGGCGATAATTTTAAACCTGTCCTTGTAAATATGCCTCTTGGTTTTCAGATCTGCTAAACTGTCCTTGTGAAAATGGCTCGGAGCCAAGCACAGTTCACTTTGTGATATCTTGCACATTACATACAACACCTCTTAGCCACGAGATTACATGATGCAAATGTTAAACAGCACAAATTAGCACTAGTTTTCTTACAACTAAGGGGCATATTATCAAGGAACGGCGTTAAAATTATCGCCGCTTTAGCGGCAGGAAACTGCGATAATGGGCTTGATAATATGATAATATGCCCTTGAGAATTCCAATAGAAGCCCATGTTCTGGTGTTAACAAGGGTTTCTTGGAATTCTCTACGGCATATTATCAAGCCCATTATCGCCTCTTTAGCGGCAGTTTCCTGCCGTTAAAGCGGCGATAATTGTAACGCCGTCCTTGATAATATGCCCCTATATTCTTTGAGTACATGTCTGGCAGTAGTGAACTTTATTAAGGCTCACTGTCTGTCAGGAAGAGATATGGAGCACATTTTGTGTGTAGAAAAATTGAGGGGCATATTATCAAGACTGGGCGATAACATTATCGGCGCTTTATCAGCAGGAAACTGCCGCTAAAGTGCCGATAATGGGCTTGATAATATGCCCTTGTGAATTCCCATAGAAACCCAGGTTAGACATCTAACCTAGGCTTCTATGGGAATTCACAAGGGCATATTATCAAGCCCATTATCGCCACTTTAGCGGCAGTTTCCTGCCGATAAAGCACAGATAACCTTATCACCCAGTCTTGATAATATGGCCCAATGTTTATATGTTTGTTGGTGAGAACGTTTCTTTTTTAGTTTGCCCTTTCATATTTATATTGTATAGTAAAGGATTTTCATCGAATGTATGACATTTTATGTTTCTCGCTTTTACGGTTTTGTTAAAAAAAAAAGAAAAAAAAGACGACTTTAGGTATTTGACTGTCTGAAAGGCTAGGCCGAATTTCTGAAGTGCTCAGGGCGGATACACTTCTTGTCAGATGTGAGGCTAAACAAAATAGAGGGTCCTTTGTTGCAGGTGAAAATTATAAAAGTTATGTTAAAAAATAAGGTTTATTATGCTAGAAGGAAAACAGCGGAATTACTATAACATGATTACTATGATATTTGACGAGTTTGATACTTAAAGTAGATCGAATACCTTAGTATCTTTATATGTTTTACAACATACCAACTTATTCGCCATTTTACAGGGGATTACTAAAGAAAATGCATTTATCATAAATTGAAGTTGTTGCTATCATTTAGGCTTAACACAATCAAGCTTAAATAATGGCAGTTGCACCTGCTTTCTCTAAACATATACTAATGAATTATATAATTATATTGCACGTGCTGGGGTGAATGCTGCATCTGCTAGTGTTGAATATATTGTGTCACATCTTACACAGAAATGTAACACCTGATGACCTAGTGCGCGTGGAAAAACGCGTCTTCTGATCCAATAAATATTTCCTGCGCATAAACAAAAGTATGTTTCCTCAGAAATCATTTACAAAAATTACATTCTAGCAGGAGCCTGAAATCAGTTACCAAGTAACCAATGTGACATATGCTGTAATTGTCTCCCTTATCTTAATGATGTGTTTATCATAAAACTCTCTAAACCATGATCTTTCCAGCAAATTAGTTGGATAACGAGATTTATCGCCGAGGAAAATGCAAAACAACATGCGAAAGTAAGTTATCCAGGTGTTAAAAGTAAACATCATCTCCATTTCTTAAATTCTCTGCCTGATTACGTCTAGAATGCTCTCAGGCAGCATTTATGACGCAGGTTCCCTCTTCAACTGTACCTGCAGCTAATCTGTGAATCCCTCTGCACAGAGGAATAAGAATAGTCTCATATATTTCATTTTTTCTTATATATTTTGTTAATTGCACGCCTAGGAGAATTCAATGTAGGTCGGAAGTTGTATGTAATGTAACCCCATGTAATAAAATGATTATTCCATGTAGAAAAAGATTCTGCTCAAGTGTTTTAAAATAAGCAAGACCTCTTTATATCTGTGTGTGATGGAAGTCAAGGTTCTTACGGGTTGCAGTCTTGTCTAGGCTTTCATCTGAACTGTTTAAAGTAATGTAAAGTATATACATTAAAAATGCTGTTGATTTCTGGAGGGTAAATTCTAATCTACATGCTCGGAATGTAGGTCTAATTTGCTATGTAGCAAATTCATTTTCCAGCGTTTTGCCCACAAACTGCCTAAGGGCTTTTCAAACAATCTTGGAATATTTTTCAGATGTGTATGTGACTCACTAAGTCACAGGAACAGTAATTTGAGAGCTCCAGACAGGAGTCCTACGCCATTTTGCACACCTATTTTCACTGTACACTGTGATCCTTGTAGGTAGATGAAACACCACCAAGCGGAGGGTTCAAAGATTTTTATTTGTCCTCATATCACCAATGTCTGCAAAACAAGGCCTTAGTGTGCGACCTATTCCAACCTCAGGCCGATTGCAATTAGCCCTGCTGATCCAGTCCTACCAGTTGTGCAAAGATTTGAGTTAGTTCAGCCTGTCCTCTTTACGTTTGCTGACATTGTGTGTTGAATAAGGCCACGTGGCAATGAATTTTACAATTGATGGAATGGTTTGACCTGTTGCAAGGAGAATACTGCAAAAGTGTTAGAAGCAGTGAGGTTGTCAAGCAGGCTTACGTGACTGGGAGTGAGGCCTCAGTTCTCAGGAGACAGCCACGTCTATAATTATCTATACTCATTCAGCTTTCGTAAACTATCATTCAAGAGGTGCCATTGTTTGGCACTGCAAACACCAGGATCCTGACACAATGACATTCGCCATGAGATGATCCAGAAAATTGATTCATAAATTTTCTAGGAGTGAGATAGCAGTAACTTATAGAAACAATATGGAACAACCGCAAGATAAGAAGAATGCGGGCCTTGTACTGTGTTACCCTACTGTGGGCCTTGCCCTGGAAATACCGCAAACAACCTTGTGATTGCACTACTCGTACATAGTCTATGTAGGATTCAGGAAAAACAGAAAATTAAGAAGACTACACATTTTCTGACAAATTTTAATAATGAGTTGAAATGTAAAGAATGTTGGACAATCATTCTAAACGGAACATCTAATCAAGAATGCTGATGGTGACAGTTGGAGGACATCACAAAGGGAGGATTGGTCTGAGTGGTTGGTGTATTGTTTTGCTATTAAAGCAACTTTTGACTCATCGTTGGATCTCTGAGTCGTTCTTAATTTTAACGCAAATCTTTTTCTGAATTTTCAGAAACGCAATTATGCAAAGTTGGTTTTGAAAATATTCCACAGATTTGAACTTGAACCCCTCTGCACCATTCACTAAGCCTATTTGAACAAATTCTGGCCTCCACTATCTATCATGTAGGAAATTAATTCAGTTGATGTGCTCCTTATCCACTAATGGACCTTTAAAGTACTGAAACATAGAGGGAGATCCCAGATCGCAGAACACCTTAAATCCTAACAGAACAGAAGCACTTCCGGTTCAGAAACCTCCTCAATGTATATTAAATGAGGCTGTCCTTCTGCTCAATACTTGTGGTGAAAGGGGCAGCAATAGAGCAATCAGTGGTTCACACCTAGCATGCTGATGAACTCTTCCTACCATTGTTCTGCTATGTGCCTTGTTTATGTCAGTGACTATACGGTGCCTTGATGAGGTTTTTAAAACTTCTAAATCAAATAAAACATTCCACTAAAGGACAGTTATTTCCCCAACATGAATGGCTGAGTGGTATCAAAGGTGGCACAAGGGTCAATGTGAACTATTATCTGATATTACATGTCACTGAAGTAGAAAAGTATTGGACAATTACAAATTTTTTCTAATGTGCTAGAGACCAGGTGGGCATTGTTTGTGAGAGATGCTAGTCATAGGAAGTGGTATTTATAGCTACAATAATTGGTCCTGAGTTTGGATAATATGTTTCACATCCTTGAACGCCAGAAACTGGTTTTCATTTAAGTTGTGTGAAAGTAGAAATTGATTTGCATGTTGCAAAGCGAGCAGTTGTGGTTTCAAAACAGAGAATAAAGACTACCTTGTATATTTCACTTGTTTCATGCTAATATTTAAAATTATTTAAATCAAAAATATATCTGACCTCTGCAAATCTAAGTCTATCGTGTAAATAAAAATGAAGACTGCATACTCAATGCGAACCTCAGACACTCTAGAATTTGAGAGTAAATACTCCAAGACCATAATTTGAAGAATATTAAACACCAGATCTCTATCCTCCCCTTCCACAAAAATCTCTTTGGAAAGGAGGCAATAAGTCAACTCTAAATAAAGATTGAACCAAATGTAAATATAAATGCCAGCATTTTTAAAGCGCACAGCTACCTCCGGAGAGGTGTACCAATGGTGGGGGCCTTCAGGAAGATTAAGCAAGCTATTGCCCAGAGTCACATGGTGCTGGGCTAACCTGTCGCCGGGGATCAAACCATAAACCCTGTGGTCCAGAGTCAGGCACACTGCCCACTGCGCCACACCTCTTCCACACGTCCATTATGACCATCAATATGGTTTCAAGCTTTGAAAGTCATAAAACAAGAATAGACTGCTTAGCCTACATTAAACTCCTCCTTTCCTTGACTGAATACACAAGTTCATATCCCATGGACCACCATGTACTTTTATATATGACTGAGGAAAAGGTTAAATTGCTTGGTGCCGTCTTGGAATGGACCAGATCCTTTCTATCCAACCACAGCTAACAAGTAGCTTCACACATTTAAATCATCCACTTAAATGATATCACTCAGATTTCCACAAGGCTCACCTATTCTTCCTTCTTTTCAACATTATTGGATCTCAGCTCTTAGACACAATAGCTGAATCAACTTCAAGTTCGAACATTGGACTTGAACCAGAAGAACACAAATATATGCCTGAAAATATTCTACTTGATGAAAATGGGTTTCCTATATGTGAACATTACAAAAACAGGGTTTTTTTCATTAAAAGGAGCGACTTCAGATATATTACCATTCATTTTGCCCTCCAACTTATGTCCACCTCCTTTTACAATTGCCAAGGTGAGGATTTAGGGAATTGTTCTTACCTCCTAGATCTCCTTCATTTCTCAAATGGATGTTTTGGCCAAGAGAATCAGTTTGCAGCTTTTTACTCCTTAACAAAAATCCCCCAAGCAGGCAACCAAGCTGAGCTGACTAGAACGCAGGTGATGGAAAACCAAGGGACATATTTTCAAGGATTTATCGTTGAGTTAAAAGCACTTTATTGCAGCCAAAGTGGCAATAAAACTATCGCCTTATTCACAAGCTGGTGATAACAGCCCATATCACCAGTTTACCTGTGATAGCAGCCGCAAAAAACATCACCACAGATGACCCTGCAACTATCGCTAATGAGATACAGAGCAAGCGTTCCCGTGTCAAAAGCCACAACAACACCACACCGCAACAGTCTCAACGACCAGCCACATCGGCGATGAGAACTCAAAACAGGCGATAAGGTGCATTAGCAGCAGGAATTTAACACCTGCTCTGACTTGGTGTAAAGTCGGACGACACCCTGCACCAGAAAAGGGAGCCCAGTCCAGAGCCACACCTGAAAACAAAAAGAAGCCATGGGGCTACTGATCATGCAGCTCGGAGCCCCAACAGGGCCACAACACCCACCCAACCACCCCCAGGCCCGTCAACCTTCCGGACCACCCCCGCCCGGACCACCACAGAGGCAGTGCAGACACAGACAGCGGACCTTCAGAAAACGCACCATCCTCACAGACAGAGTATGTCATTGCCCACTACAGGCTCAAAAGGAAAACCATCCTCCACATCCTGAACATCATTGCCCACAGGCTTCTGGTACCAACACAGCGGACAACCAACATCCCACCTCAGACAAAGCTGTGTGCTGTGCTGCACCTGTTGGCCTCTGGTACCTTCCAACCAGTAACCGCCAGAGTTGGAGGAGTCTCACAGCCACCCCTATCAAAGTTCCTCAAACCTGTCCTGGATGCCATCATCAGCTTGGTACCCCAGTACCTATACTTACCCCACACTGCACAGGAACAGCTGGAGACCAAGCATTGCTTCTACGCCATAGCTGGCTTCCCGCACATGTTGGGGGCAATTGACTACACACATGTCCTACTTGTGCCCCCTGCTGACACTGCACACAATTACCCCAACAGAAAGCACGCACATTCCATCAATGTGCAGGCAATAGTGGACCACCGGGGACTCTTCACCAACATCGTCGCAACCTACCCAGGCAGTGTCCATGATTTCTACATCTTCTGACAGTCAATCATCAACCAGCGCTTCCAGGCTGACACCTACGGAAATGCACTGCTCGTTGGTAATTACCAAATCAACACACCACACACCTCAAATCCACAATCATGTAATTCACAACTCTCGGAATGCACATGTCACAAAGTCACATACAACATGCCAAACAACATGCCCACCCACCAGACACGACAGCATAACTTACGGTGGGACCTGGGCCAGCCATGTACACAAGCCATCAACAGCATGGCACTTCAGCCACACATTAGCAGAATGTAGGGAGAGGTGGGATCCAGGCATGTGAGAAGGAGGCAAGTGACCCATGAATGAGAATGTACACCATGCCAAGTGTGGCGTGGTTGTCCTGGACAGACTGCAGTATGCAGACCACACACATATCCATGTCGACATCCACTGCTGTTGTATGAAGTGTAGTGGATAGTGGATGCAACCATGTTACCCCAGACAGTGGGGGAGACCACAGAAATGTATCTTGTTACGTCCCCCCTGTAGATGTGTGTGGAGTGGGCTAGCCTGGCGTACGCCAGGCTAGCGTAGGTGTATGAATTTGAACCACGTAGCTCTGGTGTGGTCCTCTTCTGGAATGCTCAGCGTTCCTGCCAGGGCGGCATCTCTCACCCCGCCAAGAGGCCGATGCCGTGAGTGGTGGTGCCTGCGATCCTGTGCGACCGCTGCACCGCGGGCTGCTGGTTCCCGAAGCTGCCTTGCCCGCCCTGAGCATCCAGGCATCACTGTTCACCTGCCAGCACCGGCGTGTGTCACGGAGGGCCCACACATGCAGCTGCAAGCTCCAAGCTTGAGGCCCGCAACCTTGGCAGCCTGCTCAGACCGTCATGGCCTCCGCAACACAGGCCTGAAGTACTCCTTTCTCATTGACGTACTCCACCGGCTGGCACAGCGTACTAGAAGGTCACACATTTAGAAATGAGTCTTGATTACACAATGGCAGAGTACATATTTATGGCTGATTTGATGTCACTATACTCCCACCGATGTGGTGCCACCAACTCTGTGCATAGCATTCCAACCACACATGTCTGTGGGCTCATGCTGACTTCGGCCTTCGGCCTACACTATGGTCCTGCAGCCCACACACTATCCAATGCACTTCGTATCAGGCAGGACACAGCATCGTCTCAGGCTGCACTCCCGCTCAGCTCTGGTGCCACTACCTCCGTCAAAGCGATACCAAAGGGGGTGATGGACGGAGCGTTTTAGCAAATCAAACACTCAACCCCAGTCAACTGATCTGGGTTTAATCCATCATCATTCTTTAGCTCACTCCACCACCCCAGTTCAGACATGGCCATATGCAAATCAGTCTGACCCTGTGCCTCATGGGAACAGTCTAGCCCGAACGTCCAAGCCATGTCTTCCCTGGACCGGCAACAAGTATCCTGGGACCGGTTTCGGGTTCATAACCCTCATCAACCAGGTTATCTTGAATCCAGTGGCAGAGTGAGCAAGGTACCCACGTTTAGCCATACCCTGCCAACTTAGGGCGAACAAAGTGATACCAAAGGGGATGATGGATGGAGCCACAAATCTTCTCCACATGCCATTCCAACGTCGTGTGTTAGAGATCCAGGAGGAGATGGCTGGACAGCGGTTGACCCGCGCTGACCGCTGCCTCTGACCTACACTGCGTCAACTATGTCACACATTAGGAACTGAGTCTTGACTACTTCATGGCAGTGCTCATGTCACAGTACGCAAGGAGAGGTGTAAGAGGAAGACGCGTTTCAGTCCGTAGGAGAAAAGGGTCTCAGTTGTGGAGGTGATGGGACACTACCAACAACTGCACTGATGCCACTCTGTACATCGCACGCCTACGACACGTGGCTTTGGGCGACTGCTGACCGCTGCCTCCGGCACACACTGCGATGGAGTGGGTCACACAATGGGAACTGAGTCTTGCTCTCTCCATGCCAGAGTTTATGTCCTTATAAAGGCCTCATCGCATACTGCATCCCTTTTCAGCTCGGGTGCCACTAAATATGTTCCCCGAAAGTCATGGGCACTCTCTAGTTGTACTTTGGTAGTGTCTGAGTCCATGGGCTGGGGGTTGTCCTAATCATCATGTAGCTGAGCCTGACATGGTGGTAAAAGGAGTCTTTAGCATTCAACTCCACCGTTTGCCTGTTTCTGCTTCTTCAGCCCTCTGCTTCATGCCCTGGAAGGACACCTTCCTCTGTCCCCCACAACCCTCTGAGACATTCACCTAGGACATCAACAAGGACCCACTCAGTTCGCATGGCCCTACCTCAGTGCAGCGCAAGTCACTGTCACGTGATAGTGTGCCTGTGCCGGCCGCAGTGCATCCGGGGCCACTAACTCTGTGCAGCTCAAGTCATGGACCCTTGCTGTTTGAACCTTGTACTGCTGATTGTCCGATCACTGTTGTGGTTGTTGCCAGCACCAACCAACCCCTGAGGGTGGGCTTACACTGCCCAACACCCATCCAGCACAGGTGTCACTGGACATGTGGCCGTGGCAATGAAGGGGACCGGGTGCACGTGCCCGTAGCCAGTTCCACAAACTCACTCAGAGTGTCCGTGTGGTCATTATGTATGAATGAGGGCCCCGGGCCATATCACATAACATTGTGCTCTGTACAGCAGGTGGAACCATGTCAAAGTAGGCAGTGGGGTAGAACTGGGACATGTAGCTGTGTCATACCTCCCTGTGAGCATAAGCAGTGTGGACTGACGCACAGCAGTACAGCCTAGAGGTGTGGTTCTTCAACACATGGCTCTGGGCGTGGTCAAGTTTAGGCCTTGCCAAGGAAGTGACTAATGCGTGTGTCTCTGTTGTAGTGTCTGCGCTACCCGTCCCACAGTGGACAATGTTGCTATGTGACATGCCCCCGGCGTGGGGGCTCGGCTGAAGGGGTACATGAGGGAGGGCACGCCCGCTCGGGGTCAGGGATCACACATGCCAACTGTTGTGTGTGTTGCTATTAGTGCAGCATGTGCCAAATGTCTAACCTCCACTGCAGCCTCAGCCAGGCAGGTGCTCTACATCTGTGCAGCCCTGTCATTACAATGGGCCTACTCACACGTGGCTGGCCACCTTCAGCGCACATCATCACAATCATCACAATGTCATAGTCAGGCTTGTGGACATGCGCAGACAGGCATGACAATGGTGTGCCGTGGGGTTGCAAGTGATGCAACCACGTTGCGCACACTAGTGACTATGCTCGGGGGAGGGAGGAGCAGCAGTGAGGCTACGTAATACACATTGATGCCGCTCATTTGCAACAGGCAGTTTATGTCATACAGGAATCACTATGTCACACATATCACACACCAATGTACCAGAGAGCCTGCCAACACAACATGCAGAACAATCTATTGACTCATGTATCTCTGCACTTTCACAGGGGATCAAGGATATGCACTCTGCACTTGTATGATGACACCCCTCCGAGCCCCGAACACACAGGCCCAGAGGCAGTGCAATTTGGCCCAGAAATGCACCAGGGGCATCTTGGAGGGCACATTTGGCATGTTGAAGTCACGTTTCATGTACCTGGACATCACAGGTGGAAGGCTCCTGTACAGCCCAGACATCGTGTGCAAGATGATCATTGCATGTTGTGTGTTGCACAACATATGTGTACGCAGCAATGCCCCATGGATACGAGTGCCAGATGCACCAGGCGATGATGATGATGAAGATGAGGCAGGTAGACCACACCTCACTGCCGCCTCAGCAGGAATAGCACATAGGAACACCATCATTGACAATTTCTTCTCATGTAGATGTCATATTGTGACGGTCCTTAGCAGTCATGGGACAGTACGATGAATGACCACAGGCACAGCATGTGCAAATAAATGCATTCCAAGACACATTACCTACATGCATGTCACTCATCTGTACAGGCACTTCACACAGACAAGTGTGGGTGCGACATGTAGTGCCAGCAATTTTGGAATTTGTTGATGGATGGTGGGTTTGTCACCTCTGTGCAGTGAGGCTGTTTAGGGTGTCACGTATTCGAACTGCCAGTTCTGTGTGTCACAGTTGGTACGGTATCCTATTCTTCGGCGTTTCATATGGGTCCCAATTCATTCCATTTTGCCTGTCATTTGTGGCCTACAAGGGACAACAGGGCTTCTTTTGGGCTCTGATATGTGCCGCCATGATGCAGGGATGCACCCTGTGACTGAAGTCTCTTGACATGGGCAACATGTACGTAAGGGGGAGTCACTTGCCCCTACATTAGTCTATGCTTTCATTATTGTTTGATCATGGACATGGCATGTCTGTGTGCAGGGGGTGTTGATTGTCCCTCTGCAATGTGAGGAGGAGATGCGGTTTCACAGTGTGTTCCATGTATGTTTCCGCATTGGTGCAGGTTACATGCAGAATGCATGTCAATGTACATTGTGGCTGTTTGTGAGGAGATGCCTATCTGATGCGAGACAATGGTCATTTGTTCTATGTCACGGCTGTGGGGTTGTGCTCGCACATTGTCATCTCACCGTTTTTTTCATCTGCTTTTATGGAGCATTTTCCCGCATGACGCATGGGAATTGTACAAACAATAATGGTTCTGTCGGAAGGGAAAAGGATCAAGGGCGGGTCTTCATCAGGACTGGATAAACACGGGACAGCCTATTGAGGTGTATGCATCGTCTGTGATGTATGACTCGTCTGGTCCTTTATTTATAGCTTCCGTCTCTCTCCATCGGATCCTCACCAAGGATCCGACAGAGAGAGACGGAAGCTGCCTTCGCTCCTAAATCAATGCGGCACCCCTGATTGGAATAACCCCCCAGGCTTGCACAGCTATTATCTTATAAATAAGAGACAAGACAGCATCACAGAGCTACATGTGCTAGTCGGCTGACTTGCACCGTCCCCAATAAAGGACCAGACGAGTCATACATCACAGACGATGCATACACCTCAATAGGCTGTCCCATGTTTATCCAGTCCTGATGAAGACTCGCCCTTGATGCGCACAAATCAGCGCATCGCTCCCCAGGGTCGAAACGTCGACGCACCATGTTTGAGATCTAACTGTACAAAGTCTGTTTGGAACAAAAAGAAATTAATTTGCCTACATGACTATTGTGACTTCTCAGTTGACAACCTTTAGTAATTGAACCATCACATATTTATGTATGGATGTTTTAATCTGCACCATTCCTTCACAAACCTCTGTGTTTTGTTTTGTTTTGTTTTGTATATGTTCATTTATCGTTTGGTCAGCACAACTAATGTTTGAAAAGAATTTAAAATAGTAAGAAGGTATATGACTAAAAAATTACTTTCTCTACCAGTGTGGTCAGTGTTTTTGTTCTTTGTTTAAGTGCTACCACATATGTACCCCGGCAGGGACATATTAATGCAGTAATGGAATTTGAAAACCGTATCATTAGGTATTCCCTTCCGACAGAACCATTATTGTTTGTGTAACTACCCGCCCAGGTTTTGAGGGTTACAGGGTCACCCCATTATACTTAATGGCATGGGAATCATAGGCCTGTCGCTGGTTATCACTGATCACGATTGGCCTCATCGCTAGTATTTTTGCATTGGTGTTTTGTGTTTTTTTGGCTTCACGTTTGTTTTGACGCGGACATTTCATGCGTTATCGTGAGCCTATCGCATGGTACCCACGTGTTGTGAATACGCATTTAACATGGCGTTGTTTTCCCGCGATAGACTGCAATGTGCAATGTTGCGTTATGCTTATTTTGTACTTATTATCACACGTTCTTGAGAATATTCCCCCTAGACTAATGCAGTAATATCTGTGCCAGGCTCCAAAACAAAATCATTTATTGGCTGGAGAGAGTATAAGGGCCCCAAAACCAGACTGCTAGAATGTGCTTGAACCTACAGGGGAAAGACCTCATCAAACTCTACCTAAAAGTGCTTCCATAGCTCATTGCGGTGGTATAAATTTCAAGCTGTTCTGTGGTGTGTATGAAGCATACTAGTGCATCGTTCTCACTCACCTAAAAAATCACACACCACACTCTGACCCCCCAATTGGACACTTCATCATCACCTGATAAATCTTAAATGACTAACATACAGATAGAAGATACTTGGAGTTCAGGGCCCAAGATTGTGAAATGTTCTGTTTTCGAGTCTAGGGGCCCAAGCAGCACCTCTATGCAACAGGAAGTTTCTAAAAAAAATAATATTTACAGCTGCCATATATTTGAAATAGACTTGCATGCAGTTTGCAATAAAGAGCATCAAAATGGGACTATCACTCTTAACTTCGAGGTACACCACTTGCCCGCTTCCTTGTCTAACGTCAGTGCCTTTGAAATAACCACAGGGCACCACGTGGCACTTTGCAAAACGTTGTAATACAGAAATTATATAATAACATGTATCTTCCATGTGTTTCTTTCATTTCACTGACATTGGAGTGGGATTGTTAATTCACAAGTCCAATATAGTACCAGGCGTTAATAATAAGTATGTGGAAGTTGTTGGAGGCCGTTTCTATACAATGGCCAGAGAAATGGCAATCAACGGTGTCCTTTACAGCTTGTATGTCTGCAAAGGGTCCTGAGTGAGGTGCACAACACAAACATAGTGGGGAGGAGAAAATTATGGGGAATATTACCAAGGGCATTATCGCCGCTTTAGCAGGATTTTTTCCCGCTAAAGCGGTGACAATTGTATCGCCCTATTTCCTAGCTGTCGCTAACACAAGTTAGCGACAGCTAGTAGGAGATAGCGGGCATTTAGGTGCCCACTTTGCATGTCAGCGATAATTATCGCTAATGACATGCAAAGTGGGTGTGCCAAGATGTTAGCGACTATCTCCTATTACCAACTTTTTGAAATAATCGCGCTAAGCGCGAATATCTCCAAAAGCTAACACCTGCCCTGAGCAGTTCTTAGCCATGTTATCCAATGGGAGGTGGATAACATGGCTAAGAGCATTTGCTCGGTAATGCATGAATATCGCTGACTTTACAGCGATATTCATACATTTCGGCCGATTTGTATCGCTTAGGAGATAAACCTTGATAATAGCAAGGCTCCTAAGCGATAAAAATCAGCGGAACTCAGCGATATTAATATAGCCGCTAAACCAACATAGCGATAATCATCGCTAGTTGTTGGTAAAATGCCCCTATGTACCTCACTAAGAGTGACAAGATGCATTGAGGCAGTCCCATCACCTCTTCTTCTTCATGATAATTTGAAAATATTTGTCATAAACCTACTTCTCCTTTTGTAAGTGGTATCCAATTCAGTATTCCAATTAATTTTCTCTCAGTTGCTTTTCAGTGCAACCTCATCTTTATCATTCAATGAAGAACCTTTATTAGTAAATATTCAATCAATGGGCAATTAAAAAAATATATTGCTCTGTCTGATTTAATTTTCACCAGGAAACTAACCTCTCTATTCTTCAAGCGTTAGAATTTCTTTAATCTAAAAAAAAGATTACACCATTTAATTTGCATCCTTTCCTCAAACAACACTCAACCAATAACGTGACAGCAAAACAACACATGTGCCATGCAGTTGGAACTGAAAAGAAAAGTTGTCCAATTACCACACCCTTACATTACAAATCATGCTATTAAAACACGGCCCCTACTTGTCTCTGGTATAGCGAAGTTTTTAGCATGGGCAAGGCTGATTAGGTCAAAAAGGCTTATGTATATTGTTTAATCAAGGTCATTTTGTTAGACCATTTTATGTAATTTATTGCCGCCATTTGTATTGTATTTAGTATGATTGTATATTATGGCTAGGCTTTTATCTTTTTATCTTACTGTAATGTATATGTACTGCTTTTTAAGATATTTTTATATCGAAATAAAGCCAATTTGACTGACTGGCTATTAAAACACCAAATTTAAAGCAAACAAAATCACTAGATAGATTTGACCAATATAATTGACCGCACTCTTTTCTATTATCCAGTGAACCATGGTTTTATGTTGACACCTCATGACTTACAGAACTAATTGCAACATGTAATCACAGACTGAAAGTGCACTCTAATCCCAGATCCCCACCAACAAACGTGATGTGTGAAAATGCCTTCATCCGTTCTAACAGTGTGAGTGGCCAGCCTGCCCTGACGCCCACAGGCTGAGCCAATGAGTTGTACAGAATCCTCGTAATGTACTAAGACAAGCTGTTCAAAATATCCCCTTTGGCGAGTATCGTCTTTCGCACAAAAAGAAAAGGAAAAAAAAACACATGCCTCAGGTTCATTGTGAAGGTTAGGGGAGATCATTAGACAAAAGAAGTAAGCAGTATGCCACTGAGCCTCGTGTCCACAGGAAACAATGTTTACAAACCGAGGCTTAATCAGCTGCAATTTGCTGTACACTTCAAATGCAGAGTGGATGTGAGACTGGCATCTGAATGAGAGTTTGGATCACTGGTCCCTCAGAAAGAGGCTTCCTCTGGTGAATGGGTTAAACTGCTGCTGTCAGTTCAAATATAATTAGCAGAGTTGACATGCAAAGAATTGCTCTGTCTGGGAATGTCGCTGTCACGGAGCAAGACTCAGTGTCTGCATTCAATTTTCTGTCTGTCTCGGAAATTTTAATTATAGGTCAAAAATATCACATGCGATACCGGGGCAGGGTTCTTTTCAAACTTGTAATTAAATGTTACTTTGCTAATTTGCCGCACTGCTCTCGCTCATCACAGAGCTCAAAACACCTGCTATTCTTACAACATCTCGCTTCTTTAATTAACAACACCTCCAAACCGAGACCCAGTAAAAGTGCATCAAAACCAAACGAGATTTATTAACTTGGAGTGTTCCTGAACAGAAAAATTATTGCAGTGGTTTGAGGAGTTTGTATATCAGAATATCGTTAGGAAAAATATTCATCCGACAGAAATATCGTGTGATAAATATCGTTTACAAAAATAAAGTTTGTTTATTATTAACTGCAAGTGGGGCAATAGTTTTGACAATTTAAGACATACTATTTTGGTCATGCAATTCTGGCGCCATACCAAGCGAGTGAAAGCGGCGTGAAGGAGAAATTCTTAAAAAAAAAAAAATCAAGTTTTGGGGGGGATCGGACCAGACTGTAATGTCTGTTTCTACAAATGTGTCAGCTGACTGGTTGCTCACCTCAGAGGACCTGAGCACAAATCCAGGATCTGTGTGAGTGTGAGACGTGGGTCATGTTTTGACTGCAGTCTCTTCAGACACATTTCTCCCAGTACATCTACTGATGCCAATGGGGCACTGTTAATGGAGAGGGGTCAGAAAGGTCAAATGATGGAATTGTTGGAGCTAATGCGGGCTAGGAATGAGGTGAAAGCTCAGTGTTGTGAAAAAAGTACCTAGCAGACAGATTAATCGAAAAACCTGCTGACTTTTTGTCCTGTTGCTGCCAAGTGAGCTATTTATACTTATAGACCATTTTTTTTCCAAGCTTCAGGACATCTCTATACATGTACTGAAGGTTTAAAAAGCGTTTGTAGGACACAAGTCAGTTCTGCTTTACCTCTAGACAGACACACAGTAATTTCCCTCTGACAATCAACACCCGATCCATAATGGGTGAACAAAACATAACCATTGTAAACAATGAAATTGTGATTGCTGGCTAAATGTTGCAAACAGGTGCTGTCAAATCCTGCATATGTCTGCATAACAAGCATTTGCAATGCAACTGGTCTCTCAATTGCGAGATTTTGAGCTATTGGCATTGTAAATGACAATGCATTTTATTTCTGTGTTTAAAAGTCCTGCAATATTAAAAGGCATTGTCATAGACAATACCAATAGGTCAAAGTTCCTAAAATACGAGACCTATTGCATTGGAAATGCTTTCTTGTTTACAAGAGGTGTGGCGCCGCGGCCAGGGTGACTGACGCTGGAATCTGGGGATCACCGGCTCCGGCGGTAAGTTAGCCAAGCACTATGTGACTCTGAGCAATAGCTTGCTTAATCTTCCCGGCGGCCCCTAGAGACCCTGACGGGTGATTGTTTGCGCTTTACAAATGTGGATTATTATTATTACAATCGCCCCATGCTGAGCTTTTACGTTAACAGAGGTCACACACCCCTTTCTTAAGACGAGCTGTGGCTAAAGAAAGGCCAGCTGCCAATATTAAAGTAAAAGAGCTGTATGGGGTGCTATTACCAGAAAAGGCTTTTGTTTGTCAAGTTGACAAACAAATGCTTTTTTATGTAAAAGCTCCCCGTGAAAATGCGCATAGTACACTGAATTCGCGGAATTTTGCATTAAAGCATGTAGTGCCTGCAGTAGGAGAAACGCATTAAAGAAAATGGTGCTTACAGACTAAATAAGACCGACTGTGTAACAACTGAAGTAAAAGGGCCAGTCCTCATGTGAGGTTACACATGAAAACAAGGCGGTACTAAGAAGATACTCACAAGCCTATTAATGAATCAGAAGCCAGCATTTATGAAGGACAATGACACTAGCCAATGACAAATATGGGCGGAGAGTGGGCGGGGCTTCAAGTCCATGCTCCAATACAGCATGCCTCTCAGAGAAGAGCATGAGCTGGCCAGGCTGCTTGGAATTGTAAGGATTGGCCTGAATTGGAATGAGTAAAAACTGGACTAGATGTCTTGGATTAGTTGTGGTTATAAATGGGTTCTTTTAACCTTTGGTGAGATGCAGTGATGTACTAGATTAAACAATGGAGAGATTTTAAATTGCTTATTATTATCACTTACGGAACATGTAAAGCAGATATCAAAAGGCATGCTTTTACTAAGCTTACTGCTTATCTTTAAAACATGCACACTTTCCTAGCACTTTATCAAATAGGTTTTGAGTTTCTTCCTAAATTCCAAACAACTGGCTAGACATCTAAGTTCCAAAGGTAAGAGTTTCAAGTTGTAATTGCTTGGAAGGCAAAAAACCTACCTCCCTGGTGGGATTTCCTGTTGTAGGCACCTTGAGTAGAAATCCCCCTGAAGAACACAATTTTTTAGATGTCACATATCAGGCGAACATTTGTTTGATGAAAAGTGGGCCTCTATGATGAATGGCTTGTAAGAAAATACATAGGCTTTTGAAATGAATGCGCTTATATATGGGGAGCCGATGCAGTGTCCTCAAATGAACTAAGATGGAAATATGATGAGACAGAATTAAAAAGTAAACAAGCAGCTTCACTAGACACCGACTGTAACTGAGAAACTGTATTGCAGTGGCATAATCCAATCAGCCAGCTGCCACTGTTTAAATAATGGGGTAGTGCTTGTCACCCAGGCCTGGGCGGAGTTTGCGGAGTTCCAATACGCGAAATTCCACAACGAGACAAAAAAACTCTACCAAGCTACGCGGAGTTCAGCGAGTAGCGGGTGCGTTACCTTGTGCCATTCACACTGATTTTTAGCGCCGGGTGTTTGTCCCATGCTGTAAAATCAGTGTGAATGGCATCACGTGCGGTGCAAGAGGGCCCACCTTCTTTCTACCACTCGAGTAGAAGTTCTACTCAAGCGGCAGCTTCCTCAATGCGAACAGAAGGTTTCTCAACGTGAGGGTTTGCAACCATGAGCCAACTTGTTACATTTGTTTATGCTATTAAAAAAAGGTAAACATTTATGCAGTAACTTCTCGAAATGCATTTTGGGATTCATCTCGTATTTCATAAATCAGAAAAGATTAATAGATCAAAGACAGTCTACAGAAGACCTGGCATGAATAGCGATGGATGTGAAAAGGAGAAAAACATTAGCGTGAAAGTGAAGAGAGTTATGAATATAATTCCAGTTAAATTGTTCCAGTTGACAGAAAACTTAGCAAGCTACAGGAGTCAAGTGATCCCCGCCTGCCTTCAGTACACATGTGCATCTGTGCTGCAATCTTAAAATATCATAAATGCACAGTACAGTAAATATTGCTGCTTACCAACTAATCCTTAACTCGACAAGGTGATACACGCCACAGCATTTAACCGTGGCAATATAGACTAGAGCACAGGAAGTTCCTAAGTGATGCCTGCACCGCCCGATGCCAAGCTAAGAAACATTTCAAACTGGCCACCCCTCAGGCGATTTTTACTCCACTGCTCCTCTCTATACAGCATAATATACTTCTCATGTTAATGCCAAGTGGCAGTTGGTAAGTAATTGTGAACTAAAGCTCTGAGTACATGTTAAATGTTTCATTAGGGTAAAACATAAAGCCTTTCAGAAATCTACAGCAATAGGAATGCAAAAATATGTAACTTTTCTTCGCTCTGCTTCTTATTTCGACTGACCTGATTACTTCTTTGCCAGTTAAATCAAATTATGTAGCAGTGAGAATGGCGCAGAAACAGCTTATCCAGCAAGCCAGCCATGTCCAATGTAATCGAGCATTCAAGATAATAATGCCATAGAAGGGTGATTTCCTTATATGTTGAGACATTTTAAGTGTTGCTGTTGCAGGACAACAGATGCCTCGGCACTGGCTTGCAGAAATATCCACGAGGTAGAAATACATTAAGTTGCCGTGAACTCTTTCTAAGGAATGGGCATCAGGGATTGGCCTATAAGTGCATCTGACTTGAATGCTTCCCTGTCACAGAGTAACCATGAAACCGTTTAGTCACAGATAAGCAGTGCTTAATTTGAGCCAGTGGTTTCCGATGATCAGCACCGGCACTTAATCATCAACACCAGCGCCTTTCATGAGCAGCAATTAAGGACACATTCATTTACGGGGAGATTAGGTGATTTCCTTAGAATCACAGGATGTTGAGCCCACGTCAAGACTCCAACCCGCAACCGACTCATCGCATGAGCTGAGGAACACATCTTCGGCATGGATGCTTGCAACGTTTTGCGAATCTGGATAAAGGGACTTTGTTCAGCAGGCCAACTGTTTCCTTGTAGCCAGCCCGCATTCCATCGTAGAGGGCCTGAACTTGTGACTTTGTCCTGATCTAACGTGACCATATGTCCACAGTTGACGCTCTATGCCATTTGGCGCTATTTGTACTAACATCTTTAAAACTGAACACTTCTGTTTTTACTTATTGAAATGTTGTCATTTAGGTCTTGTTTTATTTACAAAGATGTACTCTATTTTTCTAACTCTGTTGCATGCTGCTTTTTTGTGTGTTTTAACTGTGTTACTGTTTAAAGTGTTGCACAAGTATTTTACACATTGCCTCGGAGTTAAGCTTGACTGCTCTGTGAAAAGCTACACAAGGGTTGAGCCCAGGTTAATTTAGGATTTGCATGTGACTTCCCCCTCAGAGGAATTGTGGTTGCTGCTTGAGAAGGGTTTTGCCCCCTCAACCAATAACCCAATGTCTTGCACCCTCCATCTGCTTCCATATTGATAGCTGCTCGTCTCCCTCCAGCCAGCTTAGTTATGTAGTATGACCCGATGTGAGCTATAATTACAGATCTGTTGATACCAAATATGTTATACTAATGTGAAGAGCAAACAAAGGTACACACAGGGAAAATGCTAAGTTACCATTGCTGCAGTGGTGAAAGACCAAAAAGCATGACTTTTATTCACAAACCTTTCCCAAATATTATTACCACCGAGTTTGCACATTTAGGAGTAGAGACAAAGAGGATGGAGCAAACATGCGAATTAAAAAAAGTCCCACATTTTCTAGAGGTGTAGTCAAAGATATTGCTCCACAAGGATACATATTTTTCATGTGAAAACACACACACACATATATATATATATATATATATATATATATATATATATATATATATATATATATATATATATATATATATATATATGTATTTATGAATATATCGAAAAGAGTAGGTACAGAGGAGAACGAGTACGCACAGAGTTCTACGACCCGCATAGATTTTCATATCTTTTCAGGGAGTGTTTGGTGAATTCCTAAATGTACAGTGGTCTGTGCAAATCATGTAGATCGACGGTTTGTAAATGTTGGCATACTTTGGGAATCATGCCATAACCTCCAGACTTGTATATTCAGACAACCCCTGCAGCTGTGTATTGCGTTCAAAACTGCAGCTGAAATTGGAATTTTCAAATCAACACATGAAAACAAGAAAAAGTCCAAATTACAGCTGTGAAACAAAGATAATTCGATGCTCACAATGTGCAACATTATCCTTTCATTCTTACAAGGTTCGTATCTTCCCTACTACAGGTTGTATCACATCTTGGACTCCGAAGAGTGTGCACGATTTATGAAAAGTATGGGCAGGCATTTAAATATGCTTGTTTCCTCAATTCACAACATTTCCCAGAAGTTTGCATCTGTTAATATTTAACAGTTCTTATTGCTTCAATTCAAAACTGAATGGCGGCCAATAGAAATGTATCATATGAGGTTTTGCTGTGAAATGCAATACCTAGTAAGCCTGTAACGTGGGGGGAGGGGGTCAGACCTCCAGGGGTCCTCCGTTTATCCCAAGCCCGGTGACTACATATTTCTTTGAATATAAGCTCCTGAATGCATGCAATGAAATAATCCTAGCAGGCATTAGTGCAAAGACAGAAGGACTGGGACACCAGTCCTTGCTTGTAAAGGGTCATTGTAGGCAATTAGTGACAGAATTCGCTCATCACAGGTACATTCTGACGTCATTGGGTGCCTTTCATGGAAAACAACCTACAACTTTTATAAAGTACATTCTCACACTTGTTGCACGTTGCTAAGCCTTTAGGTTCAGCTTCTATGAACACGTTCATTATACAATAGGCTAGTGGCTGGCAAATCATAGCCAGCTGTCAGAGAGGGTGCGACCGAGCAGAAATGAAATTGTCTGATTACGCAGAAGCCAGCCAATCAAGGGGTCATGTACTTGTTAATATCTGCATAAGCAGACCACATGAGGCTTCTGCCGCAGTAGTCCGTTTTGTTCCCATAACAAGACACTTCCTGGATGCTCACAAGACACTTATTTTCTATTCAACAATGTGACGTATGTTCTTTGCTGTGACTATAAATAAAAGTCAGCGAGTCACTATGGGCTGTGTTGCGTTTTCTGCTGCTCTTTGCATCTCTGTTCATGGACCCGCATCGCACTTAACTAGGCCGCATCAGCTGAAGCTTGAAATGAAGCCTCGGAGATGCCTTGCAGAGGCACAGAGTCAGGAAGTGGAACTAAGCAAGCTGGATTTACTCGAGGAACCTAAGCACAGACTGCCTATTAACCCCAAGACACTGGTCTCAAGGCTCACTCGACAGCTGATGAGCCCTGAACACGAAGGCAGACAATGTAAATGAAGCAAGTTTCCAGGAATCTGTTTATAGGCCCAGCGAGTGGGTGGGGAGTGATTTACTTTCTTTCTAAATCTATTTGTTGCTAGATGGATTAGGTAATTTAATGGCAACGGGAAATATATCTTCTGCAAAGATTCACAAGTTAGGTTGTTATTGGGCCACGTGATTCTGAGCACTTTACTTACCAGTAATCTTCATTATTAAAATTAAAAAATATATATATAATGACTCTTCCCCCCTAACCTCCTCCTGTTGTGTTTACATGCTGCAGGCCTTAACCCCTTCCATGCTGATGACGGCCGGGAGCCGTCATGGCACACAGTGCTCGTGTGCTGATGACGGTCCCCGGCCATCATGACCGCACCCGTGATCGGAATGTGCAGCACAGGTGCAGAATCGCGGCCTCGCCCAAGGGGTTAATGTGCAACCAGGGAGGGAGGGAGGGTGGGAAGAGGACTGGGCAATGAAGATTACCAGTAAGTAAAGGGTTAATTACCCCCTCATTGGGTCCTTCTCGTCCCAGTCCTTATATCCGAGGACGTATCCCAGTCAGAGTAAAATAGGGTTGCATCACGCAGTACAAATATGTTTATTAGAAAGAAAAAAAAAATACTTCATTGACGTAGTCAGAATGTTTGATCCAAAATAACCTTCCAAATCATCACAAACAGAAAGATGATAGTGATTGATGAAAGTCTGTTGAGAGGACCAAGTGGTCGCTCCACAAATCTCTTGTAAGGAAACACCTCCTGATTCTGCGCAGGAAGTGGAAACTGCCCTCGGGGACCGAACCTGGACATCAGCCAGATATGGTTCCCCCACTGAAGAATATGCACGAGCAGTGGCCTGACTGACTCACCTACGCAGTGTCTGAGTAGAAACCTTTTTTCCTTTTGTAGTAGAACCATGCACAATAAACAACGAATTTTAATAACCAAAAAGGTTTTGTGCATTCTGAAAAAAATCAGATGAGCACTTCTGTCATCTAGAGAAGAGAGAATAGAATTCAAAGATGGATCTGAAAAAACAGGTAAAATGACCTCCTGAGCATAAAGGAAGGGAGAAGAAACATTAGGAATAAACTTGGGCTCCAACCTAAGTACCACTTGATCAGGAAACAATTTCAGATAGAGAAAGATGGCCATGAGAGCCCCTACTTCCTCCAGACATTTTGCAGAAGTAGTGGCCTCTAAAAACACCACCTTAACAGACAACCAGAACGATTCCGCATCCTCCAGGAGTTCAAAAGGGGCACCCTGTAACACACGTAAAACAATAGACAGATCCCAAGAAGAAATTTCCTTTCTTATAGAATGTAGCTTATAGAATGTAGCTGGCTGTCTAGCTGTCATCAGACTTCTGAGAAAAATTCTTCACCGACTCCCGCCCCCTGCCCGGGTTGAGGTGGTACGCTGCACTGTGCTCAGCAGGCTAGATTATTGTAAGTCCTTGCTGCTGGACTCTCCAAGCTTTCTTATGGATAGACTTTAGAGAGTCCAGTCTGCGGCGGCTAAACTAGCTCTGGGGTGGCCGACGAGAGCCTCCTCCTCTACGGCCTTGGCCCAGCAACACTGGCTCCCGTTGAGAGAGAGGGTACAATTCAAGTCTCTCTGTCTGACCTTTAAGGCCCTGCATGATCTAGGCCCTGTTAGCCTACAAAGGAAATTCAGATGGTATGTTCCAGCCCGCAGCCTACGCTCCTCCTCTGCTAGGCTGGTGACAATACCTCGGTTTAAGAAAATCAAAGCAGGAGGAAGATCGTTTGGGGTAGCCGCGGGGAAGCTGTGGAATGCTCTCCCGGCTGAGCTTAGTTAGACACATTTCCGATCTCCCCCTGTTTAAGAGGAGATCGAAAACACTTCTCTTCCCTAAACTATAGTCCGCTATCGCCCTCCTTTCCTATGCTGCCTTGAGTCTGCAAGCGCCAGGATGCCTTTTAGGTGATAGATGCGCTTTACAAATGCAATAAATAAATAAATAAATGTCTCTTTAACCTGAAACTCTTAAGTAACCTTAATATCACGGGGGGGGGGGAAAGAGTGGTGAAATCATCAGAAAAAGTATAAAAAAGCTTTTATTGATGTTCATTAAGTGGAAAGTGTACTAGGAGTTAATAGATTCATACAATTATCCCGTAAGAAATCATGAACCTTAAAGGAATCACTAACAGTAGAATCCTGAGATATAGAGGAACACTTTTTTCCATTATTTATAGGATGTCAGGGTAGATTGTTTATGAGATTATTGTATCTCCAAAGTTACTTGGGAAGAGCAACCTAAATTCTCCAACCCTTCTCCTTCAACCGCCAGTCTGTAAGAAACAACCGCTTTACCATCTGGTGAGACAGCATAGGATATTGAAGGGGGACTGGCCGTGTAGGAGATGAAAAAAACAACCCTTGGATCCAGCTAGAAGGAGAGGAAACAAATGACATCTAGGCCAGAAGGGTGCCATCAGGATCACCTGTGCTTTATACATAATGATCTTCTGGAGAACATGAGGCAGTAGAGGAATTGGAGGAAAAGCATACAGCAACCCCGGAGGCCATGGGATTGCCAGAGCATCTACTGCCCATGCTAGAGGAGTCAGTATCTCTGTTCAAAAAGAGGACAGTGGCTTCCAAACGTCTGACAGACAAGGTAGAACTGAGGAAGGCAAATTTCTACTGAGAATGTACACCCAGAAATTCATGTCTCCCCGAATAGAGACAGTTCTCAGTCCCAGATCAATCACCTCTGTCCATGAACATATCAGGTATGCAATCTTATTAAGGGACATGCTCCTTGTACCCTCTTATCTGTTCAAGTATACCCTTGTCACTTGATTGTCTGTTCAGACCACTACATTTTTCCATATTAAGGGGTCCTAAAAAACCCTCAGTTCCCTCCACTTCGAGGACTGGTGACTTTCCCAATATGACCAGGGAGCTCTTTTCTATTGTTGACCCAACACTGCTTCCCACCCCCACATACTGGCATCAATAGTCAGGAGCACAGGAGCTGGCAGTTGAAAAGGTGCCCCCTTCAACAGATGGTCCTGAACCCTTCAGAATGTTGTCCCGTTGGAAACGCAAATAGCACATATCTGTGTCCTGACCAATATGGTGAATCCTCATTAGTGTTTGTGGTAGAATATAATCACTCTCTTGTCATGAATAACTAATGGGCAGTTATATACTCACAATATATTTCCCCTTTTTATCAAGCCCTTTTTGGTTTTTTTAAATGCTAGTTTAACAAAATCCTATCCAGTCAAGAAGTTGAGAAATAGGTTTTGAAATGCTGAAAGCAGTATTTGATTGCAGCATTTTTTCCAAATACAGGATTACCTGACCTATCCAAAGGCTATTTTACTAGCATTCCGAATGAAAAATGTAATATTTACCGTTTTGAAGCTAAAGCTTACACCCTCCGGTTGCAAGACCATGTGTATGTTTTTCTCTGTTTAGCTGAAGCTCAATGGCTTTATGAAAGGTACCTAGACATGCTGGGCCGTTTTTTGTTGGCCCACGTATGAAGAAGGCTGGAACAGGCACACAATATGTTTTTCAGAGAAGGTTATAATAACAGTCTTGTATTTTGTCTCTAAATAGCACAAACAAAAGTCTGGCATTACTAAAAGCAGTAATGACTGGGCTTTCTAAAATAGAGGCACCTGTTAAAAATATAACTCAGAAATGCAAAACAATGTTTTAGTAACAAGTTGCCAATTTCTACTGTATTCAGATTTTGTGTATGCCTTCATTTACTTGGTAAACGTGACAGAAAATGAAGGTCGAAATAAATATACATATTTAAATTCGAGATCGAATTAAATTCTATTTTTTCCAAAATACTCAGACATAATCCACAGAAAATAAATAATAAGAAGTGCTGCTTCTTTTCTGTAGAAATAAATGTATCGCATCATTCTGCATCTTAATGAGCATCACCCCTGGCTATAAGGATGTTGGATGCCTGTACTACCTCTGCTATTTAGCAAGTGTTTTTTTGTAATCGGGCGCCCCTAGTGGTTGGCCTCAAAGCCGCTGCCTCGACTCATGTTTTTGACGTATTTGCCAAAAAGGCCTGATAAATGAGCACCAGCTGGAACAAAGATCAGAGGCACGCTGACTTTTCCTTACTTTAACGCTATCCTCCATTGAACCAGGCACATTTGATGATAATTTGATGCTGGGTAAAGCAAGATATTAGGGTAAAGCAGACCGACTGGGAGTACCGTCATTGGTCACCCCCTTACCCTCTCAAAATAAGAAAAGTGGAATGCGATTCCGTGGAATTTTTTAAAACAAATTATTTTGTTCAATTTACCTTCAGACGCATCTATGGAAGTAAGTGGAAATAAGTGCATCGAAAAACGCTGATTTTAATCAATCAATCAATCAATCAGTGACACTTATAAAGCGCGCTACATACCCGTAGGGTCTCAAGGCGCTGGGGGGGGGGGGGGTGCTGCTACTGCTCGAACAGCCAGGTCTTCAGCTTCTTCCTGAAGGAGAGGTGGTCTTGGGTCAGGCGCAGATCGGACGGGAGGGAGTTCCAGGTCTTGGCGGCCAGGTAGGAGAAGGACCTTCCTCCTGTGGTTGCTCTTCGGATGCGGGGGACGGCGGCGAGGGCGTGGTTGGCTGATCGGAGGTGGCGTTTGGGAGCGTAGAAGTTGACTCGGCTGTTGAGGTAGCTCGGGCCTTGGTCGTGTAGGGCTTTGTGTGCGTGGGTGAGGAGGCGGAAGGTGATTCTCTTGTTGATGGGGAGCCAGTGAAGGTCTCTCAGATGTCCGGAGATGTGGCTGGATCGTGGGATGTCGAGGATGAGTCTGGCTGAGGCGTTTTGGATCCGCTGGAGTCTCTTCTGGAGCTTGGCGGTGGTCCCGGCGTAGAGGGCGTTGCCGTAGTCCAGTCGGCTGGTGACGAGGGCCTGGGTGACGGTCTTCCTGGTCTCTGTGGGGATCCACCAGAAGATCTTCCGTAGCATGCGTAGGATGTTGAAGCACGCCGAGGAGACGCTGTTGACTTGCCTGGTCATGGAGAGGGAGGAGTCCAGGATGAAGCCCAGGTTACGTGCATGGTCTGTCGGTTTGGGTGCGGTGCCCAGGGCGGGAGGCCACCAGGAGTCGTCCCAGGCGGAGGGAGAGGAGCCCAGGATGAGGACCTCCGTCTTGTCCGAGTTCAGTTTCAGGCGGCTGGTCGTCATCCACTCGGCTACCTCTTTCATCCCTTCATGTAGGTTGGCCCTGGCGGCGGCGGGGTTGTTGGTCAGGGAGAGGATCAGCTGGGTGTCGTCGGCGTAGGAGATGATGCTGAGGTGGTGTTTGCGTACGATGGCCGCGAGGGGGGTCATGTAGACGTTGAAGAGGGTGGGGCTCAGGGATGATCCTTGGGGGACGCCGCAGATGACTTCGGAGGCCTCTGACTTGTACGGTGGTAGGCGGACTCGCTGTGTTCTTCCGTCGAGGAAGGAGATGATCCATTCCAGCGCCTTGTCCTGGATGCCGATGTTGCTGAGGCGCTGTATTAGGGTGCGGTGGCAGACCGTGTCGAATGCCGCGGAGAGGTCTAGGAGGATGAGGGCCGCTGTTTCTCCATTGTCCATCAGGGCTCGGATGTCATCGGTGGCGGCGATGAGGGCGGTCTCGGTGCTGTGTTTGGCTCGGAAGCCGGACTGTGAGGGGTCGAGGGATCCGTTCGTCTCGAGGAAGGCGGCCATCTGCTTGTTGACGGTCTTCTCGATGACTTTGGCTGGAAACGGGAGAAGCGAGATGGGGCGGTAATTCTTGAGGTCGGTGGGGTCCGCTGTTGGTTTCTTGAGTAGAGCGCTGAGTTCGGCGTGTTTCCAGCTCTCGGGGAAGATGGCGGTGTCGAAGGATGTGTTGATGATGTCTCGCAGGTGGGGTGCGATGACAGCGTCGGCCTTGTTGAAGATGTGGTGGGGGCAGGGGTCGGTCGGTGATCCGGAGTGGATTGAGTTCATCGTGCGGATGGTGTCTTCTGTGCTGATCGGGGTCCAGGCGTGGAGGGTGGTGGTGGGGGGGGGTGGCTGGTCGGTCGTGGTGTGCGTTGGTTGGTTGTTGAAACTGCTGTGTATGTCTGTGATCTTGTTGTGGAAGTAGGAGGCGAGGGAGTTGCAGAGGTCTTGCGATGGGGTGATGTCGTTGTTTCCTGCGTTGGGGTTGGAAAGCTCTTTCACGATGTTGAAGAGTTCCTTGCTGTTGTGTGCGTTGTTGTCCAGCCGGTCCTTGAATGCTGTTCTCTTGGCGGCGCGGATCAGCTGGTGGTGTTTCCGGGTGGCAAGTTTGTAGGAGGTCCTGTTGTCAGGTGTCGGATCCCTTTTCCAGGCTTTCTCGAGGGCTCGGCAGTTCTTCTTGGAGCTCTTGAGTTCATCGGTGAACCATGGGGCCTTCTTGCTGCCGGGTCTGCTAGGCGGGGTCCTCAGCGGGGCGAGTTCGTCCGCGCAGTTGCTGATCCACTTCGTGATGTTATCGGCGGCCTGGCTGGGGTTCGCTGAGCTGGCAGGAGGGTGTTGGCTCAGGGAGGTGGCGAGCTGGTCTGCTGTGATCTTGTTCCAGCTTCTGCGGGCGGTGTGTTGCTGGTGTTGGTGGGTCGTTGTTCTCTTGAAGGTGAAGTGGACGCAGCTGTGGTCCGTCCATTGAAGCTCTGTGGTGTGGCTGAAGTCGATGTCTGTGCTGGATGAGAAGACGGCGTCGAGTGTGTGTCCGGCGAGGTGGGTGGGGGTGGACACCAGTTGCTTGAGTCCCAGGTTGGCGAGGTTGTCGAGCAGGGTGCTGGTGTTGCGGTCGTTGTTGTTCTCCAGATGGAAGTTGAGGTCTCCCAGGAGGATGTAGTCAGCGGAGGGGAGGGCATGCGGGCTGACGAAGTCGGCGATGTCCTCGCTGAATTGCGTGCGTGGTCCCGGGGGTCGGTAGATCAGGGTGCCTCTGAGGGTGGTGTTCGGGTTGGTGTGGATCAGGAAATGCAGGTGTTCGGCGCTGGTCAGGGTGTTGTCGGTGCTGGTCGTGAGGCGGATGGTGTTCCTGTGGATGATGGCGATGCCTCCTCCCATCTGGTTGGCGTTTCGGTCCCTCCGGACGATCTTGTAGCCCTCTGGGATAGCGATGGCGATGTCGGGAGCTGATGAGGCGTTCATCCAGGTCTCCGTGAGGAAGGCAACGTCTGGGGCTGTGGTGTCGAGGAGGTTCCAGAGTTCGATGGCGTGTCTGTGGACGGAGCGAGTGTTGAGCAGGATGCACTTGAGGTGGGTGCTGCTGGAGTTCGACTTGGCGGGTGCTGGTGCGGGGCTGGTCCGGCTGCAGGAGAACTTGCAGGCGTGGCAGCTGAACGGTCCGTGGGTGCGTCTTGGAGTGGCTTGGTGGCATTTTATTATTCTTATTATTACTACTACTAATAATAATAATACTTCTACAACTTATAATAATAAAAATAAAAACAATACTACTACTTCTACTACTACTATTAACGACAACAAAAATAATAATAATAATAATAATAATAATAATAATAATAATAATAATAATAATAATAACAACAACAATAAAATTCTTGTTCTCATTACTATTATTATGGTATAACAATCATCAGCTTCAACCTGTACCATACATGTGTGGCTTCTGATAAGCAATTGGATAGGCAGAGGAGTAGACACATGATTGTGACGTTTTGAAGTAGAGCTTCCTGGGAAATCTAATGTGTGACCACGTGCATGGCTCTCACCCATTGACCTTAGCCAGACTGAACAAGGAGTTGCAGCAGAATTCATACTACACACCTATGCTCCACGTTTACAGGTTGAGAACACACTAAAATCCACTTCAAACTGTAAGGGGCGTACCCACTGAGTTCAACAGCACAAAACAGTTACAAGGATATTTCATCTACTGATTTAATAAACACGACAGCAACAGGAAATTCAGGGTTGCAGAAGATTAGTTTGATTAAGTGTGTCGTTTGGAACACAAAAAGCGATGTAAATTTCAGAAACAAAATCTCCACAGTGTCTGGCCCAGGAGAATAAAGAACATAGTGCAGGTGAACATAAGCAAACACTTTAGAAATGAAGGCCACCCTGTGTAGCAGAAATAGAATTTTTTTGTAGTTGTAGCAAAACGTCCATGTACCTAATGCCTCAGGAGCTGCAGTGTGCTACTTGAAAGTGCTTTTTTTTACATGTACATTGGAATCAGTGCTTAATTTTTGAAATAGTAAATGCTGGTGCTCAAAGTTTTTCTCGGACGCTGCGGCCTGTGCTACTAAATGTCGGGATTACAAAATACCAACACTGTCTAGTCTTGTTTCCATATCAGGCCTCTTTTATTCACCACCCTACATTCCCTGCGCCTTTATCTCACTCCTACATGTTGTTTTTCATCCCTACTTTCTTCCTTTCTCACGCTTTTCCCATCATTCTCTTTCTTCTACTTTCCCCATTTCTTCTTCTCTTGTTCGGGGTCTGATGAATTAAAAATATGACCCGGTGCTCAAAAAGAGTGCCAGTGGGTCCCAGGTGTGATCACCAGCTCATATTCGTCACTGATTGGAAGACTGTTTTAACACACAGCAATATTGTTTACACAATCCTGTGCGGTCACACTTAAGTTGATTATAAAGTACCACGTGTGAGGGGTCATATAAGGCATGGATCTTTCGAAGGTCAAACTAGAGCAGCACTCAGTGTATATTTTTTATTCAAACTATCACACCATTATTCAGATTGGCTGAAATTGGGGACATTGAGAAAAATACTCATTATGTGACCGATTTCAAATTATGTGTCATTCTTGGGATTTTGGGTGTGCAATGCGTGACCAAACAGTGCAGAAAGTTGAATACTGTGCATTTGTAAAAGTCAGAAACACTGTTATTGAATGCTATTCCCAGTTCTGACCAGGAAATCTTTGAATTGGGTGCTAAAGATGCACAGGAAAATACTGTGTTTAAGAGACAATATTTTTGCCCCTGGTGATTTAACTGCCCTGTTCTAACACACACTGACAGTGAGACTGCTATCATCTACAACCCACGAGAAGAGAGCTCCAGGGTGTGAAACATATGGGAGCTCTGACCCCAGGAAAGCCTTTTCTTTCAGAGGCACACACTTTCTAGGGAATAAATAAATGCAACCTCCATGTATAGACTTTCTATTCTATTATATAAACTGCATTTTTTAAATATTTTATTTCCCACTTGGCGTTAAGAAATACAAGAGATGCCAAAGCTTCGAGCATCACTACACAGAACGAAACTACAGAAGTCAAAAACTGTGCAAAGGTAAAACCCCAAGTTTTTGGGAATGTAGTAAGAACAACCATCATATGCTGCTACAACTGGGATAACACTGTTAAACATACCCACAAGCATCTCC
The DNA here is from genome assembly GCF_964263255.1 of Lissotriton vulgaris. Lineage (NCBI taxonomy): Eukaryota > Metazoa > Chordata > Amphibia > Caudata > Salamandridae > Lissotriton > Lissotriton vulgaris. The sequence continues at coordinate 1,478,573,804 of NC_141685.1, forward strand.
TCAAATATTCTGAGATCCTCCTTCTTTGCATGGATACCCACATCACAGAATGATACCTCATAAAGGAACTTACAAAGGAACTGTGGCACCTGTTTAAGTTGTCACTCTGTGCAGTGGTAGTCAAGGGTGGGATTGAGAACAATGGTGATGGCATCACTGCAACACAGAAAGGGTGAAATACCACCCCTGGCTCCTTAATATATGCGCTCATCCTTTGATAGCTGCAGTAAGTGAAAGACAGTAGGAGTTCCTTATGCAGGCGAGTGTAACTCGTACTGCTGTTGTCATGCAGTGACTGATGCATAAGTAGGAAAGGAATGTTTAGAGGGGTGGTGCATTTCAGTGGTCAGAGCACACTACTGTTAAAGTGATAACAATGTAAGGATCAGCATTCTTTAGATCTAATATATCATTACCACCTGCTGCTGGGTTGCATAATGGTTGGTAAATGCCCTGTTCCTAATCTGCAGGTGAGGACCTATAATGGTAAAGAGGTAAAATGTTATTAGAACATTCCACCCACTAAGGGCAGAATGTTCTAAATTAAAACAAGGCGATAAAGAAGACAAAGTTAGGAAAGTTGAAGCAAAATGTCTATGCCAGACATTATTGGCCATATGCACCTCCCTTGTCTAATTAGGAAATCTCCTCATTTTAATGTTCTATGTAGTAACATTGCCTGCTGGCAGTAACAGCTGTTATTTACCCACTCCACAATCAGCCCGAGCCCACAACGAAGAGAGGGTAGTTAAAGTCTTTATTGCCCTGTAGAAACAGGTAATACATTTTTTAGTGCCCAGCTGGACCCTTTAGGCAAAAAGTGTAAAGGTCTGAGCATGGAGCAGGTTCTCTGTGGTTCTATGCACAAACTGTCATTTTGTGAACCATGCATGGGATTGCAAATGATTCTCACCAACTCCCACGCATTTGTAGGCCATCCATTTTTGCTTGGGGACCAGCAGGGTGAGGGACAAAATATATTTGTAAAAAGAGCCAGCTTATTCTAATCAATGGCACTGGCAATGGACCTACACCACTGCACAATAGGTGCACATGACTGATTCCCTCAGAATACTTCTTGAGCAGTTTTTATCAGTATTTTATTGCCCTCAAAACAAGTATTCTAATTGGCTGTCCAATCCTGAATGAAACAGTGATGTCATCATTGATGTCATTTGAGATGTCATCCGTGATGACATAAATGATGTCAAAGAACATGTCATGTGTGATGTCATGTGTAAGGTCATAAGCAGTGCATGGCAGGGATACAAGTTATACTTAGCTGTGCTAACTATAACTGGGGAATATCTGTGCCTTATTAGTTCAAAATGTTAATATTGTCAATATATTATATGCAATATGGACAAATTCACTTAACTATAGTGTTGCTTTAAACTTTGTTTTTTTCAGTGAATGTTTGATTTTTTTATGTAAAGAAACTGTAAAACTAATTACCCAAGTGCAGTCCACCTAACACTGAATATGGCCTGGGGTTTGACCAGGCCCTGTGGCCAACACCCCCCAAAGAGAACCAACCCCACACTGCACACTGCCTTCTGCCATGCACAGCGGGGGTTGGCCACACACACAGCCTGGCCCTGAGGACCCTATCCCTCAGATCCTTTTTTGATGAAGGGGTATGGTGGGCCAGGTTGTTTTGCCCTTGTCATGCCTACATCAGCATGAGAAGGGAAACAGATCAAAAGTCTGACCCAACTGCCTAAATATACAATTAATTTTGACCCCAAATTTCTCTAAAACGGATTTACTCCAAATCACGAGAAGCCCAATATGCAGACCAAGATCTAGCTTCCTGGCAAATTTGGTGTCATTCTGTTCAGCACTTTTTGTTGTAGCTTGTCTTAAAGAAGTCTATGGAAAATGCAAAGGGATTTTATGTTTTGGGACCCCCCTTTTTCCTCAGGCCACACTTGACTAATTATCTTGAAACTTTCCAGGAAGGAGCCGAGGCGGATGAACGTATGTTTTGGAAAGTTTATATCTATTCAGATCAATTCCTATGGCACAAAATAGGCTTTTTTTCAAACAATTAGACAGCGCTTTTGCAACTTTATCTGGGGTTATAAGAGAGCTAGGAGATCGCTAAAGATGTTAAAAAACCAAATTGGATCAGGCGGTCTCAATTTTCCTGATTTAAAACTTTATTTTTGGGCCTCATTTATAAGGCGTATTAGATCCTTATTAGACCCAGAGAATCTGCTTTTTTACCACCATTTACTTTTAAAAGAAGATTCTAAACAGTTTCTACTTCGTATTACAGACCCGAACTTCTACAAAAGGGTTAAATTTAAGACAGCACAGGACCTAGTAAAGATATGGAAAGATATACAAATACATTGTAAAAGCAACATATATCACACCCAACTAACATTATGGGATAATCCTGGATTACCTAACATATTTAGTGACGGGGAATCCCGAAGATGGCAATCAAAAGGAATCGAGGTACTAGGGGACTTATATACCACTCAAGGCATGATGGATTTCCGCACCTTAAAACAAATATATGGATTACTAGACACACGCGAGTTTAAATATAGGCAAATTTACGATTTTCTAGTGCGGAAGAACAAAATTAAAGTCTTATCGAGCGGGGGTATCTGGGATATCCTAAACTCAAAAAAGGAGAAATCAATAATCAGTTTGGCATATAAAATATTGACAGATATTAAGAACGAATGATAACGAAATAATAGCAAGCAAATGGAATGTGAAACTAGGAACTAATATAACAGGAAAACAGATAACCAATGCGTACACTAACATTCACCACTATGTAAGATCCTCTAGTTTACGTCTACAGCAATATAGAACCATATATATGCTATACTACACACCAGAAAAGATTTCTAAATGGGCCCCAAATAATAATCTGGGTGAAAAAACCAAGTGTCCAAAATGTTACGAATATGCAGCAGATCTAACACATATGCTATTCACATGTCCAAAACTTGGGAAGTTCTGGGAAGAAGTGGGGAAAATTTTAGTTATAAAAAACGTTACCAGCACATCAATAACAGCCCCTATGGTAATATTAGGTTTATATACTACAAATCAACCACATCCCGTATTATTATCTATCCTATTATCCTGCGCTAAATTAACTCTAGCTAGAGCTTGGGTCAGTCCTAACCCACCTAACGCCTTGGAATGGTGGTATTTAGTTAATGAAATCAACACCATGGAATGTACGTTGGCAGAACTTAGAGGCGTCAAATCATTGCAGAAATATGAGAAAATATGGGGGAAACTAGAATTGAATTGAATTAACATTAAGTCTTGACTTAAGTACATTAATGATTATTTTTTTCTAATTTTTGTTTTCCATTTTTTATTTTATTTTTGGGAGCAGATCATGTCTGTATGTGACAAACTTGTTTAATCTGAAATAATATTTGAATGTTTTTGTAACTTAATACCAGGTGAAAATAATAAAATATTTGGAAAAAAAAAAAAAAAGGAAAGTTTTGTGAAGATTCATCAAACAGGGTCAAAGTTATTTGCAAAACAAAACCCCAAAAATGTCTTTGTATGGAAAAGCAGACCTAACTATAACTATACATATATATATATATATATATATTCACAGAAAAAACCATAGGTTATAGACCATATATAGTTAGGAATTTGCATTTACAAAACCTTGAAAATTCACTGAAAAAACCATAGGTTATAGACCATATATAGTTAGGGATTAGCATTTAAAAAACCTTATTTTATTTGCACAAAACCATTGAAATTCCATATATAGTTAGTTGCACTAACTATATATCGCGGACCCGCAATCCACTGCTAATGATGTCACATATTACATCATTCATGACATGGTCAGTGACATCACTGATGACATCACTGATGACATCTCAAATGACATCACTGATGACATCACTGATGACAACACCCAGTGACTGTATGTTTCTGTAAAGTTAAAATATGTCTTACATATTGAAGAATGAGTGGATGTATAAGTGTCTGGATGAAGGATTTAGTAGGTGCATGACTGACTGTATGAGAGAATGATTAAATGTGTCTCACTGAGTGTATGGGTTAGTGATTAAAGTGTCTTAATTTGGCAATCATTATTTATGTTGTTCTGTAAACTGTTGCATGTTTAAATCAGTAGCTATATCAGTAACTATATGGGTTATTGAATGGTTGCCCAAGTATTTGTATGGGAGACTGAGTATGTGTGTGGGTGGCTGGGAGGTGTATAACTCTGTGCATAGATGTGTGAGCAGTTGATTCCCTAGGTGTATGGGTTCAAAAGTGCATGTAGAAACAGCTGTATGGACAGTTGACTGTGTGCATGAGTATATTGGTGAGTGAATGGATATCTCAGTGCTACATGTCAAAGTAAGTACATATGTAAAACACACTCCATGTGAGAGTTGACATATATAAATAACTGAACATAAGAGCCAGTGAATGTGTGAGTGGCTGTATGAATCATTGTGAACTTGTATCAAGGATTGTATAAGAGAGTAAATATGTGTTACTATATGTTTGAATAAGTAAGGTGTGTATAACTGTATAGTTGAGGAAATGGAGATGTGATTGATTCTTTGCATGACTGACTAGGTGTGTGAGTAACTCCATGGATGTGTGACAGTCTGTGAGTGCCTGTTTACACTGAGTGTATCTAAGGTTATATTAGAGTCTGAAGATGTATTATCACATAAATGATATCATCAGTGATGTAATCAGTAATGTCAAATGAGATGTCAGTGATGTCATCAGTGATGTCATTTGAGATGTCATCAGTGATGTCATCAGTGATGTCATTTGAGATGTCATCAGTGATGTCATCAGTGATGTCACTGACCATGTCATGAATGATGTAATATGTGACATCATTAGCAGTGGATTGCGGGTCCGCGATATATAGTTAGTGCAACTAACTATATATGGAATTTCAATGGTTTTGTGCAAATAAAATAAGGTTTTTTAAATGCTAATCCCTAACTATATATGGTCTATAACCTATGGTTTTTTCAGTGAATTTTCAAGGTTTTGTAAATGCAAATTCCTAACTATATATGGTCTATAACCTATGGTTTTTTCTGTGAATTTCATTGGTTTTTTAAAAGCTAATATCTATAGCTGTAAAATATATTCTTTATTAAGTGACGTATCACGTAGCCCGTGAGACGCCTCATGATGCATCGCATAACCGTGACGTATCGTCTCTGCAGCGCAAACCAAACCCAAAACGTAAGCGCGCCAGAACACGCTTAAAGATATATATATATTTTTTTAACCTTAATTAGACAAAATCCACACGTGCACATATCACAAACGTTCAAAAAACACAATATGTCGGACTCCCGTTACGCTGCCGGTTAGCTGACCAGGAAGCACCTTTACCGCGAAAAATCGCAATTTTTTTTTCTTTTGCCCCGCAGGGAACTTTAATAGCCCCCTCATCAATCCTAGGGGTTCAGGAGGGGTCTGCCTTACCCCTTTCATTCATTTACACCTTTTTTTTTTCCACCTCTTGTCTCTCGATCCTACCGAGAGACAAGATGGCGGCCGCTCCGGACTGTTTACAATGTTGACAGCCAATCAGCTACTCCTCAGACTCCCGTTACACTGCCGGTTAGCTTCCCGGTTAGTTGTCCGGTTAGCTGCCCGGTTCGCGTACCAAGACGCGTCTCTACGGCGAAAAAATCGGATTTTTTTTTTTTTTTTTTGGCCCCGCGTGGCTTTATAATATCCCCCTCATCAATCCTATGGGGTCAGAAGGGGTCTACCTTGCCCTCTTTCCTTCATTTCCCCCTTCGTTTTGGTCTCCTCTTGTCTCTCGATCCTACCGAGAGACAAGATGGCGGCCGCTCCGGACTGTTTACAATGTTGACAGCCAATTAGCTACTCCTCAGACTCCCGTTACACTGCCGGTTAGCTTCCCGGTTAGCTTCCCGGTTAGCTGCCCGGTTCGCTTACCAAGACGCGTCTCTACGGCGAAAAAATCGGATTTTTTTTTTTTGGGGCCCCGCGTGGCTCTATAATATCTCCCTCATCAATCCTAGGGGGTCAGAAGGGGTCTACCTTGCCCCCTTTCCTTCATTTCCCCCTTTGTTTTGGCCTACTCTTGTCTCTCGATCCTACCGAGAGACAAGATGGCGGCCTGTTTAGAATGTTGACAGACACCGGAGGGCCAATCAGCTTCGCATCGCAAAGTTCCGATACGCGAAAAGTTTGCTAACCGGATCGCTGCCCGGAGCGCTGTTACAGATATATATCTTGATTTAAACGTTAATTTCTCAAAATCCACTGAAGCACATATATTGAGACCTAGCAAAGGCACATCGGGCTAACAGTCCCTACAATTTTGCCAAGTTTCGTGGAAATCCATTCAGCCGTTCGGGCTAAAAGTGAGTCCAACCGCCCTATGGAAATTAACATGGGAAAAACGCGTTTTAAGACCCCCCTTTTTTCTCGGCCCCCCCTTGACGAACCCCCCCCAAATTTCCAGGAGCTGCTCAGAACCAAAATGTGCCAATTTCCCGAAAATTTCAGCCGATTCCGTCCACAAACGCCAAAGTTATTAGGCATAGAATTTTCAAAAGTTCCATAGAGAAAAAATCCTAACTATATATACCTACTGGCTATCGCCAGTAGGTAATATATATATATATATATATATATATATATATATATATATATATATATATATATATATATATATATATTACCTACTGGCGACGGCCAGGAGGTATATATAGTTAGGACCTAGTTACCATAGGAAATGCCGAACATTCTATTGGGAATAACTTTGGCGCCGTTTGAGGGATCTGCCTGTAATTTTCCTTAAATTTGCCTCGCTGCACTCCGCTCCTTCCCTGAAAGTTTCGGGGGGATTCGTCAAGCGGGGGCCGAGAAAAAAGGGGGGTCCCAAAACGTGTTAATTTCCATAGGGACATTCTGACAAGGATACAGCTCGAACGGCTGAACGGAATTACACCAGATTTGGCAAAACGGTAGGGACTGGTATGGAGCAGTGCCTTTTGTATGTTTGGTGTAAATCCTTCCAGTAGTTTATGAGAAAATTGAATGTGAAATTGAGTCCAATGCAATTTTCCATAGGAGCTTTAGACACAGGTACAGCCCGAACGGCTGAATGGAATTACTGCAAACTTGGCAAAATGGTATAGCCTGGTATGCAGAAGTGCCTTTTGTATATTTGGTCAAAATCCCTTCAGTAATTGTTGAGAAAATCGACTTTTTTCAAATTATATATCTATAGGCGGGACATGGTGCGCGCCCGTGAGCGCACCGTCCTTGCACTGTCCTTGCACGTGCGCAGACCTTAGCGTGCGTGAGCTGCATGCTGATTGGCTGCCAATGTCTGTCAACACTCCAAAACAGAAATTGTTGGCAGCCATCTTGTGCCTCTGTAGACTGAGGCACAGGAAAGCAGAAAAACAAACGTGTAGAACTCAAAAAGGGAGCAGGGTAGAAGTACCCTGACCCCCTAGGCCTGCTCAGGGGGTCCCACAAGGACCCCCCAGGCCCCCAAAATTTTTTTGGCCGGGTGCGCGAAATATAGTTAGTACAACTAACTATATAGGAGCAATTTCAATGGTTTTTTAAATGCTAATTCCTAACTATATAAGGCCTGAAACTTATGTTTTTTTCAGTGAATATATATATATGTGTATATATATATATATATATATATATATATATATATATATATATATATATATATATATATATATATTCACTGAAAAAAAACATAGGTTTCAGGCCTGATATAGTTAGGAATTAGCATTTAAAAAACCTTAGAGATTCACTGGAAAAAAACATAGGTTTTAAGGGTGTTATAGTTAGCTGGACATTTCACTCGTGCAAAGCCATTGAAATTCCTCTGATATAGTTAGTTGTACTCACTATATCTCGCACACCCACAATCCACCGCTGATGCTGTCACATATTACATCATTCATGACATGGTCTGTCACATCACTGATGACATCTCAAATGACATCACTGATGACATCACTGATGACATCATCCACCTGACAAACTGATACACCTCATCATAGCATAACCTTTCATCACTCACTGTAAAATACAGAGAACCATATTTGAATCCATTGACACACCAATACAAGTTTCTAAAAACCCACTCAGTGATTCCTAGCTCTATACACACATTTAATCACTTACCTATGGATTCACTCATACATGCAGTCAATGATCAATAGAACACTATGAAATATAGGTTTCCCTGCTCTGACTTCAATGAAGCAAAGCAGTTTGCAATGGCAGGGTGGGAGCCGCGAGGCTCCCACCCTGCCATTGCAAACAGCAGTGTCCCGGGGGCGGCACCCCGGGACAAAGCAGGACCCGGCCCTGGGGGGTGGCGGTCCCCAGGGCCATCAAGGGCTCTAGGAGGGGGGCCGCGCGGCCCCCCTCCCACATTTTTGAGAAGCCCCGGGGGTGGCGGTCCCCGGGGCTGGGAGGGCCCCGTGAGCCCCCTGCATACATTTAATTCTTGCCCCTGGGGGTGGTGGTCCCCAGGGCTGGGGGGGCCTGAGAGACCCCCACCTATTTGTTTAAAGCCCCGGGGGTAGCAGTCCCCGGGGCTGCGGGGGGCCCCGTGAGCCCCCACATACTTTGAATTCTTGTCCCGGGGGTGGCGGTCCCTGGGGCTGGGGGAACCTCAGAGCCCTCCTCTCATTTGAAAATAGCCCCGGGGGTGGCGGTCCCCAGGCCTGTGAGCCCCCGCGTACATTAAAATCGAGCCCAGGGGTGGCAGTCCCCGGGGCTCGGGGGGCCCCTGCGCCCTGCATATATTGGATTAGAGCCCCGGGTGTGGTGGTCCCTGGGGAAGTGTGGAGGGGAGTGGGACCCCCCTACACTTTTTTTCCAATAATGCCCCGGGATTTGGCCTCCCGGGGGCAAATTTACATATTTTGCGTGGGAGACCGCGTTTCTTTTCTTTTTAAAAATCGCTAGGATTCGCGGATCCTAAGCGAATCCCGTGATTTAAAAAATAATAATAATTGGGGGCCCTTGGTTTCCTTGTGGGATCCCCTGAGCAGGCCTAGGGGTTCAGGCTGTGTCTATCCTGCCCCCTTTTCGCATTTTGCGGAGTTTGTTTCTGTTTTCTTGTGCCTCGGTCCTACCCTGGTCATGTGACCTGAAAATAACACTTCATTGGTTCAGGACAGTTTTTTTTTCCTAATGATGAAAGCCCCCACCTTTTTTCCTCATTCTCACTTTGTACTTTGAGTGAAGAAGACCTGTTGATAGACCTCTGTGTACCTTTTTGGACTGAAAAATGGCTTCAGTAGCAGCAGGTGCAGGAGCATCTCAGCCACCTCCACCACCACCACCAAGAGGACCACCACAACACCACAGTGGTGGAGATGAAGAAGAGGAGGAGGAGGAGGAGGAGGAGGAGGGGAGGAGGACGTTCCTGCCAGAAGATAATACCCCATATAGGCCAAAGCAGCACATTATCTGGGAGTTTTTTTCCATCCCAAAGGACCTCAAAAAAGTGAATGCGCCAAGGGTTACTTGCCTAATCTGTGGCACTGAACTTTCAAGGGGGAACCCTAACAAGAAATACTCTTTTGGCAATAACACCATGATTCGCCACATGCAACGCCGGCATCCTAACAACTATGCTGCGGCAGAGGTGAGAGAACTGGCCAGCAACCCTCCACAATCTTCACCCAGCACCTCCAAAAGAAAGCAACCCACTCCATCAGGACCAGAGACAAGGGAGATGGTCCCAAACATACAACCCCAGTTTGGGGAATACAAAATCAGTTGTATTTTTTGTGGTAAAACAATTACCTATGGTGAGCAAAGCATAACGCTCATCAACCGTGCTGGTGACAACCACAATTGCCCCAAAAAACCTTAATTTTTTCCTGATTTTTTTTGCTCCAGTTGAGCCTTTTACAATTCCCTGTTTTTCGTTTCTTCCCATAAAAATAACAAAAAAAATATGAAATTGTTCATAAAAGCCAAAAAAAAGTACAAAATGTTCAAAAAAACAATTAAAAAATATAAAACAAAAATAAGAAAAAAAACCAGTTCTTTTTAGAACTACCTCCAATTTATAAAAAAAAGCTAAATTTTTTAAAACTCTGTCATTCTTTTTTCCCTATGGTACGCTCCCCGGTACGCTCCCCGGTGCGCGTACCGGGCGCTCCCCCCGCGCAAATCGAAAAAAAAAAATGTTTGCCCCGCGGGGCCCTTTTATGGCCCCCACATCAAACCTAGGGGGTCAGGGGGGTCTACTCTGCCCCCTTTAGGTCATTTCCCCCTTTGTTTTTGCCACCTCTTGTGTCTCTATCCTACCGAGACACAGGATGGCGGCCGCTCCGGACTGTTTGGAATGTTGACAGACACCCAAGAGCCAATCAGCTTTCCGCGCGCGAACTCGCATAGCGCGCTGGTTCGCGCCCCGGTTCGCGTAGATATATATATTTTTTTGAACCTAAATTACTCAAAATCCACTGGAGCACATATCTTGAGACATAGCAAAGGCACATCGGGCTACCAGTCCCTACAATTTTGCCAAGTTTGATGGAAATCCATTCAGCCATTCGGGCTAAAAGTGAGTTCGACCGCCCTATGGAAATTAACATGGGGAAAACACGTTTTGGAACCCCCTTTTATCTCGGCCCCCGCTTGACTAATCCCCCCCAAACTTTCAGGGAAGGAGCGGGGCGCCGCGAGACACATTTGAGGAAACTTTCAGGCAGATTGCTCAACCGGCGCCAAAGTTATTCCCAATAGAATGTTGCGAATTCCCTATACAAAATAATCCTAACTATAACTACCTACTGGCGAGACCGCAGTATATATATATATATATATATATATATATATATATATATATATATATATATATATATATATATATATATATATATATATATATATATATGCTTGGAAGGTTACAAAACTCGAACCCTGCCACTTCTGAGTATTCCTGGAGGAAACCTGTGCCACAATATGGATCTGTCCTATTTAAAACCATGTACTTAATTTGTATGGTCAAAGCGATACAAAAGGGGATGATGGACGGAGCGTTTGAGCAAATCAAAAACTCACCCCCAGTCAACTGATCTGGGCTTAATCCATCACCATTCTTTAGCTCACTCAGCCACCCCAGTTCAGACATGGCCATATGCAAATCAGTCTGACCCTGTGCCTCATGGGAACAGTCCAGCCCGAACTGCCAAGCCATGTCTTCCCTGGACCGGAAACAAGCATCCTGGGACCGGTTTTGGATTCATAATCCTCATCAGCCAGACTATCTTGAATCCAGTGGCCAAGTGAGCAAGGGACTCACGTCTGAGCATACCCTGCCAACTTAGGGCGAACAAAGCGATACAAAAGGGGATGATGGACGGAGCGTTTGAGCAAATCGAACACTCACCCCCAGTCAACTGATCTGGGTTTAATCCATCACCATTCTTTAGCTCATTCAGCCACCCCAGTTCAGACATGGCCATATGCAAATCAGTCTGACCCTGTGCCTCATGGCAACAGTCCAGCCCGAACTGCCAAGCCATGTCTTATTGGCCCACACATCTTGATCAATTTCTATCAGACTATCATTGAAGTATGTATTACCTGAATGCATTATCTCTCACTTTAACTGAATACATAGAATGCATGCATAGCAAGTATGGGCGTTGTTTTAGTCCACCCGGAGCGTTTTGCAGCCATAGATACAGTGATGCAAGAGTATTCCATCATAGGTTTTAAAGAGGCTCATTCACTCTGTAATCAGCATATGTAGCCATAAGCATTTTTACACTAGCCTGCGCTTTTCCAGCTCACTGAATTTTGTAAGACCTGATGATCCTTTTACCCAACGGAAATTTGATCTGATAGGGCGCAGCAGGATGACTGCTTCTCACTTGCACTTTTATAATCCCTGCATAAGTAGATTATCCTGCTATGGATCTAGTGCCATGAATTTGTAGGCTGGAGGGAAATAGATAATCCCTCTAGATTCTATAAAGGCAAACTGTTGATACGCAGAGAGAAGAATTATTTGTTCTCCCCATAGGCTGCTTTTACTTCGATGTGTTTTTTAAACTGGTTTAACCATTGTAATAGTGAATGTTTTTAATTGTTATGGCACAACTGCTGAAACAATGAACTAAAAGTTGAACTATAAAACCTGTACTCTCTGTTTATGAAAGTGAATCATGCAGCAGATTTTGCCATTTGCCTGAAGTGTTTTTTCAAATCTTGAATCCTAACAGGTAAAGGTCACTTCGTGAGATACAATATTGACCTATATGAAGCTATTTAAGTTAAGTTAACTCAGAAGGAAAGGCATAGAAATCTGGCTAGAGATGCAGTTCATGACTGCAGTTTTTTCTTCCACTAGCACACAAATAATAGCTGCTTGCTGCCATCCTGAAACATTCTGTGGCACTAACTGGTTCAAAGGTCTATGTTCAATCCATTTGAAAATGGAGTGTCCATGGCAACAGAGTATTGTGAAAATTCAACATCACACATAAAAGAACCAAAGTAAGGACAAAATGCGGAGATTGATAGACAAGGTCTTGGTGGAGTAGAGTGACTCGCACCAGGGATAGAACAATGTGTGCTAAATTTTGGCTGGCTGACCTGTCTGTAATAAGACAGACGTAAAACAGAGGTTAGCGAGTTGGTGCATTTCGAAAGGAATTAGCACCAAGTAAATGAGGTTAGATCCTCATTGTCCCTTTGCAAGTTTCCTTTATACAGCATCTGATGAATGCGTCTCCCTTGAAGTGTAAACAATATAGGTCACTCAGGGGGTGAGCTACATTTGGCACCATCCATGTTGGACATTGCCCAATCAACAATACTCAAGGTTGGCGGATGTCTTGATTCATATCTCTTGTGAGAATGGTGGGGGGCACTATCAAAGATCGAAGAAGCGAGATTGGATTCAGGTGTGCCTTTTTTGGCACCAGATAACCATCCCCCCACACACACACACACAATGCGGCCAAACATTTCTACACTGAAAGGACGCAGGGATGCCAGCAGAGAACGGCATGTGAGATCACCACCTGCTAGTGGCGAGCTTGAAAACAAGTCAACACGCACGCACTTATACAGAATGGGCATTTGTGCCATACTGGAGTTCTTTTGAGGTAATATTGGGTTTACCACATTCTGACACCAGTTTCGGGCACATTCCCCTATAGCAGACCTAACTACCCTTTATAGTGCAACATATACTATGTAGTCTGTTGATCAAGATTCTGCACGCCCATGAAGGTGTGTTGAGCTGGTATACATTCTATAATGGCAAAATGCATTGGGCGACATGGCTTCTTCTGGAACACCTCCCTCCATGGCTCACACAGAGAGTCACAGAACTATGTAATCATGCATGGTCAAGACATTTTCGATCCTGGTGCCCCATGACTCGGAAGCAGTGGAATCATCAAATGCAATGGTATCAGTACAGAAAATCTGTTTGATTGTTTAGTGCTATTCTATTTTTCTGAATCATCATGGGCCTCGGTGGTTTCATTCTTTTGATGGGTAATGTATTTCTTTCCCCTATAGCCTACGCAATGTCCTTCCCTCCATCTTCGCCTCAATGATTTACGTTGTGTTATGGAGTTCATCAGTGATCACTTTTATTTGTTATTCTATGATTTGTGCATTTGACTGCCCCAGGTCTTCTTTTGGGATTCGCTGTAATCCTTTTTCAAGTTACACCCATGATCCATATGGGCAATAACAAGTAGATATATCAGCATTGCTCTGTTCATGTCATTAGCCATTGGAATAACAACAGCCTTATGTGGTTCTGAGGGTATGCTGAATTTTGACCAGATGAGTTTAGACCATGTTCAGATTCAGTTTTTCAGTTGGAAATGTACTATTCTTCTAGATGAAACTTAGTCCCTCAAGTGTTAGCGTTGTTGAATTCTCTACCATTCACAGCTAACGCTGCATAAGTTCTTTATTTTGGATACTAGCCTTAGTGACGTATTTGTTTGCTATAACTTCTGATTATCCAACAAGTAGTTTTGCATATTTCCCTCAAAAGTTTACCTTCTAAATATCATACTGCTTTTTTGTCAATTTTGGGCAGGTTTGACCTGCTCAAATTTTAGAAATGAAAAGGTATTTGATGCACTCTGCAATTACCGGGTGCACTAAATACCACACGACTCTGAAGTCCAAAGTCAGCCCAAACAGCGGTTTGTGCAGGAGTTGGAAAACACCTTCCCATTCATAGGTGGGACCTTAGGCTAATAGCAGAGGTCACATTACCCAGTTTTGGGTACTCGGCATCAGTAATTAACGACTCATATTCACAGTCTTCTTGATTACAACCAAAAATACATTCAAACATGTTATCCCTAATAAAATAAAGTGCTTATTTTGCTTGCAGGGATTTGGTTACAATTCCATACTTCTCTAAATGTGTGTAGAGGAAGAGGTTTTCTCAGAATAGTTGACATGCTTGTTGACAAGCCATTGAGCTAAGATGTGGGGTTCTTGCTCTTTTTTTAAGTGTTATGATTACACAAGGGCCAATACTTAGACATTTTGCGTAATGTGCTATTTCTTATCCTTATGTTTTTCTATGTGTACTGATTCCATGTTGGGCACTCTAATCAATGGTTCATTTGAATGAGAAAACTGTTAAATAGAAAAGTTAGAAACCTCAGAATAATCCTGATTTGTATGACTACCTTTGAACAAATTCTTCTCAAATAAATCGCAGAAGACTTCTGGTACCAGTAGTAGCATTCGATTAATGGCCATCAAAGTGTCTTGCGATAAGGTTCCAGAAGGGATTCCTGATTACACAAGTTATTTTATTATTAGCATGAACATGTGATTAATACACAGTTGTTGTGGCACCAGTACCACAGCTATGTCATTAAATCAAACATCATCAGTTGATCATGCAATAATCATGCAGTAAATAAATTATCATTGGCAGTTTTCCTCGGCGGTAGCAGAACACCTCTTCCTATTTGGAAACCAATTCGTAGCTATTTGGTGTAGCTTTCTACTTACTAAGTTCTAGGCCACGTACTAGCTTCTTGGAGAGGCCTTTTCTTTTTCTCTAATTTCAGATGCCCATGATTGTGACACCAACCTCAGCATCTGCACATTCTTCCTTCATACCTTCCTTAAACATTTAAAGTTTCACTGTCCTGTTTCTGACTTCAGTCTCATCATTTCTCTTTTGCATGCATCATTGCTATCTCTTGTTGTCTGTTGTTCCTCATACAAGCTATCATTGCAAGCTTATTTTATATATTGTAACTGATCCAGCCCTTTCTGCACCTCTCCTAACCAAAATACCAAGCTGTATATGGGTTACTATGATTTAATCCTTCACAAGAGTCAATTGTATACTGTTGGGAAGATAAAAATGATTAAATACTTTACCAATAATCACCCAAAAACTTTTTGCCTAGTTCCTATTTCTATCTTAATTTGTTGAATTGTCTGTCAGGATAGAGGGTGTTAATGCTATGAGAGTTTGCAATAACCAAACTATTGCTAATGAAGCTACAAATGCACATTTTAGCATTGGAAGAGGCCATGTTTTCAGCGGACAAATCTGCTGCCTACCAAACTGAGTTGCCCATGTGCACTGAAGAAACATACAGTCTACCTCAAATGCCATGAAGAGACCTGGGCAACATCAGAAAGTCCTGAACATTTAACATGGATATAACAGAACTGGTTCTGATCAAATGTTGAACATCGTACTTTTACCTGTTTAGATCCAGACCATCTTTCCTGTTTGGCTACAAACTATGGAAGCCTACTACAAACAGATATGGTGTCAGGGTATATCCTGCCGCATCTACTACCAATGTTTGCAGGGTCCTAATACAAAAGCATACAGTTTGCAAAATAGTCAATGGCCACCTCCCGAAACCAGCCACCCACAATTGGTTTCAAATACAATACATAAGCAGAAAAGGTGCAAGAGGCATTGAATCCAAGGCAAAGTATCATGGGGTTCAAGTCGCACACAAGAAGAAGACTGCGATGACAGAAAAAGTAGTTCTATTTTAGGTTCTTTTTATTCAACATGTTAAAACACAGCAGCCAACACGTTTCACCCACACGGGCTTCTTCAGGGCAAAAGTAATTGGACCACACAGTTCATAGTAAGAGTGGGGATATTCCTCCGGGGGTTGTCCCAGGTCAATCCACCATGAAATTACAATGTCATTAATGACACAACGAAACCTGTAAAGGTATTTAACACCTTGGCTGCTAGGTGTTTTCCCCTCCTATTCTGACTTATCGTCAAGTCCATTGATCATGACGAGCTCAGCTCGTCATCAGCACAGCTCAACCGTGCATCATGACGAGCTCAGCTCGTCATGAGCATCGAAAGGGTTAATCCTTGAGATATTCAATCCGAGAAATTCCGCGGTAACCAACCTCTATCAGGACCAATGTAAATTACCATGGTCACTCGTGGGCGTTCAGACAAAGAACATGAGATAATTCTATCTATGGCCCACCGTAGTGGCTGTTCCCTCCATAGAGCAGTATAAGTGTGGTGTAACGCAATCAATCGCAATTGCAAGCCTTTTCAAAGCGGCCCTCCAAGATAGAAATCGTTTGTCGAGTATGGAAGCCCTCACTTTCCTACAAAAAAAGGCATCCCTTTTGATGCAGGCTCATCATTAATAGCCCTAGGAAATAACATAGCACATCATCACTGTCTACCACCTCGGCCTAACTCAGGCATTCCGAAATACTGGTTTTCTGCCATCCTCACTATCTAGGTTATTGGACTAATGTTAATGTTATGTGTCTCCAAAGACTCTACAAGGTAGAGCCTAGAACTATACCCATTACTCAATTTCTAGGTCTCACTTACCAGTTAGTGCAAGCTATCTGGTTGTGAAAGACGTTTTTAGAACTTACAGTACGCTTATAGACCACTCATTGCTTACAATTGTTTGACGTTATTGTCACTGTCCTTTGCTTGCTTCTTATTCTATTGCATGCCTTTCTCTTCTTGTGTTTGTCCATTCTATGCAGCAAGGACCTTTGACTGGGTGACTTGTACCCTTCTGCTGCTCACATTTAGTGAACTACTGTTTTTTTTTTCTTTTTCATTCAACACTCAGAGAGTGCATGGCTTTTCTAGCTTTCTCCCCTTAAAATACTACCTGAATTCAAATAGCAAGCAGAGAGATAAGGATGTCTTTAAGTGGCGACTAGGGTTCCAAAAGACAGGCTACCTAAACGACTTGGGAGAACAAGAGAGCTTTATGCCAGAGGTACAGGACTCAAGATGTATCTTGTAGACACTAGAAGCCAGTGGAGAGACTGTGGATGGCGAGTGATAATAGTTTGTTTTTTTGAGGCGATAAATCAAGCAAGCAGCTATATTTTGATTATGCTGCAGAAGACTGCAAGACCATAAGCTGGAATGCTAATATATAGGCTGTTGTTTTATTTCTTGCCTGGTACCAAACAATAGCTGATTGATGAGCCCTAATCAGGGAGAAAACAGTATTGGGTTGCTTGTGTTCAGGTCCTTGAAGGATCTGGCTTGACAGTACGGGCTGAGCTGTTCCATTGGAGCAGGGTCAAGACATTTGCATATGGCTGGGTCCAAACTGAGATGGCGTGGTGAGTAAAAGAACAATGGGTTGAGCTGCTTCTCCAAGTAATTGCCAGTGGTTAGACAAATTGCAAGCATTCCTTCCATCACCTTTGTGTATGTGCTCCAAAGAACGTGACCTTCTTGGGACCCATCTGGCCTCACACCATCATGCCACATCTT
This sequence comes from Lissotriton vulgaris, assembly GCF_964263255.1. NCBI lineage: Eukaryota > Metazoa > Chordata > Amphibia > Caudata > Salamandridae > Lissotriton > Lissotriton vulgaris. Next base: position 1,478,591,601 of record NC_141685.1, read on the forward strand.
CCTTTATTATCCAACTTGATCTGAATACCAGATAATTTCTTCTTCAACACATCTGTACTTTAAATATTTCATGTAGACCATTCTTCGCCTTGAATCCTGTTCTCTTACTCTGAAGCAAATCAAATGACATGTTGGGATAATCATGGAATGTGATAGCATTAGCTTCCATGTCTTTAATTAAATCAGAAATTTCTATCCACTGACTCATGCAAAACTGTAATTTAAGGTAAGACTGATAGGCTAATATGATACATGATAATAGCCTTACATTTATACCATTTGCCACATTTTCACAGCTGTGGCCCCTCCATTAGGGCAGAGGAGCACAGCCCCCCCGTACCGCCGCCACCCTAAAAAAAACAATAATAAAACAGGTTTTTGAAACCGTTTCATTATTGTTTTATTTTAATCCCCTGGATCCACCTTCTGGACTCTGATGAGTCTAGGGGGCTGGTCCAGAAGGATGACACTGCTGGAAGGGGAGGGGTAGTGCACTCTCTTCACTGTGCATGACGGTTTGGCCAGCCGTCTCAGGCGCAGCGAAGCTCTCTCGAGCCCAGCTGCATTGCTGGCGCCGGAGAGGGTAAACATCGTTTACCACGAAGTTTTTACAACGCAGTACCTTTAGCACGCATCCCTTACAACGCAAGTCGTTACCACGACTTGCGCTGGAGGGCGCTAAAGGATTACAAATAGTAAATTTACTATCCCAACACCTTCCCTATGGTCCACGGGGACTGGTGGAAGAATAGTAAATTATACTATTCGAAATCCGCACCCCCAACGCAAGTCGTGGTAACGACTTGCGTTGTAAGGGATGCGCGGTAAAGGGATGCGTTGTGACGGTACGCGTTGTACCGCCATACATCCGCCGGAGAGAGCAGGAATAGGCTCCTAGTCTGCCTGGGAGCGCAGGTTGCCAGCACTCAGGCCAATCCTGAGGCTGCTTTCATGCAGCATCAGGATTGGCTGCAGATCCGTCTGGGAGCATGTCCCCAGGAGAAGGAAGAGCGCGATGCAGTGGGCGGCGGTGGCATTGGCGGCGCTCAGGTAAGTTTGTTTTCGTTTTCTTTTTTGTCCCCGATCCCCCCCTCCCTCCTCTGACCCGCCCTGGTACTTTGGCAGGGGACGGGCTACTATTGAATATTAACACTGACATCGACAAGGTCATAACTTTTACTAATGGTTTTTAGGATACGAGTCTTCTGATTATAGTAGTAGGAGTATTGTTAATAACATTAGCAATATCTATGCTACTTCTACTAATGCTGATAATATATTAATAATAATAATCTAAACAACATTACTGGTATTTTTATTGGTATTAGTATTATTCAACCAAACAACACCAATATTAATAATCATCATCAGGATAACAAAAATAACGATAATAATAATACATTGTTTTTCATAAGGTGAGTCACAGTTTATATCCATTCAAAGTCTTCTGAGCTTGCAAGTAAACATGCTCTGGGTAGTATGTGCCTCTAAAATAGAAGCACACCTAATAAAACATGTGTCAACTTATGTTTCATTTCACACGATGTTTACACTAATATAAGTAACTGCAACATGTATCCATGTCCAGGGCATCAACAGTACTCACAGTCAGTTTCCATAATCTGTCAGTGAAATAAAAAAAACATCCAATGAGAATTAAAATGAGCCCACTTTTTTGCCTCCATGTCATTTCTCATCTGTTTGTAAACTGTAGTTTCCCCTCCATATCGATGGCAGATCCTGCTGTTAGTCTGCCGCTGGTGGGCGTCACGCTGTTTTGCCGCGTAAAGCTTCGGCTTTGACAAGAACAAGACAACAGGTTGGAAAATAAACCCGTGCAGGACAGGTTTTCTTGATCGAGACAGTTAATGGCGCCTGCTTTCTTGTTTGTATCGATGCTTGGCGATCGAAAGAGAGATCGGTGCTGTGAGCGGAACAGACCGTGCAATACTCTGCTAACAACAACTAAAATGTTCTTTCCAATCAGACACATGAAACCACCCTGGATCTAGCAGGCGAACAATTTACACCTAATCGCTGGCCTCTCATGAACCCTGAAATGATGCAAAAAGTGGTCACAAAGCGACACAGAACTCAACTATATCATAAACACCAACCAATCCATACTCCACTCCAAACCTGAAACCACTAAAGGAACAAACAATGGCTGCCACAAGCTACTACACAAACAACAACAGATATTTTGCTCCTTACTAAATCTCCTTGCTTCTCCATCTTGGATACACTGGATCTGCATATTTTCAGAAACCATCTCATGTCAGTGTCTTGTCAAGTTATACTGAGGCTTAAACCTTGTGTAGGAGGATGAAGCCAAAGCGTGTGCTAAATAACCTTCTGCACCTCATTTAACCGGTCCTGTTCAGTTAACCAGGGCTACCCCTTCCCTTGTTCAAATGCACACGATGCTTCTTATGCAGTGGCATAGCTAGAGCTTTGGCCGCCTGGGGCGGTCCCTGTGTTTGCTGTCCAGTGACGGCAGGTCCAGGTATGAGCAGGGGAGGGCGGGAGTCAACAGAGAACAAAAGAAGCAAACTTACCTTGCACTCACCCCCGCCCCCCAAAAAAGATTACCCCCTCAGCTCTGCCAATGTTCTTATGGACCTTCTCAGAACCAAGAGTACTTACTCAAAATCTTTCCTGGAAGGCACACAAACCTACCGGTGCAAAACAGTAAACAAACACCAATTTGATACAGAATGCCTCTCACTAAGACAATAAGAAAAACTTGGATGGGAATAAAAAACCTAAATATCAATGGGTCAAAAACCAAGGTGGTATCATTAGGCTCCCTGCGCTTTCACGACAAATGAAATACATTATGAATCCCTATATCCATTTTGATGACACAATTCCCATGAAAGATAAGGTTAGAAATCTAGAATATAAGAAACTGAATTCAGCTTCAAGTCACAAGTAAGGGCTGTAGTCAAGTTTGCCTACTCCAAAATGAAACTACTAAAACGTACGCTTTCTCCCAATTCTTTGGTATTAAGCTCTTTAGTCAACTCTAGCTTAGATTATGAAAAGCTCTGTACACACAACTATCAATATACTATATACAGAAATACAAAATTGTGACTATTCACCTTATCTGCAGGCTTCCTAAACACCAGTCAATGCACAACCCAGAAACGTGCAGAGGCTCCCTGTAAAGCCCAGTCCCAATTAAAAAATCCCATGCCTTACCGTAGAAAGACCAATTTCCTTTTTAATTATGTAACCTCCTCCCCAGTCCAGATACATGCAAATGATCACAACCACACACGGAGTTTGGTATTACACGCCATTATTCCTCAGCGTGTGGCCATTAAATGAACACTCTACATCATTAATTCTATCACCCACAACCACGCACTTATTTCACAGGTCTACGGAATCCATTGGGAACAAAAAGGTCCCATCATCTCTAACTCACAAGACACTACAACTTACAGGAAAAAAACACATATCTACCAGCATGCCCACTTCACTCCACCAAAACCACCATTCTAGTCATTCCCAGATCCAAAGCCAAATCAAAAGAAAGCAGACAGTTGTAATTGTCATCTTTTGGATGACCTCATGCTAACATAAACAAGACCAATACCCTCATGGATTTAGGGAAAAAATAAAAACTCACCTCGTCAGCCATACCTACTCATGAGTACAGCTACAGGAAATAATCAAACATTCTAAACCAGGCTCATGTAATAGACTCTTGATTCACCTGAGACCACCTGATAATCTCTCACACCCAAGAACTAAGAACGCGTCACTGACTAGCACGACTTGGATACTCCACAGTGGCAAAGACAATGTCCACGACAGTCACATTAAGGGCATACTCCAGGCAACCATTCAGTATTGTCTGCTCATGCAGACAAAGTGCTGCAATGTAATTATGCATTATGAAATTATGTCATATCATGGTATAATGCAATATAAAGTTAATTATTTTTACACCCCAGAGTCCTTTGAAAATCTGCTTTTGCTTGAATCATCTCATTATCTATGTTTCTCTTACTCTCACTCTCCTGAGAGAGAGAGAGAGAGAGAGAGAGAGAAGGGGGAAGTCTGACAGAAGAAACATTCGAAGTGTGCAGTGCACACTTTACAATGTAAACAAACAAAATAATCATAAGTGTAAACATGGAGGCATGTGAAAATGGAGTCAAGCATGATCCTGAGGGCAGGGATACACAAATAAATATATAGGGCTTTATTTAGCCATAGCTTTTGCACCCATGCCACTAATGGCATGATGCTGACCCACTTTCAGGTTTGCTTAGGGAAGTGGTGCTGGAAGTGGTAAGGAAAACAAAATATACCAGGCAGGAGGATGGGATAATGGTCTATTTTATTAAAAGTGAATGACCACAGTGCACAACAAAAGGAAAGTTTCCAAGAACTATAAAAAGTGATGTTATTGTAACCCAGCATTTTGCTACTAAATTTAAGAACCACAGGTTGCTGAAAGTCAGAGTCAATCTAAAAGGGCTTCTATAGTGCGCTTGCAGGTTACACACATCTCCTTATTTATTTTCATTTATTTATAGATTTTTATCCAGCAGGCACTAGGCCATAGAGCATCAGAGCAGTTTACACAACAAAGCATAACGTGTACAGATAACAGGCAGCAGAGAGGAGACTGTAGGAAAGCATGCTAACAGCTTTAAGAAAGGCAGGTCTACAGACTTGTGAGCTACAGTCTAATGTGAGAGAAAATAGGTATGTGTTGAGGGACATGCAATTTAAGTCAAATCGGACATTAGTACCCAATCTAATACAGGTCTGGAAGCAAGCATAGACAACAGAAAGCAGAGTGGGACAAGTGGCTATCATAAACCAGTATCAGAAGAATAATCATGCTTTACAACATGGGAGAACTTGCACACAGTCAATACCTAAGCACAGCTACACCCAATGAGAAGGAGTGGTTAATACACAGGCTTATTAAAAGTAATCAGGTATGCTACACAGCGTCCAATCAATCTAGATGGGGGTTGCATTTGGAACACCTCACTTGAGGTATCAACTCATGGACTGGTATATCAGCTGGAAGCCATTCAGAAGTTGTGGATGGAGGGGACTGATTCCCATGTGAATGGAGGAAATGGCAAGAGGAATTTCAGAATAAGTAAGACTTTTGTATGATAATTAGCACTTTTTATAGAGTGGTATATGAAGCAAGACATAGGTAGATTGATCTGAAGGCATGTATCTCAAGCAGACCATTCGGGATCGTGCTTTTTAAGAAGGCCGGATGGATAACTTTGTGCATCTTTTCCACAGAGCATACACAGGCTGAAAGTGGAAGTGATTTTAAGATAATTGTTCCATACATTATGGCCAAATAGCTCTTGATTCCCAAAACATATTCCATATCTTAGTTCCGGCTCCTTTCCTTTTTAAATTTGATGAGGCTAGCGTACCTAGCTTGCTGATCGTTATTTAAAAAAAGCTTCAGGTGGCAGGAGAAGCTCTAGCCTTGCAGCCTTGTAGGTTGGCAGTCTGAGCAGGGACACCCCCAGGTGCTGAAGCTAGAGTGATCTCCTGCTCTGGGCGTGATGACATGACTACTACATCCTCTGCATTAGAATGGCTGTGCGAAGGACATAGAAGTTGCGTCCTCTGCACTTAAGAGGGAAACTGTGTAATTTGTAGTCCCGGGCGGAGGATTCAACTTCGCCGGTGGAATCGGATGCATTTTGGTAAGTCTGTGTTATTCCTGATTAATAAGAAATTGTGCCGCTCTGCCATTGGAATTCAATTATGTAGTGGCTTCTAAAGTGTACATACCACTACATAACACTCATGCCCTGGCATACCCTGCAGTGATTAACTTTTAATCAGTGCATAGCATGCAAGGGCACATAGTGGTACTTGGCTGCGCTATTTTCATAGCGCAAAATGCACCCTCACATCCACTTTTTGGCACAAGAGTACATTTTATGCAGTGAAAATAGTGTCAAAGCCACTCTGCCCCGTTGCTGAATTCTGTGGAATCTGGCAGAATTTTAATGCAATTCCTCATGATTCTGCAGATTCAAACTCCGTCAATTCTGCTTGCTCACTCTTAGTAGTTTGCAGTTCTTTGCTTAATTCATAAATGCCTGGCCAGGAACTTGAGTTGTCTAATTACCCGTTGTCTTGAATGATCTTTATATCTAAAGCCATATTTGGAGTGCACAGCTTCAGCAGAGCTCTGGACACAAAGGAACGAAGGGCCAGGGCCGGTCCTAGGATTTGCGAGGCCCTGGGCTAAAAAAAAATGTGCAAGGCCCCTCTAAGTTGCCCCTTTCAAGGAGACCATCCACAGACACTGCGGGAGGTCCATTGTGCAGCATGTTTGCGCCCCTACCGTTTTAACTTTTAGCACACAAGCAATTCTATCACCTTCGGTCTGATAGGTGTGGGAATTGCTTGTGGGCTAAAACGTAAAACTGTGGGTGTGCAAAAATGCTTTACAATGGGCGTCCCGCAGTGTCTCCTTGCAATAGGGACAAGAGGAGGCGTCTTCCTCCCCTAGGATTCTAGACACAATCCCTGAGAGGCCCGGGGAGGGGGCCCCCTCCCATGGACCATAATTGCAAGGAGACACCTTTCTTCAAAGTGGATCGCCAGGGAAGCAACAGGACACACCAACAGTACGGGGCCCCATGCTGGTAGGCTGAGCGTGAGGCCCTGGGCAGCTGCCCACACTGCCCATACCTAGCGCCGGCCCTGCGAAGGGCTACATGAGAGAATGGGTGCATTTGTGCACATTTATAGCTTTCTTACATGCTGGCTTGAAAACCCGCTGAAATATATTCGAGGTTTTTGCCAAACAATGGCCAGCGTGGGAGGAGCTTCAGAGCTCTTTGCAGAGAAGATTGCATACAGAGAGTATGCAGAAATAAGTATGGTAGGGCTAGGCATCAGGACATTTTTTTATATACCTTCAATAGGTTTGGTGGCTTTCTTCATGTTTGCTCTTGCATTTTTTATCATAAAATTTGAGGCCCAGATTGAGTGCTTAGTACCATTGGGAAAGTAGCGAATACTTTTTGGTGTTCACCACATTTCCAATATCCACTTACGGTCTCTGTCTTTGGAGCACACACCTTAATTCCCCCAACATTAAACTTAGTACTGTGGGGCATTCTGCTATACACATGGATGTTGTTCTGCAGTATTAAGTGGTATTCGCAGTAAAAAAGAAAAATAAGCAGAAATCCCTGGTTCCGTGAATCAATATTTCATGTTTGTGACAACAAGTTCAGCATCTTAATCTCTAAAGGTTATTCTTGAGACCACAAATAATTTAGGGAACGGCGCCTAGAAATGTACAAAGTTTTTTGTCTACGTGACAGATCTTAGATTCTATCCCAGGATTTACCCAGCATGAATGCTTTGCTAAATGGAATAACTGCAAAAAGAAGGGAGACATTTCAAATAGTTTTTTTTAGATCTTAGTCTATGAAAGCATCCAGGACGTGGTTAATATTCAGCTGATATGAAATAGTACAGTGGAAACCGAAGCAATAAGTCAACTTACAAACAAGGACAGTTTTTATGTTCATTGACAATCCCTAGGTAGCGGGTGACCAACCATGGAGGACAATGGTTTAATGTTTCATCTGTTCATATGAGTCGGGCACAATTTCCATCTACATTCATCGGATCCCTGCCTATTCTGAATGGCAGTGTACCCAAACTGTCTTCCACTTTATTCTTAAATTATTGGTACCAGTACTGTCCTGGCTCTGTCCCAAGATCCTTTGATTTCATTCTAGTTTTGGTTCCTTTTTATCTGCAGGGAGGATGTTCATTGAATTCATTAATGTTTGGTGAAAATATATTTTCTGACTTAATTGTTTCTAAACCTCTTTAGATGCAAAATCATTTTTCTAATGTATTTTTAGCTTTTTATATCTTGCAAACCGAGCTCCAGTGGGCATGGGGGGCTTTACTAAATTAGTAGGCTGTGCAAGAGTAGACTACAGTAGAATACAGCGGTATATGTAAAATATCAACTCTTTGCATATATTAAGATCAGGCATTAGAGCCCTATTGATGCTGTCCATATAAGACATCACTTCTTAGTCTTCACCATGTACAGTCTCATATGTTCGCCTCCTCTTCTTGTGCTATGTTTGTTGTAAATCACTTTTGAAATTCTAATGCCGCTATAATAGTAACCAGAAAAAAATTGCATCAAAATCATATTGTTTGGAAAACATTTTTCATATTTCACTCTGTTGACAAATCATTTCACACTGTAGAGAACTGTGGCAGCATTTCAGCACAGAAATCATCAGTCAAGCACAACTTACTTGCGAAAATACAGTCTAGCATCTTCAGATTTGCGGTGGGCGGAATGTTGCTACTGTCGCTAAATTGCAGAGGAACCTACATATTGTATGCCTGTTTGCAGAACTCTGCAGAATCTCGCAGACTTTTTATATAACTCTGTGGAATTCAAAGGAGTGAAACTACATGAATTCCCCCCACCCCTACTTCAGATGCAGTGATACTCATACAACCTTCTTTTAAAATGCGGAGTCCTGTAATAATTGAATTAATTCCTTTAAATGAAGTTTCCAGTAGAGTATTTATACATAAACTCAGAAGTAAAAATAGTTGCTGCTAAAGGCACAGGAGCTCCCAATAAACTGTATTACAAATTAACTTAAACAGTACATTCCAGAGCAGAATGAGATAGCAGCCAATGATCAGATCCAACTACATAACATCATAGGTATTCCACAGTAAAACACAGAATGAAGATGCCGTGAGGCCTTATTTTATGTGTAAAGTGGTAGGGACATAGCCAATGAGAGGGGGATGCCACATGCCCTGGTGAAGCTGGCTCGAGCTCACAGGGGCAGAAACAAAGAGACGCAGGAGAAGAATGTCAGAAACACACAACAGTGGAATGCACACAGGTGGAGGGAGGAGCAAGCACAAAGATTCTAAAAATGCTTCTTCAAACAAGTTGATGGGAAATCAAGAATTCATTTGTGAGGTCTTTAATCCTAATGACAATCCAAGGAGGAGGTTTGTGTTGTAAGCAAAACATCTAACATGCGCATGAAAAACCAAACACAAAGTTATTTCAAAACCTAGCTAAGTACTTAACATGATTCTCAGTTTAATTGAAAGGACTGAACCATTATGGTCCTGTGAAAATGGCTTCTAGAAAAATATATACAAAGAGCATAAGACACAAATAAATGCATTCAGGGGCACAGACACAGGTAACAACAGACGCTCTCAGCTTGCTCTTCATTACGTTTCTATGGGGAACAGCGTGTACAACGCAACTTTTACCACGCAGTACCTTTACCACGCAACTTTTACAATGCAAGTCGTCACAACGACTTGCGCTGGGGGCACTGTAGGATAGGGAATAGTTTAATTTACTATCCAAAACCTTCCCTACTATCCACGAGGAATGGAGTTGGAATAGTAAATTAAACTATTCACTATCCATCGCCCCCCAATGCAAGTCGTTGTAACGACTGCGTTGTAAAACCTGCGTGGTAAAGGCATGCATTGTAAAAGCATGCGTAGTAACGACATACATCCTGTTTCTATCTTTCGCACTAATGCACTTTAATTCTTGAAAGGCAACAAACTTCAAAAGTTTCACTTTGCTGGCAAGAGAGGGTAGGGTAGTGCCCTTTTTAACTCCTCCTGAATCGCACTGCTAAATCATGCATTATTGCACTGTTCCCCAGAAATGTAAAAAACGTTTAAAATTCACTTTATTGATGAGGGGCGGGCAGGACCAATCTTAATAATTGTATGAAAACTGTGTAAAAAATGTTTTCAACTATGAACAACCACTTATCCTGATAACTAGACATCTTGGACATGTTCAGCCCCATTTTGCCCATATTAAAAATTAGAGTCACCATTTTAGGTTGGCGCTCTGTTTGTTCAGTTCCGGCCCACTAGTTAATTCGTTCCAGGACGCGGACCATGAGAGCACCTCTGGTGCACCAAAGGCAAGCCCTTCTGTAACTGTCCGGCCGGAGCCAGGGGCCAGAACCTCTGCCCGTTTGCCGACAACGTAGATCATTTTCTCTCTAGCTCAACTCCATCTACTAAATTGATCTACAAGTAAGCTTGGAGAGCACTTGATCAGGTCTGATGATGCCTACCTGATTTTTGATAGCTGAAAATGGGATGTAGGAAACTTCAATTCATCAACTAATAACTTCATACAACCCCCCTCGATCAAGAGCTATTGCAAGTGGCAGATGTTGCTGCTGCATTGCAGGTCACTGGCAGAACACAGCTTGGAACTGTTCTTACTACTGGACGTTAAGCAACCAGAAGTAATATTAATTACTGGGACATGGTTAAGAGAAGATTCAATGCTGGATATGGGAATGTCTCTCCAATAAAGTAATGCTATTGCAAGGTGCGACACAAACAAAACTTCCAGTCAACTAAATGCTTGTTGGAGACAGGCAACAAACTGGATGCCCGCCAGCTATTTAAAACTGAACAGGGAAAATACTGAGGTTTTAGATGTATGGAACAATCTCTCCTGCGGTATGGAATTTAACCGGCCTGATTGCCTCAGCCCACTTCCTTCACCCTCCTCTACAGTCAAGAGCTTTGGATTTTGGTTCGATGATAGACTATCCATGGATGTTCAGACTAAGAAACTGTTTGCATGCTGTTTTGGAATTGGCAAGACCCTTAGAAAACTGCTACGTTGGATCAGTGCCCCACTGCCTAGAGTTGTTGTGCAAGGACTGGTCAACTCACGTTTAGACAACTGTAACTCGCTTTACCTAGGCAGCCCCAAGTACATGACAAGATGACTTCAAGTAGTCCAGAATTCCACCACGCAGGTTTGCTACAAAGTTCCTAAGCACCGGCCAGCTGCATTAGCATTAGCAGCCTTGCAATGGTTACCACTGCAGAAGAGAATTCAGTTCAAAACACTCACAACAAACATTTTGGGAAACTTTAATCTAAATAAGCTCAAATGGTGTCAGTGAATCCATGCAACAAAATGTCTCCAGAAGGCTTTCCTATGTTCATTCAAGTGATATATAGATATTTCATATTGTTCAGGCTAAAATTCGAATTAATATAGAGGCAGGGGGTAGATATATCCTCAGCATGTGCACTGCTGGCTGATTATAAAGAAGCCAGAATGCAATCCCGGTCATTAAATTTCCTTTTTTAAGGCTGCGTTACTTGGAGTTGCTTGTGAGGTGGAGAGAGCGTGGTATGACATTATCAGCAATGACATTTAAAGAGATGCTAGGAGTGGAGAATATGGCAAGATAAAGCAAAAGACTAAGATGTCCTTTCTTTCACACGTTATTACAGGTTCCATGGTGTCCCAACATTCCAAGGGGCAGCCATCAAGGGGCATCCTATTCAGCCAAAGACCAATGAATATCTTAAAATGTAGGAGACTTAAGAGCCCATCATCCCATACTGCAGGTGGATCTGGTCATTTTGAGTGCCGTCACTGCATCTCTATAGAGAGCCCTCTCCTCCTTTCTGATCTCGCTGCTTCGTCAGGGCCTCGTGTTCCTCCCCGCAATGACTTCTGTCAGGGATCTTACTATTGGGGCATCTGGGTGGAAGCTCACACACACACAATATAAACAAAACAGATGCAAGGCAAAATGCAAATCATGACAGAGTCAGGAGAGAAATTGCAATCTAAGAGGCTCACACACAGTGTACCAGCAAGTGTACCCTCTTCAGTCTCAAGTCAGAGAAGGAAAGAAAGCCACACTATGTACCCCAAGTGGAGTGGGGCCACAGAACCTGTGCAACTATATGTTTATGAAGTCCACTTCAAAGAGAACTAGAGGGATGTTAAGACCGTTGGTGCCCTGGACTTTGCTGCCATGTTCTGCAACCTTTGAACTTCCAGTCCACCTCTCTGAGTCACAAGATGGCCACTAAAGAGCTTGCCGTTGAATCCTCATCACCTTCTCACTAGCCATCCAGTAGTCTGTTCAGTGCTGCTTCTCTCTCTTCTCTTACTCCTACCCACCCGTAACAACGTCATTGTCCACAGTTACTGTCCTGCATGTACTCCGCCTCTCTGTGCACATTTCGGTCCAAAGGTTTCACAAGATATACTGTTTCTCCACCTGGGCCAATACACCACAGAATTATCGCTTTCAGGTCACTATGATTTTACTTTTTTTCCTCGTCGTTTTATATAGCGCAAACTTGACCCGAAGGTATTAGGTATCAGAGCACCTAACATGAGCACCATTTCAGTTACACAAGGACACATTGATTTTGTTAGGCACAGGGAGAGTAAGTCATATGCCCAGAATCACAGGATGTTCAGCGTCAATGACGAGACTCAAACCCACTTCTCCAGATTTGAGATTGACCGCCCTAACCGTTGCACTAGCCGTTAGGCCACATCCTATCCCCTTTTTCTCTGTGCGATTTTAACTTTTCTCCTAGACATGAAACTTCTGGGCAGCCACACTCTTTTCCTCATCATGGTGTTAGTAGATCCATTACCATTTCATTGCGCCGGAACGCCTCCTAAAAGTGGCTGAGTGAAATCTACAAGATTTCACTCAGTCACTTTTAGGCCAATGCTGCGTCAAAACCCTGCGCCTGCTTGCAGCAGGCGTAAGGCTTGACGCAGCATTGGACAGATAGGGCACCCCCGAGCCTTGCTGGAGCTGCGTCACGCTTGCGACACAACTCCAGCAATGCGCCGCCTTTACGGCACAAATGCGTCACGCATCTGTGCCGTTTTTGCCCCATGGTGCGCCGCATTGAAAATGCGGCTCACCATGGGTGGCGGAGCTGCGGCGCACAATAACTGGCGCATTTCTGGGGATGCGCCAGTTATTGTAAATCTGCCTCGAAGTGTTAGGGCCCAAAGTTTAATCAGAAGCCACAACCGGCTTGACTAAACATTGGAGTGCTGAATTGAGAGGCAGAATACTCTTGATTCCACCTCATGCCTCTTTCATCATCAACAGACACTTTATGACCTTTATCTCACTTTTGCACTTTCTTTTCTTCCCCGCATTCTACATTTGCCACAGTCCTGTCTTTCTTCCACTTAGCGACTTTTTTTTCTCTCTTGTCAAAGTCTACTTTGGGAAAATAAGTCCTGTCCCAAACAATGACTGCTGGTGTGCTCCACGTGCAAACACCACCTCAAATTAAGCACTCACCAGGGTTCAGGATACTTACACCAACTCTGACCCTCGACACAAGTATCATTCTTCCTGAGGGCACCGTTGGCACACGTCTTGCTGGAAGCACAACAGAGGCATTCCGTGATGTCAACAAAGCAAGAAAAACGTTGCATGTCACTAACGAGTCTTAGTGTCTTTATAAATAAATCATACTTCGGGTCAACTATTGAAACGGACTTGAAATCCACTACCGCATGTTGTACCTCGATTATATATATGGTGCTGTTTTCCTGCAGGAAGATGGAATTCATTAAACTAGGATAACCCCTAATATTTTGTACTTTTGCTGCATTGGACACAAATAATTTACGATACTTTTCCCATATCTAGCGCACAACTTGCCGGCAGACCTAGCACTCTTTTCGTTTTCATGCCGGCCGTTTCAGCACTCCTTTCTATTTCCGCTCGCCCCAAGGGAAGTAAGAGAGTAAACGGATAAAATAAACATGCACCAGACAGCAAAGCTGCGCACTTTCCTCCGCGCGCTCTGCTTTCAGATGGCTTGACCAATGAACCTTCGAGTTGCGTGTGACCGCAGAGTACCTGCGTCGGCGCGGCGTCTCTTCCCGCCACCCAAACGGAGTTGCACTCCTTGTACTCTGCCGACAGAATGGGTTTTAGTTACCATAGCAACGCAAAGAAAAACAGATCCCATTCCCTTGAATGTATAATCAAGTAGGTTCTTAGCTTTGGTAATGAATACATAGCTGCTTGCTCTTCCGGCCCTCCATTTGTAAATGTAAATGTACAGGTATTTATATAGCGCAAACCACCCACATCGCAGGCATCTAAGCGCTTGCTTAGGGAACCCGTCCTGGTATTCCCCTGTGAGATAACCCCGGCAGGGTATCCACAAGGTGAAAGCCAGGCATCCCGCCGCGAGGGGCCGTTGTGGAGATTAAGCAAGCTATTGCCCAGAGTCGCAGAGTGTGAACCCGTGAGTCGAGTAGGCACCGGAGCGAGAATTATCGAGTCCGTGGAATTATTGAGCCCAAGCCCCGTCGAGGCGGGGAATTGAACCCTGGTCCAGGGCCGATCTCAGCTTCCGGGTCTGCCGCCTCTAACCCCTGAGCCACACTTCTCCATTTCACTTTCAGGTGAGGTGCACTCTTTATTTACCTGGCGGGGGGAATGCGATTCTCACCCTGGCACACCTGATGATCTGGTGAGATCCGTTCAAAGGCGGATTTAACACAAGATTGCGCGTGTAATGCTGTATCTAGTCGTCATCAGCAGGCGAGGCAGGCCGGAAATGATGCTCATGCAGCCAGCCCCTCCGAGAGCATACATGGAGGTCGCTAAATGGATATTACAACTATCTAACATGTTTGTTTTCCATTTAATAACTTTCCTAGTCACTAATTGTCCATCTTGTGCTTGTGCCTTCCCTGGAGCAAAGGCACTACCCTCTATCCTTCCACTGCTCACTTTTAGGAAACTGTTTTTCCTTTTGGGTTAAGAACTCCATGAGAGTGCTGTGTTTTTTAGCTGTCTCCTTCTATCGCTATCCCTCTAAACACCCACCCACTTTCCCTCTTTCCCTCTTATGTACTTTCCCCCCACCCCTCACGCTCTGTGTTGTTCTCACCCTTGAGTGCTTCTCTCCACTTCCCATGCTGCTGTCACATTTGTGTGCTTCTAGTGTGCTTGTTTCCTTACACTTGAGCACTGTGTTCTGCTTCCCCCTCCATCTTTCCCGCCATGTGTCGTTTCCCCCAAACCCACCGTTCTTTCTCCTTCATGCAATACTTTTCTCCTCCTTGCCCCTACTCTCTGCTTCCATTTGCTATTCTGTACCAGGACACCCGCCTTTAATCAAAGCGAGTCCGAGGGATGGGTTCTCTGAGGCCCAAAACAGCCTCTCCTTTAAAAAAAAAAAAAAAAAGAATTGGCCCTGTGGGACCCAATACGTCTCAGGGAAGGGAGCCACGTGGCCACCCTCCCATTTAATCAAAAATAGGCCAAGGGAGGTGGCGTCCCCAGGGCCTAAAAAGTCTCAGTGAGGGGGGATCACGCAGCTCACCCCACTTTGAAATATATATATGGCCCTTGGGGATTGGGTCCCAGGGCCATCATAGGCTCAGGGAGGGGGGCGATGTTGCCCCATCCCCTTTAAAATAAAAATATGTCCCATGGAAATGGGGTCCCCAAGAGCCTTAGGACGCCCAGGGAGGGGGCCACATGACCCCCTCCCCTTTAAAATGTACATGGTCCTGGGGTCCCCAGGGCCATAATAAGCTCGGGGTGTGCCTTCCCCCTCCCCTTTAAAATGCATATGGTCTTAGGGGATGGGGTTCCCAGGGCTTAAAAGGGCTCTGGGTGGAGTGGCCACGTGACCCCTCTCCCCTTTGGAACACATCAATAATGTAATTTGAGATAATTTCAAACATTATGATCATAGAACATGTCATGAGTGATATATTATGTGAGGTAATAAGCAGTGCATGGCGGGACACAAGTTATAGTTAGCTATGCTAACAATAAATGGTGAATTTTGTTGCTTTTTTGTGTTCAAAACGTTAATACCGAATAACCTATGCAAAATATTCTCATGAAACAAGAACTCAATTCATATTGTGATGCTATGATGACCCTGACTGCATTCGGATGTTTTAAATGCAAGACTGAACCTTTTTTTGTGGGCAACCTGGTGTATTTGCACAATGCAATCCAGAGAATGGTCCCTTTTATCCCTCTGCTGTTGGGTAAAAACTCTTATCAACAGCGACCCTTTTATTCATTTATTCACAGAACTATAACCTGGGATTTACCTAAAGTAAACAAAACCATATAAATGAAAAATTGCATGTGAAAACAATTTATGGCAATATAACAAATGAAAGGAAGGTTTAATTGTAAAGTAAGTCAATAGTATATGATATTGTTAGGGGATATATCTATTTTATTGCAGTCCTAAAAACAATTTTATGTTCCTGTTCTGTCTATCCATCTGTGCACACGCACAGGTAAGTCTGTAATGCCAGGATAAAGCTTTACAAAACCTCATTTCCCCATCCATAAATCTTTCTCCATACCCTAGAGCATGAGAAACTGAAAGCAAGCATATCAGATAAAAAATGCACAACCATGCATCTTTGGCAGGGACGTCCTTGAAACACACTTAAGTTAAAATTCAAAAATGCTCAGAAAGATGCAGACAAATATACAGTGTCACATTTGTTCATGCGTTTAGTGCACCGGTGCATTTACATTTAATCAGTACAATGCACTCTGGGGCAAACTCAGCAAAAAGTTACTACTTAACAACATATGCTGCAAGTAATGGTCTCAGAACAGCATTTGGCTGCGGTACTTGTCTCTGCTGAAATGAAATTATTTTCGATGGCCTCTGAAATCCGCCAGAATGTAAGTGCTGGGTACAGGAATTTCTCATATCTACTGAATTATCCTAATGTAAGTAGTGTTTTGTAGACAGAAAATCACCAAATGATTACAATGGTCACAATTAACATGGGTGTGCCTGTGCCCTGAGCAGAGCAATGATTGAGCAGGCCAGGGTACACATGATGGTGTTTCCCTGAATACAGGGCGAGGTGTACTATTCTCATTCGCAAACTTTGAATGTGCAATTCGCACATACAAGTGGGTTGCGAACAGGAATGTAATTTGGGATCCAATTTATGTAGTAATAGATCTCATCGCAAATTGTACATTCTCAGGCAGTCGCAAAGTGACCTACCTAAGGAATATTAGTTATGTAGGTCATATTTTCACCCACCAGTGATTGGCTGAAAATGCAGAGACAGGGGTCTGCTAGGGACAGCAGACCTCCAGCCCTCCATTTTGTTTTCTAAAATGGGAAACTTTTTTTCTTTGTATTTTTTTTCTACACGAGCCCCTGTCCATTAGAGGCACAAGGGCTCTTCAACAACAAAAAAGGTTTCCCATTTGGGAAGATATCCCCTAGACTACTGCTTGCTCTCTCCCTATGGCTACTGACATGACACCTAACAGGGAGGCTGTTCCCTTTGTAAATGTGTTTTTACCCTAACTCAGGTGTCAGTAACTAATCAATGTTTTTCAACTGCAATTATGGTCATAAACCACGGATGTAGGCTGCAGTGAATTTAGAAACAATGTATCAAATTCAACATGCTGTGTCTGACTCATAATGTATTCCTTTGCCTCATACCTTAATGTCTCACTAGCATGTTCCGCATCAAACAGATGACTTCAAAGGACAAAAATCAAAAAATATGCTGATGCACCAAAGAACAAAAGTTTGTGGGATTCACTGACACAATATTGATGACATTAATATTGAGTGACAAGAATATTGAGTCAAAAATATAGGGCCTGAATATGATGGCGGGGAGACCGCCACCGCCAGGCCGTCAGTGGCGATCCCACCACCATCTGCCCCTGCAGGTCCGCTAGCCGCATTACGATGGTCGGCGGGTGGAGAGACCATCCACCAAGAATCCGACTAGCTAAAGGAGCTTTTCGGAGCATCGGAGGGACTGCAATCCCTAGAACAGTGGCTGTTCCTTCTCCGATACTGCCATAGGTATTATAATGTCCCCATCCACTAGCCATGAAAAAGCAGGCGGAAAGTGACTTTGGGGGCCCCCAGCAGGCCCCCTTTCCCCCTTCCACCTAGGCCATCCGTTATGCTGCTGACCTAAACATCCCTGCACCATGCGGCAGGCACCGGGGATGTTTACAAACAAGCCTCGTAGCATTGAGGATTGTGCTGCAGTCCTTTTTCGGGCCTCAGCACAAGCCTCAATGCTACAAGGCATGTTTCCGACTGCCTCCATGGCGTTTGGATCGTAATTGGCATGGCATGACCGCCAACTCCCTGTCTTCAAGTCTCGTTCCTGACAGGATGCGTCCGACCACCATCATAATCATTCCCATAGTTGGCAAAAACATTGTGGTCTGATAATGGAAGCTATAAATATATTGTGCCAAATATATTGTTGACAAGAATATCAACTAGAAAAGGCAATATATGGATTACCTAATAAATAATGTATTTAAAGTACTTAATTATTTAAAAGTAATACAATATTTATTTAATAATTGTAATTATTTTTTAAAATGTTATATATAAACAATTTTTAAATTCCTCAACAAAAAATAGCACATATTGAAAAATATTTTAATCTAAAATATTAACAGTGACATAAATAAAAAAATAACAAACATATATGTACAGACAAAATATTCAACCTAATAAAAATATTTAAATCAACATATTAAAATAAGTTGTATTTATTTAAAGTGCACAGTAAATTCATAAATAAAAACTATATGTAAACTTATATGTTAATAATTTTCCAAATTTCCAAGATTAATAGTAGAAGTAAAAACAATCGGGTGAAAAAGAAATATATATATATATACATATTATATTATATATATTATATTATTATATATATTATATATCTCTATATATATCTCTATATATATATATATATATATCTCTCTCTCTCTATATATATACAATGCACTTTATTGCGAAATTTGCACAGATAGATAAATTGAAGATGTACATATTACTATGTAAATGTGTCTTATGGTATTTATACCGATATGAAATGTATGCCAAAATGCAATATGGAGCCAAAAATGCTTTCATAGCGAATGTACAGATTTGTTATTGTAATTAGAGCACTGTCACTTTAAATTGCATCACCAACAAAAGAGAAAAAAACGTATATGTTGGTATATAAGAAACCAGGTGACCATTTACTGTGTCATGTGATCAAGGTACGTCAGTACCGAAACGCGTAATGGCCGACTGAGTAACAGCTCAATAAACCAACGATTTTTCTACTAACTTGGGTCTGTGCTCCATGTGTCTCTTCGGGAGAAGAGAGCGCCTGCGTCCTGCTTGCGAAGTGGAGTGGCGGATATATATATATATATATATATATATATATATATATATATATATATATATATATTCCGTTTCGTCTCCCTCCTTTCGAGAGCACACCCAATGACAGGAAGGACCCGGCCTCACTAGGAAGAGTCCTTTATTAAAGCAGAACCAACACGCATCATGGAATATTTATTCTTGCCTTCCCAACGCGTTTCGCAGCTCCTGCCGCTTGTTCACGGGACAGCATGCATGCGGGCAGATGCGAGGGTAACTAGTCCGATATTTAGCCGTTTTCTCGCCGTCAGCTGGGCTTGATTTAACACCAGGGCATTCTGGGACCAGTAGTACCTTCGCTGCCATATGACCCAAGGCTGGGCTCTGCCTCGCATACAGTCTTATAGAACTCAAACGAGCCTCCCACAGTGCAGTTGGTTATATTTACATGCCGCCTTGTCATTCCGTTAGACTTCATCGCTTTTTGAAATCCACAGCCCACATTTGTTTAACGTGGTGGTGCAACTCTCCCGACCTGGGCAGGCCGGTGAATATGTTCCGTTTCGTCTCCCTCCTTTCGAGAGCACACCCAATGACAGGAAGGACCCAGCCTCACTAGGAAGAGTCCTTTATTAAAGCAGAACCAACACGCATCATGGAATATTTATTCTTGCCTTCCCAACGCGTTTCGCAGCTCCTGCCGCTTGTTCACGGGACAGCATGCATGCGGGCAGATGCGAGGGTAACTAGTCCGATATTTAGCCGTTTTCTCGCCGTCAGCTGGGCTTGATTTAACACCAGGGCATTCTGGGACCAGTAGTACCTTCGCTGCCATATGACCAAAGCCATTGAAATTCCCATGTTATAGTTAGTTGGACTCACTATAACTCGCGTGCATACAAAATCAACTGCTGATGATGTCACATATTACATCATTCATGACATGGTCAGTGACAAAAGAGTAACTAAACTAAAATATTTGAAAGCACCACTCAAAACAACAAAAATTTTGAAATCCAAAAGACAAAAACAAATAAAATAAGCAACTATGTTAAACATCCGATGGACTGCGAAGGGGTTACATTTATTACTCTCACTTCAGTGTATGCAACAGTATGGAGAGCGATGCACTTTGCACTTTGGAAGGGAAAGATGAAATATTTCCACTGCAGTCTAGGAAACAGTAAGGAAAGTGCTGGACTTCAAAAGGATTAAATATGAGTAGACAAGTCCTAATCATTTACTAAAAATATAAATAAATTATAGTACATAGAAAAAAGAAATACTATTATTTAAAGAAAAATATAAAGAAGATGTAAGATAGACATTGCAGCCATATAGATCATTATTTTTAGCATATTTACCACCAAGTAGTAATAGGCCACGGAGTCACATTCACATTTCAGAATTGATGTATAATTTTACGACATCCCTTTCATGTAAAATCCAGTGATGGCGTCGAAGAAATCTCACGAGCAAAGAAAGCAAATACCTTTGAATTATGTAAATTGATTCTGACATGAAAACTACTTCTTTGGTTGATGACTACCTAGGGATTACATTTTTTACGGAAACGTAAGCTTAATAAACAGAAAAGAAGGATTCTAAAATGGTCTCTTCCTGGTAGGAGCTCTGCCCCTTTGTCTATTCTTTGCTTGTGAGGTACAACAGTTTAACAAATGCCTTTTTCGGCCTATCATTTCCTCTGGAGAGGAGTTCAGCCCATTTGACAGAGCAGGCATCTTAATGAGCTTAGTGATTGTTTAAAAACCTGCAGGGTTAGAGGTAACGCGCTGTTCTGCACATAATGTCATGTTTGTTTATAGCTCAGTAAGCTTGTTTTGACAGAACTCGGTATGCCAGAGAATACTAATGCAGCAAGACACTGAATACTTATTTTTGAGTATAGTATCAGGAGGAAATGTTTCACATCAGAGGACCATATTGCTATTGTGTAACATTAACAACTTCATAACCAGTCTTAGAATCAGGGTTAGAATGGAAACAAACTCTAGCTATGGCAAATCATTAAAACCAGCCTCATATTTTAGGAGGCTGCTATGAGAATGGAGTCCTGAGAGCTGTAATGGTTGGATATGGTATTTGCAGCGCCGTAGATATTACTAGAACAGCACATAAATTGACACCAGGATGTAGTGTCTTGTGAGCTATAGAGGACGGGACCCCTTTGGTTCCTGATGGACTCCGTAGAACAGTGACGTGAGTACATGGGTGTGGGTGATAGAATTCCTGATGTACAATGTTCAGTTAATGGTTACACACTGAGGAATAAAGACGTGTAAATACCTAGTTCCATATGTGACGTGATCATTTGCATGTATCCGGGCTGTGGAGGATGCTACAACTGGCAAAGATATAGAGAATTAAGTAAACCATGTGACTCAAACATCCGAGAGTGCTCTCCCGGAGAGTTTGCCGTGGTAAAGCAAACTTTATGTGCCGCGGGTGCCTCAGTCAAAATAAAAATAGACGGTTGCCGTATGTGGAATCAAAGCGAACCTCCAGCCCGTTTAAGGGCTGTGAAGAAAGTGAAGGCCTTACAGAAAGTTTGTTTGTCATCAGCTAGAAATTTGCTGGTAAAGTCGAGACAAGAGATACCACGCCACAGCCTAACACAGAGCCGTTAGTCATAAAGCATGACAATGCTTAAGGCAGCTACAGCCAGGTACAGGGAAGAGCTAAAGGCAGTGGTAGCCGAGTGCAAGGAAGCGTTAAAAGGGGAAACATTCCTGATGCAAAGAAACGTTAAAGACAGTGACAACCATGTTTGTAAAGTGCAATGAGCGGGGACAGCAGGTATAAGAATATGCTGAGATCAAAAGCAGAGAAACACAGAGAAACATTAGAGGCGAAGATAACCAGAGCTATACAGAATACAATTACACTCACTTGAATGGGTGGAAAGAGGCCTCAGCATCAGGCACCATGACCCAAGTAGAAACACAAGTTTTTTGCTTATAAAGTTGATTAATCAAATCGGGATGACTGAAAGGCTGTGGGTGGTGGTTGGAATAGTGAAATTTTTCAATGGTTGCTGAAAAGAGCGAAACATATGGAGCCACCATCTTCTTAAAATCACTGCCTCCATTTGATACTGCAAAAAAAACAGAATTATAGTGGCTGATAGACTGCCTGGATAAAGCCATTCGATGATTTAATTGATGGAATGGAAGAAGCGAATGATAAAAATATCATTAAGTGTCCGATTACAATGGCGGTGGGACCACCACGGTCAGGTCATCAGTGGCGGTCCCACCGCCATCGAACCCTGCTGGACCGTCCGCTGCATTATGCTGTTGGACAGATGGGGGAGGGCAGGCAGAGAGACCGACCGCCACGCATTCGATGAGCTCAAGGAGCCGTTTGGACCGTCGGACAGTTTGCAATCCCTACAATGGTGGCGGTGCCTTCTCAGGCACCACCGTAGGGATTACAATGTCCATTTCCGCTGGCCGTTTCATGGCGGTTAATCCACCATGAAAAGGCTAGGGGAAAGTCACTTTGGCGGCCTCTAGAGGCCCCCTTCCCCCTTGGACTTCCACCATGGGCCCTTGGGGCACTTATGGTGCTCCCTACATATCCCTGCACCATGTGGCAGGCACCACATGGTGCCTGCCACATAGTGCAGAGATATGTAAGATGTATTTATTTTGTACTGTGGCAGGTGCACACGCCTCAATACAAAATATACATATTGCGGTCGCATCCTACTGGGGCCAGCGGTACCTCTGACTCCTAGTCGGGCGGTCTTGCTTTCGCGTCAGTGTCGGGTGGACAGCAGTCCACCCGACATCATAATCAGGCCCTAAATATCTAAAGAATTTGGTGGGTGAAGCAGTAAACCAAAGAGCTGTTAAGAACTAGGTTCTATCCAATGACGAATGTCAACTATGAAAGGTACATTTTCAGTCAAGGAAGGCAGAGAGCTGGTGAAACAATGGATGAGTTTGTAAAAAGACTTGATTTGCTCATCAAGCATTGCAAAGTCAATGAGTTCAATGATAAAGACGCCATGCGTCTCAGAGTAATAGATGGTTGTCTCCCCAATTCCTTCAGACGACGAATGCTGCAAGAGACACTCATCTTGGAGCTAGTACTTATGGCTGCCAGAGGGGATGAAAGAGTTTACAGACAAGCAGCCAATATGGAGGCCAGAACAGCCCAAAATGAATCAGCAGTGATTGTGAAAAGTCGAAATATGAGGTGGAAGGCCATAAAGAAATGTCTCCAAAGAAAAAGACGTTGCATTTTTTATGTGGATTTTCCTTTCTGCATGAAGGTTACTATGTCGCCATTGGACAGATATGCAAAGGATGAGGGAGAGAGATACATTTTGTGCTGGTTTGCAAAGCGAAGGAAAGATCAAGCGCATCACGTAGAGAAAATAAAATGAAGGACAGATCAAGTTATGGCGTCAAGATAACACAAAGTTCCAGAGACATTCCAACAACGCCCACAAGGCCAAGCGACAACATCAGCTGAAAAAAGTAGAAACTAAATGATGTTGATTGTCATTAAATTCCTTCTCTAAAAGTTTGTCACTATCATTGCCAAGCAACACTGAGGAAGATGCGTGTGCGCTGACTACTGGATAATGTGCATACTTAGAATTTGTGTCTTGCAAGGAAAAATGCTAGTTGAAGCTAGGTCACCAAGTGACAGTGCAAAACTCATTTGGACAATGTCCCAAGATCCGACTGAAAGTGAATCAGTGCTCCATACCTTTTATCATAGACAGTGGTGCATCGATAGACATTATGCCAGTAGAAAAGTACTATGTACTGTCTCCAGTGCCTTGTTTAACCCTGTTGAAAACTAAAGTGCAAACACCGGCAGTTTCAACACCACTGCCAAGTCAAGGTTCATTCATAGCAACTGTGAAGCATAAAAAGACAAAAGAACGAGCACCAATTCATGTCTTTCCAGGCACTTCATCAAGTGCATGTTTACTCAGTTTCAGTATTCCTGCTGACATGGGGCTGATTTCTGTAAACTACAATATCAATGCCTATCATGACATAGTGAATCAGCTTCCATCCTTGTTTCATGAACTAGGAAGACTTAAGAACATGAATGCGGACATCCGTCCTGTTGCTCAACACCATCATCTAATTGCACTTCATTGACAAGAGGCTTAGAGAAAGAGACATTATTAAAGCATGACATATTTGAGCAATCAACTGGTCCGGTTCTATGGGTATCACTTATAGTGGTAGTGCCGAAAATGTACAGTGGAGGATCCATGCTCATCTGCATGGATATGCGGCAATCAAACATGGCGACGGAAAAGAACAACATCCATGTGCGCAGATTGCTGACATGATTATGCAGCTATAAGGAAAGGTCTTTTCTTGACTTGATTTGAACAAAGCGTATCAACAGTTCAAACTGGAAGAGAATTACAAGTACATTACTACCTTTTCAATTCATGTAGGTTTATTTAGATATAAAAGGCTATGTTTCGGCGTGTCATCAGAAGCCAAACTTTTTTAGGTCGTCATTCGTCTCATAATACAGTCAGTCACATATGCTTTCAAATATAGTGATGACATACTAGTTTTTCGGGCCATATGAAAGGAACATGATAAAGCTCTTACACAAGTGTGATACATACTTGCCGATGCAGGTTTCACTTTAAATGCTGCAAAGTGTGAGTTTAATAAAATCAAGTTTTCCAGTCATATCTTTTCTGATGGGGGAATGACTCTAGATTCAAATAAAGTACAAGCCTTGTCATCCAATTTGTCCCCACAAAATGGAACTATGCTGCAATCCTTCCTTGGTATGGCCAGTTACTGTTCAAGATATATACATGACTTTGCCACTGTGAATGCTCTGGTGAGAGACTTAACAATTAACAAAACAAAATGTTCTATTTCAATGGTCAAGTGACGGTGAATAAAGCTTCCAGAAAATCAAGCATGCATTTGAGAACGCCACTGAAATGGCATACTTTGATCCTAAATTACAGACGGAGGTTGTTGTTGATGGAAGCCCAGTGGGGCTGGGTGCCATCCTCGCCCAGCACACTGGACATCCCAAAGCCCCAAGACACATTGTGGCTTATGCTAGTCGAAGTTTGTCATCGAAGGAACATACCTATTCACAACCTGAAAAACAAAGAATTACTGTGGTGTGGGTTTGTGAGCATTTTCATGTGTTCCTGTAAGGAAAACATTTCACAGTCATCACCGACCACCAAGCACTGCTCATCGTTTTCGGCAATCGTAAGGCCAAGATGCCCCCTCGGATTGAGAGGTGAGGCTGCGACTGCAGGAGTATGATTATGCGATTGTGCATTGTCCAGGAAAATATCAAAACCCGGCTGACTACTTCTCACGTGTGCCAATACAGTATCATGCCACTAATTCTAAAGCGGCTATAGCTTATGTTACCTTCATTGTGAAATCCAGAACCCCGGCTGGCTTATCAGTGGAACAAATCATTGGTGCCAGGAGCACTGACAGAGATTTGCTGATACTCAAACAAATTATTACATTTCAATTGTGGCAAAAACATACACGACCTCTTCATGATGACCTTGAATACCAGAAATTCAAGAATATGCAGGAAGAACTTTCAGTTACCCCAGAAGGCATCATCTTATGAGGGTCAAGAATTGTCATACCTGAGAATCTGAGTCAACAAGTTATTGAACAGGCCCACAAGGGACATCGTGGAGTTGTTGCTACTAAACGAGCTCTATGGAACCGAATGTGGTTCCCTCGTCTTGATGAGAGGGTTGAAAAAGAGTTAAAGGCATATCATTTGAACAAATGTTTTTCATCCAAGACAAACCCACATCCATTAAAAATGCCTGATCTTCCAAAGCATGCATGGGAGAATATTGCAGTTGATTTCTTTGGACCCTTTGACAATGGACATGATTTACAAGTAATTGCTGATGAATATTCCCATTTTCCCCCTGGTGAAGATCTGTCTTCAGCTACTCATGACAGAGTCATTGAGAGACTAGAAAGTATTTTTGCACCATGGAGTGGTCCTTCAATTTTGAAATCTGACAATGGCCCGCCTTTCAAAAGTAAAAAATGTAAAGATTTGCTCACTCATCTAAATGTCAAGCATCAGCAAAGCTTACCTCCTTGGCCACAGGTAAATGGTGTGGTTGAGAGATTTATGAGCACCCTCAAGCAGTCCGCTCAGGGCGCTGCACTAGAAAAGCTTGAATTCAAATGAGCTCTTCAGTCTACCCTTCGTGCATACAGGTCAACTCCCCATTCTACCAAAGATGAAAGCCCTGCGTCTTAATGTTTGGGAGAGTCATAGGAACCAAAATGCCCCAATGGACCGCTGAGGGATCTATTGACATTGTTAAACTTTGCACTACTAAATTGACTCACAAATGGTAAATGAAGACCTATACGGATAGATGCCACTTTGCTCGGAGCACTGTGTTCAAAAGAGGAGACCAAGTCATTGTGAGGAAGAAACAGATACACAAGTCTGATGCTCCTTTTGATGCTGACCCACTGAGGGTTATGATTAGTTAAGGACACATGCTGACTGTTCACTGTCCTGGAAAGTTCATTTTGCGAGATTCTTCCAGTTTCAAGGACCTTGCCTCAACCTCCACCTGCGCCAGATCTCAGAAGTGAGACTGATCCACCTGAGAATCCAGAGAGCCCAATGACTGTACCAGTGTCTCTGTTACCAGTGCCAGTAATGAACAATTCTCCAGTCTCTTCACAACCTCACATACATGACCATATCTGAGCGATTGATATGAGCACCAAAACTACTTATTGAAGAGTTGTGATGTAAATATGTACTATTTGATCTTTTTGATTTAACAAAGAGAGAGATGCAATGTCTTGTTGTTGGAAATGGCCCTTTTTGCAGGGTTCTTCTTCTTCCCTTGTTTTTCCTGAGCTGTGGTTGTTGGCAATAGGACTCTGGGCACTTTACCACTGCTGATTAGTGCTAAAGTGCATATGCTCTCTGTGTAAATTGTTATTGTGATTGGTTATCCATGATTGGCATATTTGTATTACCAAGAAGTCCCTAGTATAGTGCACTGAGTGTGCCAGGACTGCTGATTCAAATGCTACTAGTGGGCCTGCAGCACTGATTGTGCCACCCACCTGAGTAGCCCTAAAATGGTGTCTCAGGCCTGCCACTGCAGTGCCTGTGTGCAGTCTGTGAACTGCCATGTCCACCTGGTCAGTGTCCCCACTGACCAGGCCTAACCCTTCCCTTTCTGTACATATTGGTCACCCCTATGGAAGGCCCAAGGTACCCCCTTGGGCAGGGTACAGTGTATGTGAAAGGTAGAGCATGTACTAGTGCAGGTGACATTCTCAGGTAGTGAATGACAGCCATTTTTGTTTTTCACTTTTGTAAGGCTACCATGACCATAGGTTATCATGGGGAATGCTGACTACAGTGGCTACCAGCATATCTTCCCATAGGAGCAAGGTAGGACATACAAGTCTGGTATCCCTGAACTCAGAATTTAATAACACATCTTTTATTAAGGATGGTTTTTAAATCCTGTGTTTGAAAGCAGCACTTTTAGAAAGTGGCTGCTTTCTTGTCTGACCTTTCTGTGTGCCTTTGGCTTGAGGGATAAAACTCTTATTTCCCTTGTATTAGTGGTATGAGCTATATATCTATGATGTGTTAGCATGATGTATCTATATATTCTTTCATAAGTATGTATAGTGCCTAAACCTATGTCTGTTTTTGTTAGCTAATAAGGGTATATGCTGTTCGTGAGTGCTGTTTACATTGAGTAGGCCGAGAAGCATACAGACACCATCTTCCTTTCACAGGTTAGACACGAGCAGTAATCACGTGTTCCTTTTTCTAGTTGTCAAGGCCCAGTCCCGTTGAGTTACAGACAGCAGCTTATAGCACGCTATTCATTCCGTCATGGGACTCAAGGTCGCATCTGGCTTTGGGTGCACATTCCTGAAAGTGCCGTGCCTGCACTCCCAGGTACCGGGACGAAAGGGAGTCACCCCTCCTGACCTTCCCACTGCCAACTTAGCAGAGCTTCTGAACTAATCATGTGTGCCATATATGGTCCGTCCTTGAGGATCGAGAGCCAAGCAGGGTTTTTCCATTTACGTTGACTTCATGTACCTTCTTAAAAGTATATATGTGCTGATTTGAGTGTAAGCCAGCAGTTTTCTTCACGCACCTTAAGGAGTGAGGTTGGAAGAGGCTCCTCTATAGAGTATATTTGCATAATAAATGATTTAACTTCTTCACTGCTAACTGACGGGTTATTTGGTAATTGGTATTGGGGCTATTGGTAAGTATATCTCCTGTATGTTATTTTTTATGATACGTCAGGCTGTTTGTGAATTGACTGTCTGGTTTGTGAGTGATAGGGCTGGGGGATTTCAGGAGACAGAATGAGTCTACCCAGTGGTTAATAGCGAGATCTGCATCTAGATGGGAGAGAGGAGTTGCACCTGGGACCTGAATAGGACTGTGCCTGCCCCCCACAGTGCTGGCTACACCCCCTGTGGTGCGGCTGATGTCTACCCTGCACTGTGAAAGGAGAGAAGGAATCATGTCAACAAAGTGCTCCAGGGCTGTGCTTTCCCTCCACAATGCTGGCTCCACCTCCTGTGGGGCATCTGATGTTTCTGCTCTGCACTGTGAAAGGAAAGAAGGAGTCATGTACACAGAGTGCTCCCGAACTGGTTTGGACCGGGTTCAGAGCCCTCCTGCACAAAGGGAACAAGGACTTTTTGGGGTATAAGTACAGGACCCCAGACTACAGAAAATTAGATCATCCTGGAGAGGCCGTGAGAGGAGAAGATCGCTGCTGAGCCACGCATTGTCGCCGCACCAGAGATCGTCGCTGCCCCGAAGATTGTCGCATCGTACCTTGTACCTTTTGCGAGCCGCTTCCACCGAAACCTATGCACCGGAATCCACGCAAGGTATCGCATCCCTCCCCATACAGACTGGAGTCACCGCAACATGCCCTCTACATCCTGCGGGGCTTGTCGCAACGCCTCCCCAGGGTCCCTGTGAGTGACGCATCGCTTGCTTTTTACCGCTACAGCATTCACTTGGAACTTATGTTGCATCTAAAGGTACTATGTTGTATTTTTGTTGTTTGGGTCTTGTGTAGTTTAGATGAAACACCTTTATTTTTCCAAACTGTTGTGGAGTCAGTTTGTGGTGTTTTCACTTTGTTACTGTGAGTGCTGGTACAAATACTTAGCACATTGCCTTTGATAAGCCTGACTGCTCGTGCCAAACTACCAAGGGGGTGAGCAGGGGTTATCTAAAGAGCACATCCTTCTTACCCTGACTAGTAGCAAGGGTCCCTATTTGGACATTGGTACCTACCTCTGCCAACTAGAGACCCCCAGTTCTAACGCTTGTGATTTAGAAATGATGGGTTTCTTTTGGTTACAGAGGAACTCTGTAGAACAGTGACATAAGTGTCTGGGTGTGGGTGATAGAATTCCTGATGTAGAATGTTTTGTTAACGATTACACACTGAGGAACAAAGACGTTTAGTACTAAGCTCCATGTGTGGCAGGATCATTTTAAAGTACCTGGCCTACACAGGGCACAGGAACTGGTATAAGGGAAGTCCAAGGGGCCTATTTTTGAGACCGTTTGCATCGCTCTTGCACCACACAATGTGGTGCAAGAACAACACAAACCTTTTTGAATCCATGCAAAGCCACTTTGCATGGCTCCAAATATGGCATATTGCAATATGGCAGGGTTAGT
The DNA here is from genome assembly GCF_964263255.1 of Lissotriton vulgaris. NCBI lineage: Eukaryota > Metazoa > Chordata > Amphibia > Caudata > Salamandridae > Lissotriton > Lissotriton vulgaris. Next base: position 1,478,621,394 of record NC_141685.1, read on the forward strand.
GAACAGTGAAAGGTAGCTTGGATAAATACCTAAATCAATCCAATAGATAAAGCATGCTCAGTGCTTATGAAGCAGGTGATTCATATAGAGATTCACAATGAGGAGGGCCTTCACTGCAGCCTTGACCCGTGTAGGTAAGAGCGGTGGGGCAGTGAGGCCCAATGGGGTGGAGGGGATTTCGACAGATGATGACGAGGAAAAATTAAATAAAGAATTAATTTTCTCTTGTTGTCATTTGTTGAAATCTCCCGACTATCCCATCTCTCTTACCTGCACATACAGCAACTGCTTAAATGCATTCTAGGTGGAAAGGAGTTTCAGGTTGCAGGAGGTGGCCTTCTGGAGCTTTCTTTGTTTGATGAGTATCCAGTAGGAGATGAGAACTGCACTTCACAGAGCACCAGCCACCAGACGTGACAAGCTTCATATGCAGATACAAGGGATTACACAGAATGAGGGTGTTGCATTTTGAAGATTGGTTTTCTTCCACGGAGAACTTGATGAGGTGTCTGACATCTTTGGCCCTTGATCAAGACGAGCTGGAGGGAAGACAGCTTATAGCGGTGCAAGAGTGTGTGCAGGGGGACCACTACCACTATTAAGATTGAAATGAACAAGGGTCTGAACTACTGCTGGAAACCTTTTTTGCAAATCTTGCTCTGAACATGAAGTTTGCGGTGTGTGGACCATATCAGGTGTGCTTTAAGAATGATTCTAATATTTTTTCTAAGGGACAAATGTGCAGGAGACTTATGCAAATGAGCTGATCAAACTATAATTGAATGGGAAAGTGACTGGCACCACATCAAAGGAGGAGGAAACAGTTTTGGAGCGATTTAGGTTTAAAGGAAGACCAGCAATTCGGTTTTCTGGAAATTCTGGGCTGTTTAAGGTTAACCTGTTGGGTGCGTGCGTCGGCCAATGGCTGTCACCAGCACTACCTCCGTAGTGCTGCACACGTCCGTTGGCCGAAGTGGCCCCGCCCACGCACGGAAACGTCCCCACTGCAGCGGATTTTACGCCGCGCTAAAGGGCTTAATGTTAACAGAAGAGATCAGCAGAGCTGATTTTCGTCTGAATATTCATGTAATATCCTGCCCTGATAGAACTGCCCCAGGAAAGCTCAAGTTCATATTGAAAATGGCTAAAACCACAAGAAAGCCTCAACGATGCACCATATAACAGTGGTAGAGAGGGTGGCCATCATTACTGCCAAGGAACTTCAATTAAGTGAAGATGAGAACCGAGCATGGCCTGATCTTGAGAGGCAGATTTTATTACATTCATGGTACAAGCTTTGCAAGGGTGACAAGCATGCAGGAAAAGTAAGCACATTACAGGATCCATGTTCAGTTCAAGGTTGGGCATTGTCGGCAGGATTTCCATAGACACCTGAATGTGTGTTCTGTGACATGGCAGAAACATCAGGTGGAAATTACAGTGAAAGCATTGTGGAGTTTAGAATAGATCTTCTCTGTTTACAAGAGACCCACCTCCCTTGGTCTAAGAGAAATATGCTTTCAATAAATGGATTTAAATTACTAGCCTGTACAACTCAAACATCAACTATTAGGGGGGTCGCCATTCTAGGAAGGGAAAGTTTAGGGAAAGCGAGGAAAGTGAAAGTAGATAGCAATGGAAGATGGGTGATTATCGAGATGGAATTGGGTCTAACTATCTGTACAGTATATGGCTCTAATGAGGACGACCCTGAAATCTACAATTTTCTAGAAATAGAGCTTGCAAATTGGCCCACCCCTTTGGTTTTTACAGGAGATTTAAATATCTCATCTGAATGGGGGAGGAGCATATCATATCAGGGGAGGAAACCCAGAGTTTTTAGGGCGGTACAAGCTATGTTAGCTTCTCATGGGCTTCAGGATCTATGGAGAGCTAAAGAACCCTTAAATGCAGGCTTTACATATTTTTCTAATCCAGCCCAGAGATACTCAAGATTGGATTATTTTTTTGTCTCTGTTTTAGAATCTGAAAAAGTTAAGATATGCAGACTCCCAAGGGTTATTTCAGATCATAATCCTCTGATGCTAAATTATGCTGTGGGAGGGTTAGAACGTTCTCAAACTAACTGGACTTTTGAAAGAAGGCTGTTGGCAGATAGTAGATTTGTTGACCACTTGAATGTTTGGGCTGGTGAATTTTTTGCGGCAAATAGATACAGCACATCTCGGAATGGGGTCTGGGAGGCTTTCAAAGCTGCACTGAGAGGAGAAACAATCAGCTGTGCCGCCAGGCTTAGAAGAGGAGATAGGAGCGAAGTAGAAAAATTAATGGATAAACTTGTTAAGGCCGAAGAACAACATATAAAGGATATTGCCTCAGGTAGTAATAGTGAGGCTAGTCAGGGTGTTCTGCTGGCAGTAAAAGCGGCATTGCAGAAGGAGGTTACACAGAAAGCAATCTGGGAGTATCAATCATCAAGGGCAAAGAGGTACGAAACGGGAGAGCAAGCTGGTAGAGCACTTGCTCTTCGGATTAGACAGGAAAGATCAAAGAATGTGATTGTGTGTATAGAAGAGGAAGGGATAACATATACAGAGATAAAGGATATTCTGCTGGTGTTTAAAAAATACTACCAGAAATTATATGAGGAGGATCCCTTCAATAATGATCAGGAGGAGGGATGTATTGATAATGGACCTTGTCTGGATGATTTAACAAAAACAGCCCTTGATAAGGATATAACGTTTGATGAAGTTCTATCTGCCCTGCGAGAGTTAGCATCAGGGAAAGCATCAGGTCCTGATGGCCACCCCTTGGGGGTATATAAAGTAATGGAAAAAGTGATTGTTCCTCTTTTAGTAGATCTATTTAACGGGATACTGTATTCGGGGGTGGTCCCGGATTCGTGGAAAGAAACAAATGTTATAATCTTTCATAAGAAAGGTAAACCAGTCGAGAAACCGGGGTCATATCGACCTATATCCTTAATAAATGCCGATACTAAACTTTACTCAAAGATCTGGGCGAAGAGGCTGGGCAGGGTCATAGGCGGTCTCGTCTCTCCATGGCAACACGGTTTTGTTCCTGGATGCGGTACGACAGATCATACCTGTAGAGCGATAACTTTATTTGATGCCCAGGAAGCAGTGGGGGGAGAGATGGCCATGATCCTGCTCGATGCAGAAAAAGCCTTTGATCGGGTGGGGTGGAGATTCCTCTGGAGCATTTTGGCCGGGAGAGGTTTTGGTCCGAATATCATTAGGGCTATTAAAGCTATGTATATAGATCCAGTGGCTACAATAACGGTTATGGGGGAGAAATCTGATAAGTTTAAAATAAGTAGAGGGACACGGCAGGGTTGCCCCTGCTCCCCCATACTATTCGCCTTGTATATTGATCCTCTCATTCAGAGAATTTTAGAGTGCCCTAGAATATCTCCAGTGATCTATAATGGCTTCGAAAATAAGATCTTAGCCTACGCTGATGACCTGGCGGTTATCACAACAAACCCGCAGCTGGCACTCCCGGAACTGGTACAGATGGCTAAAGTTTTCGGTCAAGGCTCTGGATACCTTTTAAATGAATCCAAAACACAGATAATCTGTTCCAGGAATATACCAAGACCCGACTTAAGGTATGTCGATTCTGCCATATATTTAGGGGTAAAGATTAATGCTTCAGTGGGTAAGATAGTGGAGGAAAATTACCCCCCCCTTATTAAATCCATAGAGATAGATCTAAAAAGGATGGACGTTCTTCATCTCTCTCTGGTTGGGAGGGTAAACGTTTTAAAAATGGCGATGTTTCCTAGGGTGTTGTATTTATTTAGAGCCATTCCCCTATATATTGAGGAGAAAATTTTGAAGAAATTAGAGTCTACCTTTATTAGGTTTATATGGCAGTACGGTAAGGTTAGACGATCAACGACCCTCATGTCCCTTCCGTTGGAAAGGGGTGGGATGGCACTCCCGAACTTGAGATTGTACCACTGGGCTTGTCTCCTGATCCAGATGTCAATTCTGTTTCAACGCGACACTGGCGCGATTATCGCAGATAACCAGGGTCCCCCTCCAATCTTTAAATTACTGATGGGGGAGAAAGCAACAGGCCTACTGTTGACGGAATTGGAATATAGGTTTTATAGGAAGGCACGATTTAAGACTTTACTGGGGGCATGGCAAGTATGGAAATCAATCTTAAAATTCTTTCATGTACCTAAAATTAATCCTTCGCTTCTTTTGGAAAATTCGAGTCTGTTTCCTCAGTTAAAAAATGATGGGAATCTACAAATTTGGAAGGGGTTAGGGGTGAAGACTATTGGAGACCTAATAGTAGGAGACAAGATAGGTGGGTTTGAGGATATGCAAAGAAGATATGGACTACCTGAAAATCAGTGGCTTATACATGGTCAAATCTCGGGTATCATACAGGCCTGTAGGCCTAAACTTAAACCCCTGGTAGACTTCCCTGTGGGTGAGGGCATTGGAAGAGGATGTAGGAAGATAAAAGAGGTCTATAATATGCTGGCATCCAGATTACAGGATGATGTAGGAAAAGTAGAAAGCGACTGGGCAATTAAACTGGGAAACCCGGATGTAGATTTGGACCTAGCATTATCGTTAAATAAAAAGATCTTTCGGGCGTCCAACCTACGGGCACAGCATTTTAAAACAGTTTTTAATCTGTATTATACACCGGCCAAACTATTTGCTTGGGGTGTTAGGAATGATGATTGCTGCCCGAGATGCAATAAGGGGCAAGCAGACTTATTACATATGTTTTTTACTTGTGTGCGATTGGCCCCTGTCCTGGATGGAATAACAAAATTTTGGGAGGGGCTGCTAGGTCATAAGATCGACCTATCCCCAACACTGATGTTATTTGGCTCAGATTCAAAACTGGTTTTAACAGAGGATGAGGCTGCTTTGATTTTTATATCGGTCGCTGTGCTTAGAATCTTAATCTCGGCCGGATGGAAGGATGTTACAGCCCCCTCTTTTCAAATGTGGGTGTCCAGATTTTTGGGTATTTATAATATTGAGTCTTGTCTCTATGAATTTAAAGGTGTTAAAAAACGAGAGATGGGAAGACGATTATGGGCCCCGGTTAAGAAATGGCTGGAGGACAGAATAAGAACTTGAAAAGCGTTGTATGGTTATATTGTTATATTTATTGATAGATCTTCTTTATTTATTTATTATTATTATTTTTTTTTTTCCCCCACGACAAATAACGTGTTTTTTGGATGCTTTATTCGAGTGATTATGTAATTGTACCAGATGTTATCATACCTTGCTTGTGGTTATTTATGTACTTTTTCATTGCACCATGAACTCCAATAAAAAAAAAAAAAAAAAAAAAACAGAAGATGTACCTACCAAGCAAGGGCAGCTCCTCCTAAAAGGCGGAGAAGCGTCGCCCCACCTGCTGTGATTGCAGCAAGCAAACACAAATAGATAAAATGGCAAGTCATTTTATTTTGCCACCGCTCACGCTGTGTACAACACAAGAGTGGGGGGCGGGGATGAACCCTGCGACTGCAGGCTGACTGCTGCCCTGCAAGTGCGCATGTCGGATTTGACGGCTGTCTTGAAACGGCCAGCACGACATGCATACTGTAGACTCAGCAATCTAAGGGCTGTAAAACAGCTGGCACAGGCCCCCAGCCTCCTTATGAGTGATGGGTTAGCCTGCTCCAACCAATCCCGGAGCTGCTCTCATGCTGAAAAGAGCATGAGAGCAGCTACAGGATTGGATGGATTTGCGTTCCACTGGGCAAGAAGGAAGTCCTTTCTTTTCCTGCTAGTGGACAGAAGGATCTCCAGCAGAGAAGTGCTGCACTGGACGGGAGCCCAGTTTGTGGTGAGTTGTGTGACCGCATCCCACAATATTTTGTTCTCGCTAGCCACCACATCTACCACGTACTACAAACAATGTTTCACATCACCTGCCTCTATATATTCTCTAGTTACGATTGATATGTATAGATTTCTATATCTGTTTTTCGCATGTGCAACACTCAAAACCCTGTCACTAGGGAAAGGGCTGCGTTTGATAAATAAATACTATGCAAATGATAAAATATGTGCACTCCAACTTGCCTCCAATGCACGGGCTGCGCCGACAGGGTACGCGGTCCACTAAATTAAACGCCAGAGCCAGTCTTGAAATCCAAAAAAAAAAAAAAAAAAGAAAGCATTGTGGAGTTTGGCACTGTAGGGTAAACCTTCTTTACCTGGGGTTCTTAGCAAGGTTTTTGGCCGCACATCATGAATTAACATATGTGGACCAACTTTTTACAAATGGATATCCTGCTCATTTTCTGATTTACAGCAAGAATATGCTCTCCTAAATAACTGTTTTTATAATTATATGCAAATAAGTGACTATTATAACATAATCGCAACACATAAAATCAGCATGAAAGAATAGCTTTTCTAGAATTACTACCAAATCCATTTGTAGCTCATGAATATGATCCTTATAGTTATTATTTAATTAACCTTTTCATGATGGATTAACAGTTATTGCCCTAAAATGGTGAGCAAAAATCGGCAGTAATGTGTTTGTTCAAGATATGCTCAAAACAATTAATATGGGGCACCAGATATTTACATGTGCTAACTGAAAGCTTCAGCAATTACAAAGTGATTAATCAGTTATATTGCACTTCACACAAATGTCTTAAATGCAAGAATTCTAAGTGCCCCAGATGTGCCTATGCACTTTCTGATGATTTACATTGGCTTGCAGACTGTGCTAGTCTGGTAGCATTTTGGTTTCAAGTCAATGCAAAGGTTTCTGCCTTTCTTCAAAGAGAATTATTATTAACTATTCTCAGTGCTGTGTTAGATAATGATGTAAACATACTAATTTACTGATATATTTCTGTTTGTAGCTGCTCAACTATGTATAGCTAACGACTGGATTGGAAGAAATTCTTTTAAATGTGATGCTTGCTGGTGGCACCTGTGGCATTTTTATGAATTAGAAACTGCTATTTATCGAGCTTAGGCCCACCTGGAGAGAGGCAATGCTATAAAGTCTGAGGCCATCTCATAGAGGACTAGGTAAGCATTAATGATCAATCAAATGTATTATAATATTATGGCCCACCATCTTTTATTTAATGATGAATTATTAGATAACTATACAAGGATTAATTCATGGATAATGATATGTAATATTTAGAATGGTTAAGGGAGATTATGTAATACAGACTTGATCACTAGCATTCAGTCTCCTTGTGAAAAAAAGAACAAACAGTAGATGATGATGGACAAGAACATTCTGTTTTTTTATTTGTCCCATGTCAAATTCTTAACTGAACTAATAAATACACTGCACCCAGCCCTGAGTTGTCCAGGGCCTAACTGAGGCGTTACTTATATGTATTAAAAAGGAAGTTTTAGGCCTGGCAAATATTTGCCAGGTCGAAATGGCAGTTTAAACTGCACACACAGGCTGCAATGGCCGGCCTGAGACAAGGGCTACTTAAGTGGGCGGTACAATTAGTACTGCATGCTCACTAGTAGCATTTAATTTACAGGCCTTTGGTAAATGTAATACTACTCTGCTAGAGACTTATAAGTAAACTAAATACTCCAATCGGGTATAAGCAAAAATTGACCATGTTTATGGGAGAAAGCACATGCACTTTAGCACTGATTACCAGTGGTAAAGTGCTCAGATCCCTAAAAAGAAGGTAAAAAAATGAAGGAGGAAAGCAAAACGTCAGGGAAGACTACCCAAAAGCTAACAGGCCTAACGCATGTCCCCCCAGCTGAAAGTGGGGACACCTACCCAAACCCTTGGGAGTTCTTATGACTAAGGCAAAAGAACCTGGAAAGACAATCAGGTTCTTCTCCTTTACTTTTAGTTTGGCAATTTGCAGTTGAAAATCCCTCTCTGCCTTTCTGTCCACCAGTTCCTCTGGGTACAGGCCATGTAATGAGACACTGCTTCCTGCTCTGGCCGAGGGAGCCAACTCAAGGAATGAGTCCTCCTCCTCCTCCCCTGAAGACTGCATTCCAGGACTGTTTCCTGGTATTGATCCTGATCCTATATATCATCCTCATTTTTTTGTTCCTCTGTGGCTGTAAACAACTGGTGGACCTCTTCCCAGGCTCTCAAAGCTTTCTGTAGCTCCAACTTTTTGGTGCACTCCTTCATTTGTAGTCCTCTTTCCAGGCAGAACAGTTTGAGCTCAGCCACTGTGTAGCTTTTCAGGTTGGCCAGCTCAAACTCCCTTGCTGCAGGTATGGTTTCAGACAGTCCAGTAGATTTGAAAAGAATAGAAGACGCGTTAAAAAAAATGAATTGGTCTGAAATTATTTATGTTGGGTTGTATTGGAGCAAATAATTACTGTATGGCACTGCCCAAACAAGTCCAGTCTTCACCACTGACAGCAGTAAAGAAATTCAGTTGTTGATTGACTGGGGTGTGAGTCCCGGTCAAGCAGCAACCAGAATCCTAGTCAGGGTAATGCACAAGCAAACCTCAAATTAACCTCTGCCAACCTTCCCGTAGCTTGGCACAGAGCAGTAAGGCTTGACTTAGTGGGAATGTGTAAAGTATTTGTGCAACACTCCAAACAGTAACACAGTGGAAACACACCACAACATGAGCCCACAACAATATTAGATAGAGTGATTTTTAATAAATGGAACAAGACCAAAATGACAAAAATCCAATTAGTAGAACCAAAGATATTGAATTTTCAATTTTTTGGGGAGAAAACAGCCTTGAAAAGCATAAAGCACCAACTGTGGATATCTGGTTGTGCCGGACCAGGACACAGTCGCAAGTTCAGGCCAACCATGATAGAGCACGGGCCTGTTACAGAGACTCAGTTAGGCCCGCTGAACAAAGTACCTTCAATCCTGTTGCGGAGCATTGTGAGGATGCGTGTCAAGTATGAAACACGCATCTGAAGTGATGCATTGGTTCCAAGATGCTGCAAGGCTGCAGTGTAGGTCAAATTGTGCCAACAATGAGGATCTTGTCGACTGGGCTTGCAATGCAATGTCTTGCATCAGGCAAGAGGGCAGTAGGCAGCAAGTCAGCATAGCAAGGCAGGAGTCCAGCTGAGCGCAGTCCAGAAGAGTGGAAGTCCTTCTTCCTGCCAGAGTATTCAAAAGTCCAGAAGTGTAATGAAGTGTGGTGTCTGAGGTCCAGTATTTATACCCAGTCTGGACTTTGATGTGGGGGAGAGGTTTCCCTTTGAAGTTCCATGACATCCTGCGTTCCCTGCCCTGGCTCCAGACTAACCTCAGGGGTTATGCAGCCCCTTGTGTGGAGACAGGTCCCAGCTTATTCAGGTGTACGTGAGGCTGGGCCCAGTCCCTCCCTCCTATCCTATCCTGTGATGGCCCATTCAGGAACACCTAAGCTCCCATTGTGTGTGGCTGTCTAGGAGGAATACACAAAACCCAACTGCCAACTACATACAGTCATGTGACCAGAGACAGGCTGCAGGCATCAAATGACTAAAGCAAGAAAATGCCAACTTTCTAAAAGTTGCATTTTCAGAATGGCTATTTAAAATCTGACTTCACCATAAATTAGGATTTTAAATTTTGCTTCCAAAAACTCCAAACTTGAACTGGTTATCTCTTTCCATTTGAAAATGTAATCAGGCAACTCTAATGTTATCCTATGGGAGGGATAGGCTTTTCACTCCCAGGACATGTCCTACTTTTTAAATACATGTCCTACTTTTTAAAGTACATCGACTTAAATGTATTAAAAAGGAAGGTTTGGGGCTAGCGAAAGGTTTATTTTGTGGGGTTGAATTGGCAGTTCAACTGCACACACAGGCTCGGCTATGGCGTGCCTGGGTCATATTTAAAGAGCTACTTAAGCAGGTGGGACAATCAGTGCTGCAGGGCCACTAGTAACTTTTAATTTAAAGTGCCTGGGTACATATAGTGCCACTCTACTAGAGACTTATAAGTAAGCTAAATACACCAATCAGGTATATGCCAATATTATCATGTTTAGCGAAGAGAGCACATGCAGTTTAGCACCAATTACCAGTGGTAAAGTGCCCAGAGTCCTAAGACAGCAAATATAAGGTCAGAAAAAATGGAAAGGGGGAGGAGTTATCCCCTCCCCCAAATTGTGGAGTGGAGGGACTCAGGGAGCAGCCACGATTTTGAAGTGGAAACTGAAGATTTAACAGTGCCAGACAAAGCATGTCTCTCTGAATCCATGCTGCACAACACCTAAGTCTCATTGAAGTGCTGTAAACTGAGGAGCAAACTGTGTTAAGGCTACATCGTTGCTTCAGCAATTATTTAACTGTTAATTGAAAAGTGCAGCATGACGGCCATGTTATATTACCGTGTCTGGGAAAAAAATTCCAAACAGAAAAGGGCACCTTCACATAATATGACTACACAAAAGTATGTATGTGTAAATAGTGTCAGTCTGATTTAAGGGCTAATAGGTGTCTTTATTGAACTTCATATAATAGCACTAATTGAAAAGCAATAATTGAATGGGTGGACATAAACCACTAACCTTTGGTGTTAAACGGAATAGAGAAGGATGTATCCCTACAGTTTCTGAATTGCACAATATGGTCCTCAAGTCCTGCGACACCAGACTACAATGGAGCGGGTTGTTTTTTGTGAATGTGGTGCAAAAAAAGGGTGAGGTTAAAAATTGGCCGAGTATAACTTCTTGAAAACATTTTTTATTCTAAAGCTACTGGACAATGTTAAAATCAGTATTGGGATACTTCCATTGGCTAAATTTACCAACAGTATCTATGTGGATGTGAAATAAAGGGCTACATGTTTCAACCTGCTATTGAAACGTTTGCACTAATGAGCGTGAGCATTGATAGCCACTTTTCTAATTAGTGTGAAAGTGACAATTTAAAAGACATACTCACCATCGCACTAATATTGATCAGCGTATGTATGTGAGAGTTAGAACTAAGTCACAGGAGATTGAGCTTTTCTCCAAAATCATCCATTTCCAGTCTCTGCATACTTGGGTCACAATGCCAGCTTGCGCCAGCATTTTTTGCCACCATATAGTATGCACTCCTTGGGTTTGATTTCTCCAGCATGAAGGGGAGAGCATGGAGCATGTTGTATACTGAGAAACTACACTACGTTACAGGCACGTAATTTGTTTGTTTGTGTTTGTTTTCTTCTTCCCACAGGTTTCTCCATTTTTCCTCGCCTATTAGGCTGCGAGGACAGCAACTGCAAGTATACAGTTAGGTCTTAGGGACTGAGGGTTGGATACACCTTAGCGAGTGTATACCGCCCAGGTTCCACTCACTTGGTCCTGACGAAAACCTGGTACATTCCATCACAGGTTGAATCATGTAGACCTTTATTTGACATCCACATAGATACTTTTGGTCAATTTAGCCAACGGAAGTATCCCACAACTGATTTTAACATTGTCCAGTAGGTTTAGAATAAAACATTTTTTCAAGAAGTTATACTCGGCCAATTTTTAACCTCACCCTTTTTTTGCACCACATTCACAAAAAACAACCCGCTCCTCTGTAGTCAGGTGTCGCAGCACACCCGGATGGCACTCAGCTGTCCGGGTGGGACCCCGATGATGAAGCATGTCACCAACCAGGTTGGTGAGTGAGGGGTCTTCTAACAAAAGAATATTTTTCTCTTGTTACTTCTCCATCTCCCCATTTAGGACCATTGATTTGGTCCAATGGTGATACTCCTTTCTTTGTTTGTATAGAGCTTACTTTAGTGCCAGGTCTGAAAAACACTGGACCACGTATAACCGTGTACCCTGCACAAACAGGTGTTTGCGCAGGTATGTTAATTTTATGAGCTACTTAAAATCAAGGCCAGAGTGTTCCATGTGTTGCAAGTCTGAATGAAGATCAGAGCTAATGAACCCTGTAGTTCCTTGTGGGGTTTACATGTAGGTTTCAAAACTAGTTTTATCCTTGATATGCCTATCTTGGCTAATTCCACTTTCTTTGCCCATGAATAATACGCCTTAACTGTACCATCAAGGCCTCAGTCGGCCTTGTGGAGTGCAACTACCTGATTCCACAAGCACCCTACAACTAAATGTATTATCTTGCTTCAGATCAAAGCATGTCATTGGAAAAGGCTGATCTGCACACTGCACTCTGCTCTAAAAACAGCTATTGAGTACAAAACGTCACATTTTAACATAAAGATCTCTCTTTTATTCCTGGAATAATCATCAATTTTAGTTAACAACACTATCTCCAAAAATCTGAATAATGTTCTGATTTGCTTGTGTCCGGCTTAAATCACAAGGCAACTTCAGAAGTGTGTTTGCATTTGTGTAGTACATGCATTTTTTTTACAGTGAGGTAAGCACACATATTGTAAAAAGAACTAAGCCCATCTAGACTGCATTTACATTGTGATCCTTCAGAGTAAATGTCCCTTTTAATTGTTTTACATTACAAATTATAAATATCCGTTTAATTCAAGTTTGTTTCATTTTTTTCTTTTTCTGAAAAAAATCCAAGATTATGTGTTATAAGGTGCATCAAAAATGTCCCTTTTCTACAGAAATGTAACCAAAAAGTTTCACTTAAAATATGTGCTGGAAATGTTCCAAATGAAGTAAAATATTAACATGGGCGACTCTGATTAAGGCAGAAAACAGTGCACAAGTCAGTTTAGCAAATGCTACAATCACGTTATTTTCTGAACACTGGAAACTAACACAGGGATATATCTTATAAAGTTCACAACTGCAGAGCAATTTTCCACTGGTGCTGGGCTGTTTAGCACGTCTTTAACACACCTTACATCAAATGATTAGTCGAAAATGGCATTAATGCACATGTCAGTCAATGTCCATTTTGCAACTCATCAGTGCAATTTTAACGACAAAATTACCCTGGAGAGGGGCTGTTTAAGTTATCTGACTATTAAGGTAATGTCAGACATAATGAATTAAATCTATTCATTTAGTCACTTCATTGCACGCGGTTCTAACATGTAGCTCTTTGGCTACTTTTGAGCATTGTTGTTACCAATAAGCTCATAAGTAGGGATTCTGGTTTTCAGTTAAAACCAATTTTAACCGTAAAAACCTGATCAATGCGAATATTTGTTTTTCAGTGAGCACTTATAATGTATTGAGACCTTGTGTTATTAAAGTATTTGTGTAGCCCCTATCTCTAAGCACTTTTCTATGAAGGATGCTCCCCTATGCTACCAAATATGTCCTTGTGACAATTCCCAAGGTTTACTGGTCCACCTGGACTTCCTTCCAACTACTTGGCCCTGCCGTTTTTGACAGCATGGCTCACCTTATCTGGAGTCTGCTTTTTTCAGAACATGTTTTACTGTTCTTGTTTCTTCTGTACAAAGTGGAAATGCACCAGAATCGTACATGGGGATAGAATGGTTCACAGAATGCAAAAATGAACTAGCTGGTACAACTCTCATACAGGGCAGCATGAGCACAGCGGGCCTGTTTTCAATTAAATACAGATGCACAGGCATAATAGAAACTATTGCTTTGAAGGCCTCACCAAGACTTCCAAACCCACATAATATCATGTAGGAATGACCCAGCAATGTAAGAAAATACACAAGGAAGAAGAAAGAATCTTCAATAAAGTGCACAGATCTTGAAATGTGGTCTTCATACATTTAGCACTGCATTGCAATGGTTGGTTTAATTCAGTGTGACTTAAATAGCCAAATTACTGCTGTTCTATTGTGGTTCATAATGCTTCTTTACTTCCTCAGTTGTTCTGTTGTGCAGCAGCATAGTTTGCTGTCACCACAGGTCATTTAGCCAACAGTTTTCAAATTATTTTCTCACCAGGCCTCTCCCCAGTGACTAGGTAGAGCATGAAATTCCCATATCAGACAGTGTTAATACATTTGCTTTCTCAGTATCTTGAGACAAAGGGCAGGACTATTTGACATTTATCTTTCAGCTGACCTTTGCCATTTGACTAAGGAAAACATCAGTAGGATGGCGAGTTAAATGTCTGCCATTAGTAATCTGCTGGAATCAAATCTTAATGAGGTGCAAACACAAACCCCCAGCCAAGCACCTGCCCGCTGGGAAATGGAGTTTGAGTGCTGGAAAACAAGGTAGGGAAGGAGGTGAGAGAAATAATGAAAAGCTACATGGAAAGCAAATTTAAGGAAAAGATAAAAAGAAAGTGTTTAGAAGCAAGAAAGAAATTTACAATCGGAAAGAAGAACGGAAGGGAAGGAGGAGAGAGAGAGAGGGAAATAGGAAAGTAAGTTAGGACAGAAGGAAGAAAGGGATAGCAGAATTCTTTATAAGCACTGGAAAGCACTGCCCCTATGAATTGTTATGGCTCAAAAAATGTAAACATTGACAATCATGGATTTTTGTTAAAAAATCAAAGAAACACAAGAACTAATGCAAAATAGAAACTGAAATTGTGAGCATCTATTTATAATCCTGTTAATCCACTCTGTTTATACTCTAGCTGAATGTGATTTTATGAGTTGGCTCATTTAGGGTCAACATACGAGTTTGCTATGGATCCTGCATGTTTCAGGGCCCTGCACTGCAAATGTATTTATATAGAAATGCAGGTGTTGGCTGTTTTTTATGATATACTTGTGACACAGGTAGCCATGATATATTCATATATATATATTCAGCCTCCTGAAACTGAACTCAGACAAGACGGAAGTCCTCATCCTGGGTTCCTCGCCCTCCGCCTGGGACGACTCCTGGTGGCCCCCCGCCCTGGGCAGCGCAACCAAACCGACAGACCACGCACGCAACCTGGGCTTCATCCTGGACTCCTCCCTCTCCATGACCAGACAAGTCAACGCCGTCTCCTCGTCATGCTTCAACATCCTGCGCATGCTACGGAAGATCTTCCGGTGGATCCCCACCGAGACAAGGAAGACGGTCACCCAGGCCCTCGTCACCAGCCGACTGGACTACGGCAACGCCCTCTACGCCGGAACCACCGCCAAGCTCCAGAAGAGACTCCAGCGGATCCAGAACGCCTCAGCCAGACTCATCCTCGATGTCCCACGACACAGCCACATCTCCGGACATCTGAGAGACCTGCACTGGCTCCCCGTCAACAAAAGAATCACCTTCCGCCTCCTCACCCACGCACACAAAGCCCTACACGATCAAGGCCCCAGCTACCTCAACAACCGCATCAACTTCCACGTTCCCAAACGACATCTCCGATCAGCCAGCCACGCCCTCGCCGCCGTCCCCCGCATCCGGAGAACGACAGCAGGAGGAAGGTCCTTCTCCTACCTGGCCACCAAGACTTGGAACTCCCTTCCGACCGACCTGCGCCTGACCCAAGACCACCTCTCCTTCAGGAAGAAGCTCAAGACCTGGCTGTTCGAGCAGTAGCGGCACTCCCCCCCCCCCCTAGCGCCTTGAGACCCTCCGGGTAAGTAGTGCGCTATATAAATTTCTGTGATTGATTGATTGATTGATCTAACACCAGATCAGATTACCGCGAAGCTATGAGATCCTATAAGGCGGCTCGCAATCTGACTAAAGCTGCCTTCCTCGAGGAAAGAATAAAAACCTCTTATAATTCCTCGAGGGAGACGTATAAGATTGTCAAGGAGCTGCTTAAAGTCCCCACTCCACCTGTATCACAAGATGGGAGCAAAGACAAATGTAACCAACTGGCTCATTACTTTGACACCAAGATTCGTAACATTCTAGCCAGTCTTCCCCAGAGTGCCCCCAGGCTGGATAAAGTTGATCCAGACACCACTCCAGACAGGGTAGTGTTGGACAGCTTCACACCTATCTCGAGGGAGGTTTTCTGTGCCGAGCTGTCCGCCCTTAAGAGCGGCTCTCCCCTTGATCCCATGCCTATCCATGTCCTCAAGCGGTTTACTGACACCATTGCCGCCACACAACGGCCCTGCTAAATGCCTCTTTCAACCAGGGCGTAGTACCACCTAGCTGGAAGCAGGCGATGATAAAGGCACTATTAAAAAAAACAGGCCTCGATCCCGCGGACCTGTCAAACTTTCGTCCCATCTCTTTACTGCCGGGCCTCAGCAAGATCGCTGAGAAATGCGTCAACCGGCAGCTATCACTTTACCTTGAGTCCAATGACCTGCTGCGACGGTCTCAAACGGGCTTTCGTCCCGGGCAGGGAACTGACTCGGCCCTAATCGCCATGGTGGAGGAGGCCAGATGCATCTTACATTCAGGAGGATCCGCGGCTGTGGTCCTCCTGGATCTAAGCGCTGCATTCGATACTGTGGACCATCGTATCCTGATTCAACGTCTGGCCGAGATAGGTGAGGAAATATAAATGTTATGGTCAAGAAATGTTCCCTAACGTGTACCCCACCGTCTCCATGTACCAGCTTGAAGTACATGTAACTTCCCTCCTGTGCCAGCTATGAAGACGCAAATACATTTGCGTCCAACGTTAACATGTCCTCTTTCAGATCCGGCATGAACGGGTTGAATATTCCGTTCCTAAGTATGCCATGCCAATGTCTCTTTGTGGTGTACTTTATACGTTTTTCCAGCTCTGGCGAAGTAGGCCCTGAATTCTGCCATCGAGCCTTTTCTTCCCCTCTGACTCTGAACGCCTCAGCCTGGGCTGCTTCTGTACCTGTGACCTCAGTCTTACTCCTTGCGCGGCTCACGGCGCTTGGCTCAGGCCCTGTTGCCTGCCAAGACTGTATTCAACCTTCGAATTATCTGCTACGCTCCTCGAAAATACATTCCTGTCTCGTAGTTCAAGTAAACATCTTCCCAGCTGCAGAGCAAAGGGCCCGGCCTTACTGTCTCCGTGCAAGTAATTCATAGCTCCCGTTGTCATGGTAGGCCATGCCCCCTTCGCATCTTATACAGACACGTAGATGCTTATATATGCACTCACAGTCAGTATAGAATAACCTCTGTCCGAGAGACCTCTTCCTTTCAGATAATACAGTTCCTTAAACATAAGATATTAGATACGATTTGGGATTAGGTTGATCTGACATCCCAGACTTATGTCTCCACTTGTAGGGCTAAATGTCAAGTCCCCTTCACCCTCCAGTTGCACTTCAATCACACGTCAGGCTGCTGCGCGCGCATCTCTGCCATGTATTTCTGCTGACACTGCAGGATTCTCCTATGGATCCACCTACTTGTGACATCATGTTAAATGACGTTTCTAGTACACGCCTATTGCAACGCCTTTTTCTGTTACGTATGAGCATTTTTATCTCTCCTCTCAGCTGTTACGCCTTCTGCATATGCCTTAATGTAATGCATTGACTATATATATGAATGATTGTTAATAAAGTATTGTCTGTCAGTCCCTTCCCGAACCCATGTGGTGACGGAATGGTATGCCACCTTGGCTCGAGCCAAATACCCAATTCCTTTTTAAGGAATAAAACCCCTTTTGAGAAACCTCAAATATCACGGATTTTGCCTCTTATTTTTCTGAGTTATTCTTATTGAACTTTACCGCATAAATTAAGCATGGGTAATTAGAATTTACCACATAATTGGCGCCCGAATAGGGACCCCTCCCCCATCTCACGCGCCGGAGGTGCGTTGCAGGCCTAGCCCCCTGCCACAGCCGGACGGACAACTACGCGTACCCGCAGGATTTCCTGTATCTCCCTCAGGCCAACGGAGGTGACTGAGGCTGCGATCAACCCCCAGACGAGGCGGTGAGGAGTGCGGAGGATCCCGACCAGAGCCTAGCTGAGAGAGCAAGATCCGAGGTATACGGAGGCCCACCAGGTTCCGAAGTTCCGAAGTATCTGCGCCACGAGTCGAGTCCGAATCCAGTCCGGTCTAGTCCAGTCCAGAGTTTCCGAGGCCTTCTGTTTCCGTGCTTCCCGGTGAGTACCATTGCTGGGGACGCATCTAGACGTGCGCATTAGTTTGTGCCGGTCAAGACGGGTTTGGGTACACAGACCTGGTCTGCACTGTTTAGCAGTGTATCTGTGCTGTTTAGCAGTGCATCTAGTATCACGCAGTTAGCTAATTATTGTTGTTCGTTTTAAATGTTTTTAATGTGTTATCTAAATGTCGTGGTATGAGTGATTGTTCGATCTTCATTATTGTGATTATTGTATTCATTGTGTTCATATCTGAGTAAGAACCAAGTAGCCAGATTCTAAGATGCCGTTATTCTCCAAATTAAGACAAATAAACACTAGAAAAGGGATACTAGAAGAAGCTGTTCCCATTCCACCTAGGGACACTCCAGGGTACTTTATTTACCACAAGCACGGTCTAGATGCCGTTTTATATCTCGATTTATGGGTGGACTACACCAAAGATCTAGCAGAGAATCAGAGATGGCCCGCTGCTGGGACATGGGATGCAGATTGCATCATGAGAGTAGAAGAAGCATTATGGAAAAAGAAAGCCAGACAGTCACAGAAGGATGCCATTGAACTATGGCGTAAGGAATCGCATAGGCGTACAGAAAAAGCACACAGAAAAGAAGAGAAAAGTAGAGAGGAGTCTGAAAAGGCCCGAGAAAACGTATTAGTTGAGGAAGGTATCCGAGTAAAAATAGAACAAGTAGATAGACAACGAAACACCCTTATGAATGGTATGTATCCTCTCTTGGCCGAAGGTTTGCCTAAGGCCACCCCGGAAATACCGACAGATCTGCCACCCCCATTGCTCCCGACTAAAATGCATCAGAAAACAGCAAAGGACATTTTCCTTTCTTCATATCTAGACGATGTAGCCCCCGAATATGTTAATACCGCACCTCCACGCACACCTCCTCCTGGCGGCGCTGGACCCCAAGATGGTCAGCCCCCACCTCCGCGACAAGCTACTCCTCCTCCCGTTCCTCCTGGTCTTCCAGCCGTCCTTCCACCTCTTCCTGGACCTATTCCCCCTGCTTTACACCCAACGAATCCCTTCGGAGCCGGCGCCTCAGGAGGCGCGTCCGGAGGGGCGACAGGTTTCCAAACCCCGCCACCCACACAGCGGTGGACTTATAGAGACCTAGCACAACAACGTACACCTCGAACAGCCGATTTTGCAATATATGGAGATCGTCTTGCAGACTGTAGATATGATCCAGTACCTGGTAAAAAGAATGACGAAAGAATGTTGCTCGCATCAGTACGATTGCGACGAGTCACAAACTTTTTATTGACGCTACCTGGAATGGTAGATCATCTAGATAAAATATATCATTTTGTCCAAACAGGGGTAGGGCCTGAAAGTATTAAGGAGGCATTGGCCTACCAGAAAGTGGATACTCAAGGCAAGATATTACGGTTTCTTATAAACTGTCTAATAAGAGAAGTGGATAGGCCGGGTATGAACCCGGACGACGTAAAAGCACTCCATAGGTGGGGTCAGAATATAGCCGATGGGAATCATGATAAACAGGCCTGTATAGATAATATGTACCGAAGAATCAGAAATGCAATAACAAAGATGCATGAAAAAAGACAGTTACCACCGGAAATAGATTCAGACAAACTTGAATCCTCAGAGGAGGAGAACGAACCAGAAGAGACAGCAGAACAAACACAGTTGCCAGTTAGAGAAATGATAGCTTATGTAGGAATAGGAAGACCGTTTAATAATTCGATGCGTCCAGTACGTCCAGAAAGTAAAAGAGTTTTTCGGGAAGCTATGTGCAACCCGAGAACTCCTGAGCACTTATTCCAAGCCACGGACAACAGGCTTCGAGAACGAATGAGGTACCATGTACTCGATTCTATGGACGAACAAGAATTGGCTAGGTCAGCAGTACAATGGGCTGACAATTCTGAGAAATATAGTGATGATGCGTTAGCACACACGTTTTTGAACATGACACCGAGTGAACAGCGTTTAGCTGGTACATACATGATACAACACCTACTCCTATTGTATAGAAGCCAACATTCCGATCCAGGTCCCCTGCCTGATATATTAGCAGAACTGCTTATGAATAAATGGGGAGGTCTAGGTACCGACCTAATTAAAGTGATTCTAGAACATCGAC
This sequence comes from Lissotriton vulgaris, assembly GCF_964263255.1. Lineage (NCBI taxonomy): Eukaryota > Metazoa > Chordata > Amphibia > Caudata > Salamandridae > Lissotriton > Lissotriton vulgaris. The sequence goes on from NC_141685.1 coordinate 1,478,641,313, forward strand.
ACAGATATAGTGCTTTCTTGTGCCCACAGCCCGATTCAGCACATGCCATGGAAAGAAAAATGTATTACATAGACAGACAGAATCCGTTGCGAGAAGTGCACCCAGTTCAGAATGCTGACAATACGCTTAGACGCGTGTTTGTGTACGCGCCCATAACTAAAATGGAATTATTGGAAATGAAAAAATTAGTACCTAGCCATGACAAAGATCCCGCGGGTGTTCACCGTGAAATAAAAGACATGTTACTAATGGGCGATTACACCTATCCAGACCTTATGAAAATATTGAAAGTATTGTTGCCTCCTGGTGTTTACGAGAAACTCAAAGAAAAAGAATGGGAGGTGGGAGATGCAAAGATTGATTGGGCTGCATTAGAAAACGAAGAAAATACTCGAGTTCCAGGTCTAGGACTTGGAGACAAAGTTAAAGCGTTACCAGGATTGTTAGTACAAGTATTGCCACGTTTATTAAGTACGAAAAAGGAAGATTGGGGTGCAATCTCAGCCTGTAAACAGAAACCTGATGAAGACACTAGTGATTTTTATACCAGATTTGAGAAATGTTTTGGTATTAATAGCGGCCTGAAAGCAAGTAGCGAGTCATATCCACATCTTTTTGTAACGAAATTAGTCGAGAATTCCCTGCCCCAGGTTAAGAACAGGGTACTGAAAGTCGAAAGTACCTGGCAAGCTAATACTCCTTCACAAATGTTACAAATGCTACAGTACCACCAGAATAGAATTAGAGAAGAACAAGAACACGAACAAAGACGTATGAAAGACACAAAAATGAAAATGCTAGTTGCCCAGTCAGTTCCTGCTGACGGTCATAAAAAGGGTGCGACCCAGCCCAGTAATTCGACGGCTCCTGTTAAAGGAGTATGTAACTATTGTAAACAGCCAGGTCATTATATAAACGATTGTGCAGTCCTGAAACACAATATCTCCACGGGTAAAACTAAGGAGAGACCACGTCCACCTAGACAAGATCAGGCCCAACAACAAGTACCCCAGAATATACAACATATTCCGCCTATGCCAGCTTCAACACAGACCGTAGCAGTACCCCAGCAACAGCCTATTACCGCAACACAAAACACGACACAACAGATGTACCAGTATGCACAAAATGATTACCCCGATTACCAACGTTACACATGAAACAGCCTAGAGAGGGAGTTTGGCTTGCCTCTTATTGAGGTTCCTGTAGATCAAGAGGGTCCTTATGTACACAGTCAAGTATTAGGGAAAGACAGAAAGTTTCTCATTGATACAGGGGAAAGCAGAACTACGATAAGTCACAACGAGGTTCCAGGGGCACCCCTCTCAGGCTCACAGAATATTTCCCTTGGATTTTCAGGAAAGCCTATTATTAATGAAGTATCACAACCCCTTCCTCTTGCAGTCGGTCCTTTGACACGGACTACCGATTTATTGCTTACAAAATCATGCCCAGAAAACTTGTTAGGTATAAAGACATTGAAAGCTCTAGGAGCTATTATATGCTGTTCTCCGGAAGGAGTACGACTATTCTTGCGAGATTTTAAAGGCCACTATGTATTAAGAGACATGGACCACCGGTTACAGAATGTACCTGCACACTTGTGGGCACAAGGCCCCACTGATGTAGGTTGTATGCACATTACACCATATCGAGTCACACTCAAAGCAGGAGTGGTATTACCACAAATTCGACAATACAAGTTACCCCCAGATGCTGTAGTGGCCTTACTGAGAATCATTGACGAGCTCATTGCACAAGGAGTGGTCGTGGAAACGGACTCCAATGTATGTAATTCTCCTATCATTCCAGTTCTTAAACGTACTGATCCAAATGCACCACCTGTTTATCGATTAGTTATTGATCTGCGCGAATTGAATAAATGCATTATACCACAGTATCCCGTGGTCCCAGATATCTCTTCATTACTGACAGCCATTGATTCAGAAGCGACATTCTTTACTGTAATTGACCTCAAGAACGCCTTCTTTAGCGTCCCAATCGATCCGGAAAGCCAATACTTGTTCGGATTCAGTTTAAATGGACGAAGTTTCAAATTTGCACGCGCACCTCAAGGATTCACAGAAAGCCCCAGCATCTATAGCCAAGCACTGAAAAGACAACTCGACAGTATCCACATGCCAGTTAACACTGCCCTACTTCAGTATGTCGAAGATCTGCTGATCACCGCCCGAAGTGAGCCCGAATGTGAAAAAGCATCACTTACAGTTTTGAATTTTCTGGCTGACAAGGGGCACAAGGTATCCCCTTCGAAGCTGCAATTCTGTGTTCAGCAAGTTGTGTACCTGGGTCACTTGCTGTCCAAAGTGGGGAGACAGCTCACTCCTGACCGCATCCAGCTAATTGTAAACATGTCACCACCCAAGACGCAAAAAGAGGTGCGGGCTTTCGTAGGCCTCACTTCGTACTGCAGACAATGGATTCCCCAATATGCATTTCTAGCAAAACCACTCATTCAGTTGACAACTCAGGAGGCAGCGACATCGACTGTCCTCCCTAAGACTCAGGAACATACACAAGCTTTTGAAGACTTAAAGAAAGCCTTATGTCAAGCACCTGTTTTAGCGACACCATGTTACAGTAAACCCTTTACACTTTTTGTCACAGAACGTGAAGGTACTGCCTTGTCAGTACTCACTCAGGAACAAGCAGGTTCACACAAACCGTGTGCTTACTTTTCTAGCACATTAGATCCAGTAGCCCAGGCCCTTCCTGCGTGCTTGAAATCAGTTGCAGCGACAGCTTTAGCAATCAGACAGAGTGATTCCATAGTGTTAGGGCATCAATTGACAGTACAAGTTCCACATTCCGTGGAAGTCCTTTTAAATCGAACACAGACCCAACACCTGACCATAGCAAGACTGACAGGTTATGAATTGACATTGTTTCAACCACACATAGAAATCAGACGCTGTAGCACATTAAATCCTGCCACACTTTTGCTATTAAATGGAGTAGATCCATTGGCACATGATTGTATTGAAGTCATTACTATTACAACAAAACCCAGACAAGACTTGACAGATGTTCCATTATCAGATCCAGACCTGACACTTTATGTGGACGGTTCATGTATGAGAACAAGTACAGGAGAATTAGTGGCAGCCTATGCAGTCACGACAGACACTGAAGTTATTGAAACCAATTGTATTGACACCCTGTCAGCCCAAGCAGCAGAGCTCATCGCTCTGACACAAGCGTGTATTCAAGCCAAGAATAAGAAAGTCAACATATACACTGATTCACGTTATGCATTCGGAGTCGTTCACGACTTTGGAGTCCTCTGGCGAGAGAGAGGTTACTTAACTTCTCACGGTGCCAACATTCAACACGGTCCCCTCATTCAAGCTCTGTTAGATGCAATACATCTGCCTACCGCAATCTCTATCATGAAATGTAAGGCACATACAAAAGTCACTGATACGATCTCCCAGGGTAATGATCTGGCAGACCGAACAGCTAAGCAAACTGCTCAAAATCGAACTCATGTAACTGACCTGACAAAGACAGTAGTACCGACACCGACACACTGCATGACAGTCAGGGATCCCGCACATGATGTAATTGATATACAGACACATGCCACACCAGACGAAATCAAGAAGTGGACTGAACTAGGAGGGATCCAGACAGACCAGGGATGGATGACGAAGGGAAAATCTACATGGTTTCTCCCCGACTCTATGGTTCAGGTCATCATTAACACGATACATAGTCCAGCACACCTAGGAGAAAAAGCTATGCTAGACAGTATTCAACACATATGGTTCAATAAAAACTTACGAGCAACAGCCAAACAAAAAGTGCGTACTTGCATGATTTGTTGTCAGTTTAATCCAGGTAAAAGCATTCCCGTAGAGCAAGGTGGATTTCAGCCTCCCGATCACCCTTTTGAAGTCCTCCAGATGGATTATATCCAGATGGAACGTTGTCGAGGTTTCAAATATGTCCTCGTAGTCGTATGTGCACTTTACCGATGGACAGAAGCATATCCAGTTCCAGATTACACTGCTCCGACCACTGCCAAGCAGTTGGTTCGTGAATTCTTCCCACGGTATGGTTTGCCCCGTATCGTGTACTCAGATAACGGTCAGCCATTCTCATCCGAGCTTGTGAAACATATTACACTCCTGTTAGGTTATCAGTGGAAATTCCACTGTGTCCGGCATCCCGAGGCAGCAGGTCTCGTGGAGCGCCATATTCAGACTCTAAAAATCCGACTTTCAAAGATCTGTAGAGAGAAAGGCGTTGACTGGATAGTTGCTTTGCCAGTTGCCCTTTTCTATATGAGGATGGTGGCGCATTCTCGAACCGGGCTATCCCCGTATGAAGTGGTCTTTGGTAGGCCACCAAATATGTGGGGGGCGCCTATACCTCGCAAAATCACAGATGTTGACTGTATTATGCTGACAAATTACCTTGCCTCCTTGATGTCTGCACTACAATCTTGTCGTTCACAGGTAGCTGCAGCCTTTCCCGACAACACCGAGGTGAAGCCTCACGAAGTGGTCCCTGGGGATTTTGTCTTCATTCGCAACTTCGACCGGAGAAGTCCACTGGAGCCCCGCTGGCAAACCCCGAAATTGGTCCTTCTGACGACGAGGACCGCGATTAAAGTTGAGGGCAGGAAGGGGTGGCTACATTCGAGCCACGTAAAGAAGTTTCACGGACTCCCTTCGGACTTGGACTCTAAGCCCTGCCCTCCTACACAGACTGATTCAAAACTCCCTTTGGTGGAGAAAACCGCCTCCGAAGAATACAGACTAAAGTTACGGTCTAGCAAGTCAGACAGTTTGTTTAAGTCCTCCCCTAGGTGAATCGGTTAAATTAGTTTCTGACATGTATCCCCTAGATCGAGATAGAGAGAGAGATAGACAGAGACAACTCAAGAAACGCACATATTGTAAATCACTTCGTAGTCACTGTATAGTTACATTATTGATTATGTTTTTTCTAAGTCTTTTGATTATTGCTGCTAGTATCTTATTGCCTATCTACTACCCTATTTTCAAGCGTGCACAACCTGCTTATAACGTCACTGCCGAACATTCTTTCAGTGAATTACCTCCACATGAACTGTCATACAGACTTGCGCTGCGCAACAACACATTCATTAGTATGTTACATCACTCCCATCAGACTAATAACGCTACAAATTGTTGGATATGTGGCCGACTCCCTCCCTACCAGAAATACAAGGGAGTTCTGCCCCTCTTTCCGTACCCGTTCACTCACAATGGCTCCTGTGGCGCATGGTTTAGACTGATTAATTCTCTAGATTCTGATATTGCTGTATATAAAGGAAATTGGGTTTGGGGAAACCTGAACTTAGTCCTGCTTAAAGCCTGTTACCCTGACAAGAAGGGACTTCCCACTAGGACAGGAACTGATCTAGAAAATGAAGTATATGGATTAGGTAATTATACAATTAACCTCATGATTCTAACAGTTGAATCCGAAGCTGCACCAGTTCTACCTGCTATGTCAGTATTACCAGTCACAGGTGAATTATGTGTCGGAAAGAATGGTTCAGTACATTTAGGTCATAGTAAATGCACTACTGTGGTCGAATTCAGTGATCAAGGCAAGTCTACCTTCAGAGCTACACGTCATTCCTACTTTGTTTGCGGTCATACCGCATACATACGCTTACCTCCAGATTGGGATGGTACCTGTTACATTGCATTCCTTTTACCACCTGTTTTCCTAGCCCCTCCTGATTATCACAGAAATACCAATCTAGTAAACAATAGACTTCGAAGGGATCTCCCGATTGTCGATTACACTGAAACGGCATGGGAGCAATACACAGATTTCAATAAAGGATTCTTTTTCTTCACAGGTCCCGTCCAAAATAGTAAACTGATACGAAGATTAACTAGAACACTCGAAGCAGTAGTGAATGAAACTACCTCCGCTCTAGGCAACTTAACAGAGGAGCAATCTGCCATGCGGGTTGTTGTTCTTCAGAATCGTCTTGTTATTGACGTCATCCTAGCAGATAGGGGCGGAGCTTGTAAGGTCATCGGGTCAAGTTGCTGTGTTTTCATTCCAGAAAACGCGCCAACAGTATATAAAGCTATAACGCGTCTTCATAAAATTGCAAGTTTGATACACCAGAATCCAGGCACCTGGACTTGGTCCGGTTGGTTCTGGACAACGTTGACCGCTTGGGGATGGAAGATCCTATCCTTCCTAGGCATTGCCCTTCTCATAGTATTCAGTTGCTGCCTATGTCTACAATGTGGGCCAGCGATTTGCGGCTTGTGCGCCACATCATGCATTCCACATTCAAGTTCCCATTCAAAACGCGAAAAGAAGAAAGAAGAGCAAATGATGTTACGTGAACAGATTGATCGATTCATGAGGATCGATATATCATGAAGGGTCCGTAGGGAACAAGGAGGGAATGAGGAAATATAAATTTTATGGTCAAGAAATGTTCCCTAACGTGTACCCCACCGTCTCCATGTACCAGCTTGAAGTACATGTAACTTCCCTCCTGTGCCAGCTATGAAGACGCAAATACATTTGCGTCCAACGTTAACATGTCCTCTTTCAGATCCGGCATGAACGGGTTGAATATTCCGTTCCTAAGTATGCCATGCCAATGTCTCTTTGTGGTGTACTTTATACGTTTTTCCAGCTCTGGCGAAGTAGGCCCTGAATTCTGCCATCGAGCCTTTTCTTCCCCTCTGACTCTGAACGCCTCAGCCTGGGCTGCTTCTGTACCTGTGACCTCTGTCTTACTCCTTGCGCGGCTCACGGCGCTTGGCTCAGCCTGTTGCCTGCCAAGACTGTATTCAACCTTCGAATTATCTGCTCCGCTCCTCGAAAATACATTCCTGTCTCGTAGTTCAAGTAAACATCTTCCCAGCTGCAGAGCAAAGGACCCGGCCTTACTGTCTCCGTGCAAGTAATTCATAGCTCCCGTTGTCATGGTAGGCCATGCCCCCTTCGCATCTTATACAGACACGTAGATGCTTATATACGCACTCACAGTCAGTATAGAATAACCTCTGTCCGAGAGACCTCTTCCTTCCAGATAATACAGTTCCTTAAACATAAGATATTAGATACGATTTGGGATTAGGTTGATCTGACATCCCAGACTTATGTCTCCACTTGTAGGGCTAAATGTCAAGTCCCCTTCACCCTCCAGTTGCACGTCAATCACACGTCAGGCTGCTGCGCGCGCATCTCTGCCATGTATTTCTGCTGACACTGCAGGATTCTCTTATGGATCCACCTACTTGTGACATCATGTTAAATGACGTTTCTAGTACACGCCTATTGCAACGCCTTTTTCTGTTACGTATGAGCATTTTTATCTCTCCTCTCAGCTGTTACGCCTTCTGCATATGCCTTAATGTAATGCATTGACTATATATATGAATGATTGTTAATAAAGTATTGTCTGTCAGTCCCTTCCCGAACCCATGTGGTGACGGAATGGTATGCCACCTTGGCTCGAGCCAAATACCCAATTCCTTTTTAAGGAATAAAACCCCTTTTGAGAAACCTCAAATATCACGGATTTTGCCTCTTATTTTTCTGAGTTATTCTTATTGAACTTTACCGCATAAATTAAGCATGGGTAATTAGAATTTACCACATAATAGTGAGGGACGTGGCTCTCAAGTGGCTCACCTCATATCTGGTCTATCAGGTCTGCGAAGGCAACACTAGATCTGAGCCTATCTCCCTTCAGTGTGGAGTCCCGCAGGGCTCATCTTTGAGCCCTACGCTTTTTAACGTTTACATGGCCCCACTGGAGGAGGTGGTTTCACCCTTCGGGGTGAAAATAGTGACCTACGCAGACGACACACAACTGGTCGTCTCGCTGTCTCCCTCAGAAAGTCAAGGTGAAAAGTTTGCCTCCTGTTTATCAGGCATTATGTCCTGGATGTCAGGCTCCCGACTAAAACTCAATGGCACCAAGACGGAGCTGATGCTCCTGGGCAACTCGGTTACCTCTCTCCCAAAAACCATGTGGCCCCCCTGTCTGGGTGGCCCCCCCCCCCCCAAGGATGCAATAAAAAGCCTGGGGGTCTGGTTCGAGCTGGAGCCGTCAATGGGAACACGGGCCAAAAGGGTTGCGGGGACATGTTATGGCCTGCTCCGATCAGTGCGGAAAATTCTTCCGCTACTCCCGCCCAACTCCAGGAAACTTCTGGCGCAGGGGCTTATTCTATCTAGGCTAGATTATAGCCCTATTCCTGGCGGCCCCAGAGTCAACCCTCAATACGCTCCAAAGAGTCCAGAATGCGGCTGCCAGGCTGCTCACCGGATCGGCAAAAAGATCTTCTGCCAAACCTGCCCTTAGGGCCCTTCACTGGCTGCCGATCCGAGTAAGAGTGAAGTTCAAGGCCCTCTGCATTGTGTTCAGATCACTTCAGGGCGTCGGCCCCCCTATCCTGAGGGACTTGATCCGCCCTTACAAGTCGTTGCGCTCCCTTCGGTCCGACCATGGCAATTTGGTGACAATCCCGAGATCGAAGAGGGCACGGTCTGGTGGCCGCCGGCTTTCCGTTAATGCCGGTCAGCTGTGGAATGCCCTCCCAGTTGCGATTCGGAAGGAACCTAGTCGGGGGAAATTTCGGAAAGCCCTGAAAACCCACTTATTCCCTCTTGACATCTGACTTTTTGTTGCACACTGTTGGTAGCTTTGTGTTTCTTTTAGCGCTGGGACGCTCTAGGGCAGCCATGCGCTCTACAAATCAATTTTCATTTCATTTCATAAAGTTGATAATGTCAGAGACCTTTCACTATATGGGGGCATATGCTTTAACTGCCTGTAAATGTGTTCCCAGATATTGTTTCTGTTTTTAACAAGGTGCACTTACTGCAAGGAAACCATTGGTGGCCTCACAGTAAGTTTGTGACTCAGACCCCACAAAAACTTATGGCATGCTTGGGTTCATTGTATTCCTTGCTGCCGTCTTTCACTGTGTTATATATGACCAGCAATCCTATGGCAGGGTGGCTGCTCTCCATGGGAAAGGTGAAAAGGACTCATGCAAAGACTAGGATTATTTAAGAGTTTGGCTAGGCCTGCATGTTGGCATGCACTGTGGCTTTCTGGATTCCGGTAGCCAGGAGGACTACTCTGTGTGTGTCTTACATCAGTATGGATGAATGAAGCTAACCCTTCTGGGATGGTTGGAATGTCTGAATAGGAAATAACATAGTGGAAGATATGCCAAGCTCTCGTCTGGCTTTCCTTGGTCTTTGTGTCACTCTCAGTTCAAGGTTTTCATGATCACTCTGCTTCTTAGTATTCATCTGAAGCCCCAATGTCTTTGGGTTTGCTCTTTGTGATGGATTATGAGTATTGCAGATAATTACTCCAAGAGCAAGCTGCTGTGCTCAATCAGCCGAAAATTAAACCGATTCATTGCATGCATCTTCGCCGTTCGCCAATCCAAGTGTCCTTGTTAGCATGTAAGGGGACAGTTTCCGAACTTCACTGGCCCTTTACTCCAATGGCTCTTGCACTGGGGTAAGGGGACTTCAATTTGAACATAGTTTCCACTGCTAGCCAGTAAAGAACCCTTAAGTGAGCTTCCAATGTTCTAGCTTTCAAGAAAAAAACAGTTTTACTCACTCTCTCAAATAATAGAAATAACAAACAATGCTGATCATGTGGTGGAGAAAGGAGAGAGGAGAATATTTTGCCATTCCTTCACCACTAAATATTACGTGTAGCACTAAACACCCCGCCTAAACATCTTTTCTTCCGTGGTGGGTGCCAAAGCTGTTAGTTATCAGGTTGCCCAGGAAAATTATATGTATCCATCCCGAACTGTACATAAATTGTTTATTTAAGTTTTCTGGGGACATCATTCCATAAACAAGTGTAGGTTTTGAATCCATGGTTGTTTTAGTGCTTTGGCTATGTGCATTTCCAGGGTGCAAGTCGCCCTCTAAGAACCCCAATATTGATTTAACATTCAAATTATTTAGCCACACATCTTACACCATTCTTGAATACTAACTTACATCATTCTGCCTAATATTCATTAGTCAGTCTTGAACACATAAAGATCAGTTTCTTTCAATTGCAAATATTCCTATCAAAACAGATAGAAGAGCTGGTTGCTGTTTCCCCCAATTGGTTATTTTTTATGATACATTTCAGGCTCCACCTGTCAGTTTATACACTCCTTTGTTGATGTGACATGCTCAAACTTTATGGACCAACAAATGAAGTCAAGGCCCTGATAAATATATATTCAGTATAGTTATGGCTGGCGATCCAGCAACAAGGGGTATAATTTCGTAAAAGCTTTATGTCCATTCCCACTCCAAACTTTCGCCTTGGACACGTCTCCCAGGACATTTAAGGCAATATATTAGGTGTGTAGGGAAGCAAGGAGAAACATACAACCTATAATGTATCTAGTTTCTTCTGGCATCTTCTTCATGACACCTTACTAAATCTCATTTTGTCTTGCTACCATCCAGCATCGAAACCTACCAAAAATGAGAAAATGGAAAGTTTACCCTGACAACTTTACTAGCACCCTACTGCTCTGTACTTGCCACAAAGATAACATACCTGCGGTCTCCTGTTACTCACTCCAACTTCCATGTTGTCACCTCACCCCAAGGAAGCAGTAATCTGGCATGTATGATAAGACCTTCCTAGACCTTGTGCCTACATGCTCCATCTGGCTAAGAGAGAATGGCTGTTCTCCTTTCCTGAGCTGGCCTTCTTGCTCTCTTCTTCACCACTCTGTGCTGATGTGGCTCTTGCTCACACCCCAGAGAAGTTGAGTGAATAAAACAGCCTCCCCTGCAGTAGACACTGCTGACATTGCAGAGGTCAGGACGCCAACTCATTTGGCAAAGCCAAAGAATGCCACCCTCGACAGGTTCTCGCCACCTGGATGAGTCGCTACTCATAAGGAAGCAGTGAAACAAATGCTTACATCTACTCTTCAGAAAACATTGATGGGAAACGGCAATGCCATTGAAAGAGTAGGATCTCAGAAGGTTGAAAATGAGAATAAGAACATTATTTCTGCGGAAGAACAGACAAAAAAACACGTTCACAAGAACATTCCTCCATAAAAGCTACAGAGTTCTAATTAAATATATGCATTACATAAATACAAACACTTTCAGAAATAAATAATTGTTATGTAACTGGTTCTGTTCATGGTACAGATAATCAAACTAGCAAAGTGGACAGAGAATACAAAGGTACCGGAATTTTATTAGAGCGTTCCAGGGGACATATTGTTGTGAATGGAAGATGTAATAACAGTGCCGGGACTCTTGTTAGGCGATAGCTTGCAACAGCCCATTTCTCCTGTTAGTGCCGCCTAAAACAGAACCAACTACTAACCATGAAAGTGGAGACATGATGTAGCGAAATGGCCAGAGCTGGTGACTTCAGAGCTGGGGAACCTGGTTTGAGTCTGGCATCGACTCAACATCCTGTGATTCTGGCATTGGCTCAACATCCTGTGATTCTTAACTGGTGCTCATGAAAAGCATTGGTGAGGGTGAATAACTGCTGGTGCTGAGCACAGGAAACCACCAGTTCAAATTAAGCACTGAGGGAAGGGCCCTCTCTCTACAGCTGATACACCACTGCAGCATGATCATCTTGACAAAAGCTGAAAGGGGACTGATTACCACAAAGCCATCTATGTGAGATTCCCAGCCAAATAGTTGGAGTAGCTGCAAATGGAATAAACCTATTCAACTCATCTCATCCCTGGCTATCGAGACCTCACCACAACTCATCAGTGCGGATCTCTCCGAGGCGGGGACCATTCAATCTCAGGACTGAATTCAAAATCCTTGATTCGATTGTAAGGCACGGCACGGTCACGCTTCAGACCACCTCAGAAAGTGAATGCCTTAAACTCAAACTTTAAAAAAAAAAAGAAAGTGAATGCCTTCACCACACCCAACCATTCACCTAGGAACGACCTCCTACTCAGTTTCACTCAGCAAAATCCAAATGTGGAACCTGCTCTCTCAGGAGGCTGTGATCAGCTGCATCTTTCCTCTTCTGCTTCACCTAGAGATAGAAATGTTATATGAGACTCAAAGCCTTTCTTCTTCACCACGCCTATGGCCAAGTTTTATCAAACACTTGCTGACTGCTTATTGCTCTGAGGGGCCACCAAGGAAACTCTGTACAAGGGCCAGAATTTTGAGAGGCTGAGACATGACAGTTTTAGGGTGCCATCTAAAGGCGGACCCAAATTATTACAAAAGACCTACAAATCAGCCTTTCATCAGTGTATGGAATGCCCCTCAGCTGGTAAAATGTTATTTTGCTCAGAGTGGTAAAAATCTTACACCCAGCCCTGCCTGCTCTTTTCCACTCAACAAGACCTCTGAGTCAACAGGAGGCCTGTGGTATAAGTTAACACAGGCCCCTGCAACCCCCGAGGGGGCTGGGGGGCGGACCCTTCAGGCAGCCACCATTCATTCCAGGGCCAATGAATATATAGGAGACTCAGGAGCCCCTCATCACTTCAGGCGGGGGGGGGGGGGGGGGGGGGGGGGGGGGGGGGGCATCATTTTTCCTTACGCCACTGCCAGAGGCAATGCAAGCGTTACAGATTGGTGCACTTATCATTTTCGCATTCACACGTGTGTGAAACAACTTGCGCATTACTATGAAGGCATTCCGCGCGCCCGGAAGCATGCTGCGCGTGCATCGGCCCACAGCCTTCCCATTTAATTGAGGAAACAAGCAGAAGATGTTTCAGGACGTTCATACTGTGACAAAATAATTACACAGTCTTCAGCCTCCTGAGGGATGTGTAAAGAGTACAGATAAAGACACCTGGCACCGAGTTCTGAGGAATTCAAATCTATCCCCGCGAAATTATTCAGATGTAAACCAGGAAAGCCAAACCGCGATGAAACGACGCGAGCGAGCGTTGCTCCAGCTGCGGATACGGACAATTCACTGGCTGTCAATTAAGGTCCGGCCGGAATGCTGTTTACCCAATTCAGATTGTGAAAAATGCGAAACGCCTTTCTCATCTGATTTATTATAATTCTCTCTGATGCCGTTTGCAGCAAATTTGAGAGGTAAGGAGAGAGCGAGCAGTTGCTTTTGTGGTTAGAAGATTTTCTAACTTATCGCAGCTGCAAAGAGCCTTGAAAGAAAAATGACAGAAAAGCAAATCTTTTCATTTCTGCTCTGTGGATTAGCATCACGGGACTAAGGCAAACATGTCCGCAAGCTGCCTTGTGTAAACACATGTATTTACGCATTTAAAGCCGGTCGGGTGGTTTGGCGAAATAAACACTTGTTTTCTTACTTGCCTGTTGGCAGGCCCAACTGCGCCTTTCATCTTTTGGAGCTCGAAAAACTGAGGAGCAGAAAACTGGGCAATAGCACAAGTGTTCAGTAGAGTGCTTAGAAACCGCAAAATAGCTGTTTTAAGCGCTAAATGAACGCAGTTCTGTGTTCAGTAGAGTGCTTAGAAACCGCAAAATAGCTGTTTTAAGCGCTAAATGAACGCAGTTCTTTTAACTGTGATTATGTGAGACACCGCCCTTAACCTCTTACATCCTCCCTGAATATTATCTATGGGCCTGAAAGGTGACTGTTGTTCCTGCTGTTGTGTTAACTTGTTTTCCTCCCACCACAGGTTGCTTAATTTCTGGGACTTGCCCTACTATCATTGCTCCTGTGGCCTCCGCTTGGGATAAAGGCCCACTCCATGCTCCTCGCACTGGGTCTATCTCCCTTCCCTGTGTCATCGTGGAATAATTGCTCCATCTCTCCAGGCTGACCCCCTTAGCTACCCCTGCCCCATCGTCCTGCCCAAGCGTTCAGGAAAGGGGCATACAAATGTACAGCATTTTCCTAAGGAGTCTTCAGTGGGCCTGTTCTGGCCTTAGCTCAGGATCCATTCCACCACTCTGTCCAACTTCTCTCTATCTCTTTCCCCTAATCTTTCCTCTCCTTCATCTCATACAACCCTAAAAAAGTAACTATATTCCCTCCAAAGCCTTATGTCGACACCTGTACTCTTACTGCCCCTCATACTCACTGTTTGTCACCATCAGGGGGCGGAATAGGTCTCCTCTGGTCTTTCACAACAGAGTAGACTTTTTAGACCCTATGTCTTCCTGGTTGCTTAACAATACCCTCTGTCACTCAAGGGTAGGCTTTATATGGCTCATACCAAGATGGTCTTAAGACCACACCTCCCCATGGTACCTCAGTACTCCAGGTGGTCGCCTCTTATCGATCACCCATATTTAGAGACTTTTTTTTTAATCTCATGGAACACCTCCAAACTGTAACCTGTCAGCCATACACTCAAAAAAGGCACCCAGGACCTTAGTGTAAATTGAAACTTAGGAATTTGTGGCTGCCAGAGATTTCCTGGGAACAGCAGGTTTTATTTGAGAACTCTCAAAAAGTATGACATTTATTTCAAATAAAGTTGAATGCATACAGTATTTAAATGTTGCGCTTATCTTTTAAAGATTTTGTGAACACCTGAGTACCTGATGGACTGGAGGCGGATAACGCTTGTAGACATGAGGTAGCCAGATGACTCAACAGAACTGATAAGTCGATGTTCCCATCATGAGCGTATATGTGCTTTGGAATACGGTGTACCTGATAACAAAGAGCAAGGCAAGGGATTGTCTAGCCAATGGAAAAAGGGTAGACCACTGTCTAGATTTAGATTATAGTAGGGATAAACAAAGCATAAAAGGTGTCTTCTTACAAGAAGTTTTTTAGTCATGAATTTACAGTTATATGTTTCTCTTGAACACTCAGTAAAAGTAATGCAGAACCCTGGATGGTTTTGAGAGACAAAAGATTGGAAACTGTTTTGCCCAGACAGTCACTTAGTAGACACTTCAAATGTAGCGCCACTAAAGGAAGAGGAAGAGTGTTGAGTACAGGAGTACTTAGTCAAAATAGGAAATTGGGTCCTGAACTGCTTGCAGGAGCTGATATATTTGTATGTTATTAATATCATTGAAAGTGCTGAGGATGGACATACTCGGTTGTAAAGAGGACATATAACGTCCATAATGCCTGTTGTACTCTAGGAAAAGTAGCAGCTTGCTCTGCCTGTAACCTCTCAGAGAAGGGCTCGTTCACTCGCCTTACACATTATAGACGTCAAAGTGAATTGTTAATGGCTCATTGCAGTTCATGTGAGAGCTGGCAAGTTTGTTCAGGACTGTTGCCTAACAATGGAGAGCTTATAGCTGTTGCTAAGTCACACTGAAAAGACAAAATGCTCTTAGATTGGGGACGTCACATGAGATGGCTAACAGGAAGGTGCAGGTTAGCGCAGAGGTGGCGTCTTGATGCTCACAACACTATTTGCATGAGCTCTATGTTACTGTAAGAGTCTACATAAGAATATCGCTCGTCTGTTAGAATATTATTAGCAACAATATCATCCCCCAGAAATATTGTGTCCTAAACATCCTTTACAAAACCATTGTCGTACTTGGTGTAGATTTGTATTACTAACTTCAATTGGACAATATTTTTAAGGGATATTTAGGACACAATTTTTCTGTTAGAAGGCATTTTGCTTACTATATTGTAATATCAAACCTGCATGTTTTATTGACCATACGGTATGCCAGGATTTTCAATCTGCAAAGATAGTCCAATCTGTATCAAGCTGTGATTGTATTACAGACGATGCATCATAGATGGGTGGGACCCAGTGCTTAATTTGAGGGGGTGCTTTCCGGTGCTCAGCACCGGCACCTAATCCTCGGCACCGGTGCTTATAGCACCAGTTAAGGACACACTTATTTATAAGGCACTTGATTTTCCCCAGACTCACAGGATGTTGAGCCATGCCGAGAATCGAACCGGGTTTCCCAGCTCCGAAATTGGCAGCTCTACCCATTAGGACAAGCCTTCCCAAGGTTAGTAAGTGCTGGGGCTCTAGTCAGGAGGCAGCTTGTACCAGCACATTTGTCCTGTTAGCGCTGCCTCCTGAGGAGAGCCCTGGCACTTTTTATTTTACAAATTAGCCACTGGTGGGACCTCCATATCTTCATGGAAAATTTCCAATTTCCTTTCCACTTCTACTTATATCTTCTTTCTCTTTTCAAGAATATGCCTTTTCTAGTTTCCTTTCAACTATGCAAGTGTTTCATTTGCGCAGTCACAGCAAAGTGGGCAAAGTGCCACTGCACCCCTTAATTTGAGAAAATGAACTAGGGATAACTGCGATCCACAGAACATTTATGACTAGTACAAGGGTTCCTGAAAGAATATTGCTTAATTAATTGTTGAACACTCTGCATGAGATAAGATTTGGCTTTGGAACCTGAGATTCCAAATAAACACAACCCTTTGGCAATGAGAGGACCCTCCTTGATGGGGGAAAGCAGAGCTTTGGATTTTTGCAGTTTTAATATCTCTATGGAAACCTTTGACGGATAGGAAGAGAAGATGGTAGCAGTCCTCCAGTTTTCTCCCTGGTGCATCAGGGATGGTTCAGTGGTATTCTTTGACTGAATTCTTCTCTAGGTACAACTAGGCATGCTTCAAAATGCACACTCGAGTCACTCTCCCTCAAGTCTGAACTTTCCATTGGGTGAAAACTGCAGGTCACAAAATATATCTTATTCCTTCTCTTCTCACCTCATAACTTTCAACTGCGACCTTATTTTTAAACCCTTTGACAGAATTTCTCTCCGCTGCCTTCCTGCTCTTTATTTCTTCAGAACAGAGTTCTTCACCTTTGTTTCTGTTAAAAAGGAGTTGGATCTGCTTTGGGACTCTGACATATTCCGGGGTCAGAAGCCTGCAGAACAGCCCTATGTCCCCGGTATGCCCAGTAGGACAACGTCTCCCTCTTCCAAGTGTGGCTCGTGTTAACGCGAGACTTCCCTGCACTTTGATTGGTCACAATGCTGATATTGGGGTTGCTGCACTGAAACTTGACTGTAGTGCCTAGAATTACCATGTTCTGGGTATTTGTTTGCATGAGGTATGTGACTGAGAAGGGGGACCTTTATTCTTGATAAACAGGAATATCTCACATGGACATTGTGCCACACCAACAGCTGGGATGTTTTCACATCTATGTGACCCTTTTCGAAAAAATATGAGTCCCATAGATTATTCAATTTAAGAATGTAGGATGTTATTAATAGGATGTTGTGATCTTTTTTATAGTTTGGGAGGTAAATCCATCAAATGAAAATCGGAATTGAAGTATCTGGTTTTGATCAAAATGTATCTTAGATATTACATCTTTACCTTTTTATCTATTCAATGAGTGTAATTACGTACCCTGGATGAGGTGAAAAACTCACAAGGGTTAGTTTTTCTGCTCTTCCTGACTTCAAACTAAGTTCTTTCAATGAGGCAAAAAGGGGTAAAGATATGGGGTGCATCACGGAAATCACAATTAAGTTCTGAGTAGGCACTCAGACTCTCGATCTGCTTTGGGCTTGCCAAATACCATGGCTCCTTGAGGAATTGACTGCCATGCTCTGGTAAAATGTTCTGTGTCTTAATGCTTGGACAGGGTATGCACTACGAGATTTCATTGACCATATACCACGTTTCGCGGAGTTTGATTACACCTCTATCAGTTAGGAGGTGCTGTTTGGAGCCATTAAGGCAGCTGGATGCTAGTGCAGAGAATGTACGATTTACACTATAGCCTTTTGTCTTTATACTAATTCCCCAGAGATTTATTTATTTATTTATTTTATTTATAAAGTTTCATATCGCACAAACTTGATCCCGAAGGATATCAGAGCGCTTTACAATTTGTGAACATAATCTTCTCAAAGTATGTTCTATGCCATTTTCACTGGCCTCTACAACAGCCTTTAGAAGAATGAAAAGTAAAGCCTCAAGGACAGAAGTGTAGACAAGTTTGTATGCATGCTGTGAGGTGTTTACCAGAACGTAAGGGCTAGGATGACGATGGGTCTGAATCCATTCCCTACTTGCTTGGATGCTAGGATCTGGAGTTTGGGGGAGTCCTTACCAGTTGTTGCAGTAGAGGGAGGCTACACCAGACAAGCTTTTGTGTGTCTGGCAACTGATCATGAAGTTGATTCTTTGTCAGATCAAAAGGCATTGGAGGTGCTTGAGAACTGGGGTTCTCGGTTCAAATTCCAGTAGGGATAGAGCAGTCATTCACATTTTAATCAGGAGGATCATCCTTACATTACAATATTACGTGTACGACATTGCCCCTACTTGTTATATTTTAAATGTAACAGCAAATACACTGCTCAGGATACACATACAGAGTAACCTTTATGAATTATACTCTGCTTGCCTGAAGGTAACATGGCGCCTACTGGATGCCTCGCCTCAAATGGGTCTTAAATCTACTCTGGATTGCATCCCCCTATGCAGAGTCTGTATTCGAGTTTGGAACATTCTGAATTCTAGTTTCATGTCTGACTGTGGTAGTAAAATGACCTTTCGAAAAATACAGCAACTTATCACCACCCTTTTGAGGCTGTAAGTCGACTGGGAACAACAAGGAAGGCAGCAACACTAGTACACATGAAGTACTTCCTGGCGCTATTTTTGCAATCACTAGGCACATTTATTTGAGAACCAAAGGGTTCCTGTAGCACTAATCTGAGATATGCAAGAGCTCAAAGAAAAAGGGAACAAAGCTGTCACACCAGAAAAAGGGAATATCTCCAAAAGCATTTCAGACCAAGTTCTGAAACCTATACGATGGGATAATGGAATCCTATGCAGACAAGGGTCTTTGGCATCACTCTCTGAGCAGATGCAGTCTCCAGGAACCCCCCTGAACGAGAACAGACTTCTGGAACTACTGAACAGCATCAGCTCTACCAATGGGTGCTGCTTTAGGTTAGCTTCACTTGGTATCAATGTATTGCTGCACTTCCACGAGGGAATCTTTCGATTCTTTAATATATTTTTCATTTCCTATGCACTTTCATCGAGTGCCTTTTTCTATTGTTCCCTAGGAAATGCTTTTGTAATAATGTTTTACCCCCCTTATCCACTATATTTATTTTCTTTTCATTACAATTTGGTTTAGACCTTAAAACTCTTCATTTTGTATTATTTTGCTCCTTGTTGTGCTGTTACGCAACATGTCCTCTTTAAAGTTTAGACTTACTGCTCAACCCATTCTACCACAGGTAAGTCAAGCATATTCTTAGAGAAAACTGGTTTACGCTTATGAGACCTCTTGATCAAGGTAGTGTGGGAGCTCCTTCACAACTCACATTATAGCACAGATTTTTATTACTCATAATATTACAGGTGAATTCCATTTGTTATTTTTTCTGCTTTTTCTTGTCCCTATCCAAACCCTTCAAATGGGTAGGTCCTTTATCCTCCAACATTTCTCTGCTCCCCCCCATTCTTATAGTTTTTGTTTGTGTCTGTGCCTTGTTCTTTAATGCACTACTAGAACGAAGAGTCTCACTGATTACGTCCCCTTGTGCCAATTTGCTGGTGTGTGTGCCCGAAGAACGTTGGGGCACCAGTGTGCCTGGGCAATGGTAAATCTGTGAATGGTAGCAATTTGCGGGTGCAGGAGCGGTTTACCTATGCTGGGTGAAATTGGATGTTAGCTGACCCCTAACCAGATTTATTTCTGGATGGCAATGTTGCCTTGGTGAGGAAGAACCTTGGAAAAAGCGGGGAGTGCTGCACGTGTAGGAGTAGCTTCCCCATTCAGGTGCCCGATGCATGATTTTGAGTAAGGACTCGTACTAAGTAGGAGCCACTCGTTAGCTGAGAATGCACACAGGCGATAGTCAGGTTGACCCTGGTGAATGTGGGGCCATGAGTGTGGATTCATCTGGCGTGAGTAGGGACATGGTTAGCGACAGGAACAGGTGGAAGCTGCACACTTAGTGAGACAATGCCCATCACAGGACAGAGAGTAGGCAAGACCAAGATAAAGAGCACAAGGAAATCATGAAATCCTGGGGAGACTGAAAGGCAACCCTCTTTTGCAGAACCTCACAGGCACCAGTCACAATCCAATGCACCACCTTCAGAGTGAGCATGGTACTTCCCATTCCTCTATGCTTCAAAATACCGAAATAGTCGTCAGCGCAAACCTTAGATCTTAGATGTATTAGACATGAACATCCTAGCATTAATCTGTTGTTTATATATTGATACCCATATATTAAGAATGTGGTCCAGATGCAAGGTCAGCCTCTGTATGAAGTTGGGTTGCGAAATTCACCCGAAGGCTGGCAAGAAAGCAATGTCAACCTCTTTGAGTCACATCATGCTCATGTCAAGTATTGTTCCATGTAAGGGAAGGTGATAGTCTGAATTCACATCTCTATTACATTTTTGAGTAAGTGCCTAAGGCTTTTCTCAGTCCCAGTTGCACTGTGCAATGTATTCTGACAGGTGCATGTTATTGACACCATGCCCAAGCAGCTATGGGCTTTCCATGATTCCACCGAGGCCCCCAGTTCTTCATCACCTGGTATCAGTTGCAGTTCATTTAATATCCTTATGATGAAAATGTATCCTTCTATTATGTTAAAGGATTCTGGACCTCGAGGACAAAGAACAAGGTGTGAAGTTGCTTCAGGAGAACATGTTTAGTTTATATTTGTTTTCAACTATTTTGTGGCATGTGCGAGTGATGTCTTTGATTTGCGGGAGGAGGGGGGGGCATGCTGGTGCCTCCAGACATCTGGTTCCAAACATAAAAGTGTTTACTTTTTTTCTTTAAAATAACTTTTTATTACTGTTGATTTCTGTTGGATAAAGTTATTTTGATCCCCAGCCCCACACTCAGGACTCACCATCTGCGCTCTTCTCTTTCTACTTACCTCTATCCCGCCTATGCTCCATGACAGCACAGGCCACACAGCTTAGTGCTCCACAAATCAATAGTGGATGATGAGATAATAGAAGATAGCTTATAAAAGATGATGCTGCACAGGCAGTGTAAAAGGCGGGTATTATGACCATTAAAGTGTGCTTATCTGCCCCTCAAGCAGGAAACATAAATCAACAGTGAAAGATCATGTATTGACTATGGGAATGGCCTGTACGTAGGCATCCCTGCCTATGAAACCCGCCGCCTTCAGGCCATTCAAAACCAGGCGGCCCGCCTTATCCTCCGCCTACCCAAATCTTCTCACATCACCCCTGCACTCAAATCTTTGCACTGGCTCCCTGTTCATCTCAGATCCTACTTCAAACTAGCCTGCTTGGCCTTTCGGGCGCACGCTCGCTCCGCCCCCCTCTTCATCAATGCCCTCATCACTTCTCACACCCCCAGCCGCACTCTTCGCTCCTCTTCACTCTCTCTTCTCCACGTCCCCCGCTTTTGCAAATCTCGCACAGGGGGCACCCGTTTCTCGGTTCTTGCCCCCCAGTTCTGGAACACTCTCCCTCTCTCCATTCGTTCCATCCCCATCTACACCCATTTCCGCAAGGCCCTCAAAACTTTCCTGTTTTCTCAGGCGTTCCCCAGTTAGTCCCCTTGGGTCCCCTCTGTGAGTCTGGATGAGTCCTCAGCGCCAGGAAGCCGCTTGGCCGCAGTGCGCTTTATTAAGTTTCTTTTTCATTTCATTTCATTTCATATGTGTCCTTTTGATGCACATGTGTGGTGTTGTGTTCGCATCTGCTTCAATGCAGAGGGCTTCATGGAGTTGGTGGCAGGTATGTATGTGTTCGTGTTTGCTGTAGGATTTTCGACTTAAAATAATCAAGCATAATTTGTAGGTAATGCATATTGGAGCAGGGGGGCACCTATTGAGGACAATATATCTTAAGTAGTCTCCACCTGTGTCTCCTTGACAGGCAAAAACAAGTTGATTTTTTTACTTGTGCATGCCTCTCACTGGAAGTAACGATTGCATGTGTGATTGCCTTATATTTGCCAAA
Organism: Lissotriton vulgaris; assembly: GCF_964263255.1. NCBI lineage: Eukaryota > Metazoa > Chordata > Amphibia > Caudata > Salamandridae > Lissotriton > Lissotriton vulgaris. The sequence continues at coordinate 1,478,663,199 of NC_141685.1, forward strand.
GCAATATTTTGTTCAATTAAGTACATGGCCTTTTTTAAAGACTTTATTCACTTAGTGGAATTTCTTGTTTTGATCACAGGTATTTTCACCTGCTCTCCTTCCAGTATGGCTAGATTGATGATGATGATGGTTTAATTCTGCATAGTGCGCATGCAGACATTAAAAAATACATAATAGATCAGACTTATTGGGGGGACCGGAAAACAAGCACAGTTTAATTGTAAAAGTCACCTAAAATCCATGACAAAGTCCAGAGAAACAGCAGCTGACACAGATCTAAATAAGACAGGAGAAACCAATCCTTCTCCCATATGTGGTTGGATGAATACTCACCATGACCTCATTCACTCGCAAAACCCCCCTTACCTACAGATGTTGCTGTCAGAGGCACTAACTGCTACCCAATGAACCTCGATTCGCACAACCAGCGGAGAGAGGATGGCCGCATAAGACGTGTTCCAGGTAGCATTGAGTCTAGACCCACCAACATCCAGTACGCTAAGTAGATGAATAAATGGATAGATGACCAAGTGCATTGATGAATGAATGAAAGATTTAGTGAATGGGTAGAAGGGTGAGTGAATGGATGGGTTACTAGGTGAATAGCTGAGCACATGAATGAATGTAGAGGCATTGGCTGTTTTTTGAGGCATAGACACTCAGAGAATGTAGGAGAGAAGGGCAGGGAGCTGAGCCCGGGTCAGTAAGGGGAATACTGTGGAAGAAAGCATGAATGAATACAGAAGGCAAAGGCAGTGTGTTTGAGGTAAGGGCAGTAAGGTAAGGGCAGTATGGAAAAAAAGAATGGTGCGTGGGTGGCAATAATAGGACGTGTCAGCTTGGAGAGATAGTGCAATAAGTGCAGAAGTGGGGCTCCTGCTGCAGACAGAGACTTCCCAGGTAGTGTGCATGATGATGTCTTGATTGATTGACATCTTGTATGGTTTGTCCTCCCGAGTCCTTTTCTCTAAGCAGCTGCTTCTTTCTGTCGGTTCCTATAACTTCCTCTCCTTGTTACTGCACAGCTTCCCCTTTCCTGTCTTTCCTTGTATACCTCTCCACCTGTCTTCATACCGGTTTCAAAAGCTCCATGTCTTTATGCAGCTCCCTTCATCTCTATTGGCTAACGACCACCAAGATGGTTGTGGTGCTAATCTAAAGGAGTTCGACATTGTTTGGTAAACAGAAATGAACATATGAAAGCGAGTTCCAGATATTAGCTGTGCATTGTGGGATTGATTGATTGGCCAGACTGGAAAGGGATTTTAATTTGATATAAACCCTTGGACTCTATAGCTAGCTGTGGAGAGTGTGAATATGAAATGAGCATACTGCATCCAAGGAAAGAGATGTTCTTTACCACTTTTCCCATACAGGCATGATCAGCTACAACGAAAGGGGTTTGACGCCTCATTCTTTGCTGGGAAGCAGCTCTCTGTTCTCAAAGGAAGTGTTCAGCTCACAGAATATGCACTTCCTGTGCCATGTCCACCTACTGTCATGAAGCCTTAGCTTCCTCTCAAAGAGGGGGCATTGCAGAAAAGGAACACAGGGCAGTATTGAGGCAGGTGGCCCTCTGTGTGCCATCTTGGTGGTGTAACAGGAGACTGGGCCCAACTCATGAATGATCCTATTGCAACAAAACTGACAGGAGGGAAAGAGTGACCAAATGGGGAGAAAAAATCAGCCACATTGCCTGTGAAGGGTATTTATTTGTGGGTGTAAGGGGCTTTGACAGGGGCTTTATTGCAGGGAACACACAGGCAGTGTGATCTGAATATTGTGTCTACAGGGCGTGCAGCCCATAGGACTTGGCTCTGCACACTCCGTGTCTGTGTAGTATGGGGGCTGATTTTTACTTCAGCCATTGATATTGACATTGCTCAACTTTATTCCCCCCCCCACCTAAAATATCCCACACTCCATTACACTTACATTGGACACTAACATAGAAAACAATCCGTGATGGATGCTCATGTGTTGTAATGGTGAGTTTGTCATGACAGATTGAGTCTAAATAAAAGATCCCCGGGATCTCCAAAGGTTCCTCTGTGCAGTGACAGGCAGCCTGTTCACAACAGGATAGGAGATGAAGGAAAGGGTACAATGGAGGCATAGAAGAGGGGCTCTCAAGCAACATAAAGGGTCTCTAGCCATGACAGGATGCTCCTGCTGAACCTTCCCTTGCACTCGGATGACTGCCTGGGAGCACCAGAGGTAAAATGACATTGTTTGAGTAAGGAAGGAAGTAAAGCTAGGATCACAGCTGGCCTGCTGCTCTGTCCCTTTCTCATTAATTGGCTCAAACTGCTTCAGGATCTCTCCCTTTTGGTCATTCTTATCCAACAGTTTGCCGCTTTTTTCCTTAACCCTGGAACATCTCTGATTGGCTGAAGGTGGCTCCCGTTCTGACTTCTTTCTTGTCAGCCGGTATGTTGGCAGGAGCCTACTGTAGTGCGCCCTACCTCATCCCCAGTTCTCGGGAGAGTTCCTCAAAGACGCAGTCCAGACGCTGCTGAAGCTCCTTGTGAATTGGTCAAGTGGGTAGACTAGCATTGGTTGAACCATCTCAAACTACCATCCATATTGCTTGCCTTCTGGATAAGTGTCCACACACAAGCATTATGTATAGACAGGTGACAAGCATTAAAGTCTTCTGCCAGGCTGAGATATGAGGGAGGTAGGCTTGGGAAAGGGGATGTCAGCCACTGCTGCTTCCAGTTTCAAGCATAAATTCATTAAAATCCATATATCAACATTCATGCAAAGCACTGACTCGAAATACAAAGAAAGAGCAAACAAAAGAAGACCACCTCACGATAGACAAAATAGTACAACAAAAACTAGATCACAGAGCAACAAGACATTAATGAAGAAATACTCCTGTGGGCTGACCTAATATGTGAAGTATCGCAACAAGCAGTTGATGAAATGGGCAGACCAAAAGCACTCAACTGATAAAGGACAGTCAATGAAACTCTGTGGATTTTTACTTATATTGTTGGAAAAGGCTTTAGCCACCAGTAAATACTGTTTTGCCTGTACTTAAACAAACACACTCTACTCTTTATAAGTCAGGCACTCTTTAAGGAACTAGACATAGCATCCCAGATCCTAACACAGCAACTAGAAGGAGAGGACTCTTTTACCATAATGCACCAATGGCATGAGCAAATGCCATTCAAGAGGAAAAGGGGTGCTTGGGGATTAGCATATATCAGAGGACTGAGAACACCCACTGGTCAAGGCTTGGTGGGGGCAGGCTTTGTAAGGGGTAGGGATATGATTTAGGGCCCTTTCGCCACCATTTTAAGATGAGATGACACAGTTTTTGGAGGTAGACAATTTGCTTTTGGCCCATCCTCTCACCCTAAATTCAAGGGAGAGAGCTGGGTGTGAGTTGGAAGGGTTTCTTTTGCTGGCTAGGCCAGGTGAGCAGGGGTCAAGTTGTAAGGATATGGTCGTCACTGAAGAACAACTGCTTGTTGCGATACTAATGGAGCTTCAGGCTCAAAATAGATTAATTAAAGTTGATGGGAACAAAGTAGTTTGAAAGGGGGGTGGGGCAAGGGCCCTAAAGTTGACTTATCTTAGGTAGGACGTTCAAAGTTTATGATTTGAGGGAAAAGAAAGTTCATGTGGGAGGTGGTTCATAGTTGTATTGGGGAGACTTGCAGGTTGTTTAATTAGGGGTGGGGGAAGTGATGTTACAGTAACATTTTTAATGAGGCATGTTTTAGTCTGTAAGACTTAGCGACGGGGTTGGAATTTGTGATGGGCACCTGTTCCAATAAAGAGGCCTTTTCCACACACCTAGTAGTCGAGTGTTCTGACTGCCATTTTGCACAATGCCTCGTTATTACTCCATTCCTGTTTATGACATTTCAAAAGCCCTGCTCCAAACCTAACACAACACTTGTGCACAAGGGACTAATGGAAGTTACACATTAAACACAATCTTACAAGTGCCCCCTGAGCTCCCATGCACGCATAAAGCACTTTACAAAATGCCAAAGACTGAATAAAACAAATATTGCCCTTAAACCGCAAGAATCCATCTACGCTGAATCGAAGTAAACACATCCTGCAGGTATAAATAAAACAGACAAAAAAAGGTATGTTTCCTGTTCAGCTCTTTTTTCCCCTCAAATGGGCTGTAGGCAAATATAAATTCCTTATGGTTTAAAGGAACTACTAAGCAATGTTTGATCCATGAGGCGGAACTAGGGGATGTATGTTGTTACAACGCATGCTTTTACCAAGCATGCTGTAACAACGCAAGTTTTAAAACGCATTCCATTACAATGCATTACACTGGGGGGTGCTGGATAGTGAATATTTGAATTTACTATTCCAACACCAGTCCCCGTGGACACTAGGGAAGGTGTTGGATAGTAAATTAAAACTATTCCCTATCCTAGAGCGCCCCCCAGTGTAATGCGTTGTAATGGTTTTCGTTGTAAAGTCTGCGTTGTAATAGCACTGCGTGCTAAAAGTTGCGTTATAAAGGTTGTTCCCCGGAATTAGGACAAGTCAGCTTTGGAAGCCGGGCATTTTGCAGTGGTGGCAGTGGGTTCCTAATAGCAACTTTCAGAGTGTACCCATATTAAGCACTGCAAAAATGAATGGACACATGGAGACTAGGCGCTACACCTCAGCCATAAACACAAAAATCTAGCCACTCAGTGTCGAATCCAGGCTCTCTACCCACAGTAGAGCACATAATGTAGGTCTTAGAAACATAAAGAACCGTTAAAATGTAGCTAAAATGTGGTAGTAAAAAGGGATCACTGTTTGATGGTCGACTTTTTGCAACCACTAAATTATTTTGCAAACAAAGCTATGTAAAAATCCGTAGGTTTTTAAAATAAGGAATCGAAGTGGGTCATAATCTGACCGCCCACATTATTATTCATGAGGTAGGTTCACAACGACGCACTCCAATTATCAGCCATCACCAAGATGGTGGCCTGCTAGGGACAGCAGACAATCATGTCATTGATCACCTTTAAATATAGTAAACTTGGCTGTGTTTAAAAAAAGTTTACTTTATTTGAAAGGTTTGTTTGAGAGTTGGAAGTAGTCTCTGGATCATGGGTGCAAAACATTGAGACATAGGGTGTTGAATCGGTATTTGGAAGGAACACCCTCAATCCACCTCCAAATCAGGCACCATCCAAATATCGATTTGCTGTCCATTTCTAAACACATTTAGTGATTCAGAAAAACGTTTTCAGGAGCACTATGTTTTAGTACCGAAAAGTGTTTTAGCATTCACAAATCTTCTGATTTCCCAATGCAAAGGGATTATCAACGTTAAAACACTTGGGGGCAGATTTATGAGGCCCTTGCGCCACGTTTACGCCACTGTTGCGTCACGCAAGGCGGCGTAAATGTGGCGCATCCCTACGAATGATTTACAACGTGACGCATCTAGGCAGATGCGTCACGTTGTAAAGCCCTGCGCCGCTTGTGGGCGTTCCGGCGCAGGGTGGGCGTTCCGGGGCAGGTGCGCCTCGCAAAAGTGGCTGAGTGAAATCTATGAGATTTCACTCAGTCACTTTTAAGCCAATGCTGCGTCAAAAGCCTGCGCCTGCTTGAAGCAGGCGTAGGTCTTGATGCAACATTGTTAAAATGGGGCACCCCCGAGCCTTGCTGGAGCTGCGTCGCGCTTGCGACGCAACTCCAGCAATGCGCCACATTTCCGGCACAGATGCGTCACGCATCTGTGCCGTTTTTGCACCACGGTGCGCCGCATTATAAATGCGGCGCACCATGGCTGGCGGAGATGTGGCGCACTGTGGCGCATGTTAACTGGCGCATCCCTGGGGATGCGCCAGTTAACATAAATCTGCCCCTTTGTACTGTGGTAGCTCATGATAAATCTGCTTTTCCATCAAGAAAGTTTACTCTTAAAAAAAAAATGCACTTCACTGGCCTTTTCCACAAAAGTCATAATGTTTGGTGGTTTTATGACACAGCCCATCAGGAAGTGAAAACCAATGTTCATGAGGCAAGGATTCAATGATGGAGGGGAATGTAAAGATGGTCATGACTGATAGAAGGGACCCTACTTTGTCACTGCTGACCCCCACTCCATAAAAAATTGAGAAAATATATTGCCACAGCAGGTGACACCCGGATATTTATGTCTCTTTAATGGCTACTCTTCAGCATTATCAGTTATTTTTAATATTTGATTTCCTGTAATCAGTAGGTGGCAGGCTATACCTTCACTATTAATGTTTGCAGCTTCTACCCTATTGTTCAAGTATATTGGTGCCCCTAGCTGGGTCTACCACCTGGGACTATCTTTTACCTTGACTGTGTAAAGGGGCGAAGGAAGTGTGATGGGGAAAGGGCAAGAAGAAAAGGACAGGGTTTATGTGTGCTCACTTTATTCACATCTCCATTCCAACAAGTTTTTGATTTCCAGATGGAGTTTGAAATTACAAATATGCATCACTCCTCATTACACATGAGTGTAAGCTTGACAGAAACCAGCTTTAGAGACTCATGCAGTTTCCAACTCCAGAACTGTGAAAGGATTGGGCAGTCAATATCCCTTAAAATGCCAGCCCTGGAGTGGGCTGTCAAGTCTACCCAAAACCTGTGTTACTGATACAGTGGTGGACTCATGTAGGAGATGTTAGATGGAGCTGATATATTACTGGGGTCAGGGTGAGTCTTGTGCATGGAAAGTTTTGGGTGATCCGTCAAGTGGGGGGGGGGGGGGGGGGGGGGGAGGTGTAAAAATACGAAAGCATTTCCATGTTAATTCCCATAGGAGCTTCGAACACAACTACAGTCCGAACCGCTGAACGGCTTTACACCGCATTATGCAGAAAGGTCAATTTTGGTTTGCAGATCATGCTTTTAATCATCCAGAGTAAATCCGTTCAGTAGTTGTTGAGAAATTTAAGGAAATCCAAATTAGGATATCTGCGGTCATAGCTAATTCATGAATAATAGCAAGCTTGTGCAGGGAAATCCAGAGCTTTGATTGGCTGCCAACACTTCAACCAGGAAGCGTTGGCAGCAATTTTGAGACTCAGCTTCAGCCGAGTCACACAAAAAATGGGGGAAAAAGAAAAGGGGGAAGGGTAGGAATACCCTGACCCCATGCCTTGGTTTTGGGATCCCAGAGGGACCCTGACATGCCAAAAAAGCATTTAAATAAAAAAATTGCCACACAAAATTTAATACAACCCCCAGGTGGGTCAGGGCCAAGGGGCATTTTTTTAAAGAAGTAGGTGGGTACAAGGAGCTGTCCTCTTTCTGCTCTTGGAGCCCCCGGGACCACCGCATTTTACTTGTAAAAAACAGAGGGGCATATGGGGCCCCCCGCCTGAGGCTTTTTAAGCAAGCCCCAACGACCACCACCTTCCCAGGGATAAACAAACATTGATGGGGAACCACATAGATGCCCCGGGGACCACCACCTCCCCTGGGCTAAATAACACAATTGGGGGCCCGCTGACCTCCCAGGCTCTGTGGACCACCACCTCCCTGGGGCACAATATTTTTTTTAAAAATGGGAGAGGTGCCGTGTGGCCCCCCTCCATGACCACATGAGGTCCCAGGGATCACTTCCTCCCGTGAGCAAGAAAGGGGGGAACAAGGCCCCCTCCTGGAGCCATACATGGGCCTGGGGACTGCCACCCCTCACAGGGTCGGCTCCAGCTATGTCCCGGGTTGCCCACCCCAGAGACATAGATGTTTGCCTTTGCTTGGTGGGAGCTTTGACAGCTTCCGCCATGCAAAAGCAAACACTCCGCTTCCAGCGGGCGGGAACTATCTAAGTGCTCCAGCCCGCTGGAAGTGGATGTTTCATCTCTTTCCCTGCCCACAGACGTTTGGCCAGGGAAAGAGATTAAACAAATGTTCCTGCATGGAGTGAGCTGCCTTTAAAGCAGTTCTCACCATGCAGCACCAATGCCGACTACTGCAAGAGGTGGGTAGCAGTTAGGACAGCAGGGGCCTTAAGGCTCCCCCCGAAGACCCCTTGCTGCACACTGGGTGCCATGGGCACCCAGGAGACATGGCCGGCCCTGAGAGATGGGGCCTATGGGGGCTGAAATCAGCCTGGGGAGGGGGGTCGCGTTGCCCCATCCTCCATTAAAAATATATAAATATTAAGGCCGGACCACGGGGTATGGTGTCCCCAGGGCTGAAATCAGTTCAAGGAGGTGGGCTGCGCAGCTCTCCTCCCCAGGTGTTTATGGCCGGGCCCTGGATTGTGGGCTCCCTCGGTTAGAAATCAGTCCGGGGTGTGAGTATATACTACCCAGTGGCAGTCGCCACTGAATAGCTATAGTTAGGATTGAGTTTCCATAGATAATGCATTTTTTCTAGTGCTAATACCATTGGCCCCATTTCATGAATCTCGATGAAGCTTTCCAAAAAAGTGCTAAACTTGCTGTCCATCTGGCATTGTTACAATAATAGGCTGTCCAATTCCACTATTGTGGATTCCAGACTGTAGATTGCTGGGATGAATGCCATCTGTGACAATTGTAATAACTTGCACATGGAAAGTTCGGGGTGATCCATGAAGAAGGAGCCAAGAAAATGGGGAGGGTCACAAAACATATTTTCATCCATTCATTATTTTATGGGAACTTTAGACACCATTACAGCACAAAATGCTGAACGGATTTACACCTAAATTGGCAGAAGGCTAGATCTTTGTCTAGATACAGTGCTTTTTGAAATTTCGTGTGAATCAGTTCAGTAGTTTTTGAGCAATTAATGATCAAAAACTTTGTATATCTAGGGACGGGGGGGGTCAAGTATCTGACAGATCTCCTGCTTAGATTTCATTGGCTGCCACCAAATCAACAAGTAAGTGATGGCAGCCATCTTAGGACTTGGAACTCAGTCGTAAGTCCTACGAAAACACAAAAAAGGCAAAAAGGAGAACAGTTGGAATACACTGACCGCCTAAGGCTGGTGGTGAGGTCCCAGAGGGACCCTGCCTTTGGCCAAAAATGTTTTTTATTTTTTTATTTTGCTGCAGTTTTGTGGAGGATCTGCAAATGAGCTGCAGCATTTTATAACAAAAAGGAAGCACAGACTCCTGTGCTTCTTTTTTAAAACCCATGGGCCAGGGCCCAGTAGGATGACACAATATGTGTTTATAATGGGGATGTGAGCATGTGACCCCCTTCCCCAAGCCAATTTCGGCCTCAGGACCTCATCAATATAGTTCCTCAGTAATTTTTATGGGGACACGGGCATGCAGCCCCCTCCCCAGGCTATTTTCAGCCCCGGGGACCCCAACCCCTGGGACTGCAGTATTTTTAAGGGAAGGGGTGTGAGGCTTCCCTCCCTAGACCACTTTTAGCCACAGAGACACCACCCCCCAGGGCCCACAGTATTTTTAAAGGGAGGGAGGCTGCACAGCTATCCACCCTGATCCTCTAAAGGCCTCTGGGATCACATCCCTTGAGGTCGCTAAACTTCTTAAAAGGGAGGGGGCCATGCGGGCCCCTTCCTGAGCCATTAATGGCCCCAGGGACTCCATCCCCCTGGGCCGCTTCACTAGCTATGTCCCAGGGAGCCTACCCCTGGGACACTGTGGTTTCGCTGCCTGCGCGGGCAGGGAAACCTGTGTTTACTCCTGTTTTGCAAGAGCATTTTTAAATTTCCCTCCATGTGGGAGCAAACACCAAGTCTTCTCCCAGCGAGCAGGAGCTTTGAAAATGGTCCCGCCAGCTGGGAGCAGACGTTTGAGCTTTTTCCCTGCCCTCACTGATGCGGGCAGGGAAACAGATCAAAATATTGCTTTCACCTGGAGGGAGTAGTGTAAATAGCTGCTTCCTGTGGGTGAGGCAATGGCAGCTCCCACAGTATGGAGGGAGCCAGCTGGTGCCGCAGGCATTCTGAGGCTCCCCCGGCGGCTCCCAGCGAATGCATATATGGGTGGGCACCAGGGAACCCATCTCTAATTAATGCAGGTACTGGAGTGGCAATGGGTGCCATGAGGCCATCTTCCCCTTTAATAACAAATGGCCATGAGGATGGGTTCCCCAGGGCATAATATGGCTCATGGAGTGAGGCCACACAATCCCCTCCCCTTTAAAATAAATAAGGCCCTGGGGGCTGGGGTCTCCAAGGGTTATTGAGGCTTGGAGAGGCGAGCCATGCCATCCCCTCCCCTTTTAAAATATATATGGCCTTGGTGGATGTTGTCCCCAGGGCCCTAACTAGCTCGAGGAGGGGGGCTGCGTGGCACCCATTTAATACATATGTAGGGACGTGGAGAATTGGGCCCGGGCCATAAAAGGCTTGGGGAGGGGTCCACGTGGCTCCCTCCCATTTAAACAAAAAAATGGCCCTGGGGTATAGGGTCCCCAGGACCTAATGTGGTTCTGGGAGGGGGCCGTGAAGCCCACTTCGCCTTTTAAAAAAGGCCCTGGGGGATGGAATCTCCAGGTCCAAATAAGGCTTGTGGAGGGAGCTTCTACAATGCCAACTAGTATTTATTCCTATAATTGTACTCCCTCATTTGCACCTCTACTACATCGGGTTCCATCAGACCCCTAATCAACACCATTTTGTATTCTCCAGACCACAGGCAATTTCAATACTAATGAGACCCCTTTTTCCTTCCAAGGATCGAAACACTGTTGATACACTCACAAAGACCAACAACATTTCATAAATTGTGATGCAATGATTAATTCCTAGCATCCTAAAATGTACTGAATATAAACTGCTGTCTTTTGTTATGAATCAACCAATACACCATATATGTTTATTTCTTACCTCACCTTTCCCTTTTTGATTTTTGGTTTGGTTTCACACCTGAGGTTTACTCATTCCTTTCATTTTGTCCTGAAAGACACTCACAAAATAGTTTGTTTAAATAATTTCTGTCTAATAAAACTTGGTTTTGGTTGAACCGTAGAATATTGGCTGTGCTATTATTCTTTTTACAAATCCTTATTGAATACCATTGTTGATTTACACAAATCTGTTGTTGTAATGATTGATTCCACCGAAAGATCTGTGAAGCTAAAACACCTTCCCAAGAATGAGTTCCATGTGAATGCCCGTTCCAAGAATAACTCGATAACCCTGTTCACATAAACCTAAGGGTTGCTCTTGTTTTTGTTCAAATATGTGATATGTTGTTGGACGGTAGCACAATATCTAACAACATCTGACTGGCTTCATTGGGCAGCGCCAGCGTTTCTCATCTTGACTCCATGGTACTCCATGGTACTGTACCATCATGTCTTGTCATAGCTTCTAGACTTCGTGGTACTCTACCCGCACGTCTCAGCAGGGGTGATGCTTTTCATTGGGCAGTACCAACATGTTTCAGTAAGAGTGCAGCACTTTATGGAATAATGCCAGCTTTTCCCAGTGGAACCGATATATCTCTGGGGATGGTTAATACAGTTCTCATCATGGCTGCGAAAACTCATTGACAATAAAAGCTTTTCTTAGCAGGGTTGCAACCTTTCAATAGCCATTCACCTTTACAAGTAATTGAGTTAAAATGCAGCCCAATTTCAGTCATGGTTGGAAACCTATTCCACACTGAAAGGGCAATCTTGGAAAAATAATTTCAACTAATACATAGTACAGAAGCAGAGTAAACATGTTCACTGCTTCCCATTAGTGACACAAAGTTAAGCAGTCTCACTACAGAGCCCTCATCCCCCATTGACCTATAGATTTTAGTTGCGTTATGTACCTCTGAATTTTCATTTTTTGTTTAAAAGGAATGTTTAGCTAGCAACCTGCAATTGTAATTCATTTGGGTTCTGGAAACGTTTGATGGTCACAACTGAGTTTTCTAAGCCTGGTTTTAGATAATATTTCTAAACCACAATGCTTTTCAGAACTCCAACCTACTACTTTAGGGACAGTCTAGGACACTTTTAAATGTTTTTCCTGAATAAGCAATGAGTAGGTTCATTGGAGTACCAACACAATACAGCCCTCAAATTTACTTTCAGAAGCACAATTTTACTCCCATACTCCTGTTCTTCAGAGCTCTTAGCTAATTGGATCTGAAGCAAGCAGGGTCCATACAACACATACTACTTGGTTCTCTTCCCCCAGGGTCAGACTAAGACAAAATAATGGGATCGGCCAACCGAAATAAAAGTGTCCCCCATTTAGCGAAGCAGATAGCTAAAAATGTGGTAATATCAGGGAAATCAACAGTAAAAACTGGCCCACCTGGTCATAAAACCAGACCATAATCTACAATTTCTTTTTTATTGCCCAGTTTACTGTAAGTCTATGAGGTACTGGCTCATACCTTTGTGCAAAAACTTGGGTTTTACTCATTGTATGCAAGCCTATAGAATATTTAAAACAGAGTTAACTAGACCCATTGTATTTGCTGTATCACAATTTTTGGCAGCTATGTGGCACAAGCGTAGGTTTTTAATTACTACTGCATATAATTGTTTACAAGAGCACATTGTAATTAATAGCTACAAATGATTCAAGGGACACATTGTAAATTTTATGTTTTTATGCTATAACATTTATGGTCTATTTTAGATATTTACTTGTTCCAGCACTGCTACTAACTTATATTGTATGTTAATTGAACTTATGTGTCATCCATGTACATTGAATTTTAAACATGTTTCGAACATCTTTTATGGCTAAATTTGCCGAAATAAAGATTTATTAAATAACTGCTAAAAATCGGCCACACAAAAGGCGTGTCAGACCTGCCTGATTGCCCTATAGACCAGTCCTACCCGGCCTTCCCCTCCCCTGCAGCAGAGGCCAGATTAGCTACACTCTATCGGTTATGGTCCCTCTGATCAATTGTAAGCTACTACAATGTGATGACTCAATGCCAGCTCTATGTTGAGTGAAATAGTGCTCTTATCACCTCAGGGGAAAGGGGTTGGTTTGGTCCGGCTTTCATATGCTGGTGGTTGACATGGTTTTATGCTTACGGTAAAAATGATTGGCCGACCAATGAGTACCTTTGTTTTTGACCATTCGACTACTGCAGACAAGCAATGAGATGTCCCATTCTACTTCTGTATGTTGGAAGTGGAAGCCAAGAGAGTGGTTGGTCCAGCAGAGATGATACGTTGTGCTTGTTCTTCTCACAGATAGACTTGGTCATTCCTTTGTGCCCCTAGCACGCCCTCACCCAACAGTCACACAGTCTTGGCAGATCTACAGTGTCAGTAGTATGATCACTTGGGCAATGTTGTTATCATACCCAAACCCAATCATATAGTTAGCTGGACAAATTTTAGTCAGATTCATTGGTATTCAAAGTAGGACATGGCCTTATTTTTCTTCACAAATCACATAAGGAACTTTTTATGTGTTCAATATACAGCGCAAGAGTATAGCATATCATGACACAGAATTGCATTGAAAATCCAGACATGTTCCAGTTTACAGCCCCTCTCAGGGGACAGGAACCGAAAGGGAATACAAGTATTCAAGACTGAACATACTAAGACCTGCATCAAATAGAAACCTTTGGGGGTTTAACCAGGATGGGAGTAGTCACATTTGGAACCTCTGACGACACCTGGTTGATGCCTATAGATACCAAAGCAACTTAATGGTGCATCATACTTAGCATTTCGGACTGCACTCTCATGGCATGAATCCTAAAGATGATTCAAACTGCTTCTTCTATTAAATCCATAGCAATAGAAACAACCTAGGGGTGTTTACTACATGAGTATTTAAATTCTTTGGAACATCCAAACTGTGCAACAGCGGATGCATCCCCCAACTTGAGGGAAGACCACACAGAAGCAGTGTTTATATTATGTTTAATTAGCACTTAAATGCCTGGTCCTCAATAAGAAGTTGCCACGGACATCAGCTCACAGCTCTTGCTTGCACCTTAGTGTCCATAGCACTGTAAGAGATGCCACTGGGTTCAGGGGCAGGACGACAATGGCAGGAAGAGAAAGTAACTAGGTCCATGGCAGCCATGTTTACTTTCGACAGCTTCCAATCACAGCCCTTCCCCGAGATCCTCATCAGCAAACTGGAGGCTGTTGAACCACAAAGGCTAAAGGCAAGGTTTCAATCCCATCACATCTCATGAGGGCAAAGCATAAATGTCTCTTATGCAACCTTATACTACCACTGCCATTTTCCTCGGTTGACATCCTGATTGTAGAGCAAACCTCAGAGTTCTATAACCTTATGAAGAGCTCAGCCTTCGGCCTCGTTCCTCTATATGGTTTGGAACTCCTGGGTGACTTGCAATATCCTTATAATGCATGGTTGGGGTACTCTACCCCATATGTAATGCTAATACCACTAAAGAACTGACGAATATGATTCTTTAGATACAGTTGTATGGGATGTGCAGCCCTTGTTCTAGAATGACACGTGATTCCTATAAAGGCAGTAATATGCCCAACATCACATTCGCATTTGTAAAATAATTGGAAGCAAATAAAAGCATTTCTTTTGACAGCTCCTTCTTTGTGATTTGCACCAGAGGGAGACAGTCACGAGGCGCATTGCAAATGCATTTGCATTGGGCTGCCAATCGTCTACAATAGTAACTCACTCAGTGTATAGAGACTCAGGCATTTAGTACATTATGTAAATAAATATATATTGGTATTTCATTTTATTAGATTTTTTCTGGCAGGTTGTCATCATATTACCATATTACTGTGGTTTCAATTGTGTATGTTGCATAGTTCAGAACTGAGAAGAGTGATACAGTGAAAACGTATATAGCGAGCATTTCCAAGAGCCGAATTTTGTGATTTAAAAAAACACCTAAGCATAGTTTCCACAACCTTCATTGATGTTGATCCACCCAGAGATGATATATGCTAAAGCCTGCATTACAAGCGATCCGGTTAACTGTGATATGTACAGTAACTTCTGTTAAAAGGGGTCTCACAGTTAGGAACTTTAGGATAAAGATCAGCAGGTCAAACCTGCCGCTATTTATTGGGGGAAAAATACCTGTGTCTACTGGAACAAGCAAACTTTGGTTCACTAAGCACCCAAAAACTGCATGTTACTCCCCAAAAACTTGTAATGGGTAATATTTATTGAACCAGATACATTTCAACTAAACGGAGTCAGATTTTATCTGGTGTGATATATATTACACCAGTTACCAGGCAGCTCTTACTGAGGGTGTGAGGAAGACAAAAAGTGATGGAATTAAATGAATAAATCAGTCTTAAACACTGGAAGTTGTTCTGGGTGCACTGCATTCCATCCTGCTTTTGCCCCGATTACACACAGGAATGAAGCATTCAAAACTCCCTTGTGGCTCTGCCACAAAACAGACCGCCCAGTCTGAATTGCCGGACCATACATCCTCTCAATACAAACTCCTCTGCCTGGAGCAGCCACCTTCGCTGGCGGCTATTCAATCAATATTCTCAAGATCCGCTCCCATCTCACATTTGACATGAGCAGTATCCCAACATTCTAGACTGGACCAAAGGAGAATATTACAATAGTCTCCCAATCAACTTGTTAGTTTCCTTCTCCTTGGGATAATCTCAACTGACTTCTAGCTGCACACTTATTGCCTCATAAGTGTATCACCCTAGGCACCAGTATTTGTTTGCTGGAATCTCCAGCGTGGTTTTACTTCAACAGTTCAATCTATAATCTTTTTCCGAAAATATTACTCCATGTACTCCTTAAGTTCAAAATCCAAAAGTTATTTTATTCACTTTTCATTCATTTCAAAATTCAAGACAATTCGTGTTCCAATGCATTTCGGTGTTTGACCACACCTTCGTCAGGGAACGTCTACAATTTAAATAAACAAAACATTTTCTCAGTGCATGTATCAAAACAAACAACATTTCTTACGCTCTGTGAAGTCGAGTTTTACCTATTTATTAAGTTGGCGTCCTTATGTCAAATGTAACCATTATCCGTGAGTGTGTCGAGTACTACGTAAGTTTGTTAACACTCGGGGTTTGCTACTAAGTTACGCGCTTGTTGCATATTACTGTGGGCGCTACCCCTACAAATCCGTGAATAACGGCTAACTCCGTTGAATTGAATTTTGAAATGAATGAAAAGTGAATAAAATAACTTTTGGATTTTGAACTTAAGGAGTACATGGAGTAATATTTTCGGAAAAAGATTATAGATTGAACTGTTGAAGTAAAACCACGCTGGAGATTCCAGCAAACAAATACTGGTGCCTAGGGTGATACACTTATGAGGCAATAAGTGTGCAGCTAGAAGTTGTCTGACATACACTCCAGGAGGGGAGTGATACCCAAGCGCACAGTTGAAATCGGAGTTAACATTTAGGCGGTGCACAACCCGACACACGAAGATAATCTCAACTGAGCCATTAGCACTCTTTTTGCAAATAGCCAGATGCCCCATTACGTACTTGTCTATCAGGCTGGAGGGCTTACATGTACACATCCCTACAAAGCCTAAAAATAAGTATATTATCTAACCTCCCCCCATTCATGGAATCATCTGCATGTACACCCCAAGCGGCCAACACATCACAATCTTGGTGCTTCCTACTAGTCCCAACCCCGACCCGACCTCTGCATGTTCTCAAGGTTTGTTTCCCCCACACAGTTCCAATCCAATCATCAATAAACCAAGAAGGACAGGCGTAGACTGGCATCCATGAAATTATGCTTTTTGCATTAATGACATTACAGCCCCAGGATGTCACACAGACCCCTCAAGTGAAGTTCATGCATTAAAACTATAGGGCAGCCATCTAACTCCATATTGACAGGTTTCTGTATAAGCTGAGGTAGTAGTTCCAAACCGTTCCCTACAATAGCATTTTGTATTAGGTAGCAATAAAAAGCTACAGCAGAGAGAATACATTTATTGTTCATATGCATTTAAACTTTCCATTAACAGATTAACCCATCCTTCAAGCCGTTTTCTTCTCTCTCTTTTCCCTCATTATATCAGGATGAGGACACTAGAGAATCAATACAATTAACCAACCATCAGTAGACAAAACTAAAAGAGAAATGTTATTTGTATTATTTTTCGCCCTCTGTCTTGTTCAATCAAACCCCCTTCACGTCTATACAACATTATGCCTCAAAAGCACGACACCTCTGGTCACTTTCTGCAGTACAATATGTCCTGCCTCATCTGCGATTTACTAGAGCATTCCCATCGACATGGAAACTGATTCAACCACGTCATAACTAATCCCACCGCATCTTTTGTCACCTCTTGGCCTCCTCTCAGCTACCGGATTTGGGCATTTAAAAATACTCAGCCCAGCACCAAGGACTAACTGGAATAGTGGTAATATTAGTTTTCTTTCTCTAAAATGTCAGTTATCTGCAAATTATCAGCGTTTAAAATATATATATATTTCATCGTTTAAAAAAATATATATATTTAAAGATTTGCAAAGTCGATTGTTTGAGAAAGCATTGACCCAAAGACCAATGTACTGACTGCAATATACATTATAGAAGTAATCCGTTGTTTCATGATTTAGGCCTAGTCTCACTGTCATTCTCCATAATCAGAAGCAGGTCAGATGCAATGGTAAGTCTTCTTTTATAGCTGGATGTATTTTCTGTTTGAAAATCGGGTTGTTTTCAAGAAACTGTTTTCAACACTCAGGCTGCTAAATGGTTCACAAAAATAGTCAAGCCAACATTAGTGTAATCAGAGGCGCAACTAGAGTCAAATTTCGGGGGGGGCTAAGAAAACATTTCGGGGGGGCTGAATCTTAGGCAATCGGCAAATTCGTGCCGCAGGGGTTCTTCGAAGGGGTGAAACAGCATCAAAGCCCCATTAACATGCACAAGGTCTTTTAAAGACCTGTGAAGTGCTCGGGTGCGGCTGTGAGCGGGCCCGGGAAGTGTCTCATCCCAGGCTGCCACACACGAGGGGGGGCTAAAGCCCTTTGAGGCCAATGGGTGTTGCGCACCTGAGTGTAATGAATTAAAAAAGATGAAGTGGAAATTTACCGAAAGAGCATCTAAGACTTTCAAAACAAGGCTAGGCTGGTCTCTTTGGGAATTAACACACTTCCTATCACTTGAATGGTTTGGACCCTATTCAAAAAGGTATTCAGGACTACATTAACCCCTTCCATGCTCATGAAGAGCTCAGCCGTTATGAGGCACGGTTGAGCTGTGCTGATGACGAGCTGAGCTCGTCATGTATAATGGGAATCAAAAAAAGTCAGCACAGGAGGGGAAAACACCTAGCAGCCAAGGTGTTAAGTAGTACTCAAAGTACTTTTTTGCATACTTTTACAGACCTTTGTGAATGGTAGCAAAAATGGGAATATTCATGAAATATTCATATGCAGTTAGTAAAAATATAAAGGACTGTGCCCACTTGTCACTTTTACCCCGAGGGAGACATTTTAGGGCCAATTAAAACAGGCATTAAAGAGAGTATGTAAAAGAGTAAACCAGTACTACGCCTTCTGGGACTCATACATGATTTTGTGAATCGATCCCAATATATGTATGACAGGATGCAATGAGCCATTCTACAGTAATAAGGATGATGCGTTAAGAAATAATTCAGAATCATGTATATATCAAGTTGAAGTTTACATAGTAGCATCACATATGTTTTATATTACACAATTACCGTACACAAACTAGGAACCTGGGACACAGGGAGTCTAGGTGATTTGACAGCTCATAAGCTTTTGGGTTAAAACCTGGAACTTGTAGAAGAATCCAAATCCACAGGCTCAAAGGGCAACAACATAGCAACAAGAACATCTCTCATGACTAGCAACATGAACTCACTTTGTTTAAGGACTTGCCTAGTGTCCAGCAGCAGTGTCATAGGGGTAGTAATGGGGTTTTGCTTGGTGCATTCTGAATAGAATACTCTGAGGAAATTATTAGCCATTGAAATGTGTGGGAAATGTCTTTAATTTACATTTGGTAAAAACCTATCACTTGCTCTGAATTTATTTAAGCTGAGAAAAGAAGCGTTTATGAGTACGGCTAAGATTGAATTAAAGTTATTCCTTAAGAATTTGTTCATAGCTCTCAGCATGCAGATGGATGGAGATGCTTGTAATAGCAAAAATATGTTTCTTTGCATTAGCTCCTCTTGTAAGAAAAAAAATCCCACAATCAAATCTGAAGTGGAATTTAGATAATGGGGTTCAAATAATATTTTTATCAATAAGATTGAATTTGTTGACTTTATGAGTTATATCGAGAGCATGGGAAAACTAAAAAAGGGAAGACCGCATTTGTGGGTTGTGTAAAGGGGATGTCAAGATCTAGACAATTTTTTTTTATGGATCTGATGTGGCTTTATTGGATGTTGCACTTTCATTTTTAAACTCACCCCACATTTAAATGGTATTTTAAACTTTTACATTTATTCAGAAGTTTTCTTTCTATATATTGAGACCAGTGTGTTATAAGTATGAGACAATGTTAAGTTTAATGAAATTTGTATTCTCTTTCATTGTTCCCATAAGGCTTTACTGGATGTTGCATGCTTATTATTAGTCTCTCCCCAAAGTGAAATGGTATGTAATAGACTTTTTAAATTTTATTAGGGATTTTTTTATCTATGTATTGCGACCTGTGTATTATAAGTATGTGATTGTATAACGTTTATTCAAATGTGTCTGTGAGTCACCTTACGCTCATTTGCTATATAATAAAAAAACAAATAAAAAAATTAAATTAGGAGTAGCAATGCATTTTAGTGTTTACGCTTGGTGATCATGAAGATTTTCTACATCCTCCCACAGTTTATCTTGAGGTGCAAAGGCAATGGGAAGGAATTACAGTACCTGGATCCTTGTGGGTTCATATATTTCCCTGATACTATTTATAAGACTTGCCATCTTTAGGGTGGTCTTTCCCCCAGCTTTTTGCCCTTTGTCTCACATTTTTGCTGATTATTTTTGTTGGTCCTGAGGCTCTGAGCATTTTACCAACTCTAAACATTGCTAAAGTGTGTGTGCTTCTCCCCTAAACATGATGACATTGTTTTATACCTGATAGGCATATATGCTGTACTGATAAGTCCCTTGTAAGGTGGTATACCATATACAGAGGGCCTGTACTTCAAATGCTACTAGTGAACTGCAGCACTGATTGTGCCACCCGCAGAAGTAGCTTTTCAAACCTGTCTCAGCCATTGCAGTGCCTGTTTGTGTGCAGTTTACTGCCACTTTGACTTGGCATTTAAAACTACTTGACAAGGTGTAAACTCCCCTTTTATTACATATAAGTTCCCCATAAGGGGGACCATAAGTAATCATAGGGACATGGTGCTATGTATGTAAAAGTTAGGGCACGTACCTATATGTTTTGCATGTCCTGTTAGTGACAAACAGTCTATTTCGTTTTGCATTACTGTGAGGCCTACCCCTCTCATAGGCCAGCATTGGGAATTTCTTAATATACTTTTAAGCTGGAAAATCTTGATCAGAAAGAAGTAGCTTTTTCATGTTTGATATGTTTGGTATGGTATGTCCAGATTTTTCTGTACTAACTGCTCTTTGTGGCTGAAACCCTGTCTCCAATACATGCCTGGGTTGAGTGACAGCTACACTTTTTGCATTCCCTCTAGACAGCCACAAACAAAGGAAGGTGGGGCTCATCTGCATTCCGGGCCCATATCTTCATTCATCTGCATTCTGATAGCCTTTCTGGCCAGGGAGGGAGAGAGGTGTCTCCCACTTACATCTAACTAGGGTTTGTCCAGTCCTCACACAAAGCACTGATATAACACCCAGAGGCAGACTGGTATACAGGACTGGGTTGAAAGGGATCTTTGTCCTCTTCAGAGAGTTACTTTGAAGTCACTCCTACATCAAAGGCACTTTTGGGTATAAGTACTGAGTCTCTGACCCTCCTGATATCAGACACTTTTGGATCTTGAACTCAACCTCTGTTAGAAGCACTGCTGAGCTGCTTAAAGGACTCAACTGGATTGCTTTTCTGGAAGGACTTCTTTTCTGCTTGTTGCCCTGCTGCCTGCTGTTCCCACCCTGACTCTGCTGGAAGAGGAGCTGGAGTCTGCATTCCCTCCAAGTGTTCTCAATGGGCTTCTCTCCTGTTTTCTGTAGTCTCAGGGACACGAAAGACTTCCTACAATTCTGCTGGCGCTGCTGGACTCTGCCGTTTGTGAGTATTAAACTTTCCTGAGGTGCCCGCTCAAAGCTCTGGGCCTCAGAAGTGAGTTCTGCAGCTGCTTTCATCACCTACAGGTTCTGGGCCCCTGAAATCAAGCTTTTGGGCTCTTCGTGACCCCGAACATGCCAGTTCGCACTGGGACTATGCAGCTCGCTTGAAGGATCAGCTCGAGCGGCTGCAACATCGTCTTCTCACACAGCAAACATTGTTGCCCACGACCGCGAGGTGTCATCTGCATCCGCGATGCCTGGCTGATTCTTAGCACCCGTGATTGGGGCTCTTGACTCAGCTTGAGAAGGTAAAACTTCAGCGGGACCTGTTTGGAACTGTGTCCTACCCACGCTCCATCATAGTTAGCCTGAACTTTGAATTCACAACGGTCTAGGGTGACCTAAAGTAATCTCTTAGCGGTATTGACTTCTAAGCACTGTTTTTGGTTTATTCCTTAAAAATTCATAACTCCTGTTCTACTTATTGGATTTGTGTCATTTTGGTCTTGTTTTAGTTATAAAAATATAATCTATAAATCGTACCCTGTGTGGAGTCTTTTGTGGTGTATTCATTGAGTTACTGTGTGTGTGTGTGTGTTGCACAAATAATGTACACAATGCCTTTGTAAATAAACCTCACTGCTTGGTGCCAATCTACCAGAGGGTGAGCACACGCTATCTTATTGTGTATCTAGCTTACCCTGACTAGAGTGTTGGTTTCCTGCCTGACTTGTGTGAATACCTCAGCCAACGAGGGATCCCATTTCTAACACTATTTTTGGTATACAGACATAAGATCGATTCAAAAATATAGAATAGCACAAATATTGAAGTAAAAATATAGAATGGACAAAATATCGAATAGACAGAATATAGTGGTGAGAAATATCGCTTTGAAGGTAAGCAATTTAATATCGATTTTTAAAATATAGAAAGTTGAAATTTCGAAGTATATAATATAGTAATTAAGACATATCGAATTTTTAATAATATCAAATTTTTTAAAGTTTTTTTTATGGTATTTAATTTTTGTGTAATTTAATTCTGAGCGGGTTGTGGGTTTGCAGGGGAATAGGGTGGGAAGTAATTTAATTGTAATTAATTAGATGTGTTTATTTATTGGTATTTATTTTGAATTAATTGTTAATTAACTATTAATTTGCAATTACATAGTTGTACATTTTTTATTAATTTTTTAATTGGTAATTCTTTTGTATTAATTGATTAATTGATAATTATGTTAATTTTATTAATTTATTTTCCGTAGCGGGTTGTGGGTTTATAGGGGAATAGGGTGAGAAGTAATTTAATTGTAATTAATTAAATATGCTAATTTATTTTTTGGTATTCGTTTTGAATTATTTGTTAATTAATTATTAATTTTTAAACAATACATTTTTAATTGTAAATTAATTTTTTATTGGTTATTAATTTTTATAAATTGATTAATTGATAATTATGTTAATTTTATTAATTTATTTTCCATAGCGGGTTGTGTGTTTATTGGGGAATAGGATTGGAAGTAATTTAATTGTAATTAAATTAATCATTTTTATTTATTTATTGGTATTGATTTTTTATTTTACTGTTAATTAATTGTTAATTGGTAATTAATTTGTATTAATAGGAAATTAAGTTTAATAACTAATATTTATTTGTATTTTTAATTGAATAAATATTACATAATTTTAAATTTGTAATATATTTTAATACATTTATTGGTATTGATATTTAATTTATTTGTATTAATATATTAAATGTTTACTTTCCTACTGTTAAACTTACTAGAGTGCGAATAGTAATTTTTACCCCTACGCTATCCAACACTTTCCCTACTGTTGCACGCTCTAGTGTGGGAATTGCAATTTTTACCCCTACGCTATCCAACGCTTTCCCTACTGATGCACCCTCTGGAGTGGGAATAGTAATTTTTACCCCTACGCTATCCAACGCTTTCCCTACTGTTGCACTCTCTGGAGTGGGAATAGTAACTTTTACCACTATGCTATCCAACGCTTGCTTTCCCTACTGTTGCACTTTCTGGAGTGGGAATAGTAATTTTTACCCCTACGCTATCCACGCTTTCCCTACTGTTGCACTCACTGGAGTGGGAATTGTAATTTTTACCCCTACGCTATCCAACGCTTTCCCTACTGTTGCACCCACTGGAGTGGGAATAGTAATTTTTATCCCTACGCTATCCAACTTTTACCCTACTGTTGCAGTTTCTGGAGTGGTAATAGTAAATGGTACTCTCCCGCTAACCTACAGTAAAAATATTTTATATTTTTAATTACTATTATGTTAATATATATATATTTGTGTTAAAAAATCAAATTGTATGTTTATTTTTTTTAACTTAAATTAATTATTTAATAATTTTAAAGTTATTTAATTATTTTAAAGAATATTTTAGTTAATTATAGTTATTATTTCATTAATTTTAAATTACTTTTAAGACATTTAAAAAAAATCGATATTTTGACTATATATATTTTTTTTATATTTT
This sequence comes from Lissotriton vulgaris, assembly GCF_964263255.1. Classification (NCBI taxonomy): domain Eukaryota; kingdom Metazoa; phylum Chordata; class Amphibia; order Caudata; family Salamandridae; genus Lissotriton; species Lissotriton vulgaris. The sequence continues at coordinate 1,478,686,796 of NC_141685.1, forward strand.
TGATTCGATATTTTTGTACTTACCTGTTTTTAGATAGGACTTCAATATTTTTGTTTTCTATATTTTTACTTCGATATTTTTTTCTTCTATATTTTTGTATTCTATATTTTTTCAGTGATCCACTATTTTTATATTGTCCTATGTAGTTTGAGAAGACAACCATAACTGCCTGGTTGGATGGTATGGGCCCCTCAGCGTTGTGAGGCAGGTAGGAGCATAGAAGTGTGACGCCTTGTTCACGACAGTACAGTAGAGAGTGGTTCCCAGTAGAACAATTCTAAATAGCACACACAATTAAATACCACTAGGCATTGATACACTTGTACACCATAGATATATAATCCAATGTTATTTAATCACATTGAGATGCTTATAAATCAGCAAATAACTTGAAGAATGTACCAAACAAGTGCACCACGTAAGGGGAGAAAAGGGGGAGAAGGTATTGTGCATCAATTTAGGGTTGGAAGAGTGAAAAGGAAAGGTAGTGACATTATATCCATCACACCAATATTTACAATAAAACCGGCTTTTCTAAACCTTGCAGTTGATTGATGACAAATACATAGCCATGATTAGAAATACACTGTCACAGTGAAAAAGCACTGTTGATCAAACTGGCATAGAACAGTGACACAGTCAACGTTTCAACTCCAAAACAAAGTAGGCTGCTTAAATCCTTACACCAGGGTTTTCCTCAGGACTGAGTGTGGGACACCATGAGCCACCCTCAACTGGATGGTGTAAATGTTGCAGGCGAACCATTAGGCTCCGAAAAACAGAGCGGATTGATGGCACTTGGATTAATTGTCAAGGGTTCGTCCCCTGGAAATCGTCACATGAAACAGGAAAGTGAAATATTATATTATCAATTAGCATAGCCCTAAATGAACTTCAAGGTTCCAAATTAGCTGTACATAAATCTGTAAAGGAGAAACACAGTTACGACTTCAGAAGAGCCCACCGGGTGGTTTCAATCTTGTGTCTTTCGAATGCATCAGTCTCTGCCTAGGGAAAACTGGGCAGCACCCGGTGGGCTCTTCTAAAGTAGTGACTGTATAGATTCATGTACAGCTAAACTGCATAGGTGAGTTTGAGGTAATGTTGATGTAGTCACTTAACTATCATGTGAGCTCTTGTATGGCATGGCACAGGGTAATGAAAATGTGGGCAATACAACCATTGAACACTTTGTTACTCAAATGACACAAACCACCAACATGTTTGCCGATGACTACAATGTACACCGGGCTACCATGAATGATTCTACAATATCTTTTTCTAATCCCTCCTCACAAAATTACCCATTTCAACATACCTACAGACTTCAAAGTCGCTTGTCTTGATCTAGTCATCAGCTGAAAAGATAGCCTTGTGGTGAAGGATCCAATATCAGTTGCAGACTAAATCACTCTCAGATATTATTTTCAGTGTCTTTTTTCACAATCTTGGCTATAAGCCAACTCATAAAATAGATAAACAATTGTAACTGAGGACCAAGAGAGCAAATATAAAGTCTGAAAGGGATTATTTGACATGAAGAAAAAAAATATGAGGGTGCCCTGAGCGCCATCAGTTTTATCTTACTATTCACAGTAGAAATTTCTTGAAAAATTAAACCCCCTTTAAAGAAAAATCTGTGACCAAACTGATAAACACTGACATAACTGTTAAACGATCCAATCACTTCTGTGAGCCCTTTGCTACTTCCATGACTAAAGGCTTATGTATGTTACCTCTCCACTTCAAACTAACAAAATTAACCTTTGTCTAACCCATTGTAATTTCCCAGAATGTCTCAAAGTGGGTCACATTTCTCTCCTCTTAGGTAAGCCCATCTATCTTCTATGTGAGCTTCAGTCAAGATCTCAAGCAGGCTGTAGCATTGAAATAGCCAGCCTGAAACTCGGCACATCCTTATCAATGAGGATTCCTGTCAGCTTTTTTTAAAATTGGTCAGCCACTTAGGAGATCCATTCAGATCACAAAGTGAGGCTCCTACAGACCTCTTTCTACAAAAAAAGCTCAGTCTTCATAGATCGTAATTCGATCATCATGAGATGTGTATATATTTTAATTGCTTTGCACCTCACATTATGTCCTCTCTTGGAACAGGTGCCTTTTCCATTGGTAGACTTCCCCTTTCCATTAGCAGACATGGTCTGTCTACCACCAATCCTTACCACTGGAGAATTGGCGCCTTCATGGAAAAACTGGCCCCTTTATCTGGAAGACCAGCCTTTTCTAATAGTAGATTGGCCTTACACTAGAAGACCGGCCCTATCCATTAGCACTTGCAACTTCACTGGAAGACTAGCCCCTTCCACTAACAGACTATATCCTTTTCTTTGGCTGACTTGCCTCTTCATTTGGACAAAAATCTCTTTTACACTGTCAAAATGTAGTCTTCATTTGTAAAAGTTGCCCTTTCCACTTGAAGACCAGCCACTTATACTGCAGAATTATTCCTGGAAGCATTTGACACTGAAAGGAGAAATAATGTGAAATGACCACAAAAGTCTTAAATTTACATTAAATCCACTGAATGAGTAGTGGAGTTATGTCTTTTTAAGATCAAGTGCAGAAACTGGTTGACCATCATCAATATTCTTGAGGATCCTGCAGCGACTCTTCTGCTCAAGAAAACACACTTAGACCATAACAATTTTACAAATATTGTAAAATATCAACTCTTTGCTTTGTGATGAAACAAAAATGATTTCTAATCAGGAAGCACAAATGTTGCTTAAAGAGCATTACAGATATGAAAACCAAAGAAAGAGGAGACCTGCATGATTCGTAACTATTTTGGTTTTCGTAGATTTTCGTTTAGGTTTGGAATATTTACAAGGGCTGTTCTAAAGAGTGCTACATGTAATAGATGAGACCACCCAAAGCACTCTGGGGTATCCAGTTAGATTAAGCTCAGAGGAGGCCCACTCTGATAAGGTGGTCACTAGTGCAAATCTTTGAATTCTGGAGGGCTTCAACTTTTTCTGAAAGACTTCTAGTATTTGAAACTGAAAGTTTTAAAATGTTTTGAACATCTGAATGATTTTGAAATTGGAGGCAAAAACGTATGTTGAAATCCTTATCTTGATTTGTAGGAGCAACGCTAGTACTTCAAACTGAATTTAGTGTGGAAGATTGGTGGTAGGTCTGAACAGGGGCAGTGGTATGAACTGGCAAAAAAGAGTATGCTTTAGTTATAAATACGATAAAGTGATATGCTATAGTACATAACAAATAATATGATTTACAAGCAACTCTGCCTTTTTCTTAATCTTCGAATAAGAAGATTTGAAGTGCACTGTAAGAACAAACTTATATCTTTCTGAGAAATGCCCTGCAAGTCTAGTTACTATCTGATCAAAATGAAATTAGTGTTGCATAAAGAAAATGTACAAAGTAAACTTCATTAACTATCAGAAAAACATGGAAGTAAAGGAAATACAATTACATTCACTCTAACAATTGTACATTGAGGCAAACAAGTGTTGATTAATTGAAGCAAGAAAGTATATTTGAACATATGAATGTATAATCTTACCAAAGAATGCTCATTTACACCAAGAAATATGCATTTACAACAGCAATTGTACAGTTTTACAGAATTTACACATGAATTTTACAGGATTAATCTTAGCAGGTTCCAGGTGAACCAACCATAAAAGGTCCCGTATTGCAAAAAGATAATATTACATGAATGTGCCCATTACTAAACAAGAATGTTTCGTACAACATCCATCACTAATTCTGAAAGATCAGAAATATTCCATTAAATGTAGTCTTGCAATTTTCACAATAAATGTTTTATAGCACTGTGATACGATTTTATTTAAAAAAAACGTAACTAATATCAGTCAGTCAATCATCTCATCTTTATTTGATTTTCCTTTAAAAACCATTAAAATAAACATGCAAATAAAATACAATGATAAAACAAGATAAAAACATCAACAAGAAATACGAATGTTTTTTTAACCGCATCACAGACCCTAAAAAGCTAGACACCTTACAACAAATCGCTAGTGAAATTCAGTTGTTGTACAAACAACAGAGCAGGGAACATTGCTTGAAATTGTGATCATGTAGAGTAGGTAAAATGTAACATTTATGTGGTACAGCATAATAAGGGCAGAAAAACAAAAAGTGCAAGGTGCATTGAGTCAAGAGGCCATCTCAGAGGCATTCAATCAATGCAGATGACCAATCATTAATGGCTGGAAAAGTGATTAAACTGTGAAAACTTTTGAGACTAAAGAGTGTCAGGCAGTACCAATGCCGTCGATTATGAACGGCAGTAAGATATGGTTGAGTCATATCACTAACCAGTGTCTATTGATTCTTAATGACACTGGGTTTGGCCATTTCCTTAGAAAAGCCAAGAATAAGAGCCAGAAAAAGTTAGATTTAAACAGCCATTCGGAATGATACAATCTAAAATAGTAAAATCACTAGCCAAATCTTGTGCCAAAGTAAAACTGCTGTATGATAATCAGGTCAGTTAAAAAGGGGCCCCTACCGCTGCATGGCAAACAAAGGTGGAACAACTGCTAGGGACAGCTAATACATTATTATAAAAGTATTCTCAAGTGTCTGGAGTAACCTAACATTTTTTAAACCCCAGATGTCCACCCCATGAAGAGCTACAAAACACATATTGAGTTGTAAATGGTTGGCATTTCTTTTTACTGGCTTGTCCTCCCACTTTGCTTGCAAATTTGAGAAGTGTGAAAATAGGTTTATTAAAGTACTGCAGTCTATGGTCAACTGCAGGGGTCCATAGACCACAGTTATCAAATAAAATACCAAGATAACAAAACGTTGGTACAGAACCTAGCAGTTGTGCCTTTTATCCTAAACTTGCGACACTTCTGCAGATGCCTCCTGCACTTCATTATGAAGGTCTTTCCTTTATTAACAGACTAACCAAGGTTAGACATAAGATCTATAAAATCATTAAGTAACTGCGTTAGGCCCCTTGGAGTGTGCTACATAAGGACGGCATTGTCTGCATAGAGTAAACAAGGCATAGGTTTATGCCCGATCTGGGGTGGGGGCTCACTACGTATGTTACACAAGGCAGACTCTAAGTTGTCGATACATAGAGTAAATAGCAGGGGAGCATGTATTTAACCTCTCTTCCAAGGTCAAACGTGCTAGTGCATTCACCCTTAAGGCTGTAACGTACTCTGGCTTTCCATACAGAATATAGGTCTCTAACGAAGACCAAGATCGACGGATTCACTTCTAAATTAGATAAAATAACCCATAAACTACTGTGTCGTACACTATTGAAAGCACTCAATAGGTCTACAAATGCTAAAAACAGGCAGTCTTTCTTCATAAAGGTGTACTTTCCAATGAGTAAATTAAAATTGTGGCCTTTTTGTACGGTTCCTAAACCTTTGTGAAATCCATATTGGAGATCAGATAATATATTGTTAGACTCTGCCCACTCCTCCAAGCGGTTCATCCCCACAAAAGAATGTTTGCCTTAAACAGGTTGATGGGGCTACCTTCTGGGCCAGGGGCTTTACCTACTATCTGCCAATGCCTCATTGACTTTGTCCAAAGAAAAACACAAACTGGAGGAATCATAGTTCATAAGATCCAAGGAGATACTATTGGAGTCCTGACACAATGGAGATAAATTGGAGTACAACTTGGAGAAATGGGTGACCCGCTCAGACTCACTAATTGCCGCCTCAAGTCTGGGGACTGATACGTCCTTTAAGAAGGGACGTTAATAACCTGCCATTAGGCACAGGTTTCTTCAAACAAGTTGGCTTCAATCAGGGAGACCCAGGTCAAGGTTTTCTGATCCTTCTTCCTGTTTTTAGTGCTCCATTATAAGCTGATCTAAATCTTCCAACTTCATGAGGGCAATAGAGTGACTTATGGAGAGCTGACCAAAGATGTTTATGGGCCCTTGAGCAGTTGCTATCAAGCCATCAGGGCCCTTGGGAATTAACCTGGAGGGAAGATCTAGTTAAGATAGCTTTAATAACCCCCGCTATTAACAAATAGTGGACTTGGTATCAGCATCACTAGATGAGATATCCAAGCATATGTGAAAGCCAGCCCTCTGAGTGGAAACCAATTTTTCAAGAAAAACACCGGGATCTATGTTAGACCATCGCAAAGAGATACCATTGTGAAAGGTAAGGGCAAAATTATCAAAAATACATTCCGCTAGGATGTTTCTGGGCCTCAACTTTAACCAAAGAGAAACTGATTGCGAAAAATGATCGCTCTCACAAGTCTGATGGGTTGTGAAGTCAGCTAAAACAAACTTACAATTGACAGAACATAGTATATAATCAATGACATAATTTTGTGTGCCCTCCCCCAAAATAAGTAGGTGTAAAAGGAACTGAGGGGGAATGCAACTTATTTAAAAAACCAAGGGTAAAATGGTACATTAAGTCATTCAATAAAATACCATAGCCATTATTAGAAAATGGGTTTGATCATCGTTATTCAAATCTACCATACCACAAATGTCATTAGGTGGAAAAGGGTATACTCGAATATTAGAGTTGCCACCTCACACTGAAAGAAATCACTTAAAGCTGAGTTGATATCGTGGAGGGGGTGCTATTAAAAAAGTTCACAGCAATGAGGTTTAAATTGGGGGTAAAAACACAAACAATAATTTAAAAAACAGAGAAGATGAATTAATTCTAATAATACAATAAGGCTGCCTATCATAAAATAGGCAATTCCCCCTTTGACCTGCCAGCATGAGAGGGTAAGTCACCAAGATGAAAAGTTGTAAACCCATTGATGTGAATAGGGTCTAAGGCCCACGTCTTCTGTAAACAGAGAAACCAAATCCTAGACACAAATTCCACCCTGAAGAGAAGAAGAACCTTAGAATGGAGTCTGGCGACAATATAAAAATATGGGAGTGGTTGCACAATGTCCAGTGTCCTAGGGTTAGAAGCTATGGGAATATCACTGGTCCCCAATGATATTGATACCGCCCTCATCGCCTCCACCGACAACATCTGGACCCTGCTGGACAGCGGTGACACAGCGGCCCTCATCCTCCTAGACATATCGGCCAACTTCTACACCGTCTGCCACCACATCTTACACAAACGCCTCAACAACGCAGGGATCCGCAACACAGCCCTGGACAGGATGCAGTTCATTTATTTTGCCCAAATTATAAATTATTTTATGCAGGTAAGAGGATTAAGGCTCACAATAACATATGGAAAATTTAAAAAACAAAGGCAACCCTTCCACTTGTAAATTGAGCTTGGGTGAGCCAGAGGGCTCTCTTCAGTCTACTGGTCCACTGGTCCCTCAGCAGAACTGGACCTTCTGTGCATGATGGTTGTGTTGCATTTCATTGTAGTGGAAATGTAGTTTATTGTTTTTGTGCTGTTGTGTCAGTGTGTTGCATTACTGTATTGTGTTATTGGAATGTTGGATGTTTTTACTGTGGTGTGTTTTGTTTTGACTGGTATTGTGACCAGTTATGTTTTTGCCTTCTGTTATTTTAAGGTGTTGTGTTTTAGTGTTTACTTCATAGATGACAATAATTGCTGCTACATTTCCAGCCAAAAGAAGTCAATTCCTGGAAAGTTCCAGTGACAAACGACCATTTAACATGAAGCAGTAAAATACTGCTGTACCAACTAATCACCGATGTAAGGCACCACCCAGTCCAGCACTGTTTCAGAGACCATGTTAACACTTCCAATTAGCACTTCTAGTGCTCACTTTGTGCTTTATGACCACTGGAATCTGTTCACATTGGATTTAGTCATTCCAGCCCAGAAGGAATTCCCACAGTCTAGCTTTGAGCCAATGACAGCTCTTGCTAATGCAGCTTTATCTGTCGCAACAATGAGATATCTGCTTTTTTCTCAGCATCCTAAAATAATAACATGGTGATGCGATAGCGCTTGTGATACCATGGAAAGAATACCAATAATGGCCCAGTTAATTGAGATAAGTGCGGTAACTCCAGTTACTTCACATATTGTAATTATGTTTTGTGAAGTATGTCGACAGGTCAAACCTGTTGATAATTACTAGGCAAATTGTGCCATATTTATCGGAACATTCCGATTTTGGTCCAGCAGGCATCAAAATCTGCATGTAATCCCCAAAAAGTCATAATTGACTGGTATTTATCTGACCCTATAATTTATGACTCGCGCGATTTGGATTTTATCGAGTGCGTGAAATATCACACCATATACCGGGCCGTGTATGAGGAAAGCCTAAAATTCTAACCTTCTCACTGATATCAATTTCAGAATTCCCAACTGCAATGCGGTGTGTAGTGCTCTGTTCACCTTACGAGAATGATCCATCATCACTAGAGCCTTTTGACACCGAGGACAGTGTTGCTTGAGCAATTTTCAGAGTCGGGATGCTGCCATCAATGTTACATTATCTCAGGTCACAGGCATTGTGAAAATGACAAGTGTCAGGCAAAGAGCAAGTGTAGCAAATGAGCCACGTCCATTCAGCAGGAAAGTAGTCAGGGTGTGGTATGTAGCCAACTGTTGTGCATTTTGGAGCATGGTGACGCAAATATATTACTAAAGCATGGTGTGGGGGTTCACAGTCATTTACAGACGGCACATTTTTCATTCAAATGGCCACTAAAATTACACAGCAATTAAGTTTTATAGATAAAACTATATAGTACACAAATGACAATGTGTGGAAATCACTAAAGTGTCTTGATTTGTTTTGATCCTAATAAAATGTTTGCTTCCATTATACTTCAGAATTACAAAAAAGTGCTTCATTTGGGCTTTCTTAACTGCTGATATGGTTTCAAATATTTGTATAGTCCAGCTATTAGCCTGGCATTTGACCTCTGTCTTTGAATGCATAACAAATTTACCAAGATAAAGACCAATGTCAAAGTTTCTATATTGTTCATTCACTTTCTGAGCTCCAGCATGGTTCTTTCTGGGTGTGCTGCAGCGCCCTACTACCAGCGCCTATGACCAAGGAATCCACTTGAATAGAAAAATGTGTTGCAGCACTCTTTATAATATTCATTTGTGCAAATATTGATTTTAAGTTTCTGGTGCCTTGCACCTGTGTGTTTTTTATTTTCACAGCAGTTGCAACACATTACAAATAATAAAAACAAAGTACACCACTGAATTGTCATTAGAAATCTCCATACAACAGTTGCGTTTTTCACCTATAAAAACTGCACTTACAGAGATTCATCAAATGCCAAAATGTTACATAAATATACCACAAATATCATACTTTCTTTACTGGTGCACAACTGTTTAATTGTTCATAAGGTAGTGTTTTCCTCATTACGGCAAGACAAGAACATTCCGGACATTAAAAAGTTAAGGGTCCTGGGATTACGCTTGTGCACACACCTACACAAGTGCACGCACAAGCACAGACACACATGTATGCTCTCACCCAAATGACACCAAGATTGTGCATAGTTTCTGCCACGCAGCTCTACATGGACAACAGGGGCAAGATGTATAAATATTTTTAGCGGTCACCAATGGAGATTTGGGCAGTTTATGACTGCTAAAATGCCCTTTGGCATGTACAAAACCTATTTTGTGAGTTGGTAACCTAGCAGTTTACCACCTACTTCAAGTAGGTGGCAACCCATTTGCAAACAGGAAGAGGTCCCCTGGGTACCCATTCACCTTTGTGAATGGTTTAAAAAAATGTTTTTAAGAGCAACGTTTGATTTTTCTTTATGAAACGCATCCCGCTTTCCTTTAAGGAAAACGTGCTATATATTTTTTTAAAGTTGCTTTATTCAAAAGCAAGCAAAGACATGGTGGTCTGCTGTCCCCAGTCCTATCATCCCTGTGTTATTGCCTATCCCAAATGTGTCGCCAATTGCAACCTGCCTCATGAATATTGATGAGGCAGGTCCCTTACGACCTATTTTGGAAACGCTAATAAGTCTGAGGTACATTAGTACATTTCATTTTGAAAGTCTCTAATTGCGAGTAGCAAACAACACAATTAGAGACTCGCAAAATGAAATGTTCACACTTCTGGCACCAGATGGACAGTGACAAAAATATGGTGGTGTTTCTACCACCACGCTTATGTAAGCCTTGTAGATGACAATGTTTGATAGTTCAGCCTAAACAGAGATTTATGTATGCACTAGAAGACCTTGCACTCGCGGCCTCATTGAGAGGTGTCTGTTAAATCTGGAGGAAATAGCATACAATGGTGGCAACATTACGTTCAGTATCTCTTAATACACTTTCTTTCATGTCAACTTTCTCTGCCTTCATATGACTCAAACTTAAATGTGAATTTTGTGGTAAATTAAAACATACTTGCTTCCATAATTCTAGGTCTGTGGCATATAGCGAGAGAGACGCTGTTGACTCTATTTATCACATTTAATTCCCCTATACTCTACCCTGCAAGTTGTTTTTCCTTTCTACCATATCTGCCTATTCTCAGCAGTGCTTCTGATGGCTAATTAAAATATTACAGAACAACTTCCATTATTTACTACAGCACCTAATTATTTTGAGAAATTAATGTTCAGCCATAAAATTGAAACATGAATAGAACAGATGGGCATTGAAAGAATATGCTGGAATCGTTTTCTTCTTATTAGGTAATGAGCAACGACAGTTATTTTTTTTAAAGGGACCTTTTTACATTTTGAAAAATGTTCTCAGAACAGTGCCATTCATCTTTCAAAAGGTTTATTTGTTTTTCTAAAGTGGTATTATTGTCTGGATGAAACGTAATGCAGCGAAAAGTGAGCAACAGATTTTTTTTATTCGATTCTCTGCAAATTACAATACATGATGCACTAGATATACAAAATATACAAAATTTAATGAATAATCTTGTATCGTTATAACCCAATGTGTCTCAGACCTGCCACTGCAGTGTCTGCACGCACAGATTTAACCTACCATGTTGACCTGGCAAATGCACCCACTTGCCAGGCTCTACCCTTCCCTTTTTTTCCATGTAAGGCCCCCCTCAGGTAGGGCCAGAGTACCCTGTGGGCATAGTTCAGTGTATGTGAAAGGTAGAACATGTGCTGGTGTGTTTTACATGTCCTGATAGTGAAATACTGTGTATTTTGTTTTTCACTATTGAAAGGATAACATGGGAGCTGCCTTGTACTATCTTACAAGTGTAACTTTGCCATTGGGACACAATAGAGAAATAGAGTTTAGGCTCTCTGAACTCAGAGTTTATTAATGTACCTTTTAGTAAAGGTGAGTTTTAAATTATATATTTGAAAATGTCAGTTTTAGAAAGTGCTATTGAGTCAAAAATGTATATATCAAAAAGAACAGCAATGGGTGTTTACTTTTTTTGTAGAAATGTATATAATTAGATAACTTTGACTCAAAGGGTACAAAACAACATTCACGTACACAAAAATTACAGAGATTAGTTATCTTTTAGATGAAATTGTCTCATGATCACTTTTATAAATGGCCCATTTCAATTGCTTATTTACAAATAGAAATTATCATTCAACATTCTATAATAAATTCCTATCTAAGAGTTTTTTTCTGGAAAATTGGTCAAGTAAGTCGACGTTTCGGTCTTGTCTTGTGATACATCTAGAAGGCCAACTTCAGGACAAAAAAAATCATATGTGGACTGAGGACCCTCAAGATTGGATCAACAAAGGACCTTAAAGTAATTAGTCCGGATACGTCTTGGATATATCAGAGAAGTTGTTGCCGGTGATAAGCTTAAATTTCAATGCAGGGTCTTGGACATATTTTGCCATTATATATTTGGTGAATGGACACTTGCGTATTTCCCGCGATGTGCTTAAATGTCAATGCGCGGTCTTGGAAGTTTCTCCATTATACATTTGGCGAGTCGAGACTTGCGTTATTGACATGCGAGTTACACCATCAGAGATCGGCGTCCGGGCCGCCAGCATCCTGTAAGTCTTTTGCAGGTTATATGCAGGTCCCGTCGCAGACCAGAGGGGGAGCAAGTGAGTTCTTCCGTCCCCCATCTCCCTTGTTCATAATGCTGGGAGCATTTTGGTTCTCCTGCTGCAGTTAGCCAAGAGGGCGGAATCCCTAACGGAGGTCCTGCTCAGCCCCCTCTCCCTCCATCTATGGTTTTCACTGTAGTAGGCTGGCAAGTGGCCTGATAGACTATGCAGTGGGTCAGTGAGTACCCATTACCCAATACCGCATACTAGGAGCACAGGAATGCTGTGCCCTGAGATTTTATGGGGAGAGTCATGAGTATGTGGTGATTTTTGTGTTTCTCGCCTACCCTGCATTGCTTGATGATTGGAATAGCTGCCATTTTACTACTTTTGAAAACAGGATAACAAGTGTCTATTATGTGCAGTTCAGTGGTCTCATGACATATGCAACATAAAAGTATTTACTGTAATGCTCTAACTGTGATGACTCTGATCATTGCCTATTCGGTAAAGTGATTGTGATTCATGTATTGGTGGTCTATGTGGTCTGTGTGATGGTCTATGTGTTGATATACAATATAAGAGAAAATGTTATAAAACCTAGTGTGGAGTCTCTTTTGTGGTTTATTTAGTATGTTGTTGTTGTGTTTGTGTTGCGCACATGCTTTACACATTGCCTCTGGGATAAGCCTGACTGCTCTGCCAAGCTATCAAGGGGGTGAGCAGGGGATATCTTTGGTGTGGAACTTCCTTACCCTGACTAGAGCTGTGGGTTCTGCCTGGCTCAAGTGCATACACCAGCCAACCAGAAACCCTGTTTCTAACAGCGTCACATGCACAATGGGTATGGTTTCTAAATCCTTTGGCAAAGCTCTAATGGAACCCCTACTCCAGTAATCTATCCTGGGAGAATAGGAAGCTTTACTATCCAGTTCTTGAAGTGGGCTGATCCATTACCCAGGGTTCTTTAGGATCTTGCAGCTCTATTTGGAGCGAATGCAGAGTCGCACGGGCTGAGGAGTGCTCTCGACATTGAAGTGCTGTGAGGAGTTACCGCAGGGCACAGGCGACTGTTGCGTCCTCAGTAACTGAGACCTACTTGTATCGTGGGGCCCAAGGTGGTGTCTGCCGGTGATCCAGTCGCGGCGGCTGCGATGCCCATGCCTGACTACATTGCGGTGCCTTGCTGGACAGTGAAAGGCCCATGCCAGGAACAGCGTTGATTGCTCACGGACCAGTGTTGTACTGCGGTGGGGGTCATGAGGCTTAGCTGCTGCAACGTGCAGGCCCATACTGCACTGATCTGGCCTGGCGGTACTTGGTGTGTGTGTGAGCGGACTGCAGACTCTCTTACTGCCCTGTTATTGAACCTCAATGTGGCTGGAGAACTATTGGCACCATAGTCTCTCACACTATCTGGCTACTGGTCCGTGGAAGGTCCAGGGGTTGGTCACTTGACTCAGAGACATTCAACAGGGGGTGATCCCCTGATAATACCTTTACCCTCTCTCTCCTGTGGAGTGACTGCTAACATCGGGACTTCTTTTGTGCATTTGTGAGCCTCCATTTTGTATGTTTATGGCCTGTTGCTATAATTAGACTAACATGTCATCCTCCTACTGCTGATTGCTAAGTTGGCTCCCCCTTCCCTGATCTGGAGGATCTGCTGAGCATGGAAATAGAAATCAGCCTGCTCCTTTCCCTGGTTTCAATGATCTGCTGAGCATGGAAATAGAAAGGGGCCTTTTCCCTTCACAAACCATGGTTGCCATCTTGGAGTGGTCATTCACTTAACCAATACTGACACTCCTGGTCCCTGCTATGTTTGCTCAATATCACATACTGGGTGATGTCGCCTATCTTTAAAATGGCGCTGGTCAGGCGAGTTCAGGTCTACACCTTGTGTGGTCCCCAAAGGTGAGCAGAGGGGCCGACTGGACATCAGACATTGTTTTCTTCCTCATCTTGTTTTTCTATATTTAGTGAATGCACTAGCAACGGATCTTACTGTAATGTAACTGCAATTGATTTAATGCTGTAACACGCCTTAATCCTCATGTAAAGCGCTCTGATACCTCCGGGTCTAGCCTGGACTTCCTCGTCTCCTCACTGTGACTCCTACCTCCTCTGCCACCTCTTCCCTCATTCATTCTTTGCTTGCTTTCGCTATTCCTTCCCTCTCTCCCCTGAATCTCTTTCCCCATACCTGCTTTGTTTATCCTTGTGCCTATGCTCTGCTCAATCTCCCTTACCATCGCCCTTTTACATTATCCCCTTACCCTTCTACAAGCCTTGAACACATGGATGTAACTCGTAATTGACGTACCTTCTGTAATAATGTGTAATTTGTAACCTGTGCAACCCTACCAGCCCTATAATGGCCCCCTCTAGTATGCCCTTGTCCAAAGCACTCCTACTCCCCTTGTTGGGGATGGATTCAGTATTTTTGCCCTGGAGTCTTAGAGACCCTTCTGAGAGAGTCCACAGTGACAAGGGAGTCTCACATAGTGGAGGTCTGGGATTGATCCCCTTACCACTGAAAACCATCTCCTACCCTGCCGGAAGTCGGACACTGTGTTCACGCTGGATTTTCTACCCCCTCCACCTCCCTCCTTCATTTTTCTAAGTGGGCCCATGACCAAAGCACTCCCCTACCCTTGTTGAAGAGGGATCCAGCATCGATGCCCTGGAGTCTCGGCTACCCGGCCGAGAGTCAACCATGACAAGGGAAATACACAAAATGGAAGACTGGGAATGATCCCTTTACCGCGGGGAGCCGCCTCCCACCTAGCCGGACATCAGACACAGTTACTTTCTCGTCTCCTCACTGTGTCTCCTACCCCAACACCCCTTCTCTCCTTCGGGCATATCATCAAGAACGGCGTTAAAATTATTACTGCTTTAGCGGTGGGAAACTGCCCCTAAAGCGGCGATAACGGGCTTGATAATATGTCCTTGTGAATTCCCATAGAAGCCCAGGTTTACACCAGAACATGGGCTTCTATGGGAATTCTCAAGGGCATATTATCAAGCCCATTATCGTCTCTTTAGCGGTAGTTTCCTGCCGCTAAAGCGGCGATAATTTTAACGCCGTTCTTGATAATATGCCACTGTGTTCTTGCTTGCCTCCCCCATTCCTTTCCTCTCTGCCCTGAATCTCTCTCCTCCTACTTGCTCTGTTTTTCCTTGTGCCAATTCTCCGCTTAATCTCCCTCCCCGTTGCCCTTTTACATTACCCCCTTACCCTCTACACACCCTTGAACCAATGGATGTAACTTGTAATTGACGTACCTTCTGTAACAATGTGTAACTTGTAACCTATATAACTCTCCTCATGTAAAGCGCTCTGATACCTCCGGGTCTAGACAGCGCTATATAAAACTCAAGTAAATAATTAAATAAAAAACTAGACAACTGCTTAGCAAAAGGGGTGGCAGCCCTGAAGATGGATTACAAGCGTGGTGAGCCCCTAGTAACATCATCTGCCCAGAAAAAATGCCAGGCATCTATGATGTCATGTCACCCCTGTTCCAGCCTTAAAAGGATACATTGGTTTTCAGCGGATTTCACTGTCCCCACAGATATGAGATGAGTACGACATTGTTGAGGTTGTTCACTCTGAATCATTTCCAGAGATGCTACAGTTTGACAACACAACCAAATTCTAAGTGTACATTTTCTACTAGACACTGGACTATGGCGAGTCCAGTGTTTGACCCTCCCACCCAAAGATGCCAACTGTGACCAACCACTCATGAGATAAGGGCCGCAAACGCCTACCTACTGCAGGGAACCGACTTAGAGCGTCTGCCCATTTCCGACACAGTATACCACTGCTTGTTGATTACGTTGGAGAAAATTTAGATAAACAAATGTTCAGCATCATTAATGTCACTGACCACAAGTGCTTGGTACCCCAATTACTCAGGCTCTTGAACTTTAATGTTTTGCCAATTCTTTTGCATTCTAAAGATCTAGGGCCAGATGTAGGTCGCCCAATACCGGTCGGTAACGGACGAAATTACCGAATTTCGGCCGTTACCGAGTGGTGTTGGGTTTTTGAGATGTAGGTGGAATTTTTTAAGGATTTGGTATTTTACCGAATCGGTAATTTAAGGATTCGGTAAAATACCGAATTCTTAACATACCGATTCGGTAAATTACCAAATCCAGGATGTAGGAAGCACTCAAGTTAGTGCATTCCTCAGTTAAGGATTCGTTATTTACCACCAACTAGAAGTTGGTGGTAACTAATGAAAACCCTTGAAAAAGCATTTTTTGGGCTTTTCCAACAGTGCCATGTTGCAGACATACATGCCCTTAGGGCATGTATGTCAGCAACATGTGCACCCATACACAATTGAGGGGTGCAACAGGGTGTCAAAGTGACACCCTGTCACCCTTCAATGTTTCCCCCAATTACCGAATCGGTATTTACCGATTCGGTATTTGACATTGATTCCTATCGGCCTCCAGGCAGATAGGAATGAATGGCAATTACCGAATTGGTAAATACCGATTCAGTAATTACCGAAACTTACCGATTCAGTAATTTTTTAAGAAAAATTACCTTCATCCCATTTGCCTGTTCTTAAATACCGAATCGGTATGATTCAGTATTTAAGAATTGGTAATCTGGGATTACCTACATCTGGCCCATAATGTTCTATGCAAGGCAACAGAGTTCTTTTTAATTTATTTAAAGCATTGTTTGTGCTTAGTTCCCTTTTTGGTAAATTCTCAATATCCACACTCACAGAAACTGAGTTGCCCTCTTGTAATTCTGGTCACCGAGAAAGTAGCTCAAGGATAGACATAGTGATTACTTATTTTATGTAGTTTAGCAAACTTACTGGAACCATGTTTTATTGATTAATCATGGCAAACACAATCATAGTAAGAGAGGTGACTATTTCTGAAGACAATCACATTATTCTTCCCCCACAGTCCTCAGTGTTAGTGACAGAATAGCGCCTTTCCCCATAAACACTATAAGCATAGGGTTACATCTCAGCAACCAGCAGAACATGCTGATTTGATATGTTGTCCTGACTTAACTTACCATACAATTTCTAATTGTAAATATTTAGCTCTGACTGGACGATTACTTTTTTGTACATCATGAATCTTTCACCCTGGGTTTACCATCTATCAGTTGTGCCACTTCCTGGAGTAAGCCTGGACTGCTCACATGGACACCGTTGGAGAGTCAAATGTGCAAGGGGACTCACCAGGTTATCCAATTAAAGTGCAATAGTACCTGATGCCTAGTATGTCTATCGTAAACAATCTTACCCTCCACGGATCCTGCAGGCATAAGCAAATAGTCTCAGATATATCAATTACATTTCTGGATAAACCTAATCAGAATATTCAGCAAATGATCACTCAACCAAAATGATACACAGTTATAATACAATGAGATTTTATTAGAGCTTAATATAAAGAATGTGCATCTTTTTTTGGTTGGTTATTACAGCATGGCCTTTGTGAAATCAAATTACAGACGTCATAAAACACTGCTTGCTTGAAGCACACTAATGGTAAATATAACTTAATATGGCTCCTGTGGGTACAGATTCTCATTGGCTCAAATTAGCCCACCACAGATAGTAGTATGATGGTACCGGAGTGATTGGAACTAATGTTCCATCTTTTGCCAGGGTTCCTTAATTGGGTGGTAGATAATCAACAACACCACCATGTAGCCTCAGATTCTCATGGATTCACTTTCTATCTGGAAATGGCTCTTGGTTTCGGCAATATTCATGGCCAAGCAGAAAATATTTTCTAACACAATGTTGTCTAGTTCCCCTTCTCTAATGCATTAATGCCATATGTGAGCCTTTTACAGATGAGGCATGACCACTCAGCATTGAGTGGTACTTCCCACAGGATTGGGGCTTTATTATACACAATTTATTAGTTCAGCCGCCTATGATTCTGTGGTGTGGGGGAGTGGCCTGGAGCCGTCGATGGTGGACGTGTAGTTTGCCAGCTCTGTCCTATGCCCTGAACACTAGCTGATTATCCTGAGCTCCCCTGCCTGCAGCCCACCTGCTCCCTACCCAGGTTGTCTCCGGGGGCAAGTGGCGTGTAACGGTGCCACGTAGCCCCTCTGGGACCGCTCCGGTAGAGAGTTCCGGAGACGGAGCCTGTTGCGGCCTGCGGATCGGGCGAAGCCCCGGCCTCAAGTGATCGGCCTGGCCGGGCTACCCCCAGCCTCCTTCGCGGTCCAGTCGGGACCCGGGATCGGACTTCTACCGCTCTACTAGCCAACACCACAGGTGCGATACGGAGCCCTCACCCCCA
Organism: Lissotriton vulgaris; assembly: GCF_964263255.1. Taxonomy (NCBI): domain Eukaryota; kingdom Metazoa; phylum Chordata; class Amphibia; order Caudata; family Salamandridae; genus Lissotriton; species Lissotriton vulgaris. Next base: position 1,478,705,028 of record NC_141685.1, read on the forward strand.
CTGAGGCTCCGCTGCCCCCCCGCTCGGCTGCTTCATTAAAGGCCGTCCACACTATTACGCGGCCCCTCCGGGTCGCGGGAACACTTCCGTGCCGTCCCCCCGCCCGCCCACGAAGTTAGCGGGTCCCCGGCATTCCACCGCAGGGCCAAGGACCATAGAGCGGGCGGTGCGCACAACTCATTGCCAACGCCGCGGAACCAGCTTCGTCCTGCGCAGGCTGCCAGAGTTACAAAGCGGATCGGCCAGACATTATCAAAATCCTGGCGCCATCTTGACACCACGTCAGGACTTGGTGAAGACCCTCGGGCCCTGGCAGTCTCGCCTCGCTTGCCACGGAGCCGCCAGTCAGAGGCTCAGAAACGGTCACGCGCCAGAGAGCAGCACGCATTGGAGACCCACGGACCTAAGGTACAGGGGCCTAAAGAGGGGTAGTGCGCCTCGCGCTTTGGCGCCTTCTTGCAGCGCTGCATCCCAGACCTTTCTGCGCTCTCAACAGCTACGACAAGATCACTCTGCAGTGTTCTGGTCCCCATCACCCCTTCCCCCACCACCTCTACGGACCTGGGGTTATACCTGCATTTGGAGACGCCGGTGGCGCACCGACCCACCCCACGTTGACGCCTCGTCAAGACAACCTACGCTACCCCTACCAGCCCTGGGGTCTTCGCTACACCCACCTCTGCCCAGTACATTGTGGTCAGTCCAACACCACTGCCGATCACTCGGAGGGACTGCGGCGGACTGCTGCATCCACTACAGCGCCACCCTGCTAACAAGATCCATGGGCAGAAACAGGGGCAAACCTCAGGACCAGGGCGCCCGAACGGACGTGCAGTCCACGGGCTCTGAAGACCCACTGGCCTCCTCCAATATGGACATCATCCCGCCGACCGGTAAGGGATCGCAAGACGCCAAGCTAGATCTGATCCTCAATGAAATACGCGCGACGCGCGAAGCGCTAGAATCGCGCATATACAATATGGCGACCGGCCTGTCCCTACTTAAGGCTGACCATAACAATTTGGCGGATCGAGTGGCAGAGCAGAAAATAGCGCTGGATGACCTTATACCGCAGCAGACGGAACACTCCACGAAATTAGAAAACGTAGAGAAGCAACTGAAGCAACTGAAGCAACTGTGGGGTAGAGTGGACGATGCAGAAGGACGTGCCCGCAGCAACAACCTCCGCATCCTGGGCATTCCGGAAAGAAGCGAGGGGAGAGACCCCACGCAGTTTGTGGAGGATTGGCTAAGGAAGCTGGTGGGCCAGAGAGACCTCACCGCCCTCTACAGTGTGGAAAGGGCCCACAGGATGCCATTGCGGCCCCCACAACCGGGGCACCCCCTCGCCCCCTGATCGCTCGTCTCCTCCATTTCAGGGACCGTGACACTGTCCTGCGGGCGGCCAGGGAGGAAGTGCCAATACGCTTCGAGGACAAGAATATCTCGGTCTACCCTGATTTCACGCCCACTGTGCAGCGGGCCAGGTCCAACTTCATGGGGGTGAAACGCAAATTGCGGGACAGGAACATGAAATATGCACTTTTGTTCCCAGCTCGGCGCAAAATCCTACATAACAACAGGTCCCATTTTTTCGACTCGCCTGAGGAAGCGGCAGAATGGATGGAAGTCACCCTGACCCCGCCGGCATCACAGGACCCATTCACAGACCACCACAGTGACATCTGCAGGGGCTCGCCAGGCCGACGAAACGACACTCACAGCCCCGGACATCATTCATCCCACGGAGCATCGGCGACGACGCATTCACCCGGACGCCAGGCGGCAGGCCAATCGTCATCATCCCCGCATCAACGTCTAACAGAGGAGGCACTGGCCGCCCACGACGCCGGAGCGACCGGAGACAGACTCACCGTCACCACTGACACCCACACTGAGGTGACTGGTTCAGTTGACAGCTTGCAGCTCTTCCCGAAGATCACGGCCCAGATGGCAGAAGAGTTCTGAACCACGACACGATTACTCCTCTCCAGGTGGTAACGTATGACTAATCCCCTCCTTCACATATGGTGGGTTGTGTGTGCAGGGGCCCATTGTATTGTGGGCTATCATGCCCACGCAGACAGTTCAGTGCCAATCGACGGAGGCCTACCACCCCCGGTATGCACACGTACTTGACTGTCTTGTGCCCACGTTGGGCACCATGGTTTGGCTCCTGGGTATGTTGGCTCAGGGACCTTTTTGTTCAGGGGTTACTTGTTTGCGAGACACTCTCATGTTTTAGCACAGCAGGACATGTGGGGTCACCCAGTTGTTTCACATTGCCACACCACACAGATGGGAATGGGACCTCTTAACAATTACCAATTGTGCACCTGGAATGTGCGTGGCATGGGATCAGTGCATAAACGACATAGAATCCTTGCACAACTCAACCGAAGGGGGACACAGATTGCTTGCTTGCAAGAGACACATTTGAACGCTGCTGAAGCGGTGAAATTGCGGAAGAAATGGAGAGGACAGCTCTATGCTACCTCATATTCTGCATTCTCAAGGGGGGCGGCAATTTGGATCCGTGGCTCTCTTCCCTTCCAGCTGCTGGAGCAACGGATTGATCAAGAGGGTCGCTATGTATTTGTACGAGGACTGTTAGATGGGGAGGCGATTGTCATTGGATGTGTGTACTCACCTAACACAAATCAGTCGGAATTTTTGTTCACTGTCAACGCAGATTGGGCTGACCATCGCTGGATTATCGGGGGTGATTTCAATGCTGTACTTGATGTTCTGCTAGATAGATCACATCCCCCCTTACAGACTACCGAGAGCAGGAAACAGGCTGACGCGCTTGCGAGTTGGGCTGAGGGCTGGGATTTGGCAGAAGTGTGGCGTACCATACACCCTATGGAAAGGGAATACACCTTTTTCTCCCCTCCCCACCAGCTTCACACCAGAATCGATCATGTTTTCTGCTCCCATTCCCTTACAGCACTGATTGTCCAGACCCAACACATGGGGAAAACGCTATCGGACCATAACCCCGTGGAAATTACATGTCAGTGGGGTAAGAGGCTGGCTCCCATCCTGACTTGGCGACTAATCCCTGATCTCCTCGAGGACTCGGTCTTCCGGTCCTCCCTGTCCGACACTATAGATACCTACTTCTCCACGAATGCGGGCATGGCCAGCTCCCGGCAGATAGAATGGGACACTTTCAAAGTCTGTCTTAGGGGGGCTGCTATGACTATTAGGGTGGGAAGGAAGCGGGAGGTGATTAGTCAACTGAAGGAGGTGGAGGGTTCACTTGCATCCCTAGAGAATGAGGCAGCGGGCACCAATGCTCCCTTTACACCACTGCAAGAGGCACACATTAGGCACGCGGAGCTACTGGAAGAACTGCGGGTTATAGACTATAGGGAATACACAAACAGACAGCATACGCAGGCTGACCGAGCCGGTCCCCTACTCGCCCGCCTCCTACGGGACTCCCCGATCAGCCAACCCATTCTGAGGGTTTTGGACCAATCTGGCCGACCGGCTACCACCCAAATAGGGATCAATACGGCGTTTAAGGACTATTACACCACGCTGTATGGTCCCCCACAGCCCCTGTCAGAACCCGCACTTGTGGCCTTCTTGGAGGGTCTGGAACTCCCGCAACTTACTGCCGATCAGCACAAAGACTTGAAGCGTACTATTTCAGTGGCGGAAATCAGACAGGCGATAAGAGCCCTTCCGAAGGGTAAGGCCCCTGGAACGGATGGCCTGCCGGCAAAATTCTACGCCACATACATAGACCTCCTGGTCCCACGGCTACACGCTGTTTACCTGGAAGCCCTACGTACAACCTCTCTACCGCAATCGTCCATGCAAGCACTGATCACGTCCCTCTTGAAACCGGCCAAAGATGGTCTGCAGATGGCCGATTACAGACCCCTGTCCCTTCTCAACACTGATTTTAAAATATTGAGCAAGGTGCTGGCGTCGAGGCTCGTGCAATACGTACCACAGCTGGTCCACCCGGATCAATGCGGTTTGGTAAAGGGCCGGAACACGGCCATGAACCTTAGGCGCTTGGCCCAGCTCATGCTCGGAGACAATATGGACACGGGCTCCGAAGGATGCATTACTCTGGACTTAAAACAGGCTTTTGATTCCTTAAGGTGGGACTATATGTTTGCCACCCTGTCAAAATTCGGGATACCGCCCGAATTCCTCGCTTGGGTCAGATTACTATACACCATCCCCACGGCCAGGGTGCGCACCTCCAATCAAATCTCAGATCCCATGGCCATTGCCAGAGGCACCAGGCAGGGCTGCCCGCTCTCCCCACTCCTCTTCGTCCTTGCCCTCGAGCCATTGCTCTGTAGACTTAGGCTGATGGCCCCCCGTTATGGCATACGACGGCATGATACGGACCACATTGTATCTGCGTACGCGGATGATATCATATTATATCTCGGCGACCTGAGGGGTGATCTGAGCCCAGTTTGCCAGGTTTTTGAGGATTTTAGAGAAATCTCTGGCCTCACCATCAGCGAGTCTAAGTCCTACGGGTTCACCTTTGCAGCTGCAGGCGAGTCGGCCCCCCTGCCTTTTGCCCCTCATGAATTACAGATGGCGGACACCACCTTCCTATACCTTGGGATACAGATATACAGAGAGGCGAGCATGATGATAGACGGCAACCTGGGGAGGGCCATTAGAACGCTGAAGTCACAAATTCAGTTTTGGCTAACATTGCCGCTCTCCATACCCGGCAGGGTGGCAATATCCAAGATGGTGATGCTCCCCCGTCTTACCTACTACTTCACCAATATGCCATTCCAGATCCCAGCAGTGACATTTAAGACCCTCGACTCCCTACTCACCGAACTTGTGTGGGGACATGGCCGCAGGCGCATAGGTCTGGCCAAGTTGCAGCTCCCCCCAAACTCCGGAGGCATGGGCTTACCGGACTTCAGGGCTTATAATTATGCATGTCAGCTACAATGGCTAGCTTACTGGGTGGCAGGCCGCAATCTTCATGAGATTAATATATCAAAGGACGACCATGCCAAGGGGAGAGTGCACATCTTGCTCCTACCTGGCTCGGATCTACCTAGAAACGCCCCGTCACTTCTCAAGCTGGCGATCACATACTGGCAGAGGGCATTGAAATACACGTCCCCCGGGACACCTTATGCCCCCACGATTCCACTCTTGGGCATACCACTAGGCTCGGGCACACTCACGGCGACCCTACTAGAGCCCTGGCATGACGCAGGTGTGACGCACGTGGGTGACCTGTTTGCGGAGGGACACTTATTATCTTTCGAAGACTTCAGCACCACGCAGGGCATCCCCAGCGGCTCCTTTCTCCTACACGCCGGACTCCGACACTATATCTCACGCAAATGGTCGCCTGACGGGCGGGAACCTGTTACGAACCCTCTCGTCACAATGCTCTACCTCATGGGAACGGGCGGCCATCTGACCAAGTGGCTCACGACTAGCATTTAATCGGGGAGGGCACTTACACTGTCACCACTACGGGCGACATGGGAAGTAGATATTGGAAGGCCACTGCGAGACAAGGAGTGGGAGCGCATACTTCAGTTCCCCAGGAAGGTAGCTAGAAACCCCAAATACAAGTTCATCCAACTGATGTTACTACATAGAGCCTACCTGACACCGCACCGCCTACATGTGATGTTCCCTGCATCCAAGAGCAACTGCCCCCGGTGCGATGCAGACGACGCATCGCTGGTACATATGCTGTGGCAATGCCCCAAATGAGGGTATTTCTGGAACACTGTCCATGACTCACTCGAGAAGGCTGGTACACTGCCCCGATCACCTACACTGGAGCATACCCTCCTAGGCCTGGGGCCATCGACCCGCACCAGAACCGTGGCGGCGCGCTTCTCAGATCTGGCCCTGTTGCTGGCAAAGCATGCCATCACGATGCGATGGAAATCATCTAAACCGCCCAACCCCGACCTGTGGCGGGCGGAAGTGGTGCTCTGGGGTAAGGCTGAGGGCGAGGCACTACAAAGGGAGGAGAGTAGGGGCCTCCGCAAAACACCAATATCACTGGAATGGTTTGACACTTTGGGGGTCTTTGAGACTGGCAATGACGAAGATGAAGAGGATATTAGTGAATAGCCACTCGGGGTGCTGCTATGCCCCGACTCACTCCCCCACACACTGACATGGCCACTGCCTACGGTGCACTGCGATGGGATACGGGTAGCCCCGACCCATCGATCACATTACCCACCCTACCTGTGTGTTAACCTTCACTATGTATCAATGCATTGAGTGTGACCCACATATCGATATTTCAATCATGTGCCTGCGTAGAGAGTGACGGGTGGGATTTCTTAGGGGTGGTGGGAGGGATCGGATGTGAACGGGGTTTGTTAGTTTGTTCTGGTTCATCGACAAAATGAAAAATCGATTTCACTATGTTTCTATATATGCTCCGAGCGAACGCATACATGTAACACCGAGATTAACACTGAACTTGTATACATGAAATTGTATGCTGTTAATGCTCTCAAACTATGCTAATAAACAGATTTAAAAAAAAAAATGATTCTGTGGTGTGGATGCCTCTAATTAGCGCTAATACTTGTTCTAGGCCTTACAGTTCAATGCGTTATGCTCTGTCCAGGTGCAATTTCCGCTTATATAAAGACATGGAGAGGACTAGGTTTTGTTATTCACTTGGATATTCACCCACAGACTACTTCTAGTCATTGTAGTTCCAATGAATACTAAAGAGCAGATAGAAAATGTAATGACAGTCAAGTCTTCTCAATAGTACTCATAATACTTTACAGTGGTAGGTTACTTTTAAGTATAGTCTTAAAGTGATCCTCAACAAAGAGTCTCCTTTTTGCGAGAATCATATTGCAAACTTGACAGGTCTGTTCTGCATGCCTGATTTATCTACTGCACCTTTTCATAAGTACAATGGAAACTGACTGATCCTTCATTCTTGTAGCTTTTGACCTTACATTTTCCACAAATGCCTTACAAAGGCCAAGACAAAAGAATCCATTGTTTATATAGATTTTACATTTTATCGGAGTTTGTTACAACATTAAAGCCATCTTGAAGGTGTGAAAAACGAACACATGTATCTGTATAAGTGCGCCGGAAAATATAATTTTTTGCTCATAATGGTTTATGAAATTCATAGGTTGTGCAGCTGGCAATGATTGAAAAGGTTGCTAAGTTGATAAAATGCTCCACGCAGGCATGATTTCACACAAAAAGAGTTCTCGTAGGAAAAAGCATTGCACAAAAAAGTTTGTATTAAAAGTTGCTAATGTAGACATTTTCCACACTGTGGGGTCGATTACGATCGCGGACGGACTTGCGTCCGTCCGCGACCCCAGAGCAGGAGGGAACCTCCGCATGGCATGCGGAGTTCCCTCCTGTGCAATCAGGATGTGACCGCCACCCTGGCGGTCACATCCTCTATTTTTAACATTGCCGCGGGTGCAGCTTCAAGCTGCACCCGTGGCAATGTTAAAAATGCACGCATTGCATTTGCATGCAGAAAGAGGCAGGCACCGCGCGGTGCCTGCCGCTTTCTGCATGCAAATGCTGGGGGGTACCATAGGTACCCCCCATGTGCACCCCCCCCCCCCCCCCCCTTCACCTAGGGGGCCCGCAACGGGCCCCGCAGTGAAGTTCCGTATGCTTTTCCGCGGCGGAAAACCCGCCGCGGAAAAGCATACTTTACTGGCCATCCTAATATGGTGGACGGTGTCTGGCAGACACCGTCACCATATTAGAGCTTTTCCGCCGCGGTTGTAATCCGACCGCGGCGGAAAAGCTGCGGACGGAAACCAGGACCCACCAGCCATCCTAATCTGGCGGTGGGTCTTTGGTCAGTCCGCTGCGGATTTTCCGCATCCTCGGGGCCGGCGGTGGCTTCCGCCGGCCTCGAGGATGCGGAAAATCCGCTATCATAATGACCCCCTGTTTTCGGTAGTGGGATTTCTTTTGGCAACTTTTTTAAAACTTTGAAAAGATTACATAGCAAAATCTGTGCACATCCGCCCTTATACGTTTGGTATAGTGTGTTCAGCATTATTGTAAAATATTTGATTTGAAATTAAAAACAGATTTAGAAAAAACCCTTGTAATTTATTTCCACTACACTTCTTTTGGAGTGAGTGCTCCTATTGCAGTGGATTCAGACTGCAGCAATATTTTGTTAAGGAGAAAATAAGGCATTACCTGTAGTTATATATCCCTGTTGTGGTTTAGTCAGGTTACTAGTCTCTCCTTCTTTTTTCCACAAAATTAGATTTAATTAATTCTACTTGTCCAATGACTACTGTACGTAATAAGTAACATGCAAATGTTGATGGAAAAGGGCACTAAACTCAGGAAAGGATGAAGCGAAGACATAAGGGTGAATGGTACTTGAGTGTTATTTTACTTTGTACGAAAGGGAGCAATAGGAACATCATTTAGTTCACAAGGCCCTGGTTCCAAGTAGGTGATAAATATGATCCCATTGCAAATCCCTCTTTGTGCAGATATTGGAATTCTGAGATTTGGAATAAACACCACAACCCCATGATTGTCAACAGATACATTTTAGGTGAAGCCTGCGGAAATGTACCTAGGAAAAATCTTCAACAAATGTTGGTACATTGTATTGTGTTGTATTTACATTTGTATAGCACTTACTACCCCTGACGAGGAGTCGAATCGCTTTTTCGGTGAGTAGTACGCTACTCCGGAACCCATAAAGGATTAGTGTTGAATTAGTATAGTGAAATATGAAAGTAATTTGAGTTGTGGTTATTAATCAGTAATTTGGATTGAGAAGGATAGCAGAGGGATAGAAGAGGAAAAAAAGGTTTGCGTTTATATAGCGCTTGCTACCCCAATTGGGGTGTTGAAGTGCTTTTTTGGCGAGTAGCACGCTACTCCGGAACCCATTAAAGGATTAGTGTTGAATTAATATAGTGAAGTACATGTGAAGTTCAGTTCACTAAACAAAAATCCTGCATGTAATTCCTCATTATTCATGTGGAATTTGAGTTTCAGTGAGAAGTTTCACAAGTTAAATGGTATTCAGTGAGATGTGACTATCATTTATCACACATCTTCCATGAATATACACCACACTAAATGCCTACCCACTGATTTATGAGAATGCAGTTACCAGATCAGATTGGGGAAGGACAGCCAGACATAGAATTTGTAGCATTGCTCTAAAATAAGAATGACAAACTACTGATAACTCATTCCTTTTAAAATGCAAATAAATGTTTCACTATTCGGAATCTCTTACATTTTGGAGACTAAGGGCCTGATTACGATGGCAGTGAGTGCCACCGACAGGCTGTCGGTGGCGGTCTCACTGCCTTCAGAACCATATTCACCGCTTGCCACATTAGGATGGCGGGTGGGTGATGGGATGGCGGGCGGAAACACCGACCAGCACACATCCGATGGGCTCCTTGAGCCTGCTGGTGCAGCAAAGGGCCTCGCAATCCCTGCAATGTTAGTGGTGCCTATCAGGCACTGCCGTAGGGATTACGATGTTTCATGGCGGTTCACCCGCCATGGAAAGGCTGGAGGGAAGGGGCATTGTGGGCCTGTAGTAGGCCCATCCTTCCCCCTGGCCCTTGATTTTGCGTTTAGGTTCCCCCTATATATCCCTGCACCATGTGCCTGCCATGTAGTGCAGGGATATGCTCCTTGTCTATTTCTTGTACAGCGGTATGCGCTGCAGCACACAGCACCCACCGTAATACAGGAGATAGGCAGTGCGACCACATTGGACGCGGTCGCATCATAATGAGGTTGACGGAACCGCCAACAGCACGTCGGGTCCGACAGGGTGGCGGATCTGCCCCCATCCGAATCAGGCCCTAAGAGCCTGATTTATAGTTTGGCTAAGGGTTACTCAAATACAAACATGACTGATATCCTTTCCACCTTAATACAAGTGGCAGAGTTTATAATGCATATTTAATAAGGCAGGCAGAATATCTGCCATGTTTGTGACAGAGTAGCATGTTCGCCACACTCTAAGTCAAGCCCTAAATCTATTTTCTTTTTAAAAATGCTTTATTTACAGACCAATACCATAACCAGATCAACATGTTCACCTAAGATATAAAGCTTAGGTGTTGCAAATACATTTGCACAATCATGCAGGTTGTGAAACACCAGATAAATATTTTTTGAAGACATCTCCCACTACAGGCTACTCACATCCCAAATGTTTGTAAGATAAACTTAAACTCCAACTAAGACCATAACATGGAAAGAAAGAGGATGAAGACTAGAGATTTGGCAAATGATGGTTAGATTACTTGATCTGACAGTACTTAGCCACAGAATCCTTTGAAACATACCCAAATAAAGTCTTGCAAAGGTAAATGTAGGGAACCTTGGAGCATCGCCCTTTAGATGATAGGTGTTATTTTGCAGTCTGTAGTTAGATGTCCAATCAGTATAGGGCTAAGTAGGAAAAGAACGGTTCGCTTTGCCCAATTTTGCATCTCTAAAAATTATCAACAATAGACACCCCACAATGTAGCTTTGTTTGATGATGCCACTTTGAGATATCCTATCAAATCACCCACTAGATGGTGCCTTTCATTTTCGTTGGTTTACAAAGGTAGAGTTTACATTTATTTGGGGGCTTTTAAAGCTTTGATCAGAAAATCTTGTGTACACATGCATGGAAATGTAAACATCATAATGTAGAAACAACAATGCAGCAGGAACCTTCAGATTGAGACTAGGTAGTATTGTCAATGTAGAAAGCACATCATTCCACAAGTATAATACGTATACAAGAACCAGAATTCTTACTGACACAGATGTTCCCTCTAATTTTTATCCTCTGTGTGCGGCACTGGAGGGTCTCTGTGCGCTGCAACCATGGCTATGTGCGCCAGGAACCAGACCACACGTGTGTGCGGTGCCAAATGTCACTCTAAACGTTTTCTTAAAAAAGTGAAAATATGGTGCATTTTCACACATACAGCGCCACGTTAAGGGTCTTAAGGTTTCTTTCTTTCTTGAAACAATAACTGGTTTTAAGGTTTATGTATGGCCATGTGCATTGTAATGTTTTCTCATCATTACTGTACGATGTCTGTAATATTTAACTAAGAAAATTGACAACTGTATAATATGTGCTCTGGCATGCGTATAATAAGTTGAAGGTTAACTAGTTTTTCAGTAATCCTGCTAAGACATGGCAGCAACGAGATGAGTCGAAGATTAGTAAGGGTGGTGGGATCAGCAAGTTGTTCCTTTTGGAGCGGTTTGACTGCTTCAATTTTAATTCGTTGGGGACTTCTGCTAGTGAAAGAGAGGCGTGCACGCAGACTCCGCCACTTTTCGGAGGCTACGCCCCCCGACCCTAGTATAAATACTGCTGATCCAATTGCGGTCACTAGAACCCTTTGTCCCAGTTCCTGAGGCGGAAGCCGGGAACTGGAGGTACTTTGCGCATTTTAAAACTGTATTTGTGTGGTGTCACTATTTCGTAAATTGCTTTTAAAAGACAAATCTTCCTACCTACGTAGCACTCGCTCTCCCCCTTCGCGCACAACTGATGTCAATAGCTGCCTGGCGCCCTTCGTAGCTCTATCAGCCTGCCGCCGCCATCACCACCGGCGTGCACGCAGACTCCGCCCCTTTTCGGAGGCCACACCCCCCTCTGTCCCCTACAAATGTGTCAGTACAGGACGCGCAGCGGACGAGCGCAGCGGGAGCGCCGTTTGCGCGCCGAAGGCACGCCTAAGGCAAGCCCGTCTGGGCCCGTCCGGGCCCAGACGGCCTTAGGCCTAGCCACTATGCCCAATCCACAAAATCGCATCTCATACTCCCGAGGCGCACTGCTGGCCCGGAACCCGGAAAAACACCCCCAGTGCAAATACGTCCTCAAGGAAGACGCCCCCTACGTAGGATGCATCCTCTGCAATAAACCCGAGGTAACGGAACGCCAACAAGGACTTCGGCTTGGCCTTCTGAATTGCAGATCCTTAGTAAAGCATGCCCACGAAATTAACATCCTCGTCCAGGATTCGACGTTAGATCTACTGTTTCTAACTGAAACATGGCTGACCCCGCACAGCGACTTCGATGTGGCCAATGCTACACCCCTCGGCTACCAAGTTTGTTCTTTGAATAGACCAGTCGGCAGAGGTGGCGGTCTAGCCATACTCTACAAAGACCACCTCAAATGTAGAATTGAATGTGGAACAGTTAAAGACTGCGAGAACTGCTACTTCACCATCCAGATCACACCATCTACCTCCCTTTCGGGACTGTTAGTGTACCGGCCACCAGGCTCGCTAGGCGAATTCACCAGCACCCTAATGGACCACATCTTACTCAAAACTATCTCAGTCTCTAACTTTCTCCTCCTAGGGGACCTTAACATGCATTTTCTGGATCCCACAGACAATGCAGCAGCAAATCTGCTTGCCGACCTCACCACAGCCGACCTCCATCTGCAAAACCCCAAAGCCACCCATGAGAAAGGGCAACTCCTGGACCCTATCTTCTCCAATATCAATAACCTAATCGCCCAGGACCCCACTCCCCTACCCTGGACAGACCATATGCTGATCCTTATACACTGGTCACTCGAAACAACACCAGCGCTCAAACAAAAAACAAGGATACAAGCCAGACGATGGCACAAGCTAGTACCAGAGGAATGGGAGGCCAAACTACATGAAACCTTCGCCCCTCTATCCACGGACCCTAACACAGCGGACAGAGAATTCAGGGATTGGCTAGTCCGACCCTTAGACAGCTTCATCCCACTGACCAGCACTCTAAAACACGTAAAAAGAATTAACCCCGCTCCCTGGTACACACCAGCCCTCACTGCCCTTAAAAAAGAATGCAAAAAGTCAGAACGAACTTGGAGGAGAAACAAGTCAATAGAAGAGAAAAATGCTTACCAATCTTCCATGAAAGCATATAAACGAGCCCTACTAGACGCTAAAAGGGCCTATTACGAGGAAAGAATAAAAGGCTCCTTCTGTTCAGCCAAGGAGACTTTCACCATCCTCAAAGAACTCCTCCACGTCCCGGACCCCCCACAGAAACCTATGGACCCCAAAGCAGCGGAGGAAAAATGCATCAGGTTGGCCTCCTTCTTCGACGAAAAAATTAAAAAAATCCTTATCTCCCTCCCTGTCGCCAACTCAGACTCCATAGAGAGAGCCAAGGAGCAGTTGTCCCCTCCCGACAAGCCCTTGTTAGAGTCACTTGGCCCGGTTACACAAGAGGAAGTAAAGGCTACTCTCACGTCAACCAAGAGCGGAGCCCCTAGCGACCCAGTCCCCATACGATTCGCAAAAAACATCCTGCAGACCATAGTTCCTCAATTGACAGCCCTCATTAACATCTCGCTGGAACAGGGAGAGGTCCCCTCAAACTGGAAGGAGGCTGTTGTCAAAGCGCTTCTCAAGAAACCGTCTCTTGACCCGGCAGACCTTTCCAACTATAGACCCATCTCACTCCTCCCTTGGATAGGGAAAGTTGCCGAAAAACTTGTGAACAAAAAACTGTCACACTACTTAGAGTCAAACCAACTCCTCAACAACTCACAGACAGGTTTTAGACCAGGTCAGGGCACGGACACTGCTCTCCTCGCAGCAGTAGAAAAAACCAGGGAAATCATTGATACAGGAGGATCAGTGGCAGTGGTCCTCCTAGACCTAAGCGCGGCCTTTGACACGGTCAGTCACCAGGTCTTAACCCAACGTCTTGAGAACATTGGGGTTAAAGACACAGCGCTGAAATGGCTCTCGTCCTTCCTCTCCCGACGCTCCCACCAAGTATGGGAAGGCGAAAGCCGCTCCCCCTCCATCCCCCTCCAGTGCGGCGTGCCTCAGGGCTCATCCCTGAGCCCCACGTTGTTTAACGTTTACATGGCCCCGCTGGAGGAACTCGTCTCACCCTTCGGAGTCACTATTGTTAGCTATGCTGACGATACACAACTGGTGGTGACACTCTCCCACCCCAAGCTAGAGCCCTCCAATCTCCACGACTGCCTCTCCAACGTACATCAGTGGATGAGTGACTCCGCTTTGAAATTAAATGGCTCCAAAACGGAGATCCTACTCCTAGGACATAAAACCACGAACCTCCCCTCCAATATCTGGCCAGCCTGTATGGGTGAACCCCCTACCCCCAAGAAGGAGGTCAAGAGTCTCGGAGTGTGGCTGGAGACCGACCTTACCTTCAGGACACAGGCAAGAAAGACGGCCGGCATATGCTACGGTCTACTCAAATGTTGCAGGAAGGTAATCCCGCTACTGCCTTTCCAGTCGCGTCTCATGCTGATCCAAGGCCTAATTTTATCCAGGCTGGACTACAGCAATGCCATTTACCTAGGCTCCCCAGAATCTACTCTTCAAACTCTGCAAAAAGCTCAAAATGCCGCAGCCCGACTCCTAACGAACACCCCGGCTAGATCATCTGCGAAGCCCGCACTTAGGAAGCTGCACTGGCTCCCTATCAGGGAAAGGGTCACTTTCAAGGCCCTCTGTCTTGCCCACAAGGTACTCCATAACACCGGCCCCCCCATATTAAAGAACTGGATCACCCCTTATAGACCTACGAGAGCGCTTCGCTCGGAGCACGGAAACCTCATCACGATCCCCAAGGTGAAAAAGGCCCGCATAGGTGGCCGCCGCTTCTCGGTCAACACAGGAAACAAATGGAATGCACTCCCTCTGAGCCTCAGAGCAGAACCCAACCTCCTTCGGTTCAGGAAAGCCCTCAAAACCCTACTCTTCCCCTAAACCTTCATTTCTCCCGACCACTCCCCTCTGCGAGCAAAAGGTTCAGCGCTGGGATACCCACTGGGTGACTACGCGCTCTATAAAACCATAAATAAAAATAAATAAAATTATAAGGTTACTGATGACTGGATTTACAGTGTCTATGATGGCGTATAGAATTAAAGGGTGACATGGGCCAAAGGGAGAACCTGATTTAACTGATTTAACTGCAAGAGTAGACGGACGGGATTGTTCTAGGCTAATGGCTTGAAAAGCTCGAAGAGATGGTCTGTTTCCTAGATCAGCATTTATCGTGACGGGAGAGGTGCTGGAAAATTTCGGTGTAAAGACTGGACCTTCTGTTCAAAATAGTCGGCTATACGATCGCAGAGAGACTGTGATGGGGGAATCTCTTGTTTAGGTCATCCATTGCTTTCTGTAAGACCTCACCACTAATTTGAGTACATTTGTATCAACTGTATCACTATTTAATCAACTTCCACAAAGGAATAGTGGTGTCACACATACACACGATGCATTATAAAAAACTCGCATTTGTTTAGCATGCTCAAGGAGATTGTGGACCAATGACTACCCTCCAACAGTCATGCTATTGGGAGAAGCAACCTGAGATGAAGCACGTCACTGAGGCTGGTGTGTGAGGATTTGTGTCCATAGGAACACATGTGGGCAAACAGTCAGTTCTTTTTCGATTCTTCTCGTACCGGTACAAGGACCAGTTTCTCGTGCCTCATTTATTCGTTCAGCTGGGAACACAGTCTATGTCTACTCTTTAGAGTACAAATACACCATCTGCATGAACCAAGTCAAACCAATTCTAGAACAGAGACCGTGGAATTAACCGACCACATCTGAGAAATGACTACAAGAAAGGGACAGCTAGTCTCCAAGACAGGAGGGGACATCACCTGGGAATGTGCATCTACCACTGGAGGAGAGATGTGGCTCTACCTTGGTATGGAGCCTGACCAGTTTGCCAAGACTAGAGAGCGGAGGGACCCCTGGCAGAAGGAAAGCTGCTTTGTAGGGAAACCAAGCTGTGGCCCAGGAAAGCAGATTGCAAAAGAGGACATCGCAGAAACAGACCAGTGCTGAAGGATCCTCCAGTGCCAAATATGATGACCACAGCCCGTGGTGTCCATGTGCTGCACTTCAGGACTGATGGTGAAAATGTCAGTGACATCTGGCAATCTTGAACAATTTAGCTCACTGAGAACTCAATGGAGGACTCTTCACTGTTTAGGGAAGGGAAAGGTGATGCTTTGCATTGGGCCTGGTGGCACCTCCAGAGCTCAATGCCGTAACTGGAGACAGACTGTGGGATTTGGCATTGGTGGGATGGGAAGGGAAGGGGGCACCAATCTACTAAGTGAACTGGTGCCGATGAGATTGACTGAACAGTCAGATCTCACATTTACCTGCACTTTCATCATAAGCTTTCATCAGTGATTGTGACGTGCTCATCACATTAATGTCTTCTAGAATATTTTTAGAACCCTTTTCACCTGTTTATATCTTTTTTATATAGAAGTGCATAGTGGGTAATATTGTAGTTCTCTTTCTCGTGAAGCTAAGGGCAGGACTGGACAACTGTGCTTTTTACTCTCTTGGATGACTGCTGAATTCCAAGTCTATGTCCCAATACCTCCCTGTGAAGCCTTGGACTGCTGGTCTTGCTACCTGGGAGTTAAGCGCTGTAAGGGTGTGCTTTTGGGTTTGTTTTCAGTGCTTGCGGGATACCAGAGGTAAACAACCACAACTACCTCAGTTGTGGCCCAGTAACTCTCACCTACCACAAGAGTGTGGAATCGGTTCTGAAACTCCTTAGCCAGTGTATTCTAGATGATACACAAACGTTCCAATTACATTGCCCTAGATACGACAGCCATCCTCCTTTAACATATAAACTTCATACTTTCACTGTACACAAGAATAACACAAAATATGCAACAGAACTTATACTGTAGTGGCACACTTCAGATTTCTACAAACCATGGAGAAGATGGTTAAATACCATGCCTATCACTATACCTGAAATTCTTACAAGTACATTAGATGCCTTCTAGAAGCTACAAATTGACTGATATCCAACCATATTATTTCACATAACCATCTATGCTGGTATACCCACCAACTACAGAAGACCTTTCTTCGCAAAACCTATCCATGTGGTTCACATATGGGAACCGATCTTCCTCCTCAATATGCCAATCTTTCCTTACCATGCACCCCTTCTTAGTTTCCCACATTTTCCTTCACCCACACACAATTCCCCCAAACTACCAAATCTTTCACAGGTGGACTCAATTTTAAGTCACCCTTCACTCCACAGCCTGGTAAAATTATTCACACGAATCCCAATTGATTCTATTGTAAACCTCTTTGCCCAGTTATCAGTCAATAACCATCTCTGACACTCCTTCCCTTTAGAAGATTCGACTTAAGAAATCAAACACAGGCAAAACTAATATAGTTTCACAAACGCCACCTTTATGCCTTGTTTGCAGACTTGCTGTATTGGTTTGGTAGTAAAGCGAGGCTGCGGGGGAGATTGTGTGCTTGTATTTAAATATCCATGTTAATCGATTAACATGGATACTTAAATAAAAGCACTCAATCTGCGCGCAGCCTCGCTTTACTACCAAATCAATACAGCAAGTCTGCAAACAAGGCAGATTAGCCTAAAAAACACACACTGTGTTTTGAAACTTTCTGTATTGTTCTGATAGTAAAGCGAGGCTGCAGGGGAGATTGAGTGCTTTTGTTTAAATATCCATGTTAATCGCAGCTCGTTATGGGGCTGCAATTAACATGGATACCTAAATAAAAGCAGACAATCTCCCCCGCAGCCTCGCGTTACTAAGCAAACATTACAGCAAACAGTGCGTGTGCTTCAGGGCAATAGAAAAAGCACGAGCAAGTGGCCACATCAAAATACTTACCTCTGCAATCTGGAAATTCCTGTTTTTTGCAGCGCGCGCCTTTTAAAAGCAGCAGCAGCGCGAATACTCTCGCGGGATGTGTCCTCTGTGCGCGCTCCACACATGGCACTGCGCGCTCGGGGGTAGGGAAGTGCACGCGCGCGCGGCCGCGCGGCTTGTTGGGAACAGTGACTGCCCCCCCAAAACACTTCAAAGTCTAATCCAATTTTTCAATAATAACAGGGTATAATATTTCATAAGAACTTCTTTTTTCCGTATTAATCTCATACCCTGGTCTAGTCAGGATGTGAAATTGTTGTGCAATATCTTTCACAAACAGATCCATAAAACCAATCCCTTCAGAGTTAGATGTATAAGTACACCCTCGACTTTAAAAAGTTACTTGCATTTCCACATCATTAATTTATAAATGCAGGGAATATTTGTCTATATCTAGGGCTGGACTGGCCATAGCCGGCACCGGGCAATCCCCCGGTGCGCCGCACCAGTCTATAATACCAACACCGTGTGAGGCAAGGTCATTATGCTGGTGAGCACCCACGAAAGGAAGTCTATAAGAACCATTTCATCAAAATATTCTTAAATGTAAGCTTAACAATGACCATCAAGACGATCAGCAATTCGTTTAGAACTGTCCAACAAGGAAAATCTGGAAAAACTGGTTTGAGTTTGACCCATAAATGGCAGAAAACTCCACCAAATATTAGAGTAACACTAAATTGATTTCAAATGAAACAAACATCAATGAGTTTGGGAATCGAAAATGCATTGATTAGCTGAGAAGGGTTAAATCGCATGGCTAAATACTGATCACCATGATTATGATGGTTTACCCCAGCTGGAGGAGAGACGCTGAAAGATACAGTCTAAAACAAAAGTGAATTGGTCGAGATTTAAGATGCGAAATTCAAAACCACACCAATTAACCTAAAATTTTAAGACATTCCAGGAGATGTTCTGTTTTACTAGTCACCAAAAAGAAATCTCTCAAAATGTAGTAAGTGAACAGCATGTATTTTTAATCATCATTAAACACTTGTTACATATTGTAGACATGCTTTATTCTTGACAAAATGTCCTGGAACTTTACATGAGTTTTTGATTTAAGATGAATGAATGAATTTGGCCATTATAAAGCACTAATGCCAAGGGAGCATCCTGGCGCTAGGTGGTACAGAACAATCAGCAGTTATAGCAGTGGGTGAAAAGAAGTTCAGACTCCGTGTCAGTGAAATAAACCTCCAACGGATTCCTCGAATTAATGAATGACGAGTGGAGTCAGAGACCTTAAAAAGACATGTCTTCAGTTGTTTCCTGAAGAGGGGGTTCAGAATCAATGTGTCTCAAATTCATTGGAAGCTAGTTCCAGACCTTAGGCCCTAAATATGCAAAAGATCTTCCTCCTTTAGTCTTGAGCCTGAAAGCAGGAGATTTAAGGTGATTCGGAGATAAGGATCTCAGGGACCAAGATCTCACACACTTTTGATCTCTAAGGGCCTCATTTATGAAAAGTGACGCATCGCTGCGTGAGAACAGCGATGCGTCACTTTTCATTGCGCCCTCCTTGCGACACCAATGATGCGTCATATTTACAGTATGACGCATCATTGCGCAAGGAGTTACAGATGTGTCAGTATTTCTGACGTATCTGTATGGGGCAAAAGTGACGCATTGCTGGAGTGTGTCACAAAATTGACGCAACTCCAGCAATGTGTCCTTTCACATGGGGCAAGCCCCATGTGAAATGGCCTGCATCAGTCTTATGCCTGCTGTGAGGCAGGCGTAAGAAACTGACGCATTTGCGTCTTGGAAGTGGCGCAGTGAAATCTTATAGATTTCACTGCGTCACTTCTATGACCTTTTCTTGCATCAGAATGCCACCTTGCATACATTATACCTGGCGCAGGGGTTTACAAAGTGACGCATCTACCTAGATGCATAGCTTTGTAAATATGGTGCAGCAAGGCACATTTTTTACGCTGCTGGTGCGACACAAAAAGTGACGCACCGGCGGCGTAAAAGTGACGCATGGCCTCATAAATGAGGCCCTAAATATTGAGTAGAGTTCCTAGACCACATATACAACATGGGAAAATCTTTTGTTGTACAAACTTTCCTCTTGTATCCTGAAAATAAGAAAAAGTACATGCGCTTTCAGCAAGTGTATTGCTTGGAGCATAGCTCAAGAAGTGAAAAGACCATCTTTTTTATTGGGGAAATCTGACCTTTATGAAATGCAGGTGCCTGCCATGAGGAAATACTTAACCCAAACTTACTTTCAGGTCATTCACATAACTACATGGTCTCCACCCAACCCATCATTAATGCTAAATCTCCCCACAGAAGTAAACAAATAAAGAGGCATTGATATCCAGATGGCACAGATGCACACTAATTATTCAAGATAATAATAACCTTCATAAAAAGAAACACTTGAAGAAAGACCCATCACCCCTAAATAAAAACCACACGGCATGTCATATTGATGCATTCTTTCTAAATGTTAGTGCCCACAGATGCAAGATTTACCATATCTCACTGTGCCAAAGTTGCTCTGTCACACACTGCATAGATTCCCAAAGCACGTTAACAATCACTATGCATTGTACCCATAGGATATATAATACACATTACACACTCCACAAGAGAGTCTCTGGCTGCTCCACATGATGGTCATGAAATGTCATGGCTTTAAAAGAACATATTTTGGCCGATTCACAAAAAAGTAGTAAATATGCACCCAAAGACTTACCTCTATGTATGGTTGCAGACATACTACTTTTTGGAATTCACCATTATTACCAAGAGTGCATCTGAAAAGCTGCACCAGTTGCAGGTTTCCAAGCATACTACTGGGAATGGCAGATAGCTCTTCCTGCTGGATCCCCCCCCCCCACCCCCGAAGAGTCAGCTTAGGGTGAAAGGAGCCCCCTCTACAAGCATACACTTTTTTTCTCGCAGGGAAAACATTTTCTTTCTGTTGCGAAAGCCTTTTTCTCTTACCTCCACCAAATGTGCGGGTATTTCCATTCCTCTTCCCATTGTGGAGGAGAGTTACTGCTGAAGTAGATGCCACGGTGGAAAAGTTAGGATGAGTGTTTGGGAAGGCCCACAAGTGTCCATATTTGGAGCACCTTCTTCTGGTTGGTGTGAAGACGTCCACACTCACAAAACCATTAATGCCTATCTGGCATCCCTTTGCAAATTCCTGGCAGGCACAAAAAATGCAAATTTTGTCCTAAACGTATCTTTCCAAAGGAATGAATGGTTGTGAGCCTTACATTATTTCCTTCATGCAATGTGATCTGCTGGAAGTAAAAAAAATACCCTTTGTATTTATAACTTGTGATCTAACTCCATACTTCATGTGTGGAGTTCGATCACAAGTTATAAATACATGCATGTTTCAAACTGAGTTATGCGTTTAATCTAGAACACAATCCGCTCACAAGCTGCTCCTAAGTGCCGACAGTAACCTTTTCCAGCGTAGATATAGAAACAAAGAAGATAAGATTGATTTGATTGAACCTCTTTGGTACCCACTGATAAAGTGTGCAGCCCTATTCGTGTTATTTTTGTAGTGCTTATGCAATTATCGGGCACTTCAAGGAGTCGAGAGCCTCTTTCAACAAATAGAATATGTACAGATCGAATTCAACAAGGAGATCCTGATATATTAATTGACTCACATTTCAGTGCGATGCCATCTTGGGATCATTTGTCCTAGTTAATAGATATTTGTTTAGGCAAGAGAGAACCCGAACACAAGAAAGGAACTTTGCACAAAGAAATTGCAAACATTGAAATGGTTAATTATTTTTCTTTCTTTCCACATATATGATTCCAATGCCTATACTGTGAGAAAAACAGGTACAATTTCATATTGATAATGTAAGTTCATTAATAAAGATGCAGGTAAGAAGGTTAGCTCAGTTTGTATTTTCATTGCTGTCCCATTGACTCTTTCGTCCTGGAGAACTGCCCAGCCTACAATTTATAAATTGTGCGAACTAATGAAAAATCAATATTTTGCAAATCTGTATGCTGAGCATTTTGGAGCAGAAGTGTCGTCCCTGAGCCCTCATTCATTAATAATAAGCTTCAAAGCTGCATAAACAAACATGGCCCCACACTTAACAACCTAAAATGAGCATTCTACTCCGATTCAGTTTGTCCTTCCAGCATATTAGTAAAGCTGAATGCATCCACATGATTCAGAAACAAAGCGAACATGTTGTCCTCAGAAGGCTCCTGCAGGCCTTAATGACTGCAGCACGTACCCGAAGACAGCCTTCTTCTTATCTACAGATTCCGAATGGAGTTTGCAAAGAAACTGAATTGCAGGTTTTGAGGTAAGCACCTTTTTAGCTGCAAATTTCCCTTGACAATTTTTCCTGCTCAAACCTGATGAAATGTATTGATGAAAAATGTGCGGGAAATCCTCAGATACATGGTGAAACACATGAAGTAAGTACCTCTTTTCGCAGGTAAATCTTCATTGTCCAGGCAATTGTAGTATCAGAGTCCTTTATTGCATCTAATAAATAAATATCTTGCACCAAGATATCTGCATTTACTGGAGGAGATATAACTCACCGCTGGAGTGTCGCAAAACCTGATCTCATTGTCTTACAGGTAGATTCATCAAAGACCCGTTTTGCGAGTCTTTAATAGCGATTCATAAGGAATCGCTATTAAGGACTTTCAAAACGGGATTCATGTAGGAATCGCTAAATAAAATGCGATTCCTACACAATCCTTATTTGCGATTAGCAAATTGCTAATCGCAAATAAGGAATAACTCCCCTTTATTTCCTATGGGTCTAAAGGCCCATAGGAATGAATGGGGAGTATTCCTTATTTGCGATTAGCAATTTGCAAATAGCAAATAAGATAGCGATTTCAAGGGTGCCAGGGGTGTCCAAAGGACACCCTGTAGCACCCCTGAAATGCCAATTTACACAGGTGTTGCACACACACATGTCCAAAGGACATGTGTGTGTGTAACATGCAACAGAGAAAAATGCACTAAAGTGCATATTTCTATTTTTTCGCTATTTACCACAAAGTCAGACTTTGTGGTAAATAGCGGCATAATTTTGCGAATTCGCAATTTAAAATTGGTTAATGAATTGCATTTAAGGAATCTCTACTAGAGATTCCTTAAATGCAATTCCTCGCAAATATGCGATTTCACAAATAGCGATTTTTGCATTTGGGATGATGAATCTCAAATGCAGAAATTGTGCTCGCAAAGGGCCAGATTCTCAGAATCTGGCCCTTTGCGAGCGCAATTTACTTTCATGAATCTAGCTGTATATCTATTCACTGGTGCTGGAACAATTTTCAGAGTGTTGGTACTGTCATTATTGTCATGTCACTGACGTCATAGACATTGTCAAAAATCCAAGCGGCACATAAAAAACAAGTCTAGCAATTGTACCACACCCATTCCGCAGGAGAGTGGTGTGGTGTGTAGCTCGTGGTGTCTTTTGGAGCACTGGTGAGGTAGCGCACTGTCATTTACAGACAGCACACCTTCTTTTGGACAGGCAGTTTTACTGCTAATACTATAAGGCGCACAAACAATAATTGTGTGGTAATCGATTTTCAGCTAATATTTATTTGCCCATCACTAACTAGTTTTCACTTTGTTCTAAACCCATTAAATATTTTTTTCCATCATACTTCAGAATTACTAATAAAGTTCTCCATTTCTGCTTTTCTAATTCCTAATATATTTTTTAATATGCGTATAGTTCATTTAAATGCTGTCTTGTGTGTAAACTGACATACTTTAGCCTATCATTTTACTTTCTGTACCCCGCCAGCATTGTCTAGCAGGTCACTTTTACTAAATCCTCTCACTTTGCAGTCAGAGAAATTAAAGTAAACACCAGTATATGAATGAGCAGCAGTTTGTCAGAAAACATAGGGGACTTTTTACGAGTCATGAGGCCATGGTGGTGGCGGTCTTCCGACCGCCCTATTATGACCAGGGAGGTCGGGCCAGCCTAGGACTACAGCAACTGCCCGGAATGAGAGATCCCTGTCATTGGCGTGGCGGTTTTGAGGCCGCAATATACTTGGCAGGGCTGCTGCAGCCCCGCCAAGCATATTACGGGTTTTGTCACACCACACTTTTCATGGCGGTGCAACCACCATGACAAGTGTGGCGGTGAGGAAACACTTGCGCCTCTGCGCCATGGGGTGCATGCGGGGGCATATTTGTGTCCCCTCCCTGTCTTCATGCACCCCCAGTTCCTGGAGGGAATGTACTTCACAGTCCATGCCATGAGGACCTGCTTTTGATGCTCTCACTGCGGTGCCATGGGACCGCCAAAGAATTATTCACTAGAGAATTTACAAGTCATACTCTGGCTGGCTTCTTTATGGCTTCAATAGCCTCGGCCGGCGGCATGGTAGCACCGCTCCAAGACCGCCAATGTCATAATAAGGCCCATTGCCGGACATATGACCTTTGTCGCTGAATGTGCTACAAGCATTACCCTCACTGCCCAGCACCGATGGTAGGGCCTTTCCAACAATGGAACCAACCACCACAAGAATATAACTACTATGGTCCACCTCCTTTTTTAGGATCATGCCTGGGACCACCAAGAGGAAGGAACCGGAGAAGCAACCAGGTCTATTTGAATCACAAACTAGACGAAACAGCCAGAGTATCAACAAAGAGCATGACAGCGACAGCAAACCAGCCCTCAACCAGCAGGAGGGGCAACTAGTGGTCAACCTAACAGATCTTACACTCATGGAACCCCAGAAGCACATCCTGGAGAAAGGCCTGGGTTTTGTCCCAACCAATAAAATGGATAAATTTAAGTTATGTCTAGAAATGAAAGAATTCATGCGCAAATTAAAACTGTGAGCCTTATTCACCAACCAAAACTGAGGAACAGAGAATTGATACAGGACTACAACAAAAAATCACTTTCACCCCTTAGACTCGACACTGCCAGTTGAGCTACTAGCTTTTGAGAAGGCAGTATTGGAGGAACTAGCAGACCTACCGAATACAGACACCAATACCTTCCAGAACACCACCCGGTTCGAAAAAGAAGCATTACAACAACTGGTAAATAACACCGATCTGGTTATCAAGCCTGCCGACAAGGAGGGGCTATTGTGATTCAAACCAAACCCAACTACGACACCAAATGTAGGAAACTCCTTGATGATCGCAGGAACTATGAGATCCTCCGAGATGACCCAATAGAAGAGATCCGGATACGGACTATGGTGATGGTAGAGGAAGCAACAGCTCATGACTGGGTATCTAAGAAGGAAGCTGAGTTCCTCATACAAAAATCCCCCAAAACGTCGTATTTCTATACCATCCCTAAAATCCACAAGGATGTGGATTATCCTCCCGGCCGCCCAATTGTGCCCGGCATTGGTTCAATACTAGAACCTCTATCCAAGTACGCAGACGCTTTTCTCAGACCCTTAGTCCAAAAAACAAGCACCTACCTGAAAGATACCAAGGATTTTCTACAACTCATCGGGGATCTCCCCTTCGACCCTGAACAACACCTACTACTGGGACTCGATGTCGAGAGCCTTTATACGAGCCTACCCCATAATGAGACACTCAACATTATGGAGGAGGTTCTATTTACAACACCATGGGATTACCAGACACCCAGGAATGTAGTGATGGAGTGCATCTCTTTGGCACTGAAGAGCAATTTCTTTCTTTATGAGCGGGTACACTACCTACAAAAGCATGGGACCAGCATGGGGAGCACCTTTGCTCCTAGCCTGGCTGGTCTCTATGTATACTATCTAGAGACAACAACAAAAATGCACAATCAGAACCCATTCCAACATAACATCGTAGTCTGGAAACGGTACTTCGATGATGTGCTTGTAGTATGGAAGGGTGACGCAGAATCCTTTGGAAACTTTATGATATGGCTCAACCAACAGGATGAGTAATTGAAATCCACCCATAATTTCTCCAATGAAAACCTGGTATTCCTCGACCTAAACATCTACCCTGAAGGGGGCAGACTAAAGACCACTACCCATTTCAAACCAACTACAAAAAATTGCCTTCTTCTGTGCAACAGCTTTCCCCCTAGGCACCTCCGGGATAATCGCCCATATGGACAGTTCCTTTGCCTCCGGAGGAACTGTTCAGACATTACAGAATTAAAAAAACAAGCATCCAGTTTGGAAATTAAACTACTGAAACGAAACTTCCCACAGAAAGTTGTACAAAAGTGTTTAAAAAGGGCAAGAAACAACAACAGGGATGCACTATTAGAGAATCGCACTCTTAGGAAACCAGAGACATGCCCTATATGTGTTGCAACCTACAATACTAATTCGAATCAAGTGTCAAAAATAGTAAACAAGCACTGGAGAATCCTCAATGGTGGTGGTCTTGATTTTCCTAAACCAATGTTCTCTCACCAGAACAAGAGCAATACAAGAGCGGAATCTACAAAACAATAGCCTACAATGAATAAAGGGCCACTACCCATGTGGCACCTGCAGTACATGTGAACTAACACAGAGGAGCAAGAATATCACCTTCGCTAATGGCTCAGTCTGGGAACAAAGGGGTTTCATGAACTGCAACAGCGGAAACGTGATTTATATGACTACCTGCCCCTGTAGACAAGAGTACATTGGTATGACGTCCAGACCAATCAAGATACGAATTGGCGAGCACAAGAGTAATGTGCGGTGTAAGAAAAGCACCACAAAGATGGCAGGCCATTATCTAACCATGGGACACAGAGTGGGCAATTTGAAATGGACTGTGAATGAGCAAATCCAGAATGACAGGGGTCTACTTGAAAAGGAACATCTTCGGGTGTTCCGCTTGGGCACCCACCTAACTGGGCTAAATGATGACATTCCTAGGGCCCAACTGAACTAAACTCAGAATACATTTAGAACAGAGTGAATACTGATTCATATTGAATAGTTCCACCTATCTACTAAATATATATGACAACCTAATTATACCATCCAGAATGTGTGTAAATCTCCTTTAATAATAACCGCTGTGCTGTCCACAGCCTATAGGATGTATTCACCAACACCGCCGATATACTGATGAATATGTACTTTGTTTTTCGCATGTATGACACCACAGTTACATCCAACTGTGTGGTGCACAACATGACGACAGCATGCCTTTATGATCAGTCCACACTTCTAGAAGGTATGCAATCCCTATTACGACATTCCTTCATCAAAAACCAAGGGCTTTCTCCTTTTTTGGACCGCAACAAATCTTATGTACTTTCTTCTTCACACCCAAAGCTCACAAATTGAATCTAACTGTGCAATGCATAGCGTGACCCTCAAGATAACTTCATAGGGCTCTCATCAATAACACGCGCTCAGAACCATGAGCAGTGATTAGTTTGCGAGCCAAACTACCCTTTCAGCCACAGATTAGGTTATCGCACCATGCTAGTAGCAACTTCCGCTTTATTTTCACAAGGAACACATCCCCGTTACTCATACGAGCAGCAGATATTCTGCGAGCAAGACGACCACTAGTAGGTCAGTGCTCCATGCAACTTCCGCTTCTTTTTCACATTAGCGCTCTAGTGTCCAACATACTCACTCAGCGACCGCACTTCCAGTCTTGGTCCAAACAAACAGGTGTGAGTATTTATCAATCACTTTGCCAATTAGCGGCTGCATAAATACGCCCTCGACCGCGTTCTTCTTCTCACCACGGAGGTGCGGGATGACGCGAGTCGAGGCGAGGACTTCCTAACCACTAAGTGGTAATGGCATAGCCGAAGGGGGAGCCAGGCATTTATATTGCAGAAGTGTTTCTCAGACAAACACTTAACGTCTAAGATCCTTGTGTTTTTTACATTTGGCCGCATTGGAGGAGTGTCATGTCTCCCGCATTTTTTCCAACAACAGATTACCGTGGCCAATTCCTCACCACCCGTAAAAGAAGGCTCATGGAGCACTGACTCCTACCGTTTCTGGTATGTACTCATTCTTTCTTCTACCTTTTTGATCCACAGCTATTCTTAATAAATAACATAGAGAGTGTGTTTTCTGTTTCTTGTATGTATGTCCTGTGTTTGTTTTTCTT
Source organism: Lissotriton vulgaris (assembly GCF_964263255.1). NCBI lineage: Eukaryota > Metazoa > Chordata > Amphibia > Caudata > Salamandridae > Lissotriton > Lissotriton vulgaris. The sequence continues at coordinate 1,478,732,834 of NC_141685.1, forward strand.
CCCCCTTTTTTTCCTGAACAGGTCACAGCACTTGTGTTTAACTTTAAAGTTTAAATGACACTACAGTCACGATTTATCACCTTTATCTCCAACAGATGATCTGTGTTTCCGCATTGGAAGGCGGACGTGAAATAACTGTGCTCTCTTTTTCAGGCTTACTTTCAGAAATACTGACTGAGCTTACATGCTAACAATACCGACTGGGTACTGTATTTAATATCACTCTTTGTACATAGCACTTTTTTTATTTTTGCTCTAATTGATAGCAACATAGTGAGCACTAAAGGGATCATCTTTAGTCCTGATGAAGAAGCCTTGATGCTTCGAAACATGTTGACTTGACCAGGAGTATCCGCACATTAAAACTCGGGATATCTCCGAACTACCATTTTAAAAGTACCAGCCTACGACCTATTAAAGTCTTTAAGTCTATGAGGCCAGGTACCTTTTAACCCACTCACCTTATCCACCCCTGACCTTTTCTCTCACTACACATACACCACACATAGCACGACAATAACAGTGCTCCAGCGTAGTCGCTAGTCTTAGCACGCCTCGTCCCATCCGGGGGGGGGGGGGGGTAAGGCCCGTATGATGAAGCATGACACCAAGGGCACTTTTGGTGTGTGAGGGGTATTTAAGCAAACACTGTGTATACCCAACCAAGTTTGGGAATACTTTCCTTTGAACCTCTTTGAGGTGGATCCTTTTGTTTTGAATTAATCTCGTTGAGGAGGATGTATCCACCCCAGTGCCAGTGAGGGGCATAACCTCTTCACTCCCTAATCCTGTTCCTGTGTGCAGGAAATGTGTCAACATAACCACAAAATATAAAAGCTTCTTCATTGCTCATTCACCTTCCGAACTCCGCCATTATTTTTGGGGGGGGGGCTAGAAGCTTCCCTACCCCCCCTCAAGTCTACTTCCAGCGCCAGTGAATCTATGTGTCTGATAATGTTCTCCTTGGCCAAAATGCATGGTACAGAATCCCATGCAATTTATTTTGCCATGCAGCAGCATATTTTTTACGTTTTTGACTGTGAGTTCAAACACAGTTTACTTTATTCAGTAATAAAAGCTTGACATAGTGTGTACAAAAATATTGACACAAAGGAATGAGCAAACTTTTCTGTTCACAAAAAATATGTATTTCATTGACTATAAAAAGATAAATAGAATAAAAAAATTGTTTGGATGTGAGTCCACATTGCCATCATAATGGCCAACAGAAAAACAATATGTGCTTTGTTTGTCTTAATATAATCGAGGGGCAATTAATTTTCATCTCATCATCATGCTTGTGAAAGCCGAATATCCGTTCTTGCAAGTTTGATTTATACTGTACCACATTACCTCGGGTAAGTTGTAACAGTTTAAGGGCATTTTAGAGAACTAGACGCTGTGCTAGTGTCAACATATGTCACTGATTTAATTCTAAGAGGAACCCCATATTTAAATTATAGTATAGCATGAGTATTTTGTCTTCATCCTGATTTACGCAAAGTACTCCTGGATTCAAATTTACAGGAGTAGAACAAATAACCCACGGAAAAAGGAGAAGGGGTATGGGGAATGTGCATAATTTTCCCTGTGCAGAATTAAACACAATTTTAGAACTTTACAGAATATGTAAATCTGGCACTTAGTGCTATATTTTAGTGCAAAGTGCACTCTCATGTCCATTTTGAACACAAAGATGGATATGGTGCTGAACAAATAGCAAAAATACACAATTTCCTAAGCAACAGTATCTTTTGTTCTGTTCGTTTCCGCTGTTCCCATGTTTCTGTGAAAGGATTTTTACCCAAAAAAGACTCGAAATTATGGAACGTAGTGTGAGGGCAGAATTTTACGCCATGGGCGTAAAGCAAAATGGCGAAAATTATGCAAACTTACATCAGCATAACAAAAATTGCAGCCGGGCCTACTTTATAGAAGTATATGTCCTAACATTTTTACATTAATAATCTTTATTGTTTGTGAATATTGAACACAATAAGGGAAGGCAATGTTTCATTAATTTAATGTTGTAGTATATCAACTTGAATTTGCACTGGATTAGCGCACCTTAGGTAACTGAATACATGAATTTGAATCCAAGGCATCGGGGATTAAATTAAGAGCAGGATACAGCTGTTTGAATAGCAACGTTCAGCTTTAGGCAGAGGAACTTTCTTTTCCCAAGAGAGGCAGTAAGAGTCACTTTTGTTACATCTTCTCAGCTAAAGGTTTTCGTCAAAAGCCCTTTGGACATTTGCATATTCAAAAACGACGACAGAATGAATGTGTCTATCATTTTATTATAGTATTATAGAACCATTACAGTAGTACAACAGTACATTTTCCTTTGTTCTTCTAGTTATAAAGGCAGCAGAGTTCAATATTATCGTTTATTTCATACCCTGCAGCTGAGCCACGTCTGATGTTCATCTTTCATCGTTTAATACTCTTGCTAAGTCGAAATGGAGAGAATAAATATCATAGATAGGTACATACTTCTAAAACGAAGAGAAAATTGTAAGTTCTGTGAATACCTCGTTTTTTATTCAAAATGCTAGAAATACGTCCAGTGATGCGCTTATTAAGGTAGGTTTTAGGCAGAAATAATAATAATAATAATAATAATAATAATAATAATAATAATAATAATAATAATAATAATAATAATAATAAAACCATTTGTAAAGCGCCTGGTTACACTAAACAACAGTGTGTCCCCGCAATATGCTTGCTGTCCACCCCGAAAGTAGTTGTTATCACCAGGCCAAGAGACATGTCAAAATCTAACAAAAGATTAAGTGAGTGGGAAAAGATGGGTTTTAAGTTTAAGGCGAAATCTTGCTCCAGAAGGCTCCATGCGAAGTTCAGTGGGAAGCTCATTCCAGTATTTGCCCGCCAAGTACCTGAATGAGCCGCCACCCATTCTGGCCTTTCGGATGCGAGGTACCATGAACAGCATGGTACCCAGTGACCTTTGATTGTGTCTAGGACAATGAATGGTTAGTAGCTTTTGTAGATACACTGGACCTTTCCCATGGGCTATGCGGTGCGCAGTGCACAGCACTTTAAACCTTATGCGTTCCTTAATAGGAAGCCAGTGTAGTGTTGGTAGGGCTTGTTTCCCTGAAGCTCTGTGAGGCAGATTCAGCCCCAGGCGTGCCGCAGCATTCTGCACCCGCTGCAGCTGATAAAGCATTTCTTGCTTAGGCCTTTGAGCAGGGAATTGCCATAGTCAAGATGGGGCGTGACTACGGCATGGATTAAAGTTTTCCTAGCACTAATAGGCAGCAGGTCTAAAACTGTACGTAGGGTTTTAGGATGCCATAGCATTTTCCTATCACTTTTCCAACATGTTGTTTAAAGGACAGATTCACATCCAGTAGAACACCCAAGTTCTTCACCGTTTCCGAAGGAGGAGGTTTAGGACCAAGTTCAGCCGGCCACCATACGGGCGACCAAATGGTTGGAGTTTTTCCAATTATTAACAGCTCTCTCTTATCACCATTTAAACGTAGACAATTGTCATTCATCCAACTCGCTAGTGTCATGAGGCAAGTGGAGAAATTAATTGCAGCTTCATCACTCTGTTCCTGGGTGAATGAAATCATTAATTGAGTATCATCGGCATATGTGACGATGTCTACTCCAAATGAGTAGACATCCAGAAGTATTTTCATAAAAGACCTCCATTGTTTGTCTTAAGTATAGACAATTGGAAATGTAAAGTGTCACAATTTTACAAAGGCAAGGAAGGAAGGACTTTTTGTCCTCGAGTGTGGGTGAATTACCGCCTCTGCCAAGGTGTCAATGGAGAATCTATCATACCTGGAGTATTCTGTCAGGGTGGCAGAGGTTCTGTTAGATATGGGGGTCTCTAGTTGGCGGAGGTAGGTACCTTTGTCCAATTAGGGGCCATTGCTTCTAGTGAGGGTAAGGGGGATACACACTTTAGATAAACCGTGCTCGCCACCTCGGTAGCTTGGCACCGCAGACAGGCTTATCCCAAAGGCAATGTGTAAAGTATTTGCACTAACACTAACAGTAACACAGTGATAACACCACAAATGGACACCACACCTGTTTAGAAAAATAAAGTATGTTTATCTAAACTTGACAAGACCAAAATCACAAAAATCCAACATACACAGTTAAAAATATGACTTTCAAAAGGTTTCAAGGACTTGTACCATAGAAATCTATAGATGCGTGACTTTTCACCAAAGTACCTGGAGTTGTGTCAAAGTTCACCAAGCCAAACAGCTGCAGCGTTGGAAAACAAATAGATGCAACACTCCTGAGACCCTGAGGAGGCGATGCGAGAGTCCCGCTGCACACAGAGGAAGGGTTGTGTCGATTCCGGTCTGTATGGGGAGTGGTGTGTTGATTCTTCGTGCCGGTTTCAATCCACAGGTGATGCATCGGGGAAGTGTGTTGCACAGGTACGATGCGTGGATCTTCAGGATGCGGCAGCGATCGATGTCGGGGCGGTGTGCAGTGCTGCGTCGGTCCTCTTCAGTTGCGATCCCTCAATGTGTCGATTCTTACAGTGAGGACAGGCGCTGCAACGGTTTTCGCAGCAGCGCAGCGATGCATGGAAGTTCTTCTTGCGCCGTGAAGATGTGTTGCAAAAACAGCTGCAAGTATAGCGATGCGTCAGTTTTTATAGTTCTTTGAGTTTCTTCTCTCTTCCAGCTCCCAAACAGCAGCACCAACCTCGAGAGGGCCAAAACTGGTACAGGCACCTCAAGGCAGGTCAGAACTTATGACAGCAGAGTTCAGGGGAGCTGGGGTTGAAGTCTTTGTGTCCCTGAGACTTCTGAACAGGAGGCCAGCTCACTTCGGGTTCTTGGAGATCTCCTTCAAGCAGGGGGCACAGCACACAGCAAAGGCCTTCTCTTTTCCTTGGCAGAAACAGCAACTGCAGGCCAACCCCAGATACACAGCAAGGGCAGTACTTCTGCTCAGTATCTTCAGCTCTTTTCCTTGGCAAAGGTTTCTCTTGAACTCCAGGAATGATCTAAAGTCTGGAGGTTTGGGTCTGATACTTATACCTAGTAGCGGTCGGTAGTGGGAGTCTTGCCGGGCGGTGATGTGGGAGGGGAGGGGCAGGGTGGGGGTAGTAAACTACAGAATACGGACAAATACAGGCCAGGCACCACTCCACTATCGACCACTACTGCTTATACCCCAAAATGTCTTTATTCTCTTTGTGCAAGGGGCTCTGAGCCCAGTTAAAAACAGTTCAGGGGAGCACTCTGCAAGTGCACAACAACATTCATTGTCAGTGGGACACAGGGGGACGGAGCCAGCATTGTGGAAGGTATGCACATCCCTATTCAGGTACAGGTGCTACTCCTCCCACCACTCCAAATGCAGATCAGGCCTATTCAGCCTAGTGCTGACTCATCCAGAGTCCTGGAGCCATGGCACCTCCCCAGACCCTGTCACTCCGAAGCAGTCAATCCATAAACAGGCAGAGGCACACTGGAAATAGCCACTTTCTAAAAGCGGCATTTTCAAACACACCATTTAAAAATCATCTTTACTAAAAGATGTATTATTACATTTTGAGTCCAGGGGTACTAAACTCCATGTTTTCTATCTTATCCATATAGAAAGATATACTTGTAAAATGTTACAAAGCATTCCCCATTCTGTCCTATGAGCAAGATAGCCTTTCAATACTGAAAAATAAAATAGGCAGTATTTCACTATCAGGACATGTTACACACACCAGCACATGTCCTACCTTTCACATACACTGCACCTTGCCCAGGGGGGTACCTTGGGGCTACCATAGGGGTGTCCTATGGGTAAGAAAAGGAAAGGGTAAGTGGGTGCACCTATCAAGTCGACATGGTAGTTAACAAACTGCGTGCAGGCACCACGGTGGCAGGCTTGAGACAACTTTTCAGGGCTACTCATGTGTGTGACACCATCAGTGCTGCAAGCCCACTAGTAGCATTTGATTTACCAGCCCTGGCACACTCAGTGCACTTTATTAGGGACCGCTTGGGACCTACTGGTAAATCAAATATGCCAATCATGGATAACCAATCACATTAGCAATTTACACAGAGAGCATATGCACTTTAGCACTGATCAGCAGTGATAAAGTGACCAGAGTCCTAATGCCAACAACCACAGGTCAGGAATAAATAGGAGGAAGAAGAAAAAAGCTTGGGGATAACCTTGCAAAAAAGGCCATTTTCAACAGGTTCCTCCTTTAAAGTGGCTACATGTGCCAAGGGAAGCAACTTTGTGGATCAAAACCTTAGTGGAAAATCCACTGCTGACTGCCACTGCTGACCAAATGTCAGTAAGTGAATATGGGGAACGTTTGGTCATGTTGTATTGGGTGGCCGGGCCACAATCATGTTGGGCAGAGATAACTCTAATCAAACTGATGACAGAGCTGGAGTACTCTCAATTAACGGCATGTCTTCCACTTTGATACTCTGAATGCGATCGCTATAGGTGCAGATGAAAAATCGCCTTCTTTTTAAGAACTTTTATTTTATCATCCATCCTTGAAATCCAGCCTCTAGTTTCTCTGCCAACAAGTGAGTGGCATTGAAGAATGACCCCCATAGGAACTGAGGATAAACAACTGGTAGATTGAGTGATAGAAAGCACTGAGTAGGATAATATTTGCAGTAGTTGACAAGGGTGTAGTCAAATAGGAGACAGGACTTTTAGGGTCAATTAAAGGAACCTTGCACCCAAAGTCACAGAGGTTCAGGATGACACACCAGTACGGTGGGTTTACAGTGGCCATTTCTAAAATTGAGTGAATATTTGTTTGTTCAGGTGTGGGTCACGCACTCCTCAGTGAAATCTAAGGTAAATAGGTTGTGGTGTGCATCAGAGATATCACCCCCTGACAAGGAAGGTGTGGAAATCAAATTCGTGGTTGGTGACACCTAGCGTAGATGCCAACTCCCTGAGCACAACCTAAAAGAAACACGTGATGTTTCTATATCATGTAATCCAGATATTGTCAATAAAGTTGAACCAAAATTGTTGTTGCTTGTCTCATGTTTAATTCACACGAATTTCATCAATTTCCATGAAGTTCCAAAATGTATATACATCCAAAATCAACATTTGGTGATAGTATCCCAATGCATTTCGGACACATGGTCCTTCGTCAGGGGAATCCTAAACAAAATAGAAATGAAGCAATCTAAGTATAATTCACCGGGTGGCAAGTCTCTTGTCAGTTAAATAAAAGTTCTAACGGTTATGCATGTAAATAAACTAAGGTATTGTATAGTGCATGCAGCATGTGTCCAAACACTTGTTTTCAGAAAAATAGAACCAAAATGTCCATGCTCGTGTGTTATAGGGTAAAGCAAGTCCAGTTTGCAGAATAAGTAAAATGTGTCACCATAAGTATTTAGTGCGGAGAGAACAGAAAAAGAAGCCTCTGTGCTCGGAAAATCATCCCAATAGTGAAAGAAAAGCTCCACGTTATAGCCCGAGTGAGAAATGCCAATATTCACGAAATCTCAAGCAAGACGAAAAGACGTTTATCGCGGTCACCTTGCAAAATTTGGTATTTACTGATTCTGTAAATACAGAATCGGTATTTCCCATTGATTCCTATGGGCTTTGAAGCCCATAGGAATCAATGGTAAATACTGATTCTGTATTTACAGAATCGGTAAATACCGAATGTGACAGATTCGGTATTTACACATCTGGAAATACCTACATGTCCACCACATTGATTTACCGATTTTCATTTACCGAATCGGTAAAATTCGGTAATTGAAAATCGGTAAATCAATTTTACCTACATCGGGCCCTAAGTGTTAAAAAAAATTACAATGCACCCATCATTTATTTGGGATCTTTTTACACAAATGACAATCTAAAGCCGTGGGGTCTAACAAAGAGCCAAAAAGCATGATTTGGTGGTACTTATATCGAATTTACTAGTAAAGGGAAGGCTGAAAGGGCTTTGCTGCATGTCAAACTCTTGATCCGCAGATGAGAATGGTGAATATTTCCATGGACTCGTCTTGTTGGCTATGTTAAAGTTATCAGGAATTTTAGGGGGGAGAGAGATGTCTTTTGTAAGAGACTGTCTGTGAGTTTCCGGTGGACACTGTAATATAAAGGATGATGCCTCCTGAGGAAACAATGCATAATCACCCTGAGGGATCTCAAATAAGTAACATTTTGTCAAGTTAGAAGGTATTTGTTTATTCAATACAAGATTAAACTGGGGATAGAAGTATTGTTTAGGTGCCTACATATTGCTATAACCAGAATTTGTCATTAGAAAGTCAAACAGACCCAATGGCTCACATAATAGCTCATGGTGAGCCTGTCAGCAACAAGATCAGTTACAGACGAGAAGGGATCCCAATGATGAAGCATGCAACCCAGTATGGGAGAAAGATCAGTGCCCTTTTTCACAAATATCGACTCAGAGGACATTACCAATAGAAGTAAGACTTCCACTACATCTAGATAATGTCTCAATGGCTGAAAGTGAGAAAGCCTTGGTGTATGTAAAAGTTATTTTGGAACACTTTGTGCTTGCATTTAAAGATATATCAATGAATTTTAAAGCTAACTTTTGCCTGTATCAGTAGCCAATGGACTAAACAGAAACAATAGTGCACCAAATCTCATTTGCTTAACCTCTTCGACGCTAATGACGAGCTGAGCTCGTCATGAGGCACAGTGGAGCTGTGCTCATGACGAGCTGAGCTCGTCATAACGGCCGCGGAACGCCCACGCGGGGCTAATTCCCCTCCAGTGTGGGCGTTTCACTGGAGTGGGTGGCCCCCCTCCCCCCTGCACCTCGGGGGAATTAGCCCCGCGGCGAAGGGTTTAATGTCACTACTGGACTTTCTGTCCCCATTTTAACATTTTGCAGGCAATTATCTTGACATCCTAATATGCTCAAATAGCATGAGCATGATGAAAATGTGAGTGCCCTAGTGCTTCCCCCACAGACCAGACAAGCACTTTCATAAGCCGAGATAAGGCTATAACCTTAGAGCGTCACATAGTTGTGGTGTGCCTTTACTATAAAAAAGATACATGTCATTTTTCACTATGGGAAGCTCTCCAGCAGGCAAAATAAAATGTTGTCTTAAGTGCTGAACATCTTTGCCCTTTTCCTGACAGCTATGTGTGAATCTTTATGCAGAAACTGGAGAATATCGTTTAACTCTTTGAATGAATATATGACTTTACAACGCAAACAATTACAACGCATGTTTTTACAACACGGTTTTTACATCGCAACTACTATTACATTGTTTGATTTTACAACGCATGCCATTACAACGTATTTTTTAAAACTACCATTACAACGCATTCCAGTAGAACGCATACCAATATAACGCATAATACTTTTAGGGCAACAGTAGGGTAAGTGTTGGATAGTATAGGGGTAAAAATTACTATTCATACTCCAGTGAGTGCAACAGTAGGGTGAGTGTTGGATAGTGTAGAGGTAAAATTACTATTCCCATCTACCCCAAAACCCATACCCACCCTGGAATAAACTCGCTATACAACCTACTTGGAAATCGGCTATCATTTTCAACTTACATCACTTACCTTATAATACGTTGTAATGGCATGCGATGTAAAGGCAGTTGTGTTGTAACAGTTGTGTTGTAAAACCAGTGCGATGTAATGACTGCGGTGTAATGGATTTATCCCCTCTGAATTTGTAAAAGGAAGTACATAACCATCTTGGACATTCATAATGGGTTAGGTACTTTTATTATCTTCCAAAGTTGTTGCATTTGTAATTAAATCTATTGCTAAAAAAGAAGTTCAGAATTGGTAAATCTTCGAGACTTTGTGTCAATATGTATCACCTAACATACGAATCAGGGCTTTCAAACCTAATTTTCATGCTAAACCACAATAAGTATCAAATAACATTATACATTTGTTAACAAAAGGATGTTAGAAATTATGCATATGCATATGATGACAATCTGTATATTTCTCACATAGGTACATTAGAACCATAAATAAACAAAACTCAAATTTCCAGAGAATTGATGGTCTATCCAAGGGGCTAGAATTAAGCGTTGTACTTAACCTTGTAAAAGTTGTCTTAAAACATCACTTTTATTGCACTTTAAACATTCTCTGGCCAGAGCTCCTTCTTCCCATAGTCTTCAGCTAGGAGTGTTTCTGAAAAAGCACTGCACATGAATAACACAATGCAAGGCCCAAGGGTGAGGGTCCTTAATAGTGGTAGAGATGGATGTGTGGATGAAGTCGGTGATTGCCCGCACAGTGATGTGGCACGGTCAAGGGTGGGAGGGTGGTGGGGAGGGTGATGAGAAAGGTGGTGAGGGGAGATCTGTAAATGTGAGAGTTAAGCACAAGTGCATACCTACGGCATGGATGACAAGGGTATCCTCAGCAGCCACGGCCCGTGGAGGGAGTTTTGGTGGGGTGGAGAGGCGGGGCGGGGAGGGGCAGGGTGGGGTGTGCTAAAAACCGGAGTATGGATAATTGAAGGTAAGTAAATAATTTAAAAAATAAAACGAATTTCGTAGCGCGCCCTGCATCGCAAAATGTGATGCGGGGCACGCTACGAAATTTGTTTTCATTTATTAAATTGTTTACCTACCTTCAATTATCCATACTCCGGTTTTTAGCACCCCTCACCCTGCCCCTCGCCCGCCCCACCTCTCCGCCCCACTGAAACTCCCTCCACGGGCCGTGGCTGATCCTCGGATAAGGGTGGAAAGCATGAGGGGTGGCGATGCATTTACATACAATATGCAGAAAATACTTCAGGCGGAAAGTAATAACTTCAGATAGTTGCTATGAAATATTTGTTTTTAAGGGTATAGGAAAAGCTAGAATAAAATACATATATACAGCATTATACGTTCCAAGTAAATATAAATGTCTGGCATTCTTGCATAGTGTGTATAGGGATGGTTAGACTGTTTCTTAGTGCTACCACGCTTGACAAATAAGGGTAGTGGGGCGTAAGGATTTAAAGTGATTTTCCAGGATCAGAACATTTGATGAAGTGGAAAAGTCAGGTTTACAATGCGGGTAACAACGCGAGCAATACAGTACATCTTCCTCTTTGTATATCTGAACAAGTCACTCCACCTTTTTTCAGAAAATAATCCTCAATTCATCTTGCACTGAATAGGAACACATTCAGTTGCCTTCAGAGTTAAAAAACGAACGTGTGTCCGGTTAATTTGCTTCAGTATCTACATCTCTAACTCACTAGAGGCCATATTTGTGCAAGCAAAAGGTCATTTCGTGTGGTTTGGTATCCCCTGAGATCAGTTTGTATTATTCCATTGAGGTGGAAAACAGGTCTGCCATACTGAAAAAGCATCACGCTTCTCAGAACTGCTTTGGAATTTTCCTCTTGGGTTGTTTGCTGAAAACCCCAAATAATAGATGAAATTTTAGGATAGTAAAAAATCTTTACAGAAAAAATTGCTCTACGGGTTTATCACTTGTCAGCACAGTCATGAGTACGAATAGAAGAAATAGGACATTTAACCTCCCAGTGGACAATTAATCCTGGGACTCGACAGGCAAGTGTAACAGTGTATTTTAATGGCTACGATGGTGAAGTGAAGTAAAAAAGGATGCTGCATTTTGAGCTGTGTTATTAAAACACACTTTAATGTCTTCTTATTTAAAAAATCAGCTACGTGGCAAGTACGTTAGGAGTTTATCTATCAATTAAAACAAGGGAAAGCCAAATTTTTTTGAACAATGCATGAATTCAACTATGTGGTTCAGATCACGCTGAGGTGGTCGATTTAGAGTTCTAATCCACCAGTGCCATAGATTACACAACCCAAAACTTAGATTAGGTCTATCTGTAAACCAAAGTCATGTCCTTCTCAACCCCACAGGCAATGGTGTCTGCCAGTCTACAGCCTGACTATGCAGATCAATCGCATAGAGGCCATCAGCTTCTCTCTTCCACCCGCACTCATACATCCTTTCTAAAGAATGTTTACAGTAAAAAATAATGTGTTATCTGTGCCAACACCATTGTCTAGGTCTGTTCTGTAACTAATGCCCTTTCCGACCCTCAAAAGAGGTCTGCATCAACCAAATCCGCTCCCTCGCTGCCCTAATGAACAGACTGTTCACAGTTGGCCGAACACTACCCACAGTCAAGCAAGCCACACTCTCTTGAAGAAGACTGACCAGGCATTTGTTTCTTTTCCCAAATCAGCAAATAACTGTGCATGTCAAGTTACAGGCAGCCTTGCCAACTACTGTTCACCTAAGTTTCTGGTCCGAACCAATTACTCACACAGTCATAAAGATCCATGACTTCTATCGGCTTGCATTGGTTCTTATGCAAACGCAAAGCTATGTAATGCAGTGCAAACAGGAGTGACAATCAACTTTTGCATGCAAAAGCTATTTCGCACCAAATTCAACCCTCGCACTGCACACAAGCCTCTTCGCACCAATTCTCTGAAAATGTTTGCAAAGAGGCGTATCAAAGGCGACCTAGCACATAAACTATATGTTAAGCTCTAATCCAGATCTACTAAAGTGGTGTATCGTTAAAAACGTGATTGAATGTGTAAACTTAAACTAAATATAAAACCAATGCAACCATACTTTCAAGGGGCTTAGCCACTACTCCACCCAAAATTAAGGCTCTACCATCCAGTTACATGACTAGTTTAATGCCAAAACCATCTTTAAAACAAGAATCCAAATAAGTTTTTTTCCCCATCGTCGAGCTCCATAACAAGTGACATCACTTCAAATCCAAAAGCCCCTCTCCACAGGCAATGACAGCATCACATATTCTAGCATCCATCTGCATAGGAAGTGACATCACGTCCTGCCTCCCCCCCCCCCCCTTCAATCAACTTTTCCATGTGTTATACTACCTGGCATCCTCAACAAAGGGTGGACATAGACAAGGGCTTCTCCAGCTTTGCCGGGGAAGGGCCTGGCCAGAACCCCTTTTTCACCACAACCTACAAGATAAGATAGAATCATGTGTCTTAGTCAGCAATGCACACTGCTGATCCACACAATCACACCCATTCATAGAGCACAAACTCATATAGCATCCTCCACGCTCATAAACCTTACCTCAGACATATACTGCTAGCCACAATACACCCTCAAACTTCGGAATACAAGCTCCAATCATGCTCATCAATGCACACTCTAGAGCAGAGGTCTTCAAACTGTGGGGCGCGCCCCCCTGGGGGGGGCGTGGAAGCGTTCCCAGGGGGGCGCCAATGGGTCTTCAATTATATGTAAATGAAGACAGCTTGGAAGCCAAAAGGAGCGTTTCCAGGTTGTCGTCATTTAAATGCAGCAGTTAAAGCCCATAAAAACGCGTCTGGACTGTAATTCTGAGTGACATGAGCAGGGTCAGTGAGTGTGAATTCGGCGTCCAAGGCAGGTGCGCACCTACCATTGTGCTGAGAGGGCTGCATCGGCCCCCTGCGACCTCCTTTTGTAAGTTAGCACACATATATTGCCTCGGCGCTACAAAGAGCTGAACAGGAGCACCACACTTTCACCCCAGACTCTTACCCGGTCCCACAATCTCATTTTGTTGTGCTAATTTGGAAAAGTTTAGTTTGAATTTAAAAATCTTTGTATGTGTTTAAGTCACTTCGTGATTCCAGCCCTCCTCAAACAAACAGAAAAATGCTCTCCCAGGGCAGACAGGAAGAGTGTACTGACCTTAAGGTACTTAATTGTGTTAAAGCTCGTGTTAAAGCTTTCTCTGTGAGAGTGAACGTAGTGATGGCAATACAGTGCTGTGGCAGACTCTACCTTTTCAAATATTATACAGGCCCTCAGACTTTAAAAGGCTGATTGAACTCGAACTTTCTGTTGAATTAAATTATCATAATAGATTTTAGGTTGCCTTTATCCTGTATTTTTCTTCTTCAAATATGATATTATTGTTATTATTGTAACGCATTATGTACATTTGTAAAGTGCTCTGATACACGCAAGGGTTATGTTCGCGCTATAAAAAACTATACAAATAAATAAATATTTAATGTGGATTGGTGGAAATCGGCATGGGTCAAAAATGCCATTATGACACCCCACACTCATCAACAAGTAGATAGCAGGAGTATCCAGCAACACTTCCTTTTTTTTTTTTTTTTTTTTTTTTATTAGCAAGTTTTTCCCATATTTTACATTACAAACAGGGCACGACAATAGCATTTACTTTACAAATATCTAATCATAAAAAAAAAGAAAAAAAGAAAAAGAAACGAGAGAAAGAATAAAAAAAAAAAAAAAAATTAAAAGAGAAATTAGGCAAAGAATACAATGTTTTGTACATTCAATAAATAACAAAGATTCGTAGCATTTTTTATCCTATTCCTTCTAACAAAGATGTCCGACTACGTTCTTCAATCCAGACTCTCCTCTTTCCATCGCATAAGAGGTCCCCAGATCTGTTTACCAGTTTTCCTACACCTTTTCCCCTTTCTTGCGTAAATTTCTATCTCCAAGTTATAGATTGAAAGCAATTTTGCCAGCCATTGGTGGTATGATGGAGCTTTAGGATCCAACCATGCCGATGCAATGGTGAGTCTTAATACTGCCATAGCCATAAACAAAAAATATTCCCATATCTCACCAGCTCTGCAGCTACTCTGTTGTTGTTCCTCCCCTTCTTCTTTTACCCCCAAGAGTATAATTGAAGTTGTAATAATCAGATCTATTCCTAGATTTTGAAAAAAACCCTCAATACTTTTTGTCAGTGGTTGTAAATGAGGGCATGTTGCAAAAATATGTAGTAAATCTGCATCGGAGTCCCCACACCTGAAACAATTAGTTCCCGTTATACCGCCCCACTGAGCAATTTTTGCAGGTGTATGATATAAATGAAATAATGTTTTATAGTGCTGTGCCTGTAGGGGCGCTGAGCACAACAGTGTGCACCCCATTTCTAAGGAAGTATCAAAAGTTTCCTCACTAATGTTCAAGCTAAGTTTCCACCTGCTTGACCATTTCTCTATATCGTCCTCTCTTGAGGCCAATAATTCTGCATACAATCTCTTGATAGTACAATCCTCCCCTGCCTGTATCACTTCCATAATTTCATTTTTATTGAATCCTAGCAGGCCGCCCTGCTTATCATGCAAAAAGCTCCTAATTTGTAAATATTTGAAAAATTGCCTTCTATCCAATGCAAATTTAGTTTGTAATTCCGAAAACTGGTAGACTCCTTGTTGTCCCATGATATCACCAACCTTTCTAAGTCCTTTTCGTTCCCATTCTCTCAATATACTCCCCGAAGTAATTTCCTCAGACAAATTCTGAATTCCTTTCAATCTTGTATAGGCATTGTATCGACCTAACCCAAATTTTTTTGTAAAAGCTTTCCATACTGTATATGCGGCAGTGAGTGTCTTGAATCGTGTTCTCTTGTAGTAACTGGGTTCAGTGAACCTCAACAAGGCATTTTCCGCTTCTGGTCCTAACAACAAACCATATATTGCCAGTGAACCTAGCTCATTCCCTACTTCATATTCTCCCCCACCCACCAAACCCAACATATTCTGAAAAACTGCTGCCCAGTAATAAAACCTTAAATCTGGCAATGCCCATCCACCCCTTTCCCTTGGCAAAACCATGAACCTGAGTGCTCTCCTGGTTTTCCCCTTTGACCATATAAACCTATTAATCATATTTTCTATTCTCTTAAAGATATTGCTCTCAAAAAGTAAAGGGATAGCTCTAAAAAAATACAAAAATTTTGGCAACACCAACATTTTTATCACATTAGTCCGCCCCCGGATTGTTAAGTGCAAATTGTCTATCCTATCTAAGTCCTTTCGTACCTTATTTATTAGAGGATTTATATTTGTTTCTACTAAGGTATCTAATTCCGCCGATATGGTCACCCCTAAATATACTCCAGACTTAATTACTCGCCCATCTATACATGGGGTGTGGGAGTTCTTGATAATCTGCGTTTTAGTAATGTTGAGTTTATAACCTGAAATTCTTCCAAATTTCATGGCTTCCGCTTCTACTTGGGGTATAGCCTCCGTTGGGTCTGGTGTAATAACTGCAACATCATCGGCATATGCCAATATTTTACAATGGCCCATCCGAGTAAGTAAGGGTTTTATTAAGAGACTTGCTTCTATTTTTCGGATTAAAGGATCCATATACATTGCGAATAGCAATGGGGAGCAAGGACAGCCCTGTCTTGTGCCTCTCCTTATCGCAAACTGTGTGGTAACCCCCGCGTTCACCCTAACCGAAGCCGCAGGGTTTACATATAGCGCTTGTACTGCCTTAAGGAAGCCCTTTTTAACTCCTACCCTTTCCAGTGTAAACCACAGATATTCCCAGGAGACCCGATCAAATGCTTTTTCTGCATCTAGTAGCATAATTGCTATCGGGTCCCCTGAGACTGTTGCAGCATCAAGCAATGTAATCACTTTACGCGTGTGGTGGGTGGTACTTCTCCCGGGTATGAAACCATGCTGATTTTTGCTCACCACTCTATCTATAATCCTGGCATATCTTGTCGCTAATGCTTTAGAAAAGATTTTTGTGTCCGTGTTCATTAACGTAATGGGCCTGTATGAGCCAGGTTCATCTGGGGGTTTCCCTTTTTTTAAAATTATAACTATCTCGGCACCACCCCAGGTCTTAGGTATTGAGTCCCCGCTTTGTGCTTTTAGCATTGTCAGAAGCATATCTATTTTTAAAACCTCCCAGAACACTTTGTAAAACTCTATTGGAATCATGTCCGGGCCAGCTGCTTTTCCAGATGGTAAGTTTGCTACAGCATTTCTTATTTCTTCCTCCACAAAGGACTCATCTAACCCATCTGCTTCCTCATCCGTAAATCTAGCCATGGGAATGTCATGTAGATAATCCCTAATTTTCCCAAGATCAGTCTTTATCGGCTCCTCATACAGCTCCTCATAGAAAGATCTAAAGACTTCCCTAATTTTTCCCGTCTCTACATGTATCGCACCAGAGGGATCCTTAATCTCCCTCACCCTACCTAGTGCTTCTTGCTGTCTTGTGCGAACTGCTAAAGTTCTTCCTACTGTTTCGCTAAACTCATGACATTTTTCCCTTTTGCTAATATAAATTTTTGCAGCTTTTCTAGCAATCTCTCCTTCGGCTTCACTTTTCACTTTTAACAGTTTCAAATATGCATTTTCTACAGGGGTTCCACTCAAAATACATTGCTCTAAACCCTCCTCAGCCTTCAGCACTAACTCAGCTATCTCTGCATTCTTCCTCTGCTCCTGCTTTCTCCTATATAAGCTAAAGCTTAAAGTCTCTCCCCGTACCCCCGACTTAAATGCGTCCCAAACTACCCCCACAGAAGTGCTACCCCTATTATTCTCAAAGAATTCTTTTATCCATGCCTTCATATGCTCCACATATTTTTCTTCTGATAGCAATGCTCTTTCAAAAGTCCATTGAGTTGTCTGCTTGGTGATTTTTAGCTTTCTCACCGAAAGAATTAGCGGGTTGTGATCGCTTAAAATTCGGGGAAGCCTATCCATCCTAGATTCTGTTAAAATTTCGTTTGAAGCAAAAAAATAATCCAGTCTCACACATATTTTGTGTGGGGCAGAGTAATATGTATAACCCTTATTGCCTATCATTTTTTTCCCCCATACATCATATAAAGCATTATTTTTTGCTAACTCTTGAAGAGCACGACACATCCGCTTTTTCCTGCCACAATAACTACCTAATGAGTCTAAACCCAGACCATCAGCTCCATTGATATTCAAATCCCCAGCCATTATAATTTTTGGAGCCCAAGTAGCCAGTTCCACATCCAAATACTGAAAAATTTCCGGGTCATCCTCAGTCGATCCATATACACTTATTAACGTTGTCCACTCCCCATCAATCTTACATTCCACCATTGCCCACCTCCCCCATTGATCTTGTGCCTTTTTCCTCACACAAATATTTTTAACTCTGGTTAATATAGTCACACCCCTTCTTTTAACATTTTGGTGCGAAGCCACCAGAACCAGAAATCCCAATTGCTTTAAAAGAAACTCTTGTGAACTCAAGACATGTGTTTCCTGTATAAAAATAAAGTCCACATTCATTTGCCTCAATAATATTGATACCTTAAGTCTTTTTTGGGCTTCGTTTAGCCCACATACATTCCATGTTACGTATTTCGTACCCATCAGTGATTCTCTATGGTTCTGTTATTTACCCAGTTACACTTATATTCATACTCAAACTTCATCACTCTATATCTTTTTGTTCTTATGCTTCTTCTTCTTTGCAACATAGCTTCACTCATCTCATATCTTTCTATGTCTGTATCTACTTTTTCTCTTGTCTCTGCATTTGCTTTCGATAACAATTTTATAAATCTTTTTTGTCTTTTCTGTCTTTTTTGCCTTGCCGTGCCCTGTTCCTCCCCACCCTCCCCCACCCCAGGACTGCACCCCTCCCCACCCTCCCCCCCACCCTCCCTACTGGCAAAGAGGTCAATAATGACCTCTATTTGACAGCCGATACCCACCAGAGGGCCTCTCCGCTCCCGCCCTCCCGAGGTGTCATTTTAAACAATCTATATCCTTAATATCATTTCTTGTACTGCTCCACCCTACCCCACCCTTATATTCTTCTTAAATTCTTATATTCTTCTTACATTTTATTATTTCTTTTTCTGTGTAACCATCTCTGTTTGTCTAATAGCTATTGCTCTCTCATTTTGTGCCTTTCCCTCTCTTTGTGCTTTCGTTTCTTTTAAGTAATTCAGGTATTCTTGTGCCACTACCTCTGAGAAAAAAACTCTGAACTGGCCGTTGTGACCAACTTTAAGACGGCATGGGAACATTAGGTACACTTCACAACCCATATTCTGAAAGGGCGTTATTAACTGCCTCATTCGCCACCTCCTTTCCACAGTCGTGTGGCAAAAGTCCGGGCGGGTGAAGAATGTTATACCCTTATGTGAACGCTTAGCCGTAGGCTTTGCTTTTTTAATTATCTCCTCTCTTAGTAGGAAATTCCCAATATGTACTAAGATAGCCCTTGCTTTCTGATTTGTAACTTTCTTTTGTGTTAAGGGGAACCTATGTGCACGCTGCACCTCTTTGTCCCAATCCCACTTATCGAGTTCAGGAAATGCTCCCTTTAGCAACTCAACAACAAACCCCCTTATGTCCGAGGCTTCCTTCTCTTCGTCAACGCCCAAAATTCTTATATTATTTCGTCTCTGCCTGTTCTCAAAGTCTTCAAGTTTCCACAGGACATCAGATGTTGTTTTTTCTTGATCATCCTTGAACTCCTGTAGCTTTACCACTTCCTCCTCCACTTTACCTGTCCTCTCCTCAACCTCCGCCAGCCGCTCAGCCATTTCTGTATACAATTTATCCACCTTACGTAGAGACCCTTGTATCTTTTTATTCGCCAGTTCCGCTCTTTGGCTCTCCTGGCGAGCCTCTCCCTGTATCTGCTTTAGAGTCGAGAACAGAAGCTCAAAATTTGCCGCATTATTATTTTCCTTTATCTGTGGGCATATGTGTGTCTGGGGGTGTGATCTATTTGGCTGTTCAAAACCTCCAACTGCACCTTCAGGATGTATCTGTGAGGTTGGTGCATGATCCCAGTCCAGCTTTTTCGCCACCCCGGATTGTGTTGCGCTTCCTCTTTTCTTCGTTCTTCTAGAAGTTCTCCCCTTAGCACCCTTTTTCCTACTCAGCTTAGACCCCAGATTTCGTTTTAATATAGTGTTGTGTTCTTGAATTGGCTCAGACTCTAGTTCTGATGTATCTGAATCTGATGCACTTTCTGCGCTTATATCTGTTTTATCAGAGGATAAATTAGGAGTCAACTCATCTGACCCCTCAGATTCAAGCTCCTCCCTGTCATCGTCATTCCCAGTAAAGAAACAGTCATCACTGGGTGAGCCAGTCGCTACTGGGAGAGACACATCTTTTCCCTCCATGTATTGATCATCTACCCTTCTGACAATCCCTTCGGGGCTATCCTGTAACCCCTCCACATACTTAATGGTAGCATTGTCCTTGGTAGCCCCCTCATCTTTCCTCATAGGGGTATTTGAAGCGATCTCATTTATATCAACGGCATCGCTCATGATGATAGTCATAGGTTCAGACATAGTTGTTACTCCATTATTGCTATCCAGCTGTAGCGGGTACTCTTTTGAGTCAAGAATACCTTTATTAGTGCCAGACACGCCCTCTTGCTCCTTACCTACCGACTCAGCCACTGCAGTCAGCAGAGATACAGGCTCCATTACCCCTCGAGTGGTCAGTTCCCTCACACCAGTCGTTTGTTCAGAGAAAGCCATCGGGTGTTCTACCTCTTGGGGTGCGCCAGCCTCTGTCAAACCTGCCTGGATTTTATTCCGATTTCCTTCCTCCAAAGCTGACGATGCTATTAACAGCAAATTCTGATTCTGCTCCATATTTACTGCCAGGCCGGTTTCTTTAAGATTTCCCGCATACTCGGCATTCTCAGCGCGTCCCGGTAACCCAGCGCAATCCGATACCTCAATTAGGTTGTCTCGCACTTCCGCCTGTCCTTCCGCCTGACCTTGACCGGCCATCCAATTAGGGGACTCCATTCTTCCTCCACCAATAGGATTATCCGCAGGCTCCATCGAGGGCTGTAATTCGCCAGAATCCGCTACAAACCTTGCTCCGGAGATTTGCTCTGTAACCTCTGTCAGACCACTACAACCGCCACTCCTGACACTCGAACCAGGTATGCCGGGGGCGTCCTCAGCTCCAAACCCCGGGAATGTTTGGAACAATGTCTGTTGGCGGAGAGATATTTCTTTTGCTTTTATTGAGCCTGCTTCTATATTCCTGCCGGCACCCTTCTTTAGCGCCTCTTTTTTTTTTCTCTTTTCCGTGGCCTTGTCTTTGTCTTGTTTCCTTCTCTCTGCCACAGAGATTCTCGACTCTTCCCGATCTTTTAGGGCCTCCCTTCTTAGCTGTGCCCTGCGTCTTGTCCTTACTTTTAGGGCCACCGAAGGGTTCTCAGTCTCGCTGAATAGTGACTCCTCTTCCTCTGACATATCCTTGGTGACTCGTATCAGGTTTAAAGGCATATATTTCTTCCTTTCATGCCAAGTCTTCCACGCTCGCTGTATTGGTACCCCTATTAACAGCCGCAGGTTCCAATATTCTTTCTCCAGGTACTCCAGAGCTTGTGAAGCAGACCACTTAAACCCCCTGGCCCAAGCCCAAGCTGGGAGAGTCATAAACATGCTCCAATATCACTTTTCGGTTTTTCTTCTCCCATCCATATGGTCGATGTGGTTGCTCCTTTTTTCCTTCTCTTTGCTCTTCATTAATCAGGGTTTTGCAGTTTCTAACAGTAAATCCAATCTCGAATTCACTCTGAGAGATCCGTATCACCTCAGGAGAGCGGACAGGAGCTGCTGCCTCCTACGGTCCGTCGGCGGCCATCTTGCCCTGATTCCAGCAACACTTCCACTTCAACATGTAAGCCACAATAAATACCCATCATATTGCTATGCCAAAAGATTGTTGCTTTGTACTGAAAAGTTCAAACATTTAGACCAGTGTATTGAATTATAACATACATCTGAATAGAGTTTTATTGGCGCTGTTAAGCCAGTGATATCGGGCAGCACTATTAGAAGAAAAATGCACAAACAAAAGATTATGTTTTGACATCAAATAACAAAATGAACCTTCCATATATTAACCTGCTTACTGCTCATTATATACAGATGGGTGTATGTAGGTAGGTATATATGCCATTTTTGTGCTATCTACATATATCTACGAGCTACCTGAAGAGATTAGGGATTCAAGCAGGGTTGTCCAACCTTTCACCTTTCACAGGCTGATAAAGGGGATATCATTGAGTTAAAATTAGAAGAGCATGTTATTCACAGTGATGAAAAAATTGGAGCATGGCTGTTGCCTGTCAGAGATGGCATGGCGAGCAAAAAAAATATGGACTGGAATGCAGCCTCAAGCAGTTACCAGTAGTAGAGAGAAATTCAAGTTTTTCACCCATTCCTTTTGTGCTTTCTTCAGCTCCACGCTGTAAGAGCCTAGACCTGGGTCCTGTGCTCACTCTATCATAGGCCTCACTCACCCGACTGACCAGGGCAAGTGGGCCAAAAAAGGTTTAGGGCTGCTTGTGCTCTTGTTCTGAGGGCTCTGGCTCTCGGTCTCAGAACACAGGATGCATTTTGCTTACTAGCATCAGGGCTCAAGTCACTATTGTTGCACACAGAACAGGACCTAAGCAACAGGGGAGGTGGGAGGGGTAAATGTGCTTTTTTGTTGCTATTTTTTACACAAAGTGGCAGAAAGCCTGTTTGGGCATCTGGCCTGGAAGTAAAATAAAATAAAATAAATTAAAGTAATGGCCCAGTTGAGTGGTAAGAGTGGACAGTCTGAAGCTGGAGGTATTATTGGTGCAGCAGTTGCAGCTGTGCCAGTGCTTCTTTGAAACCTTGGCGCAATGACCTAAGGGAGAGGAAAAGTTAGTGGTGAGGAGACGCCTTGATTTGGACATCAGAGAGATGAGGGATGCAGGGAGATGAGAGATGATGAGAGATAGGATTGAGAGGGGTGGTGTGAGATGAGGCTATGTTGTTAACAAACGTCTGTACCTATCATTAGTGAAATAGGTGCAGTGACACATTTGCCCAGGGGTCCACTACATCACAAGTTTGAATGTTTTACAATTAAAAGGGTGCATGGGGTCTCATTTTCCTTGCTAGCATTAGGACAGATGGTGCCCTTGGCACAAAAAAGGTGGGCAGCATGCAGTAGCTCATTTTCTTTCAGAAAGAGACTGGGCTTGTTGTGAGATTGTAGTGATGGTCAGACATTGTGGGGAAGGAGTGAAAGAAGAGGAGATAGGCCGCTTCTAAGGGCTACAGTCATCATTAATGCAGCAGATGGAGTGCATTGAGGCCCACAGCACCCCAATTATGGGCAGTAGTGTTTTGGATCAATTCCATTCTTGTTTGATGCTGTTGCATTTTTATAAGTCCCACATTCAGTGTGGATTACGAGCTACAGAAAAGTAATCCAGAAGTGATAACATGATCCCCGCCCCCATTGATCATCCCTCCCCAAATCCTTGCCATATAGTTTTGGAGGGGGGCCCAACTTCAAAACATTGTGCTTAGGGGGGGCTCAGGGCAAAAAAGTTTGAAGACCTCTGCTCTAGAGTATTACATGGTCCAGCCATTGCCGACCTGATCACCTTTTAAAGCCTTTATTCATTCTGTGTCACAGAAACATGACACCCCCACACATCTTTGCACATCCGATATGCCCTTCTTCCTATAGGACCCAAAATTAAGCATGTGGATTATGTTCATAAGGAAGGACTCCTCCCCATCATCCATAAGTCTTCTTGGCAATACTAAGCTCTGTGGTGCTCCTCACAAGCCACCTTCTACTTTCTGGAACCAAGTTATTTACCTTCCAGCTCATCTACAGGCCTCCTGGACACAAAAGGACTTTATAGACAAACTCTCTGAACTCCTCACCTCCTAGGCCATCCATCACAACCCACATCACCAAGCTCAGCAACTTCATGCTAGCTTTGTTTAGTATGATGAAGCAAACAAGAGGCGCCCTTCTCAACTCATCATCACATTAAATATGGCATAGCATGTCTCCAGATCAACACACTTCATAGGCCATTTGCTAGACCTTGTCTGTCGACATCATCAACTATACAAAACAAGCCACCCATGCCTCTAGACTGGATTGACCACACTGCCGAACCCATGAACCTGCCCAACCCATCCAGGTCAACCCAAACCAGGATCAACAAACCTTCAGATCCATCAAAGTCCTCTCCTTTGATATTTAAAGTTCGAAATCATCTCCACCCTACCACTGCGATGTCTGATTTCAATACTTTTTCTACTACTTCAATACATTTTCACTCCAACTAAAACACTAAAGCACAAACTGAACCTTTCATTACCTGGGTACTTCAAAGGCCTTGCTAACAAAAAAATGCTCCATTCACAACACGGAAACAAATTAAAAGAAAAACAGAATCCTAATGACCCCACACTACCTCCAAAATAGAAGCAGGCAATCATGTCATCTAAAACCAAGCTGTATGCAAACACCATCAATGAAGCTGCCAATAGAAGCAGAACTCTCTTCAAAACAATCAAGCACTGCATCAACGCCTGATCCTCCAAACCCATACTAT
The DNA here is from genome assembly GCF_964263255.1 of Lissotriton vulgaris. Lineage (NCBI taxonomy): Eukaryota > Metazoa > Chordata > Amphibia > Caudata > Salamandridae > Lissotriton > Lissotriton vulgaris. Next base: position 1,478,757,038 of record NC_141685.1, read on the forward strand.
GCGTGAGAAGTGCATGCCATCAAACATTTCTTAAATAAAAAAATACTGAAGATACAGTAGCACATTGACATCGCCAAACCTGATTCTCATCTGGTACTCACTGCTGCATGCCACATGGGTCACGCTTTAAACCTGTCTTGCGAAGACTTCACTGACATCTTCATCTCTCTCAAAGCTATTCCCTATGGAGGTAATGTCATGCCCTCATTCTTCATCAAAGCCCTCTCACGAAGCTCTCTCCCCCTTCCCATCATTGACAATGCCGCCCTTTCTCAAGGCAGCTTGCCTGAAACTCTCAAACCAGGCCTTATCCTCCCACTTCTAAAGAAACCACAATAGACCCAGTTGACCTCCTTACACCCATCACTTATTTACTCACCATTGGCAAGCTAAAACAAATAAATCTAAGCATAACTTCAATATGGAATAACTATCAACCATCTACTGCTTGACTATCAATCCAGCTTAACATCACTTCAGCATGGAGGGAGGCACCTCACAAATCATATCTGATGCCCTCTTGACTACACTTAAAGACAAACAGTGATTGATAATGTCGTACCTCTCGGCTACCTTTTGACACAGTCAAACCACCCAACCTTCTTCCACCCCTGATGTTGTGAATGGGATTCACTGGTTACGTCCTTCACTGGTTCTCCTCATATATATCCAACCAACACGTTTGTTCATTTTGGCATCTCAGGTACCAGGGCGATCCTGATCACTTGCTGAGTTTCCCTGGGGTCCCATTTGTCCCCGGTCAATTTCAACCCACTACAAAAAGCCCCTTGGGACTCTTCCCACAATTAACATAATCAAAATTGACTAATACATCAATAACACACAACTATATTTGAACGTGTATTCTACACCAGACATCCAGTATTTCAAACAGTGAGAGCACTTTATCCAGACCTAGATGTCTTGCTGCTAATCATCAAGAACAATAAGCAACAAGTAGTCCAAACCTAAGTCAACAAAATGACCCTCAAAATTGAACTGCATCTTTCATCTGATAACAAATCATTAGCATTCACTTTGGAGATCTGCCTTACCCTGAAGGAAGCGATCAGCATCAAAACCAAAGACAGCCTACTACGAGCTATCTCTGCTTAAGAAATTGTAACCATTCCTCCCAGAAACTGACTTCAGAACTTCTGTTCAAACCCACCTGATGGTGGATTCTTGGCCTCCCATAATCGTCATTAGTCCCTCCTTTAGAGTAGGCTACAAGCTGCAACATGACTCATTAAAGGCCTGGAGAAATACAACCAATTCACCCCCACCCTGGTGAAACCCCACAGTCTCATCTTGCCAGCTTACATCAGTTCTAAATCAGCTGCATTACCTATAAAGTCATCACAGGGAGCACCTATGAATACCTAGCTGAAAAGCTCACCATCTATGGTGGCTCTGAGAACACCTGTAGCTGGGACACCATTAAACTGATGATTTATTTATTTATTTATTTATGACATTTAATTAGGCGCGAACAATTACCCTTGGGCGTCTCGGCGCTGCGACTTCTGCAGAATTCTCCAGCTGGTTTTGAGGTTTTACTGATTAAACAGCCAAGTTTTTAGCTTTTTGCGAAATGACCAGAGAGAGTGACTGGTCCTGATAGACTGAGGTAAGGTATTCCATAGTCTTGATGCCGTGACCATGAACCGGCAATCTCCCCAGGAAACGGTCTTGGTACGAGGCACCACTAGATCGTTAAGAGTGGTGGATCGCAGTAATCTGGGGGGGCAGTAGGGAGTCAACTGGTCTTTAAGAAACTGAGGTCCCTGTTTATGCAGTGCTTTATATACGATACATAGGGGCTTGAACTTGATACGGCTTCTGATTGGGAGCCAGTGGAAGTTTCTGAGTGTATCAGCAGCAGACTTATGTTTGGGAATTCTGGCAAGGAGTCTTGCTGCCGCATTTTGTATTGTTTGCATTTTGTTTATTACCCGGATCTGGGCATTGGCAAACAGGCCGTTGCAATAATCCAACGAAGATAACACTAGGGAACTTATGAGTTTTGCCAGCACTATCAGGAAGGAAGGGAATGATTTTCCTTACTAGTCGCAGTTTATGGAAAGCTGTAGCCGCTATTTGGTTGGCATGAGCAACGAAGTTGAGGTTTTCATCAAAGACAACTCCCAAGTTCCTTACTTTGGGAACAGGTTTAGGCAGGGTTCCGAAAGACGCAGGCCACCAGGCAGGGAACCAACTTGGGGTTAGTTGTCCAAATATGACAACCTCCGTCTTTTAAGAATTAAGCTTTAGACAATTGGAGGCCATCCAGTCTCCAATTGCTAGCATACCTGTTTTAAAACTCTCGGCCACCTTTTCCCCATCGTTTTTGATGGCCAGGACTAACTGAGTATCATCTGCATATGAGGTAAGGCTCATCCTGTGCGCTCTGGTGATTTTGGCTAGGTCCGACATGTAGATATTAAAGAGTGTCGGACTCAGGGATGAGCCTTGTGGGACCCCGCATGGCAGAGACAGATTAGTCGATTGGAACATTCCCAGGGTGACAGCCTGAGTTCTTTCGGACAAAATGGAGGCCAATAGGTCTTTAGCCGCCTGTTGAATACCCATTTTTTCGACACGATCGACCGAGGTAAAATGGTCGACCGTGTCGAAAGCTGCAGATAGATCTAGTAGCACTAGTACTGCTGTTCCTCCTTGATCTCGAATGACTCTGATGTCATCAGCGGCTTTGATCAAGGCGGTTTCTGTGCCGTGGAACTTGCGGAACCCAAATTGGGTACTATCCAGTTGGTGATGTTCCTCGATGAATTCTGATAACTGCGAGTTCGTCGCTTTTTCTGCAACTTTTGCCAAGAATGGGAGACTGGCTATCGGTTGATAGTTTTTCAAATCGTCCTTGTCTAAATGTGTTTTTTTTAAGAGTAGTTTTAGGAGAGTTTTTTTTAAGAATGATGAAGAAGGGAAAAAGATAAAGAAGGAGATATTTTTCTGTGCCAATTAGGACTACCTAACCCTGCTCCAGTTTAAACACTGCATCATAATGCAATGACAGTCTACACCCCTCTTATCATATGCTGACGGCGTCATTGCCTTTGATGTTGTGCTGCACTTCACTACCTTTTTGCTAATTTTTTTCCATACATATTCCATCTCCTCCCTGCCTGTTCTTCTCGCTTCTGTTGCCTATGGTCTTCAAGACCCACAACTATTAATAATGTTATCAGAATGGATGGCCAATAGGAATGCAGGATAAATTGGAATCCTGAATTTGCAAAACCGTTGGCAGCAAGTCACCTGAAATAAAGTAGCGGAGAAGGTACTCAGTCAGAGTATTTCTCCCATTTTCCGTTGCATGAAGATGCACACAACAATTAAGACAATTAAGGTAAATATTCTTAAATAGTTTTCTAAGGTATCCATGTGCACTCCCTACCTTAGACACAATGTTCAATAACTCAACCATGGGATAGCAACATAATCTGATGCAAAATTGACCACACTCATGGACAACTGGAACATGCATAGTTTGTGCATTATCCAAAGATCAATGAATTCTTCCAGTTTCTTATTAGCCAACAATGCTCAATACAACCCCAGCCTTACCTTGGTTTGTCTTTTCATTTACACAAAGAAATGATAATAACTGTAATAGAGGAAACTAGCATCTTCAGAGGGGCTGGAATACACCGGCTGCACCAGTGCTTATGTAATTTTTACATCACCATTCTTATTTTACATAAATTGTGTTGATGTCCGAGCTGCATTACACTGACAATCCCAAAATGTTGGGCCAAATTTGCATTAGTGCAATGCAAGTAATCAAGGAATGCAGCTTGATGAGTGTAGCACCTCTCAATGTTGCCACTTCCTGGCAGTTGTAATGGGGAAACATTGGCAGTAGTTCGCCTGGAAAGCTGTGCATGTCATAGGTGTCCACGTCAGCACTAACCTTTACATTTTGTTCTCCATGGGGTAGCATTTTCCCCATGAAGAGACCTCTTCCCGTGCACCCCTACAAATTATGGGTGTATTATGGTACACTTCCCAAACTGGAAGGGGATTTCGCTCTCAATTAGTGGGAGTATGCAAAGCACATCATGCCTTGATCTACCCACTCCCTGTCTTGTGCATTCTTTTTACTACTGTTTAACCGTGCACAGTAGTACATGCATTTACACCTGCTTGATACACTTATGAGCATACCTGGCAGGCATAAAGCCAATCATCGGACGTGGATATGGTTTTAAGAATCTAACCATTTATTTGTAATCATACTTAATTTGGGGTCTTCTATTTTGCAATTTTATGGGCTCTGCTGCTCTCACTTAATTCTAACACTAGATTAGACATGAGCGCTCACAAGAGGGTGGGTGTATAAATATAAATGCTTTATATCACACTAGGTGCTGAATCATTTACCTCTAAAAACAACTATAAAAAAGAAGCTTCATTTGGTGTGTCTAACTTTTCCAAAATGGTGAACACTTTCTTTGATTACCCTTTTTTCCTCAGGTCTCCAGGATTGTTATTCATCTGAGAGAAAGAAGTGAGCTAGCTATTTATTAGCCATTCCTCTACTAGTTAGTAATGGTTGGTCCTGAGAAGTGTGCTCAGAGAAATGCAAGAGTCTGTTGGTAATTTTTTGTAAATAGTATTACATCTCACATATTTACACACTAATAATATTGTGATGCAAGTTGCAACAGAGGTAGATAAGTTGAAAATAGATCAAGTAAAACCTTTGATTTTTAAGAGGAGCAGCATGTAACGTTGCAGCCATATATCTCGCAATTATTTTGGTTTTATTATACTATTGAATTGAGCTGGGGATAAGATTTTGATCAAAAGTAACTAAGATAATAATAGACATACAACATTGCTGCTTTAGTCAATACGCAAAGTTGGAAAGGAAAATTAGCTGTCATCTGCTTACACCAAAAAGCCCTGACTACACCATCAGGAAACCATGAGTAAACTAGACACAGGGGGCAATAAAGGAAATTAAGGATCCTGAAGAAAAAGTACTATAGATTCAGATTTTTAGCTGTGTTAGAACTGTCAGCCTTTGCGTGGTCTTCCATCAAATGTTTTACCTCTCCTCCCCCATTTTGCTGCACCTATTATTGTTGGCCTTAGGACTCTAGACACTTTACCAAGGCTAATTAGTGCTAACGTAGGTTAGATTGGCTTATACCCAATTGGCATATTTAATTTACTTGTACGTCCCTAGTAAACTAGTACCACATGTACCAATGGCCCGTAAATTACATGCTACTGGTGGGCCTGCAGCATTGACTGAGCCACCCACTTAAGTAGCCTTAAGTGGGTGATGGCTAAGGCAACGACTCCTGTGAGGGGACAGAGATCTCCCCAGACCCACTGGTGATCTTTCAATGTGGCGCACGGGAGTCCAGCTATGTTGGCAGACTTAATGACCTCCTCCACCCTGATGGGTGGCAGCCCACTTGCAATACCTTACATCAGGCATGAAGAATATTGTATAAAAGCTAACAATTATATTAATAATGTATTTTTAAATCAGAACGTTAGGAAACTAAAGTGACTGCTCTTGCTCATATCAAAGTGTGACATAGAGCAAGTGACTCCCCATATATCAAAATGCAATTTGGCGCATGTCAGGTAGCTTTATTGACTCAATGTGTCATTGTACAGGAGCAACAGTGATTGAATTTTGAGTAAAATAAGTCATTGAAAAGCTGAGTGAAACAAAGCTTATCACTATGCCGAACAGGATTGTCGAGTAGGGCCCCACTCATGCCCATTTCTGGGTTCTGTCCTCATATGAATTACAGAGGCAAAACTTTCTGAGTACAGAAAATGCCTTCGCTCCAACACTCTATATTTTTACCCAACCGTATTGATTGGCCTGTAAGCTTGATGATGTAGTTGACACAGTCTGTGCTTGCCATCTTCCTTTTTAAGGCAGAAGTGCGGTCACAATGTTGACTTCAGTGAGCTCCAAAGATGGATGGGTAATGTGAAATCCACTGGAATCTGCATATTCTACTTTCTGCAGATGGTCTGTGAATCTGTGTAGTTACGCATGTGATGCATTTTTCACGGGACTGTGTGGTTTTGACGTAGATGTCTCCTGGCGCTTCAGTGCATGTATTGTACCATGAACTATATAAACAAAATAAAGATGCTATAGATGGAGAAAATTACTATTTTCATGAATAGTGCAGAAAGGATATAATTCTAAAGATGTAAATTTATAACTAAATTGCAAAAACCCCAGGGATCTTTTCCTGACACACAGTTATTGGAAACACGTCTGCTGGCTAATATTAAAAAAATAAATCTATAAAAAGCACAAATAGATTGAGGTCTTAGACCTTTATATGATTAAACATATTAGAGTGGATCAATAAAGTTATTCGTAGCCCTTTGAAGGGAGAATTGACGCATCTAACATTACTAGTTGCGAATCACATTTTTAACTCGGACTAGGTACTGGAAAATAATATTGTAGACAGTCTGGAGGCTGAAGAAAGTCCTTTTCTTGACTTTGACAGATCCATTTAACTCTGTTCTAAGGGAACGTGCAGGGGAGAATTAAGGCGATCTTACAAGAAAACAGTACTATCAGTCACACACTACATGCTAGATATCTCTGGGGAGCAAGGAGTTATGTTTCAGCAAAGATTTTCATTACAACTGAATGCAACAAAAGAGAAAGTGTTGTACCGCAGTCATTTTCTAAAAATCGAAGAGTGGTGCTCCTCATTAAAGATAAAACATCCGAGCGGAGATTAACTTTTAGAGAAAAGGTTGCATTATTAAATACGATGACATCCGGGGCAATTTTTTGAAAATGTTAAGCATAAGTCACTCCAAAACTGCCACAGATCCGAAAAAGCAGCAAACATCATAATTAGCCAAAAAGGTTACTCTCAGCCTGTAGAACATGGTGAAAAGGAAGTTACATACAATTCAAGCCAAATGAAACAACTAAAATTCAAATGTGTGACTTGATGGGTAATTATGTCATTTTTTTACTGAAAATACAAACCTGAGACTGGGAGATATGGGGACACCTATCCACGGAAAATGGGACTGAGGGATTCAGGTTTGGAGAATGGAGAGAGAGCATCCAGGGATATCAAGTCATAAAAGGTTGCGGAACTGACATATACCCTTCCTCAGGACATCATTGAATTGAACCTTAGTCCCACTCCCTTAATTGTCTCCCATTTACTTCTGCATGGCTAGGAGCAGAGCAAGCAGTTGAAATAACAGAAAGCAAACAAGGCTCTTAAAGCTCTGTTTACTTTTCATCCCTGCCCTTGTCTTCATGGTCCTCGCGACCATCAACAGGAAAGGCTGCGCAGAGCTAACAAAGTGCTAGCCATTTGTGAAAGCTGATACCCCATGATATCACTATTTCATTAGAGCCTCCAGCGAATCCGACTCCGAATAACACACAGCACTGCAAGGCCATACAATCAGCAAGAAGAGCTCTCTACAGAAAAAAACAAAAGTATGCTCTTAGGTCTCGGCTTGAAATGGCGACTATAGTGGCTTTGCCATGCTTGTTTCATCTGTCATGCAAACACAGGCATCAAGACACATGTGCATGAATGGTTGGCAGTCAGGGAATGGGTTTCCTCCTAAAGGAAACCCATTTAAAGATGGCTACCAATAGGAACTCATGCATCGTGACACCTGTATCATGATGGGTCAACATGAATGTGTCATGAAATGTGTGTACACCTTCCGTGAAATACAGAGGCCATTTTTAATTAACCTCTCTATCATGGAGGAAGACCCCGTTAGAACAAAAAATTAAATGTTTAAAAAAAGACAAAAATGTGGGCACATACAAAAATGGAAGCAAATGACCTGACATCACTTGGCAGTTGCCACACTCTAGTAAAAAAAAAAAATATGTCTATATATATATATATATATTTTTTTTTTTAAATTAACCTAATTCCAGCAGGATAGGGAGTGGGATGGGAAACATAAGGGAGTGGATCAGTTGCGAAAAAACACAGCATGCAGGCAGGTGGGATGGAGTCAAGAGTAAAAAGGGAAAGGGCAGTAGAACACATGCACTCGCAGCGAGTACACAAAAACCAAAAAAAAGAGTCCCTGTAGTATGCCTTGGAAGAATACAACTAATCAAATTCCAATTGAAAACTGTGAGAATGAAATACTCCTGGTACGTACAAACACAGAAATATGCAGTATAGCCAGTGAATCAAAACTAGATAACTGAGACAGAAAATAGAGCCATCTAATCTGGGCAAGGGTCTCTAGAAAAGGCCACTCCAAAAATATGTTATGTTTTAGAATTAATAGGTCTGCCTAAAAGACAGGTGTCTGGCTCTGAGACCTAACAAGTAACATACAATTAGGCATATAATACAATTCTGATGCCTGCAGAACAAATCAAGAGATCTGTGTCATCCTTGAAGGACACAGATCTTGTTTACTGGCAATTATTGTCTACAACGCTGGCACAGTTCCGATTAGGTAAGCTTTTATGACTCTTGGCTGTTGAATAAAGTACTTTGACTGACTGACTGACTGACAGGTGAGCATACAACAAAATTGGTATCATATTTGTCTGATGGTGGGTACAGCTCGCAAAAGAACAATTTCTCTTCACAAACCAGCATATTCACTAAACACTCCCCATATTCCTTGAAAAAGAGAAATAGGATAAGACAGAACTATGCCTTTTCACTTTGTTGCAGGCCACCATACCCCACCTGACTCCAGAGGAATCAATTTCCAATAAGAGGGTATGAATTCCAGTAAACACGTTTTAGGAAATTGTACACATTAAAAAAGCAGTTGTGTATCTTCCACTTTATTATCAAAAACATATCCTTGACTTGGGCACGTCTGATAAGCGTACCTTGATAAATCATTCCGTAAATGTAGGACAATGAAGTCATCTAGATATAGAGCTCATCCTTTCATTCATGTCCGAAAGGCAAAAAGTAAATTTTTGCATGCAAAGAGCTCACTTGACTTTGTGTTTGCGGCAGAAACAAGTTTCCAGGTGAACAAAAAGAGCAACACGTTCTGAGCTCCAATTATTGCTATATGAATTTCATAGGAACTTTAAAAACATTGTTCCATGATAAATAGATTTCATTGTTCTTTATGCCTTTTACACCATCAGTGTGTATTTACCTCCAACACATTGCTTCTCTTCTAGGTGGTCCAATCCAAAATCTAATAATCTTTGTAAAAGAGACATCATTTTTAGCTTAAGGCAGATGGTATCAAATCCCATCATATAGAAATAATACCAGATCAAATCCCTATTCAGTATTTGTCCCTTACCCAAATAGTGTGATATTTATTGAGGACCTAAAAATGTCAGTCAAAGATGCAGCAGAGGTGATTGATAGTTTTGGGCACAAGAGAGCTGTAACGTAACACTGTGTTATTTCTTGAGTACAACATTCATTCAATAAGGGGTACTTTCTGATAGATCTACTAATCAAAAGATACTTAACAAATTGGACCATCAAATTGCAGATTTTTACGATCTATCTTAAAAGTGAGGAGGGAGGATACATCTGATTGACAGAGTCAAATTGATCATGAGGCTTTGTCTCAAGTACCAGAGAGAATGTCCACTCACTTTATTCTGGGGATTTTAGCAGAAAGACTTTTAAAGAACTTAGACAGCAAACAGGAAATAAACAACATTAACACATATCTGCTCTACCTAGGACTGGAACCAGGAGTCTCCCACTTCTGATGTGCGCTGATGGCTGTGTTCTTATGTCAAGAACTGGGGTCAGCCTTCAAAGGCTGTTTGGCTGATGTTTTGTGCTAATGGACAATCTTGGTCTGTCCACCAACAAAAAAATTATTTTCTTTGGTCTGCGGTTTTCCACCACATAAGTCTAATCCTATTTTTGTCAGTGCCACTAAATTGCAGGGCGTTTCTACTTTTGCGTACTTGAGTATCCCATTTGATGAGATAAGTACTTGGAAACATCTGCTGAAGGCGAAATTTGTACAGCTAGGACAAAATACTGCATCACTGTTTTAGTTTGCCACAAAACTGGGGGTCATCACCTTTGGAGGCAATAATAAAATCTGTAAGGCCAGATGTATCTCGGTCAACTCTTACAGGGCAGGTATTTAGGGGCTTTGTGATTCTGCACAGCTGCAGATCGGTGAAAATAAATTCTTGTGTAGCCTACTCTTAGTACCTGGGAGCACACGGCCTCAATATCTCATGAGGAACTAGGCTTTCAATATCTGGGAGATTTCATAAAGACAGCTTCAACCCTGTTATGGCTCTTGGTCTGGTACAGGCTGGAAGCTTCATTTAGTCAAATAGTGAAATCCGATTGTTTGAACCTAGACAAAACTTGCAACATCAAATGGATGTCCCATGTGAAAGCCCAATTGTACTCAATTGAAAGGCCTGATCTCTCTGATAATCCACTCAATCTTAAACTATCTAGTAGAGCTTCAATTAAGGCTGAATTATTGGATCTCCTGGTAAGGGAAAGAGAAGTAGCCGAGCTCAGTAAAAGGATGGTGGAAGCATGCATTCCGCTAATCATGACTAATTGTATGAAACAATATTTGTACAATGTACTGTGGTATCAGAGGTATTATTTGGTAAGATTTTGATTCAACATGGCCCACTTACTAGTATCTTACCCTTCTGAGACCTACCACGATAGTGACCTTATTTCATGCCCTTGTAATTCGGGTTCACTTCAATCAAAATTAAACCTTTTCTTTTTTGTGACTTATACAGGGCCCTAGAAAGAACATTTTACTGCCCCTACTGAGCAATCTTAATATAAGAGCATGTAATACTGTTTACAGATTTATTGTAGGCGCAGTAAACTGTGCAAATTGGTGGACAAGTAATTGTAGTTGGATATTAACACCGGCTGTATACAATAATTAAGGTCGGCTTTACATATGGGTCACTGCTGATCTGTTTGCAATGGGAGGATCTGGTGGGTGCTTGCATTGCTTACTTAATATAAACTACATTATGAAATGAGAGTGCCTACGCCCCTAGTGCCAGTTGGCTTTTTTTGCAAATTCTGCACATTTTACCGATGAGTTGCCTCTGTCTTGATTGTTAGATGCTGCTAATTGCAGTTGTCGTTCGCACATTTGCACATGGTATAATGGTGAGATGTTGTTCACAACATTAGTTTCGACTATAATGACAAGGCAAGGAGATTTTAATATATGGAGATTTTAATACATGGAGATTTTAAGTTGTGATTTTAATGAATTTGTTTACAATGAATTTGTATATATTATTGTATGGATTTTTTAAACATGAATAAAGATCTCCCTGATCTGACATTGTTCATTTCTTTCTCTGGAGGGCTGGTACAGGATATGAAATACAAGATGAAAACACAGAAGATCTGGAATTTCACTCTCTCAACAACTGGAAAGCAATAAAGTAAGCCACTGAGTGGTCTGTTTTCTTAAGCTCTGCTCATCACACTGAATCTGAAGTGTTCATTACAGATGATTAGAGTACAACCTGATACAAATGGCCTACTGTTGGCTGATGCATTACATTTATTCTACTGACAAAATAGCCTTATTACCCTTTTATATTTAAAACGTATGAGCAGTACTGAAAACTCACATTCAGTAAAACACGCGGAAATACATGCACACTGCCTATGCTAGCTTCTTAGCTTGTCCCTAATAGGACCCATAAATTGTGCTATTTTTAAAAACCACAATCCTATTTCCAAGATATGGCCTAAATCTGCATCTTACTTAGGCAATGCCCAATCATTATGCTAGAAATGGTTATATGGCAAATGGAGGTGCCCTATGTCAATGTCTGTTGTCTACGGAAGGGTGCCACCATTTCAAGTCTGATACAAGTGGGTGTATACTTTAGAACCAGTTATGCATTCTAGGTGGATCGTCTTTTGAAACATATCCCTGCGTTCTGCGAATCTGGGAATGAGGTTCAACAAGAGCAGTGAAAGATAGACTTCCTTGAGTGAGATTTTGGGCTAAGTCTAATTGCTTACAAGTCAACATATAAGGTGACTTCTTTTGTGTAGGACTAGTGCTGTTTAGACCTGCGGCACAAAATAAAGGTATTTGCTTCCATTACTATCACACATGCTGATTAGATTGCAAATTGTGCTCTTTTTGCAGTTTTATATTTTCACAAACCGTTCTGAAGGCATTAAAACACTTTACAAGAACACCAATTACAGTACACAAGCAGTGGGAGCTACTACTTAACGGGGGTGACGGGACGGGGTGAAAATAAATAAAATCACTTACCTGCAGGCTGGCAGCTGCCTCTCGGTCCTCTTCGATAGTCGAATATAAGTCCTAGAAGGAGAAAACACACAGGCTCCCCTAGCCAATCACAACGCTGCTGTTACCAGCATATCAGTAGCATCATGATTGGTCAGAGCGCTGTGGTTCGGCGCTTGAACAGGGACTGGAACACTGTGCATATTCTCCACCCAAGCTGTGCAAAACAGCCTGGTGGAGAACATGCAAGTGAGCATGACTGTTTAGCCGGCCGAAGACGACCAGCATGACTGTCATGCGCACTTAGAGAGTGACTACCACTCCTCCCACTACTCTGGTCATCCCAGTGCGCACCTAAGCCAGCATGGAAAAAAAATAAAATGATAATAACATTGCGTTAATATCATTTTAATTTTCCTTTCTGAACTGCTCAAGGAGCAGTGGGGCGATGCTCCTCCGCCTTAGCTGAGGAGACGCCGCTGTACACAAGTTCACCTTCCTGTTTTGTTGTAGGCACGGGGAGATGAAGTGATTTGCCCAGCATCACAGGATGCCCCGGTTCTAGAGTCAGCATGTCTGGCTGTAAACACATCTTCTCTCCGTCATTGCAGGTAGTGATGACAGCGATTGGAAAATATATACTATATGCTAATAACACATGCAAGATGAGCACAAAAACTGTTCTCCAGTTTTTAATGCTGATGGGACACAATAAAACCCTAGGCACCTGGCCCAAACGTAATGTGATGCAGGGAGCATTACCCCTGTGTTTACCAATCGAGCCAACATGATGTAATTTGTTAGCTGTCCTTCGTTTCAGCATTTATTCTTGTACTACTCAAGCGCAGATTTCCTTTGCCACATGACCAGAAGGTACTGTGCTACATTAGCTTTCTTATTTAAGGTTTTCCTGAATACTTTCGCAAAGTCTATGCAGGAGTGTATAGGTCCTTGGGGTTGAAAGTAGGTTGTGGTCGTTTAAGGCAAGCAGTTAGTGATGTTTTTACTTTCAAAGAACAAAACATTAATGATACTGTTTACTCTAAATATTCCATGGAAAATTTCTTAAAGGCCCAATCCATTTGCATGAATAATTCATAAACTGTCCAATTAATAAAAAGGTTCGAATTGATTTAACCAGATAATGTTTCGAGTTCATATTCCCAATGCAACATCCAGGCCCTAAATGACAGCTTTGTATGTGTATACAAGATCACTGAAACTCAGTAGCGGTGGTGAAAACCATGATTAATAGTTACCACCCCAGGGCATTGGCAAAAAGGTTTCAAGTGAATAGAGCCAAAAGTTATGCATTCGAGGAGACAGTAGGAAGGTTATTAGTTCTTTGCACTCGATAAAGGGAGGTCAATAGGATTATTGAAACTATTAAGGGGGATGATGGTTCCTCAGTCACTGAGCCGCCCAATATTGTCAGAATATTTGAAAATTACTACAGGGTCTTATACTGGGAGGATAGACCATTAACATCAGCTCCCGCAGAAGGTTTACTGGAGAAGGGCAGTGGGGGTAGGGGGGTCAGGTAGATGCTATGATATGTTAGGCAATTTGTAGAGCGCATGGCTGTCCCAGCAAAGGGACGTCCCAGCGCTAAAATTCAGAGAAAAGGTGGATGTGAAACAACCAGGTCTTTACTGCCTTACTGAACACCAAGAGATTGGAGATGTTCCTAATAAAAAGAGGCAGCGTGACCCAGAGTGTAGGTGCTAACATTTTAAATGAACAGCCTCCGACTCAAGGTCTACGGAATCAGGCACCTGTATCAAGGGAAGATCCGCATAGCAAGGGTAGGAATATAGTAGTGCCCTAGGGTGCTGAGAATTATCGGGCCAGAGCCCGCCAGTATTTTATGTGAGACACAGAGTGCTTTGAACCGGATTCTTTGTTCAACAGGCAGCCATTTGAGTGGACGCAGCACACCAGGTGCCATGTGTATACATTTTGTGTGGCAATATAAGAAGACCAGATGGGCCCTCACATTTTTAGCTCTCCCGCATGAGGAGGGGAGGGGAGTTGGGGTGCCCCCAGTTTCTTGTTTTACTAATGGGAAGCGCTTTTACAGCTGATGGTGGTTCTTTTCTCAGCAGGGCGGGGTAGGAGGCATAGCTCAGGGCATCCTAATATCTACAAGTCAGCACTCTGGGATTAGCATGGGGATGTCTCTTGAGACAGGTTGAGCCAAGAAAGTGATGTTTAAGATCATGGTGGCAGCCTGGAGAGTTTGATGTTGGCCGTTAAAAGTTATAACTGGTACATCCTGCTTTGGAGCTCACCATTGGATCTGTAACTAAGGGGTGCATTCTGGCCTGTGTAAGCCGGGGGATCTTTTCTTATCCAGTCAAATGTGCTCATTCACTGACTTACAGCATGAGTTCGGGTTGGGGGTTAGAATTTATTTTTAATATTTACAGGTCATGGAGTTCCTGAACAAGACTAAGCAAGAAATAGTTTCAACGGAAAGAATTCCCCGTTTAGATTCAGTTCAGCTGCCGGGCAGTAAGATTGGTCAGATTTATAAAATTCTGGATACGGTTCCGTTTGATTTAGAAAAGTATGAGACAAGATGGGCAGGGAAGCTAGGGGAGAGGGAAATAGATTCACAGGCCTCAAAAGGGATTGGTATCAAAGTTCTCCTCTCATCTGGCATGCGAACACAAAATCATAAAACTATTTTCAGCCTCTATTACACACCCGCCGAGCTGATCAGCCGAAGCAAGAGGAAGGACAATAGGTGTCCTAGGTGTGGAGATGGCACGGCCGATATGGGCAATATGTTTTTCAGCTGTTGGAGGCTACAGCCATTTAAAGAGGATACAGAGGCATTTTGAAATCAGTTGTTCGGAAAAGAAATTCATACCGGCTATGAATCTGACAGAGAGCCAACATGAAATTAAAATTTCCCATAACAAAATAAGTGTTTGCGAAAAGGAATCTTTGTAGTATTACAGCAGGCAATTACACCTCATTGAGAGGAGCACTTGTAGAAGAAAGGATGAGAGAAATAATTAGGAGTTGCCTCCAAAGTCCTAATCAGGACAACACTTTAGGGTGCCAGCCTCCTGTCAATTTTACTTTATGCCAGAATTGGAGAGAATTGACCACGTCTGACCAGGAAATCGGTGGGTAATCTATCACAGTTAGAGTATTATATACAAAAAAACTTTCCCATCTTCAAAATGGCCACATTGCCATTTCACAGCCGCAATTTTTAGATACTTTAAAGTTCTTGCATCGTTTTGTAAATAGTGAGGCTGAATAGGCGAACTTGAGGAGGCAAATGGCATATCATACATTTTTATTAGGCCCGTAACTCCTTATTACTTGTGAAATTGTAATTTTGGCGTGGAACTAGCACTGTGTTTCTTTTAAACTCTGAAAATAGGTGCAATTAAATTTTAGAATGCTCATAATTTGTACTTATTGTGAAAGTTTGCCTTTTTTGCATAATAAGCACTTTAAAACTTTTAGCACTTTTGTAATTCCCTTCAACTGTTATAAATGAAAAATCATAGTGCACTTCCACAGAACATGTTTACAAAGTAACACATTTGTTGGTCTCCCTGTATGAGAAAAAAATTATAAAATTAGGTCCGCTGTTGTTGGAATTTGATGTACACAGTAATGGCATAGCAGGTATATCAATGCTGTTTTAAGGCACATTTGCACCGAACTTGTTTACAAATTGACTCTCTTGCTGTTTGCACTGTTTTACGCTGAGGGTTCAGTTGCTACCATTAACATTTGGCGAAATATTGGTATTTTATGGATTGATAAGTAGTACAGTGGCTTTAGCTGATTGGGTTGTTGTATTTGGTTTAATTAACTGATCACTAAACCAGTAGCCGTCCGTGTAGGGAGTGCTGCTGGGGGCTGACGTGGGACGGGGAGGGGCAGGGTGGGGGGTAATATTGTTGCGTGCGCTGCATCGCCAAATGCGATGCATCGCACTCAACAAAATTAGTTACATTTATTTATATGTTTACTTACCTCTAATCGGCCGTAATTCGTAGTTTACCACCCCCTACCCTGTCCCTTCCCCGCCCCACATCAGCACCCACCAGCACTCCCACCACAGGCCGCTACTGCAGTAAACTCATTCCTTCATTCTGTTTCTGGGAAATTACTTTGAATACTGTAAGACAGTAGTCTTCAAAATGAAACTGTGCCAGTAGGTGTCCAGAAGGTTTAACACTGTGGCAAGAGGTGGACTGAAGCCTTCCCTGCCACTTCAATAGTATCTCTGAAGCCAAATAGCATCGCTTGAAATGCTAAATGTTCACAAGAGAAAAAAAAGGTGAAGATGAACATCATTTTTTGTAAAAACGTCATTATTGAAATATGCCCACTGTCTCTCTCTCAAAGTTCCCTTGACATTCTACCTCCCTCATGTACGAAATATTTATAATTTTACTATCGTTCTATAGCTACTAAAGAATATAAAATATATACACATCAGTTATCAAAATAGTTAAAAATATAAAGAAGATTATAAAGGTATCCTTAAAGTTTAGAAGTAATAGAACAAAAGCTCTGTCATGATAAATTCATCCCAAAAGTGTTACAGTATTACAACAATAAAATAATATTTTTAGTTTCATACACTGGAAAAAAATAACATAACAAAGATTTCTACGAATATGCTCCATCTATTTGCACATGTAATGAATGGTTCATTTGCAGCATTTTACTTGTAAAGTGCATGTTGTGATTACAAAAAAGGCCTCTTAATATCGTTATTGCAATTTTGCTCAAAGATTATACCCTAAAACGCCACCACGATGTGTTAGCTTGTTTGCAATATTTAACATTGTAGCTGTTAATATAATATTTGTGGGAAAGTATTACGTAACCAACGATATCTCTATATAAATGAGCCTCGCACTCTATACATTCAGAACTCAATCACTCGAATCATGAAAGTGAAACCTATTGGGCCACAGAAAATATTTTAAATTTAAAAGGACACGGTAGGTCCTTTGAACCTAGGTTTTTGATGCCTGATCGCGCTCGCTTTCTTTGCTAGATTTGAATGAGGTGGTTAGAGTGGGTTTCTGAACCCCCTGAGTAATACACTGTCCTCTGAATTGAATTGTGGTCATCACGAGTGAGTGCATATACATTTTGACTGAATTTCTATTGAGGTGTACTGAACAATCATTGATTAATCTATGACGAAGTTACAAATAGAATGCAAAATTGATTCTTGTTGTTTTCATGAGGTGGGTCCTTTGCGTTCGAATCCTGCCTTAAGAGATATATGGTCGCTTGGCTTCGGTTACTTATAGGAATCTGACACATTACTGTTAGATTTACATAATAACAGCCTAAAGGATACTGAGCCACAGACATTTTTTCCAAAGACATAATATGCAGCTGTAATATGTGGAGCAGTTACAATTTTTAGCGTCTGTATGAAAAGTACTTTTTTTTAGGTATTCCCCTTTCAGTTGGGATTATTTTTCCATATATTGTTAGGAATTAAATGGCCTACCTTACAGACTGACATCATGTTAACAATGGTCTGAGCCCGTAGGTTAGTAGATTCATATTCAATCGCTCATCTTCTATCCTGCCCTGTTCTTGACTGGTTGTAATTAATTTAATTTCTAGTACTAACCATAATCCCAAGCACTATCATTGTGCAAGAAGTAAAATGATTATGTTTATAAAACACAACTTTGTACGCACTTGTATTTTCTGGTATCACTATAATACTATATGAATCTTTGTAACTGTATTTTACATTTATCAGTATATAATTGTATGAACTTGGTAAGGTACTACTGTAATATTCTATTCATGTTTTGATATGGGGTTCCAATTAAACATTTTCGCCTAAGCATTAAAAACGAGGCATAGGGGCTATGAATACTTACATTTTATTTTTTATGTTCCTTAAGCAGTGCAGCTAATTTGTTTGGGTTAGTAGTGTTTCTCGTGATGATGGTCCCAGTGGCGTAACGAACCTTGAGGGGGCCCCCGTGCAGGGTTTGTGAAGGGGCCCCCTCCAGACTCCGTCTAGAGCTCCCAGGAAGAAGTGCGGTGCTGAGGGGCCCCCTGGAGGGTGAGGGCCCCCCGCACCGCGGGGGCTGCAGGGGCCTGTGTTACGCCCCTGGATGGTCCATCAAAACTGATGCATTTGATTAATGCGTCAACACTTTTCCAACAATTTGATGAATGTATATGAACCATTGTTCTCATCTTCTTCTCAATAAAATGTATATATGGACTCAAGGATGTTTGTATGTCTCTGTTTGTTGTCTATGTATGATATCTCTGGCTGTCCATTGTGTTTCGGGTGCAACCCACATTTGTCCATATTAAATGAAATAAATCATGCATATTTTTGAGAAGCATTGTATCAGAAGAAATTATTGATTCCTACACCTATACCATGTACTCCTTCATTGCGTACTACAAATAATGTATGTATTGGTTGAAACAAGACTTTCACTGTTTCCTTTGTGGTTAGCTTAACCTAAGTCAAGTTGAGTCCATCTATCTGCACATTCTTTGACTTTCTGATGAGCAACTGCTGTGTTTGTGTGGGGAAATCACATTAGGTGCCGGTATCTGTATATTGTCATTATCGCCTATACACATCAATTACAGAAACTCACACTCTCTAGGAATTTGGAAATATTTCTTGCTTAGAATTGAGTGAATGATCTCTGTTCTCTCTCCTGCATCTAGCGTTCTTAGTCAATCTGTTAATTTCATCTCCACCAGGAACACATTGAGGAGGTCTTCAGTAGGCATCCACAGTCTACAGGCTAAAACGGGCTCATATAGAGTTGTCTAAATTAATATTGCGAATCGATAATTTATCTTAAAAGCAAATATATTAGCACCAATTTTTTTTTAACTATCATGTGCATTGGTTTTTGTACGTAATAATGTGGTATTGCCACATTTGTAAAGGGTAACAACCAATTTCCGACATGCCCAAGGAGAAAATTCCTGTGGTTCAGAACCATAGTTTTTTATTTTTCAGAAACACACCTCTGCTTTCAGGGTTTGACTATGAAAAAGAAAAAAGGATGTCGGGTGGACCAATAAATACATGGTCACCAGCTCTACATTCATTTTTGGCAAAAGTGCATCTGCCTTACCTTCAAATCCTCTTTCTTCAAGGAGGCAGGGATCTCTAAATGGGATGAGCAGCCGTCTGGAGGGGTAGGAGGCAAGGGTCCCTACTAACTAATCAGGATGGTTTGTAGTTTATCCGGCAGGGTCCAAATAACCCTCAAGATTATATTATGGTCTTCACATGTGGCTTTAAAGTCCAAGAAGCAGGTTTATCAATGAGTTGTGTCATCATTGCTAGCAGGCGGAAGGGCGACTAAACTACTAAGTCAGATTTAACCAGCAACGCAACGCTACTTTGAGTGAGGCCGTGTGGCTTGATAAATCTAAAGAAACGCAACGCAGCGCACATTGTTGTGTTGTTACTTTGCCCCAGGGATGCGTTCTTTGGATGTAGCCTGGCTGATCCCATATATCCACCCATGGTTTTGGCGCATCCCTAGTTTTACCATTACTACTAAACTTGGGAATCCATCAAAATGCTACACTTTCCGAAGTGAGGTATAACGAGTACAAACATTTGTATTTCTCCCCGGTTTTACCTCTTCCTTTGTGTGCTGCTTTCTACAGCAGACATAGAAAGAGGAATATGCCTCAAAAGATTATTTTTGTGCAGGAAGATACCTCTTCCTGCACAAAAACAATGCTTTCTGCAATGTAGGCACCCTTGCACCACGGCACAAGGGTGTCTGCATTGGTGCTGGGCAGCACATTGTGAGCCAGCACAAGAAATGGACAGGAATGCACTGTATCATATTAAATACAGCACATCCCTGCCCTTTCACGCAACTCAGCAAGCCACCGTGTTGCACTGCGCTGTGTGCAATATTGGGCAATCTGCCCCCAGGTGAGCAGCACTCAGGCAAGTGACAACTGGGCCACATTTGGTGCCTGGTTGGCTACAATGACACCCTTTATGGGTGGGGGACAGGTGGGGCATAGGCGGGACTAGGCAGGGTATAACATATTCTGGTTTTAATGTAAACACTGCAGGTCAGAAGTACATACTTTATAGTTTTGAATGGAGATTTTGGAAAAAGCAACTTTTAACTAATTAAAAATGGTGAGAAATGTTAATCTTTTTTTTACATCGCTAAACATGCTGTCAGCTTTTCATGATTAATTGAATGAACAAATACGGTGCTCGCTTATTTGTATTGGAGGATTAGAAACACAATGGTCTGCTCACTGTTCCGGTCCAAGCACAAAATAATTAAAAAGGATACGTTTTGGTAATTAACTGCAAAAGCCATAAGGTTTTTTCTTGAATGCATCAGCATTCATCAAAACCTCTTTTTCAGCGTTTTTCATGTATATGTGGTTCTACTAGAAGAGACTGGATTGAATTTGCTGAAGATTTTAGATAACAAAATTGGAATTAAGGTAAGACACTTTGAGCTTTGGAGAACAGAAATGTGTGGGCTTAAACATTTTGGGTCATAAATATTTTTGAAGGGACAAAACAAGCAAGTGTGCAAATCTGCTTCCTGGCAGTGAAAACTGTGTCCATTTTCATAGTAGGCATCTACCAAATATATTGCAAATTGTATGAAACTGTGACTGGTACATGCCATAGCTCAAATTTACAGCCACGTTTTCACTACTGATCGCCAGTTAGGGTAGAAGTCGTCAATAAAGAGGTTCATTACAGACCATGCAACACAATAGTAAAACCATGCTGGTGTAGGAGAACCCTAACTCAGTATCTCAATGCCTGCTAAATTAGTACAATTCTGAATGTAAACTGCTGGACACATTGTCAGTATCATGTCACCTAATGTACCACTGTGGCATGCCACTTCCATCACATTGAGCAAATGGCCTCCCAGGATTAGTATAATACAGGAAAGACCTCACAAGGTAAGGATACATGCATTAGTTCCATGTACATGTTGCTACACCATCTTCAAGCTTTTACCTGTTCTAATCAGGTGCTTCACTACATTTGTGCACAGTGACAACCACTCAGCTTGCCCGGGTTGCAATGATAAGGCCTACCCTCCATGTTCAATAGGGTACCAACTCTCTTTCAGCCCTCAGTTAGTGTCTCTGCAATTCCAGGGCTTTAGTAATACTTCACTAAAAGGTCAATTGGCAATAGCACATGTATGCAGATGCCAGAGATCATTACTGTTTTGTTCAAAGTTAGAAGCGAGGAAGGCACAACAGCCAGGACAAAGTTCCAATGGCCTACTTTTGAAAGAACCAAGTTGCTCAGGGCTTGTTAGCCGTTTGGTCTGCGTGATAATTCATGTAGAAGTTGAGCACAATTCCAGAGGTTCAACAGGGAAGCCATATCTAGGAAAAGTAATAGTTGTTGAGTTTGGTAATCCATTCCTTATTGATTCTGTGGTAGTGAAGGCTCCATTCTCTCAGAGTTAAGTTTCAGCAGATAAGAAGACATCCAATTGTTAGGTCTGGTGATGACCTTTTCATTTTACTAAAAGTATATGTGACATGCTTACATATAGGGTCTTTCAGCTAGTACTCTTCATCCATTGGTCTGTTGTGTCATTTACATTTTTTTTTTGCCTACTACAGCAGACAGCATGAGGCAGGGGACCAGCCAACATCAACAATTGCTCTTTCACAATCTGCACATCCACACACAAAGTAGTTCCCTTCAGTATCAGGGACTACTATGCCAATGTCCACCTTTTGAGACCAAGAATTTTGTTTGTTTTTAATCAATTATTTATATTGACAAAGGCCAGGCAGCTCCCACCAATGAAGGTTTGCAAACGTCATGACGAAACAAATGAAGGATTGACATACCAAAAAGGTGGTGGACAATGCCACACCTATTGGCTGGCCAATGTCTGTTGATTTTTTGTAAACTGGACTTTGTGAATGCCACATCTTGATTTGTTGAGATTGTCAGGCAGATCTGTGTGGCTTGGCTACCAAAGTGACTATGATTCAGATCTTCTTACTGATAACAGAAAGCTAGATCCCTTACAAGTTCCTGAAACTCATACTTCTTAAATATATAATCTCATAATTTTCCTTTTACATAAACAACATAACAATCACGACACACACTTCTCTGCCGACGGAGGAAGCACATTTAATTCTAAGGAAAGGAAACAATCTTAGTTTCCTCCTTTACACACATCTATTAATGTAAATCTATATAAGAAATGTTCCAATAAGTTTTAAACCAGATTCTGGGGACTCTTCCCAGACAAGCAAGGTGTTTGATAGGCAAATCATTTGACAGTTGGTTATCGTTTTGCCCGATGGAATACTGGTTGGCCTGTCCATCAAGGTGGCAGATTATTTATGCTGCTGCTTCATGGACATCTGAGCTGCTTTTCAACATAGTTGACCAAAGCATTCTGTGGGCTAGATTTAGGACTTTCAATATTTCCTCAGGTCTCCTGGAATGCAATTATTTATGAACTATAGGAAGGAACTTTGGCTCAAGTGGAGTGCAGAGGGAAGCTCTCCTCTCGAATTGTAATAGAGAATTGTTAAAGCAGGTTTGCATTCTGGCCCATATGCTTTGTAGCCTATTTTTGGCCAATCTACACAAGACCATGACAAACACAAAATCCTTTTCTCTGAGGATAGGTAAAACTCATCTCTTGCATTCTTCTGATCATCTGGTGGTTATTGATTATAATTAAGACTCCCACTTTTCTTTTTTTACTTATTTTTACAGATAAATATAGACAGAAAAACATTGAATACTCGTCTGTATTTATTTTTTATATATGGAAAAAAATGGAAAATAGGTCTTTCTTTTGACAGTGATTTTTATTTCTTTCAAGCATGATCTCCAGGCTAATATCTGTGCAGAATGACATATAGGGAAGTAAAAAAAAGGGGCACGTTGTCCTAATGAAGCTTTAAACAGATGTAGAGGTGAAGAAATTTGTACTGAAATGCTAATGTCATACGTGTATTACACATGACTTGGTGATTATATAGCTTTGTATCACAATAAAATCCATCAGGCATTCCATTGCAAGTGTACCTTTCTCAGTTAAATAAATGTAGAAATAGTTTCAAGTTCATTTTTTACCAAACACAAAATAAATATAGATAAATAAAAATGTACAGATGGAAATGTGTAAAAAATTAAATAACATAATTCAAGGTAGTCCTAAATATATTCCAATACGCCTTCAACAAAAGCTATCAGCAGTTAGTGATTACTGTAATAGTTTTAGATTGTCTTTTATTTAAAGAGTAGTGAAATGCTTGAGCCCAAGAAGAAAAATATAAATATAGAAGTAGGAAGAAAACAAATGAATGGCTATTAGTATTTGAAATGAAATATATGAATGCCAGTGTCACAACTGCATTAGTTTTAAAAGTTATTCTTTTTTATTTATGTCTCAAAATGTGAGTTAAGTCTTAAAACGTTGTGACATACAGTATCACAATAAACTGTAATGTGTTTGCTACTCTCATTTAAAGTTTTTTAAAATGCTCCCTTGATAATAAAAGAAACAATATTAAAGCAGATTCTCTAAGAAACTGTGTATCTTATTGTCACCATGTGAACCATTGGTCTTATAATGTCTGTAATGTCAAATCAGTATTTTGCCTCCTAGCTTCACCTGTTCCATCCTAGTCATCATGCAAGCTTCAAAAGACAACAGTATCCCTCTAGTCTAGTTGATGGGACAGTAGTACCAACACCTCGTTGAAGCCATTTTATTGCGTCGAAGAGAGAAACACCCTCTAGAGAGTGCCAGAAGCAGATTAAAAGTGGAATATGTTATTCATAATCAAGGGCTGTTACAACTACCTGTACAAGCAAGCTGTTTGTGTATATACAATACGCCATGTTTATTTTTATTTTCTTGTGCATGCCAATTTACTGCTGGGCCTACCCACATCAAGATTACCGGGTTGACAGTTGATATAACAACCCAGAGCAAATTGAAGCCCTTCAGTCTGCAGTGCACTTTGGCAGCTTATTGTTATAATCCTATTATTGCTTGAAAGAAAACTGTTAACAGAGTCAAGACAAGAGATTGAGTTGGGCCTTGGTGGTAGGAAAGTAGTAAGTGACCCAAGTAACATGTGCAGTTAAGGACTGAGTTACCAGCTTGACACACAGGGCTGGTAGTGAACTGCAGGAAGCGTTCCAATGCAGCTGTAAGCACAGACCTTGGCTCCACCACCTCCTCCCCGACAGTTGAATCCGCATGCATCCTTAGTTGCTCTCCTGATGCTAGCTTTCTGAGTGAGCGCAATTTTGCCATCCCTGGGACATCATCCATCCATTGCAATAAGCAACGCCAACGAGGCACAATGGGACTGTTAATCAGCAAGGATCAAAGCAAGATTTGGCCACTTTACTCCAAATCCTTACTAAGTCGCCGACCTACACTTCCTACATTTTTCAGAAGCAAAATATAAGGGTCAGTCCCCTGAACGCAATTAACTCTATCAGTTTAGAATGCCTTTATATTCTGCGTGTTGCAGACTTGGAATGTATTTGATTACTTGGAATTATTAACTTTGAATTAAACTAAAGCATGATAATGCCTAAGCCATACGACATTTACATTAAAGCTGAAAATAAATTATGTGTAGTTATAGATAGATTAGGTTTTAGTTACTTTGGAGATTCATGGGGAGAAGCATTTTTTTGTGTAAAAAAAAAAAAGCTTTATCCACCTCAGCTCTGGACATTTTTGGGTTGATTCATCAAGTGGGGGAGGAGAAAATAATTCTGTTCAGACAGAACTAAAGGTTAAAATATAGTGCTATCTGGACAGTTGGCAGAAAAGTTATGTGTTGGGAGCTACCCTTTCTGTCAGGAAAAGGACTGGGTCAATAACTAAGAAAAAACAGATTGCCTTTTCCTGAATGTTGTACCTTTCTAGGTGTGCCTCTTCCACTGGAGGTGGCCACCTCTGTATTAACCGGAATTGTGCAATCTTATCTAGGTTACCAAATTTACAACATAGGTTGTCAATCTTCCAATGTCATAAGGGACCATGTATGAAGCATAGATTTGTTAAAAAATATAATTCATTTATTCAAGATAAAGTTTTTGTTTAAAAAGTCATAGTGTTACAAAACTGTTGCATTAAAAACCGTTCCACGATATATGTTCAATGTATATAGACAATAT
Source organism: Lissotriton vulgaris (assembly GCF_964263255.1). Lineage (NCBI taxonomy): Eukaryota > Metazoa > Chordata > Amphibia > Caudata > Salamandridae > Lissotriton > Lissotriton vulgaris. Next base: position 1,478,782,491 of record NC_141685.1, read on the forward strand.
TACTAGCACATTTAAAAGACAATATCTAATGAATTTTTAAAAAAATTTCTTATACAACATAATTTTCAAAAGCATATTCATAAAAAACACAAATGTTAGGAACAAAACTGTCGACGCGGCGTTTCGGTGCCCCTGATGTTCTTGCACCTTCTTCAGGACTTGTTCCCTGATTGGTCACATCTACAAAGACATATATCACAATATATTTCATTAGGTCCCGTCTTCTATTATCAGTTACATCTTCTATTATCAGTTGCATTTATTCATTACATCATTTGGTAAATCTAACATTTGGTAACCTATATAGTCTTTTCTGCACACCCCAACTTGAGATTTGTTACAACTCTGTTGGTATACTTATTCCATTTATCTGTAAATTTAGAAGCTTCTAGGCTGTGTTTTCTCGCCCACAAGGATAGATGACTAACTCGGTCTTTTATTTACTCTACTGCACATTCTTACAGATGTATCTCGCTGACGGTCAATTAATACCAGTCGTCTGGTTCTAGAGTACGACTCTTTCCACTCTAGTTTTGTTGGTCACTACTTTAGTTATTATTGACTTACCCAGGTTGTGTTCCCTGGGCCCTTTTGATCATATGAGTCTGTTTAACATCTGCTCATATCCTCTTTCCCTTCTTTTAATATGGGACTTCTTCTCAATCAGTTTTTTGGATGTTCTGTAGAGACTGTGGAAATTTAACCACTTCAGTACTGTCAAGTAAAAAGAAAACTGTTATATATCTTCACTTCTTTATGGCTACCTCCTATTCGATTTTAGAAGTAGGTCTAGATGATCCTCACCGGTTTTTATTTCCACTTGTTACTTTATGTTTCAGGAGGATGCCTCTGGGAGCTCCCTTTCTTATTGGTTGGATACTTCCCGCCCCTGCTCCGTCTGAGGATAGGATAATCTTTGTTAGTGTGTCTCTATTATTCATATATTTCATATAAAATTGTTCCTTTCCTGTTATTTCTTACCTTATTGGATCTTTAGAGTTACTCTTAGTTTACTTCACTCAGGTGGCTGATGATCTTTGGATAGATGCCTTTTAACTTGGCTTGAGTTTGGGGTGTGCAGAAAAGACTATATAGGTTACCAAATGTTAGATTTACCAAATGATGTAATGAATAAATGCAACTGATAATAGAAGATGTAACTGATAATAGAAGACGGGACCTAATGAAATATATTGTGATATATGTCTTTGTAGATGTGACCAATCAGGGAACAAGTCCTGAAGAAGGTGCAAGAACATCAGGGGCACCGAAACGCCGCGTCGACAGTTTTGTTCCTAACATTTGTGTTTTTTATGAATATGCTTTTGAAAATTATGTTGTATAAGAAATTTTTTTAAAAATTCATTAGATATTGTCTTTTAAATGTGCTAGTAATATTGTCTATATACATTGAACATATATCGTGGAACGGTTTTTAATGCAACAGTTTTGTAACACTATGACTTTTTAAACAAAAACTTTATCTTGAATAAATGAATTATATTTTTTAACAAATCTATGCTTCATACATGGTCCCTTATGACATTGGAAGATTGACAACCTATGTTGTAAATTTGGTAACCTAGATAAGATTGCACAATTCCGGTTAATACAGAGGTGGCCACCTCCAGTGGAAGAGGCACACCTAGAAAGGTACAACATTCAGGAAAAGGCAATCTGTTTTTTCTTAGTTATTGACCCAGTCCTTTTCCTGACAGAAAGGGTAGCTCCCAACACATAACTTTTCTGATAACATAGTACAGTTTTTTAACTGGGGAGTTGTGTTCTCTCTTTACCTCACAAAAAAAGTGAGTTGTGATTTATCACACGGTGGTTCATAATTAATGCAATGGACGCCTTTAAAGTATTCAGTTTCTCAGATGATCAATTTAATAAATTAGTTAATTGTCCCGACAAAAGTGTAAACACAATAACAGCAAACAATACTGACTTAGAACAGTGGAAGGAACTCTGGAATTACAAGAAAAAAATTATTAGAACTGAATTACATTCAGATTTTCTAATACAATACTGCAAGAAGGGGATGATACCGAAGGGGTTACAAGTTAAGAATGAACCCAGTCTGTTCACTAAGAATGAAAAATTTTTAGAAACCTGGACGTTTATAGCCAACAGGTGCAGTAGAGATTGGCTCTTGCTAATTATAGAGACCGCACAAGCCACCTTGATTATAGAAAGAATTGAATTAGATGAGATGGAAAAAAAGTTAAAAGAGAACACCTCAGTAGAGGATGCAAAACAAAAATTGGAGGAGATCCAAAGAGACCTTGACGGGTATAAGGATTACCTAATAAATAAAAAGAGTAACAAGTTTAAAAAAGATCTAAACCAATATAAACAGGAGTTAGTATACCCCTACATACAAAAAGATTATTTTGATAGACCTAGGGAAGACAGAGCAAACAGAGGTAATTGGCAAACCAACAAACGCCAGGGCCCTAGACGGGGGGTAACCTTCTCTGACACTTCGTACACGAGCAGTGATTCGGAGAATGAACTAACCACAGGGAATCAAACAGACCCAGAGAGAGATCGACCTAATAAACAAACAAAAGACAGTCTAGTTTTTTTAGACAGACACAGGGGAAATCAAAACCAAAACCCAACCCCGAGAGGAAGGGGGAGAGGGAGAGGCAATTACCAGAGCAACCAGGGCCAACAACGTCCCTATATGAAAACGAGAAGCCAAAAGACATGGGACTAGAACATGATACAAAAGCCCCAATAATAAATTTAGCAAAAAGAGAAATGACCAGGGAAGAAATTAGTCTATTAGAAAAAGGATTAGGCTATGCCATAGCAGGACCACCAGACAGATTCACCTTGGAAAGGGACTTTCAACAACTAATAAGAAAAATCAGATTACACAAATACTTTGAGGATAAGGAAAGAATGCCTACAGATAACAAGTCAGGCTTACGCCCCAAATCACTGTGGACTCCATCGAGTTCCATGGTTAATAAAAATGTAGATACTTTTGAAAGGGTTATAACAAGAGGACTCGAAGAAATATTAGATCAGAGAATGTGGATTAAGAATAATCTAAAACTGGAAGAAAAGAAGGCTTTGAACAATCTAGAGAAAGATGATAGCATCACCATCAAACCCGGGGATAAGGGGGGGAGTATAGTAATATTAGAAACAATAGATTATGAGAAGAGGATGCATTATCTCCTAGATAATCCAAATCATTACACAAGATCCAATATGATAGAATGGCAGAACTTAGGGAAACGGATAAAAAGCTTACTCCTACTAGCTAGAGAAGACGGTATAATCAATCACGAGGAATTCAATTTCCTCAACAATGAAAACCCAACGATCCCCGCGATCTACGGGTTACCAAAAGTGCATAAGGACATCAATAACCCACCCATGAGACCCATTGTCTCTAGTCTAAACTCTCTGACAGAACCACTAAGTCAATACGTGGATAAGTTTATTCAACCTTTGGTAACCATACAACCAGCATACATTAAGGATACAACAGAAATGATCAAAAAAGTTGAAGGAATGACATTTAACCCCAACAATCAGTGGATGGTGACGCTTGATATAGAAGCGCTCTATACAAATATCCCCCAAAATGACACCATCAAAGTAATCCAAAAGTTACTGCTGAATGGGGAGGAAGAACTATCAGAGCACTCTACATTCATAATAGATTGTTTAGAACTTATCCTTAAAAATAATATCTTTTTATTCAAAGAAAACATGTACAAACAAACGAAGGGGACCAGCATGGGAGCCACCTGTGCTCCCAGCCTGGCGTGTCTATACGTGGCGGACTTTGAGACAAAACATATATTCAACCCCATGGCGCCATTTTTTGAAAATATCCATAAATGGTCAAGATTTATTGATGATATTTTTTTCATTTGGCAAGGAAACATAGAGGAACTAATGGAATTCATCACTTGGCTAAACCTGGGTGATGAAAACCTAAATTTCACCTCAACGTACAGTAACGAAGAGTGTGACTTTTTAGACATTAAAATAAAAAACATGGAAGGGTTCTTAGGAGTAGAACTCTTTACAAAACCGACGGACCGCAATACAATGCTCCATTTTAACAGCTACCACCCGGCCACCCAAAAAAATAACATACCATTTGGGCAATTCCTAAGGGTCCGCCGAAACTGTACCACCATAAAAGAGTATGATAGACATGCAAATACCCTAAAGAAAAAGTTTGCTGATAGGGGTTACCCGAAGAAAATGATCAAACAAGCCTATAAACGTGCAAAATATTATAACAGGGAAAGTTTATTTGAACCAAAAATCAGATCAAGTAATGAAACAAAACCTATTGTATTCATTACGAATTTTTCTTGTGTATCCAATAAATTGAAAAACTGTATCAACAGCAATTGGAAGCTGCTAAATGATCCAGGTGATACACCAATCCCTAAACCAATATTTGCGTTCAGGAGGAACCGCACAATAAGAAACTGTCTAGTTAAAACGTACCCTGATAAAATGAAAAGGAACTCCATTAGAACCTTGGATGGTTCAAATCCAACAGGTAATTATGCCTGTAGTAACTGTAAAAACTGTCCATCTATAATACCAGGTCCAAGTATTACCATAGGTAAAATAACACATACATGCAAGGAACTGTTTAACTGCAGGACAAATAATGTTATATATTTGATCAATTGCCCATGTGGTAAAGTATATATAGGAGAAACACAACGAGAAATCAGGACAAGAATAACAGAACACAAGTCAGCCGTCCGGACTAAAAAACTGACAGCGCCCCTGGTAGCCCACTGGATAGAAATGGGCCACACAGTGGAAGACATACGGTGGTGTGTGATAGAACAAGTCAGGATAAATAAGAGAGGAGGAGACTTAACCAAAAAACGAAAACAAAGAGAACAATACTATATGTCCAAATTTAACTCCCATAAAATAGGTCTAAATAACAAAGAAGACTGGGAAAGAATATTGTAGAAAAATTATGTACCAAAACCAAAAATTAAGAGAACCTAAAAATCCCAGTAGGTAGGGCAACAGGTAAGGGATATGGCAGAGATGAAAATCCGAAGCATCAGTGCAAATATTAAGGCTTAGAAACCTTCTGAAACATGGGACAAAACGGAATAATAGGCTCTATCACCATAGGTGTAATGTCGAATATCCAAATGGCAATACTATAACTAAACTGGTTACAATAAGTTTTTTTTCATAAAAGCTTCTTATAAGTTTGTATATGATGCCATAAAACATTCCAATCGAAAAAATGTGTTTAAAATAACAATACCTAATGTTATATAGAGTATAAACCCGAGCCCGCTAAGAATATAGGGTTCAGTTACTAAAATAAGTCTCCCGATGCAAAATGGCGCTCGCGGAATTAGAGTAATTCGATCTAATTAAACCCAGTGAGAAATAAACGGGTTAAGAATGGTTGCTCGCGACAATAGAAAAAAGAACCAGCGACGACCTGTTAGGAAACAAAAACCCAGAACATTTTAGCAGGATACCAGAGACCCGAGATCTAAACCACGAAGGGGTCGAGTAAATAATAAATGGTTTCCCAATCCAAAATGGCGCTCGCGAAAGGAGCGTGATTCGATCGGGTGACACCGAGGGAGGTACAATACTTGTGTAGGAAGGTTGTTCGCTTAAACAGGGAAAAGAACCAGCGACGACCTAGTAAGAAACACGGCATATCTATAAATAATAGAAAGAAATTTATTGCTATTAGAAATAAACAGCATAGGAACCGAACAAAGTCCCATTAATAGGTCGAAAGAGGCAGACATGAATGAAAATGGTAAACAACGCTGAGAGATCGAATAGGAATGAGAGCAGTATAAAATAGTAATAAACAAACAGAACTCAATCCCACTACAAGATGGCGGCCACAATCGGGTCACCATGCTTTAACACCCACAAACAGCAACCAGGTGTGAGGGATAAGACAGATAATGAACCAATCAGTGATGGTATAAATACCAGACAGGAGTCAGTCTCATTAGATCGAGAACACTCTCAAGAGGCAAGGAGGACGCCACGCAGTTCAGCTCCCTTCAGCGAGTAAGTAAAGACAGGGTTATGGGAAGGCTATTAGGAGAAGTAAGTCTCTTTTAAAAGAAATAGACAATTTCTGACTTAGCCTTAATATTCACCCCCCTTTTTTAGAAACTCAAGCCAAGTTAAAAGGCATCTATCCAAAGATCATCAGCCACCTGAGTGAAGTAAACTAAGAGTAACTCTAAAGATCCAATAAGGTAAGAAATAACAGGAAAGGAACAATTTTATATGAAATATATGAATAATAGAGACACACTAACAAAGATTATCCTATCCTCAGACGGAGCAGGGGCGGGAAGTATCCAACCAATAAGAAAGGGAGCTCCCAGAGGCATCCTCCTGAAACATAAAGTAACAAGTGGAAATAAAAACCGGTGAGGATCATCTAGACCTACTTCTAAAATCGAATAGGAGGTAGCCATAAAGAAGTGAAGATATATAACAGTTTTCTTTTTACTTGACAGTACTGAAGTGGTTAAATTTCCACAGTCTCTACAGAACATCCAAAAAACTGATTGAGAAGAAGTCCCATATTAAAAGAAGGGAAAGAGGATATGAGCAGATGTTAAACAGACTCATATGATCAAAAGGGCCCAGGGAACACAACCTGGGTAAGTCAATAATAACTAAAGTAGTGACCAACAAAACTAGAGTGGAAAGAGTCGTACTCTAGAACCAGACGACTGGTATTAATTGACCGTCAGCGAGATACATCTGTAAGAATGTGCAGTAGAGTAAATAAAAGACCGAGTTAGTCATCTATCCTTGTGGGCGAGAAAACACAGCCTAGAAGCTTCTAAATTTACAGATAAATGGAATAAGTATACCAACAGAGTTGTAACAAATCTCAAGTTGGGGTGTGCAGAAAAGACTATATAGGTTACCAAATGTTAGATTTACCAAATGATGTAATGAATAAATGCAACTGATAATAGAAGATGTAACTGATAATAGAAGACGGGACCTAATGAAATATATTGTGATATATGTCTTTGTAGATGTGACCAATCAGGGAACAAGTCCTGAAGAAGGTGCAAGAACATCAGGGGCACCGAAACGCCGCGTCGACAGTTTTGTTCCTAACATTTGTGTTTTTTATGAATATGCTTTTGAAAATTATGTTGTATAAGAAATTTTTTTAAAAATTCATTAGATATTGTCTTTTAAATGTGCTAGTAATATTGTCTATATACATTGAACATATATCGTGGAACGGTTTTTAATGCAACAGTTTTGTAACACTATGACTTTTTAAACAAAAACTTTATCTTGAATAAATGAATTATATTTTTTAACAAATCTATGCTTCATACATGGTCCCTTATGACATTGGAAGATTGACAACCTATGTTGTAAATTTGGTAACCTAGATAAGATTGCACAATTCCGGTTAATACAGAGGTGGCCACCTCCAGTGGAAGAGGCACACCTAGAAAGGTACAACATTCAGGAAAAGGCAATCTGTTTTTTCTTATCTGGACAGTTGGTACAGCAGTACTCCCGCAGTACTGCAATTTAAAAGAGATCATAAAAATAAACCACTCTGATTTTCCCCTGTCAGGGTTTGGCACAGGCCCTGGCTGCAGGCCAAAGACTGTGTGCGGCTGACAGTTGGTCGCTTGCACAGGGCCTGCCCTTCATCCAATCCCCAACTGTGCACAGCAGAAGGTCAGCCCGTGGGTGGTTGGCCAGGCCCTGCATCCAATCTCCTACTACGAACAGTCAAAAACTGTGATTGGTAATGGAGCTGGGTGAATATGATCAAGAAATCCCAGAAATGCACTGAAAAAAACAAAGGCTAAATTGATGTTACGTTAGGTATGGTAATAAGATGTTCATTTGCGTTTAAAAAAACTAGAAATTCACTGAAAAAAACGCAAAGGTTAAAATGACATTATAGTTAGATAAGTTACTAAGATTTTAGCTTAGATAAAAAAATACAGATATTCACTGGAAAAAACAAAGCTTAAAGTGACACTATTGTTAGGCCTTGGAATAATATAAAACTATCATTTTAAAACAAAAGACACGGAAGTTGACCAGTCACAGTTTATTGATCTAACAATAACTTGAGCCCATAACTATGTGCTGCATTTTACCTTACATATTACATCACTCAATACACCATTCAAGATATATATTACATATATACCGCACACAGGCTTCTTACGCTGGATCACCCTCCTGAAGATTTATTATGACATGAACACAACATGCCACGGTTTTTTAATTAAACAAAATAGGCTAACTATCTTGCATCCAATTGCCCTGCCCTGTTACTGGCACAACCCCCCTATACAAATTGACACTCAATGCTAACCATTCATCTTACTTACAGCAAATACTTTATGCATCTATAATGTATCGCCAAGGCCAATGAATAAATTGAGCCTGTTTTGGAATAATACAACAATTCCTTAAAAAAACCAACATGCATCATCATTAAATAAAAATAAAAATCTCATTACTATGATAGCAATCAATAAATATATTAAACTGCAGCGAATGTGCATTTTGCCAAATTAAAAAGTAAAGGTAAAATGTTAGTCTGCAACAATCTGCAAAACAAAGGTGCTTTTAGGGGCAGGTAATGTTTTATAAGTAATTGAAAAATGACAATTCCCAAACTAACAGTGAATCACACCCCTATGTGTTCATAGGATCACCTATAGGTTTGTGAGTCTTGTTATATCCTTAGCTGTGTCCATTTCATGCCGAAATCAGAGAACGAACAAGTGGTTCTGTTGGGTAGTGACAATAATCCTTTGAGTGAGGCTGAAAACAGCTCAAAAACACAAAACAAGCAAACCTCTCTGAAGGCAAAGTTTTTATATATATATTAAAAACAAGGGTAAACAATATACTGGAATTACTTTCCACTACATTACTAATACGTACTTCAAATTCGTGAATAGTGACTGTGGTGATCAAAGTGACTAGTGCAATGCATATAGTGACACTTATATACAGAATATGTATTTACAATAAAACCACAAGGGGGGAGAAGGGGGAGGGAAAAAGAACGAAGTGTTTTCTGTCGTTGTAAGGCCAGTATTGTAAACGTAAATATTCCAAGAAAGCAAATGGTTAATGTCCAAGTTCCTGGAGCTATCTTGGCCAGAAAAGAGCGTCGACGTTTCGACCCTGGTTGCGCCCCAGTTGGTGGTCGCGGCGGGTCTTTATCAAGACAGGGGGGGGGCTGAAAGGAAAGGGATAGGTATCAGAGAGGTGCTTGTAATTAGCGTCAAAAAATGACGAGAGTCGCTCCTGGTTACTTACAAGGGGATCGGTCAAATGGTGATTGTTTCCAGAGGGTAGCCCGTTGGTCAACCTAAATGGAAAAAGAACCTTTAGGACCATACGGTGTAGATTAACTGAAGTAGTTTCATCTCCTAGGTATGTTTGAACCTGGCTCTATAAACACCTAGGCACCTTAAATTACTGCCTCCTGACCAATGTGTGACATACATGTGGATCTACACCGCATGGTCCTAAAGGTTCTTTTTCCATTTAGGTTGACCAACGGGCTACCCTCTGGAAACAATCACCATTTGACCGATCCCCTTGTAAGTAACCAGGAGCGACTCTCGTCATTTTTTTACGCTAATTACAAGCACCTCTCTGATACCTATCCCTTTCCTTTCAGCCCCCCCTGTCTTGATAAGGACCCGCCGCGACCACCAACTGGGGCGCAACCAGGGTCGAAACGTCGACGCTCTTTTCTGGCCAAGATAGCTCCAGGAACTTGGACATTAACCATTTGCTTTCCTTGGAATATTTACGTTTACAATACTGGCCTTACAACGACAGAAAACACTTCGTTCTTTTTCCCTCCCGCTTCTCCCCCCTTGTGGTTTTATTGTAAATACATATTCTGTATATAAGTGTCACTATATGCATTGCACTAGTCACTTTGATCACCACAGTCACTATTCACGAATTTGAAGTACGTATTAGTAATGTAGTGGAATGAAGTAATTCCAGTATATTGTTTACCCTTGTTTTTAATATATATAAAAACTTTGCCTTCAGAGAGGTTTGCTTGTTTTGTGTTTTTAAGCTGTTTTCAGCCTCACTTAAAGCAATATTGTCACTACCCAACAGAACCACTTGTTTGTTAATCACATATACCCAGGTTCTGAGGGACACAGGGTTACCCCTTTTTGTTAAGAAATCAGAGAACGGGCAAGAATGGAGTCTGGCTGATCATCTTAAAAATTGTCACTGGTAATCAGTTTAGAATGGACGACTGGTTTGTTATTCTTCATATAAGTTGTCTTGGTTGAATTCACTTTGCGTTTTTGCCCATCTGGGTTCCCCATCTCGACCTTAATGTTGAATAACTGTGTGCAGAAAATTATCTTTAAAACAAAAATTCTAATTCTGTATGGATATTAGGACTGATCAAGAAAAGTTACTTTGCAAAACATTCAACATCTTGGAATGGGGTTATTTGCCATTGGGAACAATCTGAATCATGCTACTAGTATGGAGATTAGTTGCTTAGCAACCACAAAGAGACAGTGGAGCTCAAGTGATTTTTTTCATGAAGCGAACTAATAACATTTTGCGAGATCACAGCTTTTGTAGTGCGACTTGCATCCAAATCCTAACGAAAGAATCAAAAAATGCCTGCTATTGTAAAATAAATAATAAAGAATGATTATTTTGTGTTGTATAAAAAGGATGTGTGAGATGAAGGGTTGACTGAGGCAGTGTGAAGATTGAATGCTCTTTTCAGATGTAAAATAGTCCCTCATGAATTGCATTCAGTCCACTCACAAGAGGGTGAAATGATACACCAAATAGCCAATAGCATGAAGTAAGAGATGTATGCCCCATTGGGCTGATGCAAGGGGTGATCGACTAAGTCTCAATGCAGTCGCTAGAGGAGGGTGTACCAACAATCCAGGCGTTAAAGATGTTTGGTGTTGAGAGATTTTGAACCCAGCTATGTAAGTATAGAATATTTCCTGTGTTCAGTCTTCTGTCGCGGAATGTTATACTTTGAATGTGAAAACGGTTACTGGGGTGAAGGGAGAAGAAGGTGTGTACCCAGGGTCGAAATAAAGAAGCTTAATTCAAGTCCAATTGGATTTTACTTTACAAGGGCTGGCCAATGCACCCTCAATGAACATTTTAAACAAGTCTGTGGATAAATATGCGAAGCAGGCAGAATGAAAAAGCACAGAGCTCGCAAACACGTGGTTACGCTTTATTATACATTGAAATAGAAGCACTCATAAGGCGCACTCTAATTTTGCTGCTTATCATGATGGAACTCCCTCCTGCGCTCAAGTGTGGTTACATGCCTATTCTGTGCCCAAATTGCTGTTTTAACAGCCCCGATCCGACTGTTAGATTTTATTACAATGCATGCCTTCTGTTCCCAGTTTCAAACTAAAATCTTCATTCAGTTTTCAACACAAAACAATTTCATATCATCCAACTAAAAGGCATTTGTGTAGCAGTTTACGCTTCTGCAGTTTTACTTTAAGACAAAAAATGCAGAGAAGCTGTGGAATGCCGACTCCAAACCCTAGCTTCACTCTGCATACTGCTGTAATCCACTTTTCTCGCCCTTCTGCAGGCCCTACCTTTTCCAAATACGTCATCAATGTTTCTACGCATAATAATTGCCAAAATGCAGACATTGTTTCGAATTATTTAACTTCGATGGGTTTACACACATTTTGATAAGTATGGGAGATGAATCATTTAGTACTGTTTTCTGTGCGTTCAATTCATCAGAAATATGCGTATTGCCCTTGCAGTATTTAACAAGTATTGTCAAAGCCAATAGGTCTAAGCTATGAGAGCAATTTGCTTTGACAGTGATTTGTAGCTAATCTGCACAGCAGCGCAAATGTGGCTCAATGATTAGAGCGGCAGACCCTGATGTAGAGGTCTAGCCCGGGACCAGGGTTCAATTCCCCGCCTCGGCGGGTCTTGGGCTCAAAATTCCATGGACCTGATAATTCTCGCCTCAGTGCCTATTCCAATCATGGAGTCCCACTCTGCAACTCTGGGCAATAGCTTGCTTAATCTCCACAACGGCCCCCACAACGCTAAGGATGCCTGGCCTCCACCTTGGGGGTGCCCAGGAGTGGACGACTCACAGGGAAAGCCGGGATGGGTTCCACAGTGGTATTCGTACAAGCGCCTTGAGACCCTTGCGGGTGAGTAGTGCGCTATACAAGTATCAATTTACATCAATTTACAGAGGCAATACTCCCAAAGGCGAGACCTGTTGGCTTTGCCAAAGCTTGTTAGGTCTCAGCACAACATCCCAGTGATTCTTCGCAAATCAGTTAATCGCCTATGCATGCAAATGAAAAAAATGACATTTGCCAAAATACCCTATCACATAAAGAAAGCAACTTCGCCCATATTCATGTCTTAGTGAAAATACATTTGAAAGCAGGTTGTCACAAGAACATTTTAGCAGTTAACATCTGTTGTCACAATAAACATCCATTGCAAAGGAGAAAAGGTCTTCTCTGGAGTGCGTGTGGCACAGTAAATTATAGCTACAAATGGCAAAAGGTTCAACAAGGATGACAGAGACAAAGAAAATATAAAAGTAGTACCTCAACCACAGCGCTATCAGCGGAAAAACAGCAATCAAGTTGAAGCAATCAGTACTTGGTCCATGCTCCAGCCAAAAGAAGAGGAAGTGAAGTCAGCAGGCACTGGCCAATTAGAAGGCAGCAAATAAGAATGACAATGAAGCCAATGAATGTTAAGCAATGAGCGGGCTGCAAATCCCTTGTTGTACAGAATATCTCTTGCAAGGGAGAGCTCATACATCGCCTGCTCTTTCATTGGTGAGACCTAAAGCTCATATTCCTCCTGCATCAACATTCCCTGAAGATCCATCACCAGGCTTTTCCAATGGCTATTTGGGTTTTTGAAAATACTTTTTATGTTTAACCGAATCAAAAGAGAGGAAATCAAGTGAACTGATTTTAAGAAGTAAATACAATGCATGAGCAGCAGGCATGGTGATTAAAGTCAAGTCATTACCTGTTAATCAGGCTATCTTTTTAAAAAAAAAGACAGACTACATATTTTCTATATTTTTTTTATTTAGAGTTCATTGATCTGAAGCTTGAACTTTTATGATGCTAATTGGATGAGCACATATATAGGTACAAACTGCTTTTTTTCAAGTTACATTTTACTTTCAGGGTTTTAATTCTGCTCACACCTCAGACTGTAATCGCATCAAGATTACTGAAGGGGTTAATACAGACATCTGCGATCACCACTCGGTCAAAATTTTGAATCATGATAATGTCATCCACGGTACTTCCAAAACTCTCCACCGGTTGATGAACTGAATAATGTTAATTTGGGAAACAGTAAAACCTTTCACTTAAAACTCTTATAGATGACAAAACTATAATATGGAATTCTGTATGAAAACAAAGTAGTGTTACTATTGATAATAACCTGCATTAACATCGCAGTGTGGACTTCACTAGCAGGTGATATGTCCCCCATCTGTATTTAGTTGTATCTTCCAAATTCCAGTATTTTCTGTATACAACTAGAGGTATGATTATCCTCTCTTGCAGAATAAGGCTACTGTCAGTGATATCTTAAGAATTTGGGAGGCCCAGGGTAAGTAATATTTTGGGAGTCCAGAAAAACTTTTAATTGTATTAGCCGTTTTATACTAAATGAAACCTACAGTATGCCAGGTCACACAAAAACAGTTAAAATATATCCTGCCGGGGGCATACAAATCCTTAAGATGCCACTGGGTAGCAAAAAAACAGAGTCAGAGGAAGAGGAAGTCAGTGAAGAGTGAGAAACTTTAAGATAGGAATAAAGATGAAACAGAGAGGAAGTTCACTTTCTCAGGACATCCTTGAAAGATTGAGGCCCTGGCCATTTGCATACTTGTCTTAAACTATCTTTGGCTACTGGTTCATGTTTACAGAATACCACCTTATAACTGTGAGAAATAATGTGAGACACGTGCCATTCACTTTTGAGCATCAACAGGAAAACACTGACTTATAACTGAGTGGGGGAATGTTTCTTTAAGCACCCAGAATTGGCGTAATTTGGCGATTCCGTGTTATTCTTGTTACACGTGTTCTACCCAAATTCCATCAATCGCGGCATGGTGGAATTTCTTTCCCCATGAAACTTCAGAAATGCATGCAAATTTGTCATCCCCTAGCAACATTTTCGAAGGTGCGGTTGTGGGTGGTAGCAAGCAATTGAGGTAAGAGGGCTGTTTCTCAACTAGATTTGTTGCAGCTCGAGTAGATTTTCTAGTGGCAGTAAAATCAAAATCAACTTGAATGGCCAAATACTATAGCACTCTGCAAGGTGCTGTTCACACAGATTTGTCAGCGCTTTTCGCGCTACTGGTGCTAAATTGCAATGCGAGCAGAGCAACATGCTTATATCCACCCATTGGTGGAACTTCGCAGAATATCGCAGAGTTTTTAATTTGTGATACCTCGCAAGTAATGCTCACACTTACTCATAATAGCTATTTTCCTGTCAAATGACAGACATCATAACCTGATCTGACTATGCTCTCTGGGAGATGCTCTAACCTGCTTTGACCAAATCCTTACACCAAAACCTGTAATCAAAATCAAGGCTTGCAAAGTAACTGACCATTTGCCCTTTGTAAAAAGTTCAACATCACAGACCAACTAGTTTGGCTTAGCTGACAGCAAAACACTTATTTGCTTGTTCAGGTTTAAGAATAAGAGTTTGTGTATTATTGGTCTGATTGCTATTCATAGCTTCTTGTACAGCAGAGAATTTCACCGCTTAGAATTCTGCCAGTTTTCTTTAATTTCAAGTGGGGAAATTAATGTGTCCAGTGGATAGTGACTGGTTGCTCAAGCAAGGAACATCACATGCATGTAGAATAACTTGTTTTTAATTTTAATTACAGGCTTGGGCATAGCTGGCCACTTTTCAAGGAAGCTCACTCTTGCTCGGGTGATTTTGTGCTTGTGAATAATTCCTAAGTCATTGCTTTTTCACAGAGTGACAGTGGGCAGTTCTCCCCACTTTCAGATGGAGGGACACATGATAGATCTATCAGCTTAGAGTGGTCTACCCCCAAAATATGCCTTTTCTCCTCAATGTTGCTGGACCTATTTTTATTGGTCTTAAGTCTTTGAGAACTTTACCACTGCTAGCCAGTTCTAAAGTGCATGTGTTCATGCCTTAAAACATGGTACTTTTGCCTTATCCCTAATTTCCATATATAATTTACTCATAATTCCCTAGAAAAGTGGCACTACCTGTGCCCAGAGTCTGTACATAAAATGCTACTAGTGGCCCTGCAGAACCGTTGTGCCACCATCTTCAGTAGCCCTTTAAACCTGTCTCAGGCCTGCCTTTGCAGAGCCTGGGTTCACAGTTTTAAACTGCCATGTCAACCTAGCAAACTAAACCTTTTGCCATACCCAAGCCTTCCCTTTTATACATATAAGCCACCTTTAGGGTAGGCCCTGGACAGCCAAGAGAGCAAGGTGCAGTGCATTTAAAAGGTAGAACATGTACTCTTAGGTTTTACATATCCTGGTAGCGAAAAACTCTTAAATTCACCTTTCATTACTGCAAAGCCTATCTCTCCCACAGGTTAACATTGGAGTTGCCTTATCACCTTTGATAAGTGTAATTTCAAAATGAGAATAGATAACTTCTTCAAGTTTGGTGTCTCTGGAATCCTAATTTAAAATCCTAACTTATGGTGTAGTCAGACTTTAAATTGACATTTTGAAAATGCTTTTTTTAGAAAGGTATAAATGTCAAAATGGGCACCCCAATATACCCTAGTGGGCTTGGGTAGATAAGTATTGGGCAAAGTTGCCAACAGAGGATATATTTAAAGATGTGTTTAAAGAAAATTAGCAATTACTTCCTAGATGTCTATTCATGACATCCGCAATCAATGTAAGGCACAATAGTCAATATAAATTCAAAAATAAAGAGTAAGTCAGTACATCCAGATGTACTCCTTAATTGAATTATATTGTATTCAAAGAAATGAAAATGACATAAGGGGTTCCAAAGTAAGGAGGTACTTCAAAGGTATTGATAACAGGACTGATAGGTTCTTGACATTGAAATTTCACTAGTCAGCAATACACAAAAGCCCATTTCCCAAAAGTCAACAGAATGCAGACTGTCCTAAGCATAGGAACAAAGTCTCCCTGGTCCAGTTTTAACAAAAACTAAAGGGAAAATGGGTTAGAGTGTTGACGTTGGATGCAGAAAACTGCATAAACATCTCTTAAGACCACATTTTAGACAATGTGCTTGGGGTGTTGACCTCTCTTTAGTATTAACCAGTCTATAAGACTATTAACTGAAGCAGATGTATTTAGTCATGTATATGTGTTTTACTCTCAGTGTTTTGTTCTTTGACAGTGAATGTTTTGCTCCAATATGCACAATCAGCTTTCTTAGATACCATAACCTCATAAACTTAGTGCCATGGGTAAGGTTATATGCACCTTTTAATGTTGTTGAAAGGCTACTCTGTTTTTGGATAAAATTCCTCTATGTCACAGTGGCATTGACTGGAGTGACAGGGAGATACATTTCAAGATTGTGCAGTCTGGCACAATATTTGTTAATCATTATTATATGCCAGGAGAATTTAGAAGCATTTCTGGTGATTATTAATGAATGTGAAGTATTTATGAAACAGTTCTTGGCAATACCAGATTTACTTCAAGTGTTAAAGACCAACACACTACTACAGACATATGGAAAAACTAATTATAAATGTGGGGTTTGTTTTCCAGATGTACATAGTTAAGGTAAGCCATGATTTTGCAATATTACCTCATTGGGTGTTGTTCTTTATCAATTCTTCAGGATATCCACAGGTGATACATTTGCATGCACTGAAGAGTGACAGATATAGTCAGTGGATGGCCATCTAAGGTGTACCCAGACATCTAGCTACCATGATGCAAAGTTGAATAGTGACTATGTGTATACTTGCTGAGGTACACAACTGTGTAAAATTAAGCTGGACTTTCCAGCTACAATTACCCCCACAACACTTCATGCCCTTAAACACACTCCCCCAAAACTGCGTTTAATAGTGCTAATAGTGCAGTAAAACAGTGGATACATACAAGCACTGGGTGCATAACAGACCTGCCTAGTTGGACTGGCCTTCTCTGAGTTGGGGAGGGTGGAGATAGGGATGAACAAGTCTTTACCATGTGTTTTCCCTGCTTTTACTGTGCATGTTGAAAAGTGGAGGGAAGAGTAAGATAACGTGATTGAGCAGCATCAGCGAATGCATTATCATCCGCTTAATAAAGGAGGAAGGTTAAAGGCACTCACTGGTCAAAGTCAGGAGAGGGCACATGCAATAAACCAATACTATATGTGTTTATTTGGCCATTACTTGCATGGTGTGACGTCTGAGTGTACCCAGTGGCAGAGCACTCTAAAGGTACTACTCGCATTTTCAACTCAAACTAAGATACCATTGGAAAGAAACAAACACATTTGAAATAATTAGGTTTCCAACATTCTACGTTTTTTGTATCTCTAGTTACTCAGCATAACAAAACTGCATTCCTGGTGTTTTATGTTACCTTTTCAGGAGAAGGAAAACATTGGAATTATATTTTCTTCTTTTCTTAAACTAAAGGATGAATAAATGCAGAAGGACAACACTAGACTGTAATGGGCCAGGGACCTTTTCAATACAAGGTCCACATTTGGAATACAGTGACAACTCCAAAATATGATAGAATCGAACATACGCCCAGAATTTATAGCACGCTGGTATCTAAAGTCTAGTACTATTATTCCATGCGGGGTAGAAACCTATGTTGAATAGCCACCAGCTTTAGGATGGTCTAAGAGAACTTAAATGCCTATTAATATACCATGACACCGAAGCAAGTGATAAACATTTGTCAGTTCAAATAAATATGTGTTCATTATTTGCACATGATTGTGTGCTTTTCTGCTTTTGATATGTGCAAAATGCTTTCCCCTCTTCTTCTGATTGGGCTATTCTTTTCAACCCCCCATAACATTCCCTTCCTGCCCAGTTGTGGCTTAACTCTTCATACTTGACAACCTAGGACCAACAATATTTCACTTCATTGAAACAATCAGCCTTCAGAGTTATTATAAAGTTGGGGACATTCCAGTGGGGCCAGGCCACTGTTGGAAGGTGTGGCATCCCGGCTCACTAGACTGGCCGGCCATTGCGTGTCATATGTTGGGTAGCCATGAATGTGCAGGTGAATAAGGTGAAGTGGTGGTGCATATGGCATTCTTTGTCAACAGACACCTTGCACAGAGGGAGAATCTTTCAAAAGAGCGCCAGGGGTAGGCAGAAGGAGCAATACTAACGATTTTCATGGAGGGTCCAAACAGAACATATCAATTATTCTTTAAAAAGACATTAACCTGTTGAAGTAATTGGGTTTGTTCATATTAACACAACAATCTTAAAAATAAATACTTTTAATTGTATTCCTTCTTCGGCCTGTGTCGCTAGAGCTTTGCGTGCAAGTGCTGGCCAGTGTCTACTCATGACGTGTTGCACAACACAAAGCTGGTACCTACTAGGGAAATGACTTCACTAGCATGTTATTTTGGCATAGTATTCATCCAGTGTCAGTGCTGAGGAACAGTTTTATTGTGAGCTCAAGCCTGTAATAATAAAGTGTTGTATTACCACACCTTCTACCACACATTTTAGCACACCCTGTGATGGTACTTAAATGCTGGTTATTACTGCACTTCCCCATGGGGGATACACTAGTTCTGCTTCAGGGTGTTCTTAACAGAGTGACATTCTAAATAAAAGTATAACTATGTTTGAGCTTTTACCAAAATAAGAGCTTGAACCGAACAGCAGGGCAGTAGGTTTTAGTACTGGATACTCTGAAGCTCCGGAAGAACACACCAACCACAATTGGTAGGACTTTACATTTGAGACCGCAGTTTTCCACTAAGACAGCAAACAAAGCTTTGGCAGCGGAAGAGTGCTTGACTGTGATGTTTGTACTAAGTGCAGGTCTAGGAATAGACTCACACAATGTCAATCTTTCTGATCTGTAATTTGCCACTAGGCTGCCAGGCTGTTTCTTTTCTTCATAAGAGTCATGCACACTTTGCAGTCTTGACGCAAAGGTTCAACAAAGCAAAATATCTTCAATTCCAAGATTATCGCCATCATTTCATGTCTGTTTTCTTGAAACACTGTCAAGCAGATTATTCCTCAATAATAATTTCAATTGTTTTGTTCCCATATATTATTTCTGCCTATTTATGCTAATGCTGACATGCTTCTAGATTTAAATAATGAACACACACTAAATGCACAAAGGCAGAATCATTAACCTATATTTGATATTTGCTTTATCCCAAACAATGCATCATACCTGCTTAAAAGATGTCCCAGTGTGTAAAATCATGCGAGCAGCAGGTCTAAATTTCCACCCTCTGACAAAGATTTTTCAACCAAATTTTGAGTGCATAAAAACAATATTACACCAGTAGCGGCCGGTGGTGGGAGTGCTGCCGGGCGATTACGTGGGGTGGGGTGGAGGAGGGCGAGGGGTAATAAAGTAGGGAATACGACCAAATACAGGTAAGTAAACATATAGATAAATAAAAACAAATGTTGTCGCATACTGCATCGCATTTGGCAATGCAGTGCATGCAACAAAATTCGTTTTATTTATTTATATGTTTACTTACCTGTATTTGGCTGTATTCTATAGTTTACTACCCGACACCCTGCCCCTCCCCACCCCATGTCACCGCCTGGCAGCACTCCCACCCCGACCGCTACTGCATTACACGTGACAAGGTTGTTCACTAGGGGACGCCACCCAAGCAGGTGTTGTGCATTCTTTATGATTTGATGTAGTTCCGGAACAATGAACCAGTCACAATATGTCCACCAGAAGATTAGTTTAAGAATTCGATTTACGTTTTACCAGTGATGACTAGAGACCATTGGCCACATGTACAACTGCAAGATTTCGTGAGTCGCAAATTGTGAGTTTTTTTGGGGACTCACAATTAGAGAATTGCAAAATCAAATGTATGGTCAAAAGCCGGCGTAAAATAGTGACTCACTAATGAGTCACATAGCAAAAATAGAAATCGGTGATCGAGAGTCCTTATCCACTCGCAAATAGCGACAGCGGTCGCAATATGCATTTGAGGTCGCAAGAAACAATCACTATGTCAACATTTCTGCCCTTAAACCTGGTGTACAAATGCATTCAACACACCCTTGCCCATATAAATCTGGATGGTCAGAAAAATCACACATGGTGCATTATGGAAAATGTAGTCATAGACATAAACAGTGCACTCAGTGTCAGACATCTGTAGAATAATGTTGTACAATCAATGAAATAGTATGTCATACGTATCATTTTATTGATCTCCCCATTTACTACACAGATACACCTGTGTAAGTACATGAATGTGGTGCAGACGAGTGAGAAGACCAGGGCCACATGAAGGAAGAGCGGCGTGAAGCGCCTGTGAGTTTGCCAATCACGTCATATGGCCACTCCAGCAATGTATCCATCTCCTCACAGCCAGCTACAGTAGAGGTGCAAGATAGCCACCAGATTCCTACTCCGAGGTGCAATCCATAGACATGTCTTACCATGCAAAGTAATGACTGGCTATGTGGTCCCTGCACCTTCTCCCCTCAGCTGCTCTGCTTGCCTCACTTCTGAGCCAGGATCTTCATCCTCTGAGTCTGATCAGGTCACCCTAATGGGCAAGCCTCTCAGGCCGGCAGGTTTGCCACATTCTTGCAAGCTGTCACTGGCACATACTGCAAGGTTCCCCCACTCTCCTGCAGGCACCTGGAGCTCGTTTTGAGGAGGCCAAATGTCTTTTAGATCACCAACCTGGTACCCCTTTGTACCATGCTGTACCGCCCTTCATGTGGGTTATTGGGAGAAACCGGGGTCTGGCAGCAGGTGGGTAGGGTGTGAGGATCCAAGGCCTCAGGGCCTACACACTGTCACCTGATAAAGTATATATGTGTGTGAGACAACATATAGGAAGTAATGAATGGGAAAAAATATTTAACTGTTGACATTACTTTCCAGTACCTAGTAGGTAACCTTCCTCAAAATCCCTTCTTTTGTAGTCACTGGTGAATACCACAGTGCCTGACCATCTAAGATTCATGGGTGCTTCCTGGATATTGTGCCACAATCTCTGTAATGATATTGTGTGCACTGCAGACAACTTAGATGTTCAGGGAATGGGCGTTCTTGCGGTTCTTGAATAGTTATTCCAGACGGGATGGGGAACATAGGGGCACATGGGTCCCATCTATACACCTGATGACCTGTGGGAATCGGGCAATCCAGTGGAATTGCAATTTCACAGTTTGCATTTACTAGGAAAGTAATTGTGTTGGTGTATGTAGGAAATTGCAAAAAAAACATCCTAGGCGTCAACCCACCATTGCCATCACATTTTGGTAACTACCACTGGCCAATAGTTGAAGGGAGCACAACACCTGGACATGGGTGAGGATTGCATTCCTGTGCTGCGTACTGCTATAAGGTGAAGGTGCGGCTTTAAGCACGGTGGCTATTAGCTCTAAAATCAAATTGTTACTCAGCCTGTATTGATCATAGATGTCTTCTCAAACATGGTCAGTCTGACTCGGAATATCCTCTCCTGTCTCCGCCTACTCTGCTGAGCAGCCAGTATGCACATCCTGCTTGCTCTCATGTATAGGGTAGCAATTGTAGAAGTCCCTGATGTATTCTGGGGCTGTGTTTATACTTTGTACCCTGTTACCATCTGTATTGAATTGATGTTACATTGCATGTGCAAACGGGTAATTCTGCGACTATTCACAATTAGCGACCCGCTTATACATGCCGTTTGTGACTCGCAATTAGAGATTTCCTAATTGCGACTCACAAAATACAGTTGCTAAGTTTACCAAATCGTAAATCGGTGGTATCGCTATTTCCATTTTCTGAATGCTTGTAATATATAGTGTACAGCTGTTTTTGTATTCGCAAAATAATTTGTGACCGATTTGCGAGTCGAAAATCCTGCTACATGTGGCCTTAATGCCTGTGTCATTTGCATTATCGTCATATTGATGTAAAAAAAAAACAATTAGCTTTGGTTGCAAGTTCTTTTTTTAAGCAAAGTATTAATTTATTCTATCCCATTTTTCCCTTTAAAGATGTGCCCAGTGCTTCATCTACCATGAAGGATGTTGACATTAATGACAAGGACATGATTGCAGTTTACATGTTTGCAAGTTGATATGTTAATGTTTTGATTCATTGATATTAGATTCAGGAAGGTGTGGAAAATGAGGAAAGGATATCATATGTACAGAAGATTGCTGCTGATCATCATGATGTAACTCTTATGAACTGTATAGTAAAATACACTGCAAAAGCATGAATAAAGAACTACATAAAAATAAATGCCTACCTGTCCCCATTTGCATCCTTTACCGTCACATGTATCCCCAACCTTTGCATCAGAATAAAAGATTTTTTTTGTGAATGAGGGAGCGAACAAAGCAAACAAAAGGAGATGATGGACGGAACGCTGAAACTTTTCAGACACTCACCCCCAATCTCAGTTCAGACCCAGCTATCTGCAAATCAGTCTTGACTCTGTTCCTCGTGGGAATAGACCAGCCCGAACTGCCCAGCCAGGTCTTCCCTGAACAGGAATCAAGCATCCTGGGACCAGTTTTGATGTAACTCTCCTCATCAGCCAGGCTAGCTTGAATCCAGTGGCAAAGTGAGCAAGGACCCCACGTCTGGGCATACTCTGCCATCTTAGGGCCAAAATTAGGTGGCAAAGTGAGCTAAATAACAATGATGGATTCAACCCAGAAATGGTGCTGGAGGGTTCAGAAGATTGAGATGCCTGAATATGTGCATTAATATTATAGGAATGTGGGCAGAGTTCCTGGCAGGTGAGAGGTTAGGAGTTGTGGTGTGATAGCTCCTCACAGGAGGAGTTGAAGACGAGGCTTGGTTCCTTCCTTCCACATCACCAATGTTCTACTTTGCTGCAAACTGAGAACATGTTTCCTCACTCAAGGGGCTGTTAATAACCATCACAATCAGATATATTAGGTGTGTATGAAAAAACAAAAACCTTTTAAAACCAACAATTCATTCAAATGTCAATATAAGCCCAGCCATTAATTTATATCTTTCCTGATCCTCGCAGAAATTGACCCACTGGAAGCAATCTGACAGACTATGAGAAAAGCTGGCCTGCATGTTCTGATTACACCGAGACATAAAATGAAGGAAGACGTTTCTTTCTAAGAATCCTATGAAATCTGCAAAAACAAACAATGTGTTATCGTTTTCACTGTTTGTTTGTCACAGGGACCCATGGATTATTCACGGGTGCCAAACACAAAGGATATTCTATTAGGTGCACCTGTAGACCATACCGGGAGCATGTCATCAAGACGGTCTCCCCAAATTTTCGGGACGTGGAGAACCTGTAAGGTTGACACGAAACCTACCTCAGAGTTTCATCAATTCAGCCATTTCTCACAGGGCTACTTTATATGCTCAGAGTAGCTTCATCTCAATTTTCAGGTGTTCTGTTTCATCGAAGGAGAGGAGAATCACTTACTCCTCTGGGTGCACCCCACCAATATGTATCCACATGGCCTGAAGGACAAGCACACCTGCACGCTACAAAACAGGCAACCAGACGTGATTTCATTTGATTGACCTCATTCAGTATTATTATTGTTATTTGTAATATTATTATTAACTTGAGTATCATAAATAGAGTAAAAGAAACACCTGTTACTGTTCTTTACAGTGCTTAACAATAATAGATGTGCAATATGAAGGCATCATATAAAAGAACCTGTTTTACATGAATTAATAATAATGCATTTTCAGCTGGCTCTCTATACTGCTTCTCTTCTACTCTTCATACTGTTCTCTCTCTCCCACGTGGTTCTCCCCCCACTTCCTCAGTGATACGCTCACCATTGTGTGCTCACCCCACCTGTGTTGCTTTCTCGCCAGTGCGCTTCTCCCCTCGCCCAGATCCTGCTTATTTGCTTTTCTCCCACACCCTACAAGCTGAATGTTTCTCTTCTTCTTGCCCATTTGCCCCCCCGCCCATACTCAGTGACACGCTCACCATTGTGGGCTCTCCACAACCTGTGTTGCTTTGTCGTCAGTTTGCTTCTCCCCTCTCCCAGCTCCAAGTTGCTCTCTCTCTTGCTCATTTGGTTTTCTCCCATGCCCTGCAAGCTCCATGTTTCTCTTCATCTTGCCCATTTGCCCACCCACCCTCAGTGATACGCTCACCAGTGTGGGCTCTCCCCACCTGTGTTGCTTTGTCACCAGTGTGCTTTTCCCCTCTCCCAGCTCCACGTTGCTCTCTCTCTCTCTCGCTCATTTGCTTTTCTCCCATGCCCTGCAAGCTCCATGTTTTTTCTTCATCTTCACCATTTGCTCCCCCAACACTCAGTGATACGCTCACCATTGTGGGCTCTCCCCACTTGTGTTGCTTTCTCACCTGTGTGCTTCTCCCCTCTCCCAGATCCACAGTGTTCTCTCTCTCTCTCTTGCTTATTTGCTTTTCTCCCATGCCCTTCAAGCTCTATGTTTCTCTTCATCTTGCCCATTTGCCCCCCCCCCCCACTCAGTGATACGCTCATCATTGTGGGCTCTCCCCACCTGTGTGGCTTTCTCACCTGTGTGCTTCTCCCCTCTCCCAGACCCACATTGTTCTCTCTCTCTCTTGCTTATTTGCTTTTCTCCCATGCCCTACAAGCTCCATGGGCCTCATTTATGAAAGCCTTGCGCCACCGGTGCGTCACTTTTTCCCATGTTAAAAGTGACGCATCGGCGGCGCAAGTCCTTCATAAATAAGGCCCCATGTTTCTCTTCTTCTTGCCCATTTGCCCCCCCCCCACCCTCAGTGATACGCTCACCGTTGTGGGCTCTCCCCACCTGTGTTGCTTTGTCGTCAGTTTGCTTCTCCCCTCTCCCAGCTCCAAGTTGCTCTCTCTCCTGCTTATTTGCTCTTCTCCCACACCCTACAAGCTCCATGTTTCCCTTCATCTTGCCCATTTGCCCCCCCACACTCAGTGATACGCTCACCGTTGTGGGCTCTCCCCACCTGTGTTGCTTTGTCGCCAGTGTGCTTCTCCCCTCTCCACGTTGCTGTCCCACTCTTGCTCGTTTGCTTTTCTCCCACGCCCTACGAGCTACATGTTGCTTTTCAACTTGCCATTTGCTCCCCCACACTCTCGGTGATGCTTCCCCACCACTTGCACCCTCCATGTTGATTCCAGCCCCCATTGCTGCTTCTTCCCACCCTCTTTGTGTCGGTGTTGCTTCCACACCCCTTCACCCATGTTATACCCACTTTCCTAAGGGAACAAACTTGGGTTAAACACATGCACAAAATAATGCAATAAGCTTTTTTTTTTTTTAAAGATTTTTCAGCCACCTGAACATGTTTCTTGTTCTTCGTTGCTTAGACTTGGGCTATAATCAAAACATTCTCATTATCATCAAAGTGTTCGTAAAAACGACTCCAGGAATAGATACATAGGTCTATTTATAACAAAATGTACCATAACCTACGAAATAAACAACCAGTGTCAGGATGACATTCTCAATGATTGCTAAAACTGCAGCCCTTTACTGCATTGCTATGTTATATGGAAACATGCTTGTAGTTTAGAACTGCAAGGTTTGTATATTTAAATGTATAGCCAATGGGGAAGCATTTTCCTCGGAATAGATAGTTACTGCATCTCTTTCAGTGATAACATGGTTCAAAGTACGATTTAATGGCTGTCACTGGAGCATGAATATTGAAGCTGTGCTGCCTTCAGCTAGTAGGGTGGTAGAAAGTTGTGGGCACCCTCATGCTTCCTCTAACTTACCCCTAAAGAAACAACACACTGTGAATAACAGAGTAACTGTCCATTCAATGCACCAGCTCGCAGCTCTGCTGCTCACCAACTCAGGCATGCAGACATCAGCCCCTTGGCATTCACACTATGCATCAACAGCCTGGCCTGCCTTACCTCCACAAGTGACCCAAGATTGACAAGTGAAGATGGCTATGACCCTGTCTCAATGCACACTCCACCCCCTCAGGTCCCACGGGAACACTGAGCTCAATGGCCATAAACAACATAAACAAACACAGAGGCGTGGGCAGAAAAGGGGACCTAGGCAGAGTAAGGAAGTCGCGACACAGTGACCCATCCTGTGGTAAAGTAACTAGCACTAGCAGAAATGTTGTCATGCACTCTAATAAAGTGAGTTATTGGCTGGTAAACAAACATTCTGCTGGTCTAGCCAGATCCAAACCTTCCAAACGAGCTGCTAATTTATGTCACCATATTCTTAGGATGTTGGCAACATAATACTAAGTATCTTACAACTCAAAAAAGAGACATTTTAGATTTATACCTCTATATTATTTTTTATTCTTAACAGAATTGTGTGCTCTACAGCGCCTACGGGTGATTTTTGTCACACTATTGTAAACATTTTTAATGACCACGTTTAACCTGACAACAGATGTGTATCTTCTAGCGAGTTATTTTAACTGCCTTTGTTATGCAGGACCGTCTAAGTATCAGCCGCAGACTGGTAAATGCATTCCTAACACCTCTGATAGCAGCGACCATTATAAGATCTAGTTCTGAAATTAGGTCGTCACCATCTTTCAGTTACAATTTCTTTCACCCTAAGAAGGGTCCGAGTGGTTTTGACAGCTCAAGTGCTTAATTTAGTTGTGTTATTTATTTATAAAAAGCGAAAATGTCATGATGAAGCAACCTCAGAGCCCCAGGGCAAAGTGAGCAGAGTAAGAAACCTGATTCCTTAAACAGAGTGAAAGGCATTCAAACTATAATAATACATTAACAATAGCTTAAAATACATGTTAACCACTAAAGACAGGGTTCGTTTTACAGTTGACTACCTCATCTTTTTATTTCCTATGCTCCTCTATAAAAAGTATCAGAAAATAGAGTCTACATAATAGCGGGTGTTTGCAGGAAAAATGACAATATATATATAACATAAATTGCCGTAATTATTATTCTCGGTATCATTAATCATTTCCAAGTAAAAATTTGGTTAATAATGCCAGATGCATATGTTTTGAATTTCCTTAAAGTAATGCAGTTAATTTTGTTCAGGAATTCCAAGTTTAATCTCGGAATTATTGTTTTTATTCAGTTTCCTGTGTTTACTGAAGAATAAAGATTCCCATTTCCTCTCTCCCTTGTGCTTCTCCCTGATTAAATGATCTACACTTTTCGCACAGTAGACCTGCACTCCATTACCTTATGTTTCATAATCATCCCAATTACTTGTTTATTTTAATCCTTTCTGCTATTCTAATCCAAAAACAAAAATTGATGGACAGAATGCAGAACAATGTCATACATTCACCCCAGTACAGAGATCTGGGCCTAAATTCATCGTTTTTTTGCACTCCACACCACCCCAGTTCAGACATGGCCAGTGCAAAAAAACGATGGATTTAGGCTCAGATCTCTGTACTGGGGTGAATGTATGACATTGTTCTGCATTCTGTCCATCACCTGTGGTTTTTGCATTTGTCACCCCGAGTGGGATGGGTATGCTCAGACGTGAGTCCATGCTCTCCTCACCACTGGATTCAAGCAAGCCGGGCTGAAGATGGCTGGAATGCCAGAAACCGGTCCTCGGAAGCTTGTTTCCGGTCCAGGGAAGGCATGGCTTGGCAGTTCGGGCTGGACTGTTCCCATGAGGCACAGGGTCAGACTGATTTGCATATGGCCATGTCTGAACTGGGGTGGTGTGGAGTGCAAAAAAAAGATGGATTTAGGCCCAGATCTCTGTACTGGGGTGAATGTATGACATTGTTCTGCATTCTGTTCAGCAATTGTTGTTTTGCTATTCTAATCCCTACTTCCTGCTAGTTACCTCTTCCCTTCTCGTTAATTATTCTTTCAGATTTTATGTCTTTCTTACTTATTCCCGCACTTTTTGTATTTTGATATAACTAACGTGACCCTTCAACATTTTTCACCAAAATAAATTCCATTTAGCACTATCGTGGTGACCTTGCTGGAGCAGACCAGACACTAAGGCATAGTACTGCAGGGACAGGTAACATTGCATATACATAAACCTCTGCTCGGCTTTGGAAATTAAAAAGATAATTAAATGTATTGGCTGTCAATCTTTTTTTAACGTAATACTACAAAAATTAAATATTATATACATTCATGGATTCAATTAGCCCACTACGTCACAAAGATAAGGTGTAATAAAAAGAGACTAAGTCCCATTCACATCAAAATCCTTGTTCTTTGACAGCAGATGGGCTCCAAAGAACATACTCAACCCAAATCGGTGATCTGATGGAGGATATATATCTACCCAGCCACCTTGGATGATTAGCTGCATAGATTAGGTTTAATTAGGATGGCCACCCCGCATTCTATAAAATTAAGGTATATATTTTTCTCCAATTTTTTTATATCATAAAAAGAGAAATCTTTCTAAGACCACTGGAATTCTCTTATTCAGAGTGTGCTTGACATTCCAAATGAGAATAGCAAATTAACTCCATTTTAATCCACTGTTCTCTTGCTACAGTCATTGATTTACTTTCAATGGAGTGTTACTCACATCTCAGGCAAAACGAGGTTCAGCACCAGGCATTTGCCATGCAAGCATGGATGTTGATTCACCAAAATGTCAAGGGTAGCGGAAGTGACTTCTCATGGCCCTTGACCCCATGTGTCATCACAGGAAGTGACTTCACATGACCGCTAGCCAGTTGACATCATAGGACTTTGCATCTTCTGACCTTTGACCAGGAATGTTGCAGAAAGTAACATTATATCACCTTTGACCTGATGATGTTACAGGAAGTGACATCGTCTGACATTCGATAATCCAGTAAACATACTTTTGTGAAACAATTCTGATCCTATTGCCACAGGACCAGCCCACAGACCAGTGGACAATGGCAGCTGCAAGACAGAGTTAGTACTATTACCATGAACCTATCCATTTGCTTCCTTGTGTTGCTGTCACTATATACCCAAGCCTCTACTTCCTTGTGCTGTCCTCTCACCATGAACCCATTTCTCTAACCTCCAAAGCATTTAGCCTCTGCAATGTGTGTCTGTTTTCAAACCAAGCTCTTCCAGGCTCTGGCACCCATAACTCTTTAGCTAGTCAGTATTATATAGCGCGACTCTTCCCGGTGTAGCATGCCAGAGCGATTTACATCACAAGCATATTATTCAAAGACAGTAAATAGGTATGGGCGGAAAATCCGTTTCGCTCGCGGATTTTGCGGATTTTTGGGAAATTCGCAATCCGCGAGATTCGCGAATCTCCCGCAAAATCCGCAAATCCGCGAGCAGCGGATTTTGCTCGCACTGCTCGCACTGTTCGCGTGAGTTCGCGGCTTCCCAGTACAACTTCGTGCCCCGCGAATAAGTGCTAAATTGCAGAAATACGATCTTAGCAAAACTGAAACTACTTACCAGGTTCAAAAGTTCAGGCTCATCATTAGTAGCCATTTCCTGTAGTGCTTCCTGAGGGGCCCCTCCAGAGTTCAGTTGGCAGTTGCAACTATTATGTGACCCTGCTCTGAACCTCAGAATAGTTACACATATGCCACAAAGGTCCTGAATTACAGCTAAGGGAGACAAGCAGGAGCCAGGCTGGAAGTTAAAATCCATTAATCAGCCCCTAATTCATTATTGTCAGTTGGGGCAGGGCAGGTGTTGTAACTAATTTTGCAACAATGAAAGCACTTAGCAAGTGCAAAAGATCACTAATCAGGGCGCACTAAGGAAGCAGGTGCCAGCTAAAAAAATATTCTGTGACACATTAATCAGCCCCAAATTAATTCAGGTCACTTGAGGCAGGGAAGGTGTGCTTTGCTTTGCCGAAAATAATGTACACTGGACAACCAGAGGGTGTGGTGATGAAACAGAGGGTGGCATGGGTGGGCCAGAGGGTGGCATGAGTAGTCAGAGAGTGACAGTGGTGACAGAGAGTGGCAGTGATGAAGAAGAGTTTCCCAAACAGGCTGGACACGTAGAAACAACAAGTTCGCAAAACTTGCGACCCGACAGGTAAGTTCGCAAATTGCGAAATTGTAAAAACCCTCGCGAACTGGCAGAAACACGGGCGAACACAAAAAAAAAAAATCCGCAAATTCGCGGGAATTCGCGGGTTTTGCGGATTGCGAGTTCGCAAATCCGCAAAATTCGCGAACGCGAGATTCGCAAAATTCGCCCATGCTTAACAGTAAATCATACAAGTGTTTAAGTCAATGTATAGGAAATGGCACTGAAGACAAGGATGACTACCAGGTGTAGGAGCCATACTGGTAGGCATTACATGTAATCCGTGCTTGGTCTGTAGAAACATATAGGTGATTTACTACTTTTTTGTGCAGTAATGAAAGTTGCGGTGCTGTGTTGCTTCAAAAGGAGAGATCCCAACAGCACAGTATCTAATGACATATGGTGCTGGTGCTCTCTCCTCTAGTGCTGACATATCTTAAGCTGCCATGTGTCATTGTGCAGACCCTTAGACCATAATGCAAGGGTTTGTGTTTGATGTCAAGTATAGGTTTCATGCTAAAAGGGTACCTCTCCATCCTAAAATTCTATTCTTTGAAAAAGTTTAACTCGCCTAACTTGCCAGTTTGCAAGTGTCCTCTACAGTGAA
Source organism: Lissotriton vulgaris (assembly GCF_964263255.1). Classification (NCBI taxonomy): domain Eukaryota; kingdom Metazoa; phylum Chordata; class Amphibia; order Caudata; family Salamandridae; genus Lissotriton; species Lissotriton vulgaris. Next base: position 1,478,813,318 of record NC_141685.1, read on the forward strand.
GCACACAAGCAAAGTTGGAAAGGTTTGGAGAAAATACATCTTTTCCCCACTTTACTCCTGCCTCAAGGCGGCATAATCTTGTGATGCTTATCCTTTTATACCAAAGTTAGTACATAGGGTTTAGCCTCAAACCGCATTGGCGGTTGGTTTGAAAGGTACATTTGCCACCCATGGCACGCCTCCTTGAAAAAAGTAAAGCATAGTGCAACTATGTGCTATATTTACATGCAGTTCAGGATTTACACTGGAAAGTAAGAGCCAAAACAACACCTTGTGCCAGGTTTGCATCACTTTTGTGATGCAAAGTTATAGTAAATTCACACAAACTCAGGATGTGAAAGGTAACTCAATGATTAGGGGTCTCATACTAATAAAAATGTATTACTACCCAAAAGAAAAACCTTTCAGCAAGCTTAAAAAAAAACAAAAGATTAAGCTAAAAAGTATAGGTTTGTAAGCAAATGCCTTGCAATTTAGAGCTTTATAACAAGTTCATTGCTCAGTATGCTATATTAGAAAAAATGCAACTTATGCAATCCAAGTACATCGGGGACATTAACCCCTTCGCTGCAGGGCTAATTTCCCCACGGTGCGGGGGGAGGGGGTGCTGCGCACGGCGCGGCTGTGCTGATGACGAGCCCAGGCTCATCATGCAGCACGGTGCTCGTGTGCTCATGACGAGCCTGGGCTCGTCATGAACCCGCCCGCGCAATGGAACACTCAGCACAGCGGGGGAATTAGCCCCGCGTGTGAGCGTTCCATGGCTCATGACGAGCCCAGGCTAGTCATGAGCACACAAGCACCGTGCTGCATGACAAGCCTGGGCTCGTCCGCAGCACTGAAGGGGTTAACCCTCTGTGCTACTTCATCATGTGTCAAAACTGGTGCTAAACAAATTACAGATCCCACCATAAAGTGCATTAACCAAAAGAGAGATGTGGCCACTTTTACTATTTTGCCAAAAAATGCCAGGAACACAGAGATCTCTGCAGGCTGCTCTTATCTCACTTAAACCTGCAATGCACGGGGCGCCCCCTCGAGCTCAGCACCCAGTGTGGCTGCAGCGGTCACACCTCCCTAATATCAGCACTGCTGCTCAACCCCAACTCAAACAATGTTAATGTATCCAGAAAGGTGGAAAAACAACCATTATGCAAAGGTGCATAAATAACCACTATGCATTTTCTTTTAAAACTCTGATTTTAATTTTGTGTCCGAGTTACATAGTGTGCCCAATCATGAGTTTGGAAGCTTTTCTTTTTCTCTTCTCTTCTCTTCTATTTTTTTTTTTTTACTACCATACAACGTGCATTACTAAAGCACATAAAATTAGTGAGAGCAGTGCACAGATGCCTAGTAGCCTCAAATAAAATGTAACACGTTTAGACAAGGCTTACATTTCAGTATATTGCAGGCAGGAACTTTTAGGTTTACCCCTACCATCGTATCCATAGGCGGAACAATCCCACCATGCAAAATGCAATCGGTTTAAAAGACACATGGCTGATGATTTCACCTATGTTGTTGGGTTGCTTAGACACTCTTTGCATAGCTGCTAAGGTTTAAGATTGCTTATGTGTGGCATTTTCATAATTTCAGTGTAGTTATGAGTAACAATCATGATTGTCCAGCAGCACTGCAGCCAAAACTTTATGAGAGCTGTTGCCTGCCCGCGCCGCAGGAGGCAGGAGCAGAGTGGCCTATAAAGCCATGTGTCTTACAAATACCTCACACTATCTCAGTAGCCATTGGGTACTGACCTTGACAGTCCTGATGTCAATGAATGCTAATGCGTGACTTTGCATTTCAGTGTGTTGAAGCGGACCACCACACTGAAATGCATTAGTCTAACACCTGATGCTGTTACTAGGCAGGTCTGTCTTTGGGCATATTTAACCCTTTCGCTGCGGCGGCTATTACGCCGCAGCGCTAAGTGGGCGGGGCGGCCGCTCGGCGGGCGCATGCTGGTGACAGAACTGCTCCGTCCCCAGCCGCGGTTGAGCTGTGCTGGTGACGGAGCGGTTCCGTCATGACCCGCCCCGCTCATTAAAACTGCCACGCAGGCGCGAAATCAGCGACGCGCAGGCGCGGCGGCCGGGCCATGACGGAACCGCTCCGTCATCAGCACAGCCCAACCGTAGCTGATGACGGAGCGGTTCCGTCATCAGCAGGGGAGGGGCTAAATGCAATGATGTAATTTTTTGAGGTAAACCTGCATGTCAATTGTGCATATCTTTGACTGCTCAATTAGGCAATGAATAAATAACCAAAAATGTCACTCCTAACTGCTGCTTGCGTTTAATTCCCTGTCTACACTTACTGCTTGCATTTAGGTAATGCCCTGGATAGTGGCAAGTCATTCTTTACAGCTTATGTGCAGTTCAGGTATAATATTGTTCATTACCAGGCGCTGGGACCATCAAGAAATTCAGCTGTGCCTCTGGATTTGGACTTCATGCACTTCCCCTTCAAATATAAGCAACAGAGGGGCTTAGTCATGCCATCTTTACATTAAATAAACAATACAGACACATATATTGCAGGACTGATAATTTTCTCATGCTATGTGGCCCCAATACTGTGAGCCAACAGAGCTCCGAGTATTTGCCGCTCTCATGCTTGATGGTGCTTGTGGCCAGAGGGGCCTGTGAGCTTGTTGCCTGGAAACACTTTTGTAGGTCCGTACAAATGGCAACAGTTTAATTTTTCAGTTGAAAGCGTTTACTGTTCCATCAATCCTCCTTGCTTTCCAAAACAGCAATTGCCAGAAGCTGAGTGGAAAATAAATAGCTAGATTTTGTCACAGGAACACTGCCTTTGAGATTCCCTGATGTCATGGGGCAGTGCCAGATGTCAAGACTCCAGCCAGGCGGTTGTTACCCCTGGCCGCTCCTAAATGACATCCATTTATGCAATCAAAAACTAGCAGTAGATGATCACATGAGATATATGCTGCTCGGCAACCAACACTAAACTTGTGGAAGGCAAGATATCTATTTCTGAGCTTTCACCTTTATTGTGCAAAGAATTATTCCTCACAATGACCATGTCTAAACATACTGTAGAACGATGTGTTGTAATAGAGGGTGGAACTCGGTGTTATGGATTTAGAAGCAAGTCTCTGGGTTGCATATACACATACTCCTACCACAAATGATGACCTAAACGTAGACCAACAAATACTGCATCAAACAAAATGTTGTTTTGTGCTGAATTTTAAAATATTGCTGCTTACAACCATGTTGTGTTTTATTTACCTACCTAATTTAAATACTCAGCTATTATGAAATACATGTATTTATCTAAATTATCTCTCTAAGGTGCACAATTACAAGCACTGCTATTTAACAGTGCAACTAAGTAGAGAACATGCTCATAATTTAATGAATTTTGATTCTACGTGGGATTTAAATTATATCTATGAGTGACCCCATACACCATTATTCTCTGCTTTTTTTCTTACACATCTTGTTCCCTTTCCTGCAGTCTTTTTTCCCCACAAACTCACATTTTGTCTGTTATTTTATTCAAATGTATAAAACCTGCTTTATCATGTCATAATAAGAAAACAGTATTTAAAAGGTAGTTAAAACTCTTAACTTTCTAAGTATATTCAAGTATCCTTTTCCCCAAAAATATTTCTGCACCACATTTTGAGTGTACACACCTTTGACTTTTTATATCTAGTACTCAACATTTTGGGTTCTATAGTTTATTCCCAAACTTTGCATACATTTCCACTGAGCATTAACACAGATTTTCCATTAATTATTATAATATTTATTTCCTAATGTTAGGTATGTCCATATCTTGTTAGTATAGTCATAACTTTGGTAACAAAACTGCTGCAATATAATTGAAAAACCTTTTGCCAAATAATTGAGGCAGGAGAACCTACAAATACATCAGAAACCACTCACTAAATGTCCTCTAAAAATAGAATAGCAGAACATTAAAGTGACCAGTTGAAGATAGGACAGAGAAGATATTGCATATATATACAATGTGCTGCCCTCGCCATTTAGCGATGATGCCAACAGCTCAGAGGTGGGTCACCCAAAAACGATATGCATGATTTGAATGTTATTCTGACGATGGAAGCAACCACACACACAAAGTTGTCATTCAATACCCCTGGGAAAGTCATTTACACAGTATTTACTATGTGCTTAGCATACAGTAAACAGTCAAGATGACATGGAATTGTAGTAGCCTAACAACAGAAAAGAGAACAAGCAATTAATTCATTTTAAAGGTCATTGCATGGGAAGATGTGGAAGTAAAAAGTCACATCATATCTTTTAGTCACCCTGAACATCCTTGGGACAGTCTTTGTGATTGGCACATCTTGAGAATGAGGTTTAAACAACTTGATACCCAGAACAACAAGGATCCAAATTAGGAAGGAGAAGACCCTAACGATGACTTAATTCATTCAGTAAGGTCTGAGCAGGAAGGTTTTTTATTCTTTTTGAAGGACACAAGACTTGGAACTGGATGGTATTGACTCAGAGATAATTGAAGGTGTTGGTGCACATGGTGTGATTAGGGAGGTGATGGTGTATTCAAGGGGGATGCCAGAACTTCCCATCAGGTGTTGTACCTGAATCCAGCAGAGAACACCTAAGTGATACCACCATCAGTCGTCAGGCTTTTCTGGGCTCACCAAGCCTGGCTTTGATAGGATTTCAGCCCCAAAAAACCTACAGCTGAATGATGCCAAATAAAAGCATAACACATGATCATTAAGATATTGAAAGATGGGAAGGAATTAGGTACCACTTGTAAGAAATTGGAGTATTTGTTGAAAGAGGTGAGAAACCTCCTCAAATATTAATAACAGTTATTGTCAAGATGAACCACAAAAGTCACAAAATAAACCTGTCTTTAACCCTATAGAAGTTTGGCACAAACTCAGTCTGGCTTCACTTAAAGCCAATGGGTGAAATATTTGTGCTGCACTTAAACAGTAGTAAAGTGAAAACACAAGAAAAGGCCACATCACAAATTTAGAATATGATAATAAATAAAACAAAAATAATCCAATCAGTAGAACAAGGAATATTACATTTACATTTTTTAAATTAAAATAGGAGTGGTAGATCGTGAGCTTTGAAAGTGGTGGGCAGAGAGAACCAGCATGTATTGCAGCAAACACACAAGACTAATTTGTCCAAGTGAATTCCGAATGGTGGCATTCCAGCTTGTCCTACAGTTTGTGAGTTGCCAGTCACCTGATGGAAACATTCCCAATAAAGGGTTGAAACTGGATAAAGCAAATTCTCGGCACAGGGTATATGTTGTACATTTGCGAATGACATATGATTGAGGCGGAGTTTCACACAATATCCTCTCACCCAGAAAGTCTCAGTCACAACTGAGTCACTCAAACCAAGTGACCCAGAAGCCATCATCAAATGAGGAAATATTGAGATACATTACTCCCTACCTCTCTCCCATCCCCCTTTCCCTACTCTCGCTCAGGAAGTCCAAAATACACTGTTTGCCACTAAAGAACCATAGGCCATCCCAAGTACCTGCCCGTTTACATTCTCCTCAAGGTTTGTGTGGGATATCTTCTATTGTGGAAGTGGTGCTCACCCTATCTGCTAATCATGGAAACAGCAGGTAAAAAGTCAAATCATCCACGTTGTGTCCCCATGTTCTTTACACCCCCACTACAGCCACTGCCACTTTAACCGTCCTCCTAGCCTCAGGGTTTGGACGACGAGAGTTAGTGTTGCTCCCTAGGTGGCATTAGCTGAAATCAAAGTTAGGAATCCGCTACAAGGGGATCTGAGCTATTGGGGATCTGCAGAATTAAGACACAGCCCTGAAATCTGAGATTGAAATGAGTCAATCATAACATTGCCACCTTCGAAATGAGTTTTCAATGTAGGTCTCCTAACTACTATTAAGTAATGACTTTTGCCATGATTTGTGCATGTTGAACAAATTAGTCAGTGCTGAAAAGTCAATAAACACTGTGTTTTCTTTCATGGCATAGCTTAACTTCAATTTGAGTTGATAAAATTGCATCGAAATCTGTACATTTAGATCAATTTAAACTACAGGTGACACGTTCCTGAAGGTGGCGCTGTTTGATTAATCTAAGTTAGTGCAACATGCGGTATATGTGCTACAAAGTGAAAGGAGAAATATAGTAATTACTTACTAATTGTCAAATATATTAATGCCACTGTTTCCCTAACTTAAAGTGTTTCAAATTCCTACTGAAATTGTTCACTAAAAATAACAATGCATTTTGCTAAGAAATTTCAACAGGACACGAATTGTAGAATAAGTGAACAAAGAACATAGTGTGGTGATGTGTAAAGAAGGGGTTAATCTTACCAATTAATAATTTACAGTTGTATGAGGCTACAACGCATTCCTTTGTAACGCATGCCTTTACCATGCATGTGTTACAACGCAAATGCTTTCTCCACGAATATCCTTTACCACGGAAATGCCTTTAACGCGCATACTTTTACAATGATTTTTGTTGTTAAACTATTCATGTTAATGGCATTTTCATGTTAAAGGCTATTTCCTATCCATTCTAGCATTCTAGTTATACATAAATATTATCCCTTTAACATTACCCCTGTGCCACACCTCACCTTCTTTCTCCCTTACCTCGCCTCGTCCTCTCCAGAACAATCTTTTCCGATTTGTGTTTCACGTCGTTAAGAGGAAGCGGAAGTGTCTTTCCGTTTCCTCTAACGACGCTGATTGCCTCCACAGAGACTCCCCCAAGCCCCCTTTTATAAACCCATGCTTTTTTGACGGGTGAGCACCCACCCCACCTTTTTTTTGTTTTACCTTTAGCAGACATAACTTTACTACGTATCTCATAGTAAAGGTATGCATGGTGAAGGCTATTCATGGTAACCACACATGTATTGTAATGCAAGCGTGGTTATGGTTATGCATGGAAATTAATTTACCTGCACCAAAATGCATCAACTGTGCAAGCTGGATTGGTGTTCAAGACAGGGAGGTCTAGTCTTCTTTCAGGATTCAGACATCAGGGCAGTCCTTCTCTGTTCTTCACAGGTTCAAGAGTGTTCTGAGAGGGGGACTGGCGATTACACTTTGTTGCCCAGTGCCAGCCTGTGGGTGTAGGAAACCTCTGGCCACTCCCTCACCAATAGGGTAAAACTTCCTGGGGTGACCCTACTCTCTTTTGTAGTCCTACTTGTGTATTCCTGTAAACCATCCCATAGTACTCCTTTCCACCTAATTCCAACATGACAGTGCCTATTTCCCCAGGTTAGAGCTCCCTGTCCCACCCAAAGTTGTGGCTATGGAACAGTGCAAACCTGCCCTTGTGTTCACTCAAACCAGTTCTCAGGCAGTTTCACCTTCTCCTACTGAGTTTAGAGCTAAGCTGACTAGAAAGACAAAGGGAGGCAGACCTAGAAATGAGGTACATCTTCCAGTGACAGGGTAGGCACACCTTGAAGCTCAGGAAGGGGTTTGGGCACATCACGCCAGGCTATCCTGCTCGAGGATGAAAAACACTTATCCACACTCAAGACCTTTGTCCACTGTCTGGGAGCAATCCACATCTTAACACAGTGGAACTATCCACCAATCAGGTCACACTGAATGCTTGAGGAAAGGCACATTTGGACTAGGCATGTAAATGACAACTTTCTAAAAGTGTAATTCTCGAAATAGCAGTAACAAATCCAACTTTACAGAAAAGTTGGATATTAAATTACTATTAAAATGGGTCCTTGAATCATTTTTCTAGTAGCTCCCAAACCAGCATTAAACATTATAAGATGTTATAATGTAAGCCAGGGTTCCTCTAAGGGGTAGCCAGCCTTGCAACAATGACAAATGAGTTTGGAGGTTTTTCAGTGTCAGGGCATGTAAAACTTTAAATATTTAGGTCCCTCTTTTTCAGTACCATGCACCCTAACCTATGGGTATTTAAAACCTATTTTAGGGGTGACATATATGAATTAAAAAGGGAGGTCTAGGCCTGGCCTGGTCGAAATTGCACTTGAAAACTGCATGCACAGGCTACAAGTGAAAGCCTGGAGACATGTTTTACAGTACTACTTCAGTGGGTGACACAATGAGTGCTGCATTCCACTAGAAGCATCTAAGTTGCTGTCCCTGGGTACAATGTGTACTGTATATTTAAGGTTTACAAGTAAATGAAGTTTTCCAGTAAGGAATAGGTCAATTTTACCACGTTCAAAAAGAAAACACAAGCACTTACCACATTCCCATGGGAAACACAAATTGGTTCAGCTACATAAGCTACATAAGGGCCAAATCTGAGGGGATACCACACAAAAGATGACCATTTCCATCACCACTCATATTTCTGGAATAAACCTGCTCAAAGCTGCAGAGTATCAATAAACTAATACAGATACAGAAGCATCCATATCATAGAGCAGATGGGCACCAGTGCTCAGTCATCTCTGTTTCGATGGACTTCAGCCAAGCTAAAGCCGAACAGCCCACAGTGTTCGAGCCCTACTGGGAGATAATTTACACATTCTCCTGTTCCTATGCCCTTGTCTCCAATTTACATCTCCTGCCACAAAGACAACTCTGCTTATTTCAGACTCCAGGGGGTTGGGAGGATATGATGAGAAAGAAAGAGGGTGAGTGGCAGTGGGAGGTGATAGAGAGTGGTGGTTTCTCCCTCAGTGGAAGGTGATAGATGGCGCAGTACAGGGAAATGTATAAAAGGATTGTAGATGCCTTCCTAATTGTGATTGGCATACATAGCAAAACCATGTAGAATGTGGTCACAAATCATTTGTGCAGCTAAAGAGTAAAGGAGATGCACTGCTAGTAATGCTCCGGCACTGTGATATTGAGAGCCATTAAGAAAGGGAAGTAGGTCTGGAACACTGCAGCAAATCACAATATGTTGTGATAAATCAAAGGAGCTTTAAATGAAGACTTGGGCTGCTAGAAACTCCACAACTTGGAACTCCATAAAGATTATGATTGGCCTAAAAATGCTTCACTCTCTCAACCCTAAAGATACAATTTGGAGGGGCACCTCCTCCGCCTGCTGACTAATCACAAGCAATAAAGAACAAAAGGTCCAGTGAAAGAGGTAAACAATAATGTTTTTACATCCTTTCATGTGAATGAGTGGCACTCCCACTACCACCCCAGTACCGAATCACCCATAGAAATCACAACCTTAATTAATAAGTCTACACCCCTCCAACTTTGAAGTGCACGGTACTGGGAATTGCAATATTGTAACCAGTGAATATTACCAACATTTCAAAGCAATAAGATATGCCCCTAAAAGTATTGATCACCCACTTCCCTCTCAAAGCATGGAGTTAGAAATCAAAGACTCAGAAAATGCAACATAAACAGAAGCAACTACAATAGTACCTGTTGGAAAGTAGCTAAGGGGTCTCCGGCTCAGATTCAGACCAAAGCATCTGGTGGGCCCCACAATGAAAAATCAGAGCAGATCAGCCTACAGATACACAAATCAAGCTGCATGAAATGTATTCATTACCAGAGCTGCTGAAGCCCACACACAAGAGAAGCTCAACAACATCTTGTAAGCCACCCAATAAACCCAAGGCGCTTGAATGAACACTTCAATTTGACATGGCGAAGCCGGTAAAACACTGCAGTGATCTCGGTGTAAAAGATGCTGCAGTAGTTGGCTTTGAATGTTCATGTAATATATCCTCACAAGCATCAATGCCAGATATGATGCAGAAGTAATTTGACATTGTAAATTCTAGGTTTAAAACCTTCGACCCACAATATAAAGAAGTGGAATTCAGAGTGTCTGAGGCAGAGAATGCACAAGCTCAGTCACAAACACAGGCAACATTTTTCACTTAAAAAATAAAATAAAAAATAAAAAAGAACTCTCCTTGAAATTCGAAGACATAGAGAATTGCTCTTCACCTCCAATCTAAGATTGTTTGGGATTCCTAAAAAAACAGAACATGATGCAGATATGCTTGATTTGACCTGCCAGTTGATATCTACACATTATCATAACAGAGGCACCAGAAGATCTAATAATCTCCAGATCACATAGAGTGCCCTTCTCCCCAGCCCCTAAAAAATAGCTCTAAGGCATGCACAATCTAAGTCAATTTCCAACCGTACAGAAAAAGGCATATATTTTATGAAAGGCTATTCAAATAAAATTAAGCTAAGGTAACAACCAATACAATTTGTTAGTTTATCCAATATGTGCTTCGATACCTCATACCATAGATGAGACCTGAAGCAGACAACAGAGAAATTTGATGCATCAAGTACCCAAAATGAGCTAATTCAGCCAACTAAATTCAATGTTTTACAAGCAGGCCACTTACATATTATTATTTTTTTCTATCTGTCCAAGCCTTATTAGGTAAGATATATGATTTCTAAGATGTCATTCATTCCAGAAGGGCTGTTTTGTAATTAGAATGCTTGCAGTATTTTGAATCCATTGATAAGTAAAGGAAATTAAATAAAACCACTGTATTAACGTAGCCAGCGGTCATTCAACAATAACGTGTGGGGTAGGAAATGCTGAGTTACCTGATTTGTTTATAGATTGTTGGGTGGCTGTTGAAGAGGCACAGGGGGCTTTCATCTATAAATTGATTTTTGATGGTTGACCCTCATCAATGTAAAAACCAGGGGCAAAAATAAGGCACCACTAGGGAAGAAGATGGTGGTGGCTCGTACCATTTACAGGAGTTGTAAGTAACCCAGGGTATGGATGAACATTGACAGAGTATTGGGGTTTGGGATCAAGAAGAGCCACGGTGTGGGGTGGGAACCAGCACCTGATTGGTCAAAAAATAAAAATTGGATGTGCAAATTGATTCAATAAGCTAGCAATCAGAAAACGGGGTTATGTTGCTTTCCAGAAACACTCGTTAGGAAGTCCATAAAGAAGGGTAGATATATTTGTGAAGTGGTTAAATGCTTCAGTAGAGGAGCAAGAGGATAATGTATTTATGGGAGCAACAGTACTTTCAATACAGCCACTGCGAATGAAAGCCCCATAGCACTGCCTAACTGCTAACAAGGATTGCAATTGCTGCCTCTATACATAAGGACAGACTTATAAAACTTGTAAGAGCCATCCAAAGGGCCTATTATCATGCAGAGTGTGAGAAAGGTTCTTGTTGGATTCTCATATACATTTTAGAACAGGTTGACCAGTCACTCATGATACAGAATATTCAAGGCACTATGGGGCAGGACTGACTGCAGTAAACAGTAGGCCCACTGCAATGTAAATAAACAGTTAGGAAAGTTGCTAGGGGCTAGGAAGAGCATTTAAAGTAGGTGAAAAACAAAAAAAACAGGTGCCCACCATGTGCCATTGTCTAGCATGGCCTGTACAAGCGATTGAATGAAGAGAGGGTTACAGAAAGCTAGTGGAGCAGCAGAAGGTCACTCCCTCGAGCAAGGAGCGACATTAGAAGGGGAGCAATGAGGGACTCACTGCAAAACAGACCAATATAAAGATGTTTTAAGTGGTTGCAAACAGGACAGCAGTGTTGAACTGACATATCATGTTTTCCACCACATTATCCACTAGAGGTGCATGCCATTGGAAGAGAACAACAAATAATACTGTTTGACAAGGCAGTCTCACATTTTTTTTAAATACATTTTATTTAGGTATATCAATAAAACATTACAGCAGTAGTTTCCCTTTCTATACAATTTCATGGTATCCATGATATTTATCGGAATTGACTGTGAGAGGGTCATATGTTTTCAAACCTAACATCTTACATAAATATATTGCAGTCATGCATACTGTCGAGGAAGTCAATTGCACATAACTTATTAAAGACTGAAATTCAAATCAATTCAGGGGTAAGTTAAATATTTCAGTATTCAGGATGTTAAAAGAGAGTCCAATGTATAGAATGTGATTTAGAGAACTGATTTGGGGAAATGCCTACAAGCACAGTACAGAGGGTAGTAGTGTTAATAATAATGCTAGTCTTGTATTTTTGTCACTTCTTCTTTCCACTATCATTCCTACTCCCCCCGTAATTTCTCTTGCTAACCTGATGCTTATGCCATTTTCTCTATTGTGCCTTGAAGTAAGAAAGCCTTCCCTTGCCCTCTTGACCATAGCTTGCAGAGGAGCAGCCAATTTCGAATCTTTATCATATATATTTTTTTACAAACGTACTAGTTTCCATACCATTCGTAACATAATGCCAATTGGCCTGTTATTGTCAAATACAATTTGTATTTAGGGAAAGATCTCAGAAATCCATTGTCTAATATTAAGTTGAGTACATTATTCTTGCCACTACGGTAAAAAAACAGACCTTAAATATCACTCTTCTCTTTTCTAACTCAACTTACAGTTCTCTTTCACATTTGTTTGGGTAGTGTTGATGAGGAGTCCCACCCTACACTGATTCAAAATCAGGTACAACAAAGTATGCAAGGCCAGAATCCCTGCCTAAGTGGCTGACACACTCCTCACCTATGACTCTCGGCACACCAAAAGCCAGGACACCGTCAGAATGGAGGTGAAGAAGAGTAAATAACTGAGCAAAAGGCCTTCCCCATATATAAACCCTGGACCCGGACCATGTATCAGGAATGCCTTAAAGCTGGTCCAATTTAGCAAACATGCTGAGTACACACCTCTTTAAAGAACAATACATCATGACAAAGTAACAGTGCACCTTCATTCTCAGAACCCAGCTTTTCCTCCAATCACTCATTGACTGTATCTTTGCCTTTTACCATATACAGCGCTTCACTGCATTTTGAATAGGTTTGTGTTAAACAACATACAAACTACATACATTCATATATTTAATACTATACTAGGACATTCAGGATAATTGTCACTATCCTTCCCTCTTAATACTAGAATTGTAGTGATATGATGTATTTTGGACCATAAATATACATTCTGGGCAGCAGTAGTTCAGTGTATGAATAAAGATGTCCAGTTGTCTCGATATAATTGCTTATATATTTGGTCTGTGAGGTTTTGGCTGTAAAAAACATGATGGCCTTACACGTGACTCATCCTTTACATTTAAGACAACTCGAAAAAAATCAGATGTATTGCACTTTTCAGTCATTAATGTTATAGACATCGAAGAACATCAGCAGATTTACGCCCCAATTCATAAAGCTTTTTTCAGCAAGTAGTATTTTACTCCTCGTGGATGCTTGATTTAGTTCTGAATTTCCAGGAGTGATGACACACTTAAGGAAACATAGATTTGAGAATCAGGTCCTTAATTGTTTTCACCATGTGGAATGTTAGGAGCTTTTTTTGCCATGGTATTTAACGGTAAATACTGTTTCATATGCATTTAAGTCAGAGAGTAAAAGTAAAACCCATCCTTGACAGAGGTTTCTAGCTCAGTTATCTCCTAAAACAGACAGATTTTCCAAAGGTCATTTGCATGTCGTTAATAATTAATCTAAGTGAACAAGGATAACATCTTGCTTTATAAGGAACATGGATGCTAAAAACAGTGCAAATATGAGTAGCTGAAAAGAAGTCCTATAAGAAGCCCGATGAAGTCACACACGTAAGGATGCTAAACAATTATTCTGTGTATGTAACACATACAGCAAACATACAGGCAAGTTCGCCATATGGAAAATATTTTCTTCTTCTGAGCACATATTAGCAAGCAGTACTTTCACAATCTATGCATTCATATCTTACATTTAAGTAGAAAGAATTAGCAAAGATATGCAAATGCTTTCAGAAAATGTAGATACGATTGACATTATTTCGAGTGCACAGACCATACATTTATCTGGAAAATGTACAATTGTTGCTGTTAGGGTCGCATAACCTATTTTAATAACTGTTTGGACTGCTTTGTTTCATGATTTCCACTTTATATTCAAAGTTAATCATTTACATCGATCAAAATTCAATAAATGTTTAATCGGGTATTACCATGAGATTCACATCTTGGAAAAATCTGATAGAGTTGGAAAGAAGTTACATTTTTATATCATTTAATGGCCACACCAACAACCAATCAATCATATCTCTGCTGCTGTAACAAATTCTTCAACAAAATACAACTTTGTTGAAATATACCAAAAATAGAGGCATCTTTAGCAGCACAAGCGATGACGTAGTTAAAACAATACATATTGAAGATTATTTCAAACCGGGGTAGCTTGAACGGGGTCAAGCAGGCTTGGGGTGTAGCTGAGGGGGTACTGGATTTCAAGTGATTTGCCCAAAGATCTTCTTGTCAAGATTTGACAGGCCTATGTGCCTGGAAACAATGTTTTATATATTCTGGCTCCTCTAACCCTCTATACTTGTGAATAGAAAATATGAATGTGTTGGCTGCTACAACATTTGACCTTGAGGCCAAGAAACAGCTGCACTACTATTCAATTCAAATTCAATATTTCAGCAAAGCCAACACCTGACTAACAGTTGTGCAATTGATTTTGGGCAAACATATGGAAAACTAATAATTATGAAAAAGACAAGCTAAGCAGATCAGAAAAAGAAGCAAATAAAAACAATCTCTAGTAGCAGGAAATGGAGAAGGTAGTCTTGTTTCACGGGGTTTATCTAAGATGAATATTTCACTGAATGGCAGCCTACGCCAGGTTCATGCAGACATTAAAAAGTTCTGTTTTTCAAATCCTCACTATTTAAAATTGTGAATGAATGAATATTGCATACAGACAGATACATGAGTAAACATGGCCATAAGAGTTGATGACTGTGCCCGGGCAAAATCATTTACACAATATTGCATAAGGAAATCCAGAACCGCTTCCTAATCCCATCAACACATGCTTGCGTCATAATGAAACATTGGGTTAGCAAATGTTAATGCAGATATTAAAGCCAATGATTTCTGAAGAGTATATAAAGAATTAACATACAGTAATAATGACATTGTTCCAAATATTAACATCAATGCAAACAATACAATGGAAACGTATAGTCATATTTCTCAAAATCAGAACTGTATGATGTGTTCCAATTTCTCATAGTTGGAACTATTGTGGGCAGAGGGTTCAGAATGCAGTTTATAACTTTAATGTCATCAAAATAATTTCTTTTTTTGTGAATACTAGATATAAAATATTGTGCATGCTTATAAAAAGATTTAAATACAAATATTGATTTATAGGATTTGTAAGATAAACTAACCACTTTTCATGAATTTGGTTGTTGAGATATTTGGATAAATGTGTAATGGCAAATGGTAAAATGAACAATTATCCAGAACTGTCAACAAAATCTGTAAGATATGACTTTTTTTAATTAACTTGTACATTAACTAAAAAGCAAAATACAACATTATGATTGAAAAACATGTAGTTTCCCATGTCCGAGTCGTAAGCATAAACTTGCAAAAACAGAATCAGATCCATAATGGAAACCTCTTAGCATATGACTATTGCACTGTTAAAGACCTGAACATAGCATGTTTCAAATTGATATCTAATCAGCTAGTCATAGGATCCACATTTAAAATGAATTAGTCTAAGCCAGCGTACTCACAGGGTACCGTTCGGAGGTATAGATTGTCTCGTATGATTTGCTGCAGTTCGTGATCAACAGAACCTTTCTGAAACCGTAAATTGAGGTAGCGGCGTAGGTCCTTATCAATGATGCCTCCTGCAAAATAAATTACAAGAAAGGAATGAGAAGAATAAAATAACAGCAACAGCAAAATATTTGCATGCGGTTTCGTACAGTCAACACGTTTTGTTAGGCCAACTTCAGGCACTCTCATACATAATGAACATATTGTTCATGAATACACATGAATGAGGTAGCAGGTGACTTTTGTGGTGTGTGTATGTGCACTTCACAGACAAACAGCCTTTTTTACAGTATGTGGGTTTCTGTCATCCTGCCAGGGGGGAGTCGTCAAAACATTTAACACCCTGGCAAATGACTACCTGAATTTTCTGGAGAAGTCTGCCTGCCTGGAAGAGATCTATGAAAGCGGTGAAGTTTTGCTGAGTGGCAGTCATCTATCATGTGACAACGTTTTTCGTTTTTCAAATACAAATTAAAAAACTAAAATCTATTGGACCCAACGGGTTTACTCCCAGAGTGTGTGTGTGTGTGTGTGTGGGGGGGGGCGTTTTTTGACTAATGACCTACTACCAGTAGGGCTGTCATTCAATTATTTCCATCGGCTGAGCTAGATGAGGCACTGCCAGCAAACGGTTGGCAGTCCACCCTAACAACCCATAAGTGGATAGATGGACAGACTGTTTGGCGGATAAAGTGCTCTGCCATGTTTGTATAATGTCTTTCATATTTGTGTGTGTGTGTAGCAATGTTTGTGTTTATACTTATGGCATAATCCCCAACATGTCGAATTAATTAACTGCACCTATCTATGTTTACTCATGGCCTTTGTCAATAGCATGCATGAAACTGTAAAATCCTTCCATACGTTTCAAAATGACTATTTTGTATATAAAAATATGTTTTACAGTGCTGCCAAATAAGTGTTAATGACAATTTAGTACTTTCATATAGCAATTGATGAGATCAAACATAGATCATTATTAATCTAGTCTAATTCTCTCCTTCTTTACTGCAGATCTCCAAGATAGGTTGCCTCTGGTTCATTCATTATGAATTAGTAGCCAAGAATTGCAGGAAATGATTACTTTCATAATCTTCAATGCTTGAGAGAACCAGAGTCCACAGGTAGAATAGACCAGCACTTGCTTATGGAAGTAAAATGGAAATTTGATGACACTCAAAATAAACTCCAGGTAAGGAGAGCATTGCTATGCAACTTCACAGCTCTATTGACAACAATTACCCTAATACCTTCAACACTTGCACATTCAAGATGGCCTAGATGAAGTCCTGGAACCATCTATTTAATGTCTCAACTCCAGTAGTAAAGTGAATAGTGTCTCTTCTAAAACACATAGACTTCAGACCTCCTTTTCTTAGCTTGACATGCTCACATATCAGCAAGTTTCCTAATGGTTCTACATCACACAGCACCACTATCTCATTGTTTTGAAATTATCAACAGCATTCTCTCACATAAGAAGTAACTTTCCAATTAATCTTTCCTTACCAAAGTGTTACAGGAACATAAACACCTGGATACCCTCACACGTGATTAGTGTGCTACAATAACACAGATAACATAATATAATATAGTATAACATGGATGTTTAAACTATATGGCCAATATTTCCAGTCAAAGAACTGCAAAAACCTAAGGGGCATATTATCAAGGACGGCGTTAAAATTATCGCCGGTTTAGAAGCAGAAAACTGCTGCTAAAACGGCGATAATGGGCTTGATAATATATCCTGGAGAATTCCAATAGAAGCCCATGTTTGCACCAGAACATGGCCTGATTAGGATATTGAGTGGACCGCCACTGACAGGCCATCGGTGGTGGTCCGCCCGACAACCAGGATAGTAGTCCGACCGCCGCATTATGATGTGCTCTGCCAGAGCGCAGCGTTTGGAGGGACAGACTGACGCCTCCGACAGGCTCAAGGAGCCTACTGGGGCTGGACCATAATCCCTACAATGGGGGCGCTGCCTGAGCAGGCACCGCCGTAGGGATTATGATGCCCTTTCCCAACAGCCTTTTCAAGGCGGACCGACCCTCATTGAAAGGTTGTCACTAAAGGAATTTGTGTGCCCCTTGGAGGGCCCCAATCCCATGTAGGCATGTGCGTTGTAGCCTGAGGGGCACATGTGGTGCACCCCCAAACGTCCATGTACTGTGTGCCAGGTACCAAATGCATGGCCTTGCATACAGCGCATGGATGTTCAAAACTATCCCTTTCTCTATTGCGGCTTCACAAACTGCAGTGGATAAAGGGATGTTTATGACCTCATGCATGGCAGTCGTATCGTAATTGGGTTGTCAGGACCGCCTACTCCTTATTGGACAGTCTTGAGCCCGAAACAATGGCGGTCAGACACTCGTCTGACTGTCATCATAATGACCCCCTATGTCTCAAAATAATTTATACGCTCTGTTCTCTTAAGAGAAATCCTAGTACAACTGATTTCAAATCAATACTACATTGTTGGACTTTCTTGCTCACATACGATAAAATGCATGCTTTTAAAATCACTATATTCCTGACAGCCCTGAATCTATTCATCATTTTATCTTTGCACAATTCACCACATGATAAAAGATGGGCAAAGACAATATCTGACTTACAAGTGGGTGCTAGTTTCGAACTTACTGGCTATATAGGATGACAAAATTACGATGTCAGTCGGACGCACATAGCGGGATTAAATATGCCCAACTATTAGTCACTGGTTCCACCCGCCAAATTAGGATGTGACCGCCCTATGGGCAGTTGGAAACATCTATTTTTCTATTGCAGGACAAGCATCAATAGAAAAATGTATGTTTTCAAACATCCATGCACCTTGTGTCTGGCACACTGTGCATGGATATTTTGGGGGGCATTTGGTGCATAGAGGAGGCCGGGGGGACGAGGACCTTGCTAGGGGCCCCCAAAGTCCCTTTCCATCTGCCTTTCTAGGGCAGTCAGACCGCCATAGTAAGGCAGACGGAAAGGGTTTCATAATCAATACGGCAGTGCCTGAGCACAGCCACTATTGTAGAAATTACGGTAGCACCACTACCGGACGGGCTTCTTGAGCCTGTTAGAACTACAGCAGTCAATCCCCCCCAGATGCCTCCAACCGCCGGGTCAGACCGCTTCAATGGATGTCGGTGGGCCCCCCACCAACAGCCTGATAGTGGCAGGCTCACCCATATTGGAAAAAGGGAAGGGCCTTGGTGTCAAAGCATTCTCGTTTTTATGAACCAGGTTGTGTATTGCAATGGATAGAGGAAGCCATACAACAGAAAATAAAGAAGACTTTTAGAAAGATACTTAAGGCTTATAGTGATCCTATCTAATCTTTATGATGGATAGTATTACAGTTGGAAAAATTTCCAGCCATTCAGGGCCAAAAAATGTTGTTACACCAGAGTAATTAGAGTAATTTCAGTGTTTATGAATTACTTTTGTGATGTGAATACGCGATTGCGCTAGCTTGAGTAATTTAGGGCAAAATCCTACCCAGAGCATAGGAACAATAAAAGAAGAGTGAGAGAGAGCGGCTGCTGGCTGCTGCTATTCATGTCCTGAGTATTTAGTGCTATTTCCACAACGCAAATGTATCTTTGGCCCATTTAGTAAGTGAGGATTACACTTTTCACATGCTTACAGGTAATTTTCCGGTAATCATGAGTACCTACACTAGAGAGAATTACGGCAGTTATGCCCACTCCTGATAAATATATGGTTTGCATTGCTGCTCATACAAGCTGTTATTCCTTTAACCTTACAGTTTGAGTCAGATCACCACTTTTTTATTAGGTCTCGCCTGTCGATGCGCATGCGCATCGAGCAAGCGAGACTATGGGGGCTTATCCACTCTTTATCCACTGCAAGGAATCGTGGCGATTCCTTGCAGTGCCCGTGACTTTTAAGCTCAATGCGCATGCGCATTGAGCTTAAAAGCGCGTGCACGTCCGTCTTGTTTTACCCGCTCCGCCCCCTCCCCTTCCCGCCGTGTCGCATTTCTCCTCCCCCCTCCCCTCTCTTCCCTCCGTCTTGTTGCCTATGGGCGGCTGTGCTGGCAAGCAGCGCTGCTTCCTCTCCTCTTTTTATAAAGCATTAATCAGTTGTTTCAAACATGCACTGGGCGCTTAGCTTACAGGTTGCCTTTCGGTCTAAAAGAAAATAAATGGAAGCAAACACGTTTTTGCAACTTTAATAAAATAGTAATCATAGAAGCAATACATTATATGCGTGCACGTCCGTCTTGTTTTACCCGCTCCGCCCCCTCCCCTTCCTGCCGTGTCGCATTTCTCCTCCCCCCTCCCCTCTCTTCCCTCCGTCTTGTTGCCTATGGGCGGCTGTGCTGGCAAGCAGCGCTGCTTCCTCTCCTCTTTTTATAAAGCATTAATCAGTTGTTTCAAACATGCACTGGGCGCTTAGCTTACAGGTTGCCTTTCGGTCTAAAAGAAAATAAATGGAAGCAAACACGTTTTTGCAACTTTAATAAAATAGTAATCATAGAAGCAATACATTATATTTCATTTTGCTTTATATGTACTAAAAGAATTATATTTCACAACAAAGTGGCCATGCTTATTGTTATTTGACACAATAAGGAAAAAAAAAACAATGATTTACAGCATGGTCTCAGGGAACTGCCCCCTCATCATATCGCTTCAAAATGGCCTCGCTGTATGTACCAGAACGAGCACGCTCCCTCCTCGACTGGTTGAGCCAGTCCTTCTCGTATCCATGCCCCTCCAGCAGGTCTCCCTTCCCCCACAGCTCCCTCTGCAAACATGAAACAAACAGCAGGGAGGGGAGGCGTTTCCAGGGCCAGCTCACTCTCGCTCTCTTCGTCTTGTTTTGCTTTCGATCTAGACCCGACTCCAGCAACAGCCTCTGCTGCCTTAACTTTTAGTTTTGATACTGCGGATAATTACCCAGGGTCCTTCTAACTTCCATTTTCAAACGCCTTGACAACAGTGAAACAATTTGGGATTTCGTTGTTTTCATCCAGCCAGAAATTAAAAAAGGTAACCTTTTTTTTCTTAAAAGCAGTACGCTTTTACTTCGTCCCTCAATCAGGAAGTAGCTGTTGGCTCGTTGACAGGGAGAAAAAAATCGTATATTTGTCAGCTCAAGTTTGGATCAAGCGAATTTGGGTTTCGTTTATGAGGTGAAGTTTGATTTCACTTTTGGATTTAAAATGATGTCACGGCATTGAATGTGAGTGTGCGTTTGGAAAGCTGTTTGTTTACCTGTCATTCTATTTCGCCAGGTTCGCCCAACAGCCCTGAGACGTGTTTATTGAGCGCATGGATGTTTATAAACCTCACCCTCACCCTCACTCACCCTCAACCCCTCACCCTCACTCACCCTCACCCTCAACCCCTCACCCTCAACCTCAACCCCTCACCCTCACTCACCCTCACCCTCACTCACCCTCAACCCCTCACCCTCACTCACCCTCAACCCCTCACCCTCAACCTCAACCCCTCACCCTCACTCACCCTCACCCTCACCCTCACTCACCCTCACCCTCACTCACCCTCACCCTCACTCATCCTCACCCTCACTCATCCTCACTCACCCTCACCCTCACCCACCCTCAACCCCTCACCCTCACTCACCCTCACCCACCCTCAACCCCTCACCCTCTCTCACCATCTCACCCTCACTCACCCTCAACCCCTCACCCTCACTCACCCTCACCCTCACCCTCACCCTCACTCACCCTCACCCTCACTCACCCTCAACCCCTCACCCTCACTCACCCTCACCCTCACTCACCCTCACCCTCACTCACCCTCACCCTCACTCACCCTCAACCCCTCACCCTCACTCACCCTCACTCACCCTCAACCCCTCACCCTCACCCACCCTCACCCTCACTCATCCTCACCCACCCTCAACCCCTCACCCTCACTCACCCTCAACCCCTCACCCTCACTCACCCTCACTCTCACTCACCCTCAACCCCTCACCCTCACTCACTCTCACTCACCCTCACTCACCCTCAACGCCTCATCCTCACCCTCAACACCTCACCCTCACTCACCCTCACTCACCCTCAACCCCTCACCCTCACCCTCACTCACCCTCAACCCCTCACCCTCAACCCCTCACCCCCTCACCCACCCTCACTCACCCTCACTCACCCTCACTCACCCTCAACCCCTCACCCTCACTCACCCTCAACCCCTCACCCTCACTCACCCTCAACCCCTCACCCTCACCCTCACTCACCCTCAACCCCTCACCCTCACCCCCTCACCCTCAACCCCTCACCCTCACTCACCCTCACTCACCCTCACTCACCCTCACTCACCCTCACTCACCCTCACTCACCCTCAACCCCTCACCCTCACTCACCCTCAACCCCTCACTCACCCTCACCCACCCTCACCCTCACTCACCCTCACTCAGCGCAACCACAGCATCTTCACTAAATATATTTAATAAACTTTAAGCTATTGGCAATATAAAATAAAATCCATTTTATTTACGTATTAATTATTGTTTTTTAAAGCCATTGATTTTTTTTATATCAATACATATAAGTCACATATAAGTCCCGTTAATACAAAACATGTTGCTTTACAAATGCTAGAGGTGTCACATTTAGAAAAATTATAACTATTGGCTTTGTAAAGAAGAAAGCTATTAATTTAGCTATTTAGAAAAAACAACACATAAATAAAAAACAAAAAAATAATTAACACCTATAGCTCAAACTTTCCTACTGCGAGACCTATTGCATTTCCAATGCTTGTTTAACTTGAAATGGATTGCCTTCACGTATAGCCTTCTTTCAGCTCAGTCTTTTAGAACCCACTTGTCTGCCTATGAGTTTTTGTATTTTCGTTAAAGGAGACAGGTAGTGCCAGATTTAATAATATCTCATGCAACACAGCACAGCATCATAAGTTGCTGTGCTGTGTTTCATGGGAGAGCAAGAAAGCTCTCTTCAAAGTGCTGGTGTGCTATCTAGTGGGCTAATGCCACACACACCTTCGCTGGAAAGGTATCTTTCCAGTACTAAATCATCAGTCAAGACTTGCATTTAAACTTTTCCCACTTTGTTTGTGTGCTGTTCAGTACAGCATATGTGCAAAGTTTAAAAGTTTGGAGAAAAGACAATTTTTCTCCTTCTTAGTACCTACCTAGAGGCATTAGAGGCTAGTGTCACGGAAAGTGGTGGGGCGAAGGAGGGAGGAGGTTACCTTACCTGTTGCCCACCTATGCTGCTCTTCTGCTTCCACTGCATCACCAGGTCCCAGACTCCCCTACTGCCAATTAAGACACTGCTCTCATGTTGCTGGCAGCAGGGGAGAAGCACCACGATTGGTCTGGGCAGGCTGGATTTGCACTCCCAGAGAGACTAGGAGTCTGTGCCTGCTATCTCTAACCTAGAAATGCAGCTCGTGTTGGAAACAGCTCAGTGTGCATGCTGGTTTGGCTGCTCTAAGACTGCAGGCCAAACCCACATGTTCACTTTCAGCAGTGCCCACCACTCATTCTCCATGCCTGTCATCGTGATGGACCCGCCTCCAAGACTCGGCCCTGTGAAGAAAAATAAAATGATAAACTGCTTTATTATCATTTTATTTTTCAAGTTTTACATCTGCTGGCAGAGGGGGCAGCGCTCCTCCACCATAACTGAAAAGCCACAGCTGCCTCAAGGCGATGTATTTTTGCGGAGCCAAAGCCTGTATACAATTGTTAGTAGATAGTGCTTAGCATCATAAACCATACCTTGGGAACTGCGTTACATCATACATGGGATGCCTCCTTGACTCAAAGTCGAACAAGTAGCATATAGTGCTACTTTGAATTACTTTTAGGCAAGTAAATCGCAGATCAACACTTTTCCCTGGTTTGCACTACATTTAGGGACTTTGAACCGCCACAAAGTGCTGATAAATCTGGCCGACAGTGAGGTTGTTTTTCAGTGGGTTAATCAAAAATCTGTTCAAGGACACCATTATACAGGCAACCATTAGCTACAGTTTCATCTCCCTTATAGTACCCTCAACCTCTGCCCGATATAGTTTGGCTCTAAATTTTACTACCTTTTCTTCAGGCCACAAAAACTCTTTTACAAATTTTCCAGCTCTGTGATAATAAACCATTATCTGTTTGTTTTCCCTAATGTGCGATTTGACTAGTTTTTATTATTTTTTTTATCTTTTTACCTACCTTGGTTTGGACCTCTAAGGTCTGCATGTCTTAACTTTATGGTTGGCAGATCAGCTGCTTTTCATATACCACATGGACTTTCTCTGAGGAAAACCATGATTTTAGAGCCAAGATACGGTGACAAGGTTAGGTCTGTGGGTCAGATTGTGGCCTTCTACTTACACCCAGGCTTATCATACTTGTGAATACAAAAATTATAATAATTGCTATTTGCACTGATATCATTATGCATACAATTGAAAATCTGACTTGCCCAGGTTCCTGTGAATATGTTAGTATCTGAATGATAGAATTGTTGTCAAATACTTTTAACTTGCATTTGTGTGTGTTTTTTTTTAATGGCAACATAAGAACTCAGGGCCTGATTATGACTTTGGAAGTGCTGCGTCGGCTTTGCGCCGGCACAGCACCGCTATTGCCTGTGCATGGCCCCGCCATATTACGAGTTCAATTTGTGTCTGGCAGGTTTTTCTTTTGCCATTCATATGGCGTTGCCCTGAAAATGGGCCCCACAATGGGAACGCAAAAGCAGCTCCAGCACAGTATGGACTCTGAAGTCCATGTAGTGGTGGAACTTAGGGTGCATGCAAATAGGGCGGCACATGTTGTGCTCCTCTGAATGCATACCCATGGTGGCAGGGACAAATGGATCCTTTATGGCCCCCTTTGTTTCCCCACCAGCAGCCTTTTCGTGGTGGGCTTACCTCCTGGGGAAACTCGAAATTTGCTTGGCAGATGGTGGAGGTCCTGCCTTGCATATTGGATACCCCTGTGCACTGTGCCACCGCCAGCTAACGGCTGTTCCCTGGCGCATCCAGCACAGAGGTCCAATTGGTCGCATCGGATGTGGGCGGATGCAGGACCGCTACATCACCATGCATCTGGTGATCATAGACTGACAGATTCGTAATTGTCCCCAAAGTTTTATGCTACTGCACAGTTGTAAATATACAGTTTGAGCCTCTGTCCAAAAATATCTCCACTATATGGAAAATTCTAGACCTATGGTAATGTCATTAGGCTACTTAAATTTGTTCCAGCACAGTTCATTTTCATAAGAAAATTGCATCCTTCTGTATGTCCTTAAATATTCATTGTAGGTTTATAAAACCCCACAATTACAATGCTACCCATGGGATTTTAATGAATTGGCCTACAAATTATATTTGTGTCAGTGAGTCTCAGCTGATGTCTTATATTTTATTACTGAGAAATCCATTGTTGCTTGTAAGCATTTTTCTTGTAATGTTTGAATGTGCACCCTATAGCCAACTTCTTCTAGTTACACCACTATCTCTCTTTTTCTCTCTGTCGCTATTAAAAGTACAAAGGAACCAGTGTTGCAGCTGCTTTTGTGCATCTTGAGAAAACAAAAGCTGAAAACAATCAATATAATCTCTGTTAGAACTGGGGGTCTCTAGTTGGCAGAGGTAGGTACCAATGTCCAAATAGGGACCCTTGCTTCTGGTCAGGGCAAGGAGATAACCCTCTGAGATAACCCCTGCTCACCCTCTAGGTAGCTTGGCACGAGATGTCTAGGCTAACCAGAGGCAATGCGTAAAGTATTTGTACCAACACTCACAGTAACACAGTGAAAACACCACAAATTGACTCCACAACAGTTTAGAAAACTAAAGGTATTTAATCTAAACTACACAAGACCAAAACGACAAAAATCCAACATACACAGTTCAAGAATATGGTTTCAAAAGAGTTCTTAAGGTTGTAATCAAAGTTCTTTAAGTTCCGATAGAATAATCCACAGATGCGTGAAAAGTTCACAGTTGCGTCACGTTTACTCACAGTACCTTTTAGTTGCAACAAAGTTACAAAAGCAGAAGCTGGTGCGGTGGAAAACAAGCGATGCGTTGCTCCTGAGACCCTGGGGAGGCGATGCGACAGCCCCGCTGCAACAGCGGGCGTGTTGCGACGAATTGGGTCTGTATGGGGAGGAAGGCCACTTGTATGGATTCTGGTGCGTAGGTTCCGTAGGAAGTTTGTTCTCGCGAAGGCACGATGCGACGATCTCATAGGGGCTGCGACGATCTCCGGGGCGACGATGCGTGATCCAGCGGTGATCCTCTCTCTCGCAGCTCCTCGATGCGAAGGTTCTGCGACGATGCTCGCAGCGACGTGATGCGGTCCGCAAGCAAGCAGTGCGGCGATCTCACCCAGCGACGACAGGTTCTGCAACGACACTCGCAGCGATGTTCGACTTTCCCACACAAGTCTGGTGCGTCCCACAAACTATGGATGCAACGGCTCTGGCAGCGGCGTCAGGCGCTGCAACGATCTCGACCTTCGTAGCGGCGGGAAACTTCTCGCACTGTCGGGGATGCGCTCCTCAAGCGTGCGATGTGACACTTTTCACTTGCAAAAGTCTCTCAAGCTCAGTTTCAAGCTTCCCAGCACAGGTACAACTTCCAGAGACCCCACAACTGGATCAAGCACACTAGGAAGGACAGAACTCTGTCAGCAGAGTTCAGGGAAGCTGGGGGTGAAGTCCTTTTGTTCCTGGGACTTCAGAACAGGGAGCCAGCTCTTCTCAGGCCCTTGGAGATTCCTTCAAGACAGGGGACACAGCACACAGCAAAGTCCTTCCCCTCTCCTTGGCAGCAAACAAACATCAGGTCAGTCCAGCAGAGCAACAGCAGGACAGTCTTCCTTCTTCAGGGTCAGCTTTCTCCTTGGCAGAGGTTCCTTCTTGATTCCAGGATGATCTAATTTTCTGTTGTCAGGGGTCCTGTACTTATACCCCTAAAGTCTTTGTTCTCTCTGTGCATGTGGGCCCTGAGCCCGGTCAGAACACGTTCTGGGTGTTTCCTGAGTACTTTGTTTTGCTGGCTTCTTCTTTCCTTTCAGAGTGAGGGGCAGGGTCGTCAGCCACCCAGCAGGAGGTGGAGCCAGCATTGTGGAAGGCAGGCACAGCCCTATTCAGGCCCAGGTGCTAACTCCTCCCACCACTCCAGTTACAAATACAGTCATTCAGCCTAGGGCTGACTCAGCCAGCCTCCTGGGGAATCCCCAGCCCCTGTCACTCTCAAACCAGACAGTCAATACACAAACAGGCCAAGGCACACAGAAGGGTCAGACAAGAGAGCAGCAACTTTCTAAAAGTGCTGTTCTCAAACACACGATTTAAAAACAACCTTTCCTAAAAGATGCGTTATTAAATCCTGAGTTCAGGGATACTAGATACTTATGTCCTATCTTGTTCCTATGGGAAGAAATGCTGGAAGCCACTGTAGCCAGCATCCCCCATGCTAATCTATGGAGCAAGATAGCCTTACAATAGTGAAAAACGAACATGGCTGTAATTCACTACCAGAGCATGTCACCTGCACCAGTACATGTTCTACCTTTCACATACACTGCACCCTGCCCAGGGGGGTACCTTGGGCCTTCCATAGGGGTGACTGATGTGCACAAAAAGGGAAGGGTTAGGCCTGGTCAGTGGGGACACTGACCAGGAGGACATGGCAGTTTCTAAACTGCCCATAGGCACTGCAGTGGCAGGCCTGAGACACCATTTTAGAGATACTCTTGTGGGTGGCACAATCAGTGCTGCAGGCCCACTAGTAGCATTTGTCATCACCAGCCCTGGCACACCCAGTGCACTTTACTAGGGACTTCATGGTGATACAAATATGCCAAACATGTATATCCAATCATGATAACAATTTACGTAGGGAGCACTTACACTCTGGCACTGATCAGCAGTGGCAGAGTATCCAAAGCATCTAAACCAGCAAAAACGAAATCCAGCACAGCATCAAAAATACAGGAGGTAGAGGCAAAAAGATAGGGGAAACCACGCCAAAGATGCCAGGTCTAACATGTGTCCCCTCCAGCTGAAAGTGGGGAGAACTACCCACCCACTTGGGAGTTCTCTTCACTAAGGCGGAAAAACCTGGACAGACCATCAGCGTTGGCGTGCTCTGTACCAGGGCGGTGTTCCACCGTAAAGTCCATTCCCTGTAGGGAGACGGACCACCTCAACAGTTTTGGGTTCTCACCCCTCATCTGCATTAAACATCTGAGGGGCCTGTGGTCGGTCTGAACACGGAAGTGAGTCCCAAACAGGTAGGGCCTCAACTTCTTCAGAGCCCAGACCACAGCAAAAGCTTCTCTCTCAATCGCACTCCACCTCTGTTCCCTGGGGAGTAGCCTCCTACTAATGAAAGCTACCGGCTGGTCTCCTCCCTCCTCAGTGATTTGTGAGAGTACTGCTCCCACACCATGCTCAAAAGCGTCTGTCTATACTATGAACTCACTGGAAAAGTCAGGTGCCTTGAGCACCGGTGCTGTGCACATTGCAGTTTTCAGGGCATCAAAAGCAGTTTGGCAGGCTTCAGTCCAGTCCACTCTTTTGGGCAACTTCTTAGAAGTGAGTTCTCTCAAGGGGGCGACAATGGTGCCATATCCCTTGACAAACTGTCTGTCATACCCTGTGAGTCCTAAAAAGGCTCTCACCTCTGTCTGGGTCTTGGGGGGCTCCCAAGCGAGAATGGTATCAATCTTTGCCTGTAGGGGCGCCACCTGGCCGCTCCCCACCTGGTGTCCCAAATACACCACAGATCCCTGCCCTATCTGGCACTTGCTGGCCTTGATAGTGAGGCCTGCCCTTTGCAGAGCCTTCAACACTTCGCAGAGGTGTTGCAAGTGTTCCTCCCACGTGGAGCTGAACACAGCAATGTCATCCAGGTATGCAGCGCTGAATTCCGCCAGCCCGGACAGTACCTTGTTAACCAGTCTCTGGAACGTGGCAGGGGCATTCTTCAACCCAAAGGGCATGACTCGGAACTGGAAGTACCCCTCTGGTGTTGAAAATGCTGACCACTCTTTGGCCCCATCAGTTAAGGCAATCTGCCAGTACCCAGAAGTCAAATCGTATGTACTGAGGTACTGGGCAGCTCCCATCCGATCCACGAGCTCATCAGCTCTGGGGATGGGGTGTGCGTCAGTTTTCGTGACCGCATTGAGCCCACGGTAGTCCACGCAAGACCTGAGTTCTGGAGGACCACCGGGCGTAGCAGCTTTCTTGGGCACCAAGACCACTGGGCTAGCCCAGGGGCTGCTGGAGGGCTCAATCACCGCTAGCGCCAACATCTTGGAAACCTCTTCCTTGATGCTGGCCCTGACCTTGTCAGCTACCCTGTAAAATTTTTGTTTCACAGGCAGACTGTCTCCAGTGTCCACATCATGGACGCACCAGTTGGTGACTCCTGGGGTCAGGGAGAACAGGGAGGAGAACTGACCCAACACTTGGCGACAGTCCCTCTGCTGTTCTGGGGTCAGGGTGGGCGAGAGGGCCACACCATCCACTGACCCATCTTGCTCCTTAACTGCCAGGAGGTCAGGGAGAGGATCACTATCCTCTTCCATTCATTCATCTGTAGCCATGAGCATTGTCACTTCAGACCTCTCAAAGTGTGGTTTGAGGCGGGTCACATGCAAGACTCTCAGGGGCTGCCAGGGAGTCCTCAGGTTAACCAGGTAGGTTACCTCATTCTTCCTTTCCACCACCTCATATGGCCCAGTCCACTTGTCTTGGAGCGCGCAGGGCTCCACTGGCGCCATCACCCACACTTTCTGCCCAGGTTGAAATTCGACCAGAGTGGTATTCTGGTCGTACCATCTTTTCATTTCTTCTTGGCTTGCTTCCAGGTTTGCCTGAGTGAGCTTCCTGAAGCGTTGTGTCTGGTTGCGGATGGCCAGCACATAGCTGAACACATCCTGGGGGGTTTTCCCATGGGACTTTTCCCAACCCTCCTTCACCAGTGAGAGAGGTCCTCTAACAGGGTGGCCATACAGGAGTTCAAAGGGACTGAACCCTAAGGACTTCTGAGGCACCTCCCTGTAGGCAAACAACAGGCATGGTGACAAGACGTCCCACTTCCGTATCATGGGCTCCGCTAGGCCCATAATCATACCTTTCAGGGTCCGGTTGAACCTTTCAACCAACCCATTTCCTTGAGGGTGGTAAGGAGTGGTGAACTTATAAGTTACTAAGAAAAAAACAGGTTGCCTTTTCCTGAATGTTGTACCTTTCTAGGTGTGCCTCTTCCACTGGAGGTGGCCACCCCTGTATTAACCAGAATTGTGCACTCTTATCTAGGTTACCAAATTTACAGCATAGGTTATCGATCTTCCAATATCATATGGGACCATGTATGACGCTTAGATTTGTTAAAAAATATAATTCATTTATTCAAGATAAAGTTTTTGTTTAAAAAGTCATAATGTTACAAGGCTGTTGCAATTAAAAACCATTCCACGATATATGTTCAATGTATATGGACAATATTACTAGCACATTTAAAAGACAATACCTCATAAATTTTTTAAAAAAATTTCTTATACAACATAATTTTTCAAAAACATATTCATAAAAAACACAAATGTTAGGAACAAAACTGTCGACGCGGCGTTTCGGTGCCCCTGATGTTCTTGCACCTTCTTCAGGACTTGTTCCCTGATTGGTCACATCTACAAAGACATATATCACAATATATTTCATTAGGTCCCTTCTTTTATTATCAGTTACATCTTCTATTGTCAGTTGTATTTATTCATTACATCATTCGGTAAATCTAACATTTGGTAACCTATATAATCCTTTCTGCACACCCCAACTTGAGAGATTTTTATACCTCTGTTGGTATACTTATTACATTTCTCTGTTAATTTAAAAACTTCTGGGCTGTATTTTCTCGCCCCCTAGGACAGAAGACTTTCTAGGTCTTTTATTTCCTCTACTGCCCATTCGTTATAGATGTACCTCACTGACGGTCAATTAATACCAGTCGTCCACTCTAATTTTGCTGGTCACTACTGTAGTTGTTGTTTACTTACCCAGGTTGTATTCCCTGGGCTCTTTTGGTTATATGAGGCTGTTTAACATCTGCTCATATCCTCTTTCCCTTCTTTTAATCTGGGACTTCTTCTCAATCAATTTTGTTTGGATGTTCTGTAGAGACTATGGAAATTTAACCACTTCAGTACTGTCAAATAAAAAGAAAACTGTTATATATCTTCACTTCTTTGTGGCTAACTCCTATTTGATTTTAGAAGTAGGTCTAGATGATCCTCACCGGTTTTTATTTCCACTTGTTACTTTATGTTTCAGGAGGATGCCTCTGGGAGCTCCCTTTCTTATTGGTTGGGTGCTTCCTGCCCCTGCTCCGTCTAAGGATAGGATAATCTTTGTTAGTGTGTCTCTATCCTTCATACATTGCATCTAGAATTGTTCCTTTCCTATTATTTCTTACCTTATTAGATCTTTAGAGTGATTCTTAGTTTACTTCACTCAGGTGGCTGATGATCTTTGGATAGATGCCTTTTAACTTGGCTTGAGTTTCTAAAAAAGGGGGTTGAATATTAAGGCTAAGTCAGAAATTGTCTATTTCTTTTCAAAGAGACTTACATCTCCTAATAGCCTTCCCATAATCCTGTCTTAACTTACTTGCTGAAGGGAGCTGAACTGCGTGGCGTCCTCCTCTCGTGAGTGTTCTCGATCTAATGAGAGAGACTCCTGTCTGGTATATATACCCTCACTGATTGGTTAATTATCTATCTTATCCATCACACCTGGTTGTTGTTCGTGTGTGTTGAAGCAAGGTCACCTTATTATGGCCGCCATCTTGTAGTGGGATTTAATTCTGTTTGTTTATTCCTATTTTATACTACTCTCATTCCTGTTCGGTCTCACAGCGTTATTTGCTATTTTTCTTCATGTCTGCCTCATCCGTCCTATTACTGGGATCTTATTCGGTTCCTATGCTGTTTCTTTTTAATATTAATAAATTTCCGTCTATTATTTGTGGACATGCCGTTTTTATTTCCTCCTTGGTCGTCGCTAGTTCTTTTCCCTATTTAGGCGGACAGACTTCATACAAAAGTATTGTACTTCCCTCGGTGCCACCCGATCGAATCACGCTCCTTTCGCGAGCGCCATTTTGGATTGGGAGACCGTTTGTTCTTTAACCAACCCCATAGTGGTTTGGGTTCTAGGGTCTCTAATATTCTACAATACAGTTCGGGGTTTATATTTCCTAATAGGTCGTCGCTAGTTCTTTTTTCATTGTCGCGAGCACCCATTCTTAACCCTTTTATTACTCGCTAGATTTCATTAGATAAAGTTATTCTAATTACGCGAGCGCCATTTTGCGTCGGGAGACCTCTTTGAATGACCAAAATCTCTATTCTCAGCGCGCTCGAGTATATACTCTATCTTGCATTAGGTATTATTATTTTACACACATTTTTTCAATTGGAATGTTTTATGGCATCATTTACAAATTTTTAAGAAACTCTTATAAAAAACATATTATAACCAGTTAAATTACAGTATTATGATTTGGATATTCATCATTGCAACTATGGTGTTGGAGACTATTATCCCCTTTTGGCCCATGTTACAGAGGATTTTTAAGCTTTAGTATTTGCACTGAAGCTTTTGATTATCATGTCTGCCAGATCCCTCACCTGTTGCACCTACCTACTGGAATTTTTAGGTTCTCTTAATTTCTGGTTTTTGTATATGGTCTTTCTACAGTATTCTTTCCCAGTCTTCTTTGTTGTTTAGGCCTATTTTATGGGAGTTAAATTTGGACATATAGTATTGTTCTCTTTGTTTTCGTTTTTTGGTTAAGTCTCCTCCTCTCTTATTTATCCTGACTTGTTCTATCACACACCACCGTATGTCTTCCACTGTATGGCCCATTTCTATCCAGTGGGCTACCAGGGGCGCTGTTAATTTTTTAGTCCGGACGGCTGACTTGTGTTCTGTTATTCGGGTCCTAATTTCTCGTTGTGTTTCTCCTATGTATACTTTATTACATGGGCAATTGATCAAATATATAACATTATTCGTCCTGCAATTGAACATTTCCTTGCAAGTGTGTGTTATTTTACCTATGGTAATACTTGGACCTGGTATTATAGATGGACAGTTTTTACAAGTGCTGCAGGCGTAGTTACCTGTTGGATTTGAACCATCCAAAGTTCTGATGGAGTTCCTTTTTATTTTATCAGGGTACGTTTTAACTAGACAGTTCCTTATTGTGCGGTTCCTCCTGAACGCAAATATTGGTTTAGGGATTGGTGTGTCACCTGGATCATTTAGCAGCTTCCAATTACTGTTGATACAGTTTTTCAATTTGTTGGATACACAGGAAAAATTCGTGACGAATACAATGGGTTTTGTTTCATTGTTTGATCTGATTTTTGGTTCAAATAAACTTTCCCTGTTATAATATTTTGCCCGTTTGTAGGCTTGTTTGATCATTTTCTTTGGGTAACCCCTATCAGCAAACTTTTTCTTCAGGGTATTTGCATGTCTATCAAACTCTTTTATGGTGGTACAGTTTCGGCGGACCCTAAGGAATTGCCCAAATGGTATGTTATTTTTTTGAGTGGCAGGGTGATAGCTGTTAAAATGGAGCATTGTATTGCGGTCCGTTGGTTTTGTAAAGAGTTCTACTCCTAACACTCCTTCCATGTTTTTTATTTTGATGTCTAAAAAGTCACACTCTTCGTTACTATACGTTGAGGTGAAATTTAGGTTGTCATCACCCAGGTTTAGCCAAGTGATGAATTCCATCAGTTCCTCTGCGTTTCCTTGCCAAATGAAAAAAATATCATCAATAAATCTTGACCATTTATGGATATTTTCAAAGAATGGCGCCATGGGGTTGAATATGTGTTTTTTCTCAAAATCCGCCACGTATAGACACGCCAGGCTGGGAGCACAGGTGGCTCCCATGCTGGTCCCTTTCGTTTGTTTGTACATGTTTTCTTTGAATAGAAAGATGTTATTTTTAAGGATAAGTTCTAGACAATCTATTATGAATGTAGAGTGCTCTGTTAGTTCTTCCTCCCCATTCAGCAGAAGCTTTTGGATTACTTTGATGGTGTCGTTTTGGGGGATATTTGTATAGAGCGCTTCTATATCTAGCGTCACCATCCACTGGTTATTGGGGTTAAATGTCATTCCTTCAACTTTTTTGATCATTTCTGTTGTATCCTTAATGTATGCTGGTTGTATCGTTACCAAAGGTTGAATAAACTTATCCACATATTGACTTAGTGGTTCTGTCAGAGAGTTTAGACTTGAGACAATGGGTCTCATGGGTGGGTTATTAATGTCCTTATGCACTTTTGGTAACCCGTAGATCGCAGGGATCGTTGGGTTTTCATTGTTGAGGAAATTGAATTCCTCGTGATTGATTATACCGTCTTCTCTAGCTAGTAGGAGTAAGCTTTTTATCCGTTTCCCTAAATTCTGCCATTCTATCATATTGGATCTTGTGTAATGATTAGGATTGTCTAGGAGATAATGCATCCTCTTCTCGTAATCTATTGTTTCCAATATTACTATACTCCCCCCCTTATCACCAGGTTTAATGGTGATGCTATCATCTTTCTCTAGATTGTTCAAAGCCTTCTTTTCTTCCAGTTTAAGATTATTCTTAATCCATATTTTCTGATCTAATATCTCTTCGAGTCCTCTTGTTATCACCCTTTCAAAAGTATCTACATTTTTATTAACCATGGAACTCAAAGGAGTCCACAGTGATTTGGGGCGTAAGCCTGACTTGTTGTCTGTGGGTATTCTTTCCTTATTCTCAAAGTATTTGTGTAATCTGATTTTTCTTATTAGTTGTTGAAAATCCCTTTCCAAGGTAAATCTATCTGGTGGTCCTGCTATGGCATAGCCTAATCCTTTTTCTAGTAAACTAATTTCTTCCCTGGTCATTTCTCTTTTTGCTAAATTTATTATTGGGGCTTTTGTATCATGTTCTAGTCCCATGTCTTTTGGCTTCTCGTTTTCATGTAGGGACGTTGTTGGCCCTGGTTGCTCTGGTAGTTGCCTCTCCCTCTCCCCCTTCCTCTCGGGGTTGGGTTTTGGTTTTGATTTCCCCTGTGTCTGTCTAAAAAAACTAGACTGTCTTTTGTTGGTTTATTGGGTCGATCTCTCTCTGGGTCTGTTTGATTCCCTGTGGTTGGTTCATTCTCCGAATCACTGCTCGTGTATGAAGTGTCAGAGAAGGTTACCCCCCGTCTAGGGCCCTGGCGTTTATTCGTTTGCCAATTACCTCTGTTTGCTCTGTCTTCTCTAGGTCTATCAAAATAATCTTTTTGTATGTAGGGGTATACTAACTCCTGTTTATATTGGTTGAGATCTTTTTTAAACTTGTTACTCTTTTTATTTATTAGGTAATCCTTGTATCCGTCAAGGTCTCTTTGGATCTCCTCCAGTTTCTGTTTTGCATCCTCTACTGAGGTGTTATCTTTTAACTTTTTTTCCATCTCATCTAATTCAATTCTTTCTATAATCAAGGTAGCTTGGGCGGTCTCTATAATTAGCAAAAGCCAATCTCTACTGCACCTGTTGGCTATGAACGTCCAGGTTTCTAAAAATTTTTCATTCTTAGTGAACAGACTGGGTTCATTTTTAACTTGTAACCCCTTCGGTATCATCCCCTTCTTGCAGTATTGTATTAGAAAATCTGAATGTAATTCAGTTCTAATAATCTTTTTCTTGTAATTCCAGAGTTCCTTCCACTGTTCTAAGTCTGTATTGTTTGCTGTTATTGTGTTTACACTTTTTTCGGGACAATTGACTAATTTATTAAATTGATCATCTGAGAAACTGAATACTTTAAAGGCGTCCATTGCATTAATTATGAAACACTGTGTGATAAATCACAACTCACTTTTTTTTGTGAGGTAAAGAGAGAACACAACTCCCCAGTTAAAAAACTGTACTATGTTGTCAGAAAAGTTATGTGTTGGGAGCTACCCTTTCTGTCAGGAAAAGGACTGGGTCAATAACTAAGAAAAAAACAGGTTGCCTTTTCCTGAATGTTGTACCTTTCTAGGTGTGCCTCTTCCACTGGAGGTGGCCACCCCTGTATTAACCAGAATTGTGCACTCTTATCTAGGTTACCAAATTTACAGCATAGGTTATCAATCTTCCAATATCATATGGGACCATGTATGACGCTTAGATTTGTTAAAAAATATAATTCATTTATTCAAGATAAAGTTTTTGTTTAAAAAGTCATAATGTTACAAGGCTGTTGCAATTAAAAACCATTCCACGATATATGTTCAATGTATATGGACAATATTACTAGCACATTTAAAAGACAATACCTCATAAATTTTTAAAAAAAATTTCTTATACAACATAATTTTTCAAAAACATATTCATAAAAAACACAAATGTTAGGAACAAAACTGTCGACGCGGCGTTTCGGTGCCCCTGATGTTCTTGCACCTTCTTCAGGACTTGTTCCCTGATTGGTCACATCTACAAAGACATATATCACAATATATTTCATTAGGTCCCTTCTTTTATTATCAGTTACATCTTCTATTGTCAGTTGTATTTATTCATTACATCATTCGGTAAATCTAACATTTGGTAACCTATATAATCCTTTCTGCACACCCCAACTTGAGAGATTTTTATACCTCTGTTGGTATACTTATTACATTTCTCTGTTAATTTAAAAACTTCTGGGCTGTATTTTCTCGCCCCCTAGGACAGAAGACTTTCTAGGTCTTTTATTTACTCTACTGCCCATTCGTTATAGATGTACCTCACTGACGGTCAATTAATACCAGTCGTCCACTCTAATTTTGCTGGTCACTACTGTAGTTGTTGTTTACTTACCCAGGTTGTATTCCCTGGGCTCTTTTGGTTATATGAGGCTGTTTAACATCTGCTCATATCCTCTTTCCCTTCTTTTAATCTGGGACTTCTTCTCAATCAATTTTGTTTGGATGTTCTGTAGAGACTATGGAAATTTAACCACTTCAGTACTGTCAAATAAAAAGAAAACTGTTATATATCTTCACTTCTTTGTGGCTAACTCCTATTTGATTTTAGAAGTAGGTCTAGATGATCCTCACCGGTTTTTATTTCCACTTGTTACTTTATGTTTCAGGAGGATGCCTCTGGGAGCTCCCTTTCTTATTGGTTGGGTGCTTCCTGCCCCTGCTCCGTCTAAGGATAGGATAATCTTTGTTAGTGTGTCTCTATCCTTCATACATTGCATCTAGAATTGTTCCTTTCCTATTATTTCTTACCTTATTAGATCTTTAGAGTGATTCTTAGTTTACTTCACTCAGGTGGCTGATGATCTTTGGATAGATGCCTTTTAACTTGGCTTGAGTTTCTAAAAAAGGGGGTTGAATATTAAGGCTAAGTCAGAAATTGTCTATTTCTTTTCAAAGAGACTTACATCTCCTAATAGCCTTCCCATAATCCTGTCTTAACTTACTTGCTGAAGGGAGCTGAACTGCGTGGCGTCCTCCTCTCGTGAGTGTTCTCGATCTAATGAGAGAGACTCCTGTCTGGTATATATACCCTCACTGATTGGTTAATTATCTATCTTATCCATCACACCTGGTTGTTGTTCGTGTGTGTTGAAGCAAGGTCACCTTATTATGGCCGCCATCTTGTAGTGGGATTTAATTCTGTTTGTTTATTCCTATTTTATACTACTCTCATTCCTGTTCGGTCTCACAGCGTTATTTGCTATTTTTCTTCATGTCTGCCTCATCCGTCCTATTACTGGGATCTTATTCGGTTCCTATGCTGTTTCTTTTTAATATTAATAAATTTCCGTCTATTATTTGTGGACATGCCGTTTTTATTTCCTCCTTGGTCGTCGCTAGTTCTTTTCCCTATTTAGGCGGACAGACTTCATACAAAAGTATTGTACTTCCCTCGGTGCCACCCGATCGAATCACGCTCCTTTCGCGAGCGCCATTTTGGATTGGGAGACCGTTTGTTCTTTAACCAACCCCATAGTGGTTTGGGTTCTAGGGTCTCTAATATTCTACAATACAGTTCGGGGTTTATATTTCCTAATAGGTCGTCGCTAGTTCTTTTTTCATTGTCGCGAGCACCCATTCTTAACCCTTTTATTACTCGCTAGATTTCATTAGATAAAGTTATTCTAATTACGCGAGCGCCATTTTGCGTCGGGAGACCTCTTTGAATGACCAAAATCTCTATTCTCAGCGCGCTCGAGTATATACTCTATCTTGCATTAGGTATTATTATTTTACACACATTTTTTCAATTGGAATGTTTTATGGCATCATTTACAAATTTTTAAGAAACTCTTATAAAAAACATATTATAACCAGTTAAATTACAGTATTATGATTTGGATATTCATCATTGCAACTATGGTGTTGGAGACTATTATCCCCTTTTGGCCCATGTTACAGAGGATTTTTAAGCTTTAGTATTTGCACTGAAGCTTTTGATTATCATGTCTGCCAGATCCCTCACCTGTTGCACCTACCTACTGGAATTTTTAGGTTCTCTTAATTTCTGGTTTTTGTATATGGTCTTTCTACAGTATTCTTTCCCAGTCTTCTTTGTTGTTTAGGCCTATTTTATGGGAGTTAAATTTGGACATATAGTATTGTTCTCTTTGTTTTCGTTTTTTGGTTAAGTCTCCTCCTCTCTTATTTATCCTGACTTGTTCTATCACACACCACCGTATGTCTTCCACTGTATGGCCCATTTCTATCCAGTGGGCTACCAGGGGCGCTGTTAATTTTTTAGTCCGGACGGCTGACTTGTGTTCTGTTATTCGGGTCCTAATTTCTCGTTGTGTTTCTCCTATGTATACTTTATTACATGGGCAATTGATCAAATATATAACATTATTCGTCCTGCAATTGAACATTTCCTTGCAAGTGTGTGTTATTTTACCTATGGTAATACTTGGACCTGGTATTATAGATGGACAGTTTTTACAAGTGCTGCAGGCGTAGTTACCTGTTGGATTTGAACCATCCAAAGTTCTGATGGAGTTCCTTTTTATTTTATCAGGGTACGTTTTAACTAGACAGTTCCTTATTGTGCGGTTCCTCCTGAACGCAAATATTGGTTTAGGGATTGGTGTGTCACCTGGATCATTTAGCAGCTTCCAATTACTGTTGATACAGTTTTTCAATTTGTTGGATACACAGGAAAAATTCGTGACGAATACAATGGGTTTTGTTTCATTGTTTGATCTGATTTTTGGTTCAAATAAACTTTCCCTGTTATAATATTTTGCCCGTTTGTAGGCTTGTTTGATCATTTTCTTTGGGTAACCCCTATCAGCAAACTTTTTCTTCAGGGTATTTGCATGTCTATCAAACTCTTTTATGGTGGTACAGTTTCGGCGGACCCTAAGGAATTGCCCAAATGGTATGTTATTTTTTTGAGTGGCAGGGTGATAGCTGTTAAAATGGAGCATTGTATTGCGGTCCGTTGGTTTTGTAAAGAGTTCTACTCCTAACACTCCTTCCATGTTTTTTATTTTGATGTCTAAAAAGTCACACTCTTCGTTACTATACGTTGAGGTGAAATTTAGGTTGTCATCACCCAGGTTTAGCCAAGTGATGAATTCCATCAGTTCCTCTGCGTTTCCTTGCCAAATGAAAAAAATATCATCAATAAATCTTGACCATTTATGGATATTTTCAAAAAATGGCGCCATGGGGTTGAATATGTGTTTTTTCTCAAAATCCGCCACGTATAGACACGCCAGGCTGGGAGCACAGGTGGCTCCCATGCTGGTCCCTTTCGTTTGTTTGTACATGTTTTCTTTGAATAGAAAGATGTTATTTTTAAGGATAAGTTCTAGACAATCTATTATGAATGTAGAGTGCTCTGTTAGTTCTTCCTCCCCATTCAGCAGAAGCTTTTGGATTACTTTGATGGTGTCGTTTTGGGGGATATTTGTATAGAGCGCTTCTATATCTAGCGTCACCATCCACTGGTTATTGGGGTTAAATGTCATTCCTTCAACTTTTTTGATCATTTCTGTTGTATCCTTAATGTATGCTGGTTGTATCGTTACCAAAGGTTGAATAAACTTATCCACATATTGACTTAGTGGTTCTGTCAGAGAGTTTAGACTTGAGACAATGGGTCTCATGGGTGGGTTATTAATGTCCTTATGCACTTTTGGTAACCCGTAGATCGCAGGGATCGTTGGGTTTTCATTGTTGAGGAAATTGAATTCCTCGTGATTGATTATACCGTCTTCTCTAGCTAGTAGGAGTAAGCTTTTTATCCGTTTCCCTAAATTCTGCCATTCTATCATATTGGATCTTGTGTAATGATTAGGATTGTCTAGGAGATAATGCATCCTCTTCTCGTAATCTATTGTTTCCAATATTACTATACTCCCCCCCTTATCACCAGGTTTAATGGTGATGCTATCATCTTTCTCTAGATTGTTCAAAGCCTTCTTTTCTTCCAGTTTAAGATTATTCTTAATCCATATTTTCTGATCTAATATCTCTTCGAGTCCTCTTGTTATCACCCTTTCAAAAGTATCTACATTTTTATTAACCATGGAACTCAAAGGAGTCCACAGTGATTTGGGGCGTAAGCCTGACTTGTTGTCTGTGGGTATTCTTTCCTTATTCTCAAAGTATTTGTGTAATCTGATTTTTCTTATTAGTTGTTGAAAATCCCTTTCCAAGGTAAATCTAT
Source organism: Lissotriton vulgaris (assembly GCF_964263255.1). NCBI lineage: Eukaryota > Metazoa > Chordata > Amphibia > Caudata > Salamandridae > Lissotriton > Lissotriton vulgaris. The sequence continues at coordinate 1,478,853,597 of NC_141685.1, forward strand.
CTGGTGGTCCTGCTATGGCATAGCCTAATCCTTTTTCTAGTAAACTAATTTCTTCCCTGGTCATTTCTCTTTTTGCTAAATTTATTATTGGGGCTTTTGTATCATGTTCTAGTCCCATGTCTTTTGGCTTCTCGTTTTCATGTAGGGACGTTGTTGGCCCTGGTTGCTCTGGTAGTTGCCTCTCCCTCTCCCCCTTCCTCTCGGGGTTGGGTTTTGGTTTTGATTTCCCCTGTGTCTGTCTAAAAAAACTAGACTGTCTTTTGTTGGTTTATTGGGTCGATCTCTCTCTGGGTCTGTTTGATTCCCTGTGGTTGGTTCATTCTCCGAATCACTGCTCGTGTATGAAGTGTCAGAGAAGGTTACCCCCCGTCTAGGGCCCTGGCGTTTATTCGTTTGCCAATTACCTCTGTTTGCTCTGTCTTCTCTAGGTCTATCAAAATAATCTTTTTGTATGTAGGGGTATACTAACTCCTGTTTATATTGGTTGAGATCTTTTTTAAACTTGTTACTCTTTTTATTTATTAGGTAATCCTTGTATCCGTCAAGGTCTCTTTGGATCTCCTCCAGTTTCTGTTTTGCATCCTCTACTGAGGTGTTATCTTTTAACTTTTTTTCCATCTCATCTAATTCAATTCTTTCTATAATCAAGGTAGCTTGGGCGGTCTCTATAATTAGCAAAAGCCAATCTCTACTGCACCTGTTGGCTATGAACGTCCAGGTTTCTAAAAATTTTTCATTCTTAGTGAACAGACTGGGTTCATTTTTAACTTGTAACCCCTTCGGTATCATCCCCTTCTTGCAGTATTGTATTAGAAAATCTGAATGTAATTCAGTTCTAATAATCTTTTTCTTGTAATTCCAGAGTTCCTTCCACTGTTCTAAGTCTGTATTGTTTGCTGTTATTGTGTTTACACTTTTTTCGGGACAATTGACTAATTTATTAAATTGATCATCTGAGAAACTGAATACTTTAAAGGCGTCCATTGCATTAATTATGAAACACCGTGTGATAAATCACAACTCACTTTTTTTTGTGAGGTAAAGAGAGAACACAACTCCCCAGTTAAAAAACTGTACTATGTTGTCAGAAAAGTTATGTGTTGGGAGCTACCCTTTCTGTCAGGAAAAGGACTGGGTCAATAACTAAGAAAAAAACAGGTTGCCTTTTCCTGAATGTTGTACCTTTCTAGGTGTGCCTCTTCCACTGGAGGTGGCCACCCCTGTATTAACCAGAATTGTGCACTCTTATCTAGGTTACCAAATTTACAGCATAGGTTATCAATCTTCCAATATCATATGGGACCATGTATGACGCTTAGATTTGTTAAAAAATATAATTCATTTATTCAAGATAAAGTTTTTGTTTAAAAAGTCATAATGTTACAAGGCTGTTGCAATTAAAAACCATTCCACGATATATGTTCAATGTATATGGACAATATTACTAGCACATTTAAAAGACAATACCTCATAAATTTTTTAAAAAAATTTCTTATACAACATAATTTTTCAAAAACATATTCATAAAAAACACAAATGTTAGGAACAAAACTGTCGACGCGGCGTTTCGGTGCCCCTGATGTTCTTGCACCTTCTTCAGGACTTGTTCCCTGATTGGTCACATCTACAAAGACATATATCACAATATATTTCATTAGGTCCCTTCTTTTATTATCAGTTACATCTTCTATTGTCAGTTGTATTTATTCATTACATCATTCGGTAAATCTAACATTTGGTAACCTATATAATCCTTTCTGCACACCCCAACTTGAGAGATTTTTATACCTCTGTTGGTATACTTATTACATTTCTCTGTTAATTTAAAAACTTCTGGGCTGTATTTTCTCGCCCCCTAGGACAGAAGACTTTCTAGGTCTTTTATTTACTCTACTGCCCATTCGTTATAGATGTACCTCACTGACGGTCAATTAATACCAGTCGTCCACTCTAATTTTGCTGGTCACTACTGTAGTTGTTGTTTACTTACCCAGGTTGTATTCCCTGGGCTCTTTTGGTTATATGAGGCTGTTTAACATCTGCTCATATCCTCTTTCCCTTCTTTTAATCTGGGACTTCTTCTCAATCAATTTTGTTTGGATGTTCTGTAGAGACTATGGAAATTTAACCACTTCAGTACTGTCAAATAAAAAGAAAACTGTTATATATCTTCACTTCTTTGTGGCTAACTCCTATTTGATTTTAGAAGTAGGTCTAGATGATCCTCACCGGTTTTTATTTCCACTTGTTACTTTATGTTTCAGGAGGATGCCTCTGGGAGCTCCCTTTCTTATTGGTTGGGTGCTTCCTGCCCCTGCTCCGTCTAAGGATAGGATAATCTTTGTTAGTGTGTCTCTATCCTTCATACATTGCATCTAGAATTGTTCCTTTCCTATTATTTCTTACCTTATTAGATCTTTAGAGTGATTCTTAGTTTACTTCACTCAGGTGGCTGATGATCTTTGGATAGATGCCTTTTAACTTGGCTTGAGTTTCTAAAAAAGGGGGTTGAATATTAAGGCTAAGTCAGAAATTGTCTATTTCTTTTCAAAGAGACTTACATCTCCTAATAGCCTTCCCATAATCCTGTCTTAACTTACTTGCTGAAGGGAGCTGAACTGCGTGGCGTCCTCCTCTCGTGAGTGTTCTCGATCTAATGAGAGAGACTCCTGTCTGGTATATATACCCTCACTGATTGGTTAATTATCTATCTTATCCATCACACCTGGTTGTTGTTCGTGTGTGTTGAAGCAAGGTCACCTTATTATGGCCGCCATCTTGTAGTGGGATTTAATTCTGTTTGTTTATTCCTATTTTATACTACTCTCATTCCTGTTCGGTCTCACAGCGTTATTTGCTATTTTTCTTCATGTCTGCCTCATCCGTCCTATTACTGGGATCTTATTCGGTTCCTATGCTGTTTCTTTTTAATATTAATAAATTTCCGTCTATTATTTGTGGACATGCCGTTTTTATTTCCTCCTTGGTCGTCGCTAGTTCTTTTCCCTATTTAGGCGGACAGACTTCATACAAAAGTATTGTACTTCCCTCGGTGCCACCCGATCGAATCACGCTCCTTTCGCGAGCGCCATTTTGGATTGGGAGACCGTTTGTTCTTTAACCAACCCCATAGTGGTTTGGGTTCTAGGGTCTCTAATATTCTACAATACAGTTCGGGGTTTATATTTCCTAATAGGTCTAAACTCTCTGACAGAACCACTAAGTCAATATGTGGATAAGTTTATTCAACCTTTGGTAACGATACAACCAGCATACATTAAGGATACAACAGAAATGATCAAAAAAGTTGAAGGAATGACATTTAACCCCAATAACCAGTGGATGGTGACGCTAGATATAGAAGCGCTCTATACAAATATCCCCCAAAACGACACCATCAAAGTAATCCAAAAGCTTCTGCTGAATGGGGAGGAAGAACTAACAGAGCACTCTACATTCATAATAGATTGTCTAGAACTTATCCTTAAAAATAACATCTTTCTATTCAAAGAAAACATGTACAAACAAACGAAAGGGACCAGCATGGGAGCCACCTGTGCTCCCAGCCTGGCGTGTCTATACGTGGCGGATTTTGAGAAAAAACACATATTCAACCCCATGGCGCCATTTTTTGAAAATATCCATAAATGGTCAAGATTTATTGATGATATTTTTTTCATTTGGCAAGGAAACGCAGAGGAACTGATGGAATTCATCACTTGGCTAAACCTGGGTGATGACAACCTAAATTTCACCTCAACGTATAGTAACGAAGAGTGTGACTTTTTAGACATCAAAATAAAAAACATGGAAGGAGTGTTAGGAGTAGAACTCTTTACAAAACCAACGGACCGCAATACAATGCTCCATTTTAACAGCTATCACCCTGCCACTCAAAAAAATAACATACCATTTGGGCAATTCCTTAGGGTCCGCCGAAACTGTACCACCATAAAAGAGTTTGATAGACATGCAAATACCCTGAAGAAAAAGTTTGCTGATAGGGGTTACCCAAAGAAAATGATCAAACAAGCCTACAAACGGGCAAAATATTATAACAGGGAAAGTTTATTTGAACCAAAAATCAGATCAAACAATGAAACAAAACCCATTGTATTCGTCACGAATTTTTCCTGTGTATCCAACAAATTGAAAAACTGTATCAACAGTAATTGGAAGCTGCTAAATGATCCAGGTGACACACCAATCCCTAAACCAATATTTGCGTTCAGGAGGAACCGCACAATAAGGAACTGTCTAGTTAAAACGTACCCTGATAAAATAAAAAGGAACTCCATCAGAACTTTGGATGGTTCAAATCCAACAGGTAACTACGCCTGCAGCACTTGTAAAAACTGTCCATCTATAATACCAGGTCCAAGTATTACCATAGGTAAAATAACACACACTTGCAAGGAAATGTTCAATTGCAGGACGAATAATGTTATATATTTGATCAATTGCCCATGTAATAAAGTATACATAGGAGAAACACAACGAGAAATTAGGACCCGAATAACAGAACACAAGTCAGCCGTCCGGACTAAAAAATTAACAGCGCCCCTGGTAGCCCACTGGATAGAAATGGGCCATACAGTGGAAGACATACGGTGGTGTGTGATAGAACAAGTCAGGATAAATAAGAGAGGAGGAGACTTAACCAAAAAACGAAAACAAAGAGAACAATACTATATGTCCAAATTTAACTCCCATAAAATAGGCCTAAACAACAAAGAAGACTGGGAAAGAATACTGTAGAAAGACCATATACAAAAACCAGAAATTAAGAGAACCTAAAAATTCCAGTAGGTAGGTGCAACAGGTGAGGGATCTGGCAGACATGATAATCAAAAGCTTCAGTGCAAATACTAAAGCTTAAAAATCCTCTGTAACATGGGCCAAAAGGGGATAATAGTCTCCAACACCATAGTTGCAATGATGAATATCCAAATCATAATACTGTAATTTAACTGGTTATAATATGTTTTTTATAAGAGTTTCTTAAAAATTTGTAAATGATGCCATAAAACATTCCAATTGAAAAAATGTGTGTAAAATAATAATACCTAATGCAAGATAGAGTATATACTCGAGCGCGCTGAGAATAGAGATTTTGGTCATTCAAAGAGGTCTCCCGACGCAAAATGGCGCTCGCGTAATTAGAATAACTTTATCTAATGAAATCTAGCGAGTAATAAAAGGGTTAAGAATGGGTGCTCGCGACAATGAAAAAAGAACTAGCGACGACCTATTAGGAAATATAAACCCCGAACTGTATTGTAGAATATTAGAGACCCTAGAACCCAAACCACTATGGGGTTGGTTAAAGAACAAACGGTCTCCCAATCCAAAATGGCGCTCGCGAAAGGAGCGTGATTCGATCGGGTGGCACCGAGGGAAGTACAATACTTTTGTATGAAGTCTGTCCGCCTAAATAGGGAAAAGAACTAGCGACGACCAAGGAGGAAATAAAAACGGCATGTCCACAAATAATAGACGGAAATTTATTAATATTAAAAAGAAACAGCATAGGAACCGAATAAGATCCCAGTAATAGGACGGATGAGGCAGACATGAAGAAAAATAGCAAATAACGCTGTGAGACCGAACAGGAATGAGAGTAGTATAAAATAGGAATAAACAAACAGAATTAAATCCCACTACAAGATGGCGGCCATAATAAGGTGACCTTGCTTCAACACACACGAACAACAACCAGGTGTGATGGATAAGATAGATAATTAACCAATCAGTGAGGGTATATATACCAGACAGGAGTCTCTCTCATTAGATCGAGAACACTCACGAGAGGAGGACGCCACGCAGTTCAGCTCCCTTCAGCAAGTAAGTTAAGACAGGATTATGGGAAGGCTATTAGGAGATGTAAGTCTCTTTGAAAAGAAATAGACAATTTCTGACTTAGCCTTAATATTCAACCCCCTTTTTTAGAAACTCAAGCCAAGTTAAAAGGCATCTATCCAAAGATCATCAGCCACCTGAGTGAAGTAAACTAAGAATCACTCTAAAGATCTAATAAGGTAAGAAATAATAGGAAAGGAACAATTCTAGATGCAATGTATGAAGGATAGAGACACACTAACAAAGATTATCCTATCCTTAGACGGAGCAGGGGCAGGAAGCACCCAACCAATAAGAAAGGGAGCTCCCAGAGGCATCCTCCTGAAACATAAAGTAACAAGTGGAAATAAAAACCGGTGAGGATCATCTAGACCTACTTCTAAAATCAAATAGGAGTTAGCCACAAAGAAGTGAAGATATATAACAGTTTTCTTTTTATTTGACAGTACTGAAGTGGTTAAATTTCCATAGTCTCTACAGAACATCCAAACAAAATTGATTGAGAAGAAGTCCCAGATTAAAAGAAGGGAAAGAGGATATGAGCAGATGTTAAACAGCCTCATATAACCAAAAGAGCCCAGGGAATACAACCTGGGTAAGTAAACAACAACTACAGTAGTGACCAGCAAAATTAGAGTGGACGACTGGTATTAATTGACCGTCAGTGAGGTACATCTATAACGAATGGGCAGTAGAGTAAATAAAAGACCTAGAAAGTCTTCTGTCCTAGGGGGCGAGAAAATACAGCCCAGAAGTTTTTAAATTAACAGAGAAATGTAATAAGTATACCAACAGAGGTATAAAAATCTCTCAAGTTGGGGTGTGCAGAAAGGATTATATAGGTTACCAAATGTTAGATTTACCGAATGATGTAATGAATAAATACAACTGACAATAGAAGATGTAACTGATAATAAAAGAAGGGACCTAATGAAATATATTGTGATATATGTCTTTGTAGATGTGACCAATCAGGGAACAAGTCCTGAAGAAGGTGCAAGAACATCAGGGGCACCGAAACGCCGCGTCGACAGTTTTGTTCCTAACATTTGTGTTTTTTATGAATATGTTTTTGAAAAATTATGTTGTATAAGAAATTTTTTTAAAAAATTTATGAGGTATTGTCTTTTAAATGTGCTAGTAATATTGTCCATATACATTGAACATATATCGTGGAATGGTTTTTAATTGCAACAGCCTTGTAACATTATGACTTTTTAAACAAAAACTTTATCTTGAATAAATGAATTATATTTTTTAACAAATCTAAGCGTCATACATGGTCCCATATGATATTGGAAGATTGATAACCTATGCTGTAAATTTGGTAACCTAGATAAGAGTGCACAATTCTGGTTAATACAGGGGTGGCCACCTCCAGTGGAAGAGGCACACCTAGAAAGGTACAACATTCAGGAAAAGGCAACCTGTTTTTTTCTTAGTTATTGACCCAGTCCTTTTCCTGACAGAAAGGGTAGCTCCCAACACATAACTTTTCTGACAACATAGTACAGTTTTTTAACTGGGGAGTTGTGTTCTCTCTTTACCTCACAAAAAAAAGTGAGTTGTGATTTATCACACGGTGTTTCATAATTAATGCAATGGACGCCTTTAAAGTATTCAGTTTCTCAGATGATCAATTTAATAAATTAGTCAATTGTCCCGAAAAAAGTGTAAACACAATAACAGCAAACAATACAGACTTAGAACAGTGGAAGGAACTCTGGAATTACAAGAAAAAGATTATTAGAACTGAATTACATTCAGATTTTCTAATACAATACTGCAAGAAGGGGATGATACCGAAGGGGTTACAAGTTAAAAATGAACCCAGTCTGTTCACTAAGAATGAAAAATTTTTAGAAACCTGGACGTTCATAGCCAACAGGTGCAGTAGAGATTGGCTTTTGCTAATTATAGAGACCGCCCAAGCTACCTTGATTATAGAAAGAATTGAATTAGATGAGATGGAAAAAAAGTTAAAAGATAACACCTCAGTAGAGGATGCAAAACAGAAACTGGAGGAGATCCAAAGAGACCTTGACGGATACAAGGATTACCTAATAAATAAAAAGAGTAACAAGTTTAAAAAAGATCTCAACCAATATAAACAGGAGTTAGTATACCCCTACATACAAAAAGATTATTTTGATAGACCTAGAGAAGACAGAGCAAACAGAGGTAATTGGCAAACGAATAAACGCCAGGGCCCTAGACGGGGGGTAACCTTCTCTGACACTTCATACACGAGCAGTGATTCGGAGAATGAACCAACCACAGGGAATCAAACAGACCCAGAGAGAGATCGACCCAATAAACCAACAAAAGACAGTCTAGTTTTTTTAGACAGACACAGGGGAAATCAAAACCAAAACCCAACCCCGAGAGGAAGGGGGAGAGGGAGAGGCAACTACCAGAGCAACCAGGGCCAACAACGTCCCTACATGAAAACGAGAAGCCAAAAGACATGGGACTAGAACATGATACAAAAGCCCCAATAATAAATTTAGCAAAAAGAGAAATGACCAGGGAAGAAATTAGTTTACTAGAAAAAGGATTAGGCTATGCCATAGCAGGACCACCAGATAGATTTACCTTGGAAAGGGATTTTCAACAACTAATAAGAAAAATCAGATTACACAAATACTTTGAGAATAAGGAAAGAATACCCACAGACAACAAGTCAGGCTTACGCCCCAAATCACTGTGGACTCCTTTGAGTTCCATGGTTAATAAAAATGTAGATACTTTTGAAAGGGTGATAACAAGAGGACTCGAAGAGATATTAGATCAGAAAATATGGATTAAGAATAATCTTAAACTGGAAGAAAAGAAGGCTTTGAACAATCTAGAGAAAGATGATAGCATCACCATTAAACCTGGTGATAAGGGGGGGAGTATAGTAATATTGGAAACAATAGATTACGAGAAGAGGATGCATTATCTCCTAGACAATCCTAATCATTACACAAGATCCAATATGATAGAATGGCAGAATTTAGGGAAACGGATAAAAAGCTTACTCCTACTAGCTAGAGAAGACGGTATAATCAATCACGAGGAATTCAATTTCCTCAACAATGAAAACCCAACGATCCCTGCGATCTACGGGTTACCAAAAGTGCATAAGGACATTAATAACCCACCCATGAGACCCATTGTCTCAAGTCTAAACTCTCTGACAGAACCACTAAGTCAATATGTGGATAAGTTTATTCAACCTTTGGTAACGATACAACCAGCATACATTAAGGATACAACAGAAATGATCAAAAAAGTTGAAGGAATGACATTTAACCCCAATAACCAGTGGATGGTGACGCTAGATATAGAAGCGCTCTATACAAATATCCCCCAAAACGACACCATCAAAGTAATCCAAAAGCTTCTGCTGAATGGGGAGGAAGAACTAACAGAGCACTCTACATTCATAATAGATTGTCTAGAACTTATCCTTAAAAATAACATCTTTCTATTCAAAGAAAACATGTACAAACAAACGAAAGGGACCAGCATGGGAGCCACCTGTGCTCCCAGCCTGGCGTGTCTATACGTGGCGGATTTTGAGAAAAAACACATATTCAACCCCATGGCGCCATTTTTTGAAAATATCCATAAATGGTCAAGATTTATTGATGATATTTTTTTCATTTGGCAAGGAAACGCAGAGGAACTGATGGAATTCATCACTTGGCTAAACCTGGGTGATGACAACCTAAATTTCACCTCAACGTATAGTAACGAAGAGTGTGACTTTTTAGACATCAAAATAAAAAACATGGAAGGAGTGTTAGGAGTAGAACTCTTTACAAAACCAACGGACCGCAATACAATGCTCCATTTTAACAGCTATCACCCTGCCACTCAAAAAAATAACATACCATTTGGGCAATTCCTTAGGGTCCGCCGAAACTGTACCACCATAAAAGAGTTTGATAGACATGCAAATACCCTGAAGAAAAAGTTTGCTGATAGGGGTTACCCAAAGAAAATGATCAAACAAGCCTACAAACGGGCAAAATATTATAACAGGGAAAGTTTATTTGAACCAAAAATCAGATCAAACAATGAAACAAAACCCATTGTATTCGTCACGAATTTTTCCTGTGTATCCAACAAATTGAAAAACTGTATCAACAGTAATTGGAAGCTGCTAAATGATCCAGGTGACACACCAATCCCTAAACCAATATTTGCGTTCAGGAGGAACCGCACAATAAGGAACTGTCTAGTTAAAACGTACCCTGATAAAATAAAAAGGAACTCCATCAGAACTTTGGATGGTTCAAATCCAACAGGTAACTACGCCTGCAGCACTTGTAAAAACTGTCCATCTATAATACCAGGTCCAAGTATTACCATAGGTAAAATAACACACACTTGCAAGGAAATGTTCAATTGCAGGACGAATAATGTTATATATTTGATCAATTGCCCATGTAATAAAGTATACATAGGAGAAACACAACGAGAAATTAGGACCCGAATAACAGAACACAAGTCAGCCGTCCGGACTAAAAAATTAACAGCGCCCCTGGTAGCCCACTGGATAGAAATGGGCCATACAGTGGAAGACATACGGTGGTGTGTGATAGAACAAGTCAGGATAAATAAGAGAGGAGGAGACTTAACCAAAAAACGAAAACAAAGAGAACAATACTATATGTCCAAATTTAACTCCCATAAAATAGGCCTAAACAACAAAGAAGACTGGGAAAGAATACTGTAGAAAGACCATATACAAAAACCAGAAATTAAGAGAACCTAAAAATTCCAGTAGGTAGGTGCAACAGGTGAGGGATCTGGCAGACATGATAATCAAAAGCTTCAGTGCAAATACTAAAGCTTAAAAATCCTCTGTAACATGGGCCAAAAGGGGATAATAGTCTCCAACACCATAGTTGCAATGATGAATATCCAAATCATAATACTGTAATTTAACTGGTTATAATATGTTTTTTATAAGAGTTTCTTAAAAATTTGTAAATGATGCCATAAAACATTCCAATTGAAAAAATGTGTGTAAAATAATAATACCTAATGCAAGATAGAGTATATACTCGAGCGCGCTGAGAATAGAGATTTTGGTCATTCAAAGAGGTCTCCCAACGCAAAATGGCGCTCGCGTAATTAGAATAACTTTATCTAATGAAATCTAGCGAGTAATAAAAGGGTTAAGAATGGGTGCTCGCGACAATGAAAAAAGAACTAGCGACGACCTATTAGGAAATATAAACCCCGAACTGTATTGTAGAATATTAGAGACCCTAGAACCCAAACCACTATGGGGTTGGTTAAAGAACAAACGGTCTCCCAATCCAAAATGGCGCTCGCGAAAGGAGCGTGATTCGATCGGGTGGCACCGAGGGAAGTACAATACTTTTGTATGAAGTCTGTCCGCCTAAATAGGGAAAAGAACTAGCGACGACCAAGGAGGAAATAAAAACGGCATGTCCACAAATAATAGACGGAAATTTATTAATATTAAAAAGAAACAGCATAGGAACCGAATAAGATCCCAGTAATAGGACGGATGAGGCAGACATGAAGAAAAATAGCAAATAACGCTGTGAGACCGAACAGGAATGAGAGTAGTATAAAATAGGAATAAACAAACAGAATTAAATCCCACTACAAGATGGCGGCCATAATAAGGTGACCTTGCTTCAACACACACGAACAACAACCAGGTGTGATGGATAAGATAGATAATTAACCAATCAGTGAGGGTATATATACCAGACAGGAGTCTCTCTCATTAGATCGAGAACACTCACGAGAGGAGGACGCCACGCAGTTCAGCTCCCTTCAGCAAGTAAGTTAAGACAGGATTATGGGAAGGCTATTAGGAGATGTAAGTCTCTTTGAAAAGAAATAGACAATTTCTGACTTAGCCTTAATATTCAACCCCCTTTTTTAGAAACTCAAGCCAAGTTAAAAGGCATCTATCCAAAGATCATCAGCCACCTGAGTGAAGTAAACTAAGAATCACTCTAAAGATCTAATAAGGTAAGAAATAATAGGAAAGGAACAATTCTAGATGCAATGTATGAAGGATAGAGACACACTAACAAAGATTATCCTATCCTTAGACGGAGCAGGGGCAGGAAGCACCCAACCAATAAGAAAGGGAGCTCCCAGAGGCATCCTCCTGAAACATAAAGTAACAAGTGGAAATAAAAACCGGTGAGGATCATCTAGACCTACTTCTAAAATCAAATAGGAGTTAGCCACAAAGAAGTGAAGATATATAACAGTTTTCTTTTTATTTGACAGTACTGAAGTGGTTAAATTTCCATAGTCTCTACAGAACATCCAAACAAAATTGATTGAGAAGAAGTCCCAGATTAAAAGAAGGGAAAGAGGATATGAGCAGATGTTAAACAGCCTCATATAACCAAAAGAGCCCAGGGAATACAACCTGGGTAAGTAAACAACAACTACAGTAGTGACCAGCAAAATTAGAGTGGACGACTGGTATTAATTGACCGTCAGTGAGGTACATCTATAACGAATGGGCAGTAGAGTAAATAAAAGACCTAGAAAGTCTTCTGTCCTAGGGGGCGAGAAAATACAGCCCAGAAGTTTTTAAATTAACAGAGAAATGTAATAAGTATACCAACAGAGGTATAAAAATCTCTCAAGTTGGGGTGTGCAGAAAGGATTATATAGGTTACCAAATGTTAGATTTACCGAATGATGTAATGAATAAATACAACTGACAATAGAAGATGTAACTGATAATAAAAGAAGGGACCTAATGAAATATATTGTGATATATGTCTTTGTAGATGTGACCAATCAGGGAACAAGTCCTGAAGAAGGTGCAAGAACATCAGGGGCACCGAAACGCCGCGTCGACAGTTTTGTTCCTAACATTTGTGTTTTTTATGAATATGTTTTTGAAAAATTATGTTGTATAAGAAATTTTTTTAAAAAATTTATGAGGTATTGTCTTTTAAATGTGCTAGTAATATTGTCCATATACATTGAACATATATCGTGGAATGGTTTTTAATTGCAACAGCCTTGTAACATTATGACTTTTTAAACAAAAACTTTATCTTGAATAAATGAATTATATTTTTTAACAAATCTAAGCGTCATACATGGTCCCATATGATATTGGAAGATTGATAACCTATGCTGTAAATTTGGTAACCTAGATAAGAGTGCACAATTCTGGTTAATACAGGGGTGGCCACCTCCAGTGGAAGAGGCACACCTAGAAAGGTACAACATTCAGGAAAAGGCAACCTGTTTTTTTCTTAGTTATTGACCCAGTCCTTTTCCTGACAGAAAGGGTAGCTCCCAACACATAACTTTTCTGAACTTATAAGTTACCCCACACTCCTCCCACAGAGAATTCATGTACCTAGAGATGAAGTTGGTATCCCGGTCGGAGACCACCTCTCTAGATAACCCCACACGGGAAAAGATCCCCATCAATGCATGGCTCACCACGGGGCCTGTGATTGTCCTGAGCCTTTTTATGTGTATTATGTAATTCATGTGAGAATGGAATACAGATTTCTATGTTGCTGTTTTGTAGATCCCGTATAGACTTCACCACAGGACGCTGTCATTTCAAGATTGCTTTTTCATCTTCTTCAAATTGTATTTCCCCTGACGAAGGGTTCCACTTAAACCCGAAATGCATTGGGACTCTGGATATCACCTTTAATTGTTTAATCAGAACATTTTCTTGTGCATTTTTCAAATGGTTGTGATATGTAATCTGATTATGTGATCATTGAACATTTTCAGTTATACACAGAAACCCACATATAAATGTCATATAAATTTGAAAGACGTATTCATATGTTACATGTGTTTTTTTCATGAACATGTAAAGTATTGAAAATAAATGTTGTTTATCTTTGCAGTAAATTCACAGAATTAACGTGTGTTTATAATGTAAAAGGCCCATGGCCTATTTGTTGTGCCTCTAGCAGTCCAGGGTTTTCCTTGAACTCATATTTACACAGTTGATACCGATTAGGGAGCAGGGCACGCACCCTCATTACTAGAGAGCACGCTAAACTTCACAAAGGTGTAGAAATATTGAACAAATTTATCTGAACACAGGTGTGTGGATCCACCCTCCTTGATAATTGTCCTGAGATGGACAGTTTCCGGGTACCGGGTGGCATGCTCCACTAAGACCAGGATGAACCTGTTGCCTAAGGCTGTCTTGGGGTCCAGTGGCCCCACGATGTTGATGTCTACCCGCTCAAAAGGGGTGCTCACCACAGGAAAGGTTTGGAGGGGTGCCCCACACAGAGACTTCATGATGAAGTTGGTACCCCGGTCGGAGACCACCTCTCTGGGGAACCCCACACGGGAAAAGATCCCCATCAATGCACAGCCCACCATGGGTGCTGTGATTGTCCTGAGAGGGACTGCTTCCGTGTACCGGGTGGCATGGTCCACCAAGACCAGGATGAACCTGTTGCCTAAGGCTGTCTTGGGGTCCAGGGGCCCTACTATGTCTATACCCACCAGCTCTAAAGGGGTGCTCACCACTGGGAAGGGTTGAAGGGGTGCCTTCAACTTCATTCCAGTCTTGCCACTAGCTTGACAGGTTTGGCAAGATCTGCAAAAGGAACCAACGTGCTTTCTCATCTGGGGCCAGTGGAAGTGGGTGACAAGCCGGTTCAGGGTCTTGTCTTGCCCCAGATGTCCTGCAAGAGGCACGTCATGAGCCAGACCCATTAGGAAGTTTCTGAAGCGCTCGGGTACCACCAGCACACGGGCTGCACCGGGCTCAGCAAACTTAGGCTCGCTATATAGTAGGTCATCTTCCCAGTAGATAAAGTGGTCTCTGACTGCTCCACCTGCTGACTGATCTACAGCCTATTGCCGCAGACCAATGAGGGAAGGTCATTCCTTCTGCGCCTGGCAGAACTCCTCCCTGGAGGGACCACCTTCTTGCTGCCAATGGGTCAGCTCAGGTAGGTCTCCCAGTTCGGCCACCTGTTCCCCTGTAGGTTCCAGGGCATCCCCTCAGGTTCTGCTCCTTCCTGGACCGTGGGAACTGCTGGGGCGGGTTTACCGCGCCCCCTGCCTCTTCCTCTCCTCGCTGGTCTCTGGGCCGCTGTTTCAGGCTCCAGTTCTGCTGAATCACCCTTACTGGCTGCCATAGCACGCGTGGTCACGCAGATCCACGCAGGCAGACCCAACATCTCCAAGTGAGTTCTGTGTTCTACATCCTTCCATAGAGAACTCTCCAGGTCGTTACCTAACAGACAGTCTACTGGCAAGGCATCACTGACAACTACTTCCAAAAGACCAGAGACTCCCCCATATGCAAAGGGAACACGCGCCATCTTGCAGAGGCGCACTGAGCTGTCAGCTGCCACTACAGGGCGGAGTACATCAGGGATGATTTGCTCTTCAGACACCCACTGACACCTCACGGATGTCACGCTGGCTCCTGTGTCTCTCACAGCCTCAACCTCCCTCCCATTGATGGTCACCTTCTGCCCATACTTCTTAGTGTTAGAGGGCAATAAGGTTTCCTGGACCATCTCTCGGTCTCCTAGATAGACAAGGGACATAACTGCTAAGCCCACCTCCCCACTAGAAATCAAATCCCCGCCCAAAGCTACACTTGCTAACCCTGGGGCTGGAGCACCAGTGGGTGCGGGCTTCTTCTTGGGACATTTTGGAGCGATGTGGCCCACCTCATTGCAGTGATAGCAGGTAGGGGGACCTTGGTTATCTCTTCTGTCTCTATTGTCCTGCCTGCCCTTAGGGGGCCATGGCTGTCTAGGTTTGGGGGGTTGGGATTCCTTTCCCTGGGAACTATTTTGGGGCCCTTGTGAGAACTCCTTTTGGTTACCCTTGTCCCCCCACTCTTCTGCTGGGGACCCTGCCCACCTTTGGCTGTGGTACACACAATTCCTCTGTGGACCCTGGTACTGGTCCAGCGGGCCTCCTTAGCAAGCTCAATGGGGTCTGTCAGCTTGCTGTCTAAAAGATGCTGGCGCAGCTAGGGAACACAAAGACTACTCAAGTGCTCCCAACTGATTAAATGCAACAACCCCTTAAAATCAGTCACTTTACTGCCCTTCATCCAACCTTCCAGTGCACGTGAGTACTGATTCACACATTCCATCCAAGTCTCAGACTCTCTCTTCTTGGAGTTTTTAAACTGCAGTCTATACTGCTCTGGAGTAAGGCCATACCTGAGGCATAAGGCCTCCTTCATATTGGGGTAGGTCATGGCACCTGCAATCTCTAAGGGCTCTAGAGCACTCCCCCCAGAAGCCTCAAAATGTTTCCACAGGCCCGCCCCCCAATGCTGTTCAGGCACACCATTCATCCTCAATGCAATCTCATACGAATTGAACCAGGCATAAATATCCTCACTCCTATGGTAATTCTGTACCAGGTCTTTGGGAATATATACTTTACCCCCATGCACTAGCTGCGCGCTGCCACCATTTGAACTGGCACCCACCTCCTTGGCTTTAAGATCCAGTTCTCTCATGCTCAACTCATGAGCCAAAAGCAATTTCTTTTCCTCCAAGGCGCGAGCACTTTTGCTCTCCTCCGCCGCCTTTTCTCTCTCTTTATCCATTTCCAATTGCTTCATTTTCATTTTCAGAACTTCTAACTCATATTCTCTTACTCTCTGATTTTCTTGTAACTCTTCTGGGCTGAGGCCCCTGATGGAATGGTTGCTGCCAGCTCCTGAGCCTACTCTGCCCACTGGCAGATCTGTGACTTGAAAACCATTTTCTCCACTAACATCATTATTTCCTTCTTGGGCCTCCCAATGGGCCTTCAAGATTCTCTGCAGCTCCTCTTTTCTGTAGGCGCTCTTTATGGGGCACTCAAACTTGTTGCAGAATTGCTAAAGCTGTGTAACTTTGTAAGAATACAGATCCTCAATGCAAAACTCTAATTCTTCTTCCTTACTGGGTGCCTTCCCATTCAAAGACATGATGCTTTTAGAAGAGTTACTCAAAATAAGTCCAAACAATCAAAAACCAGTAGTATGGGGTGGCGTAGTGGTCTGCACTCACTAGTGATGTACACCAATTACTGTGGGTCAAGTACAAATACAAGTTCAAATCCCACCGTCTGACCACCAATGTTAGAACTGGGGGACTCTAGTTGGCAGAGGTAGGTACCACTGTCCACATAGGGACCCTTGCTTCTAGTCAGGGCAAGGAGATAACCCTCTGAGATAACCCCTGCTCACCCTCTAGGTAGCTTGGCACGAGCAGTCTAGGCTAACCAGAGGCAATGCGTAAAGTATTTGTACCAACACTCACAGTAACACAGTGAAAACACCACAAATTGACTCCACAACAGTTTAGAAAAATAAAGGTATTTAATCTAAACTACACAAGACCAAAACGACAAAAATCCAACATACACAGTTCAAGAATATGGTTTCAAAAGAGTTCTTAAGGTTGTTGTAATCAAAGTTCTTTAAGTTGCGATAGAATAGTTCACAGATGCGTGAAAAGTTCACAGTTGCGTCACGTTTACTCACAGTACCTTTTAGTTGCAACAAAGTTCCAAAAGCAGAAGCTGGTGCGGTGGAAAACAAGCAATGCGTTGCTCCTGAGACCCTGGGGAGGCGATGCGACAGCCCCGCTGCAGCAGCGGGCGTGTTGCGACGAATCCGGTCTGTATGGGGAGGAAGGCCACTTGTATGGATTCCGGTGCGTAGGTTCCGTAGGAAGTTTGTTCTCGCAAAGGCACGATGCGACGATCTCGTAGGGGCTGCGACGATCTCCGGGGTGACGATGCGTGGTCCAGCGGTGATCCTCTCTCTCGCAGCTCCTCGATGCGATGGTTCTGCGACGATGCTCACAGCGACGTGATGCAGTCCGCAAGCAAGCGGTGCGGCGATCTCAACCAGCGACAACAGGTTCTGCGACGACACTCACAGCGATGTTCGGCTTTCCCGTACCGGTCTGGTGCGTCCCGCAAATGAAGGATGCGACGGCTCTGGCAGCGGCCTCAGGCCCTGCGACGATCTCGACCTTCGTAGCGATGGGAAACTTCTCGCACTGTCGGGGATGCACTCCACAAGCGAGCGATGCAACACTTTTCACTTGCAAAAGTCTCTCAAGCTTAGTTTCAAGCTTCCCAGCACAGGTACAACTTCCAGAGTCCCCACAACTGGATCAAGCACTCTAGGAAGGACAGAACTCTCTCAGCAGAGTTCAGGGAAGCTGTGGGGTGAAGTCCTGTTGTTCCTGGGACTTCAGAACAGGGAGCCAGCTCTTCTCAGGCCCTTGGAGATTCCTTCAAGACAGGGGACACAGCACACACCAAAGTCCTTCCCCTCTCCTTGGCAGCAAAGCAACAGCAGGTCAGTCCAGCAGAGCAACAACAGGACAGTCTTCCTTCTTCAGGGTCACCTTTCTCCTTGGCAGAGGTTCCTTCTTGATTCCAGGATGATCTAATTTTCTGTTGTCAGGGGTCCTGTACTTATACCCCTAAAGTCTTTGTTCTCTCTGTGCATGTGGGCCCTGAGCCCGGTCTGAACCAGTTCTGGGTGTTTCCTGAGTACTTTGTTTTGCTGGCTTCTTCTTTCCTTTCAGAGTGAGGGGCAGGGTCATCAGCCGCCCAGCAGGAGGTGGAGCCAGCATTGTGGAAGGCAGTCACAGCCCTATTCAGGCCCAGGTGCTAACTCCTCCCACCACTCCAGTTGCAAATGCAGTCATTCAGCCTAGGGCTGACTCAGCCAGCCTCCTGGGGAATCCCCAGCCCCTGTCACTCTCAAACCAGACAGTCAATACACAAACAGGCCAAGGCACACAGAAGGGTCAGACAAGAGAACAGCAACTTTCTAAAAGTGCTGTTCTCCTTTCCTAAAAGATGTGTTATTAAATCCTGAGTTCAGGGATACTAGATGCTTATGTCCTATCTTGTTCCTATGGGAAGAAATGCTGGAAGCCACTGTAGCCAGCATCCCCATGTTAATCTATGGAGCAAGATAGCCTTACAATAGTGAAAAACAAACATGGCTGTAATTCACTACCAGAGCATGTCACCTGCACCAGTACATGCTCTACCTTTCACTTACACTGCACCCTGCCCAGCGGGGTACCTTGGGCCTTCCATAGGGGTGACTGATGTGCACAAAAAGGGAAGGGTTAGGCCTGGTCAGTGGGGACACTGACCAGGAGGACATGGCAGTTTCAAAACTGCCCATAGGCACTGCAGTGGCAGGCCTAAGATACCGTTTTAGAGCTACTCCTGTGGGTGGCACAATCAGTGCTGCAGGCCCACTAGTAGCATTTGTCATCACCAGCCCTGGCACACCCAGTGCACTTTACTAGGGACTTCATGGTGATACAAATATGCCAAACATGTATATCCAATCATGATAACAATTTACATAGGGAGCACTTACACTCTGGCACTGATCAGCAGTGGCAGAGTGTCCAAAGCATCTAAACCAGCAAAAACGAAATCCAGCACAGCATCAAAAATACAGGAGGGAGATTCAAAAAGATAGGGGAAACCACGCCAAAGATGCCAGGTCTAACAATCTCCAACATCATTCTATACACAATTTCATTCTCTCCACTGGCCTCAACTTTACATAGAGAGAAAAAGAACAGATTTGGCAATAAAGCTAGTTAGCATGCTAAAAGGAAATGCTAAAATATGCAAATCAAAATGCTTAAAACACTAATTCAATAGGTATGTTTATTTGTAATTATTTGATTCCCTGTATCACTTCAATACAATGAGCTATACAAAATAAATAAATTAGTGCAAGAGATAGATATAATGTTGAAAATGTACAGCAGATATCAGGAATATGAACGTAGAAAGACACAAGAAGCTGTGTTGAAAAGGAGAGGAAAAATGACAAAACCAGTCATATAAAGTTCAAATCTTTCTAATACACCCAACATGAAGAGAGTAGCAAAAGATGGAAGATGGGGAAACACCGCCTCCAGTACCCTCGAGGGCTCAATGCCACTGAAGACAGTGTTTATGAGATAAAATCAAAGCCCAGACATCCCAACAGTATCAAATGTCCAAGGCACATGACATATAAAACCCAAATGGCATAGTTCTCAGGAAATCCCAGGGTAAGTTGTAACAAATGACAATGGGCATATAATTAGAAGTCAGTTGTGGTCACATAGATGATCCAGAAGCAAGGCTCGATGGCTGTAGTTCCTGCCTGCAAATAACGTCACAACACCTATTTGGAACTGTTGATGTGGAAGCTTCGTTTTGATTTCTATCACTGGGCCTATACAGTTGTTATACTAAAGTTAGTCATTTCACTCAGATTCTATACTTCACCCACAGAGGAATTTATCCTTAGATGGACCTTTCTTCGTCATAGTGAGAGGTGAGAAATCAGGGTGTCGAACTGTTGGCCACCCAATGAGGACCAATAATTGGTAGCCAACTCAGAAATTTGAGATCAGGTTCAAGTGCATTACTCTCAAACCATGCTGTATTGAAATTGGAAAACACAGCCTTCTAAATAAGTTCAACCTAACGAGAAGTATACAAACCAAGAGCTGTGCTGTGTCTACACAGCACAAGAGCAAAATAACCTGATGTTCTGAAAATAATCTATTACTCTCTCTATCATGCATTTGGAAATCGGATAGTTGTGAGCACAATTTCTGCAGAAAGAACATTAAGACACAATAAAATAATCAGACACATTTAGATAATTTGGTTATATTCATATAAGTAATATTTTAAGTAACTCTGTCATGAGTCTTACAGCTTACAGTTTAAAACTACACATTTAGTCAAAGTAAATCTATTACAAAATAAATGAATTCATAAGAGGATGGTTAGGGTTAAAGATTACTTCCACAAACAAAGGCAGGAGGAAAGCTCAGAAGAGTTCTCTTACCATGTGCAAAGGAATCAAGTTAGAGTCCATTAAGGAAAAGTCTGTGGGCAAGGGGAGTGCAGAAATATTCAGGAATGTTCAGGTCTGGTTTCGCACCAGAGAGCTCCAAATCGTCCAGCAGGTAAGTTCATCAGGAGAAAAGAAGGCAAGGAGCATGTAAAGATAGACCGGCAGGTAGTCGGCAATGGAGGAAAGAAGAAATGAAGGGGCTCTGTCTCCTCTTAGGAGAGTCACTTTTTATACTCCAAATCATCCATTTGTGACAACAGTGTCACCATACAATGGTATGACCGTCATGTGACAATTCCTCTGTTCACTAGGTACAAAATTGATACTCCACCATATTTTCCCATGTTACTCATGAGAAACGACTGTTCATTCCTTCCTCACAGGTTAGTTGACAAAGAGCCTAATTACTTTGTCTCTCTCTATGGATTAGGTTGAGACTAAGATCTAGGGCCTGAATAAGATGGCCGAAGTACCGCCAACGTCAGGCTGTCAGTGGCAGTTCTTCAGCCATATAACCAGGGATCTCCATCTGCCATATTATAATGGCATTTGGGCATGTGGCGGTTGGAAACACCGACCGCCACAATCCCGACAGGCGGTCTTTATCTGATCGCCTCTCTGACCTCCCTGTATTCCCTGACTGGAGGTGGTGCCTGCTGTAGGGATTACAATTTCCCTTTCTGCTGGTCCTTCTGCGGCGGTCAAACTGCAGCAAAATGGCAGGTAGAAATGGATTTGGGGGTCTGTTTCCACCTGCCTGGGCCAGAGACATAGGCCCTGGGGGGGCACCTATGGTCCCCCCCCTAGATATCCCTACACCATGTGGTAGGCACTACATGGTGCCTGTCACATAGGGCAGGGATATGTGTAGGGTGTCTGTTTTGTCTTGCGGTGGGTGCTGCAGAGCACAGCACCCACCGCAATACACAACATGGGCAATGCGGCCGGCACAGTGGCAGTCACATCCTAATTTGCCCTGTGGGACCACCATCTTGTAGGCAGGCGGTCCCAAATACGATTAAATGGCGGACAGACTAAAGCCTTTCCATAATCCTAATGACCCCCTAAGTTTCCACCAATTCACACATTATGAAGTACTGGAAAAGTGTTTTGTGGATTAAAGAAAGGTGCATAAACAAATAAGATGAAGCAACTTTTGAGGAAGCGTAACAAAAGTCCATTACACCAGGCTATGAAATAATACAGCCTAAGGAAAAAGGTAAATCAATGCATTTTAAAGTTAGCATCTCTTATTTAGTAAAAAAAACTCATAATTAAGTTCAAGCATAATTAAATAAATGGTTCACTGACAAAATATTGACCCCTAACATATGCTCATACAAAAATATTGTGACATAAATATCGATGTCCAAAATATTGTCATGTTATACTTATGTAAATTACAAAAATATTGGAAAAAAATATTGCCTCTGTGGCACCCCAAACATATTAGGAGTTTCCTCACTACAACACTTTTCATGGCAGTTCGAAAGCAATGAAAAGTGTGGCCATGAGGAAACAAAAGGGGCCCTACAGAACCCCCTGTTGCCTCTGCGCCATGGGGTGCATGCATGTTGTGCCCCCCCAGGTGCATGCACCTCCAGTTCCTGCAGGGCATGGATTTTATAGTCCATGCCCTGCAGGAGCTGCCCTTGATGCTCCTATTGTGGTGCCTTCGAACCACCACAAATCTGCCCACCAGAGCAAAAATAAGTTGTACTCTGGAGGGCAATCTTTAATGGCTTTGGCGGTCTCAGAGTGGAGTGGCAGAATGGCGGCCCTGCCCCAAGACTGCCAAACTCATAATAAGCTCCTTTGTGCTGTATAAAGAATAATACGCTTTTAAGCTGTAACACGACACATTATAAGCAGGGGTGACAATAAAAAGGGAGCGAAAGCAGCAGCTCATCAGTGTTCATCCAGGCCAAGAAATGGCCAAGGAAAAAGTGTAAAGTAGGCACAGTCTGGCTAAAACACCAGACGACAATGGCAAAGCAATAGGCAGTCACTGCTTTGACAACCACCATAAATCGATTGTCTGTAATTCACACCAGTGACCAACAACCAAGATACAACGGGCAAATGAGTACCCAACAGCAGCAATGGCATCCTCAAGCCAGTGCAAAGTCAGCAGTAGTACACATGCAACTTCAAGCAAACCACACACTTAATTAGCAGTCTCGAAATATTAATGAGACGACTTAGAAGGCAGCCATTTTGTGTTGTGTTTGCCTAAAGTTAGTGAACATGTGGTGCAAGCAGGCTCAATGAGCATGTACTTTTAAGAGAATTAAATAATTGTGAAGGAAAGTGCTAATAACGTTATTATCCACTTGCTTCTAGGAGTTAATAGCTGTAAACTGCCCTTTCCTTAAATATGCATGCATACCTGTGGCTCATAATTGTGGTGTGGTTAAATAACAGACGGATCTATCTATTAAACGAATTAGTTTCTTGTTTAGCATCACTGCCTTCAATGTGAAAGATATGTGCAACGAACAACACACTCGCAATACCTGCCCCCCTGCCAACACACACATACGCAAACAAGATGGTATGCCTGCACGGTTTACTGATCAGTGGATTTCTTAATCGGCGGTTAGAGATGACACGTTATGCCTGGCTTTGGCCCGCAAAATGTCCCCTGCATAAAAATGTAATCTCCACATACCAGAACAAACAATATCTTTAGAAGTAATTTCACCAGGGGCCTTTCCATTTCTGTATCAACACACCCCATGGACCTGTGCGTATTAATAACTAGCGCGGTGCATTATGCGCATGCTTAGTATTATATCTGTCACTTTTAACATGAAAGGAGGCAAATATTTGTGATGGAGGTGCCCTGCCTCAGAAAATAGCGACCTCATTTCCTGAATGAACACTGGCTCAAGCCAAGAACACATCTATCAATATTTGGACGTGGTAAATTGATCTAGCACAAACCGCAAAACTATTTTATTGACAATATATCTATGACGTCCCATAGCAGAATGTCAATATTAGATTGGAATTGTTACAAGGACTGGAAAATATGTTAACTCATCATTTTGAAAGGGCTAACATTATTGCCTCTAATAGCATGCTTTGTCATTGGAAAAGGAATCATAAAAGGAAGCATTACTGAACTCAAGAAAATAAGAATATACATTCTGATAAATTGTACAAGTGATGCCCCCTGCCACAACAGATGGAATTCAAAATGTGGCCATATACATGTGGGAGTACCCATCATTCATTTAAGAGGGGGCTTTCATGGGCAGAGAGCATATTATGCACCTGATGGTACACACTTCTGTCCAAAAGGCAAGCTGCCTGTCTTCCTGTCCAATGCAAGGGACGGAGCTGACTTCTATTGATTTTGCTCTGACCAACAGGAATTGGCATTGTCCAGCTAATTTTACACTGGCCGCACATGCTGCAAACCAAGTTCAAAAGATGTAATAAGCAACAGTCCAAGAAAATGGCGTCCAGTGTACATGCTGTTAGGAGGGCAAGACCGATGCCAACTATTCGCACTAATTGCTGATGATGTAAATAATATGACTGTACATTTAATTATGTTAATTTATTTCATGTGGTACCCTAAACGTTTGCCATTGGTCTAGTCCGCTTACACTATATTGGGCATCCCTCCTCTAAAGAATATATACAAATGAACATGTGGTTTCAGTACGGATACAAGACTCTGATTAAAGAAT
Organism: Lissotriton vulgaris; assembly: GCF_964263255.1. Lineage (NCBI taxonomy): Eukaryota > Metazoa > Chordata > Amphibia > Caudata > Salamandridae > Lissotriton > Lissotriton vulgaris. The sequence continues at coordinate 1,478,878,032 of NC_141685.1, forward strand.
TAATATGAATTTAGTACAGAGTTTTGCAATCAAGAAACACATTATCTAATACAAGAGATTTGCGAATGCTGGGTACTATTATCAGCCAGCAGGCACCAGGAACCAAAGAATAAAATCCAGGAACGCACAGAATCCACCGCATTAAAGGTGATACTGCTTTTAACATTTCAAGGAAATAAAACAATACTTTTTCTTCAAAGTCAAATGTGTCTTTATTCAGTAAAAACAACCATAAAATGTTTCGATAAGAAAATCATTGCATATTTACAAAGGTTCATAGATAACACTACAATATTAAAACATAACCGCAGTGGTACATTAAGTATATCAAATTACTTAAAATGTACTCCTTTCCTATACTTTCAAGTATCATTAAAAAGGATATCATGGGAAAGCAGATGAACATATCTTGCAGACAGTGGCTGCAGGAATATCAAAGTGGCTCTACATTGTCTGTCTAAAACCAAATTTCCCTAGTAATGGCCGTATGTAACATAATTGTGCCTCTTCATAAAATGTACAAACTGACACATATTTTAAAGCAGTTAGACTGGAAATCCGGCCGAGAAAACATAGAAAATCACTTAAACGTTTACCTATTTTCGGGAATGTTACATTAAAGTATACCATAGTGAGCCAAAACCAGTCTGCAAGGGCCTCTGTACAGAATTAGTGACAGCAGAAAAAATGGCATAATGTCCGAAGTTGGAAGTAAAGAGTGAGCAACATTAGTAACTTAAGTAACGTCCAACTGCAACTGCTTCTCACAACACATATCCGAAAAAGGGGTTTATTTTCATTGTTAGAGATATTACACACAGAATCGGGGTCAGTGAAAAACACAGATTTGCTCAGTATTGAACATACATTTTCAATATAAGCTAGGTGGGGAGTTCAACGTGCATGATCGAGATTTAAACAATCAGATAAATCCAATCGACTGCAGTATCCATTTTAGACCGATCAGTGTGGCACAACAAGGGAGGGCATAGCCTAAACAGATCTTCGAGGTAGTTTAAACCCAACCCTGTATGCCTTATGAAATTAGAGCAACTGTTTGGTACCGCCAAAAGTCTCTTCAAGAAAGAGTTTTCTGCTCTTTGGAGGATCCCACAGTCAGCACAGGCCAAAACACCTGCTCCATAACTGGCTCCACAGAGACACATTTAGATTTGTAGGATAAGCGCATTTTCATTACAGGCTTTTGCCTGAGTTTTCATCAAATCTGAAAATTGACTCTGAGGCACCCATACATTGTCTTTTTATTTCTTCCAAATGAGACTAGTTCCCTTCCCAATCACACTGTGCCTCAAGGTCAGAAAAGGTATAAACATTTCAGTGGTAGTGCTGACTACTGAATGAGCACATGACATGGCATGCCTGGTCCCCCATATCATGGCAAAAGTTTTCCTCAGATTTGTTTTTGTTATGTTATCTTATGTTAAAATTATTTATAGAGCGCACTTAACACCAAGCGGTTTCATGGTGCTAGGAGTGGAAGGACAGCAGCAAAAAGGAGTGCAGGAGCTTTATTCATAAGCTTGTGAGAACAGAAGAGTTTTGAGAAGAGTTCTAAATTGGGTGTAACAAGTTTAAGCTTAGTCAGGAGGGAGTTCCAAAAACAGGGGGCCAGAAAGGAAAATTTGCGACCACTATGTTTTTTGCGTTTGAAGGTGGGGATAGTAAGCAGATTGAGATGGGAGGAGCAACTAGTAAAACTAGTGACGGACCCTAGTAGCTTATGTAAACCATTTGCGGTTCTGGGCATCAACACCAAATAAAGTAGAATGGCGATGGCAAGAGCACCTACTTTAGGCATCTCTATTGACAAGATGGGATTCCAGACAATTTTTTTACAGATTGGATAGGAAGGTGGTAAACACACCCCTGTCTCACACCTGTTCCTATCTTGAACGAATTGGAACATTCACCACTCTGGTCAAGCCTCACCCTCACTGGTGCATTACAGTACAGTTGTTGCAGACAGTGTACTACATCCTCTTCTACACATTGGCTTAACATAGTTGACCAGAGCTGAGAAACACAATCAAAAGCACTGTTCAAATCCATCATAGCCAGATGTAGGAAGTCTTGTTTGGCCACAGTGTATTTACCAATTAGTAAATGGAGATTTAATGACTGTTCAACAGCTCCCTAGTCTTTCTTAAATCTATATTGGACTTTTGACAGGATGTTATTGTCCTCCTCCAATTATTCCAATCTATCAAGTATTATGCGACCCACGATCTTCACCAACGAATTAAGAAGAGATATTGGGCAATAGCACGTTGGATTATCTCTATTTCTCTTTTTGGATATTGCAACACTAACCTATTCAGACCCTGCACTAAGTGTACCAGACTTAATCATTAAGGACACAAGTTACGGATTGTAAGAAAGTACCATGCTTATCTGTACATTATTCATTTACCTCTCTTTTAGAGCTGGGACAGAATAAATATCTTCAAAATGTGTAACCCAATACTTTATTGGAATGTTGGTTGAAATAGTAGGTGCTGATATCAACCATAAAATAGGGCACATTGACCACCCCCAGGAGGCAGTATTATCCTTACTCTGGCTAGCCTTTAAGACAGCAGCCTAAGCCTCACCTCAAGTATCAGATTTTCTAGACTCAAGGGCCCACTTAAAATTAAATCTTGCTCTGCATATTTGAAAACGGTCTCTAGGTGACCTAGCTAATGTGTGCCCTAAATTCCTATGTTATGCTGTGGACAGATGTTCAAACCCACCTGGATGATTAGGCTTAACAGGGTGATTATGCACAGTTAGCAGGTTCTCCGTCGCTTTAGAAATACTATCAAAGGCAGTCCTAATTTCTTTATCATTGAACCCGAATGTTAAACATAATATAAATTCTGAGATATTTGTTTCTGTAAGGCCCTTTAATAAGACATCTTCATCAAAACCCCACTAGCTGATCCTCGACCCATCATTTCTTGCTTCCTCTAATTCTACTAGATGTACCTCACGTGAAATGTTCCATTATTTTAAATGGAAATTTACATTTTAAGGAATATGGTCACTAATGTAATTAGGACAAATACTAAACTCATGAGAGACAGAACACAAATTATTGGACATGAGTATATAGTTTATAGCTCTTGTGAGCAAACATGAATTTATTTTTTTGCTAATTATTTATTCAGTGCAATCCCATTACCGTTATCTGTAAAATGTGTTTGGTTCTCACCAATATAATCCATAAACCTGCAGACCTATTTAGATGGTATTTGACATATACTATCATTGACATTTTCAGCCCAGGTTGATCCACAAGCAGTTTGTTTTTTGGCTAGAAAGGTCCCCAGGGATACATTTAGATCTCTTATACCATCTATGCAGATTTAATTGAACATAGTATTCTAGAAATGTGTCACCACCAAATCAGTACTTTCCTGTTGGTGCAAGGCATTTATGTTGAAAATGCAGTGAATTTATGTCTACTCTTAGGATTTTTCTAAGGGAAAAGGGTGAATGGAAACTAAAGCTCAAGCCCACCTTTGCTTCTCCCAATTTGGATGGAACAGCACTAGAATGAAGGGTAAAATTCCTATTTACATGAAAAGAATTGGTAATCGAGGTCTCCTGTAAACATTAACGTTTGTAGTTAATTATGTGCGAGACACAGTCTTGATTATCCAATCTAGTGGTGACTCCAGCAATATTCCATGAAATTAGTTTAATCAAGTTGTTAATCATGTGGGGGACATCTAAGGAAGGCAGGATGTCCTCCAACATGAAGTTGGCACAACTGAAGGTGAGTTCATCAAGGGTACCTGCTCAAGAGTTACAGCTTGCTGAGAAGGGTCATGCAGTAAATTCGGAACAAAAAATATCAATAATTCCCTCAAGTGGGGCAAATATATTGCACATAGAGAAAGGAGACAGATCACTAAGACCTCTGCTTAAGCTCCTCCTCTATTGGATGTACAGACGGTGAGTCAAAAGGGTACCCGCTGAGTGGGTTGGCGATGTTTAAATGTTTCCAGTAGGGCACCCACCACAAAAGGTTACCTGAAGTTAACCACTATACAGTCCCTGGGGGATAACATTGGTCCAGATCGGGAGAGGATGTGGCCTTACGGCTAGAGCTTTCGACTTCAACGCTGGGGAACCAGATTCGAGTTGTGGAAGGGACGCTCAACATCCTGTGATTCTGAGCAACCCAAAAAAAAAAATTAATGTGTCTGTGTGTAACGCAAATGGTGGTCATGAAAGCGCTCTTATACCTTCTGCTAACCAATACACCACTAAATTCTTGAGATCTGACTAATCTTCAATTTGTCCAGAACATAATGGGGAGAATTTTTTTAAGATAACAGTATATGGGATCACCTCAGGTTGACAGAGGCTTTAGGCGTTATCAGCTCTGCCAGAGGGTAAGCGGGGATTGTAACTGCGGATGGGGAATAGCAGGGGCAGCCAAAACAGAGGACACACCCCCACCAGACCATTGGGACTGCAAGTCCTTTAATCTAGGATTGCCATTGAGTCTACACCCGCCCTAGAAGGAATATCAACTAAATTAATGTGGGAAGATATATTTGGCTTATGATACAAACCCTGAATGTCCTGATGCTTGGGGCCCTTTAATAAGCGAAATATCATGAATACTCACAATTCTAACCATCGTTGCTTATTTAAAATCGGCTCCAACATACTCTTTACATTCTCAATATACCATTGACAGTTAGACACCATGAACAAAAAAGTATACTTCAAATCCGGCAATGCATCCCTCGGCAACAAACCTTGTTCCCCTTTGCGCTCAATATTGGAGTCTTTAGCAGATACTGTCAGTTTCACTTTTTGTCTGGCCAAACTTAGGGTGGACTTCTTCTTCTCTGCAGGAGGGGACACAGTAATCAGCGCGGGGGGGGACAATAAATCCATTGTCAGGGTAATTTGAAGGACACATGGGTTACACCTGTTTTCTTGAGTGTGGGCGAAAGTTGCTTTCCAACTCCTCACTGCCATTAGGAAGGGAGCTGATATCATTGTTAAGGGCCTCCAATACAATTTATTGAGCGGCCCCCAACCACACTTCCACATTGACAATTTCATAGTTAATTACTCCCATATCATTTGTCAGGAAATTAGTGATAGTATTAGTGGCATCCTGATCTTTACTCATAGCTAAAATGGAAGATTTCCTCTTAATCAGGGCTCTAAGTGGGATGAAAAACACAAAGGGCATGGTCGATGTAATTATAGGCGTGGCTTAAAAACACATAAGCTAAAAATCTGTGCTTAACATAGTGCGCTGCCCAACGGATATATTGCTGCTTTTGTCATTACATCCAGATATATAATACAGTAAGTAACATTGCACCTACAACAAGCCAGGACTATTGCCTTTATCAATGGCTGTTAGTTGCATAAGGCAAATATGCAACAACTACGGCTTCGTTGGATAGCATATTGAAAATGCTTCAGTTCTGAAATGATGAAACTGTGAAAGAACTATAACGCGTCTCTTCGAAGTTACATCAAAGGCAGTGAAGAACAGTACTGATGTAGAGGTAAGATTTCCTTTTTCACCCTGAGAGTGAGGGCAAAAATGGAGAACCCGATAGGGACTTGTCTCAGAACCCACTTTTTAGTACTGCTGGTGCTAAGCACCGGCAGTACCCCACCCACTTAAAGCCCTGCTCTTAATCATGTCTGTCGGATTCTCGTACGTGGCACTAGGGAGCTAAATATTAGAGCCAATGGGGGTGGCCCAGCCCTGTCTCTTCTGGGCTCAGACTGGACCGTCTTGGCCCTGTCTTCATCCAGGCACTACTTGGGTACAACCCATATGCATCTCACACAGCTGGATATGTGAGTGCGAAAAAGTGCTTCTGGCTCCACGTGGTGAAATGTGTCTCAATGGTTAGAGTGGCAGACCCTGATGCAGAGGTCTGGCCCGGGACCAGGGTTCAATTCCCCGTCTCGGTGGGTCTTGGGCTCAAAATTCCACAGACCTGAAAATTCTCGCCTCGGTGCCTATACCAATCATGGAGTCCCACTCTGCAACTCTGGGCAATAGCTTGCTTAATCTCAACAACGGCCCCCACAACGCTAAGGATGCCTGGCCTCCACCTTGGGGGTGCCCAGGAGTGGATGCCTCACAGGGAAAGCCAGGATGGGTTCCACAGCGGTATTCGTACAAGCGCCTTGAGACCCTTGTGTGTCAGTAGTGCGCTATACAAGTATCAATTTACATTTACCTCCGCCTTCCTAAGCCAGCAAGAATTCTGGACCCTGTAGTCTTCAGGTCCCACTCAGCAACACCACAGGAGTCCGTTCAGGAAAATTATGAGAGGAAGCAAATTACAGGGAGGCACAAACAGGCATTTGATAGAAAAAGACTCCGCATGTGTTTATTCTGAATAAATAAAACAGACAGAAGATGCCACAGAGTTATATTATTTCTTTTAAAGGCAATAGAGTGCTTTCCTTGCTTAAGATCTTTTCTGGTAAGCATTAACCAGTAAACAGGAAGGGACTATCATGGGGGCAGATTTTTATTATACAATGTTGCATCTTTTCCACTTCTGCCTTCAGAGCTCATCTATAACTCAGCCAGCGAGAGCTACCGCGGCTTAAGTGCTTTTCTTAAATGGAAAAGTGAAAACGCTTGAGCTCATTTGAAGCTCTCTGATTAAATTTAGCAATGATAGATAAACTGAATTCAGAGCCAAAATGCAAAAGAATATTGCAGCCAGGGCTTTAAGTGTGCCAGGCCAGGCAGTTCTTAAAAGCAGGTGCTGAGACGGGTACCTATCGGGCTCTCCATTTTTCCTCTCACTTAACTCTGCAATAGTACCATCCGTCATTGCTTTTGATGTAACTTCAAAGAAACTCGTTTTTCATTTTTATACAGCGCAAACTTGGAACGCTTTACATGAGCACCAGTTCCATCACACAAGGGAATATTCATGTGTTGAATCACAGGATGTTGAGCTGATGTGAGGCTCGAACCTGCATTCTCAGTTCGAAAAATCATCAGCTCTAGCCTTACTCCACCGCACAAACTCAGCAAAAGAACAGAAACATTTACAAAAATATATACAACAAATGCATACTTGTTGCTTATTCATCTATTGCAATTTACAACCACTGACAAAGCTTGTTGTAAGTGTGATGTTACTTTTTGTGTAATATATCTGGATGAATGGACAGAAGCAGCAAAATACCAGTGGGGCAGCACATTATGCTGAGTGCAGATTTTTAGCTTAAAGTGTTTTAAGACACGCCCTTAATTATATTGGCCACGCCCCTATACCCCCCCTCCCCCAGTTTTTTTCATCCCACTTAAAGCCATGATTGCACCAATATTACTGCCAGCATCCTCTGATAGCAGCCCGCCCAGTGGAGAGTCAAGAAAAAGCACTGCGATATTTACACTGCCTATCGGTCTCCCAGGGAAGATCCAGTTTTCTCAATCTTGACTTGGGGCAGCATTTCTGAATACAGAAAACAGTACGTTTAACTCTGAGGGCTCAAATGAAATGTAAAGAAGTGAAAAAATGTTAACAATAAAATATGCACATCGTTTGCATGAAAAAGTGTGCGACTAGCTGACAGGAGCGAAAACAATTACATTAAACCCGATTCATAAACCATTTTCTGCATATAAAATGTACCTATTTGTTCACAGAAGCCATTTGTGATTCATAATTCTACATCCTGAGGCCACAGAAAGGCAATAAGTAGAATTGTCGACTCGTACAACACAATGTCCTCAATCGTAGTTTTCATAGTAAGGAATTAACATAAGGGGTGGTTATTGTACACGTTGTAAACAAGAACAAACGTGTAAAATACCCCTAGAACTACTCTAGTAATTCTGTTAATAAGCGTGTATATGGGTGAAAAATCACCCCAACCACCTCTATTTTTCTGAGTGTCTGGGAGAAAGGATTCACCAAATTCCCCAAAAATATTTTGTTGGTGGACAAAAAATGTAAATAATTTGTATGCACATGCATGATTCCTCCTGGGCAACTCATGCAGGCTTCCCACCACATGCAGAAGGACTTTCCACTTCATGGAAAACCTTAATGAATGAATATTGACTAGTTGGAATATTCCTCGAAATTTACAACTCGTATAGGTTTCCAAGAGTACTCCTGGAGATCTACGCCAAACAAAGAATGAAACAGAGGAGAGAAGATCTTGAACTTTCTGAAGTTGGGTTGTGGTGAAAAGGACCCATTGTTATGCCGAAACATAATGTATATATTGTTAAGGGGTATGCAGTTCTCTCAAAGGGAATCCGAAAAATCAAGTTGTCCCTGTAGTTTTCACAATTTTTTTACGAAATTTCGATGTCTCACTGAGATCATCCGTGCTTGCACAGGTGAAATATGCTGAGCATTTGGCTAAGGATTTTTTGATATTTTCGAACGTGTTCTTCCAAGGGTTTCTTACCCTGATCCTCTCCAAGAAAATTCTCTTCAGCAAATTTCACCAAATTGACAGATGCCTAAATAAACAAACATGGGACTTCAAGATGAATAAAATGATCCAGGTATTGAAGCAGAGGATTTTAAATGGGAATGTACTTATGCTCAATTAAGGGGTGCATGGAACTAACAGACATAGTCAAGGATTGTGAAGAGGAAATGATGCGCAAGTACAGAACCCCCTAGGTGTAGGAGGTCTATGTCAAGGACAGTATCCTCCCTAAGGTACTATGAACCACTAAAATGCAAACCAGAGCCTTTGGAGTCATGTCAAGATTACTGAAAGGGTTTTAGCCAAATATATTGCATACAGCATCATGCACTAGGATTGTGTGGTTTGGCAGCATTGAGAGCTACATTTCGAGTACATTTCTTTGAGCTTCCCGGATGAAGTCTCTCCCCTTGTTATAGCCCACAGCACTATTAAGGTTTGGCATCTCCATTTTACATGATTTTCTGGTGTCCATGTTGGATGTGGTGAGGTACATAAATCAATGCAAGCCAAGCTGGGTTGCAGCAAGGGAGGTTCATCAAACAGCTGATAGCTATTTGTTTCCTAGTCCTGTCCTTAGCAATAAAAACTTAGTCGTCCAAGTATCAATTCTGGTTTCACTGTGAGCCACGAGTTGCAAAGAAAAAGCACACGAAGTGGTGTGCACACAAGCTGTGCCCTAAAAAAATGGAACTACCACCACTCCTTGAAAGCTCACGTCTTAGTTAGGACAGAGCCCTCAGTGGGAATTTTACCACCAGTGAGTTACTGTGGAATAATTCCAAGCCCTGGTTAGAAGAAGCAGGTTGCCCTTTGGGCTAGGGCACAATATTGCCCAGTAGCAGTGGGCAGCATACGCTTGAAATCCATGTGCAACAAGACTGTGTGAGGGTAGTGCATTTTTCTGACATTGCATCTGCTTGTGACACTAAATGACACCTACTTCCTTGTGAACAATCCAGTTGTTACACAAATACTTCGGGCATGATTAAGCACAGCCTAGTTAACATACTCTAACAATCACTAGGTCTCAGCTCTAAACTGCTGAATATGGATCATTGCGGTGAGACACATTTGTAAATCAGTTCAGTTCAAAATTTTTATTTCAGTAAAATACCATAAAGGAGATAAACAAATACAATATTATTTTAAAACAGTAAGCACTACAAAAGGATCTTAAAAATACAGTGCATGGGGGGGCGCTAGAGGGCGCACAGCGGAATGGCTGACTATTGAGGCAGCTCCGCTGGCCAGGTCAGAAATGCAGCGTAATAGTTAGCATTGCGGACTCAAAATGGCGATAGAAGAGCAGAGCTGAACTTCGGAATGCAGTGGCACTGATATGTGTGCCCCACATTGCTAGTTTCACACCACGACGATATAAAAATCCATCAAAAGGCAGACCGGCACTGGGAGGACCGTGCTATGCACAAGATGGCGGCACCCAGTTACCAGGAACACTCGGAGTAAACCCGGTGGAACACTGTGCATATAGATCACTGCGGGCGCCCGATTGGACTCAAAGACTCCCGCCGGGCACGCCGCTGTCCTCGGTGTGTAAAGGTGAGGAACCAGCGGCAAGTGGGGCAAGGTGCTCGTGTTTGCTGTCGGGACCATGTGGCAATGCTCAAAAATGGTGGCGCAAAGCAGGAAAGACGTATGATGGCGCTTGCTGGCAACATCTCCATAACGGGGAACAGACAGAGCCTGCGCCTATACAGATAGCCTGGGACATCTGTAGTGAATGCTGCCATGGAGCGGACTACTCCTGCCTGGACAGCGTGCGTATACAGGGAAAGCGGGTGGCCCTATGTCTGGCTGCTACTATATGATCCGCTTCCGGAATCATAATTGCCTGAGGGGAAAGAGTGCGATGTGCGCGGGGTGACCAGCAATAACTCTCGGGGCTGCTTGAATGCTCCTACCCACATGAGCTGCAGACTCAGTGTCTTGGGGCACAAGAAACCGGCAGAGGAGGTAAATAATGGGAAGGTCTGCACCGGACACAAGATGGCTGCACCCAATGCCCAAATGTGATCGGGGTACACCCAACGGGCATCAGAGGCTGTGGTATACTATTGGCGCTGGATTAGAAAGCGTAAAATACACCAATTAAACCGCAGTCGCTAATATGTGGAAATGCGACATGGGCGGTACAGCATGTGGAGATATGCAGACTTGCTAACGGAACCGCGCAACAGTACAGCAAAATGGCGGCACGAAAGGTATGAGACGAGCATTACTGTGAGCCAACAGTGCTTCATTAGGGCCCCTGAGGCGAATACTGCACCTACACGCTGAGGAAGTTGTAAAGAACACTGCTCCTGCCCCACCTATGGACGAGATTGGGATGTGTGTGAGGGACATAATGGTGGTCACTTGAATATCCTGCTGAACTGGTGACATGTTTACCTAACTGCTCCTCCTCTAACGAATATTGCTGGTGGTGTGCGACGTCCACGGTTGCACCTATACACAACGTGAGCACCTGTGGTGGGACGTACTCAAACAACATTGTGCGTGCCATGTGACTGGATTACATTGGTCTCAACGGCCTGCTGTACATAGCGCGACACCTCGACTGCACTTCCTGGAGACCTATGCCAGGATCCAACCACACTGTAGGGCACACTTCATGGAATAAGGTCTGCAGGCACGTCCCAGCAGGTCTGTGATCTCTCTAACACCTCTCTCCTAGTTGTGTACTGCCGCACCTCAATTGCGCGACAATGGGTAAGCCTGAGAAGCAACAATCTAAGTTGCCCTTTGAGTCAAAGAATCAAACCAAAGGTGCGACAGCGACTTCGGACGCTGAACCGGAGAATGAAGCGGGGCAGTCCAGCGGCATGGAGCACGTGCTACAGGCCATACAGCAGAGCCTGCAAGATATTAATGGGAAACTGGACACCATTACGCAACATGTTGATAGCATGGCAGCTAAGTTAGACAAACATGGGGAACATCTGGTTGAGGCCGAAACCAGAATCGCCGCCGTGGAAGATGAATCACACACCACAACCAAAAAATGCTTAGACATTGAGAAGATTTTAGACGTCATAAAAAACAAAGCAGAGGATTTGGAAGCGAGATCCCTCCGCAATAATGTCCGCATTACAGGGGTTCCGGAATCTACTAACACTGGGAAGATGGAAACGTACGTGGAGGAAATGGTCCAAAGTGTATTTGGTGAGGAGCCTTTCTCCGCAGTTTTCATAGTAGAAAGAGCACACAGGTCATTAAGCCCCGAGACCAAAGCCTGGAGCAACTCCATGACCAATAGTGGCCCGAATACTAAATTACAGAGATTGTGACACCATCCTGAGGCTGGCAAGAGAGAAGCAGGACATAAACTATCAAGGCAACACACTGGAGTTCTACCCGGATTTCACCATGGCGATCCAACTAGCGCGCAAGGATCAGAACCCAGCAAAGCAGAAGTTGCGGGAGCTGGGGACTGAATGTGCCATGCTCTACCCAGCACGCTTGAAAGTGATGCATGACGGTCGCACCACAATCCTCCAAACACCGAAAGCGGCACAGGACTTTCTACAGCAACTGCACCGCAGACGTGAGGAGAGACCTCGAGAAGAGCAAAACCACGATTCGGAATGAATAATTACAGACACTGCAAAATGCATGATGTTTCCGGAGTTCAAATCTGGTAAGATGCATGGTTGACACTCAACTGGGACAGTGAAATATTGACACTTAGACTCTATGCTGTGGGCCCAGGCTGTCTGTGCACGATCGAGATGTGGTGTTCTGTTGTGATACACTAGACACTGTAAACTACCCGTCAGTATCCTCTGTAAAACACTGCATCTGTTATGGGGGTAATTTTTGTAACCCATAGGATGGCATTCATGCGAGGAGTAAACACTCATATGGGCTGTTAAACCCCAGCACTTACCGCCAACCAGAAGTTTTGGCACTGAACTGGGCACAGACGTTAATAGAGATGTGTGTATAAGCTATGTTGCATTACGGTATTATTATAATAGTCACTTCTATTGTGCATTGGTTAAATGAGTCCTTTTGAGCAGATTGAGGTGACGTGGCAGTAACGGACCTACCTGTTTACATATCTGAGATTTTGGAATCTTCTCCTATTTTTTTGTCCAAAGAGCCTATTATTATTGTTAATTGGGAGCTCTGCAGGTGAGTTGTCTGTTCATTTATATACCAGGGGATCACGTATGCTACATGTGTGCTGTTACTAGTCTCGCTGCTACCAGGACAGTCCAAAGTATGTGCAATCCACATACCTTAGTGGCACATGGCCACATCCACTATGTTGGATGCAGACACATGCACTGGGCGGACCCCCCGTGCGGGAGTTCCCTAACCAATGTTTAGTTCTATGGTTTTATATTGTATGGGTTTGTCTTTGGCATAATTGGGATGCTAAAGTTGGTGGGGGGTGGGGGGGGATGAAGTTGGGTTTTGGTTTTGATTTATGGACCTATGCACTTAAAAAACATCACAGAAATCCAGTCCTGTTCCACCATATGTATTGGGGTTACTTCATTTCAGGAATGTATATGTGAAATGTATGCTTTAGCAGTTAATTTACATGATATCAACTGATGTGCTTAAATGATGTCTACTGAAAAATTACAGTCAAAACATTTGAATTTATTACCCTGGAACGTTAGAGGTTTAAACAACCCAAAGAAAATTCGCCAAGTATTCACTTTTTTTGACAGTTACGAATCGACATATCTCTCCTCCAGGAGACGCACATAGCTACTCACACAAACAACAATGTAGGACGTAGATGGGCGGAATCCATACATAGCTCAGCTTACTCCTCTTATTCCAGAGGGGTCCTCATATTGGTAAGGAAAGGTCTGAACTTCAACATAACGGAAGTTGTTTAAGACGACGAGGGGCGATATGTGATGATGATAGGGATCCTCAGAGGGCAAAAGTTAGCTATCATTTATACGTACCGCCCGAATATCGATGACCCTGAATTCTATCGTAAGGTGTGGGCCAAACTTCATAATGTGCAAGATGTTCCTATAATTTGGGGTGGTGATTTCAATATTGCACTGCAAGATGGCCTGGATAGATCTAGGAGCTCATCAGAGCCTCACAAGCAAGCATTGGCTACACTGAAGGATATAATGGCTGATATGCACCTTACTGCCATATGGAGAGCACGCAACCCCACACATAGGGAGGCCGCACACACCACTGCAGCACACAACATCTGGTCACGTATAGACTACTGGTTGGGCATGGATGACTTGTTGCTTTGGACGTCATCGATCAAACACATGCCCAGGACATTATCTGATCATAATCCCGTACTGATTTCCTTGATCATACCACAATTTATTTACAGCCACCCTTCAGCTGGAGATCTAATGCAAAGGCACTTTTGGACACAGTGTACACTGATGCCATTCACAACGCCATAACAGAATACTTTGCACTGAATGCTCCTACAACGAAGGACCCGGGCCTACTCTGGGAAGCTTTCAAAGCGACCATCAGGGGGGTTTGTATAAGCACTACAGCGGGTATTCTTAAAGATATAAGGCAACAGCTTGCCACAAAAGAGGACAAATTGATAATACTAGAGCGAGACTTTGAACGTACACAAGACACTAGGCTACTAGGGGAAATCAGAGAGATATTAGTAGAATATCAGATATACGCCGAAGATGAACTAAAATATATCATGAAACGCCAAGCAGCACGATCCTATGGAGAGGGGGGCAGATCCGGTACGAGTCTGGTTACTAAGATATGTACAGGTCACGATCCGCAAATGGTTAGTGCAATCAAGGACGACGTGGGCACTTTAAGATATGACGCACAGGGGATACTCCATGAATTTATGTCAAACTATGGCAAATTATATACCTCTCAGGCAACTGCCACCGCAGACGAAATCATGGCATATCTCGACGATGTGTTGATAGCATGGCTGTCTGATGCGCAGAGGGAATATCTCTTGTTACCCGTCACTGTAGAAGAGGTCACTACTGTTATTAAATTATTACCAAATGGTAAAGCGCATGGCCCCGATGGCTTCACATGCGAATTTTATAAGGCATTTTCAGATCAGCTAGCCCCGCATATAGTAGCAATGTATGGAGATTCCCATGATAAACAGATACACCCACCAACGCTAAGGGAAGCCATGATAATTGCCCTTTTAAAGCCAGACAAAGACCCGCAGCGCTGCGACTCTTATAGACCCCATCCCTTATAAATGTAGACACGAAAATAATTGCCAAATTGTTAGGTACACGTCTGCAACCACTGATGACCAAATTAATTCTACCGGACCAGTCGGGGTTCATTCCATCACGCTCGACAGCCCACAATACCAGAACGTTGTTTGCTTTATCGCATTATTTAGTTCCCAATACTAAGGCTGCAGCTGTATTACTAGATGCAGCTAAAGCTTTTGATTCAATTAAATGGTCATACTTGCACACAGTCCTACAGAGAATGGGTATATTTTTACAATGGGTCAATATGCTTTACACCGCCCCAGTAGCACGCATTAAAGTTAACAAATATATCTCCGACACAATACGAATTACCAGAGGGACAAGACAGGGATGTTCTCTCTCTCCTTTATTATTCGCGCTAACGCTTGAACCGCTGGCCTGCAAAATACAGCAGAGGCATCATTACTCAGCGCTTCAATTTCCGCAGCGGCCACTGCATATCTCACTGTATGCAGACGACATGATGTTATATGTCCTGATCCTGCGCAACACCTGAACCCTCTACTGAGGGAATATATAAAAATCAGGCAGCAATCCGGTCTTAAAATAAGCTGGTCCAAATCTGTGATCATACCGCTGACTGATACTACATGTCCACACCCTATTGACTAGGCACTAGAATGGCAGGAGGAACCAGTAAAGTATTTGGGAGTCTGGTTTCATCGAAATCCAGAAATTGTAATCCATACAAATTATGGCAGGGCGGTAAGTGCCATAGAGGATAAAATTGTAAGATGGAACTGCCGACCACTGTCGCTGGCTGATCGGTTAGCCATAGTCAAAATGTTAATTCTACCAAAATTGTTATATTTATTCAATAACATTCCAATAAAACCACCGATGACAGTGTTTCGTAGAATTTCTACCATGGTGCTGAACCTAATATGGGCAGGAAAGCATGCAGGAATCAAAATGAGAGCTCTAACATTACCCTATTCACAAAGGGGATTTAAGGTGCCTGATTTTATGCTGTACTATTTATGTGCGCAATATGCTCACTTTTGGTATCATGAGGTACCTTACCTCACGCATGTTGCCATTGAACAAGGGGATGCTTTTCCAGTACCACTGACAGCTATCATTACACATCGCAGACCCCCGCTGCATAATCGGGATATTAACACCGTAGACACGACTAACAATGCTTGGCACACAATGGGACGTAAAGTACGTAAACTGCCTCTCTATGCTGCCGCACTACCATTACACCATCACCCGGAATTATCGGTAACTCAGGAAAAGGTGGGAATGGGATTATGCATGCAAGTTGGTATAGATTCAATGGGTGACTTATATCAGGATGGCAGGTTTAGGACTTTGGATGACCTCTCCTTCATAAGCACTCAAACACTTTTTTTTAGATTCACGTACCATAGACTACAAGGGGCTGTAAAAAAGCTGTATTCATCCTATTCAGCCGAACCACAACAGTTGTCCTCTCTCCAACTATTACTCACTACCCCCACAACGAAACACAAAGTATCCAGATTATATGTTCAACTGCAAGGGGACATAGCAGACACTACACTGAGGGCACTAGCAAAATGGAACACCAGTTTAGATACCCCACCAACAACGGAAGAATGGGCCATAATGTGCACACTCACGGGTTTACTGACACCAAATGGGAACCTCCGTATCCTACATTATAAATACACCTGAACGGCTCCATAGATATGGCTTACGAACAGATTCGAAATGCACTAGCTGTCATGCTGAAGTGTCTGACTTTATACACCTAGCGTGGCATTGCCCAAAAGTGGCAGAATACTGGGTACAGGTGATAGAAATATTAAGTGCAATGGTAGGTGTCCCCATTGAATGCACAGTGTGCACGTCTACTGGGTCTGGTGCCTGATGTCCGCGCCACCAAGCGTAAATATTGTGTGATTGCACTGCTTCTGGCTAAGAGGAGAATATCACTGGGCTGGAATAGCAGACGAGCTTCGAATACCAAACAATGGCTCCTAGACGTAACGTATTGTAAAGACACACTAATAACTTATGAAGAAGAATTACCTGCGGGCTCCCGACCAAGAGATTATTGGAAATATTTAATTGCATATTTAAAGACTGTAACAGATTAATGAAATACATGTCCAAGCTATATTGTAAAATATGTAAAGATGAAGTATAATGTAATACGAGCAATACTGGACTATGGATGTTGTTGTGCAATGGTCTGTATGTTTCCTTACTGTGTCATTGTAAAGTTTACAAATGCCCCCAAAAAATACAGTGCATAAATAATCTAAAAAAAGAATAAATAAATAAAAATAAGATGCCTCTGTTTCCCATGCTGGATATGGTAGATTTATAGATCTTTGGTTCAGTAAATCATTATCAGTGAACAATTGAGAAAATACCAGATTTAATATTGTAGGAAACTCCTACATGTTTCTTCCCAATATGCCTCATTAAAGACCTGGAAACTGCGAACACCATTGAGGGCATCACATCTGTCTTCAAAATTCTACACACCTCCAGGTGTGTAGCAACTCCTAGGCGTCTACATATTAGAACTATCCATCTAGCCCTGGCTAGGCAAAATAACAAATGTATGGGCTACAGTCTCCTTTTCATATCCACAAGATGGGTATCCCATTACAACTAGGTCTGATGATTTTGCCCATCTTGAGGTGAAATTACGAAGTGGCAAGGTACTGTATCTAAAGTGCAGGTAAAGTTCCCTGGCCAAGTTTGGCTCAATATCGTCAAAAAAGATTCTGTACAATAAATCTCCTTTATCTTTATAAAAGCACCTGTTAAAGTACCTAATACTGTTGAAGTTAGGAGCTTATTTAGCCTATAAGGTCTAAACAATATTTTCAATTCCTTAGCATAAATAGGGCAGCAAATGACTACCATAAATTGGGTAAACTCAGTTCGAACAACATGTTTCTAATATATCTAATCCACGGGAAATCAACAGCAGCAGGATATCTGAGGATTTCCTCAAGATCATTATGGTAAAATATTAATTCAGGGGAAACCCATAGTCTTCACCAGAATATTAGGGTTCTAACTGCTGCCCTTTCCATGATTGATCTAAGACCGGCGTCAAACCTTAGGGGAATCAGAGGAGTAGTGGCTGGGGTACATAACACCTGCCTCAAAAAAAAAATTCTCACCAGCTATAGAGTTTTGAGATTTTTGTAAATCAATTTTTACTTTACTAATATTTATTTATTTTCACTGTTGAGGTTTAGGGACAAGTCCTCTCAGATCAGATACACTTTTCACAAACTGCCAAACCATTACATCTGATTTTGAACATTTCCTATTGGGAGACAGGCAAGCGATGCACCTTAGTATTCATGACCGTCCAATTTATTCCGAAGGAAACTGTGAATTACTCCAAGGGACTAGAAAACAACGGCCTTGCTAAATTGTGCCTTACGTTTTGTGGTAGTATGTATCTCAGACACATGTGCAAAATCATTTACCTGTGAGATTGGAAGAGAGAGAGAGAAATTGTGCCTACCTATTGCTTTCACAATTAGTAATGGTCAAACATTGTATGTAATTTTTTTTTTCTTTGTTTTCCATTTTTTATTTCATTTGAACTAGGGATAAGGTAAATTGGCAGAAAATATAGCTGTGCTCCTTTCCCTTTTTAAATCCATCAAACGCACCACTTTTTAGATAGAATATGATTGTCTCCTAATTTCTAAAGCCACTTTTATACAGGCATGCATTCTATAATATGCTATTTAAATATTTTCAACTCCACCCGTTTTGGGATAATGAAATGTTCGGTTTTTTGGTACAATATTAAGGTGACCACCCATCCACATCCATAACCTAAGCAATAATACATTGATCATTCTATATTAAAAAAAATATTAATAAACTGTCGCACATTTGCATAAAGTTTTTATAATTTTTAGCACTTCGGGAGTTTAAGCACTGTAAGAACAAAAGCATTTTGCTAAAGCGTCTACTGGTCGACATGGAAATTGAAGAAGGGGGCAAGGGCTAAAACAATACTTTCAAAAAGAAGCTGAGAACATGCAGGCTTAAACTATGGAACAGTCTGTATTACAACCATAACAAAAGCTGACTTAAATTGAGGTTAAGTTAGTCCACTCCGTGCTATTTGTGAGGCAGATCATCTTCTTTCTCTATGCTTGCACTTACAAAATCAAATTCAAATAGGAATATCATTAAAAAAACACAAAAGACATTAAAGAGTAGCAGTTCATTACATGATGTGATACAGACGAGGATAATTGCTATTTCAGTGGAAATGACAAAGACAAATGGATGAAGCTTGATAATTTTCTTTAGCTTCAAGCTAGGTTAGCCGCAGTGCAGTAAAGTAAAAAAATGTAAAAATTGCCCTTCTGAACATTGAGCTTTCATTTCTTTACTGTCATACTTGCTTAAATGTGGAGTGATTAATCAAGTGAGTGATTTAATGAATGAATGTGGATTTTGCCCAGAGCTTCCAAACCAGTTGTCTACCAGAGTCATAGCCAGTATCATGAAAAGTGGGCCCGCAAATGTCCTCGTTGTGCAAAATAGAAGCATTTGACAGAAAGTGCCAGTGGCAGCTGCACAGGATCTGAAACCGTGTGATATGCAGACAAAAAAAATTATATATATAGAACATACCTGCCGATTTGCTCCACTCCCGATCCTGATGCTGGTCCGGTTCTGTGCTGATCACACTGCGCAGGCTCCCAGATGCCAAATCCTGATGCTGCTCTCATGAGAGCAGCACTGTGATTGGTCTGAGCATGGTTCGGCACTCAGACAGGGACTGGAAGCCTGTAGCTTTTCTTCACCCGGCTGGACAACACAGCCGGGTGGAGAAATGTACAGTGCACATGACTGTTTGGCCTTCCTAAGATGCCCGACCAATCAGCCATGCACACTTAGAAGTGCTCATCACCCTTCCTTCCCACTGCTGTTGCACAGAGTGTATGGCCCGCCCTATGGCGCGCTCGCTGGCAGCCATAGGTAAGAAGAAAAATATAATGATAGTAAAATTGGTTTATTATTCCTTCATTTTTCAAGTGTTTACCTCTGCTGTCGCCTAGTGGGGCGACACTCCTTCGCCATAACGGAGGAGTTGCCCCTGGAAAGTGCAAAATGCTTTACTGAATAATACACATATTATATATACTTTTTTAGTAGTAGGTAGTCCTACTTAGGCATTGCAAGCATGCAAATCAAATATTATAACATGCTGACTTAATTTAGCCTAACTACTGATGCCAGCTTAAGGTCTTTACATGTAGAAGTGAAACGTCCATTTAGCATTAAACTGTTGTCGTGCACAAGAAGTTTTTCTCTTCCACTGCAGAAGCTGAAACTTTCCAAAAGCCTTCTGTTAGATAGTGAATATCCATTTGTTATGTATTAGACAACTGATAGTGAGTTTCTCACCGGGAGGAGAGGAGATGACAGGATATGTGAGGTGTGGTAGGAACTGTCTGTACCGCAAGATGGGAAGATGGTCTATTGTGATGATGCGAGAAAATAGGGAGTTCAGCTGCTCCCAGAGTTTACTGAAATTTGATTGTGCAGAAAGGATGAGGAATGTCTTGATTACTACAATTATGTTTTAGTAGATTTATATTAGCGTGTGTGTTAGACCTAACAGTTTATGGCTGGCTGGGATTAATCAAAGCCATACAGAATCCATCATCCTAGATAACTATGACATGCACGTCCGATAACCTGATAAGGGTTCTCACCCTTGGGTAGCTTGGCACAGTGCAGTCAGACTCATCCCCAGGGTCAAAGTGTGAAGTATTGGCACAACAACACCCATGAAACACATTTTGTATGCTACAAAAATACTCCACACTATATTTATAAAACACTGGTCTTTGTATTACGCATACATTTAAATCAAAACCATGTTCACATTGGAAATAAACTTTACAGTTATGGGCTATTGTAGCACTCTCCATTAGCAGCAGAATGGCATAAACATTTATGCACAATTCATAGGTATTCAGAAGACACAACATTCCCAATATCACATACCCCATACCGTTGCAATGGTCAAGAAATCACCGGGTTTGACTATGCCTCGTGACCCAGTCCCTCAGTCACTCAAACAACACCCGCCAACTATACACATTGCCCCTGCTGGTGAAACTTTGATTAGATTGTTGGAACCACCTGAAAAGGAAGGAAACAGTTACAGGGTTTTGTTCATCCAGATAAGGGCAGCACCTTCCCGACCACTATTCTACTCCACCAACAGAGTTTGCAAAATTTTGCCCACTTCGCATGGAGTGCGAAGTTCTGAAAAATTCCGCGATGCGGAGTGGAGCTTTTTCTGAACGTGACTAGCAAACTAATGGGAAAACAAAAAAGTGCTTACAAGGCTAAGACAGTAATACATTCCATGTTTCTCTGAATTCCTGATTCGGCTTGTAACTGCAGATATCAGGCAAATCTATTTTCAAAGATGTTTGCTAATTTCACATGCAGAATTACCACTCCTTTGGAGTTTTCTAATGCCATATATACTAGAATACAACTCAGAATAGTGGTGTAATATTGAATTTGGAATGTACCATTCCATAAGGTATCAGGGTTTCCGGATGTAGCATTATCACACTGAATGTCCTGCGACAATCCTGAATGAGCACCACTCTCGAAGGAGCCTGGAGGATTAATCCACAGGGCAGGATTATGCCAATTTAGTAGGAAGAGAATTCTATTCTTCCCTCACAAAACTGGGTTCACTCACTCTTGAAATGATTTTCTTATGTGATAACATCATTTTAGGCTCCTTGTGATAGTGGTACACAGAGCATGCTTCTTCCTAACTGTTGAAGCTTCTTGCCAATTACTTACTGCGTGATTGCCAAATTGTGACCAGGGGCACTCTTATACAAAGTGCAGAAGGGTACAAAAGGTGTGGATGCCTGCTTTCTGCGCCCCTGGGGAACTGTGTTGCTACAGAAGGGGTTGCAGATGATTATGAGAACCTTCTGTAATATGAATCGTGCCAATACATTCCCAAAAGAACAGAGGCATAGCTTGGTCAGTAAGATTGAGGGGGTGTGAGCTTCAGATTTTCCAACAATTATGCAGGCATATAATATTAAAATACATTATAGGACAAGCAGGGCACTTGAGAGGGGCAGAAAGGTAGAGGAATGCAGATTGGTAGGGGCACTGAGTAAGGGAAAACACATTCGGGCACATGCATCATTGTCAATTGCATTCGCAAACGGTGCGAATCGCAGTTTTCAGCCGTTTGCGAATGCAATTGACAAAATTGGGATGCATCATGTTTTTCTCAAATTTAGAAATCGCAATCATGTTGCGATTTCTAAAATTGCGATTGCATTTAAGAAATCACAATTTAAGATTTCTTAAATGCAATGCATGAACATTTTAAATTTGCGAATTCGCAAATAGGGAGAGGTAAATTACCATGAAGTTGGCCTTCATGGTAATTTACGAAAACTTTCAAAAATGCACAAAAGTGCATTTTTGAAAGATTCATTTTACACACACACGTGCCCTTGGGGCATGTGTGTGTAAAAAAGGCACTTAAAGTTATTTTTCAGGGGTGCAGGGGGGGGTCCTTTGGACCCCCCCTGCACCCTTGAAATTGCATTGTCAATTTGCGATTCGCAAATTGCTAATCGCAAATTGAAAATGACTTCCCATTCATTCCTATGGGCCTCTAGGCCCATAGGAATCAATGGGAAGGGATTCCTTAATTGCGATTCGCAAATTGTGAATCGCAATTAAGGAATTTTAAGAAATCTCAAAAAAATTGCGATTTCTTAATGCATAGCCTTTTGCAATTTCTTAATTGCGATTCCTTAATTTTCGCAATTAAGAAATCGCAAACGGCAACAATGATGCATGTGGCCGAATATCTTGTAAACTAGCCAACATTTTTAACCTGACCACTGCTGCCGAAGTTCAGCGGACGTCGCGTGCATTACCTCGGTAGTTCTGCGCACGTCTGTTGAACTTAGTGGCCGCGGCCGTGCAATAGAACGTTCCGCACTAGCGCGGAATGTTCAGGGCAGGCAAGGGGTTAAGACTTTCAAAAGAGAGAGAGGGAGATAGTGTGTGTGTGTTTTGTTTGTGTGTATGTCAAAAGTCCTGGTGACATTGGGTACACACATCACCATACCTGACCAAAAGCACCTGTACCAAAATATTTACCTGAAAATAAATTTATTGGGGGAGTACAACACCCCCAAACACCCTCTTGGAGACTACACCCCTGCAAAATAATGTACCCTTATTTGCATGGGGTGTGCGAGAACGACAGTCCCAGGGTACACTCAGTTACCCCCTATAGGTGTGTGTAGTGACTCACTGCACCTCCCTGCAGGAGGAGGCCTTCCTTTCAAACTCAGGGTGAGTGCTTCCTGAATTGAAAGGCTCATCAACGGATTCATACCGACACTATGCCTTACTAATGTGGTTCCAGAGTTTAGGCACAAGTTTGCCCACCCCCCCCCTCCACTAGCAACAGTGCATTTACTACATAAGGGTGCACTGTCACGGTGTGCTCCTGGACATCCAATTAAGGTGCACCGCAGAGGGACAGTGCACCCTACCTACACCTTATCTGCAATGCGATCCCGGGAATTAAAGTAGTGTATGGGAAGGTGTTGGTGCGAAGAATAAGGGGCAGATTTACAATAACTGGCGCATCCCCAGGGATGCACCAGTTATTGTGCGCCGCAGTTCCGCCACCCACGGTGCGCCGCATTTACAATGCTGCGCACCATGGGGCAAAACGGCACAGATGCGTGACGCATCTGTGCCGTAAAGGGGGCGCATTGCTGGAGTTGCGTCGCAAGCGCGACGCAGCTCCAGCAATGCTCTGAGGGGCCCTATCTGTCCAATGCTGCTTGAAACCTTACGCCTGCTTCAAGCAGGCGCAGGGTTTTGACACAGCATTGGCTTAAAAGTGACTGAGTGAAATCTTGCAGATTTCACTCAGCCACTTTTAGGAGGCGTTCCTGCGCAGGAACGCCCCCCCTGCGCCGGAACGCCTCCTTATGGCGCAGGGCTTTACAACGTGACGCGTCTCTCAGATGCGTCACGTTGTAAATACCCCCCACCATGGCGCATCTTTTGCGCCGCCGCTGCGTCACAAAAGTGACGCAACAGCGGCATAAAAGAGGCGCAAGGGGCTTGTAAATCTACCCCTAAGTTTGTTTCATATTTGGTATAGTTTAGATGCTGAAGAAATGTTCTAGGATAGGCCCACCAGGGAATGGCAGACAATGAAATGATCTAACAAAAGTTGAGAGGGTGTGAGTTAACTCGAACAGTCTTCATTTGTTCGATATTTTCCATTCTAAATATATACAGATAAATTAAAGGAATTCGTGGAAGATATTACTTTGAGGGCATTGTAGGAAGCTCCTTATGTCAGTAAATAGAATGGAATAAAAACCCTCTCATATCCTGAAGTTGCTATGGGAGAAAGAGCGCCAACATTTCAAAATAACATTTCACCTGGAGTTCCAAACCTCCTTGCCTTAGAGCTATTTGAATTCCTCAGAATTCATTTTGATTTTAGGAGGGCAGCTTGACCTGGTGATCATTAGTTTTTAGCAAACTGTCATAGGTAGCTCATTTTAATATCTATGTATTGTATTTGTTGTCACATGAATTAGTTATGAGGTGTCTTATCGGGGATATTCACTTATTCTAGGGCTCACCTCGCCCACTTATGAGTAAAGAAGAGAAAATTAACGTCTTTCTCAGAGACAGGGTGCACTGGAGTTTAATCCTACAACAAGAAATTACAGCTTCAAATATATCAATGACTCATCAGCGAAAAAGTCTTAGATTTGTCATTGCAGCTCCATTTTGCATGATTTTTTACTTGTATTCAAAATGATATCCGGCATACAATTGCCTATTTCCGATTTCCCATTAACAGAGCTAGCAGCCCGCCTCTGCAAAGTGGCACATTATGTTCTTTTTCCATTAATACTTTCCTTGAAGTATCAAAGCAGAGCTTGAAAATCCACTTTGAAAAGGATGACGTGCAAGATTCGGGTGCAGTCGAAGTTGATGTTCATTCAAACCTATGGCAACACGTAAGTTGTTTACGGAAAAATGTACTTACGAACAAGTGCTAACAGTACAATGTTATAAACATTTAGGCAAACCGCAGTTGAATAAAGTGATAAAATAAACCCTGTCACCAAATAAGCCACAGATCCTATGGCCGTTTGGCTAATTTATCATTTTTTTAAAATCTAGGGGCAGATTTACAAGCCCCTTGCGCCACGTTTACGCCGCCTTGCGTGACGCAACAGCGGCGTAAACGTGGTGCATCCCTGCAAGGCATTTACAACGTGATGCATCTAGGGAGATGCGTCACGTTATAAAGCCCAGCGCCACAATGGGGGTGTTCCGACGCAGAGTGGGCGTTCCGGCGCCTGTGCGCCTCGCAAAAGTGCCTGCGTGAAATCTACAAGATTTCACGCAGGCACTTCTGCGACGCTGCTATGTCAATTCCTTACGCCTGCTTGAAGGAGGCGTAAGGACTGACGCAGCATGTTAAGTATTGAGCGGCCATGAGCATTGCTGGAGTTGCGTCGCGCTTGTGACGCGACTCCAGCGATGCGCCGCCCTTACGTCACAAGATGCGTCACGCAGCTGCCTACCCTTGCGCCACTGCGCACCGCATTGTAAATGCGGCCCTTCTGCCGTGACGCAAGGGTAGGTTTGCGTGACGCATTTGTTCTGGCGTATCTCTGCTGATATGCAGAGATGCGCCAGAACTCGTAAATATGCCCCCTAGAATATAGGCGCAAATACCAGGTGCAAGCAGGTGATGCCCTGGTCTGCTCTGAACACAGTAGGTGTGCTACCTACTAGAATGAGGGTGGTATTACTGTTAACATAGACCAAAGATTGTTACACACGATGGGCCACATTATAAGTTGGCTTGACTGGTATTCCATGCCGGGGTACTGTTTGAGTAACTACAAGCAGCCCGCTGTTCCCGAACCCTGGATTACCTTCCTCTTCTGTCTTCCTCGTCAAAGTCACCCAGGAGCACTATGTGTTCAAAGCACAGTATTCACCCATAGAAAAAAATCCCCACCCAACATGGTGGCCTGACAGGAACTACCTGTCTTCCTCATCACAGTCATGTTCCCTTCCTCCCACCCTTGGGAGTTGGGGGATGAACAATATAGAAACTGGTCCTTCCGGTAGCTACACTGATTGTGGGTATTCCAGGATATGGTCTGGGGTTGCTCCATCCTTATAGGTCAGGTGACAGGTACTTCCTGTCAGGCCACCATGTTGGGTAGGGAATTTTTTCTATGGGTGAATGCTGTGCCCTGAACACATAGTGCGCCTGGGTGACGGTGACAATGACTCGGAGTAATGAAGATTATCGGTAAGTAACCAAGTCATTACCGGGCCACCTAGCCCAAGTAATCCAAGGCCAGAAAAGAGAGGGCCTGGTTTCAATGTTTGTGAATATGCACTCTATAAAACGGTGGGCAGGTGCTCAGGGTGGCCCCCAATCTGCCCCTGCTATCTAATTGGAAAAGGAGACAGCACTCCCACCAATATTGCTCTTCCACCCTTCTTACTGCTCCTCGGCACTCCTCCCACTGCCATTTACTACGTTCTCGAAGAAGGGGATTAATAGCAGCCGAAAGGGCCCATATTTTAGCCACTAATGGTAATGAAAGCAGAAAAAGACCTGGCACTTTTGCACCAGATTATGGGCAGCTTTTAATGTAGCCCTAAGTCATGGGGAAAAGGTCATCTTTTACTATATTAATGGCATTAGTCAGACAGCTCCTTTAAAGATGTAAATAATTTTGCTCTACCCTGCGGGAGTCTGCCCGACCCCAAGAACTACAAACATTTTTACAGTTAAAAAAGAAAGAAATGCAGAAACGCAGAAACGTTCTTCTGGAAGATTTTTAAGAAAACGCAAGTAAATTACCCTGCAATGTGTCAGGTATCTCTGCAATAAAGTGAACTTTTTCTGGAGTGGTTTTTTGCAGAATCCCAGTCAAATTTGCACTGTTACTTGCAACAACAGACTAGTGTAAAATAACATTTATACCAGCTTACCAGGGTAAAAACAGCATTTGCAATAGTCACTTGGTGCAAATGTGAATGTGAAATAGGCCAAGGTCAATAAAAGATTGATCCTTACCCCTAAGCTTTATTGTAGTTTATGTGAGCGTCCTAGGGGAGAGGGATGGTTCTCATTCGCGCCAGGGTGTAATTTAGAATCATGTTACATATTGCAAGATAGACTCTTAAGTGTATTTTAATTTTGAGACAGAAGTGGCACCATTGAGCTGACCTAATAAAGTTACATGGCATAAACCAAAAAGTTACATAAATGGTGTTACATTAAGCAGCCTTCTCTTAGGAACACCCAAAATGATAAATAATAACGATAAAAAAAATTAAATCTCTTTTTCTAGGTAGATACTTAGGCCTTTCTGTCACTGAATCACCCACCAAAAACACACTCTCCAATAAATGTCTTATAGGTTATTAATACACTTTGAGACATTGCAAAACGGATAATCCTTGAACCACAAACATCATTGAATTATGGATATGTATAATTTGGCCAGTGGAATTGGCTATTTTCTCATATCACGCAAACACGTACTGATGTGTGGTAATGTGGTCTATTTCCACGGCAACAAACTTGTATGATTACGGAGACGTGGTTATACACATTATTTATTTATTTATTTATGTCATTTGTAGAGCGCATGAATCACCCCAACCGGGGTATCTCCGCGCTATGATGGCCCTAGACTTATGTAAAGCTAAAGGGACATAACACGATTGTTGTGCACAATCAGCATACCCCAACACTGAAGCAAAAATACCTCATATTGTTATCTTTGTATATATATATATATATTCATCATTCTGAATGTGCATAACGAGGTTGTCTAATTCCGTTCATATGTGAAAACCAATCTGGTGACAATATTTATTTATTTATTTGTGTGTTTTATAAAGCACACAGCTGCCCCAACGGGGGTTCCCGGCGCTGATAGATCCAAAAGCAGAAGGCACAGGATATAGGTTATAAGCCAAAGAGGTAAGTCTTAAGAGACTTGCGGAAAACAGGTTCTGATTGGCATGCGCGAAGGGATATGGGGAGTTTTTTTCATCGCTGGGATGCACAGACTTCGAAAGTTTTCCCTCCCTTTCCAGTTCTCTTGAATCTGGGGGTCACCAGAAGAAGTTGAGAATTTGAGCGCAGTGTTTTGGAGTTGCGGTAGGGACGTAGGCTGGTTTTGAGATGAGCAGGGCCTTTACCCTGTGTGGCTCTATATGCCAAAATCTTGGCTTTAAACTCACATCTCTTAGCGATGGGAAGCCAATGTAATTTACGGAGATGCGGAGTGATGTGGTGTCTGGGTGGGATTCCCACCACCAGACGAGCCGCCGCATTTTGAACCGTCTGTAGTTTGTGGCACAGACCTGCCGTAATGCCAATATAAAGGGCATTGGCGTAATCGAGATGGGAGGTGTTCAGGGTGTGAACTACTGTCTTTCGGAAATCAGTAGGCAGATAGTTTATAAGCCTTTTAATTGTTCTAATCTTTGCAAAGCAGGATGCTGCTACTGTTTGCACCTGGGCATCAAAGGAAAGATGGTTGTCCCACCGGACCCCGAGATTCCTTACTGAGTTTTTGGGTAGAGGGGCTTGACTCAAGTCATCCGGCCACCATACACTTGATGCCAGAGGGGACGGTGTATTAAAAAACAGGACCTCAGTTTTCCCCATGTTAAGTCTCAGGGAATTGGAATCCATCCATTTCGATATATTCCTAAGGCAGGATTCCATAAGATCAAAAGCTTTGTCAGTGGGCTCATCAAAAGTGAAGAGAAGCTGAATGTCGTCAGCATAGGAGGTAGTTTTCACACCCGCCTGTGCGATTATAATGGCCAGCGGGGTGAAGTAAACATTAAAAAGGAGCGGGCTCAAGGAAGAGCCCTGAGGAATTCCCCATTTGAGTGGCCTAGGGGAAGAAGTGTAAGGAGGAGTAAAAACCTGCTGAGTGCGCTCTGATAAGAAGGAAGCGATCCACTTCAGTACGGTACCCCCAATGCCCAGAGCACCCAGTCTCTTCAGTAGGATCTTATGAGAGACGGTGTCAAATGCTGCTGAAAGATCCAGCAGCACTAACACCGCCCTTGATCCATGATCCAGTGTCCATCTCACAGAGTCAGCCATTTCGATCAGGGCCGACTCCGTACTGTACTTTTGTTATATATCACCCTTGGATCAGGTGCCTGCTATAAAAACATTTAAAGTTAAATAAATACAACTAAATAAATGTCCTTGCAGGTTAAATGCTTGAACAATAAACCATTTAAAATGACTGAAGTAACAGTTGTGGCTACAGGCAGCAACAGCCTTGATTATTGCAACATTATGAGAGCATCTCCTGCATGGCTTTCTTCAAAGCAGACACTAGGAAAAAGTTAGATACAGTAGGAAAAGCTGCACCACAAAAGGAAACCTATGTCAACTATTTTATTTTAATGGAAAAGATCTTCAGCAGGCCTTTTAAAGGTGTAGAATGACTATTGTATAGCCTAATTCTGAATATTTCACACATACACAGTGACATGTTTCAAGGTGTTAAAAAGCTCAGAGTTAATTCCAATTTTGCAAGACACGACCCACATTAGGCACAACATGTGCCATTAACATATCGCCCAGTATGTATACTTATTATTAAAAAATAAAACATATAAATAATCAGTTCTGGTTTATACCCGGAAGTGTGGAGTGCCCTGATGAATTTTAGATTCAAAAAAGGGGGTGGTAATGAATGAGTGTCTGAATTAAGCAGACCACTCTTACCCAGTCAAGAGATCAGGGCTTGATCCATCACCGTTATTTAGCTCACTGCATCACCCCAGTTCAGAACCTGGCTATATGCAAATTAGTCTGACCCAGTGCCTCATGGGAACAGGGCAGACCAAACTACCAAGCCAATTCTTCACCGGAAAGGAGACAAGCTTCCGGGGACCGGTTTCTGGCATTTCAGCCGTCGTCGGCCCGGCTTGCTTGAATCCTGGTGGTGCAGTGAGCAAGGGACTCATGTCTGAGTATACCCTGCCACATTTGTGGTGGCCAAAAACGATTCAAAAAAGGATTTTAGGGCATTGAAGTGTTTGTTCTTTATTTCCACTAAATTAAATCAGTTCAATGAAAGTTCCGCCAACATGAATCACCAACAAATAATGGCAAATGGTCGTTAATTGCTACATTACTGTTGTACAGTGCTTAGCTCTTCTATGTGGCTAGCACTCTAGACTTCTGTGAATGTTCCCTGTTCTGGAGCTCTCCTCCGCCCTGTTGGCAGTTGGAGCTCTGGTCAGATGAGGGATGGTCCTACCTGTTCTTGTGCTGCAATAAACCTGTTTCCTGGAGCATCTACCTGTGGCATCTTATTTCCATTTACAACATTTGGCAACTTGGACTGGTGATGCGTCTGGCCACAGCTTCCTTGGTCGATATTGCAGTTTTATAGAAGATACACAGAACGGTAGTCTCCAGCCCTCTCACGAACCCCGTGTGGTTTGCAGCGTTGATCCGCTCGTTGTGACAGAAGTGATTGCTGTCTTGGAAGGATTTTTCGGAAGATTTTCGTTTCCGAAGTCCCCTCCGTTCAAGTGAGTGACGTCATCTGCATCAACGTCCCTTTCACCACGGTGAGCGCGATCTATGTGTATGCGTCTTGGTGTGTCGCCTAGCGACCAAGCTACACACGTCATTGAAACGCAGCGCATATGCGTATCTATGCTGCAGTGATGATGACAAGCGTGTCAGGGCTCGCACGCTGAAGCGCATTCCTCTTCGTGCGCTCCTTCGTAATCACGTTCAAAACGTGAACAAGTCTACGCTCGACGTTGTCGGCCATTTTAGTTGTCGGTGGTTGCCTAGGAAACGCAATCCACCGGAATCTCCCTGTTCTTTACCAGAAACAGCGTCGAGTGTCAACGGACTCTGAATACCTTCATCACAGTAAGTGCCCATATTATAACAAAGAATATAGAGTTTTACTGGACAATTTCTTACAAAAGGAATATATTTTAGTGGACAATTTTTTCCAAAAGAATAGAATTTTAACTGGACTATTTTTCTTCAAAACTGTGTCACAAGTACAATTTTTACCTTATTATTGTGTTTTTTTTTAAAAACTGTCCTCATGGCTCAATCAGTCAATGTTGCTCTACCTCCACAATTTTTGAGTGAGCCTGGGAATCCTTCCCTAACATGGGAAGACTGGATTGTCATGTTTAATAATTATATTCAGGCTCTAGATGGAGAAGATTTCTCGCCAAAACGCAAAACAGCTCTTTTAATGACCACGTTGGGCAAAGAAGGTCAGCGCCTTTTTAAATATCTACCGCAAGCATTACCTTCAGGGTCGCTAGATGAATTTGATGAATTTAAAGAGGCTGTGGCACGGTTGGAAATCAGATTTGGAAAAGAAGAAAACTTAGTCCTACAGAGATATAAGTTCTATAAAAACAAACAGTTGGCAGATGAGAGCATTGACGAATTTGTTGCACGTCTACGTGAACTGTCTGTAAAGTGCAACTTCGGCCAAATGGCGGATGAACTGATTAGAGACCAATTAATTGTCCAAGCCAACAACAGAAAGGTCCAGGAACGTTTATGGGCAGCCAAGAATCCTACGTTGAAAGTTGCTATAGAGTTAGCAAAAGTAGTGGAAGAGAGCGAGAAATGTATGAGAGAGTTACAGAAGAGTGGTGTAGAAACTAAAGTGGCTGAAATTTCAAATAAGAGTTTGTGTAGTGACAATAGTGATGATGAAGCAATGGCTATAGCTATTGTCAGGAAAAAGGGTTATATTCTTCAGAAAAAGAATATACCACAATCGTCAAACAGTAAGATTAGTCACAAAATTTGTTCAAAGTGTGGGAGTTCTTCACATTCCTCAGATGCGAAGTTCTGCTTTGCGAACAATAAAGAGTGTCTTCGTTGCGGTAGAATGGGGCATTTTATAAAGATGTGCAAAAATAGGAACAATTCAAGAGTGACTGTAGTAAATGACTGTGGCGATTTGAAGCGTGATGTGAACAAGATATTAGTCTTGGATGACAATGTATGCTCTTGCAAGGATCGGAGAGGAAGTGCCTTTAAGGCTGAATTTAGAATTGACGAGAAAGTTGTCACTCTCATGGTGGACACAGGTTCCAAGTGGACCATCATTCCTCTTTCTTTAATGAAGAATGTATGGGGCGAAAGAGTTTTAAAAGAGTGTGACATATTTCCGTCTGGCTATCAAGGCGAGAAAATTGATTTATTAGGATATTTCGAAGCTAAGATTGAATTTAAAAATAGATCAGCATCTGGAAAAATCTATATTTCAACAGATGGACCAGCCATTTTAGGTCGTCATCATCAGTAGGACTTACACATTGTGGTTGATCCCAGGTCTGATGATCCAGTGCCTATCGTCGATACTTCATCTGTTGATGAGATACTGGATACATTTAAAAATGTGTTTAGGGATCAATTAGGTGAACTCGTAGGTTACTCACATCACATAATTCTTAAGGAAGGAAGTTGCTCTGTCCAACATAAAGTGAGGAGAGTTCCTTTCGCTTTGCGTAAAGAGGTTAAAGCTACGTTGGAGGAGATGCCAAGGTGGCATTATTGAACCTATTGAGGCGTCCCCGTGGGTTTCGCCAGTGGTGATTTCACAGAAACCTGACAATAAAATCAGGTTCTGTGTGGACCTACGCTCACTTAATAAGTGCGTTGTGGCTGATGTGTTCCCTCTACCAAACATTAGTGAGTTAGTCTCGACACTGAAAGGTGCTAAGTTTTTCGGTAAGCTAGATCTAAAGCATGCGTACCATCAAATTTGCTTAGATCACAAGTCCAAACCTTTGACCGCATTCATCACCAGCGAAGGGACCTTCCAATTCACAAGGTTACCCTTCGGACTTGTCTCTGCCGCTAGTGTATTCCAAAGACTTGTTTTTAAGGGTCTAGATAAAGTACTATACTTTCAGGACGATATCTTGATTCATGGAGATTCTTTGGAGGAGCACAATGATATTTTACATAATGTGTTACGTAGAGTAGATGATGCTGGCCTAACGTTAAGAAGGGAGAAGTGTGCATTTCTTTTGAAAGAAATAGAATATTTAGGCTTTTGCCTCTCTGAAGAAGGTATCAAACCCAAGAGGAACTTATTGGAGGCTATTGAACTAGCTCCCTTCCCAGTTGACAAGGATCAACTTCGGTCATTCATGGGTTTGATTGAGTTTTACTCAAAGTTCGTTAGAGATTTCTCTGCGAAGACCGCTCCCTTGAGGTATCTTTTGAAGAAAGGTGTCAGGTTCAATTGGACGGCTGAGCATGAGTCTTGCTTCAATATGATAAAAAGAGAACTTAAATCTGCTAATGTGCTTTCCCCTTTTGATACTGCTCGATCTTCTATTTTGATGGTTGACGCCAGTACTATAGGCCTTGGTGTGGTTCTTCTGCAAAAACATGGAGGTGTGGAGAAGACCATTGCGTTTGCGTCTAGACCCCTGTCTGTTTCTGAATCTAATTTCTCTGTCATAGAGCGCGAAGCTCTTGCTGCTGCTTGGGGCACGAACTACTTTAGGACCTACTTGTGGGGTTACAAGTTTGTTCTCCGTACAGATCATAAGCCCCTTGTGAATGTCTTAGCTCCAGGTGGTGCTGGTAAGGGGTCTCCAAGGTTAGCGAGATTGGCCTCTCGTCTTCAGGACTATCAATGCGAGATAGAATTTGTTCATGGTTGGAAAATCATCCAAGCAGATTGCTTGTCGCGGCTTCCTGCTCAATCTCCTAATTGTGATGGTCTTTCAAAG
Organism: Lissotriton vulgaris; assembly: GCF_964263255.1. NCBI lineage: Eukaryota > Metazoa > Chordata > Amphibia > Caudata > Salamandridae > Lissotriton > Lissotriton vulgaris. The sequence goes on from NC_141685.1 coordinate 1,478,911,619, forward strand.
GATGTTTTGGATGATCTCGCTGTTGCTGTTGTAGATGATGTTTTGTTTGTAGGTCGTGGTTCTTTTTCCCGTGACGAGTGGTCAAAAGGTATGGAGGAAGATCACATTTTAAAGGCTGTCATTATTCTTGTCTCGAAAGGAGCAAGAAGGGAGAGCACTGTTGACCCCCAGGTTAGACCGTATTTGAAAGTCTTAGATGAGCTTTCCTTAGAAGGAAAAAATGTTCTGATGCGTGGTGATCGCTTTGTTCCTCCTGGTTCATTAAAGAGCAGGATTCTTGATATGGCTCATGAAGGCCATTTAGGCCAGAGTCTCACCCAGCGTCGTGTCAAGGAAAACTTTTGGTGGCCCTCTGTTGATAGGGACGCAGTGGACTGTGTTCTGAAGTGTAGCTTCTGCAAAGAAGGAGAGAAGCGTCTGAAAATTCTTGGCACTCAATCACCGCAAAAAATTGGCTTTGAGAATGTGCCTTGGCACAGTGTTTGTATAGACTTCATAGGCCCTATGAGTGAACTACCTTGTAATCAACAGTTTGCCATAGTTATGATTGACTGTTACTCGAAGTGGCTTTGTGTACAGTTTGTGAGGGAAATTACCACAGACACCACCATTAATTTCCTGAAGGGTGTTTTCTTGAATGAAGGATACCCCTCTGTCCTTATCTCAGATAATGGCACTCAGTTGACGTCCTCTAAGATGGCTTCGTTTATACGTGATTGTGGCATCAGACATCAGAAGACTAGCCTTTACAACCCGCAGGGAAATGGTCTTTGCGAAAGGGTAAACCGTCTTGTCAAGGGAGTGATCCAGATGTTCGTGGAGAGTGGTTGTTTCTCACATGAGCGTGTGCAGGAACTGGTCTGGGCGTACAGGTCAACGCCTCATAAGATTGGATAAAAATCCCCTTTTGAATTAATGTGTGGGCGTACTCCAGTGACCAAATTAACTCCTGCCTGGTTAAGGTGCTCAGATGATGAGGTTTCTTTACCTCACAATAATGTCCCTTTACCCATCTCTGTGGGCGATCTTGTTAAGGTGAAACCGGGTAGGTGTTCAAAGGGTCTTAGCAAGTTTAGGGGTCCCTACAGAGTGAAGAAAGTCTTTTCACATTTTATTGTTCTGTCCAATGGGGAGAGTTGGAATTACAGGAGAGTTGCACTATACCAAAAGAAGAAAAGCCTTTCTGCTGATGGTGTAGTGATTAATGGTTCAGGAGGGTACAATGGTTACTTATTGGCTTCTGGTGGTTCTTCCTCCACCTCTCTGCCAACTGTACGGGGGGAGGTGGGTAGTGGGGATGCTTCTACTTCCCTGAGTATGCATAGTAGTTCTATGGCTGATTCTACTCCCATCATTTGTGTTCCTTCCTCTTCTTCCTCGATGGGTGTTAGTTTGAGGAGCTCTCGCTTCCGTCGCCCACCTACATATTTGAATGACTATGTGCATTGATCTTTTCTTGTGTTTTACTTTTCGTTTTATGTTTTCTTTCTGTATTAGGGGGGAAGATATGTTGTACAGTGCTTAGCTCTTCTATGTGGCTAGCACTCTAGACTTCTGTGAATGTTCCCTGTTCTGGAGCTCTCCTCCGCCCTGTTGGCAGTTGGAGCTCTGGTCAGATGAGGGATGGTCCTACCTGTTCTTGTGCTGAAATAAACCTGTTTCCTGGAGCATCTACCTGTGGCATCTTATTTCCATTTACATCAATTACCAGCTTTTCTCATCCTCACGCAGTAAAAGTCAGACCTCAATAACAGCACAAGCAATTTGCCCCTATTCTAAAAATGATATATTTTTTATAACCCTGCTTCAACTATAGACCCACACCACTTCCTGTTTTGATTTTCTCTTACAGTGACCTGGTTTCGCTGAAACCACTTTTAGGTAGGAGCTCTGTTTTTTGTTGCTTAAGAAGCTTTACAGCGCTATAGTACTTTGTCATCTTTAGCATCTTACCCAACTCGGGAGCATAGAAATAGATTATGTCACACATGGAAGCTGTGTTTGAGCGAATATTTACTCTTCAACGTTTATTCCTACTCTGCACATTACATCTACTTCCCATAACCACACTTTAACACCTCTACCGCAAGTTACGTAGTTCCTGTTCAGAGTCTGCACAGAATTAAGAGGGTTCTAGTGCGCATAGCATCAATATGCTACATCTGCCCCTTTGTTAAATAAAAAGAGGCATACATCATTTAAATCACATCTCCTCAATTAGTCTGCGAGGAGCTTACACTTGTCTAGATACTTGGGCGATTCAACGTGATTGAGGTCCACACTCATCAGTCAATAAAGGCACAGGCTCAGGCTTGGGAGCCAAACCAGGAGATGTAGTTGCTTCCAAGGTAGTGTCAGGAGATGGCGAATGATAAGTTAGGTGTTAGAAATGTGATGTGTCCCAAGTGATGTACTTCCCAGGACGATGTGCTGTCACTATGTGTCCCTTGCGCACCTCCATCTGGAGAGAATCTGTGGCGAATAAGGTGTCTGTCTTTCGTATTTGTCAATGCTTTATCAGCACCCAGTCTCCTTTGTCAAAGACTGTTAGGCGATATTAAATGATCAACATACTTTTTCATTTTTCTCTCATGAGAGGCATCAGTGTCAGGGCGGGCTGAGCATGCAATGGCGGCGGACGTGCCCGGCCAAATTTGGAGTCGAACGAAGGTTTTTTGGCCGCTCCAGCAGCGACAGAGAAGAACTGCCCCTTCCGCCAGCTCTCCCGGCCGGCGAGTGTATCAACTCGAGGCCAGAATCGAGCTGAGGCTGCGGGCCCGACCGCTGTGGTCCACGGTGCGGGGCCTCCGGACTGCGTCCCTGGACTCGGCCCCAGTTACCGACGGAGCCTCATGAGAGCACCCTCCTGGCCCCTGCCAACCTCGGGGCCGGACGGAGATTACGGACCGCTCCTTTGACGACGAGGGCGGACGGCCCATTCTGCTGGCTCTCCCAGCCGGTGCGTGAGTCCACGCGAGGCCGGGGTCTAGCTGTGACCGCGGGGCCCGACTGCGGAGGGCCCGCAGTGAGAGAACTTGCAGCTACGGTGCAAAAGCACGCACTTGGCCCCTGCTGCTGCTGTAGACACGCGAAGGAGCGCAGCACGGTCAGGCAACATCGAAGGGAGTGTTGACACCCACAGCTGCCCGGATTGCGATGGGGGAGGCTGCCCTGAACACTGGCTCCCCTGGACGGCCTGTGTGCTCATGTAAGGCCGGGGTTGAGCTGTGGCCGGTGGGCCCCACTGCTGACACCCATACTCGGGGGCCCCCGAACTGGACAACAAGAAGGACCCCTGCGGAACACCCACGAGACTGTTGGTAGCCCCAGGCCTGGGTAACTTTGCCTCCATGCACAGGCGAGGGGCGCCCCTCCCTCGAAGCGAGGGCATTGATGAACGCTTAACGTTTGCCCTCCGGTCCCGAGGCGGACATCAACACAGTGCCGAGAGAGAGCGGTAGGCAGCGTCACCCACATCCCTGAAGCCCTGGATTTGGCCACCCCCCCTCCCCCCCGGAATGAACCGAGAGGACTACACGAGGTGCAGGGTAAGCGCACAATGGTCATCATTGGACTTGAAGTGCTGGCGGGGGTGATCTGAACCATCCAAGCAGCCGGCTGGGCTGGTGAGTCGGCTGACGGTAACCGGAAGAACGATGGCCCCGCGCCGGGCTTCTATAGCGGGGGGACACCTGCTGCCTGGGCGCACCAACAAGCGTTGGTCGAGCGCAGAGGAGGCACATCACACCCCATTCTACTCCCACCCAGTCGCTGGCTTTTTTTTTCTTTCTTCTCTTCTTTTTGACTTGGTGCAAGGCAGAGTCATCCAAACAACCTGCCAGTGGCCATAAGGTAGTGAGCCGCAGATACACATGGAGCGCTGGCTCACGGGCCTACTTCCTGAAGGAACCCTCTCTCAGCACTTCGTGGTGGAACGGGCCCACCGAGTGCCGACCCGGCCACCCCCCCCGGCAGGCTCTAACCCAAGGCCCATGCTTATTCGCGTCCTGAACTATCGAGACCGCGATGCCCAGCGAATGGCACCCTTGGTATCTACCCTTGTTCATACTGACCATAACGGTTTTGTACCGACTCGCAGCACATCATATAATATTAGACGGCTGTTTAGGGTGCAGAGCCTAGCTACACCCCGATGGCCTCACTCAGGATGCCTGATACTCGACCTCGAGAAGGCATTCGACTCTGGGGAATGGCTCTACCTGGTGTCGGTACTGCGGAAATACGACTTGGGCGATGATTTTCTCCAAATAGTGGAACTCCTGTACCAGAGGCCCATAGTGCGAGTTCGCACTGGTGGGCTACTCTCGGACCCAATCCGGGGGTGCAGAGGTACCAGGCAGGGGTGCCCCCTCTCCCCTCTAATCTTTGCTCCAATGATGGAGCCTCTGGCGGCTCAGCTCAGAGCCTCCGGTGCAGACTGGGGCATCCCTTTAGCCTATGGAACTCATGCGGTGTCGTTATATGCTGATGACTTATTACTCTATATCAGAGACCTCACTTGCTTTCCACCGGTGCTCACTGACATATTCCGTATGTTCGGAGAGATGTCGGGACTTAGGGTCAATTGGGCAAAGTCTGGAGTGTACTCCTTTGACGCTGCCACACTGGAATGTGCAATCACGGTTCTAGAAGAACAACTTGTCTGGTATCCAACCACTTTTCGCTATCTGGGGATCTACATGTACCGGGACCCCACCGACATATTAGAAGGCAATTTAATAAGGGCAATTTCATCGCTCAAGGCGCAGGTAACCTTCTTGAACTCTCTCCCACTCAATGTCCCGAGCCGAATCACTCTGACAAAAATGATAGCGTTACCCAAACTGCTGTATTTCTACGCCAACCTTCCAGTCTATGTCCCCACCCGAATATTTCGCGAACTAGAGACATTAATTGGAAGATTGGTATGGAACACGGGAAGGCCCAGGGTTGCGCTGAAGACGCTGTATGCATCAACGGAAACTGGGGGTCTGGCTGTCCCTAATCAGGAGCTTTACTACCTAGCCGCACAGCTACAGTGGGTGACTTACTGGTTAAGTGGAAAAAACCTAGAAGACACGGCCACAGACACTACGGTCATGTCAGCTGCACAAGTGCACGCACTTTTTCACCCGTTAGCTAAAACCCGCTGCCCAGAGCAATTACATCTGGCAGTGGTGCAGAGGTGTTACGTCAGAAGTTTGAAGCTTACGAGCTCCACGAAGCCGTATGCTCCGAACCTACCATTATTGGGGACGCCCTGGGAAGACGGCGTTCTCGCGGAAGCGACATTGAGTAGCTGGACACGTGCTGAGCTGGATACCCTGGGGGACCTGTTTACAGAGGGTGCCTTAATCCCATTTGAGATGCTAGCCGCAGATACAGGGCTACCGGTGGGACAGTTCCTAACACATGCAGTGCTCATACGCACGCTAACACAGGCCTGCGGCGACCTCACAGAAGAATTGCAGACTCACTTGCTTATACAATATTTGCACATGATGGGAAATGGGTCTCACGTGATGCACTGGCTCGCACAGGCCCTGCACACGCACACACAGTTCTTCTCCCAGCGCTTACGAGACAAGTGGACAGAGGACAGGGGACGGGAATGGACCGACAAAGAATGGGCGGTGGTATTAGCCGGAGCACTCAACATCCCATGCAATTCCTGCTTCAAAATCATTCAATACTATATCATACACCGTGTATACTTAACTCCAGACAAGGTGAACCGTTATTTTGGACTTACCACGACGGCATGCCCCAGGTGCGGACTAGTAGATGCAGATTTTCTACACATGCTCTGGTCTTGCCCTTTTCTACAAGACTACTGGAAAGCGGTATCAACCTCCCTGGCCCTTGTGAATGTCTTAGCTCCAGGTGGTGCTGGTAAGGGGTCTCCAAGGTTAGCGAGATTGGCCTCTCGTCTTCAGGACTATCAATGCGAGATAGAATTTGTTCATGGTTGGAAAATCATCCAAGCAGATTGCTTGTCGCGGCTTCCTGCTCAATCTCCTAATTGTGATGGTCTTTCAAAGGATGTTTTGGATGATCTCGCTGTTGCTGTTGTAGATGATGTTTTGTTTGTAGGTCGTGGTTCTTTTTCCCGTGATGAGTGGTCAAAAGGTATGGAGGAAGATCACATTTTAAAGGCTGTCATTATTCTTGTCTCGAAAGGAGCAAGAAGGGAGAGCACTGTTGACCCCCAGGTTAGACCGTATTTGAAAGTCTTAGATGAGCTTTCCTTAGAAGGAAAAAATGTTCTGATGCGTGGTGATCGCTTTGTTCCTCCTGGTTCATTAAAGAGCAGGATTCTTGATATGGCTCATGAAGGCCATTTAGGCCAGAGTCTCACCCAGCGTCGTGTCAAGGAAAACTTTTGGTGGCCCTCTGTTGATAGGGACGCAGTGGACTGTGTTCTGAAGTGTAGCTTCTGCAAAGAAGGAGAGAAGCGTCTGAAAATTCTTGGCACTCAATCACCGCAAAAAATTGGCTTTGAGAATGTGCCTTGGCACAGTGTTTGTATAGACTTCATAGGCCCTATGAGTGAACTACCTTGTAATCAACAGTTTGCCATAGTTATGATTGACTGTTACTCGAAGTGGCTTTGTGTACAGTTTGTGAGGGAAATTACCACAGACACCACCATTAATTTCCTGAAGGGTGTTTTCTTGAATGAAGGATACCCCTCTGTCCTTATCTCAGATAATGGCACTCAGTTGACGTCCTCTAAGATGGCTTCGTTTATACGTGATTGTGGCATCAGACATCAGAAGACTAGCCTTTACAACCCGCAGGGAAATGGTCTTTGCGAAAGGGTAAACCGTCTTGTCAAGGGAGGGATCCAGATGTTCGTGGAGAGTGGTTGTTTCTCACATGAGCGTGTGCAGGAACTGGTCTGGGCGTACAGGTCAACGCCTCATAAGATTGGATAAAAATCCCCTTTTGAATTAATGTGTGGGCGTACTCCAGTGACCAAATTAACTCCTGCCTGGTTAAGGTGCTCAGATGATGAGGTTTCTTTACCTCACAATAATGTCCCTTTACCCATCTCTGTGGGCGATCTTGTTAAGGTGAAACCGGGTAGGTGTTCAAAGGGTCTTAGCAAGTTTAGGGGTCCCTACAGAGTGAAGAAAGTCTTTCCACATTTTATTGTTCTGTCCAATGGGGAGAGTTGGAATTACAGGAGAGTTGCACTATACCAAAAGAAGAAAAGCCTTTCTGCTGATGGTGTAGTGATTAATGGTTCAGGAGGGTACAATGGTTACTTATTGGCTTCTGGTGGTTCTTCCTCCACCTCTCTGCCAACTGTACGGGGGGAGGTGGGTAGTGGGGATGCTTCTACTTCCCTGAGTATGCATAGTAGTTCTATGGCTGATTCTACTCCCATCATTTGTGTTCCTTCCTCTTCTTCCTCGATGGGTGTTAGTTTGAGGAGCTCTCGCTTCCGTCGCCCACCTACATATTTGAATGACTATGTGCATTGATCTTTTCTTGTGTTTTACTTTTCGTTTTATGTTTTCTTTCTGTTTAGGGGGGAAGATATGTTGTACAGTGCTTAGCTCTTCTATGTGGCTAGCACTCTAGACTTCTGTGAATGTTCCCTGTTCTGGAGCTCTCCTCCGCCCTGTTGGCAGTTGGAGCTCTGGTCAGATGAGGGATGGTCCTACCTGTTCTTGTGCTGAAATAAACCTGTTTCCTGGAGCATCTACCTGTGGCATCTTATTTCCATTTACATCAATTACCAGCTTTTCTCATCCTCACGCAGTAAAAGTCAGACCTCAATAACAGCACAAGCAATTTGCCCCTATTCTAAAAATGATATATTTTTTATAACCCTGCTTCAACTATAGACCCACACCACTTCCTGTTTTGATTTTCTCTTACAGTGACCTGGTTTCGCTGAAACCACTTTTAGGTAGGAGCTCTGTTTTTTGTTGCTTAAGAAGCTTTACAGCGCTATAGTACTTTGTCATCTTTAGCATCTTACCCAACTCGGGAGCATAGAAATAGATTATGTCACACATGGAAGCTGTGTTTGAGCGAATATTTACTCTTCAACGTTTATTCCTACTCTGCACATTACATCTACTTCCCATAACCACACTTTAACACCTCTACCGCAAGTTACGTAGTTCCTGTTCAGAGTCTGCACAGAATTAAGAGGGTTCTAGTGCGCATAGCATCAATACGCTACATCTGCCCCTTTGTTAAATAAAAAGAGGCATACATCATTTAAATCACATCTCCTCAATTAGTCTGCGAGGAGCTTACACTTGTCTAGATACTTGGGCGATTCAACGTGATTGAGGTCCACACTCATCAGTCAATAAAGGCACAGGCTCAGGCTTGGGAGCCAAACCAGGAGATGTAGTTGCTTCCAAGGTAGTGTCAGGAGATGGCGAATGATAAGTTAGGTGTTAGAAATGTGATGTGTCCCAAGTGATGTACTTCCCAGGACGATGTGCTGTCACTATGTGTCCCTTGCGCACCTCCATCTGGAGAGAATCTGTGGCGAATAAGGTGTCTGTCTTTCGTATTTGTCAATGCTTTATCAGCACCCAGTCTCCTTTGTCAAAGACTGTTAGGCGATATTAAATGATCAACATACTTTTTCATTTTTCTCTCATGAGAGGCATCAGTGTCAGGGCGGGCTGAGCATGCAATGGCGGCGGACGTGCCCGGCCAAATTTGGAGTCGAACGAAGGTTTTTTGGCCGCTCCAGCAGCGACAGAGAAGAACTGCCCCTTCCGCCAGCTCTCCCGGCCGGCGAGTGTATCAACTCGAGGCCAGAATCGAGCTGAGGCTGCGGGCCCGACCGCTGTGGTCCACGGTGCGGGGCCTCCGGACTGCGTCCCTGGACTCGGCCCCAGTTACCGACGGAGCCTCATGAGAGCACCCTCCTGGCCCCTGCCAACCTCGGGGCCGGACGGAGATTACGGACCGCTCCTTTGACGACGAGGGCGGACGGCCCATTCTGCTGGCTCTCCCAGCCGGTGCGTGAGTCCACGCGAGGCCGGGGTCTAGCTGTGACCGCGGGGCCCGACTGCGGAGGGCCCGCAGTGAGAGAACTTGCAGCTACGGTGCAAAAGCACGCACTTGGCCCCTGCTGCTGCTGTAGACACGCGAAGGAGCGCAGCACGGTCAGGCAACATCGAAGGGAGTGTTGACACCCACAGCTGCCCGGATTGCGATGGGGGAGGCTGCCCTGAACACTGGCTCCCCTGGACGGCCTGTGTGCTCATGTAAGGCCGGGGTTGAGCTGTGGCCGGTGGGCCCCACTGCTGACACCCATACTCGGGGGCCCCCGAACTGGACAACAAGAAGGACCCCTGCGGAACACCCACGAGACTGTTGGTAGCCCCAGGCCTGGGTAACTTTGCCTCCATGCACAGGCGAGGGGCGCCCCTCCCTCGAAGCGAGGGCATTGATGAACGCTTAACGTTTGCCCTCCGGTCCCGAGGCGGACATCAACACAGTGCCGAGAGAGAGCGGTAGGCAGCGTCACCCACATCCCTGAAGCCCTGGATTTGGCCACCCCCCCTCCCCCCCGGAATGAACCGAGAGGACTACACGAGGTGCAGGGTAAGCGCACAATGGTCATCATTGGACTTGAAGTGCTGGCGGGGGTGATCTGAACCATCCAAGCAGCCGGCTGGGCTGGTGAGTCGGCTGACGGTAACCGGAAGAACGATGGCCCCGCGCCGGGCTTCTATAGCGGGGGGACACCTGCTGCCTGGGCGCACCAACAAGCGTTGGTCGAGCGCAGAGGAGGCACATCACACCCCATTCTACTCCCACCCAGTCGCTGGCTTTTTTTTTCTTTCTTCTCTTCTTTTTGACTTGGTGCAAGGCAGAGTCATCCAAACAACCTGCCAGTGGCCATAAGGTAGTGAGCCGCAGATACACATGGAGCGCTGGCTCACGGGCCTACTTCCTGAAGGAACCCTCTCTCAGCACTTCGTGGTGGAACGGGCCCACCGAGTGCCGACCCGGCCACCCCCCCCGGCAGGCTCTAACCCAAGGCCCATGCTTATTCGCGTCCTGAACTATCGAGACCGCGATGCCCAGCGAATGGCACCCTTGGTATCTACCCTTGTTCATACTGACCATAACGGTTTTGTACCGACTCGCAGCACATCATATAATATTAGACGGCTGTTTAGGGTGCAGAGCCTAGCTACACCCCGATGGCCTCACTCAGGATGCCTGATACTCGACCTCGAGAAGGCATTCGACTCTGGGGAATGGCTCTACCTGGTGTCGGTACTGCGGAAATACGACTTGGGCGATGATTTTCTCCAAATAGTGGAACTCCTGTACCAGAGGCCCATAGTGCGAGTTCGCACTGGTGGGCTACTCTCGGACCCAATCCGGGGGTGCAGAGGTACCAGGCAGGGGTGCCCCCTCTCCCCTCTAATCTTTGCTCCAATGATGGAGCCTCTGGCGGCTCAGCTCAGAGCCTCCGGTGCAGACTGGGGCATCCCTTTAGCCTATGGAACTCATGCGGTGTCGTTATATGCTGATGACTTATTACTCTATATCAGAGACCTCACTTGCTTTCCACCGGTGCTCACTGACATATTCCGTATGTTCGGAGAGATGTCGGGACTTAGGGTCAATTGGGCAAAGTCTGGAGTGTACTCCTTTGACGCTGCCACACTGGAATGTGCAATCACGGTTCTAGAAGAACAACTTGTCTGGTATCCAACCACTTTTCGCTATCTGGGGATCTACATGTACCGGGACCCCACCGACATATTAGAAGGCAATTTAATAAGGGCAATTTCATCGCTCAAGGCGCAGGTAACCTTCTTGAACTCTCTCCCACTCAATGTCCCGAGCCGAATCACTCTGACAAAAATGATAGCGTTACCCAAACTGCTGTATTTCTACGCCAACCTTCCAGTCTATGTCCCCACCCGAATATTTCGCGAACTAGAGACATTAATCAGAAGATTGATATGGAACACGGGAAGGCCCAGGGTTGCGCTGAAGACGCTGTATGCATCAACGGAAACTGGGGGTCTGGCTGTCCCTAATCAGGAGCTTTACTACCTAGCCGCACAGCTACAGTGGGTGACTTACTGGTTAAGTGGAAAAAACCTAGAAGACACGGCCACAGACACTACGGTCATGTCAGCTGCACAAGTGCACGCACTTTTTCACCCGTTAGCTAAAACCCGCTGCCCAGAGCAATTACATCTGGCAGTGGTGCAGAGGTGTTACGTCAGAAGTTTGAAGCTTACGAGCTCCACGAAGCCGTATGCTCCGAACCTACCATTATTGGGGACGCCCTGGGAAGACGGCGTTCTCGCGGAAGCGACATTGAGTAGCTGGACACGTGCTGAGCTGGATACCCTGGGGGACCTGTTTACAGAGGGTGCCTTAATCCCATTTGAGATGCTAGCCGCAGATACAGGGCTACCGGTGGGACAGTTCCTAACACATGCAGTGCTCATACGCACGCTAACACAGGCCTGCGGCGACCTCACAGAAGAATTGCAGACTCACTTGCTTATACAATATTTGCACATGATGGGAAATGGGTCTCACGTGATGCACTGGCTCGCACAGGCCCTGCACACGCACACACAGTTCTTCTCCCAGCGCTTACGAGACAAGTGGACAGAGGACAGGGGACGGGAATGGACCGACAAAGAATGGGCGGTGGTATTAGCCGGAGCACTCAACATCCCATGCAATTCCTGCTTCAAAATCATTCAATACTATATCATACACCGTGTATACTTAACTCCAGACAAGGTGAACCGTTATTTTGGACTTACCACGACGGCATGCCCCAGGTGCGGACTAGTAGATGCAGATTTTCTACACATGCTCTGGTCTTGCCCTTTTCTACAAGACTACTGGAAAGCGGTATCAACCTCCCTGGCAGCAGGGGCAGGAGGTGGTTTACAGCACACGTGGGAGGCATGTCTACTAGGCCTTTACAAATGGGCAAAACCGACGAAAGTCCCGGCCAGATTTTGGGACCTTGGTTTAATAACAGCGAAAAGGCTTGTCACTAAGCGTTGGAAGAATAGCGAACCCCCTCAGGCAATACACTGGCATCATTCCTTTAACAATTGGGCGAGAGCAGAGAGTGTAGCATTACATAGGGAAGAAACAGCGGGGCTCCACGCGTATCCCATAGCCCAGGCCTGGGATGACACCTTGACTGCTTTTCACCGGGGGTGTCTGCAGGGAGGCATTACTTAGACACACTCTCTTCTGATTACTGCCTGGACAACAGCACCAGCGCCAATGACTGCCCAGTGTAGCGATCCTGCGTTTACACCTCAGCGGGAAGGCAGGCTTTGTCGGAGCATACCCAACGGGCCCACCTGCCGCGACCCGACGGGATTCGACCTCTGTGACGCCGGAGCGGAGGCCATGGTCACCCCCTCTGGCTTCCCCACCACGGGCCCCTCCCCCTTCCCCCCTTTCCCCTCCCCTCTTCACCCCCCTCTGTCTGCTGCCCCCACTGGGCCATGAACTTTGCCAAACCCTTTCCCCCCTCTCTGACCGCCCCCAACACAATTACACGCCACACCGGACGACTCACATCGATGACAGAACACCACACGCACCCACCCTAGCCAATGCTATTTCTCATTTGATTTGTTTTCCCCCTTATGTTTTCAGTTCCTATTTTATAAGTTATTGTTCTATGTTCGATATAGTACGTATAAGGTATTGAATATCGAATGACATGCAGATGCCTTTGGGCCTACCCTGGCGACAACAAGCGTGGATTTGAGTAAGCTGACATTGCAATCCCAAAGGATGAGTGCGATTCTTTTAGGAACGGGGTGGGAGACACACCTTAGACATGGGGACATTGGCGAGCGATGTACATGACCAGGCACACCGCAACACATTGTATGCCCCGATTTCCTCTTACATAATGTTCCATCCAAATGGGAAGGCACCCATTAGTCGGTATGTAATTGATTTGATTTGATGGATGTAATCCTAATTGTTTCCAAGAGACCTCAATTATTCCGGGACTTTTCGTTTTCTGGAAAATGTGCCCTAATTCTGATGTTTGATTTGCAGGAAATGTACGGCAAAAACTGTTAATTTAGTGAACTGTTGTTGATTGTGTATATCTTTGTACACTGTGACTCGAATTCTTGCCATTTACTTTTCTTTTATTATGTACAAAAGAGAGAAAAGGAAAAACAAGGCTATCCTGTAAAAACACTGCTTTGATATGTAACCTCAAACAAGAAATGCAATAAAAGATATTCAAACAAAAAAATGAGAGGCATCAGTGTCACAAAGTTTGTCAGTGTTCACTGACCGCACTGATGTGCATTGGGGTACTTTTATTCTGATGGCTCTCCCAAACAACAAGGTAGCTGGGCTCTCACCCATTGTAGAGTGAGGAGTTGATTGATAGGCCCGGAGAGTCTGGCACATAGCTTGGCTTAAGTCGATCCTCTCATGGTTGCTTGTTGATTTACCCCTTTGAATGTGCCCATAAATCTTTTGACCACACCCTTGGCTTGGAGGTTATAGAGGTGTACTCTTTTGGAATATGATGTTAGTCGTACAAAAAAGTCTTTGAACTCTTTGCTATTAAAGAGTGGCCATTATTGGGCTTGACGGTCTCAGGGACACCCCAGTTTGCAAAGATATCATCCAGACTTTCTATGACTTTATAATGGGTCGTCGAGGACAGTGTTTCCACTAAGAGGAAACATGAAGACTCATCTATGATTACCAGGAGATGCTGCCCATTTCCTAATGGTCCCAAGAAGTCAACTGCAACTCTCAAAGGCAAGCAAGTCCAATGTTTGGATGCATTGATTTATAATCCTGTGGAGTGAAAGGAAGGCACCCGCAAACCGGAAGGAACAAAAGTATCCAAAACTTGTGATCATTTATTCAATAAAAACAGGATCAAGCAGAATAATTTACTTGAACAATGCATCCAAACATGGAACTTGCCTGCCTTTGAAGATATAAGACAAATGAGAAGGGGGGCGTGGCCAAGCACGAGATGTGAGAAGACGTGCCCGGGCTGAGCTCCGTGTGAGGCTCCCCTACCACGAGCCTTTTATCCGTCATTTCTGGGGGTACCGGGCCCAAACTCAAACCGAGTGCACCCGGGACCCTGATCCACCACCAGGACGATTTTCGGGCGAATCGAAGTACCTGACCCTCCGACCGGCGGCGACCCCGGCAGCTGGCCGCCCAGAGCGCACTTCCGGTCGGCGACCCCAGTCACCTGAGGCCGGGGATCCGGCCTTGTGAGGTAGGCCGCGGCACATGTGACCTCCGCGACGCAATTGGCCAGGGAACGGAGACCAAGTCCTGCGCACCGGACGCTCCCCAGCGGCCCGGCTACACAGGGGCCCCAGACACTAACAAACAGCTTGCCGACAGGGCCCACGGCGACCCATGAACACAGCCCGCCCTGCCAACCACTTCTGGGGACGACCCGCCAAGCTCCCTGTGCACCGAGGGGTGAGTGCGTGAGACTGTTTGGAGACCCGCGTTGGCGCCATCACCCCTAGGCCCTGGCAGCCTGAAACGGACGCTGAGTGACCCAGTCCCCTGGACCCCCTTGCCCACCCATCGCCCCGACGCGGGCCCGCCTGAGGGGAGGAATCCGCGCCACGGAACCCAACACACCCGACGACCCAGCTACTCGTGGGCCCCGGGAGCTGCCGGTGACCAGGCCGCGCCGGCCCGTGGCGGGCAGTGACGCCAGCCCGCCTCGACCACCAGCATTGGAGCCGCCAGGCCGGACTTGGCGAAAACCAGAGGATCACCGGGCCCGGCTGTTGCGGGGCCCACACAGACACCATCTCCCCTGGGTCCAGCCGACCACCACCGGAGGCCACACGGCCCTACCCCTCTGGGCCCCTGCACCCGTCCACCGCCTGGATGCCGTCACTGGTCGGCGCCGGACCTGTCTGACACCGAGGGGTCCAGGCCACGCCGCGCGCAAGCTGGAACCACGTTGCACTGACCCCCTGACAGTCGGCCCGGCCCTGGGGGAATCTCCCGGCTGGCGCAGGAGCGGACACTGAGCACACACCGCCTATATCGGACTACCGCTGGGCTACACAGGTCCCCACGTGGCGCTTGGTGGCGTCTGGCATCACCCGGCGAGGTGCGCCTTCCCAGGCCCTGAGGACGGACGCAGTCAGGGAGATCTGGTGACCCGACCTGGCAGACCAACACATAGCGCAACCGAGAGGCAATTGCGATACGGGCATTCCCGGCATAGACTGGCACACCTTGGGGGATCTCATATCGGCCACTCCACGATCACCTCGTCCTCCCCAGGCGATACCATGACACAGACTCCTGAAGCCATGCGGTGAGGCAGTCCCCACCCCCCCCGCCCACGGACCGCGCGCCATCCACCACGGGTGACACAGAGAGCCTGACTGAGAGACTCACACACGCGAGTCCCAACACTGCGCATTGCGAGAGCATACTCGCTTGGCTGCCCAGCTGCAAAGACCACCCACATGTCAGGGGGGACCAGGGCGAAGACTGGCACCGGGGGGCCGCTGGGCAAAGGAAAAATGGTGAAGACCACAGAAGCTGACCACACTGCCTCCAAACTGGACACTATGCTGGCAGCCATGGAGCACCTGGAGGAGTCCATGCAGCTGACCCGTACGTCACTGGAGAACAGGATTGATAAGGTGGCTGTGGACCTGACACTCCTCCGAGCAGACCACAAGAAACTATCCGACCGCACAACGTCTCTAGAACACACGATGGCGGAGACCACACCCAAGCTGGCACAGACGGACAAACACGTCCGAGACCTGCTCAACCGAGTGGAGTTCCTTGAGGATAGAGCGGAGGACGCGGAGGGACGGGCCAGAAGGAACAACGTGCGCATAGTAGGTCTGCCGGAACGATGGGAACGGAGAGAGACGGCGGAGCACATGGAGACCTGGCTCAGAGGGCTACTACCGGAGGGCACGCTGTCGCCACACTTTGTAGTGGAAAGGGCACACAGAGTACCATCCCGCCCGCCCCCAGAGGGCTCCAACCCGAGACCAATGCTCATGCGAGTGTTGAACTACCGCGATCGGGACGCCATCCTCCGCGAAACGCGGAAACTGTCAAATATACAGGTGGACAACGCCAAAGTGATGTTCTTCCCTGATTACACCATCCAGGTTCAACGGCGACGCCAATCCTTCCTCGCGGTGAAGCAGCGGCTCAGACACCTGGCTCTCAAGTACTCATTGCTATTCCCGGCGCGACTCAGAGTGGTGGCGCTGGACAAGACCCACTTTTTCGACACCCCAGAGGCAGCAACGGCCTGGTTGGATTCAGGAGTGGACACGAATCCCGGACCCGCACCAATGGAGCAACGCCGGAACCGAGGTACACGCAGGCGGAGACAGCGACGCAACTCGAGAGCCGGGTCCCCAGCTGTGGAAGCGGAAATCGGCCCCACCCCGGAGCAAATGCAGAATGAACACCTGGAGGCCGTCCGCATAACAGCTGAGATCAGCGGGTCGCAATCGCCTATCCTGATTTCCAACGCCAGCCCGCGATCACGCGGGAGCGAGGACGACGACTACATGTACGGATTGCCAGATGACTCGAACCCGGAGGGTCTGCCAGACGTCACGCCCCAAACATCTGATCTGATAGCGTGAGAAATCCTCCCCAACCTAGCTCTGGCTAGACCACTGCAACTAACATAACGGAATGGCCAGCTCGCCTCCGAGGATGGCCCGATCGGGGGACCACACCGGCGCCCCTGGCGACCCCGACAGGCATGAACGCCCCCACCCTCGGGGTCTGTACTCTACTCTCTAACCCCCCCATCTACTGGGCTGCCGCGGAGTCGCCGTGGCACCGGGAGGAGAGTTGGAGCTGTTTCACTGGAGGGCCACCGGGACCATACCATTGAAGGGGTGGACGGACCCCTGGAGGTGAGTGCCCCCCCTGGGGGGATTGTAAGACGTGGTCCCACCATGGGACTGACTGTCCAGGTCCAGTGACATTGGGAACTCCGACCTGTCTGCGGACACTGACACTGACTCCTGGTGCCCTTATGGCCCAATACCCGTGGAGGGGAGCCGCCACGGCTCTCTTGGCGTAACGAACTACCTTGTTCTATCCAAGTGCTGTATTTAGTCATCCCCCCATTGAACTCACGAATTGATTGAGCTCGATAGAGCGTTTGGGCGGCGACACGTTTTGTTGTTGCCCTTTTGGTATTATGTTTATGTTCAGGTTCTTCATTTTGAGACTTGTGTTGGCATTGAAATGCAACTGCGTGCATCCTTGGGTCTGTGGGAGAGGGCGGGGGACAAAATGTTCATTGCTTGCTGCTGCTGTGCGGGTGTGGGCGGGGCGGGTTGGGGGCCGGGGGGGTGGGGGATGGGTACCTGGGCGTAATGAATACCATGATGGCTACGATTAAATTTTGTACCTGGAATGTTAGGGGCATGCACACACCCTCACGTAGATACCAGGTGTACTCATATCTTAAAAGACATCAGATCCAGATTGCACTACTGCAGGAGACACACCTGGTCGCTGCCGAGGTGGCCGCACTTCGCCGTAGGTGGAGGGGACAGATAATAGCCACCACCTTTTCAGCATTTGCGCGAGGGACCCTGATCTGGGTTCGGCCCGGGGTTCCGTTTGCACTGACACACAGCACTATTGACACTGAGGGGCGCTATGTCTTCATGCAGGGCAGAATAGACGGGCAACAGATTGTCGTAGCCTCCATATACGCACCTAATGTAGACCAGGGGAAATTCTTCATGCGGTTATCGGCAGTAATTGCAACCTGGCCAGACGCACCCCTGATGATAGGCGGGGATTACAACTGCGTGTTAGATGCCTCCCTTGACCGCTCGTCCCCCCCAGCGGCACTCGCCCCAGTACAGACAACCTCTAGGGCCCTGCTTGACTGGGCAACACAGTGGAACTTACGAGATGCCTGGCGCGTCAGAAACCCCACTGCCCGGGTGTATTCCTACTACTCGGGAGCCCACTCCCTACATGTCAGGTTGGACAGATACATGATGTCCCGTGACCTGATTCCCTCCGTGACGGACACTGACTACCTGGGACGGACGCACTCGGACCATAACCCACACACGCTGGTCTATGGATGGAAGCGCCCGCATCCACCCGTACCTACATGGCGCTTGCAACCGGATCTCCTGCTTGACACCGCATTCCGAGAGGAGATATCCGGGAAGATCTTACAATATTTCGAGGACAATACTGACTCGACCTCCTCCCCGAGGACCGAGTGGGACGCCTTCAAGGCGGTGACCCGGGGCAGCTGCCTCGGCGTACAGGCGGGCCTACGTAGACAAGTGGAGAGAGAATTGGCGCGGGCGGAGGAGGACCTGTTAGATAGGGAACGGGAGGCAACGGGGGGCGATGATTCCCAACTAATCTCGGCTAGGGCAGACCACGCTATATTGATGGAGCGCCTAAAGAACATTAACTTCGCAGCACACTCCGCGCGCACCCACAGCGCAGGTGACAAGCCCGGCAGGTTACTGTCGTGGTTGGTGCGACAAGACACACAATCCGCGCCGGTCCTATCAATCCGTACGGCCCAGGGCGTTGAGGTTTACACCCAGACGCAGATCCATGAAGCGTTCACGTCGCATTACAAATCCTTGTACAGCACACGGCTGCGGGCCACAGTGGTGGAGATCACAGACTGCCTAGCGACACTGCAGCTCCCGACTGCCACCGCTGCCCAACAAGCAGAGCTGGGTGCCGCACTCACCGGCGAGGAACTGCGGGAGGTGATTTTCTCCCTCTCCAATTGCAAGGCGCCAGGCCCTGACGGACTCCCGGCGGAATTCTATAAGGCCTACTCGCTGGTGCTGATACCGGAACTTCTGAAAATGTATAAGGCGGCGTTGGAAGACGCTGAACTCCCGGCGTCCCTAAATGCGGCTAACGTGGTCTCCCTGCTGAAACCGGGTAGAGAAGCGAACAAACTCGGCTCATACAGGCCGTTAGCACTCCTCAACACCGATTATAAAATACTTGCAGCGGCGCTGGCCCGGAGGCTTGCACCACTGATCCCCGCTCTGGTGCACTCTGACCAGAATGGCTTCGTACCCACCTGGAGCACGTCCTACAATCTGCGCCGCTTTTTCAGGGTCCAGCGATATGCAATCCCGACCTGGCCACGCTCGGGGTGCATCGTGCTTGATCTGGAGAAGGCGTTCGACTCAGTGGAATGGCCATATCTCCTCCGAGTCCTCGAGAAGTACGAGCTGGGCGACGCCTACGTCCAGATGGTGGAACTCCTCTATCGAGCGCCCGAGGTCCGGGTCCGGACTGGACGGTTGTTCTCCGACAGGATCCGCATCGGGAGAGGTACCAGACAGGGCTGCCCCCTCTCCCCTATATTATTCGCCTTGGCGATGGAACCACTGGCGGAGATGCTCCGCGTCTCCGGAATCGCCTGGGGCATCCCACTAGCGGATGGCATCCACTCGGTGTCTCTGTATGCCGACGATTTATTGCTATATGTTAGGGACCTCACGCGCATTCCAACGGCGATCACGGACATCTTTCGGACATTTGGAGACATGTCGGGGCTCCACGTTAACTGGGCCAAGTCGGGAGCCTATGCATTCGATGGCGAGATGCCACAGTGTGATGTGCGCATGATGGGTGAGACGCTCCGATGGCACCCGACGGTATTCCGGTACCTAGGGATCTTAATTTATCGGGACCCAGTGGATCTCCTGGAGGGAAACCTAGTGAGAGCGATATCCTCGCTTACAGCCCAGGTCACGTTTTGGAACTCCCTCCCACTGAATGTGCCGGCAAGAGTGGCTCTGACCAAGATGATAATGCTTCCCCGGCTCCTCTATTATTATACTAACCTGCCAGTGTATGTGCTGGTGCGCATATTTAAGGGATTGGAAACCCTCACCAGGCGCCTCATTTGGAATACGGGGAGACCCCGGGTGGCACTGAAGACCCTATACGCAGCCACTGACGCCGGAGGCTTAGCGGTTCCCGATCAGGAGCTCTACTACTTAGCAGCACAGCTGCAATGGGTCGCCTACTGGCTGAGCGGTAAGAATCTGATGGACACGGCCACCGCCGACACCATCCTATCTCCCGTACAGGTAATAACCCTCTCCCACCCCCTAACACAGGGCCGACCCCCCACGCAGGTGCATGTGGCGGTAGCAAAACGGTGCTTCGCACAGAGCCTCAAGCTCACCAAACATACGGTGCCCTATGCTCCGAACCTACCTCTGCTGGGGATTCCCTTGGGCGCTGACACGTTGTCCTCAACCGAGCTGCGCAGCTGGACAGCGGCAGGCTTGGACGACCTGAGCGGCCTGTATAGCGACGGAGAGCTACTGCCCTTCGAGGCCTTGGCCGCGGACACAGAGCTGCCAGTGGGTCAATTCCTGGCACACGCCAGACTCCTGCATGAGTTGACGAAGGCATGGGGTGATCTTAGCCATGAGCCACCCACTCATTTGCTCATCCAGTACTTACATGTGATGGGCGATGGGTCCCACATTGTGCACTGGCTTGCACAAGCCCTACACAGTCATACTCAATTTTCCTCTCGGAGACTGAGGGAAAAATGGGCGAACGACCGAGGCACAGACTGGACGGACAAACA
This sequence comes from Lissotriton vulgaris, assembly GCF_964263255.1. Taxonomy (NCBI): domain Eukaryota; kingdom Metazoa; phylum Chordata; class Amphibia; order Caudata; family Salamandridae; genus Lissotriton; species Lissotriton vulgaris. The sequence goes on from NC_141685.1 coordinate 1,478,932,260, forward strand.
GTGGGCCGCTATATTAGCAGGCGCCAGAGTTGTCCCCCGCAACGCGCGATTTAAAATTATCCAATATTACATCATCCACCGCGCATATCTATCTCCGGATAAGCTGAATCGCTACTTTGGACTCACTTCGTCGGCGTGTCCCAGATGTGGCCTCCTGGACTCCGACTTCCTACATGCACTCTGGAACTGCGCTCATCTCACCCCGTACTGGTCGGCGGTCACGGACATGCTGACGGCAGCAACGGGCGTCACCCTCCCCAAGACATGGGAAGTATGCCTATTGGGACTCTACCAGAGAACCAAGCAGACTAAACTACGGGAGCGTTTTTGGGACTTGGGCCTCATTACGGCCAAACGCCTTATCACCAGACGATGGAAAAGCGCTGCCCCGCCGCGCCCTGCAGACTGGCGCCGCTCTCTTGGCAACTGGGCTTGTGCGGAGAGTGTGTCTCTACACAGGGAGGAAACCGCTGGCCTACGGAAATACCCGATAGCCCAAGACTGGGATGCTACCCTAATCGCTTATCACCGAGCGTGCGCCCAGGCCGGCATTGAGTGCCGTCCCGACACGGAATAGAAGGGGCCCAATCACTTGCTACCCACACCTGGCACAGGCTCCGACGCCACCCCCCCCCCGCCCCCGGCTCCTGAGACCTCACACGACAGAGTTGTCCCCTGCCGCTCCCCCCCTCCCCCGCCTTTCGCCCCCCCTTCCCCCTCGCCCTACAGCCGCAGCGACACCGCTTCTCCAATTGTCCCCGCGCGACCCACACAGGATGCACCACACACAGCTAGAGTTTTAGATACACTACCACCCACGCAAATGCAAGTCCAACAGTTATTGAAATGTTTCTCCCCTCCCCTTGTATTATGCTCCCCCATTATATCTTTTGGTTGACACAGAGGCTGTTTATACTGTACTCATGATACTGCTGGGTTCCCCCTTCCCTGTTCACGTCTCGCATGAAGCAGGCTGGATGCGTCCGTGGTCAGGGAACAGACACCCGGCGACCCATACGACAGCAGAGGGTATGGCAACGCCTCTACCCGCTACCGTACTGATCAGGGAACTCAACTCCGAACAATGACTGTTGGCTCTCGTGACCACGCTGGTCCTTCTGCAGTGCTACGACCTGCGAGCACTGCATCACGAGACATTTCCTGGTACCGTCACTTATGGACTAATGCACTTCCATCAGCTAATGTTTATTTTCACTCATGTACCACCGAAATTTTACCATGTATTATTTGCTGAGTGCCGTTTGTGACAATAATGCATTGTTATGACACTGTATGAATAACTACTGGCTTATCTGTGAAACTAAATAAAGTTTGGGACCGTTGGTCTTAAAAAACAAAACAAAAATAAGACAAATGAGAAACAAAACCAGCCCTAATCCCGTCGAGAACTCCCAATCACCAGTGGTTCGAAGCGCGTCAGCGAGAACCATCGGGGATTTCCTCTTTCTATTCTTCATTAGTATCGACAGTGAAAAAGACAGAGTGAAATCTTGAGCCCATCCATACTAGATGACTTTGAAACCCCAATGAAAGCACCAAGAGGGTCATTATATTTCAGAGTAATAATGATAAAAATCTAGTTCAAAAAATATCAGGCTTATCTAAACAATTGACTTCAAATTAATGTCTTTAAATGTAATAGTATTCTTTATCACTTGTTCTTTTAATGTAGAGCACCCTTAGTTATGTTAGCATTGAATGTATAACAATCATTACATAATGTTTTACGCACCCTTGCCGTTATCAAGTGTAATAATGCATTGTCACTGTCTTCTTTTTTGTGGTACACTTGATTTATGTTAAAGAGGATTGACTTTCATTTCGATAACATGTTAAAATACAAAGACTATGGGGCATATTATCAAGCAGGGCGTTAAAAATTTTTGCCGTTTTAGTGACAGAAAACTGCCGCTAAAGAGGCGATAATGGCCTTGATAATATGGCCTCGTGAATTCTATTAGAAACCCATGTTCTGGTGTGAACATGGGCATCTATTGGAATTCTCCAGGGCATATTATCAAGCCCAATATCACCACTTTAGCGGCAGTTTTCTGCCGCTAAAACGGCGATACTTTTTAATGCTCTGCTTGGTAAAATGCCCCTTGTTTGAATGAACTGTGAAATGAATACACAGGTCAAGTCTATTGATTTACTTGTCCCTGCCCATGAGTATAGAGACTTGAATTAACACAGCCATCTCTCTTTTGTTTAATGTACTTAGTGGAAGGCCCAAGGTGGATGTTGATAAAGGCCCAACCCCCCACTGTTTTACCTTTCTAAAAGTGACATTTTCAGGCCTGCAATTTAAAAATCTACTTTACTAAAATATGTATTTTTAAATTGTGCGTCCAGAGACACCAAACTCCAATCTTCTATCAGCTCCCAATTGGAATATACCCTAGTAAAATGCAACAGGGCAGATCTAATGCTAATCTATGAGAGAGATAGGCCTTGCTGTAGTGAAAAGCGAAGTTAGCGCTTTTTCAGGACTGGGACATGTAAAACTTAAAAGCACATGTCCCACCTTTTCACTCTCCATGGATCTAAATTGGGCCCACCTAAGGGGTGCCTTACCTGTAGTACAACCTTGCACAGTCTAAAACAGAGGGGTAAAAAAAGTGAGAACAGGAGGACGTTCATTTTCTTAATTGGCGGTTGTTCGGTGGAACATGCTACCATTAGATCTCCACCTTACTGAAGAACATCTTAGGTTCAGGAAGCAATTAAAGACCTGGCTGTTTAGGACTTAATGACTTTTTGTGTCCAATCCAGTGAACTTCCAAATGAAGGGGAGCAACCCAGTGCTGTGATATCCCCTCTGGGATGAATGCCGCGCTCAATAAAAACCATAAATAAAAGGGAAAGTTTGGGCCCGGTAAGTAGCTGTACTTGCCAGGTCAACAGGGGAGTTATAATCTGAGCACACAGGCTCTGCAGTGGCAAGCCTGAAAATGTTTAGTGGGATACTCATGTGGGTGGCATAATCAGTGCTGCAGGCTCACTAGTAGCATTTGGTTTACACACCCTGGGCACATGTAGTGCGCTGTACAAGGGGCTTACTAGTAAATCAAATATGCCTAACATGGAGAATACCATATGCCATTACATTTTAGACAAAGAGCACATGCACTTTACAGACCCCCCAGGATATTGCTGCATAAATTAGTAAATTCAGCAGCACAAAAACAGGAAATAAGCAGTGCAAAAATTGAAATTTTGCGGCATTTTAGCAGCAAAAATTATTATTATTATTATTTTTTTTTAAACAAAAATTTACCCAAGTGGGTCCTGCTGCATGCCCACAGGCGGCGAACCCAAATTATTTTGTTTAAAAAAACCTCAGCAATGTCATATGACATGTGCCTAGAGCTCACATGCTGTTTACCACACTACAGAAATGTTCTTAAGTATGATGATAAAATGTGTGCACCTGTTCATAAAATAAATAACCTATGCAATTTACGTAACACTTAACGCATAAAACAATGCAGTCCCTCACATTACAAATGTATACAAGCATCTAGCAGATTTCTGCAAAATTTACAATTTAAAATGAAGCATACCCATTAGGACAGTATACATTCAAAACTGATTAACACACTGACTGCAGCAAAATGCTTAATGATATGCACAAGTTAGGACAGGCACCCACCTTCACCACTCTCACCTATGAAACCTGTGCCTCTTGCTCCACCAGGGCACAAAGCCCCTTCCCGGAATAATAGCGCTTTGGTTTCTGGCACTGTTACTTACAGTCATTTGTTCACACCCTACTTCTGCATATTCATTTTCAATGGCTGTTGCCAAGCTTCACAACTGGGGCGCAGTTTCACTTGCAGAGACAGTGGTGTCGCTGAGAGTCAGCCATGGAGCTGCCAGGGAGTTCAGCTGGGCAGGGGTACAGGGCAAGTAGGCTAGGGTAAAGATACATCCTGAGGGAGAGTTTTCAAAAGATCCTGCTAGGCATCTGCAGTTTAAAAAACATTGTGCCAGTACCTGCGCTCAGCGTGCCACTGCCCAACCATCTCCAAACACATGTGACAATGCACAGCAGATGTTTGCAGTCCAGCTAGGGCCTTCCGGTGCTGGGGCTGAGTGGAGGCTGGGGCTGGGGATGCAAGCCTCAAAAACGTGGTGCCTGTTGACTCCATGCCACACTGGTTCCACCTCCTCCCCATGCTGGTAGCAGGTGCCCAGTGCTGTGCAGTATAAACGAGCAAGTCTATGGAAGTCCCTGTAAGGAAAACAAACCCAATGACACTCCTCCAATTAATAGCAAGATGCACAGCAGTCACGTCTTTGTGGCTGTGCCTCTATTGGGTTTGTATGCCTCTATGGGTGTTTCCTGCCCACACCTGCAGGAAGCGTGGATCTCGCCTGCTAGTTTTAGCATGCTCGTAAGGTATCACAGCTGAAAGGTAATGCACCTGATTGGCTGAAGGATCACAACATTGGAGACCGCTGTTATGGCCCCAGGGGATGAAACCGCCTCCCTGGGTAGTTCACGGCCACCAGCCAAGGAGAGCGGTAGGCTGAATAGGTTCGCTGAGGGTAGGTACCCTTGATGATGTAAGCAGCCCACCTCTGAGACATTTTGGGCCGGTTGCGTTCATTGCATATAGCAGGAATTTGTTAACACTACTACAAGCACAGTACTAGTTATTGTGAGTAATGCTGACTTTGCTGCAATTGTTTTTTTCCTCCTATTATGGTAAACTTAGAGTATGACTACAGGAACCCCACCACTCCTTGATACATATAAATTACCTACTATCAGGGTTAGTGGTTAACCATAACAGTATGCCAATATTTGTTCTGTTTTTTTTAAAATCATGATTGCAAGTCATTACCATCTTGTTATCCGTCAGATAAATTGGTTTCTTAAGCTAATATAAATGATTATTGAAACCACGTGGAAGTGGTACATTTTGTTGTGATACTTAGACTGATGGTCTGGTTATCAGACAGGTGACAAACAGCACCAAGGTTTGGTTGCTTGGGCTGGCGCCGTACTATGCTACATATTAATGCGACACCCGATTCTAGGGGTGCAATAATCACATTTAGTAAACAGGCACTTGTTGTGAGAGGGTTAAGAGAGCGCCTTTTGATAAAATACACATGTGTGACAATAAATGTTGTTCTTTCATGTACTTCCAAGAAGAAAAGTACACCATAATCATGCAGTAAGTAGCCTTGCATGCCACACATGACCTGCATCACAGTAGTGCGTAATTTGGGGAACTTTTCGAGTCCGCCCTGATGAATGCCCATGGCCTTTGTTAGGCCAAAAGAGTAGGGCAGAAACATATTGGTGGTTTAAATATAGTATCATAGAACCACAATATTTCTTATCCACCCCGTTAATAAAGGGATACCTTGGGGTTGAATGAGGAATTTTATATAACTCCAAAAAAAAATATATATATATATATATTCACTGAAAAAACCATAGGTTTGACACCAGTTATAGTTAGCTGGAAATTTTACTGACATAAAACCATTGAAATTCCCACGTTATAGTTAGTTGGACTCACTATAACTTGCGCGCCTGCAATGCACTGCTGATGACGTCACATATTACATCACTCATGACATGGTCAGTGACATCACTCATGACATCACTGATGACACCATCCAGTGAATGTGTGTCTTTCTGAAAATAAATATGTTTGATATATGTATATGTAAAGGTCGATGGAAGAATAAATGTTTAAATAAGTGTCTTAATGGATGTTTTTTTTTTAATTGATTGGTTAACTGGCTTATTAAGTGTATCTTAGTGAATACATATATTAGCGAGTATTGTTTAAATATTTAAATGTTTGTATCAGTGTTTCACTTTGTGTATAAGTGGCTGCATGGGTTGGCGAGTAGCTGCATGTGTGTGTATATGGGTTATTAGATGTTTTTTTTAGTATCAGTATGAGTGTCTGTATGGTTTGGTGGGGGTGTTACTTAGCACATAGATGCATCAATGACTGACTCACTGTTTGTATGTGTTTTGAAGACAGCCTATGTGCAGGACTGTATGGGTGGATGAGTGTGTATATGTGTGAGTTAGTGAGTGAATGGCTTTCTCACTAGTGTCTTTATCAGTAACTACATATGTTTTAATCTAGTATATGTGAGTATTGATGTATATAAGTGAGTATATGTGAGAGTGAGCGATTGAAAGAGTTCTTGTTTAAATAAGTATGTGTTTCTATAAGTGATTTTTTAAGAAAGTAAGTATGTGTAAGTTTCCTTAGAAGTAAGTTGGTAGTGTGTGTATAGCTGTATATGCAAATAAATGGATGTTTAATAGTTTATTTGCATGTGTGATTATGTGTGTGAGTAACTTTTGGATGACTGTCGGTGTGTAACAGGATGTATAGGTGTTTCACTACATATGATGAGTGAATATATGTATGAGTGACTATATAGAACTGTTGGTGAATGAGTGGATGTGTATATAGATGGTGGTATTACTGAATTGGTTGTTGTAACTGGTATGGGTATCTCTATTTTTTTGAAAATTGTAGTTTCTATTTTTGAATATGTGTTTCAAGGGTTACATTACACTGAAAGGAGGTCTGTCACTCTTCACAAGGATGGTGTCATCAGTGATGTCATGAGTGATGTCATTGACAATGTCATGAGTGATGTAATATGTGACGTCATCAGCAGTGCATTGCAGGCGCGCAAGTTATAGTAAGTCCAACTAACTATAACGTGGGAATTTCAATGGTTTTATGTCAGTAAAATTTCCAGCTAACTATAACTGGTGTCAAACCTACGTTTTTTTCAGTGAATTTAATAGATTTTTTAAATGCTAATTCTTAACTATAACTGGTGTGAAACCTATGTTTTTTTCTGTGAATTTCATAGGTTTTGTAAATGCTAATTCCTAACTATATATAGGGCCTCAAACCTATGTTTTTTTCAGTGAATTTCAAAGCAAATTTCTATTGCTATCAAATATAATATTTTTTATAATGAATCCTATATTGTATATTTATGTAATACTATTTTTTTATGTATATTCTTCATTTTTTTTTTTTTGCCCTGGGGCGCTCCCTGTGCGCGTACCGTTGTGCGCACCGGAAAGCGCAGTCTCGCTGCGCGCCCCGGTGCGCGTACCGGTGAGCGTCCCGTTTGCGCTATTGCCGCGAACGAAAACATCATCGTGACGTATCACGTAGCCGCGTCCGCGTCCACGTGATACGCACGGCGTGAGCGCACCCGGAAGCACCCGAGCGCATACGATCGCGCTACGTAAGTGCCCCGGGGCGCGTAGCGTAAGCGCGTCGGGTCATGTGACCTGAAAATAACACTTTTCATTGGTTCAGAACAGTTTTTTTTCCAAATGATGAAAGCTCCCACCTTTTTTCCTCATTCTCACTTTGTACTTTGACTGAGGAAGACCTGTTTGCAGACCTATTTGTACTGAGAAATGTCTACAGTAGCAGCAGCAGCAGGAGCATCTCAACCACCACCACCACCACAAGGACCACCACAACACCACAGTGGTGGAGAAGAAGACGAAGAAGACGAGGAGGAGGAGGAGGAGGAGGAGGAGGAGGAGGAGAGGCGGTTCCTGCCTGAAGATAATACCCCCTATAAGTCAAAGAAGCACATTGTCTGGGAGTTTTTTAAAATCCCAAGGGGCCTAAAGAAAGTTAATGCTCCAAAAGTTACATGTCTGATCTGTGGCACAGGGGAAACCCTGCCAAAAAGTATTCTTTTGGCAACAATACTATGATTCACCACATGCAACGCCGGCACCCAAACAACTATGCTGCGGCAGAGGTCAGAGAACTGACCAGAAACCCTCCCCAATCTTCTCCCAGCACCTCCCAAAGTAAACAACCCACTCCATCGGGTCCAGAGACAAGGGAGATGATCCCAAATATCCAACCCCAGTTTGGAGATTTTAAAATAGTTTGTAAATTTTGCGGGACTACAATTTGCTATGGAGAGCAAAGTATTAAACTGATTAACCGTGCTGGAGACAACCACAAGTGCAAAAACAAACCTTAATTTTTTCCTGGTTTTTTTTGCTCCAGTTGAGTCGTTTACAATTCCCTGTTTTTTGTTTGTCCCCATAAAAATTACAAAAAATATAAAATTGTTCATAAAAGGCAAAAAAAGTAAAAAATGTTCCAAAAAACAATAAAAAAATATAATACAACAAAAAGAATAAAAAAACAGTTCTTTTTAGAACTACCTCCAATTTATAAAAAAAATGCTAAATTTTTTAAAACTCTGTCATTCTTTTTTCCCCATGGTACGCTCTCCGGTGCACGTACCGGGCGCACCCGAAAAAAAAATATTTTTTTTTTTGCCCCGCGGGGCCCTTTTATGGCCCCCACATCAAACCTAGTGGGTCAGGGGGGGTCTACCCTGCCCCTTTTTGGTCATTTCCCCCTTTGTTTTTGCCACCTCTTGTGTCTCGATCCTACCGAGACACAAGATGGCGGCCGCTCCGGACTGTTTGGAATGTTGACAGACACCCGAGAGCTTTCCGCTCGCGAACTCGCGTAGCGCGCTGGAGCGCGCCCCGGTGTGCGTCCCGGGGCGCGCTTATAGATATATATATTTTTTTGAACCTAAATTACTCAAAATCCACTGGAGCACATATCTTGAGACATAGCAAAGGCACCTCGGACTACCAGTCCCTACAATTTTGCCAAGTTTTGTGGAAATCCACTCAGCCGTTCGGGCTAAAAGTGAGTCCAACCGCCCTATGGAAATTAACATGGGGAAAACACGTTTTGGGACCCCCCTTTTATCTCGGCCCCCGCTTGACGAATCCCCCCTAAACTTTCAGGGAAGGAGCGGAGCGCAGCGAGGCAAATTTACAGAAAATTACAGGCAGATTCATCAACCGGCGCCAAAGTTATTCCCAATAGAATGTTGCGGATTTCCTAAGGAAAACAATCCTAACTATAATACCTACTGGCGACCGCCAGAAGGTAATATATATATTAATCCACAATCCTTCTAAAGAAGGAAAAACGGGGCGCACACCAATAGTTTCCACAGCTCCGTGATTTTAATCTCAGACCATTTCCATTTCACAGGATGTAAAGCGAGTGATCTACGCGTTTCGGTGTCCCTGACACCTTGGTCACGATCAACTCGTTGCTTTTTTTTTACATTATTTATAAGCCTTACACATTAAAGATTACATCACTTCCTGACATGGTTGAGCCCACCCTGACCTTTAGGAGTCACGTGAATCCGATGATGAAGCATGCCACTATTAGAATGGGTGAGGGTTATATATAAATAATGTTTTTTCCCTTTTTCCCACCACCGAGTGTGGTGGAAACTAGATACAGATTTTCCCTGCCACTTTTGGGAGAGGGCGACCTTATTGGCTGCATGATGTTGCGCCAGATGTGAAACTTTGTTTAGCACTTTTTTCACTCTATCACCTGCAAGGTTTTTCAAATATGCGACACTATGAAGTCATCGAATACTTCAGTCCACGCAGTCCACGTGGCATCAATGTTTTGTTTCTTGGCTGTGTCCAATGGCAGTTGTGGCTTTAAGAACACAGCTGCATTGTATTTGACGCTCCCTTCTGCCGCCACTCTGTTAACATGTATCTTTCGACTGGTTCCACGGTGCAGGGTGGCTCACACAACTTCTACAAGCATCAGCCACATGCAGGAGGATGTGTCGCAGTGCACTCCAAACGCTTAGGAATCTAAGTATGCTCTATTTGTTTTCTATTACTTGTACTTTATCAGTGCTATCATTACTTTCTTACATCGTCTGAATGGTTGCTCCCATGGCTTGTGCTGAAACTTCAGCTAGCGATCGGTTGTCGTGCTTCTCATGTGTGCATCGCACATCCTTCGAACAACTCAATTTCTGAGGACACATTTGCACACAGCACCATGCAAAGTTCAGGCCGTTTCTGTAATTTTGGCGCATTCAGAGCAATACGCTATTTCAGGTCACTCCCTAGTTGCTCTGTGTTCGAGGCACAATGCAGCGCCTTTGTCGACAACCTCACTGTCAGTATTGGCAGGAGTATTTAACATGCTGCACTCCGGGGCCTCTAATTGCTTTTGCAGCTGTGTATGAGCTGGAGCGGGGCTTTGACTCCATGGGCCTCATTTATGAGAAATGACGCATCGCTGCGTGAAAGCAGCGATGCGTCACTTCTCAGTGCGCACTCCTTGCAACAATCCTGATGCGTCATATTTAATGTATGACGCATCATGTCGCAAGGAGTTACAGATACGTCAGTATTTCTGACGTATCCGTAAGCGCAAAAGTGACGCATTGCTGGAGTGTGTCACAAAAGTGACGCAACTCCAGCAATGCGTCCTTTCACATGGGCAAGCCCCATGTGAAAGGGCCTGCGTCAGTCTTACACCTGCTGTGAGGCAGGCGCAGGATTTTGACGCAACGGTGTCCTAAAAGTGACACATTGAAATCTCATAGATTTCACTGTGTCACTTTTAGGACACCGTTGCGTCAATACGCCCCCCTTGCATACATTATACCTGGCGCAGGTATAATGTGGCGCAGGGGTTTACAAAGTGACGCATCTACCTAGATGCGTCACTTTGTAAATATGACGCAACAAGGAGCATTTTTACGCCACTGGTGCGTCACAAAAAGTGACGCACCGGCGGCGTAAAAGTGACGCAAGGGCTCATAAATGAGGCCCCATGTGTGCCAATCGCAGACTGCTTTGCATCGACTCTGGCACACGCTGCACTCACAAGCAGTTTGCCGTACAGTTGCAAACTCTCAGCAAGAGCAGTCTTGTCTTCGCAGGCACATGTCCCCTACTCATCGCAAGATGTAGTGTCTTCCCCAGCCCTGGAGCATGCAAATAGATTATGCCACACAGGAGCTGTGGTTTAGTATATCTTTATTATCCAACATTCATTCCTACTCTAAAATCCGGCAGACACATCACCATAACTGACCGGAAGCACCTGTACCCAAATATTAACCTGAAAATACATGTATTAGTTGGGTGTAACACCCCAAGCACCCCCTCTGAAGCTACGCCCCTGATAATAGCTTTTATGCAATTCTCTTACTTAAAAACTTTGTGCACGGTATTGCTGATTTAAATCGGCGGAAGTGACGTAATGCTAAACTATATACCTTTCTAAGTAAGCTGCATATTGAGCTTTGTAACAAGCTGTTAAAACGTATACTGACAGTATCTAGTTCAATGCGTCACTTCCTTGACATTATAGTGTAGTATTACAACTCGTGTTCACCCGCTGATGAAAGCTTCGACGTCAGTCATCCTGTAGACCCGTCAGAGGTCAGGCATAATTCCAGGCTTATTGACGGAAGTCAATACCACTACAAGCAGCCTTTTGACAACTATTGACCCACGTACCAAAGGCTGCACAGTCTGAGTCAGAACGAGAGTCAAGGGGGTTGGGGGGAGAGGACTGACAGATGGCAGCGTGCAGAACATATAGCTATGGAACCTGCTATAAAATACGTGGTACTTAAAAGTCAGAGACCCGAATCGTCTTGCAGTGTGTTTGCAAAAGCAATGTCCTCAAATCGTGCAAGTGTGTGCAAGTCTCTGCGAGATGAACCAAGGTTTTCTAAACGTGACTCACCATTAATAACAGACAGATTAAGTTCTGAAAAGAAAATTACTTATTGACTAAAAACCATCAGGGTCAATATAAGTACTAATACCTCAACCGTGATAAAATGAGGTTGACCTCGTCGTGATGTTTGAGGCTTAAACTCCTACAATAAAAGTTAATTACATGGACCAATTCCAATTAACATTATTCAAACCATGAAGGAAAGGCCTACGCGCCAATTGTTTTCAGTGCGGCAGGGACCTGGGGCGGGTTCATCAGTGGAATTAGCTGTTGGACAGCAGCGGGTTGACAAGCTGGGGTTCAGACTTTGGATCTCTTGTGAAGAATAGTGATGGCCCACAACTTGGGCTAGTAACTTTTCTGTTCCCTTGTTTGGAAGGATGGGTTTCCAAACAACTGCTAGTGCTTATTTTTTATGCTGGCACATATTTTCCAAAGCATGAACTCCTCATAGGACTTTCAGTGAGATTGCAGAAGTGCCCAAAGTATTCCCGATGACTACCCTAGGGGACTTCTCCATGTTGTCGTGATACCACCTTCATTCTCACAAGGACTCTTGAGAAAAAATAGATGTGCTGAGAAGTTGACTAAAGTACCCCAAAAAGATAGAAAGTAATCGCCCACTTCTAGCCACTACATCAACTGATCAGGTATGTCCTTCAACTGGGTTAAATGAACTGAATGAAGAAAGGGGAAATTAGCAGAAGACAGAAATATCACAGGGATGCCCAACATAGACAAGAAGGGACACAGAATGGAGGCAGGGTCTTCTTAAAGGGGGAGCTCAGTGATGGCAGCATGAGAGTTACTGTAGAGCTCTGGGAGTGTCCAGTGTTGGTGTATGACGTCAGTAATACAATAACTTTAATGTACCCAACACCAGGCTGTGATTTGAATGAAAATCTGTACACAACCCCAAATCATTATCTTTGCTGCACACCTGGTTAATCTGTCCTCTCCTATCTTCCTTTTACAGGACCATCATCCATTCACTCCTGTACACCCAGGGGTAGCTCTTCTGTTTGTGCGGAGGAGCGACGCGCCTCCTTAATTGCCCACAGGCACACAAAATAAAATGGTAATGAAGTTAATTCAGTGTGCAGGTCCTTTTGGCCCACCATCTTGTGACGGCCATCCTGACATGCACATTATAAATCTCTCAACCCAGCTGTCTAAACCAGCCGGGCTGAGAGCCTACACAAGCCTCAAGTGTCTGTGGAGGCGTAAGAAAGGCCACTCTCACCAATCAGGGCATTTCTCACATGCAGCTCCTAGAGTGGTTAAGCCCAGCTGCATTTTATGACACCTTACTCTCCAAAACTTTAATCTATGCCACTGCAATCAACTGTGCACCACTCCACTCTGGGCCACTGCAGTCTTTGCCACTGCACTCTGTACCACTCTGCTCTGCACCACTCAATGTCACTGCACTTTACGCCACTGCATTTTACGCCACACCACTCTACTGTAGGCAACTGCTCTCTATGCCACAGTCCTGTACTCCACTGCACTGTATGCAACTCTACTCTGCACCACTCTACTCTACGCCACTGTACTTTTCATTGCGGCACTCTACTCTATGCCAAAGCACTCTACACCAATGCACTCAATGCCAATGCACTGTATGAAACTCTACTCTGTACCACTGCACTATAGGCCACTGTAGTTTACGCCTCTCTAATCCGCCAGTGCGCTCTATGCCACTGCAATCTACTAGGCTCAAACCAGTCCTGGGTTGCTTGTGTTCCGGTTCAGGGAGGACCTGACTGGGCAATTTGGGCTGGACTGTTCTGATTGGAGCAGGGTCAAAACTGATTTGCATATTGCTGGGTTCAAACAGAGGCAACACAGTGTGCAAAATAACAATGGATTGGGATATGACCCGAGTAATTACCAGTGGCTGAGATTAATTCAAGCATTCCATCCATCACTTTTTTGTATACTTTACTGCACTTGTCTTGGCACCACTCTACACTACACACCACTGCACTCTACTCTGCTGCACTACTAACCTCTATGCCACTTTTCTCAGTACCACTCTATTCCTCTGTACCACTCTACTCCACTGCACTCTACTCTACACCACGCTACTCTATGCCAATGCACTCCACTCTGCACCACTGCACTCTATTCCACATAGTTTACACTACTCGAAGCTACTGGTCCCTGCACCACTGCACTCTACACTGCTGCATTATATGCAACTGCAATACATGCCATTGAACTCTACTTTATGACACTACACTCTATGCCACTCTGTTCTACTTTGCCCCACTCTGCTCTATGCCACTGTGCTCTATGACACTAGGCCACTCTACTCTGCACCACTCTACACCACTGCTCTCCACTCTTCAGCACTATACTCTATGCCACTGCACCATATGCCACTGCAGTATACACCAGTCCACTCTACAGCACTACATTCTAGTTTTTGCCACTCCACTCTAAGCCACTCCATGCCACTTTATGCCACTCCGCTTTACGCTGCTTCAGTCTGCACCACTATACCCCTCTCCTCTCCACACAATGCCACTCTAAACCAATTTACTCTACCCCACTACACTGTAACCCACTTCACTCTATGACACTCTACTACAGTCCACACCTTTGTACTCTATGCCACTGTACTCCACTCTACACTACTCAACTACAATCTATGCCACTCAACTCTACACCCCTGTACTCTACAGCACTCCACTCTATGCCACTTTATGCTAGACCAGTCCACTCCAGTCAGTACCACTCCACTCTACGCCACTCCGCTCTACACTACTCTATGCCACTCCACTCTACACTAATCTACTCTATGTCACTCCAAGCCTCTTTACGCCACTCCAAATCACTCTAGTCTTCTCCATGCCACATTACTCAATGCCAGTCCACTCCACTGTACTCCACTCCACGCTGATGTACAATATGTCCAAATGACATTGGCAAAGCCAGAACTCCCGCATAGGCGAACCCTATTGGTTTTGCACATGCTTGTTTATTAAAAAGTCCTCTATAGAGTTACAGTGACTGTTCAATTTTAAATTCTTTCATTGTGTTTCTCAGACCAAATGGTTGATCATTTCAAAGTTGAGGGGCCAATACAGACAATTACATTCTTTCTAAGGTTTTACATACTTTATGTAGGGAGCATCAAGGGCATTAGTTATGTGCCTTATATTTAAGGCCAAGGTAAGCCTTTTACCAACAATTACAGACAATTTTGGAGAAATACCCAGATTCTCTGTAATACAGACGAAGATGTTCTCTTTGCCTTCTCTCTCTCTGCTGAAGACAGATTAGGGTGTTGACTACTCATTTGCATTGGCTTCTCTGATGTATTACGTGAAGTATAAACTTCAACTCTTGTAGGGAGTGAATATCATCCACTCCACGGACCTTGCTTCTTCTCTTTTCACCATTCTGCTAATTGTTTTTCAATCTGAAGTTCTATGACTGTAAGGACTGCAGTGGTAGTAGGTCTGTTAACCACCATGGAAATTGCGTCTTTAAGATCGTCCCATAAGCCATGATAAAATGCAGCTGCTGCTGAATCAGCATTCAAACAATAAAAGCAAGTTATATAAGAAACAAGGGGCATATTACCAAGCAATAGCGATAATTATCGCTATTGCTTGGTTAGAGACAATAATTTACCGCTGAGCTGCGGCGATTTTTATCGCAGATAAACCTTGGTATTACCAAGGTTTATCGCAAATGCGATAAAAATCGGCCGCAATGCATGAATATCGCTGAAAAGTCAGCGATATTCATGCATTACCAAGCTAATGCTCTTAGCGATGTTATCCACCTCCCATTGGATAACATGGCTAAGAACTGCTCAGGGCAGGTGTTAGCTTTTGGAGATATTCGCACTTAGCGCGAATATCTCCAAAAGTTGGTAATAGGAGATAGCGATGTTAGCGACTGTTTCCAGTCGCTAACATCTTGGCACGCCCACTTTGCATGTCATTAGTGATAAATATCACTGACATGCAAAGTGGGGCCCAAGATGGTCACTATCTCCTACTAGCTGTCGCTAACTGGCTTTAGCGACAGCTAGGTAATAGGGAGATAATTTTATCTCCGCTTTCTTGGCTTTTAAAGCCAAAAAAGCGGAGATAAACCCCCTTGATAATATGCCCCCAAGTTCTTGATCCCCTCTGTGGTGGGTTATCAAAACTAATATGGGCTTCTTGCGTGGTATACCTCTCCTCAAAAACAGACTGAAACTGGTCGAGGAAACGCATGATTTTGTGATAATATGAACTCTGTTTTAGGATCAATGGTGTTGCTCAAGACAGGACACTCTTCGACAAGTAAGATAATATGAATGTAACTTTGGGAGCATCTGTGTTAAACTGCTACAGTCGGTTAAGAAAGTGCAGCTGACACATAGTTACAGAAATGCAGCAAGGCTGATGAGCTGCCAATAACATTCTTGGAGCTAACTCTAAAACGAGTCATGAGGCTATAATCTTAAGAGGCACTTGCTGTGCAGAACCCTAGATGATACCAAATGGATTCTTTTAAGAGGTATCCGGCAACGAGGCAGTTCTACTGTAAACTATTAATTTGTTCAAGCAGCACTCCTCTTTCAGCCCGTGCTGCTCGTATCTCCTTCCTAAAGTGTTCAATGGTTAATGAAAAGAATATTGAATAAAAAATATTGAGTGTCGTGAATAGCGTGTCAAAAATATCGTCGCTACAAAAATATAGAGAAACAGAATGTTAATATCATCACTTTTTATGTATATATCATGTTTAAAATATTGCTGTAAAAATATAGTCTACTTTAATATAGTTGTATGAAATATTGTTTTTAAATTAATTATGTCCTTTTTTCACATTTTTGTAAGTATAGTTTGTAATTTTTAGCCTATAAATTATTTTGTGTTCTAAGTTTAATTAGTAATTAACAATTTAGTAGCGGATTGTTGGACTTGTAGGGGAATAGGGTGGGAAGTTATTTAAATTATAAATGATAGTTTTATTATTTTTTTTATTTTATGTTATTTTAATATGTAATTAGTAATTAATTAAAATAGTTAATTGATTACTTTTTTAATTACTTTTTTACATTTAATTTTGTTTATTTTGTGATGTTTAATGTGTATTTTTTATATATGTTAACTACTAACTCACATTTTAAATAATTATGTATGTTAGACAAATATTATTCAGGTGCAGCTGGATGCAAATTTTGGAATGTCCGGCCTAATGGATTCAAAGGAGCAGTACACAAAATATATTTTACAGGGAAACATTAATGAATCAGTACATCAAAAGGGAGAGCTGAAAAGAACAAGTGAAGAGTGCCTTCATTTTAATGAGCAATATGTATTTGCTCCTAATTGCAGAATGTGAAGAGGGGCCATTTAGTCTTATATCTCACAGTTATTTATTGGCCTTGGGTTTGAATGGGGCCCTTGTAAAGGGTTGGAGATGCCCTGTCCTTCTCGCCCCCCCCCCCCCAGAAACGGGAAACAACCGTTACAACGCAACTATTACAACAGACTACTTTTACAACGCAACTACTACAACGCAGGATCCTTTACAACAATGCCTTTAGATCGCATGGCATTACATAGCAGATGCTATTAAAACGCATGCCATTACAACGTAAGTATTTGTAAGTATATCATTTTATTAAAAAATTTATTTAATTAAAAACAAATATTTAATTAATTACATTTTAATAATTTAATATAGTATGCGTTGTAACGTCATACATCCCCCAGAGACTTGCGTAACGCTCCTGCTGTTTCTGTCTTAAATGTTTCTAGTGTTTATCACACACACATAATGTATTTCAAATAGATATGGTTGTGCCATTTTTTTTAGGAACGTTCAGGGACGCAAAGGTCTCATGATTTGTCTCTTCAGGGGCCCGCGCTTTTTTGAAGTAAACTCATTTAATTTCATAGCTGTGAATAATGTTGCGTACGAGAAGTACAGTCATAAACAACAACTGTGTAGCACTAAAAAAAGCCTCACAGAGCAAAACAATAAAAAGAAATCGCGCATATTCTTTAGGATATATCATACAAAAGGAGCAAGACATCCAACTACAATTCACAAAATCAAACACGTCATATATGTCGGTGACTGAAATGAATTTTCAACAATACAGATGATTGCTCGCACTGTTTTGCTGTTTTGTTGGATTCCATCTGCCTTAGACCAGAAACATTTAGTAATTTTCTGCCCACATATGGTATTGTGGTTTGAATGCAGCCATTATTATCTCATTTTCCGACAGTTAAAAAATGTATGTGGCCTGGCACGGTTATATCTGATGATATTCTTAACAGATGGGCATCTTTTTCTTATAAGTAGAACCCAAAAATAGTAAGTATGGAGATACCCCTATCAAATATTATACAGCTTCTTAAGTGGTCACGGAGTGAAAAATTCCCATTTGATTGGAATGGTCCTGCTCTTGTGACAATTTATTTATTTTATTTATTTACATCATTTATAAAGCGCCTGAATCACCCCAAATGAGGTATCTCCGCGCTGAGGACAGCTGTTGGGATGGGTAACAAAATTAAAAGAGTAGCGTGTTGAGTTTCTTTCAGAACCCTAAGTAATTAGTAGTGAGAAGAATCTCAAGGGGCAGTGGGTTCCACAGTTTGGGAGCCAGGTGGGAGAAGGATTTTCCTCCCAACCTGGCTTGCCTTATGCGCGGGACCACAAGCAGGCCCTTCTATTCGGAACGAAGGGGGCAAGGTGGTATGTATTTCGTTAGTTTATCTGCCAGATATGCAGGGGCCATCTGGTTTATGCCTTTAAAAACAATACAACAGATTTTAAAATGTATTCTATTGCGAATAGGCAGCCAGTGAAGCTTGCGCAGTAGGGGAAGTGAAGGGGCCTGGTAGGGCGCACTAGTTACCAGGCGTGCGGCTGTATTCTGAACCACCTGAAGACCTTGCAATGCTGATTCCTTGGCGGCGATCAGCAGAGCGTTGCTGAAGTCCAGGCGGCTGAGCACCAGAGCATGAACTAAGGTTTTGCGTGTGGGTGCGGGTAGGAAATGAAAAAACTTGCGATGGAGGCTAAGTGCAAAGAAGCAGGCTCTTTTTGTTGCAACTATGTTTTCATCCATGTTAAGATCTTTGTCAATTAGCACCCCTAAGTTTTTGACAACTATCTTTGGCAGAGGCGATGGCCCTAAATCATCAGGCCACCAGCTTGGGGACCAGCTATTGATCGCGTCTTTAAAGAGTATTACTTCAGTCTTTTCTGCATTCAGCTGCAGGAAATTACTGCTCATCCAAGAAGTTATGGCTCTCATCCCCTCCTTGAACATGTTTTGGATGTCAGGAGTGTTTTTCTTGTAAGATAGGATAAGCTGTGTGTCATCCGCGTAAGAGATCGGGATGAACCCTATCTTCCTAAGCAGCACTGAGAGAGGGGCAATATAAACATTGAACAAGGATGGGCTCAGACAGGACCTTTGCGGTACCACTTTAGTGACTTGGGTAGTCTTGGAGAAAAAAGGCCCAAGGTTCACAGTTTGTGTTCTATTGCTAAGGAAGTCTTGGAGCCAAGCCAATGCGGAGTTTTGGATGCTTATAGAACGTAATCTGTCCAGCAGGATTTGATGGGAGATGGTATCAAATGCGGCGGATAGGTCAAGCAGTATAGGAATCACTGCTTGACCATCGTCCGCCAGCATACGAATGTCATCGGTTATGTTCACCAGTGCTAGTTCCGTACTATGCATGGGGTAAAAACCTGACTGAGATTGGTCGAGGCAGTAGGAAGCCTGTATAAAAGCAGAAAGGTGAGTGTTAATATGCTTTTCAGCATGCAGTCAGCCCATTTGTATATTGTGGTAAATTTTACAGGGGGATCTTCCTTCTCACTGCCCTCATTCCTGTTTATTGTGACTGGGTTTATACTTTATTTAACAGTAAGACCCCCCTACCGGTTTAGCCAGGCAACTAAAAGTTGTGATCCTGACCATGGCATCTGTGTCGGTCAACGTCGAAGACCGGCACAAGCGCCAGAGTCAGTCTCACAACTTTCCTGTTCACAGACCAAATTGCGACTTCTTGAAAGCCTACCTGGGCATACACATGACAGATTATAAAGAGCAGACACTATATCACAAACTATGACTACTCTAAGCCTTACTTAAGATAAGAATACACAAGCACCCTGTATTGAGTAAAACTATACGCCTCCCAAAAAATTAATTGCAATTGTTTTCTTAGCTTTATGCCCTATACCTAAGAATCTGGCCTTGAAAATACTTTACATTGAGATTTTCTGATGGTATTTAACATTTATAATCATTTAACCTTTAAAATATTTCCTATATCAGAGGTGTATTTTAGTTTATCCTTGGTGGCAGCTCAGTAATTTATCATTTTGGAAGTCAAATTAGCTTCAAAAATTAACTATGCCTGAATTGATGTTTTCGCAACCTTTCAAAATTAACATTTCACAAAAGGTTAACAACTGCTACTGTACTCCAGCCACACACAATCCACACTATTCTGACAGCAGTAGTTGCAAAATTCGATCTATACGATAATACATTTGCTAAATTACCTTTTAGGTTGACGTGATAAGCAGGAAGACCAATGTAAGTGTTATCAACTCCAACTGGGTGGTTTCATTGTCTGATGTGTGGGAAGTGATGGACAACGAAAACCGAGAGACCACATTGGAGGAAACCAAATCATGGAAAATCAACTTTAAGGAAAGACAGTTTTAAAGAAATATCTTAAAAGAAAGATAATTTTAGGGAAATATCAAAAATTACATTTAAAGTGGGTGTGTTTAGGACTACAGTGGGGGTATGCGTTCAGGGATGGGTAATGAGGGGTCAGGATCAATTGGAGTTTCGGCATAGAAAGATGGTGCTTTAAGGCTTCAGAGATGGGTGGAGTGTAGGGGTGGTGAGGAGGTTTTAGGATTCCTGGATAAGTGATGTTTAGATGTATGAGATGTGTTTAGGTTTCAATGAAGGGTGGAGTGTAAGGGTGTTAAGGGCTTTTAGGCTTCATGGATGGGTGGTGATTCGGGCTAGTGAGTGTTTTTAAGGTTTAATTATGGGCAGCAGCTGGGTTGGTTGAGGTTCAGGATGGTGAGGGGTTTTAAGGATTTTGAGGTGGGTGGAGTTTAGATTTAAAAAGAGGTTTTAGGGTTCAGGGATGAGTAGTTTATGGTGATGAGTTCTTATGGGTCACGAATGGCTGGTGTTTAAGGGCATTGAGGGGTTTTTAGGGTTCAGAGATGGGTGGAGTTTGGGTGTACTGAGGTGTTTTCAAGGGTATGGTATGGGCGGGGTTTAGGCATTTAAAGGGTTTTTTAAGGTTTAGGAATGGGTGGGGGTAGGCTAGTGAGTGGTTTTATGGTTCAGGGATGGTGGATTTTTGGAAAGGAAGAGCTTTTAAGCTACAGGGATGAGTGTAGTTTAGGTGTGTTGAAGGGTTTTCGGGGTTGGGGATCGATGATGTTTAGGGGTTGTGAGGGGTCAGTGATGTATGCGTGTGTTTACGGGTGGTGATGGGTCAACTAATTAAAAGCATCTGAAATAATTGATTGGCAATGTAAAAGATATAAATATAAAATAATATCCCCTGAAGTAAAGCACTGAAATAAATACCTATGACAAAACTGTTTCTGAAATTAAGACTTACAACCACATTTACAAATTAAGCATTGAAAAGCCAATTTTGACCAAAAAGTCATATTATGAATTGGTTTCTATGAAAAGTTCAATGCCATTTATTTTGAAAATTTCTATTAAACCGTTTGGAATGAAATGGTTTCTCCGTATTGGTATTCCATTTAATTATTTTTCTATGAAATCACATACAACCCTATTGTCCTCTGATGTATCCGCAACAAACCACTGGAACCAAGTTTAGTGGGGGATCCCACCGCCTTCCTTTAACAGACAGCTGACCATGGCTGTGATTTAGTAGAGAGGCAGATCCATTACTTTTACAGAAAGTCATGAGCCATGCTGGAATTCTAAAGAAGCATTGCATATAAGATCAGAAGCCACAAACTAAGGGGGTCATTATGATGGCCGATTCCCCGCATACTCCGGGCCGGCGGAAGCCACCGCCGGCCCGGAGTATGCGGGAATCCGCCGAGGAGGCCTGAAAGACCCACCGCCAAATTAGGATGGCTGGTGGGTCTCACAATCTGTCCTCCACCTTTCCGCCGCGGTCGGAAGGCGACCACGGCGGAAAAGCACTAACATGGCTGGCGGTGTCTATCAGACACCGCCAGCCATATTAGGATGTAGGGAAAGTAATGCTTTTCCGCGGCGGCTTTTCCGCCATGGAAAAGCATACGTACATTCACTTTGGGGGCCCGTTGTGGGCCCCCTGGGTGAACGTTGCGTGGGGGGTGCACGCCGCTTTGTGCATGTAAATGCACTGCTTTTATTTTTTATATTGCGGCGGGTGCTGCTTCAAGCAGCACCCGCCGCAATGTAAAACATACAGGGTGTGACCGCCAGGGTGGCGGTCACATCCTAATTGCCATGGAGGGACCGCCGCTGCCCATGCGGACGGTCCCTCCTACTCAGGGCTGGCGGACGGACGCAAGTCCGTCCGCCATCCTAATCGACCCATAAATCCGTAAATCAGTATTTTGTAAATGTCATAATGCTTACATAGCAAATATAGTCCATTTTACTTAGGGTTTATACCACAGTAGCCTAACTAAGCTGCACTGCTGTTCAACTCTAACATACTCTTGCACCTGGATGGTGATAATGCCCCGCGTCATGCCCTCCCAAACTTTAGACTGACACCCCTGAAGGGAAGCCCACACAGTCTTCCAAACCATCTGCATCATTTACAGATCCATCACTATTAGCTCCCCCATTATTTTGCAAGCAAACTCACTTTCTCGGGTGGTTCTCTACACTCTTGCAACCAGGATGCCAGCAGACTAGAGGGTAAGTCGCTGAAAGCTAATGCTTGTCTTGAGACATATGTCTGGGTCTGACTTGACTTGAGGTTACCTGGGAGACTTGAGCCAAGTTGAGTAGCCTTAGCTTCTGCCTCCCCTGCAACACTCTATGCACTCATATTATTATTCGTCAAGCCCCCAGGATGCACCAGAAGAGAGGCTGGTCAGTGCAACAGGCTATGTCAATGTGCAAAAAGCCCCTGCTCTGCAGCAAAAGAAAGAGGACAGAATGTGAAAAAACTTGAAAGAGAGAGAAACAGAGATAAAAAGAAAGGGATAGAAGGATGGTAAGATAGAGTGAGCGTAAGAGAAAGGTGAGGCAGATAGCAAGATGTAGGGCAAATGAGAGAACATTTGAAACACATGTTATGCAGGCTTTGCTAATGTTTTGACTCTTGGAACAAAGCCAGACCAGTGCCTTTGCTATCCCTTGCAATTCTCAGCCTAGCCCACTTCTACTGCAGATTAAGAAATGTAAAAAATGAAAACAAGACAGCAAACCTGTTCCATCTATGCACAAAGGCTCTGTATCAATATTCCCATACCCATCAGAACCACCCCTTTACTGCTTCAATTTAAGGAACAGTTGAAGATGCACCTTTCTGGAAAACACTACATTACAATGCATCAATCATCCACAAACCAGCTACCTCTAGTTTCACTTGACTTTATGGTCATCTTTGACCTTGTACAGTGCTCCACTGCCTTTTGGCTATTTTCGGCGGGTACCGCATACATAAAAATTAAACATAGATTTAGAGAATTCCATAAAAATTTGATAAACTGTGTTGAAAAACTTTGGAGTAGTTTTGAATTGCTGACACCATGAAAAAGAAATATTAAATATACTCACTAACACCAGTTTCTTTCTTGGTCTGAAGATGTGATTATTATGACTTGGAAATAGTAGTTCTACTGCTGGGGGTGAACTAGCAATTGTTAGTTACATACACATACACACACACACACACACACCTGTGAGAGGAATCGAAATTTGCCTAGCTTACGTAACAGTAAGTTTCAATTCTATTAAGGACACGGAGGCGAGGATTATGCTATATCTTCCTTCGCTTTATTAACATTAAAACTCCACAGCAGCTCAGGAAAATACTCAAACAGTGAAAAAAATGCTTTCAATCCAAAAAAGCATTTGAAGAAACGATCTAACAGTCCAGAAAAAAACACTACTCCCAAGAGCCTCTTCTGTACTTCCAATCCACAGGCCTTCCACCATGTCTACCACAGATAGATAGCCAGTCCTCTCTTCCTCTTCTTCCTCTTTCTTCGCGCAGATTACGCATCCGCCTCACTGATCCTGTTTATTCCCCTCGTTGCCTGTCAGAAAAAACGACAGCGTAAGTGAGGTGTCACAGGAGTGGGACAGCATGACAGAGGAGCATCATGTACTGGCAACATAACATAACCGCATATAGGAAAAAACTTTACTTACTGCCATACGGGCGGGTGTGAACCACTGTGCACTCCAGGTGGGATAATCCTCGCCTCCGTGTCCTTAATAGAATTGAAACTTACCGTTACGTAAGCTAGGCAAATTTCGATTCTATGTCAGGACCGGAGGCTTCGGATTATGCTAGTTCAAAGCTTACTCACCACCAACTGGGCCAGATCCACTACTGGTTTAAAATAAAACCTTTTAAACGTTGAGTCCGAGGACCAATCTGCAGCTCACATTAAATCCTGCAAACGAGCACCCACTGCAAACGCCTTAGAAGCCATGGCCCCTCTGGCAGAGTGTGCTCCAAAAAGCTTCGTATCGATGCCTGCTTCTTGCATGACCCAACGCACCCACCTTGCAATAGTGGGGAGGAGACTGCATTGTGTGGCTTCCGCAAGGCAATCAACAATTGACGTTCGCCCGGAGGGCGGAGTTCCAAAGTTATATCCTCATAAGCTTTCAAGCATTGCACAACACACAACATAGGAGTGTCCAGAAAAGCCGGGTATGAGATAGATCGCGACGCCGACTTTGTGCGACGCCCCACAGTAAAAGTGACCCCATCCGGGGAGAAGACTCGCGCCGATATATCCAGAGCGCGCACATCAGACACACGCCTACAGGAAACCAAGCACAACAGCATGGCTAACTTAGCTGATAGCTCCTTTAGAGACAAGTAGGTGTTGGCCGGCCATGAAAGGAACAAATTCAAAACCACATTGACGTCCCAAAGGACGGAATACCGAGGCTCCGGAGGCAACGAAAGACGAATACCTCGCAGAAGTCGGCATACAAAAGGATGTTCTCCGACCGGAGAATTGTCGATCGGGTGGTGACCCGCAGAAATCGCAGATCGAATAGCATTAATCGTTCTATAGGCAAAGCCACTGGTGGCTAGTTCAGCCAAGAAACTCAAGATGGGAACAAGGCCCGCGACCAAGGGATCCAAACCCCTTCGAAGACACCAACGCATCCACTTAAGCCAAACGGATCTGTAGCGCTTCGTCGTACTATCGGCCCATGCTTTGGAGAGAAGGCCCTCAGCTGATCTCGAAAGGCCCGGGAGCGCCCAGCGTCTCCTGAGAGCCTCCAGGCCATGAGGCGGAGCGAGCTCCGCAGGATGAGAGGATGCGGTTCCTGATCCCGATTCCTCAGGAGGAGAGGAAACAGGGGGAGTAGGATTGGAAAATCCCAAGAAAGTTCCAGAAGAACCGGAAACCATACTTGAGACCTCCAAAGCGGCGTAATCAACACCAACTCCACTCCATGGCGGCGTACCTGGGCCGCCGTCCGCACCACCATGGAGAACGGGGTAAACGCAAAAGGCCTGTCCCGACTCCAATCCTGCAGAAAGGCGTCTGTGGCCTCCGCTACGGGATCCGGCCTCCAACTGAAAAACCTCGGAAGCTGGTGATCCAGGCGGGACGCAAACAGGTCCACCGAAAAAGGACCCCAAAGGTCGTGTAACCACTGGAAGACCCCTGAATCCAGTTTCCACTGACTGGCATCTCTGAGGTACCTGGAGTGCCAGTCCGCTACCTGATTGACCTGACCCGGTAGGTACTCTGCGGTCACCGCAATGTGACGAGACAGGCAGTAGTCCCAGAAATCCTTCGCCAAATTCGCCAGAGCGCGAGAGCGAGGACCCCCTAGATGGTTCACATAACGAACCGCTGAAACATTGTCCATCCTGAGTAAAACGCAGGCCTTGACCGAATCCTTGGTCCAACAACGTACCGCGAAGGAGCCCGCCAGGAGCTCCAAACAGTTGATATGCAACCGTTGTTCGTCTGAAGACCAGGTGCCGCCGGTGGAGAAATCCCCACACCGAGCGCCCCAACCGGATCTGCTGGCATCGGATTCTATGATGAGGTCTGGGACTGATCCGAAAATCGCCCGCCCATTCCATGCTTCCATGTGAGAAAGCCACCATGACATTTCCTCCTTCACCTCTTCCGTGAGGGGTATCAACTGATCGTAGCTCATTCCTCTCCGGAGGTGTTGGGCTTTGAGGCGTTGAAGCGCCCTGTAGTGTAGGGGCCCTGGAAAGATCGCTTGGATGGAGGACGACAGGAGTCCTACCACCCTGGCGACGTGTCGCAAAGACGTACTGTCCTTCGTGACCGTCTGCCGTAACAAATGTCGGATTTTTGTGATCTTCCTGGACGGGAGGCTTAGAACGGCCTCCACAGAATCCACGACGAATCCCAGAAAGGTAAGCTTCTGAGTGGGAACCAGTACCGACTTGGAGCCGTTGACGACGAACCCCAGTCGCTGAAGGAGTTGCACGGCTTGTTGCAACTGTCCGGCCAAAACCACCGGCCAAAACCACCGGACATTGTCCCATTAAAAGAATGTCGTCCAAGTAGACCAACATCCAAACTCCCTGGCCTCTCAGATACTCCACCACCGGATGCAACACTTTCGTGAAGCACCAGGGGGCCGATGAAAGGCCGAATGGAAGGGCCGTGAACTCGAACACCCTGTCTTTCCACAGGAACTGAAGGAAACGACGATGCGGCGGGTGGATAGGAATTACCAAATAAGCATCCTTGAGGTCGAGCCTCACCATCCAATCCCGCGGAAGAAGCACGTCTCGAAGGAGGTGGATACCCTCCATCTTGAAATGCCGGTAGACCAACCACCCGTTGATTTCCTTGAGATTGATCACCGGTCGCTTGCCCCCATCCGTCTTGTCCACTAGGAAGACATTGCTGACAAACCCATTGGGGTGGCGCGTTTATTGACGGATGGCTCCCTTGCGAAGCAACTCCGCGACCTCTCCGTCTATCAAAAGCGCATCGGATTCTGAAAACACAATCGGCCGTGGAAAAACCCCCTGAGTGGGGTGGTCGTAGAACTCTATGTGAAAACCACGAACGGTTTGCAAGACCCAAGCGTCGGCAGTGAGCAACTCCCACTCCTCGTAAAAGGACGCCAACCTCCCTCCTATTGGAATCTGATCCAAACAAAGGACACTCACCGGTGGTATTGTTGGGTCCGGAGTTTTTTCGGTAACCTCTGCCGCCAAAACGTTGCCCTCTGGTGGGGTAGAAATTATTGAAGTTCGCAGAGGTCTGGTATTGTCCTCTGCCGGAGCCTTGCCCTCTATTATTGGTAGTTTGGCCACGGCCGGTCGTGCGGCCCCTGCTGCAACCGGCCCCTCCAGAGAAGCGCTGATGAAAAACACGCTTGATGCTGGATTGTGCTTTGTCTAGCGAGGTAAAGGTGGACACAAACTTGCCCAGCTCCCTGATGAAAGGCTCGCCAAAGAGGCCCCCTTGGCCACCGCGCCCGCCTCCGAAAAGGCCAAGTCTCCCAATTTTGGACCCAACTTAATAAGCAAAGACCGCCTACGCTCGGATCTAGCCCTGATCTCTTGACTGGGTGAGAGTATTCTGTTTAATTCAGAGACTCTGTCCCTCACCACCCCTTGTTGTAAATATTTTTGTCCACCCTAAGCGTGGAAGGGTATGCTCAGATGTGAGTCCCTTGCTCATTGCACCATCAGGATTCAAGCAAGCCGGGCCGAAGAGGCTGAAATGCCAGAAACCGGTCCCCGGTAGCTTGTTTCCTTCCCAGTGTAAGAATTGGCTTTTGTAGTTTGGTTTGCCCTGTTCCCATCATGCACTGGGACAGGAACAGACTAATTTGCATACAGCCAGGTTCTGAAACTGGGATGGTGCAATGAGCTAAAAAACGGTGTTGGATCTAGCCCTGATCTCTTGACTGGGTGAGAGTATTCTGTTTAATTCAGAGACTCTGTCCCTCACCACCCCTTGTTGTAAATACGCTCGGTTGAGAGGGCGCAGTTGGCATTTCCCAGGAACACTATGACGCGTTGTGCCCAGTTTGACAGCACCTCCGGGGAAATGACCGTGCCATTCGCCTTCGCCTCCTCCGCCATATCGAGGATTTTTGTGGCAGGCCCGACTGCATCCAACAACTTATCCTGACATGATCGCCAGGATCGGTCAATGCCTTTGCGTGGGTCCTTCATGAATTTGGCCAGGAAGGTGACCATCTTAGCGTCTAACTCGGGGGTCATAGCCACCTTGCCGTCTAAAGTGGGCCTTGGACATTCACCCCGCAAGCAACCTCTGGCTTCTTTCTCTAATGGTTTGCGCAGGCGACCTGCAACGAACTTCGTCACAGTCTCCCCCGGTGACCAGGCCGCGGACCGCGGATGAACAATCTCATCCGGGTCCAACATGCCGGATTCATCCCGAGGAAGCTCTCCAGCTGAGCCCGAGGGGCGCCAAGAGCGCACCGACTCCCGGTCATCATCCGTGTCAGGAGAATCATATACCGGAGATGAGGGGGCGGTTCCCATGTCTACTGAGGGCTCAGGGCCCGACAGAGGTGCAGGGGGTGCAGCAGTCGCCTTAGCCAAAAAAGCGTCACGGAGACGCTCAAAGGCGCCTCTGTCCACCCCCTGCGTCCCTGAAGGGGGTCCCTCCCTGCAGGGCTTCTTTGGTGCTGGCGGTCTTTCGCCCGATGTCCCTGGGAGGTCAGTAGGTGCTCCCAAATGAGCTGACGCTAACTTAGCACATTCTTCCCCAATGCGTGCTGAGAGGCGGTCCTCCATGGGACCCACCACCTCAGTCATGCAGCGGTATATGGAACTATCCACCGCTTGGTAGAATTCATCATCCTGGAGGTAAGAGTAGGGCTCCTCCTCATAATCCCCTTCCTGGGCCATACCAATAATGTGGAAACCAAAAACCACTATACAGGGCAAAGGGGAAAAACCCAAAGACAGGAGCAACCCTGGCACTGTATGCACCCAACTGGGTGTACTGCAAAATCAATATGGGCAGACAGGATGACTGCGATTAAGTTTTGGGCCAACAGGTGTGGCAGATAGGGAGGCACCAACCCCCAGTGCTCGGACTCTCCTCACCGGGACCGAGTCCAGCCACCCCTTGAGCGCGCTAAGCCACACGTTTGTTTACCGGTGCAACAGAAAGCGCCCGAAGGCGTTAACGCGGTCTACGCCGCAATACAGACCCCTGCGGGGCGTCACAAAGGCAGGAAATACCGACCCGGTAACCGGGCGTAAGAGGGGTAGGCGAGGGCAGGCTCATCGAAAAGCACTTATCTGGCTGCGGGAGCAGCGAAGAAAGAGGAAGAAGAGGAAGAGAGGACTGGCTATCTATCTGTGGTAGACATGGTGGAAGGACTGTGGATTGGAAGTACGGAAGAGGCTCTTGGGAGTTGTGGTTTTTTCTGGACTGTTAGATCGTTTCTTCAAATGCTTTTTTAGATTGAAAGCATTTTTTTCACTGTTTGAGTATTTTCCTGAGCTGCTGTGGAGTTTTAATGTTAATAAAGCAAGGGAAGATATAGCATAATCTGAAGCCTCCGGTCCTGACATAGAATTGAAGCTTTAGAGGCATAAGGAGATGTAAACACCCTGAGTCTCCTAAGAGGTTCTTATTTTTGATTTGAACATTCTGCCCTCATGGACTGAATACTCCAATAGACTTCTAGCCCACCGTAGCAGCTGTAGTGGCATTTAAAGGCCTGCTCACTTGTTATATGCACTCGCCTTCGGTTCGGCACTATAACTCTTCAGTGGTTTCTCAACAGCCGGTATAGACTGCAATGGTGTCCTATAAGGCCATAATAATTGTTCTCTTTCGAGTTAGCTCCAGATGTATATGTATGTTATGTATACACCTATAAAAATAGCTATGGACTAGTTGGAAAGGTATTTAAGTGATTGAGAGCATAAATGACACCGAATTTGAAATCATATCCATCGGTGCTAGAAGCAGGCTGAGAAATGTGTGGAAACATCTGATTTTGTAGGACAGAAGAGCGAGCACGTAGACTGCACATGTGGAATTACAGTTATTGTTACTCTTATATTATAGTTTTTTTTTCTAATGCTCCTAAAATGTGAAACAAAGTAAAGAATTACCTGGTAGAATTACATGTATAAGTCATTAAGGTATATGTCCAAAAGGCGATCCAGAAGGTTGTGGAGAGCTTGACTCCTCAGTCAAACATTGCGTTAAGTTTTCTAGCTTTTTTGCTAATATGTTTGAGCCATCTTTACTATGCAGCTATTATGATTCAGAACCTTATTACGAGTTTGGCGGTCCAACTGCCGTAGGACCGTGTCTGCCCCGCTTGCAGCCATATTACGGGTTGACCACATGTCCGGTGGTGTGGAGGCAGTGATCTTGCAGCAGTGGTGAGTATTTTTCACAAATATATCTATGCCTGTGTGTGCATTTTGACTGCATATATGTCAGATGCACATATATGCATGATTTATGTGGAACAAGAAAGGGGTAAGTACGCACCCCAAATCCTTCCTCACTGCCACCTTGCAGCAGGCGGTTGGACCGCTGCAGACAACTCATAATACGAATGGCAGTTCAGATCCCCTGTACTGCTGTATGGCAGCTGCCTTTCACCAAATGAGAACCCGGCAGGCAGCAGTCTGCTGGCGGTCTCAGCGGTCAAGCAGCAGTTTTCGCAAAGCCGATCCGCCCAACTCCTTTTACGGTGGTCGGACCGCCACTGCCAATACGACTGTCCACTGGACCACCAAACTTGTAATAGGGTCTTCAATTGTTGACATGAAATGAGCAGCATTGAACCTATCCAAAGAGATTTAAATGGAATAGAACTTGCTATAGAATTAGATGCAGGTTAAAAAAGTAGTGCAGCAGGTTGCAGGAGTTTCATATTGCTAAAGGAATCAAGTGCACACTATTAACAGACAAATGTGCAGACTATTGTACCTTTGTTCGCAGGAGGAATTAGTCTAGATAAAGAAGTGAGTGTTTTTCTTGAAAATGGAAAGATGATTTACCTGCTGTTCAAGACCTCATGATGAGTGATCCCAGAAATGGGATGGTATTTCCTCAATACTGCTGCCCCACCTCAGCAGGGAAATATACCTGAGATACTGGTAACTTCAGAATAGAAATAAACGGCCCATTACAAATTGGACAATGAGGGTTGACTAAGAAAGGAAGATTCATCAGTGAAATCAGTAATCCTGGTAACATTCCTCAAATAATTCCTCTTATTGCTCTTGAGACCCACACAGAGATTTCAGCTTCTTTAAGGAGCAAAAATCTCTGGATGGAAGTAAACAGATTCAAGATATTTCTATAGATCCCATAATTCTGAGAAGCCTGGTAATTGCTATTACTAGCCCCATCAGAATTAAGTGACCACTCATAACAAGGGTGTTATTATGATTGTGCAAGTGCCCTCAGTTTTTGAGTGTGTCTTGAAGGCTCCAACAAGTCCACAGGCTGCACCCACATTTATGGGAGCTTCAAGGCTCTCCTTCAATGGCTAGGGAGCAGAATATACGAATCGCCTGAGATGCAGACTGTGTAACCATCTGTCCGGTGCACCAAATATTTATTTTCAAAGCTGAAGACTCAGTGGCACAGGACTCCCAAATCAAAGCTCCAGCTGACAATCTTTTGTTGTGCAACAGCACATTTGGCCCACATTGGGAGATCTGCGTAGTAAAGAAAAACTTTCTTTATGGCATAGTACATTTTATTTATATTTATTCTTTTTTGTTTTAGTAAGAAAAGTATTGAGATATAGCAAGCAAAAACTAGCCCATCAAGGTAAAAGCAAATATATTAATCAACCACAAATCAACTTCTAGGGTAATGATAATTGTATAAAACAACACTTTCCCACAATCTCAATAAAGAAACATGCGACATGTCAATCCTGCAGGGTTCTTTAAACGTTTCCATTAAAACGTGTGTTAGGCCCAAACTTCACTCTCCAAACACATTTTAGCACATACATTTGACTACAAGTCTAATTCAAAAAAGATTTTTTGAGAGTGAATTCTCCCTCTAAAATTAGGACTTTCAGAGTTTTTTTCTCCCAAAAACACTACTTGTCCAATGCACAGTTGGAAGTTTGGAAAACATCTATCCTCTAGTATCACACTTGTTTGAATTTTTACAATGCTTTAGGGACAATGTCTTGCACAATTGCCATCTGAGTCCATAATGCACTACTGCAGTGGTGTCCAGCGTAGGTCACGGTGGTCTGGATCAAAGGCAATGTTGTTTAGATAGCTAGATAAGATCATTGAATGACAAATATACACTCTTACTTGTCCTATGCTGGACACATCTATTGCTGTGTTTCAGGACAGCATGTGTAGACATTGAGTACCAGTTGCAGTTCACAGCACCAGAGGAAGGGAATACTGATTGCCAAGTCTCATAAATAAAGACTGAGTAGCATGATTCCTTGACTTGATCACAACTATTAAATCCTTGTTTTTTGATCGATTGAGGGGGTAGATGATACAAGATTTTGTGCAATGGGGAGGATTGAAATTCACTTTGTGGGGATTTATTTTGTAGATACAACAAACCAAGTTTAAGTGTGTGTGCGATGACATAAGGAAGTCGGGTATGTGTTTTTAATGAGAGGTGGTGTAAGGATGACAGATATGAGGCAGGGAATGGCAGGTACCAATATATAAACTATATTTGGTGGTTTGGAGGTACAGGAAGGCATATTTGGAAGATGGTAGGTGGCAGGTCACCACATAGGTCTCGGGACAATGATTGCCACATTGCCTGAATAGGAGGGCATGAATTCAGATCTGGGGATTTGTATGGGAGATCTTAAAATAAATGTGTCCTCCTAAACTAGAGGTGCTTGAAGATCAGTAAGCAAGACATTGTTAGTTTCTAACCTTGCCCCATCATAACCAGGAAGTATTCAGATATAGCATACAGCAAAAAGCTGAAGAGCAGTGGTAATTAAAAGCAAAAACATAATCCAATTTTGCAAAGAGGAATGAAAGTGTACCCAGGATCCATCTCAATAAGATTATACTTTTAAATATATATTTTTTTGCTTCTTATGTCGATTTCCGATTATTTCCATTTTCTAACTCATTCAACATGTAAATCCTAGAGAACAATAAACATTTAGTAGACTACATACTATATTACTCAATGTTGCCTGCTGTTTTTTTCCCAATTTCCTAGTTTAACCCTTATTAGCTCCCAATGTTCCCCCACCCTGTGAGAGGGAGATGTAGAACCACCGTCTCAACCCATAGAAGTCACAATAACATTCCCTGGCAAATCTTAAAATGTATCCATGCCAAGCGCAAAACCCAGAACCAGCCAGTAGGCAATGTGTGTGTGTGTGTGTGTGCATATATAGGGGCGGCAAGAGGAGGCAGAGGAAGGGCAAAGTCCTCGAGCTGGGCCAACCAAACCAACACCAAAAAGAAGTAATGCCTGATGATACCACAGAGACGACTAGTCTAACGGTGGTCAATTTAACAGAAAGAATCCTAACGGACTGTGAAATTGATTTATTGAGCTTGGGCCTAGCATTCTGCCCGAATAACACTCTTGAGTACACGCAGACATGCATCGACTTGTTCCGCTTCACGAGAAAACTAAAACTCCACAAATACTTCAAACTTCGTCCACATCTGAAAGATCAAGAAAGTAAAGGCTCTAGAATAACTGCTACGGACGCACTAATAGGGAAGGATATTCAAGCCCTAGAGACTCTCGAAGATCTAAGAACTGGACAGTCTCTCCAAATTGAAACTTTGGATCTTGTCCATCGAGTGGAATTCCAGGGCATAGAGCAAGAAAGGGAGGAAAGTGGATATAAACCAACTTCGGTATTCGTCCCTTAAGCCCCATGGGACGCTGTGGATGTTTTTACAGAAGACATGAACAATGACCTCATGAAATATAGAAGAGCCAATCACCAGATACAAAGCAATATCACTGAACAACAGAAACTGACTCTACAAACTCTAATGAATGAATAAAATGTCATAGTAAAACCCTCGGACAAAGGAGGTAACTTAGTATTGATGAGCAGGGAATACTAAAGGGGTGAAGCATTAAGACAACTGTCGGATGACAAATTTTACATCAAATGCAGCAATGAACTCTATCAACAAAGCATAAGAGACTATGACATCTTGATACGGAGGTGGTATGATATTCAAATGCTCAGTAGAGATGAACATTTATTTCTACGAAACACTCAACCTCTGACCCCGACTTTCTATCACCTTCCAAAACTCCACAAAGACAGTAAGCGTCCTCCGGGCCGCCCCATTGTCTCATCTATAGGTAGTCTTACAGAGAACATGTCCCGACTAATAGATAAGATCCTATTTCCTCTAGTGATGAACTTAAAGTCTTATGTCCAAGACACTAAGGATTTTTTGAATAAAGTTCAAGACATAAGATGGGAATCAGACTACCTTTTAATAGTATTGGACATTGCCAGCTTATATACTAACATAGAGCATGGTCACGGCCTACAAGCATTGCAACACTTTCTAAATGTTTGCCAAATGAGATTCGCGAAACATAACACCATGATTTTGGAATTTGTAGAATTTTGCCTTAATAACAATATCTTCTTGTTTGAAGAACAACTATACAAACAAGTGTCTGGGACGGCGATGGGCACATGCTTCGCCCCCAGCTACGCAAACTTGTTTGTGGGCTGGTGGGAGGAGCAGGTGCCCAGGAGCTGCTTGGTGGGGCAGGAGAGAGGTGAAACAATATGCTGGCACCGCTATATTGATGATCTTTTCGTCATATGGCGAGGCTCCAAAGATATAGCAGAAGCCTACATTAAGTTACTCAATGACAATGAGTACAACTTACATTTCTCAGGGACAATTAGTCCGGTGGAAGCGGAGTACTTGGACCTGAGGGTGTTCGTTGAAGGGGGCCAGCTACATACTGCTCTCTACAGGAAAGAAACTGCTGGCAACTCTACACTCTTTGCCAGCAGCAGTCACCCACCCAAGCTAGTCAGGAGCATTCCATATGGAGAGCTGTTAAGGCTCCGCAGAAATAGTTCTAGAGATCAAGACTTTGAAGCGGCAGCTGCAGAATGCCTGACTAGGTTTGTAGCGAGAGGATATGGCGAAGTGCTGCTGCAAGACACATTAAGGAGGGTGAGACTGATCCCTAGAAGCACACTGTTAACATCTAAGTCTTCTAAGGGACAACGAGGGAAAAACAGAAAACAGGTGAAGGAAAATTTAGAAAGATGACCCCCTTCTCGTCTGGAGCAAAGGATTTCAGAGCCATGTTACAAAAAACTGCCACATTCTCCAAACGGACAGTGTGCTCAGCAAAGATCTGCCTGCGCACCCATTGGTGACATTTAGTAAAGCCAGATCACTGGGGGACCTGCTAGTTACCAGCCATCTTGAGAAACCGATACCAAAGAATAACACACTCAAAGAAATGAAGGGGTTTTATCCTTGCGGGCGATGCAAGGCCTGCTCAGGTAGCAAGCGGGTTCTGTCATTTGATATACCGGACACAGGCAGGACGATGCACATAAAGAAGTTCATCACCTGTAGCACCCCTTTTGCAATTTACTGCTTGTTGTGCCCATGTGGCCTTCGCTACATCGGCAGTACCATTAACCAGCTGAAACTGCAAATTTTAGAACATCTGAGGGCCATCGACAAGGCTGATCCATCGTATCCGGTGGCCCGACACTTCACAGAGGCACACAACAGAGACCGAAGTAAGTTACAGTACTTCGGTCTAGACACTATCCAACCGAGTGTAAGGGGTGGAGATAGACTAAGACGACTACGAAGACTTGAGTCTAGGTATATCATCGACCTATCTACTAAACACCCGAGGGGTCTAAATAGCGGGGAAGAAATGGCTTCCCATTTGGGCAAATAGTGTTGGGCTGTGATATACGTGAACTGTTGAATATGCTTAATCATGATTGTGTATTGTGTTTAGCAGCAGACACATACATTCTTGAATGTATATATTATCGCAATTGAGGACAATGAGATACACAATTGTATATTTGTATTTGGGAATTTGGAGAGTTTGTGGACATCAAGTATATTTGTGGGGATCAAGTATATGCCAAACCCCACTACGTAATCTGGACAAACAGCGCTTAGAGACCCCGGTGGTTATAACGCGCTATACAAGTTAAATAAATAAATAAACATGAGTCACTCGACACTGTATGAATTAACTTGAATAAGTGCAATTTACTGTAATTCTTTTGGATGCTTTCAGCCGAGCTGATTTTTGAAGTTCCATTTAGTTTTCTTGAGAAATCTCTAGTATTCTTGAATATATAGAATATGCATTAGATGGCCTATTTTACTACAGCCATTATTAGTACTAAATTGAACTTTTATAGATTCTGAATTTTGATCTTTACTCTTTTCTGTCTCAGTGTATACTGAAAAGTAATATCTACATGGGCTATAGTTGAACATGGGACATAAGCCGATCTACGGCTTAATGAGAATGTTAATGTATTGCATTATGATATAATTATACCCTCTGACGCGGGGCTGCCACCTATTTGTAGGTATAACAAGTGCTGTACAGCTTATGTACTGATACAAAATTGTGTATGAACACTGTTACAAGATGGCGCCCACAGCGTCTTCGAGGGGTTAATGTCCTATGTTTATGGCCATGCTAAAATGTGATGTAGAAAAAATGTTATTAACATGCCTGATACTGAGTGCTTTACACACTGACAAAGGCAGCACGCCGAAACGTGTCTGTGTAGCTCCTGCATGAAATAAAAATATGTGGACACCCATACCCTCTTGAGTGCTGCTACTTTTTCCCTGAGGAACGAAAGGGAAACTTTGAGCGCAATATATATATATATATATATATATATATATATATATATATATATATATATATATATTTTTTTATTTTATTTTTTTTTTTTTTCACTGAAAAAACCATAGGTTTCACACCAGTTATAGTTACCTGGAAATTTTACTGACATAAAACCATTGAAATTCCCACGTTATAGTTAGTTGGACTCACTATAACTTGCGCGTGTAATGCACTGCTGATGACATCACATATTACATCACTCATGACATGGTCAGTGACATCACTCATTACATCACTGATGACACCATCCAGTGAATGTGTGCCTTTCTGAAAAATAAATATGTTTTATATATGTACATGTAAAAGTCGATGGAAGAATGAATGTTTAAATAAGTGTCTTAATGGATGTTTTTTTTTTAAATGATTGGTTAACTGGCTTATTAAGTGTATCATAGTGAATACATATATTAGCGAGTATTGTTTCAATATTTGAATGTTTGTATCAGTGTTTCACTTTGTAAATAAGTGGGTGCATGGGTTGGTGAGTAGCTACATGTGTGTTTCTATGGCTTATTAGATGTTTTTTTTAGTATCAGTATAAATGTCTGTATGATTTGGTGGGGGTGTTACTTAGCACACTGATGCATCAATGACTGACTCACTGTTTGTATGTGTTTTGAAGACAGTATATGTGCCAGACTGTATGGGTGAGTGAGTGTGTATATGTATGTGTTAGTAAGTGAATGACTGTCTCACTACTGTCTTTATCAGTAACTACATATGTTTTAATCTAGTATATGTGAGTATTGGTGTATATAAGTGAGTATATGTGAGAGTGAGAGATTGAAAGAGTTCTTGTTTTAATAAGTATGTGTTTCTATAAGTGATTGTTTAATAGAGTAAGTATGTGTAAGTTTCTTTAGAAGTAAGGTGGTAGTGTATGTATAGCTGTATATGCAAATAAATGGATGTTCAATAGTTTATTTGCATGTGTGAGTATGTGTGTGAGCAACTTTTGGAAGACTATCAGTGTGTTAACGGATGTATAGGTGTCTCACTACATATGATGAGTGAGTATATGTATGAGTGACTATATAGAAGTGTTGGTGAATGAGTGGATGTGTATATAAATGGTGGAATTACTGAATTGGTTGTTGTAACTGGTATAGGTATGTCCACTTTTTTTAAAATGTTAGTTTTTTTTTTCAATATGTGTTTCAAGGGTTACTTTACAGCGAAAAGAGGTCAGTCTCTCTGTCACAAAGATGGTGTCATCAGTGATGTCATGAGTGATGTCACTGACCATGTCATGAGTGATGTAATATGTGATGTCATCAGCAGTGCATTACACGCGCAAGTTATAGTGAGTCCAACTAACTATAACGTGGGAATTTCAATGGTTTTATGTCAGTAAAATTTCCAGGTAACTATAACTGGTGTGAAACCTATGGTTTTTTCAGTGAATTTCATAGGTTTTTTAAATGCTAATTCCTAACTATAACTGGTGTGAAACCTATGGTTTTTTCAGT
Source organism: Lissotriton vulgaris (assembly GCF_964263255.1). Lineage (NCBI taxonomy): Eukaryota > Metazoa > Chordata > Amphibia > Caudata > Salamandridae > Lissotriton > Lissotriton vulgaris. The sequence goes on from NC_141685.1 coordinate 1,478,970,439, forward strand.
GAATTTCAAAGGTTTTTTTAAATGCTAATTGCTAACTATATATAGGGCCTCAAACCTATTTTTTTTCAGTGAATTTCAAATTTCAAATCTCTATAGGTATGAAATGTAATATTTTTATAACGAATTTTATATTTTATAATTATGTAATATATATATATATTTTTTTATTTGTTTGCCCCGGTGCGCTCCCGGGGCGCGTACCGATGCGCTCACCGGTAAGCGCAGTGCAACGGCGCGCCCCGGGGCGCTTACCGGTGAGCGTCCCGTTAGCGCTATTGCCGCGAACGAAAACAACATTGTGACGTATCGTGTAGCTGCGTGATGCGTCATATGACGCACAGCGTAAGCGCACCCGGAAGCACGCATGCGCATACGATCGCAAAACGTTCTGACGCGCTTACGCTACGCGACCCGGAGCGCACCCCGCGGCGCACCCCGCGGCGCGCTCCGGGTCGCGTAGCGTAAGCGCGTCGGGTCATGTGACCTGAAAATAACACTTTTCATTGGTTCACAACACTTTTGGTTTCAAAATGATGAAAGCCCTGCTCATGTGACTTGAAAATAACACTTCTCATTGGTCCAGAACAGTTTTTTTTTTCCAATTGATGAAAGCCCCCTCCTTTTTTCTTTATTCTGACTTTGTCCTTTGACTGAGGAAGACCTGTTTGGAGATCTGTCTCTAATATATTCTAATTAAAAATGGCTACAGTAGCAGCAGCAGCTGGAGCATCTGCCCCACCACCACCACCATCAAAAAGACCACCAGAAGATCACATTGGTGGTCAAGAAGAAGAGGAGGAGGAGGAGGAAGAGGAGGGAGGCTCAAGGCAGTTCCTGTAAGAAGTTCATCAACCCTACAAACCAAAAGAGCACTTCGTATGGCAGTTCTACAAAATCCCAAGGGGTTTCAAAAAAGTCAACGCTGCGAAGGTGACTTGTTTGATTTGTGATGCTGAGCTGTCCAGGGGGAACCCTAACAAAATATATTCCTTCGGGAATCATACCATGATTCGGCACATGATCCGTTGGCACCCAATCAACTATTCTGCTGCAGAGGTAACGGGCCTCTGCAGTAAGCTACCCCCATCATCATCTAGACCCTCAACATCAAAAGAACCAACTCCATCGGGTTCAGAGGCAACAGAGATAATGCCTATCATACAACCCAAATTTAACGATTTTAAAATCATGTGCAAATATTGTGGTAAGTTAATTTGCTATGGTGAGCAAAGTGTTAAACTTATCATCTGTGCTGGGGATAACCATAAGTGCCCGAAAAAATCCTAATTTGTTGCAGAATGTTTTTTGCTCCAGTTGAGCCATTTACAATTCCCTGTTTTTTGTTTCTCCCCCAAGAAAATACAAAAAAAATATAAAACTGTTCAGAAAAGCCATAAAAAGTAAAAAAAATTCAAAAAAACAATAAAAAAAATATAAAACAACAAAAAGAAAAAAAAACAGTTCTTTTCAGAACTACCTCCCATTTATATGAAATGACTTAAATTTTTAAACTCTGCCATTCTCTTTTCTCCCCGGTGCGCTCCCCGGTGTGCTCCCCGGTGCGCGTACCGGGCGCTCCCCCCGCGCAAATCGAAAAAAAAATATTATTTTTTTTTGCCCCGCGGGGCCCTTTTATAGCCCCCACATGAAACCTAGGGGGTCAGGGGGTCTACTCTGCCCCTGTGATCGTGGGGGTGTCGCGGGCCGGAAAATCAGGCAAGGAGGCCGAATGTAGTGGGCTATAGTTGGTTTTTATTGGTACGAGAGTCAACAGACAGGATGGTAAAGGTAGTCCGGCAAGATGGGATGGTTCTTCCTGGTCGACGGTCGTCTGCTTGCAGGGTCCCGGGATGTTCTTCGTCTCCGTTGCTGGGGAGTTACCTCGGAGGGCAATAAGAGAAAGAAGGGACCGTTAGACCGAACCGGGTCTCAAAACGTATGCTGACACCGACACCGGGACGTGCGTGGGAAGAAAAGGAAGGACTAGTGAGGGGGGGGTTCTATGGGGAAGAGGAACGTACCGAAAGATAGGGAAGTAGGTCAGAGAAAAGAGTGTTAGGGTGACGGTGACGGGAAGAGGGGCGTTGCAAGGTGAAGTGCTTTACAATAATCACAGTGCAGTTAACGTGCGACAAGTGCCTAAAGGTGAGAGAACTATACAATATATACACAGAGCACCTAGCGTGCTCACGGGGAGGTTTACGCTACTCACGCGGTCCGCCGTAGCTCTCCAGTGAGCCATGGCCGCTCTTCAGCCTCCTCCTCAAGGGCTCCACCAGTCCTCCGTCCACTCGTCTTCTTCGGCTTGCTCTTCCTCTCGCTCTCCAACACCAGTCTGAGTATCCTGCCACAATGCTCCGACCTCGTCCTCACAGTGGCGTTCGCTTTTCACTGGTGCTGTCGCTGCCTCCTGGGTGGGACTTCCGAGTTCACGGTGACGTACTTCCGGTGCCTGAGGCCCGGGGATAGGTTCCTGGAACAGAGAGAGGGGCGGGGCACTGTGGGTCATGCTGTTCGCTCTGACACTGTTACGGACCCGAGGGGATTGTCTAAAAGTGCGTAAATGGGAAGTCCTTGACAACGGTAAGGTTTCAGGGGGGCATAGTCCAGGCGGGGGTGAAACAGGGACCGGGTCACATTCCCTTCCCCTGGCTGTCTTTCTTGTACAGGTGGGAGAACTGGGGTATCGGGACAAAAAGTCTGCGTTGCCTTGTTCAGATCCTTTTCGGTGGCGTGTCTGAAACCGAAAGGGTTGGAGAGACAGGAACCATCGGAGGACCCGGTCGTTATGCCCCTTATTCCGGGCCATCCATTCCAAGGGGGCATGGTCGGTGTAAATGGTGAAGTCCCTACCCTCTAGGTAGTATCTCAGGCTTTCGATAGCCCACTTGATTGCGAGGGCTTCTTTCTCTACAACAGCATAGTTCAGTTCCCTAGGAAAGAGTTTTCGACTGAGAGACAATATTGGCTTTTCGTTTCCTTGTGAATCAATTTGCGAGAGGACTGCTCCTAAACCCTGATCAGACGCATCTGTTTGGAGTACAAAAGGCCGGGAATAATCAGGGCTTACCAGAACAGGACTGGAGGTCAGGGCGTCTTTCAGGTCGTTAAATGCCTGCCATACAAGGGGACTGGGGTGGTTTAGGGCTAGCTCGGTGTGTGTAGCCTTTTTTAACAGATCTGTAAGAGGGGCAGCCCTTTGAGAGAAGTTGGGGACGAATCTCCTATAATAACCTAGGAGCCCTAGAAAAGCCCGGAGATCCTTCTTTGTCCGGGGAAACGGGAGAGTCTCAATGGCTTTGGTTTTGGATTCCTGGGGTCTGATCAGTCCCTCACCCAAAAGAAAACCGAGGTATTGGACGGTTTGGGCGGCCAGGGTGGTTTTGGCAGGATTGATGGAAAACCCAAAGGAGCCCAAGGAAGAGACAACCTCATGCAAGTGGACGAGGTGTTGTTCCCAGTTATCGCTGTAGATGACTATATCATCCAAATAGGCCCCTGCATATGCTGTGTGGGGACGTAGTACCTGATTCATGGCCCGCTGGAAGGTGGCAGGGGCACCGTGTAACCCAAAGGGCATGACAATGAATTGGAACAAACCCTCCGGGGTAGAGAAAGCGGTCTTCTTCTTATCCTGCTCTCGGAGGGGGATCTGCCAATAACCCTTGCAGAGATCAAGGGTTGAAATATATTTGGCCTTCCCTATCCTTTCGACCATTTCGTCGACTCGGGGTAGAGGATATGTATCGAATCGGGAGACCTTGTTTACCTCCCGGAAGTCTATACAAAACCGGACAGAGCCGTCGGGTTTCGGCACCAGGACTATCGGGGAGTTCCACTCACTGACCGAAGGCTCAATGATTCCCATCTTTAACATGTCCTCGGTCTCCCTCTTTATAACTGCTCTGCGTGCCTCAGGGACTCGATAGGGACGCAGTCTAACCACCTTCCCGGGTTCTGTCTCAATCGAGTGTTCGGTGACGGTAGTACGTCCCGGACAAGAAGAAAAGACCTTCATTACAGGGGTCAGGGCTGCTTGGAGGGCTTGGACCTGTACTGGAGTTAAAGCAGGGTCCAGGCAGGGGTCGAACGGAAAGGAAAAAGGGGGCCTACTTCCCATTAGAACAGGACGGGGTCCCTCCCACTTTTTAAAATGATTTACATGATAGATCTGGGACGTGCCTCTTGTGGGGTCGAGTTCTATCTCATAGGTTACGGGGGTGACCTGTCGTTGAATGGTATAGGGCCCTTGCCACTGGCCCAAGAGTTTTTGGTCCGAGGAGGGCATCATCAAGAGGACCAGGTCGCCCACGGCGAATACCCTGGCCTTAGTACCTTTGTCATATTGTTTCTTCTGTGTGTTTTGGGCCTTTTCCATATTCTGTTTCACTATCTCTCTTATCTCAGCTAAATGGGTCTTTAGATTGTTGATGTACTCTGGCAAAGGGCGGGTGCGGTCAGGCTCGGCTTCCCAGGCTTCCTGGGCCATATCCAGTAAGGTGCGCGGGGGTCTCCCATACAGCAGTTCATACGGGGAGTAGCCCGTACTGCTCTGGGGCTTACATCTTATGGCAAATAGGGCCAAAGGTAGGATTTCCTCCCACCGTTTGGCCTCCAGGCCTAACAGTTTTTTCAGTGTCTGTTTCAACGTTGCGTTATAACGTTCGACTAGACCATCCATCTGGGGATGGTAGGCCGAAGTTCGGATTTGCTTTATTCCTAGTGTAGAGCAGACTTGTTTAAGTAGGGAGGAAACGAATGGGGTGCCCTGATCCGTGAGGATTTCCCGGGGAAAGCCTACTCTGGAAAAAAGTGTGATTAGCGCCTTGGCAATGTTCTGCGCTGTGGGTTGGCGTAATGGAAAGGCCTCAGGGAAGCGGGTAGCATAGTCTACTATGACAAGGGCGTAACGGCAACCTGTTCGGGAAGGTAACAGGGGCCCTATTATGTCCATCCCCACCCTAGTGAATGGGACATCAATGAGAGGAAGAGGTTGTAGTGGTACCTTAGGGGGTCGGTATCGGCTGTTTTTCTGGCAGACAACGCATTCGCGACAGTAAGTTTTGATGTGCTGATGGACCCCGGGCCAGTAGAATTTATCAAGGACAGTCTGGCTCGTTTTTTCGTCCCCAAAATGACCCCCTAACAGGTGACTATGTGCCAGAAAGAGGACCTTATCCTGGAAGGGACCGGGAATCAATAGTTGGGCGGATTGTAAGGGGCCTCCCTTTCGGTATAACAACCCCCGCTTCTTAAAAAAATAAGGACCTACTTGTGTGGGGTCTTCCTGTTCTAAGGCCCTTCCCCATGCTTCTTGCAGGAGCGGGTCCTCCTGTTGGGCGGCACGGAACTCTTGGTCGGTTTGCCAGGGTGAGTCATCCACATTCACTGGATAGGCAAAGGAAGGGTGTTTCTTCTCCTGTCTCTTTTGGTTCTTTGATTTGTGAGGTTTCGGTTCTTTGGAAGGAGAGGATGGACCCTGAGGGTAAGGGGCTTCTTTCCACCATTGGGACAGGGAGTCCGTAGTGTCCTGGAGAAGGGTCGGGAGTCCGGGATAATCGCTACCTAATATAGCTTGTTCGGGCAACGCCGGTACCAGACCGACCGTGAGGTGGGTTCCCGGGTCCCCGGGATGTTGTACCCAGACTTGTGTGGTGGGGTAGCGTTTAGTATCGCCATGTACACACTGTATAGCCACTGTTCCGGTTGTTGATCCGTGGGGGAGAACCAAGTCTTGCGGACGAAGGACGCTTTGTCGGCCCCCGGTATCTGCGAGGGCCAGCATCTCCTGTCCTTCAATGGACACGGGGCAGTGAAACGGAGGAGGAGTGTCCCTTGGCGTGTTGCAAACATAGTTCCGAACCAGTCCGATTTCCATGGGGACCTCCTTCTGAGGACACATGCGGGCTATGTGTCCAAAATTCCCACAATGGTAGCACTGGGGTCCGGGATTGGGGGGACGATACAGGACAGGAGAATGTAAGAGAGGAGGAGGTTCAGGTCTTCGAGAGGGCAATGGGCGGGTTGGACGGCTGGCTGTGGGGTTGTGTGGTCGGTGCGGGTTTTCCTCCTTACCGCGTTGCAGCTCCTGAGCACGGCCATAGGCACAGGCTATTTCTACTGCGGTTTCCAAAGTCAGCCTAGTATGTTGCCGGACCCATCTCTGAGTGGCGGGATGTAAAGAGGTCAAAAACTGTTCAAGATAGATTTTCTCTAATATTTCGTCTTTTGTAGAGTTTTCCGGTCTAAGCCACCGGTTGGCGAGGTCCTTGATGCGGAAGGATAGAGCGCGCGGATTTTCTTGCGGCCCTACCTTAGCTTGTCTAAGCTTCACTCTGTACGTGTCGTCGTCCACCCCCAAGCGCTCTAAGATGCATTTCTTTATGTCGGCATAGGGGTTGTTGCCTTGGATGTTGGCTTGCTGATAGGCCGCCTGTAGGTCTCCGGTGAGGAGGGGACCCAGATATTGGCCCCACCGATCCACGGGCCAGTTTGCCGCTTGTGCCAACCTCTCAAAGTTTGTAAAGAAGTAGTCCGGGTCTTCCCCCGGGACATACTTTTGCAAAACCACGGAGGGGAGAGAAGCCATGGCTCGTGGTTGACCTAAGACGTCAGTCAGTTTGCCCATGGCTTGGTCATGTGCGGTTCCTTGGCCCTTCAAGACATCATGTAGCTGCCCTCTGTCGTCCTCGGCGGTTTTCATAAACTGCTCCATAAGCTTCCCCAGCTGTTCTTGGGAGTCGGCCATTCTTTTCATAACGGCCTCCATGCTTCCAGCTGATCCCACTTCTGACACCAAATGTGATCGTGGGGGTGTCGCGGGCCGGAAAATCAGGCAAGGAGGCCGAATGTAGTGGGCTATAGTTGGTTTTTATTGGTACGAGAGTCAACAGACAGGATGGTAAAGGTAGTCCGGCAAGATGGGATGGTTCTTCCTGGTCGACGGTCGTCTGCTTGCAGGGTCCCGGGATGTTCTTCGTCTCCGTTGCTGGGGAGTTACCTAGGAGGGCAATAAGAGAAAGAAGGGACCGTTAGACCGAACCGGGTCTCAAAACGTATGCTGACACCGACACCGGGACGTGCGTGGGAAGAAAAGGAAGGACTAGTGAGGGGGGGGTTCTATGGGGAAGAGGAACGTACCGAAAGATAGGGAAGTAGGTCAGAGAAAAGAGTGTTAGGGTGACGGTGACGAGAAGAGGGGCGTTGCAAGGTGAAGTGCTTTACAATAATCACAGTGCAGTTAACGTGCGACAAGTGCCTAAAGGTGAGAGAACTATACAATATATACACAGAGCACCTAGCGTGCTCACGGGGAGGTTTACGCTACTCACGCGGTCCGCCGTAGCTCTCCAGTGAGCCACGGCCGCTCTTCAGCCACCTCCTCAAGGGCTCCACCAGTCCTCCGTCCACTCGTCTTCTTCGGCTTGCTCTTCCTCTCGCTCTCCAACACCAGTCTGAGTATCCTGCCACAATGCTCCGACCTCGTCCTCACAGTGGCGTTCGCTTTTCACTGGTGCTGTCGCTGCCTCCTGGGTGGGACTTCCGAGTTCACGGTGACGTACTTCCGGTGCCTGAGGCCCGGGGATAGGTTCCTGGAACAGAGAGAGGGGCGGGGCACTGTGGGTCATGCTGTTCGCTCTGACACTGTTACGGACCCGAGGGGATTGTCTAAAAGTGCGTAAATGGGAAGTCCTTGACAACTGTAAGGTGTCAGGGGGGCATAGTCCAGGCGGGGGTGAAACAGGGACCGGGTCACAGCCCCCTAATGTTCTTTTCCCCCTTTGTTTTGGCCACCTCTTGTGTCTCGATCCTACCGAGACACAAGATGGCGGCCGCTCCGGACCGTTTGGAATGTTTACCGACACCCGAGAGCCAATCAGCTTTCCGTGCGCAAGTGTATATCTATATATATATATATATATATATATATATATTAATTACCCTTACCCCATGCCCCTACCCGCCCCTAAACCCTAGAAATACTTTTACTACCCTATGCCTCTAACCTCCCCTAAAAATATTCTTATCACCCAATACCCTTCCTCACCCCTAAACCCTAAAAATACTCTTACAGCCTAATTCCCTCACCCACCACTAAATACTAAAAATACACTGACAGCCTACTACACTTACCCACTTTAAACCTTAAAGCACCCTTATAACCCAATACCTTTACCCACCCCTAAATCCTAAAAAAATATTTCCACCCCATGACCCAATGCACCACTAAATCCCAAATTTTCTCTTACCACCCTATACCCCTAACTACCCTTTAACACTAAAACACCCTTACAATCCAATAGACTTATCACCCCTAAGCCTCCTTATCACCCCATACCCATACCCACACTAAACCTATATTTATATATATATCTCTGGGGCTAGGTCACAAACTATTGCATGCACTAGTGTGGGCAGGGAAACCTGTATTTGCTCTCACTTGCTGAGAGTATTTTCAAAATTCCTACCAAGTGGGAGAAAACACAAAGGGTCTGATCATGAAGTTGTTGGTGTGGGAGCGGGACGGAATGCCCTATTCCACTCCCACACCACCAAAATCGACTGCCTGTTGCCGGCTATGTTAGGAGTTTTCTCCTGGTCTCACGGGTGGTCCTTTAGTGTTCCCACGGCAGTGCCTTTACAAAGGCACCGCAATGGGAACGTCAAAGACCATTCCTGCACAGCATGGACTGTGAACTCCATGCGGCACAGGAAAGGGAGTGCATGCATACAGGGGGGCAGATCATGTGCTCCCCTGCAAGCATCTAATGGGCCATGAGGCACCAGGGGGCCAAGAAGTTCCCCCATTGTTTCCCCACCACCACCCTAACAAATGTGGTCTCACCGCAGTGGTTAGGGTCACAGTGAGAAAACTTGTAATATGCTTGGCAGTCCCACAGTGTCACCACCAAGCATATTGCTGCCCCAAGTCTGCTGCGCCAGTGACTGGGATCGCAAATACCTGGCAGCTGCGGCAGTCCACTCACAGTCCGTCGCCATACTCATCGGCAGTTAGACCATGGCTGCGGCAGTCCCCGACCCCCACCGCACCTCACCACAGGTCCAGTGTTATGATGGACCGCTGAAGTCGTAATAAGGTCCAAAGTCTGCTCCCAGTGGGCAGGAGCTTTGAAAATGCTCTTGCAAGCTGGGAGCAAACTTTTGATATATTTCCCTGCCCACACTGATTCAAGCAGGGTCACAGCCAAAGACCATGTGCAGTGTGGGGTTGACTGCCTTTAGGAGGGTTGGCTACAGTGGTATGCGTGCTGTCTCAACACGCCCTGCTTAAGAACCACCCTACTTCAAGTCAATGAGACTTGACCACTGTGCACTTTAATTCAATACAACTGTAATGTGTTTTTCAAAACGGTCATTAAATATATTGTCCTAATTTTTTAAGGTGTATATCATTCGGAACAATTAGGACAATATATTTAATGACCGTTTTGACAAACGCATTGCAGTTTCATTGAGTTAAAGTGCACAGTGGTCAAGTCTCATTGACTTGAAGTAGGGTGGTAGACTAATTAGTGAATCATGCCTTTATTGATTCCGTATTTTCTCATTGTCGTGTAGTAATGGGGGGCATATGGATTTTAAGGATTACCGCCTGTGAAACATGATCAAGCATATAAAAGGGTGGGTATTTTAGACAGCATATGTACCGTTTATTCAAATCAGGAAAGTCTATTGTAGAACTTACATTCCTCTTTGTTTTATTTGAGTTACTGCACTCCGCTTGGCTTACTCAACTCATGAAAGAGAGTCACAACCTTTCTAGAATTGCTAGGAAGACACAGCCTTGGTATATTGTTTTACAGGTACTGATTAAGGTATAGAATAGTTGACATATATATTGATATACATTATTTGTCTTGCTTGTTGTAATTGTATGTTTTCTCCACAGTTTTCCCTCCCGCTGTCCCCATCCTTTCCTTCCCTCACTTGATCAGATCAAGATTCTGTGCTATAAGAGCATTCAAAATTGAGACGATCAAGAGGTGAACCCCTTGTTTGCATCCAACCAACACCGAGGTACCATCCGATCTACTTGTGAAGCTATCAGAGCTGACATATAGCTAGGTGAATTTGTCAAGGTCAACATTAATGTTTTGAACTCAAAAAACATATACATTCACCAGTTATATTTTGCAGAGATAACTATAACTTGCACCCCTGTCATCCCCTGCCTATGACCTCACATATCACATCAGTCATGGCATGTTCTATGACATCATTTATGACATCACTGATGGGAGTTCAAATTGCATCATTGATGCCATCACTGATGACAGCATCCAATGTATGTGTTAGTTTGTTTTATAGTTTACTTAGTTGCATATAACTACCTAATTTTGTACAGCTTGTGTCCAACTAATCATTTTGTACGAAACCCATGTGCTCCTAATGCACCATAGGTATATATATGTATTGAACCTGTCATAAGTCTTTGTACTGAAGAGAAAGTTTGTGTGTAAGTTGACTGGTGTTTATTATGATCCACACAATTGTTTTGGTACCAAAGAAAAACGTTTCCTGCAGGGCAAAGATTCTACATACCACATACTAAGGGGTCAATTACGATGCTGTTCGGGAAGGCTCCAAATCAGATTCGGGTTTGCCGGATTCGGAAGCCTTGTTTCCGACCGATTCGGAAACCTTCCTGAACGACCGATTACAATATTCGCACTTTCTTACTTGGTTCCAATTCTGAACCAGACAGCATTCGGAAAGTCCAAGTTGTTCGGAGCCAAATCGTGTGTGTCTATGGGCTGGGTTTCCAAACAACTCGGAAGCTTTCCGACCAAGCGATTACGATATCAGATTCAGAAAGCCCTTCTGAATCAGTTGTTCTGAATCGGACCAGCTGCCGGAATCTGACTTTGGGGGCCCGTAGCAGGCCCCCCTTCACCCCAGGGCCTTCCAAATCAGTCTCCTGGGGACCCCCCTTTCTAACCATGCACAGTGGGGCAGGCACCATGGGGTGCCCGTGACAGAGTGCACGTTTTTCCCCAGCCACCCCTTTCTTCAAAGGTAGCCTGTGTATTCGGTTGGAACACAGGCTCTCATTGTTGTCAATGGAAGTCCGACCGAATCATATCTTGGACCATCTGGCTGCATCGAAATCGGTCGGGCAGACTCACAGGATCCAATTCGGTCGGAAACCATTCCGAGACCGATTTGGCATCGTAATCGACCCCTAAGTATTGTAAGCAGCCTTGGGTTATTAGACATAATCATCTCAGCATTACAATTTCTACTTTATATAGAAGACTGTGTGTATCAGGTACCAACATTTGTTCATGTGTTTTTTTTGCTTCAGACAATGGGATATCTAGAGTTTTTACCACAGCATGAAGGCTGCAGGCAGTATGATCTTTAACACCTTCAGACCTTAGTTATTTTAAGTGAATAGTCACTCTTCAAGATTTAGTTTTGCATAGAGTGTACACTGTTCTTAGTAGATACTTTTTTATTCTCAGCTGTGTATTTCACTGTCTGCAAACAGTGTGGTACAGAGTAAACTTTCTCCATAGGGTAATCAGTGTTAACACCACCTAGTCTTTTACTTATATCCACTCTATGTAGATTTAGTGTCTGTCAGGGGTTTATACAGGCAAAGACTGTCCGTAGTAGGGCATTAGTTATGTAACAGTGCTTCAGAATTCTAGAGGAACTTGGTTTCCCTGAACAGTTGTATACAGATTGAACACTGTGTGCAGGATCGGTTATCCTTTAATCTGTGGTATTTAATTAACATATATATATATATATATTTATATCAAACACAGTTTGCCCCATTCAAAGCGCACTCTGACAGCCGTTGTAATGCTGTTGTTCCGTAGTGAAGCTCTGAAAAGTTCAAAACCTCCGGTTCCACACACAATTCTCTGGTGGTGGTGCTGGCTTTCACGGCTGGGCTACCGTTAAATATCAGCAAACAGCATTTAGCATTTAGGGTAGATTTCCTTCGCCTTACGCGTTTCAAGCGTCATCGCTCTTCATCACAGGCTTTTGCATTTTTATATTTCTGCCGGAATGGCAGACATATAAAAATGCAAACCGCACTTTTCATTGAGAGGCCCACTCCAGGGCTTTTAAAATAACTTAATACTGCAATGGTTTTGGCACACAACCCACTGGAGGGTAAAAATTGTTTTACAATGGACTACGAACTCCAGCATGCTTTAGGAGATTGGCACACTAGAGAAACCCACCGGAGGGCAATCATCCAATTAGTATGCAGAGGAGAGTGAAGCCCCGACGTGCTGCCAGGACTATGCAGAAAAGCCTGTGATCAAGAGCGATGATGCTTGAAACGCGTAAGGCGTAAGGCGAAGGAAATCTACCCTAAATGCTAAATGCTGTTTGCTGTAAATAAAAGACTCTGCTGAGTTATACAATGCCTTGAGAGTGCGCTTTTAATGAGGGGCAAACTTTGTATGATATATATATATATATATATATATATATATATATATATATATATATATATATATATATATATATATATATATTCATTCAAATAACACACACATATGCTCATATGCTCACCTTAACTATACTTACCATGTGTGGTAAGGTCACACGTGGTAAAGATTTGTGTTGTAAAGGCTGCGCGTTAAAGGCATTGCATGGTTACAACTGTGTTGTGAAGAATGTTTCCCCTCTGGAAGAACCTCACTTCAGTAAAGAAAGTTAAATAATGACATCTGCCATCTATTTTTGAAGTTTGATAGGAACATTATGCGCACTTTATTTCAATGGAGCACAATTGCACCTAAATTGGCAGATGTATATTTCTAAATTTATTTTGTGGAAAGTTCAATTCAAAGCACACATGCTTGGAAAGGGTGAAGATAAGGGAATGCTTTAACTTAACGCTCTCTGTTTTGTGGCACGTAAAATGATTTAATTATTGTTTTATATAGCACAGGTCATACCGAAATGTCATAGAATAGGTTGCAGAGAACCAATTTGCATGGTGAAAATACATATGAATAGAATTTATATGACTTTAGATTAAATCCTTGATTCTCTACAGTTCTACACAGCTGAGAGAAGTGGTGTCACAAATGTGCGTCAGTGAGACGATATTCCAATGCTCATGCATGGAGGGAGTGTAACGGGAAGACCCTGGAAGTGGAAAGTGGCCTGCACAGCATTGTAGAGATCCAGAGAAGCATAGTTGAAGGCCAATAAGAGATTTTGATTTATGTTCTAAATATATTACATCATGACTGATCATCCCATTAATTTTTTTTTCAAACGTCACACATAAGCATAGAAAATATAGTGTTTTTCTCATACATACATCTATTCATTGATTTGTTAAATACTTAGAGATTAATTTTCCTAATTTTTCAGCTACTTCATATTTTAGCTTACACACATCCGACCTTAACATAAATATAGTTTTTGACCTTCTTAATTTTAATTGGAATAGCACTAAATGTTATAATATCCCCTAAATGCATGGTAAAAGGGGAATCGCTGCATCACTGCCCACAGTCCCACTCTTTATTATCCCCTTATTGCCCCATCACCCTCCTGAGATGTTTCCAGGGCCCTTCCTTATGATCTGTCAATGAATCATAGAGCACCCTTTGAAGTGTACAGGGAAAGCCTCACCCTTTTTCCTCCAGTGTGGCCCACCCATCTCACAGGAATGCAGTAATGCACAAATCTTGGGGATTCTGCTATATCCTCATGTTTTCTCCAGGAAGGCCTGGGCCTCCAAAAATGGAACCCAAGGTCCGCCATGCAATGTACCATTACAGTCACACTTGCACTCAGTGGATGGACACAGCACACAGTGTCCAGCACTGTTACCTCCATGTATTGTGCCACCACATGGGCACAAACACTCTGCACTCACATTCACTCTGCACACATTACTCCATACTGTAGCCTTTCTGTATTGAGCCTCTTGCAGGCACATCTACAGCCAGCGCACGCATTCACCATGAGCACTCTGCACTTCACTACGCCCTTCCTGTACTGTACTCCTCTCAGGTACACATAAACCCAGTGCATACACTGCATAGCACAACATATTTCGGTATTGTACTCCTTTGAGGTACACATACACCCAGTACATGCACTCGCCATGCAAGCACTGCATAGCACTGCTCTATCCCTGTATTATACCATTACCAGGCAAAGATGCAATCAGTGCAGAGTCACTAAACCCTGCACTGCACAGCACTTCACATCTAACTGATGCAGGCCAAGGGTAAGTGAAGCACACAGCAGCAGAACTTGAAAGTGAGTGAGCCTGTAGGCTTCACTCCAATGAAGCAGGCAAAAAAGGACCTGCTCACTCCTTCTGATCAGTACATTGTATGATACCAGCAACGCTCTTGTGCTGCTTATGTCCTGGTGAAGGCATTAACCTTCCACCACTATGAGGGTATTGCTTTGTGGTCAAACCAGGTCCAACAAGACTGAAACCACTGAGACAGGCCTATGCCATGGTGCACAAGCATGATCCGTGTTTACCTGTGACAACAAAAAAATCAGCATTAGGGATTCAGACAACAGTACAGTTGAGCACTCAGGGGCACACGTCCAAAACCATGCAGAGGATGTTTCCATCCCAAAAATATGTATTTCTGTATGTGCAAGCACACATGTGCTAGTGTGTGTGTACAAGCACACCTGTTGGGGGAGGGTTGTGTGTGTGTTTGTGTAAATGCCCTAGACTGGTAGGAGGCAAAATCCTGCAGTAAAAAGCTAATTCCAGACAGCTTCAAGTAGGACTCTCCAGTGCTTAAATGTAAATTTACTCCTACTTTGGATCAGAAGTTTGGGGTAAACAACCTTCACTACGAATTTTTCATAACAAATACTTTTACCACACATACTTTCACTCCATAAATACATTCATTCCGCATACTTACATTCCGCACATACTTTCGCTCAGCATTCTTTCTGCACGCAATTCTATCACTCCGCAAGGAATAATTGGATCTTAGTGGCACAGATTGGTGTGTCTGTAATGCTCAGGGAGAGACGAATACAAATTGTCTTGGCTTCAGGACCCGGCAGAAGAGGGGGCGGGTAGGAGGTGGTGGCTCTAGTGGAGGCCAAAAGTCAAGTTAGTGGCATGTGGGATATGCTGGAATGTCATGTGCGAAAGGACTATTGTGAGCACCTAAACAGAGAGAGTGCATGTTGGCCTGGTTACTGAAGCAGGAGCAACCTCCTCCAAACTGAAAATAAGCTGGACTGGAGCAGATGGGGTGATGGGTAAACTGAAAATAATTTAGCAGAGCAGTACTGCCTAGAGTAAGCAGAAGCATGGTGGAATTAGGCTTTTATTATTTTTTTTAAAAAGAGTGGAAAAAGAAGTAGGAAAAAAAAGGAGACTTACTGAATTTATTGGTGGTGAATATGGACACTCGACGGTGCACTGGATACACGAAAGAAGATGATGAATTTGTATTCTCTCCATGCGGTAATAAAAGGACGAAAGCTATTTGTAAAAAAGAAAGAACGGAGCGAGGGAAAAATTATGTTTAGAGGCTGAAGAATATTACAGATGGTGAAGTCGTTAACAAGATAAGTGTAGGGTATTGAAGAAAAAATGTGTCACTTTTTATCTTTATTAATATTTGTGACGAAAGCGGTAATTCCATTTAACAATAACTTTAATTTGGAGAGTGACTTCTACGGGAACGGATGCAGGAAAGATCTGCGGTAAGGTAAGCTAAAATGTATTAACAGTATTAGATTAAGAAAGAAAGAACATTTATGAGAATGGATGGAAAAAAAATTGCCCGTGCCAGTAGGTAGGTGACAAAATTGAAAAAAAAGCATTTCTTTGACTTTCATTTTCGTTGTGAAAGGTAACGTTGTTAAGAAATGCGTGATAACTAGTTTTACATGCTTAGATACTTTTTTCATTGCCATTCCTTTGTTATAAAAAATTGCGGAGTCATGATATCTGTGGACAAAAAAATGCGTTGTGATGGTATGCGGAGTGTTTTAATGCGGAGAAATGTCATATATTCGAGGTTTGGTGGTGTTGTTTACACTTAGCCTAAAATGATCATATCTGAAGTTTTAATTATTTTATTCTATTTATGAGTTATAGAATTATATCTACCAAAAGCCAGCTAAAGATTTTAATGGATTTATCACACCTACTGCTGTGTATAGCAGAACTCTCTTCTCAATTTCAGTGCTTTGTACAAACCTAACTTGAAGTAGGCCTGGAAGCAAATGCATTTCCTAAAACCCCTTGCACAATTACCCCAGTATTGTACCCTGTGCATGCCATTGTTGTGATGCAAAATTTAGACCATCCAGAACGTCTCTGCCTGGATCACCAAATTCGCAGACAGTTCACCCCATTGAAACCAGCAAAAGCCAACAAAACCTCCAAACAAGCCAGCGGATACACCCCAGAGCTCAGAACCAACAAGCACAACTGCTACCAACTTGATTAGTGATGGTGTGTGTTATGTTGGAGCATTCTGTGTTTAGAATGCTACAGGCATCATTATTAGAATAAGGAATGTACAGGATATTCTTGGGGGGACAGTTGAAGGGAATCCATGTTATGTGAATGTTGTAATATGATATCTGGGAGCGGAGTTGCCAATAAAGAAGATTTATACATGAATGTGGAGGAACTGATCATTACAAATTGGCGACAGAGGATTGGCAAGTCTGCGTGGACCCACTGAGGAACAATTTGAGGAGGAGTTCATGAGTGTTAAGGAGAAGTAATACGTTAGAAGGCTGAATTGAGGAAAGTACTGAGGTAAGGAGGATGGGGAGATTTTAAGCGTCTATGCGCATAGAGCGAGTAACGAGTGGCAAGCCAGTCGAGAGCGGCATAAGAAGAGAAAAAGAAGTTGCGGTACCTTGCATGAGCATGCCGGCGCGTGGAGCGTGATTTGAATGCTTCACGGGGAAGAGGAGAAGTGTCTTGAGCGGCATCTGTGCTGACATAGTGGAGGAGGATTTGTCGCGCGCAAGCATGAGATTGGACTAAGAAGACATCGCGTCAAGAGGCAGATAACGTGAGAAGTGGAGCGTGTGACGTCATCATGCTTGGCGGCCATTTTGAGTAGTTGGGAGGATCGACATTGACTTTAAAGGAAATCAAGGTTAGAAAGGCGGCTGGTGAATCAGAAAAAACGCTGTTAAGGAGGAAGAACACGGCAAGTGTGTTGAACGGAAGGAGGAGGTCGTTTTCTGGTTACAAAGAACGGACTAATTGAAATATGTGTTGAATTTACAGATTTCCAATTAAAAAAAAAATATATACATTTTTTTTAATGTTTGATGAGAGAATAAAAAGGAGAAAGGAAATTTACTTTATTTAAGTATAAAAAGTTTGCAGTTGAGGAGTACTTTTAGGTAAGAAGATGTGTGCGGCAAAAACCTTCACCTTAACACCACCAATACCATTCCTAGCAGAACCAGGAGAACCGAAAATTAGATGGCAGGAGTGGAAGGTGTATTTTAAGAACTACATGTTTACTATAAAGAATGATGATATGACACCCGAAATAAAAAAAGGAATTTTGCTACATTCTTTGGGACCAGAACGAATCAGACAGTATGAGCAAATGCAAAAGAAAGAAAGAAGTGAAGAAAATGGCGGATAAGTGTAGATTTGGGCAAATTGAAGAAGAATTGATAAGAGATCAGATCATCATGCTCACTAACAACAAAAGAGTGCAAGAAAGGTTATGGACTATGGGAGATGGAACATTGAATAAAGTACTGGCTGTAGTAAGGAAAGCTGAAGTATCTGTCAGGTGTGCGAAGGAAGCTTTGGATGATGAGAACAGAAAAGGTAAAGAGGAAGTATGTGTTGTAAGGAAGACTATAAGGGCAAGCAGTGTTGGTGCAGAGAAAAAAGATAAGAGGAACGAAAAGAGGATGGAGAAGAGGAATTTCCAGCTAATTAGAAGTGACTACAGGAGAGGAAGCCAAACCAATTTGGCATGCTACAGATGTGGAAGCTACACACATTTAGCTGATAGTAAGGCTTGTAGGGCGAGAGATCAGAAGTGCACGGTATGCGGTGTAATTGGACATTACGCAAGACTTTGTTACAGGAGAGATAAAACTACAAGGATAAAATATGTGACGGAAGAAGGAAGAGAGAGGATCGGAAGAGATAAAGAAGAAGATTCAGAGGAAGATGATGATGTTTTTATAATAAGAGACTTCATTTTGGATTTTAAGTGTAGGGGAAGAAGTAAGCCAAAATGTGAGATTGATGTTGCAGGGGTAAAAGTAATATTGGTAGCCGATTCGGGATCACCATATACTATTGTGAATTTAGACATGTGGAAGGAAACATTTGAGAAGCAAATTGGAGTTGAGTTAATGGAAAGTGATATCAATCCGAGAGGTTACACTGGGGAAAGCATTCCTATGGTGGGGTGTAGAGATGTGAGATTTGAATTCAAAGGGAGAGTGGCGAAGGGAAGAATGTATGTTGCTGAATATGGACCGAGTGTTTTAGGATGGAAAGATCAGGCAAGTTTAGATATGATACTGAATCCGAACGCTAGAGAGCAAGTTATGGTTTTAGGTGAGAGTGATGATTTGAAGAATGAAATTAAAGAGGAGTATAGTGATGTCTTTTCAGGAAAAATTGGGATACTCAAAGGATTCAAACATGAGATAAAGTTGAAAGAAAATGCAGTTCCTGTGAATTATAAAGTGAGGAATGTTCTGTTTGCAGTAAGGGGTGAATTGGAGAAAGAGTTGAACAGATTAGAAACATCAGGAATAATTGAGAGGATTGAGTCGTCTGTGTGGATGTCTCCGATTGTTGTGGCCAGGTAATTGAATGGAAAGATCAGGTTGTGTGTTGATTTGATGGGTGTGAACAGAGAAATTCAGGTAGATAAGTACCCCTTATCAAAGATTAATGAGTTGCTGGCGAGAACGAAAGGTATGAGATGGTTTTCAACGGTTGATTTGTCATCTGCATACCATCAGGTTGAACTACATAAGGAAAGCAGGAGAATAACATCATTTATTACACCTTTTGGATGTTTCCAGTATGTTAGGATGCCGTTTGGGTTAGCCTCTGCGTCAGCTGTATTCCAAAGGATTATGAGTGAGATTTTGAGGGGTATTCAAGGTGCATGATATTTTCAGGATGATATATTGGTCATGGGGGAGAACAGGAAGGCACATGATAAAAGAGTGAGGGAGCTGTTCAATGTTTTGAGAAATAGAGGACTAACAGCAGAGTATGATAAATGCAAGTTTGCAAAACAAAAGGTGGCCTATTTAGGACATAATATTGGTGTTGATGATATATCACCAAAGGAAGAATTGTTGGAGGCAGTGAGGAAAGCACCAGAGCCAGGAAATAAGGATGAACTTCGTTCATTTCTAGGTTTGACGGAGTATTTCTCCAAATTTGTAAGACATTTATCGGAAAAATCTCATGATTTGAGGAAACTGTTGAAACAAAGGAGTAAATTTGTTTGGAATGACAAATGTAAGGAAAGTTTTGAGATTTTGAAAAAGGAAGTATGCAATGCCACACCTATTTAGGGGTTCCATCCGAATTTGAGGAGTGTATTAACAGTGGATGCCAGCGGGAAAGGTTTGGGTGCAGTGTTGACACAGAATGAGGGAAGTGGAAAGGAAGTAATCATTGGATTTGCGTCAAGGAGTTTAACACCAGCTGAAGAACTTTATTCTGTGATAGAAAGAGAGACTTTAGGTTGTGTGTGGGGCATGGAACATTTTAGAGCGTATTTGTGGGGGAATGAATTTGATGTGAAAACTGATCATAAGCCTTTGGTGAATTTACTGACTACTAGTGGTATGATAAAAGCTTCGGCAAGAATTGCAAGACTCTCAATGAGATTACAGGATTATAACTACAGGATCAAATATGTTCCGGGTGTGTAAAATAAAATTGCCGACTGTTTAAGTAGGATGCCTTTACCGATTAAGGAGGCACCTAAGAGTGAGTGGGATGATTATCAAATTGCTGTTGTGGAGGAAGAGACTGTTGAATCTATTGATAAGAAAGAATGGCTTTTGCATTATGGAAAGGATGAATTGATGGAGAAAATCAAAGATGGAGTGTTGAATGTTTGGGATGAAAAGAAACCTGATGTAGCAGAAGAGAGGAGTTTTTGGGAGGTAAGAAGTGAGTTGAGTGTAGATTCACGATTTGTGTTAAGGGGAGGAAAAATGATACCACCAAAGAGTTTGAGGAAAAGGATAGTGCATCTATGTCATGAAGGGCATTTTGGCATTGTCAGGACAAAGAAGAGGGTTAAAGGTTCATATTGGTGGCCAGGTTTATACATAGAAGTGGAGAGAGTTGGGAGGGAGTGTGAAGAATGTGCTGATTCGGAGAAAAGTTTGACGACAATGAGACCACAATTGTCGCCTGTGCAGTGCCCAGAAATGGTTTGGGATTTGATTGCTATTGATTTTGTTGGTCCGATATGGAGAAAGAATGGAGAAAGTAGGTTTATTTTAGTTTTAATAGACTATTTTAGTAAGTGGGTTGATTTGGAAGTTGTGGAGAAAGCTGATGCAGAAACAGTGGTAATCTTGCTCAATGGTGTATTTTGGAGAGAAGGTTTGCCTAAAAGAGTAATTAGTGTTAATGGAAAGCATTTTACAGCTGTGAAAGTTGAGGAATTTTTAAAAAGAAATGGAATAACACATGGTTTGACGTCTGTTTACCATCCAGTGGGAAATGGTGCGGTAGAGAGATTTAATCGTGTTATAAAGGGAACAATCCAGATTGCGTGTGAGAATAAGAAGAATTGGGAGGTAGAACTTAAAAAGATGTTATGAAGTTATCGTCTCACACCTTCTCTCACGGGTTTGAGTCCGTTTGTGATGATGAGAGGTTGAGAGGTAGAGAGCCCTTTACAAAATATAATATTGGGTGGATAATATTTGGTGGTGACCACTAAATACATTCAATGGTCACCAAGGAATGTCAAAGAGAACATTATTAAGGCACAACAAGTATACAAAAGGAATTTTGATAAAAAGCATGTCACAAGGATGGATGAACTTTTTGTGGGTGATTGGGTAAAAACTAAGAAGTGGGGAAAAGTAGCAAAAGGAGAATTTGTATTTTCAAAACCATGTAGGGTAGTGAAGTGTCTGAGTAATTCAGCCAGACTTAGTGATGGTCGGGTTTGGCATTTGAGCTGTATAGCAAAATGTAGTAATATTAAAAAAACACAGGAGGAGGTGGAGGATAGGAATAGAAAAGGAGAGTGGTCCAGGTAGTGGATATGGGGATGATCTAGGAAATGGTGATTTGTGTGAACAACAAATTTGTGTAGATTCAAAGAGATTGGGAAGATTTGGAAGAGTTATTAATACTCCCCACAAATATAGAGATTATATGTTAGAGTAAAATTATTTTCTTATATCTTATATTGTATATAGTTTTTTATTTTATTTATTTTGTTATTTTTTTTGTAAGGAGGAAGATGTGTTATGTTGGAGCATTTTGTGTTTGGAATGCTACAGGCATCATTAATAGAATAAGGAATGTACAGGATATTCTTGGGGGGACAGTTAAAGGGAATCCATGTTATGTGAATGTTGTAATATGATATATGGGAGCTGAGTTGCCAATAAAGAAGATTTATACATGAATGTGGAGGAACTGATCATTACAGTGTACCACTAAGAACCCTTCAGACATAGACACTCACAAAGCAGTCCTCAGTAACTACGACTGGAACCTCAAGGAAGCCAAGAGAGCAGCCATCAATGCCCGCATTGATATCACTGCCAAACATACGAAGGAGCTTTTCAAAATAATCAGGGAATTCTCCAACCCGAGAGCCACAGAAAATACCATCCACCCCTCCCAAGAACTCTGCTACACTCTCTTGACTACTTCTGCAGAAAATAACCACCATCTGTCACAACTTTGACCCTCAACCCATCACTATCAGCTTTGACAACCCCAACCAACCAGCGAACATCAGCTGAACAATCACCACCTGGCCTCCACTCACCACTCAGACCATCACAGCCATCATGTCGTCCATTTACTCCTGGTCGCCCCAGGACCCCTGTCACCACCATTCTTTCAAACTCAGAACTAACCTAATCAACAGGGAACTCACCAGCTACCTCAACACCTCCATCTCCACAGCAATCTTTGTGGACAGATGGAAACACACAGAGGTCAGACTCCTCCTAAAGAAATCCTCTGCTGAACTTAGCAACCTCAAAAAATACAAACCAGTCTCCCTTCTCACCTACCCAGGCATAGTACTCAAGAAAGCCATCAAACAACAGCTCATCGAATACCTGGAACACAGCCTCCACCTCGACGCCTCACAGTCAGGATTCCATGCCAACCACAGCAATGAGACTGCTCTGATAGCTGCAACAGATGTCATCAGAACTCTCATTGGCCACAGAGAAACTGTGGCTCTGATCCTCCCCGCCCTCTCTGCTGTGTTTGAAACAGTTTCCCATTACTCCCTCATAGACGGACTCTATAATTTCGATATACAACAAAATGCCCTCAAATGGATTACCTCTTTCTAGCAGGATGCACGCAGAGCATCCAACTGAATCCCTTTGCTACGCACCCAAGGACGTCATATACTGTGTACCCCATGGACCCTCCCTCACCCCCACCCTGTTCAAAATCTACATAACCACCATGACAGACATCATCAGATCTCAAGGACTCAACATAATCTCTTACGCAGATGACACTCAACTAATCCTCTCGCTCACCAAGGACCACTCTAATGACTAAACCAACTTCTGGGCAGGGTTGAAGACGGCTGGAATGCCAGAAACCGGTCCTCTGAAGCTTGTTTCCGGTCCAGGGAAGGCATGGCTTGGCAGTTCATGCTGGACTGTTCCCATGAGGCACAGGGTCAGACTGATTTGCATATGGCCATGTCTGAACTGGGGTGGTGTGGAGTGCAAAAAAACGATGGATTTAGGCCCAGATCTCTGTACTGGGGTGAATGTATGACTTTGTTCTGCATTCTGTCCATCAACTGTGGTTTTTGCATTTGTCACCCCGAGTGGGATGGGTATGCTCAGACGTGAGTCCCATGCTCTCCACGCCACTGGATTCAAGCAAGCCGGGTTGAAGACGGTTGGAATGCCAGAAACCGGTCCTCGGAAGCTTGTTTCCGGTCCAGGGAAGGCATGGCTTGGCAGTTCGGGCTGGACTGTTCCCATGAGGCACATGGTCAGACTGATTTGCATCTGGCCATGTCTGAACTGGGGTGGTGTGGAGTGCAAAAAAACGATGGATTTAGGCCCAGATCTCTGTACTGGGGTGAATGTATGACATTGTTCTGTATTCTGTCCATCAACTGTGGTTTTTGAATAAATCAACTTCTACAACACCATGACCAACATAGCCAAATGGATGACAGACAACTGCCTCAAACACAACTCCAACAAAACAGAAGTACTGGTCTTCGGAGAGAGCACCTCCATATAGTACCACAGCTGGTGGCCAGCAGAACTTGGACAAACACCCACACTGACCCACCATGCACGCAAGTTCAGCATCATACTCGATAGCCAACTGACCATGAAATGACAAATCAACGCAGTTTCCTCCTCCTCCTTCCACATCCCCCTTATGCACTGCAACATTTTCAGATGGATTCCAATCAACACCAAAAAGACCATCACGCAGGCCCTCACCATTGACTACGTCAACGCCTCCACATGGAATCTCCACCAGCTCCTAAGAAGACTCCAGACCATACAGAACATTGCAGCTAGACTCATCCTGGACATCCCAAAACAAACCCACATCTCCCCACCTCATAAACTTCAACTGGCTCCCCATCCAGTAGAGATGCCAGTTCAAGATCCTCATGCATGCCTACAAAGCTCTACATAATTGAGGACCATTCTACATCAGCCATCGACTGAGCTTCCATCTGTCCTCAAGACACCTGCTCTCCGCTACACTCACCCTTACAAACACACCCCGCATTCATCGCAGCCACAGCTGGGCTGCTCCTTCTCCTACATCACCTCCAAGACCTCGACCAACCTGCCCCTCCACCTCCGAATGGCACCCTCCCTGGTGGACTTCAGAAAGAAACTCAAGGCCTGGCTTTTTAATGGAGACATGGCACCCTCACCAAACTGTTTATTGGGAGTAAAAGGTTGTAAACTTTCTTGAGAGAGAAAACATCATATTCGATTGGGCCTTAAAAATTGATAAGGTGGATAAGCTGCTTGTGAATCTTAAGGCTAACCAGAATCTCCCTGGCCATAGGGTTTCTTAATATCTATTGAGTGTGTGCCTGGAAAATCTTGTCAGACCAAGACTGCCACCCCTCTGACTACTGCGCTAGCGGAGGCGTAATACGCATGTGAAATAAAACTTGGATTTCCTGGTTGCATGGCTGAGGCTTTAAAAAGATGGGTCTCTTGAAGAAGAATTATCTGAGTTTTGGACATCTTGAGCCATGCCAGGATGGGCCTAAACATGGCCCTGTTGTTAATTCCATTGGCATTGCAAGATACAATTCTAAAACACCTAGGATTCATAGTTGAAAGACTCATACTGACTTAGGCGGCTTGCCTCCCAAGCACCTTGAGGCCTTGGCCGTGACCAGCTAATACATTGCTTTATCCACATGCACAGAACCTGAAAGCTTGGATGACTTATTCCCTACTATCTTGCGAACCCCAAATACAAACATTTCACCTGGACCATTCGTTAGTGGCTATGAACTGCAAAACAATATGCTGCTGGGCTTTTCTACCTGAGTTTTTCTGATCTAAGGTGACCCCATTCCCCACCACACTCCCTCTTCCTCTAGAGCCAACCAGTCCCGGGTACCCTCTGAAGCAGCTGTCCATCCACCCTTAAGTATACCCCCTCCCCCTAAGTGAGTGCCCTGACATTGTGCTTATGTGACTGCAAAGATGGATGATCAAGGGCGGCCCAGGCTGCTGTGTAGCCCTTAAGGACCTGTCAAATTAGACATATACTGAATTTGATCGAAAGCTAACCAAAATATATATCTCTCAGAACTATAATAGATGTAGGAATGCTACTTCATATAGTACCTGCTCCCTCCCCTACTCCATCTCAAGCTTTTGAATCAAGTGTAGAAAGTCCTTAACCTGGTCCACTGAGTGAAAGATTTGTTATTGTCCCTTATAGAGGACTTTCACTATGGATTGCTGGACAATCCCTCCAGG
Source organism: Lissotriton vulgaris (assembly GCF_964263255.1). Taxonomy (NCBI): domain Eukaryota; kingdom Metazoa; phylum Chordata; class Amphibia; order Caudata; family Salamandridae; genus Lissotriton; species Lissotriton vulgaris. The sequence goes on from NC_141685.1 coordinate 1,478,995,636, forward strand.
AGCCCCATGACTTTAAAAATTGTTAATCATGCTTTTGATCTCATTGCACCACCATGCTGTGAGTAATGACATGTCAGAAAAAAATGAAAGAAACAATTTTCTAGAGTATGTTATGGTTCTCCGCTAATTGTTTCATTCTTTTAGACGGAAGTCATGAACTTCACCAAGATTGTCTATGAGTATTGAGAGTTGAGGGCTGAAATCCAGGAACAAGGTGTGACCAAGTGATTGTAAGATCCATGTCCTTGCTTGCTATTTCTGGGCACACATGCATGCTGATGAGAGCCACGATTAATTTGATAACAATCTGCCCATTTTTTCGACACTCAGGGATTCCAACAAACCCCAAGTTGGAGCAACGAGATCTATTTTCGGCGTCTTTAAGGTTCAGTTGTACCGTAGCCAATTCTGAATGAAGTTTAAGGGTTGTGGAGTCTTCTTTGTACTTAAAGTCTTCTAGGTCAGAGACTCTCTGCTGCTCCACTTGGATAATATGCAGGGTAAGCAGTTGAATATTGGAATTCTCCTAGCCTAATTGGTCACTTGGTTTTTTATGGGCTTTCTCCTGTGATATTTTAATCTCCCTGATTTCGCTTAATATTTTATGTAGGAACTCCGCAATTGGAGTTGATCAGGCCAACTGCATTAAAAGCAGGTGGGCCTAACGCTGCCACCTGTACCTGCTTATCCTTTGAGAACTTTCAGATGTACTGTTTAAAGTTGTACCTTGCCGCAAGTTTAGTTGGGCTGCTGAGAAAAAATTTAGCCCACCTGGTCCCTCTATTGTGCTACATTGGCTGTTCAGTTTGTCCTGCTTAATCACTTGGTCTAGCTACTCCCTCTGCAACCACTTGGAGCTGGCAGTCAAAAACATAGGATAGGTTGACAGCTTCCTAGGTGTAGTAGCATTGCTAAGTGGAGATTCACTGGGAGCGTATTTGAGATTGCAAAGACCAGACCTGAAAGTGGCTGGTGGGCCAGATTCTGAGGGTGTGCATTTGACACTTTTCCTAAGTATAATCCAAGATGTTATCCATAGCCTTCGCCGCCTGTGGCAGGCTAGTTCCATTAAATCCTCTCCCAGAGCTTGGTGGGCATCTCAATGCCAATAAATCTTGAGAGTTCACTTTTGAGCCAGTCCGTCTGGGAAAATGCTCAGCTGTGCCTCCTCTAAGGTCCAGATCCCCTGCCTAAATAACAGACGCTGTATGAACATGATGCCAGGCACACATGTTTTTGCTGAATTATCCTGCGAAAGTTGTTTCATTTGACATGAAGGTCAGCATAAATATTACTCGTGGATTGTGGAACAGATCACGGGAAGCTCAGTCTTATACTTGCAGAGAAAGATTATGGGGTATACCGGGGGTACCTAAGAGGTCACAAGCTGCATCTGCTGCTATGCGAACTGCCTTCACAGCACACGTCAGTTCCCTCCACCTCAGAGGGCAGCTAGTTAGCCCATCCAAGCAGTCCCAATAGCACCAAATCACTGCGCTCGTTGTTAGATCAAAGATAGTGTAACACAACTAATAGGACTTTAGAATTTCTATGTATCCAGCCCCCTTTAGTTGTGTGCAATCCTGAGTGCCCTTCTTGCGTGCCCCAATTTTCATAGCTATCCGCTGACTGGTAAAAGTTCAGGCTAAAATTAATTGCTGCAGGTACTGAATAATGTATTGCCAATCTTCTACTGCAGGACACCCCTTGTTGTCTGTCAGGATGCGGCAAGTTACACGCCCGCCATCTTGGTGCATGCTTGCAATCACTGAGATGAAGTCTCAACCACAGATTATGACAGGAGCGCTACATGTTCTCTACCCACGGCAGTCTGTAAATCTTAAATGGCAAAGACCAAAGGGCTCTTTCTCAGGGAAAGACCTTGCTCAATAATGCTGAACCCTTTCCTGAATCCAACCGGGATGGTAAACAACCCCAAATAATTTATGTTACCATACAAGTAGGAATAAAGTCAACAATGACTTTTGCAAAGTGTTAGACCTGTCAGCCTTAGTGTGGATTTCTCCCAAACATTTTGCTTTCACCCCTCCTATTTTTGCTTATTTAATTTTTTTGGGCCGTAGGACTCTGTGCACTTTACCACTGCTAACCAGTGCTAAAGTGCTTGTGCTCAGTCCCCTAAATATAGGAGAATTGACTTATACCAAAATAGCACATTTAATTTATTGGTAAGACCCTAGTAAAGTATTAGCCAATGCAGTGCTTGATTCATTCAGCATTCCGTCCATCATTTGTTGCCTCAGCACTTTTCACCCTAAGTGGGTTTGGTATGCCCAGGCGTGGGTCCCTTGCTCGCTATGCCACTGGATTCAAGCTAGCTTTGCAGGTGAGGAGTGATATATCAAAACGGGTCCGAGGGTTCTTGTTTCCAGTCCAGGGAGGACCAAGCTTGACAGTTTGGGTTAGAATGTTCCCATGAGGAGCAGGGTCAAGAATGATTATCATACAGCTGGGTCTAAACTGGGGTGGCGTAGTGAGCAAACAAACCAATGGATTTAAGCCATATCTCTTGACTTGGGGGTGAATGTTTGATTAATTCAGCATTCCGTCCATCATTTGGTGTTGCAGCTCTTTTTGCCTTAAGTGGGATGGATATGCCCGGACATGGTTGCCTTGTTCTGTATGCCGCTGGATTCAAGCTAGCCTGGCTGATAAGGGGTTGATATTCCGGAACCAGACCCAGGATGCTTGCTTCTGGTCCAGGGAGGACCCAGCTTAGCAGTTCAGGTTGGACAGTGTCCATTAGGACATGGGTCAAGACTGATTTGTATATGGTTGGATCCAAACTGGGGTGGCATAGTAAGCAAAAGAGCCGGGGGTGAATGTTTGATTTATTCAGCATTCCATCCATCATTTGTTGCTGTAGCACTTTTCACCCTAAGTGGGATGGGTGTGCCCAGACATGGGTCCCTTGCTCGCTGTGCCACTGGATTCAAGCTGGGCCAGGGACAGACTAATTTGCATATAGCCAGGTTCTGAGCTGGGATGGTGCAGTGAGCTAAAAAACGGTGTTGGAATAAGCCCTGATCTCTTGACTGGGTGAGAGTATTCTGCTTAATTCAGAAACTCTGTCCATCACCACTCCCTGTTGTTTAATTATTTTGTCCACCATAAGCATGGAAGGGTATACTCAGACGTGAGTCCCTAGCTCATTGCATCATCAGGATTCAAGCAAGCCGGGCCGAAGATGGCTGAAATGCCAGAAACCGGTCCCCGGTAGCTTGTTTCCTTCCCAGTGAAAGAATTGGCTTGGTAGTTTGGTTTGCCCTGTTCCCATGATACACTGGGCCAGGGACAGACTAATTTGCATATAGCCAGGTTCTGAGCTGGGATGGTGAAGTGAGCTGAAAAACGGTGTTGGATTAAGCCCTGATCTCTTGACTGGGTGAGAGTATTCTGCTTAATTCAGAAACTCTGTCCATCACCACCCCCTGTTGTTTAATTATTTTGTCCACCATAAGCATGGAAGGGTATACTCAGACGTGAGTCCCTAGCTCATTGCACTATCAGGATTCAAGCAAGCCGGGCCGAAGACGGCTGAAATGCCAGAAACCGGTCCCCGGTAGCTTGTTTCCTTCCCAGTGAAAGAATTGGCTTGGTAGTTTGGTTTGCCCTGTTCCCATGATACACTGGGCCAGGGACAGACTAATTTGCATATAGCCAGGTTCTGAGCTAGGATGGTGCAGTGAGCTAAAAAACGTTGTTGGATTAAGCCCTGATCTCTTGACTGGGTGAGAGTATTCTGCTTAATTCAGAAACTCTGTCCATCACCACCCCCTGTTGTTTAATTATTTTGTCCACCATAAGCATGGAAGGGTATACTCAGACGTGAGTCCCTAGCTCATTGCATCATCAGGATTCAAGCAAGCCGGGCCGAAGACGGCTGAAATGCCAGAAACCGGTCCCCGGTAGCTTGTTTCCTTCCCAGTGAAAGAATTGGCTTGGTAGTTTGGTTTGCCCTGTTCCCATGATACACTGGGCCAGGGACAGACTAATTTGCATATAGCCAGGTTCTGAGCTGGGATGGTGCAGTGAGCTAAAAAACGTTGTTGGATTAAGCCCTGATCTCTTGACTGGGTGAGAGTATTCTGCTTAATTCAGAAACTCTGTCCATCACCACCCCCTGTTGTTTAATTATTTTGTCCACCATAAGCGTGGAAGGGTATACTCAGACGTGAGTCCCTAGCTCATTGCACCATCAGGATTCAAGCAAGCCGGGCCGAAGACGGCTGAAATGCCAGAAACCGGTCCCCGGTAGCTTGTTTCCTTCCCAGTGAAAGAATTGGCTTGGTAGTTTGGTTTGCCCTGTTCCCATGATACACTGGGCCAGGGACAGACTAATTTGCATATAGCCAGGTTCTGAGCTAGGATGGTGCAGTGAGCTAAAAAACGTTGTTGGATTAAGCCCTGATCTCTTGACTGGGTGAGAGTATTCTGCTTAATTCAGAAACTCTGTCCATCACCACCCCCTGTTGTTTAATTATTTTGTCCACCATAAGCATGGAAGGGTATACTCAGACGTGAGTCCCTAGCTCATTGCATCATCAGGATTCAAGCAAGCCGGGCCGAAGATGGCTGAAATGCCAGAAACCGGTCCCCAGTAGCTTGTTTCCTTCCCAGTGAAAGAATTGGCTTGGTAGTTTGGTTTGCCCTGTTCCCATGATACACTGGGCCAGGGACAGACTAATTTGCATATAGCCAGGTTCTGAGCTGGGATGGTGCAGTGAGCTGAAAAACGGTGTTGGATTAAGCCCTGATCTCTTGACTGGGTGAGAGTATTCTGCTTAATTCAGAAACTCTGTCCATCACCACCCCCTGTTGTTTAATTATTTTGTCCACCATAAGCGTGGAAGGGTATACTCAGACGTGAGTCCCTAGCTCATTGCACTATCAGGATTCAAGCAAGCCGGGCCGAAGACGGCTGAAATGCCAGAAACCGGTCCCCGGTAGCTTGTTTCCTTCCCAGTGAAAGAATTGGCTTGGTAGTTTGGTTTGCCCTGTTCCCATGATACACTGGGCCAGGGACAGACTAATTTGCATATAGCCAGGTTCTGAGCTGGGATGGTGCAGTGAGCTAAAAAACGTTGTTGGATTAAGCCCTGATCTCTTGACTGGGTGAGAGTATTCTGCTTAATTCAGAAACTCTGTCCATCACCACCCCCTGTTGTTTAATTATTTTGTCCACCATAAGCGTGGAAGGGTATACTCAGACGTGAGTCCCTAGCTCATTGCACCATCAGGATTCAAGCAAGCCGGGCCGAAGACGGCTGAAATGCCAGAAACCGGTCCCCGGTAGCTTGTTTCCTTCCCAGTGAAAGAATTGGCTTGGTAGTTTGGTTTGCCCTGTTCCCATGATACACTGGGCCAGGGACAGACTAATTTGCATATAGCCAGGTTCTGAGCTGGGATGGTGCAGTGAGCTAAAAAACGGTGTTGGATTAAGCCCTGATCTCTTGACTGGGTGAGAGTATTCTGCTTAATTCAGAAACTCTGTCCATCACCACCCTCTGTTGTTTAATTATTTTGTCCGCCATAAGCGTGGAAGGGTATACTCAGACGTGAGTCCCTAGCCCATTGCACCATCAGGATTCAAGCAAGCCGGGCCGAAGACGGCTGAAATGCCAGAAACCGGTCCCCGGTAGCTTGTTTCCTTCCCAGTGAAAGAATTGGCTTGGTAGTTTGGTTTGCCCTGTTCCCATGATACACTGGGCCAGGGACAAACTAATTTGCATATAGCCAGGTTCTGAGCTGGGATGGTGCAGTGAGCTAAAAAACAGTGTTGGATTAAGCCCTGATCTCTTGACTGGGTGAGAGTAGTCTGCTTCATTCAGAAACTCTGTCCATCACCACCCCCTGTTGTTTAATTATTTTGTCCACCATAAGCATGGAAGGGTATACTCAGACGTGAGTCCCTAGCTCATTGCACCATCAGGATTCAAGCAAGCCGGGCCGAAGACGGCTGAAATGCCAGAAACCGGTCACCGGTAGCTTGTTTCCTTCCCAGTGAAAGAATTGGCTTGGTAGTTTGGTTTGCCCTGTTCCCATGATACACTGGGCCAGGGACAGACTAATTTGCATAAAGCCAGGTTCTGAGCTGGGATGGTGCAGTGAGCTGAAAAACGGTGTTGGATTAAGCCCTGATCTCTTGACTGGGTGAGAGTATTCTGCTTAATTCAGAAACTCTGTCCATCACCACCCCCTGTTGTTTAATTATTTTGTCCACCATAAGCGTGGAAGGGTATACTCAGACGTGAGTCCCTAGCTCATTGCACCATCAGGATTCAAGCAAGCCGGGCCGAAGACGGCTGAAATGCCAGAAACCGGTCCCCGGTAGCTTGTTTCCTTCCCAGTGAAAGAATTGGCTTGGTAGTTTGGTTTGCCCTGTTCCCATGATACACTGTGCCAGGGACAGACTAATTTGCATATAGCCAGGTTCTGAGCTGGGATGGTGCAGTGAGCTAAAAAACGTTGTTGGATTAAGCCCTGATCTCTTGACTGGGTGAGAGTATTCTGCTTAATTCAGAAACTCTGTCCATCACCACCCCCTGTTATTTAATTATTTTGTCCACCATAAGCGTGGAAGGGTATACTCAGACGTGAGTCCCTAGCTCATTGCACCATCAGGATTCAAGCAAGCCGGGCCGAAGACGGCTGAAATGCCAGAAACCGGTCCCCGGTAGCTTGTTTCCTTCCCAGTGAAAGAATTGGCTTGGTAGTTTGGTTTGCCCTGTTCCCATGATACACTGGGCCAGGGACAGACTAATTTGCATATAGCCAGGTTCTGAGCTGGGATGGTGCAGTGAGCTAAAAAACGGTGTTGGATTAAGCCCTGATCTCTTGACTGGGTGAGAGTATTCTGCTTAATTCAGAAACTCTGTCCATCACCACCCCCTGTTGTTTAATTATTTTGTCCGCCATAAGCGTGGAAGGGTATACTCAGACGTGAGTCCCTAGCTCATTGCACCATCAGGATTCAAGCAAGCCGGGCCGAAGACGGCTGAAATGCCAGAAACCGGTCCCCGGTAGCTTGTTTCCTTCCCAGTGAAAGAATTGGCTTGGTAGTTTGGTTCGCCCTGTTCCCATGATACACTGGGCCAGGGACAGACTCATTTGCATATAGCCAGGTTTTGAGCTGGGATGGTGCAGTGAGCTAAAAAACGGTGTTGGATTAAGCCCTGATCTCTTGACTGGGTGAGAGTATTCTGCTTAATTCAGAAACTCTGTCCATCACCACCCCCTGTTGTTTAATTATTTTGTCCACCATAAGCGTGGAAGGGTATACTCAGACGTGAGTCCCTAGCTCATTGCACCATCAGGATTCAAGCAAGCCGGGTCGAAGACGGCTGAAATGCCAGAAACCGGTCCCCGGTAGCTTGTTTCCTTCCCAGTGAAAGAATTGGCTTGGTAGTTTGGTTTGCCCTGTTCCCATGATACACTGGGCCAGGGACAGACTAATTTGCATATAGCCAGGTTCTTAGCTGGGATGGTGCAGTGAGCTAAAAAACGGTGTTGGATTAAGCCCTGATCTCTTGACTGGGTGAGAGTATTCTGCTTAATTCAGAAACTCTGTCCATCACCACCCCCTGTTGTTTAATTATTTTGTCCACCATAAGCGTGGGAGGGTATACTCAGACGTGAGTCCCTAGCTCATTGCACCATCAGGATTCAAGCAAGTCGGGCCGAAGACGGCTGAAATGCCAGAAACCGGTCCCCGGTAGCTTGTTTCCTTCCCAGTGAAAGAATTGGCTTGGTAGTTTGGTTTGCCCTGTTCCCATGATACACTGGGCCAGGGACAGACTAATTTGCATATAGCCAGGTTCTGAGCAGGAATGGTGCAGTGAGCTAAAAAACGGTGTTGGATTAAGCCCTGATCTCTTGACTGGGTGAGAGTATTCTGCTTAATTCAGAAACTCTGTCCATCACCACCCCCTGTTGTTTAATTATTTTGTCCACCATAAGCGTGGAAGGGTATACTCAGACGTGAGTCCCTAGCTCATTGCACCATCAGGATTCAAGCAAGCCGGGCCGAAGACGGCTGAAATGCCAGAAACCGGTCCCCGGTAGCTTGTTTCCTTCCCAGTGAAAAAATTGGCTTGGTAGTTTGGTTTGCCCTGTTCCCATGATACACTGGGCCAGGAACAGACTAATTTGCATATAGCCAGGTTCTGAGCTGGGATGGTGCAGTGAGCTAAAAAACGGTGTTGGATTAAGCCCTGATCTCTTGACTGGGTGAGAGTATTCTGCTTAATTCAGAAACTCTGTCCATCACCACCCCCTGTTGTTTAATTATTTTGTCCACCATAAGCGTGGAAGGGTATACTCAGGCGTGAGTCCCTAGCTCATTGCACCATCAGGATTCAAGCAAGCCGGGCCGAAGACGGCTGAAATGCCAGAAACCGGTCCCCGGTAGCTTGTTTCCTTCCCAGTGAAAGAATTGGCTTGGTAGTTTGGTTTGCCCTGTTCCCATGATACACTGGGCCAGGGACAGACTAATTTGCATATAGCCAGGTTCTGAGCTGGGATGGTGCAGTGAGCTAAAAAACGGTGTTGGAATAAGCCCTGATCTCTTGACTGGGTGAGAGTATTCTGCTTAATTCAGAAACTTTGTCCATCACCACCCCCTGTTGTTTAATTACTGGATTCAAGCTAGCATGGCTTCTAGACTGAACAGGTTCCAATAACTGTGCACCCAGCACCAGGAGTCCGGCCCTAGCATGTGGTGCTACCCCAGTCCTGAACCCTTGAAAGTGGGCCTGGAGGTGTTCTGCCAGCCCCACTGTGGTCCTAGCAAAACTAACGCAGCACAATGCATCGCCTCCCAGAAACTCTGCATCAGAGCTGCTGCACAATGCAGCGCCTCCCTAAAATTCTGCATCCGAGCTGCTGTGCAATGCCACCTCGGCTCAGGACTTTGCAATGCAGCCAGCAGCTTCATCAGACAGCCACTATGCTGCGCATCCTAAAAGCAGGTCTTCGCATCGCAAGCCCCTCATCAATGGCAGCCTCGACAACTATTCAGGACCTCACACCGCAGCCTTGCAGCTTCCCAGAACCATTGCTGCACGGGGCATCTCCACACCAGAATCTTTTATCTCCTAGGCTGCACAAAGCATCCTCGACATTGGATCTCACAATGCTCCACAACCAGAATTTAACATGATCTTGTTCAGCAAGCGCAACTTGGGCCCTATATTCAGCCCATAGTCGATCGCGGTCGGCCTAAACTTGTAACTTTGTCCTGGCCCAGCGTGACAAAATAACCATATCTCAAGTTCTACTGATTGGATTTTTATCACTGTGGTCTTAAATTATTTATTAACCATAACTCTATTTTACTAATTTAGTGTGGGCTGGGATTTTTCTTGTGCTTTATTACTATATGACTTACTGCATAAATACTTTACACATTGTGTCTAAGTTAAGCCTGACTGCTCAGTGCCAAGCTACCAGAGGGTTGACCAAAAGTTAGTTAAGGGTTTGCGATGTTACTTCACCCTGACAAGGATTGTGGTTGCTGCTTGAGTAGGGTTTCACACCACTCGACCAGTTACCCAATTTCTTACACAAAGATATTTTCTGACTACGTCCAGAAATGAGATTTTATGAAGTAACCAAACTTCTATCCCGCTTTTTGAAATCTACCATACCTTCAACCCATTATTTTGAATTAGAGACTATGCTAGTTTGTAGGGTTACGTTCCACATTCTCAGCAGAATTTAGGTGCAAATATTCAGGTCAGGTTCATAGATATTTACTGGATCACAATGGGCCCTATTACGATCGTGTTAGGATGAGCGTCCGACTGCCATTGCAGTGGGAGTGGGACTGCCTGACAAGTAGTCGGATATCCCACCCCACAGATTAGGATGTTGAGGTTCCGTGACGATCGTAAGTGGTGTTTTTGACTCGTACGAATATGGTCGAGTCTGCTATCTATGAACCGCAAATGACGAGTTTAGTGGGTGTACGCGTTTTCGCTGTGCTAGCCTAAACCGTTCGTTTGTTTCGTGGGTTTCTACATCCGAGCCCACGGGTTCCATCTTAGATACGGCATCCATTTTGTCTCTTGCCCTCAAGTAGCCAGCGAACGGACGCTGTCCGCTTCGCGACCCTGGGATTCCCAAACTCTTGCGGAAGACACGTTTCCTTTGAAAGTGTCTTTATGATGAGGGGGACGGCACTGTAAGGCAGATGGCCCCGCTCGAGGCTCATCTTGCCGTGCCGGTCTATTGTCTTAGTTGTGCATTCATTAGTCACGTCCCCTTTGATGCCTTCAGCTCGTGTTTCTCGATACCACCCCTTTTACACCTTTTCCGATCTCCCCACTGTTTCTGTCTTCCTCTGCACCTGTTTCTGCTCCCTTCCTCGATCTGTTTATTGTTGATTGGAATGTACGAATGGTGGGAAGATGGGTTTTTACAGTTGAGAGCCACCAAACGTTTCCGTACTTATGTTCCGGGCCTTGAATACATGAAAGTAACCCCTTATGGTTTTACGATCAGAACCGAGTTGTAACCTTTTGTGTACCATGATGTTCAATGCATTAGAACTGTATAAAAAGGAGCGACCCACAGAGGCAAGTCGAATCAGACTCCTCGAACCTACACATGCTGTACTTCCTGTGACTTCTGTGTTCCCTGCAGTAATAAACCTCGAATCTTTGACGCCGAAGGAAGTGTCCCGTGTCTCTGTCATTTGTACGCCGGAACAGGTTACCCACGAAGGTTTCAGGTGTTATCCCTGGCACCGCTGGGTCTTAAGAAAACCCAGTCCTTCAGTTGGCGCCCAACGTCGGGCTGCATCAGTGGTACTGGTCCAAGCCCGACGATCGTGAGGAACTTCGTGTGAAATCTCCGAGGGAAGGTGCACCCCGCTTCATCGATCCTGTTGTCGAAACAAGTGGCCCGACGACTTTTCCCGCGAAGATTCCCGCCTCCTGACGGCTGCGACGGACTGCTGCCCTGACTGTAGACCTGTTTTGGCGCCTGGCGTAGACCTTGGTACAGCGAGACGATTGACGGGCCTTCCTGGTGATGCCATCGATCTTTGAGTTAAGTATTTGTGGGTCGCTCCCAGAGTCCTTAGTTGTGGGTGCTTAGTTGTTGCATGGTTCCATTGCATTTGTGGTTCTTAGTACTTGGTTCTTTGTTGTAATATTTGACGTCTGCAGTCGCCAAAAACCGAGGGTTTTTGCTCTTTGCAGGGACATTGTTAATCCTATAACCCTTGAAGTTCGTGAAACTCGGTTAGTGTGCACGATGCCTGGCCGTAGTACTTTGTTTAGTTGCTTCAGAAGTTGTGGTGCGGATTCCCGACTGGAGGACTTGTGTCCGATACCTCCGGATGGAACTCCAACTTATGAGCTGTACAGTAGGCATGGTTTAGGTCCGATTACTTTTAATGAGTGTTGGATCCGCTATACTAAAAAGGATGGTGTCCTTAGTTGGCCACCTCATGGTAGTTTCGAGACTCCGATTTTAGATAATCTAGAAGCTCAATTGTTCAAAAGGAAATCAAGGCCGGCCATGTTTGATTCCTTTCGGTTGTGGCGTAAAGAAGCCAAACAGAGAGAAATCAGACCGACTAAACGTAATCAGAGAGAAGGAGTAGTTACTACGGTGAGAAAAGCAGAGCAGTTCCAGCGAGATAAGGAGGAAAAGGAAAAGGAAGTTTTCGATAGATTGCAGCGTATGTCTGTAGATAAGTGTTACCCCGCTTTACCAACGGGTACGGATAAGAAGGAGGAATCAGTAGAGGACCCCTTGTTGTCCTATCTTTTGAAGTCACCACCTCCGTACGCACAGGGTACTGTAGTTCCTGCGGTTCCACCTGCTCCTGTTCCTCCACCTGCTCCTGCGCCTGTTTCACAACCTGTCCCCGTTCCTCAACCCGTTCCTGCTCTTCTACCTGCTCCCGTCCCTACTGCTCCTCCGCTTGTACTTCCTCATACTCCTCTTCCCGCTGCTCCCGCTGTTCTAGTTTCTCCTGCTGTCTCTTCTGTTCCTGATGCTTCTCTTATTACCCCGTTGGGTTACTCTTCTTCTCCGTCTGTTCGACGTCGTACCCCTTCTGTTGCTGCTAACTTCTTCAATTCTCTTGGACCTATTCTTGAGTCGGCTGGTTCGGACGGTCCCCAAAGACGAAGTCAGCTTCCTGGCGGTAGGGAGCGTGACTCATTGTATAATATGGCAATGGGTTGGATGAAATACCCCTTTAGAAATCCTCCTCGTGTGGTGCTAGATACGTTTTGCCAATTCAACGTACCGACCCAAAGGTTCGTGTTTGAAGAAATGTGTAAGGCTTTACGTGACCTAATATCGGCTGATGCATCTGATGAGGTCTTGACTGCTCTGGCTAATCTTCAGCTCCAGTTTGCGAGCGGAATGTTGGTGGGCACTAATGTTCGACGTGCTGTTGAGCAATTATTGTCTTTTCGTCCTTCTACGATGCCTCGGGCATTGTTTGTAGAGGACATCGAAGGACCGTTTGCAGCGCCTGGTCAGTATCCCATGCGCGAAGTTCCACCAGTGTGGATGCCTGGTGATGCACAGGCTGTTCCTATTGTTCCGCCACATTTCCAGAGAGTGTGGATACATCTTCCATGGAAACGATCGGAAGTTTTGCAGGTAAAGCAATCTTTGCCTGACCCTCGCAAAAATCCTGCAGGGTATTATAAAAAATTATCGCAGCTTGTGGATGCTACGATAATGAATCTTGCTGATATTGATATGCTGTTTGGCAATGTCGTACCTCAACCGGTATAGGCAAAGATTCGTCAGGAAGATCATGCGGGAGAACTAGGCGGTGACTGGAATGCATTGCGGGCTGCTGACGCTTTGCAAGTCGGAGGGGCCAAGCCTGATCAATTAATCACGGCTTTGCCTCAAAGAATTATCGCTTTGATGAAAACGCTTATGCCAGCCATGAAGGTAAATTGGGACAAACTGTCCGTTTGCAAGCAGAAGAAGGATGAGAGCGTCTCTGATTTCTTTACGAGATTTGAGGAGGCTTTCATTGACCATAGTGGTCAAGATATGGGTACTGAAGGAGGTCAGCGATTGTTTGTGGATAAGTTTGTTTCAAATTTGCTGCCTGATTTAAGCAACAAATTGCGTAATTCAGAAAGTGCGTGGGCTGTTTCTACTTCTGCTCAAATATTGGCTACGGCCCAATATTATAAGAATAGGGAGAAAGAGGAGAATGATCGTGCTGACAAGAAAACGAAAGAGCTTAAAACTAAAGTGTTGTTGCAACAGGCGTATCCTCCGCGTTCAAATCAGAATGATTCGCAACAGCGAAACAGATCACAATCTCAGTCGAATAGGTCACAATCACGAAATGATTCCTCTTCGCAGAGATCTTCGTTAGGGTACAATCAGTGTGCCTATTGTAGAGGAGAGGGTCATTTAAAATTTGATTGTCCAGTTCTGAATGAGCGTAATAGTGGTAATTCGTCTAGAGGAGGTCGTGGTGGTTCTCAACAGACATCACGTGGTAGAGGTCGCGGTGCTCAGAACGATCGTTCCACTAATACTTCTGATTCTAATAATTGTTTCGATCAGCGCGGGTCGTCGCAAGGGCGATCTGCTCAGTACAATGTGGATGATTATTACGTCGATCAGGAGGATGACGACGGTAATTACTAGGACAGCCATAGACAAGGAGAGGGAGTAGTATCAGTTCCGGTTGATCAGAGAGGGCCTTACGTCGCAGTTGCCACCTCGGTCGTCGTTGAGCCTTTTCTGTTGGACACTGGTGCAGCGAAAAGTTCCATAATGCATTCGAAACTCCCTGGCGCACCTTTGTCTGGCTTAACAAATGTTTCCGTTGGATTCTCTGGCGCCCCTGTTAGCAATCCGGTTTCTCGTCCTTTGCCCCTTACAATTGGGCCACGTGAGCTAAAAGCTCCGTTGATTTTGACCACTGGCTGTGGTGAAAATCTTTTGGGCCTGGATTTACTAAAACGTCTGTATGCGACTTTGTATTGTTCTCCTGCGGGAGTAAAGCTTACGTTAGGTGAGAGAGTTGTCTCTCCTATGTACTTATCCATCGATAAGCTTCCACCGGAATTGAGTTCTCTTCCTGCATCTTTGTGGGCAACAGGTCCCAACGATGTGGGCCTGCTTGACATCTCCCCCTATGTTGTTCACTTAAAATCTAATGTGCGACTGCCACGTATTCCCCAGTATCGTATCTCCCTTGATGGTGAGCGAGCGCTGTTAGCGATCATTTACGATTTGATCGAGAAAGATGTTATCGAGGAGACTCGGGGAAACGTGTGCAATAGCCCTGTACTGCCCATCTTGAAACGCACTGATCCATCGAAACCACCTGTTTATCGTTTTGTTATCGATTTACGGGAGGTGAATAAAATTGTGATTCCTCAGTTCCCTATGGTGCCTGACATTACGGCTCTACTGACTCTGATTCCAGCCTCTGCATCTTGGTTCTCAGTAATCGATCTGAAGAATGCTTTCTTCAGCATTCCGATTGCTGAGGAAAGTAGAGACTTTTTCGGTTTCTCTCTTGGTGGCCGCAGTTTTCGGTTTAAACGTGCTCCTCAGGGCTACTGTGAGAGTCCATCGATATACAGTCAAGCCTTGAAGGGCCAACTTGATGCGTTTGTGTTGCCGGCTGGTGCGGCCTTGATCCAATACGTCGATGACTTATTGGTGGCTGCAGATACTCAGGACATTTGCAAAACTGCTACGGTGTCGTTGTTGCAACATCTCTGTGACTTACATCATAAGGTGTCGCCTTCTAAATTACAATATTGTTGTCAAGAAGTTACCTATCTAGGTCACTTATTGTCAAAGGAGGGAAGAAGGTTGACCCCAGAGAGAATTGCAGCGATTGCTCGAATGACTGTGCCAACGACTCAGAGAGATGTGCGTGCCTTTTTAGGTATCACGTCATACTGCAGACAATGGATTCCTAATTATTCATTGCTAGCGAAACCATTGGTAGCTCTTACGTGCAAGAATGTTCCAACTCCTTTACCATGGACGGATGAATGTCAGAAAAGTTTTTCTGAACTGCGTGACGCGTTGTGTTCGGCCCCTGTGTTAGGTACTCCTGACTACAGTAAGCCGTTTACACTATACGTTCACGAGAGAGAAGGTTGTGTGTTGAGTGTTTTGACGCAACAATTCGGCGGTAAGCAACGTCCATGTGCATATTTTTCCTCGACCTTGGACCCAGTAGCTAGAGCATTGCCGAGTTGTTTGAGAGCAAAAGGGGCAGCTGCGGTGTCCATCCGACAATCTGCAGGATTGGTCATGGATAATATGCTTACGGTGATGGTCCCGCATGCAGTTGACACTCTCTTGAATCGTACGAAAACTCAGCACTTGACCAGTGCAAGGTTGTCTGGTTATGAGTTGACGCTTTTGGCAAGTCATATTCAAATAAAACGTTGCAACGTCCTGAACCCGGCGACTTTGTTGCCAATCAGTATGGAGTCAGATGAAGTAGCACCTCATGATTGCTACTTGCGAACGGAAGAGGAAACGAAAGGTCGCGTAGACCTGAAAAATACTCCATTAGAAGATCCCGATGGGACCCTGTATGTGGATGGGTCGTGTTTTAAGTTGCCGAATGGCGATGTAACGACTGCGTATGCTGTGGTGACATTGAATACTGTTGTGGAGACTGCGAGATTGAATCAGAATTCTGCTCAGGCGGCAGAGCTGATTGCCTTGACTAGAGCGTGTGTGTTGTCGAAGGGGAAACGGGTGAATGTGTTTACCGACAGTCAGTATGCATTTGGCGTAGCGCATAGCTTTGGACGTTTGTGGCGAGAGAGAGGTTTTATGACATCGCATGGTACGAAGATCCAACACGGACAGCTCGTGAATGATCTTTTGGATGCACTTACATTGCCCAAGCAGGTGGCGATTATTAAATGTAGTGCACACCGTAAGGTGACGGATGATGTTGGACGTGGCAATGCGTTCGCCGATGAAACTGCTAAGGAGACTGCTCGGAATCTTAGTACCAGAATGTATGTGACGAGTTCGGTTAGGTGGCCTACAGAGACTAGTATGTGTGAGGATACCATCGAGAGTGTGAGAATGATTCAGAACGAGGCCACCAAAACTGAAAAGATGAAGTGGAAAGAGAGTACGGGAAAGTTGGATGCGAATGGTTGTTGGATTGATCTGTCAGAGAATAGGAGGTGGATGTTGCCAGATGCGTATGTACTAGCTGTTGTGACGATGGCACACGGCTTGGCACATATTAGTGCGAAAGGTATTTGCAAGTTGTTGTCCCCTGTATGGAAGAATGATGGTATCACGAGGTGTGCTGAGAGATTGGTGAAAAATTGTATGATATGTATGATGTACAATCCTGGAAAGGGAACCCCTACACCTCCTGGCCATTTTGCTCCCCCTTCATGTCCCTTTGAAGTGATTCAGCTAGACTTCATCCATATGGAGCGATGCAATAACCTGAAATACGTTTTAGTTGTGGGTTGCGCATTCTCCCGATGGATTGAGGCCTACCCTCTCAAAGATAATACCGCTTTGTCCACTGCGAAAATCCTGCTGAAGGAATACTTTCCTCGGTATGGAATGCCACGAATTGTATGGTCTGATAACGGAAGTGAGTTTGTGGGGAGTGTGATGAAGAGTGTGTGTAAGGGCCTTGGAATTACCCAGAAATTCCACAGCGCCAATCATCCCCAGTCAGCCGGTTTGGTTAAAGGGTATAATGGCACCCTTAAATTAAAGCTGGCGAAGGTTCAGGCTACGACTGGTCTCTCGTGGCCTGACGCCTTACCTCTAGCCCTTCTGTCTACTAGGGCGACTGTACACTCCCGAGTAGGGCTTAGTCCCTACGAGATTGTGTTCGGCAGCCCTGCAAATGTTTGGGGGGTCCCTAGACCGAGTGTGTTCTCTGATCTTGAGTATCCAATGTTGATCGATTATCTGCATGATCTGACTGCTAAACTGAGGTTAATTCACCAACAGGTCTTTGAAGCACTGCCGACGCAGACGGAGGGTCCAGGCCCCCAGCTCCAGCCTGGAGATTGGGTGGTGACGCGGAACTTCGGACGAAAACGAAACCTTGAGCCCCGCTTTACTGGACCCTACCAAGTTCTTCTCGCCACGAGGACTGCTGTTCGTTTGGAAGGTCGTAAACACTGGGTGCACGCCACCCATACTAAAAAGGTACCTATACCTTTACCGGCAGACTCGTGGGTGAGGAAGGGCATTGCTTCGTCCGAAACGGAAACTGCACAGACCTTCGTCCCTTTTAGCGACGCTCAGCTTGTTGGAGAACCCTCAGTGCAGCAGAACGATATTGTTGAACACTTACCATCGAAAAACTCAAGATCTGAACAATTGACTGACCAGCAGAACTCTGCCTCACCATCGGATCAGTTGTTTGATGAACAGACACGTCCTGGGAGAAGCCGATACTTCCTGAGATCCAATACTAAGGACAAATAAAGAAAGTTTTTGCTTTCTCCCTTGACATCCACATTACCCCATTGATACCATTCAGTCTGAACACACTCGTAATATTTTGTTTTTTGTACATATTGTGAGTTTGTTTCCATATATGTCTTTGATTCCACAGCTAGGAGATTTTGTGTATATTTGTAAATAAAATACCTTACATCCGGGTGAACCGTAGGGCTGCGCGCGTACTTCCTTCTGGTTAGTAGGTCTTGACACTAGGTCGAAGGCCGTCGGTTCCTGGGAACTCCTGGGGATTGACTACTGCTACACAGAACGAAGTGCGTCAAGAAACGTTGCGGACGGTTTTAGAGGATGCCGTTCTCTAAGCTGGTGGATTTGGAAAAAGCTCAGGCCCAAAGATTCAAGTTGCAGCAAATTACTCGTACAAAATGCTTCATGATTCAAGTGTTCCTTCTGTTCTTAACTGTTTCTTCGCTATTAGTGGGTGGGGTGTATTACTTGATATTGACGTTCTTGCCTTCTGCCTCACCTACCCCTTCTTCTGAACCTAAATCTACATCTACTGTTTCTCCTCATTCCTTCCACATCTTACCCCAACACGAGCAGGCCAGACGTGCGGAATTTATGAATAATTCCTTTATTCAGCTCCTTCATCAACATCAGTTTGTGGTTAACACTACCAATTGTTGGGTGTGTGGGTTGATGCCACATACCACCGATAAGGGAATTCCGTACCTGGTCCTTCCTTATAGTTCCCAGGGTTCAGCTCGAGCATTCCAAACAATGTTTCGAAGTGCACTAGATTCCTACCCCAATCGAGAGCCACGTCCACCGCACTTTGGTCCCGGTCCGTACCACAAGCCTTTGGCTATAGCGATCGCTGATTTAGATAGGGATATCTATGAGCTGTCGCTTATCCCAGAGTAGGAGGTGCGAGCCTATAGGGATCTGAGTGAGGCTGAGTATAGTGCGCTCGTGGGTGAAAGACAGCTTAGAAGCTCGTCTCCAATATGGATCGTACCCCACCTTGGTAATTTTTGTCTAAAAGGTCGTGGCCGAAGACCGAGAGCTCATCTTGGAGAGAGTGCTTGCTCCGAGACGTATGTCTTACCGATGCTCTCATCCCCTGTGTTTCTGACTGCCAAGGGTACGTACTTTGTCTGTCATGATCGTGCCTATACGTGGTTGCCCTCTGACTTTGCGGGCACATGTTACATTGCAAATTTGTTGCCTCCGACTTTTACAGTCACCTCCGATTACCACAAGACTCGAATTGTGAGGGGCGTGATTAGCGAAGAGGACACGGCCGGTCAAGAGGCAGGAGATTTTTTCAAGGGTTTCTTTCCGTTTTGGGGACCTATGGTTAATAGTAGGAACCTGAGACAGTTGACCCGAGTGGTGGAATCGACAGCTAATATCACTGCCAGTGCCCTTGGTAACATCACAGCAGAACTTCAGGCGGATAGGCTCATGACGTTACAAAACCGTATGGTTTTAGACGTTGTCTTAGCAGATCGAGGTGGAGTATGTAAGGTGATCCATTCGAGCTGCTGTATTTTTATTCCAGATAACGCTCCGACTGTCTATCAAGCCATCTCAAAGTTGCATAAGATCTCTGAGTCCATACACGTGGACGTAGGGGATTGGACGCTACTTGGGTGGTTTTGGGGCCTGATGTCGACTTGGGGTTGGAAAATTCTAATGATCGTCGGGGTTGTTGTAGCGTTTCTGTTCACGTGTTGCCTTTGTGTGCAGTGTGGTCCTGCCTTATGTGGCCTCTGTGCTACGACGTGTATAAGACAGCCGCCTGTTACCAAAGGAGCTCTGATGGATAGGATTATGTTGCAACAACATCTAGATGGTCTGATGAATATCGAATATGACTCCGACTAGTGCTTGCCTACATGAGGGCAAAAGGAGCGTCTGAGGTTCCGTGACGATCGTAAGTGGTGTTTTTGACTCGTACGAATATGGTCGAGTCTGGTATCTATGAACCGCAAATGGCGAGTTTAGTGGGTGTACGCGTTTTCGCTGTGCTAGCCTTAACCGTTTGTTTGTTTCGTGGGTTTCTACATCCGAGCCCACGGGTTCCATCTTAGATACGGCATCCATTTTGTCTCTTGCCCTCAAGTAGCCAGCGAACGGACGCTGTCCGCTTCGCGACCCTGGGATTCCCAAACTCTTGCGGAAGACACGTTTCCTTTGAAAGTGTCTTTATGATGAGGGGGACGGCACTGTAAGGCAGATGGCCCCGCTCGAGGCTCATCTCGCCGTGCCGGTCTATTGTCTTAGTTGTGCATTCATTAGTCACGTCCCCTTTGATGCCTTCAGCTCGTGTTTCTCGATACCACCCCTTTTACACCTTTTCCGATCTCCCCACTGTTTCTGTCTTCCTTTGCACCTGTTTCTGCCCCCTTCCTCGATCTGTTTATTGTTGATTGGAATGTACGAATGGTGGGAAGATGGGTTTTTACAGTTGAGAGCCACCAAACGTTTCCGTACTTATGTTCCGGGCCTTGAATACATGAAAGTAACCTCTTATGGTTTTACGATGGGAACCGAGTTGTAACCTTTTGTGTACCATGATGTTCAATGCATTAGAACTGTATAAAAAGGAGCGACCCACAGAGGCAAGTCGAATCAGACTCCTCGAACCTACACATGCTGTACTTCCTGTGACTTCTGTGTTCCCTGCAGTAATAAACCTCGAATCTTTGACGCCGACGGAAGTGTCCCGTGTCTCTGTCATTTGTACGCCGGAACAGGTTACCCACGAAGTTTTCAGGTGTTATCCCTGGCACCGCTGGGTCTTAAGAAAACCCAGTCCTTCAGTGTGCCCTCCATGTAGACAGTTGGAAACATCAATTTTTCTATTGCTGCTTGGGCTGCGGGAAGGGGTTGCAGCACAAGCTGCAATAGAAAAAGGGATGTTTTTAAACATCTATGTACTGTGCACCAGGGGTTGTATGACATTACAATGCATGCTTTTACTACGCATGCCTTTACATCGCAAGTTTTACAATGCATGCTGTTACAACGCATAGTGTTGAGGGGTGCTAGATAGTGAATAGTTTAATTTACTATTCCAACTCCAGTCCCCGTAGATAGTAGGGAAGGTGTTGGATAGTTAATTTAATCTATTCCCTATCCTAGAGCGCCCCCCAGCGCAATGCATTGTAATGACATGCGTTGTAAAGCTTGCGATGTAAAGGCATGCGTCGTAAAAGTTGCGTTGAAAAGGATATTCTCCTGCACCAGGCACCATGTGGTGCTTGACACACAGTGCTTGGATGTTTAAGGGGGCATCACATGTTCCACCCTAGGCCACTAACCGGAGGCCCACGAGGGACGAAGGCCCTGCTAGGGTCGCCCAAAGTACCTTTCTGACAGCCTTTCCATGGCGGTTGGACCGCCATGAAAAGCCAGTCTGAAACAGAAATACTAATCCCTACGCACCACCTCCATTTTAGGGATTAGGCTCTGACCGCTGCCCAGACAGGCTCCTTGAGCCTGTCGGAGGCGGTAGTCTTTTCCCCCGCGGCTATGCTCTGACCACAGCTCCAGTGGTCGGACCGTTGCCTTAGGTGTCGTCCGTCGGTGGCGGTCGACCTACGGTAATCGTGCCCAATGTGTCCAGGAGCCTTATTCTACTTCATAAAAAAAAGTGGCCACTCTCAGCAGACATGAAAATGAAACGTCTTTGGTCTTAAGTAAATAGATCTGGAACCCCCGCTGTTTAGGAGTCTTACCAATATCAGCAAATGGTGGGTAGTTTATTTTGGTATCTCAACGCATGTTCCTAAAGTTTCCAACAAGATAAATGAGTCTAGCGTTCGATTGACTCATTAGATCCCCATACCATGGGATTCCATAACAAATGATCACTTGTTCTTGACAGAGTTCTGAAGAGAATTCTATAAATAGATAATTAAGTTAATTCTCCTCCTTTACTTTTTAAAAAGAACTATACTTGCCAGAGCAATCAAAATAATATGAAATGTGCAGGAAGATTTATTCAAGGGTTAAATAGCTTGTTAAGCTGTATCAAATCAAGGATTTTAAGATTTCAGGTTCTGACATTTGCGTTTCCTTTTTGTGGCATTGTTTTTGTTTGGAACTGTTGATTCAATTTTAAGAGATAATCTAAGATAAATCACCAACACAGGAAAAGAGACAGCAAATAAATCAGCATAGTCAATTAAATAAACCTCAAGTCTCAAGAGGGCTCAAGACCAGTAAAAGTTAGAAACCATGACGGTTTCCTAAAAAATAAGTGCAACACAGAAGGAAAAAATAATGGTTTGACAAAATGCATGAACAATCAGATATAGGGCACTAGCATAAGGATAAATCAAAGGCATCAAAGAGTCTGACATGAAGCCAAGTCTCAGGGTAAATAGTATTCTTTCTAAGTCCTAAGAAAGAGACATATTGAAAAGGGTCTGCTCTTAACGAGTCTGGACAAAAAACACTGGTTCACCTCCAATTTTGGAATCTTTTATGACAAAATGTACAGCAAAAGTCACATAGTCAGCATCAAATGCGCTAAATGTTGCAAGATTCAACCAATCATAATACAGCAATATGCTACAATATACAGCTAAAATATAATAATTATTATAATCTACATTTGACTCTATTGTTAAGAATTATGACAGAACAAATCTAGTCACACACAAAAGAACGACAAGCTTATGAGTGAACTGACTTACAGAGACACAGAATGGAAAAGACGCTGAACAGCTAACAATTGTAAGAAAAGCTTCTCTGGAGGTCTTTGAGAACAGAATGTCAACACAGAGCATTTCATTAGTGTATACTTTGCTAATTGTGACATGAGGGGAAATGAAAACACACATCCTGACTGTGTTCTTATATTCAAGATGGAGTTAGAGCTTGTTTGGTAATGTATAGGAAAAAACATCTTGCAAAGTTCAGTATTTTCGTTTTATATGCAAAATGATCACAATGATCTGCACACATTATTTAATAATCAGAAATATGTCTTTAGTACCAATATAGACTTTTTTTTAAATGTCATCTTATTTTTGAAGAATTAAATCAAGATGAGATTCTGTAGTCATTTAGGATTAGGCAGAGAAGAGAATAAATGTACATCAGTGGTCCACCCACCTGCCAAATCCCCAGCTCCTCCCCTCATTTAGTGATGGAGGAGCCACCAGGTTTCTGAGTCTAGCTGGCTCTGCCGCCACAGGCGTTTAATGAGTGGTTAGTCCATAGAAGGGCCACAGGGAACAATGTATTTAAACATTTGACCTACTCATGCTATTCTCAGTGTCCCTTGAAATGCATATTTAGTTTTCTGACTTTGCCACCATGCGAGAGCCAGTGATCCTGGGAAGGAAAAATAAAGAATGGCCTTCACAAAGACAGTGAAACGCCCTAGCTTGTCAGCCACTGTTTTTTAACTTTTCAGCAATAAAACCACACTTTGAGAATTTATTTGTGAAGAACATAAACATGATGACTAGATGCCTGGCATGCCAATCAACAGGCATTGAAGTTCTATGAATGTGTGCCAGACGAGTTGGCTAAGCTTTGTTGATAATTAATGCAGCTGATTCCCACTACTGGGCTAGCAAAGGTAGTGAGATGCCAGCTGAGTGCTAAACCTCAGAAAACATCAGTCTCACTTTTCTGTTTGAACCGACCACCATATTTTGGAAGCATTGGTTGTAGTGCACTACATATGTGCATTGTCTAATCATGGCCAACCTTAAAGACAGTCAATGTAATATTGATATGCTCTGAAAATAGAAAAGTAATTGGTGGATGTTTGGATTCAGACTGCAACAAGACAAAACTGAATGTATCTTATGTCAACGCCAACAACAATCTAAATTTGGCCACAATTGACCATTGTAACTTTTTCCAGACACCTTCACACCCCTGCTAACCTCCGAGTTCAAGTCTCTTGGTATCTGGCAAAACCCACATTTCCTCGTGTACTTGCGCATCGAACACAATTTAAAACACCAACAGCTACCCTTATCTACGTGAATAAACTTAAGCTGCTGCTTCAATTCTCATGATTATTGACTCATCAAACAATCCTCTATTATATTGTGACTAGATTACGAAAAACACCATTCTGACTAAAATGGCACCACTTAAAATGCACAAATGTACTCTGATGCAGGACTCATTATGGTGCAAAAAAGTTGATCACATTACTCTAATCTGTTGTGAACTACACCGGATCACTACTAAACCCATAATTCGATTCAAAATTCCCTGTATAATGCTGAAAACCATTCACTTCCCAAAAACATTTTTTCCTATGAACGTCCTTATATATCCCAGGTGCAGAGAGGTTTTCAGGCGTGAATCAAAAAAGGTCAGAACATACCTGGCTACTACCCAAACTTTCTCAAAGGGCGTGGAGGGGTTCCATCTTTTTGTATCTCTTTAGCTGGATACATCTGACAACCAATTGACCGAATAGAATTTTGCAAAAATTGAAAAATATGCCTGTTCAGACTTTACCACTTTACCTTATTTGATTCCTCCTATCCACGTACTCAATCCATCCCCTCTTCTTTTCTCGGCTCTTTTGCAACTTTTACTCACCCCCAAACATTTCTTTTTGGGCTAGCTCTTCTAATCCTACTCTCCTTTTTCCTCTTTTCTTCCTGTTCCTCCTTTCTTTCTCCTGTAATCTTTTACACCAACTCGCAGCTCACCTGATCACGGTTCCACCTTTCTCGACTTTTGCTTCTTTCACCTCGCCACTCCACTGCCTGTCCAAATCGTTTTCACCTGCTATGCTCTCATGACTTGATTTCCTCATTTGCTCCTGATTCAACATCCCTAGTCCAAACCCAACCCCATTTATTCATCATCTGTATATTTCAGTGTTTTTTTGCCTCTTCCTTTCCCTCTCTTTCTTTCTGCACTATGGCAGTTTGGTTGTTTGGATACCAGGTTTATTCTAGTTCTTTGTTCCTGTTTTTTTCCTATTCCATGTGAGGAGAATTCTTAATCACCATTTCTATATCATTGCAAAATTCACTGACACCTTACAGTATATAAAATATGAAATAAATAAACATAAATGTCGAAGAATTTTGCAGATGATTAAGCACTAAAAAAGTGCATTCTTTATTTGCAATACTGAATGTTTATAGACAATAGATCAGTTTGCAAAAAAACATTTCTTTGAATATAAAACTAAGGACCAAAGTAAACAAAATGTGTGACAATTACTAGTAGATGTAGAGGCCACTATGTACATTGTTCAGCAAATGTTTGACATAGTGATACAGATGCTGGATGAAAATCAAAATTAGGACCCATAAAAAAAGTGGAGTAAGTGGTAGGCGTATGCTACATTGTAATTTGGCAGTAATTTAGTTCATTGAGATTGTAATCTACCATGACAATATCTGTGTATTTCTTCAATCCGCCTTAGGCTAGTCAACCTTTTGATCCTGAAGTACTACAAACATGGGTCATCATCACAAAAGTTGAACATTCTCAGAATCAACTTGTAGTAGAGGAATGGGACAAAACACAGTCAAAGTGATCACTGCAGAATCAAAATCCATTTCCAAGAGAGGGGTAGCCACTCGCAGCTGTGATCCTCTGACACCTCTGCTCTGACATCCTCTGATCCTCTGACACCGCTGCTGCTGCTCTTGCCCCGCCTGCGCCGCGCCTGGAATTGCGAATCCGATTGTTCCTTCCCCGGGTGTGTTCTCTGCTCCCTGTCATTGTATGCTCCCCGTGTTGACTTTTTCTGTTCCTCTGTAACTCCGATTGTTTTTTCTTCCCCCGTTGTGTTCTCTGCTCCCTGTCATTGTATGCCCCCCGTGTTGATTTATTCTGTTCCTCGGTAAACTCCGATAGTATCTTCGCCCCCTGTGTATTTTCTGCTGCCTGTTTTCGGTTTCCCGTATTGTTATTCCTGTACCCCTGTGTTTTCGTCGCCCCTGCCGCGCTTCCCGCCACCTCCCCGCCACTGCCCCCTGTGGCCCCGCCCCTTCCCTCTGCAGCCCTTCCCATTCGCCGCCCCGCTCCCGCCTCCCAGCTGCCCCTCCCTCGCTCCGCCCCCCCACTCTCCACTTATGGCAGAGCGGCTAACGCGCAGCGTGCACGCGCAGCGGGCGCGCCGACTGTGCGCCGAAGGTGCGCCAAAGGTAAACCCGTCTGCGCCCGTCCGCGCCTGGACCGCGCCCAGCGCCAGACCCCCTGGTCCCCGCAGTCGCCAGTCCAACCGCCGGACCTACGCCGCCACCGAACTCTACGCTTTCAACGCCGGCCGATCCCCGGGTTGCTACCGAGCCACCCCGAGACGCACCCACGGGCCCTTCTGCTGCAACTCATGCAAGTTCACCTGCATCCAGACCTGCACCACCCCAGCAGTGCCCAAGACCTCGACGAACAACAGCAGCAGCCACCTGAAGTGCATCCTGCTCAACACCCGCTCCGTCCACAGACACGCCATCGAGCTCTGGAACCTGCTCGACACCACAGCCCCAGACGTCGCCTTCCTCACGGAAACCTGGATGAACGCCTCCTCAGCGCCCGACATCGCCATCGCCATCGCCATCCCGGACGGCTACAAGATCATCCGGAGGGACCGCGTCAACCAGACAGGAGGAGGCATCGCCGTCATCCACAGGAACTCCATCCGCATCACGACCAACACCGACGACACCCTCGCACCCGCCGAGCACCTGCACTCCCAGATCCACACCAACCCCAAGACCACCCTCAGAGGCACCCTCATATACAGACGCCTGGGACCACGCACACAATTCAGCGAGGACATCGCCGACTTCGTCAGCCCGCATGCCCTCCCCTCCGTTGACTACATCCTCCTCGGGGACCTCAACTTCCACCTGGAGAACAAGAACGAACGCAACACCACCACCCTGCTGGACAACCTCGCTAACCTCGGACTCAAGCAACTGGTGACCACCCCCACCCACTACGCTGGACACACACTCAACCCCGTCTTCTCATCCAGCAAAGACATCACCTTCAGCCACGCCACCGGACTCCACTGGACGGACCACAGCTGCGTCCACTTCAGCTTCAAAAGGACCACGATCCACCACCAACAGCAACAGGCTGCACGCAGAAGCTGGAACAAGATCACAGCCGACCAGCTCGCGACTACCCTAAGCAAGAACCCACCCACCAGCGCAACGAACCCCAGCCAAGCGGCCATCAACCTCACGAAGTAGATCAGCGACCTCCGCAGATGACCTCGCCCCTCTGAAGACCCCGCCCAGCAGACCAGGCAGCAAGAAAGCCCCATGGTTCACCGACGAACTCAAGAGCTCCAAGAAGAACTGCAGAGCCCTTGAGAATGCCTGGCGCAGAGATCCAACACCGGACAACATGACTGCCCTCAAGCTCGCCACCCGAAAACACCACCAACTGATCCGCACCACCAAGAAAACTGCTTTCAAGGAACGACTAGACAGCAACGCACACAACAGCAAGGAACTCTTCAACATTGTTAAAGAGCTCTCCAACCCCAACGCCGGAAACAACGACATCACCCCTTCGCAAGACCACTGCAACTCCCTCGCCTCCTACTTCCACAACAAGATCGCGGACATACACAACAGCTTCAACACTCAACCAACGCACGCCACGACCGAACCACCGCCCCCCACCACCACCCTCTGTTCCTGGACCCCGATCAGCACCGAAGACACCATCCGCACGATGAACTTCATCCACTCCGGATATCCGACTGACCCTTGCCCTCACCACGTCTTCAACAAGGCGGACGCTGTCATCACACCCCACCTGCGGGACATCATCAACACCTCCTTCAACACCGCCACCTTCCCGGAGAGCTGGAAGCACGCCGAACTCAGCGCCCTACTAAAGAAACCATCAGCCGACCCCACCGACCTCAAGAACTACCGACCCATCTCGCTGCTCCCATTTCCCGCAAAAGTCATTGAGAAGACCGTCAACAAACAGCTGGCCGCCTTCCTCGAGACGAACGGATCCCTCGACCTTTCACAGTCTGGATTCCGGGCCAACCACAGCACTGAGACCGCCTTGATGGCAGCAACCAATGACATCCGAGCCCTGCTCGACAACGGAGAAACAGCGGCCCTCCTCCTCCTAGACCTCTCCGCGGCCTTCGACACTGTCTGCCACCGTACCCTAGTACAGCACCTCAGCAACGTCGGAATCCAGGAGAAGGCACTGGAGTGGATCATCTACTTCCTCGCCGGAAGGACACAGAGAGTCCGCCTCCCCCCGTTCAGATCAGAAGCCACCGAAGTCTTCTGCAGCCTACCTCAAGGCTCCTCGCTCAGCCCGACCCTCTTCAACATCTACATGAGTCCCCTCGCAGCCATCGCACGCCAGCACAACCTCAACATCATCTCCTACGCCGACGACATCCAGCTGATCCACTCCCTCACCAACGACCCTGCCACCGCCAGAGCCAACCTACACGAAGGGATGAAAGAGGTAGCCGAATGGATGAAGAACAGCCGCCTGAAACTGAACTCGGACAAGACGGAAGTCCTCATCCTGGGATCCTTATCCTCCCCCTGGGACGACTCCTGGTGGCCCCCCGCCCTAGGCAGCGCACCCAAACCAACAGACCACGCACGCAATCTGGGCTTCATCCTGGACTCCTCGCTCTCCATGACCAGACAAGTCAACGCCGTCTCCTCGTCGTTCTTCAACATCCTATGCATGCTACGCAAGATCTTCTGGTGGATCCCCACTGAGACCAGGAAGACGGTCACCCAGGCCCTCGTCACCAGCCGACTGGACTACGGCAACTCCCTCTACGCCGGAACCACCGCCAAACTCCAGAAGAGACTCCAGCGGATTCAGAACGCCTCAGCACGACTCATCCTGAACATCCCCCGTCGCAACCACATCTCCGGACACCTGAGAGACCTGCACTGGCTCCCGGTCAACAAGAGAATCACCTTCCGCCTCCTCACCCACGCACACAAAGCCCTGCACAACCAAGGCCCAGGTTACCTCAACAGCCGCCTCAACTTCTATGCTCCCAAACGCCAGCTTCGATCGACTGGCCACGCCCTCACCGCCGTCCCCCGCATCCGACGAGCCACCACAGGGGGAAAGTCCTTCTCCTACCTCGCCGCCAAGACCTGGAACTCCCTCCCGACCCACCTCCGCCTGACCCAGGACCACCTCGCCTTTAGGAAGCAGCTCAAGACCTGGCTGTTCGAGCAGTAGCGGACCCCCCCTCCCCTAGCGCCTTGAGACCCTCCGGGTGAGTAGTGCGCTATACAAATGCTTTGATTGATTGATTGATTGATTGATTGATTGAGATACCATGTCGAAGAGTGCCAAAAAAAGGATCCCAGGACTGCACTTTAAAGGAACAGCAGGAAAATCAACTCTCAGTCAGAATCCATTAGAGTTGTGAAATTGAGCTAAAGCTTGTTAATCCAAAATGGCAGACTCTGCTTCCAGATCCATGTTTGAGGAACTTTTTTTAGGTTTCACTACAGATAGTTTTAGCTGTCTGGGAGAACTCATCTTAATAATATGTTTTTTAAAGTACATCTAAGAAGTAGTACATATAGAATGTAGGCTTTAGTTAGACCACTCAGCCATTGCTTACACAGGATTTCATAGACTATAAATCAAGGGTGTGGTATTTTTCTGCATATTTACTGTAGGCCAGATCTACTAAAACTCCATTCACTGCACAAGGGACAACATGTGTAATGTTTTTCAAATCACTTGACAGGTATGTTTACTGCATAATAGCTCTGTATATCTGACATTGTTCCCCGTCTCTTGCTGTGATGTATGTTCTTCTACCATTTGCATCATACCCGTAATGAAGCAAGACTCCTCATTGCAGGCAATATACATTCCCTTTGTTTTTTGGTTTCAGTAAATTATGCTATTGAAAACCCAATAAAGAATATCTATAAAAAAAAATAATAAACAAAAAGTGTTTTTGGTTGCAAAATGTCTGCTAAGGGCAGCAGACCACCAAACCTGTGATCCCACTCAAATACATAGATTTTTTGTTGTTGTAAATGCAGCCCTGTTTCACTGAAAGAAACTGGGCTACAGCTTATTTTTTGGCAGTGATCTCTTGAACCACTGCCTACTCCCCAAAAAACGTTGTTTTTACATTCACAAAAATGATGGGGACCTTCCCTTTTTTTTGCGAATGGTTTACCACCCCAAGTCTGAAACTTTTCAATGTTGTGCAAACAGATTATGCTCACAAACCACTGATGCATTTCATACAAATTCGCAATTATGACAGGATGCTTACAACACACCCCTTCCAATTTCTAAAGTGGTATCCATTTACAATCCCATTTTAAGAGGTGGTAAACTTTTACTGACTTATAACATGAGATTTTTGCATATTAAAAGCCTATTTTATGACTGCTAATGCTTCTATTTTGAAGATTACAGTGTTTACAACAGCACAATAGGTTAGTACATCTGGCCTTTTGTTCCATTTAGTTTTGCACTGGGTTTTGGTGATGAGCTCAAGTGGTACTTTTCAGAAGCAGTGTAAGTAAATGCTATGTTCTTTGATGTATTTACTTTACTCATATGATGACATTTTATTGTCTGGTTTATGACTTTTTCATTTAGTAAGTGTGCTCTTTTTGTCTTGTTTGTCTTGAGGAAAGTCTCCGGATACTGTTCACCCTTGCATGTTCAGTTTTAACTTTGGTTTCGTCATAACACGTCAGATTTACAGCCTTTTCTGTTTATCAAGGATAGACTTTTATGCAAATTGGCTTTCTTACAAGTGCATTGTTAATACAAACCATCATCATCAGTATTAACTATGCAATATTTTGCTGTTTATGGATTTCTAGTTCACCATTTTCAATGCAAACTTCATCTTCCTCCTGTCTATATAACAGTTTTCTTTGCGATTACAGCACTGGCGTAACAAAAATTGAGGGGTAAGAAGAGGGGTTCCCCTGAAGGCTAAATTAGGAGCTCTCTGGCCAGAGTGCAATGCCAAGGGGGCCCCTGGAGCTTGGGGCCCCTGCATCGCGGGGGCTGGGGGGGCCTGTGTTACACCCCTGGATTACAGCCTAAATCTGAAAATGCAGTTTGTGCAACAAAGCTGACATCTGCTAGCTACCATATTGTTGTAGCCCAAAGATTGTTTCGTTATGGTATTTTTTCTCTTCTATTACAGCTTGTAGCAGCACAGATAGTGTTGATGAGCTATTGCCATGCACTTCCCTCTAAAGAAAGTTCGACCTGTTAGCTTTGCTATTGCTTCTTCTAATTATACCAGTATCACATGCCTACAAAGTTCTCGGCGACCAGAATATCTGAACCACCACCTTGCATTCCACACAACCACCAGACAACTCCACTCCACCCAACTCGCCCTGACCTCTGTCCCACAGATCCAATAAAACAGAACCAGAGGAAGATCCTTCCCTACCGTGTCGCCAAGCCCCAGAACACTCGTCCCCTCCACCTCAGCAAATCGCGTCATTGGCCCATTCCAGGAAGGACCTCAAGACCTTGCTCTTCGACTGAACCTCCACACCCAGACAGATCAGCAGCTCCACCACACTGCTCCCTCAGTGCTTTGAGATCCTCAAGGGCGAGTAGCCGTACTATACAAACTCCCGATTTATTTATTGATTGACTAGCACCAACTTTAATGACTCCTAATCAATCAATCACAAGGAGGATGAATGTCATAGTTTATGTTTGCCAGAATTTGAACTGGTAACCTCGAGGTCACACAGAAGTATGCTGGGAGCTGAGAAATGTTGTTGGCACTTTTGAACAATCTGACAAACACAAGCTAAACTAAGTCCTACTGAACACTTTCTTTTTTTGCTCGAAACAACCTCTGCGAGGTTTGTATGAAAAAAGGCATTGTATTTTTATTTTACTTCGTAAAGAGAACTCCTGCTTATCTTGTGGTAAATACATATCGTATTAGTTAGTGGTGCTGTATTGTTCGCTTTTGTGTGTTTAATTAAGACTTTGGTCTATATTCCTGACTCTTACGTTAGTATTGATCGCTTCAGAGACTTTAAATGAAAGCAGCATTGATTTTTGCATGAGTACACAATCATTGATAATGTGGCAGTTAATTGTCAATTTCCGGCTTTGTAAATTCAAGGACCCATGCTGTGGAACTTGATTCGTTACTGACAGTGAATTACAAGAGGTTTGTGCACACAAACTCATTCCAGTCAGCAAATGAGAGCACAACTCAGGAAGTGAAGATGGAAAGAACAGACAAATGCTTCAGTAATGTCTGTGTCCTCCATTTTATTGAATTCTGTTATATTCGCTTGCCTCTTGCTGGGGAGTATGGTGAGTATATCTGGTGGAAGTAGAGTTGGGTGAAACTGCAATTTGTGTCCACGCTTAATATGTATAATTCCTATTAGAATTATCGGTGTTGCAAAAATGTTGCTTGGCAGATTCTATGCACAGTATGTTTTTCAATACAAAAAAAGCGCAAGAGCTATCAGCTCCATGTACTGTTCACACAGTTTCTAAAGGCATGCTGTGAATGTGTCTTGCTCAGTGCATGCGGCCATGACATACTTAAAATCTGTGATCATTTAGAGAGAAAAGGGCTGTAAACCCTCTCCAAACTTCTAACAGCCTCATCGAGAATTTGCTAAAAATTATAAGTAAAGCAAAAAGAATGCTCAGTAATCAGATTACTAAACACTGTTTGCCTCTCTGAAGCATTTTGAACAGTTCTGTGAGTTGCCACACTATGTTCCGATAACACCTTTCACCTCCCTGAAATTACCAAACATGCCTCAGGAAGCACAGGGGAACTGAAGGACTGTTATATGGCAAAGAACAATTTATAACAATGCCAGATTCCCTGGCAAGCTTCCTTTGAATGGCAGTCTGCTGGACTTGGCCAAATCTGAAGGCTCATCCCCAATCTTTTGCCTTCACCCTCCTGTTTTTTAGAACCTTTGTTGGCTTTTAGGACTCTGAGCACTTTAGCACTGCTAACCAGTGCTAACGTGCTTGTGCTCTTTCCTTTAAAGATGATTAACTTAGCTTTCCTTGGGTGGTATCCTGAGACTGACTTTTCAGCCCAGGATCTGTACCCTGAGGCTGGACAGGGGTGAGTTCTCCCTTACCCCACCTCTCCATATGTGCTTCTGAACGCTCCATTTGGTAGAGGTGTCCTCAGAAATCTGAGCTTTCAGGGCATCCTGGGTAGCTGCCTCTCCCAGCTCTTCCAACACTGGGAGCAACTCTTTCCCCAGAATGCAGTCAATGGGCATCTGGGACTAACTATGACCCTCCTATTGGTCACTTCCTCATCCCATTCCAGGGATGCCAGAGCCCTGAGGTGGAAAAAGTCCTGCCTCTGGACCTGAGTTACCCTGCACACCTGTCCAGTGTATTGCTCTGGGGAAACCATAGTCTGGTTGGTCCGAGTAAACCCCTTTACCTTGACCTGGTGGAAGTGACGACTTCCACCTTCAGGAATAACAGGTCTACCCTCTGAGTTCACCTCCCACCTAAGGGAGAATAGGGCATGATCTTCCTCTTGCTCCTGAGGACTATTTACCCCTATGGCCACATTGGCCATCCCTGTAGAGCCCTCACCAGTGGGTGGTTTTCATGACAGACAGCGACCCCCTGCTTGTGCCTAAGCAGGGAACACTCAAGCAGCAGGGTTGGAAAAGGGGGGCCCTGGGCCATCGCCTACCGGAACCTCACTCCTGATTCTCAGGGGTGCTTGGGAACCCTTTCTCCCCAACTTACTCCCCCTCAGGTAGCTGGGAAGAACCTGAACCACCCTATTCAGGGTCAATCTCATGTATCTTCTTGGATACCCTCTTACTGACCCAGAGGCCCACCTCCTCTGCAAATTCTATGGAGTCAGTGAGCTTGCTTCAGTCAGGTGCTGGAGCAAATTCACAAAACATGCACTGAGTAGGTGCTCTCTCAAAACAAGATAGTCCAGTCCAGTAAAATCATTCACTTTTCCATCCCGCATCCAACCATTCAGCACCTTACTGGATTAATTAAGGATATCCACCCATGACTGATTTGGCAGTTTCTGACTGTACGTAAATCTCATACTTCGCTTGGGCGAGTCCAAACTTTGAGACAAGGATGGCTTTCATGGGGGCATACTTCATCTGGCTCCTAGTGTGAGCGGGGTGTTTCTCCCCACTATAAGCATTTGCTCCAGAGACTCGTCCCCAATGCTCCTCTGAGACCTTCAGCATCCTCAGGGATACCTCACAGGCTGAGAATTACTTGTCAATATCATTCACTACTACATAGCTAGGCACCAGGAATTTAGGAATGTGGACCTTTTTTATCTCCATTGGACACTGCAGTATCATTGCTACCATGACTGTGGGAATCTATCTGCTTCATCTTAAGTTCCAGCTCTTTGATGCTCCTTTCATGAGTCAGTCGCACCAAAGCAAGTTTCTCCTCCATGGCTAGTTTCTTTGTAACTAGGGCTCTCTTAGCCCTTCTCTTCTCTGCCTCCAATTTGAGTTAGGCCGGCTGCAGCTTGAGCTCTCTCTCAGGCTTCCTATCCTCCAGGTCCTCTGGGCAAAGGCTGTTGGAAGATCTACTGCTCCCTGGCCAGGCAGGGGGCATCACTCGTGTGGGCATGTTGTCTCCCTCTTCTGGGTGCTGCAACTCAAGACCTGTGCCCAGATCCTCCTCATCATACTCCCACTTCTAGACCTCTGCTGCTGCTGCCAGTGATTGATGAACTTCTGCCTACTTAATTACTGATTGAAGTACTCGATATTTACTTAACACATTGCTTCTAAGTTAAGCCTGACTGCTTTGGGCCAAACTGTCAGAGAATCTAGCACAGGTTAATTTGAGGTTTGCTTTTGTTTCACCCTGACAAGAGCTGTGGTTACTGCTTGAGTAGGGTTGCCCCTCAACCAGTAACTCAATTATCTACACAGTGCTAGGTCAATAGCTTAAACGCTATCTTTAACTGAAAGCAAGTGAATGTTTTACAGGCACAGCCCACCCAACTGAGCATGACACTACACATGCTGTCAAGTGATGGAGTAAATCAACATTGCCAAACATAGAAGATCCAAAGAATCTATTGTGATAATTGGTCAAATTGATTCATGCAATCTGCAAAAAAGGATTTTGGGATAAGCAGACATCAACTGTGGTGAAAGAGCAGTTTAGTTGGTGGACACAACTTGCAAAAGGAAGGACCACCCCCCAATAAATATTTAAAAAGCTGACAGTTACCCCAGACATAACCATACATGGCCACTGGTGCCAATCAGAACGTTATACATTCTGTTGTCCACTGCATGATTTGTGGCTGGATTTGCTGCTATAGAAATCTAAATATATTTTAAAAATATACATGTACAATATGGGGAGAGTCACAAAGAGACTATTCTCACATCTGAAAACACAATCTCCTGTAAAATGCAGAAGAGACAGACAAGTATGAATCGACACAAAGTGACCACACCAAACTAATTGCGCCATTTCCACAGGTCTGTCATACATAACAGTAATAGTGACCATCCACAACTGTGAAGGGCTCAAAATAGGAAAGAAGCCCACTTATTTAATAGCAGTCAAGGACATGATAAAAGTAAGCATGACATACATATTTAACTCTAACGATATGTAGAAAAACGATCTGGCTCTCAATTAAAAACTACTGGTACAAGTAATCAGAAATTGATGAGAACTGTCAGAGAAAAAAATGCACCAAAGCCTGTTAAGCAATGCATGAAACCAGGCAACATGGTAACTGCACTACAAACATAAATATACAGTGCACATATCGTAGTATCTGCACCCACAACTATAACTCCTATGGCTGCAAATCCTCACTTGCGACTCCTTCGCTGAGGTGGAGAGTCTCACACCACTGCTACTGCAGCAGTGAAAAAAAAGAAAATGAAAATGATAACAACAAGATGTTATGGCAATTTTCTTTTTCTTTTGGGAGTCAGTGCGGGACTGGTTCCCTGACACCAGAGCAGAGGGACGAGTGGTTTGCACTCCTCTAAGTGTACATGACAGTTTGGCCAGGCCTCTAGGGCCTGCCAAACTGTCATGCGCACTTGCCATGTTCTCCATTGGGCTGTGTTGCACACCCCGTGGAGAACATGCCCAGCCTCCACAGGCACTTCCTGCAGCGTCGTGATTGGCTGAGAGAACCCAGAATCCTGAGCGCTTTTGGTGCTTCCAGCAGAGGAGGAGGTGTGCAGCAGAGAGAGAGGCGTGCGGCGGAGAAGGTACGTTGTTTAATTGTTTATTTTTGTTTAATCCCCCCGGCCCCTCCCCTACTCCACCTCCCCCGTTCTGAGCGAGCGACCACTGCCAATCCTGCTCATCAGAGTGCTGATTGTACAGAAAGCCATGGCCACGTAGACTGACCTAACAGAGTCATGATCTTTCAAGAAACCACCAGCCATTATTTCTTGGTCATTATTTGTGCTAAAAAAATGCATCCGAATAATCTCATTTTGTGACTTTGCTCTTCAATTCTTTCAAATGAATTGAAATGCCTTAAATGGCCTTCTGCAGACAAAGGCCCTCATTTAGAGTGTGGTGGAGTAAGGAAAATGCACGTTAACCTATCTGGTCAAATTATGGGTCCTGAGGACCATTTAGAGGAGGGGGAACCAGAGAATTTCTGACAGCAGACAGTACAGGGTTTCTGATAGCAAACCCTTGGCTAACTCTGCGTTCAGAAACCCTTAGCTTGACGGTCCATCTGCCACAGTACTATCATAGTAAGAGTCACCAGACCTATTACGGGTGGCTATAGCTAGATTTCCCTACCCAGAACCACCTTGTGAGGTGTAATCCGATTATTGCAGAAGCAAAGATGTTTTAGGTGTTTTCATCACGAATATCTGTAATGTGACTACATATTGATGGATACTTGGAAATGTATCAGAATTCATAACTACCTTCGTGCATAGGCTACAAT
This sequence comes from Lissotriton vulgaris, assembly GCF_964263255.1. NCBI lineage: Eukaryota > Metazoa > Chordata > Amphibia > Caudata > Salamandridae > Lissotriton > Lissotriton vulgaris. The sequence continues at coordinate 1,479,032,030 of NC_141685.1, forward strand.
TGAGACCTCTGCCCCAGCTTTTCATGCCTTGATTATCTAACATTCCAGCAAAATGATGGTACTAAATATGAGCTCACCACGTTCCCCTTTGGGGCACGACCTTGTCCTTCTTTAGACCTTATACTATGAGGAACTCTCTTACCAGGTAACCCTTAAAACCCAGACCCTATGTTCTCCTAATCTCTTCCAGCCTCCCTCCTCACCTCTGCCTCTGGTGGAGAGATACAAGGGGTATGTCTTCCTGATACACCTCCAAGCACCCTATTTATGTTAACTTGGTGGCCTTGGATTAAATTCAGGCAGGCTTCCACAAGTATCCGCTAAATTTAAACACCATTTCTTGTGGAAAAAAATAAAGTATATGGCTGGAGAATATTGCAGGGTTGCTGTAGGGTAGGGCTGTATTCTTCAAACTGTGTATATTTCTTTTGTGACCAGCCTTTGTACTATTTGCAAGCAACGTTGAATGAAACGTGTGTCTTGTGACAGCAGTCAGAGATATAATCGTTGTAGACTAAAAGGCTCCTGTGCAGTCTGTAAAGAAGCTGAAAGGACAAAAATAGGTTACCTTCACAATGCTGGCAAGTTTAAAAAAAAAAAATCTTTAACGGTGTGGAAAGCTACAATGAAAAAAACAGGGACATTTATTTCTGAGAAGATGAAGTCTGAAAAGGTATTGATGTCAACTGGCAATTTTTGACACAGCAGACATGTTAGGGTTGCAAGACTTGAATGGAAGAGGCATTGGGATGAGTTATCCCCCACCGAGTTACAGCAGAGGAATATGTTTAAAAAAAAGTTTTCAAGAGTCGGTGCATCTTTTCGTGGGGTTAGTCCGGGACTATTTTTGAGGATTCAGAGATAGCATCAGAGATTCGAACAAAATAAGGACACCAAGAGATATAATGGAACGATGGCTTAATCAGGCAGGTTTTTATTACTTTACGGTAATGTCCTTACATTATTAAATAACTGTTAGAATGTTTCCTAGACGAAAAACAGAGGGGCCAACTGACTAAGAAAGCAGCAAATCCGCACCTGTGGAAGTACACCTATGTACACATGTAGGTATACTCATTTATTTATATTCATTTACATTGAGCAATATGCATGGAAAGCTGTGCTAGGAGCATGGAACAGCTTTTCAGGGAGCTGCGTGACGCATGTGGCATTCTCTCGGTGCTTCTATTTCCATGGCTTGTGATTCTACATAGCGTAAAAAACACTTTACAATGATTCTCATAAGTACCTACATTTTTTTAAAGTGTAGTGAAGAAACAAATGCCTAAAAATGACCAATTCCATTTGAATACAGAGAATAGGCCTGGTGAAGCAGACTTAATTCCCCAAATATGAGGACAATTCTTCACTCATTTTGAGGCCGTCTGGTTTAAGGGTTCCAAGTACAATTAATTATATACTTTGATTTAAGTCTCCTCAATTCAGCTGTTCAATCACCTTCTGGTACATGTTAGGAATGTGATAATCACAAAGAAATGCATAGTCTGATCTTTGTTCTCATGATTGTTACTCAAGTACCTGGCTACTGAATTACTTATATCCACAATCTGTACAGCCTGCATGTGATTCAGGATTCTCTTGTAACCTGAAATAAGTGTACTGTCCACATATTTCGTAGGACAGGAAAATAATAACACATGCAGGGAAAAATTGGTCTCGCAGTTGAAGGCTTTCTTTATAATAGGATTTTATCATCAAAGGACTTGTGTATTCCTTAGTATCGACCCCAGTCATCCAGGCTTTGCATTTGGACATTTATTGAAGCCCATTGAATTGCTTGCTTCAACCACATTTCTGACTATGTGTTTGTAGTGTAATGACCAGACGTGGGTTTATCCCTGAGTAACCTTCCTTTCTGGAAAGTTATTTTCGGTCTTTTTTCCTAATGCTGGCCCAATGATTAGCTCTAATTTAAAGAGACCCTAATGTTTATGTAGCACCCGTCTTATTTTCCAGTGTTGTGTACTGTCTGTTGATAAGAATCTGATGGCAATATCACCTACATGTTTCTCATGTTTCCTGGACAAGTGGCTCTCCCAAGTCCATAATTCCACTGGATCTTCATCTTTAATTATAGGTCCTTTCAATAACCTCTAGCTAAACATACCGTTCTTATGGTTTTTCATATAGGTCCCTGTTAGAAATTGATTTTCTCGTTGGCTAGGGTATGTACCTAAGCCAGGCAGAACGCACCACTTTAGACAGGGTAAGGGAGTTACACATCCAAGATAACCCCTGCTCACTCCATTGGTAGCTTGGCAGAGCAGTCAGGCTTATCCCAGAGGCAATGTGTAAAGCTTTAGGCAACACACTCACTCAAGTGACACACTAAATCCACACAATAGTATATAAAAATATAAGGCACATTATACATAAATCATAGACCAAGATAACATAAATCCTTGGCACCTCAAGACCTGACTGTTTGAGCAGTAGCTGCACCCCCGCCAGCGCCTTGAGACCTTCACAGGTGATTAGTGCGCTTTACAAATGATTGATTAATTGCTTTGCCAACTAGGCAATTGTCAAAAACATCATAATAAAAAAACAACTGTTATGTTGCAGAACATCATGAAATAAAGCATTACTGTTCACATTATGCAGCCTCTGGAATAGTATTTGTTATCCTGTCAGCATAAGGTGTAGAAACGGCATTCCCCAATATCAAAGCATGAAATGCAGCATATAATGACTGAAACCCATAATCACCAATTGTAATCAGCCCACATTTCCAGCATGTGGTGAGTAAAACATATAATCACCCAAAAACATAGGATCAGGGCCATAGCAGACACTGGGGCTTTCCCCGGTGGACCGCCAGGGTGGGGGCCGGTTTTGGGCCCCTGGCGGCCATTTTTGTTACTGGGACGGTTTTGCAGCATAGCTGCAAATCGGCCCCTGTAACAAAATCGGCCTAAACCGGCCCTGGCAAACTGCTCGGCCTTACCCCCAAGCAGTAGAGGTCCCTGGTGGGAGTGCAGCCGGGCACTGATATGGGGTGGGGGAGGGGCAGGGTGAGTGTTAGTAAACTCCGGAATATGGCTGCACAGAGGTAAGTACACAACCAAATAAATAAAACAAATTTTGTTGCATGTGCTGCATCGCATTTGGCAATTTTAAAATATTAATGAAAAATCCACCAGCACCAATAGGCAGGATTCATCACAACTATTCTAAACATACCAAACATGGCAGTGCTACTCCGTTCAGATCAGGAATGACCTCTTAAGTACCTTTAAATGAGTTCCCAATATTAGCCTATGAGAGTAGAAGGACTCACAGTAGTAAGAAACCAAATTCGTTGTTTGTCACTACCAGGACATGCCACATAAGAAAGGCACATGCCCTACCTTCCACCTGCAGAGCACCCTGCCTGTTGTGCTAATTAGGGCCTACCTTAGGGGTGACCTATATTAAATAAAATTGGAGTTTGAAACTTAGCAGGTAATTTTAAATGCCAAGTCAATGTGACAGCCAACTGTGCATGCAGGCCCTGGCTTAGCATGCCTGAGACAGTTTTAAATGCTATTTCTCTGGGTGGCGCAAGCAGCCATGCAGCCTACTAGTAGCATTTCATCTACAGGCCCGGGGTATATAGGATACCACTGTCCAAGGGACTTGCAGGTAAATATCTTATGCCAAACAGGTATAAGCCAATTATACCAAGTTTGAAGGACAGAGCACAGGCACTTTAGCACTTATTAGCAGGGGTAAAGTGCGCAGAGCTTAGCCAACAATAAGAGGGTCAGAAAAATACAGGAGGAAGGCAAAAGGTTTGGGATAACCCTGCAAAAAGGACTGGGTCCAGTATTCCCTGATACTACAATTTCTTCCAGCATGAAGGTATTCTCCGTAGGGTATATTGTTTTTAATACCACTTCACTGGGTGGATGCTAGTGCAATGCAGAGAACTGTTCTCACCAGTCTTCTTCCAATACATCGTGGGATGAGTTTCATTAATCACTGCTTATGGCTTCACATCTAGACAGTCATGTCAGTTCTACTTATATTATTGGGAAAGTGCAGTCTCAATTAATTTTGTTTCAGTGGATCCACACATCTTGTGGCTAGATAGTCTGTCCCTTTGCAAATGATAAAAAGATTGTCTATAAAGTGGACTCATAAAACAATGTGTTTACCGAACTCAGCCATGGGACCGCTCAAGTCCACCTGCTTCTACCACCAGCCAACCATTGGACATTTGGCAACATAAAATGTTCTATATAAACTGAAATATTCTTCCAAAAACGTTTTTGCCAGAAATCATGGCCCATCCTGGAGGCTGCTCCAGCCATATATGCACTTTGAGGAGTAGTTGCAATATTAGCACAGTGGGATTATCATTTCTAAGAAATCTGTACTAATCACTGATTACTGCCCTCTGTCAAACCATTTCTTTAGTTCTTCAAAAATATCGTTTTAATCCATTTAAAGTGTAAACAGTTGTCCTCCCATAACAACTGATGTCAGTCAATTGTCTATTGGCCTCATTCTAATTCGTGGCTCAGGGCCACAACACACCATTTCAGATTTCTTTACAATCACATCAGAGTCACGATTTCACTAACAGGCTCTTTCCTTCTAAATTTGATAGATTACTTTTTAGTTTGTGGACACACGTTTGTCAAGTCTGCGACACCCACCTGGTGGGAAGTATCAAGGTTATCATGAGACATCTGAAGTTTATTTGTGGATGGAGGTATAAAATGCACACCAATCACTCTATTCAAATACACACATCCTATTGCTTCCCTATATAACTCTTGATCTGTATTATATTTTAAACCAATCAAAGCCTCCAAGGTTTCAATGTCAGATATAGTTGAGACTTCAGGCCATGCAGTTGCAACCATATAAACTTTTCAACTTTCCCTGCAAAGCATTTTAACATTTTAATTGTCTGATAAACATTCACTCTAGTCACAACAAATTCATAAGAGGACTTGGCACATTATGATAAACCCAACATTAGCATCTGCATGTCTGCAGTACCAAGTACACAGCTCAATAGGTTAAATATCGTAGTGTACATTGTGTCTATGTTAAGTTCTTCTGCTTGCTCCTGATTATTCTCTTGAATGGTGCTCCTCGTTTCCCCACATCCTCTCTTTCACCTATTTTGATTCTGTGTTTTTCGCATTTGGTAAACCCTCTTTTATGTTGAGGCGCATTACCCAGAACTCCTCTAAAATAGAAATCTATTAAGGAGATTATGCTGTAGTTGCTTGATCTAACCCTCAAACTTCCATATCTGAGCGTGTATTAAGGCTCCCATTGTTTAGAATAGATTTCGGTCCGCTTCGGTTCACAAACGTAGTGTAGTCCTTCCTCATGCCATCATATCTTCTGAATAACGTATAAACTTTGCCTGTTTCATACTCACACTTATCTCTTTGAAACTTCCTAACTTTCCTCTTCTTTATTACTGTTCTAGTTTGTAGATGTGAATCAATTTCCTTAATCATTTTCTGAATACACTCTTCATCCTTCTGCTTAGGGTGCTCTTTTTTAATGCTCTCAATCTCTAGCACTGCCTTTTTGTGGCTCTAATAGCTTATTTAATCAGGATCTTAATCATATTTGCTGGTTCTTGGGCATTATTATTGACCCATATGTTTAACATCCTTGGGTCCAACTTTTTAAAACCAGGTATTGCTTATATCCTAAGACCCCCGAAAAATCTTGCTGGCATTACAGTATTTCTGTAAGGAGGAACTTTCCCAACATACGATCCTTTCTGCCCTCATTAGTTTCTCCAATGTAGTCAAATGTTCTTTCATTGATACACTTTTTGTGTTGGAATTCTCCCCATTCCTTGGCTCATCAGTCCGTAATGCATGGTGCTCACAAAAGAATATTTTCACTGCTGATTCTCTTTTATACTGACAAAACAGGGTCGAAATACTTGAACTTGAAGAAATAAATGTTAATGCCAATCTACTCAGTCACTTCAATCTTACCAGTGCACATTAATACTTGGATAACTAATGACACAACTATAGTGGTTACTCCTGCTGAAAGCCAATATCAAATTTGCTTATGTCAAAGCATCTTGTGCTTTGCTTCCCTTGTTTACACTCATATGGGCATCAGATGTTAATGGGCATCACATCAGACTTGTTCTACAGCACATCATGCAAGGCATGTTATGTTATGTTATGTTATGTTATATTTGTCTTGTATAGCGCACGGCTACTCAGAGAGTGTCCCGGCGCTTTATTGCAGACCTGTGCCAAACATAACAAAGAAAAATAGCAGAGAATAAAAGACCATGAACAGGCATAGTACTACTCCTTGTTACAAATCCATGTGCTGGCCCAATTTATAGGTGCCTCTTTATATATTTGTCTAATTGGAATGAGTGAAGCTTGTCGGAGAAAGTGTGCTTCTTTGGGAGGGCCTCCAATTTGCAATGTAAGCCGCACTCAACCATCAGGATGCGCCTTTTGCCCTCCTCTCCTTTCTTGTTTTGTTCAGCATCCTTGTTGCTTTCACTGTGGCTGGGGTGTCCAAACTAAGAGCAGTTCATAAATATGTAGCAGCCACTTTCACTGCTATCAAGTGCCGCTACTGAGAGCATAATCAGTTTATCAAAAAGCAACTGTGATCCAGCGGGTTCCCAGATGCACAAATATAAACAAAACAAAGTTACTAAAATAGGGTATGGGACCCGGTTCAATCTCTTCGGAATTGGGCTTAGTATTCTAGTTATCCATGGTATGATTTGAAGATAACTAAACAAATGTTGACCTAGTTGAAATACAACTTTCATTGGAGCTCTTATGAAGAAGTTTCTTTATTTTCTTTCCCTCAACGTTTAGACGTTAATTTCAGAACGAGGTTAAGCAACCTCAGATCATCTTGACGAGAGCAGATGGCGGAGTGGTTTCAACATTGAAGATAGTGTTATAAGTGGAATAGGGCACTCTAGAAGCAAAGCAGAATGCATGGTCCTCAGACTTAACAGACATATTCATTACCTTTGTTTCAACAGTGTATCTTTGAGCACAAATTCTTTCACATCATTATGGGTTGCTGCCAAGCCCAAAACAGGTTCAATGTCCTGTAACTGTCTCGATTGGAGTTTATCGAAAAACACCCTATTTATTTGTACTACTTGCTTTAGAGTGGCGTTTGATTCCTTGGAAATGCCAGCAAACCTATCACACAAACTGTGGCTTACAACACAGAAAGTTGTAGTCAATAATTGACAACAGAAGTCTCATAAGATTGAATTAGGGATCAATATCTACAGTGAGAAGAATTTTTACATAAGGGACTATGGTATTGCCTTTAGTGGCAATGATTTCATAATTGACATCAAAAGTACACTCATCAGTGATAGCTAAAGGGATGAATGGATAGAGGGCAGAACTGAGAAGCTATGATGAAAGTGAATAGATATGTTTTTTTATATTTTTAAGGTTGGCAAGTGATGGGGACAATCTTATGTTTGAGAGAAAAACATTTCATGATTACCAGAGAAGACGTGCCTCAAAATGGAATTCTTCCTAAATCATGGGGTCTTTACGATGAGGCAACTTTGGCTTCTTAAACCCTGTTCCTGTCTAAACTTTCTAACTTCTGGCTATGATATTTTGTATTAATGTGGTATAAAACTTTATAGGCGATACAATGAGTCTTGTAGGTTATGTGTGATTCAAGTAAGTAGCATTTAAGAGATGGTAGTACAGGAAATATGTAATTTCCTGGTGTTAGAGATGAGCTCAGTGGCCGAATGAAAGATTGCTGTAAGAATTTCTAGTCTTATTTTGGGAAGACCCCTGATCAAAGTATTTTACTAGTCAGTATAGGAATTTGCTAGTTTGAAAACTTATTCTAGAAGGAAGGGTTAAATAGTACATGACATGTTTTATTTGGTTCTAGTGCTCTTAGTTATATTGTTGACTTGCATATCAACACTGAGATATTTGATGGGTGTTTTAGATGAGATGGCAAGTTTAGGTGACATGTTGAGGTCATCCATCTTGTTTATCTTTTCAGGGAGCAATTCTTGAAGATCTGGGTGGGGAAGAGGTTGCGAAGTTTAGTTTTGTGAATGTTACACTTGCGTTTAATTTCCTACATCCAAACTTCCATTGCTGTGAGCCACGAGGCTAGATTTTGGAGACTACTCTGACAATCAAATCTAAGGCACAGTTAGTTGAATGCCAATGGCATATTGGAAAAAATAGATACCAGGTTCTTTTTCCCAGTAATTTAGCCAGATGTCCAGCGTGCAGGTTGAAAGTTTATGGAGCAAGCATAGAGCCTTGATCGATACCAAAATGGAGAGCGGTGCGATGAAAGAGACTTACTTATCTTGATTCATTCGGTATGTGTTTGTCAAGTAGGAACAAATCCACTTGATGACCTGCTTTGAGGGTATCTGTGTAGGAATCAGAGGGATGTGAGGGCTTCATAAAGCTAGAAGGAATAAGGCTAGATGAGCATTTAGGTTTTTTATTTGCAATGAGCTGTTGTAATTTGTGCTTCTTTTATAGTTTTGTTAATTGTCCAGAATGCAATAATTTTTATTTAGAGATATTGATATTTCTTCTATGAGGGGAGGAATTATCAATGTCATATCTAAGATCTTGGATCCGTTCCGTAAAATTCTCGGCTGCTTCATTAAATCCTTATTCACTGCGAGAAGGTGGGGAGTTTGATTAGCTAATTAAAGTCCTGAAAAGCTCAGTATGTCACTTTCAACCACTGAAGTTTGAGTATCAGGAAGGTTGTTTTAGCCTACAATTAATGTAATTTGTATGGTTTTTCACAGTTCGTGATTAAATGAGTTGACGTGGTGGGAAGTTTTCACCATCTATGGTTAAAGGTGTGGAGTAGATTTTCACCATTTATGGTTAACTTTGAAGAGTATTATTTCCTCAAGTTATTCCATTCATATCACAAAATCCTTCCTTTCATCTCTCCTGTAACGAACTCTGCAGCTTCAAAATGGCTTGTTAAACATCTGTAAACAGCAGATCAGTTCACAGCCCTTCATTCGCGAGCTGTTAACAATCGAAGCGTCTTTGTAAGTGTCTTCCCAGCAGGTCGCTAACAGATTCACAGTGATTCAGATGACATGAAACATGCTGCCTATTTAAGTGGAAGTAGCACATTGCCAGCCTTGAACAGCGCACTTATTGTTCGAAATCACTGAACCGGAAACAGTTGTTGACGCTTTGCTTACGTATTACGTTTATTTCTTACTAGCACCTATGTCAAGAGTCGCTACATAATGAAGCCAGGAAAATGAGCTTAAGATCAGTCATTTGGAAAACCTTCCTCAGTTTCTTAGGCTTTCAGTGAGTTTGTAATGCATTTGTGCTCAGGCAGGCTAATAAGTAAAGCTGTATACTCTTATGCACCGATTTGATATGGTATGTTATCCTTATTTTTGCAGTGTGCTAATCACCTGGGGAGGGCATTTAGGTGCTTTATAGGTGGAGAGGCAGCTGTCATCTAGGAAGGATTTATTCAAAGAACCAGGTCTTCAGCTTCATGTGGAACTTGAGAAGCTATGAGGGGCTCTGTAGTGCTGTGGGAGGTTGTTTCAGGCCTGGGGGGAGATGTATGAAAAAGTGCATCTGCCAGCGGGGGTCTTGTGGATGCGTGGTGTGGGAGCGAATGATAATCTGGCTGAGCAGAGGTGTCTGGAAATTATGTGGAAAGATATGCGGTTGTTGAGGTAGGCCAAACCAATATTGTGTAATACTTTGTATGTGTGAGTAAGGAGTTTGAACTGAGTGTCCAGAATGTTCCAGCTATGCCAAAGTGGCTTCTTGGTAAAACTAGGACTTCCAAAGTAAAAAGAAACTAATTGTCAAATTGAAACTGTATTAACGTTTTAAACTTTTATATGATTTAAAGTAGCTGTGAAACTGCTAAATTAAAACATTTGTATAGGGGAAGGGGCTCCTTAATCAAAATTTCAGTAACAAAAACAATTTTGAGAGTCAGTGACAAGAAATGTCAATCAGAAAAGGGCCAATACGGAAACCCTAACACACAGTAACGTTTGTCACTTTTGGATCTGGCCTTTGAGACAGATTAGGCATTTTGCCAAACGATTGTTTCCCCCCCCAAAAATCAAACATAATATAAAAACAAAAGTGGCATTTGCTCAGCAGGTTTTATCCACTGGTATGTTAAACTATCCTTCATATTCAACTTGTGCCCTCTACAGCATACAGCATGGGACAGTGGGTCAGCCCCCTTTGCCCACAGTCTCTCCTTACTTTGAATGACTGCACAAAGCCTGCTCACATTGCTCATGTTGACTGAAAAATAGTTCCTTTCACTTCAGTAATACATCTGGGCCAAAGTGTTATTTTATATATTTTTTATGTTAACTTTAAATATTGGAAATTTATTTTTAATTGTAATGATTCATTTTCCGTCTTTTCAAACTTGCTGTTTTAAAGTGTTTAAGTGACATTGTAAGTTTGTAGCAGCATGCAATTTGAGCACTTGGTAAGGGGTGATTTATTATTGTCTACTTCATAATACATTTTAAACGTAATATAACTGAAAGGCTTTTATTCAAAAAATATCTCTAGTGAAAAGCTCCTTCAATGATTTTTATTAAATTGAAAATATTTCATTCTATGCATTCGCAAACCATTTTTTGCTTACCGCATGTTTTACTTTTCTGGGTATTTTTGTGGCATATGCTTGCATTAAAAAAAAGACCATTACACCAGCCTGTCAATGCCTGACCTAATGCAGTGGCTTGTTAAGTTTTCTTACGTGACACATAGTTCTTATGTAAGAGCCTTTGATTTGGTAAGTTGCTTTTGTTTTGCCTGAATTGACAAAAAGGTGTGATTGGTAATTTAGTACTACGGATATATTGTTCTAATTTTGTATTGCTGCTGTTATCTTACTTCTTTTCTTGTACCCAGGGACATTACAATTTTTGCAAGCCTGCACAACAACTATATGTGCTCTGCTACATTGTGCAATGTGGAAACAACAGTAAGAGTCATATCTACTAAGATTGGTCGGCTCCTGCTGTTATACCCTTCACTGGGCACAAACAGGCAGTCCTGAGCTATGTAGTCTTGCAACATGGTGCAGAGGTGGGTGTGTGCTGTATAGCATATAATTTCTATTGCACTTCCTGTGCACATTTCTATGTAGAGACAATCGCATAAGAATACACTGCATTGGATGTGTGCTGTGCACTGCAGCATGCATGCAAAGCTTGGATGTTTTGAGAGATAACTACATTTCATGGTTCATGAATGCATGATTTGTTGACGCATAGCCCGGCCTGGCTATCTCAGTAGAGTGAACTTTGCGTCAAAACCTATGGGTATTTGTGCTGATCTGCCCCTGTAATACCCATTTGAAGCAAAGCTGTGAAAATGCTATTTTTAGAAGTTGTCATTTTTGTGTCCTAACCATTTGGTGCCTGCAGTCTGTCCCTGTGTCACATGACTAGGTGTAGCAGGCAGTTGGTCCTTGTTTATTGCTTCCAGACAATGAGACAAAGGGAAGATAGGTATTGACAGGGGGGTCACTATCACTTAACGAGGAGGAGGAGTTGTCACTTACCACACTTGCACATCACAAAGGCTGTGCCTGAGCATACTCGCATAGGGTTTGACACTAGTCTATTATGACCCCAGACATTCTGGGACCAGGGAAGAGAAACAGAAAATTCCATACACTTCTTGCGAAGGAAACCTCCAGAACTTCTCCTATTTCTAAGTGGGCACCAGGTTTAAATATTGGACCCTTGTACCAAACTCTTCACTGCACATCTGGATCCGTGGCAGTCTCAGAAGGACTGTTGTGCCACTCTGCAAGAAAGACTGCTACTTTGTGTCCTGCTGCCCTGGAGCCTGAGTGGATGACTGGAAGAGCATCTTGAACCCAGGACCACCAGAGTGATTCCAAGGTCCATGTTCGCTGACCTCCGGATCAGAGCCTCCGGGACAGAACCGGCTCCAGCAACCTTGAACCCAGAACCTGGGCTCTGCCAACTGTGAGTCCTATCCCCTAAGTCATGCCCCTCCACACCTGGACCTTTGGAAGTGGCCCTGAAGGGGTTCTACCAGCCCAACTTTGGTCCCAACAGAACCAACACAGCACAATGCATCGCCTCGCAAGACTCTACATCGGAACCGTGGCATAATGCATCCACAACACAGGACTTTGCATCAAAGCCTACAGCCACTCGGAACCACTGCTGCAGGACATCTCCATGTGGGACTTCACATCCCTCTGAAACCAGGATGTAAAGTGCTTTTGTTGAGCAGACCTACACAAGCTGGTCTAGTATTACCAGATACCTACAGTTGGCGCTTTGTGCTTTTTGACACTACTTTCACCTAAATCATTAAAATTGCATATTTCTGGTTCTACTGAGTGGCTTTTTATCTTTTTGGTGTCGAATAATTTATTACATTATACTTCATTTCTCTAATTTGGTGTGGGATTTTTCTTTTGATGAATTTTCATTTTATTACTGTTTGAAGTGCTGCATAAATAATTTACACATTGCCTATAAGTTAAGCCTGACTGCTTTTGTCCTAAGCTGCTAGAGGGTTAAGCATCAGTTATTTTGGGGTTTGCTTGTGTTTCACCCTGACAGAGAATGTGGATACTGATTGGGAAGGGTTTCACCCCCCACAACCAGTAACCCAATTTCCAACAAATGTCTCTTTTTTTAGAAAAGTGCATCTTCCAGTGTAAAACACCTTTTGCACTGGATAGTAAATACCCTTGAGAGACTTTCTGTAGCTTTGTACCAATGCAGTCTTAGTAAATCTGGGCCATAATTGATACCTGTCGCCTAAGACTAGTATTTGAACTTACTATCAGTATGTGTAATTTTGATATTGCAATAACCCCGGTTAGCCGCCAAAGAGTAATGCAGAGCATGGTTGTCAAAGGTCCTAATGAAAAGTAGTAGACTGAACATCCACCTCTCCTTACAAGTGCTTGAATTCCTCAGCAACCACACCCACTCCTTAATCTTGCAGACACTGGTAGAGCCAAAGACACCTAGACAGGCACAGGAACACACACACTTACTCACACAGCAAATATGCAAATAATCAAGTTCCTTATCTACCATCCTCTGGCCCAGCTACGTACTTCATCCCATGGCCTTGTTTTATTGTCAGACAGGTGTACAATATCTCACAACAACATTGTAACATATCATCTGTGCCATTACATCAAAGATCTTCATAAATCATAGGTGTTTCGAGACTAATAGCATGAAGTAGTTGGCATGATATAAATGTGATGAATTGGGTGCAGAGCTGCCATACACTAAAACACTTTTAAGAAAGTACAGAAACAAAGTACCGGGGGATTGCCCGGTGCCCGCTATGGCCAGTCCGGGCCTGACAACATCTGGACTTGTTTCAAAACAACTTAGCCCCAAATCCCAAATTAATACACCCCCCCCACTTCCCTGAAATGTAGCAGATACTTTTTATCAGCTCACAGTACAGCTGTATTTTCTTTCTTAAACTACACTTTAATTTGGTAAAACTACTGCTTTGCACGGTTTTACTACTTGCCCTAACCAACTTCCTCTCTACCACCTTTTCCTTACACCCTACCTTTCAAAGGGTGACATGCACCCACACAGTGCCCAGGCTCTCCATAAAATGTAATGCTGAATGAGTTCTCTTATCACATATTTGCTTTTAGAAAGGAAACTAGTCACAAGCCCCCTAAAAAGAAAAAAAAAACATTAATTGTTATTTACAGATTAATAGAGAAGAGTAGAGAAAGCCACTGTGCCCAAAAATAAATTAAATATCTTATTTCTCAACAAGCATTGACATTCTTCTGCTATGTGGCTAAGTCAACGGTCTTTGTTGAGTCCCTCGAAAGTGCATAAGATATACTTTATCATCTGCAGCGGTAGCACACCTAAAACATATCTGTTAGATTTGGGGGTCTCTACTTGGCACATGTAGGTACTTGTGACAAATAGGGACCCTCTCCTCTAGTCAGGACAAGGGGATTACACTCCTAAAGTAACCCCTGCTCACCCTCTAGGCTGCGTGGCACGAGCAGGAAAGGCTTATTTCAGAGGTGATGTAAGTTAAGCAGTTGTGACCACATACAGTAACCCAGTGACAAAACTACAAATGGACACCACACAGGTTTTACATCAAAAATAAGTAGACTTAATACAGAGTTACCACAAGACCATAAATGATAAAAATACACACTATGATTGCTTAACGATGGTAGATTTAAGCTTAGTTCAGTTCAGTTCTTAGATGCAACACTCTGCGTCAATGTACCATAAGTTGCGTTGCACTTCCACGACAAGCAATGTCGCAGCGATGGGAAATGCGGCAAAGTTCAGATACAAAGAAATAAAGATGTGAAGATCTTCCAGATGCGGCTCGCTTCTCGGGATGCAAGAAGGTTTCGGTTCGATGCGTGGACTACAGCAGCGACATCCAAGATGCGACGGCAGCAGCTCCAGCGGTGACGCTCTTCTCCCACAATGCGTAAAGTTTCCGCTCGATGCGACAACTACAGCGTCGACATTCAAGATGCGCCGGCAGCAGCTCCGACGGTGGCGTGCTTCTCGGGGAGGCGAGTTGCTCTTGCGACAGGTCCAGCGGCGGCACCCTCCGGCTTCAGAGTTGTGACGGCAGGCACAGCGACAGCGACACGTTCTGACCACATTGCGAGATTCTTCTCCTGATGCGGTGCAGTGCGACAGCTCCAGCGGCGACACACTCCTTCGGAGTTGCGACGGCAGCAGCAGCGACGGCGACACGCTTCCTCTTCGTTGGGGCACGCTTCTCTCCGATGCAGTGCAGTGCGACAGTTCCAGCGGCGACACTCTCCTTCGGAGTTGCGACGGCAGGCACAGCCACAGCGGCACGCTTCTTCTCATTGAGTTGCACTTCCAGCTCCTTGCTACACGCAGTTCCTCAGAAGGCCCAAAACAGCAGCAGGCACTTCCAAAAGAACTCTGGGGAGCTGGGGGGTGAAGTCTGTTGTCCCTGAGACTTCAGCAGGAGGCAAGCTCTTTTCCAAGCCCTTGGAGATCCTTCACAAGTTGAAAACAAAGTACACAAAGTTCCTTTCTCCTTCCTTTGGCAGTAAGGCAGCCACTGCAGGCCAATTCCCCAAGCAGCACTTCAGCGTGGGAACAGTCTCTCCTCGGTTTCTTCAGGTTCCTCTCCTCAGTAAAGGTTTCTTGTAGTCCAAAGTGATCTAATTTCATGGGATCAGGGTCCCAATATTTATACCCCAAAATCCTTTGTACTCTGAGGGGAGAGGGGCCTTTGCCCAGTCCAAACCAGTTCTGAAGCACTCTGTTTAGAAGACTTCTCCTTTCCTTTCACAGTGCAGGGCATGAACATCAGACGCCCCACAGGAGGTGGAGCCGGCATTGTGGAAGGCAAATACAGTCCTGGAACACTTTGTTTACAGGACTCCTTCTCTTCTTTCAGTGTGCAGGGCAGAGACATCAGCCGCTCCCCAGGGGGTGGGGCCAGCATTGTGGAAGGCAGGCACAGCCCTATTCAAGGTTCAGGTGAAACTCCTCCCTCCCATCTAGATGCAGATCTCTCTATTCACCACTGGGTGACTTAGCCTATCTCCTGGAATTCCCCAGCCCTGTCACTCACAAAACCAGACATGGAATACACAATCTAGCAGAGGCAGGTTTGAATGGTTAGACAAGCAAATACCTACTTTCTGAAAGTGGTATTTGCAAACACAGAATATTAAAATAAACTTTACTAAAAGATGTATTTTATTATTCTGAGTTCAGGCATACTAAACTCGAATTTCTACCATGTTCTCTGAGACAATTAAGATTATAAAATGTAATAACTCTAACAGCTTATTATAGCCTATGGAGAGCAGGTAGTCTTGTAATAGTGAAAAACAAAAATGGCTGTAATTCACTATTAGGACATGCCACACACATCAGGGCTTGTCGTACCTTATACTTACAATGCACCCTGTCCTTGGGCCTCCCATAGGGGTGACTGATATGAAGAAAAGGGAAGGATTGGGGACTGGCAAGTGGGTGCACTTGCCCAGTCAGCATGCCAGTACCAGACTGCACGCAGGCTCTGCAATGGCAGACCTTAGACACATTTTACAAGGCTGCTTCTGTAGGTGGCACAACCAGTGATGCAGGCCCACCAGCAGCATTTGGGTTTACACGCCATGGGCACACTCAGTGCACTGCACTAGGGTCTGACGAATAAACCAAATAGTCAAACATGGGACCACTAATTAGTACATCAATTTACAATAGGGAGCACTGGCACTATGATACTGAATAGCAGTGACACAGTGCCCAAAGCATCTAGCACCAGCAAAAATACATGAGGCAACAGCAAAAATGGAAGGAAAACCCATGCCAATGGTGCCAGGTCTAACAATATCCTAAAGCTTTTCTTCTCATTGCAGAACTTTTTGCATGGGTGTTGTGGCCTTAAATTATTGTTCACTTAACCAAAAAAATTCAGCATCTTTTAATTTTTGAGAAACTGTTCAACGAGTGAAACTAAAACATTATTAGCCGTCTAGACATTTTCCTAATTTTTGAATAGTTTTGGTTACTGGGGGCTATAAATATTTATTTATATCTACCACAGCATAAGTTTGGCTTCTATAATTTCCAGAAACGTGGTATAGCCTATATAAACATGACTTACACCACGTCTTGGCATACATTTCCTCAGGTCCAATTCGCAAAACATTGTGAAATTAACAACCACTAATTTGGATTTAGGACTGCAGATCCGAAATCCAGATTCCCAAATCAGGATTGGATCAATTTTGAAAAATGCTCCAACCTTAAATGACATTAATGACGACTGGAAATATTTCATTCATGTAGGTCTAGAAGTGACACTTGTTTCCAGGTAGTAGAATTGGGAAAGCTTTGGGAATGTGATGAACACCCAAAAAGTCATATTTTTGTGATATTCACAAATCATGCTATTGCTTTGTAAACACAATTTGTGTACTCTTAACTGTAAATGGTTTTACTACTATGGAACTGTACACCATAACTGCAATCAATTATGCAGTCGCAAACCCCATGCAAGTATTAACAATAGGAGGATCAAGGCGGGGTCAGCCTTATGAGTTTCCGAAAGCCTACATACTTGTGCATTTTGGTCATTCACACACAATGCTCTGCTCCATATCCACCCTGGAAGAGGTTTGCACAGGCTGCAGGACCTCACCTACCAGGTTTGAAAGAAGAATGGAAAGCCCCTAAACTCTGTCTGCTACTGCAGGGTCTGGTGGCATAGTGGACTAATGCATCCACTGCAGGGCCTGTGTTTAACCTCATGGTCACAGGTTCAAATACCAGTAGGTCCACTCAGCCTTTCATCCATCTGAGGTCGAAAAAATGAGTATTGTGGAGTTGGCTAACAATAAACATATGTTATTCAGTGTCAAGATTCCTTGTTGAGCGTGAACCTGCGCTTTACAAATACACACTTTATGTTATGAGGAGGGGATTGGTTCGCTACCAGGAAAAGTGATTTTCCAAGTGAAGAGAAAAAAAGATGGGTGTCTTCCCCAATACTCAGTTTTAATCCTTCATACAGCTCGGTTTTAGAGATGTTGCAGCTGTCACGTGACATCTCGAGAGGTATGGCTGAAAAGTTGTAACAGATGCAGCTTTCTAGATATGCCACTTGAAACATTAGTCCTTTTCCAAAAGGCGTACATTTAAACATGCATATCCTAGTCTAGGAGTGCAGGTGCAGTTATAAATGTGCAACCGTACTATTGTCAAGTGGGCCTTTCCACCCACATGCATCAATATCGGCATTTGCGAATTCTTATTTGCGAAAAATAGGGAATCGCAAATAAGAATTCGCAAAAGCCTATGCATCATTTTTCTCGCAAATTTTATGCGATTCGGTAAAAATCGCAATTTTTACCGATTCGCATGAAATTTGCGATTTTTCAATTGCGAATTCACAATTCCCATTCATTCCTATGGGCTAAAAGGCCCAAAGGCCCATAGGAATCAATGGGAATTGCGAATTCGCAATTGAAAAATCGCAATTCATGAATGCATTTCAAGGGTGGAGAGGGGGGTCCAATGACCCCCCCCCCCTGCACCCATGAAATGTACTTTTCAGTACAAGTTACATACACACATGTCCTTAGGACATGTGTGTCTGTAAAGCAATTTTAAGCATATTTAAACCATTTCGCAAATTACCACGAGGTTCAACCTCGTGGTAATTTGCACTTCCAGTTTCAAATATCGCAATTTTTTTTAAAATTATGCATTGCTTTTAAGGAATCGCAAATTTGCAATTCCTTAAAAGCAATCGCATTTTTGGAATTCGGTAAAAATACCGAATTACTCAAAAATGCTTTCTGCATCGCAAAAACATATTTAGGAAGTGCAAACGGCCGAATTTACCGATTCGCACCGTTTGCACTTCCTAAACACGTTGATGCATGTGGCAGTTCGAGTCTATTTAAAAAAATATTTCATGTAAAATCTAACGAGATACTGTCGAGGACCGTTGCCTATCAAACTGCCCTTGTTCCACACTGACGCGGCTTAATTAGAGAAATCAGAATATAGAACGAAGCTACTATTTTTTTGAAGAGGAAATACACCAGGAAAGGTAATTAGGCGTGTGAAAGTCAAAACAAAGATAAAGGACAGGTTGGCATCTCAGCAGGGGAATAGTTGCTGTAGCAGACAAGTCCAAATTTAGATCCTCTGCAGCATCAGATAAGGAGGAACAGTAATAATGTTTTGCATGTAATTACAGCCGCTCTACGGAGACAGCCTGTAAATCTCTCGAGATGTGACCGAAGGCCAGCGGCTGCGCTTTCCAAACTCCAGCAGAAGCAACTACCATTTTACAGTCAAGTAACACTTGGCGCAGCAGGGCAAGGGGAAACCCACAGAAGGCTGAGATGGAGGGAGCTTTAAAGATGGCAGCATCCTTAGCCCACCTGGCAATGCAAACAGTCAGGAGACTTTTCTGATGGGTATTTACATGAATTAAGTCGGCAGATATATAATGCTCCTATATTCTGTGTCAGACCATGCAGTTTTGGAATCTGTTATCAGTTTCTCTTCAGTATTGAATGATGTAGTGAACTGGGTCAGAGGGCACTAGGACCCTGCACCCGAATGTTGGGAGGGGACAGCAACCGGATACCACTTCCGGTCAGGGAGTGGTGAGGTCATTATACAGACATGAGGGCATGGGGGCAGACGTGCATGTGGGAACAGGAATGAAGAAGAGCAATAAAGCATTGTAAGCCACATACCTGTCTCTGCGTGCTTACTGAGTGACGAGACGACAACTGGCGACAATGCGGCCCCCGGGGGAAGCGAAGGTCGCAGACCAGTCTTCCCCCGGGGTTTTCGCGCAATTAACGGAAGGACAAGGTGGAGGGCGGGACTACAGGGGTTAAAGGAAGGGGTGGGATAGAAGATCCGGCCTCTTCCTGACACCTGAACACCACCGGGAGGGAGTTTTAATTTTGTCCACCCGCCCACCCTACAGGTTTCAGGGAAGGACCGGGGGTGGTTGGAGGGCTGGGGTGCTAGTTTAGGGCAGGTTGCAGAGCAGAGGCTTTACGGTACTTTGGAGGGGTGGGGAGTCACATACGGGCGGATCCACCCCTTGGGTGGGGGGAAAACGGTACACAGGTGACTGATAGGGGGGCATGGGAGGCAATGAGCAATAAAGGCAAAGTCAACAGAGGATGCTTGGAGGGCAAGTGAAGGTGAGAATGGGGAAAGGAAGGAGGTTATTGAGTGAATGGGTGAAGAGTCAAACAGGTGAGATGGTTTTGGAAAGGCAGAATGGAGAATGCGTGGGTATGGGATGGAAATGTAGATTTCATGCATTGATGTACTGTTAATAAGTCTAAAATGATTATGGAAACGTATATTTCATGCATTGCTGTACTGTTAATAAGTCTAAATGATTGCAACCTTGTCCTAATAAATGGCCTTTTACTCTTCAAGTAACAGCGTGTAAGTGTAGTTATTGCGCGAAGGTGGGATTCGAAGTTGCCACCAGAAACGCGTGCCCCCTGCAACATCCAAACGAAGCCAGGAGCCCACCCTGGTCTCGAGGAAACGAAATCAGGAGCCTACCCTGGTCCGTCGTGCCCTCAAAAAGGAAAACGCGAAATCAGGAGTGACAACACGACAAATGTGAAAGCTAAGTCTTTAGCCAATACATACGTGAATTTGTTCTGTGAAAGTATTAGTTTTACGAAATTTGAATAAAGTGTAGGGTAGCAACCCATCTCCACCCAATCCCATTTGGAGAGGGCGAGGCTAAAGCGCTGTTCTCCCATATGTTCCTGTTATTACAAGTTTTCCAGGGCTCTTTTTAGTTCTCTGTCCAGGTTCGTCTGACTTTCCCGCAGAGTAATAATAACATGAAATTAGTGCGAATGAGCTTTCGGCAGCGCTCACTCAGCCTCGCTGACCTACTCTGCGTGTGCCAATTAAATCAAAATTCTACAGGTGATGAACCTTCCCCGAGGGGCTTAGTACACTCAAAGGCTTAAAGAAACATTTCCAATTCAACCATAAGCTCAAGCTCTGAAGGCAAACATTTCTGTAATGAATATAAAAGGTAACCTAACTACGAACGTTACATGGGTGTCGAAAGGGCCACATCTTGAGTAGGGATGTATGGGGTGCCATAACACCCTAGGAAATGTTTTTCTCTGTCTGGTATTCGGGTCCTGGGCCTCGGAGGCCGGTGTGTCAGTGTTTCAAGTTTTAAAGGATTCAAGGCACATAAATCATCTCCCTTGAGCCTTCATGCGGTCGTTAGACTAATTTTACACATAGTGTAGGTTAAGAGCACACAAAACCAACAGTATGCATTGAGATGGCACTTTAACAAATGTATTCTTAAAGAGTGGCTCCTGTCACTTCTTTCTTTTTAACATCTACTTGAAGACTTAGCAAGACACCAAGAAAAAATACCTTTGATGTGATGGGAACAGCATGGGAAATTCCAAAAGTCGCTTGTTTAAATCTTCTGTTTTTGTCAGGACATGTAAAGTGTTACAGTAGGACTAAAGCACACAACTAGCACTCTTTAGAAAGACAATTCTGACTTTCGGCACGATATTAACTACTTTTTTAGATCTGGCTTGACAGCACAGTTGTTGCCAGATGTTAAATTTATCAATCTAAGAAAACCCTTTCAGGAGTACTATAGAAGAGGGCTTTGACTCCACCAACATGTTGCTAGGCAGAAGAACATGTTTTGAATGGGTCGACGTTTTTATGCTTCTGCAGAAAAACAGAGCTTCCCCTCCATGCAGCTGTGATGATGTTATGTATTTATCCAGCTGCTTGAGTCAGTAGTAGTATAACTGCCTCAGCCAGAGCTTTCCCCGGAACACACATGACATTGTAATACTGTTAAAGTGTTTTAGATAACTAGATAATTTACAGTGTTTGGTTTACTCTGGCAGCAACATAGATGGGAGGAGGGCATCAAGCACCACCCCTTCCATCATTACATTTAGATTTCAGAGTTCCGTTTTGTGTTTGGGAGCATCAATAGGATGCCCAGGGCTAAACTAACCAACATGGATGTTTAGGTCAGGGTTGAGAGTACAACAGTCACTTGATCTTATGTGATGAACAAAATAGAGCTTTCGGAGTATTACTGAGAGAGGGGCTTACGCTCCATCCACATGCTGGCTGCCCTGAGTGCAGGATATGATTTGGCTGAATCTGTGCTCTTCCACTGACAATACTGTTTATTTTGCACTTTTTTCACTTCCGGCAAAATGTATACTCAGTACAAGAGGAATGAGGCAGACCAACGGTCATGGCTATAGGCCTGATCTGCTTATTATGAAATGATATGCTTAAAGTACTAGGTCTGGCATATTTATAGTGAAAATCATCTGTGAAAATCAATAGGCATTTACCTGTGGATTGTTAGTACTCTATATTAATGCCTACAATTGGAATTTTATTACATGGAATCTTTCAGATTATTGAACTAGACAATAATGTTGGCATTGGTAAGCCTTTGTGACCAACCATGGATATAGAAGGTTTTCTCTGTGATGATCCTTCTTTGGCCTTTTTAGATGAGAGAATATTGTGCTTAGCCAACTGTATGTTTCCACTTCCTTATTAAAAAGCATATGCTCAAAACTGTAGGCCTGACTTGGCAATGGTGACAAGGTATAGGTCTCATTGTTGATCTGGGAAATGTTATGTCATAGTCCTTAGGTTTGTTCTGCTTAATATGAAATGTTATGACAAAAGCAGTTAGTTGTGCTTATGAATTGTGAAAAGCATTTGTTAAAGCCAGCAATCCTTTAACAGATGGTTGTTATCACAAGGTGTAATAGGCCATAGGCAAGTGGTTTGTTAAATGGAATCTAACAGATTAATAAATAATTCAAGGATTTTGCCATTGGCCAAACCTTGCGTTTTTTCACTATGATGATTCTTTTCAAGCCCTGTTTAGAGGAGTTGTGTATTGTTTTGCAAGCTGTATTTTCTACATTTGTGTAATTTTATAAATGTATGCATGATGTTTGTCATTTTCTGAGCACCTGAATAGACCAGTGTGGGGTAAGGTCGAAAGCCAATGGTAAAGAGTAATGGATTTATTGGTCATTGAGAAGG
Source organism: Lissotriton vulgaris (assembly GCF_964263255.1). NCBI lineage: Eukaryota > Metazoa > Chordata > Amphibia > Caudata > Salamandridae > Lissotriton > Lissotriton vulgaris. The sequence continues at coordinate 1,479,054,699 of NC_141685.1, forward strand.
GTCATTATTGATTTCATAGGATTGAATTGTTTATTATGACACTTTATGACAAAGCTTGAAGGCCTATCCTACTTATTGTGAAAAGCATGTGTAAAATGATATGCTTTAGTGATAGATTGTTATTACACTGTGCTAAACCGGTAGACAGATATTTATTACATTACATTTCACAGATTACAGTAGTAGTTAAAAGTTTTGTTGATCTATTCGACCTATGGGGATAGAATATATGCACTGCAATAATCCTTGTTAGGCCCCCTGAGGAGTGATGGTATTTTTCTTTATCAAGTTTACATTTGTATATATTAGTACTTGTATAACTGTCTACCATATGATTTCCTTGAGGAAAGCATATGCTCAGCACAGTAGGATTGAGTTGGTTATGATGACAAGCTAATGATAAATGCTATCAGCCTCATTGTTTATTATAAAATGATATGATAAAGGTAGTTGCCCTGATATATTGATTGTCAAAAGTATATGTTAAAAAGCCATAGGCCTTTAAGTGTGGCTTATTATTTCTAAAAACCATTGATAGGATGTTTTGTTACATGGAATCTCACAAATTACAATAGAAGGCAAGGATGTTGGTTACGCCATCTGAGAGCCGCGGGTACAGAAGATTTGCACTGTGAGAATCCTTCATTAAGCCCTGTTAGGAGAGCTAGTATTATGCTTTGCCAGCTGTAATTTTATTTACATTTCACATTTTATGACTATATGCCTGATGGTTGATGTGCCTACACTCAGGACAATAGTCTTGAGTTCTTTATGGTGACAAACTAATGAAAACATCTATAGGCTTTATTGGTGTCCAAGGAAATGTTATGCCAGATACCATAAGTCGGCTTGTTTGTTATGAACGGTTATTACAAGTGTGTAGACCTAGCTTATTTTTTGAGAAAAGCACATGGCATAGGCAATAGACCTCTAGCAGTGGATTGGTATCACATTATTTTATGGACCATAGAAAAGTATTTGGTTAGATTTAATCTCACAGATTACCAGAGTTGACAAGGGTTTTGATGTTGGTCACCCACTCCGACAAACCTTGGGAGTAGAATTTCACTGTGATAATTCTTGTTTGTTATTTTGAAAGAGGCTTACTATTGTTTTGCCAACTGCAAATGTGTGCATATTGTAATTGTATAAATGTATGCCTGGTGGTTGCCATCTTATGCGCACTCATGTAGGCCTGAGTACCACAGACTAGAGGCCTTATCGGTTGATTGGAACAGTTTTGTTAGACTACTTAGATATTTTGTTTACCCGGAGATGTGATTGGATTGGGCCAGACCTACTCAATACCACAAGACACTGTGTAATGATGAATTTTAGATCTCCGCTTTTAGTGCACAATTTGCTATTTGGAGCTAGAAGCTGCACCACAACTGGGAACAACATTATGTTGGTCCCTTTAAGATATTTCAATAAACCTCCAGTTTTCTACCCTCAGAGAACTACCCACTCTTCGGAACCTCAAACTACCTGGTTTAATAAAATTCTTGGTGCTTGGCAACAGTTTACATCCAATTTGCCTCCAGCCCCATCAAACGGGGCATTGGTTCAAGGGCTGACAGTTCCTCCATCTAGATGAGCAGTTCATTTTTCTATACCCACAGTCAATAGATACAAAGCTCTTTCTAGTCCAAATTGATTCCCTGGCGAGACTAAACAGCCAACTCCCTTCGCCACTAACTTGAAAACCCTGTCTCCAAAGGATGCACTCTTGGGGTACAGAGTGACCCTTTACCATACTTAGCTGGAACATCGCAGGTCTAAAAGACAAAATTACCAACCCAGTCTGGCTCGCTTTCATTACCAAGTTTGACTTTGTAGTTTTGCAAGAAACCTGGGACATCTCCTCTACATCTTGTGATGGCGTTGCATATTATTCCTGTCCGGCTAATCCCTCCCCCGAGACAGAGCTAAGGGTGGACTTTCTATCAGGATTAGCCTGGGTCTCCATGTGAAAATATCTGTTTTGGCTCTGGGAGTCCTGCTTTCTTAGTCTTGTTGATTCAGGATAAATGATTCAGTTTTCACTTTTATTTAATTGATTATTATAGCAAGGATTTTATTAGCACCGTTTGTCTATATTTGAATCACTTGTTTATTTTTCTTTTTAACCTGCAGTCTGTAGGGACTGGTGCAAAGTCCCAGACATATTACTTTTGTGTGGGAATTTTAATGCAAAATTGGCAGGTTACATGAGGGCTGTATCGATTCCCGCAGAGGGATCACCCGGGGCGGTAGTCGGGGGGATATGTGATGGCAGGGTTGAAGAGCTTACTACTAGGCATATAGCTGCACATGACCTGGCTGACCTTGTTGACCTCTTTAATGGGGACGGACCATCCTTGCTATCCTTGATAGGGCTTGCTCGTAACTCAACCATTGATTATATTTGTATGACAAAAAATGTACTGCCTTAGTTTTCTAAGGGGGAGGTCGTGAAGACAGAGTGTAGGGACCATAATGCCTTTTAGCCACAGGCCACCTACCGGTGATCAGATTTAGCCATCCTACTAAAGTATTTCTTATCACCCAACACTCTTCTGATGGACGTAGGCTAGATTGCCATCTTAAGTATCCAGGGGATATTTTGGCTACATTATTGAAGTCACAACTAGGATTGTTCCTTAATTGTTTGGCAGATATAAGTGGGGGTGACATGTTAGCCCACTATGACAGTTTTTAAGTTCAATACAACGTTATTCTTTTTTTTTACAACCATAAAAGTATACAGTAAGCAGCATATCAGGCAGTAAGATATCAAAGAGGACCATAAAATATACAATACATTTCTTCAGCTTATCGTTCACAGATTCTTAAAATAAAAGATAGATATCTTAAAAAAGGTTCTTTTAAAAACAAGCTGTCCTTTCTTGGGTCATTTCGACCTTCCAGTAAGTCTTACACCATACTTCTATCCATAAATACTTCATACTCCCTATCGCTTACAAGATCTCTAATTCATCAGTGCTCATTTAGGGAACCCTTTAACTTTAATCAAATATTTACCAATAGCACAGGCTATATCTAAATTCACCATTCCCACTAGGAGATTTACAGCTTGCATCCTATTTTTAATATCATATTTTTTTAAAATCGGGCCTAAAATCTCTCTTCGTAAGTCTAATGTCCTCCAACAGTCTAACAATATATGTAAAATATCATACGTAGTACCTAAAGTGCAAGTGCATTTTCCATTACTGGTAATCATAAAGTTTTTAACCCCTTTGTTCATATAACAAGGGTTTATCCCATTTCTCAAACGTAGCACTTCACGCCTTAGCCGGCAGCTAGGTAACCTGTCGATATATGGATAATGTACATCATTTTTCCAGGCTGAAACCATGTGGGAGATTGAACTTTTCAGTGATAAGTATTCTTGGTCAAGTATTCGAGACACTTCTATGACAGTTAAAGCCAGGATATTAAACATTTGTTGTTTAAACCCTTACAGTCCCACAGGGAGGGGGTCCTCAATGGTATGATGGGCACTGCTTGGCAGTCAATCGTAGATTCAGGATGGCACGGATTGCTCACCTCAGAGTCTGGGCCAAGGTCCGGGCAGTTTGCATGTTTTATAAATCTACCCTAAAATGAAGGAAGGATGCCCTCCATAAGAGGGATTGGGTGCTTTTGGCACAAGCTGCGGTATGGAAAAATAGTAAGATCTCTTAGGGCAAAGTCAAGAAGATCAGGTACATGAATGCACTGGAAAGACCACATCTGAGTTGTAACATCTTGGGGCTTGATTGGGTATCACACTTTAGCTCCATCTACCATATTGTGGAGAAAGTAGATCTAGACACTTTTTTGCAAAGTAGACTACAGCACTCAACGCCTTTTTTGGTATCCTTGCCAGAAGTGGAGATGGCAATCCTACAGAGCTCAGGTGGAGAAAATCCAGTTCCGGATTGGGGTACCATTCAGTCTCATAAAGTGTAGAATTGATCTGTGGGTTCCTTTGATCACTAATGTTTTCAATTTATCCCTGAGCACAAATTGTCCTCACTCTTGGGCCTTGTCTACTATCGTACCCATCTTTAAAAAGGGAGATCATATGTCCCCAAAATGTTATCGACCAATTTCCCTAATTGACAGTGCAGAAAAAATAATAGGCAGGGTGTTTTTCAAACGTCTCACCACATGGGCACAAGAAAACAACGTCCTCTCCCCCTTTAAATTTGGCTTTTGTCTGGGCTGTATGCAGTGGAGCAATGCCTAGATTTGAATTTGATAGTCAATAAAAACACCTTTGTTAGGCGCTGCTCACTGTACTTGGCCTTCATGGACCTCTCCACATCCTTCGAATGTGTTAATAGAACTAAGTTGTGGTTGATGAAATTGGAACTTGGGGTGGAGGTGTCTTTAATTAGTGTTTTGCACTTGTTACACGTTGACCTAGCAGTGAAAGTGCACTTGGGACAAAATGGGGGACTGTCAACTACATTTTCCTTAAGTGAGGAGTGCGCCAAAGCTCATCCTGGCCCAGTTACTGTTCATCATCTATATAAATGGCCTAAGTTCTCACTTGGCCTCGGCTCTTGTATACATACCTGGTGTTGCAAGGTAAAATTATTATGTTGTATGGCTGAGGAGACTTACCATGTAATACTATCACAATACAGAAAGATGGACCACATGTAGTCTCTCATGACACCTTCTCGCAGTCCAGCTAGACTGGTAAAGAGCAAATAGGCTACATGTGTTAAGCATTTCACATCACTAACATGGATGATAAGTAGTTGAAGTAATTGACAGGACTTGAGAGATATCCAGTATCAATTTATAAAAAATTGTTCAGATTTTAAATATTTTTAGACACCAAAACAAAATCAATACATACACTATGACCGGAGTCATAAATTTTCAATCATGAAACAAATCAGTATTTTTCAATGTGAGAACATGAACGTTGCGTTCAATGGGAAAAACAGATAGATGCAATCAGTTACTTAGAGAGTGACTTTAGTAGAACCCACTCAGAGTTAAGGGTTAATGAGTCCCTAGACCAGTTCACAACAGCAGGCACAATTTTACCTGGCTCAGAGGAGCAGAGTGCAGAGGACCACTTTAGATGTCAAAAGGAGCTGTCAATCCGACATCAGCATTTGAGGCTCACCACTACACCACTGTAATTCACTAGCCAGCCTATGTGGGCAGAGACGTCACCTCCTGCTCACACAGGTCCTTTGTCTCTGACCTCTGGGAGCAGCACAAACTCCCCAGCATGAGGAGAGACTTCTGTACTGGTGGCAAAGCTTTTAAAAAGCCTGCCAAGGCACAACAACACTGGGTTCACTTGGTGGACACTGTCTGAAGTGCCACCTAGGTATATGCAGGTTAAACCTCAACACCCAGGATGCTTGTTTCTGGTCCAGGGAGGATCTGGATTGGCAGTTCAGGCTGGACTGTTCCCATGAGTCACAGGGTAAAGACTGATTTGCATATGGCTGGGTCTAAACTGGGGTGGCATAGTGAGCAAAAGAAGAAAGGATTTAACACAGATCTATTGACAGGCAGTGAATGCTCGATTTGCTCTGCATTCCTTCCATCATCTGTTGTCCTTTGCTTTCTCACCCTAACTGTGCCAGGCATGCCCAGGCATGGGTCCCTGGCTCACTGTGCTACTGGGTTCAAGCTAGCCTGGCTGATGAGGGGTGATGCCCCGAAACCTGTTCCAGGATGCTTGTTTCTGGTCCAGGGAGGACCTGGCTTGACAGTTCGGGCTGAACTGTTCCTATGAGGCCCAGAGTCAAGACGGATTTGCATATGGCTGAATCTAAACTGGGGTGGCATGGTGAGCAAACAAACGATGGATTTAACCCAGATCTATTGACTGGGGTGAATGCTTGATTTGCTCTGCATTCTGTCCTTTATCTGTGTGTCTTTTGCTTCAAACCTCACCACCACCATCATGTTGGGGGTTTAACAGCGAAGTGTTTGACATCAAACATAAAAGAAATCACCTGGGCCATCATGGAGCTGGACATATAGGTAGTGCCCATATGCCAGCCCATGTTATTCAAAGTACAGCCCGTCACTTGCGGTAGAATTATGTTTAGAATACTACCACAGGGCCGTATATCCTTACACATGTACTTCCACACGTAATTTAATGCACTCTAGCTCCTGGGCTGTAGAAGGCCTACCTTAGGGGTGATTGACATATATTAAATGCAGTGAGGTGACCCTGTCACACATGGTGAGTGCAGGGTTGAACTCAAGCAGTCAAGCTGCTCATGAAGGGCTGAGATGGCAGACCTGCTGACTTCATTTTTACTCGGGTCACTCAGGGTGGCACAATATGTGCTGCAGCGGGTACCCCTTCTACATCCCTATCCTGGGTATCACTGCTACCATTTACCAGGGCCTTACAGGAGTATAAAAGTACTTTGCAAATTGGGAGTACTAAAGGGGCTCTAGGGTAGGTTTAGGAGCACTATGGAGGGTGGTGAGGGCCACAGGGGATGGGTTGGGAGTAAAAGTAAGGAAAAAATGAAGTCCTTTATTTTGTTTGTTTGGTTATTTATCAATCTAGGTTTTCTATATTTTCTCATGAGGGCGAAACGGCTGCAAACTTTGTTAAGACTGATTCGATGACTAGCAAAGAACAACTGAAAGTGGTATCATTTAATGTTAATGGCCTCAATAATCAGAAGAAAATGCTGGTCATAGAAATGTGGATCAAAACAGAAAACCCCTCGGTAATTCTCTTACAAGAGATTCCTATCTCATCTTTAAAACTATTTGATTTCTCTATGTTTAGGGCCTGGGCTTCATACCGACGTTTTTCCTCATCCTCTGCGTCCCATAGAGAGACAGCGTTTTTTTTAAACAAAAACATTCAAGCAGAGGTTATAAATTCTGAAAGTGATCAGTTGGGGCGTTGGTGTTGGGTAACATGTGCAGTTAAACATAGACAGAGACCTATAACCTTTGTTAGTTTCTATGCGCCGGTCGAAGACAATTTTAAGATTTATGAAGAGCTATTTCAATCTTTTCAATCTGTTGTGGGTGATTTTAATATACTTATCAACCCTATAATAGATTCCTCTACTCAGACAAGAAGACAGCTAAAACCTAAATCCTAAATCCCGATCCTTGGCGTATGAATTTTCCAACTAAAGCAGAATTTACATGCTTGTCAGACAGATTTAAGTCTTCATCACGTATAGATTTTTTTAAGACTCTAGAAATCTTTGTTTTAGTCAGCAGAGATTTCTCTATAATGGATTTTCGGATCATGCTATGTTAGTTCTAGAGATTTAGTTAGAAAACTCTGTAAAAATACCCAAACGATGGGTGTTTAACAGACAATATTTGAGTGATGAAGTCTGGGTTAAATTTATGAAGGTAGAGATTAAAGAATTCCTTACTCAAAATAGTGAGTCTGCTCCGTTAAACATAGTTTGGGACTCACTTAAGGCCTTTATCCATGGAATAATCATTGGAAAGGATGCAGCCAATTTAACCCCTTAAGTGCTTCGCACGTTCAACGGCCGACGGCACCACTACCTCCGTAGTGCTGCCGTCGGCTGTTGAACGTTTGAACTGCACCTGCGCAATGGAACGTCCAGCACTGGAGCTGGACGTTCCATAGCCGTTATGAGGTTAAAGGAAATTAGAGCTAAGAATAGAAATCTAGAGCAAAAAGTGCACATGCTTAGCTCTATATAGTTATATTATATAATCCATCTATAGCCAATCAACATCAGCTTGATCGGCCAAACAAGATCTTAGTGCTAATTATTATGCTCAGAGCGAAGCTGTCTTTCAGCAACAACATCAAAAGATATATGAAGAAAGCAATTTTGCGGGTAGATTTTTGGCCTGGCAGGCTAGGGAACATGCTGCCGCAAATCAAATTAAAGCGTTGAATTTTCCTCTCACTGATTCAGTGACATATGACCCAATTAAAATAGGAGATATAATGCTTAAGCACTATGAATATATCTATGGCCAGCACCAGAGAGTAGATACCCTTTTGTTAGAAACTTTCTTACATAATAATGAACTACCTACACTTTCAGAAACAGCACAACAATCCATGGCTAGTTTATTTTCTATAGAGAAATTAGAGAGAGTTATTAAAGATTTTCCTAATGGTACGGCCTGCGGCCCAGATGGGTATCCATCGGGAATTTTAAAAAGTTTTTTTGGTATATTTGCTGTTTTTTCTTACATTAATAAATTCCATGCTAGAGGAAGGGACAATACCAGAATCCTTCCGACAGGGTAATGTAGTGAGTTTTTTGAAGAAGGGGAAGAACAGCGAAGATCCAAATTCTTATCGTCCGATAACATTGTTAAACTCGGATTACAATAGTAACTAAACTACTATCATTACGTTTTAATCAATGTATGCCGGAATTGATCCATCCAGATCAGAATGGTTTTATCGCGGATAGACAGTTAGTTACTAATACTCATTATCTAATTGAGGCTTTGGATTATTTTGAGACACGGGGGATACCTGCTTTCGGTTTTTATTAGATGCTAAAAAGGCTTTCGACCTTGTGGTGTGGAAGACATTGTTTAATATTTTAGGTCACTTTGGGGTTTCTGTTAAAATTATATCCTTGATTCGTAATCTGTATACCAATGCCAAAGCTAATGTAATCATCAACACCTCAGTGGTTGGGTCAGTCTAAGTTAAACGAGGCACAAGACAAGGATGTCCTTTATCGCCAGTCCTTTTTGCTTTTTCATTGATCCTTTGGCAATAGCAATAAGGAACTGTGCGGAAATACCCCCTCCAATTCCATTGATGGCAAAACTGGAATTATATGTGGATGACATCATGCTTACTATAAAACCTGAATTGAGAGACCAAGCTAAAGTATTTCAGCTTTTTGAGGACTTTGAAGTCTTAGGGGGATATCGTATCAATAAAAAGAAAAACGAAATACTACAATGCGGGGGCGCAGCTTTGGAATTACATTATGACATTCTCTCTTGTACCAATACTAGACCCAAGAGATATCTGGGAGGTTTTTTTTCTGAATCTGTCAGGGATTTATATCATCTGAATTTTGATCCCCTTCGAAGGGTTCAGGCATTGTTTTCACATTGGAATTTTCTGCCATTATCTATTTTAGGCCGTGTGGCTTTAATCAAAATGTCTGTTCTTCCCCTGTTTAATTTTTTGTTTTTAACCATTTCACGTTCTTTGCAGGCTCTTTTTTTACTTGGGTTGAATCCATGTTTACAGCCTTTCTTTGGGCAAAGAAAACGCCTCGTATTGCACTTAGCACCTTATATGAAGATCTGGACCAGAGAGGGCTCGCCCTTCCAAATCTCAGGGATTATTATAAGGCATATTTTGCACAGTATTTATCCAGATTTAAATTTCAACTACAAACAAAAAAACTATTTATAAATACTTTTATTATCTAATCTGCAAAGAAAATCAGATATATGCTCCTCTGCAGATGTTTAAATCTCTCAAATTAGTCCGCTATAAGTCCCTACAGTGTTTTTTTTTTAAACGCCAGGCTCTGTTTAAAAGATATTTTATCCCTGTGATTAATTCAACAACCTTATTATCCAGCATTCTGCCACTGGCTGGTGTTACACAATGTTTAGAACTTGCTGTTAATTGGGCTGCGGAAGGATTTTTGAAAGACGCAGATTTTCTGAAAAATGGGAAATGGATCACTCTGGTGGAAATGTCTCAATTAATTACTAGAAACTTCATTATACTAGGGTCATATAACATTTTGTACAAATTCCTTGCTCAACTAGATATTACTCAGTTGGACCAACAAAGTCAATTAGTTAAGGAGTTATTAGTTGAAGTACCCGATAGAAAACCGGGGGTATGAGGCGTCATCTTGCCCAAAGCAGAAAGGTGGATCTCAGTCAGAAGGCGATTAAAAAATGGCTGGTCAGGAAAATCAGGCCATTCCTTTGAATGTTTGGTCAGTGGTTAATAAATTTAATTTTAGCACATTACGAAGGGCAAATTGGGGGAGAATGCTATTTTTTAGTAAGTGGCTACTTTACCGAACACCTTTTTCTATTTCCAAAATGTATCCTAATCATTCTCCACATTGTTTTCGATGTATTCATCAATCTCCAGCTAACTGGTCACATGTCATGTTTCATTGTGCCAAGATCTCGAAATTTTGGGAAGAGATTTTCCGCTACCTTCAGATCGAATGTGGTATCAAGATCGTAGTGAATGAGAAATTAATTTTGTACGGTTTTGATCCTGATCTTTCTTTTCCTGACCAGATGGCTAAATTGTTATATATTGCTATGGCAGTGGCTAGATCTCTTTTGTTACAACAATGGCGTACAGAGCAGATTCCATCTATCTATGAGTGGATACATAAGACGAAAAGGGTTAAAAGCAGTGAGCGGACCTTCTTTTTATGAGTTGGAGGTACTAGAAAATTTAATAAAATCTGGGTAGCATTTTTTGAATAAAATGGAGAGGAATTATTGTTATCACTTGATCTAGTACTTTTAAAGCTCTACAGCACATTATATGCTTATATTGTGATTTTAATTAATTCCCTGCTTTTGGATTGCTTGGTGTATGGTACATGACTTATTTATTAGGCTTATGTAAATGTTTTCTACGCTAAAAGAGTTTTAAAAGTTTGCATTGGCTGTATATTATTTATAATTTTGTATTGATATTAAGGACTTCAATAAAAAAAAAAAAGATGAGCTCTTAACCCCAAAGCCAAATGTCATGGGCAGCACAGCTTTCCAGATTTCCTCTTGATCTGTGCACTCAAATGCTGGCACGTTCCTTACTTTTGTGATGAAGAATATAATGTTCAAAACAACTTTGAGCCTTATTGGGAGTGGGAGTGTTGACAGAAAAAAACTGCCACCAGGTGTTTGGAATTTTCCTGGATGGTATAATTAGCTCATATTCTAAATTGCTGGGGAATAACATGCAGATTTGATGCGTACAGCACCCACATCAGCATATTACAATGCTGTGCACTTTTCTTCTTTAACATTTTGGCAGGTTTGACATGCTGAAATGTAATTAAGGGTAGATCTATAATGTTCTGTGTAATTACCAGGTGTGGTAAAAACCAGACAACCCAAAATTCTGACCATTGCACAAACCAGTGTTCTTCTTCTTGAAGCACACTAACACCATCAATATAGCTTCTATGATCTAACAGTGTATCATGGTAATATGAAATGCTAGGCTGAGGTGAGTAAGGCCTTGAACATTCTGCAAAAAGGAAAAAGAAGCCAGCATCTATTGCGACTCTGTTTACAATAATAACAATGATATAAGAGGAGTATTTCTATTATGATATCTGCATTCCGTGAATCCCTTTTATATGTCACGTGTGTGATGCACTATTTCACCAGAACAAATTACACGGTTTAAAGAAAAAGAGCATGTTAAAAGAAGAGAGGCATGCATTCATGCAGTACTTAAAAGAGTTAAGCCCTCTTTATGTGTGCCCTTGTAATTCCGATTGGGATGGTAACTGGTCCAATCAGAAGTACTAGTCTGGGGAAACATCAATCGTTCAGTGTTTTTCACAATGACATTTCAGCTGCCTTCATTTGACAAAGTCAACAAGAGAAATTAGGGGTAGGAAATGGGGAATCTCTTTTTTTTTTTTTTTGTCCTCATATTTGCCACCAGAATACGTATGCTCTAGATGGGTCTCACTGTTGCCTCTTATACTGTTGTTTTACGGGTCCGCCCTGGAGACAGTATTATCATAGCAGACAGAGATGTCCCAGAGGTAGGCTGCTTTCCTTATCCTACTCCTCCAGGCCTATTTTAGGCACCCTAGGCATGGTGGAGGACAGGACCGACACAACCCCTGGCATAATCACAGGACCGCTCCCCTATTTATCCAGACCACCAGTTTAGACCAAACATTCTCAGTGTTCTCGCTTCGACCGGCCAAATCCATTTTACAAACTTATATACTTCAAGCATACTACAAATCTAGGAGGGAGCGCTGACTTCCACTCCATACAAATTTGTCTCCTTGCAATGGTTCTTATATAAAAAATAAACTGTGTATCCAAACTCTTAATATCATAATCTTTCGGTAGGCCAAAGAAAAGAAGTCTGCGAGAACAAATGATGGTTATTGAAAGTACATCACCCAAAAAATCCATTATACCTTTCCAATAATCTAGGATAGCTGGACATTCCAAAAAAATATGAATATCGTCAGCTGCGTTATGGTTACATCTGGGACAATAATAGTTATTACGTGTAATCTTATACAGTTTGGCCGGAGTCCAATAAACTCTATAAGCCGTGAATAGGTGATTGCATCTTAGATTGGCAGGTTTAATTAACCTCTGTGAAAGGGAAAAGGAATCTAACCATGCTTTATTAACTTCTTCAGGTGTATCAGATATGCAATTTCCCCATAACTTTATTACCTCCAAGTACCGTTTACTCTCCTCTTCTTTAATCATCAAGTTATACCAAAATGAGAGTTCTTTTACCCATTTCCCCCTTCTACCAATTGCGTCCAGAATGTCTGTGTCTTTCTCCTTTTGCATATTTTGACTGGACCACCAGGCAGATAATTGATAATATTTGAACCTAGTCAATTGACCCTCAGTAAGTTGTACTAAAGAGTTCCAATTCACTAGGCCCGAATCTGCCCAGAGATCTCCCCATTTTTTTACCCCAGCTATTCTCAGAGGTTGTGACAGTTGATCCTGGAGGCATTGAGGTGTACCCGGAGAGTCCCATATTGGATTGTGTGTATGGTAATAAGGAATATCAAATGTCTTCCTGATAAACTCCCAATTTTTCAATGCAGTCTGTAGAATTTTGAGGCAAATTTTAAAAAAAAATTCTGGTCTCCAAACTTAAATATAAAGTAATCGTGGTCATAAGGTAAGTCAAATAATAGAGCTTGGAACAAGCGGCCCTGTGCTGATGCATCTAACTTATTTGCAAGAAGCCTGAAATTTCTAAAATGAAAAACATGACAATATGACAAAAGATCGGGGAGGGCTAACCCACCTATCTTTAATCCCCTCCTCAATTTCTTCCATGCGATTCTTGTTGACTTACAGGCCCATATAAAAGATCCAATTTTACCCTGTAGAGTATTGATGTCTTTCAGTGAAAATGATAGGGGGATGCAGTTGAATAGAAAAGTCAATTTTGGCAGAATTGTCATTTTGATGAGGTTGACCCGACCATAAATATTCAAAGGCAGGTTCCCCCATCTTACTAAAGTTTTATTAATGACTTTAACCACCATTTGCCAGCTGAGTGATGTAATATCTTTTAATGATTGGGTTAAATAAATTCCCAGGTACCTCATTTTCTGTTTTGCGCCCGATATGTGTGTGTTATTATTCCATCCCATGATCTCCATTTTTTCCTTATTAATCTGGTATCCTGACAGTTTCCCAAATTCTTCCGATAGAAAAAATAGCCTCGGTATTGCTACTAAGTGGTCAGAAGTATATAAAAGGAGGTCATCCGCGTACAACGCCACCTTCAGGGACAGATATCCGAGCAAAAATGGTTGAATAATATTGTCCTCTCTAATTCCGCAAACAAAAGGCTCCATATAAACATCAAACAAAAGGGGGGATAAGGGACAACCCTGCCTAGTACCTCGAGATATATTGAACCACTCAGATAAGATTCCGTTAACTAAACCTTTGCCTTTGGATTGTGGTATAGTGATCTAACCGCCTCTATAAAGATTTGAGGGAACCCAAATGCCGCCATTGTGGCCCATAGATACTTCCAATTGACCTGATCGAAAGCCTTAGCCGCATCTATGGCGACCAGGGCCAGCGGGAGATTTTTAACATTGGCGTGATCTATGGCCCCTATTGCTTGAAATGTTAATTCATTTAACTGTCTCCCTGGGATAAAGCCTCTCTGGTCAGGGTGAATTATCGAATTAATAACCTTCGATAATCTGGTAGCTAGGATACCAGAGTAAATCTTCATGTCTGTGTTCAGCATTGAAATTGGTCTGTAAGACTCTATTCTTTTTACATCTTTATTTGGTTTTGGTATGAGCGTTATAACAGCTTCTCCCCAAGAGGGAGGAGTAGAGAAACCCTGAATCAACAGAAGGTTGAAAAGTTCCCTTAATGGAGATAGTAATTGGTCCTTGTTGTCCAAATAGATCTCCACTGGCAACCCATCTGAACCTGCAGCTTTCCCTCGTTTCATTTTTTTCAATTGATCCAGAATCTCCCCTTCTGTTATCTCACTTTCCAAGTATGCCTTATCCGTTTCGGACATTTGCGGCAGATGTTTTGTTATCAGCCAGGATTCTAAGTCCTCCCCCTTAGGATCTTTATCCTCCGTATAAAGACTCTCATAAAGGACCTAGCTTCTTCTCTGTTCTCTGAGTCTGTTTCCAGCAAATCACCTGTCTGTCTTTGTGATAGGACTTTGATGTTATTTCTAGTTCTCTCTTCTCTGGCTTTCCATACTCAAAATGTTTTAGTCTACTAGACTCCCATTTTTCTTTAAGAAATTTCTCGTCTGAAACTTTTAGTTGAAGCTGTAAATCCATAAGTTCCTCTCTAGCAAATGTGCTCTACTGGAGTTCTCTAGAATTGCGTTTTGTAGTTCGAGATCCTTTCTTGTTATTGCTGCCAAGTCTTCCCTTCTTTTTATTTTTATACTCTTTCTCTTATGACTCATTAGGGAGCTTAAGACTCCCCTCAAGTAGGCCTTATAGGTTTTTCTATACTTCCTGGGGGGAGGAAGATCCCGAATTTATCATGAAAAAATCTGATGTTTTATCTTTAACTTCTGCTTTTATTCGATTATCTAATAAAAGTGATCTCTCCAGTGTCCACCTTGGTTTTAAGGGAGTTATGTTCAATTCCATTACCATTTCCAGAACAGCATGGTCTGAAAGACCTGTAGGCGTGAAGGAAAGGCAGTTGATATCCTTGAGAAGGTGTTGCTCAACTAAAAGGTGATCTATTCTAGAATAATTCTTGTATTTTTTACTATAAAATGTGTAGCCTGGTTTGGTTCTATACTTTTTTCTCCAGACATCTACTAATGTAAAATCTTTCATTAAGACATCTAAAGTGGCAAGTGATTTTGAGGGAGCGTGGTATTTAGCCCTAGAGGTTCTGTCTAATTTTTGGTCGAAGACCAGATTAAAATCACCACCTAAAATTAGAGGGCCAGTTGTCACGAATAGTGCTGATTCAAGTTTAGACAGTGGAACCAGATTATCCTCGTTTGGACCATAGTACACTGCAATTGTATATGGGATGTTTTGGATGTATACTTCTGCAGCTAGCCATCTTCCTGATTGGTCTGTCTCGAAGCTTCTCAAACTTATCCCTCTGTTCGCTCGAATTATGATAGAAACTCCCCTTGTGACGCCTAGTTGCCTGGAGCTAATTATATCTTGAACCCACCTTGACTTCTTAAAGAGAGAATTACATAATGCTGCCGCTAAGTGCGTTTCCTGTAACATTATGATATGAGCATCTGAATTTTTTAAAAATTCACAGATTCTATTCTGTTTTATTTTTTCCCCTATACCATTAATATTCCGTGACAGGACCTTTAGTTTATATGGGTTAATCATGAGTCTAATATAAGTACGCGCCCATCTGTAGCATGCATAGCATTGTACAATAATCGTTTGTTTATATATGAGGATTTTTTATTTTTCCCCCTTGCACCCCCCACCCCTTGAACCCCTCCCCCCTGAGGAACCCCCCCAACATACCTGGCGATGACTTCGCCTTTCGGAGCAGCCGAGAGGTGCCCGTGACCTGTTTACTGTATTTTTAGCTAGACAAATTAAATCACAAATAAATCATCATGTCCCTCTATTTTGTCATACAGCATGTTTATATTTACCTACTCCTATCCCCTCCTACTATTCCCTTTTATTTATTTTTTTATTTTTTTATTTTTATTTTTTTTAAGTTTTATTGTTTTCTTCCATTAAAGCAATCACCAGATCCGCCCATTGCTATTCCTCCTGCTCACTTCTTATTCGGTCTAAGAGATTATCAACCTCTTCTGGCTGTGTGAAGCTGTAGGTCTTATTCTTCCACATAATCCTGAGCATAGCCGGAAATCTCATCTGAACATGTGCTCCCAGTAACCTTAGATCCGGCATTCTAGTGCCCAGCTCCCATTGTCTTTGTGCGGTTCTTGCACCAATGTCAGACCTGATAAGATAAGGACTAGACTTGTAGCGGAGATCTGTTTTTGAAAGGGATCTCCCTAGGATGAGTTCCTTAACACTGTAGGTTTGGAAGTTTACTAGGATTTTCCTGGGTGTTTTCCTGTCTGTACGTCTCTTGTAGGGGTCTCTATGTACCCTTTGGATTTCTGCCTCTAAATCTATATCCGGGCGATCTTTTAAAACCCCATCTCTCAAAAGTTTACAGACAAATCCCTTTAAGTCCTCCAACTCTTCCCCTTCTGGTATTTTCAAAATCCTTAAGTTATTCCTCCTGGCTTGGGTCTCCAGCCGCTCAATGTCCATAACCAGTGATCTATTCTGAGCTTTAAGATGTTCTATGTCTTTTTGATTTCCATGCACAGTATTATTCAGAGCAGCTGCTTCTGTTTCAAGGTTCCCTGTACGCAGAGTGACCTCCTCTAGCTTCGCTTCTAACACATCAAATCTGTCCTGTATTGTTTTTTGGTTAGTTTCCGATATCTCGAATTTCGACATCATATCGCCTCTTAAGGAACGGAAAAGATCCCCTAACCGGTCACTCTCATGCTCGCTTGAGTCCTCAGACCTTCTCCTTATTTCTGAAATTGTTTGAGCGGAATCTGATGGATTGTCTTTACTTGCGTTTTTTCTCCTTGCCCTTTCTTCTACCGCCTTAGAGCTGCTTTGTGCAGCCTGACTCTTGGGTCTAGTGTCTTGTTTTCCTCGCACTTTGTCTACTGGTGGTACTATATTTAGATTAACCGGAGCACCTGGTGCAGAAGGTGCCTTTACATTTTCAGCCTCCGAGGGATTTAGCTGAGCCTTATGCTGCCCTGAGCTCCCTGTATCCTGCACTTCTGTTCCCTCTTCCACATTTTCCATGTTTCCCAAGTTTTCTAAAACCCCGTAACGGTTTTTTGAAAGTATAGCCCCTGTGTTATCCTCCGACAGCGCAGAGGGACGCCTAGCCTGATCCAAGACTTTGAAAAAGGATTTGAGGGAAGGGGTACTTTTCACCACTTGACTCTCGTGAGATACTCCTTTAAGTTTTTTAACTAAATTAATCTTTTTCTTTTTACTTTTGCAAGGGGTTAATGGCATAGGTCGCTCCCTCTCTTCAAATTCTAAAGCCCCTTTCTCTTTTAGTTCTACCCTAGATCTCAGCTGGTACCTATTTCTTCTTATAGGAAGGATATTTCTTTGTTTTACCAGATCTAAGTTTATCTCAACATTGGTCGACTCAGTATTCACAGGAATAACAGGTATAACAGTTTCCTTTAACTTTTGCCTTTCTGATTCAGTACATTTCAATATAGCCGGCTCTTGTATTGGAACTACACAGTTTTCGTAAACAGGGAGACCAGGCTGCGTTTGATCCATGCAACCCCACCTCCCGGTGGTAAATCCGTGAGTTACTACCCCTTTACTCCCCTTCTCTCCACACTTTACCACCAGAGAGTAAAGCTTCTTTCTTTCAGACTCCGTTTTGTGGGGCTGTTATTCGAGTGTATATGCCGCCAGGCTTCCAAGTTTGAGTTTAAATAGTACGGAGCGAAATCTGCGCCATAAATGTCGTCTACGTTCTTCCAGCGTGATTCCTTGTAAGCGCAGGTCCGTGAAGGTCCTTGCGCCTTTTTAATGTTTTTTTTTTTTTTTACCTTTGGTTGAACCTGCCCCAGCCTCAAGGAAGAAGTAAACAGTGCGGATATATATTTCTAGTTAGCGAGGATAGAGCATGCAGAAAACTCTGCTGATTATTCCCCTTTGTCCTCCGCCTTACCGTAGAAATGCTGCTTTCAGAATGCTGTTTTCAGAATGGGGCATTCTTAATTTCCGTCGCACGCTGTTCTCATAAGCAGGACAGAGATAAGTGAAATGCGCGATCTGACCTGCAGACTCCGCCGGCGTTTTCTCCCGGTGATAGTAGTTGTGTTTCCGCTTGCTCGCATCGAGTGAGTCAGAATCAGAATCCGAGAATCCGAGTCGGACCCCGGTATGCGCAGGTCCTAGCACCGCCTGCAATATTGCCACTGAGACGGCCGTTTACCTCGTTTACCTCAAGAGAAGAGACAGAGGAGACGGCTTAGCAAACGCTCGGGAATAGCGGGGAAAAAAATACATCAACCGCTCACCTAGACGTAGGGAAACTCGCAACCTCTCGCTACTGCATCGCCTTCATCAATTTCATTTCGGTCTTCGGGAACCCACTCGGTGCTGCCGCGACCGGCTCTCAGCCCGCCGCCATGTTCCTCCGGAAATGGGGAATATGATGCTGTGTTCCATGTTTCTGCTAGTAAATTCCCATTTTTCAGTTGATCATACAGAGAGTAGCAGTAATAATGGGCAAGGTGTTTCCAGGGTGCTTTCTTCCTTAAAGGCTCTGAAACAGATCTGAAGGCAAGGTCTGCTAGGAACTTTGCAAGTGCAGTGGTGTGGAGTGGCATAGACTGAACTGGAGTTGAGTGTCATAGATTAGAGTGGCATAGATTAGAGTGGCATGGAATAGTTTCGAGTAATGTACAGTGGAATGGAGTGTTGTGTAGTGGTATAGAGTGGTGCAGAGAGAGAGAGGTTTAGATTATAATGGAATTGAGTGGGAAGGAGTATAGTCTGGTTTAGTATGGTTGCATATTGTAGAGTGCCATTAAGTAAATTGGCATATAGTTAATTTGCATTGAGTGGAGTGGCATATAATGAAGTGGACTAGAGTAGAGTGGTATTGTATGGAATGTAGTAGAGTGGACTGTTTTAGAGTTGAGTGGAGTGGAGTGGCGTAGAGCAGAGCAGAGTGGCAGTATGAAAATTGCTTGTAATTAAGAATATCAAAATTATTGAGAGGATTGTTGCTGTGTTTGTAATTACGGCAGTAACAATGAGCGTTTCAATTATTAAGACAGGTTTGTTCCTAGTAGATTTTATCTAGATGTATAGTGTCAGTATAATTGGAAAAGCCCACATAAAATGTAATTTAATTACTGTAGAGAAAGTGTACTGTAGATTTTCTTCTGCTTTGCCTAAGGACGGCAATAGAGACACAGAGGTGCTTGTGGTGAATCCCCAACAATCCCACCCTCCCTGGTCCTGGAGCGGGGCAACTTTGCTGACTGCAGGAGGAAGGACAAGGACACTGCTGGTACACTGCAGGGAATGCCAGTTTCAGCAAAAAGATCCAAATAGCATCGCCCAGAAGGTGGCCAAGATAGAGCTGTACAAGTGTGTGAGGGCACAGCCCTCTTGAAACAACAGTGTACAGCCCTCTCGAAGCAGTGTACAGCCCTCTCAAGGAAGTGTGCAGGCTATCACTGCAGCAAATTCTGCAAAATCAGACTGCTGCAAGCAGTCACTGACAGTGCATGCATGGATTTATTTTGCAGCAGTTGAATACATCTCGCAACTACCACCAACAACCACTGCATTTTTAGCCTAACTTCATAGTTCAGCTTTTAGCTTGCAGCACACTCCCCAAAAACGGTGCTCAGACTACCCAAGCAGCTATAACTCAGTGACAGGACAAACTAACTATAACAACATTTCATGAAAAAAGACTTTAGAATTAAGTTGACCGTTAGTGGCTGCCCAGCTGTAGATTTAAGAAATGTTCAGGTTTCCAGTAGTTAGCACGTCTTTGTGTATGGTCTGTTATTGTTTTCAGTTAGTGTAGTCATTTGTATATCAAAGTGCCTAAATTAAAGTAAATGTACTTCTTTTACATACACTTTGCGTTACAATAGGCGTCATTGTGTCTTAACGTTGATTAAAAAAAATTTAGTCAAAAAGCACCCCATTTATTTATTCATTTAAAAAATCAAACTGAAGCTAGCATTTAGTCTTAAATGTTAAAATAGCACAAGGAAGAAATATTACCCAATGAGCTGTTGCCAGAGGCAATTTTGGAAAGAGGCAAACAATAAAATCATTTGCAAAAGCAACACTAGCACCTTCTAGCCTTATGTTAGAACCGAAATATAGCAAGTGCTTATTTGAAGGAATTGCACTGGATTTTGATGCTATTGTTGTTCTGTTGGTTTGTATGTCCTGCCACTAAAAGGGACATTGTTCCAAAATGTATTTATCTGGCCTTGTTGAGGAGTAATCAAGAATTAACAAAAGGTAAGGAAGGCAGAGATGAAGAAAAATTGATGTTTATTTGAATAGCAGTTGCCTTTAGCAGTGTTTTAGCTACCTTATACAGTAGTAAGGGTAAGATGGCTAAAAGTATGCTAGACATGGGCTAAGTTTCTGTCTTTTTGTTTTATGATTTAAAAAGCGAGAATAGATTGTGTGAGTGACAACGGAAGCACTCAGTAAAGAGGGAGAGCGCATACTCGGAGAAGCAACAGCAGGCGAGGGTGTGGGAAAAACAGGCATCAGCCAATGACCTTGCAGCACAAATACTCTTTACAGTGGTCTTTTAGTGTAACGAGAACTATAAACAGGCCTATATGGATCTTCATTTCAGGAAGCAATAGAATAGGCATGATAAGGAAAAAAGGAAAGGTTGGTATCCTAGTGTACATTGTTTGTGTTAACAAAAGCAACATGCTGTGACAATGTTGCTATTCAAACAACTTAAGAGGCACCAACCATTCATGCTTTTGGGAAAATACATCACAGATGCTTCTTTGTCGGTTCGTCCCCATCCCCCACTATTGTGGATGGTTGCATTTTAGGGGTGGGCGGAATTTGCGGTATCGCGTTTCCCAAATCTCTGCGAAACAGTAAAAAATCTCCGCGAACATGCAGAAATTCCGCGAACACGCGGAATTGCTTGTTCGCAATACTTTTTTACTGTTCGCAACTGCTGTTTGCATGCTCGGGGGATAATATCTCGCGAACACGCATTTGAGAACGCGAACAAGCAAAACATTTCACGAAGTCTCGGGACGCAGAATTTTGGGCAATTTTGCATTCTCTGCGGAAAGCGAAATTACCCAAATTCCGCAAATTCCGTGAGCGGAACGGAATGTACTGCCTCTAGTTGCAAAGCATGAGTACCGCAGTCGCCCTTGGCCTGACATTCAGAATTCCCTCCCGTATCTTAAAATGAAAATTTCATAAGTGGCAGGAAGGGCAGTGCTTAATTTGTAAAAAAACGAAAGTGTTGAGCCCTTGTCAGGGGGCCACCGCTGTTTGCACCACACATTGCCACTGTACTTACACAATTACTAACCATCACAAGTTGACAATTCAGACTGTTTGAGGCCGCCAAAGCTTTAAGAATGGCTTGGGTGGCAGGTATGAGGTGTTTTTAATGTATATTGAATTAACAGACAACAGTTTATCAACTCATATTTATATTGCAGAAGCATTGCTACCATGTATAAGCTCTCATAAGTGCAGGTTCTGGCAATTAAGTGCCATGCTGATCACCGGTACACGTCTCAAATTAAGCACTGAGTAAAGGTCTGGCACAGGTATTCCTCCCAGTTCGCAGGCAGCACTTGTTTACCTAAAGCAGTATTCACAGACAACCTTTGTCGCCCATCTTTATCACAAGTATGTTGATTTTTAGAATGTGGCTTTAAGGACAGAGCTGCCGACACTGGAACTGTGGAGACCCAGGTTCGAATCTGGCTGCGTCCTCACAAAACCCAGTGATTCTGGGTAACTTACTTAATCCTCCTGTCCCTAAAAGAAAATGAATGTGTCCTTGTAAAGTGTAACTGGTGCTCCTGTAAAGTGCTCCAATGCCATTGACCGAGTTGACGCTACACATTTCTGGCAAAAAAAGAAGCGTTTTAATATCAAGAGTCGTATGTGTGCATAGTGGAGTATAATGTGCCAGAAGTGTAAGCATTGCTTCTAAAATCCAAATCTTCAAATTGAAGGGAACCTCGGTTTTACTGTTACAAATATTATAAAACATAATCCCTTTAAGCTAAACACTCTTTCCATCCAAACCACTGCATTAGTATTGCTGTGTGTGTTGAAATGGAAATGTTAAGATAGTGTGCACATTAAATGCATCAGCATATCACATAAATCCTTAAAAGAGAAGGCATTTTTAGCATCCTTTAATGAAGAAAGATGTATTCTAGGGCATACTGCCAACATGCAAACTAGCTTTTACATACCGTTTAAACAACATCAGCAGCATTTTAGAAATAGGCACTTTTACATGTTTATAGCACATAGTGCAGATGAGACAAGATCTGGTGCAAGCATCAATTATGTAAAGAATTTTAGTTTTATTGTTTGATTTACTGTGGCACCGAACACACTTGCTTTCAATTAGGGCCTGCTGTTAAAAATAAAGTAAAGATTATTAAACATAAATATTCTATTATTTTGTCCACATGTATCCGCTACGGCAACTCGGTGGGTTGAGCGCCTGCTGAGGAGCTCAGTATGGAAAATGAGCTTAACTGCAAGGAAGTAAAAGAGGCTTTATGAAAAGTGCATGCACTGCAGTGGCTGAATGGGTTGAGCGCCTGCAGGCAAGTTAGTGCGAAATCGTTAAAGCACAGACCCGGGTCTGGCAGAACTACCTTCACCATTCATAGATCTAACAGTTAAGATAAAAAATGAAATAACATCCGATTTGCAGAAAAATACTAATGAACATAACAGCACACATAACTGTGCATTGAGACAAGCACATAAATCATGGTTTGTACAATTTACAAAACAACTAGCAAAAATGTGTTCACTACAGCAGGTTGATGGGTTGAGTGCCTGCTGCGCAGCTCAGTGTGGAATGTGAACCAAACAGGAAGCAAATCCAAGATGCTGCACGAAAAACGTATTTACTATGTCCATCGCCAGTATGTGGGTTAAGCGCTTGCTGCACAGCACACTGTGCACTGGGAATCAATGGACTGGCATAGGCATTCTTCCCAGTTCACAGGCAGCACTTGTATGCCTAAGCAGCGTTCATAGATAACTTTTGTCACCCATCTTTATCACAAGTATGTTAATTGTAAGGATGTGGCTTTAAGGGCACAGCTGCTGATATTAGAACTGTAGAGTTGGCTCAGCATCCTGTGGTTCTAGGCAAATCATTTCATCTTCTCATAAATGTACACAGACAGTCACCATGGCACTGAAGCGCTGAGTGGTACTCTCTACAAGGGAAAGATTGGGTGTACAAGACTCACCATTATAGGCGGCTCAACCTGTAGCCAAAGCAAAACCACGCCACCATCGTGACCCGCTGCACACGCCCTTCCTCATGCAGAGCCAATTGTGGTCAGAACACATGTAAAGCAGGATGGGATAATTACAACAAAAAAAAACAAGTGAGCCGTGCAGTCCCCAACTCAGCTGTAACCAAAGCTCCTCAAAAGATCTGAAAGCAAATTGCAGTGCAGAAACAATGCCCTAAAATGGTCAATACATACATATCGGAGTAGCTGGCCCCTGCTCTTGGGGAGGGCTAAACCCTGGAAGAGGCCTGATGCATGCATGCCATGGACAAATGGGGAGAATGAAGAATAGAGCAACGACGGAGCCAGCAAATGGGAATCATATGAGCAGGCTGAAGCCCACAAACTAGATACAGCCCTTCACTTTCGAGACAGCGCATGTGCTGGCTTCAGTCGAGACCTACAAAAACAGTTGCCTGAAAGTAGCTGCTGCCAAAGACTACAATGCGAGTCTGACAAACTGCCACAAAGTGGGCACAATATTTTCTGTAATCTCCCTTTTATTTTGAAATGTCAAAAGATCATACTGGGTGGGGGTCCACCAATATCACCTTCTTCTAACCTGTCCAATAAATACCCACAATTGCACATAAGGGTTTATTAAAAAAGAGATAACAAATATACACTCATCCGAATGCAAAGAGTTTATTGTACTGGAGGTTAAATTCACAACCAGGATTGTCACTGTGATTGTGAGATTTTGTTAATCCAACCCTTACATCGATTTCTATTTGATGGCAGTTTATAATTTTGAATCATCTGGAGATTGAAATTATTGTAAAACAATAACTGAGCTTTTCTGCCTTGGTTCAGAATGTTTGAACGGTAGTCCATGAAGTATTCTTCTAATGTTTCACCCCAACCCATGTTTCTCTGCATAGTGGTTCCCTGCACTAAACAGAAGACAAAAGCATAAAATGACTCTATGCATGACGGACCTCTGCAAGGCATTCCCATCTCTGAAGCCTAAACATTGAAGATCATCAAAGACCTAAGACAATTGCTCTTACTCCTCCCATTACCAAATTTGTCAGCATCTTCCTTCACTAGGTGAAGTACACAATTCCTTAAAAACACTATGATTACTCCACTACTGAGCAGGTTAGCCTAATATAGACACAGAATTCCTTCTAACCAATGTCTGATATCTGGCATCTCTTTGCTAAGAAAGATATTGAGTCTATGGTAAGTCCCCAAGCCTCAGTATACCTGGAAAACCTATAAAAGTGTCCTGCTGGTTTAGTACATTGCAATGGGCTGATACCCAGGTGCGCAACACCCATAGGCTCACCGGGCTTCAGGCCCCCCTTCCCCGTCGTGTGTGTCAGCCCAAGCTGAGACAGCTTCGCGGGCTGGCAACCGTCTAATTGCAGCCGCACTCAAGTACTTCACAAAAGACCATTTACTTGTTAATGATGCTTTTGTTGTGTTTTTACCCCTTCTTAGAGCCACTCTGCCTATGGCTGGAACAATGAGCCCTCCCCCTGAAATCTTTTTCAGAAATATTTGGCTCTAGTTGCCCGCCTGCTGATACCCCATCATTAACATCTGGGTAAAATGTGATTAATCAATTGGATCAAGAGCAGATTGTGTTCTGATCCTCCCCATCTCTAACCAACTTTGTATGTGATGAAACACACTTCTGTACCAAACTAGAACGAACTTTGGAGTTGGTGGAAAGACCATGCAGTAGTCTCCTAATATCCCGCCTTCGCAGGCATCGCTTGAAACATCCATAAACAGAAAAAACTAAAATTAAATTAAATTAAAGGTCGGTATGCTTGCTCAAAGGTCAGTGATCACTGAAATAAAACACAGTTGCCAGGAAGTGTTCAATTGGCAAGTAGACAAAGCTGATGTCCAAAGGTTTTCTGTACAGGAAATGATATCATTGACTAGTTTCTTTAAAATATCAGTATAATATAGTTTGTCTTATGGCTATTAACTTTGCCCCATTTCAGATATCCCTGTTTTTTTCAGCCATCAACCCTAAGCATGCTGGTATTTCCAGCCCTTTCTTATTAAGGAAAAAGTGAAAATCCTAGTTCAAAAATAAGTAGTGCCAAGGCTCGGCCCAGGTGAAATCAAAGTTGAATGTAGGTGTGCAGTAGAATTGTGACATGCAGGACTGTTTTGGTGCACTATGTACTTAAAAATACTGTGATGCCATATTGTTAGGCAAAACAACAATTGATGGACAGAATGCAGAACAATGTCATACATTCACCCCAGTACAGAGATCTGGGCCTAAATCCATCGTTGTTTTGCACTCCACACCACCCCAGTTCAGAGATGGCCATTGCATTTGTTTTTGCATTTGCCATATTGTTAGGCAGCACTACATAAGTGTGTGGGACATAACATATTATTTAGGAAAAAAGCTGTTTATTTGAAATTTACAACACGCTATAGCTGTAAACAATTATGTTGGGATTGGAGAAATAGATTCCAGAAATAAACAACTCAGATGGAGCAGTGCCAGCGAGAAGTTATTATGGAAAGGCGGAGTCAGTGACAGTAAGCTAAGGCTGTACCACTGTACATCCAAGCTAGGACACATGCTATATTGAAATAGTTTTGGCTTGCCTTATCAGTAAAAAAAGACTGCATTTTCTAAACTCTAATATATTGCATCTATCACTTCCTTGATGCAATGACCTATTCTCGTTAAAAGAAACACAGTTCTGTTTATGGCTTACAAGCAGCATCATTTTACAGAACAGCCCATCCCAGTCCCACAGTCATCAACCCTGGCCTCACAATGCCAAGCCCACACAATACCAACATCTCTGGAGTCCAATCCTTGCCTTACAGTCACCGGTTTTGGACCAAATTCTAACTCCCAGCCTTGGCTCTGCAAACTCTTATGTTTCAGCCAAGCTGCATAAGTCATTCCTTTCATGACTGGTTATGATTGGCCCTAAGGGTGTGATCAAGCTTCTGACACAGGGGAGGGGGGTTAAAGTAACTAAAATGTGAGATTGGTTTAAGATATTGTAAACCTTTTTGCTATTATGTTTCATATATTACATGGTGTAAGAAAAGGGGTTATTAATTAAGGTAAATGTAAGTCCACCACAAGGCATAAGACCACAAACTTGTCAGGTTAAAACATAGGTCAAATAATTTAAATCTGGGAGATAGAGTGCAGATCAAATGCACCAAAGAGGTCATCCTGGGCTAATATTTCATATTCTGACTTATTTTCTGAAATTAAAATTAAAATCCTCCAGTAAGGCAGGTTGCAGGATGTAGCGATCAACAGCTCTCAAAGCTGCACAGCCATTGAACGAGGATCCTCTGAAGCTATTGGCTTTAGTGGGGAAAGCTCAACGTGGTAGTAAATACAATTTTGCACTCATTGTAGTCCTTGCTTCATACAATTACTTTTTGCGCCTTTGCCTGGTTAATATCTCTCCCTTTGTACTTAGTCATTTTTATGGAGCTCAAAGTCTTCCAGCATGGCAAGCCTGAAGCTATATCTAAGGAAGTCCAATCATAATTGGACATGTTTGCCACGAGGTCCCTCTGATGATCCAGAGGTCTGGGCAATACAAAACTGTTCTAAGTCCCAACATTTCACGGTTTCTGAAGCGGCATTTCATGGTCGTTTTAGAGGCTTCCAAGGCCTCAAGGACAGCACTTAGGGCTCAGGATCCACTCCAGCAGAGGCCACCATCAGGGTCCAGTTCAAGTCTAATTACTACATGTCAGCGGGGCACTCCCTTGCAGCTTGGTGTGTCCATGTAGCCACACAGAAGGTCAGCCAAATTACCTGTGGAGTTCATTTCTTAGTCCTGGGTACAAGTGAGAGCCGGTCTAGCCCTTCAAGTCTCCACACAGATCTCAAACAGCAAGTCCAGTCTTATGCTTGTCCAGTAGTCCAAAGAGTGTTCTCTTGAGCTCGGGATGAGGTACCACTTTTGTGGGATTCACCTGCCAGTCGATGAGTGTGACTCCTGAACACCCACTAGCCAATTAGTAACAAGTTCCCAAGGGCACATCTTCCCAATTTTTCAGCACATTCTGTTTGGCTTCTTGAAACTACCCTACAGTGCACTGTTCTGAATAAAAATCTAAGATGGCATAACCTTTCTGCCCTTTGAGTTAGCTTGTGTGTCAGTCAGGTGTGTGTTTATGGACATGATCAGTCCTGTGCTCCTCAAATACACAAAAGTGGTTCTCGGGCCAGCTCCCCCTCCAATTAGGATGGTGACAAATTGGCTACAGACGGCATACAAAACAAAAGGGTTTTCTTCCAAAATTCTCTCATTACAATTAACTATGACTGGGCAGGTTTCACCCTCGTGCTTTACAATTTAATGAAGTTTCGGAACTCTCCCTAGATGCCTTTCCAGAGCTGATATGTGTCACATATCTCTCACTGAGGTCTTCCTGCCAAAAGGCCTAAGCCATTGTTTCTGCGGGTTTGTACACCTCATTAAGGGAAAGCATTGGCAGGGCCATCCACTAACAGGCTACTGCTAATTAGCTAACCAGAGGAAAAGGCAGATAAAGTACAACTTTTTAAAAGTGACTTTTACTAAATTTGTATTGCAAACCAAACTTCACCATTAAATATGATTTTCAAAACTCATTAATACTATTGCTTGACTATTTCCAGGAGCTTGTGCCACTTCAAAGTTAGCATAATTATGATTTTATTCAAGCTTTAGTTTTTCTCCTAGGACAGCTACAGCTATTCACAGTGAAAATTGCTCTTGGAGACTAGTCATTGTGGTCACATGGTAATGCTAAATTCTTGCATGTATCACTTCTAAATACTAGTTACCCTACCCTTTGGGCTCTAAGGCCTACTTAGAGGTGACTTATTTAATATTTACAAATAGGGGCCCACATGCATCAAGCATTTTTGGAGTCGCAAACGGTGCAATTCCTTAAAATCGGCCGTTTGCGATTCCAAAAATGTTTTTTGAGATGCATCATGCTTTTTTAGAAATCGCAACTTTTTTTGCGATTTCTAAAATTGCGATAGCATTTCAGAAATCGCGATTTTGCGTTTTCTGAAATGCTATGCATCATTTGATTTCAAATTGCGAAATTTGAAATTGCAAGTGCAAATTACCACGAAGTTGAACCTCGTGGTAATTTGCGAAATTGTTTAAAAAAGCACAAACATGCATTTTTTAAACAGTAAAGTTACAGACACACATGTCCTTGGGACATGTGTGTATGTAACTTATACTCAAAAGTACATTTCATGGGTGAAGGGGGGGTCATTTGGACCCCCCTCTCCACCCTTGAAATGCATTGCTGAATTGCGATTTCAAATTGCGAATTCGCAATTCCCATTCATTCCTATGGGCATTTTAGCCCATAGGAATGAATGGGAATTGCGAATTTGCACTTTGCTAATCGCATAATATTTGAGAATCGGTAAAAATTGCGATTTTTACCGATTCTCAAATATTTTGCGAAAATGTACATGCATCCCATTTTGCATTTCCTAATTTGCGATTCCCTAAAAATCGCAAATTAGGAAGTGCAAAATGAAACAATGATGCATGTGGGCCAGGGTTCTTTCCTGTCAAAAAAGGGAATTTTGACAGGTTTGGCTTCAGGCTTAAATGCTGCAGGAGTGAGGCTACAATGGTAGGCCTGAAGTCAAGTTTTCTTTGTCCGCCCATTGGATGGCACAACATGTGCTACAGTCCAATGGTGCCATTTAACTTTTCCACACCTTGGGTATATTTTCCTGCAGCATGTACTCTAGTCTTACTATGAAATTAAGTAGCATAATTAGGAGTTAGCTAACTATACCATGCTCGGCGGGTCAGAGCACATACGCTGGGGTCTGGACGGGAGTGCCCTGGTGGAGTGGGGGTGACTACTCATTAAGAAAAGCTTTTTCACACACTCAAATCCACGCTTCATTTGTTCCCTGCCTTTTGGTAGATTTACCACTTTTGTTCCAGAACTGGGTTTTGCAAAAAAAACGATGCTGGCCTGAACATAAATGAGGCGGTTTCACATCTTTAAAGTTCACCTGGGAAGAGACTGGTGCTCCCTTGTCATCTTGTGTAGACTTTACAGGCAAAATGAAAGTTCAAATGGCCAAGGGCTAAAGAAGAACCATATTCCGTTCGACAGCTCTAAATGTTACAGGAGAATGAAAAATTGCTTATTTGCTTTGAAAGCACAGTGCAGGGTTTGTATACTATAAAATATGTTCTGCCAGATATTGTCACAAGGGCATACAACCTGCAGTGCGGTCACTAGAAAAGCAATTTATTGTCACTCGGGAAAAGTAAACATTGAGTTAGCTATATCGGAAGATGATACAAAATTAGAAATCGACTTTGATTTCCAATCAGAATTTCTATCAGTCGTTCAGATATCGCTGGAGAACACATTGCAGGTGTGATTTTCTTTTTTAAACTTAATGACTACATCAAAACAGAAGATGGTTATGTGTGCTTTGTCTATAGAGGGGAACAAATAACATTTTGCTTTAAGTGAAGGGGGTAAACAGGTTTTTAAATGGTTTATACAGAATAAAATATGCTCCACTGAATCACAAAAAAAACTACATTTTAGTAATGGCATCTGTTGTCGAATCTGAAAAGAATTTTTTTAAAAAAGAGATAGGGCGAGATTCCAACAAGTCCTAGAGTTGGCGTTACTTAGCTGAACTGAAATTAAAAATTTGCAAAATATCTTGTGTTCAATTTCTCTTTGTGGGGAGGTTGGTTTGATTGACAGAGCTAACGCACCAATGGAGTGGTAAAGCAGTGTAGTATACCTTGGCACTACTTGTCCTATCAATGTTCTCTGTTCATTTATTAAAGTATTTGGTAGAGTATGAGGCATACCAGAGCACTTCCCATAAAACCAGGAGTAACCAACAATATTAAAAGCTTTACAAAGGCAGCAGCAGTACCCCTCAGAACATTTGATTCTACATCTTGGGTGCAAAGCCTGAGAAGCTTAATTCCATGTGTCTGGCCAAAAGCACTAAAAGGCTTGATTCCATATTTTTGTTTCAACGCACATGAACGCTTGATTCCATGCATTTAGCTCAAACCATAAGAAGACCTAATTCCATATGCTTGATTCCATTTCCTTGATGTACAGAAGAACTGATTTCCTAGCCTTGCTGCAGGCCACAGACGATTTAGGTTTTATGGAAAGCTACCCCAACCGAGGGCACAATCCTTGAACGCACCAGCCTCCATAGGCTCAATGTGATGGCCAGTTACATCGGTTATATGATTATACAACGCTAACAAGTACCACGCATGGCATTACCACGCAAATTTTACTTCGCAAGTGGCTTTACCAAGCAGCTTTTTAGAAAGCAGAAAAAAAACGTTACGAAGCCCGGCGGTTAGGGAACCTGGAGAGCATTTGTAGTAAACGGTTGGGGCTAGGGTTACAGTAGCTGCCCTCTCACAAAAGCAGTGAGGAAGAAAAGAGCTGCCAGTCACAGAGCAGCTGAATACCTGGTCCTCTGGTTGCGGTCTGAAGGCGGAGGACGGAGACGCACTCAGTCCACAGCCTTCAGTGTCATCGGCCAGGACCGGACACCTAGTCCTTGAGAGTGCCTGCTTCTGTCAGGTGAGACTCACCATCTGGCACTGAACGGATCAGGAACACAAGTCCTCTGGTCTCCGTTCTGTTGAGCCCTGTCAATGTCGGGCGGGAAGTCCATCTCTCGAGTACTCCTCTGCTGTGCAAGCCAGACAACCGCGCAAAGGGAGGCACCCTGTTCCTTAGTGCCAGTCGATGCTGAGGCAATTCGTAGCCCAGTAGGCCCCTGGCATCTAGACAGCGCTGAAACTGACACTGCGTAGCAGTACTGGCAAGGCTAGTTATGCTTCAAAGTCTGGAGGGGTGAATAAGGGAAGCTGGCAAGCCCCTGAAGTCAGTCTGGAAACGGTTCTTGGTGCCTTGTTTGCAGGGCAGAGGTCAGCAGGAAGGAGGGCAGCCGCACGAAGCAGGACAGCAGTTCCTGGGAGCAGTCAAGCACAGCTCAGAGGCAACCCTTCCAGCGCTGCAGCGTTTACTCCAACCGAGTTTCGTGCTGTCCAGTAGTGTCACACAGATGTGAGGCCAGAGTCCTATTTTTATACCCTCCTGCCCAGCTACCAGAAGGGGGCAGAAACCTCTGGAAGGGTCTTTGAAGATCTGGGGTGTTACCTGCCTTACCTGACTTGGCTCCTGGTTGTCTGCACTGACATAGCAGGGTCATTAAGACTATTGTGAGGTGGCAGGTCTCAGCCTATTCAGATGTATGTGTGAATCGCCACTCCCTTTTCTCAGCCCAAGAAGGCTATCACTATGTAGATGTGGGCAGCCCTTACTGTGTTTGTGGGAGTCTAGGGAATAAGCAAGTGGGGGCTGCTACCCCAGGCCAGAAGTGGATTGGGGGCAGGCTGCAGGCACACAGAACTGAGTGAAGGACAGAGAACTGTCCACTTTCTAAAAGTGGCATTTCTGAAATAGTAATGGTAAATCCAAATACAACAGGGATGATTTCTCCCTACCATTACAACCATACCAAACATAACATAGCGACTCCTTCCTGTTCAGGAATAACCACCTAAAGGGATATAAGGGAACTCCAATGCTGGCATATGGAAGGGGTACCCCTCACTGCCATAGCAGAGGCCTGAGAAAGGCTAATCCTGTGGGTGGCACAAGCAGGGCTGCAGACCCACTATTAATATTTATTTCACAGGCCCGGGGAATATGGGATGTCACAGGACAAGGGTCTTACATGTGAATTAAATAGGTCAATCAGGTATGTGACAATGCCATCATGTTTTAGGAGAGCACCCGCACCGTAGCACTGATAAGCAGTGGGAAGGTGCCCGGAGTCCTAAGTCCAACAAAAAGATATAGTTCAAAGTGGGAGGCGAGAGGGCAAAAAGTTAGAGTCAGACCACTCTAAGGCTGACAGGTCAAACAATGCAGCTATAAGTTTGTTTTACCAACACTGTTGGTCGAGTCAGTGTGGCAGTCCGCGGCTGCTTTTGATGTGGCTATAAGTTTGTTTCACTGCACTGTTGTTGGAGTCAGAGCCAAATGAATAATGGGGAGTGGGTTGGGTGAGTGTAGGGGGTTGGACATGACAAGAGGTTGAGTGAGTGGGGCATGATGAGCCCCTCACAGGTGTACCTGCAGCTAATGAAAGCCAGAGCGCCTGAAAGCTGGCACTTTCTTGCCCAGGGAAAAGAAAGACAGGAAAGTGAAAGGAAGAGGAGCAGGCCTTAGTAGCTGTCCTGAATGCATGAGGAGAAATGCTGGTGCTATTAATGGTGTGCTGCTGGGTAATAATAAATGTTGACCCCCACAAACCAAATTGATGTGGAGGACCGAGCGTTGACAGCCAGACTCGGGCAGTGCAACACAATGAAATAATGCACTCAGCACACTCACTCCTCTAGTGCTCTGTACTCAGGACCACAGACAAGAACGTTCCCATCTGACAAGCATGATTGTGCCCTCGTCCAGCACTCAGGAGCCCAGGCACACACTAGCCCCAAGGCCGTGCTGGCCATACTGGTCATACATACATACCAGGCATCAGGCAATTCCAAGGGAGGCTGGAAGGGTGGGGCCGTTTTTGTTATGGGGGGGGGGGCGTTTTTGTAGCAGGTCAGCTGTTTTAAAAGCACTGTAGAGTTGCTTGTATATCCAACAGTTTTAAAACAACAATAACAGTGTCAAGATAACTCTGGTGATTAATGTAACTGCTGAAGAGACATCAGAGTTTGGTCAAGTGGCAGTTTTGACTCATCTAAGGTAGCGCAGAGGGTTAATATTCCTGCTGCAAAGAATGTGTACTATGTAGATGAAAGAACATTACTTTATGTGCTTAGCTCTGTGGGATACTGCCATTGTCACAGATATCCTTTTTGTTACTGTGCAGTTCATAAGTTCCAATCATAATCCATCACAGTGAGCTATGAACTGCCATTAAAAAGCTACATGCAAATCTCTTTATTGATGTCATAACTACACTTTCACAATTGCTTTATTCACCTTCTTGTTTTCTCAAATTTGCTTGAAAATGCACCATTTGTCCACTATTTTTCCAAATTTTCTCCACGGAGAGAAACCCCCCCTGAACCCGCCTTATGACAGTCAGGCTCCTGGATATTCCCACTTGCAAAGTTATGCTCATCCTCCACTTTTACGCCCTACCTCTTTCAAATATCACCAGCCCCACTGTGGTCTTGAACCCTCAAAGGACTTTAAAAAACTGAGATCCCTGCAGAAGACACTTCATGATAGAGATGGATAAAATTAGCATTCATGTGCATGAGGATGGGATAACTTGCTCTACCATCAGAGTTCCAGACATTCCATTGATTTATTCAGATACGTACTGGACAGCAGTCAAAGAAGAGGAAAACAAACCAGAGAAAAAAAAATGAATTTGCTTAAAACTGGTGGATTTGTAAGTTACTTGATGATTAACATTAGACCAAAGAGAATATTCTAGATGGGACTAGCAGCGAATGAGACATGTTGGAAAGGTGATGATAGCTTTGTTTTAATGGGATGCAAAACCGACAAATTGGGCTAAACATAAAGGACATGGGTAACAAATTAAATCAATAGCAAGATGGCTGTGTTAATCATGCTACATGATTTTGCTGGATTAAATAATATTTATAATCACGTGGAGAGGTGGGTAGAGAAAACCCCAAACAAATTAAAGGAGCACATGCTCCCAAGAGGGAAACACTCATGAGCTTAACATTCAATATAAGGATGAATGCCTTCCCACCTTTGTTTGTGTAAACAGCAGAACTGGTGATCCGGAGGCAAGCTTTGGAGAAGTTTGTGTCCCTTTGGTTAGGAATCTGGTGTGCAGGGAGAAGGAAAATAAATGACTGATCTGGAAGGTCAGGCAATGAAGATGGGCTGTTGGTTTTACAAGAGCTTTGGAAGCAATGAATGAAAGCTTCTGTTGAGATAAATGTTCTCTTATTTTGTACAGAATAACTTGAATGTAAAAATAGATGGAGATTAGATGCATTCCCGTAAGGCTGACAGGAGCTGACTACACATTCAACTGAATAGAGCTATGTGACACTTGATAAAAAAAGTGTTTTTTGTACTTTTATTTTCTGTTATATGTTTATTGTTAAAGAAGAAAAACATGCAAGATAGGCTTAGCACCTTCAGCTAAAAATCTGGCCTGGGGTGAAGTGGCAGCATTCCCTCTCCTATTAAGACAATTTTGGAACAGGTAGCCATGAAAAAGTATTTTAACCTAGGTAAGCTTTGTTATTTCCAACACAGCAAAGAATATGCCACGTATATTTTACTGGCAAGTATTAATGTAAATGCCTGCAATTTGTGCCATCCTCTATAGAACCAGCTAAATAAATGCAACTGCTTGAAACACCACAATTACACCCATGCAGCAGTTCTAGGCACAGCAAGAGGGAAAATTCAAAGATATTCCACTCCTAATAGGTAAAAGAAACTATTAACATGCCTATCGTCTTTCTTACTGCTCTGTGCTTGCGTTCATTGAAGAAATTTAGATTAGCCTGCCAAAATGTAAGCGGGGTGCCCGGGGCACAAATTATACTCAGATAGCGATGCTCATGAAAGGTAGGCATTTAAGTTTAATTAGATGTTCTTGGAAAGAGGAAAATCATACGATGTAAGTGGATGTAACCGGTAGGTTTGGCATTCGAAGTAATTTTAAAGTTCAATATGTCAGTGTGCATTATCTTTGTCCATTATTGCAAAGAAAACTTTGAAAACATTGTGGAATTTAACAGGCATCTGAAGTATCATAGTATGAGAATAGTTTATGGAATTTAGACGGTGTTAGAAATTTAGTTACTGGTTGACTGGGGTGTGAGGAAAGGGAAGCTGGAAACAGGTGAGCACAGCAGGAGTTCAGCAGAGTGCAGTCCAGCAGAGTTGCAATCCTTCAGCAGCAGTCCTCCTTCCTGGCAAAGTATCCACATGTCCAGAAGTATACTGAATTGGTGGTGCATGGGGTCCTTCTTTTATACACAGTTGTGCCTTTGAAGTGGGGAGAAACCTCCACAGGCATCTCTTTAAAGTGCGCAGATGCCCAGCCTTTCTAGCCCTGGCTCCAGACTACTTTTAGGAGGTAGGCGGCCATTTGTGTGGAGACAGGACACTGCCTATTCAGATATAAATAAAGCTGGGTCTAGCTCCTATCTCCCATCCTACTAGTGACGGCCCATCCAGTCACACCTAAGCTCCTATTGTGTATGGCTGTCTAGGAGGAATACACAAATACCAACTGCCAACTACACTCAGTCAAGAAGCCAGAGACAGGCTGCAGGCATCAAATGACTAAGACAAGAAAATATCAACTTTGTCAAAGTGGATTTTTCAGAATTGCCATGTAAAATCCAACTTCACCATAAGATAGAATTTTAAATTAGGTTTGCATATACACCAAACATGAAACAGATATCTTTCCTATTTGGAAATTACACTTATAAACTGTAATAAGGCAATTCCAATGTTACCCTATGAAATAGGCCTTGCAGTACTGAAACTCAAATGTAAGAGTTTTTCTCTACCAGGACATGTATAACTTAAAAGTACATGTCCAACACTTAAAAATACACTGCACCCTACCCTTGGAACTATCCAGGGCTGACCTTAGCGGTGGCTTATATGTAATAAAAAGGAAAGTTTTAAACTGGCAAAAGATTTATTTTCAATATCTAAGTAAGTGATAGAATGCACTCCATTGCACTTCATTTGTTTCAACGTTGCTTTACACGCAAATTCTTTTTTTAACACATGCATGCAGACTTGGCACGTGCCCTGACCCGATAGCACAAAATTGCTAATCCATTTGGGGAGGAGCGCATTTGGGCCCCTTTACCAGCACAGCATTGTTGACAAGTACTCAACAGACTCTGTTTTTTTGATTTTGTAATCCTTTTTCAACAATTGTGTTCCTTTTCTTTCATCCAATATCTATTCATTTCTTTTTCCATTCACATGCAAGGATTCATGCTTTCCCTTTGCTTCTAATGCTTGAAATATACCTGTCCAGGCCTTTTTCTCAAACATGCAAGATTACAT
The DNA here is from genome assembly GCF_964263255.1 of Lissotriton vulgaris. NCBI lineage: Eukaryota > Metazoa > Chordata > Amphibia > Caudata > Salamandridae > Lissotriton > Lissotriton vulgaris. The sequence continues at coordinate 1,479,091,069 of NC_141685.1, forward strand.
TGTTCCTTTATGGCAGTCATATTAACATCAACCCAATGCATTTCAGACTCAATAGCCCTCCTTCAGGGGTGACAATAAGATTAAAAACTAGCATTAAATATTTGCTGCATTAGACATGTAATATAATCTGTGCTTCTCTCATCCCATGATAGGGACACTCTACTTTGTGCATAAAGCAACATAGCTTTTCAATTATCAGCGCTTATCTTTTTCATCACACAAAAAACCTAAAAAACAGAATGTTAACCCAAAACAAAAACAAAAAAACATACCCAAAAAGTGTCCCCCTGTGGGCTTAACAACTCTGCATGCATCCCCCATCACTTGCACCATACCTAACTATTCACCCCCTGTGGCCACAACCCACCCCATGTGCTTCAACTTAACTCCCACATCAAACTCACTCCGACACCAAACTCTAACAAAAACAGACATTTGCACGTGTTCATGCAAAATCATATTCCTGAGTTTTCACGGTGTAGCAGCCGCAGATGCTTTTCATGTCTCACCCGTAAAAGTGCTTAACTCCTGTGTGACGCTCCCCATTTCAACTCCCCCCACGTACCAACTCCCTCCTGTGTACATACATGTCAATCAATACGTGACTCTAACTCCCTATTAAAATAAATCCCATAAGCCACTGCGTCCCCCCAGAGTATTGCACTACTGAATATATTAGCTATTTTCACATTTTTGTTAAACAGAGTCCATACTTTAACAACATGCATGTTTTACATATCACTAATCACATACTAATGGAAAATGATTTAAAAAACATGCTCTGATGGTTCTCAGTAAACAACATAGACTTCCTCCTGTGAACGAGATGTAAACGGACTGCCTTCCATGTGATGGAGTGCATTCTTTCACTTATTTGGATATTGAATTTATTATTGCCCCTTTGATCGTTTGCACCCAGGACAATTAAGGATTAAACAGACAAAAAAAGGAATCATTACATGGAAGGTGGTCCATTGACATCTCGTTCACTGGAGGGAGTCTATGTTTTTTGTCGAGAACCATCGATCAGATCATGTTTTTTAAATCATCTTCCAAAAGACTTGCAAGTTGGTGAAATTGTCTGAGATTCAATTTAGGTTCTGGAATTCAGCAATTATTTTGTGGAGTTCTATGGGGGTGCTGCAGGTTTGGTTAATGTGTGTCTAATACAATTTTTGCTGCTTTCTGGTGGAAGCCTTATTTATTCTGCAATGATACTGGAAGATCAGGTTGTCAGCGCGGTTATGGCTTTTTCTTCCAACCTTTTCCCAGTGCTCAGGTTTTTATGACTGACTTCAGCTTACTTAAAGTACGGTCTGGACTGTTCCCATGAGACTGATTTGCATATGGATGGGTCCAAACTGGGGTGGCATAGTGGGCAGAAGAACAATGGATTTAACCCTGATCTCTTAATGGGGAGAATGTTTGAATCATTCAGCGTTCCGTGGGTATGCCCAGACGTGGGTCGCTTGATCACGGTGCCACTGGATTCAAGCTAGCCTGGCTAATGAAGGGTGACATACCTGGAAATCGGTCCCAGGATGCTTGTTTCCGTTCCAGGGAAGGACTGGCTTAGTAGATCGGTCTGGACTGTTCCCATGAGGCACCCGGTCAAGACTGATTTGCAAATGGCTGGGTGCAAACTGGGGTGGCGTAGTGGGCAAAAAAATGGTGGATTTAACCCAGATCTCTTGACTGAGGGAGAAAGTTTGAATCATTCATCATGTTTTGCAGTAATACTTAAAGAGCCAGCCAGGACTGCACCATCTTGTAGAATAAATAATATAGGTTTCACCCATATAAATGTGTGAAAGACTGATGTCAGACACCAGTCAAATTATAGCAGTGAAGTTGCCGGTTCACTCAAGTGATCCTATAGAGGAGAAAGTCATGTTTATTGTAAGTGAGAGTCTTCCAGTGCCATACCAGAATCATAATTTTTCATGTAGTTTGTCAAATACATACAGTTGGATGGTTAATAAAAAACCTTTTTGTCAGATGGTCATTTCAAGTAATGGTTTTGGCAGCCACTGCTTGGCATGCGTCAGTGATAGCTAGAGATGCCATCCATCATATCGCCTGCTGACAGGGCGGATCACGTTACCATCTTGTGCAGGATCAACACTTCTGTATTTGAGAAGATTGTAACAGTCGCAGCCTGCATGGCTCATGGGAGGGAGTGAGGCCCGGGGCACGCGTGGGGAGGGGAGTCATGGGCAGGTTGCGTCAGGAGGTGAGTTTAATTTAATAATAAAAAAGCTAATTAAACGTACCTTTCCACCGGCCGGGTCCCGCGTCTTCTTGACCCCTGCTCTCCTGCCTCCGGCAGGAACAGGAACCAGGCAGTCAGGCTTCCTCCCCTGCATTGCAGCCTGCATGGAGAAGGGCAGAGTGTGCATGCCTGGTTTGGGTGGCCCCAGAGGGCTGAGCAAACAGTGTTCATGCACTAAGGGCACGAGTGGGTACACCTCTCCTCCCCTGCTCGCAGAGTAGCCCCGCCCTCCTACAACCAAACATAAAATGGTAATAACTGAAAGTTATTACCATTTTATGTTTCTGCTTCTCGCACTGCGAGAAAGCAGTGGGGCGCTGCTCCCCCACCATAGTGGAGTAGCCGCCCCTGGATTATGCTCAGTGCTAGAAACCTTAGGAAGAATGAATATTGAAAATATTTAGCTGTGCCATGTTTCCCTTCAACCCATGGGAACACATGTGACCAAACATCAGGTACACAAATCCAGCCTACTTCTGTTTTGAACTTTTGGAATGAGCATAAAAATTAATCTTTACAGAAAGAAAGTTTCCATAACAGAATAGTCAGGAAAGGTGTGAACTGCCCTCTTTGGTTCCTGGAAGCATCCCCCACCCGCCCAGTGACATCCGGCAATGACACAGTTGCAGCAGGAAGTCGCATTTACATTTTGTAACCCTTAAACATGACAAAAATATGTTTCAATAGAAGGTCATTTATCACTGCTATTGCTGGCATTATCATGCTTATAACTGTCCATCACTCTTGTTGCTGATCCTCCAATTTTATTGCAAGATCAGAGGTTCCTAGTATGCTTCTCTAATCTTGCACTCATTTCAATAACAGCAGTCAACAAAACAGTAAAAATACAAATTTCTCGAGGATTATAGACAATCTAGCCAATGAGTGATAAAACATAGTACTAATAACAACCAATAGAATAACAGCATTACCTATAACACCTATTTTTTCAGTGTGAACAGTCACCTTTTCTTGCTGCTCACAGTCAATATCAGTATTGCACATTATTATCGTTGACTACATATGGTATTATACTGTACTGTTATTATGTGTAATTTCTTACATGTAACTTGCTTTGTTTTCTTCCCTAATGCAGGGCTTGTTCTGTGGCTCTGGTGCTCACAAGCGTTTGTGACCCACATACTGCGTTGTACGTCTCCAGCCGTGTTCGCCATTTTGGTATCCCATCTCCAGAGACACTCCTCCAGTGCTGGTTCACCATATTCTTTGCCTTTGAACGTTAGTTATTGGCCTTTCTACAGCCTGTTTGTTGTCCAGCCTTCCTCAAAAAAGCTCAAGTCGTTGTCTGCTGTTTCCGACTGGTAGTCTCAGACAATCCCAGGGGCGCTGCCTTGCTTCCCACCCTTTCCTATTCTCTTCAGCCTTTTCACTCAGTGCATACAATCCAATTGGGAGGGGACAGTGTGCTTGGTCCTCCCTGTCCAACATTAACCCATTTATTGCCATATTTTTACCAAGTTTCATTTCTAGTCACTAAGAACAATGGAATTTGATCCCTTTCCTATAATAAATGAAAATGAGGATGATGGACATGCTTTTAAAAATAATTTAAATGAATGAATTAATTCCTCTGTGAAACAGACTGTGGCAGTCTCAATGGATAAAGTGACAATAAAAATCGAAAATTCTGTCATTAATCTGATATCCAAAACTATTTTGGACCATTCTGTGGGGGAAAGCAGAATGTGCAAAGCAATGGCATTTCCTCCATCAGCAAAACATTTACAATTATCAGCTCCCACATCTAATGTTGCGCTTATGACTAGTGAGGCGTCCTCACGCATGGCTAAGGGTGTGTTTCCTCCTAGGCCTCCTCCCAAGATTGGGAACATTATGACAGCTGCCAAATGCAAATCAAAGTAAAAATTACATTCAAGATAAATCATCAAAAATTGTAATTTCCTAAAATCTTTAACACAGATGATGGCATGGGCAATCCGAATGATGAGAAAGATTTATTGGAAGACACAGACCCTTTTTCAGACCATCCTGCTAAGAAGACTAAGGTGGTCTTGCACTGTCACATTCCCTTTATGGCCAAAACTGTTCTGGACGCATAGGGTATGCCCATGTTTAACCCCAGACTTATACACCACTCCTATTGTACCAAATGGTTTCCTGCTGATCCAGTATGTGATTAAATTGCCTCCAGACTTCACTTGCCTCAGGACAAACAGACTTGGTCCAAATTAAAATCAGAATGCCGTAGGCCTTCGTTGCCTGCTAATATCATTTCCACAACTACAATTGATCCTACTATTCTTACAGTTTATCCAAATTTGGTATAGACCCTTGTAAAAGACTGTACAAGGCCTAGTCCACTTGCCAGGATAAGGTACTGGACATTATAGGCCCACTGGCCTATATTTTTTATTTAGCTGAAGCATCTAGGCTAGACAACTCTACAGTTGATTGGGAAGATCTGTTAATGTGGGTTCAAAGAGTTCTTTGTTTGTTCTGTTTGTTGGGAAACGTGAAATCCACCGTTACTTACGAACTAATGGAAGGTCTTTTGTTAAAATTAGACCCTAAGTTGGCAAACCTTGCTACCGTGGAACCCGGCATTAAGGCGGAAGTTCTCTTATTTAGAGATTCTTTTTATGGTTCAAATCTCTTTATTGCATTTCAACAAAAAGACACAGTAGTATACAGAGATTGCAATGGCTCAGCTTCAAGAATGAAGATTCCTTTATAAAAGAACTGACAAATACATTACTAATTTTGCCTCCATAGACAAAGCCCAGCAGTCACTCCAAAATGGTTTTTTCCAATGTGTTTTTGCCAGGAGAGACAGGAGTCGCTTTACTGGCTGTAACTTCTGAAATCAAGGATGTAGATGCTTTACAACCTGCACAACCAGAATATGAGCCAAATTCTCCCTCGGAGAGGCAGTGGGTTCCATGGCCATGGACAAAAAAGTTACAGATACACCATTCAAACAGGGGAGTCTCCTTTCTGGCCATCTTGCTGTAGGAGGCTGACTCCTATTTTTTCTCACAAAATGGCTATCGCTAACATCAGATTCCTGGGTCCTAAACACAGTAGAAGGTTATGCTACAGAGTATTACACAATGCCATTTCAAACTGAGTTTCCACCCCCTCCAAAATTCTCATCCAAAATGTCCAATCTGGTGTCACTAGAAATAGAGCCACTTTTACAAAAACAGGCAATTCAACTTTCCTCTCCCGATCGCTCAGGTTTCTGCAGTTCCCTCTCCTTAGTACAAAAGAAAAACAAAAAGATGAGACTAGTTATCAATCTCAGACATTTCACCCAGTTTGTAGTTGACTGCCATTTCAAGATGGAGACAAACATCCATCTCAGGGACTCGCTACTCCATCACAAATGGATGGTATGGTTGGATCCGCAGGATGCATACCTTACAATTCCCACTCATCACAGAAAATTGATTTGGTTTCAATGGCAAGGAAACACATATTGGTTCTCTTCTCTTCCCTTAATGCCCTCTTCAACCTTGTGGTGCTTAATGAAGCCTGTTGTCACTCATCTCAGATCCCAAGGTATCAGACTTATCGTTTACCTAGATGATATTGTTTTAATGTTCCAAAACGTACATTCCCTCCAATCACAAGTTCACTCTAATGGTTCCTTTCTTTCAGATCTGGGGTTTCTCATCACCGCAGAAAAATCCATTCTAATTTCTTCAACTCAGAGGGAATTCTTAGGTTTTCTGAAAAATTCATCCAGCGCAATGCTTCATTAACCCCCAACAAAAGTCAAGGCCATCAAATCCAGAATTCTACAGACTCTTCGAAGTTCTTCCATTTCTCTCAGATCCCTGGCGAGAATTTTAGGTCTTCTATCTTCCTCTATATTTATACTGGCCACCTTAATTATTGAACCTTCCAAAGATTAAAGGTTCACCATTTGCGCAGGGGTCTCGCTTGCTCTGACTCCATCGTTATGGATCCAGAATTTCAGCTAGAGCTTCAATGATGGCTAAGCCATTTGGATGCCTGGAACGGCAGAACCATCTATGCGAAATTGTGCTAGGAAAACTTACTACTCTATTATGTATGATGTGAAATGAGTTAGATATTTCTTTTCGTCAGTTTACTCCCACAGGTGTTCTTTTCACAGTGCGCAAACTTACAAAAACTAATTTTACACATATTTTGCTGATCAACCCAAATTTTGTGCAGGAAAACGCCTTAAAGTATATGAATAAAACACAATTGATCTCAGAATGTTCTCAGACAACCAACTTCTTATTTCTTTCAGAAAACTCCACAAACCTGATTCCTCCCCTACTCTCTCTGGTTGGGGCAAGTGGGTCATGTCTCTGGCGGAAATTGATACTTCCATCTTTGGTACTCACTCTTCCAGGGGAGTCCCCGCTCTCTAGAGGACATTCTAAGATCAGCTGATTGGTTTAATGATAATATTTTTCACATACTTTATTGTAAACCTGTGCATACTGCATCTTCTGTTGTAATTAACATGCCTATAAACAAGCATAATAAGAGCCTCCAGTCTTGTTAAATTTATGGAGGAAAATCTTAATTTTATCAAAGACATGGAGCCGAGTATTATCCCACCTCAACACAGTATTAACTTGGTGTTTTCATGCTCTGAGAGTTACTCTACCTCCACTGTCTTCATCCACCTATGGGCATTCCGGCGCACGCCATTGGTCATCGCCTACGAAACCTTCAGATGTGGATTTTCCTGGTATTTCCTACTCTTTTCAGTTTCAGATTCTCACTTTGGGACTCAAATTTATGGACTTTTGCCAACAACTGTTTACATTTATATTAGCATTTGCCATTGTGTTATCTGTATTTCCTTTGTTTACTAATTATCCTTAACTTCTCGCTCAAGAGAAAAGGACTGATACCAGTCTAAAAAGTGTTCTAGGTAATGCGGTTATTCTATTGCTGCTATTAGTACTAAGCTTTGTCTCCCATTGGCTAGTTGTCTCTAAGACTCATGGGATGTGTAGTTTTATAGTTTTCTTGACTGCTGCTATTGAAATAAATGCCAGATTAGACAAGCATAAGTGTGTTTAATAAAATTAAAACTTTCCTTCATAAATTACTAAGAAAATCGACGTTACATTATCAGTACTTCGATAAAGGCTGGCAACTTCTGTGCACAAAAAAGACGACAGCCCAATCCTAAAATATCACCAGCTGTCTTCTATACGATTTACAGATACATTTTGACTTAAATGTCTTGTATAATACATTTGGAAACAATTGTAGCTCAGCTGCACGCTGCAGTACATTACACTCGCTACACTCTTCTTAAGTATGACAGATCACGCTCTTTGTAAACTTACAAGTGAGTTAAATTATGTTTATCCTCCTACGTGTTGTCAGAGAGCCCAGGGTGCACTGTGAGCGGAATATTATCAATGTTACCAAGCGTAAACCTGATGACAGAATATATTCGCTGGATGTGGGGGAAGTGAACCAAGAAAGCTCTACATGAAAGGCCAGCAGTATTAAACTACTGATCTGGCAAATCCACTCAGAGCCACGTTCTAGCGCGGCTCGGTTGGGGCGCAGGCTATCAGCCCTTTAGCTGCATATTTGATCTTCAGAAAAAGATTACGAAGGGCCTATTTATTGCTAGCTTCATGAGTAAAATTGCAGCAGTTGGCACGCACTGAAACCGTTTGATGCTGGCAGCTAGGTGCGTGCAGCTTTGCAATGCAGCCAGAGCACAATTTAGCAGAGTAAATCTGTCAGTGTGAATACAATGGGGCTCACTTAATGAGAGACTTCTTATTTAAGAGTTCCCCTACCCGGTGTTATGTACAAATATTAGGGTCCTAATATTAATGAGGAAACCCTGGAAGAAGGATTCAAGGAAAAGGGGGTTGGGGAGGCAATTTCACATTAGAAAGGGAGCGCTTATTCTGCTTGGCAGTTCGGACTGGACTGTTCCCATGAGGCACAGGATCAAGACTGATTTGCATATAGCTGGGTCAGAACTGGAGTGGCGAAGTGAGCTAAAGCACGATGATGGATTCAACCCAGATCTGTGACTGGGGGTGAGTGTCTGAAAAGTTTCAGTGATCCGTCTTTCATTTCCTCGTGTTTGCTCTGTTCACCCTAAGTTGGCTGGGTATGCCTAGACATGGGTCCCTTGCTCACTTTGTCACTGAACTCAATCTGATGAGGGGTGGTACCCTGAAACTGATACCAGGATGCTCGTTTCCCGTCCAGGAAATGTCTGGCTTGGCAGTGTGGACTGTTTCCATAAGGCACAGGGTTTAGACTGATACGCATATAGCTGGGTCTGAACTGGGGTGGCAAAGTGAGCTAAAGAACAATGATGAATTCAACCCAGATCTATGACTGGGGTTGAGAGTCTGAAAAGTTTCAGTGTTCCATTGATCATCTCCTTGTGTTTCCTCTGCTCACACCGTGCCATCCATCAGGATGGCCCTGCTATCCCTGTGAGAGGTACAGAGCACCAAGGCACATGTGACATTTCTCCTTTGCAACAATGTTGTTTTTTCCTCTTCTAGCCTCCGGCAGCTAAATGTCACTTGTCCATAAGTCAGAGACCAGACCTGAATTTCCCGTGCAACGCTTCCATGAAAGCACAGAATAGATGACTGACTACCTTTCTGAACATTCAAACTCCTCATAAAATATTTAGCAGTAAAGGCTGGGAAAAGTTGGGTATAATTTCACAGGCCCCACAAACTGATTTACAAAATCAATTTTTGAGGCATTTTCAGATCCTACATCACACCTAGTGGATTTTCTGCAGTTAAGGGATTTTGGGGTGGAAACATTAGTGGTGACAAAGAAGGTCCCAGAGGGTGGCAATTGAAAATGTTACATACATCCTTTGTGGGAATACACACACATTACCAAAGGCTTTTCACATCCAATTTGCACACTTGGGGGCCTATTTGCAAAGGATTTTGAAGGATCAAAAGTAGCATGCCTGTAGAATAATTGTACTATTTGTACATGCCTTGGTGATTTGCCCCAACATATTTGATATAGGAATGAAATTGGAATATTCTGGGAACATCCTTAAACAGTTTGTACAAATGGAAAAATCTGTGCCTTTTAAAAAAAAATTCAACACGAAGCGAGCCATTTCAAGGCCAATTCACAAAGGCAAGTAAATGTAAAAATACTGTTCTACTTTATGTACTCATAAAAACTTTGGCAAATCAGCCCTTTAATGTTTAAAGCGTAGTTGAGGGAATTGCTCCACTTGGACTTATTTGGTTACGCAGAGGATAAACATTTTAAAATGTGCAGACGAATCACACGTATCCCTGTGGATCCTCTGTACTATGCAGAATCTGCAGGAATAAGCAAAGGAGAGAGCAATGAAGACTTGAAACTATTTCCAGGTTGTAATCATCATTTATTAAACCCAGGAAAAATGAATAATATTAACATATCATGTGTGGATACCTGTATGAAACATGTGATGAGTAGGTTGTGATTATGGACCAGAATTCTGAATTGACCTCTACTTAGTAATAGTGACTTTCAGCCATTCCAGTGTTTCTCATCTGAACTTAAAGCAATACATATACTTTGATGTACAATACATGTTTCTTCTAATATAAATATGAGCCTAAAGCTCCTAGGATGCTTTCTCGAGGGCTGGTGGAATGTAACACTCATAAAATGGGGTAATCATTATCTATGCAGTAATTCTACATAAGACACCTATAAAAACGAATAAGCAGAATTATGTAGGGTGTATGTTGTTCCACCTGATCCAGATAGTGTAAAAGCAATGCCTCCATTTGCGTTGTTAACAGTTCCTTATATGTGCCTGTTGCACCATAGTCTAGCTTTAACCTTTTTCTTACACTAATATGAGCACAGTATTGTGTAGACAGCACATGAGCAGCCTGCGCACTCTTAACCAACCGAACCTACGTTGATGTAAACAAGGAGATTGGTTGTGACATACCAACTGTAAACATCAGACTTATAATCTGCGTCATATACGCAGGACTAAATATGAATCAGTAGAAGCTGTTTTTTGCAGCAGGTGCATCTATTCTGTTCCTTAAGCTAGAGCTTTGTAAGTGATTGACAGAGTTACCACCTGAGTCCTACCATCGTACGTCAGTAACATAATCAGCCAAAGGTCTGCTGTCCACTATAAAGATCTTAAGGTGCAACACATATCGTTTATTTGAAAACGAAACTGTCTGAATGAAGCTTCATTCATGAGAAAATAGTCTCTCTTTCAAAAACCAAAAGAGAAATCGTGACAAAGGACATATATCACATTATGTGTAAACATTTGAATCAGAAACGTATTGTTTTTTCTTTTCACATTCCCAAATCTAGATCATGTTACTAATACACTACAATGACTATGAGACTATAGCTTTCACGGCAAACTCTGCTTTGAAAAATAATTCATTAGGTTCTAGAGGTTTCTTAACCCTTTTGCTGCTAGGCCTTCCCCGTGCTAAGCCCTTTTTGGCTATTTGGGGTAATTCGGGCTTAGGCCCCTGTAACTATTTGACCACATAAGTTATCCACACCACATTTGCTTCCTTTTCTTCCAACATCACGAGGAATTCAAAGGTACTCAGGGTTCGTTTATTTCCCTGGAGGGGCTCAAAAATGCAGCAACATTTTGGGTTTTTGAGGGAAAAAAGAGGTGCAGACGAAACCGTCTTTTTTGTTTCTGCAAATGGTATCAACAAAGGGGTTTGTGCTGCTGAAATCACCATCTTTCAAGGACAGGCAGACTTTCATCAGAAAACCAAAATGTTTTAAATAGTTTTGCCATTTTACTGGGACATAGTAAATTTTTGATATTTTTTGTACTTTTAACCTCCTTCCAGTTAAACGTAGAAGTGAGTATGAAAGTAATAATGGATCCTGAAAGCTATACATTTTGGAAAAGTAGACACATTCTGAATTCAGCAAGGGGTCAGTAGTGTAGATCCTTCAAGGTTTTGTTATGGAAAAAAACTGTTGAAAAGAGGAAAAATTGAAAACGAGTTAAAAAAAACTGCCATTTGGGCCAACATTTCATCTGTATCTTCTAAGTATCACAGATGTGTGAAAGCAATATACCGTTGCATCCCTTGGACCCTTCTGGTTGTGGGGATATATAGGACTTGTAGGTTTACCAAGAACCCGATAAACCCAGAGCAGCGTCTTGCAATAGTTTTTCAATGTGTACTATGTATATAACAAATAATTTGGTGAAATATAAAGAGTGAAAAATAGGTATGAAAGACATCTAAGTATTTCTGAAATGGGAACAAAATATAGAGTTTAGAAACAGTAGCTATTTCCACATCTCCGAAATTGTGGGTATCCATATTATCATGTGAATTATAGGACATTTTTCAGGGGATTCTGGTTATGAAAAGCATTGAGGGATCTACACAAGCCATACCTCGCTGGACTCCCCAGGGTGTCTAGTTTTCAAAATTGTATGGGTTTGGTACGTTTCCCTAGGTGGCCAGGGCCAAGCCAAAAACCCAGGTACCACCCCTTTGCAAAACCAGCTTGTTTTGTAATAGGTAATTTTGATGTCTCCAGAAATCGTTTTGGGCCCCTGCCTGTCAAGGGAACTTGGGCCACCCACATGAGTGAGGTACCATTTTTATTGGGAGACCTGGGGGAACATTGGCTGGTAGGAAATTTGTGTCAGCCCAGTGATCTCACAATTTTCCCACACAGAAATTTGCGAAAAATTAGATTTTATTCAGCTAAATTTGAAGTTTGCAGTGGATTCTAAAACTTTAGGGGATCCACTCAACCCATACCTCCCTGGACTCCCCAGGGTGTTGAGTTACCAAAATGTTTGGAAGATGTCCCTAGGTGGCCGCTGAGTCCGGGACCAAAAACGCAGGTGACCCCCTTGAAGATCCAGGTAGTTTTGTGATAGATAGGTGGGCACCTATGTTTTTGGCACCGGGTTTGGAGGCATCTAGGGGAACCTAAAAAAACCCAGACATTTCTGAAAACTAGACACCAGTGGGAGTCCAGGGAGGTGTGACTTGCATTGATCCCCTAGCATTTTCCTTCCAAGAATCCACTGCAAATTTCAAATTTAGCTAAAAGGTCATATTTTTTTCAAATATCTCTGTGGGAAAGTTGTGGGCTCACCCCACGGCACAAAGTTCCTTCCACTCAGCGTTCCCTTCAGTCTCCTGATAAAAATGACACCTTACTTGTGCGGATGGGCCGAGTGCTTATGGAAGGGCCAAAAACATGTAGGGATGGAGAGGGGCCCAAAGTGGGTCAAAAAAGGGCAGTTTGTGTATACGTTTTTAGGCTGACACTACTTTGGACACCCACACAAGTGAGGTATCATTTTTCTCAGTAGACCAAGGGGAAGGCTGGGTAGTAGGGCATTTGTTCCTGTGTGGTGATCCTACAGCTTACTCACACAGACTTTGAAAGTAAAATGCTGGGGGATCCATGCAAGCCACACTGCCAGACAAGAGTCAGTAAACACACACTGCCATCCACGCACACCACCATCCAAGTGCCATCCACACACAATGCCAGCCAAACGCCATCCACACACACTGCCAGCCAAGCGCCATCCATGCACACCGCCAGCCAAGCACCATCTAAGTACACCGCCAGCCAAATGCTATCAATGCACACAGTCAGCCAGGCAATATCCACACACACCGCCAGCCAGGTGGCATACATAATGTGAATTTCCTAGGGCAACTGCAAATTAAAACAATGTAATACAATATACATTCTCTAGCATAAGGAGAGACAAAAACATGACATAATTTTTACAAAAATACTAAGGTAATTTTTATTGAAAGCTTAGAAATAAATGTATATACACAGCAAATTTAAAACAGTCCACATACACACCTCATCCATGTCATCATTCAGACTCCTCACTCATGGTTTATACATTGAAGAAACTGAAACACAGAAAGCAAATATTTACTGATATTTCATGTTCATGTTTTAACAATATATCTCAAAGTTGATGATTGTAATTCGAATATTTAATAATGACAAGCCATGGATTCAGACTACTCAATTTTTTGTCAAATGGGTGTCTGTGTCACAACGTGACTGAAACTCAGGGGTAGTGTCCTACGTGCATTTCTAGACAGCCATGCCTTCTTCAGGAAAAGCCACAATGGATAAAATGCAATGTTCTTCGAATCAGCGATGTCCGCTGGAGTTCAAAAGAAAAAGATTTAAGAGGGTACCACCTATTTGAATCAGGGTACACAGTTATGTCCCAAATGCGGAGTTGATCAATATAAATATTGATAACTAGTCGCTCTGATGCCCTGACCAGGCGCGTGGGGGTAGGTTGTGACGGCAGAGACCGCACACTTATTAGGTATCTGACACATTGGTGCAGGTCCCACGGGAGTAGACTGCGAGGCACCTTAGGGATTCACTTAGGGTCGCCATACAATAGCAGGACCTGCTGGCCTGCCTTCTTATTGACCTCTAGGAATAAGGTTGTATTTCACTTTTCTGTTTACTGTGTAGTACTGAGCACCTAGGTCCTGAAGAATTCCCATTAAGGCAAGAAACATGTTGACCTGGTCGTACATGTCCTGCTGAGAACCTTCCCAGCACATATCTCCCCTCACACTAGTTTTAACCAAGGGTGTCAGCCACGCCAATAAAGCTCACTGTGGACTGGCCCACCTTTCTAAATCCAGCACCACTTCACGACTACACTTTCACTCGCCCTCTCACCCGCATGCACCATATGGCCGGAACAAAAGATCTCCGATAAAGAGCCCCTTTACGGGTGCCCGTCAGACATTGCAGCGCCAGTCTGACGAGGACCAGAACCCATATGATGAAGCATGACATCTAGCTTGCTAGGTGTATGAGGGTTTTAGTTTTCCCTTTTACCTTCCCTTACGCTGCACACACTCTTATCTTTCACATTCTCTTCGGGGAACTTTGTACCCCTCTTGTGTTATTACAAGACTGTACACAGTAGTAATAATCACACACAATTAGAGTTTTCGCATTCGATTCAGCGAACTCTAGAGCTAAAACAAGAGCACACAGCTCCGCCAATTGCCCCATACAGTCCCCTAGTGCCTGTGTATGCACAAGGGAAGAATTAAATTCATCATTTACAATTGAACCAGCCACAATCGCGCAAGCTGCTGAATAAGCATGTTTGGACCAGATGACCAGTTGAGCTGAGCCAACGGTATAAAGGATACATTTGTACTGATCCAAATGGAGTAAAAACAATGGAGGAGGATGAACATGTTCATACTGTAAAAACTCCTGTGTCTGCAGAGTGGGATCAAAGATAAATGTGATATCAGCTGATGTTAAAGAAGTAACCCATTGAATCCAACAGGGATGTAAAGCTTTAGAATTCGGCACACTCACCTTAGTCACTGCTTCTAAAGCAGGTATAGGTGAAACCATAAGAATGCATTTCCCCTGCGCCAGTGATCATTCTTTCAGAATTGCCATTTGGACCACAGTCAAAAAAAATTCAACATTGGAAAACTGCATTTCCGAAGATGTGTACTAATGTTATTTTTATGCAATAGCTACTGTGTCTCCTTCATTATACTTTAAGTAAGTGAAACCTACTGTCCTTGGCACAATGCATATGACCAGGTTCGTAGTATTATCAAGTGCTAACAAGAAGTTAGTTGCAAGCAGATCAGACTGCAAAGACTGAAGAATAGAGGTATGTTCCGGAAGCCAGCTTTCAGAAGAATACGAAGGTTGTATCAATGCATAAAGCGGTTTGAAACGCTGGGCATAATCAGGAATTTAAGTCCACCCAAAAAGTTTAGAATCCCAGCAAGGATTAACATTTTCTCAGAGTAGATGGAGGCTGCAATTGTGCATATTTCTCCAGAAAGCGGGGCGCCAACCCTCTATCTTCATAATTGAGTTCGTAGCCCAAGCAAAGCACCTCTATACAAGCGATGTGTGGTTTAGCAAAGTTAAATTTATAACCAAAGTTGGCAAACAACAGGATGATCCATGCAGACTAGGTGCGGAATCAGTTTGTCATACATCAGATAAATGTCATTGACATATGAGAACGCGTCAGGGTCAATGCTGTGTAACAAAGATGCAACACATGCAGCAAATGCTCCAGGGCTGTTCTTATAGCCCATAGACAAACTAGTACATCTTTTTTTGTTTCCGACCATGCTAAAAACGGTCAAATCCTGGCTCTCTTGAGCCAAATTGTGACTGTAAAAACCACTGGAATATCCAATGTTGTGTATTTTTTGCGAACAATGTCATGTACTAACGCTGAGCTATGTGTGTTCTGTACTGCAAATGCACTAATATGACTATTTAAATTTCAATAATCTAATACAATGCAATATGAACTATCCGGTTTCGATATCGGAAAAAGAAGATTGTCACAGACTGAAGTTTTAGCCTCTCCTCTGATTGGATATATTGGTTGGGGCTGCGGCATAGATCGCAAAGGAATCTCATGTGCCGGCGAATTTCTATACCAGGCCACTTGATTACGATACATCGCCGGAGCCAGGGCCAATGCTCACTCCGATACGTAAGCCTGTTTAGCTTCCTCAGGGACGTCACACAAAAAACTCAGAAGTATCACATCCTCCCCACAAGAAGAAGCCAGAAAAAATGGCGGAGGCTAATCCGCCTCTGCCAACAAAATGTAATATGAGGAGGTGAGATTTTCCCAGAAAACTGCAGTAATTGTACGGTGTATATCACCTTCAATCTGGAGGGCTATTTCGTACAGTCTATCAGGGGGGGCAACTCGTGTATCTGCTGTTTCTACTGTAATAAATGTATAAGTTGCTCTCACATTCAGACAGGGATGCAGGGCCTCCGGTACTATGGTAACTTCCGCTGCGCTGAAGAGGAGTGTCACTGCCTATATCCATTCTAGGATTAGCGTTCTCACTGTCCAAGGTATACTTCGCTGTTAAAGTGGCAACTTTCTTCTTTTGATAAGGGGGTCAAAAACGAGGCAGTCCCTCCTGTTTGGCTTTTATGTCAAACTGGCGAAGTTGATCTCGTCTCTGCTGACCAATTGCACCTTTGCTGCAATCCTGGCACTCTCCAGCATATGTCTTGAGAGTCCGATGTGTCCTGCAAAGAACGAGGAGAGTGCTGATCAGGGACTTGAAATCTGTCTGGAGTCTTAGGTTTCGCGCTATCGCTCAAATCATAAGTATGCTCAGAAGAATTAAGTGTCGGTCAATCTTCACACGAACTGTGCTTCTGGTTTTGCTGCCTCTGTTTTTTACTCCAGTTCTTTTTAGGAAAGAACGGGCACCCATCTTTCTCAGTTTGGGCTTCTTTTTGAGGTTGAGTTTGAGTAAAAGGCTTAATTCCCAGACTATTGTGCCCTAAGGTTTTATAAGCTTCAGCAATAATCTTTGGCAGTTTGCACAGTCTGTCTGCGTCAGTGTTATATTCTGACTTACTAGGTATTTCCCTTTTAATCTATCCCTGTACATATTTCCCTTTTAATAGAATCTTTGTTCTTAGTTGCACATGCACACAGTCCATGTCATTCAATTTAGAATTGTTATGATCTGAAATGAGATACTGGTATTGTGAACTTGAATGTTGGGAGTACTGTGCTGCAGCTGAATAAATCCTGGACTTATCAACATACCATTGGATTTCTCTTTATTTATTACAAATTGGCGACGAGGGTGACCAGTACCTACTACTTCTACATCAGCAGCACAGGCGTGGTACAAAACTGAAAATTGGGAAATTTTTGGAGTGTTTGCAGTGTTTTACCCATTTTCAGAAACTTTTGGATTGTGGATTTATTCTCCAAAAGTACTTGGATTTTCCTCCAGAAGCTGTCGTTTTATGGAGTGTGACCTGTAATTCAACAGGGAAGGATACAGGAAAGGATCCAATTTTAACTCCGTTTTCCTGGAACTACGTGATGTTCTCTGAACTTTAAGTGAACCTGAATTGCGACCGCTATCACCGTTTTGTATTTCTCCACTACGTGAAAACTACGATCTGTGAAAGTTTTTGGTTGAAATCTTACAGCTTTTAAACAAATACATCGTGTTTACCTTTGAAAACGGCACGCGAGTAAGGTTTTCTGTTCCTTCTTCCGTGCGCTGCTTAGCGTGCTGTGTCCATGGAGATAGGAAAACACAACGCATGACGTAATGCGCAACGTCTACGCGGCGGCCATATTTGTTTACTGTTTGAAGTTCACGGACGCTGCCGCGAAGCAGAGCGCGTCTCCCTGAGAGTGTTTGCAACGCGCGTTAGGAGTTGTCGGTTCACAGCGCGTCTCCCTCAGGGTATTTGTGTCACGTATAACAACATTTTTAAACAACGAAGGTACTGCAGTTCAAGGTACTTTTAGACTGAATTCGATAGGATTTACTGCAAATTGGAATATTAATCCTGCGCTGATTTCATTGGATTTTCGCTGATGTACACAGCTGGTGTACTCATTAACTTATATTTCATTAATTTGTAGCAGTTAGTGTATGGTATTTTCACTCTTATTGTGTTTCATTTGTTTATGCTATTTACATTTCATTTATTTGTGTTCATTGCTGTGATATTTGCTTTTACTAGTTAACATGCAGTTCGATCCTCCTTCAAAATTTTTACAAAGCAAAGGTGACCCTCCCATTCCGTGGAACAGGTGGAAGGAGGAGTTTATGACTTATTTAAAAGCTATTGATGGGGAAAGGATGGGGAATGAAAGGAAGAAAAATATTTTCTTACATTGTCTGGGATCTGAAGGACAAGCTATTTTCAGAAATTTACCATCCATTCCTGGTGATAATGGGGTTTTTGATGAAGCTATGCTTCGTGTAGAAACACGTTTTAAACCCACCACTAGTCTAGCTTTAAACCGATACAAGTTTTATACCAGAACGCAAAAGGAAAATGAATCTTTCGATGATTTTCTAACAGGTTTGAGAGCTTTAGTTATGCCATGTAATTTCGGTGATATGACAGATGAGATGCTTAGAGATAACATAATTGTGAATGTTAAATGCAAAAAAACACAAGAACAATTGTGGATTGTAGGCAACCCAACTTTGTTGGAGTGTATCTCTACTGCTAAGGCTTTTGAACAGTCTAACAAATGGATGAAAACAATAGAGGAAACAAGCAATAAGGGTAGTAAGAGTGATAAGTTAACTGAAGAAGTATGTGCAATGAACAATGTTGCAAGAGGTCCCCAAAGTCATAAGTTTGGACCACGTAACCGCATCGTGTGTTTTAGGTGTGGGAGTTACAATCATGTTGCTACGTTTAAATTTTGTCCTGCTTTAGGCAAGGAGTGCAACAAGTGTGGAAAAGTGGGTCATTTTTCCAACTCATGTAGAGAAGACAAAAAGAAAAGTGGGGATAAAGGAAGTTATTTCAAGAAAAAGGAAGTTTCTTGTGTGAGAGATGAAACAGACTATGATTCAAGTTTAGTTAGATATGAACATGCTGTGTCTGATGAACCTAACAGAGTAAGTGGGATGATTGTGTCTATTATAAGTATAAGTTTGCTTGAGGAGGATTATTTGGAGTCCCCAAAATGTGTTGTTAGGTTTAAAGGAGTAGAGTTAGAGTTGATGGCTGATTCTGGGTCTCCTTGGACCATCATAACTGAAAGATATTTTGATGAAATGTACAAGAACATAATTTCTAAAAGTGAATTGTGTCCCCCAGATGTCATGGCAAAAGGTTTTAATGGTTCTAGTATTGATTTTATAGGATATATTGCCTCCATGATTTATTTTAAAGATCAATCTGCATATATCAAACTATATGTGGTTGTGAAGGGAGTGAATGTTTTGGGGTGGCGAGATCAATTCAGACTTCACATTACGTTGAATCCACGCAACAAAAATCCTGTCATGGTGTCATATGATTGTGATATGTCAGAAGATAGTATCAGATCAGTAGAAGAGAGTAATGTTTGGAAGACTCTGTCGGATGAGTTTCCTAGTGTGTTTTCAGACAAATTAGGTAAATTAAGTGGTTTCACTCATGTCATTAAGCTTAAACAACGAGCTATGCCAGTTGTACAAAAACTTAGGCCAGTACCACTTAATGTTAGAGAAGAATTAAGTGACGCACTGAATGACATGTTAAAAAATGATGTCATAGAAGAAATAGAGTCATCCGAATGGGTTTCGCCAATGGTTTTGGCACGCAAACCTGACAAATCTTTGAGGTTGTGCATAGATTTGAGAGCACTCAATGCAAACATAGTGGTAGACTGTCATCCCCTGCCCAATATCAACGAAGTCGTGAGTATGCTGGGAGGTGGTGTTATATTTTCCACGTTGGACTTGAGATCGGCGTATCATCAGGTTGTGTTGGCAGAGGAGTCACGCCATCTCACTGCTTTTATCACACCCCAGGGTTTGTTCCAGTTTAAATGGATGCCGTTCGGTTTGGCGTCGGCAGCCTCTGTTTTTCAGAGATCTATGTACCATATATTTAAGGACATGAGTGAGTACGTGAAGTGCTTCCAAGACGATATTTTGGTTTTCTCCAAAAATGATGAAACACACATGGAGCATTTGAGGAATGTGTGCAAGATGTTAGATAAGTTTGGACTTACTATTAAGAGTAAGAAGTGTAAGTTATTTCAAAAAACTATAGAATATTTGGGACACACAATCTCTGGTAATGGCGTTGCTCCAAAAAGGTCTTTGGTAGATGCTATTTTAAAGGCTCCTGCACCAGATTGTAAGGACAAGTTGTTGTCGTTCCTAGGACTGTGCGAATATTACAGTAAGTTTATTGCAAACTTTGCGACCAAGATGGAGCCGTTAAGGGAGTTGACAAGGAAGGAGGTAGAGTTTTTGTGGGGATCTAAACAGCAGGATGCTTTCGAAAGTGTCAAACTCGATATGGTGTCAGCACCTACTTTAAGGCCGTTTTGTTTGAATAAACTTTGCATTTTGACAGTAGATGCCAGCCTTTATGGTTTAGGTTGTGTACTTTCACAACGTTCTGGAAAGGAAGATTGGAACGTTGCGTTTGCATCCAGATCTTTGAATCAAACTGAAAGACGGTATGCTGTCATAGAAAAGGAATTGTTAGGATGTGTATGGGGCGTTGAGCATTTCCGGAATTACATTTGGGGTGCAAGATTTCTAATACGCACTGATCACAAACCATTGGTGGGCATTCTCTCACCTGGTGGAGGGTTAAATGCCACAGCTCGCATTGCAAGATTGATGTCACGTTTGCAAGAATATAGTTTTGACATTGAATACGTACCTGGGAAGCTAAATGTGACTGCAGACTGTTTGTCTAGATTGCCATGTACAAGTTCTGGTGTTGAAGAAGATACAGAGGTGGTAACCAGTATTTCTGAAATGTTTTCAGAAAAATACAAAGTTATATCAGAGGACATGTGGATGAAAGGTATGAATGAGGATGATTTGCTGTGTAAGGTCAGAGACTATGTAAGGTTGGGATGGCCTTCCAAAGAACGTATTCCTGCTGAGATTACACCATTCTACAACGTTGCTGATGAATTGGCCATTGAGGGAGATCTTTTGTTCAGAGCTGGGAAATGTATTCCACCGTTGGCTGTAAGAGGTGTTATTTTACAAATGAGTCATGAATGTCATATGGGAATGTCTTCTATGAAAAGACTGATTAGGTCTAGTTTCTGGTGGCCAGGGGTTGATAGATTAGTGGATAAGTTTGTCAGGGAGTGTCCTGAATGCATTGAGAGTGACAAGTCGTGTAGGTGTGATCCGGCACCTTTAGTACCTGTGAAGTGGCCAGATCATCCATGGCAAAAGTTAGGGATTGATATCGCTGGTCCGTTCAATTTCTTACCACAAGAATGTAGGTTTGCCATTGTTGCTGTGGACTATCACTCAAAGTGGCCTGAGGTCAAACTAGTACCTCATCCAAATACTGAAAGTGTTATTCTGTTTTTAAAAGAGATCTTTTCCAGAGAAGGTTCCCCTGAATGTATTGTATCAGATAATGGGGTACAGTTCAAGTCCTCACTTATGTCAGAATTTTTGAGCACGTATGGAATTAAGCATTGTACCACAGCTCTGTATGAACCACAAGGTAATGGACTAGTGGAGAGATATAATAGAGTCCTCAAGGAAGACTTACTTTGGGCTCGCAAATCTGGAGGTTTGTGGAAAGATAAATTGAGAGAAAAGTTATGGTTATACCGTATTACACCTCATGCCACTACTGAAGTCTCTCCTTTCCGTTTACTAAAAGGTAGAGATCCTGCTTCGGGATTATGTCCTTGGTGGTTTAAGGAATGTTGTAGTCAACAAGTGACTGATGTGAATATTAAGGATGTGGCTGAAAAAGTTGAACTCAAACAAGACAAATATAAATGCAATTATGATTCTAGGATGAATGTTAAGCAACCAGTATTCATGGTTGGAGATGTTGTTAGGATTCGCAAACCAGGGTACATTGCTAAAGGAGAAAACAAATTTGGTAAGTCAATGAAGGTTATGCGAGTTTATCATAATAGTGTGGTTACTCAAGATGGGAAAAGATGGAATGTTAGAAGAGTTTCGAAATGTGTACCATAGTTGTTTTTATATATACGTATTCTGGATGTTTGCATATACAGCATTTAAGGTAAATGTCCTTTTCTTTTCTTTAAGGGGGAAAATGTGTTATATTCTGACTTACTAGGTATTTCCCTTTTAATCTATCCCTGTACATATTTCCCTTTTAATAGAATCTTTGTTCTTAGTTGCACATGCACACAGTCCATGTCATTCCATTTAGAATTGTTATGATCTGAAATGAGATACTGGTATTGTGAACTTGAAGGTTGGGAGTACTGTGCTGCAGCTGAATAAATCCTGGACTTATCAACATACCATTGGATTTCTCTTTATTTATTACAAACAGCCACAGCCTCCAAGCGCTGAGCTGCTTGTAAGCTTATCACTTCACTCTTCACATTATCAAGGATCATATCACAAACAATGTCTAGCACTCCCACTAGTCTCATACCCAACTCCAGGGCCGCCTCATCCCCATGTTCATCCTGAACACTTTTAGCACGGAAGGGAGAACGGTCATTCAGGGTGTGCCGAAACACATCGAATATACCACTGTAAACACTCTACCCCAAGTGTTACAATCAGTTAACTCAGGAACAAGGCCTTTAGGTAAGCTCATAGTCAAGATCCTGTGTTTCTCAATCGGAGTGATGTTTAGAAAAACAACTTTGAGTTGCCCAAATATTTCAGCAAGCCAATAGGGAAATTCATCCTTATTTTGCAGACGTTTGCCCATCACCGAATTAATCATGAGGGGACTTATAACCAAACCACCGTGTCACAGCGGTTGCGCAGAAACTCCAGGTGGTGCCACCTGTTTGTTGCGTGACATGTACTGTTTTACAGCCCTATGGACACGTTTCAATGATGTATGTAATACGTGTAGCATTAAGGTAATTTGGATGTGGGATATACCCAGCCAAAATGGGCCATGTGGCCCCGGCTATTGATAAGGGGCCTAAACGGACTGATGTGAGAGGGTGAGGAAGGGCACCATTAAACCAAATGGTATGTTGCCTAGCCGTTAACAGAACTTTAAGAGATCTATAAGGTCAATAATTCTGCGGAAGCACAGTGGCAGTATATTCATGAAAGAAATGATCATTTCCATCCACTGCTGGAAAGATGATCCAAGAATAGAACACCTCGAAGTGGTGAGCTGTATCTGCTTTAACAACAAAAATTAGAGCAGCACTAGCATTAGGGACTCCATGTTGAGTCAAATAGGCTGTGAATGGACCGCAGTTTGGAGCCATTATGGCAACCGCCATAATGAAAATAATATTACAACCACCTACGAGCGGCAGCGCAACACTGGGCTAGAGAAAGAGAAAGACCTTTAAAAATTCAAGTTCAAATAACCTATAATATTTCAAAAATAGGAGGCTTATCTGTCACATCCATCTCTGGAAACAGAAGTGAGGGGATTGTGGACAAGCACTTCTCAAGTCTCGCAGGTAAGTACCAGACCAAATGTTGGTGGTGCCATGTTGCAGGGATTCTGCACATACACAGAACTATGCGCAGGAATACGGGACATTGGGGTATAGGTGCTAAGCCTTCCTACTGCCTCAGTACCCACAATCCCAGGACCGACTCGCTATAGTGTCTCACTTGCTCTCCTAAACAATCAGGAAGATACAAATGATTAGACACCCCAGGACACAACACTCCCGACTCTCTCAGGAATCGCAGTAGCAAGATGTACGCTTTAGCTCATTCACTCATACTTGTCCACAATAAGAATTGACAGAGACACTGTTATAGTTTAAAATGTTGATTTTGACTATTGTGCTCTATAACGCAGTATACGAACCACTACCAGCAGTAAAACGCATAAACCTAAAACAGTTAGCATTGTAGCAAGTCCATATATTATAAAAGGAGATGTTATCTTATATAGACAGTGGATAAAGGACTGTAAGGGGCCTAACCACCCTCGCATTGGTGAGAAGATGTATTATTATATAAAAGAAGATCTCTGGGCTTTGTCAGCAGACCCCATATCTTAGTGCCTAGATGGTATATCTACTTCATAGGAACAGAATGGCTCTTCTCCCTGGAAAGGTCCCTCTCCAAGTGTGTGTCAACTAAAGATGCATGCTCATATTAACAAAGCACGAGTCTTCAGCAGCCGCAGCTGTGCTAGCGTGTTATGTCTAGGTGCTACGGCCTGAGCAGAACAGAATAACAAGGGGCATTGTTTATCGACCTTGCTCAACGTGTTCAGACTAAACTCCAGGAACAAACCGAGAACACACAAAGCAGACGGTTCTCGTGTGAAAGGCATAAACAGAGTCTTGCAAAATAAAGTCATGTAGTAACGTATGCAAAAGCACCATCATAACAGCAGACCACATACTAACTTAGCAATGTCGACAATGACCCTACCGGCCATATGACAAGTCATATCTGATTGGGATGGCCATTAATTGTTTTAGATTTGAAAAGAGAACAAATCAACAAACATGTTCTAATGCCCCATAAAAATCGTACATTTCACAAAACAGACATACTCAATGTTGTGCTCCAATGTACATTCACAATAGATACTTTAAATTTTGCATTTAAATAAGGTTTTTAGAATTACTGATAATTCATCTCAATCAAAAGCCATGCTGTATTAAGGCACAGAATCTATTAAGAAGCAACAGATGGCAAGCCAGATACATAATTAAAATCACAACTTTTACTGAGATATTATAAAATAACATAACTCTGTTTTTCCATCTGAGCCATCATATAAAAGAAAAGAATGATTACATGTGTATGTGTATATTTAAAACAATCCTATTTATGTACCATTGCTCCTAAAAGGCTCCAGAGCCTGTTCACACACAATACATTTTCCCATGTATCAAAGTCTGCACCTATTATCCCAAATTCTAATTAAATAAGGAGTATTCTTTGGGCGATAAATATAATACTGACACATCTTTCACTATTCTGCTCCTACATGTGTGAAACTTACTCCCCATACCAAAGAGAAATACTGCAATAGTAGGATCACTGTACATTTATTAGCTTTAAAAGGTGCCAACACTGGGTAAGACCACATATTCTCTATTTAATTACCTCAAAGCATTCTTAGAGCTCATTTCAGTTTCACAACTTGTTCCCCTTTCCCATGTTTACATATTACAAATGGATCCCAGTTAGTAGTTGAGTCATTCTGTTGGGCTTAATTCCGCCACCTCTCAACACTGTGGTGTAGCTTTACTGCTTGATAGTACTATAAAATGTAATGCTGTGTTTACAGCTATACCGCAATTTTAGAACTAAAAACACTGCAATTGATATTGTGTCAAACCAAATCCAGGCCATCAAGTCAAAATTTGGAGTGAGGACAGGAGTCAGTGCAAACTCATTATTGTATAGGTCGTGAACACACCAATAGCAGATGATGATTTTATCCATCAACAATCATTATTCCAAATTAAGCATGTGTGCTTCACATCCAGGCAGAGAATAGAGCATCAACATTGACTAGTTATTTTTTGCTAGGGGACATTCCCAAAAAGTTTTACAGTGCTTCTAGCATTTATTCATCGCATAAAATGTCATTTGTATTGCAACATGCAATTCGGCATTTGAATCCCTGTCTCTGAAATTATTGCCAGAACTTTAATCAAGGGTACAAATAGGCAAAAGGCATAGTAGTCCGATTCATCTCATTAATAGGTTTCCAGAACCAAAGTTCTATAAGCCAAAAACATTCTTAGTTCACTGAACCAAATATGTATTCTGTGGCCAGACTGGCAGTGGCAAAATGCCATCGATTATAGGTGGCATAAACTAAAAACCAAGAAAAGAAATGTGATTTCCTGTTTTTTTAATTCCCTATCATGAACTGTCCTTAATCCTTGATCCTTGACATCATTACCTTTATGTCATAAGGCAATTTGCAGAGCAATGAATAGACGGTGCAGGTGTCCTGCACACCCCTCCAACAGAGACATCTTTTAGAGGGGTGATGTTACTTTGTTCCCCCAGGAGGTCCAGACTGACAGTGTTCCTCAGTGGAGCTAGAACAGTTTGCACTATACTTCAAACCTGCACAAAACCTACCCTACTTCTTTTTAGGTCATACCTCAGAATTTATAGAAGTAATTTAAATGCAGGATTATGGTACTTCTGATATACAGCGGCCTTCTTGGTGATACTTCCAACGGATGAAGTCACTTTCAACAAAAAAAATAATCCCTTAAAATCCAGCTTGTACCATGAGACTTGCTTAACGTGACCTACGGGACGCCGTCCAGCAGCAAATGGGAAACAACCTTTACAACGGTCATTACAGCGCACTACCTTTACAACGCAGCCATAACATTGCATGTCACTACAACTTATGTCATTACAATGCATGTCACTACAACGCAGGCATTGCATCGCAAGTCATTACAACACGTACCATTACAACGCATAGTACCCTTACACTATTCAACACTTACCCTACTGTTGCACTCACTGGAGTTAGAATAGTAATTTTTACCCCTACACTATCTATCACTTACCCTACTGTTGCACTCAAAGGAGTTAGAATAGCGATTTTTACCCCTACACCACAGCTTTCCAAACTTTTCATGTTGGTGACACACCTTTTTGTGAAAAAAATTTCAGGGACACGGTAACGCGAGCGAGTGCAGCAAGCGAGCCCGAACCACCTACACACAACCCCACACACACACACAACCCCCCCACACCCCCCACACACCCCGCCCACACACATACACCCACACACAATCACACACACAACTCCACACACACAACTCCACACACACACACAACCCCCCCCACACACACAACCCCCCACACACAACCCCACACACACATACCTAACCCCACACACATACACAACCCCACACACACACAACTCCACACACACACCCCACACACACCCCCCCACACACACACCCCCACACACACAACCCCCCCACACACAACCCCCAACACACACTAACCCCACACACACAACACCCCCACATACACAACCCCCCCACACACACACAACCCCACACACACATAACCGCCCCCACACACTCAGCCCCCCACACACACACAACCCCACACACACACAACCCCCCCCACACACACAACCCCCACACACCCCCACACACACACCACACACCCACACACAACCACACACACACAACTCCACACACACACAACTCCACACACACACACAACCCCCCACACACACAACCGCACACACACATACACAACCCGACACACACATACACAACCCCACACACATACACACCCCCCACACACACACAACTCCACCCCATGCACAACCCCACACACAACCCCCCACACGCAACCCCTCACACACAACCCCCCACACACACAGCCCCCCACATACACAATCCCACAAACACACACGCCCACACACACATAACCTCCCACACACACACACAACCCCATACACACACACAACCCCCCACACACACAACCCACACACACCCCCACACACACCCCACACACCCACACACAACCACACACACACAACTCCACACACACACACACAACCACCCACACACACAGCCCCACACACACATACACAACCCCACACACATACACAACCCCCCCCCACACACACACAAATCCACCCCACACACACCCCCACACACAACCGCCCCACACACAACCCACACACACACACAACTCCACACACCCCACACACAACCCCCCACACACAACCACCCCAAACACAACCCCCCCAAACACAACCCCCCCCACACACACAACCCCCCCACACACAATCCCCCACACACACAACCCCCCACACACACAACCCCACACACACACACAACCCCCCACACACACAACCCCACACACACACAGACCCCCCCCACACACATACAACCCAACACACACACACAACCCCACACACAACCCCCCCACACACAACGTGCCCACACACAACCTTACACAACCCCCCCACACACACACACAACCCCACACACACACACAACCCCACACACACACATTCAACCCCACACACACAGAGCCAAACACACAACTCCACATACACACCCACTTTCAGAGGAAAAAAATCAATATAACTGAGAGACACTCAACAGCAGTCCATAAAACCTTTGGACTGCACGCTCAGGGCCCTGAGCAGGCCGTGGGCAGTGCCGTAGCACTCCTGGAGGGAACAAGAGGGTACTAGATTGCACCAAAATTGTGTCAAGAAGACATTCTTGCTCAGAGCAAACGAGCGCTTGGACGGTAAATTATAATTTTGCCTGCTTTTCCTAAAACCCTTGAACTGGAGAGAGAAGCCAGAGAGAAAATCACTACTGCAGGCCTGATTTAGAGTTTGACGGACCGTGACGGATATCCCGTCTGCCGTGGACATGATGGACTGATAATATGGTGGACGGAATATTCATCACATTTGTAACGGAGTAAACCAGTCCGCCTAACTCTAAATTAGGCCCAATATAAGTGTTGTATCTACGGAAGCAAGCGAGAAAGGTTAGTGCGAGGATTGAGAAAAGTGAAAACATATGCGAACCAATCATAACTGAGAAGACATGCTTTATTTCTACGTAATTTTCCTTGTCGATGAGAGATGACAGTCTGGGTAGTAGAGACCCGCCTACTGTGCTGTGCAAATATCATGCAAACACACAGTAATTAATAACAAAATGCATGTATTTCCATTTGTGAACGGTGCCAGCGGGCCAGAGCGACGCAGAGGGGTGCCCCCTCGTCTGCCGCCGTTTGAAAGGGAGGCCCGGACATCAACAGAATATAAAGAAGGTCAATTTTAAATTATAAAGTGATTTGTGAGACCGGGTTACCACCTGCCACATAATGAAATCACCCTGTCACCATATGTGTCGTCCGGACGGCCAGGTGGCTTTGCAAGCGTCGCGGGGCAGAGCTAATGTCCCCTTAAGCCGGTTATGGAAATCACCTGTCATGTTGCCCCTCCCCCCACGAGGGTCATTTGTCAGCGCGCGGCCTCGTCCTCCCCTCATCGGATCACCGGGTGCTTATTTTGGGGGTGCTGTGAAGCCTCTGCCAGCCGTGCCCTCCCCCCATTGTTTCTCTGTCTGTTGGGGGGATGTTCCTCACAAAGACGCAAAGTCAACAACAAGGCCCGTGTGCAAAAGATGAAATCCTTCACTTTGTCCCAGCAAGGCCGTGCACTCAGGGCTGCAGGCAGCGCCGTAGCACTCCTGGAGGGGGGGTGGATCCAATACTCACTGGAGCTCCAGTCCACGAGGCTCCGCTCTGCAGCTGATCCGCCTTCCGCCTTGTACGTCGCTATCACTGAGTGAGGGGGCTCGAGTCCATTCCCCTAATATCGGCAGACGTCATCGCGCCACACAGTTTGGAAAGCTGTGCCCTACACTATCCAACAATTACCCTACGGTTGCACTCACTGGAGTTAGAATAGTAATTATTACCCCTATACTATCCAACACTTACCTTAAATGTAATGTAATGGTATACATTGTAATAGTATGCGTTGTAAAGGTATAATGCGATGTAATGGAATGCGTTGTAAAGGTAGTTTCTGAAAATGCGATGTAATGGCATGGTATGTAAAAGAATTCGTTGTAAAGGATGTTGCAATGTAAAAACTGCTTTGTGAAGGCATGCATTGTACGTTTATGCGTTGTAACGCCATACATTCGAAGCAAATACATGGGATTCGCCTCATCTTGAAATACAACATTCAAGTGACTTTAGCAGTGGTCAGATATATTTTAAAAATGGGGCTTTAATAAATGGCAACTATAAAATGAGATCAGCAACTAGGCACTCCTTACGTAGAATTTCTTAAATCCATTCTTGTCATTCACTCTTTACCAACAATTATCAATGATGAAGTCAAGATCAGCTCTTCCACTATCACACTGCTGAGGCCGCTCTTCAACCTTAAAAGAATATGGACATGCAGGCATGCAGTAAAAGCAAGCTTCTTTGGCGGGGATGTACAACTAAGCTGTCGCCTGGTAAGATTCCTGATTATTAGCAGAACAAAGGCTAAATAGCAGAGATCTAGCTGGAGGACTCAGTGATCACCCAGTGGCATCTGTGGAGGATTCCTAAAAATAAACGAACATTCCAGCAGCCCCCAGATAAGTGTTGGTCATAAATCTTTAGAACATAAAAATGGCCTTACCACAGACATAATGTAATAAAAAAATTATTGTGGCCCAATTTGCACATACATTGCCTAATTTGCACAAACATAATGTAATTTATAACTTTGTTGCCTACTTTGCACATCATTGCGCATTGTTCACATTGTTGCCAAATTCAGCCCATAAGAGGCCAAAAGACTGGCCCAACTAGGCTGTTCATGACACAGCTGTTTTATCTTGCTACATTTTAAAACATAGTTTGGAGTACCAAATTTTGGATAGGGGAGAAGTGAGTGGCAGTGTTCATACATTGTCAGCTGAAAAAATTTAAATATTTTATAACTAACATGCAACGCACGTTAGGAAACATCTTTGAATGAAAAACTGTCTATTTTTCAATGTTTAATCCTGTTTTATTCACTTTTTATTATGTATGTTGTTGCAACGGTTTTAATTAATCATGCAAATAAAGTTAATTACTTACTATCACACAGGTGACAATACATTCTCTTCTTAAACGGACGAGTGATGATAACATGTTTTTAGCAACAAGAACATCACTACCTAAATTACTGTTTTTTTTAAAAAAAACATTTACTATGACTCAAATCACCATTGCAATTAACGGAAATGCTAACGTAACAGAAACATGCAGTGTGTGATGGCTCAAATGTGTCTTTATAACAGAAATCCTGTACTCTCCAAAATGCTAGAATGGATAAACCAATGACTAGAGAGATATCATCCACAAGAGAAAAGTGATTAGCATATAGAGATTCTCTGAACCAACAGCTGAGGCACATGCCCATAAACTGATAAAAATGTCTTAACACATATCTGGAGAGATCCATTAGAGAAAGCAATAAAAAAACGTAAAGCCTTAATAATAATAAAAAAAAGCAGCACAGGAAGAACCTTTATTTAAGGAAATATTTCCGTGGCATATTCATGTGTGTATCTTAAACTGATACAATTCAAATGGATATTAATGATGGAGAACAAACCTTCTCAACTTTACTTTTTAGACTAAAAATCTCCTCATGGTAATTACCTGGAGTGGGCAACATGTTGACTATGCCTTTGTAAAACCGCAATTGCATCTTGTCAGTTTAAACTCAAGGGGGCCATTTCTGAATTATTTTTAGGTTTTTTTTAAAGAGTGCTGCACAGAGCTTAGTTGCTTTGGCCGTAGATAGAGATTTCATGTTGGTTTCAGTGCTGGAAGGAGGCTGATTGTAATGATACTGATCTAACTTTGAAATAGAGTACTTGATTACATTGTGTTAGCAAGGTGAAGCAGGAATTTTCTGATATGAACATAAAGATATGGCAACATGACATCAGCTACATTGCATCAGTACAGTAAGATATGCAGGGACATCTGGTGCATCTAGCTGCCAGTGTGCCAGACTAAAATGCCCAGTTGAATTCACTATGCCATGTTTGTGCATTCAGAGACGCGGGTGTTGTTAGTATACAAACTCCTCCTTGAATTGCATCAGTTTGGAGTGGTGTGAATATCCAGTGGTAGGCTGTGCCTCAGCGGGGGAGCAATTTAGTAAAAATGTTTGTCTCCATTGCTTTTGCACTTATCCTCAGTAGGACTTGTCTGTTGGACCTTGACGTGCAAAACGTGAGCAAGGCGGGAATGTTGGATTTTTTACTGGTGGATGGTGGACAAACCAATACAGGTGTAGATGATGTAGAGAATCAAAAAAGAGGCTTGCTTAAGGTTTGAATGCAACATTCTAAGGAGAGCCAGATTGTAAGGTGAACTGATATATTGACAAGTGGGTATGGTGGGCCGTAGCATAATCAGGATCAAAGTTCAGCAGGGTGCTGGCAACCATGGAAGGGACTAAGAAGGACATGAAAGGCAGTTTATTACAAGTGTTATTTAATAAAATAAATATCTTACTATTGCTTCTCCCTAACAGTTCAAGTTGAGGTTGGTGTCACATATGACTTTAACGTTTCCTATGTTGTACTTGATGGTAGCAATCTCACCAAAGTAGTTGGGAGGTCTAGGCAAAGAGAGTTTCAGATTTGGGGCTCTTTAAAATAAAGCTGTTTTGCCTCATCCCTGTTTTTCTTTTCAAAAACACTATTGCAGTAATGAAAGACCTTCAAACAGCACATTCTCAAAAACTAGCAATTTAAAGGTCTGTTCAACAAACAAAAAGCACTTTTCATACAAAGTCATCATAAGTTACAACCTCACATTTTCTGTGCATTTATCCTCATGGACAAAGTCATGGTTCTGCATAGATTGTACCTAACTAGCTAGCTAAATAGCAGATCTAACTCCTGACCAGAGATTCTGAAATAGCCAATGTGAGAAAAAGCTCCCTCGGCCACCATATAGTGCAAAGACTCTGACGTGCTGTTTGGCCTCCTCTTGCTGTTTTTTTTAGCATGACTTCTGGAGTAATTGTCAATGTTGTCACCAAATATGCCTGGGGTGGAGAGCTCTCCGTCTTCCACCACATGCATCCCTTCCTTCAATATAGATAAGTTTTGTTTTTTTCATTTTAGATTCCCCCTAAATGTTTCGGTAATCCTCAGAGTACTTCCAGACCACGGTCTCCGTATACTTAAAAGGGCCCCAGCAGTCGAGGGCCTCAACAATGAGGCTCCAAACTTGGTACACCTAAGATGGCACCCCATAATTTGTAGCTCAGTTATCAAGTCCAAAGACTGTGTACACCATCTTAGGTGCATTGAATTATGGCCTAGTTGTTAAGGCAGCAAACTACCAATGCTATTTTTGGTAAGTGGTCTCTCACACCTGGACTTTCTTTTATTTTTTCAAGTTTTGGGTGATCCTTATGTGGGTCCCACCACTGTGGCTTGGTGTTCAAGGTCTGCTTGCCTGGCCCTTTTATTTAGCCTTCATTTTTCAAAACTTGAGGACCATATGCTGCTTTTTAATGGTGTGCATAAAAATAGGTTTTCACTTGAGGCTACCCTCCTTTTTCGAGTCAACAACCTTGGTTTCTGCTCATAGATCTGAAGTGGTTGACAGGAGCTTGAAAGTTCCTTGACCAATATGAGGCCTTTATTTTTAGGATTCTAGTCCGCAGATGGTCCTTGGAACTAGTCAGTGCATATCAATGGACTAAAACAAGTTGCCCAGAAATGTTAAACTTTTCAATCCCTCCTGGAATCTTTTTTAATAATCATTTTCCCCAAAAACTTCAATAGATCTGCACCAAATTGGAAAAAAACATGCATTCGGAGTGAAAATCTACTATTGTGTCAAATGGGGTGTAAATCTGCACAGAGGTGTTTGCTATAGAAATAAGCAACATTTTCTATTGGGGTTAAAATGGGAAACCACATATTTTTTGACCACCTTTTTTAAACGTTTGTGCCCTGCACAGAAACTGAATGAACTTTGGCATGCCGGACCTCTGTTGACAATGCAAATCAATTGCCAAAATTCATGAATATCCAATGTTGGTAGGCAAAGTTACATGCAAATCAATAAATACCGTTTCAATGCTGAACCTTAACTATATGAATATATTGATATATGCCTCAATAAGTACAAACACAAAGTGTAATGCACCTATGGTAGAGAAATCCCTTCACTGGCAAATTGTACAGCAAATTTCCCAAAAGTTGCCTTTATTGTATAAAATTAATTGTTTTTAAAGTTTAATTGCAATGGTACATGTTAAGGTTAACAACTGTGTCATTCTAATACATTACACTAAGAACAGACTTTAGAAACGGTATCCCTGGGTGTTATCAGTGTATTTTACTACAATATGTCCTCTCCTTTTGCACCTAAAGAGAATAACTTGCATGTAACCCACATTTCTATTCATAATATCTTTATAATTTTATGGGAATATTGGGTTCCAGTAAGATCTTTACATTTTCTAAGGACCCTCAGCTAAAGGAGCACTACCTCTGTAAGCAATTTATAAATACCTGGTAAAACCAACCAAAGTATGAGTCAGTCATTACTAGTTGGGGTGGTTTTGAGAGCACACCAGCAGTAGTATAGTTTATTTTATAGTTAATAAAAGGATTACAAAATATGCCAGACGTTCTAATAAATAATTACAAAACAACATAAAAACGCTCAAATAATAATCAAGTAAAATGTTATGGCTACTGTGTTTAGATAGTATAAAACAAGTCAACGATTCAATGTCATCTTGCATAGTGGATTTGTTGGCGACATTACAGTTGTGGCAGATTATTATGAGAAAAACCTTATGAGGATAGCATAAAAGTGTTCCAATATTATGAAACCTTTATGATGGAGTAAATCATTGCAGGTCATTTATTAATTAATTTCACTTTTTGAGTCATACTTTTGTCCTTCAAAACTTTGATAAAGATTAACACAATTTTACATTGATCACAGCGGGCTACACACCATATTCTAATCGCTATCAAAATACTGCAAAAGTGCAAGCGCAAGGTGCATAACAATTTATGTGTCAATCATTTTCATTAACGTGCTTGGGTAAGAGTCCCTAATGTAATGATGTGTCTAACTGTTTGTTTGCCAGGCTCAGAAATTCTGTTCCTTGGCAAACCAGGTGGATTTACACTCCACTGAGCCAGGAGGTTATATCTTGCCTACAAGTGTGGATACCAAGTTGCAAAAAGATCAATCAATCAATCATGGCATTTGTAAAGCGCTTTACATACCTGTGAGGGTCTCAAGCGCTAGAGTAGGGGATGCTGCTAATGTTTGAAGAGCCAGGTCTTGAGGAGTCCTCTGAAGGTAAGTAGGTCTTGGATCTGCCGTAGGAGGATGGGGAGGGTGTTCCATATCTTGGCGGCGAGGTGTGAGAATAATCTGCCGCTGGCGATCAATCTTCGGATGTGGGGGACAGTGGCAAGGTCTGCAGAGCGGAGCTGGCGGGTGTGGGTGAAGAAGCTGAGTCGGCTGTTGAGGTACTCTGGTCCGGTGTTGTGGAGCGCCTTGTGTGCGTGGGTGAGGAGTTTGAAGGTTATCCTCTTGTTGACAGGGAGCCAGTGCAGGTCTCTTAGGTGTGATGTGATGTGGCTGCGGAGGGGGATCAGGCGTGCGGAGGCGTTCTGGATGCGTTGGAGACGTCTCAAGAGTTTGACCGAGCCTCCTGCATAGAGGGCGTTCCCGTAGTCCAGTCTGCTGCTGACAAAGGCCTGGGTGACCACCCTTCTAGTTTCCGTGGGGATCCAATTGTAGATCCTGTGGAGCATGTGGAGGGTATTGAAGCAGGAGGAGGAGACGGCGTTGACTTTCTTCGTCATGGAGAGGGATGAGTCGAGGATGACCCCTAGGTTGCGTGCATGGTCGGTGGATATTGGAGCTGTTCCTTGTGCAGTGGGCCACCATGAGTCGTCCCAGGCTGTGGGAGTGGATCCGAGGATGAGGACCTCGGTCTTGTCCGAGTTCAGTTTCAGTCGGCTGTTCCTCATCCATTCTGCGACTGCCTTCATTCCTTCGTGGAGGTTGGTTTTGGTGGTGTGGGAGTCTTTGGTGAGGGAGAGTATCAGATGGGTGTCGTTGGCGTAGGAGATGATGTAGAGGTCGTGCAGTCGGGTGACGTGGGCGAGTGGTGCCATGTAGATGTTGAACAGCGTTGGGCTGAGGGATGAGCCCTGGGGTACACTGCAGATGATTTCAGTGGCTTCGAAGTGGAAGGGGGAGGTGGATGCTCTGTGTTCTGCAGAAGAGGAAGGAGGGGGTCCAGTCCAGTGCTTTCTCTTGGATCCCAGCATTGTGGAGACGTGTGCGTAGGGTGCGGTGGCAGACCGTGTCGAATGCTGCTGACAGGTCCCGGAGGATGAGCGCCACGGTTTCTCCATTTTCTAGCAGGGTCCTGATGTCATCGGTGGCAGCGATGAGGGTGGGTTCGGTGCTGTGGTTGCTGCGGAACACGGACTGGAATGGGTCTAGGATGCTGTTCTCCTCAAGGAAGCTGGTCAGTTGTTTGTTGACGGTCTTCTTGATGACCTTCGCCGGGAATGAGAGATGGGTCAGAAGTTATTGAGGTCCTTGGGGTCCGCCTTGGGTTTCTTGAGTAAGGTGTTGATCTCGGTGTGTTTCCAGCTCTCCGGGAAGGTTGCGGTCTCAAAGGAGACATTGATGGTTTTCCGGAGGTGGGGTGCGATGGTGGTGCTGGCTTTGTTGAAGATGTGTTGTGGGCAGGGGTCTGACGGGGATCCGGAGTGGATGGTGTTCATGATCTTGATGGTGTCGTCGTCATTGATGTTGGTCCAGGAGAGCACGCGATTGGTGCGGATGGTGGTCATCGTGGGGGACAGGGTCTCGGTGGTTGATGGGGTGGTCGCCGCGTTGAGGCTGTCGTGGGTGTCTGTGATCTTGCGGTGGAAGAAGGTGGCCAGCGAGTCGCACAGGTGTTGCGACGGTGGGATATCGTTGGTGTTGGAGCTGGGGTTGGAGAGTTCCTTCACAATGTTGAAGAGCTCTTTGTTGTTGTGTGCGTTGTTGTCTAGGCGGTCTTTGAAGGAGGCCCCCCTTTTGACGGATCTGATGAGGTGGTGGTGTCTGAATAATTTCTTTCTTTGGTACAAGACAGCTGGACATTTGCAAAAAATGTGGATTACCATCTCTTGTTTGTACCCACATAGACAGCAGCTTGGGTTTATCAAATGGTTCTTCCAAGATTGGATGAGTTTTTGTGTTTCAATTTACCTGATGCAAAACAATATGAATTGACTTTTCAATGCAAGTGAAAAGTGAATTGTCAAGTATGCTTTGAGCTTTAGATATCAGTATGAATTGATAACTGGCAAATCATGGTCTTTGCTTATAAATGAGTTCTTGTCTTACAATTGTGACAAAGCGTTTGCCGATGCATTAAAAGTCAAAGGAAATATGCTCTTTCCATGGCAATAGCCCATGCTTCTTTAATCCCTAGGACGACTATGGAGAACAACAAGTGGCCACCCCATGATTTTTTTAAATGTGTTGTTAATCTGAGCCTCTATTTTTTGCCAGCACAAAATGTTCAGAGAGCCTCTTCCTGATGGTTGAATGGTCCAGCATAACTTTACAAAAGTGTTCATTCTTTGCAGCTCTTGGTTCATTAGACAACATGTGAAAGTTAAAGAATACACTGTAGCAAAATGTTGTTTTAAGGTCAATTGGTGTTCCATTTCGATACTAAGGTACTTGTATGAGGATATAACTTCTATACATTTACCCTTAACAAACCAGTTGGGTAATTTATTCTTTGAGTCAACCTGGCAGACCACCTTTTTTTGCTTAGATTGAGAGCTAGGTCATGTTGCTCTATATGCCACCAGTGCATTTTGACCTTTGTAGCCTAGCAGTTGTTTGACTCAAGATGACTATGTCATCAGCATATTGCAAATGCCCAATTTTCTCAGCCGCTGATCTAGGCGGAAAGCCCTCAACTTGTGACAGGTGGCGGTCAAGATCAGCCAGGTAACGGTTAAATAAGCAGGGGGGTAGTATGTACCCCAGTTTCAGTCCCTTTTTGTTTGAATCTTGGACATTACTCTGCTGCCATTTCCAACTTTAACCTGGACCCATTTGTCACTATACAGGGCAATGATTGAATTTAACAGTTTTTCGGGAAGGCCCCATTCTCCCAGTTTTGCCCAGAGACGACCACAGGGAACTCTATCTAAAGCGGGTTTGAGATTGACAAAACATGTGAATAAGCAACTCCTTTGCAGTATTGGCCTTTCTGCTAAAATGGTGAGATCTGACACGTTTGCATGCCCGACCTAAATCCTGTTTGAATATTTGGTATTAATTGTTTCTCATCTGCCCGTGTTTGAAGATCTTGGAGTATGCAAGAAGCGTAGAATTTGGCTTCGACATGTATTAGAGCTTTTAGTCTGTAGATTAAAGGGGATGATTGACTGCCACTCTTATAAATAGGGTAGAGTTTACTTCCTTTTCATGAAATTGTAATGATATTGGAACTGTATATTCTGTTGAAAAAGGATGTTAAGTAACTAGCCCAGAAGTGGGTAGCATGTTTAAAGAGAGTGTTTGGTAGGCCATTAGGGCCAGGAGCCCCCTCTGACTTCAATGTCTTTAGTATCCTTGCCAGGCGCTTGACATCTGTTAAAGATTCTTCATAGTCAATTTGGGAGGCATTAGTGGTTGCATATTCCGTATGTTCGCTGTGGGTACAATGGTCTGTTGGGCTCTGTTTGTCTTCCTGCTATCCCCTGGCAATATTGGACACTGATATAACCATTTTTGTTTTATTCGGACAGTTCTCATTGGTCGACACGCTGACTGGAGGTGAGTACATTGCACAGATGTGGGACACCCATGCCTCTTCTGTGATGCCTGCATTTTGGTCAAGGTATTCATAGAACCTCTTTAACTAAGTTTAGCTCACTCCTGAGTCTTCACCACATCAGTGACCTTTACTCTGACTGTTGGGTGACTTTTACTTTGCTTCTACCTCGATCACTTGTGCTGTCCAAAGAAATCAACTTGGTTCCCTATGTTATTACCTGGAATGTTAGGCCCCCTGTCAAATCTTACTTTTTTCCTACAACCATCTGCACTTCACAAAGATGCAGGACACTTAGGTAATCTGTTCTGTTAGCTCACCAGTAATAATGTCACTACCTCTGTACCAGCTAAAGTCATTCTTCTGAGTTCCAGTCATTTGGTTCAGCAGGTACAGTCACTTTTCTGTTTTCTACAGGTCCAGCAGTATTTGAGTAAGGTTGACCAAGGTGGTACTTTTATGTCTGGCACTGGCTTGTGAGTGGGAGAGACTCCCTAATCAATAGGAGTAAAATTCCTACCTGCAACTCTAACCTCTCTTAAATTAATTACTGGGGATTTGGCACGAACAGCCCCAAGGTATATCTCTCTGCCGAGAACCAAGATTTCAGAACTGTCTTTCCCAGGTCAGAGCTATGGGCACACCCCTGAGCTGTATCAGTACAACGAACAACTTCTGGGAAAGGTCCTCCCACACTGGGATTTGTGTCACTCTAACCACACAGACAGAAAACACTGTTTTTCTGTCTGAGAGACAGGCCTAGGTGCACGTTACCCCTGCCTGTGAGCTTGTGCAGTTGGTGACCCGATCTGTTCAGGTAATCCTGTCAGGAGGAGGTCACACCTCCTCTGATCCAAGACCTTTTGTTGCCTTTCCTGAGAGCAATGCACACCTCCGAGCAGGCTACCAGGTAACAGCTGGGGGTTATCTCAGAAAGGGCTACCTTAGGCTTTTGGCAGTAAATGCCAACATTTCGTTGTGGCATTTCCGAAATTGTAATTTACAATTGCCATCAGATTTGATTTTAAATTCCTATTGATTTGAGTCCTTGAATCATGGGTCTATCTATTTCCAAACTGAAGGTATACATTATACATTGTTATAATGTAAGTAACGACATCTAACTTACAGACCCTGGGTGCACTGGGCACCATGTACTAGGGATTTATAGGTAAGCTAAATATGGCAATTAGGTATTAGCCAATCGCACATATACATTAGGAGTCAGAGCACATTCACTGGTCGCTAGAAGTCAGTGCCCCCGTGTCCAGAGTCAGTAAAACAGCACTAAAAATAGCAAAAAAGTGGGTAGAAAAGTAGAGGTTATCCTGCAAAAAGGACATTTCCTCACATTAACCCATTCCATGCTGATGACGGACCCCGGCCGTCATGCATCACGGTGCTCGTGTGCTGAGGACGGCTCGGGCCCGTCATGAACCCGCCCACTCAATAAAAGTGCCGCACAGGCGCAGAATCGCGGCCACGCCCAAGGGGTTAAGAATTACGAATTACAAGAGATGCCTCTTTCCTCTGCTGATGCTGTATATCAAGTAAGCATTCCTTCTGATTTTCTCTAAAGAACATCGTAAAGACAGTTTAAATATGGATAGAAAGGCTGGAACGTAGACTATTCAATGAAATGTTCAGAGTTCAGAGTGGAATAAACATTTAGGTTGTTGTGGATGCAGTCCATACATATGTATGCTCTGTCAGATTAAGCTCTCTCTGTAGTGATGTCTAACTAGAGTTTTAGATTGGCGCCTGCCGAAGACGGCAAGGACATTAGCCTGGCTATCAGCTTGTGGTATAATGAACAAAGAGGGCTGCCGATATCCCGAGTTATTGCCTCTTATACTGCTTAGATGAGACTCAATTGCAAGTTATATTGGCAAGCTCCTAAGCCAACAATGCTACATTGTTTGACAAAATGCCTTACAGTGGATGGGACCAGCAGAGAAAAAATAAAGAAGAAATATGACAAGTCGCAAATGGTTTCCACTTTAAAACACTTTTGAGGCAGAGGGATTTTTCATATTTAGATGGTGATAAAGTGTTCAGAATATTCTTGGGAAAAGGAAGGGGTTGTATTAAAGCAGGGGTCTCCAAACTGGTCCTGGAGGGCCGGATCCATGACAGATTTTTAAAATTACTACAATGGGGATATCCAAAAAATCTGGCATTGATCCGGCCCTCCAGGACCGGTTTGGAGACCCCTGTATTAAAGTGTCAGGCTCGTTGGCCAATAATAAGCTGCTAAACTATTATGCAATAATAACACTAAAATGTGTTTAACAATCTGCTTTTACACACTTGCTCCTTAGCTTCCTTTGTGACTCTAGCTTCTATGTGATAACTATCTGAGCTCAGCAAATTAATCTAAATATTTTAACATCTGGAAGAGAAGAGGCCAGGTGATGCTATCTCAATTTCATGATCTCAAATGGCACTGGTTTCAACAAACAATGCTTCTGAAAGCAGCCAAGTGGAACAGGGCCAATTTACAAAACTGTTTAAAAAGTCATCATGGTATTACTTGGTTCAGGGTTATTTGTAAGCAATGCTGCCAGCACAGGCTATGCAAAAAAGCTAAGTATTTTCGCAAACAAATCTTCTACCAACTTAATGAACGTCAAGCAACACAATTAACTAAATCTAATAACGTTCCACTGCACTGGCTCATCATGTTGTTGCTATTTTTAGTTACTTTAAGAACACACAAGCGAACCAAATGATCTGCAGTACAGTCAACCGAAAAACAATCTGCGCAAGAAATGAGTTTTAAGTTTTTCTATGTCACAAATACCAAGATGTATTTATCCTATCGCCACCTTTTGCGCTGAATGTAGGCGGCTATCACTGTGAATCAATAGCTGTTCATCTGATAGGGGATATTCACCTGTGGAGTATGCTAATTAAGTTTAATTAATTTGATATTTCACGTTATTGGTAAAAAAAAAATAAAGTAGCCTGCAACCTGCCCCATGGATGGTGGGGTCTGACTTGTGTAGGCTCCCTATTAAAAGTATCATTTTCCATTAGGGTCACTGACGCATAGCTGCCAGGCGAAGGGACTGACAGAACACTCTGCCTGTGAAAAGCTCCTAGTCCAAGTGGATGCCTGAGCAGGCAGGAGAGAACACGAATATGTGGGAAACTACAGAGAACCACGAAGAAGTCTCTACAGCAAGCAACGAAATGAGAATGTAACAGTCCAAACTGACTGAAGAAACAAATTTCCAGAGGAAAAGATAGAACTATATCCTCGAACGAATTGCCTCTAGAATCAGGGGTCTCGAAACCGGTCCTGGAGTGCCGGATCCATGCCAGATTTTTTAAATTATTACATGTATCTCAATGGGGATATCCAAAAAATCTGGAATGGATCCGGCCCTCCAGGACCGGTTTGGAGACCCCTGCTCTAGATGATAATTCAATATATCATGGGGTTAGTAAAATGGCTGCAGGCACTAATCATGTGCAACTGGAACAGGGATCTTGTCTTCTAGTACAAAATGTAAGCCCAAACCAAAGCAAGAACCAGGGTTTTCCTATGCTGCCAAGAATAATCCTGCACAGGAAGGAAATCATCTTAAAGCCAGCTACAGACAAATCAATAACCCCACGAAATATAAACCATCACCGCTAAACCCTACCTTTTTTTTCTGGATTTTTATCTCGCGTGAACCAGACCCGAAGGTTTCAAGTATCAGAGCACTTTACATGAGCACCGGTTGTGTTACATGAGGACTCATAAATTCCCGGTTCCCCAGTGTCGAGGTCGACCGCTCTAGCCGTAAGGCCACATTCTCTCCCCTCTACCTACTTTAAACGGCACATGGGGGGCTGACTCATCAGCTCAGCCACAAAGAGCCAATTAATATCTCAGTCTCCAGACCAAGGCCGGACTGGCTGTGCCAGGCATCAGGCGTTTCCCAGGGAGAATGGAAAAGTGGGGGGCAAGTTTTGTTACTGGGTGTCATTTTTGTAGCAGTGCAGCAGTTTTCATAGCACCCGCTGCAGGATTCCTTGTATATCCAGGAGTTTTCAGTCACCAATAAAAGTGTCAAGATAACTTTAGTGATGAATGTACCTGCTGGAGAGTGATGGAGTTTTGTCTAGTGGTAGTTTTGACTCATCTAGGGTAGCATAGAGGGTTAATATGCATGCTGCAGAGGACGTGTACCATGTAGATCTCAAAACAGTATTTTATGCGCATAGCTTAGTGCATTACTGCTTTTGTCACAGAGACCCCTTTGCTACTGTGTAGTTTATAAATTACAATCATAATCTAGCACAGTGACCTATGAGGTGTCATCAAAGAGCTGAATAAAAACTACATGGTACAGATTGGAAAGATATGTTTTTATTGAGTCTATCATTGCCCTAATGTTGCTCAAAATGTGTTTGTTTTTGTTAGAAATCCCTTCTAATTAGTAAAGCTAACCCGAATGCCTGTGGTACATTCTGAATCCTCAGTTTGTGATTCTGCAGACCGAGCACTCGCAAACAATGCCAACCAGTATGAAGGACATGAATCCTACACCTTGTAGTCCCCTTTGTCTTATATAATGTTTTCTATACACTGAAGTTTACATGTATGATTCATTGTCTGTGTATGTGGGTGTGATGTAAAGTGCTCAGACACCCTACACTGGTGTGAGGGGGTTGAATAAAAAGAAAATTAAATACATATAAGAGAAGGGCTATGGAGAGATTAGGGACACAGAGTGATCCTGAGGGAATCATTGAAGAACCCAAACAAAGACTGTTGAATCCTCGTGCATTCTAAGGTCATAATTCAATATGCTTTAAAACATAATACAATCAAATATATGCTGACAAATGGATTGTCGAATGGGCTACTTTTTGCCCACATTTTCTTTGGGGATAACACCCTCCCAACCCACCTTGTAGTGGCCAGGCTTGCTTACTTTACTCACTATGCACTGTACCACACGTAGTTATCAAAACTGGTGCTTGTGAGACTGCTCGCTAACTTAGAGATGACCACAACAACAGGTTAATAATAATTCAGTACACATTAAAAATGACTTACCTGCTGCCCACGCCATTCCTATAGCTTTGGAGGCCTGAAATAGTCAGAATTGTCTCACTTGTAGGAGTGTGATGGTTAGTAGTTTTGCTGTTATCATCCTTGGCAGCATGGCAGGGGCAATGTGTGGCACAAGCGTCTGTGGCATCCTCAAAATAACACTGGCACTTTTGTTTTTTACAAATTAAACACTGCCTAATACATAAAGATAGGTCTTTTGTGTAAAAAATATTAGATGAGTACATAGTATAAGAGTCCCTCCAACACCTAACAAATAACTCCATTTGTATGTATTTACTTTTAGTTATTGAAATAAAATCCCATTTGCCCATCCGCCTGTTCCAACTGATCCCAACCTTTCTGACTTATATGGACCTCCAAACATTTTTTAAAAAGTCTTCCCGCCTTCATCAAATTCATCCAACAAACACAAACGTCCAACATTCCCAAGATCACATTGTCCCTTCACTACCGCTCTTCAATAAAGCTAGCCCTTTCAAAACACTACAGTAAATGCTTGGGATCTCTAGAGCACAAACTTACCACAACTGATCCACGAGGAAAAAGGAAGCATATTCTGCTAATCTACTACCTATTTAACTCTTAACTTTGGGTTCCAGAGCAGCATGCTACTTGCTACAAAACACTTTAACGCCTCATCAGGTGTAGTAAATGCTTCATACATACAATTTACAATTACAATTACAATCTATGCAGAACTCTGATTGATTCTCTCAGTCAAGCAATGAGACATGGCTAGGTTGACCTATTCTGTCGTCTGTCATCTCCCACCCACACCCAGCCCCTGCCCCGCCCCACAACGCTTACGCTGACTGCACTCAATTGCATTTATTAAGCAATAGGTATAGAGATAGCTGCCTTTTTTTAGGTCAGCCAGACCTAAAAGGGTGGTTATAATTGCTTCTGGATCTCGAACTGCTAGAAAACCTTTACAGAATTGAACACAAACTCCTTGAAACTCGAGAGATGAGGACACAGTTCCTTGTTTTAGGATTGCCAGAAACTTGTTCAGCTATTCATGAAAATAATTCAGATATTTGGGATTGAGTGACATATTACAGCCTGATTTCAGTGTCACCTGATTCCTTCACTTTG
The DNA here is from genome assembly GCF_964263255.1 of Lissotriton vulgaris. Lineage (NCBI taxonomy): Eukaryota > Metazoa > Chordata > Amphibia > Caudata > Salamandridae > Lissotriton > Lissotriton vulgaris. The sequence continues at coordinate 1,479,135,372 of NC_141685.1, forward strand.
CTATTAAAATATACTTCGTGAGCCCCTATGACAATCGTCCTACAAGGAGATTTGTAAATGTAAATGTAAATGTAAATGTATAGGCATTTATATAGCGCACTACTTACCCGGAGGGTCCCAAGGCGCTTCGACCGCTGCGAAACCCTTCCTGGCTTCCCTGAGAGATGGTCCCTTAATGGGTATCTCCAGGGTGAGACCAGGCATCCCCGGCGGTCTGGTGGGGCCGTTAGTGAAGATGAGGCAAGCTTATGCCCAGAGTTGCCGAGTGTGATCGCTGATCAGAGTGGACACCGAGGCGAGAGAATTATCGAGTCCGCTGACCCTGGTCCAGAAACCTGCCGCGCCGGGAATCGAACTCTGGTCCCAGGCCGTCCTCTGCTCTCGGGTCCATCCCACATTTTCTTACTATAAAACCTCTATCATGTCATCACAGAGCTATTGGCCAGCTTAACTCCTTATCTATCTTCATTCTCTCTTGCACTCATACTTGCGCCTTATGTATTGTTACTGTTGTATAATTCTTTAGCCCAGACTACCAGCACTACATACCACTGCACTTACTGAAATTCCATACACAGAGCTGCCAACGTACATGAATCTGGAACTTAAGAACCCCGCTTTGTAGTCTATGTTCAGGATCAAAGCATTTGGATTGAGATTGTTTCACACTCTCAGTACAACATAAGGGAAGAGGAGATGATCTGTATCACATGCACCTGCAGGCAAAAAATAAGTGCCGGCTGTATAGGCTGGCAGGGGAAGGAAGTAGGAAAACATGACAAATAGAAGATAAAGGCCTAGATGTATCAAGCATTTTGCGATTCGCTGAATTTCGGCCTTTGCGAATCGTAAACGGTCTTTTTGCATGTTTTGACATGCATTAAAAAATCGCAAAATAAAGAATCGCAAAAATGTGCGATTCCTTATTTTGCTATAGCATTTAAGGAATCGCAATTTTGCTATTCCTTAAATGCTATGTATCAAACTTTTAAATTTTGCGATTTTGGGTTAAGAAATCGCAAATTACCACCAACTTGAAGTTGGTGGTAATTTGCGAAATCTTAAAATAATCCCAAATGTTGCATTTTTAAAGGTAATGCAGCACTGTATTATCCCCTTGCAATCAAATAAACAAGTTGTATCCACATTTTTCGCAAAATATGGTTGGCGCCACATCTGTCGCACGGATTCTGGCCGTGCCTTAAATGCAACAACGTGGTGTGGGAAAGGGTCACCTGTCCACTAAGATGTGCACTCAATTTCCATTGAAACACATTAGTTTCTTCACAATCTTCAACTGATTAATGCGACATCAATCAAAAGATATTTCGAAATGGTTTCCATCAATTTATTATTCAAATATTCGATAAGTTCATAATAATGTTCTTATGATGCATATCCTCATTTTTTAACGGTCTTTCAAAGCACCCAATGCATTTCGGGTCTATCAATTTTTAAAGGTGGCATATGACGCACATACATGCCCATAGGGCATGTATTAATATTATTATTATTATTATTATTAATGAGTTTTATATCGCGCCTGGTTACCCTTGGGCATCCCCGCGCTCTGCATGTGCGTCATATGCACACAAATGCTGATTTCAGGGGAACAGCAGGGTGTCCTTGAGACACCCCTGCATCCTTGAAATCATTCTCATTTTGCGATTAGCAAATTGCGAATCGCAAAATGAGATGTATTTCACAATCATTCCTGGCCCATAGGAATGAATGGGAAATTATTCCTTATTTGCGAATTCGCAACTTGCGAATTCGCAAATAAAAAATATTAGGAAATCGCAAAAAAAATTTAAACATACATCCCATTTTGCGATTTCTAAATAGCGATTCCTTAAAAATTGCTATTAAGAAATCGCAAATAGGAACGATGATACATCTAGGCCAAAAACTTTCTACAGAGGCCAAGGACCACTGTCATCTCAACCTAAGTCCATTTGGTTGCCGCAAACTGAACTAAATGTGCTTTTTTTAATCAGTAATATTCCCTCACTGCGGGTTGACAAAGGAGAGCTGGAACTACAGTTTTGAAGAAAGCGAGGCATTATATAGTGGACTAAAAAGAACATGGCAAACCAACACTTTATCCTAAGAGCAAAAACAGCATTCCTAGTGTTTACCCATAATATATGATAAATGCAAATTCAGCCACACTAGCTCATAGGCTCCTAAAGTTGCAGGTTCCGGTTACATCTGATAGTCGCTGTTAGCTTTCTGTGACAACCGCCCAAATATAACACACTGAAATCATTTAATTACCAGACGCTACTCATCATAGTGCAAGTAAAAATATTGGGGCAACTCCTGGCAAGCATTACTGTGGGCTACAGACAGGAAAGTGACTTAAGGTCAAGGGAGTAACTAGAAAATTAAAATAACCCCCACTTTGAATCGAGCCAGTGAACCTTATAATTTCTTTAACCCATCCATCCTTTTATATTTATATCCATCCTTTCACTTACTTGCCTCCATGTGTTTACCTATCTGCCATTTTTTAATCCACTCATACTTTTACTTATCAATCCTTTCATTCTTCAGTCCACCCATCCACCTATCCTCTACTCTTGCTTACATCCTTACTACCCATACTTTATCCCCTCCCTACTTTCTGTCCATCATTTCACCTTGCCATTCATTCATCCTTTGATCCTTCTACCTTTCCATTCTTTTACCTTTTCTTTTTTTTCTTTCCAGTGTTCTTGCTTTCTTTCGCCCTTCTTTCCTTCTCCCTTTCTTTAATTTCTCTTTTCATCTACTCCTCTTTATTCTCCCAATACTTATTTTTACATTGTTCCTATTTCCTCACTTATTCTTTCCCTTTTCCCCTCTCTCATATTTTTTATTTTGTTTTCTTCACTGGGCAGGTCAGACCAAGGGCCGCCACCATCTGTGATAACATTCCCTCTGAGTGTTCTTTATGAGCAGTTGTCTACAAACCTGCAGGCATAAGAAATCTGTAACTAATTAATGTTTTAGCCGAGTGAGCTCACTAACCTATGGGGTCAAGTGGCACCCCTCACTTAGACTGCTAGAGTGGGGGTGGGGAGGAAGGGGGGAATAAGGTTAAGATTCACTGCCTCAGGTTCATTGTCTACATTTGCCAGCCTCTGGAAAACCAGGTTGAATGTAATTGGAGTTACAACCTTCACTGCTGAAATCTGTCAAACCAAACATATCTGGTCTCGAGGGGAAGTGATGACATGTGGCTGACAAAGGATGTCTCACAAGTAATTTTCACTGCAAGACATTCAGATAATAAACTGTGGTACCAGTATTGTTCGCTACTCACCGACAACAACTCCTTTACAGAAAAGAGGACTGCTTCCCTTCACAAAAGCGTCTAGTTGTTTGTTGCAGACATATTCTTGCTTTATGTTTTAAAAAGAGCTTTGAACCGCAAGTATTTCGTTATTAGCACTGTAAATCACAAGGTCTGCTATTACCCAATGTAATGGCCTCCACCTTGAAAGAATGGGAGGCTTAGTCTGCTTTCCAGAGATTCTAACTCATGGGCTATAGATCGTGGCATGGTGCTGTGCTGAGCATTCAACTCACTCGTCGCTGGGAAGGCCGGAGTGGGGGAGGGGTCACGGGTCTGGTGCCCCACTTGTAAATGTACCGGCCACCCGCCCCTTACTCTGTGGCCCAGCACATCGATGCAAGGTGCGCTAAAAAATTTGTTTAATTAATTAAACTGTTTACTTACCTGCAATTATCCATATGCCGTTTTTTAGCACTACCCACCCTGCCCCTCCCCCTCCCTGCCTTCCTGCCCCACCGTAACTCCCTCCACGGACCGCGGCTGCTAGAAGAGTCCTTTGATCCCTTAACCTGGGACTACCTGTTCGATGTGCTGAGGTCCATGGGGCTGGAATGGTGTCTCTTAGCTTATGCAAAGCTGCTACACATTAACCCTACTTCTTGAGCACAGGTAGGAAGGTTGATTTCGGACTCCATTTCAATAGGCCACGGAACGCGGCAGGGTGTCCTCTCTTAACTATCCTATTTACCTATATTTTCTTTGTCATGGAGCCCCTGGAGAAGCAACTACTTTTTGGGGGGGGGCGACACTCAGGCATCTTGATGGATTGCACGGTGTGAGTGGTTGGTGTCTCTATATGCGGATGATGTGCTACTATATCTTCATGAAGAGTCCCCCATTATGGTGGCTTTTCGAGACTATGAGCAGGTAGTGGGGTGTTTTACCACTTAACTGTGATGCCCTACCACAGGTAATCTAACTGGGTGGAGGGCCATTGACCTGGGTGACAGCAGCAGTCCGGTATCTCGTGGTCTGCCTTTATCACTCTCAGTTTGACATATTCAATGGCAACCTAAAGTGGACATTTACAGCCCTCAAGTCCCAAATGCAGTTTAGGAAGTGGTTACCACTGGCCCTGGCAGGTAGAGTTGCTCTCTCATAGATAATTGTCCTTCCCGACTACTATATTACTTTGACAATGTCCTAGTTATTTCCTAAGCCGCGTTTCTTTCTTGACCTGGACCTGGTGCTGGGAGATCTACTCTGGGATAATGGGAGACGTAGGGTGGCCCTAGACAAGCTTCAATTGCCAGTGGAGGTCGATTTTCAGGTATTTGCATGTGCTGTTGGCAACATCTATTGTGAATAAAAATAAGCTTAAAAACAGGCTCAGAACCCACCAAATTCTTACCATTGGTTGGCTTCCACGTCACACCTGTTTTGTTGCTTCTTATTGGTCAGCGCTGCGTGCCCCTTCCTGCTTTCTCCAGGCGCTTCTAGTGTTTGTCCCTGCCATGGAGCATGGACCTAGGACAACTTTCTGTCTGCCGCCAGTGTCCTACTGGCCGCACGCTCCTGCAGACACTTTTTTAAAACTTTTGCACATGTCTCTCAAAGAGCACATGCCTGCAGTTAATTGCCCATGCCTCCCTTGTGCTGCTAGTTCCCTCACCCTCTTCTCACTGTCCTTTGTGTTACTACACCCTTCCTCCTCTCCTAGCCTCCTTCACGTTGCTTTCCCTCCCTTCTGTTGTTGTTGCCCTTCCCCTCCTTCCCTGGGCCTTCCTTGTGTTGCTTCTTTCCTTCTGCTGTCATTTGTTGCATCTCCTTTCCCTGCATCTCGCTCATGTGGCTTGCATCACCTCACACCTTTATTAACATACTGCATAGCAGCGTGGGCTGCTGGGTCACATGGTGTTTTAACCCCTTCGACGCTGATGACGAGCTGGGCTCGTCATGGCGTAGCCTCCTCGCACGCTGATGACGAACCCAGCTCGTCACGTAAAGTGATATTTACGAAAACTCAGCGCAGGAGCGGAATTCCGCTAGCGCGCATGGAGTTAAAGAAAAAAGCGAGATGAGGCAGTCAACGCTAGCTGCTTCATATCGCTTTTTTCTTTACTTAAAGCTTTGTTGCACAGTAGCCTGCGCAGCTGTGCAACATGTCTAAAACACATATTTACAAAGCCAACAGATCTTTTATAGGGGAATTCTGTTAGTTTACCCAATGCTTGTTCTCTTTGAATTCTGGGCACCACTTTGAAACAAAAACACAAAAGGCAGTCATGAAGCAATTAGCAAAAAAAAGAAGTGGCTGGCATGTTTTTTTGCTACAACTGAGGAATCTAAATTAGAAGTTGAAATGTTTTAGGTTCAACATAACACAAAACTAAATTTAACTATTCTACAGCACACATAACATAGTACAAAACCCCACTAAGAAATACTCCACAAATTAAGAGTTATTTAAGCAGAGCATGAAAACCTTCTGAGGTGTTTTATGAAGGCCAACGTGCTCTCACTTTTGAACAAATGGTGGCTGATTGAGAGGATGTGTCAGGTAACAGGTCCTAAGAATATAAAAGTGTTTGCAGGACTACTTATGTGGTGAACACAGACCAAAAATATCCATATTATTTTGGTGTGTTACATGGAGATGTAGGCATTAGCATGCAATCTTTCCTTGGCTATTTTAGTTGTCTATGAGTTAGTGAATAAAGGGCCACATGTACGACCGCTTTGCGAGTTGCAAATCAGTCACAATCCATTTGAGAATGCTACCCTCACGGGTCAAGTTCGCGCTCAATAAAACACAAAAATAAATTACAAATATAACGTCCGTACACGATGTACGACAATCATCCACAAAATGAAAATAGCAATGTGAGCGAATTGCCACTCGCAAAAAATAATTACCTGATTTGGAGAGTCACAATTAGAGAATCCCAAATAGCGAGTCTCAAACGGTTTGTAGAAGAGAGTTGCAAAATAGCTCATTTGCACATGCAATTTACCACAAATTCAAAACAGGTGATAACAAGGCCCAAGCTATAAAAGCAGCCCTAGAATGCATCCGCGAATTCCACAACGGCTGTTCGGGAGTTGATAGCGAGGATGGTGTGCATACGGGCTGCTTAGCAGAGGAAGCGGAGATAGGAGAGGATATTTCGAGCCAGGCTGACCATATTTGAGAAGAGAGAGGAAGAGATATATGAGCAATGCTGGCTGAGTAGCAATGTGATCTTAGAGCTAATAGCTACCTTAACTGCATGAGTGCTGCAGCTTTTCCCGCTGTGTGCTGAAAATTAAAAAAAACACTTTACATGACAAAGCCGGCTCGTCATGCGCGCAGCGCAGGTAACGCCCATGACGAGCTGGCTTTGTCATGAGCACTAAAGAGGTTACACCGCTCCTTGAAAGCAGTATGCACTGCAGTAATGCAATCCCCACCCAGGTCAAGGTGTTGTGCTCCCTCCACCTATTGGTCAGTGGTAGTTACCAAAATGTCATAGCAGTGGCCGGAGGGGTGTTGCAGAGTGTGGTCTCACATTTCTTTTGCAATTTCTTAGACGTCATGCTCCTCTACATAGACCAACACCTCTACCTGCCCAAGTATGATGTGGAAATACAAAATACCAAAATGCAATTCTATCAGATAGCCAAATTCCCACAGGTCATCGGTTGCATAGATGAACCCATGTGTCCATATCCCCAATCCCGCCTGGTATACATATTCAGGAACAGCAGGAACACCCATTCCATGAACATCTAAGTTGTCTGCAATCCACACAATATCATTATAGACAATATCCAGGGAGCACACATGCCTCCTACATATTCAGTCACAGTGGCATATAAAAGTGACTAGCAAGACGGATTTTGATGAAGGATATCTACTAGGTACTGGAATGTATTTTTCAAGTAAAATGGATTAGCACATTTATAACTATCCTTATGTTGTCTCACCCTTATATGTGTCTCACCAGGATTAATTGAATTGAATTGAAATGGTATTTATATAGCGCATGGCTACCCAAAGGCATCCCAGCACTTGTAGAAACCAGGGCAGATGATCAACAGGATTTAAGGAAATAGCCACGTCTTGAGAGATCTGCGGAAGGAAAGATGATTGGGTTCGGCCCGAAGATGGAGTGGAAGAGAATTCCACAGTTTTGCGGCATTTAGAGAAAATAGTCGGCCTCCACTTCTGGCTTTTTTAGTTTTAGGAACAGATGCCAGGATTAGTGATTTAGAACGGAGGGTTCTATTAGGCTCATACCGCTGTACAATGTTCTTAAGGATGGGCGGGCCTAGGTTATGGAAGGATTTATGGGCAATGCATAGTGATTTAAAATTAATGCGTTCCTGGATAGGAAGCCAATGTAGAGCCTTAAGAGCTGGTCTGGCCAATTTTATTTTGGGAACATTCAACAGTAATCGGGCAGTCCGATTCTGGGTGGTTTGAAGTCTGGCAATGGTGGCCCGCGGGGACCCCAGATACAGCGCGTTGGCATAGTCCAACCTGGACAGGACAAGGGCATGTACCATGATTTTCCTAGCCCCAAACGGTAGAATGGGAAGAATTTTACGGGCAGTTCGAAGGATGCCAAAACAAGTGGCGGCTGTCTTCCTAGCTTGAGATTTGAAAGACAGGTCCTGGTCCAACCAGACACCCAGGCTTTTAAGCTGGGGTTTAGGCGAAGGGGCTGGACCTAAGATGGTAGGCCAAATATCTTGCACAGTGAGTGGCGAGCGGTTTCCCAAGACCATGATTTCACTCTTGTCCCCATTAAGTTTCAAGAAGGAGACCCTCATCCAAGAGGCTATCTCTTGGAGGCACTTATAGGGATCAGGAGAGTTACTGACAGGTGTGTTGTGTCCAATCACTAATTGCGTATCGTCAGCGTACGTGACGATGTGAATTCCAAAAGGAAGAACTGCCTCAGCTAGAGTGCAAGTGTAGGCGTTAAAATGAGAAGGGCTCGATGAAGAGTGCTGTGGGACTCCACAGCGGAGAGGGGTTCTCTTGGAGATAGCTTCGTTGTGAAAAACTTGGAAGGACCTATTCTCAAGGAACGACTGGAACCATGCCAACGCGGATCCAGAGATACCTAAGTCGTGAAGCCTTTGAATTAGGATCTGATGGTTTACAGTGTCAAAAGCTGCACTGAGGTCGAGCAGCAGGATTACCGCTATGCCACCCGAGTCCACTACTTTCCTAGCTTCCTCCACAACCGAGATCAGGGCAGTTTCTGTTCCCTGAAGAGGGCGAAAACCTGTCTGGGTTCGGTGGAGGAGATTATGGGTCTCTAAAAAGGAGTAGAGTATTGCATTGACATGTTTTTCCGTGATTTTGCTGATCCCAGGCAGTAGTGAGATTGGACGATAATTTCCCAAGACCAATGGGTCAAGGGAGGGTTTCTTCAGCAAGGCCTTCACCATTGCTTCCTTCCATGCCAGAGGAACCACTCCTGATGCAAGTGAGGAGTTGACTAGATCTAAAATCACCGGGAGAACTACCCCTGCTACTTGCTCAAGCGCTCGTAATGGGACAGGGTCTTTGGGTGAGCCGCTCTTGACTTCAACAAACAGGATTTCTAACTCTGGCAGTTTCCAAGAGTGGAAGTAAATCATGAAGTGGCTGGGTTCTGTCTGGAGAAGAAGATACCAAAACTTTATTTGTGTGGGGGAAAGAGGAGAAGATGGTGTCAATTTTGGTGAGGAAGAAATCAGCAAGTGTGTCGCACTGCGCTCCTGAAATATCCGGAGCGATGGGGTCGGGGGGAGCTTGAAAGTGTTTTTACAATATCAAAAATATCACATGGGGAGTTGGATGAGGCTAGGATTTTTTTTCGTAGAAAGTGCCTTGAGGGGATCTAATTTTTGCTTTATAAATATTAATACACTTCCTGTATTGTTCCTTTATTGTTGGGGAAAAGTCTTTCCTCCACACTCTCTCTAGTTTTTTACACTTCCGTTTATGCTCATGAAGGGCAGCTGTGTACCAAGGCTTTTCAGGGTTTTTCATCTTAACTTTTATTTCCTTTTTGGGAATAAGGGTATCTACAGAGTCTTCAAGCCAATGATTGAAATTTCTGTTGGCTGTAGCTACGTCGGCCGAAGGTGCCTGTTTAGTGGATTCCAAGAGCTTGGCCCATTGGTCCACAGGCAGTTTGGACCAGGACCTGGATTTCACAAGGAGGGGAACTCTGTGTGGCGTTTTGCCAGATGGCGACCAGGTGAATGGTATAAAAAATGGTCTGACCAAGGTGTAGGGATGGGATTTTTCAACGACCAGGGTGTCCAGATTGGAGATAATTGCATCCAGTAGGTGATAGTGCATATCCCTGTGGCCATGGATCGTCACACCCTACATGTCTCTCAACAACCTACATGAAAGGCGCTATATTATGGCACAAAGACGCACCAGGTCTGTAATTAAGCGCACATTTCGCCTCCTCAAATCGCACTTCCGTTGTCATCATAAGAGTAGGGAAGCCTTGCAGTATGTGCCTGAGACTGGTGCAAGATTGTGGCATGCAATAAATTAGAAATTGCAAGCCGCTAATTCTACCAGTCATACATGTGCCCCATAGAAACATTTTTGCCCCAGGAATACACAGATCAAACATCTACCATTCTATTTGGTGTGTTTATATAATAAAGAATGACGAAACTTCAATTTTTCATTTTTCAAACGTGAAATATGTCCCTAAACTAGAGGCAAACTGAGTTGCTGCAAACAGTCAGCTCAATTGAAACCAAAAATGTAACTGTTGTAACTTATAGCACGATTCGCTGTATGATGAAAAGCTCAGGCAAACGTTACTCTGACTGTTTGGTAAAGAGGTTTGAATTAAAAAAAATAATAATAATAATATATACACATATGCGGCAAAACGTTTCCGAACGTAAAAGAATGGCGGGGCCATTTATGGCTAAACTCAGATAGTTAGAGCAGTAACAATAATTTAAAAAAATGTCAGACCTGCAATCCTGTTGGATTAGCGCTGTGCAGGGCAAAGACAAGAAAATGATCTAACTTGAAATGAAGGTTACCTCGATGTTGAGAATGAAGAAATGAGTTTGAAATATAAGGATATGTAATTTCTTCCACGATAATCTAATTTTCTTCCATTCTAGAACAAAATGATTTAGGACAATCGTATATAAAACTTGAGGTAGTAAAGTAAGATCCACAGCTGTAGAAGGGGCAGTCATATTCTGGCCGCAGGAGCGGTAAGGCACCACCAACTGGTCCCACTGCGACTCTGCTTTACAGGCAGTTTAATTACGGTAACGTGATTTAGCATTGGAAACTGCCTTCTGATATTTCTGTGTGACCTTTTAAACTATCTTTCTTTTTCTTTTAAAAAACCCTCAAGTGTTATATGATAACATAGAAAACAACAGGCTGCGCAATTGCCATGAAAAACTAGCTTGTGATCGAAATGTTTTTTCTTTTCTTATCCAATGGTACGCCTCTGTTCAGAAACATAGTTACTACCGGTGCCACTGCGAACGTGGATGTGTTGAATTTGCCTGCACTATCTCCCAGTAGGAGAGCGCCAGTTGTGGCGCTCTGCATCCACAGGTTCCACAAAAAGGCAGTGCAGTGTTGCAGCCTCAGTTTGATAATGTCAAACACTTGGCCTGCCACAGACTCATAGCCAGTCAGGCCTGCCAACTTACAGTGGACAGGATTGTGCTATTACTAAAAGAGCTTTTTGTTAGACCTCAGAGAAAAGAATAACCAAAGACATGTTTTTCAGAGTAGAGGTCATAATTATTTTCTAATAATAAATGGATACCTCACCCACTGCAGTATATGATCAGGGTATTGCAACTCAGAGGAGTTCCATTGCAATATCAGGGAATGAGGTCAAAAGCAGAGTTCCTTTATATGGTTATGTAACACCAAGTTGACTTGCAATATCCTTTTGGAGTACGGTAGAGGGTATTTTAATCCTTATAAAACATGGTACCAATACCATTCCCACAAACTGCTTAAATCCTTGGTGTCTTTCATTGCAGACATGAAGAATAAAAGAAGAACCTGTATTGCGAAAGTTAACACACCAAAAAAGAGTTGGTGTATTTTGCCAAAAGAAATTAGGATCAGTTTTATGGAAGTCAGATTGAAAAATGCTGTCAAAAATAGAGAGATTCTAGCTTTCCTGTAGTTAATGTGCAAGGTAAAAACATTATCATGTTCCATAAATATCTAATTTCTACTGCACAGCTTGTTTAAATTGCTTCTGCAATTATGCTCCATGATCTGTGATTCACCCTTGCTCCTAGCTCTGACAGTAGGTAATGTGAAGCCAGAACTCAACTGTAATAAGTTATTGAAGTTGAGCGGAAACGTCATTTCTTTATTACAGATGACTAGATGCGTTACGAGTCACCTGTATTAAGGAAATTTGAAATAGGCTCTAATACGGGGATCCTATGTATTATAATAACCTCTCTACAAGCATCTTCTATAGAAAATGTTTGTGTGCGGTTAGTGTTGCCCACTCTAGCCTGGTAGTCATTTTATGATGAGTAAATGGATGAAGGACTGAACTAGGCATAACAGATGTTTACCTCTGACCTGCAGACTGCACAGATGTCAAATTGGTGCTTAATCCCATCATAGTATTTCAATTCTACAGTAAAACAATTACAAGAACAGAAGGATAAACCAGCATGCAAGATATGTAGATTGATGGAACAAAGAGGCATGAGGTGGAACTAAGACTGTGCATACTTGGTAATCAGCAAACCCCTGCAGCTGGCAGTGGAATCCCCCAAAAAACTCTGGACCTTTACATTTATTATGTATTAATTTTTTTCTTACATAATTAGCAATGCATTGTAAAGGTCAGCCAAGGTGGGGTCCCTTTTGCTTCTTTGCATTAGGGCCCATGGCAGGCTCACCACACCACTGTTGCTAGTTCCTTTGAAGACATATGTGCTTTCTTTGTATTGTGATGTGATGCATTTATGCCACATAAATATGTATATCTTATTATTGTTGAAGTGTGATCGTGGTAGAGGTTGAAATGATAATAATAACAGAATAACACAACACAATGATAAAAGAGCAAAACAATGCATCAAAACGTAATAATGCAACACAATGCAGCAATACAGAACAACAACAGCACGCTATATCAGAACACAGAACAGCACCTTCACAATTTAAAACAATGTATTTCAACGAAACTAGAGCTGAAATAGAGAACATTCCAATACTACACAAAAGCAGAATAGAACTTGTCTTTCTGGTTCGTTGTTGTGTTGTATTGGTGTGTTATTTTTGCTGCTGTAATGTGCTTTGTTTTTGTCGTTGTTTCAAATGTAGATATAGTGTTGAGTTCGGAGTATTACGTTTTTGCTGTTGTTTGGTGGTGTATTTCTGTTGCATTTCTGCAGTGCGGCGATGTCCTATGTTATCGGATTGTGGAGTTCAACTGTGCGGACTGGCAATGTGCTGTATTCTTGCGTTGGTGTACAATATCTCCAAACTCCCTGCTCAAACATGCTCAGTGACTTTAGTAACACAATACCAGCCGCTTTTACAGTGGTAAAAGGTATTTTCATGAAACCCCACTCCAGTGCTTGATTTGATCCGGTGGTTACTGGTGCCCAACACCAGCGCTTTTCATGAGTTAAGTACACATTAATTTACAGGGAGATTAAGTTGCAGATTTATGTCGGACTTGCGGCACTTTTGCTCCGCCGTTGCGTCACTTCTGGGACACAGCGGCGACGTAAACCCTTCACCACGTTGCGACATACTTACATTGTGACGCATCTATGGAGATGCGTCACGGTGTAAGGCCCTGCACCACATGAAACCTGCGTCAGGTTTCATGTGGGCGTTTCCACGCAGGGGAGGGGGGGGGGCGTCCGTCGCAGGAACGCCCCTGAAAAGTGACTCAGTGAAATCTACAAGATTTCACTGAGTCACTTTCCCAATGCTGATGCGTCAAAACCCTGCGCCTGCTTGAAGCAAGCGTAAGGCTTGACGCACCACATTAGAGATACGGCAAGTTGGAATAGTGCTGGAGTTGCGTGCCGCACGCAACACAACTTCAGCACTGCGCCAACTTCACGCCCTAGATGCGACACGCATCTGTTTATTCCTGCGCCATGGTGCGCCGCATTGTAAATGCGGCACATCATGGGTGGCGCAAGGATAAACTTGCGTGCCGTATCTTTCCTGGCGCATCTCTGCTGGTTTGCAGAGATGCGTCAGGCAACATAAATCTGCCCCTCCGTGATTTACACAGAATCACAGGATGTCGAACAGACACCGAGACTCCAACCTGGTTCCCCAGCTACGAAGTCTGCAGCTCTGGCTATTACACTACATCCTCTCTCCACTTTCATAGTTGGCAGTTGGTTCTGTTTTAGGCGGCGCTAACAGGAGAAATGGGTTTGTGCAAGCTGCCTCCTTTCGAGAGCATCTGCACTTATTTTGGGGCAAATTAACCACTGCCCTACTCTACCATTGAGTGCTCGTAATATCTGTAACAAAAAAACGTACTTGCTCCTGCTCTCAAACAAAACATGTACTATGGAAAGTGTATATAACAATATATCATACAATATTAATATTCCAAAAACTCGACTCTGATACCAAAATCTTGGTACACACCATACATTCACAATAATGTGAAGGCACCTACTCAGCATGGGCGCGTAAATGCCACCTGCAGTACTAGCAAGCTTGCAAATAACAGAATCAGAATCTACAGGCATTCGCACCCACTGGTACAGGTAAAATCTTTTCAGCAAAACAGTTTATTTGCAGAACTACTTTTTGGGAAAGGAGCATGGACATATCTAGAGGAGGGGGCAGGTGGGTGAACATTGGTAAAGTAGTAAACAAGGACAACGTTTAATCAACTATGGAAATTGCGTTTGAAAAACACCTGCATGTTACTCTTACTGATAGTAAATTGACTTTTCAACAAGAGAAATAAAGGGTAAAAGATAATGTGATTCAATCACCCTGAAGTCATGTAACCTAACTGGTTCTACTGTAAAGCGCTCTGACATCTATATTTATATAGCTATATCAAAACGCATACATAAATGTGATATATTTGCCCAAGAAATCCAATCGGTGGCCTTAGTTTAAATTGTGCGCATTAAATGTGGGACTTTCATACATTTTAATGCAGTGGCGCTAGGAATTTGTATGAAGACCCCAAAAAGAAGGACAACTACTCCAATGGAAGCATTAAAAATGCGAACGTTAGTGATTTCCGCCTCAATTAATGAAGTGAATTGGCGTCACTTTGCTGCGCAGCTTGATTTGAGTTTCCGTGATTCACTTGCCACTTCCCATTTAAAACCCGCTTTGGCTGCACACGCTCCTGCCGAGAGTCGTTCTATAAATTCTAAAGGTGCGCAGAAAGTACAAGTGCGACATCGTCTGAAACCATTGTGGAGAAACTAAAAGGTTTTTAAACAGGTTATTAATTACATTATTGACATTATAAATGTTAAATGGGAAAAACGTCTTTATTTACCTTGCGGTTAAATTGGCAACGTGTAGCATTCTGCTGCCCTCTATCGGCTTGCCCATTGAAACTAGATTCCATGCGGCAGACTATACACGCTTCAGGACCTTCAACTAAGGGGTAAACATAGGTTTTATTTTTTGCATTTTTATATAGCGCGAACTCGGCCCGAAGGTGTTAGAGCACTTTGGGGCAGATTTATGAGGCCCGTGCGCCACGTTTACGCCGCTGTTGCGTCACGCAAGGCGGCGTAAACGTGGCGCATCCCTACGAACGATTTACAACGTGACGCATCTAGGCAGATGCGTCACGTTGTAAAGCCCTGCGACGCTTGTGGGCGTTCCGGCGCAGGGTGGGCGTTCCGGGGCAGGTGCGCCTCGCAAAAGTGGCTGAGTGAAATCTATGAGATTTCACTCAGTCACTTTTAAGCCAATGCTGCGTCAAAAGCCTGCGCCTACTTGAAGCAGGCATAGGTCTTGACGCAGCATTGTTAAAATGGGGCACCCCCGAGCCTTGCTGGAGCTGCGTCGCGCTTGCGACGCAACTCCAGCAATGCGCCACATTTCCGGCACAGATGCGTCACGCCGTAGTTTTCTGCTGCTAAAACAGCGATAATTTTATCACCTGTCTTAATAATATGCCCCTTAATTATGTTTGAGGCGACAAGCTGTGAGAAGTTGAGCTGACAACTGCGGAACTCCGGGCCAGAGCTGAACTGGGAACCGCAGCCCTGGCTAATGTCGTCAGCCCAGCACAGCTGCGGTCGGTAGTGGGAGTACCTGCAGGGCGGTGACGTGGGGAGGGGGAGGGGCAGGGTTGGGGGTAGTAATGTATGGATTACGGAGCTTTACAGGTAAGTAAACATATAAATATAAATAAATAAATAAATAAAATGAATTTCGTTTACGCGCACTGCATCGCATTTGGGGATGCAATGTACGCAACGAAATTCATTTTATTTATTTATATGTTTACTTACCTGTAAAGCTCCGTAATCCATACATTACTACCCCCCACCCTGCATCTCCACGTCACCGCCCTGCAGGTACTCCCAATACTGACCGCGACTGGCCCAGGTATCATACTGCACGCAGCGAACGAGGGCCGTGAGCTAGCCTAACCACTGCAAAAGGAGGCGGGTGGTGAACTTTTAAAACGGTAGGGCACAAATACCTTTGAGGAACTTGACTGTGTGCACGAGCAAGCCAAATTAACATTTTTCACAGAGGAGTAGTGCGTAGGGATATGAAAAACAAATAGACAAAAAGAGACAGTAATGAATTATGCCATAACTTTGTGGCTTACAGGTGACAGTGACAAGTGGCGGCTCGCTGAGGGTGTGCTGCAGGGCGGTGAGGCGGGGTGGGGGAAGGGCAGGAGAAGAGTCCGACATAGGGCGGACTGGAGTAAGGTAAGTAATTAAATAAATAAAACAATTTATCAGTAGCGGCCGGTGATGGGAGTGCTGAGGCAGGGGGGACTGGGAGGGGTAGGAAGTAAACTATGGAAAACGGCTGAACAGAGCTAAGTAAGTAAATAAATAAATAAAACGAATTTCATTGCGCGCACTGCATCGCATTTGGTAATGCAGCTTTTGCAATGTCAGTTGTATGTCGGACTGTCGGACTCTACTACCCCCCACCCTGTCCCTGCCCCACCCCTCACCACCGCCCGCAGCACTTTCTCGGCGAGCTGCCACTGCATATACAACACACATAACTTTTCTTCAGGGTTGAAACAGATGCTAGTACTGGCTAATTGGAGCTTAATTGTACTAATTACAATGACATAAAATACAGAATGAGTTTATGAAGAGGGTATACCCAAAGTGCTAAGACGCCACACCAGTAGCCAGTACGCGCTGTGCAAGTACGATTTGTTTTCATGTATACTTTTACGGTTTAATATACATTCAGACCCGGGTCCCAAAGACTTTACAGCATGGAGCAGATCATGCACAAATAAAAGTATAGATAATTAAATATGAAAGACATGTTCTACATGGATGACACAAAATGCATTATTAGAAAGCGAGCTAATGACAGGTTTATCTGAAGGACAGAGCCTTTGGTGGGAGGACAAGCAGTCATTAGCTAAAGACAGCAATGGCCGCTCCATTGAGGCGGAGGAGCACCGCCCTCCCCCCAGCAAATAAAAGGATAATAAAATAGGTCTTAAACCTGTTTATTGTCATTATATCTGAATCCCATGGACCCGCCCCTAGAACTCTGACGAGTCTTGCGGGCGGCTCCAGGGGATGACTGCTAGTTGGGGAGTGGTCGGCACTACCTTCACTGCGCATGAAGTGTTTGGCCGGCAGTCACAGGCCGGGGAAATACCTCATGCACAGTGAAGCTCTGTCCAGCCCCAGCTGCGTTGCTGGAGAGAGAAGGCACAGGCTCCCAGTCTGCTTGCGAGCGCAAGTTGTAGGAGCTCAGGCCAATCCTGATGCAGCTTTCCTGCTGTGTCAGGATTGGCACCAGTGCATTCTGGGAACCTGTGCCCAGAACCAGGAAGAGTACGTGGGAGACAGCAGCGGAAACGTAAAGGTAGTTTTTTTTTTCCTTTGCCCCCCACCTTCCTCTCCCCTCCTTGGGCCAGGGGACAGGCCACTACTGGCTAAATAAAAAAAAATGTATTTAAGCAGACAGCTGCACTTACTCCAGCCCCTTTTAGGTATTAACGGCCTCAACGAGACTGTGCTGCTATGCAGAGACCAGTAAGGTATATCTATGTGTTATCGTTGGCTGCACAAGAGTGTGTTTAACCTGCAGGGAAACAGGATTACTTTTGAGTGGTGCTTACCCAGCCATTTATTCTTCCAGTCCTATAAAATGAATGATGTTGACTTGTGTAACAACACCCGCACCCATTACATTTTGTGGCTCTCGGTTGCTGCCTCCACATTAGGTAGAATTGTTTGTATATATGTTCTGGTGGGAATGCAGCGCACTCCTCATGCAGCGCATAATGCCACTCACCACTCTGCTGCATAACTTTGTTACTTCTGGCTCTTCTTTGCGACTCCCTGCAGGCTGAGCCGCAGCAAAGTTGGTTGAAGGCTCCAATGAGAGGAAAAGGGCACTCTAGTCATCTTCATGCCTCACCACTGCCTGTCCACCTTAACACCTTGGCTGCTAGAGGTTTTCCCCCCCAGTTCTGAGCTATGAGTAAATCCCATTGTACATGACGAGCCCAGCTCATCATCAGCACAGCTCAACCGTGCCTCATGACGAGCTCAGCTCGTTATGAGCAGCGAAGGCGTTAATGGATGTTGCGTTCAAACAGAGATATTTAAAAAATGTTGCCAGCCAACTAAACAAACACTGATGCTGCTTTTAACTGCTTGTATTAGTGAACAGCATGACAGCAGTACCCAGATTGGAGGGTTGCGGGCACACACAGTGCTCATATAGAGACGAGGAGTCTGCATCTGTTTTCTCTCATCTCATAGCACACTCAGGATTGCAAAGGGCTGACGTACGCATGTCGGGTTGGCTATGGAAAACAAAACAGACAAACTGACATGCGCACTTCATTTTTTTACTGCGATGTGCAAGGTGGCTGACATTTTTGCTTGGACCAGACCACAGTACATCATCGGGCATGGCGATAGAAGTCTCAGCCAAGCCACAATTAAATTAACTTTAAACTGCAAAAAATATATACATTTTATATGCGACGGCTGGCACGCATGGGGTGAGCTCTCCGGTGCTCCAATGAAAGAACCGCCCCTAGGTTGGGAGGGTTCGCTACTGAGAAAGTTTAGCAAAAAGTTGCAGATATGGGGTGTTTTACAACAAATTTATTTAGAGCACAATTTTCATTATAGAACCATGTCCACTGAATGTATGAATGGAGACTACAGACATGGCTGCATAGCTCAATGAATGAATAGTTGGATGGGTGATCAGTGGATGGATGAAATAATTCAAGAATGAAAGACAATGAATAAAGTGGACCAAATAGTCTCAATGCACTGATCAAGTCTGTGTGTCCTGGTTTTAATTTTAGCTTCTGCATTATAACATCAACCACCCCAAACACCAGCACCTGTCCTTGTGAAACATGGATAGCCTTGACAAAGTTCACTTACTTATTGCAACAAAGAAAAATAAGCACAAAGAATTAAACACAAAGCATTAAGCGTTGATCTGAAATGGGAGAGGGAAAGAGATAACCAAGTCGTGGCTAAATTGTGAAACCAGAAAACCTTGCATTAATCTCAGCTTCCACTTCACCACATTGTGTGATCATAGGCAATTAAATGTTTTCATACTGCATCCTTTTACTTCATCATGATATGAAAGCACCTTGAAATGCATCAGTTCATGGCATGGAATGCGCGAAAACAAAAGACTAATGTTACTCCATTTATGGGAACACCTTAAGCCACATACAAGGAGCAAAACCCACTGACTTTTCTTTTGGTTCACTTATAGCATCTTCAGCAGGGCAATGGTGACAGGGGCATAAACGTTTCTAAATTCATGGCGAGAATCACTTCTAACAATTGTCACTAAATACAATGGTATAATTTAATATGCAAAACAGAAATACATCGCTACAATCACAATAAGAGAAATACACTAGTTCGAATTTTGAATATATTTTTTATCAAATATGTACTGCACTCTCTGAGCCAAGCACCAACAGACCCCTACACCCATTCTCTTTAAAACCTAAAATGTCAGTGTAGCTACTGACAATCAGGGCACAAGTTGGGGGTACTTACGGGCAGATGGCATCCACCCACTATTTTCATAGGGTGGACCACGTCTTCCCTGCCAAGAAGTTGGACCCTACTGAAGTATACTGAACTAATCCTGGTGTCATTTTCAGACACTGGGACACATTGAGTAAATTATGCATATTGTCTGTTTTGTTCTGAGCAGTAAAGTGCAGGCAGCCAGGGGACTTGGTTATTTTAAATGGCAGCTATGTTCAAAACAAAGGTCGATTTTAAGGGTCGCCACACCTCCTTGTGTTGGAGTGCAAGAAATTGGGTTGCTGGTTGAGGGGAGTAAAACCCTTCTCAAGCAGAAACCACAATTCTTGTCAGGGTAAAGTCACAAGTAACCCCAATTTAACCTATGCACAACCCCCTGATAACTTGGCACAGAGCAGACAGGCTTAACTTAGAACAATGTGTAAAGCATTTGTGCAACACTTAAAACAGTAACACAGTTAAAACACATCACAGAAGGATCCCACACCGGATTTAGAAAAATAGATTAATCTTTATTAAATAAAACAAGACAATAATGACGAAAATCCAATCAGTACAACCAGAGATATACAATATTACAGGTTTCAGTGAATATAGTGCAAAAAGCACAAACCCCTAACTGTGGATATCTGGGACCGCTGGAACAGGACAAAGTTACTAGTTCAGGCCAACTGCAGTGGAACGCGGTTTGGTTTTAGGAACCCAGTTTGGCTCACTGAACAGGCGTACCTTAAATCCTGGTTGGGGAACATTGCAAGGTCCTGCATCAAGGATATGTCATGCAGCTGAGGTGATGCATTAATTGGAGATATTAGGCTGAGATGCAGGGTCCTGTGTCATTATTAAGGGTACCTTCAATGAGGGATTGTGATGTGAAGTCCGGTGTTAAGGATGTGTTGGGTAGTCGAGGCAAGGCGTCAGTTTAAAGTAAATGCGAGGCTGCGATGCGAGAATCTGTATCATTGCGAGGCTGCTGTCCATGAAAGAGTTGTGATTAAGTGTCTTTTTTGGGGAATCTTCACACAGCGGCAGTTCCAATGCGGCTGCAAAGTTGATGCGGAATCTCTGTGCTGAGAGAAACCTCACAGCAGCGGTTGTGCTTGGATTTGCGCCGCACAGTAGAAAAGATGTGGTGGTTCTGCTGGATCCACAGATGGGCTGACAGAGCACCTTCAGACCCACTTCCAAGGGTCCAGGACTGAGGTGGCAGTACTTGGCAGGATGGGACTCGCAGATGGCAGCATCCAAGTGCCGGATTCAAATTTGTTGGCGCCTTCTGTCCCTGTGGAGCAAACTGGCCCTTGGAGTCTGTTAAACTCAGCCCTAGGGTCCTGGGTTTAACAGATGCTGGTCCTGTCCTTCTCACCCAGGGAAGAGGGCAGTAGGTCAGCACAGAAGGACAGCAGTCTTCAGAGCAGCAGTCCAGCAGAGGGGCAGCGCTTTCATAAGCACAGCAGCCCTTCTTCCTTGCAGAGTACCCACAGTCAGGAGTGTACTGAAGAGTTGGTATCTGAAGTCCAATATTTATACCTGGGCCTTCCTTAGAAGTGGAAAAACCTTCTAGAGGTTTCCCTTTAAATTCCAAAGGTTCCTGCCTCCTGTGCCATGGCTCCAGACTTACTACATGGGGTATGCAGCCCTTAGTGTGAAGGCAGGATAGCGCATATTCAAGTGTAAGTAGGGGTGTGCCCAGCTCCACCCTCCCATTCTGCCAGTGATGGCTCATCCAGGGACACCTAAGCTCTCAATTGAGTGTGGCTGTCAAGGAAGAATACACAAAGCCCACTGTCAGCTGCACCCAGTCATTTGACCCAGAGATAGGCTGCTAATGCTAAAAAGGCTGAGCCAGGAAAATGCCAACTTTCTAAAAGTGGTACAAAAGGGGTTGGTGATGGACAGAGCTTCTGAATCAATCAGACACTCACACCCAGTCAAGAGATCTGGGTTTAATCCATCACCGTTCTTTAGCCCACTCTGCCACCCCAGTTCAGACATGGCTATATGCAAATCAGTCTGACCCTGTGCCTCATGGGAACAGTGCAGCCCGAACTGCCAAGCCATGTCTTCCCTGGACCGGAAACAAGCTTCCAAGGACCAGTTTCTGGCATTCCAGCCGTCTTCAGCCCGGCTTGCTTGAATCCAGTGGCAAAGTGAGCAAGGTACTCACGTCTGAGTATACCCTGCCACACTTATGGTGGCCAAAAGCGGTACAAAAGGGGTTGGTGATGGACGGAGCTTCTGAAGCTACCTACAGCGGCCTACAGCGGACTCCACCGAACTCAAGAATTACCGCCCCATATCGCTCCTCCCGTTCCCAGCCAAAGTCATCGAGAAGACCGTCAACAAGCAGCTGGCCGCCTTCCTCGAGACGAATGGATCCCTCGACCCCTCACAGTCTGGCTTCCGAGCCAACCACAGCACCGAGACCGCCCTCATCGCTGCCACCGATGACATCCGAGCCCTGATGGACAACGGAGAAACAGCGGCCCTCATCCTCCTAGACCTCTCCGCGGCATTCAACACTGTCTGCCACCGCACCCTAGTGCAGCGCCTCAGCAACGTCGGAATCCAGGAGAAGGCACTGGAATGGATCATCTCCTTCCTCGACGGAAGAACACAGAGAGTCCGTCTACCACCGTACAAGTCAGAGGCCACCAAAGTCATCTGCGGCGTCCCTCAAGGATCCTCGCTGAGCCCCACCCTCTTCAACGTCTACATGAGCCCCCTCGCGGCCATCGCACGCCAACACAACCTCAACATCATCTCCTACGCTGACGACACCCAGCTGATCCTCTCCCTGACCAACGACCCCACCGCCGCCAGAGCCAACCTTCACGAAGGGATGAAAGACGTAGCCGAGTGAATGACGACCAGCTGCCTGAAACTGAACTCAGACAAGACAGAAGTCCTCATCCTGGGTTCCTCGCCCTCCGCCTGGGATGACTCCTGGTGGCCCCCCGCCCTGGGCAGTGCACCCAAACCGACAGACCACGCACGCAACCTGGGCTTCATCTTGGACTCCTCCCTCACCATGACCAGACAAGTCAACGCCGTCTCCTCGCCATGCTTCAACATCCTGCGCATGCTACGGAAGATCTTCCAGTGGATCCCCACCGAGACCAGGAAGACGGTCACCCAGGCCCTCGTCACCAGCCGACTGGACTACGGCAACGCCCTCTACGCCGGAACCACCGCCAAGCTCCAGAAGAGACTCCAGCGGATCCAGAACGCCTCAGCCAGACTCATCCTCGACATCCCACGACACAGCCACATCTCCGGACATCTGAGAGACCTGCATTGGCTGCCCGTCAACAAAAGAATCACCTTCCGCCTCCTCACCCACGCACACAAAGCCCTACACGATCAAGGCCCTAGCTACCTCAACAACCGCATCAACTTCTACGCTCCCAAACGACATCTCCGATCAGCCAGCCACGCCCTCGCCGCCGTCCCCCGCATCCGAAGAATGACAACAGGAGGAAGGTCCTTCTCCTACCTGGCCGCCAAGACCTGGAACTCCCTACCGACCGACCTGCGCCTGACCCAAGACCACCTCTCCTTCAGGAAGAAGCTCAAGACCTGGCTATTCGAGCAGTAGCAGCACTCCCCCCCCCCCCCCTAGCGCCTTGAGACCCTCCGGGTAAGTAGTGCACTATATAAATGTCTGTGATTGATTGATTGATTGATTGAATCAATCAGACACTCACACCCAGTCAAGAGATCTGGGTTTAGTCCATCACCGTTCTTTAGCCCACTCTGCCACCCCAGTTCAGACATGGCTATATGCATTTCAGTCTGACCCTGTGCCTCATGGGAACAGTGCAGCCCGAACTGCCAAGCCATGTCTTCCCCGGACCGGAAACTTGCTTGAAACCAGTGGCAAAGTGAGCAAGGGACTCACGTCGGAGTACCCCTTTTGTACCGCTTTTGCACCAGAACAGAGCCATAAAGATGTTTAAGTACATGGATATCATCAGAAAAGCTCAGAGTTATTTTGGGGGTTATGCTTGGTTGTCCTATGGTGAGGAGTTTAGAGCATGCATGAGCATTTTCCATGACAGACCTTGGGAAGATGTGGACTCAGAGTTGTGGTTACAGTGGATGGCGTCTTCTCAGCCGCCTGCTACTACTCATACCGCCAGTGGATTGCCAGTATCTTATTGGCCTTTCAGTTCTGTCCCGCCCAGCCGGGGGTGGGGTTTAGTAGCAGGGGCCAACCACCTGTTTTTGGAGCCTGTTGGAACTTCAACAGGGGGTTTTGTCATCGGCAATTCTGTACATACAAGCACGGGTGCTCCCAATATGGGGGTAGGCATCCCCTTACTCAATGTTTCCCAGGGCAGAGATTTGGAGAGCAATGACAGAGACAGAGGGGCAGGAGCAGACTTTCCAGTTTGTAACAAAGGGTTCATACACCAATTAAGCTTGACATCTTGGCACGATAGCTGGGAGATTACCTGGACAGGGCGCTGCTTCCAGGTTATTTTGGGGTTTCAAAGATGGTTTTCGGATAGGTTATCAGGGGCCCTGGCAGAGCAGGTGGTCTGATAATCTGAAGCCAGCTGAACAGTTTCTGGAGGTTGTTCAGCAGAGGTTGGGGGCTGAGGTAGAAGCAGACAGAGTTGCGGGTCCCTTTGTTCATTGTCCATTGCGTACCTTGATTGTCTCTCCTCTGGGCGTGGTGCCTAAAAAGAAAGCTGGGGAGTTCCGTCTCATTCACCACCTATCCTGGCTGGAGGGCTCCTCAGTCAATGATTTTATTTCACCTGTGGACTCCAGCGTGTCCTACGCTTTTAAGGATGATGCACTGAGGTTGGTCAGGTCAGCAGGGAGAGGGGCGCAGTTGGCTAAAAGTGACATTGAGTCTGCCTTTCGGCTTCTGCCCATCCATCCTTTTGATTTCAAATTGTTAGGCATGCACTTCCAGGGACAATTTTACGTGGATAAAGTTCTTCCCATGGGGTGTTCGGTATCACGTGCCCTATTTGAAACATTCAGCACCTTCCTACAGTGGCGCTTTACCTACATTATTGGTCATGAACGCGTTTGCCATTATTTGGACGATTTTATGCTCATTGGTGTTCAGAATACAGGGCACTGTCTGCAGGCTTTGAGAACTTTCCAGGATATGGCATGGGAGCTAGGTGTGCAGTTGGCGCCTGACAAAACTGGGGGACTCAGTACAAGAATTACGTTTTTAGGAATTGAAATTGACACTATTGAAATGGTAGCGAAGTTGCCGGCTGAGAAAGTGCAGGAGATTTCCGCCTTTTTGTCTTCGGTGATTGAAGAGCGTAGGCTGGAGGTTAGGAAGGTGCAAAAGTTGTTTGGCTACCTCAACTTTGCGTGCAGGGTGGTTCAGGCTGGGAGAACATTTTGTAGGAGGCTGGCTATGGCCATGTCAGGGGCTTATCTCCCTCACCACAGGGTGCATCTTTCGGCAGGCACTAGGGCGGACTTGTACATTTGGTTGACTTTTCTGGTAGACTTTAATGGCATATCTTTGTTTTTTGCGGACGAAGATATAATTTGGCAAATTCAGATCTACTCAGACGCTTCTGGTGCCCAAGGTTTTAGTATATTCTGGGAAGAGCGTTGGTGCGCCGAAAGCTGGCCGGACCATTGGTTACAGCAGGGTCGCAGTATTGCCTTTTTGGAGGGTTTTCCGCTTCTTGTAGCTTTGCATGTATGGGAGACGAATTCCAGAATAGACCTGCTTTGTTTAATGTGGACAATAGAGCAGAGGATTTGAGAGTGCTGCGGTTATTACGTGCCTTTAAGCTCAAATGTTTGCAGCTTAACATTTTCTATAAAGTGGGGCATATCCCAGGAGTCAATAATTGTATAGCAGACGCTCTCTCTTGTTTGCAGTGGGTGAAATTTCGAATTGTTGGAGAAATCAGTAGCGGCCTCCACGAGACAAAGCTATCAGCAAGCCTGGGACGAATTCTTGAGTTATGGTAACTCTGTTGCTGCACAAGGGGAAACAGTGTATGATGAGAGGTTTTTATTGGGTTTTGTGTTACACCTGATAGACAAAGGATTTTCACACACTACTATGTCTGGCAAGTTGGCAGGAATTTCTTTTTATGGGAAGTTGAGGTGGGGAGGGATCGAGTGGGTGGGGTGTTAGTGAAGAGGGTTCTTAGGGTCTAAGTAGGGAACAGGCTGGTAGCAAGCAGCTACGGCAGCTGGTGACATTTTCTTTGTTGCAACGGATGGTGGCGCAGTTATCTGAGTCCTGTTATAATGAGTTTCAGTGTTGCAAATTTAGGTTATGTTTTGTGTGGTTATTTTTTGGGGCTTTCAGGGCATCGGAGTTGCTAGGTTTACGCAATAGGGTAGGCATTAGCAGTGAGGAAGTTTTCCTAGAGGACCACAGATTGGGGATTTGGTTGAGGGCTTCCAAGATGGATCAATTGGGCAGGGGAAAATTGGTTTTCTTGAACAGGAGTGGGGTGCGGGTGTGCTGTCCTGTAAGGGAGTGGGAGGTTTTCGCAGCTTTCAAATTTTTTACTGCAGGTACCATTTTTTGTCATGGGCAAGGACGTCAGATTTCCATAGCTCAGCTGTTGGCTGTAATGAGGAAGGCACTCCTTACTTTGGGTGAAGACCCTCTGAGATTTGGCACACACACTTTTCGCACTGGGGCGGCAAAGGAGGCTGCCAGATTGGGGTGGTCTTGGTCGGCCATATGTAGGATTGGGAGATGGAGGTCCAAATGTTCTGGGAAATACGTTAGGAAATATTGTTCAGTACTCCGTTGTTTCTTTTGTTAATGATTGTTTTTCCACCTAGGTCAGCTTCCGAGGCTTGAAAGTTTGAAAAAGACTACTTGGATAGTTGGACACTCCTTCGTAAAGTGGGCTGCTGTTTACGCGGAACAACAGATTTGTGGGAGATCTCTGGGCCTTGCCAGTGCTCGACATGAGGTGGTATGGAAGGGGAATGGGGGAATGCATTGGGAGGGTTTGTTTCCAATGCTGTCTATGATGTGCCTTAAAAGTAGGAGCCCTTTGGATCTGCTTGTCATTCACCTTGGGGTAAATTATATTGTTGCCTTGCTGGCCTGACTCTAATAAAACTGATGAAACTGGATCTTGCCACCATCAACTCTATCTGGGTTGACAACACAGTGATATGGACTGCATTCATAACGCGGCTGCACTGGAGTGGTGCAAGTAACCATGCAGCTTTGGAAAAGGCGAGACGGAAGCTCAATAGAACAATTACTGTGGGGGCATTGGAGTCAAGGTGCTATGTCATCCTTCCATACAAGAACAGAACACAAGGAGTCAGAGGATTGAAAAAAGGGTGGTATTATTCACCAAGGGTAAGGGGTAATACATTTACAGTTAAGACAGCACTGTAAAGATTAGATCTTGTGACAACCCAGTGGCACTTGGTGCAAGGTGCTATATACGCTGGGGGTCGCGTAACTACACGGGAAACCTCACCCGGCCCGGACACGGAAAGGATTGACAGATTGATAGCTCTTTCTCGATTCTGTGGGTGGTGGTGCATGGCCGTTCTTAGTTGGTGGAGCGATTTGTCTGGTTAATTCCGATAACGAACGAGACTCCTCCATGCTAACTAGTTACGCGACCCCCAGCGTATATAGCACCTTGCACCAAGTGCCACTGGGTTGTCACAAGATCTAATCTTTACAGTGCTGTCTTAACTGTAAATGTATTACCCCTTACCCTTGGTGAATAATACCACCCTTTTTTCAATCCTCTGACTCCTTGTGTTCTGTTCTTAGTAATGCTTGTGGCATACTCCTATTGAAACAGTCTTTTAAATAATACCTGTTGGGACCTGTTCTTGTTTACATAACGCACCCTTCCCAACGTGGTTTATGGGTTACCTCCTGTGCTTCCTACAATCCTTCCATACAAAGCACAGAGGGACATCCTTTCCGCGAGGATGGGGTACATTTGTTTAAAATGGGGCTGGCCTTCTATTTACTCAAACTGAGGGATTTGATTGCGGAAATCTGTCAGGAGAATATATGGGCCCACATGCATCATTGTGACATTTTGCACTTCCTAATTTGCGAAAAATAAGGAATCGCAAATTAAGAAGTGCAAAATGCTATGCATCATTATTTTCGGTATTCATTTGTGATTCGGTAAAAATCGCAATTTTTACCGAATCCCAAATGAATACCGAATTCTTAAGTTAATTTTCGCAATTCCCATTGATTCCTATGGGCCAAAAGGCCCATAGGAGTCAATGGGAATTGCGAGTGGCACTTTGAAAATTTCATGGGTGCAGGGGGGGTCCAAAGGACCCCCCCATGCACCCCTGAAATGTATTTTTCGCATCATGTTTCACACACACATGTCCTAAGGACATGTGTGTGTGAAACATGAATGTTGAAAAAAAAACATTTTAAGCATTTTAAACACTTTTTCCAAATTTACCGAGTGGTTCAACCACTCGGTAAATTTGGCACCCTAATTGCGATTTTACAGTTTTAAATATAATGATGCATTGCTTTTAAGAAATCGCACATCTGCGACTTCTTAAAAGCACCCGCAATTTTAGAACTCGCAAACATGTTACGAATTCTAAAATTGCTTCATGCATCCCAAAAAGCACTTTTGCATTCGCAAACGGCCGATTTTAAGGAATGGCACCGTTTGCGACTACAAAAATGCTTGATGCATGTGGGCCAACGTGCTCTAACACAATGTTATAAAAATTTTCTTCCTGGGTGGGGCAGGAAAACTCTATTCGGTTTTCCTGGTTGGCGGAATTTTTCTGGGGGTGGGCAGCCTTGAGTGGGTTTGTCCATCCTCAAAAGGGGGAGGTGGGGTATACAGTCAGGGGGGAAAAGGAAATGAAAATGAGGGGGAGTTATCAACGGGGGTCAGTTCTTCTGGGTTTGTTGGGGGGTCAACATTTTGGGGGGTTAGTTTGTAGATAGTTTGGTTTAAGCTTGGGGATTGGTTTGATCATAAAATGGCGAAATGTGTTTTTGAGAAAATAAATGGCACCTGTCTTAATAAAGTGGCCTTTATTGCTAAACTAAAGAACTTGTGGTCAGTGAGTCATTGTGCAAGAATACTTCGTTGACTAGCATCATCGCAAGACGTTCAAATAAAAACCAATTGTAAGTAATTTGTACGCGTTCTAGTTCTGTGTGGCTCTGCTGTGCCGCCCGGTAAACAATCCTAACGCCACCTGATTTCACGGGGGCTCCCCAAGCTTCCACATTTAATTTAGAAGTAATTGTTTGTTATTTAACTGACTCTCTCCTTTCAGCGTTTATTTGGGCTTAACCTTGCTCCCAATCCACTGGTAGCTGATTGACTTGATTTCAATTAGCCTAATGAGCCTCCGAACACGGAACCAAATCACATCCCTGTGATGCTCTTGTGACAGCGGCAGTTCCTTATATAGCTGCAGGACAATTGTAAAAGTTCCAAAATGGGCCATTCCCCCACAATACAATTAAGTCTGTCTGCCCGCTGTGAGCCTGTCAAAGATGTCACCGCTCTCAGTGGGGCTCATTGCGGCCGAGAGCCTGGGGGACTACGCAGTAAAAAAGCAATTTCAATTAACGATAATAGGAGCTGCACAGTGTTTTGGAAACATATTTGACAAATTGAAGCTGGGACATTGATACGTGGCTGGCACAAC
This sequence comes from Lissotriton vulgaris, assembly GCF_964263255.1. Lineage (NCBI taxonomy): Eukaryota > Metazoa > Chordata > Amphibia > Caudata > Salamandridae > Lissotriton > Lissotriton vulgaris. The sequence continues at coordinate 1,479,164,548 of NC_141685.1, forward strand.
AGATTCAAACATTGTACATGAATATGCATTTTATCAAGCAAGGGTTAGAAGTTGTAGGAATTAATTCCACTGAGAGAATGTTCACTAAAGAGTTATCATCTGCTCTGTGACCTTGAAGCAATGAGAAAACGTAATTTCCAAGATATTCTATTTAGTGCAATGCCTTGAATATTTGCCACCTGTAAGCTATCCAATCTGCACTGAGGGACGGTCATACCTCGGGGAATTCCATTTTATGACCATTTAGAAAAATAGGGTAGGCCATGGTTGACATGTTTGTTGCTTGAGAACTTGTTTTATGTAAAAACTCTAATCAGGAAGTCATTTAGTCATAAAAGAGACTGGTTGGAGTTTGACTGCATGGTATCCATAAGTTAGTTGTTGTTTCCTCCTTTTCTTCAAATTACACACCCTTCTTTTGAAACTGCCCAACCCATTGCTTAAGCAAGTGCATTTTCCCTGCAGAGTCTATCGGTCTTTAGGGTAAGTGTGGCACATAAAATCTATGCAGTAGGTGCAGTTCTAAAAAGGGGGCGTATTATGTGAAGTTGGACCCATCGGATCTGCAGCAGCAGGGAGAAATCAGTGGCATGGGTGGTTTTACAGAAACACATGCTCTCCCATGCGGGCATTCTATGTTTATCTATGTGGGAGAGCATACTGCACAACGTCAAAAATGCATACTTTCACAATCACTGACACACAGCAACTTGGGTACAGTACCAAAATGCACCTCTGCCCAATAGTTGAGGTGTGGGTTGCCCATACACATATGTGATTATCATGGCCAAGGCCATGTTTGGGAGATTTACACATGTCCTAGCACAGCGACACTTCGGAATATGTCAGTGCACCCCCACACAGTTTTGCATCATATGAGTCCTTCCTAAAACTTACCCTCTGGGCATTCTACTCTTCTCCTACTCCGCTAAGGGTGGGCATTGATGGTGTCGGAAAATGCAAGTGCAAATGCAGTACATGCTTCTGAAATGCAAGCATGTACACGCGCAACGCGGAGTTTAAGCATAGTAAGGGCCTAAGCCCCCTGATAGGTCACTTATAATGCCTACTTTAAGGGAAAGAGTGGTTTTATAGTACTGTGTTGGTGCGTTCCTGAGTGAGTAAGACCATTGATACCACATGTAAGACAATTTAATATGCATAATAGGGATGTAAACACCATCATTCCTTATGTTATATATGCACCCACTATTAATACAAACAGAGATGCTCTGTGGGGTAGAAATGATAGAGACGATGGTGGAAATGGTTATGGTCATTTTATTCAATGTAAATCTCATTGTCAAGTTGCAGTTTCACAGGTAATGCCATGGAAAGGGAAACCGAGTGTGTGAGTGGGGCGGGGCGGGGTGATCAGCCCCTAAGAGGTAAGTTAGTCTGTTCATCCAATGGCGATCTGATCTAATGAGGTATATTATAACACGGGATTTCATTTATGGTAACAGGAAACAATCCAAGCGAACGATAACCATGACTAAAATCAAACAACACAAGCTGGATTTTTTTAAATTAAGTATTTCTTGATAGATAAGTGTAAATCAAATCCCAAACTCAGGTAAGGGGTTGTAACAAATTGCACTGCCTTAGAAGGTCTCTGAAATGAAGTTTTCGATTTCACTGAAGGCAAAATTGAAAAATCCTCTTCCCATGAAGTACACAAATCATTCAGTTCAGGAAATGGTGAAGACAAGGCCTAATACATAATGCCATTTTCAGTCCTGAACTTGTGGTTATGACGGAAAACTGCCTGTATTTACACTCGCAAAATATTCACAAAATAATACCTAGCAGTCCTAAATCCTTTCACTCCTGCTTAATTGTACCCAATTCATGCGTAGAGCTATGAGGAAGTAAAGCCCATGCTAGTTGGGGATCATAAGTATTACACAGTGTGGTTAGACTTGCGAGTTAGTGAATCCACAAAACGTGACCACATTCACAAACTCCTGCCTGGCCCTTTACCATGATCAGACATTTATAGCAGTCAATAGCTGCAATAAATCAATCTCCTTGGCATAAAGGGAAACAGAACATCCCCAGCATCGTGAGGGCGCAAAGTAAGAGGTATCTTTATCGAGAAACATATTTTGGCCTGGTGAAAAAACGAAAATGTGTGCAATTGCACAGTGCAACTGCTTTTACGCAACGTGGAACTTGATTGTGCTTGCAGTTCCGCATTGGTGAAAGTTCATCTTAGTTTTCTCAATCAATTTCTGGAACTCTTTTAAAGCTGTTTTATATTCCAGTTTATTCTCAGGTAGATAATGCTTCCTGAACCATTTCCACCATTCCTGAATTTCCTTGCCAGTATTTTTCAAGCCTCTTTTTGTCTGTGCAGCGTGGAGGAAAACCAACCTGCTCAGGTTTGCTCTCTCCTAATAGACCTGTTTTCTATCGGTGCCATTTTATCAAAAACCTGTAAAAGGATGTTAAGAAAAGAGTTAACATCAGCTTCCATGTTCCCACCCTGCTTACCTTCAATAACGTTTAGAGTTTCTTCAATCAGTATTCAGAAATGTTATGCAAGGAGAGCAAGAGGGCCCTAAACTTTAAGGAATTTCGACAGGGTTTTGGCATAGACAAGGAAAAAGGGCTCCATACAGTGATCTGCCCAAATCAGGGGAAGAGGGTTTCCTGGCAAAAGAGAGGGGCAATCAGTAAAAATCAGGTCCATAGTATGACCCAGCTTATGAGTGGGCCCTGCCCCCTTAGAGAAAAATTATGGTCTAGCAAGGCCTCCTTCAAGGCTCTTGCCACTTTAAGATCTAGGTCATGTATATATTGAAAGTGCAGAAAACCATAACACTGGTGTAATGCAAATAATAATATTAATAATAAATATTAATAATAAAACATATTCTAAAGAGCTATGGTTACACCATACTCTGTGTCCCCGGGCAAGTCTAGGCCATCCACGGCAGGAGCAGTGTACTAAAAAGAACAATGGCCCACCCATAGCTAAACCTAAGGTAACTTAAACAGCCAGGGTTTGAGCCGTGTACGAAAACTTTTCTCAGATGGTTCCATCCTCAGATGGACTGGGAGGGATTTCCATATCTTAGCTGCTTGATAACAGAGAGGGCGGGCCCGAGCTGGGCTTTGAAAACCCCGGGTACTCACACAAAGTTAGGGCCCATGGATCTCAGGTTGTGCAGCGGATGGTATGGCTGCACCAATGAGGAGAGATTTTTAAGGCTCCTGTCATTAGGACTTTTGTGACATAAAGCACATGGCTTTAAAAATGATTCACTGGCAGGTGCCGTTTTGGAGAGATGTAATGCCAGATGTGCTGCAGCATTTTGCACCCTTTGGAGATTTTTCAAGCCCACTTTTGCCACTCCAAGGTAAAGGACGTTACAGGAGCCTAACTGTGAAGTCACCAGTACATGTGCTATGGTTTTCCTTTTTGTCACAGGGAGCAAGTCTAAAATCTTTCTCAGGATTTTAAGGGTGCCACTTTGCTTATCTGGCTCTCAAACGACAACGTAGGGTCAAACCATACACCCAGATTTTTAACAAGTGGGGGTCCAGATGGAAGGAGATATACCAACAATAAGGACCTCGGTTTTATTGGCATTAAGCTTCAAGCAGCTGCCAGACATCCATATCGCCAATTCCGCCAGACAAGATTTATACTGCACCCCGACCTCATCCACTTCCTGAGATAACATCACAATTAGTTGAGTATTATCGGCGTATGACACCAGTTTCACATTGTGTCTCTTGATGATCTCGGTCAAGGAGCTGCAGTCTGTCCTCCATCCACGCAGTGCCTAAAGGTTTCTGTGGCCAGCAGTAATGCTAACTCCTTAGAGTGATGTAACCTAAACCCTGACTGAGACAGATGTAGCACATTGTTAGACTCAATGAAGCTCATTAGCTGCATATTCACAACTTTTTCAGTTATTTTAGCAAAGAAAGGTAGAAGCGAATATTATGGAGCTAATGGATTTAACAACAATTCATCAAAATTTGTGAAGTATTCCAGCGGTTGATAAATCAAAGCACCCTCCCTTCCAATCCTAGTTAAGCATAACCATCGGATGTGTGTAGCAGTGTTTTTCCATAGGGCTTGGCCTTCTGACCAGAGAATTCTCAAGGATTTTGGGGGCCCTGGGCCAAACATATTTTGGGAGCCCATGTTCAGAACAGCTTTTAAGTTATGATCTAATTTCAGCTCTTTCATACCCTCTTTGGTCAGGTCACTGGAGGTGCACAGGCACACTGTCCAAATTCTAAATGTTTTGTACATCTAATATCCAGGGATAGTGAGGTGTGTTTTCAATGTTGTAACACAACAGAATTTCACTAATATTACTGCAAATAATCAATGTAGCATCCTCCCATTTCTCATATGTGAGGTCCTGTTTTGTTCTCGTGGAATATTTGTATGGATGTTCCATAAAACGTAAACATAACCTTTCTCGTCAAAATGTCGGTAACAGACTCTCACACATCATCCACACTAAAAACAGATGAAAGGAAAAAGTGAATTTAAAACAAAATGTTTAAGAATTATTCAAGGTCATCAGGGCTAGTCTTTCTGCAGAACACAGCTGGGTCTATCAGGGGCTCCCTAAAGTCTGGGGCCCTGGGCCAGAGCCCACTTTGCCCATGCCTTAAAACGTCTCTGCTTCTGGCAGGCTTCGCATCAAAATGCTAGTGAGAGATCTGCCCCAGCTGCACACAGCATTCAGCCCTGAACAGCAGTGGCTTGCCTTAGGACCAGGCCTTTTGCAAGGCCTTCCACCACACTTTGTGGGGGCAGCCAGCCATCACTGTGTATGGCCGTCAGCTGTACGCAACAGCGTTGGTCCTCTTTGTTTCTTACTTTTCTATGGCTCAAAGCCTGCTGTTAATGCTATTGTCATAGGTGACGATAACAATGATCTCATCAATGATGTCATTTGAATTGTCAGCAGTGATGTCATCAATGATGTGCATGTTGCATGTCATAAATGATGGCAAATGTAAGGTCATAGGTAGTGCAACTAGTTACCTAAACATAACTGGTGAATGTCAGTGGTTTTTAGGTTATATTTTTTAAGCATTATTGAATTATTATGTTTTTTTTTTAAATACAGTAAGGGTGATAGCATTTTTTACTGATCACACGTGCACATCCACATAAAACGAAGTGTACTTCAGTCCTACGGCTTGTGAGCTAATACCTTTGTTTGCCAAGGTTTTTTTTAGCTTTCCATACATCTTTTTATACTTGTAGTCGTCTTTCTGTTTTTTTAGTATGTCGACAATAATTTAAAACTCAAAGCATCTTTTATTAGCACTAGTAAGAATCATAGTCTTTCGTGATGTGCGCTAAAATTCAAAAAGGGTTTCTATACCTATTCTAAGTCAATCCACCTGCTAAAAGCATCCCTATTAATTAATTGGATGCCATTTATTTCAAATATAGCAAGCATAAGGTCTCCATGTTTAAAATGTGTTTTCTTTACATTTTTATAGCTTACATTATTTTGTTGTAAATATAATCATCCCACGAACTTGCCAAGCCCAGACATATTGGTTTTGCTAATGTTGGTGTTTCTTGCTCTCTTATCGTGCCTGCCTCTCAAAATCAGAAGGGAAGTGCAATACAGAAACTGTGGTATTTTTAGATATCTCCCTCTTCTATATTCCTCAAAGCTATTCCAACATTGTCAGTGTTTCCCAGACCAATGCAGGAGAAGATAATACAGTCCAAGTTCTTCTTCTATCGTTTTTGCTTTTGTAGTCCTATTTATCCGATTACAAATTTAGCAATACAGGTACTGGAATGCAAAGGAAATACCTGGAAGGTATGAGCACTCAGGCATTACCTTTGGAAACCTTGAAGCTATGCATTGTGCATAGCAGCTTTTAAAAACAAGCATTGGCAAAGCCAATAGGTGTCACCTATGCAAGAGCTGTTGACTTTGCCAATGTGTTTTTGCCTTGTTATACACCAGTGTAACTGCTGTTCTGCATGGCCAAAAGTTAGTGGCATAGAGCATAGTAGCTTGGAGTGGAGTGTCGTAGAGTAGCGTAGAGTTGTTGAGAGGGGAATGGGGTAGAGTGATGTGCCATAATGGAGTAAAATGGCATAGAGCATTGGTTCTGCTCGACCTGTTGGCAGCCTTTGATATGGTCCATCATTATCTATTGATGGACCGTCTGTTGGCATGCGGGGTCCAAGGTAAAGAGTGGAAGCTCCTAAAATCATTTTTAACTGGGCGATCACAAATAATGGCGCTGGATGAATTTCATTCTTAACCTTTCTCCCGGCCTTGAGGAGTTCCACAGGGGTCTTCGCTCAGCCCCTTACTCTTTAATCTCTACGTCTCATCCCTTGCCTCACTGATCAGTTCTTTTGGTTTTAATCTGACTTCCTAAGCTGATGACACACAAATAGTCGTGGTGCTGTGGCCTGGTCAGGGAACTGAATTAGATGATCAGTTTCACGACTTTATGGAAGCTGTGGGGAAGTGGATGTCACAAAACTTGCTAAAATTAAATTCAGGCAAGAAAGAAGTCGTCCTTTTCGGGAATGATGCCAACTTTTGGACCCCCAACTTGAGGCCAATAGCAATGGGAACTGTTCCTACACCGTCAAGGAAAGTAAAAAACCTAGGTATTATGGTGATGACAAGCTTAATTTTGGCGATCAGATGAATGCAGTGTCATCCGCCACCTTCTACGTGCTTAGAATGATCAATAAAATTCTACTGACTGACTGCCAGCGGACAGTGGTCACGGCGCTTATCCTGTCTCGGCTTGATTATTGTATTTGACTCTATCTGAGTCTACAGGAACGCCTCATGAACAAACTCAAACTGCTGCAAAATGCGGCAGCGAAGCTGCTTTCAGGCACACCTAAATTTGAGTCCATCTCCAAGAAGCTTAAAAATCTTCACTGGCGGCCTGTCAGGATACGGGTGCACTTTAAAGCCCTTTGTACAGTTCTGGAGGCTCTCCAAGGCACAGGTCCAGATTATCTGAAACAGCATATACAATAGTACTGGCCTAAAAGAACCCTGCGTACTATGGAAGCCAAGCTGGTGATAGTACCACTTACAAAAAAAGCGTTTTGGGGTGGAAGAAACTTTATCGTGCGCGCTACAAAAGCCTGGAATGACCTTCCTTTTTTCCTGAGAAACACCACAGATCTCCTGACATTTAGGAAAGGACTTTGGGCCAGATGTAGGTAATCTCAATTTACCTATTCTTAAATACCGAATCATACCGATTCAGTATTTAAGAATAGGTAAATGGGATGTAGGAATGAATAGCAATTACCGAATCGGTAAATACCGATTCGGTAAAAGGGGGAAAACATTGAAGGGTGGCAGGTCGTCATTTTGACACCCTGTTGCACCCCTCAATTGTGTATAGGTGCACATGTTGCACACATACATGCCCTAAGGGCATGTATGTCTGCCACATCGCACTGTTGGAAAAGCAAATAAAATGCTTTTTCTAAGGTTTTTATTATTTATCACCAACTTGTAGTTGGTGGTAATAACAAATCCTTAACTGAGGAATGCACCAACTTGAGTGCTCCCTACATCCTGGAATCGGTATGTTAAGAATTCGGTATTTTACCGAATCCTTAAATTACCGATTCAGTAAAATACCGAATCCTAAAAAAATGCCTCCTACATCTAAAAAGCCCAATACCGGTCGGTAACGGCTGAAATTCGGTAATTTCGGCAGTTACCGACCGGTATTGGGCGACTTACATCTGGCCCTAAATATCTGGTTTTTTAACCTGTAATTGCTGTTTACCGTTCTTTACTCAGGGGATGATAACTAGCGCCAGGACACCTCCGGGTAACCGTTGTGCTCTGTAAGTTCATATAACATAACATAGAGTGGCATTGTGTGGAGTGAAGTGATTTATGTGATATGTGCTGACTCGAAGCTGCTGTCTGTGTGTGTGTGAGTGTTGAATTAAAGGAAAATTAAACCAAAATCTGGGGGGGAGGGTAATCTAAATAAGTGAAACTCAATACCTTCCAAGGCCATCTGGAGCAAGACCAAGGAACAAAATGAAAACCAGCCCACCTGCCGCTGACCAATGGAGACAAAAGAAGTGAGAATGATGAAGGCGTCAACCAATGGTAAATAATGGGTGGTCTCTAGGCCCTTTTTAGGTTTGTGTAAGATACAATAGATCTAGAAGAGACAGCACATGTGCGCTGCCTTAGGCAAGACTTTAATAGGCAAGTGAAATGTTCATCTAAATGGGCAGAAAGGACAAGAAGTCTGGTTTTAAAATATTAACATTTTCTCTCCAGCGGTTCATTAAAGATCTATCATGTTTTTGTGCTTCCAGAGCTGCCAATGGCAGCGTAAATTTAACACAGAATCTGCCACACCCGACTTTAAGTCCCTGGACCCGAATGTTAACACTAGAGGGCTTTTCTTAAGGTGGTGTCATACCCCACCACATGAAGATACGACCCTAGGTGGGCGTAGGGACACTTTCCCGGCATCACGCCCTCAACACAACAGCAGTATTAAAGCCTGCCTGGCTAAACAAACTCAAGCAGGGCTGCCATTGATTTACGGCTATGAACATGAGCATTGTGATATCATTCACCAATGAATGCCATGCAGGCAGAGATTCTTCTATGTACTAATATTAAAAAGTGATGTCATCTGCGGGGGTGTATTCAAAGAATCACATTTCATGAATCTTAACGACAGAAACAAGTTATGCCCTTTTATCCATGATGTCTGGTCCCTCTTCTAACTCTAGATAAATGATCAGGAATACCAATAATACAATTTGCAGGAAGAAAGATCTGCTCACTCTCCACTGCTGAGCATTAACATTACAAATTGTGGCATGCTGCAGCGTTGCCAAGAGCAGGAACTCGTCATTTTGTCTGAGCTAAAGATCTAAACTAATTTTGCTTGAGCAAAATGGAAGCAATAATTCTGGGACAATATTGTTACTTCATTTTAGAAGAAATGAACTAAGAATCCAGGCCAATTGAAGTCTGTTTCAATTATCTTATTTTCGACGTGATTTTAAAGAGGCCATGAGGAATACGCTTTAAAATAGCCTTGTTTGTATTTTGGTTTTGATCATATTTTGATTGCCACTGCACGGAGATCCATGGTTTAATACATGACCTAACCATAGTTTGATCGCCAATTTGACACGACACTGTGTTTTTTTTTCTAGAGTCTAATAGCTAGTTACGGAGTACGCGTTTGTGGCGGCGTATTAGTAATGCACTAACACTAGACTATAGGATCTATGCCCAACTATTACAATTGTTACTCATTTATAGAGCACTGAACCATAGAACCAATGTTATAGCTAGCCCTTTGGCCGACCATGGCGGTCGCTGAGTTTGCTGGCCCGCTTTGGCCGGAGTGAAGAACTGGTGGTGGAGGGTGCTGGCGAGATCTCATTATCTTTTGTCGCCCCGTGACGGCCGATTAAAGAGCGGGTGGCTGGTATCTGAGTGCCCATCCCTAGACTGCAAGTAAGAGTGGTGGGAGGGTGTCACCCCCAAAACTGTTGTTGCCCGGGTGACCCACCCCGCCCCTTGCTAGGCCACGGCAGCATAGAACAGAAATCCAGGATCGATGCAGCCAATTATGGCGAGAAGATGACAGTTAGCGGAGCCTGCTTTTAATTACACATAAGATATTTGAACATTCGACTGGAAAGGGTTATGGTTTAAAATATAAATTGATATTCTATACCATTTATACACATGGTCACCATTTAACATTCGCTAATGGGAGAACTGCTGCCCACATTGCACAGAGGCCCACATGCATCAAGCACTTTTTCATTCGCAAACGGTGCGATTCCTTAAAATCGGCCGTTTGCGAATGCAAAAGTGCTTTTTGGGATGCATGAAGCAATTTTAGAATTCGTAACAAGTTTGCGAATTCTAAAATTGCGGGTGCTTTTAAGAAGTCGCAGATGTGCAATTTCTTAAAAGCCATGCATCATTATTTTGAAAAGTGAAAATTCGCAAATAGGGTGCCAAATTTACCGAGTGGTTCAACCACTCGGTAAATTTGGAAAGAGTGTTTAAAATGTTGAAAATGCTTTTTTTTCAACATTCATGTTACGGACACACATGTCCTTAGGACATGTGTGTGTGCAACATGATGCGAAAAATACATTTCAGGTGTGCATGGGGGGGTCCTTTGGACCCCCCCCTGCACCCATGAAATTTTCTAAGTGCCACTCGCAATTTGCATTGACTCCTATGGGCCTTTTGGCCCATAGGAATCAATGGGAATTGCGAAAATTAACTTAAGAATTCGGTATTTCTTTGGGATTCGGTAAAAATTGCGATTTTTACCGAATCACAAAGAAATACCGAAAAAAATGATGCATAGCATTTTGCACTTCTTAATTTGCGATTCCTTATTTTTCGCAAATTAAGAAATGCAAAATGACACAATGATGCATGTGGGCCAGAAATCCTTCAGCATTTCTGGTGCTACCGCTCCTGGACCAGGGCGGGGTCTAGAGGGGCCAGGTACCACCATAAATATGCTTGCTCCCCCTCCCCAAATCCAACTGGCAGCTGACAGGGCTCAAAGGTCAAGGTCAAAAGATAATTTCCAACACAAAAGCTTACTTCATTTTAACACTTACTTCACTTTTGAATGTGTTCAAGCTAAAATTTAAGTTTGCACTGCATTGAGTAGAAAACCATTCCTTGATTTTCAAATAATAAGTGAAAAGACTCCTTCATCTACAAAAATTAGTGTGATATAGTGGCTAAACATAATTCTGCAGGATTCACTGTAATGCATGCATTAGTGAAATTCATTTTTTAATTTCCAATTCAGCTTTGCTTGAAGGGGGTCTATTTTTCTCTTTCTCTTGCTAGCAAAACGATTGTCACAGACTTACTAAGGCTCAGCACCGCCACAAAGCCATGCAAAATGGGACTTAGCAGTGCACAGTCTGCAAAGCAGATTTACTTTGCAGCACAAAAGGTATTTTACTCTGGAAAGGTAAACTTTTCTCAGTGCAAACTGCAGTTTGTGCTGCTTTGCACCAGGCCTGGGTGAAATTTGAATTATGCTCGAGTAATTGGAGTAATTACAGTCATTTCGTATTCCTCTTTTTACATGAAATTACCACATATTGGGCAAAATGTCACCCGTTTGCATAATTCTAAGTAATGTGGCACAACAATTCAACTACAGAAGCACAGGGACAATGTATTTAGCAATCATGAGCAGCTGCCCATGCTCTGTTGCATTAAGCTCCATTTTCTAAATGCAAAATGCATCGTTGGGTCGAATTGAGATGCAAAAGTGTGATTTGTGCTATGAAAATAGAGCTCAATACTAGGTTACTCTCCTCACGTAATTCCACCCCATCTTGCATAATTTTGCTTTAATGTCACATAATTACGCTACAACAAAATACACAAGTAATGTACACCCATATTTTGCATCAAGAGAACAACACATGTGTGGTACTTGGGTGTTGCAGGAAAAGCCCCTTGTTTTTTAATCCAAGATAACAAGGTAGGTTTTTACATAAAACACATAAAGCCTCCCTGAAGAATTTGTTTTTATTTTTACTAACATTTCACACATAGCATGTATGTTGCACAGTGCAGCACACATCAAAAGTGTGGAGTTTTATAAAAATTGTCTAGGCATAGGATTTTGAACTGGAAGGGAAAACTTCCTGCTTAAAAACATAAGCTATATATCACACAAGCACCTTTACATCATGACGCTAAGGTGGGTGCATTTATTATTTATTTATTTGTTAAGCTTATAAGGCGCATAGCTACCCAAGAAGGGTTTCCCGGCGCCAAGACGGAGCATTCAATATAGCAGGACCTTCCGTAGATGTTACTGATAAAACAACCAGGATTTGAGGCTTTTTAGGAAACGCGTATAGTTAGTTTCTTTACGGATGGAGGTAGGAAGAGTATTCCAGATGGAGGGGCCTAGATAGGAGAACGACCTCCCACCCATTCTTGAGAGTTTAAACCTGGGCACACAGAAGTTAGCCGCGGTTTGAGATTATAGATGACAAGCAGGTACATTGGGACGCACAAGTGCTCGAAGATATTTGGGAGCAGTACCAGCTTTTATCCTAAACATATAGCTCAGGGCTTTGAATTTAATGTGATTCTCCACCCTGAGCCAATGTAGGTCACATAGGTAACCAGAAATTCTGGAGGTCTTTGGAACCTTACAAAGCAGCCTTGCAGCAGAGTTCTGGATCAGCTGCAGGTTACGTACCACGGGCTTATTTGACCCAAGATAGAGAATGTTGCCGTAGTCAAGTCTTGATGTCATAAGAGCATTGACTACAGTCTTTTGGGTGGAAACAGGCAACATCCATAACATTTTCTTGAGCCATTTTAAAATGGTAAAACATAGAGCAGCCACTTTACCAGTTTTTTGATTTATAGACAGTGTACTGTCTACAATGACACCCAGTTTACGAACATGGCTGGTCGGTACAGGGAGATTGCCCATTTGACTAGGCCAGTGGGAGGACTTCCAGAGATCTTTATGTTGTCCTAAGATAAGAACCTCCATCTTGTCGCCATTTAGTTTTAACTGGTTGTTGGTCATCCAGTTAAAAATATCGGTAAGGCCCTGTTTGAGGTGGGAAGGAGCTAATGGACTGGATTCAGAGAGGGAAAAGATGATTTGGGAATCATCTGCATAGGTCATTAGTGTGAGTCCAGCTTGGTCTGCTATATCTGCTAAAGGTTCAACATACAAGTTGAATAGCAGTGGGTTAAGAATTGAACCCTGGGGTACTCCATGAGGTGGGGTAAAGATCTTAGAGCAAGCTAAAGCTGACATGATTTGGAAAGTGCGATTTTCTAGAAAGGAACAAATCCATACAAATTCTGCCCCACGAATACCAGTGTTTTTCAGTGTATTTATCAGCCTTTTGTGCGAGATGGTATCAAAGGCTGCACTAATGTCTAATAATATGAGTGCAACTGTTTGGCCTTCATCAAGAAGCTTGCGGATCTTTTCGGTAACTCCCAGTAATGCTGTTTCCTTGGAGTAACCGGCCCGAAAGCCTGATTGAGAAGGATGAAGAGAATTATTGATTTCAGTGAAATGTATTAAAAGTGAGTGGAAATGTCTTTCTAGAATTTTTGAAAAGACTGGTAAGAGAGAAATGGGTCTATAATTGGATGGTACATCAGGATCGGCCATTATTTATTTTAGTAGGGGAGTCACCATTGCATGTTTCCAGAGAGCAGGTACAGTAGATTGTAAAATCGAAGTATTAAGAGTATTGAGAATCACCTCCAGATGAGAATTTTCAAGTTGTTTCAGGATATTAATAGGAACTGGATCCATTGGTAATCCCGATTTGATACTTTAAAGGATAGTCTTAAAGTCATCCATAGTAATGGGACGCCAACAGTCTTAGGTGCCCATGGAGGCGGGAAGAGTTACAGTGTCCTCTTGACTCATGGATGTGGTGGTGTCAGGATTTGAGCTATTCATTTCCAGGATTAAATGATCAATTTTCCCTGTGAAAAATTGAGCGATATTGTCGCACTGTAGCTCATTAAGAGGCCGTGGAGTATCTGTTTGGGAACCTGCCATTTCTTTGACCATATTAAACAGAGTTCTAGAACGGTTGGTACATAAGAGGCTTTCATTTTTATACAGGAAGTATGATAGTTATTTCTAGCTTTAGTATATATAGTTTTTTTCTCAGGTGAATAGTGTTTGCACCATTGCCTCTCTAGTGCTTTGCAATTTGTCTTTTCAATTTTAAGTAAGTCATTATACCATGGGGAAGGGGGTCGATGATTACTGAATTGTATATGAGGTGTAGGCAGACATGAATCAACGGCTTCAGAAAGCCAGGTTTGAGTAGTCTTAGCTGCAATTTCCATTTCTAGGCCATTTGGGGGAGAATTGCCACAGAGAGCTTTATTTAAAGCCGAAAGGTCCAGTTTTTTCCAATTCTTCCTTGAAGTAATCTGGGAGGAGAGAGGAACAGCAATTGGGACTGGTAGTTCAAGAGTGAATTTAGATAAAAAATGGTCTGACCAGAATATAGGAATTGCAGGATAACATACCAACTCGGATAGACTCGAAAAAATAGGATCTAGTAAATGTCCCGCTTTGTGAGTGGGGCCAGAATTAAGAAGTTTAATATTCAGGGCTGCAAGGTCATCTATCAGGTTGTTGCAAATATTGTTGGAAAGGTCTTCTAGATGACGATTAAAATCCCCAATTAGAGAGAAATTTTTGGAACAAAGATAAAGCGGGGTAATGTAGTTGGCGAGGGTGGTAGCCCACTGAGCTGGATTTCCTGGAGGCCAATAGATCAGCATGCCTGATAAAGTGAATTTAGGGGTCAAGGTTAGTTTAAAGGCGGCTGCTTCACAATCTGGGATGTTCAAGGGGTCGAAACTACATTTCAAGTGGTTTTTAAAAATAATGGCAATACCACCTCCTGTTTTCAGTGCTCTATCTCTCCGCATAATGGCCTAGTTAGTGGGAAGAGCTGTCGCTATATCAGGGCCGGCACTGTCGTGTAGCCACGTTTCAGTCAGAAAGAGAGCATCTGGCTGTTCTTCCCATAGAAGGGGAAAGATGTCCAATTTATGTTTGGGCAGTGAGCGACAGTTTAAGCTAAAGAACTGAAAGTTATCAGCGGCAGGGACAGTATACGGGGCATTCAGATCTAGCTGGAGTAAGGCCCTGAACTCCAAATGGTGCCCCTCAGGTCCTGGATCCTGAGTGTGGCCTCAGTCGATCTGAATTGAAGTTTTTGTGCTCCTTGCAAAGGGGCCCATTGGCATCAAAACCTCTCAACCATGACCCTTGGCGCTACAGCATCGACCGTTCACGAGGAGCACCATCATGAATTTCCATCACACCCACCCACACCTACAAAAAGGATCTTTGCTCTGCAACAGTGACCATCCATGATGCCCGGCCTGCTGTTTGAGCTGTAATGACAACCATCTATAATGCTTACCTCCTCCTTGCGGTCGCCTCCACCACTAAGGGCCCTCTTCACACTGGACTGAAAAGGTAAATTTTCAGCAGGGCTAGCCAGGTCCCTGTATCCGACCTGCGCTCCATTGTGGTTGGCTTAAACTTGTGACTTTCTCCTGGTCTCACATGACCAGATAGCTGCGAGTGGCGCTTTGGGCTTTGTAGAGCTATTTTCTCTGAAATCTTTAAAATTGCATATCTCTGGTTCTACTCACTGGATTTGTTTTTGTGTTAGTTTTTCAAAATTTACATGGGATTTTTCTTTTATTGTGTTTTCCCTTTATTAATATTTGAAGTGCTGCATAAATACTTAACGCATGCCTCTAAGTTATGCCTGACTGCTCTATGTCAATCTACCAGAGGGTTAAGCACAGGTTAATTTGGGGTTTGCTTGTGCCTCACTCTGACAATGATTGTAGTTGCTGCTTGAGTAGGGTATTACACCCCCCAACCACTAACCCAATTTCTAACAGTAATGTATTTAACCTGAAGGCCTACATGAATTCCTTAAATATATATCTATTTGTTCAATTTCCAAGAAAATTGTTTGTGACTTGCCACAACTTGTAGACTTTAGAAAGTATGGCGCACTTCGAAGTATCAATATATTTGAATTCAAACTATCTTCTTTCAGTATGACATTGCATCATCTTCTGAAGCCACTTTAAAGCCTCTTTAATCCTTATCCTTCTTCACGTGTTAGCTGCATTTAATATGACTGATCATTCAATTCTATTATCAACATCAATTTCCTCCGACTTCTCCAGCTGATCCTACTCTGCATCCCAGCCTGGGCTGTCAGCTCCTTCGCTTGATCTAAGTAGAGTGTCCACAAAAACTCAGTTTTTGTGCATCTCATCTTCTACATCTATACCACCTCTCGTGTAGATATCAACTCCCACCCCTGTTATTTTTAGGACAATGTTTCTCACCTTTCTAATTCTAGCCATTCTTTCTGTTATCAATTCTATGACTACATTGGCAACTGACGTTTCTCAAGCCAGTCTTGGATCACTTTCCAGTCTTTGCACCGTCATTCTACTAATATTCCATTCATTCCTTCGCACAACTTTGCACCCTTATATCCTCAGCATACAATTTATAGGTTATATTTGACCCATTTCTCTCCTTTTCTCCTTCTAGCTCTGCATCTGTCCAACATGTAATCTCCAGTTGTATCTATCAAACTCATCTACCCTCACCTTTCAATATGCTACAATTCACTTCTTTATGCTTTTTGTTTCACATGGATTATTGAGAAACTACTCTCTTTAGTGAAAGTGTCAGCATTTGGACTCCACTTGGGCCTGCTGTCAACTCTTTCATCTGCCTTCTTTCACAATGTTATATTACAACCCTCATACCTCATTCTCATTAAGCTATTCACTGGTTCCCTTTATTTTCTTAACAGTTTTCAGTGTATGTGTATTAAGTGCATTTGCCCAACTAACTTGCCCCTCTCATTTGTGTCTCTTCTTCTCCTTCTCTCTTTGCTCATTTGCTTGCACTCACATTGTTCACCCTCTTGTATGTCTTCCAACTACAGGGCCTTGTATGGCAAGGTCTCCAAACATTGGAATTTCTCTCAATAACACTAAGTGACATCACCACCTTCGACTCATTCCACACAACCCTTTAGAACACACTCTTGAAACTGGGGAAGGAAATGGGTAGGTAAGTAGGGATGTCTACTGCAAGCTCCCCCTGTCCTATAGAAAGGAATTGGAGTGGGACCGGGGGCCAAAGGTCAAAGTCAGGCTTTTCATGCAGCTTCATCCTCAATTTCACAGATCGGAATTTCTGTTTGGTAAAATAGGGCCCAGTGCTTCGACCAAAGGGATAATCTGAGTGTGGGAACACTAGTCCAGCCATTATCGGTGGAATGGTATCTCATCCAGGAAAACTGCCCTGTCCAACACATAATCCAGTCCTACATGTCAGTTAGAAGCATTACATGTACCACATCCCAAACAAAGCAGGAAGAAAATGCTGCAATCACCCTTCTTTATCAGAAGTATTTCAGAAGACTAACAAAGCATGTTTAGAGATATTATGAGACATTAATCTGTAAGGCTGATAGGGCCTCATCTAGAGAAAGAAGTACTACTTCATATCTCCGAAAGGCCTCACTATGATGCCTAACTGGCATCACAACTTGTAAAATAAGGCAAGACCCCTGTTAAATGTTTCAAAAGAAACGAAAAACTAAATTCAATGCTATAAAAAAGTAATAGAAAAACTGTTTCTGATAGCCTGCTCCATTAATTATCACTGCTTTGGCTCACTCATAGATCATAGCAATCGATCCACTCCAATAAAGTGCAAATCGAGGCTTTTCTATCCGGTGAGTAATCTTCAGGTGATTATAGGAAGAGGGGCATTTCTGGAGCATGAGACACCAGGAAGGTGAATGGGAGATCCCGCCGCTGCCAGCTGGCCTCCCTCTGCTCGAGAGTTGCCACCGTCAGCCCACTTCCTAAAGCTTTTCGCATTAAGTGCGACAGCGATCAAATCTTAACTCATGAATGCATAACTTATATCTGCTTCACACATCTAGCAGCATCATTATTATGGATGAGGATAGGCAAAAATGACAAGCTCAGCATGCATAATTTAGAGAACCATTCAGTAACCTACTTATCAGTGTTACAAAAGAGGCGTGTCAGAGCTATCTATGATCAAGCTATGCAATGCAATTCTTTTCACCATCAGCTCTATAGAATTCTTTTGTGACTCCTTAACCAGTTGCATCACACAGGTCTCTGCAGCCCCCGTGGTGCGGGGGGGCACCAATCTCCAGGGGGCCCCCTCAGAACAATACTCAGGCTGGAGAGCTCCTGATTGAGTTCGGACGTCGCCCCTCTACGTACCTTGCAGGGGGACCCCCTCAAGTTTTGTTACGCCAGTGGCCTTAACTCCATAAATGGGAGCAACTATCCCTAGAGGCCTGGTTGCAAGTGGTCCTTAAACCGCTTCAGCGCGGCGCAAATTCCTGCGCTGTGCTGAACGTTCCATTGGGCTTATGGAACCATGACGGAACAGTTCCGTCATGAGCACAGACCAACCGATGCTCATGGCGGAACCGTTCCGTCATGAGCATGGAAGGGGTTAAACTGCGGTCTTTGTGCGATTGCAGATACAAGTGGTACAGTGTTCATCTCACCACGTAATCACCAAGTGGGAAATTGCTCGCAATCTCATTACATTTCGGCAGGTCAGACAGGCTGAAAGTTAACAAGGGGAAAAGGCCCGGTATTTACCAGGACATGCAGATTTTGTTGCAGTAAGCGCCAAAATGCACATGTAGGTCCGCAAAAACTCAAAATAAGAGATAATTATTGTATCTAATACATTTTGAACTACTCAGGGTTGGATTCTTATTGGATGAGACAATCATCACATCCAATCAGGCCCTACATGTATGAGGCATCCATTCATTCTGAAATTCCCAAAGTTTGGTAAAACAGATCAGATACCTGTTGTAATTGTTGCGAATCAGGTCATATGTTACATATTCGTAGAGCAATAGAAACTAAAAAGATCTGTTGCTCCAGGCTTCACTTTACAGGGAAACTAAAAGAAAAGAGGTGCCAAGTTTCATCAGTTCATATGTGACACCTTTAACCCCTGCTAGCCTTTCAGCCAAAAGGATGTTGCTTAGTTGAAACCATGGCTCCCCAGTTCACATGACAAATATGTGGTTTAAGGTCCTAATTGTGTTGTACTGTTTTCTTTACACATTTGTGTGTGCATAGGACTTGTTGTATATAAGGTCCTAACTTGCCAAGTGTTGCTGTCGTGCAGCCTGGGACTGGCTTGCTATGTCAGATGTAACATGAGAGCAGCGTGTCACCTCTAAATGAGGGTAATGGCAGGGCCGGACTGGGAACAGAAACCGGCCCTGGCACACTGTCAGCCAGCCCCCCCTGGGTGAGGGGTAGTGCAGCAAAGCAGTGTGCGAGGGCCGGTTTCGGCCGATTTTGTTACTGGGGGCCGATATTGCCGACCCCCGGTAACAAAAAAACGGCCCCCCAGGAGTCCAAAATCGGCCCCCACCCTAGCGGCCCACCGGGGAAATGCCCGGTGCCCGCTATGGCCAGTCCGGCCCTGGGTAATGGTAATACAAAGGTTGAGACTTTTTGAAGGTAACAGTGGTGGCTCCTCCGCTAAGGCGGAGAAGCGGTGCCCCACTGTGCAAAAAGGAAAAAACAAATTACAATAACGTATTGTTAGTGGAATTTTATTTTTGCAATTGCATGCAGTCAGTGGCCTGTGTGGAGCGGGGTGGGACTGGCCAGAGCACGGGAGGAATGGTTTGCATTTCCAAAGTGCCCATGAACTCTGGCCGACCAAACAGTTCATGCGCACTTTGTATGTTCCTACCAGACTGCATTACACAGCATGGTGAGGAACATGCACATGCTCCCTGTTCCCGTCTGAGCGCTGATCCATCAGCACTCAGACTAATCACAATGCTGCATTGTAGCGTTATGATTGGCTCAGGGGTGTCTGTGTGCAGGGTGCCTCTTGCTGCCAACTGGACTGAAGAAAAGGAAGAGGACACAGGTGAGGTGGAGGCCAGCCGGCCGGCCGGCCGGCCGGCCGGCTGCCATTCTACAGTAAGTGTTTTTTGAAGGTTTTTTTGTTAATCAATCACCCCGTCCGGTAGCAGCCGCTACTGGAAGGTAACTCAAAACTCTTTTTTGCCTTTGCTTGAAATCTGCTTGAAGTCTATTAAAGAAGTCCTATTTAGAGTGCAATCTTCTAAAAAAAAGCCAAAAAAACAGAGGCCCTGATTAGAATACCTCAGCGAATTATCAGTGCAAATTGACACCCACCAATCATCGTTCCTGCTGAAGGCAGCAAGAAATAATCTAAATGAGGTTCGGCATTGCGTCCCCTGTAGAATGGGAGATTATTCACAATGTTGTATGATTTCACCACTTACTGTGGTGCACAAACCGTACTTGTACGCTATTTGCACCAACAATTTGTTGAAGATCGTGGAGTAAACTCCAGCTGTGGTGCAATATTCTCAGGGTTGGACTGGCCATAGTGGGCATTGGGCATTTGCCTTGGAGACTGGAAGGGTGGGGTCCAGTTTTGGAGTGTTGGAGACCAGTTTTGTTACTGGGGGCTGGTTTTGCAGCGATGGTTGAATAACGGCCCCCAGTAACAAAAGCAGCAGTGGTTTTGTTAAGCAGCAGTGCTTTATGCACTGCTTCACGCTTGAACCCTCACCGTGGTTGGGGGCCTGTCAGACAACATTGTCAGTGGTACTTTGGGTTCGCAGTTTGGCTCTGAATATGCTTCTGATTTGTAATCCGAGGCTCATAAGGAAGATTGTGTCTAAAGCATTATTTGCAACCAAATGTTCTCAGGGCCCAAGAAGACAATATGCAACAAGTCCTATGCACACACATTTACAAAATAGCACCTAGCAATAACCGGATCACTGAAGGTAATCTGTTGGCAAATCATGTGAATTATGCCTGTGTTTAATAATTAATTGTTCTGCTGCATGGTGAAAAAGGTTTTTCCTTTTTTGTAAATTCCTTAAAATACATGTACAAATTTCCGCTCCATCTCGAAGTTTAAATAGAAGAAACATGTTGAAGTTTTCTAAAGATGTCTTCCCACATGTGCCTCAATTTTCTATGCATGGAAATTATTGTGAATGTTTATTTTCTAGTTCCATACACAGAAATATGTTTCTTTGAATTATCATTCTTTCACTATTGTTTCTGAATGCCGCATTCTTACTTTCCTTTTAAGTTCAAGAAAATTTTTATTTGATATTAATAAGAGAGAAAACCAGGTGTCAAAACAAAGTACAATGTGATATCAAGGGAAAAACTCTACGCAGAAGAATACAATCATACAAATAGAAGCAGTATAATAAAAGAAAGAAATCTAGGTATAAGATAAGAGAGAGGGAGAAGGCACAGAGAAAGCATGTTAAGCATAAAATATGAAAAACATGAGAACATTGGAAAGCATTAAAACAAAATGGTACGGTGGAGGATAAGTGGAATGTATCGAGCGGTTAAGGAGGTTTAGGAACTTCCTGTTGTGGAGGCGGGGGGTGAAACAAGCGTTTACTACATGAGTCCAGATAAAGTGTAACGGGAGTCCATAAGTCCATGCGTTTAATAGCCATACATGCCGGGAAAACATGAGCAGTATCGAGTCTATGGTTATGGCACACATTAAACCACCACGCTTTGAAGGAAATTTTTGAAAAGTCTTTCCAGTTGGCCGTTATTTGTTGGAAGGCAGCGGCAAGTAATAGGTCAACAATCTGAGGTTTCAGATCGACATCATCCCAGCAGGGGGAGAGGCTACCCATAAAAACATGTGTGTGGGAAAAAGGGATAGAAGTGTGGAAAATTAAATTAATTTGAGCCCAGACCTGTAGCCAAAAATTACAAACATGAGTGCATAAAAATAACATATGAAATAAATTAGCTTGTGGTGACGAACAAGACCAGCATGTGTGGGGAGTATTAGGGAAGCGTTTGTGAAGGTCAGAGGGTGTAAAGAGGAGTCTATTGTAAATAAAAAACAAAGTCTGAGTGAGGGTTGCTGCTCTGGAAGATTTGCGGAGTTTAATCCAGATTTTGTCCCAGAAGGAAACCGACCAAGAGATAGACAAATCATGCTCCCAGGACTCTTCCACTTTAGATTTAGGTCTAGGAGGTTCACTAGCGTGGAGGTATTTATAAATAGCAGCAGATTTTGGTGTAGTGCGTAAGAAGGAATGAAGTGAGGAAGTGGGAGTGGATGAAGCAGGGGGAGGACCAGACTGGGAGAGGTCATTGTATTTCGCTAGGACTGTGTCTTTAAGTAATTGGTATTTGCGTGCGAAGGAAGTGGGTAGTTCATAAAGGGAGCGAAGGGTGTCAAAAGATAAGAAAGAGGATTGGGAAAAAAGTTGAGAGATCCACTGAAGACCTCTAGCATTCTTACTTTCCTAAAAACAACAAGTGAACTTGAGTGGAGAGTTTGAGACACATACTTTTATATCAATCAATCAATCAAGAAGTATTTTATTCGATTTAAACCCTGTAAATCATAAAAGTAGATAAAAACAAACTATTCACAATAAAAACAGTCTTAAAATATCACCAAACATGTCATCTCTCCGAATGAAAAACCCCAGCTACAAACCTTGATACATAAAAGCATTCCATAACATTAGATAACAATTTCAAATAGAACAAAGCTGCCAAACTTGATTGAAATCCTTATTTATAGAAAAAAGGACGGATATACTTCTGTCATTAAGATACATACTTGTTGCATATAAAAACTATGTGTAAAGTGTCGATTGCACTGGCCATATTACAAGAACAGATTCGCAGTTCAGAGGGTATATGCCATCCTACTAACAATTGGGGAAACAAATTCAAGCGAAAGTAAGATAGCAGACGTCTGTGAAAAACTGGCATATCAAAAGTCAGATACATTTCTATATAATTCATAGATTTAAGCATAACGTAGTGTGGCCCAGATTTCTTAGCCAACATACTACTGTATCTTGATTCACGTGCTTTAATATGAAACGCCTCCCTAAATCGAGTCACATCTAGCTTAGAGATTTGCTCAGGGTTCGAGAACAATTGTGGAATACCCATTTCATCTAAGGTACTTTTGACATAATCAATCCGTGGAATATGACGACCATATTCCAATGTCAAACAATCTTTCAAGATCAATCTGTTTAGGTCCAGTTCATTTTTAGCCAAACATTCATCCATAAAAATATGTGGCAAACTTTAATAAGACTCAAAATAAAATCTGCCCCTAATTTTGCATGGACTATCTCCATTGAAGCACTCTGTGGCAACCTCAGGAGCTTTCTCAAAAATGTATTTTCAGCTACCTGCATAATGTGACATTGGTTATATACCCAAACATCTGACCCAAAGGAAACTGATGAGACACCGTTTGCTGTATAAAGATCTAAAATAAATTTTATATGAACATGGCCCAGACGTCTTGCAAAGACCTCAATACTATGAGCAACCCTATGAAAGGACTGACCTAGGTTCTCAATAGAGGGTTCCAGTTCGATTTGCAATACAAGCAAATATCCAGGTAACAACATTGATTAGTATTATCTATAATATGGCTGTCAATCCTAAAGTTTTTTTTTAACATGTTTAGGGCGTATCACCATAACATAAGCTTTTTGAGACGTTTGTTTTTAAGCCTAAATTGCCCATGAAAACATAAAAACAATATATTAAGAGTTGCAGGCCATTTTCTGCATGTGCCATTAATAAAGTACCATCCTCATACAGCAAGGCTGTAATCGGCCTGTGTTTACCCATGGATGTACGTCATTACCACGCACACTTTTACAACGCGTTCCATTACAACGCGGTTGTAACAACGCAAGTCATTACAACGACTTGCGTTGGGGGGCGCAAATTAAAAAAATATAATTTACTATTCCAACACCAGTCCCCGTGGATAGTAGGAAAGGTGTTGGGATAGTAAATTAAATGATTTACTATCCTTGAGCGCCCCCCAGCGCAATTCGTTGTAACAACTTTCGTTGTTATGACCGCATCGTAATGGTACGGCGTTGTAACGGTTGCGTTGTAAACGTTGCATACCTTTACCCATGGGACAGCTTAACATTTTCCCACTAACAATCACTGTAACTGAATAATGTACAATATAAAAAGGGTAGGGGCTACAATACATTAGTGGTGAAATCCCAGACCAATGCTATAGTGCTCCGGGCATTCTCCCAAGGGACCATATCAGACTGGATCGTCACCTGAGCATCCACTAACGAAATAGGTCAGAAGCAGGTTGGGTCCGTGTAGTTACCTTTCCTAATTATCGACACAGTAACCGATTTTTACCAGGACAGGGGAATATTACCTCTTATGGCAGCATTGCAATGCTGTGCTACTCCAGGAGCTACATACATACATGCATACATATCTCTGTACAACCATCGAAAAGGTCCCCTGGTACTCTTTCCAGGCCCAGCGCTTTACCAGATGCCAGAGCCTCAAAAGCCTCTTCAACTTACTGAATTTCGAAAAATAGTTCCTCCCTATCGGTGTATTCTTATTGTATCATTTCCAAGTTATGGACCTCAAATGGCCTGGGTGCAAAAATCAGAAACATAGCTTTGATTTCTATGCCTCAATATCTAGTCCAAAATCACTCTTGTTTTTCAATGTTCTACAGATTCATAATTGTGCCTGGAACAACACAGACCTCCATCTGAGTTCCGACAAAGACTGCAAGGCAATACCACCTGGGGAATTGATGATACTTTAACCTGCGTTTTTTTCCAAGAAGCAATATTACCAATATTGAGTTTCAGAGGCCAAAGGGGGGATAACCTGCAGAATTTGTGTTCGATTACTGCACATTTTCGTAGTTTTCAAACTCTTTTCCTTATGCAAATATTTCAAGGTAACACCACGAAACATGTGCATAACAAGAACACTTTGTGGCCAAAAATGGCAGTACATCTAGGGATACACCATTGGGCACAAACAGAGTTTGTCCGTGTATTTATTTCTTCACAGCTAATGATGAAGGGCAATGCGGGAAATTCATAAGCTCTTCCACCGTCAGATCCGCTCTCTAGAAAGAATGTATGGATTTGTTCTTAATATCCGATTCATAAAACCTGAAACACCCAGAAATAACACATGTACTTGGGATTCACACGTGCATTGTGTCTATTTTCTCATACAATGGAGGAAGGTCGCAGTGAACATGGAGTAGCGTCTTGATCTGTAGAGATGCTTTGAATAACAAATGAAATAATTGGTTAAAAATGGAATATCATTTGATGCTGATACTTAGTAGTTGTGAGTCCCCTTTTCTGTAAATATATCTCATACAACAGAAATGGCATGGTGGTAGTGGCCCATACCCTCTTGAGTTTTGCACTTTGCTGATTATGTTTAGTGTAATGACAAGATGCCGTCTGCCTGAATGTACTGTTAATATGAGAGCAGAGATAAATGTATTATTTACTAGGGGCTCTTGCACGTGCTTGGTTAATCCTGACAACAAAGATGGATTGTCAGGACGGCCAACTTTATTTAGGGATTCAAGTGTAGTGTGGGGTAGGGAGCACCAAGACACATAATGAGCAGATGTATTTTTACCATTTTACAAATTGTTTAGTGTCACAACCTAGTCTTCAACTCGTCAGCAGTTATCGGTGCATATGTTTACATAGTTAAAAATTATTAATTGTCCTATGTACTAACCAACTTAACTTTAGTGTTGATTAACAAGTGAGTCAGCAAGCTGTCTACTGATTTCAAGATACTCATGCCCATTTACAATCACACATGATAAGTTGACATAAACCCCCTAGCTAGACTGACACACACCACTGTAACTTAACAACCCCAGGCAACAGAGGAATCTAGCTGAAATGTATCAAATGCCACAAACAAGTAGCAACCAAGGGAGCAGCTTTGCTTAAAGAACAAATCGGTGCTCAGAATTGGGTCATCATTCAGAGAAAACATTGAAAAAATGTGGCAGACTTACCCACATCACCATTCTTTCATTAATCGGTACTTACCTAAAAAAAAAGGAAAACAAGAGATTGTTATAACCAGTTAATTATACATGATTACCTTCAAACTACAGTGAGTGTAGCAGTTTAGTTTCGGGCCAAACGTTCCCATTATCAAAGTAAAAAGCATATTTTTGATCCATTGATCATCATGTAGAGAGAGCGTTCCATTTTCGTTTTTAATAATGCCTTTTCAGTGTTTTTCAGCACCAGTCTATAATGCTACAAACACACCTATCAGAGTCCTAGTCTAGGTAAAGAGAAAATATTTTATATTTCACCAATTCTTTAATGTGATGTTTGTAAATGTTTAAACAAAGCATATGAACACTGCAATCATCATTAGCCAACTTTAAAAGGCACAATTCCACAAATATCATCAATCTCAGAAGTCTCATTTAGTAACCACATTAATGCAAAATTTCAACGAGATAAAAGATAAACAATTGATTGTCTTTGAGACCCTAAATAGAGTGTAAAACCCTTCTTCAGTAATTGGCTTTTGTACCACAATCTTCTCAATCGTCCATCACAGCTAATTTGAAAAATATCTGATCCTCAGTGTATTCATCTGCAATTGTTAAACTATGCTGTAATGGAATTTTATGGAACTCCCTCGCTTCAACATATCATAATGATAATATATGTTGTGGTGGATCAATCACAAGCCTGTAAATAAGAATTGTTGGGTGTGCACTGGAGTCTTGAACCATGCATCATCAACACTCATAAACAGTAGATCCCCAATTATGAAAACTTTGTAAGTATGACGTGTATCCAGTGGCAGTTCAGCAAATAGCTACAATTGCATATCCCTACTGCTAGATGGAAACACTTTAAACTACTCTGAGAGATTTTTAACCAAACAAGCCAGATCAGCTGATCTGAAATAAGCTGCTATTACGTGGGGGTGTGGCAGCTTTAATTAGTTTGCGTGGAACTTCCCCAGTACAAAGTATTTCCTTCAAACCCAAATGCTCCAGTGTGCAGTTCAGGTTTCCCGCGTTCCCACTACACACTACACCAACATACCTTGCTAAAGTAACTCATCCCGATGAACTTCAACAGGACAAACAGGACACACCTGTCACCTGACATTGTGCGACCTCATGCTGCTTTGACTGTTCCATTCTTATTGTGTTATATGGAATTGTGCTTCAAATCCCCAAAACCTATTTCATACACGACACTTCCCTCAGGTTTATCAAAGTTGTAAAGGAACTCTATAAACCACACTGTGGCTCCATATATACGAAAAGGTCTTGCTTTGGCCCTAAATGTGCCAGGAATCTGCCATTTGCTATCAACTGGTGCTCACTAGGACCCTGTGGGATCCTGCCTTTAGACCCAGGTATATCAGAACAGTTTTCAGCACATTGCAATCTGTGTGCGACACATCGGAACAGTGCTGGTTTCCACTCCTCCATCCTGTTGCATTAAGGTCCATGTAGTTCTTTCTGTCATCTAACCCTGCTTAACTCATGTTCTGGAGGTGCAGCTCTTTTCAGCATCGCGGTTTCTGGTTTTGGTATACTGAGCAATAAATATAAGATTTCTGGGCTTTTCTGTCTCTGCTCTGATACATATTCTTTTCCTGGATTGCCTGTTTCTTTTCCTGTGCCTTCTAGCTTCTTCAGTCTTTTCTTCTGGTGGATCTCTGATCCCCAGCACCTGGTTATTACTCACACCTGTTCCTCTACCTGCATCTATGCTTCTCCTCTGAATTGCAACTATTTCTGCCATGAGAACATTTTTCATGGTCTTCACAAAAGGGTTTACTGCAGACATTCTGTGTGAAACTGGACTGTCTTCCTATTTTGCTATAATATTTGCTACGAGTTTTTATGTGCCTTGGGCATTTTTTATTACTAATTTAGCCAGTACCTCTACAGCTTCTCTGTTCCTGTTACCTGGTACTACATCCCTTGTTTCTATTTGCTGATACATTTTCCTGCATCCCAGTGCTTCTGGTTTTGTTTGCCTATTTTCTGTCCTGTGATTGTTAGTGTGCAGATTCCTGAAGCTATTTGTGTTCTGTGGTCTTCATAATTCTAGTCTTGTTCTTGTTCCTTAAAATACAAGCATTCTATATTTGAATTCTATTTCTGTGTTTAGGTCCTTTTGCTCTGTAACCCTTTGTTTCCTATTGTAATTATGTTGAAATCTAAATTATTGTTACCAGAGGGTGACAATGAATTTTGATTTTTGCTGACTCTTGGATGGAAAATATATCCACATTCTTCTTTCAGATTAATCTCTCTTAGCCTTATTGTTAGATCTTTTTCCATTACAGATCAATCAGTTTACATGGAACATACAAACTATAATTTATTATAGTTTTTCTACTGTTCCTCTGCTTTGTACTGTTTGATTGCCCTTCAATTCTTTATTATATTGCATCTGCATGTCATTCTAGTTTTGCCATTTGCAGGTATTACCCTGTTCACTTCCAGAGTTCTGAGACAAGTCCTCTCCAGTCTTAAGCTTCTATACTAGTCTTCTACTTTCAAGTTTTCAGGTACTCTCTTGTTTATGCTAAACCTATGTTAAATACCCTTCTCCCTGCAGACAGCAAGCTCTCCTTGTTAATACAGCTATTGCCATCTTATACGGTGTCCTGATAATTTCTAAATATAAGCATAGAAAATTCCCCTTACACTAAGGAAAATGTACATACTTCCCTCTAAAGATTTACGAGTTCATATTTTAGATCTTGCCTGCAGACAGCTCTTAGCTTTCAGTTGGTGAAGCCCTACACCAGACAACACCAAAACTAACAGTGGGCTTTGCGTTAGCCCACTGCTCACCATGGGATGGCTTTTCCACCCTCTCATTTGTGTGCTTCTGGTTTGATGGTTTTCTTTCCTCTTGTAATTGTCCCTCCCATGGAGCATAGCTTATTTACCATCCTTTTGATTGGATGACTTGTATCCGTCCACTACATTATTCTTTCAGTAGTACATTCAAGTGTATGTGTTTTCTTGTTTTCTCCCTTGTGTTCTACTTCACCACAGAAGCATCCCCGCACTCAAGATGTTGACCCCGTTCCTGTTCATCATGTGTTTCTCCTAACCCTCCCTTTCATACATCCACCATGGCGCTCACCTTTTCTTCCCATGCTCATCTGTTTCCCTCCTGCCCTTGTCTGTCCCATCCCTGTTTCTTTTTTTTCTTCAATTCCACCAGCTGCTCCCGCGGCTCACTCTACCCCCTGCCCATTCCACCATTCCTTAAGCTGCCCATTCTCAATTTTTTTTTAGGTACCAGCCTTTGCAATTTGCTGCCAGGTCACTCCTTTCAACAAACAATGCACCTTGTTCACTATTTATGTTTTTAATTACAAGTCCAAGGTAGATGTAAGCCATCTTAGAACAGTAAATAAAAGCAAAAAACATAACTCAAGACACATGATACATGTGAGTGCAGGTGCGGTGATCATTTTGCAAGCATAACTGGTGGTGCTGGGGCTGCTCTAGCGTGAAGATGCATACGTGCATAGCAGTGATGACGAATGTGTCTATGTGCAGTTCTGTGTTCTTTTTTCTTTTTTTACACTGTTGAATAGCATCAGCAAAAAGTATTGGCAAATTCAATGGATCTGCACTAGCAGTCAAAAGATGGGAGCTATTGGTATTGCAAATTATTGTTTTCTTAAAGAATTGGCAGCCAAGTTACCGTGGCTATTTATACTCAAAGCCTTGATCATGATGGAGTCATTGAAATTTGAACACAATTATGTGAAAATTAGAAATAACAAGCAACCAGAGAATTCTGTTCTCCTTTTTAGCATTTGGAAATAGCACTTTGGATCTATTTCCTCCCATGATTTGCAGAACGTCTCTGTATTTATTTATTTTATGTATTTATTTTGAAGCTTATAAAGCGCACGGCTACCCCCAACGGGGGTGTCCCGGCGCTACGAACAGCAGTCAACCAAAAGAGACACAGCGAAGTCTAGACATTAGAAAATAGCCAGGTTTTAAGTCTACTCCGGAATAGTGACTCTGATGTCATGAACCTCAGATCCGGAGGAAGATGATTCCAGAGTTTTGCAGTAACCACAGCGAAAGCCCGACCTCCCGTTCTAGAAAGACGGAAGCGGGGGGCATGTAAGAGGCGAAGATGATTAGATCTGAGAACACGAACCGACTGAACAGGTTTCAGCCTGCGTCTCAGATAAGCAGGGCCCAGACCGTTGAGCGCCCTAAACGCAATGACCAATGCTTTGAATTGAATACGATAGGACACCGGCAGCCAATGCAGTTTCACCAAATATGGAGTAATGGAGTGGCGATACGGAATGTTACAGATCAGCCTGGCCGCGGTGTTCTGTACAATCTGCAATCGTTTAATCAGATAGGCCGGGGCTCCCACATAAAAACTATTTGCATAATCCAAATGGGACGTGATTAACGCATGAACCACAGTTCTCCGTGAGTCAAGATGAAGAATAGGGAAGATTTTTTTAATCATACGCAGTTTACCAAAGCATGCTGCTGAAACTTTATTGACTTTCGGTCTTAAAGGACAAAGAATTATCAAATTGAAAGCCCAAATTTTTTGCGGATAAGACAGGGACTGGAGCAAGGTCCAATTCAGCAGGCCACCATACTCCATCCGGGAGAGGAGATTTTTGATTGAAAAATAGGACCTCAGTCTTATCCGCATTAAGTTTCAGATTGTTGGTAGCCATCCAGGACGAGATGTTGACCAGGCATTGTCGAAAGTTGGACAAATTGCCTTCAGAGTGCTCTCTGAAAGAAAACACAAGCTGAGTGTCATCAGCATAAGAGATCACTCTGACACCCCAGGATTCAACCACATCCGCCAGAGGTGCAAGGTAAACGTTAAAAAACAGGGGACTGAGTGCCGAACCCTGCGGAACGCCACAAATCAAAGGTTTCTCTGCAGAAGCATAGGGCTGGAGGAAAACCTGCTGAGTTCTATCTCTTAGGAAGGATCTCACCCACGCCAAAGGGGTCCCCCCATGCCAGTATCTTGGAGGCGATCTAACAGGATGTCGTGTGAGACAGTATCGAAGGCCGCGGATAGGTCGTGGAGGACCAGCATGACCTCCTCGCCCGCATCCACGCACTCTCGAATAGCCTCCGACACCTCCAGAAGTGCAGACTCAGTGCTAAAGCCGGGCCTAAAGCCCGACTGGGAATCATGAAGAAGTTGATTTGATTCCAGGTGTTCCGCAAGCTGCTCCTGCACCACTTTTTCCAAGATTTTCGCCGGCTTAGGGAGGAGTGATATAGGTCGATAATTACTAAAGAGAGTTGGGTCAGCATCAGCCTTTTCAGGGAAGGAATCAACATGGCCTATTTCCAAAGAGAAGGGAATAGGCCAGAGGCTAATGAGAGATTCCAAATCTCAAGAAGTGGATTAAGCAGCAGGGGAGCCAGAGTGCTTAATACTTGTGCAGGGGCAGGGTCAAGGAGAGAACTTGATTTACATCGAAATAACAAAGTCTGGGCATATTCCGCTGTTAGGGGTTTAAAAGATACAAAAGTGTCCTTATGAGCAGTTTTGGGAATGGATGGTAAGGAAATCCTAGTGTGATGTAAGGTGTCCATTATCTTAATAATTTTATCATGAAAAAATTCTGATAGACCATCACAAAGGGTCTGACTAGCAACAATCAGACAAGCCACAGCAACAAATCACAGGCGCAAACATCCATAACGTCCACATAGATTATAATCTCATTTTGGACACAAAGAGGACTTTGTCCCCAACATAGAATTTGCATCCCGCTCATGGTTACTGTCCAGTATATCTTCTGCCTGGACCAAAAGTACATTACTTGTTTTGTCTGGATTCCATATTTCTTCACATTCCTATGGCCCGCCAATTCTGCTACCCCATGTGGCTCTAAAACTCTCACTATTACCTACACTCTGTACAAAGCTTGCATCCATAGTACAACCCACCACTTCAGCACTCCTAGAGACTTCTAATTAAACCCAATCCTTAGGGCATGTTATTGAAAGCACCTCAGGGGTGTAACAAGTGTGGGCACTGTTTTTTGCACCCCAAGGTACTTTGGTAATTAAGATAGGGTGGCAGATGCTTAAATGGTCTGTAATATGGATAGCACTGGTGCTAAATGTGTGCTGATATGATGTCGAGGGGCAACTTCCTCCTTTACATGTGACATAGACTCATGCAAATGAGCAAAGTGTTTGCTTCTGTGTTTCTGCCGTATTACTGATGAGGGTTCAGTGACTGTACGCTGAATAGAGGTAGCACCCACTCAGTGCGTCCCCTGAGGGTAATGTTTGAAGGGATGAATGGGGGTCCCAGGAACACCTTAGGTATTTACATGCAGGCAGGTGCAGTCACTAATTGCACCCATCAACAGGGGAAACATTGGAAGGGAGACTAGTCGCTGCATGCACAGTGAACAGGGCCAGACTGGGAACAGACACCAATCCTGGCAAATAGCTGCTCGACCGGCCCTGGGAGCAGGGGGCTGCTACCGCTTTTGTTACAGGGAGCCGATATTGCAGCACTGCTGCAAAACCGGCCCCCAGTGACAAAACTGGCACCCATGGCCACAAAACCAGCCCCCACCCCTCTGGCCCACCAAGGAAATGCCAAAGCCCAGTCTGTCAGTGAAAGGTGAATCTCAGCTTCAAACTAATGCTGGTCCGTGCATGCACTGAGAACAATGCACTTGCTATGATATGGCGCACTGTCCCATTCTGTGCCTGGCATACAATCTTAAGTATATGCCGTTGCACTGAGAAGAACCATGTGCCTTTTTAAAAAATGAATCAATGACTTTGGGCTGCCCAATACACCCTTGTGGGCTTGGGTTATAAAGTTAAACAGGTAAAACTGCTTATAAGGGATTTATTTTGAAAAATATATATATATTGTATATCTTCTATAAAGTGACAACATATGACACCACAAAACAAATACATCAAAACTTAAATTATTCATTCAGTAAATAAATTAGAGTAACCAGGTGTTTCAAAAATATTTTGATTTATATTCAAAGTGCAAAAGACAGCGGTTCAAAAGCAAACAGTTCTCAAATACATTGATAACAGAAATCAGAGATGAATCAAATATGGAAGTCTACTAGTCATCTATGTATAAATACCCATCTCCACATAATCAAAAATTGAGTTGATCCTAGGCAAAGGATTCAAGACGAAGAATAATTTAATTTAGCAATAACTAAAAGGAAGAATGGGTTATATGTTGACGTTTCGGTCTCCGTTGCAATGTGTCAATGAGACCATCTTCAGGACATATATGGATCTTGTGAGATTCCTTGACCCTTTAGTCTTGTTTATTTTGAAGTTGACACAATATATATCGAAAGGGTCTCTTAAATTATACAAAGAAGTAGACGTAACTTCAAGATTGGATGACCTCACACAAAGAAATTTAATTTTAGTGTGTTACCCGTTTAGTGTTCCACGGACCCATTCAGGCTTCAAACGTCTGTGGAGCACTGAATGGGACCGTCAGACAATTGCTACAGCAAAAGTGTAAAGAGCATGTAACACACTAAAATTCTATTTCGTAAAATTAAATTTAATCAAATCTCAAAGTTAAGTCTACTTCTGTGTATCATTATAGAGACTCTCTCGATATATATTGTGTTGACTTTTCTATAATATGGCATCAGATCTCAGCCAAATTGCACACTGAGAACCTGATCCCTCTGCTTTTTCAGTGTTTTGCTAGGCCACAGCTATTTCTTCTGTCTCCTCTGGTCAAGACCAGCCCCTCATTGGAGTGCCATCCACTGGAAGAAAATGATGGTAACAACGTAAAATTGTGTACTTCACACTATACAAAAGTGTCTAACATAGTAAGATAAATACCATACACTTATGCATGTAATTTATGACATTGAGGAAAACACAAAGATGATGGGTGAAATTCTTGCAAAAGTCTTCCTCCCTGGTAATCGTTTGGGCGGAATTCCAGTTAGTCATTTTTAGCTCACTTCATTAGGGGCACAGTGAGCATGAGACCCACCTTAAGCATCACACAAATCATTTTTTGAAATTATAACTATAAGTGTAATTTATGACATCCATGGCATTCACACTTTAAGCTGGAAATGTTTGTGGCTCAGCTCAACACTTGTACATTTCCTAGCCTACACTACATTTGCAATTGTTTCCATTCGAGAAACCTTGTTCTTCAATGTGTCTTCAATCAGTTTACATTCCCCTTTTGAGTGAACCCTCGAGACACTGTCCCCTTCTCCAAGCTGCATGTAGTTGTTAGCTACTTCCACAGCCCAGAATTCTTTGTTTACCTCCATTGACTTTCGGTGCTTACATTGATTTATGCATTCGAGAGATGGATGGAGTGAATATAAACCATGTTGGGGCTTTGAACCACTTTGGTTTTCTTAAAGTGTTTTGACAGAGAATGCAACTGACAAATACCAAAATGATAGACATAAAGTTCAGCCTATTGGTGTCAGTTATCATACGGACATTAACATATAAAACAATCATGAGCCAGTTTTGCCAATGAAGAACAATTTAATAATTGGGTTGTATGTGACAACTATGTGGTTTGAATGTTTCTAAAAACTGAATGTGTGAGCTTATTTATTTTTTATTACAAGTTAGGAGGTGTGGGACTGTGTTTTATGTTGAGATAAGAACATTGAGTTCTATGGTGGATTCTACCCCAGCACGGCTTGCTTTAACACTGGTGACACCCTGTGCGACAATGATTGTTGGCGCCCCCCCAATGACCACCTCTGTCACAGATTCCCTCACTTGCACCTTTTAACAGAGCCCCTCAAGTCTCCATAACCACTGTCTCTCAGATTCATTTAGTTTTATAGCCCCACTCACACCACTGTAAGGTGTCAGAACACTTTACATCACACACACATTGCACAGAGACAATCAGTGTAAAAGAAATGTTACTTCAGACAGAAATACAAGGTGTAGTGTAGAAGTAACGTGTCATCCATACTGGTAAGCAATATAGTTTGAGTCCTTTTTTTTGGAAAAGCACAAATTCCGAATTTAAAATGTAACACCATTGTTAGGGGTTCTCTTTAGTAATAAGACTTGTTTTCTACCCAAATGAACCCTTTTGGCATGACTAGGATAATGAAAGCCTGGGAAAAAAAGATAGCTCTAGAATATACCTTGCAGTTTACACACAGCTCTTTGATGACAGTTAATAGTTCAATGTTTTATGTTAAGATTTTGACTTACAAACGACAAGAAACAAAAGGAGCTCTCTAACAGAAGCAGTAACACACTGACCTATTTTTATTACATGCACTTTGTTATAGGGATGGTACACGTTCTTAGCATCAGGCATTTTAACCCTATGTGCTACCTTTGGATCAGTCAAAGCTTCCACTAGAAAAACTTCTGTCTCTTTCCAGGAAGACGATTAATCACTGGAGTCATTTTGACATTTTAATTGATGCATGAAAATTGCTGAAGGCAAGGAACGCAGCAGCAGGAGCTTTTTAAATGAAAATATGCTTGCACAAATGACGCCCCCACCCCAAGTCAGCCCGGTGCGGTGCAACTGATCACACCACCCTAGAGCTGGCCCTGTACCCCAGAGGGAGGGGCGGATAACTGGCATGGGCGATCTGATTTGTAACAGTGATCCATATTAATGCTCGAAAATACACTTTTAGGAGCATTGGGTAGAGGAACACAGAAACCGAAATATTGAATGACCCCTATGCCCTGAATTCCTTTTTCTTTTTTCTCTTTATTATTTCTTTTTTAGATATTTTAGACATAAGCAGTCATTTTCATAATACTTAAGACAATTCACAAAGAGAGAAAAATACATAAGATGGAGAAAAAGGAACGAGAACAGAAAGGTTACTAACAGTATACATTAGCTTGAAACCAGATAGTAATACTCACAGCAGGACCTAATCAACCCCCTGGAGCCGTGTCCAAATTTTCTCACATTTCGAATGAGGGCCACAAGCTTTAGCGACTTCACATTAAAAAATTAGCCGTAAAGATGCCCGCCACTCACTGGTCTTAGGCGGATAGTAATCAATCCAGGCCCGGGCAACACATAGTCAGGCATAGTCAGGCATTAACAATTGCAATTGCAATGAATGCGCTGAGATGTCTACCATTAGAGCCTCCTGAATCTCTGTGACCAGCACTTCAGCTGCTAAAAATTGAGTCCATTTTAAAGCTATCCTCAGACTGTCATCTGAGACATATGACAGTAGCTCCTGATAAAATAAACTTATAGTTACTGCATCGGTTGATGAATATAGACTTGTGAGAATTTCAGGCGGTTCATGATCAATAGTCCAATTGCAGCCACACAATAAGTAATCTCTTACTTGCAGATACTTGAGGAAAAAGTCATGTGGGAGACCGTACTCTTCCCGCAGTGAGGCAAAGGCCCAAAGCCCCTGAGAGTCATATACATGCCCAAGATTATATACCCCTTTTGTTGCCATGCTTTTCCGACCGCATCATGAAAAATATCTGGAAGTAGGGGGGTATATGTACATAACGAGTGCCTGAAGCTAATTTCCTGCCAGATTCGGGCTATGTCTCTAACTACCTTAAACGTAACAATTTTGCAATAGTTAGGATCTGTCAATTTGTGGAGCATAAATCTGATATCGGGGCCTAACTGATATCCAAGCTTGGTTATGCCAGCCTCTATCCCTGACAGAAGCCTCTGCATTCTCCCAGCAAACACACCTAAAATATCATTTAAAATCTGGTGAATTGAAGTCCCCCTGCCTATGCCCTGAATTCCTAAATGTCTGTGTGCATAGAAACTTGTGTGTCCATAGAACTGCGTATTAGAGAGAGTTGAACACGTTGTCAGCAAGGGTCAATGTTCACTTTCTTGTACATACATTAAGACTTAGTTAAACCAGCCAAAAGCTATTTGTAGGTACAGGCTACGTTGGGGCAACGCTCATGCGAAGGTATTCACATAAAGCAACAAAGTAACAAAAGTGCGTGTGCACTCTCCCACTTGAAATGTTCAATCAATAGCAGAGAGTTAAAAGTATGTGGCTGCCATGTATCAGCTATCAGCTGCAAAAGCCAGAAAAAGTGATGTAAAATTAAACTAATGGAGTATCCTGGTACTTTGTTCCAGGACCTTAAATGCCTGGCAATGCAGTTTTACCAGCAGGAGTATTTTAACTGAGCAAGAATGTTGACAAGTGCTGCCATGAAGGGCACATATTCTGGAAGGCTGTTTTCTGGTTTAATGATACCAAGCCCTGGAAGAAAATTCCCAGGGTGTCAAGGTTATTAGCATTTTGTTTTTCAAAAACACACCCCTGATTTGGGAGTGACAATCCTGACTTGGGAGAGTGGTTTAGAAAAACAAACAAGTTTGCTGAAAATACATGGTGGCGTCTCCTCTTAAAGCAAAGATATCTCTGCCAGGCAGGCAGAGATGTCTAAATATGGTGGGCTGTAGTTCACAAAGGCGGCAGAGTTC
The DNA here is from genome assembly GCF_964263255.1 of Lissotriton vulgaris. NCBI lineage: Eukaryota > Metazoa > Chordata > Amphibia > Caudata > Salamandridae > Lissotriton > Lissotriton vulgaris. Next base: position 1,479,201,593 of record NC_141685.1, read on the forward strand.
ATGCCTCTGCTTCTCTGGCAGAATAAAGTAAAGTCCACAAGCTCTAATTGACCTTCTGTGGTTGGTGACAGATTCAATCCCATGGTTTTCAATGATAAGATATTTTTCACTTTTTACCATCTGAAATGGCGTATTTACTTATAATGATTAAAAAAAGTCAGGAATAGGAAACATGACTGTTTATAAATAGCATTAACAGGAGCTGACAGGAGGCAAATGCCATACCTATTTCTCTGTTAAAAACAATGTAATAGGGATACTTCTAGGGTGGAACTGTTTATCAGTTAATGGTGAATTATTCAACCAATAGTTGTAATACTAAAGTTTTCCATTGCTTTTTCTCAGATTTCCTTTTCCTGTGCTAAAGATTACTGGAAAACAAAAAAGTGACCCAACTTGCAAGTCCCAGGTAATGCACATTTTAACTTTCATAGCCATAGGCAAACAAAAAGGCTGATGTTAACAGATCTTCATCTCTGCCACACCTCTTTCTTTTAATTGCAATCTCTTTCATTCTTTCATTTTTTTGTACTTCTTATACTGTTTCCTTATCTCTTGCTTTCTGACTTTGACAACATTCTCAAATCTATCTCTCCTCTTTTCAACCACATCTTCCTCTCTGTTAATAACTTCCTTTGTACCTTCGCCTTTGTATGGTCTTCCTGATCCTGTCTCCATAGTCGCCAACAGAAGGCGGGCTCTTTATCTTCTTTATATCACATTCCAATTTATTTCACTCAGGTTGCTATCTGATATGTTCTTTTTTTAAACTTTAAAAACCTTTACTTATATATACAGTGATTGGGCGCTGAGGAAGGCTAACTGAGCCGAAATGCATTCGCCGCCACTGGGAACCTGAAAATTAAACGAACTGTTTTTCCTGAACTCCCTCTGGCCTCTGAGTTCTTCTTTTATGAGGCAACTTGTACGTCATGTATACTGCATCTGCCTACGACGCAGAACAGATTAAGTGTCCCGGAACTAAGTTGGGCAAACACGCTGCTTGCAGCTTTACGTTCTTCGAGGGATCGAAAATGTTCCGGTGACCGCCTGAGCACACACAGCACCATTGGGGAGTTCAAGGTATTTTACCTGATTGGGAGCCCAGTCCGTATTGACTGCCTCTGCCTGGTGGACCGCTTGTGTGAGGTATCAGGCTGTAGCGGTACGAGGGACCAAGGAAAACGGCAGTGGACTTTCTCCGGTACCATGACTGCGTGCCTGCCCCGCCTACCTGCACGGCTTCACGAACCCATTGTTTCACTCACTCCTCCACGCCACCCGCCTGGATTGACCGTGATTGTGCATTCTGGGATTTGCTGTCCCTTAATCAACTCGGACTGCATGGGTGTGACGTCGACTACATAAGGGGGAGGAGATCCAGGTGTTGCCAAGCATTTCAGCAGGGAGGAGTTACCTGTGGGAGGCCATGTCACAGTGATTGGGCGCTGAGGAAGGCTAACTGAGCCGAAATGCATTCGCCGCCACTGGGAACCTGAAAATTAAACGAACTGTTTTTTCTGAACTCCCTCTGGCCTCTGAGTTCTTCTTTTATGAGGCAACTTGTACGTCATGTGTACTGCGCCTGCCTACGACGCAGAACAGATGGCCCCGCTACGTCAAGTGTCCCGGAACTAAGTTGGGCAAACACGCTGCTTGCAGCTTTACGTTCTTCAAGGGATCGAAAATGTTCCGGTGACCGCCTGAGCACACACAGCACCATTGGGGAGTTCAAGGTATTTTACCTGATTGGGAGCACAGTCCGTATTGACTGCCTCTGCCTGGTGGACCGCTTGTGTGAGGTATCAGGCTGTAGCGGTATGAGGGACCAAGGAAAACGACAGTGGACTTTCTCCGGTACCATGACTGCGTGCCCGCCCCGCCTACCTGCACGGCTTCACGAACCCATTGTTTCACTCACTCCTCCACGCCACCCGCCTGGATTGACCGTGATTGTGCATTCTGGGATTTGCTGTCCCTTAATCAACTCGGACTGCATGGGTGTGACGATAAGGGGGAGGAGATCCAGGTGTTGCCAAGCATTTCAGCAGGGAGGAGTTACCTGTGGGAGGCCATGTCACAGTGATTGGGCGCTGAGGAAGGCTAACTGAGCGGAAATGCATTCGCCGCCACTGGGAACCTGAAAATTAAACGAACTGTTTTTCCTGAACTCCCTCTGGCCTCTGAGTTCTTCTTTTATGAGGCAACTTGTATGTCATGTATACTGCGCCTGCCTACGACGCAGAACAGATGGCCCCGCTACGTCAAGTGTCCCGGAACTAAGTTGGGCAAACACGCTGCTTGCAGCTTTACGTTCTTCGAGGGATCGAAAATGTTCCAGTGACCCCCTGAGCACACACAGCACCATTGGGGAGTTCAAGGTATTTTACCTGATTGGGAGCCCAGTCCTTATTGACTGCCTCTGCCTGGTGGACCGCTTGTGTGAGGTATCAGGCTGTAGCGGTACGAGGGACCAAGGAAAACGGCAGTGGACTTTCTCCGGTACCATGACTGCGTGCCTGCCCCACCTACCTGCACAGCTTCACGAACCCATTGTTTCACTCACTCCTCCACGCCACCCGCCTGGATTGACCGTGATTGTGCATTCTGGGATTTGCTGTCCCTTAATCAACTCGTCTGTATGGGTGTGACGACTACATAAGGGGGAGGAGATCCAGGTGTTGCCAAGCATTTCAGCAGGGAGGAGTTACCTGTGGGAGGCCATGTCACAGTGATTGGGCGCTGAGGAAGGCTAACTGAGCCGAAATGCATTCGGCGCCACTGGGAACCTGAAAATTAAACGAACTGTTTTTTCTGAACTCCCTCTAGCCTCTGAGTTCTTCTTTTATGAGGCAACTTGTACGTCATGTATACTGCGCCTCCCTACGACGCAGAACAGATGGCCCAGCTACGTCAAGTGTCCCGGAACTAAGTTGGGCAAACACGCTGCTTGCAGCTTTACGTTCTTCGAGGGATCGAAAATGTTCCGTTGACCGCCTGAGCACACACAGCACCATTGGGGAGTTCAAGGTATTTTACCTGATTGGGAGCCCAGTCCGTATTGACTGCCTCTGCCTGGTGGACCGCTTGTGTGAGGTATCAGGCTGTAGCGGTACGAGGGACCAAGGAAAACAGCAGTGGACTTTCTCCGGTACCATGACTGCATGCCTGTCCCACCTACCTGCACAGCTTCACGAGCCCATTGTTTCACTCACTCCTCCTCGCCACCCGCCTTTATTGACCGTGATTGTGCATTCTGGGATTTGCTGTCCCTTAATCAACTCGGACTGTATGGGTGTGACGACTACATAAGGGGGAGGAGATCCAGGTGTTGCCAAGCATTTCAGCAGGGAGGAGTTACCTGTGGGAGGCCATGTCACAGTGATTGGGCGCTGAGGAAGGCTAACTGAGCCGAAATGCATTTGGCGCCACTGGGAACCTGAAAATTAAACGAACTGTTTTTCCTGAACTCCCTCTGGCCTCTGAGTTCTTCTTTTATGAGGCGACTTGTACGTCATGTATACTGCGCCTGCCTACGACGCAGAACAGATGGCCCCGCTACGTCAAGTGTCCCGGAACTAAGTTGGGCAAACACGCTGCTTGCAGCTTTACGTTCTTCGAGGGATCGAAAATGTTCCGGTGACCGCCTGAGCACACACAGCACCATTGGGGAGTTCAAGGTATTTTACCTGATTGGGAGCCCAGTCCGTATTGACTGCCTCTGCCTGGTGGACCGCTTGTGTGAGGTATCAGGCTGTAGCGGTACGAGGGACCAAGGAAAACGGCAGTGGACTTTCTCCGGTACCATGACTGCGTGCCTGCCCCACTTACCTGCACAGCTTCACGAACCCATTGTTTCACTCACTCCTCCACGCCACCCGCCTGGATTGACCGTGATTGTGCATTCTGGGATTTGCTGTCCCTTAATCAACTCGGACTGTATGGGTGTGACGACTACATAAGGGGGAGGAGATCCAGGTGTTGCCAAGCATTTCAGCAGGGAGGAGTTACCTGTGGGAGGCCATGTCACAGTGATTGGGCGCTGAGGAAGGCTAACTGAGCCGAAATGCATTCGGCGCCACTGGGAACCTGAAAATTAAACGAACTGTTTTTTCTGAACTCCCTCTGGCCTCTGAGTTCTTCTTTTATGAGGCAACTTGTACTATATATATATATATATATATATATATATATATATATATATATATATATATATATATATATATATATATTCACTTGTGCCCCCACCATGTGCAGTTTTATATTCATGGATGCAATTGGAAATGTTGCAGTGATATGGCGCAGCAGCCAGGGCAACTGCCTAACTGCCTCTAGATACTGGGGCTCAGCAGCAGATCAGCCCAGCACCATGTGACTCTGGGCAATAGCTCGCTTAATCTTCCTGACGTCACCCCAGCGCTCGGACTCCTCTCTGGCGGTAGCTGTGCGCTTTACAAATACTGGACATTTGCATTATCAATGATGTCATAGAAGATGTCATGAGTGATGCAATATGCAGAGTAATTAGAAGTGCATGGCGAGGGCAGAAGTTATGGTTACCTCAAGGCATGAGTCATGGTTACTTGAGATAACTATAAATGGCCAATTTCAGTGTTTCTTTTGTTTAAAACATAATAACACCGAAATCTTTACCTAAATATCAATATTTTAAGCAGTGTTTTTTAGTGAATTTTTAGTTTTTAAAAATGTTCATTACACTACATAAAGCCAACCTTCCGCCGTGCACAGTCTTTTGCCCTGGCTGGTATACAACCCTGTGCCGGAAACGGCCTTCATCCATGCACATGTACTACAGTTCAAACCATTGGTACAGCTCCCCTCCTCAAGTCCCAGGGATCCCATCCCCCAGAATTATTTTTTTTAAAGACCCCATCACCCAGGGCCTTTTTTCAATTAAGGGCAGGGGGTGCATGGCCCCTCTTCCTGAGCCAATAGAGGCCCAATCCCCTGGGTCCAAAATATATTTGTAAAAGGGAGGGGACCACCTGGCACCCTCCCAAACCACAAGCAACCCCATGGCCCCATCCCTGGTTCCTTTTAGAGGAAGGGGCACATGCCCCCCTTCCCTAGCCAATAATGGCACCAGAGACTCCATCCCCCAAGGTCAAAACATATGTTAATGGAAGGAGGTGCACCAACCCTCTCCCTGAGCCTATAGTCACCCCAGGAACCCTATTTCTCAGAGCCTATATTTCTTTTGAATGGTTGCCCTGGTGTCCACCTGAGGCACCCACCAAAAAGCAAATTGTGGGCCACAAAGGTAGTCTCAGTGGCCCTAGCCGACTCCCTGCATGCAACAGTTTTGGGTGCTGGGGTAGCCAGCATTGCTCCTGCCAGGCTGGAGCAGCAGTTTTTGTTTGTTCCTGCCAGGCAGGAGCAAAGTGTGTTTCCCTCCCCACAAGAGCGCAGGCAGAGAAACAAAAGTCTGGTTCCACTGGGTGGAAGCAATTTTAAAGCTCCCGCAGAGTGACAGCAGATATAACTTCCTGATCTTGTTCCTGCGGGTAAAGAAGGGATGTCTGCTCCCACCTGGCACGAGCTTTAAGAATAGTCCCCAGGTGGAAGCAAACATATGTTTCCCTGCCCACACTAATGCAGTTACAATTGTTTGCAACTATGGTATTCATTACAAGTTGGTTGGACAGCTTAAATAGTTAATTCTGCATCTGTTTTAACCAATATTGTTATTCCCAGGTGGGGTATTACTTCATCATTACAGTTATTCCCAGGAGGGGTATTATTTCATCATTGCAAGTTTTGATGACTCAAATGGGAAATACCTGTTAAAATCGGTGTTTGCTGACTGATTTCCACATGCATTCTCTACATGCTGAGTGGTGTTCACCATGATTCAGAAAAGGGGGTGGTGATGGACAGAGTATCTGAATTAAACAGAACACTCGTATCCAGTCAACAGATCAGGGCTTGATCCATCACCATTTTTTAGCTCACTGCACCATCCCAGCTCAGAACCTGGCTACATGCAAATTAGTCTGTCCCTGGCCCAGTGCATCATGGGAACAGGGCAGACCAAACTACCAAGCCAATTCTTTAACTGGAAAGAAAACAAGCTTCCGGGGACCGGTTTCTGGCATTACAGCCGTCTTCGACCCGGCTTGCTTGAATCCTGATGGTGCAGTGAGCAAGGGACTCACATCTGAGTATACCCTTCCACGCTTATGGTGGACAAAACGATTCAGAAAACGGTGATGGATCAAGCCCTGATCTTTTGACTGGGTACGAGTGTTCTGTTTAATTCAGATATTCTGTCCATCACCACCCCCTTTTCTGAATCGAGTGGTGTTCACCATGCATATTTCACTAGGATTTACCTAGCTAAATGAGATTGGGTGTATTGGGAAGTGGGTTATTAGTAGTGGTAAAAATGCATACACAAACATTGTAGATTATCACTTTTTAAGTCCCCCTACCACCAAAGTCGAGTTTACAGTGAATTTACTTTTAAAAGCAGTGCTGCAACACAGGGCTAATTTTAAAATGACCTCAGGCACTCAGCAGTGCACACATGCAAGTGCAGAAAGGGCTGCTGGGCTCTAAACTGCCATGTCCTATTATTTACTAGGGATTTATAGGTAGTTTTAATCCCCTTGCCCTATTATCTACTAGGGGCTTTTAGGGTAGGCCATACCAATTGTGAGTGTACCCTACTATATAGTGTACCCTAATGCAGGTGAGTGCTTTTCAACAACATGGCACTGACCCTGGGCCTGGTTAGACACAGCCCATGGACAGTCAGCGTCTGTAACCACCAGTACCAGTCAGCAAAAAAATGGGGGTGCACAGGTCACACAGGATGAATTTGTAACAGAGTGTTACTGCCAAGAGTATGAACCATATTGTCTTACAGGAACACTTCAAAACTCATAATAGAGGCCTAAGAACCACATAATTAGTTGCCTGGTATTTCCAAGTAGTCATATTGCACTAGGCATCACTGATATTGGGGATTCCAGAATTACCAAGTTGAAAAAGTAGGCGCTGATGGAATCAGTAATTACATGCAAAACTCAGTTACTGTACTCATTTCTACAAGTGATCCCATATTTATAAACCTTTTTCCTGGGGCAATTTCCTTCAGAAGCTAAGTCCCTTTCGGACCGTCAAAACCAGGCCTCGCTCACCCTACTGCCACTGTTCTCCTTGCCTCTGTTCTTTCTTTTCTCTTTCTCTCACACTTCTGTGCTTCTTTCTCTTGACTCGTTTGCATTGTTTGTGCATCTTTTTATCTCTCTCTTTGCCCTTACTCTGTGCCTCTTTCTAGCACTCTTTGCTTTGCGCCTCTTACCCTCTGTTGTTTCCATTTCTTGTGCCACTTTTGCTTATTCTTTGCCTCTTTTTTTCATTCGTTACCTTTGCATCACACTCTCTCACTCGCTTCCATTGCTTGTGCTTCTTTCCTCACTCGTTCCATTGCTTGTGCCTCTTTCTCTTATTCCTTGCCTTTATTTTTTGCCTCTTTCTGTTGGGCCTTCATCTTTCACCCAGCTTTCAACTACCCCATCCTTTTACCCCATTGATCCTTACCTGCTCTCCTGCTTCTCCTTCCCAAAACGTCTGACCGCATCTTCTTCCCACCTCACCTTAGCCCCAACCTCGCCCCTCCTGCACTATTTTTACCTATCAGTTCCTACTTAGTGATGGCTGCTGAACGACCCCATTGAGCTGTTGCCTAGGCCTCAGATCCCCACTTACCTAGGACTAGTCCTGTGACCAGTCTAAGGCCATTTTTGACCCTCAAATCCCGACTTCGCTCTTTGTGCCTCTGTGCCTTCTTTCCTCTTTTTCCTCACACTTCTGTGTCTCTTTCTCTCACTAGTTGACTTTACTTTGTATCTCTTTTTTTCACTCTGCGTTTCTTTGTGCTTTTTTCTCTCACTCATTTGCATTGCTTGTACCTCTTTCACTCGTTGCCTTTTCTGTGAGTCTCTTTCGCTCACTCTTTGCCTTTCTTTGTGGCTTTCTCTCACTCGTTTTCATTGCTTATGCCTCTTTCTCTTACTCATTTCCATTTCTTGTGCCTCTTTCTCTCACTTTTGCCTTTACTTTATGCTTCTTACTGTTGTGCCCCCATCCCCCTCACCGCTTCTCCTCCTCCCAACTTTCCTCCTTCTTACCTGCTCTCCTACATCTGTTCCCCGATCTTCTTCCCAACTCCATCCTAGCCCCACCCGCTGGATCCACTTAATAGCAGCCACTGCGCAACTGTGCAGCGGGTGTGCCAATGGCAAGCCTGTCTGCACATATTTGCACCTGGACCATGCCCAGTACCACGACCCCTGGTTAGATCACCCACCATTGCTACTCCCCAGCAACCCTCCACTCACTTGACCCTGGGCTCCCTTCCACTCGCAGCTGCTGCACTGAACCTCACAGCACGGCAGGACCTTTCTCCTGCTCCCACTGTCACTTTGCCTGTGGCAACTTGGCACCACACACTGCCCTTACTCTGACTCCCACGTCACAACCTCACCTCACCCTACACCATGCCTGACCTTCAACACACCCTTACATGCGGGCTCCTTAACACCGGTTCACTCAAAAAAACACATCATTGAAGTTTCCTTGAGTCACCTCCTCAACAACAGCACATAGGTTTTCCTTTACCTAACAGAAACCTGCATGAACCCCGCCTCAACGCCTGACATCGCTGTGGCCATCTCAGCAGGATACAGAATTGCACACCAGAACCGCCTTCACAAACCCGTCAGAGGACTCTCTGTTATCTAAAAAGACACTCTCAAATGCACAACCAGCACAGACCTGGAAAACCCTTTCATGGAACACATGAACTTCAATCTTCTAGCAACCCACAGGCTCACACTGAAGGGCACCCTGGCTTACAGACCACCCGTTCCACAAGACAACTACAGCAACCTCATATCAGACTTCATTTTCCCCTCACCACCAACTCCAAGAATTTCCTACTTCTCAACAACTTCAACTTCCACCTGGAGGACCCCTACAACCACCTCTCTTACCTCTTCAAGAGTATACATAACATAGGATTTTCTCATCACGGACCCCACACACAATGCAGGACTCTAGATGCAATCTTCGCCTACCACTCTGACTCACCTCTCACATGGACCGACCATTAATAATAATAATAATAATAATAATAATAATAATAATAATAATAATATTAATAATAATAATAACAATTCTTTATTGTTTGATTACTTAAAATCTTACAATATAACAAATACATATACATATACTTAAATTATCTCAAACCCACAAGCCACAGCAACTAACCCAGCAAGACCTGGAGCAGAATAATGGAAGCAGACTTGTGCAACACTCTTGAAACAAACCAACCCAACACCACCAACAACATAGCCGAAAACATCACCAACTTCAACTGATGGATCTCCAACTATGCTGACGCTTTTGCACCCATCAAAACTACAGAACCAACAACCAGGCCTCCAGATACAGGGAAGAACTCCAGGACTACAAAGGATACTGAATACGGTTGGATAGGACGTGGTTCTGATGCCATATCAATCTACAAGGCCACCCTCAGACACTACCGCCACCTCCTGAGAGTTACCAAGAGAAAATCAAAACCAGTTCAAACAACAGCAAAGAGATATTTGCCTTCATATTGGAATTCACCACTCCAGACGCCTCAAACAACTCCATCACCCCCAGCCAGGAAGATACCACCTCAATCATGAAGTCCACAGACCCATGCCCACACCATATCTACAACCTAGGAGGACCTGTGATCAGCAAAATCCTCACTCATGTTATCAACTCTTCCACCAAGTCTGCAGCTTTCCTTAAGGATTGGAAGCATGCTGCAGTCACAACCCTACCTAAAAAATTGAAAATGGACTCCAATGAACTGAGTAACTTCTGACCCATCTCTCTACTATCATACCCAGCAAAAGTGATAGAGAAAGCAGTCAACCAGCAACTCACCAACCACTTAGAACTCCACAATGTTCTCGATTACTCCTAATCTGGCTTTCATAACAATCACAGCATGGAGACAGCACACATTGCTACCAAAGACAGAGAAGAAAGTGCCGCCCTCATACTTAGTCGCATAGGTGAACCCAGTCAGCTCCTCCTGCATCCACATACTATGGATCCTCAAACAAATCTTCAGATGGATTTCCAAAAGCACGTCACTCAAGCCCAAGAAGATCTGCCGTACCCTTGAGAAAGCCTGGCGAAAAAAACAGACTACAGACAACATGACCGGCCTCAAGCACGCCACCCACAAACACCACCAGCTGATCCACACCACCAAGAAGACAGCATTCAAGGAACGACTAGACAACAACGCACATAACAGCAAGGAACTATTCAGCATCGTCAGAGAGCTCTCCAACCCCAGCGCCGGAAACAACAACATCACTCCCTCACAAGACCTCTGCGACTCACTTGCCTAATTCTTCCACAGCAAGATCGCAGACATACACAACAGCTTCGGCGCACAGACCACGCACCCAACCACCGAACCAACGCCCCCCCACCACCACCCTCCACGCCTGGACCCCGGTCAGCACCGAAGACACCATCCACACGATGAACACCATCCACTCCGGATCACCAACCGACCCATGCCCCCACCACGTCTTCAACAAGGCCGACTACATCATCGCACCCCAACTCCGGGACATCATCAACTGCTCCTTCAACACCGCCACCTTCCCGGAGAGCTGGAAGCATGCCGAACTCAGCGCCCTTCTGAATCAACAAATCATCCAACATCGATCCAGAATAAATAACAAGACTCTGACAGCCCCTATTGTCTCTCACTTTATACAACACAAACATTCAGCCAATGACATTAAATGGACTGTGCTTGCAGTCATAAGAGGAGGAAGTGGAGACCCTGATGCACGCCTCGCCCAAAAAGAGGCGTTTCTGATTTTGAAATTTGATACCTCTAACACAGGGTTGAACGAGATGTCTGAACTTGGTAATCTGTAATCTTACCCCCTTTCTGCGTTTAGCTCTAGCCGTGCTGCTTACATAACGTCTTTTATCTGTCCCATGTATATGAAACACTGTATTTTTTATTTTATTTTGATTTTTTCACCTTAAAAAACTCTCTATGACGTTTACGTTCTGTGTCGAGAAGTGATTTTGTGGTTAGCTGTGGCTATGCTCTGTGACAACTACCTGTACCCTGTGGACGCTGTCTAAATCCCCCGAATCACACAATGTCGTGATGGCGTGCACATATACTTTGCAATTTGAACTGCACCTTGAATGCCGCTCTTTGTATGGCTATAAATTCCGTTTTTGAAGTGTGTAATTATTGCTTGAAGAAATGCAAAGTTTATATATGTGCACTGATGCTATGTCCGTGAAGAAATCATTTTATTTGGACTTTGTTATTATTACCATGAAAGTGTGACTCAAGGCATTGCAGACTCGCTTCGCGAGAACTTGACAATAATTACATGTTACATGCTGTGTTTCTGGTACGAAGGGGCGCGCTGGTGGCACATTGCGAACACTGCAGGTAATTTGACCATGCCCGCTTTAGTGTAGGATACACTTGAGCCGTGTGCCAAGATATGCTGTCAGGCTAGGGACGTACCCTTCAGATCCCAGTTACCGAGTTGCGACCCTGCTGGACTACGAGTACCAGCTTTCCCGGTTACCTCCGTTGTCCCTTGTTGCTTTCGTTCATTCAGAACGCTTTTAACAACTGATTCTCGGGCCCGCGCCAAGGACTATCGGAACGCCTTCAGCAGCGGACCTGATCTCCGGTTGAGATGTAAGTCGTGCACTGACTTTCCCCGCGCTTCTTATCAAAACAGTATGAGCTCCTCTACACAGATCACTACATGTCTCTGTTATTTCCCCCCCATAGTTTCTAACTGCGGCAGATTGATTCCCGCCTCATCCACCTAAGAACCCATAAAGCTGCATTCGCTTCCAGACAGCATTCAGGTAGGCTAAACGCCGCCTCCCACACTTGATGTTTTGCGGTAGGGCTACATGTATCTGGCGGCCACCGAATGTTGCAGGCATTAATGATTCCTCATTTTCATTAATTTTTAGTACACTAAGGATGTGAGTGTCGTCTCACCTCACAACAGCGTACCGCTGGGCGGACGCCAATAATCTCTGACATCGACCGAATTGGCTCAGGTAATTGAGATTCCATTGTTTACCACCTAGCTGCTTGAGCATGCCACAGTGTCCGAATTCTTCATCTTGACTGCCTCCCCCTGATTTCTCATTTTTGTAGAGTGTCATTGTCCTGTTCTACAGTTCTCGCTGTCACCCGTGCAATCCTCTGTGCTTGTGGTGCAGGTAAATCCTCATTTTTTGTTTATATGTCGAGATAGAGAGGGTGTGTACATTGTGAGACCATTTTTTGACACCATCCCTTAAATTTTCCCTACAGTGATTACTCCAGTCCCTGTCCTGAGGAGAACCTTGAACTTTGTTGGTTCGAAACGCGTAGACCCCCAGCCTGTGACAAGAAGGAAGTGTGCGACTTGGGACCAACTTACCCCACTGTGGTGGGCCCTAGTGTGCAACTAAATAGAATACAGAGTCACAGGTCTTGTGGATAGGCAGGCAGTCATTTTCCACCTTGTATTCCGCCTGTCCATTGGTATTGCAGTCAAAGGACTGGTCTTGCATTGATTCTTAATGCTAGATGTTTTTGATTTTCCAATTGATTTGTACTGTGTGTATAGAAGTCCAAGTCATTTTGTGGTGTCTATTTAATGCAACAAGATTCATTCATTTTTTTCATGGCCTGTATATTTTGCAATTTCGGTGTTTACAATTGCCTGTTTTTGCTTTGTGATTTAACTGTTCTGATGGTGCGTTATTTGTACGTCATTTTCTTATCAACTTTGAAGATTTGTCTTTTAAATTAAAATAAATGTTTGCTAACAAAAGGCTTGACCACGCAGCACTTATTGGCTGTTTGGGACCTGATTAGTTTTCTAAAAGTTGCCTGACCAGCTGCACGTTTTTCTGTTTATGCAATTGTTGAGGTCCTAGCTGGCCAGGTTGTGGACCCAAAACCTTTTTTGTACGCACCTCCTGAAGAAACCATCAGCACACCCCACCGACCTCAAGAACTACCGCCCCATCTTGCTCCTCCCGTTTCCTGCCAAAGTCATCGAGAAGACTGTCAACAAACAGCTTGCCGCCTTCCTTGAGACGAACGGATCCCTCGACCACTCGCAGTCCGGCTTCCGAGCCAACCACAGCACTGAGACCGCCCTCATCGCAGCCACTGACGACATCCGAGCCCTTCTCGACAACGGGGAAACAGCGGCCCTCATCCTCCTGGACCTCTCCGCAGCGTTCGATACGGTCTGCCACCGCACCCTAGTCCAGCGCCTCAGCAACATCGGAATCCAAGGGAAGGCACTGGAGTGGATCATCTCGTTCCTCGCCGAAAGAACCCAGAGAGTCCGCCTCCCCCCGTTCAGATTCGAGGCCACCAAAGTCATCTGCGGAGTACCACAAGGATCATCACTCAGCCCCACCCTCTTCAACGTCTACATGAGCCCCCTCGCAGCCATCGCACGCCAACACAACCTCAACATCATCTCCTACGCCGATGACACCCAGCTGAGCCTCTCCATCACCAACGACCCAGCCACCGCCAGAACCAACCTACGCGAAGGGATAAAAGACGTAGCCGAGTGGATGATGAACAGCCGCCTGAAACTGAACTCAGACAAGACGGAAGTCCTCATCCTTGGATCTTCACCCTCTGCCTGGGACAACTCCTGGTGGCCCCCTGCCCTGGGCAGCGCACCAAAACCATCGGACCACGCACGCAACCTGGGCTTCATCCTGGACTCCTCCCTCTCGATGACCAGACAAGTCAACGCCAAATCCTCAAAAGGGAATGATGTTTTGAAATGGAGATGTAGTCCAAGTTTACAGCCTTAAGTTGTGTTTCATTGAAGAAAAAAAAACCATAATGTAAGTTAAAACACACACACATTTCCAGACTGTTCCCGTTGTATTTCCATATAAATGGGCTTGGTCACAACATCATTTAGTGACGTCATGTTATGAGTTCATCAAAAAATCTATTTACTTTTTCCTATATTTTATGTGGTTAAAATCACATTATGTGCCGTTAGAAGTTTGCATTCAAATGCGGAGCACATATTTCTCTGTTATCGTAGCCAGATTTCCGGGAAATTCATTTCTTCGGACCTGTGATAAATCAACCAAACCACAAACACATAAACAGCAGAATTTTCTTTTAATTTTAAACTATTTATCCTAGATTCTGGGAAGAACATAGCCTTTCAAGCAATGCTTTTCACGACTTCTATGGGAGGTAAAAAGACTAATCTATGGGGCTCACGGCACAGTGTCTCTCTCAGGATCTCGGCATTGGCAGATATGTCAACGCTACGGATAGATGTGTTGTTGACATATTATATAGCATTTTGCATTCAAAATGTATGCCTAACCGGGGAACGTAATCGTCAATAGACCTCAAGCTAAAAGTACATCATTCAAGTTCTGGGATGGAGCTGTCAGACGCATGTATGTGTTTCAATGTATTGATGTAACAATAATGATAAAAACAACAGTACTAATTGCAACAACAATATAAAAAAATAACAAGCGATATGTTTGTAAAATAAAAATGATAATACTTCTATAATTGTAACAGTGATTATGAACATTATGCTCCTAGTAAAAACAGAAATGCTGGCAATACTACCAATAGTACTACTACCACTACTACTAATAATGATAATAATATAATATTAAAGATGCTACAGCTATTACTACAATAATTATTATTATCAGTATTATTGTTGGCAAAGATAATGATCATGCATGTCATAAGTGATAATAATCATAGTTTATCATAGTCTTACAGTCTTGACAATCCCCTGACGCAGGGAGAAATTCTGTTTCTCATTAGCAGCAGCCTGAGACATCACAACCCATGTTGTTTCTGTTGAAGCACTATCTGACCGAAGGGTGTGTGGGTAAGGAAACAGGAGCGGCTCGTGTTAGGGAAAAGAGGTAGGGAGGTGGATGAGAGACGACGGAGAGAAATAAATAAAAATAATAATAACTTACCTGCTGCCCTCCAGCATTGCGCTTTTCTGCTCCTCTCCAGTGCAGGCAGGCACAGGCTCCCAGATTGCCCTGTGGCCAATCCTGTAGCGGTGCTCTCATGCACAAGAGCAGTTTCAGGATTGGCCTGAGCGCCGTGAATTTGATCTCCCAGACAGACTGGGAGCCTGTGCTTGCTCTCTCCAACCCATCAAAGCAGCTGGGGTTGGAGAGAGCTTCAGTGCGCATGGAAAGGGGCGACCACTCGGTCCCCCCGAACGTATGGTCGGGGGCCCGGATCCTCCCGGGAAACCATTTTGGGCGGGGGCCATGTCACGGCTGGTATGTCCAAAGCGGCGTAGCCGGGGCGCGCCTTTTTCCCGCCCAAGAGGGGTTGTCCTAGACACCTACACCGATGGCCACGCCCAGTAGGCATACCAGCGGAGGGTTCACGCCCTCCCGAAGAGGAATAAAGAGAGCGGGAATCCGAAGAAGCATCCTCTTGTTCCTGTGCTTGGAAGCTGCACCCACTCGTTGCACGTGAGCCCTCGACGGAACAAGGAGCAATTTTGAGAACTTGTAATTCTTGTGTTTCGCTTTCAGCGAATTCGAGGCTAAGGATCCAGGACCGTGTTGATCAACTTGGATCGAATATTCGATAACAATGCCTGGCAAGAGGGCAGGAAAGAAGTCCGAGACTGACCAGATGCTTCGCATGCTGGTAAGAGATATGGCGAGTATGAAGAAGCAGATGGCTGCGATGAACAATACGGGTAAACCAAAGAAGGTAATAGGCCCGGCATTACCGGGAGTTGTCCCCGCGGGTAGGGGTGAACGGGTCAGGAATAGGGCGGCAGGGGGGGAGGTCCCGGTTCCCGAGGTACCCCCGGCAAGCCCGGCCATTCCAGTCAAAGCCCTGGTACCAATCCCGGACGCGGGTCAACCGATTCCGGTTGTTGTTACGCCCGCCAACGAGGAGGACATGCCTCCAGAATTAGCCGCCCAGTTGGCCGCATGGCTCGGCAGAAAAACAGGGGGTGCTACGGCACCTGAAGACACGGCCGAAGAGGCCAAGTTACTAATACAGCAGTTGCGGCAGTCGCGAGATGCCGCAAAGGCGAATCTCCCTCTTGTCCCCCCACAGGTGACCTTGGAAGGACCGGCAGCTGGCGTCGGAAAAACAGCGGGAACAGTAATGGAGCCGGGTAAGCAGGCATTGCCAATGGCGAGGGAGGGGTCTTTGCCCTCAAGACGGGAGAGGGTGGTCCAACATATACCGTTGGCCACGAAAGAATTGATATGGGCTGATAAGTATGTAAATATGTTTTCTCTGCTGACTGACCATCGCGAGATGGAGTATGCTAAGACGCAGAAAGATTTGTGGCACCCAAGTGTATGGCGAGCAAAAATGGCGGGATTCAGGGTTGATGAGACAATCACAAATTGGGCCAAGGCCTTTGCGATGTTTACTGCAATTATTGGGGAACGTAAGCCCGAGGTTTTGCCCGAATTGTCTTGCTATCAGGCACGAATAATGGATTTTTATGAAACGTATGAGGGCAATGAGTGGATGGGTTACGATATGAAGTTCCGTAAGGCCAAGGAGTACGATTCATCTCTGACGTGGGATTGTCTCGACTCGATTTCTTGGCAGAAGCAGCTCCTGCCGGGCGCGACGAAGTCGTCCTCGCTAGGCGGAAATGGGTCGGGGCCTTCCCGCCAACAGCCCACGGTGCCCTTTCGAGCGGGCCCCGGTGGCGACCACCAAGCAAGGACTGGTGGGAATGGGAGTAAGAGAGGGGTCTGTTGGAATTTTAACAGGGGCAATTGCACCAGGCCACAAGGGACATGTAAGTTCAGACATGCGTGTGCAGGTTGCGGTAATTCCTCGCACCTCGAGAGTGCGTGCATATCCAGGAATAGTGGGACGGGGGGTAGAGGAGGGTCCAAACAAGACTGAGGGGGACCACTGTGTACCACTACCTACCCCCGTTGATATCATGGCAATGATCCCCTGGCTAAACGAATACCCTGATCATGTCTCCGCTGGGGTGTTGAGGAATGGCTTCTTATATGGTTTCCACATCCCGGCGGGGGATTTTCGTGGGGAGCCACTTTGTAGAAACCAACTGTCGGCTCAGCATAATCCAGCGGTGGTGGAGAGGAAGATTGCAAAAGAGGTTGCCCTTGGCCGGGTTGTTGGCCCATATAGGCACCCACTAGTAACTAATTTCATCTGTTCCCCGTTAGGAGTGGTTCCCAAGAAGGACCTGGGGGAATTTAGGCTGATCCATAACTTGTCAGCTCCGAGGGGTCTCTCGGTGAATGATGCGATTGACCCGGGAGTTTGTTCGGTGCGGTACGCATCCTTCGATGATGCCGTCACCATGTTGAATCGCCTGGGGCCCGGAGCGCTGATGGCGAATTCAGATATCGAGTCGGCGTTCCGGTTGCTCCCGGTACACCCACGGGATCAGCGTCTGTTAGGCTTTGTGTTCCAGGAACGTTACTACATGGATAGATGTATGCCAATGGGTTGCTCCATCTCTTGTGCTTATTTTGAGAAATTCAGCTGTTTTTTGGAATGGGCATTCACCAAAGCCACTGGCCATAGCCATGTTATGCATTACTTAGATGATTTTTTGTTCTTGGGGGCAGCCGGCGACACAAAATGTGCGCAGGCGCTACAGGAATTTTGCACCCTCATGAAGGGATTCGGAGTGCCATTGGCACCAGGTAAGACGGTCGGACCATCTACTTCACTCGAGTTTCTGGGATTTCAGCTCGATTCTGGGAAGGGATGTTTCCATTTGCCAGTAGGGAAAGTAGCGAAATTCAGGGCTTCCCTGGAACTGTGCCTTAGCAAGGAGAAAGTTACCCTCCATCAGTTACAACAAGCAGTGGGTCAGCTTAACTTTGCCCTAAGAGTGATACCAATGGCCCGCCCCTTTTCCCGCTCTATCGCACAAGCTATGGTTGGTCTCAAGGAAGGACACCACCGCACGAGACTGTCTGCAGAGATTCGCCAGGACATGCGCATATGGTTGGCATTTCTGGCGGATTTCAACGGTCGAGTGGTGTGGAGCAAGCCGCCAGCGTCTTCGGACGAGCTGGGTTTGTGGACCGACTCGGCGGGGAGCGTGGGATTTGGCGCAATCTTTGGTAATCGATGGTCGGCGTAAACATGGCCGACGTGGTGGCACACCAGCGGTCTCACAGGTAACATTGGGTTCCTCGAGTTATTCCCCATTTTTGTGGCTCTGATGGCATGGCCGGATGAGTTCAGAGATCGATCTGTGGTGTTTTGGTCCGACAATATGACTGTTGTTGAATGTATAAATAATCAGGCAGCACGCTGCAAGTGGATATTGAGATTATTGAAGGAAATTGTACTACTTTGCATGAGACTGAATGTGCAATTCAGGGCGAAACATGTGCCGGGTGTACTGAATCAGGCTGCTGATGCACTCTCTCGTTCACACATGCAGGCTTTCAGTGGTTATCTACCTTCCGCGGACCTAGAGGCGGCACCATTTCCCGAAGCACTCTGGCTACTCGGTGCCCCGGATTACAAGACCTCGTGGCAGCAAGCCTAGCCCCCAGGACGAGGAAGGCATACGAAGGAGCGTTTCGTTCCTATTGTGCATTTTTGGGTCCGGCAGGGGAGGACAAATGGGGTCAGGAGGATTGCTTCCTAAAGTTTCTGGTAGCATTACACAGGGAAGGCCGATCAGTAGCAACGGCCAATAGGCACCGGGCCGCCATTTCATTCATGGCGCAGGCGCATGGCATCAAGGACCCGACATCGTCCTTTTTGGTAAAGAAAGCCCTTCGTGGCTGGCAACGCCTGGAAGGTCGTACAGTAGACGAGAGGCGCCCGATTGGGTTAGAAAGGTTGTCCCTGCTTATGTCGATACTTCCCACGACATGTTCCTCCCATTTCGAAGCAGTTCTGTTCCGGGCCGCTTTCGTATTAGCGTTCCATGGGGCTATGCGGGTGAGCGAACTGGTCGCACAGAATAAGAAAGATGTGGAGGGAGGTCTGTGTCGGGATCACATCCTGATTAGGGGTGATTCAATGGTTGTCACAATAGCCAAGTCCAAGACTGACCAGAGAGCTATGGGAGACAGTATTGTTGTCCAGCACATGCGAGGGTCCCCCATGTGCCCGGTAAAGTGCGTTGAGGAATATTTGGCGCGAAGGGCGGATACATGGGGGGGGGAGCCTGCTGAGACACATTGATGCCACCCCACTGACGAGGTTTCAGTTTCAGAGGGTGCTAACAATGGCAATCGCAGCGGCGGGCTTGGACCCGTGCGATTTTGGGACCCACTCCTTTAGGATAGGGGCTGCTACTGAGGCTACAGCCAGGGGTCAGAGTGTTGAAGAGGTGAAACAGTTGGGACGATGGTCCTCGAATTGTTTTAAAAGGTATGTGCGATTGCACATGTTGTGAAGTCAAGTTACATGCACTCACGCTTCTTGTCTTCTGTTTGATTTACAGTTTCGCGAGCATGTTATGCGGGCGGAATTTGCAGTCGACCCGGCACCAGGGGGCCAGCGGTCAGAGATCACCGGCTGAGGAGAGAGTGGTGTGGGTCGTGGGCCACTCATACGTGAGGCGGGCCGGGGACGTATTCAAAGCAGGTGACGTGACTCACGCAGCTGGGGAATACGGGTACAGAGTGACCTTCCACGGAAGGGGCGGGCTCTGTATTGACCGGTTTGAATCTTTTGTCGAGGAACTCTTAGGGCGGCAGAGGTCACCGCCATCTGTAATCATGGTACACCTGGGGGGCAATGACATGGTGACACTCGGTAGGCGAGTACTACTCGAGCGAGTTTTGTCTACCGTTAGCTGGCTGGCGAGAAGGATCCCGGGGTGCACGATAGCATGGTCCCACATGATTCCCAGGAAGGTGTGGCGGGGGGGCCTCTCGGTGTCAGCACTGAACCATTCAGTGAAAAAGGTCAACAACAAAATTGGTAGGTTGTTTCGCTCGGCGCAGTTGCACAGTATTCCGCATGGGTGTATTCGGGGGGATCACATGTATCTCGATGATGGGGTTCCCTTGTCCCGGGAGGGGAATGTCTTACTCATAGGAGACTTCATAGCATGGCTAAGGGGTTTAAGAAAGCATGACCTTTAGGAGGAGTTTGTGGGGGGGCCGGATAGCCGGTCAACTATCCGGCCTGTGGCGGTAAGGTCATGATCGGTGAGCAGTAATTTCAAGGTCCCTAGAGGGGGGCGCCACCCACTATGGATGGGAGCGCCCGGGGGGGAGGCGGCCATTGGCCCCTCCCACGGGGAGGCGGCACCCACTAAGTATGGGTCGCCTAGGGGAAGACGGCCATAGGCCCCTTCCAGGGGAGGAGGCGGCTATATGCCCCTCCTACGAATTTCCCGGGGCCCGGATATCCGCGACGGCGGGTGTGATAGACAGTGTGGGGTGGGAGGGGGAGTCCACGCTGCCTTCTTACAGACACCTCACACGGGTCCTCGGACGACCTTTAAGATGGCGTCGAGTTAAAATGGGGGGCCCCCACAAGACAAGGGAAATTGGAGTTGGCACAGAGGGTACAGTCCTCTGCGCGGCCGCCACTCACACCGTGAGGGCGAGAGTTTTGGTAGTAGGGATCTGACACCGGTTGCGACCTTGCCGTTGGCCCGTAATGCTAGGATGTACAATTTTAATTTAGAAAGTATGCATTTGCAGGATGTTAGACTCGGCTAGGAAAACCTTTGTACTAGAGATTTGTTAAGGTTAGCCAATGAACATGTCTTCATCGAAATGTAATAAATGAAAATTGTACATGATATGAAACTTTTATTTTAATGTTTTAATTTTTGTTTCATATTTTAATAAATACGGCCGGGAGGGTAACTCCCTCCCGCCTTCCAAAAGTTCAGAACTGCGTCCGTCTTCCCATCCTTGGGGATTGTGTTGGGAGGTGGTGACAGGCATCCCGGCCATATGGAAAGGGGCGACCACTCGGTCCCCCCGAACGTATGGTCGGGGGCCCGGATCCTCCCGGGAAACCATTTTGGGCGGGGGCGTGTCACGGCTGGTATGCCCAAAGCGGCGTAGCCGGGGTGCGCCTTTTTCCCGCCCAAGACGGGTTGTCCTAGACACCTACACCAATGGCCACGCCCAGTAGGCGTACCAGCGGAGGGTTCACGCCCTCCCGAAGAGGAATAAAGAGAGCGGGAATCCGAAGAAGCATCCTCTTGTTCCTGTGCTTGGAAGCTGCAACCACTCGTTGCACGTGAGCCCTCGACGGAACAAGGAGCAATTTTGACCCACCCACCAGCCCCTTAAGGCAATGTTAGTACTGCAATAAAGTAATTTTCTTTGATAACTTCTTCTTCCCTTTGTTTAAGCGGTATATAAAGGTCTAGTTTAGTGATATGATGAATGTCTGAAGGTACTGTTTTCTGGTAGTATAGACAAATATTGCAAATAAACAGGATAATTTTCTCCCTTAGTAGGTAATCAAATGTCGTATTTATTTTTTGGTCGGGCGGTAAGGTCATGATCGGTGAGCAGTAATTTCAAGGTCCCTAGAGGGGGGCGCCACCCACTATGGATGGGAGCACCCGGGGGGAGGCGGCCATTGGCCCCTCCCACGGGGAGGCGGCACCCACTAAGTATGGGTCGCCTAGGGGAAGACGGCCATAGGCCCCTTCCAGGGAAGGAGGCGGCTATATGCCCCTCCTACGAATTTCCCGGGGCCCGGATATCCGCGACGGCGGATGTGATAGACAGTGTGGGGTGGGAGGGGGAGTCCACGCTGCCTTCTTACAGACACCTCACACGGGTCCTCGGACGACCTTTAAGATGGCGTCGAGTTAAAATGGGGGGCCCCCACAAGACAAGGGAAATTGGAGTTGGCACAGAGGGTACAGTCCTCTGCGCGGCCGCCACTCACACCGTGAGGGCGAGAGTTTTGGTAGTAGGGATCTGACACCGGTTGCGATCTTGCCGTTGGCCCGTAATGCTAGGATGTACAATTTTAATTTAGAAAGTATGCATTTGCAGGATGTTAGACTCGGCTAGGAAAACCTTTGTACTAGAGATTTGTTAAGGTTAGCCAATGAACATGTCTTCATCGAAATGTAATAAATGAAAATTGTACATGATATGAAACTTTTATTTTAATGTTTTAATTTTTGTTTCATATTTTAATAAATACGGCCGGGAGGGTAACTCCCTCCCGCCTTCCAAAAGTTCAGAACTGCGTCCGTCTTCCCATCCTTGGGGATTGTGTTGGGAGGGGGTGACAGGCATCCCGGCCATATGACTGTTTAACCCGTTTATAAAGGCTGGCCAAAGCATCATGCACAGTGCCCACCACTCTCCCTCTCCCCCTCTAGTACTGTCACCTCCCTGGCCCCACCCCCAAGACTCAGCACAAGAAAAATATAATGACAATAAAATGGGTTTTAAACCCGTTTTATTATCGTTTTATTTTTCATGTTTTTTAGATGCTGGCAAGCAGGGCTGGATTGGTTACTGGGCGATTTGGTGTGCTGCTTAGCTGGGGGCTAATTTCACTGTGGTGGGGGCTGATTTCATTGATGGGGAACTGCATGTGCTTCAAAATAAACAAAGCAAAACACATTTTTTTCAGCACACGCAGGTCCCCAACAAGGAAAAGCAGCCCCCAGCTTGGCAGCACACCAAAACGACTGGTAGCCAGGGGGGGAGGAATGCTTGTCCACCATAGCAGAGGAGCCGCCGCTGTAAGGAACAATACAGTCAAAGACCATATCTGCTACTGAGTATTTTACAAAGTAACTCCACAAAGTTTCCTTCCTCACCAAGTCTGTTCCAGCAGTCATGGACTCACAAGGGCAGAATAAACCAAAAGGGGTGCATAGTTACTTTTCAGTGTGGCTCACTGGTTAGAGGCGGCAGACCCGAGAGCAGAGGACGGCCCGGACCAGGGTTCGATTCCCGGTGCGGCAGGTTTCTGGACCAGGGTCAGCGGACTCGATAATTCTCTCGCCTTGGTGCCCACTCTGATCAGCGATCACACTCGGCAACTCTGGGCATTAGCTTGCCTCATCTTCACTAACGGCCCCACCAGACCGCCGGGGATGCCTGGTCTCACCCTGGAGATACCCATTAAGGGACCATCTCTCAGGGAAGCCAGGAAGGGTTTCGCAGCGGTCGAAGCGCCTTGGGACCCTACGGGTAAGTAGTGCACTATATAAATGCCAATACATTTACATTTTACATTTACATTACAGCCTTCCTCATCATTGGTGAAAGCTCAAAGTAGTACAGGCCTGTCTGAACTTGCACATGGCTCCATTGTTGCAATCAGATACATTACAGCAGTGGTTCTTAACCTGTGGTCAGGAGACCCATTGAGGTCCACGAAGCCTACTGAGGGGACACGTGATTGCTTAGAAATTAAATAATATTAACAGATTAATAAATTGTATATAAATAAAGAAGCAAATCTATAATTGACTTTTAAAAAAATTTGTTCATGTGAATCAATTTGAAATTGGAGGCTAGAAATTAACCAAGTATCCTCAGATTTATTCCTGGGAACAGATGCATCAAACAGAATATAGTATGAATGTTAAGTGGCCTCAACTGAATTTAGAAAAGCTCCAACTTTCCCATTAAATTAAAATGTAGATAGTTTATATTTGTTTGTGAATTAAATAACACATTTCAGCATTAGTATATTTTTTTGATGAATGCTTGTTTCTGCATCTTTTATGCATTATTTTGTGGTTCAAATTATCGCAAATGCTTAGGCCGGTCTCCCCGTCTTTAAGTAATTACTCATTGGGGGCCACCGGGTTCCATTAATGACTCATTTGTGGTCCTCGAGTTTTAGATATTAATTAAGTGGGGACCACAGAAGTCAAAAGGTTAAGAACTACTGCATTAGAGTGTATGAAATATGTCCTTGAAACCCATGGAGCATATATCTTGAGGTACAGACAGGTGTATCCTGCAGCCCAGCATAGCAGCTGTTCTGGTTATACAGGGGCTAGCAAGACAATGCCTAATCAGTTTGCTTGTATAGATAAGTGTTAGTATTTATAGTGTGCGACTTGTCAAAAATTCAAACATAACACATTGCTTTGTAAAGTAGCAAACAGTTCAGGGGTATGTTACATTCTAAGCGGTTCATGAAAAATAACTCAGCCACAGATGGTACCATAAATGTATATTCTGATGCATTTTGCTGTGTTTACAAAAAGGTGTAGTTCTCTTAGCTGGCCTTGAACATGGTAGCCACTGAAGATGTAGAAGACGGAAACTGCGGCATCATATAAGAGATGTACCACAAATCTGGTCCGATATCTAATGGAGTGTTAATACCAGAAGGGTCTCTGTGCTGATAAATTAAACTGGGGGGAGGGTGAAAAATAAGGTCTGAGCAACATAGACTAACTTCTAAGTGGATATTCTGGTCTAAAAATAACACCCAAATACTGCAAGGTCACTCACCAGCTCCACCAGGGGAATTAGATTGCAGCTTAGCTCTAATCAGACCTAAATGGGTGAACAGTTTTGTGATCTTACTCATTACAATGATCAAAAATAAAATGTATTCTTATTCCGGAGGGTGGACAAGTGGCTGCCCCATCCCAAAAAGACATACTACAGCCTTAGAGTTGTACATTACAAGTGAAATGGAGTTAGGCTTCACAGGAGCTGATTTTGCAGGGATTCTGCTCAGACACAGAACTGTGAACAGAGACTCAGGACCTCAGTGAATTAGGGGGTGCCAAAAACTCACCTTAGTACCCAAAATCCCCTACCAGACTAGCAATCAGTGTCAAATTAGCTCCTCGTCCTATAGCAAAGAAACCAATGATTAGACAACTTAGAACATGCGACTTTGGACCATCTCAGGAATGGAGGGAAGTGAGAACACTCTTTTGTTATACTCTCATATCAGTCCACAACAGGAGTAAAAAAGAGACACGATAAAGTTAAAATATTTATTTTAACGACGTGATCTCAAGCGCAGTATTTTAGTTAACATAAGCCTACATATGATTAAAAATAATATGGTCAGCATGGTTATAACTCCATAAAATACAAAAGGAGGAATCATATTACAATGGTAGTGCAAACAGGTGATAAAAACGCTTAGTTTAAACACCCTCTCTATATAGGAACTATGTATTATAAAACTATAGAAGGTCTCTTGAGCTTTGTTAGGGGGACCCCATTTACCTGTCCACTCAGTAAGTGTAAATTACATCAGGACCGGTTAGTCTCTCTGCATGCCTGGAATCTTCCAAGTGTGTTCAATTCTGGCAAGTGTGCTATGATAAAGGCGCCAGAATATTACTCGGCTTGCAGATGCCAAAATGTTGTGTCTAGAATGTGTTACACGGACATGCCGATAAACAGGCTCACACGTTATAATAACCTTGGCCGCTCAGCACTCACTGTACAGACTGGGGGCACAATGTATGTCTAGAGATGTCGAAAAACAAAACTTTTCCCATGTATAGACCTTCGTGAAAGCTAACTCTGAAAAAACAGCTAAGCAGTGTTGTGTGCAAAAAGCAGCAAAAGGTAAAATGGTGCTTAATCTCCTAATAAGCCATGCTAACTTAACATGCACGCAAAAAGAGGCCCATAAACCACACTACCCCCCCCCACCCCCCATTTTCGGGGAACACACAGCACTCAGGGTAAACTTCATAGAATGCAGAGTTCAAGTTCGAATGAAACAGAACCAAGTTCAGAAATTTTGCCAAACTTGAAATTAGGGAACGAGAATTGAAATAATCAAAGCAGTGACAACAAACACACATGGCCATGGTGTGAAGAAGGATAAAAAAAATATTCACAAGTCCAATACATGTCTATGAAGCAGAAAAAAAATCCGTACTTCAGTCCAACAACGTGTAAGACCATGGGCCCGATGTAGGTAGCCAAATACCGGCCGGTAACGGCCGATTTCGGCCGTTACCGACCAGTATTTGAAGATGGAGATGTAGGGGCATGTTAAAATACAGAATCGGTAATTTTACCGATTCTGTAAAATACCGAATCGGTAAAATTACCGATTCTGTATTTTGACATGTAGGTAGCACTTAGATCAGTGCTACAGGGGTTTAAGAAGTCGTTATTTACCACCAATTAGAAGTTGGTGGTAAATAATTAAAACCCTTTCAAAAGCATTTTTATTGCTTTTAAAACGGTGCCATGTTGCAGACATACATGCCCTAAGGGCATGTATGTTGCAGACATACATGCCCTAAGGGCATGTATGTCTGCAACATGTGCACCCATGCACAATTGAGGGGTGCTACAGGGTGTCAAAGTGACACCCTGCCACCCTTCAATGTTTCCCCCAATTACCGAATCGGTATTTACCGATTCGGTAATTGACATTCATTCCTATGGGCCTCCAGGCCCATAGGAATGAATGGCAATTACCGAATCGGTAAATACCGATTCGGTAATTACCGAATCTTACCGATTCTGTAATGAATTCGGTAAAATTACCTAAATCCCGATTGCCAGTTCTTAAATACCGAATCGGTATGATTCGGTATTTAAGAATCGGTAATCTGGGATTACCTACATCGGGCCCTATATGTTGCAACCGCCTCCAATAGGAAGTCGTTATCATCCATGAATATTTCAGCCATCCAATTAAGTAATGGGAAAGAACATACATGTTTCTCAATTGCAGGAGCCTCTAGCATCATCAGAGGACAACTCAGCTTATTTCAACATAACTGCGATCCAGAAAGTCATTGAACGCAATCCAAATGTTCCAGTTGCCAGGAACCCCATGTGCCGCTGTGCAGGCCATAATCCCGCTACTAGAACAGTCTATTTCATGAGTAACTAAGGGACTCATTAGTAGATTAAAATCCAGCTCGGGAGACACCGTGTTGCAGAGACACAAATCCAGGGCCCATTAAAAGTCACAATCCAAGCAATGAAAAACAGGCTGCACGCAAGTGAAGAAAGAGAACAGGAAAGATAAACCATAGGCTACACTCAAAGTCGCCAGAGGCAGCGATCCATAGTATTCTAGCATCCGGTTAAGAAGGAGGAGCAGCCGGGACAGGACGTCGTGGGGCACAAACTGTGCATCCATTTTGTAGCAAACAAAACAGCAGCAGAATGCCTGCACCTAAAGCCAGGAGCAAGGGGAACCCTCCAAAGACACTCGAAAAAATCAAATGAAAAAATGCAGGGATCACACCAAATATACTACTTTAAAAAAGTGCGCCAGGCCAGTAGTCGGCGAGGCATTCAAGATAGTGTGAATCAAAGCACCGAAGTGCAGGGGCAGGTCTGTGTTTAATAAGGCAATCACCTCAGTACAAGTATTTGCAACGTGAAGGACGAATGTCTCACGCGCAGATGTAAGGGGGATTTCCTTCTGGGATGAAAGAGCCCTTATTCTGCTCATCTTGTTGAAGTATGCTTTCAAGGTCGGAATCGAGGGCCAGATGGAAACATCAAGCCTGCCATGCGGAGGAGGGAACAATACATTCTTGCAGTAAGTTACATGCTGGGAAACGGTAACGATATAAGCAATACGAGCGTGCATTCCACAACACTCTTCATTATTTAATAATAAATAACTACTATTGGCAAGCAATGTAAATGTAGGTGTAATGGCCGGAACTGGAGTACCCTTCAGAACACATGCTAAATTTGGTGCCAGCACATTACAAGAGCTGTGCAACTGTAGATTTCTGCATGTTAATGAATGATCTGGTGTCGTGGTGCAATCTTCGCCATTTAAAAAAACTTCTTTACCATCCCTCAAACATCTATATGTGAATGGGAGATTCCATACTTCATGAAGATAAGCTCCACCCAGGGGCTCAAATCTGCCTATGGCATATTGTTTCATGCAATTCTCAAACTTGAAAAGTGAAAACGGCAAAGTTATTAACCCATGGATGAGCCAAACTGCTGAATTGGCTTCCGCTACAGAGAAAGGCAAAGGTTCCAAGTTCCAACTTTTCAATATGCAAAAGTGAAAATGAGGCATCTTTCATCGACATAAATTGTTGTTTAACAGTCAAATTGAAAGGCAGAAATATTAAACCTGTGTTCATGTAATCCCATGGAACTCGGCCATTTTTTAACGTTTGTAAAGTCCAGGTAAACTGCATAACAGAACGCAATTGATTTTGCCCATGATACAATACTGCAACATCTTCTTGCACTATATCAACCACCGATGACACAATATTATCCAGATTGTAAATTCGGGAAGAAAGGGTGTTAATGCTATTATCTACAACTGCAAGCACTTTTTCTAAACTGGCTTGATCAATAGCTCTAAATCTTGAAGCAGATTCAATCTGTGACAGTTTCCAAACCTCATTGTAAGCAGCATATATCCATCTCTTCGATCTGCCACCCTCAGCGACTTTCCCAAAATCATTGAAATCAACAGTGTCAGTGAGTTTGGACAAATGTAACTCAACAGATGCTAAAGATGAATGCCTGAGCCAACTCTGGCAGAATTTGCCTACAGAATAGGTGGTGACTCAATGTTGAGTCTGAAAGCGGGGTTCAACTCTAACCTCTGTATAACCAGGGGTCAGACCCAGAAAACGGTACTGGCAGGTATCTGCACTTTTTTGCCATAGCAACCAGCCTTTGGGATTAATGCTGGAAACATTAAAAGAGGAATTTCTAAACAGTGCTTGTAAATCACTCAGGGAAGTACTGGTATAATTAGTCCAATGGGGAAATTCACCAAATCAGGAAATGATGGAGCATTATATTTTTTAGAAGTAGCCAATCCAAAGCAGGTGGTTTGTGAAATTGTGTCATTTAGAAACAACATATGGTTTGGGATGAGACATGCATGAGGCAAAGCCTCAGTGTCTTGCACTTGCCAACTTTTAGAACCCCAAACAGATTTAAGATCAATAGTATCTTTCCACAGTTCATAGCCCCCAACAGCCAACTGGTCAATAAAGGACTTTGAATAAAGTAATTTTGTGTGGGTAAGTGTAAGCTTGGAAGAGGACTTTTCAGTCAACTTAAAATAAAACGCATCAGGGTTTGATTGATCAAAATCAAGCAAGTAGGGAAACTTTTTAAAACGTCTTTGAGCTGCCCTCTACTGGTGTAGGACAGTGTTCCCACTGTGTGTAATTAACCATATTTCTAAATGAATTCGATTTATGCAAACAAGTATTGCTAAAATGTTTGTAACAGTACAAATCACCATAATTTACAGATTTCAAATATGAATCTTCAGCACCAAAAGCAGCATAATATTTCAAATCAGTAAAGAAAGCCTCCACAGCTTTAACGTCCCAATCATCAGAGCGAATATTCTGTTTAACCACATCCCCCATAGAAACACAGAGTACATTGGGAACATTAATAACCTCTGTGGGACCATGTATCTGGAACTTTACAGCATCTCAAACAATCCCATCTAAAACGGGCGAAGCAGTTATATTCACAAATGTCTGGTCCCTCTTCATGATGTGCGAAGAGGAGTGGGGAGCCAAAGTTCCATCAATCACTCGAAGTGAAGTTCTTTCCTCAACACAGTGTCCATTGATAAAACGGAAAAAATATCCCACAAATCATATGAACATGAACAAAAAAATTGCAATCAGCACCAGCCAAATGTAAGTCCAAGGAGTAATAAAAAAAAGTTTTTTAAACCAGGTAGCAAAAATCAAAACATTTGAAGGGGGCTCAGATGTGGAAGAGCCAGTGTCAAATGAAAAACGGGATGGATTAGCAACACAGGTTTCCAAATCAGGCATGGACAAATCAGTGGGGTAAGTATATTCAGTGTCATTAAGAGGATCACCAGTAGGTTGATTTAATAAAAGACATGCAAGTGGACTCATTTCAACAGCAACATCAGGCCCGATGGCAGGATCCGGGGCCAAAACAGAGTGTCGCATCATTGCCGGACAAGAAACCGCAGATGTCATACTACAGAGAATCGGCCACCCTGTGTGGTTTGACATTATCAATGGAAATGTACCTGTTCCCCTTACGCCCAGGAAGAGGAGGTAAAATGACTGTTCTTGTACCTTGCACGCCAAGCACGGCAACTGGAACTCGATAGGAAGGACCAAATTCTTTCTTCTCTCGGACCAGGTCGCCAACTTGGGGTAGCCAACCGACTACTAGAATATGCAATCCCGTTTCAGATGTGGAGGGCAAGTGTTCCTTTGCAAGACTGTCTCTGGTCTTTTGTAGGTTCTGCAAAACATTAGAATGTTCATCTACGTCAAAGGATGCGGCTCCCGCCGCCATGTCTAGACCATCAAGGTGTGGTACAAACATCTTGATGCCAAAGATCATTTCGTATGGGGTCCGTCCACCTAGAGACCTTCTAGGGAGATGATTTAGTACACGTTGTACGCTATTGAGGTGGGTAAGCCAGTCTCTGCCAGCACCTAAAACCTTCGCTGTCAATGATTGCTTTAAATCACGGTTCATCCGCTCCACAACACTATTACCCTCAGGCCGGAATGGAGATGAAAATTTGACTTGGACCCCAAATGAAGCCATGGCATCCTTGTACGCCTTAGAGGCGAACGCTGGACCCTCGTCCGAATAGAAGGTACCACACACAAAAATTCCCACAAAGACACGCAAATCTCTTAAGACAGTTCTAGCATCAGTGCTCCTTTGAGGCCACACCCAAAGCACGTGCAAGAGTCAACTGCTACTAAGATGTACTTCTACGCAGTATCAGAGGAGAAAGGACTGCAGTGATCCAAATAAACACAAGCAAGTGGCTTATTTGATATGTACAACTGAGTTTGGGGCGGGCGTGCAGCAGAAGAAGGTTTAATTTGCTGACAAATGCCACATTGAAGGACAAAATCACGCGTCTGTTTGTACAAACCCCGCCACAAATATTGTTGCTGGGGGTGAGATACAGTAGCTGACATGCCGGCATATGCCGTAGCCATCCCGGCGTGGGCTGCTGTAATCAAAGCCTGTCTGCGGTCCGCGTTGGGTATCAACCTGTCACCAACATCGTTAATGATCACATAAGGAACTTTATCAGAACTTAACTGATAAGAGTACTTCGAAGGGAATCCTTTAGGATAATTACCTCCCTTCTCAGTTGCGGCAATAGCTGCCAAGATGTCATCATCAATCTTACTTGGAACGTGTAACCGCTGCCACTGCAAATGTTGCTACTGCTGTTGCAGTGTAGTTCCTATATTCCCAATAGGCTCTGCGCATTGGAATAACATATACTATAGTTTAGACGTAGGACTGAGGTTGACGAGGTCTCTATCGTATATATTAAACTTAGATGTGAGTGCCAGCTAGCTCAGAGGTCACTAGAAACTTTCTCGAATAAACAAGAAGGGATTAGTTTCTGACAACCACATAAACATGACAACTTTGTTTCCCAAGAATAAGAAATCAATCTCTAAAGTCGCGGAAACAATAGATAACTATTTTACTCAGTCAATCGTGCATGCTTCGTTTCACCAGAGGTGCTGAGAAAATAGAGAGACAGGCGTTTTCAATAAAAGGATTTATTGTACAGTCTTCTTTCTCAAGCATAAGAAATGTACTGCTACAATCGTAATACTGGTTATAAAGTACAGGGCATATACTACGAAAAGTATTATAAAGTAGTACTGTACAAGCATGATATAGTTTCTAAGCCATAAGTTGCCTAAAATGTATAAAATACATACAGTAATAAAATAATGACTAAAAGTACTCAACTGGTGCTTCTAAAATACGCCTACCCCGGTGTACCTAACCTTAGTCTAGTACAAGGGAAGAAGTAAGTGAGGAGTAGCTTAAGTTTAGTAATTCTCTGCCAAGGATCTATCCAAGAATTCTTTAAGGGTCTAATCAGCTCCCTACCTTGGTTTTAGAATGAAGGAGGTCTTGCATCACTTTCTCAGGACTCGATTTCCCAGCAACCCGCAAGGGTAGCCTGGAAACACTGGAGCTGGATTTCTCGGCAGGAGAAAAGACAGCGCCTCTCAGTGCATCAGCTGGATGGTCGGCTTCCTTCGGCACTTGCTGCTGCAAGGCAAGGCGTCGGGCAAGTAGTTAGTCGATCTGCTCCAAACCACTGTGTGTTTGTCTGGGCAAATGTAGGCATATTTATACTTTGAAGGTGCCGAGTTTGATGTGTGATTGGACTTAATAACTTAACTCAAAGACTCAGTTCTTTGAAAACTCCTCGATTTCCTAGATAAATTGCTTTTCAGGCAAGGGAAAGTCCCTAGCTGCTGAAGGCGGGTTTTTCTAAGAAATCGTTGTTGATTATTGGAACTTAGTGGAAGTAGCCATGCCGTATTTGGGCTGTATAGGCTCAGTCCAAATATGGTAATGATTTCTATGCCTATATAAGGATTGGGTAATTTATACCTATATAAGGGCATGAATCTGGAAAATTACACTAGGGTCCTAGATTCATTTACAACACTGTCTTTGCAGCCTCATCTGCGAGACAGTTGCCAACAGCGTGAACCCCAACGCGCTGATGACCCAGAGTATTAATTACAAAAACGAGTGGGAGCCGTTCTTTGAGCTCAGCCACTCAAACCCAGATCATTTTATGTTTTATCGTGCGACCCTTGGAGTCACGATAATCATTTTGAGTCCAAAAGGGTAGATTGTCATTGAAAGACTGTACACAGTAGTAAGAATCGCTCACAGTAAGTGTAGTCACACTGGGGTCCGCGTACTCCAATGCAAGCATCAGAGCTCTTAGTTATGCCAACTGGATGGTACAGTCCCCTAATGTCTGTGTATGCACGACATCGGACTTGAATTCACCATCCACCATACTACCAACCACAATTGCGCAGGCCGCAGAATACTCCTGTCTAGAAACCGTAGCAGCTTGAGCACTTTCATCAGTGTAAATGATACATTGAAAATCCTCAAGTGGGAGCATAGTCACAGGAGATGTAGCCCATTGTATCCACCTAGGGTGCAAGGCCTTGGAATTTGGTGCACTGGCCTTCATCACTGCCTCCAAGGCAGGATACGGAGTAACAACCACAATGCGCTTTCCCTGCGACAGTGCACGTTCCTTAAGAATCGCCATTTGCGCTGCTGGCAAAACTTTTTCCACAGTGGAAAACCGCAACTCGGCCGAAGTGTACAGGTGTGACTTGTAAGCGATAGGGACTGTGTCTCCCTCATTAAAAGTGAGGTACGTGAAAACCACTGCCCCTGGCACAATTCTTATCACCAGGTTGGTGTGATTATCACAAGTCGACAAGAATTTAGATTAAAGTAGGTCAGCCTGCAAAGATTGCAAGATGGCTGAACGTTCTGGCAGCCAGCACGATTTGGAAAAAGTAGGTTGTATCAATGCATAAAGCGGTTTGATACACTGGGCATATTCCGGAATGTATGTAGGTCCAAAATTTGAAAAATCCCAGTAGAGATTGTAGCTTTTTCAGTGTTGTGGGAGCCCGCAAAAGTGCGCATTTCTCCAAGAAGTGTGGCGCAAAAACCTCGACCTTCATTGTTGAGCACGTAGCCCAGGAACAACACTGTGTACTCTGCAATGTGTGATTTCGCAAAGTTACATTTATAGCCAAAGTCCACAAAACGACAAATTATGCAGTCAACGCGGCACAGATGCGGCCATAATTTGTCGTCTGTGAGATAAATGTCATCTACATACGAACATGCATCTGCGTCGAGCCTCTCAAGAAGAGAGACTATTCAGGGGGCAAAAACGCCTGGACTATTTTTTGTAGCTCATAGCCAATCGAAGGAATTGGCGCTGTTTGCCACCACAGGTAAAACTCGTCCACTGACTACTAAGGGAGGACAAATTATGGGCAAAAAGGCCATTAGATATGTCTAGCAGGGTTTTGAACCTTTTACGCACCAGACTATCCACACGAGCAGAACTGGGAGTATTCTGCACCACACACGTACGACAATGTGAGTTTAAGTGGCGGTAATCCAACACCAAACGGTATGAACCATCCGGCTTGGCCAGTAAAAAGTGGGTTATTCATCGGAGACACAGACATTTCAATTACACCTTGATATTCCAATTGTTCAAGGATTTCGGCCACAGAGGCTTTCGCCTCACGCCGTATGAGGTGTTGGGGTTGAGGCTGCGGCATCGATCGCAATGGAATCTGATGTCAAGGTGGCAATTTCTCCCATCCACAGTGAGTACGGTACAATGCCAGCGCAAGCGCCTTAGCCCAATCTTCTGCAAACTGCAGAGCCTGCTCCTTCGGCACAGTGTGCGCGAAAGCGGGGAGGATCACCTCCTCCCCTTGTGAAGCGGCTAAGACAAAAGGTGGGGGCCAGTCGAGCTCCACCAACAAGATATCATAGGATTTTCCCCCCAAAAACCTTTTATGGTACGTTCTATGTCTCCTTCAATCACAAGGACAATTTCATAAAGTCTTTCAGGGGGAGCCACTCTAGTGTCAGATGTTTCCACTACAACGTAGGTGTCAGTCGCTGTCATCCTCAGTAGTGGCCGCAGCGCCTCTCTAACAATGGTATTCTCCGCTGCGTTGTCCAGCAGCGTCAGCGCTTATGTCAGATTCCGAAGCTGCGTTCTCACTATCTGTGGCATATCTCGCTGTTATAGCAGCAACCTTCTTCTTCTGAAACTGGGGTCTTTGACGTGGTGTCTCCTCCTGCTTGCCTTTTCATTCAGCCTTACGAGGCTGCTTCCCGGCTCTGTAGGGCACCTTGACCTCTGCTGATGCCTCCTCCACCGGTGGCTGTTACCGTTGTTTCCTGCAAAGAGCGAGGAGAATGTTGTTCAGGAACCTGAAATCTATCAGGTGACGTAATAGTACTGCGGACACGCAAATCATATTTACGCTCAACAGGGGCAGGTGTAGGCGAAGCCGGACGGGAACCCTGTTTCTGTTGCTGCTTACTCCAATGTTGTTTTTGAACTTTCGGGCGGTCATCTTTATCAGATGACCCTTGCTGAGTTTGCTGCTGTTTCTCTTTCTTAGCGAAAGGTTTAACACCTAAACTATTACGGCCCCCAGTCTTATAAGCCGCCGTTATAATGTTCGGTAACTGACGGGGTTTGTCAGTGTCAGAGATTTCGCGCAGAGCATTAGAGACTTGGAAACTTACCGCATCCCCCTTGACATTTGCAAGGACGAGATCGCGTACCATCTCAAATGTTCCCACGAGCCGCATTCCTAACTCCACGGCCGCCTCTGATCCGTGTTCATCCTGAACACACTTGATCACAGAGGGCAGTACAGTCATTGATGGGGTGCCTAAGCACCTAGTGTAGACTGCAGCAAAAATCAACCCCCAAGTTGTACACTCATTCACGTCAGGCACTAAGTCTTTCTCGAAACTAACTGTCAGTATCCTGTGTTTCTCACCAGGACTTGTATTAGGGAACACTGCTTCCAGTTGGTCGAATTTCTCGGCAAGCCAAAAAGGCATTTCCTCCTTATCTTGGGGACGCTTACCCACGACCGCATTAACCATGATGGGACTACGTTTGAGTCCACTACCGCCAACTGGATGCGCTGCACCGCCCGGGGCCCCACCCAGGACATTGCGTGTAACGTAATAAACTAGACCCCTAATAACTGCAATCGCAGAGGCATATAGGGGCCTCGGTTGTTGAACTGTCATCGTACCCGCTTGAGGATGCGGGGTGTAACAGGCCAAGTAGCGCCTGGAATGGACAACGGACCTTGTCTGACTGCTGTAATAACGTGTGGGAGGGCGCCATTAAACTAAACGGTGTGCTGCCAAGCAGAAATCGGAATTTCCACTGTCCGATGTGGAGCGTACACTGCAGGAGCATAAGCAGGAGTGTAAGTGTGAAAAACACCAGAATTAGCATGAACCGCGGGAAACGTGACCCATGAGTAGTACAAATCAAACGGGTATGTCACGTCAGCAGAGACAACAAAAACCACTGCCTGTCCCTCCATAGAAACGAGGTATTCCTGCAAATTATTTCGCACAGCCATACGACTGTGTGCTGAGATATCAACCGCAGCCATATCGAAACAGTGATAGTGAAGTACAATGCAATACAAAAAGGCACAACTGGGTAGTAATTCAAACAGAAAACCGTTTTAGATTGATCAAGCTTGAAGAAACCTATGTAACTATAGGCAGGTTTTTTATATCCGTCACTATCGTCAACCGGAAGCAATAGTGAGGGGGTCGTAGATCGATATATGCACTACTCAAGTGCCTCACAATAAGACCACACTCGTTGGCGGCGCCATGTTGCAGGGATTCTGCTCAGACACAGAACTGTGCACAGAGACTCAGGACCTCAGTGAATTAGGGTGTGCCAAAAAACTCACCTTAGTACCCAAAATCCCCTACCAGACTAGCAATCAGTGTCACATTAGCTTCTCGCCCTATAGCAAAGAAACTAATGATTAGACAACCTAGAACATGCAACTTAGGACCATCTCAGGAATGGTGGGAAGTGAGAACACTCTTTTGTTATACTCTCATATCAGTCCACTACAGGAGTAAAAAAGAGACACAATAAGATTAAAATATTTATTTTAACGACGTGATCTCAAGCGCAGTATTTTAGTCAACATAAGCATACATATGATTAAAAATAATATGGTCAACATGGTTATAACTCCATAAAGTGACATGCGCATGTAGGGAGGGAGTGCAAACCCTCTACGGCATGCCAGCCCTGCCCTGCCCGTAGTCGGAAAGGAAAATTAAATGATCATAACTTCTTGTTATTATCATTTGATTTTGATTGAGCAGTAGCTCGACGCTCCTCCGCCTTAGCGGGGGAGCTGCCATTGCTTGTCTGACATGGAGAGCAGTTATTTAAAAGTTGAGAGTGAGACACTTGATAACAAATGTAACTGGACCCAGATCCACCTCTAGATGTATGAACAGAAATCTGGATTGCCCATCAACCATGAACCTCTGATCCATCTAGTTGCCGGCTCATCTCCACATTTCCCACAGAAAAGTTGGTCTTGCAATTACAAAAGTATGGGTTTACAGTAAATACCGACCAGAGTATGAGAACCCTGCCAACTTCCTTTCCTGGCTATCACTACCTCATAGAATGTACCAGCAGCACAGTGGAAGAACACGTGGACTTCATAGTGCATGCGGCATCGTCAATGCCATGTTCCTACAGGAAATTGGAGATAGCACTGCTGAAGATACTGAACTACAGCACTCACTGGTAGCTTCAAGAAACATCAGATGGAAAACAGTGCGTCAGGAACTATTGGCTAGATCCAGAAAGTCAATGTACTCTTGTGGCTCTCTGGAGAGGCAGAAGTGAACTGAGTGCCCCTATTGAGGTCACATGAGGGGTCACATGAGGGGTCACATGAGGGGACAG
Organism: Lissotriton vulgaris; assembly: GCF_964263255.1. Lineage (NCBI taxonomy): Eukaryota > Metazoa > Chordata > Amphibia > Caudata > Salamandridae > Lissotriton > Lissotriton vulgaris. The sequence goes on from NC_141685.1 coordinate 1,479,238,986, forward strand.
AATCATGATTCCCCTAGCTCTTACAGAAGAGGGGCTAAGCTTTTGCACCAGAGCCACCCAGGTATTTTTAAGATCAAGGCCTAAAAATGCAAAAAGGTATGGTACCCAGAGATGGATGCTTGAGTGGAAGACATAATAAGCAAATGTCACATGTGTCTAACAACAGGTAGTCAAGAAAGGCCTTAAAAAAGAGCTGGGGTGTTTATGTGCCATTTCCAAATAGATATCCATTTCCGGGCGGTTACCGACTCTGGGTCCTTCAGTGATCAAGTTAGCCCTCTGCGTGTTCTCCGGGAGCGCAGCGCAGCACAACGCACTGAAGTAAGTAATAAAGTGGAAGCAGGCTACCACTCTATGCATTCTCTAGTTTGTTCTTTCATAGTTCTGTCACATCCAGCTGTTAGCATTAATGACTACTCAACAATGGCGGTACAGTCAACAACTCATGCTTCATCCAAACCAAGCACTTATCAAGGCTGTGTAGCTTATACACACAGCCCAAAGGACAGAAGATGTATTCACATTGTTATTTCACAGGACTCACAGATTGTATCTTTTATATTTTATGAGCAATAAAACTAACACTCTATTACTGTAGACACTGTTTTGGCACTGAAGTCGTGTTGTGTGTAATAAAATAAATTGCTTACATACAGCACTTCAAAATACAGTTTTGTTCACTCTAAACTAAACAGTCACAGCCAGCGTTAGTTACCCATTTCCAAGGTACTTCCTTTGTCGACTAAGGAAGATTGGCACGTGGAGTTGTCCTTGACAGAATTTAAACTTTCAGGTCACAGCAGATGGCGCGACTTGAACAATTAAAGATATTGCGAGCTATGGCCTACTTTTTTGTTCTGTTTTTCAAAAACATTTTCTTTATATCTCAAGCATATATTTTATTTTACTCATCTGCAGCTTTACGCCTCATGTAGAATGTTGAAATGTTCAATATATGTTCAATAGTCACTCATACATGTAAAAAGCACTCTCTTTCCAGATGCAAAGGTTAAATCTGACGTTGCATTTGCAAATATTTAGGGGGAGGTTGAACTAATTTGCACTTTAATTACATTGCTGTGTAACATGGCCAAGTAATTGGTAGCTGTCATTACGTCTTAGCCACAATTAATCATTTTGAAGAGATCTGGTTTGAAAACATATTTGTGAATTCGTAAGAAACGTTCAGCATAAAATGTTACTATTTCAATAGAAACGTTTCTCATCAGCAGAGAACTGGCTTTGTGTAAGGACCCCAAGAACACAATCCTGGCATAATGTGAAACAATTAAAAAAAATTATAATTACTTTAAAAACTGCTGTCTTAAAATCTGATGTCAAGAGATTAAGATGGCAGTATGGAGACGATTTCATGCACAACATACATATTAGAGGTGACTCAGCGCAAAATGATGGATGAACTGCAACATGACGGACAAATGCACGTTGTAATGAAAACGCTGCACCGCACCAGACCAAACTGAAAACATTGTACAGTCAATATTGCTAATATTAAAAACGCTAGTAATAAAGGTCATATTAATATTATTGTTGTTATCGTAAAAATAATGATAATGATAAATAATAATCACAGTAATAATAATAATACTTGAACAATCTCCCTCTTTTTTATTACAGCGCTCACCCAAGGCATCAAGAGCGATTCATGCTCGTCTCCCGAGACCCTGTGCCTCCCTGGACCGTGTGTTTCCCTGGGCCCTGTGTCTCCCTGGACCTTATATCTCCCGAGACCCTGTGCCTCCCTGGACGGGGTGCTTCCCTGGTCCCTGTGTCTCCCTGGACCTTATAACTCCCTAGACCCTGTGCCTCTCTGGACCTTGTGCTTCCCTGGGCCCTGTGTCAGCCACGGCCCGTGGAGGGAGTTTCGGTGGGGCAGAGAGGCAGGGCGGGGGAGGGGCAGGGTGGGAGGTGCTAAAAACTGGAGTATGGATAATTGAAGGTAAGTAAAAAATGTAATAAATAAAACGAATTTCGTAGCGCCCCCTGCATCACATTTTGCGATGCAGGGTGCGCTACGAAATTCGTTTTATTAATTAAATTGTTTACTTACCTTCAATTATCCATACTCCAGTTTTTAGCAACACCCACCCTTCCCCTCCCCCGCCCCGCCTCTGCGCCCCACTGAAACTCCCTCCACGAGCTGTGGCTGCCCTGTGTCTCCCTGACCTTGTATCTCCCTAGACCCCGTGCCTCCCTGGACCTTGTGCTTCCCTACGCCCTGTGTCTCCCTGGACCTTGTATCTCCCTAGACCCTGTGTCTCCCCGCACCTTGTGTCTCCCTGGAGCCTGTGCCTCCCTGGGCCCTGTGCTTCCCTGGTCCTCTGCTTCCCTGGGCCCTGTGCTTCCCTGGGCCCTGTGTCTTCCCACACCCTGTGCCTCCCTGGGCCCTGAATCCCCCTGGACCCTGTGTCTCCCTAGAGCCTGTGTCTCCCTGAACCTTGTGTCTCCCTAGACCCTGTGTCTCTCCACACTGTGTGTCTCCCTGGACCCTGTTCCTCCATGGACCATGTGTCTCTCTGAACGTTGTCTCTCCCTGGACCCTGTGTCTCCGAAGACCCTGTGCTTCTCAGGGCCCTGTGTCTCCCTGGACCATGTGCCCCCCCTGGACCCTGTGTCTCTCTGGACCCTGGGTCTCCCTGGACCCTGAACTTCCCTGGGCCCTGTGTCTCCCCACATCCTGTGCCTCGCTGGACCCTTTGTCTCTCTGCACCATGTGTCACCCGGGAACTTGTGCCTCCCTGGACCCTGTGTCTCTCTCACCATGAGTCTACCTGAACCCTGTGTCCCAATAGACCCTGTGCCTCCTTGGCCCCTGTGTCTCCCTAGACTCTGTGCCTCCCTGGGCCCTATGTCTCCTTGGACCCAGTGTCTCCCTAGAACCTGTGCCTTCCTGCGCCCTGTGTCTCCCTGGACTCTGTGCCTCCCCGGACCCTGTGTCTCCCCGGACCCTGTGTCGCCCGCACCCTGTTTCACCCTGGACCCTGTGCCTCACTGGACCCTGTGTCTCCCTGGACCCTCTGTCTCCCTGGGCCCTGTGCTTCCCTGGACCCTGTGCCTCCCTGGGCCCTGTGTCTTCCTGGACCCTGTGTCTCCCTGAGCCCTGTGTCTTCCTGGACCCTGTATCTCCCTGGACACTGTGTCTCCCTGGACCCTGGGCCTCCCTGGACCCTGTTCCTCCCTGGACCCTGTGTCTTCCCAGACCCTGTGTCTCCCTGGACCCTGTGTCTTCCTGGACCCTGTGTCTTCCTGGACCCTGTGCCTTCCTGGACCCTGTGCCTTCCTGGACCCTGTGCCTCCCTTCTGATCAGCGGAGCTACTCGGGGGCTGCATCTGGCTTCCCCTACTTCAGACAGAGGGTGGAGCCAGGAGGAGGGTCGCTGCAAACTTTAATCTTGTGCCTGCTATCTCAGTACTACCGTATTCTTTGCACAGAGCCACACTGCAGACATCTGGACCACTGCACACTTCTGAATCCCTACCGAAGAGCAGATGGAGGTGAGCGCAAATGCATAACGTTTGCGTCATCTCCCATCCCTTAGAGCATCACAGGATCAAAGACTCTTCCCGACCCTCTATGGTTTTTCTGTATCAATACCGCTGAAACTATGAATAATCGAAGGCTTTGCATTAGTCAGGGATCTATATTCAGTGATTATTTATATTGTGTATCAGTTGTTTCACACAATCTATAAAACTCTAGTTGCTTTCTGGCATTAAGTGTTTTAAAAATATATATATATATATAAGAAAGCTTTGCCGGAATCCATCCAAAAAGGAGCACTGCAGAACTTGTTGTTTTTCCATGTAAATCATGACTGGATGAAAGAGCTTGTATCCCACTCTACTGAAAGCCAATAAATGGGACTTTGAGCCACAGCCCATGTTTCACACACAACAATATCATCAACATGTTACTTTCCTCTCCTAAGATGGAACATTTTCTACAAGAATAAAGAAAAAGTTGGTGAAGTTTGAAGCACAATTTACAAGCAGTTTGTGATCGTAAGCCTCAATTATGACTTCAAAAAGATGTGTTACTGTCCGGAAATCTCAAATCGTAGTTCACGATTTAGCCAAGGGAGTATTCCCCAAATGTAAACTCCGCTTTCTACTGTAGTAAACATCAGTGATTTCCTCCCCTTCTATTGCTAGATGGATCAAGACTGCTATGAGTCTTGCTGGTGTTGACTTGGACACATTTCAAGCTCATTCTTTAAGAGGTGCTATGGCCAGTAAATTTCTCTGGTCTGGAGGTAAGTTGGATGACATCCTTAAGGCTGCTGATTGGTCTAATGCCAGTACTTTTGCATGTCACTATTGTAAACCTATTGAACACATGTCTATTATTGCTTTGGAAAGCTACCAACATGCATAATGTAGCCTTCGGTCTTGTGATGAAATTGTGATTCTCATATTAACATGTCTAGAGAATCTGGATTTCATTAAAAGCACAGAGGCTGACATTATCCTTCCCTCCCACCTTCTGGTGGTGGTGTTTCACTGACATTGATGTTTATAACATTCTAATGCATTACATTACTGTGTTATGCTGGAATTTTTGTTTTTTGCTAATTATTTTCACGATCTAATTTCATTCTCTTTTCAGATAATCCTTGAATGCTGGTTCTTTATCATTATCATCAATGGATTCCTATTCATCATCCATTCCCTCATCGATGGCATCCTTCACTTCCTACTTTTGTTCTACATCTGAAGATTATCCTGGACTCAGACGTTTCAAGTTCTTCGTTGTTTGTACTGTTCTCTTGTTCATTTAAAAGAGGCAGATTATTGCTGTGTCATGGGCTTTATGTGTTGCCTTTATTCTGTTTTAGAACTTTATCTATTGTGATGAATGCGGCAACTTGGGTCTGCATAAAGGATAATGCATAATGTCAGCCTCCTTGTCTTTAATGAAATCCAGATTCTCTAGACATGTTAATATGACAATCGCAATTCAGCCACAGGAGTATATCCCAAACATAAACTCCACTTTCTACTGTAGTAAACATCAGTTTTTAAAACATTTTTTTATAAGAACAGGAAATATAGACAGTCTTAATAACATCTAAAACAAGTAGGTAATAAATAACTTAGAAAAAATAGCAAGACTAGAAATTGATAGATCCTAATTAACTGCAGTTATTCATCATCTATGTATCATGATACATAGATGATGAATCTTATCTATCGAATACGAAACAAATTTCTTAGAAGTCCCCAGTTAAAAGATGGCAAATGACAAATAAAAACTCCATAACATTTGTATCCATTACATACTCTCTGATATAAAATAGCAAATCACAGAGGATGACATTCTTATATAAAATGCATATATGTATAGTCACTAATGTATCTTTAACCATTTAAAAAATGTAAAGTGCAGTGTGCAAGAGAAAACAAAAAAACATTTTTAACGGATACATGAGTGTCATAAATTCTTTAAAATGCTTTGAGCTAATAGGGGCCATTTAGACCCAAGTCTTATGATCAGTTTTTATCAGCAGCCTCATTAGAAGAGAAATTACACCAAATACCCCTGAATCTTACAGTTGCTTCTATGCGTTTAGCATAGGCCTCCTCTAATCTACAGGTCCTGGACATTTTATTGAACCAGTGCTTGATGCTGGGTTGTATATTAGTTCTACAATTTTGAAGAATAAGTGACCTAGCAACTGCAATAGCAATTAAAATAAGGTATTGTTGCTATTTTGTAAAACATTTCACTTCTCTGGAAGAACCAAAAAGCACCAACATGGCTGATGGCTCGAATACCAATGATAGAATCCGAAAACAGTCGCCAAAAACCCCCTTCTAATATTGCTGTCAATTGTTACATCCATAAAATATATGCAACCATCCTCCATCACCCTCTTTATTACATCTCAGACAATCTCAGGGGTGTATAATATAATAACCATCTGGATAAAAAGTTCATCCTTTTATTATTAGCGCCTCTGAGTGCTTTAATTGCTAATTTGCTAAGCTGTTTCCATTCTTTGGTATTGAACTTATACTCGAACCTCCTGAGGCGAAAAGCCGGGAGTCACGCCCTTGAGAAACTGGAAAATTGCTTTTAAAACCTGTGTAAAACTGCTTTTATTTCACTTTGCACCGACTCCCCAGCACTTACTTGCATTTCCCAAAAACAGCCGATCTAAACGCTGTTAGGGGCAGGAATCGCTCGCACGCCGCCATCACCGGCCTCGAGGAGCCACGGGACACGCCCACCCCTGTTGGCCACGCCCACCCCTCGCCAAGTATAAATACGAGCACTGACAACTAGCGCCGCATTATACTCGAACCTCCTGAGGCGAAAAGCCGGGAGTCACGCCCTTGAGAAACTGGAAAATTGCTTTTAAAACCTGTGTAAAACTGTTTTTATTTCACTTTGCACCGACTCCCCAGCACTTACTTGCATTTCCCAAAAACAGCCGATCTAAACGCTGTTAGGGGCAGGAATCACTCGCACGCCGCCATCACCGGCCTCGAGGAGCCACGGGACACGCCCACCCCTGTTGGCCACGCCCACCCCTCGCCAAGTATAAATACGAGCACTGACAACTAGCGCCGCATTATAATCGAACCTCCTGAGGCGAAAAGCCGGGAGTCACGCCCTTGAGAAACTGGAAAATTGCTTTTAAAACCTGTGTAAAACTGCTTTTATTTCACTTTGCACCGACTCCCCAGCACTTACTTGCATTTCCCAAAAACAGCCGATCTAAACGCTGTTAGGGGCAGGAATCGCTCGCACGCCGCCATCACCGGCCTCGAGGAGCCACGGGACACGCCCACCCCTGTTGGCCACGCCCACCCCTCGCCAAGTATAAATACGAGCACTGACAACTAGCGCCGCATTATACTCGAACCTCCTGAGGCGAAAAGCCGGGAGTCACGCCCTTGAGAAACTGGAAAATTGCTTTTAAAACCTGTGTAAAACTGCTTTTATTTCACTTTGCACCGACTCCCCAGCACTTACTTGCATTTCCCCAAAACAGCCGATCTAAACGCTGTTAGGGGCAGGAATCGCTCGCACGCCGCCATCAGCGGCCTCGAGGAGCCACGGGACATGCCCACCCCTGTTGGCCACGCCCACCCCTCCAACGCCCCGAACTCCTTCTATAAATCATGTGTCAGTTCAGGCAGCGCAGCGGACGAGCGCAGCGGGTGCGACGATGGCGCACCGAAGGCGCGCTTAAGGCAAGCTCGTCTGCGCTCGTCCGCGCTAGGCAGAGCGCAGAGCCAAGCCATACTACTGAAATCATCAACCAGGCACGGAGTTACGAAAGGGACGACCTACTCCGCCTTAATAAAAAGGTACATGACTCATGCCTACATGGCCTACTCGCTGACCACCCCCCTAATCGATGCTCCCACTGCTCGTACAGACTCACCCCCATTATACCCAAATTGCCTTTCCCTATCCCAATACGAATGGCCCTCATTAACTGCAGATCCCTTCCCAAGCACTCGACAGAAATCCATCTACTGCTGGAACATTATAACCTAGAAGTGCTCTTTCTAACAGAAACTTGGCTAGGCTCGGACTCAGACCCTGACATTGTCAACTCCCTCCCCTCAGGCTTCCTCATTCACCGTATGGACCACCCTAAGGGAAAAGGTGGGGGCATTGCCATAATTCACAAAGACCAGTTCTCATGCCATTTTCAAGGCAGTCCCCTCCTTGACTGCGAAAACGTCTTGTTCTCCATCCAGGTCTCCCCCTGTCAATCTATATCAGGCTTTCTCATCTACCGCCCCCCAGGACCACTAGGTCAATTTTGCGAATCCCTTACGGAGCAATCTTACACTCTGGCCGCCACCAACTCCTCATGTTTGATCCTGGGTGATCTGAACATCCATTTTGATAAAAAGGAAGCCAAACCTACCGCCGACTTGATAGCAGACCTTGAAACCCTTCAACTTAAATTACTAGGCCATCTTCCCACCCACACTCTAGGACATCTGCTGGACCCGGTTTTTACCAACATCAACGATCTCACTGTCCTCGACCCCATTCCAGTCCCTTGGACCGACCATCTCCTAGTCCCTTTAAACTGGCAGATTACTCGCGCTCCTCGTCCCACTGCCCCTCCTAGCAAGCCCTCACGATCCTGGTCCAAACTAGATGTAGAAATCTGGAAACAACATCTAGAGAGCTCCCCGCCTGCACTTGAATTCTCAGCATGGATAGGCGACACTCTGGACAAAACTCTCCCCCAAAAAATCTCCTGTAATCCACGGAGTAAAGCCACCTCCCCCTGGTTCACTGACGAATTGCGGCTCCTAAAAAAAGCTTGCAAGAGATCAGAAAGAGACTGGAGGAAAAACTTTGACCACACTAGAAAAACCGAGTACAAAACAACTCTTCTCACCTACAAAAAAGCAATCAAAGCCGCACAAATCAACTACTTCGAGGACAAAATAGAATCATCCACCAACTCATCTCGAGAAACGTTTCAAATAGCCAGGAAACTTCTCAAAATACCGGAGCCCCCCCCCCCCTGGTTGAACCCTCAGCCACTCGCTGCAACGAACTTGCTGAATTTTTTAATTCAAAAATTATCAACATCATCAAATCACTTCCCCCTACTTCTTTGGACGCCCACACAGCCCCCCCGGACGTCAACCAGCCCACTCTGTCATCAATAGTATCTACTATTCAGCTGTCAGCCTTCACTCCGCTTACAACTGACACTACCCTTCTCATACTCAACTCCATTAAAAGTGGTAGCCCAACTGACTCTGCTCCACTCAACATTCTGAAACTAGTCGGATCTACTACTTTACCTTATCTGACAAAACTAATTAACAATTCACTCATCCTAGGCATCGTCCCTCCCAATTGGAAAAGAGCAATGGTGAAAGCATTGCTCAAAAAACCTCACCTTGACCCACTGGAACTTGGCAATTACAGGCCAATTTCCCTACTCCCAGGCATCAGCAAAATAGCCGAGAAACACGTCAACCACAATCTTTCCCAATACCTCGAATCTAATAAACTACTGGAACCCTCCCAAACGGGATTCAGGCCAGGCCAAAGCACCGAGACTGCAATATTGGCGGTAGTCGAAGAAGCAAGGAAGATCATGGACTCAGGAGGATCAGTGGCAGTGATCCTCCTGGATCTCAGCGCTGCCTTCGACACCGTCAACCATTCAATCCTGATCCAAAGACTCAGGCATCTTGGAATGCAGGAACGGCTCTGGCTTGGTTAGAATCCTTCCTCAAAAACAGATCCTTCCAGGTGGCAGAGGGCACCTTTACGTCCAGACCCACAGCCATCAGTTGCGGGGTACCCCAGGGCTCATCTCTGAGCCCAACCCTTTTTAATGTTTATATGTCCCCCCTCGAGAAAGTCGTCGCCCCTTTCGGAATCAAACTACTGACCTATGCCGACGACACGCAACTGGTGGTCTCCTTAAGCCAGCAAGACCACTCCCTTCCCAACCTCCATACCTGTCTGATCGAAATACCGAAATGGATGAGCAGTTCCCACCTCAAGCTAAACAACGAAAAAACAGAGATAATGTTTTTGGGCAACAAATATCACTCCATATCCATATGGCCTTCAGCCATGGGCCCTCCCCCTGCTCCTAAACCAGAAATTAAGAGCCTTGGCATTTGGTTAGACGAAGAGCTCAACTTTTCAGCCCAGGCGCGGAAAACCGCTGGAACATGTCACGGCCTCCTTAGATCAGCAAGAAAAATCTTACCCCTGCTTCCGGCACAATCCCGTAAACTTCTTATCCACGGCCTTGTACTATCCCGCCTGGACTATGGCAACGCCCTGTACCTGGGGGCCCCCAAAAAAGTTCTGGCAAAACTTCAAACAGCTCAAAATGCCGCAGCCCGCATCCTTACAGGAACCCATCGTCGCTGCTCAGCCAAACCCTCCTTGAAGGCCCTACACTGGCTCCCCATTCAGGAGAGAATTCAATTTAAGGCTCTCTGCACGACCCACAAAATTCTGCACGGCAAGGCCCCTCCTATACTCCAAAACATTATCTCACCTCACACCACCTCAAGAACGCTCCGATCCTCTAACTGCAATCTAGCCTCGGTACCTAGGATTAGGAAAGCCTACTCTGGCGGCCGACTGTTTTCATACAACGCGGCTGAACTATGGAACTCGCTTCCCTCAAACCTTAGAGCCCAACCTAACCTTCTCTCATTTCGCAGAGCACTCAAAACATGGCTTTTCCCATAAGGCTCGCCCTACTAGGTTCTTGTTATTAGCGCTGGGACGCCCACGGGCAGCCATGCGCTCTACAAATCTGTAAAATAAATAAATAAATAAACTTACTTTCTGAGTAAATTTTTAGGAGCTCTTTCTTCAAAATCTCATCAGAATTGACCTTTTGATGAAGTAACTGATACCAACACCCAACCCCTATGATTTTATTTGCCGTCTGCTTAGCGATTTGACGTACCGTCTCCCCCAGCATTGAATAATTAGTTTTAAGAAAATCGACTATTTGTAAAGAACTGGGAAAGAGAGCAGTATTCAATGTAGTAGCCTGCCAACGAACCGTTTCCCAGGTAGTTAATGTTTCATAATTATAAAAATCCCCGAGCTGGGAGTACCCCAGCCCTTGCCACACCTGGCCGAGCCTTCTAGGCAATATAAGAACGCCTACTGCCCCAGCCGTGGCCCGTGGAGGGAGTTCCGTGGGGCAGAAAGGCGGGTCGGGAGAGGGGCAGGGTGGGGGGTGGTAAACACCGGAATATGGACGATTGCAGGTAAATGAATAAAATGAATTTCGTAGTGCGCCCTGCATTGCAAAATGCGATGCAGGGCGCGCTACAAAATTCATTTTATTAATTTAATTGTTTACTTACCTGCAATCATCCATATTCTGGTGTTTACCACCCCCCGCCCGTCTGCCCCACGGAACTCCCTCCACGGGCCGTGGCTGCACTACACAATCCTTTATAGGGGTATATGCATTGAATGTAGGGATATCTCGTAACTTACAAAATAGCGCCATTCTCTCAGCCAGAGTGAGTATCACCTTGTATCTTGTTTTCTTAGGTAGTTTGGCTTATCGTAAAAACACAGGGAGTTCCGTCATACTTTTCTTCAACATATGTATCAAAAAGAAATTATCAAAAACTGAATTTCCCTCACCCAATTGGGAAAGTAAGTTAACTAAAGAAGCCTGATAATAGGTTGGAAAATGTTGGAGTGCCAATCCTCCTGATGTTACATCCAATTGTAATATAGTTACCTTAACCCTAAGACGTTTATTATTCCACACAAACTCCCTAATTATTTGATCAAATTCCTTAAAATAATGATTCGGAATTTTCAACTGAAGATTACTAAAAAGAAACAAAAACAGTGGAAGCACTGACATTTTAACCATGGAGATCCTCCCTATTAAGGACAAGTGAAGCAAAGTCCATTTATCTTATAGCTTTTTATGAGCATACTAGTATAAATAATAAAAAAAAAATCCTATAGTCATTGAAGATGTGTATCCCCAAATATCTGATTGGATGCGGTGGTTATAGCAGAATAAAAGCTGGAATATCCGAAGGAGTCACAATAAATGTTAAAAGTTCGGCTTTTGCTTGATTAACTTTGTATCCGCTCGCCTGTGTAAATTTTTGGATTTCATCCAAAGCATTCTGTGCATTATCTGCCCCTGCTTTCAGATATAAAATAATATAATCTGCATAAAGCTTAATTTTTGCCATCCCCTCAATGGGCAGCAAGATCATTAAGTTTTTACCAAATCCTCACAGCTTGGGGTGCAATGAACAATGAAAAAAGGAGGGGGGATAACGGGCATCCCTGACGAGTGCCACGTTTAATAATAACCTTCCCAGCTTCTGACCCATTATTAATGATTTTGGCTTCTGCACAATTATAAACTTTTTTTAGCATCTGTAAAAATTGTAGCGGAAAACCAAACTTTCGTAAAAGAAAAAAAAAGTACTCCAATCTACTGAATCAGAAGCCTTTTCGGCATCCATCATAATAATCACTGCATTGGCCTTATTACTAGAAAAATAATCCATGGCCTACGCTAAAAAATATGTATTGGATGTCATCAAACGACCTGGGATAAAACCATTTTGGTCACTATGAACCACTTGTTGTGCACAAGGAGCCATCCTCTTTGCCCAGATTTTCATGAGAAATGTATAATCTGTATTTAACAGACTAATAGTACGATATGAACTGGGATCACAGGGATCTTTATCTTTTTAAGAAAAACTATTAACACAGATTCCTTCAAATCTTTGGGAATATCAATACCTTTGTTTATTTCATTGAGCAATTTTACTAGAAAGGGAAGCAATTCATCTTGAAATGCCTTGTATACTTCTACAGGGATCCCGTCAGCTCCATTGGCCTTGGCATTAGGCATACTTTTTAATACTGATTGAGCTTCTGAAATTCCTATTTGGGCATTCAATGCCTCCAAAAGCTGCTGCGATAACAGAGGCAGCTCCAATGTAAAAAAGTAACTCATTAAATCTGTTTCCTCTACCCTCTGGGTTTCCTCATAGATTTGATTAAAATGTGTAAGGAACATCTCAGCGATAACCAGTTTGTCGTCTTCTAATGTGCCTGTCGAAGGATTTTTGATTTGGCAAATTAATTGACCCGCTTTTCGAGATTTCGTAGACCATGCCAGAAATCTGCCAATCTGCTGACTTTCCTCGTAGAGCTTTTATTGGTAGGCCTTACTCCCTGTAATCTCCTCGATTAAAAATAAATCTTTCAATTTATTCTAAGCCCTAGCTAGCTCTTGCTGCTTTGCTTTTATAATTGGCTCTGGTGTATTTGTTAAGGTTACCTTTAATCCGGCCTTTTCGACAGCAGTCTTGCAGTAAACAACTGTGTAGTACGGTCGATTTTCCATCAGTGTTTAGTTTTGGGTTATGGGAAGGAATTGGCGTTGGAAGGGGAGAGGCAGGTTTCCAGGTTGTGACGAACAACAAGAAAATCATAAGCTTCTAAGTAATCACAATACTTCCCATAGTTTTTCACACCCTATTTGTAAACATGAACCCAGCCCTAAAAACTGTTAGAAAAAAAATCAATAAAATATGGCACAATAGTACCACAAACACCATCCTTATTGAGGGAGTATAAGGCAAAAATGTTCACCGCAAGGAAAAGTGTTATTCGTAAACTATCCCTTCCTTCAATCTCTTCTGGTTCATTTTTACACTTGTTAAGTGTGTTGTGTATTTGACGGACAGCTATCATATGTCTTTGTCTTATGTTAAGTGGTTGGTGCAGTGTCCTGCTGGACATGTCATGGAGCAGTCCCTCCCTACTAGTGGCTGCACTAACACCCACCCCACACCACACCCATCCAGCACAGGTGTCAACAGTCAGGTGACCCACCTGAATAAAGGGGCCGGGCACAGGTTCTTGTGGCCAGTAAAACCCACCCAATAATGGTGTCTGTGACCTTAATACCTTAGCATGGGCCACACAGCTTCCGCCCTACTGATGCTTTCCTAAAAGAAGAGTAGCATTAGACTGAAGTATACAGCACTACCGTCACCCAACCCAATATTCTTCTCACCAAATTTTCTTCTACTAATATATTTCTGCTGAAAGACAAACACCACTTAACCTAGTGAGACTTTTCATATTATTTTAAGAAGCCTTGTGCTCAGAAACTTAATTTGATGTTTAACTATTATTGAAAGACTATTTTTGTTCTCTCACCCTGACGAAGACCTGGCTAACCGTACCAGGGTCGAAACGAAACGTATTGACTTAAAAAATTCTGAGAATCACTGCAATGAACATAAAGATATATTGGGAATGTCATTAAAACATTACACAAAACATGGACTTTTCCGTAACTCAAGTATGTCTCTTATAAGAGCCCCTCCTTGGATTTCTCTAAATATCCACTGTATTCCACCCTTCCCCCTGCTAAACTTCGAAATAGTCCACAAATCAGAGGGCCTTACTCCGTGTTTAGGAGTTTTTAATTACCAAAATCTCTTCACAATCCTATTGTAATAAACTGTGTTTTCTTGTATCCATTTATTATTACAGTGTGTACCGTTTGCTCACCATAATAAAGAAGTTTTGTTATTGTTTCTTACGAACCAGCCATTTTTTTTAACTATTATGAATCTATAGGAGATCGGCTATTGCATTTTATTAGTATATAATGCACCATGTCTTATAATTCACATTGAATAAACTCTATGTAAAAAAAAAAATTCCAGGCCACAAAGTATTCGCCTTTCATTGAAATTAAAATACCTTCAACAATACATGGAGCTCGGGTCTTTAATTTAGGACGTGATGTTCACATCTTAGATTAACAGTCACGGAAGGAATAACGAAAAGCAGCACACTTAGCAAAAATGTGATGGATGAACATGCCTGTGCCAATCTGAACCACCAGGAATTGCACTGGGTTAATTCCTTTTAACAGTTTTTGGCACAGGAAAGCTAAAAAGTGCTGAAATAGAATGTGCTCATAGTAATTTTTAGTGTTTCATATTTATTAAAGTAATTCAGGCCATCCGTTGAGTGTCACCATGAGCAGCACTGCTCGGCCCAGGAGTGGGCTCTGTTGAAGCATCTTGTCTGGGGGCGCTGTAAGGCAGAAATGCATCTGGCCTTGCTTGTGTTCCTTTCCGCAGATCCATGTGCAGGGGCATCACTGGGGCCCTTCCAAGAAGGGGCGGCCTCCGTGCAGTCACACTGTGGATTAAAGGAGGCAGCAGTACTCCGGCCCCCCACCAGGGTGCAGTGCCACCCATGTCACCCACACATAAACAGAGGTGTTGTGCAGATGTTGCTTGTTGTTCGACATATCTAAAAAAAATTGAGGGGCATATTATAAAAGCCAAGAAAGCGGAGATAAAATTATCTCCCTATTACCTAGCTGTCGCTAACACCAGTTAGCGACCGCTAGTAGGAGATAGCGACCATCTTGGGCCCCGCTTTGCATGTCAGTGATATTTATCACTAATGACATGCAAAGTGGGCGTGCCAAGATGTTAGCGACTGGAAACAGTCGCTAACATCGCTATCTCCTATTACCAACTTTTGGAGATATTTGCGCTAAGCGTGATTATCTGCAAAAGCTAACACCTGCCCCTGAGTAGTTCTTAGCCATGTTATCCAATGGTAGGTGGATAACATGGCTAAGAGCATTAGCTCGGTTATGCATGAATATCGCTGACTTTTCAGCGATATTCATGCATTTCGGCCGATTTTTATCGCTTAGGAGATAAACCTTGATAATAGCAAGGTTCCTAAGCGATAAAAATCGCCGCAGCTCGGCGATAAAAATATTGCTGCTAAGCTAACATAGCGATAATTATCGCTAGTTGTTGGTAATATGCCCCTGAGTTCGTACAGTAACAGATGCGCTGTAAATATGTATTCACGGCAACACGAATAATGTCTGCTTTTCATCAAGAAGCCTTTCTCCGGACAGAAATCTTAAAGTTATTACAATCTTCAAAATCTCACTGAGCAACTTTAGTCTTTGTGATTATAATATGATCTAAACTTAGATTGTGACTAAAGCTCTTTCCGCGGTTACTGCAAATTAATACATTTTTACCTTCACATTGAATGTATAATGCCTGTGTTGAGTGATACTCAGTTATGGTGCATTGTTTAAATGATTGTGTGTTTTTTCTTTGTACTGTATGTTGTGTGCATGTGTACTGTGCATTTGGTATTTAAGGCAACACCTGTGCATGAGAAGTCTGCATTGGTCACTTAAATCTATTCCTGTTCAGTGTGAAGATACTCTGAAGCTCTGAGGCTACAGTTGTGCAGTGGCAGTATTTGACATCAAAGGGCTTAAGAGACTCTGCCAGAAATATGAGGCACATCTTGGGTATGTGAATCTGCATACCTGGATATGCCGTATCTGTGACTTGATGCTTTGTCTGGGCATTTTCGTCTCTCTTTAGCATATTGACCCTTTTTTTCGGTTTGTACTCGTTTTGCTGATAACGACCATCTTTTATTTGATTTGCAGTTTTTTTCTTGAATGAGGTCACACATTGGCCAACTGATGTTGAGGTGTCAATTTTCTGCTCATCTAATACCGTTAAATAGCTCTACATGGCATGTGGTGTGTCTTTTGAGGCAGTCACTGATTTTGTCTCACTCTCCATTTACATACTGTAAGTCTTCACTAGTGTACAGATCCTTTGCTTTCTGCAGTCTGTGAAAAACACTTTATACCAATGGCAACCAGGAATCACACTGGTGCTACGCTCACATTGGCCTGGCAGTTTAGGCTGGACCATTCCTAGTGTAGCAGGGTCAAGACTGATCTGTATATGGCGGGGTCCAAACTGAGGTAACATGGTAGGCAAAAGAAAGATGAGTTGAAATGCTTCCTCTGAATGAAAAAATTAAACTATAGAATCTCAAAGCAATACATGTTTAACAAAATCTGTATTTATACAGGGGCTGTAGTCACACTGAATTCAGATGCCCCCTAGTGCTTCTGGTCAATGGTGGTGTGGCCGTAAGGCAGTTGCCTGCAGTAGCTTTAATGTAGCACCAACAGCATTCTATATGCCTTCCGTGAAAATACTATCACATATTTGTCCTTCAATATAAAACACCGGTAAATACAAACATTACTTGTAGTTTGGTTGAGAGCTATAAAATCATCTATGTGAACGCTTTTTCTGTTTTGCCCTAAATCCTGTGCACCTGGTGGTTTGGATCGTGGCATGTGCCAACCGCTATACTTTCATAAAGGGGTTGAACGCTGAGGCTAGAACTCATCCCTCAAAGTTCTAACCTGAAACTCAATTAGAACCCTAGCAGAAGGCAACAGACTGTGTTGCTAGTGCTTAATTTGAGCCAGTGGTTGTAGGAGAAGTCTAGGGTTTAAAACATACTGGAGTGGTTAGGGCTGTCTTTAGTGACAAAAATGTATTTCTATCCGAACCAATCCTTTTTTCCATCCTTAGTATAGTGACAGATAAGGAAAAAAACATAACTCTTTAACCTATACCATGCAGTTTTCAAGCAGTTATTTGACACTTCATACACATGTTTTTAATAGCCATATTAACCCTCTGTACTACTTTATGATGAGTCAAAACTGCAACTAGACAAACAACTATCTCCAGCAGAAATAGTAATCACAGGAAACCTCCTTTACCTAGCAGTTACAACAACGACCAGACATTGCAAAGCATTCACTATCCCGAATGTGACTTTACCACAAGTTACTTTAAACCCAGAATTTGTCACAACGACTTGCTGTAGGGGGCTCATTTTTGGACTGGTGACAAACTTTCTCTGACGGGAAAGCCAGACATTACTCCGTAGCCTGCGCATCAAATTGTAAATATGTTAGGTAATATTGTATATATGTGATCTTGTATAGGTTCCCAAAATTCCCCACACTATGAACAGTGCTCGAGTTAAGGATCTTTATTAAAATCTTATTATGATACCACCATAGGAGTCCTGTGCTTTTCTAACCCCAAAGTGTACTTGCCTGTGTTACCAATTCAGGTTATTGCCTGTATATCTAAATTGAAAACCTGCCTTAAGACACTACATCTGGCGCTACATGTTTGTAAATGCACTCTCTTTTCACTTTTTTAAGCAAAAGTTTGGAGTGATATTTGGCGTTCCACCCACACGTGCGGTCTGGTTCCCGGCGCACATAGCCTTAGTTGCAGCGCACAAAGACCTTATATTGCTGCATACATAGGAAAAAAAATAGAGGGGACATTGCTTATGACAACAAGAAACCCCTCTGCATTTCCCTCTAAACCCCAATTTCTTCATCAACAACCTACCCCTCCTCAGTACCTGAACATCTACCATGTCTCCAAGGGGAACAACGTGCCAACTATATATCTGTCTAAACCCTTACCGACACCTCTCAATCAACAAACCACTGCAATGCCTTCTTGGCAAATAAGTCTTTGGGCCATGTTTACTAAAAGGTCACGCAACACAATGTAGCAACCACAGTTTCTATACTGCATTGCGCAAAAGTAGATAGAACAGTTGCCACTAAAATGTGGTGCTATTACTTTTTCCACCAGTGCTGGTGCACTTTAAGGCTGCTTTGTGCCATGCACACACTCTTTTAAAATAGTGGAAGGATGTGTACATAATGCCTAGTTTATATTTTGTACAGGAACATTACTCTTCCAGTACAAACGCATTGACACAGTTTAAAACTTTTTATGTGTGCTGTGCAGTTCAGCGCATATACAAAGTTTGAAATGCTTAGAGGAAAAAAAACTTTCTCCAACTTGACATCCATCCTCAACAGGTGTTGTAGTGTTAATGTGTAGGGCTTCATAAATTATCTTATGAATGTACTTTCTCTTGTCTAAGAGTAGCCTCAGCTAGCATAACAAATAGGTCCTCTGATGGATCTTGTTCTGTGCTGAAAGGGACTGGAATATTTAGGGGATGAGCGATTAATATAAAAGGACCTGGAATAGATACTTGCTAACATTCAATAAGAAAAGGAATCGCTTATGTAAACCCACTGTTAATTAGTTGGTCATTAAATCAATTTTCAATTTTAACTACAATAAAAGAAGCAGAATCAGCAGAATATTTTATCATAATGTATTTTTGTTTAAGCATCAAAGGATTAGCAAACAGCCTAATTTCAAATTAGATCATTTTTAATAAGCATTTGCAAATTCTGTGAGATTGAGAATTGAGAGAGCTATCTTCCTCAGCTGAGGGAGATTTTATTGACTCCAATATAATGAATGAATAGGAAAGTCATTGAATCTCATACCAACCCTCTAGGAAAGTTCAGTAAATATTCTAATGACCAGTCCCAGGTCTTAGACAGAATTGTCTGCCTCTGTCTGCACTGCAACCTCAATGCCACAGCTGCTCTTTTATGAACCCTTTCACCTAAAAGGTTTACTATGATGGCATACCAGCCGGCAGCAAAGGCAGTATTTTGTCACAGTTTGCGTTGTTTCTGGAAGTCTCAATCGGCAGTCTCTGTACCCCAAGATGGGTAGAGGGGAGACGTCCCTTAGTTCAAAATGTAGGCAAATATACTCCATTGATTCCAGGTTCACACCCCATGACATCACAAATTTGTCGGACCACTCTGTCCCATTGGTGGCTCCCGATAGGATGAGATGATGTAGGAAGTAAAAGTATACAAACCCAGAAGAATTAAGTAATCCATTACTCGCAATTTCCTTAAAACCACTGTAGTTTTGTTATATGATCGTTTGTTGCTTTTAGAAAGTAGGCAAGTTCATGCTCTCATTTCTAGTCAAGCATTCTTCTAGGAAGTAACACTTTTGTTGCAAGTCTATCAACTAAGCTACAAACATGAAAGAAGATGATTGAGTGTTAGAACACAAGTGGAACCTTCACAAAATGTTCCCATAGGCTTCAGCTATTCAGTTCAAAAGTTGATACTAGGAAAGGAAGTAAGGTTTGAGGCCTTCATGAAACACAACTCATTCACGATGAATTTGTGCTAAATTATGAATCTCACATTACATAGAACAGTGGATTAATTCTTCAATTAAGCATATTAATACCACTTTCATTAAAAATTGTAATGAATTCATGTAAGTATATGGTACTCCTAAATTTCAATAATCACTATCATTTCCATATAATTTTGGTGAGTGTCTTTTACATGTTATATGTTAGAACATCATACAGGATTTAAAATTACACCTGACATCAACTTTTACGAAGTGGAAATTATAACATGACTTCGTACAATACCTACTTTTCTTGTCTATGTCAGTGCATCACACTACATATTCTAGTGTATTTATCTGTTTTCTTAATATATGAAGCAGCTTTATTCTTACATCAAAATTTTCTGTGTTATTGTTTATTTACCGCGTTCATCTATGCACAAGAAGATGTCACTAAATGTCAAATTTCATATCAGCTTATTGGTGGTTGGGTGTTATCAGAAATCGACTTCTAACATTCTGCATGCTTTTAGGATGCAGTATCTAAATCAGAACTTCATTGGTGTCTTTCTTGAAACATGGAAACCATATACACAATTTGGGCCTAATTACGATGTCAGGCGGCTACACCGTTGTGACACTGTAATTACAATGCGACCGCACATGGTGCAGTCTCATACTCCCATTTGTCTATGGGAGCTTGTGCTACGGCCGTAAAGTGGGCGTAGCACAAGCTCCCATAAACAAATGAGACAATCTGTTCATTACTGCACTGTGTGGCTGGCACCTCAAGTTGCCTGCCACACGGTGCAGGGATTTGCATCCTAGGCCCCCAATTAGAGGCTGCAGGATGAATGGGGACCTGCTAGGAGCCCCCAATGTCACTTTCCGACAAGCTTTCCAAGTTGGAAAGCCCAACATGGAAAGCCTGTCGGAAACTGACATCGTAATCCCTAAGGCAGAAACGCCGTCCATAGGGAAAACGTGCCGGTTTTCGACTGGCTGGAGGGCTCCTTGAGCCCGTTGGAATCCAGCCGGAATGACCGTCCAGTTTCAGTTTCCGCCGCTTGCATTGTAATCCGGTGGTAGAAATGGAAACCGCGATGAGGGTTGGAAATCTTCTGTATTAGAGTTTAACAAAAGTCCTTACAAGCAGCAGGTTGTACTGTCTACATGCTTCTTGTCTTCCTTACTAGAAGGATGATGTTAAAGTGGGATAAAATAGTACGATAGTTGCATAGTCATGTTCTTTCACAAGGAAATAAAATGAATGATGTAACATATCTATATTATGTTTAAAACTACTGTTTTCAAGTCCCCGCAATATACCTTACTTCAAAATTATGCAGTTAAACACAAATGTACATCTCCATCGATGCCTTTAAATCAATCCTTGAATATAATTGCTGACAGGCAAGAAAAAGGCATGGTTTATCATTAATAAATATCTTACAATTTCAATGCACAGAGTAGTTCTTATAGAATCATACACTTGGCAATTGAACTGGCTAGTACTATTTATTATCTCACAAATCTTTTTTTCTACTGCACGTTTAGCCTCATTAATTTACTGGGATCAGAGGACGAGATTCTTTTTAGTGGATTCAGGTTTGTCAAAAGAAACGCACAGACATCAAAGCAATAATAATCTTAAGAATAGAAACCTAAATTGGCAGACAGGAAGCGACTATTTAACGGCTAAATTAAAATCTAATTATTACGTAAAACAGGAAAACGCGTAATTGGACTCTGGTGAATGGAGAAACTCGTCAGTATTTCCTGCCAGCTAATGATCTAAATTGTGATATGTATCAGGCTCCTTTTAGAGGGCGCATTTAAATACACTACGTCACGCTCTCCACAGAGACGCAGAACAGTTCAAACTCCTTCCAAGGACAAAAGTATAACCTGGGCATGCTCAAGATAGTCTGAAATGAAATCATGCGAGTGAACAGCCTTATAGAGGGGCCCTTGTGAGCTCAAAGGTAGCCACGTCTCTGAGCTCCCATACTCTGTTTGTGAGGGGCTGCAGTCAACATATAGCAGCGTAGGTGAGTATAAGGCGGAGCAGTCTTTCGTTACACTGCTGGCCAGGAACATCACAACTTCCTGAAAATATCATAAGCAGCCATTAGCATCTTCAAGCAATAGGCCAATATTTGGGACAGAATTAACACTTTTGGCCACTACTTTCTCCCTTGATCCAAGCTGACTGAATGAGGATTCCTATTTTGACAGAATTTGCTCTAGCACGTTAGCAGTCCAGCTCTTTGCCGGGACTCACATCCAGATGTAATTCGACCTCACTCTCAGGCCAGGCATGGCCCAAGGCTATAAATGAAGAGGAGGAGACCGCACAGGGTCTTCCGCCCATACCACCACTGTGCCGGAGTACCTTTCTTGTGGGTGCAGGGGAGCCATAATACTATGGTTCAGTCATCCTTCGTGGCCTACCCAACATCAGGGTTGGAAGCAACACTGGCGACGAGGGCTGGGGTGGCCCCATACTCCGCGAAGCCTCAATCCCTGCTGAAACGCTCCACAGCCCGGCCTGTGACTCCGTCGGAAGTCGATGAAGTGTCTGCATCAGCCACGCAGCCCGGCTCAGCCCGCATGTGCTTCTACCTGCAGGAGAGGCTTGGCACCCCGAGGCAGGGCTCTTGACCTCTGCCTTGCCCTCGACGTCTGCAGGAGGAGCAGAACCCAAGATGAGCATAAAGCCGGTTTGCACGTGCTGACAAGGGGCATATGTCCGCTGAATCACAGGTGATCACCCCAGTGGCATCAAGCAGCAGGCAGCAGCAAAGCTCAACAGGATCCTACAATGGGGTACAAGTTGCACCTCCAGCAGCAAGGAGAACTTGCAGTAAGCAGTGGAAAATACAATTGGAGTCATGCAGACAAGTAGGTGAACTGTCATGCAGACAAGTAGGTGAATTCAAAGGCACAATATACTTAAATAGTGTAGACACCAGCTGCCCTAGAGACC
Source organism: Lissotriton vulgaris (assembly GCF_964263255.1). Classification (NCBI taxonomy): domain Eukaryota; kingdom Metazoa; phylum Chordata; class Amphibia; order Caudata; family Salamandridae; genus Lissotriton; species Lissotriton vulgaris. The sequence continues at coordinate 1,479,261,415 of NC_141685.1, forward strand.
CTGCGCAACCTTCACGAGGGTCAAGGCCAACCACACCCCGTAGGGTCGAAGCATCTGGTCTATTTCCCCTGCACCTCAATCATCATTGCAGATGAACCGAATGTGGCTCAACCCCCTGGCCAGACCAGTACACAGCATGCACTCACGGAGGTCCTACCCTGATTCAGTGAACTGGTGGACCCGGCGACCGTGTCCCCCAGGTGGCAGACATGGACAGGACGTTTGGACAATGACTTCATCGCCACACAGGAGACAGACAGCGCTGTAAAGTGTTCCCTGCTCCTACATTATGCAAGGGAAGAGATCTACATCCTCTTTAATAACCTACCTGACACAGGCCCACCTACCAACCTTGATGCTGTGGTCAGAGCGCTCAAAGCTCACCATAACCCACAATTAAATCCAGACTTCGAGATGTTCAAATTGCGCCAAGCCCGACAGCGTGAAGGGGAGTTGGTCGGCACATTCAATGCCAGGCTAGGTGAATTGGCAAGCACCTACACTGCAGACAACCAACTAAAAGAAATCCGAGCCCAACTGATCCAAGGTCGTCAGGACAAGATTCTCTGTGGCCTAATAATGCGACAACCCAACATAAGCCTGGATGACATATTAGGTCTTGCAAGATTGCACAACCTGTCCGTGGAACGGGCCGATGAGATGGATTTAGCTCTGTCACGCAGGTCGAACAAGAGCATGACCATCAACGCTGAACGAGCAGATGCTGTCAGGACCAAAGAAGAGGGGTACATCCCTAAGGGAAGCTCATTCCCACGCCAAAAACACAAGTATGGCTTCTACTGCCATAAAGAACATCTAATCAACTGATGCCCTGCACAAAGTTGGACATGCTCACACTGCGGGATCCCGACTCACTTTGTGTTGGTCTGCAGGAAGAAGTCCCAGAGGAAGTCCCTCAGGGACCCCAAGTCAATGAGAAAAGTAGTGCGCCAGCTGTCACTAACGAGTCTCACGCAACAGAGTGAAAGACAACATCTGTCACAACCCAAGAGCCACCTTGAAGACTCATCCACAGAAGACGATGAGGAGGAGGAAATATTCCTCATATCCTTCACAAGACACAGAAGAACACAACCCATCTGCATGTTCCTCACAGCAGGGTCTGAAGTAAAAGCCGTCATCGATATGGGAGCCTTAGTTAATCTCATGGGAGGTCAATAGTAACATTTGATCGCAACCAACTAAAATAACAAAGTGATATGCAAGGATTTCCGGGACTCAAATGGTGGAGCAGGTAATGATGGAGATGAGGTTGAAGAAATGGCTTCAGTTGACCCTGGCAGAAGGACATGAAGAAATTAGATGAACAGCCAGGAAGTGATGAGATCTATGAAGTACACAATAAACTAAACGTATCTGTCACCACTATCTGACTATGGCTCACTGCACCGAAGTTTCAGGGGATTGTAAAGCAGGTCTTATCAGGTTTTAAGTTTTGCGAGTGACTGTTAAACATCTGTAGTGGAAAATTTGCTCCAAAATGCATCACTAGACTTATGTGATTTGGCCTGAGGAGCTCAAATAAGCAATACTTAATGGCGTAGATAAGGAAGCAATAAGCAGGATTATTTTGGATATCTATCAACATTCGTTAGTGTCAACCCTCCTGAATTGGCCATTTCTCCCAGACGTACATTCGAGCAGATTACTCGGACTCACTAGTGTGCAGATGGGCAATTAAAAAAAAGGCTAGAGAGTGAGCTCGAATAGGCTGTACAGGAGAGGAATAGTAAAATGTGAAGTTTTATGTTGAGGGACACAAAAGTGAGGAGCAGAATTCTGTGGTGCTCAACCTATGCCATGAAGCATGATGGCTAGTGGTGGAAAGCAGATGTTGGATAATATGGAAATGAGCTTAATACAGAATGAGGATGCAAAGTAGGCCTGGCTGTAGTTCGCCGACCCGGAACTCTGTGAAGTGACCAAAAAAGAGGCAGCGCTACGCAAGTTCCGCAAGCGGAAAAGTGCGTTTGGTCTTGTAATTTACATTGATTTTCAGCACCGGGTGTTTGTACCGTGCTGCAAATTCAATGTGAAGGGCATCATGTGCAGCGCAGGAGGGCGCTGCTTCTTTTCTTGCCGCTAGAATAGATTTTTTCCCTGAGCGGCAGCTTGCTCAATGCGAATAGAAGTTTACTCAACGAGAGTGGTGGTGACCACCCGTGACCGCCTGCATTGAGAAATCTGACCGCCCGTGTTGAGAAAACTCACTGGGAGGTGGATATTCCTCGCTCGCACATGCCAACTAGACGTTGGTGAGCGCAAGTGAAGAAAAAATATTCAGAACTCTGCATGCTTTGCGGAGTGCAGAGTGTGGCAAACTCTGCGAATGGAGTGGAGTTCACTGCCCAGGTCTAATGTAAAGTTAAATATAACTTCCCCTCCTATCTGGTGGCTAGTGTTCAGTCTCTGAAGAATCTTTCCTGTGGTGTCCTCCACAACTAACAATTAAGGAGCTCTATTGTTATCTATTTTCAAAGGACATGTCTGAAACTACCTAGATTCTCTATTGTCCTATTCACACAGAGTCTAGGGGATGCCACAATCAAGTCCTGGCCACTCATCACAGACACCCTAACATTGGCTTCTTTGGCACTTTCCACTGCCCCACAGCTTAATGCAGCAGGAAGCAGGAGTAAGAATGCCATGGAGGACAGCAAAGGCCATGACAATCAACATCCATGAACTATCAGCCTACTGCCAACAATTTTTGGCAGCTTGAGGGAGGTTTAAAGCACACCACAAAGGCTAAGAAATATATTGTTTATAGGTGTACAATTGCGTTTATGATCCCTTTCATCAAATTCACGATTTAAATTCTCTGCCATTTTTCACATCTGTTCAAGTGGTTCGTCATGTGAGTAAAGTTGAGGGTTAGCAGCTGAATACAAATAAAACTATGAAGACATGGCTTGCTACAAAAAAGGGAACATTAACAATTTGTACTGCGGCAGCAGAATGTTTTTCATTTTTGTTTTAAAGACAGTTTACTTCCTTTTTTTAACCTCACAGTTTGCCTACTTCCTTGTGGATCAGATTTTGCTCTTTATTGATCGTGCATTTTTTTCAGGTCTTTGATTTTTAATTACGTTTTTGCATTTATTTTGATCATTTTATCATATTTCATTTCCTAAGTATGTGTGTGCTTCTTAAATCATAAACGTTCTTAGATGATGTTATTACTTTTGGTTCCTGTTGGGAGCTAGTTAGGCCTGTCACCCCCTAAGGTGGTCTTCCCCCAAACTTTTTGCCATCATTCTCCACTTTTTTGATGACCTTGTATTTATTGGTATTAGGACTCTGGGCATTGTACCAGTGCTAGAGTGTGTGTGTGGTCACTCCCTAAAACATGATAACTTTGGCTTACACCCAATCGGCACATTTAATTTACCTATAAGTCTCAAGTAAAGTGGTACTACCGGAACCCACCCCCTCCAAATTAAATGCTACTAGTGAGTCCACACCACTAATTGTGCCACCCGCTTAAGTATTCTGTCAAACATGTCTGAAGTCTACCGTTGCAGCCTGCATGTGCAGTTTGAAACTGCAATTTCAACCTGGCAAAAAAAAAACATTTTGCCAGGCCCAAATCTTTCTTTTTAATACATATAAGTCACCCGTAGGGTAGGCCCTAAATGGCTTATAGAGTAACACTGGGTTACCTTATTACATTTAACAAGAGATAGGTTTCAATAGGGATCAGAAAGGAATGTCGAGTATGGTGTGTAAAGAAATGTAATTTAAAACCCTCTTTAATGATAAAGTCAGTTTTCAGGTCACAATTCTGAAAATGCCACTTTTAAAAAGTTTTCATTTAAGTGTCCCAACCATTTGGTGCCTGCAGCCTGTATCATGCGTCACATGACCAGGTGCAGCTGGCAGTTGGTCTTTCTGTATTACTTCCAGACAGTGAGACAAAGGGGGAATAGGTTTCATACTAGTCACTTGTGGCCCCAGACAAACAGGGCATGGAGGGAGAAATCTCCAGACACCTCTGTAGGGGGAGGACTCTAGAAGCTTCTGCCACTTCAAAGTGGGCCTCTCGTTAAAATAGTGGACCCTCAGACCCAACTCTTCAGATCACTCTGGCCCAGTGGAAAACTCAGGGGGACTGCTCTGCTGCCAGAGGACTGCTCTGCTTCCCTACTCCCTGAGGGAGGACTGGACCTGCACATTGAACCCGGGACCACCACAGTGACTACAAATTTAGTTGGCTGGCCTTCTGATCATAGCCTCAGGGACAGAAAAGGCTCCAACCACCCTGAACTGTGCACCTGGACTCTGCTTGGTGTGAGTCCTGAGCCTACAAGTGGTGCCCCTCCAGTCCTAGAGCCTTGGAAGTTAGACTGAAGGAGCTCTGCCAGCCCAGCTGTGGACTTCACCAGAAATTACGCAGAACAATGCAGACAGGGCACAACCTTACAGCTCCTCAACAGAACCGATGCAATGCAACGCTACCTCGACTCAAGCCTGCAACCCCAATACAGCAGCTGATCATCTGAACTGACACAGTGTGCCCAAGTCTGCATCACAGACCTGGCAGCTCATCAAAACCACCACTGTGCAACGCATCCTTGAAGCGAACCTTGCACTTCTTCTCAGAATGGCAGTTGCACAATGCTCCACATCCTGATCTTAAGCTACAATCGATGGTGAGCCTAACTTGGTCCTTGTATCTGGCCCTCACTCCACCATGGTCAGCCTGAGCTTGTGACTTTGCCCCGGTCTGGCGTGACCAGATAACCACAATTCAACCTTTGTGCTTTTAAGCACTATTTTTTACTTTATCCTTCAAAATTGCATATCTCCGGGTCTACCCATTGCATTTTTGGTGTCAAATTGTTTATTACATTTTACTTTATTTTTTTACATTGGGGTGGAATTATTCTTGTGTTTTGTGCTCACGTTATTACTGTTTTTGTGCTGCATAAGCTTTTTTACATAATGCCTCCAAGTTAAGTCTGAATACTTTTGTGCCAAGCTAACAGATGGTAAAGCACAAATTCACCATCTTTCCACCTGACTGTCTATGCCTGTAGCTACACCGGCAAGGATAGAATTTGACCTTGCCAACCTGGATAAATAAACGGTGGTTGATCTCAAAGAGTTTTGCAAAGGGAGGCTTCCAGCCAATAGGAACACCAGGAAGCTGGTGCTCCTGAAGGCTCTGAAGTCTGGGCGGACTTTCATCATTCCCTGGCAGCAGCAGCAGCAAACCAGGAGGGTGAGGATGATGTGGAGGAGAAAGAGGAGGACCTGGGCAGAAGTCTTGAATTCCAGCACACAGTTGTTTATGTTTATGTCATTTGCAAAATGTATTTTGTTTTAATTGTTTTTGTTTATATTGTGTGTATATCCACTGTTGTGTTTTGATTTAAGTCTGTTAGAGGGAACAATGTTTTGTGATTTTGTTCTGTATGACTTTACATGATGTCTTTATAAAAAACAAAAAATCAATGGTGACCACTTTTATTGATTATAGTGGCCACAAATGAATTGGAATTGAAAAGGTCAGTCAGTTTTGGCAATGTTTGTTTGATAAAAGTTAGATGGCTCAGCCTTACTGGTATTAGAAGCCCAACCCCATTGTTTGGTTTAACTTTTAGAAAGTTGACATTTTCTTGTCCATTCATTTAGTATCCACAGCCTTATCCTGGGTCACATGACTAGGTGTAGCTGGCAGTTGGTCTTTGTGTACTACTCTCTGACAGTGAGACAAACGGGGTAGGTGTTGGCAGGATGGGCCATCTATGACTTCATGAAAGGGAGAAGCTGTCACCTACCACACTTGAACATCACAAAGGCTCATCGTGAGCACTCTCACACAGAGTTTGACGCTGTTCTTTTTTGACCCAAGATATGCTGGGGACAGGGGAAGGGAGGCAGGAAATTCTAAACATCTCTGGGAGTGGAACCTTCTCCAACTTTAAACCTGGTGTTAAACCTCGTCTGTGGAGCACAACACTCCGCAACCTGGCCTTAAGGTACAATCACCAGTGGGCCTAACTTGGTCCTTGTACCCAGCCCCCGCTCTTTTGAGGTCAGCCTGAAATTGTGAATTTGACCTGGTCCAGCGCTGCCAGATTACTACAGTTGGAAGGTTTTACCTAAACCTTTTAGATTGAATATCTCTCCAGTTCTACGTATTGTTCTTTTGTCCATTTGGTGTCAAATAATGATTTCAATGTTCTCATTATTCTAAATTGGTGTTGGACTTTTTCATGTCTTTTAACTTTATTACTGCATGTGTACTGTTCTGTTTAAATACTTTGCACATTGTCTCTAAGTTATGCCTGACTCCATTTGTGCCAAGCTACCAGATGGTTAAGCATTGATTCATTTGGGGTTTGCTTGTGTTTCACCCTGACACTAGCATAATGCTGCAAGGGTAAACAGACATAATATCGATTCCAAAATATCGCTTGGACAAAATATTGAGTAAAAAATATAGACTAGCCAAAATATCGACCAGACATAATATAGACTACAAAAATATCGAGTAATATCGATATTAATAGCCAAAATATCGATTAAAAAATATAGACTAGACATAATATATCGACTAGATAGAATATAGACCAAAAAAAATCGAAAATAAGGTAGTTATTAATAATTTGTAATAATTGTGTAATATAAATCTGTAGCGGGTTGTGGGTTTATAGGGTAATAGGGTGGGAAGTAATTTAATTATAATTAATTAATTATGTAAATTATTAATAATTGTTAATTAATTATTAATTGGTAAATAATTAAAATATAATTGGTAAAAAATAATAAATAATTAATAATTAATTTTTAGTAAATTATTTTCTGTAGCGGGTTGTGGGTTTATAGAGGAATAGGGTGGGAAGTAATTTTATTATAATTAATTAATCATGTAAATTATTAATAATTGTTAATTCATTATTAATAGGTAATTAATTAAAATATAATTGGTAATTAATTATAAATATTTAATTGATAAATAATTAATATTTAGTAAATTATTTTCTGTAGCGGGTTGTGGGTTTATAGGGGGATAGGGTGGGAAGTAATTTATTAATAATTAATTAATTATGTTAATTATTAAAAATTGTTAAATAATTATTCATTGGTAATTAATTAAAATACAATTGGTAATTAATTATAAATATGTAATTGATAAATAATTAATATTTAGTAAATTATTTTCTGTAGTGGGTTGTGAGTTTATAGGGGGTTAGGGTGGGAAGTTATTTAATAATAATTAATTAATTAAGTAAATTAATTAAAATTGTTAATTGTTAATTAATTAATAGTCATTTTAACCCCTACGCTATCCAGCGCTTTCCCTACTGTTGCACCCACTGGAGTGGGAATAGTAATTTTAACCCCTACGCTATCCAACGCTTTCCCTACTGTTGCACCCACTGGAGTGGGAATAGTAATTTTTACCCCTACGCTATCCAACGCTTTCCCTACTGTTGCACCCACTGGAGTGGGAATAGTCATTTTAACCCTTACGCTATCCAATGTTTTCCCTACTGTTGCACCCACTGGAGTGGGAATAGTAATTTTACCTCCTACGCTATCCAACGCTTTCCCTACTGTTGCACCCACTGGAGTGGGAATAGTAATTTTTACCCCTACGCTATCCAACACTTTCCCTACTGTTGCACCCACTGGAGTGGGAATAGTAATTGTAACCCTTACGCTATCCAATGTTTTCCCTACTGTTGCACCCACTGGAGTGGGAATAGTAATTTTAACCCCTACGCTATCCAACGCTTTCCCTACTGTTGCACCCACTGGAGTGGGAATAGTAATTTTTACCACTACGCTATCCAACGCTTTCCCTACTGTTGCACCCACTGGAGTGGAAATAGTAATTTTAATCCCTCCGCTATCCAATGTTTTCCCTACTGTTGCACTCTTTGGAGTGGGAATAGTAATTTTTACCTCTACGCTATCCAGCACTTTCCCTACTGTTACACTCACTGGAGTGGGAATAGTAATTTTAACCCCTCCGCTATCCAATGTTTTCCCTACTGTTGCACTCTTTGGAGTGGGAATAGTAATTTTTACCTCTACGCTATCCAGCGCTTTCCCTACTGTTACACTCACTGGAGTGGGAATAGTAATTTTTACCCCTAAGCTATCCAACGCTTTCCCTACTGTTGCACCCACTGGAGTGGGAATAGTAATTTTTACCCCTACGCTATCCAACGATTTCCCTACTGTTGCACCCACTGGAGTGGAAATAGTAATTTTTACCCCTACGCTATCCAACGTTTTCCCTACTGTTGCACCCACTGGAGTGGGAATAGTAATTTTTACCCCTACGCTATCCAGCGTTTTCTACTGTTGAATTCACTATAGTTGTTACAATAAATTTTAACCAATTTGCTATGCTACGGTAAAAATATTATATATGTTTAGTTAATAATATGTATTTATATATATATTTATATATATATATTTATTATTTTTTTTTTTTAATTTACATTAAGTATTCATTAATATTACATTTATTTAATCATTTTAACTAAGTTTATATTAAATATATTTATTTTTATATTAGTTTTAACTTAATTTAAAGACATATAAAAAAACGATATTTTGACAGTCTATATTATTTACAGTCGATATTTTAGAGTCGATATTTTTGTACTTACCTGTATAAAGATAGAAACTCGATATTTTGTCCCTCGATATTTTCTCATCGATATTTTTGCAAGTCGATATTAATGGGCTCGATATTATTTCAGTGATCCGCTGCATGTCTTGGCCAGCAACTAGGTCCATTAGTGGCTTAGCAGCTTTAAGAAAGTGTTGATGATCAGTCTATTGAAATGTTTCGAATCTCTCAGCTGATCTTATGACTGAGAGTCAAGACAGGTGCAGTAGTGAATTAGGCCAGATGATAGGACTTTGGTCAACCAAAACAATCTAGATAAACGTCTTCATCCACATGCCCCTAATAAAGACCCCTAAGCAGATCAATTAAATAAATCAGCTATATGTCCAAATGATGAATTAAAGTATCCTTGAAAATACCCTACAATATCAATCACCTCTAGGAGCACATAGGTTCTAAATTATAACCATGACCACTGGAATCCTGGCCATTGTCTTTTCCGTGCAGTAGGAGATTTACTGCACTTGGAACATAATCCACCACAAACTACATAATTTGCAGATTTAAAAGAAAATAGTTTCCAGCTCAAATTACTCAAAAGGTTAAAAAATTGAGCAACACGTGGTGTTGTGTATGATAGATCCTTTGCAAAGGTGAACTTTTTACCTTGCAGCTACTGCTTAATGTATTCAGATGACAAACTGATACTAATGAGATGCACATTTTGCCCAGACACTAAGGGCTCGATGACAAATCTGGCAGTCCATGGATTGCCAGACCTGTAGGGGCACGGCGGTGGTGGTCTCCCGACAGCACTATTACGAGTAGGGTGGTCGGACCGCCATTGTCCTGCCACAGCTGCCAGGGAACTGCTGTTCCTTGGTGGAGTTTCAGTGGTCAGGAGGCCGCAATTTGCTTGGCGGGAGCGCCACAGTCCCGCCAACCACATTACGAGTTTCCTCTCCGCCGCCGGTGTCATAGAGGTTCCCACTCCATGTGCACTTTGGCAGAGATGAAGCAAAGGATGCCCTGCAGGGACCCCTGTGTCTCCTTCCGCATGGGGATGCATGAAAGGGGGCACAACATGTGCCTCCCCTGTGTGCATGCACTTCAGTTCCTGCACGGCCGCACAGGAACTGTTTTCGGCGATCCCACTGCGGTGCCCATTTTCTGAAGCACTGCTGTGGGAAAGCTAAAAACCATCCCGCCAGACAGGGGGAAACTCCTAATCTGAAGGGCGGTCTTACCGAGGCTCTGGAGGTGCAACGGCAGGGCGGACCTGGCGCCGCAACTCCAAAGTAGGAATCAGGCCCTATTTGTGCTATAGTGACTAAACAGAGAAATGGTACAGCCACAGAATACGTCACATTATTAAAATTTGCCTTTTATTGATGCATAATGTAGATCAAACTGCTGCACAATTATTTCCACCATTGCCACCTAATTCCAAGGTCCCCGAATATATCCCCCACCTTTGCAAAGTGCTCCAATGTGTCGCCGTGATGGAATCATATATTTCTCTAAAATAAATAAACAAAAGCCCTGAGCAATTTCCAAAACTAGATCAACAAACATCTAAAAGTCCACACAGATGCTGATTTAGATGACAGGTTTCATATTGTCAGAACCTACAGCCAGCATCACTTAAACCCAACACGTATGGTACACGAGCTGCTGATGCTGCATCAATCTCCATGCAAAGGGCTTTTAAATGCAGACGTCTAAACATCACAGTAATGACCAGCTCAGCCTCGTTATCAAAAGTGACAATGGTTTTATGACCTCATATTCGTGAATTATGGTCACAAATTTACAGCAAAAGCTGTTAAAAAAAGAGTGGCCAGTTGGATTGCCATGCAGGCCTTGTATACTGCTTCGCAAATGATTAAACGTGAATATACTTTCTCATACATCTTTTTTATTTGCTCATTAAACGCTATCTGACCTTTACTCGCATTTGCAAAGCAATGAAAAGAAGTTGAAATTAATAATACACTATACTATAAAATTACAGATAAATTCCTCTACTTTTTTCCGATTGGCAACTTAAAAACGCATCTTCAAGCCGCAAATTAGAAATGCTGAAAGTGCATGAGGAAAGGGGATACCAAAGGCTGACAAGCAATGACTCGGCATAGAACGACCACAAAATAAAATAATACAAAAAAAAAGCACTCCGAGGCAGTGGATGTGCTGAATTCACTGGTACATTCAAATCAATGGCTTATCAAAATTTCCATGGAATAGTTGATGAAAAATTACAACTATTTCAAGGGTTCAATGGATCATTTCACTGGATTCAAGCAAATAGTTTAAACCAGGGAACATTTCATTAAAAAGATTTCGGTTATGAAAGTGTGCATTCTCTTGTGATTGCAGGCACTTTATCGGGGGAGGAAAGAGGTTTTTGAGTGAGGAGAAAATCATTGGGGTAGTTAGAAATTCTTTACAATGGATTTTGTAGCCCTTTTTATTTTGACAGCGCAGCTGTCACTAGAAACGTATGTGAGTCTCACTAGAGAGAATGATTAGGCTCCGCCCAGATGTTGGGAGCCTGAAGTATATGTTTTGATTGGGCAGAAATTGTATGTGTCCACAAGAAAAGTGTTTGCCCTCCCTGCAGAGGTGATAATTTGCTATTATCCAGCTGCCTGGACTTGAAATGTTAGGGGCAAAGCCATGACATCGGAATGCTATTGAAGTGTCTTAGATGACTAGATAATTTATGTTGTTTTTCTCGGCCAGCAGCAAATATGGGAGGAGGACAGTCATTAACCTACATGGGGTTTTAGTTCTGGCTTGAGAGTGCAACTGTCACTTGACCCATCGACCTACACCAATATTATTCTACGGATCTTTGCTCCCACCCATGCTATTTACTTGTAATGCTTCACCTTGCCATTCAACATTCCTTACAAGCCAGATCTATTGGCATTGCCAGTGCTCCTTTGTTAATGTTTGAAGTAACTGAATGGACATTCCTTATTGTAAATGAGACTTTATTCGGGAGAACAGCTGGTCGAAGTGGTGTCCGACACCAGCAGGGTTCAACGGACCCAGTATGGAATGTTTCACAACATTCTTAGTGACACAGTTATGCAAAGCGCATCACATTCCATCAGGGCCGGCCTTGCTACTGGGCCTATCAGTGGGCTGGCAGGGTAGGGGCCGGTTTCACTAATGTGGGGCATTTTTGTTGCTGGGGACCTGTCAACCTCGTTCCTACTGCAGTGCTTCTGAATAATACGAAAATATTGGGGCATATTATCAAGGGGGTTTATCTCTGCTTTTTTGGCGGAGATAAAATGATCTCCCTATTACCTAGCTGTCGCTAACACCAGTTAGCGACAGCTAGTAGGAGATAGCGACCATCTTGGGCCCCACTTTACATGTCAGTGATATTTATCACTAATGACATGCAAAGTGGGCGTGCCAAGATGTTAGCGACTGAAAACAGTCGCTAACATCGCTATCTCCTTTTACCAACTTTTGGAGATATTTGCGCTAAGCGCGAATATCTCCAAAAGCTAACACCTGCCCTAAGCAGTTCTTAGCCATGTTATCCAATGGGAGGTGGATAACATGGCTAAGAGCATTAGCTCGGAAATGCATGAATATCGCTGACTTTTCAGCGATATTCATTCATTTGCGGCGATTTTTATCGCATTTGCGATAAACCTTGGTAATACCAAGGTTTATTTGCAGTAAAAATCGCCCCAGCTCAGCGGTAAATTTTTGTCTCTAACCAAGCAATAGCGATAATTATCGCTATTGCTTGGTAATATGCCCCATTGTTTTTAAAGCATGCTGCTAGCGTACTTTAAAAAACATTTGTTTTTGTGTTGTATAACTGGAGCCCTGCACAGTGCGAAAGTTGAGGAAAGAAAGGTTTTGAATGTGAACCTACTCTAAACAAATGTCATATGCAGTGAAAAGGCTAGTCTTTTGGCCCCACTTTATCAGCATGTGTGTTGGGCAATACATCCCTAATGTAACCAAGGCCATGTTTTCTTCTATTGTGCAAGTGAGAAATGGGTGGCCAAATTTAAAATCCCAATTCAGGTGTAAGCAATGCACAAAACCCCACTGATAGCAATTTGTAACGATAGGAATTCGTGGAATAACTAACCGCTTATGTGTAAGTTAAAACCATGCAAATGTTTTCTCGCGCGAAAAAGAAAATTAGAGGCTTAGAATTATAACACATCAACTGTCTGCCACTAGAGAGAAAAGGTATACATGGGGTTCATTAGGACAGGAGTGACCTATCCAGCAATGTACGGACAATTATCTTACTAACTTGGAAACGCTACAAACATAAACGCAGGGTACCTTGATATTTGCACTGAGCTCAGATGCTCTGTGTTCCTGCATCAAGGCCTGATAAGAGCACGGATCATTGATATGGCCAGAAGGATTGCTAGTACTGAGTGCTACATTACATGAACTGAGCACTGGCAAGAGCACAGCCCATGGTTTCTCTCCTTCAGCCCCTCTTCTGACATTGCGATACAAAAGGGGATGATGAACGGAGCGTTTGAGCAAATCAAACACTCACCCCCAGTCAACTGATCTGGGTTTAATCCATCACCATTCTTTAGCTCACTCCGCCACCCCAGTTCAGACATGGCCATATGCAAATCAGTCTGACCCTGTGCCTGATGGAAACAGTCCAGCCCGAACTGCCAAGCCATGTCTTCCCTGGACCGGAAACAAGCATCCAAGGACCGGTTTCAGGTTCATAACCCTCATCAGCCAGGCTATCTTGAATCCAGTGGCAAAGTGAGTAAGGGACTCACGTCTGAGCATACCCTGCCAACTTAGGGTGAACAAAGAGATACAAAAGGGGAGGATGGACGGAGCGTTTGAGCAAATCAAACACTCACCCCATGTCAACTGATCTTGGTTTAATCCATCACCATACTTTAGCTCACTCCGCCACCCCAGTTCAGACATGGCCATATGCAAATCAGTCTGACCCTGTGCCTGATGGAAACAGTCCAGCCCGAACTGCCAAGCCATGTCTTCCCTGGACCGGAAACAAGCATCCAAGGACCGGTTTCAGGTTCATAACCCTCATCAGCCAGGCTATCTTGAATCCAGTGGCAAAGTGAGTAAGGGACTCACGTCTGAGCATACCCTGCCAACTTAGGGTGAACAAAGAGATACAAAAGGGGAGGATGGACGGAGCGTTTGAGCAAATCAAACACTCACCCCATGTCAACTGATCTTGGTTTAATCCATCACCATACTTTAGCTCACTCCGCCACCCCAGTTCAGACATGGCCATATGCAAATCAGTCTGACCCTGTGCCTGATGGAAACAGTCCAGCCCGAACTGCCAAGCCATGTCTTCCCTGGACCGGAAACAAGCATCCAAGGACCGGTTTCAGGTTCATAACCCTCATCAGCCAGGCTATCTTGAATCCAGTGGCAAAGTGAGTAAGGGACTCACGTCTGAGCATACCCTGCCAACTTAGGGTGAACAAAGAGATACAAAAGGGGAGGATGGACGGAGCGTTTGAGCAAATCAAACACTCACCCCATGTCAACTGATCTTGGTTTAATCCATCACCATTCTTTAGCTCACTCCGCCACCCCATTTGGCCATATGCAAATCAGTCTGACCCTGTGCCTCATGGGAACAGTCCAGCCCAAACTGCCAAGCCATGTCTTCCCTTGACCGGAAACAAGCATCCTGGGATGGGTTTCGGGTTCATAACCCTCATCAGCCAGGCTATCTTGAATCCAGTGGCAAAGTGAGCAAAGTACTCACGTCTGAGCATACCCTGCCAACTTAGGAGGAGCAAAGCGATACAAAAGGGGATGATGGACGGAGCATTTGAACAAATCAAACACTCACCCCCAGTCAACTGATCTGGGTTTAATTCATCACCATTCTTTAGCTCACTCCGCCACCCCAGTTCAGATATGGCCATATGCAAATCAGACTGACCCTGTGCCTCATGGGAACAGTCCTGCCCGAACTACCAAGCCATGTCTTCCCTGGACCGGAAACCAGCATCCTGGGACCGGTTTCGGGTTCATAACCCTCATCAGCCAGGCTACCTTAAATCCAGTGGCAAAGTAAGCAAGGGACTCACGTCTGAGCATACCCTCTTCTGACATTGGCTGAGCCTGGCTGTCACCCAGTGTGGGGAAGGAGGTGCATGTCTTTGCTTTCGCTTAAAACACCACATACCATTCTGCCTTTTGAGTACAATTTAAACATGCCTCTGGACCATATTGTGTGTGTGTTATTTTTTGCAGATTTAAATAGCACAAACTCGCCCCAAAGATATCAGAGCGCTTTACATGAGCACCAGTTGCATTACAGTTGGACACACTCATTTCTACTCACAGGGAGATTAAGTGATTTGCCCACAATCACAAGCTGTTTGAGCCTCCCGCCAGACTTTGAACCTGGTTCCCTAGCTTCAAAGTCGTCCACTCTGGCTGTTAAGCCACATGCTTACGGTCATTTCCCTGAAATGCGGCTTTATCACGTTGATGCCCAGCTGCCAGCGAACCATTGGGAGGGCCACGTGAAAGTAAAGAGAAATGGAATGACAGTGGATCTCATGCCTGGTGCTGTGCACTATCGCGCTCAGGTGAACGGACAGAAGTATGGGCAGTGCCTCACCATGGGGTCTCAATCCAGATTTCCATGAATCGCGTCATAGTGTCATAAACCAACTGCAATGGAAGAGCAAAGACTGTACTTATCATGCACAGAGAAGCTGAGAGTTTACAATCTATGGGCAGGGTGTTTGTGTTATGTTATGTTAACTGCCCAGCTGCCATTGGTATTGCTTTGTAGCAGTACTGCCTTGAAACACATCGTACCACTTAGGGCGGGATTTATAATACTGAGATAGAGGAACCCCTCAAACCACAAACTGGCGCTCCCCAGTGGCACTCTTTTGATCTGCATTGAGAGGTAAGACCGTCAGTCTCCACAACCTGCATTTCCTAGAGGATGGCCTTGAACTTTTCAGAAAAGTTATGGAGGGAGGTAGTACAGTATAGGTTGTGGGGTGAAATAGCCACAGCAGGTGAGATGCCTACTGACCTCCCTGTGTAAATTAACTCCCGAGGCTTGGAGTAGAGAGAGACCTTCTTCATGATTATTTTTTGTGTGTTTGATTTTGTTCCAAAGATTTTATGGATAACATTTGCAATATTGATTTCGATCATTGGAACAAGTGGGTATGATAATTGTGGGTGGTGCTGCCACTATGGGGGATTAGTAATGCCTTTCCTAAAATGGTCAATGATCAAGCGACTGCTTCCACTTCACTGCCACTGCTGTTTTAGCAATTCACTTTCATTGTCCAATGGAAATAAACTATATTGGACTCTTGGCTGCCAGGCTGAAACGCTTTAAGAGTACAATGAACCTAGGAGGGAACAGGAAAACAATGACAAGATCTTAAGCCAATACTTAGGTCATAAAGGAACTAAAAGTTTTGCAAACTGAAACAAATTGCAGACCTGCCAATTCACACAATGCGATGTGGTCACTTCACAGAGTTAACCACCAAACAGCTGATATCACACTGTAAGCACAAGGTTAGAAGGAAACCCCTACATAAGGTAGGTTTGCAGATCATTAGTAGAGGCTCTGTAGCTGTGCTCCAAAAAGGTTATGCAATCTGCCAGGGCTTTCATGGAGGAGGAAACGCCATGAAAACCATGGCAGAGAGGAAACTCATAATATGCTTGACGGGACAGTGGCAGTCCCGTCATGCATATTGCAGCCTCCTGACTGCCACACTACTGCCAGGTAACGGTGGTTCCCTGGAGGCTGTGGTGGGGCAATGGCGGTCCGACCACCCTAATTGGTATAGGGCGGTCAGTAGTCCGCCACTGCCACACCTCCACGACTCTGGCAGTCTGTGGACGCGAGACTGGTAATAAAGCCCTTAGTAAACACGGCTGCTTTAGTAGCCTAAATTAACCAGCACACAGCTACATCATCTGTAAGAGTAGAAAACTAAGTGAGTGGACGTAGAGCAGTATCTTTTATTACTGGGAGGAATCTGTGATGCCACATCCACAAGTGCATTGAAATAGTAAAATAATGCATGATGACTAGGGTCTTATTGCCACTTCTGCTACACTGCTGTTTCCCCCAAAGGCTGCTGGCCATGTGGTTGCCTTGAGAGCAGGATGGGCTGCCATGACCCAACCATGGCCCAACAGTCCTATTCTAGCCATTAACTCTTGCAGTGTGGGGCTGGTTTGAACACTTTTCTCCAGGGTTGATTTTGATTTCCAATGCAAACCCGATCATGGCTTATTTGATTTACATGTAATAAAAACATAAAATGATCATTCACAGTACTTTTGTGGGTTACTTTTTATAAAGTACATATTGCAAACTGACTGCATCCAGGTGCTGGTGCGCAAAGGTTTTATGGGAGTGGAACAGTTGAAATGAGGAAAAGAGTGTGAGGAAGAGAGATTAAAGAAATGGTTTTATTTAGACTCTATTTTGTGGCATTGTGTGTGCAGCAATGTGGGAACCCTACAAAATGGCGGCTTCTCCATTATGGTGGAGGAGCGTCGCCCCACTGAAAAGTGAAATGATAATAAAACCACTTTATTATAATGTTAGTTTTCATTACTCCCAGCTGAGGTTAGGGCGGGACATCCTGCTGAGCATCACGCTGCAGGACTGTTTGGGCACTTGTAAGTGTGCATGTCTGTTTGGCCCGCTGTCTCAGGCCCACCAAACAGACATGCTCACTTGTGTTTCTCCAACCCAGCTGGGTTGTACAGCCAGGTTGGGGAAAAGCCCCAGGTTCCCTGGGCCTGTGAGAGTGCCATGGATTACCAGCATGAGAACAGCAGTGTGATTGCCACCTGCAAGGCTGTGCATTGTCAGAAAAGGAGCACCGAGGCGGCCACCGCAGGAGCAGGTAAGTTTTAAAAAAACATTTTCCCCTCACCCCGTCTCCCTCCTGTGTTGCCCAGCTGCCCCCAAATTGGAGCAGCAGCACTAACCCTACATCATGTAGAGATCCCAACATACAGATTTTATTGAAAGAGGTAGAAGAACTACAGTAGCATCAGTAGGGGGGGTGATGTTTTTTTATGACCACATAGTCAGTCCAAGTTAGACAACTTTGCCCTTGGCCGTTCAAGATGTTATGTTATGTTATGTTATGGACTCTTATATAGCGCGTGACTCACCCGGGGGCATCTCAGCACTTACCTAGGGGATAACATGAAGCAAGTCCAGATAGAATTACTCAAACAGGAACAGGTTAGAACAAGAAGGTTTTGAGTTGTTTTCTAAAAACCAGATAGGACGTGGATTTACGCCGAGCCTCTGGTAGCGAGTTCCAGTACTTGGGAGCAATGTATGAAAACGTGCTACCACCTGTACGGGTTAAACGGATACGAGCGACCTTCAGAAGGGCCAATGAATTAGATCTTAGATGGTGTCCGGACATATGTATGCAGAGCTTTTTTTGCAGATAACGGGGGCCCCACCCCTTGAGATGCACAATGGAAACTCTCTCGTATGAAAGGTCAGATCTCTTGTCTTCGTTGACTACTAAATCAACTGCAGGGATCTTTACTTGACCCCTTGGTCACAGGTTCGAATCCTGGGACATCTTTATTTCAGTGCCAAGAAACCCAGAGCTGGACATGTGTTCTACAAATACACATGTTTATGTTATGTTAAGACCATCACTGCCTGCAGCTCTCCAACGTGAGGGTAATACGTAACTGGGAGGCAAACTGTTGGGATGAATCAATACTATGTGCATTGCTTGAGGCTGCTAAGTGAATGTGACAATGTTCAACAATCAACGTTAGAGCTTTAATTCAGGTTTTATGTTTCTATGTTGCTCTGCTTATGAGGGAGCCCACCTCCTCTTCAATGTTACACTGAGCAGATGAGCAATAACGCTGTGGTGCGTCTGTTGCATCAATGCAATTTTAATGTCAGTTTCATTTTCATTGCTAGAACTGTCCTTAGGGAAATTAAAGCAGAATAGGTATCCTTGAAAGAGACCCTACAAAACTGATGATTTTTCAGCACTCAACCCTCAGTGGGTTTGCAAACACTTTCAGTCGAGTCTGTTTGAGTGGTACTACAAGGAAGAAATGGGTCAGCCGCCAACGACTATAGTTGTAAGCACACTTGATTCCACTTGGGTCAATGTTGGCTTGTCTACGCTGTTCTATTTCTATATTTCATATTTAAGAATTAACTGCCTGTGTGGGAAATCACCCCATGAGCTGCTATTAAAGATAGTCCTGGGGTCCTTGAGTGTAGCTCTATGATAGGTCCAGATTTACCAGGATTCACACATTGTGGTGCAGAGGTCTGCAGTATTGCGTGAATCGCACAGAATTGTGACACACCGTACTTTCTATGCCTCACACACTGATATGGTCAGTGGTCATACACTTGCTAAAAAAAAGCCTTGTTTTCTCAAAAAATCTAAACAAAATTTAGTGTTGCACCACAGCTCAAAGATGCATGAATCTTTTGTACTTGAGGCACACTTCCCATTGCAAATCTCTATGCACAGACAACCACAATGAGTAAAACCAAGTAATAAGGGAAATTTCGCAAAAAGTACATTACTCGTAGAAATATCACATCGCTTTGTCTATTGTTTGCACCTAACTTGTTGCTTGGATTCCATGTACAATATGAGAAAATAGGAACTTTAATATCCACTTTTGTTATACTTACAGTATACATTTTCATTTTTGCAAAGGCAGCAGTGGGGCAATTTGTGTTTGCCTGATCTCCACAAATATTTATTTAATGTTTCATTTTAACGACAGCAGTTACTTTGTATTAGAAAACACAATGGAAACTGTGCTGGCAAATTCAATACAACAATTCAATCAAATCATATTAACTCATAGGCATATGTGAAATTTTAGGACAATTTTGGAGGCATTATTCAGTTTTCTGAAATCCCCACTCTCATAGTTGAATTGGAACCTGGTGCATAAAAAGACGAACAGGCAATCTGTACGTTATCCACCTGAAGGTTTGTAAAGGTTACAGAATTCTTTATAAAGGTTAAAAAGTTTATTTTATGAACTTCGGAAAACGTGGCCTTCAGATAAACATTCTCACTATTTCTTTTTTTGCAAGAATCTTTGTGCAAAACCGATTTTACAAGGGGATTTTCTCGCTAAACGTACAGTTTCAGATTGCAAGAAGTTTTTTCCACAATTTTGATTTGGTACTTTATAGCTTTTGTGGGGGTTGTAGAGTTTTGAAAAAAACACAATGAACTTTACTCAGGAAAACCTAGCAACCCTGCATCAGACTATCAATAAATCGATCAGCTACTCCATGTGATAGTATTGATCTGTTTAAAGCAGCACCCACAATTATTATATTTCACTCTCGGAAAAATGTTGTTTAAAATACGCATGACTTTACCTTAATTAAAAGCTATATCACAGGGATGTGGAATTGTTATCTAAATCAAAACTCCAATGCACCTCTCATTTCCCCAGACAAAACATGAGAGACGATACTGCAACTGACATAATGGATGATGAAAGTGATTACGTCATATAGGACATAACCAAACATACAAGTGGTTGCAGCTCCATGATTAAAAATTTGACTGCCAATACTGAAACAGATTTTCTAATTTGATAACCTCGCACGGACGTCTATGTAACAAAACCAAACAGGGAAGAATACCTTCTATTAACAAACCAACAGTGTATTATGTAGAGTTGATGTGCCTGTAGCATGATATTTTTTTTTACTGGTTGCACACAATCACACCCTTTTGTTTCGGCTCAGCGTTAGGTTTCTTTTTCATATAAATAAATATGTTTTACTGTTTTTCTGTTTTTTTCTTCTTTTCTGTACAATATACGTGGTAGGCACATTCACACATTTCATACTCAATCTGCATGTATTTTCATATTGAAATGTTAAATTGTAACCTCACAATCGGATATGAACGGCCCATACTTAAGGATGAAGAGACCCGGCCCCCAACCTTTTGGCAAACATAAAGAGTGTCTTTGAGGCTGAGCATAGGTCAGCCTGAAAGACACTCCTAATATTCGGGTCAGGTAGGCAGGAGCACTATATGCACAGGTGCCTGGCTGCCTGAGCTGAACTTTGCCGGGCTGAAGATTTTACAGCCCTGTGGTCCTGACCTCCTCAGCCTGGAAAAGTGCTTATCATCATGAGGGAGCACTTACAGATAGACTTGGACCTGGGTGCTTCAGTCCTGTAGTGCCCAGAGCCGAGGTTCTATTAGTGACTTCTGTCACAGAGTGGGGTTGAGGCAGCAGTCTCACTGAACCTATCCCATTCTGTAATGAGTAAGGGAATGCTGCCGGCTCTCATTGGCTGACCTATAACAAGGTCGGCCAATGGGAGGAGATGGCAGTTCCAATCCCACAGGAACCACTAAGACTTCCCTACTGCCACCTGAGATCACGTATGCACCCGCAATTATTATTTTTAATGTTAGATGCATGAATGTATGTGTATTAATGAGTGTGCCCTCTGAATGGGTGTGTACGTGTGTATGTGCAAGTGTTAGTAAATGTAGGGTGTGAATGTGAATGTAGATGGGTTACAGTATGTGTGCGTGTCCCGATCTGCTCAAATTACCAGCCCCTAAAGCGTTTGGGTCTGGACCTTCACATTCATAGACCACCCTAGCCACCATTGTTTTTCCCTTTGTTAATGTTAATTGCAATTTATATAGCACCAAATCACCAATGGTCTCTAAGCGCTTGTGAGGGAAACATAAACCTAGAAACCTGGGCATACAGCCCGAAACTCAGTGAGTCTGGGCGCAGCTTATCCAAACGCCTGTGTAAACAAAACAATCTTACGTTTTCTCCAAAAAGGAAGAAGGGGGTCTTCCCTGCACACGCTCTCTGATATCTTGTTCCAAAGCTGAGGAATCACAACCGAAAAACCTCGCCCCCTTCCCCCCCCATGGTAGCTTTATCAAAAGTGGACATGCCAACAGACTTGCCTTAGACGATCGGAGGCATCGTCCTGGCACCTAGCTCTTCAAACGGTCCTCAATGTAACCAGGTGCTGCTCCATGCAGGGCTTTGTGTGCAATGCACAGACCCTGAAACCTAACCCTCTGCTTAATTGGGAGCAATGTAGTTATTGTAGCTGAGGTGTAGCACATGCTCTTCTAGGAAGTATAAAAATCAGTCTCACTGCATCATTCATAACCACCTGAAGTTTCCCTAATAGTTTGTTAGGTAACCCGATGTATACTGCGTTCCCGTAGTCCAGGCGCAACATAATTAGTGCCGCCACTACGGTACACTTGGTTGAAAATGACAACAGGGGTCCAAGGTTCTGGAGTTGCCTCATAAGGTTCACACTATTCCCCACCACAGGGGTCACTTGATTGTTCAGCGTTAACTTGTTGTCAAGCCTAATGCCCAAGCTCTTCACAACTGGCACCGGTATCGGAGTAGTGCCTAGCTCTTGTGGCAAGAAGGAATTGGACCAGGGGTTGACCCCAGCGATAATAGCCAGCACCTCCGTCTTGTAAGGGTTCACTTTCTATGAGTTGGTGGTCATCCAGTTCATAATGAACCGAAGAATGTTCTACACGTTGGACTGTGCCTGTGTGGAGCTGTCGATCCCCACAATTAGTTGCGTGTCGTCAGCATAGGTGAACACCTGACATTCAAGTTTTGCCAACGCTTCCACCTGTGGCTGAAGATAAATGTTAAAGAGCAGGGGGGCAACGCAGAGCCCTGTGGAACCCCGCATGGTAAAGCGCCTTTCCTGGAAGCACATTCCCCTAGTTGGACCTTTTGTGACCGGTCCTTCAAGCAATCCATTGAAACACGGACCAACAGCTGAGCATGGTTCACTGTGTCCAACGAAGCTGAAAGATCCAATAGGATCAGTGCTGGCGATTTCTTCTTGTCGCCTGCAAGCCTCAACTCGTCCAGCACCGAGCGCATCACCAGCTCTGTGCTATTGTGGGCCCTAAAGTCCGCTTGCCATGCGTGGAGCAACTGATGTTCCTCCAAAAAGGATGAAAGTATTCTAAGCACATGCTGTTCTAGTACCGTAGCCAGAAATGGAAGTCTGGATATAGGTCGGAAGTTCTTCAAATTGTTGGTATCCGCCCCTGATTTCTTCAGAACTTATGCTTGGGGGTTCTGAAAATGAGTTCGAAATCTCTCCGCGTAATCCTGCTATAGGACTTCTTTAATTGACTCTTTTCTCTTCTCCATGAAGAACTTGACTTTCAGCTTACATACCTCACAATTTCCTATTTACATATATTGGATAGAGGGGTACCAATCAACCCCCAATGCATTGCAATGACCGTTTTGGCCAGTGCCTGTTGCAAGCCCAGGAAACTGTGACCAGCATTCTTGGCTTTTGGACAGGGAATAAAACCAATAAACATTTTACCTGTGTGTTAAATTCAGACCTCTCCATTTTTTAAAACATTTGGGCTATTACTGCTTCTCAGAAATGGGTTATGGTAGGTCATCCCAAGACCATATGGAGAAAATCTGTGTCAGTATGGCTACATGTGAGGAATATCTTGCCTTCCTTTCCTGTCATTTTATTCTGTCTTTTAGGAGTCATGTATATGATGTGGAGGTAATTAAGCTGCACATGTGCATTCCAGGACCATATCCCATTCCTTATTTTTAATTTTCCTTCCTATGTTAACCTCTCGAGTTGCTACATTTACAGCTGGAAATAGAGTTGCAAGGGGTCCTTTTGCACCCCCAAAATAACCAGTCTGGAATTCAGAAGGTGAACAAGCAAAAATGATGCATTTAATTTTCCTTTTCATCTTGGCACTCTTGGTGTGCATTCAAATGTCAGACTACGTCTTCTGAAAAATTGATGCTTAGTCTTTTTGACATGAAGACTGGTGTTTACTTTCCTTTTGCGGAGTGCAAAGTTAGAGGATTTTGTAAAGTGAACCATCTGACAATCTTGCTGGGGTTCGAGGAGTGTGAAATGAAAGGATGTAGAATGTTAGCATTTAAATACCTGCAAAATAACTGTAGAAATATTTTAACATATAGCAGCAGTTAGGAAAGCGCAAATGGAGCACATTTTCTTGTAATTTTGAAGTTTGAAGGGAACAGGTATTAGAGTCAAAACAAATCAAGACACTTTACTTTTGTGCAAATAGTATATATTTCCTGGAAACATATTTCCACACATTATTATTTGTGCACTATAATGCCATGTCAGTGCATATTTTGTGGCCATTTCAATGGAAAATGTCCTGTCTTTAAACCAATAGTGCACTACCTCACCATGCTTTTTTAGTAATATATTTGCCACAGTATGCTCCAAAACACACTACCAGCTACATACCACATCCTCACCACTCTCCTGACGAATGGGTGTGGCTCATTTGTTGCACTTGATATTTGTGTGGTACCTTTTTTATGTTTAAAATGCTTTATTAAAAATAATCAGAGGAATATATTT
Source organism: Lissotriton vulgaris (assembly GCF_964263255.1). NCBI lineage: Eukaryota > Metazoa > Chordata > Amphibia > Caudata > Salamandridae > Lissotriton > Lissotriton vulgaris. The sequence continues at coordinate 1,479,285,504 of NC_141685.1, forward strand.
TTCCAAAGAAACTATGATTAATATCAATAAAACACTTATGAAAAATGTAAGTACACAATTCGAAAATATAATCCAATATTAATAAAAGCTATCCAATTTGAAGAGGGAAATAAAGCCAAAAGCAAACGATATAAACACGCATGTTCAGTTTTTTCTTTTATATAAAAATAAGAAAAAGAGGAGGAGAATAGGAAAGGACGATGATCAAGGAGAAGGAGGAAAAAGAAAGAGAGCAATAATCTAAATATTTGTCAAGTACAATCAAAAACACTGTTACATAAAAAAAAGAGTATATTGAAGATCAAATATAGATCTAATAAATATGAATAATATTAACAAAGGATTTTAAGAGACAAAGAATATAAATGTATAAGGTGGTTTAACATTTTCAAAAGAGACTTTATAAGTAAAAGGGGAGCTTTTGCACAAATTATTAAGAAAAGAAGTCAGTGGTAACCATAACGTATTTCTTTTAGCAACAAGAAGAGATGAACCAGCACAAATGCTGTCAAGCCTGTGATTATTTAAATAGCCTGTGATTATGAGATACTGCATATCTGCAGGCCCTGACAGAGATTTTTAAGGGGCATTTCCAATTGATAGTGAGTTGCTGAAAAACAATAGCTCATGAAAGGTCTAACAATGATTTATTTGGGAATTCAATTACTCAGTTATTGGACAAACAACTTGAGAAAATTTAAGGGGAAAGAAGTTTCAAACCTAAAATGAATTGTCTGCCAAGAGTAGTGCCAAAAGATAAAGTGTTAGGGCACTAAAAATAGCATGTGAAGTAAATAAGCATGATGAATGGCACAAGACCAACAATTATCAGTAGGATCCTTTGAGAATTTGGAAAGGGAAAAAAATTAACATAAAGTTTATTATATACAAAGAAAATGTATGAGTCATGTTTTCAGCCCTGGAAGTTTCATAACTTTTTGACTACATTTTATTCCAGAACAAAACAGACCAAATCTGGGCTAAATGTATTCCCCAATGACAATTCTGCCTTAGTTTTAAAGTCTTACCTATAAGTTAATGCTGTCTTTGGAGAGGATAATAATTGAGGAGGAAGGAATGAATCATTGGAAAATATTTCCTCAGTATCTTGCAAGGTATTAAGGACATTAAAAACATTTTTGATCAAAGAGTAGATATGAGATTGAAAATAATTTGGGCACTTAAATAATAATTGTAATTGGGGAAATTAGCTAGGTGCATCATCTTCAAAGAAGTCATGACCCATATTATATCTCGGCCCCTCCATTATTTCCCAAAAAATCGATATGGGATTAATTCTAATGAATTCCTCATGCCATTAAGGCATATTAAGGAAATCAGCACAGTGAATGTTTATTATGATAAAACAAGGGCCCAACAGCTTTTAGATGAGCTTCAAAATTGGGAGACAGGATTGAAAGTTGTGAAGAAAAGGAAGAACATTGATTCTAAATGTTATAGGGGCAGAAGATAAAATTAAGAATCTCGTTATCAGTACTAAAGGAAATTAAACAAGAGTGTGGTGTTAGTTTTTCAAATTTGTGAATATTTCATAAAGCATTTTGTCTCTGTCAGACATCTTTTCGGGTGAAAACCCATCCTTTACCTTGCTCTCCTCGGTGGCTTGGTACTCTTGGATTTTCACAGTCCCTATGACTTCAGTCAGTGATGTAACAATGATGGCAGCACTTCAGCTCTGAAAAGTGTTCCAGATCACTTTCCTTCGTTACCTACATCAATGCTTTGTAGAACCAAGAAACCAATTTATGTCCATCTCTAATTGTAAACCGGACTAGTAATGCCCTGTGTTTACGAGATTCCTCTGAGCTAGTACATACAAAGTTTCACATTTATGTTGTTAAATTGTCCTAGGATTTTGGGCATACCCTAAGAGTATGAATGGAGTGATCTTTGTAGAGCAACACAAATTTTTGGCATTTTGAAATATCTTGGCACATGCTCTCTGTTTGTACCCTAACACCCAAATAAACCAAGGATTTCTCTGAGTGCCATGTATGTAAAAAGTATTATTACATGAAAAATAGTATCCACAATTTTCATCCCGAAATATGCGTATTTAGGGGCTCATTACGATCGCGGACGGACTTGCGTCTGTCCGCGAGCCCTGAGTAGGAGGGAACGTCTGCATGTGCTGCGGCGTTCCCTCCTGTGTAATTAGGATGTGACCGCCACCCTGGCGGTCACATCCTCTACATTTAACATTGCGGCGGGTGCGGCTTCAAGCTGCACCCGCCGCAATGTTACAAATGCATGCATTGCATTTGTATGCAGAAAGAGGCAGGCACCGCGCGGTGCCTGCCGATTTCTGCAAACAAATGCAGGGGGGTACCATGGGTACCCCCCATGTGCACCCCCTACCCCCCCCCTTCACCCAGGGGGCCCGCTACGGGCCCCCGAGGTGAAGATCCACATGCTTTTCCTCGGCGGAGAAGCCGCCGCGGAAAAGCATCTTTTCACAGCCATCCTAATATGTCTGGCGGTGTCTGAGAGACACCGCCACCATATTAGGCCTTTTCCGCCGTGGTTGTAAGCCAACCGCGGCGGAAAAGCGGCGGACTGAAACCAGGACCCACCAGCCTTCCTAATGTAGCGGTGGGTTTTTGGTGGGTCCGCAGAGGATTTTCTGCATCCTCCGGGCCGACGGTGGCTTCTGCCGGCCCGGAGGATGCGGAAAATCCTCCATCATAATCAGCCCCTTGTAGTGCAGTTTGTACACCCACTTACATTATGACCTGCATACATATTTTGCATGAAATGTTGCACATAGCACATAAGTACAGAAAGAAGTATCAACTGCAGAGTAGCACAAGTGTAACAAACATTTAGTACCTGATCATGACATTTGGTGGTGCGGGCGGAGGACCCGCCACCACCATGCCCCCGCTCTGCCAAGAGTCGCTGCTGCCTGCCTGCCAGATTACAAGTAATCTTGTAGACTGACGGGTGGGCGGTGTGGCAGACCCGATGCAGTGTATCTTTCAAAGGCAGCTGTGCCTTTCAAAGAAGCACCACAATTGGAACGCCAAACGGTGTTCCTGCATTGCATGGACTCAAAAGTCCATGACATGCAGGAACCTATGACCCCCTGCATGCATTTTCAGGCTGAGAGGGCGCACGGGGCCCAGTAGGGCCCCCTTTGTTTCAGCACCACCTGTCTTTTCATGAAGGAAAGACCTCCATGAACCTGCTGGCTGTCCTGAAACTTGTAATATGCAAAGCGGTGCCGGAGCTGCATCACCCGCATATTACAAAGCCCCTGACCTCTGCGCCACCACTAAGGAACAACGTTTCCCTGGCAGAGCCGGCAGTTCAATTATGGTCTCACTGCCTAAGTCCTAATATGGCGGTCGGACTGCCAGTGCATCGGTGGCTGGATCACCACTGCTGCATCTCTACTGGTCCGGGGGTCCTCAGACTGTCAGATTCGTAATTTGGACCTTAGTATTTTACATGCCAATAAACATTTGTAACTCTTCTCAAGACATGTTGATACTGGTTAGCCCCTAATATTCCTAATTTCTTTTTGGCGATGATAGGAAAATTAACCTTAACAAATATTTTTATATAATGAAGTGTCATTTGCCTACACAACACACTGTGTATGACAGTGTGCCCTCAATATCTGTACCCATTATTGATCACTAGAAGAATAATCAAAATGCTTAGCTGCGGCAAACAACTCCCATTAAAAAGTGTGGTACTCATAAATATAGTGGGACAGTACATTTGGAATCATTTTGTCATACCATGTCTTCAGCACCCTATAAGATATGATATTACCATCATAGAACAAGTAATATGTCCATTATTTAATAAAAAACACTCTTCTGTAATAATGTTCACTATTTTGCTATGCAACATGCCAGATATAAAGGGATGGATAATTAATACTGTTATATAGTTTTGTTATGTGTCGCATTATTTCATACCTTATGCACCTCACCTAACAATTGCCATGAAGAACAACAACATCCAATATTCTTTCAAACAAACATTTTGAAAAGATGCCTAGGATACCAAAGCAAGTCAAAGCATTTTAGAGCATCACAGGACTACTTTCTTTTGATGACTCAAAATAAACACTTTAAAAAAAAACGTGAAAACATAACTATACAAAAAATTATTTATTATTAAAAATACATTTCTTGCCAAAACTATACTTGAAAGAGAATTTGGTTGTAGTTATTTGTGATTCATTAGAATATAATTTTCTGATGCACATATTAAGAGCTTTATATTATGCTTGTTTATCTTTAATCCTGATAACCAACTGATATTGGCGGCATCTGATTTGTGCATGTAGTTGTTAAATATTACTAGAGAGAAGGGCGAACTGTTTAGAACTCTGGTCATCTTATTTAAAGAGGAGACAAGGTGCCTTTTTACAAAGGTAAATATACATATGTAGATTTATTCATATTTACTATAACGCCTAGTAGTAACTTTACATTTTTTACTATACACTATTTCTGAGAGTAAAGCTACTCCTAGGTGGAGAATTGCTTGTCTCCAACACCTGGTGAAGCCTCCTACATAAGGATTCATGAGTGTAAATTTACTACTCAGACCTTTCCACACATAGGCGTAGACCTAACTAGCAGTTCATTAAACAGTTTAAAAATCTGAAAAATATTTTAATGCAAATTATTATTATGAACTAATTTAAAATATATATTTTAAACCTTGAACTGCTAAAATAGAATGTTTCAGCACATTAACTTAAATGTGTACACAATAATTTATTAAAATATATTTATTTAATTTATAATCATTAAAAAATGAGAAATCCTACCTACAGCAAATATCATTCATTTGTGTTAAAGCTTGCTAAAAGTTGTGTATAGAATTAATTTGAATTATTTCATAACAAAAGTTTAAACATTTAATTTATTTTAATTTTCAAATATGTTCATCATTAAATGATATAACAATATAATAATTCTAAATTATATATAATTTTAACAGACACTAAGAGGATTGGTTACGATGAGGCTCAGAAGGCTCTGACCGTTGCCGCCTCCTATTGGGCTGGCCGGATTCCTTTACGACTGCCTCATTTTGAGGAAGGCAGTCGGAAAGGAACCCGCCAAGTCATTTCTGCTGGCTCGCGACAGGCTCTGAGAGCTCGTCTGCCAGTCGGAATGAGGCAAGTAATCTCAAGGGAGGGCCTGTCTGCTCTTGAGATTACTATCACGGTTTCCAACATGGTTTCCATGCTGGTCTGAAAGCGTCTTTGGGGGCCCACCTCAAGGTGCCTGCCACAGAGTGCAGGGATGAACCACACCTCCGATTTTGCTATGGGAGCATGCATTATGTTCGGTTTACGGCCGCAATGCATTCTGCCATAGTAAAATGTAGGAATGGGACCGAACAGTGTTCGGTCGCATCCTAATGAGGCGGTCGATACGGTGTTGGGCCGAAGTGATTCCGCCCGGCATCGTAATGAGGGCCTATATGTTTTTAAAGTCCAAATCATTATATTTTGTTAACAATATTTCCTATCAGATAATATTTTAAGACCCTGCCTCCATCATTTTTATGGGAGAGTGTTCCAGTGCTTATGAATGGTAATGTGTGGTGCTGGGCTCATTCCAAAGCTGAACTGGGCACATTTACTACTATTTTGGGGCATTTTGGGCTCTAGAAGCTTTCAAATAGCAGTGTAGTTACTTTTTTGTAAGTGGGTGTTTGTACTTGCTAAACCCCTCCTTAAACTCCCTAATCCATTTTAATTACGTGAAAGTAGTCCCTATTTCCCAGCCACTCCCTCCTGACTCTCCCACATGCACTACTTAAACGTAATGTGTGGATATCTCTGCACAGATAAGACAGGAATACAGAGGTCTCCCCACATAGGTGACATTGGCTAGTGGCATTTTGTAGTACACGAGTAGTGCTACAAAATGTGATTTGTAAATAGGGTCTGAAGAGTGGATGTTTTACAAAATATTAATGTCTTTCTTCCCAGAACATTTGACTCCACCTAATGGATGATTGCATGACTCTGAGTGAGTGAGTGGTGTGGCTCACCAGTTAGAGGCGGCAGACCCGGGAGAAAAAGTCGGCCGGGACCGGGGTTCAATTCCCGACGCGGCAGGGTCGTGGACTTGGGTCAGCGGACTCGATAATTCTCGCTTCGGTGCCTACTCTAATCTGGGGATCTCACTCGGCAACTCCGGGCATTAGCTTGCCTAATCTCCACAACGACCCCCCCCCCCCCAACGCCGGGGATGCCTGGCTCCACCCTGGGGACTCCCAGCAGGGACCATCCCACAGGGAAAGCCAGGACGGGTTCCCCAGCGTTGCACAGCGCCAGGAAACCTCCGGGTAGCAGCGCGCTTTACAAGTGCAAACATAATAATAATAATAATGACTTCTGCCTCCTCGAAAAACTGATTTCACAGATACTGACTACCTCTCCAAATGTTGTCCTAAGTTCAATTAGGAAACGAATGTTTAAACCACCACTCGCCAAAAATATCTTAAATTCATCCATAGTGGAATGTGCTGTCTGGCAAGGGCAAAGTATGAATTGGAAGTCATGCTATTTCTGTTCAGGTTGGGCCACAATTCTTCCTGTCAGTGTGAGATTTTACATTTTTAGTTTACGACTGGTATCAACAAAGGTTTGGGAATGGGAATATTGTCTCTGAAGGTTGCTTTCTCAAGATGGAAGGTGGATTTGAGGACCTCCCATAGGATGTAAATCCTAAGTAGGGTGTAGGTATCGGGCACTGTAGAGTGATAACTGCAAGCATTTGCTTAGACCTTTGATTGCAATATTTATCTCAGAATGTATCTTGTACATTCATTGAGCAGAGAGGGCTACAGTGTCATAAAGAATGCCCCCACATCTCTATTGAAGATGCATATGGATCTTGTTCAGTGGGTGGAACTAATTTATTTTCCCCTTTTATTTCTAACATTGAGGACCCAACTAAAACCTCATTATTCACCAATAGGTAATTTTAAGTTCTAGCACAAACGTATTCCCCTCTTGGCACTTTATCCCTAATATCCCAGGCACACATCATAAAGCTACCATTCTGTTACCGAGTCTAAAAAAAACCTCACCAGCTCCCTAACAGTAGGGCAGTAGCTTGCACTTGGATTATGCAGATCACTGCCAGAAGGGCTCCAATGTTGAAACATGCCACCCTCTAAATAGGTGAAGGCTTTCCGTCCTAACAATTCCAGTACTTTTGACATATCCTACTGAGTTTCTAAATTTTTAGAAAGGGATCCTTTGTGCGAATATTAATGTGGCATAGCATCATAGTTTTCACCAAGATAAACAACCACGATTTCACGCAGGCACGCTCAGCTCACAATGTTATCCCAACACCATATAGTGCTTGGGTGGGGCCCTTGTCACTACCTTGCCAGCTGGTCAGCATAACTCAATACATTAGTAATAACCTTACTTCCCTTTAACCATCGTGTCAAATATTTGTGGAAGTCATGGTGGATAAAAAATTATAGGAACGCTTTGTCTCCTTTCCAGATGTTGAGGCTTTTCTGCTGTGTGTAATCTATTGGTGGAGCTCTGAGGCTTAGTCTGGAAAGGTGGAATGTGTGTATGCATCTGTGTGTTGCGCCACCAAGAGTGAGAGCTGTCCACATTCTATGGTATCTGGATGTATGCCGGGATGGAAAAAGAACACATGTGATGTTGCCTCATTGATAGCTAGGCCAGAGATCAGCTCAAATTGACGGAATATACCCGTAGCGGGTCCTAGTTCATTAACCAGGTTCTTGGTGTACAGATTTATGTTGTCTGCATATGCAGACAGTACATGGGTGGTATGCCCTAGCCTAATATCCACTTGTTCAGTTTCGGACCTTAATTTAATGGCCAGGGGTTCGAGCGCGAGCACGAATAATAAGGTCGACAATGGACACCCTTGACAAGTGCCTCTGTCTACCGGGTATGTTCGGGAGATATGGCACCCTGTTGCAGGCTCTCTGGAATAAAAATGCTTGAACCTCTCCGGATAATGCCTTCTTGAGTAACGGACAGTTCATCCTTGACATTTTTAAACTTCAGGTACTCGCTGTCACTGGTAAGACGTTGAGGGTGCTTATTCCAGGACTGATGTGTAATAATGTCTTTTAGTTGTAACATGTCACTCTCTTGACTGGTGGAACTGACAATTTGTTCCAACGAATTGCAGCTGCTGTGCTTGATATCACACCGAAATCTTTGTAGGCTTCAGCCATCTTGGAAGGGGAGGCACTTGTGAGAGGTAGTCAGCAGGGTTTTGATCTTTCCCTGGATGGTGCACGATTGTGTAGTTGTACTCTTGTAACCACAGACCCCAGCAATCAGTGTGAGGAGGAATCTTGGCCTTTGAACCGGCAAGATGGTCAATAATGCTTGATGATCTGTCACAAGCATGAAAGGTTTTCTATATAAAAATAAGGGAAATGTTCACAAGCCTACACCACTGCTAAACTTTCTTTCCCAGGTAGTGAATATGCAAACATCTGCTTGAATATGCTACACTATGTTGTCAAGCATTTGGGTGCCCACTGTGTTGTACAAGGACTGAACCTAACCTGACTGGGTTAGCATCAATAACAACCTCGGTATGAAGCTTTGGATCAAAGTATGCCATGTCAGTAGCGTTTTCAATAGATCGTTCAAATTTCATGAAGCAGTGCTCGCATTCATGTGACCAATGAAATCTATATCTAGACAGTAGCTGGTCATGCAAAGGGATGAATGTAATGGAAATATCTTATGGGGGACTGGCAGTTGACAATGCATGCACTTTAGCTGGATTGGGTGTCATACCCCATCAGAAAAGATATGGCTAAAGATTTTTAGCTTTGTCTTATGAAACTCACATTTCTCAGCATTCAAAGATAAACCTGCATGAACAAGTAAACAACACACTTGTGTGAGAGCTTTATCGTGCTCCTTCTGTGTAACTTTGAAAACCAATATGTCATCACTATAATTAAAAGCATTCAAGACAGGCTGTGTGATACATCGAATATCATCTTGGAAAAGTTCTGCAGCTAATGACACACTGAAACTCAGCCTTTTATATCTGAACAGACCAATATGTATAGAAAGGATGAAATGAACCTGCAATTCTCTTTGAGTTCCAACCGATGATAGCCTATTATTCTAATCAAGGCGTGGGACCACCTTCGCACCATGCAATTGTTTTATCATGTCAGCAATGTCAGACCTGGATGTTGTACTCCTAAAATTGCCTTGTTTGTTTGACGCATGTCAAAGCAGAAGCGTACAGCTCCTTCACTGTCCTTTTTTGGGTACTATCACTATGAGAGAAACCCATGGCATTGGGCCAGTGGAACGCTCAATGATATCATGTTTGAGTAATAATTCAAGTTCTTTTTCAACAGCTTCCTGAAAATGAAATGCAATTTCTGTGTGTCTTTGAGCAACAGGATGGACCTCCTCATTTATGTGTAGTTGTACTTTCATATTCTTAAGTGTTTCTGACCCATTAAACAACGAAGGAAACTGACTTACTATTTTGTGATTAGCATTTATGTTATAGTTTACCGATATCAGTCCCATATAAGCTGCAGTGCTGCAGCGTAAACTGACACTGGATGCCGTACCTTGAAGTACATGAATGGATGCTTGTTCCTTTGTTTTCTTGTGTTTTGTTGCTACAAAGGAACCTTCACTTAATGATGTCCATGCAGCCCATGTATACACTTTAGTTTCCAATGGTGTAAATTGGGGGAATGGAGATAGTTCATTGTATTTCTTCTCAGGCATAATGTTTATCGATGTACCACTGTCGATTATAAAAGGTATTGAACAACCATTTACTCAGAGTGTAATCTTCGGGTAATGTTTGAAAGACTTTGGTGCTCTTTCACTTTGACTTTTCTTTGACCTGTATTTTCTTTCACATGGGGCCAGTCCAACATATGTACAATTTTCTGAAGTAAACATCAACATTGCACAATCATCTGCTTCCCTTTCACTTAATATTGATATTGAAAAACTTTTGACAATGATGTAGACAACGATCGAATTCATTGGGTGTTAATTTGCCTCAGCTGGTGTTGTCGATTGGCCTTGCGAGCATGTGTTGAACGTTGCTTCTGGATATTTGGGCAGCAATTTTGTCCTTGCGCTGTGATACACTTATGTTTTCTGCCACCTTGCAAACCATTACAAAATGTCTCTCCTTCAGCCTTTGCAAATCTGTTTAACGGCAGGACATTTATCTTTGTGTGGAAACAAAATCAACAACACCTGAAGCACAACTTCTTTTTCTATGTAGACTTCACTCAGTGTTCTTCTGCCTTGTGCTTTTGCTTACTCTTCATGTTCATGACTGACCCACTCTAGGCACCTCCAGTCTCAATGTCAGCAGTTTGTCGATCAGCATCCCCTTCAGATCTGGCAGCCATTAGAACTAGCTCCAGACTAAGAGTTTCTCTAAGCATTTCATTGTCTGAATTAATCTGCCAAGCATCCATCAATAACTATGCGATATATAGCTTCCTCATCAATAAAATCATTGAAGTCATAGTGTTTGATAAGTGTTATCTAGTCTCTCAACAAATGTATCAATAGTTTCTAATAGACCTGGTATCCTTAGGTCGTCTTCTCCCAATCTTTTCCTTTTTACCGGCATGTTTTCCTGTATCTTTTTGTTGGCCTTAGGACTCTGAGCACTTTACCACTACTAGGTGTATACCTGATTGACATATTTAATTTACTTATAAGTCCCTTGTAAAGTGGTAGACCATATGTCCAGAGCCTGTAAATTAAATGCTACTAGTGGGTTATTTTGGTGTGTTGCAGCACTGATTGTGCCACCCACAGAAGTAGCTTTTCAAACCTGTCCCAGGCCTGCCCTTTCAGTGCTTTTGTGTGCAGTTTACTGCCACTTCAATTTAGCATTTAAAGCTACTTGCCAAGGCTTAAACTCCTCTCTCTTTACCCACGTCACCTCAAACTAGGCCTTAGGTAGCCCTAAGGGCAGGGTCCTATGTAAGTATAAGGTAGGAAATGTACTGTTGTGGTTTACATGTCCTGGTAGTGACAAAGAGCTTATTTTGATTTTCACTGTTGCTAGGCCTGCCCCTCTCATAGGTTAGCATTAGGAATTCCCTTATACCTTAATAAGTGGTAATACCTGATCATAGAGGAGTAGCTTATTTGTGTTTTATATCTTTGTATTGGTAATGGTAAATCTTTCAAGCTGATGCAGTTGGATTTAACCTTAGTGTTTTAGAAATTCCACTTTTAGATAGTGGGCATTTCTCTTCACTTATTGTTCTGTGTGCCTGACAGCCTGTCTCTAATACACGTCTGGGTTGGACTGAGTGACAACTTCATATGTGAATTTCCTCTAGCAAGCCACAACACATGTCACTCAACTGCATCTGCATTCATCTGCATTCTGATTGGTCTTCTTGTGTTAGAAGGGATGGGAGGGAATCACACTCCACATAAATAGGTAGTGTCCTGCCCACACACAAGATACTGATAAGATACTGATAATCCCCCATGGATAGCCTGGAAGACAGGACTGGGTTGAAAGTGATACTTGTGCTCTTCAGAGAACTCATTTGGAGTCACCCTACATCAAATGCACTTTGGGTATAAGTACTGGGGCTCTGAACCTCTAAGATCAGACACTGCATGGGAATTGTAACCAGACTCTGCTGGCTCTACATCTGTACACTTTGCTAACTGCTTTGCTGTGTTGGCCTGCTACTTGCTGAGTGCTGTGCTGCATGAGGGACTGCCACTCTGTGACCTGCTTTTGTGTGCTGGCTTCTTGTCTGCTACATTTTTGTTGTGCTACGAGTGTTCTCCAAGGACTTGTTGGCTTGCCCTCATACCTAAAAGTCTCAGGGTCATCAAAGACTTTTGCGGTTCCGGCCCTGCCGTGGGACTCTTCTCTAAAGACAAATGCTCCACCTTGGGAGGCTGATGCTTCTTGCCCTCCACGTCCATGCCCGTAAGCGGAGACTCCAGATGAGAGTGGCGCCTTGGGCTAGGTTCCGAGCAGATCATCTGTATTCCCTTCAACCTCGATGCTTGGGCAACGCAGAGTACAGCAACTATGTCATCCCCGGTCCAGCCACCTTAGGCCATCTGATGCCGGATACCTGCTTCCCTTGTTCTAAGAGTGCGGAGCAAGTACAGGTTCACAGTAGACCTTCAAGGACCCTGCAGCTTTTTTGTTCCCACTAACAGGCAGTGGAATCTTCCTCAGTAGCAGGACCATGTTCCAACTCCTCTGTTGTGGGCGCCTGTTAGTGTAAACCAGTCGTGATACCTTGACTGCCCGATCCAACACAGGGGTTGTTTTGGCATTCCAGAGTTTGCTAATCTTGCATTTTTCCCTACTTTAAACAAAACGCTTTGAATGTGAGTGTCCCTCTGACACTCAAGAACTATTGAACCTCATGTTTCTTGTATTCTTTACATGTGCAGATCTTGAGAAATATATGTGATATTTTAATCGTTTTGGACTTGTTTTGCTAATAATATAAACAACAATTTTGAAATCATCAAAAGTCTCTATCCAAGCAGTCCATCTGTTGCTAATAATCAGCTTTTTGGCGGTATCGAATGGTGGATGTGGTTTCAGGAAGGCAGCAGCATTGTAACCATTTATGGGATTGGCTAATACTGAGCGTGGAGTTCTCTCTGACCCTGTCTGCAGTCAGCTGGGACCTGCTTTATCCATGTCATTTCCGAGGGCCTTTGCTGCGCTGGCATCTGGGTCATCTTGGTCAGTCTGTTGAACCTTGACCTCCCTCTTAGTCCCCATTGGAGCCCTTTGGGGTTGTTCTGAGCCACCACCCAGCAGCTTCAATAGTGTGGCACTATGGGTATGAACAGCTATGTCAGCACAACCCCGGGAACTTCTTCACCCAAAGCTGTTTTAATGATAACTCTTATTTATCAATTCTGGTAAGCAGATAACTATTTCTTGTATGTGGATCGCTTTGCTTTCAGGCGTCACTTTAAACAGCCTCCTTTATTGGGTTTAGTCACACAGCTCCAATCCAACCCAATCCCAATCCCGAACTGACCAGCAATCAACTGGCCATCGTAGAACTCTAATTCAAACACAAAGGCATGTGGAATCTGACAAACGTCGGATTCCACATGACGAACAAATCAAGCACAAGCAACAGCAAATTATAACACATCTTTTTTTCAAGAAAGATAAAAGAGAGATAAAGACTGTAAAGACGAATGAAAACAGGAAGGGAGCGAAGGCACTGGGAAGAAGAGAAACGGAAAGAGAAGGAGGTAATCGAGACAAGAGAAAAACCATAAAAACAATGTAACATTGTAATATTGTAACACGGATACAAATGAGCAAAGAGCTCTATTACCAGACATAGTCATTTAAATACAAAGGGGCCTTACGAGCTCTAGAACTTTTCTCTTTGCCATAAGTGCATTCCTCAGCACACTGACTCTCAGGAACCTCAGACTGAGCCCTGGCTGATTACTTCACGTCTCTTTGTACTGTCTGGCACCTGGTTGATTTCTGCCTCACAGAGCTTCTGATCACAGCATTATCATGCAATTTGGTGAATGTTATCATTCTGTATGATATGTAGCTTTAGGTTGCGTAGTAGCATGGTACCATTCTTTACGGCCTTACCAGCAGGTTCTTGGCCAATGATGGGTTGGCTTCTCAATGAAGCTTGTGTTATCTTCAAATGCTTCAGACTGCCTGGACTTGTGCTTTGACTCCACATACGCTGAATATCAGTTCTGTACTTCGACTGAGGCACACGACATGCACAAGCAATTTGCTGAACCACTGCAAATTATCTGGGAGACCACTATCGATCTTTGGTTTACTTATTCCCTAAATCGTCACCAGTTGTAGCATCCTCCCCAGCCTGTGTATGCCCCAATGATTATGTCACACACTGAGCTTGGTATTGCATGTTTTATTCATCTGTGTGTAACCATGTACTCAACATTCGAATTCTGCATTCACTTCACTATGCTCTAACACTTATGTCACAGTTCTACAGAGTCCATCAGGATCCAAAAGGGGTCCATCATTGCTAACTCACACAACACTACTTGGTGCAAGTCATTTTTTAGCAATATCTGCACCAACTGTGTCCACCTTTAGTTTACAATGCCTTCATGTGTATGGTAAGTAAAGCCTTCCTGTGGTTTCAGTGTAACACCATACCAACTCGTTAACTAGAGAGGTCAGCATTAATAGCCACTATGCATTCTGATGTATCCTTGACTTTTTTTGGGGGGAAGGGCTTGAGAATTTTCCTTCCTCCTCATTTGGGGAATGCCTTTCTTTTATCAAGACCGTATTAGTTATCATGGTAAAAGGATAAGCATTGTGAAAAGCAGCTGACCGAAGGTCTCAAATCAATCTGCAGTGCATTATAAGGAAGTTCAGTTCTAGCCTACCCTCAAATGGAAAAACCTACTTACCACTTGAATGAAATAAAATGAATATTTTAATAAATCCTCATGGGCACAGTTGCATTCCTGATACCACAAAGGGGCTAAATTATATTCTAGATAAATCAATAGGCATAACAGCCCTGCCATTTATAAAGTGTATCTTTAAACAGTAGAATTAGCATAAAGCTTTTAAACGAGACCATGCTTTTATAAAAAATCAATTGTACATGGTTTGCAATGCTTCATTCAAAGTACCCCACTGATGATAAATAAGGTAACTGAGGTTAAATGGGTCCACACTAAAAAACAAAAAATAACATCATAGTAAGACGCGATTCGCTTGTAGGAAATTCAAAACTGTAATTATGCATTTCATTTAAAGATAAAACTAAATATACCATATAGCAGCTGCAGGACAATGAGAAAAAAGAGAGCACTAGAAAGAAAAACGCAAGAAGACTCGAACAGACAGAAAATGAGAGTCAGAAAGAGAGAAACAGAAAACGAGAGAGGGAGAGAAAGATCGGAACAAATAAAAAAAGAGGTGTAGAGCGAAAACTAAAAAGAGAAAGATAGGCAGATGGTGAGAAAGAGAGAAAGCCAGAGGGGTGATAATCAGGCACAGCAGGTGAGACAGAAAATAAAGAAATAGAAATAGGTTTGCGACAGAAAAAAACACTGAAAACACGAAAGGGAGGGAGAGAGTCAGAGACTTAAAGAAATAGAGAAGCAGAGAGGAACTCAGAGGTATGGGGGGAGTGGAGAGAAGATATAGCTGTGACGTGCAGCACCTGAGATACTCAAATTAACAACCACTGCAGGAGGAGACAAAGCACTCCAAACTCCCCTGGCTCTCCCTTTGGTAGTTTGACTGCGCTCAAGGCTTCACCCAACAAGATTAATTTTAGAAAAAGGGACTGTTTTTAGTACAGGCACAAATTTTGACGGCCATACCTGTGCTGAGGAGAACAAATTAGTGAAAGACGGGCAGGGCCAGACTGGGATCACAAACCAGCCGTGGCAATTAAGTTAGACCGGCCACCAGGGGAGGGGAGGGGGTGGTCGGACATAATTGCCAGGGGTTGTTGCTGCACTGCTGCTGCACTTTTGTTACAAGGGCTCAATTTTGCAGCACTGCTGCAAAACCGGCCCCCAGCAACAAAAACGGCCCTCACTGGTACAAAACCAGCACCATCCTTCTGGCCCACTGGGGAAACACCTGGGGCCCGCTACGGCCAGTTCGGCCCTGAAGACAGAGCTGCATTGAACCTCCCTTACACTGGAGGGGGGGTCATTGATCTTCCCACTGGTGGCAACTGTATGTTACTGCAACCTGCCTGCAGGACACCCGCCATCTCCTCCCAGGGAGTACCCGTTGGTCCCCTCCTCCATTTGAGGTCATGCCCTCATGCAAATTAATTATCACTCAGTTCTGAATGAGGCAGCGCGATCCATATTATAGAAGCTGTCCTTTTCTTAATACCAAAGTGCCTGGGGTGCACGAAATGGGCGGAAATGCCTATTGCCCCCGCAACTGGACTTTCTGTCATATGACCACAGGTGCTCATTGGAAGTGCTGCGCAAAATCTGGAGGAAAAACTGCAACGGCAATAATGTTAACGCTGCATCTTTTCAACTAATTTGGCATTCAAAAAATAAGAAATAACGAGTGGTTACACTGTTTTCACATACCTTTTGCAATATTTTCATGATACAGTTGCCATCAGCCTTTTTTGGTGTGGTTTTCAGATTTCAAGATAAATCAATATGGCATCCCTAAAACACTCAAATAAAGTATCTTCGATTTGTCCTTTAGGCATTTTTGCATTAAAAAATATTAAATATATGACTAAAAAAATAAGATTCACAATATAAAAAAGTAGACAAAATACCCTAACGTTATATAGTTATATATATTAACACTAATTCACTGTATTAATTTGTAACATACCACTTCTCTTCATTACCAATTTAAATATCGGTACAAAATCCTTCTAATTACCGTAAATCTATTCTGCCCTTGACAAATACTCCACCACCTTCTCACCAGCTTTCCCCAAGGCATTGATTTCAGATTCATGTCTTAACTTATCAAACTTATAGTATTGTACGCATAAAGCGCACTGTGTTTACCGTTCTCACAGACTGCAAGGGTCTTTTGAGTCTTTTACTCTAATTTTTGGAATGCTCCCCTGTCCAGCGCCATCAAATGCATGACTATTGTCTCTTCCAGAAGTCTTTGGAATTGCATTTCTTCTGCAAATCTCTTGTGCGGTTTTAGTTCCCCCCGAATCCCCCCCCCCCCTCTTGCCCCCTTCCTGCAAGATGCTCCAAGTCCCAGGAGGCCTTGCATTTAGTTCACATTTTCATAAATACAAGTATAAGAGGATAAGCCATCATTGCTTTAGGGTCAATCTAAAAAAGAGCAAATATGGTCTTACTCGAGTACTCTGTGTTCTAAAACAGAGGCCCTTTAATTTCCTAATTTACAAAAGCACTTCAAGTGTATCAAATATTGAATTTCTGACTCTAAGCTCTCCTGGATGCTTTCCGTGGTTCTTCATTGCCTGAATTTGTGTTTAAATTCACACCTGGAGTTCTACAGATCTAAACTGCCCAATCAATGCAACTTTGTTTAAGTGGCTCATAAATATCAACACATTAAACACGTTTCCCATGTTAGCATTTGTATTATTCCTTTACAATGTTTTATTCTTGATTCTAGTGTGCTAATTTCCAGTTTTATGTGCATCTCACAGAGGGAAGCTTTTGGAACTCCTCAGCTCATCACACAATAGGATCTATAATAACATTTTAAATGTGTGTGTTAACCCTTTGAATGCTCCGCTCCGGTGCTCATGACGAGCTCAGCTCGTCATGAGCCGTGGAACGCTTGCATGCGAGGATAATTCCCCTGCTGTGCTGAGCGTTCCACGGGAACGGGTGTGGCCGTGACGAGCTGAGCTCGTCATGAGCACAGGAGCGCCGTAGCTCATGACGAGCTCAGCTCGTCATGAGCATGGGGGCGCTGTCCGCGCCCCCCTCCCCCCAGCACAGCGGGGGAATATCCCCCGCAGCGAAGAGGTTAACAGTTCAGTGTGTAGTAGTCATGTTATTGCTCATGAAATAACTTCGTTTTGCATGATACCTCTGAATCAAACCCTAGGTGGGTCTCAGTACTGGGACTGGAGTCAAGGCCCATGCTTTGAGTGGACCAGGCAGGCTTGCACTGGAGGTTGGGTCCTTTACCTCTGCACTGGGAATTTTCTTCTGGAGCACTCTTTGACTCTGCAGGCAACAATGACAGAATATGTCCAAATAAGGGTCCACAGGTTGTGGTGTGTAGCGTGCAGCACTATCACAGCCCCTCTGCCAACCAAACAGCAGCAGATCAAGTATTTACTGGGTACAAGTAGTGCTATCTGCATAAACGCCATGATGCCCATGATTGTTCTGATGACGATGACAAGAAACACAGTCATAGGAGTAGCGTTCAGTGCGCTATAAGAGAAATCCTTTTTTTTCTTAGTTCCTCCTACTAAGATGTCCCTGTCAACTAACCTATAATACAAGTGACAGTATCCTTCAGTGGATGTTGAAGTTCATGTTTTAAAGCAAAATGTAAAAGTGGATGGTCCACAGATGCAAATGTGTCTGCAAAGTAATTTAAAAGGTCTAATCGATGACCACCATAATCTTTTCTCCTCTGTGAATGATCAATCTTCTACTTCTGAAGAGGCATTATTCTGCCAGAAGAAGCCTCAAGCATTCGCTGGTCTTCCTCCTCAAAAAATGTGGTGAGAGGTATTTCTACTCAAAAGCACCTGACCACAAAGTATCTTTTTTGGATGTTTGGATGCTAATTTGTAATGTCCTTATGGTGGATTTCGTTGGACATAGCTTGGCTGAAAAATGTTTGTTGTGCCAGAGGATGGTATCCTACTTAAACACAACTCACAAAAGAGTGAAGACATCTCTGGTGAGTGTTCCTGTGCCCTCATCATTCTCCTTTGGTTACTGTATCCGTGTGGCTTACAAGGCATAGGCCCTCTTAAGTGACAGTGCACTAATGAATAGTGAAATAGAACAAAAGTAGGATGGCAGGGTACCTCTGTTTTGGTAAAACTGGAGAGTTGAAGACACACAAGTGTAGGATAAAAGTTAAATGTGTACCGTTGATTGAGCATACGACTTATGAACATGGTAGGAAACTGTTGTAGAAATGGCTTGAGACAATTATTAAAGCGCTGCCTCTGAGTGACAAAAATTAGTTATGGCCACTTCCCGGTTTAGTAAAATATTATGCCAAACCTATGCACTGCTCGGCTGACAAAAATAAGAATTTGAGAGAGCTACTTAAGAAGAGTGGCAACTGTGAGAGGAGTGTAGTTCTTCAAAGAGAACTGAGATGAGTGCATTAATAGGGAGATAGATCGGCCACAGCACTACATATGCAAGCACACCTGGGCCGGGGTAATTTTTTTATCTGATTCAGGATGGGAAGGAAATATTCGTTTTTAGGTCGAGCATTCGAGACCTCTCGTATACACTTTATTGTGTATGTTCTTTGTGGGCTCTGGAGATCAGCCCTAGGACTTGTCCAACTGCCTCTATTTAACTGTCCTTATAGAAAACGACCAGTAGAGGTCAGTAAAATACCAGAATTGCTTGATGCTGAGGGACTTTCTTTTTTTAAAATTTTTCTGGCAAACTGCCTCTATTTAACTTTCTTGATAGAAAACGACCAGCAGAGGTCAGTAAAATACCAGAATTACTTTAGCATTCTCTAGATCCCAGTCCATTGAAATTGTCTTCCATGAGTACCCGTAGATAATAATGTTTTTTTTAAATCTTGTATTTACAGTGACGTGACCACTGAAGGCCCTGATTTTATATTAACAACAGAGCTTTGGGCTATACCATTTCCAGCTGAAAGGCAATATGTCTCTCCATGTGTTCCCACACCTGGCATGTAATGCAGCTTGGTGCTTACTTTCCATCCATGTTAAAGAACAGTAGACGTTTCAGCACCGAGGCTAATGTGCTGCATGGCTAAACACATATAAGGTCCCAAAGGCGATACTGATTGCACTGCAAAGGCTTGTTTTTAGTATCAAGAGTTCTGAAGGGTGGTGACACTCTGTAATGGCGGGGGATTTGCACTGTTTTTGGCTCCCATTCATGCCTGGCCATAGGTGTGAGGCATACAGGGTGTCCTCTGTTTTCTCAAACATAATCTCACAAACCTGAAATCCATTCACTGCTCATGATTGCCCATCCAATTATGATTGACTCCACCAAGACTATGTGCACCGTCCTTACAATATTTGTATGTTGAAAATACATTGTTTTTAACCTCAATGCTGGTCTCTCATTGCACATACATACATCTTTTCAATTATGCGTCCATAAAATGAAGGTCTAAATTTCAGCTTCTGACATATGGAACCAAGTCCATTCTCTAGCACTACTTTCATACAACGTGGTGAAAAGCCACCCGGGCCTACACATCAGCCCAACCCATTTGTCTTCCCATTGGCTAACCCTTGAAAACTAGATTATCAAAAACATTTCGGGACGTAAATCAACCTCTAGTTGCCCTTAACATTAAAAAAAATACTCAAATTATATTGTCACCTGCCAATGTGTACTGCACCACAAGCAAATCCCCTTTAACCCCTTCGCTGTGGGGGTTAATCCCCGGCTGTGCTGGGGCGAGGGGGGCACGCACAGCGCCCGCATGCTCATGACAAGCTGAGTTCGTCATGAGCTACGGCGCTCCTGTGGTCATGACGAGCTCAGCTCGTCACAGGTGCATTGGCTCTGTGGAACGTTCAGCACAGCGGGGGAATTATCCCCGCGTGTGAGCATTCCACGGGCCATGACGAGCTGAGCTCATCATGAGCTACGGCGCTCCTGTGGTCATGACGAGCTCAGGTCGTCACAGGTGCATTGGCTCTGTGGAACGTTCAGCACAGCGGGGGAATTATCCCCGCGTGAGAGCATTCCACGGGCCATGACGAGCTAAGCTCGTCATGAGCACCGGAGCGCCGTGGCTCATGACGATCTCAGCTCGTCATGAGCATTCAAGATGTTAACTCTTTTCACCTAGGCTTTGTAATCACCCATCATCATATGACGAACCTTTTCGTCTCACTGCCGAGGTCTTATAAACATTGCTCACAAAGAAATGTTTTAGCACCAATGTATTTGAAAACGGAGGTAATAAAAGAATAATGCTAACAACAGTTTATTACTATTATTACTATCCCTATTACAATGATTGAGCGTACATAATTTTTGAAGAATCCTCATGTGATTTGGACTTTTCTCATATTTTAGAACACTTTTGCAAATGGTGTACATTTACACTGCTCTGGTACAATTATTCACTTTGTAGACTAATCCAAACTAATGTATTTCCAATGTTATTCAACAAAATACATTCCATTCTCGATCACAGATGTTACTGTAGGTTACTTTAAGTGCATGAGGGACAAATTTGTCAATGAGTTGCATCCCCTTTGCCCCAAGCAATGGGGCGCAAGGGCGACACAACTACTAAGTTAGATTTCTCAAGCCAAACAAGGCCTTCTTGCATGGCACTGCATGGCTTGATAAATCCAGAGTAACGCAACGCAGCGCAAACTGATGCGTTGCATTACTCTACCCTAGGGAGGCGGTCCATAAGTGGGGCGTGGGTGTTCCCACACATCCACCCATGGATTTTGGCACATTCCCAGATTTCCTATAAACTGGCAGAAATGGGAATGCGTCAAAATGCTACACCTCCCCAGGTGAGGCGTAACCAAGAGAAATATCTTTATTTCTCCTCTTTTTTTCCTCTTTCTATGTGTGCTGCATTGTTCGGCACATGTAGAGGAAAATGTCCTTTCCTACACAAAAACAATTCTGTCCGCAACACAGGCAGCCTTGCATCATGGCGCAAGGGTGCCTACGTTGGCACTGGGCCGCAGTTTATGCGCCAGTGCAAGGAAAGGACAGAAATGCCTCAAATAATGTTAAATACGGCAAGGTGGCTTGCTGCACTGCACTGCGCTGCGCCAGTGAAAGTTTGATAAATATGCCCTTGATCTCATGCATGACTTGAATCAGTGTCACACATCTCAATTCTCAAATTACCGCATCCTCTGACTTTCCAAAATACTACACAACACCACCTGTGGCTCTTTACCTCACACATTAGTGCCGGGTGACATGGTCCTGATTCCCTAGAACCTTTTACATCAGCGTCCTTTGTTAACAGCTGCAGGCATTGTTAGCATCAGATTAGTGCTAATGTCATGTATAAGTGTCGTCCAATCTTTCTGCCTTGAGCAGACTACAAGATCTGCTAGATATCCAGCGGCAGGAGCCTGGTAATGACATGTTAACAGACCGGAACCAGTGCTCCTGATGTAGAGCACATCTGTCCGCTCATGAACACACAGCAGAAGTAAATGTGGATATATTAAACCAGCAGAATGTAGCGTGACTCCATGTATGCCATTTTGGTCAATGTCAGGGAACATTACCTTTTTTCTGTCACTTTACATTAGAAGGTAAATGAAGATTAGTGTACTTTAGAGACTACCTTCTGTTCTTGTGATTCCGAAATGTATCAGGTCGGGAATTACCCAATTATGACCAAAGACACGATGTTTATTGTGATCTACCACAACAGTACATTTAAATACCATAAGCATGCAAGATATTGGGTCATTTATTTCCTGCCAAGGCCAACTTTCTGCTAGTTGTAATGGGAAATAACCAGTGGTGGCTGGTAGGGGTTGGTGGCGAGAGGGGGGAAAGGTGGGGGTTTTAGGAAATACAAAAAAGAAAGCGTACCTGCTGTTCGCCGTAGCCGCCACCAGCTGCTGTCTCTACTCGCAGAAACAGGACTCACCCAGGTTCCAAACTCCCTGAAAAATCACAATGCTGCTGATAGCAGTGTCGTGATTGGTCTGAGTACCGTGGTTCAGCGCTCAGAGAGGGAAAGGAAGCCCGGGCATGCTCTCCAGCCAGGCTGTAATGCAGCCTGGGTGGAGAACATGCAAAGTGTGCATGACTTTTTTGCCGGTCCGAGACGGCCGGCCAAACAGTCATGTGCACTTTAGTTGCAGCACCAGTCACTCCTCCTCCCCGACATCATGGGACCCCCAGCCACGCCCTGCCCTAACCTGGCGCAACTGTAATACAAGAAATACAATTAAGATAACAGAAGTTATTATCATTTTATTATGTGCATTGCACTGCTTTTAAGCAGTGGGGAAACGCTCCTTCGCCTTAGTGGAGGAGCCGCCACTGGAAATAACGTTCCAAAAAGGTATTTGTTTTTGCCCACGCCATTTCCTCCAGCTAAAGCCGGGAGGAAACTACGCACGCAAAACTCAAAAGTGAGTGTTACATATCTATGGGTGATATTGGTACTTTGTGTAAAACTACATGCAAAAATGCTTGCACCCGATTTTACACTTACCGCTTGACTCAGAATGACAGAGTTTGAGATTTTCAGTTAAATATGTCACTATTCATTTGCTTATCAATGTGGAATCAAACACTTTTGTTAGAACATAAAGGAAGTCTGTACTTAAAAATATAATAAAATACTTAACACTGCAGTTAGAGCAGCAGTCATCTCACGTGCACAGACGTAGTCAGAGGGAAGCCCCATCTAAATACTTAGGCTCTCTTCTTACCTTCTAAGTAGTAGTAGTTGCCACTTCGGACTCAAAACCTTCCGAATAAAACGTCCTGTTTTGGCAAATCACCAGCTCAGGCAGACTTTGCACACCTTTCAATGTACTGATCTAACTCTCTCCATATGCATCAGATTAGAGGTACTTGTGCGGAGTTAGTATTCTAAATGCACCTCGATAAGTAACTCCCTCGTTTGAAAACCTCCAGTTACATGCTACTGTGAGACCCATCTATGCTCGACAGAATCTTAATATCTTTCTACAGTCCTCCCCTCACCCTTCTCCGCCATCTTTAGCATGATGGATTGGATTCCAACCAACACTTCTTTAGAATTATAGTCTTGACTTTTTTGTGCACCGGATGCATGACTTAACCACAATTTATCTTACATTTTAAATGTCACTCTGTCAGCCATTCCTGAAGATTTCCCAGTCTATCTTCTGTTGTGTCAATAATGTTGTTTATGTCACTTCTTTTCCCCCCACCACTGCACCCCTATTATTCTTAATGCATCCCACTCTCACACTCTTTCATCCTCTGAGTACACCCTCTGTTTGTGTAGCTACTGCTGCTACCTTTTCATTTCATTTATTTATTTATTTATTTTAAAGTATTTTTATTGGTATTTACAGGGTACAGATATTTACTGCTGTCTTACCAGGTAACACAGACAGCC
Organism: Lissotriton vulgaris; assembly: GCF_964263255.1. Classification (NCBI taxonomy): domain Eukaryota; kingdom Metazoa; phylum Chordata; class Amphibia; order Caudata; family Salamandridae; genus Lissotriton; species Lissotriton vulgaris. The sequence continues at coordinate 1,479,309,320 of NC_141685.1, forward strand.
AATGAACGCAGAAGCTGGGTATACAAATGCACCAACGTATATCTTGATACATAAGGACCCCAAGTCTTTCAATATTTATATTCCCTATAGCTTCCTCTATTTCGTGCAATGATATAAATGGGGAGGAGAAGGACAAATGTATATGAATAGAGTAAACTGAAAAGGAAGGGTTTCCCTGTACTAACACATTCAACAACATTACTTCTGAAATCGATTCTGTTCAAAATTGTCGGTCAATCAGTTTTTATCTGCTAATCGACCAATTTCTAACACATTTCATTTCCACTGGGTACAGCCATATTTTCTGTATTTATTATTTTCTGAGCTGCCGTGTCAAAAAACTACCGAAATCCACGTCCATCTCTCTAACCAGATAACGTTCCCTGACTATTAAAATCAAATTTATTTTATGAGAATTAATCAATACAAGTAATAATCATCATCAGCATCATCACTTAAGCAGACTGGATTATCTCTGGGAGTGTTGACATTTGATGGTATTATTTCCAAACTGCATGGTACTTATTTTTGGAAACTCAACAGAATGACAGGCTCAGTAGTCAGTGGCGAATTTCAAACCTGTGGCTTTAAAACCACAGAACGACTGCTGCAGTAGATGCCTGTTTTTATTGAACCACCATAACCACATCATTCTGGTCCTATCCAGCTTCTACGAATGTGAGTGACTGGATTCAGGATACTGCATGAGTTCTGCTTTAATTCCCTGGCAAGTCTTAGCAAGTATTAGTAATTATTTAAAATAAGTGATTATTCCTTCCAATAGGTCCCTCTAATTTTGTTCCAGATATGTGGGTGAGATTAGTCCATGTGTTATATACAAACCAGCCTAAAATAAAATCCAAGGAGCATGAGCCCTTATTTTCCCCAGACACAGGATTGCACTGATGACTTGTCCTCGTGAAAACTGTGGGCTGAAGGCAAGAGGGAAACAAGGGGCGCCATTTTGACTCCCCTGTTCTGAATCCTACTTAGGCAATATCACTTGCTAGAAAATCACCAGAAAGTGATAGCTCGAAAAGTGGTGATGCCTTCTGTGTTGCTCAAGGCTGATTGGCCTACAGCTATGGTCAAACGTGCAATCTGTAAGAGGCTGCATACGGCAACCTACCAATAAGATCACCAGTCGAGCGTTCTTCGGAATCTGTATGAATGTGGCAAGTAAATCCAGAAAAGTGAGTCAGCTTACAAACTGCATTTACTTCAATAATCAGATCAGGACTCTGGAGCCTGAACACAGCACTGCTAAAGAAATTAGCAATTAAGAACTGTTATGACGGTTGAAATACATCTTAACACTTATAAACATGGATACAGAATGCACCAATTAGATTAGTCGACTATAGCCTTTTTACTCACTGCGCCAAAGAGAGCTATACATTCAGGCATATCTGTAATTGGTACAGTGCGATAAAACCTCGATCGGGAGACTGCATAGGATGAGATTTGTAAAAGTCTGCATGTGCACTAATATGTTAGCCCATAGGAAGCAGCACATAGACTGCATCAAGTTGATGGGGTCTTCAGAGTCTGCATAAACTTAGAGTTCAATGAATTCAGAAACTGCATTCTCTGTCCTTTAAGGAGCTTAGACATGTGGGCCCTCTTTATACTTGGATGGAGTTAAGGAAACACTGACTCTGCATCACCTTTCCTGATGGCAATCCCAACTCCTGATTGTGGAGTTTACCTCTTTCATGGTGAACCAATGGTGGCCATCACTCATGGCTTGTTCTCCCAGTTAGTCCTGCGGGGTTGATGGGTGGAACATTGCATGGCGCGATGGAATGTCTCATTGTGGAAACTTCCTAGGCAATACTTGGCATTAAACCTAAGGTGCAGCATCTTATGACAGACCAGTTGGTTATTTTTGCGGTTTTAGAGACCTGGGGATGCCAGGGTTCCCTTGAGAACACTGTGGTACCACAGGTCACTTCGAGGAACCCTGAGAATACTTAACAGTCCATTACATGTAGTTGGCCTAGGGGGCTATGCCCAGAGTTACACAATTTCCCGGAGCACCACATGAGCTGAGCAAGATACTAGGTGATCCATGCTGGTATAAATGCCACTCATGATGGCAATATTGTTCTCAAGTTTTTCAAATTTCTTGTACATACCTTGCAGGCTGGTTGTAGGGGGCACCAGGGTTAGCAAAGTTTCCGTTAGCTCTGGGTTCGTAGAACCTGTTACTATCTTTTCGCTTCTTTTCTGACTTGCACGTTATGCTGCAACTGGATCGTACCAGTTTAAGGTACAAGATGCTCCTGTGGGCATTTTATCATCTCATTGGTGAGGGCATTGCCACTAAATGGGGCAAAAATGAGAGATGAGGCCGCTTTCTCCCACTAGCAATGAGATGTATGTTACCACGTCAATGAGATTAACCATTTAGGGCCCGATTCCGATCTTGCTCGGCAGGGCTACGAACGGGACCTGTAGCGAGCAAGTCCAATTCGTAGCCCCAGTTTCCGAATGAGTCGTACCACTGTACGTGACAGCAAGTACGATGTCAATATCGCCTCACGCTCCCAGCGACTCATACCCGTCAGCAAAGCCCTCCGGATGACTACAGCATGGTTGACTCGAGCAGCACAATGGGTCTGATTTCCGAGTGACCAAGTACAATGCATGCGTCGATCAGCCGGAACGAGTTGGAGCCTCTGACTCAAAAAAGCTCTGGGAAGCGAACTTCGGGGGGTTGTAGTAGGCCCCGCTTCACCTGGGACCCTCAAATTGGTCACGGTGGGGTGCCCAGGAGTCCCCCCCCGATCCAAGCATGCACAGTGGATCGGGGGGGGACTCCTGGAGAAGTGTGGCTCAATGATTAGAGCGGCAGACCCTGATGCAGAGGTCTAGCCCGGGACCAGGGTTCAATTCCCCGCTTCGGCGGGTCTTGGGCTCAAAAAATCCATGGACCTGATAATTCTCGCCTCGGTGCCTATTCCAATCATGGAGTCCCACTCTGCAACTCTAGGCAATAGCTTGCTTAATCTCCACAACGGCCCCCACAACGCTAAGGATGCCTGGCCTCCACCTTGGGGGTGCCCAGGAGTGGACGCCTCACAGGGAAAGCCAGGATGGGTTCCACAGCGGTATTCGTACAAGCACCTTGAGACCCTTGCGGGTGAGTAGTGCGCTATACAAGTATCAAATTACATTACATTACATTACAGTGAGGTGCCCGTATGCTTTTCCCCACCAACCCATTTTCTGCAATGGGACCCTGTGTATGCGTCTGTACGCAGGCTCCAATACACGTCAATGGAAGTCTGAGCAAATCGAGTCCGTATGCTTAAAGACTCATCGTACTTGCTCACTCGGGTGCCCAGAGCACGTTTCGTCTGGAAAGCCCTCCTGATCCGAGCCGGCTTTCCGGACGAGATCGGAATCGGGCCCTTAGAGTTTGCAGGCACTTATGACATGCTAAATTTAAACTTTGTGTGTTTGCGGTGTCATTGAGATCAGAACAAATCCTACTTACACCTTGCAACTGTGGCAATATGGTGAGTATTGTACAGTCTGTATATGCACTATATCAAAAGAAGCATCATAGAACTGAAATACCCATAGGATGAAATCAAAGCTTTATTGCCCATCATGCCAGAGTCAGTCTACTCCAATTCTGGGTGGCTAACTTCCCATCATCACTTCACGAGACACTGTGTGTGCACAGAGACATCAGAAAATGTTTGCTGGGGAGCAGTTACATAACATATTTTTAGGGTTTAATTCTGTATACTCCTCCTCTAAACCAGGCCATATTAATAGATAGAATTTGGCCGGACATTGAGCTTATCCAGTGTGATTAGTATTAATTCTGCATTTGAGTGCCAGTTACTTTACCTTTTCCTACAGTAAATCTGGACCGCTCACTCTTGCCACAATTGAAAGACAAGTTTACAAGACAAGTTTACAAAATGAACAACTCCTTTATCTAAATCGAATGAAAAGTCTTATGTCCTGAACCAAAAATAGCAAATATGAGCAGAAACCAGGACCCAAAGGAAAGTTTTTGCAATCTACGTATATCTTTTCCGATTAAAAAAAAAATATTGAGGGCGCTTAAAAAAGGCCCAATACAGGTAATGAATGTTATAAAAAACCTTGACAGGACCCCTACCCTGGTGGGCAGTCACTTGGGTGCAGGGGCAGACAATCGAATTAGATGTCATCCAGTGGATATGTTTCAGCCACAGCAGTACAATTCTTAACATCTAATCTTTGCTTTTCCACTTCACCTAAATATGCTGGGAATAAAAACTGTATTCTGTATCTGGGAAGGGACTAGAAAACATTGACTTTTCCCTGTGAAGGGTTGCCCCTGGGACTGTCCACCAGAATCACTTCCAGCCCAGCTGTCGTCTAGCACACTAGTTACAAACTATGGACCCAACAGACACCGAGCCTGATTCACAAAGGGACTCTGCAATGATGGCGGCGGCCCTGCAGTTGTGGCTGGACATCCGTACTGCAGTTGCCCATTGTGGGGCACGAGTGTGGACCCCCGCCATGACTACAGGGCCTCTGCCACGTGTGCAGAGGCCCTTTGAGAATTGGCCCCTCAGTGTTTAATATGGACTTTTCCATGTGCCCAAACTTTGTGCTATTGGGCAATCACTTTTTGAACTTATTCCTGTGCTCCCTTTTTAGTGAGATTGGAATTATTTGGAATCAATTTCAAATCTGTAGGCATGTGGGTAAAAAAATTGACACGTTCATGGTATATTGACGAAGGAGCAATTTGGTGGTCTCATGTCCTCTTCTTTAACAAACTGTTTGATCCTGAGCAAATCCTACTCTGCCCATGACACTGTCCACCAATGCAACATTTTGTGAGCACGCTGAAAAAGCTTTAATAGAAGAAATAAACACCAAAAGCAGATACCGTGTACAGAACCACAGCATGGTTTTCATGAACACCTTGGGGTCTGTTGAATGGCCGGTGGCTCTATTTGCATCTCCATAGCTGAACATCTCCAGAAGCTGCGTTGGCAGGTCTCCTCTTGTGCTGGAGTTCCTCCTTAACAGCCCAGTGCCTTTTTTGCAACTCTTAAAGGGCTGAACCAGGAAGTCAGACATTTTGCAGGCTTCTCCAGGTGTTCTGTGATAGTTCCAATCCTCCTCTTCTGTTTGCCCCGTAGGGGGAGAGGGGGTCAGCAGTGGTGAAAACGATAACACTTGAAAATATGCCTGTCGCAATGACTCTATTTGGGCAGCAGGCCCTATCACTGACTGAAGGCCAAACCCGCTAAATGCAGGACGCTTTGCCACCCTACTCTTTCTGCACAGTTATACCAGCATGCCTCACTGAGAGGAGAGCTTACATAAGCAGAGTGATAAAGAACTGTCCTATGAGACATTAGATCAGAGCATTAGATCACAGGCACTAATGCACTCATTCCATCAATCATGGCCACGATTTGCAGCTTTTAAAAACAGCACAAAGGTATCAGATCTAAACTATCACACTGGGCACCCCATTGACCCTGAAAGGTGCCACTCGCTTCTCCTAAGCACATTTATCCGAAACTTGGTCATTGCAAGTACAGATCTAGGGCCTCTGCATCTACATTAAAAAAAAGAATCACAGAGCAGCAAAAAATACAACCATTCTCTTTTCAAAAAAGTAAAGGGCAAAGTATCGCCAGAGAGACGCCATTGTTTAAGTGAGCTGTAGGTCATTGGTGGAGAGCTTTCTTCCCTACCGTTTTTTTTTCCATGGGCAGACTTTTGTTTTCATCTATACCAACAGATGTCTGACGCGGTGTCTTAGGCATGAAGAAAATAACTGTGAAGTTTGAATTGCTGACTGAAGGTAAAGAATAGAACACTGAACGGCTCTGCCCTTGATGGAGAACAGCACCCCAACACTTTGTTCTCAGACACAAGTTGAAGAGATGCTTTGTTTGCTGTGCAAGTGTTTCTTCGCCCTTATCCAGGGCTGTTTTTGTTGCTGTCTGCGTCAGTCGTTGAGTCACATCATCTGTGGACTTGTTTTTTTTTTTGTTTTTTAGCCGTGGTTTGTTCTCCTACCCTATGTGGGCTAGGTGTGTGTTTATGTGCATGACTGCACAGGAATGGTAGGATACACAAAGGAAGTATGAGCTAGTGTTCGTTGGAAATCCAGGAGGCTGTTTTACATTCAGAATGTACAAACTGAGAAAACTTACCAGTGGCACCGTGAGTTTTGTGGTTTAAAATAAGTTAATAGCAAGCCGGGCAAAGCCAGACGTTCCCGCCATTAAAAGGTTATTGGCAGCTTGTTTCATTTGGCCTCAGCACAAAAAAAATAAGAATTCTACAATGGACTCTGTCGCATTACGATGCTTGTTCTTGCATGAGAACGCATGGCCAGTCATCTTGAAATGTTGTTTTTGTTTTTGTTTATGAGATAAACCAATCCAAGATGACGCCAGTGTGTCGTCATACACCCACATGGGCAATAATGAAAAGGCATTATATAGGATGGGCGCCAATACGTGCACATGCATTGAGATGCACCGGTGACCATTTTTGCATTATAACCATACCACTCCAAGATGGCGATGAGCGACATGCGGGACCAACCAAGAGTAGCGAGTGCTGCTATAGCAAAGAGCAGCTGCCAGGACTCTACTGAAATAATTTAAAAATAAGTTTTAAAAAAACAAGTAGGCGAGAAAAGGGGAGAGGATGGGAGCAAAGGATTAGCTGGAAAGCAAGTGGCCCAGTAGAGGTATGCAGAAGCCAGGGCTTCGCTCGATCATTCATTAAAAGCAATGTTGCATTTATAAAAATTTAAAAAATGAGCCATGGAGGGCAGTGGCATGGGATCAAATGATGAGCAGATTGGTGATGAGTGTCTGGGAGCTCTTCCCTGGAGTGCTAAAAGACTAAAGAAAAAGACTTCCCTGGTGTCAGCGGTGGAAGGATACAGCTCATCCCATCAAAACATAAGTTATATTCCAGGAGTGTGTCAAAACAAGAATAGTGAGGAAATCCAATGGTTCAAGAGCATCAAACTGAGATAGCCAGTAAACCTATTCAATCATGAGAAAGGGGTTGGCCCAATGCCCACTCTAAGTACCAGGACCGTGACAAAACTCAGGACTATCTGTCTGTAAGCAGGACCTAAAAAGACTGGATGTTACCCCAGTAAGCCATGTCTGAAATATCTGCTTTTTCATATTATTATTTGCATGTGTTTGAGGCATTAATCAACCATTACTTTTGCTTTTTCACAGCGAATGGATAAGTGTGGAGGGATTCGTTTTTGTTTGTGTGCTCCATGTAAATATTTTGGGAAACGTGTCTGCATGTGTGTTTTTTGAATGTCTTCTTTGTGAGAACTGAAGCAATGATAAGAAATGTAGGTCTTGAATGTCTGTTTTGGTGAACGCATGTACAGGCTACTTCTATAGTAGCAAACACACCGGAAAAACAGAAACCCCTGTGTAAAGAGATAGAAATCCCACCTTTGCAAGGTGGACCTTGGGATATTGCAATCTATTGGATCATATGATGGTTGTATTTGGGTGTATTACAGTTTTATTTGGCTTATGAAGTGTGAATGTTGCATATATTATAGACTGTACCTGGACATTTTGTAGTTTTATATGGCGTATGACCTTTAAAACCTATATCTGGGCATAGGATGAAGGAACCTAGGTATATGTTCAACCTCTATGTGAAACCGTTGGCTGGTGTCGTCAAACAGTGGGGTCTTACGATGGCCTCATATGCGGACGACACACAGCTAGCGGTGACACTTAGTGGAGACCCTGAGGTGGCGGCCCCCAGATTCCGTGCGGGTCTCTTGGCAGTAGCTAGCTGGCTTCGCACCAACTGCCTCCAGTTGAATGCCACCAAAACGGAGGTGTTGGTTCTAGGGAAGCACGCTGAGCTATGGGGTAACCAGTGGTGGCCATCAGAGCTTGGTGTCACTCCTATTCCAGCTGCTGGAGTGAGAAATCTAGGAGTCTGGATGGACTCTGCGCTCACCTTCAGGGACCACACCAAGAAGGTGGCTGCCACGTGCTATGGAATTTTGCGTGGTATTAGGCCGGCCTTAAAGTACTTTGATCCCCCTACCAGACAGCTTGTAGTCCAGGCCTCAATACTATCTCGGCTGGACTACGGCAGTTCACTGTTGTTAGGGGTGAATCAAGCGGAGGCCTCTAGGCTCCAAAGAGTACAAAATGCCGCGGCACGAGCCATTGTGGGCCTCCCCAGACATTGCTCAGTGTCTGGTACCATCGCGGCCTTGCATTGGCTCCCGGTCAGACAGCGAATTAAGTTCAAGGCGCTGTGTCTGGCCTTCAAAATTTTGAAATCTTCTTCGCCGCCGGCACTCGCCAATCTACTCACGCCCTATGTGCCTTCGAGATCCTTGAGATCGGAGGGGCTTCATTTGGCTGTCTGTCCACGCTTTAAGCTGAGCAGAATGGGTGGCCGCTCCTTTAGGGTGCTAGCGGCAGGCCTATGGAATTCGCTCCCGGTACACATCCGAGCTCTTGAGGATTTGTTCGCCTTCAGGCAGGCGATTAAAACTTTCCTGTTTCCAGTGTCTAGTTAATTTCTTTTCTTTTATTGTGTGTTATGTTACAGCGTCTGTCAAAGCGCCAGGACGCCCCTTTGCTGGGGCAGCTGCGCGCTATAAAAATATAAATAACATAACATAACATAACATAACATGACACCAGTTCCTGGCATATGATGTTTGAATTATGTATATAGAGGCTGTACCTAGGCTTATGATGGTGTTGCATTAATTAGCATATCATGGTTTCAAGTTGGCATAAAAGGGCTAATGACTTTTTCTGGCCATGTGATTAATTTATCCGGACACGGTCTTAGAATGAAGGTATATGTTTTTTGCACCCGTGCATATGTTTGTTGTGTCATGGCAAATAATGACTGTTCCCCTAGTTTGTAATGACACTAGCTTGGCCCATGATGGGAGCAGCATGGCATAACATGTATGCACCCTGGCAGATGAAGGGTGCTGGGTCCTCAATATAACACCTGCATCCCAGTGTAGTTATGACCCTATGCGTATGGATGGCAGTCGTCTGACAGGCACCTTCAGTAGGAGAAGCTCGCGGGATAATGGAGCATGTCGCAGTGATCACAGTTTGCGTTCAGTATTGATCTGTCATCGAATGTCAAGAAGAAAGTCATCGAATGTCAAGAAGAATCCGTGAAGCTTGGGGTGAACACTGAAGAGGCACACGAGGTCGGATTCTAGTAAAGTCAACCCATATGGTACCAGGAAAAGATTCACAGGAGCTAAAGGTTTAATGGGGTCATATGATGAGCAGTAAAACACACGTCGATAGGAAACAGGCTATATGTGGGTATGAGGCGCCTAGATCCTGATTCAAACTCCGAGGAACAACTGGACGTTTTTAGCCATTTCCCTTTTCCACTGTTCTCCAGCACAACTATTTTTTCCCATTTCCTTTTAATCAGAAATGATTCTTTACAATTGAAGAATCCCCCTCCCAACCCCAAGATCCCCCCCCCCCCCCGATCTCCGACTACGACCCCTGATTGGTTTTCTTCATTTTATTTTGCTTTTCCTATTAGCATTTGTGTTTCTGGAGAGATGTGCAGTTGAACGCCAGGCACTCTTCGGTGTGTCTGTATTGGCCATCACTTCTACCTCGTACCAGCTATCGTCAAAGAGTAAATTCGTGTAGATACAACCGCACTGAGATTAAAGAAAGACATTGCATTTTTATTGTACTTTAAAATGCTAGCATGGAATGCTTGTCCTCGTCTGATAACTCGTTGTCCAAACAGCAATGAAGAAGGGCGAATAAACAGCAACAAATGAGCTTGTCTCACTCTACACTCAATAAATGATGGTTTGGGTGAAAACAATTTGCATGCGTGTGAAGATATTTTACACACATTTGAAGTGCATGACGAAAACGACAGCATTGCTGCATATTTTATGAGACCCTCTCATCTGAAACAACGAGCATTTAAAAGGCAGAGATGACCCTACACAAATGTAATTAATTATTTTCTCCAATGAAGTCCGTTTTTGAATAACTAGAATTTTTCAAATACATTTCTACAAACGGAATACCATCGGCTCTTTTGAAAATCCTCAATGCACTTCAGTTCTAAAGATTAGATTTCTTCGATATATATGTGTATATATATGTATAAATATAATTGTATATATATATATATATATATATATATATATAATATATATGTGTGTGTGTGTATTTATATATATATAACAAATATATACATATATATATGAATTTTACACCTTGTGATATGAACGTGAATCATAAAGAGTTCAAACTTTTGCAAACAAAGCAATTTGCAATCACACTTATCTATCGTCAACAAGTTACTTAATAGCACTGCTCTAATTGTTGAAGTCCATGGGGAAAAAAGAAAGAGATAAAACTTTATGCTAGTGAATAACAAAATAATACAGCCGAAAAATATTTTACAGAATTACTTCAGTCATTTGATTGGAAAGAACACATACAGCCTGATTCATCAAAGACCCGTTTTGCGAGTCTTTAATAGCGATTCATAAGGAATCGCTATTACAGACTTGCAAAACGGGATTCATGTAGGAATCGCAAAATAAAATGCGATTCCTACAAATTCCTTATTTGAGATGAGCAATTTGCTAATCGCAAATAAGATAGCGATTTAAGGGGTGCCAGGGGTGTCCAAAGGACACCCTGTAGCACCCCTTAAATGCAAATTTAAACAGGTGTTGCGCACACACATGTCCAAAGGACATGTGTGTGTGTGCAACATGCAACTTAGAAAATAAAAGCATTTTTCTAAGTTTTCGCTATTTACCACGAGGTTTGACCTCGCGGTAAATAGCGGGCCGAAATTGCGAATTCGCAATTGTAAAATGGATGATGAATTGCATTTAAGGAATCTCAAATAGAGATTCCTTAAATGTAATTACTCGCAAAATAGCGAAATCGCTATTACCGATTTTTGCATTTGGGATGATGAATCCCAAATGCAAAAATTGCGCTCGCAAAGGGCCAGACTCTGAGAATCTGGCCCTTTGCGAGCGCAATTCACCTACATGAATCTGGCTGTTATTTCGGTTGTTACAGAGGCAAGTCCAGCGTGCGCAGGATGCGCCATGGCACACACCGCGACTGAATTTGGATAACATTGTCTATGTCCCAAGCTACGCTTCCAACGCGCAGTTTACCACGAATTTGTATTATAATAATGGGCAGTTCCTCGCATCTCACGTTTACGTACGTGCTTTCGCCAATCTGACCCGCATGACGTGACGCACTGATTTTAATTAGATTTTTTCCCAGTCCTGTCGCAGTCGAAATGTGTAGGGGGATACTGCATTCAGGGATATTTGTGCACAGTAAAACAAGCTAATTAAAGGGCTTCCAATAAAAACAGAAAATCAGAAAGTCATAATATTGACTTTCCGACTTCATTAAGAGTTTAAGGGAGGTTGCTGACAGCTTGATTCTGGGCCTCTAATGGGCGCCGCCCTCCAGGGAGTCCATAGCGCATGGACTACTGCAGTACTTGCAATTTTCTCTCATTTGTATATTGCTGCAGTAACCACACACACACTACCGAAATGTGCTGACAGGGAGGCAAACTTTTACTTCAAAAGTGGTCCAGAGAGCTGATCCGCAAGATATTGAGCGAGAGTCCGAAAACTATAGTGATGCAGGACAATTTTTTATTAGTGCCCAGTAGTTTTACCCTGGTTGGCGCTATGTTTGCGCAAATTCAATTTCAGTCTTAAACAGACAATTTCACTGGCTGTCTATTTTACATAAGTTATTTGCCATACATTTTGTATTTGTCCTTTTCAGTAAAAAAAAGCAGTGAAAAATGGTCGGATACCATAAAATTGCCCGGGATCAGTGCAAAAACATATCCACTGCAGAGCAATTTTCATAATCGCACCTCTTGTGATATGTGGGATGGGGAATGTCCTCTGCCTGGTAAACTAGTTTATAATCATGTCCTGAAAGTCCAACTGCACATGAAACTGATAGCTGACTTTGAGGTACTTTCCTACTAATCTAGCATGTGTGCTGAGGCCTGGGCCTGTCTCTGGTAAACTGAGGTGCAAAGTACCTGCTCTTTGACCAGAAGGGATGCACCACCCTGGTCCTTATAGCGGGCACTGGAGTACTGCCATGCCCTTGGTACGTCCCATTGAGCAGTGGAACCACATACCATGTTTTGTGGCTCAGTAGAGGTAATAGACCTCTTTCCTGTGTGACATTCAGAGTGTGTTCGAATGACCCCTCTCGTGTAAAGTTCTGCTGTTATGTGAAACCCAGAACATTGTGTAGACATGCTAGGTGCATGTTGAGTGTGTATATGTGCAGACAGCAAGTGGCACATGTATATTACTAGCCTGTGTTTTGAGGCGTTCTGAGTATTGGGACCGGTAGCATCCATTTTAGAAGCCCTGCTTTAGCATGGCATGAGATGGTTGGAGAGGAGAGCTTTCCCCAGACAGTGGAAGAGTATTGTCTGCATTCTTGTGGCTGGAGGCAGGAGACCCAGACAAGGAAGTGAGGAGGATGGTGACAGGGCTACTCATAGAAATTCAATGGTATCATTGTTGGTAGAGGGCTGATAATTAGCTCTTCCTAAGTACTCCCGTTTGGTAGATGGTAGTGGAAAGGGGTGTAAATGCAGTTTTGGTTGTCTAAGGTGAGGATGTTCATAGACAGGTATTGTCATTTTGTCTGTCCATGATTGCTGCTTTAGGAAGGTTGAGGACTGCCAGGTGCAGATCAGTAAGACTTCATTGTGCCAAACATAAAATACCACTGGCTGGTGAACATTCCTGAGAAAGGGTAGGGATCTACTCTTGGGCTGTCATCAGCAAAACCACTCCCACCGAAACCCAGACCCTTAGAATCATGGGGCCTTATTTATGAGGCTGTGCGTCACTTTTACGCCGCTGGTGTGTCACTTTTTATGACGCACCAGTGGCGTAAAAAATGCGCCTTGTTGCTCCATATTTACAAAGTGACGCATCTAGGTAGATGCGTCACTTTGTAAACCCCTGCGCCACATTATACCTGCGCCAGGTATAATGTATGCAAGGGGGGCGTATTGACGCAAGGAAGGGTCGTAAAAGTGACGCAGTGAAATCTATGAGATTTCACTGCGTCACTTTTAGGACACCGTTGCGTCAAAATCTTGCGCCTGCCTCACAGCAGGCGTAAGACTGACGCAGGCCCTTTCATGTGAAAGGACGCATTGCTGGAGTTGCGTCACTTTTGTGACACACTCCAGCAATGTGTCACTTTTGCGCTTACAGATACGTCAGAAATACTGACGTATCTGTAACTCCTTGCAACATGATACATTAAATATGACGCATCAGGAATGTCGCAAGGAGTGCGCACTGAGAAGTGACGCATCGCTGTTTTCACGCAACGATGCGTCATTTCTCATAAATGAGGCCCCTGGACTTGAATGGAGACAACAAAAATGCACATATAGACCCAAATAAAATAGTGTTACAACTTAATCAAAATCAAGCCAAAGTTTGAAATAACAGGTGATCATAAGGTAGTGTACAGAATACAGTTGTTCCATCTTATATGTCTCTCGCCTTTAAAACCTGTTCTACAACCTTTTTTGAAAATTATGTATTTTTAAAGATTGAACAAAACATTGCGATGACAGTTAGTATCATATTACATAGCACTGAGACACAGTATAACAATTACCAATTACCACATGCTTTCAGACTCTCATTGTATCCTGTGCTCCCCGACATTCTAGCTTTGTTTATCCACTTGCATGATCAATGTTCTTTCCATACAGCTCAATAGTATTAACTCGTTCAATATGTGCACATAACATCCCCCTATATTCATTCTATTTTCCTCGAATTTTGGTCCATTTATTTGGGTAGCATTTGCTTTTGTAAGCAACTTTTTCTGCCTGCATTCACCAGTCCATGTCTATTTTCCACTCCTTCATGGTCAGAGTGGACGTAGCCCTCCACATTTTGGCTGTGTTGCGTTTGGCCACCATAAAGCCCAGTGTCACCCAGAGGCGATCTTTACTATACAGGTCTGTTTCATTCCAAATGTTTACAAGGCACCACTTTGCTGACACTGACTTGGCACCCCCACACGCATTCATAAGACAGACCTTCATTGCCCCCCTAATAATTCTGGAGCACCAGACAGGCCCATATCAAATGGAAAAATGTGCCTTCCCAGCCACAATCTCTGGGGCATAGTGCTGACTCAGTCCTGCCCCTTTTATCCATTCGCATGCAGGCATAATATGACCTCTGTAAAAATAAATGTGTTGAATGAGTCAAAATCATGAGCGTATAGCTGTCTCCCTTGGGGGCAATGGACTCCCTGTCATTCATCGTCTTCCTAACTCCCCACAACACACACCCAGTTGTCTGCGTCGATTCAAGAGTTCTGGGGATTTATTTAACAGTTTCTGATAGCTCAGTGAGATTGCTTTTCTAGCCATGTACTCATCCAGCAGCCTATATTCCAGTGGGCATGACTCAGGATCTAATCTCCCTCTGGCAGCATCTTGTGCAGGGTGTGACTAATCTGTAGCTAGTGTTCTGCCTCTGTGTGTCCTAACCGGTAGTCCCTTTGTAGGTCTGTAAAGGATTTAATCTCCCCATGTGCCCACAAGCCACCTACTCTTGACAGGCCCATTAGGTCTCATTTGTTAAAGCCCTGCTGTCAGCCTAATGTGCCCAATTTTGCCATGTACCACAGTGGGGTGGCATGGGTGATCTCACCCTGCCGTCCCAGTGCCGTTAGTGCTGTGTGCCATACTTGAAGCATAACGGTAGTCGGGGTTGGGAACAAATACACCTCCCCACATATATGGTCTGAGGTAGCCCACAGGTTGCATATTTCATCCGTCCAATCTATAAGTGGGTTCATCCTTAAGAAGATGAGCTTGATGATTGACAGCCATGAGTTTGGCTTCCCAGAAGTATTTCTGGAGAGCTGGAAGTACCATTTGGCTATTTGGCAGGTCTTACCAGCCCTGTGTCAGTTTCAAAAGGGATATAAGGGAACCCCCTCCCATAGAAGCATATGAGTCAGTGTGTCCACAGCTTGAAAGTATGCCATCATAAGCAGGACCATCATTTTAATGTTCTACAACCTTGATATGTAGATGCAGAACCTTACTAGCAGGTCTATAGGTGATTGATATGCACTCTCACTTTCAGAAACAATTCTATCTAGAGTTTCTCTGCCTTCTTTGTAAGCACATCAACTAGGAATATCACATTAATTTTTTTGCAGCATCTGGTTGACAATTGATTTTATCCTCACATATTTTACCAATCTTCTCACGTTGTAGGACACACCATACTCTGTCCTACTGTGCTCAGGCTGCAAATGTATTAAAATATCTCTGGCAAAGAGTCCTCTCACAGGGCCGGTATTGAAGTGCAAGCCTGAAGAGGAGCACAGCCCAATTATGAAGCATGTCACCTTCAGGTGAATGAGGGCAACTGTTCTCAAGTGCACATGCTTTTCAGGGTACCTGTACCTAGCTACGGCTAATTTCCCTGGGGCTGAATCTCCTCTGAACAATATACTGGGATTTGGATTCAAATAGGATCAACAAGAAAAAGGAATTCGAAATCACTGAATTAACCCCTTGCGTGCGGGGCGTTTTCCCCGCCTGTGCTGACTCCGCCTTGCGTGGGCAGAGTCATAACGGAACGGTTCCGTCATCAGCACAGCTCAACCGACGCTGATGACGGAACCGTTCCGTCATCAGCATGGAAGGGGTTAACTCTTAAATAAGATACATTTTTAACTAAACAATTTCTGCTACTTTAAGATAGACTGTATGAAATATGCACAAAAAACTTTCCCCAAAAAATGATTTTTCAAATGTTGATTTGTTGTAAAGGGTATACATTAGGTTTGTCTTTTGAGGTATAAAATCAAATGTTTATATATATTATTCGCAGTGCTGCACTGAGGAGGTTGGACACTGCACCCTGCATGGGACAGCAAGCCCCAGGAGCCTCGTTGGTATTCGCCGCACCTGTGTCATCTTCTGCCTGCTACTTAACTTCTCGTGGCACCCGCTTCACGTAAATGTAAATGTAAATGTAAATTGATACTTTTATAGCGCACTACTCACCCGCAAGGGTCTCAAGGCGCTTGTACGAATACCGCTGTGGAACCCGTCCTGGCTTCCCCTGTGAGGCGTCCACTCCTGGGCACCCCCAGGGTGAAGGCCAGGCATCCTTAGCGTTGTGGGGCAATTGTGGAGATTAAGCAAGCTATTTCCCAGAGTTGCAGAGTGGGACTCTATGATTGGAATAGGCACCAAGGCGAGAATTATCAGGTCCGTGGAATTTTGAGCCCAAGACCCGCCGAGGCAGGGAATTGAACCCTGGTCCCGGGCTAGACCTCTGCATCAGGCTGCATTGCCGCACTGAGGAGGTTGGACACTCTACACCCTGCACGGCACTGCAAGTCCCAGGAGCCTCGTTGGTATTCGCCGCACCTGTGTCATCTTCTACCTGATACTTAACTGCTTGCGGCACCCGCTTCACGTGACGAGCGCGGGCGCACGGCGAGCGAAGCCCGTGCCAAGAGCGGGCCCGTTTGAGCCCGTTAGAGACCGGATGATTCCGGGTCCACTCTCTGAAACTGTTTACCCCGTAAGGTTAGTCCTCTTCAACATACTGCTGTTTTCTTTTTTTACTTAGCTGTTTTAATTTTATTCCTCATCCCATTTAAACTTACACTCGAGGATGAATTTGCAAGAGGGTAAGGGGAAAAATTGGCTACCCTCAGGAAGTGTGGTGGGGACTTTGCATTAATTTTTCATTAGAGACAGTTCCGTCCTTGCACATGAGATAGCCCTGACCGAGCGTCGTCTATCTCTCGATCCCCAGCTGACTAAATGATCATCTTTGGGCGCTTTAGCTTCTGCTCGCACTCCTGACTGTTCTTTGGTTGTAGATATCGACTCCTTTGACAATGCAGGTGTTGTTGGTCAGTCTCCTAATGGGCCATTGGAAACTTCTGTCGTGTTGGACACTCACAATATACCCCAACCTGATGAGTCAGTACAGATGGATGTAGTACTCACCCGAAGCAGCCCACCCTCACGTATTGCTACGAGGTCTGCCCCCCAATGCAAAAACAAATCTCTTGCTCCAATCCCAGATCCACCACTAAAAAAGGAAGTGGGGAGGGGGCCCTCAGAGGCAGAAACCTGCAAAATCCCAAAGGACAAACAAAAATGGAGGAAGTGCTACATCAACATTGTCAACGACGGGGGGTCCCACTCCTACTATGTCTAGAATTTTAACCTCAGAGCTATTGGGTGATTCCTCTGTTGAAGCTAATGAGGCTATGTGGAACAAATTGGGGGATTTGATTGTAACATCTTTAACTCCTATCATTGATAGATTGTCTAAGATCGAGGAGAGACTCACTAATTTTGAAATGAAGGTCATGACGAATTATAGTACGATAGAGGGTTTATTGATACAAACTAACTGATGAACTACATCCAAGGAGCTCAGTAACTCAGTAGTTACACATCCCAATCCCCTTAACCTACCAGCAACTAGGATGATGTCACTACCAGCGGGAAATAATGGTGCTGTGGCTATCAACCATGCAGCTGGGGTAGTTGATGTGGGAAGTAAAGTGGGTGAGCTGGGGTATATGTCTAGTGGTTTTGATCAGGCTAGCCTGTGTGCTCGGGAAGGGGTGGAAGGTAGACCCTGTACAGGGCCAGTATGTGATTATGTACACCAGCCCATTATCCGTCCACTAGCAAGTCAGGTTAATTCTATACCAGGGCTAAATGGCCGAGAACACCCCCAGATGCACGAGGTATTGGATAATATCCCAGCCATAGAGGGTTCTTGGGTTTTACATCTTCCTCCGGCCACAGCTTCCTTGGTGGTGGTTTTGAGGAACATCCCAGTATTGCAGGACGGTCAGATTGAAACCACCGAACAGCTGATGGTTAAAACCATGCATTGGCTCACAACACAACTGAAGGAGGTTGGGGAATGGGATTGGGATATCTGTTATCAGATGATTATGGCCAGATGATCACCATGGATAGGACATTCTACAAGGATGGGAGAGGGGACTGTATAGTTGCTAATTTTAATAATGAGAATGTAGTTAGATTTCTTTAAGACCATCTAGGTAGCACTAATATAGAGCATTACTCTAGGAAAATATCTCTTCTGCCCCTAGGGTTGTTCGATAGACCTCGTTATACCCCTATGATGGGGTGGGCAATGCCACATGTAGTGTACCATTCAAGGGCATCCCATAGAACTCCACATGGACCAATTGACTTAAATTTAGCTAATAGATTTGCTCCTCTGTCTGGTCTAGATGTCTGCGACTGACTACAATTTGCAAATCCGCTCCAGTTAGAGAACACTGCTGTTCGGCCTGTTTTTCCCCATGTGATTGGCTCGAGTCCCCAGCTAGCAACACCAAATTCTCCAGTGAGCAGTTTGGATCTGTCATCTACAGTTAAGGGGGTTAGCACTGCTTTCCGTTTATTAACCATAATATCATGGAATATTGCTGGCCTCCAAACAAAAACTGTTTCCACTGAGTGGTCATGCTTCATAGAGAACCAAGATATCATTATGTTCAAGGAGACTTGGTCACTGAATACGATTCTTCGCCCTGGACATTTGGCATTTGGTAAATCAGCGATTGCTAGTCATAAAGGAAGCTCATCTGGGGGTTTGCTTATCTGGGTTAGACAGCAGGCAGGCTGTCAGGTGGAAGAGTCAATAATAGATAGCCCTGATATATTGGCGATCAAAATTTGTTTTGAACATGGGCTAGATCTCATATTAGTCAATGTCTATGCGAGAGGGCTAGTGGTTGGGAAAGCCTCTCCTACCATCTCAAAACTTGATTCATTCATCAAACCATTGAAAGGGGCAAATCATCTGGTAGTAGAAGGTGATTTTAATTGTATATTTGAGCCCCTGGGCTTAGAAGAGGAAAGCTTAACTAGGGATGAGGATGCAACCTGTGGTATACCATTGTTGGAGCTCACCCCGATTAATAAATGGTCAGAGATAGTGCTCCAGTTAAAAATCTTATCTCTGGAAATGGGTTTGAGGGCCGTAAACAGAAAGTCAAAATCAGATAGTGAGGGTACCCACACTTTTAACAACGGGATAAGAAGTAGCAGAATTGACTACTTCTTTATCAACTTAGAACTGTGGGCAAGGTTAGATGATATGAAGGTCCAGACTAGAACGGAGAGTGACCATGACCCCTTAATTTTAACTCTAAAAGGTACTGACCACCATTAGAAAGGGTGGGTACTGAAATAGCCACGGCTGAAGTAACTATGTCTAATGACTGCCGTAGATTAAAGTGGGCATTGGTCGCTGAAGATGAGGGTACTCTGGACCTGATAAAGCTAACTCTTGAAGATACCATATTAGTTCTCTCTCAGTTTGATTTGGATGAGGCTTCTCTTCCTGCCCTTACAAAGGTCCATGAGGAGCTATTTATAAAGTTGAAAGTTTTTTTTACAAACAACAAAAGAAGCTCTAAGCAGGCCATACAGAAATCTGCAAAATGGTATGATGGGGCATGTGGGGCTGCATTTGCCCACCTCTCCCAAGCTATCAGGTCGGGATTGCCGCATGAAGTTAGGGAAGCTAGGACTGCATATAAGGAAATCCAGCATAGGGCAAAGAAGACCTTCGATAAAAAAAGATGGCGGGACTTCCTAAATGCAATCAATGGGAAAAACTGGATGCAATTTTGGAAAACAGTCAAATGGGGCAGTGGTGATATAGGGCCCTCACCAGTTAATAATGTCCCTCCAGAAGCATGGGTCACGCTCTATCAGACCCAGTTTGCCTCTACGATTAGCAGCCCAAGTCACTATCCACAAATAATGTGTGACACTGTGGTAACTTTTGATTTAGCGGACGGTGTGGCAGCAGTGAGGGCTCCGAGTCCGGATTATATTCCAGCAGACATTTTTAAATTTGATATGAAAAATTGGCTCAAATAAAAACATCATATGGTCAATGGTCTGGCAAGAGCTGCTCCACTGCCAGAATCCTGGTGCTGTGCAGAGATTATCCCTATCTACAAAAAAGGGGACCGCGCCAGTCCAAGCAACTACAGGCCCATAAGTCTTATAGACACCAAGCAAAGGATTGTGGCCATACTTGTGTTGAGCAGGGTAAATATGTGGATAGATGACCAAGAAATTCTATCCACTTTTCAAGTGGGTTTCCATCCTCATGTCAGTACTATCGCCCACGTTTTTAAATTCATGATGATTTATTGGAGTACTATGGTTTTAGCAGGGGGGACTCTCTATGCTGCATTTATAGATCTAAAATCAGCATTTGATTTGGTGCCCCGCTCTAAGTTGTGGGACACACTTAAGGAAGCAGGGATGCCCCCAGTGATTTTAAATTTTATTATTAAATTTCATGAGTCTAATTATACCCAGGTTCGATGGGGTCAACAGGGTGAGATAACAGACCGGTTTCCTGTAACTAAGGGGGTAAGGCAGGGCTGTGTTCTGGCCCCTACCCTCTTCTCTTTGTTTATTAATAATGTTATCTCATATTACTCTGAGTACCCAACCGATGCCCCTACTCTCGCTGGTACGAGAAAAAAAAAGAAAAAAAAGAAAAGTATAATATTCTGGAGTTGAGGTCTCTCTGATACTATGCACATAGTTGTATATTTTGAGTTGCAATGATAATGACAGTACAGGGAGCTGTCAGGGATGTGGTAGTCACTGCTGGACTATTGGGAATATTTATTTCCCTAATATACCCGCATCACCCAATCATCATTTTTTGGATTCCGCTCAGAACATTCTTCTTGTACTGGAGGGTAGTGGGCACCTGCACATCCCATTCTCTTCAGGATCTTTCCTTTTCCCTTCACAGCTCCTGTGTGAATGATGGTGAGGCCAGAGATAGGTGAGAGTCCATGTGTCATTGCACACTTCATGCCTTAGGGGGTCCTTGGGCTGCACATTGGTGGCTGTGTGCCCCAAGTGAAGCATGTGGTCTATTGTTGAGTGCTCTGCACTCCCTAGGGGTAGACTCCCTTGGAACACTGAGCCTTCCCAGGGATATGGGTAATATGGCATGGAGAGCCAAAGAGTCCCAAAAAGTACATGCAGGTATGGCCCACATGATAGTTTCTTCCTTCCTCTTCCATTGTTCCCTCCTCTCTCAAAGTCACTCTTTTGTGCAGGGGTTTAAAAGAAGAGATGTAGAGTTCAAGAATATGGGCGTCTCTATCCAGTCCTGAAATGATAGATCAACAATCCACCCCACAGGCACTTTCCAAGAGCAATGCACAGCTGACTCAACACCCCCAGCACAGCATCCTATGTATCTTAAAAGTGGCAGAATCAAGCTGTGGCCTGCAGGAGCTTTTCGCTGTGTCTTATTGATACTTCAAAGCTAGCTCCTTCCTATAAGACTTCCAAGGGGGCACACCCTGATGTGACAGGTGCTAGAGTTCTGCCTGCTCCCTCTTTTTCCTTGTGAGAAGAAGATGCACAGGTGCGTCAATTGGTTTCAGTTAATCATCCTATGCTGATTTTCCCCCGCCACCTTCCTCTACCAGAAGAAGGCTAACTCTACCCAAATGAACTGGTAGTCCAGAAGTCATTTTGACCTACTAGCTGGCCAGCAGAGTACATTTTACTAAGGCTTACTAAATCTACTCAAAGAATGTAGAGGGAGACAAAACTCATGCCATGAATGAAACAAAGTAAAATTGTTTTTAGAGCACAATTACAGTTTGGCACTTACATTTTGATACAATTAGGAAAATGTTTGTAGTCCTGTGTTGCAATCTGGATTGCGCTAACAAGCTTTTGTTGTTGTTCCGTAAAGAGGCTGCCTATAATCTGCTTAATGGAGCACCAGATATACCAACAATAACCGTCACTTTTTAGTCATGAGGGCAGGACCATGATATTGAAACATTTCAATGACCGTGAGACATCTTGAAGATGAAATGCAAATGTTGTTGATATTTTGAATGAAAGTCAGGAACCAGAATCCTAAAAAGTAATACTGCATGTTTCTATAAACATAGTATTTTATGACTCACTTAAATTTCTTAGGAGAAAGTGGAGTATTAGTTGGGGTGGATGGTATTCCACCACAAGTAATGATTTCACTATTCTTGTTAGGTACGGTAAGGGTTTCAGTATTTTAAGCATAAGCTCAACCACTGGTAGCTATAGGAGAGAGAAGGCAGGCTCAACTTCAGAAAATGTGTAAAGAAATTTAGAAGTACTAAAACAGTTAAAAAGTTGAAAGCACAACACAATAAAAATTTGATTCCAATTTATAAAAACTGAGAATATTTTAATGAACAAAAAGACAACATAATGACAAAAATCCACCAAAGAAAACCTGAGATGAATTTTTAAATTTTTCAATAAATGTTATCCCCAAAAAGCACAAAGCGTCAACCATAGGCAGCTGTTCGTGCTACACTAGGTTTGAGACTGACCATGCTGGAGTGAGGCCTGGATGCAGGAACCAGATGGGTCCCGGTCAAAGAATTACATTCGGACATAAAAAAAAATCTACAGAAAAGGTGGCTGTCAATGAGTTGGTGGCGGAGCAAACTTCAAGCGGGATCCGAGTCAGGGTCTGATTACGGCAGGTTGCTAAAGACTGGCATCCTGGTGCGGTCGTCGATGAAGGCAAAAAAGGCCAGATTTTTCTCGAAGTCAGATCTCCTTCATTGAGAAAAAACCAGCCCCTGGATCCTACCAGCAATTTGACGGTGGTATGTCTCCCGCTAGTTCTTCAGAATAAAAGTTGTAAAAAGTCCCTGCTTTAGCAAGTTTCGGGCAGGAGTACACTCTAACACCAGCAGAGGATTTCATTACCTCTGGAACAGTACTGGAGGTTCAGGATTCCCTCCAGTCTGGCCAGTAAAATGAGCAAACCCTCAGCTGTAGTTCTGTAGGCAGCTCATCTCCCACCGTGAGTGGTCCTTGACTGGCTAGCAGGACACTAGAGGGGGCTGGCCCTGGAGTGAGCTGCATCTACCAGTCACGGGGTAGACATCCTTCAAAGTTAATTAAGTGTCAGGGCAGCTGAACATCAACCACTCTTCCTTTGTCTCAGCTCTGGCCACACTTCACACCTAATCAAAGAGACGTTCAGGTCAAGGATCACAGTTGAAAGCTCAGGCAAATGGGCTTCTAGAGGCTTCAGGAAGATTGAAGGTAACTTTGTGAAAGTACATTTTGTGTAAACTATTTATTACAAATTCGACCCTATCAGTGAAATGGGCTTGTAATACATATTTTTAAAAGCCCAGGAATGAACTTTGCAATTGGTTCCTAAGTGGGGATAACTGGAGAAAAATTAAAGTCTTATAATGAACCAATGGAACAGCTAGCCCTGCTATAGTAAATCTAGCTTGTTAGACAGTGTCACTGTAAGAACATGTTTAACAATAAACCTTTACATATCCTATTTTAATTATCATGCTCTCTGCCCTATGAGCTTGTAAGGCCTATTTAGCGGTGATTCATTCATATTTCAAAGGAGGTTTTAAGCCTGTCAAAAGGTGTTATTTTGATAGGTCATTTTTGCAGTTTACATTTGCACAGCCAACTTACTTTTGGCAGGCCTGCAACCATGTTTTGCATTGTCACTTTTGTGGTGGAGTGCTTCAGTCCACAAGTGAAATTGAATGCACAGGCCCTGGGTACACTTTGTACCATATAATATACTAGAGACTTATAGAGACATATAGGTACGTTTAAATTGTCAAATATCTGCATACCATTTTGACATATTTCTATGGATTAGAGCACATACTTTGGGCACTGGATAGTAGTGTCTCAGTGTTCTGAGTAAAAAACTAAATCTAGAAACAAATGGGGGTGATTCCGCAAGAAGGGGCATTTTCCTACACCGCTTAAATGTAATCTCTTAGAATATAGTCTTTATTTTATGATAATCCTTTTTGTTTAATACTGACCTAGAAAAATCTTCCTGACTTTTTATTAACTGTATCAAAACAAGTTTATTGATGAGATACAAAGTATTACTAAAAGAATTAATAACCTGTTTGTGTTATCTTTAACACGGATCGTTTAAACGTGACACTACCCCGATTGGGAGCTTATGTCGCAAAAGGTTGATGTCCTAATATAGAATACAGTTACATTGAGATCATATAAAATGCACTACATCAAAATAAAAATTGGTGAGAATAATAGTACTGAGAATGTCACTATATTGAATAAACCAAGTTAAAGTGTATGTGAATTAATCTTAAACCTAACGCTAGGCCCCAGAGTAATCCTTAACCCAAACTTTGCCCTTATACTAAGCCCAACCATAATATTTAACTTATCCCAAAGCCTGTCCCATTTACTGAGCCAAATCCATATCCTACCTAACTCCTAAATCAAATGCTATTACTTACTGTAACCCTAAGGGTCAACCTAATCCATACCTTAAACCTCATCGAAGCCCAAAACCAAATCAACCCATCACACTCAACCTAACAAACCCCCTACCATTGATTAATTTGTTCCGGTGGCCCAGGGTTATTTTAGGAACCTGATGCTGGTGCTTCAGGGTCCCAAATACCAAGGCTGGATAGTTGTGTATCCAGCTGATGCCTTTCTTCCACCACCACACATTTCCTGCATATCTCATTCAGGTAGGATTTTTCATCCTTGTTTTCTCATTCTGTCATGCTTCGTTATCATTTTTTCTTTATTTTTCCTCCTTTCAGACGACGGATGAATGTATGCCTTTTCTGCGGACAGTGCTTATCACACTGGGTTATTACCGTATGTTCTATCAACAGAGGTATTCTCCGGAAAGTGCGCTGACATAACCCTACCCTAAACGCACAAATATGTAGAACTAAGAAGCATGTTTAATAAAAGTAAAAAAAAGGGCATATATTTATATACATTGCGCTTGTAAAGAGTCACCAAATTCTAATTACTTCCGCATAATGTAATTATTTAAACAACTGATTTCTGTCCTCTGTTGTGGCGTGGTGCAACCGGCTAAAACGTCTGCAGCTAAACCCTAATCCTGTGTAGCGCTTACATATGGAGATAAAACTGAGCAATCCTACGGGAGTTTATCATTTTTCTAAGATTAAATTCCCAACTCTGCCAGCAGAAAACGCCACTTCTTTTGGACTCCCTGTACTTAAATCTCATTGCACATAAGTGTTGTCTTTTCAAGAATGGATTAACAATGTACGACCTGCGGGAGCCCGCAGCGTAATCCTCTTGAAACCCTTGTCACTTTGATCTGGGCTCTTGGCACATGCATTTGCAATAAGGCATTCCCCTGGACTGTGAGCGCTGTCCCCGAGCTCTCCTTTGGCGCAAATCTGGGCTTATAGTGCTTTCGCTTTTCTTGTAAACCCTTTTATTAATTTACCTCAACAGCTGATTGAACCTCTACTTTCATAAGCACGGGAGACATTTTTCTTACCCTGAAGTAAAGATGCGGAAGTCCCCTCCACATCTGCTTGCAAGGGCACAGGTGCGTTTAATTGCAATCATTAAGCGCATCCGGAATATCTGAGTCACAGAAACATTAGGCCAATTTTGAATAGGACTAATGAGGAGCTGTGAGAAATAATCAACTAATGAGTGACAAAGGTCTTCTTTTTCCGCGGTATAAATATGCGCGATTTATGCCTTGGCTGCTCCAAAAGGTCGTCCGACACAATAAAACGTGGAGCCCAAATTTTTTATATTTCAAAGAAAATTCAAGTGCAAATGCTCACGTCAGAAATATGAAAGATCTTTAATTTGTTCTAGGATTAAAAACTGCTGCAGGCCCTAAAACGGGTCGCTCGCCACCTGACCAGGTCTGGTAAGAGAATGCACACTCTTTCATGTACACAAGTGTTTCTCTCCACAGCATAACAAGAAAAGAAAACTATATCCATGAAATGTATTGATCATATTAAAAATAGTTCGATGCACATCAACTACAACAGCAATTGTAATCCAAGCTTTTAATGTATAAAATTCAAGTTTTCTGAATGCAGGGTTTTTGTTTGCAATGAATATATGGATTGGTTTAGGTTACTGAAACAATTCAGTGACCGGGTAATAAATACTTGGATTTTGAAAACTGGGAGGGGTGTAGACTGCCTGGCATACCAGCACACATTTATCTCAAGTGCATTTGGGTAAAACCAGTGCACAATAATGTCTCTGCAGTATTCACTATTGCTGCAGCTAGCGCTGTGCATCTCTAGGCACGCGTTTCAGGATATTGGTCCTTCTTCAGTAGAGAGCAACACTTACATTTGTGAGTGCTGCTAGCATTTCTGCTCCCAGCCTTCTCAGGTTTCTGTACCACTCCCAGAGTGCAGGTGCATCAGTGAGCTTGTTATTACTACATAAGTCACATTGCAAATCGGATTTCTATTCTAGTCAGTGTGCAAACTACATTTTCCTGGTATATAAATAGGACATCAGATTTTGTGTTAAGTGTGTAAGTGAATACAGATTGATAACACAGCTATAGTTCATTTTAACTGAGAGGCCAGGCTTGCTTCGGCGTTTTATTAAATACAGGGTTGTGAATTTATTGAAAACTAAACAACTAGGGTAACGTGCATCAGATCAGCAGATTCTCTTTTTTTATAGTTGTGTTTATTAAACAATTGCTAGTACACCATTACAAACAATTCAAATATATAGCGGAGTCCGGCGATAATGGGCAGAGGAGACAATACAGGTTCAAACATCAAATAATCAACAATATTGGTTCCCAGCCGCATTAGGTGTTGTCCCCCTCTATGTCAACCCCTCCCCCCGACCCTGCACCCTTAAGTTCCATATTTCTGCCATGGGATTCAGATATTTTCCCATTTTTTGGGGCACCCTCTGCTCTGATACACTACTTTCTCGGCTCGCTGGCACCAATGCTCTTGTTTGCAATCTTTGCGGGATCGGAGGCCATGTGGCCAGAGACACCGGACGATGCCATTTTGAACAAAGCCAGAGGCTGGACAAGAAGGAGGGAGCAGGGGCAGGGAAGTGATGTGTCGCTGTTTGATAGGACACACAGAGACTTCCTGCCAGCCCCCTACTCAACTTTTAAAAAGTACTTGCTAACGAAGAGAAGCTCTCTCTGGGGTTTGGTCTGCTGAGGTGGAAGGTGCTGGAGCCTGGTAATGAGCAGTTGGAAGGAGAGACCCCCTGACTGCCCCCCAGGCCCCTAACAGCGCCGGCAGAAAAGCCCAGGACCAGTGCGCAGAAGAAGAGGCCTCTGCGCAGGGAGAAGAGAGGCACAGTGAGCCAGTGAAGACTGCCCCCCGCAGAATGCATCCTCTTGGAGACCGCGAGAGGACAAAGGAGAGTGCTCCCAGTGGCTGGGGGGCGCCCCCAGGAGCGAGAAGATGTGAAAATGGTGCAGATCGGTACCCTGGGGGCCAAGATATGCCCCCCAGAAGATAGGCGAACTTTGACCCCTGCCCGGACCGACTACGAAGCATGTGGTGCCCGCTGCGGATCCCAGATGAGCCCCCGGGGTGGGTCATGTCCCGGAGCCTGCCCCAAGAAAGAGGTAAATCTGGGGAGCGCCGTCACGCTCCCCGTGAACTGGCCCCTGTGGGGTGCCAGGAGCCCACCCTGGCCCCAAAGACATCGGTGGAGGGGGAGCGCCGTCCCACCCCCACTTGAAGATAGCTCCTAGCTGGCCCTTGTGTTGCGGAGGAGGAAGAGGTGGGGCGCGCCGTCGCAAATCCCCCCTTGCGGCTGACATCAAGCCCGTGAGTGCCGTCGCGCTCCCCGTGAAGTGGGGCAAACGGGGTGCCAGGAGCCCACCCTGGCCCCCGACAAGAAGGCTGCCGCCAGGGATGCGCCGTCACGCTCCCCGTGAAGAACGCTGTGAGAAGGGGCTCGGAATCCAAACTCCGGGCCCCGGTGTGTTCCAGGTGGAAGGCAGGGGGAGTGTTGTAGCACTCCCCGGAGGTCCCGCGGACCAGTGCAGTGTTCCGGGTCTGCCCTCCGGAGCGAGCAGACCACAAGAAAGGTGCCGGCTCCCGCGGCAGCACTCGAGGGTGCTGGCCGTGTGGGGAGCCGGCGGGGGCAACCGGGGGTGGGTTCCCTGCGCTGCCCTCCATCGAGGAAGGCCTGCGGGCGTCCTGGGTGGGACCGGGCCCCAAAACCAAAAGGAGGAGGAGCCAGGGGCCCGGGTGGGACCGGGCCCCAAAAAAATGGCATAAGCGGCCGGGGGTGGGCTCCCTGAGCTGTCTAACTCACCTGGGGGTCTGGGTGGGACCGGGCCCCCCAACAGGCCCAAGAAGCGGCCGGAGGCTACATCATGGCTCTCCCCAGAGCAGCGGGAGAGCCGTTTATCTAATATGCGGGGATTCCCATGATGCCTTGCAGGCCAGGACCGGCCTGCAAGGTAAAACCATAATTTCCTTTACTTGTGGTGGCCCAAGGAGGATGGGGTCACCACCACATGAAGGTGCAGGTGCTGGGGGAGCTTCTGGAGAAGCGCAGTCTCCCCCCTGCGCGAAGTGAAAAGTCTCACCCTAAGTGTCTTGGGGATTGGAAAGAATAACCCCTCAAGGGCTCAGCCTGCATTTATCACCTTCTGGGCTAAAACGTTTGTTCTTCAGCTGAGGGTGAATTGAAAAGTGCTGAGGTGGTGGATGTCTGGAGAAGGACATCCCCTGGAGGTGAAGAGGTGTAATTGCATCACAAAGGCTTTTACTAAAGTTATTCTTTATAGAGGGACTGGAGTTCATGTGTTTAATGTGAAGTACATGATTAAGGTGGAGTCATAAGCAAAGTGGATTTAAGTGGCTAGACATTCCTGCTAGGGTGTCTGACTGTATTTACTTAAGTCTGTGATTTTATCTGTGATGCCTTTAGGGGCTGTAATTGCAATGAATTCTAATGATATTCAAATGTTATGAGTACTGTTGCTCTAAAGTGATGTGTAAACATGTATTCTTGCTGCAGCGTTTAGGTGAAGAACCTAGACTGTTAGCCCTTAAGATATAGAGGTGCATACCTTATGGTCAGTAGGAAATGCTCGGTCAGGGTTGTGTGTTCCCAAAGGCAGGGTTACCTATTTTAAAGGCTGGTGGAAGTACTGGGGTGGGTTGCCACTGGGATTGTGCCAGTGCGCAGCGCCCTTGCTCCAGATTATGATCCACTAACTACATTGGGGCAAGATGATGTGCAAACAAGGGAGTGGTGGTACTAGACCCCACCCCCTCTGCGGGAGGGGTGGAGATGTTATGCAATGTCACAAAGTAATTCCAACAGCTTATGTATATTTGTAAATTGGTGCATAGTATTGAGTAGTGTGTGTGTTTAATAAATGTACTCTTACTTTTATAAAGTAAAGTACAGACTTGAAAATCAATTATTGAGTGTTATTTCTGCGCCCTTGCAAATAGTGATTACTAGCCTACACCACCTCCCTTCAGTAAGCCTCAGACTGCTCTGCAAAGCTACCCTCTGAGAGTCAGGCGCTACAATTGTGTGTTTGGTTCCCAGTGAAGGACAAATGTAGTCATGTTATTAGTGCAGGCCTCAATAGCTTCCCTGACAATCACCGAGAGTTCTGTCAGAGAAATGTCCTTGAGCACATCAGTACTGTCGGCTACCTTTCATAGAAGATGTGGACTGATATAATTCCTCATAATAAGCTGCAAATGCCTCTGCTATGGCTACTCGAGACTGGCACTGGGAGCTCTAACACCCAACTCCGGTCTTTGTCTCGCCTCTCCATGCACGCTATTAATTTGATGGCCTTACCACCCAGGTCATAAAGGCATCTCTGCTTGGCAACCATGTGCAAAGTCTCTAAGTTCCCTTTGTTTGAGGTGCAACTTGGGTCTCAGGTTAGGGTCCATTGCACCTTCCGCCCAACTGTGTCTCCATGGCGCGGATTTCCAGTTCGGTCTACCAGGAGCATACATTGAAATCTTAACGAGCCTGAGTTTTCCGCAATGTACTATTGCGTTAATTCCCTTAACTTGTCCTGAAACTCTCAGTCCTCAAAGTGCCAGGGGTTAATGAATTGGTGGAAGAAGATAGTCTCAGGCAGGACCAGGGAGGCTTACCTCCACAGGGTAGTGATCCAATATGCCCCTTGCTTTATATCATGTGTCGCGGAATTTCCCTCCATGTATACACTGCGTGAAAAAGTAATCCAGTCAAGACCACTGCTGTGCGTGACTGAAATGTGCTTATATTGCCTAGCGGTCAGATTGTGTACCCACCTCAGAGCCCCAGGGCCTCCTCAAACACTCACAACAGCAGGCCTGGAGAGGAGCTGTAGTTCTATCAAGATCCTGGGACATTGTGGCGTTCATGTCTCCACCCAAGATTAAGATGCCCGGAGGCATATCAAGCAGCAGTCTGCTTAGTTCCAGAAGAGTTTCGGTATGTAGTTTTGGGGCATGTAAGTGAAGCATAGATTGAGAGCCCGGTCTTCCCACATCACTGCAAGTGCCTCATATCTGCCCAAGGGGTCATGCCATGTGCAAACTGGTAGGGAGGGTGTTGTGATTTTGACAATGATCAGCACCCCTTTAGAACCTGATGTAAATCCTGCATAGGCCAGAAGTGTGTATCAAAATCTATTAAGTGCTAGATAGTGATTTCCACGCAGATGTGTCTATTGCAGAAAGACCAAATCAAGGGATTGTCTGTGTGAATATTGTAGCACCATGGTGCGCTTAATTGTGTTCCCAAGGCCGTTGACATTCCACATCAGGACTCTCAGTACATTGCAGACTGTGCTGTCATGTCTTTACTGGGGAAACTGTGGCCCATCATCCCACCCCCCACCCTCTCCCATCTTCCCCACCTCTCCATAGTAGAATGTAGTGTAACCCGTGTAGTGGTGTATGATAGCAGAACTAGCAAAAACTTAAAACATACAAAACCCTGGAAAACATTGACAAGGCCCTGTCAAATCCTCCTTGGTCTACAACTAACACACCCCCAATTTACAGAGCGCCTGTCACCCTAATGTAACCATCACAATGCACTAGGGTTGGCTACACCGAGCAGATGGCAGCCCTCTACCCCCTCGAATTATGCCTTGAAAAAGGTCCTGGCACTTACATAACCTTCCAGGATTGTGGAGACCTGAATCCGGTATCCAGATCACTGTGGTCAAGCTTCAGCCCAGGCCCGGTGTCCAGATCAGCAGATTCTTATTATCACAAACTTTATGCTGCTCCTTTAAGTCACTGTTTAAAGTGCATACATTGTTAGATAATTGGCTGGGTCACAAGAAAATTTTCGACATCTACTATTCTATGTCCTTCATGGTAAGTTAAGGAAATGCTTGCCCCAAATATCTTTTACTACTGTGCGATTAATACAGCATTCTGGAGGGTAGTGTGTGGCACTTTGTTGTGCTAGTGACGTGTTTTTGTGCTTTGGAATTGTGATGTCATTTTGATGCACTTATTGCTTTGCATTGCATTCTGTTTTTACTGTTTTCCTGTGATGTGCTGTTATGTTTTAAATGTGCTGCTATGTTGCTTTGTGTATGTTACTGTGTTATGTTCAGTTGTCCACTTTAGATATGTAAACAAATGCTGCTACATGTACAGCAAAAGTAGCACATGGCTTGAACGTTCCTTTCACGTGTCGCAGTTAACAACCGCAGAAGGTGGTAACATAGTGCTTCTCTGGCTTTTCAAATGCATAAGAATCTAGTCAGCCCAAACATTTCTTCAAGAATGTGTCTTAACTTAGCACCATCATTGTTTGCTTTATACAATATAGCTCAATGTCTTGAAAGCGGGAGCAATAATATAGGGTGTTTGAGCAAGCTAGATGTCAGCTGAAAAGCATCAAGGACTCTGGGGACCATCGAACATAATCAACATTAAAACGTCCAACAAACGACCACTGCCATGCCAAACACAAGAGTTAACCCAGCAGCTGCCTTTTTTACTTGAAACTGACAGCATGCAAAACTGCACGTCTTCAACACTGCATGTTTTCTTAATATGATGTGACTGTCAATTTTTAACAGGCAATAGTACACACCTGTGTGCCACATGCACCACCATTAGCATTTGTAGATGTTGCCTATGCCCACACCCATCCTGAGTTCACGGTTAACTATGTGGGGCACTGTAGGCATTGAATATGTGTTCTTACAACGAATTCCGTTGCAATGCATGCCTTTACCATGCATGCGTTACAACGGGATGGGTTTTCTTCGCATAGCTATTTCCTCTAAAACTTCTGTGATGACGTCGTACGTCGTTAAGAGGAAGCGGAAGTTTCTTTCCGTTTCCTCTTAAAGGACGCTGTTTGCCTGCACATCTCGACGTTTTTTGAGGTGAGTTTCTTTTTTGGGGGGGGAGACCCCCCCAAGCCCCCCTTTTTTTTGTTACCCGTTACCACACATGCCTTTACTACGTACCTCGTAGTAATGGTATGCGTGATAAAGGCTTTCGTGGTAACCATGCATGCGTTGTAATGCATGCGTGGTTAATGTTTCAGTGGAAACGGCCGCATTGTAGTGGCCGTTTCCAGTAGGCATTGAGTTAACGATTCCAGCCCATATTGCCCCGTGAGTAATTGTGGCTCACTAGTTAAATTGGAATGGGGAATAACCATCTGGGGTAGGAATTACCAGTTTTTTTCTTTTTGCACAGGTTTTGCAGATTCTGTAAGTTTAATGCAGATGTATTCTACCTGCTCGGAGCAAGTGGTAAATATCTGCAGGCAGGGCTGTTAGAGTTAGAGTTTTGATAGAGAATGTGGATGACTTTTGGGGATGGGATTATCTCTTGAGTAGAGCATTGTCTGCTTACCCTATATAATTGGAGGAGATAGGTAGGACTGGGCTATGCCTCTGCCCACAGTCCCCGTCGCAACTACATTTTTTTATAGGTGCAGATTCAAACTGGGAAAATCTGCCCAAGATATTTCTAGAAACAGTAAGGCGCGGTTGGTACAGGTAAGAGCAGTAGGGTGGTGGGGCGGAGCAGTGTGGGGGAGGAGTCAACATATGACGGGATAGGGAAAATAAAATTTTTAAAAAATAACACCACTTGCCTTGCACTCACCAGTGGTTTATCTATTTTATTTTTCCTATTCCGTCGGATGTCGACTTCCCCCTGCCCCATCGCTCTTACCGGTACCGGCTGCATCTGGTCCCCCTAGCGGTATGTCCATGAGTGCCCCTAGCGGTATCTCCAACAGGGATACCACTCTGGGCAACTCGTACTGTGTGTCAAATATGCATAGGTATATATTTTATCGCTTACAATGACAAAAGATAAGAATTGTGGACCTATAGAAAAAACACATTTTGAGATCTAATATCCATGTTAACAGTCTTGCCTGTCAATAAAGCACTAGATTCAGTTAAAACAGGGCGACCATGGCGGGCTCTTTCCATGTCAGAATTTGAGGAAAACCAAATAAAACACATTCTGAAACAATTATTGTAAAGGGAACTCATTAACAGTATATTAGATACACGTGAATTCAAACACAATCGCAAACAGTTTCAGCAAAGGTAACCAGAGGGAAAACCTAATAAATATTATCCATTTTACCATTTTAGAAGCAATCCATACTAAACCTCAAAAGCCAATGTCTAGCATAGAGAGAGCAGGTTTTATTTTTACCCCGTGAGAATGATTAAATGTGCTCATTTGCAAGGTTCGATAATGACTCTTCTGATGTGCAATTAATAGCAGACACTAAACAGATTATTAGCAAAATAGAAGTCTTCCTGAAAGTCTTTAAAGTTGAGGTGCAGTTTGCTTCATCCGAGTCCAATTAACAATAACTAAGGTCCCCTGGTGTTTCACATCTAGGAGTATTAAAGCAATTATTCCGAAGTGATTATAAAGAGCAACAAAATATGAAACAGCATAAGAAACTAATGAGCATGTTGTTTCCTAATCACATTTTTTAAAGCACAGAAACTATGGTAAATTGTCAATGTGTATTTGAAATAAAAAGCCTGAGATACTTGCCCTAGCCCTTTGATTCTTAATCTTTTGACTACTGTAGATCTCCACTTAATCACTACTGGAATCTGAGGACCCCACTGAATAATTATTGGAATCTGGGGACATCCCACTAAGTAATTACCGGAAGCCGGGGACCCCAGTTTTAGCAATTTTGATGATTTGAACCACATAGCATTACACGAATGTTGAAATATTTCATTTCATTCACAAATATGAATCAATCACAATTTTTATGGGAACGTAGGAGCTTTTCTAGATTTAATTAAGGCAACCTACTATCACTACTATAGTCTGACTGATGCATTGCACTGTCCCACAAATCAATCCTAAAATATCAACTACATTTTTAACCTCCTTTTTCAAATTCCTTCTCATTTACAGAACATTTTTAAATGATCAATTTTGAGTTTTGCTTCCTTATGCACATACACTTTATTCAAATGTTAATCTTCTAAGTAGTCGCGGATCCTCCAAGTAGACTTCAAGGACCCCCAGGGGTCCCTGCACAGCAGATTAAGAACCACTGCTCTAGCCTTAAGTCATAAAGACTCATTGGCAGAGCCCCACACATGTAGTAAGTCCACTCCTCCAGAGTTAACATTACTAGGGATCCTGTTTGCTCCACTGGTGTTGGCTTAGTGGATATTCAAAGGGGTACCCTTGGGTTTCACCGCAAACTGGGGTATTAGTGGATGAATTGGTCATTTTAGGTAAAAGTTACCTGGTATTTCTCCATTCCTATGCATAATTTCCTTAGTTCTTAACCTGTTTTGAAGCTCCAGTTTTTAGAGGGTTAACCAGCCTTCTCTCCTAAAAAATTAGTAGTTTCACAAACGTAGGGCTGGGCTCATCAACCCACCATGGTACACTGCCTTTCCAACTACAACAATCCCGCTCTTTTGAAGGCTTCCTTAGATTTTACAAAGATGCTCACCTCTGGACTGAAAACCAAACAACTCAAGTAGCAAATAATATTCCTTCACACACCAGCATCAAATGGTGATATTGAGTGTTGAGTTCGTCCCGGAAGTGAGTGTTTTTTGTAGTATGAACTCGACGACCTGTTAAATGCTACAAGCCCAGGCAGGTTTTACAGAATGACCAAAAACTGATCAATCAAATTTGTTCTATGTGAATTTAGCTCATGTATTTTTTGTTGTGGGCATCCGGCATTGGGGCAGGAGTTTATTATTCAGTGTGTCAATGTCCCAACGCTACAAAAAAAGTGTACTCGTTGGAACCCTCAAACCCGATCCCCAAGTCTGATGCTAGGCGGTAAGGGCACATTGAATGGAATAGAATGTGCTCAGAGTAGTTACAAGTGATTCAGAATAATTCAAGCACAATCATCCTTTACTTGTTAGCTGGTGTAGGAGAGTAGGGTCTGCTTCCTATGGTCACCCCCACTTTTTGCTGTGATTCTCTGGTTTTTCGACTTTAGTGTGGCTATGGACCTGCTAATCAGGCCCACAGCCCAGCTGTTCCCTCTCTAAATTGATACCATGTACTTTAGGTACATACCAGATTGGTTACTGGGTCACCCTTGTGAGCCCCTGTATAGTGTACCATAGGTTCCCAGGGCATAGGTGCACCCTAGGCCTACCAGGGGCTGCACTATGTATTGTGCCACCCCTGGTTTGCCTTCCAAAGTGATACCACAGGTCTGTTCATACAGCCTGGGTGAGGTGATGTAATCACCCCTTACTTAGATATAGTATGCCTATATCGATATATACATATAGACACATATACACCTATAAGTCACTCCTATGGCAGGCCTTAACAAACCTGGAGGGAGAGTGCTTGGTTTTATGTGAGAGGGTGCCCTAGCATGAGTTGAGCCCCTCTGCAGCTTTCGGAACCATCTCCTTATAGCTGTTCTATGATATAGCCATACCA
The DNA here is from genome assembly GCF_964263255.1 of Lissotriton vulgaris. Classification (NCBI taxonomy): domain Eukaryota; kingdom Metazoa; phylum Chordata; class Amphibia; order Caudata; family Salamandridae; genus Lissotriton; species Lissotriton vulgaris. The sequence goes on from NC_141685.1 coordinate 1,479,345,259, forward strand.
TACACTCTTAAGTGCATTATAATCCGTGCGGTTAATGCTAACTTTGGTTTGGCTTTAACAAAACATGTCGTGTAAGGTCTCAAAAACTATGGAATCCTACCCCCCCACCCCGCCAGTCCTGGTGGCGGGGGTAGCACTCCACCCTTTTAGAGGGAAAAGACATGTAGTTACTGGTTTACCCGGTTACAAGTTAAACAGAGTCTCAGCATCACAAAATGGATGCTGCTGCCACAGACACAAGTCTGACCTCCTGTTGCTGGACGAAACTCCGGCAGGGGAGGCCTGGACAATAGGTTTCCTGTCCAGGGAAGTGCCTGAACCTCCCCAGACAGGCTTTAGTGTATTGGGGCAGGGAGGGCTACATTCAGTGAATGCTTTCCAGACACTGCCTGGGGCACACAAGGTGCTCCATGCATTTCCCAGTACAAACCGGTTCCTGGGGCACTCTGCCCCAGCTCTGGCACGAAACTGGACAAAGGGAAAGGGGTGTAAGCACCCCCTTCCCAGGTCCACCCATAGGAGGGACCTTAAGGGTAGTCCAGCCCCTAAACTTAGTATAAGTATAGGAGCCGCGTCTTTAGGACTTTAGATTACCCTGGATGAAACTTTGAAACATAAATCCTGGACCTTTGACATTCCATTTCGACTGGAAGACAGAAGACATCTCCCTTGTGGTCAAGGAGTGGCCACCCTGTTCAAACAGTCACCAACAGTAACTTTGCCAGTCTGCATTTTTGAGGCTCCTGCCAGATTCCAAAGAATCTGTGACACAGGACATGGAGTTCCGGACATCTCTGATCCCGACCTCTGCACCGAAATTCCTGGATATCCTGCATTTTGCAAGCTACACTCACTTTTTGAGGTAACTGGAATTTGTGCATTGGGGTGCTTGAAGCCCCAGACCTGAGCATTATTTGCACCGAAGCTCAGAGGCCCCCACTCCACGAGTGATCCGTGGGCCCCGCTTTTGCATTTCAGCTTGATGCGTCTTTGCGGTTCCTAGTCCATTGGCTAGTGAGCCTCCCGAAGACTTTCCTTTAGATATAACTGCTTTCCTGGTAGCTCCAGGCTTGTTCCAACTTCCCTACAAAGGAGAAGTTTCTCAGACCCTGCTGGTCTGCACCGAAGCCAATCTTGACAGCCTGCATGGGTTGTGTTTGCCAAGGCTTGTTGGGTCCAGTCTGGATACCGTTAGCGCAGTCAACTAGATATTTTGTGGGACAGCTTGAATCCAGCTCTTGGTTGTCATTGACGCCTCTTGGTCCTCCTGGCTGAAGTGACAAACTTCACATCTTCACCTGAAATCACCGGACATCTGGTGGCATCTTTCTATCGCCATCCTGGTCACTGGCAAGTGACCCAGACTCTGTCCTTTCTGTTTTTAGGTTCTTCAGATCTTTGATCCACCCTTGGATCCACCCGACACTTTTCCTCTGGGCCGCTGCAGCACTTCTTCACAGCTCTCCATTGAAAACGACGACGAAACCAGACACGAAAAGACACCTATGCACCCGGGTTCCCTGGGTGAGGGAACACGAGTACTCCGGTGCTCCCATGGATCTTGACTCTCGTAGTGTCCTAGTTTAAAAGGGTTCCATCGTAGTCCATCCGGAAGTGTCCTTAAATTGGATATTTGTAACTTCTACTTTTCCCATAGAAAGTCAATGGTAACCCGCTGCTGTGTATAGACACTGCACACGTCTCCCGTGGGCCTCCTTCTTCCTAACCTTTGGTTGTTTAGAGTAGCCCCAGCGATTCCACAGGCCCCAGGCCTGCTTTCTAATTCTCATGTGGTTCTTATACCACTATTTTAGTATATGGTTTGTGAGGCTCCTAGGGCATAACGTATACTGTGCAACTTATCGTATATTAATTGAGTGACTTGTATTGTATTTTTACCTCTGACCTCATAAAGAGTGCAGAGGGGTTGTGTTTGCATACATATATATTTGATATATACCTTGTGTGGTGTCCTTTCATTTGGTACTCAAGGGATTATAATTGGTAAAACAACTTGCTTAATACACTCTCTGAAGTCTTAGCCTGATGACTGCTGGTCCATGCTATCACTAGGATAGCTTTCTATAAGGTTGACTTTACAACCACCATCAATAAGGGTCGATTAGACTGGTGCAAAGTGCCCACTAGAACTAGTGGACATCATATGCCGGGCTAACTTCTCACAGCTGGATTTTGTACTCAATGGTGGGTGTATGGCTAGATGAGGGGCCCTTGATACCTGTGCTGTATGGAGCCAACCGGTACTTCTCCGATGAGGCACAAAAGCATGCGGCTAGCCTGGAGGTGCCTTGGGCAGTGACCGAGCAGTTTGGCTCGACTTCTTATTGAAACAGTTTCTAGACTGAGCTGCATATAGTTGTTGTACCATCATCAATTCCAATGTGTACATCTCTTAGGGTGTAATTCGCACTATACTATACTTCTGGTGAAAAGACAGATCTAAAATAAAGTCTGGTACGCCCATAAGCAAGCTATCTTCCTGCTAATGTCAACGTCTATACATTTGCACTTTGATAATTACCTTTTTAAGAGAATATTTGCATTTTGAGAAGCTGATTTTCAGTAAGCCAGTCGAGAGTGTGCTGTTTGAGTGGTGGTAGAGTTGGTAAGCACTGAGATTTCATGCAAACTAAAAAGAGAGAGAGAGAGCGAAAAGGAGAGGGGAAGAGCAAGAGAGAGGGGAAAAAGAAAGAAAGGGGCAGGGCGAGAAAGAGGGGGTTGTCCGAGAGAGAGAGATTGGAAAGAAAGAAAGGAAGAACCGAGAAATAAAGAAAGGTCTTATGAGCTACAGAAATGAACAGAAAGAGAAAGGTCCGAGAGAACATAAGAGACATAGTAAGGCACTGGACATAATAACATGTGCATACCATCAAACAACGCTCACGTTACATTTTGTTTCAAAGCAGATTTTAATCAGCATTCAAAGCATTTTACACAATAAATGTACTGATAGTATGTTTCTCGATCCAGTGACAAAGGACACATGACCTTGAACCCTCCTCTGCACACGGGAAGGGGTCAGGAGTTGGAAGGGGTCTGATAGTGAAGCACCCAAGACGCAAGAATGCTCATTAAATTAACTGTGATACTATTCTAAATATAGACTGTAAATATTGTAGAGGATGAATGTGCGATGAAAAAGGGAAACACTGTTAAAAGAGGAGAATGAATGGTCAACTGATAAGGCAGATGAACAACCTTGTAATTAATTATGTGTAGTGTTGTGTACATAGTAAATTAATAGTCCTAATTTTTATGTCTTTTCACAGAAATAATCGTGGCTCCTGAAGAAGGCGTTTTGTTTGACGCCGAAACGCGCGTAGAGACCGATCAATGCCACTAGTTGATTTTAGATTTATTGTCTTGTTTAAAACTGTGTTTGAATTTTTATATGACCAATTATGTATTATTGGCTGTGATTACATTTGTATGATATGAATTATTTTTTATATGTTTGTGTAGATTAAAAATAAGTTCATTTTTAATGATATTTTGTGCCTTGTTTGTTCTCCCTTAGTGTGATCTCACTTTTTCCTTCATGTTATAAGTGAATACCTAGGGTTATACACATAAAGGGACCGCTAGTGCCTGCTTAGAGCAAAAACCTTTTTCTGCCTGAAGGAACCACTAATTGCAGTTTAAAGCAGTGGTTCTTAACCTGTGGTCTGGATACTATTAGGGGTCCATGAAGCCTATGTAGAAAGTCAGCAGCTGCTTAGAAAAATAAGTAATATTAACAGCTTAATAAAGTGCATATAAATAAAGGGAAAAAACGTACAATTGAAAATTTTCAAATATTCTGTTACTGTGAAAGAATGTGATATTGGAGGCTAAAAATTAGGTTAGTTTCCTCAAATTGGTTCGTGGGAGCAGTGCCAGTGCACAAAACAAAATGTAGTATGGCCAATAATTTGGCTGAGTATTTTTTAATATTATATGTTTATTTAAATCTGTTGTATTTGGCAGGTATAGTGTAAAAAAAAATGCTAACTCGCTGGACTGAGGATGCATTGGACATAAGCATCGCCAAATCTGATATGAGATTGAATTGAGATAAAAACTAACATTTAAAAAACAACAAACAACACTGAATTTGACACGTTACATTACTGAGCTAATGTTAACTTGCAACCTGCCATGCGCAGCATATGACCTCACATAGTATATCTCTCATAGTATGTTAAATGACTACATTGATGACATCATCTAGTCATTGTAACTGTGTCCTATAGGGTTTGCAGACTTGATAAGATTTAACAAGCTACACATGGCCCAATTTCTATCACCAATCAAGTGATAATTGACATAACCTTTGGCCATCTGCTGGAACAGCATATATGTCATAAAAGACATTTGGTGGATGTTACCCAACTTTACTGGAGCTCACCACCTAAGAAAAAAAACAAGTCTCCATAAACTTTAATCAAATGTGGGCACCCAATCCTAAGATTTTTCTCCTTTTATTTTAATTAAACAATTGTATTGGCCACATAAAATTCAACACCATGGTACCTCATGGCAGTGCCATGCTTGATCCTGCATGAGTGCCGCGGTACAAGTGCACTCAATTTTATCTGAATTTTAATCACGGGGTCCCCCAACAAGTGACTGGGAGTCACAGTGTTACTACCCTGCCTCCTTATGAACTTTTAAAAAAATAATTACAGGACACAGGGACAGAGTCCTCGAGTTCTGTAAGTATGACCACAACATTGTGTTCACAGTTGTTGCCAGCAAATCAATGCAGTACTGAAATGACAGATATGAGAAAAAACTCCCTTGGCCAAATAGGAGGCCTTTTTTCCCCATAATTTTTCTGAACGGAGCCACCAACTGCCCAGATATACCTAACTTTTTCTTGGCAATAACCCCTTCCTTCCTAACCTGAGTCCCTCCTTGAATGCAAATTTATAGAAAACAGTTGAACACACTTACATCTAATCACAAAAGCATGTTTGTGAGTAAAGTTCTACATTTTTGCCAAATTTGGTTTAATTCCATTTAGCTGTTTTATTCTGTATCAGAGAATAAAGATTCATATGTGAATTAAAATTTTGAGACCCCCTTACTTTTGTCTTGGCCTAGCTTGATGGATTAGAGCAAAAGCATCAGTGAAGGAGCTAAATTGAAGAAACATGTCTTTGGAATATTTTGTGCAGATTTGGTAAATGACAACAAAATAATTAGCAAAATAAAAAAAGGAAACTGAATACAATGGATACAAAGCATTGCCAAATCTGATCGGTCTAACCTGCCTTTTCATTTACAGACCAAACCTATTGGCTTTGGCAATGCTTTTGTTTTTAAAAAGCAAGACCTACTGCCTTTGCCAACATCAACTGATTCAAATTGGAAACAGCTGAAAATTTCATACAGACATGTGTAAATCAACAAAACTCAATTGTAATGCACATTTGTATACTGTGGAAAAACAAAAGCAAGAGTTATTGCCTACTTCACTTTGCATTTATTTGTAAATGCTTTCAGCAAAGCTAGTGACCTAACTAAATAAGGTACTTTGGAATTACAGACTATAATCTACTTTGCTAATCCAATACTGCTTCCCTGATGGATATTAAACAGAATTTCTGAGTAACAGCTAAAGAAAAACCACTTCATACTAAACACAGAATTAAGATTGACTAAAACAGGTGTAACTTTAAACTCTGTTAATTTACACCTACATATATTCATACCTTATAACTGTTGGGGATATGCACCAAGTTTTCTTTCCAAAACATCTGTAACTTACTACTATCTTCAGGAACAGTCCTAAGTATATACAATTTACCACAACAAATTCGCCTAGTACAGCTGATTCAGCACTAAAAGTTTATGCATTTCAAAAATATACCAATATCTTAAGTGTGCCCCTAAAGTGTTGTAGATGTACTCGAAATGAAAAAAGGTACAGCTGAGTGAGTATGCACCACATTTCTATGGATATTCTAAAACTCCTTTCATGATACACTACTGAGAACACTCACCGTGAAATTTGAGAAGCGACTTAGGAGTGTTTAAATTTCACCAAATTATCTAAGTAGGCAGTCTTAATCCACAGATTTATACCACAAATTCAACTTTTGTGAATACATGTTAACTTATGAATGCATTGGTCTCTCATACCTTCAGGTTTAAATCAGCCCTAAGTCAGAAAATGTCAGTGTGATTCAGACCCATATTTTTTATAAAGTATATGTGCTGTTCAAATGGCAAAATCTAGATGGCAGGAAATCTATTTCTGAATCAGTCTGCTGTGCTGAGGCATTACATAGAAATGGAGCTCGTCTGGAAAGGGTATGAGAGCAATATATTGCCCCTAATGTTTTATTCAATGGCTTAATTCACAAGAAATTCTGTACACATATAAATGTGAAACTTTCGCATAGAAAACTCAATATACAAATGGGATATTCCCTGCTTCTTCCTCTTTTGGGTACTGTCCATTGGATTACCTCTCCACCCATTGGAGGGTAAAGAGGTATTCCTGAGTTCATGTGTAACTATGCCATCCTCCCGGCATGCACAGGCTTTGGCCAAGCCCTGCCTGCCCCCCCACTACTGGCCAGCCCCACCAACCTGAACTGACACCTACCCCTCTCTTTTTTATGATTAACAGTTTTCCCAATTTCACAGGAGTCCAGGGGACTGCGCAGGCTCCTATGGAACTCTAGCAGGATCACAGGGCCCCAAACAAAAGAACTTGGGTTTTATCCAAGGAGTGGTCCCTCTAGGACTACCCCATAAGATCCAAGGGAAGGGGTCAAGGTACCTCTACTCTGCCCCCTATACCTTATTTTACAAGTATTTTCTAGTCACGGAAGCCGAGTCCTACAATAGCAGCCGAACAATTGTCTTCATGTTGCTGCCAGCCAGTCAGAGTGAAAACTCTCGCAAGACTCACCAGAACCTCTTGCTCCCATGGAGCGAGGCAGCCGATGGGGAAAGAAAGCCCCCTTGGCCAAACAGATTGCTCTATCTGTTTATCTGAAGTTGCATGCCCATGTGACTCCTGCAAGAGTCCTGCAAACCCAACTGTCCAGATATCTATAAATTATGAACCTTAATATCCCAGAAAAATCCTGAACAGATTTACACCAAGCCACAAAAAGCACCTTTTCTGGGTAGAAAGACAGTTTTCTGACAAGGTTTGTGTAATTCTGTTCACCTGCATTGGCTCTGGCAGTATTTAAAATTTCCTATGGACATTGCGTTTTGATACCCCACCTTTTTCTAATCCCCTGCTTGATTGATCATCTCAAAACTATCCAGGAATCAGCTGAGGTGGATGAACTTTTTCTTTCTGGAAAGTTTCGTGAAGATTCAAAAGACTGTGCCAAAGTTATTAGCAAACCAAAAAAACTATTTTCTAGGCTTTATCGAGAATTACACAGTGGGACTTGGGACTTCTACTGCGAGATATATATGTGTGTGTTTGTGTGTGTGCGTGTGTGCGTGCGTGCATGCATGTGTGTGTGTGTGTGTTTGCACTGAAAAAAGCAAAGGTGAAGTTATAGCTAGCATTGTTATAACACCTTAATTAACATATGTTTAAAACAAACTTAACTTAATCTAAAAGCACATTAGGGTTCAGTTATGGGTACAAATTAAAACCGAAAAAACACTGAAAATTACAAGTTATGGTTAGGACTACAATCCATAACTCGCTTAGGTTAAGACTACAATCCATAACTCGCTTAACAGTCATGTAAACCATAACTCACACACCAAATGCATTTAGCAAATTTCCTCCCATTAACACAGTGTCATAACGAGAAAATTGGAGAAGTGGGAGTAGTTTATTGAAGATTTTCGCTGAGTGAAAGAGAAATAACAAACCAATCGCCAGCTGCTTCAATGCACAATCAGCAGGAAAACGGGTGTTAGGAGGCTGACATCTGTAAGACTTCCTAAGTGTCCCTGGGTAATTAAATAAAAACATAAAGCAGGGAACGTGAAATTGATTAATGGTGATGGACTCGAGCTACATTTGCTGAATAGGTTATGCAGGACAACATTACAGACTAATTGCAGATAAAACTAACTGCAATTGCCTAAGAAAAGGGTGTTGCAGAGCTGAGCCGGGGAATGCTGCCCGCTTCTAGTCATGTATATAGAGTCACATTGATATGGAACTCCAAATAAGTTGCAAATTTTTTTTTTCCTATGTGAGCAGTGGAGCGTTTCGCAGAGACTATTTTAATTGTGGGAGCATCTCAACGTGAAACTAGCTGTAAGCTGTACACACATGTATTTTATTTGTAAGATCCGGTTGAAACAAGGGTGTCAAAGAACAAACTTCTAAAATAAAACTTACCTTTCACGGCTGCCATCTATCCTTCGTCGTTGCTCCTCTTCCTGCCATGTCCTAGAAGCAGAAAGCACACAGGCTCCCCTAAGCCAACCACAACGCTGCAATGGAGCATTGTTATTGGTCTGAGCACCGTTGTTTGGCACGCAGACACGGACTGGAAGCCTGTGCATGTTCCATACCAGGCTGTGCATTACAGCCTGGTAGGGAACATGCAAAGTGTGGATGACGGTTTGGCCAGCGCAAGACAGCCGGACAAACAGTCATGCGCACAAAGGGGCATATTTACATGGTCTGGCGCATCTCTGCAAATCAGCAGGGATGCGCCAGAACAGTTGCGTCATGCAATCCCCTCCTTCCGCCACCACAGATGCGCTGCATTTACAATGCGGTACAAAAGGGGGTGGTGATGGACGGAGCATCTGAATCAATCAAACACTCACACCCAGTCAAAAGATCTGGGTTTAATCCATCACCGTTCTTTAGCCCACTCTGCCACCCCAGTTCAGACATGGCTATATGCAAATCAGCCTGACCCTGTGCCTCATGGGAACAGTACAGCCCGAACTGCCAAGCCATGTCTTCCCTGGACCGAAAACAAGCTTCCGAGGACCGGTTTCTGGCATTCCAGCCGTCTTCAGCCCGGCTTGCTTGAATCCAGTGGCAAAGTGAGCAAGGGACTCACGTCTGAGTATACCCTGCCACACTTATGGCGGCCAAAAGCGGTACAAGGAAGGGAAGATGCGTGACGCATCTTGTGGCGTGTGGGCGGCGCATTGCTGGAGTTGCGTCGCAAGCATGACGCAACTTCTGCAATGCACAGGGGCCACACATACTCAACGCGGTGCATCACTCCTTACGCCTGCTTCAAGCAGGTGTAAGGATTTGACGCAGCAGCGTCGTAAAACTGACTCAGTGAAATCTTGTAGATTTCACTGCGTCACTTTTACGGGGCTTTCCTGCGAGGGAACGCCCACCCTGTGACAGAACGCCGACATGAAACCTGACGCAGGTTTCATGTGGCGCAGGGCTTTACAACGTGACGCATCTGCCTAGATGCGTCACGTTGTAAATAAGTCGCAATGTGGCACATTGTTTACGCCACTGCTGCGTCACAAAAGTGACGCAACGGCGGCGTTAAAGAGTCTCAATTGGCTTGTAAATCTGCCCCTTTGAGTGTGCTCACCACTCCTCCCACCGTGATCCCACCCCCACCCTAACCTTGCCCCATAGCTACTATATATAAGATGATAATACCAAAGTTAATATAATTTTATTTTTTCCTCTTATCATTTATCTGAGAGCAGTGAGGCAACGCTCCTCCGCCTTAGGGGAGGAGGTGCCCCTGCGTTACCATGCTAAATGCTTGCGCTTTCTTCTGTTTGAGCTGCACATATATTGCTGTAAAAAAAGAGTGTGGTGCATTATTACTGCCCAGTTTTAATCTTAATCTGATGATTGTAATGGGTTTGTGCCCGATTCAGGATTGACTGGCAGATCGAATGAGGGTATAAAATGCTAGTCCAATCGCCTCAAAACAAGAAGTAAATTACCTGGATTACTCTGACAATTTTGTATGCCAAAAAACGTAGACAATGTGTGAAAGTTATGTGAGTTTAAAACATAAATAGGTCCTGCTAACTTCAAACTCAGACACTAGAAGACATAATCCCCGGTGTTTAGCAATGGTGCTGCAGGGGAACACCAAACATGTAAATTCCAAAGGAAATGGCGGCACTCCTTCGTTCTGTAACGTGCTGCCAGTCAGGTAATGTCTCCAAAAATAAAAAATATACCCAATCACATTCCACCGTCATACCAAAGACAAGTTTCTCTTCCACAAGAAATCTTGCTCACATTTTTTTAATAAACATTCATGGGCGACAAACTATTAATCTAATCTCAATGAGGCGCGACGCATCATCGTCTGAGCTGGAGGATGCATGGTGTGTAAGCTACTGAGTTTGTGTATAGAGATGGGCTCAATTCTGCCACAACACGAGGCCAAGTGGCTTCCGTTGAGACAGGGTGACAGAAACGCCGCCATATGTCTCTCATATGATTTAAGAGTTAATGGTTTCCTAAACAATGGCTATTTCCAAATCTAGGCATGGAGTGTGAGATTTCTGGAGTCCTGTGTACCCCTGGTGACGGGACCACAACGAGTATAGCTTCTGGGAAACAAGTCACATTGAAGTGAAGGCCGGCACCTTAAGCAAGGGAAAAATAAGCCTGCATGGCCAATACAGGGCCACCAGCATCACCTCTAACTGACCTTTCCTGGTTTTCAAGAGGCAGTGAAGGGTCCCTTGGAATGGTCTGAAAGGTTGCAGCAGTCTGTCGCCAGGTCATGGGAAGTATTTCTTCCATGCATGGTACATCATCTGGCATCTGTATGTTCAGAACCATGTGGCAAAGCTTGAGTGTGACAGGGACATTTCTTTGGAGGATGCCAGTTGAGGGATGGTAACTCCTTTAACACAGGATGGAGAGAGATTCAGGAGATTATTTTATGCTGAGGACCCATAATGGCACGCCAGGTTGCTCAGGGAGCTGAACCTTATCCCTTAACTCACTGGTGAGGTCTGCCATAAATACTTAATTGTATAAGAGAGGAAGGTTTCAGTAAAACATGGCAGGAGTTGTTAAACAACTGAAATAGCATGTCCACCAAGAATCACGTGAACGCAAGCAGTGCAGCAGCTATAGGATGCTAAAGGCTTCCTCTGTGTCGGCTCTCTGTGTCTGGCCACACGTATTGACCTTCTTCAGTACACTCTTCAGTCCCCATGGAAAGCTGTGGATAGATATAGGCAATGTTTTGACGCTTGGATCTTATATCACCAACCAAGATGCATCTGGATGAAGGCGTTACTTCAGGGCAAACTCGGCCAGGATGCGCCCTGATCTGCTCATGCTCGGTTTTGTTGTGTGACTTTGTGTTATTTTTCAGTACTCAGTTGAGTGCAGACACCGCTGTGGCTTTACGAGATGCTGTTCGATTCAGGACTCTCAATGGTACTTGATGATATCCACATCTTAGTCATTGCACTCTGAAGCATGTGTTTTGGATAGAACTCAGGTAGATCAAGGACTTCTTACCCACCCAGCTGTGAGGTCAGGCTAGCTGCGGCCCAGGTCCAAGCAATACAAGAACCGGAAAAGCATGCCAGACCATTTCAGTCCAACTCCAAGTGCCAGCTGGAATGAGTGTCTTATGTAGCAAGCAAACCAGACCAGGCCAGTAAAAAGTCAATGATGTTTGCAAAAGAACAAAATCCTGAATGATTAAGATCTTGTACCAGAAACCAAATTCAACTAAACACACATTTCTTGAGCAACACGTTTGAAATCCTTGAAAAACTTCATAAAGCATCAAAAACTCATGCGTGAAAGCTCAGATGTAAAAAAAAAGTTGTACATGGGAAAGTGAGGTATTTAAAGTGTGCAATGATACATAAGAAAACCAATGAAAAATTCATATCCTAAGAAAAAACACTGATGAAGCAGTGTACTAAAAGAGTTTTGTTTAATAACTCCATAATTGACAATAATTGTTTTAATTTAAAAAAGGATGCAGGCTTCTCTTTCAAATATTCTTTTGTCTAACATCAGTTAAACAATGTTGTTACAAGTGATTTACGTTAATGTAGTGGTTTTTACTGGCACGAGGACTCAGGGAGTTAATGATTCACCTCCAAAATCTGCAGTTTACCTGGCCAAATCCCATCAAGACCCACTCAGACTTCAGTTTGGGAAATTACATTTCATAAAGTTTGGGCAATCGTAGCATCTATTATTACAGTGCTTAGAAAGGCCGATGTGAACCATTGGAAAAAAATACAAGCTGTTAGTGTATCGGGTGTTGGAGTGCCACTATATCATTTTCAGAAGTAAATGATGCCCTCGTCAGAAGATGGGTTGGAGAACCGGGATTTCCTGCACACGGAATTGCCAGACCATTTCGAATTTTGGACTTTTCAACTAACAATATCTCAGCAATTTGAGCATCTCCAATAATTCCAGCTCGGTTTAATAATACATGGCTGTTTTCCCTGCACGCATTTCAACAGGTTTTTTCTGGCGAGGTGTGAGCGGGAGAAAAAAACAGCAGTGCAATAAAAAAAAAACTCTATTTCCAATGAAAGAGGCAACTCCTGAATTCCCCTCTCTGCTGGATCCAGGCCTACCTTCAATGTCACATAAATAAAACCATAGTCCTACAGAGACTATAAGTAACCCTCGAATGTTCACGCTGATATTGGTGCATCTTATAGATAAAGATGTGTCTTTCACCAGCCTTTCTATATCACTAAGCATTATCATCCTCTGGCAGAAAGCGATACATAAATTACACTGTAATCGCATAGCAGAGTAAATGCATATGAAACTATTTAAGATAGGAGTCTGGGAAGATGTTGGTGTTGTATTCCATAAGGTGAAAATGCAGGGTCCAGCCCTGCACAAGGAGCAGAATCTCTCATGCCCAGGGAGCAGGGGCTGCTCTTCACAGGTCTTTCAGCAGCAGGCCTTTTAATACCCCAGCCTTGCAAACCCTGCTCTACAGGATAAAGTGATTATCAGGAAGCAAGTTAAAGAAATAATAGAAAATGAATATTTCAAAGGAAGTTGTAGTTCTTTACTCTGGTCAGTAAATGCCATCGGTTTTTAAAAAACATGGAAATTCCCCCCAAAGTCTAGAGTTGAATTGGTTATTAAGAGCAAGTCACAAGAAAAAAGTAAGTAAAAATACGTTTGGCGATTTACATCTTCGCCTATGGGTAGTTTTACATTTTTATTTTCTATTCACAAACATTCTCAGGTGTACACCTGTAAAGATGTTATAGGCACACCTTTGGTAAGGTCTTGTGACATCTCCCATGGGGTTCGATATCTGTGCGCTGAATTTTGTGTAGCCCAGAATTACACAATGGAGAATGAAACCCCCTGACCAAATTCACATTGTTTTTCTTTTCCTCTATGGGGAAACAATTTTCACTGTGGAGAAAGCCCCTTCCCTATAAATTCACCAATGTGCGTTGATCCATTCCCTTCCCATTCTGGAGTAACTTTACAACCATTTCCAGGGTAAGGAAAGGATAGATATGAGTTTAAAAATGGCAAAAGATTTACATGGAGTCATTTCTAGACGTAAACGTATGTTTACAACTGAATTTTCCTTTGTGAACAGGACACACAATGTTTCAACGCATGTTAGACCTGGCATTCTTAGTGTGGTTTCCCCCCTACCTTTTGCCATCAGACCGCCTATTTTTGTTTGCCTTGGCACTCTGCAAACATTACCACTGCTAACCAGTGCTAAATTGCATGTGTTTTATCCCTAAAACATTATAACATTGTCTTATACCCAATTGGAATATTTTATTTACTGATTAGTTCCTAGTACAGCACCACATGTTCCCAGGGCTTGCAAATTAAATACTACTAGTGAGCATGCAGCACTGACTATGCCACCTACTTAAGTATCCCCTTAACTATGGCTCAGGCCTGCCACTGCAGAGCCTGTGTGTGCAGTTTTAACATGCCACCTCAGCATGGCAAAATAAACCTTTTGCAAGGCCCAAACCTTCCTTTTTTAATAAATATAAGTCACCCTAAGGTCAATCAATCAGGGTTTTGTAAAGCAAGCTTCTCACCCATTTAGGTTTCAAGGTGGTGGGGAGGGGGTGCGCCCTAGACAGCCCCAAGGGCAGTGTGCAGTGTATCCAAAAGTTGCACATGTACTTTTAAGTTTTACATGATCTGGTAGTGACAACTCTAAAATTATTTTTTTCACTACTGCATTGCCTATCTCTCCCTTAGGATAACATTGGGGTTGCCTTATTTCATTTTATAAGTGTAATTTCCAAATGGGGAGTTATCATGTATTCATGTTTGGTGTTTCTGGAATCCATATTTAAAATCCTAACTTATGGTAAAGTCAGATTTTAAATTACAATTCTAAAAATCTCACTTTTAGAAAGTTGCCATTTTCTTGCCTTAGCCGTTTGAGGCTAGCAGCCTGTCTCTGGTCACATGACTGAGTGTAGTTGGCAGTTGGGCTTTGTGTATTCCTCCTAGACAGCCAAACACAATTGGAGTTTGGGTGTGTCTAAATGGGCCATCACTGGCAAGATGGGAGGTGGGGCTGGGCCCAGCCTCACTTACACCTGAATAGGCTGTGTCCTGTCTCCACATAAAAGTGCTGCATACCCACTGTAGTTATTCTGGAGCCAGAGCAGGGAAGGCAGGGAATATGTGCACTTCAAAGGCATGCCTCTAGAAGCTTCTACTCACTTCAAAGGTACAACTGTGTATGAAAGAAGGACCTCAGACATTACCACTTCACTACACTTCTGTACCCATGGATACTCTGCCAGGAAGAAGGACTGCTGTTCTGCTGAAAGGACTACCATTTGCTGGACTGCTGTTCTGAGGGAGCTGTTGCCCTGACATGCATGCTGACCTGCTGCGTGCTCCACCTTTTGCCTGGGTGAGAAGGACTGAACCTGCATCTCTTGAACCCAGAGTACATCCAGGGGACTAGTTGGCTGGCCTCCTGATCTTTCACAACAAAACCGAGCATGACCTTGTGTCTGCACCTGGACTCTGCCGTCTGTGAGTCTAACCTGCCAAGTGGTGCCACCTCAGTCCTGGACCCTTGGAAATGGGCCTACAGTGCTTTGCCAGCATATGTGGATCCAGCTGACCTGATGCATCTCCTCTGCAGCGTGCCACAATCCCAAGCAGATCCAACGCATGTCCGCTGCTGTGTGAACTTAACCTAACCCAAATACTTGCATTGGCACCGCAGCACACATCACCTTCAGAACTGCCACTACGTGATGCATCCTTGGAGTATGCCCTCTAATCTCTTGTTGAAAGCAGCTTCAATGACGACACCGGACTCTGTATTGCAGTGCTTCAGAACTGGGACATCATCCTGACTACATGGCACATCCTCGATGCCAGACTTCACATTGCAAGCCCGACAACGTGATCCTCATCATGCAACAGGACCTTGTACCACAGCCTTGCCGGATCTCTGAACAGACACATCACCGCGGCTATGCGATGCATCTTCAACACAGATCCATGCAACGCTCCGCAACCCAGCTTTTAAACTACTTTGTTTGGCTGGCCTAACTGGGTCCCTGTAGCCGGTCCGCATTCCATCACGGTTGGCCTGAACCTGTGACTTTATCCCAATCCGACACAACCAGATATTCATTTTTGGCGATTTGTGTTTTTTGGTGCGATTTTGCCCTAAAACGTTAAAATTCTATATCCCCAGTTCTACTAATTGAATTTTCGTCATTTTGGTCTTGTTTTATTTATTAAATTAATTAAACTCTATTTGTCTAGCCTGTAGGATTATTTTGTTTGGTGTTTTCACAATTTATTATGTTTGAAGTATTGCCCAAATACTTTACACATTTCCTATAAGTTAAGCCTGACTGTTCTATGTCAAACTACCAGGAGGTGAGCACAGGTTAATTTGGGATTTGCTTGTGCCTTACCCTGACTAAGATTGTGGTTGCTGCTCAACCAGGGCTCACACCCCAGTCAGCCAATGGCCCAATTTCTAACAACACAGAGCCTAAAAACACTCAAATTCAATAATTATGGTAAAATGGCAAACATAAATCCTACAAAGCATGACTCATGAACTCAGATATCATGTCACATATGACATAACAAATGACATTGTCAATTATATCACAGAAGACATCAAATAACAAATCGCCAGCAACGTCATCAATGACGTCACTGAAGCCACTATGAGGAATGAGTAGTGGGCCCTCCCAAAGGTTGTGCCCATAATCGTTAGAGCATATTGAGGCATAAGTTAAGTCCAGTAAGCTATAAGGGAATGGATGTTGGCTAGGCACATGAGGGGCCAAAGGTAAAGCCAGAAGGCTCTGGGCCACGAAGAGCTGCCTCAGGCTGGGGATGGTGCACATAGTGTGGCTTACCCGCAGCATGTGTGACCCTTGAGGTACATGTTTGTTCAAATGTAGGTACATAGGAAGGAGCAAACATTCAGCATGTGGGTTCTTACTGACCAACTTATAAAACAATTTATGTGGTAACACTTTCCAGAGTTCTAGGACCTCGTCTATAATTTTACCCATTTTTAAAAAGGGCAATTGGGGAACCAAAGATGCTAACTCCCAGTATCTCTGTTCCTTTACATCTGTCAATACATTTTCTCACTTAGGTATTTGCTTTGATTGCTCTGGGTCGTGGTTCTCCCATATTTCTAACACTTGGTTCAAGTTCACTAGATAATTAGGCTTGTTATTAAATATGCCACAACCTTCTGGAGCTGGGATCTTACCCCTATTTTGAGATTTGTAAAATATGTGCACCTCTATCACAGTTTATGGCAAAGATGTTCAATAATTAAGAAGAAAACTGCTTCCTTATAAAAGTTTCATCCATTCCACCCACCACCTCCTCTTACATCACTCATGAGGAATTGGGCTTTAGGAATTTGGACGTTTGGATCAAATGGGCACCTTTAGCTTTATGGCTCTCAATATGAACAAACCCAGAGGGCTTTTTACAACTTGCCATCATCAAGGACAGCCTGAGACTTGCTGAAGCCTCCAGTATTCCTTGGTTGGTGTACGTCTCAGGAACCTTAAAAAGTATGGGGTTTCCCTATCTTTTTGAAAATCCTTCTTTAATTTGTCTCTAGGACGAGAACATCGTGAAAAACCTAATGTATAGTGAATGGTCGCCTTAAGAGGGAAAAAGCTGAAATGGTAAACCTTACAGTGGAGTCATTTCTCACAATAAGACCTGATGGAGGCATGGCACGGTATCAGAGCTTGATGTTGGGCAAATAGGAAAGGTCTCTCCTGTTTGGATATCAAACTGGGATAATTATCTATCTACTCTGTTGCCCGTTGGGTTTCAAACATGCTTTGTCTTTTCAGACATAGGGCCAGATGTATCAAGGCTTTTGCGACTCGCAAAGGCCGAAATTCGCAGAATTTCGGCCTTTGCGACTCGCAAACGGCCTTTTTGCATTTTTTCTTATGTATTAAAAAATCGCAATTTAAGGAATCGCAATAATTTGCGATTCCTTATTTTGCCATAGCATTTAAGGAATCGCAAATTTTGCGATTCCTTAAATGATATGTATGAAACATTTTAGAATTGCGAATTTGTGTTTAGAAATCGCAATTTACCACCAACTTGTAGTTGGTGGTAATTTACGATTTCGTTTAAAAATTCCCTATTTGGCATTTGTGAGGGTGGCATGAGACACACATAGGGCATGTATGTGTGCCACATGCACACACATGTAGATTTCAGGGGTGCAGCAGGGTGTCTTTGAGACACCCCTGCACCCTTGAAATAATTCTCAAATTGCGATTGGCAAATTGCAAATTCGCAATTTGAGAATTATTGCACTATCATTCCTATGGGCCTCCTGGCCCATAGGAATGCATTGGAAAATATTCTTTATTTGCGAATTCGCAATTTGCAAATTCGCAAATTAAGAATAATAAGGAATCGCAAAAAAATTGCAATTTTGTACATACATACCGTTTTGCGAATTCTAAATAGCGATTCGCAAAAAATCGCTATTTAGGATTCGCAAAAAGGAATCTTGATACATCTGGCCCCTGCTCTTGCTATGGGCAATCCACTTAATCTCTTTTGTCATTTTATATTTTTTTGCCAATTTTATATATCCTTCCCCAAGCAGGTTTATTTTGTGATTTGTAAAAAAAACTAGATTTTTTCCAATGGAACGAGCCTGCCGGCACCTCCAACTACTTCAAAATGAAGAGGTCTGCTTTGGAGTCAGTGCCTTTTTTTAAATCTGTAGTCTTCTCTAGAAAAAACATGCTCTGGTGATTTTATTGCTTTTTATATTATTATATAAATGTAATGTTGTGTATACTGAAGTCTATGAATTGTCTTGCACCTGCTTTTATGTGTGTGCCTCACACGCCTATAAAGTTTTCTGACTGACCGATGTATGCCTTGTGGTCGGAATGCAGATTTGGCACAGGTGGCAGGTCTATTTGTTCTGCAGATGAAGAACTATTTTTCACTAAATATTTCCGGAGGATCATCTGATGATCAGTTTCGTTTATCTGCCTGCCATACTGTGCTGCTGCTGCAGTACTTGGTTATGAGCGAAAGGGGCTATGGGCTCTGCTTTGGCACTAGGCACCATATTGTGCACCAGCAATGGCTGAAAAGATAGCAATGCACCGTATCTCATGAATCTGATGCATTCTTGCCCTTTCAATCAGGGCCAGACTGCCCATAGTGGGCACCGGGCGTTTCCCCAGTGGGCCGCAAGGTTGGGGGCCAGTTTTGGGCCCCTGGGGGGGCGTTTTTGTTACGGGGGTCAGCAATATCGGCCCCCTGTAACAAAACCGGCCCTAACAATCAGATCTGCAGCACCCCCATTCCCCGTCTCCCAGGGGGGACCGGCCAAGCAGTTTGCCATGGCCGGTTTTGGTTCCCAGTCGGGCCCTGCTTTCGATTTAGGGTAGGGCAGCACAGCAAAAACACTTACAGCGGTGTCGTAAACCAAACCATTGTAAATGAGGCCCTGAATCTTTAGAATGAAAAAAGAAGCACTGAGTGTTCTTTTGCATACGGCATGAAAAGAGGTCAGACCCTTCCCAGGACCAAGTATCAGCTAAACAATTTATGGAGGTCCTGCATAATTGAGTTCAAACTGCCTCAGTTATTTTTAAGACATTGTGAGTGAAGATTTCCTAACTCAACCGTGATTTCACTGTTTATGTATTAACCAAGTTTCTTTAAACATTTATATACAGCATTCAATGATTTGAGATTAAGTTTTACATTTTCTTTTTACGGCTAGAAGGGACAACTAATCAGATGTTGATGGAATGTTTTATTTTTGTATTATTATTGCAATTTTTACAGTTTTATTTTGTGTGATGTTGCTAGCACGTGTTCCACTGTCACTGATCTTATTGAACTCATCTATGTACACTGTTACTGTGGATTTCTGCCTCTTTGAAAGATAGTATGATTAAGAGTGGAGACATTCACGAATATGTTGTGGTTTTATCCTTGCATATAAGGAAGCTGTATGCTGGGGCTTGGCTCGTTACAATGTGCATGTGTATTATAAGAATACTTGGTATTCATGTACAATATCAGATCATTGTTGTTGGTATGAAAAACCCCAAGTGTGGTGGGTCTATTTTTATGGTATGATCAGGGAATATATTCTGTGTGTGTGCTGTTGGTAGAAGGACGACAGGTGCATGCTTTTATTTGGGGGATAGCAGTGGCACCTACTGTTGTCTGGAGGATGAAGTCCTATTGTATAAGGAGATGAATATCTCTTGAGCTTACACTAGGGTTGAGTGGACACCTGTATGTATGTATGCGACATAGTGTTGGGTAACATTTCGTCGCCTGTGTTGAAAGGACTCTTCAGAAAGTTAGGAGGTGGTAAAATGTGGTAAAGGGACAGATCTTCCGAGAAGATGCTATTTCTTTTTGATGTTTTCATGTCACTGTGTTTTTGTCCTTTTTTTGTTGTCTTCCCCTGTATTGGTTCGTATTACGTGCTTTTTAAATTATTTGTGGGGAAGGGGCATGTATGAGTCATGTTCTGTGTTGTTTCTGTGTCTCTATCTACTAGTTCGTGATGTTGAAGTGATGTTTCGATTCCGAATTCCCTGAAGGCAGTAAAGTAAAGTTATTGTGAGTTGCCACCAGGTAGATATTAATATATTTTAATTCTCAAGAGCTTAGATTCCAGCTGGAGGTGTTCCCAGCAGGCTGAAAGTATGTCAACAATCATGGCAGAAGGTACACTGAGGTACAGGAGAAAGTTCACTGTGTATTTTTAGTGTACTATCGATGGAAGTGTTGGCTCATGTTTACAAGTTAGTTATTTTTTCTCCTATACGCCGTAGAATTATAACTAGGGGTGGGTGGAATTTGCGTAATTGTGTTACGCAAATCTCTGCGAAACGGTAAAGAATTTCTGCGAACACGCTGAAATTCTGCAAACATGCGGAATTGCTTGTTCCCAATGCTTTTTTCCTGTTTGCAACCGCTGTTTGCCTGCTCGGGGGGAAATATCTCGAGAACATTCATTTTGAGAACGCGAACAAGCAAAAAATGTCGCGAAGTCGCCGAACGCAGAATTTGGGGCAATTTTGCGTCTCAGCATAACGCACAATTACCCAAATTCCGCGAGCGGAACAGAACTTACCGCACAGGCCTAATTATAACTATGATTATAACTTGAATTAGGCCTAACTATAAATACTGCCTCGCACATTATCAACATGGAGGCTGGTCCATTGGGACGGAAAGGCGTGATGGCTG
Source organism: Lissotriton vulgaris (assembly GCF_964263255.1). Classification (NCBI taxonomy): domain Eukaryota; kingdom Metazoa; phylum Chordata; class Amphibia; order Caudata; family Salamandridae; genus Lissotriton; species Lissotriton vulgaris. The sequence goes on from NC_141685.1 coordinate 1,479,365,945, forward strand.
AGGAAAGCTATGTACGCCCTGATCAACGGCTAAAGGTTATAAAAAGAGTTAAGGTGGGCAAAGAAACTTGAGACTCCCACCAGGGCAGATTAATCTCTCATGCCAGACAATTTGCAATGAAACATATTAAAATGCATTTAACTAAGGGGAGAGGTGTGGCATAGTGGCCAGAGCTGCTGACTCCAGAGCGCGGGGCTCACGGTTCCATTTCCAGCGCCGGCAGCAGCTCAGCTCAGCATCTTGTGACTCTGGGCAATAACTCACTTAATCCCTTTGATGTCCCCCCAGCACCTGAATACCCTTAGGGGTGATAAGTTTGCGCTTTACAAATGTGGAATTATTATTTATTGTTATACAGTGCTAAAATCATATATTGTGGTGGTTGATTTCACACTGAAGGCTATTAGTTTACACCACTTTGAGCTTTAAAAATGTTTGCTTTCCAGGAAATACCAGTACATAATTTGTTTTCTACAGGCACACAGCTTTGCTAGTCAGGCATCTTATTATTCACATGCCGTTCACTTACACCAACCCGTTAAATACATCATATATATATATATATTATATGAATAATGCATTCAAAATAATGTTTCATTACATATTTTAGATTTCCAATAACAACCGTCATTAATGTGTACCATTTGTTCATTAAGTGTGATAATTAAAATGCAGAAAGCTTCTTTCACTCTCACTGGAATGTATGGCCTGAAGAAAATATATTCTTATGTCAGCCAAAGCTAAATAACATATTGGTTTAGAAATGATACTACCCAGGTCCTCATTAAAAGTTGGCCATTGCTGGATGTGATCATTATTGAAACAGAGGGGTTCGGAATTTATCCGGAGCAAATATTATCACTCATCATATTGTTGTGAAATAACAAATTGGTTTTGATGGTTACTACACCACAATTTACATGTTTTGGCATTATTCCGGGCATTCCTCTATGCCCCTCATATAAAACTCAAAATTCCGATACGCGCAGCAACAGGAGTTATAGCACATATCGGATTTTATAGGCCCGCACATAGTGTGGCCCCTAGTGTTGTCATAATACTAAACATTTACACATACACATTTTGCATTTAATTTGCATGTCGCAATTTATATGTCAAAAAAATATTTCAATATTTTACAAAGACTGATAGGAAAAAAAGGTGTCTGATTAACCCAGCTGCTGGTCTGGCAGAGGAAACACCTCAACTGCAGCAGCAGCGAAAGATCCATTCATTTAAAAATGTGTAGCAGTGTGCTTAATTTGTAAAATATTCCAGGTGCTCCAATTTTTGTGGGAGGCCACCCACTTAGCACGGCTCCACCCACTGGCTCCACCCACCAGGATGCCTGAACCCGAACCCCGAACATTGGCATTTATGTAAAACACCTAGATCACCCTACATGGATTGCACATGCTTCATTACTTTCTTTTTAGTATTCTGTCAATGATGCACTTTCTAGAAAGTACAGCATGTTTGCCAAATACCACACATCAGCGGTGTGCACGTATGTGAATGTGTATAACCCGATTATTGAACAACTCAACTCTACACGCAAAAAGGGATTTTGAGTATGCCGCACCTCTCTACTGGCCTTAGGCCCACCCGTCTCAGTTATATGATGGATGCAGAGCTGTTAGCTCTTGTGGTGTGCACTACCACCGCCCTCTTCCTGTATGTGAATGTGTGTGTGCGTAATCACAGAGAAACAGAATTTAATCGTAGTGCAGTGGCGAGTGTGATTCATGCATAGAGCTACGAAACCCTAGCCAGCCTGCAACTAATTAGAATGTCAATATGCAAGTCATTTTAAAATAGGGGCAATGGGTTAGGGACCTTCCGTTTTATAGGTTTTCAGCAATTTCAAGATCTATTTAGAACGTCTCATTGCTCAAAAGGGTGTAATGTTTGATATTTACCATTTTTTATTTACTTCATTGCTTGGTTTTACTTGCAAGAAAATGTGACTCTCAGTGTCACACATTTGCCGGTTTAATGTCACTCAGAGGTACATTGAAACCACCATTGGAATGTCACCCATTGCAATCTGAAAACTTGGCTGCTATTGTAAAGTTTAACATATTGATGATGCCAACTTATACCATAAAGGCCTTACTTTTAACACAGGAGATCTTTTACCAGAAGGACATTAACCACACTGTCCTCGGCCCTGCGGCATTTTCAACAGACTGACTTTTTCCACCCTCACAAGACTTTCAGCCCTTTGGCCTGTTCACGTACAGGCTTCTCCTCTCACAGAGGCCGGACTTTTACTGCAAACTTTTTTTTTTGCCCACAGAGGCCTAGGCCACCTTCCTTCAAGCCTCTTCCTGAGGTCAGGTCATCTTTTTAGGGCTCCTCCACCGATTGAAAAGAAGCAAGACTGATGGAGCCCCTCACAGAGAGAGAGAGAGCCCTTCCCTACGCCGCCCGCCCCAGCACTGCACCACCCATAGTCTTCCCTCTTCATCTCCTGGCTTCCCTGATTCCTTATACTTTACACCTCTCTGGTATGTTCTCCCTTTTCTCTCTCGGGATCCTTCGCTACTGAGCTCCCTCAGCCTTTCCCTCTCTGGCGGCCCTGTGGTGGGAATGTGCGCAGTTTGGGTGGATCTGTGAGAGAAGTGAAGTTCCTGACTCCTGAGAGACTTCCTGGTACAACAACGCCCTCCCTGGCGCTACACTATCTGCTACAGCGCTTCACAGGGCATATAGTGCTTTGAGGCTGGTCTTTCAGAAACAACAGGTGTAATGATGCCATGCCGCTCCTCAAGGTGCATATAGTGCTTTGTTTCCGGTCTTTCTGATGTACAGTAACACTTCAAACAGACTTTTGCCTAGTGGCACCCTACAGCACCATGACAGTAATACTTGTCATCTTACCTTTGACCTGCAGCTTTGGTGGCACTGGCAGGAGCAGACCGTTGGGGGAAACAACACTCACAATGCAACTTTTACAACGCACTACCTTTACAACAAAACTTTTACAACGCAACATCCATACAACGCATACCATCACAACGCAACCATTACAACACATGTCACTACAACGCATACCACTACAACGCATGTCATTACAACGCAGTCATTACAACGCATACCATTACAACGCATACCTACACTATCCAACACTTACTCTACTGTTGCCCCCCCTGGAGTTAGAATAGTAATTTTTACCCCTACACTATCCAACACTTACCATACATGCAATGTAATGGTATGCGTTGTAATGGTATGCGTTGTAAATGTAGTATGCATTGTAGTGGAATGCGTTGTAGAGGTAGTTTCAAAGAATTCGTTGTAATGGCATGCATTGTAATGGAATGCGTTGTAATGGATGTTGCAGTGTAAAAAATGCGTTGTAAAGGTATGCGTTGTAAAAGTATGCGTTGTAACGACATACATCCGACCGCTGGTGCTGGCAAATAGGTCCTATATATATTCCTACCACATGACGCACGTGCAGTTTACTCTGCGCATGTTTTGACACAATACAGTCTGAGACGAACATGAATTGTGGAGACCCAGACTGCCTAAACCCAGTTCATGCCAACCATTAGCCATCCCCATCCTCAGCCATAATTAACCAATGGGAGCCACATGCTCTTTGAAATGCTGGCGTACACTACTGACGTCACTAACATGATGCAGTCATCATGCCTGGACCTGGGTGGGCCATTTTCTGGACATACCAGGTAGACATGTATTGGAACCGAAGGAGTTCAGGACTGGTAAGTATATTAGTGCATTTAATTTCTATAATTACTGGGACCATCGTACAGGGGAGAAAATCGATTGCTGTCAAATAATTGCTGGTGCTAAGCACGGGAAACCACCGGCACAAATTAAGCACTGAGCAAAGTGTTTCCATTTTGCCCTAAGATGGCTACCAGTGGAATGGTAAGAGCTACCCCGGGCAAGCTGTGGGTGAACACGGGGGAACAATTATGTCTCAGTTCATGCATAGGATCAGGATATTAGGAATGCATCTCTAAGTGGAAGGTGCATTTCTAGTGCTTGCAGAAGAGTCAACATCGCATGGCCATCGATATTCAATGCAACCCCTCATACATTGGAAGGTGAACCCAGAAGAAGGCAGATTTGATGCACAGTGGGTAATTAGCTCCCAGTCTTGATGTTGTCTTTTGACTTATGTTCTGTGATAACCATTGTCCAAATCCAGCTCTCAAAGAAGAAAAAGCCTAAAACTGGAAGCAAATAGAAACATGGAGAGCAGGCTAGCTCAGTACTCGGTCATACAAAGTAGAAAATTCCCGTGCTGCAATATAATCCACAAGAAAGAGTCGCACTCCAGGATCACTTTTAAGGGTCAAAGTGTATTTTCAAAGGCTACGCGTTTCGACCGCAACAGCCTAACATTCATGATTCGATCGGTGAATGTTAGGCTTGTGAAGAAGACAGTTGCGGTCGAAACGCGTTGCCTTTGAAAATACACTTTGACCCTTAAAAGTATGTATATATAATTTGACTAGTGAAAATATCACAACTTCTTTGCTTTGATCCAGCATAGATCTGTTTGTTGCACTAAGTATGCATAAATGTATGTGTGCATGTTTGTCTGCGTTTGCATGAAGGAACCTGTGACTGACTGTATGATTCATAATTTAACAAAAGATTTTGTGGAAACTATTCGGACCTGTATTCTAATCTCAAAAATATCAGCCTAGTCTGTAGTTGTGTTGTCTAGTTTAGCAATATCATATGAAGCACATCTGCCTGCTTTTATAGATTGAACAGAGTACAGGGAAGGCTTCGGATTGGAGGCTGATTTCATTTTGGCATTGTACCTAGACATGGGGATGTGTTTGTGCGCGTGTTTTATATGCATGTCTACATATGATATTGTGCTATAGCTGCTCTGAAATAATGTAGGCAAGGAAAGAGGGGCAATTACATTTCTAAATTTTTATAACATTTCTATAACTTAGTAACGATTTACTTTTAATCATAGTGCACCTTTAAACCATGTTCCTAAAACATGAAATCATCGGTAGCCTAATTATAGATCAGTAAAATAGGAATTATATAAAATATTTAAAAAATACATCTAAATCTTTACTTTAGTCCCCAGTGTGTTACCATAAAAAACAAGATGTTCCTTTGAAAATAATCTGAAATGGAGTCGTTCTTTTTAGAGATACCTATATACCATACTGAGGTATGCATATAATTATTTCAGCAGTGTTTTTCTGTAAGACTCAGGTACTACTTCTGACATCAAAGGCCACAGAGGCAGCCTACTAGTAAAAGTGACATTGATTAATGGATTGGTTGACAACATTTATTATAGCGCACATTACTTGACTGATTCTCTTGGCACTACGTTTCAAGGTATAGGTCTTTATTGTAAAATAATGCGTAGGAAGCAACACTGGCAAAGCCAATTTGCCTGGTCTTAACGAGCCGGTGAGGTGGTTATTTTATACATTTTTACTGAAACACGTACCATAAAAAAAAAAGATGAAAAAAAGAAAAAAGTTACTGTTTTGCAGGTCCTTTCACATTTTGTCACAGATACTATTTAGGAAAACTTGGAGAACCATGATGTATGTCTCAGATCTAGATAAATGATTGTTCCAAAGAGTAAGGGCCTTATTTAGAGTTTGACGGACGGGATACTTACTCGCGTGGTGGATTTCCTTCCCACCATATTACATATAGAAATGTTGATGAGTAACAGTGATTTACGGGGACGTTTTTCATCGTGGTGTTCTGAGCTATATTAAATAGACAACGCAAACTAAGTTTGTGTTGTCTATGATGTCACTCAAAATTCCGAGGTGAAAAACAGCCCCTACCCATCTATAATTTTATGTTATGTATGGCCCCTAAAACCATCTGCTTTCAGCTGCTGTGCGGTGGCAGAGGACTAAATAGGGAGCCACACATAACAAGGTCTCTCTTACCTGCTCAAAAGAAATACAGACCCAACCTGCTCCCTCAACTTCCCAGCCATATATTCCCCATGCTGCAGCTGTACTTTCAGTAAAAGCAGACATGCACCGCTCTGCTGTCAGCACCTCAGACAGCCCTGTCAGCCTGGCCTGGAAGACCCTTATGATGTAGTAACAGTGAGAATCAAGTTTATTAACACCATCGCTGCTGATGGTTTTCCCCTCCTGTGCTGGGTCCCGAGTTATTCCCATTGTTCATGACGAGCTCAGCTCGTCATGAGTGTACGAGAGGTGTACCTCATGACGAGCTGAGCTCGTCATGAGCATCGAAGGGGTTAACAACTGTTGCTTCACCAAAGCAAGTGAGTTTCCAAATCAAGAATCTGGTGTAAACTGTAGAGGCTTCCCATGGAAGCCATGCATAACAACTGCAGTAGAACCTATGGCACGTCAGATGGGATAGTCCTCACACTATGATGAAGTATCCCATCTGCCATACTCTAAATAATGTTTGTTATAAACAAGGGAACCCGCAGGGTAGGAAGGACCTTCGGTATCAACTAGTTATGAAAAATAATTGGTCCTTCAAACAATTATAAGCAAGAAAACAATGAATATAGACCAGAATCAGTGCTATATTGAGTTACGATGTCCAGCCGGACATTTAATTTTATAATTTCAAAAGTGATCCAAAGGTTATGGACGTGTATTGTACAAACTAATGGTATTCTAGACGATAAGAACCCATTTCAGATGCAGAACCAGCGATTCTGCTCATTCCGGCTTGCAAGTTCTAACGGCATCTCTTGGGATTGGCAAGCTGCCGCGTTCTCTTGTTCGGCTAGTTGCCTCCATGGACACCCTACTAATTTTACCATTGGCGCTGCAATTTCACCATTGTTTGGTCACCACGCTACATCTGACATGGGTTCTTATCGTTTAGAATACCGTTAGTTTGTACAGTACACGTCCATAATCTGTGGACCCCCTTGTATTCCGCCCTGCACTCGCCATCCTGGCAGTGTAAATTCAGGCTTGCTAAAACTCTCATCCTGATGATGATCTATGTATCTAGTGATAGATCGAAACGTCGTCAACTTTTTAAACAGCATGCATGTTAAACTCATGTGTTAAAGCAAAGTGCATTACTGTTTGTTTCTGAAAAAGCTTGCCCCCACTATTTTGGATTGCTGATAAGCTCTTTTGTTTTGCCTGAAAAAATGTTTGTATATTTGTGATTTTCTTTATGTTTTGTTCTCGGAGGATACAGGACTGTGTCCCACTCAATTACGCTTTGATTGATAACAAATAATCACTTTTGAAATTATAAAATTAAATGTCCGGCTGGACATCGTAACTCAATATAGCTCTGATTCTGGTCTATATTCATTGTTTTCTTACTTATAATTGTTTGAAGGACAAATTGTTTTTCATAAATACTCTAAATAAGGCCCTAAATTTAAAGTGCCAGCTCAGTGCATTAAGTGCTGATTCTATCCATAGGCACCCCACTCAGTCGTGCTTCAATGTACTGGAAAGGCAACTCTAAAAGAAGATTTATTCAAGGGGGAAATTTCTTCTTTTATTTTTTTTTAGAGTTTTATATAGCGCAAATTAGATCTAAGACATCTGGTATCAGACCACTTTACATAAGCACCAGTTTCGTTACACAAGGACACATTCATTCTTATGTTGCTTGATTCGATGTGATAGGGAGGCTAGGCCACACTGTCCTTCTTGTACTTGATTGTGAAGCTATTCAGGCTATCATCTGCTCTGCAGGGCAATCTGCTGCTGTATGGCTGGTGTCAGTGTGGTGCATGCAGGACTGCATCTGGCAGGTGGACATCTTGGCCTTAACTTCTTAAACCAACTCTAATGTAGCAACATTTACCGAAGGATAAGCCCACCACATATGCTGTTTTAACGCTACTCCTCACTGGTGTTTTTCTCAGTTCACGTTCTATGTTACCTCAGCAGGGATATCATTACTTTATCCAGGAAATTGACATTTCTCCTAAAATGAGCATCCAGTTCTGTAAACCATTAATTCTTTTAGGCATTCTCTATTATCTGTGCTAGATATACGTTGGCCTAGGATTACTTTGAAGGTTCTTTAGCTTAATACATGTTGTTATTTTGACTATATATATTTATCCACAACATCCTGTATTGTAAGAGACTACTACTTTGATGTTTTTTCCTTGCACCATACAATGTTGTATTACCTTTTTATCTGACAGTGTTCCATCAGTCTACAAATCAAACGGGGATAGATCTTTGGAGATTAAATTCTCTAGATGCTATTTGCTATACAGGTATGATTTCTTTTTGTGTTGAATAAAAATGAAAATAAATCAGCATAAGAGTTAGAAACAGAGAAAAAAAGCAGAGAATAAAATAGAGAAAGACTGCGAAGAAGTGTATATTGACTGGAAGCGTTTCCAGCAAGTTACTATGGGGAAGTGCTGCTTCAATCATGTGGTTGTTCTTTTATTCCCACCTGTATTTATAATCTTTCGGATTACTGTGTGTGGTTGTCTGAAATCAATTCACTAATCCTCGTTATAAAGAGCTCAGCTCTTCTCCTAATTGATTTTATTAACATAGAAACAAGAGCACACTAGATGAAATTTGGTTTCCTGCTGTGCCATCCTCCTGTTGTCCTTTTAATGCACTTGCGTGGATGAGCGCTCTTCTTGTACCAAACAATTTTACGTACAATTATTCAATTTTCATATCATGAGATCCTCTTTGCCTTTCCCTCTGTCCATGTTCCTCTTCTTTTAACCTTCACCATCCTTCTCCATTCCAGTATTTGTTGCTTTCTTTGTCCACTGTTCTCAGTGCTCCATCTACCATGTTACTGCTCTGAACTGCTATCATCCTGTAGTCCTTTTTTGTACTTCTTCAATGTTTCTCTTTCTATCCTCCACATGGGAAACATCCTTTACAACAAATCTTTTACAACGCAGTGCTATTACAAAGCAGGTTTTACAACGAAAACCATTACAGCGCATTGCGCTGGGGGGCGCTCTAGGATACGGAATAGATTTAATTTACTATCCAACACCTTCCCTAGTGTCCACGGGGACTGGAGTTGGAATAGTAAATTAAACTATTCACTATCCAGCACCCCAAAGCGCTATGCGTTGTAAAGTTTTGCGTTGTAAAACTGGCGTTGTAACAGCATGCGTGGTAAAAGCATGCATTGTAACGTCATACATCCCTCCACATCATAGCTTTTACCTACCATGGTCCATCTGAGTGCGCATTCTGCTATTTTGGACATGGCAATGTCTGAGTAGAGAAGAAGGTCTGGGACAGAAACAGACTAATTTGCATGTAGCCAGGTTCTGAGCTAGGATGGTGCAGTGAGCTAAAAAACGGTGATGGATCAAGCCCTGATCTCTTGACTGGGTAAGAGTATTCTGCATCATTCAGAAACTCTGTCCATCACCACCCCTTTTCCAAAATCGATTTTGTCCACACTAAGTGTGGGAGGGTATACTCAGACGTGAGTCCCTTGCTCATTGCACCATCAGGATTCAAGCAAGCCGGGCCGACGACGGCTGAAATGCCAGAAACCGGTCCCCGGAAGCTTGTTTCCTTCCCAGTATAAGAATTGGCTTGGTAGTTTGGTTTGCCCTGTTCCCATCATGCACTGGGACAGGAACAGACTAATTTGCATGTAGTCAGGTTCTGAGCTGGGATGGTGCAGTGAGCTAAAAAAAAAGGGTGATGGATCAAGCCCTGATCTCTTGACTGGGTAAGAGTATTCTGCATCATTCAGAAACTCTGTCCATCACCACCCCTTTTCCAAAATCGATTTTGTCCACACTAAGTGTGGGAGGGTATACTCAGACGTGAGTCCCTTGCTCATTGCACTATCAGGATTCAAGCAAGCCGGGCCGACGACGGCTGAAATGCCAGAAACCGGTCCCCGGAAGCTTGTTTCCTTCCCAGTATAAGAATTGGCTTGGTAGTTTGGTTTGCCCTGTTCCCATCATGCACTGGGACAGGAACAGACTAATTTGCATGTAGCCAGGTTCTGAGCTGGGATGGTGCAGTGAGCTAAAAAACGGTGATGGATCAAGCCCTGATCTCTTGACTGGGTAAGAGTATTCTGCATCATTCAGAAACTCTGTCCATCACCACCCCTTTTCCAAAATCGATTTTGTCCACACTAAGTGTGGGAGGGTATACTCAGACGTGAGTCCCTTGCTCATTGCACCATCAGGATTCAAGCAAGCCGGGCCGACGACGGCTGAAATGCCAGAAACCGGTCCCCAGAAGCTTGTTTCCTTCCCAGTATAAGAATTGGCTTGGTAGTTTGGTTTGCCCTGTTCCCATCATGCACTGGGACAGGAACAGACTAATTTGCATGTAGCCAGGTTCTGAGCTGGGATGGTGCAGTGAGCTAAAAAACGGTGATGGATCAAGCCCTGATCTCTTGACTTGGTAAGAGTATTCTGCATCATTCAGAAACTCTGTCCATCACCACCCCTTTTCCAAAATCGATTTTGTCCACACTAAGTGTGGGAGGGTATACTCAGACGTGAGTCCCTTGCTCATTGCACCATCAGGATTCAAGCAAGCCGGGCCGACGACGGCTGAAATGCCAGAAACCGGTCCCCGGAAGCTTGTTTCCTTCCCAGTATAAGAATTGGCTTGGTAGTTTGGTTTGCCCTGTTCCCATCATGCACTGGGACAGGAACAGACTAATTTGCATGTAGCCAGGTTCTGAGCTGGGATGGTGCATTGAGCTAAAAAACGGTGATGGATCAAGCCCTGATCTCTTGACTGGGTAAGAGTATTCTGCATCATTTAGAAACTCTGTCCATCACCACCCCTTTTCCAAAATCGATTTTGTCCACACTAAGTGTGGGAGGGTATACTCAGACGTGAGTCCCTTGCTCATTGCACCATCAGGATTCAAGCAAGCCGGGCCGACGGCGGCTGAAATGCCAGAAACCGGTCCCCGGAAGCTTGTTTCCTTCCCAGTATAAGAATTGGCTTGGTAGTTTGGTTTGCCCTGTTCCCATCATGCACTGGGACAGGAACAGACTAATTTGCATGTAGCCAGGTTCTGAGCTGGGATGGTGCATTGAGCTAAAAAACGGTGATGGATCAAGCCCTGATCTCTTGACTGGGTAAGAGTATTCTGCATCATTTAGAAACTCTGTCCATCACCACCCCTTTTCCAAAATAGAGAAGAAGGTCTTACATTATGAATGGCAGTATAACCTAGGTGAAATGCTGATAATACCTTAGCTGATACAGGTAAGTCAACCTAGGGAAACTTAATTATTGAAAGTCCCCATGACACAAAAATGACACACATTAAGCAGTAAGTTTTAGGGAACAGAAGACCAAGCAGTAAAAAGGAAATTGGTCGGATGATGGGTGGTGGTCCAGAAGATCTAGATGTCTGACAGGGGTAAAAGTGCACATCTAGAACTATACGGACATTAAACGACAACTGAAAATCAAAACTCACAAATTGGGAAACTCACACCTGAGACGAGATTTACCCATGGAGAGAGTGTTATGGAGAGCAAAATGGCAATGGATGAACAGAGTCGATTGAGTTATAAGAACGGTGACGCTAGAGACAGAGTGAAGATGCAAGACCTGAGGAAGAAAGGGGTGTGGCCTCTTTTTCTACATGTTCCTGGTAGGAAACCTCAGTAATTGTGATTGCGGTCTGGTGTATACGTTATGAGTGACGTTGCAATCTGTGAGCAACCAATAGCCAGACACAGCTTCTGGGAGGAGGATGGATGGAAGGACAAGGACTCAGAGGCTAAATAGAAATTAAGTAGTAAGAGGGCTTCCCTGGGAATAACATGCTCCTATGAAAGAAATAATGAAGGAAAAGAGAAGACTAAAGTATAAAAGGCAAGTGATGTAAGTCCATCTTGTAACGGCACTAATAATACAGATTTGGAAGGTTAATGTTTACAAATCATTATGTTTACTGATATACAAAACTATTCAATAATAATTGTTCAAATATACAAAATGTACATAGAAACAGAAATCATACATTTTTTGCTGTTCCCATTTGCAACTTACACCTATAGAATGTAATAAGGTAACTCCAATGTTATCCTATGGAAGCGGTAGGCCTTGCAGAAGTGAAAAAAATATTTTAGAGAGTTTTGCTAACTGGACATGTAAAACCTAAAACCACATGTCCTACCTTTTAAATACATAGCATCCTTGTCGCTGGTCTATTCAGGGCCTACATTGGGGGTAACTTAAATGTATTAAAAAGAAAAGTTTGGGCCTGGCAAAAGGTGTACTTTGCACGGTCAAATGGTAGTTTAAAACTGCAAACAGACAGGCTGCAAAGGCAGACCTGAGACATGTTTAAAGTTCTTCTTAAGAGTGTAGCACAGTCGGTGCTGCAGGCTCACAAGTTAGATTTAATTTACAGGCCCTGGAAACAGGTAGTGCCACTTTTCTGGCGACGCACAAGTAAATTAAATGTGCCAATTGCATATAAGCCAATCTAACATGTTATAAGGAGAAAGTGCAAGCGATTTACAGCAGTGGGAAAGTGCAAAGAGTCCTAAGGCCAGCAAAAACAAGGAAGTCTGAAGGCAAAAAGTTAGAGGGAAAATCACGCTAACAATGCCAGGTCTAACAAAAGCATTATGATAAGCAAGGCACATCCATTTCAAATAGGTACAAGAGATGAGGTGAAATGAAAAGCACAACAAATAAAAAACAAATCTGAGTTACACCTTAATATGTACCTCACGGTGAAGTTTAATTTTAGAAGTAGGAGTGCTATGCTAGCACAAGTAGACTATTAATTTTTCACAGCCAAAGTGCCACATGTAATAGGATAATTTACTAAGATCAGGGACAATTTGATCAATAGAGTTTCTGTGTAAAAAATAATGCTCTATCAACTCAAGAAAAGCCGGTATTCAACTGAAAGGGAGTAGATAAAGCTGGCAATTTACCTAATCATCTTCAATTCTACACAAGTGCCACAGGTTCCATATTAAGGATGTATCATTTTCAACATGCCACCCTAATCCACTATCTGTTTACTCACATGAAAAATCACACAAGTCAATGCCTTAATTTCCCTAATTTGCACTCAACAAAAAACTTTTTAATAACATTTCCATGCAGGTTTGAATCTTATCCAGTGTTGTTGTTCTACATTAATACACATATCATCTTATTCCCAATGTCTTCCTATGTGTCAATCATATCCTTCATTTGTGACATGGGGACACCTCCTTGGACCCACCTCACTTCGTTCCATCTCCTTCTGAACTCAGGACTGAATATAGTAACTGAATATTCAGGAGTTACGGGTACCAGGAATTAGGCATTGAAGCCAGGTGGATCCCTTGGAGTGCTTTTGACCAGTTTGCCTGTAATCTCCTATGAGGTATAATCCACCCTTTGTTAACATGATAACATGCAGAGTAATTCCCTGGCGTCCAGTGAGATAATTAATTGAAAATTCCAGAATGGGTGACATGAGTGCATGCTTGGAATGTGTGCATGCCATACGTATAGATATCTAAAAAAGAAAAATATGACCCTACTGATCTAGGCATCTAACAGGGATCTTGCTGGTTCCGATGAATGCCAGGTGACCCATTGGGCAACTGACATTAGCCGAAACATGTACACCATTGACATTTAGATGTAGGAGCACAAATACGCTCCAAATGTATTGCCTCTTTTTTTAATCTACCATGGATGTCTAAATAAAGAAGAATTAGTGTATCACCTTTTCAATGTTTTTAGCCCTTCCAATGGTCACAGGATGAAACTGTGTCTTGGTAAAACCAAAGTGCTCTCTCCAAAAGTGGGGTTAAGGTCATCCGGCAGTAATAGTTTCACCATGTAAGGACTCAATCATGAAGCATGCCAAGGAACTGTATAGGTGAGTCCTTTTAAATCAAAGAATGAGTTTCTTTCTTTTAGGCTGAAACTAGGAATGAAGACACTCTGTTTGGACTGGTAGGCATCCTCTTTATTATAGATGTTTTACCCCCGGGAAAGAAAGGGACTGTTCCCGATATACTTTTCCGCTCCCTTCTTTTTGATACATATACCATAAAAATGTGTGCTGCTTCTTACAAAACTGTAATGCCCAGCATACCCGAAGCACTGTTCTTACAAACAGTTCTGCATGATTCACTTTGCCACATTTGTAGCTGCTCTCTCCAATGTATTCTCCAGTATGACTGGTAATGGTAAATCTTGATCTCAGCTTTTTCTTTCACCCCGCCAGCCTATTGCCACATCCATTTAAACTTGACATTACTAGGCCTAAGTCAATGATGGGTTGTCAGAGGCCAGCACCGCTGACCTCCCTGCAATGGAAATGTGGCCCAGCGGACAACAGATATTTAAAGAGATCAGCTGTTCTCATTTTTTACCAGTGGTTTATGCTCGAAATAAAAAAATGAATCCCAGACTTTCATCGTCGTATGTTCCTGAAGACAGGAGAGTACAGAGAGGGCAGTACCCAATTTGAGCTTAGCCATATGTCTTTACTGTGTTTGACCCTGCAAGTTTTCTTGTGGCTCAGTGAACCAATATATCAACTGCAGGATTCAGTGTTTGATGTTATGGTCATAGGTTCAAATCTGGAGCTGTCTATTCAGAAGACGTAATATACACAAAATGTACCATTGAGCTATTAGAGTAACATTGAGGTCTGATCTATCGTTGTTTTGGTCTGTGTTGGAAATAAGGTTACCAGTGGAGGCGGGGTGAAACCACAATCTCTGTCAGGGTGAAACGCAAGAAAACCCCAAATTAATCTGTGCTCAACCCTCCGGTAGCTGGGAACAAAAGCAGTCAGGCTTAACTTAGATGTAATGTGTAAATTAGTTATGCAGCACTTCAAATAGTAATAAATTGAATACGCAACACACGAAAAATCCCACACTAACTTAGAAAAATGGAGTACAATTTGATAAATGTTTTGAGACCAAAATGAAAAAAAACCTATCAGTAGAACTGGACATATGCAGTTGCAAAGCTGAAAGTAACAACAGTGCCTAAACGCACAAAGCAGCAGGAAAAAGTCACAAGGTCTGGCCGACCAAGATGGAGCATGGGCTGGCTACAGGGACCAAGTTAGATCCGCTGAACAAAAGCACCTTAAATCCTCTTTTGCAGAGTGTCACGAGATCCCGCATCAATGGTGCGTCTTGAACCAGCGGTTCCGAAGCAGGTGTGGGGATGTGATGCAGAGTCATGCATTGTCATTAAGGATACCTTTGACGAGGGGCTTGTGATGCAAAGGCTTGCACAAAGGATGCTTCGCACAGCAGTGGTATAGAGGAGACTGCGGGCTGCTCTGTTAGGTTTGGTGTCAGGGCTGCATCGTGCTGCGGCTGTTCTGATGTGGCTGCGGAGAGAAGTTTTGTGCTGCTTCGGTTCTGCTCATAGAAACACAGCTGGGCCGGCAGAGTACCTTCAGGGCCACTTGCATGGCCCCAGGACTGGGGTTGTACCACTTGGGGCAGGACTCCCAATAGGGTCCAGATATTGGGTTAGATGTAGTTGGGGCCTTTACTGTCCCTGAGGCTGTCATCAGGAGCCCAGCCAACTCGCCCTTTGAGTCACTCTAGGGTGGGGGGGGGGGGGGTCTTGGGTTCAAAGCGCAGGCCCGGTCCTTCACTCAGGCAAGAGGTCAGCAGGCAGTGGGGCAAAAGAGTACCAATCCTTCTTGCAGAGCAGCAACACAGTCCTCATACTCTTCCACACATCCACGGGGATGTACAGTAAATTTGATCTGAGGGTCAAATATTTCTACCTGGTGGCCACTTTGAAGTAGATGGTTCTGGAGGTTTCCACCCTCAGAGGTGCTTGGAATTTCTTGCCTCCCTGCCCTGGAAGAAGATTGTTTGGGATCACAATAAACTAGTTTTAAACCCTTCGTGAGTGTGCTCAGGATGAGCACTTTAGCCAGGGCTTGCTTTAGGGTGGTGCGACTGGTGCCATCCATGCCAGGCACTGACCTCCAGGGGCACTGAGTTTTCAAATATAGATTGGATTCAAAACCACATGCTGCTGAGTTCCTTGCCTTCAGCAATCTTCAGGCAACGATAAAAATGTCAAGATAACATTGATGATTAATAGACCTGCTGGAGAAAGATCAGTTTCATCTAGTAGAAGTTTTGACTCATCAGAAAGTAGCACAGAGGGTTAATATGCATGCTGCAAAGTACTACACCATAAAGATCACAAAAGTTCATTTACTGTAGTTTGTTCAGCAGGTTACAACTTTTGTTAGAGAGATGCTTTGGTTACTTGCAGTTTATAAGTTTCTATCCTATTACAGCACAGATAGCAATTAACTCTCAACAAAGAACTGCTTGCAAAGTGCAAGGTATAGGCATGGCCACTGGAATTATGCAGCAGATGAGGACAAAATTATTCAGCAGGGTGCATAAATTGTTTGGCTAGAAAAAGCAAATTTTGTTTGTTAAAATCTGCAGATTATGTGGCAAATGTAAGTTAGAGTATTAGGATTTTTATCCATATCTTTCAATAGCCTAAGGTTGCTCAAACTGGTTTATTTGTGTACAAATCAATTATTTTGGTAAAGCCAACTCCCAACTACATTGTGACGTTTTAAATTCTGAGTGTTTGGTTTCTCCAGACCAATCACTCAAACTATACTGCCTATCAGTATGCAGCGGCGGCTCCTCCACAATGGCGGAGGAGCATCACCCCACTGCCTGGCTCAGAGGCAGCAAATGAAAAATAAAACGATGTTCTAGCATTTCATTTTTCATTTGCCAGCTCTGAGCCAGGGGTGGGGCGTGGGGCGTGGGAGGCGTGGGAGGAGGAGTGATGTGTACGTTCCCTAAGTAGCCATATGGGTTTGGATGGCCGACTTAGGCCATCCAAAGCACACATGCGCACTTAGCTTTCTCCAGCCCGGCTGCATTGAACAGCCGGCCAGAGAAACCCCCACAGACTCCCAGGCCTGAGCGGAGCATCTTTTCAGCCCGTTCTGTCCAATCACAACGCTGCCCTCCTAGCGAGGCAGCAGCGAGGGGATTGAATGGGAGACTGTCCCAGGTGCTGTCAGGACCAGGAAGAGAAGAGGATGTGCGACGCGGGAGGCGGCCGGCACCCTAATGTACGTTTATTTTTTATTATTATTATTAACAGAAAGGTAACGGAGACTTGAGGGGCGATGTTGGAGGGTGGAGAGAACATGTGGGGCTCCACAAGCCCTGACTTTAGCTCTGGTTAGCGGTGGTAAAGTGGTCAGAGTCGTAATCGTAAAGCCAGCAAAAACGATGTCAGCAAGAACAAGAGACTGGAAGACAAAAAGTTGGAATAAAATCACACCAAGGATGGGCTCGTGTCATCTGAATCATGGCTCGGCTTGTCGACCCATAACATTAATAAATACAGTCGGGTCTTCCGAATGGCCTACTAGTTATTCAGATAATACCCCTTAAACTTTATTGTATCTATATTTCCCGCACGAACGTTTATTGTGGCTCGCTTGAAAACCTGACTGGATTTCACTGCTCGGTGAGCCAACGGCCACAGCCCTCATCTGAATAAAGCAAAGAAAAGACGGTGTTCGTCATTCCTTGAAGCACGTGCCCAGCAGCTGACGTCGAACACAACTCACAAGCATTCTCTTTCTTTTCCTTAGGCATTGAATCGCATCAGACAACATTCTTGCTGAATGTGCATGATTGCAATTAGGGCAAGCCTAGTTCCTGGTTAGTTCAAACGGTGAGAATTGCGCCCAAGCTACTTAATGATCTGTCATTTATGGTGCGCTGACGCCATCCCATGGCTAAAGTCCATATCTTAGATGAATTGTTCATACTCGTGAATTGTTCGATTTTAGGAGGTTCGTGTTGTATAAATAAGAAACTCAATAATGCCTTAGCAGCCAAGAGGATAAAACTGCAAAAATAGACATGTAAAATAATTATTCCTTTCCGGTGAATGTCTGTAATGAATAGAATATATACGAGCATGTATTGCAAAGCGTTTCTTCTCTCTCCATGCTGTTTGTTCACAGAAAGAACATTGTTCTCTAAGGTGATTTAAATGATGCTCACTCACTGTGCAGCCACCGGAAACCCTTCCATCATCATTGCCCATTGTACATGTTCAATAGCAACGCTAATGCACCAAATCCTTCATTCATCTGACACTGATATGCCCAGTGTGTGCCAGATGAAGGGACTGCGTTAGAACCAGGGGACATTCCTGGGATGGTGTAATGAAGGCATCTGCCTAGCACCCAATCAAGTGCAATGCACACGTGTAATCTAGGCGCTATGCCCTTGACTGACTGTGTACAGAAGCATGGACACATTTTGTTCATTTCTCGTGGATTAAATAGTTAACTAAATGCTGCCATGCATTTTTCTTGATGTTGTGACAGCGATTACTGTTATGAGACATATCTGGTTGCAGGACGTCTCCTATCCTGATCTGTTATCTTACAAGTATTTGACAAAATTATGTTTTTGGGTATTTTTATATTCAACAACAAATTCATTATCAATACAAATTATTGTGTTAGCAATGTAGAAATAAATTTGGCATTGATCAACTTACGGTTTCACTTTATGGCACACATCAACGTGAATTGCACTGCACCAGAATTACAGGCATGGATTTTTTTACATTGCCAAATTTGTCAATCGGCACAAAAGGCATTTGGAAAACAGGAACAGCTGGTTTAATTAAACACTGCTGCTGGGGGTACAGCATATAGAAACAGTTCTGAAGACTGACTCAAAGTACAATCGTTTTGAGCATCTCTTTATACATTTCTTGGAGCATCAGAAAACAATTCATACATCCTGTTCTAGTCATGGAGCCATAAATTACTCCCACCTGATGACAAATAAAGGTGGGTCTTAACCTTGTGTGGACACAATGTGGACCAGTGGGTAACCTGTCCAAATGTCTGGCATAGGGAGTGCATGATCACTGCATGTGCTATGTGTGCTGTGTCCTGATTGGCTGAGTGTTCCTAACTTCATGTGGCATCTAACGTTAAGATATCTAAGGCCAATCTACCCAGAACATTTTGGTGTCGCGATCTTTGGTATTAATGTGGGTTTTTCCTGTTCGTATGCTTGTTCCGCTGGTTATGTGCCACTCCACCAGTGATCTGTTAATCAGTTGCCTCAGGCCTAGGTCGCAGGGCCTGCCTGACCACATATTTTTCTGACTCAGATTGATGGAGAGGTAATCTTGGGTGATTTAAACAACAGTGATTCGATTTTGTTTTTTTTGCACACATGTATCATTGCATACATTGACATCAATATTAACAGTCAAGTACCAGTATCAGTTGCCCAGCTTATTAAAACTGCAAGAGAGGTTTGCAGGTCCCCCTTGCAGCACTGGATATGCCCTCACACATGACACTTGCACAAGAGGTGCTTTGGTCAGTATTCATTTGTGGGTAGTGAAGCTCTATGCAAAAGGAACCTTGGCTGCACATCTACCCAGTTCTTGTCACAGAATATTTTCTGGCAGAGCTGCACTAATCTCTTGGGTAGCCTAACAAATGTGATCCTCCCAGGCGAATGGTTGACGTAGCTTTTGGCATTTGGCTAAGATAGGTTCATGGATTAAAACTCAATGTCACATGTTTTAATTCGGAAGTCTGGATTTGTTAACTCTGTTGAGGCCTGTGGTCTACTATTAAGATGCTAAACTCAGGTAATCTGTAAAATGGTACGGTAGTTCCCTCAGTGCAGAACCTACTACTGTGAGCCTAAGCTTTGAGCCAAGCTTGGTACTTATGTAACATCTTTGCTAAGGATTGCTTAGGTAAACTGAGGTGCATGATATATCAAACCCTTCCCTCACTTTCTTCCTTATCAGCCGACTCTAGGTAAACAGCAGCTAGCAGCAGACCGATGCCCCTTTTAAACAAATATTATTAATTATTATTAATTTAAATCTGAGGTTTAGATAATGAAATCAAAGTAATATCTCAAATGTAATCTGACCTGATAAACTTTATTCTGTTGTCAGAAATGTGGTATAATTTTTAGCTTTGTCAATTGTGAGACTTTGAATATTATGTCAAAATCCAACTACATTGGGCTAATTAAATGCACACTGTATTTTAAGTATGTTTCATCCCTTCCAAGCACTTCTGCTAGGAGAAAATTTCAGCTCACAAAGTTTACTGACTTCCTGGTAGCGTTTTTATTTTTAATTGTTTCAAAAAAGTTTTAAAATCTTCTGAATCAGACTGTATTGGTGCACTTTTTACACAGACCAAATTATATACTGTACAATCGCCTAGTGAATCAAGATACATTAAACCAAGTGAGTAAGAGAGTGAGCTAAGAGTACAGTGGGTAACCTGGAATAGTATTGAGAGCAGCTGCTGGAATCCCTTTGAAGTGGGGTGGTCTAGTATAGATGGTCATGCGTGGATGTCAAAGGGACAGGGTGGCCCTCAGGTAACAGATCTCCCAAGTGCAAATTTGGCATTAGAGCAGAAGTCCCTCTGGCACTGTCACTATGCACAGGAACTGCATCACTACATAGTAGAAGTGGGAGTGATGGCTTGTTTGTGTTGTTTGCAGATTGTGTCACAATAGTATGCATTGGAGTAGAATCAACCTCATTGTATTCTTTAATGCAACTGTATGCAGCCCACTAGCAAGCACAGAAGACTGTTCTCCCCCTGATTCTGTGTCCAGTCCTTTGTTGCAGAACTCAAGAAGATTCTTTGACCTGGTCCACAAGGTTATCTGGACCTTTCCTTTCAGTGAAAACTGCTTGCTAGAACTGAGCTGCTCAATAAGATATATTTGAAATACCTGCAAAGATTCAGGACTCAGAAGAAAGTTCTAATCACAGAGAACTCAGAACTTAGCAGACTCACTCCTGAAAATACAATCTTGAAGACATGTTTTTTGGATCAGAAAGACAGATTGTGGCTGTTGGTCTACCCCAAACAATTCTGCTCAGAGGCAGACCCTATTGTGTCTGATCGCTATATATGTGAAAACGTTTGCAAACCATTCCATAACACCTCCATCAGAGATGCAGAATGGACCATGTTACAGAACTGATAGTGCTCAGTCATTTCACATGGTTTGAAACAACCCTGGTGATGACTCCTTCCCGTTTACTGAAACATTTGAGGGCACTGCTGGCCTCTGGCTGACATTTTGGATGGTCAACCACTCTCTAGTAGTTTATTGTTTTCATATTTGACCTGTGTTTTCTAACTGAATTTATTTTGTTGCTATATTTTGACCCCTGAGCATAACCTTATCATTTTGAAGTCTTGCCTAAATTTAGTTTGAAATGTTTGCCCTTCTCATATTACTGCATTAGTTAAACTCTAACACTTTGCCATGGATGTCATTTAGGGATCACCTGTGGTCGCAGCTGCAACTCTTTTGCTTGCTTCCAATGACCCCTTGCACTACAATTGTGACCCCTGGCCTCAGAGGTAGCTAAATCAACCACAGGCGTTTGTCTGCACAGGGGTGTATTGAAGCAGCCCTATGATGAAGCATGTCACAATTTTGTGAGTGAGGGCAATATTTTCACACCGAGCACGTGCCACAACAAATTTCTCACCACTCCCTACTCCTCTATGTGCGTTTGAGTTTGTGGACAAGGCGGCCGGAGTAGAGGGGTTAGCCTCTCACCCCTTCTCTTTGTGTAATACATTACGTAGCAAAATCAGTGCCAGGAACACAGGAGTAGCTCCTCCTTATGGATATTGGTTGGGGCTCCAATCTACTTGCTCTCTGTCAATTATTTATTACACTAATAGTGAGTAATAATATATTATTCACTATTAGTGTAATTTAAAAAATACAGAATAGTACAATTGGCTGGACTATGACCCTCCCTGGAAGCAGAGGTAAATACAAAATGCTTTTAAGTGTGTGTTTGTGCATGCTGGTGAAAATGTGTTTATGTGAACGAGAATGTATATGTGTGATTCTGTCTGTATTTGTATGCAAGTGTGTGTAAGTGAACATAAAGGTCAAATAGCATTTGATGTCAAGAGACAACAAACCCTATGCACACACTAGACAAGTAAAAAAAACGGATACAATGTCCAGATGTAAGAATTCGATAGAGCAGAGAAACCACAGTAATGTTCAGGAATTAATAAGTATCCATGAATGAATAAGTATCAATGAAGAAGTCTTGATCTCCTTGTTTTATTCCAACACAGTATGTGAACAACCAGCCGACACGTGTTTCATCGCATCTTGCGAATCTTCAGGGCTCTATTGGTTGTGTATCGGACTATATGGTCGCTCTTCCGGTGATACTTCCGACCCGGAAGGGCCCAAGACCATCCAAGCTCTATTGAAAAGTGAGGTATAATAGCTTGCAAGCGTAGTGCGCTTGTTATGGGGTACCCGGGGGAAGATGTTGTACTCGGTCACTTTGTATCTGAAAATCCGATGTTACTCAATAATTAGGGATAGTTCCGTAGCCTGTACCGGATTCGGTGTCTTAAAGCGTTCTGTTGTTTCCTTCTTCTCCCTAATTATTGAGTAACATCGGATTTTCAGATACAAAGTGACCGAGTACAACATCTTCCCCCGGGTACCCCATAACAAGCGCACTACGCTTGCAAGCTATTATACCTCACTTTTCAATAGAGCTTGGATGGTCTTGGGCCCTTCCGGGTCGGAAGTATCACCGGAAGAGCGACCATATAGTCCGATACACAACCAATAGAGCCCTGAAGATTCGCAAGATGCGATGAAACACGTGTCGGCTGGTTGTTCACATACTGTGTTGGAATAAAACAAGGAGATCAAGACTTCTTCATTGATACTTATTCATTCATGGATACTTATTAATTCCTGAACATTACTGTGGTTTCTCTGCTCTATCGAATTCTTACATCTGGACATTGTATCCGTTTTTTTTACTTGTCTAGTGTGTGCATAGGGTTTGTTGTCTCTTGTCATTGTGGAGTAGTGAGCTTGCTCGCTTCTCCTTTGAGTGGTTATATGGTTTTCCACTCACCCAGTTGCACCACACTCTACTTTGTTTTTCCATAGTGCTTCCATACTGGCAGAGCGCCCGCTCTCTGACAACCTAAAAGCCATTTCCCTTTCAAGCATTTGATGTCACTTCCACTGCTCCGGGCATCTTGGTGAATTGACGTTTATGCACTTTCTCCAGGCGTCTGTAGGTGAGACAAGGAACGTGTTGATTGAACTGGGGATTACTGCCCCAAACAGCAAAATTTCGCACATCACAGAATTGCTGATTTGAGTGCAAAAATAGCATTCTATGGCAAATAATGATGTATTCAACTAAAGTCAGGTCACTGCATCTGTGACGCCAGAACTGCATCATGCGCCTTACAAAATGACAAGTAACATAAATCTGAAAAGCACAGTAACATTTTCATTGTGGATGCTGGATTCTTCTGGTAGGTGGACGATACATGCAGGATGTGCATCAAATGATGCAAACAAGCTTTTCAAAGAAGTCTCACTTATTAACCCCTTAAACGCTGCCGTCGGCCAACGGTCGTCACGACTGCTACCTCCCCAGTGCTGCGCACGACCGTTGGCCGACGGGCCAGCGCTCGTTATTCGAACGTTCAGCACTGGGTGCTGAACATTCGAAGCAGCTAAGGTGCTAAGTCCCTTCGGAGAAAGGCATTTTCTTCAAGGAATTGAATGGGAAGCATACATGTCATAGTCCTGTGTTGTAACTGTTTTTGGAAAACTGAGGTGGTAATACTCCACCCAAAATTACTGATACCATGTGCTATAGGAAGCTCAGGCTGCAGTATTACTACAGTATGCATTGATTACCACTTGCAGTAGCGGTCCGTCCCCTGCCAAAGTGGCGGAGTGGACCAAAGTAGGGAAGGAGAGGGGAGGAGGCGTTTGGGGATAAAAAAAGAAACATTTAAAAAAATGTACCTTAACGCCACTGCTGTCTCCTGCCGCATTGAGCTCCTCCTGCTTCTGGCCACAGGCTCTCAGACTGCACTGCGGCCAATCCTGATGCTACATGAAAGCAGCTTTAGGATTGGCCTGAGCGCTGGCAACTTTCTCTCCCAGGCAGACTGGGAATCTGTTCCTCCTCCCTCGAGCTCCAGCAATGCAGCTGGGGCTTGAGAGAGCCTCACAGCGCACGAGGGTTTGGCTGGCCTGAGATGGCCTGGCCAACCCTCATGCACAGTGAAGGGAATGCACTACCACTCCCCCACCAGCAGTGTCATCCCCTGGACCCACCCTTAAAGACTCAGAGTCCTGGGAGTGGGCCCATGGGTTTAAAATAAAACGATAATAAAACTTGTTTAAAAACCATTTTATTATCATTTTATTTTAGGGTGGTGCCAGGGGTGGCCAGAGCTCCTCCGACCTAATGGATGGGCCGCCGCTGACCACATGTTTATTCCTCATTCCAAAGTATATTCCCATTGCACATTTTACAAGCTTTTACCAGGCTAAAAATGTGAGTGGTAAGGAACTCAGAAGTGCCTTGTTCCTTCACAACTCCGGAGGCCGTAAACTGCAGTTTAGGACCCTCAGCACTACTATAAGTCCTTAGAGTGTGGGTCATAGTACGAAACAGTGCAGACCTTTAGTCAGTAGCTCTACAGCCCAGTCTATAATTCTTTTTAATTCCAGGTCCTTCCATGATCCATTATATGTATATTGTAATTCAGTTATTTGTCCTGAATCTTACTTTTATATGATCCATTCTGATGTTTGGAATAGAATTTACAAGCATTGTAGAATAAGCTATTTAGATGACATTTCGATTACTATTGGCTAAAACAGCCATAGAGAGATGTTTAACTTGGATATGAGGATGCACTGATTTCTGGTTGTACTGATATCTGTCAAATTCATGTTTCTAATACAGCTCCTACCTTCAGATAAAATATAGTATGTCAGCCTACCATTGGTTCCTAGAGTACAATGGTTACCTGATAAGAAGTGACTCAGAGCGAAACTGGTCTTGTGTTGCTGTTGTTCCAGTTCAGAGTGGGCCTGGTCATTTTTCACATAACCATCCCATTTTCCTTTGCAAATGTTTTTCCTGGCAGAATTTCCGATATTGTGAAAAACAGACCATGCAATACTGTTATACTTGAATTATTAATTGATGTATCTCTCCAACAAATTACTAAGCATCAGAAAAACTCCCCAGGACTTTCTTTTCAAGCCCGATAGTACAGCGTTTGTTATAATCATACACTGGATAGAGGATACATTACCCCATTTCGCTTGCTATTAAAAGAGAAATGTTTTGGTCTCCAGTTACCACTTTTTTGGATGTTTCAGCTCAAACTTCTATTACCATCACCTTTCAATAGAAGAAGTACCTAAACCTCCACGAGCTATATTGTTCAATTGTAATGTTCTTATAGTTTTCCTAATAATTTAATTACATTAATTATCTATCTCTACACTCAACTTTCCACTCTTACCTTTTTTTTATCACCTACTATCTTTCATTTATCATTCCCTTTCCTACATTTCTTTCTCTTTTTATCTCTTGATTCTATCTAATAATTATTACAATTGCAACTTATTCTATTTCAATAATATTATCCAATTTTTCATACAGCCTTTGTTATAACTTCATGTTTATAACTATTGCTATGATTCTGTAATATTTCTAGCTTCTTTATTTAATAAATCTCTTTTAAACTGAGAGCGGGCCTGGCTTGGCAGTTAGAGCTGGACTGTTCCTATGAAAGCATGATTAACCCCTTGGCTGGTGGGGCTATTCCCCTGCTGTGCTGGGGGGCGGGGCGCGCACAGCGCCCCCATGCTTATGACGAGCTCAGCTCATCATGAGTCACGGTGCTTCGGTGCTCATGACAAGCTGAGCTCGTCACAACCATGCCCGTTTAATGGAACTCTCAGCACAGCAGGGGAATTACCCCAGCGTGCGAGTGTTCCACAGGCCATGACGAGCTGAGCTCGTCATGAGCACCGGAGCACCGTGGCTCATGACGAGCTGAGCTCGTCATAGGCATGGGAGGGGTTAAGAATGATTTACATACAGCTGGGACCAAACTGAGGTGGCATAGTGGGCAAAAATCTATGGACTGGAATGCTACCCCAGGCGATTGCCAAGGGTTAGGCTTATGTTATGTTATGTTATGTTATGTTATGTTATGTTATGTTATGTTATGTTATGTTATGTTATGTTATAGATGATTTGTAGTGCGCGCTGATACTTGGGAGTGTCCTGGCGCGTAGGTAGGCCGAGGCTGTAGAAAAAAGAAAGAATGAGGGTGCTGAAGAAGGCTGGTTAAAAAGATGAGTTTTGAGCAGTTTCTTAAAGATGCGAAGGTCCTGAGTCTGGCTTCGGATGTCCGGAAGATCGTTTCAGAGAATGGGGGCTTTGGCCGAAAGAGACTGGCCCCTCAGCCTAATGCGACGGAAGCGATGCACGACCATACGACGATGAGAGGCCGAGCGAAGTGTGCGGCTAGGTGTATAAAAAGCAAAATGCTTCCGAATATAAGAGGGTCCCTGGTCATGCAGTGCCTTATGAGCTAGGGTGAGGACCTTGAACTGAACCCTCTGTGCTAAGGGGAGCCTGTGCAGATCACGCAAATGCGCTCTCACACTAGATCTCTTAGAGATGTTGAATAAGAGCCTGGCCGCTGCAAGCATCCAGTCACATTTTGTGTGCTTGATTAACCGAAGCTTGCCAGCTCTGTGCATTTCCAGTGCCATTGTGATGGTGTCAAGCACAGAAGGCTTCTTAAAAATTTTCATTTTAATTATTTATAGTATTACGATTATGAGATTATGCTTTTTTAATTGTATCTGAATTATTTATAGTACTACGAATATTTGATGGGAATTAGTAAACCAAAGTAAATAATTCGTATTTAATTTATTACAGAACAACGCTGAGAAACCTATTTTATAACCAAGCTTCTTCCCCTGCTTTTATTCAAATGTGTCTATATCTTTTTTGGTAGAGACAAAACACCTCGTTTAGTTTTTAGTCTGAATCTTATAGAATTTAGTAAATTATTTACAAGGGTAGGGGGTGCATTTAGTAATTGTAAATTCTTCTTTATAATGTAACAGTTTAT
This sequence comes from Lissotriton vulgaris, assembly GCF_964263255.1. NCBI lineage: Eukaryota > Metazoa > Chordata > Amphibia > Caudata > Salamandridae > Lissotriton > Lissotriton vulgaris. The sequence goes on from NC_141685.1 coordinate 1,479,392,951, forward strand.
TGCAGCAAATGAATAATACAAAACCTACATCTGGTGCAAACACTAAAATATAGACGTATTCAGACACAAAGCTCAGAAAACGAAAAGTTTCTCGTACTTTTAAGACTGAATAAAAACAACTTAATACATCAGGGTACACATACACTTTATGAAATAATACAACATGGTCTTTTTTGTAAAAACGAAACAGAAAGAAACAACATAACTCAAAACACTTAAGAAAGGGGGAAGAAATAAAAATAAAATGCACATTTGAAAATAACATTAATAAAAATAATTTCGCGACAATTCATTGAATTGGACTGATTCTCCTTCTAATTACCACATCCCAATCTTTTCCTAAAACATCAACTTTTTCTTTCTCGACGTGGAAATTAAATATAATCGCCAATCCTCACATCTTGGTTTCTTTGTACATGTTCCACACCATAACATGCAGTTAGTGTTTGCAGTGCAGGGTGCTGCGGTTTGCCTTATCTGTGTATGTTGGGAGGCTTTCAATGCTTCATTTGAGCCAGTGTTTGGCAGTTTTTTTTGCTAAACTTTTGGGGACCATCACTTATTTTTCTTCATCAGACATTTCAAGAGAGAAAAAGAGCAAAAGAAACAAAAAGCATAAAGAAGGAGGAAGACAAAGATGGAGAAAGGGAGAAATCGTACTGGGAAAGGGGGGGTGGGCGCATGCACAAAAAGTTAATATATACATAAACTAGCAGCCCGCGCCGACGTTGTCCGGGGGCAATGAGGCTTCAGGGCCAACCGCCCGCCTAGGCCCCCGCACGCCCCGGCCCCGGCCCGCCCTGACATTGTCCGTGTCCCGGAGCCACCTCCCGCCCCGGCCCCCTTCTGCCCGACATTTTATGTGTCCCTTTGCCTTACCTGAGCCGCCGCTCCTCCCCACGCTCCTGACTTCACCGCCGCTCGTCACCGCTCCTCCCCGCCAGTCCGCCGCTCCTCTCCGCTCCTCCCCGCCTGTCCGCCGCTCCTCCCCATGCTCATGTCCGCCGCTCCTCCTCCTCATCACGCACATCACGGCCAGCGCTACGTCGCGGCCGGCGCTACTTCCAGGGGACAACTTTTTTTTTTAAGTTATATTTTTTAATTTACATTTAATCTTTATTTTATATAGCCTATGTCCATCTGCACACCCTGACATTTTCAACGATGTATCGGGTGTGTGGATTGGCGCTGTGGTTCCCGAGTTTACCTGGCTCAAAGGTTTGTGTTCTCTCTTTATAATAGTAGTATAGATAAATAAAACTATGCGGGCGAATGCGATGTCCTCCGCTCCGGATCTCCACTGGAACTGAAAGCTGGAGCCTGGAACTCCCTTGACCAATCAGGCCACCGCTCTCGTGCTTGAGAGAAGCACCTTGAATAGAGGGAGCGTCCTCACTCGGCGCTCCACAGTGCCCTTGAGGCCTGCACTGACTGTAATCCAGCTGTTTTAAGACAGCTGTGTTAGAGATGTTTAAAGTGTGCATGTGTGGCTGGCAATCACAAGACGGACCGCCAAAAAGACATAAGTGCATATCCAGCGCACCCTCCTCCCTTCTGCTGTCACTCAGCAGCAATCCGGCCCTCGTCGTGGCGCTTGGCTTGGGACGGGGATGAAAAATAAAAAGGTAATAAATTACCATTTTATTTTTCATGAGGTTTTGGGGGGATTTTAAGTGGGCGACGCTCCTCCGGTCTATTATGGAGCCGCCCCTTGTAAGAAAGCTGCGGCCGGCAAGAGTGAGATAACAGGACAGGCAGTGTCTGGTAGCGGATTGAAGAGGACTGAGATGGATTCAAGACTAGGTTGCCTTGGTGTTCAGCATGCAGCATTTAATAGAACCAGCCACAGGTTTCTGAGTAGAGCTTTGGGCACCAGCACTCATTCTTTAAAAAATTAAGCACAGGAGGTTTCACAGCAGCTCCTTGAGCACAAGAGACGTCAAACATTAAAACACCAACCTCCCCATTTTGAACCATATCAGGAATGACGTTAAGAGAGTGATAGATGATTCAGTACTCCCTGGAAAGATCTGGGGGGTGTTTTCAGTTTTGTGAGTCAATTCTTTAACTAATCAGGCCAGTGTTACATTTCACAGTTCTTTTTGCAAGGAATATGGCCCTTAAGCTACAGGTTGCCCAGTAAGTTCTGAGTAGACACTAATGAATTCATCTGAATTATCAAGGGCGGCCTGCTTAAGTTGACTATGCCCAGAGATGTTAAGCTAGTCATTCCTTCCCAAGAAAAGTTTCACAAATAGAGCCTAATTGTGTATTTTACCATTGACCTTACATGCAGCTCTTTAAGGGCCCTCTGGAAATATTCCAAAAACCCTAGGGTGTGCTAAATAAGTCTTATACTTTACTACAGGTTAAGAAATAGTAGCAAAATTGAGTAGTGTTCAATCAGTTTTCTTAAAACGTATCTAAACAGCTATAGGTATTACAGGCAATTCACACAATCTGGTACACAGTTTGACACCGCCCCCTTCCATATACACGATACGTTTCAAGATTTCATTTTCTTTCTAATTGCCAGTTTACGTCTTCTTTGATTTTGCCAACTCGACCCCCTCAAAGTAGACCTGCTGTCATTTATACTTGCAGATGGCGGGGTGCAAAAAGGAAAGGTGAAGCCAATGCAGTAGGCAGCAGTAATTCCTTCAAGCAGGACTCACATAGCAGACTCATAAACCAGAGCTACCACTCAGATTACAGAGTTGCTCCTGGTTGCGTACTGAAAATAATGCAATAAAATTAGTTATTAATATAGATAAAGTGTGTCCTTGTAAATCATGAAATAACTGTTCCAATAGCAAACGTCTCTGTGCCTCTAATTCAATATGAATTTGTTGAACATAATGAAAATATATTAAGACATTTATTAGTTTTGTCCTAAACATCAGCTTGCCATTTTATGTAAATCAAAAACATTTCTCATAAATACAAGCTTTTTAATTGGATAAATTACATTTTCTGAAATTATATCTTGTACATTTTATTTTAAACTGTAGTTTGGTGGGTTTGAATGCCACTGTTGTGTGGTTGATGTGAGGGGGATTATTTAATGTTTTACTTGTTTATGTATGCTTATATAGCACACTCAACCCTAAGGTATCATTGCACTATACATTAAACAAGCGAAAACATGCTTTAACTTACATTGAACTGGACAGAAGAAAAATATATTTAACAATTGAACAAGCACAAGCCAAAAACCGAGCCTATTTACTCCGGTTAATTCTAGAATAGGTCATGATAAGTCAAGAAATAGGAAAGAGTAGTGGATTTAAGTGGATAGAAGAGGACGTGAGGATGAATCGAGGTAGATGTAGGAATACAAAAAATGGGAGGACAATGGGGAGGACAGGAGCAAATGTTAGGCATAAGTAAGGGAGTGGAAAGTAGTGGAAAAAAGAGGACAATGGAAAGGGAGGAATTCTTTTGAAAGTGTGATAGGAATGCACCTCAGATTTAGGGTTCTCCAGTGATCTGCCCTACTGAAAAGCACCTAAAAAGACACTAAAGGGAGATAGGACATCGTTCCCCAAGCTGTCCAACAAACTACAGCAATGGTGCAAGCACACAGAATTATGGAAGCTAAAGAGGATGGACAAGTGGAGATGGATGTGGCTCTTTGTTGCTTGGGTTGTGGAGCTCAGGTAAGAGTGATCAATAACTGATTTCATATCCGGGTGATGGCAGGCAGTGCTCATTAGCAGCAATTGTTGTGGTACCTCAGTTTCCATCTAAGGGACCGATTACGATGTCGTTCGGAAAGGCTCTGAATGGGATTCAGTGTTGCAGAATCCGATTAGAAACCCTTGTTTCCGAATGAATCTTACACATTTTCCAATGACTAATTATGATGCCTGAAAACCGTTTGGGCAGTGTGAATCGGTTCCAAAAGGCATTCGGACAGCCCGAGTCCTTTGGAGCTGAATCATACAGTTCTATGGACACGGTTTCTGAACGAGAGATTACGATGACCGATTCGGACAGCTGTTCCGATTCGGTCTACCCAACACGAAACAGCTGTCAGAATCTGTCTTTGGGGGCCTGTTGCAGGCCTCCCTTCATCTTGAGTCATCCGATTGGGGCCCGTGGGGGTACCCAAGAGACTCCTCTTCCCAACCATGCACAATGTGGTAGGCACTATGGGGTGCCCGTCGCCAGACTCTGTCTTGTTTTAACAAATGATGATGATTAATTTAAGTAACTTTCAAAAAGGAAAGCTTTTAGTGTTTTACAAAAAATTAACAGGGTTCAGAATGTCAAAACTTCCCTGTGAGTGGATTCCAAACAGATGTTGCAGCTCCTGAAAACGAGTGCGTGGCTCATCACGGTATGTCAAATTTCCTGGTTTTAATTGTCAGATTCTGTACATATCTCAAGTTCAGCTTGCTGTCAGTTCTTTTGAGTGCAGATCTCGAAAAATCTAGTTTGTTGAAAAGTAATGCTTTGCATGTGATACAAGGGATGTACGTTGTTACAACGCATGCTTTTACCACGCATGCCTTTACAACGCAGGTTTTTCAATGCAAGTCGTTAAAATGACTTGCGTTGGGGGGTGCTGGATAGTGAATAGTTTAATTTACTATTCCAACTCCAGTACCCGTGGATAGTAGGTAAGGTGTTGAATAGTAAATTAAACTATTACCTATCCTACAGCGCCCCCCAGCGTAATTTGTTGTAATGACTTGCGTTGAAAAACATGCGTTGTAAAGGCACTGTGTGGTAAAAGTTGCGTCGTAAAGGATGTTTCCCGATACAAGCCAGAATAAATTGTATTCTTGCTTTAAAGGACAACCAGTGTAGGTTTTTGAGGACTGCCGTTTCAGGCCTGTGTATTTTTGGTTTGTGATTACAGTCTGGCAGCCAGGTCCATGACAGCTTTGATTAGGGCCAAGAGTTGGGCAGGTACACCAGCTAGGACGGAGTTGCCATGGCCCGCTTTGGATAAGACCACAGACTGTACCATCTGTCAAAGGTCATTGAGGAGAAGGAATGGTAAAATCTTTTTGATAGCTAATAGAATGGCTCAGGCTTAGGACCACACACACTCTACATGGCAGGCCATGGTAAGAAGTGAATTAATCCATATTATGCCCAGCAGCCTAGCATCCTTTGTATATCGAGGATTGAATGCATTGTTGCTAAATACTTAGAGCCGTTCATCAGAGACTTTTGATTTGTGTTGTCATTTGAAGAAGAGATATTACATTTCCTCAAGATTTAGGTTCCGTCGTGAATCTTCTGCATGCATGACTTTAGTTTAGCATTGTCTTAAGTTCATAATACCCTCAAGTAGATCTGGGCATCATCTGCATACTGATGAAATGGCCAGATCTAATCTTTCTATGCAGATACTCAGCTGATCAATGTAAAGATTTAACTGTCCTGGCACTGGAATGTAATCTTGCGTGACCACACTTTTGATGGGCAGAGCCTGGACTGATTCTTAAGACTTGGTTTTTGTTGTTTAGGAAAGAGCTCAACCATTTGAGGGCCTAACCTCTGATTCCCATGTGAGCATCCCAGAAATACAGAAGACTCTTGTGATCATTTACGCCTAAAGTGCCCAATACATCCAGAAGGGCAAGAATACATGCTGATCTGTCTCTAGGAATACAGTAGTCTTCGGATTAAAGATTTAGGACTATATCCACTCCGAAAGCCTGACTAGTAAGGGACAAATAGGCTATGATCTTGAATGTGATTGTTTAATTGCATGGCAGCACCTTTCTCTACAGCCTGGCACAGCCAGGAGAGGTTGGGCACAGGTCGACAGTTGTTAAGGCTTTCAGGGTTAGCTTGAGGTTTTGAATCATTGGAGTCAATGCCTTAGATTTTAAAGAGTATGTAAAGATGCCTTCTCTTAAGGTTGAATTAATTAGTCAGCACTACAGGTTGGAGAATACAGAGAAGTCCTATTTGATGATGATTGAATGTATTAGATAATCATGATAGGAGGTAGGTTTTAGTTGTTGGATTATGCAGAATAAATCTATTTATGATTAGGGTGATGGTGGGGTGTGTTGGTGGTGTCACCAGACCAATCCAGTGTAATATGGAAGAATGCATTTGCTTTTATTTTATTTTTCCTGAACACAACATTTCCTTTACAGTATCCCTGTTTTACAACCACATACTTTAAGTAATGCTCATCACTTAATCTCAGGTTGGTAATGGAGTGCAAGAATCAACAACTACAACAAGAAATACAAGAATGATGCATGTAAGCTCAAAACCAAGTTCAGAAAATGAAAAATGTATTACTACGTACGCCTTAAAATGTAGAGGGAAATCTGTCTGCCGGGTAACACCAGATGAAACTGTCACTTAATCCTCCGTTTCAATCAATACCACAAAAGGGGTCATAAACTCTCTTCTAGCCTGTATATTAGCAAAGTTAATATCATCAACAGTTTCATCATGGGCAACCTAATTAATTACTCATATTCACTTTTTTGTACCCAAAGACCAAGGTGGTCAATACCACTTTATGTACTGCTAGATACACATGTAAAACTAGATCTTTTATAATTAGCTATGTCCATAAGGCCTACAATACTAGGGTTATTTTACTAGGGTCAAGTTATGCTATTGTGAAGCTGCATCAATCAGGTTTAACTAGCTGCTCTCCCTCAGCCCCTGCTATCACCTTCTCAAAAGGTATGCAACATGGAAGTCACTCTTTGGTACCACTAGATTTTGCCAATAGCATATTTCATTAACTCCAAAACCTGCCAACCCATCTCTATCTGATATCTGTCATTAACTACAAAACATGCCAACCCATCTCTATCTGATATCTGTCATTAACTCCAAAACCTGCCAACCCATTTCTATCTGATATCTGTCATTAACTCCAAAACCTGTCAACTCACCTCTATCTGATTGGCACCAGTGTGCATCAGAATAATTTTGTTCTTGTAATATCTATCTACCTTGTACTTCTATCGACATTGACGGAAGAAAAACAACCACCATACATCCCGCACGATGACTCCCAACTTGATCCAAGGCTTGCAAACAGTCGCAGCAGTCAACTCTGTAATCTAGTTGTTTTTAAACAGCAGGTATTCTGCTGGGTGCCAGTTTTCACTTCGTAAACAGTTAGTATTGTTCTTCTATTTGCTTTAAATCCCCTTCTCATAAGTGGATGCACACAAAGGACATAGCTTAATACAGAAAACACACTGCAACAAAGATTTTTGCAGACAATGGCAAATACTAACTAATATAAAGCCATGAACATTGCAACCTGTAACCTCAAAGAGGTGTTTACTGGTAGCTACTACTGCGTAGACTTTAAGGAAATATAGACAATGTAGCTTGACAATACATAGTAGAAAAACTTCAGTTTGTGAATGTTATGCTTCCTAATATGTTATCATTTCAGTGCAGTTTATGCTCTTTATATTTTCCTCCAAGAGCTGTTTTTGACAGCGAGGATGGTCTTGAACATGCTGAAGCCCCATTTCCCAAATACAGCAACATTATCTCGAGGCTCAGCCATTTAATGCATTTAATGCTGTAAATTTGCCGGCAATGACCTGAACTCCACAAGGTTAATTACATATCAGCGATCAAATAAGCGTTCAAAACAACTTAAATTGGTGAGATGAGGTACTTGTGGATTCAGTTCAAAGAGACTGTGCTTTTTGTTAGTGACAGAAACAATATAGGAAATGCAAATGGGCGCTAAGTGTATTCAAGGATGTCTAACGGTGACCTTCAGTCATAGCAAAATATGCTGCAGAATCACATGAGGGCAAGGGGGATGTTGTGAATTGCTGAATTAATATAATAATACCATGATGCCCTTAAAAAACTCTCTGCTAAACCTAATAACCAAATGCCAAATATTTTACAATAGAAGAATAATCCACTTATTCATATATTAGCTGCCTCAATAAGTAGTATCTCCCCTGACATTATTAGTGTTCCAGACAGTTTTTCCAACTGCAATTTAGGCTGTAGGCGATTATTTATTACCACCGGCAGCTGGAATTGCCACTCAGAAACTACCACTGGTCGTATCACTTATCAGCAGGCACTAGAGCACACACACACACACATGCATATACACATGAACTCCCCCTTCTCTCCATCTACCTCTCTATCTTCCTGTCTATCCACCCGACCATCTATCTTTCTCACACACTAGTGGAGCAAATATGCTGGAGCAACAATGGTAAACTAAATATTTAACAGATATATTCTCTTTTCAGCGGAAATGTTGGGGCTTCTGCAGTAGAAAGGCCTCCTCCATCATTGCCTTATTATTTATTGACTGCGCATAAAAATGCATCACAGCTGGGAAATTAATTCTTGTTTTTACTTATTAAAACATTAGATCGGATGTTATCCTATTTAGATTGATGGCTTCCAAAAGGTTCAGCCAGAGACTTTTGTTTAATCGAGAATTCCAGTAAGGGTTCAAGTACCACCATCAGTAATTACATATCTGGTATTTTCATCTTCTGTGGCTGTATAGGTAAGTGGTTGTGTAGGTGGGTAAGTGGTTCTGTGACTGGGTTTGCGAGTGGGTGTGTGAGTGGCTGTGTGGGTCTGTGAGTGAGTAGGTTTGTGGGTCTGTGAGTGAGTGTGTGTGTTTTTTCTAATATTAACATAAGGATCTGGACGGATCCGGAGATACTCATGTATAGAAAAAACACATTTTGGACAACTTCTTGGGGCTCAGGGTACGTTTATTCTGACCCATTCTATCACTTTTACAATTTCTTTCCCACCCTGGGAGTTATGTCCCGATGCACAGAACGGTGGCCGCAACTTTCCTCTCAGGTAGTGGCCAGCCAATCATAGCAATGCTGTTGGCATGTAAATCCACCAATCCACCCGGATCAGTGAAGGATCCACAGTGGATCTGCATCTCTATATAAGTATAAATACATCTTTTTACTTTAGTAACTCCAGTATTACTGAACAGATTTACACCCAATTACAAAAAAAACACTCTTTCTGGACCAAAATGTAGCCTTCTGCCAATTTTGGTGTAATTCTGTTCAGCTATTCAGGCCGTAGTTGTGTCTAAAATACCTTTGAAAAATTCCCTGGGAAAAATGGGTTTGAGACCCCCCTTTTTTTCTTTTCCCCTAATTGACAGACCAGACAGACAGCAGTTGAAGTGACTGGCAAACTAGTTTTGAACATTTTGTAAGATAGATAGATAGATAGATTTTACCTAGTGGCCAGTCGTTATAGTTAGGCCAGCTGTTTGACTAATCTAAACAAAAAACTTTCCAAAAAGCTGCTACTTTTTGACAAGTTTGTGTATGGAAGGTTTCGGGGTGTTCCATCAAGCAGGGGCCGAGACAAATCAGAGGTCCTAAAATGCAAACTCCTCGCGCATTTTTTCAAAGACTTATTGAAGACAAGCTCTCGCAAAAACTGCAGAACGGAATCACACAAACATTTGGAAAGAAGCTAGATCTTGGTCCGCAGATTGTGCTTTTTGTGATTTGGTATAAATCCGTTCAGACGTTATCGAGAAATTAAGGTAAACAAATAATTCTATATATGTACAGAGACTCTCACACGTGATCCAATTTAAAAATATAGCATTCCGATTGGTCAGGGAGCTTTATTTCCCTTGGGCTATTTCGCTGCAGAAGGAGCAAGTGCTCTGACTGCCTGACAGCAAAATCAGGATAAAGTTGCTGGCAGCCATCACAGGACTTGGGGACTTAAAATAAGTGAATATGGTAGTGATATCCTGACCACCTATACCCCATGGGGCGGGCCCAGAGGACAAACAGAAAATTGACGTGCTCCGGTGGGATCAAGAAAAAAATGGCAGCTGGGCTAAATTCATTACGTTTATGCATCGGAGAGCACACCCATATATTCAATACTCAATATATTCAATAAAGGGAGGTATCTTTACAGCCCCCCTCAACATCATTAAAGGGCCTGGGTAACCCACCCCAAGGCTAAAGACGCGTGACCCTCCTCCATGAGCCTCGAGAGGCCATGGGGTGCCAACCCCCAGGGCCAATATTTGTGTATATGGGGAGGGGTCTGCACGGTGCCCCTGCCTAAGCCTCTAAAAGCCCCAGGGAACTCAACCCCATGACTTAAATGGCCCCGTACCTGCGCCATTAAAGGCCCTGGGGAACCCACCCTGAGAGCAGGTTACTTCACCCCCCCACAGTTTATTTATGGCAACAGGCAGGCTTACATGCTGTAGGAAATTGCCTTTTTTGACATAGTTAGCACCCACTTTTTGCCTGGTGTATGATGTGATTTTGATTTGAAAGTGCACTAGGCCTCTGCCAACTAGGATCCCAGTGCCAGATCTCTTTCCTAAAACTGCACCACTAATGGCACAACTTCAACCACCACTGCAAGTCCCTAGTAAATGGTATCCCTGGTACCTAAGGCATTGGGACTGAAGAGGGCACTGGGGCCGCAGAACAAATTGTGCCACTCCAGAGACCCCTCACTAAGACTATGAAAGCTGCCATTGCAGGCTGCGTGTCTTGGTGCAGAGAAAACTGAACAGTCGACATGGCACACAGCCCTTTGTCCCATGCCCCATACACTGCACGAGGTATAGGTAAGTCAGTGCTATTGCAGGACTTACAGCCCTAAGGCATGGTGCACTTTAACCCATGTGTTGACATATCTGCATAAGCAAATATGATCCTATAATATCCAAGTCCATTCTTGGATTCTGTAAATGCACAGAGAAGCCACAGAGAGTTTATTGGCTGGATGCTTGTCATTACGAGTTTCCTAGCTCCATGAGGGCATCACTGTACCCAAATTTGATACCAAACATCTTATCTTAATAAATGCTCACTGATGCCAGTGTTGGCTTTATTAATAAATGCACACAGGAGACACTTTTGAGGGACCCCATAAAACCTATCAAGCACTGCTGTTGTCTCTGACTACTCTTAGCCAGCCTGCCACCACCAGACATGTTCCTGACCTCATAGGATGAGAATCAGCACTCTCAGAGGCCAGGAACAAGATCTGCTCTGGATGGAGGTGCTTTACACCTCCGGGCCAGGATGGCCTCCAAGATCGGGAAGCTTCAAAGGCAATGCCTCCTTTGAAATGCGACTCAGGTCTCTCCAGATAGTAGAGGATACCATCCAACCTTTCCTGCTCCACATTTGGAGGGAGGACAGGTGGGAAAATTAAGAGGTGGGTCCCCATTCAGCCAGCTCCACCCCTAAGGTGGGGCAGGCAATGTGGAGCCTACTTTTCATTACACCCATCTTGGTTTGAGAAGAAATTAGCCAATTAGGCTAAGAGTAGTGCTCTTTTTCACAGGAAGGGGTCACTTACAGGCTGTAGACACACTAAAGGTAGGTAGGCGATTGGCTACTACTTGTCGCCCCCTTGCTGCCCCTAAATCTAGTATTTAAATGTCATCTCTGCGACTTGCAACTTAGATTCAATGGATGCAGAGAAGAAAAGGACAAAGAAAAGCTGCTGACCCGAGGACTGAAGCACTGCTGCAGAAAATTGGTGCCAAACTCTGCCTGCTGCCTTAAGAAGTCCACAGTTGTGGTGTGCTGTCTCGTCATGCAACTGTGAGGCCTCCAAGAACCCTGATGTTCCTACAGCCTTCTACAAATCACCAAAGAACTCCCATTGAGTGGAGGTACCGCTGCCATGCAGATGCAGGCACCGAACAGCAGAATTTGGTCTCAACAACTTGCTGCTCCCTGGTGATTCCGACACAGTACCTGAACCAAAAGTGCCACACCAGCCCTGGAGGATCAAATCTGTCTCTCCTCCAAGTGTGGAGACACCAGGATCTACCAGAGCCATTATGCACCAATACCCAGGATGCCAGACACTCTTCAAAATTCAGTGAGACAAAGATTCCAACCCGGCCCCCAACTGCCCAGGTAGCAAGCATACATTAAGGGGTATCGAGATGCTTGAGTCTCACTTCGTGAGTGGCCCAGCTGTCCCGGAATCGCCTCTCCAAACTGCCTGCTACTGGCATGAGGACATCTTGATGCAAGATGCCCAACTGACTTATTTGCTCTGCACCTAGCCCACCCAGCCAGGGTATTGACAAAATAGCTGTGTTCCCATGGTCCTGAACACGTTGTGACCTGGTCCCTCGAGCAGGACTCGTTAGACTTACCTTCAAGGCCCTTGTGCAGTGTATTTTCAGGTGGCCCCCTGCCAGTTATCAACAACCTCAGCACCCTGCTCCCAGCTAAATGCAAGATGCTCCAGAGAATCTGCTGGTGGAACATTGGGTCGAGCCCTGCTACTTACCTAACTCTCAAAGGTGAACCTCGAAATCCAAATGTATGATTTTATATGCATTTTTCCATTTTATCCTATTGACTTCGACAGTGCATAATTGAGCACAAAAGTGATTTCTTTTGCGAACTTCAAAAATTCATATGTTGAAAAGTACTTACTGTAGAATGAAGTTCTTGGTCTGAAAAATAAGATAAATTAGTCTTGAGTGTGTACATCATGTATTGCCTTTGTGAGTACAACAAATGTTTAGCACTACCCTCTGGTAAGACTAACTGCTCACCCACACTACCACAAATAGTGTTAGTATCTACTTTTGACTCTGTATACCAATCTGGGTCTCACTGGACTCTTTGCACAGTGTACTTCATTTTAGTGCACTATATAGAGAGCCAACATCCTACACATGCTATGACCCGGGCAGCCCACTCCAGGGGCATTGTGGTTTCTCTGCCTGCATCAGCATCAGCAGGGAAACCTGTATTTGCTCCCTCTTGGTGGGAGCATTTTTGGATCTCCTGCCAAGTGGAAGCAAGTCTGCTCCCATTCAGCAAGGGCTTTAACTCCTTGAATGCTCATGACGAGCTGAGCTCGTCATGAGCCACGGCGCTCCGGTGCTCATGACGAGCTCAGCTCGTCATGAGCCGTGGAACGCTCGCATGCAGGGATAATTCCCCTGCTGTGCTGAGCGTTCCACGGGAACGGGTGTGGCCATGATGAGCTGAGCTCGTCATGAGCACAGGAGCGCCGTGCCTCATGACGAGGTCATGAGCATGTGAGCGCTGTGCGCGCCCCCAGCACAGCGGGAGAATATCCCCCGCAGCGAAGGGTTTAAAAATGCTCCTATCGACTAGGAGCAAACTTTAGATCTGTTTCAAAGCCTGAACTGATGTTGGCCGGGAAACAGTTCAGAATATTGCCTCCGTCTGGAGGGAGCACCATTAGTAGCTGTTCCCACTGGGTGGGAGCAATGCAAGCTCTCGCTGCATGGAGGGAGCCGGCTGAGGCTGCAGGGGCCTTGTAGCTCCCCCTGCAACACCTGAGTATATGGTGATGCAGGGGGAGGGCCGACCAAACAGAGATTGCGCACTTAGGAGTGGGCAAACCACTCCTCCCCTTCTCTGCAGCCCTGCCCCATCAGCCAAAGCTGCCGCAGCAGGAGGACAAAATCAAATTATAATGTTACGTTATTATCATTGTATTTTTCCCTTTCTTAACTGCTGAAGAGTAGTGGGGTGACATTCCTCCGTCTTAATGGAGGAGCCGCCACTGACCCTACTTCTGAGTAACTAATTCAAGCTTACGTTTAAGACATTTTAAAACAGGTTTTTTTAACATATGTTGTCCGTCTGCTCCCTACAAGCATCTTTTTAATTTGAAAATTGATCTGCGCACTTCGCATCGTTTCTGCAAGGTGGTTCAAGTTTAAATTATGTGTATTCACAATTGTACCAAATGCACTGCAAAACTTTTATCAAAGACTGTAAATTTTTCTATTTTGTGAGTGGGATTCTTTTTTTGAGGACTCCATGGCAAATCCTGTGTTTACAACTTTGGATCTCTTCCTCCATCAAACTCATGTCCTGCTCCAGATAAATGTACGAGGCATTAATGTAGACCTTTTTTTTTTACTTTACTCATCCGTTCTGGCTTTGCATATGGAGTCTTTGTTATGCATTGGCATAATACATGTTTTTCCATGAGTAAGTTGCGCTTAAAGGAAACGCTTTCTGAATTGTCCCCATTTGGGTCTTAGATGAGTATGCTAACCTTGTCAACAAAGTGAAATGAAGCACAATGTCAAATATGTCATTTATAAGATAAATTCATGCGTTGCTGGAACAGTGTGCACCAGAGTACAGATCAGGGCATGATTATTAATGTAGATAGTGAAATAAAGCATCGTTTTGCAATAACTTTTCCTGATCGCGTCTTGTGCTTCAAAAATGCTGGCCATGTGCTGTATTTATGGCTGTGGTGCCTACCCAAGGCGCTGCAACTGCTACCTCATAAATAGCCATTGCTCCTCTGAGGCCACCATTCATTCTGCTGGGCTAGGCATGCTCTAAATGTTAACGCCTCAGCCATTTTCTAAGAGGGAGCTTTAGAATAAGCTGCTCAAGATGGCGACTGGCCAAGCATAATGCCTTTAAAAGGTTCCAACGTATATTTTGTATTTTCTCGTTTGAATTGGGTTAGCGGGAATGGATAAATGCCTGGATTCAGGTCGAGCAACAAGACAGCATGACAACTAACATTCTGTGAGAGTGGGTGTCCACGTTCACTATTTATCTAAATGGCAGGGGTAACGGAAGTGACGTCACTGACTCATCAGTCCCGAAGGCCATCCTAGAGGATGACCTTTTGCCCCATTCTTACCTACTCAGCTTTCCCAGGAGCTCTGGGGAGGGCTAGGAAAAGAAACAGAAAGTAGAGGGATTTCTTGGAGAACCTGTTTTGGTTTTACACAATGGAGGGCTTCGTGTATTTGTGTGGAACACCCCAGGATAACAGAACCTTTTATGTTTTGTTGCGGTTGTTGCTTCCCCACTAGAAGGGTTTGCAAGCACAATGCCAAGGGTACCAAAGAGCAAACCATGGATGCCAATTACTGCAAATGAGGCTGCCCGTGGCGCTCGCAGGGCGCCAGTATAAAAGGGTGGCCACCTTAGTGCCGCATTTGGCACCCCCCCGCACTCTAGCCGTGGGTACCCTCAGGGTGTCCCCCAAAATCTGGCGCCAGGGCCACATCACTTCTGGTGCCCAGTGAGTTAGGGAGAAGTATTATTACCTGCCCCCGCCCACTGACCTTCCTCTTTGTCCCTCCTGGCCACGCCGTCCAGCAGCATAGGAATCTGTGGCAGGCCGGCATAGCTAGGTTGCAGCAGGAGGAGCAGAAGCAGCGTCGGGTCCGCTATATGACAGGAGGAGAGCTGGCGCAGAAGCTGTTTTTGGCCCGCATCACCTGGGATAGTTATATTACAGGAAAAGTTTACCCAACTGTGCACAGCGATCCCCACCTCTGCTCATCTCCTGCTTCGCGTCTTAGGATCCCACCAGTTTCAGGGTAGTGCTTTTTGCCTGGCCATGCGAGGGCCTATAGGGTGGCTCAATTTCCAGGGGGACAGTGGGACGGGCGATAAGTCTTGACCACTGTAAGGGAGGGGTCACCATGAAAGACAGTCCTCTTTCGAGGCAAATGGAGTGGGCACAGTGTGAAAGTGCTGGTGGTGTTTGTCTCCATTAGCTAAAACGCAGGACAGCAGCGGGTGCCCATGTCAGCCTGGGAGACTTAAGGGAGTACCTGCTCTATTTGGGTCGGTGGTCTGAGCGCGGCATCTATCTTGGTCAGAGTGCAGCTGGCTTTTTAAAGGTGGTAGAGGGCACTGGCACATGAATCAGATGGAGCCAGGCGGCTCTCGAAACAGCACCAGGTGCCTCAAAATCTTCTCTAATTCTCAATGTAAGTGACCTCATTTGATATAGCACTTAAGATTTGCTAGGCTTTTCCCCCAAAACGTGCCACTAAACCATTCCAGTACTGTGCCCTGTGAAAATGTGTATCACAAAGCGTGACTCTATAGCACAATTTTACCAATGCATAGTTCAATCAATCAATCAGGTGTTTTTTAAGTGCGACTACTCACCCGTAAGGGTCTCAAGGTACTGGGGGGTGAGGGGTGGTCAGAGGTTCCAGTCCATCAAGGAGGGGGTCTGTTGAAGAGACAGGTTTTGAGGTTTCTTGCGAAGATGGGGAGCGATGTTGTCTGTCTGCGGTGGAGCGGAAGGTCGTTCCAGGCTCTGGCTGTGCGGAAGAAGGAGCGACCTTCCGGTCTGGTCTTTCTGGTACAGGGGGACCACAGCGTAGGAGAGCTGGGCTGATCGTAGGGTCCTTTGGGGTGCGTGGAATTTGAGTTGGCTGTTCAGGTATGCTGGTCCCGTGTCACGGAGAGCCTTGTGAGCGTGGGTTAGCATCTTGATGGTGACTCTAACTCCGATGGGGAGCCAGTGGAGTGTGAGCAGGTGCTGGGAGATGTGGCACTGCCTTGGCAGGTTGAGGACCAGTCTTGCGGCAGCATTTTGGATGTTCTGTAGCTTGCGGTGAGGTTTTTGTTTATTCCGGCATAGAGTGCGTTGCCGTAGTCGAGCTTGCTGGTGAACAGGGCATGAGTGTCAGTCTTTCTGTGTTTGAGGGGGATCCATTTGAAGGTCTTACGTAGGAGGCGGAGGGTGTGGAAGCAGGAGTATGAGGTGGAGTTGATCTGGCGGTCCATTTTGGGCTCTGAGTCCAGG
This sequence comes from Lissotriton vulgaris, assembly GCF_964263255.1. Classification (NCBI taxonomy): domain Eukaryota; kingdom Metazoa; phylum Chordata; class Amphibia; order Caudata; family Salamandridae; genus Lissotriton; species Lissotriton vulgaris. Next base: position 1,479,409,505 of record NC_141685.1, read on the forward strand.
ATGATTCCCAGGTTGTGTGCGTGGTCCGTGGGGGTGGGCAGGCTTCCGAGGGCAGGGGGCCACCAGCTGTTGTTCCAGGCACCTGGGTTTTGGCCCATGATGAGTACTTCCGTTTTGTTGGTGTTTAGTTGTAGGCAGCTGTTTTTCATCCCTTTGCTGACGGCTTCCAAACCTTCTCGAAAATTGTGTCTGGTGGTGTTGGGTTTGTTGGATAGGGAGAGGTATAGGTAGAGAGATAGGTAGTTATGTTGCAGTCTGATCCCAAGCATGCTTGCTTTATTTGTTTATCCATTGGAGGCCCACCGGTGACCATGCACTGTGAAGCCAAATAGTAAACACACATTGTAGATCATTACTAATTCATCAACATCGGAAGATGTAATACCGAACGATTCTATGTACGAAGAGGGGCTCCCAGTGAAATTTGGGATACTTGTTCGGTGCACATAGATTCCCTACATAAACTCTTTCTTCTACCTTATGAAGATTACTGTGCCAGGGTCTCCGTCTTCTGCCAGTGCAGTTCTCAAGCCCTGCCATTGTACTTTGTGGAGTTCGCTGGGATAAGCAACACCCCCCCATTGTTGTCCCTCCCAGGGGCCTTTGGGACCATTTCGGGGATGCGTCATACTTTTGAAATAGTTGTAATTTTGCCTGTGACTCTGTCCTTGCCGCCATATTGGCTCCATGCCTTCTAGTCCATGTCAAATTTCAAGAACTGAGCTGTCGACTTGGAGCTGGGAATCCAGGTTTGAGCATGGTGTTGGTTCAACATCCTGTGATTCTGGGCACTTCACTTAATCTCCCGGTGCATAACAAAAATTAATTTTTTCTGTGTGTTAAGGTAACTGGGCTCTTGTAAACCTTCAATACCTTAGGGTTGACTACGCGTCACATAAAACTGTAAAAAAACACGTTGTTGCTTTGAAAAGAGTTACTTATGGTAAAATCAGTCATACCCCTCCACATAAATAACTCTGTCCAAGTCTTGCTCACACCTTTCAGAGGCATTGGTTTCAAGTATGACTGTATCTGCAATGCAGGTAATGGTATTTGCCTTTCTATTTTAGGGCTATTAAAAATAGGCACAAACATGACAAGGCACCCCATCACATCAGAGGGCACCGCTAGTTGCGCTTCGGACAGAAACAGGGACACAGAGGAAGGAGCACTTGTTCCTCTCCTTATGTTAGAAGTCCATTTCAGTCCAGTCATTCGCCTCAGAAGGAGCGGCATCTTTTTGGGGTATGCTGCACCAGTGCAGAAAGGTTAGGGGTTTAAAAACCCATGCCATCCCTTGCGCTAACCTGTTTGTCCTCTGCCTTTGAAGCAGCTGCTAAAAGCGCCACCCATACACCTGTCCACTCAGACCATCATTGGGCAACAGTCTGCCAGGCATAGTGGCGGTAAAAATGCAAAATAGATCATTTTTGTGACCTGGAACACCTTCACATGATGCATTGAGCCCCATTATGAAGGTTTGAGGTGGGCACAGGGGCGTGTTAGAAGCTGGGCTCACCTGCTTGTGATCCCGACCCTCTCTGCTTACTCCAAGCTTGCTCATGGTATGATGGTTTACAGGGTGTTGGTCATATGATGACCCAAGTGAGAATGGTGCGGTAAGCTTTTTGCTGGTAAATGATTCTGTAAATGTACAACTCTGTGTTCTGCTTCTGGTCACCTTCTGGCTTGATCGTCACTTAGGCAACTGTTTATTGGATGTAGGGCATGGCTTGTAAGTTGTAAGAGAACTCTGCATTGACCAGAAATGTAAGACGCGTTATTCATTGGCTGTATTGGCAAACAATCTGCACCACTTACAACACGTAATTTCATGATATGTTTGGAAGTAAGTCTAGGCTATGTTCTACCCTTGGAGTAGACGTACTGGTCAGGTTAGTAGAAAGCCAGTCAGTTCAAAACATAGGGAAAGCTTAATATGGGTTCCAGCCCACAGGAAGGGCCAGCTCAAAACTCACTCTCGTTAGCTAGTATGTTTCTGGATGGGTCCTGTCTTTCGGGGCAGAGGGGGGCTCCGCACACATTCGGTCAGTGCAACAATTCCCAGTCCTGCCGGTAGCTTCCTTGGACTGAACTGCAAGTGATCAAGGTTCTTGGCATACTGCAACGTTCACTGCTTCAGCCTGCCTGTTACTGGCAGGTCGCATATTTTAATCCAGAAAGGTAAACTCCTCTTGATTATTCCTTGATCAGTTGGAATAAAGGAGTATCTGTTACACTCGGGGTTTCAGCAATACGGAATGGTTAAACTCACTTGGCACTATATTATAGCTCTAATAAGTGTTATTCTTCATTAGGACCCTGCTTTGTAGCAGGAAATAATGCTCCTGAAAACCTAACTTAAAAAAGTATTAACCTCACATTAAATCACTGAGGGTTTTGTGGACTGGAGTGAGAATATGGAAATGCAATTCCAGTTCTGGTTTGTTTATTCTACTGTTAGTAAGATACACTGCAGCATCAGGGGATTAGGAATTTAAGGCCATACCCAACATAAACCAAATGTTGACACCTGAGTCCACAGCCCCAATAGGTGAATCACACAGCATATTCAGAGACTGCTTGAGGAAAGGCAATTCCACTATGCCCAGGCAACATATGGACAATCCACCAACACTAAGCTTGTGTCTTAGTTCAATTGAGGTCACTTATCGTCCATACTATGTTCCGTTTGATGCACTTGCATCTGTTATTCAGCGCCAACACGCCTTGTGTGTACCCACCAAGTTTTTCGCCAAATGACCACTTGTGCAGGGAGGAGAGATGGTGATTTCAAAGGGCAAGGGATGGGGGATGCCCATGTCCACACAAGACTATCAGTCTTATGCTTAGTGAAATGTTTTGTATCATTAATTACAATGTTACTAGAAGGTAGCCAAACCAAGGCAGGTCTTTGATTCTGCTGGAGGGCACTTACAGCTGGATTCATCAAACTTAAATCGGCTCGCAAAGGGCCAGATTCTATGAATCTGGTCCTTTGCGAGCGCTCTTTTTGCATTTGGGATTCATCATGCCAAATGCAAAAATCGCAAATCTAGAAATCGCTAAATTGCGATTAATTGCATTTAAGTACTCTCAATTTGAGATTCCTTAAATGCAATTCATGAACCATTTTAAAATTGCGAATTTGCAATCTGGTTCCGCTATTTACCGCAAAGTCTAACTACGTGGTAAATAGCAAAAACTTTGAAAAATGCACTAAAGTGCATTTTTCAAAGTTTCATGTTGCGCACACATATGCCCTAAGGGCATGTGTGTGCACAACATATGTGCACACATCAATTTCAGGGGTGCAACAGGGTGTCCTTTGGACACCCCTGCACCCTTGAAATCGCAATCTCAATTTGCGAATCGCTAATTGCGATTAGCAAATTGAGATGGTCTTCCAATTCATTCCTATGGGCCTCTAGGCCCATAGGAATGAATGGGGAGATATTCCTTAATTGCGACTCGCAATTTGCGACTCGCAATTAAGGAATTATTAGAAATCGCTATTTTTTAAGTGATTTCTTGATGAATAGCATTTTGCTATTCCTTAATAGCGAATCTGTATTTTTTGCTATTAAGGAAGCGCAAAATGTGTTCTTGATGAATCTGGGGATTAATCCTGGGGATAATCCAATTAAACTAGGTCTCATTTTTGGATTAAGCAACACGGGTCACAGCTGGTTAGCACATAGTGTGGGACAACCCCCATGTGGGGTTTATGTGCCTTGGATATGAATATCCTCACAGTCCGGCAAAGGCCCTGTCGTTGTCCACATCAGTGATTATGACTTAGTACAATGGGTAGGTAACATAGTAGTTATCACAGTTAGCGGATGTGTATCACAAGATGGAACATGGGCCTCAGGATTTGCTGAGGCCTTCTTTGATGTACAGTCATAGCAGTTCAGCTCACATCAAAGAGGGTAAATATGAGGCTATGTCCCCTGACAGCATATGCTAAAATCTTATCTATTTGTACTTGGATTGGTGTTTGCATTCTCCTTCAATTTTTAGCAGAAAAGGAAAATGTAAAAAAAAAAATTCTGTGAATGGACTGGGCACACAGTCAAGAAAGCAAAAGATCAAGCACATTTCTTGTATCCCTGAAGTGTGACGGAATCAACAATTTCAAAACAGCCAAAACAAGTCGAGGTACTTACTGGCAGATGCACATCAAACAAACATTCACTGAAACCGGAGTTGACACATTATTGATTTGCTCACCATAATTTTATCAATAAAACTGTTTGTTCAAATGTTTTGGTCATTTCAACAGAAAAAGTGCTCTCTGTAATCGAGTGCCTGTTACAGGTTGCTTCATTTAAGCTAAAATTCTCCTGCCTTATCGTCATTGTAGCTAGGCAGGTTGCATACGTTTGTCATTCTAAAGAGTGTGTTGTGGTTCCAAAGTTTTGGGAATCACTGGGCTAGAGCACAAAGGCTACAATTTATTAGAAAACATTCGCATTCCCATAATTTAAGAAAGGGAAGGTGATCTGTACATATTATTCTCCTCTTGTTCTCACCACCCCAGAAGCTTTTCCATCTACTTGTCTGCATTCTGGTATACATTAGCAGAAATTTGGCACTGGGCTACTTACGCTGGAGTGGGGACTTCAGCATGGTGACACAGCATCTAAAGATGGCAGTCAGGCTGTGACGGGCTTGCAGGCAATGAAGACATGAAATAAAGCAGAATACTGTAAAAGATAAGTGTGTGTAATGGGTTCCTGCATTTAAGCAAAATAAAAAAATAAAAAACCCTTAGCCTGGTGGGTTGCGTTAGTTTGCCCTTCCAAAAAGTGTGCTGTGTCTCCAATAGTGTCGAGAAATATGGGTTTGGAGCACATATGTTCACAATTACCATAAGACATTTTGCATTCTTAGTTAGGAAGGTGCAGGTAAATGTGTTAATATTTTTTACTCCATGTTCTCATTAACCAATAGCATTGGCATTTTTCAGCACCCTGGTATACCTTTAGCAAAAGTTTGGCTATATGCTACATACACCAGGATGGGGACACTGAAGATCGCAGTCAGACTACTGGGTTTTACAGGCACTAAGGACATGATATGTAGCAGAATATTGGGAGTACACCTGGGGGACCGATGATTCCTATATGGGAGAGGGCCATGCCTGAGGTGCTAGCTCAAGCAGGAGGGGGGGGGGGGGGGGTGGGGGGACCACTGGTCTCAAGACTCCACCCTGTCCCTGCCCATTGACCTTCTCCTGGGGTTCTGTATTTCACTTGCTGGTTCGGCACATGGTATCAGATTGAACCCTCAAATTTGGGACTCGACAAGTAGGGGTGGTAAACAAGGGCTTAGTCAACCCCCATATGCAAATGCACAAACATGCACACAGTGCACAAAGGATCACATCATTTGGAACTGTGGTTAGGAAGAGAGCAGTAGTTTTAATTCCCCTATTTCTTGCCGGTGCTGCACTCCCATACAATTGAAGGTCAGCAGGTAAAGATAAGGGTGTTGTGTTGGTCACAAACAATATCTTATTAACAAATCTACTCAGGTCATTGGAGACGAACCCCACTAGGCTTTCCAGCAAACCCTGAATTGGGCAGTGAGGGGTAAATAGAGAGCTCAGCCAACCTCTAATCAGGAGGTCCAATTGGCACAGAGGGCACCAGAGTGGAATTGTGGTTAAAGAGGAGAAGAGCAGTTTCCAACTTCTGGAAGGTCATTAAACTTTCCTACAGAAGGGTAAATAAAGCCAAGTACAAGCCCCCCAAGCAGGAGGGCTTGGTTCAACTCAAAATCAAATCAAATAAGAAGGGCCTGGTAAATTAGGCATGGCCTCTTTAGCCAAACACCACATGTTACCCCAATAGGGATGGGGCACACCTGCCAGAGGTAGATAGGGAATTGGTCCAGCTAGAAGGACTGGTACATGCAAGTTGCAGGAGGTTATGGAGCCTGCCATGGTAGGGGGGAAGATATCACGGCGGCCACATCCAGGGCTCTGCCGGAGTTACAGAACGATCCTGAGGCTGACTGGTACATAGAGGTACCCTCGTCAGGAGCACAAAAGGGGTGCCCTATGCCAAACCCCAGGAGTCTTTACAGCAGGACCCTGTATACACGTCGGCTACCTGTTAGTTCTTTGGACGGTTGTAAGCCTGACCAACCAGGGGCTTGCCTTGCTACGCTCCATCCCTAAAAAAAGGCATGAGTAACGTCATGGACTGGTGGTGCATGGTATTTAAGGGGGAGAATCCCCACATAAATGGTAGCAGGTGCAGTTTGGCTCATCAGGCAGGCAGGGCAGCTTAGGTCAGTCTCCGCTGCCTGCCCTTGGATCGCCCGTAAGTTAACCCACCACATTGGCATACTCCTTGTAGGAAATAAACCTGCAGCAAACTGTTTTCCAAAAAAACTGTGTATATGTGATAATTTATTACAGTGCATGCTATGTTCATATTGCGTGGGGAAGGTTGCTTATATCGGCATCATGGCGTACAACTGTAGTAGATATAAGTAGTGTCACCTACTACCATGTTACTTCCTTATGCAACTATAAAAACCTGGCTGTTCCCATTCTCAAATGTTTAGTTATTTAGGCTGGGCTCTCTTGCCTATGCTCTTGAGTTTCTGGTTGCGTTGGGACGCCTCGTTGCTGTGGCAGCCATGCGCATTATAAATCTTAATAAATAAATAAAATAAATTATGTAATTTAATTTGTTCAATTGTAAAGCGCTTTGAGACGTCTTGTTAAAGTATGTGCTATTTAAAAACGTATAAATACTTACACTGTGATGGTGGCCATATCTGAGTTGTCAAGGGAACCTTTGAGAGAGTCTTCAAGATTGGAATAGAAATATGGAGGTCGAAGGGAAATATGAGAAATGTAAGTGGTTGAGGAATCGGGGAGACCGATGGCATCTTTATCGCAGCTGCGAAAATACTACAAGAAATCATTTTGCAGAATATTTTTCTACACGCATTGATTGTTCAATACAAAGAGGCCTAATGTAAACTAACGTGTTCCCTGCCAAAATGTTCCTCGAAGTGTTAAGGCAAGAGATTCAATTGCACTCGAAGCACTTTGCAGAATATATTAAAAAATGAAACTGTGGCCCAATGCTAAAAAGCGACTAGGTGAAAAATAAGAGGTGTAGGGGAATTACAGAATTGCAGTTAGAGGATTATCTCATCTTTTTGTGAAAATATACAGAAATATAAGACCCCCCAAATTCAACACACGTGATTAAAAAGAAAAAAATCAAAAGCATCATTAGAAGTTATGTTGTGTCTTCTTGCCTCAGAGAAGCACATGGACTTTGAGGCTGGCTAAACTCGAGATTCCACCACAAGGACCCAGTTGTTGAATGAACTTCAAAACATTGGCTAGTGACATGTTAGTGACTCATATTTAATTCAATATTGCATCAGAGCAGGGACCTTTTCCACAAGGTGGGGTGAGATTTAGGCCTGCCAAGTCTGCCGCATCGCACATGACACTAATGTAAATTATATTTATCCCAACAGCAGAGGCTTAGTCATGCATACGTTTTATGTTTATTGTTGAGACTGTTTTGGTGAGACTTGCAGCATCTTTCTTTTGTGCAGCAATTAATACAACTGCACGACAGTCTTGTGTTTCTACAGCTAAATAATGCTCCTGGCCTGGCCATCCTGACACTATGTTCTTCTCTTGGTTTTGATCTAAACTGAAAGCTTTAGCATTTCAGGGGCCAGATGATGTGTCAAGGAATAGCCTCGAAGTTTGAAATAAGTGTCATTGAACGACCCAGTATCACACGGGTTGCAAATGAAACAAAACGTTTAATGTTGCCAAAATTTCATGAAGTTTTCAGGTGCTTTTTGCAAGAAAGCTGTAACTGTTGGTCTGAGATTGAGAATGCCAAGAATAATGACAGTGGCGGCTGGCAAGGAATGGGGGTGGCGGGGGAACAAAATGAACACAGAAAACCACTTACCTCCTCATGCCACAGTCTCTCCACCGTTGGCTCTCAGCTTTACAGCGGGTCCCGGAAGCACACAGGCTCCCTTAAGCCAATCACAACGCTGCAATGCAGTGGTGTGATTGGTCTGAGCACTGTGGTTCGGCACTCAGAGGGGCACAGGGAGCCTGTGCATGCTCTCCACCCAGGCTGTGTATTACAGCGGAGTGAAGAACATGCAAAGTGCGCATGACTGTTTGGCCTGCCCAAGACAGCCGGCAAATCGACATGTGCACTTAAATGCATGCATGAACCACCCCTCCTCCCTGTGCCACCAGCCCCACCCTAAACCAGCACCGTACCTACGAAAAATAAAATGATAATAACAATGTTATTATCATTTTATTTTTCCTTTTTCCGGGTCTGAAAGTAGTGGTCTGCCCTAGAGGAGGAGCCGCCCCTGAATAATGAACACACTGCTGCCATGGATTTTTCTCATAGACTCAAAACACGTTGAGGCCAATTCAAGATTTCGAATAGGAGATCTCCACCTAGCTGTAGACGTACAAGTCTCCACCACCCTCGCTCAAGTGAGGGGGTGGAGAACACTACTTTGAATTTATGAGTGAAAAATTATTATTATTAACTTTGTAGTGGTTTATGGAGATTGACGCCACCTGAGGCAGAGATTTCCTTCTATAAAGTATTAGGCAATTTTAAGAAAATTCATCTTACAGGAAAAAAGAATTCTTATTTCTATGAACTAAAAACATTCAAACATGTTTACGTTACTTCAATTGACGTAAAACTAACATAGTAAAACACCTGCTAGATCTGCAAGTATATTACATATTGTTACATTATATCTCAATGTTTTTCTCATCACTCATGTCCAATTATCCACTGCCCCAGGTTTCTGATCACTGGTGTGCTTAAAGTGGAAGAAGGGATATAGATTACCATTATATGTTTGTGACCCATGATCTAGGTCTAGCAAGTCCATCGCAGGCAGTTAAAAGTCTGTCTTATGTCACTTATCCCACCTAATTATCGAATTCCATTCTTTCTTGAATTTTGAATATGTGAGGAGTGATTCCCTCAGTAGCTCCCATGAGGAGTCTCCTAACTTTTTTTATGAGTGCCAACCCAGTACCTGGTATTCCATTACAAATGTTGTACGTAGCTTAACATACCTGGACCTAACGGTTGTGGGACATGCAGACGTCAGTAATCCATCGTCATAACAGACTTCGAGATGTGTGTACAACCATAAAATTGATATTTTTTCATGTATGTCCACATGGGGCTTATGCATACATTGGTTGTTGATGGAGTGTACCCCAATAAGTATCTCCCTCATCTCCTCCTTGTGTATGACAAGAGTACTGTTAAGCTTATTTTGCCAACCGTACTACAGTAGTAGATTTGAATGTGAATTTTGCAAATTGCAATTGCTTTACTCATGCGTGGGTGTGTGTTTCTAGTAGCATGTCCCTCCTTTTTCAGAATGTGAATGCAACACTAAAAGCACAATAAAACACAACATCACATCTCAATAACGCAGCACAACAGTACAATCCACTACATAACACATCACCGCCATAACAAAATATGTGTAAATGTTCCTATCACACATACCACCACAAGAAATGTACTCTTATAATAGGATGGTGTTTGCCCCAAGCACTTGGCTTATGTACCACCCATTACATGAAATAACGCCTGCAGAAAATTGATCCTGCCCCCATGCACTCACTCTATGTGATACGGCCCAACATCAAATGTATGACAATACCACACCTGCATTTACCACACAGGTGCCTTTACCACACATGCTTTTACCACGCATGATAAGTATCATAACATAAGTGGAACTCCAAAATATGTTTTAATATAATAAAAAAAAACTCCTTTTTTAAAACTTAGTTTCCAACCTTCCTTTACTATTACCGACCCCTACGCCCCAAAAATATCCTTACCACGCTTTCTCACTAATTACCCCCAAACCCTAAAATTACCCTTACTATACTTTACCCCTACCCACCCCTAAATCCTAATGGTACCCTAACCACTACCCATCCATAAAACCTAAAATTACCCTTACCACTCCTAAACCATAAAATGACCCTTATTCGACCTTACCATTACTGTCAGACTTGTCAGCCCTAAGGATGTCTTCCCCCAAAATGTTTGTCTTACACCTCCATTTTTGCTGAACTAGTTTTTGTTGGCCTTAGGGCTCTGCACCATTGCTAACCAGTGCTAAAGTGTGTGTGCTTACTCCATAAAACATGATAACATGGCTTAAACTGAATTGTCACATTACATTTACTTATAAGTCCCTAGTAAAGTGGACTCTAAATTAAAGGCTAGTAGTGGGCCTGCAGCACACATTATACAGGCTTGTGGAGGGACGGTTGATGCGCGCTCCCTTTTTAATAAAGAAGTGGCCCTGGGAAATGGGGTCCTCGGGCCTCAATGAGGTTCGGAGAGGGGGCCACATGCCCCACCTCCCATTTGCAATTCATAGCCGCCCTTGGCTATCATGCAATATTTTCTACCATGACCTGATCCTGGTGTCCTGGTGGCCTTTCTGTGACCCTGCCCAACTGGGCAGAGGGGGGTAGAGTATCCTTACCCTGCCTCCTTAAATTAATTGTTAAATTGAGGTACAGGACAGGGGTCTAAGTCTCTGAGTCCTGTAATGGCTGCTGGCAACATTTTTTCTTCATGCTGCAGTCAGAAATCATTGTACCGTGGGAGCAAATTGGCACAAGGTTAAAAAAAGCCCCTGTACCAATCAGAGCACTGTGTTTTCAAAAACATAGTTTAATGGACTCTTGTGAGAGTCCTACGAACGCAGTGTGCAAATAAACAATTATTTTTGTACTTTAATATCCTAAAAAATGACTAAATGGATTTACACCAATCCTTATACTTTCTGGTCGAAGATCTAGCTTCCTGACAACTTTGGCACATTTCCGGTCAGCAGTTTTTGCAGTAGTGCTTTTAAAATAAAGGCCTTTGGAAAATAAATGAGGATTTTACATGTTGGGATCCCATTTTTTGTTAGCTCCCAAATGATGGATCACCCCGAAACTTAACAAGCCACAAAGTAGGCAAAAAGGCACTTTTTTGGAAAGTTTCATGAAGATTCGTCAAATGGCGCCAAAGTTTTTAGCAAAACAAAAAAGGCTTTTCCGATGGAAACACTGACCCATTATTTATATATCTCCTTACCAATACTTACTAAGCGTGGCAATATGCTTGTAAAGGCTGGTGTTATAAACGAATTGTCCAAAAGTCTCTCTACCCCTCCCCTCCAGCATCCCACACTGATCAGCCATGAATTGTGCTTGTGTTAGGAGCCACTGTAATTGGGTCTTCGAGCGTAAAGTAAACTAACATTTTGATGTCAGCGAAAGTGCAAAAGATAAGCTGCTGCTGTTTCTCTGCCTGGCACAAAGTTACAGTGATCCGCTGGGAGTCAAGAGGCCCTCGGCGCGTATCACACAGAGCTGCCTGGTAGTGCCTGGTGCCCACCGTGCTATGTCTGTGACAACAGGGCAATTGTTCCAGAGGTAAGCACTAAAGAGGGCTCATTGTTCCTGGGTCTAAACAGCCGCGTCATGGCGTCACACGAGACCTACGTCAGCAAAGACGGCACGTGATCAATGGAAGTCCAGGTGTCACGCTTGGGTACATGGGGCAGTAAAAATCACAACTGGTACATACATAAAAAGAGTTAATACATATTTAAAACAGACTGAGGTTTTCACTGTATCTAAGACAAAAAAAGCAACAGAGCAATGACGAGAAGGGGCTGACTGCAAAACAGCAGTCCCGAGCAACACATTTTACACACAAAGGGGCAGATGTATCATCACCATCATTTGCGATTCTCAAATAGCGATTTTTTAGAAAGCGCTATTTGAGAATTGCAATTTAAGATGTAAGTAGAAAATCGCAATTTTTTAGCGATTTCTTAATATTCCTAAATTGCGATTTGCAAATTGCGAAATCGCAATTAAGGAATCATTTCCCATTCATTGCTATGGGCCAGGAGGCCCATAGGAATGATTGGGAAGTTATTCTCAATTCGCGATTCGCAATTTGAGAATCGCTGACTGATGCAGGCCCTTTCACATGGGGCTTGCCCCATGTGAAAGGACACATTGCTGGAGTTGCGTCACTTTTGTGACACACTCCAGCAATGCATCACTTTTGCACCATACAGATACGTCAGACATACTGACGTATCTGTAACTCCTTGTGCAATCATGCGTCATACTGTAAAAATGACGCATCATTGGTGTCGCAAGGAGGGAGCAATGAAAAGTGACGCATCGCTGTTCTCACGCAGCGATGCGTCACTTTTCATAAATGAGGCCCAGAGTATTTTGGAAACTGGTAACTAAATATCTGTGATTATCATGCCCTTAATGTGCAATTCATTTCAAAACATGTGCATTGATTACTACATCCTGGATACCATGTTCAATTTGTTAATTGCATGTGGAAAGATGTTGCATGTTCTGTATGATCTTCAGGTACACTGATGATGTCTGGATATTTTCCTACGCCTAGCCGTGTAGTGTGCACAATGCATACATTGCTCAGGTTTAGAGGTAGAAACAATGTGCAATTCATTTTTGATTGGTACAGTAGATCTTTTCCTGTTGTCAATACAAATGTCTCATCTTCCTTGCCATATTCTGAAAATCTGGACTGAGGGCTGCGCCTCACTGCGCCTTCTGCGATGATGTCACCAAATCCAGTGTGTTGTAAGTTGAGGGTCTAGATAAATGTTAAAAGTGCCTTTGTAAAGGCTAGTAAATGTTCCAAAAAAGTTGCATCTTTGTGACTAGTGGCCTAATTTGCATTATGTGCCGTTGGGCACTCCCCAGGCAACACCCATGGAATGCCATATTCAAATTATATCTGAACAGTACACAGAAATAGAATAAATATACGTTGCAGCTTTGTGAGAAGCAGACAGAATACACATGCATTTATTATGGGTTTTTCCAAGAATAGGTTAGCCATATACCTGGAAAAGGTGCGGGAGATGGCTCGTAGTGCTTCAAGAAGAATATTCCGGATTTTTCGACAGATCTTTTATATAAAAAGTACAAACATTATGCTGAATTCTACATTCTTATCTTAACCAGCGAAAAAATAATGGCTAGATTAGCAATTCATTTGTGCTTTAATTAATTTGTGATTTTGCTCGATGGGGCGAACGTTAAAGATAATTGTTTTCAAAGGATTTAGGGCTAAAGGTTACAGTGTGTTATGAAGGTCACTGAGTTTCCATGTGGCATGCACAGAAAAACTATCAAATGTAAACATGTTTTCCCAGGGCACAAGTCCTAAAAAAAGTAGTGGGGGACTTACCAAGTTAGGCAGTATGCAAGTGACATCATGGCGTGTAACATCACAGCGCATGAAGTTATGGCACGTGACATCGCTCGTAACATCACAGCACAAGAAGTGACATCACAAGAAGTGACATCAGATATTACAACCTCACTCATATGTTTATCAGCTCTATCATGAGTACATTTAAGTGCATTATGAGATTTACCAAATTAGATTTTGTATCAGGGTTGTACCAAAAAGTTGGCATAACCCCAATGCCAAATCTGGGCCTCAACTAATATATATCTTTTTTAACTCTGCCACAAAGAAATTAGCAACAAGGAGAAAATGAGATCTGTTCTGGTTAATTGGTTGCAAAGTCTGCATTTGAAAATATCTTCTAGGGTTCAGGCCCTTGCTGCAGAGAGCTTTGTTTGTCCAGTGAATCTCAGGGAATAATAATGGGAAAACAAATCTGGAGGTTAACACTTTTGCTGGAGAGATCTGTGTTTTGTCTAATCCCAGATTTGAATCAATGCAGAACAGAACTTTGGACTAACCCAGCTCATTCAGGGTCCAAAGCCACAACGCAGGATACCCCAGCTACAACTCCAAATATACCCAACATCACCAAACACAGCTGGAATAAGGTTACCGAAGCAGACTGGACCAGCATCCTCAGGACAAACCAGCCAGTCCCCACCAACGACCCAAACCACAATGTAACAAACTTCAACAAATGGATATCTAACTGTGTCACTGCCCTTGCATGTCTAAATCACACGAGACAGAGGAGAACCAACAAGCAAGCCAACTGATACTTCAATAACCTCAGAGATGCCAAATACCACTGCAAACAACTGGAAAGGAAAAGGAGAACCAGCCAGCAGAAAGACCTTCAAGGCCGTGCTCAGACGCTACCACCACCAACTGAATGAAACAAGAAAAAAAAACTAGCACTAAGGATAAAATCCAACGCCAACAACAACAAACAACTCTTCAGCATTCTCAAGGAATTTTCCAACCCCTCAGCTCCTACCAACTCCAGCACACCCTCATAAGACCTATGTAGCAACCTCTATAACTTCCTCCACAACAAACTCACAAAGATTCACAGCAATTTCCACCCCAAGCCCAACTCAGAGGACATCTTCGACTAACTGCCCATCACCACGTGCAAGGAAAAGCACCTAACAGTTTGGAAACCATTCACCATCTAGGACACGGCCGCATTTATGAAATCCATGAACACAGGAGCCTTAACAGACCTATGCACACACCACATCTACAATTTAGGAGGATCCACAATCAGCTTCCTGTTCACATCAATCATTAACACATCACATTTGCAACCCTCTCAGTCAACTGGAAGCACACAAAAGACAATGCCCTCCTGAAAAACACATCAGCCGACTGATGCAAACTCAACAACTACCGACCCATCTCACTGCTACCTTTCCCAGCCAAGGTCATGGAGAAGGCAATCAACTCTTCAGTCACCTAAAACATCAAAAACTACTGGACAGCAAGTAGTCAGGCTTCCACAGCAACTACAGCACAGAAACATCTGGACCATCCTTGACTGCAGAGATACCACACCCCTCATCCGGCTTGATGTCTCTGCAGCCATCATGGCTGTCTCTTACCAAACCCTCATCTCAAGGCTACACAACAACAGAATACAAGGACCAGCTCTAAAATTGATAGCCTCCTTTCTGACAGGCAGAACTCAGAGAGTCAGGCTCCTCGGAATCCAAGAAACTCGTCTGTGGAGTCTCACAAGGATCATCTCTTAGTCCTGTTCTCTTCAACATCTACATGGCACCCTTGGCAGGCATTATCAGAGCCCATGGAATCATCATATCATTTGCCAATGACACGCAGCTCATCCTATCCTTGACAGAAAACCCCACCAGAAACAACTAAAGACTGCATGACCAGCCTGGCTGACTGGATGAAAAAGAACTGGCTAATGCTCAGCATAGACAAAATAGATGTTCTGATCCTCAGAAAACAAGAGCTCACCATAGGATTCCACCTGGTGACCAGTGGAACTAAGATCCACTCCAATCCCATCAGAACAAGCCAGAATTCTAGGAATAATCCTGGAAAATAAACTCACTATGGCATCCCAGGTAGACACCGCCACCACCTCTTGCTTCCAACCCCTTTGAATGCTATGCAAGATCTTCAAGTGGCTATCCCAAAACACCAGACGCACAATGGCTCAAGTCCTGATCATGATCAGGCTAGAGTATGACAATGCACTCTATGCTGGAATCTCAACCAACCTCACACAGAGACTCCAGAACATTTAGAATAACGCAGCAAGACTCACCCTCCACCTCTCTCACCACACCCACATCTCACCTCACCTCAGAGAACCACAATATCTCTCCATACAGAAATACTGCCAATTCAAACTCCTCACCTATGCATTCAAGGCCCTCCACAACACTGGACCTGCCTACCTAAATTACCGCCTACACTTCTATCAACCCACCAGACAAGTGGGATCAACGTTTCTTTCTTTTGCATATGTCCCACAAATTTGCAGAAGCAGCAAGAATAGAGGTTCCTATGTCTCCTACATCGCCGCCAGCACCTGGAATGACTTCAGCCAATGTATCAGGATCTTGATCTGCAGATCTCTTCCAGACAGCTCACAACTACTCCTATTCGACCTGCTCACACACCTGCTGAAGCACCTGGATACCCTCATGGGTGACAAGGGTGCTCAACAAATTGACATAACATAACAATCATGAGAATAGTCACCTAATGCAATATTGTCCTGAAAGAGGAGACTGGAAATGTGTTGCATGTAGACTAAACTACCTAAAACAACACAAACCATGCAGCCAGAAACGCACCATATTGGAAGGTTTAAAATGAATATACACAGAAGATCCTTGTGTTCTATCTGTATATAAATTTATATTTACCTCATGAAAACAAACGTTGCCATGACTACAAGCAGGAAACTTTCCTTACAGCTAATTAACAAGACAAGTGGCATTCACTGAGCACCAAGAGCTCTTATATCAGGCTTTCCAGAATCTGTTGTCGTCTTTTAAGATTTTTAAATAGCAGTGCCATATCTACAGGATTCAACGGAAACTACGAACACAGAAGCGGCACTCGTATTCATTTATTATGTGAACAACATATGCTATGGTCACACCGAAAACCAAATCCCTCCTACATGACAGTTTGTGTTAATAAAGTTTGCTGTGCCTCTATACAAATCTACGAGCTTCTGAATTTCATTTTAGTTAACTATTATATTTTACAGTTCCAAGCAAACTTCGTAGGCAATCAGGAGTGGGTCAGTGTCTTCCGACCCCTGTGTAATCCCTTGTTTGTGCAGGGTTGAAATTGGTCAAATCTACTGCTTTCGATAAATCCTAGCTTAAATAACCTACCTTTCATTATATTTCAGCAGGTCAAAACTGTTGGAATTTGACAGGGGAAACATATACAGCATTTACTGTACCCTGGGATTCTGGTGTGGTACAAACCAAATTCGGCATGCTATTCCCCAGAAACTCTTACCCAGTGCCATTTTTAT
Source organism: Lissotriton vulgaris (assembly GCF_964263255.1). Taxonomy (NCBI): domain Eukaryota; kingdom Metazoa; phylum Chordata; class Amphibia; order Caudata; family Salamandridae; genus Lissotriton; species Lissotriton vulgaris. The sequence continues at coordinate 1,479,426,368 of NC_141685.1, forward strand.
TTATCTGATGCTGTTAGACCTGTTAGCCTTAGAGTGGTCTTCCCGCAAACATTATGCCTGTATCACTCCATTTCTTGTGCTGAAATTATTTTTTGTTGGCCATGGGACTCTGTGCCCTTTACATGGCTACCCAGCGCTAAAGTGCTGTGCTTTCTACTTTAAACGTGTTAAAATTGGTTAACACCTGATTGGCATATTTAATTTACTTATACTTCCTTACAGAGTTGTATAGCATATACCAATGGCTTGTAAATCGAATGCTACTAGTGGGCCAGCAGCACTTATTGTGCCACACACTGTTACATGTCGGGCCTTAGTAAAGTAAATGCTGACATTCGGTCTTTGGGAACATTACAGGATACGCAGTTTGAATGAGGTTTCTATTTAAGACTACATTGCCCATGATTCCTACTGTACACTTCCTGTTCTTTCCCGAGTGATTCTGGGAGGAAGGTCCGGTAGGAATCATAAATGGATTCTCAAAAGGACGCTTGCTGCAGATTATTGTCAAGCAGTGGTGGGAAGAGTGTCTCTCACTACTGTTCTTGCCATGCATGAGGAAGCAGGACTTTGCAAGTGGATTGGCAGTGCTGTAAGGTTGTTCGTATTGTTTGGTGAAGTTCTGCATACGTGTCCTTGTATGATTCTGTCTTTGATGGGGAATCCCTGATCTTGATGTCAGTTTTGGTTCCCATTCCGTAGCGGGTTAAAAATGCAACCACACATTTTTGTGATTAAAGTTTAGGACGTGTCTGCATCCCGGATAGGGAGATTGGCTGATCTCTAGTTGTGTGAAGTTATGGCCGCAATATCGTGGGCTATTAAGAAACCGGATAGTCTCTGCTGAGACTCATTCAAGAAAGAACGAATTGTTAAATAAGGTAATTGCGATACATTATTGTAATTATGTGATTATTCCTTGTTTATTTTATTTTTATTCTTACTCGATGTGGTCATTGCTCTTATGTCCTTCCTTTCATCATATTTGTAAAGCGCTCTGATATCCTTCGGGATCTTGTTCGCGCTATATAAAACTTTATAAATAAATAAATAAATATCTATGGAAGAAAGTACATTGGGATGTGGATAAACCTCAAATTCATGGTATTATTTATTTCTTGACTTTGGGGTATGATAAAGAAAACTGGGAACTTACTAATTATTGGATTACAGGTGACTATGCTTGTTACTCCGGAGTATATTTAGTACAAAATAAGAATACATCAAGGATTAACGTTCTGTCATTTCATGTTGCCATTTAACAGGGGGTCAGATACATAAAGAATCCTTCCGTCCCAGGGACATTTGGTAGATTTAAACAGTTGGTAGGTACTATTGGTATACTGATGAACTAAGGAATACTGTAGTGAATGGTTCCCTCACAAATGTGGTAACTATTATATAGTTTCTATCATATTATATATTCGTCGAAGCAAAGATTTACAACCCCACTGAAGAGATGAAGGATTTAGATCTCTAGGTGTCTCATGCTAAATTTGTGGATTGTGATTCTTCCTATGTTATTTTACAGGTATTAATACACGTTATGTTTAATACAGAGGAGGGGGGGAGTGTTGAACATTTAAAGATAATCGATATTGAAATACGATCTCCTCACTCAACCCAACCCTCCTTCCCCCCCATCCACTCTCACTTCCTCACTTCACTCCTTCTTACGCACTGCACCAAGGGCTACTGCTATTTATAAATACCTTCACGCTAGTAAGATTCCGAGACCTAAATCTAAAGTCGAGGAGTCCTGGGAGCATGACTTGTCAGTCTCTTGGTCAGTTCCCCTCTGGGACAGAATCTGGACCAAACTCCGCAAATCTTCAAGAGCAGCAACACTCACTCAAACTTTATTTTTTATTTACAACAGACTCCTCTTCACACCTTCTGACCTGCACAAACACTTCCCTAATACTCCTCACACATGCTGGTCTTGCTCCTCTCCGCAAGCTGATTTATTTCACATGTTATTTTTATGTACTCATGTTCGCAGTTTTTGGTTGCAGGTTTGGGCTCAAGTTAATATGATTTTCCACACTTCTATCCCTTTCTCTCACACACACATTTTTATGGGTAGCCTCTCCCCTTGCTGGGATGATGTTGATTTGAAACCCCAAGTTGTTGACCTTTTACTTGCCGCTGCTTTCCAACAATTAACAGTTAACTGGAAGGATCTCTCCAAAATCTCCTTCAAAGCATGGTGGTTTAATGTATGCCATAACCACAGGCTCGATACCACTCATGTTTTCCCGGCATGTTTGGCTGTCAAACGCATGGACTTATGGACCCCAGTTACACTTTATTTGGACTCTTGCAGTAAGCGTCTGTTTCATCCTCAGCCTCCACAACAAGAAGTTCCCAAACCCCCTTAATCGCCCGATACGTTCCATTTATTCTTCATTGTATCACTTTCTCAGGTTTTCTCAAAGTTTTTAGGATTGCCATATTTTATGCTCATGTATTTCTCCTGCATCTTTTCCTTATTTTTCAATCTGTACCCAGATTTATTTCTCATTACAAATGCATTTATATACTTATGTTCTTTTTTTTATTTTATTGCTTAAGAGTCTTTAACTTTGTATTCCATTGTATTTTGTTTGACACCTGATTTTCTCTTTTGATTATTATCAAATAAAATTCTTTTGAACTTAAAGATAATCGTTGATTTCTCCTTAGGTCCCCTTCCCAGCTGTTCCCTTCCCTTCCTTCCCTCACTTGATCAGATCAACATTCTGTGTTTAACACTATCAGAATTGAGATGATCAAGAGGTGGACCCATGTTTGAGCATCAAATCAACTTCGATGTATCAACAGTATGACAGAATAATCTGCCCACGTTTTCTAGCCTCCTTGTTGATTTGTGTGCAAACATGGCCACGTTAGATGATGTGTTGGCTACCTTGATTTTGGTGCAAACTGAATTGGCCGCTTCATGAGCAGAAACCGCTGCTTTGCATGAAAGGGTAGATTGGTTACAATGGAACCCATTTGATGTAACTGGGAGCCGTACTAATGGGGGCCTTTCCTGGTCATCTGATGGCCCTACATCCTCCTCTACCCCTATAATTGTGGAAATGTCTGCTCTTATCCCCTTGGCAGTTCCAGAGAGGCTTCATGGGGAGGCAACACAAGTACAGATATTTCTCACACAAATTCTGTTACTTTTCACATGTTGCCCGAAAGTATTCAATACAAACCAGGCTAGAGTTGCTTTCATGATATCATATCTGGCTGGTGATGCGGTACACTGGGCTGTTCCAGTGGTACGGAAAGATGATGCATTGTTGTATGACTTGGATGGCTTTTGAAGAGAATTTGAGAGAGTGTTCAACTGTAGAGAATCTACTTTTTTAGCAGATAGCGAATTGCTTGAGCTGAGGCAGGGAAACAAAGAGTTGGTGTGTTACAGCAACAATTTTCAGAGGTTAGTGGCAGAAATCAATTGGTCTATAGAGAAACAGGCAGCATTGTTCGATCAAGGGCTAAAGGAGGATTTAAAAGATGTAACAGCACAAATAAACCCTCAACACACAATGTGAGTAGATCTGATTAATCTAGCTCTTTCTTTAGATTAACGAATAAGTGAACATAAGGGGGGAAAGAAGAGAACAGAGTGCCCGTCTCCTCGATTTGAAAGAAGCTACTCCACAGGGGGAAGAGTAGGAAACACCTCAGAGCCAATGGAAATAGGAACAAATAAAGCTTCTTTAACCACATCGAAGTGAGAGAACAAAGAAGGAATTTAGGTCTCTGTTTGTACTTTGGGAAAAAAGGACATTATGTAAGGAACTGTTATTTTATTTTAAACCCAAGAATAGAGATGGGGGATGCAGAAAACAGCCGCTTTGACCACTAGAGAGTCAGAAAACTGGAAAACCCTGGGATTGAGGAAGGTAATAGCATGGGCTATGTTGAAATCTCTTCAGTGGATAATGAAGGCTACTCATACAAAGAAAACTTTTTTCTGAGAGTCAGCATAGGCATGAATAATACTTCTGATTAGGTGAACGCCCTGTTAGATTCCATGGTCACAGGGGTGTTCATCGATGAAGCTTTGGTGAAAGAGCTAAGAATCACCAAAGTAAGGAAAAGGGAGTCTGAAATAGTTCTGGCAGTGGATGGAAGAAAACTAGAGTCTGGACCCATTTGTTTTTAAAAGCAGGAAATTGAAATGTTATGCTCGTAGAATCATACAGAGACCTTAGAGTTTAACATCATAAAGGCCCCCCAATATGGAGTCATTTTGGGACTGCCTTGGCTACAGAAGCTCAACCTTGAGATAAATTGGGATAAGAGAACGATTCGATTTAGCTCATCCTTTTGTACCCAGCACTGTGTCACTCGATTTCCATGACCTGCCTAAGTGTTGGCGACGGGCCATACTATTGCCATTGCAGCGGAACAAGACAGCAGTCTTCTGGAGCAGTACATTGAATTTCAGGAGGTGTTTAGTAATAAACAAGCAGATCTATTACCCCCGCATAGGCAATACAACTGTCAAAAAGACTTAATACCGGGGGCGGTGGTGCCTTGTGGTAGAATGTATGCATTGTCAGAGCCTGAAAACGAACATTTAAGGAAATATTTAGACACCTACTTGGCCAACGGGTTAATAAGTCCTTCTAAATTGCCAGCAGCTTCTCGTTTGTTTTCATTCCCAAGGCTTATGGGTGTTAAGGACAAGCATTTACTTTAGAGCACTCAACTGTGTGACCATCAAGAATAGGTACCCTCTTCCCTTGATTGCAGTATTGTTACATCAGGTTAGGCAGGCAGTCATATTCACTAAGCTAGATGTGCATGGTGCTTATCATTTGGTTTGTATGAGACAGGAAGATGAGTGGAAAACTGCATTACATACCAGGTATGTATTGTTTGAGTATTTAGTCATGCCCTTTGGGTTATGTAATGCCCCAGCAGCATTCCATTGCTTCCTAAATGATGTGCTGAAGGAATATACATGATAGTGTACATTGAATATATTTTGATTTATTCTTCTACTGTTTCGATCAATTGTCAACATATAAAGAAGGGTTTGAAGGCTCTTAGAGAAAGCAGCCTCTTCTGTAAACCTAGCAAGTGTGAGTTTCATATTCCAAGAGTAGAATTTTTAGGTGTAATGTTATCTGCACAAGGACAAGAAATGTCTGAAAGGAAAATCCAGGCGGTACAAGACTGGCCCACACCGGCAAAGGTTTGTGAAATACAGTGCTTCCTGGGCTTTACCAATTTTTATTGCAGGTTTATTAACCAGTTTTTAGCACTGGTATCACCCATAACCCATCTGTTAAAGAAAAAGGTTATGTTTTTCTAGACCGAGGAAGCCCAACAGGCACTTGATCATCTAAAAAAGGCTTTCACTTCTGCACCTATCCTGGAACATCCTGAAAAACCATTTCTAGTGGAAGCAGACGCATCCGAGGTAGCTATAGGGGCCGTATTATCACAAAAAAACTCACAGAGACTGGTCAATTACATCCAGAGGCATACATGCCCAGAAAGGTAAATGAATCAGCAACGCATTACACCATTGCAGGAAAGACTCTTTCAAGGAAACGTGATTATGCTTGTTACTCCAGAGGATGTTTAGTACAAAATAAGGATACACTAAGGATACACTAAGGATTAGGTTGTACATTAACGTTCTGTCATTTCATGTTGCCATTTAACAGGGGATCATATACATAAGGAATCCTTCCTTCCCCCGTGACATTTGGCAGATTTAAATAGTCGGTAGGTACTATTGGTATGCTGATGAACTAAGGGATACCGTAGTGTATGGTTCTCTCCCAGATGTGGTAACTATTATATGGTTCGTATTATATTATATATTTACTGGAGCAAACATTTACAACCCCTCTTAAGAGATCAAGGATTTCGATCTCTAAGTGTCTCAATAAAAATCTGTGGATTGTGAATCTTCTTATGTTATTTTACAGGTATGAATACATGTTATGTTTAATACAGAGGAGGGGGTTAAGAGTGTTGAACATTTAAAGATAATCATTGTTGTTGATTTCTCTTTAGGTCTCCTTCCCAGATGTTCCCTTCCCTTCCTTCCCTCGCTCGATCAGATCAACATTCTGTGCCTAATACTATCAGAATTATGACGATCAAGAGGTGGACCCATGTTTGAGCATCACATCAACTCTGAGGTATCTACAGTCTGACACACACTGACGTAGTCCCTTAAAATATGTCCCAGGACTGCCATTGCAGCCTGAATGCAGTTTTAAACTACCAATTTGACTTGGCAATATAGCCTCTTTGCCAATCTGTAAACTCCCCTTTTATGGCATACAAGTCACTCCTGAGGTAGACCCCAAGTCGTCTATAGGGAAGGGTGCATTTTAATTAAAAGTTTGGACATATACTTAGGAGTTTTTCACTATTAGGACATGTAAAACGTAGAAGTTTGTTTTTCACTACTGTGAGGCCTACCCGTCCCATTGGATAACATTGGTTTGCATTATTACATTAAATACGTGTTAAACTTTGATTGGGGACAGATAAGCATTGCATGTTTGGTTTATATGAAATTGTAATTAAAAATCGTCTTTAATGGTAAAGTCAGTTTTTAAATTACAATTTAGAAAATCCCATTATTTCAAAGTTGGCATTTTCCTGCCTTTTGCCTTTTGGTGTGGACAAACGTTGTGAATTCCTCCCAGCCAGTCACACGATAGAGGGATTAGGTGTGTGCCTGAATGGGACATCTGCTGGCAGGGGAGGGGGGTAGAACTTAGAACAGTCCCACTTGCAACTGAATAGGATGTGCTCTGCCTTCACACAAAGGGTTGTAGCCACAGTATTGTTCCTGCAGCCAGCTTGGATCCCGGGCAGGAGAGTCAGGAAATTCCAAACACTTGAAAGAGAAACCTCTAGAAACTTCTCCTACTTCAAATAAGCCACCTCGTATAAAAATAGGGCCCTCAGATCCACTCTTCAGTTCATAGTCTGGACCTGGGGAAGGACTCACAGTGGACTGCTTACTGCTTTTGCCGGCCATGTACGCACAAGACTGCTTTGCTGTACCAAGGACTGTTTTGCTGCCTGAAGCCTCCCTTAAATCTTCCGAGGCCTGTCTTGCTGCTTGAGCCCTGCTTCTTTACATTAACCCAGGACTACCAGAGTGCCTCCATGGGTTTAATTTTCTGGTCTCCTGTTTAGAGCCGCCATCTTGAACATACACCTGGACCCTACCTGAGTGAGTCCTAACCCCCAAGTGGTGCCCATCCAGTCCTGGACCCTTCATGGTGGTGTTAAAGGTGCAAAGATAGCCAAAATCCAATATTTGGAACTTCGAAAATAATGTTGGGATAAAATCTGCTTTGAGAACTGAGAAGACAGGGGCCAATCAGCTTGTATAGCCACCCAAGGTGCCTCGCCAATTGACTTGACTTTGCGGCAGCTCAAGCTACGTTCCTCTCTGCAGCACCAATTCCTGTTCATCAGCCTTTGCCAAAGGGGTATCCAGCTTCCAGGATCTCTTATCAACTACAGTCTCCTGCCTCACCCTGTTAGTCTCTTTTTTAGAAACCAAAAATCTCCAAGTCCCAAAATAGAAATCTTTAAAACAGTTTTGTCAAGCTTCTCCCCGACGATGATGCCTCCTCCTCAGACACTGCCTTCAGCCTTGCCCCGCTGAACTTTACCTTCTCGAACATTTTCTTTAAAATGTCTTCTAAGTCTAAAGGTACGTGACAAAGGGGCCCAATCCACCTCTATAGTGGCCAGCCATATTTCTCAACTTTGACAGAGTCTGGCTCAACTAGATTTCCAGGGTTGGCGCTTTGCCCTTTTAGGTGCTAGTTGATACTAACAATTTTAACAATTCATAACTCTGGTTTTACTGATTGGATTTTTGTCATTTTGATGTCAAATAATGTATTACATTTGACTAAATTTTTCTAAATTGGTGTGGGATTTTTCCTGCTGTGTTTTCAATTTATTACTATTTATGCACTGCATAAATACTTTATACAATACCTAGAAATTAAGCCTTCCTGCTTTTTGTGCCAAGCTACCCAGGATTTAGCACAGGTTAATTTAGTGACTTTTTGTGGTTCACCCTGCCAGGGATTGTGGATGTTGCTTGATCAAGGCTCACACCACAGCCAACTGTCTAACAATTTGAATGTAGATAAGGCTTCCCAGTTTTACAAAGACATTAAGAATAATGTCCTAAACTGAATGGTAAAAACAATACCGACTAGGTAGAGCAAATAAGCTTCAACAAAAGTAAACAATCCAAACCTTATTGCATAGCTTTATACAGAGCTTTAGATGTGTATGGAGGGTTCTAAGTAACATTATGCAGTATGAGAAGCATACGTTATCTATGTTCCTCACAAACAAGCAAAGTTAACACATCCATTAGCAGGGAATCACCCATGTACATTTTAATTTTGTATCCATTTTCACTCATCCAGTCTTAACCACCTATGATCTCTTTGAAATAAGGAGTGAAGAGTGGTGTCATGAGGCAGCTAAGAAAGAAGATTTAATTTGTATTGTTGCCCATACCAAATAAAGTATAAAGAACATGTACACTACTTGTGGAAGAGGTGTGGCGCAGCGGCCAGGGTGACTGACGCTGGGGATCACAGTTCGAACCCCGGCTTTGGCGGCAGGGGTCTGCCCAGCACCGTGTGACTCTGGGCAATAGCTCGTTTAATTTTCCCGACGGCCCCCAGTGCCTTGACACCTTTCGGTAATTGTTCACGCTCTACAAATACTGAACATTTACATTTATGCTACGATCCTGCACCTTGTTCTTGACTCACACCCACCCTTTCATAACTGAGGCCTGGATGCTTCCCCTCTCTCAGGAGCACAAGCTCATTGGCAGGTCTGTCAAAGCAGAAAGACTGGTAGGGTTTTCCCTATTCTGGATACTGATCTCTGTTTTGGCAGAAGTTGTGCAGCATCTTTCTCTCCAATGTTTCCGCTGGGTTTGTGTAGAGCATTGGGTGGCCAGGGAAGTTGTGGAAAGGAGAAGTTGCAGTTCCAACTCCACTCACCTTTCATCTGGTCTGTGGAAACAGGGGAAAGGCAAGAAAGTCACTGGCAGGCGACGCATCATTTCCCTATGGTATATGGAGCTTAGAGGCAGAAGGCACAACACAACTGTGATGCAGAAAACTTAGCATTGATCATAATCATTAATGTTTTTATTGGTAGACAGTAGCTGATTGTCAGAATATCATCTAACTTAAATATGGTGTCCAAAATCTACAAAAATATTGCTCCGTTAGAGTTAATAGAACAACTACACATAGGGCTAGATGTAGGTGGGCTAATACCGATCGGTAACGGTTGAAACTCAGTAAATTTCCCGTTACCGACCGGTATTTAGCCCTTTGCGATGTAGGAGGCTGGATTTAAGGATCCGGTAATTTACCGATTCGTTATTTTAAGGAATCGGTAAAATACAGATTCCTTAATTTAAGGAATCGGTAAATTACCGAATCCTTAAATCCTATGTAGGGAGCACTCAAGTGAGTGCATTTTTGGTTTAAGGTTTCGTTATTTACCAGCAACTACAAGTTGGGGATAAATAATGAATAAAAAAGCAATTTTGTGCTTTTTTAAAAGTGCCATGTGGCAGACATACATGCCCTGTAGGTGCGCCACATGCGCACACATTCACGATTCTGGGGTGCAAAAGGGTGTCAATGTGACACCATGCCACCCTTGAATATGTTCCCCCTATTACTGATTCGGTATTTACTGAATCGATAATAGTGAACAGCTTCCCATTCATTCCTGTGGGCCTCCAGGCCCTAGGAATGAATGGGAAAGTATTCCTTATTACCGATTCGGTAAATACCGATTCGGAAATAAGGAATATTACCGGATCGGTAAAATTTACCGATTTTTTACCTACATTCTATTTACTGATTCTTAAATACTGAATCGTTAAAATGTGGTATTTAGGAATCGGTATATAGAAATTTCCTACATCTAGCCCCAAATCTTTCTAAACAATGGTTAGAACATGATATTCATATCATACCATATTTCTGTATACAATTTTCTGACCTACAACTTTAGGAAGAAGTTCAAATTATTTTGACTCCCCCCTTATTGTTTTAAATCATTTATCTTGTGTCAATAAATATAAAAAACACACGGTATGTGTTCTCTAAAAAACCCCACTGGTCAATTATACATCAAAAGTGCATGCATTTTGCACAGACCAGCATTATGTGCCATATTTCGAAACGGTCAGTGACCTGCTGCAAAGCATTGTGCACCCGCGTAGGAGAAAGACATGTACACCCTGACAGAGCTGCAATCTTCCTGGATCTTTATGCCCCTCCTCTGATGGTAGTGACTAGAAGAACTCTCAAGGAAGCTTACCTCTCAGTCTTCTAAACCCATATGGCAACCCGCTCAGAACCCAACAAAAGAGAATTAGTGTAGGGATTGACTGAGCAAATCATATCAGGATGGCCTACAAAGTGCACTTGTCCCCCACCACCATTCCCCCACTCATAGAAACACCTGAGTCATTTTTGGTTTTCACAATGTAAATGTTTATTAACTTACAGATCCGGCCAATTACTCCATTGGTCTCTTTTTACTTATTTGTGACCATCCTTTAATATATTTTGCTTCAAAACACCACAGCACTCCAAATAACTGTAAAGATTATACATTTTCATGCTTGACCTTCGGGTTGTGCCAGCAGGCCCCAACCAAGATAGCCTGCTCTCCTTAGGCTGACCGCCCCCCGGTCAACAGAGACACAGGTAAATAATCTGCCACCTCTTGTGACAACCACTGGCTTCCTGGGTAGAGCCAGAGAGTCCGGAGCCACCAGCAAGTCAGCACCCCTCTCTCGCCAGCCCGGAGCCCTGATAGACTTCCAGACCTGTTCTGTGACCAAAAGTGGCACCGACAAACGGAGTCCCTGTCATTTCTCTTGCCCAGGACCCCGCCTAACAAAGCACTGCCTTTAGGGATGGGTGGGGTTTTTAACTCCGACGCGACCTCCGACCCCAAACAGGAAAGTGGACAAAGAGGGCGAAGCTACCACCCCTTTGTCTTTTAAACCCCCCGCCAAACGTTAATTACTTCCTGGGTCATTCTCCTCTCCCTTCTTGACGCACGTCCGGTCTGCTTGGTTGTTGTGCCCCCTTCCGAGTCTCCCGACCCGGAAGGGATTCCTACACTGCCAGGGCGGCTCTTTGCTGCCACTAAAGGCGCCAGGCCCCTTAAGTGGGATGGCACCCCTCATTCTCCCAGTTGCACAGACAATAGTCTGAACACATGTGACCAAGCCAGGCTACGCGAGCTGGAACAAGAGGTAATACAAGGGGTATGTGTGTGACCGTATCTGCCAGCATGGAGATCACAATCTACTTGTGTTTAAAAGTCTTCAGCAGAGAAATTAATGAAGGGCATTCTGCACCTCTCCATGCATTGAGCGAATGGAACTCTCTTTAGGAGTGCCCCCTCAAATATACATGTGCTTTAAAACATGGTCTGCACATTTACACTTACAAATGGGCGCTTACAGTTCATCTTTAATACAAAATGCCTTAACCAATACAGAAAATTTCGAATTTGATGAAAATTCTTACATCTCGTTTTGCAAGCTATTCTGGTTTTTTAGGTCTATCTACACAAAGCTTTGGCACTATACACAAGGTATCCTACAAACTATATTGCCTGGAACTGGTAAGCCTTCCATTCTCCTCAATATGGCAAGTGTTGTTTAATGAATGATGAACAGTGAACATGTAGAAAAACTACAATAGTTTTTTGTTAGGCTCTCAATCCTAGTGGCATGCTTCATGATTGGGTCTCATGTTATTAGTGGTGTTCTTACTATGGTTAAAAAGTGTAATTATTGGGGGTGTTACTGGGGAATGATGACCCTACACCCTCTGTGTCGTCCACAGGTTTTAGCCCTATTTTAATAGCCCATCGGGTCCCGGGCTTTTATCAGGACTACGCTTATTATGCCCCTAAAAATCTAGTTTTATGTGGTCAGCCAGTTTTCTTAACTAATTCTGTCAGGACATATAAAAACATGTAGCATATAAAACTTGCAACATATGGGGCTACTCACCCTATGCAAGTTGCTTATTTGTCTGGATTCCTGAAATTCAAAAATGACAACAAACAGTATTGGTATCAAGCAAATCCAAGCTTACAACAAAGCATCACATTCATCCATTATAGTGACCAAATAGCACTCGGTCACCATAATTGTAGTCATGTATCATCTGGATATTTGCATTCCTTCATTTAGTTATGCAATGAAGGAATGCATAACACAATCACAACATGAAGCATATCTGCGATATATACAAGCAGTACTGCAACTCGTGATGTGCAACATGCTGATCGTCCTTACCTAATTTTTGGGAATGTTTAGTGTCACATGCATTCCGGTAGTCACACTCTATTGTTTCACTGCGTCACCGGTAAGGTGTTGACGGTGGCAGAGTCTCCCCTGACCCGCTTAGACGCCAGCAAGCGCTGCAATAAGCAAGCAAGACTCAGTGGAAGGATTTGCGCAGCACGATTTACATTTCCTATGCAATTTTAAAAACTGAAGAAATTTTAAAAACTTGCATGTTAAATTGAATATATCGCATCCACTCACTCGCACGGATCTTGTAGGGAAGTCGGGGCTCGATTACCAGCCTGCACGCCTCGGTCTGACTCGGTGATTGATACCGTTGAGCGGAGGGCGGACAGGCAGAGCCAGACACTTCCGCATCACGAGCGGTTAGCGCTCTAGCTTTCCCAGCTGCGAGGGCTACATAGCCCTCTCGTCGCTTCGAGCGTGCAGCGGTCTCGCGCAGGAGTGCGCCTAAGGACGCGCCTAAGGCAAGCCCAAGAGAAGCCCGTCTGCGCCCGTCCGCGACTGGACGGGGCTAGGGGCTATGGCTCTTACATCTGCTCATCCAGCTGTCCATGTTACATCTCGGGTAAGCTACTCATCATTGGACCTATTAGGTATATGGACGCCCCTCCAGCTGGGGTGTTCAGGGGAAGGGGGAGTACCCCCGGTGGGCCCGTTCTCTTGCCGAAAATTTAATTTTCAGGCTATACACGACATACTACCAGATGACTTTCATGAAGCTCCTGTTAGGGGGGGCAGGATCACATTCGCAATTAGGGGGTAGGAATATCTTGTGCAATATTAGATCCTTGCCTAAGCATAACAGTGAAGTTTGGGATCTGGTTTCTTCTTTGCAACCAGACCTCTGCTTTTTAACCGAAACATGGTTAAAACCCCACTCGGTCCCAGCCATTACCTTAGGGATTCCGGAGGGCTACAAAATAGTTAGGTTAGATCGCCCAGTCAAAACGGGGGGAGGCTTAGCGATTGTTTATAGACACGGTCTGCCGATCTCTATTTTAGAGGAATGTAGCACTCCTGATTTAGAAATTCTGATCTTTAAAGTCTGCATCTCCACTAAGATCAGTTATAAAGGGGCATTAGTCTATCGCCCCCCCTGGCCCCTGTGCCAATTTCTCTATCTTACTGCTGGAGGTATTAGCCAGACATGTTAATTCTGAGAGCAAATTTATTCTCCTGGGAGATTTTAATGTACATAGTGAACTGAAGGAATGTGTGGAGGCACAATCCTTGTTGACTGATCTTTCTCTACTTGGCCTAACACAGATGAATATTGGTCCAACACATCAAGCAGGGCATACTTTGGACCTTATTTTTTCCAATAAACCCAATACCATCAATTGTTCTCCCCCCACACAAGTATATTGGACTGACCATTTTGTCATGGAATTCCACACATCATATTTAGGTAAAGCCCCCGTTCAGACACGTTTTGCCCAGCAGACGGAGGCAATGGCACAAGGTAACCCCGGAAGCCCTTCAGGAGAGGTTTGTTGAGCCTCCTGTCAGCTCTTCAGAGGGAGTGGAAACGGCCTTAGCCAAATTCAATCAAGCTATCCTCACTGCTGTGGATACTATTGCCCCTATGAAAGTGTTCAAACCACGTCCAGCACACAAAGAGGAAGTCTGGTTTTCGGAACATTTAAGATCTCTTAAACAATCTGCCAGAAAGCTAGAAAAGGGATGGAGAACAACCCATAGTGAAGCTGATAAGAACCGCTATTGGGCGGCCCTTACCATCTATCATAAAGACATCCGACGTGCATGAAAAAATCATATTGGGTCCCTACTTTTAGCTGCGGGTAATACCACTAGGGTCCTGTATCAAATCCTGCAGTCCTTTGTGAAACCAGTTGCGTGCGAAACCCCTGAACTTTTATCGCAGCAATTGTGTCATGATGTCTCACAGTTCTTTACTAATAAGATAGACAGGATACATGATCACATCACCAATGCGGATCTGTCGTCCATAGGAGGGGTATTTTTGCCCCTGGATGAGAAAGAAGAACCATGCTCTATTACCCTTAGTGTAGTCCCCCCCATCACTCTAGCAGAGGTTGAATGCTCTGTAAGCCAGATTAAGAGTGGCAGCCCTTCAGATTCTATCCCGGCAAGAATTATGCCGGTGGTCGGGAATACACTGAGCCCAGGGATCCAGTGCCTTGTGAATCTTTCACTGATGGAAGGACGGGTTCCTGGAGAATGGAAAAAAGCATTGGTCAGACCTATCAAAAAAAATTCCACCATTCCCTGGACTGACATGTCTAATCTTAGACCGATATCCCTGCTCCCATTTATGGGTAAACTTACAGAAAAACATGTAAATAGGCACTTATCAAATTTTATCGAACGGGCTGGCAGTCTGGATTACTCTCAATTTGGTTTTAGACCAAAACATAGCACTGAGTCTGCATTATTGTCGGTGACAGATGACCTTCACATGTACCAGGACAGAGGTTATTCTGTTATCCTGGTACTACTAGACTTGTCGGCAGCGTTCGAAACGATATCTCATAATATCTTGATTGGACGACTTGCTAAGATCGGCATTGAGAACACAGCACTGGCCTGATTAAGGAATTTTTTATCTAACCGTACCCAATCTGTCAGCATGGGTTCATTTCGATCGACAGAGACTGAGATTACCAAGGGGGTGCCACAGGGCTCTTGTCTGAGCCCTACCCTTTTTAATATCTACGTGGCCCCCCTGGCCAGAATCTTGAGAGAGTTTGGGTTCATCCCGGGTTCCTACGCGGATGATACTCAGCTCTTCTTTCCTTTCAGAGCTCTCACCGACGAAGTGAGGACGTCCTTTTCCGAGGGCATGAAAGCTGTGGCTAAGTGGATGTCATCCAACTACCTTCAATGTAACGTAGGCAAGACGGAGGTCATGCTTTTTGGGGAGACTAGGATCATGTGGACCCCGGACTGGTGGCCGAGGGATCTTGGCCCAGTGCCTGAACCTAAACAGTTTATGAAAAATCTAGGGGTACACCTTGACTGTGAGCTCTCCCTTAAACAGCATGGCAACTGGGTGGTGGGCTCATGCTTTCACGTCTTCGGTCTCTTGCGAAAAGTCTTTCCCCTGCTGCCTGACTCTACTAGAAAAACCCTGGTGCAGGCTCTGATATTGAGCCGTTTTGACTATTGTAACAGACTCTTGCTGTCAGCCAATGAGGGAGTACTAGCTAAACTCCAGGTGCTGCAAAACACGGCAGCTAAGCTGGTGTTAAACGCCCCGCCTAGATCACCATCTAAACCCCTCCTGGAAAAATTACACTGGCTTTCAGTTCAAAACAGGGTTAAGTTCAAAATTTGCTGCCTAATTCATAAGAGCCTAAATGGACTAGGGCCATCTTACTGGACAGACAAATTTATGCCATGTAACCCTGTCCGGTCTCTTAGGTCAAGCAGCCAGCTTTTACTGAGAGTGCCAGCTGCGAGGAAGGCCAGACAGGGTGGCAAGGCTTTGTCCTTTGGCGGGCCCACTCTATGGAATAAGCTCCCTCTCGCGCTCAGGCAATGCTCAGAACATCTGAGCTTTAGGAAACAACTTAAAACGTTTCTGTTCCAGACCTAATTCACTGAATCTTTCATACTGACTGCTTACAACCATGCTTCTGGACGGCTTTGTCTGTTATTTTCTGTGCGCAGAGATACTCTTGACGGAGTCGATTCAAGCGCGTTACAAACCCGCAAATAAATAAATAAATAAATAAGTAAATACTCAGTTACACCTCACACAACACACTTACTCAAGCCCAAGCCCTCCACAAACACTAATTCATGTGAGCACTGCTCCATGTCACTACATTTAACACCCCTCTTTTACTGAATACTCTGCGATCACAGGTCCTACAACGCAACCTATTACCACGGTCTGTACTGTCTACCCAGTGACCTGTCTCTTATGCATTATATCGAACCTGCCCTCTGAAGCTGTAGGCATGAAGTCTCTAATGCAAATTCCATATCTGTCCCAGTGCTTAATTTGTAAACTAATAAGTGCCGGAACCCTCGTCAGGAGGCCACTGAAGTTTGCACCACACATTGCCACATACACAGATACAGTAGTTACACAACTGCTAACCATCACACTGAAGTGTAACATTTCAGACTGTTAGAGGCCACCAAAGCTTTAAAATTTGGCTTGGGTGACAGGTATTTATTGTTTTTAATGTATAATGCATTAACAACCGATTTTCTGCTCATCTTTAAATTCCACAAACGGTATTACACTCACATAAAACCTTGTTTTGTTTAAACTCTTTGCGACAATCCTACAACTAGGATTCAATATTCTCCACCTTCGTAGAGTAGAATAAAAGAAGTGGAGGGATGCCTTTATATACAAAGAGTCCTTTAAATTAAAACGAATTAACCAAAAATACTTATTCTCATTCCAGAGACTCACTGTGGAGATTCTAAAGCATACTAAAACCAACAAGCTGAAACCTCTTATGCCACACACTTGAAAACCAAAAATTGTTTTATTGATGATTTCCTCAATTATAGCAGTGATCGATGCATCTCTTCTGCTCCAATATCCCTTGGAGATTTCAAGCTTTTGAGGAAAAGGCAAAACCACACATCCCTCCCTCAAATCCTTTCTGTAAAACAACAACCTACTACAGTATTGCACCGTTCCTACCCAAAACAAAGGATCTACTGTGGACCTGGCTTCCTTAACCCGTTGGCTGCTGCCGTCCGCCATTGGCCGACGGCAGCACTACCTCGCTGGTGCTGCCGTCGGCCAATGGCTGAAGCGACCGCGCCCGTTTTTTAAAATGGCCGCACTGCCGCAAAAAACCAGAAGCAGGCAACGGGTTAAAGAAACAGCACGTAAACATCTCTTAGCCTCTCATATTAGGGACAGAAATTGTGAAATCTAGAGACCTCCAAATGCATTGACAATAAGCACTGGAAAAAGAGAGTGGGTCTGGCTTTAATGTGCTGGCAAGGAGAAATTAACAAACACTATTTGTCTCTGTGCCACCTCTTTATATGCCCCCTGTGTCTATTGCCTGTTTTACAGTTCCCAAAGTTTGCGTGCTACCTGCAAGCTTAGACAGTAAAATAAACAGTAAAGATAGGGAAGCCACCAGGCACAGAAAGAAGCAGGTCGCTCAGGGATATGGCAAAAAAAATTGTGGATGCATTTTAAATGAATAGCACTTGTTACAACGCATGTGTTAAAGCATGCCATTACAACGCAAGTCGTTACAACAATGCGTTGTTACATCTCATGCCATTACAATGCAAGTCGTTACAACGACTTGCTGTAGGGGAGTATAATTTACTATTCCAAATACAGTGTGTGCAACAGTAGGGATGGGGTGGGATTGAAAATCCAACAAATCAAACACCTTCTGCCCCCTACAGCTAGTTGCTGTAATGACCTGCGTTGTAATGGCATGTGATGTAACAATGTGTCATTTTAACGACTTGCGTTGTAATGGCATGTGTTGTAAACAATGCTTTGTAAACGTTGTTTACCATTTTAAATGGGCCTGCATGATTAACCCTATCCATGCTGAGGACGGAATCGCTCCGTCATCAGCCGCGGTGGCGCTGTGCTGATGACGGAGCGGCTCCGTCATGGCCCGGCCGCCGCGCCTGCATGGCGCTGATTTTGCGCCTGCGCGGCGCGTTCTATTGAGCTCCGTCATGAGCACAGCTCAACCGCGGCTGGTGACGGAGCAATTCCGTCACCAGCATGCGCCCGCCGCGCGGCCGCCCCGCCCCCTTAGCACTGCGGCGGAATAGCCGCCGCAGTGAAGGGGTTAATTGGTTTGGCAGTAGTACAACTATTTGAGTCTGTATTGCAACTTGATCACTGTCATAAGGACTTTCGTCACAAGTCATTCGCTCTGCCAATGTCTCACCCTAACTGTACTAGAAAGGTATTAGTCGTCTTGGTTTTATACTTTCTAAAAATGACGATTCCGCACGTAATGTACAAAACATTTGGAAAATCAATGCAATTTGATTAAAAGAGCTGAGAAGAACAAACACGGCCCATAGACAGACACTGCACATATTTAGTTCAACAGTATAACAGACCGATCAATGTTGCAGATTACTGATTTAAGCATAAAATACAGTGTTTTTGCAAAATAAAAAATGTAAACGTAGGGAGAAGCTCTAAGTCACTTCGACGAACGGTGCAGATATATGGCTGCTCTTCAGTTAAGATGGATAAGACCTTCAGTTACAAATAATTAGAGCCTCTAATTGGCAGCGATAATGTCCTTGGAAAATATCCAGCTTTTTAAAAGCATTTCCACTTACAGAGACATAAAACACACTCCAAGCATGGCTGTCATTTTACAGGGCCTATTTATAACTGCAAGGTCTGTACAATATTTTTTTACCTGCAGTGAAAAGAGCAGCCTGTGACATTCTATGTAATTTGAGGTTGGGATGTTTCCTATGCTATTGTAATGGCCAGGTTTGCAAAGACCTTTCCGGTGAATGCGATTTGCAGTACGTGACTTCCAGAATCTTCTATGTGTAGGACCTGAGTAGGGCAGCTGCTGGGTGTAGGCGTCGCCTTTGGTGCCGGTGGGTCCGCTTCAGGTCACTAAGGGGAAGTGGCTACAGAAGGAGCCATCACTCACTTCCATCGCACCACCAGCCTCTAGCATGGTTCCTGCTGTTGCTTCAAAGAGACACGACCTGGGGAAAGAGAGCCGTCCGAGCCGCACGTTGAGGTTTCCAGAGAACCATGTTTGATTACTCTAGAGTGATATCAAGATACTACATGTCTCTTCATTTGACGAATTTGGAAAGAATGGCAAGCAGTAGACCCAGGGTAAATAAAAAAAAAACATTCCCCAGCAAATGAACAATCAAAAGGGCTGTTAACCTGTGGTTTCTTTTGTTTAGAAACATGACTTGTCCTTTGAACATAGAAATAAGGATGGGGAGAGTACCTTCTCGATGTCTGCCCATACTTCTACAGACAACCAAACAATTCTAGAAATAGAATCAGGTTAACACATTTTGAGTGAAAAGAAGATTTGATCGCAAATAAAGACTTAAAGGGTACCTCACCGAGAAAATGCCATGAAAGAGGGGTGGACAAGATTCAAATAGGCGATGGTCCAAATGGCGGTAAAAAGGCACTGAACAGCAGCGAGGATCAGTCTTTGAGTCAATCACAGCAGCAAGATGGAGGGTCCAAGTAATGGAGGGAAATACCTCACAACAAAATGGGTGGCAATGCAGGCAAAAAGAAATTCGGCTGAAATCTCAGAAAGAACACCTACTGCAGGAACAGGGCTGAATGGGAAGGACAAGTCACCATAACTATAAGGGGGAACAGCTGGATGTCGTTGATCCATGGCAAATCATTGAAAGGACGGGGATAAGTCAGCACAGGATCCAGCACCAGAAGGGAAAGGCAGCTGCGGGGTCAGGAGGGTGCAACAAAACGAAAGGGGAAAACAAGCTCAGTAGGCAAGGGCTTCGGCGTTGGGGTACACTCCAGGAAGCACCGTCTGGGACGCAAGATCCACACGACTCAGCTGCAGCCCCAGAGAGGCGCCGCAGGAAGATAGGAAATCACAGGAAAGGTCCGGAAAGGCAAACGTTAATTGGCAGGGCCTCCAAGGCAGCATAGTCAGGCATCAGCAGCGACCCAGCGGACAGGCAGCCAGGAGTCCCACAGGGGTTCACCAGAAGGCGAGGGAAGAAAGTAGAAACAGCGGAGCGATGAGGAGCACTGTGCTGATGTTCGGCTTGGTAGGTGACGGCCGAGACGGTGGACCCGAGCCAATCTCCTCTATAGCTGTCGGGAAGTTCCACCAGACATCAGTCACGTTGCTCAGAGGCCGCCGCCAGAAAACATCAACCACGATTCAACTGGAGAGCTGTGGCCCTTGTGAGGCAAGTCACCTTACCCTTCATCTTTGCAAACGCCTCACTATCCGTTAGTTTTTTTCCCCACAAAATTGGGATTCTGGAACCATTTTGGCTTCAAAGGTGACATCAGCTCCTATTCGACTGCTATGGTTACATCATCACGTATTCAGACGTCCGCATCCTGGCAACAGCAACGTTTATTGGCGAGAGGCTTCATAGGAGCTTTGGTTAACAGCTGCGTCATAACGTGTTCAGGCGCCCTGGCAACTGTATCCAGGTATCCTTTACGTCTCGTTGAAAGCTCTCTTCCCGGCTGTCTGCGCGAATCGGAGATACGCACACCCTTCATTTCTTTGGTGCTGAAGAACTGAAATCTTCATTCTCTGGGGTCCCACTAATAGAACAAAGAACTTTGCACAGAAGCTGAAATATGAAAAGACATCTTTATTAAACTTAAATAAGTGAGGCTACGTCACCCAGAAGCCTTAGCAACTGAATGAGGCAGTCTGAGGAATACAGAGAACAGAGGCCTTATATATGCTTAGGGTTACAATACTCAGCATCCGGCCCACCATTAATTATACTGACAAGCCCAACATTCCATCTTACACAAGCCGGACAAACCCATAATAAAAGGACCACCACCCACATCATAAACAGACCATAAAAGAAGGAGCAGAAACAGATGAGAAGTAGGATAAGGGGTGTGCGTGTGTGCATACCAAACTTTACAATCTTCTGTGCTCTGATCCTTAATCTTGATCAGCTACTGGGCAAGGAACTGGCCTAACAAGGTCAGCTTCAGGCAACGGGGTCAGTTCACTCAGGTCATCCAGAAGTCAGCTAAAGACTCGTTCGGCCGCAGTCATCGGCCTATGTGAGGGCAACCACAAAATGGCTGCCATACACAAAATGGACCCCAAGGGTTCAGAACGAAATCCCTAAATACATAGTGAATCCATCGATCTAACGTGACGAAATCACTCGTTCTTGTCGCACTCTGTAGTTACGGTTCGCTACTATCAAATTCGTAACAAAACCATGACATTTATAAAGAACCTCAGTGCCTGATATCCATGTTCTGAATTCTCCTGTATTTTACGGTCGGATTCCAGGGATCTTGCATGTTATTTCCAAGGACAAAGTCAGTAAAGGCGATTCCCTTTGGGCAGATTAACGCTAAAGCATTCACTCACACATATACATAAGACGTAGTAATATCAAATTTGAAAACAGGAAGATGCCAAGTTAAACAGATAAAACAAACAAAAAAGGCAATGCAAAAACCATATATATATATATATATAAAAATGATACTTCACAGTTTATTTAAAACAAATACAATAAAAACAATCATAACCAATGCGGTTTATGCTCACTAAATCATTCCACGGTAGGAAACCTTAAAATATTGGCATAACAAATTACGGGATAGATACAAATGAGAGGAAAAGTTAATTCCTATTTGTAAACAAGGAGATACACTAATGAGATCAATTTAGCTTCACATCAAAATTGTTTTCTCTCAATGCTTAATGTATTTCTCCTTAAATTTGAGCATCAACGCGTTTCGGTGTGCGCTTCTGGAAAAGCCAACACCTTCTTCAGGAAAACAATGCAACCCATAAAATCTGCAATTAAATATAGTGAGCATCAGTTAATGTCTTACAATAAACACATGTGAGTACAGTTCTTTTCTATGTTTTTAGCAGAGCCTCCTGATTAACATAAAACATTTAAAAATCACATCTATACTACATAGACAGAAAAAATAATGTATACACACCTCATAACATTCACACTTGAACCTAATAACACTGGGCCAGATGCATC
Organism: Lissotriton vulgaris; assembly: GCF_964263255.1. Lineage (NCBI taxonomy): Eukaryota > Metazoa > Chordata > Amphibia > Caudata > Salamandridae > Lissotriton > Lissotriton vulgaris. Next base: position 1,479,448,461 of record NC_141685.1, read on the forward strand.
AAGCATCCATTTTGCGATTCCTTATTAGCGAAAAATAAGGAATCGCTAATAAGGAATAGCAAAATGGAATGCATCAAGCAATCACTATAAAAATAGCGATTCCTTAGAATTCCTTAATTGCGACTCGCAAATTGTGAGTCGCAATTAATGAATACCTCCCCATTAATTCCTATGGGCCTAGAGGCCCATAGGAATGAATGGGAAGACAATCTCAATTTGCGAATCGCAATTAGCGATTCGCAAATTGAGATTGCGAGTTCAAGGGTGCAGGGGTGTCCAAAGGACACCCTGTTACACCCCTGAATGTGATCTGTACACATATGTTGCGCACACACATGCCCTTAGGGCATGTGTGTGCGCAACATGAAACTTTGAAAAATGCACAAAAGTGCATTTTTCAAAGTTTTTGCAAATTACCATGAAGTTGTACTTCGTGGTAATTTGCGTGCCCTATTAGCGAATTCGCTATTTTTGATACTTTCATGCATTGCATTTAAGGAATCTCAATTTGAGATTCCTTAAATGCAAACAATCGCAATTTAGCGAATTCTCTATTTGCGATTTTTGCATTTGGGATGATGCATCCCAAATGCAAAAATTGCACTCGCAAAGGGCCAGATTCTGAGAATCTTGCCCTTTTGCGAGCGCATTTCGCTTGATGCATCTGGCCCACTATTTCTAGTGCAATATTTAACAGTATTATATTAAGTCCAAATGGTGCAGTAAGCATTTCATAGCGCTTATCCGATATGTATCACACTACCTTATATTAAATCGGGACAGTTTCCTATTAATTAATATATAGGAGTGTTTCCTATTAATCAATATATAGGAAAGGCAGGAAAATAGAGGTCTAATAAGTATCAGTACCTCTACCCCAAATGGAATGTATTTAGTAATGGCACTTCAGCCATCGTTGTGCTAAATAATCAATTAATCGATCATTGGTTATATACATATAACTATATATTCTCCAGACAACATAGGAGTATTTGTGTTGTTGCCAACATATAGAAATAAGGCCCTATTTCATAATAGTAAACCCTATTCAATCGAGGCATATTTAATCAGAGCATTGCCTCAACACTTATTTCAGGGATTTATGTTGGAGAAGGAACTATCTTATATTAACTCATAAAAGCAGAGGTTCCTATATATGTTATGCAAATATTTTAATGTTTCCTACTGTGGAATGATTTAGTGAGCATAAAACACATTGGTTATGATTGTTTTTATTGTATTTGTTTTAAATAAACTGTGAAGTATAATTTTTATATATATATGGTTTTTGCATTGCCTTTTTTGTTTGTTTTATCTGTTTAACTTGGCATATTCCTGTTTTCAAATTTGATATTACTACGTCTTATGTATATGTGTGAGTGAATGCCTTAGCGTTAATCTGCCCAAAGGGAATCGCCTTTACTGACTTTGTCCTGCTGGTACCCTATCCCTTTGGTTAGTGGGTCCCTCTCTTTTATTAGAGGTGTTATTTCCAAGGCGCAGTGTGTGTCAGTGATACACACACCTCAACTGGTTGTAACCCTGCAATTCGTTTTGAAATCATCCATTCAAAAATCAGAATGTACCTTTCATACTGCATATTTCTACATGCATGTCGGTGACATGCACACCAGATACTGTATCTTTAATAATTTACTTTCACAAATCGGCATGCATCTTTCGGTGACAAGCACACCATTACAGTGATTGGCCAGTGTTTGAGTGCACAGTCAGTTACACACACACTTTGCATTACCTTCATTATAGTACTTGTTCTTGAGTCATCCTTTTACTGTTTTCTAGTTTCTCCAAAATTCAGCCGCGGCCCGTGGAGGGAGTTCGGTGGGGCATTGTGGCTTTGCGGGGGAGGGGCAGGGTGGAGGGTGGTAAACAACGGAATATGGATAATTGCAGGAAAGTAAACAATGTAATAAATAAAACAAATTTCGTAGCGCGCGCTGCATCGCATTTTGCCACCCTCCTCCCTGTCCCTCCCCCACACCGCCTCTTTGCCCCACCGAACTCCCTCCACGGGCCGCGGCTGCCAATATTTAAAGTCATCAAATCGTATCTCTGCACATCCACGTTTTATTTGCATATATTCTAGCACATGCTAGCGTGATTTTTTATTAAGTTCCCTTCATCATTTTCTGTTTCTTTGTTAATAAACCTGCTAATGTACAACAATCAGTGCTACCCCTTCTCCATTTATATCGACCCCAGCAAATCCCCCTCTAGAGTGGGAATTATGGTTAGGGGGGTTTGAAGCTTAACTAGAAGCAATTGAAGCAGAGTAGTTTTTACCCAGAGAAAAAACTTGCTTTATTACAACATTCTTTGGGCACTGAAGGAAAGAAGGTCTTAAAGCATTTACCTGTCTGTAGCTGTAGTAATGGGTGAAGGTGATGCGGTAGATGAATATGCTTCAGCTACTAAAAAATCATGAATGCTAGCTTTGAGAAGAAGTGCAACATCATTATGGAAAGGTATAGGTTTTATATGAAGATGCAAGTTTCTGGGAAACCGGTGGAGGCTTTTACGAGTGATCTAAGGGTCTTAGCTGCAACATGTGACTATAAAACCTTTGAGGATGAAATGCTAAGAGATTAATTAGTGGAAAAAACAATAGCAAGAAGATTCAGGAGAAACTTGACAACATAGAACTTATCTTTGGACAAAGCATTAGAAATAGCTAAGAACATGGAAACTACAGCTATGTACATGGATCAAATGGCGTTAGAAACTAAAGTTCATGCAATGCGTCGAACAAAACGGACAGGAAATGTGACAAACCGAGGCAATTGGAACGCTATAAATGTAGCAGCTGAAGTCATTTAGGGAATGCTTCACCTTCTCCTGTAGGTGATAAGTATTATGCAAAGTGCAAAAAGAAAGGTCGTTTAGCAAAGGTGTGAAAATCCAAGCCAGTGTATGTCAAGCCTAAGGCTAAAAAAGTTCTCTCAGTTGAAAGTATGTCAGAAGGGAATTCAAATGCTGACAGCAAGAAAGGAAATCTGGTTATGATGATATTGGATGTCTGTGACACGAGTGATTCGGGAAAGTTGGATGCTGTGTGATTCTGGCAAGATTAGTGACTCTAAAAGGAATATGGACAATCTTTATGTGCTAAAGCTTGATTGTACAAGTGTTAGGAGGCTGTTCTGTCAAATTGGAGTAGTTATTTCCATGACGGCCGATTCCTGATCCTTTTTCACCCTCATTGGTCCTGAGGAATGGAGTAGGTGTGTCAATGTTCCTTTAAGGAAATCCCTGGTTAAACCTATTGCTTATGGTGGTAAACCAGTACAGGTTTTAGGGGAGTTGGATAGTGTGTTGTTAAGTTTTAGGAGGCATTTCACTCCTGGCACTGTGTATGTGGCACAAGATGAGTCTTCACTTCTGTGGTCGTTGGAGCAGAAACATCTGGGTATTATTTTAGACCCAAATAGTCCAGAGCAGGTACTTGTAGGGCTTGGCCCTTTTTACAGGGTCATCCCAGAACCTTTTGCCTTCCTCATGGTATTTTTTCTGACTTGTTGTTGGTGGTTTGAGGACTCTGGGCACGTTATCACTACTGTTCAGTGTTAAAGTGCATGTGCTCTCTGTGGCAAACTTGGTAAGATTGGTCTACGCCTGTTGGCATATTTAATTTACCTATCAGTCCCTTGTAAAGTGGTATCGCATTTTCCCAGGGCCAGTAAATTAAATGCTACTGGTGGGTCTTCAAACCTATCTCTGCCATTGCAGGGCAGGGAAGTTGTGCACAGTTTATTGCAGCTGAGACATAGCACATAAAGTGGTTGCCACGCCAGTGACTCCCCTTTTACTACATATCAGTCACCCCTAAGGTAGGACCCAGCTAGCCCTATGGGCAGGGTGCAGTGTAGGTAAAAGGTAGGACATGTGCCTTAACTGTGTAGCATGTAGTGACAAACAGCCTATTTGATTTTTCACTGGTGTGAGGCTGCTTTGTCGTAGGAATGCATTGGGGATTCCCTGATATTTGTTTCAGTGTTAATTCCTGATAGGAGAGGGGTGAAGTGATCAAGTTTGGTGTGTTTGGAATAGTGGCAATACATGCTGGGTAATAGTGTGCCCAGATTTTTTTATCACTATTTTATAAATGCCACTTTTAAAAGCGGGCACTTCTGTGTACTATGTTCCCTTGTGCCTGCCTGTTGTGTATTGCATGTCTGGCTCTGGATGACAGGGACAGGGAGGTGCAGTGGCTCCAGAGGGGCTGGGTGAGTCAGCTCTAGGCTGAATAGGCCTGATCCGCATTTGGAGTAGTGGGAGGAGTTGCACCTGAACCTGAATAGGACTGTGCCTGCCTTCCACAATGCAGGCTCCGCCCCCGTGGTGTGTCTGGGGCCAGAGCCTACTCTGACAATGGGGAGTGTGGTGCACTTGATAAGTGCCCTTCAGAACTAGTTTGGACTGGGTCCAAGGCCCTGTTCCAGGGCTGAACAAAGACTTGATTGATACAAATATTAAACCACCACCCGGGGCTCCCTACTCGTGGGAGTGAAGCTGCTGCCTTGCTAAAGAGCCCCGGTGTGATGGCCTACCGGGGGACACTTTGCTGGAGTGCCCCCGTCTTGAAAAACCCTAGCACAAGGTGAGCGCATTTATGGCTGTTGGAAAGCGCTTGTGGAGCATTACCTCATCTTCCCAGGTGCTTCTGGGAGGCAGCATGTAAAGAGCGCTCCTGTGGATCAACAGTGTTGCCTGTCTGCGTGGTCCTGTGGCGTTTCCTGATTCCAGCACTGACCACACGGGAAGAATAAGTCTATCCCCGTTCACCGCCTGTGACCTGAGTCTGGAGTTGAGATCGCTGTCTACAGCCATGCTGCAAACAGTAAGCCAGGTAGAAGATGTCTGATTGTGGGGGGGGCTTTCATGAGGACGAGGAAGGCCTTGCGTGTCCCCCAAGCCTTTGTATGGGCTTGTTCCTCCGTGCTGTGCCTGGAAACGAATGTTCACCTGAGGCACCCGTGGAGTCCAAAAAGTGCAGCAACACTGCAGGAACTTCAGGTTGTTCCCAGCAACCGGACCACAAAAAGAAGTCAGGCAGAGGTTTGTGGGCGGGGCTCCCGTGATGACGAGAAGAGCCCCGCGTGTTGCCTGAGTCTACCCAGGCTGGTGGCGAAGTTGAATTGGAGCTTCGCGGGCTCCATTCCACGGCCTCTCCTACCTGTCGAGGGAGAGGCAGACCACGAGCTGCGCATGTTTCGCTTACGAGACCAAAGTAGTCGGGAAGAGGTCCCGGTGAGTATGGCCTCCGGTGTGGGCACAGTCGCTCCCCCAAGTTCCCCGCATCAGCACAAGTGAGAAAGTCGGTACCGGTGGTTCTAGGTCCTGTTGCAGGCCTGCCCGGAACTGTTGCCTTCCCTGCCTGAGTTGTTTTGGGTTGCTCTGAGCGTAGGGACCCCGAGTGCAGAGACTGGCCCATGAGCACCTGGAAAGTACGGTGAGTCAGGACAGTGCTGACAGCTAGATGCCATAGAACCTGTAGTTCACAAAGCCAGACATGTACCTCAGTTGTATCAAGAACTGAAATATCCATGTCTGCAGGGAATCATCGAGCCCACTGGAAGCTCTGAATGGTTGTCACCTGTTCTTTTGGCCAGGAAAAATAATGGTGCTCTCAGGATGTGTACTGACTTGAGAGATGCCAACGAGAAAATATGGGTGGATAGACATCCCCTGCCCAACATTACAGAGATGCCAAGTTCATTAAAGGGGGCAAAAAATGTTACCACATTGAATATGTCCTCTTCTTATGTCCAAATCACTTTGCAAAAGGAAAGTAGCCATTTATAATCTTTTGTAACCCCTTCCATGCCTATAGATTCAGGAGGAAGACTTTTGGTTTGGCATCAGCCTTAGCGGTATTTCAGAGGGAAATGGAGGCAATGTTTTCGAATGTTACCAATGTTAAATGTTTTCAGGACGACCTTTTGGTGTACAGTAAGAATGTGGAGTGTCAAGATAAGACTTTGGCTACAGTGTAATTCATTCTAACTGAAAGGCGGGTCACTTTGAAGGCAGATAAGTGTAAGTTTGCGGTGGATGAGATGGATTACCTGGGTAACAAGTGGTCTGCTCTGGGGTGGAACCTAATGAGGATTTATTGATGGTCATAAAAGGTTTCCCCACACCACAAAACAAGGATCAGCTCAATTCATTTTTTGGTATGCTGGAATTTTATGCCCGGTTCATTCCCAACTGCAGTGGGAAAATCCCATACTATGAGGCTCCTGATGAAAAAAAACATCAGTTTGTGTGGTCTTTAGGGTAAGAACATGAGTTCAAGGAAATATAACTTGAATTGAGTTGTGTCATTCCCCTTCAACCTGTTTATACACATGATCCATCTACTGTGGTCATGGATGCCAGCCTGTATGGATTGGGTGCTAACTTACTTAAAAAAACAGAGGGCAAGGAAGAAGTGGTGGCGTTTGCATCCCGAGTTTTAAGGGGTGCTGAATGCACTTACTCCGTAATAGAGTGCTAGGCTCTTGCTTGCTGGTTGGGTGTGGATCATTTTAGACAATATCTGTGGGGTTCTGAGTTTATCATCCAGATGGATCAGAAGCCTTTGATCAATGTGTTTAGCACAAAGGGAGCTAGCAATGCCCCTCCCCATATTGCAAAGTGGCATTATAGGTTGATGGAATTCCAGTTTTAGTTGGAATATGTATTCCGGGTGCCAAAAATATTTTTGGAGACTGTTTGTCCAGGTTGCCGCTCAGCAATGAGAAGATGGGCGAGCAAGAGAATGATGGCTTTCGCTTGGTGGCTTCTGTGGGTGAGTCTGGTTTCAAGAGCATATCAGAAGAGGAATGAAAAGTGGCTGTATAGGAGGATACATCTATTCAGGAAGTGCCTGGAATGTTGGGTAAGAGTTGGATACCTAAAGATGGGGAAGCCAGCTCTTTCAAACATGTGTTTCTGGAGGTAAGCATGGACATGGAAGTCAGGAGGAGAAAATTTGTTGGTGGTGCCACAGATATTGCAGAGCAAGATATTGGTTCTTGCCCATGAAGGTCATGTCGGCATGAGGGCCATAAAGAGGAGGATTGGAGAAATATTTTGGTGGCCAATGATGGATCGGTGAGTTAAACATTCTGCGAGAGATTGTGTAGCGTGTGCAGTGAGCGACAAAACCCATGTCACTTTGCCCAGCGCAATCGAAGCGATGCCTGTACCAGACAAACCATGGTTTAAGTTGAAGTTGGATATCATCGGACCCATGTACGCGTTGGATGAGCACAGCAGGTACCGTTTAGTTGCTGTGGACTATGGTTCAAGATGACCTGAAGAAAAATGTGTGAAATCTGCCAACACAGAGGAGGTGCTGGAATTTCCCCAGTCTTTATTTTTGAGAGAAGGAGCTCCTATTGAACTGGTCACCGACAATGGGGTGCAATTTATTGCAAAAGAGTTCCAATAGTTAATTGTTCATTGGGTCATCAAGCACATTACCACCTCTTTATATCATCCCTGTAGTAATGGTTTGGTGGAACGGTGCAATAGAGTCATAAAGGACAGTATTCAATTGTCGGTGGCCAATGGGTTGAATTGGAAGAAGAAACTTGTAGCCTTGTTATGGGCTTTGCACACTACGCCCAGTGCCATTACCAAGGAGTTGCCTTTTGACTTATTAAAAGGTAGAATGGCTGCCACCAAATTAGTTAGACCTTGGATGTGGGATTTAAATATGTCCAATGTGAAACGTGAACAGGTGAAGGTAAATTGTGAAAAGTCTCAAAGCAAGTATTTTACCAAGGAGCCAATCAAAGGAAGACGTCAGGCTGTTTTCAAACCAGGAGACTGGGTTAAGATGAGGTTGCCTAGTATGTTAGCTAAGGAGCATTTGAAATTTTCCAGTCCCATGCAGATCGTGTCAGTCAAGAATAGTACAGTCCAGCTGAGTGATAGGAAGTGGTGGAACAGGGAGAGATTGGCCACACAGAGGTGTGGAAGTGAGCAAAGCATGTGTTAGCCCTTGCAGGATGATCCTGGTTTGAATGGTTCAGGAAGTGAAATGAGACCTTCTGCATGGTTTAAGGATTATGTAAAATATTAATGCATTTCTCTTTTCTGTATGGTTCTGAGTTTTATACCTTCATGTAATTTCATGTGTTTTATTTCCAGGTTGTACATGCTTAGTCAAACGCCAGTGTTGTTGTATAGCACCTGCCCGGATGATGTCGGTTGCTAATGTGGAATGGTGGGGTGGTCCTGGCAGTTGCTTGTGTCTGCCTCCTTTGACTGGTCATGCGTATGGACTCTCAATAAAGAGTTTTCTTTCCTGCCTGGATTTCTTCCAGCCCCAACCTTTCACCTTCACAGTAATGGATACCCTTTACCAAGAGAACTCACACTGCTGGGGAGGTGCCCAACAATGGAAGAAATGCCAACAGCACAAGTACTCCTGGTTGCAGTTACGATATGATAATACTTTATTTTGGTGGCAAAGATCAGCCACAAAAGCAGAATAAAAACATAAGACATCATTAAACCATTATCACATCCTCATGTGCTTACAAAATTCAAAGGCAGCAATAAGTAAATACATAATAAAAAAATATAATATAAACATTGAATAATTAGAACTGTTTAGATAAATTGCCAGGATTAATTTCCTACAAAGTTAAAGTTCTAAAGCCTTGACAAACCCATCAAACAGATGCCCCTAAGTTAGCATCTGATAAAGTGACCAACAGCCTGATTCATCAAGCCGAAATCGGCTCGCAAAGGGCCAGATTCTGAGAATATGGCCCTTTGCGAGCTCTATTTTTGCATTTGGGATTCATCATCCCAAATGCAAAAATCGGTAATAGCGATGTCGCAATTTTGCGAGGGATTACATTTAAGGAATCTCTATTTGAGATTCCTTAAATGCAATTCATCATCCATTAAAAAATTGCGAATTCGCAATTTCGGCCCACTATTTACCGCGAGGTCAAACCTCGTGGTAAATAGCAAAAACTTAGAAAAATGCTTTTAAAAGCATTTTTCTAAGTTGCATGTTGCACACACACATGTCCTTTGGACATTTGTGTGCGCAACACTTTCAATTTGCATTTAAGGGGTGCTACAGGGTGTCCTTTGGACACCCCTGGCACCCTTAAAATCGCTATCTTATTTGCGATTAGCTAATTGCTAATCGCAAATAAGGAATACTCCCCATTCATTCCTATGGGTCTTTTGGCCCATAGGAATGAATGGGGAGTATTCCTTATTTGCGATTAGCAATTTGCTAATCGCAAATAAGGATTGTGTAGGAATCGCAAATCTTTTTGCGATTCCCACATGAATCCCGTTTTGCGAGTCTGTAATAGCGATTCCTTATGAATCGCTATTATAGACTCGCAAAACGGGTCTATGATGAATCAGGCTGCAAGTGCGGCTGAAGGTCATTAAGATTAGAATGCTAACTTTTCGAGATAGCACTCTTTAAGAAGGAGAAAATGCTGCTACAGAGACTGGAGGAGTTTAGTTGTTGCAAATAAGACAGGGCATCTGCACATCTTCCGATATCACATTCTCTTATTTGAGAAACAAAAAGTTCTTAGAATAAACAATATCATATTTGCAAAAGAAGATAAAGTGGAGCAGACTCTGAGGTGAAGACTCGTCACATGGGCAGATTAACACTTTAGTAGGGTCAAATTGGCCCAAGGGGAAACCCAGGTGCCACCTCACGTGGCCAAGCCTGAATCTGGTTAAAAGGACTCTATCCCAGGTATTGTCTACCCATGCCAAATACAGTGCCCTTTTAAGGCTAGTTTGGGGATTCATATACTCCCTAACAGAGAACTTTGCGGACTTATCTTCCTCTCTGAGCCGATGTTTCCTAGTCTGATACGCATCCTTAACCCAGACTAGGTCAGACTTTGACATGGCAGAAAGGTTGGAGAAGAATTCTGATCTCCTCAGTTTAGGCATTTCTTTCTTAATTCATTACAACCAAGGAATTTCCCAAGCCTCTGCCATATGCAAGACAGTTAAGGATCACTTCCCTTTAGAAGCCTGCTTGCAGATTCGCCCAGACTGCACACCATGGCCCCAGAGGAGCCAGTTTAACCTGTTTATTGCAGCAATTATTTTGCCGCAGTGCGGGCGTTCCACGGAGTGGCCGGGGCCGCGTCGGCCGTTGGCCGTTCGCAGCACCAGCGAGGTAATGCTTGCGTCGGCCAACCCCTGAATGGAGCACGGAAGGGTTAATGCTGCCTTCTACAAGCTCTTGATGTACAATATAAGTTGCATAAGCTGGAGGGACCCCCAAAAGACACCACAGGACCTTATTCTCTTCAGTCTGCAAGGCAATGGTATAAAAGTATCCCCAAACACTGGCCCCATAAGTAAGAATGGGGAGGCTTTCTACCAATACATGAGGATAGATTATAAATATATCCAGACGCATTAGTAAACCTTTGGGAGGCTTTAAGCTTAGAGGATCCCCAGTTCCTCTTAGCATCAAAGACCACGCCTAAATACGAGAAGTCCTGGATAGAGGCATCGGGATGGCCATTAAAGCATACACTCTTTATCTTCAGTAATTTAGGGCCACAGACCATAGTATAAGTTTTAGAGCGATTGGTAGCAAGGCCCAGAGTCCCCTTAAAACTAACAAACTCCTGGATCAGGAAGCTAGGGGCCAGATGTGCGAATATTTTTTGTGGTCGCAAAAGCTTTTTAGGCCCATTTGCAACCGCAAAAAAACGTGTGGCCTATGTACCAACCCTATTTTGAAAGTTGCAAACAATGTGCAACTCGCAAAATAGGGTTAGCGACGCGCTATTAGGAAGGGACGTTCCAAGGGCATCCATTCCTAATAGCGACTCCAAAAGCTATGTAAGAATGTTTTGCAACCGCAATAGGGGTCACAAAGCACTTGCAGTTTACCAACCTTCTCAGAAGGGTGGTAAAGCACTTGCAAATGGGAAGGGAACCACTTCCCCTTTGGGAATGCATGCACAAAAAATGTTTAAAGGCAGGCAGTGGTCCCTGGGACAACTGCCTGCCCTCATAAAATGAAACTGAAAAGTTTCATTTTTATTATTTAAATGCATCCTGTTTTCCTTTAAGGAAAACGGGCTGCATTTTAAAACAAAAACTGCTTTATTTAAAAGCAGTCCCAGACATGGTGTTCTGCTGACCCCAGCAGGCCACCAGCCCTGGGAGTGCTAGTCATTCCCAATGGGGTCGCAAATTGACAGCCTCATTAATATTCATTTAGCATGCAATTTGCGACCCCCAATGAGAATCGCAAATAGTGTCTCAGACACTGTTGTACATAGCATTTTGTGACTCGCAAATTGCGACTCACAATTCATCGCAATTTGCGAGTTGCAAAATGCTATGATCGTACATCTGGCCCTAAGTCTCTTAAAGGTTCTCCCGAGTAAACCAGAATCATTCTCATAGTAGTGCTGGAAAAATGTTCTTGCTGACTTGGGGGACATCCGCAGTGCAAGCAGGAAGGGCAGTACTAAGGCCATTAATATACAGTAAAAATAAAATAAAATTGTGGCCAGGACACAGCCCTGGCGTATGCCCTTTCCAAGCATAAAGCTGGAAGTGCGCTTGATAGCAGGGCCACACCTAACAGATGCCAAAAAGTCAAAGTGCAAAGCTCACAGAAATTGAACAAGCCATGAATCCACCCCCAAATCCATCAATAGGGCCAATATTTTGGATCTCATCATGCTGTTGAAAGTGCTACATAAGTCCATGAAGGTCAGGCAGATGGAGCTCTGCCTAGCGATGGTATACTTGCTGATAAGGAGGTGTAAGTTCAGACATTGCTACACAGTGCCTAAACTCTCTCAGAAACCATACTGTACCTCTAGCAGCATGTTCGTCTCTCTGACCCATGACAAAAGATGTTCCAGCACAACCTTTTTTGCAGTCTTTACCCTGGAGTCCAGCAGGGAGATTGGCTGATAGCAGCTTGGAGACTGAGGGTCTCCTTTTTTGAAATAGGCACAATAGTAGCTGTATGCCATGAGTTGGGAGGCCCTATAAAAGAGAAACCATTATAACAATTACATAATAATGGGACCAAGAAATCCAGGGAAGGATTTATACAGATCCATGGGGGGCTGCGGCCTTATTAGATTGAGACTTCATAATGGCCTCCCAGACCTCCTCTAGGGTGAATTCCATTGATATAGGAAAAACCACATCAATCTCAGAGCTCTCCAGGGGCATGCCAGAGACGTATGTGTTACATCTTTATCTGTTCCACTGTTATGTTCCTTTTAATTCTCTTAGAATGCTGGTAATGCTGACACGATAGAATGTGGGGTTTAGCTGTGTTCAGTCTGGAAGAACAGTTACCGGTGCAGCATCTTGGGGGTTTTACTACAAATAAACTTATCATAAATCATCTTAATTGTGTGATTCCACTTTGTAAAAGTGGCGACGAGGATGGGATACGAACCCACGCGTGCAAAGCACAATGGATTGTTGCACCCTGAGTCTCACCACTTAACATCTTTTATAACACCAGAGGGTGCATTCCAATTTTTGAGAATACCTTTCGGGTTATCTTCAGCTTCAGCTGTTTTTCAAAGGGTTATGTGCAAAGTCCTTTAAGGTATATCCAATATGTTGGTATTTCAAGATGATGTGCTTGTGTGGGGGAAAAGCGGAACAGACCATGATAAAGTTTTAAATGAAGTCTTGTCAAAGCTTCAGTGTGCTGGGTTGACAGTTGCTGCTGAGAAATGTAAGTTTGCCACGAGTGAGATCAAGTATCGAGGACATACCTTGTCGGCAGAAGGTGTTAGACCTAGGAAAAACTTCCTAGATGCAATCAAGAAGGCCCCATCGCCTTCTGACAAAGACCAATTACGTTCTTTCTTAGGTTTAGCGGAATATTGCTCGAAATTTGTGTCCAATTTTGCCTCAAAAGTTGTTTGTTTAAGATTATTAATGAAAAAAGGAACTAATTTCTCGTGGAGTGCTGAATGCCAATTAGTTTTTGACAATATTAAGAAGGACATCGTAAATGCTGTAGCACTTAAACCTTTTGACCCCAACAAAAAATCAATCATTGTTGTGGATGCGAGTGCGCATGGACTGGGTGCTGTATTAATGCAAGGAAAAGGCAAGTTTGAATGGGCAATAGCGTTTGCATCTCGAACTTTGAAAGGTGCTGAACCATCATATTTAGTCATAGAAAAGGAGGCGCTAGCTTGTTTTTGGGGAGTTAATTATTTCAGAAATTATGTTTGGGGCACAAATTTTGAATTAAGAACAGATCATAAACCCCTTGTAGAAATATTTTCAACCAAAGGGGCAGGCAGAGCTACCCCTAGAATCGCCAAATGGATTTACAAACTGCAGGAATATGATTTTGAGATGACAAATGTTCCTGGCATTAAGAATGTCTATGCTGATTGTTTATCTCATCTTCCTGTCATTGAGGGCGACATTGTAATGGATCAGGATGAAGATTGGTCTGTGGCTATGGTAGATGAAGCATGTAATGGTGCTGTTGGTTTGGAAGAGTGGAAACAAGCTGTACAAGAGGATTCTGTATTAAAACAAGTAGTTTCACGGTTAGCTTCTGTGTGCAATCGTCTTTCATGGAGTGATTGTGAATTATCTGAGTATAAGACTGTTTGGCCAGAACTTTCTTATGATCCTGTTGTTGGAGTAGTTAGGAGAGCAGACAAACGTATTGTACCATCAGGTTTACGTCACAGGTTATTAGATCTTATCCACGAAGGGCATTCAGGTATGTCTGGTATGAAGAGAAGGTGTAGGTGTGATTTCTGGTGGCCTGGCATGGATAAGGATGTTGAAAGGTGTGTTAGGAATTGTGTAGCGTGTACTTGTAGTGATAAGTCTCACTCTTCATAGGAATCCAACATCAGTCCCGTTCCATTTCCAGACAAACCGTGGCAAAGATTGGCTATGGATATTTGTGGTCCTTTTAGTGTTGGTAACATTGCGGGCAAATTTGCCATTGTTTTAATGGATTATCATAGTAAATGGCCTGGGGTGGCATTTGTCAGAGAGATCAAAGCTTCTAATGTGATTAGTTTTTGTGAAGAATTGTTCCATAGAGAAGCATTCCCTGAGACAATTACTACATATAATGGTCCACAATTCATTGCTGGTGAGTTTCAAAATTATTTACAGTCATGTGGTGTAAAACATGTTACTACTGCAGTATATTGTCCAAGGGAAAATGGTATGGTAGAAAGATTTAACCGTGTATTGAAGGAGTGTATCCAGTTAGCCGTGGCAGAGGGTGCCGATTGTAAAATTGCTGTCAAGAAAATGATTTGGAGCTATCGAAATACTCCACATTCTGCCACATTAGTGACTCTTTTCAATCTTCTTAAGGGACGTTCTGCATGTAACAAAGTAACTCTCGCGTGGATGCTTAAAACTTCTTCAAGAAATGTTTCGAAAGAATGTCTTAGTAAGAGAATGAATGCATATCAGGGAAAGTATATCGACAGACACAACTTTAAAATTAAGAAAAGTGTGCAAATGTTTTGTGTTGGGGATTGGGTGAGGTCTTATCAGTTTGGTTTGTCTAAGGATGGTTCTTCCAAGTGGTCTCAACCCAAAAATAATTTGGAGGTAAGAGGGAATTGTGTGTTGTTGGATAATGGTTGCAAATGGAACTTTAATAGTGTTACTTTGTGCAATGATTTAGAAGGTAACATCTGGTTAAATTAGAATAGTGATGTATCTGTCCAATCAAATTCTGGTATTTCTGGAAAGGTTCAACCTGGAAAGGTTCAATCTAATTCTGACATCTTTCATACCAAATCGCTTGAATCTGTTGAGAAAACTATTCCTAATATTAGAAGGTTATCAGGGCGAATTGTGGAGAAACCAGTTAAGCTTAATGATTATATTTTATATTCGTGAGTGTATATTGCATGTATGTTATTTACCAATCTTGTATTATATTAAATCTAAATGTTCATTTTTTAAAAATAAAATCTGTTTTTTTTTGTTTTATTGGAAAGGGAGATGTGTTACATCTTTACCTGTTCCACTGTTATGTTCCTTTAAATTCTCTTAGAATGCTGGTAATGCTGACATGATAGAATATGGGGGTTTAGCTGTGTTCAGTCTGGAAGAACAGTTACCGGAGAAGCATCTTCGGGGTTTTACTACAAATAAACTTATCATAAATCATCTTAATTGTGTGATTCCACTTTGTAAAAGTATAGAACACTAAAATGCCAACCCTCTGGACTAATGGTAGTAATGATGGAATTATCCATAGCCCACAGGGCGTCAATATCATTAGCCACCTTCCAAAATGCCCTAGAGTCTTTCTGCATCCAGGCCAGGACCAGCAACCCCAAGACTCCATTTGTATCTACTTGCACCCAGTACTCAAAGCAACTTTATTCTTGGCTCTGCACATTTGGATCTTATGACTATCCCTAGGTTTCTCCTCAGAGCTCTATGCAGGTTTGTCAGTTCTGATTGACTTCATAAGTAATTTGCCAACAATAAGCCCTAATTGGGTAAATTGGTTGGCCACAGCCTACTGGTCACCTAAGGAGGATACACAGCCATTCAACAAGTCAAGGGGCTTGAAAAAAGCCCTGAACACATTCCCTGCTACTCTCGGGTTTCAAAAAGTAATGATGACACAGTCAACCCAAATATTCCTTGCGCATCTTCACCCCCAACCAACCCAGCTGGCCATAAGCATTCATTAAATAACTTGTCCCAGCACCACAATTTCCATGGATCCAATGATTAGATTTATGATTTAGGTTTCTCCGTAGAATCCACTGATTCGGGTCATAGAATTGGCACATCAGCGAGCATGATGAGAAAGAGGCAAGCTGCAGATGGGAGGTCACACTTAGGAAAGAGACTTGGAGCCCAACCCAAATTACTCCTGGTTGTACAAGTTGTCTCATTGTTGCTGCGAGTGCAAGATGCCCCAACACAGTAAACCTGTACCTCACGATCTGGCAATAAACGAGTTACAGTTGGCTCGTCAATGGCACGTTCACCAGGACCTAGGATCTCATTCAGCCTCCATTTGAAGGATACCTCTCTGCACACTAGGCATAGTTTTACTGGCAACAGAGCAAACCGGTTAAGTGTGCCAAGAGTCCTGCCTTTGAATGAGGTTGGACAATTTCACCTCAATAGACTCCTGGTGATCATACACTTTACGTTTGATGTCCATGATCTTCTCAAACACCTGTACCAAGTAGTCTAACTTGCCCTCAATACAATCTGTCAGAGAGTCACCAGCGTTTGCAGACTCGTTCCCCACATTACCTGGTTGAAATAAGGTGTTACTTTGTTTCTGGGTAGTACCTCATTTGTGTTTGGAACCTGGGGGCTTTGCCGATTTAGCATGAGCTTTATTTGTAGGTGTAGCACTTTGAGTGGACAAGCCTCCAATCGCTTGGGCCTGATCGTATACCTGTAAACCCTGGGTGTTTTTGCCCGTGATGTGTTCCTCTTTGATTTGGCTTGAAGGGGCGGGGTGTGGTTTAGGCGCAGCAACATCATCGGTAATAGGGGCAAGAGAAAATCTTCTTTCTATGTTGGAAATTTTTTTGTTGATAGCACCCACTTCCTTTTCAATGTAGCCATGAAACCGGCCTTTCTCTTGGCCAAAGCACCTCCCGAAATGGGACGTCATTTTTGCTTCAACATACTTCCCAGGCTCTTCTAGGGCACCGGATTACAAACCACTGGGCAAGTTTAGCAGCGTAACCCACACATTGTGATAAAGCTGTGGGCACGTAAGAGCAGAGATACCACAGTACCTTGAGCCTGAAGCCATGAGGATTGGCCCAGCACAGTCTCACCAGGACACGGACTAGAGCAGACAGGCCCACTTATTCAAACAAATTTAAACATGCTCCAACAAGTTCTGCCTATCCCTTAAGGGCTCTGTGCTGTAGGCTGGGCGTTGCAGTCCTTCCCAGCATCAATGTCACAGTGGAGGCAAGAAGAGTGGATTAGGTGTGTCCCGCGCCGCGGAATTCAAATGCGCCTAAAAGTGCTCCAAGTCCAGACTCTCCCCAGGGCTCCATGCTGTATACTGGGAGTAGCTGTCACAGTGCGGGTAAGAAGAGCAGATTCTGCATGTATTGGTTACAGTCACATTCAGATCAGAGGTGTTTTTTTTATAAGAGACAGTATACTGTGCACAAATCTAGGGCCAAAAGGCCTGTGCCAAAAAAGGTGCATGAGCACAGTGTTCACACACTTATGATCTCACTTACAAGTAGGCTAACATATTTAAAGAAACAAAGAGCGCCAAATGGTTACTTACAGAAGATTATAACTGTATACAAGTATTTTCCTTATCTAGCTGAATTTATAATCACATAAAACTGTGGAGTTGATATTCACAGCATAGACTGTACCTGGCACCGCCCACCTACATTAAGAAAGATACACTATTTAACAAATATATCTACAGAACATCAGTAGGTATTCATAAGCCTGTGGCCTTTGGATTCCCATCCACTGGGCCGCGTTGGAGTCTGAAACATGACAGCTTGTTTAACAATTCAAAGTCAGTGAAGTACTGTTGCCTGAAACTGATCTTTCTTCAGATGAATAAAATATAACCCAAAGGATTCTAGAGTCAAACAAAAAACAGTCAAATCCACTACACACATCTCAGGCCCCCAGCAGTATATCCTGAGGGAGAGAGAGCATTTCATCTTCACAGTATCATGTTGGTATTTTCCTCACTAAACCTGAAATCCCAGGTAGCTCTGAAATGATTGTTCTATTCCAACAATGAACATACATTATGAGTCATTGAGAGAGCTGTGTTATTGTAGACTAGAATAGAGAGACAGTGCCCTTCAAGAGATGTTCTGTCCAAGGGATTAGTCGTTGTGGAGGTTTGGCAGCACACAAAGCAGGTAGTGGACCTTCCTATAGCCTTATAGCCTGCCGTAGAGGGCTATACCGGCTATTAAAGGCCCTCTCCAGCGTTAAAGGCCCCGAGCCGAAGGCGAGGGCCTTTAACAAGGGAGAGGGACTTTAATAGCGGTATAGCTCATCTACGAAGGGCTATAAGGCTATTAGAACATTCTGTCACTAGAGGACAGAATGTTCTAACAAAAAAAACAAAGCCTTTTGGGAGCGTGAGGGGATTGGAATCCCCTCAGGTTCCCTGAAGCCTTTGTTCACAGCCAGAGCTGTGAACAAAGAAACATTGAAATGTTGGAGCTCCATGCTTATACCAGCCATTATAAGCCCAGAGCACTCCATTGTTTTCAATGGAGCTCCCAACATTCCAATGTTCTAATATGGAAATGAAGACTAATTTCTGAATATCCATGAGACGTACGGTGTTTAGTATTTTGAAGGTGGATGACATGCATTTTTACTGTCCAGCTTCCAGCTCCACACTAGCAATCAGTAAAGGTTATGTGAGTCTCCACGGTGATAGTCAATGCTGTCACTAGGTTCACTGTTGATTAACTCAATGCTAAGTTTAATAGTTTGGAAAAGAGTACACACAGAATGATTAGAGATACCTCAGAGAATCTACTGGCCACTAGGGCCATATGACCCTCAAAGCTCACCTTCACCAAAATATAGGAGAAATAAAAGAGATGTATGTGGTATAGTTGTATGTGTGGTAAAGAGGCACATGGGGTGTGTGTGTCTGACTTTACCTGGTGGAGGCTGTTGAGATACTTAGTTTCCCTTGTGACATGCAGGTGTTCCGATAGAGAACTCTCACGAAGACAGCCCGAGAAGCGGTTGGGGATTGGCGATGTCTTCTAGGCTCTGTGGATTTGTGAATTTTATTTCTGCAGCATGTAAACAAACCTTACATGGTTTTACTACTTGGATATTGGTGTCCACTTCACTTAACTGTAGTTAATAGCTTCCATCCTCACGCAGTGCTGTGATCTCTTACCTTCTTTTTCCTTGTGGCAGATAGAAGGATGTCAACTCTGAAAGGCAAGTATGGACTCCACATCAAGTAGGACTGGTGGCACTGAAATATCATGTAGGATAAAAGGTCCCATGACCCTTCATCCTACATCATTGGTATATTTCAACATATAAGAAGTGACTATGTTCACTTAAACATGCTATTTTATGGAATGAAAAGAAGAACATTTAAACATGTGGCATTCCAGAATCATACAATGGGGACAGCGACTTTGTATTTAGGGCTAAAAATGCAACAGTGTAGAGTCAACCGGGCTGATGCACACTCATTACTGCATATCTGTGCAGTACGTATGTGCCCTGTTTAGATCTGGACTAAAAGAGCACAATGTTCCACAAGTTGTGCATTGTTAAGGAATCAGCCAACCTCTTTAAAAAGAAGGGGTTGCCATGTGCCTGGCTCCTGGTGGTTCATTTGATGCTGTCTCACATGTAGCAAAGGAAGGTGTAACACCTTTGCTATTGCACTGGAGAGATAACCTTAAAAGACCCTCCTAAGGAATACCCACAAGCAGGCGTGTTGTCTACCTCGTCAAAAGGGTGAATATAATTCTGCCGAGTCAATGCCTAAGGTGGCCATGTGCACTCAGTGGAGCTGCACTGCAGAGCCACAAGCGTATTACCCCCTATTGTTTGGACTTTCTAAATATTTCAACCAAGAGTACTCACAAGTCAAACTGAGTGGTACAGGTGCAGAGTTAGAGGCCACGTTTGACTTATAGGTGCGCTTGCATTACCTAAGGGTAAATCCATAATTCACTTTCTTGTTCACACACGTTCCAGTACCACAGTAAGCAACCACGCGATGTAATACTATGAAAGAAGGAGTTATTGACTAGTATTAAAATAAATATGTAAACAAAACCCTCAGTATTTGCAATTGATTAATGTTCCCAAAGATCATTTAATATAGCCTTATAGCCCGCCGTAGAGAGCTATACCAGCTATTAAAGGCCCTCTCCAGCGTTAAAGGCCCGGAGCCGAAGGCGAGGGCCTTTAACAAGGGAGAGGGACATTAATAGCGGTATAGCCCATCTACGAAGGGCTATAAGGCTATTAGAACATTCTGTCACTAGAGGACAGAATGTTCTAACAAAAAAAACAAAGCCTTTTGGGAGCGTGAGCGGATTGGAATCCCCTCAGGTTCCCTGAAGCCTTTGTTCACAGCCAGAGCTGTGAACAAAGAAACATTGGAATGTTGGAGCTCCAGGTTTATACCAGCCATTATAAGCCCAAAGCACTCCATTGTTTTCAATGGAGCTCCCAACATTCCTATGTTCTAATAAAGATGTGCAAAATAGGAATAACATATTCAAGAAACTAGGTCAAAAGAATCGAAAATGCAACGTTATTTTGTTTGATCTATCTATAGTGAAACACACACCAATCAAATTGCCTCTTGGTGCTGGAGTAGTGTTTAGAAGGTATTAGGAAGAAATATTGTAAGAGGCAAACAACGCGTTTGTGAAGTTCTTCTGAAGTACAGGGCCCCATCAAAGAAAATGTACACTGGTGCAAATAAAGAGTGCACGTCCATGTGCCTCATATTTGATGCCTGTGTGATATGGGATAGGGCAAATGGTATTTGTGACAGTGCAATACATGGAGCAAACTGCCTTCACGCCATACGAATAGGGTAAAATACATTTACTCCATTTTTATAACGTGAAACATGAGTATGTTTAAAACAAAAAAAATGTTGGTTGTTTTTCGTACTAAGTAGCAGCACTCGTACAAAATCTCTTTTCTTTAATATTGTCTTTAATTTGTTCATGGTTTGTGATCTCCGTGATTCGCCAAATGATTTTTAATCAATAAGTGTTGCATGCGGATTCTCAATCAATTTTCTCAAATTTTGCTCAGGTGCAAATATTTTTCTGTGAAATAGAGTGGAGCATAATGCAGTTTCTGAATGTCAGATTATGCAAGCAGCAACAATGTTGGAGCTTGTTTTGTCCTGTTTGTTTACACCAAAGCAAAGGGTTTGTGCTCTGGCCCCTGGCGAGCCTTAGCTCGTCTCAGCTGCATGGATTGCCTCTTCAGGCTTTAGCTCCCAGCACAGAGAAGGATCAACCTCCAGTTCAGGACTTCTTGAAATTGAGAACTCACAGGAGACTGAAGGGCTGAACAAAGCATTCAAATATATGTAAGAATTAAAAATGTGCTCATAGGTTGAGAGACCCAGTCTTAAAACTGTTTTGTGAACATTGCATAGAGGCTTCATCAGGAGCCTCTCTTTTGCTGGCAAACAGTACAGTGAGTGTAGAGTGTGGATGAAATGGCCCCACAGCTTGAGGTGAAACACTATTCTGAAGCCCTTGCAGTCTTTTCGACTTCTTTTGGACTTGTCAGTGTTTGTTTAGTCCAGCTTTGAAAGGACTTTTGTGATCCCTGCTTTAAAGTCTGAAGCTTAAGAGGCAGTGAGGCTTTGCATTATCCAAAGGTGAACTCTGCACCCCGAAGCACTCCCAGGTACCCACCATTAAGTCAAGCTCCGAGGTCACCAAGACACATAGGTGCCACCCTGGTGCCAGATGGAACCCCAACCTCTGCTACCTGCGTTTTTAGGAATTCAGCAGCATTAGGGAGTTGTGACCCTTCCAGCCGCTAGTACCCAGCAGACAGGAACTGAAGGCGTGCTTTTTGTCTTCAGCACTGGGTGTGGCTTGGTCAGCAACACAGTGTTTGCCAGCATCTTCGTCAAAGTGACATTAGAGGAGTGAATGTGTTTTATCAAGGGCGCTGAAGAAGACAACCTTGGAGTGCCCGAGTATAGTGAGAAACAAAGAACCCTAGAGGAAGCCTTACCGTGCTGGACGTCTGACCAGGTACAAGATATAATGAGACCCACACTTCTGGCTAACAGTGGCCACAGCACACACATTTTCACAATCAATGGTTACTTACAGGCGGAAAAACAGGCAGATCAGGGGATACGGGTTTTGCCAATGAGGGTTGGAAACAGTTGCACGCCTTGTTCCTGGAGGTCAGGTGTTCGTGGATGAAGACTATTATGTAAACAAACACACCCAGGCAGCGCCCCTCGTCTGTTGGAAACGTTGTAAACAATGGAACATATGCGTACCAACGAGACATCGGGCTAATGAGTCACACCGAATTACAGAAAACGAAGAGGTTTTTTTCTTTTAAAAGTGGCATTCTTTTCCCACCCCATATGAACAAATATATAAAAGTTACTGATGCGTGCACGGGTGTTACAGTTTGTTACAGTTCCACAAATGCTTTATTATTGTGGGGACAGGGAACGGCAAGCACAGAAAAGTGGTTGCATATCCTAACCCAGGGCTCTAGCCTGCACAGGGCAGTTGGTGTGTCTTAGGGGCAGATGTATCAAAATACCTATTTGCGATTCTCAAATAACGTTTTTTTGAGAATCGCTATTTGAGAATTGCAAAATTGTATGGGCCGTATGTATCAAGGCAAAATGGGTTCGCAAACGCCGAAATTCGCTGAATTCCGGCGTTTGCGAACCCATTTTTGCTAAATGATATGTATGAAACATTTTTGGTGCAAAATAAGGAATCGCTAAATTTACCATTCCTTATTTTGCGATTGCATTTAAGGAATTGCAAATTTTGCGATTCCCTAAATGCAATGTATCAAGGAAAAAAAATCCAAAATGCCATTAAGGAATCGCAAATTACCACCAACTTCTAGTTGGTGGTAAGTTGCGAATTAGCAATTTGCTAATCGCAATTATGGAATTTTAAGGAATCGCGAAAAAGAAGCGATTTTCTACATACATACCATTTTGCGATTTCTAAATAGCGATTTCTTAAAAATCGCTATTTAGGAATCGCAAAACGGAATGTTGATACATATGGCCCTATGTATATAAAAATTCGCTATATTAGCGATTTCTTAAAATTCCTTAATTGCGATTAGCAAATTGCTAATCGCAATTAAGGAATGATTTCCCATTCATTTCTATGGGCCAGGAGGCCCATAGGAAGGAATGGGAAGTTATTCTCAATTTGCGATTCGCAATTTGCTAATCGCAAATTGAGAATAATTTCAAGGGTGCAAGGGTGTCTTAAGGACACCCTGCTGCACCCCTGAAATTTACATGTGTGCGCATATGGCGCACATACATGCCCTAAGGGCATGTATGAGCGCCACATGGCACCTTTACAAATGCCAAAAAGTGCATTTGTAAAAGAATCCGCAAATTACCACCAACAACAAGTTGGTGGTAATTTGCGATTTCTTAGTGTAAATTCGCAAAACGTATTTGCTTCTTACATAGCATTGAAGGAATCACAATTTGCGATTCCTTAAATGCTTACGCAATATTAAGGAATCGCAAAATTTGGGATTGGTTAATATTGCGATGCGTTTTACATGATACATTGCATTTTCCGATTTTTTTGTCGCAAACGCTGCTTTTTACCGAATCGCAGCGTTTGTGACAAAAAAATTGTTTGATACATCTGCCCCCTAGTTCCCTTGACCTGCCCATCGCGCTTATTAAGTATGGGGGTGATCAGACACATGCTGGTGATGTGCTACCTCGCCCTAGAGCTTGCTTTAAACCACCCTCTCGACTTTAAAAATGTGCATTGCTCCAAGAGGGAAATATACAAAATATAGGCATAGGTATATGCATCAACCTCTGTACATTTCCCGGGATTGTTCCACTGTTCATGTGCATGGACTAAACCTCAAAGAGGATCCGTTTCTCTATTTTCCAGTTTCGATGCTCCCAGCCCTCTGTATTGGTTGCTTTGGACATCAGCGAGTAAATAAATGAATGAATATGACATTTGTAAAGTGCACAGCTGTCAGAAGGCATGCCGGCCCTCAAGTTGCTGAATGCTAGTTCAATAAACATTAACACATAATGGACAACTCCTTAAATATCCTAGCACATTAGATTCCCTTCTCTTTTCCCCAGGGCACATCAAAGACATCCAGTTCCATCTAGCCTGTAAGCCACAGTGTCCCTGTCAGGCCTTAAACTCACCTTTATATTAGAGGTGCTCTTAATCACTGAACACCATGGAGGGATCTGTGATGCCTTAACTCACACATCAAACTCTGAAACGACCAATGCCTTGAGTTATTGGAACCTTTCTTACTATGCTACTGAGTGCAGAGAGCATAAGATAAGGTCTGGCACCCTCTGTAATAGCGCCTCTTAATCCATTACCCTGGTAATTGCTTGGAAGCCATTGGTCCTATACCAAGAATATCAGTGGCACAAAAGGTAATGGGAGGAATGTTTGCAATTTGTTTAACCACTAGCAATCACTCAGGTAGCATTCCTACCTATCGTCAGGGCTGGACTGAGAACACAAATGCCAGGTGCACGCTACAGGCAGTCCGGCCAAGCCTATGGTATTTGTGCCCACCATGCCACCTCAGTTTGGACCCAGCCATATGTAAATCAGCCTTGACCCTGCTCCTATGGGAACAGTCGAGCCTGAATTGTCAGGCAAGGTCTTCACAGAACTGGAACGCAAGCAACCCAGGACCGGATTCACCTTGATGGGGATCATCAGTAAGGTATTGCTTGGTTCCAGTGCTACAGTAAGCACGGGACCCAAGTCAGGGCATATCCTTGCCACTAAGGGCGAAACATTAAACACAGATGTTGATGGGAGGAATGCTTTTCAATACCAAGTATGCCAGCTAAGCCTTCCACATCTTGCCAAAAAATACCTCTTTAAGGGCCATATGTATCAAGCCAAATTGACTTCGCAAACGCCGAAATTCACAGAATTTTGGCTTTTGCAAATGCAATTTGGACTAATGGAATGTATCAAGGAAATCTGCTTGAAAAATAAGGAATCGCAAAATTTGCGATTCCTTATTTTGCAATTGCATTTAGGAATCGCAAATTTTGCGATTCCTTAAATGCAATGTAAGAAGCCAAAAAAAAATCGCAAATTGGCCTTAAGGAATTGCAAATTACCACCAACTTCTAGTTGGTGGTAAGTTGCGAATTCCTTGAAAAATGCAAATTTTTGCATTTTTCAAAGTGCCATGAAATGAAAATGCGTTTTGTAAAGCGCAAAATAGTTGCCCGGAGGCGTCCAAGCGCTGAGATTGCGAGATGTTCTAAGCAGCAGGGCGATTGACACAGAGGGGGAGGAGAGTTTATTTATTGAACAAAAAAGTTTTCAGATGCTTCCTAAAGGAGGTCAGATCCGGATTGGACCTTAATTGAAGGGGTTGGCTGTTCCACAGCCTAGCAGCATTGAGGGTAAAAGAGCGGCCTCCTGATCTAGCCCGGTTAACTTTGGGCACCGTAGCAAGGAACGCGCTAGCGGAGCGCAACTGTCTGCTAGGGAAGTAGGGGGTGATTAAGGGACGATTGATCAATGGGCCAGTTGCCCAGAATGACTGATGGGTGATACAAAGGGATTTGAAAGTAATCCTGTCCCTAACAGGAAGCCAGTGCAATCTTGTTAATCCAGGTTAAGCAGAGGACCTACGGGGATTTTGAAGTAGGGTCCGGACTGCACAATTTTGAATCACTTGCAATTTCCGCAATGTGAAGTCAGGGGCTCCAAGATAAAGTGCGTTTCCGAAGTCCAGCCTAGAGTGGATTAATCCCTGTACAACAATTTGTTTGGCTTGAAATGGTAGCAGGGGGAGAATCTTCCTCAGCATTCTGATAAGGCCGAAACAGGTGGCAGACAGCTTAACAGCCTGGTGGTCTAGCGTTAGGGACCTGTCCAACCAAATGCCCAAGCTCTTAATGGCATCCTTTGGGACAGAGGGGGGACCCAGGCAGGCCGGCCAGATGGAGCCCAGCGAGGACGGGGCCGAGCGTCCCAGCATCATAACCTCTGTCTTGTCCCCATTGAGTTTGAGACAAGACAGGGTCATCCAGCTGTTCACTTCGCTCAGGCAACCAGCCAGATCCACCGTGGCCGTAGGGCCCTCAGCCCGCGTCAGAGAGACCACCAACTGGGTATCGTCCGCGTAGGTAACGATCTTAATACCATATGGGCGGACGATACCCGCCAGTGATCTCATATAGACGTTAAACAACGTCGGGCTGAACGAGGAGCCCTGCGGGACTCCACAGCCCAGCGGTCTGCTGGTGGAGATGGTGTTTCCCTCAAAGACCTGGAAAGTTCTATTGGTCAAAAATGATCTGAGCCATTTCAACGCTCCCCCTTGAATCCCGATATCATGGAGACGCTGCAATAAGATTTCATGATTCACAGTGTCAAAAGCGGCACTCAGATCGAGGAGTATGACTGCCACCGATCCTCCCCGATCCAAGATGCCTCTTGTTTCTTCCAGAACTGACAACAAGGCCGATTCTGTCCCATGTTTGGGGGGGAAGCCGGTTTGTGACGGGTCAAGCAGTTGATGATTTTCTAGAAAATTAGTTAAAAGGTTGTTAATGTATTTTTCCAGTATCTTGCTGATCCAGGGGAGCAGGGAAATGGGACGGTAGTTGTTGAAGTTGTTCATGTCCATATCGGGTTTCTTCACGACTGCCCTCACCCTAGCCTCTTTCCATGCTGGTGGAACCGTGTTGGTGGAAATTGAGGCATTAAGTACCTCCAACATAACAGGGAGGATAATGTAGTTAACTGCCTTTAAGGAGCTCGGGGGAGCGGGGTCACTAGGAGAGCCCGATTTGACCTGCGCCATTAAAGTGTCCAGAAGGTCCGAGTGTAGCAAAGGGAACTCATCCAGCACAGGTGGCAAATTGTCTGTTATATCCTGCTTGGAATGCTCCAGGATGTCAGCTGAAGCATTTGGGTGAGTGGTTGAGAAGGATGAGTAGATAAGATCCACTTTGTTATAAAAGAAGTCGGCTAGCTCATTACATCGGGCTTGTATGCCCTTAGGGCATGTATGTGCGCCACATGTGCATCCATGCATATTTCAGGGGTGCAACAGGGTGTCCTTTGGACACCTCTGCACCCTTGCAAATATTCTCAATTTGCGATTAGCAAATTGCGAATCGCAAATTTCCCATTCATTCCTATGGGCCTCCTGGCCCATAGAAATGAATGGGAAAGTATTCCTTAATTGCGAATTCGCAATTTGCGAATTCGCAATTAAGGAATATCAAGAAATCGCTAAAAAATTGCGATTTTCTTGAAACATAGCAATTAGCGATTCTGAAAGAGCGATTTCTTAAAAATCGCTATTACAGAATCGCTAATTGCTACCTTCATACATATGGCCCAAAGGGTGGTGGCCACTGCAGCTAAAGTGTCACTGGTCCTGGTTCAGAAGGGGGGGATGTCAGCAAGCCGAGGAGACAGTATACAAAAGTAGGGGGGGTGTCAAGAAGTGGGAGAAGATATGGGCACCTTGGCGCAATTATAGAATGACTAGGGGGGGGGGGGGGGTGTAACAGACACAGTAGTTTCATCCAATAGGAAAAGTAAGTTGGGGCTCCCATATAAGCTTATACCCGGTTGCGGATGGCGGGGGGGGGGGGGGGGGGGGGGGGGTTGTCGGTTCAGCTCTTTTTGCTTCCCAGGAAGCGGAACGCTCCATACCTCTCCTACGAGACAGTAATGTGATGAAACAAGCTAAAGATGTACATGCATATTTATTTCTTGAATTGTATGGTCTTCTGAGTGAAGGTAATTTACAGAGTTAAAGAAAAATAAAAAGAAGGGCGAGAGGGCTGTGAACCATGGAGCACCGGCAGCACGCGCCCACTGGAAAGGAGAGACACGCTTTTGTTAAATTCTACTTCCAGTACAATGTGTGTGCCTTTGTGACACTTTTGCCACCCTTCCTACAGCAGAATTCTGTGAGTGTCCAAACCATGGTGGGTCATAGGTCACATTCTGAGACGTGAGCTTTGTTTGACACTTAGCAGACATCACATGTGTTGTGCAAACTCCCCTCAGTTTTATGTTTGCTTATCCCGTTCGGTCAATGACCTACACTTCTCACATGTCTGCTACTTGAATTTGCTTGAGCTGAAACCTGCACTAAATCGCAGGTGCAAGGAGCGCATATGTGATGGGTTTTTTCGCACACTCATTTAGAAAAAAAACAACGCTACTAACGTATTATCCTCTAGTCCAAGGTGCCCAACTTGAAATCAGCTGCAAATTTTGCACCCTCAAATTTCTCACAATGTACCCAATTGGCGGGAGCACGATTTGTACCCAGCTTTTTCAAACAAGTTGTGATCTGCCTCACTGTGGGCAAAACAGTATTCCCACACGCGTTTGCTGCGCCCCTTTATAACACAACGCTTGGACTGAGGCGAGAACCATGTAAGCGCTTTATTGTTTATAGTTTTATAATAAGCTGCTAGGTTCAGGCCGAGAAATCGCGTGCAGGCAAAGTTACGCAGACCTCGAATATTAAAAGTTAAGCATTTTCGCAGAACTATTTTCAAAATAAAGGCTACAAGTCGCCAATTACGAACCATTTTGCTGATGTTTTAAAGACAGGTAAGTAGCCGATTCATCTTATACAGGGAAGCAATTTTTCTAATTCTCCGTAGCAGTTGTGCTCGTTTTCTGACAGCATGGGCGCAGGGCCGCATACCATCTGCTGCATACTTCGCTGCTTGCATAGGGATTTTATTTATTTTTTTGACACGTGCTAAGAAATTAATGAACCCCATGTCATCCCTTGGGATGTCTCGATCCTTCACTAAAGTGATAGAAAGTACTGGCTGCTTCAGTAGTAGTGCAAGACATGGAATCCAGGGTCAGATTTACGACCCTGTCACACAATGCAGCGTAACACAATGTTGCAGTGCTGCATTGTGTGATAGACAGAGAGAGGGAAAGTGTCATCTACTGAGTTATGGCTCTCTCCACCTCTCTCTCTAGCACTGGCGTAGAATCATGGTGAAGTAGTGTGGCTCACTGGTTAGAGGCGGCAGACCCGAGAGCAGAGGACTGCCCGGGACCAGGGTTCGATTCCCGGCGCGGCAGGTTTCTGGACCAGGGTCAGCGGACTCGATAATTCTCTCGCCTCGGTGCCCACTCTGATCAGCGATCACACTCGGCAACTCTGGGCATTAGCTTGCCTCATCTTCACTAACGGCCCCACCAGACCGCCGGGGATGCCTGGTCTCACCCTGGAGATACCCATTAAGGGACCATCTCTCAGGGAAGCCAGGAAGGGTTTCGCAGCGGTCGAAGCGCCTTGGGACCCTACGGGTAAGTAGTGCGCTATATAAATGCCTATACATACATACAATCAGGCTCCTGAGCGCCATGCACACATCTTTTCACCATAGTGCTAGGGTGTCTGCATCCTGTCTAGCACAAGTTTTGCATTGCAAGGGTAACCTTTCAATACATAATACTATGCTTAGACAAACTGTACAACTTTTCATACTTTGCATGTGTGCTGTACTGTACAAGATACATACAAAGTCGGAAAAGAAATAAAAGTATTTCTCCTTTTAATGCCTGCTTCGGAGTGGCGTTATGTTGCTGGGTCTATTAGCTATGGCGCAAAAAGCGCTCTGTGTAGATGAGTAGACGAACAATATTTTTGGCGCTCGTCACATACTTGGGACGAAAGTTGGTCATGCCCACATTGTACTTTTAGAGATGCACTTTAAACGCCTGACCATGTGTTGCAGTTACCTACTCTGCTTTACTAGCATCACTCTCTCAATACGTATGAATCACATTGATGAGTGACATGGTACAGAGCAGTACTGAATCTGGAAGTACAGCGGTATCCATTATCCAATAGTCATGGTGGCGCTGACTACAGGCTTCACCATATCTGCCAAGTGAATTTATTTGACATCATGCTGTACTAATAAAACCATTAAAGAAGAGACATATTCAGGAGAATCTAGTACAGATGGATACTTACAAGATGGCTTCCTGTATACAAATAATATACAGATGAATGCACATTGCTTGGGAAATAGTACACAATAATCAACCAGAGAGCTAAAATGCAGATTAAAATACATAAAATAATCTGACGGTAATAAAGTGCACATCCTAGCAACAATGAATAATGTGTTAGTTTCAAAGAAACAAGGGATGGTGTGATCAAAATTATCAGAGGAGGACGTCCTTGTATCACAATGTTGTCTCAGTGTGAACATAAATAAACTTACAATGCGAAGTTGCTGTTTTATTCTGGGAACGGGATGAAACAATGTTTCTGCCTCAACCCGATATTCTGGGCAGTGCGCTAATTTAACACGCACAAAATATTTCCAAGTGCACATTTCGCAGAAAATACCAATTGAAATTTGCAAGATGAAAAGTGGGAGGAAAGAAGGAATATGAGCAGAAAGAGGTGTAATAACTCAGATTCTACATGTTGTACCTCGTTCCAAGCAAGAAAACCTGAAATCATATGGTAATTCTCCCTCTTGAAAAAAACACAGCTATGTACAGTAATGGATGGAGCAGTGTTCGTAACACAATGTACAATCATCTTGGCATTCCATTGCTACAAATGTCAGCCCCCAAAGTTCAGAAAAATAGCCTCAGTGGGCAAGGGCTGGTACCAAAGAGGGCACAGAGAACTGATGGAGGATTAGTGATGCACAACGTGGTGCTAAGGTGACCTATCTCTACAAAGTGAATCATGCCAGTCATTGGTTAGAACATCCATTTTTTGTGGGAGCACAATTAGAACCAGTTCTGTCTGCATTTGTCAATTGGTTTGTCAAGAGGAGGGAGAGCGATCTGTAGATCAATTGGGCACCATTTACCACTAAGGAAAGTGGAAGGTCCAGTGTCAGCTTGTGCCCTCAAGTGTATATCAACAAGACTGGGTTGCTGAACTGTTCCTTAGATAAGGGATTGTGTGTATCTGGCGTGACCGGGGGGGAGTGGATGTGATCCCTTTGGGTATCCATTTTGTTGGAAATATTTGCCTCACACACCCTTACGAGTGTCATGCTTCATCATTGGCGTTGCTCCTCGTCGGGGAGGCGGTGCAATACCCGCTGAGTATTGTTGTGGCCCTTAGTTCCTGCTTACTAGGTGAGTCGGGGGCTCATACCTGGCATATTTACTAACCTGGCATGAGACTTACAATATAGATATAGATACTGAGTGTGGACAAGTTCACCACATCACCAACACTGATGAAACGATTAGGAGGGTGTTTCTCCTATGTAGTACTGCTGCTGTTCTTAATACTCTGTGTTTTTAAAGCCTTCACTCACAAATAGGTGGTGTGACAGTATGTATTCACCTTGCCACAATACAGTCACGCCGAGCCAAGGCTAGTAGAATTATACTATCACTAGCATGACACTGTGTGTTGTTTTGGTCTAGCACCATGCACTTAGTCTGGCGATTATACATGCTATTAACCCTGTACTCTTATTCCCCATCCAGGTATAGGACATAGCTACAGAGGTAAACAATAAATATCCCACAATTGGGCACTAGACACATGACATTAGCATGCTGTTTCACGTTTGTAGACCTTGTTTTTACTCATTATAGGTCCTGATGAAGATCATGTTAAAAAACTTCTCTCTGACTCCACTCTTTTCTCCTCTGTTAAACTCAGCAGCACAGCCAAACAGCTCAATTATGCTGAAAAACTAACAAGGCTTAGGAAAAAACACGTTCGGACGGAGCTACACGGTCACTTCCTCCTTGCTAATCTCAGAGCTGGTACAATCCCGTGGAGCCTCCAGATTAAGAATGTCCCCGTCATCTTCACCGACGACCCAGTCTACCGTAAGGGATTTAGCTTTATTAGTACCAAATGCAGTAGGGACTTGATGGTACACACAGTGGAAACTGCCCAGCGTATCCTGAAAAAGGAAGAGGAGGAAATTGAAGAACAACTCCAAGCCATCAGGGATAACCACACTGAATCTGAGGCAAAGGCTCTTCTAGAGAAGATCGAAAAGGAACTGGTCACATTTCGAGACAACACCATCAATTTCAAGACATCTAAATTTGAAAAAGACCAAAAAAACTTTAACATCGACACTGTGTACCCCTATTTAAAAGATGAATTCTACAGTAGATCTGACTCCATCAGGTACCTGAATTCCAACCAGGGGAGATCGAAGAGAAGATTCACTACATTCTCTGAAACATCTTCTTCCGAATCCATGGAAGACTCCGATGCAGGAGAAGGCACGTCTAATAGAAATCAACAAAACAGGAACACCCCTAAGAGGCCTTTTTTAGGCCAGGGCCAACAACCCAAGCGGACACGATTCAAACCACAATGGGAGATGACCACACGAAAAAAACACTACAACTCGTGAAACCATCTGCCATTATCAATATCTCGGAGAAGATCCTGTCCAAATCTGAGCAAGAAGTGTTGGAGATGGGTCTTTCCTTTGTCCCTGGGGTCGCCATGGATTTTACCAAAATCAAAATGGAAGTTATGGAATTTTTTCGAAAGGTCCGCTTGAGATGGTTCTTCAAGGATGCGACCGAACCACTCTCCTCTGAAGCATCAGGATTGAGAAATAAATCCTCGTTCTGTCCACCTAATCATAATGTCTCTAAAAACATACTAGCTTTTGAACGTTCAGTGATGTCATCGCTGAATATTTTGGAGAAAAAACGTCCCTTCATTCTTAAAAACATCACGAAAAAACACAGAGAAGCCATTCAAGAACTGAAAACTCAGCAGGAGGCCGTCATCAGGCAAGCTGACAAAGGGGGCGCGGTGGTTCTGTGGTCTAAAGAACTATATCGTACTGAAGGGCGGAACCATGTGTACAACCAGGAGTGGTATCGTAAAATCACCCACGATCCAACTGCACAAATACAAGATGAAGTCAACAAACTCGTCAACGCTGCCAAGGATGCAGGGTTCCTTGGACCCAAAGAATCTGAATACCTCATCAAAAAACACCCACGAACCCCCCATTTGTACTTCCTCCCCAAAGTGCACAAAGACCCCAAATTACCTCCCGGCCGCCCCATTGTGTCCGGGTGTGACTCTGTGTTCGAGCCCATCTCCAAATTCGTTGATGTCTTCTTGAAACCCCTTGTGGTGCAGGTACCATCTTTTCTGCGTGATACCATGGATTTCATAAATAAAGTCGAAGGCATTCCGTTTGATCCCTCCAGCCAACTCCTTGCCTCTATGGATGTGTCATCTTTATACACACAAATACCGCAACAAGATGGCTTAGACGTAATGGAACTTTATCTGGACAGCCGACCACGCCCTCACAGAGTCCCTACTGAATTCATAATCTCCTTGGCCACTGTGGCTCTGAAAAAGAACTTTTTCACCTTCGAAGAGGAAATGTTTCTCCAAATCAAAGGCTCAGCAATGGGCTGCCCCTTTGCCCCTGAAATGGCTATCTTGTACATGGGCCAATTCGAAGAGAAATATGTTTTGAACAACAATCCCTACAGAGGCCACATTGGACAATGGTTCCGATATATAGATGACGTGTGGTGTGTGTGGAATGGAACATCTATACAACTGGAAGAATTCCACGTGTGGCTGAACAATAGGAGTCCAGATATTAAGTTCAGTTTGAGCTATCATGAAAAATCCCTTCCATTTCTGGACGTCGAAATTTCAGCCAGAGACAATGTGCTGTCGTGCTCGTTGTACCAAAAAAAGACAGACAAGAACAATGCTCTTTATTATAAGAGCTACCATCCGCGGAGCCTAAGGGATAACCTCCCTTATGGCCAATACCTCCGAGTGAGACGGAACTGTACCACCATCGAACAGTTTGAGCTGCATGGTCAGAACCTCACCTCGAAGCTACAAGAACGTGGATACCCCCAGAAACTCTTGAAGCATTCGATGAAGAGGGCTAGATGGACACCTAGGGAGCATCTCCTAGAAAAAAGATCGAGGCCTACAACTGAGAGGATGGTGTGTGTTTCCACCTTCGGCCCCCACATCAATCAACTCCAAAAAATCATCAGAAAGAGTTGGCATTTGGTGCAA
Source organism: Lissotriton vulgaris (assembly GCF_964263255.1). Taxonomy (NCBI): domain Eukaryota; kingdom Metazoa; phylum Chordata; class Amphibia; order Caudata; family Salamandridae; genus Lissotriton; species Lissotriton vulgaris. The sequence continues at coordinate 1,479,482,274 of NC_141685.1, forward strand.
GAAATCCTCCCTGATATAGGTGTCCCTCTGTTTGCACTGAAGAAGAACAGGAGCATTGGCCAAATGATCACATCTACCAGACCGCCTCCAAAAAAGGTCTCTCAAAGTACAATCTTCGGAGCAAGTCCAGTTACAGGGCATCGCAAATGTGGGACTTGTTCCGTATGCGATCTCACGATGGAAGGCTCACTCTTCACAGATGGAAACAAATTTTGGCGTCACAATGAACATACAAACTGTAAGACCAAATACACAGTTTACGCCATATTATGTCCTTGCAACCTGGTATATATTGGCAAAACCACACAGGAGGTCCGTCAGAGAATCATACAACATCGGTCTAGAATTAACAACAAAATCCTGACGGCACCCATGGTCTCTCATTTCGTACAACACAAACATTCCAGTCATGACATGAGATGGACGGTGCTTGCAGTCATTAAGGGTGGCAATGGCGACCCAGACGTCCGTCTATCACAAAAGGAGGCGTACCTCATACTGAAGTTTGACACATCCAATTCTGGCCTGAACGAAATGACTAAATCTACCAGCCTATGAACTGAAGTTTTTTGCTGAGCTTGGCTGTGCTCCCACTTTGAACTGTCCCTCTGTATTTCTTTGATCTTAAACTTTGTTTGTGTACACATCATTCTCTGCTTGGCGTGTTGAGGCAACCGGGGTTGGGTTGACAGAGGTCTGCAATTTGGCTTAGGGGTTTCTGCCCAGGTTGGATGTCTTTTTCCGAACTGTTAACATCAGCAAATGTTCCCGTGACACTACTAAGGCTTATCTATAACTAGACCAAGATTCCCTCTGTACCATTGTAAATAACACCTTTTGTACCCATGTAACCACTGGGGTCGATGTGTAGACCATTTATCTGTTTTGAGACATAAGATTCCCTGTGTTTTTATGAAGTTCGAACCGATATCATTGTTGTGAAAATTTCGCCAAAGGTCCCTGTGACACTACTAAGGTGTTTTTGTTGACTTTTAATAGGATCAAAGATTCCCTGTGTATCGTTTCAAATATCACCAAATGTACCCATGTGACCATTTATTTGTTACGTGACAAAAGATCCCCTGGGTTTACATGAAGCTCGAAATGATATCACTGTTGTGTTATGCAAATTTACACTCTTATAATTGCTCTGTTCGTAATACTGTGGCGGGACATTACCGCACTTTTTGTAATATTTTTTCATGCCCACAAACGTTGACATCCACCCCCATGCATAGCCCCAACTACATTTACCAGCATCCTTTGGGAGCGCCCCCCGTAGCCACACCTACCAGCCTCCGGACCGGGCGGGTACTTTAGTAACGCGCTTGTGCGCGGCGCTTTACTCTCTGTTTGCATTTTCGCTGGAAACGCCGTTTGAAACTCCGGATTCATTTCCCTTTCAGAGTAAGTGCCACGCGCCCTCGGGACGCGTCTTGTCCTACTTTTGCCGGCGTGCCACGCTCGAGCCAGCTACTAATTCAAGCTCGCGCTTTCCTTGTTGCAGGTCCCAGTACAAGTAATTAACCCCTTGCTGGCGCGGAGTAGACTTCTTTCTGTTGGTTGGGACGTCAGGTAGGCTTTTCTCCATGGGTATGGGACTGTAGCCAGTGGGAGCGCAGACTTGTCTCAGCGATAATAACTCGGGGCACTGTGTTTTTTATGGTCCCCTAGTTCCAAAATATAGACGCTTCAACATGTGAGCCGTCCTCAAACACCGATCGTGCACCGCCTCGCGGGCACTTCAACTCCAGCCCAACTCCCGGTTGAAGTACAGGTAGGAAGCAAATACAGCTTACACTATGGCCCTTAACTATTTGTGTATTTCTCCAGCCCCCCCTGGTGTGCCACCGTGCTAAGCTCCTTCTCACTTGTTGTTGCAGAAACCCCATCCGGTTGAGTTTTACCGACAGCACGGCCATTCTTATGCCTTTGTGCAGGTAATCTCTCTTTCCTTGTTCCCTGGAGTCAGAGTAATTTGGTACATTATACTGACATATACATATGACACCCACTCTGTATATCTTTTACAGAATCACGGTCCCCAGTCCTTGTCCTGAAGAGAACCTGTAATAAAGCTGGTTCGAAACGCGTCGACATTTCCACCCTGTGGTAAACCCCCAAGGGTGCCCCTAGGATAGAACTTTACCGATTTCTTTGGATCCTAGCTGTGCAACCCGCTGTAAACAACTAACCACAGGCTTGGCTGACAGGCAGGCATTTCATTCCATCTCTCCCGCCTGTCCCATGGTTTCACAGTCTGATGGACTGGTTACATACTTGCTTTACACTTGAAAGTTTTTGCACTGTATATAACTACAATTTATGTTGTTCACTGAATTTTGTATTGTTTTGGTGTGTCTTACGCATTTATTTTGCTTGATTCATCGTTGTAAGTGTTGTATATTTGTAAAATTTGTATATTTGTAGATATTGTCATCATGAATTCACTGTCATAACAGTTGTTTTGTTTGCATCCGTGTCCTGAATCCTTAAATAATTTGAGTTAAAAAAGAAAATAAATTTGCTTTGGGATTCTCTCCCGGTGGTCACGTGGTATATATTGACTACGTGGCTGGAATTTGTTTTTGTCAATTCTCCTGTCCAGCCCCCCTGTTCTATTTTCCCATATTTACTAACCTGGCATGAGACTTACAATATAGATACTGAGTGTGGACAAGTTCACCACATCACCAACACTGATGAAACGATTAGGAGGGTGTTTCTCCTATGTAGTACTGCTGCTGTTCTTAATACTCTGTGTTTTTAAAGCCTTCACTCACAAATAGGTGGTGTGACAGTATGTATTCACCTTGCCACAATACAGTCACGCCGAGCCAAGGCTAGTAGAATTATACTATCACTAGCATGACACTGTGTGTTGTTTTGGTCTAGCACCATGCACTTAGTCTGGCGATTATACATGCTATTAACCCTGTACTCTTATTCCCCATCCAGGTATAGGACATAGCTACAGAGGTAAACAATAAATATCCCACAATTGGGCACTAGACACATGACATTAGCATGCTGTTTCACGTTTGTAGACCTTGTTTTTACTCATTATAGGTCCTGATGAATCGCGGGCACTATACCCATGCGAGAAACATGTTGACCATTGTCGTTTCATATCTAATCTAGGGCCACTACACCTAACTCGTTGGCACCTGGATGGTTAGATCCACGTTTTTATCTGTAGTAGGGGACCCCTTAATAAAGTAGTTTTCGGTACCCCCCCACTACATTTTAAATCACCTTTAGGCTACACACTGCACTACCCGCATACCCACACTTCACCACAAGGCTGTTGGATTTAACCTCTTCGCTGCTGGCCCGTTTCCGCCGCTGTGTGGTAAACAAACAAACAGGGGCGGGCCATGACGAACCCCAGCCGTTATCAGCACACGAGCACCGTAGTGCATGACGGCTGGGGTTCGTCATCAGCATACAAGGGGTTAAAAGATCTCCGCCAAAGAGCCCCTCTTTGAGGTGAGCCCGTCGGGGATTGCACCGCCTCCCCGACGAGGAGCAACGCCAATGATGAAGCATGACACTCGCAAGGGTGTGTGAGGCAAATATTTCCAACAAAATGGATACCTAAAGGGATCACATCCACCCCCCCGGTCACGCCAGATACACACAATCCCTTATCTAAGGAACAGTTCAGCAACCCAGTCTTGTTGATATGCATTTGTCAATTCACACAAAAAAGGCTTGAGTTATATGGTAGTCTGCATATTGTTATGGGCAAAGGAATATGTCGCAACTGTTTGTGTGTGTGTATGTGGGGGTGGGGTATCTTTAAGCAGCAGCAAGTTTCAGGTGGTGGGAGTGACACTAACTAATTAAGGAAAAAGCCCCCCGCCCCTTCCTGCATACAAATAGCTTGCCAAGAGCAGGGAAGAACAACTACACTTTTGAAAACGTTATTGAGCAAGGAATTTTACATATATATTAGCAGGCATGCAGATATTTACTTAACATGCAAAAATACAATGGACATGAAATGCGATAAAAAATGAACGAGAATCCAAATATTTTCTATTCAAAGTAGCAACAATGTTTTATTTCTTATACAATATTGAAAACATTTAATATATCTTATGGAAGATTATTAAGCAGCTGTTTATTAAGTTCCCCTAAGCCAATCACAACCTTCAATTGCAGCGTTGGGATTGGTCTGGGTGCCATGGTTCGGCGCACAGGCAGGGACATGGAGCCTGTGCACGTTCCCCACTAGGCTGTGTAATGCAGCCTGGTGGGTAACATTCAAAGGGCGCATTAATGTTTGGCCGGCCCAAGAAGGCCGGTCAAACATTCGTGTGCACCTTTGATAGGGCAAACCACTCCTCCCCTGTCCCCTGCTCTGACAAGCCCCACCCCCCCCTGCACCTCGGAACAGAAAAAGAAAATGATAATAACTCATTGTGTGATCATTTTCCTTTTCCTCGCACTGCCTTAACTCTTTCGCTGCGGCGGCTATTCCTCCGCAGCGCTAACAGGGCAGGGCGGCCGCGCAGCGGCCGCATGCTGGTGACAGAACCGCTCTGTCACCAGCCGCGGTTGAGCTGTGCTCGTGACGGAGCGGTTCCGTCATGGCCCGCCCCGCTCAATAGAACGCACCGCGCAGGCGCAAAATCAGCGCCACGCAGGCGCGGCGGCCGGGCCATGACGGAACCGCTCCGTCATCAGCACAGCCCAACCGCAGCTGATGACGGAGCGGTTCCGTCATCAGCATGGAAGGTGTTAAAGCAGTTGAGCGACGCTCCTCTGCCTTAGTGGAGGAGCCGCCCCTGGCTAACCCAAGGCTACTAATTAGGAGAATTTTTGGGCCTTATGAAGGAAAAAAATCCTTACACATTAATAAAAAAAAATATTGACAACCACATTCTTATCTAAATAAAAACATGGAAACAAAAATTAGTAACTGTTCAGCGTACGATATGAATATAATTTTAGTGCATTTGAATAGCGCATGTCCACTATTTGTTTACCTATGTTATAAAAAACGTGTTGGAAAATAAATTGATTCGCAGTAAATATTCTTAATGAGTACAAAAGAACATATTTTTGAAAGTTACCAACAGATAAATCTAATAGTAGAAACTGGTTTCTTGTTTTCAGGACCGTAACACAAACATTTGTGTGATAGTGAAATGTATTTTCGGCCTTAAATGTATACATTGTATACAGAAAACCACTGTTGATGTTAATAATTACACCTATTTGCAATGTAAGTTTGAGGGTGTAGGAGAGGGTCTACAGGTGAACTGAATATAATTGACACAATCTATTCAGTAGAGATGTTGCTGGAAAATAATGTGCAGCTTAGTCTACAGAGGACTTGGCAACTTGTCAAAATACTGTACTAGATCTATCAAATATCAATTGCTGCACTATCCAAAAAATCAGAGACCCTCTTACATCTGAAGGGTGTTGTAGCCACTCCTGCATGCAAACCCTGACAGCCAAGCAGTTTATTTGGCGAACAAGCCCAAACCTGGTAGATGCACATATCATTTAGTATTGTAATGTATGCCCTTGTCCAATGCACACATGTGAGAAATTGGGTTGTTGGTTTGGGGGGCAAGAGGGGGGCGTACTCAAGCAACAGCCAGAGTGAGCAGCAAGATTATGGCACAAACAGGCCTGTTCTTGGACAGTAAGAGCCAAAACTTCAGGATTTCTCCTGTTTGAGTTAGAAGAGTGCACTCTGATGCCAGCCAATGGTTCAGGACCTGAAGAGTCATCTCTTGGGAATGAGGGACTCACTCTTGCAGAGCCAGCAGGGCTGTTCTAGTTGCAGGTTCAGGCAGCAGTAAGCTGGGCAGATGCAGGGAGGCATCTGGAGCTTGTTATGTCCCTGTAGCTCACAACAGGAGGTTACTCAACTGACCCTTGCAGTCACTCAGCCTGAGATGAAGGGAGCAGGTCCAGACTTCCTTCTCAGCAAGCAAGGTAGGTCTCAAGCAGCATAGTGTCTTTCTGTAGTATCCACAAGGTAGAGGATTGTGCCAAAGAGTGTGTCTGAGGGTCCCCTTTTTAGGTCTCGCCTGGTGTTAGCAGCACGCATGCGCTGCTCTCGCCATGCGAGGGCCTTTTGGAATCAATACAGTTTCGTAAGGGGACTTGGAGCCCCGCCCCTCTTTTCCATTGGTTTGCGTCTTCATTTATGTTAAACGATGGCGCTGGCTTTTTGGTTACCACCCTGTCCAATTTTAGTACGGACCATTTGGACAGGCTGATACCATCTTGGTTTGCCGTGACGTGGGAGGGTTAGGTTTCTGGCAAATGCTGGCTTGTGATTGGAAATTGAGCATGCATGCCTACTTTCACTTTGAAAGCACAGCGCTTTCAGGCACAAACGCCAGCTCTTGCGTCACCCGTTCAGTCCAATGCAGCGGTGTTGTGCCTCAAAGTTCTGTCTTGGACATGTGTGGCTGGGAAAGTTGTAGAGGTGGCTCGTTAATGTGGGAGGGGCAGGGGGCTCTTCCATGTCTGAATATTGAACCTGCACCAGCTTCCTTGCAGTTGCCAGGGTTCCCAGCCCTGGATGGCCCCATGCCTGTCATGTAAAACGCTATTACTGGGCTTTCATGTTTAATGTTTACTTTCAGCATATTTAAACATGTTCATGGAGACAAAGCAAACAGCCGCTTTCATGCCTCTGATAAGGCAATTTCCATTATACCCCAGTGAGCAGAGCCGTGCCAGCGCTGGAGAGGCTGGCTACGAGCGATATTGGAAGAGGCGGGCTTTACAACCAGGGAAATCTTAGCGCTGCCAGCTAGCGCCGTGCTCGTGGTGCTACCAGCATAGATGTCTGGTATAGCCTACAAACGTAAACACGCACGCGTGTGCGAACACACAAAACAGGTCCACCGGCTTCGGTTGCTAACAAAAGACACCCTCTACACACAGAGTCCTAGATTGACAAGTACACAAGCAAACAAAAAAACACACTATTGTTCACAAACGCATTGATACACGTGCAACTGCCCAGTTACTAATAAACATTGACACACATGCACATAGGTGCACATACACAGATGCATACTCCCAAACGTAAATGCGTGCATACGTGCACTCAAATGATCGCACAAACATAGACGGAAACAAACACAGGATAATCACGTTTGCACACATATACACAAGCGTGCATCTACACAAAATGTGGAGACACACATGTACTCACATATATGTATACATGCACACACGCCAACATGCACGCACAAACACGATATATGTAGACACTCAAACACACACATTCACATGTCCATTTATTTAATGGTTTTGCACAGCACAAGAACCTAGAAACGGCCTCAGGGCGTTTTGCTCCGGGATGCCGAGGTGCACATGGGGAAAACTAGTTGACACAGCAATGAAGCGCAGATCAGTGCCAGCATGCTGTATTTTACCAGAGGATAAAGGGTGGTAACATCTGGATGAATGGATGAATAAACATTGAAAAGTATTGTATAGCACTGGTCACATATATTTGTTGGTGGACCGGAAGGTGTGCACTGTGGTTAGAGGGTCTTGAGCTATAAATCTTTCAGATAGTGGGTTGGCCGGATTAGGTGGAAAGGCCCCTGGCCATAGGGCATGCTGCCGAGGTGAGGGGCGGAGAGGGGGCTCAGAAACATGGGGACTGTTCCTCCTCAGGTCTCGGACGTGCAGTTGGTCCTTCAGGTACTCCAAAGGGACCAGCCCTGCACCTGGCGCATCTGCCTCAGTGGCTCTTGAGTTGGTTTTGGCCGGTGGCATGTTTGTCCTGAGTGACCCATTTCAGGGAGGGGAGGGCTGTGATAAGTCTGGAGACCTCTCAGAAGTAATGTGAGGTGCAGATTTGGATTGCCAAATAGATAAGGCATGGAACCCTGGAATGTCTTCTGTCAAGGACAGAAGTTCAGTGAAAAGATAAGCCAAGCCACACCGATCTATACAGCAGGAGTGTAATGGACACATTTCTTGGGAGGCAAATGAAAATGTCCACTGTCCAAAAATCTCGGGTGCAGGTACACGTACAAATGTCACTAAAAACAACCATTTGCAATGCAATAGGTCTTGCATTTAAATAACAAAATAAAAGGCATTGTCGTTTGCAATGTCAATAGCTCAAAACTCGCATAAATGTGAGACCTATTGCATTGCAAAAGCTTGTTATATCTGGTACCGGCTTTGAAGTGGGGGAAGCTTCCGGAGTTACCCCCTACAAAGGTGTCTGCAATTTCCTGCCTCTCTGCGCTGGTCCTAATCTATCGGGTGGCACAATAGATTAGTGCGAAGTTCTTTGTGTTTGAGCTGGGCCAGTGCCTTTGAAGTACAAGTGTCTTAGGAGACAGAACCGCCTCTCCCCCATTAAGCCAGGATGGCCCATCCTGCCAACACTCAGACCCTCCTTTGTGATGCTGTGAGGGAGGAGTACACAAAGGCCAACTGCTAACTACACCTAGTTATTTGACCCACGAGCAGGCTGCAGGCACTAAATGGTGAATTCATCAGACACCTAACATGACATTCCTACCTGCTCCCCCTCAAAAGTTAACACTTATTGAATGTAATAAGGTAACCCAATGTTATCCTATGGGAGAGGTTGGCCTTGCAGTTGTGAAAAATGACTTTGAGAGTTTTTCACTACCAGAACATGTATAACTTAAAAGCACAGGTCTAACTTTTTAAATACAATGCATCCTGCCCGAGGGGCCGTTAGGGCCTAAGCTAGGGGTGACATATGTATTGAAAGGAAGGTTTAGGCCTGGCAATAAGTTTATTTTACCCAGTCAAAATGGCGGTTTAAAACTGCATACAGGCTGCACCGGCAGACAGGCCTGAAACAGGTTTTAAAGGGCTACTTTACCATTGTTCCCTACTGCCTCTGCACCAAGCCAGGACAATTTAGTGCTGCCTTCATCCTATTGCTGTACTGATATCCAATGAAAAAGTTGGAAGCTTCATGCCCAGACAGGCCCATCACCTCTGACCTGATCTGTACTTATGCCCTGACCACTCACACATGGCAGGCCATCCTTTAGTATCTTACCCATGTTAAAGAGTATTCTGGCTTCTTCTATACCCTATGATTCTTTTTGCACTGCGTTATTGGTCTTCTCATTATGAGTCACCACAAGTTCAGTTACAGTTGAAGTCCAGAAAAAAAGCTATAGTATTGGCACATTGAAACAAACCCTGTTTAAAAGAAGGGATAATCCTTGGCAACATCCTCACTATTACTTGTTGTGCTGGAAACAGGATGCCACCCAAGTTATCAGGGCCACCTTTTTAACACTACCACATCCAAACATTATTCTTTGTCTGATGAATTATGTTGCAGCTGTTAGCTCTTTATTTTTAATTTTAGCTGGGATAATCTCGGACTGACCACTCAAACTAATTGCCACATACCTGCACAATAAAAATCATTACTCTCTCACCCGCTGTTCGAGCGGGGCTAAATCACCTGAAAACATGAAAGATTCATCCTGCTCCATCTTGGGTGAGGGAGGAATAGACTGGTTGCCTTTTTTCGGCGCCATCTTGTGAGACGCTCTAGGGGCTGGGCAGGGCTCACTGGTCAGCACATATAAACAGGGAAATGCAAGCGCGCAGCGGTCGTGCCAGAGGCAAGCCCATTAGCGCCCGTCCGCGCCTCGGATGCGCTCAGCGCTAGCCACACTGTCCGTCTGGATGATGATCAAGGGCGCCTGATCTATGGCAGGGAACAACTTGTGAATCTCGGTAAGACAACTGCAAAGCTACTCATCATATGGTTCTTGAGTCAACTGTGGAAAAGACCCTTATATGTGGACTGATTAATAGCCGGTCACTAGTTAAGCACCATACGGAAGTCTCAAACTTGATTGAAGATATGGGACTAGATGCTCTGTTCTTGACAGAGACATGGACCACTGCCGAGTCGGTGGTAGAAATAGGGTTTGCATAACCCAATGGATACAAAATCCTTCACAAGCCAAGAACTGTTGGCAGAGGGGGAGGAGTGGGAGTGATTTTCAGGGAGGAGCTGAATTTCACGCCCCTACTGTTAGATGAAGTGGAGGGGATAGAAATCATGGGTCTCTCGCTGCAGGCACACAGTGACAGTTTACTCACAGGATTGCTATGCTATATGCCACCAGGCAGCATCACGCAATATCAAAATCTCCTAGATACCATCACCAATCTAACCTCGACGCACACTAGAATGATTATATTAGGAGATTTCAATCTTAGGGAGGATGGGAATCTCAGCAGTCATCTGAGAGATCTGAGACACACGTGCGCTAATTTTAATCTTTCACAGATGGTGGAATAGTCCACTCATCGAGGGGGGCACATTCTTGACGTACTATTTTCCAATCAAGTCTCCTGCAGGGTACTAAATATAATTCCTCAGTCCTGGACTGACCATTATTTAATTAATTTCGAGGCCAGGTTGCCTTGCTTAAAGACCAGAACTAGCCAGCAGAATACCTTTAGGAGAGGCAGGGAATGGGCAAAATTAGACAAGATTGGAACCCCTATGCCTGTCCCGGAGATCGATTACTTTATACCCACGGTGACGGCTGAGGAAAATTATAATATCTATACCAGTTATATAACAGATATCCTGGATCAGACAATTCCGATAAACAAGTTAAAAAATAGGAAGAAAATCATGGCCCCTTGGTATAATGAAGATCTGAAACAGCTGCGTGCACTCCGCAAGAAGGCGGAAAGGAAATGGAGAAAGGGGTATACTGAGGAAGACAAAAAAGATCTGAGAGCAGTACAACTGAAATATAAAGAACGTATTCTTAAAACTAAAGCAGACTTCCATGCCACCTCCATTATACAAGCGCCAAATGGATCAAAAGCCTTTTTTTTAAATCATTATGGACTCATCTTCTCCCTTCTGCTTGAATAATAAGGTTGCAGCATCACAAAAATTATGTGATGAAATTGCTCTCTATTTTCAGGACGAAATCGCTAAAATTGATAATACTTTCATTCTTAATAACGATGGTCTAAATGATCTAGAACAATCGGTGGATGAAGGTCCTGCCCAGCCAATGATCTTGGATAACTTTCCGGTCCTTACTGTTGACGCTTTTAATTGCTTGGCGCACAGTGTGACCTCGGGCTCTCCTCTTGACCCCCTTCCTCGTGTAATCAGGAAGTCATTTGGTAAAGAAACCTTCCCTTGGTTGAGGCAGATCTGTAATCAATCGCTAATAGAAGGAACTGTCCCGAAGAGTTGGAAACAGGCGGTGGTGACCCCATTGATCAAAAAATCCACCCTAGATCCGTCAACCCAGCAAGCTTTAGGCCTATCTCCCTTATGCCATACCCGGTCAAAATCCTGGTGAAGGCAGTTAGTAGGACACTGTCATGCTTTCTGGAGGATAATCACCTGCTTTATAGAGACCAATTTGGGTTTCGGCCAGGTCATGGGACCGAGACGGCGCTCGTCACCATGATAGACAATCTGCGCATGTGAGCCGACAACGGGAATGCTACTGTTCTAGTGCTTCTCAATATATCAGCAGCATTAGACACGGTGAACCATTCCATCTTAGTGGAGAGACTTAAGAAGCTGGGTGTGAAGGGACGGGCACTGCAATGGCTCCAATCCTATCTGGAAGGAAGACAGCAGGTAGTGACTCTAACACCATTTTCCTCCAGCAAATCTACTGTAGTATATGGGGTGCCGCAGGGCTCTGCAATTAGTCCTATTCTTTTTAATGTATATTTACAGCCCTTGCTTCCCATTATCAAGTCCTTTGGAGATAGCCCAGTTAATTATGCTGATGACACACAGCTGGCTTTCTCCTTAGGAGGTGAATATGCGATTTCCCTGGATATATTCCAGCAGTGTATGCATCGTACGACTGAATGACTCAGGAGAAACTACCTTCAATTTAACAGCGGGAAGACTGAGGTGTTGTACTGCTCCTCCGCCAGGATGCCCAAACCCTTACCTTTCGAGTTTAAACTCACTTCCGAGGAGGAACCAATAGTGCCGGTCAATAAGGTACGCAATCTGGTTGTTCTGATTGATGATAACCTTCAGATGGAGTCACATGCAAACAAGACCACCAACGTATGTTTCTCCCTAATACGCATGCTACATAAAATACTTCCGCTACTACCAACAGAGTCATGTCCACTGGTGGTAAGAAGCACAGTGCTAAGCAGACTGGACTAATGCAACTCACTGTATTTGGGGGCCTCACAATATATCATTCAGGGATTGCAGAGAGTACAGTCTGCAGCAGCAAAATTAGCACTCAATAGGCCGCGACGTTCATCCACCACTTTGGCTCTGAGAGAGCTACACTGGCTGCCCATTAAGGAAAGGGTTCATTTTAAATCCCTCTGCCTGGTATTCAGAGCAGTGCATGAGCTGGGCCCAGTCTCAATGCAGAAAAGGTTTACGCGGTACCAGCCCAAGAGGCAACTCCGCTCCTCTAGTGCCGACCTACTGGCGGTCCCCAGGTTCAAACGTGCTAGCTCGGGAGGGAGGGTATTCAATGTGGCGGGTGCCCGCCTCTGGAATGATCTACCCCTGAATCTCAGACAAATGGTCTCCTTGACAGGGTTTCGTAAGAGCTTAAAAACCTGGCTCTTTCCCTAAAGCTTGATCTCTTGCCTCCTATCTATTTGGCCCGACTTATTCTATTCTGGTCATTTCTCCAGTCGGAAGCGCCAGGATACCCGTAGGGTGACAGCATGCGCTATATTAGTATTAAAATCCATCAATCAACCTCCACAATCGGGCACTTTCACAAAGTAATCAGAATGAATGCTCAGTTTCAAACACCTCAAATATGAAGCTCCCATTATGTGGGAGAAGTGACGATTGTGCACAACACTGTGCTTTTATTGACCAAATAGTCTATTCAAATAGTCACTGGCAGGAGCGCCAAGAAGCTGAGATTGCTGCTGAAACCATTAACTTACCGAAATTGTTCCCATTTCTTTAGTGCCCTAAATCCAATGCAATTGGTCCTAAGAGTTTACAGTGTCTGCTCACTGAAAAGCTTTCTTCCACTCACCACATTGAGACCACATTGAGCTTAGTGAGGAATCCATCTCACTCCTTAAGATGCTCATTTGTCTCTCCGATCAGTCTCATGTACTGCTACCTTGAGGATATATATATATATATATATATATATATATATATATATATATTCTTTCACGAAAAGCAGAAGTGGAATTAAGAAAAATACATTTATACTTACCTGTAGATAGTCACCACCACAGTATTGTGGTAGTTAATATTCTGGGTGTAGAATTTAAAGCTGGATATTCTGGTAGAATACCCACAAAACACTGTTAAACTCATTTGTCAAAGAAGCATGTCCTCTCTGACTATCAGTATTATCTGCAAGAACATAAATGCTGCCTTAGTGTTTGTCTTGACCAACAAAAATCCTAAACTCTTTTCTTTCACCATCGTTTCCGCCTCCTTCAAAGGCATGTTTGACACAAAATTCATACTCCACTCAATAAAATGATCCACTGAGTTCACATTCCTGGTTAAAAAAAAAGATGATGATGTATCTAGAAGTAGAAACCCTGCTTAGTGTAAAACAATTAAGCACAATGCTTTTGGCAGCCTACATGGCAGGGACTATATAATGTTCCTGTTGCTCTTGTGCCTCTGCCCTTGTGGTGTACTTGTGCTGATGTCCCTCTTTTCAGATGTGTATTTCACAGAATATCAAACTGTGATGGTCTGAAAGGCGGCTCAAAAACGGACTGTGATTAAAAATGGCAGTGATGTGCGTAAAGAGAATATGGTCTTAAGGCCCATTAGGCTAATTTTGAAAATGCAAACCTGCACTCAAAACAATGTGGTGATGCTGCATGGAAACAACTCCTGAGTGTACGTTTTAGAAGGCCTCTGGAACCCCGTCACTCCCGATTCCTCAGATTTACAAGTAAAATGAAATTGCACTTACAAATACTTTTTAGAAATCTCTAAATTATTTCTGGCAGACCTAATTTTCCATTCATTATCGTCTATGGAAAAGTATCTTAGTCATAATCTCTTGAGTGCAAATATCATATTTTTAAAGAAAAAAGAAGCATTATTTTATTATCGTCAATATCCTGACATAATGTTACATTAAAAAATGCAGTGCAGAGTGCCATCTAACAATCTGCTGAAAAGTACTTTTAGCTGTGTTTTAAGATACCGTTTTGGCACATCAATGCCTGCACAACATTAGGATTTAATCTTAGAACTAGTTAGATCTGTTTTGAAAATCCTTTCTTAGTCACTAGCTTTCATTTGCTTATTTTCTATGTTATTATATTGACACATAAACAGACTCATCACAGAGGCATCATGACCACTGAATAAATGTTAGTTCACCTCATAGTATGATCCAATTAGTTATACACTGTTACTCCGTACTCACAATGGGACATTGCATTAAAAAAGAAAGGGTGGTGTCTAAATAAAGGGAATTGTATTCCTACTTCTCTTACTTAAGCTCGTCATTGAAAATCCACTCCTTTGTACATAAAAGTCCAACTGCAATTAAAATTGGCAGAATATAGACCAAAGTATTCAGACAACAAGGTTCAAGCGGACAGTGGCCCTACTAAAAATGTGAAGCAATACCTCTACACCTTACTCTGCATCTTGGTCAGCTTTCACAGGCTCTCGTCAAAGACCACTCTCAATCTCATGATCTCACTGACCACCCACAACACTTGCTCCAAAGGAAAGAGCCCCAGCATCAGGCGTAGCTTTGTGCCTGCGGACATTAGACTGGTAAAAAGATTCCTGTCTATTCATATATATCCATTCTCTCTCTCATTCTTTCTATCTCTCTCTCTCTCTCTCTCTCTCTCTCATTCTCTCTCCCTCTCCTTCTCTCTCCCTCCTTCCCTGAATCCAATGAGTATATGTCTGTATCGTCCAGATAATCAAACTATTTCGTCTTATAATTTCTGGTTGCAGGAGTGTGTAATTGAGGAAGTTGAAATTTTTGACCTAAAATAAACATATGACAATGTAGGAATTGTTTTTAACGGAAATGCATGCCAATATATAGGTTAAAGAAAATGTGTTTGTATTAAACATGCAAAAAGAGAAGAATTCGGATTATTTCTGCAGAAAAGCTCCCATTTCTGTTGTTCTTTCCCTGCTAGGTCTCAATATTTTCCGCTATTCCTTCCTTTCCCTTTAATAAAAAGAAATGCCTTTTTGTAAGAGCCGATTAAATGTTATAATTGAATTTTAAGACATAAGTGGGCTTGCAAAGGTTCTCATGAGAGCCTTCCTAGGTGTATCTTTTTGTATTGTGCTGTAGCAACATTAAAATAACAACATGGCGACATGGACGTTTACCATGGGAATCAAGAGAGAAAACGGCGGCCCATCAGAAGATCCCTTCCTATTGGGTAAAGGTGATCCAATATTGGGAGTTTGCAACATGTTTTGCGCTTTTTTACATAGTACCTGTTCCTAGTTAGAGAGGCATTACATTCTCTGCACATCTTCCTCCCCGCCATACCCTCTAGAGCTGACTGTGCTACTCTTGCCTAATACCTTTTTGGAGAGACTTTCTCCATGCTGATCATAGCTACTGCTGTTATTATTTCCTTCAACCTGTGTTAACAGTTGTTTTTGCAGCTGTTAGGCAACTCGTTGAGTTTCCAGAGCTACTCTTTATGGGGAGTTTGACTTCCTATAGCTATTATATTGTTGCTCCAAATTTTCACTTTTCCAAAGGAATTTTTTTATGGGTTCTGGCTAGGATAAGTTAGGTCCTTTAGATTAAGACAGTGATTAATTCCTTTATGGAATATGCAGTTATTTTGTATGCTAATTCTAACCAAATGTAACTTATCCAACTAAATAAAAAGATAAAAATACAGACTACTCTCTCAATGAGAAAATAAAACATTTGAAAACTTCACCAAACCTTTGATCATTGGTGGAAGATTAAATACTTTAAGTTGATGATCAATTTAGAAATGTATTTGGGTAGTGTTCTATTCTAACACTGTGGCAGAGATTCATACACCCGAAGAAGAAATTGGCGCACACATTGGAGATTATATTAGTAAGTTTCGAGGTGGAGCTGTTTCAAAAAGTTTTTATGAGATTTCTGTGCTCACACAATTGTTGATATCTACTTTGATATCTCTGGTTCTCTCTTTTTGTGTGTATCCAATTGTTTTTGGCTATGATATTTGTTTGTATGCCCATCTTTCATAAATTAGTGTATTTTAACTTTTCTTTTTGATTGTGGATCAATTTTTCCAATCAGGTATCACTAATACTAAATATCAAAACAAGTGAAAAACCTGTAATAGGACATGAAATACATGTGATAGTAGTATTCTGACAACAGATAAAAAGGACTTATTAAAACATAAAAATACAGAATCAAAATCCTATATGTAAGAAGGAATAATACTGCAGGTAAGACAGTCAGCTTAAAAATGTCAGGTTCTTAATAATCATTCCCACTCTTTGTTACGCGAGCCAATTGTCTTCCTATGGTGTTACAGATACAGCAGAACTCCAGGCGAGGAAGGAAAGCCGCTTATTTTCAAATTAAACAGGATGAAAATGTAGGTGGTTACACTACAGATGATTAGAGATGATAACATGAAATAGTGCATCATTTAAGTGTGGGCTAATAATAAATTAAAAAGTAAATTTTAAAAAGGACTTCTGCTAGTGTGAATAACACAACAGTACATAATGCACTGCTCTACAAAAAGCATGACATTAAGATGCTCACTGTTTGCATAATGTACAATACAAAGTGAGACATTAACATATCTCCCATTGTATTGTACAATGGGAGAAATGTTAATGTTAAACAGAACTATAGAAATGCATTTTGCTTTTCAATGCCTAACCCCCTTGGCAGTTCAATATGATTTTTTGGAGTCATAAATAATAGAACTTATTAAGCGATTGTTTGTTTTCCTGGGTTTGCAGAATATACTTTTATTAATATGCAACATGTCAGTACAACTGACAGAGAGGCAATAATTACTGAAAATAGGATTTAGTTAAAATCATGACTGAAGCAGATAGAGAACAGGAATTAATGAGAATTAAGGAATGCATAAGCATATACACATTATTAGATCAAAGTACGTTTGTGCTCGTCTGGAACAAAATACAGACTATATTATATTTCTTTTTTAAAATTACTGCACTTCCTAGGCAACACAAACTTCATTTAATGTAAATGTAGCAACAAGAACGCTCTGTTCTGGGGAAAACAATGGACTTGCAGAACTGAATGCATTTGTAAATTGCTCTGTTTGATTTCATTTCACTTTTATTCCATCACAAACAAAGAATGCGCTATGTAGAAACTAACAGAAAATCCAGAGTAAGCGGTCCATAGTGAACGCTTAGAGTGCTGTGAGGTTATGCTGTAGTAATAATCCTTTCAAATGTGTTATTCCAAGTTATAAGCAATATTTTTTAGTTCAGTGTGATATTTTGCAAACCGATCTATGACTAACAGGTCTGTTTGCAAAATACACATTCTAAGTGGGTCACAAATCAACATTGCCTCATGAATATTAATGAAGATGGTTGAAATTTTCGTCCCATCACAACCATCACAGGTATGGTGGCCTGGTGGGAGTCAGCAGACCACCATGTCTGTGATTGCTTATAAAATTATAAAACTGTGGCTAACATTTTTTAAGGGTAGGAGGACCACAGCCTATTCAACAAATAAATTGTTATTATTCTCAAAGGAGAAGAGGTCCCTTGGGGTTTGCGAATTGCTTGTAACTACATGTTTGTAGTCAGTTAAGTATTAATGTTTTGGGAATGGATTTCAATCACAATGGGCAGTTTGCGACCACAAAATGCCTCTGTGCCTCTGGTCCCCCATATTTACAACTGCTCCTCTATTACAAATGGGTAGCAAAAATTAATGAGTCTACTTTTACAAACTACAGCTACCCACTAGGACATCCCAGCACTATCTAAGCAGGAGAGAGCACTATAAAGATATCTAATCGGTCATGCGTTCAACTGTTTTATAAAACAGTCTTCATTTACTTTGGAGATCAAAGTGACAGGAAGGTCATTCCAAAGGTGAGCAGAACAAAAAGCAACGCAACTACTACCCATTCTTACACACTGCAACCAGGTAGTTTTCAGCAACTGAGCATTGATTAATCTTTGTTCTCTACTGGGGTAATAGTGATTGTACCTGGGTCCCATTTTACGATAAGCGCAAAACACCATATTGAATTATTTTGGACACCAGGAGCCAGTGTATAGATCTGATATGTGATGTTATGTGTTGCAGTTATAATTCTTCAAAACAACCCTACCAGCGGCAACCTGAAGGACTTAAAGCTGCCTTACCAGATACTGAGGAAGCCCAAAATAGAGTACATTTTCATTATCTAATGTAGTAAAAAGGGCATATACAAGTGTCTCCACACTGAGACAAGAAGGCACTCCATAATGTAACTTTTTAGGAGTTGATGTGAAAGGAAAAATCGTAACTGAGGGATTTCTATTGGACAAAAAAGATTTTATCCAGTTAAGGACCAAAAAATATAACCCCAGCATTTTCAAGCCATTCAAGCAAGATGAAATGCGACACAGAGTTGAATGCTGCAGACAGGTCAATCAACCCCAAAGCAACAGAATGACCTAGATTTAGACTGATTATAATATAAATTCAGTAACTTCAAGCAGTGCCAATTCTGTCCAGTAATTTGGATGGAAACCCGACTGTGTAGCTGACATTCTTCCAGACACAGAGCTGATGGTTGTTGTAGTGAAATAGATCAGAAATGAGACAAGAATATATATTTTTTGATTACAGTATTCATAGCTTTTAAATATATTATTCTGAATGTTGCATCCACTTTTGGTATACACAAAAAATTCTGGTGCGGTGGGATGGATACATATGATGAGGAAACCAA
The DNA here is from genome assembly GCF_964263255.1 of Lissotriton vulgaris. Classification (NCBI taxonomy): domain Eukaryota; kingdom Metazoa; phylum Chordata; class Amphibia; order Caudata; family Salamandridae; genus Lissotriton; species Lissotriton vulgaris. The sequence continues at coordinate 1,479,501,201 of NC_141685.1, forward strand.
TGTCTCCAAAATACTTATTTGCTGGATACACCTTGATAATTCTTCATCCTACTATAGAGACACAGAAATCCACCCGCAAATAATTATCATTTTCTCTGAAATGTAAATTGCTCAGCAACTTAACTAATGCCCAATTGCTTTCAGGGTAGCATTAGTTCCAGTGCAATTATTTTCTGAGCACCATGTATTAACAGAATTTGAAGCAAGAGGACCTGCAATATTTCTAGCAAATGAAATGCCAAAATATTTCCTATGGAAACCCAACACAGCAGTTACAAAAAATAAAAATAAAGCATATATTATTTAATGAAAATAATTCTGGCTTTGTTTTATTCAAAGAGATCTCAAAATATTCTGAATATTAATTTAAAACATGAGAGCTAATCAGAAAATGGCAATTTTAACTGTAATCCCTTACTTAAGTTTGAAACTTTGAAATCATTACTGTGAACATTATACAGTAAACTGTACAGTAAAGTGACTGAAGCGGAAAAAGGGTTATATCGGTAAAATAGGGCAGCCCTGTTAGGTACCACAAAGTAAAGGAAGAAGAGATAATACCAATAATAGGAATAGCAGCCATGTGAGCAACATAGATTAATTTGATAATATTAATACATTCCTGACCAAAATTAAATTTATATAAACTCTTATTTAGAAAATCCCAAGAAACCCAATCAAATGCTTCTTCAGTATCAAAAACCATCAAGTCATATGGATCTACTAATTGCAATAAACCTGCAAGGGCATGTCACTATATGGTTATCAGAAGTAAAACAAGCTAAAAAAAAAGTCATATTGATCAATATGTATTATTGATTATATTGAGGACTCCTGGTTTCATGAAACTTTTTTTTATAGATATTTCCGGAAATAACTATCCATATTTATTTTTTGCTCTTTTTATCCGTATTTCTCTGGTTTTATTTTGTGTTTTAGTGAAATGATTAACTCAAAACTACTATATTTCCACATTTACTTAACTGATCAAGGTATAATTGCAGTTGGACATCTTATGTTTTTGTATAAGAAGCTATATTCAATTAATCACTCATATGCAATACACTTATATGGCATTGAAATTGTAGTATCATGTCAAACTGAAACTGTTAAAAGATTCATTAGAAAAATGTTTCCTTCTTTTTTAACACCTTTGCATGTTAGTCTAAACAGCTATTGGCCTAACACTCATGATTGACACCATCATTGATAACTAAAAAGATGACCTATTTTCCATATTTTTGCTAATTTTAAAATAATGATAGATAGTTTTTGGTTTGAATTTAGCTAACACAAAATCAGTAAAAATGGGAAAATGGAAGCTTTAATTATATTGTACCTGCAGTAGAGCTGGCAAGAATTGTTGTGAATGTTTTACAGTCCAAACTAATCATATAAACAATATAAGATAATAATTTTCCATCAGCACATGGCCTTTTGTTGCACCAATATTTTCATATGGAGTCCTCTCTCCAACTCTGACCACTCAGAGGCTTCAAGATCATTGCCCAGTAAACACTGGAATGGGAGCACCTTAGACACAGCTACCTTCGTAGGGCCTGTCATACCTCCCCATTCCAAATCCACCACAACCATAGGATGAAGTTTGGTAGTGCTGTCTGCTTACGCCACCTGGTGAAACTCACCAGGTAGCTACCTCCCTGGAGGCACAAACTTACCCAGGACCATAGTAACACTAGCCCCTGTATCTCTGATTGCCTTAACTTCAGTCCAATTCACTTTAGGCCTCTGCCTGTACTTGTCCATGTTTGGAAGTAAGGTAGCAAAGGTTGCAATATTCACCCCACCCAGTGACACTAAGGTTGCTTCCACCACCTGACTACCCCTCTGTGAGGCACCACTCTCCACCCCTACATTTACACTGGCAATACCCGTGTATGGCCCCTTAGCGGGAGCTTCATGGTACAGACAGCATCTCCCTTTTTGTGACATGGCTAGTTACAGTCAAAGCCCTTACCCCCTTTGAGAGATCAAAGAACCTACCATTCTTTACCCGAAACTCCCCTCCCTTTAATTTTGGTTTGGCTCAGGCTCCCCTCCATGTTCAGGTTTTTGTGGGTCTTTTGAGGACTCCTTAGGTTTTTTCCCTTTTTTTCCCTGGGTTTTCCCTGGGAGGGACCTGTCCTCCTTTCTTCTGGTCACCCTCCTAGTGCTGAATAGAAACCCGGATTCTCACCCACTTATCAGCTGCTTCTCCCAACTCTCTGGGGTCTGTCAGATTAGAGTCCACTAGATACTGGTGTAACTTCTGCACAATGAGTGAAAATATGTTCCTTCAAAAACAAATCATACAGTCCCTCATATGTGTCAACTTTGTTACCAACAATCCAGCCTTACAGTGCCTTCACTGAAACGTCCACAAACTATACCCAAGACTTTCAAATCACTTTCTTGGTGCTTCTAAACTTCACCCTGTACTTCTCTGGAGTCAGACCAAATCTCTTGACTAAGCATGCCTTCATCTACTGGTATGATTCTGCATCCTCCCCCCTCAGGGTCAGGAGCTTATCCCTTCCAGCTACTGGAATCAACTCCCATAGGAGTGCACCCCAATACTTAGCGTGGATCCTACTCATTCTAAGGGCCCCCTCAAAGGCTGCCAGACACTTTTCAATGTCATACTCTTCTGTGTACTTTCGTACCATACCCTTGAGAAGTGTGTGATCAAATCCACCACCACTGGATATCTCAACATCTTCAGCATTTTCACTGCCACCATTTCTTTTGACCGCCGCCGCCTTCTTCCACCTCTTCTGAGCCAATTCCAGTTTCCTCTTCTCCAAAGCTATCAAAGCTAATTGAGCCTCAAGATGTCTTTCTGCAAGGGACAGTAGTGGTTCCTGAGTAAGGGACCCTTCCCCCCGCCCACCATCTGGAACCAGATGGCTAACACTAGAGAAAATGGAAGAGGCACCATCCTCACCCTCTTCTTGGGTGAGGTTGGGGGGGAACACCCTCCATCCCCCCTTCAATATCCTCAGCTACCCCAGCCCAGGCTTTTAGTGACTTAAATAACCCTGCCTTCCTAATCTTGGGAAAAGAACAACTGATGGACAGAATGCAGAACAACATCATCTATTCACCACAGTACAGAGATCTGAGCCTAAATCTATAGTTTATTGGCTCCCCATGCCATTCCAGTTTGAACCCAGCCATATGCAAATCAGTCTTGACCTTGTGCCCAATGGGAACAGTCCAGCCTGAACTGCCAGGCACAGGGTCAAGACTGATTTGTATATGAACATGTCTAAACTGGGGTGGCATGGTGAGCAAAAGAATGATGGATTTAACCCAGATCTCTTGAATGGGGGTGAATGTTTTGATTTGTTCTGCATTCCGTCCATCAATGGTCTGTCTTTTGCTTTCTTGCCCTAAGTGGTCCGTGGGATGCCCAGACGTGGGTCCCGGGCTCACTGTGCCACTGGATTCAAGCAATCCTGGCCGATGATGGGTGAAACCCCAAAACCAGTCCTGGGATGCTTGTTTCCTTTCCAGGGAGGACCTGGCTTGGCAGTTTGGGCTGGACTGTTTCCATGAGGCACAGGGTCAAGACTGATTTGCATATGGCCAGGTCTAAACTTGGGTGGTATGGTGAGCAAAAGAATGGTGAATTTAACCCAGATCTCTTGACTGGGGATGAATGTTTTGATTTGTTCTGCATTCCGTTCATCAATTGTGTGCCATTTGCATCCTAATCTTGTGGGCAGCAGGCAGTCCCCTCAGCCTACACAGTACCCTAAGATCAGCCTTCCTGAACTTGGACAGTTTAGCCAGGTCCAGCTCCATGGCTCCCTAGTTTTGGTTCACAACAACTAGGCAAAACAGACTGAGAACAATTTGGAAAAATCAAAACAATGGATTAAAAACTGTTTAGACGAAATTCCAAAAATAAAACTCAAATGTTTTGTTCTAAGACTATTTAGAGGTTTTTTTTAAATCTTAACTCCCTTTACTGAAAGGTGTTCTGTTTAAACACACACCGCAGAGCATCATATGTTGGAAAATGGATTATTAGTAGGGCCATATGTATATCTACCACTGGCAATAAGGCCACTAACACATTATAGGGCTCAGAATAGGTCTTAGAAAATTATTCCCACCCTCTGACCCTGGTAGCTTGGCTGCGAGCAGGCAGGCTTAACTTCAAAGATAGATATGTAAAGCATTTAAAAACACCAATTCAGTAAATAATTAAGACACAATGCACAATAAAAAAAACAACACCAATTTAAAACAATACGAAATATTTATATCTTTAAAATGACACAAAAATTACAGAAATCCAATGTAGGGAACCGGAAATATGACTTTTTAAAAAATTTGCATTATCTAGCACATAGAAACCTACGTCGCCTTATGGGAACATCTGGTCATGATAGGCCAGGTCAAATTCAAAGTTTCAGGCGGACTGCGATGAAGCCCTTCGTGGCTAGCCCTCAGTCAAAGTTTTTGCCTTCTGACTTAGAAACTTTAATGGAGATTTTCTTCCCTGGGTCTCTCGAAGCTCTCAGCCAGTCCGGATTCGGAGAGGGTTCAACAGATTGCCTTGTGGCAAGCTCCCGGTCAAAGTTATGGAAGTCTGAGCTCCTGAGCATTCCAGCGGGATGAACCAAGAATCCAGGCCGATTTGCAGTTAAAGGCAGACAACTTGGCTCTTGCGGTTGCTCCTGATCACCTTTTCTTCGTTCAGCCTTAGAAACTTTTCCGAAGCTTTTTCTCACAGAGTCTCTATATGCTCTTCACCGGGCCGGATTTGGTGAGGGTTCGCCGGACTCAGATTTCGACTACTTCCAGTCAAACTCTGGAAGTAGGACCTACAGAGCTTTTCAGCGGAACAAAGCTGCACGGCTGGCCTGCTTGCAGTTGAAGGCAGGCGGCTTGGCTGGCCAGGTTGAGTCGGCCCACTTATGGTGCTTTTTTTTCAAAGTTGCTCCAAAGTTCTTTAAACTTTTGTAACTTGTTCTTGAAGTTCCCTAAAGGGTCTCCAAGATGGTCCTTGAAAGTTGGGTACTACAGTTCCCACAATCCACTTGGACAAAACCCTTACAAATCCACTGGTAGTTCTCCAGTTTGAGGATTGTTGGTGGGGATGTTCCAGGTGATCTCTGTTAACCTATATCTTGCAGGGAGTCCACTCTTTAGTCCTTTTACAGCAAGGTAGTCCACAGGGCTATAGTTCTAGATGGTTGCGTATGGATCATCCGAACCTCTGTCCCCAGATAGTAGATACCGCAGCGACCGATATTCCTTGAGTGGGCTAATTGGGTTATCCCCTCGAGTCTGGAATTCGTAACACTGTTTACAGCACCGCTGCCACCATCCAGTTTAACTAGGAATTGATTGTAGCCAAGAAGGTTACCTGGTCTTTTATTATCCACATATATTGGATCCTATACCATACTGGTTGTTGACGATTGTATCACTCACACCTCCGGCTATTCCTGATGCTTTGGGAATTACCGTAGCCACAGGGGCTACCCTGGACTTCCCATGCATCCACTAAAGGGATCCTTTACTGTTTTGTTAACAGACAAATAAATCTAATCACGCCTCCTGCATTTTTACAGTGCTTAGGTCCCCAGAACCCTGGTTCTGAAGAGACCCCGTACCAAGAGAGGGTCGTAGCATTGTCGAATAGTGAGAAAAGGATAGTCCCAGAATCCTAAAAACATATTCTAGAATGAATGATTCTATCTGATATTCAAAGGACATCCTTTTACATAATATAACATGTGTATTTGTAAAGCGCACATTCACCCGGAGGTATCTTGGCGCTGAATAACAGATCTTTTTTTACCCAACTCAATAGGACTCATTTTATCGACCTCAGATGGATGAAAGGCTGAGTGAACCTGCCAGGATTTGAAGCTGCAACCATGAGGACTCATTAGTCCATTGAGCCACCAGTCCCGGCTTTTCACTCCAATAACCAACCCTCTGTTTTTATTATTCTCAGGCAGCTATTTTCACAGTTTGGTTATGGTCACTCCACTGGGGTCACATAAGTCATGTTTTAAATTTTGAAAATAGTGTCAATACACAGCGGAAGTCTAATTTGATATTTTCCCTTATTGTAATTGCAAACAAAATTCGCTCACTTCGGCTTAAGTGGGTGTAGTATAAAAAATGTTTGTGTAGGGCTGTTTTCTCCTGAATCATATGTGTTCCCTATAATCAAGTACATGACATTAATTATTGATAACAAATGTAATACATATTGACTCTATTGTATGCTTATTTGGCTTAAATGTCAAAAATGCAAACATTGTAAAAGAAAATTGTGTTTTGGCTGCGTAGTTCTAGATGGTGCAGAAGGTGCAATCTTCAGAGTGCAGGCCTTAGGAAATGCATATCAAACTTCTAAGCATGGCCTGTCTTGCTTTCTTAAGTTTCAAGCAGCAGATCTGGGAGGTTCTGCCCTTCTCAGATACTTATTCCACTTTCTCTGGGTAAAGCAGGAGGTCACTCCTGTCCAATGGGCTGCAGAGTACCACCCAAAGGTATGTCCACATCCTGCAAAGTGTGGCACTATTTTGTCCCATAGTGCACCAATTCTTCAAATTCATAATGTCTGATTTTCCAGCAGGGAGAGAGGAGCTGGCTAAACACACCCCTAGGATGGCTAATCTCCATAGTCTCCCCCCTTGCATCTGTTCATTCTTTCCTTAAGCCTAGCATCTGGCCGGGTTCAAAAGAGTAGAGTTGTAAATGACACTGGAGTCCTCCCCTTCCCTTGATGTCCATTGTTTATGACTCTTTCCCCTGCTCTGGCATTCCTTGTAACAGAGCACTGCCCTACCAGCAGAGCTGGTTAACCCCAGGGCTCTTTATCACCTCTTAAAAGGAGCCTGGCTAATCCACCTAACTCTGACAATCGGGACGGACCACTGGAAGGCTGAATCTGGGCTTACAAACAAGAAATATATCATATTGTTGGATTTATTAAAATCATTCTAGGAAGTCTTGAAATGTATGTTTAGCCTTCTCCTATCAATAGTTAGTAGTTAATAGCTTCTTGCCATGTTAACCTACGTAGCATGGGATTTGCAATGAGAAGAATGACTTGAACCATTTTTCCAGCATCAAGGCTTATAAAAACACATTTTATAAGTACTCTGAATATATCTACAGGGCCCCTACCCCTGAAACAGCTTATGAAGACTTTAGGGGCTCTCCTCCCTCCACAGTGCTCCTAGCATCAAAGTCAATTTTGTGCAGCACCTTATCACAATGTGGGGAGTGAAATGTGCAATTTCACGTAACTCAGGGCATATAAAACTCATTTTATAAGGGTCCTCCTTATAAATACCTGCTCTCCCTCCCCTGGGACACTTAGGGGAGACCCTGGGGGTACCTAATATACCCAAATATTTTAGGTTATCCTTTTTAAGTGTCCAAAACGCCAAAGTCGAGTTTGTGCACAATTTACTTTTTTAAAGCAGCCCTGCAACACAGAGCCACTTTTAAACTGACCTCAGGCTTCAGCAGTGCACACATGCAAGTAAAGAAATGGCTGCTTGCCTCTAAACTGCTATGCCCTATTATATACTAGGGACTGAGAGGTAGTTTCAACCCCCCTGCCCTGTTTTGTACTAGGGCATCATAGGGTAGGTCATGGCTATCACAGGGGTACCCCAACCCATAATGTACCCTAGTGTATGTAGGTGTTTTCACTGTATTGAAAGTGTCTCTTTCAGTATAGCACTAGCCCTGAGCCTAATTAGGCAGCGCCCAGGGTCCATCAGAGTCAGTTTTTCTTTTTTTTTTAACAGAGTTTTATATAGCACAAACTTGACCCAAAGCGGGTATCAGAGCGCTTTACATAGCACCAGTTGCATTACACAAGGACACATTCATTTTTTCTTTAGGCACAGGGAGATTTGCCCAGAATCACAGGATGTTCAGCGTCATTTCCGAGACTCCAACCCAGTTCCCCAGATTCGAGGTCCACCGCCCTAGCCGTTAGGCCAACTCCAACAGTGTGCTACATCAAGCACACAAAAGGTAATGGGAGGAATTCTTGCAACATGCCTAACCACTAGCAATTGCTTGGGTAGCATTCCAACCCATCATTCTTTTGGCCACCATGCCACCTCACATTAGACCCAGCCATATGCAAATCAGCCTTGGTCCTGCTCCAGTAGGAACAGTCCAGTCCAAATTGTAAAGCCATGTCCTCTCCATACTGGATAACAGGTAACCTAAGAACAGTTTTGCCGCGATTGGGGCTCATCAGCTGGGTGCAGCTTGAACCTAGTGGAACGGTGAGCATGGGACCTACATACAGGCATATCCTTGGCTATTTAGGGGGTTATATCAAATACACAAAAGGTGAAGAGAGAATGTTTGCAATTTGTCTAGCCACTGGCAATAACTTAGGGTAGCATTCCAATCCATATTTCTTTTGCCCACCAGTGCGATACAGAGTGCTACTCATCAATTACAATACATACAAGATATATAGGGGCTTATTATGATGTCAGTTGGTGTTGCCGCCAACCAGCATCTCTAGGTACCGACCGCCTGATTACGACGCGACTGAACACTGTTCGGTCGGATACTCACAGTTCTCTTGAGGAGCTTGTGTTATGGCTGTAAAAGGGCCGTAAAAAGACTCCCATAAAAAAATGGGGGTGTGTGTAAAACCCTGTATCCTATAGCAGGCACCTCATGGTGCCTGCCTCACAATGCAGGGATTTACAGGGGGGCACCTTAGGTACCCCCTCAACCACCAACCATAGGCCGTAGAGGCAAAATCGCTTTTCGACAGCCTTTCTATGTTAGAAAGGTCAGCACGGAAAGGCTGTGGGAAACTGACATTGTATTCCTGACGGCGGTATTGCCGTTCATAGGGGATTTCGGTCTAGTTCCAACCGGCTGGACGACTTCGAGAGCCAATCGGAACTGCATCAGAAAGACCGGCCAGTTCATGCTCCGACTGCCAACATAGTAATTTGGTGGTCGGACCGCAAACAGACCATATCAGTCGGAAAGCTTCCGACTAGCAGTTGGAGGCTTTACAACTGACGCTATAATCGGCCCTATTATATATATATAAAGTTATAAACCAGCAAATTCATTCTAAAATATCAAAAGACATTTAGTAAAAGTGTCTCTTAAAGCCATCTTTACAAATTAAACTTTTAAGTTAAAGAAGAGGCTAACTATAGTCATGTGGGAAACGCCTACCACAAAGTGACTCCCCTGTAGGGATTTCCAGACATAGAAAATCCTTGGGCCACATGAGGCTTCAAACCACTTCACTCAATCTCAAACACCAGTTTGTTCACTAAGTATAAAGGATGTGCCAGCAACAAGGCTTGAGAGACCAAGCACCCACATTTGAATATAACCTGAAATATCAATGTAGGGACTCAAGACTGAAGCGATATTATCAAACCTCCCGGGCCCAGCAATCGGATTCCATGCTGAAAATGTTGGATCTTGTGAATTTCAGAAAGCCCTTAAAGACCCTCCTCTTTTAATCTTGGACTTCCCTCATAATGCTTTCAAAGTAAGTTGATGCCCTCTCTGAGGTTTCAGTTATTCTGCAAATGCACAAAGATATATTGATCACAATCTGCTTAGAATTTTGGAAGATTCCACAAAAAAGTAAAATTTCTTAACCTTTGAAGAACTTAATTAAGTGGTGTACTAAAAATAAACTCCCAGACCCAAATGCAGCATTTGCAGGGCTAGCAAGAATGGTGTTAGGATTTTTAGCCTTCCAGTCAAACAGAATTTTGCCTGATGGATAGCAGGATTTTTGTAGGAAATTGGATCCACCACTAGGTGGCTTACAAATCCTGCTGCAGATTATTTGTATATTTCTAGATCATTCCAAACGTTTACGTGGCTTTCACTATTCAATAAGATGGTGAGCGCTTGCCATCTATCGTTAAGTACTATTTGTGCTTGGAATTAATAATGGTGCAAATCATTGATGAGCGCTAATATATTTTGCTGTTCACTGCCTAACCTGAACCATATGGCTTTTTAACATCTGCGATTATCAATGAAGACCTGTGGTGCAACCAGCAAGCATTATAACTGATTCATCTGTGAAAAACGACAACACCAACGGCGCCATGACAGCAGGCATGCAAGATGCAACCATATCAGACATGGTGAGGTAACCAGGATATTAACTACGAAACCCTTTAGTCGACAATGGAATGCAGATTAACATTCGGGTACTTTGTGGGATTTGGAAGACAGCTATGCTCCCAAACCTCAGAACACTCAAAAAGTCACTAAACTAATGTTTTTCCTTCCGTTATTTGTTGCCACATACAACTTGCAGGCGTTCATTTCTAGGAAATGCACTTGGTTGTCAATGGCCTGCCCACATAAAGAGCAACATGCCAAATGCAACCCACGCGTACAGCCTGCCAGCCAACGAGGATCAACATATTTAGCGCCTTTCCAAATTCCTGTTTTGGCAGCCCATGCTTACATTATTAGTTCAGAGCTAGGCAGGCATTCGAGTCATGCTCAGGTTTTAATACAATACTCAGGCTTCGATCACTATTGATCATTGATAACTACTTTCTGATAATGATGGAGTTAGCATCTCTTACATTCTGCACACTTGTAATGAAAGCCTTACAGGGTATATTTTTATTTTCATAGTCCTGGCTTTATTGTTTTTATGGTCCCACAAGCACATTAACTTTTTTTTATGTATTGTGCTTTTGACCACAGGGCCAGAGAGGCCTTTTATTCCACCAGGCATTTCCCTGGTGGGCTGGAGACCTGGGAGCAGGTTGAAAGTCCAGGGACAATCCTGGTGCTTCTGTCACTATCCCATGCTCCCGAGGTTAACTGCAGCAGTCACAGGGAGACTTTAACTGTGAGAGAAAGTTAGGGAGGGAGGGAAGGGGGGAAGGGGAAGACAAAGAGAAAGAGGGCAGAAAGTGATAAGAGATAAAGGAGAGAAGGAAGAGAGAGAGGGAGAATTGATGGATAGAAAGAGATTGTGCGCAGTGATGAAAGGAACAGGGCGGATTTGAAGATTTTTGTCAGGGCTGCTTTTAGTTCCCCAGTCTGGCCCTCGATGACCATACACAGAAATATAGCAGAACTCATTTTTGAATTGTTTGTGTTGTACAGAACTCAAATAAACATGCCAATAAAAAAATACTGTTCTTTTCTACTGATTCTACTGATTTCCTATTGTCGAACAAGTCTTCCTGTCGGTGTACTTTGATGCACCAGACACCATCAACACAATACTCACAATGGATTTTTCCACTCTTGATCACATTTGGAACCCTACTATTTTGCACAGAGTTGCCACTCTGCCTCCATGTAGACAGTGAGCCAAGATCTCTCTCAAGTCAATAAAGAAGGACTTTTGGATCATCCGAAGTCCTGATGTCACTGCAGTGAAGATCCATACATTTTTTTTCTTTGCTGCCCATGTTCCTAGAGGCTATATTTGCCTATTATCAGGATTTGAAAGAGACCCAGACAGGAGTACCAGTACTAGAAGTGCACCTCAGTCTGTGTAGCATGTACTATGGGTAAACATGGACAGAGGATCTGGAAGGGGCAGAGTAAAACACGGTGAATGGATACAACCGTGCAGCCACACTTTGCCCCTACTGGTGATGTGAGTGAAACAGGATGATGACAATCTAGAGAGAGGTAAGATAAAAGTAAAGAGTGGAATGAAAACCTATGCATGTTATGTATCCTGTTTAGAGGTTGGTAGCCATTTAACAAAAGATACAGATTTCCCCATCCACCAATCTTGTTTCACCCCTCCACTTAGCGGTGGAAGAAATTTGTTTTTCTGGGTGTTTGTTACACAAAAACAAACATCGATGGCCGAGTTGGCCAAACAGACATGGCCTGAGCTCACCATTCATCTGTGCCTGTACTGAAGGCACGCAGATGCCCGCCAGGTGGTGAAGATCTGGAGAACTACAGGATTTATAGATATAGCAGTGACTCTTCTGCCAAAGAGCTGAGGTTTAATGCCTATGCGGATGTATTGGGCCACTTTGCAGAGTCTAAATTACTCCATTAGTATGAGCTCTTCTCATTGCAGAGGTCCTGAAGTACATCCGTAGAATCCAAGAAGAGAACGCAATTGGAAAGTTCTTGGTCGAGGAAGAGGAAGCATTGGGTGCTTGTACAGTATAAAATTCACTTCAAGACATCAATCAAAACTAGGATCATGATCAACTACTGGCAGCTCCCCAATGACACGCTCCATAATTCAGGATCTATTTCACTACTTTACCACAGTCAGCAGTCTGGACTTCACTATGGAAACCACCTTTTCTGCAAGTTTAACTGATGCACACCAGCAGTCAAAGCTATCCTAGTACTGAATATCTGTACAAAGAATAAATAAGGTCCATGAGGACTAGGCATATTTGGCCTTTCTCTGAAAACTTGCTAAATGAATAACAAGAACCCCACTCTCTGTCTTTGCAATGCAGACTGCTTCCTGAAGGAAAATGTGTCTTTTTTACTAAGCTGATAAAATTCCAACCAGTAATGCATGGATGCCGTTGTGTTCCATAATCAGCACTACTCATCCCAGAATGCCATGGAATGTATGAATGGGACAGCATTGCCAGTAACTTATAACTTCCTCTATCCAATGTTTCCTGCTAATAAGTGATGACCTGTAGACAATCATATGACAAACCCTAACTTGAGGCCCAAACACTGTCAATATTGACCAGAATACTCCTTCACAGTTGAGAAAAGCATTATATAAGATGCCTTGAATGACAGATGGACAGGCTTCTTGACAGATAGCTAGCAGTCAGTTCTAGTGCGTCACTGCTGTGGTCTGATATAAACTCATTACTTACACTCCTTGGTCTATCGCCATTCTAATTTGCATCTTTCACTAGTGTGCAACTCTTCACTTGCACCAATTCTGCACGCATACATTCAAGTATAATAAATGGGGGCAATGCAATTCCAATTCTATTTTTAACAAAGAAGTTCTTGAAGGACCTATGTACATTTTGTATAATAGGGATGATTAGCGCATATGGAGTGAGTGGAGGAGTGTGGCTCAATGGTTAGAGCGGCAGACCCTGATGCAGAGTTCTGGTCCTGGACCAGGGTTCAATTCCCGCCTCGGCGGGTCTTGGGCTCAATTTCCTCTGACCGGACAATTCTCGCCTCGGTGCCTATTCTAATCATGGGCCCCACGCTGCAACTCTGGGCAATAGCTTGCTTAACCTCCACACCGGCCCCAACAGCGCTAGGATGGCTGGCTTCACCCTGGGGGTGCCCAGGAATGGGCACTTCACAGGGAAAGCCAGGAAGGGTTCCACAGCGGTATGAGTATTAGTGCCAGGAAACCGCTTGGTGGCAGTGAGCTCTACAAATACCTTGACATTACATGACATTGCATATGTTTAATGGAGGCTCCTTGAAATACTGGATAATGCAGGAGGAACATGGTTCACCCTAAGGTTCCTGATTCAGAAACAAGGGCATCTGAACGATGATGTAGTGCCCTTCGTTATGCAGGGTGAGGTGGACCTAGTCGTGGGAACCACCCTCATTACAGAACTGTGACCTATGCACAGTCTGGGTGAGATCAGCATAGAGACCAACAACATCATATCAATCTTTCTTCACAATTGTTTTGAAAAGGTGCAGTGAGGATATAGTGAATCAAGCACACACAGAAGGTATGAACGTAAAGATGTACATGGCTATTCCAGCTGATGTTAACAGTCAGGTAGCAGCACCATTTCCCTATGGATGGTCGGCTACCCTATACCATCAATATCAGACATTCTGAACCCCTCTGGCACAAGGGGGGGAGCTCTGTTTCCTTATGGAGGACCAGCTCTATAATAACAGCAATATCAGATATTCTGAAGCGACCTCGTAAAAGGCGAATGATACACTCTATTTTTAATACTAGGTTGTTCTTTCTTCTGTCTAAATCGTTGTCTTTTACACACATTTAAAATGTATTTTGCTAACTACTCAAGAAAGGAGAAAAAAATGCAGAAAAAGCACATATAGAAACTGACACTCCATGCTTGACTTGTTGTTCTTAGAGTTCGAAAAAATACCTTTCTAGTTTTTATAGTGCATTTATTCATGAATGAGACATTTGCGCCTGAGATACTAACCATATTAATAAGGCAATACTTTAGATATCATACAGCATAATGGTTGCATATTTCAGTGGTATTGAAGTGAATAATAGATCAATGGTACATTACGTCTATTTTACATTAAACATGTTTTACATTACACATATTTACATTTTGAGGCACTTGGAGAGAAAATGCTTTGCCCAGAAGCACAAAACGTTTGCTCAGTTAGAAATGCCATGTTTACAAGTCAGACATCCTGATTCCAAGGACAGCAAATGAGTGGACAAAGCACATTTCGGCTCAAATGGATGGGATGACTAAAGATAATTTAGTATCTTTATTTATGTTATTCTTTTATTAATTTGAAATGCTCGCATTTGTATGCTTTACTTATGCTGCAGCCACCAGTTAGATTAAGGTATGACTGACACACATCCATTGTGCTCCAAGGAGCCAATTGCCCTGCATTGCTGCTAAATGACCCGATTAGACATATGATCCATGATCCGTGGTGTTTAACCTTTTCGGTGCTGATGACGGAACCGCTCCGTCATCAGCCGCAGTAGCGCTGTGCTGATGACGGAGCCGTTCCGTCATGACCCGCTCGCCGCGCCTGCGCGGTGCCAATTCCGCGCCTGCGCTGGGCGTTCCATTGAGCTGGCGGGGCCATGACAAAACCTCTCCGGCATGAGCACAGCTCAACCGAGGCTGGTGACGGAGTGGTTCCGTCACCAGCATGGGCGCGCCGCGTGGCCAACCCGCCCCCTTAGCGCTGCGGCGGAATAGCCGCCGCAGCGAAGGTGCTAAAAGGTGATGCTTGATTTCATGGCCTACTGTTAGCTCAATATCATCTATAGACATTCCAAGGTAAGTCGTCTTGAATGTAACCAGTGCTTTAAATAGGCAGGTACTGCTAGACATTAAGGGACACAATTTTCGGAAATTCCTGCAACTCAAAGAGCCACTTGCTGCACGGTGGGAAAGGAAAGGAGCAGGAATGTACCGTATTTAGCGTTTTATGATGCATTCCTATGCCGGTCCTTTCCTAGCTCTGGTGCACCTTTGGCTGCCTAGCGTCAATGAAGGCACCCTTGTGTCAGGTTGCAAGCGTGCCTGCATTGCAGGCAGGATTGTTTTGAGCAGGAAGGAACGCCGTTCTGCACACAAACAACCCTCTGAGGCATTTTCCTCTTTCTGAGTGTAATGCAGAATGCAGCACATAGAAAAGAAAACAAGAAAGAGAAATAAAGATATTTCTCCTCGCTGCGTCTCTGGTGGGCAGGTGTACAATTCTGACGCATCCCAGGTCAACCAAAGTTTTTTGTCACATTAAGATAAAACATATTTTTTGTTTGTTTTTAAATTGTCATGATTTTAAGTATTCGAACAATAAACACTAATCTGGGAATGTGTCAGAATCCATGGGTGGATGTGTGGGAACACCCACACTCCACCCATGTCACGCCTCCCTGCTGCAGAGTAGCGAAAGGCGGCGATTTGCACTGCCTTTCATTACTCTAGATTTACCAACCCATGCAGGGCCACGCAGAGTAGCCTTGCATGGCTTGATACATCTCTTAGGTTCTGCGTTGCTCTTGTGTCCTCTTGTGTGGCGCAAGGGCGACACAAAACCCTGATAGATATGTCCCTAAGGGTCAGGTTTACAAAGTCTTTGCACGGCCACAAAGTGGCACAAAGTCTTGATAGGGTATTCAGTTTATGCGCTGGAAAAGTGCCCTCTTTTTAGCGCAAATAGCGCTTTGCAATGCTTTCCACTACTTTGCTTCAAGGGTGCATTCCATGGATGGTACTTAGGCATTCCAGTGCAACCACCCAGGGCTTTTGACACAAAGCTTCATCTAATAAAATTGTTAGACTATGCTTTGCATAACAAAATAACACTTCTTGAAGCAGGCACGAAGTTGGTTTCTCCTAAGATTTCACACATTGATTATGTACTACACTTTACAGCATGGATCTACTGTCTGAAATGATTTACAATGTGTGTAGGCAGAGGATGTTGTATTAGAAGGATCCCCTCACAATGCAAAATCTATACCAGACCTCAAGCAGGCCCATTTGAGCTATGCTGCAAAGATGTGTGTCTGGCTCGAGGCAGACTGTCTGTGCCAGAACAGAGGAAGACTGCAGCAGGCCATATTTAGTAAATGTGAATCTGTGCTACTTTCTCCCCTTGGTGGCTTTAGCAAACCTGCTCCTGCTTGCCTCGTCTTGTGCAATTTTATAGGGTGAATGCCAACACCTCTCATCAGGGGTTCAACACTTCTCAGAACATAAGGATGAAGATGACAAACACTTGCCTTCTATCATGTACAAAGTGTGCTGCTGCCTTTAGGCTTCCGTTCCCGAAATAGCTTGGCTGGAAAGAAAGCTGCAAGCGGTACCTGGCTGGCTCCTTTCCTTCGTGTGTGAATGTGATGTGGGAAGTCACAGAAATCCATTGCTTTATAGCATAAGATCAAACTCCGAATCTAAAACAGTGATGGGAATGTAGTGCTAACATTCCCCAATAGCTTGGCAAGGACTACGCATATAACATAACCATCCTGAAGCAGTCTGGCTCAGAGACATTCTATCAACCGTGCATCAGGTGCAGTGGCACCGAGGTACAAGTATGTGTAGCCCTCTGCACCCCAATTACAACTGATTTTAAGTTCCAGTCATTGGATGAGGACAGCATTTCCCTTGCTTGCATGAGAACTGGTCTGGCTTGATGTCATGCCAGAAATTTTGGGGAAAATGAGGCCAAATATTACATTTTGAAATACCCTCGTGTTCATAAACTGGCGAAAGTCAACGCTTAACGAGATGTTGCAGAAGAAAAGTGTATGAAAGATAATCCACGTCAACATTTATCACAATACCCATTAATAGTTTTCAACTCTGTAACGAACCCATCAAAAATAATAGCGTGATCATCTCTTAATGGGACAGAGAATTAATGTCCTAATGAATAAATTGTGCCCATCTAATACAGCATAAAAATGGCCCAAGAAATCGTGTGCGGAGAACCGAGCCCTAGCATAAAAAGTGCCCGAAGGAATTATGTGGCAGAAAAGGTTTTAATAATTGTGCCTTGAGGCAATTCCTGGAGCTGCACGAGTGCCAGTGAATATCCGAATTCCTATGGTTGTCATGGCTGCCATGTTTGGTTTCGGGTAACCGTGTCGAGTTCACTGTTCGTCGTCCACTACTGAAGTTGAACTATTGACACGTTGTACAGATATGCCTTGACCTCTCACCTCAATACCTCTAGCAAGGAAGGATGCAAATGGACATAGTACCATCATGGCAAATGTTCCCCCCTCCCATTATCATGCATCCCACAAATAATTACACACCACACAAGTTGTAGACTTGGGAAAAACTGCTGCAGGTTTATTACATACAACATTATGTAATCTGGTGGGTTAGCTTACGGATGATCCAAGGGCAAACAGCCTTCTTGCCACCTGCCCGTCTGACGAGCCAAGCAGCACCGTGGCGAACCACCTTTGTACTGCACCTTCTGGTGATCCCCTCCCAGGATCACCTGACCATTGGTACCTTATACTCATGCCCCTTTCAGGGCGGAGCATAGCTAAGCAAGCCCCCGGTTGCTCAGGCCCACAACCGCCCGAAGGACTAACGGGGCACCGACACAGATTCCCGGAACCTCCCATGAGGCTCCTGGTGTTAGGCTCTGGCACCCCTATGTGCCGCGCAGAGGTACCCTTCTGTACCCATTTGCTTCCAGATCGCCCTGTAACTCCGCCTGCAATGAAAATTAGAAAATTACAAAGTTCTAGCCATTTCTCCCTATGCCAACATGCCGGGTAAGCGGTAGGGTGGGAGACAGCGTGTCCAGCTCCTGAGGCATCCGCGGCGTGTCCAGAGCAGCAAAGAGGCTGAAAACATGGCGATGGGCACATATGTACCCCTCACCCTGCCTGGCGCCCCGGACATGACACGGACGCTCGCGCCTCAGAGGGGACTCCTCCCCAGATCCTCCCCCCTTTGAGGGGCTGAGGGGGGTGAGAATTCTGATGGCACTACAGGCCGCCCTCCTGAGTGGCCCCCTGCGGTGGCCTCGGGCAGCCGCATAACATCAAAACGAAAACAGGGACAAAACGTCACATTTCTATGCCGCCCAAACAAAATCGAGTTTTAACAGTTGGATATTTGCTTAGGTCATTCTCTCCAAAGTGTTGATTTTACTCAGAGGAGCATATCAAACAAGCTTTGTGGAAGCGTTGGCTGCCAGCCTTTTGGCTTTTGACAAAGCTTGCCTTGTTTTGTGATGGCGATAAAACTTTAATGTTGGAGGAGCTGGCAGGGCCACGCCAATAAAAACAAACAAAAAAAGTTAAATTGACTAAACTCACAAATATAATGTTGGCCCAAAAGGCACGTATTGGCATAGCATGCCCTGGCACTGAAGAGAACTACTTTGTAGATGTGCTGCGTTGTGCCCATCACTCACAGAATAGCTGGCCAATGGAAGAAGTAGGCTGACCCATGCTGAGGGGTCCTGCACATGCGCAGGGATTCTTCGGTTGCAAAGTTGGTGGTCCCGGATTCACAAGTGGCCAGCCCATTATTTGTCTGGGGACTTACAAGAGGTAAATGAAGCTATCTCTTTTTTATGATGCAAAGTCACTCCCATTACAGAAGCATGTACAAGTGTGAGAAGTGCTGAATTGACTCCATTCCCGCATCTGTGGATATTCAGTACACTAAGGTGTGGCCCAAGGATCCCCTGTGCAATGGGCAGGCCGAAGTCACTTGTGCACGCGTACCCGCATCCCTCTGTTTGAGAGGGACCTAAGAGCCCCCAGAAGTGGAAGTACAGTAAGTGCCTTTTAGGCACCTTCGAACCTCTCACAAATATTGGGGAGACCTTCAGCATGTCATAGAGAGATGTTTATAATGCTGCTCTGAGGGTGGGCTGCTTACTCCCCATACTGCTACTTAGTACTCAGATGTGCATGTGATAGCGCTCAAAGTTGGAAGGAAAATTAGATCTCCGACTAGAACATGCTCACATTTTCGGATATTACACCTAAGTCCCCTATGCATCGCATATATTACTATTTTATGTAAATACTATTCACCTACATCCGATTCTTTTGATAGGTGCAAGTTATGGATGTGGGAGTAGGGTTATTCTCTGAATAAGCCTAAACATATCTTCTTAGATTCATATAATTCCCATCTGTCATAAATTACATCTTGTTTGGAGAACATGGGTGCATGTGTAAGTAGGTGCATCTGTTTTCAATCAAAAATAATTATTTCACATCATGTCACTTAGAGCTCATAAAATCCTTGATTCAGTTTGGGCTTGACGTATGATAGCTCAGAGGTACACATTCATTTGTCAGGTGAGCCAACCCAATGGTTCATACTTCTATGGTTGACAAAAGGATTACTGTTTATTGTGGTACCACTAACATCAATGAATCAAGTTGGAATATGTTTCCAGCATGTAAAGAAGAATGGATGGGCTGTTGGAATAAGTTGTTTTTCTGGCATTGCAGCAGATATTCCAAGTGAAAAAGGGCAAATGTGATTAAAATGCATGTGAATTTAGCATTCATCACAGTCAAAAGACGAAATAATATAAGCTGGAAGGCTGGTCAAGCACCTTTTTCAAATCTGAAATCATGAGTCTGAATTGGAGTTCGGCAGGCGGGTACTCCCTAAGTAACTTATACCAATTGCATTACAATTCAATAGGCTAAACGTCACGTTTCTGACAATATATACATCTGCCAAAACCAAAGTCAGGCCTGAAGTCTTGAAATTCTAGAGTAAAATGGAGCTGGTTGACCCTCTCCAACCTTGGGTCTTCAGAGGCGATGTTAAATTAATCACAAGAAACAGAATCATCCTAAACTTGCTTTATCCCCTTCAGATCACAAAGCCCAAACAAATTTATGGTATGGTAGAAATGGTAACAATTGACTTTGTGTGAATTGTGAAATAGGTTTTGGAGCTCATAGCCAAGATGATGTTGCTAATGGCTTTGGGCATCCAACAGCCAAGAACTGTGATTCCCTGCTGCTGTGGTGGGTGACAGGAGCTTGGGTCCTGCCTTGGCTCAAATCAACTAGGTGGTGCTAGGCCTCCCAACGGCTTAGAAGAGGGGGCAGCTATCTGTAGCTCAAAGCCCCATGAGAATCCCAAAGGCAAAGCAAAGCCAAGAGTGGGGGAGGGGTACAGGGGAGATGCCAGGCTGCATGCAGAAAAAGGAAACTAGACACTTTACCTACTAAATGAGGGCAGAGACATGTGAAGGGAGGGGTAGGAGACTCCTCCAACGATTGCTCTTTCGATCTTGTCACTGCCTGGAGTTGGGTCAGCAAAACTGTGAAGACTGGTAAAGGCTGGATTCAAAGGAGTGGAGAAGTGTGGCTCAATGATTAGAGCGGCAGACCCTTTTGCAGAGGTCTAGCCCGGGACCAGGGTTCAATTCCCCGCCTTGGCGGGTCTTGGGCTAAAAATTCCACTGACCTGATAATTCTCGCCTCGGTGCCTATTCCAATCATGGAGTCCAACTCTGCAACTCTGGGCAATAGCTTGCTTAATCTCCACAAAGGCCCCCACAACGCTAAGGATGCCTGGCCTCCACCTTGGGGGTGCCCAGGAGTGGACGCCTCACAGGGAAAGCCAGGATGGGTTCCACAGCGGTATTCCTACAAGCGCCTTGAGACCCTTGTGGGTGAGTAGTGCACTATACAAGTATCAATTTACAATTTACAAAGGCAGGACAAAGACCATTCGTTGGCTCCCACCTCAGCCTGGCTTGGCAGTACCACATGGAAGCTGGTTTAAAATTGACAGCATGGGTCTTCCGGGTGTTACAGATTGGGAGCTGCACAAGGTTGTGCATAGCTGACCCCCATGCATTGGTATAGGGCCACTCTCTGCAGACTTGTATCACGACTGGGGTTGCGGCAGCTGTAATGCAACACACTCTGAATATTAGTCAGTGCAGTAGCTTACAGACTGCTGGCATGAGGTTTTGCACTCCTTTCCAAACATTAATATGCTGCCAAAAATTGGATGGCTGACCTCTGACACATCTATTGAGGAATCGCCTCTGGCGTCAGGGCAAGTTTACGTGTTTCAAAGGCGGAGGGTTCTAGTAAGAAACTGTAATTACTGTGGAATCAGGGAGTAGAGACTTTGGCAGGGTTACATTTCACTTATTTCTGCCTTCCTCTTCATCAGTAGTGCTGCTGTTAAAAACACAATGTACTACGTTGAGTAGTACGCAGTGGTGACTCCAACGCAATGGCAGAGGAGCGTTGCCCCACTGCTTTCAGCACTGTAAAGGAAAGGAAATATAAAATGCTAATAACTTTTGGTTATTATCATTTTATGTTTCCTTCATTTGCGGGTGGTTGGGTGGGCGGGGCTGCTCTGCTCACAGAGCAGGGCAGGAGAGGAGTGGTTTGCCCACTCCTGAGTGCACAATGACTGTTTGGTCGGCCCTCTTGGGCCGCCCAACCCAGTCATGCGCACTTTCCCTGTTCTCCATGCAGGCTACACCCCAGCCTGCATCTAGAACAAGCCCAGGCCCCCATTCCCTTGTTGAGCGTCAAACCAATCACAACGCTGCATTGGTCAGGGGAGCCTGGGTGCGTACCAATCACAGTGCCGCATTGCAGCGTTGTGATTGGTCAGGAGAGCCTGGCTTCCTGTCCCACGAGGAGAGGAGGAGCAAATAGCAGAGGCGCAGTGGCCGGGCCGGCGGCAAGGAAAGTTTGTCAATTTTTTTCTTGTTTTTTTTTCCTTTGCGCTACCTTGGGCCACGTCCCCTCGTCACCTCCCTGAGTCCGCCCTGCCACCCACGTGTCATGCGCCCACCACTGGCAGTACCTAACGCAAAATTACAGCCTCCCCTCCCCCCTGCTGAAAGAGGGCTCTGAGTCTCCATTTACCACTGACACTCATAGGCCTTGGACTGACTAGGGCCCCTTTAACGATTGTGGTACCCGGATGGGTTGAGGGCCACCCTTCACCACATGGGCTTGCTTTACGACCCTGCTTTAGCGCTTACCATGGTAGTCAAGGCGCTCTGTAAATTGCTATTGGTTCTCCTTCAGTCACACCCCGGATGATGTGCTCTTGTGTATTTCGGGATCTTGGCTAGGTATGTACTCATAAAAACACAGCAGATGGCAATATTCTTAGCTTCTCTTGCTCGCCTGCCATAGCAGCATGTGATAAACAGCACATCTCCCTTACCCTGGTATTCTGTGCTGCACTGTGTGCAGCCAGGATTGACGCGAAGGTCTCATCCCCTTCATTCCGAATGCCTCCTCTTTTTCAATATTATGACATTTTGGACTTTCGCCCGCAAGTGTCCGTGCTCTGCTAACAATAAACTAGGAACTGACCGGCACAAACCACGATAAGGGAATCTGAATTTCAATGATTGCACTCGTATTTCTTTTATTTCACTTTCACATCCACGAAGGAACTGAAGCCTCGCATCTAATGGTCCCCACGCTGGGACCGGGTTCTGCTGACTTGCTGACTCGCTGCTTGGCTGCCTGCCACTGCTACTCCATGTTTCTCTGGCCCGGACCCAGAGCAAGAGCTGCGATTGTTTTTGAGTCGGTCATTGAGGATAATCATGAATTCACAGGGCGGCGGCGCTGCCAGGATTCTGCTAACACTTACAGCGGTGTTCAGTGAATTGCCTCTGACTGCAGACCCCGTTCAGGTAGCAGAACACGGCGGAACAAGGTCACTTCTGATCTTTGGGCCAGCAGTCTGCCACTCAGAAGTGCAGGGGCGGTGCTTGTACTTCCAGTGTGTGCTAAAGCAACTCGCTGTATCTGGTTATCATATGAAAGGTAGTTGCCTAGTGGATAGGGAGTGCTCCAGCGACAAAGCTGTATTTTGCCTGGAATGTGGAGGAATCATGCACTTTTCCATGCTTACCTCGCATCAGAGCATGGCCCATGTCCAACCACGCAATTTGCTTCAAATATACAGGAAGGTGAACTCTGACACTACAGAGAGAGTAAACAACCTTTACAACGAAACTTTTACAACGCACTACCATTACGACGCATCTTTTACAACGCAAACCATTACAACGCATTGCACTGGGGAGCGCTCTAGGATAGGGAATAGGTTTAATGTACTATCCAACACCTTCCCAACTATCCACGGGGACTGGAGTTGGAATAGTAAATTAAACTATTCACTATCCAGCGCCCCAAAGCACTATACGTTGTAAAGGCATGTGTTGTAAAAACTGCGTTGTAAAGGCAGTCGTGGTAAAAGCATGTGTTGTAACGTCATACATCCTACAGTGAGTGATTCTGAGCACCTGTTGGTATGCTATTCGTACAAGCCAAATCAAATGAGAACACTGTACAACCCAGTAGTATGTTTTCACAGTAAACCATGCCACTTTAAGGCCATAATGTCACTCTACTAGAAATATTTGGCATTTGTATACAAAATATCGACAGCATAAATAACGCCCAGCAGAGATCCTGTGTTAATAGGACTGGTTAAAAGGCAGTAAAGCGCACAAGTATGGGTATTGTGATTGCCCAGTTTGTCAGAGGGGGGTCTTCTGACATCATGTCAGAGGGCGGGTCTTCTGTCACCATGTCAGCTTTCAGACCTGCGTCGGTGAAAGCAGTTCCCACAGCAGGGTCACTGGTGGCTCTGCCTGTGAAAACCTGGCACTTTCCACGCTTCTAAATGAGGTGGAAAAACCACTGGCTGAGCTAGACGGTAATCTGTCAATTTTGATGGATGTTCCTTTACCTCCAATAGCAATGGCCCTTATTTATATTTTTTAGATGTTATAGTCCATTAGAAATATGAAGGCTGTCCTGCCTGCGGCATTACAAGCGCATTATAGGCAACGGCACTTGCAATACGGCAGGCGTAATATTTGCCACATTTTGACAGAGTATCCCATCCATCAAATCAAAGAAGGCCCAAATTGAGTCCTAGTCATTTCCTCAAAATATGTCAGTATCTGTGATTGCCATAAGAAGTGTTTTTGTGGTCAACCTAGATTAGAAACTTGATTCCTAAGAATGTATTTGTAAGAATATTTTAGCTGTGTTTGAGCTTACCATGTACGTAAATACCTTATGATAAAGAAGGGGTGTAGAGTCGGTTTTCATAGATGAGGTAAGCTGTGAAGTACAAGGACTGGTTGTAAATTTGAAATTTTTGTATGAATGACTTTGGGCCAGTCACCGTTTTTTTTTCATTTTTGTAATAGTGCTTAGAATACATTTATGAAAGATTTATATGAGTTCTTTGTCAATGGCATAGAAATTTACCAATCGTCTCCAACTATACAATAGTGGTCAACTGAGTTTTATACGACCCTATTCTCCCCAAACCTGCTGCAAGAGTGTTTATTATAATATCTCCTAGTATTGGTACAGACGTAATATATAAGAAAGTGAAATATGGTTACCACTGTGGGTTACCCCACTGGTTTGTTGAAATAGGCTACGAGCAGAATTTGTGTAAAATAAAGTATATTCATAGCTAAATGAAAATTCTCTTGAAATATTCTGTATATATCACAATACCAGCCTCTTCATGGGAGGAAGGAAATTCATTTTTCTTAAACAACAAAATGGAAATACATGTAAAGGTATTTTACAAATATTTGAAAATGTGCAAATGATAATTAGTCGCTGAAACCCAATTTCCACAAATTGTCATTTGTGCGCTATACAGTTTTATACTTGTGGAAATGAAGTAAGAAACGCTATACAGGGGGGCAGCAGTAAGGCATGCTGCCTCCTAGCTGTAGAGAGGAGGTGTCTAAGGGATGACCACTGTGAAGCTAATAAATATATATTGTTTTAACTAATTTTGACAATCTCACAGGAATCTTGCGGAATCGTGAATAGTAAAAAGGAATTAATGAGTTCTCAATACACTCTATTAGTAGGAATGCATATAGTGTTCCTTGTTTTTGAGAGGAATTGTGTAAGAGATAACTACTGTGATGATTAGAAGGTTAAATTTGTTCTTTTTTTAAATGTTACGATCTCACAAGACTTTTTGTGGGATCGTGAACAGTAGGAAGGAGTATGTGATGTTTGAATACACTGCAATGCACACTTGTTACTGTATGAAAGAGTCTTACTGAAGATGGTGTTCAACAGACTCTACTATTTATACTCATTGGTTTGTGAATAATTGTGAGTTGAATTAAGGCTCATCCACACTCCCTAATATGCACACCTATCATTACAGGGAGAGGTCTCCGCAGAGAGGCCAGTCCCTCTACAATCCCTACTACTGAGAGAGAGGTCTAAATGACAAGGTAACAATTTTTCCACACACCCTACTATGCACAGCCGTTATCTGAGGGGTCTGCTAGTATAGATGAGTCCCTCTCCGAACCCCCACACCCATCATTACAGAGAGAGATCTCACTAGAGAGGCTAGTCCCTCCCCATGTTGTACTATGCATACCCATCACCTGAGAGAGAGGTTTGAAAGGAGTGATCAGTTCTTCCTGCACACAACTATGCACATTCATTATTACTGAGAGAGGTCTCAGCAAAGACGCTAGTCCTGCCGCACACCCTACTACGCACATCCGTCAACTGAGAGAGGTCTGAAAAGAGAGGCCATTCCTTCCACAAACTCTCCTACACACACCCATCATCTGATAGAGCGGTCTCAACAGAGAGGCCAGTTCCTCCAAGCACCCTTCTACGCAGAGCCGTAGTGAGAGAGAGGATTGAAAGGAAAGGACAGTCCCTCTCCACACCCTACAAGGCACACCCATCATTACAGAGAGAGGTGTCACCAGAGGGGACAGTCCTTCCCCACACCCCCATCTAATAGGTCTTAAAAGAGTGGGCAGTTCCTCCCCATACCCTACTATGCACATCCATTATCTCGGAGAGAGGTCTGAAAGGAGAGGCCGGTCCCTCTCCACACCCTACTATGCACATCCATCATTACAGAGAGGTATCAGCAGAGAGGTCTGTCCATCTATACACCCTACTACACAAATCTGTCAATAACTGAGTAAATAAACAATTTCTATTGAATATTGATTGTTAACCCGTTCAGCGCGGCGCGAATTTTCGCGCTGTGCTGAACGTTCTTAAGAACGGGCGTGGTCATGACGGAACGGTTCCGTCATAAGCACAGCCCAACCGGCGCTCATGACGGAACCGCTCCGTCATGAGCACCGAAGGGGTTAAACACACACATATTTTACAAATATTTTTCAAACTGTGAACCATATCTTACTGTGTTGCAATAACAAACATTATTTTATGAAAATCATGTATGAACACAACATATATTATAAACTCACTGTACCATACATCGACTCATACATTAATTAGTTTATTTAAAAAAAACTAGAAATTCACTGGAAAAAACAAAGGTTAAAGTAAGGTTATAGTTTGGAGTAATACAACTATCTGTTTTCATTTAAAATAAACCTTAGAAATACATTGGAAATAAAGGTTAAAG
This sequence comes from Lissotriton vulgaris, assembly GCF_964263255.1. Lineage (NCBI taxonomy): Eukaryota > Metazoa > Chordata > Amphibia > Caudata > Salamandridae > Lissotriton > Lissotriton vulgaris. The sequence continues at coordinate 1,479,527,819 of NC_141685.1, forward strand.
TAACATTAAAGTCAGCAGCAACATTAACGTTTTGAACCAAAAAACAAACACAGAAATTCATCAGTTATAGTTTGCAGCGCTAACTATAGCTTTCACTGTTTATGACCTCCCATGACACTAGTCATGACAAGTTTTATGACATCATTTATGACATCACTGATGACATCTCAAATGACATCATTGATGACATCTCTGTTGACATTACAAATAGCATCATCCAAATTCCACTTTCACACATATTGCTGTATACATTACTATAACATTAGAGGCCTGACAGTAGTACAAAATAGCTCAGGGGAAAATCACCCATTATTACTGCCAGCACACAAACAACTCACTTAGATGTTGAAAATAAGAATTATATGCAACATTGAGCCTGTAGCATACACTTTATAGGTAGCCTAGATCAATGTACCAATCAACAACAGATATACAAGAAACCCTCATTGACTACAGTGTTTAGTATATATTCAATTGTTGACAGAAAGACAAAATAGTGAATGCCAGTTCAAAATCAAATGACCTACTATGAACAGATTTTATCTGTATAAACCCTTGACACTCACAGAACGTACATTGAGGATATTAGGTTGATATGAGCCACAAAGTAGATACTTATACAGTTTTTTCCTCTATGACGAGAGTTTACTCTGTATTACACTGCTTACAGACAGTGAAACTCTCATGAAAAATGCACCACAAAGTATTACATTTTTCTTTTACTAAGAACAGTGTACACTCTATGCAACAGTTTAAAAAATATACTTTTCTTAAAAATAACCCCAGTCTGGAAGTGATAAAGAACATGCTTGCTGCACCCTTCACTCTGTGGGTAAAGGTTTTGAGATAGCTCATTTATTCTAACAAAATTAGCACACATGCATTTCATAGTCTCTGGTACACACGTTCTTCTATTTTAAGTATAAATGATCCTGCAGATCATATTCACTCTAATAACTGAAGGCAGCCTAAACAAGTTTGTATCTACTTCATAGAATATTTCTCCTGCAGGAAACTTTTTCTGTAGAACAAAAAAGATGTGTCTGAAGTATAATGGATACAAATCAACTGTGACCTGCACACAGAGTTACTCTTGAATAAGAAAAAAATGTATAATGTGTTTAATACCTCTTCACAGCTATGGTGCATTAGGAGCACATGCAATTTATAAACACACATGCATTAGCTGAATAAAAGCTGAACAAAATTAGGTGGAAAAGTAATATGACAGCTGCCTGCAACTTTGTAAACTATATAACAAACTAGCACACTCATTGGATGAGGTCATTAGTGATGTCATCAATGATGTTGTTTTACATGTCATCAGTGATGTTATAATTATGTCATAGAACTTGTATGAGTGATGTCACGTGTGAGGTCATAAGAAGTGCGTGGCGGGCGCAAGTTAGATTAAGCACTGCTAACTATTGCTGGTGAATGTCTGTAATGTTTTTAGTTGAAAATGTTAATGTTCTCACTGAAAAATTCACCTGACTTTAACATTACTCTAACCTTTGTTTTTTTATATATACACTGTACATACTGCTGAGTGAAAATACAAATGACACTTTTAAGCATATATCGATTACGTAATCAGAGACACTGAATGCAGTTTGCATAAGTTGGACCATACAATGGGAATACAGTACCTAGAAAATGGGCTTGCTTTCATTCTGATCTCTTGAACTTTAGTTTCGGGATTATGGTTCTTGCACTTTTGAAAAATAGAAAAGACTGATAATATACTTCACAATGTTTTTTTTAAAGTTCTGAATGAATTCTGAACAAATTTGCTCTCTATATATGGTTAATATTCAGCACTCTCGTCCATTTGCACTGTTGCACAAATATTGAGAAAGGACTAATGTGGTTTAATGTGATTTAGACCACAATGTTTTTAAGATGTATTAGAAATTGACTTTGTCCTGTTCCTATGATTAACACTTGCACTTTAGCTTTTTGTTATGTCTTTATAATATGTATATAAGAATTGAAAAAATACTCATAATGTTAATCAGGACAGCTGAAATCCCTTTGTGTTTTTAATGCCTACACACTAAAATTGGGTGATGAGCATTCAAATATATTTACTGTTTTTTGAAAAAAAAAGCTAGAATAATAATCTGAGTTCTTTGCCTAGTATTGTGCAGCGACCTAATTTGGTGAAAGCAGTGAGGTCTTTCACACAAAACTTGGAGTTATTAAAATATACATTTGATTGGAACCTGTATGATATGAACATGAACCACTTTGAACAAATAGTTTTGTATTTGAAATTGGTATTTGTAACCACTGTAAATATGCAGTTTGGAGGCAAGATGGCGACCGCTTAGGACGGCCGAGAAGCGGTACGATTGAGGAGATGCCATAGGAGCAGTATGACGCTGTAGAACCACGCCACGCAGCGGAGCCGCAGAGCTACAGAGTCACGGAGCCACGGAATTCACTGAGCGAGGGAGACGAAAGGAGCGGAGAGAAAGCCTGAAGGCGAAAGACCCGGCAGAACTGAAACTGACACTGCCGAATGATACTTTGTTGCCGGCAGCCGCTTAAGCGGCTGATCTTGGAATTGCTGCAGACCGCGAGGAGGCTCTCGCTGAGAGGCGGGTCTGGTGTGGGACGGCTCACAGAGCTCGCGGAGGTCGCGGAATTCGGAAAAAAACGGCGGGGAGCTCATGTAGAGGACGGAGCTTGCATCGGAGAAGACAGCCTTGGCCAGGAGAACCTCGGCATACGAATCAACACTCAGGGCAGCAAACGTGTGTTTACCGAGGGACCGGGAGAAGACAACGGAGCGCCCTGGAAATCACAGCAGACTCAGAAGAGAGCAAGTGGGGCAGCACAATAGACGGTAAGGAGCAGTTTGGGCTCGAGGAGAGGAGGAGGGAAATCATGGCTCCCAAGGCTAGTGCAAGCGCTAAAGCTGCCGCGAGAAGGAAGGCTGCAGCTGAACAGGCGGAATTAATGGCAGATAGGGAGCTAGATAACAGCAAGAAAAAAAAACAAGTCTCCCCTGTTAAAAGAATGGCGCAACAACAAGGAGCTAGTAAGGGCACCCAAGGCAACCTGGGCACCACCCCGATATCAGACATTTTTCAAAAAATCATGAAAGAAAAGGACTCTAATAATGAGACCACTGAAGGGCTGACAGCTGAGAGCCCCAAGGATACAGGGGGGATAGCAGATTTATCTGCCCAGCCTGATATGTCCAGAACTACAGAGGAGGACAGTAAAGGGGAAAATGATCTAGTAAGAGAAGCTGAGGATAATACCACAATGATACCCCTGGCGCTCAAAACAGCATTAGAGGAAGAGGCTGGCGAAGACACAAGTGAAAAAAAAGAAGCCCCAAGTGAAGCTTTCTTTTCAGTGACAGAAGGTGGGGAATGGTCGGAGGAGGATGATGATAGCCTGGAACAAGAGGCCAGTGGGTCAGCTACGGACAGTGAACTGGAGCAGGACGATTTTAGTCCCCCGATAACTGCAGTGAAATCCATGGCAGGAGCAAAAATACATTGCCAAAAGGGGGACCACCTGACGACCAATCCTAGGCTGGAAAGCCTAGGTGGGGAATCAGCACAAATGTCTCTCCTGGAGGTGATACACCAGGAAATAATTGCACATAGGGAAGAAGCACACCAGGAAAGCCGCAAATCACAGGCAGCAGTTAGAAAAATGCAAGGAGTGGTGAGGAAGCTGACTAAGGTGTGTGTTAATCTGGGAGAACGAGTTACCAATTTGGAAGAAAGAGTGGTGTCAACGGAAGCTGAGTCAGCTGCGGCCTCCAGTAAGGTTGATTCACAGGGAGAGCAACTAATAGATGTGCAATGGAAATTGGAGGCGCTTGAGAACAGATCTCGACAGAACAACCTGCGCATTTTGGGAATTCCCGAAGGATCAGAAGATACAGACATGAAAGCCTTTGTGGTTAAACTATTTGAACATGCCTTTACAGAACTGAAGGGATGGGATTGGGCTAAGGAGATTCAGAGGGCACATCGCATCCCCTTTAAAATCAACAAGAATGCCAAGGAGGGAGATAAGCCCAGAGCAATTTTAATTTTTTTGGGTAACTTCAACCTGAGGCAGGCAATATCAGAGAGGGCGAGACCGGACAAAAAAAAGAATATAGATGGCTACTCTTTCTTTGTTCGCCCTGATTTTTGTCATGTCACGGTGGAGAGACGCTGGAGACTTAGACAGATGATAAAACCTTTTCAGGACAAGGGTATGCAGGCATACTTGATAAACCCAGCACAGCTGAAAATAATTAAAGATGGAAGAACATTATACTTTTCCTCCGAAGTGAAGGCGAAAGAATATTTGATTTCACAGGGGGTTTAGAAAATGTTTTGTTTAAGTGGATGAGTCTAATCAATAGTCAAATGTGATATTTTGTCCAAAAAAAAAATTATTTTTATTTTATTAACACAGTGCGGGTTGGTGTTTATAGTGTAAGGTGGTGGGCACTACAGGGTCATAGGGTATAAAGATGGGTTAAATGTGAAATCTCCTCAATCAGTACCGCGAACCATCACGTGCACAGACCTTGGGTCTGAGCGCATCTGAAAAAGGGGGGTGGGAGGGGGGAGCCCGTCACCCGAATGGGGTGAGGGGAGGGAGTGTGGGCAGGAGCAGGGGGAGGGGGAGGGGGAGGGGGAGGGGGAGGGGGTGGAAGGGGGGAGGGGGGAGGCAAACGTGTGGAAGAAAAAAGAGAAAAACTTTGAGATGGAAATGGGTGTGACTTTGGTTAGTAGTAGATTTATGGATAACAGACATTGTAGGAGAAGTAACTTTATCAATAATGTCAGACATTAAGATCTGTACAATCAATGTAGGGGGGTTAAATGACTGGAAAAAAAGACAGAGACTGAGTCACTTTGCTAAATGCAATAATATAGATATACTATGTATACAGGAAACCCATTTACCCTGGGCTAAAAGGAAGTTGTTGGATATGTATGGCTATACTATGCTAGGATGTTCATCGCAATCATCTATGATTAGAGGAGTGGCTATTTTAGCTAAATGTAATTTGGGGGGGTGAAACGCACTAAAACCGATGGGTCCGGTAGATGGGTCCTGGTAGAATTAAATCTAGGGATTACACTTGGTGTGATCTATGGCCCAAATGAGGATGACCCTATGGTATATGATAAAATAGAAGAAGAGCTGGCTAATTGGGGTACCCCCATGATAGTTTGTGGGGACATGAATATTTCGGCTGATTGGAGACAGGGAGGGAAATACACAGGACGCAAACACAAGATATATAGAGCTCTTCGTTCTTTAATACAGTCGCATGGTCTGGTAGATGTATGGGGGGAAAAAGTGCCTGGTGACCCAGGGTTTACATATTTCTCACATCCGGCGCAGAAATATTCTAAACTGGATTATTTTTTCGGATCATAATCCTCTGATATTGACATATAAGGCCCCTAATATTCTAAGGAAAACAACAAGATGGACATTTGAAAGGAAACTTCTTAATGATGAAAGGTTTGTAAAACATATTAAACAGTGGGCGAAAGAATTTTTCGAGATGAATAGATATAGTACATCCAGGAATGGAGTATGGGAATCCTTTAAGGCATCATTAAGGGGGGAGACGATCAGCTTTGCCGCTAAGTTAAGGAAAGATGATAGAAGTAAAGTGGAAAAACTCACCTCAGAACTAGCAGAGTCAGAGAAACGACACATAGAGGAAATAGTCTCAGGCAAGGATGGCAGTGAAACTGCTAGAAGTATGGCTCTGATTAAGGGAGATATCTTAAAAATGATCATGCAAAAGGAGATTGGAGAATATCAAGTATATCGTGCAAGGCGGTATGAGACAGGCGAACAAGCTGGGAGAGCATTAGCGTTACGCATTAGGCAAGAGGCTAATAAAAATAAAATATATAAGATTAAGTATAATGGGGTAGAACATACGGATCCGAAAATGATAATGGATGTGTTTCAGAAATTTTATCAGAAATGGTATGATCAGGAGTCAGGGGACTTACCAACTAGTCAAGAGCATGGGCCACCATGCCCAATGTTAGAGGAGGAGGATAGGGAGCAGCTAGACTTAGATATCACAGCAGAGGAGATAAAAACCGCATTAAAGAGACTAGCTGCTGGCAAAGCTGCAGGCCCAGACGGCATACCCATAGAAGTCTACAGGGTTTTAGGGCAGGAAATTCTTCCCTTGCTCGAAGACCTATTTAATGGTATAATCTGCTCTGGGAAGATCCCTGATACTTGGAAACAAACTAACATCGTAATATTTCATAAAAAGGGGAAACCAGAGGAGGATCCCGGGTCATATCGGCCAATTTCGCTGATAAATTCGGATGCCAAACTTTATTCAAAAGTATGGGCTAAGAGGTTAGGGAGAATTATTGGCCAACTTGTCTCACCGTGGCAGCATGGGTTTGTCCCAGGAAGAGGCACCACGGAACACACGGCACGGGCGATTTCGCTATTTGACGCAATGGCTGCCACGGGGGGCGACATGGCCATGATTCTCTTAGACGCCGTAAAAGCGTTCGACCGTGTGGTCTGGGATTTTATGTGGGAAGTCTTGGCCAGAAGGGGCTTTGGAGAGAAATGCAGGAAAGCAATAAAGGCTATGTACATGGATCCTGTAGCCAGAATTACTACGATGGGTATACAGTCGGAAGAGGTGGTTATCAGAAGAGGTACCCGTCAGGGCTGCCCCTGCTCCCCGATACTCTTTGCACTCTATATTGATCCCTTAATTAGGAGAATCCTTGCTTCTGATAAAATAGCCCCTGTAATAACTAATGGGTATACCACCAAATTATTGGCGTATGCAGATGATTTGGCAATAGTCACTACTAATCCACAAACGGCAATGTTGGAACTGAGCCAATTGGCACATGCGTTCGGATTATGCTCTGGGTATAAGCTCAATGAGGAAAAAACAATAATAATTGGTACAAATAACATTCATAAAGCTGACCAAAGGTATGTGGATTCTGCGGTATATCTTGGGGTTAGAATTAACGCAAATGTGGGGAAAATCATACAGGAAAATTATCTACCCTTGATTACCTCGATAGATAAAGAGTTGAGAAGAATAGATGTTTTACACCTATCTCTGATTGGTAGGGTAAATGTATTGAAAATGTCAATGTTTCCGAAAATATTGTATTTATTTCGTGCCATACCTTTACTAGTCGAAGAGGGTTTGTTGAAAAAAATGGAAGCTGTTTTTTCTCAATTTGTGTGGCAATATGGTAAAATTCGGAGATCATTGACTCGACTCTCTGCACCATTGGAGGGAGGGGGTCTATCTGCACCAAATCTGAGGTTATATCACTGGGTTTGTCTAATGATGCAAATGAATCACCTTTTGAGATATGATGATATAGAGGTGCCGACTGGTTCATATAGAATCCCCACAATCTATGAATTAATAGCGGGAGAAAGGGCCCTGGGGCTTCTAACAAGAGAATTAAATTCTAGATATTTCAAAAGGAGTAAAAGCAAAGTAATGTTAAGTGCGTGGGGAACATGGAAGGCTATATTTAAATTTCTGAAAGTCCCGAAGATTAATAGCACAGTAGATCTTTGGAGTTCAAATCCTTTTACACATCTCGGACAGAACAGAAACAGCAGGACTTGGAAAGTGTCTGGTATTAGATGTCTGGGGGATGTCATGTGTGAGGATGAATTATTGGATTTTGGCTTACTTCAACAAAAGTTTGGTATACCTACTAATCAATGGTTCCTATATCGACAATTAGAGCAAACAGTGAAGTCATTTAGACCAAGGATTTCAATTCAGGAGCTAAACCCGATTGTGAATTACGTAAGGAATGGGGGCAAGAAGATTAAAATTGGGTATAGCTATCTTTTACAGGGTGTGGGAGACGATATAGGACAAACGGAATCTGCTTGGGCGCAAAGGATTGGGGATCCAGATATAGATATTGATTATGCTCTTGCACTGAACAAAAAAATACTAAGAGCAACAAATTTAAAAGCACAGCATTATAAGATGATGTTTAATTTGTACTATACCCCTGCCAAGCTGTTTAAATGGGGTAAAAGAGAAAATGATAGATGCCCTAGGTGCGATCAAGGCCCCGCAGATTTATCTCATATGTTTTGCACCTGTCAAAATCTTACGCCAGTTTTGATGGAAATTGAAAGGTTTTTATCTGGGCTGCTAGAGCATCAGATTTCTCTATCCCCCACTGCTGTATTGATCGGCAGGGATGAAAATCTTAAACTTGAACAAGAGGCTGAAGCATTTATCTTCCTATCCATGGCTGTTTTTAGAATTCTAATTGCGGCGGCCTGGAAAGACTCTGCAGCCCCCACCTTTCAGATGTGGTTAACTAGGCTGCTGGGAATTCATAATATAGAGGAATGCCTATACAGCTTTAAAGGAAAGAGGTCGAAAGACTTTGGTGAGAAGATTTGGGCTCCTCTTGGAAATTGTAGAGAAAGCAGATAAATAACAGTAAGCAGATCTAGAGCCATTGTTGATTGATTCTCCTACATAATACTGTGTGTAATGAAGCTGGTCTTATGCTATGTATTAATTAATTGTGAAGATTCTGAAGATTTATATGATGTATATTGTTTATATAGTAATTCCAATGTCTGATTTTATTCTGTTGATCTATGTACTTTTTTCTTTTTTTGATACTCAGACCCATCTCAATAAAAAAAAAAAAAAAATGAAATTGGTATTTGTAAATACTGCCTTAATCAAGACATTTAGCCAGAGAAAATTAATGATAGTGAGTGCTGATCACTCTAGTGCATGAAGTAAAATATATTAGGGCTGGGCAATAAATTCTGCTCCACCAGGGATTTTAATTAACTTTGCCCACTCCGTGTTACACTTGTAAAGCAGAGTTCTGACAAAACGCATTGTAACGCTGTTTGGCCATTTTGTTTTCATGCAAGGTTAGTAAATGGTAATTTTGCAAGCACGAGCAGCAATTGGCGTCTCCTAGTGTGGTTTTAGGGCGCAAGAATGGCATCTGGCAAGGTTTTCTCAATGCGGGCGGTGGTGACTGTTCGCGGTGAGAAAGCTGCTGCATGAGTAGAAAATCTGCTCGAGTCACATCAAAGAAGCAGCACCCTCTGACACATCATGTGGTTCCATTCACAGAATAAATCCCCGCACTAAACATCAACATGAACAGTGTGATGTTCCGATTCCGCCCGTTCATGGAACTCTGCCGAATATCGCAGAGTTTTTATGTAGCATCGCAGAATTCCACGAGTTACGCCCACCACTAATATAAATGTGTGATGTTTTGTTTGGAACAGTTATCTTTTCTGGTGATTGCAGGAGCTTGGGTTGGCCTCAATGGGGCAGATAGATCCTGCAAACTTTGCAGGGAAACAGAGACGACAGTCAACTAAATTATCATTGAATGCTCCTCCAGAAGCAATTATAAAGACAAATTATCAGTCCTACTACAGGAAAGCTCTGGCTCTACATCCAGAGAAAATTGGAAACTATGCTCCTAGACCTCATAGGGATTGTGTGAAAGTAGTCAGATTTTTATCTAATGCCCTGCATGCATGCAGTAGTGTTGAAGAAAGCAATCACATTAAATGAAATGATGGGGCATGGTTATCAAATGAAAAATATTATAGTATGAGGCAGCTGACTATGTTGGATGTTGTTTATACTTAGTGGAAAAGATGCTGCAGATCAATATAATTTTAAAGCAATGTGAAAATAAATTGTGTTAGAACATGGAATGTTGGGAGCTCCGTTGAAGACAATGGAGTGCTCCCTGCTTGTACGGGCCGGTAAAGGCCTGCAGAGCAACCTTCCAATGTTTTACAAATGTCCCACGGAGCTCGAGGGGATTTAAATTGTTAATTATACTGTAGAATGGATTTTCCAGCCTTGCGAGTACATAACGTTTGTATGTTCTTTTAAAATGTTTTCAAACAACAAATAAATAATAGAAAGGCATGCAGGCCCGTATGGTCAACGAAAAAAATGTTACATTTCAAGCCATAGTATCTTCAGTACAGCTTACCAAAATAACTTGCTGCCAGAAGGTATTATAAAGATCTGGCAAGGGTTGCTAGCTATCATCTACTGTCTATCAACAGTCAACAGTGATATTTCGATCTGCAGCTCCTTGACCAATCCTTAGACCATGAGATTTAGCCTATGCTGTCTCACCTGTTTGCAGTTTGAACAATAACATTTTATGCAAGGCAAAGTGGCAACTGCCCTACTTCATCACTCTCTCTACCTCGTCTTCTTTCTACTTCCCGAGCACAATACCATTGTCTTTACCTCTCTGTCCTGCTCTTGTCTCCCATTTCTCTTATTCAGCATTGTCAAAGGTTGCCGTCTCGCCAGAGGCATATACACATAGAAAAGGTGAAGTACGGCAGTAGAAAATAATTAGGCCGAAAATTATCAGATTTAACATGATGTAAATTATCAGAACAATGTTTTGAATTTCACTGTTTCAGTGAGAATGCCTGTTGTGAAGGGGGTGGGTTTATTTGTGATTATTAATATGAGTGAGAGAGAGAGTGAGAGAAAGAGAAAGAGTCTCTGAGAGAAAGTCTGTGTCTTTTATGCACTAGACCTGTAAACATCCACCAAGACCTTCTTTCCATGTCTTTGGTATAATGAGAGGGACAGCATGGTTAGCCACAGAATTTCACATGAAATTTTGTCGCAGGACTAAATAAATCTAAGAACAAAAAGAAATAGCTTAATCAATGCTCGTTCATGCTTTGTTTTTGAACTATCACACACCTATAATATTAGTAAGGACCTCATTACAAGTCCCATGCCAATCCCTAGGTGGCACAAAACAGAATCTTCTGGCTCCATCAGAATTAGATGGTAAGTCCACAGTCCTGATGTTTCTCACCCAGATTCTTCACTGCTAAAAGTGGCCCGGTAGTTGTTCATTTCACAAATGTCCAGCTCCTAATAGGGCTAATTATCCCTTTCCCTCAAGAATTGTGAATATCTGCCATATCAGTAACAAGGTGTGGGCGCCCCGCACTTTTTTCCTGCCGGATAGTAAATGGGTCCCTAAAGGACGATCATGGTGTGATGCACTTTGCAGTTATAAGAAGACACCAACTCGGCAGTACTACTTCATGCTGTTTATTTCTGTCAGAGATAGAGAGGCTCCACACCTCAATCCAGGCGCAGCCAACAGTAGTAACTGTCATCTGGCTCCTCCACTCCTTGGAATTTTTACATGTCATAAACTAAATGTAAAGATGTCACAGTAGTCCCAGCCTCGCTGAGACTACCCAAGTACAGAATGACACATCCTCTCTTACAGCATGAATAAAGAATACATTACACAAGTACAATGTACGGGGTACCTAGCAACTAAACACATACTAAAGCCACTTGGGGATAATTAAGACAAGGTAAACAACCTTTACATCATGGTCATTAGACCATGATGCCTTTACAACGCAGTTGTTACAACGACTGCGTAGTTACAACGCGTTGCCATTACTACACAAGTCATTACATCGACTTGCAGTAGATGACGCTCTAACATAAGGAGTAATGTAATTTATTATTCCAACACCTTCCCTACTGTTGCATAGGCTGGAGTTGGAATAGTAAATTATACATACCTCATATTAGAGCGCCATCTACTGCAAGTCAATGTAATACCTTGCGTAATAATGGCATTGCATTGTAACAACACGGTTGTTGTAACGACCGCGTTGTTACAGAACGCGATGTAATTGCATGCGTTGTAGCATGCTGGCTGTGCACCAAACATCTTTACTTAAATCCTTCTTTTAAGGCAAGGATGTGATGTAGCCGAAAATTAATTTTCATTTGATGGGGTGCATTATAATCACACGTGTAAAGTACACCGCATATCATACCTTGTCCTGTTAACATAAGGTGTTGGGATCTCGAAATGTATTACATAAAACGTGGTTTATCTAGGTTATGAGTAGTAAACGTGAAGAGTTAATGTGAAAGCCAAATGTAACTACCAGAAAGCAATGACGTGAAGAATTTGTGTTGTGCAACTGACAACCATTTATTATTAAATGTGTATATTAATCATGGCATTTTATAAGTAGGTAGGAATATTAATTGAACGTGCCTTATTACCTGTAATATTGGAACTTTGCAAGAAGGGAAAGCAACTCACTTCTTCTCTACCTTTAGTAAGAGAGCATCGCATCTCAGAACGAGCTCTGTCCCGATAACATTATGCTATCCTATCCATCGATGGTGGAAAGACTTCTTAGAAAGACTTCACATTCTGACACCTTCCTTTCTCTTTCCCTGAAAAGTGTTTAAGTATAAATCCCATATTAGAGCTAGTAGAGGGATAGAGTGATGCTTTATATTCATCAACTCTCAATGATGGAAATTTGGACTCATGCTTTTTGATCCTCTGCATCCTATTTCTTGAATTAATTGTCTTGTGCATGTTGCAGCAACTCAACTTCATTTGCAGATTTGGCTTTATGGTGATTCCAATGTAAGTCTACACTCTCTCCTTGAGGTGTCTTTATGTCTGTTTTTTTTTTTGGCTTAGCAATAAATTAACTAACCGTACGTAGTGGTCTGTGATTGCTATGTGTCCAGAAAAATTCCTATTAAGTTGATTGACTTATACATACAGCGTGATGGTTTGATAAACAATTTATTCTCAGACCCCAGACAGCATTAACAACATACATAATAACCAAATAAGCAGGAGCTTTTCTTGGTCTGATTTCTCGTCCTGCTTGATTTGGTGTTTTCTGGGAGACAACAACTTTCATTTACCTTATTCTTCTTGTTAGTTTGTGGTTTATCAAACCCCTTATCGTCCATAAGTAACCACAGCATGCTTCCATCTTCAATATCCTTAGGCCCATTTCACCACTGCCTTTCCTCTGATACAAGGCCACTCTTCTTAATTTCCAGGTTTGGCCATTGTCCAACGTGCCCCAGTTACCTCCAACCATATGTATTCGATATGGACCTCTCCCTTTCTTACTCCTCCCGACTTGACTTTCACCCAAAGCCCCACCTGAGTGAACTTCCCTTGACTCCGTACTCTGCCAGGACTCATTTCTCCCTCTGCACATTTCTCATGCATCCAAGATGGAACCATTGGGGGACTGTTCCGTAAGGGAAGAAAACTTGAGTGGACTGAATTTCAACAGGAAGCGTTCATAGTGATTAAGGACAATATAGCCCACACAGAGGTCCTTGTACCATTTCAATCAGATGTGAATACCATGTTGTCTGTCGATGCCAGTCCAGTGGGTACTGGTGCAGTGTTGACACAGGTGCATGGCAAGGTGGAGAAAAAGGTGGTGTTTGCCTCGCGTTCTTTGACTGAAACTGAAAGGAAATACTTGGTCATAGAGCATGAGGCATTGAGGGCAGCTTGTGCACTAAATATTTTCGGGTATATTTAAGTCACCATACATAACAGATATAATTGCAGCAGGCTAACGGCGCTCCCTTCACAGGCTCCATAATTTCTCCAGAGTCAATTGGCTAAGCCCCGGAGTCCTGGGATTGTGTAGGGGTTGCTACACCTTCGTTCTCCATTGGTCGGCTTGCCACAACTGCCACCTAATAATATTTTCATAGTCCTCTTGAATCGTGCCTAGCTATTATTCTCACTTCCAAAATACTCCAGCCTGAAAGCAATTTCATCCAAAGGTCTAAGGCATGTAGGGTTCACTAATGATAAATATGGGAATGAAGCAACTTAACCCCTTCGCCGCGGGGCTAATTCCCCTACGGCGCGGGGGTAGGGAGGCCGCACACAGCGCTGCGGTGCTGATGACGAGCCCAGGCTCGTCATGCAGCACGGTGCTCGTGTACTGGTGATGAGCCTGGGTTCGTCATGAGCCCGCCTGCGCAATGTAACGCTCAGCACAGCGGGGGAATTATCCCCGCTTGTGAGCGTTCCACGGCTCATGACGAGCCCAGGCTCGTCACCAGCACACGAGCCCAGGCTCGTCACCAGCACACGAGCACCGTGCTGCATGATGAGCCTGTACAAAGTAGGGGTGGTCCGAGTTGCAATGTGACTCATGTACAATATTCAGTCTGTATCGTATCAAACTCACCACAAAAGCATTTATCATAAATTAACTCACATTTGTCAAAAGGAATCAAAAGGAGAAAGATTTCTATGCATTTATTTCTGCATAGTCAGTGTTCACGCAATATTAACATTTGCGTGCATTAGTCAGCTTAGTTGTATCCAATGTTTCAAAATACACATAGAAGTACTTGAATGCAATTATTAAATCATTACATTTCAGAGTGCTCTCAGTGGGAAGGGGAGGGAACGTGTGAAGGTTGTGAGGGACCGGGTAAAGGTGGTGTGACTTTTTAAAAACATCACGTTGAAATAAAAACACGCCTTTACAATCAAAGTGTACAAGGTTCCAAAAATGCATCACACATAGGTCAAATTAATATATTTCTTTGTGTCCTATGGTGTGCTTGAGGTGGCGTAGTCTACGTTTCCACCCCCGAAGTACGCTAGAAGGGTAATTGTTGCCTCATGTTGGGGTCTTCATCAGGACAGTGAGAAGGGAGAGCATCAAAGGACGGTTGAAAACTTTACCATCTTGGGGTGGGCCTGAGCTGGCTCCGTTGTATTTTGAGGACTGGTCCTTACTGGAGTCTATGACTCATATCCGGGATTGATCCTGGTGTTTCCAAATGTTCGGCACGTAGAGCGCCGTGGCAGCCGTCAGTCCTCTCACTTTACAGACAGCATGATGAGCCTGGGCTCGTCATCAGCACAGAAGAGGTTAAGTATTCTTGTTTTCAGATATCATCTTAGCAGTGCTCGCAAAAGCTGAAGCTAAGGTGCTAAAAGAAGGCAATACATTTGTAGCAAAAAGAGAACTAACAGAAGTAGGAAACACAATTAAAACCTTTGTGATGTACCATGTGGAGTTGGGCCCTAGGCAAGTTTTACTAAATGAACAAGGAATACCAATGGACGACACGTAGAAAAGTGTAAGGATGGATCTCTAAAAGTAACTGTCCCATTCCACAACCCAGAAGATTATAAGAGCAACAGTGGCTATTGTTATGAGGCACTGTCTCAGATTCCCCCGCTTCTTTCCTGTAGCACCCCACAGGCCTTCCCTGGCCTGTAAGGCTCATCACCAAAGCACCTGTCTCTGGATCAACTGCTATGGCCTCAGCTACATCAGGGTGGGTGCTTCTGCCATGTTGTGTCCGCTCTCCAGTAGCCACTGCCACAATCGTCTCACTGATGCTCTTTGTACTCCTTATGAAGGGCTGCAGACCACTTCCCGCCATGGAGTGGTTTTCTGGAGCTGCTGCTATTCTTTTCAGCTGCATCTAAGGATATGGTCACAGGTCTGTTACAGCTCCCCCAATACGGCCACCCACCATTTGAGTGCCCCGTCAAGGCTGTGTGCTATTCCTTCTGGTCTCTATAGTTATATCAGTGCCACTTCCTGATGGCACACTTTTCTTACAAGTGTAAAATGGATGATTAAGTGGATAACTGGGGATTTCATTGGAAGGTTCCGGAACCGCGCAGCAATGTGGTGATCTTGGTCCACGGCAGGTCTCATCCAAATGCAAGGCACTCTTAGTCCCAAAGGTCACTATGCACAGCAAGATCTCTCTACTAGTTCAAATTGCTAAGCAAATGAATTATATTCTTGGGTACAAATCTGAAGACACAACTCAGTGACATGATGAAAGATAATGTACATGCCACATATAGCAGAAGGCAGGACAGACAGAACAGGTTACAAATATCTCTGCTGTGAAAATCAGACATTGTTAAAAGGACAATAATTTAGAAAGTGAATGATGTTTTTGCTTTGCTTCCACTCAAAAAACATAAATATCATGTCCTAAATATAATTTACAAATATATGTTCACATTGGAGTTAATACTAGGAATCTACATTAAATTGGACAATATGTTAAACACTATTTAGAGCACAATATGTATGTTGTGGTATTTTATGAACAATATTCTGATACACACCCTGCTCAACATTGCCTTTGTCCAGACTGTGTGCCTCTGACCCACAGTACCCTCTGGACATGGGGTATGACCTTGGCTATACACTGTTCCCACTTCCCAAAACATGCCAGGCACAGGGTGGGACATTTACATACACAGAGTGGCTTCTCCCTCTGTCCCCAGAACCCACTCACCATAGCCATTATTGGTGTCTAGTATACATTAATAATAGAATTTGGACTTCAGCCACAGGCCCAGCCTACCTTTCATGGTCACTGAGCATACTGTATGTAGTGTGGATTTTGGCAAGCCTTGTGCTTTCTACCCCTGGATGCTAGAACACAAAGGGCATGGAACTCAGCTGTGCTTAGAGGGGTTTAGTTACTGAGTGCAGTCTTTATTCTATCTACCCAGGCCCTATATACAGGATGAGTGTTTTTAGCCACACACTGACTATCATACCCCGACTAGCAAGGTCTTCTTGGTATTTACTGTGGCTTGGCCAAGCTGACTTTGGGTGCACAGTGTAGTTTTCAGCTATCATCTGCACCCGCTATTCTTAACTTTGGGACTTCTGCCCATGACCTGCAGTCACAAATCTCTAATGTCACTGGGAGATCCCTAGTCTCCCACACCTATCAAGAGGCCAGGAGCTTCCTGATCACATTGAAAGGTTAGAGTGACTGTCAGTGTACCTGGTTCTCCTTAATCTTCACAGTCAAGAATAGGAGGAAGATCAACTGCCCCAGTCCTCCAGCTGGGGAAGCAGTGGAAAGAAGTGGGGTTGCATGAACAATGCTCCCAGGCCCTCGTCAACAGCTAGGAGCTAGCCAGGGGCATAGAGGAGAGGGAGATATGGCAGCACAGTTTTCTCTCCCCACCCCAGGTTAGTTTCAGGATGAGTGGCTTACTGGTCTGGACCTGGCGAGCACGACGGTCAAATTCTTCAAATCTGCTTGTCGTTCAATCATGCCAAGTAGGGAGAAGCTGGCAGTGGTTATTGAACATTGGTGCCATTTTGTCAAAAGTCTTTACATCTATAGAGAACGAACTATGTGACAAGAGAACCACAATTTCCATGAAACATTGAACTCTCAAATTATTTGGAGATGGAAGCAGCCGTCTTAGATTATTTGTTATAACATTCCTTGTGTTCCACAGCATCCTTGCAACATAATTATGCAATAAGGTGGTTGCAGCCTGGTCTTCGAGATTGCATTTGTGTGATTTTCTGTTTGGGGAACTAGCCTCAAAAGACTGCTAAAGGACAGTTTTGAATTCAGATTAGTTTTCAGAAATCAACTCTTGTCAAGAGAAGGAAAAACTAAATTTGAACTCTTCCGACTATTTAATTATTAGTTCAGACATTTTGAGAGATTTATTTTGCATGAACTTTGGGATTTTCCTGAGAAGTAAAAGGAACAATTATCTTACCAAGAACTTTGATTACTCATGGTATTTACAAGATAGATAGATATGATAATGTGCAAAGTACAATAGGTGTTTATCAAATGGTATCCATATTTGTGTTGCCAGTACTAAGAACCACCGATTATTAATGACTGTTAATTGCCTTACAGATGTACACACAGAACAGTTGATAACTGTCATCTCCAGAAAGTGCACATTAAGGCAGCAGAAGATAGTTTTCTTATAAATAGAGGAGGGTAATTTAATATTAAGGTCATACTGAAGCTTGTGATGATTCAATTTCAGAAGTATAAGCCTCGATAGAAGAACAAGAGAGTGGGTTACACTGAGAGATTCTTGAGCTATATCATCCCCACTGTCGGGATAGGTGATGTGCTCTAAACAAACGATTACGAAAGACAACCATTTGCCTTCACATATCCATCTTGACCTACAGACATACTGTCCAGTAAGTCAGATGTGATAGCCAGTGTTGTGTTTTCTCTCTTATCACATTTCCCTTTCCCCTTTTTCCCTATTGGCCTAACACTACTGTGTGCAGTTGGATGTGGTGAGGGGTGGAAGTGTGTATCACTAATGCTAGATTCTGAGAACTGGGAAGTCCTTTCTGACAGCAAGGCCGTGGAAGAGGCCCTTATCATCCTCCGATTCCGGTAGGGAAGGGAGGAAAAGGAGTGTGTGCATTGATTTTAACACCCCTCTACCACTATTTAGTGCCTACAGAAGACGAGAGGGGAAGGGGATCTCTATCTTTGATGATTGTTGTCTCCAATCCTTTGAGCCTACCTGAGTGGATTAGTGAGTTTGGCCATAATCATCTGTCATTATTTAAACTCATACTTTAGACTTCATGGCTCATGAGTCCAATTTTGATTGCACCAAGCTACAAGTGTAGACAAAATGTTCATATTTTCCACTTTCAGATTCACAAAATATCCAATAGGAGATCAAATTGTGCCTCAGTCAATCTGATTTGATTTTTCTTATCTTTCCAATTCTGAGCTGGTTCATGAACCACGATTCAAATATATCATTGTATTATTCTTACATTTATTTTTGAAAAAAAGTAGAAAACAAATACATCTATTGGCTAAACTGTCTCTGTGCCCAATTTAACATGCCTAAATTATTACCATTCAGAAAAAGGTTTATGTAAACTTTAATGAAATGAAATACCAGCATTTGTAAAGCGCACTGCTACCTCGGGATAGATGTCCCGGCGCTGGGGGCCGTCGGGAAGATTAAGCAAGCTATTGCCCAGAGTCACGTGACGCTGGGCTAACCTGCCACCAGTGATCAAACCGTGAACCCCGTAGTCCGGAGTCAAGCACCTTGGCCGCTGAGTCACACCTCTTCCACTAGTTGTTTCAATCATAACTAAAGCTCCCAGTTTTCAAGTTTACTGATGTTTACAGTTAAATACAGACAGAAAACCATCTATTTCTCTGTCATTACTTTTAAATATGAAGAAAATACTAAAATATATCTTCTTTTAAGTGATGTTTGATGCTGTCAATCATGTATGCAAGGCTGGTAGCTGTGTAATCAAATACGAAAGGACACGTTTTCCTAATGAAGCTTTAAGCAGTTGCAGATGCGCCGTGTGGGTTGTACTAAGATGTTGAGGTCATATGAGTGTAGTGCACATGACTGATGCATCACATATACCTTTTTATAGCACTAAAACTCAGGAGGCATCCAATTGCAATTCTATATTGATTGGTTAAAGAGAGGAGGAATACACTAGTCTTAGGTTAATCTTTTCACAAATCACAAAAGGATGAATACAGATAAAAAGAACAAACTAAAAATAAAATGACAGACATAAATGCCGGAAAAATAAATACCATCGTTATTGCTATTTCTGTAGTGCTTGCGCGTGTGGTGTATGAGTGGGGAATTACATTGAATTATTAACATTCCCATTTCGAATCTACTCTAATACCGCGCATTCTCAACATGTGATACCTACTCAAATAGCTGTGTCTCATTTGTAAAGTCAAATAAACTCTTCTTTTTGGGGGGTATCACAGAAGAAATTGAAATGGCCGGAAATGAAGGTGAGAGGGACTGTGACGATTAATATGGTTATGTAATTTCTACAGGATTTACACACCTGCTAGAGGCTACATGTCAAACTCTAAGGAACCCCACCCAGTCCCCCGCAAATCTTCATACATATATTTGCATAACGCCTGAAGATTACTTTTTAATTTAAAATCTGCAAACCATCTAGTAGAAAATGGAGTGATGAAAAATGTAACAAGACATGAAAATGGGCTGAAACATCAATAAAAAAGCTAAACTCGCCAAAACATCAACAAAAAAGCTAAGCTTGCCAACAAAAAAAAATAAGAAACATTGAAGCACAAGTTTTAAAAAATGGCAACAATGAAGGAAGATGTCCAAAAGAAATCTGTGATATGCAAAAAAAGAACACGTCGCCAATTTTAACTTTCTGTACACAAGTGGACTTGCTTAAGTCAGGGTTTTGGAAGATGAAACGCCTTTCTCACAGTAACTGAATCAGCAGTGAAGTACCAAGGTGACTCGGCAGAAACAACAAACTTGGAGAGAACGAGAATGCGGCGGCTGCTCGCACCTTGAAAGGGCGTGTTTCGTTCCGTAGAGTCTGTCCATGTTTCAGGAAATGAAAGCAGGGCGTGTGTCACGTCAACAGTGTTTTGGAATCCAGTAAGTGGGGCATCAATGTGGCAGTTTACACACACTTGACTTTGACTGCAGCGCGAGCCATGCAAGAGGTAACCGGAAATGAGAGCGTTGTCATCGATGGAAATTGACCAACATGTCAGCAGACAGGCTCTCCTGCTTCCGAATTCAGCTTATTTGATCAACCCAATGGTCAGGGCCGTGACTGGCCATAGCGGGCATCGGTCGTTTACCCAGAAGACCAAGAGGGTGGGGCTGGTTATGAAGCAGTGGGGGTTGGTTTTGTTACTGAGGGACGGTTTTGCAGCAGTGCTGCCATATCGGCCCATAGTACCAAAAGCAGAAAACAGGCGTTTCCAGCCTCCTGGGGCAGGCAGTGTTTTCCCAAAGGACTGCCAGCCATCCCCCCCTCCACCCCCACCTTACTCTCCCCAGGACTGGTCCGAGAAAATTGCCAGGGCTGCCTTCGGTTCACAGTCTGGCCCAGTCAATTGCAATACAGTTAATATACCTTTAAAGTTAACCCTCTTACTCATTCCATACTAACAAATCACATATATTGCACCAAGAGGGGTTTGGGGGCAGCCGAGCCGCGAGGTCTGCCCCCCGGGCTGTTTTGGGAGCGTAAGGGAGCGAGCCATGGGCGTGGCCATTTTGCCGTTTTGGGCTGCTTTTGGGTATAGCCCAAAGGCAGCCCAAATTACAATTTACAAGTCCAACGATAAGAGGGGCTGCCCGCGTCACCCAGCCACCATTTTAGGTATTGAAACCTGGTGGCTGGGAGCGGAGCGAGAGGTTTTTGTCCCACCCGCCCTCCCTGGTTTTATGGTTTTTAGGGGTGTTTTTTCTAGGGGGTTTTCCCCCCCATTTTTAGGGGAAAGAGAAGGATTGTATGAAGGCCGTGGCATTGGGACAGGTTCTCAGGGTAAGGTTAAGTTGTTCTGTTGTCGCTGGAAGCAGGTGCAGGCGGAGTTTGGTTGGAATGTTGGCCAAGTTTGGCTGGAGGTCGGTACTTTGGTGTTAAGTTTGGGGACTTGGGGACCGGGAGCGGGGAAAAGGGTAAACAGTTGGGGGTTACATTAGAGGGTAGTTTGGTTACAGTTGCAATAGGACAAATAGGAATGTAGGTATTCTGAGGCATTGGATTTAAGACGTAGGGGAGAAATTTGGTTATTCCTGGGTTATAATGCTGTTTATATATTGTTATGTTGCGGGGTGGAGGGATATTATCATGCGGGATCGTAGGGGTGGAGGGAGAAAGATAAAAAGGGGGTCAGGTAACTCGATGTTTAGAGAGGTCCTAGTTTTGTAAGGCGGTTAGCCAGTTGGTAAAAAATGTGATGTGCACCTGTTTCAATAAAGCGGCCTTTTACACACACAAAATGGTAGTCGGCCAGTGCTTGCCTCCCTCTCTCCCTCCCAATGCTTGCCAATCTTACACTGGTGCTAAGACCGCTACTGGCACGCACTACATGCGGCGCAAGAATCCGTTCTGGTGATCTGCAGATGAACTGCTGAATCCTTGGCCCCTTTTGGAATTCGCATCATTACCCAGATTGTAAATACATGGAACTGTTCAGCGGCCCCAAACATGACGGATGCATCTTTATGCTCACAAAACGGATGCAAGGAACAGTGAAATACTATAAACAGCTCCACTTTTTCTCAAAAATCATATGACCAACTTAAACTGATGGTTTCATTCTACACATGGCTACCTGATGAAGGCCTAACGTCGAAAAGCGCGTAGGATATAATACATTTTTCCAGCCATGGCAAATATGAATGCCTTTGATCATTGAGACTATGTTAAGACTTCAACCCATGATAATAAGTTTTTGGATATTTTATACCAAGAAAGGAACGAACGCTTTATCACTAGAAGGTCCTAAAAAAACCTGAATGAACAATATCAACCTGAGGTCTTTCCTACAAAAAATACATTGAAGAAAACAAGTTTTACATTGGATGGTTCATGTCTCGCATTAAAACTATATACAATTCTTGTATGATATCTTGAAAAAAATTGTGAAAAGATAGGCACAGAGTGAACGAGGGAGTATGTCTGAACGCTTAGATTAGGAATGATAGATAAATCATGTGGCTTCCAGATGAGTAATCCATTGTACTTGAATATATATGAATTGTTTTTCTAAAAATGTAAAAAATATTCTTCTCTAATTGCAATGAAAAAGATACAATGATATATTGTTGTACAAATATAATATATTTTTTTGATAATCAACAATTATGTGGTTGGTTTCATATTGATATTAAGAGTTAGAAGGTCCACTTTTGAAATGTATTTCCTAATTGTTTTCACACACATATGTCTTGAACCCTGATTTAGGAAATATTGTCAGGGGTACCCATATCTTTGCAAACACGCTAACAATTTTTGTACCAACCTTTGACATGCAGTCATACATGACCGACTGTTAATGAATCTTGAATACATGTAGGCGACTTGGTACAAATGCCATTTATACCCAGGTGCTTGCTACAAATGTCATTGCTGTCTAGCCCACCACCAATGCAGTTTTCTTGATCTGGGCCCTAGACAATAAAAGCCAAAGCCAATTGGTCTGGCGTTGTCCACCAGCCTTCTGGCAATTCTTGTTTTGTCATGGTTTTAGCAAACCTTTATTGTTTGTGAAGCTGTAGGGTGTTTGTGAATCCAAAAAATACATTGGGGCAGATTCACTAAGTGCCAGATGTACGACCTGCCAAATAGTGCCTCGCAAATTGTGTAGTATTCGCAACTCGTAATTTGTGAGGCGCTATTTGGCATGTACAACAGTGTGTTTAACACTTTGCGATTCCTAATTGGGTCACAAATTGCAAGGCTCATGAATATTAATGAGCCTCTCGCAATTTGCAAGGAATGACAGGCCCTCCCAGGGATGGTGGCTTACTGGGCTCAGCAGACCATCATGTCTGGGACTGCTTTTAAATAAAGCAGCTTTTTTTATTTTTAAATTCTGCCCATTTAACCTTAAAGGAAAACAGAATGCATTTTTTTAAGGGCAGGCAGTGGTCCCTGGGACAAGGAAAGAAAAAAGAAAGCATGCAGGAAAGAATTAAATAAATATAGAAAATGTTACACATGCTTCAAGTTAAACCCGGTATAGGCTAATTTTCTTCCTAGACAAAGTTTATTTGAGAACCATTGGTGAAATGGAGTTCAGAATAAATGTGTTCTGAAGAATTGTTCACTTAATGATTCTCATATATAGTAATATTTTGAAGCTTTTGTTTATGTACTGCATGCATATTAGAAAGAGCATAACAATGCAGAATAGTTTCAAATGGAAGGAATCTGTTTGGCTATGAAATTCCAGTAGTCAGATAAACAGAGGATAACCAAAAGGAATTTACAACAGCATTAGCAGGAGACAGGAACTAAAAAAGTGAACACTTCTAGTTGAAAAGTCACCTCAGACCAGGCAACACTAAATTAATTATACATTACAAACAGAACAATGGCACTGAAGGGAGCTGCCTTGTGTGCAGATGTGCTCATTGTGAAAAAGCAAAATGCAGTCAAAGTGAAGTTAAATAGTGTCTGAAGTAGGTGGACCCATTGCACCATGCGTATGCTTTAGCGTGTGGAAGCTAAATGTGAATGGCACAACAACAGACCAATGGATGAAAAGAGGTGGCTGAAAGACCCTTTAAGTAAATATATTATTGATATAATGTTAGTAAAATCAAAAGGTCTTGGCTAGAGCGAGACCTAAAAATAGTTCACACAGAGAGGGGTTCTTCAAAGTGCAGTTCTCACTTATCTAAAGGACTTCTAAAGAGACCTTGGAGTAGATTATACTATTGTCTATTCCTACCATTTTTCAGTGGGAGGTATGAAAATAAGGAAAAAAAACAGTTAAAGTTAGCTTTATACATGTTATCATTGCAGACTAGACACGCATTGACCACTGACTATGAGACTTATTCTTTTAGGTCTGGTTTGATAGAGCAGCTGTCCACCAGATCTATTGCTATCATTTCTTTAAAATATGCATAGGGTAAGCTTTGGCTCCAACAAGAGAATTATTTCTCTCTCATTTCAGGCTACTGGCATTTAGATGTATAATTCTACCTTCTAGAACTTTTGCTATTTTCTTATTTATACATGATTACATACTACGACTAGTGAACTAGCTAAAGGAGTCTCTGGTATTCTTTAACCGAGTAAAAGGGAGGTAGTTATTGTTGGAAATTATTTACGCTCTAGAAGGGAATCAGATGAAAATAGTTCCTCGTTGATTTCCTGTTAGCATTTTTAATTGTGAGCCTTGCTTGGATCCCTTTTTTGAGTTTCTCAATTACTTCCACAGCCAAGAATCAGTATCCCTGTTTTCGGTTTATCGAAAGAGGGCCGAGCTATATTACCAATGGCTCAATTGGCACATGCGTGCCTAAGTAAGAAGTGAATAGCGAGTGCCAGATTAAGAAAAGGCGGCCCTGGTACATACACTCTTTTACACCGTTTTTGTATCTTGCATTATATGTATTAGAGAAAAAAATGTTTTTACTAGTTCACATTACATAACGATTTTACACCAAGACAACAACGAGGGAAAATTACTGTGAACTGATTGCAAATAAAAATATCAATAGTTTGTAAGGGCAGATTACATAAATTTCCCTGGTGCCGGACAACACTGAACCTGTGCCAGGTAATGTTACTCCAAAAGAGTGACATTTTGCACCAGTGTGGTGGTGCAAATGGAAGAAAGTCACTGGTGGCAGTTGCCCAGACCAGTGAAATTGGTGTCACTTGAACACTGTTACTTAGAAATCATATTTTGTATGCAACAAAGAAAATTTAATTAATTTTCTTTTTTAAATTGGAGCAAAGTGATTTATAATATACATGCTGTTTTCCTTATAGAAAATATAGTATAGTGGCTTTCTCTAAAACCTTGCTTCAACTTTTTAAAGGTGGTGACAACTGTATTTCTTCTATTCCATACTACATAAACAAATTCAATTTTTGTTGTCTGCACAAAAACATTCATGTAATGTGAAATGGAACCCCGCCCACCCCTGTTTGGTGTATTCCCTGTTATGCAAGCAGTAATACTACCCCAAAAAACATTACACCTAAACCGGTCCTCCCAATCACAGTCTAAATGATATGAGGGGTCGGCCTATACAAGGCAGAATGCAGAACACACCATTTACAGAAAACAGTGTCTCTTTTCTTTGTTAATGGTACATATACCTCCTGTCTCCCAGAAATTGTCACTCCTCCCTACATACCGATCTGCTTCTCTTCTACCTCAGGCAGAGAAGGTACAGTGTTGAAAAGGTAAGACAATGATTTTGCTCTTACCATTTTGTGATTAGGCGTTTCACTAAAGCAAGTGTATATGTGTGCAATAGACGTGTCAATGTGCTGAGCTGGGGTGCAGTGAAACGAGTTGCAGGTGATCCGGTTACTAGTTGCTTTACACTTCAAAGAATTGGATGTGTGTGTCCCTCTGCAGCATGAGAACAGAGATGAGACTGTGCACCGGGGGTTATAAAGGAACAAATCAAGCAAGAATAGATTGTGTTACTATAGAAACCCCTCAAAACAGGAAATCACTGCTTGCAGCAGGGTTGGTGTGAGAAATTGGATCACTGGTTGACTGGGGTTGTGAGACCTGGTCCAGCAACAACCGCAATCTTTTTCAGGTTAAAGCTCAAGCAAATCCGAAATTAACCTGTGCTAAACCCACTGGTAGCTTGGCACAGATCAGGCAGGTTGACCGTAGAGGCTATCTGTAAAGTATTTGTGCAACAATTCAAACAGTAAAACTGTGAAAACACCAAAAAATAAATTCCCACACCAGGTTAGAACAATGTAGGTTAAGTTAATAAGTAAAACAAGACCAAAACTGCAAAACCCAAATCCGGAGAACCAAAGTTATGAATTTTTAACGAAATAAAGTGTGAAATAGAGCATAAAAGCATAAAGCGCTAGCCACTGCTATCTGATCGCGATTGACCAGGTCAAAGTCAAAAGTTCAGGCCGACCACAATGGCACGCAGGTCGGATACAACACCAGATTAGCCCTGCTAATGGTTTACCTTCAAGTTTTGTGGCAAGTATCCGTTTGTGTTGGAGAGGGTCGGGGGAGCAAGGAGGGGGTTGTGGGCGGATACCAGCCTTGTGTGGAGAGCAAGCCAGGCATTGCAGACGGGCAGGCTTGTGCTTCACGTTGGCGGTCCTCTGTGGGTGATTGATGCTTGCTGTTCAAAGAGATGGGCCGGAGGCAGCTTCTGCTGATTTTTGCGTGAGCAGTGCAAAAAGGCCCAATAACGGTCTCACAGACCCCAAAAATTTGAATTATGAACCGGTGAGCCACACCAAAGGTCCACAACCTGAAAGGCGGCACTAGGGTGACAGGAACTCGCTGCAGCTGGGTCCAGGAGCTGGTTGTGGAGAGTGTAATAACCTTGAGGCTCCGAGCATGAGGCCAACAGACTAGTCGCTAGTCACTCTGGGGTCCTGGGTTTAAGATGAAGCTGCAGGTCCAGTTTTTTTCCCCAGGTAGCAGTCCAACAGAGTGGCAACAGAGTGGCAGTCCCTGTAGCAGCACAGCAGTCCTTCTTCTTGGCAGAGTATTCACAGGTCTAGAAGTGTATTGAAATGGTGGTGTCTGAGATCCAGTATTTATACAGAGCTGTGCCTTTGAAGTGGGGAGAAGCTTCCAGAGGAATCCCTTTCAATTGCACAGATGCCCTGCCTATTCCTAGCCGTCGCTCCGGACTAATTATAGTGTATAGGCAGCTCTTTGTGTGGAGACAGGACACAGCCAATTTAAGTGTAAGGTGGCTTGGCCAGGCTACTCCCATCCATCCCGTCAGTCATGGCCCATCAGTCACACCAATACTCCCCATTGTGTGTGGCTGTCTAAGAGGAATACACAAAACCCAACTGTCAGCTACAACCAGTCATGTGAGCCAGAGACAGGAGGCAGGCATCAAATGGCTAGCGCAAAAAAATGCCAACTTTCTCAAAGTGATATTTTCAGAATTGTAATTTAAAATCCAAGTTCACCATATTTTAGGATTTTAAATTCCAGAAAGACAAAACATGAACTGGTCTTCACTTCCCATTTGGAAATTGCACTTGTAATAAGGCAGCTCCAATGTTATCCTATGGGAGTGATAGGTCTTGCAATAGTGAAAAATGAATTTAAGAGTTTTTCACTACTAGGAAATGTAAACCTTAAAAGGAATATGTCCTACTTTTTAAATATATTGCACCCTACCCTCTGGGCTGTCAATGCCCTACCCTAGGGGTATCTTATATGTACTAAAATGAAGGCTTGGGCTTGGCAAAAGGCTTATTTTGCTTGGTCGAAATGGCAGGTTAAAACTGCACACATTGGCTCTGCAGTGGCAGGTCTGAGACATGTTTAAAGGGAGACTTAAGTAGATGGCACAATGAGTGCTGCAGGCTCACTAGTACTTTTTAGCTTACAGGCCATGGGCACAGGTTGTGCACTTTACTAGGGACTTATAAGTAAATGAAATATGCCAATTGGGTATAAGTCCATGTTACCATGTCTTAGGAAAAGAGCACAAGCACTTTAGCACTAGCTAGCAGTGGTAAAGTGGTAAAGTGCACAGAGTCCTAAGGCCAGCAAAACCAAAGTCAGCAAAATCAGATGGTCTGAAAGCAAAACGTTAGGGGAAAACCATGCCAATGATGCCAGGTCTAACAATGCAGTATTCTTACATTAGGCATGGAGCACCTTACGTGTACACAAAGGAGACACTATGTGGAAGAAGAGGACACTCAGGAAATCATAACTTATTAAATACAAAAGTAAAATCCATGATACAGGATGCTGTCTCCTAAATGAGCTAGCTTCTAAAAGCACAAGTTCCAAAAGTTAGCTCAGTCCTTTCCCAGATTGTCCTTTCTCTTCTTCAGTGGCCTCTGAGAAATCTCATGTAGGCGATTCTTGCAATAAAAAAGTAAAGGGTACTCTAAAGTGTACATAAGCCGCATCACATTTTGCCATTAAAACCAGTTTATTTGTGATTTATGCTGCCCAAACTTTATTAAAGCCCTTATTTCACAGTCTGCAGGAAGGAGAAGATCCTAAAGTTATTTTGAGGAACATGAATTTACTGGCAAGATGTTTGTTGGGCACAACATTTGATTAATTTTGGTCTTCTTTAACTCCAGCAGATGCCTCAGTGGCAACAAGGAGAATATTATGGCTAAATATATGGAAGTTGGATGCTTCTGAGCATTCTTTGATTCACAGACTTCTTTTCAAAGGTCAGAAGCTGTTTGGACCAGTGATAAATGTCTTGATTCAGAAGACCAAACAACAAAACCAAAAGATAATCTCTGAGGTGGGGAACTAGAGGCTTAGGGCCTCAAAGGAGACACAGCCTCCAATATAATCCTTTTCACAAAGAGGCCACCCGAGTCATTTATGAACACATCCCCAGAACACTCGAACCAGGATGTTTCACAGTCTTATTCTATTAATTTCTTCCTGTCCGTCTAATCACTCTTCAGGATATACAAATAAAGTTGACGGGATTTACTCACATACCTGCCAGGTGTCATGCTTCATCGGTGGACAACCCACACTCTCCAAAACCATGGTTTGATAGAGAGCGGCCTACACCCTGAAATCAGGGAGGCACTTTACTAACTAAGGATCCATAAAACAAATTAATAACCCATTTGGTAACCCGGTGCTGATATTCTGGGCAATCATTTATTTATGAGTTTTTATATAGAGCGTACTCTACCCGGAAGTGTCAGAGTGCTTTACAATACACCAATAAATTACCCATACCTGAAAAATGAATGCGCCCGTCTGTAATGCAACTGGCGCTCCTGTAAAGTGCCCTGATACATTCGGGTCGAGTGCACTCAAAATATTTTAAAAAACTGCAAAAAATGTTACCACACTATTTTTGCCAGTCACCAACCGCCACTGCCAAAGTGTCAACTGGTTTCTGGCAAGGTGTCTCCTGAGAGTACACGGCATTTATCAGGACATGCACAGGATCCTATAGAAGTATACACCACTTGCAAACACTATTGAAACTAAACACATACTTGCTACTAGCTTTGCTCTCAGGTTCTCTGGTCACCTGTAGAAAGACAGTAGGACATGTATATCACATAAGCAGAATATATAGACAGACAGATTGTGACTTAACGTCCAACATACAAGAATAATAAAAACCGCATGCGGTGTGATTGCACACAGTTAGAGGCTTCCACAATATTCTTACCCAAGCTAAGGGTCAATTGAACCCCACGGAGGAAGGTCAGAACAAGGAATAACAATTGAGTTAACAG
Organism: Lissotriton vulgaris; assembly: GCF_964263255.1. NCBI lineage: Eukaryota > Metazoa > Chordata > Amphibia > Caudata > Salamandridae > Lissotriton > Lissotriton vulgaris. The sequence goes on from NC_141685.1 coordinate 1,479,557,234, forward strand.
TAAAGTCTCCAATAAAACAGTTGTTAGCCCTTCTATAACCTTTCCTCTCTGTACACCAAATGTTCATAGCTCTTCCTCCCGATGATGGGTTGTACGTGTTGCATTCTCTCCCTGCTGGTCCCTCTTTATCTGTGACAGCAAGGAGAATATTATGGCTCAGAATTTGGAAGTTGGATGCTGCTCTGTGTTCTTTGACTGACAGACTTCCTTGTACAGGGCAAAAGCTGTCGGACAAGTGATAAATTACATAAATATTGAGAAATTATATGTGTCTCCTATATGTTTCTCTTTTGACCTAAATGTATTTTTATATTCTTTTTTGTATTGAGTGTATATAAAATATGCAAAGATTTGCTTATGCTTTTTTAACACAAATATGTTTTAAATTGTTTTTATGACATAAATAAATACTGCTGTAAGCAGTTGAGATGTTGTACATTTATGCTCTGATGATGCGGTATAAATATATTGTGTGGTTTTAATTGAGCTGTCTGACTTTGCCAAAGAGGATATTTGTTTTTTTGACTTAAGACAATTTGGTGCTCCACCACTTTTGGTTTCAAGGAGCCCCTTTCACTTGTTTAGGCAGCTTAATATTTTATCCTCTGTGAACTTTGACCTAAGGAGGGAGTCATTCTAGCTATTAGTGATGACATTCAGCTTTCTGAGCAGCAGCAACCCATCCATATGGGCTGAGAGACACCCCCCCTTCACCTTTTTCCAGGCAGGAAGAGTGTCTGTCAGGCTGAACAAAGGACAAACTGACACACACTGTTCTTGTTCAGGTCAGGCAGCCAGGAGCTGTGCTAGTGCTAAATGTTATGTTATGCTGTTATGTTAAAAGGGTCTTCTATAGCGCACAGCTACTCCAAAGGAGTGTCCCGGCGCTTTATATTTCATGACCAAAAGGAGACAAACAAAGCATAACAATAGAAGTTAGGAACAGAAGGCTTCCGAAGTTCAAAACTGAAAAAAGAGACACCCTAGCGGGCAAAGAGCCATGTCTTTAGGCCCTTCCTGAACGCCAGCAGATTGGATGTGCCGCGCAGGGTCAAAGGAAGAGAGTTCCACAGCTGCGGAGCTAGCAGCCTGAAAGATCACCCTCCGATGCGGGCTTTTTTTACTCGGGGAACCACAGCCAGAAAAAGGGATTCCGATCTCAAGGATCATGCCGGATGGTACAAGGCGAGCCTCCTTTGAAGGTATTGGGCTCCCGAGGCATACAAAGCCTTGTGGGCCAGTGTCAAGGCCTTGAATGTTATCCGCTTCCGGATAGGCAACCAATGGAGTTGACTGCAATAGGCTAGAGACTCTGGCCCGCCTGTGGAGGCCGAAAATGGCTCGAGCGGCCGTGTTCTGGACCACCTGTAGGCGTTGCAAGAGGTACTCCGGCAAGCCAAGATATAGGATGTTAGAATAATCCAATCTTGAGCCGATTAGGGCCTGAACCGTTGTTCTCCTGTGCTCCTCAGAGAGCAAAGGGAAGAACTTCCGGAGCATCCTAAGGATGCCAAAACAAGTTCCTGAGAGAGTCAAAACCTGGGATTTAAGCGTCAGCCCCTTGTCAAACTTGATTCCCAAGTTCTTGGCTGACTGGGACGAGTGCGCTGGGGGGAACATATCGGCAGGCCACCATCCATGCCAGTCCGGGTCAGATGAACAGCCGAAGAAGAGTATCTCAGATTTATCTGAGTTGCACTTGAGGCTGTTTAGCTGGAACCATTTGAAAACAGCCCCAAGGCACTCACGGATACTCACTCCATCAAAGTCTTCTCCCTTCCGGCAGGTGAAGAGGAGCTGGGTATCATTGGCATAGGATACGATCTGGGCCCCAAAAGACTCCCCCAGTGTCGCCAGTGGGGTCATAAAGATCTTAAATAGAGTCGGGCTCAGAACGGAACCCTGAGGGACTCCGACTCCCAGTGGCGGCATCTCGGCAGAGCTAGGAGAGGCCCAGACCGTTTGTCGGCGGTCGGCTAAGAAAGATTGAAACCAGCTGAGCACCGTCCCCCTCAGACCAATCTCATAGAGTCTTGCGAGGAGACCCTCGTGAGGGACGGTGCCGAAGGCCGCCGACAAGTCAAGCATGACCAGCATAGCTTTGCCTCCTGAATCCAGCGACTCCTTGATGGCCTCTGATACCTCCAGCAGCACCGCCTCGGTGCTAAAGTTGGGGCGGAAGCCAGATTGAGAGGCATGTAATAGCTCATGAGACTCCAAAAAATTGGAGAGCACGGCTGTACATGCTTCTCCAGGATCTTAGCCAATGCAGGAAGAAGCGAGATGGGCCTATAATTGGTGGGGACTTCCGGGGCAAGACTCGGTTTCTTAAGGAGGGGGATGACCATAGCCTGCTTCCATATCTGCGGGATCACCCCCTGACTCAAGGAAAGGTTGAGAAGCGGATTGGCCAGAGGATTAACAATCAATGCCATTTTCGCCAAGAATTTGGCCGGGCAAGGATCAAGGGGTGAACCAGATTTCAGATTCGTCATGAGTGCCAACGAGGAAGGTGCCGAGAGTGGCGGGAAAACTGCCAAGATTGGGCCTGATGGAGTGGGGTGGACTGGCACATCCACGAGGCTAGGATAGACATCAACCGGCCTAATAGGAAAGGAGTCCTGTATCAACTTAATCTTAGTGATGAAAAAGTTGGCAAGGGTGGCAGCCCATGACTCAGAGGGGGCAGCCTGGGCCGAAATAGGGCGCGGGGTCGTAAATTCTCTAACGATCAAGAAGATCTCCTTACAGGAGTTGGCTGCATCCTCGATTCTCCTGGCAAAATAGCCCTTTTTCTCCTTAAGAATTTCCCGGTGATAGACTTTGACAGTTGTCCTAAAGGTGAGCCTTGCCTCAGCATCATATTGAGACCGCCACACCCTTTCGGCAACTTTACACTGCCTGCGGGAGTGCGCCAGCGCTTCGGTGAACCAAGGGGCCGAGACCCGTTTCAATGTGGTTCTGGGGGGAATCACAGGGGCTAGATCGTTTAGCCTATCTGTTAACCACATCTGCAGGGTTTCGAGATCTTTGTCCACATCACCGGTATAGGAGACGGGATGGTCCTGAGAGGCCTGGGCCAGCATCTCCGGCGTTACCCGATGATACGCCCTTGATGCCGTTCCCTGATGTCTCATAGTAGTGGTTGCTGGTTTCCTAGTGCCTGGTATGTAAAAATAGGCTAGTCGATGATCGGACCATAAAACCGGCAACAATGCCGTCACCTCAACCGGGGATGTAGAGAAGACCTGATCCAGAGTGTGGCCTTTGTCGTGAGTCGGTCCCGAAAGATAGGGGAACAGGCCTAGAGGAGCTGTAATGTCAATCATTTTAGATGTATCCGGGTCAGAGCTTTCTTCCATGTGGAAGTTAAAATCTCCGGCCAGTACACAGTGCTCCGCTCTTAAGGTCAGCGCCAAAATTATCGATTGAAGTTCCTCAAAGAAGGATCCTGTCGGGCCAGGGAGCCTGTAAACTACGAGCCCCTTCAGAGATTGTTGGGATGACAGGGATATGGAGAAAGCAAGGGATTCAGAGCCCGTGATGGCCTCCGTATGGATGATGGAGCATGTGAAGGCTTTTTTCACCACGAGAGCCTCGCCCCCGCCTCTTCCAATCTCTCTGTCTTGCCTAAAGATGTTATAATCCGGGGGAATCGCAGTGGCAATATCGGGGTGTGATAACTCGCCTAACCAAGTCTCTGTCAACATCAGGCATACAGGTTTTTCAGTAACTAGGAGATCGAAGATTTCCTGGGCGTGTCTGCGACAGATCTGGTGTTAAGGAGTAAGCAGAGATGTTTTGCGTTCCCTACCTCCCTGCTAGATATAGGAGGCGGGACCCTGGCGAGATACCAACCGCATCCCGGACATTTGCTCTTGCCCCTATAGCGACCAGGGAATACAGTATGACAGGCGCAGGAGGACTTTTGGAGTGATCGAAGCTCCTGGGACGAATAGCGTCTCATGGTAGCGCTAGAGAACGTGTGTTAGAAAATCGAGCCAACCTGCCGCGCCATACGCCTCCGGGACGCTGACGGGCGTAGACGGGCAGGACTCTGGCACGACTCCGGCGCAGGTCCGGCGCGTCCACTGTACGCGTCCGCTGCGCGGAGAAGGGAACGTTCTTTTTATAGCGCTGCTAGAGCGCGTGAACGGCCTGGCCTACACCCAATATGGCCGCCAAAGCCAGATCCCAGCCCTCGGCGTCAGTGCTCGGCCGAGGGCGGTCCGGGGGTAGAGGAGGGGTGAAGGAACAACGAAGCGCCAAGGAGCGCTAGGAAGTCTCTAATCTCTAGCGCTTATTAATCAAGCGTAGAGATGCACAGCGTTTAAAAAGTCTGACACACAGTTTTAAAAGTACAAAGAAAGAGAGAGACCTCCCGGCTTCCGCCTCAGGAGGGAAAAGGTCACAACAGATGGTAATCCCTAGGCGGGGATTCAGTTCCCTTTTTATAGCGCTGCTAGAGCGCGTGAACGGCCTGGCCTACACCCAATATGGCCGCCAAAGCCAGATCCCAGCCCTCGGCGTCAGTGCTCAGCCGAGGGCGGTCCGGGGGTAGAGGAGGGGTGAAGGAACAACGAAGCGCCAAGGAGCGCTAGGAAGTCTCTAATCTCTAGCGCTTATTAATCAAGAGTAGTGATGCACAGCGTTTAAAAAGTCTAACACACAGTTTTAAAAGTACAAAGAAAGAGAGAGACCTCCCGGCTTCCGCCTCAGGAGTGAAAAGGTCACAACAGATGGTAAATGCACATTCTCTTGGCTGCCTGAGCTGCACTTTGCCTGGCTGAGGATTGGCCAGCTCTCTGGGCGTGATCTACTCAGCTTGGCAAAAGTGTATTGAGGTCCTCCCCCTCGTGACAAGGGGAAGCGTCACTGATTGCCTCTGACCTTGGCGCTTCAGTTTTGAGCCCTGAACTGTCCAGGGCAGAGGGTCAATCAGTGACACCTCGTCACAGAGTGGGGTGGGGTCAGCAGTTTCATTGACCCCATTTCACTCTGTGACAAATGAGGGACTGCTGCCTTTCCTCAGAAGGCAGCAGCCCCATCCCTCCTGGGACTTCCAAGGCTTCTCTCTCAGAGAGCTGCAGTTAAGGTAAGTTTTATGTGTTTATGTTTGATGTGTGCATGTGTGTATGTATGAATGTATGTATGTGTATTTGTGAGTGAGTGTTGTGAGTGTGTGTGAGAATGCATGGGTGTGAATGAGTGTGAATTTGTGCATGTGTCGCCCCCACCGTCCTCCCTGGTAAATTTACCCGGCGCCACTGTTTCTGAGGGTGAATCTTTTTACTTCCCTGTCCAACTTTCTGCTCCAACAGTTTTGCACTTAGTCATGGGAAAGCCAAGATGGGCAGTAGAAGCCCTATCTTGGCTGACTGGTCTCCTGTGTACCTTACCTCCCAATCTCCATTTCCCCAGTTTGCTATAGGAGGGCAGACTTGAAGTAATTCTAGTAGCCCCATTCAGGAGGACATGGATTCTGACTCTAATGACGTTAGCGGAACAGTGTACTCATTTTCTGCTATCTCTTTCTCTAATTAGGTATCTCTGATTGTCTCACAAAGCACTATAAGTACTACATTTGTTGGCCTGGAAGTTGAAAGGAGGGGTTGCAACACTTGGGTTATTCCAAAGAAATTACCATTTCTACTCAAGAGCCCAGGGAAGTATCTACCTAATCTGCTTTCTCAAAACATTGCAGTAAGTTTGAAAGTAGTGTTCTTTGAAGAATTCAGTGGCTACTTCTTGTGACTTTAGATCGTTTTAGAACAATGTTTCTCCCTTCAACTCTATCTTTTCAATGGGCAGCTGTTAGAGGTTTTAGCGAGCCTTTGATGACTTGTGAAAAGATTACTAAAGAATTTTAAGCTTAAGAGCCCAGTTCAGCTATTGGTAGCTCCTCTTTGAGATTTTCCCCCATCCTAAAAGGCCTTCAAGGGTCTCCTTTGAACTATTAGAGTCAGCAAGTTTGCAGTGGCTAACAGCCAAAATGGTATTCCCTGCGACTATTATGTCAGCCTGCAGGTTGGGTGAATTAGGGGCCCTGTCACCTCTTACCCATACATCAGATTTTTTTCCAATATGGCAATTCTCAACCTGGGCTGTAGGTTCAAATATAAAGTTAAGCCACAATTTCAATTAGAACAAGAAATTGTCCTTCCACACTACTAGTCTGGAGGGGAGAACAGAATTCCATTTTTATTGGATGTGATCAGTATGCTCCTAGTTTATTTAGTTAGAGCAGGGTTCTCCAGAGTCAGTCCTGGAGGGCTGGATCCATGCCAGATTTTTGGCATATCCCCTTTTAGATAAATGTAGATATCTTAAAAATCTGGCATGGATCCGATCCTCCAGGACCGGCTTTGGAGAACCCTGAGCTTGAGCAAAGAAGTTCAGGAGGTCAAATTCTCTTTTTTTTTTCTTTTTGCCTAGCAGACAAGGGTAAATAATGTCTATGGTTTGCCTTAGTAGATGGGTTCAGCAGACTATCTATACGGCTTTTGTTGCCATGGAGCTTTAGGTTCTAAGCTGCCTACAAGATAGATCCGCCACAAGGGCTGCAGAAACGTTGGAGGAAGCAAATGATGTTCCTTTAAACTAAATTTGCAGTGATGCAACATTGTCTTCTACAGACTCATTAGTGGAAAACTAACTTTTGCCATTAGGGGACAATACATTTTGGTTCTAGAGTACTAAAATTTGTTATGGGGTAAAATAATTGTGATCGCGGAAATATTATCAATAAAGTTTTTGTTCTTCAGCAAAACTCTTTAGGTATTCTAATTTGCTCATTGAGGAATTGCAGAAAAGAATCTTATATACATCCTCACGTTGCTTAGACTGAGTTGGGTGGGTCAGGTTTAAGGATATTCAGTGTGTACAGCATTCTGTCTCTGGGAGGAGGGGCGCCTCATGCGGTTTTAACTGCGGCGGGGAGTACTAAGACTCAGGCTAATGAAGATCACCAGTAAGTAATTATCAATTTCATCATCTTATGCACTAGTGCGATCTGCCCCAGCGTTTTGTCTCCATTACTGCCTAAAAATGCATGCCATTGACCGGACTACTGCTATCCACATCTATGTCTCCCTAAAATTGTTGACTTTGATAAACAAAATATTATACTACCGTGGATAGTTTTGGATACAGGGAAGAGTTTTGCATGAGCAGGCATCGTGGATTCATTTTAAATCTATATTTATATCTGCTGACACAATGCTTTCCTGTGTTCTGAAAACTTTATGTTATCTCAAACTTTTGAAACATTATCGTGGCATAGACAAGCAGTTTTGTTGTGCCCCATGGTAATACTGGGGAACAAGAAATTAATTCATTTTAATTGGCACATGAATTACCGAAAAGAAAAGACTAGAGTGTTCCTTCAGCTAGATAAAGGTGTGTTTTTAGAACCTGGCTAATAGTCGGCTACATCAAACTTTTGTAAATTCTGCTAAGAAAATGCACTTGCCAGTACCCCGTAATGTACTTGAAAAGAAGCAATTAGCAGTAAATAGGTACCCAGAAGGAGGGTCGTTTTTGGTCTCCTCTGATTTGTAAATATTTAGACAGCTTCATCTGTACCTTTTGTTGTCGAGCCAAATACCGGTGAGGCGCGGGGTTTTGCCCGTCGCCTCACCACATGCATATTTATGCAACTGTGTTAGATGCAGTGTGTTGAATAAGGCGAGACTTATTTAGAGCAAATATTTAGGACACAGCTAACAATCAAGCATTGTGATCATTGTTTAAAAAAAAGTTTATGTTGCACCCCAACCCAAACAAAAAGAGCCACTGATACACAATGCTTCGAATTAACAGTGCTGAGCATTCAAAAGTTTGCCAATTTGACACAGCCGAATCATGCCAATAGTCGTTTCATTACCGTATGTAGTAAGACAGATCACAAAACTGCCATAAAAGCAATGTTTGTGATATTCATGAGTAAAGCATGCATTAGAAAAGACAACAGGGCTGACCTCGTCAAGTCTGTGATTTTTTATGTCTTTATTTTGTGCAACCATATTTAACAGACACTAAAAGTGTAAAAGTAATAAAAAGTAAAAATGTTACCGTCTAAATATAGCATGTATTAGCAACAAAAAAATCACTAAATGAGAGCCAACCACAAAAATAAGTAATGCAAAATTTAATGAAAGCAGTAAAATGCCTACCAGCGCTAGCACTGAAATAAGTACTTTCTAGGTCGATTAGTGCATGTGCAGAAGAAGGGCGCCACAATGAAGAGAGCCAATTACTTAAGTTGGCTGTCCCACGGTTCTTGCTCTAGGCTGTGATAGGTGGAAGCCTAATGTGAATAGCCAAAAAACAGTCCAACGGATGAAGATGGCTAACTGAAAGTCCTTCTATAAGTGTATACATGTATGTATTGTATTATGATATTTGGGGAAAACCAGAGTTTGCTCAGACAGCGAAAGTGGGCCCTCAGCCAGACCTAAAAATAAAAACTATAAGGGTGCTGAATTGTGAGATGTCATTTCATTAAATTTATGACGTTCTAGAGAAGAAATTATTAGAATGTTTTCCATATATGGGACGAAAAAGTCAACAACAATAGGTTTTGTGTGAGAATATTCCCCCAATAAAGTCCGAGGCATATCTAAAGCTAATTTAAAAAAATTAAAATTCATGAATTTGCACAAAGATGGATTTTGCTAAACTAAACCAGAGAAATATAGTTTTGAACAAGCCTAATTAAAACTAGGGATGCACAAATGTCCAAAGTGTTTCTATTGTGAACTTCCAGTATTTGAATTTCACAGTTGCAAATCCATTTTCAGCTTCAACTATCACTTGCCATTTTGCAGAGAAAAATGATGCTAAGACAAACATGTGGTGGAGCAGGAAACTCCACAAACTGCTGAATGCCAATAATCGAGAGCTACATCAGACATCGCTCACATCAGACATCGCTCACATAATAAAAGCTTTCGACACCCTTATTTACAATATGTTCCTGCCTCTAATCATTATCGAAGAATGGATCCATTTGAGAAGTTTGTAAAAAGTTGCAAAGTCATTTTGTTAGGGGTTTGTGCATTACAAGTATCAGTCCATGCCTAGAAACTGGCCAGACCCTAATAAACCAAGACTATCAGCAAGTGAAAAAGAGATTTGCACAAAAATTAAAATCAATATGCTCGTTTTTGTAAAGTTTTGTTCAGGAGAACTCTCACTAACATGATACAAAGCATGGATGAGCTCTAAGATGTGGGTGCTGGCATGCTACCAGGAGGTTCTGCTGCAACTTGAAGCCAGAGATGAATGAAAGAATAAAACAACTTTTGCTGCTTTTTTTGTCATTACAGAGAAATCGCTAATTGGTTAAAGTGGATTTGTTTTTGTTTCTTTAGCTTTGCTACTAAATGTAATTTTGATCATGTTGTGATAACTAAAAAATAATGCTGTACACTCTAGCGTCCAAAAGTCGACTTTCAGTAAAGTTCATGTTAGAAACATATCCTCTTCTCGTCCATCACCTCCTCAAGTTCCACGCTAACCTGCTGTTTCCCATTTCATGGGCTTGCTTGTAAACACGTTACTCGTTTTTCTTTGAGCTAACAAGGTTTGGTATGGTTTTTTTAGCCTACAAACTCTGAAATATATTCTATCCCTTTTATATTAAGTGTTCTACTGCCCCACAGGAGTAAGTATCTGCTTTATAAATACACCCCAAAAAAACTCATATGAAACTAAATCAAGCAGAGATTGAGTGAACAAAATAGTCATGATGGGCCTGAAAGCAGTAGATCCAACATACTGAAAACATACCTAGATACCATACCCAAAAAGCATATGCCAAGCTATGGTTCTTGCATCGCACAGCATCCCTGAACCGTCCCACAACCACCCAAGAATAACCAAAACACCCACTGCCTATCAGACACTGACAGCTTCCTCAACATTATTCAACCTACTGTCACCCATGACAATCAGTTCTACACACCCTAAGAAGTGAAACCAGACTTATCTCTGAATCCCAATATCTTATTCAATGACTCCTTCCCCCTACTTTACAATGTTATAAAGTTTTACCCCTTGCATGCTGATGACGGCCGGGAGCCGTCATGGCACACAGTGCTCGTGTGCTGATGACGGCTCCTGGCCGTCATGACCACACCCGCGATCGGAATGTGCCGCACAGGCGCAAAATCGCGGCAGTATGCAAGGGGTTAACCAAGCGCCAAGAGTGAGAGACAGTCAGTGCATAAAGATCCAAAAATATGCAATCACCTGGCCAGGCAAACCACTAGTGTGTAGAACAAATCCACCCATTATGACATAGTGCATTACCTGTCTCATCTTCAGTTCAACCCATCAAGACAGAAAGCTTTGTGGGAAATCCCATCAACTGCAGAATTCTGAGTTCATCAACATTATTGTCATTTGTGAAGGCCTATCAACCCCAAAAAGCAACAAAGCACTAACAGTCACATCAACAACCATTTCGTCAGAAAAGATAGATTTTGAAAGGCTTCCTACAACATAATAAATGCACATTAAATCTCAAGTGTTCATTTTCATTCCTGATGGTGCATATTTGAGCTCCCATGCCGATAATGCCATAGGGCTCAAGCTGCACCCCACTGAAGAAAACTAAATTGGCCGAAACCGATCTAGGGTTGCTTGTGGTCCCACACAAAGGAGACAAGGCCTGGCAGTTCAGACTGACCTGTTCCTACAGGAGCAGAAACAAGACTGATTTGCATATGGCTGGCTTATACCTGAGGGGGATGGTCGGCAAAAAAAGGTAGGACTGGGTTGCGGTTCAGAGTAATTAACAGTGTCTGAGATTAATTCAAGCATTCCACTCATAATTATAGTGTTTTCGTCTATTTGAGCTCTTTGCCAAACCCTCTTCAATTGAACCAGAAAGCCTTCATTGCTAGACCTTATGAAGTGTGTGCCCGGGCAATGCAGTGGCCTGTCCTTCAGCTAACTGGGAACACACACATCCACCATTTCATTTCTGAAAAAAAATATTTCCGAAGCTTAGAATTTCAAAGCTCACCCTCTCATGCACCAGGAGCCTGTAAATACTTTTCAGTGAAGAAAGATAATCAGGGGCGGAGTTTCAAAACAGGCCGGCCACAACACAATTTACCATTGCGCTGTGAACAGCCTCTTCTTTTGGTGTGACCTGTAAAGTGACTTTGAATATTAATGAGGAAGGACTTGTCTTGTAACATTGTTTATACTTTTTTGGAATTGTTATTTCAACACTGGACTTTCCCCTTTTTGCTAACATAGTGGTAGTCCTTTGTTGTTGTTTATACCTAACCCGCTTACAGCATGTGCACTCAACACTTGCCGCTTATTATTTTTGAAATTCTGATGTTGCTCCAAATTCAATAAGGAGTGATGGTTACAATGTGCAATCATTCCCTTGAAATGGCAATGCAAAATAAGCTGTTAAGTCAACACTATTTAGGATCTATTGCCATGGAAGCGTTTAAACACAGTGAATGGATAAAACCAATCAGCCCGCAAAGGCAGGGTCTATTGGCGTTGCCAATGCTTTCTGTAGCATTCATTTTCTGATGCTTTTGTCAGAGATTGCTTACCGTTGCTACCGGGCGGCTTGCGGACTGTAAAATGAGTCCCTTATACATTGCAATGGTGGAGTCCCACCTGAATTACACTGCAGGTGGAAGGACATATTCAAATAGCCAATAGGAAAACAGTGAGGCGAAATACTTCGGTGTTAAGCCAAAATGTGACTTGCAGTGCAGTATGTCAATGGCTGAATGTTGTAGAGCAAATACGTCAAAGGCTAAAGAAAGCTGACCCAAATTCAATTAAAGTAAATATGGAACACAACATTCTGGCCATAAATGACACAGATGCTATACAAATCAAACCTAAAAAGCATGCGCATATATAGCTGTCCAGGAATAAATTAAGAAATCCCAGATTCATGAACGGGCTCTGAAATTCATGATCCCACATGGAATCAGCAACTATTTACAGTTGCTTGAATGTAACACTTATAGCCACAAATAGATGAGCCTTCACCACCCCCCACAGCCCCACAGAAAAAAAGGTCAACTCTCCTACTCAGGAGTCTTTAAATACATAAAGGTGATTCTGCTTGCAATGTGCACTGGCAAATTATATATACATATATAACTTATAGTGGATTTAAACAGACCTCTTCCTCTATTGGTCAGTTGTGTGATGTAACTCACATGTTTCTACTGCCTACTACAGCATGCAGTAATAGGTCAGCCCACTTAAGTCATTGACTAACTTCATTAAGAGATATGGCAATTTGTTCTTTCACAAGGAGCACATCTGCACATAAAGTAGCAAGCTTGATGGCCAAGACTACAATGGCAATGTGTGCTTTTGAGAAAAAAATATATATTTTTGCTTTTAGGATTTTTTTATATTGACGAGGGACAGATGCTCCCATGACAACTCATGACGAAACAAATCAAGTATTGGTGAAGTATTGGTTTTGCAAATGCTTGTTTAGTTTGGGATCATTCCAATAAAATCTCCTCAGCTATGGCTTTCATGAACTTTGAAAGGATACTTTTGTTAAAGTAGGTTCGAATGTTATCTTAATAGAATACAAAAATATCCCTTAGTCCTAGTTTCTTGAGAGAATTTGGTGTTTTTTGTAAAGGTATATACTTTGGCTGCAGTCAACAAGTGGCATAGTTTTCTTCAGTGCCAGTCGGGTATTTTCTGCAGTAGCCCAGCCGAAAATATAACTGTGGAAATGTCAATGGAAAACGCATCAAATGAGAACTACGTATAACGTTTACCCTTTGTTATAAATCGATACCAATTTTTACAAGAGTAAACTTTTGCAGAAGAAAACGGATTTAAAAGCTTTTTGAAGATATGTCAAATTTTGCAAAAGTTACAAGTAACCCAAAAACTCATTTCCTCTGGAGTAAATGGATTTAACCATTTGAACGCTAACTCAAAAGTTATTAAAGTCCAAATGTTTTACATATACAAACACATTATCTATAAATAGATGTATAAAGTAACAAATGAAGGAATCGGTGTACCTTGATTAAAAGTAAATTTGTAAACAGAAACATTTTGCACCTCAAGCACATAGATGCTGGCACACCTTTGCAAGTAAAAGGATAAGCTTGCTCGAAGAGTGTAAAAATGAAAAATACAGAAATAAACATCTGCGTGGGAGCACTGCGTCCACCAACACCCGGGTGCCTGTTTCTAAGCACTATAGTCCATAAGCGTAAGCATGAAGCAGCCCTACGCATAGCATGATTTGACATGTGCAGTCTATCTGATTATCACATCTTCTCTTTTCTTCACAGTGGCATCCCACCAAGCTCATTAGTGACGCAGCAAAGGTGGCAGAGTCCCTAGTGAAGGCAGGGCATCCCTTGGCTACAGACTGGCATGATGCTATACTTGGACTGTACTGGGCACTCGGACCCCAGGGCCCGGGGCCACTGCACCTGCTGCACTGTCGGCAACCACGCCCCTGAAGCACACGCCCAGAGCCCCCAAGGCAGTAGTCTCCCACTGTCCCACAGTGGAAGAAGAGCGGCAGTTCGGCTGGCACGCGCCCTCCTGTCACCCTGCGCCACAGAATACCTGCCATTGAGCTACCAAGCATGTCGAGCTCCCACTGTCCAGGCCGCAACGCAAAACAACAGTTACTACAAGCAATTCCAAAAGTTTGTCAAAACTTTAGCAAAGTAGAGCCAGATAGTGTTTATTTCTTTCAAAACTGAAGCCATGTTGCTTTCTTTCGAGTTGCCCTCACATTTGTTTCTGAATTAAGTTTGCCTCAGTACAAACATGAGTTTTTTTTTCAAAATATATACAAAAGTACAAGCATAATTCACAACCAAGACTCCCGTTAGCTTCGTTTTTAGCTTCTCAAACAACGTAAACACAGCAGGGCACGCGGGAGTAGTGCGCTTCTGTATTGTGCCACTCTGCCACTTCCAGTTACCTCTCCAGCTTGATGCCAGCCTATGCATTCCTGAAATATTTTCACAGCCATTTTTCTTAAATTACGGACTGACTCACATTTTAACTCCTTCCTCACTAAGAACTGTGCTCCCCATGCAGATTCGAGACAATGATGCGCATCCGATTGACTTCGCATCACCCAAGGCACTAACACTCCCCACCCCGCTTCACCTGCTCTCGTTTACCTGAGGAATTCCGCGCTGCCCCCCTCCCAACGCGCACTTCGTAAAGTATTTTAAGTACCCAAACAAAGTTGCCTGAAGTGCGGCTGCCACTGCGCCAGCGTGAGCCTGCAGTGCTGAAGTGAGAGGAGCCGCAGCGAGCACCAGCCGCGCAGCATCCCGGGCGGCGGGACAGACGCCAGCACAGCAGCCTTACCTTGTTTGACACACTTCAACCTGATGGGGTCCTTACAGTGCCTGATGACGGCCAGCACGTCCCTGGTGGTGAGGCCGGCCACGGGGGTCTCGTTCACCTCGAGCAGCAGCTCCTCCGGCACTAACTTGCCGTTCTGATATGCCACCTTGCCGGGCTTCACCTCGCCCAGGTGGGGGAACTGCCCGTTCTCCGCGCCCCCTCTCATCTCAAAGCCCAGCTCCCCCTCTCCGTTCCTGGCCAGGACGCATTCGTGCACTTTGTTGGTCCAGTGGTTCTTCTTTTTCAGGCTTTTGGACATGGCAGGTGAGGGTGGCCGCGGGGGTCGGGGTGGTGCGTGCTTGTGGGTGGCAGGGATGCTAGGGTGCACCCCTCCGGATCATGGAGCGGGCAGCAGGGGGTGAGAGCCGCAGCTGCTTCTTGCCTCGAGCCTGCCCGCAGTGCCCGGGTGTGTGATGGATGTGTTGTGAGCTGACATCCCTTGTAGCAGCTGTAACTGTGTGTGTACGTATGGGTGTGTGTGCACTAGTTGAATAGTAACTGGCAGCAGACAGGGGAGGAGGGGGAGGGATGGAAACAGAGAGGGGGTGGGAGGAGCAGTGGGACTGGCTGCAGGCTCCGCTGCCTGACCCGGTAGTGCAGTGCGAAAGAGAGGCTGCTTGTGTGCGCCTGGCAACGGAGAGGGAGGCAGAGGGTTGGCAAGGGAAGGGATACTGGGATGGGAAACATACTGCTGGATGCAGGCTGCAGGAAGGCACCTCGATGGAGCAGGGCTGGGGCGCTGCAGCGACAGCCGGGCTGTCCCCCCTGCTTCTGCACGAGTCTGAGAGGGGGAGGGGAGGGGGGGGCGTGACGTCGCCTCCCTAATTAATCGCAGCTGATAGAGGACGGATAGCAGGCTCTATTAGTTCATCTATTTATATCCCTGTATTTGCGCACGGAAGTACCTTTACGCGCAGACGAAACGCAATATCCAATTTAATACCAGAGTTAAAAACAAAGACCAGCAAAGGATAGGGTAGGCAGATATTGAAAACGAAAAACCGGGACATGCCACAAACAGATAGGTAGAGCCGCAATGTTGCATTGACTTAGAGGTGCAGAATGACCCCATGGAAGCGCTCACCAACATAGAAAACACACAGTGTGTGGGACACTCCTGGCCAATCAGGGATGCCTCGTCACCATGCAGAGGACCGCAGGGTTGTTCTGATCATATATATATATATATATATACATGTAAGCAGGTGTGTTGTGTGGAGTTAATTGTGAGGTGCTCCAATTGTATTGTTGAAAAGTCTAAAATCGCTGGAGTTTTTTCAGAGATACAGCGCAGTGTTGTCATTGCATAGTGGTGGGGACATTTGGTAAAATGGACTGCGACTTATGCATTATTGAGGAATGGGCGTTGAGCGTCACGGTGATGATGTAAGGTACACGAGGATCAAGAGTGTGTTGCATTTGTGACACAGTAAGAAGAAGGCTCTTATGACTCGAGGGAGCATATCTTGCATAGGGCCAGCAGCAATACGTCTCTTCAAATGGAACACAGTGGTGAGAGAGGCGGGTCCTTTGACTGTTAGTTATCTGTAGTATAGTTATTTGTCTGGTAAGCCATGTGGCAGGTCGCTTCGCTGCAAAGCATGAAGTAGGGCCTCATATAGAACTAGTCAATAGGTGGACAAATCATGGGTCTCAGATGCATGGGGACAAGAATGTCTTCTAGTCTTTGTGAAAGATCCGATGGACAGGACAATTTGTTTGGTTGGCAATGAATTCTGAAGTTTTGCTGTGTTATGTTATGTCATTCATACTTGGTATAGGGTGTGACTCACTCCCGAAGGATTATCTCGGAGCCTAGATATTCAGAAACGAGGGCACTTTAGAACATCCACGATTTTAACAACTTCTTGCATGTTGTGAAATTGGAGCAGAAACAAATATGAGAAGGAAGTTTGTTTCACTGGAAAGGGGCCAATTGAGAGAAAGATGTGCCAGTAGATCTGGTGGTGCGTATGCGTGGACTCTGAAGAAGAATTCAGAAAAGGGGGGTGGTGATGGGCAGAGTATCTGAATTAAGCAGAACACTCGTACCCAGTCAAGAGATCAGGGCTTGATCTATCACCGTTTTTTAGCTCACTGCACCATCCCAGTTCAGAACCTGGCTACATGCAAATTAGTCTGTCCCTGGCCCAGTGCATCATGGGAACAGGGCAGACCAAACTACCAAGCCAATTCTTTTACTGGGAAGGAAACAAGCTTCCGGGGACCGGTTTCTGGCATTACAGCCTCAGACTCTGAAGAAGGGCAGTCTGCTGGGCTGATAGTGACAGAGTCTAGCATGAAGACCGGCAGGAAGGGACTTGTCTAACCCCTTATGAGTCAGTTAGCATAGCTTAAAGATTGCCCGTTTCCAAATCGAAAGCCAATTCAGGGTTTTAAGATAGGTACAGAGGAAGACCATGAGGGAAGGTTACAAGTGCGGGAAACGAACAATGATACTCCAAATCACAATTTCTAAACTGGCACTCTGAATCTGAGGGGCATCTCTGAATAAATACTTTGTCTGTGGCATTATGCACAAAGTTTTTTTTAATGTAGAACTGAAGGCATGAAAGGCGAAGCACGGAGCCTTGGAGGAGATTCCTCTTTCAGCTGATATCCGGGCCTGGGCACATGTGGCAGGACTCATATTACTTGCAGTTGCAGGTGTAGGAGAAGACCTGAAGCATATTATGCTCATTGCAGCTTCTAATGTGATCAAGCAAGGCTTGGGTCCGTAACTCCCCAGACTGGACCACCTCAATATTGAAATAAGCCAACAGGATGTCTGGGGGGTTATTTTGATTAGAGTTGTGATAAAACTTAGACCATTAATTCCAAAGTTTTCAAACTTTATTTAGCTTATTTTTGATATTTCAACAAAGACATTCATAAATCAATAGAGCATGTCTTTTCAAAGAAACACCACATTAGTAAATAGCACAATTCAAAAACATTTGAAATAGAACTATGTACAACATTGTCATAGTGCAAAAAAAATTTTGTGAGAAAAAATGATAATATATGGAACGTTTTTGCAAACAAATAATAACAACAAATCAATAATCACAAGAAAAACATCAATAACTCATGTGTGTCAGCCTGAAATTAAACCAGTCCTACATTCATATTAACACCAGACGGACAGTTACTCATTTTCAAAACCCCTGTTTCATGTCCTGCCTGTGAGAGGATGAGGATACCTAACCTACTGGTGGGCGTTGTCAGAAGCTGCTGAGGGAAATATTATTTAACATTCCTCATGACACTCCCCATCAACAGTCCCCCATACTCAAAGCCAACGTGTTTCGAATCCCTAACAAATCCGGGATTCTCTTCAGGACTTGGACTTGGTATTTTGCCTCCTAATTGTGTTGTGGAGTTGTTCCACAGGAACTGATGTGCAGAAACGTTGCTTCAAATCTTATATTGTGATCGAAGCTTCAAATGTATGTGATGTGTGGGACAACTCAGTGGTGTCTGGGAAATATCAATCCAACATGCTGCTCTGCTTCCAAACCGGCCTGTTTGGAAGCAGAGCAGCATGTTGGATTGATATTTCCCGCAGTATAGAGAAAGAATTACAGGAAACAGATACGATTTGGGAGCAGCTGCTGTTCAAAAGCGTCTGCATCAATTATGGCTTTTTTCAATTTTAAGATAATGGACTGATGATGGATTAAACCCAGATCAGTTGACGGGGGTTAGTGCTTGCAATGTTCACCACTCTGTCCATCATCCCCTTTGGTTTTGCTTTGTTCGCCCTAAGTTGGCAGGGTATGCCCAGACGTGGGTCCCTTTCTCACTTTGCCACTGGTTTCAAGCTAGCCTGGCTGATGAAGGCTGATTAGCCAGAAACCGGTTCCAGGATTCTTGTTTCCGGTCCAGGGAAGACATGGCTTGGCAGTTCGGGCTGGACTATTCCCCTGAGGCACAGGGTCAGACTGATTTGCAAATGGCCATGTCTGAACTGGGGTGGTGGAGTGCGCTAAAGAATGATGATGGATTAAACCCAGATCAGTTGACTGGGGGTAAGTGCTTGCAATGTTCAACACTCCGTCCATCATCCCCTTTGGTTTTGATAATGGACTGACAGCACTGAGTTGTCCCACATGTCACATACATTTGAAGCTTCGATCACAATATAAGATTTGAAGCAACGTTTCTGGACCTCAGTCCTGTGGAACAACTCCATACCACAATTAAGAGTCAAAATACCAAGTCTCTATTGATTTATGAATGTCTTTGTTGAAATATCAAAAATAAGCGAAATAAAACTTGAAAACTGTGGAATTAATGGTGTAAAGTTTATCACAACTCTAATCAAAATAACCCCTCCAGACATGCTGTTTGCTTATTTCAACATTGCAGCTTCTAAAGCAGGTCTTCAGAGTTGTCCAATCTTGTGAGTGTTTCGACAAGATGGCATTCAAGATCAGTAGAGTTCTTGTCAAGGATGTCAGTGAAATGTTCAGATAAGATGGCAACATTGATTGTGGCAGTGCACTGCAGCACATAACTTACCACATGTGAGTCCCTTCAGTGCAGATGTCTCCAAGTGCCATGATATTGTAGTAGACAGAATTCTTTCAGTTTTATTTTATATGCTAAAACACCCAAGTACCTGTTCTACCAAGGGAGCAACAATTATACTGAAGGCATGCACCTCTGAAATGTCCAGTGCTGCTTTATTTTAGTACTACCACAGTCTGTAGTTGTGTCTTCAAAATGTGCAGCTTTGTAGTCTAGTCACAAAATGGAGTCTCTGGCCTGAATCAGGTCTGTTAGCATGTATGCGGCTAGTGGTCAGCGTCACAGGTTTGCTACTTTGCTGGGACAGATAGTTGTGATGATGTTTCAGTACCCCTATCTCAGTACGAAGAGTTATACCCCTGACACCAGGGGAATGTGGAAAGAAATAATTACATATTTTTTCTCTCCTGAGTATCTATCTAAAGTGTATCTTTATTTGTACCCTCAGAGCCCCTGGCTTAGTGCACGCTTTGTGTATGTAAACAATTAAGGATATTCAATGTTTTTTGTTGGCATCTCTCCTTTTAATGCAGCAAGTAAGCACACAATTCGTCAGCAGATACACCTTTTATTTAATATTCTTATCTATTAGGATAAAAAATTCCAAATTCATGACATACAATAAACAAGCAATGGCAAAGCCAAAGGGTCTGGTGTTGGCCACCAGCCTTTTAGCAATTCTGGCTTTGTTTTGTCAGAGTTTTTGCAACACTTTATTGTTTGAGAAGCTGCTGGGCACTCATTAAATAGTTGAAAAAAACAATCCCTAAAGGCAAATGTATTTTTCTGGTCTCAAAAATGTACACATTACTATGCTGCGCCTGTGTTGGAACTTGTACCTTCTGGTTGGGTAAGGCAGTACCGTAGCCAGGCACAACCTACTACTCCTGTCAGGAGCAAGTGATTACACATACTGTATTGCCTGCACTCACCCTTGGGTACCTTGGCACTGAGCAGTCAGGCTTACTACTGAGGCAATGTGTAAAGCATTGGCACAGCACTCAATCACAATAAATACCTTGAGCTTCACAAAAGAGACTTCACACATGATGTTTGTAAATAACATTTGTCTTCAACACACATGATAATCAACACAACATGAACATCATGTATTTCTGAGCATAAATCACATTGGGAATCATTACTAGCAGTACTTGGCCCAGCAGTGTTCAAATGACATCAGTAATATGCACACTTGGGAAAGTTACTAATCTACACCCCCCAATAGCCTTATGTGGTGCAATTCGTTGTTCACCCCAGGCCTTCCCTAGAAAGTCTTATAATTCAATTGCACACATTTATAGGGTGCACACCAGGTCATAACAATATCAGAAATATGTACATTCAACAATTTAAAACACTTCTTAGCAGTACCGTCTGCAGAGGCCGCGCCGGTAACACCAGTGCCAAACCTAATGCTATTCTGGTGGAGAAATCAACATATCAGGTGTTTCCCTACTGTCACTTCCACACTCACTCCACACTGCTATGCGGTGCAATGGGTATCAGACAAGTCCGTACAGAAGTGCTCACATACATATGCACACAGCACCATAATGCAGTGCAATGGATACCAAGAAGGTCAGTTGGTTACACACTGCAGACCCAGTAGCCCCAAGCCTCCCTCCACCCTCCATCTCACTCCAACTATCCTACACCCCCGGATTGGAGGCACCCTGTATTCTCCCTGGGCACTAGGCTGTATGCAGCTGAAGTTATTCTTAGTCAGGATCCCAAGAAACCAGGTGGGGATAGGCAGCAAGGTCACTTAGGAAGCAGTCAGCAGAAGGAGTTTGTCAACCACAATAGTAGTTCAGCCACATAATGCAGAGCAGACACGGGCCAAGGGCCATACACAGTCACACCAGAGGTGTCCCAGGGGCCTTCCGGCACCAGCCAGTACTGCGAAGCCATGGGGCGGTCACGCAGCTCGAGCTGGGCAATACTACCTTGCAACTCAGTTTTGTTGGGGAAAGCCAGGTGAGGAGAGGACAGATGGTCTGTCACGCTGAGGGCCAAGTAAGGGAATAGTAGATGAACGGAGAATGAAGCGAGAGGCCTCTCTGAGGGAGGAGGCACCTTGTCAGGTACACGTTGATCAGAGTTGCACCCCAGCAATCCGGGAAAAGAATCAGGTGTGCAATGATGCGAAACGCACCTCACCATTCTGGTCAAACACATAAAAGAATTGCAAAATCTGTACCTCCTCGGAAAGGAGGCACAACATCCAGTGCACATTGATTTTGGCCACACCAGACAGCTCCAGTCACTCACATAACGAAAAGTTGCTAAATCAGTGCCCAGAGGCACAACGGCTGGTGCACATCGATATTGGTCGCACCAGATGGTCACAAACACAGGTGCAATGTAATGTAATGTAATGTAAAGGCACATTTTTATAGCGCGGCTATCACTCCAAGGAGCATCTTGGCGCTGAGTACCGTAGCCAGATGGACCGGGCCGGCTGACTGCTGAAGTTCAGAGGACCTGCGCACTTACACTAAAGTTTTACAAGCGGTATCCGTAAGGTTGTAGATCCAGCTTTTCAGGCCTTTCCTACACTGGCTCTCTGCGGGGATTTGCCGGCGCTGTGGTGGAAGCTTGCTCCACGCCCTAGATACCAACACAACAAGGGATTTTTCCCCCTTGGTGACAAGCTTGAATCTTGGGATCACCAGTAAATTCAGGTTTGAGGACCTAAGGTTCTGGATGGCAAATAGCATCTAAACCCTTTTGAGAGGTATTTAGGCCATTGCAAATGGAAGGCCCTAAATGTGATAATCAGTATTTTAAACAGGATGCGCTTGTGTATTGGCAGCCAATGTAGGGCGTTAAGCGCGGCCGAGGCGGACGACTTCCTTGGCCAGCCAAGGACCAGGCAGGCGGCTACCTGCTGGACCATCTGCAGCCTGTGGAGCACAGATTTATTCGCACCCGCATACAGGCTATTGCAGTAATCAAGCCTTGATGTTATAAGCGCAACCGCCACCGTTTGCCTTGCTGCCAGTGGAAGAAGGTCAAAAAAATTCTAAGACCTCTAATGATGTTAAAACACGTGCCGGCCACGGTCACCGCCTGTTGTTTAAATGGCAGGGAGTCATCAAACTTAATGCCCAGATTGCGGGCAGTGGAAATGATGTTGGGGGGAGCTTCTGCATCTTCCGGCCACCACTATTTGGGTGAGAACAGGTTTTGATGCCCAAACGGCAAAATTTCGGTTTTGCCCAAATTACACTTAAGGTGATTGTTCCTCATCCAATCAAATGTGGCGGCATGGCAGTTTTTAAGAGTTTCTTCGGCTCCAGGCAGCTCCCTGTCCAGCACTAGGATGAGCTGAGTATCATCAGCATATGATACTGTGCTGATCCGAAAAGATGAAATAAGTTCGATCAGGGGGACCATATACAGGTTGAAAAGTATAAGGCTCAAACTAGAGCCCAGCGGCACCCCTGTCTTCAAGACTTTCTCTTCGGAGCAAAACTCTCCTAGTACGGTGACTTGCCGCCTTTGATTGAGAAAAATTTTCAGCCATGCCAACACCTCTCCTGCTACCCCTGATTTTACTAGGCGGTCAATCAATATGGAATGCGAGACCGTATCGAAAGCCGCCGATAAATCACGTAAAATCACGTAAAATCAGGACGGCTTTCTTTCCCTGGTCAATGGCGACCCGCAGGGTCTCCACCGTGAACAGGAGGCCGATTCCATCGAGTGCTTGGCCCTGAACCCTGACTGATTGGTATGCAAAATGTCATTGTCCTCTAAAAACTTGGTAAGTTGTTTATTTACAAATGCTTCCGTCAGTTTAAATAATGCTGGAAGCAATGAAATGGGACGAAGATTCGAAAGGGTTGCCGGGTCAGCTAAAGGTTTTTTCTGTAAAGGCTTTACAGCTGCGAGTTTCCATTCCCTGGGGATCTCGGCGGAGGACAGTGAGGAATTGATGATGCCATTAATAATTTGATTCACCTCGTCAAAATTAAGCTCGTAGAAGCACCGGGGGGCAAGGATCAAAAGGTGAGCCAGACTTGCTCGATAGAATGGCCTGGCGAGACTCTTCTAAACTAATAGGGCAGAACGTTTTCAAACAGACAGTCTTAATGTCCTCCCTGTTCACCCCATCCGGGGAGGGAAGCACCAGTTGGGGAAAATCTTTAATGATGTCTTGTATTTTTTGCTCAAAATAGTTGGCGATGGAATTGCAGAGAGTCAAAGAGGGCGGGATGTCCTGCGAGAGCACTCTGGGGTTCCTGTAACTGTTTACGATCCTAAAGATCTCTTTCTGTCTATTATTAGTGAAGGAAATAGCTTCCAAATAATGTGCTTTTTTGGAAAGTTTAATCGAGGCAGGATACCGCCTCCGAGCCGCTTTATAGGTGTTGCGGTTATCAGCCTCATAGTTTTGGCACCACCTCCGTTCCAACACTCTAACTTCACCTAGTTCCTCCTTTTTTTTTTTTTTGTGAGGTCTTATATAGCGCTCGACTTACCCTTGGGCATCTCGGCGCTTGCATTGGGAACCCGCCCTGGCCTTTCCCTGTGAGATAACCCGTACTGGGCATCCCCAAGGTGAAGGCCAGGCATCCCGCCGCAGGGGGGCCATTGTGGAGATTAAGCAAGCTTAATGCCCAGAGCTGCAGAGTGTGAACCCATGATTAGAGTGGGCACCGAAGCGAGAATTATCGAGTCCGTGGCCAATTGGGCTCAAGGCCCTGCCGCGTCGGGAATTGAACCCTGGTCCCGGGTCTGACCTCTGCTTCAGGGTATGCCTCCTCTAACTAGTGAGCCACACTTCTCCACTTTAAGGAGAGCGAAAACCAAGGAGCAGATATTTTTTTGACTCCGTGTAAGTTGTCTGGGCCTATGGGGTCCATGGGTCCACTGAGTTCAGTGATCCAATCGCAGAAGCATTTATTATCTGTTAGGGTGTGGCCAGTCAATATGGGTTTGCTATCTTTAGCTCTCCCTGGAAGGTCTGGGTTGGTGAGTAGCTTTTTACAGCCCGGTTTGGCACACCCGCCTGCTTTACCAAGGCCTTTCCCTAGAACATTGCCTTCAAACACAAGGTCAAACGGAATGAATTTGTGGTCTGTCCATGGTTGTACGCAAGGCGGTTTAACCTTCAAGGTACCTAAGTTGGAAAAAATACAATCGAGCATATGGCCCGCTTTATGCGTAGAGTCACGGGTTAACAGGGTTAGCCCGAGGACGTTGATTATGTCCATGAAACAGGCCGCCCCTGGATCAGTCGGGGAGTCAAGGTGAAGGTTTAAATCACCTAACAGCGTAAAGTTGGCAAATCTAAGAGTAAGATCACCGAGTACCTCCCCAATGCTCTCCAAGAATTCTTTAGTTTGACCAGGTGGGCGATAGACAAAAGCACCTGAGAAAGTAAAGGTCTCATGAATCTGTAGACAAAAGGCCATACTTTCTGCCCCTTTGATATCTGGTAGTTCATGGGTGGTGCACTTCAAGGTGTCGCGATAGATGATTGCAAGCCCCCCCACGTTGCTCCTGCCTGTCCAATCTTTGAATTAAATATCCTTGCAGAAGGGCCAATGCAATGTCTGGATTACACCAGACCTTTAACCAGGTCTCCGTTATAAGGAGCCAGTCCAGATCGCCTTCTGTAATAAGGTCAAAAATTGTGTGACGCGTTCTTACACATTGACCTGGCATTTATAAGCCCTCCTCGAAGTACGATAGGCCACATCTTCCCTTTAAGGGCTTGGTCGGGAGCAAACACTGCCTTACAATGCCGACAGCAAACTAGTCCTTCCCACTTATCTGGTTTTAGGGCCTCATGACACTGAGTTGCATGTTTATTCAGGGATAATATAAAATCCTTGGTCAGACCTTGTTTCGGGGGTAATTGAGCAGCGTGCTTGACCCTCGACCCGGCAGCGTCACGGACGGGCACAGACGGGCTTTCCTTTGGCGCGCTTTCGGCGTATCATCTGTGCGCCCGGTGCGCGCGTCCGCTGCGCGACAGCCCCGTGCGATCTTTAAATAGGAGGCTGATAAGGGTCCAAGGGCCAGATGTAGGTAAGTAACATTTACCGAATCTTAATTACCGAAAATTACCGAATTTTACCGATTCGGTAATTAAGATTCCGTAAATGTGAGGGGTTGGTATGTAGGGAATCCAGATGTTCCCTTTTACCGAATCGGTAAAATTCGGTATTTAGCGATTCGGTAAATACCGAATTTCACAAGGGTGCAGGGGGTGTCACTTTGACACCCCCTGGCACCCCCTAAACAGGCGTGGGTGCCATGTGGCAGGCATACATGCCCTAAGGGCAGGTCTGCCTGTCACATGGCATAGGTGTGCATGCACACATGTGCATGCACACCGGAATCAGTATTTTACCATGAGGTTTTATTTCATGGTAAAATACCGATTCTGTAGGGCCTCTGGGACTCAGAAGAGTCCCACCTACATATGTAAAATACCGAATCGGTATGAATACCGATTCGGTATTTTACAGATTCGGTAACTTTACCGATTCGGTAAATATACCGAATCGGTAAACAAGGTCCCCCTACATCTCATTGACCCATTTACCGGTCGGTAACGGCCGAAATCGGCCGTTACCGACCGGTAAAGGCCACCTACATCTGGCCCCAGATGTTCCCTTTTACCGAATCGGTAAAATTCGGTATTTACCGATTCGGTAAATACCGAATCGGTAAAGCCTATTGATTCCTATGGGCGTCAAAGCCCATAGGAATCAATAGGCTTTACCGATTCGGTATTTACCGAATCGGTAAATACCGAATTTCACAAGGGTGCAGGGGGTGTCACTTTGACACCCCCTGGCACCCCCTAAACAGGCGTGGGTGCCATGTGGCAGGCATACATGCCCTAAGGGCAGGTCTGCCTGTCACATGGCATAGGTGTGCATGCACACATGTGCATGCACACCGGAATCAGTATTTTACCATGAGGTTTTATTTCATGGTAAAATACCGATTCTGTAGGGCCTCTGGGACTCAGAAGAGTCCCACCTACATATGTAAAATACCGAATCGGTATGAATACCGATTCGGTATTTTACAGATTCGGTAACTTTACCGATTCGGTAAATATACCGAATCGGTAAACAAGGTCCCCCTACATCTCATTGACCCATTTACCGGTCGGTAACGGCCGAAATCGGCCGTTACCGACCGGTAAAGGCCACCTACATCTGGCCCCTAGTGTAACCACTAGACCGTCACCTCCTCCAAAATGGCCCCCGGAAGTGAGTGTGCTTCACTCCCTCTATAACGCGCTACCTGGCTCCCTCCACAACAAACAGCACAAGCTGCGATGGAACGGGGAGAGAGGCGGTGCCCAAAAGCAAAAGGTTCCCCAAAATGAAATTTTACAATAATGTGCCTACAACATAAATTTCAAAGGTTTAAAACAGTATGCTGTGCAGAATATTATTCATTAAAAAAACAGACAAAGCGGCGATTTTTGAAAGCAGAATTAGGCCGTTGTACCAGCCGCAGCTTCAGCAGCGTGGCAGGGACTTCCGTGTCAGTATTACAAGTTCAGCAGTGCCTCCTCAGGTAGAATGAGGTACTACTACGGTTATGCCCCTACCTCCAAGGGTTGCAACTTGTGAATCGGACACCACACGCAATGTGCATGCAGTTGGAATGTAGCATGAGAGGGTTGCGGCATGATCGATGAAGCAGGCCACAATGGTTCCCGCAACCGGTGAATCTGCTCTCACCATAAAGATGCTTATGCATGCCAAGGTCCCCATGACCACGATGCGGGGTCCACATGCCTTAGATGCGGGCCAGACTATGGGGGCTCAGCATAAGGCAATCCGGTCTCCAGGCACAATTCTTAGTTCCATGGCCACACTGCACTACCATTTGGAATCCAGCAGACAATGTGGGCCCTTGAGAGGGCACCGCACTTCAGGTGTCACAGGTAGATGGTGTGGGTCCCTCTTTGGAGATCTTTGATGTCCCTGAGGCCTCCAAAAGAACAGGGGGCCAACTCAATATGCCCTTAGAGACACATTAGGGTGCCACATAGCAGCAGGTAGTCGGCCCAGGGCAACCACTATTCAGGAAGGGCACACAGCCCCTTTCAATGTCAGTAATCATCCTTGTGCACACCAAGGTCTTCTGGCAATGTGCACCATGCAGTTCCAGGTTCTCTGGTCCCACGTCTACTCAAGCGTATCTCGCCCAGTGCTGAAGTATGACACCAGTAGCTATACTGGAGTGTGCCTTTGAAGTTGGAGGTGGTTCAAAGGGTCTCCCTTTGAATCACAGTTGTCTCCCCTAAATTTCTGTCCTGTCTGCCATGAGACTGTGGAATGCTGATCATTATCTTTAGTGGAGCCATGATCTGGTTTCAGTGGCTAGCTGTCAAAACCTCTCACTCCAATCTCTCCAGCCAGCTCGCAAATTCAGAGGTCTGTCATTCCAGTTGCATGCCCAGTGTTTTATAGCTGTTGCTGGGGAATGCCCAGATGTGCTGCCCAACCTCCAGTGTAGACTGGAGCCAAGCACCAAGGCTCGCAAAGATTTTTAAAGCACAGAAATGCCCACTCTCTAGTAGTAAATAACAAGTCAGTGCGAGAATGCACTCCTTCCCTTACCATTTTTCATTTCCAAGTCAACTTTTGTGCTTGTGATACATGCGAACAGCTGCTGAGAACCGTCTCTAAATCAGCCTTTATTTACATCTCACAAAATATGGACATTTCACTCATACACCCTTCTGTCACACTGCTGAATGAGGAATAACCCCTCAACGTAAACCACTTCCTCCTGAGGTAACCATATTTAACACTGGATACCAACATTTTTTCAAAACTTTAGCGTACAATCTTCCTACTAAATTAATCACCACAGAGAAAGGATGGTTGTACCTGAATATTTTATTTACCAGTTTCAAATGCCGGCTGCTGCCCATCCAGGCTTTCGACAGTGGCACGTGAGGTGAACCGTATAACAGAGTAAGCTCATTGAAACTTTACCCAATGCATTTTGAGCCCGATGGCTCTTTGTCAGGGGTCACTGAAACAGATGAAAGAACAGCTCAACTTAATGTTCAGTCCAGACTTACTATGTAAAATAAATGATTTCACAACCCACTGCCTCCACTCTAATACTCCCTCTCTCACTCCCATTCTTATCCTCTAAACAGCACTCCTGTGCTCAGACCAATATGAAACCCTTCCCACTGCATATTCAATCCCACCAATCCAGAAATACAGAAAATATGACATGTGCTAAACCCCCTGTCCTCCCTACTTATCAACTAAGTGTCCCACAGTATCAACCCTTCTACACATTACCTTTTCAGAGCCTCAATCAGCGGTCTTACACAATGTGTGCACTTCACTCCATCTTTTTAAACTACTAACTCTCTCCCCACTTTTTCACCCATTATCAAAAGAAGTGCCTTCCTTCGTGTCTCCTGTGCCTCAATCATGATTCACTGATTAAAAGTGACCCTGTGACCTATTCCTCCTATAACAGTGCCTGTATGCGAAATATTATATATGCTAATAAAAACTCTAAATCCCACAATGCACTCCCCTCTCCCATCCAAAAGCAAGCGAAACTGGTGAAAAAAATATTCAGGCACAACCATCCTGTGTCCGTGGTGATTAAATAAGTAAGAAGATTGTACGACAAAATGTTGAAAATGTTTTGGTATACAGCGTCAAATATGGTTAAGACAGGAGGAAGTGTTTTATGTTGAGGGATTATTCCCCATTCAGCAGTGCGACAGAAGGGTGCGTGAGTGAAATGCACATTTTTTGTGACACTTTCTAGTAGTGACATTTCTATGTGAATTACGACAAAGCCTCCTTTACCACTGGCAAGGGGTTGTCACAGCGAATCCAATGATAGGAACCATCCTGAGGCTGCTCCGCTGCAATCCACTATTGCAGCCTGAAGTGATTTCAACCATTTCCCCATGTTAACCCATGGGAAGAGCAAACCTCATAGGCAGTGAAAACACGCAGGGGTATTCCTCAGCACCTGGGCAGTGGACACACATGTACCTGCCCTACCTTTCACCTACCATTCATGTCACCCTAAAAGACAAACCCTTGGGTGCTCAGCTGGAAGTGAAAAGTCCTGTCCGGATGGCTAGTGACTTAAACAGGCCAGTCTGAGTATTCTCGCAATTGCGTGCACCAGCCTGCAATGGCACACTGGACATGTATTTAATAGTACCATCGGTGCAAAGAGCACTCCAACCTGCAATGACAGGCTGAGCATGTATTTAAGAGCACCATTGGTGCACAGTGCACACCAGCCTGCAGTGGCAGCTGGACATGTATTTAGGAGCAACATCGGTACAATGCTCACAGCAGCCTGCAATGTCAGACTGGACGCGTATTTACGAGCACTTTCGGTGGAAAGTGCACCCCAGCCTGCAATGGCAGGCCGGACATGTATTTAGGAGTACCATTGGTGTGAGTGCCCATAACAGCTTGCAAGGGTAGGCTGGACACACACACTTAGCACATCCTTGGTGCCAAGGGCACACCAGCCTGCAATAGCAGGCTGGACCTGTATTCAACGATACCATCAGTGCAAGTGTGCCTACCAGCCTGCACTGGCAGGCTTGAACCAGGTCTTAACACATCATAGGTGTGAGTGCGCATCCACCAGACAGCAATGGCAGACCCAACTGATGATTTACAACCCTCAGGTGAGCACCACTCCCTAACTTGTGTAGGAATGACCTTCGCACACTTTTACACTGTGCATACAGTGGGAAAGTGGCTCAGGGCCAAAGGCCCTAACAAGAGAATCAGCCTCACTCTTGAAGTGTCCCATAGATAGAGACAAGCCCTAGGTAGGGAAAACCCACATGGGGGTTCATCCCTAACCGGGCACTGCACTTGCAGATGTACCTAAGGGCCACTCACGTACTCCGGTTTGGTGGTAGTGAATGGCCCCCTCAGGGCTGGCTATGGAATGAGACTGGCCAACCGGAGTATGAGGCCTTTTTGACATTCTATTCAGGTGGGAGGCACAATCAGTATGGCGTCCCACTATTAGCCCCTATGGCCCATGCCCTGGATATGTGGTGTGCCTTTTTACAGGGCACTCATAGGTACTAAACTTAAACTAATCAAGTGCGTACCCTAGTGTGGATTGTGCAGGAAAGGTGCATTCTCTTTCCCGCTGCAGTACAGTGTGAAGTGCCCAGCCTAAGGTCAGGAAAAGAGAGTTGGCAAAAGCCAGGAGGACTAAAAGCAAACATTCTAGGGAAATCCTTACAAGAAGGGCCATGTCCAAAAACCTGGCACTGAAGGGAACTACCTTATGGGTGGATGTGCTCTTTTTGAAATGGCAGCAATCCAGAACTCATAATGAAGTCAATCAATGGTTGAAGTGGCTAACAGTGCCCCTTGATGCATGCTGGGGTGGGTGGTAGAAAATGTGAATGACACAATCACAGGCCAATGGATACAGTCTGGCATGAAACCCCTATAAGGAACTATGTTATACATACTTTACTTTAATAAAATCATGAAGTCTTGGCTAACCCAGACTTTAACAAGCGTTCAATTTGGCATTGGCTGCTGGCCTCACCTTTGAGAAAGAATGGAAGAAATAAGTGAAAATAGGAAGGAAGGACGGAGAAAAGGAGCACAGAAGGCAAAAAAGAAGGGAGTGCGGCAAAAAGAGGAGGAAGGAAGGCAGAAGAGAGTGAAGAATAATGGAAACAAAAAAGGCAAAAAGAAGGAAGACGGTAAGAAAAAAGAAAAGTAATGAAGAAAGAAGGCAAAAAAAGAGAGAAGGAAGAAGACAAAAGAGATAGAAGGAAGGAGAGAAAAAAAGAGAAAACATAAACGAAAGAAGGTATGAAGGGAAGGAAGAAATAAGGCAAAAAGACAGAAGAAATAAACAAGGCAACAAAGAAAGGCGGAAAGACAAAAGCATAGAAGGCAACCAAAAAAGAAAGAAGAAACAAAAAGAATTAAATGAATCACAACAGGAAGAAAGAAGGAAGAAAAAAAGAAAGACAAAGGACAGAAAAAGGAAAGTAGACAAGAAAGAAAGAATAGAAGGAAGAATGAAAGAAGGCAAAAGAGAAAGAAAGATGTAAAAAGAAAGAAAAAATTAAAAAATAAGGACAGGAGGAAATAAAGACTAAATGAAGAAAGAAAAGAAAAAAGGGAAGCAGTAAGGATAAAAAAGAGAAAGCAAAAAAGAAAGAAAATGAAAGAGAATGAAACAAGGAAATGAGTTAAAAAAGAAAAAAGAAGAAAGTAAAGAAACAGGGATGGTAAAAAAGAAGGGAAGAAAAAGGAAAGGCAAATTAGAAAGATAGAAGGAATAAATGAAACATACCAGCGTTTAATTTGCCAGGACAAATTGGCAGTTTAAAACTGGACACAGTCTGCAGTGGCATTCCTGAGACATGTTCAAGGGGCTACTTAAGTGGGTAGTACAACAAGTGCTGCTGGTCCACTAGTAGCATTTAATTTACTAGCCCTGGGTATTTGGTATGCCACTTTACTAAGGACATATAAGTAAATGAAATATGTAAATCAGATGTAAGCCAATTTTACCATGATTTAGTGAGTGATCACAAGCACTTTAGCACTGACTAGCAGAGTCCTAACGCCAACCAGAACTGGTTCAGAAAACAGGAAGGTGAAGGCAAAACATTTGGGGGTGACACTGCAGAGATGACCAAGTCTAACAGAGGTAATTTTAAAAAGCTGTGTACTTCTGAGTATTTCTATGTTTTTGCTATTTCACCTCCTAACCTGCAGCAGGGCAACACTTTTTTTATTAAAAGGTAATAGTTTGGTGCAGTTTAGCTTTGCCTTGCTCTTGAAGTCTTCCCTGCTCCTCCTAATATGTCTTACAGGAAAATCTCACCAATACTCTTCACAGTAACATCTCTTGCCGCATGTAGTAGTACTTCTTAATACCGCCAATAGTAACACTTCTCAGTATCTGCCACTGTAACACCTATCAGTACCTCTTAATCCAACTCCCCTCCCCCCCACAAACTCCAATAATTTCACTATCAAATATCTACTATAACAGCAAATCCCAAAAGCTACTACAGTAACACCTCTATAACAATACCCACCAGTCAAATAAGCAATTGGGCAAACACTCCCCTCATTGTTGGAAGTCCCTCCACAGGGCCAGGAATACAGTCCACAGGACTAGTTTATAGACCGACCTGTGGCAATCTGGATGTTGTGCAATTATCTTTTTCTTTGCAGAAGTCCTTATTTTCTCTAAAGGGACTGCTATAATACCGGTGATTAATGGAAAGATACTTGAGGAAACTGACAAAAAATAGTTTGGGTCACTCCAGGGTGGCTCCAAGAAACATAATCTTTCAAGTGGTCATCTTTGGGATACTCTCTTATAACTCCTGTTTGAAGTTAGGTCATAATATTTCCAAGTAATGACTGGTCAACCAGAATGGAGACACGAATTTCATTATTTTTGTAAGATGGTTTTACTTAAGTTGACTTTTGTGTCAACATTCTGGAAAATGTTTTTAAGTCATTGCTTTTACTGTATTTCATTTTCAACTCACCCAGTGACCCAACTTTTCCATTTGTTTTTCCCATTATGTGTTCTTAATATATAATTGTTTTCTGTTCTGATTTGATATTGTTTGTCGGAGACAGTTCATAAGTGAGGTGCGTATTTATGCAAGTAAAATAGCTAATCATTGATGAAGTGGGCCTACAAATGTTAGGGTATCATTTAGAGTTGGAAGAGTAGACTCACCACTGTGAATCAGCTGTACGCCAGTGCCATCAAACTCCTCCTGCTTCCTTAGAGTTGGGAAAACATTGTGCTTGCACTGGTAGAGCTTCTGCTCACTCCACCTATGTAAACCTCTTACCTGTGGCCCATTGCCAAGGTGCCACCAAGTCACCGTTTCATTTTCATGTTTTCTTTTCTCACCCTGTCTCTCTTGTAGCATGTATAGTGAGTTTATGCTTTTAAATTTTATTTAAACTGTATTATTAACAAATATGCAGAATGTAACACAGCCTCCATTCTTTTTAGCAAGTCCAGGAGAACCTAATGTAAAATGGCAAAAGTGGAAGAAAATATTTGTAAACTATGCTAGAGTTTGTGGCAATAATTTGAATGCAGAACGTAAACATTCTTTACTGCTACATTGTCTTGGAGGTGAGGGACAAGAAGTTTTGGAACATCTTCCTGAGCTAAGTGCAGCTGATTCAAGGAATCTAAATGAATATGAGATATGCATTCTTTAATTAGACAGACCTTATCTTCCTCGTCTCAGTGCCATTATGGAGAGATATCATTTTAGTTTAAGAGAGCAAAAAAAGGACGAGACTGTAGAGGATTTCCTTTCGGCGTTGAGGAAACTAGCTTCTTCATGCAAGTTTGGTCCCGCTTTGGAAGAAAGAATAAGAGACCAATTTGTCCTAAAATGTGCACATGATAACATAAGAAAAGAACTTTGGTTAAAGGATGAACCTCCTTTAGATGAGGTTATCACGATTGCGAAGCAAGTTGAACATATGATGAAATGTGTAGATGAACTAAGCTCAGATAAAAAAAAGAAGTAATTGTTGAAACAAAAACAGAAGAAGTAATATGTCAGGTAGAAAAGAAAGGTGTAGCAGTAAATGAAAAAAGTAATGTTGCTTCTGGAAGTATAAAAAGATTATCTAGTGGTGGCAAAGTAACCTGTTTTAGATGTGGTCAATTAGGTCATTTAGCAAATTCTCCTTCTTGTCCTGCTTTACGTTTCCAGTGCAACTCATGTGGGCGTAAAGGACACTTTGCCAAATTTTGCAAAAGTAAAGTATCTAGACCAGAAGCATTTGGAGGTAAAAAACAACCTGAAGTAAAAATAGTCACTTATCAGATTAGTGAAGGAATAGTTGAACATCCTTCACACTTGGTAGAAATAGAAGGTGTATCTTTAAAATTTAAATTTGATTCTTGTTCTCATTTAACCATGTTGGGAGAAGACATGTTTGAAAAGCATTTATCAGATAAAGTATGCCTTAAGAAATGTGAGGTATCTCCTTTAAGTTATGCTGGTGCACCCATTAACATGACTGGGTATTTCACTGCCAATATCAAACTTGGAAGTAAAGTCATTTCAGGAAAAGTTTATGTACCCAGTGATGGTGATGCTCTTCTTAGTTGGGCTCATCAACGTTTACTAGGTGTGCGTCTTAATCCCAGTGGAAATCCACAGGTGGAAATTCAAGAAGTTAATGATTTAGGGGTTTTGCTTAGCGAGGAATACAAAGATGTATCAAGTGACAAACTAGGTTGTCTCAAGGGATATGAAAATCAAATTAAATTGAAACATGATGCTATTCCTGTAATTGCCAAAGCCAGGAGAATTCCCATAAGTGAACAAGATAGTGTACAAAAGGAGATTGACAAATTAATTGATTTAGGTGTTATTGTACCTGTTGAAGCAACAGAATGGTTGGCTCCTATTGTTGTCGCAAAAAAACTTAATGGCGATATTCGCTTACGCATTGATCTTCGGTCACTAAATAAGGAGGTTATTGTTGATCGATTTCCTTTGCCTAATATAGATGAGATGATTAGTACTTTGGGTGGCGCCAAGTTTTTTACGACTCTTGACTTGGCGTCAGCCTATCATCAAGTTGTACTGGAAGAGGGCTCTCAGGAGTTGACTGCTTTTATTACTCCTATGGGAACTTACAAGTTTTGTAAGATGCCTTTTGGCCTTATATCAGCTGCATCAGTGTTCCCGCATATTATGTCCAGGGTTCTAAAAGGTGTACCTGGTGTAAAATGCTATCAAGATGATCTACTTATTTTTGGTGATACTGATGAGGAACACATCTTGCATGTTAAAGCTGTTTTGGAAAGATTACGTACTTCAGGCTTAACACTTAAAAAAGAAAAGTGTGGATTTGGAGTAGAAGAGGTCAACTATCATGGGCACAGGATAACTGGTCAAGGTGTTTTTCCAAAGAAGGAACTTGTTGACACCATAGTCAACATAGCTGTACCTAGTAACAAGGATGATTTGCTTTCATTCCTTGGTATGGGTG
Organism: Lissotriton vulgaris; assembly: GCF_964263255.1. Classification (NCBI taxonomy): domain Eukaryota; kingdom Metazoa; phylum Chordata; class Amphibia; order Caudata; family Salamandridae; genus Lissotriton; species Lissotriton vulgaris. The sequence continues at coordinate 1,479,592,219 of NC_141685.1, forward strand.
AATTTTATAGTAAGTTTATTCAAGATTATGCAAAGAAGACGTTTCATTTAAGGAAACTTACTGTAAAAAATTGCTTATTTCAATGGACGAATGAATGTGATGAAAAATTTACATCTTTAAAAAGTGAACTTAACAGTGTTTCTTCTCTACAAGCTTTTGATCCTTCTGATCCCACTTTTATAATGACTGATGCAAGTGAGAAAGGTTTGGGTGCCTTCTTGATTCAAAAGAAACAAGGGAAAGAATGCTGAATTGCATGTGCATCTAGATGGCTCAGGGGTGCAGAATCGAATTATTCTGTTATAGGAAAGGAATCCTTGGCCATTTTTTGGGCTTTGAGGAAGTTTAGAAATTTGATTTGGGGTATAAATGTCAAGGTATTGTCTGATCACAAACCGTTGAAAGAGGTTTTTTCTAAAAAGGGTCTTGATGCTATTTCTTCGAGAATAAGAAAGTGGATCATTGCTTTACAGGAGTTTAATTTTGTGGTTGATTACATTCCTGGAGTAGTTAATAAATCAGCAGATTGCTTGTCTAGATTGGTTAAGTTTGTTGAAAGTTCTAGTGATGACGAGTTTTTAGAAGATGAAGTGATCAATGTCTGTGAGGTTACGCAAGGGGTGGTTACTGAGACTGTCTTGAAGGAAGAAGTAGAAAAAGATAGTGAAATGAAAAAAGTAATGCAGATGTTAAAAGATAAGTCTAAACTAGACAACCCCTGGTCTCTTATTAGTGATGAGCTTTCTGTAATGGATGGTCTATTGGCCAGAGGTACCAAATTGGTTCCACCGGAGGGAGTAAGGAAAAGATTACTTGAATTTGCTCATAGTGGTCATCTAGGCATTGTAAAAACTAAAGAATTATTGAGGCTACAGTTTTGGTGGCCTGCTATGGATTTAGACATAGAGAGATTGGCTCGTGAGTGTGTAGAATGCAATGCCAGTGACAAGATTCTTAAAACTAGACAATCCCCCATGGTGTGTAGGAAATTTCCTATACATGCTCGGGATGAAGTTGCAATTGATATTGTAGGCCCACTACATGGAGTTAGTGACACTCCATATCTCATTGTTGTTCTTGACTTATATTCTAGGTGGATTGAGGTTGGTGCTGTCAGAGAGATCTCTACTGATTGTGTTGTTAAATTTTTAGATGACATTTTCAAAAGAGAAAGTTTTCCAAACAGTATTCTTTCTGACAATGGACCTCAGTTTTGCTCAAATGCATTTAAATGTGTTTTGTCCAGCAGAGGGATAATTCACAAGAGATCTTCTATATATCATCCTGAGACTAATGGTGCTGTTGAGAGGGTAAACAAAACATTAAAGGAAAGTATACAACTTGCTAGGGTTAATGGTTTGTGTTGGAAAGAAACACTTCAAGATATAATTATTGCTTACCGTTTTGCTCCCCATCTGACTATGGGCAAGTCTCCATTTGAACTTTTCAAGGGTAGAATTCCCAACACTTTAATGTGTCCTGGTTGGATGAAACTAAATAAAGGTTTTGTAGACAACAGGATAGGTGATTGGAGAAACAGAGAAATTACCAAACAGGTTGAAAGGAGGTTACGTTTTGATAAAAGGAATAATGCTGAATATCTTGATGTGAAAGTGGGAGACCTAGTAAAGATTAGAGCTCCTGTTGGAACTAAACCTTGGTCTAAATATACCAATGTTAATGCTGTAGTTAAGATTTTTAAGAATGCCATCAAAACCAGTGATGGGAGAATTTGGAACAAAAGTTGTGTGGTTGTAGTCAAAGGTGATGGTTCTCAATCTCTTGATAATGGGTCTACTAAAGAGAAATTGTTTAATTCTGTTTCATTTTCTGCGGATACTTCTCACTCTTCTGATGTGGTTCGAGAAAGAAGTCTAAGAGTTAGAAGACCTCCAGTATATATGAAAGATTATATATAACTTGTTTTTTTTTTCTTTTGGTTTCTTTCTTCTCTTCCATACAGTTTATTTGTTTACTTTTTGTTCTCATTATTTTTATTGTGCAGGGGAAGATGTGTGACATGTTGTAATACTTTGTTTATTTCTACTCATTCATGACATAGATAGAATGTCATGAGTAGAATGTACATGGTTTAAGAATGTTGGGAATTCGATTTGTGACAGTTGATTTAGGCTGTTCTGTGGCTGAGGTGAAATAAACCCTACGTGCTCAACTCCACGTCTGTCTGGAATTACTTATTCTTATGTAGTAAACACTAACTTATCTATTTATCTATCTATCTATCTATCTATCTATCTATCTATCTATCTATCTATCTATCTATCTATCTATCTATCTATCTATCTATCTATCTATCTATCTATCTATCTATCTATCTATCTGTCTGTCTGTCTGTCTGTCTGTCTGTCTGTCTGTCTGTCTGACTGTGTCTGTCTCCAGTGCTTAATTTATGCAGGTTGTTGCAGGTGGCGAGTGGCAATATTCATCTTACTGTAACCTCAAGCAATACAGAGAAAGGCAGAAAATGAGGAATACAATAAAGATTGGAAAACAGTGACAAAGAGAAGTTGTAGGGGTGGAAAAAATAACCTGTAATAATGAGGTGAAGACACAGGAAGTGTAGGTGCCGGGAGAAAGAGGCATGAGTTTAAATATAAAGTAGGCATCCTTGGTGTTCAGCAACACTGGAATTTATCTGGTGGGCTCCTGCACTTTTTAGAAACAAATTAAGCCCTGATTCTGTCTCTTTGCGCCTTTCCCCTGACACCTCGCCCCCTTCAGTCGTTCTCAGTTTATCTTCGGTGCCATTATCAAATTTCTTTCACCTGCTACTCAGCTGAAATGCGACCCTTCAAATGAACAGATTCTGCTTCTTTTGAGCAGCTCCCCACCCCCACGTTTCTCGCTTCACCAGGCATGGCACCTCCGGGCTATGTATCTATAAACGTCTTCATGAGATGATGACTAAGTGCAAATATTTGATCGAAAGAACGTCTCAGAATGCCTGACAGCAGTAGCGTTCAGCGCGTTTGGCTGTGTACTGAACAGGTACTGGGGCGAGCATGCTTTGCTCCGAACGAAAGTGTTTCTCCAGAGCCCACTGATGTTGGAAATATTGGGTCTGTGTCCACTTAATTAGAAATGGAGCAACTCGTGTCCTGTAGTTTTCAAATGCGAAATATCATGGCTGTATGTTTGAAGCAAAGACTGTTCACCCTCTCATGCTAACTGTATAAGTGGCTTATTAAATGCATATTTGCTTCACGTTTTGTGACAAAGGCCTTTCATGATTCGGGAAGTCTGTGAAAGCGTCTATTGCTTGTGTAAAATCATGGACGTTATTGCAACGGGTTGACATTTATTTGCAATATGTTTGCTTTAAAGGCAAAAAACATTTTTTGTAAACTGGACTAGAGAATAACCTGTTCGCGTCTTATTAGTCGTAACAACAAAAGGCACACCTAGGATATTGTCTTATTTTTGCATTTAACCTAAGACTTGGAGTAAGTCCTCATTTGAATAAAGATGAAACCGTAGTCTTAGCAAGTGTCTACCTATTCTCAGTCTTTTAGGCACTAATGTCAGTCGTTTTTTTCCCATTTACTTGGAACCTATTCCAGGTTATGTATGAAAAACAGGAACGGAGAGAGGGAGAGAAGAGCACGCAGGTGTCAGCATCTACCTGTTTCCATGACAATTCGATGGAGTAGGTCGCCACGTATGATACGCAAGATGCATGTGACCGTGTGGTGAATTAAACCAGCAGTGTAAAAAAACCTGCTAATTAATATACATCGCAAATTCCGTGAACATGAACAGTGTTAAATCTGTATGTTCAGACTCTGAAAAGCAGTTTACGGCCTCACTGCATATGTCCATGCTTCGAATGCTGCGCTGAGGATTTTTCACGTTGTTGCAAAGATATGTTTATTGGTATATAAATGATAGTGACGTTTTATTTGTGGCTGAAAACTCAATTTCGCAGTTTGTCATATTACAAGCAACCTCCAAATAAACAGGCGGCTTCTGTGTTTTGGTTTATGACAATCCTGTAGCGTATTCTTTTGTAAGTGGAGGTGAAACACAATAGGGTTTGTTATGCAATAATTCACATATCACCTCATCCTGTAGGGCATTTTTTTATGATTTAATTCTTAGGATCTGATGCTCAGAAGGATGCAGAAACCTTGGTAGACGGAAGTAAATTCCAACGTTTTATGAAATTCGGAAATGTGCAACGTCGTGTCTGTAATCCATACCACAAAATTAGGGGTAATATGTGTACGCTAACGCTCCACCTCATTCTTTCACCACAAGACAACATATATGTATTGACGTGCAGAAATCCCTTCCTCTGTACGTTCACAAGATATGCGTCCAATCAACATTCTCATTTTCCCACGTATGCCTCTCTCAACAGGGAGAGGTCTAACAGGGCAGTGTGATTAAAAAATGAACTGCACAACAATCTGTGAGTACCCACACAGTGTTGACGTTGAGGTGTTTGCATTTGCATTGGACACTTCCATGGAGAAACCATGTTCGCACGTCCAGTTCATGTACAGCTGGTGGCTTCTCCACCCTCACATGTTCCACCTGCGTACTTAAAAGAACAAGTTATGTTAATCAAAATATTTAAATTCCAGGTGCAGATGACACTCTTTGCCAACTAAGCTTTTCTTAGATCGCTAATCATTTTGAGAATCTACTTATAACTGATCTATAGACGCAGCCCCAGTCTCCCCTATGCATAGCATTGTATTAACACTCGGCACAAAGCTACCTGTGAATTTTACCTCTTCCTCTAAATTCATAAGTAATAGAAGCAGAACGGAATACCTTTTCTTTCTATGTAAAAAGAAACGAGAATTAGGTATTTCAGTAACCAAAAAGCAGGGCAAATATCAAGAGAAGATTTACTATGTGCTAACCTTTCAAGTGAGATAACAGAACAACAGAAAAGTACCAAACAGAATAATCAGACCAAATGAAAAAAAACACAAATTATATTTCCAACTGGATAGATTTCACAAGAAAAAAAGGAAAAGGGCAATTACACCAAAAATGTGCAAGGCTGTACTATATTAATAATGAGTTCCTTGTCTTCGAAAAATGGCTAATGATATATTTTGTATCTCTTATAGCTTGCCGTAGTGCACAAAAGGGAACCGGAATCTCCATGCACTTTGGAGATACATTAGATAAGTACATCACTTTTATATGTAACGCAGCACATATCACCAACTTTGAAGAATATGTGGATTCTTTAAATTGCATCTGTTTCTTTCTTTTTGGAGGATTTTGTCATCTAAGAACAGCATGGCCAGCTACGATGAAGATGAATCTTGCGGAGCAAGGAAAACTGTCGTAGTGCAGCCCGACACTGAATGCCAATATCGTCTGTAAAGGTGACCCAAAAGCAAACAGTTGAGTCAAAGGGTAGGGAGGGAAGATGCGCATGTGTGCACTAGAACTCAAAATGCTATTCTTTTCCCATCTACCGTCTTTATCCCTGACTTTCTCCACCCCGTATGCATACGCGGTCAGTCGCAGAGCAAACCTGGCAGCTGTGATATCAGTGTTAGAATGTAGTGAAGTGAACGCATGTTTAGAATGCTGAGTTTGCCATTACACGGAGACGAATAAAGACATGTAAAACTAAGCTCTGTGTGTGGTGTAGTCATTGTCGGGGACCCAGGCTGGGTTGGATACCTCAACTGGTGATGAGATAGGGGATAAATAACACAAAGATTGACAGAGCTCTCCTAGAGAGTGCACCTTGGTCCAGCAAACTGCTGATGCATGCCACATGTGCCTCGGTCAAAGAGGAGAATCAACGCTTGGCGTATGTGGAGTCAAAGCACAACTCCAACCAATGTGAAGTATTTAAATATAACTAAAGCTTGACTGTGAAGTCATCACATCATTGGCCAAGAACCTGCTGGGAAAACCTTAAAAATAGGTACCATGCTACTACACAACCTAAAGCTATACATCATACGAAGTGATAATGTAAAAGAAAGATACAACCAAGTTTTGAAAAAGTAGCAAACAACGACAGTAAATCACAAGATAATGCTGCGATCAAAAGTGCTGTAAGGCAGAGATCAGCCAGGTGTCAGACAGTACAAAGTGACGCTTAAAAGCAAAGTAATTCAAATACAAGAAACAGTCATCTGCTTACCAGAACTGAGTAAAGAGAGTCCAAAAGACACACAATTGACAGACGAAATGCAGAACAAATCAAAAACATTCACCCCCAGTCAAGAGATCTGGGTTAAATCCATCATTCCTTTGCTCACCATGCCACCCCAGTTTAGACCTGGTCATATGCAAAGCAGTCTTGACCCTGTGCCTCATGGGAACAGTCCAGCCCGAACTGCCAAGCCAGGTCCTCCCTGGACCGGAAACAAGCATCCTAGGACCTGCGTTTGTGTTTTACCCCTTTTCTGCCAGGATAGCTTGATTCCAATGGCACAGTAAGCCCAGGACCCACGTCTGGGCATACCTGGCACACTTAGGGCGAGGAAGCAAAAGACACACAATTTATGGACTGAATACAGAACAAATCAAAAACATTCACCCCCAGTCAAGAGATCTGGGTTAAATTCATCATTCTTTTGCTCACCATGCAACCCCAGTTTAGACCTGGCGATATGCAAATCAGTCTTGACTCTGTGTTTCATGGGAACAGTCCAGCCCGAACTGACAAGCCAGTTCCTCCCTGGACCGGAAACCAGCATCCTAGGACCGGTTTCGGGGTTTCACCACTCTTCAGCCAGGATAGCTTGATTCCAGTGGGACAGTGAGCCCAGGACCCACGTCTGGGTATACCTGGCGCACTTAGGGCGAGAAAGCAAAAGGCACACAATTGATGGACAGAATGCAAAACAAATCAAACACATTCACCCCCAGTCAAGAGATCTTGGTTAAATCCATCATTCTTTTGCTCACCATGCCACCCCAGTTTGTTGTGTGGCGTTTTAAGATCCGAGTGAATTTTCCCGATTCATGCCCTTATATAGGTACAATTCACATTGCCCTTATATAGGCATAGAAATCAAGCCCTTATTTAGGCATAGCCCATGCTACCCAAATACAGGCATGGCTACTTCCACCCGTACCAAACGTCACAACGATTTCTTGGAAAACCAGCTTAAGCAGTTAGGGAACTTCCCCTTGCTTGAATATTGATTTGTCCAAGAACTCAGTTCCTTTATAAAGAACAACTATTCCCTAGGGGTTCTTTCCTGACGTTCATATGCCCGACTTTACATCAAACTATGGCATTCCTAAACACCTTCAGGGTATAAATATACCTTCACTTGCTCTAGCAAGACACAGTGGTTCTGAGCAGGTGGAAGACCTACTTGCCTGACGCAGCTCGCTACAGCAAGTGCCAAAGGAAGCCGACTCTCCAGCTGACGCACTGATCAAGAAGCTGCCCTTCTCCTGCTGAGAATCCAGCTCCAGTGTTTCCGGCTCCCCTTGTGGGTTGTTGGGAAATCGAGTCCCGAGACAGAGATACCAGACCTCCTTCACTCTAACCAAGGTATGGAGCCGTTAGAATCCAGAGAAACCTTTGGTAGATACTTGGCAAAAACTAAACCTATGCTACACAATACTTACTTCTTCCCTCGTACTAGACTTAGGTTAGGTACATTGAGGTAGGCGTATTTTAGAAGCACCAGTTGAGTATTTTAGTCAATGTTATATATGTATGTATTTTCATATGGCCTAGAAACCATGCAATGCTCTTACAGTATTACTTTATATTACTGTTTACGCTGTGCCCATTTTACTTTGCAGTCTGCATAACTATTGTAGCAGTTCACTTCTCTTGCATGAGAAAGAAGACTGTTCAATAAACCCTTTTATAGAAAATGCCCGTCTCACTATTTCTCTGCAACTCTGTAGAAACGAAGCATGCACGATTGACTGAGTGAAATACTTATCTATTGTTTCCGCGACTCTGAGAGATATATTCTTATTCTTGGGAAACAAAGTTGTCATGTTTATGCGGTTGTCAGAAACTAATCCCTTCTTATGTATTAAAGAAAGTTTCTAGTGACCTCTGAGTTAGCTGCCACACACAATTAAGTTTAGTATATTCGATAAAGACCTAGTTGACCTCAGTCCTACGTCTAATCTATAGGATATATTATTGCAATGCGCAGAGCCTATTGGGAATATAGGAACTACACTACAAGTTTTGACCTGGCCATATGCAAATCAGTCTTGACCGTGTGCCTCATGGGAACAGTCCAGCCCGAACTGCCAAGCCAGGTCCTCCCTGGACTGGAAACAAGCATCCTAGGACCGGTTTGGGGTGTCACCCCTCTTCAGCCAGGATATCTTGATTTCAATGGCAAAGAGTAAAGAGAGTCATCACACCTCAGCACTGGCTGGAGTGGCACCAGAGGAAGTGCCCGGGGTTGTGCTTACAGAGCGTCTATACATGAAGCAGCACACCACCAAAGCTGCTGTGTGGTGGCTCAGAACAACTGTAAATGTCTCCAAAAAATGAAGGGATTCAATGGAGACCAGGAGGGAGGTCAAGGTTCCACAGTCTGCCCAAGATGACCCAGAGGCTAGCACAGCAGAGGGCCTCAGAGATGGTGTAGATGAAGTGGGTCCTAGTGGACAGCAGACATTGTTGTAGAGAACTTCACCCTTAGTATCAGCCAATCTCATAAATGGCTACAATGCTGCAGCCTCCCATAACCGCATGCGCGCTAGCGGTTTTCCCGCTGAACGCTGCGATTTTAAAAATTCCGCGTTACGTGACAAGGTCAACTCGTCACACGCACAGCGCAGGTAACGCCCATGACAATCTGACCTTGTCACATGCATCGAAGGGGTTAAGCCACCACCACGATTCAATACTGCTAAAAAGTAAAATATTGTCAACAGATGGACTGCTTGGATAGAGACATTAGATGATTTCATTGATGCGATAGAAGTAGCAGATAGCAAGAAAATGATCAAATACCTTAAGAATCTTGCTGATGAAGGTGTGAAAGAAGTCATGAAGCAAATGCTGTGAGCTTTCAATATTACATACTGTCAAATCAAAGCAGCCTTCAATCTCAAATTTAATCCACTGCCAATGATAGTTTACGAAAGGTAAATTTTCAATAAAGAACAGCAGAAAGTTGGTGGAAACATCAACAAATGTATTGAGAGATTGGATGCACTCATCAAACACTGTAAATTGATTGGATATAATGATGAGGAAGCTATACATCTCAGAGTTATTAACGGATGCCTGTCAGATTCATTCAGATGTAGAATGTTGAGAGAAACTCTTATTCTGGAGCGAGTTTTCATGGCTGCCAGAGCTAAAGAGGGTGCTGATCAACAAGCTTCAGACATGGAGGCTGGACATGCCCAGAGTGAGTCATTCATAAACATGAAAAGTAAGCAAAAGTACAAGGCAGAAGGACACAGAGAGATGTCTCCATAGAAAAAGAAGTTGTGCTTCAGGTGTGTATTTTCGTTCAGACACAAAGATGAAAGTCAAGCCATTCGGCAGATCTGCAAAGGCTGTGGGAAGAAGAACCATTTTGTAATGGTTTGCAAGGCAAAAGGAAAACTAAGGGGTATATTATCAAGAACGTGGGATAATCATCGCCAAAAAAGGTTAATGCAATTTCACATATCGCCGTCTATCGCAGGAAAATAACTCTGTGTCAACGTTACATTCTCAACACGGCGGTAACTTGCAAAAGTTTTCCCATAACGCGTCAAATTTCTGCAATAACATTACCCGGACGGCAATACAAATCCAAACCCGAACACGAAAAAAGTGTTGTTGGGTCCAACTGCAATAAAAAAGTCAGTGATAAGCAGTGCCAGGCCTGCAAGTCCCAAAAGACAGGCTGTAAAAATCAGTATAAAAGCAGCAACAAAAAAGACAGACAGAACATGAACCACTGCGAAGCACCATGGAGGTATCCGGAGAAAGTACAGAGGACAACCAGAACCCCACAAGCCCCACAGAGGACCAGCCTGGGACCCCGGGGTCAGGGAAGAGCAAAGAGAAGAAGAAGAGGAAGACGCGGTTTAGTCCGCAGTAAAACAGGATCCTTAAAACGGAGGTGACACTGCCACCATCTAATTGCCATTGGTGAAATTGTCAGCACTAAATGTTGCACATATACTTGTCAGAGTGATGTGCTAATGCAGAGGAGTGACATGCACACAGGGAATGTGTCTTGGAATTAATTTATTTGCACATGCTGTGCCTGTGATCATTTTGTCCTGTCCCATGATTGCCAAGGACAGTCCCAATGTGACATGCTCATGTGAAGAAATTGCTAATAATAGTGTCCCTTCTGGCTATGCCTGCTGCTGATGCACTGGGGTGTGGTCCACCTGCCTCATCCTCATCATCATTGTCCGGTGCATCTGGCACATGGATCCATGGGGCATTGGTGCGTACACATATGTTGCGCAACACACAACATGCAATGATCATCTTGCACACTATTTGCGGGCTGTACAGAAGTCTTCCACCTGTGATGTCCAGGAATCTGAAACATGACTTCAACACGTCAAATGAGCGCTCCACAATGCCCCTGATGCATTTTTGGGCCGCATTGTACTGCCTCTTGGTCTGGGTGTTCGGGGCTCGGAGGGGTGTCATCATCCACTTGCAGAGTGCATATCCTTGATCACCTGTGTCAGGGGCGAGAGATGTGTCAATCTGTGGTTCTGCATTCTGTGTTGGCAGGCTTATTAATATATTGGTATGTGATGTGTGGGACTTTGGGATTCATGTTTGACATGTCTTGCCTGTGGCAGATGAGCGGCATCCATGTGTATTAAGTTGCCTCACAGCTGCTCCTCCTTCCCCCGAGCCTATTTACTTGTGTGCGCTGCACGGTTGCATCTCTAGCACTCCTAAGACACACCATTGTCATGACTGTCTGCATTTGTCCACAAGACTGACAACAACACTGTGATGTTGGCCATTGAAGGTGGTCGGCCACGTGTGTGTAAGCCTATGGTGGGGATATGACGGACACAGAGATACACGCAGTAGTTGCTTTGGTGGCCATCCCAGAAGTGAACCACGCCCTGAGCCCCAGGCTATTAATTTCCACTCCTACCCTGGGCCAGCCCTCTCCACTTATGCTTACAGGGGGGAAGGACATAGCTACATGTCCAAGGTCTACCCCACTGCCTGAGGTAACATAGTTGCGTCCACTGTCTACGACACTACATACACCAGCAGTATATGTCCACATGCACATGTCTGTGCTCTTCATACTTGAGTTTGTCCAGCACATCACTGCCTCACTTGGCATTGTGTTCATTCTGATTCGTGGGTCACTTGCCTCCTTCGCACATATTTGGTTCCCACATCTCACCACATCCTGCTATTGTGGGCAGAGGTGCCATGACGTGGATGGTTTGTCTACATAGCTGGCCCTTTTTACCACAGTTCCTTGTGTTGTTGTGTCTGGTAGGTGGGCATGTTGTTTGGAATGTTGTATGTGATGTTGTTACTTGTACATTCCCACAGTTGTGAGTTGCATGATTGTGGAAGTGAAGTGTGTGGTGTGTTCATTTGGTACTTAACCATGAGCAGTGCATTTCCGTAGGTGCCATCCTCAAAGCGCCGGTTGATGATGGATTGTCGGAAGATGTAGGAATCATGCACACTGCCTGGGTAGTTGGCGATGACGTTGGTGAAGAGTCTCTGATGGTCCACTACTGCCTGCACATTGATGGAATGCACGTGCTTTCTGTTGCAGTAATTGTGTGCAGTGTCGGCAGGGGGCACAAGTAGGACATGTGTGCAGTAAATTGCCCCAACACATGAAGGTCGCCAGCTATGGCGTAGAAGCCTTGCTTGGTCTCCAGCTGTTCCTCCACAGTGTGGGGGAAGTGAAGGTGCTGGGGTACCAAGCTGATGATGGCATCCAAGACAGTTATGATGAACTTTGATAGAGCTGGCTGTGAGACTCCTCCGACTCTGGCAGTTGTTGGTTGGAAGGTACCAGAGGCCAACAGGCGCAGCACAGCCAGTAGCTTTGTCTGCGGAGGGATGTTGGTTGTCCGCTGTGTTGGTACAATCAGCCTGTGGGCAATGTGGCTCAGGATGCGAAGGATGATTGGTCCTTTTGAGCCTGTAGTGGGCAATGACTTCCTCTGGCGTTAAGCCTGTGAGGCTGGTGCGTTCTCTGAAGGACCGCTGTCTTATTCTGCGCTGCCTCGGTGGTAGTCCGGGGGTGGCCTAGAGGGGGCCTGGAGGTGGTGATGGTGGGTGTTGTGGGCCTCTTGGGTCTCCGAGCTGCATGATCAGTAGCGCCATGGCATGTGTTGGTCTGCTGATGTGGCGCTGGGCTGGGCTCTCTTTCATACTGCAGGTTGTTGTCCTGCTTAACATCAGTAAAAGGCAGGTGTTCATTCCCTTATCTCCTGTTTTTGGATCGCTTTGCCGTTCTGGCTGATCGTAGAGAATGTCGCGAAGTGGTGTTTTCGTGTGTTTTTGCACGGGAACGCCTAATCGGCATATCATTAGCTTTAGTTGTCACTCTCATCCGTGGGGATGTTTTTTGCGGAAGCTATCACAGGAAAACTGGCGATTTTGGCAGTTTGCGAATGGGACGATCAATATTTCACCACATTAGCGGTGCTTATGTGCCGATAACTCACCAATAAGTCCTTGGGAATATGCCCCTCAGTGCATCACAGCACAAAGAAAAAATGGCCACCCAAAATCAATTATCATCTTATTCATCGACAAACACTTCTTCAGTATCAATGTCAAGTGAAAGTGAAGATGGTTATGCAATGTTGATGTTTAGCTCAGAAAAACGTGTGCATGTTGGACTGGCCGCCTGTGAAGAAAACTACTTGTCAAAGTAAAGTAGATATGAAAAAGCACCACAGTCATTCAAACCTTGTCCAAAAATTACTCTAAAAGAAAACAGTTGCTCAATACCTTTTACTATCACCAGTGGTGCATAGGAGAAGTACAGTGAACTATCTCCATTGCCACAACTTATGTCATCAAAAACCAATGCATTGATGCCATTAAAAAGTCAAGGTTCCTTTGTAGCAACACAAGAAAACAAAAGTACAAGCGCTCATTCATGTACTTCAAAGTACTGTCTCAAGTACCTGTTTACTCACCTTCAACACAGCTGCTGATATGGAACTGATATCAGTGAACTATAACATAAATGCTCATCACAAACTAGTAAGTCAGTTCATTTTGTTGTTTCATGGGTTAGGAAAACTCAAGAGTATGACAGTACAATTACTCAATAATTAGGACTTCCATCTTATTGCGCAAAGACACAGATGAATTGCACCTCAATCAGGCACTTGCTCCCCTTCCTGGTCAGTTATGCTGTCAAGGACCCACAGATCATATGGGAGTGGCAAAGGTATCCGTTTGACGTGCGAGCCATGCACCCAATGCTTCCGGCCTTCCACCATCACTGCAGTGCGAGTGGCAAGCTGGACAAGGAGTGGTCCCTTCCACCTCTGCTCCAGCAGTTCTTCCATTGAAAATTCCTGTTCAACACAAAATCCCCTGGCTGTAGCTGATGCCTGGGCCCCTCGGGTACTGGTTGCAGCATGGCGTGAATCTGTTGGTGGATAGAACAAAGATCTTTAGACAAGTCATACCGATAATCTATCAGCAATGGGTATTCTATTTCGTAAAAGCGATTGGGTCTTGGGATGCCCCAGACGTTGGCGTTGTGGCCAAAGACCACCTCATACGGGGACAACCCTGTTCTAGAATGCGCTGTCGCTCTGGTAGATAACAAAGCCAAAGGTAACGCATCTGGCTATCGCAAACCTCTGCTTTCTTGAATCTTCGCTAACTTCAGTTTGAGAATACCATTGTACTTCTCAACCAGGCCTGCTGACGGGGGTGGTTCGCTGTAGGAAACTTCTGCTTAATATTCAAGCCCTTGCACACCAATTCAATGACTTTTTAATTGAAGTGACTTCCGTTGTCACTCAAATCACATGTGGCAATCCATAGCGCAGGAAGAACTCGTCTTCCTCTAAGAGTGTCTTCGCCGTCGCCATGGCTGTATTCTCTTTAGTGGGGTAGGCCTCAATCCATTTACTGAATGCACAAATCACTACTAGCACATACTTCAAATTGTTAACTCATTTCATTTCGATGCAATCCATCTGAAGAACCTCAAAAGGGAAGGAAGGCGGTGCAAAGTTACCTGCGGGTGTAGGAGTGCCTTTTCCAGAATTATGTCTCAAACAGATAGTGCAGTGTTTCACTAGGTGTGTGGCTACCTTAGAGATATTATCGTTCTGCCATACTGGGTCTAGTAGCTTACATATTCCTTTGGCACTAATGTGCGCTGGGCCATGGGCCATGGTGACAACAGGGAGCACGTAGGCGTTGGGCAACAACCATCTCTGTTTCCCAGACAAGTCAGTCCAGCACCCCTCCTCATTCAAATGCCCTGTCCTCTCCTCCCATATTGTCAGTTCATCTACGGTCACCTCACTCTGAATTTCCCTTACATTTTCTAATGTGTTCTCGAACATTCCATTGTCTGGAACCCACCTAGCGGGGCCTGCCACAAACATCTTTTTCATCTTTGATCTAGTTGCCTCCTTAGCTGTCTGGTCTGCAAACGCATTTCCCCTTCTAACGTCATCTTTCACTGTTTTGTGAGCCCTTCATTTTATTATTGCCAACTTGTCAGGAAGTGTCAATGTTGACAACAATCTATCAATGGACGATGTTGAATGCACAACCCATGCGAGGTCAAGAACCCTCTCTCTGCCCAGAGGCGCCTGAGGTTTTGGGCCACCCCAAAGGCATACTGGCTGTCGGTGTAGACATTGCCAGTTTGTCCCTCACTCAACTCACAAGCCCTAAGGAGTGCATCCAGCTCTACAGCTTGGGTCGATTAGTATGGGATACGAGATGTCTCAACTACAGTGTGTAACGTCATGATTGTATAAGCTGCAGCAGGAGTGCCATCTGGTAGTTTGAAACAAGAGCCATCGACCTATTTTTCTCCTTGGGGGTCAGATAAGGGAACACCAGTCAGGTCTACCTGTCCTTCCGTTTCTTCGTCAGTCTGAAATAAGCAATCATGGACATCATTGGCATTTTCTTCCGAAGGAAGTGGTAGTAACGTGGCTGGGTTCAGAGTAGCACATTGTTTGATTGAAATGTGCGGAGCAAACAAGCTTAATTCATATCTGGTAAGACACGCACTAGTGAGGTGCGCCGTCTTTGTCTTATTCATTAGCGCATCCACAGCATGAGGTACCATTACAAGGATGAGCCCTGCCGATTGTCTGTTAGAAACTGCCAGCACTGCGGCAGCTCTCAGGCAGCTCAGGAGAGCTCTGGCTATGGTATCAAGAATAGCAGATAAGTAAGCGCAGGGTCTCTGCTTACCACCGAAACCCTGTGTTAGAACAGAAAGAGCCCACCTTGTGTACTTAGAGCGCAAAAGGCTTCTGGACAGGAGCAGAACAAAGCACAACCTTCAATTGCTCAAAAGCTTGCTGGCATGCAGATGTCCAAGACAACGGGTTCATGCATGTCTTTGGTGGTCAGGTAGAGGAGGGGTTTTGTTAGTAAGGAGTATTTAGGGATCCAGTGTCGACAATACAAAGTTATACCAATGAATGATCATACCTTACGTTGGGTCGTAGGAACAGGCATGTTAGTAATAGCAGCTATGAGTTCAGGTGTTAGTCTGCAACCCTCCTTCGACAGTAGGTGACCTAAATAGCTGACCTCCTGTCGACAATATTGACATTTTGAAAGGGACACCTTGTGTCCGTGGCGTGCCAAATTCAGCAGTAATTTAACTGTGGCCTCTTTACAACCATCCTCATTGTCCGAGGCCACAAGGAGGTTTTCAACGTACTGCAACAGCACATTACCAGGGGGAAGTTCTAAAGAATCCAATTGAGTTTTCAAAGCTTGGCTACAGATACTAGGACTTTCTGTCTAGCCTTGTCGAGCACAGCAGAATCTAAAGCTCCTTCCGGCTATTGCAAATCCAACCAGATAACTGCTATCTGTATGGATTGGAATGCTGAAGAAAGCGTTCTTCAAATCGATCACAGAAAATAATTTTTCTGATGGGTGAATTATTGTCAAGATCGTGATAATGTCTGGGACCACAGGGTACTGGGGAACCACTATTTTGTTTACCTCTCTAAGGTTGATTAAAAATCAGTAAACATCAGGGTGGGCATCAGAAGAATCCAGGGGTATCTTTTTAAGATTGGGAAGAATAGGGCTATTACACACATTTGCCACTGTTTCCTCAACCCCACCAGACTCTCCTCCTCAACCCCTCCTCAACCCCACCCATCAAAACCTGTATTATTTGCTATAAGGCCTTTTCTCCTGCCTGGGATAGCTTGTACTGGGGAATACGTGGCAATACAGCATTGTCCTTAATCTGTATAGAGACCGGTGGGATCTAGAGTACCCCACATCCATGTCTCCTGTTGCCCATAGTGTGCCTGGCACATCTTTAAACTCAGCGGGGAGGAGGGCATCCTGTGCGAAGCATTGTTTGGTACAGGTTACCTGAGGTCCAATAGTTATGTAAACGGCAACTGGGGAACAAAAAATTGTCCAATGCAACCTTTTTAACAAATCCAATCCCAACAAATTCTTCTCAGAATTTGATGTTAAAAGAAATGGCTAATCAACAGTAAAGGGGCCAATAGTCAAAGCAAGTGGTTTGGAAATGGGGCTAACAATTGGCACGCCTGGGAAACCCACCAAAACATTGTTTTGGCCAGAGCTGCCCCTGGCACCAATGAACGGGAAACAGAGCTATTTATAGCCCCTATATCAACTGAAAATTTTGCGGTCGTACCTTGTAAATCCGCAGTGACATAGGATCCACGCTGATCTACAGGCACTGGAATTGGTACCTTGCCCAGTCCCTGGCTGTCCTAGCTGTGGGACATCCCCGTCACTTCGTCCATGCCATTGTCATCATGATAGTACTGACTCCTTCTGGGGTCATCAAAATAATTAACCATCTCTCTATTAGACAATGTGTTCTCCAACCGCTTCTCCCCACGGCCTCCTCCCCCTCTTCCACGTCCTCTAAAACCCTGACCTCTCGGGGCCTCGCCTTTCTGCAATAACTCCGGACACTCATTCCGCCAATGTCCCTCCAGCATACAATATGCACATTGGTTGAGCCCGAGGGGTACATTCGAAGTACCACCCCTGCTGGTCCGGGCCAGTTGCTGGGCTGAACCCGAACCTCTTCCTCTTCCACTGTCCCTTGGAATTTGCTGCATCAACACCCTCATCTTCATATCCTTTGACTTTTTCTCCACCTTTTCTTTGTCCTTATTCTCTCTATGCTCGTAGTACTGCACCATACTCAAAATAACTGTTGGGGATGAGGTCGTCCAAGTACTTTCTGAAGTCTGCATTCTAGTTGCAGTCTCTGGAAGCAAGTTAGTGACAAATCTATTAACAAACAAATGAACACCACCCTCCTATGACAGATCCTGACCACTAAAGTCTAAAAACACCCCTTCAAACCTGGTAGAGGAATCAGACACACTTTCATCCTTCTTCTGTCGAAAAGCAATACAGATTGGGTCTATTTAGCCACACACTACTCACCAAATATAGCATGAAACGAGTGCATTGCAGGAATGGGGTTGGCAAATTTAACAGAAACACCAGAAGGAGCTCGATAAAGCTCTCACGCAAGTGTGTCATTTGCTTGCTGATGCAGGTTTAACTTTGAATGACAAGAAATGTGAGTTCCATAAGATGAAGTTAAAAATCTTTGGCCATATCTTCTCTGATGAGAATATGATGCCCAATCTAGCTAAAGTCGAGGTGTTGTTAACTGCCAGTGCCCCATAAGATGTTTCTATCTTATGTTCATTCCTTGGCATGGCCAGCTACTATTCTAGATATATACATGACTTTGCCACCGTAGGTGCTCCATTAGGAGACTTGACAAAAAATGTAATTGATCACATGAAGGCGAGCAAAGCTTCAAGAAAATCAAACAAGCTATTGAGAACACTACTAAAATGGTATAATTTGATCCAAATCTTCATATCAACGTTGTTGTTGACAGTAGCCCTGTCAGGCTAGGTGCAGTCCTTGCACAGCACAGTGGACACCCAAATGTTAGAAGACATATTGTGGTATATGCAAGCAGAAGTTTGTCCCAAGCTGAATGTGCTTATTCACAACCTGCAAAAGAAAGTTTAGCAGTAGTGTAGGCTTGTAAGGAAACTCTTTCATGCTTGTGACAGATCATCAAGCATTATTGACCATCTTTGGCAATCCAAAGGCAAGGATGCCTCCTCACATTGAATGTTGGTGTCTTTGATTACAATACCTGCTGGTTGCCTGGTGGTTAATCATGCTCCCTTTGCCCAGAGGAACTCTTGCAGCTCACGGACATCATCGCTGTTGGTCCTCCCCGCCGCCGCAAACCATCCCATCAGCGGCCGCGGAGCGGGAGGACTACAGCCTCCACAATTCCTGGCGTGACTGCCACGCCCACCGACACGCGCTCTTTTGCGCCTGGAGGCACACAAAACACTGGTGCTCACTCGGTGTAGCGGGGGAATCATTTACAGTACCTGCTGGTTCCCTGGTGGTTATTCCTGCTCCCTTTGCCCAGAGGAACTCCTGCAGCTCACGGACATCATCGCTGTTGGTCCTCCCCGCCGCCGCAAACCATCCCATCAGTGGCCACGGAGCAGGAGGACTACTGCCCCCACAATTCCTGGCGTGACTCCCTAGCACACCGACACGCGCTCTTTCATGCCCGGAGGCGCACAAAACACCGGCGCTCCCTCGGTGGAGCGAGGGAATAATTTACAATATGTGCTGGTTGTCTGGTGGTTATTCCTGCTCCTTTTGCCCAGAGGAACTCTTGCAGCTCACGGACATCATCGCTGTTGGTCCTCCCCGCCGCCCCAAACCATCCCATCAGTGGCCGCGGAGCGGGAGGACTACAGCCCCCACAATTCCTGGCGTGACTGCCACGCCCACCGACACACGCTCTTTCGCGCCCGGAGGCGCACAAAACAAAGGCACTCCCTCCGCGTCGCGGGACGCGCGCGGGCGGCAGCCGGGCAAAGCCCAGGCAGAGGGCGTCAGGGGCCGAGGAGACCGGGCTGGGCCACCCCTCTTGGTTTTGTTGTAGGTTAGTCGTGCTGTTACAAAACATTGAAAGTAAATTGTTGTGAAGTTTGTATTGTGTGTCTGTAGCTGATAACTGAAATATGGGTAAAAATACTCCCATACACACTCGTTCAACTTCTAGACAGAAAACACATACTGGAGGGTTAACGGCTACGGTTGTTACAGGTTGTACCGTATTCAGCCATATTTACATTTTACATTTTACTTCTCTCACTTGGGTGGCGGTGGTGTTTCTTTTGTTTCATCACTACTAAGTGCAACTATTGAAAGAACAGAGGCCCTGACGAATGCCATGGGATTCGATACCCGATAGGCAGAAACATGTTGGCCCTTTACTAGGCAGATATTTGTTTAATGTCTTTCTTGCACTGTTCTAGGTTTTTAAATAGGAGGTGTGGTTTGTCCGCAGAATAAAGTTACTATTAGGAGGTCACTCCATCCTATTTTAAAGTCACTATATGTTTTTTTGTTGCACACTTATTCACTTGACCATCAAAGATCAGCCATTAGTGTTTATTTGTTTATATTGGTGGACCAAATCCTTGACCAGCAACAAGCGGTGCGGCGTTTGATGTCCCAATGATCAGGGGACTAGCCTGATTTGCACCTGGGTTTGGCCAAATGATAGGACTGATCATTGAGTCAATTTGATGGTAACCCTCTGCTAATTTATTTGGGGTTGTCAACCTTATATGAATGGTTTATGCTGTGTCTGCTATTTCCTATACATATAGTGTTCACCTGTTTTCTGGCCTTATGTGATTCATACACCCCGAGATTCTGGTAACTCGGATTGACAGAATAGCTACATAATAAAGCTAGTAGACCCCCTGTTTCGCTGTGTTATACATATAGAAGTTGCTGGGGATATTAATCGGGTGCGGGTCTTTAAATCATATATCACTTGGACCCCCCTTGTACAGTTTTTGTTGTTGATTAGAAAACACATACTACCACTCCACTCCCTACCCTGACTGCAATAGACAGGATGTTGCAGAAGACTATAGGGGTAGTTGTAACTGCAATTGAAAGCACTGAGAGGCGACTCTCACTTTCTCTAAGTGTATGTTTACCAACTCAACACATAAATACATCTACGATAACGGCATATTCCCATGAGTCCATTCTTATGGATTCTTATGCAGATTTTCCTGAGAAAGATAGTAATTGTGTCATCTTGCCACAACAAAACTCACCTATTGAATTCTCGCATCGGTCTAGTAGACTTTCAATTACACCAACTTTGCGGCCATTACAGCTAAGCGAGGAACCTCCCCTTTGAATTAATGATTCAGATAATATAGAGGGGATGGATGCTTGCTCTACCTTTGACCCTGATTTAACAAATACGGCAAGTAATGAGACCCCCCCACAAAGAACTAGAGGGCAAAAACCTAAAAGTAAACAACCACCTAGTAGAAAAGAACAGCCCTTAAATAAATCTAGGGGAAAAGCCAAAGACAACCGTAAGAAAATAGCACCCATTCCACAGAGACAAAAAGGGGATAAGAGTGAAGTCCAGTCAATCATTGCTGAGGGGCAGCACAATGAAGAGATGTGTAGTGTTCAACAGGAAACTCTACCACCAAACCCAGTGGGTTTTATGATCTATTTAGAGCAGGTAATGAACTCTCTAACTTTACCATTGCTGGAAAGAATACAGGTCTTAACAGATAAAATAGAGAATTTAGAAAAGCTGGCTACAACGAACTCAGATCTATTGAAATATCTTGAAACCCATGTTAGATCTGTTGATATATCCAGTTCTGGTCCTGTTTTAAGTACAGCTAGTGTTGCTCAAAAACCATCTGTCAAGCCAGCTACACTAGAGGCAAAGGGTGATAACTGCCAGTCTCGGCATACATTGCCTTTAGGGACCAAAGCACAGGCTTATAAAAGTCCTGGACGAAAGGGGGTTGAGAGGGAGACGGGAAAGGACCCAACAAGGAGGGAACGAACCAGGGATCCCATTGATAGAGAAGTAGGAAAGAACATTTATGATACTGAGAAGGCCAATTATCCACGCATTGATCTTCCTCCACAGTCCCTTCCTTATACTGTGGTGTTGACGGGGGTGCCAGAGCTAAAAAGTGATAGAGGGGAATCCTATGCAGATCTCAAGAATAAGGTAGTATTTTGGTTAAATACCAACAGACCCTTACCGGGCCACGTACAAGCTGAAATTATACATGTCCGCAGAGTAAGTTGGATTGGACATAGACAAAATGATCTCCCTGGGGACTGTATAATTGTGAATTTTAGAGACAGACGTGCAGTAAAATGTATTTGTGGTTGGAATAATCATCGTGGGTATAGTGCAGGGGTCTCCAACCTTTTCTGTAGTGAGAGCTACTTCTTCTCAAGGAAAGTCCTGCTGAGCTACTAGCATATTTTATCACTGTAATGCTGATGATATGTATTAACATTCCACAATGACCACCCTAAGCACAATTATCAGTATTAACCACCCAAAAATTCCAGGTGAATTTATCAGCAGAATGCTAGGAATATGTTTATCAATATTAAATGCTTGTAATCAAGTAAAATTCAAATCATCACATGTTGTGTGCCACAAGGGGTATTACCACAGCAGTAAGTCTCCGCAACTCAAATTGAATTATCATTCAGCTAACAACTTTAAATGTGTTTTAGAATTGCGATATTTTGTCGCCATTAGCATATTCGTTTTTGAAAATACATATTTTTCTATCAAAATCCCTTTCCACTTTGAGCAATCAAACTCAATTTTCCAGAATAAAAACTTTTACTGAAAAAGCATAATTTTTTTCCTTTAAAAATCAAATCAGTTTTCATTGTTAGAAAATACACAGGCCGTAAACATCAGCTCTTTGTTTTCATTGTGTACCGCCATGTAAAAATGCCTCTCATGGACAAATAATGCTCCAAATACCATGGTATTGGAATCATAGGGCATGCTTCCTCACCATAACACTAAGAATGCCTATGTTATGCCATGAATGCCCACCATTAAACCAGGGCTACCACTGTGCCACAGCTGGATGCCCAAAATATATCAGTAATGGCCATTGTTATGGGAGAAGCGGTTGCCACTCTGTCAGGAATGGCTAAAAGCAGGCCAGTCATGCTCTTAATATGTCAGTGATGGCAGCAAGTATGTAATAACTAGACTTGTATGCCCAAAATAGTCAAGGACGAAAATATTATGGCTATGGCACAATTATACCATGAATGGGTGCAGTACTCTTATGATAGAGACCAGCATACATATTTGGTAGTCCTTGACGCTAGGAGTAGCTTTAAGGAATCAACACCGTTTATTCAGGAAGGTCACAATGTCACACACAAACAAAATAATGTGATGCTTTTAATTTTCTCTGCCCTGGATGCATACTCTCTTCTCCTCAGCTCTATAGTTTATCATGCTCCCAACTAACACATTTTCACTCTAATTCTTGCAGCCACACCCTATGGTGGGTCAGCCCTGGTTACTGCTGCTACTACTCTTTGATGTCACACACAGTGTGACTGATCGAGCAGGGCGGATAACATGGCCAATCTCCTTCTTAGGCAGATTTAAAGTGGATAAAGAAGGTTCATGTGGCAGACCCATAGGACAACACTGCAGCTTCCACTTGCTTCAACACTCTCCCCATACTCAGCAAGACCTTCAAATGGACCCACCCCCCTAAATCCAGGATGACTGTCACCCATGCGTTCATCACCAGCAGGCTGGATAATGGGAACCCCCTCTATGCTGGAATCAACAAATCTCTACTCCACAAACTTCAGACTGTCCAGAACGCCGCAGCCAGACTCCTCTTCAGCATCCCACGACACAACCACATTACCCTGCACATACAAGCACTCCACTGGATCCCTGTCAAAAAAAGAGTGACCTTCAAGCTGCTCACACACACCTATAAAGCCCTCCACAACACCGGACCCCAATACCTCAACAAAAGAATCTCCTTCAACACCCCCGAAAGAAACCTCCGCTCCGCTGACCAGGCCTTGGCGAAATCCCCTGCATCCACAGAACTAGAACAGGAGGCACACCCTTCTCTTACATCATGGCCAAGAGCTGGAAAAAACTCCCCCTCAGCATCAGATGAAGCCCCACACTGAAAGCATTCAGGAAGAGCCTCAAGACCTGGCTTTTCGAATGACCTGAGCTGCCCAAATCCCCCCACACACTACCCCAGCGCCTTGAGACCATCACAGGTGAGTAGTACGCTCTATAAATCCCGGATTGATTGATTGATAGGCTTCCACAGTGTGTGTTTGAGTGTTATCAACAGGCCCTGCCATTGGTTTGGCTGTCTGTAACTCTTATGGGTAGTGAAATGAGCAGTGCTGCCCTCTTTATTATACACAGAATCTCTGAGATTGGCTTGATTTGGCTTCACCTCTGAGAGCTACTTTGAGGGTGCTGGTGAGCTACCAGTAGCTCCTGAGCTACTGGTTGGAGACCCCTGGTATAGTGGGATTCAAACTTTGGATCTGTCTAACTTTTATCCATCCATGAATCCTATGACGACTATTACGAATTCATGGCAGCAAGGGGAGTTTAGGGCTAGAACCAGAGATGATTATAATATATCAACATCAAATTGATACCATATTCTGCAAGGTTTAGAGGACATTGATTGACTCACTACAGCTACCTGGTCCAATAATTGTATAAAGCCTACGATACCTTGTGGACATTGGTCAGCCCTCGATGAACATGGTGTAGACATGAGCAATGTAAAGGATGAGACAGGTATGGTGGGTAATGAGAGCAAAGAGCGGGTGCTTACGAATGATAGTATCCCACTTGACAAGCCATCTTTAGGGGTTAATTTGGAGCTTAGCTGTAACACGGATATTCTAGTCAAACAAACAAATAAGGGATCATGGTCTTTTATGAGCTGGAATATCGCAGGGCTAAGGTCAAAACTTGATAACGAAAATTGGGTAATCCTGTTGAATAACTATGACGTTGTTAGTTTCCAAGACACTTGGACAACGGAACCAGATCATGTTAATGGTTTTAGAACTTATTTCTCCTCAGCAATTAGTTCAGCCCATGGTAGGGCCAAAGGAGGTTTATGCACCTATATTTCTAACTTGTTGTTATGTACTAAAGTAGAAATGGTTTTTAACAACATTTATTATCATATTATCAGGATTACAATCGATAACATGTTTTCTTTAGTTTTGGTAAATTTGTATAACAATGTTCCGGGAGAAGATGTGGATAACATTTTTAAATCTCTAGGGGGTAATATCAAATCTATGGTGGAAGGAAGATTAAGAGAGGTCTGTATTATATGGGTAGGAGATTTCAATTGTTCTCTATGTACGGAAGGAGAAAGAGGAACATGTGGTGTAATGCTGGACAAAGACACCAGTCTTAGTCACTTTGAACACACTAAATGTGGGGATTATTTAAACAAAGCTATATTTGGGTGCGACATGAGTTTTGCTAATAGACTGATTAGCCCCGAGGTCCCATTTCTCCCCAGTTTTAATGGTAGGGGGCGAATACAACAATTGATTATATAATTATGACTGTTAGACACGGGGGCATAATCCAGGAATTCACCACCCTTGATAATTCATTGAATGACCATTTTCCCCTTAGTTTAGTTTTACAAGGTAGACCAAATGTTTCACGTGGAAAGGATACATCCAAAATACTGGTAGATAATATCTCTATGGTCAGGAAAAATGGTTATTCTCTTAAGTGGACAAAAATTGTCCAGGAAGACTTTTTACAAAAATTAGTAAAAAGCACTGTCCCTCAATTCTACACCTGCACAGATGTGAACACTGCTGACCCTGATATAATTAAGAATTTCTTAATGATTAAAGCACAAGTTAAGAAACTATTATGGGTTGAAACAAAAGGTGGCAATAAGGCCCAAAACGGGTGGTTTGATACGGCCTGTACTAAGGCCTACACAAAATTAAAACACGCTTTAAACGTCCCAGTTAAGGATACCTCCTTAATTAGAGATTGTAGAAATGCCTATAAGCAGACCATAAAAAGAAGGAAAGATATCTTAAAGAAAGAAGCATGGGACGCCCTATGTGCAGCATCATTAAGTGGAGATACCTTACGCCTTCCTCGAGACGAACGGATCCCTCAACCCCTCGCAATCCGGTTTCAGAGCCAACCACAGCACCGAGACCGCACTGATCGCAGCAAAGACATCCGAGCCCTGCTCGACAACGGGGAAACAGCAGCACTCATCCTCCTAGACCTCTCCGCAACGTTCGACACGGTCTGCCACCGCACCCTAGTTCAACGGCTCAGCAACATCGGCATCCAAGAGAAGGCACTGGAGTGGATCATCTCGTTCCTCAATGGAAGAACACAGAGTTCGCCTCCCCCCGTTTCGATCCGAGGCCACCGAAGTCATCTGTAGCGTACCACAAGGATCATCACTCAGCCCCACCCTCTTCAACGTCTACATGAAACCACTTGCAGCCATCGCACGCCAACACAACCTCAACATCATCTCCTGCGCCAACGACACCCAGCTGATCCTCTCCCTCACCAGGGACCCCGACACCGCCAGTACCAGCCTACATGAAGGAATGAAAGACGTCGCCGAGTGGATGAAGAACAGCCGCCTGAAACTGAACTTGGACAAGACGGAAGTCCTCATCCTGGGACCATCGCCCTCCGCCTGGGATGACTCCTGGTGGCCTCCTGCCCTGGGCACCGCTCCCAAACCAACAGACCATGCACGCAACCTGGGCTTCATCCTGGACTCTTCCCTCTCGATGACCAGACAAGTCAACGCCGTCTCCTCATTGTGCTTCAACACCCTACGCATGCTCCGCAAGATCTTCCGTTGGATCCCGACCGAAACCAGGAAGACGGTCACCCAGACACTCATCACCAACCGACTGGACTACGGAAACTCCCTCTACGCCGGAACCACAGCCAAGCTACAGAGGAGACTCCAACGCATCCAGAACGCCTCCGCCCGACTCATCCTGAACATCCCCCGACGTAGCCACATCTCCGGCCACCTGAGGGACCTGCACTGGCTCCCCATCAACAAGAGGATCACGTTCAGGCTCCTCACCCATGCACACAAGTCTCTCCACGACCTGGGCCCCAAGTACCTCAACGACCGACTGACCTTCTACACGCCCACCCGCTAGCTACGATCTACCAGCCTCACCCTCGCCACCGTACCATGCATCCGAAGAGCCATTGCCGGAGGCAGATCCTTCTCCTACCTGTCGGCCAAGACATGGAACTCCCTCCCCATCCACCTCCGACTGACCCAGGACCATCTCGCCTTCAGGAGACAACTCAAGACCTGGCTGTTCGAGCAGTAGCAGACCCCCTCCCCCTGGCGCTTTGAGACCCTCCCGGGTGAGTAGCGCGCTATACAAGTGTTATGATTGATTGATTGATTGATTGATTGATTGATACTGCATCTTTTTGGAAAGTTGTTAACTCCCCTCTTCTGAATTATAACACTACTGCTACAATAGAAGTAGCAATACCTGAGAAAAAGTGGTTTAAACATTTTTCTGATTTGTACTCTGTTGAGACTCAGGAAGAGGACTGGTCAATAGCGAAAGATCCAGTGGGAAATTGTTCCCATCTAGAGAGTAATCTGGTCCCTGATATCTCTGTAACAGAAGTAAATGCATGTATTGACGCAAGTCTGGGAGGCAAGGCACCGGGCCCTGATGGGGTTCCGGTAGACCTATACAAAAATAATAGAGAACTTTGGGCCCCGATCCTCACACGACTCTTCAATGCTACACTTAAAAACGGTCTTCTTCCCTCCTGGTGCGAATCATTGATAGTCCCCATATTTAAAAAGGGTGATAGAGAAAGCTGTCAATGTTATCGCCCTATATCTCTCCTGGATTCTACCATTAAAGTCTTCGGACGGGTAATTTTAAACAGACTTCAAACTTCAGCGGAAGAGAATATGAAAATTAGTGATTTACAGTATGGCTTTAGAAAAGGGCTTGGTACAATTGATCAATGCTTGAATCTGCATATTTTAATAGAAAAATATACAAAAGCCAAGGAGAGTCGAATGTTTTTAACTTTTATAGATTTAACTTCCGCATTTGACTGTGTCTTGCACAGTAAACTTTGGCTGGTTATGGGTAATCTGGGGGTAGATCCATCAATTATTAACTTCCTACGGGAACTCTATTTGGGTGCATCCGCCAGAGTCAGATATGGGAAAAACGGTGAATGTACCGAATCCTTTGGAATCGCAAGGGGAGTACGCCAAGGCTGCGTCCTGGCTCCGTTTCTTTTCACACTATACATTAATGATGTGGAGAAAACTTTATTGAACGAGTGCAGGGACATGCCGATGGTGGGGGAAAGATCAGTTCCAACCTTGTTGTATGCCGACGATGCTGTCCTGATGGCCAGAACCCCGCTGGCCATGCAAAGCTTAGTTACTTCCTTTGCAGATTTTATGGCAGGGTTGGATTTGAGGATAAACTGTTCAAAAACTTTCACCATGAACTGTGGTTGGGTGCACACAAAAAGAGAAAGGTAGTTTTTATCGGTTCATCCCCAGTTGATTTTACTTCAACCTTCTCCTATAGAGGGCCTATGGAATACCACAATTAAGACTAAGAAATTATTGTACTGCAAATCAATTATGGCATTAAAAAACTTTAGCCATAAAGTAGGCAGAAAACCAATTGGGGAAATGTTAATTGTGTATAAAGCTACCTGTGTAGCAATTGCGACATATGGCGCGGGTTTGTGGGGCCATGCAAACGTAACATCTTTACAGGTGGTGGAAAACATTTTTATGAAATACCTTCTAGCCGTCCCCAAAAGCGTCTCCACATATGTTTGCCATTAAGCATGGGCGGAAAATCCGTTTCGCTCGCGGATTTTGCGGATTTTCGGTAAATTCGCAATCCGCGAGATTCGCGAATCTCCCGCAAAATCCGCAAATCCGCGAGCAGCGGATTTTGCTCGCACTGCTCGCACTGTTCGCGTGAGTTCGCGGCTTCCCAGTACAACTTCGCGCCCCGCGAATAAGTGCAAAATTGCAGAAATACGATTTTAGCAAAACTGAAACTACTTACCAGGTTCAAAAGTTCAGGCTCATCATTAGTAGCCATTTCCTGTAGTGCTTCCTGAGGGGCCCCTCCAGAGTTCAGTTGCCAGTTGCAACTATTATGTGACCCTGCTCTGAACCTCAGAATAGTTACACATATGCCACAAAGGTCCTGAATTACAGCTAAGGGAGACAAGCAGGAGCCAGGCTGGAGGTTCAAATCCATTAATCAGCCCCTAATTCATTATTGTCAGTTGGGGCAGGGCAGGTGTTGTAACTAATTTTGCAACAATGAAAGCACTTAGCAAGTTCAAAAGATCACTAATCAGGAAGCACTAAGGAAGCAGGTGCCAGCTAAAAAAATATTCCGTGACACATTAATCAGCCCCAAATTAATTCAGGTCACTTGAGGCAGGGAAGGTGTGCTTGTTGCCACAATAATGTACACTGACTGGACAACCAGAGGGTGCTGTGATGAAACAGAGGGTGGCATGGGTGGGCCAGAGGGTGGCATGAGTAGTCAGAGAGTGGCAGTGGTGACAGAGAGTGGCAGTGATGAAGAAGAGTGTCCCAAACAGGCTGGACACGTAGAAACAACAAGTTCGCGAAACTTGCGACCCGACAGGTAAGTTCGCAATTTGCGACATTGTACAAAACCCTCGCGAACTCGCAGAAACCCGCGCAAACACAAAAAAAAAAAATCCGATTTTGCGGATTGCGAGTTCGCAAATCCGCAAAATTCGCGAACGCGAGATTCGCAAAATTCGCCCATGCTTATTTGCCATGTAGAACTTGGGGAACCATACTTGGAAGATATTATAAAGACTGCCCCAGTACTACTATGGCACAGAGTCTGGACAACTGATGAATGTGGGTTGAATCGCTTGTTTATGAACAATGTGGTCGGGCTAGAAAAGAGTGGCAAAATAAGATGGTTGTGCTACGTGAGGAAATTTCTCACGGACTTGGGTATGGGGAATTATTTTTCTGATCCATCCTCTTTATGCAATATTTCAAGAAAGCTTTTGAAGGAGAAGTGTATGACATACCTACATGATTATAGAACATCAATAGAAATGAAGAAAACGACGGTGGTGGCCCATGAACAAATTATGATTTCTAGGAAAATGCAGCCATATGTTAAACTACAAATGAGTAATCATGAGAGGTTTTTATTAACCCGTTTCAGATTTAATTTGTTGTTTAGGTTACTTAGTTTCCCCGTTACGAATGACTGGACAAAAAATTTGATTAAGTGCCCCTGCGATGATTTGTCAGAACAATCAGATATTCATATATACTTTTCTTTTGTATATTTTATACAATGCCGAGACGAATATGGGTTGTTCCATTATTGAAGTCCATGGAAATTAACCGCTGTCACCCTGCTTTTTTAGCTGTACAGAAGCTTGATAACATTTTAACTATTGTATGTATTTCCTCATTTTTAAAAAATGTTTTTAAATCACGTAAATCAATTGTATCCTGAACTATGATGAGTTGATCTTGATGTATTGGATGAATTTTATTTGTGATTTTATTTGTACTTTTATGGTTATTCTGTTTTAATAACCGAATAAAGAATTAAACTGAACTGATTACAAGAATACAACTGCACAATCGTGCACCATCCAGGGAAAGATCAAAACCCAGATGACTATTTCTCACATGTGCCTCTACAGTGCCATGGTACTCCTTCCAAGACGGCTGCAGCCTACATAAATTTCATTGTGAAATTAGGCATACAAGCTGCCGTTTCACTGGAAAGATTTGTCACTGCCACGAGTCAAAATAGTGACGCGTTAAAACTAAAAGACATTATTACACATCTGTCTTGGAACCAGCACACTTGACCTCCTACAGTGAGTACCAGAAGTTTAAAAATGTCAAAGACGAAATGTCTGTTACTCAAGAAGGCATTATCGTGAGTGGTTCGAGAATTGGTATTCTGGAGAGTCTGCTGCAACATATGATTGAAGTGGCCCTGGAAGGACATTGTGGAATCATTGCCACAATATGAGCCCTCCGAGACCAAGTCAGGTTTCGTCATCTCTATGAGAGTTGAAAGAGAATTGAAAAGACATGTCAACTCTGTACCTGCATTTAATCGAAAGCCACTCAACACATCTTAAACATGTCAGAGTGGCCAAAGCATGTATGGGAAAGAATTACAGTTGGCCTCTTCGGTCCTCTTGACAATGGACATTAGCTGATGGTGATTGTTGATGAATTCTCCTGTTTTCCATTGATAGAAGATCTCCCATCTATCACTCAAGAAAGAGTTATTGAGAGATTAGACGGCATCTTCACAACATGGGGTGTTCCTGTGTTCTTAAAGCCTGACAACGTCCTGTAGCATCCCACCAGCCTAGGCGCTCGCCAACAAGTACACCACACATGGAGAGTAGTTTTACACATCTTTATTATAGTGTGTATAAGTCAGAAAACAACATTCTAAACCTACTTCAACTCATCCCTCCAACAACAAATTCACAGGTCTATAGTATACAGTGGGAACCAAAAAAGTTCCAGCGTTCACTCGTTATAAGACACTACATCTCCCGCTTTGTTAAATTAAATGTCACAACTTTCAGAAATAGAAAAATAAATAAATACGTAAAAAAATATATGAATAAATTCCTTGAATAAATACATAGATGTACATGAAATTACAATTCCTCAATTAAGCGTTGTGGTCCTGAATGACAAGTCCTGATCGAATCACTGTAAACCAGGAACTGGCAGTCAAAGTGTCAGTGATCTGCGCATGTAAGGTGGAATTATCAGCATATACAGAGTCATCAACAGTCTGTCTAGTCCCAGTCTCTAAATTAACATTAATGTTTGATGAGTGATGAGCTACATGTCAAAAATTAAAGGAATCTTTCATAATGGACTTCCCAGGATGCTTGGCAGTCACCCGGTGTCCTTTGGTGTTGGTGATAGTACAAGGTTCAAACTCAAAAGGATCTTCAGATTTCCTTCTTCTGTATTGTCTAACCAGCACTTGAATCTCCTCTTTTAAAAGTTATGTCCTTTGCATGACATTGCCGGTCAGTATATATTTTCATCTTTTGTTTGTGACCAAACTCCGCAGTGTAAATGTCTTCCTCATTATTAGATTTAAGGTTGGTACATTGGTGCAGCTTGGTTGTCATTGCTCTTCCAAACATGAGAGCAGCAAAGCTTTCCCCTGTTATTAAGTGAGGGGTCGAACAGTAAGCTCAAAGATTAGTGTTTAAAACAGCTTTGAGGTTGAGCTTCTCCAATGCAGCACACTGAACAGCTTTCTTTAGAGAACTCATAAACCGTCTTTTCATGTTTAGTGGATGAAAGGTCTTCCACTAATGGAAAACAAATATTCATCATCAATGACTAGAAGATGATGTTCATTTTCAAGAGCACAAAAGAAATCAATAGCAATTCTCTCCCAAGCATGATGTGGTAAGTCTGACATGTTCAAAGGGAGCTGAATGACTTGAGATGAAAGACAGTTGCATGTTTGATAAGTCTGCAATTCTTTTTCGACCCTTTCATCGAGATACAGTAACTAAACTTGGTCACAGAGAGCTCTCTTTGTGGCAACTATTCCTTGATATCCCTCATGAGTCACATCAATTACTTATTGTTGTAGACTCTCAAGAATAACAATTTGTGGCCCTCGCAGAATGAAGGCTTCATGGGGCAATTTGTTCTAAAGACATGGCAGCTGTTGTGCTCGATTTTACAGTAAAATTGATGTAGGCTTCCGCAGTCTTAGATGGGGCACCATGGCATTCTAATGGCACTCTTGAAAAGTTATCAGTCAGATTTTGATCTTTACCTGGTCGATGAATATATGTATAGTTGTATTCTTGTAACCTCAAACACCAGTGTTCGATTTGAGGAGGCATTTGGGATTGCCAAATATCATCAATAGTGCTTGTGGATCAGCCACTACAGTGAAAGGCTTTCCTGTACATGAAATCATGGAAATATTGACAAACACAGAGCACTTCTAAACTTTATTTTTCAGGTTGTGAGTAGGCACTTTTTGTTTGTGACAGGCTCTTACTTGCATATGCCACGGTATGTCTCCAGGAATTTGGCTGTCTACTGTGTTGTGCAATGATCACGCCCAACCCAACAGGACTAGTATCAACTACATCCTCTGTGTGTAGTTTGGAATCAAAGTAGGCCCCTTCAGTGGTACTCTCAATGGCTTGCTTGATGTGTTGGGAGCTCTTCTCATTATCTTGTGACAAATAAAAAATATGTTATTTTTTGTTAGTTCTCGTAATCGTGCACTGATTGTAGCAATGTTTTGTATGTATCTCAAACAGAAAGTGGCCAAGTCCAAAAAAGAATCATAACATAAAAAACGTCTTGTGTGTGGTTTCCAATAGACAATGCTTGCACTTTTGCTGGATCAGGTTTCATACCTGTTAGAACTGGGGGTCTCTAGTTGGCAATGGTTTGCACCTTTGTCCAAATAGGGACCCTTGCTTCTAGTCAGAGTAAGTGGGCTACACTCCTAAATAACCCCTGCTCAACCCTGTGGTAGCTTGGCACTAGCAGGAAGGCTAATCTCAGAGGCAGTGTGTAAAGCATTTGTGAACACATACAGTAATACAGTGAAAAACACTACAGATGGACACAACACAGATGTTATAAAAAAGATATTCCTTATATAGACTTAACACAAGACTCAAACGACAAAAATCAACAATACAATATTAAGAAAATGACTTTAAGATTGTAGAAATAACTCAGTTCACTTTAGATGGTAAATGCGACACGTTTCTCAAAAGTACCTTTGGATACATCATGCAAGATAACCAAAAGGATCGCATGGAGAATAGTGCATCGGTTCCATGCTTCGGGGAAGACGATGCGTCTGTTCCTCAGTGCTTGCGCAAAGTAGGCAATGCGTCTGTTCCTTACCAGAGAGGAGGAGATGTGAAGATCTCGTGGTGCATCCCGATTGTGATGCGACAAGAAGGCGCCTTGATGCTTCGTGACGATCCGGTGCAATGCGAGAAGATGGCGCACTTGATGCGATGCGACGACGTGAAGACGATGCTTGCACGCCCGGCAGCCGTGCGGCGACTCTGTAACTTTGGAGCCGCGACAGGCCCTGCAACATGTTTATCTGGTGAAACGACAGCGACCCTTACGGAAGCGACACGCTTCTCTCATGATGCGACGACACACAGCTGCGATGGAGACACGCTTATCCGGTGAAGCAACTGTGGCAGCTGCAGATGCAACATGCTTCTTCTTGTTGAGTCCTGCTTCCAGCTCCCAACAATATGCAGGCTTCTGCAGACAGAATTCCCAGCAAGGAAATACAGGGGGAGCTGGTGGTAAAGTCTTGTATCCTTGAGACTTCAGCAGGAGGCAAGCACAGTTCAAGCCCTTGGAGACTCTTCTTCAAGATGATGAAAGTTGCAAATAAAAGTCTTTCTCCTTTCCTTGGCAATAAGGAACCCACTGCAGGCCAACCCCAGAAAGCAACACACTGGCACAGGGAAAGTCAAAAACTCCTGCAGATTCTCTGGTTCTTCTCCTTGGCAAAAGGTCCATCTTGATGTCCAGGAGTGATCTAAAGTTCTGGGGGCTCTGTCCCCCTTGTTATACAAACAAATCCTTTGTCTCTGAAGGCACAGAGAGTGTCTGTACCTAGTCCAAACCAGTTCTGGGTGCATTCTGCCAGTGCACAACTTCTTCCTTTGTCAGTGTGGGTCAGGTTCATCAGACGCACCACAGGAGGTGGAGCCAGTATTGTGGAAGGCAAGCAAAGCCCTATTCATGCACAGGTGCTACTCCTCCCACCACTCCCAATGCAGATAGGTCTATTCAGCCTAGTGCTGACTCACCCTGCCTCCTGGTGCCCCCTCAGCCCCCGTCACTCACAAACCAGACATGCAATACACAATCTAGAAGAGGCATGCTGGATGGTTAGGCAAGAAAATACCAACTTTCTAAAAGTGGTATTTTTAAACACAGAATGTTAAAACCAACTTCACTAAAAGATGTATTTTATCACTGTGAGTTCAGGCATACTAATTTGTTTTCCACCATGTTCCCTGGGTCAGTTAGGATTATAGGATGTTATAATAAAACTACCCATTCTGGCCTATGGGGACAGGTAGCCTTGCAATAGTGAAAACAACATTGGCAGTAATTCACTATCAGGACTTGCCAGACACAGTAGGGCATGTCCTACCTTTCCCATACAATGCACCCTGCCCTAGGGCCTACCGTAGGGGTGGCTAACATGTAGAAAAGGGAAGGTTTAGGGACTGGTAAGTGGATGCATTTACTAAGTCGACATGGCAGTACTAGACTGCACACAGGTTCTGCAATGGTAGACCTGAGACACACTTTACAAGCTGCTTCTGTGGGTGGCACACCAGTGCTGCAAGCCCCTAGCAGCATTTGATCTACAGGCCCTGGGCACACATGGTGCACTGTACTAGGGCTTGACAAGTAAATCAAATTATCCAATTATGGAGTCACTAATACATTACATCAATTTACAATAGGGAGCACTTGCACTGTGGCACTGAATAACAGTGGCACAGTGCCCAAAGCATCTAACCAGCAAAAACATAATAAAAACAGAGGAGACAACAGCAGAAAGTAGAAGAGAGACTCACACCAATGGTACCAGATCTAACAATACCCTTATCAGAAAAGACATGGCCAAATAATATCAAGCTTTTCTTGTGGAATTCACATTTGTCAGCATTCAGGGGTAAGCCTGCATTGGTCAACAAACATCACACTTGCATGAGAGCTTTGTCATGTTCTTTCTGTGTGGCTCAGAAAACTAATATGTCATCAATATAGTTAAATACATTTACTACAGGCTGTATGATATGTCAAATAATTCTTAGAAAAGTTTCAGAGGAGAGGATACACCAAAACTCAATTGCTTATAGCTAAACAGATCAATATGCGTAGAAAAGGTTGCAATGTACCTGGATTTATCTTCAAGTACTGATATCCTTTATTTAAGTTGAGTCGAGAAAAGAACTTTGCACCATTCATTTGAGTTATCATATCAGCAAATTGTGGATCTGGATGTCTCTATCTCCCAATTGCCTTGTTGGCCTGACGCATCACAACACAAATGCCTACTGCTCCTTCGTTGTCTTTTTTGGGCACTACTACAATGGAAGAAACTCATGGTGTCATACCAGTGGAGCGTTCAATTATGTCCTTTTTGAGTAACAAATTAAATTCCTTTTCGACAGCATCTTGCAAGTGAAACACACTTTGTCTGTATCTTTGAGCAACAACACGAACATCCTCTTTTATGTGTAACCTTCCTTTCCTTGTTTTGAGTTTTCCTAGCCCATAAAATAATAATGGAAACTGACCCACAATTTTAGGATGAGCATTCATATTGTACTTAACTGATATCAGTCCCACATCAGCAAACAATCACTTGAAGCTGTTCCTTGAAGAACCTGAATTAGTGCTTGTGCCGCAATTTACTTGTATTTCATTGTGGTTATAAAGGATCCTTGACTCTTTGACAGCATTGAAACAGCCCATATGTATTCTTTTGTTTTTGACTTAGTAAGTTGAGGTAATGGAGACAATTCTTGATACTTCTCCTCAGGCATGATATTTATCAACACACCGCTATCAATTATGAATGGTATTGAGCACCCATTTATTTTAAGAGTGATCTTCGGACAATGTTTGAATGTATTTGGTGCTTCGTCCTGTATATTTTTTTCCACTGGAGTTTTTTCTCACATTTGACCAATCCCACATGGCATGCATGTCTGAGGTGAACATCAACATCACACAATTACTTTTGTCATTTTCACTGAAAGCTGAGACTAAGGAACTCTTTGTCGAGGATTTAGATGATGATCGACTTTGTTTGGTGTAAATTTGCCTCAGTTGGCCACTATGCCTTCTGGGAGCACCTTGAACGTCCCTGAGGTAGCATTTGGTTGGCCATTTTGTCTTCATGCTGTGATGAGCTTACTTTTCTCTTTGCCCTGCAAGTTGTCACAAAATGATTTGCTATACCACAGCTGAGGCATGTTTGTCCAATGGCGGGACATTTACCTTCATGTGGAAATGATAATCCATATCTGTAACACGTTATCTTATTCTGTGAAGATATCGCCTTCTGTCCCTCAGTCTTGCACCTTGGCTTACTTTTCATACTCATGACTGATGCACTTTGGGCAACTCTGACCTCCATGTAAGTCTCTTGATGACCAACACGCTGTTCAGCGAGTGCAGCCTTTTAGACTTATTCTAAACTCAGAGTTTCCTTCAACATTCTTAGTCGACAGGAATCTGACAGACATCAGTCGATTAATCTGAGACGGGTAGCTTCCTCATTAAATTACAGTGCTTCTCCAGAACATCCAGTCTCTCCACAAACTCATCAATGGTCTAACCCAGTCTCTGGCACTCTTGACTGAATATGTATATTTCATAAACCACATTTGGCGCTGAATTCAACTAGAAATTCAAGACTGTTTTTATTTGTTTGTACACCATTTCACCTTCTTATGATATCTTTTTCATGGCTTCTTTCACTCTTTCACAAGCCATGTTTTTTCAGATACTTTATATCTTTTTATAATCTTTTTCCTTTATCGCATCTATGACATTTAAAAAAAACTCTATCCATACTATCCATCAACTGCACTGTGTTTTTTGGCAGTATCAAATGTAGTTGGTGGTTTTAAGAATGCAGCAGCCGTATATACATTGGTGGACAGCAGTGGTCTCTCAGGTGCTTCGTGTGGAACTTGATCAGCAGATCTTCTTTAGCACCTTGTGACGTCCTGGCTTCAGGGTCAGCATTAACAACTTGTGAAGCTTGCATCATGCCCTTGCTCTCTATTGGAGCTCTCTGCTTGACAGCTGTCTGAGGAGTTATTATGAGCCCCCATGTGGCAGCTTTGGTGGTTAGGTGCTTTGTCTGGGGACAACCCCCATGCAGAACCCTTGCTCTCTTCCTGAGGCCGCTTCGCAGCACATTGAGGCACAAAGATTCATTAGATAATGGGGTTGGTAAGTAGATAAGCCTTGTATTCTACTAGTTCATGAAAGCAGATTTTTGGTCCGCTTTTGTATTTAAATGTTTCTTCACAACCACTTGATTAATCTCTGTTTCGTAGCACATGAATTTCTCCTTATATCAAAATTAGTAAAATGCTCCAGTGTTTTATTTCGTACTCCTTACGATTAAAACATTCTTAGTGTATCAGGAGTACTCCACCAGTCTCCCATTCTCTACACGTGTTTCGGCATAATGCCTTCCTCAGGAGTATCATCAAATCACAGAGTCTGAAAGGCGTTAATCCAAAAATCGAATTATTAAACTGCCTAGGAGAGTATCAATGTGGAAGAACACAGTTCCAAATTTAGGGTTGATTGTACAAACATTGTATTTGCTAATTTTGCCCACAAATGTGAGAAGTGTACACATTCAAATTTCAACTGTGCATATGACATATGTATCAATTACATTGTTGAAAAAATATGGATGTCTCACAGTTTTGATATTGAGGAAGAGTATGGCTTATGAATGGTTTGTATGAATGCATGGTATAAGAGGTTTGGTATATATTTTAAATGTATATAGATATTTCATGTTGGGGAGTTCGTTAATAAAATTAATGTTTGATATTTTTCTATACAATGGAGTAATTCAAGCCTTATTATATTGTTTTGAGAAATATAAAGGATGGTTGCCTGAGAATTTACACTATTAATAGTATTTCCCCTGTCTCAGGAACTGGTATTCGAGAGCAGGAGGTCCCTGCTTACGTCCATCATGATATCTGCCGCACTCCTCCAATGCCTTTCTTCCAAGCTTCGTCTTATGTCATCCTTACGCCAGTCTGACTGCTACCTTGGATTAACCTAAACTGCCTTTAATCAATCCTTAATCTAGCCTTAAATTCAACTTTGCCATAACTCAAACTAGCTCCCCAACCTAGGTATATTATTTGTTGTTCTATTGTTAGCATAATACATTACAGAGGTAATGTGTGGGTAAGGATTACTGTGTTGGAAATGAGGACGGCAGTGAAATTATTGTGCAGCAATAGTTAGTTAAAATGATGCAGCACAGTTAAATGGATTTACTGAACTAATTTGCACTTAGGTTATTTTAACACACAAATGCTGTATGGACAAAGTTTCAACTAATAATTTGGTGCAGCTAAACCCTATTTGAACCCAAAAGCAACTGAAAGGTGATCACTTACCTAAAACATGCAAAAGGGTATACCACGACCAATCAGCCATGTGGTGTTTTTATTGGAGCACTATTTTCTTTCTGATTGAGTCTAATGCTTTTTTTTTAATTATAGAGATGGTGGCAAGAAGGTTAAATATTGATTATGAGCAAAGAAAAATCCCACAAATGCAGAATCTGAGACGAATAACTCTCAACGCTCTGTTACTATACAAACAAATTTGCTTGAAGTAGGTGCTTTCATTTAGAGTCTTTTATCTTTTGCCCTATGGAACATCATTTTCTCCTGCTCTCATTAGATGTCAGGAGGTTGTGCCATTCAGATATAGCAAGAAACTACCAAGGAGTGGAAGTAGGAGGTTGGGGAGCAGCAGCAGCAGCCTCAACCACATAGAAAAGCACCTGCAATGAACGTTAGATGCTATTACTGCTTCAGTACCTTCACCTTTCCCACGGCAGCCAGCTACAGCAGCCCTCCCTCCACACTCACCGAAGCTCCAGGGAGTGTAAGATGGTCTGACAAATGCAGGAATTAATTAGAAATATGCATTTGTTTATTGTTAGAGGGATATTTTTTATTTCTCCCTGGTACTTTTTAGTTTCTCTTTCTTGCTTCTTGCTTGGGATCAGGCAGTGGTTATATTGAGTGAGCTCTGTTTGTTATAGTAGTATTGCTAGTGTGTGTTTTGTTTAGGGATGTATTAATGAAGGGGGCTGGTGTTGTTGGGGTGTTTTTATGTAGGATGTACATTTATAATTTTTCTGAAATGTTTTCTAAAATAAACATTAATGGGTTCTACCTGTAAAAGTATGAGTGGATATTTGCATCTCATATTTTCCAAGTTTTTACTATTCACAAATATTCCTTAAAGTATGTCTGAAAAGCTGAGCCAGGTGCTGGTTTACAAGCCCACTGCTTGGACTATCATGTATTACGTAAGACCTCCACTTCCAACTGTGCAGACGTCTCGAAAGCTGAGAACTCTGCACAGTAGCAATAGAGCCTTCTGTGCAAATGCACATTTCTCCCCGACTTCCTTACATGCATGTGCTGATCCTTCTTCCCTCTTCATACTTGATGATACCTGGCCATTTCCAGAGTAAAATGAAGTCCAAGAGGCATTTGAAATACCCACTGTCGGTACTCTAATCTTTACTGTTCTTTCCTGCCGAGGTCAAGTCTGTGTCCACTCTTTGGTCCCCTTCCCCACTGATCTCCACACCTGCTCCACTTTATGACATACCAGGATTCGGAGGACCACAAAAATGTTGCGAAAACATCTTGCATGGTGAGTTATGTGGGAATCAGTACAATGTGGCCTTCTGACACCTGTGCACATGTAAGTAGGTGATGCGTAGAGCATGTTATTCAACAAATACCATTTTAAAACAGGGTAGGTCCACCACATATTCCTAATCCTGATTTATTCTCCTTTTCAAATACTGTGTTTTGTGGGGCCTTATGTTGTTTCTGAAAGTGATGTAAGTTCATTTTGATCCTCATAAATATTTTCACTTTTTATGGAAGCACTGCAATTGCCCTAGCTCCACTGAAATTGCACTCACATGATGTGCATGCTGTGGGGCTTAATAAACATGTTGCTAGCCTACTGAGTTCTGGTCTCTGCTCCTTTATTCCCCGTGTTGAGGCCGAGTTCCTTCCTACTAATTTACTGTGTAACTCTTGGCAGATGGACCTTTGTTAGCTGCGGAGAACTGTAGAGGAGAGAGATAACTAATTAAAGCAGACTGCAAATTTATAAGAACCATAACTCTAAAGAATCACAGACTCTGGATTCCAAGTTTGTTGGTTTATTACAAAGCCAAAAACAACTGGATGTACAAACACCTCATAACAAGGTTGTAGAAGTACATGGGAACCACTACAAATCCAAACCTACGAGCTAATTTTATGCAATGAATCAGAAACAGAATAACGATTTCCAGAAGCAGAACGCAGGCAATGATTGCCCCCACGCCAAGATCAGACTTCATCTGTGGCTCGAAATAGAAAGCATTAGTCTATCCCTACACTAGCACTACCTTGACATCCCTACTTAGCATTCCCCATTCAAGATCAGGAAAAGACATCAGAGCGTGAAGACTTCCTAAGAAGTATACTCACGTTGCATAGGTCAGGTAGCCAAAGCTACGGAGCTTGTTCTAAGATGCTCCTTCTCTCTCCTTTGATCTCCTCACCTTCTCTCCTGACTCCACCTCTTCGGCACTGTCCTTAATACAAAACACAAAAACTTAAAACACGCCCACAGATCACCTCATTTCACAGTACACTTCTCATAGGTGATATTCCATTGGGGTCGACTTACAGCTCTTGGCTCGATGACCTTGATTCTCAGGCAGCCCTCAGTGAGAAAGAACACGTCTCCTAATTTTAAGGGTTCTTACACATAGTATCATCTCCTCCCAAAGATGAACTCCTAAAACAAAAGGCTCTATTCTAATTAACAAAGACGACTTTCTCCACCTGCAAGAGAAACGTGAGGACATAACAAATTCAACATGCACATTAATTTCACTAGCAAGCCTTGCCTAAGAGCTTCCAGGTGAAATACATTTCAGGCCTACAGAAATTGGCCAACATAAGAGTGAAACACATATGGCCTTCAAATTGCACGCATAAGGGAATATTTCATTTGGGCCTTTCTACACCACGTTACATAAGCAATTCAAATGTATTTCAATTGCAAGCAAGTTATGAAATACTACACGTTAAATACAATTAGTCACATCAACGTGCAACTGTAATACGGTGTACGTTTAAACCAAATGCCTTGTTACATACAAGCAACTTTGTTAAGCAAATGACATCAAATACTATGAATTACAATATTAAAGCACGAATGCCACGTTGTTTCTTCACATGGCGTGATACCTTTCTATCATTACACTTTCACAAGTTATTACTGAATGTGATCTAATAATCAATTTTATCACAACAAATGAATATATATGTGGATGCGGACTATCCATGATTATATGCACCACACCATCCCGCTCCATCCTTTGCCAATAGATCAACGGCTCATCGTGTATTTGGAATCTTGGTTGCTCATCTAGACACTTCTTTGACATCTCCTACACTATGTTAGCATAAAAATATCTTAGCTGTGATGTTTATATATATATACTGTTCTGTATAAGTTAGCATTCGCAGCACCATTTTATGGTTGTCCGCCATTTTGAGCTTTGATCAAAACTAATTTCTCTCTGTCTTTGCTTAAAGCAGCTGTGATAGTGTTCATTTCTCCAAGGTTTGGCCTTATTGTACTAATGAATACCCTGTTCTTATTAGCGCATACCTTTCCCACTAGCTAGAGGTCTGCTCCCACCAGTTCAGAGGCTGGCACAGGTAGAACGACCTCAGAGTAGAGATAGTGTGTGCGCTGTCTCAGGATCAAAACTCATCCTCCTGTACTCTCTTTGTCTAGTTGCCTCCAACTGGAAATTTTCAGTTTGGGCGTGCCTTCATTGGTTCTGAATCGTACAGAATATATCACCATGTTTTGCGGATGTCTGTCCCCTCTGCAGCAATCCACGGAGACTGGGCAGACTGGGCTCCACTCTAGTGTACCTGAATAAATATATTTGGTTTGTATTCTCTACTGTCTGACCAGCTCTTCAATTCTATGGAGGGCTGAGAGGTGGTCGTGAGTGACCTGGGTGGCCCTAATTGGGTCACTTCCTTCAGTCGGCGCCCGGACAGTGATCCCATTGGGTGACCTATCCCCACCCCAGAACAGGTGAGGAGGTCAGGGCCATCATCAGGTCGGACCAGGGATCCCTGCAAGAGAGAGTTACTGAACTCACAGCTGCACCGTTTGTCTGACCAGTTAGTGCCTCACCCATCGGTCATCCCGACTGGGGTCCTGAACTGTGAAACCCTTAGATCTGATCGTTTGGTCCGAAGAGTCGGCAGTGGAGAATACATTTGTTCGACCTGTGTGCACCAGGTGAGTTTGTTTTGGTTCTTTGTGGTTATGGTACTATTTTGGTTTGCATTTGGTACAGTCTGAGGATCGATTTTGGTTTGTATTTGACATGCTCTGAGGACCGATTTTGATACAAAGTGTTTGCGAACACTCTGCCAGGCAACATAACTAATTTGGCCCACTTTTGAAAATGCCTAGGTTTAGCAGGTTGTCGGTTTGTTGTTGTTGTTGTTGTTCTGCGGAAGCTCGATTAGAAGAAAGTCAGCCGGCACCGAACACCGAACTTTGTTATGTATGTGAAACATGGCCTTGGCCCTATTATGTTTAGTACACAATTGAACAAATATAAGAGGGACAATGCCGAGGCTAAACAGAGGCGAATGAAGGCAGAGAAAGAAGCCTGGAAGGGTAAAATGCAAACATTGACTCAGAAATCTGTAGTGCATGATAAAGAGAAACAAGCGATAGGCATTGAACGCAAAGACAGGAGATTTCGATTACAGATTGATAAATCTTAAGTGACCCAGGAAGAAAATGATACGTTTGCTGAACAATTGCTAGATACTCGACCCCCTACCCCAATATGCCCCGCAGAGGTTATATCCCATTCTTCCCTCACAGGCCAAGCTACCCTGTTCTTTTTTCTCTTCTGTTTCTGCTTCTGTTACTGTCAATCAGACCGCCTTGGCCACAGCACCTCCTCTCCTCTCCTTGCCTTCGCTGTCTGTGGCAACTAGGACTGGTAGTACTCCTGCAACACCTATTGCTTTGGTGTTCCTTTTGCCAGCTCCCACACCTTCGATGCAGCCAGCAATGACGTTATTGTCTGCTACTTCTGTTTCTGCTCCCACTGTGTTCTTCCATTCCCCGACATTACCCAGTAGTCAGACACCAGTACGTGAATTAGAGGATAGAGACTGAACGAAATTTAAGGAACGTATGGGGCGAACAATAGTCCGATCTGATATGGGAGAAAAGAGCAGTAGCTAATCAGGCAGCCCAGTGGGCTCGGAATCCCATTTGTGGTGTGGAAGATGTGTGGAGTGTGATGAAAGATCATGAGTCTTTTGTGCAACAGCATGCTCTTAAGCATATGTCGGCTACTTTGATCGGTCTTTGGGAGCAGTGCTTCAACAATGTAGCACTGCGACTTCTATATGTATATGTTACTAATATTGCGCCTTGTCAAGTTTTTAGTAATGTTGCGATTGTGGTTGCTTATTGGGGTAGACTGCTTGAGATGAGTCCCGCCCCGGTATCCCGGTTTCCGATGCAGGAGGTTCATCCTATTTATCATCCTGAAATACGAGAGCTAAGGGATCCACATGATAACATTACTAGACCAAGGGTGGCAGCCCGTTTCCAAGAACAGTGGATGTATACCCCATGGAAAAGGAATTAAGT
The DNA here is from genome assembly GCF_964263255.1 of Lissotriton vulgaris. NCBI lineage: Eukaryota > Metazoa > Chordata > Amphibia > Caudata > Salamandridae > Lissotriton > Lissotriton vulgaris. Next base: position 1,479,635,977 of record NC_141685.1, read on the forward strand.
TTTGTAACCTAAGACTGAGTTACCTGACCCTAGGAAAAATCCTGCTGCATACTATAAAGAATTGACCGAGGCAGCCTCTTCCACAGAGATGACACTTGGTGATATTAAAATGTTCTTTGGTTTCCCAGTGGATATTTGGAGACAGGTACACACACGGGATCATGTTGAGAATTTGGGTGGCACATGGGCCCAAATTAAGGTATTGGATCAGGAACAGAAGCCAGGTGATAAGCCCAGAGAGGAGATACTTGGTTTGCCTGGCCGTATCATTATGTATATGTATTCTCTTATTCCTGTTAGAAAAGTTGATTTGGACAAGTAATCGGCTTGCAGTCAGAAGAAAGGTGAGAGTGTGTCTGATTTTTTTTTACTTGTTTGAAGGTGTGTTTCTAGATTATAGTGGATCAGATTTGTCAATTGAAGGTGGTGTGTGACATTTTGTTAACAGGTTTGTTTCCAATTTGCTTCCTGAGATTGCAACTTGATTGCAGGCTTCCAAGAGCACTTGGTCCACATCTTTCCTTCTATCATTTTGAATATGGCGCAGGACTATGAACACACGGAAAATGAGGATAAGGAGAGGTCGGAGAACAAGCACAAGGATTTGAAGATGAAGGTGTTGTTGCAGCAGGCTTCTAGGGGGAATGGTAGAGGACGTAGTGGTTTGACCCGACAGCTTCCACGCACACGTAGGCCAACGAATACCATGACTTTAGGACTGAATCAGTGCGCCTATTGTAAAGAGGAGGAACACTGCGCAGCGAGTGTCCGGTGCTTTTTCAGAAGGTGGCGGTCCCGAGAGGAAACATGTTCTCGTGGACTAGGTCAAGGAGTTGGGGGTCATGACCCGGTTCAGAATGCTGCAACCTCACAGGGTTGATCTGATCAGAGTTATTTTGATGAGCCCCGGGCAGAACAGTATTATCATGATTATTATGATACAGATGAAGTGACTGGAATGTCTTACAGTTAGGACAGCCAGGGACAGAGTGAGGGACCAGTTCCTATACATGTTGATCAACGTGGTCCGTACTTTAGTGCGGAAGTGCCTGGCTCGGCTAAGGAGTTTTTTTATGGATACAGGTGCGACAAACAGTTCTATTTCTCGTTCCTTGGTCTGGCCATAATAATGTTTCGTAGAATTTTCTGGTGTACCAGTTGTGAGCCCCATTTTCAAACCTCTTGCATTGACTGTTGGTCCTTTCACTGTGGATTTGCCGTTCTTGTTGATGTTTAATTGTGGAGAAAATGTAATGGGCTTGGACTTGTTGAAGAAATTGCATGCTACGATTTACTGCTCTCCGGCGGGTGTTTACATGACAATGGGTCCGGATGTTGTGCACTCTACGAAGTGCCTGTCCAAAGATGCTCCTCTTCCTGGAGAGTTTATAGATGTGCCGCTCACCCTTTGGGAGGTAGATGACACAGATGTGAGATTGTTGCAGATACCGCCAGTTTCGATCAAAGTTAAGGACAATGCTATTTTATCTTGCATCCCTCAGTATAACATACCACAAGCAGGTGAGCAAGCTTTATTGCAAATTATTTAGGTCTTGATTGAGAAAGGAGTGGTGGAGAAGACGACTGCTAATGTTTGTAATAGCCCTCTCCTTCTCATTCTCAAAAGGATACCTTTGGGTTCCTCTGATGATCATGCAGATGTTCATCACTTTGTGATTGACTTGCAGGAAGTTAATAAAATAGTGATTCCCCAGTTTCCGGTAGTCCCTGACATTATGACTCTCTTGACACTGATTACTACTTCTGCCACATACGTTTCTGTCATTGACTTGAAAAATGCGTTCTTCAGTATTCCCATTCATCCTTACAGCAGGTATCTGTTTGGGTGCGCCCTAGCTGGCAGACATTTTAGATTTTGTTGTGCTCCTCAAGGCTATACAGAGAGTCTGAGTATATATAGTCAGGCATTAAAAGGTCAACTGGATTCCTTGTTGCTCCCTACAAGTAATGTATTGCTTCAATATGTGGATGACTTGCCCGTTGCATCGGATACAGAACAAGGTTGCATTGACAACACAGTTAAATTGTTGTTACCTTTAGCTTGACATGGCCATAAAGTATCCCTGTCCAAATTTCAGTATTGTCCACAGGAGGTTACCTATTTAGGTCACCTACTGTTGAAGGAGGGTAGAAGATTGACCCCTGAGCGCATCAGTACCATTGTTAAAATGCCTGTACCACTAACTCAAAAAGATGTGCGCGCTTTCATAGGTATCACTTCCTATTGCAGGATGTGGATACCTACCTATTCGCTGTTAGGTAAGCCCCTTCTTGCTTTGACACTAAAAGATGTGCAGGAACTCCTGCCCTGAATGCCTGAATGTCAGCAGTCTTTTGACCAATAGAAATCTGCAACTTCTTCAGCTCCCGTACTCGGCACCCCTAACTATGCTAAGCAGTTTTTGTTGTACATCCATGGGATGGCTGGTTGCACGCTTTCTGTTTTAACACAAAAATTCTGAGATAAGCAACTGCTGTGTGCTTATTTCTCTGATGTGCTTGACCCTGTTGCATGAGCTCTCCCGAGCTGTATGAGAGTGGTCGCAGCTGTGGTTGTCTTTATAAGACTCGCACTTGATACTGACCACACAATTATGGTGTCCCATGCTGTGGATACACTTTTGAATAAGACAAAGACACAGCACTTCACCAGTGCACATCTGACAGATTATGAGCTAACGTTGTTCGCCAAACATATTATAATTAAACGGGGTGCCCCTCTGAACCCAGCCACGTTACTACCCCTCCCTTCTGATAATAATGAGATTGACATATATGATTGCATCTTCCAGACGGAATAAGAGATGAAAAGACAGGTAGACCTGACTAATGTTCCCTTATCTGACCCCCAAGGGGAACTATATGTCGATGGCTCTTGCTTTAAATTACCAGATGGCACTGCAATGGCTGCATATGCTATTACTATGCTGTGCACGGTAGTTGAGACATCAAGAGTTCCCTATCAGTTGGCCCAAGCTGCAGAGCTAGTTGCCCTTATTAGAGCCTGTGAACTAAGTGAGGGACTGATTGTAAATATTTATACTGACAGTCAGTATGCCTTTGGAGTCACCCATAATTTTGAGCAACTCTGGGCAGAGGGAGTGTTCCTTACTTCCCATGGAAAAAATATTCAGTATGGTCATCTCAAATATAGGCTTCTGTCCGCTTTGACACTCCCTAAGAAATTGTCAATAGTGAAGTGCAGCACCCATAGGAAAGTCACTTACGATGTAGGTAGAGGGAACACTTTTGCAGATCAGACAACTAAGGAGACAGCCCGGACAAGGATGAAAAGAATGTTTGTAGTAGGTCCCTCGAGGTGGGTGCCCAAGACAACCATGTTTTCGTATACACTTGAGAACATGAAGGAGATTCAGAGTGAGGTCACAGTGAAGGAATTAGATGTGAGGCAGGAAAGCACAGCCAAATTGAACGATGAGGGATGTTGGATTGCCAAGTCAGGAAAGCGGAGATGGATGTTGCCAGATGCATATGTTCTTCATGCGGTCACGATGGCTCATGGCCCAGCCCATATTAGTGCTAAGGGTAAGTTGTTAGACCCCGTATGGCAGATTTACAACATTTCGAAGACAGTTAGTCACTAGGGGCCGATGTAGGTGGCAAAATGCTGATCGCGTTTGCGATTGGTATTTGGCTGAGAGCAATGTAGGTGAGTTTAAACCTACTAGCAAAACAAGGAATCACAAAATTTGCAATTCCTTATTTTGCTCTTGCATTTAAGGATTCCTTAAATGCAATGCAGGTAGCACAAAAGAAAGTGCACTTTAGGCTTAAGCAATCGCAAATTACAACCAACTTCAAGTTAGGCTTAAGCAATCGCAAATTACAACCAACTTCAAGTTGGTGGTAATTAGTGATTTCCTGTAAAAAAGCACTTTTTACTTTTTTTAAAGTGCCATGTGGCACACATTCATGCCCCCTATGTGCGCCACATGTGCATACATGCCAATTTCAGGCGTGCAACAGGGTGTCTTTTTGACACCCTGGCACCCTTGAAATAGCTCCCTCTATTTGCGATTCTTTAATAGCGAATCGCAAATAGTGAATATCTTCCCATTCATTCCTATGGGCCTACTAGCCCATAGGAATGAATGGGTAGGTATTCCTTATTAACAAATCTGAGTTTGCGATTCGTTAATAATGAATATTAAGGAATCGCTAATATTTTAGTGATTCCTACCTACATTCAATTTAGCAAGTCCTCCATAGCGATTTGGTAAAAATTGCTATTAAGGATTCGCTAAATTGAATTTACCTACATCTGGCCCTTAGTGAAGTACTGTATGGTGTGAATGATTCACAATCCTGGGAAGGGTACCCCCACACCACCTGGTAATTTCGCAATACCTACTTTCCCTTTTAAGGTTCTCCAATTAGATTAGATTGAATTGGACAGGGTCAATAACTTGAAATATGTGTTGGTGGTTGTCTGTGCATTCAGTAACTGGATGGAGGCTTACCCCACTAAAGACAATACAGCCATTGCAACTTAAAAGGTACTCTTGAAGGAGTTTGTTCCTCGCTTCGGCTTACCCTGGTTTAACTGGAGTGATAACGGAAGTCACTTTAATGCCAAGGTCATTCAGTTAATCTGTGATGGTCTGCACATAAAACAGAAGTTTCATGCTGCCAATCATCCACAGTCAGCAGGTTTGGTTGAGAAGTACAATGGTACTCTCAAACTGAAGTTGGCAAAGATTCAAGAGACAAAAGGGTTACACTGGCCTAATGCTTTTCCATAAGCTCTTTTGTTGACAAGAACAACAGCACATTCTAGGACAGGATTATCACGCTATGAGGTCATGTTTGGACGCCCGGCAAATGTCTGGGGTGCCCCGTGCCCTCATGTATTTTCTGATATTGATTATCCAATATTAACAGATTATTTATGCCAGTTAACTGAAAATTTGCGGTCTGTTCACCAACAGTTCCGCAAGTCCCTTCCACCCACTTCAGAAGGGCCCGAACATGACATTCGGCCTGGTGATTTTGTCTTGGTAAAGAATTTTCAGCAGAAGAAGAGCTTGGAGCCCTGCTGCAAGGGACCTGTACAAGTCCTTCTGGCCACCCATACAGCTGTGAAGGTCGCTGGCTGAAAGAATTGGATTTATACCAACCATTGCCGCAGGATACCCTTGCCCCTGCCCTATGAACTATGGCTGAGGGACGGCCTTGGGGACACTGAGTGTGAAAAAGTGCATCAGTTCATCCCCTTTAGCAAAGCAAAATTAACGTGGACCCAAACGGAATCAGAGAATGATGACGTGTTAAATGCAACTGTACCTCCAGAGATTCGAGCCATTAAGGAGCCTTTGTTTGTTGACCCCTCTGTGTCTGGAGTCACCAGGTACAAGTTGCGCCCTCAGATGAGAAATGATGCATCAAAGGAGAAATCTGATTAGTTAGTGATGGACTGTGCAAGTTAGGGTGTTCTTTGCTATAGTACCCTCGGATGAGGAATGGTGCATCAAAGGAGAAATCTGATTAGCTAGTGATGGACTATGCAAGTTAGGGTGTACTTTGCTATAGTACCAACTGTGTTAGTTCAGAGTGTTGTCATATTGGTGCACTGTTCCAACATTGGACAGGATGAATCAAACGTGTACTCTTAGAGGAGGGTACATTATCCTTTGCGAGGTGGGATTCAGGTTTTCGGCGGTGGATTGGGCAAGCTCCACCGCCGGTGCTCCAGAGCGCCAACGTCGATGAACAATAGGACCCTGTACCAGTGAGGCTCAGATGGACACCGGGACAATTGCCATTGCTATCAATTTTATTGCATTCCTTTTCTTGCTTCATAAAGCATCCGTTTGGTCGGACTATTGACGAGGAGGAACAGCCATTTGCACCACTGCGTCTAGCGCAGGGTTGGTCCACAAAGAGTCTTCATATTGAAAGTTGTGATTGCATTAATAACTGTACTTGGAATAGCTTGGTTTCTCGAGGAAAAGTATCCTATTAGTTCCTTGGTTGGTACAACACCCACTTTCTCTGAGAACATCTTTGTTACTATGGCCCCTCACAAAGAAGAGAATAGAAAGTCTTACACAGACAATGTATTTATACAAATGTTGCTTCAAGCCCATGATGTGTCTAATAGAAAACATTGTTGGGTTTGTGGATTGCTTTCCTCAGTTACTCATGAGTGCGACAATTTGTTGCCCATGCCTTTGTCATATATTGGTAGTTGTGAAGGGTGGTTTGAGTTGTTCGTTATGGTGCACTACCATTTCCAGCTCTTTACTCAGGTTATGACATCTGCTGATTCTCGCACTGTGGTAGAGTATATACGTTTTCATCACAGGTTTACTTCCATAGGACAGGCAGGACAAGGGATATCCGATACATTCTCCCCCAAATCATGTATGAGCAAATATGAAAAACTGAAGAATGAAACATGGCTACGTATGAAAATGGCTGATTATAAAAAGTTCAATACCTCTGAGTATTTTCAATCTTTCCAGGATCATAATATTACTAAGGACCAACCAATGTTGATGTCTGTGGTCAACACAAAGCTACTTTTTGTGACTAGAGGACAGGGGAGGTAAAGGTGGGAGAAAGTAAATGCAATTTCACCTACAGACTGAGAACGATTAATAATACGCCGTTGATCCTACCACCTACTGTCTATTTTGTCTGTGGGTCCCAAGCTCATGTCTGGCTTACGAGGGGATGGTCAGGCAGATGTTAATTTTCATTCCTCCTTCCTCCTGTGAATGTAGCCATGTCCAATTATTATAAAGATCATCAGCTGTAGCATAGGAGTACATACTTGCCCCGAGTCAGAGGATATAGATCAGACAGATACCACTGCACAACAGTTTGGGGATGCTATAAAGGGTTTGCTAACTTTTTGGGGCCCCATGGCTAATAGCCTTCAGCTAGGCGACAGCCTAACAAGAGTTGTAGAAGGGGTTAATAATACAACAGCTGGAATACAGACAAATATCACTGCTGAGCTCCAGGCTACAGAATAGGATGGTGTTAGACTTTATCCTTGTAGATCGGGGAGGGGCCTGTCGCATCATTGGCAGCAGCTGTTGTGTTTACATACCTGACCATGCCCCCAATATGTATTCAACTATACAAAATTTGCATAGGCTTTTGTCTGACATACACCAAGAGAGAGGTACTTGGACCCTACCGGCGTGGTTCTATAATTTGCTAACAACATGGGGTTGGAAGATCCTTAGCTTTTTGGTTACAGTTCCTGGTATTATCTTTACATGTTGCCTCTGTATACACTTTCTTCCAACTTGTTGCACTTATTGTGTCAGTGTCCTCACCCCCAAACACAAAATATTCGTCCATGATACTAATGCAGCGATCATGTTGCAGAAGGACATTGCAGACATGATTCTAATCAACAAGGGTATTTTTGAATACTGATTATGTAGGCACCAACATTGAGTGATCTTTCTTGTTCTTGCAAGATGCTATCAGTTTCTTGAAAGCCGCATAAAATTGTTAGCGTATGCTAAAAGGAGGGTCTGTTAGAATAAAAATGTCTTAGCTGTGTTGTTTATATATCTATTGTTCTGTGTAAGTTAGCATTCGCAGCACCGTTTTATGTTTGGCCGCCATTTTGAGCTATGATCGAAATTAATTTCTCTCTGTCTTTGCTTGAAGCAGCTGTGCCTTGGGCCTTGCTGTACTAATGAATACCCTGTTCTTATTAGCGCATACCTTTCCCACTAGATAGAGGCCTGCTCCCACCAGTCCAGTGGCAGGCATAGGCAAAACCTTGGAGTAGAGATAGTGTGTGCCCTGTCTCAGGATCAAAACTCCTTCTGTACTCTCTTTGTCTAGTTGCCTCCAACTGGAATGTTCCAGTTTGGGCGAGCCTTCAGTGGTTCTAAATCGTACATAATGCATCACCATGTTTGCTGATGTCAGTCCCCTCTGCAGCAATCCACGGAGAATGGGCAGACTGGGCTCCTCCTGAGTATACCTGAATAAATATATTTGGTTTGTATTTTCTACTGCCTGACTGGCTCTTTATTTGTATGGAAGGCTGTGAGGTGGTCGTGAATGACAAAGGTGGCCCTAATCGGGTCACTTTCTTCAGCTATCAAAGTTGACAATTGGTCAGTCTGCGTTTCCTACCTCTCTGCAAGCCCTGTAAATCTTCCAACTCCTAAAAACCAACTGTAGGAAAGTAGGATCTGCTTCTTCTGTAATACAGAACCCCTGTCTATCTGCTTTCTCCCTAAACTGTTATGTCATATACTTAGGTACACTCTTGATTGGATACTGGGGTACCCTTGTCAGTCCCTCGTATATGATACCCATCTACCCAGGGCATAGGTACCACAGAGGCCTCCCATGGGCTTAAGCATGTATTATGCCATCCATGAGAGGCCATTCTAAATGCAACTACAGGCTTGCAATTGCAGCCTGTGTAAACTGGTGCATGCACAACCTAATTAATATATAGGTTTAGTATATCTAAGGGTCAATACACTTACAACATCTACGTCACCCATATGTCAGGCCTTAACAATCCTGAAGGCAGGGTGCTTGGTTCTAAGTGAGAGGGTGCCACTGCGTGAGCAGGACATCCCTGCAGCCTACGGAGTTCAGTCTCCCATGTTGTTAGTGCTGCAGCCATTTACGACATAGAGAGGCATTATGTTATGTTATTTTAATTTGTAGCACGCATGGATACTCATGAGTGTGCCGGCGTGAAGCTTGAAAAAAGGGTGAGGGTGTCTGTTTAAGCGAAAAGATGTGTTTTCAAGTTTTTCTTGAATACTGCTGGGTCTTGAATGCTTTGTAGGGCAAGGGGCAGTGTGTTCCAGGCAACAGCGGCCTTCCTTGTCAACAAACTGCCTCCTAGCCTCTGGTATTTGAATCGGGGAGCCTGAACAAGGCGAAGGGACAAAGAGCGCAACTGTCTAGGTGGAACATAAAGAGAGAACCATTTTTCTAAATAGGATGGACCGAGGCCGTGTAGATGTGCCAAAACCAGTAATTTGAACTTCACCCATTCCGAGATGGGAGGAGCCAATGCAAAGATCAGAGGTGATGTTTAACGCTGGTCCTGGCAGTACTGCCCAAAAGAAGTCTGCCGCCGCATTTTGGACCATCTGGAGCTTTTTCAACAAGTATCATGGAATGCCCGTGTAAAGAGCATTGGCATAGTCTGGCCGGGACAGAATAGGTGCACAGGTGACCGTTCCTCTCGCTGCCTGGGGAAGGAGAGGAAAAAACTTCCTCAGAGTCTTAAGAAGACCAAAACAATTGCTGGCCCATTTCTTGATATGGTATGAGAAAGAGAGGCTCTCATCGAAACCCTTCCCCCCAAAATTCTTGGCTGGCTTCTCAGCAGAGATGGGCAAGGGAAACTCAGGAGGCCAAAGAGATTCCCGAAAGTTGGGAGGAAATTTTCCGTAAAGAAGAATCTCTGACTTCTCCTCGTTACATTTTCATTGCACAGCTGCTAACCATTTAACAATGGATGAGAGACAGTGATGAACCGAGGAAACTGACTCATCACTATCATCCCACGTAAAAAGCAGCTTGGTGTCATCGGCGTAGGCCATCACCTTGGCCCCCAGGCTCTCAGACAGATAGACTAAAGATGTCATATAAATGTTAAAGAGAAGGGGGCTAACGGAAGACCTCTGGGGGACTCCTGTGATCACTGACTGTAGAGAGGAGGAAGCAGGAGGAATCCAAATCTGCTGGGCCTGCCGTTCTAAGAAGGATCAATGCCAGTTCCAGGCAGTGCCCAACACAAAGATCCTGGTAAGTCGCGAGAGGAGAATGCAGGACCGTGTCAAACGCCGCCGAGAGATCAAGCAAAGTTAATGCTGCCATCTCCCCGGGTTCCAGACACCCCCGAATGGCCTCTACAACCTCCACCAGGACCGATTGGGTGCTGTGGGCGGCCCGGAACCCAGACTGTGCTGGATGCATAATTCCCTCCCTCTCAACAAATGCCATGAGTTGTTTATTAATGACCTTCTCACACACCTTGGCCAGGCCAGGCAAAAGAGAAATGGGCCTGGCAGTTTCCCGGATTGAGAGGGTCTAGTGATGGTTTTTTTAAAAGTGGCAAAATCCGGGCCTGCTTCCAGGCTACTGGAACACTGCCTGTCTGGAGAGACAAGTCGATGATGCAGTTCACTTCTACATTATTCATCTCCGCTGCTGCTAGATCAGAGGGTGAGCCAGATTTGAAACTCTTAAGAATTTTAAGAGAGCCAGTATAGTCCATTGGCTTAAAAGCATCCAAGCGATGTTCAACGCCGGCAGGTAAAGGCAGACCAATAACCTCAGTCCCATTGCCACCAAATGATAGAGCTGCCTGAATAGTGTGGATCTTATCCAAGAAGAAATTCGAAAGGGTATCGCACCAGGTGACTGAGGTGGATGACACGCTAGCTTGAGCCAAAGGAGACGTAAAGCTCTGCACAAACGCAAATATTTCTTTAGCATTGTTTTTTGCAGAGCCGTATGATTTGAATACAATTGCCTTTTGGCAGAAGTTATGGCTCCATATTACACCTTCTGTTTGATTCTGAGCTTCAGCTTAGCTGCAGGGCAGTAATCACTTCAGCGCTACGCTCGCTCAAGTATCTTACATTCATGTTTGTGTGCTTTAAGTTTAGGGCTGAACCAGGGTTTAGAAGGAGATTCCCTAGACAACCTAGGAGAACACTGTGGGGCGAGTATGTAAACTGCATTAGAAACCCAGCTGGTAAAGATATCAAGTCGATCTTCAAGGTCACCCGAGAGGATAGGTCTAGAGGTTTTCCTAGACTTGACAACCATTGTGTGGAAGGTATGATTCCATCCCTCAGAAGCATGCTTTGTGAGGTCCCTGGTGTTCCCGGTACCAGCCTTCTAGTCCCGGGCAGCCCTAAAGGGTTGCTGCTGAACGAAGACACATTTCTGCCCTCCTGCTGCTGAGCCAAGCTTGAGCAGGGGAAAGCTGAACAATAGGCATCCTGTCACAGGGAGGTGTGACCACCTCCCAGACAGGATTTAGTGTATTAGGCCTGGATGGGTACACTTGCCTGCGACAGAAAGTCTGTATGAGGGGCACATTTGGTGTCCCTGTGCATAGTTCAGTTCAAAACAGTCAACGGAGCTGTTGGCTCCTGATCTGGCACAAAACTGGAAAAAGGACCTGGTAGTAACCTCCCCACTGTCCAGACACTCCCCTGGTATGGTCCCCTGAGTCTGTTCAACCCTCTCCCATGGGTACAAAAGGGCTTATCTGGCTGTAGGACCCTAGATTCGATGTGGATAAGATTCTGAACCAGAAACCACTGAACTTTGACCATCTGGAACACTCTGGACTTCGCTGGACTTTGTTTGGGCCTGACTTTATCTGAAGCATCGTCTGTGCCTGTGCACCTTACAGGCTCCATGCAGCATCAAGGAAAACTGAAGATATCTCCCTTGGAGTGAAGGAGTCACTCCCCTGCAACTGCAGGCACCACATCACGACTCACCGGTCTGCTGCTCCTGAGCTCCTCTGGACTCTAAAGGCTTCGGCAACACAGGAGGTGGGTTTATACTTCCCTCGAGGTCCGAGCTGCAATGTCACCAAGTTTGAGACCAGAATCCCTCGTGGAGGCTGCAATACCCGTACCCCAGTGCACCGCGTTTCATTTGCAAGTGCATATGTTTATTGGCATTTCCAGAACAAGTGCAATGGCCTCCAAGTAGCCCAACCTTTGGCACTATTTCCTACAAAGAACTCTGACCTCTTTGCACCAAGTACTCCGTGGGCTGTTGCTTTGTGAAACTGCTCAAGTTCCCCTTGTAACTCTTGTGCCTCCGGCCTGTAGGTCCACACTTCTTTTCTTGGGCTCTCCTGGCTACTTCAGGCTAGCCCTGACTCCTCTGTGTTTGGTGAATCTCCTGGACCTTGCTGGTCTGAACTGTAACCTTCCTTGACCTTCTGCGTGGGTTGCCGTTGCCACAGCTTGTTGGTGCTCCCATCGGACTCCGACCCCTCAGTACTTAACACCTTTGTGGGACAGCTCATATCCTGCTCCTGGTCATCCTCGCGGTCTCCTGGTCCCTGTGGCTGCAGAGTCAAGAACGCCCTCAACGCACCTGAAGCACCCAACATCGGTGGGCAATCGTCTACAGAGCCCCTGGTCACTCCAGAGTGACCCAGATGCTGTCCCTTCTGCTTTCAGTTGCTCTTCATCAAGAATCTACCTTTGAATTCCAACTGAAACTTTTCTTCCTTACAGCAGCCGCTCTTCTTTGAAGTCCTCCATTGGGTTCGATAGCGGTTTCTGACACCACTTCAGACCTATGCACCTGGCTTCCCTGGGATAGGTAACATTGGTACTATTGTATCCGTGAGTTGGGTGGCTCTCCAACCTCTTAAGTTCCACTGGGTTTCTTTGAAGTTCACCGGGAAGGGTCCTTAAACTTTAAAACTTCAACCACGACTCTCCCATAGAATTGTACCGCGCACTCAGTTGTATTCCCACACTGTGCCCATCATCCATGGGTCCCCACTTACTCACCTTGGGTGGGTCCTTCGGGCCTCAGTGATTCTACATCCTATATACACTGTCTTGAACTACCTCGGAAGGGGAGGAGCATGTCTCATCAAGCTTTGCTAGTAGCAGAGACAATCTCTCAAAACCTATCGGGTGCCTTGTATCTTGTCTGCGACCCTCCAGGCGTTGCCAACCGCGGAGCGCCTTCCTGACTAGGAAAGAACCCGTCGGGTCCCGTATGCCGTGGAGCTGCGCCATGAATGATATGGCCGCCCTATGTCTGTTGGCAGTTGCAGCTGATCGGCCTTCTTTATGAAGCACCACTAAGAACCCCAGGAAGGATTCCTCCTGCCCCCAGCTATGTACCCTACCGGCCCTAAAAAGGCGCAGTATGAACGAAACGCTCCCTCATAGGCTTTCCTCGTCCTGGGCGCTAAGTCCCCAAAGCTTCCTGGTCTGTCTTGGACCTGGCTATCGAGATTAAGATAGAATCACCCCGTATTTGAACGTGATCCCTGCAAAGGCCTCCATCCTCATCCTTCTTGTTCCTCGCCACAAGCTCACTTACCCGCATGGCCCCATGGAATGCCAATGCAAAAGCTGCTTGGAACAGAACTACCTCGGAAGGGGAGGAGCATGTCTCATCAAGCTTTGCTAGTAGCAGAGACAATCTCTCAAAACCTATCGGGTGCCTTGTATCTTGTCTGCAACCCTCCAGGCGTTGTCAACGGCGGAGCGCCTTCCTGACTAGGAAAGAACCCGTTGGGTCCCGTATGCCGTGGAGCTGCACCATGAATGATATGGCCGCCCTATGTCTGTTGGCAGTTGCAGCTGATCGGCCTTCTTTATGAAGCGCCACTAAGAACCCCAGGAAGGATTTCTCCTGCCCCTAGCTATGTCTCCCTACCGGCCCTAAAAAGGCGCAGTATGAACGAAACGCTCCCTCATAGGCTTTCCTCGTCCTGGGCGCTAAGCTGGCTGCCACGAGGTCCTGTAATCCGGGGCACCGATCAGCCATAGTGCTTCGGGGAACGGTGCCGCCACTAGATCCGCTGTACGCAGATAGCCCCTGAAAGCCTGCATGTGTGAACGAGAGAGTGCATCAGCTGCATTATTCAGTACACCCGGCACATGTCTTGCCCTAAACTGTACATTCAATCTCATGCATCGCAATACAATTTCTTTTAACAGTCTCAAGATCCACTTGCAGCGTGCTGCCTGCTGATTAATGCACTCAACCACCGTCATATTGTCAGACCAAAACACTACTGAGCGGTCCCTAAAGTCTTCTGGCCATGCCAGCAGAGCCACCCAGATGGGAAATAGCTCCAAGAACCCAATGTTACCTGTTAGGCCACTGGAGTGCCACCACGTCGGCCATACTTGCGCCGACCATCGGTTACCAAAGATTGCGCCAAATCCCACGCTCCCAGCTGAGTCGGTCCATAAACCCAATTCATCAGACGATGCTGGGGGTTTGTTCCACGCCACCCGACCGTTGAAGTCCGCCTGGAATGCCAACCAAATGCGCATATCCTGGCGGACCTCTGCCGACAGTCTCATGCGGTGGTGTCCCTCCTTGAGGCCGACCATAGCTTGTGCGATGGAACGTGAGAAGGTATTACTCTTAAGGCAAAGTTAAGCTGGCCCACTGTTTGTTGTAACTGGTGCAGGGTCACCTTCTCTTTACCCAGGCATTGTATTATGGAAGCCCTGAACTTGCCCACCTTCTCCCTTGGCAGACGGAAGCATCCCTCCACGGAATCGAGCTCAATCCCCAGAAACTCCAGTGAAGTAGATGGTCCCACTGTCTTACCTGGTGCCAATGGGACCCCAAACTCCTGCATGAGAGTGCAGAAGTCCTGCAGTGCCTGTGCACATTTCATAGTGCCTGCCGGCCCTAAGAACAGGAAGTCGTCTAAATAGTGCATCACCTGTCTATGCCCCTTGGCCTCGGTGAACGCCCATTCCAAAAAACAGCTGAACATTTCAAAATAAGCACAAGAAATTGAACATCCCATGGGCATGCATTTATCCATGTAATACTTTCCTTGAAACGTAAATCCTAGCAAGCGCTGGTCCCGCGGGTGTACCGGGAGCAACCTGAATGCTGATTCAATGTCTGATTTTGCCATCAAGGCACCGGGTCCCAGGCGATTCAGTAGGTCGACGGCATCGTCGAACGATGCGTATCGAACTGAACAAACTTCCGGGTCAATGGCTTCATTCACCGAGGCCCCCCTCGGGGCCGACAGATTGTGAATGAGTCTATACTCCCCTGGGTCCTTCTTCGGAACCACTCCTAGAAGTGAACACACGAAATCCGCCACTGGCGGGCATGGAAAAGGTCCTGCTACCCGTCCCAAGCTGACCTCTTTGGTAATTTTCTTGGCGGCCACTGCCGGGTTGTGTTGAACAGATAGCTGATTCTTACAAAAGGGGCTCCCCCGAAAATTCCCCGCCGGGATGTTGAAGCCATACAGGAAGCCATTCCTCAAAATCCCGGCGGATACTGTAGCAGGGTTTCCGTTCTCCCACAGAACTGTGCATAGAGATCTAGAACCTCAGTGAGTTAGGATGATCCAAAAACTCATCTCAGTGTCAGAGATCTCTTTACCTAGCTAGCTACAGTGTCTCATGGATCATTATGGAATGATCCATGTCTTAGACAAACCAGAACATGATCTTTAGAATACCTCAGGAGTCGTGGAACACATGAACACTCTTTCGTTATATAATCATTTCAAACCAAAACTGAGAGTCAAAGAACACAAGTGCAAGTTTGAAATATTTATTATTCAATGCAAAGTTCTCAAACGCAGTATCTTGTATAATACCAAAATGCAGATTATAAAAATCAGAGTCAGCAGCATAGTCACTAATCCATAGTAAGCAAAAGGTGCTAGCATGTTATAATGCAATTTCTATAGAAATCTATATCACCTATATTTCGCGCACCCTATCTAGCATATTATATTATATCTAAGAAGGTCTCATTCGGGCTTTAGCAGGGCGGCCCCATACCTCTCAATGTCAGTAGGAGCAGTTTACATCAACAGCTACCAGCTCTCTTCATGCGCAGCACCAAGTGTCTGCGTTCATTCCGTGTAACTCTATCTTAAACCCGCGTAGAGTCCAAAATGTTGGCATCAACATTATTTGTGTTATGTCTAATGTGGTGCGAGGATCAAGCCTCCCAGCAACCTTGTGTTAGGTTAATCTTAGAGTGTGCAGCTCTCAGTGTGCAGACAGTTGTACCAAGTGTACCATGCAAAGCTGATAGCATAGAAATAACATATTATTCTCAAATAAACCACCTCACCGCTTCTAGGGTGAAGGCGACAACAACAAGTATGTGTCGTGTGCAAAACTGAAGCCGAAGGAAAAAAGGCTGTTTAAACATGTAATGCACTCATGCTAACTTAACGCAATATATGTAACGAAGTATCCATATGACACCCCCCCATTGGTCCGAGCACCGTCAAACATAAGGGAAAAGGCAATACTAAATCAGATACAAAAATTGAAAGCAAAGTTCAATAATCTTGAGCTAAAATAAGCTAAAAATATGTATGAATGAATATGTATGAATGCCTACAGTGGCCTCAAGTCTAAAAATAAAAACAAAACTTTCGAACCAAAAGTTATCCTTCAGGTCCCAAAATATGAAATGTAGGACCAGGCCGCATCAATTCAAATGTTTGTAAGAG
Organism: Lissotriton vulgaris; assembly: GCF_964263255.1. Taxonomy (NCBI): domain Eukaryota; kingdom Metazoa; phylum Chordata; class Amphibia; order Caudata; family Salamandridae; genus Lissotriton; species Lissotriton vulgaris. The sequence continues at coordinate 1,479,652,208 of NC_141685.1, forward strand.
AAAAAACAAGGCACTTATCCGATATCCAAAGTCATGTGCCAACTTGACGTTATCCTCAGCGATATCACGTGATTGAACTCTCCATCAGCTGAACACAGTCCATCCCTCCAATTCAGCGAGGGGAAAGTCATATTCCACAACAAAGCACTCCTCCCAGGCATGTCATGATTGGAAAGTATATGCAAAGAAAGTTGCAACAGCCTCCAGTATGAAATCACTGCCATCATCCGAAAATAGTTCAGCAATCCAATTCAGCAATGGGAAAGAACATACGTGCTCCTCTAGCATCGGATCCTCCTGTAACGTCAGAGGACAACTCGGTGGGTTCACCAGATCGCTGTGTGTCAGAAAGGCATCCGCCGCTGCAGAGATCTCCCATTGGCCCAGAACTCCATTTATCGCTGCCAAGGCCATAACTCTTTCGCCAGAACAGATCAGCTCGTGAGCCACCACGGGACGCATTAGCTGATCAAAATCGACGTCAGGAGCATTCCTCAAGCATAGGCACAAATCAATGGCCCAATCGAACTCGCAGCTCAGGCAGTGAAACACAGGTTGGACACACGTGAAGTCGGTGAACCGAAATGACAATCTATAGGCCGTGCTTAATGCTGCAAGCGGCAATGTTCCATAGTAATTGAGCATCCGATTACGGCACAGTGTCAGGAGGCGTTGAACGGCGTCTTGCGCAGGATGGGCATCCATGTTTTATGAAGAAAAACACCAACAGAATGCCTGCGGCTACAGCCAGCAATATAGGTAGTCCACCAAACAAACTCGAAAAAATAGTGTGGAAAAACGTGGGAATGATACCAAAAACTTTTTCAAACGTAGTCACGAGGCCACTGCTTACTACCTTGAAAAAATGTGCAAGCCCAGTCGTTGAAGAAGCATTAAAAATCTGGTGTACCAGCTCGCAGAAATGAAACGGCAAATCAGTATTTAAAAGCGCCTGCACCTCTGTGCGGGTGTTGGCTATGTGAAGGACATAAGTTTCCCGGGCCGAACTCAGGGTCACTTGTTTTTGAGACAAAAGGGCCCTTATTCTGCTTAAACCATTGAATTTTGCTTCCAAGGTTGGAATCCGTGGCCAGATGGAGACATCTAAAGACCCATGCGTGGGTGGGTATAGAACATTCTTGCAGCACACCACACGCTCTGATACAGTTACCACATAAGCCACACCAATTAATAAACCACAACATAATTCGTTGTTTAAAAGTAAATAACTACCATTAGCTAATAATGTGAATGTGGGAACCACTGCTGGAACTGGCGTGCCTTTTAAAACACATGCTAAATTTGGACGGTCCTGATTACAAGAACCGTGTAACTGAATGTGTCTGCATATTAATGAATGGTCAGGTGACTGTGTGCATTCCTCACCATTAAGATTCACTTCTTTCCCATCCTTCAGACATCTGTATGTGTATGGTAATGACCATGCCTCATGTAGGAATGCATTGCCTAGTGGTTCATATCGTCCGATAGCAATATACCGCATACAGTTAGTAAATTTATATAAAGGAAATGGTAATGTAATTAACCCATGAATAAGCCACGTGGCAGTAGTGGTTTCAGCAACAGAAAAAGGCAAGGATTCTAGCTTCTCAATATGTAACATAGAAAATGATGCATCACGCATTGAAAGCATGCGCTGTTTTTCAGTAAGATTAAAAGGGGCGAAAAGGGATGAAACGTTCAATGAGGCCCAGGGAACTCGACCCGCCTTAATTGTCTGTAGAGTCCATGCAAACTGCATTACCGAACGCAATTGATTTTGACCATGGTATAACGTGGCCACTTCATCATGTACAATATCAACAACAGAAGAAACAATATTATCCAATGTATAAATTCTGGAAGAAAGCGTGTTAATACTGTTATCGACCACTGCAAGCACTTTTTCCAAATTGGCTTGATCAATAGCCCTCAGGCGTTTAGCTGCTTCGACTTGTGAAAATTTCCAAATTTCATTATAAACAGCATAAATAAAGCGTTTAGACCTACCCATAGTCGGGCCTTTTATAAAATCATTTAGCTCTATATTCTCATTCAACTGGGACAGATGCAGTTTAACTGCAGCTAAAGTGGAATGTTGTAACCAGTTCTGACACAATTTGCCTACTGAATAAGTTGTAACAGTGTGATCTGTGTTAAACCTGGGATCTGGCCTGATGTGTGTAAAACCGTCAGACAAACCCAAAAAACGACGTTGGCAAGAATCAGAGCTTCTTTGCCATAAAAGCCACCCATCTGGATCAAAACTGGAAATATTAAAGGAGGAATTCTGCATAAGTGCTTGTATCTCACTTATGGATAATGTAGTGAAATTGCTCCAACCTGAATATTCTTCCAAATCAGGGATAGTAGGGGTATTTAATTTTTTTGATGTAGCCAATCCAAAACATGTTGTTTGGGAAACAGTCGAATTTAAAAACAACATGTGATTCGGGATGAGACATGCACGATGCAAAGCCTCAGTGCCTTGTACCTGCCAATCTTTTGTACCCCAAATTGATTTAAGGTCAATAGCATCCTTCCATAACTCATAGCCATCCACAGATAACCTTTGTAGAAAGGACTTTGAATACAGCAATTTTGTGTCAGTTAGCCTAACTTTGGGCATGAATTTCTGGTTCACTTTAAAATAAAACGACTCAGGATTTGAACTATTAAAATCTGTAAAATAAGAGTATTTTCCCAGAAACGTACTTGAGCTCCCCTGTAAAGGAGCAGGGCAATGTTCCCACTGAGTGTAATTCACAGGAACCCGCCTGGAACTTGTTTTGTGCAAGAAATGATTTCCATAATGTTGGTAACAAAACAAATCACCATAATTGACAGAATCTAAATATAAATCCTCATCATCAAAGGCCGCATAATATTTCAAATCAGAGAACAATGCTTCTACGGCCTGAAGATCCCAATCATCAGAATGAATATTTTGCTTAATCACATCTCCCATGTTTACTCTAAGCACATTAGGAACATTAATAACCTCTGTGGGGCCATGTATCTGAAACCTAACCGCATCCCACACAATCCCATCAAGGACAGGCCAAGCAGTAATCTCTACTGAATGTAAGTCTCTCTTTAGTCTGTGTGCTGAATGTGAGGAGGAAAGAGGGGACAATGTTGCATTAAGGTACCGAATTCCTGTTCTTTCTTTCACATAATGGCCATCAATCAGGCGGAAAAAATAAAACACAAAACCAATTGACATAAAAAGATAAAATGAAAATAGTATCAGCCAAATGTATGTCCAAGGTGGAACTAAAAAATGTTTCTTACACAACGTGGCATATTTTGCAATAGTCGATGGTTTCTTTGAAAGTTCCGAATCAGAGTCAAAAGAGAATCTGGACTGGTTAGCCAAACGAGCATGTAAATCGGACATAGATAAATCAGCAGGATTTGCATATGTCACTTCATCAATGTTAGTAACAGGAATAGTATTTAATAAAGGACTGGATATGGCAGGCATCTCGAGGGACACCTCCTGATCTGCACCAGACGTTATAGCCAGCACAGAGTGCCTCACCATGGAAGGACAGGATACAGCCGGTGTCATGCTATGAAGAATCGGCCACCCTGTGTGTCTTGACATTGTCAATAGAAATAAATCTGTTTTCTTTACGACCTGGAAGTGGTGGTAAAATGACTGTTCTTGTGCCCTTCACTCCAAGGACTCGAACCGGCGCTCGATATGAGGGACCAAACTCTTTCTTGTTATCGATCTTCTCTCGAACCAGTTCTCCAACTTGGGGTAGCCAGCCAACTACCGGGATCTGCAAAGCATCATCCGACGTGGAGGGCAAGTGTTTCATTGCAAGACTGTCTCTGGTCTTTTGTAGATCCTGTAAAACATTGCAATGTTCATCTACGTCAAAGGCCGCGGCCTGGGCCTGGCAGTCTGCACCATCAAGGTCAGGGACGTACATCTTGATACCAAAGAGCATTTCGTATGGGGTCCGCCCACCCAGAGACCTTCTAGGGAGATTATTAAGCGCACGCTGCACGCCATAGAGGTGGGTCAGCCAGTTTCTACCAGTGCCTATAACACGGGCTGTCAAAGATTGCTTTAAGTCGCGGTTCATTCTTTCTACTACAGAATTGCCCTCAGGCCTGTAGGGACTTGAAAACTTCACCTGTACTCCCAACGAAACCATAGCATCCTTATACGCCTTAGAGGCGAAAGCCGGACCCTGGTCCGAATGGAAAGCACCACAAGCAAAGATTCCCACAAAGACACGCAAATCCTTAATGACAGTTCGCGAATCAGCGCTTCGATGCGGCCATACCCATACAAAGCGTGTGCATGAGTCAACTGCTACTAAGATGTATTTATACGCAGTATCAGAAGAAAAAGGACCGCAGTGATCCAAATAAGCACAACCAAGTGGTTTATTAGAGATGTACAACTGTGTCTGAGGCGGACGCGCAGCAGTAGAAGGCTTAATCTGCTGACAAATGTCACACATAAGGACATAATCGCGCGTCTGTTTGTACAGTCCCCGCCACCAGAACCTCTGTTGTAGCTGAGATACAGTGGCTGAGACGCCCGCATGCGCAGACGCCACACCTTCATGAGCCGCTGTAATCAGAGAAGCTCTGCGATCCGAGTTGGGAACTAGACGCTCTCCAACTTCAGGAATTTTCACATAAGGAACCTTATCGGGACTTAAGTGGTATGTGTACTTCGAAGGGAACCCCGCAGGATATTTACCTCCCTTCTCCGTGGCAGCAACAGCTGCCAAGATGTCATCATCTATTTTGCTTTTGGACCTCGTGACTGCTGCAACTAAGTATTTAGATACCGCTGACTTCGCTGCTTCATCAGCAAGCGAGTTGCCAACAGCGTGGACCCCCACGCGCTGGTGGCCGAGAGTATGAATCACAAACACGAGCGGCAGTTTCTCTTTAAGTTCCGCCACTCGGACCCAGATCATTTTATGTTTTATTGTGCTACCCTTGGAATCATGAAAATCATTCTGAATCCAAAAGAACAAGTTCTCATTGTAAGACTGGACACAATAGTAAGAATCACTTACGATTAATGTCGTCACACAAGGATCAGCGTACTCCAATGCAAGCATCAGAGCACGCAGCTCCGCTAATTGTGCGGTGCAGTCCCCAAGCGTCTGCGTGTGCACGACACTGGACTTGAACTCATCGTTCACCATGGCACCGACCACAATGGCGCAAGCGGAAACGTAGGCATGTTTAGAGCCATGCGCAACCTGCGCCGAACCATCCGTGTAAATGATACAATGGAAATCCTCCAACGGCCGCATTGCTAAAGGAGCAGGATGAACAAATTCATACTGTAAATACTCCTGCGACCGTAAAGCGGCGTCAAAAATAAACGTGACATCCTGAGATGTCAAGGATGTAGCCCACTGAATCCACCGAGGGTGCAAAGCTTTAGAATTCGGTACACTGGCTTTCGTGACCGCCTCCAAGGCAGGACACGGGGTAACAACTAACATGCGCTTTCCCTGCGACAGGGCACGTTCTTTAAGAATTGCCATCTGTACAGCTGTTAAAACTTTCTCCACAGTGGAAAAACGCAGTTCAGCCGAAGTGTACAAGTGTGACTTGTAAGCAATAGGTACAGTATCCCCCTCATTAAAAGTCAGGTACGTGAAACCCACCGTCCCAGGGATAATTTTATCACCAGGTTGGTCTGGTTATCACGGGTCTGTAAGTAGTCAGAAGTGAGCAAATCAGCCTGCAAAGACTGCAGAATGGCCGAATGCTCAGGCAGCCAGCATGATTTGGAAAAAGATGGTTGTACCAAGGCATATAAAGGCTTGATACGCTGGGCATATTCCGGAATGTATGTCCTCCCGAAATTTAAAAAACCCAGTAAAGACTGTAATTTTTTCAGCGTTGTCGGAGAGCGCAACTGCGCGCACTTCTCCAGGAAGTGAGGAGCCAATCCCTTTCCTTCATGGTTAAGTTCATAACCTAGAAACAACACTGTGTACTCCGCAATGTGTGATTTTGCAAAGTTAAACTTGTAACCCATGTCTGCAAAGTTACAAATTATGCTGTTTACTCGACACAGATGCACCCAAAGCTCGTCGTCTGTTAGATAAATGTCATCCACATACGAACATGCAACTGGATCGAAACTCTCCAAAAGAGAGACTATGCGGGCGGAAAACACTCCAGGACTATTTTTATATCCCATTGGGAGCCGTTTAAACATTTTTTGTACGCCGCCGCACGTAAAACTGGTCCATTGTGAACTTAGACCATCTAATCTATGTGCATAAAAACCATTGGAAATGTCAAGCGTGGTTTTGAACCGTTTACGCTCAAGACTATTTACTAGGGCAGAGCCGTGAGTATTCTGTACTGCACAGTTACGGCAATGCGAGTTCAAATGCCGGTAATCTAAAACCAGACGATATGAGCCGTCCGGTTTGTTAACAGTAAAAAGGGGATTATTCATTGGTGACACACACGTTTCAATTACACCTTGATATTCCAATTGTTCAAGGATAGCCGCGACCGAAGCTTTAGCTTCACGCCGTATGGGATACTGGGGTTGTGGCTGCGGCTGTGACCGTAAAGGAATCTCATGGCTAGGGGACAATTTATCCCAGCCACACTGATTCCGGTACACAGCCGGCGCAAGCGCCAGAGCCCACTCTTCTGCAAAATGCAGCGCTTCCACTCTCGGCACTGTGTGCGCGAAACTGGGGAGGATTACCTCCTCCCCTCGCGGAGCTGCGAGAACAAAAGGTGGGGGCCAGTCAGCCTCCGAAAGCAAAATGTCATACGTATCCGAAAGATTCTCCCAAAATACCCCTTTTACAGTTCGCTGCATGTCACCTTCAATCAACAGGACAATTTCAAAAAGTCTTTCAGGGGGAGCAACATGTGTATCAGCTGTTTCAATCACAATAAAAGTCTCAGTCGCTGTCACCTTCAACAGTGGACGGAGGGCCTCTCTCACTATGGTAATCTCCGCCGCGCTGTCCAGCAAGGTCAGAGCCCACGTCAGATTCCGAAGCCGCGTTCTCACTATCTGGGGCATATTGATGCGCCGTTAAGGCAGCGACTTTCTTTTTGGCAAACTGCGGTCTCTTTGGCGTAGAGTCGTCCCGCTGATCCCCTTCACTTCGCGTGCGGGGCTGACCACGTCCTTGCTGGCCACCCCGGCCCCTGCCGCCCCCTCCACCACCGGTTGACGGAGCCGATGAGTCCTGAAAGGAACGAGGAGAGCGTTGGTCAGAAGCCTGAAATCTGTCAGGCGATTTAATCGTCGCGCGATCGCGCAAATCATAAACTCGATCTGACTGCGCAGGTTGTGAAGGCGCCGGACTAGAAACCTGTGTCTGCTGTTGTTGTTGCTTACCCTGATTCTGCTTTTTAGGCCAATTTTGTTTTTTGGACTTGGGTTGTCCACCCGTCTCCGAAGACTGTCCCTGGGGCTGCTTCTTCTCTTTTTCAGAAAAAGCCTTTAAACCCTTAGAAGTGCGGCCAACCATTTTATAAGCCGCCACAATAATTCTTGCTAGCTGACGGGGTTTCTCGGCATCGGGAATTAACGCCAGAGCATTGGCCACCTGAAAGTTCACTGCATCCCCCTTGACATTTGCAAGGATAAGACCGCAAACTGTCTCAAACGAGCCGCTCAGGCGCATACCCAATTCAACCGCCGACTCCGGTCCGTGATCATCCTGAACACGTTTAAGGACCGCAGAAAGGTTTGACACAGACGGGGTGCCATAGCACCTCGAGTAAACCGCTGCAAAAGTCTTACCCCATGTTTCACAGTCAGCAAGTTCAGGGGCTAAATCCTTCGGTAAACTAAGCGTAAGAATCCGGTGTTTTTCACCCGGAGTCGTATTAGGAAACACAGCCTCCAGCTGGTCGAATTTCTCGGCAAGCCAGTAAGGAAAATCATCCTTATTCTCTGGCTTTCTGCCCATAACGGAATTCACCAAGACAGGACTGATTTTCAAACCAGCCTGTTCTGCCCGAAGCTGCGCCCCTGCGGGGACTGCGCCATGAATATTACGACCAATGTAATGAACAAGCGCTCTAATCACTCCAACCGCGACATCATGAAGACGCCGCAGGTCAGCTACATTACAAGTAGCGCGATTAGGGTGAGGAGTAAATCCACCCAAAGCGGGCCAATTTGTGCCCGGAATGGACAAAGGACCTAACCTCGGAGCCGTTAAAGAATGGGGTAGGACGCCACCAAACCAAACTCCGTGCTGCCAAGCATCGATAGGTACTTCCAGTGCCCTGTACGGAGCATAAGCCGCCGGTACAGCCGAGGCAGTGTATGAATGATAGACACCTGAATTAGCGTCCACTTCCGGAAATGTCACCCAGGAATAAAACAATTCGTACGGGTACGCATGTTCCGCACTCACCACCAGAACCACAGCCAAGCCTTCCGCAGGTACATTATATGCCCGCAAGTGGTCGCGAACCGCGACGCGGCTATGCTGCGCTATGTCCACGGCCATGTCAGCACAGGAAGTGAAAAAGAGACAAAGAGCACTACGTAGCACAACTGGGTAGTAATTCAAAGAAACCGTTTTTAGAAGAATTCAAGCTTGAAAAAACCTATTACAAAAATAGGTAGGTTTTTCCGACACCACCGTTTACCGGAAACGGGAATGAAGGTGTCAAGGTTTGAATGATATACTACTCGAGTGTCATGATATAAGGCCAACCAAACCGTTGGGCGCCATGTAGCAGGGTTTCCGTTCTCCCACAGAACTGTGCATAGAGATCTAGAACCTCAGTGAGTTAGGATGATCCAAAAACTCATCTCAGTGTCAGAGATCTCTTTACCTAGCTAGCTACAGTGTCTCATGGATCATTATGGAATGATCCATGTCTTAGACAAACCAGAACATGATCTTTAGAATACCTCAGGAGTCGTGGAACACATGAACACTCTTTCGTTATATAATCATTTCAAACCAAAACTGAGAGTCAAAGAACACAAGTGCAAGTTTGAAATATTTATTATTCAATGCAAAGTTCTCAAACGCAGTATCTTGTATAATACCAAAATGCAGATTATAAAAATCAGAGTCAGCAGCATAGTCACTAATCCATAGTAAGCAAAAGGTGCTAGCATGTTATAATGCAATTTCTATAGAAATCTATATCACCTATATTTCGCGCACCCTATCTAGCATATTATATTATATCTAAGAAGGTCTCATTCGGGCTTTAGCAGGGCGGCCCCATACCTCTCAATGTCAGTAGGAGCAGTTTACATCAACAGCTACCAGCTCTCTTCATGCGCAGCACCAAGTGTCTGCGTTCATTCCGTGTAACTCTATCTTAAACCCGCGTAGAGTCCAAAATGTTGGCATCAACATTATTTGTGTTATGTCTAATGTGGTGCGAGGATCAAGCCTCCCAGCAACCTTGTGTTAGGTTAATCTTAGAGTGTGCAGCTCTCAGTGTGCAGACAGTTGTACCAAGTGTACCATGCAAAGCTGATAGCATAGAAATAACATATTATTCTCAAATAAACCACCTCACCGCTTCTAGGGTGAAGGCGACAACAACAAGTATGTGTCGTGTGCAAAACTGAAGCCGAAGGAAAAAAGGCTGTTTAAACATGTAATGCACTCATGCTAACTTAACGCAATATATGTAACGAAGTATCCATATGACAATACATGATCAGGGTATTTGTTCAGCCAGGGAGTCAAAGCCAGGATGTCGATGGGTGAAGATGATTGCTTCCCAAGCATCACATCAATCCTGCTTGGATCCCCCCTTTCCTCCCAAACTACCGCTCTTGGACCTACAGCTGCTTTCTGGGTGTGAGGAGTTCCCACAGCCCGCACAAGCATGCCGGAACCTACATGTTCCCCGGGGCCTGTTACAGTTACCTCTGTTGAAACCCCAACAAACCCCACGCTTGCCCCCATTCCCGCCGGTCTTGGGCTGTGATTCCCCACCGGCGCTTGCTCGAAAGGGATGCGCCGGCCTTTGTTGGACTGTCCCAGACCCGCTCCCGCCTGGCGAGGAAGTGCCCGCCGATCCAGGCAAGAGCTGTTTGTGCCATGACACCGTGTCGAGACAATCCCACGTTAAAGTTACATCAAACTCTTTAGACTTTCGAAAGTGAACATCATAACCCTTCCATTCATTCCCCCCGTACATTGTATAAAAAACCATGATCCTGTTCTGGTAACATGATAAATCGGGCAACACTTCGGGTTTACGTTCCCCCATTACTGCTGTGAATATAGAAAACGCCTTCACCCAGTTCGCTATGGTCTCGTCGACCCTAAATTCCGCCATCATACGCTGGGGTGCCATAAATCTTTCTGGGTCTTTGCGTACTCTATCTCACGATGGTCGGTCAACAGTGAAAACATATTAATATATTTGTCCCCCCAAATCATTTCCTTCGTGGCTGCCGGGATGTGCTGGGACAACCTTTCCCGCCTCGAAGGCACTAAGCTCTCCCCCACCATTGGCAATGGGTTCTTACCGGGTTCAACCGCCGTGTTCGCTGTCTTTTCTCGGCCATCCGTCGTGACTACCGGTGCCACCTGTGGGGGAATATAAGGAACATTCGCCGTCCCGGCTTCCCTTGACTGCCGTAACTGCTCAATTATTATTCTGGCTTCTTCGGCCGAATCCCCCGCAGCCACTGCCCCCCCTGTTTTCTTCTTTAGCCAGGGTAACACTGCCGCTAACTGAAGGGCTAGCTCTGGGGGCATCTGGTCATCCTCAACTGGCGTTATCACAACGGGTATTGGTAGACCCTCGTCCGGACCTGGTACCGGGCTGTCCACCGGTGCGACTGGGCCTGCTGGGTGCACCTCCGGGACTGGGCCCTCCCCGGAACCCGCCCTCCTCTTACTACGCTTCCCCTTACCCCTCGGGGTGACGTCCGGCAAGGCCGGTCCTGTCACCTTCTTAGGCCGCCCCGCGAGCTTGTTCTGGGCTGCTATATGCTTCTTAACCTCTGCCAAGCCCCGACCGATCGAATCCACTTTACCCAGTGTTCGGTCCATCACCGCCATTCGGTTCACCAAGGTGCGTAGCATCTTCTCCATCTCGGAGCTCTTTCCCGCTTTTTTGCCAGACATGCCATCAGTTATTCCGTCCGATTTGATCGACAAGGTCCCAGATCCTCCACACGCCTGACACTGAAAGAGAAACAACAAAGATTACAAGTTCTCAAAATTGCTGCTTGTTCCGTCGAGGGCTCACCCGCAACGAGTGGTGCAGCCTTCCAAGCACTGGAACAAGAGGACGCTTCATTGGATTCCCGCTCTATTTATCCATCTGCGGGAGGGCGGGGGCCCTCCTCGGGTACGCCCATCCGTGCGCGGACTTCCGGGCGGGTGTCTAGGACAACCCCTCCTGGGCGGGAAGGGCGTGCTCCGGCTACGCCGCTTTGGGCATACCAGCCGAAACACGACCCCCGCCCAAAATGGTTTCCCGGGGGGATCGGGGCACCCATCCATACGTTCGGGGGACCGAGTGGTCTTCCCTTTCCATTCCTTCAAGACTAAGCCTGAAGGCTGCTCTCCACAGCTACCACTTGGATAGCTGTCTTAGGTTATCTTTGAACTCTTAAATAACCGTAAGGGCTGTTTGGACTGGTGCAGGGTGTTCAGTTTAATTAGTGGACAGCATATACCAGGCCAACTTCTCACACCAACCCATTAAGAAGTATGTTTCTAGTGATGTGCTGGTAGTGATTTTTTAGAAGCAGGTGTAACTTGGAAAGGTGATTGTTTTACCACTGTTGGCTTTGCTCTTGCAATGTGTCTCCAGAACAACTACTGTGCACTGTAGAGTCACCCAATGCTTATGTAGTGGATACAGTGTATAATATAGTGGCACATATGTACCCTTCTGAGGACATGATCTTAGTCTGTTATTTGTCATCTTAGTGGAAAAAAGGTTTCTTGGGTTCATCTTTGTAGACTTTTTATTGGTTAACATTTAGCAGAGAGGTCTCTGGAGCTAGCACATTCACAAACATGTCACTGTCTCAGTTTCATACAAATGCAGGAAATAAAAAACAAGATGACTGTCAGACTTGGTCATGCTAGTCACGTGTATGCAATACTCGTAAGACATAATGATAACGCTAGGTAAACACAGATTGATAGCCTGGGCCATGAGATAGCAAAACGTTGTTCCTGAGAAGCTGCTATTACAGAAATGTTTTTTCAATAATAAAAACTGTCTTCCTGTTGATAGTTGATACAATCAGCTGGACGACATCACTTCACATCACAGAAAGAAACCTATGACAAAGTGAAAGAGATAATAACTGGTGCATTTCCACGGCTAAGGAAGTCATATGATAGCATGAGGAGGACTGGGCAAAATAAATGAAATACAAATAATAACCGTAGCCCAACAGGGCCAATCCTCATGAGGGGAGCAGATAGCAAATTACTACTTTAATTAAAAATAGTAAATATGGCCGACTAGGACCTTTCATCATGGCAGAACAGTTGAGGAAAACGTTCGGCAAAAATCAGTAATGTCTTATCTCTCTTGGGTCAATAGAACCAGAATGAGAGCATAAGGGAGACTGGCATAAGTCAATTCAATCAATTACAATTAGTAAACAAAGCGCACCAAACCTAACCATAATGGCAGAAGTTATTGAAAAAAAAGACTGTAAAATGACCAATGCTATTATTATATGATGTGCCACCCAGGGTCCATGGGATTAACACAGAAATTGAGGGAGACTGGCAAATATTGAGTCATTGAATTGAAAATAATAAACATGTCTCACCAGGTCCAGTCACCATGGTAGACAATTTAAAAATCAATATGTAATAATCAGCAAAAATATCTGGTATCCTACTGGCCCATGGGACTTATAGGAGAGTATTATGAAGGCTCATCACAATTTGATTAAATTGTTAAAAATAATAATTATTGCCAAAAGAACACAACTAGCCCACAAACATAATTAAAAAAACCGACAAAATAACAGGAAAATGACAAAAACATCTGTGGGTTTTTAAAGCGCCCTAATACAGATTTCTGTGTGCATAACACTTTTTAAAGAGGCAGAACAAGGTTAATAATCAATCATCTCTCTCCCTGTCTTTCTCTATCTCTCTCGTACATACATACATATACTCACGCACACATGCATACACACACACTAATTTCACAATGACTATCTAACCAAGATATTGATTTCTCCTACACTTATTGAAATGGTCCTAGGTTCCGCATTTGTTTCAACCTCACTGTATTGACATCCTCTTTCTTCCCAGTTTCTTTCCTCAACTCTTCGATACATTAAAACTGTTCCACTTCCTTTGCAACCTCATCTAATTATGGTTCACCTTCCACCCACAATTCCTTCTTGGCCTTTTCAATCTTTCTTTTTAGCTAAAATTGCCTCTGATCCACTTGTTTGTTTAGGTCCCAAATCAACACAACAAGACTAATTTTCTGAGTGGAGCCACATATTCCTCCTCAGTCTGAGCAGCCCTTTGTATTTGTGGATCAAAATGTTACATCTCCAAATCTGTACTAGTTTGTGGTGGATGGCACCTGTATATTATTTTATCACCACCGTTTTTAATCAGCCCACTACTTTCTACTTCCCTTAAGTGTTGTAGGTTCTCCAAAATCTATTGTCCCTATACCCACAAAGAATGAATAAACAAGGACAACTTTTTTCTGTAATCCGATTTGCCATGCATGCACTTGAGTAATTGTAGGACACATTTTTCTAAGTGTTATACTTTAGTGGAGGCTTACCAGTATGCCACATTAAAAATGTTGGATGAATGACATTTTACATCTCGCTTGCCAGGCTGACAAGAAACAAGAACTTGAATTAACACCCCCATTATTACATCCAGATATATAAAAAAAGATAAAACAAAGCAACCCAAAGATAAATCTGCTTGCTGTTTGTTTTCTCTATCAGTAAACTTTTATTGAGTAACAGTCACAAATAACAGAGTAGTCACCACAACACCTCTGAAAGCCATCATCACCAGCCAGAATCCTCCATGATACAAAATTCCTTCATGAAGGTTGATATTGGCAGATTACTGCAGTATTCAAAGATTTATACATCTATCTGCATGGAAGCACAAATGTAATATTCACCTGTACTATCATGCACAGATTGTCATTTTACCCATTCCCAGATGACAGTGTTTGCATGCAGGTGTCATGAACATCAACACAGTATGCATTAAAAACGTATTCTCTTCAAAACTAGTCCTTGTCCCCAAAGCACTGTATGGAGCTGTCTATTTGAGGGAGAGGTTTAAAGATGATACCCCTCCAGAAACCTTCGATCCTCCCTCGATTGGCTGGGCAGAGTCTCCAAGACATATCACACAAGATTCGTGGGCAGGTTATTTTCCTACCTAGGACCCATTGCTTGGAATAAGCTTCTTCAAGATTTACAGACCACAACCGAGCTAGCAATCTTTAAGGGAAAGTTAAAAACATGGCTTTTCCAACAGGAGTAATATGCTGACCATGAGGCGCAGTCAGCCGGGAATTAATGCTGGGCGCTCTATATATCCCATACATAAGTACATACATACATTACTTGAGGTCCGAGTAGGATAGGTGTTTGTAACAAGGCTATTCTAGGGAAATGAGCATGAGGTACATTAATACAGTCTTACATTTAGCAATTCAGAACATTTAATGCTGCAGGAAGTTCACCTTGCATGCCTTGGATTGAATGGAACAAAAGGGGGTGGTGATGGACAGAGCATCTGAAGCAATCAAACACTCACACCCAGTCAAAAGATCTGGGTTTTAATCCATCACCGATGGATTTAGGCCCAGATCTTTGTACTGGGATGAATGTAAGACATTGTTCTGCATTCTGTCCATCAACTGTGTTTTTTGCAATTTTCACCCCGAGTGGGCTGGGTATGCTTAGACGTGAGTCCCAGGCTCATCCACATCACTGGAGTCAAGCTATCCAGGCTGAAGAAGGCTGATAGCCAGAAACCAGTCCTTGGATGCTTGATTCCGGTCTAGGACGACATGGCTTGGTAGTTCGGGCTGGACTGTTCCCATGAGGCACAGGGTCAAGGCTGATTTGCATATAGCCAGTGTCTGACCTAGGGTGGTGTGGAGTGCAGGAAAACGATGGATGTAGGCCCAGATCTTTGTACTGGGGTGAATGTAAGACATTGTTCTGCATTCTGTCCATCAACTGTGTTTTTTGAAATTTTTACACCGAGTGGGCTGGGTATGCTCAGACGTGAGTCCCAGGCTCTCCACATCACTGGAGTCAAGCTATCCAGGCTGATAGCCAGAAACCGGTCCTTGGATGCTTGATTCCGGTCTAGGAAAGACATGGCTTGGTAGTTCGGGCTGGACTGTTCCCATGAGGCACAGGGTCAAGGCTGATTTGCATATAGCCAGTGTCTGACCTAGGGTGGTGTGGAGTGCAAAAAAACGATGGATTTAGGCCCAGATCTTTGTACTGGGGTTAATGTAAGACATTGTTCTGCATTCTGTCCATCAACTGTGTTTTTTGCAATTTTCACCCGAGTGGGCTGGGTTTGCTCAGACGTGAGTCCCAGGCTCTCCACATCACTGGAGTCAAGCTATCCAGGCTGAAGAAGGCTGATAGCTAGACACTGGTCCTTGGATGCTTGATTCCTGTCTAGGAAAGACATGGCTTGGTAGCTCGGGCTGGACTGTTCCTATGAGGCACAGGGTCAAGGCTGATTTGCATATAGCCAGTGTCTGACCTAGGGTGGTGTGGAGTGCAAAAAACGATGGATTTAGGCCCAGATCTTTGTACTAGGGTGAATGTAAGACATTGTTCTGCATTCTGTCCATCAACTGTGTTTTTTGAAATTTTTGGATTGAATGGAAAGCATATTTTTAAAATTACATTGAGACTTTAGATTCTAACGGAAACATGAAACCTGCAGAAAAGAAAGGCATATTTTTACATACTTTGGGACCCGAAGGCCTCAAAGCTTTCAACCAGTTACCTAGGACAGAGAGTAGTGGTGATATGAATGTTTTTGATAAAGCTATCTTTGATTTTAACAAATTTTGTTCCCTAAAAGGATGCATTGGTATTTCAAGATTCACATTTTTCCAAAGAAAACAACTTGTGAACGAAACTGTTGATAATTATGTATCTGCACTTAAAACTCTGTCTCTAGATTGCAAATTTGGTACTCTTCAGGAAGATTTGATTAGGGACCAAGTTGTCATGCATGTTGATAATTCTACGATCCAGGAAAGATTATGGGTGAATGGTGATGAAAATCTTGAAAGTATTTTAGCTATTGTAAGGAAGTCAGAAATGTTGTGTAGAAGTGTGCAGCAGGTTAAAGGCAATGATACCAGTACCAACAAAGACATTGTTTCAAAAATCAATTCAAAGTCAAGTAACAAAAACACTGAGTTTTTTAAAAAAAAGCAGATTTTTAACCCGAAGTGAAAAATTAATGAAAACAAAGAAAATTGGAGTTGTTTCAGGCGCAACAGCAAATCTCATTTAGCGAATAGTAAAACTTGCCCTGCTTTAAAACAGAAATGTTCAAATTGTGGTATGATTGGTCATTTCATTTCTGCATGTAGGAGAAGCAAAAATAGTAACAAGGTCAAGTGCATTGAACATAGTAACGAAAGTGAGGATGAAGAGGGTTCAAATGATTTCAGTCATAATTCTTTTGTACTGAACATCGATTCTGATCTCACTGTTTTAAATGTGGCTAATGCCATATTAAAAAAAAAACCTGTTTGTGAAATGACTATTGGTGGTTTAGAAATTAATATGTTTGCTGACTCAGGTTCTCCATATTCTATTATTAACGATTCTGTTTGGTAATCACACTTTATTGACAGATTGGGGAAGCATTTGGAAAAAAACAGACATTAATCCAGTGTTACTCTGGTGAGAGAATTGATATTCTTGGTTTCAGAACCTTAGTGTTTAAATTTAAAAATCGTCAATTTACTGCTAAATTATACATTTCAAAGAAAGGACCATCTGTTTTAAGTTGGTTTAAACAAGGGAAACTAGATATTATTTTAAACCCAAATAGTCCAGATCCAGAAATGGTGGTTGATGAACAGAATGGGATTGGTTCTTCCATGCTTAAGAAATGTCCTAACGTGTTCAAGACAGGTATTGGAAAATTGGTAAATTTTAAATATGAAATACGTTTAAAGGAAAATGTATGTCCCAAGATACACAAAGCATGTAACATTCCTTTTGCAGTGCGTGAAGAGGTTAAGAGTGAACTTGATGCTTTGGTTAAAGAGGGCATCATTGAAAGAATTGAGTCCTCTGAGTGGGTTTCTCCCATTGTTGTTTCCAGACGTGCCAATGTCAAGGTCAGACTTTGCATTGATCTATGCCATTTGAATAATAATATTGTCATAGACCAGTTTCCTTTACCTCGCATTTCAGAAATGTTAGCAACCATTGGTGGTTAAAAAAAATTTCAACAGTAGATTTATCTGCCGCTTACCACCAAATAAAATTACACGAGAAGACCAAGGACATCACTGCGTTTATCACCCCGTTTGGTTGTTTCAGGTATAATAGGATGCCTTTTGGTTTAGCATCTGCTGCTGCTATTTTCCACCATGTCATGCAGGACATTTTAGTGTATTGTAAAAATGTGGTGTTTTTAAGACGATATTCTAGTATTTGGTGAGAGTCAACAAGAACATATTTCTGCTCTAGAGAATGTACTAGGCGCTCTAAACAACCATGGTTTGACCATCAAGCATGCTAAATGCAAATTTGGAGTACATTCAGTAAATTATCTTGGTCATGAATTGTGTGAGGAAGATAATTAAACCTAAATCTGATTTAATTGAAGCCATCAAATCAGCTCCACATCCTTTATAAAAAATGTAAATGTATTTGAGCTTATATAGCGCACAGCTACCCACAAAGGGTTTCCCGGCGCTTGCTTAGGGAACCCGTCCTGGTATTCCCCTGTGAGATAACCCCAGCAGGGTATCCACAAGGTGAAAGCCAGGCATCCCGCCGCGAGGGGCCGTTGTGGAGATTAAGCAAGCTATTGCCCAGAGTCGCAGAGTGTGAACCCGTGAGTTGAGAAGGCACCGGAGCGAGAATTATCAAGTCTGTGGAATTTTTGAGCCCAAGACCCGCCGAGGCGGGGAATTGAACCCTGGTCCAGGGCCGATCTCAGCTTCCGGGTCTGCCGCCTCTAACCCCTGAGCCACACTTCTCCAACATTTATCTAAGGATGATGTTAGATACTTTTTGGGCTTAACTGAATTTTACGCTAAATATATCCACAATTTTTCTTGTCGCACGTATAACATTAGACAATTGATTAAAAACAGGAATAAATTTGCCTGGTCTAATGGCTGTGAAGCAGAGTTCAGGGATGTTAAAAAAGCAATTTGCACTGCTACTGCTCTTTCTTGTTTTGATCCATCTCTCATGTACATCATCAATACCGATGCAAGTTCAAAAGGTTTAGGTGCTGTGCTTGCACAAAAATGTGAATCTGGGAAAGAATGCATTATTGCACATGCTTCTAGAGCACTCACTCCATCTGAAGAGAAATACTCCACAACGGAAAGGGAAACTTTAGCCTATGTATGGGCGTTAGAGCATTTTAGAGTGTTTATTTGGGGTAAAGAATGTCAAATTAGGAGCGATCACAAACCATTGGTGCGTCTACTTACCACAGAGGGTATGTTAAAGGATTCAGCACCTACGGCTCGCATGTCAATGCATTTTATTTATACTATTATGAATGTTCCTGGAAAGGATAATGTTGCTGCTGATTTTTTATTCAGAATGCCTTTACCCATCAAAGAAGACCTTTATAATGAATGGGAAGATTTACACATTGCTTTTGTACACGATGAAGGTCCCATGCCTATTGATCAAACATTGTGGCACAGAGAATTTGATGACGATATGCTTTTGAAACAAGTTGCAAGTTACATTTCAAGTGATTGGCCTAATAAAAAGAACATTAGTTCAGAACTCAGGTGCTTCTGGGAAAATAGAGATGAACTATCTTATAATAACAACATTATAAAAGGGTGGCCGTGCTGTACCTCCAAACAATTTAAGACATACTATAGTTCTACATGGCCATGGAGGTCATAGCGGGATTGTAAGAACTAAACAGGCTGTAAAGAGTTTATATTGGTGGCCTGGGATGGATATGTTCATTGAATGTATTGTTAGAAACTGTATTACCTGTACCAACTCTGATAAGTCCCTGGTTACTCTTAAGCCTAACACGAGTGATCATGTAATTCCTGACAGTCCTTGGGATACCATTCCCATGGACATCATGAGCCCTGTAGGTTGTAACTCAAAATTTATTTTAGCAGCAATTGATGTTTTTTCCAAAATGTCCAGTCATCAAAATTGTTGAAAAAATCAACACTGATTCTGTACTTACTTTCTTAGATGAGACTTTTACTGAGGAGGAACTACCGGTGGGGCTTATAACTGATAATGGTGTTCAATTTCTTTCCAATAAGGCCAAAGAATATTTTAACCCTTTCGATGCTGATGACGAGCTCAGCTCATCATCACCCACGGGTGTCAGGTGCTGATGACGAGCTGAGCTCGTCATGCAAACAGCAAAATGGTAAATCCCAGCACAGGAGGGGGAAAACGCCTAGCAGCCAAGAGGTTAAAAGAATTGGTATTATTCACGCTACCACTTCTTGATATAATCCCAGCGGCAATGGTGATATAGAGAGGTTTAACAGGGTTCTCAAGAATGCTATACACGCTGCAGGAGTAGAGAATGATAAATGGGAGTTACAAGTTCACAAAACTGTATGGATGTACAGAACCACAATGAATTCTATGACAGGCTGTTCTCCTTTTGAGATCATGAGAGGGAGACTTCCCAGAACAAAGGTTAATCCTTCATGGTTAGTTCCTTCAACTTCATCTACTTTAGATTTAGGAAAAGTAAAAGAAAACATTGAACACACTCACGTCATTAACAAAGAGTTTTTTGGCAACAAAAAGGGTTCAAGGGTTGATCCGTCTGTGAAAATTGGTATGCTTGTTAAGGTCAAGAAAGTGTGGAAAGTTAAAAAAGGAGCAAGCCAATTTATGGGTACTTTTGAAGTTATATAGGTGTTAAAAAACTCTATAAGATTATCGGACAACAAAGTTTGGAATTTGAGGAGGATTGCAATTCTCAAAGCTGACAAAGAAGTGTATTCTAGCATTGAAGATAATAGGAATGATCAATCAGATTTTTCCTATTTAGACAATGTTGATAATAAAATCGTCGAAAGTAACAATGTTTCAAACACAGACGATTTTCAAGAAAATGTAACTGATACAGAGGTGTTAGAGAAAAGATTGATAAGAAAACCTAAATGGATGTCAGATTTTATTTCATTTGTAAAAGACAGAATTGTAATGTAATTTTTTATATTCTTTATGGGGGGAAGGTGTGTTACATTCACGCTTAGATGCGCGTGCTGTTATTTGCTATGTTCCGTGTGTTTCACGTGCTTGCATGCACATGTCTGTATGTTGTGTATTTCTTTGAATGCTCCGTCTCATGGCACGATCTGTGATCGGGCCGTTGAGTCAGAGCAAACAAAGAGGACAGTTAGTTGGAGCTAGCTGTGCTTCCAGACCTGTAACTGGTGGTGCTTCATGATTGGGGAATAAATCTTCTTTTTATAACAATACCTGCGTCTTTGTGACATGACACTGACCCTGTTACATAGATTAGTTCACTTTTGGCCATTTATGTAGGTTTGCCGCACTACTTTTTCTTTTACCTCAGCTTGCTGTGCCGCCCCCCAACTACCTCCCACCCTTCACTGCATTTCCTGCTTGTCAACACCCATCGCTGCTCCTAATTCACTTAATCTCCCTTGTCAGCACGGTCCCCCTACCCCCTCCCACCCCTCGCTGCTTGCTCCATATTTTCGAAACAGCCAGCATTTCCCGAAAGGGTGCAAACACCCAGTCGCTTTGTAGTTTTGCAAAGATAGGGGTTTACATGCAGCAAAAGTACAGCACGAGTACAGCAAGTAGTAGCAGCGTTTAGGAGGCTGTTGGTCTTGTGATTGGACAGCGCACACACAGTTTATTTAATTTCGTGTTTTTGTAAAGAGCAAATATCTATAAGGAGAAGGTATGAGAACACTTTGGGGTACAGTGTTACAGGTAGAAGGTGAGTGAGATACAGCACCATCACCTCCTACCAAGTTCCTTTTTTCCTCTTCCCACCGTGCTAATGCAAACTATTCGTCTCTTTTCCTTCCCATTTATTCTTGTTTACTCTCATTTAGCTCCTCCTAATATGCGTACCTACCCTCCACAGTCACCTGCTCTCTTCTAGTGTCAATCTCCTCTCTTCCCGACACTAGTGTACTCTTTTCTTCCCTCAACTCCTTCTCTGTCTCTGCTCCTCTTGGTCCTCCTCTGTCCCATTCTAAGACCCACTAGAATCATCGTGTCCTCCTATAACTCGTCCGCTACCTGATGTGGAGATGGCTCTTCTTGAATCTCACAGTGCTCCCGGAAAGAAAAAAAAAACGTCTTCCTCCTCCCCAGCGGCGCAGCAGTGACAGGGTAGGAGCTTACCATTTTGGAGCTGGTCAATCTAGCCCTCTCTGCCATTCCTGAAGATCTGTGTGTGTACCGATCATAGGCCTCCAACACAGGAGAGTCAGCCCATGGCCCTTGCTTTGGATGTCCCCACCACTTGCACCCACTTCACCGACGAGTTCCAGGACCTGGCCAAGAAAGGACTGACATATCTGCACCTGTCTGTCAAGTAGAAACACCCTTCTTCTAGCTGAAAATCCATCATTCGCTGAAGATTTTTCACTCGCCAACTGAAGAGGCTTAAAAGAGAAAGAAAACCATTAACCTATAACGAGCACAGTCTCTCCACAACCAAGTAATAGCTCCTTAGTACGAGGTTTCCCACTCCTCATTAAAATCATTGAACAACAGCCACACAGTATTGCCTTTTTAGCAGAACCATTTCGCCTTCCTTGTTCAGTGAGCAGTGCCCGCCTAACAGAGCCCAGCCCATCCCACAGCAATGAGAACCCACCCTCATTTAAAGGAATGACCTAACCATACTATCTCTTCCTATAAATGCGTCCTTAGCCAGGAACTCTTCGGCCAAATATGATAACCTATCTTTAGGATCCACTTCTGAAGTTGGCTGCCCTTACCATAAAGTCCTATCCAGGGCCGACTTCTGGCATGGGCAAACTTTAACAAGTGCCAGTGCACTTTTATTTGAAGGACACACAAATAGCTGGCTTGCGAACTACCTTGAATAATGCTTTCCTTCCAAGCCACAGGTTCAGTCCAGGAGGTCTATAAAATCTTATGTTCTTTAATTTTCTTAGCTTCTTTCCGATTCCCTTTCTCACACACCTTTCACTATCTCATCCCCTCTAATGGACGCGTACCCCCAGTTTACCAACTGAATACATGAGCCAAGTGAAAGGAAAAAGGGCAACTATGTATTCAGAGGCCGGTCATTGATCCAGGATATGCAGCTAGGCTGGGACATCTGAGCACAAAAGGGCCCCCCATAGTATCACCAATTGGGAAGAGTCCAAAGGAGAAGGATGGAGGAAATAGCCCCAATATTAGAATGGCCTGCTGCAGCAACCTTCCATTCTCTTGCACTCATTTCACTGCATCTCATTCCTCTGTGCCTCCAATCTTTGTCCTCATGCATGCTCAATTCCTCCTCCCGTGGCACAGTTTCATCTACAGGCATGGCCTTGCATAACCCCCTTCCCTTTGTCCTGGCCTTGCTTAACACCTGGGTTTGACTTATAGGAACTCTGATTGGGCTGGCCTCATCTAATTTCTCCCTACCCCTCTGACCGAAAATCCTGCCTGATTTAGTAAAACCCTACCCAACCCAGGTTAATCTAAGCCTACCCTAGTCTATTCACCTGCCCCTGGCATGACCTTGCCTAAATCCCCCCCACCAAAAATAAATCCCCCTTTCTGGTCTAGTCTTTCCTGGTCCCTACCTCACCCTGCTCTGTTTGTGCCTTACTGTGGTCTGGTTTCATTAACAATTCACCCCTGGTCTGATGTCACACACTTTACTTCCTCCCCTGGTTTTCTTTCGGCAAACTGCTTACATGTTAAGTTGATCCATGTCTGACTCTGTGCTTCTTCCAGTTCTATTATTCGTCACTAACAAGAGTAAGCATTCTCTGTTCACTTTTCATCTGATGAAATTGGCCCTACTGGTCCCAGCATGCTATGGGTTGTTGGAGTGTGTTGACATGCGATTGGGGGATAATGTGCTGCATGGCCAAACACTTATAGGGTTCCAAAAGCAAGACCTATTGGCTATGCCAATGCTTGTCCTATTAAGCTGTTCCCTTGGATTCACTGAAGCTGTGCATTGGATTACCCCATGCTGGGCCTTATTGCTTCAGCCACCCAACATGAACTCTTACCTAACAATCTCGCCTGTGGAGCCTTATTAGACTCACCCTATAGGTGAAGCCCTCCTATAGCCTGTAAGAGTAAGCATTGGTGTATGTGTATATTCATGTCTAATTAATAACTTTAATTTTTAATGCATCCCCCTGAGATCCTGGAGGATCAGGAGGGAAGGGCAATGTTCTCATAGGCGATCTCAGACAATATGACCTATAACTGGAATGCCACAACTAGCAGAGGCACGATGTGGGAGGCAATGAAGGTGGTCATACGGAGAGTGGGTATGGAACTCACCTGTGGAGTCCAGTGTTAATTGCAGTGAGAGTTGAGGGACAGGGAGGATGCACTAGCAGGGATCAAGGCAGATGATCAGGGAGTTCCTATCACCTATGCCCGAAAACGCACCCTATGTGAACCAATTAGCGACACCTGGGACAGATTGGACAAATACATGCTCACTCGCTACCGGCAGTGGCTACATGCCGAAGGCAATGAGTCCAGGCGCCTATTGACCTGGATTTTGAGCAGCGAGCGGGTTCATTGATGACTTGCCTGCACAATTCGGTGGGAGACACAGTTCACTCCAGAGTGGGTATACTACAATTGTTCCAACGGCATCTGCAAAAGGTATACTTTGCAGACCCAACTGTACGGACAGACCATTATGTCCCATTCCTAGTGGGACAGCAATTGTCACATCTCCTTCCGGCGGCCCAGAAGGAGTTGGAAGTGTGGCTAACACCCCAGGAGATACTCAAGGCGTTGACGAAGATACCAAGAAAAACACGGTGCTGGGGGGATGGCTACCCTATTTAATTCTACCAGGCCTACCTGGATCAGTTGGTGCACCCTTTATTTCAAATGTTTAACGAAGCATTTGACCAGGGACTCTTACCTCAATTTGTAAGCTGTTGAAGCAGGGGGAGATGATCAGGACCCGGAGGCATACCACCTGCCTACTATGATAAACTCGGATGTCAAACCATTGTGCAAGGTACTGGCAAGGCGTCTAGCCCTGCACATGTCCCACCTTGTCTAGTAGGACCAGTGCTGGTTCATTCCTGGCCGCAATACTGGCATGAAAATAATATGGCACTTATCGCATCCCCAGCACAGACATGAGGAATTGGCGTTGGTATCCACAGACCTTGAAAAAGCATTCGATACAGTGGATTAGGGATATCTTCAGGAGGTGATGAGGGTGAAAGGGTTCAGCCTGTTGTTCTGTCGGTGAGTCAAGCTTCTCTACACGGAGACGTGCGTCTGGGTTTGAGTGGGCCAAGGTCGGTCTGAGTGTTGGACGTAGGGATGAGAAACTTTGCAGGGCTTCCAGATATCAGCGTTGCTTTTTGCTCTGACTATTAATCCCATGGTGGTAAGGGCTTGACGTCACCTTGAGCAATGGAGAATATGCAGTGGGGAGAGGTCTCATCTCATATCACTATACGCTGCTGATGTTCTGTTCTGTTGCATCCCCCCAAGCAGCGGTCCCTAGACACTTGCAGCTCTCAAATGAGTTTGTTGACTACTCTGGCCCGCGCCTTAAAAGGCACAGTTCTCTGATCTTTCCGTTGGCAGGATTGACTACGTTGTCTCTCCCGAGCCTTGTACTACGTTGAAAGATTGGGCACTTTCGATATCTAGGCATACAGGTTGCCCATGCGGATTCACAACTACTACTGCCAAATGTGAGTAATCGAATTCCTGAAGTGGTCGGTGGCCTTCTGGAAAACCATGCCGCTCTCCCTTATGGGTAGAATCCCGGTGGCCAGGATGGTTGTTCTGCTACGTTGCCTATATGTACTACAGAACTCGTTGTGTGGTGTTTAGGCAGCTGAACTCAGTATTGGTGTCATTAATCTGGGCGAGCCGGCGCAGTAGGGTAGCAATGCAAGTCTTAACGAGGTGATATGATGAAGGGGGTGTAGAGGCACCCAGACTTGATATTTATTACTTTGGGGCACACCTGCAACATGCCGCCTGGTGGTTGGATGAGGGAGGCAACTGGAAGCAACGTCTGCTCAGAGGGTGAGTACAGCCAAGTGGTCTTCCTGTGTTCTTGATGGAGAGGGCAGGTGAACCTGCAGACCTGAGACACATGGTCACACAGACCGCACAGGTTTGGCAGGCCATTGTGGAGCGCATACTTTGGCACTCACCTTTCCACTGGGTACTGAATATCCAGATTCTTGCCCCAGTGTGAAAAATGATGGAAAACATTTCATTTCAGGCATGAAGGGAGGGGGGCTGCCAGGTGCTGGCTGACCTGTACCCTAATGAAACTTTTATCTCGTATGAGCAGGTCTGTGAGGGGTTTGGCTTGGGACAGGGACAATACCTGCAGCGTGCTGGACTCATGGACTGGGCCAGGACGACATGGCCCACATACCCTAACAACCCTCAGACGACCCAAACACTTGATATAATCCTTACAGGCGAAAGCGGGTGCCAGTTAATCTCACTATTGTACAGGGCCATGAGGGTGGATGCAACGTGTCTAACCCCCAGGGCTTGGGCCATCTGGGATGGACAACTACAGACACCCATGGCTGTAAAAGGCATGGCTCTAACACACATAGTATCCTGCAATGTACCCTACAAATTAACACATTTGAACTGCCTGCACTGCATGTACCTGACACCGACAAGACTGTTGCATTGACTCGGACCACACTGACAGTTGCCTCAGATGTAGCAGGGATGTGGCTGACTTTCTGCATTTAGCCGGGGGGTGCCCAGAAGTAAGCCATTTCTGGACTCAAGTGGATGAGTGAGCGAGGGCGGGAACCGGCCTTCAGGTGGAGGTAACCCCTCTGCACTACCTACTAGGGCAAGTCCCAAGGCCTAGGAAATGCAAGATGGCATATATATTTTTAAAGGTTACTCCTGGTATTAGCAAGACGAAAGATTGCCATAGTATGGATGGGTAAGCGCTCTCCCTCAGTGGAGGTTTGGTTGCAGGACATGCATGAATGGTTGCTTGCAAGGGAGGTCCACATGAAAGCTTGTAGAAAGGATGAGAAATTGTATGAAGATCTTTGAACGTAGAGGGAACTCCTCAGAGACCTCGTAACCACAGAGGTCGTTAAGGGCAATCAACTTGGGTCGGGTGCGAGTGACGGTGGGTCAGAAGTGGAGGAGACGGGAGTTCATGATGCAACTGTGTCATGTCCCTTGGTTACGATTGTTGGCACCCGAAATTATCTGACCTCACTGTTTCTATGATTTGCATTATGTCATGTGCTCGAATCTATGTGGCCCGTCTGCTCGCACCTGTAAACCCACCATGTTGTTATTGCAAAATTAAAAATAAAGGTTTGATTTTTTATTTTTTAATACATTTTATAACGTATTCAAAACTGTTTTATGTTGTTATCTTGTGGGTGTGTTGCCTGAAGGGACTCACTGAGTATCACGAGGACCAGTGATATTCGGACAACTTCTTCCCTGTTCCCCCAGCGTCAGGTAGCAGTGCTTGTTATATTGATAAGCTGCAGACATCAAGGTCAAGTATAGGAAAGGTACTAGCTGCTGGCACCCGACACAAGAGGTTCTGACCCTGTGACGTGTGAGCTCCAGCAGCACCACTCTTATTACAGGGAATTAATTGCATTAATTATATTGCCTCATTGGTGATTAAGGCTTTTATGCTCTTCTGTGCTTACATCAAATTTCAGATAGTTGGAGCAGTTCTTTATGGCAGCGTTTTGAATGGCAGTCAAAACAAAATGCAGGAGAGAGCTGATGGCAGAATAAAAAGATAGGAGGGGGCACAAGGCCACCCATGGCTTATTTATTGCTACCTTCACCAGGCCTTCCTTATAAGTTTGAATTTGTTTAACATTATGCTTGGCTACGTTTTTACAGTCATTGTAATTCTCTGTTCCAAACTGTCCATATCATCTACTACACCAATTTTCAGAAAAGTTTAAAATTGCCATAAAACTGTGTACCAAACTGTGAATTTGGCAAACTGTGAAATGGGGAGGTTGTGGGCAGTGAGCGCGTAAAAGTGGTGGGATGGCGAGACAGAGTGACAGCTTCTCCGACCAGTGACAGAAAAACTCGTATTTCTTTCAAGTGCTGACTACCTACTACTGTTTCACACTCATTGAAAATGAAGTCAGAATTGTGTAAAACACACTACTGAGAAATGAATGAGAAAGGTCAACATTATTTTCAATCAAAAATGAGCAGGTATTGTCTGGAGACCAGAGATCATCTGAGAGAAAATTCAATGTTTAATTTGAACAAATAAACCTTTATTAGCCGTGAAGCCGTTCTCATAAATGCTAATGCATTAACTGACGTGCAAGCCTGTAAGGGTCTGTCAGTGTGGACTGAATTCATAGCGCACCATCCCACCCCGATGACTGCAGACGCGCACAGACTACATGCTAGTACCGGTTTATTATGTTATTCTGAGCGGCCCACGTGTGTGAATGTCTTCCCACCTGTGGTACCAGACTTTTAGACAGCAGTTACATGTGCGAGTACACTAGTGCAGACCCCTGTGCTCTTGAGCTTTTAGAACCGCGCTCAGTGAGACATGCCAAGTTGAATTGTCACAGGACACTGGGAAGAAACTGGACCCCTCGCTTGGGAGAAGCGGATGCTAAATTTTTAAACAGTTCTGAAAGGAGAATGTCTCTGCATTCTTGCCCTGGCCTCAGGGATATAAAAATACTGTGCGCAAAAGCAGGAGCTTGCCGGCTTACATAAGGAGTTAAATTGTATTTAAATGTCTAACTAATAGCCCTTTTAACGAAAAGGTTTTTGATGAGAGGTACACAAAGAACTTGTTTTAATATGAACTGCAAAATCCATTTTACACAGTTCACATTGTAGCAGGAGCTACATTTACAGGACTAGTCAAGTGGTTGGACTTTTTTGTATGCTTTTCAGTTATTGTTAGTTATACAGCGACTACCTGTTTCAGCTTGTTCTCCTGGAGATATCTGAACGACAAACAGGGCATCCTACCTATTTTGAGAACTATGCAGTGTACTGCCTATGATAACTGTGTCCTACATTACAATAAACTGTTGTTTGCACTGAAAAATCATATTTCAGATGAGTTCATCTGGTTTGGAGTGGGAGAAGACATACTTTTCAGTCGACTCTTTCACCCGCCCCTCATTCCTGTAGAGCAAAGTTCCAAGTTACATTACTGTAGCTGCGCCGATAACACCTGGGTGATGCTAAAAATTCTAGGCCTGGATGACAACATCACAACAACAACAAGAGGAACCGTGAGCGGACAATATTTAGCGGGGTCCAGTGTACATGTCCGAACGACTAGTAGCACAAGAGGGGTACAAAGTTCCCCGACAAGAGTGTTTGAGACAAGAGTGCGTGCAGCATAGAAAAAGGGAGAAAGGGAAGGGCATTTCCCTTTTTGGAACTAAAACCCTCACACACCTAGCAAGCTAGATGTCATGCTTCATCATATGGGTTCTGCTCCTCATCAGACTGGCGCTGCAATGTCTGACGGGCACCTGTAAAGGGGCTCTTTATCGGAGTTCTTTTGTTCTGGCCACATGGTGCGTGTGGGTGAGAGGGCAAGTGGAGGTGTAGTCGTGAAGGAGTGGTGAAGATAAAAAAGGTGGGTCAGTCCACAAGGATATTTATTAGCGTGGCTGACACCCTTGATTAAAATAGTGGGAGGGGAGATAAATGCCAAGAAGTGTGTTCAGCAAAATACCTGCAACCCTTGGATCAGGTCAACATGTTTCTTGCTCAGGGGGCAATTCTTCAGGACCTAGGTGCTCAGTACTACACAGTGAATTAGAATTAAAAAAATTAAAAAAACTCAATGTACAACCTTATTCCAGGAGGTCAGAAGGAAGGCAGGCCAACAGGTCCTGCTATTGAGTGGCGACCCTAAGTGACTCCCTAAGGCGCCTCGCAGTCTGCTCTCGTGGGACCTGCGCCAATGGTCAGGTACCGTAAAGATGCGCGGTCACAGCCGTAACATCCTACCCCCACGAGCATGGTCAGGGCATAAGAGCATTTATCTCCCCTCCCACTATTTTAATCAAGGGTGTCAGCCACGCTAATAAATATCCTTGTGGACTGACCCACCTTTTTTATCTTCACCACTTGTTCACGACTACACCTCCACTTGCCCTCTCACCCACACGCACCATATGGCCGGAACAAAAGATATCCGATAAAGAGCCCCTTTACGGGTGCCCGTCAGACATTGCAGCGCCAGTCTGATGAGGAGCAGAACCCATATGATGAAGCATGGCATCTAGCTTGCTAGGTGTGTGAGGGTTTTAGATCCAAAAAGGGAAATGCCCTTCCCTTTCTCCCTTTTTCTATGCTGCACGCACTCTTGTCTCAAACACTCTTGTCGGGGAACTTTGTACCCCTCTTGTGCTACTGGATGACAACATCCTCTGGTATATGCAAAAGCTACAGGATAGTCACTGGTCACCGACAATAACATCAAGCTAAACATCAAAAAGATCGAGGTGATTGTTATTAGTCGAAAGAACACGTTGTAGTCAGAGTGCTGTAAGCCCTAAACTTCAGACAACTGACCAACACCTGAAGCACTAGTAATGAAATGAAAAGAATATTTGTAAAGCGCGGTAGCTACTCTGAGACGTTCTAGCGCTGCAGGCAAATGCGGGCAAGGAGGTTGCTAGGGTCTATAAGGGTTTGTTGAAGAGGAACGTTTTTAGGAGTTTGCAGAAAGGCAGTAGGTTGGGCTCTGCTCGCAGGTGGAGGAGAAGAGAGTTCCACAGTTTTGCTGAATTATAGGCAAAGGAGCGACCACCGCACCTTGCTCCCTTGATTTTGGGGACGAGGGCGAGGAAGGAGGAGGCTAATCGGAGCTGTCTGGTAGGTTGGTATGGGGTGATCAGTGATTGGCTGATGGCCAGGCCAGTCTTTCAGAACGCCCTCTGAGCAATGCACAGGGCTATTAATTGGATTCGTACCCTGACCGGGAGCCAATGCAGGCTCTTTAATCCTGAATTGGTAGAGTGCCGGCGAGGAATTTGAAGGAGTGTGCGTGCTGCACAGTTTTGGATCATCTGGAGTTTGCGGGTCGTAGATTGAGGGGCCCTTAAATAAAGGCATTCCTATAATCCAGGCGTGACAGAATAAGGCACTGGACCATGATTTGTCTTGCCTAAAATGGAAGCAGAGGAAGGATTTTCCGTAGTAGCCTGAGTAGACCATAACAGAAGGCTGATAGCTTTGCTGTTTGATGGTTGAAATTGAGGAAGTGGTCCAGCCAGATGCCCACATTTTTTATTATGTTTTTTGGAGCTGTAATGGGGCCGAGACAGATAGGCCACAGTAAGTTTGCATTAAACGAGGGAGTGTGTCCTAAGAGCATGAGCTGTTTTCCATTCAATTTTAAACAGGAAAGTGTCACCCAGTTTGCCACCTCCTCCAGACAGCTACTCAGATTGGATGGAAAGATGTTCGGCTGGTTAAGGGCCACCACTAGCTGAGTGTCATCGACATAAGTGATGATTTTTATGCAGAAAGGACGAACAATCTCAGCTAGGGGGCTCATACATACGTTGAATATTGTGGGACTCAGGGAGGAGCCCTGAGGTATGCCACATCTGAGTGGCAGGCTAGAGGAGGCGGAATCGCCCTCGAAAACCTGGAAGGACCGGTCAGCTAAGAAGGATCTAAACCAGGTGATGGCATTTCCTGAAACACCTAAGTTGATAAGTTGGTGTATCAATATGTTGTGGTTTACAGTGTCAAACACGACACTTAAATCGAGGAGGATAATTGCCGCAGAGTCACCCAAGTAAAGCACTAGGGCGTCAATCTGGATAAGGGCTTTTCACTGTATCCTATGTTGTGGTCTAGAACTTGGTGTTTTCTCTCCACAACTCTTAGACAGATTGTAAACTTCTTAGACTTTCCTTGATGAGAGGGCATTACTTCAGACATGGTTTGTTCTAGACCTCTTTACTCCAACATTGTCTATCTTGGTCTGCCTTAGCATACATGTTTCGGTTACTAAGAACCTAATCATTGCTGCACCGATGCCAACCACAGTCAGCATCTGCGACCATATGCACCCCCTTCTTGCAGTCAGTGGCTTAGAGGAGTCAGTTCAGGCCCCTTCATGTGGAACATTGTGTTTTCTGCTTTGAAGACCATAGACATTTGAAGCTGGCAGTTTCCAGCACAACATACTTTAACCTTATTTCCTTTACCAAGACAACAAGCAGATGAAAGTGTCTGGAAACAGAAAAGGCTTGAATAGGCAGCCATTTTCTTTCCTGTTAGATACCAGAGGTGTAGAATTATCTCTCTCAATAGAACTCATGAGTATGTGAGATAAGCTTTTGTTTAGGAAATGTCTGAAAATCTTTATTTGCTTAGATCAATGGAGCAGATTCACGAATGCTTACTCTGCTCTCCTGATATAATGCCCATATCAGGCATAAGATGTATCTTACAAATGATTTAGAACATACTATTAACATTAGATCATTTAATAACATAACCACATGAAAAATAACAATAGCATATAACAACACAAATAATGATCAGGTGAAGTAGAAGTAGACAAAACAAAATTATATTCTTCTGTCCTGTCTGCCGTCTGCCCCATACCCTTGTCTTTCAATTGGCAAACAATTTAATGCTCCTCACGATGAGACAGAAGAACCCGCTGGTCCTGTGTAAAGGTCTAGCAACTGACAGCAATGGCATGGACGCATTCTTCAGTCAGACTAGGGCTCGACGTAAACAGGAAGCTTCTAAGGCGGCACAGAGGTGAAATCCAAAGATCAGTTAAAGTCATGCAGTAATTTCTGTTCTTCCTTTTATGGTTAGATTGCAAACCGAGAATGCCCTGTGAAGAGTTCTGCTCTGGTGTCCTTCATGCCAGCTTCAGGAATTGAGTGGTACTTGTCACTTTCTTGGTACAGGCTAACGCGTTACTTCGTTCAGCATCCAAAATTTGTATCCTATAAACCCTTAGCAATTTAGATTGGATCAGTAACTAAGGAAAAGGAACCTCTTTGTATAAAACTCTCTAAATTAAAGATAATGGGCGATCTCCCCAAGTCAGTGATAAACGTTCCATGAAAACTCTGGATTCCGGAGGTCAGCACAGGAATCTTTACCCCTTTTTGTGTTCCACACTGGTCAATCTAGCCACAATAGGGATTGGCCCACCTGCCTTCTTAAACATATGCAGGGCATTCCCGCTATAAATGTCCTTCTTCAGTTTACAACCCTCTCTCACCTGTACTTCTGCTCTATTCTCGGAGAACAATCTGTGTAATTCTATCTGACCCAAAATGACACTAGAGCAGCAAACTCCTCATCAACACTCTGTTAAGTTCCAAATCTGAGACATTAAAGAAACTAACTGGGATACTCCGGAGGTGTTGCCAGCTGAATAGGGAACTGGTAACTGTGCTCCATGTTGCCATACCAGCACCATTTCCTTCCAGGTGTCCCAGACAGCCACTCCAGCAGGTGTTGTACCCGGCAAGTCAGACACAAGCATTCTACATGTGGTACACCTGCCCTCCCTTTTCATATATTATTTTCAAGGTGGTTAGTTTGATTCTGGGATTGTAAAGGGAGCTCAGGTGAGTGACTGATTGCACAGAGCAGTGGGCACCCTGAGTGTCTGTAAGAAGGCTTCCCCTCTGAATTACTCAGTTGCACAATGCATACAGTTTTGTGTCCTCAGTGACTGAACGTGGCAAGCCACTTGACGCTCTTAGTTACGAGGGCAAGCCAGGGAGTGTTATGCGAGGTGTCAGGTGTGGGAAAAAACAGTCAGTCTGGCAAAACGACACATTGAGGCTGACAAGGATGTGGGTGAGAGAAATATAGATGCTGCTGTCAGGACGTGCACGGGGAGGGGTCGGGGGGAGGGGGGAGGTCGATGGAAAGATTTTCATGGGTGAAAAAGAAACCCTGCCTATTCCGTTCGCCTTCCTTTAAAATTTAAAATCATTTAGGGGTATTACCATTAGATTAATACAGACGTTGTTTGATTGTTTGAATCTCTACATGTAGTTCAATTGTCATACAACATGCTGCTTTCATAACTGTCCAAATAGCCTGCTCCGCAATGCCTATTTGCCCTCACCAGGGAATCGCAAAGTACCACTCAGAAGCCTGTGTTCCCTCCATGTTAAAGAACAGTGGATGTTTCAGCACCCAGACTAATGTGCTGCATAGCTAAATACATATAAGGTCCCGAAGACCGATTGCATTGTAAATGCTTGTTCATAGAGGACACCCTTAATGGACCTACATCAAAGGACAGGCACTATTCCAGGTCAAGTACTGCTGTACATGACGAGCTGGATTCAAGTGTGGTCGAGAGCACTTACTTTTTATCTTGTCCATCACTGACTCCATTATTAAGTCCTGCCACTGAGAGGTAGCCGTAGAAGTACTCTCCATCCCATCAACAAGGGCATCGGTTAACCTCAATAAGGTACAGTTTTCTTCATCACTGACCTCCAAAATCATTCTCTCCTCTTTCAGCTGTTGTATACACAACTACCGCTCAGCCTCAAAACACCACCTTGAAATAAAATACAAGAACAACCGTGACCTATTACTTGTAATGAAAACCTAGCTAAAAACCTTCTCAGAGCCAATAAAGAGCATTCTCCTCCCCCTGAATGACACTCAGGTACAGAAACTGTACACTGAAGGTGCACCACAGGCAAGTCCATCTGCACCCGTCCGCAACCTGACCATGACCAGCGCCAGGGACCCTTTCCCCATCCCCCCGCCGTTACGACCCCATCACCCTTCGAGCTCTCAACCCCGGACACAACAACAACTGTCAGCTCTAGACTCAGAGCAACATGCAAGGCCCAATTTCCTGCTGACACTACTGCTGCACCTTCACCCACCTCCGGACCCCAGCAGCAGCCTCCATCTCAATGGATGCCAACACACACAAACCATTAAACTGCATCCTCCAACATGCACTCCCTGCCCACAAACACCATGGAAATCTGGAACCTCCTCAACACTCACATGCCTGACTTTGCCTTCCTCACAGAGACCTGAACCAACGCCAGCTCCGGACCCGACATTGCAACCGCCATCCCCGATGGTTACAAGATCCTGAGGAAAGACCGCCGCACTCGCCCAGGAGGAGGCCTCTGCATCATCCACAAAAGCTCCCTCGGCATGACAGCCACTGACCCGGATGACTCCACGCCCCCCCTTGAAACACATCCACTTTCAGATCCATACTGTTGGACACATTCTGCGGAACTCTCATCTACAGACCGCAGGGCCCCCGTGCCCCGTTCGCTGAACTTATCGCACCCCACGCCCTCACCTCTACAGACTACATACTACTCGGAGACCTAAACTTCTCCCTAGACAACCATGATGATCCCAACATCCCCGCCCTCCTAGCAAATCTCACCAACATGTCTTCGCAGGAGGAAACAGCATCTTCTTCAGCCACACCATGGAACTGCTCTGGACTGACCACCACTACATTAATTTCTCTTTAAGAAAACTCACCGCTCACAAACCTTTGCGCCGCCTCCAACGCAGAATATGGAACAAAGTCTCCCAAGGACACCTCACCTCCACCCTCACCTGCACTTCACCCCCAACTACAACAGATGCCAACACTGAGACAAGCAACCTCCACCAATGGATTGCCAACTGCACCAACACTCTCCCACCTACAGAAGACTACAAGAAGACAAAACAAGAAAGAAAACTGGTTCACCATGGCACTCCAAGAATCCAAGCACTTCTGCCAATGACTGGAAAAGACATGGAGAAACAGCAAAACTCTGTAAAACACGCACCTCCTACAAAACAGCCACCATGGCACACCACCAACTCATCAAATCCACAAACAAGAATTTCCTTCAAAACAGAATCCTCTCAAATGGACACAACTCCAAGGAACTCTTGTCCATCACATAGGAATTTTCCAAACCCAACTTCGAAACAACAGGCGTCCCTCCCTCCCCAGACCTCGGCAACAAACTCAGCTCCTTCTTTCACCTCAAGATCAAGATCAAGATTCTTTACGACAACTTCGACAACCAAGACCTCTGCACCGCCTCAACCCCCGCACCCATTAACACCATCCATCAGACCCTACGTACTTGGACCCCACTCACAACAGAAAACACCCTAAAGACCATGAAGAGCATCCACTCCAAATCACCTTCAGACCCCTACAAACCACACATCTTCCACAGGACCACCACAGCCCTCGTGCCAAAGCAATGTCGAACCATCCACTGCTCCCTAGAGACCGCCACATTCCCCGACAACTGGAAGCACGCTGAAGTCAACCCACATCTAAAGAAACCCTCCGCAGACCAGACAGACCTTAAGAACTTCAGGCCCATCTTGCTGCAGCCAAGTTAATCAAAAAGGCAGTCAAAACTCAGCTAGTATACTTCATCGAAGCCAACAACATCCTAGATACCTCCCAATCTGGATTCTGCAGCAACCACAGCACAGAGACCGCCCTCCTCTCCTCCACAAATTACATTCCCACCTTCCTCAACCAAGGCCAAATGGCATCCCTCATCCTCCTGGACCTATCAGCTGCCTTTAACACCATTTCCCGGCATCCAAGGAAAGGCCCTAGACTGGATACGCTCATTACTCATTGGCAGAACACAGAGAAAAAGACTCCTGCCCTTCCTCCCAGATCCAACAGAGACCAGATACAGAGTACCCCAAGGATCCTCTCTCAGCCCCACCCTCTTCAACGTCTATATGGCTCCCCTCACAACCATCATCAGAAACTATGAGCTCAACATCGTCTCCTACTCCTATGATATCCAACTCATCCTCTCCCTCACCAAGGAACCCAACATCACCAGGCACAACTTCCAAGAAGGGATGAAGGCCATTGCAACCTGAATGAAAAACAGCTGCTTGAAACTCAACTCAAAAAAACAGAAGTCCTCATCCACAGCTTCATCCCCTCCGCATGGGACTACACCTGCTGGCCCCCGACCCTCGTAAGGATCAAGAACTAGGGAATAACCATTAAGTCATACATTAAACCAGGATATCCCGATCTATTGAGGCCAAAACACACAATTGAAAACCAGGCACCTGATGGTAGGTCCATCACCTCGGTATTGAAGGGGGCCAGGGGGCAAAGTAAAACAAATGGAGAAATCTTCCTGGCAGAACGTGTGTTATATCCTGTTCATCTCTTTCCCTGCTGCTCAGCCTGTGTGTGTGATGTCATTGGAATGTTCCTGTGTGCATGGTTTGAATGTGTGGTCAGTTTGATTGAGTGGGCTGAGCAGCTGGATGCTGCTCCCGGTGGGGCCTCCTTCCTATTTACCTTTTTACCAGCTTTTAACTAATAAACACCCTTTCAAGAATACCTACGACTTCTGGATCTTCTTACTTTACAAATTACATTTTCTACATTGCAACAATGGCGACGAGCGAGAAAGAACTACGTGTGCAGGAACTACATTTGAAAAATGGAACTACAAAGATGGAAAGTAAAGCTTTTAAAAGAAGACAAGCAACGCTTTTGATGCCCCACCGGTGTCATGTCACATCTGACAGCCTACAGGAAACATCTATAAAGGTATGTTTCAAGCGTTGGACTTTGTGTGGCTTATTGAATTTTAAAGTGGCAGACTTATTAACAAGACCGTCAAAAAATTTCAAAGTTATGACTGAGTGTCAGAGTGAAACAGTGGAAAACGTTAATACCTTTAGTGCTACGATGTTCAGATCCCAACTTAAAATAACAATTTATATTAACAAGGGCAAAGATCAAAAAACCAATATTAAATTAAAAGATGTGAACCTTTCAGCAATTTATGTGAGGCGGCAAAGATTGCATATGTTAATTGCTGTTATCGGGGGTAAACATCGAGCCCCGGAGTACTGATTACTGGCTTTGTGAAAATTTTGTCCCTGACTGTATTTCACTCACCGTATTTCCAACGGTCGTTTCCATCAGCTGAAGATCTGTTTCTTGGCCGGCTGGATACTGAATGATGACGCAACAGAATACTACCACAGTATTGGTGATTCTGTAGAACGCGCCGTCAGGGTCAAGTTCACGCAGTGTTTATGCGCACGTACGTGCATCACTGGCAACAACTGTCAGGGAAAGGTCGAAGAGCGTCGAGGTTACGAATGACTGATTGCTTAAGTTCTTTTATGGTGCTCCTGCCTCCACAATAACATCGGACGCATTTTCAAACTGTTCTTCATGAGAAAGGTACTGTTATTAAACAATTTGACTGAAATTGATTTTGAAACTGACACAGATTGCTCACCGGAGCGGTTTTCTTCGAAAAATTTCTACATTACGTACTGCATACATCAATTCTGTTCCATCTGCGCCATCTAGTGTCTATTTTTCAGTATGGCACGAATACACGAAAATATTTCCATTCGATTTAGACACTTTGGATTCAATTCTATGAATGTCATCTACCTGCCTTACTGAAGAAGTGGAGCTGTTCAACATGACAACGGTGACTACTTTTATTGTTTTAGTTTCTTGTTTTGGGATTATTTGCTAATCACATGTGTACTTGTGATGATATGTTTACGCTTGTTTTACTGTTACTACATGAAATATTTATATGATGAGATTTTTCTTAATGTGCTCCTTTACTGTCATTTTAATTTGTTAATTTACGCTTACTGAATTTAGCCACTTATGTATTGAATTTTTAGTGGTCAGGTTTTACTATGCTGAGTCGTGGAAATGTTAGATTTTATTTATGGAAATGAACCACATTTGTGCTCAATTAATTTGAGGTGTTCATTAAGTGTTGAGATTTATTATGCTGATTTTTGATGAACCACTTATTTAACAGTGCTCTATTTTAGATAGAGGAGTTCACATTTTACTGCGAAGAGTCTACATTTATTGCTTGAACTTTGAGGAGTTCACATTTTACTGCGAAGAGTCTACATTTATTGCTTGAACTTTGAGGAGTTCAATGTTAGTGTGTATTTTCTTGAACTTTGAGGAGTTCAATGCTAGTGTGTATTTTTGGATTTGTAGTTTGCATATTCTGCGGAGCCACATACGTGCTCATGGTTTGAGGCGCTCCTGTATTTTCTGAAGTTTAGTTCTCCAGTTTGGAATTTTATGATGCATATGTTGCGGAGCCACATACGTGCTCATGGTTTGAGGTGCTCCATTTCTTTGTGATCAAATTATATGAGGCTGCAGAGTCCTCAGTTCTGTTTATTCATGTTTTATTTTCCTGAACCACGCAAGAGGTGTTCAGTTTTACAGAGAGTCGTTAGGTAGCCATGTACCCCATGCATTAGGTGTTATGCGCTTTGTTCTTCATACTTTATTTAAGTGGTTTTGGACAGCGTGGTGACTCCTACGTCCTTGTTTGTTATTCTATTGTGACGCTATTTTGTTTAGTTTGATTCCCTAGTATTGCTTTTCGTGACAGTCTGGCCAACTGGCATGATTGGTAATATTTTGGGTTTTTCTTTGAGATGGGGGATGGTGGTATGTGATTTCTCTCTCCGTTTGGTGCGAGAAGATATTATTCCTGGTTTTGTGCGAAAAGATATTTTTCCTCTCTATGTATCTTTCATGTTGATATATTGCTATTTCATGATATCATTTACAGTATTCATTTTCTATGTTGACTGTTTATTTGAAATCCTGATTTTGTCACCATCGGGACTTACTGTATTTAGTTTCACCCTCTCTCTTTTGTTTCCATTGTTTTAAAAGAGGGAGATGTGTTATATCCTGTTCATCTCTTTCCCTGCTGCTCAGCCTGTGTGTGTGATGTCATTGGAATGTTCCTGTGTGCATGGTTTGAATGTGTGGTCAGTTTGATTGAGTGGGCTGAGCAGCTGGATGCTGCTCCCGGTGGGGCCTCCTTCCTATTTACCTTTTTACCAGCTTTTAACTAATAAACACCCTTTCAAGAATACCTACGACTTCTGGATCTTCTTACTTTACAAATTACATTTTCTACATTGCAACAACGTGAAAGTCAACAGGTCCCAACAACAATATCAAAATGGGACACTGACATAAGATGGATCTCAAGAACAATAAACAACAGGGAAACAGATTGACGACTTAGCGGAACAAAAAAAAAGATCAGACATAAGGGGGGTCTCTACAGATATGTTCCTGGAATGTGAACGGCCTGGCAAGCAAATTGCTGGATGCAGATTTCATTGACTATATTAGGGCCTTTGACATCGTGGCTCTACAAGAGACATGGCTGAGAGAACCTCCACATCTGCAAGGATTTTTGCGCCTTTACACAAGTGCATTGGCTGAGGCAAAATATGGCCATTTAAAGGGGGACCTGGCCATATATGTTGCATGTGGAATCAAT
Organism: Lissotriton vulgaris; assembly: GCF_964263255.1. Classification (NCBI taxonomy): domain Eukaryota; kingdom Metazoa; phylum Chordata; class Amphibia; order Caudata; family Salamandridae; genus Lissotriton; species Lissotriton vulgaris. Next base: position 1,479,691,973 of record NC_141685.1, read on the forward strand.
CTCAATGTCCAGGATCTAGGTTCTCCTTCATCTGCAAGTCTTGCTTTAAACTTAGTCTGCACAGGTCCAACATGAGCAACGGATCTCAATATCACAATAATTAACGTCTATATCCAACCAAAGCGAAAAGGTAAATTAATAAAGGAAATGTGTAAGTCGGTAGAAAAATATATTACAGAAGGACCATCTGCGGAGCTCATTCTTACGGTGACCTAAACCTAAATCTAATGGGGTACCCAGCGGACGCTGAAATGTCTATACAAAACACAATCTGGAACATTCCAACGCAAGGGGAGCCACCTCCTAGCAAGCAAACAAAGGCAGGACAATCGCCTTGGAGGAATTGGAACACTTACACTTTAGAGCACTAAACAGTAGATCAAGAGGAGACAATCCCCCTGTTGCGACATACTGCTCATCCAGAATAAATACTATTCTGGACTACACTTTTGTCTCCCTTGATCTGTTCCAGCATATTTCCCTATTTCGTTTAGGGGACAAAGGGGATAATGATCATCGGCCTCAAGAAATCGAGCTTCGGACAACAATCCAAATGTTCGAGCATTGCCGGACTGCCCACGGAACAGATTATACTATTAATCTTAAGAGAATCAAATTTGGGCCTGCCACAGATTGCAGAATGATGGGAGTTGCTAAAGATCACTTTGAACTGAGAGCCGGATCAGATGAGGTCAAAAAGTGGGAAAGCTTTACTGAAACCTTGACAGCCTACACAATGATCATCAAGCCAAAAACCCAACAAAGATCCAGTGGTGCAAAATCGATATCTCAATTTGCGCTGAAAGAAATCAAGCGCACCAAGAGAATTATCAACCGTATATTGAGACAGCCACGGTGGAACCCTCAAAATACTACAATACTAAATTCATTGTGAAAGCAAACGGCTCGGTTAAAAAAACAAAAAAAGGATGCAAAAAGGGACAAAGAGAACGCAATGTGGCCCAAACTACATGCTGATATAAAGCAAAACAACAGCGAGTTTTTGTAGAACCATAAACAACTTTGTTCATCCAAATAACGAGGGAACAACCTCCAATATTTCTGAGGCAGTCTAGTCAAAATATCTCAGCTCTCACTTCCATGAAGCTACGGAGACTAGAGTAAAAGGGGAAAACTCCTCGGGCACTTCACAAGGTGTTTACATCAGTGCTGCACATGCAGGAATTAATCAGATCACACAAAGCAAAACCGATAAGGACATCTTAATTGCCGACACTTCAACTAATTGGACTATGATCATAAAAAGGCAAATAGGCAAAGGAAGGAGGGAAGGGGCCACCGGCCCAAATGGTATACCGCCTGTGCTTTATAACCAAGAGCCAACATTCTGGGCTGAAGCATTCGAACCACTGCTTAGGGAAATTAGGATGACAAATATTCTGCCAAAGTCATGGAGGGGTTCCATCATTGCACCAATCCATAAGGCAGGGGATAGGTCAGAGCCTCAGAACTATTGGCTAGTTGCTTTACAGGACAACAATGCAAATTATTTTGCGGGAACGCTCCTGGAAGAGCACCAAGCCTGGGCAGAAGCAAAATCAATCATCCCCCTGAATCAGACCGGTTTTGCAAAGAATGGGGGATGACCACAAATATAATACCAATGGCAATGCTCTTCGACATGGCGGAAACAACTAGGAGCTCCCTGCATTTGTGCTTTATTGATTATGAAGCAGCTTTCGATCACATAAAACGCAACAGACTGTGGTCCAAACTTCATCATTGGGGGCTCCCCCAATCTCTTTTAAACCTTCTGATAAACTAGCATACTAACACCTGGGTCCAGATTAAGCTGGGCGACGGAACATACTTGTCGCCATGCATTCCTACAGACAAAGGGCTCAAGCAAGGCTGCGTTCTGGCCCCCAAACTTTTCAACCTGTTTGTAGATGACCTTACACCGAGATTATACACCTGCAACTCGCATGCTCCAAAACTGGGAGATATCCTAGTGCTGTGTCTCCTTTACGCAGACGATATAGTCTTGATTAGTAAAACGAGAGTAGGCCTTCAACATCGTATAAATGCAATTCACGATTACTCAAAGGAAAATGGCCTAACAATAAACCTCGACAAAACTAAGACTATCACCGAGAAAACCCCTCAATTTGGTACTGGGCTAATACCCGAATAGAGAGCACCACGGAATATAAATACCTGGGTGTAAAGATCGACAAAGGAGGTAAATTCCTTGCACAGAGAAACAGCATCAGTTGCAAGGGCATCTCTCTGGCAATCTCTCTAAAATCTTTGGATTCCAAATTAACTGGCCTGTCGATTCTGCCCATAGTTGAGGTAATTCGTGCAAAGTTATTGCCAACAATAACTTATGGAAGTGAAGTCCAAAAAGGAAGAGATGCCAAATTACTGGACTCCACAGTTTCAAACGAATTTAGGATTATATTTGGACTACCCAAATACAACTCCCCCTTGCAAATAAGGCTCGAGTTTGGCATCCAGAAGCAATATCTTGTGAGACATGGGGCATACATCATAATGTGGGACAAAATACGAAAAGCTGCTCCAGGGTCACTAAATGCACAGCTGTGGAAAGAGTTAAGCAGACACACTACCTCACCCGCAGCGAAATACCTCAAGAAGAGCTACACAAACTGGGACTGAACCAGCTGTGGGAAACTCCCACCAGCTCTGGTGTATTTAAGAAATTAACTTGGATATCAGTCAAATATTTATCGTGGCTGGAGGATAAAGCTTCACTCGCTGAAAAGTCTCACGGCTGGATGACTCTGAACACATACTGTGAGCAAGCAGCCCAGAAGTACTTTAACACGGGTTACGCCAAGCATACAAAAATTTGCTTCATGAAGTTTGGCCTTTGCTTGCTTTCTGGCACTCAGCACTCACCACCTTGGCTGAAGGAGAAGGTGGACCCTAGGTGCCGCCTTTGCGGATTAGCATAGGAAAACCTGTTGCATCTATTATGCTCCTGTGAACAACTCTCACAAGAACGGCTACAAATATTAAAAGCAAAATTCAACCAGCGGGGAATTCGAACTAGGAGGCAAGCAGTTTTGGCTTGCCTTGCTCCAAGTGATCTCCAACTAAACTGTGCCTTTGTAAAATTTTTGACAGTATTCTCTAAGAAATTGCCGGAGTTAAAACATTGATTGAAATCTAATTTTAAAACTTACTTATGCACTTTTAAACAAAGTATTATATCCAAGAATGACTGTGGTGTAAAAAATCTGGATATAACGTGCCTGTTTATATTTGAACTTCAATGTACAGTCTTTTTATTAGAATTTTTTACCCTTTTATATTTAAGGAGTTTTTATATACAAAAACTGGTCTGTAATGAAATATTATTGTGTTGCAATGGTTTTACCAAACTATGCAAATAAAAAATAAACTTGAAAACTTGTAAGGATGAGTAATTACACTGCAAAAAAGGCAAGATCTCAACTCTACTATCAGATATGAAATAAATATTATTTGAAAAATAACTGTATACTCTTTAACCTAGGTAAGGTTTTACACTGCACAAAGCGGGCAAGATCTCACCTCGACTATAACTTATTGGATATAATGTTAGAAAAAAAACTATAAACTAACCCCACGTTAGATATTACACTGCAAGAAAACTGCAAGGTCTTACCTCTACTAAAAATACAAAACAAAACTATAAACTCTGAACAATTTCTGCACAATGTCTAATCTCTCTTTTCTTGACAAAACATGGGAAAGTTGTCTGGATGCACAGCAAAAGCAATTTAATTACATTCCTGATTACTTCTAATCAGGCTTCTGGAATCGATGTAGAAGGTAGACTACAATCCTTCAAATAACATTTCACTAGTCATTTTTGACAAATGCAACTCTAACGTTCTAATATTCCTTCTTGCCGGCTTTGTTTAACATGGACAATCACTACTCTTTCCTCTACATATCAAACAACATATTCAAACTTTAACAAAAAAAAGTATTCAAGATTTCTTTATCTCTGTGCACAAATATAATCATAACGTATGAAAACAGGATATGCAAAAAGAATATCCCGTACATCATACATTATTTCTCAAATCAAAGATACAAGTTGCAGAACTTGTGGTAGTGGGCCTCTTCCACTAAAGAAAATTCAGTTTACTAATCTGGCAAGCCTGCCAAATAAAAGTGCTCATTTAGAATTCAATATATTCATTACCACACGATATGCACAAAGAAAGAGTTTTCTTTTCTGATGCATATTGGAGCTCCTACAGAAAAGGTTTTAACCATGTCTGCCTCAATAAAATACATTTAGACAAGGGAAAATAAAATAATTCTAGTCTTCTGCTATTGCCATAATCACAAAACAGCTATTCAGTCAATCAATCCTTGGGTCTAGTAGGGCACAGTTTGTCACACCTGGAGTCTCCAGGTGCTGGAAGGGGTGTGCAAGGCTTGTTTGGATAGCGATGATGGTCAAGGAGCCAAGCCTTGAGCTGCTTCCTGTAGTCCTTCTGAGATGGGGTGGTGCGCAAGTGTAGGGGGAGGTCATTACAGAACTAAGAGGCGAGGTAGGAGAAGGAACAGCCTCCACAACCGCTATGACAGATGCGGTGATGTAGGCCAAGGTAAGGGTGAAGGATCGGTGCCCTCTGGTCGGTTGGTGGAATGTGAGACAGTTGTTGATGTAGGCAGGTTCGGATTTGTGGAGGGCTTTGTAGTCGTGCATATGAGTTTTAAGAGGCTTCTTTCCTGGACGGGGAGCGAGTGGAGAGCACTGTGGTGAGAGGAGATGATGGTTCTTCTTGGGAGGTTGAGGATGAGGCTTGTTGCCAAGTTCTGGATGGTTTGAAGGTGAATCAGGAGCTTTTTGGTGGTTACGGCATAGAGTCTGTTGCCGTAGTTGAGTTAGATGGAGATGAGGGGGTGGGTGAATGTTTACCCGGTAGAGACGGGAATCCATCGGAAGATCTTGCGGAGGGTGTGGAAGCAGGCAGAGGAGACAACATTGAACTGTTGCTTTATGGTAAGATGGGTGTCCAGGATGACTCTGAGGTTGCGTGCGTAGTCGGTGGTGATGGGCATGATGCCGAGTGTGTGGGACCACCAGGTGTTGTTCCAGGGGAGGGCTGTTGCTGAAGATGATGACCTTTGTTTTGTCTGAGTTGAGTTTCATGCAGTTGGTCTTCATCCAGGTGGCAATCTCAGTCATGATGGTTTGGAATTTCGCTCTTGTGGTGTGCCCAACTTCTGTGCCAGACAGGATGAGCTGGGTGTCATCAGAGTAGGGGACAATGTTGAGTCTGTGGGTTCCGACAATGATTGCACGTGGTGTAATGTAGGTGTTGAATAGGGTGGGGCTGAGGAAGGAGCACTGGGGTACACCCATATGATGTCTTTGGGTGCAGAGGAAAAGGTGGGAAGGTGGACCCTCTGTGTACGACCAGAGAAGAAGGAGGTGGTCCAGTCGAGTGTGTTGCCCTGGATTCCGATGCGGTGGAGTCTGCTGATGGTGGTGTTCTTCAGGGAGGTAATGGTGTTGGTGGCTGCAGAGATCCAGTTGGTGAAGTTTTGTACACTGAGTTAGACTGTATTGGAGGGGACGTGTCTAGTTTCTTTGAGGGCAGGGGTCCAGAGTGGTTCTATGACTTTGAAGTGGATGATCCTGTGGTTTGTCCAGATCAGCTTAGTGGTGTGTGAGAATTTGGCTTTGCTGCTGGTGAAGAAGATGGGGTCCACTGTGTGTCCTGTGATGTTCATGGTTGGAGACTATTGCCAGGGGGACAAAGAAGTCTGAGATGGCAGCAGGGGCCAGGAGGTCTGTAGGTGATGGTTTCTCTGATGAAGGTTTCGGCATCTTTTTTATTCATTTTTTATTTATCATTTATATGGCCCACGAATCACCCCCAGGGGATCTCTCGGCCCCCAAGAAAAAAACAGGCAACATCAAGCGGCACTCCACTAATTAGAAAATAGCCAGGTTTTTAAATGTTTCTTAAAAATGGTGAAGGTAGGACAGGTCCGCAAATCTTCTGGCAATGCATTCCAATATTTAGGGGCCAGATAGGAGAAGGCACGGCGTCCCTTCTTGACCCTTTTAATTTTCCTAGTTTGAAGGAGCTTTTGGCTGCTGGATCTTAGCTGCCGGACTGGGGAATACCATTCCAGCTTAATCGTGAGGTATCTAGGTCCTAGTCCGAAGAGTGCCTTGAAGACCAGACACAGAAGCTTGAAAACTGCTCTTTTCCTAATGGGGAGCCAATGTATCTCTCTCAGTAGTGGTAAGGATGGGGTAAGTGCTGGCTTTTTCAAGGCTAGACGTGCCGCTGTGTTTTGGACGACTTGAAGCCTTGAAAGCAGGTCCTCCCTAATCCCCACCAATAGAGCGTTTCCATAATCAGGTCTACTGACTAAATGTGCCTGTATGAGGGTCCTTCTGGTGGGTAGGGGATCCATGGAAAAATCTTTTTTAAGGTATGCATCAGACCGAAACACTTGCCCGATAGGGTCTTAACATGCTCCTCCATGGATAAATTATTATCCATTAAGATGCCCAGGTTTTTTGTCCATTTTTTAGGGGTGTGTGCTTCTCCAAGTTTCCCTGGCCACCATTATGCAGTCCATAAGTCCTCTGCTTTTCTGAATAAAAGGACCTCAGTTTTGGAAGAATTCAATTGTAAAAAATTGTTTCTCATCCATGTGGCTATTTATAGCATACATTGCTTAAATCTGTCTCTGGTCGCCGTGGGGTCCTTCTCCATGGGGACTATAACCTGGGTATCGTCGACATAGGAGCTGTTTTGGAAACCACAGGATTTAAGGACGGAGGCCAGGGATGCCACATAGATATTAAACATATTGGGGCTTAATATGGAGCCCTGTGGAACACCTTTATTCACCATTGTAGTCTGGGATACAAAGGTATCCAGTTGCACACATTGGGATCTGTCTGCCAAGAAACTCATCAGCCAGTCTAATGCCATCCCCTTGACACCAATCTCTTGCAGTCTATCTAAAAAAAGACTATGAGAGATGGTGTCAAAGGCTGCTGACAGATCCAAAAGGATTAACATAGTAGAAGTCCCTTCATCTAGCAGTAACCTGATTGTGTCCGTTACCTCCGTTAAGGCAGACTCCGTGCTGTATCCAGCACGAAAGCCCGACTGCGACTGGTCCAGGAGATCGTGATGCTCTAAATAGTCTGACGGTTGTCAGTTCACCAAGGTCTCCATTATTTTTGAGCATCCAGGGAGGAGAGAGATAGGTCTATAGTTCTTTAAATCAGCACAATCACTGAGGGTTTCTTGGGCAGCGGTTTTATAAATGCTTTCTTCTATTTCAATGGGAAGGAGGACGTTTTTAACGACAGGTTACAGATTTGCTTGATATGATTTACCAACTCCAACGCAAGTTCAGAGATGATGTAGGGAGGGGCCACATCAGAGGGGGAACCTGACTTAAGATGTTGTAGCAATGGCAGAACTTGCTCCCTAATGATGGTTGCAAAGTTGTCCAGTCTCGGAGAGGGGAAGTCATCTGGGGTTAGGATATCTTCCCTATTATCTTCCCTCTTGTCCTCCACCTGCTCAAAAGAGTCATATATCTCATCTATCTTACTTTTAAAATAGGTCGCTAGCTCCTCGCAGAACTTCTGTGTGGGGATACATGCAGGATTGCCAACTCTAGGATTAGTGAATTCTTTAAGAATCCTTAAAAGTTCTTTAGAGGTACACTTTGCCTCGTCTATTCGGGAGGCCAGATGAGTTCACCTTGCTATATTGCAATTTCTAAGATACATCCTGTGCGCTGTGTTATAGGTCAGTCTGCCTTCATCTAATTTTGATTTCCTCCATTTGCACTCTCTGACTCTACAGGAGGCTTTCTCCACTTTTAAGCTATCGGTGTAACAGGGGGCAGGAGTGGTTCTGTCATAGATTTTGGTTGTTTTATTACGGGCGATGGAATCAAAAGTCGTCATCGCTGACTCAAGTTTACTTAGGGCTTAATTAATTTCAGTAAAGTTACTAAAAGATGGAGGAGAGAATAGTGTACCAAATGTTATTGGCGTAATTTTCCTCCATTGTCTACGCTTGACTTCCCGCTCTTGCGGCTGAACTAGATTCACAGGGACAGAGAGAGAGAAGCTCAGGGCCCTGTGGTCAGACCAACTTACTGCCTGGTGATGTTCAATTATAATATTAGGAATATTAGTAAAGATATTATCAAGAGTATGGCCTGCTATATGTGTCGGACCATATACTCTAGGAAAGAGATCTAACATTTCCATAGCTGCTAGAAAATCCACTGTATCGATGTTGGGAGCAATATCAAAATGAATGTTAACATCTCCTAGAAGTAAGAAATGTTCTGCCTTCAAGACCTCGTTTGATCATGAAGTTGAGGTGTTCCATCAATGGTGTTGTGTCGTTGTTTGAGGCGGTGTTGTTGAGGGAGTCCTTGTGGATGATGGTGATGCCTCCGCCAGGTTTGTTGGGACGTTCGTGGCAGATTATCTTGTATCTGGGCAGTGTTGCGGTGGCGAAGTCGGGTGAGCCAGGTTTTGGTGATCAGCATCATGTCGGGGGTAAGGGTGGTTATAAGGTCCCAGATTTTCCTGGCATGTTTGCAGAGGGATCTGATGTTGAGAAGCGCACAGTAAAGCTGAGGAGAATGGTAGAGTGTCTGCTGGGTTGAGGTTGTGGGGTACGTACGTTACAGGAAAAGCAGCAGTTGAGGCAGGTAAAGGATCCTTGTGTGGAGCGTGGTGAGGCGATGCTGCATCTGGTGTCTTGGGCTCGAGGTTTCGAATCTCATCGGCAGGGACCAGTGGCAGGCTGGAGATCCAGGGGTCCCGGCATTGGGCGCAGTCCAGGCACAGATGGGATTGCCTTTGGCAAGCGTTTAGCGTGGCCTCGCAGCAGCATCCATTACGTAGCCCTGGGAGATGGGAAGAGCAGTCCAGGAGACAGGAGGGCAGGAGTTGGGTGGGGAGGTGGGGACTGTAGTGAACCGGTCAGCAGCAGGGAAGGAGAACGATAAGGGGGTGAGAGAGGAGGGGGAGAGCAGCAAGTAAGGGGGGCCATAAAATTAGAATAGAGGGCACTGAGAGTGAAAAATAAACAGAGCTAAAGTGAAGACAAAGGGCACTGAGAGAAAAGAGACAGCGTGAATGTGACAATAAAGGGCACACAGAGAAAAAAGACATGGCGTGAATAAGAAACTGAAGGGCAGTGAAAGAGAAAAGAGGTGGAGCAGATGGGAAAAGGAACGGCACAGTGAGTGAAAACGACAAGGAGTAGAAGCAGAGAAGGGACACTGAGAAAGAAGAAAAGGAGACAAGCAGGCCCTACAGTTAGGCACAGAGTGCAGCAAAAGGTCCGGGGGTGCCAGGCTCAAACTACTGTTGCTCAGCTTGTAGGACTGGAAGCTGTCCCTCTGTGCTGTGGCAGTGGTGAGGGAGTGGCTGACTGAATGAGGTCTGGGCATTAGCTATTGATGAAATCCCAGTTCAATCTCCCCAATAAATATAGAAGAAGAATGGCCAGGAGAGTCCCAAATACTCCATAGAGCCATTCACAAACCCACTCACTCACTCATACAGCCACCCATACAGTCACTCATACAACCAATCACTCACCCTCACAGCCACTCACACAGCCATACATTTACCCATACAGCTACTCACACACAGACTTATTCACCTATACAGCCACTCACACAGCCACTCATACATCCATGCAGCTACACACTCATCCATACAAGCACTCACTCACACACTCACTCACACACACAACCACTTACGTACCCATTCACACATCCATACAAGCACTCTCATATATGCTAACTCACCCATTCAGTCGTTCACAAAGACGCTTACTCTCCAATACAACCATTCACACAGAAACTCATTTAACCAAACACTTACTGAAACAGCCACTCACTTACCCACTCACTCAGGAACATAGTTACTCCCAAATCCACTCTCACCCACACAGCTACTCATATACCTAGTAATACACACTGAAAATCAGTCACGCACCAATATAACCACTGAGACAACCATTCACATACTTCTGATACGACTATTTGTCCATAGAAATACAGTTCTTTATGTTAGCCATGTTTGAGTTATTAGCAAGATGACTGATGATGTGTTGTCCATATAGTATATATGAGTTTTTATGTTATGGTCTTTTATGTGTTGTTTCCAGCCCTGATGAAGTTCCCGGGGTATTTGGAATGAAATGCGTTGGCTGGACTTTTATCCTTATGAAGGAAAGAAAATAAAGGAAATATTTTGAATATACACTGGAGTTTGACTATTTCCTGGTGCACCTTCCTCTATGCTATAAATCTTATAACTACTCACACACCTACAGAGCTAGTCAGAAATCCAGTCACACACTGATACAGACAGTCACATATAAGAGATAGTATCACTCACTAGTAGTATACTAATCTAACCTTTGTAGTTGGTTAGTTTATATGTTTAACACCCATAAATGCTTAAAAACACTTATACTCAGTTGATGATATCATCAGTGATGTTACCAGTGATGTCATCTGAGATGTAATCAGTGATGTTACTGACTATGTCATGAGTGATGTAATATGTGAGATCATAAGCTGATATATATATATATATATATATATATATATATATATATATATATATATATATATATATATATATATATATATATATATATATATATATATATATATATATATATATATAGAAGAACAAAGGAGGCGGCACAATCAGGATATGAAAGTTAAGCCTTATTTATTTTAAGACTGTCACCCCACCAACGCGTTTCAGCCTCACACGGCCTTGTTCACGGTTGGCTAGTCCCTCTATAGTGTCTCCATTTATACTGGCCCATAGTTAGCCAATTATGAGGCATTATGGGATATGTAGTTTTAGTTGCATTTTTTAAGTGAAAAAATTAAAATTAAAGAAAAGAAAGACTTGGCATGCTTTCAACATTTCAGCATATTTTTAGCAACAAAACGTGGTTATTGAGAATAATGGGTCTAGTACCCTAGTCTTATCATAATGTTCAATTTAGTGTCATAGCTGTATTGAACATTATGATAAGACTAGGGTACTAGACCCATTATTCTCAATAACCACGTTTTGTTGCTAAAAATATGCTGAAATGTTGAAAGCATGCCAAGTCTTTCTTTTCTTTAATTTTAATTTTTTCACTTTAAAAATGCAACTAAAACTACATATCCCATAATGCCTCATAATTGGCTAACTATGGGCCAGTATAAATGGAGACACTATAGAGGGACTAGCCAACCGTGAACAAGGCCGTGTGAGGCTGAAACGCGTTGGTGGGGTGACAGTCTTAAAATAAATAAGGCTTAACTTTCATATCCTGATTGTGCCGCCTCCTTTGTTCTTCTAAAAATTCCTGGGTCAGGATCCGACCCCTAGGCAGAGCACACACTGCTGAGCGCGTCCAGAGGGCTGAAGGATCACTTTGTGTTGAGATATATATATATATATATATATATATATATATATATATATATATATATATATATATATATATGTATATATGTATTATATATATATCAAATACCAGTCCAAACTTTCGTTGCAAAGAAGGCGCTGACACCGTGAATCAATCCAAAGTAAGATTCTTTATTCCGTTTTACAGCCCAGACGCATTTCGGCAGTATCCAATCACCTTACTCACTAATATATATATATATATATATATATATATATATATATATATATATATGAATATATATAAAATACCTACTGGCGGGCCCCTGTAAGTATATTTAGGACCAAATTTCCATAGGAAAAGCATTTTTTCATGTGCTTTTAACTTTGGCGTCGTTGGACCTTCCCGAAATTTTCCAAAAAGTTTCTCTTTTTAGATCAGCTCCTATCTTCAAAGTTTGGGGGTGATTGGTCAAGGGGGGGCTGAGAAAAAAGGGGGTCCTAAAACGTGTTTTCTCCATGCAATTTCCATAGGAAACTTTAGGCAAGGCTACAGGGGAAACTGCTGAACAGAATTACGCCAAATTTGCCAGGGAGAAAGATCCTGGTCCAGAAAGCACACTTTTCATTAAATGGGGTAAATCCATTAAGTAGTTTTTGAGAAATAGCAACATTTTACAGATATCGATATTTGAGAATTCTGACATCTGATTGGTTGGCTGAGGAGTTACGAGCACGAGCTTGTGGCTCATTGGCTGTGAACAGTTGAAACTAGGAAGTGTTGGCAGTCATTTTGTGACTCAGTTGAAAGGAGTAGGGGGAAAAAGAGAAAAAGTGTAGAAGAGGGTATAGTAGGAACACTGTGGAGTTACTTTAAGCATTCTGTACAGTGCAGAGGCAGGGAGTTTGAATGTTCAGTTAGCCGTGGAAATCACATCTGCAGAACAACGGTGCACGGTATTGCAGCTAGGTTGCATAGGCTCTGGAAAGCCTGTCGGGAAAACAACGCGCCATATTGCGACAAGCAGTGTGTAGGGTGAACACACAGGTAGTGTGAATGTTGCTTAGGCCGTGGAAATCACTTTCGCAAAACAACGATGCGCGGTATTGCGGCAATGTTCAGTAGGCTGTGGAAATCATATGGGGAAAACAACAATGCGCCGTATTGCAGTATTTAATATAATGCGGAGCAATGTTTACTTATAATGCAGTATTCACTTTTATCACAGGTAGAGTCACTTTATTAGAGGAAATTTAATATTATGCGGGAGGGCGTGTTCTCTACTGTGCACAGAACAAAATCAACGCTTAATTGGCTGAGATGTTCCAACAACGAGCTTAATGTTCGTTGGCTGCAAACCATTGAAAGTAGAAGTGTTGTCAGCCATTCCCTGCCCCTCCGTGGAGCAGCAAGGACATCTGATTAGCTCACATGTTCCAAGAGGGACGTTCCAGAGCTTAATGTTCATTGGCTGCGAACCATTGAAAGTAGAAGTGTTGCCAGCCATTCCCTTCTCTTCCACGGAGTAGGAGGGTCATCTGATTGGCCGATGCATACCAAGGAGGACCTTCCCAAGCTTAATGTTGATTGGCTGTAAACCATTGAAAGTAGAAGTGTTGTCAGTGATTCCTTCCCGCTCAAGGGAATATCAGAGACATCTCATTGGGTAATGTGTTCCAAGCAGGATCTTCCAAAACTTAATGTTCATTTGGTGTGAAGAAATAAAAGTAGAAGTGCTGGCAGCTATTCCCTCCCCTTCTGCAGAACACCTTGGACATTTTATTGCCTAAAGTGTTCCGAGTACAAGTTTGCTCCTTATTGGGTGGGAACGGTTCACTGTTGTCAGCCATTTTCTGATGCACTTCAAAGGAGTATGGGAAAACAAAGTAGTAGAGGGGAGGGTATGAACACTATTAACTCTGTATAGTGGTCACAAGGTGGTGGACAGGGACTGTGAAGGTAAAACATTTTTTAAAAATATTTTAAGGGCCATTTATATAATTTGCGTGGGGCCTACAAATCATGTCGGGAAAATAACAGTGTGTTGCGGCCTTTTTTATTAAGTCAGCGGGTGGGATACTTCACAGGAGCAGTATTTAATTATAATGTGGTGGGTACTTTTCTGATGGGGAGTGCTACATGTTTGGAGCAAATATTATAGTATGGAGGAGAGGGTTGAAAAAGAAAGCGCTCTGTTGCGGTCTTCATTTAAATAAGGTTCTGAGTGACCTACTTCTTGGGAGCAATGTTTACTTATAATGTATAGTTATAGTGCGGTGCTTATTTCTGTCACGGCTAGTGCTATTTACTTGCAATAAAATAGTTGGTGTGGTTGCGCTGCAAAAAATTAAGTCTAGGTTTGAAACAGTTTTTATCAAGCAATCACAAATATACTTTCTTAGGAAAGTGTAGCTGTGTATATCAGAGGGGTGACAAATGAAAACGCAATTCATAAAATATCCCCTAGGCATGGCTACACCCTCCTTTTTTGTCACCTATCGTTTGTAAAAGTGTTGCCTCATATTCTTGTTATTATAAGATAGCATCAGTTACTTTTAGATAAAGATAAAAAGATGTGCTGCAAGAAACACTCACGCACCACATCATCTCAGGTCACAAAAACAAGTAAAAAACTGTTAAACACGGATGAAGTCATATTACCTAGAAATGTACGCTTCATCAAAACATTAAATACAGCACCATGTATACAGTTTTTTTAGGGACTACTATTTTATCAAATATTAGCAGTGTTACAAACTGTGAGGTAGTAAGTTATCAACGGAAATCCATGTAGAAAATGTTGTTAATATAGTATTCCATAGGAGAATAATAAGAAGAAGCACAACAAAAAAAACAACATTTTTAAAATCTCTATTCTGTAGAAGTCGGGAAAGTTTTGTCGTAGTGCTTAGAGTTCGCTCACTGCTCTGCTAACAGATCACATACTCCTTTAAGAATGTATAGGAAAGTAGTAATATATACAATACTATTCCAATATATTCTATAGGGAGAACAAGAAAGGACGCTCAACAAAGAAAAAGAGAAATAGGAAAATATCAATTAAGAAATGTAGGTTTTATCAAAGGCATTGAGTAAAAAAGTATCTGTGTAAAAAATCTTTTTTTAAACTGCAATTTCGAAAAATATTCTCACTGTAAAAATATCTGATCAAGTAAGTTATAAAGGTCAGTAAGCTGTATTTCAGATGCTTTACTCCTGGCGGCAACACATCTCCAATTCCTCTTGTGTGGAAATAAGACACTCCACTACAATATAGAGAGTTTCACTTATGCCATACAAAAAAGGAAAAGGAAAATAAAGTCATAAACACAAAACAAGATCAATAACAAAATATTTTTCAGCTGTTAATATGTTAAAAGTTTTTTTTTCCTGAACTTCGAAATCTTTCATCTTCACGCCGCCAGCTCATAAACTCCTCTCAGATCATAATGACTGTGAATCTTATAATATACACATGCAAAGCATATGATCAAATGGGGGAAACAGAGTAAAAAGGAGAAGCTGTTCATGTTACATATGAATCTTTAGACTTCGCGTCAACGGATCACCAACACCTCTGAAGTTTGCTATACTCTGATTATTACGATGTATATTGTCACAGTATATAACCTCAGAGGAGCCATATAAATGGCAAAAAATGGCAAAAACAACCAATAACACTTTTTTCGTAATACAAATATTTAAATATTCACAAATACCTTCGTATTGTAAATATCTACTATGCCACAATCAAACAACTTACAACTCCATAATATGTTTTGTTGTCGCAAAAGAAGAATCCAACGCCAGAAAAGGGAACATGCATCACAGAATGGGCACGTGTAAATAACTCGCAAAAACAAAACTAATCGAACAACGGATGTGGTTTATATACTTTTTGGTTATTGAGTAGTCTATGAAAGGAAGATGCCGCTCCTCCCATGTCGATGTCACGCTTTACAGTTGACACGTGCTCCCATTTTCACTGTTTCACTTGTGCACGTGTTGGGAAAAGTTACAAAATGTGAAGTGGTAAAGGTTTCACTTTCGATCCTCATAAGTATAAGTTCCTTAATATATACATACGTTGGAGAGCTTAAAAACTTTACCCGGCAAACCGTGTTATTTCTTTTCTTGTGACTAAAAACATCTATTGATTGCCGTAATTCTAAATAGAGGATATAAAAAAATATCGTTCAGAATAAAAGAAAAAAATGTACCTGCTAATATTTATCATCACTATGGTTTTAAATTAAAAAAATACCAGCATTTGTAAAGCGTACAGGTACCCCCGGAAAGTTGGGCCGGGCTCGGGGCATTGAGAAGATTAAGCAAGGTGTTGCCCACAGTGACATAGTAGTGGGCTAACGTGCCGCTGGAGCTGTAAATCGAACTGCGAACGCTGTTTTTAGAAGTCAGGTATCATAGCTGCTGCGTCACACTTTTTCCACACTTATATGTTAATTACTGCTAATAAAGGGGGTCATTAGGATGGCGGACGGACCTGCATCCGTCCGCCACCCCCGAGGAAGAGGGACCGTCCGCATGGGCAGCGGCAGTCCCTCCTACATTTAACATTTAACATTGCGGCGGATCCTGCTTCAAGCAGCACCCGCCGCAAGGTTAAAAAGTGCATGTTTACCTTTGCATGCACGAAGCGGCAGGAACCGCGTGGTGCCTGCCGCTTCATGCACGCAAAGGCAGGGGGATACCAAAGGTACCCCCCATGTGCACCCCCCACCCTCCTTCACCTCTGGGGGCCCTCAACGGGCCCACAAAGAAAAGACCTTATGCCTTTCCACGGTGAAAATGCCGCCATGGAAAGGCATAGGACCGCCGCCATCCTAATATGCCTGGCGCTGTCTGATAGACACTGCCAGCCATGTTAGAGTTTTTCCACCGCGGTCGGAAGGCGACCGCAGCGGGAAAGCTGCGGACGGAAAAAATATCCCCCAGCCATCCTAATCTGACGGGGGTCTTTTTCCAGTCCGCAGCGGTTAATCCGCATACTCCGGGCCGGCGATGGCTTCGCCGGCCCGGAGGATGCGGATTATCCGCGATCATAATCGGCTCCTAAGTTTTAAACATTGTTAAATTATAACTTATAACAGACTTCTGTTACAGTTAGTTTTTCACTACAAAAAGTATGCACGTCTTTTTAAAATTTACTTAAAAAGAATATAGGTTTCAGGGACATTGTAAGTCACTTAAAAAACCATTGGTTTTACAGACGTTATAGTTAGAAATTAGCATTTAAAAAACCTTTGAAATTCACTGAAGAAACCATAGGTTTTACAGACGTTATAGTTAGAAATTAGCATTTAAAAAACCTTAGAAATTCACTGAAAAAAACATAGGTTTTAAGGACGTTATAGTTAGCTGGACATTTCACTCGTATAAAATCATAGCAATTCCACCGTTATATAACTATAACTCGTGCCCCCGCAATGCACTGCTCATGACGTCACATATTACATCATTCATGGCATGGTCAGTGACATCACTGATGACATCTCAAATGACATAACTGATGAAATCATCCACGTGACATTTGGATGCCCCACCTCATAGTCTAATATAACCTTTGGTACACCCACTGTAAAATACAGACTACCATTTTTGAAACCATCAAGACACCAATACAGTTACTGCATATGCACTCACTGATTCCTAGGTCTACACACACATCCACTCATTCACCCATACAATCACTTTTACATGCAGTCACTCATCAATACAACAGTATCATATGCACTCATAAACCTATTCAGACACTCAAACACCGCCACTCATCCATGGAGTTACTCACACACCTAGTCAGTCATGTAAATAATCAATCACACTCCCATTTACTCACCTATACAGTTATACACACACCACCTCACTAATTCATACAGATAGTAACAAATACTTATTCTCTTATATAATCACTGATAAAAGTACACACTCATCCATACTGCCACTCTCACAATCACTCACTCTCACATATATGTATTTATATACACCCTCACTCACATATACTGCCTTTTACATATGTAGTTACTCACATGTACCACTGAGACATCCATTCACTTACCAACACACCCATACACACACTCACCCACTCAGATAGCTGTTTCCACATGCACTCTTGAACCCATACACCCAGTGAAACAACTACTCACACATCTATGCACAGAGTCACACACCTGCAACCCACACACACACTCAGGCACCCATACAAATACTCAGGCAAACAATAATAACCCATATAGACACTTATAAAGCTACTGCCCAACCCATGTACCAGTTTACACAACAGACAGACTGATACAGACATTCACACAAATTAGTCACTAACCCATGCATTCAGTAAGCCACGTTTAATCAGTCACTTATACAATCAGTCACACACCTCCTAAATCCTCCATCCAGACACTTCTACACCCACTCATTCTTCAATACATCTGGGCATATACATGTATATAAAACATATTTAAACTGTACAGAAACACACCGTCACTGGATGATGTCATCAGTGATGTCATTTGAGATGTCATCAGTGATGTCATCAGTGATGTCACTGACCATGCCATGAGTGATGTAATATGTGACGTCATGAGCAGTGCATTGCGGGGCGCGAGTTATAGTTAGCTGAACTAACTATAACGGTGGAATTTCTATGGTTTTGTACGAGTGAAATGTCCAGCTAACTATAACATCCCTGAAACCTATGTTTTTTCAGTGAATTTCTAAGATTTTTTTAATGCTAATTTCTAACTATAACGTCTGTAAAACCTATAGTTTTTTCAGCGAATATATATACATAGATTTATCAAACGAGTGCACTCACGGACAAAATTCAAAGGTAATATTTTATTCGCAAGTCATAAGCACTGACGGACACATTTCGGCATGACACCTTTTTCAATGTCAGTGCGTTCAGACACCATCTTCAATTTAAAACATGGAGAAATGCGTTACACTCACAATGATTCACATAAAATAAATTACGGCGCATTAAATCTTACACATACAAAGCAAATCTGGCGGCCATCTTGGAGAGTTGTTTTAAAACCTTGATCACTCTATAGAGATTTCTCTTGATTTAATTTCTTTCATATTAATGTTAGCCACAAGATGGTACATAATTGGAGAACTAGGAAAAAATATGAGTGGGTGGGATTACAAACATAAATAAAAAAATGGATGGTATATATATTTTACAGCTCAGAAATGTTTTCCTCTCCACCACATCAAATTAACATGACTTTTTTCAGATTAGAGTGTAGTTACATATCTCTAGTTCTTATTACCCCTATTGAGTCCCTCCTTCTTTGCCTGCTTCCGTTATTGCAATCAAGCCCTAAACGGGCTATTACTCATACAATTCATTTTCCACTATTCCCTATGCCAAGTAAGAATTATGAGGGCAGAAAGTTCATCTACAAAAAATATATATACTAATGCATTCAGTAGAGACCAAAACTGCCTCATAAAAATAAATAGATCATCTCTGTTATAGGATAGCGCTCAGCAACTTTAGCCTACATGTACCCACAATTCGTCTTCATTGTTTAGCCCATACGGGGCTTTAATTTGTAATTCTTTTATATATTTGGACTCGAGAATACACAGTTTTTTCACCCTGTCTCCTCCTCTTTCATCTTTGTGTACTTGATTAGTGCATAAAAACTTGAGCAGGTCTCGATTGCCCTTGTGTTCCGATTCAAAGTGACGAGCTACAGGATAACTATGATCCTTATTAGCAATTGCTGACATGTGTTCGAGTCCCCTCTTTTTGGCTGGATGAATAGTGCTCCCTATATAGCGTTTTGCATGTGGGCCCTCTAAACTAGAGACAGTAAACTCTGAATTGCAATTCAGAAATGTCTTGATCTTTTTCTTTTAATTGGTCCACTGCCCTTCTTGTCCATAGTCATGAACCCTGCTGCTGCATTTGCAGGCCTTTCATCTAAGGCAAGGGAAGAACCCCACAATTGGATATTTCTTATCTGAAGTTGTTTTCTAGTGACTTTGTACTAAATGGTCCTTCATTGTGTGGCCTCTCCTATATGTAATCTGAGGCCTCTCTGATCACATTGGCGGTTCTTAAAATATGCCATTTTTTTTAAGATCTGCACAACTTTCTGGGAACTTACACTAAAATCTTTGATCATTCTAATGATCCCTTCCTGCACATTCTTTCTGGATTTTGCTTGACCCTTGGTGGCAAGAAGTTGAGATCTCACAAGTAAATCTTTTATTTTTTACTGCCTCCTGTAGGGCCCCTCGCGTGTAACCCCTTTTCCAAAATCTCTCTAGGGCACTCTCTAGCTTTTTAATATTCTGTTTCCTTAGGGCAATTTTAGAAGCTTACCATATGGGATTTTTTTTATTAAACTTCTACAGTGGTGGCTTCCTGCACGCAATGCCGAATTGCCCTCTGTGGGTTTTTGGTATAGCCTAATTAACTTACATGTGTGTAAATTCGAGGTTCAAATCATTTTGGTAAATGCAGCTCTATATTCTACAGCCGCCATTCGTGTCCCTTTGCAGACGAAAAAATAAACTGTCCATATAGCAGGCGTATAGGGCCATGTTGTCAACCCATTGGTGTGGCTCTTTTCCCCTGGCCACGTGGTTCTCCCATCAGCCACACAAATACATTTATGTAACTGGGGCAAAGCAGGTGGTCATAGCATTCCCCTGTTTCTGCTAGTACAATTGGCCTGCACATATGAATATGTTATTCTCCAGGCAGAACTTTGTCATTTCCAGCAACATGGTATTATGTTCTTTATATTTCAGAACTCTCTTATTCAGAAACCACCTCACATCATCTAGAGCTTTTTCATGTAAAATATGGGTATATAGGCTCGTTATATCAAGTATTATCATTAACATTTTATCCTTCCATTGAATCCCCTTAATTATTCTGAGAAAGCCCGGTTTATCCTTCACATATGAACTCAAATATTTTACCAGGAGGATGAGTCTATATAGCCAGATGTATTCTCAAATAGGCTATTTTGAGATGCCACTATTGGTTGTCCTGGAGGGTTGGTCATGTTCTTATGTATTTTAGATAAATTATAAAATGTAAGAAGAACTTGAGATTCACAAAATAAGAATTGATATTCGTTCTGAGGTTCCGTGACAATTTTAAGTGATGTTTTCGACTCGCACGAATATGGTCGAGTCTGATATCTACGAACCGCAAATGGCGAGTTCAGTAAGTGTGCGCAGTTTCGTTGTGCTAACTTAAACCGTTCGTTTGTTATGTGGGTTTTTCATCTGTACCCACGGGTTCCATCTTAGACACGGCAACCATTTTGTCTCTTGCCCTCAAGTAGCCAGCGAACAGACGCTGTCCGCTTTGCGACCCTGGGACTCCCAAGATATTTTCGTAAGGCATATGTTCTTTGTAAGTGTCTTTATGATGAGGGGGATGATACTGTAAGGCAGATGGCCCCGCTCGAGGCTCATCTTGCCGTGCTGGTTTATTGTCTCAGCCGTGCATCTCATTAGGCACGTCCCTTTGATGCCTGTATCTCGTGTTTCCCGATACCTCCCCTTTTTTACACCCTTTCCGATCTACCCACTGTCTCCATCTTCCTCTGCACCTGTTTTTGTTCCTATTTCGATCTGTTTTACTGCCGGTTGGAATGCACTAATGTTGGGAAGATGGGTTTTTACAGTTGGGAACCGCCAAATGTTTCCGCACTTATGTTCCGGACCTTGTGTGTATCAAAGTGACCAAAGCGACCCCTCTGGGGGATAATTGTGGGAACCGGGTTGTAAACCTTTGTATATCATGTTGTCCTATGGGTGTATTCTGTATAAAAGGAGCGATCCACAGAACCAATTTGAAGCAGTCTCCCCGAACTACACTTGTTGTACTTCCTGTGACTTCTGTGTTTCCCTGCAGTAAATAAACCTTGAATCTTTGACGCCGAAGGAAGTGTCCCGTGTCTCTGTCATTTGTACGCCGGAACAGGTAACCCACGAAGGTTTCAGGTGTTGTCCCCTGGCACCGCTGGGTGGTAATAAAACCCAGTCCTTCAGTTGGCGCCCAACGTGGGGCTGCATCAGTGGTACCGGTCCAAGCCCGACGATCGTGAGGAACTTCGTGTGAAATCTCCGAGGGAAGGTGCACTCCGCTTCATCGATCCTGTTGTCGAAACAAGTGGCCCGAAGACTTTTCCCGCGAAGATTCCCGCCTCCTGACGGCTGTGACGGACTGCTGCCCTGACTGTAGACCTGTTTTGGCGCCTGGCGTAGACCTTGGTATAGCGAGACGATTGACGGGCCTTCCTGGTGACGCCATCGATCTTTGAGTTAAGTATTTGTGGGTCGCTCCCAGAGTCCTTGGTTGTTGACACTTTAGCGAGTGTTTTTGTTGTTGACGCTGTGTGAGTGTTTTTGTCGGTGACACTTTGCTAGCGTACTTTGTTGTGTTATTTGACGACTGCAGCCGCCAAAAACCGAGGGTTTTTGCTCTTTGCTGGGACTTGGTAAATCCCGTAACCCTTGAAGTTTGTGAAACTCGGCTAGTGTGCAAGATGCCTGGTCGTAGTACTTTTTTCAGTTGTTTCAGACCTTGTGGTGCGGATTCCCGACTGGAGGACTCGTGTCCGATACCTCCGGTTGGAACTCCAACTTATGAACTGTACAGTAAACATGGGCTAGGCCCGATTACTTTTAATGAATATTGGATTCGTTACACTAAGAAAGATGGTGTCCTTAGTTGGCCACCTCATGGTAGCTTTGAGACCCCGATCCTAGATAACCTAGAGGCTAAATTATTCGAGAAAAAGTCAAGGCCGGCCATGTTTGATGCCTTTTGGTTGTGGCGTAAAGAAGCCCGACAAAAAGAAATCAGACAGACTAAACGAAATCAGAGAGATAATGTTGCTACTATTGTAAAGAAAGCAGAGCAATTTCAGCATGATAAGGAGGTTAAGGACAAGGAAGTGTTTGATAGATTACAGCGTATGACTATAGATAAATGCTATCCTACTTTGCCTACGGAGTCGGAAAAGAAGGAAGAGGCAGTTGAGGATCCTTTAATGTCCTATCTTATGAAGTCGCCACCTCCGTATGTACAGGGTACCATAGCTCCTGTGATTCCCCCTGTACCTATTCCTGTACCTATTCTTCCTTTGCCTGTTCCTCAACCTGCACCTGTTCTTCCGACTGTTCCTGCTCCTTTGCCTGTTGCTATTCCTACTGCTCCTCCGCTTCCACATACTCCTGCTCCTGCTACTGCTCCTGCTCTGTTGACTCCTGCTGTTGCTTCTGTCTCTACTCCTTCGCTTGTTAGTCCTGTGTCCTATACTTCTCCCTCTACTCGTAGCCGTAATTCTCCCCTTGCGGCTAGCTTCTTCCATTCGCTCGGACCTGTTCTTGGGTCCGCTGGTTTCGATGGTCCTCAGAGACGTAGTCAGCTTCCTGGTAACAGGGAACGCGCTTCGCTATATAATATGGCGATGGGTTGGATGACGCATCCCCTTAGAAATCCACCACGTGTTGTACTCGATACGTTTTGTCAATTCAACATACCAACCCAAAGATTTGTGTTCGAGGACATGTGTAAGGTTCTTCGTGATCAGATATCGGCCGACGCACCTGACGAGGTGCTGACCGCTTTGTCTGATTTACAGCTTCAGTTCTCGACTGGACTGATAGTGGATACCAATGTTCGACGTGCTGTTGAACGATTGCTATCTTTTCGTCCCACTCCTATACCTCAAGCCCTGTTTGTTGAGGATGTTGAAAGACAGCCAGATGAGTCTGGTCAATTTCCTATGCGTGAAGTTCCACCAGTGTGGATGCCAGGTAATGCTGCAGCTCAACCTCCGATCTTGCCGTTCTTTCAGAGGGTATGGATACATCTCCCATGGAAACGATCAGAAGTGTTACAGGTAAAGCAATCTTTGCCTGACCCTCGCAAAAATCCTGCAGGGTATTATAAAGAATTGTCGCAGCTCGTAGACGCTACGATAATGAATCTTGCTGATATCGACATGTTGTTCGGCAATGTTGTGCCTCAACCGGTATGGGCTAAGATTCGTCAGGAAAACCATCGGAATGAATTAGGTGGTGCTTGGGCTGCCATTGTAGCGGCGGATGCCCGACAAATTGGTGGTGCTAAACCCGACCAGCTGATTGCTGATCTTCCTCAAAGAATAATAACGTTAATGAAAACTCTTATGCCAGCTATGAGGGTAAATTGGGACAAACTGTCAGCTTGTAAACAGAAAAAGGACGAGAGTGTCTCCGACTTCTTTACGAGGTTTGAGGAGGCATTCATTGATCATAGTGGTCAGGATATGAGTACTGAGGGTGGTCAAAGGTTGTTTGTGGATAAATTTGTTTCGAACTTATTGCCCGATTTGAGCAATAAATTGAAGAATTCAGAAAGTGCGTGGGCCGTTTCTACTTCAGCTCAGATATTGGCCACGGCACAATATTATGAGAACAGAGAGAAGGAAGAGAACGACCGTGCTGATAAAAAGACGAAAGAGCTTAAAACTAAAGTGTTGTTACAGCAGGCCTATCCTCCACGTTCGAATCAGAATACTTCGCAACAAAATAGATCACAGCTGCAATCGAACAGATCACAATCTCGTAATGACTCCTCTTCCCAAAGATCTTCGTTAGGGTACAATCAATGTGCTTATTGTAGACAGGAGGGACATATCAAATTCAATTGTCCTGTTCTAAACGAACGTAATAGTGGTAATTCGTCTAGAGGAGGTCGTGGTGGTTCACAGCAGTCATCACGTGGTAGAGGTCGTGGTGCTCAGAATGATCGCTCAGATAACTCATTAAATTCCGATAATTGTTTTGATCAATGTGGATCATCGCAAGGACGATCTGCGCAGTACAATGTGGACGATTATTACGTCGATCAGGGAACTGACGACAGTAATTACTAGGACAGCCGAAGACAAGGAGAGGGAGTAGTATCAGTTCCGGTTGATCAGAGAGGGCCTTACGTCGCAGTTGCTACATTGGGCGTCGTTGAGCCTTTTCTGTTGGACACTGGTGCAGCGAAAAGTTCCATGAAGCATTCGAAACTCCCTGGCGCACCTTTGTCTGGCTTAACAAATGTTTCTGTTGGATTTTCTGGCGCCCCTGTTAGCAATCCAGTTTCGCGCCCTTTGCCCCTTACAATTGGGCCTCGTGAGCTAGAAGCTCCGCTGATTTTAACCACGGGTTGTGGCGAAAATCTTTTGGGCCTGGATCTGCTTAAACGTTTGTATGCAACTTTGTATTGTTCTCCGGCGGGTGTAAAGCTTACGCTGGGAGAGAGGGTTGTCGCTCCCATGTATTTGTCTCTCGGTAAGCTTCCACCGGAATTGAGTTCTCTTCCTGCGTCTGTGTGGGCAGCAGGTCCCAATGATGTGGGCCTGCTTGATATCTCACCTTATGTTGTTCAGTTGAAATCTAATGTACGATTGCCACGTATTCCCCAGTATCGTATCTCTCTTGATGGTGAACGAGCATTGTTAGCGATCATCTATGATTTGATCGAGAAAGACGTTATTGAGGAAACACGGGGAAACATGTGCAACAGCCCTGTACTGCCCATTCTAAAACATACTGATCCTTCAAAACCACCTGTTTATCGTTTTGTTATCGATTTACGGGAGGTGAATAAAATTGTGATTCCTCAGTTCCCCGTTGTGCCTGACATCACGGCGCTACTGACTCTGATTCCAGCTTCCGCATCTTGGTTTTCAGTGATCGATCTGAAGAATGCGTTCTTCAGTATTCCGATTGCTGAGGAAAGCAGAGACCTTTTCGGTTTCTCTCTTGGTGGTCGTAGCTTCCGGTTTAAACGCGCTCCTCAGGGCTACTGTGAAAGTCCATCGATTTACAGTCAAGCCTTGAAGGGTCAGTTGGATGCGTTTAGGTTGCCGGCTGGTGCGGCCTTAATCCAATATGTCGATGACCTATTGGTGGCTGCAGATACTCAGGACATTTGCAAAATTGCTACGGTATCGCTGCTGCAACATCCCGGCGAGTTAAATCACAAGGTGTCACCTTCTAAACTCCAATATTGTTGTCAAGAAGTAACCTATCTAGGCCACTTATTGTCAAAGGAGGGAAGGCGGTTGACCCCAGAGAGAATTGCAGCAATTGCGCGAATGGCTGTGCCAACAACCCAAAGAGATGTGCGTGCCTTTTTAGGTATTACATCATACTGCAGGCAATGGATTCCTAATTTTTCATTGCTGGCGAAACCATTAGTGGCTCTTACGTGCAAGGATGTTTCGACTCCTTTACCATGGACAGAAGAATGTCAGAAAAGTTTTTCTGAATTACGTGATTCACTGTGTTCGGCTCCTGTGTTAGGTACTCCTGACTATAGTAAGCCGTTTACATTATATGTTCACGAGAGAGAAGGTTGTGCTTTGAGTGTCTCGAGCATTTCAAACAATGTTTCAAAGCGCACTGGGTTTCCACCCCATTCGAGAACCACGTTCCCCCTACTCTGGTCCTACCTCGTACCAAAAACCTTTGTCTATAGCAATAGAGGATTTAGATAGCGATATCTATGATCCCTCGCTTATTCCTGAAGAAGAGGTACAAGCCTATAGGGTCCTAAGTAGAGGCGAATATAGTGTGTTCACTAGTGAAAAACAGCTTAAAAGCTCGCCTCCGATATGGGTCGTACCCCACATTGGTAATTTTTGTCTAATAGGTCGCGGTCGAAGATCGAAAGCCCGACTTGGAGAGAGTGCTTGCACTGAAAATTACATTCTGCCGATGGTCTCGTCCCCTGTGTTCCTGGCTGCCAAGGGTACATACTTTATCTGTCATGATCGTGCGTATGCATGGCTGCCCTCTGACTTCATGGGCTCATGTTTTATCGCAAACTTGTTGCCTCCGACGTTTACTGTAGATGCAGATTATCACAAGACTAGAGTTGTGAGAGGCGTAATTTGCGAAGAGGATACTGCCGGTCAAGAGGCAGGAGACTTTTTCAAAGGTTTCCTCCCGTTTTGGGGACCTATGGTTAATAGTAGGAACCTGAGACAGTTGACTCGAGTGGTAGAATCGACAGCTAATATTACTGCCAGTGCCCTTGGTAATATCACCACAGAACTTCAGGCGGATAGACTTATGACGTTACAAAACCGTATGGTTTTAGACGTGATCTTAGCAGATCGAGGTGGGGTATGTAAGGTGATCCATTCGAGCTGCTGTATTTTTATTCCAGATAACGCTCCGACTGTCTATCAAGCCATCTCGAAGTTGCATAAAATCTCCGAATCCATACACGTGGATGTAGGGGATTGGACGCTACTTGGATGGTTTTGGGGCCTAATGTCGACTTGGGGTTGGAAGATTCTGATGATCATCGGAGTTGTTGTGGCGTTCCTGTTCACGTGTTGCCTTTGTGTGCAGTGCGGTCCTGCCTTATGTGGCCTCTGTGCTACAACGTGTATGAGACAGCCACCTGTTACCAAGGGGACTCGGTTGGACCGAGCTATGCTACAGCAACATCTCGATGGTCTGATGAATATCGAATATGATTCCGACTAGTGCTTGCCTACATGAGGGCAAAAGGAGCGTCTGAGGTTCCGTGACAATTTTAAGTGATGTTTTCGACTCGCACGAATATGGTCGAGTCTGATATCTACAAACCGCAAATGGCGAGTTCAGTAAGTGTGCGCAGTTTCGTTGTGCTAACTTAAACCGTTCGTTTGTTATGTGGGTTTTTCATCTGTACCCACGGGTTCCATCGTAGACACGGCAACCATTTTGTCTCTTGCCCTCAAGTAGCCAGCGAACAGACGCTGTCCGCTTTGCGACCCTGGGACTCCCAAGATATTTTCGTAAGGCATATGTTCTTTGTAAGTGTCTTTATGATGAGGGGGATGATACTGTAAGGCAGATGGCCCCGCTCGAGGCTCATCTTGCCGTGCTGGTTTATTGTCTCAGCCGTGCATCTCATTAGGCACGTCCCTTTGATGCCTGTATCTCGTGTTTCCCGATACCTCCCCTTTTTTACACCCTTTCTGATCTACCCACTGTCTCCATCTTCCTCTGCACCTGTTTTTGTTCCTATTTCGATCTGTTTTACTGCCGGTTGGAATGCACTAATGTTGGGAAGATGGGTTTTTACAGTTGGGAACCGCCAAATGTTTCCGCACTTATGTTCCGGACCTTGTGTGTATCAAAGTGACCAAAGCGACCCCTCTGGGGGATAATTGTGGGAACCGGGTTGTAAACCTTTGTATATCATGTTGTCCTATGGGTGTATTCTGTATAAAAGGAGCGATCCACAGAACCAATTTGAAGCAGTCTCCCCGAACTACACTTGTTGTACTTCCTGTGACTTCTGTGTTTCCCTGCAGTAAATAAACCTTGAATCTTTGACGCCGAAGGAAGTGTCCCGTGTCTCTGTCATTTGTACGCCGGAACAGGTAACCCACGAAGGTTTCAGGTGTTGTCCCCTGGCACCGCTGGGTGGTAATAAAACCCAGTCCTTCAGTTCTGGTCAAACATGCCTTTATCTCTCCAAGCTACCAGGAGCTTATGGAAGTTATTAACACATTTATCATAATCTATTTTCCTGATCTGTAAATAGCATTGTTATCTTTGAGTTGTCTTAAAGCCTCATTATAATATTGTTCCTTCTTGAGTAGAACAATATTTACCCCTTTGTCGGAAGGTTTGATAACCAGGGAATTGTCCTGTTTGAGGTCTTGTATCGCCTTCCATTGTTTTGCCAGAATGTTGCACTCCCTCTTATCTTCTATTTGGGTATTTAAAGCCAGATGTAGGTAAGTTCGAAATACCGAGTCCTTAATAGAGATTTTTACTGAATCGCTATTAAGGACTAGGTATTTCCGATGTAGGTAAAAAAATCGGTAAAAAATACAGATTCAGTAATAATCGCTAAAAATTAGCGATTTCCTACAAATCGGTAAGCAAAATTACAGATTCTCCATTACCGAATCGGTATTACCAATTTGCAATACTGATTCGCTAATTAATGAATCAGTAATTTAAAAAATGTGTAATTGTCGAATCAGCCAATCCTGTGTTTCCACATGGCCTCACATCCACCTGGAAGTGGCCACATCCATGCAGGTGCACTGAATCTGTAGCTGTTGGAGAGATAGGGAGCAGGAGCAAGTGCAGAGGAGCTGCACAGCCACCACTCAGCTAACACAGAGGAAGTGAACCTTGGCCTCACAGGAGAAGGGGAAAGATGCTGCCGGAAGGAAAAGAAAGCACATGTGCAGTGAGGGGGAGTTGGAGGTCCTCATGGAGGAAGTAGTCAAAGACCACGACCAGCCGTTTGGCAAGAGATCACTGAATGTCCCTGAGTCCCAGAAAAGAAGCATTTGGCTGGCAATCCGGGAAAAGATTAACGCTATTGGCGTCCCACATCTGTAACAACCGGATTTTCGGACCAGATAGAATCAGCTCAACAAGACACCATCAATCCAGCCGAAACGTAACCACCTCCCTCCTCAGGACCTACTTAGCAAAGGCACCTGGGTACCTACCTGAGGATGGGGAATTAGCAATATACAAGCTCATATCATCAAAAACACCACTAAATCTATAGGATTACTAGGAATACTCACTGATTACTAAGGACTTCCATGCTCTACACCACACTCATACCTTATAGTCTTGCAGCAACTCAGACCCAGACTATGCTACCCTCCTACTCATAGTGAAGGGGGCAGTTCCGATTACTTACCATTACACACTGATCACAATCAGTGCTCACGCAAGCCACAATCCGGTGGGTATAGGCACTGTATCCCCCCAGTGCTCTCACTATTTCATACATACACAAGCCACAATCCTGTGGGTATACACATTGACCCCAGCAATGATCTCATTAACGCCACTTTTCCTAGCGGCGATCTCATTACACACTGATCACAATCAGTGCTCACGCAAGCCACAATCCTGTGGGTATACACATTTGACCACAGTCAATGCTCTCATTAACGCCACTTTCCCTAGCAGCAATCTCATTACACACTGATCACCATCAGTGCTCACGCAAGCCACAATCTTGTGGGTATACACATTGATCACAATCAATGCTCTCATTAATGCCGCTACACAACGACGATCACTGTCCTATGAATACCTTCAGCTCTCTCTCTCTCTGTTGGGAAGTTTCTCTATATATCTAATATCTACTGGGAATGTCTCATAAACAATTGTTATATTTTATGTGGTACACAAGAATGGCCAAATTACAATATGCAAAGGTTATTTCCTAATTTAAGTGCTCCTCTACTCCCTTGCTCAGTTACCATTTACCTGGACGGGAGATGCATCCGTTCACATAACAGCATCTGACTAGAAGAAAGGTTAACTTTATTATGAATAATAACACTTGCACAGATGTTCACTAAGAACTGGGGTTCCTTTATTATTATAACATCACAATAACTAGCAATCTAGACATAGCCTGAAAAGTAAAGGGAAATAGACACATCCAAGGAATAAAGCTTTATTACTAACACATCTACATATAGCTGACAGGAACTGTAGATAGCTAAAAAGGGAAATGGCTTATAACAGACTGCACACCGCTGAAAGAAAAAGGATTAATCAGTATAACAATACAGTAGGGAATCTAGCCTAGGAAATAAAAGACAAGATTAATGATTAAGTGTAAAGCAAACTAGTTTAGAATACCTTACCCTATAAGAAAGGAATGTTTCTCTCTCTCTGGTGGAATCAGGGCTCTCTCTCTCCCTCTGTCCCCACGGCTTCACTCCACTGGCTCAACTGCTCCAGCTGGCAGCTCCAACTCTTCAATCTGACTGGCAACTGCTTCAATACATTCTGATAAACTGGCAGCTCCAGCTGACAGTTCCAACTTCATTCCAAGATTCATCTGACTGCTCTCTCCAGCTCCAGCAACCATCTGAACTCTACCATTCCAAAAACCGACTGAACTGAACTGTTCCAAAAACCAACTGACTACTCCGCCTCTTCTGCACTTCGCTAATATGGAATGCTCTCTCCTCATGGAAATTTCCAACAGAAACGACCTCCCACCAAATTCCTGTGCCAGCTCCAAGGCTCTCCGCGCAAACGCAGTGGCCATCTGCATGTTACGTCAGGGCCCAAGAGACAAACACATTCTTTTCGATAAGAACCGGTCTCCGCTG
The DNA here is from genome assembly GCF_964263255.1 of Lissotriton vulgaris. NCBI lineage: Eukaryota > Metazoa > Chordata > Amphibia > Caudata > Salamandridae > Lissotriton > Lissotriton vulgaris. The sequence goes on from NC_141685.1 coordinate 1,479,722,559, forward strand.
GTTTTCCCCTAGCATACAACAGGCTTAACTATAAGCATCACCTTTACCCTGCAAGCTCCTCAGTCAGCAGAGGCAGAAAGCAAAATGGAGTCTCTCTGGTTCTGGGCCTTGTAGGCCCGAAAAGGATGAAATAGACACTTAACTCTATACACAAACCCTACCAATAGATAATATAAAGTCAGAACTACAGGATCCACCCTCTACTATAGGTAGGATGATGAAAGAACACATAATTATGTCAAAGCCAATAGGCAATAGATGGATTAGAGTCAAAAATAAGGGATCTATCATCATATAAAGCGGCTATCCTCTAGCTTATGCTTCTAGGTCTGGAAAAAGGCCTGAAACGGACCAAAACAAGCTAAGAATAGGGATCTAGGATGGTAGCAAGCTTAAAGTCACCATCACTCAGAAATAGAGCCAAAAACCCGGTCAGCACATTGCACCCTTGACTTTAAATTGCTAACATCTGTAAACAACAACAAACAAATAAACAAACATCAACATAATCTATCACCAAATTCAAAAACAAAAAGAATCCCTAAAATGAATGACAACTAAGGAAAATACCACCTAAAACTTGATGTAGGGAATATAAATCTAGCAACCAATTGAAAACTAATCAAAGCACCCTTGATCTGAATGTTGAAATGTAACTAAGATTGATCTGATAACAACAGAAACTAACCAAAGCACCCTTAAATTAAATGTGCCTCAACTTCTAGTGATAACTCATGAAATCTATTGATGTGGGGACATGTTTGTGAAATAAAAACAACAAAGGGCCTAAATGAGGCCTAACTACTTCGGTCAACTTAAGAAAGGATTTGGTCAAATCTGACAAATAAACATAACAAAGGGTCCTCAAAGTCTGGGCAACTATTACTAATAGATCTAGGGCATAACCTGACTAAAAGACACACCTCCCAGGATAACTTAAAGTCTAAGGTGACCACCCTTGGAACTAATCCCACTGTTCTAATTAAGAGTTCATGGATCAAAGTGGAAGTGTAATAATAGGGAAACAAGGACAACCCCATCTCTATGAAATAGCTGGTGTAGCACTATGCATATCAAGCAAGAAAATCAAAGAAAGTTATCTAAATGTGGTGCATATACTCTTCTAAAAGATAATCCAGACATAAATAGTCTGTCCAGAAATCCCTATAGCTAAAATAGCTAAATCATAGACTTAAACTTGGAAAAATTGAATATTAGGAGACCATGCCAAAGGCAATAGTCAAAGGTCATAAGTCATCTAACGTAGGAAACAGTTTGCACCTAATCCCTCTGTATCAATCTGTGGAACACATGTGTGCACCATCATTCAGAACACTGCTTTCCCATCATTGGCAAGACTGTTTTACAGAAAACAGGAAAACTATAAAATAAGTGAGAGATAGACAAGTGCAAAGTTAATCTGTATCAATAATGAAATAGCGTAGCATACTAAAATCAAAATATCATGTATCACAGGGCATCAGATTATTAAAGCAGCTCACTAATTATATACTGCACCCTATGACTTTCAAACAATATCATTTGCATATATCAAAAGGAATCATTGAACCAAAGGCCAAATCATTAATGTGGCACTGCATCTTTTAAACTGGAAAATCAAAACCATGAACAGGACTGGAAAATTTAGCATTGGGGCCTGTTTGTGGTCATTGCAAAAGTGGCATAATGTCCATCTGAAATAGAAACATTGGAAAAATGCAAGAATGCAGGCCAAGGAATTACATTGTAGACTCCTTTTGTGAGAAATAGTATCATAACCAAATAAAAATGGGTTCTTTTAGATCATCACTTGCAAAAGTCAATTAATAATTTTTTTTCAAAAATAGAACTATTGGCTTTGTCAAAAATATTTTTTCTCAGGAAATCCAGATATGTTATATAGAGTTTTAACCTGACTGCTGAGGCAGCCAACTACAGATTGTAATACTAATTTTAAAAGTTCAGTCAATGTATTTAAGTGAAAGGTTCTCTTCTATAGGAATCCATCATTGGTTTCTTCTTAGAAAAACAGTTCATTTGTGTAGGCCATGACCTTCCATCTTCATCTGTATCCTTTGCCAAGGATGCACGCGCTCCAATCTGGTGTCAATCCTCAGCTCCAGGCACGTCAGCTTCCGGTCTGGGTCCAGGCTTGGGGGTTTTTGGGGAAGGGGCACTCACTCCGAAAATAAGACAAACACATCACTCCAAAATATGAAAATACAACACTCATACAGGGCCCCCACATATCAGTCATCTGAAACGAAAAACAAGCATCATCAATCTTGCAAAAACAAATTTTCCATTCAAAAGCACCCCACTTGCTTTTCATCTCAGTAAGAAACCCTATATTTCATAAAAAGACTCTTCTAAATCCAAGGAATGATTTAAACATTCCACCTATACCATATTCTCTAAATTTGTTTGGGCAAAATCTAATTTTTTCTTACACACCCAGAAGGGCTGGGCAACTAGCCTGACCATTCTCTCACTCCTTTGAGAAGCAGCCCTCCCCTCCAGAAAGATGTCTGCGGCTCAGAGTTTTGAATCAGCTCCAACCATAACAAGCAGGAGACGGGCTACACTGCACCTCCCTTCGATGAGGTCACTTTCAAAAAACGAAGCTGTTGCCAAGTTTTCTCTCTGCACTGCCTTCCCCTCATCGTGATGTCACCCGCGGGGCACCTCCACCCTTTCAAAACTCTGTGCGCGGAGAGCTCCTGAACATTTGCCAAAAATAACAAGGCAAGGGCAGGTCTGCCTCGGACGCTCCAAAAAGGGCCCATCCTTCCAAAACGCTCCTGAGAACCAGGCTGAGCTATCATATCAGCCAAGGTCAAAAAGCAAATTCCTTCTAACTACAAACATACCCATTCTCAGGCTTCAGAGAACCCCTGCATTTAATTTGAAACACTGCACAATTATTTCTAACTAATTTAAGCAAATTAGACATGGTGAAAAGCATCCTGAAAACATGAATTAATAAAGACATTTTTGCAATCTAGACACATGCTAGCATTCTCAAGTAAGAAGCAAAATATTTCTGCATCCTCATGAAAAACTAATCTAAGACAAACTATATACCATAATGTACTGTTACTGGCTGAAAAGCAAAACATTAAGCAGCATTAAAAACAAATGCATTGGTAACGACATGCAGCAACATAAAAAATTACATGACACTTGTTAGAATAACATTTGGGACACCATCAATTCAAACAAAGGGAAAAAAAAGTTATACATGTAATTTTGCACAGCATAACCAGGAATTCATAAATTTGTGCGCAAGCTTTTCTGTTCAAATAAATAAAAGGGTCAGATTTATTTTTGCAGATAGCCTTTTTTCCTAACAGAGTGGGAACATTTTATCATATTTATCTCTCTCACGCTGTTCTGCTTCATATCAGCGCAAAATACAGAATCATTCGCATTTGAACGTTAAACAAAAGGGGCAGCTTGCTTTAGGGAAATAATCAGGTATATATTCTACATTTGCAAAATACACTACAGAGCATTTTTTGTAAAAGCACACGGTTGCATTTCACTTTTTTCAAGCACATTCTATGTTGGGTCTGTTTTATTCCCACAACCGTTGATCACTAATTTTAAAACACTGGTTTGTTTATCTCTCTGCACCGTCCATGCTCAGCTGAAAACCCTCTCCTAATGCTCATTTTAAAACACCCCCTCGCAGTCTGACTGGTTAATTTATAACACTCTGACCTCTGGATCAGACACATTTAATCATGTGTTCAAAGGCAAACCTACACAGACTCGTGGACGCATATCAAACAGTATGTTTAATGAACACTGCTCTCTCCATGCAAGATGTTACCTTTCCGTTAGCTACCTGTCAAAGTACATAGGCGAATCCAAACATTCACTGACTTTTAGTGTCAGCTCATGTAACCATGTATGTTAAACAGCATATTAAAATAAACACTGCCGTCTCAATCCAAGATATAAACCCTTTGGCAGCTCAAACACAATCGTTCCCCAATAGCTGCAGACACATGGGGAATTCAAAACTTATCTCTCCACGTTTTCACATAACACAGTTTCTAAATATTTTGTCTAATCACTTGAAAGAGATCCAGCTCTCTCCTGCCTAACGTAATGATAACATGCTATGTACAAGCCATATTCACAAGGCGCTATTCACAAGGAACTCAATGATAACATGCTATTTACAAGCCATATTCACAAGGCGCTACAAGCCGTATTCACAAGGCGCTATTCACAAGGAACTCAATGATAACATGCTATTTACAAGCCATATTTACAAGGCACTATTCACAAGGAACTCAACAAGTCATATTACACTGAATACATGTCACATTTCACAGCATAAGCAAATGCAGCAAGCCATTTAATAGGCAATTTACAAGCCTTTTTCATATACATATTTACAACTGCACCATCACCAAGATGTAATTGGCTCCATCACGTACTGTAACCCTTCAAGCCTGTCAGTTTTAGAATAGAATAGAAGCCATTTGTAGAGCGCCTGGTTACTCAAAACAGAGTGTCCCCGCGCTGAAAACTGCAAAGGAACCTGGAGGAGTGAATGCAGGGGAAAAAGAACAGGGCCAGGGGGGAGAGAGGGGGATCAGATGCGGGGGAAGAGGAGAGTTTTCAGTTTTCCTCAAGAATCTTGTTTCAGAAGGTTCCATCCGCATCTCGATGGGGAGTTCGTTCCAACCTTTGGCAGCCAGGTATCTGAACAAGGAGCCGCCCATCTTGGCTCTGGTTATTTTAGGAATTTTAAACATCATCGTACCCGAAGATCTAAGATTCCGAGTAGGGCGATGTATTGTAAGTAGACTGTGCAGATAGTATGGGCCAGTTCCATGGGCGATGCGGTGGGCGAAGCACAGGGCCTTGAATTTAATTCGCTCCTTGATGGGGAGCCAATGGAGTCTAGTTAAGGCCATTTTCCCTGAGGCTCTACGAGGTAGCTTAAGCACAAGGCGCGCAGCGGCGTTTTGTGCACCTTGGAGCTGGTGTATGCTCTTCTTGCTCAGACCCAATAACAAGGCGTTCCCATAGTCCAGATGGGGGGTGACTAGGGCATGCACAATTGTCTTTCTTGAGTCCAAGGGAAGAAGATCAAGGCCCTTCCGAAGAACCCTCACTATGCCAAAGCATCTTGCTGTGACTTTGTTCACATGAGATTTGTATGACAGGTTGGAATCCAACGTTATGCCCAAGTTCCGCACCGAAGCCACAGGGCAAGGTAGACTGCCTAGTTCCGTTGGCCACCACATGTGGGACCACGCGGAGGAAAATTTTCCCACCACCATCAGCTCAGTTTTGTCGCCATTGAGGCGGTGGCAGTTGTTGTTCATCCAAGCTGCCACGGAAGAGAGGCAGTTGGAGAAATTGGTGGCATCCTCCCTGTGGTCGGGTGTGAGTTTGAACATCAGCTGGGTGTCATCAGCGTAGCTAACAATGCCCACCCCATAAGTCTCTACTATGCTCCATATAGATATTAAATAGGGTAGGGCTCAAACTTGAGCCCTGAGGGACCCCGTGGCTCGCATTTCTCAGAGAAGACTTGAAGGGGGGGCAGTGTAGCTGAAAGTTTCTGTTGGCCAGAAAAGACTCCAACCACGCAAGGGCTGGCCCCTTAACTCCCATTCCAGACAGCCGAGACAGCAGCGTTGAGTGCAGCGCGGTATCAAAGGCTGCACTTAGATCTAATAATATCAACGCTGCTGTCTCTCCTTCATCCGCTATGCGCCTAAGACTCTCTGTGGAGAAGAGTAGGGCAGACTCAGTAGAGTATCCGGCTCTAAACCCAGATTGAGTAGGGTGTAAGAGCAAGCGATCTTTAAGATAGCTCATGAGCTGTATATTCACTACTTTCTCCACAATCTTGGCACAGAAAGGGAGGAGGGATATGGGGCGAAGATTCTGGAGTTGGGAGATGTGAATGTTAGCCTTTTTTTTAAGGGGATAACTTGGGCGATTTTCCAGGTATCTAATACCTTACATTCCTCGAAGGACAGGGATACAATTTGGTGGATGTAGTTGATGACCGTAGACTCCATTGCTCCTCTGCAGCGAGTCGGTGGGCATACGTCACTCGGGGAACCAGATTGTATGCTGTTAACAATGCTGAGTAGTTCTTGTTTCTCCGGGGTGATAAAACACGTAAGATCACAGGTCCTCGTGTTGCAATTGTTAACTTCTGTCGATTCGCTAGATCTAGACTCCTCTTTTGTAAAGGTGGCATGGATTTTGTCAATCTTGTTGACAAAAAAATCAGCAATGGAGTCACATATCTCCTTCGAATATGTATCCTGAGCTTCCAGTCTAGTAGGAATGGTAAGTTCTCTATAGATTGAGAATAATTCTTTAGTAGGATTATCCGCTGAGGCAATTCTATTTTTGAGGTGGCAGCTTTTTTCCAATCTCACTAATTTATGGTATTTGTGAAGTTCAGTCTTATAAAGTGTTTTGTCTTCAGGATTATAGCGCTTTCTCCAATTGCGCTCTAGCGTTTTACATCTGGCTTTGGCTAGTTTTAATTTTTCAGAGAACCATGGCGCGGTTTTTGACTGCCTGACAGGAAGCTTAGATGTCCAGGGGGCTATCTTATCTAAGGCATTGGACAGCCAGTTTTCATAGTTTTCATAGGCCTCTTGGAGGGAATTGCTACGCAGGGGAGGGTTTTCTAGGAGAGCAAGTCTAAAGGTTTCATGATCAAATTTCTTCCAGTTTCTATGTTTAAGAAAAGGGGGTTTAAGGGTATTGTTATTTATGAGAGTATTATGTATTAGAAATGGAATAACAAAGTGATCGGACCAGATGATTTTTACCGGAGGAAAGGTAGTGATGCCTTCCCCGTTGGCGAAGATGGGGTCTAGGAGATGGCCATGTTGGTGGGATGGAGCAGTCGATTGAAGGCTCAGTCCCAACGATGCCAATACCGTGGCCATCTCTTGAGCATCTTGGCCCTCCCTATCCTCAAAATGAAGATTTAAGTCCCCTAGGATTATGAACTTTTAATTGCATAGAGATGGTTGCGTTATATACTCAAAAAGATTGTTTTCGAATTGTCCAGCTGCTCCAGGAGGGCGATATATTAACAGGCCGTTAATGATGTCTCTCGGTCCATAGTTGATGGTGAATTGGCCACTTTCACTGTGCGATATATTTGCTTTAGTAAGAGTGCATTGTAACTCAGTTTTATGAATTATGGCTATCCCTCCCCCTCTTTGTTTGTATCTGTCTAGATGCAGTAGGCAGTAGCCAGGGGAGATGGCTTCTAGCGCATCTGGGGCAGACTCATCATCCAACCATGTCTCAGTTAAAAATAAGACATTGAGATTGTTATCCGTTATTAGGTCATATATTTCCAATGTATGTTTTTTCATTGATCTACAATTGAGTAGTATCATATTTGGTTTTGCTGAGAACAGAGTCTTACTTTTGGGTGCTGAGAAAGTGTAGTTACAGTATTCACATGAAATAGGTAGACTATCAGCTGGATAGTGATGATCACCGCCCTTATTCGTTTCTGGACATAGAGCGAGAAGCTCCTTTTTCGAATAATGTACACGGTGTCTTACCGGGTCAGGAGCAGTAGATGGTGTTAATGGGCTAAGAGGAGTCGCCCCGCGCCCCGGTCTGTCGCGGACGGGCGCAGACGGGCTGGACTCTGGCTTGACTCCGGCGCGATGACGGCGCGCCCGCTGAACGCGTCCGCTGCGCGGAGTCATAGCCGTTTATTTTTATAGTCTTTCCTCTCGCCCCAAGGGAGGAAGCCCTGCCCAAGATGGCTTCCGCACTAGCTCTGCCCTAACCCCAGGTCAAACAGCCCCAAGATCGTCCGGACCCTCTGAGGGAGGTAGCGCTGGGTGTGGTGAGTAAAGAGATGATCAGGATTACTTTTGCAATTTTAAAAAGATGTCTTGACCCAAAATCGGAAAAGACAATCAGTGTTGCGTTAAATCCGCGGGCTAAGTGCAGGGGGGGAAAAGGACACAGGGGGTAGTGCAATCAAAGTAAAAAAGTTTTAAAACAGCTCTTAAAAGAAGAGTAGAAGAAATGTAACTGCCCGGCTCAAGCCTCAGGCACCGAATGCAGGAATCTCGCGACTAGAGTCCCTTTACTATTTTTATAGTCTTTCCGCTCGCCCCAAGGGAGGAAGCCCTGCCCAAGATGGCTGCCGCACTAGCTCTGCCCTAACCCCAGGTCGAACAGCCCCAAGATCGGCCGGACCCTCTGAGGGAGGTAGCGCTGCGTGTGGTGAGTAAAGATATGATCAGGATTACTTTTGCAATTTTAAAAAGATGTCTTGACCCAAAATCGGAAAAGACAATCAGCTTTGCGTTAAATCCGCGCGCTAAGTGTAGGGGGGGAAAGGACACAGGGGGTAGTGCAATCAAAGTAAAAAAGTTTTAAAACAGCTCTTAAAAGAAGAGTAGAAGAAATGTAACTGCCCGGCTCAAGCCTCAGGCACCAAATGCAGGAATCTCGCGACTAGAGTCCCTTTACTATTTTTATAGTCTTTCCTCTCGCCCCAAGGGAGGAAGCCCTGCCCAAGATGGCTGCCGCACTAGCTCTGACCTAACCCCAGGTCGAACAGCCCCAAGATCGGCCGGACCCTCTGAGGGAGGTAGCGCTGGGTGTGGTGAGTAAAGAGATGATCAGGATTACTTTTGCAATTTTAAAAAAATGTCTTGACCCAAAGTCGGAAAAGACAATCAGCGTCGCGTTAAATCCAGTAAAAAAGTTTTAAAACAGCTCTTAAAAGAAGAGTAGAAGAAATGTAACTGCCCGGCTCAAGCCTCAGGCACCGAATGCAGGAATCCCGCGACTAGAGTCCCTTTACTATTTTTATAGTCTTTCCTCTCGCCCCAAGGGAGGAAGCCCTGCCCAAGATGGCTGCCGCACTAGCTCTGCCCTAACCCCAGGACAAACAGCCCCAAGATCGGCCGGACCCTCTGAGGGAGGTAGCGCTGGGTGTGGTGAGTAAAGAGATGATCAGGATTACTTTTGCAATTTTAAAAAGATGTCTTGACCCAAAATCGGAAAAGACAATCAGTGTCGCGTTAAATCCGCGCGCTAAGTGCAGGGGGGGAAAGGACACAGGGGGTAGTGCAATCAAAGTAAAAAAGTTTTAAAACAGCTCTTAAAAGAAGAGTAGAAGAAATGTAACTGCCCGGCTCAAGCCTCAGGCACCGAATGCAGGAAGTTCAAACACCAAGATGAAAAGCATTTCTTCTACACTGCATTAGTCAGATGCCATGGTGTACTGCAATCTCCTTACACTCCAACTGTTCAAGCCCATAGGTCAGGGACCACACCTCACCATGCAATTCACAGACTGTTCCCAGATGTCAAATATTAAGGGTTTTAAGTCCATATACATGTCAGGAGCAACGCCCCCAGCACTTTATTCGAAACTGATTCGTGACGCCAGATGTAACGACCGGATTTTCGGACCAGATAGAATCAGCTCACCAAGACACCATCAATCCAGCCGAAACATAACCACCTCTCTCCTCTGGACCTACTTAGCAAAGGCACCTGGGTACCTACCTGAGGATGGGGAATTAGCAATATACAAGCTCATATCATCAAAAACACCACTAAATCTATAGGATTACTAGGAATAGTCACTGATTACTAAGGACTTCCATGCTCTACACCACACTCATACCTTATAGTCTCGCGGCAACTCAGACCCAGACTATGCTACCCTCCTAGTCATAGTGAAGGGGGCAGTTCCGATTACTTACCATTACACACTGATCACAATCAGTGCTCACGCAATCCACAATCCGGTGGGTATAGGCACTGTATCCCCCCAGTGCTCTCACTATTTCATACATACACAAGCCACAATCCTGTGGGTATACACATTGACCCCAGCAATGCTCTCATTAACGCCACTTTCCCTAGCGGCGATCTCATTACACACTGATCACAATCAGTGCTCACGCAAGCCACAATCCTGTGGGTATACACATTGACCACAGTCAATGCTCTCATTAACGCCACTTTCCCTAGCGGCGATCTCATTACACACTGATCACAATCAGTGCTCACGCAAGCCACAATCTTGTGGGTATACACATTGATCACAATCAATGCTCGCATTAACGCCGCTACACAACGACGATCACTGTCCTATGAATACCTTCAGCTCTCTCTCTCTGTTGGGAAGTTTCTCTATATATCTAATATCTACTGGGAATGTCTCGTATACAATTGTTATATTTTATGTGGTACACAAGAATGGGCAAATTACAATGTGCAAAGGTTATTTCCTAATTTAAGTGCTCCTCTACTCCCTTGCTCAATTACCATTTACCCGGACGGGAGATGCATCCGTTCACATAACAGCATCTGACTAGAAGAAATGTTAACTTTATTATGAATAATAACACTTGCACAGATGTTCACTAAGAACTGGGGTTCCTTTATTATTATAACATCACAATAACTAGCAATCTAGACATAGCCTGAAAAGTAAAGGGAAATAGACACATCCAAGGAATAAAGCTTTTTTACTAACACATCTACATATAGCTGACAGGAACTGTAGATAGCTAAAAAGGGAAATGGATTATAACAGACTGCACACCGCTGAAAGAAAAAGGAATAATCAGTATAACAATACAGTAGAGAATCTAGCCTAGGAAATAAAAGACAAGATTAATGATTAAGTGTAAAGCAAACTAGTTTAGAATACCTCACCCTATAAGAAAGGAATGTTTCTCTCTCTCTCTGGTGGAATCAGGGCTCTCTCTCTCCCTCTGTCCCCACGGCTTCACTCCACTGGCTCAACTGCTCCAGCTGGCAGCTCCAACTCTTCCATCTGACTGGCAACTGCTTCAATACATTCTGATAAACTGGCAGCTCCAGTTGACAGTTCCAACTTCATTACAAGATTCATCTGACTGCTCTCTCCAGCTCCAGCAACCATCTGAACTCTACCATTCCAAAAACCGACTGAACTGAACTGTTCCAAAAACCAACTGACTACTCCGCCTCTTCTGCACTTCGCTAATATGGAATGCTCTCTCCTCATGGAAATTTCCAACAGAAACTACCTCCCACCGAATTCCTGTGCCAGCTCCAAGGCTCTCCGCGCAAACGCAGTGGCCATCTGCATGTTACGTCTGGGCCCAAGAGACAAACACATTCTTTTCGATAAGAACCGATCTCCGCTGGTTTTCCCCTAGCACACAACAGGCTTAACTATAAGCATCACCTTTACCCTGCAAGCTCCTCAGTCAGCAGAGGCAGAAAGCAAAATGGAGTCTCTCTGGTTCTGGGCCTTGTAGGCCCGAAAAGGATGAAATAGGCACTTAACTCTATACACAAACCCTACCAATAGATAATATAAAGTCAGAACTACAGGATCCACCCTCTACTATAGGTAGGATGATGAAAGGACACATAATTATGTCAAAGCCAATAGGCAATAGATGGATTAGAGTACAAAATAAGGGATCTATCATCATATAAAGCGGCTTTCCTCTAGTTTATGCTTCTAGGTCTGGAAAAAGGCCTGAAAAGGACCAAAACAAGCTAAGAATAGGGATCTAGGATGGTAGCAAGCTTAAAGTCACCATCACTCAGAAATAGAGCCAAAACCCCGGTCAGTACAACAACGCACAATTGAGGACTTGAAAAAGCGATGGTACAACCTGAGGGCACGTGCGAAGGAGAGGGTGGCTGACTGGCAGAAACAAGCGGGGGAAGCTCCACAGCACCTGAGCCAACTGCTCTAGACCAACTGGTAGAGTCCGCCGTCCAGCCAGAGAGCGTTAGTGGCATCGGGGACGTGGATAGCTCAGCAACAGCATCCAAGAGACAAGGTAAGATGCATGCACAGCATGCTGTCTCCCCTCCCTAACCCCAATCCCCCTGCAAGAATCCCACTCCGGAACATGTTTTGTGTAAGATCAGCAATGCATCCTGGGAAACGTAGTCCCTAACAACTGGTAGCAAATCAGCCAGTCCCCAATAAGCATAGGCATGTCACACACAGCAATAGATGAGATAGCGGAGGACAGACAGCTAGAATGTCATTTTTTAAATTTAATTGCAGACAGATGCTGGCAGAAAAGTGAGTAATAGTGCATTCTGTATCCACAGGCGGACAGCGCCCCGGCTGCAGAAGGGGAGACTGGCAAGGCCTCCAGGGAGGAAAACACTATTGAGGAGGAAGTCATGTCACCTGCAGACAGTACACCAACATCCCCACCACCACCACCACAACGATCAAAGAGGTACACAGTAGCCACACTTCAGGAGATAGATGCCACAGAGGAGGACAGGCAGGAAGCCCAACAAAGCACATCGGGCGATGACACACAGGCATCTGGGGCACAGTCCCCTGTGGAGGCAACCACCACAGGTGCCTGTAGACAGCAACAGAGGGCACAGAGTCCTGACGCTGATGGATCCGGTGTCTTCTCTGGACTTCTCTGGACTGGAGGGGCAGATGTTCAATGTGCAGCGCCTGCAGGGGAAGATAATGAGGTCCATTCAAGCCATGGTGGCTAACAACAGGAAGGTTGATGACATGAAGGAGGCCTTCTTCTGCCTCAACAATACTGGGCAGAGGAATTGAAGGAGGTGTCTGAGGCAGTGAGGCCAGCCGTGTAGCTAGGGGGGGGGGGTTAGGGGGGGGCGGTCCGCCCCAGGCGGCACTGTTTTGGGGCGGCCATGGCCGCGCAACTCTGGTGGCCCTACTGTTGTATTCGACTACTGGATGGCGGCCGCGGGAGTAAAAAGAAGTGTGTCCCGGCGTTGCGCATGTCAGAAATATGACTAAAGGGGAATAGTGTGAGGCAGCAGCCTATCACCCTTAGTCACACTTCTCGCGCGCGCAAAACGTCAGGACGCAGTGACGCAATTCTTTTTACTCCCGCGGCCGCCATCCAATAGCCCTTAAAGGGTGATAGGCCGCCGCCTCACACTGTAACAGACTCAGTATCAGTAATAGTATGGCGTTGATGCGTGTCACCCGCCCTTGAGACTCAGTCTCACAATCCTCATTGGCGCGGCACCATCATGAGAGGCCTGGCTGCCTGGCTGCATCGGGCGCTGCGTACAGTGCAGAGACAGCACACAGAGCCTTCAGCTACAGTCACTGACGCTTCGCAGTGAAATAAGGTACTGTGACTTATTCTCGTATATATTTCATTATTTTTTATTTATGCGTTTTTATATAGCGCGGACTTTACCCGAAGGTGTCAGAGCGCTTCACAATAGGAATAGTAATGATACATGAGGAGAAAATTACAAGTGAACAAATTACAAAAACAAACATTAAATTACATGAGGCCAAAGTGACACTTGTGAGCAAACAAAATACATGAGGTTTGCAAACTGTGCATTACAGGACGAAAAAGTGACATGTGTGCAGCTTACAAGAGAAAACAAAGTACAATTAGAGGTATAATACTGCAATAACTGGCAGACACTCATGCACAAGAACAAACATTACATAGGCAGTGGTGGCACTTGTGCAAGTATCAAAAGCAAACAAAATGTGAGAGGTAGCAAACAGTGTGTTACAAGAGAAAGGTGGCGTGTGCATGCATGTAGGCTTTCCTCATGAATGTATTAAGAGAACAGCGCCCACTTCATACTGGAAGGGGCACTGGCTGCAGCCCCCACGCAGATCTGGTGGGTCTCGTTTTCTGTTTTGATTGCTAGAAGATTCCAGGCGGAAACGGGCAGCTTGATTATTTTTACCGAATTACCCTGGCCTAGGCATGTCAGTTGCACAGTGTAAATCCTAGGGGCCGAAAAACCACAAATATAAGAGAAAAGTGGAATTCCTTATTTGTGCGGAGCCTGGGTAGTGTTCATAATCAGTGCAATGCAGCCGTGATATTTAGTGTAGGGTGACAGTAATAATAATAAAAACAAAGTAGGAACAGACTGGGCTATATGGTCATTGCCTTGTGGCCATTGAAATCAGTTAAGAGTGGGCTGCATCTGCAGTCTTGTTAGGAGTAAGGCCACAGTTCTCTGCCTCTCCCAGACTCAAAACTAAAAGTTGTTGTCCTTGTTGAAAGTCAATGCTGTGGGTTTCAACCCTGATTATTCAAAATATTGGTCCTTCATCAGGCCAGGCTTCCAAACGAGTCTATGGGAAAAATCAAGGCGCATATTTACAAGCCCCTTGCGCCACTTTTGCTTCACTTTTTCCCATGTTAAAAGTGATGCAAAAGATGTGCAAGGGGCTTGTAAATCTACCCCAAGTACCTATGCTTCACAAAGGGGCTTGTAAAAAACTAATGGTGGAAAGGCACACATATCTGTACAACTCAGTAAGTGCAGGCTGTTCAAGAATCAAACAAAAATCTAAAGTGTTTTTTTATTGTTTTATTTGGTAAGATTTGCGGACCAAATATAAGTCTCAATGAAACTTGTACCAAATGCTTTACCTAGTCAGGAAGTGTTTGGTCCCGTTGCACACTTTATTTCAGTGAATTCTTAGAGTTTCTCGTTGCTCAAATCGGTGCAGTTTCTGATATTGATACGTTTCCCTCGTCTTCATTACTTGATTTACTTGCGAGAATTTGTCACTCATAGTAGTTGAAATGTCACTCATAATTACACTGCCACTTTTTTATTTTGAGCAGAATCTCACCCTAAGGTATTTAATCCTTGGGTGCTTTATATTCTTTTTTTTGGATGATACAACATTTTTTAGTTTTTGTGAAATGTCCGAGGTTTTCTCGTTGCTATACAAAAAGACATCTATTTACAAGTACTATGAACAATTATTGCAATACAAAAACATTGAGGTACATTTTTATCAATTAAACAATACATTTATCAAAACATCATCATTATCAAATTTCACGGTTGTACCCTACCAACTAATTCAACCAGGCCTACGTATTAAAGTTTTACTCGAAATTCGAACTGGTCACGCAAAGGCATTAAGCTAAGTATATGTATTTTTTATTCCATTGCATTCATGGAAATATTTTTAAAGCCTTTTGCGGAAAAAGCATTTGTGATTACGACGAATGTGTGGGAAAGCCGACGCGTTTCCAAGCCTGTATCTTATTTATCAGGCTTTTCTTCAGGGCTTTAGGATGGGTACCTGTATGAAGAAAAGCGGGGGACATACTTTAGTGTGGGACCTTCACATGTGTAGTCACTGTTAGGAATTTATAAACAGTTATTGTTACCTACCTATGGTGTATGTGCGAGTCTATTCCGTTTAGTTCAGACTCTTGATTGAAGTTTTTATTTTTGTTCTGCAATACAAAACAATAAAATTGTTTCTTTTTTCTGTCTTGGGAGACATTGCGTCGCAAGTTGTTTTGTAACAGAGAATTTCCTTGCGGTGTAACTTCCATTGTTATTAAGTCTCATTTAAGTTGGTACACGTCTTCTGCTCTGCAACTATTGCGGCTTGTGCTGGGCAGTCACCAATTTCTGTAACATTAAATTGAAGCAGTTTTTTAGCTAAGGGATCTATTTGTTGGTACAAGTCGCCAATAGTTTTTAAGGTTAACTTTCACTTACTTCGGGTTTTCGAAAAGGGCGCGGAGCGCCAGGTTTTCATTTACTGGGGCGCTGCCTTTTTTCAGTGTTTTTCTTTTTTTTTTTTTTAAATTTTTGAAAACCTTTATTGTAATAAAGCACACAGCTATTCAGCCTAACATCCCGGAGGCAAGGCAGCAAATTCTAGAATGGTCATAGTGCCAAGCGATTCATGTCAGAACAATGAAGGTTGTTTTTTTATTTATTTACAAACAGAAATGTGAACAGAAGCGCCCGAGGGCGCGGAAAAGGCAATGGAAGGAAAATTGGCTATGAGTCAGTAGGAGGCGTCAGAGGCTAAAGAAGATTCAGAAAGAACTGAAGTAGGATATAGAGAAAAAAAAGGGGGGGGGAGAGAAGGAAGAACAGGAGAATCAGAACGTAAGTAGCATAGCCGTCGTCAACGTCTACGGTGATAGGCGTTCATCTCGGGGCATCGGTTCAGGTGGCAGACACAAATCCCCTCTTTATGCATTCCAAGCACCCCACACCTTATTCCATGTCTGAGGCCGCCCCCTGGCAGTGTATACAGTCTTTTCACGCAGCATACACCAATCCATGTTGGCCTTCCATTGCACCACCAGGGGGGCCACGTTGGATCCCCATTTCTGCGCTATGTCCCGTTTAGCGACCATGTTGCCCAGTGTAGCCCATCGGGTCTGTGCTGTGTTATAATCATTCGGCTCCCAGACATTGAGGAGGCATCTACGCGCCTCCGCAGCCAACCCCACTCCAGTCACCTCCCTCATCACTCGATGTACCCTCTCCCAGTAAGGGGCAATACCGGGACACTCCCACAATATATGCAGAAAAGTAGCGGGGGCTCCGCAGCCACGACGACAAAGGCCATCCGGCGAGAAGCCCATACGCACAAGCCGGGGGCCGGTGACGTACACCCGGTGAAGGATTTTGAACTGGACTAGCCGCAGACGCGAGGAGATGGCGACCTCCTTAGGGGAGGACACAGCACTCTGCCAGTCCTCGTCGTCCAGTTCCAGCCCATCGGCCACCCACTGCTCTCGCAAGCGCTGGAGGAGGTCGACCTGAACATTAATCAGCTTCTTGTAGGACAGTGAGATGGCGCTATCCGGCATATGCCCGTCCAGTACTCTGTCCTCCAAGGGAGAGCTCTCGGGGATGTCACCCTCCTCCGGTCTGGCGGCAGCTATTGCGTGCTTAAGTTGGGCATACCGGAAGAACTCCGTTCCACTCAGTTGGTATTCAGCCTGCAGTTGCGGGAAAGTCTTAACTTCCCCCCTGACCAGCATGTCCTCAACCCTTGAAATCCCTATGAGGTCCCACTTGTCGAAGCCCTTGGTATGCCAGAGCTTGCCTAAGATGTCGGAATCGAATAAAGGGGTGAATTTCGTCAGTCTGCCCTGCCAACCCTGTATCTTAGTAACCGTCCGCCACGTGTGGACCGCCGCCTTGGTCGGGCCCGTGAGGCTCCGATCAAAGGATCGAGAGTAAAGAGCACGGTAGTAATTCCCACCTTGCAAAAGCCAACGATCCATGGCATAGCCCGGGCTGTCAACCGGACCGTAGAAGCCATGGTTGATAGCGGTAAGTTGGGAGGCCCAGTAGTACCTCCGCACGTCTGGTAACGCAATGCCTCCGTCGTACCATGGCATGGTAAGCTTCTGTACAGCGATACGAGGCTGACCATCCCAAAGCAGGGCACGCTGCAGGCCTTCAACCTCCCTGAAGTAGCGGGCCGGAACAAGGTCCTGAGTATTCTGCAAGGCATACAGGAACCTGGGCAGGGACATCATTTTGAATAATGCCGCCCGACCCAAGAGAGAGAGAGGGAGCTTACGCCAACTCTCCACATCCCTCCGCAGCCGATGGAGCGGGGGGAGTAAGTTTTGGTCGTACCTCGCCTTTGGGTTATTCGAGATGTAAATCCCCAAGTACTTGAAGCCTTGCCCGGCCAGTTGTATGTTGCAACCCCTGGGGAGGCGCGGCGTGTCACCCTTGAGGATGTAAAGGGAGGATTTGGCCCAGTTAATAATCAGGCCGGAATAGCGCCCAAACAACCTGAGTACGTCACACGCCACAATAAGCGATTTGCAAGGGGAGGTGAGGTAGAGCAGGATGTCGTCCGCGTACAGGGAGACCCTGTCCTCAAAGCCCGGGGACCAGGAGATCCCATGCAAGTCAGGGTGCGAGCGTAGCAGGGCCGCGAGGGGCTCCAAAGCCAGCGCAAACAGGAGCGGAGACAAGGGGCAACCCTGTCTGGTGCCGCGTTGGAGCGCAAAGGGAGCAGACATGCGGCCGTTAACCGCAACCGCAGCCAGAGGGCTAGCATAGAGGAGTTGTACCCAGCCCAGGAAACCCAGCCCGAACCCAAGTCTTGTCAGCACCGCCCAAAGATAGTTCCACTCCAGGGAATCAAAGGCCATCGTGGCGTCGAGGGAGGCCAGTACCGCTGGTTCCGTAAGGGTGTGAGCTCTGGCCATAACCCCGTGCAGGCGTCTCAGGTTGAGGGCAGTACTGCGGCGAGGAATAAAACCAGACTGGTCCGGGTGCACCAAGTCGCTTATAACCCCGACCAACCGATTGGCCAGTAGTTTGGCCAGAATCTTGGGCTCGACGTTGAGGAGAGAAATGGGGCGATAGGACCTACAAACATCCCGCGGCTTGCCTTCTTTGTGGATAACAACTATGGTGGCCAGTCGCTGGTCCAAGGGAAGGACACCCTCTTCACGGGCACGGAGGAACATGTCTCTCAAATAAGGGGAGATCACATCCGGTCGAATCTTGTATAGTTCAACCGGTATGCCATTGGGTCCGGTTGCCTTGCCCGCACGCAGAGCGCGGATCGCCAGAGCAATCTCGTCCGCAGTAATGTCTCGGTCCATGTCTGCACTGTCCTCCACCGAAAGGCAAGGAAGGTCTATCTCCGATAGGAAGTCGGACGAGTCGGCCTCAGAGCGGTCCGAGCCGGAAGTATAAACACCCCGAAAGTAGTCCGCAAAAGACTCAGCAATGGCACTCGGATCAGTGACCACCACTCCGTCCTCGCCCAGGATCTCAGGGACCACCCGGCTTGCCATCTCCCGCCTATCCAACCAGGCCAGCAGTTTACCCGCCTTATCTCCGACATCATAAATGCGGCCTTGCTGCTCCTTTTCCAAGGCCAGGGCTGCGTTCGTGGCGAGATCGTGATACTCCGACTGTTTCAGAGAGAGTTCGTGCAGGAGAGTAGGGTCGGGCTCAGGCCCCAATCGGGACTCGAGATCCAAGACCTCCTCCTCCACATGCAGAAGATCAGCATCACGAGCTCGTTTAGCCGTTGCAATGAGAGCTAAGGCCTCACCCCGCAACACCGTCTTAAACGCTTCCCACAGAGTGACCGCAGAGCCCACGGATCCCGTATTTTCAGTAAAGTATAGGCCGATGGCCTTGGCCAGGAGCGCTCGCGTGTTATGGTTGCGGAAATACCAGGGATTCACCGCAGCCGGGCGGTTGGACAGAAGGACACCGAAGTCAAAGGAGATCCACAGCGGCGAGTGATCGGATACGCCCCTCGCCAAAAAACGTGCCTCAGAGATGGCAGGGGACTGCGCCGCCAGGGTGAGGACATAGTCTAAGCGGGACAGGCTCCCATGAGCCCCGGAGAGGAACGAAAACTGGCGAAGCGTAGGATGTAATAACCGCCAACAATCCACCAGGCCCATAGAGTCAAGGAAGGTCGACAGCCACGTTTGGGAACCCAGGAGGTCTCTCGGTGGCTGGCGATCAAGAGTGCCAGAGCAGACTGAATTGAAATCGCCCCCCAGGATCAGTAAGCCCGAAGGCAGGGACAAGATGGCGCTACCAAGGTCCCGGAAGGTGCTGGATTGGAGGCCAGGGGGAACATAAACCGAAAGCAGGGCCAAGGAGCGCCCCTCCCATCTTCCCGCAACAGCTGCGTAGCGTCCTCTATCATCAAGTAGTGTGACGTCTATTTCAAGAGGAAGGGATGCACGCACAAGAATGCCCGCCCCCCGGGAACCCGAGGAGAACCCAGAGTGGGCAACCATTTTGTAACCCTTACGATTCAGGGCCTTACAGGAGTTCCCCACTAAGTGCGTTTCTTGCAACAGTACAACATCAGGCATGTTTCTCTTTATAAGCTGGATCACCACCCCTCTCTTCACTCGGTCACCTAATCCATTGACATTCCAGCTTAGCACTTTCAATTTTCTACCCCCCATCCCCGATCAACCCGCCCCGCCCGGCTCCATCCAACTCAAACGCCAATTGCACATTAAAACACACAGTCCATTGCCTCAAGGGAGAAAAAGAGATAGAACAAACAAACAATAAAACTTGCATAGTTGCACCCCCCACCCTGCACCCCTGCATGTGACTAAAAAGCCCCCCCAACCAGCAGTGTGCCTGTCGCCCCATAACTACTCTACAAAAAGAGACACCCAGAGGAGTGAGGAATCTCCGCGAACACCTCCCGCCACCCTCCATGTACTTAACAGGAAAAGACAGTGTGGCACCTCTAGGCTACATGTGATAGACCACTGAGGCAAGCAAGATAATCAAGGAATCACCCACTGTAGAACCAAGTCTCATAGGTCCGAGCCGCCAGCCGCGCCACCTTCATGGTCTTCCTGTGCTTCACGGCGCGGTGGCAGAGTGTCCAGCCAGTCACTAACGTTCTCAGCGAAGTCGAAGAAAAGGGCACGGCCTTCGTGCTCGATCCGGAGCTTAGCAGGGAACATCATAGAATACTTGAAACCTAGGTCCCGTAGTCGTCGCTTCACCCCTGCATAGCTTTGGCGCTGTCTCTGGACTGACCTGGTGAAATCTGGATAGAAATGGACATCGGCGTTCTGGAATTTAAGCGGCCCATGTCGTCTGGAGGCCTGCAGGATAGCATCCCTGTCACGGAAATTGAGCAGCCGGGCCACAATGGGTCTAGGTGCCACGCCCGACTTCGGCGGGCCACCCGGTACTCGGTGGGCACGTTCTACCGAGAAAAAGTTGCTGAGGCCAGGCGGGGCCAGATGAGTCCTGATCAGGTCCTCAACGAGGAGGTCCGTCGCCGCCTCCTCCGAACCCTCCGGTACACCAACAATGCGGACGTTCTGCCGCCTGGCCCGGCTTTCGAAATCATCCAGCCGCCTCGCGAATTGCTCCGCTGTTCTCTGCAGGTTCCGGACTTCAGTTTGCAAGTCCGAGACATCTCCCGTGAGACTGGTCGTCTTGATGTCCAAATTCTTGACCCGATCATTAGTTTTGCCCAAGTCGGCCCTAATGAGGGACAGATCAACGGCCATACCATCCACCTTGTGCCTGAGGACTTCATGCTGTTGCTGCATGTCCGCCCGGAAGTTTGTAATGGCTCCCAGAATGTCCCTCAAAGTGGGCTCAGAGTCGTCCGGCGAGCCCGAGTGCGGGTTGTCCTTGGCTGAGGGTCCAGTAACAGGTGGCGTCTTCGGTTGGGTATAACGCTCAATCCTATTCTGCTGCTGTTGCGATTTGCCGCGCACTCCTCTATTAGACGGCTTGTCGAGGTCCCCTTTGCCCGCCATGTTAGATCCAACAGAACAAAGGGCTATGCCAGGCAAGTCCAAGCCCAGAGAGTCGGAGATTCGTCCGGGAGGACACTAGAACACCGTCCCAGGTGCACTCCGCTGTCCGAATAGCACCGCTGTCCAATACACTTCGCCGCTGATGAGGGCAGGCAGGCACTCCGCAGATCGGCAGTGCGTAGTAGCGGAGTCCGCAGAGACAATGGCACTGAGCTGGCACGGAGTCCCACTCGACGTAGCTCAGCGTAGGAGACACCGATTCGAGATCTGAAAACGATTTTCGCCTCAGCGGGCCCTCATCAATAAGTATCCACTCTCGTGGATCAGGATTTCGAGCAGGATAGTTGCGGAGGATCGGAAGGTCCACGGAGCTCCGAGCTTACGCGGCCATCTTGGTTGCCCACGAAGCTCCTCCCCTTCAGTGTTTTTCTAAGTTGCCGCTTGTACTAAAAGGGTGAAAAGAGATCAAGTAAGGGGGCTTGTTTCCCACGTTTGGCACTCAGTATTTTCAAGCACGGGCGACATTTACCTGCAGTGTTCAAGTTGGGCCGCTTGCGTCTGCCAAATTCTCGCTCGAATGAGTGAGTGTTGCAGTCACGTGACAGTTTAAAAACCAGACATGTGATCCGGCGGTTGTGGGACATGTAGTCCAATGGATCAATCAATGTGTGAATCTGCTATTCATTGTAATGCTGTTGATTTTGGGGCATATTATGTCAGCGGTCATATTACATTTGACCCATTTACCAATTCTGGCATTCTCCGTATTCGTTCAGACCTGCACTCACGCAGTCAAATTTCATAATCAGATAGGCTTCTCTCTTTAGTAATAATGATTCTACATTCCCTCCACGTGGCGGAGCCTTTATACCTGATAATACAGACCATTTTAGATCTCTTTCTGTGTTTCCGAGGTCAATGAAATATTGTACCATTGGTGCGTTCAATACTTTTTGTTTAATTCTTGAACGGTGTTGGGCCAATCATTGTGCAATTTGTTAAGTTGTTTTTCCTATGTAAAGTTTGTCACACGGACAAACTATTACGTAAACGATGTTTTTACTTTTGCAATTTGTGAATTCATTATGAGTCCATTTGATGGTGTTGTATTCAAACGTGGTGCCTTCAATAGTGCTGGCACACGATATACAGGTTCCACATTTGTGGTGGCCCTTCACAGGATTTAGTTTCCATAAAGTGCGCAGGTCACTTTTAGCTTTGGAAGTGCCCAGGTCTGCCCTAATTATTTGTTGTCCTATGTTTTTGTTCTTTTTCAGTGCGAACATTGGTTTGGCAAAAGGAATTTCCCACACATTCGTCGTAATCACGAATGCTTTTTCCGCAAAAGGCTTTAAAAATATTTCCATGAATGCAATGGAATAAAAAATACATATACTTAGCTTAATGCCTTTGCGTGACCAGGTCGAATTTCGAGTAAAACGTTAATACGTAGGCCTGGTTGAATTAGTTGGTAGGGTACAACCGTGCAATTTGATAATGATGATGTTTTGATAAATGTATTGTTTTTTAATTGTTAATTCAATGTTTTTGTATTGCAATAATTGTTCATAGTACATGTAAATAGATGTCTTTTTGTATGGCAACGAGAAAACCTCGGACATTTCACAAAAACTAAAAAATGTATCATCCAAAAAAAAGTATATAAAGCACCCAAGGATTAAATACCTTAGGGTGAGATTCTGCTCAAAATAAAAAAGTGGCAGAAAAAAACAGTGACCGGGTCATTTTCTTTAAACTCTTAGATGTTGTACTACCCGGCCATAGTGTAGGACACAACCCCACTTGTAGTGACTCATAATTACACTGGCATTATGAAAATGTCACAAATAGCAACCAGAAACATTGGCAGCTATGCAGAGTGAAGGTGGGCCAGGGAGGAGACAGAGAACCGGATACATCAACTGGGGCCTGTGATCTTGCACTGCTTCCACCGCACGCAGTAGAGGGAAAATAAGAGGTGAGATTTTGCTCGCTCTGCGGGAAGTGAGAACAAGAGCTGTTCTGCAATGCAGGTGCCGGGGGATGGAGACAAAGTCACTGTGTTTTCTCTGTCACGTCGTGTCTTGGGGGCCAAGGCAGACAGGCAGCGGCCTGTCCTGGCACTGCACACGCTGTCATAGAGGGGATCGGATATATTTAGCACTGCGTGATTTGGGGTCAAGTGGGAGCAAGGAAGGATGTGTGGAATGGAACTGCAGGCATGAGAGTGAAGGGAAATGTAAGGGGGCATGTTGTGGCACTGCCGTACAGTAGGGTGAGGTGGACACGCCAGGCAATGCGGCTTAGGGGGGACAAGGTTGATGTGGTCCGTATTGCTGCATGCCCTGGGTGTAGGGAGAGCAAGATGGATGTGTTCTGACACCCCCTAAAGTGAAGGGCGGGGAGATGTGTTCTCGTGCTGACACGGCAACAGCATGGATTGGTTTCAAGGAAGATGTGCTCTGCCTGCATCGTGTCATGGGGGCGTGTTCTTATTTGGCATACACCGCTATATTTTCCATTTCCGTGTTTGATTTCAGGTGCCTTTCCGCTACGGCTGTGCATCCTGATGGGTGCTGGTAAGGCAAGTTGGCGGGGCCTGGGATTCTCAAGGAATGAGAACACATCCGTTAAGAAGCCGGCACTGTTGATAGGCCTGGATGCTTTGGTGGATGGTGATGCTGTAACCCTGCAGGGCCGAACTTTGTTGTTGCTATAGTGGCTTGCTGCTGTGGTGGGCCACTAGTGCAACTCTCTATTATTGCAGGCTGATACTAGGTTGGTGACAAGATACTCAGAAATAAGAAATCTCCCTTGACTTGAATTGCTGTTGCGCACACTTCAACTTAGATCGGCACCAAGCAGTAGGCACTAGGAGTTTGGCACAAAGTCTCTGGCTGCAATGGTGTGGGTCTGACTGGTGTGAATCTGTTCTAAGGCCAGGCTATATGTGTACCACCCTGCCCCCACCTCCCCATAGTAGTTCATGCTGTTCTGAGTTCGTCATTGCATTATTGTACCTCAAGTCAGAGCACATCACGTTTGTGCATGTCCCCACTGCGTTAATGGGGGGACCATGATGTTTGGTCATTTAATGTCAGCTGTAAATGATGGATCCCTGAACAGTGTCATGTATGTGTATGTTTGCATTGTGCTAAGGGGATTACCAGGTAATCGTTCATGCATCTCTCTGATGGATGTTACATGCAGTTTTTCTGAGTCGCCAGTTCGATTATGCAGTCTGTGTGTTCTCCTTTGTACTGCCGGTCACCAGTGTATTCAACTGTGTAGCCTTGGACCGTGTCATGTATGTAACTTGCATGATTGATTGAGGTAACTATTAGCGGCGATACTACATGTCTCTCGGACCTCTTTCAAGTGCTCGCCGGACTTATTCCCCAGCACCCCTTCCCCCAACCCCCAGTGGCGGCAACCTGTGGGATAGCCCCGGGCACCACAAGCTCTAGCTACACCCCTGAGTGAGGCAGTTATGTGGCAGGATGGATGGTGAGCGCGCTGCAAGGCGGAGAGACAGGCAGATACTTGCAGGCTTTACCAAGTCTGTGAACAGGCTGTGCAATGCAACACATGTGCTTAGTCACAGATCTGTGGCCATACAACTTGAAATGGAAAAGTGCAGCCCTGAGGTTACTTAGGGCTTGGTCACAGTCACCAGTGCCGTAGAGGTGATGCAGACTAACCAGATTGCTGCCACTGCTACAGGGGGTGTGGACGACAGTGAGGAGGCAAGCAGTTGCAGCACTGTAACTCCCCCCTTGCCAGAGAGCAGGAGGCGCAGTGTAAGGCATGGGTCTGCTGCAGGACACAGCACTGGTGAGGACAGTGTGCATGCTGAACGCAGCACTGGTGTGCGGGGGCGCAGGAGATAGGCACCGCCCTCTAATTCCATTCTGGTGTGGGTGACGTAACCCATTAGACACATAGCTAGTGTTACTGTGTGCTGGACAATTGCCTGCTGTGAGGTCCATTAAACACCTTGACACAAATGCATTAACAGGCTTTCTCTCATTACTTACTCAGAAATAATTTTGTGTGATCTCTGACCGTCTCTGTCTCCCATCTGCTGCAGCTGCGCCGCCTGCTGCACTGTGCTGTGGCTGTGCTGTGGCTCTGCTGTGGCTGTTCACCTTCCTCATCCACACCCTCCTCTTCAGAATTACACATTTCTACAGGTTTCCCTCTCTTAGTGGCAAGGTTTTGCTGCATGGCACATTCAGCTATGATTTTGCAGCAGATCTGGGGCTGGTACTGCAGTGCACCTCTACTTTGTGCAGACAGCAGAACCGGCTTTTGAGGAGTCCAAATGTTTGCTCAACCACATTGCATGTCGATCTATGTGCAACATTGTATCACCTTTCACTTGGGGTGGATAGGTGCAGGTACGGAGTCAGGATGAAAGAGCGCACCGCATAGGCACTGTCACCTGTGTGTGAGAAGTAAGTAGGTAACTCACAGTTCTACATTCGCAGCAACAGGTGTATACCTCAGGGGGTGTCACATGCACTACCTAGCAGGTAGCCTTTCCGAATTCCCCTGCAAGGAGACAGGCATAGATTCCACTATTCCTGAATATGTATGAATCATGGGTGCTCCCTGGGAATTTTGCAACTATGTCGGTGATGATGAAAAACGCATCACATATGACCTGGACATTAATCAAATGTGTGGATTTGCGATTGCGGTAGAACTACTCAGTTGCAGCAGGGGGCAGATTGGAATATGTGTCCCATCAATGCAACCAATGACATGTGGGAACTGGGCCTTCTGATAAAAGTCCAACTTGGTCTTCAGCAGTTCTGCCTGTGTGCTGGGGAATTTGATGTAGTGCGGCATCCTTTGCAACACGGCATCCAGGAATTTATTGAAAAAAAACGACAGGCAACTCTGTGAGACTCCACCTGCCACAGTTATTACCCCTTGGTAACTGCCAGCACCCGGGAGGAGCAGGCAACAGAGTACCTGTACATGAGTGGGTATTGCATGCGCTCTTAGTGTCTGGTTATTCAGGAGTGGGTGCAGGTCCCGTATCAGGTCCAGGATGGTGTTTGGGTGTAGCCTGTACCTCACATGATTTTAGCCTCAGTCAGTTGGAACAGAGTAATGCGTTGTCTGTACCGTACTCCTCCCGTCTCCAGATCCTAAGTCCTGCTGCTCGCAAATGTAGACGCCTTGCTATCACGTAGAGGGCCACCATTGTGTTCACACTGTTGCATTTTAGAGCTGTTGATATTCAGTGCACCTGATTACCACCTGCTTTGAGTCAGTGCTAAATACAGATTCTTTAATACAGATTTTTATCTAATTCGGTATTACCGAATTTTGGTACATCGCATTTACGATTTTTTACTGATTCCTTATTTACAGATTCAGTATTTTTGTCTGCCAATCGGTAAATAAGGAATCGGTAACTGGTTTCCCCTATTTTGACCGATTCCTTATTACCGATGGCATTCAGTAAAGCCTACATCGCACATGGCTAAATACCGGTTGGTAACGCTGAATTTTTCGGCGTTACCGACTGGTATTTAGCCACCTACATCTAGCCCTTAGTGTTTTTAAATCTTGTATAATAGCTTCATGGAAGATGTCTATGGCATCATAGGGATTCTGAGGGATAAGCTTTGATTTAATCTTGAAGTCACTTTTAACACTTTGCACAGAGATACCCGCTCTTGCTAAGCAGGCAATGGTATCTTATCCAATCTCCCCCTATTCGCTTTTCTGAGTGACTTCTAAGGCTTGCAATGCCAGTAACACATCAAGGTCATTTCCAGCTAAAAAGTCTGTCTCTACGATATCCTTGCCCACACATAATGACTTCTTTTGCAGATGCAAGAATTGTGTTTTTTTCAATTTTATTTTTCTTACATATTTGAATAGATCAATCCGAGTGCATGTGTAATTAAACTCTGAGGTGGGGACAAATGTTAGACTTAGTTTCAATACCTGTATTTAGTCTGTGTTTAATGTTCTGTCTGCTAAGTTTATTATTGTCATTTCCTCTTGGACTATTTAAATCTTTCCCCTTTCCCCTTGCTTCTCGTCATCCGAGGTGTAATAGATTCTTCCCCTTCTTTTCTTACTCCTTCTTGTTTGTACCTTTTTCGATTTGGGGGTGGGTACAGGGAGGGTCTTTGTTGGCTTTCTCTGATAAGCTGATAGTCCCAAAAATAAGTGGGATCGCTGATGCTTTCACTACTCCCTGCGGATGTGTGTGTTATTCTCCTTCAGAGGTTTCAATTTCTGACTTGGAGGTCTCCCTTGTTGTTCCTATATTCGTACTTCTCTGTTGATTCAATTGTCTTCTCTGGGCATCAACTTTTCTAGCAAATGTCGAAATATTTCCAGACTCATAATCTTTCTCATCACAGGACTTTTGTTTGATTACGCCGTCTGATTGAACCATCATAGTCTACACTTCTTTTTTTTAAAGCTACTTTAAGTTATTCACTCTGCTTCCTATCTTTATCCTTGGATATCATACCTTCCAATTTTTTTTAATCTCTTCCTGTAATCTTGCTTGATCACTCCATGCATATTTTATGAGGATTCAGACCATTCCCTTGGCTGATTCTGTGGTATATTCAGCCCACTCTTTTATAAATTGCAGGTTGGGATTTTCATATGATGGAATTGTGTATATTCCTAAACCTCCTGGTACTTGTTCTACATCCAAATATTTTTGAAGTGAAGTGGCATCCCAACATTTTCAGATTTCTTTTTCGGAGGTCTTCTCCAAGGTCTGGTACACAACTTTCAAATTGCTTGGGGGTGTCTTGCTGGAAGTTGCCCCCAATGAGTCATTTCTGCCACTGCCTGAACTTTTCCCAAAACAATTGGCAGCTGCTTCCGCCCGTTCATTGTCACTGAATATCTTCCTATTACTGTATGGTTTGCAATTAACCACAATAGTCTTATGCCCTTGAGGCTATCTCTGACTTCAGTATCCCAAAAGAGGTGCTAGGACAAGAGGCACTCACCGTACTGCTTCTCTTAAGTCCTCCGAGTCGAGTTTACCTGTTCGATGCTGTCAGCACCATGCCTCCTGCTGTTCCTGCTTCTCCAATACGCACATTTCGATCCCGCTGATATTGGTCTGAGTACATATATATATATATCTTTGCACTATCATATATGACCATCTAAGTGTATTTGCACAGCTATATTTGCACTATTGAATAATATTATGTCTGTATATGATCCTTTCCCAATAATGTATCTGTTTGCGTCTATATACACAAATCGTTTTTTATATCAAATTTGTATTTACAATTGTATCAAATAACATTGATATGGGGTTTACATTATGGCACGTTGCACTTTATACACGCATAAGTTGTTTTAATCATTGCATTGTGCAATATAAAGAGACATATTTGCATTTGAGCGCTATGCATATGATATTATATACTGATGTCTTTTATTACAAATGCGGTACAAAAGGGGATTGAGCACTACTATCTGCCCTGAAGCCTTATAGTCGCATTTACATGTTTTACATTAGTCCTTTCATAGTATAGACTAACAATGTTTAGGACACAAAGAAGAGAAGAAATCTGTTTCATTTCACAGTGTTTTTTCTATGTCTATTACGCTGAGTGACGTATCTGGTTGGCGCCAAATGTGTGCTTTTAAATTGTAAGTTTATGCTTCCCGTTTGTTGAGTGAACAAGGACACAGCCTAGTGTCCGAAACCCGTCTGAGGCAAGCACTGTTTCTATCACAGCAAAAATAAATCTGGCATCAGCTTAACTTGTGTCCGTGATCCTGTTTGTGCTAGGAGGCACTTGTGAAAAGTGGAGTGGATATATATATATATATGAACCACACAAATCCAGCTCCCACAAAAACTTCATAGCAGAAGTCACGGACTCGAGGTGTTAAAATTCAGCATAGATTTATTGAGAAAGGTTGCCCTTAATCCCAGAGTTAAAAGATACTCGTTTCGGCTTTCAGGAAGCCTTCGTCAGTCTGGTTTGGCGCCAGAGTACAAACAAATTAAATAGCCATTCCCATTGGATCATTAAGTGGACATAGAAAGCTTACTATAATGTATGCTGTCAGCGTGCAAACCAAAATGCTACTTAACCAGTTGCAATACAGCTAAAGCCCAGCATTGTTGCAGGTGATATATATATATATATTCACTGAAAAAACCATTGGTTATAGACCATATATAGTTAGGAATTCGCATTTACAAAACCTTATTTTACTCACACAAAACCATTGAAATTCCATATATAGTTAGTTGCACTAACTATATATCGCGCACCCGCAATCCACTGCTGATGATGTCACATATTACATCATTCATGACATGGTCAGTGACATCACTGATGACATCACTGATGACATCTCATTTGACATTACTGATCACATCACTGATGATATCATTCATGTGATAATACGATGAACCTCTTCAGACTCTAATATAACCTTAGATACAATCAGTGTAAACAGACACTCACAGACTGTCACTCATCCATGGAGTTACTCACACACCTAGTCAGTCATGCAAAGAATCAATCACACCTCCATTTCCTCAACTATACAGTTATACAAACTTTACTTATTCAAACATATACTAACACATATTTACTCTCTTATACAATCCCTGATACAAGTTCACAATGATCCATACAGCCACTCACACATTCACTGGCTCTTATGCAGTTATTTATATCTGTCAACTCTCACATGTACTGTGTTTTACATATGTACTAACTTTGACATGTAGCACTGAGATATCCATTCACTCACCAATACACTCATGCACACAGTCAACCGCCCATACAGCTGTTTCCACATGCACTTTTGAAACCATACATCTAGTGAATCAACTGCTCACACATCTATGCACAGAGTCATACACCTCCCAGCCACCCACACACACACTCAGTCTCCCATACAAATACTTGGGCAACCAATCAATAACCCATATATTTACTCATATAGCTACTTATCAACACATGCAACAGTTTACAGAACAACAGACATAATGATGCACAAATTAAGACAGTTTAGTCACTAACCCATGCACTCAGTGAGACACATTTAATCACTCACTCATACAGTCAGTCATGCACCTACTAAATCCTTCATCCAGACACTTATACATCCACTCATTCTTCAATATGTAAGACATATTTTAACTTTACAGAAACATACAGTCACTGGATGTTGTCATCAGTGATGTCATCAGTGATGTCATTTGAGATGTCATCAGTGATGTCATCAGTGATGTCACTGACCATGTCATGAATGATGTAATATGTGACATCATCAGCAGTGGATTGCGGGTGCGCGATATATAGTTAGTGCAACTAACTATATATGGAATTTCAATGGTTTTGTGTGAGTAAAATAAGGTTTTGTAAATGCGAATTCCTAACTATATATGGTCTATAACCTATGGTTTTTTCAGTGAATTTTCAAGGTTTTGTAAATGCTAATTCCTAACTATATATGGTCTATAACCTATGGTTTTTTCAGTGAATTTTCAAGGTTTTGTAAATGCTAATTCCTAACTATATATGGTCTATAACCTATGGTTTTTTCAGTGAATATATATATATACATACATATATAAACATATATCATCTGTATATCTATATAAATACACACATAAATGCATATACTTATATGCATACAGATGCATGTTATTTACATGAAAGTTGAAAAAACACTAATAAAAGCAAAGCTAAAAAGCCACCTCATTACAAACAGAATGGCTTTAACTTAAACGAGGGCGAGATCTATTGCATTTTCAATGCTTGTTTACTTTGGTTCCATCAAGAAGGCATTCAGATGTGTCACACATTTGCCATAAATTCTGAATGTTAGCACTCTAGTTCCACATTAGATCACTGTAGTAAAGCTACTGCTCACCAGGGACGTCTGCTGCTGGTATTCAAAGTGCATGTTTCAGTCTGCATGTCAGAATGTTTTTAATGAAATAGAAGAGGATTTGAGAAGTCACTCAAAATGATCCCTAATTTTTCTTTCTGAAGCACTAATCATACTTTCTATGGCAAAATTAACCCCCTCATGTTGTTCCTTTTTAAATTGAGTGTTTTCAGACTTACCACTTCATTCCAATCAAGATGGCTTCTGGTGTGCCATACTTTTGTCATAAGTAAGACTGTTAGCGCTCTAGTTGTTCTTTAGAACACTCTGGGACATTCTGTCATTGGGCTATACTTGGGGTACATCTGGGTGATATTTGGGCTACATTTAGGCTCTTTTGTCTCTGGTGGCCATCTTGGGAGACTGTATGTCAGCATTTTTTAATGAAATTGAAGAGGGTTTGAGAAGTCACTCAAAATGTGCCCTAATTTTTCTTTCTGCAGCACTAATCATAATTCATATGGCAAAATATACCCCCTCATTTTGTTCCTTTTTAAATTAAATGTTTTAAGAGTTACCACTTTATTCCAATCAAGATGGCTTCAGGTGTGCCATACCTTTGTAATAAGTAGGATTGTTAGCGCTCTAGTTGTTCTTTAGAACACTCTGGGACATTCTGTCATTGGGCTATACTTGGGCTACATCTTGGTGATATTTGGGCTACATTTGGGCTCTTTTGTCTCTGGTGGCCATTTTGGGAGACTGCATGTCAGAATTTTTTAATGAAATAGAAGAGGATTTGAAAAGTCACACAAAATGTGCCCTAATTTTTCTTTCTGCAGCACTAATAATACCTTCTATTGCATAATATACCCCCTCATTTTGTTCCTTTTTAAATTAAATGTTTTAAGAGTTACCACTTTATTCCCATCACGATGGCTCCAGGTGTGCTATACCTTTGTAATAAGTAGGACTGTTAGCGCTCTAGTTGTTCTTTAGAACACTCTGGGACATTCTGTCATTGGGCTATACTTGGGCTACATCTGGGTGATATTTGGGCTACATTTGGGCTCTTTTGTCTCTGGTGTCAATTTTGGGAGACTGCATGTCAGAATGTTTTAATGAAATAGAAAAGGATTTGAGAAGTCACTCAAAATGTGCCCTAATTTTTCATTCTGCAGCACTAATCATACTTTCTATGGCAAAATATACCCCCTCATGTTGTTTCTTTTTAAATTAAATGTTTTAAGAGTTACCACTTTATTCCAATCAAGATGGCTTCAGGTGTGCCATACTTTTGTAATAAGTAGGACTGTTAGCGCTCTAGTTGTTCTTTAGAACACTCTAGGAGGCTGCAGTAGAACACAAAGGAATCAACTGACAGTCTCTGTCCTTGTTGGATGTACATGTTTTACTGAGAATGTCAGACTTCATTTTCACATGACTGAGAAAGATAATGTGAATTTACAGAAAATATGCTTTCAGTTTAGCTTATAGATCCCCTTCCAAACCACTGTGGGAAAATCATGAGATATTAGTTTTCTTTCAAACAATAATCATGATATCACAGCAGAAGGTTTTTTCACATGGTAAAATCACCTTAGAACCCACCACAATTCCTAAAACGAGTATGGTACCATCAACAAATGATTTATAATGTAACTAAAGTCCTAAAACCCTCTATTAACTACAATGCTTTTTAATGAGGTGCTATCATGTATATTGGTCCCAAGATGGCTGCCAACACTTCTTGGATGAAGTGCTGACAGCCAATCAGATCAGATGTGTGGTTAGGCTCCGCCCAGATATATATCTTTTTTTGAACCTAAATTACTCAAAATCCACTGGAGCACATATATTGAGACCTAGCAAAGGCACATCGGGCTAACAGTCCCTACAATTTTGCCAAGTTTCGTGCAAATCCATTCAGCCGTTCGAGCTAAAAGTGAGGCCAACCGCCCTATGGAAATTAACATGGGAAAAACGTGTTTTGGGACCCCCCTTTTTTCTCGGCCCCCCCTTGATGAAACCCCCCCAAATTGTCAGGGGCTGCTCAGAAACAAAATGTTCCATTTTCCTGAAAATTTCAGCCATTTCCGTCCACAAACGCCAAAGTTATTAGACATAGAATTCTCAAAAATCCCATAGAGAAAAAATCCTAACTATATATACCTACTGGCGACCGCCAGTAGGTAATATATATATATATATATATATATATATATATATATATATATATATATATATATATATATATATATATATATATATTATAACCAACTCTCCTTCGAGGAAGGAGAAATGAACACGCACTCACGGTGTCAGCATAGTTTCCTTCCGATTTTATTTACCAAATGGCATTTCAGTCTTTCAGCAAAAGCACCGACGCGTTTCGCTGTCTACACACAGCTTTCTCACGGTCAATACAAACAAACACTAGTGAGCCCCTCCTATATCAATAGGGTGTCGCCAGAAAACATTTACAAAATGTCACTTCCTTTGTTAGTGATGGAGGTGATGTGGGAGTTGTAGTTCATGTTGTGATTTTAGACTTATCATGTTTTGATTGCTGTACATTAAGCACATAGATGTTACATATGGGTTATGTTGTCACACTTTTTGACATCAAGTAACCAATTATTTCAAAAGGTCATTTGTTTCTAACCACCCTTAAGCGTTTCACATAGTGCTTAAAACGTGAGCCTTGATAAGCCAATAAACATTCCTGCCCTCTAGTGGGCAATTCGAATATAGTGGTTTTTACTTTTTATGCCCTCCAGTGGGCATACCTGCATATTGTGCAATTGTTCCTAGTGCCGTCTAATTCTGTGACACACATGGTAACTATCACGTAATCACATTTACTCTTAGTCTCGTGAATCACAATCCCACTTATGTTTCACAACCTGCTGAATACCACTGTTCGTTCTGTCTATATTTGAAACAAAGGATCATAGTTCATAGTAAAGACACAAATTTCATAGATGCACATAAAGTTCTTCACTTTGGTTAAGACCTGTCGGAGCCATTGTCCTGAAATTTAAAATTTGTCATGACTCGCGGCATCGTAAAGTTTTTTCTCGATCTCCCCCTCTGTCATGTGGGAGGACTGTTTCCAAGGCATAGAACTTGAGAAGTGTCCAATCTGCATTATGTAATTGTTCCATGTGTTTGGCCACAGCGTTATTGCGGTCTTTATTTACTGTCGCTCTCACATGTTCCAGAATTCTTTTTTTTAATTCCTTTTTAGTGCTCCCGATATATTTGAGTGCACACGGGCATTCTATCACGTATACCACATGAGTACTTACACAGTTTATTAGTTCTTTTATTCTCCATGTTTTATTATTCGGCATTGTCACTTCCTTTTTGTTCACTGCTATTTGACACACCTTGCAGTGTTGGCATTTAATGAAACCTTTTGTTTTCATCCACTGAATGCCTTTCTCTTTTTTTGGTGTTGTCTATGTAATGGCTTTGTATCAGTCTGTCTTTGAGGTTTCTTGCTCTCCTGTATGTTATTTCTGGGTGCTTGCCCACTATTTTGCTAGTAACAGGATCTAATTGTAACAATTTCCAATTCTTCCTGATGATTGTCACAATTTGTTTCGATTCCCTCGTATAGTCCAGAATCAATCGTATTTTTCTGTCATCAGTTTGATCGTTCTGTTCAGTGTTTTTCTTTTTGGATGTGAGTGTTTCCCTTCTTATTTTGTTGTTTGCTCTTCTCCAGCATCTTTCAATGATTTTCTTGTTATATCCTCTATTTTTGAACCTGTGTGCCATTTCGAAGCTTGTCCTTTTCCATTCTTTGTCTTCCGAACAGATCCTTCGCAATCTTAGGAATTCCCCATATGGAATATTTTGTACTACCGACGGTGTATGAAAACTGCTTGCATGCAATGTGGAGTTTGTTGCAGTCTCCTTTCTATGTAGAGTAGTTTCTACTCGTTCATTGTGAATGTAGATTTCCGTGTCCAGGAATATGGCTTTTCTTTTGTCGATGTTGTAAGTGAATCTTAGATTGGTACTTGTGGAATTTAGAATTTGGAAATACGCTTCGAATTCTTGCTCTGTGCCTTCCCAAACAATGAGAAGGTCATCAATATATCTGACCCATTTTGCAATTTTGTTAACATAGAAATCATTGTCAGGGTGCCAGGCAATTTGTTGTTCAAACCACCCCATTGTGAGGCATGCATATGCCGGACTGAAGGCAAAGCCCATAGCACATCCCTTAACTTGCTGAAATAACTCATCACCGAACAAAAATGTATTTTGAGTCAAGCACAGTTCGATCATTTCCATTAACATTTGGTTATGTCTTTTGAATTGTATATCTCGGTCTCTTAGGAAGTGAGCACATGCATTTAGTCCAATGTCATTTTCAATGTTCGTATACAATGATACTACGTCCATTGTAACAAGCATGTAATTAGATTGCCATGGTAGTTCTTCCAATTGTTTTAGCAAGTCTGTGGTATCGCGTAGGTAGGAACTTAAATTGGTTACCAGGGGCATTTGAAAAAAATCAATGTAACTAGCTATCGGTTCCATAAGTGACCCTTTGGAAGAGACAATAGGACGCCCTGGTGGTTTTCGTGGGTTTTTATGGACCTTCGGAAGAAAGTATATTGTGGCGAGTATTGGGTGGTCCGTTGTCAGAAACTTCTCCTCGTCCAGGTCTAATAGGTTTTGTTCTCTCCAGGATTTCAATTTCAAATCTAGTTTCTTTTTGAATAGTTCAGCAGGGTTGTTTTCCAATTTTCTGTAGTAGTTCTTGTCACATAGTTGATGTTGTGCCTCTGCCACATAATCCTTTGTGTCTTGGATGACCACATTGCCACCTTTGTCCGCCATTTTTATGGTTATACTTTTATCCTCTGTCAGGTCCTTTAATGCCATTCTCTCTTCCTTTTTGAGATTGTCTTTATATCTTATACCCTTTATTTTGTATAATTCTTTAGTGATCGCCTCCTGAAATAGATCAATTTTATTACCTGGTGGTAGTTGTGGATAGAACTTTGAAGGTCTTTTCATGCCACTTAGTCCTGCTCCTTTTTGTGGACAAACTCCTGATTCAGAGATTGGTTCTTCTTCCTCCATTACATCCAAGTTTGTTAAGAGTACTAATGCTGGAAGGTCTTTGGTTGTTAGACCTCGTTCTTCCTCTGTTGCTGTTAATTGTTTGGCCTGCTTTCGTTTCGTGAAATTTGACATCTGTTCATTTTCCTCAAATACTTTTGCCAATTTAATTTTTCTTATGTATTTGTATACATCAATTCTGGTTTGTGCCAGGTCCATAGGTTCGGATGGGCAGAAGTTGATGCCTTTTTTCAGGAGTGAGATCTCATTGTCGTTGATTGACCTATTGGAGAGATTTAATATTTCCAATTCCTCTTTTTGGTGCAATGTTTCTTGCCACTCTATTTCTGATTCTTTCTGCGCATGGATCTGGTTTCTGTTCCCACATTTTGGGGGCCACTTTCTCCTTTGGCTTCTTCTTGTTGGTTTCTTGGTGTTGTGCTTGATTTTAATACCCATATCCGGCCTCTTCCTCTTCCTCTTGCTGTTTGAGGCTGGTTTAGTTCCCACGATCTTTGTTTCAAAACCAGTCTCATGTTGCCTAAAAAATCCTTTGTAGCTTGATCTCCAATCTCTGATCCATCTTCCGATGTACCTGTCGATGTTAAAGAGGTCTCACTTGTTACACCCGACCCTTTCTCTCCTTGATTTTTAAAGATATCAAATTTCCTTGCGTAGGTGAATATTCTCCCATATGTATAATCATCAGCATCTCGTTGAAACTTGGATTGTTTCCGATTTCTCACAATCTCTTCATGTTTGTCCACATATTTTTCAAGGTCTTCTCTTAGTTTGGTCATTTCCGGGCTCATTTCTATGGTTTCTAGATCTTTTTCTAGTTCAGCTAGTTCTTCCTTGATTTTCCCCAAAGACTCCTCTAGATGTTTCACCAGTATTGCAATCAGGCCGAGAGAGGAAACTAGGAGATGATCTCCCCATTCTTTCAATAATGCATCCGAAACGTCTTGTTGACTTGGCATTAATGACATCCTTAAGCCTCTGGGAACTCTTTTCACCTCCAGATATTTTTTGAGAGTAATGAGCTCCCACCACTTATTTATTTCCTTTTTACTCAGCCTTTCCCATAGTTTTAATTTGCTCCTAGTGTCCGATTTAGAATTATCCTGTTTATTTCTATCCTTGTTGGTTGTACCTGTCCTTTGTTCAAAAAAGGCAGCGTCCAGTAGTTCAGTTCTCTTGGCTTCTCTTCTATCCATTTGGTTAATTTCGACTCATGAACTGAGAAACTGAATATAAATGCCAAATTTCTATCCCCCGTTTATTGTTCAATGGGGAATAATAATTACAATCCAGGAAACTGACTCCGTGCAACTCGGTTGTTTATTCTGTCACGTAGATAAATTCGTGCCGCTAATTGAACTTTCAATCTATCATGCGGTATTTTATTTTGTGACAATACAGCCCTTGATTGCAAAGTAAACCAACAATTCCAAGTTCGCTTTCTGTGCCACGTTTAATCGTACCCGTCTGGTCCTGCAAACCTTCCCCGTGCTTACCTTCACCTTCCGATGCTGGTCCGCCGGTTCGGGTTTGTATTTCCAGGGCACGTCACGGCTCGTTGACACTTCCAAGTTTCCTCTGTTGGCGTTCACGGGGTCCGCTCTATTTAAAATGCTCCCAGTTTGGCTCCGGTTTGGCAGACCCCTGGCGCTACTTCTCTTCGGTGCGTGATCCTCGGCTGAGCCCAGCCTTAATTAATTATAACCAACTCTCCTTCGAGGAAGGAGAAATGAACACGCACTCACGGTGTCAGCATAGTTTCCTTCCGATTTTATTTACCAAATGGCATTTCAGTCTTTCAGCAATATATATATATATATGTCAAGCAGGGGCCAATAAAAAGAGGGTGTCCCAAAACTTTAAGTTTAGACACTTTAGACACTGCTGCAGCCCGAACTGCTGAATGGAATTTAAAAAAATTGTCCGAAGGTAGATGCTGGTTCAGTAAGGTGCCTTTTAGTGAGTTGGTGTAAATCCGTTCAGTAGTTGTAGAGAAATTTAAAGAAATTCCTACTTGTATATTTAGGGGTGCGGAGTATCCGCTACTCCTTCTGATTTTGTGCTGAGATCTGGTTGCTGCCAACACTTCAAACCAGGAAGAGTTGGCAGCCATCTAGTGACTCAGCTTCAACCGAGCCACAGAGAAAAATTGTAAAAAAAAAAGAAAGAAAAGGGGGCAGGATAGAAATACTCTGACCACCTAGGCTTCTTGGGAAGGTCCCACACGAACCTCATAGGGCCAAATTATTTTTTAATTAAAAACATTTAAGTTGAAGTCACACTGGATCTGCGAATCTTGCTGAAATTTAAAAAAACAAAGCTCAGACTTCCCCACTTCGTTTCTAATCGGCCCCTGAGTGGGCCAGGTCCTTTGGCATTTAAATAATAAAGGGAGAAACACGGGCCCTCCTCCTTGGACTTTCTGATGCCCCAAGGACCACCACCTCCCCAGGGCTTCTTTACGAAAACTTGCGGGGGAGGCCCATATTGCCTCCCCTACTGCCCCAGGGACCACCACCTCCCTGGGGATTATTTCATTATAATTAGGGGCCTTTTGGATGGGGTCCCCGGGGCCAAAATCGGCTTAGGAGTGAGGCTCCACAGTCCTCCCTCCTCCAATAAAAAAGGCATGGCCCCGGGAGATAGAGACCCGAGTACAAAATTGACCCAGGGAAGGGGGACTATATGGCCCCCTTCCCCTAATAAATAAATTAATGATAAAAAAGGACCAGCCAGTAACTGGAGGCCCCACTCCCTTTCTCCCTCACTCTGCAATTGCACCTCCTGGCACACTGTTTGTTGGGGGATGAAGTCCCCTTGGCTACGGCAGCTCCTTGGGGGACAATAAGCCCACATGCTACCTCCAGTAAGTCCCACACAGTGGGATAGCTGAGATGTCTATGGAGGCCACGCCCCACTCTATAGACATGCCTCGTGGTGCACTGCTGGTTGGGGTATGAAGTCTCCTTGGATGCTGAAGGTGTTTGGGGGCCAAGAAGCCCTCCTGTTATCTCCAGTAAGTCCCACAAACCATGATTGCTGAGAGTACTTTGGAGGCCAAGCCCCCCTTTCTCCACCATTCCACAAACATGCCTCCTGGTGCACTACTGGTTGTGGGATGAAGTCCCCTTGGTTGTAGGGTATCCTTTGGGGCCACCAAGCCCTCCTGCTACCTCCAGTAAGTCCGGCACAGCAGGACTCCTGAGAGCTGGTCAGAGGCCCAGTCCCCTTTCTCCACCATTCTGTAAACGCGACTACTAGCTAAAAAGGTTACAGGGATGTTATAATTAGGAAATAAAATTTGAAAAACCTTAGAAATTCACTTTAAAAACCAAAGGTTACTGGGTCATTAAAGTTAGGAAATAGAAATAAAAAACCACAGAAGTTCACTGAAAACCCCCAAAATTACAGGGATGCTATAGGGAGGCTCATAATTCATTATACAAAACCATTGAAATTCTGCGGTTATAGTTACCTGAGCTAACTATATCTTACACCCCCTCAACTCACTGCTTATGACCTCACATATGACATCACTCATGGCATGGTCGGTGACATCACTGATGACATCTCAAATGAAGATGGGATGAATAGACCAGGATTAAGTCAGTGGGCAGGGAACATTAGACTTTGCGTTCAGTAAATAGACGACACCTTCACACTTTGGAAAGGTAAAGAGAAGATAGCCAGACAGTTTGTGGATGTTCTGAACCAAAACAGTCTGAATCTCTATTTCAAATGTGAAAAGAGTAAGAAGCAAATTGACTTCCTAGATGTGTGAATACTTGTGAAAAATTCCAGGCTTACTATTACGGTTTTTAGAAAACCAACAACAGGGAAGTGCTTGCTGATAGCTTCTACCCACCATCGCTCAAAAGCAATATTCCATTTAGGGGACTTTTAAGGGCACGGCTCATCTGTAGCGAGGAAGGTCAGTTCAAGGAAACACAGGACAGCATACTGATACATAGAATCCATGCTAAAGAAAGCACAATGATGAGCATCAAAATGCAAGAGGAAAGACTAACTATTTACTA
The DNA here is from genome assembly GCF_964263255.1 of Lissotriton vulgaris. Taxonomy (NCBI): domain Eukaryota; kingdom Metazoa; phylum Chordata; class Amphibia; order Caudata; family Salamandridae; genus Lissotriton; species Lissotriton vulgaris. The sequence goes on from NC_141685.1 coordinate 1,479,762,640, forward strand.
AAAGAGTCAAAAGAAAAAAGACTGACTCAGACCAAGGCAGGGTTCGACTGTGATTAAAAATCAGCCCGGTCACACTGCAAAAAGTGTCGCTCATTTGCATATTGCCTTACCGCAAAAACACTGCTGGTGAAATAACCAAGAAAACAAGTGAAGCCACTTCTGCTCAGGCCCACAGCCCCTGCTCAATATGCATACATTAATGGGCCGACCCAGGAGAGAAAGGGAGTGACACCTCGGCCCGTTGATAAAAAGGAGGTAATGGACACCCATCTGTCTCCAGAAAGGCCACTTAAGCACCCACTGGGCCTCTGGCGGCATCCGAACAACACAGACATCGCCCAAATCGGCCCTAGGCTGGCCGAAAAAGCAGCCCACAGCTGAAACTCGGATACCGACCCCTCAGCCATTGTCCGAGTGCCCGCCTTACCAATCCAACCCTGGACCAAGAAGTTAGATTTATCACTCCATTTCACGCTAAACTGCAGAATGTAAGAAGAACATTGGTGAATTATTGCCATCTTATTATAAATGATCCTGTTGTAGGAAACAGTGTGACCCAAAGTACCCAGATAACCTTTAGAAAGGAAAGGTCTATGAGAGACTTTCTAGTCTGTGTGAATCGAAAGAACTTGACAGAATTGACTACCCCGATGGGGAAAAGTATGAAGGGGAAAAAAAGCCTAACATGCAAAACTGAATAAGCTGTGTATGCACTGTCGTGGTCATGCCCAAAATGGTATATGGAAAGCACAATCCTACAGGTGCACAAGCACACTCTCCAACACCAGCAGGCAATAAAGAATGCAGACAATCCCTACTTGGTAGCACATCATTTCCAGAAAGCGCATGGAGTGACCATAAGCTTCTCATCTACAGTGTTATTGACACAAAAAATTCTGAACTCAAATAATAAAACAAAAGATATCTTCGCAATCGTAAATGAGCTCTCCCTCCCAGATCGAGTCACTCCCCCAACCTCTGCCGTCACAAGCCTTATGCGATTCACTCAATTCCTATTTTACAGAAAAAATAATAACCATAAAACATAACATCCCCACCCCTGCATCTCCTACGCCTCCCCCTCTGCCTCCCCCCAACACTAGCACCTTAACTACATTCCCACCGATCACTCTACAAGAATTCTCATCACTCCTCCACAAAGTAAGTTCGGGATCCCCTAATGACTGCTGCCCCCCGCAGGTCCTCAAAGGAGCCTTTCTTGCTTGTCCAGGTCCCCCGCTAGCATTACTTAACAACTCTCTTGCTACCGGAGTGGTCCCATCTTCTTTCAAGCAAGCTGCCGTTTTACCTATTCTGAAGAAACCTAATGCAGACCCTACCATACTATAGACCTATTTCCCTCCTCCCCTATCTAGGCAAGATTCTGGAAACTTATGTGACCCGCTGTTTGAGCTCCTTCATAGAACAATCACTGTTTCTAGACCCTCAACAAGCTGGATTTAGACCCCTCCATTCCACCGAGGCGGTCATAGTGGCAGTCATGGACACCCTCAGGAAAGGAGCTGACAAGAACATCGCTCAAGCCCTTGTCCTATTGGATCTCTCTGCGGCATTCGACACGGTCGATCACACCATCTTGATCGACCGTGTCTCCAACGCCGGTATCCAAGGTGTGGCCCTTGACTGGCTTAAATCCTTCCTACACCAGCGCTCACAGTCCGTCCATCTTTCCACCTTCTCTGCGTCCTCTTCTCCCCTTCACTGTGGTGTCCCTCAAGGTTCGGCACTATCCCCTCTTCTTTTTAATTTATATCTCCAACCACTGCTTGCCACTCTCCGCAACTTCCCGGTCACAATTTACAATTATGCTGACGATCTGCAGCTAATTTTCCCTGTTGATTCCCTCCCCTCCTCCTGCACCAACTTCCAGTCCACTATGCTAACCATAGCTGAGTGGATGTACCACAGTCACTTAAAGCTAGACCCCACCAAAACTGAGCTCGTCTTGGTGGGTGGCCCCAATCACCCATGGAACGCCTCCTTTTGGCCTACATCTCTGGGGACGGCACCAACTCCCGTGAGCTCTGTCAAAAGCCTGGGGGTGACCATCTCTCAAGATCTCTCTCTGAGACCCCACATCAACGCGGTAACCTCTGCCTGCTTCTTCCATCTCAGGCGGATTCGCAAGATCAATAGGTTTCTGAACAAAGAAGCCCTGACCCAAGTAGTCATTGCCCTCATCACCTCCAGGCTTGACTACGCCAACATCTTGTACGCAGGAATTCCCGCATGTCACCTTCACCGACTTCAGTTGGTGCAGAACCAAGCCGCCCGCTTGATTTTCTGCCAGCCCAGACACCACCACGTCACCCCCCTACTCCGCAGTCTACATTGGCTCCCTGTCTCAAAACGGTGTATTTTTAAACTGGCATGTACCACCTTTAACCCCTTCGAGGCTATTGACGAGCTGGGCTCGTCATCGCGCTTACCTGTCCTGCGCGGATGACAAGGCCAGCTCGTCACGTAACGCGGTAATTTTGAATCTGCCGCGCACAGCGGGAAAAGCCGCCGCAGTGATGCGGTTAAGGCCCTAGAAGACTCAGCCCCTAAGTTCATTTCATCAGCATTGTCCCGTCATATTCCTGCCAGAGCTCTGCGTTCTGCATCTCTGAATCTACTCGAGGTCCCCAGATTTAAAAGAAAAAGGCACGGAGGCCTGAGCTTCTCTGTTCTGGCTCCCACTACTTGGAACTCCCTGCCCCTATCTCTCCGTCTCTGTTCTAAGTACGATAGCTTCCGTTCTCTTCTAAAAACTCTGCTCTTTCAAGCTGCATATGATTAATCCCCTCCCTGGATCTCCGCTGTCTTTATCAAGAGCGCCAAGAAACCGATGGTGATAGTGCGCTGTATAAATATTTTTAATAATAATAATAATAATTGACAGCGTGTCCCAAAAAGTGAGAGGCGGAGACAGGGAGAAGGAGCTCAGAAGGCTAGAATCCAGATATATTTTGGAAATGGATTGCAAAGAGCCACTAGAGTTGAATGTGGACGAAGAGCTCTTTGTACATCTGTAACCCTTGATATATCCGAGTGCATGTGATTGTTTTTAACACATTCCTTGCAGCCAGCACCTGAGATCGTAGGAATTCTATTTCCTTGTTTTTAACAGTGTATGTATGTGTTTGTTTCTTATAATGGAAAGCAAGCTTGGATGCATCACAGAGTTGACAAAGAATATAATGGCAAACAAACTAGACTACTCAACCCCAACAGATTGAACCCAGAGAGTAGACAGCAAATAAGCTGGCTTTATTTTTAGTTTATATTATTAAGACTTTATTTAAGATAATTGACACATTGCCAGCCCTAAGGGTATAAAATGTATATATGCCCTCTTGGGGCAGTACATGCTTGATCTTGGTTGGACACATTTACATTTTGAGAGAATAAAAGCCCCACCGGTAAGTACTTGTCCACGAGTCAGCATGACATATAATAGCATAAGTTATGCAATTGGCAGTGTATATCACATGGTTACACTAACATGGAAGTCTTGAAGGAATCAATCAAATTACAGTATGAAGCATATGATAGAATTAAGCTTTATTTTATTCAAGAATGGTCATATATATGCAAAGTACAAGTGACGAAATGCCATGGGTTCAAATCCCAAATCAAATCAAATTTCAAAGCTTTATTCGACATTCGTCATAAAAGCAATTCCTCCCTAACACTATACAAATAAATACTATATCTAAAAATACTCACAATAAAATACATATTAAACAATTGACAGTCGAATACAATGCACAATTAAAAACATTTGCTTGATTCATAAATTGGTAAAACGAATTCTATCCTAAAAACCGTATTTTTAATCAGATACAATATCTAATAAAGTGCGAGTGCGGATCACCCAAACCCAACCAAGAAATTTGGCTACGGCAATTGCAAAGAGCGGCGAACAATCTGTTTCTAATATTCTCAGTGCAGTCGCCTGGCTACGAGTGTCCAGATTTAAACAAACTGGTCTTAGCCATTTGCGTCTTGGACTAGCATATAGGGGGCAGCAAAACAACAAGTGGGAGATATGCTATATTTGGTCTTTACAATAATAACAGTTCTCATCCCGTGATGGAAACCAATGTTTTTTAAAAGCATTTACTGGGAGTGTTCCGACTCTGAATTGGAAGTATAACTTCCTGTCACGCGGCCTTTCAATTATATCCCAATAAGCTTCGCAGGATGGAACCATTTTAATATCCAAAAAGCGGCCAGTTAGATTAGCTCTTGACCCAGCACAATAGATTGAGGAATACACCATCTCCCAATATATTTCTTTCAGTTTTGCTTTAGTTGGAAACTTTGTCACATCCATATTACCCCAAAGATGGTCCAGCTTTAACTTTGCCAGTAGACCCCTCAGATCTTTCAGCCAAACAATGCAATGAAATTGATCAAACTTGACAACATCTAACAGTGCCGATGCATAGTGGGCTAGTTCCGGCATCACCATCAGGCGCCTCCAGTACAACAATGGGCGCAATCGTGCTATGTCCTCAATGCTTCTCAGACCAAGGTCCAGTTTCAATGAGATTGTGGGTGTACTTTGCGGGACCGTTACCAGCCGACGCAAGAACCTGTTTTCCGCTGAACCCAGGTCTGCTAAATTTGAGAAACCCCAAAGTTCGGAGCCATACATACAAGCACTCAGGACTTTCATTTTGTAAATTTCGAGGGCACAATTTATTGGCTTTGTCAGCGAGGCTCTATGTTTAAGTGCAACTGCTCCTGCAAGCTGGCTAAACTTTAATACTGCAATGTTAATGTGAGACTTCCATTTCATATTATCCTGTAACGTTATTCCTAGATAGGAAAAAGCCTCAACTTTCTCTAGAGGAGTGCCCTTATAAGTAATTGCACCTTTAAATGTGGACTGGCGGTTCAAACACATAAAATTTGTCTTAGTAGTGTTCAGCTCAAGGCCCCGACTATCACAAAAATCGCCAAATGCATTTACAGCCTTTTGGAGACCGCTTGGGGTGCAAGACAGTATAAGCGTATCATCCGCAAACATGAGGACGGGGACATATGAGCCTGCAATTAAAGTTGAGAGTCTTTCTTTCGTTTTCACTGACAGACTGTTTTTATTTATCGTTTTTTCACAGATTTATTTTGTGTGGTCCTGAAGAGAATCCTATTGAACATTCTAGTATTCGAAATGCGTCGACCGATTGAGGTGTTAGTTGTCAGTTGGCGCCACTGTGGTGGCTGTTTGGCCAGTGGCCAAGCGTCTGTAACAATTTGAAATTGTAAAGCTTTATTTAAAATCGATTGTTTCGTTTTTTGGTGACAAATATATATATATAACCTATATATACTGCTGATACTCACCTGAGTTTGATTGTAAGCAAAAGTGAAGGGTATTTATTGGCAAGTCACGTGTTGGCACTTCTTTGTTGCAGCAAACCTCTGATGAAGGGCGGAGCCAGAAACGCGTCAGGTGCTGCGGGCGAAGGCTGTGTGAAAGACCTTCCCTGACCCTATGAACGCCTAATGTGAGTGCACCCTGCAAGTGGCAGTTTGTGGACCTTAATCTATTCCAGCCAGCCAGGTCGGCGGGGAGCACCGCCGCACAACATGCGGTTCCGTGGCTGTCTTTGGTGATAGCACAACGGGACTACCAGGCGAGTGGCAGAATGGGGGAAGCCACCTTTGACACACCCGTGTAAGATAAACTTTATTGAACAAGGAAGTGCTGCCAGCTCACTTGAGTTTGATTTGGACTACCAATCCCAGGATACATTGCTGATACTCAACTGAGTTTGATTGTAAGCAAAAGTAAAGGGTATTTATTGGCAAGTCACGTGTTGGCACTTCTTTGTTGCAGCAAACCTCTGATGAAGGGCGGAGCCAGAAACGCGTCAGGTGCTGCGGGCGCAGGCTGTGTGAAAGACCTTCCCTGACCCTATGAACGCCTAATGTGAGTCCACCCTGCAAGTGGCAGTTTGTGGACCTTAATCTATTCCGGCCAGCCAGGTCGGGGGGAGCACCGCCGCACAATATGCGGTTCCGTGGCTGTCTTTGGTGATAGCACAACGGAACTACCAGGCGAGTGGCAGAATGGGGGAAGCCACCTTTGACACACCCGTGTAAGATAAACTTTATTGAACAAGGAAGTGCTGCCAGCTCACTTGAGTTTGATTTGGACTACCAATCCCAGGATACATTGCTGATACTCACCTGAGTTTCATTGTAAGCAAAAGTAAAGGGTATTTATTGGCAAGTCACGTGTTGGCACTTCTTTGTTGCAGCAAACCTCTGATGAAGGGCGGAGCCAGAAACGCGTCAGGTGCTGCGGGCTCAGGCTGTGTGAAAGACCTTCCCTGACCCTATGAACGCCTAATGTGAGTGCACCCTGCAAGTGGCAGTTTGTGGACCTTAATATATATATATATATATATATATATATATATATTACCTACTGGCGGTCGCCAGTAGGTATATATAGTTAGGATTTTTTCCCTATGGGATTTCTGAAAATTCTATGTCTAATAACTTTGGCGTTTGTGGACGGAATCGGCTGAAATTTTCAGGAAAATGGCACATTTTGTTTCTGAGCAGCCCTTGAAAATTTGGGGGGGGGTCGGCAAGGGGGGGCAGAGAAAAAAGGGGGGTCCCAAAACACGTTTTTAACATTGAGTTTTCCATAGGGCGGTTGGACTCACTTTTAGCCCGAACGGCTGAATGGATTTGCACGAAACTTGGCAAAATTGTAGGGACTGTTAGCCCGATGTGCCTTTGCTAGGTCTCAATATATGTGCTTCAGTGGATTTTGAGAAATTAACGTTTAAATCAAGATATATATCTGTAACAGCGCTCCGGGTAGCGCTCCGGTTCGCGAACTTTTCGCTCTGGTTCGCGAACTTTTCGCGTATCGGAACTTTGCGCACGGAAAGCTGATTGGCTCTCCGGTGTCTGTCAACATTCTAAACAGTCCGGAGCGGCCGCCATCTTGTCTCTCGGTAGGATCGAGAGACAAGAGGAGGCCAAAACAAAGGGGGAAATTACCATAAGGGGGCATAGTAGATCCTCGTTGACCCCCTAGGTTTTATGTGGAGGTTTTAAAAGGGCCTAGGAGGGTCCAAAAAAAAAAAATTTTTTTTGCGTGGTAAGCGCCAAGTTCGCGAACCGGATAGCGCTCTGGGCAGCGAACTTTATGGATAAAAGAATGAAAGCCTTTTCTAATACTGTATGTTAATTATTTGTTGGTTTTGTTGTTTTTTTTTTAATATTATTTTTTTTTCAGCAATTTTTTATTGTTGTGATTGTGTTTCAAAATTTAATAACTTTTATTACATTTAACTACTTTATGAATTACATATAAAAATGATTAAAGACTCAAACAATTTTTAAATATTACATATAATTTTATTTTTCGGATTGTTTTTCGAAATTTAATAGAACGTCTAGCATTTCACTGTCTGATATGTGTTCTTGTTCAGTGAACATAAGTTCAAACATTTGACCGTCATCATAATGTAGTAAATGATCAACTGATTCCACACATTGTACTAATTCTTTAGGATTGTGTAGGGGACGTAGAGAAGCAGAGACTTTTGTAAATGTCAAAGTTGTTGAAAAACTGTTTGTTTTTGAACCTTTTCCCTTGTCTTTTCTAATTTTTAAATACATGTTTTAATATTTTTTGAAATGTTTGTTCTTTGTTTTACAGATTGAAAGTATGAAAAAATATTTAAAAAAGGTAACAAGAATTATAAGGTAAATGTTTTCCACTCTTTTTACCCGCAATGCACTGCTGATGATGTCATTGACACTATCTCTCATTTACTCTCTCTAGCTGTCTTTCTTTTTACATTTTTCTCTGTTTACTTCCCTTATACTAACTCTTCTTTTTTTTAAAAAAATATTTTTTTAGTTCGCTTAAAGTTCGCGAACCGGTCAGCGAACTTGAAGCGAACCAAAAGAAATAGAGCTTGCCAGAGTGATAAACATTCTAGCAATTTTGTTTGAAAGGGGAGGTAGTTCTGAAAAGAACTGTTTTTTTTTGTTTTTGTTGTTTTATATTTTTTTTTTATTTTTTGAACATTTTTTGATTTTTTTGTTTTTTTAGAACTGTTTTATGTTTTTTTTGTGTTTTTTATGGAGGGGAGACAACAAAAAACAGGCTTTCAAAACGGCTCAACTGGAGCAAAAAAAGAAAATTACTTTTTGGGTGCATTAGGGCATTTATGATTTTCAAATGCAATGTTCATCAGTTTGACACTCATGTTGCCATATGATAGCATAGCACCACAGTAAATACAAGACAACTTCATATGCTGGAAGTTGGGTTGGATGTTTGGCACAGTCTCTTGTGCCTCTCTTCCCGTCAAAGACAATGTGGATGTAGATCTTGCCACAGGAGTTGCCGTCGGATTGTCTTCAAGATCCCTTAATTCAGCCCGGCTGTAGTTCAAGGGATGCCACCTGCTCATGTGACGGTGCATTGTATAGTTCCCCATACTGTACTTCTTTTCTGTGCCTCTCGACAATCTGTAATCACAGATGAGGCAGGTGGCATATTTTGCATTGACTTTCTTTGATCCAGGAGGGATGCTGAAAAACTGCCAGATGAAACTGGTTTTTCGTTTAGAAACCCGGGGCAACTCATCGACAAATTGTTGTTCCTCTCTCTCCTCTTCTTCTTCTTCCTCATCTTCCTCCTCTCTGTTAGTCATAATTTGACTAGGTGGTCCTCTCTTCTTATGAGGAGGTGGAGGTGGTGGTGGGGGTGCACCAGCTGCAGCAAGAATGGAAGCCATTGTGGAACTTCAGATAAATGGTCTTTCTCTCACCAAGATGAAAGTCAGAGTGAGGAAATAAGGAGGGGTTTACATGATTTGGGGAAAACAAAAGTTCTGAGCCAATGAAAAGTGTTATTTTTAGGTCACATGACCTAGTCATACATCATTTGGAAACCAAAAGTGAAATGAACCAATGAGAAGTTTGATAAACAAGTCACATGACCTGTTCCGCTTACGTTACGCGGCGCGCGCCGCGTCCCAGATCGCTTCCGGTTCGCGGTCCGGAGCACTTCCGGGAGCGCTAACGCGACGCGTCATTAGACGCATTACGCGATAACGTGATACGTCGCGCTTCCGCGACGCGTCACTGTTCCGCTAACGTAACGTTGACCGGTTCGCGGACTAGATCGCGGCATCAAGATGAGCTAACGGAAAGCTTCCCGGTTCGCGAACTAGAAGCGAAGAAAAAAATATTTAAAAAAAATTATCAATAAATATCTAAATATATTTTGGGATTTAAAGAATAATACATTTTACAGCTACAGATGTTAGCTTTTAAAAAACCAATGAAATTCACTGAAAAAACCATAGGTTATAGACCATATATAGTTAGAAATTTGCATTTAAAAAACCATTGAAATTCAATCAAAAACCATAGGTTATAGACCATATATAGTTAGGAATTTGCATTTACAAAACCTTATTTTACTCGCACAAAACCATTGAAATTCCATATATAGTTAGTTGCACTAACTATATATCGCGCACCCGCAATCCACTGCTGATGATGTCACATATTACATCATTCATGACATGGTCAGTGACATCACTGATGACATCACTGATGACATCTCAAATGACATCACTGATGACATCACTGATGACATCTCATTTGACATTACTGATCACATCACTGATGATATCATTCATGTGATAATACGATGAACCTCTTCAGACTCTAATATAACCTTAGATACAATCAGTGTAAACAGACACTCACAGACTGTCACTCATCCATGGAGTTACTCACACACCTAGTCAGTCATGCAAAGAATCAATCACACCTCCATTTCCTCAACTATACAGTTATACAAACTTTACTTATTCAAACATATACTAACACATATTTATTCTCTTATACAATCCCTGATACAAGTTCACAATGATCCATACAGCCACTCACACATTCACTGGCTCTTATGCACAGTTATTTATATATGTCAACTCTCACATGTACTGTGTTTTACATATGTACTTACTTTGACATGTAGCACTGAGATATCCATTCACTCACCAATACACTCATGCACACAGTCAACCTCCCATACAGCTGTTTCCACATGCACTTTTGAAACCATACATCTAGTGAATCAACTGCTCACACATCTATGCACAGAGTCATACACCTCCCAGCCACCCACACACACACTCAGTCTCCCATACAAATACTTGGGCAACCAATCAATAACCCATATAGTTACTCATATAGCTACTTATCAACACATGCAACAGTTTACAGAACAACAGACAAAATGATGCACAAATTAAGACAGTTTAGTCACTAACCCATGCACTCAGTGAGACACATTTAATCACTCACTCATACAGTCAGTCATGCACCTACTAAATCCTTCATCCAGACACTTATACATCCACTCATTCTTCAATATTTAAGACATATTTTAACTTTACAGAAACATACAGTCACTGGATGTTGTCATCAGTGATGTCATCAGTGATGTCATTTGAGATGTCATCAGTGATGTCATCAGTGATGTCACTGACCATGTCATGAATGATGTAATATGTGACATCATCAGCAGTGGATTGCGGGTGCGCGATATATAGTTAGTGCAACTAACTATATATGGAATTTCAATGGTTTTGTGCGAGTAAAATAAGGTTTTGTAAATGCAAATTCCTAACTATATATGGTCTATAACCTATGGTTTTTTCATTGAATATATATATATATATATATATATATATATATATATATATATATATATATATATATATATATATATATATATATATATATATATATATCACTGTTCACTTCCTTTGAAAACCGGGACACTCGGACTGCGGTGCATCCAGGGTCAAAGGCACCCTGTCCGTATTCCGTTTCACCACACGCTCAAAGCAGGCGTGGAATGCACTCGTAATCCAGTAGGTATTCACCATTCAATCAAACCATCCAGCAAAGTTCATAGATATTCTTTATTCCAGCATGGTAAACAGTTCATGGAACCAAACCCCCAACGCGTTTCAGCGACAACTCGCCTTGGTCATGGGTGAGTGTTGTTTGGAAAATAAACCATTAAATAAAGTTTTCAAACCTTCTTGTGTCAACATAAAAAAAGGACAATGTGCACAAAGTAAACACAGCGGCCATCTTGGCATGGTAAACTCCTCATAGTAATGTGCCTAAATGACAGACATTAACAATCAAATGTCAAGTTCTTGTGTACACGTGCTTGCATATTACATGTTGCCAACAGTAAATAACAACAGTATTCACAGTGTTTGCATTGTGCTTGATAATCACAGCAGCATGATATATTGTATCTACATCTACTGTCCCAAGTGGGAAATTACGTAGCTGCCATGCACATAAAATATCAATAATGCAACACGAAGCGCATGTGTATGAATATTACGTTCTGGTGACAATGCAGATATCAGGCTATGTGCGTCTGCATCCAAGTGGGAGAAGATCAGCACACAAATTCTTAAAGGAAATATTAAATCTGTCCACAGATTCTCAAACAAAGTCAAAATAAACCAATGTTGCAAGGACATATCCCTCAGTCCCAAGTGGGAAATTATAAGCATAACCCCTTGGGGTAATCAAATCTTCTGCCTGGTCTTTACTCCACAATTGTATGTCACCTATAGAGAAAACAAGATCGGCACATCAGGAATATTGAACCATACCCAGACCTCCTACAGCATAGTATTGAAAGTGTAAAACAAATTAAATGTAAAGTGATTTAAAAACACTTGAATCATTGCTAGGAGTACGAGAGAACAAACAGCATCATATCTCATAACCGTCATTTTAGCAGAACAATATACAAAATACACAAATCATTCTCCCAAATACCATTTCAATTCTTCCTCAGAATTTAACCCTCCTGGGATAGGTGTGTCTAGGTCAAGAATGTATCTACTTTCCAGCTGACGCAATCTGCGTATTCTGTCACCCCCCCTCCTCATGCTGGGGATTCTGTCAATCACAAAGAATTTCAATAGGTTACGATTGGCTTTATGATTTTCTTCAAAGTGACGGGCGACTGGCGAACTCTGGTCCCTGTTATCAATTGCCCTCATGTGCTCAAGAATGCGCTTTTTCGCAGGGAACATTGTGCTCCCTACATACCTTTTGCTGAAAGAATGGCAAAGTGAAGGCCTGTTAGAGTGGAATGAGTATTCGTTTCTGCTCAATAGAAACCCTAAGGTGGCAGTGTTATATCTTCTGCCCAAATTGCATAAGGATGCTACCAGGCCCCCGGGCAGGCCAATTGTCTCAGCTATGGGGTCCCTCCTGGAGAACACCTCCAAATATATTGATTTTTTTCTGCGTCCATTTGTGGAGGGGATACCCTCGTACTTGAAGGATAGCAGAGATTTTATCAATAAGATTAAGAACTATGAATGGCAGGATAGTTATCTTCTTATTTCTCTTGACGTAGGCAGCCTGTACACCTCCATCAGGCACATGGATGGTATTGATGCCTGTCGGAGGTTTCTCAAGAAACGATCCATCTCTTTTCGAGACCATACTGATATGATTTTGAAAATGATGTTGTTTTGTCTCGAAAATAATTTCTTCATCTTTAATGATATCTACTTTAGACAGCGACAAGGGACTGCGATGGGAACTTGTTTTGCTCCCAGTTTTGCGAATCTATTCATGGCAAACTGGGAGCAACAGGTGGCTGAGACCAGCACCTTGTATCGCAGCCATGTGAAGACATGGCTGCGGTACATTGATGATTTATTCATCATTTGGGATGGTCCTGAAACACTGGCAAAAGATTTCATCTGTGAATTGAATTGCAATGATCTCAACCTCACTTTTGATGGGAAAATCAGCAACTGTATGATGGAGTTCCTGGATTTGAAGGTTGAGGTTGAGAGGCGTAAACTTGTTACTAAACTATACCGTAAAGCTACGGCTGGTAACACTTTACTTCACGCCGACAGCAGCCACCCAAAATCACTCATACGCAGTATCCCATTTGGAGAGTTCCTCCGGGCTCGGAGAAACTGCAGCAGAGATGAAGACTTTGTAAGAGAAGGAGCAAACATGAAACAACGTTTCAGAGAACGTGGTTATAACCCGCAGGTAATTGAGGCAGCTTTTGTGAAGGCTAGCAATATCAGCCATGAATCTTTATTGGTTCCCAATATCAATAAACCCGAAGAACAGGAGGTTGTAAGGTTTATCTCTACTTACCATGCCAATTCATGGCAGGTACAGAAGAGTTTAAAAAAACACTGGAATGTACTACTCACCGAGCAGACGCTAACTGAGGTCTTAGGCAGCAACCCTAGTATTACCTATCGGAAGGCTGATTCTCTTAAGGACAGGCTGAGTAAAAATGAGGTGAACATCATACCCAAGAAGACCAATGAGATAAAGGGCTTTTTCACTTGTATGAAGTGCAAAGCCTGTAAGTTTAGCAGCAATGTTAAATCAGTCTACTATCCTGTAGAAGACAGGGAGAAATTGATAACACAACATCTTAATTGCCTCTCTGATCATGTGATATATGTGCTGGTTTGCCCATGTGCCAAAAGGTATGTAGGGAGCACAATGTTCCCTGCGAAAAAGCGCATTCTTGAGCACATGAGGGCAATTGATAACAGGGACAAGAGTTCGCCAGTCGCCCGTCACTTTGAAGAAAATCATAAAGCCAATCGTAACCTATTGAAATTCTTTGTGATTGACAGAATCCCCAGCATGAGGAGGGGGGGTGACAGAATACGCAGATTGCGTCAGCTGGAAAGTAGAGACATTCTTGACCTAGACACACCTATCCCAGGAGGGTTAAATTCTGAGGAAGAATTGAAATGGTATTTGGGAGAATGATTTGTGTATTTTGTATATTGTTCTGCTAAAATGACGGTTATGAGATATGATGCTGTTTGTTCTCTCGTACTCCTAGCGATGATTCAAGTGTTTTTAAATCACTTTACATTTAATTTGTTTTACACTTTCAATACTATGCTGTAGGAGGTCTGGGTATGGTTCAATATTCCTGATGTGCCGTTCTTGTTTTCTCTATAGGTGACATACAATTGTGGAGTAAAGACCAGGCAGAAGATTTGATTACCCCAAGGGGTTATGCTTATAATTTCCCACTTGGGACTGAGGGATATGTCCTTGCAACATTGGTTTATTTTGACTTTGTTTGAGAATCTGTGGACAGATTTAATATTTCCTTTAAGAATTTGTGTGCTGATCTTCTCCCACTTGGATGCAGACGCACATAGCCTGATATCTGCATTGTCACCAGAACGTAATATTCATACACATGCGCTTCGTGTTGCATTATTGATATTTTATGTGCATGGCAGCTACGTAATTTCCCACTTGGGACAGTAGATGTAGATATAATATATCATGCTGCTGTGATTATCAAGCACAATGCAAACACTGTGAATACTGTTGTTATTTACTGTTGGCAACATGTAATATGCAAGCACGTGTGCACAAGAACTTGACATTTGATTGTTAATGTCTGTCATTTAGGCACATTACTATGAGGAGTTTACCATGCCAAGATGGCCGCTGTGTTTACTTTGTGCACATTGTCCTTTTTTTATGTTGACACAAGAAGGTTTGAAAACTTTATTTAATGGTTTATTTTCCAAACAACACTCACCCGTGACCAAGGCGAGTTGTCGCTGAAACGCGTTGGGGGTTTGGTTCCATGAACTGTTTACCATGCTGGAATAAAGAATATCTATGAACTTTGCTGGATGGTTTGATTGAATGGTGAATACCTACTGGATTACGAGTGCATTCCACACCTGCTTTGAGCGTGTGGTGAAACGGAATATATATATATATATATATATATATATATATATATATATATATATATATATATATATATATATATATATATATATATATATATATATATATATATATATATATATATATATATATATATATATACACATATATATATATATATGTGGTCCGTCTCCCTTCTGTTTGCTGGTGTGCTGAGCAGGCGCTGGAAACACCGAGAGATCCAGAGGAGTCACGTGGTTCATATATATATATATATATATATATATATTTATATATATATATGTCATATTTGAGATGTCATCAGTGATGTCATCAGTGATGTCACTGATCATGTCATGAATGATGTAATATGTGACATGATCAGCAGTGGATTGCGGGTGCGCGATATATAGTTAGTGCAACTAACTTTATATGAAATTTCAATGGTTTTGTGTGAGTAAAATAAGGTTTTGTAAATGCTAATTCCTAACTATATATGGTCTATAACCAATGGTTTTTTCAGTGAATTTTCAAGGTTTTTTAAATGCTAATTCCTAACTATATATGGTCTATAACCTATGGTTTTTTCAGTGAATTTCAATGTTTTTTTAATAGCAAATATCAAAAGCTTTAAAATGTCAAGTGCGTGGTAGGTAAAATTTTTTCGTGTTTATGCACGCTGATGTGCTTTGAACGCTGCCCCCCCCTTCTCTTTTCTTTTAGGAGTATTCTCTCTTTGCAGATAGTGAAGGGTAGGTAACGCAGGCCTTTGCCCCCATTGTAATCCGTCGTGCCTGCTTCCCTCTCCATTTGATTGATTGTTATCCTAGCATTTATTGTTTTGGAATTGGTTCTCTTTGGTTCATTCTCTATTTACAAACAAGCACAGAGTCGCAATACTCTGTTTAGTCTTTGCAGATAGTGAAAAACCGTTAAAAAAACAAAAAGGAATCAAGCAAAATCAGTAGGCCACTAATGGGATCTCTTTTTGACCTCGCTAAAATAGAAACATTATGAACAACCCCTCATGAGAAATACAAAACTAGTGAGAGGAACTGAGCTCGGCACCATGATGGCTGCAAGACAGCTCGGCTCCGCCGCCCACCCCACCCAAAATAACGACAAACCCTATGCAAATATTATAAATATATACAACACACCAGCAAAGTAACAGGGTAAAACGTTTTATTAAATAACTATTTACATGGCAGCCTGCTGCAACATCGATCCAAACAAGCCTTTGTATTTGGGGCTCAAAATCAACAAGTAACAGGGTAAAACGTTTTATTAAATATCTATTTACATGGCAGCCTGCTGCAACATCGATGCAAACAAGCCTTTGTGTTTGTGGCTCAAAATAAACCATCAATAGTAAGATTTTCATAGGTGAGTGTAGGTTCATGGTTTTCCATCCACAGACTAAAAGCCTGGAGTGGGAGTGAAAGAACAATAACTAGGTAAGAAGGAAGGCAGAGGTTGTGGTAAGGACTCTGGATATGGTATGTTGCTTGGTCCCTGAGATGCTTCGATGTCACTGCCTTGCACAAATGGCATAAGTCCTGGATGTTGGGTGCCATAGTTGAGGATTCCGAGCAGCGCTTGTAACACTGTCTGAAGCTTATTTGCACCTGCTGCAGCTTCACTATTCTCAAAGTAAGTGGGGGCTGTTTGTGGACCTGACTGCATTGGAAAACAATGTGATGCGGTGCCTCCCTAAACCGCTTGACGGAGGCCCCCGAGATAATTGCGCCTGCTCCACACCTTGTCCCACAATCCGTTTGACCTGAAGACACGTCCTGCGGTGCCCTGGTCCGACCATCACATATACCTGCGCCAGGAGACGGCGTGGGGTGCACTAGAAGGGAGAGGCGGCGCGAACGAGCCTCCCCCACCTCCCCAGGTGGAGGTTTCTCAGCTACACCCCAGCGCTTCACTCGACCAGCTGACTTGCGCCCGCTCTTGCGACACAGTGCCTCGCTCGGCCAGCTGAATTGCGCCTGCTCTTGCTATTACAACGTCTCACCCGCCATCCAACGGAATTGCACCCAATCTTGCGGTACAGCGACAGGCGGCTGCTACGGAGCTCACGAAATGGCGGTCGGCTCCACAGACTTGGGCCTGGCCTGCAAAGATGGCTCTGGGCAACCGTGGAACTCGGACGCTTGACTGCTAGGGCATGGGCCCCATTCCCAAAAGAGTCCCCTCAGCCTTGAAGATTCTACAACAGTCACCGGGACCCCCGACTCCCGTAGACTTCCGGTGGGGAGCGACTGCCATGATTGCTCGCGGAATGGCCACGACGTAGCCACGAGATGGTGGTGCTCTCATGCTGACGCCAGCTTCAGTCTGAAACATCCAGAAACACTGTAGACTACCAATTCGATCAGTTCCGGTGGACCCCCAACGTGACCCGGTAGAGAAGAACTTGCCCTCCCCTCTTTGACTGATGGTTCTTGTTGCATGTCCCTTCTGTTGTCATTTAACAGAACTTTTTGGACTGCTGAAAGGGGTTGTGTTCCGACCGCTGGTTGGTGGAGACATTTTGACTATATTCTGGACCTGCGTTGTCGCGTAATGCGTCATATGACGCGCCGCGTTAGCGCACCCGGAAGTGCCCCGGTGCGCGAGGCGCAGCTTCCCGGAAGCGATCCAGGGTGCGGCGCGCAGCGCGTAACGTGAGCATAACAGGTCATGTGACTTGTTAATAAAACTTTTCATTGGTTCATTTTACTTTTGTTTTTCTAATGATGGAAGGCTTGGTCATATGACCTAAAAATAACACTTTTCATTGCTTTCGAAAAAAATTTTCCCAAATGATGAAAGCCCCACCTTTTTTTTTCTCACTCTGACTTGTAAAGCAAAGGACCCAGATGCATTTACAGTTTATCACTAAAAATGTTCCAGGCTAATGTATTTTCCCGGGAAATTTACAACTGTCCTGCAAGTTAAATATTCCTATTTCGAGAAAAAGGGCGTTTCTTCGTCCCATGAGGGAGCCGTTGAACAAAAGAGGCTCGACCTGCTGTCTTAGTCGCTGATAGGCATGAATATCGGATTCTTATCGATCACTTTATGTTGCAGGAGTGGAAAACACAACAGCCCTTGACCATTTATCTTTACTGCGTTCCTGCGTATTATACCTTTTAACCGTCATGTAATCGGGCTGCTTTATTTCACTTGCCTTTTACTGATTCGAAAACAGTGGCTATTATTCAAAACTTTACCAATCTAGGTACTACTACCATGTTTTGTTTTAAAAACCTTTTTTGTGAAAATGTCAGTATACAAATACGGGCCTATAACCACGTGGGCCGGCGACGGAGCAAACTGTAATCGTATATGATGAGGGGACATTTACACTGTAGAAGAACGTAACGGGCGGGCCATTAGGTTGCAAGAACTAAGGTGTCTAACAGTTGCGGAATCGGTGGACGTACATTTTATAATTAAAGTACGACAGGGCCAGTTACAATAAAATTATCTAGATATACATTTGCGGGCAAGTACCACGGGTGACGTTAATTCGAACTTTCAATAGTACAGTAATCAATAACACATCAGAACTTAATATCAATAGGGATGTCCAAATTTTCAATCAGTACTCGTCCCCGCCCGCCATGTGCTTCAAAACTGCATACGTATCTCGTGATATCAAGGTTGGGCAACCAGTATACAACAAGGAGTTACGAGTCCCATTTATACCGGCGCCATTTTGGGCGAGGCCGGGCAGGTCCAGGATATAGTCAAAATGTCTCCACCAACCAGCGGTCGGACCAGAACCCCTTTCGGCAGTCCAAAAAGGTTCAGTTAAATGACAACAGAAGAAATAGGCAACAAGAACAATCAGTCAAAAGAGGAGACGCTTTCGGGAATGGGGCCCATGCCCTAGCAGGCAAGCGTCCAAGTTCCAAGGTGTCCCAGGGCCATTTTAGTGGACCAGGCCCAAATCCGAAGAGCGGGCCGCCATTTTAAGAGTCCTGTGGCAGCCGCCTATCGCTGCACCGCAAGAGTGGGCGCAATTCAACTGGATGGTGGGCGAGACGCTGTAGCCGCAAGAGCGGGCGCAACTCAGCTGAATGGCGGATGAGGCACAGTGCCGCAAAAGCGGGCGGTAAACAGCTGAATGGCGACTGAAACGCTAAAGGGCGCCCCACTGCAGCAGAGGAGCCTCCACCTGGGGAGGCGGGGGAGGCCCGTTCGCGCCGCCTCCCCCCCCCCGGGGCGCCCCACGCCGTTTTTCGGCACAGCATTGTAGGATGGCCAGACCAGTGCGGCAACTTACTGGACACCTCCTGGGTGCCGTCCGGATCTCGGCCCGTTGTGCTGCCTTCGGCCTATTCGCACAATGGACCGCTACTGACGCCACCTCACAGGCCGATGGATTTTGCCGACTAAAAGACAGACCAAAGCAGTCCATTGTTGCTTTGAGATGGATGTTGCAGCAGGCTGCCATGTAAATAGTTGTTTAAATTTATTTTTTTTGTAACGTGTTTACTTTGTTGGAGCGTTGTATATATTTATAAGTTATTAAAGTGTTATAATCCTACTACTTTGTTGGAGTGCTATATATTTTTAATGTGACACATAATTGTGAAGACTTTGATGTACAAAAAGGCATCCCTGGAATCTTCCGCTTCAGGCTCGGTCCCACACACCCTTACAGTGAGAATCCCCTCCCCAATCACAATACAGGATTGTTATCAGATAGTAGGAACGCGTGTGGTGTGACGGATCTCATGGGGTGGGGGCCTTGATCTACTGTAACTCCTTTGAAGAGGGGTGATTCTTTACAGTTGGGGCCATAAACTACATCCGCAGGGCTAGGTGATAGCCTGGGACCGGCCTGGACAATCAGACACAGAGGAAGAGGAGTGTCAGAGGGTGCAGTAGTGAATAGGGTGAAAGGGAGGAGTCGGGCGGGCACAGGGTGTGATTCTCAGGGAAGAGCAGCGCAGATGGGGGGAGGTTTATGGCCCATGCATGAGAGAGAGAGCGGGGGTGACCAGTGAGTGGGGGAGATGCTTGCGAGGGTGGGGAGCCATGCTGAGGATCGGCGGCGTGCAGAGAGTGGGTCTGGTCAAGGCATCTAAAATGGCTGCCGTGCACAACAAAAGTGTGGCATTGGAAAAAAGGCAAGATGGCGCAGACAATGTTTATCAATACGGATTAATTTATAACAATTATTTTTAACAATATATTTACTCGCAGTGACAAAATGGCGGTCAACACTTCCTGATTTCCTTCGAATCGAACGTTAACAGACGTCACGCAGCAAAAAAAAAAAAAACGCTCACGCGCAGCCGCTGGAAGACATGTATCAACATATATGAGCATCCTCAGCCACCCTCAGAAAACATAGGGGGTCAGGATACGTCTCCCGTACCCCCTTATACCCCCTTATACCCATTTCTCACATTGTTTTTCCTCCATCTTGTAATTTAATTAAAACGAAATACAAAATGGCGAATTCCCGTTTCGCGACCCGGTTCGCGAACCGGGAAGCGCTTCTACCGTGAAAAATCAATTTTTTTTATTTGCCCCACGGGACCCTTTAATAACCCCAACATCATTCCTAGGGGGTCAAGAGGGGTCTACCTTGCCCCCTTTCATTAAATTCCCCCTTCGTTTTTCTCCTCCTCTTGTCTCTCGATCCTACCGAGAGACAAGATGGCGTCCGTTCCGGACTGTTTAGAATGTTGACAGACACCGGAGAGCCAATCAGCTTCGCTTCGCAAAGTTCCATTACGCGAAAAGTACGCGAACCAGGGCGCTAACCGGGACGCTGTCACAGATATATCTGTTTTTTAAAACGTTAATTTCTCAAAATCCACTGGAGCACATATATTGAGACCTAGCAAAGGCACATCGGGCTAACAGTCCCTACAATTTTGCCAAGTTTCGTGCAAATCCATTCAGCTGTTCGAGCTAAAAGTGAGGCCAAACGCCCTATGGAAAAATGAATGGGAAAAACGCGTTTTGGGACTCCCCTTTTTTCTCGGCCCCCCCTTGACGAAACCCCCCCAAATTATCAGGGGATGCTCAGAAACAAAATGTGCCATTTTCCTGAAAATTTCAGCCGATTCCGTCCACAAACGCCAAAGTTATTAGACATAGAATTTTCAAAAGTCCCATAGAGAAAAAATCCTAACTATATATATAACTATATATACCTACTGGCGACCGCCAGTAGGTAATATATATATATATATATATATATATATATATATATATATATATATATATATATATATATATATATATATGTATATATATTACCTACTGGCGTTCGCCAGTAGGTAGTTATAGTTAGGACCCATTATCCATAGAAAATCCTCAACATTCTATTCCCAATAACTTTGGCGCCGTTTGATGAATCTTTGGGAAATGTTCCAAACTTTTGGCCAGCTCCAGGCAGCTCCTATCCTGAAAGTCTTGGGATGATTCGTCAAGTGGGGGTAGAGAAAAAAGGGGGGTCCAAAATGTGTTTTCTCCATGCAATTACCCCTAGGACCTTTCGCCGCAGCTACAGCCCGGACTGCTGAACAGAATTACGCCATATTTGGTAAAGAGGTAGTCCTCAGTTCAGAATTGTGCCTTTTGCTTAAATGGTGTCAATCTGTTCAGTAGTTACTAACAGTCAAAAACCATGTATATATCTATGGGCCCAGTGGATCCGCAGACCCTGCGTGCACTGTGAGCGCAGCCTGAGCGTACCCTTCCGATCACGCGCTGAATGCTAATTGGCCGTCAAGTGGTTGTCAATATTCGAAACTAGGAACTTTTGGCAGCCATTTTATGCCTCGGTAGAAGCGAGGCTGAAGAAGTCTGTGAAATATGTATGCAAAATGTATAAAGGTGGCAGGGTATAAATACCCTGACCCTGTAGACCTGATTAAGGGGTCCCACAAGGACTCTCAGGTCCCCCAAATGTATTATTATTATTTTTTTACATCACTAAGTGTGCACATGGTGTGCGTATCCTGACGTAAAAAAATTAATACATTGAACGGAGCTTCTTTCATAATTAGCCCCCGGGGCTACAAAATAAATTGTTGGGAGGGGCCCAAAAGCCCTTCCCAGTATAATTTGTGGGGGGGGGCTCAACGGCCCCCAAACCCTGGGGACCACCATCCCCCTGGGCTTTATGAATTGTGGGAGGGGGGCTGTGTGGCCGCCCTCCTGGAGCTCTTGAGGGCCCTGGGGACCCCCACCCCCAGGGCCGGCTCCTGCAGTGTCTCAGGGAGCCCACCCCCGGGACACTGCTGTTTGCTATGAGAGGGAGGGAGTCTCTTGGCTCTCGCCCTCTCATACCAAACGTGGTTTGGATTTTGAAAGAGAGAGCAGGGAAACCTGCTCTCTCTTTCAAAATGCAAACCATATTGCTTTTCCACATGGGGAGCTGCCTGTTAGCAGCTCTGCATGTGGAAAAGCAATGCCGGCTCCCGAAGGACGCGGGGAGCCAGCTGGGACCATGGGGGCATTGGGGCTCCCCCCACGGTCCCAAACGTTGTATATAAGCCCTGGGGATGGGGTCCCCGGGGATAATAAAAATTTGTGATAGGGGATATTTTTTTTTTACGGTAACATTAGGAGTTGCGCACCCAACGCGGTGCTCAGTGCAGCACCTGGTGTGCATGCATTGGATGCACGGCTTCTAACCCGTAGGCTGTGCGACTCCAGTGCGTGTGGTGCACGACTTGTACGTGTTGGCTGCATGACATTGGCGCATAGGGTGCGCGACTCCAAACCAAAGAACAAATAATATTTTTCAGATATACATCAAGCTTTTGTGTTTAGTTCTTAGGTGGCTCTAAAAAGAGCCCTTGTGTGAATTGAGAGATTTTAGTACTTACAAGTAAGTACAGATGCAGAGTCTAAAGTTCAAGAGGAAGACGCTATTCCCCTCATCTGTAAAATGTACACCATCTCTCCTATAGATGCCATGCATATTGAAACGCAGATTGTTGTGGTAAATGGACCCCATTCTATAGTCTCGGAGAAAATCAGAAACAGATTTATTCACGTGTTTCCTAGCTTTCTCAATCTGTGGACAAAATTGATTGGACCAGTTCAATTTCTGGTTTCTGCATATGTTAGGATAGACAAAGGCAGTTTGGGGGAAAAGTGACATCATTTCTCCAAAGATGTCCTTCATAAGCATTTCCAGACCTACCCCAGTCAAAGTGCCTAGGTCATTGCTACCACAGTGCACAATTGTGAGGTCAGGGTGTTGGAGATGCAAAAAGGATTTAACCAAGGCCATCAATTGGTGCCACTTTAACCCTCTCTGTCCAATCCATTTAATGTCTACATTTGGTAAACCTAGGTCTTTGTGAATTCCTTTGTTTTCTGAATTCCTTTGACTCTAGAAAATATAGCTGTGTCCCACAATCCACACTCCAAGCATCCTGAAGGGAGGTCTGGATGCACTCAAATGGTCCCTGTAAATGAAATGGCAGTTTGAAAAGTATTTTTTTTTAAATGGTGGATAAGATGCAGTTTTGAAAAAAGAATAGAAATGATTGGTTGTTTGACAATATTCTACACTGAAAACTAGGGTGTATGTTTCTGGTTTTTAAAAGCATGATTCTTATTGGTTAAAAAAAACTGATTGAAAGGAACATTACATAAGATAAGCTGATATGTTGAAAAGTCAAGCACACTTGCTGTTTTTATTAGAAACATTGTGTGATGAACTTTTGACCTGTGTGCTCAGCTAAGAGTTCCATGAACTGTTTCTATGGTAACAGGCAGAAGGCAGATTGGGGGTAGAGTTGAAATTTATGTCATTTGGAAAGGGTTGAAATGTGTAACTAAAAGAAATGTGTATTTGCTTTTGAATTATTGTGGGAAGCAATGTGATTTGATGTTTAGGTGTATATGTGTTCAAAATGAGAGGGAACATGTGCCATTCTTTGGTTCTGGTAAGAGGTGTACAAAACAGAGATTCTGTATAAGAAAATCTGGTGTGTGATTGACATACTTCTTATTCTACAAAACAATTTGAAAGGTGAGTTATTAATTTGTGAGGGGATGTATGTGGTGCATTTTGATTTTAATGAGACTAATGTGTTTCTCTTGCTAAAGTGCAGGGAATACTTTTTTCTCTAGAATGTTATTGTGAGTGTGTGTGCATTTAGAAACTATTCTGAGATAAGCATGTATGTATGTTATGTGTTTGCAGACAGATAACTATGTTGTTCTCATTTTTTGGTAGAATTAGAAACCAGTAATTTTTTTATGTATTTCCAAAATGATTCAAGTCTCTACATTAAAATGCAGTACTCCTTCTAGACTATAAAATGTAATTTGGTAAAATGCAAGGGATAGTGCTGTTTGCCTAGAATCACACAGTGAGTCTGTGTGCATTTAGTAATCACTCTAAGAGAAGCATTTTAGTACTTCATGTGTTTCCTGACATGTAATTGATTAAAAACGTATTGAGTTCTCACATTTTGGTAGAATTAGAAAATAGTCATTGGTTATGTGCTTCCAAAATGAGTTTAGCTTTAATAGTAAAATGCAGTTATGAAATATATGGAATGGATGCTTGATGAGTTTGCAGACAAATAAGTGCATGTACTGTTGCAGTGACACTGTTATTTGTGTAGAATCATACTGTGAGTTAGTGTCCATTTGGGAAAATTGAGAGAGAATGATTTGGTTGGTTGATGTGTTTGCAGACATATAAGTACATGGACTCTTGCAGTGAGCCAGGCTTTAGGGTACGCAGTACTTGAAACTCCTATGTACTGTGCATGTAGTAGTCTAACTACGTTCACACTTGTGTTTCAGGCCTACATTTCTGCAGTCAGTATCTATACAGTCCATTTATAAGAAATACTTTTATTTGACTAGAAACTCACTCTGAGTTAGGGTGCATTTGGGAAAATTGAGAGAGAATGATTTGGTTGGTTAATATGTATGCAGACATATAAGTACATGTACTCTTGCAGTGAGCCAGGCTTTAGGGTTCGCAGTACTTGAAACTCCTATGTACTATGCATGTAGTAGTCTAACCACCTTTACACTTGTGTTTCAGGCCTACATTTCCCCAGTCAGTATCTATACACTCCATTTATAAGAAATACTATTTGTCTAGAATCACACTGTGAGTCAGTGTACATTTGGGAAAATTGAGAGAGAATGATTTGGTTGATTGATGTGTTTGAGGACATATAAGTACATGTACTCTTGTAGTGAGCCAGGCTTTAGGGTACGCAGTACTTGAAACTCGTATGCACTATGCTAGCAGTAGTGTAACCATCTTCACATTTGTGTTTCAGGCCTACATTTCCCCAGTCAGTATCTATACACTCCATTTATAAGAAATACTGTTATTTGTCTAGAATCATACTGTGAGTCAGTGTCCATTTGGGAAAAGTGAGAGAGAATGATTTGGTTGGATGATGTGTTTGCAGACACATAAGTATATGTACTCTTGCAGTGACACTACCCCAGCACGATTCCCTATACTACACAAACACCACTGTACTCCCCAAAACCCTTAATCTACTGCAGCACGACCACCCAGAATACCCATTCACCACTGCACTACCCTAAACCCTAAAGCATTACCCCAGCACACCCCCCTACACTACTCAAACACCATTGCATTACCCTAAACCTTAAATCTACCCCAGCACGACCTCCTATACTACGCAAACACCACTGTACTTTCCTAGAACACTACCCCAGCACAACCCCCTACACAACACAAACAACACGGCACTAACTTAAACTCTAAAACAGTATCCCTAGAATGACCCCATATACTACATAAACACCACTGCACTATGCTAGAACAGCACCCCAGCACTAGGGGTGGGCGGAATTTGCAGAATGGACTGTTGCGGAGAGGCACGGAGATTGAACAAATCTCCGTGCCTCTCCACAATGTTTCCATTTCACAGAGCCCGCCCGCCCATCTCTCGCCGGCCTCCCGCTTCCCACCCACCTTCCTGCCCGCCTTCCCGGGCGGGCGGGCCGCTAACTTCCATTCCGCCCAGGATTGTGCGGAAATGTCCCCCGTTTTTCCGCCTTCTTTGCGGAAGGTGCAAATTTATCGCTTATTCCGTGGGCGGAACGGAAATGTCCGCCCACCCCTACCCCAGCACGACGACCTACACTACCCTAACATCATTGCACTGCCCTAAACCTTAAATCTAACACAGCACGACCTCTTACACTACCCAAACACGATTGCACTACCGTAAACCTTAAACCTACCCCAGCACGACCCCTTAAACTACCCAAACACCACTGTACTACTCTTCTACTCCATTTATAAGAAATATTGGTATTTGTCTAGAATCACACACACCGTTGGAAGCAAACCGGCTGATGATGACTCATCTTTGCCATCAATTTCTGGGCCGAGCAAGCTTA
Source organism: Lissotriton vulgaris (assembly GCF_964263255.1). NCBI lineage: Eukaryota > Metazoa > Chordata > Amphibia > Caudata > Salamandridae > Lissotriton > Lissotriton vulgaris. The sequence continues at coordinate 1,479,788,833 of NC_141685.1, forward strand.
TTCCTCCTGATAAAGGTAAGAATACCCTGCTGCTAGGTCTACTGAACTGCCGATCCCTTCCGCGGCACTCAGTTGAAATTAATCTTCTTATACAAGAGCAGGATTTAGATATCCTGTTCTTGACGGAAACTTGGATTACCTCAAGTTACGATGCTGATATAGTACAAGCCCTCCCGCCGGGTTTTCTTGTGTACCATCTTGATAGACCTGAGGGCCGAGGGGGTGGCATCGCTATTTTATACAGGGACATCTATGTATGTAGGGCTCAGAATGGGTCAGTTATGGACTGCGAGAGCTGTCATTTTTCCTTGCGGATACTTCCTACAGCATCACTATCTGGTCTATTGATCTATCGGCCTCCGGGCTGTCTGGGCAATTTTACTAGTTCCTTAATGGAAACAGTGACGTCCCTTGCCTCATCTACGACTAACTTCTTAGTGTTGGGAGATCTTAATCTCCACTTCAACGACCCGGCCGACCTAGGAGCCCGAGATCTCCAGGGCGATTTAAAAGCTTGCGATTTGGCCTTACTTAATACTGGGGCTACGCACGATAAAGGACACTTACTTGATCTTATGTTTTCCAACATTCCCCGCTTTGGGGCTAGGCCTGCACATTCTCTCCCGTGGTCCGATCATTTCTTGGTATCTGCATCCAGGCATAAGTGTCAAGAAGGATTTTTTGATGGACAGAGCATGGTCCAGGCTATCGATCAATGAATGGACCACTAAGCTTGAAGCCATGCCCCCTCCCTTCGATGTGGACCCTATAAAGGGAGATGCTCATCTCAACCAATGGCTGATCGCCTCTCTTGACGCTCTTATCCTGATTAAGAGAGTGCAAAAAAGGGAGAAAAGAATTGGATCTGCTCCATGGTATACAGCCGAGCTTCGATCCCTTAGGAAGGGATGTAAAAAGCTGGAGAGGCTGTGGAGAAAGAAATGGGAGATAACTAAATGAGAGGAATACCACTTGGCGATGAGGCACTATAAATCCGCTCTTTGGCAGGCAAAAGCTCAATTTTTCGAAAAGCGTATAAAATCTGCCTCTAGCTCCGCCAGAGAGACTTTTAAAGTGGTCCAAGAGCTTCTCAAAGTTCCCGAGCCCGTGGTTACTCATGATGAACAGAAGTGTATGGAGCTTGCTGACTTCTTTCATACGAAAATAGAGAAGATTTTAAATTCCCTGCCTCAGCCTCTGATGCCTCATTATAACTCTAAGTCTAACATAGCAACTCAGTCAAGCGAGGCTCTGACTCATTTAGAAACTTTTGGCCCAGTAGCAGTGGCTGAAGTTTTGAAGGCCCTTGGATCCATGAAAAGTGGCTCTCCTATGGACCCGGTCCCTATGAAGTTTCTCAAACAAGTAGCAGCTTCTATTGTGACCCCTGTTACAGATCTAATGAATGCCTCCTTTGCCTCGGGCTCGGTGCCACCGAGCTGGAAAACAGCAGTTGTTAAGGCACTCTTAAAGAAGCCGCATTTAGACCCGTTGGACCTGGCAAATTTTAGGCCCATCTCTTTGTTGCCTGGTCTCGGCAAAATTGCCGAAAGGTTGGTAAATCAACAACTATCTGGCTTCTTCGAGTCTAATGGACTGCTTCGAGACTCTCAAACTGGATTCCGTCCGGGTCAGGGGACTGACACTGCCCTCTTGGCAGTCGTGGAGGAAACTAGACGCATTTTGGATTCAGGAGGGTCAGTGGCGGTGATCCTCCTGGACCTCAGTGCGGCGTTTGACACCGTGAACCATCAGGTGTTGATTCGACGGATGTCAGAGGTGGGTGTGTCAGGGGTTGCCCTGAAATGGCTGAGGTCATTTCTTACTGGACGTTCTTATCAGGTCTGGGAAGGCAATCATCGGTCTATATCCATCCCCCTCCAGTGCGGCGTGCCACAGGGCTCCTCTCTTAGCCCAACATTGTTTAATGTGTATATGGCCCCCCTGGAGGATGTGGTTGACCCCTACAACATTAAGATCATTAGCTACACTGATGATACGCAGTTGGTGGTCGCCCTCTACCAACTGGTAGAGAATCCCGATTTTCTGCATTCTTGTCTGTCAGAAGTTCATACGTGGATGGACGAGTCAGCTCTTAAGTTGAATGGCTCGAAGACAGAGTTAATGATGTTAGGGATTAAAACTCCCTTACTCCCTCTGACTAGTTGGCCGAGTTGCATGGGAGACCTCCCAAACTCGAAAGATGTGATCAAGAGCTTGGGGGTCTGGTTGGATCAAGATTTTTCGTTTAGTACCCATGCTAAAAAAACTGCAGGAGTGTGTTTTGCCCTGCTACGGTCAGCTCGCAAAATTTTTCCTCTCCTACCTGTAACATCAAGGAAGTTGCTGATTCAGGGGCTGATCTCTTCAAGATTGGACTACAGTAATGTCATCTTCCTGGGCGCCCCTGAATCCACTCTGAATAAACTCCAGCAGGTTCAAAATGCGGCGGCAAGGCTGCTCATGGGTATTCCTAGGACACAGTCCGCCAGACCCGCCTTAAAGGCACTGCATTGGCTGCCAGTGCGGGAGAGAGTTAAATTTAAAGCTCTCTGCACAGCTCATAAAATCCTCTTGGGGAAGGGTCCCCCAATTCTGAGGAATTTAGCGGTGCCATATAAAGCAAGCAGAACACTGCGCTCTGATCAAAAACACCTCCTTCTAGTCCCTAGAGTTAAAAGGGCCCGCACTGGCGGAAGAAGATTTTCAGTTAACACAGCAAAGTTGTGGAATTCGCTTCCTTTTGAATTGCGCGCTGAGACCTGTATATTGCGTTTCCGCAAATGTCTTAAAACTCATTTGTCTCCTGCTTGATTGCACTAATTTTAGCCGTCTTATGATCTGATGGTGTCTGGAAAAGCGCTGGGATGCCCAAGGGTAACTGCGCGCTATATAAAATTTTATTAATAATAATAATATTAATAATCACACTGTGAGTCAGGGTCCATTTGGGAAAATTGAGAGAGAAGAATTTGGTTGGTTGATGTGTTTGCACACATATAAGTACATGTACTCTTGCAGTGACACTACCCCCACCACTGTACTCCCCAAAACCCTTAATCTACTGCAGCCTGACCACCCACACTACCCATTCACCACTGTACTACCCTAAACCCTAAAACACTACCCCAGCACGACTGGGCGGAACGGAAATGTCCACCCACCGCTAACACTACCCAAACAGCACTGCACTACCCTAAACCTTAAACCTACCCCAGCACGACCCCTTAAACTACTCAAACACCACTGTACTACCCTACTACTCCATTTATAAGAAATATTGTTATTTGTCTAGAATCACACTGTGAGTCAGTGTCCATTTGGGAAAATTGAGAGAGGATGATTTGGTTGGTTAATGTGTTTGCACACATATAAGTACATGCACTCTTACAGTAACACTACTCCCAGCGCGATTCCCTACACTACACAAACACAACTGCACTACCCTAAACCATTAATCTACCTCCAGCATGACCACCTACACTACCCATTCACCACTATACTACCCTAAACTCTAAAACACTACCCCAGCACGACCCCCTACACTACTCAAACACCATTGCACTACCCTAAACCTTAAATCTACTCCAGCATGACCTCCTACACTACCCAAACACCGCTGTACTTTCCTAGAACACTACCTAAGCACGACCCCCTACACTACACAAACACCACTGCACTAATTTAAACCCTAAAACTGTATCCCTAGCATGACCCAGTACACTATATAAACACCACTGAACTATGCTAGAATATTACACCAGCACGACCCCCTATACTACCGAAACACCATTGCACTACCCTAAACTAAGCATGGGCTGAAAATTCGGTCCGCTCACGGAATTTGCTGATTTTCCGCGATTTCGCGATCCGCGAATCTCGCGAAATCGTGGTAAAATCCGCGAACCAGCGGGGACGAATTTTCAGCCAAGCACTTACAGGGTTACAGCAGCAGGTGCAAAAGTTGAAGCTAATTTTTTGTAACCTTTTACAAAAGGGTTACAAAGAAATTAACTTCAACTTGGGCACCTGCTGCTGTAAGCCTTTAAGTGCTTCCTGGTGCCTCATTGCCTACTTGCAACTATTCTCTGACCCTGCTCTGACCCTTGAAGCAGGGTCAGAGAATAGTTACAAGTAGGCAATAAGGCGCCTGTCACGAAAATTAAACCTCAACAGGAAGCACTGACAGATATAAAAACAAGCATTTGCAATGCAATAGGTCTCGCATTAGGAAAGTTTGAGCCCTTGGTCTTGTAAATGACAATTTTTTTTATTTATGTGTTGGTTTTGAAAATAGCTAAATTAATAGCTTTGTCATTTACAATGCCAATAGTTATAACTATCGCAAATGTGACACCTATAGCATTTGTAATGCTACATCTTCTGTATTTACGTGACTTAGCTGTATTGATATTACAAATTACAATGGCTTTTAATTTTTTTAAATAATTAATACTTAAATGAAAGTGATTTTAATTTATAATGGCAATAGCTTAAACTTTTGTAAATAACTTTTGTGAAGATTATGTTCAGTGTATTTTATTGTGACGAAAAACCGAAACCAGAAGTGAAATATTAACATCTTTTTGTGACATTTGTAATAAAGTTGGAAACATTGAGAGAACATATTTGAACCAGTTGTTGTTGAATGGTTGTGCAGATTGATACTGGGGTGGCGCTGAGTGGTGCTGTGGTGGTGCTGATTGGTGCTGTGGTGATGCTGAGTGGTGCTGTGGTGGTGCTGAGTGATACTGGCATGGTGCTGAGTGATGCTGGGGTGGTGCTGAGTGGTGCTGTGGTGGTGCTGAGTGATGCTGTGGTGGTGCTGAGTGATGCTGTGGTGGTGCTGAGTGGTGCTGTGGTGGTGCTGAGTGATAATGTGGTGGTGCTGAGTGATGCTGTGGTGGTGCTGAGTGATGCTGTGGTGGCGCTGAGTGGTGCTGATTGGTGCTGTGGTGGTGCTGAGTGATGCTGTGGTGGTGCTGAGTGATGCTCTGGTGGTGCTGAGTGGTGCTGTGGTGGTGGTGCTGATTGATAATGTGGTGCGCTGAGTGATGCTGTGGTTGCGCTGAGTGGAGCTGTGGTGGTGCTGAGTAGTGCTGTGGTGGTGTTGAGTAATGCTGTGGTGGTGTTGAGTAATGCTGTGGTGGTGCTGGGTGGTGCTGAGTGATGCTGTGGTGGTGCTGAGTGATGCTGTGGTGGTGCTGAGTGGTGCTCTGGTGGTGCTGAGTGATAATAGGGCAGTGCTGAGTGATGATGTGGTGGTGCTGAGTGATGCTGTGGTGGCACTGAGTGGTGCTGTGGTGGTGCTGAGTGGTGCTGTGGTGGTGCTGAGTGATACTGTGGTGGTGCTGAGTGGTGCTGTGGTGGTGCTGAGTGATAATGTGGTGGTGCTGAGTGATAATGTGGTGGTGTTGAGTGATGCTGGGGTAGCGTTGAGTGATGACGTGGTGATGCAGAGGGCAGAAAGGCACAAAAAGCAGTCTAACAAAGGGCAGAAGGGCAGAAACACAAGGGAAAAAAGAGTCTAACAGAGGGCAGAAGGGCACAAAAAAAAGTGTAACAGAGGACAAAAGGGCAGAAAACGAGTCTAACAAAGGGCAGAAGGGCACAAAAAACGAGTCTAACGGGGCAGAAAGGCACAAAAACGAGTCTAACAGAGGGCAGAAGGGCACAAAAGACGAGTCTAACAGGGGGCAGAAGAGCAGAAAAACAAGGGAAAAACGAGTCTAACAGAGGGCAGAAGGGCACAAAAAACGAGTCTAACGGGGGGCTGAATTAATCCCGCCCTGCTTGTTTGTCCACGAAGATGCCACCTTTTTGGGCAATACCTGTACTCAACTGGAGTACTTTCTACTGTCTAATCAGTAAGTGCTCCCTCGTTGGCTAAATGTATAGGGGCAGATTTACAATAACTGGTGCATCTCCAGGGATGAGCCAGTTATTGTGCGCTGCAGCTATGCCACCCATGGTGCACTGCATTGTAAATGTGGTGCACCATGTGGCAAAAATGGCCCAGATGCGTCACGCATCTGTGCCGTAAAAGCAGCGCATTGCTGGAGCTGCGTCGCACTTGCGACGCAGCTCCAGCAATGCTCTGGGGGGCCCTATCTCCCCAATGCTGCATCAAGCCTTGCACCTGCTTCAAGCAGGCGCAGGGTTTTGACGCTTCATTGGCTTAAAAGTGACTGAGTGAAATCTTGTAGATTTTACTCAGCCACTTTTAGGAGGCGTTCCTGAGCAGGAACGCCCTCCCCTGCGCCGGAACGCCTCCTGATGGCGCAGGGCTTTACAACGTGACGCATCTCTCAGAATCATCACGTTGTTAATACCCAGCACCATGGCGCATCGTTTGTGCTGCCGCTGCGTCACAAAAGATCCGGTAGAGGGTGGCAGTAGTGAACCAGAGGGTGGCAGTGATGAACCAGAGGGTGACAGTGATGAACCAGAGGGTGGCAGGGGTGAACCAGAGGGTGACAGTGCTGAACCAGAGGGTGGCAGTGCTGAACCAGAGGGTGACAGGGGTGAACCAGAGGGCGGCAGGGTTGAAACAGAGGGTGGCAGTGATGATCCAGATGGTGGCAGGGGTGAATCAGAGGGTGGCAGTGGCGAACCAGAGGGTGGCATGGGTGAACCAGAGGGTGGCAGTGGTGAACCAGAGAGTGGCAGTGGTGAACCAGAGGGTGGCAGTGCTGAACCAGAGGGTGACAGTGGTTAACCAGAGGGTAGCAGTGGTGAACCAGAGGTGCTGTGATGAACCGGAGGGTGGCAGTCGTGAACCAGAGGCGGCAGTGGTGAACCAGAGGGTGACAGTGCTGAACCAGAGGGTGGCAGTGCTGAACCAGAGGGTGGCAGTGGTGAACCAGAGGGTGGCAGGGGTGAACCAGAAGGTAGCAGTGGTGAACCAGAGGATGGCAGTGATGAACCAGAGGGTGGCAGTGATGAACCAGAGGGTGCTGTGCTCATATACGACCGCATGGGTAAGTTCGCCGTGCAAGCAGTCCGCGAACACGCAAAAAGCCCCGCGAACACGCAAAATAACCCGCGAACACTAAAAAAACCCAGCGAACACGCAAAAAATCTAAAATCCATGACCACCTACACTACCTATTCACCACTGCACTACCCTAAACTCTAAAACACTACCCGAGCACGACCCCCTATACTACTCAAACACTATTGCACTACCCTAAACCTTAAATCTACCCCAGCACAACCTCCTACACTACCCAAACACCACTGTACTTTCCTATAAAACTACCCCAGCACGACCCCCTACACTACACAAACACCACCGCTCTACCTTAAACCCTAAAACACTCTCCCTAGCATGACCCCGTACACTACATAAACACTACTGCACTACCCTGGAACACTACCCCAGCACAACCCCCTTACACTACCCAAACACCATTGCAGTACTGGACACCTTAAATCTAACACAGCACAACCTCTTACACTACCCAAACACTAGTATACTACCTTAGAACACTATCCCAGCACGACCTCCAACACTACCCAAACACCATTGCACTACCCTAAACCTTAATACTACCCAAGCACGACCCCTTAAACTACACAAACACCACTGTACTACCCTATTACTCCATTTATAAAGGAATATTTTTATTTGTCTAGAATCACACTGTGAGTCAGTGTCCATTTGGGAAAATTGAGAGAGAATGATTTTGTTGTTTGATGTGTTTGCAGACATATAAATACATGTACTCTTGTAGTGAGCCAGGTTTTAGGGCATGCAGTGCTTCAAACTCTTATGCACTGTGCAAGTAGTAGTGTAATCACTTTCACACTTGTGTTTGAGGCCTGCAATTCCCCAGTCAGTATCTATATAGTCCATTTATAAGAAATACTGTTATTTGTCTAGAATCATACTGTGTGTCAGTGTCCATTTGGGAAAATTGAGAGAATAATTTGGTTGGTTGATGTGTTTACAAACATATAAGTACATGGACTCTTGCAGTGAGATTACCTTCAGCATGACCCTTTACACTACCCAAATACCACTGCACTACACCAAACCCTAAAACACTACCCCAGCATAACCCCCTACAATACCTGAATACCTCTGCACTAACCTAAACCTTAAACGTATCCCATCACGACCCCTTGCACTACCTAAACAGCACTGTACTACCCTAAAAGAGTAATTCAGCACGATCCCCTACACTACACAAACACCACTACACTACCCTAAACTCTAAAATACTACCCCCAGCATGACCCCCTTCTCTACCAAAACACCACTGCCCTACCCTAAACCCTAAAACACTACCCCCAGCATGACCTCCTATACTACCCAAACATCTCTGCGCTACCCTAAACACTAAAACACTACCACTGCACAACACCCTACACTTCCCAAGCACCATTGCAGTACCCTAAAACTTATAGCTACTCCAGCACGACCTCCTACACTACCCAAACACCACTGCACTATCTTAGAACACTACCCCAGCAGGACCCCCAACACTAAACAAAGACCACTGCACTACCCTAAACCCTAAATCTACCCCAGTATGACCACCTACACTACCCATTCACCAGTGCACCACCCTAAACTCTAAAACACTACCCCAGCATGACCCCCTATACTACTCAAACACCATTACACTACCATAGAATGCTACCCCAGTACGACCTAATACAACAGACAAACAACACTGCACTAATCTCAATTCTAAATCTGTACTGTTGCAAAACCATAGTGAATGTTTATGTACAATATAGTAATCTATTTACTACAGTAAAAGTGAACTTAATATGAATTCACTCAGTGTCGTTCCTTATACTATTGTGATCATTTAGTAAATATGCATGTACTCATACAGTGTTTCAGGTTTTAGTGTTATGGAGTGCTTCAAACTGCTTTGCACTATGTATGTAGTGCGCTTACCATCTTCATAGTTGTGCTTCAGGCCTACAATTTTTTAGTCAGCATTTATATGGAATGTGTTTGTACAGTAATAAAATAGTATAATTTATAATGCTATTAATAAAAATCTATGTATGATTATTTTTTACAGACACTGTTTATCATCAATGAAATAAAGTTATTATGCCGGAGAAAGAAAGAAGAAGAAAAGGTCAGAAAAAGGATACTTACTTGAAAAAAACTCAACCACAAATTTTGGAAGACCAACATAATGGGGCTAAAAAGAGAAACATTTCTGGTAAGACCCCAAAGGACTTTATTAAAAATATTGCTAGATTGAAGAAAAATACTGGAAATGTAGAAAACACTGAAAATGTTCCAAGCACAAAAAACGCGTAAAGAATAGGAAAGGAAAAAAAGGCAATGTACATACAAAGGATACAACTTATAGTAAAAAAAGAGAAAATCAATATAAAGAAATCCGCAAAAAAATGTTTTACAACAGAGTAGTCCATAATTTACTGAAACATATAAAGAATCCATTGTTGAAAAGGCTTTTGAAGTAAAGAGGAAACTATTTATTTTAGTATTAAAGAGAATTTGATCACTAGATAAACCAATCCATTTAATAAAGGCCAAAAGTAAGAGGAAAGAGTAATTAACAAAAGTAATTTTTGTGATATTTTTTAGGGCAATGGAAACAGTTCAAGTTCTGAGCCTTTTTTTAATGAAGAGAGTTATTTACAGAGCAATGATTTGTTGCATGCAGTTGACACCAGTGGTCGAGCTTATGAGGTTAGAAATGGTTGTCCAATTGAGAAAGAGCAAATGGTTCTTAGAAATGCAGAAGAAGTGATAGCTGATGAAGTTCTAGGCAGACTTCCTAAAGCCCTTGTGTACACTTGGGATTGTAGTAGCATTTGTAGTGTACGACAAGAATCTATGGATAAATTACGCAATTTCTTACAAGCATATTTTAAAAAAAGATGAAGGTGTTGGAAGAACTAGACCCTTGCAGAGCGAGAAAACATACTGGTTTGCATGGTTATTCTCTGGCTTGTCTTTCTAGGAAAGTATGTCAAAGTGTTTTTCACCATTTCAGAATGTTGGCAGTACATCATATTCAAATGCGGAAGTTAGTGAGAAGATTGTATTATGAAAAAGTCCAGCACTAAAGTTAAATGAGTGGAACAGTGCTCTTTTGCGTGGGTCAGTATCAGATGTGAAAAAGGTTTGTGATGATATTGAGTTTTGTTACTTTGGTCCTGAAGAAAAGAATGAAGAAACTCAGACATTAATAGAGGAAAATGTTGTAGAGAAAATTGAACATAGTTGTACAAAAAAATTTGAAAATTAAATTATAAAGTTTAAGGTCATTTCAGGTGAAAGGCCACATTTTTCTTGTATTTGTTGTCGCTGAACTCACTACAAAAATCAGACTAGGAGTGTTGATCTGTATTTAAAAAGTGAAAAAGAAAATAATGATAAGTGGAAAGAATTTGCAACTTATTTGTGGATAGGGAATTGTTTTGATTTGGGTTATTAGCGTATTTGTAAATATTGTTACAACAAATTAGATGAGAATAAAATGCCTGCTAGAGCTGTTCATAATAATCTAGAGTTGGTTGCTATTCCTCCGGAACTGATAGATTTAAACACCTATGAGTCTATTCTCATTCAATGTGTGCACCAGTTTCAGGCTATTGTTCGTATGTAAATGTATAGGCATTTATATAGCGCACTACTTACCCGGAGGGTCCCAAGGCGCTTCGACCGCTGCGAAACCCTTCCTGGCTTCCCTGAGAGATGGTCCCTTAATGGGTATCTCCAGGGTGAGACCAGGCATCCCCGGCGGTCTGGTGGGGCCGTTAGTGAAGATGAGGCAAGCTAATGCCCAGAGTTGCCGAGTGTGATCGCTGATCAGAGTGGGCACCGAGGCGAGAGAATTATCGAGTCCGCTGACCCTGGTCCAGAAACCTTCTGCGCCAGGAATCGAACCCTGGTCCCGGGCCGTCCTCTGCTCTCGGGTCTGCCGCCTCTAACCAGTGAGCCACACTACTTCACTATGGAGCCTAAAACAGGTAAATTGCCTCCTTCAGATTTACAAAGAGGATTAAAAGGAAGAGTTGTGTATTTACCGTTAGATCTAAAGAAAAATATTGAAACTATTGGTGTACAGAGTGTAGAAAGTGAAGCCCTAGCTATTCTTGTTAATGGTGTGCCGACTAAGATTAAGAAATCTGGCAGGAGTTACTGGATGTTAGGAAAGTGCAAAAGGAAACAATACATACTATAAGAATGTTTATATGGAAGAAGAAGAAATACATTTTTGGCAGAAGCTACTGAAACGTCAAGTGGACAAATTGAAAAAGTGGATATGCTAAGATGTGAAGAAATCTACATTACAGTGTGCATCCACTTCATTCAAAAAAAGTGACGGGGAACACTATTGATTTGTTCAAAATGAAAAACTCAAAAGGAACTCCCATGAGTGTATGGGAAGAGAGCTTGGAAGCTCGTTGTTTTCCACAGTTGTTCCCAACTGGAAAAGGAGGACGATATGATGAACATCCTGTGCAGATTCCTGCATCTGAATATCGGACAACAAGATTATATGCAGAAGATCCAGGATTTCGACAATGTCTCCCTTATATATTTCATCTTTTGTTAGAAAGTGACTTGTCTGGACTTTCATATGCAGTCAATCACATTTTAAAAACTGGAATACATCTGCAAAACGTATCTGCAAAATATTTTATGGATAAAGTGCACCAGAAAGATGATCATATAGAATCTCAGCTCATTAATTTGATGGCATGTCAGCTTGGGACTAATGAATATTGGTACCGTTGTCATGGAGAACTGAAATGTATGCTACGGAACTTAGGAACTCCAACATGGTTCCTTACCCTAAGCTGTGCTTAGTACGCTTGGGATGATTTACTAGAATGTTTTTGAGAGGCAAATTCCAATATAAAAAATATTGAATACAAGACACTTGGAGAATTGTGCTCTTTGGATCCTGTTGATGAATGCAGGTATTTCAATCATAGATTTGAGGCTATGATGTCTTTTATCTGAAATAAAAAAAATCCTCCTCTTGGAGAATTTGTGGATTTCTTTTGGAGAAAGGAGTATCAAGCAAGAGGTGCTCCTCATATATATATATATATATATATATATATATATATATATATATATATATATATATATATATATATATATATATCCACAGAATCCTCTCGTTCCGAACAAGGATGACAAGCCACACCATCAGGTACTTCAGAAGGTTGTTTATTAGGGCATAAACAAACGACGCGTTTCGAGCTCACGGGCTCTTGGTCATATATATATATAACCACAATAAATAACCAGTTATTTATTGTGGTCTATTATTGTATGCATAAGGATTTAACCAGTGATGTTTCTTTTTGGTATTCACCATTATATGTACTCACACTTACTGTGGCAGTATGTTTTCTATATTCATTAAGTCACATGACTCACTATGTCACTGTGAAGGGGTGGTCACTGTTTGAATTGCATTTAAAAAGCATTCAGTCTTATGTACATGTTGCAGCGTGAACAAGGGCATACCTTGCCAGAAACGCGTAGCTGCTTTCTGTTGTACCGAATAAACATCGATATGCTGATGTGACGTGGTCCGTCTCCTTCCTGTTTGCTGGTGTGCTGAATGTGCTGAGCAGGCGCGGGAAACACCGAGAAATCCAGAGGAGTCACGTGGTTTATATATATATATATATATATATATATATATATATATATATATATATATATATATATATATATATATTGAGTTCCACAAGTTGCCACTTTAGAAAGCACTCCCCACAAGGTTTTCAAATGCACTGGGACAGTCTTCGTGCAGCACAAGTAATTAAATCAACACACGCCTTGCCTGACGCGTTTCAGAGTAAACACTCTTTCCTCAGAGGCAGCATGTAAAACAAAGTTCGTTCCGTGAAAAACTCCAACTAACAAGTTCCCTCCAATTAATCTCCTGCCCAGCTGGGCCTGAAGCAAAGAATCACGGGAGTTGGAGTCATATTTGAATCCCAAGTGGGTCCGGACACAGAACCTGTAAAATATAAAGTACATATTTTCCTTTTGTTAGCATTGCTTGCACAAACATCAAAAGACTGTCCCAAACTCAAAGCGCCACTTGTAGTTCCAAGGCGTCACTCACGCAGAATGTCACTGGATTTGCATATTATAACTGCAAAGGTGCTTTCCCCGACCTGGCAGGCCGTAATACATTGAGTTCCACAAGTTGCCACTTTAGAAAGCACTCCCCACAAGGTTTTCAAATGCACTGGGACAGTCTTCGTGCAGCACAAGTAATTAAATCAACACACGCCTTGCCTGACGCGTTTCAGAGTAAACACTCTTTCCTCAGAGGCAGCATGTAAAACAAAGTTTGTTCCGTGAAAAACTCCAACTAACAAGTTCCCTCCAATTAATCTCCTGCCCAGCTGGGCCTGAAGCAAAGAATCACGGGAGTTGGAGTCATATTTGAATCCCAAGTGGGTCCGGACACAGAACCTGTAAAATATAAAGTACATATTTTCCTTTTGTTAGCATTGCTTGCACAAACATCAAAAGACTGTCCCAAACTCAAAGCGCCACTTGTAGTTCCAAGGCGTCACTCACGCAGAATGTCACTGGATTTGCATATTATAACTGCAAAGGTGCTTTCCCCGACCTGGCAGGCCGTAATACATTGAGTTCCACAAGTTGCCACTTTAGAAAGCACTCCCCACAAGGTTTTCAAATGCACTGGGACAGTCTTCGTGCAGCACAAGTAATTAAATCAACACACGCCTTGCCTGACGCGTTTCAGAGTAAACACTCTTTCCTCAGAGGCAGCATGTAAAACAAAGTTCGTTCCGTGAAAAACTCCAACTAACAAGTTCCCTCCAATTAATCTCCTGCCCAGCTGGGCCTGAAGCAAAGAATCACGGGAGTTGGAGTCATATTTGAATCCCAAGTGGGTCCGGACACAGAACCTGTAAAATATAAAGTACATATTTTCCTTTTGTTAGCATTGCTTGCACAAACATCAAAAGACTGTCCCAAACTCAAAGCGCCACTTGTAGTTCCAAGGCGTCACTCACGCAGAATGTCACTGGATTTGCATATTATAACTGCAAAGGTGCTTTCCCCGACCTGGCAGGCCGTAATACATTGAGTTCCACAAGTTGCCACTTTAGAAAGCACTCCCCACAAGGTTTTCAAATGCACTGGGACAGTCTTCGTGCAGCACAAGTAATTAAATCAACACACGCCTTGCCTGACGCGTTTCAGAGTAAACACTCTTTCCTCAGAGGCAGCATGTAAAACAAAGTTCGTTCCGTGAAAAACTCCAACTAACAAGTTCCCTCCAATTAATCTCCTGCCCAGCTGGGCCTGAAGCAAAGAATCACGGGAGTTGGAGTCATATTTGAATCCCAAGTGGGTCCGGACACAGAACCTGTAAAATATAAAGTACATATTTTCCTTTTGTTAGCATTGCTTGCACAAACATCAAAAGACTGTCCCAAACTCAAAGCGCCACTTGTAGTTCCAAGGCGTCACTCACGCAGAATGTCACTGGATTTGCATATTATAACTGCAAAGGTGCTTTCCCCGACCTGGCAGGCCGTAATACATTGAGTTCCACAAGTTGCCACTTTAGAAAGCACTCCCCACAAGGTTTTCAAATGCACTGGGACAGTCTTCGTGCAGCACAAGTAATTAAATCAACACACGCCTTGCCTGACGCGTTTCAGAGTAAACACTCTTTCCTCAGAGGCAGCATGTAAAACAAAGTTCGTTCCGTGAAAAACTCCAACTAACAAGTTCCCTCCAATTAATCTCCTGCCCAGCTGGGCCTGAAGCAAAGAATCACGGGAGTTGGAGTCATATTTGAATCCCAAGTGGGTCCGGACACAGAACCTGTAAAATATAAAGTACATATTTTCCTTTTGTTAGCATTGCTTGCACAAACATCAAAAGACTGTCCCAAACTCAAAGCGCCACTTGTAGTTCCAAGGCGTCACTCACGCAGAATGTCACTGGATTTGCATATTATAACTGCAAAGGTGCTTTCCCCGACCTGGCAGGCCGTAATACATTGAGTTCCACAAGTTGCCACTTTAGAAAGCACTCCCCACAAGGTTTTCAAATGCACTGGGACAGTCTTCGTGCAGCACAAGTAATTAAATCAACACACGCCTTGCGGAGCCAGAAACGCGTCAGGTGCTGCAAGACGCTGGGTGTGCTACAAGTCTTCCTGACCTCATGAACGCCGAGTGGAGTGCACCCCGCAATGGGCAACCTGTGAACCTCAATAGATCCGGCCGGTCCGGTCGGGGGGTTGCACCGCCGCGCAGAAGGCGGCTCCTGGGCTCCCCGTGAGCTCTTGGACGAACAGGCGTTGGCTGAATGGGGGAGACAACTGCAGCACGCTCGTGAATATTTTAACTTTGTGCATAGCAAGCGCTGCCAGCCCACTGGGGCGCATATTGGACTTCCAATCCCACAAGACTTTGTGCTTTCACTCACTGGAGTTAGATTGGTTACAGCACTGGGACATTGATTGGATGGTCACGTGTCAGCACTCGCTATGTAGCAGCGCACCTCTGAAGAAGGGCGGAGCCAGAAACGCGTCAGGTGCTGCAAGACGCTGGGTGTGCTACAAGTCTTCCTGACCTCATGAACGCCGAGTGGAGTGCACCCCGCAATGGGCAACCTGTGAACCTCAATAGATCCGGCCGGTCCGGTCGGGGGGTTGCACCGCCGCGCAGAAGGCGGCTCCTGGGCTCCCCGTGAGCTCTTGGACGAACAGGCGTTGGCTGAATGGGGGAGACAACTGCAGCACGCTCGTGAATATTTTAACTTTGTGCATAGCAAGTGCTGCCAGCCCACTGGGGCGCATATTGGACTTCCAATCCCACAAGACTTTGTGCTTTCACTCACTGGAGTTAGATTGGTTACAGCACTGGGACATTGATTGGATGGTCACGTGTCAGCACTCGCTATGTAGCAGCGCACCTCTGAAGAAGGGCGGAGCCAGAAACGCGTCAGGTGCTGCAAGACGCTGGGTGTGCTACAAGTCTTCCTGACCTCATGAACGCCGAGTGGAGTGCACCCCGCAATGGGCAACCTGTGAACCTCAATAGATCCGGCCGGTCCGGTCGGGGGGTTGCACCGCCGCGCAGAAGGCGGCTCCTGGGCTCCCCGTGAGCTCTTGGACGAACAGGCGTTGGCTGAATGGGGGAGACAACTGCAGCACGCTCGTGAATATTTTAACTTTGTGCATAGCAAGTGCTGCCAGCCCACTGGGGCGCATATTGGACTTCCAATCCCACAAGACTTTGTGCTTTCACTCACTGGAGTTAGATTGGTTACAGCACTGGGACATTGATTGGATTGTCACGTGTCAGCACTCGCTATGTAGCAGCGCACCTCTGAAGAAGGGCGGAGCCAGAAACGCGTCAGGTGCTGCAAGACGCTGGGTGTGCTACAAGTCTTCCTGACCTCATGAACGCCGAGTGGAGTGCACCCCGCAATGGGCAACCTGTGAACCTCAATAGATCCGGCCGGTCCGGTCGGGGGGTTGCACCGCCGCGCAGAAGGCGGCTCCTGGGCTCCCCGTGAGCTCTTGGACGAACAGGCGTTGGCTGAATGGGGGAGACAACTGCAGCACGCTCGTGAATATTTTAACTTTGTGCATAGCAAGTGCTGCCAGCCCACTGGGGCGCATATTGGACTTCCAATCCCACAAGACTTTGTGCTTTCACTCACTGGAGTTAGATTGGTTACAGCACTGGGACATTGATTGGATGGTCACGTGTCAGCACTCGCTATGTAGCAGCGCACCTCTGAAGAAGGGCGGAGCCAGAAACGCGTCAGGTGCTGCAAGACGCTGGGTGTGCTACAAGTCTTCCTGACCTCATGAACGCCGAGTGGAGTGCACCCCGCAATGGGCAACCTGTGAACCTCAATAGATCCGGCCGGTCCGGTCGGGGGGTTGCACCACCGCGCAGAAGGCGGCTCCTGGGCTCCCCGTGAGCTCTTGGACGAACAGGCGTTGGCTGAATGGGGGAGACAACTGCAGCACGCTCGTGAATATTTTAACTTTGTGCATAGCAAGTGCTGCCAGCCCACTGGGGCGCATATTGGACTTCCAATCCCACAAGACTTTGTGCTTTCACTCACTGGAGTTAGATTGGTTACAGCACTGGGACATTGATTGGATGGTCACGTGTCAGCACTCGCTATGTAGCAGCGCACCTCTGAAGAAGGGCGGAGCCAGAAACGCGTCAGGTGCTGCAAGACGCTGGGTGTGCTACAAGTCTTCCTGACCTCATGAACGCCGAGTGGAGTGCACCCCGCAATGGGCAACCTGTGAACCTCAATAGATCCGGCCGGTCCGGTCGAGGGGTTGCACCGCCGCGCAGAAGGCGGCTCCTGGGCTCCCCGTGAGCTCTTGGACGAACAGGCGTTGGCTGAATGGGGAGACAACTGCAGCACGCTCGTGAATATTTTAACTTTGTGCATAGCAAGTGCTGCCAGCCCACTGGGGCGCATATTGGACTTCCAATCCCACAAGACTTTGTGCTTTCACTCACTGGAGTTAGATTGGTTACAGCACTGGGACATTGATTGGATGGTCACGTGTCAGCACTCGCTATGTAGCAGCGCACCTCTGAAGAAGGGCGGAGCCAGAAACGCGTCAGGTGCTGCAAGACGCTGGGTGTGCTACAAGTCTTCCTGACCTCATGAACGCCGAGTGGAGTGCACCCCGCAATGGGCAACCTGTGAACCTCAATAGATCCGGCCGGTCCGGTCGGGGGGTTGCACCGCCGCGCAGAAGGCGGCTCCTGGGCTCCCCGTGAGCTCTTGGACGAACAGGCGTTGGCTGAATGGGGGAGACAACTGCAGCACGCTCGTGAATATTTTAACTTTGTGCATAGCAAGTGCTGCCAGCCCACTGGGGCGCATATTGGACTTCCAATCCCACAAGACTTTGTGCTTTCACTCACTGGAGTTAGATTGGTTACAGCACTGGGACATTGATTGGATGGTCACGTGTCAGCACTCGCTATGTAGCAGCGCACCTCTGAAGAAGGGCGGAGCCAGAAACGCGTCAGGTGCTGCAAGACGCTGGGTGTGCTACAAGTCTTCCTGACCTCATGAACGCCGAGTGGAGTGCACCCCGCAATGGGCAACCTGTGAACCTCAATAGATCCGGCCGGTCCGGTCGGGGGGTTGCACCGCCACGCAGAAGGCGGCTCCTGGGCTCCCCGTGAGCTCTTGGACGAACAGGCGTTGGCTGAATGGGGGAGACAACTGCAGCACGCTCGTGAATATTTTAACTTTGTGCATAGCAAGTGCTGCCAGCCCACTGGGGCGCATATTGGACTTCCAATCCCACAAGACTTTGTGCTTTCACTCACTGGAGTTAGATTGGTTACAGCACTGGGACATTGATTGGATGGTCACGTGTCAGCACTCGCTATGTAGCAGCGCACCTCTGAAGAAGGGCGGAGCCAGAAACGCGTCAGGTGCTGCAAGACGCTGGGTGTGCTACAAGTCTTCCTGACCTCATGAACGCCGAGTGGAGTGCACCCCGCAATGGGCAACCTGTGAACCTCAATAGATCCGGCCGGTCCGGTCGGGGGGTTGCACCGCCGCGCAGAAGGCGGCTCCTGGGCTCCCCGTGAGCTCTTGGACGAACAGGCGTTGGCTGAATGGGGGAGACAACTGCAGCACGCTCGTGAATATTTTAACTTTGTGCATAGCAAGTGCTGCCAGCCCACTGGGGCGCATATTGGACTTCCAATCCCACAAGACTTTGTGCTTTCACTCACTGGAGTTAGATTGGTTACAGCACTGGGACATTGATTGGATGGTCACGTGTCAGCACTCGCTATGTAGCAGCGCACCTCTGAAGAAGGGCGGAGCCAGAAACGCGTCAGGTGCTGCAAGACGCTGGGTGTGCTACAAGTCTTCCTGACCTCATGAACGCCGAGTGGAGTGCACCCCGCAATGGGCAACCTGTGAACCTCAATAGATCCGGCCGGTCCGGTCGGGAGGTTGCACCGCCGCGCAGAAGGCGGCTCCTGGGCTCCCCGTGAGCTCTTGGACGAACAGGCGTTGGCTGAATGGGGGAGACAACTGCAGCACGCTCGTGAATATTTTAACTTTGTGCATAGCAAGTGCTGCCAGCCCACTGGGGCGCATATTGGACTTCCAATCCCACAAGACTTTGTGCTTTCACTCACTGGAGTTAGATTGGTTACAGCACTGGGACATTGATTGGATGGTCACGTGTCAGCACTCGCTATGTAGCAGCGCACCTCTGAAGAAGGGCGGAGCCAGAAACGCGTCAGGTGCTGCAAGACGCTGGGTGTGCTACAAGTCTTCCTGACCTCATGAACGCCGAGTGGAGTGTACCCCGCAATGGGCAACCTGTGAACCTCAATATATATATATATATATATATATGCTGTTATGAATTAAGGACACTCCCAAATTTGAAACAGATGCGGATGATACTGTTTTGAGTTTTATTGAACAATATGCAACATGTGCTGTACCCAAAATCACAGAAGAAAACAACTTAAGAGCACAAGTGTTACGATTCCAAAGCCACCGATGTGGAAAATACTGTCGCCGAAAGTACAAAACTAAGGACAAGTTCTACACCAAATGTCGTTTTGCATTTCCACGTTCTGTAATATCCAAAGGAAGAGTGAACAGTTCTATGTCATCCTTGCGACATACTATTACAGGAAAGTCTCCCAAAAATACTTACTACTTAAGAAGAAATGAAGAGTCAAAATACACAAATGACTACAACCCAGTTATTTTGTCCATGTGGAATGCTAACATGGATATTCAATATGTTGCGGACAATTCCATTGCTGTTGCTCGAAATTTAACATCCTATATTACAAAATCAGAAAAGACAGAATTGAAAGAAATGTGGGAAGAGATTTCTCACAAGAAGACTCTAAGTAAGTAATTATACAGTTTCAGTTTGAAGATGCTATCCCATCGAGAAATTGGAGCATATGAATGCTCAGATCGGTTATCATCTCAATCCAAATCTAGAAGAATCCTTTATGTGAGTCTAGGTCTTGCAGCACTGAGAAATCGAGTACTGAAATCTGTACAAGAAATTGAATATTTAGCAGAAAAAGATGCAGAAAGTACAGATATTTTGAAAACGAATATGTTGGACACATATTACCCAAACAGAAGTCATCACCTTGAGAACATTTGTCTCTATGAAGTGCTGCAAAACTACACTTTTAAATGGAATACTACAGAGAACATCAATGATAGAAAATATGGAGTCATTGGTTCTGAAGGATGTTTGGTGAAACAAACAAAAGGAAATTTGATTAATCACAGAAAGCTGAGTTGGGACACTGCTGATAAAAGGGAATTTTATTATTTAACCCTTTTACAACTATTCAAACCATGGCGTTCAGAAATGGAATTACTTGGAGATTTCCAGAGCTATGAAGATTCCTTTAATGCTTGTAAAGATAGCATACAATGCAGTGCTTTTGCAAATTATGTGAAAATGTTGAACGATGAAATTGATCAAGAAGCTACAATTGCAGCTGAGATTACTAGAGACAGTTCTCAAGACAGTCAAAGTTCTGCTGCGCTGAGTCAAGATCCACTAGGACAACCAATTTGTAGTATGTTAGTCCATACATACATATAATGATGTAGCCGAGGCAGATGTAAATGAGTATAGAAGTAGGTTTATTCAGCCATAAGTAGGATAACAGGAGGTATAACTCAGGAACAAGCAGCCCCACCAGGAGCAACCTCCTAGCTGCTCAGCCCATCTTTAACTGCCAACTCTCATACCCAGCACCCAAGCATTCCATACATGTCAATCACACCAACATTCTTATTTGGAACACTCACACTGGCTGAGCAGCTAGATGCAGTGAAATGCAGGAACATAAATATACAACTCAGAATACTACATTATCCTCTCCCTCACGAAAAGAAAAGAAAGAAGAAACTATCAGCAAAGAGGAAAACTATAGACAATGAAATTACAATTGATGATAATAATCCGTAAACCCAGGGATGAGGAGAAAACCACACCACGAGAGGGAAAACAGACAAACAAGGTAAAGAAGGAAGAAAGAGACAGTAAACACAAGCACTGAAACTATCCTCCTCCTTTAATATTGAAAATGAAGATAAAAAGAAAAAATTACTCACAAAGCAAGTGAGTAAGACCTAGAATGAAGAAAAGATCTCCACAAAGGTAGACTGTGGCAGACAAAAGCCACTCCTCAAATGAGGAACTCAGAAAACAAGGGCTAAACCCAGAACGAAGGTGTACAAAGGACAAGCCTAAGAACACACGCAGCACTGGATGGTGCAGCACAATGTGGCAAAATTCCACTCCTCATGTGAGGAACCTTGAAAATATGGGGCTACCCATAAACGAAGGTGTTACAAAGGACAGACCTAAGAACACACGCGGCACAAGATGGTGCAGCACAATGTGGCAAAATTCCACTCCTTAAGTGAGGAACAGTAAAAATATGGGGTAAACCCATAAACGAAGGTGTTATAAGGACATACCCAAAAACCCACGCAGCACGAACAGGTGCAGCACAATGTGTCTAACCAACACATAGAAAAAGTGAAGCACAATCAGCTTACACACAAGACATAGAGAGCGAAATAATGACTACACACAAATGAAAACGTGACACTGAAAATGTGATGCACAGGGCGTCTTACACACTGGACACAAGACCATGCACGCAAATTATGTA
The DNA here is from genome assembly GCF_964263255.1 of Lissotriton vulgaris. NCBI lineage: Eukaryota > Metazoa > Chordata > Amphibia > Caudata > Salamandridae > Lissotriton > Lissotriton vulgaris. The sequence continues at coordinate 1,479,810,553 of NC_141685.1, forward strand.
CAACAAAGTGTCCAACACAGGCAGAGAAGGTATAAAGTCCTAAGAAAAGACTTTGACCCTATAACCCAGACATGAGGGTTAACTAATGGTAAAAGACCATGAGGAGAAATGGGACTACAACCCAAACCCATCCCAAAAACAGGGATACAATGATGCACAAATGAGGGTGAGAGAACCCTTAAACAAAACTTTTGAGCAAACATGAGTAAGAAAACTCATGTACCAAACTTAAGCACAAAAATGAGGGTGAGAGAACCCTAAACGATGAGGGTGAAAGAAACCCACATAAGAAAAGTGACACAAGCGTAACTGTAGAGCAGACATGAGGGTGAGAGAACCCAACATAAGAAAAAAACCCACATTTCTTATACATTTCTAAAATGAACATACTGTAAGTTAAAAACATGCTTGTTGGTTAATATGTAAGTTAAAATAAAACATGCTAGTTGAATAACCACAGTCAAAGGTGTGCTTGTCCATGGGATGAAAAACAGGCCCTAGAAAATGTTTTAATGACAATCCTGAAGAAACTTCGCCAAGGTACATTCCCAAGTACTCTGCAGCATGTCAGATGTAGACAGAATAACGAATGATCTGGCAGAGAACTCACCAAAGGAACTGGAAGCAAAGTACAGTGCCAAAGTCTTGGAAAACAGATTAACGCAGCCGATGTACATGTGAAGAACATTTGGGTAACAGATTAACGCAGCCGATGTCATGCCCGATGTGCACATGTGATGAGCGGAGAATCCGGAGCTGCAGGCACTGTAGCTCACTGCATTTACCCCCAAAATGAAAAGATTGTCTCCTCACAACACAGCAGAAATGATCCGCGATTCCCAAGAACACCACACATTGTATGCCCACTCGCAAAATCGGTGTGCACAGCCTCTTCCTCTCAGTGCCCTGACGAACGACTGACAACAACCTTTGCGCCGCGTTTCGAAGAACTGACTACGTTGCCATGGTTAAGATGGCGGCACGCTCATTACGTAGCTCTGGGTGGCTCACGGTGCGGTACCACTGAGGAAACATGCTGCCGTGCTGACGTGACAATAAACATGACGCATCCCCTTCACTGAACCCTCCTGAAAAGTTCGATTGCGTCACCATATCAAGCATGCAGAGGAGGGGAAAGGAGCTCTTCACAAACGGAAATACTGGCTCCAAGTAAGCAGTTAGCCTCCTGACTAAAACAGGTACATTCACGTTACTCGATATTTAAAGCATCCCTCTTCAAAATTTTGTACGCTTTTCTGCCACTGAGCAACAGAAAGTACGGCCACTTATGTAGGCAGTCAATTATTTTAACACAAGATATTGCTTATTACTTGAAGCGGCAGAAGTGCTGGCACATAGTTCAAATTGCTGCCACAATCAGCGCTAGTACGGATGAGCACACGCACACGAAGATGGTAACACATCCAACATCTAGAGTTAAAGAGAGTCATTGACAACGCACTAGTTTCATTACGCAGACAGTCACCAATTACCTTGGTTACGAAGACAAGTTCTGTGCTGACACCGCTTGCTTCCAAAGGCAGTAAATGTAGATTGTTGCTTTAAACATAAAAATAGATGTTGTTTCTTCTGCGTGACATAGGCAGCTTCAGTGATGATTTTTGACGCAGAAACCTTGTTTCTTGATGACTTGACAGCACGACTTGACTTGGGCTTGCCTGATGTGTACGGCACTGGTGGGGCTTCTTAACGTGCTAAACAAGATTACTTTCTTACTTTTGATGATGCTTGTTCCTCTAGGGTAACTGGATACTCCCAACTCTTTCTTGATGGCATTTTAGCGCAGGAAAATCTCCAGATCGTCGCCAAGAATAATGTAGTATGTTAGTCCATACATACATATAATGATGTAGCCGAGGCAGATGTAGATGAGTATAGAAGTAGGTTTATTCAGCCATAAGTAGGATAACAGGAAGTATAACTCAGGAACAAGCAGCCCCACCAGGAGCAACCTCCTAGCTGCTCAGCCCATCTTTAACTGCCAACTCTCATACCCAGCACCCAAGCATTCCATACATGTCAATCACACCAACATTCTCACTTGGAACACTCACACAGGCTGAGCAGCTAGATGCAGTGAAATGCAGGAACATAAATATACAACTCAGAATACTACACAATTGTTGAAAATGAAGCAGCAATAGCCATGAATGAGGTGGAAACAGCAATGCATCAAGCTCAAGAAGATGTAACAAACTCAGCAAACTTGGAAGAACAACTAAATGTTGAGCAAAAACAAATATATGAGCAAGTGATACAACAGACTGACCATGGATTACTTCATGAAAAGAAAGAGTGCTCATGCACGTCATTTCAACCTATCCTAATGTACGTGAGTGGAGAAGGTGGAACTGGAAAACGTTTTTTAATTAAAGTAATATCAAGTTATCTACAGAAAACAACTGACTCGCATTTGTCTTGTATTGTCACTGCTCCAACTGGGTTTGCAGCACACAACATTAAAGGAATTACTTTACGTCGTTTACTAATGCTACCAGTAGAGCATAAAAACAAATTGGAATACCACAAGCTATCTGGAGAAGCTTGTTGTGAAGTTTCAAGAGTCTTGAAGAAAGTGAACCTTCTTATTATTGATGAGGTAAGCTTTTGTATCAAACTTAATGCTTGCTTTTGTGCATTTAAGAATGCAGCAAATTCTTAAAACAGAGTACGACGTGTTATTTGGAGGAAAACATGTCATAGTTTTTGGAGATCTACTGCAACTGACTCCTGTAAAAGGACAACCAGTATTTAAAACACTTGCGCATGAAGACACCAGACAGTCTCTGGGTAGTGTTGGAAATGTTAACATTTGGTCATATTTTGAATACAAAGAACTCATTACAAATATGCGACAAGAAAACAATGTTGATTATGGAACTATTCTCCATGATATAAGAATTGGACTACTGACTGAACATGGCAGACAAGCTTTGCATACTCGATTACTTTCCAAATTGTTTCCAAATGAAAATGTAGTTCCTGAGAAAATATACATGAAAATTGCAGAAAACAAATCTGTAATCTGCTTAATGCCAACACTGCGTGAGTGTTCTACATTCAACGAACAACTTTTGAAACGGGAAAATTAAGAAATAATAAAAATGGAAGCCATCGATAAAATAGAGCATAAAGGAATCCCTATTATTTTGACAGAAAAATTGAAGACAAAATTGTATTCTTTAGAAAAATCAATATCTAAAACTGCTGGTTTAGAAAATAAACTATATGCATGTAGAAACTGTTGAGTCATTTTAAGTATAATTTGGACGTAGAAAAAGGTTTAATAAATGGAGCTATGGGCAAAGTTGTGGATTTTGTTAATTATCAGGATAAAGATGGTATTGAATTCTTAAAAAATAAATTTGATCAGATTGAAGAAGTTAAACAAATTGGCCGTTGTTCAGTTCATTTTTTGCTTGTTAAAGATGTATATGTCCATAGAAAACAGTTTCCAGTTTCTCTGGCATATGCAGTGACTGTTCATAAATCTCAAGGTTTAAGTGTTGACAGTGCTTTGGTGAACATTGGAAATACTGTGTTTAAAGAGGGTATGGCATATGTTGCTTTGTCACCAGTCAGAACATTATCAGGTTTGTTTTTGATTGATTTTGATGATACAAAGATTACTGCAGATGCCAACTGTGTCAAAGAGTACAATAGGTTAAGAAGAACATATGCTCCAAATTTAGGTCAATATTCTGTATTTGAAAAGCATGTGGTGGGTCGGAAAAGAAGGTATGAGAATATCTGTACTGAAGGTGTAGAGAAGGGAAAAAAACAAGACAATGTTGTGATTGCAAGCAAAAAGAAAAAGGACACTGTTGAAGAGATTGTTGGTTATCAGTTTGAAAATAGTTCTGGTGTCAACTGCTATGCTAGTGTAGTGGTCAATGTTGTTTTTTTTCTTGAAGGTTTGCAACAGCAAATTATGGAGAATCGGAAAATAAATTGTGTTGTTTGTTGCATTCTGTTTATGAAAAATTAAGAACTGATACAAGTAAAATACAAAGTGTTTCTGATGTTCGTAATCTTTTAGATGTATGTTCTGGTTCTACAAAATTTCCACAAAATATCCAACAAGATGCTCAGGAATTTCTAATGTATATGCTTACTGTATTGGAAAATGAAGGTGTAGATATAGAGAATATTTTTGGCCTTTGTTATTAATGGGATCATTATTATGAAAATTGTATGTATACATGTAGAACTAATGTAGACACTGAAAGATTTCTATATTTGACATTACCGGATTGTAAATCAGTGTCTTTCAATAAATTAGTTAAAGGTGCAAATCAAAGCATGGAGTGTAGCCAATGCAAATCAGAAATGTTATCAACATTATTTATACAAAGATATGGACAATATATAATTTTAATGATGCAACGTTGTAAAGCTGACGGAAGAAAATTGGACACTTTAATAAAACATTTTGTAGCTACACAACTATCAATAGCAGGAAGGACTTGGTAGCAGTAGCAATAATTTTCCATGATGGTCCTTCAACAACATCTGGACATTACACTGCCTATCTAAAAAGTGAGAAAGGCTGGACTCTTTGTAATGATGCTGAGTTGGTTTTCAAACAATGTAATTGATTTGCCCGCTGTTATGTGATAAGTATGATTGAAATCACTATTTCTAGTGAAATTCAATATTTTCTGAGAACAGCAAAAAAAGCAAAGAAATTACTTTGGAAAATGTTAAAATTATGCTGTGCTGTTAAAAATATATTATTACATGTTATAACTGGCGAGGACTGCGCATGCGCAAGCTCCCACGAATGCGCAGTTTGCAGATGGGGCCGCGATGGGCAAGGAATGCGTCCGCAGTAAGGTAAGTTCTATTTAACTTTAATTTTAGGCCTTTACATATAATTTAATAAGGCGGGCGGGCGTCGCGTAACAGAAATATCGCAGAGAGGCACTGAGATTGGTTCAATCTTCGTGCCTCTCCCCGATATTCCCTTCCGCGACCTCCGCCCACCCCTAAAATCAAGCTCCCTCATTCTCAATTCATGGGCCAAGGTCAATTTCAATTCCTCCAGGGCACCGGCATTCTTGTTCTCCTCCGCCGCTCTTTTTCTCTCCATTTGCTTCAGCTTCAATTCAAGCCTCACCATTTCGAATGCAGGGCACGCTACGAAATTCGTTTTGTTAATTCACTTGTTTACTTACCTCCAAATATCCATATGCCGGTTTTTTCAGCCTCCACCCAGCCCCTCCCACGCCCCGCCTCCCTGCCCCACCGCAACTCCCTCCACGGGCCGTGGCTGGGTGGCACAGTTAGTGCTGAAGGCCCACTAGTAGCATTTGTATCCCCAGCCCTGGAACACTCAGTGCACTTTACTAGGGACGTCTTGGGGATACAAATATGCCAATCATGGATAACCAATAACAATAACAATTTACACAGAGTCAAATGCACTTAAGAACTGATCAGTAGTGGTAAAGTGCCCAGAGTCCTATTGTCAACAACTACGGGTCAGGAAAAATAAAGGAGGAAGAAGCAAAACGTTTGGGGATAACCCTGCAAAAAGGGCCATTCCCAACAAAAAAAAATATATATATATATATATATATATATATATATATTATATATATATATATATATATATATATATATATATATATATATATATATATATATATATATATATATATATATATATATATATATATATATATTAGTCACACAGTCCGGTAGTACAGGGCTTAATCATGCAGCGGTCCTGGACGGATTTCGGAAATCCTCAATATAACACCATCTTTTCTACCATTAAGAAAAATCCAGGATACTCCAGGGTGCTGGATTTAATTTATTGCGGAAATCAGCTCTCTACCAAAGCGTTTCGGCTTGTTCACGGTATGGCAAGCCTTACTTCACTTCCGTTTTACATACAATAGTAAATAAACAGTGAAAAAGGACAAGCGCATTACTGAGCCATTACATTTCAAATTCATGAGTGCCATTTTGTAATGTTTATGACTGTATCAGCAAGGCTTCATAAGTATTGAATTAAAGTGCAATGTAAATTTCTTTCTTATATATATACATTTGGTTAATTCTTTCATTATATACATCTTAATTTTCTCAAGTGTAATGAATATTTGAGTCCATTTTACACAGAATGTAATATATTACACTTTTGTTCACGGACATTTCTCATGCTCAACTGATGACGAGAAAATCTTACTCTGTACTCATGTGATATTATATTCACATTGTCCGAAATTAACACTGGATTTGATCTATTCCAGTGCATGGTTTCACATCCTGCCCAGTAGACCTATAAGATGGAACCAGCCTTTTATTATACCATCCCCTAATACTGACCCAGTGGGCACTTATAAATATTATGGTATTGTTTCCAACTCTAGGTGATGATACACCTCATTAATCATAGCATATACAAGCCTTCCTATACAGTTGTGTGGTTGCCTCTAGATTGCACTTGTTCCTATTCACGAATACGGAAAAAAGAAGAAAAGAAGAACGAAAAACCAAATGTATAATAAAGTCAAAAAAATAATATATTTACATATTAAAATTCAATTTATACAAATTCACTTTATCAAAAAGTGACCTAGTACCAAATATACTTGTTTAATGCATTATTCTCATGGTACTAACCGAGGAGTAATAACTTTTACTCAAATCCTACCCAGACAACAGTAATAAATCTCACGCATGCCTATTCTGTTTCCATGACAATGCAGGCATTGGGGCAAAAACTATGAGTGATTCCATGGGAACACCCATATGCCACTCATGATCGCCCCTATGATGCAAAATAGTGCAAAGTAGTGCACAGTTGGGTTAGTTTGTGTTACATTAGAGCTACCTGAAAGTAAATCCCAATTTCAGGGGCGGCTCTAGGCTCATGGTGGCCCTGGGCAGGGAGCGTAGGTTGGGGACCCCGGAAGAGGGGGACCGGGCGGGATGGAGCGCGGAGGCCAGTGAAGAGGGGGGGGAGGGGTCAGGGTGTTTGGAAGTGGAACAGAGCCAGAGCCCACCAAAACCCTGCCAGAGACCACCACACAAATATGTATCCATGCTCAGAGGATTATTATTTTAAGGAGATATATTGGCATGGTGGCCCCTGGGATTTGGTGGCCCTGTGCAGGTGCACAGTTTGCACAGGCCTAAGGCCGCCCCTGCCAATTTAAAGCATTAGTAGTAAATCCCAATTTAAAGCATTAGTAACTCTGGGTGAAGTGATTATAAATTTCTCTGGAACCTAAAAAGGGATATGCCACTTTTACATTTATTCAGAGACCTTTGTCCCCACCTTTCACCAGAATGCCCAAAACTTGAAATCAATAAAAAATGAATAAACAAAAAAGAAACAGCTAGATGGCTCAAGAATCTGCCGAAGTTTGCACATTTATGTCCCGAAGGCCGCCCATTTGTGAGCGAAAAGAAAAAGCTATTTCAGATGCAAGTCTGAATATAAACACAGCTAAGAAGACTCTCCCGGTGAACACGTAACAAACATAAATAAAAAACCGTCTTCAATTTTACTGGGATTGAATCAAATAACAAGTCTTCCTATTTTCAGATTAAAATATGATTTGCAATTTGTCAAATATTCAATAAAATGATTACATTTCATAAATAATAATCTGTTGTAAATGGAATGTTTTATGAAATCATTTTTTTTTTGTTTTACGCTGTTTTTGAGAAAATTAAAACCAAGTAAAGGATTGGCACTGAAATACTGCGGCAGTTTCAATCACGGAGAGTAATAAAAATGTCCTACAGCACAGTGCGCCTCAGGTAAGAGGCAGTGTTTGTTTCTGTTCTTTATGCACTCAGTGTAAACACCACATGTTTTCTTCACAACGGAGAGGGGGACAGGTAGGAGAGGATTTAGCTTTTAGCCTTCCCAACAATAATGAGATTTTTTTATTTTGACAAATTTCCATATTCATTGGAAAATCATGTGAGGTTAAATTATGCTCGGTACACAACAGAAGAATACATTAGCATAAAAGACTTGAACATGATGCAAACTGTTCGACAGAACAGCGTCCACACACTCGGCAAATTGTTTTTGATACACTATTTTACGCAGAAAATTTACGCATTGTGTTTTACTATTATTTTGAAATGTCAGCAGGAAGCAAAGCAAACTAAAATAAAATTATTCTTATGTAAATATGCTTTATGTTCCTAAAATAATACCCTGCGTGGAGGGCAGGGAAAACACACGACTTTGTGGTTGGCTGATTCATAATATCCTGGTTATTCTGCACATGCCTGGATTACTCAAGGGGTCTGTTCTGTCAAGTCCAGGCATCGACAGGATACAACAGGTCAGTAATGCTCACTTGCCCACCCAATTTTCAACAGTGCATGCATGGAACGGCTATTGCATAAGGGCAGGGTTTTAAATTCATTCAAAAGGTGTATGAAGATGTGCAAGAAGTCATTGGTAATTGAGTCAATGTTCATCTGTGAACAGCAATCTGAAAGCTTTAATTTAATAAAGCAATATTTTGACCTTCAAGATAAGGAACCAACAAAGCTCCAGATGTTTACTTTCTGCCTTCTATTATTACTGCTGTCGCTTGCCGAAACATTCTCTGGCCACACATTGATGCATTGTTGAAGCTCTTTAAATATTATAGACGAAGTAGCTGAGTACTCAGATTTTAGTGTGCAAGGTAATAAGTTTATAAAAGAGAGCGGCTGTTTGGTATCATGCAGTCCTTGAACACGAACAAGGACATGGGGTTTTCTTAGCTTGCTAAACATAACGAGACAAGCATCTTTGCCAAATGATTTACCTATCCTTCGATTCTTAGCTCCCGTGCTCTTTTTCTGTTTTTATATATTTAATTTTTTCAGTATTTTCTGTTTTTCTTTGTCTGCATTTCTTTTTCTGCATTTGCTGGATTAAGCTTGATTAAGTTTGTGTTTATATGTGAGCCGCGTTGACAAAGGTGTTCACGTGGAAAGGAAAGGCTGCCTAAGGATGGCTAAGGATTGTCTACTATTGGACACAGATCTGAGTATTATAAACTAGTGACTCTGTACGAAATGTTTCTAAAATACCCCACCTCTGTGTCTTCATGCATAAATCCCATTTAGGACTATGAGGGCTAGAGGGTTGGATCAATTTCAGATTTTTTAGAATATTCACATAAGGTACATTTACATATATTTGATAAAAATCAAGCTTGTTACCTTTTTTAGTTGTTAAATTGAACATATGCCATTTGACATTTCCAGACCATAGTATGCTATGAACACAAAGACTGCAGTGTAGATAGCAGAGAACGCCATGATGATCCTCTTCATTATTTTCTGGAACAGTGGAGGCTGCCTAGTCTTTTTTACAGCACTTTAATGATTAACTGTCTTTGAGGTCCGAATCATACCTGCGGATTTACCCTGGTGTGTAAAGCAATGTCTGCTATTCGATTGTAGTGGAAGTCATAGTGAGTAAGGAGTTCATACTATTATCATTTAGGCTTCATGTATGTTCTTGCATTTACTTTCTTCCCGTGCTGGTGCAACTTCCATCACACTTGAATCCATCATGGATCAATTGTCTCTCGCTCTTGAAACTTTATGGATCTGGTGTTTCAAGACATCCAATGACTTAAATTGGATCTCGCTGAGGTACACAACAATGTGATGAGTACAATGCTTGAATTAAGCGTAGTAACTGGTAATTACTCTGAGTTGCATTCCAGTCCATTGTTGCTTTACCCACCATGCCACTTCAGACAAGTACCAGCCATAAGCAAATCAATCATGATCCCGCTCCAATAGGAACAGTCAGCATGCTCACCAATTGCAACCATTTGAAATGAGGAAAAGGCTGATCAACATTATTCACTAATTAGATACAGAGAATATGGAAGGCTCCAAGGAGCAAAAAGTGTCATTATCAACAACTTTCCCAAGATTTTCAAATTGACTCAATCAAAATAGAAATCAATACCCACAGAGTTCATTGGATACTATGAACGGAAGGATTCAGGCAGGTCACCAATTGCAATCAGTTTTGGGGTATTTATTTAAACATGGGCCTCACTCAAAGGAGCAGAGGAACACTCTGGTGTTATCATTTATATAGAAGCAGCAGATTCTCCTGCAAATCAGACTGACGTTAATATCTATAGGACCCGTACCCTCCAGATATTCCCCCACCGCCCAACTACCCTAGACATGCAAGATCCCCACATTTTGAAATCACCAGAGATTCAGGTGGGGTTAAAAAGGCCATGTTTATTCACCACATTGTATAAACATGACAAGCAATAACATGCATATCTAATATTTACAAGTTACATTCATAACTACATTTATGAGCATATCATGCTCCATCACCTTCCCAACCCTAAGGGAGGAACACCATCTGGTTCGCATCTCGCAACTGCCCCTTAGAGTGGTGGGTCCCGCCCTTTGATCCTTGTCCGCCATTACCGGGGCCCACCTCTTGACCACCAGGCTGCCAGGGTCGCCCGGGAGGCTCGAAATCTGTCGCCCTAGCCTCCCCAGCCGGTGGTCACTTCCTCCCAGTGGAGAGCTTGCCATATCCCCCCTCAGAGATGGCCTATGGAGCCCGGCAAGCGGGCTCCCATCCATTTTGTTTAGCCACTAGTTACTGATCGCAGGTCTCTTCTCCGCAGAACGCCCCTCAAACCATTTATCTAAGGGACGGGTGGGTGGGAGTTTCGGAAAGCCGGCCAGGATCACGAGAATGGCCAGGTGCCAGCGTGAGCAGTCAGGTATCCAGGAGTGATAGCGGGAACAGAGACCCCAGTCACAGGGAGTTGACCCTAAATAGGCCCAGAGTCTCCACCCCCTGACCCCCAGGTCACGCGATATCGCCGGACCGGAAATGGGTCGGCCGGACGCCGATTGGGCCGTCCGCCCGACCAACCACCAGAGACCAGGGGCGGGCGGGGTCCGGAGAGGCCGGGTCCTAAGTGCGCGCGGCGTGATTCTCCGCGCTTGCCATAGGACCCGTACCCTCCAGATATTCCCCCGCCGCCCAACTACCCTAGACATGCAAGATCCCCACATTTTGAAATCACCAGAGATGCAGGTAGGGTTAAAAAGGCCATGTTTATTCACCACATTGTATAAACATGACAAGCAATAACATACATATCTAATATTTACAAGTTACATTCATAACTACATTTATGAGCATATCATGCTCCATCACCTTCCCAACCCTAAGGGAGGAACACCATCTGGTTCGCATCTCGCAACTGGGTACCCTACGCCAAGTGCCGTGCACCTGCCCCTTAGAGTGGTGGAGTGGTGGGTCCCGTCCTTCGATCCTTGTCCGCCATTACCGGGGCCCACCTCTCGACCACCAGGCTGCCCAGGGTCGCCCGGGAGGCTCGAAATCTGTCACCCTAGCCTCCCCAGCCGGTGGTCACTTCCTCCCAGTGGAGAGCTTGCCATATCCCCCCTCAGAGCTGGCCTATGGAGCCCGGCAAGCGGGCTCCCATCCATTTTGTTTCTTCTCCGCCACAAGGGTGGCCAAGGCCCACAGGTCTGACGCCCTCCCCACCTGCGTTCAGAATAAATGACCAAAGTTCTCGGATAAAAGTATCAGTTCCAAAGTCCGACAAATGTACCCCGTCACTTCTCCGGAAATCATCCGGTGCTGGAGGTAGCGCAAGCGGCCCTTCACTGAGCACAACCTTGCTAGTTCGCCGTTCAATCACCTCACTGAGACGTTCAAAGATCTAGGACGCACTCCTGGGCCCCATGCCCTGCGTGATATCATGCCTGACCAGACTATTTTCGTTTATGGGAACTCATGTCCCAGCCAGGCAAACTCTGCTAGTAGGGCCTCCTTGACAGCCAAGCGCCCTCTGTCGACCATGTCGTTGCCTCCCAAATGCAAGATAATCCAATCCGGCGATTTGTGCTCTCGTGCCCTGAGCTCCTCGACGATCCGCCTCAAGTGTCGGATATGCATCCCTCCAACGCCATGCCATACGAATTCGGTCTCGCCCAATGCGGCCGGTTTCACCACCTCTCTTCGCTGCAAGCGCACCGCCGCGCCACGCACGAAGGAGTGCCCGAGTACCCATACCACGGAAGCGGGCACACTGTAGTATTCTTAGTGTTGTGCCTCTCAGGCACCTGTATGTAGAACCTTCATTTCTTTATGTTCCAGGGTTCTTCTTACAATGTGAGTGTTTTGGCAGTTGATCTCTGTTCCTGCCTCATGTCGCTGTGTTTCTCCTGAGCTAAATAAACACAGATTTAAACCCTCTTCTGGTTCATTCCTTGAGCAATTACTACAAAATTGTTGGCGACGATGCTCAGGAGAATATAAAGAGCCTGCCTGCCTTACCTCGACTTTCCTCATGTTGCAGCGCTTTTAAAAACGTCGTGGGAGTACGAAGACAAGCAGTCTCACAGACAACCTTCAAGAGACAGACGTCGTGGATAAGCGAGATAAGTGTGTCCGCTTTATTCCGCTTTATTCCAAGCGCGTTTTTGTGTAAAAGAAATTTAAAGCGCATTTTGGAAAGTAGATGTCATTGGCTTGTCAGCGCGTAGGTGGTTGGCAACGTGGCCGCGCATTGTGGATTCTGACGCGTGTGGTTGGCAGCGCGCAACACGCAACTGACGTTTGCTTGACACGTGTGGTTGGCAGCGCGCAACACGCAACTGACGTCTGCTTCAGCCATTTTAGACGCGTTACCCAGGCAACGCTGCTATACAACCGCGTACAGCTAATCTCTTCTTTCTCACGTTACCAAGGCAACGTTGTTTACCTACCGCATACGACGATTCCTGCTTGCTTTCATGGCAAATCTTCAGCAATATAAAGGCAAGGATGGCGAATCAATAGTAACGTTAAGAATACGGCCAATTTGTTTGCAAAAATCTTAACTGCCTGAACATTTGCCGGTTTCACTTGTTCGTGCGAGCAAGCATCACAACACCAACGCTGCACATATTGTCAAATTCATACCAACGCTGCACATTTTGTCTATTTCATATGTTGTAGCCATTTTTAAAAAAAACAAAGCAATGTGACTGTGAATACAAACAAAGAGCAGTGTAAATGGAACAGTATTGTGACTGTCAATATAAAGAAAGAATAGTGTAAATGGAACAGCGACTGGGCAAGTTTATAAGAAATTAGAAACTAAGTCAATGTGGTTTCACTAATAACTGGCACTGCTTGATAATAAATAACCAGTTTTTCTAAACATGCAGTCAGTTTCTCCTCCACCTCCTTTTCTGGAAACTCCTGGCAATCCACCCATATCTTGGAAAAAATGGTTTGATGCTTTTGAGACTTATTTGGGTGCTATAGGAGCGTCAAGATATCGCGCAGAAAGGAAGAAATGCCTACTATTACATTCTTTAGGTTTTGAGGGGAGAGAGATCTATAAACATTTACCCCCCTTGACAAGAAACAACGTTGAGGAGGATGTAGACGAATATACTGAAACTAGAATGAGACTGGAGTTGAGATTTGACGTCAAACCTAGTCTAGTTGTTATTAGACACAAGTTCTTCAAAAGAGAACAACTTCCTGGAGAGGATGTTGAGACTTATGTTTCTAGTTTAAGACAGCTGAGTGCAGAATGCGAATTTGAGGGTTTTAGAGAACAATTAATTAGAGATCAATATGTTTGTAAGTGTTCTGACAGGTCTATTCAACAGAAATTACTCACGTTGGGCAATCCTACGCTTGAAGAGACTATCCGCATGGCCAAGAGTATAGAGCTGTCGAAAAAAGAAGTAAAGGAACTTGAAAAGAAATGTGAAGAAGCAATTTCTATAGTTAGAACTAAGGAGAACAGGGACAATAAAGTGGCTTTTGGTCAACAACGTTTTGATAAAAACAACGTTCCCAGTTCACAACGTTTTGAGAGAAATACCTTTTCTAGGAGTGACATTTGTTATAGATGTGGTAATCCTTCCCATAACAAGAACAACAAATTTTGTCCTGCCAGGAACTCTACCTGTCAGAATTGTGGAAAGTTTGGTCACTTTGCAAAAATTTGTCAAGTCTCAAAACAGGGAATCTCTACTTTCAACAACAAATCCCTGGGTCAGGGCTCTGTTAATGCAGTAGGAAATGTTTCAGAATTTTATGAAAGTACCGGAAGGGACTCAGATCCTATTAACAGCATCCAAGACGACCTTAGGGACATGGCTGTGGTTGTACGGGATGATGGTGTTATTACTGGGGATCCCTCAGATTGTGTTGATCCTTATGAAGATTTCGGTGTGGGTGACAAGATCATTACTTTGTTAGTGGATTCAGGCGCTAAAGTAACTATGATCACACAAGAATTGTTTGATGTGACTTGGCCTGAAAGGAATCTCTTGCCACCTGACAGAGCTCCCGTTTCTTATGAAGGGCGCAGGATAGCTCTTCTTGGTTTTTTTGAAGACATCATTCAGTTCATGGGGAGGAAAATCTTTGGCAAAGTATATGTTTCATTAAAGGGGTTAAACATTTTGGGGTGGTTCCATCAGGGATTGTTTAAGATGATCCTCAGACCCGGTACTAAAGAACAGATTAGTATCGCAGAATCTTGCGATAATGTTGAAAGTTTAGCAGCTATTGACTCAAATGACTATATTGAGAAATTAATTTTTAAGTTTCCTACTGTCTTCGGGAACAGTCTTGGTATGATTAAAGGTTTTAACCACGAAATTAGGGTTAAAGATGGAGCTATCCCCATAAAACATAAGGTCAGGAGTGTTCCTTTCAGTGTAAGGGATGATTTGGAAAAGGAGTTGATGGGGTTATGCAAGAAAGGGGTCATAGAACCTATAGAGTCGTCCCTGTGGTTGTCTCCTCTTGTTGTCGCCAGAAAGAGGAATGGTGATTTGCGCGTCTGTGTGGACTTGCGCAGTCTCAATAAAAACATCTTGATTGATTCACACCCCTTGCCAAAAATCACAGATTTATTGTCTCTTACCAGAGGAGCAAGGTGGTTCACAAAGTTGGATTTGGCCTCCCCTTACCACCAGGTGGTGTTGAGTCAATCTTCTAGACATTTGACGGCGTTTGTCTCTCCCTTTGGAAGTTTTCAATACTGCAGGATGCCGTTTGGCCTTGCGTCAGCGGCTGCAGTTTTCCAAAGATTGATGAGTCAAATGTTCAAAGATACTCCTGGGGTAATTGTTTTCCAGGATGATGTTTTGATTTTTGGCGAGAACATAGAGGATCATGACTTTTCTTTGAATCAAGTTCTGGGAATCATGCAAGATAAAGGAATTGTATTAAAGTGTGAGAAATGTGTTTTCTTAAAAGAAAAAATGGAATTTCTAGGTCATGTGGTCTCACATGAAGGCGTGGAACCACGACCTGGTTTGGTGAAAGCCATTGTTGATGCTTCGCCTCCTGTCGATAAATCTGGTTTAAAGTCATTCATTGGGCTCAGTGAATTTTACTCCAGATTCATCAAAGATTATGCGTCAAAAGTTCAACCCCTGACTAACATGTTAAAGAAGAATGTGCCTTTTGTTTGGGATAAAAACTGTCAAGAAATTTTCAAGTGGATTAAATTACAGTTAGTGGGGAACAGTGTTCTCAAACCTTTTGATCCTAACAAAGAATGTGTTGTGACTGTGGATGCGAGTGGATTTGGTCTTGGGGCTGCGCTCACTCAGAGGAATGGGCAAATTGATAATACCATTGCATATGCTTCAAGGGTTTTGCGTGGGGCCGAGGTGAACTTCTCTGTCATTGAGAAGGAGCTTTTAGCTTGCTGGTGGGCGGTCCGGAAGTTTAATCCTTATCTTTGGGGTAGTCATTTTACAATTCGAACAGATCATAATCCTCTGGTCTCTATCTTGTCTGGTGAGAAGATTAAGGAGCATACCCCTAGGATTGCTAGGTTGTCTACAAAGCTTCTACAGTATGACTTTGAGGTTGTTTATCTGCCTGGTTCGAAGAATGTCAGGGCCGATTATTTTTCACGTTTTCCTTTAACTGATAACGATTGTGAGTTTGAAAAGGAAGATGATCTTGAGGATTGTTTTGTTGCCGCTTTGGATCTTGAAGGTATGTGTGCTATCAGTGAAGTCGAGTGGAAGAAGGAGTTATTGAAGGATGAGGTACTTCTTCAAGTTGTGAATTATTTGAAGTCTGGATGGCCGAAAGAAAAGAATGTTTCTGGACTTTTCCAAACCTATGTCAAAGTTGCTGATGAACTCACTGTCGAAGATGGTGTTCTCATGCGGTGTGGAAGGCTTATTCCTCCTGAGAGCTTGCAGAAACGTCTTGTTGATGGTGCACATGAAGGACATTTAGGGAAAACTTTCACGAAGCGTAGGTTGAGGGATGTGTTTTGGTGGCCGCAGATGGATGTTTGTGTTGACACCTTGGTTGATAATTGTGTCATTTGCAAGTCTTCAGACAAAAGTCACAGGGTTAGGTCTCCCCCTTTGGAACCCATTCAATTTCCGGAAAGAGCGTGGGAAAGGATTGGAGTTGATTTAGTTGGTCCTTTCTATCTTTTACCCTCTTGTTCTCGTTTTGCTATTGTTGCCATTGATTATTACTCCAAATGGCCGGAGATTCGTTTTATCAGTGAACCTTCTTCTGCTAGTGTTATCTTTTTTTTGAAAGACATCTTCTTGAGAGAGGGTTTTCCTTCGGTTGTCATGACGGACAATGGCGTCCAGTTTGTCAGTTCTGAATTTGAATCTTTCCTTAAACAGGGTGGTGTGACTCACAAAAAAAGTTCCCTCTATCACCCCCAGGCCAATGGCCTTGTTGAAAGGATGAACCGTGTGCTCAACAACTGTGTCCAGTGGGCCATTGCCAGCAAGTGCGTGGTTGAGAATGCTGTGCGTTCTATGTTATGGTTTTACCGTACATCTGCGCATTCTTCAACTGGGGCTTCTCCCTTTGAACTTTTAAGGGGAAGAAAACCTTCTACGAAAATCTGTCCTGGTTGGATGTCTAAGTGGGTGAAGATGAATGTGATGGATGGGATTGATGGTTTTGTGAGGGAAAATGTTTCTGATGCTCAGAATAAGCAAAAATTGTATTTTGATGAGAGGAAAAAATCTGTTCCTCACAATATCTGTGCTGGTGATGTTGTTCGCATCAAAAATCCTGTTCATGTTACCAAGGGGAGGAGCAAATTCTCCGAGCCTTTAGTGGTTGATAAGGTTTGTGGTAATGCTGTGCGGGTGAATAACAAGAATTGGTGGAACATTTGTAAAGTTGTTAAGATCAGTAGAGATGTTGATTCCTCTAATCACCTTTCTTCAGGTCCCAGTTCTGTTTCCCACAATGGATGTCTAAGTTCTGTTGATAAAGGTGGGAAGGGAAGTGATACTAGTAAAATTGATGTATC
Source organism: Lissotriton vulgaris (assembly GCF_964263255.1). Lineage (NCBI taxonomy): Eukaryota > Metazoa > Chordata > Amphibia > Caudata > Salamandridae > Lissotriton > Lissotriton vulgaris. The sequence goes on from NC_141685.1 coordinate 1,479,827,901, forward strand.
TTTTGTGCCAGAGCCTCGCAGGAGTCTTAGGGTCTGTAGGATTCCTGCCAGGTTCAGATAGTTATAACTTTCTAAGTTATGTTCTGTTTTCAGTTATGCCCTTCTACTTTTACTTTCCATGTTTCTTTTCTTTTCTTTCCTTTTCTTTCTCTCCTGTGTTTTCTTCTTCTTATTCTTTCCTTTCGTTATCTTGGTTTTATCTTTCGCTGTATAGAAAAGAGGATAATGTAGTATTCTTAGTGTTGTGCCTCTCAGGCACCTGTATGTAGAACCTTCATTTCTTTATGTTCCAGGGTTCTTCTTAGAATGTGAGTGTTTTGGCAGTTGATCTCTGTTCCTGCCTCATATCGCTGTGTTTCTCCTGAGCTAAATAAACACAGATTTAAACCCTCTTCTGGTTCATTCCTTGAGCAATTACTACACACACTAATCAGAAAGGAGACAGATGAAGCCGTTAGACACTGCACACATATGTTTTACAACAATTCAGGCCTTACATATCGCTTATAGCAGTCAGAGGTCCAGCGACCTACGCCTTTCACCATGTTGGGGGCGAGACCGGCCCCTGCCGCCAAAGTTGCGGCGCCAATCCTAAAGGAATGAGAAGAATAGCCCACTGCTCCCAGACCCAGATTCCCCAGAGCCAACCCAGATACTGCCTTAAACTGGTATTGAGACAGGCAATCCCCGTTTTCATGGACGAAAAGAGCCGACCTCCCCTGCTGGGTGTCGGGCCAGGTACGCCTGCATACGGGATACGGGGCAGGCAGCTATCCCCGGGGCTGGCAGCAAATGGATGGTGACCCCCTTTCCTGTTTGGTCTGTCTTGGACCGTCCCAACCGCAATACTAGGCCCCCCGGGGAAAGGGAGATATCCTTGAACTGCAAGCCCCCCCATGGTCTACTCTGGAGGCCCCAACTATCTCACCCAGGCGAAAGGCCCCGTAGAAGGCCGCCCCCAGCATGATTCCCTCGAATGGTGACTGGCAAATAACAGGCAGTACCCCCAAAATATCAATCAAGGTCGGGAGATCCAAAGGCCTACGACAGTCCCGCCGTGGCCCGTCTAATCGGGCCCATCCTGCTAAGGCCTTCCTGATCAAGAATGAAGCCCCAGGGTCCCGCTCCCCCACCAGTTTAGCAAAGAACCCTATCGCTGCCAGGGAGGCCCTAGCATAGGACACTGTTTTGCCCTGATCCCGCAGAACCTGTAAAAAGGCGTACATCGTTTCAGTTGAAAAGATCCTCGCATCTCCTATCTGTTCCACAAATGATCTGTAAACATTAAACTGTGACTGATAGGCACATTAGTGCGATCACTCAGAGCAGCACCTACCAGCCCCGGGGCTCCAATTTTCCACAGTGACGTAGGGAACGTCCTCATGCGCTCTTCCGCCTGCGGGTGGAACCTCCGGAAGTCCTGCAACTTGGAACGAGACAAAGCGTCAGCAGCATGGTTATCAACACCAGGTATATGCGCAGCCTTAAAAGTCAAATTCAATTTCAATTATGCCAACACCAACAGCTTCAGCAACCTCAGCACATGTGGGCAAGTCGCCCCTTGCCGATTGATAACCTGAACCGCCGCCATGTTATCCGACCAGAAGGTCACTGCCCTGTCCCTGAAGCGCTCCGCCCAGACCGTAACTGCCACCCAAATGGGAAAAAGCTCTAAGAAAGCTAAGTTCTTTGTCAAGCCTGCTAAGTGCCACTCCGCTGGCCAGACCGCCCGCACCAGGAAGGGCCCAAGATCGCCCCAAAGCCAATGCTCCCGGCTGAGTCGGTGTATAGGCCTAGCTCAACACTGGACACCGGCGGCGCGGGCCAAACTACCCGCCCGTTGAAATCTGTCAGGAAGTCTCGCCACACCTTGAGGTCCTCCTTAACCCCTGCTTTTAATCGCACCCGATGATGCTTCTGGGTAAGACCTACCATCGCTCTGGCTATAGACCTCGAGAAAGGGCGCCCCATGGGAATGATGCGCAAAGCAAAATTTAGCTGACCCACAAGAACTTGTAACTGATGCAACGTCACCTTCGGACACGCCATGGCTACCTCAATGGCTAGGGAAAAGGCTCTTACTTTATCCGTTGGCAATCTACATTCCCCCGCTACTGTGTCAATTTCGATGCCCAGGAAGGACATGCACGTGTCAGGACCGACTGTCTTGCTCGGTGCCAGCGGCACTCCAAATTCCTTCAACATAGCCACCAGCTGACTCAGGGCCAAAGCGCAGGCATCTGAAGACGCGGGGCCCATCACCATGAAGTCGTCTAAGTAATTCACCACATCTGACTTTTGCGAAAACACCCATTGCAGCATGGAGCTAAAGGTCTCAAAGTACTTGCAGGAGACCGCACAACCCATAGGCATACATCTGTCGTAATAAAATTGCTGTTGGACCTGAAAGCCTAGCAAATGGTAATCCTCGGGGTGCACCGGCAACAAGCGGAATGCTGACTCAATATCGGTTTTCGCTAGCAACGCCCCCCGGCCTAGCTCCCTCACTTTCTGAACCGCGGCATCAAAGGACGAGTACGTCACTGAGCATACTGCCGGGTCGATGGCATCATTTACCGATGCACCCTTCGGTGCAGATAGGTTATGAATCATCCTGAATTGTCCCGGCTCCTTCTTGGGCACTACTCCCAGAGGGGAGCACACATAGTTCTCCCAGGGAGGAGCCGGGAAAGGGCCTGCTACTCGGCCTAAGGCCTGCTCTTTTTCCACCTTTGTGGCCACTACTGAGGAATGGGTTCTCGCTGAAACTTGGTTCCTACACTGATCAATGGGGGGACATGAGACGCTGGGATACGAAATCCCTTGGAAAAACCCTCAAACAACATCCTAGCAGCTGCCCTGTCTGGGTACCTGTTCAATCAAAAATCATCTTTTCAATATCCACTGGAGTAGGCAGTTTAGACTTGGGGAGGCTTGATATCCTTAGGGGCTGTACCCCCCCGTTCTTTGGATTTCTTGTTGCGCTTGGATTCGGGATGGGACGGGTGACCGCAGTAGGCGCATGCGTGCTTAAACTTGCACTGCCCGGGGGGCCATGTGCACCCTTTGCCATTGAATGCCCAGCATGTACCTTTCTTCTCGGCCGGCCCTCCCTGGAAAGTCCGAAAAGGCTGCCTAGCTGGGTGTTCCCTATTGCTCACGCTCTCTAACCAGGCATTGACCTCAACCTGATCCCAACAAATGGAGGGGTTTTCTTCCTTCGCCCAGCGAAACTCCCTATCATATGTCAGCCAGGCTGAACCCCCATGAGTGGAGTGGGCCTTCACGATCTTATCAGATCTCCTCTCTGCTCTTCGGCCTGATAAGGGAGAATATATCTACGTAAGCACCCTTCCAAATCTTCTCTTGCATTTCCATACTCACATGCGTAGCTAACATCCCTGACTGAGACAACACATTCCCCTGACTAGCCCCCACCTCGCTGCTCCTTGCTGTAGCGTCACTAGGCTTACCTCCTGTAGGTGTTACAGCTATCGCTGTCGCGGGGGGATGGGCTCCAATCGCTACACTGGGCAACGCCTTGCGCGACTCGACTAAGAGCGCCAACTGCCTCTGAATGTCCTGCAACGCGCCCTGTTCTGTGGCCTGAGGGGGCACCCACGGTGCCGCCGATCCAGCGCTCACTCTCTCTAATACTTTTTCCAGAGCTGATAATTGGCCCACTAATGTGGAAACTGACACCAGCAAGCTATCTAACGGATCACACGCGGCTGCCACTGCGGCCACCGGCTGCGGTGGGAGTGGGGCCGGAGGGACCGTAACCATTTGTACCGCGCCTCCCGGGGCCAACGCCTTCAGCGCCTCCCTAATCTCAGACAAAACTGAACCCACTGGGTCTACTGGCGCGGGCACATTCGGAATGGGATCAGAAGGGTAAACCTGCTCTGCATCTAACGGAGGCGTGGGGACGGGACCTACTGATCCCTCGTCCCGATTCCCCCTGGCAGGGCTAGGCCTACTCTTCTCCTGCCTGGCTCCCCCTTTTCTTTTAGGCTGTGTCTTGGCTTTCTTCTTTAATGGCGGACAAGCGGCCTTCGGTGGCAACCCCCTGGGCGGCCGCTCTACTACCTCGGGCTGCTCCCCCCGGGAAGAATCGCTTTCATCCCCGCTATCGGGAACCTCCTTGCTCAACTTCTTCAGCAGTAATTTCATAATCTGTGCCAATTCAGGCTCAGAATCCTTTCGCTTGTGTCCTCCCTTTTGTGGCGCCATGCTATCTATATCGCGCTTCGCACTACCTTGCTAAAGCACCTAACGCGCTCCGAGTTCCCTTCTCCCGCACCCCTAAGCACCGTTCACGCCGCCCGGCAGGAGCCCATACCACGAGGATCCCCACACACAGCCATAAGCCCCGTAAGGCAGCGACACTCCTATCCCGTCCCAGCACCCACCGTGACTCACGGCTGCCCACAAGGCCACCCGAGGCACTCGACCCCTTACCTGGCTACACGAACGATGCTCGATCCTTCTGCTTCTAGAGTTTTGGAAAGCCGGCCAGGATCACGAGAATGGCCAGGTGCCGGCGTGAGCAGTCAGGTATCCAGGAGTGATAGCGGGAACAGAGACCCCAGTCACAGGGAGTTGACCCTAAATAGGCCCAGAGTCTCCACCCCCTGACCCCCAGGTCACGCGATATCGCCGGACCGGAAATGGGTCAGCCGGACGCCGATTGGGCCGTCAGCCCGACCAACCACCAGAGACCAGGGGCGGGCGACGTCCGGAGAGGCCGGGTCCTAAGTGTGCGCGGCGTGATTCTCCGCGCTTGTCATAACCATAAATAAAGAAAACAATAGCTTTCTACAGAAGACACATTACAGTGTTCAGGATTGACTATGTGAAGGAAATCATTATCCTGTGCCATTATAGCACTGGCCCCATGAATAGTACAGTACATAGAACAATTTAGTATGTGGTGTGGTTGAGGTAATGGTACAGAAATCAGGATGTAATGGATGTGATACCAAGGAGCTGCAACAGTCCATTACAGAGTTGAGTTGTATTTTTACATAATGCATCGTTACAATTTGAGCTAGTGAGTGCTAAAATGATTTGTACAGAATCACACATTTCTATGGCCATTTACCAGGACTAGTATTACTCAGCAGGTGCTTGGTTTCCAGGGTTAGTAACTTAGCCCATAGTAGACACCTACTTCCTTCTTCTTTACACCCATAGTTTGTTTTAAGGCAATTTCATCTGGCATAGTTCTAAGAAAACATGAGAAATAATACCCTATTTGGTTATAAGGCATTCACAATTCATCTCCAGGAATAATTAAAAGACTTTGAAACTATTACCATTTTCAAAGGCTACCAAAAGTAGGGTTGCCAAATCAATCATGGAGATGAACATTTTAAAGCTATTATTTCATGCCTATTCTTGTCAATTGTTGATAACCTCTTCCACCTATTTTCCAGCGTACCTGTTTCAAGATTAAATGACGTCTCTGGTCTTCTTAAGGTATGTTCGAAATTGGGGTCTCTAGTTGGCTTGCACCCTGTAAGTAGGCACCCTTATTATGGTCAAGGTTAGGGGATTACACAGCTAAGATAACCACTGCACACCCCCTTGATAACTTCGCACGAGCAGTCAGGCTGGTCTCAGAGGCAATGTGTAAAAATTTGTGCATAAACACATAGTAACACATTGAAAACACCACAAAAGGACACCACACAGGTTTAGAAAAAGAACCAATATTTATCTGATCAAAATTACAAAAATTCAACATACACAAGTCTGTGAGATGGGCAATGTGATGTGCTATTCATGAGTGGTGTCCTCAGCCATGGTGTAGGCAGTGGCCTCGACGGCGGCGTGAAGCATCATCGTCAGTGAGTTTGGGGCAGTGATGTTGTCACAGTCGTACGTCTCAAGAGCAGCGACCATGGCTTCAGTGCAGGTAGAGGTGTTTATGAAGGTAGTGGGGCTGCTTTTCTTGGAGTTACAGCACCACTTGGCAAAGCAGGACTCACATCAGAAGAGTCCCAGTGCTGGCAACAAGATGTGGGTGAAGTCTTTGATCTCCCTGAGGCTTCCAACAGGAGGCAAGCACACATCCTGCTTGGAGAACCTTGGCAAGCAGGATGTAGAAAGAAAAGTCCTGTCCTTCCACCGTCTAAGACAGAAGCAGCAAACAGCAGGCCATCACAACACAGCAACAAGCAGAGTGACTGTTCATCTCCTACAGCTTCTCCAGCTCTTTTCCTTGGTAGAATCTCCTCTTAGTCCAGAAGTGTTCTGAATTTATGGTGTCACAGCACCAGTACTCATACCAGTTTCTGCATTTGAAGTAGGCATGTTTAGCCATTTGCTATGGGCATAAACCAACTGGGTAGATTTAGCAGCACGAAGAACAGGAGGCCAAGATACTTGATCTTCTGAGGGCCCAAAATGATCTCATAAGGGCCAAAAATGAACTTCTGGAGTGACACCTGAGTGTACAGACTTTACATTCTGGGGAGGAGCATTGTCTGCAACAGTGTCTAATTTGGCAGCTGCTTTCCATGGTTAACCACTGCTGCTAGCTTGGTACCACAAACATCTCTAGCTTGCAGCTCTGTGGAATGTAGGGCACTATTTCTCACAGAGCCACCTATCAAATCCTCACCTGTTGTTGCTCAGGCCACCTCAGTGGTACTTAGGAGCGGTCGATCATCTGATTCAGTTGAGGTCAACACCCAACAGGCCACAACCAAGAGATGCAAAAAGTTATGTCTTAATGTTCAATGTCTAACTATTGACTTTATGCACCTTTTGTCAACACATTTCCGATCCACTCATGGAACGTTGCCTGGACAAACAACTCTAAGCAATGATGGCTCTTTTTTTTTTTCAAGCACCATACCAGCTAATTAACTTTCTGAGCATCTGTAATGTGAATGTATCTTATTTAAATATAATAAAAAAATGAAATACAACATTTCTGAGTTGTAACATTATTGGAATAATAAAATAAATATGCAGTGGGGTGTTATTAATATATAAGAATACCAGTTTATAAATCACAAGATAAATGCACTGTTTTATTACATACACAAAAATAAATATATGAATTGAACATAAATACAATGACAAATGCCTCTGTTTTTCGAAATTTCGAATAACTTTTTCATTAGTTTGTTAAAAAAGTTAATACTAAGAAACAATTCTTCCATGGAGAAAGATGTGTCATCAATGTGCACAAACAAGGTGGAAACCATGCAGAGTAGATAACTTGAGTACAGGAAAAAAACATTATGACTAATGATAATGAAAGACAAACAAAATTATTGAAAATAAATCATGGGAAAAACACTCAGATGCATGTATAATATATATCTAAAATCCACAGATATCATACACATTACTTTATCACGGACACATTCTATCGGCACTTGAAAATTCAGATGTGTCAGTTAATTTATATGAACCTCAGTTACTTTGGTATCACTTCAGAAAAGAGAGCAAGGACAACAATATTCTTTGCACAACCAACCCACCAATGAACAACCATTTTGCTCTGCAGAATTCTCCATCATTAGTAGGTGTGCAAGAAAAAACAATACCCATCAATGACTTGCTCTTACCCCAGCAGATGATAGGATGAGATGAACTAAAAAGGGTTAAATAGACATATTAATATGAATGTGCAAAATACATTTTATAAGCATTCAAATGGGGTACTTTCTTCATTGCCAAAAACATCTCGAACTATAACAAAGACAATCTCACATTTTTCCCAGGTTTAATAAACTTTTTAAATGTAACAGTCCCTATTCTTTACCACATGGAGATCTCTGACCAGACTGCACAGTATTGCTTTTGTAAAGCATAGGGGAAAGTAAAAAAGTTTATTCAACTTGGAAAAATAGTAGAAATATTTTTATGTCGAATATTACTGTAAATTGATTGTGTCATTGCATTGAATCAGGAAATAGTAAAGGGACTACCTTCTGGGACAGCTGGGCTACACTGAATCTTTAACACAATCGGAGGACGGCGCTGGATGATCTGGATTGATTCCTCACCAACAACACATACAGGGGTCTGAGTTGTGGAGCTGTTAACACACCCCCCTTAGGATGCGGGTGTAAGCGCTAAAACAGGCCAAGTAGCGCCTAAGATCGACAACGGCCCTTGTCTGACCACTGTTATAAAGTGTGGGGGGGGCGCCATTAAACCAAACGGCATGCTGCCAATCAGAAATCGGAATTTCTACTGTCCAATACGGAGCATATGCTGCAGGAGCATCAGCAGGGGTGTAAGTGTGAAATACACCAGTACCAGCATCTATCGCAGGAAATGTAACCCATGAGTAAAACAACTCAAATGCGTACGCCGCGTCAGCTGACTCTTCAAAAACCACTGCTTGTCCCTCTAAGGAAATGAGGTATTCCTGCAAGTGACTCCGCACAGCCACATGACTGTGTGCTGGGATATCAACCGCTGCCATATCGATACAGTAATAGAGAAGTACAATGCAATACTATTAGAACTGGGGGTCTCTAGTTTTCAGAGGTAGGTACCACTGTCCAAATAGGGACCCTTGCTTCTAGTCAGTGTAAGAAGAAAACACTTTTCAGATAGCCCCTGCTCACCCCCTTGGTAGCTTGGCACGAGCAGTCAGGCTTATTGAAGCAATGTGCAAAGTATTTGTACCAACACTCGCAGTAACACAGTAAAAACACCACAAACTGACTCCACAACAATTTAGAAAAATGAAAGGTATTTAATCTAAACTACACAAGACCAAAATGACAAAAATCCAACATACACAGTTCAAAAATATGGTTTCAAAAGAGTTCTTAAAGTTGCGTTGAAATAATCCACAGTTGCGTCACGTTTTAGCCAACAGTACCTTTAGATGCAACAAAAGTTCCAAGTGAAAGCTGCAGCGTTGAAAAGCAAGCGATGCGTCACTCCTGGTGCCCTGGGGAGGTGATGCAACAACCCCCCTGGACATGATGGGCGCGTTGCGGTGACTCCGGTCTGTATGAGGAGGGATGCGATACCTTGCGTGGATTCCGGTGCACAGGTTTCGGTGGAAGCAACTCGCAAAAGGTACGATGCGATGATCTTCGGTGCGGCGGCGATCTCCGGTGTGGCGACGATGCGCGGCTCAGTGTCGATCTTCTCCTCTCATGGCCCCTCGACGCGAAGGCTCTGCGGCAACTCTCGCAGCAACGTGATGCAGTCCTCAAGCAAGAGGTGCGGCGATCTTACCTAGCGATGACAGGCGTTGTGATCGATCTTCGCAGTGGCGGGAATTTCCTCGCACTGTCGGGGATGCACTCCGTAAGTGAGCGATGCGTGAAAACTTGCAGAAAGTTCTTAAAATCTTGATTTCCAGCTTCCCAACACAGGTACAACTTCCAGAGGCACCACAACTGGCCCAAGCACTCTATGAAGGACAGAACTCTCTCAGTAGAGTTCTGGGAAGCTGGGGTGAAGTCCTTTTGTTCCTGGGACTTCTTAACAGGGAGCCAGCTCTTTTTCAGGCCCTTGGAGATTCCTTCAAGCAAGGGGACACAGCACAAAGCAAAGTCCTTCCCCTCTCCTTGGCAGCAAAGCAACAGTAGGTCAGTCCAGCAAAGCAACAGCAGGACAGTCTTCCTTCTTCAGTCTTCCAGCTTTCTCCTTGGCAGAGGTTCCTTCTTGATTCCAGGATGATCTAATTTTCTGTAGTCTGCGGTCCTGTACTTATACCCCAAAATGTCTTTGTTCCCTTTGTGCAGGAGGACTCTGAGCCCAGTCCAAACCAGTTCTGAAGCACTCTGTTTACATGACTCCATCTTTCCTTTCACAGTGCAGAGCAGAAACATCAGACGCCCACAGGAGGTGACGCCAGCATTGTGGATGGAAAGCAGAGCTCTGGAGCACTTTGTTGGCATGATTCCTTCTCTCCTTTTACAGTGCAGGGCAGAGACATCAGACGCACCACAGGGGGTGGAGCCAGCACTGTTGGGGGCAGGCACAGTTCTATTCAGGTCCCAGGTGCAACTCCTCCCTCCCATCTAGATGCAGATCTCTCTATTCACCACTGGGCGGGCTCATTGTCTCCTAGAATGCCCAGCCCTGTCACTCACAAACGAGACAGTCAATTCACAAACAGGCCAAGGCATACAGAAATGGCAGACAAGAGAACAGTCACTTTCTAAAAGTGCTGTTCTCAAACACAGGATTTAATAACCACCTTTCCCAAAAGATGTGTTATTAAATTCTGAGTTCAGGGATACCAGATTTTTATGTCCTATCTTGCTCCTATGGGAAGATATGCTGGTAGCCACTGTAGCCAGCGTTCCCCATGATAGCCTATGGGCAAGATAGCCTTACAATAGTGAAAAATTAAAATGGCTGTCATTCACTACCAGAGCATGTCACATGCACTAGTACATGCTCTACCTTTCACATACACTGCACCATGCCCAAGGGGGTACCTTGGGCCTTCTATAGGGGTGACCAATGTGCACAGAAAGGGAAGGGTTAGGCCTAGTCAGTGGGGATACTGGCCAGGTTGACATGGCAGTTCAAAGACTGCACACAGGCACTGTGGTGGCAGGCCTGGTACACCATTTAAGGGCTACTGATGTGGGTGGCGCAATCAGTGCTGCAGGCCCACTAGTAGCATTTGAATCACCAGCCCTGGGACACTCAGTGCACTTTACTAGGGACTTCTTGGTAATACAAATATGCCAATCATGGATAACCAATCACAATAACAATGTACACAGAGAGCACATGCACTTTAGCACTGATCAGCAGTGGTAAAATGCCCAGAGTCCTATTGCCAACAACCACAGGTTAGAAAAACAAGGGACGAAGAAGCAAAAAGGTTGGGTATAACCCTGCAAAAAGGCCCATTTCCAACAAATACAAAAAGGCACAACTGGGTAGTAATTCAAACAGAAAACCGTTTCAAATTTATCAAGCATAAATAAACCTATGTATAGGTAGGTTTTATCCGTCACTACCGTCAACCGGAAACAATAGTGAGGGGGTCGTAGACTGATATAAGCACTACTCAAGTGTCTCACAATAAGACCACACTCGTTGGCGGCGCCATGTTGCAAAGATTTCTGCTCATACACAGAACTGTGCACAGAGACCTAGGACATTAGTGAATTGTGGTGTACCAGAAACTCACCTCAGTACCTAAAAACCCCAACCAGCTAGCAATCAGTGTCACATTAGCTCTCCGTCCTATAGCAAAGTAACCAATGATTAGACAACCTAGAACATGCAACTTAGGACCATCTAAGGAATAGTGGGAAGTGAGAACACTCTTTTGTTATACTCTCATACCAGTCCACAACAGGAGTAAAAAAGAGACACAGTAAGGTTAAAATATTTATCTTAACAACGTGATCTCATGCGCAGTATTTTAGTCAACATAAGCAGACATATGATTAAAAATAATATGGTCAGCATGGTTACAACACCATAAAATACAAAAGGAGGAATCATATTACAATGATAGTGCAAACAGGTGATATAGCGCCTAGTTTTAACACCCTCCCTATATTGGAACTATGTATTATAAACTAAAGAAGGTCTCTTGAGCTTGTTTTGGGTGACCCCATTACCTTTCCGCTCAGTAAGGGTAAATTACATCTGGATCATCAAGGCTCTCTGCATCCCTGGAATCTTCCAAGTGTGTGAAATGATAGCAAGTGTGCTATGATAAAGGAGCCAGAATCTTGCTTGGCTATCAGCTGCCAAAATATTGTGTCTAGAATGTGTTACACGGACATGCCGTTAAACAGGCTCACATGTTATGATAACCTTGACGGCTCACCACTCACTGTGCAGACTATGGGCACAATGTATGTCTAGAGATGTCGAAAGACAAACCTTTTCTCTTGTGTCGACCTTCATGAAGGCTAACTTACAATAACAGCTATGCAGTGTCGTGTGCAAAAGCAGCAAAAGGTAAAATGGTGTTTAAACTTCTCATAACTAACATAACATGCACGCAAAAAGAGGCCCTAAACCATACTACAATGAGAAAGTTGGGTGATAAACCATGCCGAATTATATTCTAGTAAACCAAATATTAGCATATATGGCATGACTAAGCATGTCATGTTTAAAGTGTAGTGGTTTTGCCATGACTTACAGGTTTTAGGACACAGCAATATTAGAGGTAATGGAGTCCTTGGTTATTGCGTTGTATTGAAAAAATAAATGTTTCTAACTAGAAAGTGTCTTAAAAATCTACAGTCAAGTTTACTTACCCATCTTCCTCATTTAACGTCTAGGGCGGTCTTCCTCGAATCTAGGGAACTGGGTTTGAGTTTCGGCAATGACGCTGAACATCCTGTGATTCTGGGCAAATCACTTAATCTCCCTGTGCCTAACGATAACCACAAAAAAACAACAACAAAAATGAATGTGTCCTCATATATGCAACTGGTGCTATGTAAAACGCTCTGATACCCAATTCGGGTCAAGTTTGCGCTATATAAAAAAAAATACAAAATAAGATGAGGTACCCATCTGATAACCTCTAAACCCGCTCCATATATATTGTTTAAAACATAGAAGACTGTGAGGTTTTTTTTTTAATGATTATGCATTTGTTGGACTGAAAAGTTAACAGAAAACACAGCCTTAATTTAAAATACAGAATCATATATCATCTACTTAGAATACAATGGATGGTATTTCTGTTACTGTAGTGAGTCACTTATACAGCTAAGAAAATGTACATCAAAATAATGGTAAGTGATAGCTAAATGAATAAATAGAGACATTCATCTGTTTTTTACTTGTGTGTTTTCAATCAACACATCATTTAATATATAAAAACACTGTGCTCCTAAGCATACTCTTAAAATTAACACAAAATATGCGAGTAGTTAAAACACAATGAATATTCTTTGTTTTCTTTATTTTCTTTCTTTTTTTCGGCTGGGTCAAAGAAGAAATAAAATAAAGAAAACAAAGAATATTAATTGTGTTTTAAGTACCTGCATATTTTGAGTTAATTTTAAGCGTATACTTAGGTTCATGGTGTTTTGATTAAGTAGGGTTAATTTTTGATCCCATTTGGTGTGTGCAGGCTAATCCCTCTTTCTTTAGAGCACCGCAACATATACAGAGATTATTACCCAAACGCGATATAGGTGAGCGCCACCTTTCACCTGACATGCATTCACCCCACATTATGAACATAATTGAAGATATGTTTGTGTTACTTCTCCTCTTGTCTGTAGGTCAGCATCAATGAGAAGGAGAAAATCTGGCAGCAGACTTTTGCACCTCAAGTGGGTCTATAGGTACCGTACACGGACGAATAGAGAAGATGGGAGGACCTTTGACGCTGGACATATCATATCACCATAAATAAACTTGGCAGGCCCTCCAAATAAAAAAAGTGTGTACAGCACTCCCTGACTGCCAATGATGCATTGCAATCCGGCTGCGACCTTCTCTGACATGGATGGGAGTTGAAGGCTTTGGAGCAGTGCAAAGGGGGTTAGTTAATTAAACTGCAACAATGTAAATGTTATTTCATTTTATTAACAAAATTAATTTATTTAAAGAAAGTGGATCATTTTTTGATGTGGACAGTTACCCACCTTAAGGAATAATAACACTAACTTTTCAGGATGAACCCGAAAACCACTAAATTAAGCTGAGCTCAAATCCCTGGTAGCTATGGCCCAGAGGAGACAGGCTTAATTTTGGGCAATGTGTAAATATGTATGAAGTACCAAAACAGTAATAAATTCAAAACACCAAATAATAAAAATCCTGAATTAGAAAAGTAGAGTCAATTTTAACAATCAAAATGACACCAAAATGACAAACAATCCAATAAGGGGAACCCGAGATATGGATCTTTAAACTTCTAAGCAAAAATAGGACCAAAAAGCACTAAGAGCCAATGTTAGTCTATGGAAGTAGTAAACTGAGATCTAGGCCAGATTTTAGGCCAAGTGGGATGAAACACAGTTCGGATACATGAAACGGGTTTGTCCCGGTCAAAGATTATACCTACTGACTTGTTTTTTTTCATGGAACTCAAAATCCTCCAGCATAGCAAGTCTGATGCTATGTTCAATGAAGTTGCATCAAAAATCAAACACCTTTACCACCAGGCCCCACTGACTGCTCCGGAGGTCTTGGAAGTTCAACAATTTTTTAAGTCCCAATGTTTCAGGGTTTTTGGAGCAGCTCCCTTGTATGACTTATAAGGATCCCAGGACCTCAGGGGCAGCAATTAGGGGCCAGGTCTTATTCTAGCAGAGGCTACCAGCAAGGACCCGTCCAGATGCAGTTGGTACTGCTCAACTGTTACTTCTGGAAAAAGTGTTTATTTCCAGCTTGTTGTGTCCCTGTAGCCAGAGAGGAGGTAAGTCTACTGGCCTTTTGAGTCCACTTCTTTGTCCTGGGTACAAGAAGGCACAGGTCCAGGCCTTCAGGGTTTCCAGCCCATAGTAAGGAGGGTCAAGTTCTCCTATGTTCTCACACATGTCCAGTAAAAGGGTTCCTCGAGTTGTCATATTTATGGTTGGCATCAGCTATTGAGCGGGTGTCACTTCTGCCTCCTCCCTAACCAATGGGCTAATAGTTCCCAGTGGCAACTCCACCCAATTTTGCAGCAGAGCATTTTAGTCCATATTCAAACAATACCACAGTGAACATTACTCCTAACTTTCAAGACAGGTAAACTCTTCCTCCCTTGTTCAGAGCCTGTGTGCTCATTTAGAGGTGTGGTCGGGGAAATAAACAGTCCCCTACTCTGTGGTCACTTAAAATTAGTTCTGGGGGTAGTTTCCCTCTGCCACCATCCCGGCTGGAGGGCAAGGGAGGGGGTAAAGGTTTTCCTTCTTGCAGATGTCACCTAACATTTACGTTTGAAAGCTCCTTCACAAGTTAATGATGTTTTTGGGTCCACCATAACTTGTCTTTCAGCAATAGGAAGTAAAACACATTATGTGATGTGTGGATATGTGGTATATGGTTCCTCTGAAGCAGGCAAAGGAGGCATTGGCCAAATTTAAGGGAACACAGAGAGCCACTGTGAGTCAGAAAGTGGAGCAGTAGGTGCCGTGGAATCCAGTGGCACTGAGGGTAATGAGTTGTGCCAGGAGGCCTCCACAATATCTGATTCTGAGTCATCTGATTAGGGACAGACAGTTGTGGTGGCAGATGTACCTAAGCAATAGGTTCCATCTGTTATTGTGTATGCTACAACCTCAACTACCATCTCCATCCTCACTCCTGCACCCTTGGAAAAGGGCTAACACACAGCCCTTAACCGGGCTGGGGTCTACTTTGCCTCAAGCACCTCACTCTCTTCCCCCATGGCTCCTGCACTGGTGAAGATGAGGCACTTGAAGACCTTAAGAACCCCTCTGTGTGGCAGATGGCATTATTTCATGCCATCTAGGGTATCAGCCAGCAACTGGTTCAAGTTATTGACATCCTAGATGGTGTTTAGTCTGGCCTGTGTGCCGCACTGAGAGGTTCTCTGTTTCCTAGTGCCTCAACTGACACCAGTGTTTCTGGCACACCTGCCCCCATTCCACCACCTGTCCCCATTCCAACACTTGGCCTTCCCATATCCCAAAACTTACCAATCTCACCACCTACTCCCAGAACCACTTAACCAAACTACCCCCAAAACCCTTAAATCTATCAATTTCCAAATTCCATCCCATAGCCCAAAACATCACACTTTCTATCACCCTCATTCCCCAGAACCTGGCCCTGCTACTCATAAAACTTATTAAAACCCCACCTGACCCAAACCCTAGGTATCACGATCCTCATCAGCTTGTGGGGGAAGACGATATTCTGAGGTGGACATTGCTGATAATTGTGGAAAGGCAAAAGCAATGCCTGGAAGTACAATACACTGTGACAGGATACTATTTATTTTGAACCCACCCCTAGAAAGTAATTATATTTTTGGAAATGCATTGCAGTGCCCAGAGGAGGAAGATTAGTGTTTTTCCAATTTATATAGTGTTTAAAAATGTTTAAAGTATTTGTCATGTGTAATTACACATTATACTATGTTGCACAGTTTAACCATCTAATTTGCTTTCCACGTTTTGACGTTTACCTTGAATTACATTGTGGGAGATGTCGTTCATTACATTTTACTTGTGTGCTAAACAGCGATAGTGTTGTTTCAAATACTAGCATCA
The DNA here is from genome assembly GCF_964263255.1 of Lissotriton vulgaris. Taxonomy (NCBI): domain Eukaryota; kingdom Metazoa; phylum Chordata; class Amphibia; order Caudata; family Salamandridae; genus Lissotriton; species Lissotriton vulgaris. The sequence continues at coordinate 1,479,844,061 of NC_141685.1, forward strand.
GAGACATTCAGAGTGGTAGTGTGTTTAGCGACATTCAACAACAATATTCAACATTTGCAAATGTGGTAATATGATATAGTGGTTCGCATATAGTCCATGCCATACATTATGTATGTGAACACCTTGGTTGAGGATGTGAGTGCAATGTTTGCATGTAAGTGTGTGTGTCCAGCATTTTAAATAATGTGTCATAGTTTGAAACATACCATATTAGTGACTAGGTAAAAGAAATGGGGTCTTGGGATACATTGTTTATTCATTTGATTGCAGAGTGTTTGATAAGTGAGTAAAATTTGTTGTCGATTAGCATACCAATACTATTGTGTTTTCATTTAAACAATCAAAATGTGAATGTGGATAATTTCTCATAGCATTTCGAACACGTTTAAAACAGCTTCCTTCTAGAATGATAACATTACATGTTTGCATAAACATTTACACTTTTTAAATATGTGCTTTTGCATTCTAAATTGGGTGATAGGGGTTAAATCAACAAGGAAGTAGGTGAATATGTAATGTAGGTATATATTGTGAGGCGTAGCAAAACAGAGAGAGAGTACATTAGTCAGATTGATTCGTAGATCATAACATATACTTCATTAGCAATGAAATTAACATAGTTTACCTAACCATATATTATGTGGTGTATTGTGTTGTTCCTAATCTAGGACTGCCAGATAGAGGCACATGGTTCGTAGCCACAGTGACATGGTGTTGGAGTAGGTTGTGAGGTTGCTGTGGTCAGTGTTGGGCTATTTTCATTCTTTTTCCGGAGTGTAGGATGAACCAGTATGTTTCCATTGATAGAAATTATACTCTAAATAGGTTAGGTGTAGTAGTGGATTTTCGTCTCTGCATCTGATGGGCCTCATTTATGAAAAGTGACGCATCGCTGCGTGAGAACAGCGATGCGTCACTTTTCATTGCGCCCTCCTTGCGACACTAATGATGCGTCATATTTACAGTTTGACGCATCATTGCGCAGGGAGTTACAGATACATCAGTATTTCTGACGTCTCTGTATGGCACAATAGTGACGCATTGCTGGAGTGTGTCACAAAAGTGACGCAACTCCAGCAATGAGTCCTTTCAAATGGGGCAAGCCCCATGTGAAATGACCTGCGTCAGTCTTACACCTGCTGTGAGGCAGGCGTACGAAATTGACGCATTTGCGTCCTAGAAGTGGCGCAGTGAAATCTTTTTGATTTCGCTGCGTCACTTCTATGACCTTTTCTTGCATCAGAACGCCCCCTGTATACATTATACCTGGCGCAGGTATAATGTAGCGCAGGGGTTTAAAAAGTGACGCATCTACCTAGATGCGTCACTTTGTAAATATGGTGCAACAAGGCACATTTTTTACGCTGCTGGTGCGTCACAAAAAGTGACGCACTGGCGGCGTAAAAGTGACGCACAGCCTCATAAATGAGGCCCGATGTGTTTAGGGCATAGCACAGTTGGCGCAGGGATTAAAATGCAGGGGAGACAGAGGCTTGTCAGCCTGCCATACTCCAAATGGATTATTCTCCATGGCAGCACACAGGTAAACAGACAGTTTTTGATAGCACAACTGCTAAACTCTAAATCAGACCTTCTGCAACACATTAAAAGATTTCCAGTATCCATACCTGACAGAAATGTGAAAATACTTCTCACTTCTTTCTCACACCTTGTAAAATGCATCAAAAGGAATTAAAGAAATGTTCTCGTCTTTATGTATCAGTTCGTTTTCAATTGTCTACACCTCCAGGTTATTTTAAAATTGCCTCCATATTTAAGCTTTCCTATACATCAAGCCCAGACACCTCCAGACTCTTATTTGCAACAAATGGGTCTCCATATTTAAGGCCAACGATGTTTCGTGTGAACCCTCACTTCATCAGGGCAATCAGGGATCTCTTTTCACAGCTGAACATTTCTACGTTACATTGCTGGTGTTAGGTCAAAAGTGTTTTCTTACTTTCTCCACTGAATCTGTTTTTAAAGAAAGAATATTTGTTCAAAAATTACTCTTAATTAGTCAGAAATATTCTTGATGGTGAGGAATGAACCTTTGTGAAGGTTTGTGTGGTGACATGGTATCCCCCAAAATATTACAGCGTGGAGTGTGTACAGCTTGATATAGCTTGTAATGGTATTTAACTTCAGCGGGACTTCCTTGGTATGCATTTTAATTTCTGCATTTATTGTAAGGTTGGACACTATCAAACATGTTTTCTATAGTGGGGCAGCATCTACTGATTTAAAATATGTAGGATACTATAGGATATTATATTATGAGATATTATCTCATTGGATGCATCATTTTCAGTGGACTTCCTGTACTTAAAATTATAAAAACAACTTGTTTTTTTTATATACAATAACCCTTGAGCACACAAAGTCTATTCCAGTTCGTAACGAGAAACAAGAATCAGGCAAGAGTCACTTATAATGAAGAATGAAAATTGTAAATCGAAATGTCCATAAGTCAAAGATTGGTGTTCTTTGTTGTTTATTTTCTTTTTTCTTCAAATGTTCAACAATGATGATACAACAGCCAACACGTGTTTCATCGTGTACAACATAACACACTGGCTTCTACCTTTAGCCATACGTAGTGCGTGTAGTAACTGTGGGTAATGTTTATTTGGTTACAGCCCTGAAGAAGTCAGTGTGTTATATTGTACACGACTAAACACGTGTTGGCTGTTTGTATCATCATTGTTGAACATTTGAAGAAAAAAGAAAAAAGAAAATAAACAATAAACAATAAACAATAAAGAACACCAATCTTTGGCTTATGGACATTTCGATTTACAATTTTCATTCTTCATTATAAGTGACTCTTGCCTGATACTTGTTTCTCGTTACGAACAGGAATAGACTTTGTGTGCTCAGGGGTTATTGTATATAATGTCGCTCTCTAATGAGAGTTGCTGATGTTGGATACGCATCTTTCCTCTAGAGGCACCAATTCACAACCAATCTCAAACTTTAACCCTGATATTAATTGGGTTGTGTGCCCATTAGTCTGTTGGTATCCAAATAATTATATTGTTTTTTTTTAAAAATGTCATAAAAACCTAGAATATTTATTATTTGTGGACCTGATTTAAGAACTTAAGTATGAGTGCTGTGCGGGTTTCCTATTAATACTTTTGCAAATAGGACAGACTCACTTATTCCCAGTTAGAATCTCTGAGCACAGTATATAGATCCATGCGACCCTATTTGGGTTCTTCTCTTCAAAAGCATCACTTTTAAGATTATGTGTATCTTACAATTATTGGCGTGATTACAGTTTTTGGACCTTGCTTTGAGAATCACAAGTCCAATCTACTGTCACTCTTGGAGGCTGCATGAGATAGAGGGTAAGACGGGCCAGTCAAGCACTATAAGGCACCAATGAGAGTCCTTGAGCACGGGTGATTTTGAGTCATGCTTGGGGGACCACAAGCCCCATCTACCCTCTTGCTTGCATTATGTATTGAAGCAGAGAGGAAGAGGGCCCCAACTCGAGTTCTGCAGTGCGCGACGCACTCTGGCAAAGCCTGGTCAAATGTTGGGCCCTCCTGTGCCCATCAGCACCAGGAAAAGGCAGGGCAGGGCCACCCTCTTTGGCTGTAAATTCTGAGGTGACTCTTCACATTGTGTATGTTTTACATTTTAGTAATGTATACTTATGGAGAAGTGCTTAGCCTTTTTGTGTTTTTTATTTTATTTGCTTAGTTATTTTATTTTTCAAGGAATTTTAGACCAATTGACTAAATTGATAATCTGCAATAGGTGTTCTGTAGACAAATTTGAGACAGTGTTTTGCGGTGGATGGATGAGATTCAGGTACTCTCCCCCTTGCAAGTAGACTTCAGAGACAAAACTAGCACAGTCAACCAATTATTTTGTCTTGCTGTAATAATGCAGAAATACTTCAGGCTGAACAAGGAGGATTTGTATGTTGCTTTTGTTGACCTGAGGGTTGTTTTTCATCTTGTTCCCAGATCTTGTCTATGGAATACCCTCAGGTCAATGACTGTGTCGCCTTATTTACTAAATATTCTGATAATGCTCCACGATCAGAACTGTGAAGTATGCTTGGGCAAACTGGGAGACTTAATACTAAGAGAGAGGGGTCCAACACAGCTTTGTTCTAGGTAACAACTTGTTCTATTTATATAGTAATTATTTTCGTGGGTGAGTGTGACCATGATTCTCCCAAATTAGAAGGTATGTATACATCAGTTCATCTTTCTGCTGATGACACTCTCCTTATATCAAGCACCTCGATGGGCCTACAGAACTTATTGAACAGATTTTCAGAATTTTGTGGCTTACAGGTCTTTCAAAAGTGGTTTTACGCTGAGGGGGGCTTACTCTCAGAATGTTAATAATTTTGATTATCTCGGAATCAGAGTTGACAGCTCTTACACATGGAAATTTCAAATACAGAGCGGTGCTGAAGTAATGCTCCATAGGCCATCAGCAATTGTTAAAATGTTCAAAGCCACTACTCCTATATGTGTCTCACCGGCAATTGAGATTTATAGAGCTAAAGCTCAAACAGTATCACTAAATGGGCGGAAATCTCATTAATAGTCAATGTCAAAGATCAGCCATATAAGGAGAATAATTTTCTGAGGTTGCTTTTTAACCTGCCACAATAACCCCCATTTTACCACTGTCTTATGGCACTAGCCTTAAGAGGATTGGGGATATAGCAATTCTGAGACCCCCTCATCCTTTGGATTAGACTGTAGTCAGTCGATTACTTATAGAAACGGCCTTATTGAGATTATGATTATTGACAAAGCCCATTCTGATCCCTGATTACGCCATATAAAACACTTGCTTGGGACCCTGGGGTTGGACAAGTACTGGAACATCCCAACAACCCTCAATGGGGTGTCCAGAAATATAATAAAATCTGCCTTTTAGGCCTATGTCAATGAGCAGCAGCATAGAATTTTTAAATGTGACAGCATCACTGACAGGGTTTTGACGCATAAGGATATGCCCTCCTTTGAATGTTATTTGGATGTGATATACCCCCCACATGCCAGAACCTTATTCATTAGATATAGTCTTGGTATTTATTCACAATGGTTTCACATGCAGGTGGAAGCCTAGAAATGAAGAACATGGTATTTGCAAAATTGCAAAAACTAACAATGTAAATGAAGACATTGGGCATGTGTTATTTTTCTACCCATATTATAATCTGACTAGAACGAAATGGATACAAAAAATGCTTTAGCCGTGGTATCCCACAGCACTTCATTGATCACATGTGTTTCGATCGGATACAAGTTTTCCCACAGTTTATTACCTGAGCAACTATTTGCTCGCCACCTAGCTTATTAGGAAGACTCAGGGACCTTTCCTCTGATTTGAAGAAACAAATTAACTTTTATGGATTGAATGGTGATGCCTGGAGCATTTTAACATGAACCTGTGGCATATTTGGTATTTAAATTTGTATTTATTAGCTCCGAAAATATTGCACCTATCTTTCTTCTTTTTGTTTGAATTTGTATACATTATTAATTGATATGGAGTATTTATGTTTTTGTTGGGAATTTTGACTGAAATAAACAATTGTTGATTGTTTATACCATTGCTTGGGCTCGGCCCCTAACTTTGTCTTCAGCTTTCCTTTTCGCCGTAAGACCTCTAACAATAGATCTCTGTAGAACAGTCTTGACAAACCTCAAATGTGGTGTTTCATCAATAAACTATTCCTTACCCCTATGTGAGAGATCCGTTTCTGTAAGGTTATTTGTAGTTTCTTCCATACGAAACTGAGGTTCCTGCCTACGCAAAGTCATCTGTAATGCTGGAGTACATTGGATCCATGGTCCCTAACAGATACCTGGCAACTCTCACAGGCGTCTAGGACTTTAATGTCAAATCTTACTTCTAGCTATCACCAGCCACAAATAGGGGCTCTACTGGTCTGGTCCGGAGCAAAGAGCCCAGCACCCCTCCAATAACAAGATAGGTGAGGTCACTGGAGATGCCTTAAAGGAGGAGCTACCCTGGACAATGCCCCTGAACATTTTCTCTTTCATATTACCAACTGACTAGATCCACCAACTAGTCACCCTGCTTCTTTCTCGCCTGTATCTCTTTAATCTCCTCATAGAGAGGACCAGTTGTTTGCATCATGTCCATTCCATTTGACCTCACAGGTGCTGTCATGTATGACTGAGCACATGATCACACTGCAATATTTATTTTATATTTATCACACTCCCACATGCATACATTCACCTACACCAAAATAAAATAGTTTGGAGGCCCTGGACACATTTATACTTAGACAGAATAGCACAAAGGTAAACTAACAGAGGAAGAAAAACAGTTAAAGTAGAAAAAGTAAGAGAAAGATTGAGAAATGGGGCGTGGGGAAATGAGTGTAGGAAGGAAAATGAGATAAAGAACAAAGAAGTGAATAGATTAGAAAAGGGAAAGAAGGAATGAAAAAAGACAGGAGAGAGTGAAAACGGAAAAAAGAAAATGGGAAAAGCGAAAAATGGAAAGTGATAAAATAAGAAGTAAGAAAATGAGGAAGACTGAAAGTGAATACTTGCATGTTTTAGAGAAATATTACACTGTCCCTTTGTTTAGAACACAGATGCACATATGTAAATGCTATTATTCTGCCACACCTTAACTCATTCAGTTCTATTTATGGCGACTTCCCAAAAGAAGATATCCAGAGGCTACAGTTGGTGCAGAACCAAGAAGCCATTTGATACTGAGTGGAGAGCTTATATACCTCCATATCTAATTCTGTCCTGAATGGATTTCATAATCCTCTGTGTCACACACAGAAACATTTGGAACATTGGAAAATTGTACATCACTAAACACCAGTGAGATACCAGCCATAAATAATTCTAAGGGCTTTCCCATGCCTAATTAATCCTGGTTTAATATTTATTCTCTAACCCTATGGGCGCAGGAAACAGCAAGATTGATGGTCCTTGGTCATGCAAAATATTCAAGACATTTTTAACACTAATGTTTAATTTACCGTCTGCAGCCCAGGGCATTTAATTGATTTATTGAACTCATAAAATCCAATAGTGGTGAGGAGGAGTCAGTCCAAGGAAGGTAGACTACAAGCTGCATGCACTCTAAAGTTGCCTTGTTTTAGTGTGCAATCCAATATTAAAACATAGTAGCATAACAAACCTATTAACATACCAACAGAACTTTCCTTGTCCTTCCACTAACAATGACAATGACTCTTCTTTGCAGTAAACAACAATTGTATTTTCTTCATCCTGGTACTAAATCAGGTACATCATGAGAAACTTTAGATCCGCAGTCCAGTAAGTTAATAATTAAGTATTAGTGTGTGTTGTAGTTAGGTCAGGGTTCCCATAGGAAGAGAGTTTTCTGTTGTGCTAATAACGTAGGCATTTCCCCCCAAAAAGGTTTATCCACCTTATGAATGTTTTGGGATGATCTTTCAAGCAGGAGTCAAGAAATCGGGGGGAAGGTCCCAAAACATGTTTTTCACACTACATTTCCCACAGGATTTTAAGAAGCATTTTAGGAAAAACAGCTGAACAGAATTACATCAAATATTTACTCAGAAAGTGTGCTTTTTGTGATTTGGTGTAAATCTGTTCAACCATTATTGAGAATTAGTTTTTTAGAAATATTTTTATTGAACAACTGCTCAGAGCACAGTGAATGACAAACCATTTGCAATCAATGACACCAATCAAGAGAGTTGGACACATTGTCAACACCCAACGGAGAATATACAGAGAGAATCCCAAAAGTATACTGAACTTGATGTTGAAGAAAGCCATAGATCCCTACCCCCTGTGACATCTCAGTCAGTAATTCATGCATCCCTATACATACAATACTTGTCCCATATGTTAATCAAATTTCTTCGGCCAACCTCAGTAGACCACCTTTTCTGTTTTTTAACACCAATCCAAGTCATCCTCCCATTCCTGGACACTCAGAGGTCTACTCGCTCCCCATGCTTTCACTATATTTCTTTTTACAACCCCTGCTGCCAACTTTAACAACATTTGGATTGTGGAGGCCAAGCCTCCTCACCTGTTATGCACAGCAGCAACCATCTGGCCTTTAGCAGGATTGCAATGCAAGTAACAGTTGTCATCACCTGTACCACTCTCCTCCAATTGCATTGAATCACAGGGTATTCCCAGAGTGTATGGAAAAATGAGCCCACCATACCACACTCTCTTACACAGAGGGCTGTATCACAACAACCCAATCGGTGAAGCAGGGACCCAGAGTAATAGGATCTGTGTAGTATTCGTAGTTGGATCATACAAAAGTGAGCCCGGATAGCTATTTCTCTGGGTCTCTGAATGGCTTCCAATCAATCATCATCTTCAATAAGCCCTATATCTCCTTCCCAAGCCTCCTGCAAGAAGGCAGCGGACCAGGAAAGTTGTTCATTATTCTCTTGTATGTCAATGAAATCACTTTTGTTGGCATTGGGTCTGGTAGTAGGTGGTCCTCCAATGGGGAACACTCTGGGAGCTGCTCCCCTTCTGGTACATGGCATCGTATCACATGCACTAGTTGCAGATATTTAAACTGTTCCACTTCAACAAGCTCATAGTCCTGCTGTAAATTCACGAAATATTATAGAGTGACCCCTCTCTAAATGTTCCACAGATACTCAATATCTATCAGGCTCCACTGACGGAAGTCTTTTAGATAGCCACTTTCATGCAAATGTTCACTGTCCAACAGTGGAGTTTTATCTGTCAACTTGCCTCCCTCCACACGCTAGCCATCACTTGAGGGTGCTGCTGCAGCATACCTGTACGTTTCTTGCTGTACAGGATTGACAGATAGCCTTGGCCTCCCATCATGCCTCGATCCACTTGGTAGGCCAGATCATTTATGTCTGCGAAAGCCCAGTCATTCACTACAGTCAATTACATTGTTCAGTAATAAACCTGAATGTCAGGGATCACCAGCCCCCCTTCATACACCCCCTTTGGAGCTTGACAAGTGAGATCTGAGAGATGCCCCATAACAATTTGCGCAAATCACTGTTCACCCTGCGAAAGAACTCAATTGGCACCCTGTATGGGGTATTTTGCAAAATGTATAGTATGCGGAGAAGGGACATAATCTTAAAGAGCACCATAAAGGAGACCGGAAAGGCCCTTCAGTATGTCACCACTTCACCCAGGCATTTTAACTGACAAAACAGATTCTGCTACATATAAACTCCTCTGCATCCCTGGTCACATCAATTCCCAAATATGTTAATCCCTGAGTTACCACTGGGACCCCGCACGTGGGTGGCAAAACCGGCCTCCACCGGAAAGGGGAAAGACAAGAGACTTGTCCTAATTGATCTGATAACCAGAATAGCTCTCAAAGAGTTGGAAACTATGAAGTATTTTAGCCGTCGAAAGGTGTGGCCTTGCCACATATAAGAGAATGTTGTCTGCATAGAGGGAGATGGTTTCCTCCCAATGCGCCGCTCCCCGTGGAAAACAACCTTTACAACACAACTTTTACAACACAACATCCATTACAATGCATGCCATTACAGCGCAACCATTACAATGCATGACACTACAACGCATACCACTACAACGCATGTCATTACAATGCAGTCATTACAACGCATACCATTACAACGCATAGCATTACAACACATAGTACCCTTACACTATCCAACACTTACCCTACTATTGCACCCCCTGGAGTTAGAATAGTAATTTTTACCCCTACACTATCCAACACTTACCCTACTGTTGCACCTCCCTGGAGTTCGAATAGTAATTTTCACCCCTACACTATCCAACACTTACCCTACTATTGCACCCCCTGGAGTTAGAATAGTAATTTTTACCCCTACACTATCCAACACTTACCCAACTGCTGCACCCCCCCGGAGTTAGAATAGTAATTTTTACCCCTACACTATCCAATACTTACCTTACATGCAATGTAATGTTATGCGTTGTAATGGTATGCGTTGTAAAGGTAGTATGCGATGTAATGGAATGCGTTGTAAAGGCAGTTTTTACAAATTCGTTGAAATGGCATGCGTTGTAATGGAATGAGTTGTAATGGATGTTGCGTTGTAAAAAATGTGTTGTAAAGGTATGCGTTGTAAAAGTATGCGTTGTAACATCATACATCCGCTCCCCGTAAAACCCCACAGTAGCACATCTTAGTGGGTCCAGGCTGCCAATAGCTCCAGGGCCAGAGTGAAAATTATTCGGGATAAGTGACAACCTTGCCTTGTGCCCCCAGGGAGTGTGAAGGAGCAAAAGTGTACACCGTAGACCCTCACCCTCGCCGTAGGTCCAAGATATAGGAGCCGAACCCAGGAGCATATCATGGGTCCAAATCTGAGTCTGGACAAGGCTGCAAAGAGATATGACCACTCAATGCTATTGAAGGCCATTCTTACATCCAATGATAGCAGGGCTGTATCCTCTGCCTGAGAGGGAGGAGTCATCCGTAATACCTCATAGAGACACCTCAGGTTCAATCTCGTACCTTGATGGAGCATAACTCCTTATTTATTTGGATGAACGATTGATGTAACGACTTGCACCAATCTATTTGCCAGGGCTTTTGCGGGGAACTTGGACTCCAGATTCAAAAGCGATACAGGCCTGTAAGAATTGCAGGCTGAAGGTGTTTTTTTTCCTTAGGGAGAACCACAATAGTGGCAATTTGCTGTACTAATGGAAGGATGCCTTCATCCTTAGCAAACACGAACATACTAAGCATATGGGGTGCGACTTACCAGGCCATTTTTGAAAATGTAATCTCCAGAAAATAGAGATATCTGGAAAGTTGGTCCCACAAGACTCCTGCAGTTCTTGCACGAAGTAGCAAATAAAAAACAGAACACTCTGATTGACCAAAAGGGCTTTTTCCCCATCAGCCTCTTTGTTGCTGCAGGATCTGTACCCCTCCAATGGTATTGAGCAATCTTAATCGTTGACCGCAATATCAACAGATTCCTTACAAGACCCAGTGACTCAACCCCGTTTCCAGAAGTTAAAAAGAAAATAAGCCAGGAAGGGGCCAGGATAGGGGTACCCTGACCTCCTGGCCTTGTGGGAGTTCCCAGAGGGAACCAACTCCAGGCCAAATAAAAAAAAAAGAAAATGTGCTGCAGGTCCGCAGCACTCCCTCGGAATCCAGGTAAGGCCCTATGAGGTACTGAGAGACTTGAGGGACTGAGCACGCCCCCCTTCCCTGGTGCATCGTCATGGGGGTATAGTGGAACTGCAAAATAAAGGGCGGGATAGGTGTCAGTGGAGTGTTGCGTGACTGTTCAGGGGCCGGACAGCAATTGGGCTGCTGACACCCTTGGCAGTTGGGTACCCATGGGGTCTGGGTGCAGGTCCTGGGCACAGGCCATGCCTTGCAGCAACCCCATGGCATGATTGGCCGAAGGCCATGTGAGGGAGCGGGATGGTCACCCGTGGGGGGAAACATCCGTTACAACGCGGATGTTTCAACGCGGTGCTGTTACGACGCGTCCGTAACAACGCAAGTCGTTACCACGACTTGCGCTGGAGGGCGCTAGAAGATTAAAAATAGTAAATTTACTATTCCAACACCTTCCCTAGTGTCCACGGGGACTGGTGTTAGAATAGTAAATTATACTATTCGATATCCGCGCCCCCAACGCAAGTCGTGGTAACGACTTGCGTTGTAAGGGACGCGTTGTAACAGCACGCGTTGTGACGGTACGCGTTGTACCGTCACCAATCCCCTGTGGGGTATGAGCACAGGGCTTGGCCACAAGCCAGGCCCTGCATCCAGCGCTCTACTGTGCAAAGTGTGCTCGGCAGGGCCGTTGGGTGAATGAGAACTCCGGAAATTCACAGAAAAAAACAAAGATTAAAGTGCCTTAAAGTTAGGTATGGTAAGAACATCTAACTTTACTTTGAAAAAACCCTTGAAATTCACCAGTGAAAAAAGGAAACGTTACAGTGATATAAAAAAAAACTCAGCAGAGTTCCGCAAGTGGCGGAGTGGAACGCGAACTGCTGTTCACGCTGATATTCCTGCCACTCGAGTAGAAATTCTACCTGCAGCTGGTGCTCGCCAACTTCCCATTGGCGAGAGTGAGTGGGGAAAAAACTCAGCTGCAGCTGCACTATGCTGCACAGCATGGAGTGCAGAAAACTCCTCAAACGGAGCGGAGTTCCTCTTCCAGGGCTACATTTAAGTTAGATCTTGCAGTAATATAAAAATCATTGTTTTAAAACAAAAAATACAGAAATTCAGCAGTTATACTTTACTGAGATAATTATGATTCGCGTCCCCGCTATGCACTATTTTAGACCTCACATATTAAATCACTCATGACATGTAAAATGACATTATTCATGACATCACTGATGACATCTTGAGTTACAATCAAAACCTGAAAACACTGACATGTTTAAGTTATTATTAGCAGCAAAACCCATAACTCGAACAACAGCCATTCAAACCATAACTCACTCTCCTAGTGCAATGCTTATGACCTCTCAATATTTGTGGTGAAAAAGAACATCGAATGCAAATTTAAATAAACATCCCGTAAACCAATAAATATTAATACGTTCATAGTCTTTTCTGTTGGAATCAACAGGGAAATGTGGTATGTAATAACATTTGTAAGATGATTTACAAAATTTGTAATTGCAGCTGTTTCGTAAAGGCTAAAGCGTTGAGCATTGCATTTGGTGTTCAAGTTATGGTTACCACGTCTGTTGCACAAGTTATCGATTGTGCTCCTGATAATAATTTGCAAATGTCATGTTTTTTCGATATAATGCATAACTACATTTAAACTGCACTGAATTTTTGATGATTTTTTTAAACATATGTTGAGCGTCATAACCACAGCTAACCATGACTTCACTATAAACTTTCACGTTTTTCAGTGATTTGGGGGATTTTTTAAAATCATATTCCACATTCAAGAGCTCCCAGAGCTCAACCTTCTACAGTCAACCAACATCTGCTGTGTGCAGTCTTCGGCTGTATGCAGTGGGGCTGGGTGTGCCCCCCCAGGCAGGCTGGTGCCTAGAAAAGGTGTACTTGAGTGTCAATATCCCATTCACGCATGTTCCTATAAATGCAGGCAAGTAAGAGTGAGCTTGTAGAAACAGAAGAAAGACTCCACACCAAGGCTTTTATAATGTAATTTAATTGATAAAAGCAGTAATATTTTGAATAGCAGCACTACCATAAAAGCAAATATGATATTCCATAATAACTACTTGAATTCAAGGAATAAACAGTCACTAACATTAGAGTGCAGACAACACAAAAATGTTTTCTTGCGTCACTTGGAAATAATGGCAGAGACACCTTTCTGGATTTCCCAACAAGTGTGACAGAAGGTCGAACAGTGCAGGGCACACAGCAATGTGAACTACACAGCGTATAAAGTCTCCCTGATGTAAAAAGTTATAGGGTCACATGAATCAACATTTGTAATAGTAATGACCTCATTGTTATTTTCAGCAAATCGCAATTAGGTATTCGCTATTACAAATGTTTGAAACTCCAAGAGTTTCATATAGCGATTCATAGGGGGTCGCAAATTGACCTAACTCATTAATATTAATGAGGTAGGTGGCAATTTGCCCCCCCCCCCCCAAAATCCCTAAAATCATGGGGATGGCAGCCTGCTGACCATGTCCTGACTGATTTTAAATAAAGCAATCTTTTTTTTAATGCAGCCCATTTTCCTAAAAAAATCACTTTTTTTAAAGAGCAGGCAGTGGTCTGTAAAATAGTTTTTGTATACATTCACAAGGGGAAAGGGGTCCCTTGGAGACACCTTCCTGTTTTCAAATGGGTTACCACCAACTTGAAGTTGGTGATAAAATGCAAATGTTTTGCGACCGCATTCACTGTCCAAAAACATTCATACATACCATTATGATTTTGATATTTGGAAGGGATGCCCTAAACACGTGATGGAGCGCAGGCTCACCTGCCCGAGATTTTTATTACCATACTCACCTGGGCCCATAAATCAACATACACAAACTTTGAACAGGTAAACCTAAGCTCAATCAAGATTTTGTTTAACCATTTAGGTCCTATACCATTTGACTTACCAATCCTAGTCACCGGTACCTAGAGACCTATTGGATCAGGGAGTTAGCAAGAAAATAGGTAGAAAAATAACATTTGCACTCATATAATAATCACAAACTCAGGAAAGATTTAAACTCTTTATATATGAAACTTATTAAATGTCAGTGTCCATACTATATTAATTGAAACTTAATCAATCAGCAAGAATATGATTAAAAATTGAAATGAAATGGGAAACATTCATTAGCATTGGAACCTAGGAAGGGTAAAGGAGGGAAAACAATATGATGACAAACTCACATTAATTATAATTACCTATAGTGGTGTGAAAACCAACCCTGGCCACGGGTTGGTATAAAGGACAGACCCCAAGATGCGGGTACCAGCAGGAAAGATCAGGCGCAACCCAGAATCAGGACAAGTACGGACCAAATTGGATCAGGACAGGACCACTTCAGGCTAGAACCAGCACACACAGCTAAAGGACAAACGCCTACGTTGGACTTTCTCTGCAGCTAACAGTTGAACCCCGAAAAGGTCACAAAGTCTTTAGATAGAGTGCTACGCCAGCACCCAGTTCCCGAACCCCGATTGGGTTATCAAATCTTCTGACAGAGTGCTTCACCAGCTCCTCTGCTCCCGATCACCTAATGAGTGCGTTGGGTCAGTGACAGGTCAGCTATTCGCACAAGTCGGACAATTTCTCTAGCTAAGCCTACTCTAGTTATACTGTTTTCCAGGGCAGTGTACCACCTCCCCAATGTTGCAAGTGTAAGGATCCCCAAATTTGATTGGCCAAAAGAAGGGGAGATGTCATCACACCAGCTAAAATGAAACTTTTCCCTAGAAATTTTAATTTTACGTTCCCGCCCATCAATTTTATTTTCCCATGCATGTTTTATTCCACCCAGCAGTGAATGTATCAATGTCGGTTACAAAGTAGTCCATTTAACAATTTTGCTTCCTCTGTAGAGTTCAGGAGGTGAAGTTCCCAGGCACATCTTGGTCAAGACTGTCCCTGGCACTCATTCAATGCCATGACATGATGGTTTTCAGACTCTGGAGTGCAGGCGCAAAGGTTTTTTTTTTTTTTAAACCTTTATTGGAAAACGAGCAGGAGATAGCAGTGGTACATTCACAAAACCATACAAATATTCAGAGATAGTGCAATGCAGCAATAGACCTGAAAGATCCAGGCTTCATGTCCAGGCATAGTACAGTGTAGACATCAATGGAAAAACACATAACATCTGTAAGTGATCTGCGTGCAACGCATCTGCACAGAACAGTTGGTGACTGCAGGTGTACGGACCCGTAGCTCATACTCGGCAATGAAGGGTGAAAAGCAGCAACACAGTGGACGCCGAACCACCACTCAACATTTGGTCAGAAGAGGGACCACCACCACAAGAAAGCAGTCATTGGCCCACCACACCGCCCACAGGGACAGCACAGTGTGACTCACACAATCAGCATAGCAATAGAATAAAGAAACATCACCACTCACTACGGAACATGGTGTCCGGTAGGTGCTAGCATAGTCCAAGAAACATCGTAGCACTAACCAACCCCAACCCGATCCTCACTATCAGATTCAGAGTCCTGCACCGCCCTAGTAAGGAGGTACACCTGCAACGGGCTCCAAAAATCCCTAGGCCTACAGCGCACGGGCATCATTTCCGCATATACGTTGTACTGGTCCTGACAGTAAATGATATCACCCAACCAGTCCTTGAACTTTGGCACTCTGCCCCGCCCCCAACAGCAAGCCACTCGTCGTTTGGCCAACAATAAGGCCACATCCACAAATCTACGGTGGAGTGCTGGCACCTCCTTAGTATACCCCAATAGTAGGACCACGGGGTCGAACAATACCCCATCCTCGGTCATAGCCTGAAGAGCAGCATGGACCTGCACCCAGTACTCCGAGATGGCCGCACACTCCCATTCCAGGTGTTTGCATATTCCGCCCTAGGTGCAGGAAATCGGCACCCGCTGCCTGGCAACGGGCACATCTATCGTCCTCTGACAACCGAAATCTAAGTTTCCTGGCTGGGGTGTAATAAAACCTTTGTATGAACTTGTAGTGTATAATTTTCAAACTGCAACTAGAGGAGATATTGGCAGTCACACCACAACAGTACGCCCATTGTTCGTCAGGGATGGTAATCCCAAGCTCAGCATTCCATTGTTCCCGTACCCGACTAGCCGGCGTAACTCGTTGCCGTCTGATGGCGCCATACAATTTAGAAACTAAATGACGCCTATCGGAGACTAACAGAACGTGGAGCGGTAAGGTCACGTCCGGCTCCTTAGGGAACTCAGGCAGTAAGGTCCGCAGGCCTTGTCGCAAGCGGACATAATAAAACATCTCCAAGGGGGAACAAATCACACCGCCAAAAAACTGTTCACGGGTACGAAAGGTGCCCTCGCGAAAAAGGCTCCCCCACGCAAGCGTCCCAAGACGCTTGCACAGACGCTGGAACCCTGTCTCCTGCAATAGGGACAAAGCAGGATGATATGCTAGGGGTAGTGCAGGTGAGTAGAGGAACGAAAGACCCAGTAGCTTCGCCACACGTTTCCAAGCATCCACTGTGCACGTTACCGTTGTCTGGTGTGTATCCACATCGCCAACATTGCCCAGTACCATGCCTTCCAATGGGAGAGGATGGGCGACCCATTGTTCAGCCGCAATCTGTGGCATAAACGGTGTGGGACGCATCCAGTGGTATGCATAGTGTGTTTGAGCGCTCAAATAATAAAGTTCAAAGTCGGGAACATCAAAACCTCCATCAACATAGGGCAACGTTAAGGTAGCCCACGCCACTCTCGGTTGTTTACCCCCCCCAGAACAGACGAATCAGCTCCGATCGGAGACGTTTAAAAAAATATGCTCCAGGGTGATATGGAATATTCTGAAAAAGATACAGAAAGCGGGGTAAGATCACCATTTTTATCAGAGACGCCCTGCCCGCCATGGACAACGGCAAAGACATCCATCTCGTAATGTTATCCGCCAGTTTAGTGATAGCGACGCCATAGTTAAGCCTAATAGTCTCCTCTTTGCTCAGAGAGACCACAATACCAAGATATCGCAGCTCCGAATCACACCACTCCAGAGGGTAGTCCAGCGGAAAGCGATGAACTGCTGCAGTGAGCGGGAAGAATTTGGATTTCTGCCAATTGATATGTATCCCAGAGACACCTCCAAAGGCAACAAGCTCTCGCAAAAGCGCGTTAAGATTCGCCTGCGGATCTTTCACATAGAGCGTGACATCATCCGCATACAAAGAAATCCCCACTTGGCGCTGAAAACAATTAAACGCACTCTGTTGGTGCAGTTGGCGAATCCGACAGGCAAGAGGCTCTATGGCAATGGCAAACAGGAGGGGAGAGAGGGGACATCCCTGTCTAGTTCCCCTTGTGATAGGAAACTGGGGGGAGAGCACACCATTCACGACCACCCTCGCCACCGGGTCAGTGTACAGCAATTTGACCCACGAGATAAAGATCCGAGGAAACCCCATTCTGCATAAGACATCGATCAGGTAACCCCACTCCACGGAATCAAACGCTTTTGTAGCGTCCAAGAAAACTGCGGCTACCGGGAGCTCCGGAGCTATAGTCGGGATTAGGGAAAACAGTGTTCGAAGATTATGAGACATCACCCGGCCAGGCACGAACCCGGACTGATCGGGCAAGACAATAACAGGCATAAGCTTCGAAAGCCGTGCCGCCAACACTTTTGCCAGTATCTTGACATCACAGTTAAGCAATGAAAGAGGCCTATAGGATCCCACGTCCAGGGGGTCCTTACCCGGTTTGAGTAACGAGGTGATAGCAACTTCCCTCATAGACCCCGGCAATTTCCCCACATCAAGGGACTCCTCAAAGACCTCACGGAGAACTGGAGCCATAATATCTACATAACATTTATAAAATTTGGCGGGAAGGCCGTCCAGCCCTGTAGCCTTCCCGTTGTTAAGAGACATGATGGCGCCTCTAATCTCCTCCTCTTCAAGGGGCCTACCTAGGAACGCCCTGTGATCGTCTGATAGCCAGCAGAGCGCCAGATCATCAAGGAATCTCCCATATCTCACATCTCCCGATTGCTGAGTAGTGTACAATTGAGCGTAGTGGTGGATAAATGCCTCCTGAATCTCCTTCGTGTCTCTACAACGCGTGCCATCCGGCAAGACCAGTTCCAACACATCCAAACTATACCTCTGATGTCTCGTGAGTGCAGCAAGTACCTTCCCAGGCCTCTCACCCTCGCAGTATCTTCTCGCCATCCAGTATTTCCCCCTGTGCTTAGCCTCCCTGGCAGCCTCCTCCTCGTACTCTGAAAGCTTACCCCTAAACTGATGCATGAGGTCAGGATCAGAACCAGCCTGCAGTCCGCGTTCCAGCTGTCTCAGGTCAGCTTCTAAACCCGCGAGAGTTCGAACAATAGACCTAAGCACCCCACAGCTCTTGGAGATAGTGACACCCCGAATCGTAACCTTGAACGCCTCCCATATCACCTCCACACTATCTACAGATCCTTTATTCCTTGGAAAGAAAGCTTCCACTTCTTCGCCAAGTTCCGCCTTAAAAACGGGATCCAACAAGGCAGAGGGGAAGAGCCTCCAGGGCGGCCGCGGCCTGTGCAGCCCAGGCACTAAAAACACAACTTTAACCGGGCAATGATCAGAGTACATTCTGGCTAGGTGTATCACCTCTTGCAACCCTGCTACCAGCCCTCTGGAGAGGAAGACATAGTCCAGTCTCGCCCAGGAGCGAGCCTGTGCAGTGAAGTGCGTGCCCTCTCTATCCGTCGGGTGAGCATACCTCCAACTATCAATCAGGCCTGCTTCCTCCACAATGCCCCGCAAGACATCCCTGGCTTGTGTATTGTACTGAGGACTGCCCTCCGATCTGTCCTCCAGAGCCTGAACTGCTAAATTGAAGTCCCCCCCCATACAATATGTGAGGCTTCCACAGCAAGAACATGACCCCAAAGTGTAAGAAAAAAAGCAGGTGTATCAATATTCGGTGCATAACAATTCACAAAGAGCACAGTGACTTGCCCAAGCCTCCCCCACAATAACACATATCTCCCTTCAGGGTCCACATGCGACCCCAATTCTTGAAAGGAGAGCGACCTCTTGATAAGTATAACAGCCCCCCGAGCATACGAGGAGTACGATGCAAATTTCCTCACTGCAGCCCACCTCCCTCCAAACGTAGGAGCAGGCACATGTCGCAGATGCGTTTCCTGCAGTAAAGCTATTTGTATTGCATGTCTATCCAAATAGTGTAATACATTCCGATATTTCCTGGCATCATTAAGCCCACGCACATTCCAAGACAAGATCGACATCTTATCCACAGCATCAATCGACATCACCCGTGATCAAAGTGCAACGGGGCATACGCAAGCAGTGCACCATCCCACTCTCTCGGGTCAAGGCAGTGGAACGGTACCATCGCACACACCAACCCCTCTAACAACCTCACACCACATTCACCCCTGCCATCCTCAATCCAAAAAACCAGACGTCCCCCTCCCAACCCCAAACAACAACATCCGTGCAACAGGCACGCATACAGCTCAAAAAGTAACGCGTGGCACACACACCATGTCCCATCAGCAACGACCATGAGCGTCCCAGGAGTAGCCCGCCATCGTCCGCCCCCTCCCTCGCGACAATGGCCACAATGAGCGGACAGATCAGTCCCCCCTCCATATGCAATAGACCAATTTAGACCCGGTAGGGCCGAGGACGAAGCAGAACAGTAATCCCAGGTCACCGCCAGGACAGACACACAGCCGCAGCCAGCCTCGCCACAATCACAAGGATCAAGTGGAACACACGCTGCCAACACAGCTTCCCCCCCTCCCACCCACCTGATCAACCCCAAATCGTCAGGACCCCCAGGTACCCTCCCCCCCTCCCACCATCCATCTGTCCATTCAACCAACAAGTCAATCGCACAAAGAAACTCAAAAATAATGGGGCATTCCCTGTGGGGTGCCCACCAGAGGTGCACATCACCACTCCCACACACTACGCCGTACTCCGAACCACAGGGCATACACACGGCCCAGGCGCAGCGTGGGGGTGGGTGCCCGGAGCACATCAATGTCATCAACCACCGCCCCTGCAGTGACCCTCAATAGCGGCCACTCGGACCAAACCGGTTACCCTCACGTCCACCTCCAACAGTACAAGGCTGGAAGAGCCCAGGCCACAAGAGCAGCTATACGAATGTCCGTGCACAGCGTGCACCACAGCCGTCGTGCTGAAAGAAACATATTCAAGCGTCCTCCTCCTCTCCCGCCGAGCGGTGGCCTTCCCGTTCCTCCACATCCTGTCGGTCATGCGCAGATCGCTCCCTCCTGAGGCGCTTTACAAAGTCCTCTGCATGTTGCGGATTCGTGAAGAAATGCTGTTTTGCCTGATGGGTCACCCTCAGCTTAGCAGGATACAGCAAAGCATAGTCCACCTGCAGGTCACAAAGTTTTTTCTTGACCGCCAGGAATTTACGCCGTTGCTCCTGCACCATCGGCGTGAAGTCAGGGTATATGGTGAAGTTGACCCCCTCAAAGGAAAGCGCACGATTAGTGCGAGCCGCCCGGAGAGCAGCGTCCCGGTCCCGATAGTTCAGGAGACGGGCAATGATAGGGCGCGGTGCAGCCCCCGTGGCCGGCCGTGGCCCAAGGGAGCGGTGCGCCCGTTCCACAATGAATTGCGTAGAGAACGTCTCCGCGCCAATCGCGCCAACCGGGAGTCTCTACACATACGTCTCCATTTTTCCCACATTGGTCGTCTCCGGCTCACCTACCACGCGTATGTTATTACGCCGACTTCTCGCCTCCAACTCCTCCTTCTTAGCGGCTATTACCCGCAGGATATTGTCCATTCTCGCCAGCTGGGTGGTATGAGTGGCGGCAGTGTCGTCATGATCTGAGATGCGCTGCTCCGCCGTGGTCAGGCGTTCCTCATGCACATCCAGTTTCTGCACCACTGCGTCCATGCGCGAGGACAATTTGTCCACTTTATCCACAATAGTGGCAAAACCCTGCCTCATCTCCTGCATCATCTGCTGAAAGTCTGGGGTGGGAGGCTGTAGAGCAGTATCAGCGACAGGTGGGGTGGGAACGCGAACTCCCGGCCTCCTGTACTAGACGAGCACCCCTCCTGGCCGCCACAGAGTCAAAGGACAGCTTAGGCTGCTTGTTGTCAGGTTTCCCCATGATAACACGCTCTCAGCGTGTGGTAGAGCCCCTACAGAGGTGCACAAGGAGAAGCCAATGGACTGCAGAGTCCAAAGCCACGGGTTCCCAACGGTGTGTCCCACCAGCCAGAACACACAGCGCACACAAGCCCCAGACCAGCGTGTAATGTCCGGCCAGCCACACAATGTCGTCACGCTACTACGGGATCAGCCCCCTCTAATGGTCCCAAAACCAGCCGCTCCTGTAGTGGCAAAGGAGAGCACCCTCAGTTGTAGGCAAAATTAGGCCGGGGGGGCACAACAGTAATGCAGCATATCACATCGTAGCGCAGGGAAATAAGCGCCACGCAAAGGCTGCACCAAGGGCGGCGTGCACAGACCTGCACCAGCGATGTCTCCCAAATAGTAGATAGCACACTCCGGACTACATAGCCTGTGGCCCAAGGCAGGGAACAACAGTCAATAGATCAGACAGCAGGAAGGTGCCACCACGCACAAGGAGAAGCGCAGCACTCCAACAACAGGCGCCATTGATACTGGCCGGCTCCGTCACCCAGCCACCGTCGTGATGAAAATGGTGCCAATAAATGTCCAGGCAGCCGCCTCCAGCACCCGTAGTCCACACTGCGCCCACCACTTCACATCGCAGGCAGCTTCCCAGCGGACGTAAAAACACCACAGCCGGCCGGGGGCACGAGCAGGCGCGAACACCCCGCCACTCCCGCCTGTGTAATGGCCGCTTCTCACCTCGGGCTGCAGACGTGGCCCCGTCGCGCTCCACCTCCGGAGTCCGGTGTGGCTCCCGCACCGATGCTCCACACAAGCCTCCCTGGGTCACAGGCAACGGCCACAAGCGCCCGCTGCGGCAGAGTGTCCAGCCGTGAAAAAAAACTTAGAGGGGGAGCGGACAGGGCCTCCACCACACGTGCGACGCCGCGGTCTGGAGTTGGCAGGGACGCCGGACCACGGAGCACCCGTCCTCCAGAGTGTCTGGCGGGGGAAACTTCAAGCCCCCGTATCTCCGGTGAGCATGCTCCGAACACCACAGGAGCTGGACCGAGTGCGGCCGGCAGCTCCCCCAGCTAGAATCCAGGGTCAAAGCAGGGATTGGCGATGGCCGAGAGGATCAATACATGGATAAAAGCTCCGGGCGGCAGGAGCCTCACGGCAGTGCGGCCATACTGCAGTGCGCCCTCTAGCGCCCCCAGGCGCAAAGGTTTCAATATGAAGTGCAGTGGGTTTCAAAATGGATTATCGGGTACATTTCAGGCTCAGAAGCTTGATTTATATGAAAGAATAGAAAATAAACAGTTTAAAGAAGAAGACTAAATGAATGTACTGTATACCACTTATCTCTACTCTATTCCCATTTCTTTACTTTAACTATTGCGTTAATGATTAGGCAAAATGAACAACTTAGAAAAAGCAGCGATGCAAGCTTCATGCATGCTGTATCACAAAGCAGCCATTTTAGTTCTAGTGCACATAAGCAAAAGTTTCCCTCCAAGCGAAAGATACGTGATGTCACATGAGAGTGACAGACGCATGCGCAGTAAGAAATCCCGCGTAGCAGCATCCATTTTAGTGCAAGCGGATTATTGTTAGTAGAAACACATAAGCAAGCTTCTTCTAGATGCCTAACATGTCATGAAATGCAATATTAATAAGACAAACATGTTAGTTAGTACATTATGAGTTATTAGAGAGAGTTGAATACAAGCAAGTCGCTTTACATGTGCAACCTTGCTCCATCACACACCCCTTCCAAATACCAAATCATGAACCCAATTTGCAATTCAGTAACATGTTACTGAATTGCAGAATAGGGTTTGATACAAGTGAAAAGCATTTTTTGGGTTCACAAACAGTCCTATTCTGAGAATGGACACATTTGCGAATGCAAACATGCTTGATACATGTGGCCCTTAGCCTTTTGTAGCCAATGCGTTGCGAATCATTCTCATTGATCCAATGTATAGACTTTGACATGATCATTCTGGTTGGCTCCAAGCTCTGGTGATGTGGCTTTATGATGTTGTGACCCAAAAGTTCTTGGATGACTTCCCCTATCTTGAAGGTGTTTACTAAGCTCATTTCTGTTGTAAGAAGTCCATATAGGACCTGGGTGGTTAGAGAGAAAGAATCTTCTAATCTGCTTTCAGTATCAGTAGTAAATGCTGCCATCAAATTTTTCACAGGAAAGTTCCTGTCAACATGGCTTAAATAATTATGTAAAGAATGATTTTAAGGCATATGTGTTATGTTATTCTGTATGTGCCATCAGTGACACCCAGGGGAAGAAGGGCTCTTTACCAGCACCCAAACTGCAGTAAGCATTTGTATTGGGACAGAATGAGGAGCATTTCAGTCACCACAGAGAAAAGGATTCAATCTTTCCTTCCTGACCACATTGTACCAGTCTTAAATGGCATCTCTGAAACCTCAAAATGAGTACCGTATTGGAACCCAACCCAATGGATACCTTCTTCTATCTTGGTTTTCAATGCATTTATGAATCTGCATATTCAAATGAACGTGGATAATGTCAAGATCCCCATCTGACTATAAAGAGGATCTTGGATCCTATTTAGTATGATACATTGAACAGACCGCATCTGTTACTTGGTGGCGGAAAGTGGCCTCTGCCTAAATTAATCAAAAACACAGTTACAAGAAATGGAACAAATATAGATAATCATAACAATAGGCTCCCTCCCATGTTCCTTCGAAGCAAGCTCAACTGAATCCAAAGTTAAGAACTTCAGCACTGGGGGGAGCAGGCTACTCTCTCCTCAGGGAGGCCACAGCCTAAAGTGGCCAAAGACCATCTCCCCACTCCTATCCTCTAACCTGCACCAGCCCCCTCCCCTGCAGCATTTACCAAGCAGGTGGTAAATGGGAATGGTAAATACCACAGACTAGGGTCAAAATCCATAGGAAATCGGAAATTCTGTATAAAATGTCTCAAAAATTCAGTAGCAAGCAAATTATTACATTTTCCAGAGAGTTTAACTTGTGATCCCTGTTAACAGCATGAGGAGATCATCTAAGAGTTAATTGTGGCAGTGATATCTCCTGAAAGAGTTAATTGGGAACTTATATGTAGGGCTGTCACGGTAAAGCCCCTTAACAGTTACTCCAATGTTCCAGACTGTAGTCCTGAATATCTACAGGAAAGAATATCGTCCCGCAGATATTAGCGACTCCATATTCCCAACCTACACTATTGTTCCTAGCATTGGTTTGAATAAGCCTACTAGGTGGCACCAATGTGTGGTTTCAGTGCATTGTTGTCAGAATATCGTTAGACATAAATATTACATCCTAAATATCATCTGCAAAATATTTAATAGCATATTTACAGACAATGGAACAATATTTTTGTAAACAATATTTATGACACAATACTTATGTCAGATGTTCTTTCTGTATAAGTTATTCTGACATATGACCAGCACATGGATGTTATTTAAGCATTGCCAGGGGCTGCGGCTGTGACCCCTTTATGCCTTGTGCAACCCTGGCACTGTTCTGGTGACCCCTAGCATCAGAGGAGCCGAGATTACTGGTGCATTCTATATAAAACTATGACCTCTCTGTGTACTTTTGTCACACACATTCCAATAATACATTGTATTATATTAATTATGTTAGAACATTAAAGAGTGTAAAGCAAAAAGAGGTTATTAATAAAAGGAGATCAAAGGCACTTCTACTAATCCTTATTCACGGAATTACGCCTGTCCTACCTATGATCTAACAGTGGGAGTGTTGGACTCGCACAGCCCTCAGTAATCCAATGGTAATTATTTTGATGGTCTGTAGCGTGCTACCGAGGTATCGCTGTCTGTTCCTCACAGCGTGGAGTAAACATGGACTAATACAAAGCTACCCCTGATGAGAGGTGGCACCTTTGTGCACAGCTATAGGGTAACCCTCAGGTTTAATTCAATTGTCAAAGTTAAATAAGGTTTTTTCAATCCCATGATATGGTTTCTGTTTTTTAATTATTGATCAAATTATTTTCTTCATAATTGATTTTCCACATATCATCATGGTCCTCCAATAAATCATCTGGAGTACATCATCACCGTTATTTTCTATCTCAATGAATTTTGGGCTCAAATTACGCCCTTCGTCAGCGTATAACTCTGCGAGTAAAGAAAGTATATATATCAATTTCTGAGTGTGTCTAATACTGTGGTTCAGTGTACATGCTGTGCGCGAATCATGCATTAAATGCCAAACATTGATAATACTTCTGCCTTGTGTAGCGACATTGCCGTGCGTGATTGTTAATCGAAATAGTGAAGGCTTTTAAACCAATAAAATGTTATCTCGGATTAGTGCCGAACATAATGGGGGTGGTTAAAAAATGGACGCCAAACTAACATGAAACCTTAATGGTAGCCAAGTGAATTTAAAAATGATTATTAATATCGGAACTGCCCAAGCATATGGGAACGTGTGCCCAGTGTGATTTCATGCGGGTCTGAAAAAAGTTTACACTCACGCGATGATGTCGTGAATGTCTTCTCAACCTGCGGATTTCAGAACAGCGTAATGAACACAGGTTTCTCTGTAATATCGCGCTTATAAAAAGTACATCATTATTGTGCCACCGGCTGGTCCTCGGGTACGAGGGACTTACTTGAGTGCTAGACTGTGATGAAAGCTGCGATATTGCAAAACGCCAAGGTGTTCTGGATAAACAATGTATCCCGCCTGTGTGGTTAGCCAGAACTATAACGGAACGATCAGTGTGGAACTAAACGACGGATAGTGATGTGAGTCCCTAGAAGGGGTGCCATCTTGGAGAGGTGTGTGCAATATGAAGAGTGCCATTCACCAATAAGATAGTCAACAGTATACCTCTGCACAGAATGAACATAAAGGTATATACAGTTGGTATGTAAAACATGAACATAAATAAATAAACATAAATCAATGCTGCTGTGTAATGTCAATATTTAGCAAAAGTGCATTAGAGTCAATCACAGGTAACAGGAAAATTCCATCCTGTCATTTAACCCGTTTGGTTGCATCGTGGCCATATAACGGATCCAATAATTTTCTCGTTTGAGAAGAGTGTTTTTATTGTTCTTGGTGGGTTGTATCTGTTCTAGGATGAGGAACTTCAATTGCACCACTGTATAGTTCTTTTCCAGAAAATATGCTGCCACGGTGGATTTTACATTTCTGGTTCTTATATTGCTCTTGTGCTCCAAGATTCGTACACGTATTTTCCTTTCAGTATGCCCCACATAGCAGGAGCCACAGGGGCATTTCTGCATGTAAATTACATTAGATGTATTGCAGGTTGCATTGACCTTTAGTTTGATCTTTTTTTTTTTTTTTTGTATCCTCATCTGCCCGACACACGTCCCTTAGATGCGGGAGAAACCAACCAATCATCTCACTGCCTCTAGAAGCAAGACCCTGGAGATTGAGCCGCTTCACTACTTGGCAAAGAGTTATATGAATTGATAGGAACAACCGTGCATCTTATGACGATGTCTCAAAGCAACTTCGTGCCGAAGTTTTCAGTATTTATATGTCGAAGTCTGGGCTGACCACAATACTGAACTGTTGAGTGGATGGGCTTAATCATCGGATATTGGGGGGGGGAAAAAAAACCAATAGGACTTCACTTCCACTCAATCAAAAGTTTCCAAAATGAGAGATTCTGAGCTCTACATGATCATCTCAGATCTACCTTTGAGGTTTCATACAATGAGTTTAGCCATCCTGAGTGGGTGGGAAGGGTGGTTTCCACCCATTGCATACAGATCTGCCGTCTTGCCAGTAGTATGGCATAAAACAAAAAGGATCGTGCTGCGCCAGTTATGTTCTGGTGTACACCAAGGATAACTAATGATAAAGATAATGAAATATCGGTTTGGATAATTGAGTCCAGGGTAGCTTTAATCTCTGTCCAGAAAGTAACCAGATGGGGGCATTCCCAAAACATATGAGTGTCAGATGCTGAGGGGAGTTTACATTTGTTACAGCATTTCCCCTCTTGAAATTTAGACAGGCGTAGAGGAGTAAGATAAGCCCTATGTAAAGTGAACAGATGGTTTCGTCTAAGCCAAGCGGGT
Source organism: Lissotriton vulgaris (assembly GCF_964263255.1). NCBI lineage: Eukaryota > Metazoa > Chordata > Amphibia > Caudata > Salamandridae > Lissotriton > Lissotriton vulgaris. The sequence goes on from NC_141685.1 coordinate 1,479,871,456, forward strand.
TTTACCAATTTGTATAAAAGGGTGAAAGATTCTATCCAACTGTCCTCCTCTATTGCCGCAATTTCTCTCCCCCATAACTGTTTTGGCAGATGAAACTCCCCATCTATCTCTTCATGTATCGACCAATACCAACAAGCCACCTCTTTACCTCCTATCTGTTTTCCAACTAGCTGTTGTTCTAGAGGACTAGTTCTCCCGATATTAGGAACTTTCCTGATCAAATCTCTGGCCCAACTGCTAATTTGTATGTATTTAAATCTAGACAATGTCACCCCTACTCTTTCCCTGAGGGCTTCCCACGGTATCAGGCTGCCCCCATCAAGTAAGTCCCCCCATCTAGCAAGCCCAGCTGATATTAGAGGTGTGGCCAGAGAGTCCTGTAAACCTGGTGGAAGCCCGGGAGAGTCCCAAATTGGTGCATAATTAGAGTAATACGCCAACCCCACTCTGCGCTTAATTTGTACCCACGTCTTTAATTGCGTTAATAAAATCTTTAACCTCACCTTCTTGAAGAACTTTTGTTCTCCGAACTTGAAAAGAAACCCATCCAATGGGAGGTTTGCCCCTACCAACATTGCTTTAAATAATTTCCCATTTGAGGTGACATCTGGTGTCTTCAGAAGAATTCTTGAGTGGGAGAGCTGGAACGCCCAAGAATAGTATTGAATATCTGGGAGGGCCAGACCACCTTTTTCCCTCCTCCTCCTCAATTTTTTCCAAGCCAACCTTGTCGCTTTGTACCCCCATATGAAAGAATTTATTTCTTGTTGACACTTAAGAAGTTGTTTAGAATCAAATGCAATGGGAATTGTATTAAAGATAAAGGTGAATTTCGGGAGGATAGACATTTTTACAATGTTAACCCTCCCATAAATTGATAGTCTAAGACCGACCCAGGATCTTAAAAGGGCCCTACACTCTTTGGCAACCAAGTCTAGGTTTAATTTTGCTAAGTCGTCTATTTCTTGTGTGATTTTAACTCCAAGATAACGTATTGCGTGTGTTGAGGGCGTCACCCCCACACCCGGATTGGCAATATTCCATGTCATCAACTCGGTCTTTTCAGCATTAATGTCGTATCCTGAGATACCTCCAAATTCTTCGGCTTTTTCGACCACTACGGGGAAAGCATTTGCAGGGTCACTGGTGTATATTACGATATCGTCGGCATATAGCCCAACTTTCCTTTCCCACCCACCGAATTTAAATGAGGGAATTCTTGGGTTGTCCCTAAAGGATTGTGCTAGTGGCTCAATGTATATATTAAATAATAAAGGGGACAGGGGGCAGCCCTGTCTTGTCCCCCTAGTGATCTGAAAGGGCTGAGTACACACACCATTCACCATGATACTTGCACTGGGATTTTGATATAAAAGTCCAATTGATCTTCGGAAATTTGGACCAAATGCAAATTTCTTCATAGTTTCTGCTAGATATGTCCAATTTACCCGGTCAAACGCTTTAGTTGCGTCAAGGGTCATAATCGCCAAAGGAAGGGAAAAAGTAGAGGCAATGTCCACTGCCCCGATCAAATCGTATGTTAGGTCCGAAAGTTGTCTGCCCTTTATAAAGCCTTTTTGGTCAGTATGAATAATTGACCCGACCTCACGTCCAAGTCTGTTTGCCAGCACAGCGGAAAAGATCTTATAATCACTGTTTAAAAGTGAGATTGGCCTATATGAGCCGCATTTGGCTGGGTCTTTCCCGGGTTTTGGAATCAAGACAATAATCGCCTCTCCCCAAGACTTCGGAGGAGCCACACCATTTATTAGGATATCATTAAAGAGCCTTGTCAACACTGAGATTATTTCCGGGGCTATGACCCGTAATAATTAGCCAGGGAGGCCATCCGGGCCTGTTGCCTTGCCCCTCTTCACCTTTTTAATGCTTTCCTTCACTTCTTCTTCTGAGATAGGCCTATCAAGACGCTCTCTTTGTTCAGAGCTAAGAGTGGGAAGAGTAATCTTCTCCAACCATCTAAAATTTGAAATAGGGTCCTCCAAAATTTCTTCCTTGTATATTTTTTGAAAAAACTCCAAAAATGCTTCCCCGATATCTTTAACAGATGTTCTTTCACTTGCCTCTCCATCTACCATGATATGTTTTATGTGTTTTTTTGCCTGGTCCGATTTAATTTTCCACGCCAGGACCTTACCTGCAGACTCGCCATATTCAAAATTAGAGATTTTACTTGCTTCCCATTTTAGGGCGACTCTTTCTTGAAGGATGTTTTCTAGCTTTTCTTTTAACCCCTTACGTTGTTCTTGCTCCATATTGGTTCCGATTCCGGTGCCAATATGTTGATCCAATAATGCAATGTCCCTTTCAATACTATTAATCTTAGCTCTGTAGATTTTCCCTCGGAAAGAGGCCCTATTAGTTATGTAGCCTCTCATATAAGCTTTAAAGGCTTCCCATACTGTGTTTAACTGTGTGGAATTAGTATTTGTGTCCATGAAAAGTTTTGTTTTGTGGATGAGAAGGTCTGTCTCTTCTTCATCTAGAAGAATAGTGCGGTCAAATGACCACCATGCCTGAGAGGGTTGCTGGCCTGATTGTAAACAAAAAAGTATAGCGGAATGGTCCGATAAGTGTGAAGGTAAATACGTTACATCCTTAAGATGGTCTCTAAGTGAGTAACTAAAAAGGGCATAGTCAATCCTTGATTTGTGGCTATATTTATAGTTGTGGTATGATACACCGAGTGCCCTACCCGCTCTCTCCCTCCATGGATCCGCCAATCCAAGTGTCGACATAACATCCCCCAACACCTGCCTGGATTTTTTAAAGGTTACTGCCCTTGAATTAGGGGATTTATCCAGCCTTGGGTTAAGTACCAGATTAAAATCTCCCATCCAGATTATCGGACCTTGTGTTGATAATAACTGGTTCTGAATTTTAATCAAATATGAAGGGTCATCCTGGTTAGGACCATAATAGCCTACCAAATTATATACATTATTGACTAGACTGACTCTAGCGTATAGCCATCTGCCACTTAAATCTTCCTCATATGGAAGAATCTGGGCTTTGATTTGCTTTTTGAAAATGATTAATATACCACGGATATTCGCATTATGATTAGTGCTAATATAACTATCAACCCATCTGGTTTTACTCAGGATTTCCTTCACTTCGTGTTGGAGAAGATGTGTTTCCTGGATGACTATGACCTGCGCCGGTGAGTCCCTCAGATATTGCAGTATTCTATGTCTCCTACTCTTGACACGCAGGCCATTGACATTCCAGGACAGAAATTTTATTACCATCAGCCAGTGTCCGGACCCCTCCCCCTACTCCAACTCAATAAAGGATTGTGTCGTCCAGTGAGACTTAAGTGGAATATAAATAAAAGTACACTCGATTGAGCTAGTAAGTTTGAGACTGTGCCTGAACAGTGAGGATGTTTTATGGTTTTACCCCTTCCCCCTCCCACCCCACCCTGGAAAACCCCCCCTTAATTAATCTGGCTCTTACTGCCAGATTTCCCTCTCTATGGAGTTCCCTATGCCCAGGTAATTTACATGTTTGAGTATAGCCCGGCATGCCTTAATTCTTTCTAGGGGAAAGTCATCATAATTATGTATATTAAAAGTAATGGAAACACTTAAGTTTGGGAATTTAAGTAGATTTAGGTGTTATACGCACACCATCACATATAACAGGAGTATTGTTCTGATACGCTTTCCCTTTTTTTAAAAAAATTTTTTTTTTTCCTCCTTTTTAAAAATGTTATATATATATATATTTTTAATTTCAAAACACATATATATTTTTTTCCCTTTGTAAATACAGTATTATACTTTTTTTTTTTTCCCCCTTTTTCTTCCTGTCTTTTACCCCTTTTTTTTTTTTGTTTTTACACCCGTCCCCCTATTATTTTTTTTCCTTCCTTCATTATTTCCTGTTTTCCCCCTTTTTTTTTTTTTTACTTGAGTGCTAGACTGTGATAAAAGCTGCGATATTGCAAAACGCCAAGGTGATCTGGATAAACGATGTATCCCGCCCGTGTGGTTAGCCAGAACTATAACGGAACGATCAGTGTGGAAATAAACGACGGATAGTGATGTGAGTCCCTAGAGTGGGTGCCATCTTGGAGAGGTGTGTGCAATATGAAGAGTGCCATTCACTAATAAGATAGTCAACAGTATACCGCTGCACAGAATGAACATAAAAGTATATACAGTTGGTATGTAAAACATGAACCTTAATAAATAAACATAAACCAATGCTGCTGTGTAATGTTAATATTTAGAAAAAGTGCATTAGAGTCAATCATAGGTAACAGGAAAATTCCATCCTTTCATTTAACCCGTTTGGTTGCATCGTGGCCATATGACGGATCCAATAATGTTCTCGTTTGAGAAGAGTGTTTTTATTGTTCTTGGTAGATGGTATCTGTTCTAGGATGAGGAACTTCAATTGCACCACTGTGTGGTTCTTTTCCAGAAAATGTGCTGCCACGGTGGATTTTACATTTCTGGTTCTTATATTGCTTGTGTGCTCCAAGATTCGTACACGTATTTTCCTTTCAGTATGCCCCACGTAGCAGGAGCCACAGGGGCATTTCAGCATGTAAATTACATTAGATGTATTGCAGGTTGCATTGACCTTAAGTTTGATATTAGTGCCTTTCATGGGGTGATGAGTGTAATTGCATGGGATGATGTTATGGCAGTTGCTACAGTTATAGCATGGTACTAGTCCCTTGTATGTGGTTGTGAATGGAATGTCCGCAGGTCTCCTGAGTATCTCTTTGAGGTTGCAACCTCGAGTATATGCGAAAATTGGTTGTTGTGTGAACATTCCTTGAAAGTCTGGTTCTCTACTCAATAATGGCCAATGTTTAAGAATGATGTTCCTGAATTTTTGACTGATGATGGTGTACTTTGAAACCACTACCATGCGTTTGTTATCAGTCTTCTGTTTCCCGTTAGTAAATCTTTTCTGTTGGTCCGTTTGCATCGATCATCAGCCATCTTGAGTGTCTCTTCTGGGTATCCTCTGTTTTTGAATCTGTTAAGCATTGTTGTCATCTCTGTCTCACTTTCTGAGGGTGAGGAGACGATGCGTTTGACCCTTAGTAGTTGGGAAAAGGGTAAATTTTGTTTTAAACCAAATCTGTGGAAGCTGTTATAATGCAGGATCGAATTGCGGTCTGTGGGTTTGCGGAAGATTGTGGTGGATACATTGCCATCCTGTCGTTGGATTTTGACGTCCAGAAAGTGTATGCTTCTTTTGTCATAGTCCCAGGTAAATTGGATACGAGCATCTACTTTGTTCTGTTTTTCGAGAAATGTAAGGAGAGTTGAGCTTGTACCTGACCATAGTATAAAAATGTCGTCTATGAACCTCAAATATAACTTGCCATGAATGTGCCATGCTGGGTCATTCAGAATGTGTGCCTCTTCAAAGGCCTTCATAAATGGGTAGGCATAGGACGGAGCTGCGCTGTTTCCCATGGATGTGCCACAGAGATGCTGGAACCAGTTGTCATTAACGGTGAAATAGCTGTGATACAGGGTAAATACCAGGAGTTCTATCAATAGAACTTGAAGGTCCTCATCCAATGTGGAACCGATGAGTGCTAATTCGACAGCTTTTAAGCCCAAGTTCTGTGGGATGGATGTGTATAAGGAACATACATCCACTGTACATAGCAACAAGTCTTCATCTTCAAACAGGTTAGAACAAGAGTTAAGTTTGACTAGAAAGTCGGTGGTATCCCTGATATATGATCCTGTGGCGATGACAAACGGTTGCAAATACTTGTCTATAAATTTGCCAATTGTTTCATGGATGCTACCTTTTGTAGAGATGATAGGTCGGAAAGAGGGTCTCATCGGATGTTTGTGTATTTTGGGCACCATATAAAATACTGGTGGTTTTGGATTGGTAGGTGTGAGGTATCTTCTAGCTTTGTCTGTGATGGTGCCATTATCAAATGCTTTATTGACAATGTTTAATAGTACTGAGGAATATTCCACTGTGGGGTCGATTTCCAATGGTACGTATGTGTTCCTGTCTGACGTGTGTGCATTCACTTGTTCCAAATCGTACGCAGCCTCCATATCACTAGCGCTCCTCTTTTATCTAAATGAATGAATTATGATTCAATTACAAACTTAACCGATTCAAAGGCTGACACATTCGCCTTTACCGCAGATGATGCAACAAAGATTTATGGATTGATTCGAGAAGATATTTCACCAACCACCAACACCCGCAGTAAAGAAAGTAATATCAAACAATTACTCTTCCTGTAAAAAAAGAATCCAATCAAAAACCACATGCCAGTACCCTCGTGCGGTACCATCGCAGGGGCCTTAGGGTCCCATTAAAACCACTTTTATGCAAGGACAATACGAGATTTGTTGAGAAATGGTACGCCATACTCAACAAGTGTTCGCTTGACTTAATATTACTTATAATTGAAGAACTTTCCAAAGCACAGGAGGAACTAGCCACAGAAATCACCAACATCAAGACGGAACTGACAAACTCCATGGACAGCACAGATCTAGCCATAATATTGGATGATATTAACATACAACTTAACAAGCATATTCAGGAAACTCAAGAACGCAAGATAAGAAAATTCAAACGCGACACCATAGACTACAAGCTCGGCGAGGTGTACACTTTGGCATACGTGTTTGCCCGCCGATGCCCTAACCGGTCATATAATCCATACTCTGAAAATGAAACTTCGTCATCAGAGGGAAAAACAAGAACTCAACCCACGCCGCAAACGGCCCACCCCGAGGGGCAAAAACCAACAACATCCACAACTGCGGTTCATTTTTTAGAGGAAGGTCTGGAAGAACAGGTAGACCCAGGTGGGGCAAAACCCGCAGAAACGGCCAAAACACCGGCAGAAATCAAGAACAAGAAGGGCAGCAGGAGGAAATAACAGACCATAATGATCTGGTTATCAACATTTCATCATACCAACTAACCAATGAGGAAACCAGAACTCTACAAAAAGGGCAATCTTTTGTTCCCACTACCATGACTAATACTTTAGAACTGGAAGCAAGTGCATTTAAACTACTACGCAACATCAGATTGCGACAATATTTTCAAAATGTGGTACCTACACCAGTCCAAGAAGATGATATATTGAGAGGTTTGAGACCACACAGCACATTCATTGCTCCACAGAGCCACAAGATCATCAATACTTTGGAAAACCTCATCAAACATTAAATCACAGCCATGCCCTTCCAACAAATAACTAAACGTAGTAACCTGACCATCTAGGAAAGAAACATCCTACAAAACCTGGCCAACAACAAGTCGATTGTCTGCCAAACGGCAGATAAAGGAGGAGCGCTAGTGATTATGGACACTGCGTACTATTTGGAACAAGTGAATGCACACACGTCAGACAGGAGCACATATGTACCATTGGAAATCGACCCCACAGTGGAATATTCCTCAATACTATTAAACATTGTCAATAAAGCATTTGATAATGGCACCATCACAGACAAAGCTAGAAGATACCTCACACCAACCAATCCAAAAGCACCAGTATTTTATGAGGTGCCCAAAATACACAAACATCCGTTGAGACCCCCTTTCCGACCTATCGTCTCTACAAAAGGTAGCATCCATGAAACTATTGGCAAATTTATAGACAAGTATTTCCAACCGTTTGTCATCGCCACAGGGATACCACCGAATTTCTAGTCAAACCTAACTCTTGTTCAAACCTGTTTGAAGATGAAGACTTGTTGCTAAGTACAGTGGATGTGTGTTCCTTATAACATCCATCCCACACAACTTGGGCTAAGAAGCTGTCGAATTAGCACTCATCGGTTCCACATGAATGAGGACCTTAAAGTTCTATTGATAGAACTCCTGGTATTTACCCTGTATCACAGCTATTTCACCGTTAATGACAACTGGTTCCAGCAACTCTGTGGCACATCCATGGGAAACACCGCAGCTCCGGCCTATGCCAACCCATTTATGAAGGCCTTTGAAGAGGCACACATTCTGAATGACCCAGCATGGCACATTCATGGCAAGTTATATTTGAGGTTCATAGACGACATTTTTATACTATGGTCAGGTACAAGCTCAACTCTCCTTACATTTCTCGAAAAACAGAACAAAGTAGATGCTCGTATCCAATTTACCTGGGACTATGACAAAACAAGCATACACTTTCTGGACGTCAAAATCCAACGACAGGATGGCAATGTATCCACCACAATCTTCCGCAAACCCACAGACCGCAATTCGATCCTGCATTATAACAGCTTCCACAGATTTGGTTTAAAACAAAATTTACCCTTTTCCCAACTACTAAGGGTCAAACGCATCGTCTCCTCACCCTCAGAAAGTGAGACAGAGATGACAACAATGCTTAACAGATTCAAAAACAGGATTTCCAGAAGAGACACTCAAGATGGCTGATGATCGATGCAAACGGACCAACAGAAAAGATTTACTAACGGTAAACAGAAGACTGAGAACAAACGCATGGTAGTGGTTTCAATGTACACCATCATCAGTCAAAAATTCAGGAACATCATTCTTAAACATTGGCCATTATTGAGTAGAGAACCAGACTTTCAAGGAATGTTCACACAACAACCAATTTTCGCATATACTCGAGGTTGCAACCTCAAAGAGATACTCACGAGACCTGCAGACATTCCATTCACAACCACATACAAGGGACTAGTACCATGCTATAACTGTAGCAACTGCCATAACATCATCCCAGGCAATTACACCCATCACCCCATGAAAGGCACTAATATCAAACTTAAGGTCAATGCAACCTGCAATACATCTAATGTAATTTACATGCTGAAATGCACCTGTGGCTCCTGCTACGTGGGGCATACTGAAAGGAAAATCGTGTACGAATCTTGGAGCACAAGAGCAATATAAGAAACAGAAATGTAAAATCCACCGTGGCAGCATATTTTCTGGAAAAGAACCCTACAGTGGCGCAATTGAAGTTCCTCATCCTAGAACAGATACAACCCACCAAGAACAATAAAAACACTCTTCTCAAACGAGAAAATTATTGGATCCTTTATATGGCCATGATGCAACCAAACGGGTTAAATGACAGGATGGAATTTTCCTGTTACCTATGATTGACTCTAATGCACTTTTGCTAAATTTTGACATTACACAGCAGCATTGGTTTATGTTTATTTATTTATGTTCATGTTTTACATACCAACTGTATATACCTTTATGTTCATTCTGTGCAGCGGTATACTGTTGACTATCTTATTAGTGAATGGCACTCTTCATATTGCACACATCTCTCCAAGATGGCGCCCACTCTAGGGGCTCACATCACTATCCGTCGTTTATTTCCACACTCATCGTTCCGTTATAGTTCTGGCTAACCACACGGGCGGGATACATCGTTTATCCAGATCACCTTGGCGTTTTGCAATATCGCAGCTTTCATCACAGTCTAGCACTCAAGTAAGTCCCTCGTACCCGAGGACCAGCCGGTGGCACATTAATGATGTACTTTTTATAAGCGCGATATTACAGAGAAACCTGTGTTCATAACGCTATTCTGAAATCCGCAGGTTGAGAAGACATTCACGGCGTCATCGCGTGAGTGTAAACTTTTTTCAGACCCCCATGAAATCACACGTTCCCATATGCTTGGGCAGTTCCGACACTAATATTCATTTTTAAGTTCACTTGGCTACCATTAAGGTTTCATGTTAGTTTGGCGTCCATTTTTTAACCACCCCCATTATGTTCGGCACTAACCTGAGATAACATTTTATTGGTTTAAAAGCCTTCACTATTTCGATTACCAATCACACACGGCTATGTCGCTGTACAAGGCAGCAGTATTATCAATGTTTGGCATTTAATGCATGATTCACGCACAGCATGTACACTGAACCACAGTGTTAGACACACTCAGAAATTGATATATATACTTTCTTTACTCGCAGAGTTATCCCCTGACGAAGGGCGTCATTTGAGCCCGAAATGCATTGGGATAGAAAATAACGGTGATGATGTACTCCAGATGATTTATTGGAGGACCATGATGATATGTGGAAAATCAATTATGAAGAAAATAATTTGATCAATAATAAAAAAACAGAAACCATATCATGGGATTGAAAAAACGTTATTGAACTTTGACAATTGAATTAAACCTGAGGGTTACCCTATAGCTGTGCACAGAGGTGCCACCTCTCATCAGGGGTAGCTTTGTATTAGTCCCTACCTATGATCTAAACATGTAAACAAATAATTAAGTTGCAGGTAAACATAGGACACCAGTAAAAATTCAAATGAATTATCAGTGCAGTGAAATATTTTCACATTGTCGAAGTAAGTAACTACATTAAAGTGCACCATACTACAGAATATCAAACTTGCAAAAATTTGATTAATTTATGCATAGTACAACTATATGCAGAACTGCTGGTACAAACCTGGCACAATTCCTCAAAAACAGAGGCACAATAGAGTCATTTTATGTTACATTTTATTTGGAAATTTGCTCTTTGCATTTCATAGCTGCACCACTGGCATATCATAGCCATCCTGGGATCAATCGTTGGGGGACTTGTTGTGGAAGGTGATGTGTGGCTCTTCAAAAACTTCACCTGCCAATAGATCAAGGTGGGCATGGGGCGACATCATTTGAAACTTACTACTTAGCAGCACAGCTCCAATGGGTATCCCGGTGGCTGGTAGGATCAAACTTTAGGACACAAGCACAGGAGATGGTCCTCTTCCTTCCTATGTAATACGTCAGCCCTTACACCCTACTATAATGATACATCACTCCTAGTCCCTATATAGGTGGATCGCCTGTAAAGCTCATGAATAAAAACATACTGTACTACCCCATGATTCCCCTCCAGGGCCTACCAGAGCACTTAGGTCCGCTTACGAATTAACAGCTGTAGGAATAGCATGCACACTCCTTGGAAAAGGTGAGGGACCTTTTCCAAGATGCCAAGATCCTTACATTAAAACAAATTTGTCAGGACCATAATATACCCCCGGGACAGTTACCAACATACTGCTGGTGGCACTCCAATGATTATTGGGAGCACTATATGCAGAACCACCTACCCACGCGTTGAAACATATTATATACCTCATGGAGGGAGGTAGACATCCCATCACATGACTGTACAAAGCTATTGGTAAACACATTGACACCTCTCTAGTTCACGTTCGTAGCCTCTGGGAGGAGGATTTTGCAAGACCTCTTCATGACACAGAGTGGTCTAGAGCCCTTGAGAACCTTTAGACTGCTTCAAGTAATGCTTGTTTTAAAAACATCCAATATATGATCCTTCACAGGGCCAATCTTACACCCTCTCGACATAATCGTATGTTCCCTGCAGCCAACTCCACTGGTCCTAGCTGTTTCTCCCAGTGTGGCAGACCTTCGGCACATGCTTTTGTCCTGCCCCAGCATAGTACATTATTGGCACACAATACATACTTAATTAGCCATGGTCACAGAACTTACCACATTAAATTCATGGGAAGCTACTGCATTAGGTATTTTCCATAGACAAATAAATTCACAGGGTTTGGGTGTGCTTCACTAATTTTGGTCTCCTGCTGGCTAAGCATTTACTAACCATGCATTGGAGAGCCCAACCGACCCCCCCAGCTCTCTCCCAATGGTGCAAGCCACTACTTAGATGGGGAGAGGCAGAAAGCTGCGCACTACATTGGGAGGATGTCCATCGTATAACCCACACCCCATAGCCACTGCCCGGGATATTATGCTTCTTCAGTACAAATAACTGGCTGAAGAGGACATCTCTCCCCCACTGGGCCAAACTTAAAGGCCATGGGTCCACGGCTACCCTCCCCCTCCCTTATAATATGCTAACCATGATACCATTATTGCTTGGGCTTCTCTGGTCCTTTTTTTTAAGTTCTGCAACCATCCTCCTTTTTCATTGGGTCCCCCTCATCCTTCAAGGACACATAAGGAGACAATTTTTACATGGCAGCATGTAGCCGAAGGACTCTGACATTTTACATCATTATGGCAGGCAGTGCAATTTACTACTAGCCTGTTGTTTGCGCAGGTACTAAACATTGATTTCTTTCATGTACTGAAATTGTATTGGATTTGTAAATTTCTGCCTGTTTTTGTTCGTATCCTGCTCAAATTGTTAACGTCTAAAACAGAATGTCACCCATTTGTTGCTTTGATCCTGCTACAACTGCAAATGTCTAAAGTTGATAAAAACCAATAAAAACTGTTTAATCATCATAGCCATCCCCCATTTAACAGTGCTTGTTTTTTACAATTCAATTTCAGAAAGCTTTATTCGACAGCATGTCATAAAAGCAAAATTATACATCCTCTTACATCATTAAACAAAATCGTTATAAATACTAACCAAGTAAAAATACAATGTTAAAAAGTTATTAAATGTTGTGGCTGTCATTTGCAGGTTAAAAAACAGTTATTCTAAAAGGATAGTTTAAAAAACTAATGTATACAAAAACATGATCAATCATCAGTTTTTTACTTGCTGCAGTAATATTTTGCTATTTTAATGATCTCACACGTAAGAGAACACTTCCTATTATGTGCTTGGAGCTAATGGTCACATTGCACCATTTCCTGTGAAGTCACCAGGGTCAATGGACATATGATGTCACATTTTATGATGTTATCAGATAATGGGATATTACTTCAGCTGATATTGGCATTTTGGTAACTCGACACCTGTGGACCAGTACAGTACAATACTGGACATTTACATTGCATGTCCTATCCATGCCACTTGTCACAAATAGCATTAGGGACGCTGAGAGCTTGATCACTGATAACCCATTTTCCTGATAAAATGCTCGTACTGTGAAACAGGCTGAACTATTTGTATGAGCGCAGTAATAGCCAAGTAAAACTAGGCATGACATAAGCATTCATCATTCTGTGTACAGTAATGTAATTTTTGGAGAAGTAAATTGCCTCGCATGACAATCTGAAACAATCACGACCAACTACTGACGTTGAACAACGTCAGACAGGAGGAAACTCTACATTTGCTCACATTCAATCTTTTGTGAAATATAAAATAGCTTTATTTGCATATTGCCCTCCATACTATAAGTTACAAGATTACATGTTACCCAAGATTTCTTTGGAGGGACTTTGCACGGAGCAAAATGGGAAATACCAGTAGACCTGGTCAGATTCGTGTTCTACACTCATCTGTAGGCGAGAGTGTCAATCTCATCAGCTGCTCTGTTATAGAGCTGCAGGACGCCCTGTTTTGTAAAACTTTACTGGAGGACCCAGGTGACTGGGTGAAAACCTGGGAAGACATTCCTGTTTGCTCTTCGTTGCTCGGCCCTAGAGAATCTACACTGCTTTCAGCACAAAACTAAATCCGCCCCCAAAGAATTCAACCCATGCAATCCCCTCCTCGTCCTCTCCCTAAGCACCCTAGGAAGTTGTCCCACTGCCTTCTAGGAGGTCAGTGTTTTGCACCCTCCTTCGAAGCACGATAGTGGCAGCACGAGTATGCAATGGGAACATGCAGACGCCCTACCAGGGATTGTGCGGCATATTACCAACAACTAGCCATAATTATCGCTATGTTGGCTTAGCGGCAATATTTTTATCGCCGAGCTGCGGCGATTTTTATCGTTTAGGAACCTTGCCATTATCAAGGTTTATCTCCTAACGATAAACATCGGCCGAAATGCATGAATAACGCTGAAAAGTCAGCGATATTCATGCATTACCGAGCTAATGCTCTTAGCCATGTTATCCACCTACCATTGGACAACATGGCTAAGAACTGCTCAGGGGCAGGTGTTAGCTTTTGGAGATAATCGCGCTTAGCGCGAATATCTCCAAAAGTTGGTAATAGGGGATAGCGATGTTAGCGACTGTTTCTAGTCGCTAACATCTTGGCATGCCCACTTTGCATGTCATTTGTGATAAATATCACTGACATGCAAAGCGGGGCCCAAGATGGTCGCTATCTCCTACTAGCTGTCGCTAACTGGTGTTAGCGACAGCTAGGTAATAGGGAGATAATTTTATCTCCGCTTTCTTGGCTTTTAAAGCCAAAAAAGCGGAGATAAACCCCCTTGTTAATATGCCCCCTTGCTCTTGGCGTGGGACTAATCTGTGCTAATGAAAAACTAATATTAGGAAATGCCACAAGGCCATTCTGTAATACCTAATCAGAGCTGCAATGCAAGAAGCGTAAGAGTGGTGGTGGTATTCGCCCGAGCCCCACAAGTATAATATGTAATGCTGCCACGCACAATACGAAGAAAAGTGCAGCTTGGCACACCCAGATCTGGACAGGGGGTGGATGTATGATTTATTCAGCATCCTATCCATCATTTGGTTGCATAGCACAACTGGACAGGTCGGCATGGGTAAAAACCCACCATCCAATCACTTGGAAGCATCTGCCTTTCAAACATGGGCAAAAAGAATACCTCATTTTTGAAAAGTTTCTTATTACTTTGGCTTCAGCCAAACACATTTGCGATTCTTCGTGTTCTAGGGATGCTCCACATTAGAGATGACTGACTGAGTCAGCGCTGTATAATTGTGTTAGCTTACTCACACACTCACTCACTTAGGTGCTCGTGACAAATATAGCAAAGTGGTATCTCTAGGGAGGGACACTTATCGTCACCTTCAAATGCTCCATGAGAGGCTCAGCCCTTCCCCACCAGTCCTCTTCAGCACCATGGGAGCAACAGACAGCACTATCCCCCATAAAGTTACAGCACTCCTCTTTGACCAGAACGCACACCCGCTCAGAGATCTGCCACCTTGCCATTTATCACTTACTCCGAGCTGGCTGTAAATATCAGCATATCAGTACCGGAACCCGGAATTATAACATGTAATGGTCAGTGTAGGAACTGGGGTTACCAGTCCCCCGGGGGTAGCCTGGCACAAGCAGGTAGGCACCCGAAAGCTTAGGTGTTAAGTGACTACTCAGCACACGCAACCACTGAGACAATAAAAGGCACACAATAACTGACGCCACTCCAGGGTGTTTGATTAAAAATCAAATAACTTTCATGTAAGATTAAGGTTCAGGAGTGGAAAATCATAGTATCAATTAATCATCAAAGCATTTCATTGAACGGGAGAAAACGGAGCAGTTCAATATCCAGTTTAACATGTCGCAACAACATTCCATTAGAGAATTAGCATTTCATTAGTTATTAATGAACATTCCATGAAAGAATAGCATCTCGCTAAACAGGAGCAACACATCTCATTAGGTATGAAGAAATCTCCCTTTCATCAAGTAAGTCACCTATTCAGTAGGTAAAACAATTAACGTCTCACCACGCAAGGGTGAACTTTACATAAAACTCCTTAGCAGGAATAATAACATTTCATTAATCCTAAATAACCATTTCCTTTACCATATGTGGGGAATTTCAGCAGGCAGGAACAAGCAGTGCCTAAGGTAAAAGGAGCATAGATACACTAGGCATCAAGAATCAATGTTTCATTAAGGTAAAACATTTTGTTAGCCACAACATTAGGTTGGAATAACTCTTTTCCTGTACCAGGAGTAAAACATTCCATGCAGAATAAACATGTCATCAGGCCACGCTAGTCATGGCATTAGGCAGGGATAAACCTTATTACGTGCACTCAGGAAGACCCAAGACATTAGAGGTCAGGCAACATCACATCAGGTAGGAATAACCTTCCATTAAATATAGCCCAGGGAATGAGCGGAGGTAAAACCTTTCAGTGGTAAGGATAAACATTTCATTGGCCACCTGTAGGCATTCAGGAACTCCTACCCTAGACTGGAATAAAAACAGGTCATTGAAGGAATAACCGTTCCTCAATCGGAGGGAACATCTCCTAAGGTAAACATGACCATTTCATCATCAATGCAGCACCTCTTAATAATCGTTTGCCTGCAGGAGTAAAGGGTGTGATTCTCTAATCACCACAGCATATCGCCATAACCCTGTCCGGAAAGAAAATAGCGTTTCCCTACACAGTAGTAAACATTCATTAAAGGTAAAACATTCAATTAGCAGAGATAGACATTTCGGTAGTTAATGGTAGGTACTCATCAACCATTGCATTAAATACGCAATGGGCCCTTCACCCCACAATAAACGTTTCCTTATACAAGAGCAACGCATTCATCTCAGCTGCAATAACTCATTCTATGCAGCAGTAAAAACTTTCATCAGGAACACCTATCTCCATATGCAGGCAATCATTTCATTAAAACAGAGGGCATTTCATTAGTCATTTGGCAGAGCATCTCTCTTCAAGGCAAAACCAGGGCCTAGGGTAGATGAGCATTTCATGGAATCAGACATAAACGGGCCATGAAATGGGAACACCCAACTCATTAAGCGGCCTAGGTGGAACACTGGTGTAAAGGGCCGGACAACATCTCCCCACGAACAGCGGGGGCAAATAATTCATCTCAACCGCATTTCTTTATCAGTTCTTGGGCAGGCAGTCTGAAAAAGAACAACTCCCTAGCTACTGCCCAGTTCGGGAAGCCTCATGGGCCCAACAGGAGAAGTGTGGCTCACTGGTTAGAGCAGGCAGACCCTGAAGCTGAGGTCAGACCTGGGACCAGGGTTCAATTCCCGACGCGGCAGGGTCTTGAGCTCAAATGTCCATGGACTCGATAATTCTCGCTTCGGTGCCTGACCTAATCATGGGTTCACACTCTGCAACTCTGGGCATTAAGCTTGCTTAATCTCCACAACGGCCCCCCCGCGGCGGGATGCCTGGCTTTCACCTTGGGGATACCCTGTAGGGGCTATCTCACCGGGAAAAGCCAGGACGGGTTCCCAAGGCAAGCGCGGAGATACCCCTTCGGGGGTCGATTCAGGCGCTATATAAGAAACATAATAATAATAATAACCGGGCCCAATCACCAGTTTTCCCCAGGGAGGGGCGGGCTCAGGGCCTCCTGGAGCCTCCCGCCCTCCTCCCAGGGGGTTTGTCGATCTTCTGGCAAGGGATTGGGGCCAACGAGGCCCAGTCACAGTTCCCCGTATCAAGGGCTCTCAGTGTCAGCAGGGCCAAACTTCACCTTTCCCCCGGGAGGGGCGGCCCCGGGGCTCCCACTTGACTCTACGGGGGCCCGCTCCTCCTCTTGGCCTTCCACCCGCCTCCCCGGGGAATTACCTCAATCTTCAGACCTCGGCGGCCCCTTGCGAGGGTTTCCGACAAGGGCGAGGGCTCCTTTTCTCCTCGGAGCCCTCCAGCAGTGGGGTGGGCCATTTGGGGAGGCCCACGCTCTTCCTGGGGCCTCCCGGTAGCCCAGATGCGGCTCCGGCTCCTCGGCGTCTCCATGGGCCGGGAGCCAATGGCAGGCCTGGTTCGGGGGGTGTGTGGCGCCGGCCGCCAATCACAGCGCGGCGGGCGAGGGGGCGAGAATCAGGCCCAATCAGGATGCTGCGGGAAGGGCGGGGCTTGACGTGCCCCCGTCATGTGGGGTGCGTGCAGGCTTCACGGCCTGCCAGGCCCAGCGCGGCCTGGCAGGAATCTCGGTGGCCCTCTCCTGACACCGAGGGCCACCGCAACGAGGCACACAGCAGGCTGGGGCTCCCCAACGATCGCGTCGGCCTCCCCAAGGCTCGGGGACCGCCGCAAGGACCACACACTCGATCGGGCCGGGCGCGGCCCACAGCAACACGGCGGCGGCCCTCTCCTGGCACCGAGGGCCGCCCGGGGAAAGTCACCACACGGATAGGGCCGTCCCGCCCACACGGACGCCCTGGGCTGCAGCGGTGAGTTCAGCAGCGCACTCGGGCCTCACAGCGCTACGGGCAGTTTCTGTCATGAATCGTTAATACTAACACCTTCTGCTCTCTAGTGAGCAGTTCTGTTCCCATTAAGAAACCCACCCCTGTCCTGTGCAACCAGCACGCCAAGTGTAAAGTGTTGTGATTGAGTTGTGAATAACGTTTAATGCCATTGATGTTTATACGTTTGATGCCTTTGATGTTTAAAGAAGTACATACTGAACTTTTGAGCATGTTGTATTTCTTGCTTACATACGATTAATACTGATGTCATTTTGCCATTATACTGAATCTGTGCATTTCGAGTGATGCTGCTAAGATAGAGAGCTTCGGAATTGAATTGCCGTTTGTGGAAGTTTCCAGACGCACACGCACGCAAGGAAATGGTGCGCAATGCGTCACCGTCTCTTTGGGTGTGGCTTGCCTATAAAAGGCCACACCCAAGGCTTCCCGATGCTTCGCCTCCTGCCGCGCCCCCGAGAAGGACTCAACTGGGAGCGCCCTAGGATCCAGAACGCCACCCGACGCCCACAGGTCTGCAGCACTGCTTCTTCAGCCTTCGAATCCAGCGCGTGTCCCTGGAAAGAAAGAAAAACACAAAAGCTAAGTGAAAACTTTTCTATAATTATTTTAAGGCGCCCAACGCAAGCAAGCAGCAAAATACTTGAAAGGCTTGAACTTACTTGAGAGGCTTGAACTTACCTGAAAAGACATTTCTCGTGAATTTCGATTGAAGAGACAATAGTTTTCCTGAAAGAAAAAAAAAAGGGCTTTTGAGAAAATATCAAAGCGCAAAACGATATTTATGGACAATAATTTTAAAAGTAGAATTGTGGTAAATTGTTTTTTGTTCAAAGTTGTTTCTACCTAGGTTGAGAAGATAAGGGAAGATTTGACAGAGTATGCTGAGTAAGTGAAGTGTACAAATGTGGCAATGTTTAAGAGTGTGAACAAACTTTAGAAAGGGAGTAACTTATTCACAAAAATTGTCTTTTCATAGGAGAAAGAGCGAGACTTCTCCTTCTTGGCTTCAACTCTAAATTCCTTCAACCTACACAGCTTCAACCCTCCACAACGACAACACGGACGCGACGCTTAAATCCATACAGTCGCAGGTAGGCTTTTAGGAGTAAAAGAAAGAGATCTGTAAGAAGAGTTGTACATTATTGGTGAGGAAATACATAGATAAATGTTACAAAGTTTCTTTGTTGCCTCGCAGGTCGACAACTCAGGAACCAGGTAGCGTCCACGATCCGGCCTTCCTCCCTCTTTTCTATTTGATTACCTAGGTGTTCTAATTAATCACTAGGTGTTGCCTAGAAATTTGGGGAAGTTGGTCACAAGGCGTTTCCAATCAGGAATACAGATAGTTCATTCAGGACAGCGCTGGGGGCACAGAGGGGAGACAGCACCAGTACCTGGCTGTTCCCCAGCAGTCCTGTAGTAATTTGAAGGTCTTCTTTTTCTTGGCGCTTGATGGATTTTGCGCCCTTGTAAATATCAGTTTCTGGTTTCTAGTTACTTGAAGGGGGGTTGAGTTGGGGGCTGCAGGCAGGCTTCCTCTGCAGGGCACTGTAGATGGTCCCTGGGTTCCCCTCTCGCCCGGCCAGATCAGGGGGATAGTCTAGGACACCTCACCCAGCTTAAGAGGCAGCACCTAAATCCTGGCACTCCCAGTAGCATAGGTTCCTAACTAGGCCCTCCCGCCTAAAACTCCTGCGTGGGTTCCCCAGGTCAGTGATGCCCCAACTGACTGGAAAGTTTCCCTCCCTTTCCTTATATAGGCCCAGGTCAGGTGACCACCCTCTAAGGCGGCAAAACTAAGCTCCACCCTTATTCTAGAAGGTGCCAGGAGCTTCCCTACTCTAACTATGGGCAGGCAAGGCAGGCTGGAATGGCAACATTATTTGGGGTCCCTGCCAGCTCATGGCAACTAGAATGCGCCTTACCAAGACCACACTGCAGTAGCAGGGGCCTATGGCAGCCATGTTGAAGGTATAGGGCACCTGTACCTAGCATGGATTTTAACATTACCCAGGGCATTACAACCTCACAGGGCCTATACAATTACATTATAAAGGGGGACTTCCAGAATTAGGGGAAGCAAAAAGCGGAAAAAAAAATTCTGTGAAAAGGGCCAAGTCCAACAGTCAGATTTAGATCCATGCTCAAACCTCAGTCTCTTCGTCTCCTAACACCTCCCCCTCCTTTCCATCCATTCTTTCTCCCTCCTTTCTTCTCTCTCTCGTCCCTCTGTGGTCGCTTTCGCTCTAGCTTCGCCCTTGTTTCCAAGCTTCCTAGCAGAGTATGCATGCATTCCATGGTAGAGAGAGAATAATTTTTGCATATTGAGAAAACAATACCACATATTTTTATTTACTTAAGGGAGCTAAGAGACACCGTTTTATCACAGTATAACATTCACTGCTACACGATTTAAACGCAGACCATAGTGCCATTAACATTGGAGATTTGATGAAGACAGCCGCACTGCACTGACTGGAGGCAGACATATTTAGTTCACTGACTGACAGATCTTTTGTCTTAATGCTGAATGGCATGTCACATTAAATGGAGTTTTGCCGTTCTGTTTGAAATGTCACTGACAGCACATGTCTTAACATCATTATTTTCAGAGACACAGTTCTCCCCAAGGTTACAGCTTTCTCTCGGGAGGGCACAGGGTGACATTTCCATTTTCCGGACAAATTTGATTCTGGTTTCTACTTCCGTTCGTAAGTCACGAGTTTGAGGGCAGGTTCTTAGAATATGTAGTCTGTGGCCTTTCTCTGTTAATTGTGTTTCAAACTGTGCATACTTATCCCCTTTCTGTGGTGGATGTTTTCTTCCATGATTGTTGCCCAATACAGGTGGAAATATGTTTTGTGGTGCTTCAGAAATGTGCAAAATTTATCATGATCCTTTTAACATTTCTGTGGGTCACACCCTATGATATTTAGGGGAGGGTGTTGTATTCCTTTTTGGTGTGTTCCATCAATGTAATGCAGCTGCGGTAAGTAAGTGGTTGCTTGCTAAATATTACTTGACTCCCCTTACCTGCTACTATGTATCCACACCTGTGGCTCAAAAATGATACTGTGGATTTTTTATGTCTTGTATGCATTGCTAATTTTAAATTCGTTTAAAAGGATATAATCCAGTTAGACTCCTGGATCTGCCACTTGTTAATGGAAAATGATACTCACCACATTCCCTTGGATACAGCCTGCTGCCCTGCTATTCTTAGACGAGGGTGGTGGATATGTGAACCCCCTGCTGACGGTGATCAGTCCCGGCCCATCATGGGATCCATCATGGGGCGATATTCATGCAGCAAGATGCAATGGCAGGGGCGAGGCACAATACGGGGCACCCCAGTCCCCTACCATGTTTGTCAGCATTGGCATGTTCAAGAACTGCAAGAGAGGTATGGCAATCTTTCACACAGTGTCCCTAATCTGCTGAGTACTCCTACCATGGAAATTTATGGTAGGAAAACTACTAACATTGATGTATCCCCACTTTCATGGATGATTCTTCCCTCGAATTGGCTCCTCCCATGGTAAAGGCCACCACTTCTCAGGGAAAATAACACCATCATAGCGAGAAACCTTTATTATGGATGATTGTAATCTATCAGTTTAGCAGAGGTGTTGCCTGTGCCACACCGACGGACACAAAATCTGCAATCAAAACCCCCGATCGGTCCCTATGCGTTTCTTGAGTGTGACTCTGAGAGTCTTTATAGGCAATGTCATGCTTTGGATTTCCTAGAATACGATGCCTCCTCTAAGGGTCAGATGCATTGTTTTGAAATGTCGAAGATGTTTACATTGGCACTGTCTGGAAGAAGTCTCATTGAAAGGCTCAGCAGGATGTTTAATGAAAAGCCACTTCCAAGAGTAAGTTAAGCTGCACACTCTGACCCTGCTCCTGCCAACAGAGCTATCCAAAATCTCTAGAACCACACTTGTAGTTCTCTTCTTTGTTTGACCATATAAACTGATTCTGCGGATGGAGCCAGACACCTGAGTTGGGTTTGTAAGGTCCTCGCTTTCCTAGGAGAGACGGTGGACAAAGGAATATCAGCAGCATTTGCAGCAGAGGGTCAGTGATGTCCTGATCTTGCTGCAGAAGGATGTTGCAGCAATCTCAGAGTTCAGTGGAATATCTGGTGCCCTTAGAGCACAAACCACAGCCAGGAGAACCAACACTGACAGATTCTAACCTCACTGGTGTGCAGGGAATCAGTATCAGTCACCCCATTGAAGTTGTTGGAATATTCTATGAAGACATTATAGTGAAGGTGTAAGCAGGTCTGGGTGAGCAAGTGCTCTATGCAAATTGACATTGGAGGAGGTTATCATACATTACCTCTTCTGACAGCATTGCAAAAGCTACAAGAATATTTGTAGAGCCCAATACCTCCTTCTTTGCAGGTAGACCATGGAAGAGCTGGTGCCCCAAAATATTAAAGCTAAACATGAATGCTGAGTTTGCAGATGCAGTGACAGGAACAACAGAGGGTACTCCAACGATGATAGACATTCACCTACTGTAAGCTTAAGAGGCAAGAAATCCTTCTTGGGTCTGATAGCTTTGTTGCAACAGATTTGGGTTTTTTCTAATTGTTCTCTTTTTGATTTTACCAACACGCATCACAACTACTAGCACTAGCCACAATTCATTAGAGTCTCTCTTGCACCATTTCCCTTGAGGCAGAATTGATATGGAATTCCTCTCAGGCTAAGGATGACTGTTAGAAATTGGGTTACTAGTTGACAGGGATATGAACCCTGGTCAAGTAGCAACCACAATCCTACTCAGGGTAAAGCACAAGCAAACCTCAAAATTGTCTGTGCTCAACCCCCTGGTAGCTTGGCACAGAGCAGTCAGGCTTAACTTAGAGCAAGATGTAAAGTATTTGTGCAACACTTCAAACAGTAAAATAGTAACAATATCACATAAGAAGACCCCACACCCGGCTAGAAAATAGAGCTTCATTTAATAAAACAAGACCAAAATGACAAAAATCCAATCAGTAGAACAGGAGTTATGATTTTTTAAAGAATACACTGCAATTTAGTGCCTAAAAGCATAGAGCACCAACCGTGCCTGTTAAGCCTTTTGTGTGGAGTTAGGACACAGTCTATTCAAGTGTAAGGGTTCTGTGCCTAGCTCCTTCCTTCCATCCTACTAGTGATGGCCCATTCAGTTACACCTAAGCTCCCCATTGTGTATGGCTGTCTAGGTGGAATACACAGAGCCCAACTGCCAACTACACTCAGTCATGTGATCAGAGACAGACTACAGACACCAAATGGCTAAGGCAAGAAAATGCTAACTTTTTAAACGTAAATAACACCACTGGGTTTGGACTCTCAGCGGTAAGGCCAAGCCTCTTTAAACAACAAAACAACACCACTGCCAATACCACTACTTAACTTCTATACCTCTTTGTGGGACCCCATATTTAAAATGCGACAATATGTAGCTTTAGGCTTCTTTTTCTGCCTTGAATTAATCTTTTATTCTTTTGTTTTAGTTTTTACATCAAAAAATCTACTTTTCATTCAAATATCATTGCAGTATTCACATTATTCCTTGTGGCAAAAAATGACTTCAACTTTAATGGCAAATTCTTTTATCAAGTCAGAGGAGTTGCAATGGGGTGTCCTTTTGCCCCAGAGCTGGCAGTGTTATTCATGGCAAAATATGAAGACAAGTTCATTTTTGACAACAACCCCTTTTCACAATTCATCAAAAATTGGAGTTGTTATATTGCTGATGTTTTTATGGTTTGGTCTGGAAATGAGGAAAATCTGTTGAGATTTCATGAATGGCTCAACAATAGAACTCAAGAGATCAAGTTCAGTCTAAATTATTCAAAAACTAAAATGTCCTTCAATGATGTAGAGGTATATCAGTCAGAGGGAGGCTTAGTCACCACCTTGTTCAAAAAACAAACAGATCGGAAACAAAGCCCTGCACTTTCAGAGTAATCACCCCAGGAACTTAAAAGAAAACTTGCCCTACGGACAATATCTTCGAATACGAAGGAATTGTCACTATAAAGACGAATATATCATCCACACAACAAAATTGACAGAAAACTTGAAGGACCGAGGGTACCCAAAAAAACTTCTCAAAAAGGCTATGAAATGAGCGGATCACTGAAATATTATCGATGACACAAATATAGAAGTACCATAATATCGAGGAAAAAATATAGAATGCAAAAATATCGAATTCCTATCTCCAAACAGGTAAGTACAAAAATATTGAATCAAAAATATCGTTGTAAAAAATATAGTTAGTCAAAATATCGATTTTTTTAAAATGCTTAAAAGTAATTAAAAATTAATGAAATAATAAATATAATTAACTTAAACATACTTAAAATACTTACATAACCTTAAAATTAATAAATAATTAATGTAAGTTAAAAAAAAAGCATACAATTTGATTTCCTAATACATATATATATGAACGTAATATTAATAAAAAATATACAATATTTTTATCGTAGGATAGCGGAGAGGGTAAACTTTACTATTACCACTCCAGTGAGTGCAACAGTAGAGAAAGCGTTGGATAGCATAGGGGTAAAGATTACTATTCCCACTCCAGAGAGTGCAACAGTAGGGAAAGCGTTGGATAGCGTAGGGGTAAAAATTACTATTCCCACTCCAGGGAGTGCAACAGTAGGGAAAGCGTTGTATAGTGGGAGGGTAAAAATTACTATTCCCACTCCAGTGAGTGCAACAGTAGGGAAAGCATTGGATAGCGTAGGGGTAAAAATTAATATTCCCACTTCAGAGAGTGCAACAGTAGGGAAAGCGTTGGATAGCGTAGGGGTAAAAATGACTATTCCCACTCCAGAGAGTGCAACAGTAGGGAAAGCGTTGGATAGCTTAGGGGTAAAAATTACTATTCTCACTTCAGTGAGTGCAACAGTAGGGAAAGCGTTGGATACCGTAGGGGTAAAAATTACTATTCCCACTCCAGAGAGTGCAACAGTAGGGTAAGCGTTGGATAGCGTAGGGGTCAAAATTACTATTCCCACTCCAGTGAGTGCAACAGTAGGGAAAGCGTTGGATAGCGTAGGGGAAAAAATTGCTATTCTCACTCCAGAGAGTGCAACAGTAGGGAAAGCATTGGATAGCGTAGAGGTAAACATTACTATTCCCACTCCAGTGAGTGCAACAGTAGGGAAAGCGTTGGATAGCATAGGGGGTAAAAATTACTATTCCCACTCCAGAGACTGCAACAGTATGGAAAGCGTTGGATAGCGTAGGGGTCAAAATTACTATTCCCACTCCAGTGAGTGCAACAGTAGGGAAAGCGTTGGATAGCGTAGGGGTAAAAATTACTATTCTCACTCCAGAGAGTGCAACAGTAGGGAAAGCATTGGATAGCGTAGAGGTAAACATTAGTATTTCTACTCCAGTGAGTGCAACAGTAGGGAAAGCGTTGGATAGCATAGGGGGTAAAAATTACTATTCCCACTCCAGAGAGTGCAACAATAGGGAAAGCTTTGGATAGCGTAGGGGTAAAATTTACTATTCCCACTCCAGAGAGTGCAACAGTAGGGAAAGAGTTGATAGCGTAGGGGTAAAAAGTACTATTCCCACTCCAGTGAGTGCAATAGTAGGGAAAGCGTTGGATAGCATAGGGGTAAAAATTACTATTCCCAATCCAGAGAGTGCAACAGTAGGGAAAACGTTGGATAGCGTAGGGGTAAAAATTACTATTCCCACTCCAGTGAGTGGGACGCACACCAAATTCGCTGCGTATTTTAGTACAACGTTTTACAAAATTTATGGATGAGTTGGACTTGAGGGTCAATTTTAACAAATCTTTTATAATGTCTTGCGGCCCAGGGAAGAGATAGCTGAACTCTATATAGGTTGGGGAAAAAGGCTTACTGCAACTCATATTTTTCCGTATTTGGGGGTGGCCTTTGCTGCGAATGGCTCGTGGTCCGGGCATTTGGCCCGGGCCACAGGCAAATTCTCAATGGCCACTAACTCGATTTTAAGCGTCCCCAGAGCTAAAAGATCAGGTGTTACCAAAGCAATTGTTAAGATCTTTAAGCTGCAATGCGTGCCTGTAGCAACCTATGGGGCTGAAGTATGGGGAATTGGAAACAGTAGCCTTATACAGCAGGAGGAAAACCGATTCTGTAGGAAACTATTAAGCACGCCAATTTTGTACTTCCAACTTTATTATGCACTCTGAATTAAACTTACATTTTGTGTCAGATTTTATTAGCGCACGACCGGTGCTATTCTGGCACTCTGTATGGAGCAATAATTTGGCCACTTTGACACAAGATATAATAACTGATTGCCTAAGTTGTGATAGGGGGATGGAGATTCCATGGCTCTCCAATGTTCAGAACAGTTTGTGTAAAATAGGGAAATACACTATATTCTCTAATCCTAGTAATGTTAATATGGTGAAGAAATCTGAACTAAAGGAGGCACTATATGCACTTTACTCAACAAATAGACTTAGGGCGGAATCTAGCAAACCCACAGTCACCAGGTATTTGAATATGGATCTACCTAGACAGCCCTTAGCTCTGTACCTAACCCTATCTATGACTCAATGGGAAAGAAGCCTGCTGTTTCGATTAAGGGCTGGCTCTGTTAAATATTTGCTAAAGTTTCCCCTGGGTCACCACTCTAGCTCACATAAAATAAGCTGCCCCTGCAACGGGCTAAGTACTCAAAGTGACTGCACTTTTTCTTTTTTTGTAATTTTTATCTGAAATTTACCAAATGGCTTTTAATTTCCTTTTTAAAAAAACTTAGACCTATTACTTTGGACCAATCGTACCAGCTGTTACTTGCACTAGACAATGAGGAGATAATTTGTCGCACTTGCACTTTTCTAAAAACTGCAGTCCGGGCTCGCAAAATGATGGGAAATGGCTAATTTGTACCATTGCTAACTGATTTAATATTATTCATTGTTATTTATTTTTTATGGATTGTATAACTATATATGTGCTTTTATGAATTCCTGAAATTCGAATAAAGATTGAATTGAATTGAATTGAATTGAATTGAGTGCAACAGTAGGGAAAGTAAATACTTCATATATTAATTAAAATAAATTAAATATTAATACCAATTACAAATTATTTAAAAACAATTACCAATTTAATATAATATAATATTTAATCAATTAAAAAAACAAATAAACATTATTTATTAAAAATCATTACCTATTAATACAAACTAATTACCAATTAAAAATTAATTAATGAGCAATTGAAAAATAATTAACAATTACTTAATAAATAACAATAAATAAATTTAAAAATGTAATTAATTGCAATTAAATTACATCCCACCCTATTCCCCCATAAACCCACAACCCGCTACAGAAAATAAATTAATAAAATTAACATAATTATCAATTATTCAATTAATAAAAAATATTTACCAATTATAATGTCATTAATTACCAATTAAAAATTGATTAACAATTAATTCAAGATAAATACAAATAAATAAATTAAAACATTTAATCAGTTATAATTAAATTAATTTCCACCCTATTCCCCTAAAAACCCACAACCCACTACAGAAAATAAATTAATAAAATTAACATAATTGTCAATTAAGCAATTAATAAAAATTAATGACCAATTATAATTTAATTAATTACCAATTAAAAATGAATTAACAACTAATTCAAGATAAATGCCAATAAATACATCAAAATATTTAATCAATTATAATTAAATGACTTCCTACCCTATTCCCCTATAAACCCACAACCCGCTACAGAAAATAAATTAATAAAATTAACATAATTATCAATTAACAAATTAAGTAAAATTAATGACTAATTATAATTTAATTAATTACCAATTAAAAGTAATTAACAGTTAAATCAAGATAAATACCAATAAATAAATTGAAACATTTAAATAATTATAATTTAATTACTTCCCACCCTATTCCCCTATAAACCCACAACCCGCTACAGAATTAAATTACGCAAAAATTAAATACCATAAAATTCATTACTTAAAATAAATTATAAAATAAATATACGCTTTTCACACATATACTAACATAAAAACCACTTTAACAAATTCGATATTATAAAAAAATCAATATATTTAATACCTATATTATATACTTTGATATTTTGACTTTCTATATTTATGTAAATCGATATTAACTTACTTACCTCAAATTCGATATTTTTGTTGTCTATATTCTGTCCATTCGATATTTTGTCCATTAAATTCGATATTTTTGTTTTCTATATTCTGTCCATTCGATATTTTGTCCATTCTATATTTTTTATTCGATATTACTGCAATTCTATATTTTTAACTCAATATTTTGACTGTATACCGAAACGAACAAGGTGGACCTCCAGAGAAGTCCTTCATGGAAAAAATAGAAAAATACCATCTGAAAAAATTGTTTGCGTATCTAATTATTGCCCAAACTCAAACCGTATGAAGAAAATAATTAATCAGAATTGGCATCTAGTCAAACATCTAGATGATACACTTCAAAACAAACCATTGTTTGCTTTTAGAAAAGATCGAAGTATTGCGAACCAACTAGTACATGCAGCTATGCCTCAAAAAGATCAGATTTCAGTAAGATCATTCGTGGGACTGCCGCTGATACAAGGGCATCATAAATGTGGCACTTACATCTGTTGTGCCACAACGGAAGAAGGTGCTCTTTTTGAACACAAAACAATACATTGGAAGCACGAGGCCTTCACTAATTGCAAGTCACGCAATGTAGTATATGGGATAAAATGTCAGTGCAATATGTTGTACATTGGCAAAACAAGTCAAGAAATAAGAACAAGAATCATCCAACATGAATCGAGAATTAAAAAGAGCCTCCAGATGGCCCCACTAGTTAATCACTGGAAACTACAGAACCATACTGAAAAGGATCTTAGATGGACCGTCATCTAAACAGTCGAGCTGGACATCAGAGCAGGCGACATCGAAGAAAAACTTTCCAGAAGAGAAGCAAAGCTAATAGTGAAGTATAACACAGTTGTTGATGGCCTCAATGAAATGTCAGAAATCTATAAATTGAGTTAAAAGAACTGAAATCATATGTTTTATGTGTTGAGGAAGTCTTAAACTTGGACCTTTTCTATTTATATTTTATTCAGCGCTAATAATTGGCCTTGTATTTTTCCTTGTGATAGATACCTCCTCCCAACAGAAAAAAATGGTTGATGACAAGATGTTCGGATGCATGATTGTTTGACAAACAGTGCTATTCCCCGGACGGATGTGAACCAAATTCCAAATTTCATGTGGCACTATGCAAATTTATTTGTATACGGCACCGAGGCAACGTGTCTGCCCTTTGGAGCCAGAACACTTCCATGAGTGCCTGCTCCAAATGCGATCAATAAAGTTGGACCAAACAATTCAGGATTCGAAAAATTCACTTAACTCTTCCTGAACTTAATTAAAATGTACTTTATGTAAAGCACCTTTCTATCGGAAGACTTCCGCAACCAGTCTGGGTTTGTAACATGGCAACTTTATGATATCGATTGATTTAGGCACCAAACTACAGTTCCCTGGGGCTCTACCTGAGAAGACGACAGGAGTTTTAAACAGGCGCGTAGACGTCCTCCAGTCAGATGACTCGACTGCATTGAATGCGGAAGTCAAGAGAAGTTTGGACACGTTAGGACAGCGACTCTAACGTCGGTAAATATCGAGTTTACTAGAACATTTAGCTGTTCCGTCCACTCCCGGCCCAGTTCGGCACCTAATGAGGATATGGTTTCTCGTTTTTAGGCTCCATTCAGTATTCACAGACAACGACTGCAGCAAAATACTAAAAGATTAGGAAGCAGCGGTTGGCTTTTTTGAGAAAGTAAGTTGACTTTTCGGCTATTAATTATTGATCATAAAAGGCAAGATAACGCACATTAAACCGCTGGTGTTGTCACTTTCAGGTGGTTCAATTGACACAACCTTTTTGTGTGTGTAGGTAAGACGGCTACCTCGTGTTGGATTAAATATGTAAGTAGAGGAATAATCTATTCGGATTGTGGCGAAGTGATTTTCTAAGAGTCTCAGAGAGATGACTATTTGCGTCCTGTTTTGTCTTTTTTGATGTAGCATACGTTATCGGGTCATATTGAAAACTACAGTACAGAGGTTAGAGTTGAGAGAGCCACCTTGCATAGAAAGTCAACAGTGGGCCTCATGAAGTTTACACAAGATCAATTTCTTTTCTTTTTCAGCAGCGTGGTCCTGATGAGAACTCTTAACCATTCCAGAGTTCGAAACGCGTAGACCAGTTGTTCTACCAGCTATAGAAAGTTTTCTTTTTTTAAATTGAGTTCAATTGTATTGAATTGGTTAATCTATATGCTATGATGTTATGTACTATGGCTGGGGTTTTTCAAACAACACGTAAAAGTTTTGGTTAGAAAATTGTTATTCATGGATATGTGAATGTGTTGGATGTTGAATGAAAGGAGAAAGAGAGCGTGAAGTGAGAATGAAATTTTAGAGTATAAATTTTGGAATTTTGTATATGAAAAAGATTTTGCTATGAGGTATAATGTGAATACTGCAATGATATTTGAATGAAACATTGATTTTTTGATGTAAAAACTAAAACAAAGAATAAAAGATTAATTCAAGGCAGAAAAAGAAGCCTAAAGGTACATATTGTTGCATTTTCAATATGGGGTCCCACAAATAGTCAAAGAAGTAAAGTAGTGGTATTGGTAGTGGTGTTGTTTTGTTGAACTTTTGAAAAGTGTCATTTTTAAAATCGAAATTTAAAATTTGACCCTACCATACTTTACGATTTTAAATGATGATTTCAGAGACACCAACCTTGAACCACTTAGCTCTTCCAATTTGGAAATTACATTTGTAAAATGTAATAATGCAACTCCAATGTTATCCTATGGAGGAGATAGGCCCTGCCCTGCTGTAGTGAAAAATTAATTTATGATTTTTTTCCTACCAGGACATGTAAAACTTAAAAGTACATGTCCAACATTTCAAATACACTGCATCCTGCCCTTGGTGCTGTCCAGGGCCTACCTTAGGGGTGACTTAAATGTATTAAAAAAGAAGATTTGGGCCAGGCATAACATTTACTTTGCAAGGTCAAAATGGCAGTTTAAAACTGCACACAAAGGCATTGCAATGGCAGGCCTGAGATATGTTTAAAGAGCTTCTTAAGTGGTAGGCACAATCAGTGCTGCAGGCCCACCAGTAGCATTCAATGTACAGGCCCTGGGTACATGTAGTACCCCTTTACTAGGGACCTACAAGTAAATTAAATAGGCCCATTGGGTATAAACGAATGCAAACATGTTTTAGGGGGAGCGTTCAAGGACTTTAGCACTGGTTAGAAGTGCCACAGAGCACAGATTCCTAAAGCCAACAAAAATGAATTCAGCAAAAAAGGGAGGGGAAAGGCAAAATGTTTGGGGATGACCATGCAGAAAGGGCCATTTCCATCAATTACTAAATACAAAAAGAATGCTGAAGGTCCAAGAATTATCTGACAATGGAGGTAAGAACAGTGGAAGTAAGCAAGCAAATAGGAGTACAATGCGATGTAATGGAAATTTGGATGATAAGCCCAAGGCAGCTCCCATAATTATTTAAAAAACATATATAATTGAATTAAACATCGAGCAACTAGGAATTTGATATAATTTCAATTAATGAAGAAAGGTGCCCCTACTTCCCACTGTAAAAACATTGTGTGATGATAGGTTGCCTGCAGGGAAGGCAAACCAACTGGTCCAGGCTGAAAAGCACTTTTTTGCTCTGATCAATTAACTTGTTTGGCTAATCTGCATGTACATAAACTACTGAGCAGAAAGCATGGAAGGATTTTTAATTGAATTAACAATATAAAGTAACTTGTAATTGATGACAGTGTCCATTACTTGGCCTCACATTGTTCCTTTTAGCTAGAAAGAATTTAGGGGCCGAATATGATGGCGGACGGACCTGAGTCCGTCCGCCACCATAGAGTAGGAGGGAACCTCCGCATTGCCTGCGGAGTTCCCTCCCGTGCAATTAGGATATGACTGCCACCCTGGCGGTCACATCCTCAATCTTTAACATTGCGGCGGGTGCAGCTTCAGGCTGCACCCGCCGCAATGTTAAAAATGCATGCACAGCATTTGCGTGCACAAAACAGCAGGCACCGCACGGTGCCTCCTGCTTTGTCCACGCAAATGCAGGGGGATACCATAGGTACCCCCCATGTGCACCCCCACCCCCCCCCCCTTCACCCAGGGGGCCCGCAACGGGCCCCCGAAGTGAAGCTCCGTATGCTTTTCCACGGCGGAAAAGCCGCCGTTGAAAAGCATACTTTGTACTCCATCCTAATATGGATGGCGATGTCTGATAGACACCGCCAGCCATGTTAATGCTTTTCCGCCGTGGTCGCCTTCCGACCGCAGCAGAAAAGCGGAGGACAGATTGTAAGACCCACCAGCCATCCTAATTTGGCGGTGGGTCTTTCAAGCCTCCGCGGCGGGTTTCCCGCATCCTCCGGGAAATTCGCCATCATAATGACCCCCTAAGTGTGAAAACAAAAAAGCATTAGTACATCCTAAGTTTACAAAATGCTAGCCAATACAATATAGCTTTTTTCGCTATAATGATGTATAGGATGATCCAATAATTATATGAGAATATCAAAAAGCATCCCTTAGAGAGTTAAGGGATTTTCAAATCATTTGGCATGTACAAGAGGGGAATAGGGCAAAAGGCTAGGAGTACTGCCAGCTCATTTTAATTCCGTTCTGTTAAATAGTGATCTGTAGCGCAAATGAATAGGAAACTGCACTTAATTTGATAGGGGAATGCCATTTTAAATAATGAGATATGTTGCTGGAAATTGTAAAATGAAAATAAAGTAAATCAAATTCTGTTTGGTAGGGTACGTGGAGGCATGCTCAAAATGCTATTAAGAAAATAGGAACATCTGGTTGCTGACAGTCTACTGCGAAATAGACAATGTATTTTTCTGCAATAATTTAGCTTTTTACAGTAATGATTCATAGCCCCACTGGGGAGTATAAATATTTTGAACTGAATAAATGTTAGCAGACTGACATCAGACAGCATCAGGCAGTATTGGGTTTGTCTTTTTGTATATCTGGATATTTATTCTTTCACCAAATGACACTGACCCAAGGATGACAGACGTGCAGTAGTTTGAGGGAAGAAGACCGTATATATTGAGGCCTTTAATCGACAACACCTATGGCTTTCTTCATTAGAGATAGTATTTTTAGGAGTAAAAGGTGACAATCTGGTTATTCCTCCAAATATTGCTTTTTGTATAAGTATCACTCTAGATGATATTTTTTGAGTGGATCAATCACCATCAATGAATGTATCTTGGTGCTAGAAGGAGCATGTAAGGTCCAAAAATCTCCGATAGATGTATTTCACGTGTAACCTCCACAAAGGTTAGAGTAAGGATCTCTATGTTTGGAAATTGCTTAGCGTTAGAAATGAGGTTACTGGTTTACTGGGGTGCGAGCCATGGTCAAGCAACAACCACAATCCTAGTCAGGGTAAAGCACAAGCAAACCCCAAAGAAACCTGTGCCCAACCCCCGGTTGCTTGGCACAGAGCAGTCAGGTTCAACTTAGAGACAATGTGTAAAGAATTTGTGCAACACTTCAAACAATATAACAGTGATAACACCACACAAAAAGACCTTTCACCACGTTATAAAGATAGAGCTTAATTTAATAAATAAAACAAGACCTAAATGACAAAAATCTAATCAGTAGAACCAGAGTTAGGAATTTTTAACAAATAAACTGCAATAAGGCACCTAAATAAATAAAGCGCCAACCGCGGCTATTTGGTTGTGCTGGACTGGGTGAAAGTCAAAAGTTCAGGCCTACCACTATGGGGCGCGGGTTGGATGCTGTCCCAGATAGGTCCAGCTGAAGCTTTACCTTCTCAGGTTTTGTGCTACCTCACGTTTTACATAACCGGTATTACTATAAACCTCAATTAAACAATCTGTGGAGAATGAAAGGTGAAGCAGCATTTTTTGTCATCAATTGGTCTGCAGTGATAGCCATATTCTGCATTTCCCACCCATACTCCCCACCTAGACTGGGGCCCTCATTTATGGGGATTTTGCGTAGGGCATCGCAGCAAGTCATCTTGCTTTGCTGCCCTACGCCAAGGTGGAAGAGCAGGAATTCACTGTATTTATGCAATACAGTGCATTCTTGTCCTTTCCCCGTGTGCTTGTGCTCTTTTAGCAGCCTAACGCCAGTGCAGGAACTGTTGCACATAGTGCAAGGGGCCTGTGTTGTCTGCACAATTGTTTTTGTGCAGTAACGGGCACCTTCCTTCACAGAAACAAGCCTAAGAGGCATTTTCCTCTTTCCATGTGTACTACTGAATGCAGCACATATACAAAGAGGAAAACGAGGAGAAATAAACATGTATCTTCTTGTTATGACTCATCTTGGAAGGCTTAAGGATTTGGCACTTCCCCAGGTTTACATGCTCTTGTAAAAACTGGAGCAGCATCAAAATCCAAGGGTGTTGCGTGGGAAAACCTACTGCAATGCCCATGGAGTACCTTCAGAGCGCATATTAAGGCAGTGCAGTGATCTGCAGTGCCTTGCCTTTACTCCATATCTACTAGGCCATTCCAATCCAAGCATAGTGGCTTTCCGTGGCCTCATTGATATGAATTTGAAATTAGAGCCACCAGAGTGTCACAAAAAGTGATGCTCCTGCGACGCAAGGGGCACGTAAATATGCCCTGGGAGTCTAAATATGAGGTAAGTGAGCAGATACATTCTAGAACAGTCGCAAAACTGAAGGGGATCAGAGATAGCCTGTGCTCGTGAAAAAAACACATTATGCGCAGAGACTGCCACAAACAGCCTGAGATTCTAAGGAGTGAGAAGGAGTCCAAAACTGCAGAACCATTACAGTGAACAACCACTAAGGAAGTCATAGGGCACAGTCTGTATAGGAGTGTAAGTGTGAAACAGAAGCAAGAGATTGTAGTAGAGAGACTGCGATGTCACAAAGATGAACAAGGATGGTCGGAGGCTAATGGGAGCAAAGGCAGATAAAGGCCTGCAGAGAAAGAGCAGAAATCAAAGAGGAATGAAGAGCACAAGGCTGCGAGTTAAGTGCATCATGCCAGAGAATGTTAAGAACCATCTCTTTGTGACTTTCATAACTGCTTTCCTCCCCCCACTTACTACTACTATAGTCACCAGGTGCACCTAATACACAGTAAAACTACAATTGTTAACTGGCAACAGGCTTACTAATACAGAATGTCTGCTATGTAATCGGTGACAGCATAAACTGTAAAGTTTCTTCACCAAATGGTACTTGATCTGTGCTATTTTGTCAGTGGTCCGGTAAATAGTGAAGCTTCTTTTCTATTTGTATGGCTTCTGGTCCAATAGTACATGATCTCTGCTGTCCAGTCAGTTGTTGAGTAAATAGAGAGGCTTATTTACTGTTTGCACGGCTGCCAGCCAAATAGTACATGATCTCTGCTATTTAGTCTGCAGCCGGGTAAATAGTAAAGCTTCTTTGCTGTTGCATGCCTGCCAGGCAAATTGTACAAGGCCTCTGCCATTAGTCGGTGGTTAAGTAAATGGTAGATTATTTTTGATATTTGCACAACTATTGGCTAGATTATACGTAATCTCTGCTATTTAGGCAGTAGCCAGATAAATAGTGATGTGTATTTGCTGTTTTCATGGCTGTGGGGAAATGGTAAAAACATTTCTGCTATTTATTCAGAGACCAGGAATATAGTGAATTTTCTTAGCTGTTTGTATGGTCAT
The DNA here is from genome assembly GCF_964263255.1 of Lissotriton vulgaris. Classification (NCBI taxonomy): domain Eukaryota; kingdom Metazoa; phylum Chordata; class Amphibia; order Caudata; family Salamandridae; genus Lissotriton; species Lissotriton vulgaris. The sequence goes on from NC_141685.1 coordinate 1,479,907,108, forward strand.
TATATAGTGCATGATTTCTTCTATTTTAGTCGGCAGCCAGGTAAATAATTAAGGGCCCCATGCATCAACCTAAAAACGGGTCGCAAACGGGCAGATTTGCAAATTCTGCCCCTTTGAAACCAAATGCAAAAATTGCTAAATTTGCAATTACCTAAATTGTGATTGTTTTTAAGAAATCACAAATTGCAATTCCTTAAATGCAATGCATTAACATTTTTTTTTAGCAATTTCGCTAATATGAAACACAAATTACCATTAAACTAAAGTTGATGGTAGTTTTCGATTTCTTTGAAAAATACACTAAAGTGCATTTTTCAAAGTCACATGTTACATACACATACCCTTGGGGCATGTATGTGTGCGACATCTGGTTAAATTGTAATTTCAGGGGTGCAACAGGGTATCCTTTTGGAACCCTTGCACACTTGAAATTGCATGCGTAATTTGCGCGTACTTATTGGGTACTCGCAAATTGCGCATGCGATTTCCATTTATTCCTATGGGCCTCAGGGCCCATAGGGATGAATGGGAATCAATTCCTTAATCACGACTCGCAATTTGTGAGTCGCAATTAAGGAATTTGTTGGAATCTCAAAATTGCATCCGATTCCTACATGCATAGAGAATAGCGATGATTTAATTGCGCCTTAATAATCGCAATTAAAGAATCGCTATTGTCTATGTTGATGCATGTGCCCCTAAGTCTCTTTGTTGTTTGCACAGTCATTGGCTGAAAAGTACATGATCACAGCTTTGTAGACAGCAGCCTGAATAGTATGTGCTTTCTACTATCTAGTTGGCGGGCGAGTAAATAATGAAGTTTTTGTGTTATTTGTACAACTGCCGTCCAAATAGTACATAATCTCTGCTACTAGTCAGCAGCAAGTTGAATAGTGAACTTTCTTTGCTACTTGCATGCCGCCAGCCAAATGGCACACAATCTCTCTATTTAGTCAGTGACTGGGTAGGTAATGAAATCTGCTACCTATTTACACCTCTGCCACTAAAATAGTGCATAATCTTTGCTATTTAGCAGGCAGCATTGTACATAGCAGCAGAAACTCACTATTAGGGTAAATAGCCACTAGCATTTAGAATACATTTTTGCCAGGTCGATAGATGAACTGTTTGAAAATTCCAGTGGATGTTGCAAGCAGCTTTACATTTTCCAAAAGAGAACTTTATGTACAAGGAGCCATGGCAGCTCTCTGAGTTTGGTACATATATGGTTGCATTTTTTCAGGCCAAAGAGACCTCTTGCAGCAGTGTTCTGAAAATGTTGAAGTGTATTCATGATATTTGCCTGAAGCCCATAATAATCAGAATTACAAAACAAAATTCTGAAAAACTCTCACATGAAAAAGGTAACTTTCGGCACACCAGCAATATGGGACAGCGATATCTCTGGCCGAATCAGAAGTCATACTGTCTTCCTAATTTCACCCCGTTTGTAGTGATAATTTAAATTCTGAGGTCTCACAGCTTTAGAATGGTTTGCTTTCAGGCAGTGCTACTCCAAGTAAGAGTTTTCTCATTCTCCATCATGTATGTATATATTATTCCAGATCCCAGACAAATCTAGCAGGTAGGTAGCAATAAAATGATGTTTGAAAGTTTATGAAAACCATATTTTGGATTATATGACATATTTGATGGGGTTCAAAAATGGATGAGGTTTGCCAATATAATGGTGCTAAACTATCATATTTCGCTTCCCAGTGTGTTGTGCAATAGAGTCCTGAGTGTACTCTCTCATTTCCCCATCACAATGTAGGGCTGAAACATCACAAGACAAAATAAATCTGCTACATGTTGCCAAGTATAGTTGAAAGTTTAAAACAAAACAGTTACTATAGCATTTCCCAGTGTCTGAAGGTTGTTTAAACAGTGGAAGAAAAAACAAAGAAAGAATGAAAATCAATTGGGTCTGTATGAAGTCTGACAGATTGCTCCAAGTGCAGGGAAGGGTAAAACAAGAAATACATAACTAATAGTGAATATATATTCATTAGGAATGCAGCACAAAGAAAACAAATGATACAATCGCCCTCATCAATGACCTGTCTTAATGGGCTTAGAGGCCACGCCCCTTCACCTTTTGGTCACTATGAACAATGTCTGTCAGGCTGAGCAAAGGTCAACCTGACAGACACTCTTAATTTTCAGGTTAGGCAGCCAGGAGTTAGATATGTGCTAAATGCACAAGCTCCAGGCTGCCTGTGCTGGACTTTGCTGGGCTGGAGAAGTTACAGCTCCTGTGGATGCAACATCTTAAAAAACAAGTTGATGGACAGAATGCAGAACAATATCATGCATTCACCCCAGTACAGAAATCTGGGCCTAAATCCATCGTTTTTTTGCTCTCCATGCCATTCCGGTTTGAACCCAGACATATGCATATCAGTCTAGACCCTGTGCCTCATGAGAAAAGTCTAACCCGAACTGCCAAGCCAGGTCCTCCCTGGACTGGCAACAAGCATCCTAGGACCAGTTTTGGGGATTCAGCCCTCTTCAGCCAGGATAGCTTGATTTCAGTGGCATGGAGAGCACGGGCCCAAGTCTGGGCATACCCATCCCACTCGGGGTGACAAATGCAGAAACAACAGTTGATGGACAGAATGCAGAACAATGTCATACATTCACCTCAGCACAGAGATCTGGGCCTAAATCCATTGTTTTCTTTGATTACCATGCCATTCCAGTTTGAACCCAGACATATGCAAATCAGTCTTCACCCTGTGCCTCATGGGAACAGTCCAGCCCGAACTGCCAAGCCAGGTCCTCCCTGGACTGTAAACAAGCATCCTAGGACCGGTTTCGGGGTTTCACCCCTCTTCAGGCAGGATAGCTTGATTCCAGTGGCATGGAGAGCACGGAATCCACATCTGGGCATAACCGCCCACTCGGGGTGACAAATGCAAAAACAACAGTTGATGGACAGAATGCAGAACAATGTCATACATTCACCCCAGTACAGAGATCTGGGTCTAAATCCATCGTTTTTTGCTCACCTTGCCATTCCAGTTTGAACCCAGCCATATTCAAATCAGTCTTGACCTTGTGGTCAAGACTGATTTGCATATGGCTGGGTCCAAACTGGGGAGGTGTGGTGAGCAAAAGAATTATGGAGCTAACCCAGATCCTTGTGACTGGGGGTGAATGTTTGCTTTGTCCAGCATTCCATCCATCAACTGTTTCTTTTGCATATGTCGCCCTAAGTGGGAAGGGTATGCCCAGACAAGGGTCCTGTGCTCACTACACCACTGGATTCAAGCTAGCCTGGCTGATGAAGGCTGATACCCTGAAACCGGTCCCAGGATGCTTGTTTCCGGTCCTTGGCAGTTCGGGCTGGACTGTTCCCACAAGGAACAGGGTCAAGACTGATTTGCATATGGCTGGGTCCAAACTGGGGTGGTGTGGTGAGCAAAAGAATGATGGATTCAACCCAGATCTTTGTGACTGGAGGTGAATGTTTGCATTGTCCAGCATTCCGTCCATCAATTGTTTCTTTTGATGTGACATCTTCAGCCAGGCAAAGTACCTCATGGGCCTCCCCCTCGTGATGTGAGGGAGCGGGAGCATCACGTATTGCTTTGGACATGGGTGCTTCAGTTCTAAGCCCTGAAGTTCCTAGGGCTGAGTGCTAATCACTGACACCTCATCACTCTGTGAAGAGTGAGGGACTGCTGCCTTCCCTCATTGAAGGCAGCAGTCCCAACCCTCCAGGGATCTCTGAGGCAGAGCTACACAGGTAAGTCTGCTTTTATGTTTAATGTTTGGTCCAGGCGTATAGGCATTAATATTAGGGAGTGTGTGTGTGCATGCATGTGTGAATGCATGAGAGTGTAGAACTGTGTATATCTGCGTGTGTGGCCCCCTCCCTGATTGAAGTATAGGCTGGCACTGGTCACTCTCCCATAGACAATATGAGTGCTGCTGTCTGAGTAGGAGTTTGGAAGACTTTAAAGATGAACCAGAACTGTGCGGTAAGAATAATTAGAGTGGTGGAGACTGAGAAAAAGGAGGGTCCCAAAACACTTTCTTTCATGCATTTACCTTAGGGAAAATTAGACAACAATAGAGAAAAAACTGCTGGACAGAACTACAACAACTTTGGCAGAAAACTTAATATTTAGGCAGAAAAGTATGCTTTTTTTAGATATTGTGTAATTCTGTTCAGCCGTTTTTGAAAAAACAAGATTGCATTTTTGTGGATGTGCCAAGGGACCAGCAGATCAAAGATAAGATCTGACTGGCTGCCGTCAACATTAACAGAGATGTTGGGTGACCATTATAGGACTTGGGAACTGAGTTACTGTGTCCTTAAAAAATGAAAAAAACATTTGGGGGCATTGTAGGCATACCCTGACCACCTAGGCCTTGTGAAGCTTAGGGCCAACCAAAATAAAAAAATTTTTTTTATTAATTTCATGGTCTCACAGGAGTACCATGGGCCCATGACAAGATGTTTTAAAAAAGGATGGCCATCCTTTTTTCATTAAAATGCCCCCGGTGTGGGCCCAGGAGTCAGTGCATTATGTTTTATAAAAAAAAAAAACTGGGGAAAGGGCATTAACAACACTCCTTCCCCAGCCCAGCAATCACTCGCACACTCATCCCCTGTGGCCTGACTCAAGTCTATTTTTAATTCGTTTTTGAATACTTTGAGGAGGGAGGTGTGTATGATGCTCCACCCACTGCCAAGATTTGGTTCAAGGCGCCCTATCCCATGGGGCCCCCTGTAAGTATAATGTCCCATGGACCCAGTCCTCAAGACAGGAAAGAGACATCCGAGGATAGGTGCAGGCTGGGGTCCCGGCGGGACTGAGGGCCTTGAGCACCCACAAATCTCTGTCTTGTTGGGTGCCCCTGGGAGGATAGGCACACCCACACAAATAAATATATATAAAAGTTTTGTCCAGCTGCTGCATCAGAATCATGGGTACTGGCTGGGCTGCCGGCGGATTACAATATTTTAAAACAACACATGCTATGTATGTTCAATGAGAATAAACCTGAGCTACTTATATTATTAGTGTTATGCACATCAGACAAGGCTTCATTAGTGGCTACGCTATGCAAGATTACCAACCGTGATCACCTCAGTGAAGGATTTCCAGCAGTAATGTACAAAATGCTTTGTCAAATTGGAATGTCTCTATAAGGGTAATAAATACTAGCCTCAGATGGAGGGCATGAGTTTAATGGGTTCTGAAAATGCCCACATTTTCTTCCTGAATACGCACTTTTCATTTTTGGTATACACCTGTTAACCTATCCAAGCAAAGGATCCTAATTTAGTAGGCTGGGCTTCAAATAGGTGAGCTACTCACAGGTAGCTAGAGAGCTGCAAATAGCTCACCAGCTACTTGTTGGAGAACTCTGCTTTAACATTTATCTTTTTCAGTGACTATGTATATATATATGAATGTATATATAGCTATATCTACACATCTATAGATCTCTCTTTATATATACACCTATATATCTATCTTTGGCATCAGATAAAGATTTTGACATGCTCTATTTTTGTGAAAACAATTTTTTTCCATAGAGATGAAAAATCGATTTCAGTTAGTTCTGGGGCTCTCATTCATCGCTATAAACACATTAACCCCTTCCCTGCTCATGACGAGCTCAGGTCGTCATGCAGTACACTGGTCGTGTGCTTATGACGAGCTAAGCTCATCATGAACAATGAGAAATAAGGATGACCAGCACAGGAGAAAAATCTCCCTAGCAGCCAAGGTGTTAAGAGAGGAATTCTGTGCACTAGCTTGAATATACAACAAGCCGAACACTTAAAATCTAGTTGATTGAGCACATTAAATTTCTCCAAGCACGCCAGAGGACTACTCTTTGGGTGAACAAGTGTGGGCTCTTCCATGTGACAAGAAAGAATCAGCAAAACTACTCCGAATAGGTAGGAAACGTCTCTAAGGAGAAGACATTAAAAAAATATGGCACTAGAGAAAGAGAGAAAAAATGCCCCAAAAAGACACACTTATGGCTTGACTTAGAGACCCATAACAGGACGTCTGTTAAAAAATTACAGAAGTCAAATTCACCCACCTTTACATTTCCTCTCTACATTTTAAATTTGAGGGAAGTTTTTTTTCACAATGGCAAAGCCATCACATGCTGCTCCATGGAGAAGCTAATTTTGGTGGCATGACCATGCAATAAATGACATCAGCCTGGTGACCCAATTCAGAGGAGCAGTAAACCTATCATTACCAGTGGCTCCATTTCTGTACAAAACACGAAAGTCTGTTAAAAAAATGAGGCAGTGTTTAAAGGTGGATTCTAAACATGTAGGCTTATTACAAGAGCAGCATCATTAAGCAACCTCACAGGTACAGCTCCAGATATCAACCATCAGACATGGAATCTTGGTGAAGGTAAAAGGATGAAAGATGGTGGGGAAATAAGGTGCACAGAAAATGAACTAAACCATTGATGAACAAGAATAATTTATTACAGCACAGCTCTTCCTGTAGGGACACAATATTCTCAAAGATACACAGTGACAGAATGGGAAAACATAACACAAAGATCACTTAATAAAGTCCTTGTGGCAGTATTGAGATTATGATATTCTTCTAGACTTCAACTCAATTTTCCCAAAGTCAGATTTCACTGGCTTCTCCCCGGAGCCAGGTTTCTAGAGGACATTTCATTTGCTTGAATTTTAAAACAATATTTTTAATGTTCCTGTTCTAGATGACACATTAACAAAGGTACTTCTGAGACTGAAAGAGGCAGACCTAATTTTGAACTGAAGCAAATGCCCGGATGGAGTTGGACTAGTGACATGACAAACAATATTCAGAGCTCATGTTAAGCCTAAAAATAATTTCGTTGAAGTGGTCAAGAAAACACCTTTTCACAAGTACAAGGATGAGCTTTAATACTTTTTAGGACTTGTAGAATGTCATTCAAAAGTAGTAATGTGGAGCAGGAACAAATATGACCATTATAATAACTTGAAGCAACCTCTGGCCATGACTACTTTGTTGTGTTTCCAAGATGTAGACTCCCAGGTTGCCAGTAGGTAGTTATAGTTAGGACCTAGTTTCCATAGAAAAAGAGTTTATTCTTTTCCCAATAACTTTGACGCCGGTTGAAGAATCTTCATGTAATTTTCAAAACTAGCGGCCCGCTCCGGTCAGCTCCTGTCTTGAAAGTTTCGGGGTGATTCCCCAAGCGGGGGCCGAGAATAAAGGGGGTCCCAAAACGTGTTTTCTCCCTGCTAATTTCCATAGGAAACTTTAGACACAGCTACACCAAATTTGGCAAAAAGGTAGCGCTTGGATAAGAAAGCAACCTTTTGTTTTAAATGGTGTAAATCCGTTCAGTAGTTCCTGAGATATTAAAAAAATAGAGGTGGGAAAATCAATTTCTCATAGGAAACTTTAGCCAAGGCTACAGCCGGAACTGCTGACCGGAATTACACCAGATTTGGCAAATAGTTAATCCTTGAAAAGCGTCCTTTTTTAAATGGTGCCCTGTGGCGCGTTTTAAGTTGTGGAATTAATTCCCCTTCAATCCTGAGGGTCCCTGGGGGCCAACTAGCCCACCAGGTACCTCCATTAAGCACCACAGGGCTGCATTGCAGAGAGGAGGTCCGAGGCCATGCCCCTTTTTACACCTCAGTGCAACGCAGCTCTGTGAGGCTTATAGGAGATACCATGGCCTTTATAATCCATTAGTTTTTCTATGCTCCAATGCTTCCACTCTCTTAATGGGTTCTCTCATAATCTGCCATAAAAATCTGTGTTATTTAATTGCCTTAATGCCTCTTTCACATATTGGGCCTTTTTTAAAGTCACTACATTTCCACCTTCATCAGATTGTTTTATTTCGATAGTTATCTTTTCTTGCAGTTTTTAGGGACAATGTTTCTCACTTAGTTCTTTTCAACTTGTCCATATCTTCTATAACAATCTTGTGAACAATTTCAATTTTGCTGCTGTTAGATCTGGGGGTCCCTAATTGGCAGAGGTGAGTACCTTAGACCAAGTAGGGACCCTTGCTTCTAGTCAGGGTGAAGGAATACACACAGTAGATAACCTCCGCTCTCCCTCTAGGTAGCTTGGCGCGAGCAGGCAGGCTTATCCCCAAGGCAATGTTTATAATAATTGCACTCAACACAACAATAATCCCCAATCCACCACAAACTGAGACCACACAGGTAAGTATATTTTATAAAAATATATAACTTTATCTGGTTGCAGGCAGTAAAAAGCAGTAATACACGATAATCACTTCTTCAGGTAAAGGTTGCACTTAATTCTTAATGGTTGTACTTATTAGGAATTTCTTATTAAAAGAAAATAGTCTCTAGTCTCTTTAATCAGTAGCTAAAAATAATGCCACTGATTTATCTTCAATTGGCTCTCAAAACGAGCAAATTACGCAATGCCAGAATTATTATCATCCCGCAAAGCAATGGGCCTCAAGAGCTGGAAGCGCGCCTCACCTAGAGGTTTTGGGGACTCTTTGATGCTAGTTGGCGTATCCTCGTGCCTCAGGAGCACCGCGCCAATCAGAGCTCACTTGCTCTTGGCCCCGGCCGGTCTCAGCAGCCTCTCCGCCCGCTCTCAGTCCTTCGGGAGCGGCGGGGAGTAGAGACGGCAGGCCGGGGGCTGGTACACTTCAGGGATTCCCTCAGCGAGGTCGGGTCATTTTTCCCCGGTCCCGGCGGTGATCAGACGGCACTGGCAGAGGTCCCGATGATGGGGACCAATCCTGTTGCGGCGTTTGGGGCGAGCCTCCAGCAGCACCCGGGAGTCAGCCAATGGCAGTGCGGCTCCCGGGACAGGCCAGCAATGACGCTCCGCTCTTTCAGCCAATCACGGCACAATAACACGGATGACGCTGCGCCGCACGGGCCTATCCCGTCGCGGCATTGGTGAGGGGGCTCGGCTCCTCCAACCAATGGGAGCGCGGCGGCTTCATTCTTCGGCCCCGCAGCTCCAATCAGGACGGCACTTTGGTAAGAGGTTTTCTGGCCCCGGGCAGCGGCAGTGAGCAGGCGACAGATGATTTTCGAGGGCGCGGGTCACGGAAAGACCACCCTCTTGGCCTCACAACCGCTCTTGAGTAGATTCCACGAGGGGAGGCACCACAGACCTCCGACCCTCGCCGGGAATGTGCCGATGAGCACACCGATCCCTTCTTACACTCAGCAGTTGAGCACCACACGCTCCAGGTCCAAAACAGCACAATCTTGCAGCAATTCTTGGCAAAGCTTTAGGAACCTTTAACCCTGGGTTCCCAACAGGAGGCCAGCTCTTCTCAGGCCCTTGGAGATTCAGTGGAGACACAGCACACAGCAAAGTCTCTGCAGTTTCAAGCAGGCAGGCTCAAAGCACACAGCAAAGTCCCTTTCTTCTCCTCTCCTTCAGTTGGATAGCAGGATAGGTCAGCCCTTAACGCACACAGCAAGGCAATCTTCCATCAGTTCCTTCAGCAGTCCTTCTTCTGGCAGAGGTTCCTCTTGATTGTAGAATTTGGTTTTCTGTTGTCAGGGGTCCTTCTCTTATACCCCAAAAAGTCTTTGAAGTCCTTTGAAGTCTTTTGAAGTCTTTGTGCAAAGGGGGCCCTGAGCCCGGTCCAAACCAATTCTGGGTGTTGCGGGGGCTCTGGGGGTTTCCTGGCTTCCTTCTTCCTCTCAGTATCAGGGACAGAGGTGACAGTCGCCCAGCAGGAGGTGGAGCCAGCTTGGTGGTCAGGCAGGCACAGCCCTTCACTATCAGATGCTATCTCCTCCCACTTCCCTGGCAGCAGATGCTGCCTTTCATCCACGGACTGGCTCAGATAACCCCCTGGGGGCTCTGCAGACCCTGTCATCCTCAACCCAGACAGTCAATCCACAAACAGTCCCAGGCACACAGAAAGGTTAGACAAGAGAACAGCCACTTTCTAAAAGTACTATTCTCAAACACAGAATTTAAAAACCACCTTTCCTAAAAGATGTGTTATTAAATTCTGAGTTCAGGGATATCACTCACTTATGTCCCATCTTGTTCCTATGGGAAGATAGGCTGGTATCCATTGGGACCAGCTTCCCCCATGTTAATCTATGGAGCAAGATAGCCTTACAGCAGTGAGCACACAAAATGGCTGCTGCTCACTACCAGAGCATGTTACCTGCACTAGTACATGCTCTACCTTACCCATGCACTGCACCCTGGCCAGGGGGGTACCTTGAGCCTTCCATAGGGGTGACTGATGTGCACAGACAGGGAAGGGTTAGGCCCAGCCAGTGGGGACACTGGCCAGGCGGACATGGCAGTCCACTGACTGCACACAGGCCCTGCGCTGGCAGGCCTGAGACACCATTTTAGGGCTACTTATGTGGGTGGCGCAATCTGCGCTGCAGGCCCACTAGTAGCAGCTGTCATCACCAGCCCTGGCACACTCAGTGCACTTTACTAGGGACTTCATGGTGATACAAATATGCCAATCAGGTATACCAAATCAATATGACAATTTACAGAGGGAGCACTTACACTCTGACACTGATCAGCAGTGGCAGAGTGTCCAAAGCATCTAAACCAGCAAAAACGAAATCCAGCACAGCATCAAAAATACATGAGTCAGAGGCAAAAAGATGGGGGAAAAACCACGCCAAGGGTGTCAGGTCTAACACGTGTCCCCTCCAGCTGAAAGTGGGGAGAACTACCCAACCTCTTGGGAGTCCTCATCACTAAGGCGGAAGAATCTGGACAGACCATCAGCATTGGCGTGTTCTGTACCAGGGCGGTGCTCCACCGTAAAGTCCATCCCCTGTAGGGAAATGGACCACCTCAACAGTTTTGGATTCTCACCCCTCATCTGCATTAACCATCTGAGGGGCCTGTGGTCGGTCTGAACACGGAAGTGAGTCCCAAACAGGTAGGGCCTCAGCTTCTTCAGAGCCCAGACCACAGCGAAGCTTCCCTTTCGATTGCACTCCATCTCTGTCCCCTGGGGAGTAGCCTCCTACTAATGAAAGCCACTGGTTGGTCTCCACCCTCATCATTGACCTGTGAGAGTACTGCTCCCACGCCTTGCTCTGAAGCGTCAGTTTGCACAATGAACTCACTTGCAAAGTCAGGTGCCTTAAGCACCGGTGCTGTGCCCATGGCAGTTTTGAGGGTGTCAAAAGCAGTTTGACAGGCCTCGGTCCAATTCACTTTCCTGGGCTGATTTCTAGATGTCAGCTCTGTCAAAGGGGCTACAATGGTGCCATAACCTTTGAAAAACCGTCTGTAATACCCGGTGAGACCTAAAAAGGCTCTCACCTCAGTCTGGGTCTTGGGGGGTTCCCAAGCCAGAATGGTATCAATCTTCGCCTGTAGGGGCGCCACCTGGCCGCTCCCCACCTGGTGTCCCAAGTACACCACTGATCCCTGCCCTATCTGGCACTTACTGGCCTTGATAGTGAGGCCTGCCTTCTGCAGAGCCTTCAACACTGCGCAGGGGTGGGGCAAGTGTTCCTCCCAAGTGGAGCTGAACACAGCAATGTCATCCAGGTATGCTGCGCTGAATTACTCCAGCCCTGCTAATACCTGGTTGACCAGTCTCTGGAATGTTGCAGGGGCATTTTTCAACCCAAAGGGCATGACACGAAACTGGAAGTGCCCCTCTGGCGTTGACAATGCTGATCTTTCCTTGGCCCCCTCAGTTAAGGCAATCTGCCAGTAACCTGAAGTCAAATCAAAGGTGCTCAGGTACTGGGCAGCTCCCAACCGATCCACCAGCTCATCAGCTCTGGGGATGGGGTGCGCGTCAGTCTTGGTGACCGCATTGAGCCCACGGTAGTCCACGCAGAAACGAAGTTCTGGGGGGCCACCAGGTGTAGCAGCTTTCTTAGGCACTAAGACCACTGGGCTATCCCAGGGGCTGCTGGAGGGCTCAATTACCCCTAGCGCTAACATCTTAGAAACCTCTTCTTTGATGCTAGCTCTGACCTTGTCAGCCACTCTGTAAAACTTCTGTTTCACAGGCAGGATTCTCCAGTGTCCACATCGTGGACGCACCAGTTGGTGACACCTGGGGTCAGGGAGAATAGGGGGGTGAACTGACCCAAGACTTGGCGACAGTCCTGCTGCTGCTCTGGGGTCAGGGTGGGTGAGAGTATCACACCATCCACTGACCCATCTTGCTCCTTGTTTGCCAGTAGGTCAGGGAGAGGATCACTATCCTCCTCCCCTCCAGCATCTGTAGCCATGAGCATAGTCACTTCTGACCTCTCAAAGTGGGGTTTGAGGCGGTTTACATGCAACACTCTCAGGGGCTGCCTGGGAGTCTTCAGGTTAACCAAGTAGGTAACCTCGCTCTTGCGCTCCACCACCTCATATGGCCCAGACCACTTGTCACGGAGCGCACAAGGCTCCACCGGCTCCATCACCCACACTTTCTGACCAGGTTGGAACTCCACGAGAGAGGTGCTCTGATCATACCATCTCTTCATTTCCTCCTGGCTAGCCTCCAGGTTCTCTTGAGCGAGCTTCCTGAAGCGCTTGGTCTGGTTGCGGATGGCCAGCACATAGCTGAACACATCATGAGGGGTTTTCCCACGGGATTTCTCCCACCCCTCCTTCACCAGAGTGAGAGGCCCTCTGACAGGGTGGCCATACAGCAACTTAAAGGGGCTGAACCCTAAGGATTTCTGAGGCACCTCCCTGTATGCAAATAACAGGCATGGTAACAAGACGTCCCACTTCAGCCTCATGGGCTCCTCTAGGCCCATAATCATGCCCTTCAAGGTGCGGTTGAATCTTTCAACCAACCCATTTCCTTGAGGATGGTAAGGAGTGGTGAACTTATATGTCACTCCACACACCTCCCACAGAGACTTCATGTACCTAGAGATGAAGTTTGTACCCCTGTCAGAAACCACCTCTCTGGGGAACCCCACACGGGAAAAAATCCCCATTAAGGCACGGCCCACCACAGGGGCTGTGACTGTCCTGAGAGGGACTGCTTCCGGGTACCGGGTGGCATGGTCCACCAAGACCAGGATAAACCTGTTGCCTAAGGCTGTCTTGGGGTCCAGGGGCCCCACGATGTCAAAGCCCACCCTCTCAAAAGGGGTGCTCACCACAGGAAAGGGTTGGAGGGGTGCCACGCACTTCCCTCCGCTCTTGCCACTGGCCTGACAAGTTTGGCAAGACTTACAAAAGGCAGCGACGTGCTTCTTCATCTGGGGTCAGTAGAAGTGGGTGACAAGCCTGTAATAGGTCTTGTCTTGCCCCAGATGTCCTGCGAGAGGCACGCCATGAGCCAGACCCAGTAGGAAGTTCCTGAAGCGCTCGGGTACCACCAGCACACGGGCTGCACCGGGCTCAGCGAACTTAGGCTCACTATAAAGCAAGTCATCCTCCCAGTAGATCAAATGTTCCTTGGACCCCAGGCCTGCTGCCGCACACCAATGAGGGAAGGGCACTCCTTTTGAGCTTGGCAGAATTCCTCCCTGGAGGGACCACCATCTTGCTGCCACTGGGACAGCTCAGGCAATTCCCCTAGTTCGGCCACCTGTTCCCCTGTAGGTTCCAGGGCATCCCCCTCAGGTTCTGCTTCCTCCTGGACTGTGGGAACAGTGGGGGCTGGTTTCCCGCGCCCTCTACCCCTTCCTCTCTTGACAGGTCCCTGGGCCATTGTTCCAGGCTCCAGTTCTGCTAATCCACCCTTACTGGCTGCCATTGCACGCGTGGTCACACAGATCCACGCAGGCAAGCCCAACATTTCCAAGTGAGTCCTGTGCTCTACATCTTTCCATGGAGAGCTCTCCAGGTCATTACCTAATAGACAATCTACAGGCAAGGCATCACTTACAACAACTTCCAATATACCGGAGACTCCTCCCCACTCAAATGGAACACGTGCCAACTTGCAGAGGCGCACTGAACTGTCAGCTGCCACCACAGGACGGAGTACCTTGGGAATGATCTGCTCTTCAGACACCCATTGACACCTGACAGATGTCACACTGGCCCCTGTGTCTCTCAGATCTTCTATCTCCTTTCCATTGATGGTCACCTTCTGCCCATATTTTTTAGTGTTTAATGGCAGCAAGGTTTCCTGGGCCATCTCTTGGTCTCCTAACATCACTGCTAACCCCTCCTCCCCACTAGAAATCAAATCCCCTCCCAAAGCTACACTAGCTAATGCCGGAGTTGGAGCACCAGTGGGTGCTGGAGGTTTCTTTGGACATTTGGGGTCAATGTGCCCCACCTCCCCACATGTAAAGCAAGTAGGCGGGGGCCTGTTGTCCTGTTTGCCCTTATGGGGCCGGGACTTCTTAGACTTGGGGGGTTGAGACACTTTCTCCTGGGAACTATTTTGGGGCCCTTTAGAAGACTCCTTTTGATTACCCGTGTCCCCCCCACTCTTCTGCTGGGGACCCTGTCCACCTTTGGCTGGGGTACTTACCACCCCCTTGTGGACCCTGGTGCTACTCCAGCGGTCCGCCTCTTTAGCAAGCTCACCGGTATCAGTTAACTTGCTATGTAAAAGATGCTGGCGCAGCTCTGGAACACATAAACTACTTAAATGCTCCCAACTAATCAAGTGACACAACCCCACATACTCAGTAACTTTGCTGCCCTTTATCCAACCTTCCAGTGCACGCGTGTACATACTCACACACTCTACCCAAGTACTTGAATCAAGCTTCTTGAAGTTCCTAAACTTCTGGCGGTGCTGTTCTGAAGTGAGCCCATACCTGAGGCACAAAGCCTCCTTCATAGCGGGGTAGGATAAAGTACCTGCTGCTTCTAAGGGTGCCAAGACATCCCTCCTAGAGGCCTCAAAGTGCTTCCATAAACCTGCCCCCCAACTCTTCTCAGGCACTTCATTCATCTTTAGGGCAAGTTCATACGATCTAAACCACGCATAAATATCCTCACCCCTCTGATAATTCTGTACCAGATCCTTTGGTATGTATACCTTACCCGCCTGTACTGGTTGTGCGCTGCCACCATTAGGACTGGACCCCACCTGTCTTTCTTTAAGGTCCAGCTCCCTCATGCTCACCTCATGAGCCAATTGGAGTTTCTTCTCCTCCAAAGCGAGAGCATTTCTTCTCTCCTCCGCCGCCTTCTCAGTTTCAAGGCGCAGTCTCCTCTCTTCTGCTTGGGCTCTGAGTTTAAAAAGCTCAATCTCATGAGCCCTAGCTCTCTGGTTATCCTCCAGCTCCTCTGGAGAAGTGATCCTACTGGAGTGGTTGCTGCCAACCCTAGACGCTGGCCTCCTCACTGGCAAATCACTGGATACAAAAGCATTCTCCTGTGTGCCTCCCTCTCCAGTAACAACTTCTGGATCACCATGTTGGGCCTCCCACCAGGCCCTCAGAGCTTTCTGTAGCTCTTCCTTGTTTGCGCTGCCCTTCACTGGGCATCCAAGCTGTTTGCAGAATTGCTTCAGGTGGTCCTTTTTGTAGTTGAACAACTCCTGAATTTCGAATTCCAATTCCAATTCTACTCTCACGCTTGCCGCTTTCTGAGACATGATGCTTCCTAACCTTTTCAACAAAAAGGTTTCACCAAAAAGAAAAAAATCTTGCGCAACCTGTGCTGCTAAACTAGACTAGTGATGTACAAGATGTACAAGAAATCACTGCAGGTCAAGTGCAATTATTAGTTCAAAATCCGCACCGCTGTCCAACAATGTTAGATCTGGGGGTCTCTAATTGGCAGAGGTGAGTACCTTAGACCAAGTAGGGACCCTTGCTTCTAGTCAGGGTGAAGGAATACACACAGTAGATAACCTCCGCTCTCCCTCTAGGTAGCTTGGCGCGAGCAGACAGGCTTATCCCCAAGGCAATGTGTATAATAATTGCACTCAACACAACAATAATCCCCAATCCACCACAAACTGAGACCACACAGGTAAGTATATTTTATAAAAATATATAACTTTATCTGGTTGCAGGCAGTAAAAAGCAGTAATACACGATAATCACTTCTTCAGGTAAAGGTTGCACTTAATTCTTAATGGTTGCACTTATTAGGAAGTTCTCATTAAAAGAAAATAGTCTCTAGTCTAGTCTCTTTAATCAGTAGCTAAAAATAATGCCACTGATTTATCTTCAATTGGCTCTCAAAACGAGCAAATTACGCAATGCCAGAATTATTATCATCCCGCAAAGCAATGGGCCTCAAGCGCTGGAAGCGCGCCTCACCTAGAGGTGTTGGGGACTCTTTGATGCTAGTTGGCGTATCCTCGCGCCTCAGGCGCACCGCGCCGATCAGAGCTCACTCGCTCTCGGCCCCGGCCAGTCTCAGCAGCCTCTCCGCCCGCTCTCAGTCCTTCGGGAGCGGCGGGGAGTAGAGACGGCAGGCCGGGGGCTGGTACACTTCAGGGATTCCCTCGGCGAGGTCGGGTCAGTCTTCCCCGGTCCCGGCGGTGATCAGACGGCACTGGCAGAGGTCCCGATGACGGGGACCAATCCTGTTGCGGCGTTTGGGGCGAGCCTCCAGCAGCACCCGGGAGCCAGCCAATGGCAGTGCGGCTCCCGGGACAGGCCAGCAATGACGCTCCGCTCTTTCAGCCAATCACGGCACAATAACACGGATGACGCTGCGCCGCACGGGCCTATCCCGTCGCGGCGTTGGTGAGGGGGCTCGGCTCCTCCAACCAATGGGAGCGCGGCGGCTTCGTTCTTCGGCCCCGCAGCTCCGATCAGGACGGCACTTTGGAGAGAGGTTTTCTGGCCCCGGGCAGCGGCGTTGATCAGGCGGCAGATGATTTTCGAGGGCGTGGGTCACGGAAAGACCGCCCTCTTGGCCTCACAACCGCTCTTGAGTAGATTCCACGAGGGGAGGCACCACAGACCTCCGACCCTCGCCGGGAATGTGCCGATGAGCACACCGATCCCTTCTTACACTCAGCAGTTGAGCACCACACGCTCCAGGTCCAAAACAGCACGATCTTGCAGCAATTCTTGGCAAAGCTTTAGGAATCTTTAACCCTGGGTTCCCAACAGGAGGCCAGCTCTTCTCAGGCCCTTGGAGATTCAGTGGAGACACAGCACACAGCAAAGTCTCTGCAGTTTCAAGCAGGCAGGGTCACAGCACACAGCAAAGTCCCTTTCTTCTCCTCTACTTCAGTTGGATAGCAGGATAGGTCAGCCCTTAAAGCACACAGCAAGGCAATCTTCCATCAGTTCCTTCAGCAGTCCTTCTTCTGGCAGAGGTTCCTCTTGATTGTAGAATCTGATTTTCTGTTGTCAGGGGTCCTTCTCTTATACCCCAAAAAGTCTTTGAAGTCCTTTGAAGTCTTTTGAAGTCTTTGTGCAAAGGGGGCCCTGAGCCCGGTCCAAACCAGTTCTGGGTGTTGCGTGGGCTCTGGGGGTTTCCTGGCTTCCTTCTTCCTCTCAGTATCAGGGACAGAGGTGACAGTCGCCCAGCAGGAGGTGGAGCCAGCTTGGTGGTCAGGCAGGCACAGCCGTTCACTATCAGATGCTATCTCCTCCCACTTCCCTGGCAGCAGATGCTGCCTTTCATCCACGGGCTGGCTCAGATAACCCCCTGGGGGCTCTGCCGACCCTGTCATCCTCAACCCAGACAGTCAATCCACAAACAGTCCCAGGCACACAGAAAGGTTAGACAAGAGAACAGCCACTTTCTAAAAGTACTATTCTCAAACACACAATTTAAAAACCACCTTTCCTAAAAGATGTGTTATTAAATTCTGAGTTCCGGGATATCACTCACTTATGTCCCATCTTGTTCCTATGGGAAGATAGGCTGGTATCCATTGGGACCAGCCTCCCCCATGTTAATCTATGGAGCAAGATAGCCTTACAGCAGTGAGCACACAAAATGGCTGCTGCTCACTACCAGAGCATGTTACCTGCACTAGTACATGCTCTACCTTACCCATGCACTGCACCCTGCCCAGGGGGGTACCTTGAGCCTTCCATAGGGGTGACTGATGTGCACAGACAGGGAAGGGTTAGGCCCAGCCAGTGGGGACACTGGCCAGGCGGACATGGCAGTCCACTGACTGCACACAGGCCCTGCGCTGGCAGGCCTGAGACACCATTTTAGGGCTACTTATGTGGGTGGCGCAATCTGCGCTGCAGGCCCACTAGTAGCATCTGTCATCACCAGCCCTGGCACACTCAGTGCACTTTACTAGGGACTTCATGGTGATACAAATATGCCAATCAGGTATACCCAATCAATATGACAATTTACAGAGGGAGCACTTGCACTCTGACACTGATCAGCAGTGGCAGAGTGCCCAAAGCAT
Source organism: Lissotriton vulgaris (assembly GCF_964263255.1). NCBI lineage: Eukaryota > Metazoa > Chordata > Amphibia > Caudata > Salamandridae > Lissotriton > Lissotriton vulgaris. The sequence continues at coordinate 1,479,925,357 of NC_141685.1, forward strand.
CTAAACCAGCAAAAACGAAATCCAGTACAGCATCAAAAATACATGAGTCAGAGGCAAAAAGATGGGGGAAAAACCACGCCAAGGGTGTCAGGTCTAACAGCTGCCTATTGGGAAGTTGGTATACAACTTAGATTTAGACTTCATTTGGCACAACCCTGCTCCCGGCCTATCTATTCCTGCTTCCCTTAATAGTGATACTGGTTCAATTGTTACCTCAAGCATGCTCTCATGTGTTAATTCATTAGGGTGCACAATAGTTAGTTGTCATCAATATCAAACTATTTTGTGGTTTTTTCATGCTTTCCCTTTCAGCAGGGCTTTGTCTGTCTATCTATCTATCTATCTATCTATCTATCTATCTATCTATCTATCTATCTATCTATCTATCTATCTATCTATCTATCTATCTAGTACCTATCTATCTATCTACCTATCTACCTATCAAGTCAAGTCAATAGTCTTATTTTGCATTGTTTCCAAAGCATATAAAGTACATGTTAAAAAAGTCTCTAATAAAAATACCAGATGGGTAACAATAAAAATCCATCAATAAGAATCAATAACATATACAAATAACACATACATGGATACATAAATTGTGTTGTGCATGTGAATGTGAAGACCCCACCACTTTAAAGTGCATAGTTGCTTTGATCTTAATCTTCACAGTAAAATAAAGTTCATTGTGCCCTCAGAACTTAGTTTTAATCTTTCCCTTTTTACAACGCTAATCCAACCTGGCAAACCTAGCCAATAATGTTGGTATTATCATCAAATATACATAGATATCATATCAAAAACAAAATTAAAATAAATTTAAAAAATAGATTTAAAAATGTGTACTTAAAATGGCAAACCCACATTATGACATCAGTCCTAATGTCCAGCATTTCCCTTTTCTCCTCCACTATCCCATTCTGTCAAGACCTTCCTATTAGTCCACGAGGACCATAGAAACTCTGCCGTATTATAACAGATAAGAGGATTAGATAGTTGTTTAATACAATAGAGTGCAGTGCGGCATTGTTTAAAGTTGAATTTTCGCAAAAGGGGGAGAATGCACCTCTTTCTACATGGGGTTTAAAATCCACAGAAAAATGGTATATGCAAATCAGACTGTACAGACCTTTTATCACAAGGGCATTCTGGAAGATCGTTTATTGAAAAAGTATTCTTTGGAAAGCCCATCTTTAGCTGAATAAAATTCATATGGAATCTGCCTGAAATAAAATGATGTTGGGGGTTTGTCACAATATCAAATATGACTCTTTCACCCACGTGGAAAGGGAGCATGTAAGATATAGCTTCACTGAGCTTTTATCTATCTATTCATCTATGTGTGTATATATATATAACAGTAGAAGCATACCCTAGGACATTCTATTTTTAAGCATTTAAGCTTAGTATTGCACTAGATGCCCACTCTGAATAACTGAACAACTGTCAGGATGAATTGTTATTATAGCTATTATACACAAAGAAGGGGTAAGGGCTCATAACTCTACTACCCCAGACCCCCACATGAATTCAAATGTATACACAAGAGGGGTGTAGAGTACACAAAATAAAAGCCACAAGACAAACGCAGAAAAATCCATCAATTGGAAAAAACTGCCCTCACTCACATACCGAAGTATGTGACATGCTTCATCATTGGGCCTGCTTACAATACGCCCTGGTGTAGCCACACTCAGGGCGGAGCATAAGGGAGGGGAAAAAATAATAAATTCCACACAACACTACAGGTAACCAAAAGACACAAACGACACGTAACATGTAATGTGATGAAACCTGTGCCAATCACCCTGTGATTGAAATAATAGTGCGACAAAGGTGCAGTTAATAGGAAGTGCTAAAACTGATTCAGGGTGCCAACTGAAAGGATTACTTTATTAGACTTAACTTGGTACCCTTATCAGGATTAAAAAGAGGAGAAATAGGATGAGAAATGTCTTGCTAGAGAATGAAGAATCTCTCAAGACTTCCCTCCAAACACTGCTGTGGTCAACATGTTTCGACCGATTTAATCGTGCCAAAAATGGTCACCCCGGTCTTCGTCAGGACTGTCGCCTATTATTTCACTAGTGGCCCTACCGTAATCCGGTTTCGTGGGCTCCCCAGATATGAGCCGGTCAATCTAGATCCATGCCCTTCTCGTTGCGTGTTGAGGCTTGTCCCAGAATACGGGAACACATTTACTGAGGGAAAAAAAGAATTGTCGTGATGTGATCTTAACCCACAAACACCCTCTCCTTCCCCCAATTTTCTCTGTCTGCCATCTCATTCTGTGCCATGGTCTCTGTGATCACATTCCTTCTACTTGACTTATGACCCAGGGCCATCGGCAAGACTCTACTTGATGGCCCGAATCCGTACACTAGTATACTGTAGATCGTCAGTGTACAGAACATTAGGACTGACTTTACAACATCACCATCTACACAAACAAATCCCCGTAATATCCCACTTGTGAACTCTGATCAGTTGTCTTAAAAGATTCCACATGAGCGCATAAATAAAGTTGTTTGTTATATTACTCACCGAGTCCATGTAATTTATGAACTCGAACTGGTGCCCGGCGGGAGGGTCCCCCGAGAACACAACCTATATGCACATGGCGAAGGGGAGGGAAAAAAAAAAGAGAAAACAGGAGTGTTACCTATACGTCTCCCTCTCCCCTATATCAAATTAGCTGACAGGTGAAATATCGATCACATCGCCTGCCCATTCTGTACGTGGGGAATGCGACCTTTCAATTCAGTCTCTACCCCCTAAAAGTGAATCACCCGCGCCTTACTGTTCCGTGGGAGGCGTCCTTCCTCTAGCCCCGCTTTCCGTAATACCGTGCAGTTGAAGTGTCTGGAGTTAGTGCAGGTTTAAAGGAAAAGGAAGGCGTTTCCTGTGTTCTACGTGCTCGCATCCCACGTGGTACAACGTGGAGGTGCGTCACTCTATGACTTCCTCTACATGTTCCTGCAGTGTGTCCTGGGAAATGTAGTTGGATCTTCACCCCCCACGTCGGAGAATGTAAATTCATGTTAGCTACCATAATGAATCCATAACGGGGTGTTCCTTTTCCCAGAAATTAGGGGGAGGGAATAATGACATCCCAGTTCTTCTATCAAAAACGGGGAATTAATAGGTGATGGTCTCAATCTATTTGGCAGTGGTACTGGGGTTCTATTTACTTAACCCTGTCCAGTAATCCTGTTTCTTTCGTATTACTACGGGTCCCAGTTTCAATAACGGCGTGGTTCAGTGAAAAAGACAGTAAATAACGTTAATGAAAGAAACTTGCAATCAATGTAAAAGATAAGCTAAACCCAGGTAGAACCATCTCTTCTATTATAGGAAGACACTCCCAACTGCCTTAGATGTAGCAAGATTCACAATTCCAATGCCTAAATCAAATCATACATCGGATGTTATCCTATGATTTTTTCAAGCCGAAACTCTGAGAGCCTGATGAATTGTTAGATCGATACATATAGGTCTATTGTCTAGCCAGAGCCTGCCATGGTATATCATCGTTCAATCCAAGTAGAAGGCTCTTAAGACGGTAGACCCATCTTTGTTCAAATCGTAGCAGGATTCCTTGTTCATCCCTTTGGTTCCTGGCTGCTGGTACTTTTTCTATAACAGTCCAGATGAGGTCCTCAACACTATGGCCTTGTTCCAAAAAGTGTGCGGTAAGTTTGGTGTTTGATTTCCCGCACCTTATTGTGCTGCAATGTTCTTGTTATTATAGCTGTCATCAATGATAACACAAATGTATATGTTTGAATTAACTCTGAATGTGCAAGGTTAAATCGATTGAAAAACTAAGTTCATCTTAGAGCATTAAATTTGTCATTTGTATGAAGGGTTCAGATTAAAAGGGGATAGATTTGTAATGCTTGCACTGAAGTGTACTCTATGTGAAGTTTTAGCAATGGTATTTGCACAGATCCCGAAATGTACCTCAAGGCATCTTATCTACCGGAAACCCCTCAAGTTGCAATGATTAGAAAAAGATGCCCAATGTATAAATTGCACGTTCGATCCATTTTACTGACATATAAGTATATGAAGTTTGTACTTTAGCAGGCGTTTTTTATATTTAAGCAATATATATGGCAATTGACATGTACTAGGCATTTCCATATGATTACCAAATGTCATTTTTCATTTTATGCAATATTCATTTGGCTTGTATTCAAACTAGAGCTACAGTATAACTACTATTCTCGATAGCTATGACATGTTTTAAAATGGCGCCTCCATTTAACAACACATCAAGGACTATACGTGGTATCACAGTCCTATTTCAATGTTGATTTGAGGTTTCAGAAATGGCGCGTTTTGTGTGTAAAGATCCTATATCCCAGCGGTTGCTCATTCACTCCCCATCAGTGAGCAAGGACGTTTGTCCAAAACGCGTCTGATGGCTTGCACCATAATGAATTAAAAAAGTTTGGAACCTAAAGACTGACTCTGGCGTATTTTTGCAGTTTGCATACTTGTTAGTGCAGTGAAGCACTTTGGAGACGAGTCGGATGTCATATATATATATATATATATATATATATATATATATATATATATATATATTCTCCAAAAGTCCGAAATCAACACAGCACGCGCTGAAGACGAAAAATTGAGTAAAGCCACAAACTCTGTGCTCTTGTTTCAGTGCTCTTTATTCGTGATGAATAACAGCCCACCAGTCGCCATTACGCGTTTCACCTCAGCCGAGGCTTGATCACATGTCATGTAGAGAAGAAAGGAAGTGACATAAATAGTATAAGTGATCACATGATCAGTAGTACATCCTGTTTAAATTAAAGTGATATTCGCCAATTCATCATAAAGGGCACAGTGCCCTGCTCTCACAATGTTCATATCACGAGCTATCTGCTCAATTCATTTCATATCAACATTATATGTATATAATTAATGCCGTTGTAATCATTCTATGTGCAAAAAGAGGCAAGTATATATAAAATTTCGGAACAGTTCTAAAAAAAAGGTCGTTTTTTAAGAAAAAATCCTAAATTCACATATTTACAATAAATAAATAATTGAATGTTATTTACAATAAATATCATTAGTAAAAAACCATGAAGCAAGCCTCATGAATCCCAGAAAAAACTTTCATACATTTGAGTTTTTCATAAGACTAGGATTCTACTATATATAACCATTGATGTAGTATTTGGGAATTGAATATATGTGACAGTGTAATGAGAATTATACCCCAGTGGGTAATGGCAATAACTACCATCAACAGACAGATCTATATCCTGTATATTTGTTACTTGTTACTTCCTCAGGGGTCGTTAATATAAACGTAAATTAAAGTGCCCGTGCAACAGAAATTAAATTGTTACTCATAAAATTTCATTAATGTGCAGGCTGCCGAATGGGTTCATATAGATCTTAAAACATCTCATCGACTACACATTCGCCAGCAAGATACATTGTAAACCTCCTCACAGAATCATAAACATGTGTAAAGGTCTTCACTGCTATTTAGTCCACCAGGCTGTTAGCTATTAAGTTCGAGGATATACCGGGTTTCCAAGAGATGCAGTTTGCCATCTCTGTCTCCCCCCCTCCTCAATGGTAGAACAGAGTCCACCAGGTAATATTGTAGCAAGTCTGGATTACTCTGATGGCATTTCTCGAAATGTCTCGCTACTGGATAGGACTGATCCTTCCCTTAGATTGCTCGCAAATGCTGTAGGATGCGCTTGTGGGCAGGAAGACGAGTACTCCCAACATACTGTAAGCCACATGGGCACAGTAGTATATACACCACAAATTCAGTTTTACACCCCAGGTTTTGTTTAATAGCAATTGGTTTGTCTTGAAAGGGACTTACATAATGGGTTTTATTTATGGCGTGCTTACAGGCCTTGCAGATTTGGCATTTCTTAAATCCTGTGATACGTTCCCACCATTTCTTGGGAACGTCCAAAGTATTGCTGACAATCGCACTGCCTAGCGTGGGTGACTTCCTGAAGGTGATCTCTGGTCTATTCTTTACTAGATCACCAATTACCGGATCCCCTTGTACAAGGTTCCAGTTTTTAGAAAAAATCCTACGAATCTCAGCATGTTGCTGACTATATGTGACAATCGCCCTGCATTGTATTTTCTCATTAGTTGCAGCCGTAGTTTCAACTGCAATAGTAGGGTCAGGACAACTTCTCAATATCTGTTTTTGTGTCAGTTTTGTTGTTTTTCTTATGGCATCATCTATCATTCTAAGGCTATATCCTCTCTCCAGGAAGCGCACTTTGCATAGATTCTGGGCCAGCTTACATTCATTTTCTGTACTGCAAATGCGCTTTATTCGCAACATCTCCCCATAGGGGATGCTGCGAATAAGATGGCAAGGGTGGTTGCTGGAGGCATGTAATAGAGTGTTACCGGCGGTTGCCTTTCTGTGTAATTTAGTCTCTATTTTATTCTTTTCAACATAAACTTCTACATCCAGAAAATTTACTGAGTGATCACTCATAGTCGAGGTAAACTGTAAGTTTGAATCGTTCACATTCAGTTTTGCAACAAAGTCGACAGCACTTTCTATCGAACCCCTCCAGATAAAAAACAATTTGTCTATATACCTGAGGTACAGTATTACATGTTGTTCGACAATTGTTCTGTGCTGTCCCATAAGGGTCTGCTCCTCCCACAGCCCCATGTGCAGACACGCGAAGCTGGGGGAGAAGCAAGACCCCATGGCCACCCCCCTCAGTTGTTGATAAGCCTGGCCCCCGAATGTAAAGAAATTCTGTTGTAGACATATTTTCAACATTCCCATAAGCATTCTATTGTGCTGTGTGTTGTGTATGGGACGTTTGTCCAGAAAAAACTGCACCGCCTTTAAGCCATCAGTGTGCCTGATAGACGTATACAGAGAACATATGTCCAATGTCATCAGTAGATAGTCTTCATTCCAACATAGCTGGGATAATTTACACAAAAAGTCAGTTGAGTCTTTTATATAGGAGTTCAATTCTTTAACCCATTCCTGTAAAAAGAAATCAATGTACCTTGATAAATTTTCGGTCGCGCTGTCGATCGCCGATATTATAGGCCTCCCAGGTGGAACAAATAAGTCTTTTTGGACCTTTGGCAAAAGGTAAAACGTGGGAATCACTGGGAATTCTTTTTTGAGAAATTTAAACTCATCCAAAGTGATTAGTCCACTACTACGCCAGCCCATGAGTTTGGCATTAAGATCATTCCAGGCCATGTTGATTGTAGTGATGTTCGTTTTACGATAACAGGCAGTGTCGCTCAGCTGTTTTTCAGCTTCCGCCATATATTTATCACGTCCCCATAGGACAATGTTGCCCCCCTTATCCGCCTGCTTCACTACCAAATTATCATCCGATCTTAGTTTTTTAATCAGGAGATTATAGCACTGGTTCTGTCTTGCGATGGCTTGGCTTCTTTTATTGGTATTGATATAAAGTTTTTTAAGGTCCTCCACCATTAGATCCTGATAGATGTCCAGATTATCATGAACAGAGATGGGGTTGAAGGTGGATTTGGGCTTGAACGGTGTACGAGCCGTGCTTGTCCCAGTAGTGGCATTGGGCAAAGCAACAGTATCCGTTCTATATTGTTCATTTTGTAGCTCCCAGATATCCTCGAACGAAGGAGCGTCTCCTGCCGTTAATAAAATAGGACTCAGTGGTGCCTTTTCAGTGTCCTTCTTATTTGGCCGAAGGCGGTGGAATTTGGTTAGTTTGAGTTTCCTCACAAATCTGTATGCATCCATGCGTGTGCCTGCATAGTCAAAAGTTTGTGGCGGGCAGAAGGAGAGTCCTAAACCCAGAATTTTCGTTTCTTTAGGACTCAAGGCAGTATTAGTCAAGTTTATTATTGAGGGGGTCCCTGTTGTTTGCCCCGCTTCTTGTTCAACCACTTCAGTTGGTTTTTCTTTGTTGCGCCATTTTTCTTTGTGGCGTTGTCGTCGCTCAGACCGTTTGCGGTTTGCACTTTTCCTGATTGTGCAAAATGTTCTCTCGGTCTCAAGGTCTCGCGTCGGGCCTCGCACAGGCGGCTCACTTCCTGTGCAGGCGTAAGTGCGGTGAACCCCAATGGAGTGTTGTGTTGTTCACCATCTGCTTCACTGCCTTCTGTGGAACTTAAACTAACGGATGAGGCTGAACTCATATTGCCCTTTGTTGTGTTCCCATGACTACCAGCACCCAGCTGGCTTTTACATTTTTCAAATCTTCGTGCAAAGGTAAAGATGTGACCGTTTAAATAGTCCAACCTGTCTCTCTCAAATTTAAAAGCCTTACGCTTCTTTATTATTTCCTCCTCCTTCAGAAGCCGGGATTCCATCTCCTCCCTCATCTTTTTCATGACGGCCTCATTCTCCCCCAGTTTCTCCAATTCCGCTTCCACGGATTCAATTTCACTCTGAATTTTAATCCGATCACTTTCGGCATATTTTATTAGAATCGTCATGAGTTTTGCAGACGATTCTAAATTAGCTGCTGCCCACTCTTCAAGCATACGTGGATCTGGGGTCTCGTAACTAGGGGCGAGGGTGATCCGGAGGCCACGTGGTACGCGGCCAACTTCCAAGTACATTGATAGGGACTTATTCTCCCACCATTTAGAAGTCTCTTTTTTCATAAGTTTTTCAAGTTTGCGAAACAAATCGCGAGCAGTTGGATTAGCAGTGCTTGCGGCGTTTCCAAGTGATGTAGATGCTGTAGCCCCCTCAGCCGGGGTGACGAATACAAGTTCGGCAGCCTGCTCCCTACTTCTCAACACGGCGGCTGACATGGTGAATATGGCTTATATTGGATTGTCCTGAAAAGGAACGAACTCAGTCATATAGAAATATTTTCCCGGGACTGAGTACGTGCACACTCCTCACTGCGCGTTTCTTAAGCAACCATACCTTGACCCGGTTGCCGATGTATCCCTGTAGCGTTCAGATACTCGGCTCCTCCAGTCAGAGTCAGGTGTGTGCTTCTTTCGCAGGGGCTTCTTGCGGCTTCCTCCACACCGGAGTACAATATCCGGCTCCGGGTCACGGAGCCTTTTACTTCCCGCCGTTTCTCGCCACTTGCAGAGGAGGGGCTTTACTCGTACCCTGGAAGCCACTGGGTTCAAAATATTCTCCAAAAGTCCGAAATCAACACAGCACGCGCTGAAGACGAAAAATTGAGTAAAGCCACAAACTCCGTGCTCTCGTTTCAGTGCTCTTTATTCGTGATGAATAACAGCCCACCAGTCGCCATGACGCGTCTCACCTCAGCCGAGGCTTGATCACATGTCATGTAGAGAAGAAAGGAAGTGACATAAATAGTATAAGTGATCACATGATCAGTAGTACATCCTGTTTAAATTAAAGTGATATTCGCCAATTTATCATAAAGGGCACAGTGCCCTGCTCTCACAATGTTCATATCCCGAGCTATCCGCTCAAATCATTTCACATCAACATTATATGTATATAACTAATGCCATTGTAATCATTATATGTTATATATATATTACCTACTGGCGGTCGCCAGTAGGTAGTTATAGTTAGGATTTTTTTCAATGTTAAATCTCAAAATTCTATTTGGAATAACTTTGGCGCCGGTTGACGAATCTGCCTGAAAATTTCCTCAAAATGGTCTCGCGGTGCCCCGGTCCTTCCCTGAAAGTTTGGGGGGGATTTGTCAAGCGGGGGCCGAGATAAAAGGGGGGTCCCAAAACGTGCTTTCCCCATGTTAATTTGCATAGGGCGGTCGACCTCACTTTTAGCTCGTACGGCTGAATGGATTTCCACCAAACTTGGCAAAATTGTAGGGACTTGTAGCCCAATGTGCCTTTGCTATGTCTCAAGATATGTGCTCCAGTGGATTTTGAGTAATTTAGGTTAAAAAAAATATATATCTGTAAGCGCGCACCGGTACGCGCACCGGGTAGCGCACTGGGCGCGACACGCGACTTGCGCGCGGAAAGCTGATTGGCTCACGGGTGTCTGTAAACATTCGAAACAGTCCGGAGCGGCCGCCATCTTGTGTCTCGGTAGGATCGAGACACAAGAGATGGCAAAAACAAAGGGGGAAATGACCATAAGGGGGCAGAGTAGACCCCCCCTGACCCCCTAGGTTTGATGTGGGGGCAATAAAAGGGCCCCGCGGGGCAAAAAAAAAATTACTTTTTTTTCGATTTTTGCGGGGGGAGCGCCCGGTACGCGCACCGGGGAGCGTACCGGGGAGCGTACCATGGGAAAAAAAGAATGAGAGACTTTTCTAAAATTGTATGTTTATTAATTGCTCTTTTTGTTGTTTTTTTTAAAATTTATTTAAGTACCAACATGTAGGTACCAATGCAGCGTCTAAAATGTAATATACACCGTCTCCTTTGTAGATATCTTGCATGTTGTTACCGAAGTTATTGTGGAATATGGAATTCATACCATAGTGTGTCAGGAAAGCAGAAACAACATGGAGGCAGGAGATGCTAAAGAGATGTTAAATACACATTGGAGATAATATAGTGGGAGAAAGGAAGTAACTATGAGCAAACTTACTATGTAACACAAAAAAGTTGAACAGTATACTATAAGTCTGACTTTACATTATAATCAATTTGGTACTAGTTTAAGAATTACATATAAAAAATGAATAATGTCTGAAACAATTTTAGAATTATTAAATATAAATTTATTTTTCAGATTCTTTTTCCAAATTCAACAGAACTTCTAATACTTGATTGTCGGAAATGTCCTCATTTTGAACCAGGAAATCTACTGATTGTACACATTGAAGTACTTTATAGTCCCGTGATTCATCCATGAATTCTAAGTTATCATTGGGTTCAATAACTTTTTCATTGTTGCTCTCCAGAACAATTTTGAAGGAAATGTTTTGCTCTCCTTCCATTGTTGTGCTGTAATTTGCATTAAAAAAAAATATATATCAGTAGAGATAGGGCACTGTTGGGTTTAAGTTTAGACAGGTAGTTTGGATTTTTTAACAGTGATTTTATCTTTGGGCAGTGTATGGTATCAGACTGGAAGTAGAAATATAAAAAAGTGTATGTGATAAAGTAACAACGTTGGGAATGGGTATAAGGGGGCATGGTAGACACTCCCTGACCCCCTAGGTTTCCTGAGGGGGTCTTAGGAGGCCTATATAGGTAAGCGGACGGTGCGCTTACCGGTGCGCGCACCGGGAAGCGCACAAAAGTGAAAAAAAGTATGTAAGAGTTTAAAAAATGATAGCAAATTTTTATTATTGGAAGGTAGTTCTGAAACTAACTATTTTTAAATTTTTTGTTTTATATTTTGTTTTATTTTTCTGAACATTTTTTGTCTTTTTTTGGTTTTTATGAACTATTTTATATTTTTTTAGGGAAGAAACAAAAAACTGGGAATTAACAGTGGCTCAACAGGAGCAAAAAAAAAAAAAAAAAGCTACTGCTTTCTTTTCTTGCTGCAGTGGTGGTTGTCTACAGCATCATTAATGAGGGAAATACTTAGTTGCCCGTAGCAGATGGTCTTTCCACAATAAATGCAGACCATCTTTAATCCACCAAATTTAATTTGTATGTTTGGCATCTTTCGCGCCCTTCTGGTGCTGCAACCGAAATTTCACCTGTGGAGGTGTTGGCCTGAGGATCTCTGTTCTTCTGAAGCATGTCCCGTACCTCAGCCTGTGCCAAATTGTTAGGATGCCACCTCTCCATGTGGCGGATCGTTGTATTATTCCCAAAGGAATACTTTTTCTTTGGGTTGCCCCTGGAGAGGACTTTGTTGCAAATCAAACAGGTGACATGTGGGGCATTCACTTTTTTTTGTCCAGCAGGGATGGAGAAGTACTCCCATATAAAATGCACTTTCACATGCCTTTCCCTAGGTTCTTCCCGCAAGAATCTCATAGGCTGTTCCTCCTCATCATATTCTTCCTCCTCTTCTTCAACTGGGGTGGTGGACCTTCCTTTCTGGGTGGTGGTGGTGGTGGTGGGGGTGCACCGGCTGCAGCTACTACAGAAGCCATTTCTCTGCTCACAAATAGCTCTTGCTCTCTCAAAGAAGAAAGTAAGAATGAGGAAAAAAGGAGGGGGCTTTCATCATTTGGAGAAAAAAAAAAGTTGAGAACCAATGAAAAGTGTTATTTTCAGGTCACATGTCCCGACGCGCTTACGTTTCGCGCTCCGGGTCGCGCCATGGAGCGCTTCCGGGTGCGTTTACGCAGCGCGCCGAAAGAACGCATCACGCGGTTACGCGATACGTCACGCTTACACGGCGCGTCACGATGTTGTTTTCGTTCGCGGCAATTGCGCTGACGGGGCGCTCACCGTTACGCGCACCGGGGCGCTAAAAAGAGTTGCGCTTACCGGTGCACTGCCCGGTGCGCGCAACGGGAGCGCACCGGGGCAAAAATTTTAAAAAAATAAAAATAAAAAATTTAAACATAAAAAAATTGTATTGAATAAATATAAAATACATTATTCATTTTAATGAAGTATCTATTTTACAGCTATTGATATTTGCTATTAAAAAAACCATTGAAATTCACAGAAAAAACCATAGGTTTGAGACCATATATAGTTAGGTGAATATTTTAATCATACAAAACCAATGAAATTCCCATATATAGTTAGTTGCACTAACTATATATTTCGCGCACCCGCAATCCACTGCTGATGATGTCACATATTACATCATTCATGACATGGTCAGTGACATTACTGATGACATCACTGATGACATCTCAAATGACATCACTGATGACATCACTGATGACATCTCAAATGACATCACTGATGACATCACTGATGACATCTCATTTGACATCATTGATCACATCACTGATGACATCATTCTTGTGCTAATACGATGAACCTCTTCAGACTCTAACATAACCTTAGATACACTCAGTGTATACAGACACTCACACACTGTCACTCATCCATGGAGTTACTCAAACACCTAGTCAGTCATGCAAAGAATCACTCACCTCCATTTCCTCAACTATACAGTTATACACACCTTACTTATTCAAACATATGCTAACACATATTTACTCTCTTATACAATCCCTGATACAAGTTCACAATGATCCATACAGCCACTCACACATTCACTGGCTCTCATGCACAGTTACATAGGTTTGAGGCCCTATATATAGTTAGGAATTAGCATTTAAAAAACCTATGAAATTCACTGAAAAAACCATAGGTTTCACACCAGTTATAGTTAGGAATTAGCATTTAAAAAACCTATTAAATTCACTGAAACAAACATAGGTTTCACACCAGTTATAGTTACCTGGAAATTTTACTGACATAAAACCATTGAAATTCCCACGTTATAGTTAGTTGGACTCACTATAACCTGCGCGTGTAATGCACTGCTGATGACATCACAGATTACATCACTCATGACATGGTCAGTGACATCACTCATGACATCACTGATGACACCATCCAGAGTTTGTGTGTCTTTCTGAAAAATAAATATGTTTTATATATGTATATGTAAAGGTCGATGGAAGAATACATGTTTAAATAAGTGTCTTATTTAGCATGTTGCAAGTGTTTAGCACTCGTGCTGGACCACACGCAAGGTGTGCACCCCCCGCAAGTGTCCAAAGGGGGTCGCAAAAAGGTAGACCCTCGGACTACCCCGCATCAAGCCTGTAATGGAGAATGCTGTAAATACAGTCCATACCTGCATGGAGCTATGCCCCTACTTCATAGGCGTTTCCTTTTCCAGGACAGTCTGAAGTGCGAGGAAGGGGGAGAGGAGTGTGGATGTCATCACCTGAACCCCAAACAAGCGCCACAGCTCCCGCCAGACAACATGACACACCGGCTGCGGATAACACAAGAGTGTGAGCCGGTAATTGGTATCGCCGCCGTCATGCTTACAAATGCTGCATGCTGGGAAATGCAGTCTACTACTCAGGGCAGAGGCGACTCCATGCCGTGTTTGTTAGGCAACCCACACTACTTCAGAAGGTGGGATGGACAATGAATAATTGACAATTGGGAACTGCAAGCAAAGACACAACTCGACCAGGGGGGCATTTGAAAAAGGAAAAACCCCCGAAACGCGTCATGCCCATCGTCTGATGAGAAAATAAAAGGCGGATGTTCCACAAGCCCCGTGTGCTGCCTGTTTCTTTCTGTTGGAGGAGACGTCTTGGGCAATATTTAGCGTGTTGCAAGTGTTTAGCACTCGTGCTGGACCACACGCAAGGTGTGCACCCCCGCAAGTGTCCAAAGGGGGTCGCAAAAAGGTAGACCCTCGGACTACCCCGCATCAAGCCTGTAATGGAGAATCCTGTAAATACAGTCCATACCTGCATGGAGCTACGCCCCTACTTCATAGGCGTTTCCTTTTCCAGGACAGTCTGAAGTGCGAGGAAGGGGGAGAGGAGTGTGGATGTCATCACCTGAACCCCAAACAAGCGCCACAGCTCCCGCCAGACAACATGACACACCGGCTGCGGATAACACAAGAGTGTGAGCCGGTAATTGGTATCGCCGCCGTCATGCTTACAAATGCTGCATGCTGGGAAATGCAGTCTACTACTCAGGGCAGAGGCGACTCCATGCCGTGTTTGTTAGGCAACCCACACTACTTCAGAAGGTGGGATGGACAATGAATAATTGACAATTGGGAACTGCAAGCAAAGACACAACTCGACCAGGGGGGCATTTGAAAAAGGAAAAACCCCCGAAACGCGTCATGCCCATCGTCTGATGAGAAAATAAAAGGCGGATGTTCCACAAGCCCCGTGTGCTGCCTGTTTCTTTCTGTTGGAGGAGACGTCTTGGGCAATATTTAGCGTGTTGCAAGTGTTTAGCACTCGTGCTGGACCACACGCAAGGTGTGCACCCCCGCAAGTGTCCAAAGGGGGTCGCAAAAAGGTAGACCCTCGGACTACCCCGCATCAAGCCTGTAATGGAGAATGCTGTAAATACAGTCCATACCTGCATGGAGCTACGCCCCTACTTCATAGGCGTTTCCTTTTCCAGGACAGTCTGAAGTGCGAGGAAGGGGGAGAGGAGTGTGGATGTCATCACCTGAACCCCAAACAAGCGCCACAGCTCCCGCCAGACAACATGACACACCGGCTGCGGATAACACAAGAGTGTGAGCCGGTAATTGGTATCGCCGCCGTCATGCTTACAAATGCTGCATGCTGGGAAATGCAGTCTACTACTCAGGGCAGAGGCGACTCCATGCCGTGTTTGTTAGGCAACCCACACTACTTCAGAAGGTGGGATGGACAATGAATAATTGACAATTGGGAACTGCAAGCAAAGACACAACTCGACCAGGGGGGCATTTGAAAAAGGAAAAACCCCCGAAACGCGTCATGCCCATCGTCTGATGAGAAAATAAAAGGCGGATGTTCCACAAGCCCCGTGTGCTGCCTGTTTCTTTCTGTTGGAGGAGACGTCTTGGGCAATATTTAGCGTGTTGCAAGTGTTTAGCACTCGTGCTGGACCACACGCAAGGTGTGCACCCCCGCAAGTGTCCAAAGGGGGTCGCAAAAAGGTAGACCCTCGGACTACCCCGCATCAAGCCTGTAATGGAGAATGCTGTAAATACAGTCCATACCTGCATGGAGCTACGCCCCTACTTCATAGGCGTTTCCTTTTCCAGGACAGTCTGAAGTGCGAGGAAGGGGGAGAGGAGTGTGGATGTCATCACCTGAACCCCAAACAAGCGCCACAGCTCCCGCCAGACAACATGACACACCGGCTGCGGATAACACAAGAGTGTGAGCCGGTAATTGGTATCGCCTCCGGCATGCTTACAAATGCTGCATGCTGGGAAATGCAGTCTACTACTCAGGGCAGAGGCGACTCCATGCCGTGTTTGTTAGGCAACCCACACTACTTCAGAAGGTGGGATGGACAATGAATAATTGACAATTGGGAACTGCAAGCAAAGACACAACTCAACCAGGGGGGCATTTGAAAAAGGAAAAACCCCCGAAACGCGTCATGCCCATGGTCTGATGAGAAAATAAAAGGCGGATGTTCCACAAGCCCCGTGTGCTGCCTGTTTCTTTCTGTTGGAGGAGACGTCTTGGGCAATATTTAGCGTGTTGCAAGTGTTTAGCACTCGTGCTGGACCACACGCAAGGTGTGCACCCCCCGCAAGTGTCCAAAGGGGGTCGCAAAAAGGTAGACCCTCGGACTACCCGCATCAAGCCTGTAATGGAGAATGCTGTAAATACAGTCCATACCTGCATGGAGCTACGCCCCTACTTCATAGGCGTTTCCTTTTCCAGGACAGTCTGAAGTGCGAGGAAGGGGGAGAGGAGTGTGGTTGTCATCACCTGAACCCCAAACAAGCGCCACAGCTCCCGCCAGACAACATGACACACCGGCTGCGGATAACACAAGAATGTGAGCCGGTAATTGGTATCGCCGCCGGCATGCTTACAAATGCTGCATGCTGGGAAATGCAGTCTACTACTCAGGGCAGAGGCGACTCCATGCCGTGTTTGTTAGGCAACCCACACTACTTCAGAAGGTGGGATGGACAATGAATAATTGACAATTGGGAACTGCAAGCAAAGACACAACTCGACCAGGGGGGCATTTGAAAAAGGAAAAACCCCCGAAACGCGTCATGCCCATGGTCTGATGAGAAAATAAAAGGCGGATGTTCCACAAGCCCTGTGTGCTGCCTGTTTCTTTCTGTTGGAGGAGACGTCTTGGGCAATATTTAGCGTGTTGCAAGTGTTTAGCACTCGTGCTGGACCACACGCAAGGTGTGCACCCCCCGCAAGTGTCCAAAGGGGGTCGCAAAAAGGTAGACCCTCGGACTACCCCGCATCAAGCCTGTAATGGAGAATGCTGTAAATACAGTCCATACCTGCATGGAGCTACGCCCCTACTTCATAGGCGTTTCCTTTTCCAGGACAGTCTGAAGTGCGAGGAAGGAGGAGAGGAGTGTGGATGTCATCACCTGAACCCCAAACAAGCGCCACAGCTCCCGCCAGACAACATGACACACCGGCTGCGGATAACACAAGAATGTGAGCCGGTAATTGGTATCGCCGCCGGCATGCTTACAAATGCTGCATGCTGGGAAATGCAGTCTACTACTCAGGGCAGAGGCGACTCCATGCCGTGTTTGTTAGGCAACCCACACTACTTCAGAAGGTGGGATGGACAATGAATAATTGACAATTGGGAACTGCAAGCAAAGACACAACTCGACCAGGGGGGCATTTGAAAAAGGAAAAACCCCCGAAACGCGTCATGCCCATGGTCTGATGAGAAAATAAAAGGTGGATGTTCCACAAGCCCCGTGTGCTGCCTGTTTCTTTCTGTTGGAGGAGACGTCTTGGGCAATATATATATATATATATATATATATATATATATATATACACACACTGCTGGCAGTGTCAGCCCACTACTACATGGAGAGGCGTGGGCACTGTGCCGTCGTCTCTGCTTGTGTCCATTTGCAGGATTCACGTGGCTGGAAGTAGGGGCAAGTAAGGCAGCAGAGCTGTGCTATTATCCAGCAGACCTTGACTCCATAGAGTGGCGTTTATTAATTGTGAGCATTGACTTTCAAAGCCAGTTAACATCACCCGACCTAAATGTAAAAAAAAAAACACAAACACACTGTATTGTGGAACATGCAGTTTTAAAAGTGCAAACGGAAGGGGCGGTGTTTAACATACGGAGGTCATGTGGGTTCACCATATATAAGGAGAAGTGTGTCTTACCTTTTAAAATGCAACTTTACTTTGGCTCCTAAACTTTGGTATTCGAAAAAGGAATAGTTTTTCGGAAAAGCGTCACACCATCGGGACATTAAAGCTGCCTTACAACGCTCCGCTGTGTCCCTTTCATCTTTCCGGCATGGTGAAGGAGGTTTTTATTTATATATAAATATATATATATTACTCAATCTCCCTCCAGCAGAACAAGTGTGAGCCGCACTCATAACGGTTGGGGAAAGCTTTATTTTCTCGGCGTTCTCCTAATATACTTCGGTCTACCCAGTCCTTCATCAGAGGACAGCCGCAGCATCGCAGGACCCCAAAGCGCAACCACATTACGCTGTCAGCGTTATCAGAGTTTTTATGCCCCCTGGTGGGCTCCTTGATGATCAGGAATTGGGCATGCTGGTAATTGTGGTGCGTTACGGTTACAATGTTCTTACCCTTCTGTGGGCGATGTTTGCGCTTCCACTCCTCCGTAATCCCCAAGCAGACAGCCTTTTGTGTTGCTGGGGGCCGTGCCAAAGTCCAGTCCTTGGCGGCAGCTCGCTGCCCTTGTTGCTTGCGCAGTCTTCGAGTTGTGGTCCAATTGCGGGCAGCATAATGGCGCTCTTGTTGGCGGTGCTTGGCTCTAGGCAGGGCCACGCCTACAACATATTACTCAATCTCGCTCCAGCAGAACAAGTGTGAGCCGCACTCATTATGGTTGGGGAAAGCTTTATTTTCTCTGCGTTTTCCTAATATATTTCGGTCTACACAGACCTTCATCAGAGGACAGCCGCACCATCGCAGGACCCCAAAGCGCAACCACATTTCGCTGTCAGCGTTATCAGAGTTTTTATGCCTCCTGGTGGGCTCCTTGATGATCAGGAAACGGGAATGCTGGTAATTGTGGTGCGTTAGGGTTACAATGTTCTTACCCTTCTGTGGGCGATGTTTGCGCTTTCACTCCTCCATAATCCCCAAGCAGACAGCCTGTTGTGTTTGTGTTTTATATATATATATATATATATATATATATATATATATATATATATATATATATATATATATATATTACCTACTGGCGGTTGCCAATAGGTAGTTATAGTCATCAGCAGTGCATTGCGGGGACGTGAGTTATAGTTAGCTGAACTAACTGTAACGGCTGATATTGACTGGTTTTGTACGACTGAAATGTCCAACTTTTTCTAGTGACTATATATATATATATATATATATATATATATATTTACTGAAAAAAACAGGTTTCAGGGACGTTATAGTTAGAAATTAGCATTTAAAAAACCTTAGAAATTCACTGAAAAAGCCATAGGTTTCAGGGACGTTATAGTTAGTTGAGATTTCACTCGTACAAAACCATAGAAATTCAGGCGTTATAGTTCGTAGGCCTAACTATTGCTCGCGCCCCTCTCAATATGGGGGAGGACCTTCACAATTTTTTATAGGCAGTATAGGTCCTCTCTAATGCCTCCTCACATTTGCACTATTATCATGAAACTTTTAGGTCTACCTTTTAACATCATGTTCCTTTTAGCACAATTTTAAATTGGTTTTACTGTTTTTATAGTTTTACCCGTTTTTATATGTGCAAAGGGTGATCTTTTATAGTGAATTGGACTTTAAAACTAGGAATGAAATTATAACTATTTTTTGTACTCTGTAATATGGATAACTTTTATTGGAGCTTTGATTTTAGCTTGTTAGGGTCTGTGAATTTAATGCACTATATGTATTTTCTCAAACTTTTCTGCTGCTAATTGAAAGTCCGATTATGGATTAGCCGGTTTGACACTATTTTGCACTTTATCGGACTTTGCACTTTGATAAATTACTATACGTATGCTGCATATACCTGGAATGATTTAGGTATTATTGCTCTATTGAAAATTGAATTGATTATTGCACTATTTTTGCACTTTCTTATATTTAGTGGTTTTCTATATACTGTGTTGTGTACCTTTGTGTCCCCCTTCATTAAGTCTAATTGAGATGAAATTAATATAAATATGTTAGCCATATTTATGTATTAGGGCACTTGCCCTTCATTGTTGTTGCTGCTGTATTTTCCTTTTTGATCAAATTTTCAAATTGGGATATATAATTTTTTGACACAGTAGAAAAAGTGCTATATTTCGTTTTAGTGAGCATAATTTAATAACAACTAAATATAATAAGGTGTTATTTGTTTCAATATATATAATGTATTGTTTGACTATTGCCCACTCGAGACACATGTTAAAATTGAGGTAGTATGTTTTCTGTTTTCATGACTAGAAGAAGGTAGAGCTAGAAGGGGTTGTTCACAGTATTTAAACCACAATTTTTCTCTGGGTATGTTATGTGATCAAGTCCGGGTTACCCGGACAAAACGCGTCATGCTGCTACCCATCTGTGGAATAAAGGCACCTAAATTCTTCACTATCCCTCGTTATGGTCTGTACCTGTTTCGTGTTTGCCTTCGGTTTCACGTACCTCAGGACTGTGGAGTTCGATATATATATATATATATATATATATATATATATATATTTACTGAAAAAAACATAGGTTTCAGGGACGTTATAGTTAGAAATTAGCATTTAAAAAACCTTAGAAATTCACTGAAAAAGCCATAGGTTTCAGAGACGTTATAGTTAGTTAGAAATTTCACTCGTACAAAACCATAGAAATTCAGGCGTTATAGTTCGTAGACCTAACTATAGCTCGCGCTCCCGCAATGCACTGCTGATGACATCACATATGACATCACTCATGACATGCTCAGTGTCATCAATGATGATATCTCAAATAACAACACTGATGCCATCACTGATGACATCATCCAGTGAATGTGTGTTTCTGTAAAGCATAAAAATAGGTTTTATATATAAATATATATATATATATATGTCAAGGTGTCTTTAATGTATGAGTGAGTGTATGAGTGTCTGAATGGATGATTTAGTAGGTGTGTGACTGATAGTATAAGTGAGTGATTAAATGTGTCTTACTGAATGCATGGGTTAGTGACTAAACTGTGTGAATGTCTTTATTAGTCTGTTAGTTGGTGTGTAAGCGGCTGCATGGCTTGGTGAGTAGCTACATGAGTGTCTATATGGGTTATTTATTGGTTGTCTGTGTATCTGTATGGGTGCCTGAGTGTCTTTGTGGGTAGGTGGGGGGTGTGTGACTCTGTGCATAGATATGTGAGTGGTTATTTCACTGGGTGTGTGGGTTCAATAGTGCATATGGAAACAGCTGGTGGGTGAGTGTGTGTATGGGTGTGTTGGTGGGTGAATGAATGTCTCAGTGGTGCATGTGTGAATAACTACATATGTTTTAAAGCAGTATATGTGAGTGTTGGAGTATATACATGACTATATGTGAGAGTGAGTGATTTCGAGAGTATCTGAATGGATGAGTGTGTGTTTCTAAGAGTGATTGTTAAAGACAATGCTTGATGCATTGACACTGGGTTGAGGGTGAATTGGGAGGGGACTACAGATTCCAGAACATATGGAGGAAGCAACAGCTTACGCAAGTAATCATGTGACCCGATCATTAGAAAAAAAGACAGTGATGACAAACTGATAACTCACTGTGATCAATATCAGAAGTGGTTAAGAGTGTTGGTTTATCTTCTGTGTGTGTGCCAGGTAAAATAAAATTATAGCACTTTGACCAAGTGAGTTCTGATTCTTTACATGTGTACAGGAATCTGGTATATCTAAAAAAAACAAATGTTACAGGTAAGCATGGGCGCAAAATCCGTTCCGCTCGCGGATTTTGCGGATTAAAGGCAAATTCGCGAATCCGCGAGAGGAACGGATCCGGGGGGCAAAAGTTCAAGCTTCAAGCTTGTAACTATTTTAAAACGGCGCCGGCAAGCTGCCAGCACCATTCTAAAATAGTTACTAAGTTAGCTTCAACAGGAAGCACTAATAGATAAAATGCAGGTGCTCGAGCACCTGCTTTATTTTATCTATTAGTGCTTCCTGATGAAGCTAACTTAGTAACTATTTTAGAATGGCGCTGGCAGCTTGCTGGCGCCATTCTAAAATAAAACAGGAGTGGGGCAGAGGGCAGAAGGTCACAGAGTGGGGCAGAGGGCAGAAGGGCACAGCAACGAGTGGGGCAGAGGGCAGAAGGACACAACAACGAGTGGGGCAGAGGACAGAAGGGCACAACAACGAGTGGGGCAGGGGCAGAATGGCACAAAAACGAGTGGGGCAGAAGGCAGAAGGGCACAAAAAACGAGAGGGTGGCAGTGATGAACCAGAGGGTGCATCGCGCTCTCGCACAAAAAAAACCCAGTGAACACGCAAAGCGCCCCGCGAACACGCCAAGCGCCCCGCGAACACGCAAAAATAAAAAATCCGCAAATTCGTGAATTTTGCGGATCGCAAATTCGCAAACCCGCAAATTCGCTGATCGCGAATTCGCAAAATTCACCCATCCTTAGTTACAGGCACATTATAGTTAGGCTCAGATTCCACTAGTACAAAACCAGTGAAATTATGCAGGTATGGTTACCTGAGCGAACTATAAGATATGACCCAACAATGCACTGCTTATGACCTCACATATTATATCACTCATGACATGGTCAGTGATATCATTGATGGTGTCTCAAATGGAATCGCATTGAATTCGAAAAAAAATGCTTTTATGGCGTGGGGAACCCAAAAACCGAGGATTGGTGGCCAGGTATTCCTACTCTGTCCCTTTGTATATTTTTTCCCTTTTTTGTGGAACTCAGCTGAAGCTGAGTTCCCAGATGGCTGACAACACCTCCTTGTTGAAGTGTTGGCAGCCAATCAGAGCTCTGCATTTCCCTGCACAAGATTGTTATTATTTGAGAATTAGCCACGACCACAGATATCCTTATTTAGTTTTACATTAATATCTCAACAACTATCAATGCATCAAATAAGTGAAAGTGTGGTCTGCGTAACCAAATCTGCCTTTCTGTCAAATTCGGTGTAATTGCATCCAGCGATTCCAGCTGTAGTTATGTTCAACGCTCCTGTGGGAATTAACATGGAAAATGCACTTTTTTTTACCTTCTTCTTCTCGTCCCTCACTTGACAGATCTCCACGAAATGTTCCATGCGCAACAAGAATAACTGGCACTATTGTTTTGGAATATTTCATGAAGATTCGTCAAACTACGCCAAAGATATAAGCAAGTCAAAAAATACTTTTTCTATGGGAAAAATAGTCCTAACTATAACTATATACTGGCAACTGCCAGTAGGATATTTATTGGATGGGGGGACACTGGAAATGCAAGTAGGGGTCGGGCCAACAGCTACCCTTAGCCAATATAGGTGCCAATACAGTAGGCAACCTAGTCATGTAGACCTCAATGCAGCTGAACATCAATTACTTACCCCAGGGTTATCTTATTGCCCCGAGAGCAACATCAACTATATGCAAACTAGAACAGAGGTATATAAATTTATAAGAAAACTTAAGTTGAAG
The DNA here is from genome assembly GCF_964263255.1 of Lissotriton vulgaris. NCBI lineage: Eukaryota > Metazoa > Chordata > Amphibia > Caudata > Salamandridae > Lissotriton > Lissotriton vulgaris. The sequence goes on from NC_141685.1 coordinate 1,479,948,546, forward strand.
AAATACCATCAGCTCTAAAGCCAATCATAGAACATCGATAGCAATATAGCAATGGCATTTACCGCAAATGTATCCAACTTAACAGTGGTGGATTATGAACTACTTTGGGATCTTCATGACTTACAGAATGACAATGGGGTCTCAGGTAGTAGGGATATCTTGAGTGAACAACAAATGAGATTGGAAAGTGTCGACCCACTGCCCTAAGAAGCTTGTGCTATTCCTGACACTCCATTCAAAACTAAATCTAAATTTACCCCGGTGATGCCTCAAGACTCTTTTGATGCTTTTAATGAACAGGTGGTAATGTAAGTTAAAAAATTGAACATTAATCTCAATAAAACAAAGAGAAAACTCACAAATCAGGAAAGACAATATCATCAATTGATTGAGAAATTGCAAAAAGAAAAACAAGTGGTGGTCAGAAATTCTGACAAGAGAGGGGAGATCGTCCTGTGGGCACTTGACGACTACATGGAAGAAGCATTATCACAGCTCAATAATTCTGAATGCTACAGGAAAAGCTTGCTTCAAAATTTTAAGGTACCTTTTACCTTGTAGCATAGAAGAGTGTGGGCATACTTAATCTGGAGGAATATAAATATTTGAAAAAAGAATATCCTACCATTCTGGTTATATATTTTATTCCGAAAGTCCACATGGACATGCTAAAACCGGCTGGGAGGCCAATTATAGCAGCCTGTGATGGCCCCCTTGAAAATATGTAATCCTATGCTTAAAGACTTTGCTGTAGAAATGGCAAAAGCCTGTCCCTTTTATCTCTACGTCAATGGTACTGTGCAACTATTATGCTTAAAGACTTTGATAAAAAAGCAGACATTTGAGGTGAGCAAATTTAGTCTGCCTTTAGTGTCGAGAGAGCTCTATACTGGAGCTGCTTTCAACCTAAACTTGAGAACTTCCCAGAGTCCAGAGTTATCTTCTTTTTTTTGCATATATTTAATAACTTTGGCGCCGATTGAGGGATCTGCCTTGAATGTTCCTTAACTTTGCCTCGCTGTGCTCCGCTCCTTCCCTGAAAGTTTCGGGGGGATTCGTCAAGCGGGGGCTGAGAAAAAAGGGGGGTCCCCATGTTAATTTCCATGGGGACATTCTGACAAGGCTACAGCTCGAACGGCTGAAAGGAATTACACCAGATTTGGCAAAATGGTAGGGACTGGTATGTAGCAGTGCCTTTTGTATGTTTGGTGAAAATCCCTCCAGTAGTTCTTGAGAAAATTGAATTTGAATTTTTTCAAATGGCATTTTCTATGGGACCTTTAGACACGGCTACAGCCCGAACGGCTGAACGGAATTACACCAAACTTGGCAAAATGGTAGGGACAGGTATGCAGTAGTGCCTTTTCTATATTTGCTGAAAATCCCTCCAGTAGTTGTTGAGAAATTGAATGTGAGCAAATTATATATCTATATGCGCTCAACATTCTATTGGGAATAACTTTGGCGCCGATTTGGAATCTGTGTGTAATTTTCCAGAATTTTGGCCAGCTCCGCTCCGCTCCTTCCCTAAAAGTTTTGGGGGGATTCGTCAAGCGGGGGCCGAAAGGGGGGTCCCAAAACGTGTTTTCCCCATGTTAATTTCCATAGGGACCTTTAGACACGGCTACAGCCCGAACGGCTGAATGGAATTACACCAAACTTGGAAAAATGGTAGGGCCTGGTATGCAGATGTCCCTTTGCTACGTTTTATGAAAATCCCTCCAGTAGTTCTTGAGAAAATTGAATTTGAAATTTTTTAAATGCCTTTTTCTCTGGGACCTTCAGACACAGCTACAGCCCGAACGGCTGAACGGAATTACACCAAACTTGGCAAAATGGTAGGGACAGGTATGCAGTAGTGCCTTTTCTATATTTGGTGAAAATCCCTACAGTAGTTGTTGAGAAAATTGAATTTGAGCAAATTATATATCTATATGCGCTCACTGTACGCGTACGGTACCCGTACGGTACGCGTAGGTGCGCGTACCCTTACGTGCGCGAGCGAGTTTCTGATTGGCTGGCAGTCGACTGTCAACATTCCAAACTGTCCAAACCAGGAAGTGTTGGCCACCATCTTGTTTTTCAGGAGAACTGAGGCACAAGAGAGCCCAAAACAAGAGTGGAAAACACGAAAAGGGGGCAGGGTAGAGACCCCCCAACCCTCTAGCCCTTCTCAGGGGGTCCCAAAAGGGCCCCCAAGGGCAAAAAAAAAAAGAAAAAATCTCGGGGTACGCGCACCGTATGCGTACGGTACGCGTACCGTGCGCGTACCCCGCGATTTAAAAAAAATATGTATATATATATATTTCTTTTGCACTTGGTGGTCCTTCTGGGACCCCCTGAGAAGGGCTAGGGGGTCAGGGGGTCTCAACCCTGCCCCCTTTTCGCGTTTTCCACTCTTGTTTTGTGCTCTCTTGTGCCTCATTTCTCCTGAGAAACAAGATGGCTGCTCAGGTGGCCCTAGAAGGATAATAACATATATAAACGTTATCCGCTAATAGAATTAGCATTTATAAAACCTTTGAAATTTATTGAAAAAAATATAGGTTTCACGCCTGATATAGTTAGGAATTAGCATTTAAAAAACCTTGCAAATTCACTGAAAAAACCATAGGTTTCAAGCCTTATATAGTTAGGAATTAGCATTTAAAAAACCTTGCAAATTCACTTAAAAAACCATAGGTTTCAGGCATTATATAGTTAGGAATTAGCATTTAAAAAACCTTGCAAATTCACTTAAAAACCATAGGTTTCAGGCCTTATATAGTTAGGAATTAGCATTTTAAAAACCTTGCAAATTCACTTAAAAAACCATAGGTTTCAGGCCTTATATAGTTAGGAATTAGCATTTAAAAAACCATTGAAATTGCTCCTATATAGTTAGTTGTACTAACTATATTTCGCGCACCCGCAATCCACTGCTGATGATGTCACATATTACATCATTCATGACATGGTCAGTGACATCACTGATGACATCACTGATGACATCTCAAATGACATCACTGATGACATCACTGATGACATCTCATTTGACATCACTGATCACATCACTGATCATATCATTCATGTGATAATTCGATGCACCTCCTCACACTCTAATATAACCTTTGATACACCCACTGTTAAATACAGACTACCATTCTTGAAACCATTGACACACCAATACCAGTTACTACATACACACTCACTGATTCCTAGGTCTACACACACATTCACTCATTCCCCCATAGAATCACTCATACATACAGTCACTCATCAATACAACACTATCATATGCACTCATACACCTTTACAGACACTCACACACTGCCACTCATTCATGGAGTTACTCACACACCTAGTCAGTCATGCAAAGAATCAATCACACTTTCATTTCCTGAACTATACAGTTATACACACAACATCTTACTTATTCAAACATATACTAACACATACTTACTCAATTATACAATCACTGATACAAGTACACAATGATCCATACAGCCACTCGCACATTCACTGGCTCTCATGTATAGTAATTTATATATGCCAACTCTCACATGCACTGTGTTTTACATATGTACTTACTTGGACATGTAGCACTGAGATATCCATTCACTCACCAACACACCCATGCACACAGTCAACCGCCCATATAGCTGTTTCAACATGCACTCTTGAACTCATACACCTAGTGAATCAACTGCTCACACATCTATGCATAGAGTCACACACCTCCTAGACCACATGTAGCCCAATGACAGAAGTGTGCAAAACACTTTTTATTTTTTGTGTTTTTGCAGTCTTATATAGTGCAGACTTGTCAGGTATTGGAGTGTTTACATGAGGATTGGTTACATCACACAAGAACAAATTCATTCTGGTTTTAGACATGGGGAGATTAAGTGATTTGACCAGAAACACAGAATATCGAGCTGAAGCAGAAACTCCAACCTGGTTCCCCAGTTGCAAAGTCTGCAGCTCTGGACGTAACACCACATCCTCTCCCCTAAGTGCAACATTTAATCAAGTGGTCAACTGGATAAAAAAACATAAAGATAACAAATAATTTAAATGTGCTTCGTTGCTATTTGAAAACTCAGAAAATATGTCCTCATTTTAGTGTTTTTACAGCACTAACCATAATTGTGATGCAAATAAGACCCTCTCATATATGTAATTTCTAAAGGAAATGCGTTAGGTATTAGTTTTGATTACATTAAGATGACATCAGGCGTTTCACACTTTTGTATTAAATATAGAATGTTAGCAATCTAGTTGCTCATTAGGATACTGTTGAGAGGCAGAGACCCGGGGCACGGACTCTGAAAATTAAAGGCAGGCAGGAGGGCGCAGAGGCAACAATTTGACCACACTGGGCAGGCAGGAAGGGCAGTGGCAGCACAACAGACTATGGAGGGCAGTGGAAAGGGGGGCAGGGGCAACAAACCAAGAATGCAGGACTGGCAAGAGAGGCTGTGGCAAAATAATAGAGTGGCCCATAGGGATGAATGGGGAGTTATTCCTTATTTGCGATTAGCAATTTGCTAATCGCAAATAAGGAATATGTAGGAATTGCATTTTATTTTGCGATTCCTACATGAATCCCGTTTTGCGAGTCTGTAATAGCGATTCCTTATGAATCGCTATTAAAGACTAGCAAAACGGGTCTTTGATGAATCGAGCCCTTAGTGTGCATATTAACACTTGTTTTCTTTTCTTTATTGTATCAATTTTTGAATATTCACATTGTGACTAGGCCAATATGTAGTCCTTTGTTAATGTTGGCAACTTTAGGCATTTGTACATTTAAATAAGGATGCTACAATGACGTCTTGTATCGTTATCAAGGTTCGGACGAGCCGAAACACGTGGATCACGTCCTTTACAGATTAAATACTTCCAAACTACAACCTGAGTGCTGATTCCTTCCTTGTAAGAGTAAGAGGAGATTAAATACATATATATATAAAATTCACTGAAAAAACCACAAGTTTCAGGCACACTATAGTTAGAAATTAGCATTTAAAAAACCTCAGAAATTCACTGAAAAATCTCTAAGCAGATACATACTATTGGTCCACTCCATTAAATGCTGAAGTAGTACCCATGCAGCGTAGAAAACCTCCTGTCAGTCTCATGCAATTCTTCAATCACCCATCCAGAACTATGTTCTTATTGTATCAGACTGCCAATACCTAAGCACTTATGGGGCAGATTTACAAGCACCCTGTGCCCCCAGTGCGTCAGTTTTTGTAACGTAGTGATGGCGCCAGGCACTCCTTCATATTTACAAGGAGAGGAAAAGCCACACTGCATGGCTTTTCCTTTCCTTGTAAATACAACCCCTTCATACACAGAACTTTGCGTTGAAGGGGCGTTCCATAGATGTTGCTGTGGGTGTTCCCACGCAACACCCATAGTACAAGACACATCTCCAGATTTATGAGAAATCGTAAATCTGGAGATGAGTGTGAATGCTGCGGCATCCTAGAGTTGGTGTAGCAAGGCGCAACAAGGAGAATTGTTTTCATTTCTCCTCATTTTGTCCTCTTTCAATGCATGCTGCATTCCACAGCATAAATTGAAAGTGGAAAATGCCTTCACTGATTGTTTTTGTGCAGGAAGGTGTCCCTTCCCGCACAAAAGCAATCTCCCCATGACACAGACATCCTTGCACCATGGTGCAAGGGTGCCTGTGTCACCACATGGCTGCAGTTTGTGCAGCAGTGCAGACGGAAGCACAGAGTTGCAACATGTTTATGTACATGTGTCACATTCCTGTGCTTCGGGAGTGCCACAGTGCAGTGCAGCGAAAGAGCTTGCAGTGTCACGCTGCAGTACTTCCTCATAAATTTTCACCTATAAATTCACCATACACTACTAATGCATTCTTTCAGTCAATCATGCTGTATACATATATTCAACCAAACTTTCACACATAACCTTACAATTATAGTTATTTCTTTAACCAGATAAGGTAGTTCTGAGAAGAACGTTTTTTTTTTCTTTTTTTTCCTTTGTATTTTTTTTTTTTAATTAAACAATTTTGCATTTTTTGGGTGTCTTTTCATAAAATGAACAAACAAAAGAAAGAATAAAACAGGAAACTTTTGGAATTACTTATCATTCCAAAAACAACAACAAAAAATTAACAACGATGGTTGCTTTGCGCAGCACAAACTGCATCCACCGACTGCTCATCGAAGCATATACGTTTCATACACTTCACGCAATGTTGCTCAAGAAAGGCGAATTCTGGCCTAATGTCCATTGCAGGTGTTCCTGAGGACGCTCCAGACGTACTTGCCACAGCAGGTGAGGGGTTCAAAGCAGCTCGCCTAATTTGCTCCTGAGAAAGATTGAGATGATGTGTGGTTCGGAGATGCTTGTACATAGAAGCAGTGCCACAAGAGTATTTTTTTTCACTGCCTCTTGACAGGACTTGGTCACAAATTTTGCACGTCATCTTTCTGGCATTTACTTTCTTCTCTCCAGGTGGAAAAGTGAAGAGTGTCCACACTACAGATTCTGGCCTCTGTGGACGTGGTGCCTCCTGCAAGAATTCTTCTTCGGAAGATACTTCCTCCTGCTGCTGTCCAGATACCATTTTGTTTGATATTTTTTGAAAAACACCAAAAAAAACAAAGAAAAAAGATGTCTCTCTAAAGATGCTCCAACAAGAATGATTAAAATGGGTGCGGTCTTTCAATAGTTAAAGTGGGAAATGTTCTGAGCCAATGAAATCTTTTTTTTGAGGTCACAAGGGATCTGCGCACTCTGCGCTCACGAAGCACGCACCCGACGTGACTTCGGGAAAATATATTTAAAAATAATATAAGTTAATTATAAGTTCAAATATATTATTTTCAACAATATCTTAGATAATCTCTTGCCCTAATGTGTATATAATATGTATATTAAAGACACATACATATCAATTTAGAACATAAAAATTCATTGCTGGAGTCGCACACCCAGCGCGCCCTAGCACGTATATGACGTCAGGCGGGACCCACCACTGTGCAAGTGTCGCATACCGTAATGCACATGTATCATGAATGCGCGGGAGCAGGAGTCGCGGACTGGTCGCATACCAATCACGCACATCACGTAACATTAAATGTATATGATGTAACTGAAAAACAGGCAGTCATCGCACAACGTACGCGGATCCTTCACAACTTTTCTAAAATGCCGGCTAGAATCTGCACACTCACCGTGATGTGCATGCTTTGGGTGCGCGACTACGAAACAAAAATGGAAAAAAAGAAAATAATATAAATATATTAAAATAAAAATATAAAACAAAAAAAGTAACAATATTTCAGTTTGAATTTTGTAAAAAAAAGAAATATTTGCAATTTTCAGAAAAATATATAATGTTATTTAATGAATAAAATATTTATAAATAAACAGTTAAAAATTGCAGCAAATCTGTACAAAAAAGGTATAACTACTATTGCACTTAAAAATTAGCATTTAAAAAACCTTAGAAATTCCCTGAAAAAACCACAGGTTTCAGGGACGATATAGTTAGAAATTAGCATTTAAAAAAACTTAAAAATTCACCGAAAAAAACACAGGTTTCAGGGACGTTATAGTTAGTTGGACATTTCACTCGTACAAAACCAGAGAAATGTGGCTGTTATAGTTAGTTAAGCTAACTATAACTTGCGCCCCGGCAATGCACTGCTGATGACATCACTTATTACATCATTCATAATATGATCAATGACATCACTGATGACGTCATCCATGTGATAATCTGATGCACCTCCTCATACCCTAAAATAACCTTTGATACACCCACTATAAAATACAGACTACCATTTTTTAAACAATATACACATCAATACCAGTTACTAAATACCCACTCACTGATTCCTAGGTCTGCACACACATCCGTTCATTCACCCATACAGTCACTCATACATGCAATCACTCACCAATACAGCGTTATCATTTGCACTCATACACCTATACAGAAACTCCACACAGCCCCTCATCCATAGAGTTACTCACACCTAGTCAGTCATGCAAATAATCAATCACACTCCCTTTTTCTCACCTATACAGTTATACACACACCACCTCACTTATTTATAGAGATACTAACACATATGTTCTCTATTATACAATCACTGATACAAGCAAACACTCACACATACAGCCACTCTCACAAACACTCATTCTCACATATAGTCATTTATATACTCCAACACTCACATATACTGACTTTCACATATGTAGTTACTCACACATATGCCAGTGAGACATCCATTCACTCACCAACACACCAATACACACACTCACATACACCTAGTGAATCACCCACTAACACATCTATGCACAGTCACACACCCCCACGCACCCACTGACACAGGCAACCAATCAATAACCTATATAGACACTCATGTAGCTACTGACCAACCCATGCAGCCGGTTACACACCAACTGACAGACTGTTACAGACATTCACACAGTTTAGTTACTAACCCATGCATTCAGTAAGACACATTTATTCACTCACTTATACATTCAGGATCTCTAGTTGGCACAGGTAGGTACTTGTGACAAATAGGGACGGAACGGAAAATTAGAGCCATAATTAACAAGAACTGGCCCATCATCTTGACAGACAATGTCCTTAGTAACAGACTGCCAGAGAAACCTACGAACACGTTTAGGAAATCTAAATAAATGGGGAGTCAACTCCCAAGGAACAGTCCTGAGCTAGAGCACACAGAATCATGGTTGAAACCAAGAAAAGGCTTTTACAAATGCATAACCTGTCGTGCATGTAAATTTGGAGTAAACACAACAAAATACACTACTCCATTTAGAGAGAATGAGCTAGACATCAAGGGCAACTATAATTGCCGCACAGATTTTGCTTAGCTATGTGAGAAGTACCAGGCTCCAGGTGCACGTGAGGATATTGCAACATCTCCGGGCCATCATTAATTGCGATCCGGCATATCCGGTCGCACGCCACTTTAAAGAAGTACACAATAATGACATCAACTGCTTATCTTATTTTGTGATCAATTCTGTTCCTGTGCCACGGAGAGGTGACAACAGAGAAAAATCTTTAAGACAGCTGGAAACTAAATACATCTTAGACCTAGACAGTACATTTTCAAATGCTCTTAATAATACAGAAGACAGGCATACTTTCTTATAGATCAATAATTAGCATGACTACAATCACAGTGTCATAATGAATGTATTTAGGAGATTTTGTACATAATACACCGATTCCCACATGGCTTGTGGGTAGTAGGTTCTCCAAGTTGCCAAAAGAGAGAAAGAACGATTGGACGTGGATAATTAAAAAAATGTATATCCGTCCAATCTGCCTCGATTTTTAACATTTAAAAAAAAAAAATGTATGGGGATATATTTTTTGCACATATAATTTGCACTAGACACTTTACACTTATTTGAAAACACATTATATGATCATTAAAATAAGAATGTTTATGACTTATGGCTTTCTTTATATGCGATTGCATGAATTTTATATCATTGAGAAAAATTCTCTTTGAATCTGAACCATAAGCATTAAGGGTTGTAGATACTAATATGGTGGCTTTCTCTGACACACAACGAGAGTATCAACTATATGGGTTGAATATATCTGAAAACCTCTTTGCATTTAGGCAGTAATTTTGCCTAAATCCAAAATAAATTTTGCTTAATTTTAGCATAGTTTGCACATTATCTTCACATTTAAGCAGTAATTTGCACTTGTGTCTGCATATTTTGCACAAAAATATACTCTTGGAGCATGATGTTTTAAATGTGGATATATTGCGGAATTTGCACATATTTGTTGTATATTTTGCACATTCTCCCAGCATTTATGCAGTAATTTGCACAGAGTATCTACAATTTGGGCTGTAATTGCTAAATATGTAAATTCCACATGAGATACGCCTCAGGACTTAAATACATGGTCTGGTAGTTACCATATATTGCGGTATTTGCACATGTTAATAGCGTTATTTGCATAATGGCGTAATTTGCACATAGTATGTCAAGAAACATTTTATAACTTCTTATGGTGTAGTTGCATACATCAGGCATTATTTAAATACATCCTGTACCAATTTTTAAAAAAACTATGGTTTCATAGCAAAAAGCCTTGCAATACAAGTGTTTGATACGTTTTTTCACTGTTTACTATTACGTGGTATAGCAAAAAGAAAAAACCAAATGTATAAAAAGAAATGACGTACCGCAGTCTCACTATGTGATCAAGGGCACTCGTTGCCCGAAATGCGTCATGCGAGGAGTGAGAGAAAAGGAACAATAAAAACGTACCTGTCATTTCAAGATGCCTGGTGGTCCATTGATTCCATGTTCACCGAAAGGAAGTACTGGAAGTAGTCGCTGGTATATATAAATATAAATATATATATATATTACCTACTGGCGGTCGCCAGTAGGCAGTTATAGTTAGGATTATTTTCAATGCAAAATCTCAACATTCTATTGGGAATAACTTTGGCACCGGTTGAGGAATCTGCCTGAAAATTTCCTCAAATTTGCCTTGTGGCGCTCCGGGGGAGATTCGTCAAGCCGGGGCCGAGATAAAAGGGGGGTCCCAAAACGTGTTTTCCCCATGTTAATTTCCATAGGGCGGTCGACCTCACTTTTAGCCCGAACGGCTGAATGGATTTCCACCAAACTTGCCAAAATTGTAGGGACTGGTAGCCCGATGTGCCTTTGCTATGTCTCAAGATATGTGCTCCAGTGGTTTTTGAGTAATTTAGGTTCAAAAAAATACGTTATCTATGGCCGCGCCCCGGTACGCGCACCGGGGAGTGCACCGGGCGCGCTACGCGCGGAAAGCTGATTGGCTCTCGGGTGTCTGTAAACATTCGAAACAGTCCGGAGCGGCCGCCATCTTGTGTCTCGGTAAGATCGAGACACAAGAGGTGGCAATACCAAAGGGGGAAATGACCATAAGGGGGCAGAGTAGACCCCCCCCTGACCCCCTAGGTTTGATGTGGGGGCTATAAAAGGGCTCCGCGGGAGAAAAAATAAAAAAAAAAATAATTTCGATTTTCGCGGGGGGAGCGCCCGGTACGCGCACCGGGGAGCGTACCATGGGGAAAAAAGAATGACAGTTTTAAAAAAATGTAGCTGTTTTAAAAAAATGTTCTTTTTGTTGTTTTTCTTTTTTTTATTTAAGTACGTACATGGAGGTACCAATGTAGAGACTTAAATTTAAAGTACAATGTTTCCTCTGTAGATATCTTGCATGTTGTTATAGAAGTTATTGTGGTATATGGAATCCATAACATAGTCTGTTAGGAAAGCAGAAACAGATCCTTTAAGCACTCCCTGAGAAGTCCTAGGGGATCATGGGTAGTCTATCCTGCTCCCTTATGATGAAAAAGAGATGTAAAATACACATTGGAGATAATATAGTGGGAGAAAGGTAGTAACTATGAGTAAACTTATTATGTAACACAAAAAAGTTGCACAGTATACTATAAGTCTCATTTTATAATATAATCATTTTGGTACTACTTCATGAATTACATATAAAAATGAATAATGTATCAAACAATTTTTTAATTATTAAATATAAATTTATTCTTCTTCAAAATTTAATAAAACTTCTAACATAACATTGTCTGGAATTTCCTTATAATTATTAGTACATGATTCTATTTGTTCCAAACATTCTATTAACTGTTGGTCCAAAGATTCATCTATGAAATCAAGTTAATCTTTTTGTTCTTCTGGATTTTCCACCTTTATTTAGAAAGAAACAACAGTTGATTGCTTTTCTCCTTCCATTTTCTTTCTGAAAATTGCATAAAAATTAACTATATTAGTAGAGTTAGGGTACTGTTGGGTTTAAGTTCAGACAGGTACTTCTGAGTTTTTAACAGTGAAGTCATTTTTGGGCAGTGTATGGTTTCAGGCAGGAAGTAGAACTAATAAAAAGTGCATGTGATGAAGCCTAAGTAAATTCATAATTATACCAGAGAAACCTAACTCAATCCATAATTATAACAGAGAAGTCTATCTCAATCTCTAACTCTTACAGAGGGACAGTATATAACTATCAGAAAACTTTTTCCCAATTTAACTTAAAGTGCACAACATAGTTCCCCTTCCAAATTAACAACTTACCTTTTTCAAAGTAGTTGAAGTTTTCTGTCAAAATTCGTTCAAAATGTACCTCAGGTAGTATTAGTCAAAATGGCTGTGTTTCCCTATCATTTTTCATATATATTCATGTACTTAACCAATCAAATGTCAACACATAAAAGTACAAAATGTAAGTAACATTTTAATTGGTTGTAAATTCCAACAGTTTCATATGTGTTTTTGTCATGTAATTTACCTCAGGATATTTAGACAGGGCTACAGCCTAAACGGCTCAATGGAATACCACCAAATTTGGGAAAATGGTACGGGACTGCTATGTAGTAGGGCCTATTCTATATTTGGTGAAAGTGTGTCCTGTGGTTTTTATGTAAATTTAGTTCCCACATTTTTTTAGGGAGCGCTTACCGGTGCGTGCTCCGGTACGCGCACCGGGAGCGCTACGGGAGTCCGCCATCTTGTGTTTCAGTACAATTGGGACACAAGATGGAGGACAAACAACATTGGGAATGGGTAGAAGGGGGCACGGTAGAGAGCCCCTGACCCCCTAGGTTTTCTGAGGGGAGTTTAGGAGGCCCATATAGGCCCAAAAAAATGTATTTAAAAATTTTCGCAGGGGGAGCGCCCGGTACGCGCACCGGGGAGCGCACCGGGAGCGCTCCAGAGTAAAAAAAAAAAAAATATGAATATACTTAAAAAAATAGTATTATATTAATATACAATATAGGATTCATTTTTAAAAAAATTACCTTTCTTAGCTATAGACATTTGCTATTAAAAAACCTTAGAAATTCACTAAAAAACACATAGGTTTGAGACCCTATATAAAGATAGAAATTAGCATTTAAAAAACCTATGAAATTCACTGAAAAAACCATAGGTTTCACACCAGTTATAGTTAGCTGGAAATTTTACTGACATAAAACCATTTAAATTCCACGTTATAGTTAGTTGGACTCACTATAACTTGCGCGCCTGCAATGCATTGCTGATGACGTCACATATTACATCACTCATGACATGGTCAGTGACATCACTCATGACATCACTGATGACACCATCCTTGTGACAGACTGACAGACCTCCTTTCAGTGTAATGTAACCCTTGAAACACATATTCAAAAATAGAAACTAACATTTTCTTAAAAATATAGATACCCATACCAGTTACAACAACCAATTCAGTAATTCCACCTTCTATATACACATCCTCTCATTCAGCAACAGTTCTAAATAGTCACTCATACATATACTCACTCATCATATGTAGTGATACACATTTACATCCTGTTACACACTGACAGTTATCCAAAAGTTACTCACACACATACTCACACATGCAAACAAACTATTGAATGTCCATTTATTTGGATATACAACTATACACACACTACCACCTTACTTCTAAGGAAACTTACACATACTTACTCTCTTAACACCTTGGCTGCTAAGGCAATTCCCCTCCTGTGCTGGAAATTGCTATAGTCCATAATTCATGACGAGCTCAGCTCGTCATAAGCACAGCTCGGTAAACAGCCTTTACAACGAAACTTTTACAACGCACTACCATTACAACGCGGTCATTACAACGCAAACCATTACAACGCATTGCGCTGGGGGGCGCTCTAGGATAGGGAATCTGTTTAATTTTCTATCCAACACCTTCCCTAGTGTCCACGGGGACTGGAGTTGGAATAGAAAATTAAACTTTTCACTATCCAGCACCTCTAAGCGCTATGCGTTGTAAAGATATGCGATGTAAAAACCGCGTTGTAAAGGCAGGCATTGTAATAGCCTGCGTTGTAACGTCATACATCCGCACAGCTCCAGTGTGCCTCATGACGAGCTGAGCTCGTCATGAGCAGCGAAGGGGTTAAACAATCACTTATAGAAACACATACTTATTTAAACAGGAACTCTTTCAATCTCTCACTCTCACAAATACTCACTTATAAACATCAATACTCACATATACTAAATTAAAACAGATGTAGTTACTGATAAAGACACTAGTGAGGCAGTCATTCACTCACTAACACACACATATACACACACATATACACACTCATCCACCCATACAGTCCTGCACATATGCTGTCTTCAAAACACATACAAACAGTGAGTCAGTCATTGGTGCATCTATGTGCTAACTAATACCCCCACCAAACCATACAGACACTCATACTGATACTAAAAACAACATCTAATAACCCATATACTCACACATGTAGCTACTCACCAACCCATGCAGCCACTTATACACAAAGTGAAACACTAATACATATATTTAAATATTTAAACATTACTCACTAATATATGTATTCACTAAGATACACTTAATAAGCAAGTTAATCAATCCATTTTTTTTTAAAACATCCATTTAGACACTTATTTAAACATTTATTCTTCCATCGACTTTTACATATACATATAGAAAACATATTTATTTTTCAGAAAGACACACATTCACTGGATGGTGTCATCAGTGATGTCATGAGTGATGTCACTGACCATCTCATGAGTGATATAATATGTGACGTCATCAGCAGTGCATTGCAGGCGCGCAAGTTATAGTGAGTCCAACTAACTATAACGTGGAATTTCAATGGTTTTATGTCAGTAAAATTTCCAGCTAACTATAACTGGTGTGAAACCTATGTTTTTTTCAGTGAATTTACTAGGTTTTTTAAATGCTAATTCCTAACTATAACTGGTGTGAAACCTATGGTTTTTTCAGTGAATATATATATATATATATATATATATATATATATATATATATATATATATATATATATATATATATATATATATATATATATATATATACCGAGGTGTATTAAAGAATATATACATTTATACATATGTTAAAATTCAGGGTCTCTAGTTGGCACAGGTAGGTACTTGTGACAAATAGGGACCCTGGCCTCTAGTCAGGGTAAGGGGTATACACTCTTTAGATAACCCCTGCTCACCCCCTTGCTAGCTTGGCACGAGCAGACAGGCTTATCAAAGGCAATGTGTAAAGTATTTGTACTAACACTCACAGTAACACAGTGAAAACACCACAAATGTACTCCACACCAGTTTAGAAAAATAGAAGTATTTAGCCTAAACTAAACAAGACCATAACGACAAAAATCCAAGAATCCAAAAATCCAACATACACAGTTCAAGGATATGATTTAAAAAGAGTCCTTAAGATTGCGTTAAAATAATCCACATTGCGTCACGTTTTAGCCAAAAGTGCGTTTAGATGCGACAAAAGTTCCAAAGTGAAATCTGCAGCATTGAAAAAACAAGTGATGCATCACTCCTGAGACCCTGGGGAGGCGATGCGACAGCCCCGCTGGATGCAGCGGGCGTGTTGCAACGAATCCGGTCTGTATGGGGAGGGAGGCGATGCCTTGGATGGTTTCCGGTTGTAGGAAGCGTCTCGCAAAGGTACGATGCAATGATCTTCGGGACGGCGACGATCTCAGGTGCGGGGGCGATGCACAGCGCAGCGTTGATCTTCTTATCTCGCAGCCACTCAATGCGATGGTTCTGCGACGACACTCGCAGCGACGTGATGCGGTCCGCAAGCAAGCGGTGTGGCGATCTCACCCAGTGACGACTGGCTCTGCGACGATACCCGCAGTAATGGTAATCTTCCCACACCGGAGCGATGCTTTTCGCAAGCGAAGGATGCGTCAGTTCTTGCAGTGGCAACAGGCGCTGCGGCGATCTCGATTTTCGCGGAACCGGGAATTTTCTTCACGCTGTCAAGGATGCGCTCCGCAAGCGAGCGATGCGTGAACATTTGCAGATTGTCTTAGTTTCTTCTTATCCAGCTCCCCAACAACAGGTACAACTTCCAGAGGCACCACAACTGGCCCAAGCACTCTAGGAAGGACATAACTCTCTAAGTAGAGTCATGGGGGGGAAGCTGGGGGTGAAGTCCTTTTGTTCCTGGGACTTCTTAACAGGGAGTCAGCTCTATTCACGCCTTTTGAGAACTCCTCAAGCAAGAGGACACAGCACAAAGCAAAGTCCTTCCCCTCTCCTTGGCAGCAAAGCAACTGCAGGTCAGCCCACAAACACACAGCAGGACAGTCATTCCTCTTCAGTCTTCCAGCTTTCTCCTTGGCAGAGGTTCCTTCTTGATTCCAGGATGATCTAATTTTCTGTAGTCTGGGGTCCTGTACTTATACCCCTAAAAGTCTTTGTTCCCTTTGTGCAGGAGGGCTCTGAGCCCGGTCTGAACCAGTTCTGGGTGTTCCTTGAGCCCTTTGTTTTCCTGGCTTCTCCTTTCCTTTCAGAGAGAGGGACAGGGTCGTCAGCCGCCCAGCAGGAGGTGGAGCCAGTATTGTGGAAGGGAGGCACAGCCCTATTCGGGCCCAGGGGCTACCCCCTCCCACCACTCTAGATGCAGATGGAACTATTCAGCCCAGGGATGGCCCACTCAGCCTCTGGGTGCCACCCAACCCCTGCCACTCACAAACCAGACAGTCAATTCACAAACAGGCCAAGTCACACAGTAGGGTCAGACAAGAGAAAAGCCACTAAAAGTGCTGTTCTCAAACACAGGATTTAAAAAATACCTTTCCTAAAAGATATGTTTCTAAATTCTGAGTTCAGGGATACCAGATTTTTATGTCCTATCTTGCTCCTATGGGAAGATAAGCAGGTAACCACTGTACACAGCATCCCCCATTATAGCCTATGGAAAAGATAGCCTTACAATAGTGAAAAACGAATTTCACTACCAGAGCATTTCACCAGCACTAGTACATGCTCTACCTTTCATGTACACTGCACCCTGCCCAGGGGGGTACCTTGGGCCTTCCATAGGGGTGTCCAATGTGTATAGAAAGGGAAGGGTTAGGCCTGGTTAGTGGGGACACTGGCCAGATTGACATGGCAGTCCACAGACTGCACACAGGCACTGCAGTGGCAGGCCTGAGACACCATTTTAGGGCGACTCATGTGGGTGGCACAATCAGTGCTGCAGGCCCACTGGTAGCATTTGAATCACCAGCCCTGACACACTCACTGCACTTTACTTGGGACCTCTTGGTAATACAAATATGCCAATCATGGATAACCAATTACAATAACAATTTACTCAGGGAGCACTTGCCCTTTGACACTGATCAGCAGTGGCAAAGTGCCCAAAGCATCTAAACCAGCAAAAACTAAATCCAGCGCAGCGTCAAAAATACAGGAGGTAGAGGCAAAAAGTCAGGGGTAATCACGCCAAAGATGCCAGGTCTAACACGTGTCCCCTCCAGCTGAAAATGGTGAGAATTGCCCACTCTCTTGGGAGTTCTCTTCACTAAGGCTGGACAGACCATCAGCGTTGGTGTGTTCTGTACCAGGGCGGTGTTCCACCGTAAAGTGCATTCCCTGTAGGGAGATTGACCACCTCAACAGTTTTGGGTTCTCACCCCTCATCTGCATTAACCATCTGAGGGGCCTGTGGTATGTCTGAACCCAGCAGTGGGTCCCAAACAAGTAGGGCCTCAGCTTCTTCAGAGCCCAGACCACAGCAAAAGCTTCCATTTCAATTGCACTCCACCTCTGTTCCCTGGGAAGTAGCCTCTTACTAATGAAAGCTACAGGTTGGTCCAAGCCCTCGTCGTTGATCTGTGAGAGTACTGCTCTGAAGCATCTGTCTACACTATGAACTCACTGGCGAAGTCAGGTGCCTTGAGCACAGGCGCTGTGCACATGGCAGTCTTCAGTGCATCAAAAGCAGTTTGACAGGCATCGGTCCAATTCACTCTCCTGGGCTGCTTCTTTGAAGTCAGCTCTGTCAAGATGCAACGATAGTGCCATATCCCTTGACAAACCATCGGTAATACCCGGCGAGACCTAAGAAGTCTCTGACCTCTGTCTGGGTCTTGGGGGGCTCCCAAGCCAGAATGGTATCAATCTTTGCCTGTAGGGGCACCACCTGGCCACTCCCTACCCGGTGTCCCAAGTACACCACATATCCCTGCCCTATCTGGCACTTACTTGCCTTGATAGTGAGGCCTGCCCTTTGCAGAGCCTTCAACACTTCGCAGAGGTGTTACAAGTGTTCTTCCCACGTGGAGCTGAACACAGCAATGGCATCCAGGTATGCAGCGCTGCATTCCTCCAGCCCGGTCAGTAACTGGTTGACCAGTCTCTGGAATGTGGCAGGGGCGTTCTTCAGCCCAAAGGGCATGACACGGAACTGGAAGTGCCCCTCTGGCATTGAGAATGCAGACCTCTGTTTGGCCCCCTCAGTTAAGGCAATCTGCCAGTACCCAGATGGTAAGTGAAACGTCCTGAGGTACTGGGCAGCTCCCAACCTATCCACGAGCTCATCCGCTCTGGGGATGGGGTGTGCTCCAGTCTTGGTGACCACATTGAGCCCACGGTAGTCCACACAAAACCGGAGTTCTGGAGTGGCACCGGGCGCAGCAGCTTTTGGCATTAAGACCACTGGGCTAGCCCAGGGGCTGCTGAAGGGCTCAATTACCCCTAGCACCAACATCTTGGAAACCTCTTCCTTGATGCTGGCCCTGACCTTTTCAGCTACCCTGTAAAATTTCTGTTTCACAGGTAGACTATCTGCAGTGTCCACATCATGGACGCACCAATTGGTGACACCTGGGGTCAGGGAGAACAGGAAGGCAAACTGACCCAGCACCTGGCGACAGTCCCTCTGCTGTTCTGGGGTCAGGGTGGGGGAGAGGACCACACTATCCACTGACCCGTCTTGCTCCTTGGTTGCCAGGAGGTCAGGAAGAGAGTCACTTTCCTCTTCCATTCCAGCATCTGTAGCCAGGAGCATTGTCACATCAGACCTCTCAAAGTGGGGTTTGAGGCGGTTCACATGCAAGACCCGCAGGGGCTGCCTGGGGGTCTTCAAGTTAGCCAGGTAGGTTACTTCGCTCATGCGTTCCACCACCTCATATGGCCCAGTCCATTTGTCTTGGAGCGCACAAGGCTCCACTGGCGCCATCACTTCCACTTTCTGCCCAGGTTGAAATTCGAACAGAGTGGTATTCTGGTCATACCATCTTTTCATTTCTTCCTGGCTAGCTTCTAAGTTCTCATGAGCGAGTGTCCTGAAGCGTTGTGTCTGGTTGCGGAAGGCCAGCACATAGCTGAACACATCCTGGGGTGTTTTTTCCAGTGGGATTTCTCCCACCCTTCTTTCACCAGTGTGAGAGGTCCTCTAACAGGGTGGTCATACAGAAGTTCGAAGGGACTGAACCCTAAGGACTTCTGAGGCACCTCCCTGTAGGCAAACAACCGGCATGGTAGAAAGACGCCCCACTTCCGTCTCATGGGCTCCGCTAGGCCCATAATCATACCTTTCAGGGTGCGGTTGAACCTTTCAACCAACCCGTTTCCTTGAGGGTGATAAGGAGTGGTGAACTTATAAGTTACCCCACACTCCTCCCACAGAGAATTCATGTACCTAGAGATGAAGTTTGTATCCCGGTCGGAGACCACCTCTCTAGGGAACCCCACACGGGAAAAGATCCCCATCAATGCATGGCTCACCACGGGGCCTGTGATTGTCCTGAGCCTTTTTATGTGTATTATGTAATTCATGTGAGAGTGGAATACAGATTTCTATGTTGCTGTTTTGTAGATCCCGTATAGACTTCACCACAGGACGCTGTCATTTCAAGATTGCTTTTTCATCTTCTTCAAATTGTATTTCCCCTGACGAAGGGTTCCACTTAAACCCGAAATGCATTGGGACTCTGGATATCACCTTTAATTGTTTAATCAGAACATTTTCTTGTGCATTTTTCAAATGGTTGTGATATGTAATCTGATTATGTGATCATTGAACATTTTCAGTTATACACAGAAATCCACATATAAATGTCATATAAATGTGAAAGACGTATTCATATGTTACATGTGTTTTTTTCATGAACATGTAAAGTATTGAAAATAAGTGTTGTTTATCTTTGCAGTAAATTCACAGAATTAACGTGTGTTTATAATGTAAAAGGCCCATGGCCTATTTGTTGTGCCTCTAGCAGTCCAGGGTTTTCCTTGAACTCATATTTACACAGTTGATACCGATTAGGGAGCAGGGCACGCACCCTCATTACTAGAGAGCACGCTAAACTTCACAAAGGTGTAGAAATATTGAACAAATTTATCTGAACACAGGTGTGTGGATCCACCCTCCTTGATAATTGTCCTGAGATGGACAGTTTCCGGGTACCGGGTGGCATGCTCCACTAAGACCAGGATGAACCTGTTGCCTAAGGCAGTCTTGGGGTCCAGTGGCCCCACGATGTTGATGTCTACCCGCTCGAAAGGGGTGCTCACCACAGGAAAGGTTTGGAGGGGTGCCTTGCACTTCCCTCCGCTCTTGCCAATTGCCAGACATGTCTGGCAAGATCTACAGAATGTCCCGATGTGCTTCTTCATCTTGGGCCAGAAGAAGTGGGTGACAAGCCTTTGGAAGGTCTTGTCTTACCCCAGATGTCCTGCGAGAGGCACGTCATGAGCCAGACCCATTAGGAAGTTCCTGAAGCGCTCAGGTATCACCAGCACACGGGCTGCACCGGGCTCAGTGAATTTAGGCTCACTATAAAGCAACTCATCTTCCCAGTAAATGAGATGATCTTTGGACTCTCCACCTGCTGCCTGGTCTGCAGCCTGCTACCGCACACCAATGAGGGAAGGGCATTCCGTCTGCGCTTTGCAGAATTCCTCCTTGGAAGGCCCATCTTCTTGCTGCCAATGGGTCAGCTCAGGTAAGTCCCCCAGTTTGGCCACCTGTTCCCTGGTAGGTTCCAGGGCATCCCCCACAGGTTCTGCTCCTTCCTGGGCCGTGGGAACGGCTGGGCGGGTTTCCCGTGCCCCCTGCTTCTTCCTCTCATGGCAGATTCCTGGGCCACTGTTTCAGGCTCCAGTTCTGCTGAATCACCCCTACTGGCTGCCATAGACAGAGTGGTCAAACAGACCCACTCAGGCAGACCCAACATCTGCATATGAGCCGGGTGTTTCACTTCCTTCCACAGGGAACACTCCAGGTCATTACCTAGCAGACAGTCTACAGGCATGGATGGACTCACAACAACCTTCAAGAGACCTGAGACCCCCTCCACTCAAATGGAACCTGCACCACTTTGCAGAGGTTCACCGAGTTGTCAGCTACAACTACTGGGTGGAGTACATTGGGAATAACCTGCTCTTCAGACACCCACTGACACCTCATGTATGTCAGGCTGGCTCCTATGTCTCTCAGAGCCTCTATCTCCCTCCCATTGATGGTCACCTTCTGCCCATATTTCTTAGTGTTAGGGGGCAGATAGGTATCCTGGACCATCTCTTGGTCTCCTAATGAGACAAGGGTCATGACTGCTAATCCCTCCTCCCCACTGGAAATTAACTCCCCTCCCAAAGCTGCACTTGCTAAACCCGGGGCTGGAGCACCAGTGGGTGCTGGAGGTTTCTTGGGGCACCTAGAGCTAACATGTCCCACCTCATTGCAGTGATAGCAGGTAGGGGGACCCCTGTTGTCCCTTCTGCCCCTAGGGGGCCATGGTTGTTTAGGTTTGGGGGGTTGGGACTCCTTTCCAAGGGAATTATTTTGGGGACCTTGAGAGAACTCCTTTTTGGTTAATCTTGTCCCCCCACTCTTCTGCTGGGGACCCTGCCCACCTTTGGCTGTGGTACCCACAATTCCTCTGTGGACCCTGGTACTGGTCCAGCGGTCCACCTCCTTAGCAAGATCAATGGGGTCTGTCAGCTTACTGTCTAAAAGATGCTGGCGCAGCTCTGGAACACAAAGACTACTCAAGTGCTCCCAACTAATTCAATGCAACAGACCCTTATAATCAGTTACTTTGCAGCCCTTCATCCAACCTTCCAGTGCACGAGAGTTTAGATTCACGCACTCCATCCAAGTCTCAGACTCTTTCTTCTTGGAGTTCCTAATCTGCAGTCTGTACTGCTCTGGAGTAAGTCAATACCTGAGACATAGGGCTTCCTTCATATTGGGGCAGGTCATGGTACCTGCTAATTCTAAGGGCTCTAGAACACTCTTCCCAGAAACCTCAAAATGTTTCCACAGGCCCGCCCCCAATGCTGTTCAGGCACATCATTCATTCTTAATGCAATCTCATAAGAAGTAAACCAGGCATAGATATCCTCACTTCTATTGTAATTCTGTACCAGATCCTTGGGAATATATACTTTACCCACTGCAATCTCATAAGAAGTAAACCAGGCATAGATATCCTCACTTCTATTGTAATTCTGTACCAGATCCTTGGGAATATATACTTTACCCCCTGTATTGGCTGTGCGCTGCCACCATTTGAACTGGAATCCACCTGCTTGTCCTTGATTTCCAGTTCTCTCATGCTCAACTCATGAGCCAGAAGCAATTTCTTTTCCTCTAGGGCACGAGCATTCTTGCTGTCCTCTGTCACCTTTTCTTTCTCTACTTCCAATTGCTTCATTTTCATTCTCATAATTTCCAATTCATGGTCTCTAACTCTTCTGGGGTAAGACCCCTACTGGATTGGGTGCTGCCAGGCCTTGAGCCTGGATTGCCCATAGGCAAATCTTGGGATTGAAACCCCCCCCTTCCACTTGCATCATTTCCCTCTTGGGCCTCCCACCTGGCCTTCAAGATTCTCTGCAGCTCATCCTTTCTAGAGCTGCGTTTCACAGGGCAACTGCAATCCTTGCAGAATTGTTTGAGCTGCTCAACTTTGTAAGAATACAAATCCTCAATGAAAAACTCCAATCCTGCCTCCACACTTGCTGCCTTTCCATTCTGAGACATGATGCTTTGAAGAGTTACTCAAAAATATAACCAAAAACCCAAAAACAGTATGTGGCTGCGTAGTGGTCTGCACTAAACTAGTGATGTACACCAATCACTGTGGGTCAAGTTCAAATACAAGTTCAAATCCCGCCGCTGCCACCAATGTTAGAATTCGGGGTCTCTAGTTGGCACAGGTAGGTACTTGTGACAAATAGGGACCCTGGCCTCTAGTCAGGGAAAGGGGGCACACTCTTTAGATACCCTCTGCTCACCTCCTTAGTAGCTTGGCACGAGCAGACAGGCTTATCAAAGGCGATGTGTAAAGTATTTGTACCAACACTCACAGTAACACAGTGAAAACACCACCAATGGACTCCACATCAGTTTAGAAAAATAGAAGTATTTAATCTAAACTAAACAAGACCAAAATGACAAAAATCCTAAAAACACAGTTCAAGGATATGATTTCAAAAGAGTTCTTAAGGTTGCGTTAAAATAATCCACAGTTGCGTCACGTTTTAGCTAAAAGTACCTTTAGATGTAACAAAAATTCCAAAGTAAAAGCTGCAGCGTTAAAAAACAAGCGATGCATCACTCCTGAGACCCTGGGGAGGCGATGCGACAGCCCCGCTGGATGCAGCGGGCGTGTTGTGACGAATCTGGTCTGTATGGGGAGGGAGGCGATACCTTGGATGGATTCCGGTACGCAGGTTTCGTAGAAAGCGTCTCGCAAAGGTACAATGTGACGATCTTTGGGACTGTGATGATCTCAGGTGCGGCGGCGATGTGCAGCGCAGCGTCGATCTTCTCCTCTTGCGGCCCCTCAATACGATGGCTCTGCAACGACACTCGCAGCGACGTGATGCGGTCAGCAAGCAAGCGGTGCGGCGATCTCACCCAGCGACCACAGGCTCTGCGACGATACTCAAAATAATGGTAATCTACCCGCACCAGAGCAATGCCTTCCGCAAGCGAAGGATGCGTTGGTTCTTGCAGCGGCAACAGGCGCTGCGGCGATCTCGATCTTTGCGGAACCGGGAATGTCCTCGCACTGTCGGGGATGCGCTCTGCAAGCAAGCAATGAGTGAAAATGTGCAGATTGTCTTAGTTTCTTCATATCCAGCTCCCCATCAACAGGTACAACTTCCAGAGGCACCACAACTGGCCCAAACACTCTAGGAAGGACAGAACCCTCTTAGTAGAGTTCAGGGTGAAGCTGGGGGTGAAGTCCTTTTGTTCCTGGGACTTCTTAACAGGGAGCCAGCTCTACTCAGGCCCTTGGAGATCTCTTCATGCAAGGAGACATAGCACAAAGCAAAGTCCTTCCCCTCTCAGCCCACAAACACACAGCAGGACAGTCCTTCCTCTTCAGCCTTCCAGCTTTCTCCTTGGCAGAGGTTCCTTCGAAGATTCCAGGATGATCAAATTTTCTGTAGTCTTGGGTCCTGTACTTATACCCCTAAAAGTCTTTGTTCCCTTTGTGCAGGAGAGCTCTGAGCCCGGTTTGAGCACGTCCTGGGTGTTTCTCGAGCACTTTGTTCTCCTGGCTTCTCCTTTCCTTTCAGAGAGAGGGGCAGGGTCATCAGCTACCCAACAGGAGGTGGAGCCAGCATTGTGGAAGGCAGGCACAGCCCGATTCATGCCCAGGTGCTACCCCCTCCCACCACTCTAGATGCAGATGGAGCTATTCAGCCCAGGGATGGCCCACTCAGCCTCTGGGAGTCACCCAGCCACTGCTACCCACAAACCAGACAGTTAATTCGCAAATAGGCCAAGGCACACAGAAGGGTCAGACAAGAGAACAGCTACTTTCTAAAAGTGCTGTTCTCAAACACAGGATTTAAAAACCACCTTTCCTAAAAGATGTGTTATTAAATTCTGAGTTCAGGGATACCAGACTTGTATGTACTATCTTGCTCCTATGGGAAGATACGCAGGTAACCACTGTACACAGCATTCTCCATTATAGCCCATAGGAAAGATATCCTTACAATAGTGAAAAATGAATTTCACTACTAGAGCATGTCACCTGCACTAGTACATGCTCTACCTTTCACATACACTGCACCCTGCCCAGAGGGGTACCTTGGGCCTTCCATAGGGGTGTCCAATGTGTACAGAAAAGGAAGGGTTATGCCTGGTCAATGCAGACACTGGCCAGGTTGACATAGCAGTCCACAGACTACACACAGGCACTGCAGTGACAGGCCTGAGACACCATTTTAGGGCTACGCATGTGGGTGGCACAATACGTGCTGCAGGCCCACTAGTAGCATTTGAATCACCAGCCCTGGCACACTCAGTGAACTTTACTAGGGACTTCTTGGTAATACAAATATGCCAATCATGGATAACCAATTACAATAACAATTTACTCAGGGAGCACTTGCACTGATCAGCAGTGGCAAAGTGCCCAAAGCATCTAAACCAGCAAAAACGAAATCCAGCACAGCGTAAAAAATAATGGAGGTAGAAGCAAAAAGTCAGGGGTAACTACACCAAATATGCCAGGTCTAACAATATATATATATATATATATATATCCAAAACACCCCTCCGATGCCGAGAAGCAAGAGGCCACACGGGTGAAACCTATGGAAGCCTTTTATTGGACACTGGGCATAATGCATTTGCCCAGTAAAGTCAGTGGAGGGATTTAAGATGCGTTGCCATATGGAAGCCCTGGTGGTGGCATTCTGTACCACCTGCAAGCGTCTTAAAAGCCCTTCTTGTAGACCTAGATAGTGGACATTACTGTAGTCCAGTCTCAAAGTAATCAGCGCCTGTACCACGGTCTTTCCCATTCTACCGGCAAAAGAGGAAGGAACTTCCTCACCATCCGGATAAGTCCCATGCAGGTTCCCACTAGAGTCTGAACTTGGGGTCTGAGAGAGAGAGCATCATCTGTTCTGATTCCTAAATTTCTCAATGTAAATTGAGCAACATTGAGGGATGAAAATTCAACCGGCCACCAGTGGCCCCAGTCCTAGACTGTGTGTTGTCCGAAGAAGACAATTTCAGATTTGTCTGAGTTACACTTTAGCTGGTTTTCCTCTAGCCAGTAGAACACATCCATAAGGCAGGTTCTGATTGTATCTCCATCAAACTCACTTCCTTTTTCAGAAGAGAAAACCAACGGTGTGTCATCCACATATGAAATAATCTTTACCACCTGTGATTCTACACAGTTGCCAATGGAGATAGATAAAGATTAAACAATGTCGGACCAAGACACGAGCCCTGTGGCAACCCGACTTGAAGGCTGGGCACAGCAGATGAAAACAAGGGTGTCCAGATCACTTGCTCTCTGTCACCCAGGTAAGAGGTTAGCCAGGCTAAAGGTTGTTCCACCAAAACCCTTACCTTCCAACCTATCCAGGAGTCTCCTGTGCGGCACCGTGTCAAATGCTGCCGACAGGTCCAACAAAATCAAGATTGCACGGCCTCCTCGATCCAGAACTTCCTTTATAGCTTCTATCACCTCCAGCAGTGCTGTTTCTGTACGGTACTCAGCCCTGAAACCCAACTGACTGGGGTGCAGCAGATGATTGTGTTCCACAAACTCCATCACTGTTTTATTCACGTGTTTCTCGAGCGCTTTGGACAGGGCTGGAAGGAGGGATATGATCCTATAGTTTGTGGGTATAAGAGGATCCGCACTCGGCTTTTTAAGAAGAGGCAGGATATTTGCTTTTTTCCAAAGAGGTGGCACTACTCCTCCAGCCAAAGAGGAGTAAAGAACCTTATTAAGAAGCGGATTTATGGTTGAAGCCAGATCTGGAAGTAACTTCGCTGGGCAAGCATCCACAGGTGAGCCCGACTTCAGGCTCTGCAGATAAGACAAAGATTTATCTACTGAAATAGCTGAAAAATGCTCCAGTTGTGGGCTATGTACTAGAGGCCCATATCCAAGCCCTCCTGAGGAGGCCACAGCTATCCCCTCCACCACCCTCTTCTCCTTAACTGGCACGGAGAAAGACTTTTGGATGGTTTCTATATTTGCATGGAACGAGTTGGCCAGCAAACACGTCCAGTCCACCAAGACAGGAACCACTTTATTGGTTGCCTTTGGCGCCATAAATGACTTTTCTATCCCAAAGATCTCCTTACTCTTATTTGTTGCTGGAGTAATTCTTTCTTGCCAGCAATTCCTCTTTCTTTCTCTCACTAATCTATAGTGAGCTTTTTGGGCTGCCTTGAAGACTGCCCTGTCTTCCTCAAGGTAGAGAGTATGCCACTTTCTGACCCAGCTTTTTACAGTTGATTCTACTAATTTTCAAAGGTTGGTTGAACCAGGGAGCTGACTGCCGAGACCCTCTCACCTTACGTACTATTAGTGGTGCAACTGTATCTATGTTGGTCTGGAGCCACCCTTCAATGGTGTCAGCATCTTCAGATGGATTGTCAGTCAATTTAGGTGCAGATATAACAAGGGCCCTCCTTAATAGCGGCAAATCTATTTTATTTAGGGCTCTACAAGAATACTCTGTAGGTTCAATCTCAGAAAGACCACCTTTCCCCTTTATAGGAATCTGGAAAGAGACTAAAAAGTGGTCTGACCACATTAGTGGGAGTGGAGGATTCATAGTCAGCTCACTATTAAAAAATTCTTGATCCAACACATGCTCCAGCTTATGTGTGGGCTTCTCAATAAAAGGAGTTAACTTGCATGCCAAGGTAAATTCCTGCAACACCACTATCTGTGGGTCTGTGAGGGTATCCATATGCAAATTAAAATCTCCTAATATCAGAAGCTGTTTGTATTTGGATGCGAGTCCTGAGATACAATCCTACAGAGAGCCCCAAAAATTACCAGATGTACCTGGCGACCTGTAGATCAGTATCCCAGCAAAGCAATATTGTGCTGATAGATTACAGCGAAAACTCAGACATTCAGCGCCTATCATGTCCGGTAGGACAAGGAGTGCACACTTAATATTATCCTTAAAGATAACGGCAATGCCGCCGCCCCTTCCTTTTTCTCAGTCCTTCCTGATGATTCTGTAATTTACAGGGGTGGCCGTGGCTAACGTGGGATTTGAAAACTCAGACAGCCAGGTTTCCATATGAAATTGGAAATCAGACTGTTTCTCTGTTAGTGATTAAAATATTTGTTCTGCATGTTTCTATAACGAGCGTGTGTTTAGGAGTAGCGCCTTGATCTGCTTTCCTCCCTCCTTTGGCACCGCCTGTGCCTTCCCAGGCACAGCCTCTGCTTGTGTAAGATCAGGAGAGTGAGGCGCCGACCAGTTACAGCCCAGACAGTGTGTTGTGAAATCCCTGTCCCATGGAATACCTTTATTCACACATGAAGCAGCTGAACGTAGATGAAGCAAGGCCTCCCTTCCATTGTATTTGTTACTGGTTGAAGTCTCCTTACTGCTGAAGGCCTTTGGGGGCCAAGAAGTCCTCTTAGTAACTCCTGTAAGTCCTACACAGCGGAATTCCTGAGCGCTAGTCGGAGGCCCAGCCCCCTTTCTTCACCACTCTCCAAAAGCGACTACCAGTTAAAGAAGCATTTGCAATGTAATAGGTCTCACATTTATGAGATTTAGAGCTATTGGCATTGTAAATGTAAAAGTCTTTTACTAATGTTTTTTGGAGTGGAGTGGATGTATGTTGTGTGTAGTGAAATTATGTGGTATGTTGTGCAGTGAAATTATGCGGATAAAAAGGATGTGGTAATTAGTGTATAGGAATTATGTAGAGTAGGTTTCCATAGAAGCTAAACTATAAACTCAATTAGACAAAACAGGAACCACTCACGAGCACTTCTGGACCTAGTCATAGGTATGAGCAGGGACACTGGAATCATGCAACTGTTTGGCGTCACCAACTTTCTCACAAATATACATTTTCCGCATTAGCCACATAACCCTCTTCCCTCTTTCTGGGTCTCTGTTGCTTGTTTATGCACTTCTCTTGTCCCTTTCTCCACCCCTGTTCCCTCTTTCTCCACCTCTGTTGCTTCTTTCTACTCCTCTCTTGCTTTTTTCTGCACCCTCATGCCTTTTCCACACCCCTCTTCCCTCTTCCTGCACCCCTCATGACTTTTTCTGCATATCTGTTCTTTCTTTCTGCACTTCTTTTGTTTCTTTCTGCACTTCTCTTGCTTCTTTCTGTAACTCTCTTGCTTCTTTCTGCTCCCCCTTGCCTGCTTTTGCATACCTCTTGCGTCTTTCTGCACCCCTCTTGCCTCTTTCTGCACCTCTGCTCCTCCTTTCTGTACTTCTTTTATTTTTTTCTGCACCTCTCACTTCATTCTGCATCCCTTTTGCCCCTTTGTGCATCCATCTTGCCTCTTTCTGCACCTCTGTTCCTTCTTTCTGCACTTCTGTTACTTCTTCCTGCACTTATTTTGTTTCTTTTTGTACATCTCGTCTTTCTTTCTGGCCCCTCTTTCTGCACTTCTCTTGCTTCTTTCTATACCTCTGTCTCTTCTTTCTGAAACCCTTGTGCCTCTTTCTGCACCCCTCCTACCTCTTTGTGTACCTTTCTTGCCTCTCTCTGCACCTCTGTTCCTTCTTTATTCACTTCTATTGCTCCTTTCTGCACCTCAGTTGGTTCTTTCTGTTCTTCTCTTACTTCTTTCTGCACCGCTCTTGCCTCTTTCTGCACCTCTCTTGCCTCTTTCTGCACCTCTCTTCCCTTTTTCTACAGTTCTCTTGCTTTTTACTGTAGGTCTGTTGCTTCTTTCTGCACTTCTCTTGCCTCTTTCAGTACCCTTTTTGCCTCTGTCTGCACCTCTGCTGGTTCTTTTTGCAGTTTTCTTGCCCCTTTCTACACCTGTCTTGTCTTTTTCTGTGCATCTCTTGCGTCTTTTTGCACTGTTCCTGCCGATTTCTGCACTTCTCTTGCCTCTTCCTGCACTTCTCTTGCCTCTTTCTACATTTCTCTTGCTTCGTTCTGGACTTCTCCTGCCTCTTTCTGCAACCATCTTACCTCTTTCTGCACCTCTGTTGCTTCTTTTTGAACTTCTCTTGCTTCTTTCTGCTCCCCCTTGCCTGCTTTTGCATACCTCTTGCGTCTTTCTGCACCCCTCTTGCCTCTTTCTGCACCTCTGCTCCTCCTTTCTGTACTTCTTTTATTTTTTTCTGCACCTCTCACTTCATTCTGCATCCCTTTTGCCCCTTTGTGCATCCATCTTGCCTCTTTCTGCACCTCTGTTCCTTCTTTCTGCACTTCTGTTACTTCTTCCTGCACTTATTTTGTTTCTTTTTGTACATCTCGTCTTTCTTTCTGGCCCCTCTTTCTGCACTTCTCTTGCTTCTTTCTATACCTCTGTCTCTTCTTTCTGAAACCCTTGTGCCTCTTTCTGCACCTCTCCTACCTCTTTGTGTACCTTTCTTGCCTCTCTCTGCACCTCTGTTCCTTCTTTATTCACTTCTATTGCTCCTTTCTGCACCTCAGTTGGTTCTTTCTGTTCTTCTCTTACCTCTTTCTGCACCGCTCTTGCCTCTTTCTGCACCTCTCTTCCCTTTTTCTACAGTTCTCTTGCTTTTTACTGTAGGTCTGTTGCTTCTTTCTGCACTTCTCTTGCCTCTTTCAGTACCCTTTTTGCCTCTGTCTGCACCTCTGCTGGTTCTTTTTGCAGTTTTCTTGCCCCTTTCTACACCTGTCTTGTCTTTTTCTGTGCATCTCTTGCGTCTTTTTGCACTGTTCCTGCCGATTTCTGCACTTCTCTTGCCTTTTCCTGCACTTCTCTTGCTTCTTTCTTCACTTTTCTTGCCTCTTCTGCACGTCTCTTGCCTCTTTCTACATTTCTCTTGCTTCGTTCTTGACTTCTCCTGCCTCTTTCTGCAACCATCTTACCTCTTTCTGCACCTCTGTTGCTTCTTTTTGAACTTCTCTTGCTTCTTTTTGCTCCTCTCTTGCTTCTTTCTGCACACCTGTTGCCTCTTTCTGCACTCGTCTTCCCTCTTTCTGCACCTCTTTTGTTTATTTGTGCACCTAGACTGCATAGGTAAAGTTTCAGATTTATTACATGAACAACTAAAAGACCATTTATGGTCACATGCTAAAGGAAACATATAAAAACACATAACAAATAGAATACATCTTAATCTACATATGTATTATTTGCATGCTCTCTGGCTCACAAAAAACACTGTGCCAAACAAGCCAAATAAAAACAATCTTCCTTATGTACTCCGGTGCAACAAAAAATGGATAAGTGACCTAAAAGTGAGCTACACAAACTACTATGTGGAAGACATGATAATTAGCCATTAGGGAAAAAAATCTTATTTTAAATAACAACAATGATTGGCTTACATACACTTTGGGTTTCATATAGCACAATGCTTATAAAAGTAGTAAGGAAGCACAAAAATAAACTGGACTACATAAGGACAGTTTCAGAATTAATATATAAACAACTAAAAGCCACATTTATAGTAAACCAATAACCAAATACATAACAATTACAGTAGATAAAAATAAAGAAATCACATTCAATCTGATTATCACACTATAGTTATAGTTAGAAACCCAAAGATAGGAATTCCTTTGATATTAGTTCCCTAATAACTTTCCACCTGTTTCATGAATCACCACAAAACTTTCAGGATCTTTAGCATTTTTCAAATGTTTTGATATTATGTGATTTTTCGTGGTGAATCGTTAAGGGTGTGCAAAAATAAAAGGGGGTCCTAAAATGTGTTTTTTTCACCAAATATTTTTCCATGGACTATTGTATTTGAGTAAGTGCGAAAACATCTGAATGGATTTACATTAAATTCAGCTGGATTATACATTATGGTGCTGAGATGATGCTTTTTGGGTCCTGCAGTTCAGTAGGGTAAGATGTTTTTAAGTTATAAGGCATTTAAACTTAGTTCTATATGTCACCACTGTACTTTCATAGAATTTCACAAAATATTGTGAAACTACTGTGGTACATAGTGGTAAACTTACTTAAAATATATAAATAAATGTCCCTGCCTATTACCACTTTAATGATGTGATTATAGGTAGGGACCTACTATGTACCTATATCTAAGGCCCTAAAACTGAACTCAGCCAAAGTGTCATAAAAACAATATGGCTACCTTTTCAAATGGTCATTACCGAATTATATACTGATTTGCCATTGCCATGTACCATGGAGTGGGTAGTAAACGTACTGTAGCATAGTTCCTATATTCCCAATAGGCTCTGTGCATTGGAATAATATATTCAGCAGTGTAGACGTAGGACTGAGGTCGACGAGGTCTCTACTGACTATATTAGACTTAAGGTTTGCCAGCTAGCTCAGAGGTCACTAGAAACTTTCTCGAATAAACGAGGAGGAGTTTAACCGCCCTGGATAGACAAGAAGGGATTAGCTTCTGACAACCATATAACATGACAACTTTGCTCCCTCAGAATAAGAGTGTATCTCTAGAGTCATGTGAAAACAATAGACAGCTATTTCCCCCAGTCAAATGTGCGTACTTAGTTTCACCAGAGTGCAGAGAAAAGAGAGACAGGCGTTTTAAAAAAAAAGGTGTAATTTATTGAGCAGTCTTCTTTCTCATGCAAGAGAAATGAATTGCCATAATTGCAATACTTAATGTAAAGTAAAGTGCGTACAGTAAAAAGAGTATTATGAAATAATACTGTAAAATCATTGATATGGTTTCTTAGCCATAAGATACTTTAAAATGGATAAAATATATACATACATATATACATTGACTAACATACTCAACTGGTGCTTCTAAATACGCCTACCCCAGTGTACCTGACCTAAGCCTAATACGTGGGAAGGAGTAAGTAAGTAGCAGTTTAAGTTAAGTTGGTTTTGCCAAGAATCTGACTCAAGAATTTTCATTAAGGATTTAGTCAGCTCCGTACCTGGGTAATAGAATGCAGGAGGTCTGGTATCTCTCTTTCAGGACTCGATATCCCAGCAGCCGGCGAAGGCGGCTGAGAACACCGGAGCTGGATTTCTCGGCAGGAGAAAAGACAGCGTCTCTCTCAGTGCGTCAAAGAGGAGGGGCAGCGTCCGTGGGCTCTCGCATCAGCTGGGCTCTCGGGCAAGTAGATAGCTGCTCGGCTCCGAAACCACCACCGTGTGTTTGCTTAAGGCAACATTGGTATATTTATACCTGAAAGGTGCCGAGTTTGACGTAAGGTTTGGACATAAGACGTGAATAAAGATGTCACTAAGAACTGACTGTTCCTTTAATGTTCGCAGGAGTTCAATGACAAATCAAATCAAAAGCAAATGGGGATTTCCCAGGTTGCTGGAGGTTTGGTGTGTCGAAAGAACTCGTTGTGCTTTCTAGGAATCCAAGGAAGTAGCTTCTGCCGTGTTTTGGACTGCAAGGGCTATTTACTTAAATATGGATCTGAAACTTATGCCATTATAGGGATATTATTGATTATAGCCATACAAGGGCATAAAATAGCAATATTGATTCGGTTCCTAGATAAAAACACAATACCCACTCCTTGATCTAATGTCCATCATTACTAAAACTAAGCAATAGTAAACATTTCAAGGTGCATGTGTATTCCAACCCACCCCAAAATACATTTTATGCATTCGAAATGGTGTATGCGAAATACACGAAAATGATTATTGTACTGTACGCTTTTCAAGCAGTGTAATCATTCAGTTAAACATTCTTATATATATTAGCTGAACGATTTGCGAACACTTACACATGAAATGGCTCTTAATACAGAAAAGAAGGTCGAGACCATTCCATCACATATAAATACAGTTGTTGTAAAAATGTGCTAGAGGCTGAGGTAATATATTGTCTCTAGAGTTCCTAAAAGTAGAAGCTCTGTTCTTTAAGAATAGTTCTACTTTAAGCAGAGTACATGTGCCAGAAAAAGGTAAATATTTTGGAAGTTCGAAAAAAATATTTTCGTTTTCAGGGCAAAAAATAGTTCCAAATGTTTTCAGTAGCTTTTGTTTATCAAAGCTGAAGGCCGAATTCAGAGTTCAGGGGAACGCTGTGTGCTCGTTGCTTAAAAGTTATTCTTTCTGTTCAGGGGAGAACATCATTTCAGACAGACTCGCAAAAAACTGGTCTACGACATCAGGTGAAAGTTCGACCAAGTTTGAAAGTGCCGCAAATGTGCATTCTTGAGAATGATTGCTATCAGGATCAGCAATGCTCACAGAAGGTCGTACCTGGGTGATGCTGCTCTCATCTCGTACTTCACTGCCACCTAATCGTAGTAGTGAAGTCTCAACGAATGCCGTCATCAGAATGGGTAGCCGCTGGGGACAACGTGATGCATGAGCCTTTACAGGACTTAGCAAAGTATCTGTATCCAAAGGTACTGCTGATGGTAGTGTAAGACAGACATCCAACACACATTCTTCTCCGCATAGCATACATCGAAGCACAGGTAGGATGCAATTTTGCCAGATAGGTCTGAATGAAAGAAACCAGGTCATATTCAGATTCAGATTCAGCTAATCCAAGGACTTTAGTTATGCGGTCCCGATAGCATATAGCTAGGATCGTTTCTTCCATTGTTGCTTGAGTCTTGTCTGCGACTTGGCTTGCCATATCGGAGCAGAAGGGTCAAAAATAAAATTCCTGCTACGAGTCCCAAAAGTAGTGGTAGGCCGCCAAAGACAGAATGGACAAAATTGGGAAAAATGCCCAGAACTGCTTCGAAGGGTGTTAACAGTCCCGAAAAAATTGTCTTAAATATATGTGGGATACCACTGGCATCAGACATATTTAGGATTTGGCTTAGCATTTCTACGAAATGCACTGGGCAATTTGCTGATAAAAGGGTATGTATCTCTGCCGTTGTCCTTGCAACTAGAAGATCATACGTTTCTTTTGATGACGTTAAAGGCACGGTTGTCTGTAAAAGAACAGACTTCCTTCTGCTTAAAGTATCAATTTGTATAGAAGAGATATTCAAAGAAGGCCAAATCGTCGCCTCCGTATCTGGAGAGCTGTTTGGATACAATACTTGCATACAGCAAGTGACCATGGAACTAACGCTTACAAGATAGGCTTTCCTTGGCACCATGCCACAACAGCTGTGGTCCATTATTAGAATATAGCTCCCGTTAGAAAGCCGTCTAAAGAATGTCTCTATTTGTGTTGCAGGTGTGCCGTGCTGGTGGCATGAAAGGTTATTTGAAGTCCCCTCACAGGCCCCATGCAAATTAATGCCTTGGCACAGAAGTATACCGCTTAGTGATTGTTTACAATTGTTACCACTAAGAAATACATTCTGTTTCTTTTCACTATAACATGTGTGTGTGTAAGGCAATTTCCATGATGACTTAATGTACCCTTTACTCAACCTTTCATACTGGCCCGCTGGTATATACTCTTGGAAGTATTTACATTGGAAAGTTGTTATCGGAATTGTAATTATTCAGTGTATTATCCATTCAATGACAGGTCTTTCTGACATTGTCAATGGTAATCTCTCAAGTTTTTCAATGCTCAGAATCGTATAGTATGCTCCTTTTTGTGCCAAACTGATTTGTTTATTAGTAAGGTTAAAGATAGAGAATAATGAAGTTGTATTTATCAAATGCCATGGCACGTAGCCTGAACGCAGATTTCGCAACATCCAGCCTAGCTGTACAATAGAACGTAATTGGGACTGACCGTGTTGTAACATTAGTAAGTCCTGATCTATTATATCGATAGCAGATGATACAATACTGTCCAGTGAATATATTCTGGAGGACAGAGTCATTAACCCATTGTCCACAACAGAAAGTGATTTTTCCAAATTAATACGATCAATTTCGCGTATTTTCTATACTGTCTCAATTTGAGTTACTTTCCAAGCTTCGTTGTACGCAGCGTATATACCGGCCGCTATGAAACGTTTTTGACGCTGTTTGCGTGGTCCCATTATGAAATCACGCAAGTCAGCCACCGTCTTTAAGTAAAGTCAAGTGCTGCTTAATTTCAGCCAGTGTGGATGTTTGTAGCCATTCAATCTTAAAGATAAGATAGCAGTATAACCCATAGACCAAGTCAGGACTGGGTAGGTAAGGTACAATTAGAATACAATGTCCTGAAAGGTAAAAGTCAATAGACAATTATACATAGCATGCACATAGCATTACTTGGGTGGGCAAGAAGGAGATAACTAATTTTTTTGACAAAAGGTAATTATTCAGCTTTATGTGGTAACATTCTTTTCAAGGTCGGATATACACAGTTAGGAACAGCACTGTATAGAATGTATTGACAACCACATGGAACTTGGTGCAACAAATGTGAATAAATAGTGCAGGTGGCGACGCAAGTGAAAGAAAACAGCGTAGTCGGCGCACTGTGCATAAGGTGCAAACTATTTACAGTGGGTGGTTAGAACGGCGCATGTGACATTGTGATATCACAGTGGGCACAGTTCATTTTGGTTCAGGTCTAAAGCCACTAAGGAGAAGTGCGCCTATTAGTCAGGCTGTTGGGTCGACGGCATTTCGATCCGGAGGATTTAGGATTACCTTTTGACAAAAAAATGAGTTATCTCCTTCTTGCCCACCCAAGTAATGCTATGTGCATGCTATGTATAATTGTCTATTGACTTTTACCTTTCAGGACATTGTATTCTAATTGTATGGAGCCATTCAAGGCATAGTTTCCCTACACTGTATGTTGTTACTATCCCTGGATGTTGTCTCTGGGAGTATCTAGGGTCTGGTCTGGTCATTTTGAACCCCGGTATTTTGTTCAGGAATCTATCTTGACAGTTATTTGTGTCTGTTGGCCAGATCAACCATTTTTTCCAATCAGGATGTGTTCTGTTTTGATGTAAAATATGGGATACGTCTATCTCAACATCTGTAGTGGTATTACTATCAGGTATTGGCTTTGGAATAGACGGTTTGTTTAAGTCTTTAATCTTAACTAGGCCAAGACAAGTAGTCTGTTGAATGGTGTCATTCAAGAATAATATTTGTTCTGGGATCATGCAGGCTCTAAATAATGCTTCTAAACCTTGGACATGCCATGGTCTGGTCATTTTGAACCCCTGCATTTTGTTCAGAAATCTATCTTGACAGTTATTTGTGTCTGTTGGCCAGATCAACCATTTTTTCCAATCAGGATGTGTTCTATTTTGATGTAAAATATGGGATACGTCTATCTCAACATCTGTAGTGGTATTACTACCAGGTATTGGCTTTGGAATGGACGGTTTGTTTAAGTCTTTAATCTTAGCTAGGCCAAGACAAGTAGTCTGTTGAATGGTGTCATTCAAGAATATTATTTGTTCTGGGATCATGCAGGCTCTAAATAATGCTTCTAAACCTTGGACCTGCCAATTTTTTGTACCCCAGATGGTTTTCGTTTCAATGTTGTTTTTCCAGAAATCAAAACCAAATGTAACCATTTTTTCATAAATGTTTCAGAATAAATCAATTTAGTATTTGTCAACATTGTTTTTATCCCTGTCTTATTTAACAGTTTAAAATAAAACGTTTCTGCATCACTTGTGTTAAACCCTGAGAAGTATGGGAATTTCTCATAAAATGTTTTCGAACTGCCTTTTGGTGGAGTTGCACAATGTTCCCATTGATTATAGTTTAAAACATTTCTAGGTTGAGCAGATTTATGTAAATAGTGATGTGCAAAGTGGTTGTAGCAGTACATTTGTTCATAATTGGACGAACCCTGTAAGTAATCATGTTCTGTAAATTTTGCTGACATTACTAAATCTGACATCTTATTATTTATGCTTTCAAAGTTCCATTCATCAGAGAATGTACTTGGTTTTACAAAGTCACTTAATGAAAACTTGAACTGATGTGGATATTTCAAGAGTTCAACCGGGCCATAGATTTTGTAATCCGTTTTGTCCCAAGCTACCCCCCTGGTTATTGGAATGGCTGTGACATTTACTGATGATAGTTCTCTTTTCTCTTTTCTCGATGTGAGATGACTTGTGTGGCTTTAGGACCAAGTTGATGTTCTGACTTGCTGTGTCCATTGTACTGTATTTTCCCTCAATTAATTTACCCAAACAAAGTACCATGATGAGCCAAAGCAGGAGGAAAAGTACACCTAACACAATCCAAAATTCAATCCATGAAGAAATCAGGTAGGTTTCTTTGAGTTGATGAAAGAGTTCAGTTAATTTGTCTTTGAAAGTGTTTGTTGGGAAGACGTATATGGGCGCCCATACTGAATTGGAGGGAAGATAGAAATGTTACATGAATAGTACTTGATCAAAGCTTCTCCTTTTATCAATGTATCTCTATGTAATTGTCTTAACTGTTATTAATATTCTAGCCACATATTCTAAGTTATTATTATGAATGGAATCTACATCTATTTGGAATAACCCATGTATTTATGTAGTCTTATGTACATATCTGATTCTAATGCTCTATTTTGTGCTTTTTTAAAGTATTAAGATGTATATTGCAATGAACCTTTAATAAAAAAATAAAAAAATAAAAAAAAAGAAAGTGTTTGTTGCTGGCGTTTCTTCAGGTTTGTTCGGATCTTCAGAAAAGTTATCGAAATTGATGAAGTAGCCAGATGCAGTTCTGTAAATTGTTGGAATTGCTTCCGAATTTTCCTTTGATTTTTCATTTTTTCTTTCATTAGCATAGTCTGAGGCTACATCGTTGTAGACAGGTGTTTCTTGATGAACTGTTTCAATTTGGGTTGCAAGAGGCACAAGTTCCATGGCATTGTTGCATAGTCCTTTTTTATTCACTGCAGGTTTATCAAATGTGATTAGTCTCTCAGTTTGAACCTCTTGGATTGTAGCAAATTTTGGTATTCTGCTATTTCTTGGGAGTCCACTGGGCCTACTACTTATTATTGGCCACATGATTGTGGTTTTACCAGGTCGATGGATACAACTCGGTTCTCCTTTTTACCAGCAAGGGGCGGTAGCACAACTGATCTTGTTCCGCTGATAGCTAAGACAGGTACTGCTTTTCTGTAAGAAGGCCCAAATTCCTACTTCACCGTGATCTTCTCTCTGACCAGATCCCCAATCTTTGGAATCCAGACAGGCCTTGCTGGGACAGGTGGTTTATCTTCAGTGGCCGTTGGCTGCTGTTTTAACTTTATGTTGCTCAGGTCTTTTCTTGTTTCATTTAAGTCCTGTAAAACAGCCAAACGATCTTTGATGTCAAAGCATTTTCTTTCTACCACTGAAGTCTGACTATCTAAATCCTGAATATGCATTCTTGTTCCGAACAATAGTTTGTACGGACTGAAACCTTTTCGAGAATTTCTTGGCAGATTGTAAAGACTACGTTGGACACTTGTTAAATGTTGGACCCACCCATCACCCGAACATAATACCCTCGCGGTTATAGATTGCTTTATGTCCTGGTTTTTTCTTTCCACAATCCCATTTCCCTAAGGATGGAAGGGACAAGAGTACCGCAAAGCAAAGCCCATGCTGGTCATGGCCTCCTTATAAGCTCGAGAGCTAAAAGCAGGACCCTGGTCAGAATGTAGAATGCCAATTGCGTATGTGCCGATAAAGACTCGCAAATCTTTTATAACAGTTCTGGCGTCAGCCGAGCGCTGGTGTCTGTATTTTTAAGTGAATCTAGTCTTAAAAAGAAATTAATGGGACGCTGGATTTTACTTATAGATAGCCTTATGCTAACTACAAGAATGGCCATGGCAATACTCCGGTCGGTTCACTACTGCGATCTCTGTTGCAGTTTGGGCAGCTCTTTGCAAATTTGGAATGTTGCAGGCTCATCCCTGGCCACCAGTATTCTGATTGAAATTCTTTCAGTGATTCCTTGATCTGTTTGTGCCTCGGCCCTTCACCCATGTGTGCGTCTGCTATTAATAAGACTTTCCTGTTCGTGTTTGGAATTACCCTATCCCCCACTGCAGGGATTCGAGCAAAAGGAACGGAGTTTACATCAATTATGTATGTATAATTGAGTGGATAGTTCACGGGAAGGGCTGCACAGTCGCCTTTTGAAGACGTTTTTACCCCCAGCATGGTTTCCCCGTCTATGTATTTTTCTGAACGCGTTTTTGTGGCTACGGAAGCCGGTTGAGTTGCTTCCGCTGTGGCTGTATTAGCCAATGAATTCCCTGCAACGTGAACGCCATCACGTTGATGACTCATTGTATGAATCACGTGAGTCTTTCGTAGTTCTTTCTGCAAAAGAACTACCTGTTCCCAAAGCTTCTTATGCTTTATTGTGGCACCTGTGTCATCTTTGTAATCATTAAAGCCAGTTCTGCAAGTCCTTATTGTAAGATTTGACGCAGAAATGTGAATCGCACACTATTAGTGTTGGGAATTCACGATCAGCATTTTCAAGCGCCATCTTTAAAGATCTGATTTCAGCTCGCTGAGCCGAACAGTTTCTCAGTGATTCAGTTTTTGTTATTTTTGGTCTGAATTTACCACAGCGCCAGCGACCTTTAACAATCGCGCACGCTGCATTGTAGGATTTATTATCTACATCGTAATGTTGTCAAAATCTGTCCATATAGATTACACAAGAGTACTGTTGGAGAGGCAGAATTTCGATTGGCAGAGGATATTCTTCTTCATATTTTAGATCTTTCAATTTTTTCATGTTCAGGTCAAAATAGTATTTCACGTCTTCTGCAGCAAGATAATTTTCCCACTGTATCCATTTTTGATCTAATGCCACAGTTTTTAGATGAACTGGGCTTAATAACGCCTCAAGGGCTGATTCTGCTGTATAAACAGTTATTCTTTTGCCTTGGGCTTGGGCTCTTTCTTTTGCTACAACAGTTTGAACCGCATTTACAATATTTTCTGTAAGACTGAATGTTTTTTTAGCTTGTGTGTACAAATGTGATTTGTAAGCTATTGGTACCGTTTCTCCATCATTAGAGGTCAGGTACGTGAATCCGCATCTTCCTGGGATGACTTGGATTACAAGGTTGCGTGTGTTGTCGCGAGTTTGTAATTTTGTTTTAGCTAACATGTCTGTTTGCAATGATCTCAAAATTTCTGTGTGTTTCTGAGTCCAATTGATTGGTTTAAAATCAGGTTTTATTAATTCATAGAGAGGTGTAACCCTCTCTGCATAATTTAGAATGTAAGTTCTTCCGAAATTCAGGAAACCTAGTATTGATTGTAGGTTTTTCAGCGTTTTTGGTGCTTGGAGTACAGCGCACTTCTCTAAGAAGTTGTTTGCTAGGCTTTTGCCTTCACTTGATATTTCATATCCTAAAAACAGGACAGTTAGATGGGCAATTCGTGACTTTTTAAAGTTGAATTTGTAACCCTCTGCTGCGAACCCAAGTATTATGGTGTTCACTCTTTTCAAGTGCGTATCCGGGTCATCATCCGTGAGATAGATGTCATCGACATAAGATAATGCCTCATCATCATACATTTGTAGTAACTCTGTTACTCTTGCTGAGAATAATCCTGGGCTATTCTTGAATCCCTGTGGGAGTCGACAGAAATTTTTTTGTGACCCCATTATTGAGAAAGCGGTTAAATACCTGCTTTCAGGAGCAATCTTTTGACAAAAGAATCCATTAGAGATGTCTAATGTTGTTTTGTATTTTTTGCGAACAATGTTATTCATTAGTGCTGCACTGTGCGAGTTTTGTACTGCAAATGTTTTGCAACATGAGTTAAGGTGTCTGTAGTTCAAGACTAGACGATATGAATTGTCTGGTTTGGAGACAGGAAACAAAGGATTGTTCATTTGAGAGGTGCATGTTTTGATCACCCCTTGGTATTCAAGTTGATCTAAGATCTCCCTGACTTGTTTTTTAGCTTCTTGCTTAATTGGGTACTGTCTTTGTGCAGTTGGTTGACATTTTAACTGGATTTTGTGAGGAGGAGAGTCCTCATCCCATCCTACATGATTTTTATATAATGCAGGACCTTGAACTACTGCCCATTTTCTTGCATATATGTATTTTCTATGAATTGGAATATGATTTGAGAAGGCAGGCATAATCATTTCTTCGCCACGAGGGCCCTCCCTGACAAACTCTAGTGGCCAGTCTTTCTCAGCTAATAGGATGTCATAGCCTTTTGAAAGGTTATCCCAAAACAGACCCCTTACTTTCCTAGTCTTATCTCCCTCTATACGCAATGTTATTTCGTATATTTTATGAGGTTCGCTAACTCTGGTATCTGCAGTTTCCACCTAAATGTATTCATTCGTGTCCACTGTCTCCAGATGATTCTTCAGGATCTTGCGAGCTATTGTCACTTCTGCTGCGCTGTCTAGCATTGTCTGGGCCCACTCTCCGTTTTTCAGCTGTGTCCTCAGTATCCTCGGCATGTTTGATTATTTTAATACTGGCTACCTTCTTTCTTGGAAATTGTAATTTTTTACTTTAAGCAGGTTGCTTGTCTTTTGACTTGACGTGCTCTTCCCTGTGTTCTGATGGTCCTCTTCTTTCCGATTTCTGCGAGAAAGTCTGAAAAGATCGAGAGGGATGTGTATCAATATCTTGATATCTATCAGGATTTTTCAAATTATCCCTATTTCTAAGGTTGTATCTTTTCTCAGAGGGGTCCCTCTGGGGAGACTTGTGTCCTTGGTCCGGAGATCTTTCTCTCCGCCGAGGAGACCTTCCTCTGGACTGGAATCTTTTTTCTTTGGGAGTGGATTGTTTGTTTCCATCCCAGCTCTTTTTTGGAGTGTTTAGATTATTTTTAATAAATATCTTTTCAGGATTTTCAGTTAGTTGAGGTTTTACCGGTTTCCCACCCAAACTATCTCTACCTAGTTCTTCATAGGATTTTTCTATGATTCTGGCAAGTTCAGTTGGTTGGTCTGCTATATCTGTTTCTTTCAATTTCTGGAGGTAAGTTATATCCTCCATTGCCAATTGAACTAATTCTCTATATGCCTTTGTTAATTCTTTTATTTTAACTAAGAGTTCTTCGCTTGACATTTTATCAATGTCTGGATGTGGTGTGTAGCTGGCTAGAACCGGCCACGTTGCTCCTGGTCTACCTAGTGGACCGAGCCTGGTGATGTGATCATTATCTTTTAGGGTGCCTTTAAACCAGAGCATGTGCTCTTGGTAATTTAGTGGGATTCCAACGTCCTTGAAAGGAGTGTATTTATCCAGAGGTTCCTCTATTTTGTAATAGTGGAATTCATGTGTTACAGTGTTTGCTGCTGGAAAGTTTATCCATGAATAGAATACCTCTGTCTGCCGATATTCATGGGCCTCTACCACGAATATGACTGTACCACCTCGTGATTTCAGTCCATTTTCTATAAGTTTAATAGTTCTAGTTTTTCTTATGTTGACCGGAATGAGTATAGAATTCGGGTCAGTCTGTAGGAGTCGAGCTGCTATTCTAGCTGCCTCCCTCTTGTCTTCACTTTCCACCATTTTACTGGCAGAAAGGTTTTTTGTTGCAGATCAAGTTTCAAGGACACAAAGATTAGGTGCACAATATTTTGGAACACTGTATCCTTCAACGTTGACTAAACCAAAAACTATACATAGGAATCTCTTCCTACTAAGTTCCGGCGGATTTTAACCTCTTACCCACTCCAGACGTCTTTTGGAGTATTTACGGGAAAAAGGGTCTGTATGAAAAAGCACGACTGAGTTACTCTAACGTCTTGCGTTAGTTTTATCGCCTTACCAAACGTTGGGCGCCATGTAGTGTAGTTCCTATATTCCCAATAGGCTCTGCGCATTGGAATATTATATTCAGCAGTGTAGACATAGGACTGAGGTCGACTAGGTCTCTACTGTCTATATTAGACTTAAGGTTTGCCCGCTAGCTCAGAGGTCACTAGAAACATTCTTGAATAAACGAGGAGGAGTTTAACCTCCCTGGATAGACAAGAAGGGATTAGCTTCCGACAACCATATAACATGACAACTTAGCTCCCTCAGAATAAGAGTGTATCTCTAGAGTCGTGTGAAAACAATAGACAGCTATTTCACTCAGTCAAATGTGCGTACTTAGTTTCACCAGAGTGCAGAGAAAAGAGAGACAGACGTTTTCAATAAAAAGGTGAAATTTATTCAGCAGTCTTCTTTCTCATGCAAGAGAAATGAATTGCCATAATTGCAATACTTAATGTAAAGTAAAGTGCGTACAGTAAAAAGAGTATTATGAAATAATACTGTAAAAGCATTGATATGGTTTCTTAGCCATAAGATACTTTAAAATGGATAAAATATAAACATACATATATACATTGACTAACATACTCAACTGGTGCTTCTAAATACGCCTACCCCGGTGTACCTGACCTAAGCCTAATACGTGGGAAGGAGTAAGTAAGTAGCAGTTTAAGTTAAGCTGGTTTTGCCAAGAATCTGACTCAAGAATTCTCTTTAAGGATTTAGTCAGCTCCGTACATGGGTAATAGAATGCAGGAGGTCTGGTATCTCTCTTTCAGGACTCGATATCCCAGCAGCCCGCGAAGGCGGCTGAGAACACCGGAGCTGGATTTCTCGGCAGGAGAAAAGACAGCGTCTCTCTCAGTGCGTCAAAGAGGAGGGGCAGCGTCCGTGGGCTCTCGCATCAGCTGGGCTCTCGGGCAAGTAGATAGCTGCTCGGCACCGAAACCACCACCGTGTGTTTGCTTAAGGCAACATTGGTATATTTATACCTGAAAGGGGCCGAGTTTGACGTAAGGTTCGGACATAAGACGTCAATAAAGATGTCACTAAGAACTGACTGTTCCTTTAGTGTTCGCAGGAGTTCAATGACAAATCAACACAAAAGCAAATGGGGATTTCCCAGGTTGCTGGAGGTTTGGTGTGTCGAAAGAACTTGTTGTGCTTTCTAGGAATTCAAGGAAGTAGCTTCTGCCGTGTTTTGGACTGCAAGGGCTATTTACTTAAATATGGATCTGATTCTTATGCCATTATAGGGATATTATTGATTATAGCCGTACAAGGGCATAAAATAGCAATATTGATTCGGTTCCTAGATAAAAACACAATACCCA
Source organism: Lissotriton vulgaris (assembly GCF_964263255.1). Taxonomy (NCBI): domain Eukaryota; kingdom Metazoa; phylum Chordata; class Amphibia; order Caudata; family Salamandridae; genus Lissotriton; species Lissotriton vulgaris. Next base: position 1,479,993,293 of record NC_141685.1, read on the forward strand.
CTCCACGATCTAATGTCCATCATTACTAAAACTAAGCAATAGTAAACATTTCAAGGTGCATGTGTATTCCAACCCACCCCAAAATACATTTTATGCATTCGAAATGGTGTATGCGAAATACACGAAATGATTATTGTACTGTACGCTTTTCAAGCAGTGTAATCATTCAGTTAAACATTCTTATATATATTAGCTGAACGATTTGCGAACACTTACACATGAAATGGCTCTTAATACAGAAAAGAAGGTCGAGACCATTCCATCACATATAAATACAGTTGTTGTAAAAATGTGCTAGAGGCTGAGGTAATATATTGTCTCTAGAGTTCCTAAAAATAGAAGCTCTGTTCTTTAAGAATAGTTCTACTTTAAGCAGAGTACATGTGCCAGAAAAAGGTAAATATTTTGGAAGTTAAAAAAAAATATTTTCGTTTTCAGGGCAAAAAATAGTTCCAAATGTTTTCAGTAGCTTTTGTTTATCAAAGCTGAAGGCCGAATTCAGAGTTCAGGGGAACGCTGTGTGCTCGTTGATTAAAAGTTATTCTTTCTGTTCAGGGGAGAACATCATTTCAGAAAGACTCGCAAAAAACTGGTCTAGGACATCAGGTGAAAGTTCGACCAAGTTTGAAAGTGCTGCAACAGTGCATTCTTGAGAATGATTGCTATCATCGATGTCAGGATCAGCAATGCTCACAGAAGGTCGTACCTGGGTGATGCTGCTCTCATCTCGTGCTTCACTGCCACCTAATCGTAGTGGTGAAGTCTCAACGAATGCCGTCATCAGAATGGGTAGCCGCTGGGGACAACACGATGCATGAGCCGTTACAGGACTTAGCAAAGTATCTGTATCCAAAGGTACTGCTGATGGTAGTGTAAGACAGACGTCCAACACGCATTCTTCTCCGCATAGCATACATCGAAGCACAGGTAGGATGCAATTTTGCCAGATAGGTCTGACTGAAAGAAACCAGGTCATATTCAGATCTCTTAGCTGGGCTAATCCAAGGACTTTAGTATGCGGTCCCGATAGCGTATAGCTAGGATCGTTTCTTCCATTGTTGCTTGAGTCTTGTCTGCGACTTGGCTTGCCATATCGGAGCAGAAGGGTCAAAAATAAAATTCCTGCTACGAGTCCCAAAAGTAGTGGTAGGCCGCCAAAGACAAAATAGACAAAATTCGGAAAAATGCCCAGAACTGCTTCGAAGGGTGTTAACAGTCCCGAAAAAATTGTCTTAAATATATGTGGGATACCACTGGCATCAGACATATTTAGAATTTGGCTTAGCATTTCTATGAAATGCACGGGGCAATTTGTTGATAAAAGGGTATGTATCTCTGCCGTTGTCCTTGCAACTAGAAGATCATACGTTTCTTTTGATGACGTTAAAGGCACGGTTGTCTGTAAAAGAACAGACTTTATTCTGCTTAAAGTATCAATTCGTATAGAAGAGATATTCAAAGAATGCCAAATCGTCACCTTCGTATCTGGAGAGCTGTTTGGATACAATACTTGCATACAGCAAGTGATCATGGAATTAACGCTTACGAGATAGGCTTTCCCTGGCACCATGCCACAACAGCTGTGGTCCATTATTAGAATATAGCTCCCGTTAGAAAGCCGTCTAAAGAATGGCTCTATTTGTGTTGCAGGTGTGCCGTGCTGGTGACATAAAAGGTTATTTGAAGTCCCCTCACAGGCCCCATGCAAATTAATGCCTTGGCACAGAAGTATACCGCTTAGTGATTGTTTACAATTGTTACCACTAAGAAATACATTCTGTTTCTTTTCACTATAACATGTGTGTGTGTAAGGCAATTTCCATGATGACTTAATGTACCCTTTACCCAACCTTTCATACTGGCCCGCTGGTATATACTCGTGGCAGTATTTAATTGGAAAGTTGTTATCAGAATTGTAATTATTCTGTGTATTATCCATTCAATGACAGGTCTTTCTGACATTGTCAATGGTAATCTCTCAAGTTTTTCAATGCTCAGAATCATATAGTCTGTTCCTTTTTGTGTCAAACTGATTTGTTTATCAGTAAGGTTAAAGATAGAGAATAATGACGTTGTGTTTATCAAAGGCCATGGCACGTAGCCTGAACGCAGATTTTGCAACGTCCAGCCTAGCTAAACAATAGAACGTAATTGGGACTGACAGTGTTGTAACATTAGTAAGTCCTGATCTATTATATCGATAGCAGATGATACAATACTGTCAAGTGAATATATTCTGGAGGACAGAGTCATTAACCCATTGTCCACAACAGAAAGTGATTTTTCAAAATTAATACGATCAATTTCTCGTACTTTCTCTGCTGTCTCAATTTGAGTTACTTTCCAAGCTTCGTTGTACGCAGCGTATATACCGGCCGCTATGAAACGTTTTTGACGCTATTTGTGTGGTCCCATTATGAAAACACGCAAGTCAGCACCGTCTTTAAGTAAAGTCAAGTGTTGCTTAATTTCAGCCAGTGTGGATGTTTGTAGCCATTCAAGGCATAGTTTCCCTACACTGTATGTTGTTACTATCCCTGGATGTTGTCTCTGGGAGTATCTAGGGTCTGGTCTGGTAATTTTGAACCCCTGTATTTTGTTCAGGAATCTATCTTGACAGTTATTTGTGTCTGTTGGCCAGATCAACCATTTTTTCCAATCAGGATGTGTTCTGTTTTGATGTAAAATATGGGATACGTCTATCTCAACATCTGTAGTGGTATTACTATCAGGTATTGGCTTTGGAATAGACGGTTTGTTTAAGTCTTTAATCTTAGCTAGGCAAAGAAAAGTAGTCTGTTGAATGGTGTCATTCAAGAATATTATTTGTTCTGGGATCATGCAGGCTCTAAATATTGCTTCTAAACCTTGGACCTGCCAATTTTTTGTACCCCAGATGGTTTTCGTTTTAATGTTGTTTTTCCAGAAATCAAAATCAAATGTAACCGTTTTTTCATAAAATGTTTCAGAATAAATCAATTTAGTATTTGTCAACATTGTTTTTATCCCTGTCTTATTTAACAGTTTAAAATAAAACGCTTCTGCATCACTTGTGTTAAACCCTGAGAAGTATGGGAATTTTTCATAAATTGTTTTCGAACTGCCTTTTGGTGGAGTTGCACAATTTTCCCATTGATTATAGTTTAAAACATTTCTAGGTTGAGCAGATTTATGTAAATAGTGATGTGCAAAGTGGTTGTAGCAGTACATTTGTTCATAATTGGACGAACCCTGTAAGTAATCATGTTCTGTAAATTTTGCTGACATTACTAAATCTGACATCATATTATTTATGCTTTCAAAGTTCCAATCATCAGAGAATGTACTTGGTTTTACAAAGTCACTTAATGAAAACTTGAACTGATGTGAATATTTCAAGAGTTCAACCGGGCCATATATTTCGTAATCCGTTTTGTCCCAAGCTACCCCCGCCGGGTATTGGAATGGCTGTGACATTCACTGATGATAGTTCTCTTTTCTCGATGTGAGATGACTTGTGTGGCTTTAGGACCAAGTTGATGTTCTGCCTTGCTGTGTCCATTGTACTGTATTTTCCCTCAATGAATTTTCCCAAACAAAGTACCATGATGAGCCAAAGCAGGAGGAAAAGTACACCTAACACAATCCAAAATTCAATCCATGGAGAAATCAGGTAGGTTTGTTTGAGTTGATGAAAGAGTTCAGTTAATTTGTCTTTGAAAGTTTTTGTTGCTGGCGTTTCTTCAGGTTCGCTTGGATCTTCGGAAAAGTTATCGAAATTGATGAAGTAGCCAGATGCACTTCTGTCAATTGTTGGAATTGCTTCTGAATTTTCCTTTGATTTTTCATTTTTTTCCTTTCATTAGCATAGTCTGAGGCTAAATAGTTGTAGACAGGTGTTTCTTGACGAACTGTTTCAATTTGGGTTGCAAGAGGCACAAGTTCCATGGCATTGTTGCATAGTCCTTTCTTATTCACTGCAGGTTTATCAAATGTGATTAGTCACTCAGTTTGAACCTTTCGGATTGTAGCAAATTATGGTATTCTGCTATTTCTTGGGAGTCCACTGGGCCTACTATTTATTATTGGCCACATGATTGTGGTTTTACCAGGTCGATGGATACAACTCTGTTCACCTTTTTACCAGCAAGGGGCGGTAGTACAACTGATCTTGTTCCGCTGATAGCTAAGACAGGTACTGCTTTTCTGTAAGAAGGCCCAAATTCCTTCTTCACCGCAATCTTCTCTCTGACCAGATCCCCAGTCTTTGGAATCCAGACAGGCCTTGCTGGGACAGGTGGTTTATCTTCAGTGGCCGTTGGCTGCTGTTTTAACTTTATGTTGCTCAGGTCTTTTCTTGTTTCATTTAAGTCCTGTAAAACAGCCAAACGATCTTTGATGTCAAAGCATTTTCTTTCTACCACTGAAGTCTGACTATCTAAATCCTGAATATGCATTCTAGTTCCGAACAATAGTTTGTACGGACTGAAACCTTTTAGAGAATTTCTTGGCAGATTGTTAAGACTACGTTGGACACTTGTTAAATGTTGGACCCACCCGTCACCCGAACCTAATACCCTCGCCGTTATAGATTGCTTTATGTCCTGGTTTTTTCTTTCCACAATCCCATTTCCCTCAGGATGGAAGGGACAAGAGTACCGCAATGCAATGCCCATGCTGGTCATGGCCTCCTTATAAGCTCGAGAGCTAAAAGCAGGACCTTGGTCAGAATGTAGAATGCCAATTGCGTATGTGCCGATAAAGAATCTTTTATAACAGTTCTGGCGTCAGCCGAGCGCTGGTGTCTGTATTTTTAAGTGAATCTAGTCTTAAAAAGAAATTAATGGGACACTGGATTTTACTTATAGATAGCCTTATGCTAACTACAAGAATGGCCATGGCAATACTCTGGTCGGTTCACTACTGCGATCTCTGTTGCAGTTTGGACAGCTCTTTGCAAATTTGTAATGTTGCAGGCACATCCCCGGCCACCAGTATTCTGATTGAAATTCTTTCAGTGATTCCTTGATCTGTTTGTGCCTCGGACCTTCACCCATGTGTGCGTCTGCTATTAATAAGACTCTCCTGTTCGTGTTTGGAATTACTCTATCCCCCACTCCAGGGATTCGAGCAAAAGAAACGGAGTTTGCATCAATTATGTATGTATAATTGAGTGGATAGTTCACGGGAAGGGCTGCACAGTCGCCTTTTGAAGACGTTTTTACCCCGAACATGGTTTCCCCGTCTATGTATTTTTCTGAACGCTTTTTTGTGGCTACGGAAGCCGGTTCAGTTGCTTCTGCTGTGGCTGTATTAGCCAATGAATTCGCTGCAATGTGAACGCCATCACGTTGATGACTATCACGTGAGTCTTTTGTAGTTCTTTCTGCAAAAGAACTACCTGTTCCCAAAGCTTCTTATGCTTTATTGTGGCACCTGTGTCATCTTTGTAATCATTTTGAAGCCAGTTCTGCAAGTCCTTATTGTAAGATTTGACGCAGAAATGTGAATCGCACACTATTAGTGTCGGGAATTCACGATCGGCATTTTCAAGCGCCATCTTTAAAGATCTGATTTCAGCTCGCTGAGCCGAACAGTTTCTCAGTGATTCAGTTTTTGTTATCTTTGGTCTGAATTTACCACAGCGCCAGCGACCTTTAACAATCGTGCACGCTGCATTGTAGGATGTATTATCCACATCGTAATGTTGTGCAAATCTGTCCATATAGATTACACAAGAGTACTGTTGGAGAGGCAGAATTTCGATTGGCAGAGGATATTCTTCTTCATATTTTAGATCTTTCAATTTTTTCATCTTCGGGTCAAAATAGTATTTCACGTCTTCTGCAGCAAGAGAATTTTCCCACTGTATCCATTTTGGATCTAATGCCACCGTTTTTAGATTAACTGGGCTTAATAACGCCTCAAGGGCTGATTCTGCTGTATAAACAGTTATTCTTTTGCCTTGGGCTTGGGCTCTTTCTTTTGCTACAACAGTTTGAACCACATTTACAATATTTTCTGTAAGACTGAATGTTTTTTCAGCTTGTGTGTACAAATGTGATTTGTAAGCTATTGGTACAGTTTCTCCCTCATTAGAGGTCAGGTACGTGAATCCGCATCTTCCTGGGATGACTCGGATTACAAGGTTGCGTGTGTTGTCGCGAGTTTGTAATTTTGTTTTAGCTAACATGTCTGTTTGCAATGATCTCAAAATTTCTGTGTGTTTCTGAGTCCAATTGATTGGTTTAAAATCAGGTTTTATTAATTCATAGAGAGGTTTAACCCTCTCTGCATAATTTAGAATGTAAGTTCTTCCGAAATTCAGGAAACCTAGTATTGATTGTAAGTTCTTCAGCGTTTTTGGTGCTTGGAGTACAGCGCACTTCTCTAAGAAGTTGTCTGCTGGCTTTTGCCTTCACTTGATATTTCATATCCTAAAAACAGGACAGTTAGAGGGGCAATTCGTGACTTTTTAAAGTTGAATTTGCAACCCTCTGCTGCGAACCCAAGTATTATGGTGTTCACTCTTTTCAAGTGCGTATCCAGGTCATCATCCGTGAGATAGATGTCATCGACATAAGATAATGCCTCATCATCATACATTTGTAGTAACTCTGTTACTCTTGCTGAGAATAATCCTGGGCCATTCTTGAATCCCTGTGGGAGTCGACAAAATTTTCTGTGACCCCATTATTGAGAAAGCGGTTAAATGCCTGCTTTCAGGTGCAATCTTTTGACAAAAGAATCCATTAGAGATGTCTAATGTTGTTTTGTATTTTTTACGAACAATGTTATTCATTAGTGCTGCACTGTGCGAGTTTTGTACTGCAAATGTTTTGCAACATGAGTTAAGGTGTCTGTAGTCCAAGACTAGACAATATGAATCGTCTGGTTTGGAGACAGGAAACAAAGGATTGTTCATTTGAGAGGTGCATGTTTCGATCACCCCTTGGTAATCAAGTTGATCTAAGATCTCCCTGACTTGTTTTTTAGCTTCTTGCTTAATTGGGTCCTGTCTTTGTGCAGTTGGTTGACATTTTAACTGGATTTTGTGAGGAGGAGGGTCCTCATCCCATCCTACATGATTTTTATATAATGCAGGAGCTTGAGCTACTGCCCATTTACTTGCATATATGTATTTTCTATGAATTGGAATATGATTTGAGAAGGCAGGCATAATCATTTTTTCGCCACGAGGGCACTCCTGACAAACTCTGGTGGCCAGTCTTTCTCAGCTAATAGGATGTCATAGCCTTTTGAAAGGTTATCCCAAAACATACCCCTTACTTTCCTAGTCTTATCTCCCTCTATACACATTGTTATTTCGTATATTTTATGAGGTTCGCTAACTCTGGTATCTGCAGTTTCCACCTGAATGTATTCATACGTGTCCACTGTCTCCAGATGATTCATCAGGATCGTGCGAGCTATTGTCACTTCTGCTGCGCTGTCTAGCATTGTCTGGGCCCACTCTCCGTTTTTCAGCTGTGTCCTTAGTATCCTCGGCATGTTTGATTATTTTAATACTGGCTACCTTCTTTCTTGGAAATTATAATTTTTTACTTTGAGCAGGTTCCTTGTCTTTGGACTTGACGTGCTCTTTCCTGTGTTCTGACCGTCCTCTTCTTTCCGATTTCTGCGAGAAAGTCTGAAAAGATCGAGAGGGACGTGTATCAATATCTTGATATCTATCAGGCTTTTTCAAATTATCCCTATTTCTAAGGTTGTATCTTTTCTCAAAGGGCTCCCTCTGGGGAGACTTGTGTCCTTGGTCCGGAGATCTTTCTCTCCGCCGAGGAGACCTTCCTCTGGACTGGAATCTTTTTTCTTTGGGAGTGGATTGTTTGTTTCCATCCCAGCTCTTTTTTGGAGTGTTTAGATTATTTTTAACAAATATCTTTTCAGGATTTTCAGTTAGTTGGGGTTTTACCGGTTTCCCACCCAAACTATCTCTACCTAGTTCTTCATGGGATTTTTCTATGATTCTGGCAAGTTCAATTGGTTGGTCTGCTATATCTGTTTCTTTCAATTTCTGGAGGTAAGTTATATCCTCCATTGCCAATTGAACTAATTCTCTATATGCCTTTGTTAATTCTTTTATTTTAACTAAGAGTTCTTCGCTTGACATTTTATCAATGTCTGGATGTGGTGTGTAGCTGGCTAGAACCGGCCACGTTGCTCCTGGTCTACCTAGTGGACCGAGCCTGGTGATGTGATCATTATCTGTTAGGGCGCCTTTAAACCAGAGCATGTGCTCTTGGTAATTTAGTGGGATTTCAACGTCCTCGTAAGGAGTGTATTCATCCGGAGGTTCCTCTATTTTGTAATAGTAGAATTCGTGTGTTACTGCGTTTGCTGCTGGAAAGTTTATCCATGAATAGAATACCTCTGTCTGTCGATATTCATGGGCCTCTACCACAAATATGACTGTACCACCTCGTGATGTCAGTCCGTTTTCTATAAGTTTAATAGTTATAGTTTTTCTTATGTTGACCGGAATGAGTATAGCATTCGGGTCAGTCTGTAGGAGTCGAGCTGCTATTCTAGCTGCCTCCCTCTCGTCTTCACTTTCCACCATTTTACTGGCAGAAAGGTTTTTTGTTGCAGATCAAGTTTCAAGGAAACAAAGATTAGGTGCACAATATTTTGGAACACTGTATCCTTCAACGTTGACTAAACCAAAAACTATACATAGGAATCTCTTCCTACTAAGTTACGACGGATTTTAACCTCTTACCCACTCCAGACGTCTTTTGGAGTATTTACGGGAAAAAGGGTCTGTGTGAAAAAGCACGACTGAGTTACTCTAACGTCTTGCGTTAGATTTATCGCCTTACCAAACGTTGGGCGCCATGTAGTGTAGTTCCTATATTCCCAACTAGCAGCCCGTCCCGACGTTGTCCGGGTATGAATTGCTGCTGGCCAGTAGTATATTGTTTTGTAGGATTTCGTTTTGATAGCATTTCTTATCTGTGACAGGCCTGTGAAACGCTCCGATTCACAGTGCACTGCTGATGCACTAAAGAGTGCGCATTCAGTAGTGTGTGAACTCGAGTTTCCCTACTTTATTTTTCCTTGCAATACTATATAGCGCGAACTCGACAACATGGCATGAACACAATTTACATTACAGAAGAACACATTCATTTGTGGTAGGCACGAGGAGACAAAGCTTGCCTGGAATCACAGGATGTTGAGCTGATGTCGAGATTCGAACGAAGCTCCCCAGCTCTAAAGTTCGCAATTCTAGACCTTGTGGCGGGAGGTGTGTCTAAAAGTGTATGTCGGTGCTGGCCATCAATGAGAGAGACCTGTGCGTTTTTCAAACGGGTGGTGAAAAAATTTGAGAATGTTGCTGGAGATGTGGGCCGCCGTGCCACCAATGTACTTACCGGGGGAGGGTAAACACCTATCATTCCGCAACTTTCTTTCCGCATACCATCACTCCGCATACTTTCATTACCAAAGTACCATGACTCCGCAATGCCATTATAACGCATGGCATTACATTTGGAGAAGTGTGGCTCAATGGTTAGAGCGGCAGACCCTGATGCAGAGGTCTGGGCCGGGACCAGGGTTCAATTCCCCGCCTCAGCGGATCTTGGGCTCAAAATTCCACTGACCTGATAATTCTCGCCTCGGTGCCTATTCCAATCATGGAGTCCCACTCTGCAACTCTGGGCAATAACTTGCTTAATCTCCACAACGGCCCCAACAACGCTAAGGATGCCTGGCCTCCACCTTGGGGGTGCCCAGGAGTGGACGCCTCACAGGGAAAGCCAGGATGGGTTCCACAGCGGTATTCGTACAAGCGCCTTGAGACCCTTGCGGGTGAGTAGTGCGCTATACAAGTATCAATTTACATTTACATTTTATATGCTTTTACCACGCATACATTAACAATGAAATTCGTTGTAAATGCATGAATGGTAAAAGCATGTTTTTTTAATGTTTGGATAAGGTAAGTATGGGTATAGGGGTATATGTTTTGGGGTACTGAGGTATATGTTTTGGGGTGTTTGGGTATTTAAAGGGTTCAGATATAGTTTTGGGTTATGGGGTACAGGGGTAGTTGTAGGGTTTAGGGATAGGTATGGTTTTGGGGTACAGGGGTATTTTTAGGGTTCAGGGCTAGGTTTGGGTTTTGGGGTATAGGGGTATTTTTAGGGTTCAGGGGTAGGTGTGGGTTTTGGGGTACAGGGGTATTTTAAGGGTTCAGGCCTAGGTTTGGGTTTTGGGGTACAGGGGTATTTTTAGGGTTTAGGGCTAGGTTTTGGTTTAAGCGTACAGGGGTATTTTAGGGTTCAGGGGTAGGTTTGTGTTTTGGGGTACAGGGTTATTTTTAGGGTTCAGGGCTAGGTTTGGGTTTTGGGGAACAGGGGTATTTTTAGGGTTCAGGGCTAGGTTTGAGTTTTGGGGTGCAGGGGTATTTTAGGGTTGAGGGGTAGGTTTGGGTTTTGGGGTACAGTGGTATTTTTAGGGTTCAGGGCTAGGTTTGGGTTTTGGGGTACAGGGGTATTTTTAGGGTTCAGGGGTAGGTTTGGATTTTGAGGTACAGGGGTATTTATAGGGTTCAGGGCTAGGTTTGGGTTTTGTGGTACAGGGGTATTTTTAGGGTTTAGGGATAGGTTTGGGTTTTGGGGTACAGGGTATATTTATAGGGTTAGGATGGGTTAGTGTTTAAGGGTGTTGGGGTATTTTAAGGAGTAAGGGTGGGCTATGATTATGGGGTGCAGGGGTATTTAAAGAGAGCAGGGTGGGATTAGCACAAAATATGAGACATGGCATGAAGGGCGGAACGTACCACACGCCGCCAGTGTTTGTCACGCCCCAGCACACGCCCACAGCACAACGCAGACACGCCCACAAGGGACTACTTTGCTGGCACGGTTCTTTTACCTTTTAAATGTATATGGTGGGCGTCTGCATAGCCTATGTCCTTCTGCTGCAACTGCCCTTTCCAACGCTGTATCGGGTGTTGTGATTGGTGCTGTGGTTCCTGATATTACCCGCCTCAAAGGTTTGGGCTCTCTCTTTATTATATTAGTATGGATAGGCTCTGCGCATTGGAATAATATATTCAGCAGTGTAGACGTAGGACTGAGGTTGACTAGGTCTCTACTGACTATATTAGACTTAAGGTTTGCCAGCTAGCTCAGAGGTCACTCGAAACTTTCTCGAATAAACGAGGAGGAGTTTAACCACCCTGGATAGACAAGAAGGGATTAGCTTCCGACAACCATATAACATGACAACTTTGCTCCCTCAGAATAAGAGTGTATCTCTAGAGTCGTGTGAAAACAATAGACAGCTATTTCACTCAGTCAAATGTGCGTACTTAGTTTCACCAGAGTGCAGAGAAAAGAGAGACGGGCGTTTTCAATAAAAAAGGTGTAATTTATTCAGCAGTCTTCTTTCTCATGCAAGAGAAATGAATTGCCATAATTGCAATACTTAATGTAAAGTAAAGTGCGTACAGTACAAAGAGTATTATACAATAATACTGTAAAAGCATTGATATGGTTTCTTAGCCATAAGATACTTTAAAATGGACACAATATATACATACATATATACATTGACTAACATACTCAACTGGTGCTTCTAAATACGCCTACCCCGGTGTACCTGACCTAAGCCTAATACGTGGGAAGGAGTAAGTAAGTAGCAGTTTAAGTTAAGCTGGTTTTGCCAAGAATCTGACTCAAGAATTCTCTTTAAGGATTTAGTCAGCTCGGTACATGGGTAATAGAATGCAGGAGGTCTGGTATCTCTCTTTCAGGACTCGATATCCCAGCAGCCCGCGAAGGCGGCTGAGAACACCGGAGCTGGATTTCTCGGCAGGAGAAAAGACAGCGTCTCTCTCAGTGCGTCAAAGAGGAGGGGCAGCGTCCGTGGGCTCTCGCATCAGCTGGGCTCTCGGGCAAGTAGATAGCTGCTCGGCTCCGAAACCACCACCGTGTGTTTTCTTAAGGCAACGTTGGTATATTTATACCTGAAAGGTGCCGAGTTTGACGTAAGGTTTGGACATAAGACGTCAATAAAGATGTCACTAAGAACTGACTGTTCCTTTAGTGTTCGCAGGAGTTCAATGACAAATCAAAACAAAAGCAAATGGGCATTTCCCAGGTTGCTGGAGGTTTGGTGTATCGAAAGAACTCGTTGTGCTTTCTAGGAATCCAAGGAAGTAGCTTCTGCCGTGTTTTGGGCTGCAAGGGTTATTTACTTAAATATGGATCTGATTCTTATGCCATTATAGGGATATTATTGATTATAGCTGTACAAGGGTATAAAATAGCAATATTGATTTGGTTCCTAGATAAAAACACAATAGTACTACATCGGCGGAGTTTGCAGAGTTTTCCTACTCTGCACTCTACTTGGAGCATGAAGTTTGCCAAAAAAATCTCTGCCAACAGCTGGTGGAATGTGGTTTACCGGTGTGCGGATCACGGCATTGCACTCACTCCACTCACCCCTATTATTGCTATAAATAAATATTAATATTTCCTGCATCACCAATAGGTATCAGCATAACGCGTCTTTCGTATCTAGGAGAGCGCTAATAGTTTTTCCGAGAAAAACTCTATCAGGTTAAATGACCAATCTTTTCCATTGCCCATTCTATTTTTCTTTTTTAACCAATTGTTGGCTGTGAAGGTCGATCTAACTACCAACTCTTTGTCAGTATGGTTCTCTTGCCTGTCATCAGTATAAACCAGGTTTTCAATAGGTTCAAGCTGTCTTCAGCTTATGAAATGCTGGGAGAGTCTAATGGAAAGCCTGGGTGATCCTGTGGTTACTTTCAAATCCTCTGTCAGTAGATCATATGGGAGGTAAGTTAACTTTTGGAAAATCTGCCTGATTCCAGGAATTGATTACCAACAAGTTATATCACTCAGCATGTGAACCACAGGGCCATGTTAGTCGAACTCATTCCACCGCTACTCTATGTCTATCTCTGGTTAACAAAGGACTCATGTGGAGGTAACAAGCAGGAGAGAGCTTGTTGCTCAGGTGGCATTGACATCCAAAAGAGTACTGAGTGGGCCATGTGAGGGTCAGAGTGCCCTGTTTACTAGTCGGTCTCACACTAGCCTCTTGCGAGCCTAGATTAGCACTGGAGTGGCAGGAGATTCAGGTTGCTGTGGGCTGGGCATAGAAGTGCTCATAATTGATTAGTGTGTATGAGACAAGATATTGTGTAACATTAGTTTTGGCTAATAGCGCCTGGATATCCTAGTAGGGTTGAAGAAACACCTAATTATTGTTGCGGTTATTGGTCCTTCGCATGGGTGGACTGCTTCGTGACACCACTTCTCACGAAAGGCCTTCGCCAAACCATAGGACGTGCAGCTGCACGGGGGCCTCAAGTTCTGCTGCTCCGCACCCAAAGTGGAGCGATGCTGGAGGTAGGAAATTCTGTAGTGGTATTAATTTTATAAAATGTGGGAATTAAGTGACTGTTTTGCCAATGCACAAGTAACATATTTACCCTGTCTGCCTTTTGCGCCCTGCTTTTACTCACTTTGCATGTGATTGCATGCTTGTTTATTGTTCATTACCTTCTGTAGCTCCTTACATCCCTTAGCCCGAAACCAGAAACGTGCAAACTGGGAAAGCTTTTCACTCCTGCAGCTTTGCCATCAAAGGCCCGAGCGGCAAGTGCCTGTTTTTCTGCATCATGTGGCTTAAGCTGGATTTCTATTTTCTTGTTCACCATGGCCCCTTTTAACAGCTCAACCTCTAATTTTTGTAGGTATTTTGCCAGTTTGGCAGATATATATTCTTCAAGGATAAGCAAACAAGCGTTTCACCTACCATCGTTAATGCAGCGACCGGGAAGCAATACTCAGCTTGCACGCTGAACGGCGTGGAAATCAGCTGAGTTTTTTGGTAACTCCATGAGCTCTGCCCTGGCCTACATGTACCAAGGTATGCTGCAAAGTTACAATATATCATGATCCAAAATATAACTAAGGCATAGTTGTATTATTGGATTGCAGTACCCTTGTGTCATGCATGGTGTCCCATAGGCAATGCATTACTAAAGTCAGATTTACAAAGGAATGCAAGGCCACCATGCGTGGCCCTGCATTGATTGGTAATTCTGGAAAAATGCAAGGTAGAGCAGATTGCTGTTTTGCGTTACTCTGCACATCTTGATCTACATTGCTGCTAAATTTCACATACATCCATGTCACTCCACTGTAACCACTTCACTATGTGCTATTCCACTCTACGCCACCCCACTCTACACCTCTCCACTCAACGAGACTCCACCCTATGCCACTCTAGTCTATGTCAGTCCACTGTATGCCACTCCACTGGACCCTACTCCACTATATACTATTTCATTCTACTCCATTCTGCTCCACGCCACTCGATTCAACTCTATTCCACTGTATGCCATTCCACTCTACAACTCTCCACTGTATACTATTCTACTCCAGGATATGACACTCCACTCTACGCCACTTCATTCTACACTATTCAACTTGACCCCACTCCACTGTATGTTTTTACACTCTACCCCTTGCCACTGTGTGCCACTCCAGTCTACACCACTCCATTATACCCCACTCCACTGTAAACTACTACTCTATACACTATTACTCTCTATCCCACTCCACTGTAGAACACTCCTCTTTACGTCACTCCACTCAATGCTATTACACTGTACACATCTCCACTCTATGCCAGTCCACTTTGCGCTATTACACTGAATGCAACTCCATTCTATGCCTCTTTAGTATATACCACTCCTTTGGAACACAGCTTACTCCTCCCTGAGGTCGCCTGATACAATTCCCAAAGAGGAGGCTGTCCGACAGAGACAGCTTACTTTTCATGAATTAGTTACCAAATCAGCTAGGGAAGTGGATAACTGATCAATGTTTTGCAATTCCACTTGTGATCACAAACCATTGATACATCCCACTGAGCCTTGAACAAGACGAGGAGTCTGCCACTTTCACACTCACTCCTTGTAATACTAAGGAATTGGTTGCACATTCCCTTTCGTGAGCCAGAATGGCTTAAAAACGGTATTTAAGGGGTATTTTGTGATCGCAAATCCTGTGTTTTTTCAACACCCAGGCTTAGCGCCTGCAAAATGCCTTTGTACAACTGGCCCTAAAAGACAAATGAAACCTTAAGCTAATTTCAGTGAGACCTAATGAAAATGCGATTTTCTGATGGTATTTTTCGTGCAAGAATAATGGGAGTGTATTAATCGTAAATGAACACGGGAATAGCTGTTAAAATGCAGCCTTTCTAATTTCTGACAATGATGCCCACTGCTGATAACTATGTTTGATCGTCTATTTTGTTCCACAATAAAATACGATTTTAGATGTGTTTGAATAGCTCATGTAAGAGACGAAGCTGATTAAATTGTCACACAGCCAATACAGATTGCAAGCGGTGTGACAACTGTTTATATTCATTCTGAGAACAGTAACATCATTGTCTCGTATCCTCGCCACTAAAAATAGCAGGCATGTTTCAAGGCTTGCTCAGAGCATGAAAGCAATTTAAAACATATTTGGGTTGTGATTTAAATGTGACAGCGAGTCAGTACTGTGCAGATCATGTTTCTAGTTTAATAAGTGGTGTTTTGTGCCTCTTAGGACTGGCTGCAAACACAGAGCACAGACACCTCTCTCCTATTGATTTGCCAAAAGTAAAGGCTACTCGTGCTTGTGCTCACACCGGGGTAGATTACATTACCTTGCACAGGAGTAGTGTACGACGAACCTCTGGAGATATTCTGTTGCATTTAGAAGACCTCTGACTTCCCACCGATCACACTCATTCGTCTTTACACTTGGCGCTCCGAGTTATAAACAACCGAATACTCACAGTAAACAGGCTCATTGCCTTTTATTTGCACCCCCCCCCCCTGCCCCTTCACCATTTAGGACTACCTCCTCGTGGTACAAGCCTTTGCTACGCTTGCAGAAGTTGGTTAGTCCGTCGTCCTGAGGGACCTGGTAAGTGACAGGACCTGCCCCGCCTCCCCAACCATTTATCACCCTAACTACAAACGGAGTAGCTGGGTGCACACAGGCCTTGGTTGTTGGAGAAGCATAGGCCTTCCAACAAGAATCAGTCACTGTTAAGGGACCAAACAACGAATCCACAGTGTGTACTCGGTAAATGCCAAACTGTTCAGGTGTGTTGATGTGCTTGTTGTGACTGTGTGATGGTGGAGTGCCCAGAGACTGATGGTAGCACTGAAGTAGTGAGCACAGCACGCTCTGAGTCCATAGGGTCCTTAATGTGGGAAGAGTCTTTACCCGATGGAATGGAAGGCACGGAACCATCTGCACTAACAGACAAGTCCGAAAGGGTCAAAGGAACAAGTTGGAGCAACTGACTGTTGAGTCAGTTGTTGGGCAGTCAGTGATGAGGTGAGAAGCATCAGCAGTGCACCTACATTCTGGGGTAACAAGACGGCATAGGGCTTTACGCTTGGGTTGCAACAACAAAGCTATGTCTCATTACTCCTGGTAAAACACTGGAAATGTGCCATTAATAGTTCAAGTGGTAAAGACCACCAACGACCTCCAACAGAAACTCATCAAAAATACTCCATGTGACTCTTCTCGTCAATCTGATGCTTCGGTTCTTTTCTTATTTGTTCAACTTTCAGTTCTCAGTGCAGTATGCTTCAGTTCTCCGTGCAGTATGCTTCAGTTCTCAGTGCAGTATGCTCCTAGGAACAGGTATGCATTAAAAAAAAAACATATATCAAAAGGAGAGAGGAACTAGGAGCACTATAAAGGTCCAGTACTCATGCTCCTATAGGGGGTCAGTGAGTACAATACCATTACAGGGGTACTTGTTCCTATCAAGAAGAGAGCAAAAAAGGATTGCTAGTAAGAAGATGGTAGGATAGGGAATAATGTGGAGGGGATCTCCCTAATTAGGAAGTGATGCCCTCACACACCCATGTGGGTGTCATGCTTCATAATTGGGCTTTTTGCTCCTCATGGGGCCGGCGCTGCAATGCCCCATGGGCCCCGCGAGAGGGCTCTTTGGCGGAGATCTTTTCAAAGCAAAAGCTGTTGACGAAATGTTTGATCATTGGACGAGTAGGCAATGGTCTTGCGTGCTGGATGAGGAGGCAGAATAGTTAATAGGCTCTCAGCTGGTAGGTTGTGCAGAGGCAGGTGCTCGCTGCATGCGGTGGAGAAGGGTATGTTTCGATCTAGAGAGCACCCTGCAGTGTAGTACTCCCCAGACCAGGGGAGAAAATACAGTAATAAATTCTCCTTCTCCGCAGGTCATCATACAAACTCCCAGAGAACATTCAGAAGGCTCTTAAGCTCCATCTTCTCCTCAAACTAACTGTTTGCTCTGCCCAGCTAAACCCGAGGATGATGGAGAGGTCGAGAGAGTGAACACCATGGTTATTTCATGATCCTAACAACCAGATGAACGGTCACAGTGAGGACACTTACAGCCACTGTACCCAGTGAACCAAAGGTGGCTTTGCAGCTACTTTCTCTCAATAAGCATTACCGTTTGTTTCTCCTGTTATACCATAAGACCTGCTCAAGGCCTGCCGCTTGTTCAATCCAGCCTTTATTCAGAAGCTAATTTGGGTGGGATCCTACAAATGTGGGATGCACTGTACCTCTTGTTTTAAGGACACTGGAATTCAGTAGCACTTGGCCTGTGAAGAAGAGAAGCAATAAACATAACACTGGGTATGCCCCAAGCCTATTGGCCTGCCAAGGACTGAAGTGGATGTGGGGTCTTTCACGTTGGCATTGGCATGGCATTGGAGCTGTGGAGAACAAAATTCCCCTTATTGACAGGAGCTCCCTCCTCAATAACCCCATGATATCCCCATTTGAGGCCCAGCTAAAGCCTCAGTGTGGTGAGGAAGGTGACTGAGCTTGGTCATCTTATGTGTGGTGGGCCATGGCCTGCGGCTGGGGATCAAGGGGTATCTTTGCTGGCTGCAGGCATATCCCCAGGCCAGGAGCTTAACTGGGGCTCTGAAGAGGAAAGTTAGGCCTGCTATTGTAATGCCATGAGCACCCTTATTGTTATTTGGGTCGAGTGGTAGCCAGGCTGCAGGACACGAAGACAAGCGTTAGGCATGCTCTTGTGCCGCTGACTCTGATCTATGTGCAGCGTCATCCATGGGCTGGAAAGAGAACTGTACTAGAATATCCGGGTTTTCATATCATTTTGCCAAAATATTGAAGCCACATTATCAACTAAGACCATATTGTGAGCTTAGGCCTATATAGGTAATTGAGAGTTTAAGTAGACTTGGAGTTGAGAATAGAATCTCTACAATGATCTTTATATACCCACCTTCATCATATTGTCGTAGTGAATATCTTTCCACAATATTTTGGCGGGAGGATATTTTTCTCCTAGATGTTCTGATGTACAAAGTGAGGCTCTTCACAGCAGAACCCACAACAAGCAGACAAAGGAGAGGGCACAGCAGTCCTCGCTCTCTGGACAAAGGGAGAGAATATGTAAGCAACACAGTGATCAGAACTGCAGAGTGTTGCTTGTGACTCTCTCATTCCTGTGGAAGCAGTTGAGGTAAATCTGGGCAAATGCTAGTGAAACTTCAGGGAGACTTGTCACTTCACATGTAAACAGGCTGGCACCTTCGGAAGGACTGGCCCTTTAAGAAAATAAAGCACTGTTTCTCAAATTATATTTTTAATTTGAATACTTTAAACGCACAACAAAGTAGTGTACAAAACAGGCACATAGAATACTATAGAAAAAGAAATTCTACCTGGCAGTCACTAGGGTTAAAGTAGTTGGCGGCAATATATAAAAAGTACGTTATTCCAATATTTTCCTCTATTGAGTCAGTCAGAACACTCGGACTCACTCATAATAATGACACTCGTGCAAGCAAGGGTTTGCAATTTTTTTGGGAAAAACAATTAAAATAGCAGCATTAGTCAAATACGGTATACCACAGCATTCGTCTGACATTTCCCTTTTACATATACGGGGAGATGGGTTTGCAGTACACGGTCCTACAGATCCCCACACAGTGCACACAGTTTCAGAAGGAGATATGTTTAGTCTATCTGCCCCAGCCATTTGCCCCAAACCTTGCTGTATTTAGCTGGATACCCTCTAGCCTTTAACAACGGTTTCTCTTGTGCTGTGCACCAGTCCACACCTCTGCACCTTTTCGTTATGCCAGGGGATACTTGACTTATCCACCATTATGGCAGTAGTAAGATATTGTTTGTCAGCTCGGGAGCCATCTAGTCCATCTGTAATTCCCAGGAGTATATTTAAGGGGTTGTGCGGGATCTCCCAGCCCAGGACCTCTGTGAGTTCTTTTTCTATGGAGTTCCAATAGCGTGCAATGACGGGGCAGGCCCATACCATATGAAAGAAGTCTGCTTGGTCGTGATAGCAGCACGCTCAAGATGCATTTGGCTTTATACCTGCACTAAAAAAGTGCTTGGGTGTTAGATAAATAATATAGTTGGACCAGACAGAGCCTGGCGGGGTGGTGACTGTCTTGAGTGCCATTAAAGCATCTCTCCAGTCTCCCTCTTGAAGAGGTCCCACCCAGTGTTCCCATAAGTTTCGTAGCCAGTCTAGCGTGTTTGCAGTGTTATTAGTTAGGGAGTGGTAGATACGAGAGACACCCCCCTTTCCTAGGTTATCTGTCATAATCTGCGCCTCAGGGAGACTATACTCAGGAAGGGATGTGCCCTAAGGTACGTGTAAGTAGAGGGTATGACATAGATGCAGATTTCTATAGAATTGTGAGGGGTGCAGGGAGTACCAGGTTTGCAGGTCTTGGAAAGTGTGCATATGGTCGCTCATCCACACGTCCCCAAGCTGCAAGTTACCAATGAGGACCCATGGCTGGAATCCCTTCAGGCCACTGACCTCGCAAAGCCAGGTCCCCTGCCAAGGTTGTATGTATTGGGTCAGTTTGTCATCCATTGGTTGTGGCGCAGGGAGGTGCGTCAGGCCAGGAGAACTGCCTGCATCACGGTCGGCATTGTCCTGGTGGTAGTTCCTCCGTACATCATCGCCTGGATCCTGGGTAGACCCAGATCGCCCAGCTCCAGTCTGAATGCTGGGTCTGACCAGCCACTGTTGAACCAGTCATGCAGCATGAGTAAGCGGGTAGGGGTGTGCAATTTAACACAGCAATCATATGCAAGATCTTTGTATTCAGATGTATTGTAGACCGACAAGTCAACCCATCACACAGCAAGGGTATGGCTATAGAAAACAGGAAGCTCAAAAGGAAAATAGAAGTGGATGTGAATAAAGGTAGCAGTCAGCATTTTAAGTAAAGGAATTTCTCTTGCCAAAACATCTAATATCATCATTTTTCTTAGTCGAAACGCGAAGAACCTTATATACTAAGCTCTTTTTTTGTCAAAACCAATTAAATTTGCAAAATCCTACGGTTTGTGAATCCAAAGGGCTTACTTTCAATCTTTGCAACCCTTTTCGAATCACAATAAGGACAGGGTGCAAATGCAGTGCCACTGGTGTTTTGTCCCTTGCAGTCCTTCATCTCTGCATTCAGAGTCAATCAGGAGGGATCGCAAATTGTTACCTGTCGAATTAACTTTCATTAAACAGGTCATTTTGCAACCCCCTGCAAATGGACAATTTGTAATGGCACCTATCAATACCAGATTCAAAACCCTTCCATTGGTCACATTTTCCCAGAACAATAAATCCTAATCTAACTGAATTCTGCTCTTGTTATATGTCAGTAATATTATTAAAGCAAGGCTAGAATGCTAAGACACACACACATATGCATAGCCTAGAAATTGCAGCAAAGTAGGTATGGTCCAGAGAGGTCCCATATTCCAGATCTTCCACATCTATAAGAGAGGAAAGGCAGCATCACTCTCCTTAGATGTGATGCTAGGTTTCCTGGCTCAGGCTTAAGCCTCCATGGAGCCTGAAAGATGCAAGTGCCTGGCTGAAGAAGTCTGTAGTGTTCTGTTGGCATCAGTCCAGCAGCATCACAGCCATCTGTGAGATCGCTCTCCTATCTTCTAAAGTGAAGGATTTATATGAAAAATGTATCCACTCCTCTAATTATGGACGAACAACCCCATGTTTCATATCCAATTATGTCACCTTACATCTGAGCAAATCTGATCAAGGTTATTTCATAACTGATATTTGTGCATGTCTTAAAATGTAGCAATTTCTCCTTGAAAATGGAGATCCTTATGTGACATAAACCAGTTCAAACTTAGGACACAATTCGAACTAACTGCTTTCTGCTCCGGTGTTTGGTTTCAGCCAGTAGCTGTACCTGTGTTGCATTTTTGCTTATACTATATGAGAGAATCATAGTATGCACTTCAAACGGAAATATGTTTTCAGCTTGCCCTGGACATTGACAACCATTCAATCACTTTGGATGGCAGTAAAAGCAACTCTTTCCAGGGGCAGAGAAGGGAGGCAGTAGTCTGCAGGCCTGCGTGCAAACGTTCTTTGCTTTAGCACAAAGAGAACATCTATACCTGAATTACCTTTCGTTCTAACACTGTTTATACTGTTATAACACAAAGTAATAGGTTAGTTCAGAATCTTGAGTAAAAGCACAGTTTACTTCAGCGCGAGGTGTATGCAAAAGCGCAAGTTGTTGTATGTAATTGCTTATTGATAATAGCTTCCACGAGCTATAATTGTGATATTTTCACCACACACCCTCAGAACAGAAGTTATTCAGTAAATGAAGATACTGTTTCTCTCTTCTTAGAAGAAATAGGCAGTATTGATGTATGCTTATGGACTCTGAATGCATGTATGCATACAAGTATGCAAGGTTCAAAAGAAAAATCTAAAATCTTCTTAATTTGGTGGTGATTACAGCAAAGGCTCCCACACAATGTCAAATAATATTCTAATGAATTTCTTAAGTAAGGAATCAGTAGCTTTTTAAAACATTGTTTTTATTGAGCACTGCAAGTATCATACAGGAGTACACAGTAAATCAGATGCCTTTTGAAAACATCACAGAGGAGTGATTTGGCAGGAATCTCGTCCGCATGTTGAAACAAAGCATACAAGTAGTACAAGGAATTTATAGACAATACCGCATTACTCACAGCATAAGTGTATAAAATGTACATTCAGACAGGTAATAACGACACTAATAAGTGACACCTGGAGCAGTACCCATTACATCCCCCACCCAACATAACCCACCCACAACAATACCCCAATGAAACAGGTAACTAACGTGCCGCTACATTGACTACACACCGCGCTGATGTACCTGCGTCTGGGAAGTGTCAGGTCTGGAAACCCCCAGAAGGGGGCGTGCACCGAGGGGGGTAGAGGGGGGAGGGAACCGAGGAGGGGAGCAGAAGGAGGAGAGACAAATGGAAGGAAAGGGCTAAGTAACAGAGCCCGGAAGAAGGGAGGGAAAGGGAGGCATCCAGACAGAGCATAGGCAGGCATGAGTCCGCTAGCGCTTAGACCACTGCACCACTGTCCCTCATGCCATACTGCGATACTCCGGGCTTAGCTCCCTCCACAGCCTTATATTGCTCCACTAAGTGCGCCCGGTCCAGCGAAATCAGTCGCTTTTGCAGCCCCCTGTATTCTTCATGGTGTAAAGCCTCCCTCTCAGCAACCGCCCATCTGCCCACCTCTTTGCGTCAATCGCCCACCCTCGGAGCTAGAGTAGACTTCCAACGTTGTGTTATCATACGTTTTGCCAACATCAGAGCCAGCCCTGCAAATCGGCGTAGTAATTTTGCTTTGTTAGGGAGGGGGAATAATCCCAGAAGGCATGCCTCAAATGTATCCCAATATGTGTGCGCTCCGTCAACACCTCCGACCCCCGGACAACCTCCGACCAAAATCCATGCAATACCCGACAGAACCATATCATATGAAAGAATTCTGCCTCTGGCATCTTGCACCGCAGACCCCCAGCAGACGACGCAGGAAACATTTTTCGTATAGTTGCTGGGGCAAATGTATGCTTTGAGTAGTATAAATAACTGGATCGTTTTCAAAAGGCAATTCCGAGGCACTCACCGGGGATGCTCTAGCATTTGAGTCCCCTCCCTATCCTCCAATTCTCACCCCAAGATCAAGTCCCATTTCTGCCTAAGATGTAGCAGTGGAACCTGCAAATGTTTACTCAAACCTCGGTAAAGCCAGCGCACCAAGTATCAACCATGCCCCTTAATGTGTAGTGATCTCAGCAATTAGAAAGTTGGGGGCTCTGCTTGATCCGCATACCAATAAGTCTGAATAAAACGCAAAACAGCAGCATGAGTGAGGAACAAGGTGGCAGACACCGAGTGAGCGCGAATGAACTCGCCATGGGGCATCAGTTGGCCCTCAAAAAATAAATCTCCGACTGTCCCTACCCCCTCCTGAGTCCACCACCGTATCTGGACCATCGATAATACCCCACGCCAAGTAGACAACCCACATAGGGGGTATCGGGCGTACGGATTTGACAATCTAGCCAACCTCTTCACCTGTGCCCAATAATGTAATGCATCAAAGAGGACAAGGGGAACCCATTAAATCACTCGGGACCATGGGTAGCAAGTATTTATCAAAACAACAAGTGGTCCTGAGCATACAAGAATAAGGAGAAAAATAATATATATAGATCACAATGGAATTCTATATAGTTTAAGATTCCTTGACCAGCCGGCCAAGGAATATTTATTGGTTCAATTGTTTATGATCTCAAAAATACAACAATTAACCCAAGGGGTAAGGGTTAAATTGGGGCACAGTCCTGTGCCATACAGAGAAAAGGAAGGCAAGAGGGTAAAGGTAAGTGAGGAAAGTTATCAGGCAAGCAAAGTGAGCTAGCAGGTCACTGGCATTAAATATACATTAGCAGTGTATCCTGGAGTCATTCATACACACAATAGTATCATATAAGTACATGTATGAATTACTCTAAGGTCGACGTTTCGATCCCTAGCTCAAGTATCACGGGATCATCATCAGGACAAGAAATTAATATTGCCTGAACATAATTATTTATAACACCTGTTTTTGAGAGGAAAAAATGAAAAAGGAAGAAAAACAAAGATATACATAGTCATTGTTTGTATAGTCAGAGCTCACATTGTAACAACAGACTTTGCATTCGGAAACGCAGTGGTCGGTGTTGCCATGAGGCGTGCGTATTCCGTGCGAAACCTCTGAAATTCATGCAATTTCTGTGAGTGGTCATCCATAATGGAGTGGAGTGTTTGTGATGGGACCCATTGGAATTGTGAGTCAAGGTGATTAGGGAACTTTAAGTAAGCCGTGAGTAAGTGAGGCTTGTGTTGGTGGAAAAATAGTCTTTGGGGGCGAATTAACGGGGCTTATGGCGATTGTGGGCCTGGGGAACCTACCAGGATGGTGACCCGAGGTAGTATTGGCTTCAATTGGGAAGGTCCTTTTTGGGGGGGCGCGCCCACGTGATTCTGTTGAGAATAATTGGTATTAATACCGGTCTTAGAACTCAGAGGCGAAGGGAAACTTATTGTTAAATGAGCCTAGGTACCTTAGTGGATGCACCGTTCTTCAAGATGCGGTTTGGTTTAGGATTCTGTAGAAGCGCCGGTTTGGGTTTAATGGCAAAGCCCAATCTAGAAATAAAAGGTTACGTAATCTTACTGAGTGCACGCACGTTTAAGGTATTGCCACGGTGGGGAGTTAAAAGGATTACCTTCTAGGTTTGTTAGGTCGAGTGATAACGAAGTCACAAGTCTTGGAATTATTCAGTTAGGGACGTCTGCACCTCTGCAATTATTTGCTGTGAAGCGGATGAAAGAAAGCAGGAATTAAATTAGTTAATTTATGCTAATGGCTTCATGGAGTGTCGAATAAGGTGCAGTTACCATAGTTTGGTGAGGAATAACATGGATATGGCATAGGTCCGATTCAGTTACTGAAGATGCAGTCTGCTATATCTAGATGGAGCCCGATGCGCTGGCCAACCTATGTGGGGAAACGTGGAAGAGAACAATTAACTCGGAGGTAAAGTAAGGAGTTCTGGGAGGTGCCGGCGTTTCGCGTTATATTACCGGATGCCTTCAGGGCGGGTGCGCTGTCCTCACGCGTCTTGGAATGGCGCCGGGTGAGGGAGTGCGGCCAGGCAAATAACTGGTCCGCTGCGGGTTGAATTAACAGAGATGAGAAGGAAGTTAGATTCAGGCATTTTTCGATCGTAGGCGTTCTGGTCGGGTTAAAAACAGAGATTCGGCAAGCTTACCGGTGGGAGACAGCGATTCTCCGAGGATGCCGGTCACTGGGGCTGCTCTCAGTGGAACGCTTCCGTATGCTTGGGATCCGCCCTGATTATTGGCTGGGAAAGGGATCATGTGATTAGGGAGGGTGCGCTGTGATTGGCTTGTCACAAGTCATGTGACGGGGGGAGCCGCAGGCCATGGTGGCTTCATTGCACACGGAGGCGGACATTTTGGGCTGGGTAAAGCTATTATTGTTAGAAAAATACTCATTGAATGACTTTAGGGGCATAAGTTTTGGGCAGTTATTAGGAGCATAAGGACAGGGTAGCAGTGGGGGATAGAGGTAAGAAAGTTTTAAAAAGGTGCCGGAAAAGTGCTTGAATCGTGAATAACATTTTTGTGAACATTGGTTTCAGAAAACTTTGGAGTTACATCTAGTGTAAACAATTCATGAATAAAATTATACTTTACATAATGTACACAGCAAATTGTCTTTTCAGAGTATCGGGGGTTCTAGGCCAGAGTCAAGTGGTTGAAGGTGGTTAACCAGCTTACAGCAGGGTTATCCAGTCCTCACTTCTGTTTAACCCTGTGTGGATGGTATCAAATTGTATGATTGTCTTAAGTTCCTCTCGGTTGAGGAGTTGAGCCAAGTTGCCCCCTCTTTGTGGGAGTTTCACTGTTTTCAGCACTGTCCACTTGATATCATCCACAGTGTGTTTCAGTTCTGTGTAGTGTTCAACGAGCGGTGCGTTTGGGGTCCCACAACGTATCCGGCTTCTGTGCTGGCCAATGCGAGTTTTTATTTTCTGAGTAGTTTGGCCGTCGTACATTTTCGGACAAGGGCATAGGATGGCATAAATGACATTATTGCTATTGCAATTAGTGAAGCTTTTCATGGTCACTGTCACATTGTTGTGGCTGAAATTGCGTGCCTCAATAGTAAATTCACACATCGTGCAACAGCCACACTTAACGTGCCCAAGGATGGGAGGGAGGCCCCAGTTGGTTTCAATTGTGGTGGATGGGGTAGGAGCTGGTAAAGCTGCTCTTATGAGATGGTCTCTTAGATTTTTGCTTTTCTTAAAAGCAAATACAGGCCTCTCTAAATGAATTGGGCCTGCATTTAAGGTGGGCCAGTGCTTGAGAATAGATTGCCGGATTTTGTTGGAGACAGGGGAGAAGGTGGTTACACACGCTATCCGTTCCGTTTTGTCCCTTATTTTTGGTGTCAGGAGGGCTTCACGGGGGCAGTCGTCCTCGGATGCTTGATTCCGGTCTGGGAAAGATATGGCTGTTGTAGTTCGGACTGGACTGTTCCCATGGGGCACAGGGTCAGAGCTGATTTGCATAAAGCCATTATCTGACCCAGGGTGGTGTGGAGTGCAAAAAACGATGGATTTAGGCCCAGATCCTTGTACTGGGGTGAATGTAAGACATTGATCTATATTCTGTCCATCAAATTGTTTTTTGTAATTTTCTCCCTGAGTGTACTGGGGTAGCACAGACGTGGGTCCCAGAGCCTCCACACCACTGGAGTCAAGCTAGCCGGGCTGATGAGAGGTGTTACCTCGAAACCGGTCCGGTCCTCGGATGCTGGATTCCGGTCTGGGAAAGATATGGCTGTTGTAGTTCGGACTGGACTGTTCCCATGGGGCACAGGGTCAGAGCTGATGTGCATAAAGCCATTATCTGACCCAGGGTGGTGTGGAGTGCAAAAAACGATGGATTTAGGCCCAGATCCTTGTACTGGGGTGAATGTAAGACATTGATCTACATTCTGTCCGTCAAATTGTTTTTTGTAATTTTCTCCCTGAGTGTACTGGGGTAGCTCAGACGTGGGTCCCAGAGCCTCCACACCACTGGAGTCAAGCTAGCCGGGCTGATGAGAGGTGTTACCTCGAAACCGGTCCGGTCCTCGGATGCTTGATTCCGGTCTGGGAAAGATATGGCTGTTGTAGTTCGGACTGGACTGTTCCCATGGGGCACAGGGTCAGAGCTGATTTGCATAAAGCCATTATCTGACCCAGGGTGGTGTGGAGTGCAAAAAACGATGGATTTAGGCCCAGATCCTTGTACTGGGGTGAATGTAAGACATTGATCTACATTCTGTCCATCAAATTGTTTTTGTAATTTTCTCCCTGAGTGTACTGGGGTAGCTCAGACGTGGGTCCCAGAGCCTCCACACCACTGGAGTCAAGCTAGCCGGGCTGATGAGAGGTGTTACCTCGAAACCGGTCCGGTCCTCGGATGCTTGATTCCGGTCTGGGAAAGATATGGCTGTTGTAGTTCGGACTGGACTGTTCCCATGGGGCACAGGGTCAGAGCTGATTTGCATAAAGCCATTATCTGACCCAGGGTGGTGTGGAGTGCAAAAAAACAATGGATTTAGGCCCAGATCCTTGTACTGGGGTGAATGTAAGACATTGATCTACATTCTGTCCATCAAATTGTTTTTTGTAATTTTCTCCCTGAGTGTACTGGGGTAGCTCAGACGTGGGTCCCAGAGCCTCCACACCACTGGAGTCAAGCTAGCCGGGCTGATGAGAGGTGTTACCTCGAAACCGGTCCGGTCCTCGGATGCTTGATTCCGGTCTGGGAAAGATATGGCTGTTGTAGTTCGGACTGGACTGTTCCCATGGGGCACAGGGTCAGAGCTGATTTGCATAAAGCCATTATCTGACCCAGGGTGGTGTGGAGTGCAAAAAACGATGGATTTAGGCCCAGATCCTTGTACTGGGGTGAATGTAAGACATTGATCTACATTCTGTCCATCAAATTGTTTTTTGTAATTTTCTCCCTGAGTGTACTGGGGTAGCTCAGACGTGGGTCCCAGAGCCTCCACACCACTGGAGTCAAGCTAGCCGGGCTGATGAGAGGTGTTACCTCGAAACCGGTCCGGTCCTCGGATGCTTGATTCCGGTCTGGGAAAGATATGGCTGTTGTAGTTCGGACTGGACTGTTCCCATGGGGCACAGGGTCAGAGCTGATTTGCATAAAGCCATTATCTGACCCAGGGTGGTGTGGAGTGCAAAAAACGATGGATTTAGGCCCAGATCCTTGTACTGGGGTGAATGTAAGACATTGATCTACATTCTGTCCATCAAATTGTTTTTTGTAATTTTCTCCCTGAGTGTACTGGGGTAGCTCAGACGTGGGTCCCAGAGCCTCCACACCACTGGAGTCAAGCTAGCCGGGCTGATGAGAGGTGTTACCTCGAAACCGGTCCGGTCCTCGGATGCTTGATTCCGGTCTGGGAAAGATATGGCTGTTGTAGTTCGGACTGGACAGTTCCCATGGGGCACAGGGTCAGAGCTGATTTGCATAAAGCCATTATCTGACCCAGGGTGGTGTGGAGTGCAAAAAACGATGGATTTAGGCCCAGATCCTTGTACTGGGGTGAATGTAAGACATTGATCTACATTCTGTCCATCAAATTGTTTTTTGTAATTTTCTCCCTGAGTGTACTGGGGTAGCTCAGACGTGGGTCCCAGAGCCTCCACACCACTGAAGTCAAGCTAGCCGGGCTGATGAGAGGTGTTACCTCGAAACCGGTCCGGTCCTCGGATGCTTGATTCCGGTCTGGGAAAGATATGGCTGTTGTAGTTCGGACGGACTGTTCCCATGGGGCACAGGGTCAGAGCTGATTTGCATAAAGCCATTATCTGACCCAGGGTGGTGTGGAGTGCAAAAAACGATGGATTTAGGCCCAGATCCTTGTACTGGGGTGAATGTAAGACATTGATCTACAATCTGTCCGTCAAATTGTTTTTTGTAATTTTCTCCCTGAGTGTACTGGGGTAGCTCAGACGTGGGTCCCAGAGCCTCCACACCACTGGAGTCAAGCTAGCCGGGCTGATGAGAGGTGTTACCTCGAAACCGGTCCGGTCCTCGGATGCTTGATTCCGGTCTGGGAAAGATATGGCTGTTGTAGTTCGGACTGGACTGTTCCCATGGGGCACAGGGTCAGAGCTGATTTGCATAAAGCCATTATCTGACCCAGGGTGGTGTGGAGTGCAAAAAACGATGGATTTAGGCCCAGATCCTTGTACTCGGGTGAATGTAAGACATTGATCTACATTCTGTCCATCAAATTGTTTTTTGTAATTTTCTCCCTGAGTGTACTGGGGTAGCTCAGACGTGGGTCCCAGAGCCTCCACACCACTGGAGTCAAGCTAGCCGGGCTGATGAGAGGTGTTATCTCGAAACCGGTCCGGTCCTCGGATGCTTGATTCCGGTCTGGGAAAGATATGGCTGTTGTAGTTCGGACTGGACTGTTCCCATGGGGCACAGGGTCAGAGCTGATTTGCATAAAGCCATTATCTGACCCAGGGTGGTGTGGAGTGAAAAAAACGATGGATTTAGGCCCAGATCCTTGTACTGGGGTGAATGTAAGACATTGATCTACATTCTGTCCATCAAATTGTTTTTTGTAATTTTCTCCCTGAGTGTACTGGGGTAGCTCAGACGTGGGTCCCAGAGCCTCCACACCACTGGAGTCAAGCTAGCCGGGCTGATGAGAGGTGTTACCTCGAAACCGGTCCGGTCCTCGGATGCTTGATTCCGGTCTGGGAAAGATATGGCTGTTGTAGTTCGGACTGGACTGTTCCCATGGGGCACAGGGTCAGAGCTGATTTGCATAAAGCCATTATCTGACCCAGGGTGGTGTGGAGTGCAAAAAACAATGGATTGAGGCCCAGATCCTTGTACTGGGGTGAATGTAAGACATTGATCTACATTCTGTCCATCAACTTGTTTTTTGTAATTTTCTCCCTGAGTGTACTGGGGTAGCTCAGACGTGGGTCCCAGAGCCTCCACACCACTGGAGTCAAGCTAGCCGGGCTGATGAGAAGTGTTACCTCGAAACCGGTCCGGTCCTCGGATGCTTGATTCCGGTCTGGGAAAGATATGGCTGTAGTAGTTCGGACTGGACTGTTCCCATGGGGCACAGGGTCAGAGCTGATTTGCATAAAGCCATTATCTGACCCAGGGTGGTGTGGAGTGCAAAAAACGATGGATTTAGGCCCAGATCCTTGTACTGGGGTGAATGTAAGACATTGATCTACATTCTGTCCATCAAATTGTTTTTTGTAATTTTCTCCCTGAGTGTACTGGGGTAGCTCAGACGTGGGTCCCAGAGCCTCCACACCACTGGAGTCAAGCTAGCCGGGCTGATGAGAGGTGTTACCTCGAAACCGGTCCGGTCCTCGGATGCTTGATTCCGGTCTGGGAAAGATATGGCTGTTGTAGTTCGGACTGGACTGTTCCCATGGGGCACAGGGTCAGAGCTGATTTGCATAAAGCCATTATCTGACCCAGGGTGGTGTGGAGTGCAAAAAACGATGGATTTAGGCCCAGATCCTTGTGCTGGGGTGAATGTAAGACATTGATCTACATTCCGTCCATCAAATTGTTTTTTGTAATTTTCTCCCTGAGTGTACTGGGGTAGCTCAGACGTGGGTCCCAGAGCCTCCACACCACTGGAGTCAAGCTAGCCGGGCTGATGAGAGGTGTTACCTCGAAACCGGTCCGGTCGTCGGATGCTTGATTCCGGTCTGGGAAAGATATGGCTGTTGTAGTTCGGACTGGACTGTTCCCATGGGGCACAGGGTCAGAGCTGATTTGCATAAAGCCATTATCTGACCCAGGGTGGTGTGGAGTGCAAAAAACGATGGATTTAGGCCCAGATCCTTGTACTGGGGTGAATGTAAGACATTGATCTACATTCTGTCCATCAAATTGTTTTTTGTAATTTTCTCCCTGAGTGTACTGGGGTAGCTCAGACGTGGGTCCCAGAGCCTCCACACCACTGGAGTCAAGCTAGCCGGGCTGATGAGAGGTGTTACCTCGAAACCGGTCCGGTCCTCGGATGCTTGATTCCGGTCTGGGAAAGATATGGCTGTTGTAGTTCGGACTGGACTGTTCCCATGGGGCACAGGGTCAGAGCTGATTTGCATAAAGCCATTATCTGACCCAGGGTGGTGTGGAGTGCAAAAAACGATGGATTTAGGCCCAGATCCTTGTACTGGGGTGAATGTAAGACATTGATCTACATTCTGTCCATCAAATTGTTTTTTGTAATTTTCTCCCTGAGTGTACTGGGGTAGCTCAGACGTGGGTCCCAGAGCCTCCACACCACTGGAGTCAAGCTAGCCGGGCTGATGAGAGGTGTTACCTCGAAACCGGTCCGGTCCTCGGATGCTTGATTCCGGTCTGGGAAAGATATGGCTGTTGTAGTTCGGACTGGACAGTTCCCATGGGGCACAGGGTCAGAGCTGATTTGCATAAAGCCATTATCTGACCCAGGGTGGTGTGGAGTGCAAAAAACGATGGATTTAGGCCCAGATCCTTGTACTGGGGTGAATGTAAGATATTGATCCACATTCTGTCCATCAAATTGTTTTTTGTAATTTTCTCCCTGAGTGTACTGGGGTAGCTCAGACCTGGGTCCCAGAGCCTCCACACCACTGGAGTCAAGCTAGCCGGGCTGATGAGAGGTGTTACCTCGAAACCGGTCCGGTCCTCGGATGCTTGATTCCGGTCTGGGAAAGATATGGCTGTTGTAGTTCGGACTGGACTGTTCCCATGGGGCACAGGGTCAGAGCTGATTTGCATAAAGCCATTATCTGACCCAGGGTGGTGTGGAGTGCAAAAAACGATGGATTTAGGCCCAGATCCTTGTACTGGGGTGAATGTAAGACATTGATCTACATTCTGTCCATCAAATTGTTTTTTGTAATTTTCTCCCTTAGTGTTCTGGGGTAGCTCAGACGTGGGTCCCAGAGCCTCCACACCACTGGAGTCAAGCTAGCCGGGCTGATGAGAGGTGTTACCTCGAAACCGGTCCTGTCCTCGGATGCTTGATTCCGGTCTGGGAAAGATATGGCTGTTGTAGTTCGGACTGGACTGTTCCCATGGGGCACAGGGTCAGAGCTGATTTGCATAAAGCCATTATCTGACCCAGGGTGGTGTGGAGTGCAAAAAACGATGGATTTAGGCCCAGATCCTTGTACTGGGGTGAATGTAAGACATTGATCTACATTCTGTCCATCAAATTGTTTTTTGTAATTTTCTCCCTGAGTGTACTGGGGTAGCTCAGACGTGGGTCCCAGAGCCTCCACACCACTGGAGTCAAGCTAGCCGGGCTGATGAGAGGTGTTACCTCGAAACCGGTCCTGTCCTCGGATGCTTGATTCCGGTCTGGGAAAGATATGGCTGTTGTAGTTCGGACTGGACTGTTCCCATGGGGCACAGGGTCAGAGCTGATTTGCATAAAGCCATTATCTGACCCAGGGTGGTGTGGAGTGCCAAAAACAATGGATTTAGGGCCAGATCCTTGTACTGGGGTGAATGTAAGACATTGATCTACATTCTGTCCATCAAATTGTTTTTTGTAATTTTCTCCGTGGGACTAATATACAGCAAGTTAATCCATGCACAATAGGACTGGGGCAGGCCAAATTTAGACATCACCGCTAGCATATACGGCCAGCTGGTGCACGACTAGTGACAAGCAACCAGCAAGAGGGTAAGAGTCGGACACCGCGTGTATTAAGGCATGGAGCAAGTGGATATTCAAAGAGGTACTGCGTTGGGGTATGAATCTATGTTGGTCCGTATGGATCAAACGGGGAAAGAGTGGAAGGAGACGCGATGCCAAGACCTTACTGAGTATCTTATATTCTGTATTCAGAATAGAAAGTGGCCTATTGGAGAGAAGCTCAGTGGGTACCTTGTCTGGTTTCAATAGGGCCGTGACTATCACCTCTCTGGTAGTGGGTGGCAAGATCCAGTTCTCTTGGGAAGTAGTATAAAGTTGTAACAACCTCGGAATTAACCTATCAGCGAATGTGGAATAAAACTCCACAGGAAGACCATTAGAGCCTGGTGCCTAATTGCGGGCCAACGCCTGTATCGCCACCCGGATTTCCGCTGCAGTAATCGGAGCAGCCAGCTCTTTAGCCATCGAATCAGTAACCGCGGGAAGCTGGACCTCGGACAAGAACGAAAGTGTGGGAGCCAAGACAACTATGCACGGGGCGGCATACAAACGAGTATAATAATCCCGAAAGGCAGCATTAATCTCATTCTGAGATGTAACCAATAAATTAGTGACCGTATTCACTGCCAAAACGGGAGTAGGACTCACCATAGGCCGGATCAGTCTCGCCAATAGCGTACCTGCCCTATTCGCCTCTGCGTTTGTTCGCAGCGTGTAAGCATCAAAATCCAACAAACTTAAGCGCTCTAACAACTCTGCATACTTAATCCTAGCAGACTGAAGCCGTTCTGCACCATCTGCGCTCCTCTGAGCCGCCACCTCCAAGGCCTGCAGTTCCCCCACTAGGGCAGTAATGTCCCTAATCGTTTCCCTCCGAGATCCTGCCAAAGTCCCCATTACCAACCCCACGTACAGTCACTTTGAAAGCCTCCTACTCAATAGCCCTGGACGAGGCAGTACCCTCATTCTCCACAAAAAATGTGTCAATGGCCATAGCCAACGCCGCCCAATAAACCTGGTCTTCTAAGTGTAAAGGCTGCATCCTGCATGTTGGGATTGGAGCAGGAGAATGGCCCCAAGTCAACGGTAATTCTATGGGATTATGGTCAGAGATAGTGTTACCTAGAAACTCACAGTGTGTAACAGTAGAGGAGAAACCCGGGGAACAGAAAAAATTATCCAGACGTGTGTGCAACATATGGGGAAAAAATAAAAGTTCACATGTATTGCCCTCCAAATGTCTGCCAATTCCCAACCTCGTGCCCAACGAGCAAAAGTTTTGGCCTGTGCCCTCGCCGCTGTATTAAATAAAGGAGGATGGGAATGATCCTGGCCAATGTCGAACACTGCATTTAGGTCACCCCTCAACAGCCACGGGACATGGGACCAGCCAGCAAGTGATCGGGACACCCGCGTAAAGAATGCCTCTTGGTCCACATTCGGTGCATAGAGGGACCCCAGCACAACCAGTCTTCCATCCAGCGTTCCCAACAGAAGAACAAACCGGCCCTAATCATCTATCTTGCACTCAGTAAGAGAGAAGGGGATGCCTGCCCAGACCCAAATAGCAGCCCCCATGGAAAAGGCCGAATATGCTGTCGCAAAAAATTGACCACGCCATCTCCACTGTAGTTTTGCAGTTTCAGTAGGGATCAAATGGGTCTCCTGAAAACAAATTATGTGTGCCTTACAACGATGTAATTGCGCAGCTATTCTATGTCGTTTGGGCATGGAACCCATACCTTGTACATTCCACGAGACAAAGGTATAAGAATTAACAGCAGGCATCATCAAATGGAATAAAGAACCCCCCCCCGGATCTCAACCATGCCCACCCCCCCAACCGCCCCCACGACCCCAGACCATGCAGCATAGTTACAACAAATTCAACAGAGTCCCAATACTGGGTCCAACGCCCAAACATTGTTCAACCAAACCGTGCAAACAAAGTGAACATACTTCACATTCAACCAGTGCTATCGCCTTTGGGGGAAGGTCACTAACACCAACCACAGTCGCTCAAAAGCTATAAAGCACTCATAAAAGCGCCCAGAACGTGGGCCGGGCCAGGGAATTCACTCAATTATTCTCACCTGTTGTGACGGCATACAATTTCTACAAAGTTCTGCCAGACAGGCAAAGGCATTTGTAGTGAACCATAGATCTTAATCCGGACAGGAACACAACAAGAGTCTGAGCATATCCTATAAAGTATACATTAAAGAACTAAGAGTCTGCTGAGGCAAGAGGATCATTGCTGAGTCGCGAGGTCGAAGAAGGAAACAGGGCAACGCTGCCATCAGAATCAGTGCCCATGTTCAATCCTTCAGACGGGCTAGAGCTAATACCCGGGTGAGAGGTACGAAAAGTGGAGGCAGCGTGTAGGGCACTTCGCCTGCCCTCGAGAAGGCCCCTCTTTTGCATTCAAGAGGGGCGTTGCGATGTGGGCAGTGAGGAGTCCATGCGTCTCATGGGTTAGACATCGGAGAATGTCTTGTCTAGCCATTCCCGTGCGCTATCAGGGGTATCAAAAAACAGGGAACGCTGGTTATGGAGGATTTTCAGTTTAGCGGGAAACAATAAGGCAAACATCAGGCTGGCGGCTCGAGGACGTGCCTTCACCTCCATAAAATAAAAAATTTCTTGCGTTGGACTGCCAAGGTGTAATCCGGAAAGATTGAGGGCCAGATGCATCATGCAAAGAAATAGCGATTCCTTATTTGTGATTTTTAAGGAATCACAAATAAGGACTCGCTATTGGCTATGCATGATGAGGATAGCGAAGAAATAAGGAATCGCTAAAACTCGCAAAATGCAATAGTGATTCCATGTTAAGGAATCGCTATTGTTAAAAAACTCCAAACTCGCATTTAGCGTTCCTGCTATTTGCGATATTGCAAATTGCGATTTCGCAAATGGCGAGACCGTGAAAACTACAGAGTCGCATTGGGAGCAGGCTGATTACATCACAACCAGGAAGTCAATCAGCCCATGCTGCCACCTGTGCACAGAGGAACACAGAGGCAGAAGCTGAGTGCAGGGAGAGCGAGCAGAAGAACACAAACAGCAGTCTGCTCACAGGTGGAGAAAGCCATGTCCCAAACAGCTACAGAGGAGGGTGCAGTGGGCAGGAAGCGAAAAATCAAGTTCAGTGAGAGTGAACTTGACCTCCTCATTGAGGAGGTTGCAAACAACCATGAGAAGCTTTTTGGGAAGCTCTCCCTTAAAGTGCCAGAGGCGGATAAAAGAAGGATCTGGAACAGAATCAAAAACAAGGTGAATGCTGTGGGGATCACACACCGCAGCATAAATGACCTGAAGAAACGCTGGTACGACCTGCGCAGTCGTGCCAAGGAGCGGGTAGCGGAAAGGCTGAAGGAGGCGAAGGGGACTGGAGGAGGAGGCCCAACAGTCCCAGACAACACACCCCAGGAGGACATGGTTGAGGGCACAATAGAGCCAGAAGCAGTGGTTGGAGTAACGGAGCTGGACACATCCGGGGCGGCCAGTAGCACACAAGGTAAGATGCATGACAATCAACAGAACAATGTACATACTGATAGTGCCCAAATGTAAATCAACCTGCAAACTAACATCAGAAATAGTCCAGCACACATTTTACATAAAGACACCAATGCATCATGGGACTTGTAGTCAGAACCCAATTGCGTGTCAGAATCCAACATAGTAAGCCCAAATGCTAACAAAATGCAGTACAGTCATTGATGAGAGACAGTGAGAACATTAATGTATAGTTTTATTAAGGTTGCTCAACTAATGCAACAACTTAAAATAACTTTACACTGTTTCACATCACAGATGCAGCTGAAGCAAACATTGATGACAGTGCTATTGGAGACAGCACACAGGTCAACCAAGAGGCTGCGGTGTCAAAACCTGTGACACCACCACCCAAATCCAAGGCACCAGCAAAACGCAGGGCCACAGTTACACCACTGCAGCCAATGGAGACACAACAGGAAACATTTACCGCTCCTAGTACAAGCCGTAAAGTGCCAGCAACACAACTACACCACAGGCACATGTCCGTCCAGGAACAAGACGCAGGCCAAGGACCCATACTTGGGCACAGGATGCAGGACCTCCCAATCAGTGGGGTGGCGTGGAGTCACAGATGGTGCGGGTGCAGCGCGTGCAAGCGAGGCACATGGGAGCCATCAACCTGCAGATGACAAAAATGAACACAAACATTTCTGTAATGGCTGAGAGTGTGAGGGAGCTCACTACTGCACTAGTGGAAGCACACAGAGAATCCAACAACACCCTGCTGGAGGTGGCGCGTGGTCTGCAGGAGGGACACACCACACAGAGGAGGAGGCATCACCAGTTTGTCACCTGCATGGGCGCCTATACCAGGTCCAACAACAAGATCTGCGCAAGCATTGCACAGCTGTCACGTCGGTCTGTGGAAATGCAGATAGATATGGGCCATTGTTGTGGGGATGTGTTCAAGGCACTCGGCCAAATTACAACTGCCGTTGAACAGATGCAGTCTAGCACTGGTGTTCAGGGCGATGTTACAGCGGAAGAGGGTAGTGAGGGATCCAGCCTCAGCAGCATCACTGCGCCACTCACCACTGTCAGGAGGAGCAGTAGCCGTAGACAAGCACCTCCCGCTGCATCCGGGAATGCAGATGCAGATGCAGGAGAAAGACATTTGGGTGTGAGAGGGAGGAGACGCTAAACCTAATCAGAGGGGTGTAAGACATCATGGTGACGTAACCATGTACAATACTATCTTTGTGACTGCATTACAAGTCCTTTGTGTGTTTCTTGTGTCCTTCAGTGCATGCAGTTAATGTGCTAATGGACACAATCTCAGTTCAATTTCCCACCCCTGCCGCCTGCCGTGGTAATAAATAGTTCAGCTTCAAATGCAAATGAGTGTTGTGTGTCATTATTACATACCTTAGAAATAATGCAGGGTGATGTCTGTACGTTTTCTCTGTCCCTCCACTGAGCTCCCAAGATGTGCCGGGCGTGGTTGTGCTGGGGGCTGGTTGCCCTCTGTGTCGGATTCTTCAATGGGGATACCTCTTCTTGTTGCTATATTGTGCAACATTGCACATGCCGCAATATTCCTGCAGCAGGTTTCCGGTTGGTACAGCATTGCTCCTCCAGTTTTATGCAGGATGCGGAAGCGACTCTTGAGCAATCCAAATGTCCGTTCTATTACATTACGTGTCCTGATGTGGGCTGCATTGTACCTCTGTTGTTGTGGGCTAGCTGGGTTCTGGTATGGAGTCAAGATGTAATGCCTCACAGCGTATGCACTGTCACCTACAGAGTTACGAACTATATGTTAGTGTCAGGTATGCATTGCCATTACCTAAGTCAGTGATGAGTATAGTATTCAACTTACCTAGCAGGTGTCCATTGCCAAAATCTCCCCTGAGCAGACGTGTGTGCAAGCCACTATGGCGGAATATGTAGGAATCGTGAGTGCTTCCAGGGTATTGTGCAACAAGGTCAGTGATGATGTTCTCAGCATTGCACACTGCTTGAACATTAATTGAGTGATATGCTTTCCAGTTGCGAAATATATACTCATTAACGGCAGGGGGACATATGGCTACGTGGGTGCAATCAATGCATCCGATCACGTGTGGGAACTGTGCTACTTGGTAGAATTCCTGTTTTGTTTGGCTCAATTCCTGTGGGGTTGTGGGGAAGGTGATGTGGTTGTTGATCACAGTCATCATGGCGGCCAGGAAGGATTTGAAGAACCGCGAGAGGGAGCTCTGTGATACCCCTCCAGCTTCTGCCACTATATCCTGGAAGCTACCTGACGCAAGCAGGTGCAGGCTACATAGCACCTGGACATCAGTAGGGATTGCCTGGGTCCTATGTGTTTGGCGCTGCAATAGTGGGTCCAATTCATCTATTAAGTCTAGTATCATTGCTGCATTCATCCTGTACTTGTCATAAATTTGCTCTCGAGTCTGTCCCAACAATGTGATGCACAGCCGGAAGATTCTCTCCTGGATTCTGCTTCTGGCCTGGCCTGCTGCAAGTATCCCCCTCTTCCTCGCAAAAATGTAGAGTCCTGCCATTGTGAGAGGCCACTATGGGTCTGTTTAAATACACCTCTGATGTAAGGCAGGTGAGTGGGAATTTTTTTTTTTTTACCACCTGATTCTGATTCCCTTTAAACTGCTATTGCTAAATAGCGATTTTAGATGTAATCGCAATTAGCGAGTTTTAATGCATAGGAGTAGCGAATTTTTTTGCGAAATCGCTATATTGATATAGCGATTTCGCAATATATTTTGCAGAATCATTGTGTTCTCGCTAATTGCGATTCGCTAAGGGGGTTCGCCCTTGATTCTGCGATTATTTTGCGAATTCGCTTTTTCTTAGGTTTTCACTTCATGAATGCCTTTTCTTTCTTTTGCGATCGCAATTGGTAGTTCGCACCAGTTGCGATCGCAATTTTGGTTGATGCATTTGGCCCTAAAACCTTGACATTATCAACCTGTAGAGGACCATTGCCATTGCCTCTTGCCGCCTGCAGCAGATGATACCGATCCCTGTAATTTAAAATCCTGGCCAGGATGGGACGCCGGTTAGCACCTGGAATTGGACATCACGTGGGGACCCGATGTGCCCGCTCGACCGTGAAATGTGCGGACAGTCCGGTGGAAGCCACAGCAGTCTTTAGCCAGTTCTCCATATATTCCATAGGCATAGATCCTTCTGTCCCCTCTGGCAGACCCACGATTCGGAGGTTGTTCAGGTGCGCCCGGCCTTCTCCATCAGCAGCCCGCGCCTGGAGGGAGTCAATCTTCTGACGCATAAGTTGTAATTGCTCGTCATGGCCCAGACCTGTGGAACCATGGTGTTCACCTTCTGCTCAGTCATTCTAGCCTTCTCAGCCAATTTCTTATGATCATATTCCAACAAGTTGAGATCCACCGAAATGATACGCAGCTGCGCTTCCAATACAGAAGGGGAATCGCGAATCTCTCGTAAAATCATGTCCAGCTTGTCTGATGAATTGGTCTCCACAGCCCCCTCCGTCTGGTGGGACAGGGGAGAAGAATGTCCCGAAGTCAGAGAGAGAGATCCCGCTCTCCCGGACCTTGTCGGCACCCTAGGCCTTCCCTTGCCCATATCCGGTGGTGTGGTAGGGCAGGCTAGCAAGCCCCCAGCAACAGAAAGTGGAAAGTGACAACTACACCACAATCAGCAGAGCGCCGCACCTGAAAGCAGGCAATCACCACCACCAGTCAGCAGCACTAGGCAGTAAGAAGAAATCCACTCAGTTCAATCGCAAGGGGCATCCAGGAACCCCAGCAGGTTATGGCACCCGCTATACTGTGGGACCACAGGCCCCTCCAGCTCACTCTATTGAGAATAGTACAAAGGCGTCCAGAAGGTTTTCATGTAGCTCTCGTTCTGCCAAGACCAAGCTGCTTGGGTAGGCCTCCGCACAGCCAGGTGCTTCCCCAGTCTATTCACCAACGCAGGGCGCCAACCGCAGGCAGATGGCAGTCCCAGCTCACCCATGATCTCAACTTCGCGTCTAGCGCCACCAGTCTGGGCAAGGCACTGTTGCAGTCCCATGGTTTGATAGGGCGCCCTCAGGGAACGAGTGGTTGTCCTTCCATAAAACCCAGCTTATGAGGCAGGAGAAGGGGGGACCACACCAACCAGCCAGACAGCCTGCACCACCACAGCTTCACCAGTAGGCTGGGAATGAACTCCAGAGGCCCCCTTACACAGGGAGGGGGTAGCAGGAGAAAAGGCACAGAGCTTATCCATAGTGCTCTCCAGGATCACACCTCAGCACTGGGGGGCTGCCACTTCAACACTCCTGGTCTCTCCTCCGATCTGCAGTGCCACACGAGTGCAGCCAGGGTCTGCCGTGAAATTGGCACCAATCTGTGATGCAGCGCGGCTCCGCAGCCGCTCGGGCGTTTCCAAGAAAGCCTCCATCCGTAGCGGGCACGGTTACACCGCGCATCTGTATTCACAGGCAGTAGTTGGAAGTCAACACCCTCCAGCACGCCTGGGCTGCGTACCACCTCAAGAGCCTCAGCTGGTGCGAAGAATTCTGGGCCCAAAGCCGGGGAGTTGTGTGGAGACCGCAACCAGGATCAGGCGCCCACAGCCTGCAAGTCTCCAGGACTCCAGGACAGCTCCCAGCTCTCAGCAGGCCTCAGGAAGGCCAGAAAGCTTCTCTGCTTACGGGATTGGTCCAAGGGGCACCAGATGCCCACAAAACTAGGTTGAGGCAGCCCTGCCGTTTGGATGTTTCAGTCGCTCCCTCACCACCATATGATGAGGTAGGGAAAAACTGATTAATGCTCGGATTTGAAACCCCGGCCCGGAGCTCGGCCCAGCCCGGAGCTCGGCGCTTAAGCAAACACCATCTTGGGCTGCAGACCCCCCTCCCCCCCAAGGAATCAGTAGCTTCATCAAGAATCAACAAAGGCACCTGGCATCTGTGGATCAGCATTAGGTTCCAGCAGATTCCATCTCCAGAGAAGCATGGTATTTAAAAGTAGCACTTCTAGAAATTTCATGTTGACATGTCCTAACAGTGACTAGCACTGAAAAGCCATTGTCACTTTGGAAAGGCTTAATACCTATAGAGAAACACTTGAAGCAATAATAAATAAGGATCCACCAGAAAAATGAATCAACTATTTTAATATGTAGCGAAAATCCAAGTTAAAGGTAAAGTCAGATTTATGATAAATATTAAAGAAAACTACTTTTAGAGTGTTACCTTTTTCTTGCTTAAGGCCGCTACAGGCTAATTTGCATTAATCAGCTGAAGCCCTTTATGGGAATGACCCAGAGTGAAGTATGAATACTGGTCCGATAGCAGAGACAAAGACCTGGGTGTAAGGAGGTGGTTTTGTTTCTCTGGCAGGATGAACATTTGGGATCTGCCCAGGAAGTTAATTTACTTAAAATAGGCCTCCCTTCTCAGACGCAGATGTCAGATGGCATCTAGCCAGGACCCTTCTTTTGTCCCCAGTCTGGCAGGAGCTAATTCCAGTGGAGTAACCACAGTGTAATTCTCACCTGTTGTTTCAGCAGGGGTGAGTGGCAAGATATGAAGATAGGTCCCAACTTCCCACACCCACCAATGCAAGCCTAAAAATGTCAAAGCTAGCCCGGTAGATATGGGGGAAGAGGGAAACAAAACAAAGAAAAGGAAAACAAGACACAGCATCAACATGCATCAGGTATGGGTATTTTTGTTGGAAGGTCCTTATGTGATACCTGTAGTAGAGATAAGGTTATATGTATTACAAAAAGCATGTAGAATGAAAATACCAATGTGGTCCAATTTATAATGTGGTAGGATAACTACCTGAAGAATTCCCTCTTCCACTAGGGTATATCAATATTTAACAATAGGGTCATTGGTAGATATGTATATATATATATTCACTAAAAAAACCATAGGTTTCACATCAGTTATAGTTAGCTGGAAATTTTACTGACATAAAACCATTGAAATTCCACGTTATAGTTAGTTGGACTCACTATAACTTGCGTGTGTAATGCACTGCTGATGACGTCACATATTACATCACTCATGACATGGTCAGTGACATCACTCATGACATCACTGATGACACCATCCAGTGAATGTGTGCCTTTCTGAAAAATAAATATGTTTTATATATGTATATGTAAAGGTCGATGGAAGAATAAATGTTTAAATAAGTGTGTAAATGGATGTTTTTTTTAAAAAAAATGATTGGTTAACTGGCTTATTAAGTGTATCTTAGTGAATACATTTACGAGTAATGTTTAAATATTTAAATATATGTATCAGTGTTTCACTTTGTGTATAAATGGCTGCATGGGTTGGTGAGTAGCTACATGTGTGTGTATATGGGTTATTAGATGTTTTTTTAGTATCAGTATGAGTATCTGTATGGTTTGGTGGGAGTGTTACTTAGCACATAGATGCATCAATGACTGACTCACTGTTTGTATGTGTTTTGAAGGCGGCATATGTGCAGGACTGTATGGGTGGATGAGTGTGTATATGCGTGTGTTAGTGAGTGAATGACTGTCTCATTAGTGTCTTTATCAGTAACTACATATGTTTTAATCTAGTATATGTGAGTATTGATGTATATGAGTGAGTATATGTGAGAGTGAGAGATTGAAAGAGTTCTTTTTTAAATAAGTATGTGTTTCTATAAGTGATTGTTTAAGAGAGTAAGTATGTGTAAGTTTCCTTAGAAGTAAGGTGGTAGTGTGTGTATAGCTGTATATGCAAATAAATGGATGTTCAATAGTTTATTTGCATGTGTGAGTATGTGTGTGAGTAACTTTTGGATGACTGTCGGTGTGTAACAGGATGTATAGGTGTATCACTACATATGATGAGTGTATATATGTATGAGTGACTATATAGAACTGTTGGTGAATGAGTGAATGTGTATATAGATGGTGGAATTATTGAATTGGTTGTTGTAACTGGTATGGGTATCTCCATTTTTAAAAAAAATGTAATTTATATTTTTCATTATGTGTTTCATGGGTTACATTACAGTGAAAGGAGGTCTGTCACTCTGTCACAAGGATGATGTCATGAGTGATGTCATGAGTGATGTCACTGACCACGTCATGAGTGATGTAATATGTGACGTCATCAGCAGTGCATTACACGCGCAAGTTATAGTGAGTCCAAGTAACTACAACGTGGAATTTCAATGGTTTTATGTCAGTAAAATTTCCAGCTAACTATAACTGATGTGAAACCTATGGTTTTTTTAGTGAATTTAATAGGTTTTTAAATGCTAATTCCTAACTATAACTGGTGTGAAACCTATGGTTTTTTCAGTGAATTTCATAGGTTTTTTAAATGCTAATTCCTAACTATAACTGGTCTGAAACCT
The DNA here is from genome assembly GCF_964263255.1 of Lissotriton vulgaris. Classification (NCBI taxonomy): domain Eukaryota; kingdom Metazoa; phylum Chordata; class Amphibia; order Caudata; family Salamandridae; genus Lissotriton; species Lissotriton vulgaris. Next base: position 1,480,036,894 of record NC_141685.1, read on the forward strand.
ATGGTTTTTTCAGTGAATTTCATAGGTTTTTTTAATGATTATTCCTAACTATAAGTCTCACTTTATAAGTAAGACTGTTAGCGCTCTAGTTGTTTAGAACACTCTGGTACATTCTGTCATTGGGCTACAGTTGGGCTATATTTGAGCTATATTTTTTTTTGTCTCTGGTGGCCATCTTTGGGCTACATTGGGCTACATTGGGCTACATTTGGGCTACATTTTGGCTCTAACATATACATAGCCCAATGTAGCACAATACATATTTTTTCAAAGTTCCTTTTCGTAAAAAACACTTAAGAATAGGGCTACCAGTCCCTACAATTTTTCCCATTTTTTGAAAAAATGTTTTATTTTTTATTTTTGGAGCGCTCCCGGTGCGCGCCCCGGGGAGCGCCCCGAAAAGCGTACTTCTATAAAGCGCCCCGGGGCGCGCTCCGGGGAGCGTCCCGTAAGCGCCAATATCGCGAACGAAAACATGATCATGACGTATCGCGTAGCCGCGTCCGCGTGATACGCACAGCGTAAGCGCACCCGGAAGTACTCGAGCGAATACGATGGCGCAACGTAAACATCCGACGCGCTTATGCGATGCGACCCGGGGCGCGCCCCTGGGCGCACCCGGGGGCGCGTAGCGTAAGCACGTCGGGTCATGTGACCTGAAAATAACACTTTTCATTGGTTCATAACAGTTTTGGTTTCATAATGATGAAGCCCCTGGTATTGTGACCTGAAAATAACACTTCTCATTGGTTTAGGACAGTTTTTTTTCCAAATGATGAAAGACCGCACCTTTTTTCCTTATTCTGACTTTGTCCTTTGACTTAGGAAGACCTGTTTGTACCTCTCTGTACCTTTTTGATCTTTATAATGGCTTCAGTAGCAGCAGCAGCTGGTGCATCTGCCCCACCACCACAACAACCAAGAGGACCAGCTCAAGATTACATTGGTGGTCAACAAGAGGAGGAGGAGGAAGAGGAAGAGGAGGATGGTGGAAGATGGCTGCCTGAACAAAATACCCCATACAAGCCCAAGTCACACATTGTATGGGAATTTTTTTCACTCCCAGAGGGCAAGAAAAAAGTGAATGCGGCCAAGGTAACTTGCCTAATCTGTAAGGAAGAACTCTCAAGGGGCAACCCAAACAAAAAATATTCCTTTGGTAACAATACCATGATTCGACATATGACCCGTAAGCACCCTAACAACTATTCTCGTGCAGAGCTCAGGGAACTGGCCAGTAACCTCCCCCAATCTTCAAGGACCACCTCCCAAAGAAACGAACCCACTTCATCGGGTCCAGAAACATCAGAGATGATGCCTTGTATTCAGCCACGATTTGCTGATTTTAAAATCACTTGTACTGCATGTGGCAAGCTTATCGCCTATGGTGAAAAGAGCGTAAAGCTCATCGTCCTTGCAGGTGACAATCACAAGTGTCCCAAAAAGAAGTAATTTTTTAGGGTTTTTGTTTTTTTGCTCCAGTTGAGCCAGTTTCAATTCCCTTTTTTTGTTTCTCCCCCTAAAAAAATAAAAAAATATATAAAACTGTTTTGAAAAGCCAAAAAAAGTACAAAATGTTCAAAAAACACAAAAAAATATATAAAACAACAAAAAGAAGAAAAAAAAAGTTCTTTTTAGAACTACCTCCAATTTCTAAAAAAAGGCTTCATTTTTTAAAAACTCTGTCATTCTTTTTTCCTCATAGTACGCTCACCGGTCCGCTCCCCGGTGCGCGTAAAGGGCGCTCCCCCCGCGCAAAACGAAAAAAAAAAAGAACATTTAAATGCCCCGTGGGGCCCTTTTATAGCCCCCACATCAAACTAAGTATGGGCGTAAAATCCGTTCCGCTCGCGGATTTTGCGGATTTTCGAAAAATTCGCAATCCGCGAGATTTGCGAATTTTGCGGCGCGCGGCGTTTACTTACCGTCATTCATCGTTTGCCGAGTTATTTTTCTTGATATTTTGCGAGTGCTGCGCCATTTTGGATCTTGCTGCGGGATCCCGCGGGAATTTGGCAAGCACGATTACGTAATCGCGACTTGCCAACTTGTACAGCGAGAGTTTGTCCACGCGAGTACGCCGTGATCACGTATCGCGGTACTTCGCAATTGCGAGCTTGGAGATGCAGCGAGCAGCAACAATCTTGCACTCGCGAAAATACAAAATTTGCAATTCTGCACAGGAAATCCACCAGCAAGCAGCATAAACCTTCTGGAAATGATGATTTTTATCTGAATAACTCCTCAGGTTGACATTCGCCTGCACTTTTTTGCGAGGAGTCCATTTTGGGGAGGGGGGGGGGTTGGGAGGAAGGAAGTGCCCCACAGTCTTCAACTTCCTGTTCCTGTCCAGCAGGCTCCTCCCAGTGCTTTGTCCATCTCCTGGTCACTTTTCATTTGGATCTGGAGCTGGAAGGATTACTTTTTGTGGATGCTGCTGGATATTTGGATTTGAGGCCTTTTTGACTTTCTTTGGATCACTTTTGGATTAGAAATTTCACAAGTAAGTTTGTTTGGGGCATTACAGTTGCTGCAACTACAATTTTGGAATTTTCGATTTTTGGGCTGTTTTGGGGCCTTTTGCCCAGGGGTACTCAGTGGTGGGTGCACTGAGTCTTTCTGTGGGGTGTTTTGAATGTAAACATCATGGAGGGGCTGGATGGCTTGGGATTGTGCTGATTTTTCTGTGATTTTCGTTTTTTTGGCCTGTTGTGGCCTTTTCACCAGGGGTAGTGAGTGTTGCATGGGCCTAGTCTTTCTGTGGGTTTTCTTGAATTTAAACATCATGGAGGGGCTGGATGGCTGCTTGGGATTGTGCTGATTTTTCTGTGATTTTCGTTTTTTTGGCCTGTTGTGGACAGACCATGTGGTTGGGAGCCATTTTGAGTGCTGCTACAGGCCCTGGCCATGTGCTGTGAGGGAGGGGGCCATTTTGAATGCAGGCAGTGTTCTCAGGCCTGCACCCATTTTGCCTAGCTATCATCCATTATGCCCAGGGGTAGTGAGTGGTGAATGGGCCTAGTCTTTCTGTGGGTTGTCTTGAATTTAAACATCATGGAGGGGCTGGATGGCTTGGGATTGTGTTGATTTTTCTGTGATTTTCGTTTTTTTGGCCTGTTGTGGACAGACCATGTGGTTGGGGGTCATTTTGAGTGCTGCTACAGGCTCTGGCCATGTGCTGTGAGGGAGGGGGCCATTTTGAATGCAGGCAGTGTTCTCAGGCCTGCACCCATTTTGCCTAGCTTTCATCCATTATGCCCAGGGGTAGTGAGTGGTGCATGGGCCTAGTCATTCTGTGGGTTGTCTTGAATTTAAACATCATGGAGGGGCTGGATGGCTTGGGATTGTGCTGATTTTTCTGTGATTTTCGTTTTTTAGGCCTGTTGTGGACAGACCATGTGGTTGCGGGCAATTTTGAGTGCTGCTACAGGCCCTGGCCATGTGCTGTGAGGGAGGGGGCAATTTTGAATGCAGGCAGTGTTCTCAGGCCTGCACCCATTTTGCCTAGCTTTCATCCATTATGCCCAGGGGTAGTGAGTGGTGCATGGGCCTAGTCTTTCTCCGGGTTGTCTTGAATTTAAACATCATGGAGGGGCTGGATGGCTTGGGATTGTGCTGATTTTTCTGTGATTTTTATTTTTTTGGCCTGTTGTGGACAGACCATGTGGTTGGGGGCCATTTTGAGTGCTGCTACAGGCCCTGGCCATGTGCTGTGAGGGAGGGGGCCATTTTGAATGCAGGCAGTGTTCTCAGGCCTGCACCCATTTTGCCTAGCTTTCATCCATTATGCCCAGGGGTAGTGAGTGGTGCATGGGCCTAGTCTTTCTGTGGGTTGTCTTGAATTTAAACATCATGGAGGGGCTGGATGGCTTGGGATTGTGCTGATTTTTCTGTGATTTTCGTTTTTTTGGCCTATTGTGGACAGACCATGTGGTTGGGGGCCATTTTGAGTGCTGCTACAGGCCTTGGCCATGTGCTGTGAGGGAGGGGGCCATTTTGAATGCAGGCAGTGTTCTCAGGCCTGCACCCATTTTGCCTAGCTTTCATCCATTATGCCCCGGGGGTATTGAGTGGTGCATGGGCCTAGTCTTTCTGTGGGTTGTCTTGAATTTAAACATCATGGAGGGGCTGGATGGCTTGGGATTGTGCTGATTTTTCTGTGATTTTCATTTTTTTGGCCTGTTGTGGACAGACCATGTGGTTGGGGGCCATTTTGAGTGCTGCTACAGGCCCTGGCTATGTGCTGTGAGGGAGGGGGCCATTTTGAATGCAGGCAGTGTTCTCAGGCCTGCACCCATTTTGCCTAGCTTTCATCCATTATGCCCAGGGGTAGTGAGTGGTGCATGGGCCTAGTCTTTATGTGGGGTGTCTTGAATTTAAGCATCATGGAGGGCATGGGATTGTGCTGATTTTTCAGTGTTTTTTCGATTTTTTTGGGGTGTATAACTGAACTGATGTTCCTCTGTCTTCCATTGCTTTTAGGTGCACAAGACTCAAGAGAACCACCAGTGCCAGGAAGAAGTCCTGCAGCGGTGTGTGTGTGCAGCATAACGTCACGCGACGTCACGTCTGGCCTCTGCAACTCGTGCAACTGGGCCTGCTGTTCTGACCTGCTCTGAAGATGATGGCCCCAAAAAAAGTTCTCCGTAGCTCCTCTAGCAAGAAAGTTGCTAGTAAGGAGCAGAAGAAGCAAGTTACCAAGGAGGCTGGTGTGCCGTCCGCCGCGTTTTTTGGGAGTAAAAAAAAAAGTATGCCTGCAGCAGCAGCGGGATCTGCTGGGGACCAAGCTGGGAGCAGCACCCCCGCTCCATTGGGCTCAGTGCCTCCACCACCACGCCAACTTAAGTCAAAGCCCTTGAGTGCTTCAGAGGCAGTCAGTGTACTTCTTCAATCACCATCGACCAGTGATGTTGGCTCATCGCAAGAAAGTAGCAGCAATGTCCCTGAATCAACACAGGTTGTTGTAACTCATCTGACAAGTGTTGAACAATCACAGCCGCAACAACAACAACATGTGCAAGTACAAGCCCAAGTACATGTGGAAGGAGAGGCAGCGCAAGGAGATGCGCAAGCAGAGGTGCATGGAGGGTCTCAAGTGCCCACAATAGTTGTTCCTCCCGAAGTAGGGGCACATCAGGAAATTGACAATCAAACCGAGGTATCATTTGAGGAAGCCACTCCTCCTGATGATCATTCATTGTCTTCCACATCCCTAGCAAGGAAAAGATCAAGGGGGGTGTCTACATCTTCTTCAAGCCCACCTCCTTCTGATGATCTGGATGAAGATTGGGAACCATCACGGTAGTCTGAGAGTGAGGCACACCATGATCTGACAAAGATACCTAAGCGTAAAAGGAAGGTCGTCGAAAAACTCATAGCTATGGAGTGTGATGAGGCTCAACAAGAAGTGACGGATACTGCTGCTGATGAAGCCTCTCACGACGACGAGCCAGTCATCATAAAGGTCACTGCAGCCCCAGCGGGCATGCAGCAAAGAGACATTTTGACCCTATCCCGAGAAGCTGCTGAGCGTGATGATGATGTCGACGAGGAGGCAATGGAAGAAACACCACAATCATTGGAGTTAACTAGTACACCAACACCTACCGCTTCCATATTTCTTAGTCGCCAGAAGGGACCTCCATCCACCTCGACCTCAATTAGTGGTGGTGAAAGTGCAAAACGTACTGAAGTTCGACAATCCACATCCTCCACTTCATCTGGCATTAGCAGCAGGACCACCACCACCAGTATCGCCGCCTCCTCCGGCCCCCAAAGACATTTCAAGTCTGCAGTTTGGGACTTCTTTAGTGATTGCCCAAAAAAGGAAAACATAGCCATTTGTAGCATTTGTAAGCTTCGAGTTAGTCCTGATAAGTTTGGTTCCAACTATGGTACCGGAGGCCAGAGAGGTCATCTTGAAAGAAAGCACGCTGTCAAATGGTTTGCGCACCTACAGGCGATCAAGGAAGCCCGAATTGCACGTAATGCTGTTTCATCTGATGATGACGAGGAGGAAGAAGACGTGTCAAACACTTCACTTACACCCAGTACCCCTGTCAGCAGCACACCCCATGTGAGCCACACTAAGAGTGTGGGAGAGAGTGATACACCAATGCGAAAAAGTTCATCAGCGAGCGTAACTGGGTTGAAGATATCATCATCATCATCCCGTAAATCCTTGGTCCAGGGCAACATTAAAAAGATGTTGTTTACAGAAGCGCAATATGAACGCAACCACCCACTGACGCGTCTGTATAACACTAAGCTGGCTAAAATGCTAGCTCTGGACCTTCTCCCTTTTTCTTTTGTAGAAGGGGTTGGTTTTCTTGAATTAGTGGCAGCGCTCTGCCCTAAATGGAAGGTTCCTAGCCGGTTCTATTTTGCCCGAGTTGCGGTTCCAGCACTACATGAAGATGTTCTGGAGGTGATTGGGGCAGCTTTGCAGAAGAGTGCTGTTCACACTATACATCTGACAACAGACATGTGGACCAGTGGCGCAAGCGCTGATTACATGTGCATCACTGCACACTGGGTCTCTTTCTCAGGGGCTAAACGCAGGTGTTGACCCGGACCAAGTTTTTAAAGCTGCTCGGAAACATGCAACACTAGCCATGTTTGGTTTGGAGAAACGTCACACAGCAGAAAACATTTTGGATGTGTTTAACACAAAGGTCCTTGACTGGCTGTCCCCAAAAAACCACCAGGTTGGTTATGTTTCCACGGATAATGGCGCCAATATAGTTAAGGCCATGGAGCTGGGTGACTATTTCAGAGTGCCGTGTTTGGCGCACTGTATAAACCTGGTTGTCAAAAAATTCTTGAGTGATAAAGACAGTGCAGCGTACAGGGTAGTGGACACCTGCCGAAAAATGTGCAAACTTTTCAGCCATTCTTTTAAGGCCCGGAACCATCTGAGGAGCCTGCTATATGAACGTCAAATGCCAGTGAAAGCACTCATCCAGGAGGTGGCAACACGTTGGAACTCAACCTTCTACATGCTTGAGCGTCTGTATGAGCAGTATACGGTACTCGATCACTATTTCTTAACACAGGGTACAGCTCAGAAGGAGGACCTGAGGATGGGTGCGGCGCAATGGGACATAGTTAAAAGCCTGACACGCATGCTTCGTCCTTTTGAGTTCTTCACGCGTGCAGTCAGCAAGGAGGACTGTAATTTGGGAAAAGCTATCCCATTGTTGTACATGCTGGAGCACCAACTGAAGGAGGTGTGTTCTGTGTTTCAAAAAGATGAAGAAACCAAGACCCTTTTGTTCTGGTGGAGAAATTATTAGAGCGCCTACAAGGTGATGAACGTCTTAAAATGATCCACTCAAACCAGCATTACATTTGTGCTACTATTCTGGATCCACGTTACAAAAAGGCGCTGGCAGGCCAAGCATTCTTTCCTTTTGCTGATGAAGATGTTACAAAGTACAAACAGTGGCTAGCCTCCTCACCCAAGAGGTTTGAAAGAGAATGGCAGAAAATTGAAGGAAAAGGCAGTACATCAGCATCAGCAGGCCATCCCCAGTCACAACAATCCACTTCTGCACCTGTGGCTGCGGCACAAGTGACCTCTCAGCCGTTAAAGAGACCGGCAACCGGATCATCTGCACCACCAGACACAACAGTAACATTGGAGGCTGAAGAGGATTGGCTAGCTCGGCTTGGGTTTGGTTCTCAAAAGGTCACAGCAACAGCTAAGCAAAGTGGAGGAACCTTGGAGGAGCACCTTGAGTCGATGGTGAAGGACTATCTGAATGACTCAACAGAGGTCTATGTTAATGCTGACCCATTGGCGTATTGGCATGGGAAAAAAGAATTGTGGCCACAGCTCTCCAACCTGGCTTTAAACTACTTGTCTTGCCCACTCGCAAGCGTGTCTTCTGAACGTGTTTTCAGTGCTGCTGGTGGCATTGTAACTTCCAAACGGAGCCGCCTCTCGCCCAAAAATGTGGAGAGGTTAACAATGATCAAGATGAATCAGCACCTCATACCACCAGATTACAGAGTACGAGAAAGCACGCCGGATGAAGACGAGGTGGAGAGCAACATAGATGAGAGAATTTCTTCTCTGTCAGGTGACACTGAGCTCACCCTGCCTGAATTTGCAGAGTATGATGACGAAGCCTTATTCTTATTCGTGGACCATGACACCGAGCCCTGAAAATGAGACAATGAATCAATAACTTTCTTTTTCGTCCTTATTCACTTTTATTCCTGTGTGTCTGTCTTTCTTTGTTGAGCACAGTTAATATAATTCAAACTTTAATCACCTAATCACAAAAACAAGCCCATCAGCAGAACTGTCTTCACTTGTTTGCTTATTGATTTGAAGGTGCCGCAGTCTGCATTCCTCAGGTTCACAAGTTCAGAAGAACATGCTCCTCTATCCTCCTCCTCCTGACTCCTATTTCCATCAAAGCAGAGGGCTGGTTTACGCCCAATGAAGAAAGACTCAGCACTTGTGGGGGTGTTGTTCTACCTCTTTGTGGGTGAGTTGACGGCTCTGGGGCCATTGCTGGGTAGCTCTAATACCGGATAAAAGTGGTTTGGACCAAATCCGAGGCGGAATTTTTTTGTGTTTTTGCTGACTTGCTTGCCTTTGAGGTGCTCTTAGGGGGGGTTCCGGCTGTTTGTGGGTGAGTTTCGGGGTCTGGGAGCACTGCTGGGACACTCTAATCTTGATTGCATTTGCTTTTCAGGAAATCCGTGGTGGTAAACCAGAGTTATGGCCTAGCTACACAGCGCGTTTGGACCGAAGGCCAAGAAATATTGTAAGTATGAGATTTTGCTTTTGGCCTGTTTGGGAGTGTTATGCTTTTTGGGGGGTGGGTTGGCGGGTCTTGGGGCATTCCTGGGAAGGTCTAATACCGGATAGAAGTGGTTGGGACAAAATCCACGCGGATTTTTTTTTGCTATTTCTGACATTTTGCTCAATGTAGCGTTTTCGGGGGCCTGTTTGGGGGGCTTCCTGGTGTTTGTGGGTGAGTTTCGGGGTCTGGGAGCACTGCTGGGACACTCTAATCTTGATTGCATTTGCTTTTCAGGAAATCCGTGGTGGTAAACCAGAGTTATGGCCTAGCTACACAGCGCGTTTGGACCGAAGGCCGAGAAATATTGTAAGTATGAGATTTTGCTTTTAGCCTGTTTGGGGGTGTTATGCTTTTTGGCGGGTGGGTTGGCGGGTCTTGGGGCATTCCTGGGAAGGTCTAATACCGGGTAGAAGTGGTTGGGACAAAATCCACCCTGATTTTTTGTTGTTGCTATTTCTGACATTTTGCTCAATGTAGCGTTTTCGGGGGCCTGTTTGGGGGGCTTCCTGGTGTTTGTGGGTGGGTTTCGGGGTCTGGGAGCACTGCTGGCTATGGATACTTTACTTTGCAAGAGGTTTGAAGTAAATCCATGGTGGCAGAGGGGAGTTAGGGCCTAGCTGCAGAGCGCGCGCGGAGTGATTTGTGAAATTGGCAAAAAAATGACTAAGTCCCCATTTTTGTACTTTTGCTCTTTGGCTGTTTGGGGGTCTTCTACTCGTTTTCTCCTGGGTTGACGGCTCTGGGGCCATTGCTGGGAAGCTCTAATACCGGATAAAAGTGGTTTGGACCAAATCCGAGGCGGAATTTTTTGTGTGTTTTTGCTGACTTGCTTGCCTTTAAGGTGCTCTTAGGGGGGTTTCGGCTGTTTGTGGGTGAGTTTCGGGGTCTGGGAGCACTGCTGGGACACTCTAATCTTGATTGCATTTGCTTTTCAGGAAATCCGTGGTGGTAAACCGGAGTTATGGCCTAGCTACACAGCGCGTTTGGACCGAAGGCCGAGAAATATTGTAAGTATGAGATTTTGCTTTTGGCCTGTTTGGGGGTGTTATGCCTTTTGGCGGGTGGGTTGGAGGGTCTTGGGGCATTCCTGGGAAGGTCTAATACCCGGTAGAAGTGGTTAGGACAAAATCCACGCGGAAAAGCCTTTTGGCACTTTTTGTAACTTAGGGTTCGTTAGGGTTAGCCCTAGCAGCAGGATTGCATGTGTTTCGGGGTGTTCTAGATTTTTGCAACTGAGTTCTGGGGTCTTAGAGCACTCGTGAGAATGTGTAATTTTGGTTGCAGGTCATTTGAAGAAAATCCATTGTGGGAAAGGGGGATTTGGCATAGTTAAGGAAAGCCTTTGCCACTATTCTTAACTTAGGGTTCGTTAGGGTTAGCAGTATTTCTATTGCATGTGTTTGGGTGGGGGGGTTTTCGAGTCTTGGAGCGATGCTGGCTATGGATACTTTTGCTTGGTTGCTTGCAAGTGGTTTGAATACAATCCACGGTGGGTAAGGGGGTATTTGGGCCTACTTTTACTTTCAAAGTACGTTTTGTCACCAGTTTTTGCTAGGCCTCGTTTTTTGAGATTTGATTGGGGGTCTTCTACATTTTTGCGACTGGCTTTAGTAAGGGTCTGGGTGGGAGCACTGCTGGGAAGATCTAATTTTGTTCTAAAACACAGTTTACAGTACACCTAGCTTGAGGGGAAAGATCCGCTACATTAATTTGCCCATACTTATTTATCCTTCAAAAGGTGACTCAGACAGAGTACACACTTTCAAAAATATTGTACTGTCTACTAGGAAAATCAAAGTGTGACTTTTTGCACTCCACAGCCTACATACCTTATATTTATTTATCAGTGGTGTTGTAATATTATATCACTTCCTGTTTTTCGTTGAATAATTACAGGCCGGGTTTCAGTCTGTGCAATGGGGAAAAAAGGATGGAGTCAGGCTTCACATTAGCGAGCCGCAATTCAGCATCCGCCAGGCAGGCAGTGGACAGGGTGTATTCTGGTCACCAACATTGATGGACGAAGCGTCAGATGGAATGGAGGAGTGTCGCTAATAAGAGGAATTTTTTTCTGCATGCAACTTACTTACCAAATTCAACAGGACAACTACAACAACATACAGATACAGTATCCATTGTTTTTTTCTATGACTGTGACTGCATTTCTTGGATCTCTCTCTGCTTCTAAATTGATCCCTTAACACATCACTTAGTCCACTCCACTATAACATCTGCACCACACATAGTCATTTGTAAGTGCTCCTACGTAATTCGCAAGTCGCAGCACGCCCCAGCCCGTAGAGGACTGGGATGGCCCCAATGATGAAGCATGTCACCAAGGGGCAACCCTGGTGAGTGAGGGGACACCTAGAAAAAGAACAATTTCTCCTTTTCTATCTACTATACCTTCCAGACCAACCCCATTGAGTGTTGTGAATGGATTTATAGTGACCAGCAAGGCTCTCAGGTATCTGGCAACAGAGACCTTATGTTGAATATAGTTATCAATAATTCCACACACGCCCTGTACTGTCGCATTCTTTCTTCCACAGTTGTCGAAAGTACTACTTACTTTTCACTGACATGCATGCAGTAGTGCATGCACTTTCAAAGATTGATGGATAGGTTTGTACCCAAAGATTTGTTCATGTTCAATTGTTTGTCCATGCTGTGCTTTTTTTACAGGGTGTCTTCTGGTCACCAACATTGATGGACGAAGTGTCAGCTGCAATGGAGGAGTGCCGCTAATAAGAGGAATTTTTTTCTGCATGCAACTTACTTACCAATTTCAACAGGACAACTACAACAACATACAGATAGAGTATCCATTGTTTTTTTCTATGACTGTGACTGCATTTCTTGGATCTCTCTCTGCTTCTAAATTGATCCCTTAACACATCACTTAGTCCACTCCACTATCACATCTGCACCACACATAGTCATTTGTAAGTGCTCCTATGTAATTCGCAAGTCGCAGCACGCCCCAGCCTGTAGAGAACTGGGATGGCCCCAATGATGAAGCATGTCACCAAGGGGCAACCCTGGTGAGTGAAGGGACACCTAGAAAAAGAGCAATTTCTCCTTTTCTATCTATTATACCTTCCAGACCAACCCCATTGAGTGTTGTGAATGGATTTATAGTGACCAGCAAGGCTCTCAGGTATCTGGCAACAGAGACCTTATGTTGAATATAGTTATCAATAATTCCACACACGCCCTGTACTGTCGCATTCTTTCTTCCACAGTTGTCGAAAGTACTACTTACTTTTCACTGACATGAATGCAGTAGTGCATGCACTTTCAAAGATTGATGGATAGGTTTGTACCCAAAGATTTGTTTATGTTCACAATTGTTTATCCATGCTGTGCTATTTTTTCTTGTCTCCCAAAACCTTTCCCAAAAACCCCCGTACCCATCCATTTTTCAAACCCTAACCCTCTTCCCCCGGGCTGTGTGGTTTTGATTGATGTGTGACTAAATTACAGAAATAAATCCACACACTTGCTGGGGAGGATAAGGTGATAGCAACAGGCTGGTGAAGAAATCCGAGGATATATTCTTACTCTGCTTGACAAAGACCCATGGCTAATGTCAGAGAACTTCAACCAAATTAGTAGTTATACTTTACCATTTGTTAGGCTACAATGTGGCACTGTTCTAGTGTACTGTCACCTGCTATATTCTCTATTGTACCGTTGTATTGCTCAGGACAAACCAGATTTCATTTTCTTTTTTTTCATAGGCATGCAACTGCCACTGTGTCACACCACTAGCACCACCGCTATGAGGAAATTTCATCCGCCCAGGATTGCCAACCTTAATCGCCATATCCCGTGGAGCCAGCCCTGTGCCTAGCCCTACTTTGAAACACAAATTACAGGTAAGATAAGCGTTTGGTGGGAGGGAGTATAATGCAGTATTAGGAGAGACGAGAGAATGACGGTAGTACTACTAAAGTCCTAGGACTCTTGTTTGGGTATTTACACTTAAAGGAAGAAAATGGAACTAAACTTTCAGGAAAACAAAGTTACTGTTAAACCCCCACCCACCAGGCAAGCAGTAAAAACAGGTATGGTCACATAAAGTTTCAAAAAGTATATTTTTATAGCCCTAACAAAATAATCTCCCCCAAGACCCTCCCTAACCCCAACGGTTGTCCTTTAAAAGTCCCAAACCCAACTCCCGATTCCCACCCCCCAAAAGTCTCTAAAAAAGGGGCAAGGGACACTATGGGTGGATGCTGTTGACTTTTTGGGCCAGGGCATCATACTCCTCGCGGAGCAAGGCTTGCTCTAAGCGGAGCCCCTCCAACACGTTGGTAAAGTGGTGGAGCTCCTGCTGAAGGCGGGACACCCTCAGGGTACTGCGGCGCAGGCGTGCCTTGCAGTTGCAATGGCTGTGAGAGGCAGCTGTTGTCCTTGCTGCTCGGGTCGGCGTTTGGCTTTGGCAGCCCGGCTCAGTCTGGCTGGAGCACTGTGCTGGGTGGCAGCCTGTGGGGGCACGGAGGCCGATGCAGCCGACGTTGTTGTTGTGGTCGACTGCGCACTTTCGTCGTCCTCCAGGGCCACCAGCCGCCGATATTCTGCAACAGTGGCATCGATCCTCCGTTGCCGGGCTGCTCTAGCCAGCTCCTTCCTCCTTGTTGGTTTGGAAGGAGCATCTATATGAAGAAAGAAAGACATACCCCTAGATGCATCAACGTTGTCATTTGCGATTCCTTATTTGCGAAAAATAAGGAATCGCAAATAAGGAATCGCAAATGGCAATGCATCATTTATTTCGCAATTTTATTGAGATTCGGTAAAAATCGCAATTTTTACCGAATCGCAATAAAATTGCGAGTTTCAAATAGCGAATTCGAAATTCCCATTCATTCCTATGGGCTGAAATGCCCATAGGAATGAATGGGAATTGCGAATTCGCAATTTGAAAATCGGAATTCAACAAAGCATTTCAAGGGTGGAGAGAGGGGTCCAAAGGACCCCCCTCTGCACCCATGAAATGCACTTTTACATGTAAGTTACATACACACATGTCCTAAGGACATGTGTGTCTGTAACTTAACAGTTTAAAAAATGCATTTTTGTGCTTTTTTAAACAATTGTGCAAATTACCACGAGGTTCAAACTCGTGGTAATTTGCACTTGCAATTTTCAAATTCGCTAATTTTTTTACAATGATGCATTCCATTTAAGGAATCGCACAATTGCGATTCCTTAAATGCAATCGCATTTAAGAAATTCGCAAAATTAGCGAATTTTATCAAAAAGTAATGATGCATACCAAAAAGCATTTTTGGAGTCGCAAACGGCCGATTTTAAGGAATCGCACCGTTTGCGACTCCAAAAATGCTTGATGCATCTGGGCAATAGTCTGTAACCAATGCTCTTTAAGATTAACTCAATCATTCAGCAGAAATTTGTGTTGCAGTACAACTAGCAACTTGCAAGCGCATTACATAACTATTGAGGCCAGTATCTATCTAACCACCCACTTCTTCATCCTTGCTCTAACATTAGTGGGAGTTTAAGGAACAAATTCTACGAGCACTATGGACTTCCATTGCAGTCGACTATGAAAGTACACCAGTCTTATTCTTCTTCTTGTCTCTTGTTTAGGAAAATTGGTACGTTATCTTCTGCAAGCTGACATAATGCCAGCGCAGTGAACTTGCACCCGAGAAAAAGAGACGCACGCCATGATGAGTGACCTAGACTTGCGTTACTGTACCGGTCCAGTACATGCAGGTGGTGAAGCTCTTACTTTTTTATTACGGGTGGCACTGAGAATACTCTGTTACAAGGGCTACTGCTTAATTAATTTAACTTTCACCCTACAGTGCAAATGAGTACTAGAAATGGAAAATGAAGAAGATACATAATCTGATTATCTATCACTTCACATGGGATGTTTTTGCTTACATATGGGATGACTTTAGGTGCTTTGCTTTTTATTGAGTGACCAGTGATACATCCTCACATGAATGACTGAGTACTACTAAACTTACTAAGAGAGGTAGGGAGTGGCCACCGTAATAACCGGATCTATGCTGTGCTTGCAATGCAAACTACTGCTACTATTGATGGTAGTATTTGGACAAAATTAAAACTTCTTTTCCTTGCCTTTCCTACACTGGAACGGACGTGCGGGTGCAGTGTTACATGCTCTTCAAAGTTACACTTAGTTCATCCACTGACCGTCTACTCTCTCTAGACCATGGGTACTCACAAACTTTCTCTCAGGGGCTAAATTTACAGTGTAGTTTGTGGCCGAGGGCCGCACTGGTGGGGGCGGAGTCAGAGGTGGCGGGGCTAAAGCAAAACGAAAACTTGTGACCATGAGGTTGCACACAGGTCCCTGCAGCAGATGCCTTCATCCACTGAGCCACCAGACCCAGCATTTACATACATCTCTCTCCCTCCTGCTCTCCCTCCTGCCCTCCCTCTCCATCTCTCTCTCCCTCCTGCCCTCCCTCTCCCTCCCCCTCTGTCATCTCACTGTGTGTGTGTCTGTCTGTGTCAGCCTTCAGCCCGGGCTGAGACAGCTTCCTCAACGCGCACACACAGACAGCCACCCCAAAGTACTTAACAGGTCTTGCCCGGCCCCACAGAGCAGAGGCTTTGTTCTATTTCACCTCTTTGTGGCCCTGCATCTCCACTCTGCTCTGTGGGGGCCGGGGGAGCAGTGATTGTCAGAGTGGAGATGCAGGGGCGCTAACAGGTGAAATACAACAAAGCCTCTGCTCTGTGGGGGCCGGGGGAGCAGTGATTGTCAGCAAGGTCTGCGCACCGCCAAGGAAGGCTTGCCGGGCCGCCACCGGCCCGCGGGCTGTACTATGAGTACCCCTGCTATAGATACACATATGCTATCTAAGAGTCAGATAGTAGCATGATCCAGGTATATGGACAAATACAGTTTCTGTGTCACCCCCCCAGGCTGTTGTCCTTCCACCAATCATTGCTTCATCATTCACCCAGCCATGCATCTCATATTCTTTCCTTCCCAGCCACGTCTTCAATCTCAATAAGTAAGGAATATATAAGAGCTTACCTCTGCCCGCCACCACCACCGTCTCAACTCTCACAGCCGGCACTGGAGCCGCCGCCTCCTCCCCTGAAGAATTGCCCTCCGCCTCCGTGTCGAGCACCACCACCTCCGCGCTGGCCCCGCCACCAGATGTTCCACCTACAAAGTACATTTAAGAATGTTAGAATAAACCACTCACTAGTATTTGGTCTAGGAATGAAGACATGTGAAAACAATGTAATTTGTGACTGTCTACTCTAAAGTAAAAAAAAATTCCCTTTTTCCAGGGAAGGGTGTTGTCTTGCTGCACTTTTTGGCACAACTGATGAAGGCTGGCTTTTTAACACACACTATTTTTCTCCACACAGACAGAAGATGGACTTCTAACAACAAGATCAAGTTGAAACCAGGTGAGAGCCCGGCTCGACCACAAGAAATGTCTTCAATTAATCGTCAGCACTAACCACTTTTCCATTCTCAGTTAAACGTTTAGTTTTTTTATTATGACTTCATTTTAATAAATGTGTTTACTTTTAATAAAGCTTTTAAACTTAAATAGACTCTGTGTTTTTTGGTCCAGACTAGAGTGACTGAGCGAAAGGTTTTGCAATTTTTGCAAGCATGAGTCCGTGCCTCTGACACTCCTTGATTCTGACTCCGTACTCTTGAGCTACGTTGGATAATCATCATTGGGGATCAATCATCGATGAATTCGGGAGGTAAATGACTGTGCCACACTATGTAGTCAGTCAGTAAGGACATTGGGGGTTCAGAGTCTGTTATCACAGAGGTATGTGGAAACTCTAACAGCGCCTATTATAATTGATAAGCAATGCACTATTTATTGTCCATTGTTCTGTTTCTGCAGAAGAATTGTCCCCGCAACAGTAGTGGTATGGATTGTCCTCCTATCCAAACCAAAAGGTAGTATCTTATTCTTTCTTGGTGGTCATTCACATTTTATAGTTGGGAATTTTCAAAGCAGATAGAACACTTCAAAAGACATTATGGACAATTCCAGAGGACTGCACTACGTTGATAGAGCTATTGCTGACTAGAATGGGAGTTTCGCCAACTGTGCAATCTTAGTTAGCTACACAGACAGACTAATAAGAATAATCTAGTAATACCACTGGGAGTCATAGTAGAGGCAGGATAAGAATTTAGATACAGTCTACAAGAAGATCGAAGACGATTTTGAAAAAATCAAATGAGGAACGCTAGGAAAAATAGGTACTAGTCTAAAATGAAAACTTACTGGGGCCAGCAAAGGAGCCCTCGCCTGCCCGATCCTGGCCCTGTTCAACAGCATCCGCCGCCTGCTGCTCCTGTGTCCCCTCGCCCCTGGGGGGAGCTGACGTACAACATGAAAGAAAGAACAGAAAACATGGATGATTGTTGCTTGTCAATGTCAACCAAATCAAACATTTCAAAACAACAATAACAAAATATTTCCGCGAAATTATATTGATTAGGGTTAGTTTTCATTGATTTGCGGACCTGCGACTTCGAAAGTCACGTAACTCACTAAACAAAGTACTGAAAGGTTCACCTAGGACTGGCAGGCAGCAGTCCGCAGGCAAGACGCAAAGTGACAGACAAACTCCATTGTGATTTCAGTCAGATCAGTGACAACACTAACAGTTGCCTGCTACATAACCAGTCTTTTAAATAGTCAAACTATCAATCCACCGCCACTAATTTTCTTATTGTCAGGGGTACAAAGGAAGGGGCAGATTTAAGCCCCTTGCGGCTCTTTTGCTCCGTTCTTGCGTGACTTTTGTGACGCAGCAGCTGAACAAAAGAGGCGCCATGGTGCGGCGTATAATATTATAACAACGTGACGCATCCCGTTATAAAGCCCTGCGCCATCAGGGGGCGTTCCGGCGCAAGGAAGGGCATTCCTGCGCTGGAACACATCCTAAAAGTGGCTGAGGGAAATCTACAAAATTTCAATCAGTCACCTTTAGGACAATGATGCGTCACGCAAACCCTGCACCTGCTTGAAGCAGACGTACGGCTTGACCCAGCATTGGGGAGATAGGGTACCCCAGAGCATTGCTGGAGCTGCGCCATCGTTGCGACGCAACTCCAGCAGTAA
This sequence comes from Lissotriton vulgaris, assembly GCF_964263255.1. NCBI lineage: Eukaryota > Metazoa > Chordata > Amphibia > Caudata > Salamandridae > Lissotriton > Lissotriton vulgaris. Next base: position 1,480,054,841 of record NC_141685.1, read on the forward strand.
AGCTTCAGTGACATTTTGGGCCCATGGTGCGCCGCATTGCAAATACGGCGCACCATGTTTGGTGGTGGTAGCGGGCCGCACAATTACTGGCGCATCCCTGCTACTTTGCAGGGATGCGACGGTAATTGCAATTCTGCCCCTTAGGGGCATACTTACTTACGCGTTCTGGTGCATCTCCAGAGATGCGCCAGATCAAATGCGTCACGCAAAACTACCCTTGCGACACGGCAGATGCGCCTCATTTACAATGCGGCGCGCCCTGGCGCAAGGGTAGGCACTTGCGTGACGCATCTCGTCACGTAAGAGCGCCGCATCGCTGGAGTCACGTCGCCAACGCAATGTAACTCCAGTAATGCTCAGGGCCACCCAATACTTAACATGCTGTGTCAGTCCTTACGCCTGCTTCAAGCAGGCATAAGGAATTGAATTGACGTAGCAGCGTCGCAGAAGTGCCTGCGTTAAATCTTGTAGATTTCACGCAGGCACTTTTGCGAGGCGCACAGCCGCCGGACCGCCCACCCTGCGTACTAGGAACGCACCCATTGTGGCGCAGGCCCATGGCTTTATAACGTGACGCATCTCCCTAGATGCGTCACGCTGTAAATGACTCGCAGGGATGCGCCACATTTACGCCGCTGTTGCGTCACGCAAGGCAACGTAAACGTGGCGTAAGGGGCTTGTAAATGTAATCTGCCATCTAGTGTCTAGCATTACGCAGTTCTGTAAAGTACACTCATACATAATAGTTACTCAGGCCAATGAGACCACAAAATAGAAAACAAATAAGCATAGTAGCAACGCCACTGAGAAGGAGAGCAGTGCACCTGAAATGCACAGAAGATTTTGAAATATAATTTAACTACAATGTAATCGTCAGCAGCATTATTGGCTTGCTCCATGTAAAAAACAAATATTTGCAATACAACAACACAGAGCAGGAGAAAACATAGTAGTGAGTGATGAAAAAGCTACTACTACTCCCCAAGCCCGGGGATCTCCAAGCCGAGCTGGTCTAGCAGGTCGCGCTCCCGGTCCAGGAGGTCCGTCCAGCGGTGGGTGGCCTGGCTGTAGGTGCACTGGACCCCGGAGAGTTGGGACATGGCCCAGCACACCTTCTGCCACCACTTCCGGCGCTCCCGGATGTTGTAGCCGCCGGCCGCGATCCTGCCGCCTCCCGCGATGGTCCTGGGCAGGCGGCGCAGGACGAAGTAGACCAGCGTGCCACTTCCTCCGGGCTGAAGATCTCCCGTCGTGTCACCTGCTCCCCCCTCAATCGCCCGCATGCTGTCCTGGCACGGGGTCCAGGACTCCTCCTCCCCGCCGCCGCTGCGGCCCTCAAGTGCCTGGGCAGCTTCACGGCGCCTGGCTTCACCATGGTCTGGGCAGGTAAGGTAGGAAGTAGAAAATTAAGAAAGAATAGGATAGGGAAGAAGAAAAGAAAAGAGTTTAAAAAAGTAGTTTAAAAGTAAACAAAAATAGCAGAAAAGACAAAAATATACAGCTAGGAAAAGAGAGGGATAGATAAGAAGCAAAATCGTTCGAAAAAAAACTGAAAACAAGCAAAGGATGGCAAAGATAGCAAGAGGATAAACACCATGCCCAGACACAGGAAATGAATGAAAAACAAGATGGCTGCCCGTTCACGAGCGTGAAAGTAAGTTCGCACGCGATTTTCCTTGCGATCTCGTGCGAACTTGTACTCGCAATGCGCTTACTTCGCGAGATTATACATAGCGGGCGGAAACGGAAATACGTCACGCAAACAAAATGGCCGTGCCCGTACTCGACCTTGGGGTAAATTCGCGTGTTGCCCTGCAAGCGGCTCGCGAATACTGCAAAAAAACTCGCAAAAAAACACGCCGCAAAAAAATATAAAGCTCATTCGCACGAATTGGCGGCTTCCGCGGTCGGTTTCGTACGACGCCGAGCCTCGCAAATAGCGCAAAATTACCGAAAAACGATTTTTGCAAAAGCAAAACAAATGAGCAGGTGCAAAAGGTCAATCTCATGATTTGTAACGATTCCCTGTTGTGCTTCCTGAGGGGGCCCTCCAGAATTCGGTTGCCTACTTGCAACTATTGTGTGACCCTGCTCTGACCTTAACTGTATGCCACAGAGGACCTGATTTACAGTTAAGGGAGCAGACAAGCAGGTGCCAGGCTGGAACTTCAAATTCAATGATACATTAATTAGCCCCTAATTCATTATTGTCAGTTGGGGCAGGGCAGGTGTTGTTAATAAACTAACCCCAAATTAATTCATGTCAGTTGAAGCAGGGCAGGTGTGCTTGCTTTTCCCCCCCATCTTCTACAGTGATGATGAACCAGAGGGTGGCATTGATGTAACAGAGGGTGGCATGGGTCAAAAAGAGAGGGTGGCAGTGGTGAAACAGAGGGTGCTGGGAGGCTGTGATGATGAACCAGACGTAGAAACAACATAGTCGTGACCGTTGCGAGCCGACAAGTAAGTTCGCAATTGTGAACTAAAACCAAATCCTCGCGAACTGGCAGAAACACTTGCGAACACAAAAAAAAAATCCGCAAATTCGCGGGAATTTGCGGATTTTGAGGATTGCGAGTTCGCAAATTCGCAAAAATTCGCGAACGCCAGATTCGCAAAATTCGCCCATGCTTACATCAAACCTAAGGGGTCAGAGGGGGTCTATCCCTGACGCCTTCTGGTCATTTCCCCCTTTGTTTTAGCCATCTCTTGTGTCTCGATTTTACCGAGACACAAGATGGCGGCCGCTCCGGACTGTTTCAAATGTTTACAGACACTCGAGAGCCAATCAGCTTTCCGTGCGCACCTTGCGTGGCGCTCCCGGAGCGCTCCCCGGGGCGCGTACCGGGGTGCTGCCATAGATATATATTTTTTTGAACCTAAATTACTCAAAATCCACTGGAGCACATATCTTGAGACATAGCAAAGGCACATCGGGCTACCAGTCCCTACAATTTTGCCAAATTTGGTGGAAATCCATTCAGCCGTTCGGGCTAAAAGTGAAATCGACCGCCCTATGGAAATTAACATGGGGAAAAGGCGTTTTGGGACCCCCCTTTTATCTCGGCCCCTGCTTGACGAATCCCCCCCAAACTTTCAGGGAAGGACCGGAACGCCGCGAGGCCATTTTGAGGAAATTTTCAGTCACATTCGTCAACCGGCGCCAAAGTTATTCCAACTAGAATTTTGAGATTTAACATTGAAAAAAATCCTAACTATAGCCACCTACTGGCGACCGCCAGTAGGTAATATATTATATATACATATATATACGTGAGCAAGGGAGCGTGACTCCCGAAACGCGTTGATGAGATATGCTTAATAAATAAGCTTTTTGAAAAAACCTGTTCGTGAGTGCCTGGATGCTTTCAGTTGCTGACTGTGGAATCTGGATTCTTATTTCGAATATATATATATATATATATATATATATATATATATATATATATATATATATATATATATATATATATATATATATATCACAAACTTCTCCTCCAACGAAAAGAAAAGGACCACAGCAGGGGAACATTTGGAGGCCACTTTATTCACAGATGGGCGTATGCATTTCGGCTTCAGGTAAGCCTCGTCAGCGCCAGGTGAACAGAAGGAGCAATGAAGCAAGTCTGCGGTACACTGAAGGTTTGAAAGTGTCCTGCTTTTACCCCATTGGGTGATTGTTGCCGGTTCCGCCCCTTTGCACGTGGTAGAGGCACAGTCGAACTACCTTGCCCAGAATGCAATGTAGATTCCAGGTAAGTTCAGGTTCGGCGGGGATGGATTTCCGACAAGCAGGTTCCGCAGGATTGAATGTTTGCTGCTCTCTGCCTGTGAATGTCACCTCCTCAAGCCCCCAATATATATATATATAGTTGCTGCAAAAAACGATCCTCAGCCTCACAACGCTGGCGCCGTTGGTGGCAGCAGCCGCCACACTATATTCAAACCTGCTTCTCATCCACCTCCAATAGCTGGACACAGAAAACGGCACACCAGGAAAATCTAGCACAACTCCTTTTATTGTGCATTTATAGAACAAGGACGACACGTTTCGGCATTTGCCTTTATCAAGTAACCACCATTTTGTTTTCCAACATATTTAAGTCCGTCTTTCATGGCAAAATCATAGAGATAGAAAACATAGTTTCAATATTATCTCATTCATAAAATAATGTAATCACAATGCCCAAATAATAAATTTGATCAATGTTGATCAAACCTAATATTTACATATTTACAGTTTTATGATGAATTCCATTGCGGTTTCATTAGTGGTAAACGACTGCCATTCAGATGTCAATGTGGTCGCTATGTCAACCGGGCAATGTAGTTCGCCCGAGAACCCTGCACGACTGCTATTCGGCGAGATTCCACTGGGGTAGTGCGTCTCTGCCTAGCATCATGTGACTCGCAACCGGTCGTAATACAGCTGGGCAATGTAGTTCACCCGTCGAATACGAGCAGGGTTCAAGACTGCTGTCTGATGGAACTCCACTGACATAGAGTGTCCGTACCTGAGGCACTGTAAATTATGCTTTGTGTCCCCTGGGAGCTCCCTTGGTTTGATAAACATGTTCTAAGCGACGGATACTCCCCTTTCTAATAATAATTAGTGGGGGGAGTAGGATGTGATGGTACTAAAGTGGTGGTTAACCTTACGTTCACGTGCTTATAATTGGGGATGGGGAAATCATGACATTTTAAGTGTGAGTGTGTAATAGTGTGTGAGATATAAATAGTGTATGAAAATATAATTATATTTCCATTACATAGTGGCTTACGTGTGGCTTACCAATCATTCTATTATAGCACTGCAAAGACTAGTGCTCATATAGAAACACCACCATTGCGAACTAGCATTCCTTCCCTCTATGTGGATTATCTAATGCTATATGTGGAAGCCTGTCTTAAAAAGTGAAGGTGATAAAAAACTCTTTCTTACAGAACTCATCATACATCGAGGTAGCTTACACCGTGTCCCTGAAAATTTCATATGCCTATGTGTGAGGATAACTCCTCCCCACCATTAAGCCCCTTCGGAGTCTTACAGTCCAGATCAATAATGTATCTGGATTCTTTGACCCTTAGCTGTGTTTCCTGGTCTCCACCACGTATGTTTCTGGGAATCTTATTGATTCTAAAGAATTTTAAACTGCCATTGTTGCTGTTATGTCTTTCCTCGTAGTGGCGGGCCATGGGATAGTTGTGGTCCTATTAGTAATTGCACGTAAGTGCTGTAGAATCCTCACCTTTAGTGGATGTTTCGTGCTGCCCACGTATCGGAGTCCACACGGGCACTCCAAAACGTACACAGCGAATTCTGTGTTGCAATTATTCTGTTGCCTAATTTGCTTCCTTTGGCCTGTACCGTTTACAAAGTCCTTACAGGATTTCCCATTGCGGTCAGCCTTGCAGCTGCCACAGGTTGTAAATCCATTTGGTCTGGGGGGCCAGTTAGCTCGGGAGGTGTACCCAGGATAACTGTGTACCAGTTGATCCCTGAGGGATCTCGCTCTGCGATAGGTAATCTGTGGTCCCTGTCCTAGGTATGCTCCTATATTAGGATCTGCAGTAAGCAGATTCCAATGCGTTCTCATGATTTTTCCCAGTGCCCATGCTCCCCTACTAAAGTTGGTAATCATACGGGGTGGGTTGGGTTGATTCGCTTTTCTAGGCTCGTCGTTTCTCCTTGCAGAGCCTGACATTTTGAATAGGAGTTCCTCATGCTGTAGATCCTTTACTCTGTCCTGTGCTGTTTTTAGGGTTTCCTCACTGTATCCTCGCTGTTGAAATCGCAAATTCATGGCCTTCCGCTCACTCTCAAAGTCTGCATCCATGCTTTGGGCATTGTGATTACATTATTTTATGAATGAGATGATATTGAAAGTATGTTTTCTATCTCTATGATTTTGCCATGAAAGACAGACTTAAATATGTTGGAAAACAAAATGGTGGTTACTTGATAAAGGCAAACGCCGAAACGTGCCGTCCTTGTTCTATAAGTGCACAATAAAAGGAGTTGTGCTGGATTTTCCTGGTGTGCCGTTTTCTGTGTCCAGCTATCGGAGGTGGATGAGAAGCAGGTTTGAATATATATATATATATATATATATATATATATATATATATATATATATTTATATATATATATATTACCTACTGGCGGTAGCCAGTAGGTATATATAGTTAGGACCTAGTTACATAGGAAATCCCCAACATTCTATTGGGAATAACTTTGGCGCTGGTTGATGAATCTTTGCAAATTTCTCAAAGAAGATGGCTCGCTCCGCTCCGCTCCTTCCCTGAAAGTTTGGGGGGGATTCGTCAAGTGGGGGCTGAGAAAAAAGGGGGGTCCCAAAACGTGTTTTGCCCATGTTAATTTCCATAGGACCTTTAGACTCAGCTACAGCTTGAACCGCTGAAGGGAATGACACCAAACTTGTCAAGATGGTAGTGTCTGGTATGCAGATCACGCTTTTGGTAAAATAGTGTAAATCCCTCCAGTGGTTCCTGAGAAAATTAGAAGAGAAATCAATTATATATCTATAAGCGCGCACGGGTGCGCGCACCCCGCGATTTTTTGTTATTTTTTTGGGGGGGGGTTGGGGGGGGGGCTTGGGGGGCTTCTCTCTTTTATTTTTATCTGTTTTATTTAAATTTCGAGGGTGCTCACCCCTCGTTTTACCCCCGAGATCACCGCCGCGGCCCGAGCCGCCTCAAGATGTGGCCGCGGCCTGGTTATGGGCGGGGCCGGGAGGACGTGGTTTCCGCTTCCGCCTGCCTAGGGGAAGCCTGTGCCCGCCGGTCTCCCAAAGGCCACAACGAGGAATGCCTCTGGCAAAATGCCATCATATGAGGAACCCTAATAGTCTTCCCTCCGCTCTGAGTCCGGCTGATGCAGCCCCTGCTTCCTTGAGGTACTACTCGCCACCCGGTCCTACTCCAACATGGCCGCCGCTTTTTCCCTCGAGGAATGCCTTTGGCATATCGCTATCTTATGAGGCACCCCTATAGTCACCCCCCCCTCCCCTACCTGAGTCTGGCTGATGCAGCCCCTGCTTCCTTGAGGGACCACTCGCCATCCGGCCCCATTCAAACATGGCCACCGTTTTTCCCTCGAGGACCCAACTTATATTTTTCAATAACCCTATCTTCGTCTCAATGTCGTCTCTATCCCTACAGACTCCCCTGAACCACCCTTCGTTTGCCCAATTCTTTATTTTTCCCCCTCTCCGGCTGATGTGGCAATCCATTATCGGAACGAATCCACCCGTTCCAACATGGCCGCCACGATTACCAGTCTGACCCGGCGCCGTCGATTCAGCCCAGCGCACCTGTTTATCATTTCACCGGCCGACTCCCTATGGGGGCCGGGGCAGTGTGTTGTTGGGGGGTGGGGAGGGGGGCGGGGCACACACCTTTCAAGTTCCCCAAAAACAGAGAGGGCTCCTACCTGCTTCCGGGGTCCCGATCTCACCATCTCCAAGAGCAGCAAGAAAGTGAAGAGCGACCAGGAGCTCATCCTCCGAGGGCAGGAGGGACCCGCGAGCCTCGGGGGAGAGAGGAGGCAGAGGCAAGGAGGGAGAAGGGACCGGGAAGACAGGGTGAGACCGGAGAGTGCGGGACAAGACAGGGAGAAGGGGACAGAACAGGGAACGACAAGAGAAAGCGGGGCAAACAGGAGAGGGGCAAGACAGGGAAAGACAGGGGAGAGGGGGGCAGGCAGGAGAGAGAGAGCGGACAAGACAGGGAAATGGAGGTTGGACAGGCAGGAGAGGGCGCAGGGGACAAAACAGGAAAAGACAGGAGAGAGTGGGACAGGCAGGAGAGAGCGCAGGGGACACAACAGGAAAAGACAGGAGAGAGGGGTACAGGCAGGAGAGAGCGCAGGGGGCAAGACAGGAGAGAGGAGGGACAGGCAGGAAAGAGAGGGGGGCAAGACAGGAAGGAGAGGGTGAAGGGACGCAGAAAATGGAAAGAGCAGTAGAGAGTAAGAAGAGAGAGGGATAGCGGGGCAAACAGGAGAGGGGCAAGACAGGGAAAGACAGGGGAGAGGGGGGCAGGCAGGAGAGAGAGAGCGGACAAGACAGGGAAATGGAGGTTGGACAGGCAGGAGAGGGCGCAGGGGACAAAACAGGAAAAGACAGGAGAGAGTGGGACAGGCAGGAGAGAGCGCAGGGGACACAACAGGAAAAGACAGGAGAGAGGGGGACAGGCAGGAGAGAGCGCAGGGGGCAAGACAGGAGAGAGGAGGGACAGGCAGGAAAGAGAGGGGGGCAAGACAGGAAGGAGAGGGTGAAGGGACGCAGAAAATGGAAAGAGCAGTAGAGAGTAAGAAGAGAGAGGGATTAAAGATGCAGAAAACACTTTTCAGACGCACCACTTACACAATACATATTTTCCCATTAATGTTATTTGTCAAATGTGGCACATTATACGCTCTAGCATCTATAGTGGCCAGTTTTGGTGAGTTACGGTTTTGGTTAAAGACAGCACTTTTCTACTTTTCTTATAAACATAGGAATTTAGGGGCAAAATATATATATCTGTAAGCGTGCTCCGGCGCGCTTCTGTTACGGCTTTTGTTTGCGCTGCAGAGCCGATACGTCACGGTTATGCGACGCGTCATGAGGCGTCTCACGTGGCTACGTGATACGTCACGTAATAAAGAATATATTTTACAGCTATAGATATTAGCTTTTAAAAAACCAATGAAATGCACTGAAAAAACCATAGGTTATACACTATATATAGTTAGGAATTAGCCTTTAAAAAACCAATGAAATTCAGTAAAAAAAAAACATAGGTTTTAGGCCTTATATAGTTAGGAATTAACATATAAAAAACCATTGAAATTCCTCCTATATAGTTTGCTGGACGTTTTATTGATATAAAACCAATGAAATTCGACATATAGTTAGTTGCACTAACTATATATTTCGCGCATCCGCAATCCAATGCTGATGATGTCACATATTACATCATTCATGACATGGTCAGTGACATCACTGATGACATCACTGATGACATCATCCAGTGTCTGTGTGTTTTTGTAAAGTTTAAATATGTTTTACATATTGAAGAATGAGAGAATGTATAAGAGTATGGATGAAGGATTTTATTGTATAAGTGAGTAAGTATGTGTTAGTATATCTGTGAAAATGTAAGCTGTTCTGTGTTTAACTGTATAGATGAAGAAATCAAAGTGTGATTGATTCTTTACAGGACTGAGTAGGTGTGTGAGTAACTCCATGGATGAGTGGCAGTGTGTGAGTGTCTGCATAGGTGTATGAGTGCATATGATAGTGTTGCAATGATGAGTGACAGTATGTACGAATGACCTTATGGGTGAATGAATGAATGTGCATGTAGACGTAGGAATCAGTGAGTGGGTATGTAGTAAATGGTATTGGTGTGTCAATAGTTTCAAAAATGATACTCTGTATTTTACACTAGGTGTATTAGAGTATAAGGAGGTGCATTGTATTATCACATGAAGTATATCATCAGTGGTGTGATTATTGATGTTAAATGAGCTGTCATCAGTGATGTCATCAGTGATGTCACTGACCATGTCATGAATGATGTAATATGTGACATCATCAGCATTGGATTGCGGATGCGCGAAATATATAGTTAGTACAACTAACTATATGTCGAATTTCATTGGTTTTATATCAATAAAATGTCCAGCAAACTATATAGGAGGAATTTCAATGGTTTTTTATATGTTAATTCCTAACTATATAAGGCCTAAAACCTATGTTTTTTTTTAGTGAATATATATATATATATATATATATATATATACGCATATATATATATATATATATATATATATATATATATATATATATATATATATATATATATATATATATATATATATATATATATATATATATATATATATATATATATATATATATATATATATATCCAACAGGAGCAGCGTGCAACCATCTGCGACGTACAAACCGACCACACCAGCATGCTGACAGATCTTATTTCCTGACAAGATGGTATTTACAAGCAGGACGGCATGACGCGTTTCGAGGTCAGTTACCTCTTAATCATATGCATGGTTTCAGGGGTGGGTTCGTTTGTCTTTTCAAACGTGCCTGTAACACTGAAGAGGGACAACTGTCCATTCACTTAAAGAGGCAGTACATTTGGGTGTTTATTTTGAGTATTTTCCGAGTTAAGGTTTAAAAGTACCAGTTCTTATTCTTTTATAACGCTTAGTGCAAATAATTGCTCAGGTATTATTCGGTTTACCTTAACTCCTAGTGAATTCCTTTATTCAAATTGCAAAGTCCACAATGCCTCTTGCTTCATTTTCAGCATTCATCTGTACTCCAGTGTTGATTTTGGCAAACAATCCACAGTGTCCTTCACAGCCAAATGAGAGAGGTGTAAAAAAGGGTGAGGCATCATTACACCTCTCTGCAATGGAGTCCCCTGGCGCATACTGGAGGTTCCAGGTGGGCTAGTTGGCCCCCAGGGACCCCTAGTATGCAAGGGGAATTAGTTCCCTCTCTGCAAACGCGCCTGAGGGCTGCGTTGCAGAGAGGTGTAAAAAAGGGTGTGGCCTCATTACACCTCTCTGCAATGCAGCCCCCTGGCACATACTGGAGGTTCCAGGTGGACTAGTTGGCCCCCAGGGACCCCTAGTATGCAAGGGGAATTAGTTCCCCCTTTGCAAACACGCCAGGGGGCTGCGTTGCAGAGAGGTGTAAAAACTTTTTTTTCAATTTATATTAAAAATATGTAATGTAATTTAAAAAATAAAATATCTAAAAATAACAAATTTATAATAATGTAGTAAATCAGTATAAAAAATATAACAATTAATACATTTAAAAATTATAATTTACAAAACCATTGAAATTCACTGAGAAAACCATAGGTTTCAGCCACGTTATAGTTAGGAATTACCATTTAAAAAACCTTTGAAATTCACTGAAAAAACCATAGGTTTCAGCCACGTTATAGTTAGGAATTAGCATTTAAAAAACCTTGCAAATTCACTGAAAAACCATAGGTTTCACACACGTTATAGTTAGGAATTAGCATTTTAAAAACCTTTGAAATTCACTGAAAAAAACATAGGTTTTACACCAGTTATAGTTAGCTGGTCATTTTACTCATGCAAAACCTTTGAAATTCCCCCGTTATAGTTAGTTCAGCTAACTATAACTCGCGAGCCTGCAATGCACTGCTGATGACGTCACATATTACATCACTCATGACATGGTCAGTGACATCACTCATGACATCACTGATGACATCTCAAATGACATCACTGATGACATCATCCTTGTGACAAAGTGGCAGACCTCTCAGCGTAAAATACCCTTTGACACACACATTCAAAAATAGAAACAAACATTTTCTTAAAAATGGACATACCAATACCAATTACAACAACCTAATCAGAAATTCTAACATCTACATACACATCCACTCATTCACCAACAGTTCTAAATATTCAATCATATATGTACTCACTCATCATATGCACTCATACACCTATACATCCTGTTACACACTACTACTCATCCATTTACTTGATTATACTGCTATATACACACCACTACACTTACTTCTACAGAAACGTACACATATTTACTCTCTTAATCAATCACTTATAGAAACACATACTTATTTATACAGGACTTCTTCCAAACTCTCATTCCCACATATACTCAATTATATACATCAATACTCCCATATACTAGTTTAAAACATATGTAGTTACTCATAAAGACACTATTGAGACCCTCATTCACTCACTAACACACCCATACAGACACTCATTCACCTATACAGTCCTGCACACATGCTGACTTCAAAAGCCATACAATCAGTGAGTCAGTCATTCATGCATCTATGTGGTAAGTAATACCCCCACCAAACCATACACACACTCATACTGATACTGAAAAAAACAACTAATAACCCATATAGACACTCATGTAGCTACTCACCAACCCATGCAGCCACTTATACACAAAGTGAGATAATGATACAGATATTTACATATTTAAATATTACTTGCTAATACATGTATTCACTAAGATACACTTAATAAGTCAGTTATAAAATCAATTTTACAATAAAAACATCCATTTAGACACTTAGGGGCAGATGTATCAAGATTCCATTTTGCGAGTCCATAATTGCGATTTATTGCGAATCGCAATTTCGGAATCGCAAAATGGTATGTATGATAAAAACTGCGATAAATGTGCGATTTCTAAAAATTCGCATAATTTTTTTGCGATAATTCTGCGATTTCTTAATTTGCGAATTTCGCAATTTAAGAAATTGCAAAAACAGGACCATGCAATGCAGGAACAGCCTGATGACATCACAACCAGGAAGTTTCAGTGATTGCTTGCACCTGCTTCCCAGAGCCACACCCAGTGGCAGTTGGAAGAGTGTTCTGAGACAGAGCAGACCTGTTTGGAGAGCAATGGAGTCACAGAAGGCACAGGAGGAAATGGCATCAGAAAAGAGAAAAAAGAAGCAAAAGTTTTCTGAAAAGAAGCAAGAAATCCTCATAGAAGAAATGGTGTGTAACCATGAGGATCTTTTTGGAAAAAAAGCACTGAGAGTTCCTGACTCCGTGAAAAGGAAAATCTGGCTGGAGATCCAGGAAAAAGTGAATTCTGTAGGAGTCACCACTCGCTCCATTGATGAAATCAAAAAAAGGTGGTACGATATGAGACTCAGATCAAAAGAGAGACTTGCTGATAGAATTAAAGATGCCAACAAAAAAACGGTGGTGGACCTTCTAATGTGGACCAACCAACACCCCATGAGGAACTGATAGAATCCACCCTGCTACCAGAGAGTGTGAGTGGAGTGGCTACCATTGATAGCTCTGACCCTACAGCAACTGCACAAGGTAAGATGAATGCAAACTGTATCAATGTATGTGTGTAATGAATGTGTGTGTGTCCTGTGCAGAAATTCGTTGTCAGATAAATAGTAGTCCACTTACACTGCAAAACCAGAAGGAGGCAATGCATCATGGTACTTGTAGTCCAAATAAGATTTTCACACTCATCATCATAGTAACACATGTAATTTGACCAAGTACTAATTTGGCATGCTGAAGCAGTGTACTACACGTTCTTGTCTGCATTGATGTCTTTTAATTTTAAAGAAACACAAATTCATATTTCACACTCTACATCCACAGGACATACAAGAGACTCCGGGCCAGAAAATGATGATGAAAGTTCTCCTCCTCATGTGACGTCTGACTCCGAAGAAGTAGTCACTGATGCCCCTGTACAAAATAGAAACACACACAGGAAGCGCAGACTTGTTGCACCTCTGGAACTAATGGGAGTGGAAGAAAATTCTGATGTAGATTCAGCTCCCAATGAGACTGTCACAGTGTCCCCTCAGGACTCACACAAGCAACCACACACTCCAAGGAGGGCACGCTCATTCCGTCTGGAGGCATGTGGGAGCAACAGAGGACCAAGTGAAGGAGGCACTGTGTTTGCTGGCCTTGAGCAGAACATGCTTGACGTACAGCGCCTGCAACACAAGGCACTCAGATCAATAAATAGGCAGCTACTTAAATCTAATAAAAATCAGGAAAGCATATCTGCATCAATTGACAGACTCTGCCTGACCCTTCTACAGACTGAAAATGCACGTAACAGGGCTGCACAGGTCAGGATGCATTCCTACACCAAGGCAATAAACAGGCTATGTGCAGTCACAAGCAATTTCACGCGGCGCAGCATCAACATGCAGCGCAAATTAAGTGAGTGCACACGTGAAATGACGAAGAGTGTGGACAAAATGACTTCGGTTTTGGAAAGTATGCAACCCAACAACTCAGGTGCAGGCGCTCTCCTATGCTCTAGAGAAAGTGAGGACAACTCCAGTAGGAGTAGTAGAAACCCTACCCCAACTAACCAATTGGGCCAACGCAGGAGTGGAAGGCGTTCTACTGCCGACCTGAGCAGGAAGCCATGCCTTCACAGGAGCAACATGCTTCCAGCCGCCAGCGCAAAAAATAACTTTTTGATTAGTAACCTATGCAGCAGAAATGCATTGTGAAAGTATTCAATTATTTTTCCACATATGGATATTATCATTTAAAACTTAGGAAAGAAATGTTTAACACATAAATCAGAATGGTTTGTATGTTGTGAATTAAAACAACAATTACAAACTCGAGTTACTATTTAGATTTTTTCTCACCTAAAAATAATTCCGTGTAATCTCTGTCCTTCTTTGACGGCAAGCCATGGTTCCTACTCCTGCCACTGCCATTCTTGGTGGAGGGATGTCATCATCAGATGAGTCAGAGTCACTCACTTCAATGTCTGTGCCTTTGCGAATTGCCATGTTATGCAGCATTGCACATGCTGTAACAATTTTGCAACATGTTTCTGGATTGTATTGCAATGCACCTCCACTTTTGTGTATGCATCTGAAACAGCTTTTTAATATTCCAAAAATACGTTCAATTACCCCACGTGTGGACTGGTGTGCCCTGTTGTACCGTCTTTCACTTGCATTTGCAGGATTTAAGTATGGTGTAAGGATGAAATCATGCACTGCATAGGCACTATCACCTGCAAGTAAGAGAGAAAATAGTAACTGTATGTTCCATTTGATTTGGATGGATGGATGGATGGATGGATGTTTTCATGAGTGTTACTCACCTAGCAGGTATCCATCTCCAAACTGACCAGCACTAAGACGTCTATGAATTGCGCTATGTCTGAAGATGAAGGAGTCATGTGTACTCCCTGGAAACTTTGCTACAATGTCATTGATTATGTGTTTGGCATTGCATATTATCTGGATGTTGAGCGAGTGGTAGCTTTTTCTATTCCGGAAATCCATATTCTATGGCTGCAGGTGGAGTGATAGCAATATGGGTTCCGTCAATGCATCCAATCACATGTGGAAAACGTGCTATTTGATAGAAATCCAACTTTGTTTCCTGTATGGCTTGTTGTGTACTGGAGAAATATATATGATGTTGGAGTCTCCTTAGCATTGCATCCAGGAACACATGAAAAAAGCGTGATAGGGGCACTCTGTGACACTCCACCAACCTCTGCAATTACACTTTGAAAAGAGCCAGAAGCCAAAAGGTGAAGTGAGCACAATACCTGCACATGTGTTGGAGTTGATTGTGTCCTGCCTGTTGAATGTGCCAAAAAAGGTTCAAATTCATTAATCAGGTCCAAAATGGTGTGGGGATGTAGTTTGTATTTGTCATAGATCTCCTCCTGAGTCTGCTGGAACAGCGTAATGCGTATTCTGAAGATTCTCTCCTGTCTTTGTCTCCTATGGGCAAGAGCTTGAATGCGCAGCCTCCTGGCAATCAGGTACAGTCCCGCCATTTTGAAATGCAGGAAAAAGCATTCTGGGAGCCTTTTAAATATATTTTTTTTTACCACCTGATTCTATTTGGTGTTAATAGCGATTTCTAAAAATGCGAATTTTGAGAAATCGCTATTTGCGATGTTTTCTTACATATTGATGCGATTTCTTAACTTGCGATTTGTTATTTGCGATTTTCGCTAATTTAGGAAAATGCAAAATTAGAAATCGCAATATTTTCTGCGAAAAATACTTCTCGCACACTAAGAAATTGCTAAAATTGCGATTTCTTTGATATATGCCAGTTGCACTTTTTGGTGTCGCAAACGCTGCGAAATTGCGATTCGCAGCATTTGCGACATGCAAAACACTTGATACATCTGCCCCTTATTTACCCATTTATTCTTCCATCAACCTTTAGATATACATGTATAAAAATATTTATTTTTCAGAAAGATACACATTCACTGGATGATGTCATCAGAGATGTCATTTGAGATGTCATCAGTGATGTCACTGACCATGTCATGAGTGATGTAATACGTGACGTCATCAGCAGTGCATTGCGGGCGCGCAAGTTATAGCTAGCTGAACTAACAATAAGGGGGAATTTCAAAGGTTTTGTATGAGTAAAATGACCAGCTAACTATAACTGGTGTGAAACCTATGGTTTTTTCATTGAATATATATATATATATATATATATATATATATTTAGGACACTGATGAAGGCAGAAGCTGAAACGCGTTTGTCCATTTGTGCAAAATAAATCGAAGGAGATTTTGACTACTGTGTGTGCTGGTTTGGTCTTTCTCGGACCGTGGAGCGAGATATATATATATATATAGGTCCACAAGCGCATTCTTCAGCACCTGAGGGCAGTCAACAACAAGGACGAAGCATACCCTGTCGCCAGACATCTGAACACGTGCCATGGTGGGGATATAGGATGTTTGCAGTACTATGCCATCGATATGGTTCCGCCACTTCGTAGGGGTGGTGATAGAGAGGCCCAGTTAAGAGTTTTGGAAACTCAGTATATTTTGGAGCTTAATTCTAAAGCCCCCAACGGTTTAAATCAAACAGAAGACTTACATTCTTGTCTTTATTAAAATTCTATCCATATAAACCGTTTGGGCCTCTGTACTACAAATATCTGCACAACTATTAGGGAGCTAAGATGTAACTGAGTCGAACATGTATATAGCCTTCCTCCTGTTTTTAACGTCAATTTAAGGTGAAGGGAATAACAAATATTTTTGTAAATCACTAGGTAATAGGGTTATTTGTATCACAATTATTTTTGTGAACCAAGTTTTTTTAAGTGCACCAGCTTTGATCTCATAATTCAGCAGTGTGGAAGCAGTGGTTATAGGTAGCACCAAAAGCCCACTTGGGCACAATTTTGAAAAACTGGTCCTAAATATGCGTTCCCCGTTATACTCATGTTGTTGTTCCTTTTGCGAAGTTTGCACAATGTTTAAATATATATATATATCCCCCACAGCTCCGACAACACCAGCCTGCCGCACTCCCAAGCGGGTGCCTGCTTAACGGGGGTGTACCCTTCACATATACACAGCTCCAAACATCCTCCAGGACTCCGCCTGTTACAGATTTGCAGCACTCACTGGGGTGGTTTTTCAAAAAAGATTTATTAAAAAACCTTTAGCACATCAAAGACGCGTTTCGGCGTTTAGCCTTCGTCAATTTGCTTCACCATACGCGTCTTTGATGTGCTAAAGGTTTTTTAATAAATCTTTTTTGAAAAAACCACCCCAGTGAGTGCTGCAAATCTGTAACAGGCGGAGTCCTGGAGGATGTATTCCAAACAATCCGATCCGTTAAAGCACGAGAGCGCTCACCAGTGTGTGCTCGACCCAAAGGCAGGATCACAGCCCCAAATTCAATTTTGTACAAGAAGGGCGGCACAACCGGATACTTTTTCAAAGTTACTTTATTTCACCAACACTCCACCTAGTGTGGAGTGTTGGTGAAATAAAGTAACTTTGAAAAAGTATCCGGTTGTGCCGCCCTTCTTGTACAAAATATATATATATATATATATATATCTATATATATATATAATATATATATCCTAGCACATTCTGAAAAACTGCATTCTCGGACCACATAAGAGCAAATACTTATGACAACATGACACAGTAATCAAAAGAGGTATGCTTATAACCAACCTTGAAGAGGTTCAGCGTAGATTCAAAAATAAGCCCCAACATATTTATATCCACTAGAACCAGGAGAAAACCAAAAACATATTCTCCTGGAAAGGATAATAAATAATACAAAAACATACACAAAAATGTGCAGGCTAGTTGCCAAGAATATAATACAGCCCCTTTAATCTCAGTAGACTAATATTATCTATATTTCTTATTCATAACCAGCAAGTAATGCCAGCAAGTTAACACAATCTCCATGCACCAAGGAAAATATTCTTTTATAGGAAACAACTGAAGGCCCCTGCGGGGTAGCGTGAACCTCCATAATCTGGGAAGGATTTGAAGGTCTCCATGGCGTTGAGCAAACCAACGTAAACTGGGAAACTCAAGAGGCCCTATCGGCGTCTGGAACCATCAGTGAAGCAGAACATGGAATGAAGGCCCCCATGGCATTGGATAATGTCAGCAAAGCAAAACATGGAATGAAGAACTTTTGCCCTCTTGTACCCAGGATACAGATGTGGACACCAAGGATCCTAACCTTGACCTCCTTGTCAAGCTACAAGAATACACCAAACTACAAGAGGCTTTTCCTGTATCTACCCAGCTGTCCAGTTTTAACTAGACCAGCCCTAGCCCCTGCTGTTGGCCTCCACTCGAGTGAATCCTGACCCTAATGTGCTGCTCCTGAGGTCCTGGAACCCTTGGCTGTAGATACTGTCAGATAACTGTACTTCTCCACCTATCCCTGAAAATCTGGGTTGTAGAAATCGATTAAGCTTCAAGACCTCTTGATGACCAGTACAAACTTGGCAAGATAATTCAACTTGGGGCAAATCCACGCATTGTGGCTGGGCAGAAGATTCAGGTTTCTCCTGCTGAAAGCTTCCTCCCAGGAGCAAATCTGATTCAGCAGGGCCTCACAAAGAAGGTATCTGGACTTGTTAAACCCCCTTTGGCTATGGACTGTAGTCTTGACCCACTGACGGATTATGAACTCCAAAAAAGTGAAGTTGGAATGTAGAAATGATGACCAGGCAAAGGTAGCAAAAGTATCTGACTGTCAAGGTTATCTTGCTCAGAGCTTTCCCAAAAAAAACAACAGCTTCACCGGGAATGTGTCCTATGTCCATCCAACCTTGTGGAGTCCTCTTCAGCTACATCTAGCTGCCTTGCACCGATGAAATTTTTTCACTCCAATTTATGAGACTAAGTCCCAAGGTAAAACTTCCACCCGGGTCAAACCTGGTTCCTGTATCTGACCTGTGGACCATTGTCAGCTGCCTCAAATCATGCTTAGGTAGAGGTCAACCATGAAAAGTTGACCCTGGTTGGTGCTTAACACTTTTGGTGAGATTTTTATTTAAAAATTAAAAAATACATATCTTCTGTTCCCCTTATTGGATTTTTAATGTTTTGGTGTAATTCTTTTGATTAATATTTACACTATTTTTCTAATTAGATTTAGGATTTTTATTGTGTGGTGTTCTGACTTTTATTGTGCTGTATAGATGCTGTACTCCTTTTCCTAAGTTAAGTCTGTCATGCTCTGTGCCATAGCTACCAGGAGGGTGAGCTCAGGTTAATTTAGTGACTTTTAGGGTTCAACCTGACAAGGACGGTGATTGTTATTTGAGAATGGTACATACCCCTCTCAACTAATAACCCATTTGTTACAGGAGGCTTCAGCGTATTCATTGGTTTAATTTTATTTTTTGTTTCATAAAAATGGCTTAAATAGCAACCCTATTACCTGAAGGATGTTTCACCCTTATAAAGTGCTTATCCCAATACTCTACCGTTCAAAAGTTAATATCAAATTGATAAGGATTTGGTATCCTAATTCCAGTAGCAAGTTCAGCATCATCGACTCGACCCATCTCAAACAGCTAAAAACATGTCCTGACTCAATCCTTCGAAAACTCAGAGCACAGAATTTTAGTAGATATTCCAGTCACTGTAATGTTAATAGTCTTCCAGTCATGCTTCAGCATTCATCATCTGATGGGTAGTTGTTCATTTTCTTAACAGTAACATAATTATTATAAAGACACTGGTCAAGATCCCAGCAGGCAGTAGTGCAGTTAACAAGCATCCATATATTCCAGTAAACAATCTAGTGATACAGCCAATTATGGTATAGAATAGTCTGCTAAATCTTGATGTAAACGCTCCCAGATGAAGTGGTAGTCTCATTGTTGTGGATGTGCGAAAGATAAACTTCAAGGCTTCTGCAAAATCACTTATATAACTTTTTAATGGAAAATGCCTCATTTTTAATACACGGTCTGTTGTAGCCTGAATAAATTATTCTCTGAGCTTTTAAGAGAGACATAGTCAATTAAGACTAGAGAAAAGATTGTTGCCAACCGATCTGTGCTGATATCGCACCTCAGCCTCGCAGTCTCTGGTCAATAAGGAGCTTCGAAAGTCATCATCATCTTCAGAGCAGGGTAATATGGTCATTTAAAATATATTATTTTCTTATTTACATTTAAAATTCTTGGTATTCTTTTTTTATTTTTCAATAATTATGTGTACTTCTCACTAGACATGACCCATTTGCCAACACCAAAATGCTGTACAATTCAGATATGTCGGGCTCAGGTGAAACTGTTGGTATGGGAAACAAGTGGTCCTAGATCATAGTTTAAATTAATCACATTAATGATGAAAAATCAATTACTTCATGAGCAAGTGAAGTTACTACCTGCAAAGAAAAAGAAGAAAGCCAAATGCATTCACATATAACAAACGGTATCCATGGTCAAATTTTAGCCAAAATCCTTCAGAAAGGAATTATTATATTTCAAAATAGTTTTTATTTACAAAAATATATATTTAAACACAGTTTTCTACTTTGAACACCTGGTTACAGCAAGGTGGCGAGATGTAGAGGGTGTAAAGAGGGTGCTTGTGAAAAAGAGAATAGAGGCATAGGAAAAATTATAATCATTCAATAGATCAAGTCTAGAATTGGACTTGTTTTAGGTGGAGGCCTGCCCCTGGTGGTAGTTAGAGTCAAAAACGTTATTTCTTTTTTCAACAGAGTACAGTGAATTCATCATCTGTAGGTTATTCGCAGGGGAAGTTGGGAGAACAGTGGTGGGGTGCAGGCCCATGTTGGGTGGTAAGCGTCGACACTATGACCCTAGCGCTATGAGGGTTAGTCAACTCCTCAGCTGCGGGTCTTCCTCATGATGGGGGAGGGGACCTAGGGAGTAACCATAGAGCATAAGTGACTTGACCAATTTAGTCAAACTGGTTAGAAAGTGGCGTCCATGGGTACTAACCTATGAAGATTATTGAGGATTGTGGAGAGCCCCCAGCAGGACGGTGGGCCACCGTTTAGTGGTTAGCCCAGGACGATCATGATTCTCTAGAATAGTTTCTATAGTTTTCAACAAACGGGGGAGTCAATCCCTAGACGGGCCGCTGACAAAGTTAATGGTCGGCGCTTTCAAGAAAGCACGAGGCGTGTGAGTCACCAAATCGTCTGTAAATTAGTTCGTAGTCACTGGCGGGGCTTAGTCAAAGAGGAAACTGCTAGCATGCATCATCAGCGGATGACTTATTGCAAACTTTATGCCTAAATATTACATGACAAGTAAACAAAGCTCTTAAATTCATTCGTACATTGCCATACATTAATAAACAACAGTTTACCTTCAAATACACATGCATCTCATATTTAAGCCTCCATTTGAACTATACAGTCTTATTCCCAATCACTTCAAACCACCGCAGATTTCCCAATTTCATACAGTAATTATACAATTTTGTAACTACATGCACCCTACTTGAACCTAGAATCAGATAAGAATCATTACAAATTCTACCTTGCAATGTTACAGTTTAAACCAAATCTCTGAACAAATTTCATGCTATTCACTGTTTCTCTCTTAAACATGGCAAGATGCTCCACTGTTAAGTATTACACTTTGTTTCATTAATTATGCTCCAAGCCCCCTCTCTCAGCTACACCCAGATCCTGTTGTTCACTGTCTGAGGTCAATACACATTCTTGAAAGGAAAACCATTACCCAAGCAGCTGGAAACTCCTAGAAAGGCCACAAAAACTGTAAACAGGAAACTGCAAACTTTCTAAAAGTAGCATTTTTAGAATAGTAACTTAAAATCTGACTTTACCATTAAGGAGGAGTTTACATTACAACTCATTTGTGTCTAAACATTAATTCTCTGTCTTCTCCCATTCTGAAGTTTGCACATATTAATTGAAATATTGTAACCCAGTGATAGCCTATTGGAGAGCTAGACATTACAATAATGAAAATACCTTTAGACTTTTTTCACTGTTAGGACATGTAAAACTTAAACCCATGTGTTCTACTTTCAATATAGCATGCACCCTGCCCTGTGAGCCTTTAGGGCCTAACTTTAGGTGACGTTGAAGTATTAAAAAGGAAGAATGAGGCCTGGCAAAAGGTTTATTTTGTCAGGTCGGAGTGAAAATTTAGCATTTCACTACAGGTAGTGGCAGGTCTGAGACATGTTTTAAAAGGCTTCTTTAGTGAGTGACACAATGAGTGCTGCAGCCCACTAGTAGCATTTAATTTACAGTCCTTGAGTACATGTAGTACCATATACGTGGGACCTACATGTACATGAAATGTACCAATCAGGTGTAGATTAAAATGTTCAAAAAATGACTCCATTCGGGTTAAATCACATGCAGCGCACTCACACCTGTACATACGGTCTCAAACCAATACTATATGTTAACCTCACCCCCGGTTTCACTTATGGTACCATACGATAACATATACTGTGTTATAAAAAAGGGGTTTTTATTAGAGTAAATGTGACCAACATTAATATTTCACAATAAAATTCCATTCATTATCAAAACGCTGAACATGTCAGAACTATAATTGTTCACATTAATAAATACAAGGCATCACTAAAATCCATGAACAACAATCATCAATAAATAATTTGAATTCATTTTAGCATAGCTAGTCCCTATGGGAAGGGAGAAAGACTAGAGAAGGGAAAGAGAGAGAGAAAACATATGACAATACACTTGCACATATTGTTTGTTGACTAATCAGTTGAAGAGATCAAAATTGGTATATGTTTAAAGAATCATTTCCTTTTTCTTTCAAGCACACCAATATGTCCACCAAATTTAGTGTACTCAAAGCATTGACGTGTTTCAGTGGTATCAACCCAATAAAAAACACCTTTATCAAGACCCGACTTGTTCCTCTCTTGTTATAAAATAAAAGCCTCTGCGATAGACACCGTTTGGTATTTCAATTTAACCCCATCAATCTATTAAATGACCATGTAATTACCTATGTCTTCCTTTTGTTTAATCTTCTAATATCTCATCCAATTTACCATTTATAAAATCTTCGATATCCCGCCTTGATCTTAAAATGTAGTCGTCGCTCTAAAATATGATGGTTGTTCCTTTGTACCAATAAAAGAGCTGGAAATGAAGACAACATCGACTACACCTCAATGGGTCCTTCCTCTGCAAAGTTGTAAAGCTGGTTGTGTATTCAACTCGATTTTTTCTACATGTTTTGGCTGACTAAACCATTATCCTTAGTCCATCACTCTAAAGATGAAAATAATGAAGTGTGCTTCCAAGAACTCACAATACCACTGTGGTAGCAGAAACACAGAGCAACACCAATTCTACAATTGAAATGATAAAAGTTCTGAAAAGGGAAAAGATTGTTTGGTAAGACAATCCTCCTGGTTTATTCTTATATGATGGCAATCCCTTAAAATGTATGTGTGATGCAACTTGGCAGTCACAACATTCTATGGTAGCTGCTCCACACTCATGGAGAACTAATCTCAGGGATGTAGTTAGTGTGTGAGAACACATGACAGAAAGGGATACAGGCTGGACATATTCAAGACCTTATACATTCAGCTGGCTTACAGTTCAACCAGTTGCATGGTGTCTGCAACAAAACATGGTCAGGTGATTAGCAAAAACAATAAAGGGTTGGTATGGGGAAGTGTGCTTACTAGGAACTTACCTGCTCCTTTGAACTTGCAGCAGTAGGAAATTGAGGCACTTCTCTTCCAACTCTAGAGAGAGTTTCTAGTTTCTGGATCCACATTTCTGAACGCCATCTGCTGGCTGGGGCTTCCATGCAGACATCTTTAGTAGGAGAAGTATGGTAGGTGGCTAGATCTTCAACCGGTCCTTCAGGCTTGTTCCCAGGCAAGATGAAACATGCACCCCTCAATTCCACATTCTGGAATCACCATACCAGGATGATCTGTACAAGTCTGCCTTGAAAGCGATCCATTAGTTGGAAAAGAGCTCTAGCATGTATTTCCAAAGTCTGACAAGTGGTAAAAAGCCCACTTCCAATCAGGTTTGGTGCATACTTTTCAGTTCAAGAGCTAACCAACTAGGTTCGGGGGTTGTGTTTTTCCTCTGAGGGCTTTCTGGTAAGGGAACTGTGAGCAGCGACACCGTTTGCCCTGGATTATATGCTATTGTAGACCTGTACAGATGGTGTTTTAGACCACTAGGCAGGAAAAATTGCGTGTTTTTCCCTAAACAATGGCAACATTTTTGGCTACTTCATTGAGAAATAATATTTTGTTATATGCCAGCTGCATGTGTACGCATGGCTAAAAGTTAAATATGATATATGAGCTTGCAGCAGTTTACTCACTGGTAAACCTGTGTGGATTCTAAAGTCAATTCACTTCTAAGACTGCCTTATACAAATATAGGAATGCCAAGATTACGACTTGTAACTAATTAGTGGAAAATAAAAAATAATGAGTCAAGAAGGATTTTAATTCATGTTAGAGCAACTTTTAAAATGTTGTTATTTTGCTCCCTTAAGAAAAAAAACAGATGACTATTGACTTTACTCTATTTCCTCTATATGGGCTCCTTGCAGCTTATCAGTATTTAGTATTTAGTTTTCTGAAAACCTCATCCTTTTTTATAAGAGGTGCTTTACAGGTGCCAAACTCTTAGAGCTCATAGGATGGAAAAAAAGTAACACTGCCAAAGGCAGCTGGCCAATGATCAAAGCTCTGTAAGGCAAATGCCTGCTGCTCCATGAATGGCTTGAGTTACAGCAACTCTGTAACAAGGTACACTCTTCAAAATACAGCACCAATACAGGGCATGGAGCTATGGGGCAAAATAAAGCCACCACACTGGCCTCTTTCGAAGTACAGAGATATCATAGGCTTCCTATAGCCTTGCTCCTTGATAAGACATGACAGACGTGCTTACAATGGTCGTGGTTCCCTTTTATGCTAGGCGGATTAAAGGAGGTTGTTTTTGGGAGGAACTTGGTGAGGAAGAAAGGAACTTAGACAAGGCTTCATTCGGCTATCCTATGAAACTGGAGCAGGGCAATGTGTAATTTATTTGGCCCCATTTCAGTACAGGCACAGGTAAGCAACAGAGTGTTGTTTGGACTGAGAAGAAATGAGAAGACTATGTGCTTGTAATGATTATTTTCTGCTTAGATAGGACTGAGGAGTATGTGACTCCATTTTTCACTTGAACATCTGACTTTCCCCATCAGGAGAATTTACCTCCTACCCACAAAACTAAGAGGATCGAGGATCTGTTTTATTTAGGAGAAGTATTACTACAGAGAATCTACATTGCTACCAAAAAGTGCAGAAAAACAAAAGTATAAATCCGCTGTAATTACAGGGGAGAAATCGAGTGAGAACAGTTAGAACTGGTTTGACTGTAATCCTTTTTGGACAGGATTTACATGGCTCATGAATTTCAAATTTTCTTGTTCGAGGGAATTAACACCACTTAGTATAAAGGATGATTTGAAATGGAACATAGAAAGCCCTTCTACTGATTAATGTGTATTGAACTGATATTTGTGTGATACAAAAGTGTATGAAAACCTGATAGAGAGAAAAGAACATTACCTCTATTTTTAAATTTTTGGGAATAAGCAGAAGGACATCCTTTGCAGTATTTACAGGCTCTTTGTTAAAGACATTGTACAAATGACTACCCTAATTACTTTTAAGGGATATATCCGTTGAGTTTTCTGATGCTCAGGAAAAACAGCAAAAAACAATTGTTGTTTAAAGGTTTCTTGAAAGCACAAAATTTCAAAACTTTGATAAAGCCTACGCAATCCTACCCACCCACTTTGGACAATACATTACATCATTATAGGAGACAATTTTGCAAATATTTTAAATCCTACTTGATTACAATTGTTCACACACTCAGCACCATACCTGGGGTTCTGATTTTTGATGAACTGCATCAATGAAATAACTGATAGCCTTCTACCAGCAGGAATTGCTGCTGGTCATGAGTAGTGTGAGCAAATTAAACATTTTTTGTTTGCCTCCTAGGATTAAGGCGTAGGTATGGCTTGAGTGGGTATTAACTCACTTGTAGATAATTCAGGTTACCAAGGACTGTAATCAATTTGGACAAAAAAGAACAGGTCATTACCATGGATCATAGCTTTAAACGGTGGTAATGATATAGATTTCATACATAAGAGATCCTTAAGCACCTTCAGCTTATTCATATCACAGTGGCAGCTCATACACTAGCAATACCCTTCCATATCGCTGCTTAAGAGATTGGGTATGTCATATCTGGGTCTTTTTAAGAGAGTTAATTTCTTTAGTCAAACCTATTCTGATATGTTTACATGACCCACTTCAGAGTTGTTTTTTTCATTAATATGGATATTTTTGAGACATGTAGGGTGTGAATACGCTTTAGTAATGTTCTGCTGAGGTCCATAACAAGATATTATTTGGTTCTTTATCCATTGTCTGTACCCACTATTATGGTGTAATCATTGGAACAGTAAAATGTACACAACTATTATTTTCTCAAATGTGAGATTGAACTTCCTGCAGTGTAGGGCCAACAGTTCAAACAAGGTTTGATAAGGTTTTTCCCCAAGAAATGAAAGAGTGATAATGCTTACTATGTTTGACTTTACATGGGCAACTACAGTGCTATTTCCTAGCAGATGATCTTCGATATCCATGATATCATTTTGATTGCTAGGAAATAGATCTTTAAATCAGCAAGGTTTATAGGTATTCAGTAAGATTTTTCCGGAATGGCTTGAAGATTTTGAATTCCTTCATACTTAGGTGATTCATTTAGCTCTAGCTCTCCTGCTTAAGAATACAGTGAATGTTGGATTGCCTCCTAAAAATATTTCTCAGAAAAAGAGGTATGATATTTTTTCAAAATGTTTAATTGGCTCAAAGAGGACGTAGGGTTCACATCTCAATCTTAGCAAACTCAGATAGCCCGGTATCAACTTGAGCCAGCCAAGTTCACCATAGCAAATAACTTAATGAGCTTCTGGCACTTGCAAATACCATGCCTATGCCAGTAGCTTAATTCCATAGTATTGACCATGTGGGATTTGTCGTAGGTGGCTGCCAATGGATGTTTAATAGAGAATGCGCATGGCCAAATGCCAAACTCAATCCAGCGTTCTTTGGGTTACTCTTGGGTGAATCAATGCATTTCACATGTTCTCAGACACCTCTATTCCCTCTCAGCCCACCTCAAACAGGACATACCAGTCAATAGCTTGCAAGACACAGAGTCCTGTTGCCACTCTTTAGATGCTGTGTATAGCACACAGAGGCTTTAAGGTCCCTTAACCCACCACTAACAGTTAAGAGTGCCAAGTCTGCAAACATTTTCAAGGTTTAAAACATATTTTAAATAGACATGGGCGTAACCCTCGTATTTTTTGCTGTAGCATATACATGTAATTATGGCAAAATTATGCAATATTCCACTTAATTATGCAAGAAGAGTAATATCTGCATTTTAACGGTATTTTAAATGGATGCAAGGGTGCATTTTGGGCAAAGAAAGTAGCACTAAATGCAAAACAACTCAAACAGCAGAGCAAGGAACCACTGGCATAGTTAGACCTGTCAGACTTAGGGTGGTCTTCCCCAAAACGTGTTGCGTGTTTCCCTACATATTTGCTGAAATACGTTTCTGTTTGCCTTAGGACTAGGTGCACTTTATCACTGCTAACCAGTGCTTAAGTGCTTGTGTTCATCCCTGAAGCATGGTAAAAAAATTGGTTGACATCAGATTGCCATATTTAATGTACTTAAAAGTCGTTGTAGAGTGCTATACCATATACACAGGACCTGTGAACTACATGCTGCCAGTGGGCCTGAAGCATGTATTGTGCTACCTACTTAAGTAGCACTTAAAACATATCCCAAAACTGCAAGGGCAGCTTGAATGCAGTTTTTAACTGCCAATTCAGCATGACAATACCACCCCATTGCCAAGACTTAAACTTCACTTTTGTTGAATCTGAGGCACCCCTAAGGCAGGCTCTATGTAGCCCATTGGGCAGGGTGCATTATAATTAAATAATTAAAAGGTTGGGCATGTACTTATAAGTTTTACATGTCCTGGCAGTAGAAAACTCCTAAAATCGTTTATCACTATTGCGAGACCTAGCTATCCCAGATGATAATATTCGGTTGCCTTATTACATTTAATAAGTGCTAACTTTTGATTGGGGATGGGTAAACTTGTCATGTTTCGTATCTATGAAATTGTAATTAAAAATCATCTTTAATGGTACAGTTGAATTTTTAATTACAATTTTGAAAACACCACTTTTAGAAAGTTGGCATTTTCTTTCTTTTTTGGTATCTTCAGCCTGTCTTAGGTCACATGACTAGGTGTAACTAGCAGTTAGACTTTGTGAATTCCTCCCAGAAAGTCACACAATCGAGGGATTAAGGGTGCCTGAATGGGCCTACTGCTAGCAGGATGAGGGGACGGAGCTGGGCACGGCCACCCTTGCAACTGAAAGGGATGTTATCTGCCTTCCCACAAAGGGCTTGTCACCACTGCATTGTTCCTGCAGCCAGCTTGGAGCCAGAGCAGGGGAGTCAGAAAATTTCAAGCACTTCAAAGAGAAACTTCTGGAAACTTCTCCGAGCTTCAAAGAAGGCACCAGATATACAAATAGGGCCCTCAGAGCCACTCATCCATTCATTTTCTGGTCGTGCAGAAGGACTGCCTGCTGCTGTGGCCTGCTGTGGACTCCACAAGACTTCTTTGCTGCACTTGGAAGGACTGCTTTGCTGCCTGGAGCCTTCCTTGAACCCTCTGAGGTAGGGCAGGCCGCAGGCTTCAGACTTGCTTCTCCACCTGAACCCAGGGCTACCAGAGTGACTCTAAGGGCCAGTTTACTAGCCTCCTGTTTGGAACTACAGAGACATAACAGACTCTCACCATCTTGAACCAATACCTGGACCCAGCTTGAGTGAGTCCTAACCCCCCCAGTAGTGCCCCCCCAGCCCTTGACCTTTGGTGGTGGTGCTAAACGTAGCCAGATAGCCAAAATCCAGAACTTGGGGCTTGTAAATGTTTTCGCCACAAACTGTTCTGAAAACTGAGGAAGACCAGGACCAATCCACTTGTCTTTCCGCCAAAGGTGCATCACTGGTCAGACTGACTTTGCGAATGCTCTCCTACACTATTCTCAGCAGCAGTAAACCCTGTTCAGCGTTGCCTCACCAAAAGGGTATCCAGCCTTCTGGAACTGTTTTCAGCTACAATTACAGCCTCCTGCCACTTCCTGCTGAAGAGTTTCTATTTCCAAGAGTGACTAAGTCCAAATATAGAAATCCTTACCGCTACTTCATCCAGCATCTCCCTGACGATGACACTCCTTCCTCAGACAGACATGCTGCAGCATTGCCCCACTAATGTTTTACCTTCTCAGAATGTTTTCTTCAAAATTTGTTCTAAGTCGAAGGTAAGCACTGACCAAGCCTTATCCACTCCTTGTATCCGACCCATGCTCCATCGCGGTCAACCATGCTTTTTAACTTCTTGCCCAGTCTCGCAAGGCAAGATAGTCACAGTTGGCGCTTTAATCGTTTATGGGCTAGATTTCACTTAAAACTAAAAACACTCATAACTCCGGTTCCACTGGTTGAATTGTTCTTGTTTTGGTGTCATATAATTTATTAAAATTTGCTCTGTGTTTCTAAATTGGTGTGGGTTTTTCTTTTGTAGTGTTTTCACTTTATCAATGTTTATGTGCTGCATAAATACTTTACACATTGCCTCTAAGCTAAGATGGACAGTTTTCATTTTTTGTGGCACCGTACCCAGGGTTAAGCACAGTCTAATTTAGTGGCTTTTTGTGATGCACACTGCCGGGGATTGTGTCTGTTGCTTGAACAGGAGGCACCCCCCCCCATTCAACAAGCAACCCAATTTCTCACCTGCGCTTCCTAAATTATTTGTGTCTGCGCTTATTTTCCCCCAAACTGCTCTTAATTATGCAAGTGGGCGTAATCACATAATTATTGATAATGCTGCGTCAAAAAGTAATGCCGAAATTACTGAAATTACTCCAATTACTCTGGCGTAATGGAAATTACTCCCTGTCCTTATTTTATAATGATTTATATGATTAAGTTCAAAATAGCTTTTGGCTTCATGCATTAAACATTCAGGTATCACAGCTTTTCATCAGTATTCATGAATGTGAATGACAAAAAAATATTGATTTTAATGGAAAATGCATGTGAGTCAAGTTATTCAGTCAGTGATTGATGACCAAAATTTATGACATATATTGAAGTTGCATAGTGTACTTTTGGTCTCATATTTCATAGCTGCACCAGTCACATTATATTTGCTTACAATATACCCAGGCAGTTTTGGGGGGGTTGTCAAGCTTACAACTGCACTACTTTTTATTAGTACAGTTTTATTAGTGTTATTGTTTTGATAATAATCAGGACTTAAGGGGATAGAAAAGTGTAAAGGGAGTTCTGGCTATATGTAACTTTAGGCCTGATGTGCTAAATGAATAGTGTTTCCTAAATTGTAAAAAATACTGCAAAATAGGAATCGCTAAATATAATTTATGTACCTTTCCTATTGCAATTAGCAAGTCATAACCATTCAGTATTTTTTAATACTGAATCAGAAATAATTTTTTTTATCACAAGTTGACACTGTTGCACCGATAATGATTGATTACCTCATCCATTTCAATAAGTACATTTACTTTCAGTTGTAAATCAGAAGGAGAAAGTCTCTCCCTGCATATGACTAACTCATGGCAGTATGACCAGCCAGGAGCCCCAGGAGAAGGTGGGGAGAGAAATAAAGTGCTAATTCAGTTACACAAAGCTGGAAATATTAGTGGAGAAATGTGTCTCATAACTACACAAACTCTTAAGCAAAACTTAAATTTCAGTGCCTGAGACAACTAATAAATTAACTTTGACAAGGATCCAATAGTGCATAAATGCAATGGGCGGTAAAAAGAGGTCAGTGGAAGAGATCCGTAAATGCTGGTATGACCTGTGCTCCTGTACCATGAAACATTAGCTACCAGAAGAAAGGAGGCTGCAGCTACAGGTGGAGGATCAAGCACAGAGCTGCCACCCACTCCTCTGGAAGAATTAGAGTTGAGATTGCAAGCTAAAACCATCTATGGAGTCTTGAATATTGACACTTCAGCCAGCCGCGACCGGTAGTGGGAGTACCTGCCGGGCGGTGACGTGGGGAGGGGGAGGGACATGGTGGGGGGTAGCCATGTATGGATTATGTAGTTTAACAGGTAAGTAAACATATAAATTTAAAAAACGAATTACGTTGCATGCACTGCCATCACCAAATGCGATGCAGTGCGTGTAACAAAATTCGTTTTATTTATTCATATGTTTACTTACCTGTTAAACTCTGTAATCCATACATTACTACCCCCCACCCTGCCCCTTCCCCTCCTCACGTCACCGCCCAGCAGGTACTGCCACTACCGGCCGTGGCTGACTTCAGCGCCTGATTCCGATGCCATGGTTAGTTGTTTACAATTTATTTATATAAATATATCGAGATTAAAACTACTTTTAGAACTTCTGGATGTACCAAGAGTTAGAAAAACATACACCTGCCATTTTGTTAACATGTTTTTTTATTTTCAAAATACTCAAAGTACACGTACTTCAAAAATATACAATAAACATTGAGAAAATATTCAATTTTAGGTTTTCATAGTGTTCAACGCAATGCATTGTATGACATTTTAGGCCATGTGCATAAAACCAATAATTAAATGTAGTCCAGGAAAACTCACCTACTTCTATTCAACTCCATGCACTGGAACAAACCATGTTGAAAACTCAGAGGAAGCTACCTCTAAATTTAGTAGATGGGTGGAGAAGTTAGATAGAACCATTTTAAAAGGTAATGTAACCATTATAGCAGGGTTTGAAGAATTAAAAATGGCAATAAAGGATCTGGCCACAAAAATGTCTCGAGGCTCTGTGTCACACAGGCATCAACAAAGGCACATGACCACTCGTCTCCCAACATTTATGCATTCTATTGGAAGGATGGCTATGTGTTGGAGAAATGCTAACATGCCGGTGAAGTTCAATTTATATGCATTTATTTATTGGTTTTCTATATGTCATTGACAATTCAATGATGTGATCTGATACGTCTTACAATTATTAATTTAGCACACATGTTGTCCCCATCTTCCCATCGATAGAATACACAATATGTAGTGCAGTTTCCGCTTGGATAAACTATTCTGGTTGTGAGCCGGTCATGCATATTTGTACCATAGTGTGTCTTCATCAACATACTAGTGGAGTTAGTCAACCACAGTGATGATGTATCAAGGAGCCTAGCCCAAAAACAAGGACCTTGCAGGAAATGCACACTTCTAATGCAAGAATTACGGCAGGAAGTTGGTTGGGAAGCTGAGGCGGCCTTAAGTGTGGGCAGTATTTCTGTTTGTGAGCTAGCCACATCAAGGAGTACTAGAAGCCAAAGTGGAGAGGGACAAGGAAGGACCACACAGTTTCAACCCTAGACAAACTACAGGACATCAAAAAAGTAACAGTAAAGTATACAATGACACTGTTTTAAAGATAAAGTATATTCTGTTTTTAAACTTAAATAATACCTCTATTATGGAGTCATACATTCATAGCGTATATGTTTGGCATCATCCAAATAATCTGTGAATAAAAATAAAAAGTTTTGTTTAGTACATAACAATCTTTGCTTGGTATTTATTCCAAAATATGTTTGTGATATTTACCTTAAAGCTAGCTGTTTGTGCAGCATCAGATCCTGGAAGTGGCACACAAGGGGGATTTCCTACGTCAGCTTTATCAGAATCCTCACTTTCAGGTTCAATTGGGAGTCTCTAACATGATTGCTAAATGATGCATCACAGCATAGTTGCCCATTATTTTGAAGCACATTGCTGGTTCATGCTCTTGGGCATTCCCACTTTGTGCAGACATCAGAATCTGCTTTTAAGCACCCAAAGGTCCACTCAATAATGCTCCTTGTTTGATTGCAAACATTGCACCCCCTTTGCCTGGGGTTATCTAAGAACCATCCATCTCCAAACTCTCCTCTTTCTAGCCACTCATAGTCCACCGTGTCTAAAGATGTAGGAGTCATGAGTGCTCCCAGGGTATTAAGTGACTAGGGCTAGGATGGAAAGGGGCGACCACTCGGTCCCCCCGAACGTATGGTGGAGTACCCCGATCCCCCCGGGAAGCCATTTTGGGCGGGAGGCGAGTCTCGGCTGGTATGCCCGAAGCGGCGTAGCCGGGGCGCGCCTTTTTCCCGCCCAAGAGGGGGCTGTCCTAGACACCTACACCGATGGCCACGCCCCGGAGGCGGATTGGAGGAGGGTCCACACCCACCCGAAGAAGGATAAAAGGAGCAACAAGCCAAGGAAGCATCCTCTTGTTCCTGTGCTCTGTAGCTGCACCTCCCCGTTGCACGTGAGCTCGAGACGGAACGAAGAGCCAATTTTGAAAATTTGTAATTTTCTGTTTTCTCTTTTAGCGCTTCAAGCTTTGGTTCCAGGACCTTTCGGTCGACTATCGTGAGAAAATGCCGGGAAAAAGGGTCGGAAAGAAGGTTAGCACCGACCAAATGCTTCGTATGCTGGTAAAGGACATGGCGAACATGAAGAAGCAGATGGCGGCCATGAACGGTACGGGCCGGCCTAAGAAAGTCATCGGACCAGCATTGCCGGGGATAGTCCCTGCCGGTAGAGGTAAAAGGGCCAGGAACAGGGCGGCTGGGGATGAGGCACCGGTTCCCGAGTCTCCTCCGGCGAGCCCGGTCAGGCCGGTAGAGGCCCCAGTTCCGATTCCGGACGCGGGACAGCCGATCCCTGTCGTAGTTACCCCTGTGAACGGGGGAGATATGCCACCTGAGTTGGCCGCCCAGTTGGCGGCATGGTTGGACAAGAATAATGTGGGTGCCATTGCTCCGGGGGATACGGCCGAAGAGGCCAAATTAATAATGAAGCAGTTGCGGCAATCGCAAGATGCTGCGAAGGCACCTTGTCCTTTTGTTCCCTCTCAGGTTCCCACGGAACGACCATCCTCGAGCGTTGGAACAGCGGCTGCAGCAAGTTCAGCTGATTCGGGTAAGAAGCCGTTGCCAATGGCGGGGGAGGGGCCGTTACCCTCAAGGAGGGAAAAGGTGGTCCAACATATCCCGTTGGCCACAAAGGAAATGATATGGGCGGATAAATATGTGAACATATTTTCGCTATTGACTGATCATTACGAAATAGAACATGTTAGAAATCAGAAGGAATTGTTGCATCCAAATGTATGGCGAGCAAAGATGGCGGGTTTCAGAGTTGATGAGACAATCGCTAATTGGGCCAGGGCTTTTGGGATGTTTACTGCAATCATGGGGGAGCGTAGGCCCGAGGTATTGACTGAACTGGCTTGTTACCAGACACGGATAATGGAGTTCTATGAATCATACGAAGGTGATCAATGGTTGGGTTATGATAACAAATTTCGTAAGGCCAAAGAGCACGACTCATCCCTGACGTGGGATTGTTTCGACTCCATTTCCTGGCAGAAACAGGTTAGGTCTAACCCGGCAAAGCCATCTTCGCTTGGTGGGAATGGGGCAGAGCCTTCCCGCCATTTCCCGTCAGTGCCCTTTCGAGCGGGCACCGGTAGTGATCAGCACACAAAAAGTAATGGGAACTCTGGCAAGAAAGGGGTCTGTTGGAGCTTCAACAGGGGTAAGTGCACTAGACCACAGGGGACGTGCAAGTTCAGGCATGAGTGTGCAGGGTGCGGACAGTCTTCTCACCCCGAGTGTTCATGCCGAGCCAGGAATGGCGATACAGGGGGCAGAGGCGGCGCCAAACAGGTCTAATGGCGGCCGAGGGGCGCTGCTACCTACTCCTATCGACATCATGGCAATGATCCCCTGGCTGAACGAATACCCTGATCATGTCTCCGCTGGGGTGTTGAGAGACGGTTTCTCGAGTGGTTTCCGCATCCCAGCGGGGGATTTTCGGGGGGAAGCACTGTGTAAAAACCAACTGTCGGTTTTACAGAATACGGTTGTAGTACAGGCAAAGATTGCAAAGGAGGTGGCCCGAGGTCGGGTTGCGGGTCCTTATGCGAACCCGCCTGTTCATAATTTTGTTTGTTCACCGTTGGGTGTAGTCCCCAAGAAGGACCCAGGTGAGTTTCGGTTAATACATAATTTGTCCGCTCCTAAGGGTCTTTCCGTGAATGATGCGATTGACCCGGGAGTTTGTTCGGTGCGGTATGCTTCCTTTGATGAGGCTGTCGCCATGTTGAATCGCCTGGGGCCCGGAGCGCTGATGGCAAAATCTGATATCGAGTCAGCGTTCCGGTTGCTCCCGGTACACCCGCAGGATCAGCGTCTGTTAGGTTTTGTGTTTCAGGGACGCTATTATATGGATAAATGTATGCCAATGGGTTGCTCCATCTCTTGTGCGTATTTTGAAAAATTCAGTAGTTTTTTGCAATGGGCGTTCACCAGAGCCACAGGCTTTACGCATGTTATGCATTACCTTGATGATTTTCTGTTTCTGGGGGTAGCCGGGGACACGGAATGTGCACAGGCTTTGAGTAAATTTTGTGATCTCATGAGAAGATTTGGTGTGCCATTGGCACCAGGCAAGACTGTGGGGCCGTCTACTTCACTCGAGTTTCTGGGAATTGAGCTCGATTCTGAAGAGGGGTGCTTCCGTTTGCCTAAAGAGAAGGTGTTAAAATTTAAGGCCTCGCTTGAGACATGTATTTGCGAGACGAAAGTAACATTGCATCAGTTGCAGCAGGCTGTGGGTCAGCTTAATTTTGCCCTTAGAGTGATACCAATGGCTCGCCCCTTTTCTCGCTCTATTGCTCAAGCCATGGGGGGCCTTAAGGAAGGGCATCACCGCACAAGACTCTCGGCAGAGGTTCGCCAGGACATGCGCATATGGTTGACATTTCTGGCGGATTTCAACGGTCGTGTCCTGTGGAACAAACCAGCGGTCTCCTCCGAGGAGCTGGGATTGTGGACCGACTCGGCAGGGAGTGTGGGTTTTGGCGCCATTTTTGGTAATCATTGGTCGGCACGAAAATGGCCGGCATGGTGGCACGAGAGTGGGCTCACGGGTAACATTGGGTTTCTTGAACTGTTCCCTATTCTAGTGGCCCTAAAGACATGGCCAGATGGGTTTCGTGATCGTGCTGTGGTGTTCTGGTCGGATAACATGACCGTGGTAGAATGTGTCAATAATCAGGCAGCACGCTGCAAATTGATCTTAAGATTGATGAAAGAAATTGTCTTGCTATGTATGCAATTGAACGTTCACTTTAGAGCAAAACATGTGCCTGGGGTACTGAACCAGGCGGCTGATGCACTCTCTCGTTCCCACATGCAGGCCTTCCGGGGCCATCTGCCCTCTGCGGACTTGATGGCGGCACCATTTCCCGAAGTTCTCTGGTCTCTCGGTGCCCCGGATTACAAAACCTCGTGGGAGAGAGTCTAGCCCCCAAGACAAGGAAGGCTTATGAAGGGGCGTTCCGTTCCTATTGGGCATTTTTGGGTCCAGCTAGGGGGGAACATTGGGGGCAGGAAGAGTACGTCCTGAAATTTCTAGTATCATTGCATCAGGCAGGCCGATCAGTGGCAACAGCTAATAGACACCGAGCCGCCATTGCGTTCATGGCGCAGGCTCATGGCATTCAGGACCCCACAGCGTCCTTTCTGGTAAAAAAGGCGCTGCGCGGGTGGCAACGCCTGGAGGGTCGTAGAGAGGACGAGAGGCGCCCGATAGGGCTAGCAAGGTTGTCCCAGTTAATGTCCGTACTCTCTGCGACTTGTTCATCTCAGTCAGAGACAGTGCTGTTCCGGGCCGCTTTTGCATTGGCATTCCATGGGGCTATGCGGATAAGCGAACTGGTAGCAAGGAACAAGCAGGATACGGGGGGAGGTCTGTGTCGAGAACACATCCAGATTAAGGGTGACACGATGGTAGTCACTATAGCCAAGTCCAAAACCGATCAGGGAGCGATCGGAGGCAGTGTGGTTGTTCAGCGCATGCTAGGGTCCCACATGTGCCCAGTGAGATGCGTAGAGGAGTACTTGGCGCAAAGGGCGGCAGCATGGGGGGGGAGCTTGCTGAGACATACTGACGCCACCCCACTGACCAGGTTTCAGTTTCAGCGGGTGTTAACAATGGCAATCGCGGCAGCGGGCTTGAACTCGAGCGATTTTGGGACTCACTCATTCCGGATAGGTGCTGCTACAGAGGCTACAGCCAGGGGTTTGAGTGTGGATAAAGTGAAACAGTTGGGGCGTTGGTCCCCGAATTGTTATAAGAGGTATGTGCGGTTGCACATGTTGTGAAGCTAATGTCATGCACTCACGCTTCTTGTTTTCTGTTTGGTTTTCAGTTTCGCGAGCAGGATTTGCGGGGCGAACTGTGCAGTTGACCCGACACCTGGGGACCAGCGGTCAAAGATCACCGGCTGAGGCAAGAGTGGTGTGGGTCGTCGGCCACTCATACGTGAGGCGCGCCGCAGACGTATTCAATGCAGGTGACATGATTCACATGGCTGGGGAATACGGGTACAGGGTGACCTTCCACGGAAGGGGCGGGCTCTGTATTGACCTGTTTAAAACTTTTATGGAGGGTTTGTTAGGGCGGACAAGGTCACCGCCATCTGTAATCATAGTGCATCTTGGGGGCAATGATTTGGTGACCACTGGTCGACGAGTACTTCTCGAATTAATACTATCCACAGTAAGTTGGTTGGCGAGAAGGGTTCCGGGGTGCACGATTGCATGGTCCCACATGATTCCGCGGAAGGTGTGGCGGGGGGCTATTTCTGTGTCAGCTTTAAATCATTGGGTGAAGAAAGTAAATAACAAACTTGGTAGGTTGTTCCGTACAGGTACATTGCATTCTATTCCTCATGGATGTATCAGGGGGGACCATATGTATCTGGAGGATGGGGTCCATTTGTCCCGGGAGGGGAATGCTTTACTCATAGGAGACTTCGTAGCTTGGTTAAAGAATTTGTGCAGCCATGACCTTTAAGTAGGAGTTTTGTGGGGGGTCCGGATAGCCGGTCAACTATCCGGCCTGTGGCGGTAAGGTCATGATCGGTGAGCAGTAATTGGAAGATCCCTAGAGGTGGGGCGTCACCCATTATGGATGGGAGCGCCCGGGGGGAGGCGGCCATTGGCCCCTCAAACGGGGAGGCGGTCCCCTTCTAAGGATGGGGACGCCGAAAGGGAAGGCGGTCAAGGCCCCTCCCTGGGGAGGAGGGGCTACGGGCCCCTCCTGGGAATTTCCCGGGGCCAGGACATCTGCGACGGCAGATGTGGTAAGCAGTGTGGGGTGGGAGGGGGGTCTACGCTACCTTATAGACACCTCACACGAGTCCTCGGACGACCACTAAGATGGCGTCGAGTAAACACGGGCCCCCGTTAAGACAAGGGAAATTGGAAGTTGGCACAGAGGTACAGTCCTCTGTGCGCCCGCCCCTCCCAAGTGAGGGGGGAGGTCTGGTATTAGGGATCTGACACCAGTTACGACCTTGCCGTTGGCCCGTAAAGTTAGGATGTACAATTTCAATTATTGAGAAATGCATTTACAGGATGTTTTAGTATCGGCTAGGAGAACCTTGTATTAGAGATGTGTTAAGGTTAGCCAAGAACATCGTAATGTGTAAATGAAATTGTACATGATATGAAACTGTTATTTTAATATTTTGATTTTGTTTCATATTTTAATAAATACGGCCGGGAGGGTAACTCCCTCCTGCCTTCCAAAAGTTCAGAACCGTTTCTGTCTTCCCATTCTTGGGGATTATGTTGAGAGGGGGTGTCGGGTATCCCAACCATATGGAAAGGGGCGACCACTCGGTCCCCCCGAACGTATGGTGGAGTACCCCGATCCCCCCGGGAAGCCATTTTGGGCGGGAGGCGAGTCTCGGCTGGTATGCCCGAAGCGGCGTAGCCGGGGCGTGCCTTTTTCCTGCCCAAGAGGGGGCTGTCCTAGACACCTACACCGATGGCCACGCCCCGGAGGCGGATTGGAGGAGGGTCCATGCCCGCCCGAAGAAGGATAAAAGGAGCAACAAGCCAAGGAAGCATCCTCTTGTTCCTGTGCTCTGTAGCTGCACCTCCCCGTTGCACGTGAGCTCGAGACGGAACGAAGAGCCAATTTTGACCCACCCACCAGCCCCTGAGGACAGCGATTTGTTCTGAATAAAGTCGAGTGACATGATACTGTTTCTTTTACAGGTTGTTGTGAATAAAAGTTGATAATTTTGATATGTAATAAAGTTTGATCTTTCAGCATGTGTTTCGGCAAAGTAATTGCAGCAGAGCTATATGTAATGCGTAGTAGAAGTTATACTTTGAATTTCTCAGTATAATTGTCTGTTTATTTCTCTCTTAGTTTAAAAATGTCGTATTTATTTT
This sequence comes from Lissotriton vulgaris, assembly GCF_964263255.1. NCBI lineage: Eukaryota > Metazoa > Chordata > Amphibia > Caudata > Salamandridae > Lissotriton > Lissotriton vulgaris. The sequence goes on from NC_141685.1 coordinate 1,480,094,190, forward strand.
TGGTCGGGCGGTAAGGTCATGATCGGTGAGCAGTAATTGGAAGATCCCTAGAGGTGGGGCGTCACCCATTATGGATGGGAGCGCCCGGGGGGAGGCGGCCATTGGCCCCTCAAACGGGGAGGTGGTCCCCTTCTAAGGATGGGGATGCCGAAAGGGAAGGCGGTCAAGGCCCCTCCCTGGGGAGGAGGGGCTACGGGCCCCTCCTGGGAATTTCCCGGGGCCAGGACATCTGCGACGGCAGATGTGGTAAGCAGTGTGGGGTGGGAGGGGGGTCTACGCTACCTTCTAGACACCTCAGACGAGTCCTCGGACGACCACTAAGATGGCGTCGAGTAAACACGGGCCCCCGTTAAGACAAGGGAAATTGGAAGTTGGCACAGAGGTACAGTCCTCTGTGCGCCCGCCCCTCACAAGTGAGGGGGGAGGTCTGGTATTAGGGATCGGACACCGGTTACGACCTTGCCGTTGGCCCGTAAAGTTAGGATGTACAATTTCAATTATTGAGAAATGCATTTACAGGATGTTTTTGTATCGGCTAGGAGAACCTTGTATTAGAGATGTGTTAAGGTTAGCCAAGAACATCGTAATGTGTAAATGAAATTGTACATGATATGAAACTGTTATTTTAATATTTTGATTTTGTTTCATATTTTAATAAATACGGCTGGGAGGGTAACTCCCTCCCGCCTTCCAAAAGTTCAGAACCGTTTCCGTCTTCCCATTCTTGGGGATTATGTTGAAAGGGGGTGTCGGGTATCCCAACCATATTAAATATGTGGCATTTTATACTACCTGATTATTTAAAGAATGTTGGTTTGTTTTATTGCAATACACAGACTCTATTTGAAAGGGTGTACAAATTATAACTTGTGGACCAATTACACTTCCAATCACTTGGGGGAAATTTGTTATAGTATTTTATTAGAATTGTGTAGCTTCCAGCTCAGCAGGGGTACTTGGAAATGCAATGTGTGAATTTAATCTAGAAAACATTATGCCAAGAATGTATTTTTAAACCTTGCATAAGACACTCTGTGATATCCATCCTGCAACTGCTACAGTTAATCGGTAGCTATCAGAAGCTAAAAGGTGTAAGTTACTTAAAACTTGAATTTGTCTGTAGGAATAGCACCACTTTTCTGTGTAGGCCTGCTTAATACCGAGGTCAAATCATTAATTAAAGTTAGAATGACTTCTTTGGTAAACCTATACCTATCATAAACCCTCTCATCTCTTTGTTCTCATAGTCACTATCTGTCTAAAAATCCTTTCTCTACACTTCCTCCACCTCTGGCGAGGTCCAAGAATACACATCCTCCTCATTAAAGCATAGAATACAGCCATTGTGAAGGATAGCAATGTATTTTGGGTCCCCTTTTATACTTTGCACCTGCTTTCCACCTCTTTCCATTCAATGGTATTTTGCACATGCAAAATCCTGTATTTTTTTACTATTTTGAAAAACCAAAAGGGATGATGGACGGAGTGTTAAACATTGCAGGCACTCACCCCCAGTCAACTGATCTGAGTTTAATCCATCATCAATCTTTAGCTCACTCCGCCACCCCAGTTCAGACATGGCCAGATGCAAATCAGTCTGACCCTGTGCCTCATGGGAGAAGTGCAGCCAGAACTGCCAAGCCGTGTCTTTCCTGGACTGGAAACAAGCATTCAGGGACTGTTTTCTGGCTAATCATCCGTCGTCATCCAGTTTACCTTGAATCCAGTGGTAAAGTGAGCAAGCGACCCACGCCTGAACATACCCTGCCAACTTAGGGCGAACAAAGCAAAACCAAAGGGGATGATGGACAGAGTGTTGAACGTTGCAAGCACTCACCCCCAGTCAACTGATCTGGGTTCAATCCATCATCATTCTTTAGCTCACTCCGCCACCCCAGTTCAGACATGGCCATATGTAAATCAGTCTGACCCTGCGCCTCATGGGAACAGTCCAGCCCGAACTGCCAAGCCCTGTCTTCCCTGGACCGGAAACAAGCATCCTGGGACCGGTTTCTGGCTAATCAGCCATCATCAGCTAGGCTAGCTTGAATCCAGTGGGAAAGTGAGCAAGGGACCCACGTCTGGGTATACCCTGCCAACTTAGGGCAAACAAAGCAAAACCAAAGGGAATGCTTTGATATTTTAATGATATGTCATCCAAAGATTTTTTCTGTACATAGATACTTGGATTGTACGAGACAAAGATTTTTTCTGTTTAGTCATTCTGTTCACACAATGTTGTGAAACAATACATCAAAAAGTATATGTATTGCATTAAGTTACATGATTTATTGTCAAATAATAATTTCTTGGTAAAAAGAACATGCACATTTGTTTTTATTGTATAAATTGTAAAACTGTTGTAAAAAGGTCAAAGATATAGAACAATTGTTCTGCAGGAACAGTGCTCACTGAATCCTGAATCTTATCCTGTTAGACTATCAATCCCTGTTCGGAAACACAGGAACATAAAGGTCTCCAGGAAGACTCAAGTGGCGCGTGCTGGGACCGTGTTATGGCAGCTCAAGACTTCCGAAGGGGTGCCTAAGGTGATCATAGGCACCCGGAACCAATCAAGCCTCTGACGGGCACGGTGCGTGTCTTGGTGCAGCTACAGGTGTTGGAGTGCCCGTGGATTGTGGGCATCATTCAAGAGAGCCGAGATTCGAGACGCGTAGATGGTGCATGTCGCAGTGCAGTCTAGGCACTAGTGGAGAGTGCCGGGACATCGTGGGCAATGAGAAGGAGTGAGTCTCCGACACGGGGATAGCCGTGTGGTGGTGAGGTGAGACTCAGACGTGCAGTGTGCGTGTCGTGGTGCAATCTGGGTGTTAGTGGAGAGCCCCGGAAGGCAGGATGCATCAGGAGACGGAGTGAGTCTCGAACACGACGGGGGTATGTGTCGAAGGTGCAACCGAAGGTGCTGGTGAGGAGTACCGGGGAGCGGTGGGCACCAGGGAGCAAAGAAATCCTAGCAGTACTGGAGAGGAGGGCCAGGTGATCGTGCCCTCAAAGGCAACGTGAAGGAGCAGCAGTGTCGGATGGAAGGCTTTGTGGAAGGAGTTGTGCTGAATGTTGGCGGTCCGGACCGGCAGCCCCGCTGGAGCTGAACTACCGGTCCGAGCATGCCTTGCCCATTGTGACAAGGTACTGGAGTGAGGCCAAGCTGCAGCAGCAGGAGAGGAAAGTGGGGTCGCGTCCCCCCAGGTAAAGTGGATCATCACCTGGGGTGGGGTGCTGGCCCAGAGGGACACTCTCTTGGCCTCTTGCAACTGGCAGCTGTTTGCTCCTGTTGCTCCGGCCCAGAATCAGTCTGTGTTGGTCCCGAATGGGGCAGTACACGGGACAGGGCCAGGAGTGGACCTTGGGTGTCATTGTTGATCTGTATTGGGGAAAACCAGTTGCACACTTCTAAAAACAGTCATATAACACTTTGTATATTTGCTGCTAACTAACTATCAAACTATTGAACAACGTCTGACACTAGAGGTGCTTAACAAACTCAGGGGGTTAGTGTGCTACGCACAATGTTATGTTTCTCTTGCAGGATACAGCATCATGGCGTAGCGCACTGCATTGATTGTTTACTGCACTGTACTGAATTGCACTGTGATGCATTACCTTATTCCTTCCTTGCACAGGGCATGCTGGTGGTGATACGCATTGTTTTCCTATCGCACTGTACGTAATTGCAGCGTGACGCATTGCTGTATTCCTTCTTTGCACAGAACATGTGTGTAGAGACCCGAGTTGCATTATGTTGCGTGAACTCAGTAGAGGATCTTGACGCTACGCATTGCATTGTTTCACTGTGGCACTGTACAGAAACCCATCGTTAAGTAGGGTAGTATTACTTGTATTTTGCAACGTGTGTGAATCTAGTGATACAACGTACCTAACCTGTTGAGAACGGTTAAAAGTCAGCGTAACTGTTGGTTAGAAGCGGTGGTTGGGAATTAGAACCGCCCAACCCACCGGAAACAATATTAGCCATTGTATATGAGGGAAAGTTGTATTGTGTGGTCATTTCGTATATCTTTTTATGTAAAGCATACTTCTTTTATACAAACTTGTGTGGAGTCCATTTGTGGTAACATCATTGGGGTTGCTTTGGGCGTGGTTGCACATACTGAACACTCGTGCCTTGGGGATAAGCCCGGCTGCTCGTGTCAAGATAATAAGGGGGTGAGCAGGGCTGTCTCGAACAGTGTCCTATTTTGCCTAACGTGGGAGCTGGGGCGGTCCGGGTCACGCACTTGACAACAATGGTGTGTGAGGGAACTCCGGCTTCTAACAGTTATCAACAGCAAACTTAACATGATCGCCCAAGTTAACATCATCACTGCCTTATGCTTCCATACCCTGAAGATGTTGTGGAAGATTTTTAAATTTAACCCAATCAGCAATGGGGAAACGGTCACATACACCCTCATCACAACCAAGCTAGACAACGGGAATACCCTACATGCCAGGATCAACGAAAAACTCACACTAAGGCTCCAGACCAGTTGGAACTAATCAGCCATATTCACTATCAACTACCCATGCCACATTCACATCACACCACACCTGGAAGAGCTCCACAGGCTCACCATATACAAACAAGCACAATTCAAACTCCTCCCCCACACTTTCAAGGTACTACATAACACTGGCCTGGCATACCTAAAAAATGCTTTCACAAATCTTCCAGACACATTTGCTCATCTGGGCTCCAACTTAAACACATCCCACACATACAGAAAACAGTCCAGATCCAGTGGTTGAGCCTTCTCCTCCATCACTCCTAAAACATAGAACAACCTGCTGCTAGACACTAGAGCTTCCTTCTCACTTCTTGTTTTCAGGAAGAAGTCAAAGACCTGGCTTTTCCAGAAGTCCCACTAGACCATAGGTTTGGCAAGACTCACATCTGCTCAACACCAGGATATCCTGCCAAGTGAGAGTGAGCTTTAGAAATCTGCATAACATACCATAAATCCTTATCTCCCTCTGTGCATTTGCCTGTTCCATAATTTGCCCCTCGATATGCTGGTCACAATATTGTGACCTTTTGATATTTTGTACGCAATATTCCCTACCGCAATCTCTCCGAAAATGGATCCACTTTAACTTTTTAAACCGACACTCATGAGACCAGCCACAATATTTTGGATCAACTGAAGGCAATTCAAAGTTTTGTCAGGGGCAGCTAGATAAATGGCATTGCAGTTGTCCAACCAATATAGGACTAACTTACTATCAACAAACAGTGGCGTAGCAAGGTCAGGTGGTACCCGGTGCAGAAAATTTCTTGTCACACCCCGTGCAGAAAATGTCTTGTCACCCCCCCCCCCCCCCGCCCACACACATTGAACTTGTTAAAGAAAGTAGGAAAAATAAGATACTTATAGTTGCAAGTGTAATTTTTTTATTTTAAAAACACATATTTTTGCCACTTTGTCACCCCCCTCAGTGAGGAGACCAGGGGCGGCTTGCGCCCACCACACCCACCTTCCTACGCCGCTATCAACAAATAGTAGTATGTGGCACAAACCTTTAAATATGAGAAAACAAGAACTTGCTACTATGGCTACCTGAAAACCGAGAGGCAAATTAAAGTCAGTAATAATGTACAGGTTGCACACTTCTTGGGAGGGAAAAGGGCAGGGCGCCATACTACCAAGCAAAGCTAGCATCTCGGGTGCAATACTCCTCCAGCTGAAATTGTTAACCCAGTTTTAATTGGTTTAGACTTCATAAGATTGAGCAGCTTGAGTTGCATTTCAATACGTCCACGTTATTAGAACCCACGCATATGACGCAGTCCAGAAAGTGGCATGAAAACTTGAAAAATAGTGGCATATAAAAGAGCTCCCTCAAGCGTAGTTTAAAGAGCTTGGCAAAGGCAAGCTGTGTACATATAATCTACAATGGAGGTCACAGCTTCAGGAATAAATGCACTGCCAACAATAGTTATTTCGGTGCCAAGAGCCTTTCTTTGGCAGATTCAACAGCCTTCAGCTGCAACAATTTTACAATAAATTAAAAATCTACGTTTTAATTTTACACATTTCTGATAATGCAGTCCCGACCAGCAACTTTTGCACAAACTTCACAAAAATAAAATGGGTTTAGGATTACATATTTCTGCAGCCACTAAAATTGTAAAACAATAGATTGACTCATATCATTGTACAAAGGCCTCGAAAACTAAGTATCTTTCCTTAATGTATCAATGAAAGATCTGTAACTCATGATATGACAAGTTGTTTCTTCTCAATAACTGAATTAGCAACAATGACTATTGACTGTGGTTTCTGCTTGCCAGACACCTTGAAATTGCTAAATTAGAGTGCAAAGAAAGCAAAATTGCAAAATGCCTTTCTAGCTCTCTGCAAGGGACAGTATTTTTCAGTATATATGCATACAGTGGACTTGCTCTCTTGGGTCTGCGACTTGCTCAAAAGTGGATGGCTTTGCTGTCTCATGCTCCTGATTCAGTGGCTTTCCTTGTGTATGCCCCCACAGGAGCTGTTCGGTCTTACATTGTTGTAGTGGGATGAGTTTATCCTTCCACTGCTTATATAAGTGGACTTGTTTTCATTTAGTTTTCATCACTGCATGGATGTGCGTGTGTTTTCTTGCTCAATCCCCCATGTGCTGCTTCCCCATCACATTCCTCCCACAAAACTCACACTTTGCATCCTCTGCAGTCGCTCTCTCATTGCCTCTGAATCTTTAAAAAAAAAGATTTTTGAAAGGCTTGGGACCTGAAATCTACTGCTGACGCACTAATTTCTTAGAATCTACTTTCAAGCTAATTTTTTCAGTTTTTTAATTTACCACTTCAAGATGCATATTAGATTGTGCGTGGTGGGCATTTTGGAATGGATTGCCTTTACCTGGAAACCCATTTCAAAAGTGCTAGGCATGTGTGTGCATTTAAAGCCACACTCTGTTAGCTTGCCAATGCTTGTTTATAAGAGATACTTTGTTGAAATGTAAGCAGGGGTTGCCTTGTTATATTAAAGTCAATGATGTATACGATGTCTTTTCTCTGCTTGCGTTCTTTGTGATCATTGAAGTGAGAGGTGTCCTTAATTGGTTTGTTTAAAACCCTTTTCTGTCTTCAAGTTGCACATTTTATCCCAGGTGCCAAGCTGATAATAAATAATCTCTGCTGAACATATGCATTAGATTGGACCTCAACGCTAATTTTACTATTATTTTTTGTTTCATCTCAAATGAACACCTTTAGAGGACCTGGATCAGCATAGTGGCCCAACCTCATATGAATTAGTAATTAAAAAAATAATAAGATAAATATTCAACCATTCATTATTGGTTTATTTCAGAAAATCAAGTTTTCCTTAAAAATATAATCCATATAATATTAATCACACAATCTAATTTCATATAGCATTAAAAAATATTAACAGCATTAATTACAATGCAATGCAGATTACAAAAACTTGTAGTAACTATATTTCATTATATTGTATTTAAAAATCAATATATCAAATTAGTTTATAAAAACAATTATAAATTGTAGTGTAGTTCCTAGTTTCCCACTAGGCCCTGCGCATTGGAATAACATAAACAGTAGTATCGACGTAGAAGTGCGGATCTTCCAGGCCTCTACTGACTATGCTAAACTTAATTGGGTTTGTTACCAACTAGCTCAGAGGTCACTGGAAACTTTCTTGACTGAAATAGGAAGTGATCAGCTTCCCTGGCACAGACAAGAAGGGATTCAGTTTTCCAACAACCGTGCAACATGACAACTTTGCTCCTCAGATCAAGAGTCAATCTCTAGGGTCGTGTGAAACAATAGACAGGTATTTTACTCAGTCAGGTTAGTGCAGATTACTTTCACAATATGTAGAGAATAGAGAGACGGGCGTTTGTCAATAAAGGGTTAACATTTATTGAACAGTCTTTCTTCTCGTACAAGAGAAATGAATTGCCACAATTGCAAGACTTGTTATTATAAAAAGTACGTACAGTAAGATAAGTATTGCGAAATAATACTGTAAAAGCATTGATATGGTTTCTTAGCCATACAATGGTTTAAAAGTAATAACATATATAGTCATATATACATTAGGCTAAAATACTCAACTGGTGCTTCTAACTACGCCTACCCCAGTGTACCTGACCTAAGCCTAATACTTGGGAGGGGAGTAAGTAAGTAGCTTTAAGTTAAGTTGGTTTTGCCAAGGTTTGCTTCAAGAATTCTCACTAAGGGTTTAGTCAACACCATACCTCTGAATAGAATGATGGAGGTCTGGTATCTCCTTCAGGGAAACTCGGTATCCCAGTCACCCGCAAGGGTAGACCAGAAACGCTGGAGCTGGATTTCTCTGCAGGAGAAAGACAGTGTCTCTCTTCAGCGCGTCGAGGAGGAGAAGTAGGGGGGACAGCGTCCGCGGGCAGCTTGCATCTGCTGGGCTCTTCGCAAGGGACGGCTGTTCAGCTCCTAGTTTCACCACACCATCGTTCGCCAGTTAGCAGCGATAGCAGTAGCGATAGCAGCTATGATATCTTCAGAATGACAGCAGCTTCAGGCGATGGGCAACAGGGTGTTAGCTTCAGCGAACCACAGCTAACAACGTCAGCAGCAACACAGCATTTGCTTAAGGCAACGTTGGTAATATTTATACCTGAAAGGTGCCATGTTTGACGTAAGTTTGCTGGACATAAGACGTCAATTAAAGATGTCACTAGGAAGGGATCGCTATCAGTTGCTCATTAGAGTTCTATTACTAATCAAAACACAGCAAGCGGGGATTTCCAGGTTTGCTGAGTTTTTATCTTGTTGAAGAACTCGGAGTGTTAATCTAGGAATCTCAGATAGTGACTTCTGCTCTGTCATTGCACTAATTGGTTGCAAAGGAAGTGGCAGAGAAAACTATTCTGGAATGTGGCTCTGTTCGTGTGAGGCCAGAGATGAGTTTCTGAATATCGCACTTGAACGGTTATGCCAATATAGGGAATAAATGGATTTATAGCCGAATAGGGGCATAAGGTCACAGTATCGATCAGGATCCTAGATAAGCACGCAACACCCACTCCACGGGTTCATGTCCATCAAATTACTAAAACTAGAGCAATAAGATGCATGTGTAACATTGCCCACCCCAAAATACATAAATGCACTTGGGAAATAGGCGTATATTGTAATACGTGAAAAATATAGGTACTGTACGTCTTTGAACCATAGAAATCATTCAAAAATTATTGCATATGAAATCAATGAACGATTATGCAAAAAGAATTACACATGAAATATCTCTGAAACAGAAGAAGGGCGAGATAAATCATCACATATAAATGCATTGCAATAAATGTGCTAGAGGCTGGTGTAAGGTTGTTATGTCTCTAGATGTGTTTAGAAATAGAAGTTGAAGCTTCTGTTCTCTAAGAATAGTTTTTACTTTAAGCAAAGAATTGTTCGTGCCAAAAAAGGGTCAATATTAAAAAGTGTTCAATTCAAAAGAATTAATGCTTGAACGGGGAAATAGAGTTCCAACGCTTTTAGCAGTTTTTGTTGTTCAAAACTGAAGGCCGAATTCAGAGTTCATGGGAACGCTGTGTGTCGGAAAGCTTCTCCAAAGTTATTATTTCTGTTCGGGTGAGAACATCATATCAGACAGGCTCTCAAAGAATTGGTCTACAAAATCAGGTGACAGTTCAACCAAATTCGATAGTGCTGTAACTTGGCAGGTGTGAGAATGATTGCTGTCATCATAGTCGGGATCAGCAATGCTCACAGAAGGTCGTACCTGGGTGATGTTGCTTTTGTCACTCGCTCCACTGTTACCACCTAGTCGTAGCACAGAAGTCTCAACGAATGCCGTCATCAGGATTGGTAGCCGCTGGGGACAACACAATGCGTGAGCCGTTATCGGACTTAGCAAAGTATTGACGTCCATTGGTACTGCTGATGGAAGTGAAAGACAGATGTCCAACATGCACTCATCTCCGCATAGCATACATCGAAGTACCGGTAAGATACAGTTCTGCCATATAGGTCTGAATGAAAGGAACCAGGTCATGTTTAGATCTCTCAGCCTGGCCAATCCAAGGACGTTAGTTATCCTGTCCCGGTAGCGCATTGCTAGGATTGTCTCTTCCATTCCCATGGGAGCTATGTCTGAGCTTTGGCTTGCCATAACGAAGCAGGATGGTCAAAAATAAAATCCCTGCTACAAGTCCCAAAAATAAGGGTATGCCGCCAAAAACAGAGTGGACAAAATTAGGAACGATTCCCAAAATTGCTTGAAAAGGTGTTAGCTGTCCCGTAAAAATTGTCTTAAATATGCCTGGGATGCCTGTGGCACTAGACATGTTAAGGAGTTGGCTAAGCATTTCTATGAAATGCACGGGGCAATTTGTTGATAAAAGTTCATGAACCTCCGTAGCTGTCCTTGCAACTAGGAGATCATACGTCTCTTTTGATGACGTTATGGGCACTGTTGTCTGTAAAAGCACAGACTTCATTTTGCTTAAAGTATCAATTCGTATAGAATAGAGATTCAGACGAGGTCAGATGGCAGTCTCTGTGTCTACAGGCCCGCTTGGAAACAATGCCTGCATACAGCATTTGACCATGGATGTTACTCTTACTAGATAACTTTTCCCTGGCACAAGGCTACAACATCTGTGATCCGTTCTAAGAATGTAACTCCCGTTTGCAAGTTGCATAAAGAAGGGCTCTATCTGAGTTGCAGGTGTGACAAGCTGGTGGCATGAAAGGTTGTTAGAATTTCCATCACAAGCTCCGTGTAAATTAATACCCTGGCACAAAAGTATACCGCTTAGTGAATGTTTACAATTTTCACCACTAAGAAATACATTTTTGTCGCTGTCACTGTAGCATGAATGTGTGTATGGTAATTTCCATTCTGATTTTACATATCCTTTACCCAATCGTTCATACTGGCCAGTAGGTATGTATTCAAGGCACTTTTTAAATCGGAAAGTTGTTATCGGAATTGTGATAATTCCGTGTATTATCCATTCAATGACAGGACTCTCTGACATTGTCAATGGTAATCTCTCAAGTTTTTCGATGCTCAGGATTGTATAGTCTGCTCCTTTCTGTGCCAAACTGATTTGTTTATCAGTAAGGTTAAAAATGGAAAATAATGACGTTGTGTTTATTAACCCCTTCCCTGCTGGCCCGATTCCGCCCCCGTGCGGTAAACAAACGAACAGGGGCGGGTCATGACGAACCCCAGCCGTCATCAGCACACGAGCACCGTAGTGCATGGCGGCTGGGGTTCGTCACCAGCATGGAAGGGGTTAAACGCCAAGGCACATAGCCTGAACGAAGATTTTGCAGCGTCCAGCCTAATTGTACAATAGAACGTAATTGAGATTGGCCATGCTGTAATATTAGCAAGTCTCTGTCTATTATGTCAAAGGCAGAAGATACAATATTGTCCAACGAATATATTCTGGAGGACAGAGTCATTAACCCATTGCCCACTACAGAAAGTGATTTTTCCAAATTAATACGATCAAGTTCTCGTATTTTTTCTGCTGTTTCAATTTGTGTGACTTTCCAAGCCTCGTTGTACGCAGCATAGATACTGGTCGCTATGAAACGCTTTTGACGCTGTTTGCGTGGTCCAAGAATGAAATCGCGCAAATCAGCACCATCTTTTAGTAAAGACAAGTGTTGCTTAATTTCAGCCAGTGTGGATGTTCCTAGCCATTCGAGGCAGAGTTTCCCTACACTGTATGTTGTTACTATCCCCGGATGTTGTCTCTGGGAGTATCTAGGGTCTTGTCTGGTCATTTTTAACCCCTGTGTTTTATTCAGGAATCTATCTTGACAGTTGTTTGTGTCAGTAGGCCAGATTAACCACTTTTTCCAATCAGGATGTGTTCTGTTAAAATGTAAAATTTTAGATACAGATATTGAGATAGACGTAGTTGTATTTTCAGGTATTGGCTTTGGAATAGACGGTTTGTTAAGGTCTTTGATCTTAGCTAGGCCAAGACAGGATGTTTGGTGAATTGTGTCATTTAAAAACATCATTTGTTCTGGTATCATGCAGGTTCTAAATAGTGCTTCAAGGCCTTGTACCTGCCAATCTTTTGTACCCCAAATTGTTTTCGTTTCAATGTTATTTTTCCAATAATCAAAACCAAATGTCATCATTTTTTCATAAAATGCTTCTGAATATATCAATTTAGAATTTGTCAGCATTGTTTTCATTCCTGTTTTATCTAACAGTTTGTAATAAAACGTTTCTGCATCACTAGTGTTAAACCCTGAGAAGTACTTGAATTTCTCAAAAAATGCTTTAGAACTGCTTTTAGGTGGTGTGGCACAATGTTCCCATTGATTATACATAAAAACATTTCTAGGCTGTGCAGATTTATGCAAGTAATGATCGCCATAATGTGTGTAGCAGAATAATTGCTCATAACTAGATGAACCTTGTAAATAATCATGTTCTGTGAATCTAGCTGACATTACTAAATCAGACATCATGTCATTAATACTGTTAAAGTCCCAATCATCAGAGAATGTACTAGGTTTTACAAAGTCACTTAAGGAAACCTTCAGTTGATGAGGATACTTCAGGATTTTGACCGGACCATAGATCTCATAGTCAGTTTTCTCCCATACTACCCCACCAGGTATTGGAATTGCTGTGACATTTACTGTTGACAGTTCTGTTTTCTTCACGTGGGATGATCTGTGTGGTTTCAGGACTAGGTTGATGTTCTGACTTGCTGTGTCCATTCAATTGTAATAAACTTTCCTAAAATTAAAACTAAAATTAGGCATAGTAGGAGTATGAATACCCCTGAAATAATCCAATGCTCAATCAACGGTGAATCCAGATATAATTCTTTGATTTGTTGAAGGAGTCCTGTTGTATTTTCTTTAGAATACTTTTTTGTTTCTGGCATCACTTCGGGGTCGTTTTGATCTTCAGAGAAGTTGTCGAAGTTGATGAAATAACCAGAGGCAGTTCTGTCAATTGTTGGGATTGTTCTTTCAATCTGTCTTTCGGTAGCATTTTCTGATGCCACATTATTGTAGACTGGTGTTGTTTCTTGACGAACTGTTTCAATCTGTGTCTCAAGAGGCACGAGTTCCATGGCATTATTGCATAGTCCTTCTCTGTGCACTGCAGGCTGATCGAATGTGATTAGTCTTTCAGTTTGAACCTCTTGGATTGTTGCAAGTTTGGGTATTCTGTTGTTTCTTGGGAGTCCACTGGGCCTACTGTTGATTATAGGCCACATGCTTGTGATTTTACCAGGTCGATAGACACGACTCTGTTCTCCTTTTTACCAGCAAGGGGCGGTAGTACTACTGATCTTGTTCCGGTGACTGCCAAGACAGGTACTGCTTTTCTGTAAGAAGGCCCAAATTCCTTCTTCACCGCGATTTTTTCTCTGACTAGATCCCCAATCTTTGGAATCCAGACAGGCCTTGCTGGGGCTGTTGCTTGTGGTGCCTCGTCAGTGGTAGATGGCTGTTGTTTTAACTTTATGTTGCTTAAGGATTTTCTTGTTTCATTCAGTTCCTGTAAAACAGCCAAACGATCTTTGATGTCAAAGTCTGTTGTTTTTTCTTGTACCACTGATATCTGACTATCGAGGTCCTGAATGTTCATTCTAATTCCGAACAATAGTTCGTATGGGCTGAAACCTTTTAGAGAATTTCTTGGCAAGTTATTAAGACTGGTCTGGACACTTATTAGATGTTTGACCCACCCAGCGCCTGAACCTAATACCTTCGCTGTTATAGATCGCTTTATGTCCCGGTTTTTTCTTTCTACCACACTATTCCCTTCGGGGTGCGACGGACAAGAATACCGCAACCCAATTCCCATGCTGGCCATGGCCTCCTTATAAGCTCGAGAGCTAAAAGCAGGGCCCTGGTCAGAATGGAACGTGGTAATTGCGTATGTGCCGATATAGACTCGCAGATCTCTCTTATAACAGTTCTAGCGTCAGCCGAGCGCTGGAGGCTACATTATTTAAGTGTTTTTTAGTCTTAACTGATTAATAGGACGCTGAATGGCTTGCGGACATCATTACCCTTTCTATAAATGGTAACTGTGCAACAGGCAGGACCGGTTCATTCCTGCGATCTCTGTCACAGTCCAGACAGTTCTTTACATATATCTGATGTTGCACGCTCATCCCCGGCCACCAGTATACTGATTGCAATTCAGTCAGAGATTCCCTCATCTGAATGTGCCTTGGACCTTCACCCATGTGTGCGTCTGCTATTAAAAATATTCTCCTGTTCGTGTTTGGAATTACCCTATCCCCCACTCCAGGGATTCGAGCAAAAGGAACGGAGTTTGCATCGATTACGTATGCATAATTGAGTGGATAGTTCACGGGCAGTGCTGCACAGTCGCCTTTTACGGTTGTTTTTACTGCCAGCATGGTTTCCCCGTCTATGTATTTTTCTGTACGCTTTTTTGTGGCTACGAAAGCCGGTTTAGTTGCTTCCGCTGTGGCTGTATTAGCCAATTAATTCCCTGCAACGTGAACGCCATCACGTTGAAGGCTCTGTGCGTGAATCAAGTGAGTCTTTTGTAGTTCTTTCTGTAAAAGAGCTACCTGTTTCCAGAGCAATTTATGCTTTATTGTGGCACCTGTGTCATCTTTGTAATCGTTTTCAATCCACCTCTGCAATTTATTGTTGTAAGAGTTGACGCAAAAATGAGAATCGCACACGATAAGTGTCGGGAATTCACGTTCTGCATTTTCGAGCGCCATCTTTAAACATCTAATTTCAGCTCTTCGAGCCGAACAGTTTCTCAATGATTCAGTTTTTGTTCCTTTCGGTCTGAATTTACCGCACAGCCAACGACCTTTATCAATCGCACAGGCTGCATCGTAGGATTTGCCCTCTACGTTGAAATGCTGTACAAATCTATCTGTATAGATTATACAGGCGTATTGTGGGAGAGGCAGAAGTTCGATTGGCAGAGGATATTCTTCTTCATATTCTAAATCATTCAGTTCTTCGAATTGCGGAGCGAAATAGTATCTCACATCTTCCGCTCCTAGAGAATCTACACACTGTATCCATTTCGGATCCAGTGACACTGTAGGCAGGTTTATTGGGCTGAATAGCGCCTCGAAGGCGGATTCCGCTGTGAGGATATTAATCCTTTTACCATGTGCTAGTTCTCGTTCATTTGCTAATGCGATTTGCACTGCTTTCACAGTTCTTTCTGTGAGACTGAATGCTTTTTCTGCTTGTGTGTACAAGTGAGGTTTAATTGAAATAGGTACCTTTTCTCCCTCATTAGAGGTTAGGTACGTGAATCCGCATCTTCCTGGGATGACTCGGATTACAAGATCGCGTGTGTTGTCACGTGTATCTAATTTTGTTTTAGCTAACATGTCTGTTTGCAGTGATCTCAAAATTTCTGTGTGTTTTTGAGTCCAATTGATTTGTTTAAAATCAGGTTTAATTAGTTCGTAGAGAGGTTTAACCCTCTCTGCGTAATTTAGAATGTAAGTTCTTCCGAAATTCAGAAAACCTAGTATGGATTGTAAATTCTTCAGCGTTTTTGGAGCTTGGAGTACAGCGCACTTCTCTAAGAAGTTGTCCGCTAGGCTTTTTCCTTCACTTGATAATTCGTACCCTAAGAATAGTACTGTCAGATGGGCAATTCGAGACTTTTTAAAGTTGAATTTGTAACCCTCTGCTGCGAAACCAAGTATAATGGTGTTCACTCTTTTCAAGTGAGTATCCAAGTCGTCGTCTGTGAGATAGATATCATCTACGTAAGATAATGCCTCATCATCATATATTTGTAGTAACTCTGTTACCCTAGCTGAGAATAGTCCTGGGCTGTTCTTGAACCCCTGTGGGAGTCGACAGAATTTTTCCTGCGACCCAAATGCTGAGAAAGCGGTCAAATATCTGCTTTCTGGTGCAATGTTTTGACAAAAGAAACCATTAGATATGTCTAATGTTGTTTTATATTTTTTCCTAACTATGTTATTCATTAGGGCTGCACTATGCAAGTTTTGTACTGCAAATGTTTTGCAACATGCATTAAGGTGTCTGTAGTCCAAAACTAGACGATATGAATTGTCTGGCTTGGAGACAGGAAACAAAGGATTGTTCATTTGAGAGGTGCATGTTTCAATCACCCCCTGGTATTCAAGTTGATCTAAGATCTCCCTGACTTGTTTTTTAGCTTCTTGTTTAATGGGATACTGCCGTTGGGCAGTTGGTTCACTTTTTAATTGGATTTTGTGAGGAGGAGAGTCCTCATCCCATCCTACATGATTTTTATATAATGCCGGTGCCTGGGCTACTGCCCATTTCCTTGCATAAGTATATTTTTTGTGAATCGGAATGTGATTCGAAAAGGCAGGCATAATCACTTTTTCGCCACGAGGGCACTCCCTGACAAACTCTGGGGGCCAATCTTTTTCAGCTAACAGAATATCATAGCCTTTTGAGAGTTTTTCCCAAAATAGACCTCTTATTTTCCTAGTCTTATCACCCTCTATACGCAATGTTATTTCGTATATTTTATGGGGCTCGCTAAGTCTGGTGTCGGCAGTTTCAACCTGAATATATTAATTTGTGTCCACTGTCTCCAGATGACTCATCAAGATCTTGCGCGCTATACTGATTTCTGCTGCACTGTCTAACATTGTCAATGCCCACTCCCCGTTTTTCAACTGTGTCCTCAGTTTTCTCGGCATGTTCGATTACTCTAATACTGGCTACCTTCTTTTTTGGAAATTGAGATTTTTTACTCTGAGCAGGTTCCTTGTCTTTGGACTTGGTGTGCTCTCCTGGGTCTGACCGTCCTCTTCTTTCCGATTTCTGCGAAAAAGATCGAGAGGGACGTGTATCAATGCTTTGATATCTATCAGGTTTTTTCAGATTATCCCTATTTCTAAGGTTATATCTTTTCTCAGAGGGCTCCCTCTGGGGAGACTGGTGTTCTCGAGTCAGAGTTCTTTCCCTCCGTCGAGGAGACCTTCCTCTGGACTGGAAAACTTTTTCCTCGGGAGTGGATTGTTTATTTCCATCCCAGCTCTTTTTAGGAGTGTTTGAATTATTTTTAATAAGTAATTTTTCAGGATTTTCGAGCAGTTGGGGCTTTACTGGTTTTCCACCCAAGCTGTCTCTACCTAATTCTTCATAGCATTTCTCTATGATTTTGGCAAGCTCAACCGGCTGATCTTTTATATCTGTTTCCTTCAACTTCTGGCGAATCTCCACAGATGCTGCTTCTCCTTTTATGTTGGCTAATAATATAGCCGAGACCTGCTTGAAGTCTTTCAGTAATTTCATACCAAGAGTTAAAGCGGGCTCTGGACCGTATTCATTTTGAATCTGTTTTAGCACATCCGGTATTACCGCCATAGACGGAACACCATGTGTTTTTGTGTAAATGGAAGCAAAGACTGTACCCCAAGTGTCACGGTCCTCCACGTGTGGTGCGATTCCCATAGGAAGGCAGATTGTCAAGATTCTGTGTTTCTCTATAGGGGTAGTATCAGGAAATACTGCCTCTATTTGAGTGAATTTCTGTGCTAACCAGAAAGGAATTTGTTCCCGTTTTACAGGTGTTTTACCAAGACATGACTGTATGTTCTGTGGTGTAATTTTATTAGTGTTCCCCTGATGAGGGGTTAGCTGTGGTACATTAACAGCTGGTTGGACTGTTGCATCCGGGTCTGTGTGTTCGGGACCCTGCTGAGTCGCATCTGCTGCGGCCCCAGTGGTTCCGTTTTCTCCTGGCATTGTATAAATGCAGGTTTTGCAGAGTAGGTCTCCAAGGAGACAAAGATTAGGTGCACAATATTTTGGAACACTGTATCCTTCAACGTTGAATAAACCAGAGTTTTACATAGGAATCTCTTCCTACTGAGTTCGGGCGGATTTTAACCTTTCACCCACTCCAGACGTCTATTGGAGTATTTACGGGAGAAAGGGGTCTGTGTGAAATATGCACGACTGAGTTACTCTAACGTCTTGCGTTAGTTTATCGCCTTACCAAACGTTTGGGCGCCATGTAGTGTAGTTCCTAGTTTCCCACTAGGCCCTGCGCATTGGAATAACATAAACAGTAGTATCGACGTAGAAGTGCGGATCTTCCAGGCCTCTACTGACTATGCTAAACTTAATTGGGTTTGTTACCAACTAGCTCAGAGGTCACTGGAAACTTTCTTGACTGAAATAGGAAGTGATCAGCTTCCCTGGCACAGACAAGAAGGGATTCAGTTTTCCAACAACCGTGCAACATGACAACTTTGCTCCTCAGATCAAGAGTCAATCTCTAGGGTCGTGTGAAACAATAGACAGTTATTTTACTCAGTCAGGTTAGTGCAGATTACTTTCACAATATGTAGAGAATAGAGAGACGGGCGTTTGTCAATAAAGGGTTAACATTTATTGAACAGTCTTTCTTCTCGTACAAGAGAAATGAATTGCCACAATTGCAAGACTTGTTATTATAAAAAGTACGTACAGTAAGATAAGTATTGCGAAATAATACTGTAAAAGCATTGATATGGTTTCTTAGCCATATAATGGTTTAAAAGTAATAAAACATATATACAGTCATATATACATTAGGCTAAAATACTCAACTGGTGCTTCTAACTACGCCTACCCCAGTGTACCTGACCTAAGCCTAATACTTGGGAGGGGAGTAAGTAAGTAGCTTTAAGTTAAGTTGGTTTTTCCAAGGTTTGCTTCAAGAATTCTCACTAAGGGTTTAGTCAACACCATACCTCTGAATAGAATGATGGAGGTCTGGTATCTCCTTCAGGGAAACTCGGTATCCCAGTCACCCGCAAGGATGGACCAGAAACGCTGGAGCTGGATTTCTCTGCAGGAGAAAGACAGCGTCTCTCTTCAGCGCGTCGAGGAGGAGAAGGAGGGGGGACAGCGTCCGCGGGCAGCTTGCATCTGCTGGGCTCTTCGCAGGGGACGGCTGTTCAGCTCCTAGTTTCACCACACCATCGTTCGCCAGTTAGCAGCGATAGCAGTAGCGATAGCAGCTATGATATCTTCAGCATGACAGCAGCTTCAGGCGATGGGCAACAGGGTGTTAGCTTCAGCGAACCACAGCTAACAACGTCAGCAGCAACACAGCATTTGCTTAAGGCAACGTTGGTAATATTTATACCTGAAAGGTGCCATGTTTGACGTAAGTTTTCTGGACATAAGACGTCAATTGAAGATGTCACTAGGAAGTGATCGCTATCAGTTGCTCATTAGAGTTCTATTACTAATCAAAACACAGCAAGCGGGGATTTCCAGGTTTGCTGAGTTTTTATCTTGTTGAAGAACTCGGAGTGTTAATCTAGGAATCTCAGATAGTGACTTCTGCTCTGTCATTGCACTAATTGGTTGCAAAGGAAGTGGCAGAGAAAACTATTCTGGAATGTGGCTCTGTTCGTGTGAGGCCAGAGATGAGTTTCTGAATATCGCACTTGAACGGTTATGCCAATATAGGGAATAAATGGATTTATAGCCGAATAGGGGCATAAGGTCACAGTATCGATCAGGATCCTAGATAAGCACGCAACAAAATATTCCAGTAAGTTTCCATAAAATAGAGAACTAAGCACCCTGAACACTGGCCAATAATTTTCTCACTATGACTTCTTATCAGCCAAACTGAAATAAAAAACAAGAGATGCATTGTACAACAAGTGCACTTGTGTCACTACTAAGTAATCTGAGTGCCTCCGTATATCTTCTTGAAGCGATCATTTGACACAGCCTAACTATCCACTTTTCCTCTGCATTGTGTAGGCCCTACAAAAGATTAATATATGAGTTACTGACTCTTTTTTTTATAGCAGACGGGACAAAGCACAGAGGCACCTCCAAGAGTAAACCATTTTTTGCAGAATACCGTTGAGTTCAAGGTGACATATCTGAAATGTATGATGACTTTTGTTTGCTAGAGGGGGGAACTGAATCCATAAAATCCTCAAATAATGGAAAAGATGCAGATCCAAGAATATTTTCAAACAAGCCCCCTGCTTGCACGATCCAAAAATCATCTCCATCTCGTAGTTCCAAAGGATCTCTTTGAAAACATGTCTAGGAATGGAGTTCAAGTCCTCAGGCTGATGCCATAATATTTCAAGACCTAGTTTTGATAGAAAAACTTTACAATACACAGCCAAGGAATCTTTAGACAGTCTGGAAGCTTTAAAACTAATTGGATGCCCACTATATATGAAACAGTCTCTTTACTAATCCATAATCAGTGCCAATATAACAGTGGTCTGCATCATATATGAGCCAAGTCTATAGCAAAAAGAACAAATGATGGACGGAATGCTGAACAGACACAGATCTGGGTTTACTCCATTGTTATTTGCTCTCCAGACTACCCCAATTGGTACCCAGCCATATGCAAATCATTCCTGACTCTGCTCTCCATGGGAACAGTCCAGCTTGAACTGCCAGGCGAGGTCCTCTCTGGACTGGAAACAAGCATGCTGCAACCAGAGAAGATCCCTTAATGACGACCTGCTCTCTCCTATACCTAGGTCAAAGAAGAGGGCATCAAGAGTCATATGGCTCACCCCCTGTTAATGCGAAAGGGACAAAACAAGCTACAAGAGGCCTCTTCCTGCAACTACCCAGCTGACCAGTGGCAACTAAGCCTGGGATGACCCTGCTGTTTAGACTCCGCCTGGTCTCATTGAGTCTCCAAGTGCCTCCCTTGAGTTCTTGAGGGGCTTTAGAAGTTTCCTGATTGGGGCTTTAAATACTAAAGTCAAAAGGTAAAATCTTTGACCAGCATGAGCCTGGTTAAGGTATCCGACCTGCACTCCATCGCAGTCAGCATCAAATTGCACCTAGGTTCTTGTCTGGTGTAACTGTTGACTATAACTGCAACTTTATGCTTGTTGGAGTTATTCCTACTTAACACTTTACAAATTTACATTTTTGGGTTTTCTGTCATTGTGTTTTTATTTTGTTAATTAAATTATACTCTATTTTTCATATACAATTTGGATTTTTATTGTTTTGCATTTCAACTTTAGTACTGTTTTTGTTCTGCATAAATACCTTTCACATTGCCTAAGTTAAGTCTGTATGCTCTGTGCCATAGCTACCAACGAGTTGACATCAAGTTAATTTAGTGACTTTAAGGGATCACCCTGACAAGGGTTGCTATTATTCTTTGTGATGGATAGCCACCGACCCGAAATAATAACCAAATTTTTCACAACCACTTTTAAGCAAGTAGTTACTTCTTCAACGGGATCTGCAAAGAAAAGCTTCTGCTATCTTCTCATTAAAAGATGTTATTCAAGCAGTAAGATCACAAAAGGGTTGGAAGGCCCAAGGTCTTGAATAATTCTGAGCAGATATTTATGAATTTAATACTAATACTTGGGGCTATATATAAGCTATCAGATGCTTTAGTTGGTGAAACCCTGATCCCTAAAATATACCTCAAAGTGTATATTTTGACTATCTTCAAATCGGAAACGAACTCGCGTAACTGTCCCAATAGCTATCATCCTACCTGTCTTATAAGTGGAATGGAGAAAATTAATGTGAAGCTTTTTCCAAATCGAAGGAGCAGCAGAGGTTAGCTAATGAAGTTTCACAATTTCAATGTAACTAAAAGGTTAATGGGTGGAATAGCTGGATGAATCTCAACCACTGGCAATTACTCAGGATGTATTCCAATCTATCATTTTTTTGTGCCATTATGCCATCCAAGACAGAACGCAATCATACGCAGAAAAATAATCCTGCTCTACTAGGAACAATGAAGCCTTGAACTGCTGATGCAGATCTCAAGTAACCCCACACTGGTTTTGACCTCGGTGCAATTAATTAGAGCAGTGATTTGCAGTGATAAGAACAACCCAGATTTAAATGAACCCAAGGAGGTACAACATGCATTATGGGAAATTAGGTAATTGAAGCAGCACAAATGCAGGGTTGAGGGGCATGCAGGGTAAATATGCACATCCTGGTTATATATAGTTACTGTAAAGTTTTTTCTCGTTCATTGAGTCCTAGACATGTATCAGACAGTCTGCTATTTCATTCTGGAGCCTTAACCAAGCTAGATTCTGAAATTGTGTCAAACAAACAGGGGCTGATTCTCAATTAGGGCTCCGAGGCTGCACCCGCCTGTTGGTCCTTCACATTCCTGTACAAATATAAAATAGATCAATTTATTTCGCGATACGATCATATCTTAAAACAAATCAATGTATTTAAGTCTGGGCTGTTTGTCCCAGGCTGCCTGTCCCACCTCGCTCTGGAAAAGGAGACAGAAGCCAGACAGTAATCAATTTTCTGAACTGTAAGGCATGACACAGGGCTTACTGTTCTGAAGCCCTTCATAATGAATTATTGTCATTGTAGGCTATGTCAGTATCCACTGTAATCCAGTGATGCTTTCAGAGTCATAGTCTCGGGCCTTGAATCTCTGTCCCTGTGTGAGAGCAGCCATCTGCCATTCACAGACATAGATTCCACCCTTTCCCATTCGTCACACGTAGGAGTGGATACAAGCATGTGTGTTTTGGTGCCTTGTTCTCAGTAATGGTAAGTGTTAGAATGGTAATCTTCTTTAATGCATATTGTGCTGAGACCCGTCGCCATGCTAATCTCCCCCACATGTTTTTATTATATGGGTGTTTATTGTTTATTGTCTAAAAGAAATGGGCAAGTGTTTTTTATATATTGTTTTGTTTTTAAAGTTGTAATTGTAATGATTTTTGTTTATCAAGCAATAAAGAATCAATCGGAATCCCCCCACTGTAACACCCCAGGCTCTGGCTGCATGTTGCTGGCCCTTTTAGAAGTGGTGCTGCTGCATTTGTTCCCCCACAAGATGGATCCAAAAGTTGAGCAGGCCAGGGTTCTTGTTCCCTTGTGAAGTTGATCCTAATCACATGCAAAGCAAGAGAAATGTGCTTATAGTAGATATATATCTCCTGTCTGACATTAAAAGGGACTCTATCCTCATGCTCTTAACAACATTAATGCCAAAAACATTGATTGATTTGCGAGCATTGAGTTTTAAACACATTAAGGCAATGCATGTCAGCAATTTAGTTCCTCCCTTATTTCAAGTTTTTTCTTAATCTTGTCTCCCTCAAGAGTTTGCGATTTAATAGTGTTGTGCTTCTTTCTGTAGTTTTTTCCATGCATTCTTTGAGCTATGCAGGTGTTTATGAGGGGCTTTGGTAAAGAGCTCTGACACTGAAGCCAAAGCAAAGTGCCTTTCAGAGGGTTGACCTCTCTGTAGAGCACACAGAACAATGATCATGTATTCCAGTTGTAATTGCAACTTTGTGAAAATGTGTGTGAAGGAGTGCACAGATGGCAAAATATTTACAGGGCAAAAGTAAATAAACTGCATAAATGTGAGTGAGTGCAGTGTATATTTGGAAGTGGTGAAGTGGTGAAGTGAGGGAGATGCAAGGAAGTGCATTTGGGACGAGTGAAAAGAGAGTGCTGAAGAGGAAAGTGAGGTGGCGGAAGATGTGCACATGGACGAGATGTGAAGAGAAAAAGGACATGTATATATCTAACATAAATTGCACATAACTGAAGGCCACAAATCCTCCCACAAGCCTAAATACTATTGAAATTTCCGAATTGAATCATTTTGAAGGTTAATTATTTATAACAAATTCTTGTTGTTATTCATTAATCTTAATCAGCTAACAACCATTGACAAAGCCAATCGTACTGACAGGTTGTAGGTGTTATATGTCTGGATGCAATTACATCTCAGAGAGAAAATAAAATACCAGTTGGGTAGCACACTATAGGAATCACAAAAATGCATTTCACGTGTTCCCTTTTAGAGAGTCAACACATTTTTTTCATCCCACTTAAAGACCTGTCTTCACAAATTTCTATATGACTGATTGCAGTCCGCAGCTGTGGGTCCTACCTGAAGCCTGATTAGAGCATTTTCTTCCAAAGTTGAAGCTGCATGGAGTGCAAGGCACTTGGCAAGCACACACTTTCAAATGCTGAAGTTGTTGTGTTGAATAATTTGCACATTATAGTAAATGTTGAACAAAGTAATGCATTAAGTTATAGGGCAGATTTTTATGTGTTTAATTATTCAAAACTATACCTTCCTACTGCTTTATAAGCCTTACTTTATCGCTAAATTAGTTTGCTTTAAAATGCACCCTTTGCCAATTTTTTTTCTCCATTTTTGTCTCTGGACGAGGATCTAGCCTGGCCCCCATGTATGTCCATTAAAAGTGCACGCGTCACTCACTACAAAAATGTGATACCAAACCTTTATGCCCACCACTTTCAAATGTCACCAGCTGCCACTGTATACGCACACTTCAAATGGACAACATTCAAGCAGGTCACTATGCAGACAAGCAGTAGCAGGACCAAGCTTGACTTGCAATAGGGAGGTTTTTGTCTCAAGTTGAACTGTGGGTGGAAAAACATAGACTGGAATGCTGCCTAGCATAATTACCAGTGACTGAGATTACTTCAAACATTACACTCATCACTTTTCTGGTTTCCTCAGTGTGACGCCCAAAGTCCCTCATATATGCCCAGACATGAGTCCCCTGCCAACTTTGCCATAGGAATGAAGCTGCACCTCACTGACAAAGTCCAATAGGCTGGAATCAGTATGAGATTCCTTATTTCTTATTCAGAAGGGTTCTGACCGGCAGCTCGAGTTGGGCCCTTACGATTGGAACAGGATTGCGCCAGATTTGCAGTTCTTGTCTAGAGTGTCACAGTGGGCAAAAAGCAATTGACTAAAATGCATCCCAGAGTAATTAATTGTATGTAATGTTAATTTAAACATTCAACTCATCACCTTTCTCTATCAATTCCAATTTGATTTCCGGCTAAGCTGAGTGCGGTGTTTTGCTTGAACCATCTGTTAACATTTTGTTATGAGAAAAGGGCCTTTATATGTAGCATTTGTAGACCTTAAGTACACATTTGACAGCAAGCCTCTGATTTCACTCTGGGCGGTGCTTCAAGAAATGGGAATCCCGTACTGCGTTCTCAAAGTTATTAATTTATTATACACCAGCAACTTTGTGCAGGATAGATGAGTTGGCTAAATAATATAAAGTTTTCAGTGGCATCAGGCAAGTTTGTTCTTGTAACTGCCTTGCTCTGTTTGTACATCAACAGTCTTCCTACTTTCCTCCCTATAGACCATGCACATGCCTCCAAACCTTGGGGTAAGCAGGTGACTGCTCTTCTGTTTGCAGGGGATGAGGTCTAACTATGTAGGACCCCAGTGGGTATAGAATGAAGATGAACAATAAACAAAAGCAACACTAATTATTTGACACAAAATTTTCGTAAGTCTTTCCATTTCAATTTAATTTTGCTTTAGAGAAGGTTATGGAATTTGATTACCTTGAGGTGAGAGAAAGGCTGTTAGTGGTTTGAATAACTGATTAAGAAAAAGAGAGATCACCATTTGCCTGAGTGGTTGTAGTCAAGAGATTTTCTTCACAGTTTAGTGGGAAATGCACTTCCATTACCCTATCCCTAAAATTATTACAACAATACCGATTGCAGTGGTATATAGAGACAAATGATCAGGACTTGTAAATATATGTGATTTAACAGGTTTTGAGAATGTATTCTTGAAGACATTTCTTCCCTTCTTATGTCCATTCAGACCCTTGATATCAGGATCATGGACATGATCGGCTACAATACAGTGTTGGGTTAAACATTTGCTATATGGCTCCAAATTGGGGTCTTCTTCCACCCATGGTCCTTACACAGTAGTCCTTGATGACGTTATTGGAAATTCTAGATCAAAGCATTTAGCTTGGTTGTCCTATGTTCTTCGATCATAGGTTATAATGCACTTTGGGCACAGCATAACCCGATCATTTGCAATATGGTGGTCTAATTAAGAAGAATTTTGATTGTGGCATTGATTCCAGAAATTCACCAAAAATGCAGACAAAACAACGGTAAACCAGGGGCGTGGCTTAGCGCCGATGGAGTGAGCAGCTCTCACCGCGAGCTCCCGTCGGCCAGCTGCCATCGCTGATCATCCTGAACCCCCACGTGGGGCACAATGCCCCATAGAGCACCCCCACAACCGAGGGCCAAGTTTGAGCGCCCAGAATGAAAAACAAGCCTCCCTCGCGGCCGCTGACTGCGGAAATCTGACAGCGGTGAGCGCGGCTGAGTGCCGAGCTCAAGATGGCGGCGCCCAGCGGGAAGTAAGGGAGACGGGACAAGCGCCAGCTGTCTGCTGGATAGAGCGAGGCTTGAGTGCTGGAATGCCTCTCATTCCGCTCGCTGCAGGGAATGACACCATGAGCTAGCAGACGCCAGAGAAGTTCCCCGCACACCAGCGCCCGAGAGGTGGGGCGCACTGCTTGTGGAGATGGATGGCGGTAAGATGGCGGCGCGGCGGTGCGGCGGCGCACGGCGAGCCTGGGGCTCCTCGATGGGCACGGATCCGCCTGAGCCCTGAAGTGATGCACCCCCACTACGTAGAGTAGGGCGCCGAGATTGAAGACACCTGAGGTCGGGCTGGCCGGGAGTGGCCTGGGCGCCGTGAGCTTTGGGACCGGCTTCATAGGGCCCATGACTGGAAGGAGAGCGGCAGCATCTGTGGGATTTCCACCCCCCGCAGGCCTTACGCTTGGAACGCACGCTGCGGTGTGAGTAGCGGTGATGGGAAGGTGAACCCGGATGGGGATGGCGCTGAGGCGGGTGCCAGCTGACCACATATCCCGCTAGTGGACGAGGTGAGGCCTTGGCTCCCTTACGCCTGCGCAACCTCTGAAGCGCATGATCGGAGAGCGCCCTGCGACATGCGGCCTAGGCCCCTAGTGACCCCGTGTGCCTACCTGGGCGAGCAGGACACGTGCCCCTGTGGAGAATGACTGGGGGCTCCTGAAGAGGATCTGGGGCAGGCGGGATCCCTTGAGTTGCTTGGACACCGCTAAAAACAGCGGACACTGTGGCTGACGGACAGTAAGGGTCTGGAGTGGGGTCCAACATCCAGGCTTGCACCTTGGGGCGCACCACGCGATAGTAACCGTTAATTGGAAGGCTGGGGTACACACAGGGGCCTGCTGAAGGGGACCAGCACAAAACCAGTGAGAACGCCTTGGTGAGCCCCATCAGTACGCGCACCACTATGAGCGTCGGAGGGCGGAAAGACACCATGGGGAAGCCCCCGAAGAAGAAGGATAGGGAGGACCCCACCATGAACGCGCCTCCAGATGAGAGCGGGAAGGCCCAGCAGTAAGGGGAGCACTCCACAGTCCCCACGCTCCAAGACATCTTGCAGGCTATCACCACGTCCTGCGAGCGCCTGGAAAACAAGATTGCCTCATTAAGCTTAGATATGGGTTTGCTCAGCGACGATCACAAGAAATTGGCAGATCGAGTCAAGTCAGCTGAGTGTGAGCTCGCCGAAGCACTGCTGGCGCTCACCGACGTGAAGCAGCGAATGGCCCTGTTAGAAGTAAAAGTGCGGACACTGGAGGACAGGGCTGCAGACGCCGAAAATAGGTCACGTAGAATCATCCTGAGGATTGTGTGTCTGCCGGAAAAAATTGAAAACCGCAGCATGACTGACTATCTCGAAAAATGGCTCAGGGAAGAAATAGTGCCAAATGGACTGTCAAACTTTTTTGCCATGGAAAGAGCGCACCATGTCCCGGCGAAACCACCTCTTCCAGGAACCCCGCCAAGAGTGGTGATAGCAAAACTTCTACACTACAAGGACAGAGATCACATTCCAACTCAGGCACACATCAAGGGCGACACACATGTGCACAATTCCACGGTGTGTATCTTCTCAGACTTCCCACGAGAGGTACAAAGACGACGGGGTTCCTACCGGGATGTGAAACAGAGACTGCGGCGCCTGTGATGGAGCAAGTATTTGCATGTGACGCGACTTGCTTGTATCAAGAACCTCGAATAACATTAATAAGTTAATTCAACATGTTTGTCTTGCTAATATTGCACTTTTACACGACACAGGGGTGTCCCAGAGACGCTTGCCTATGTGTTTACTAAAGGTATTAACGCTTGCTTCTAATATGGTCGCTGCTTTGCGGGATTCTAGTCTGCGCATGCGTCGGTCATATCCATGTGATGTGACGCACTCGCAGTTCTGGAGGGAACTTGTTGCTCATGCGCAGTATTGCTAAAAATGGCCGCTTTGTTTTTCACATGCTCCGTGCTTGCACTGCTGCTTCTGCAAAGCCGTTTGTTCTGCTTAACCCCTAATGCTAGAGTTATTATAAATTAAGGGATGTAGTATAGGCATTCACGGTATACAGTATATTAATTTTTCCCTGTGTTTCTAAATTGTTTTCGCTTACTTTTCATGTATCACCCTCGGGTGGGCCCGGGAGGCGCTGCTACTCCATCTTGAAGCCCGTATAGAACCAGTCATGTGATGGGGGGGAAAGAAAGTCATGCAGCAGTGGAGCCCAGCCAGCTGGCAGTCGAAGCCAAGATGCTCCTGGGAACTGACCTGCGACCCAGCTAGAAGAAGCTGACTTGTACCTGCAATTGCTACAAATGTATAGTTTTACATCGTACCCCATTGTCTGCTAAAACCTCTCTTGCCATGGGAACTGGAATGTAAGGGGTGGGTTCGAAAATGAATATTAAGTCTGAGAAAGTCTAAATTTTAGGAGGTACCATGACCTAACCTCCTCCCTTGCCCAATCAGAAATTAGGGAACCTTTCACTTGAAACATTTGTGGGTGGTACATTGACCCGAAAACAGTATAAATAGCCTAGGCTTAGCTAGAGAAATTGTCCGACTTGTCCGAATAGCTGACCTGTCACTGACCCAACGAACTCTATAGGTGATTGATACAGAGAGCTGCGGAGAACTCTGCCCGAAATTTCCACAGACTCAGTCGGAGTTTGAGAAACCTTAAGTGCTGGCGAAGCACTTTGCTCGGAGATTCGAGAACCCAATCGGGGTTATTGGCAGATTCCTTGCAGAGAGGGAGTAGCGCAGGCGTTGCATCCGAAGCTGCAGGTGTTGGTCGTACCCTTTGGTGAGCCCAGTCCTGATCTAAATCCTGAGGTTATCCTGTCCTGACTGTCCATGAGCTGTACCTGCTCGCCTATTGGCAGCCTAAGTCCTTGAGGGTCCTTTCCCGCCTTTTCCAACCAACCCGTGGCCAGGGTTGGTCTACTTTCTATCCTAGGTAAATATAAAACTCTGCATGGGTGTTTGTCTTTTCTTAAACTTCTTTCCCTTTTCTGAATAATGCAAAATTCCCTATTATCCTTTACCCTGTCATTCTCTACAATAAGATTTCGTGCAAACTTGTGTATTAGTATGTTCCAATCTCTTCCTATCCTTAGTCAAATGCAGAATCGATTTCATATATAGTTGGTTCCTTTCTTACCCTCACTTTAGTGAATAAGAACATGTGGATGAATCTAAAATAAAGTTTCGTTTCTTATAGACAGTTAGTGATAACTGAAAGTCTCCTTTGATTAGTATGTTCCCTTTTACTACCCGCCTTTAGTGAAGTAGTGAAAGTCTGCTGATCTAAATTTAGCGTGTTCCTTGTT
Source organism: Lissotriton vulgaris (assembly GCF_964263255.1). Taxonomy (NCBI): domain Eukaryota; kingdom Metazoa; phylum Chordata; class Amphibia; order Caudata; family Salamandridae; genus Lissotriton; species Lissotriton vulgaris. Next base: position 1,480,123,741 of record NC_141685.1, read on the forward strand.
TTTCCCCTTCCTTTATTTACCAATTTCCGAATGTTCCTTACTTTAATTCATAGTTAGACTATCTTCCTAATCTTAGTAATAGACTGTTTCATTGTTGTAAACTTGTGGCTCATGGCAATTGATGAAGACGAGAACTAGATAAAGGTTTTGAAAACTTCTTGCGTTTGTGGTTATTATAGAGTATACCTGTTATTTCACATGTTGCATGTTATTTAGTGTTGTCTACCTACTCCCAAACTAGCTCCTGATTCATTGTGGTTTTAGGTACCTGTTACAAGGATTGGTAAGTCAGGTACACGGTAATATAAAGGAAAGAAACTGAATTTCTGATATCAGCGTGTAGGTTACCTGATTAAAATGGTAAAATACCGTCACTCCGCATTTTTTACTCTGCATACTTTCACTCCTCATACCATTATAACGCAGGTACCTTTACTCCGCATTTTTTTATAACGCATGCCTTTATATATTATATGCTTTTATCTCGCATGCTTTTACGTCGCAAATCATTGTAAAAGCATGATTGGTAAAAGTATATGTTTTAAGGTAAGTTGTAAGGTAAGTATAAGGTTTTTTTTTGGGTTCAGGGGTATTTTAAGGGTGGGTTTTGGTTATGGGGTGCAGGGGTATTCAAGGGTTAAGGGGTACAGGGGTATTTTTAGGGTTCAGGGGTTGTTTGGGGTTTTGGGGTACAGGGGTATTTTTAGGGTTATGGGGTTGTTTTGGGTTTTGGGGTACAGGGGTATTTTTAGGGTTCAGGGGTAGGTTTGTGTTTTGGGGTACAGGGGTATTTTTAGGGTTCAGCGGTTGTTTTGGGTTTTGGGGTACCGGGGTTATTTTTAGGGTTCAGGGTTTTTTGGGGGTTTTGGGGTACAGGGGCATTTTTAGGGTTCAGGGTTTTTTGGGGGTTTTGGGGTACAGGGGTATTTTTAGGGTTCAGGGGTTGTTTTGGGTTTTGGGGTACAGGGGTATTTTTAGGGTTCAGGGATTGTTTTGGGTTTTGGGGTACAGGGGTATTTTTGGGGTTCAGGGGTTGTTTTGGGTTTTGGGGTACAGGGGTATTTTTAGGGTTTAGGGGTTGTTTTGGGTTTTGGGGTACAGGGGTATTTTTGGGGTTCAGGGGTTGTTTTGGGTTTTGGGGTACAGGGGTATTTTTAGGGTTCAGGGGTTGTTTTGTGTTTTGGGGTACAGGGGTATTTTTAGGGTTCAGGGGTTGTTTTGGGCTTTGGGGTACAAGGGTATTTTTAGGGTTCAGGGTTTGTTTGGGGTTTTGGGGTACAGGGGTATTTTTAGGGTTTAGGGGTTGTTTTGGGTTTTGGGGTAAAGGGGTATTTTTAGGGTTCAGGGGTATGTTTGGGTTTTGGGGTACAGGGGTATTTTTAGGGTTCAGGGGTTGTTTTGGGGTACAGGGGTATTTTTAGGGTCAGGATGGGTTAGTGTTTAAGGGTGCTGGGGTATTTAAAGGGACTAGGGTGGAATTAGTTTTTAGGGTGTTTATATATTTATATATATATATATATATATATATATATATATATATATATATATATATATATATATATGTGTGCGTGTGTGTATTATTAATATAGTTCTAAATATAATGTAATTATAAAGAAATAATGCTTCATTTTATTTAAAAATATATATGTGTTTATATATATATATATATATATATATATATATATCTCACCACACGTTTTCTTTCAAGAAAGTACGTAGATGACACACCAGGAGTCACAGGGCACGGCGATGGGCACCTGCTTCGCCCCCAGTTATGCCAACCTCTTCATGGGGTGGTGGGAGGAGCAGGTGTCCAGTGAGGTCGCCAATTTTAACACCAATGTTGTACTGTGGCTGAGGTATATCGACGACATCTTTGTGATCTGGGATGGCACGGAAGAATCAGTGAAAAGATTTGTGTGCGAGTTGAACAACAATGCTATTATTCTTGGATTTACTGAGCATATACACAAATCCAAGATAGAGTTCCTGGACATAAGTGTTGAGATCCAAGGGACTGCAATAACTACCAGTCTCTATAGGAAAATGACATCAGGCAACAGTTTATTAAATGCTAGGAGTGCGCATCCCAGAAACCTCATAGATAGTATCCCCTATGGGGAATTACTATGTGCCAAGCGCAACTGTAGCACTAGGGAAGCATTTGAAAAGGAACAGGAGACCATGATCAAACGCTTCAAAGAGCGTGGGTACAATCAGAAAACTATACAGAGAGCTGTGAAAAGGGTGAACACCAAAGAAAGGAAAGACCTTTTAGACACTAACAAGATCAATGACACAGAGTCTAATATTAGATTCATCACTACTTTCTCAGGCCAAGCTAGAGATGTAAAAAAGATTCTCATGAAACACTGGCATGTGCTTTTGACAGATCAACATTTGAAATCATACTTAAACCCCAACCCGCAGGTTACATTCAGAAGGAGCAATTCCTTGAGAGATGAGCTCAGCCCGAATTCAGTAACTAGCACCAAAAAACCGATTGATACACCAGGGTTTAAATGCTGTAGATCATGTAAAGCTTGTCGCAACAGCACCAATTGCAAAGAGGTAACTGTACCGAGCACTGGAAGGGTGTTTTCCATACAAAAGAATGTAAACTGCAATACCATGTACTGTGTATATCTACTTATTTGTCCATGCGATAAGTGGTATATAGGAAGCACCACACTTAAGGCAAAGGAAAGAGTGCTACAGCACCTCAGGGCAATTAAGAACCATAATGTGCAATACCCTGTGGCCAGGCATTTTTTCGAACACCACTTCCAAAATGAAAACTTGCTTAGAATGGTGGTGCTGGATAAGATTGATCTAGGAGTACGTGGTGGGGACAGAACAACATGTCTAAGAAAGATGGAATCAAGATATATTATTGATTTCGAAACCACGTTTCCTCAGGGTTTGAATAATCATGAGGAACTTTCTGTGCACCTTGAGCAATGAGAGAGAAATGTAAATATGAATTAGCTTGAACATGAAACATTAGATGTATAAACATCAGAAATATTTAGCTGCTGAACGTAAGTCGTCTCTTTTAAACTATTTTCCATGTTTTAATCCACAGAATTTGTTTGTATGATGTTGGACATTGGAACCCTAACGCACAGAAGTGTCAGTTGTAACCAATAAGCCTATGTGACATGGAGGAAACTCTGTTTGGAGGATTGAAATGAAATGAGAAAGTCTGGAGATAACTAATTATGAACACAGTTATTTTGGATTCGTTGCAAGTATATGCATATAATTTACAAGACTATTGGCTTTGGCCACTTGGGCTTGATCCCGCAATTATGCATTGAGAGAGACATGGAGGAAACTTTGTTTGAAGGATTGAAATGAGATGAGAAAGTCTGGAGATAACTAACTATGAACGCAGTTATTTTGAATTCGTTGCAAGTATATGCATATAATTTACAAGATTATTGGCTTTGCCCACTTGGGCTTGATTTGGCAATTATGCATTGAGACAGAGAGAATGTCATTGCCACTATGATATGCCCATGATTTGCCAGCTTTAAGACTATGCCCACTTGGGCTTAATCCCAGTCCTCCAATGGATTTATAATTATATTATACAATTTTATGTTACCTCAATTTCCTAACATGTCACAAGAATAAATGGCGGAGAGACACTGACTATAACTATTGTTTGACAGGCTACAGAAGCCAAGAAGGATTGGCATTTACAAACGCGAAAAGGTCCGTGTTTGCAGTCAGGACTCTAACGCTACATTATTTTGCGTTATACAAGAGACATTTATATACTTTTGTTTATAAATTGTAAATACTAACCTGACATGAATGTTGCAAATTCCAGTTCCAATATGTCCCCCACACTTTGCACTTTTGGTGTTTATGGATTAGTCCTACCTCTATGACGAGTGTATAGACAATGTAAAAGGACTAGGTTTTAGAATCCTCAGCAAACGTGAGCAAGCCGTGAGGTGAAACCCGTTGTTTGTTTTTGCTGCCAATAAATTTCCACAGCACAGCAAACTCCTGGTGTGTCGTCTACGTACTTTCTTGAAAGAAAACGTGTGGTGAGATATATTGGGCTTCCGGGACCCCAGGGACGACCCACTCGTGAGCGGGTTGAGGTAATATGAATTTTTTATGGTCAATTGTGTCCCCTAACGTAGACCCCAACGGCTCCATGTACGTGCTTCAAGTACATGTATGTTCCCTCCACAACCCGCTATGAAGAAGCAAATACATTTGCGTCCAACGTTGACATGTCCTCTTTTAGATCCACCATGAATGGGTCGATAATTCAGTTCCTAAGTATGCCGTGCCACCGTCTTTACATGGTGCACTTTCACGTTTTCTTGGCTCTGGCGAGTTAGGCCCTGATTCCTGCCATTGAGCCCTTTCTGCCTTCTGCCTCTGAAAGCTGCAGCCTGGATCTGCATCCATGACCCTTACCCTACTCCCTGCGCGGCGAGCGGTGCCCGGCTCGGCCTGCTTGCCCGCCAAGACAATTCAGCCTTCAAGTTATCTGCTCCGCTCCTCGAAAATACATTCCTGTCTAGTGATTTAGGAAAACATCTCCACAGCTGCAGAGCAAAGGGCCCGGCCTTTCTGTCTCCGTGCAAGTAATTCATTGCTCCAGTTACCATGGTAGGCCCATGGCCCCTCGCATCTCACGTAGACACATATGCACGCACTAGCAGTCAGTATAGAATAACCTCTTCCCGAGAGACCTTTCCTTCTAGATAATACAGTTCCTCAAACACAAGATATTAGATATGATTTGGGTTTAGGTTGTTCTGACACGCCAGACTTCTTTCTCCACGTATAATGCTAAATGTCAAGTCCCCTTCACCCTCCAGTTCCACGTCAATCACACGTCATGCTGCTGCGCGCGCATCTCTGCCATATATTTCTGCTGACAATGCAGGATTCCTCTATGGATCCACCCACCTGTGACACTTTCATGTGACGTTTCCAGCACACACCTCCGTGTACGCCCTTGTGCACGCCTTCTGTTACGTACATATGTTCTTATCTCTTTTCTCTCAGCTGTTACGCCTTCTGTATCCATCACCATTATATGCATTTACTATATATATTGTACTCTGTTAATAAAGCATTGTCTATCCCTTCCTGAACCTTCGTGGTGATGGAACATGATACCTGGTTCGAACCAATTCCATTTTATGGAATAAAACTCTTATAAACTCAGATGCCACGGACTCTGCCTCTCATTTTTGATTGAGTTATTCTTATTGAACTTTACCGCATAGAAATTCCGCATAGGTAAATTATATTTACCACAGGGTACTAGCTTGTACCGGGAATCTGTGTTCGCTATATATATATATATATATATATATATATATTTATATATAAATATTTATATATATATTTTTAAAAATAAAGTACTTTTACAAAGTATATGACTTCACCACACATGCATTTGCGTTATAATTGCATGCGGATTATGCGGAGTGAAGTCATATGCGTTGTGAAAATTTGCGGAATTATGGCTTGAGGAGTAATGGTTTTTGCGGACTTAAAAATGCGGAGTGATGGTATGCGGGATTTTTTTTTGCGGAATGGAAAGATATATTCGATTAAAATATATATGAAAATTATTTCTTTATGGGCCCGAGTGTGCATTGTGGTTGGTCGGGTGACCTGCGCGCTCTATCACTTGGACTACAAATACACGATGGAATACCCGGCTACGCTGCGAGTTGTGACAGCTGGGGGCGCGGAGTTCTTCAGAACCCCTCAAGAGACGGCTGCCTGGCTAGACAGCCATGGCAGTGAGGAGCGACCACGGAACCCGAAGAACGGGGGTCAAGTGGAACACCGACCCAGGAATAGGAGGACTGGGGCTGAGACACTGGCGCATTCGCAGAAGGAGAGACAGCTCGTGCAGCTGAACGCGATGCAGGTGGTGGCCCGAATAAGCGGCGGTGTGCAAAGCCAAGACATTCTGGAGGACGGCCAACAGGCAGTGGACACTGGATCGGAAGGTGGGTCCAGTGACTCTGAGACGCAGAGTGAGTCGCTCCCGAATGTCACACCGCAGACGGCAGACAGCATCATCTAGTGGTGAAGAATGGCGAACTGAGAGATGCAGAACTCGATTATTATGGGGTGCTCCTGCGGTTACACTCAGGTACAGGGGTACAAGAGAGAGGACTGCTGTCGGGTAGGCTTCTGATATTGCGGAGGTGATGGTGGCGGCAGAGACTGGGAGAGCGTCAACGAACAGCCGCTCTCCTGGAACTGACTGATTGACCCGCAAGCAGTCACTTGTAGACTTCTTAAGCTAGTTTGGATGGGGGGGTTTCCTACTTATCCGGGGGAGTGGGAGTTTGGGGTTAAGTTTCTTGTTGAATTGGGGGGGACCTTGAGTTGCTAAATATTAAACATCATGCGGGCCCCGGCGGGGGGGTACACAGAGGGTGCCAATCAGCCTGGGCAGAGGTCCGCACACGGTATTCTTGGAAAATGGCTGACAAACAACACTACTAATACATGACCTGGAACAACAGGGGCATGCACACAATGACTTAACGCCACAAAGTCCTCTCCTATGTCCGGAGACGGGGTGTCCAGATAGCTCTCCTACAGGAGAGGCATCTCACAAAAAAGGAGGGGAGGGCACTACACAAGAGATGTAGGGGGCAACTGTTCTACACCACCTATTCGGCCTACTCGCGGGGGTTGCTGGTGTGGGTCCAAGCGGGAGTCCCGTTCCAGCGGCTGAACTCTGTGGTGGACCCTGAGGGCTGTTATGTAACCATAGGGGGGCAGCTGAAGGGACGAGACATTAGTATGATTAGCGTCTATGCCTCAAATATAGACCAACTTGCTTTCTTTGCATCCCTAAACCACACATTAGCACAATACTTAGCAGGTGCGGTTATAGTGGGGGGTGACTTTAATAGTGTAGATGACTTACTCCTCTACAGGTCCCACCCTCCGCTGCTAACCTCCCAAGTGGCACGTGCATCCCACGCTTTTACTACTTGGTGACAAAACTGGAGGTTGTTGGATGCATGGCGAACCCTAAATCCACAGAGTAGGTGTAGGAGAGTAGGATCTGCTTCCTATGCTTACCCCCACTTTGTGCTGCGTTTCACCGTTTTATTTACTTTAGTCTTGCTGTGACCCTGCTAATCAGGACCACAGCCTAGCTGTTCTCTCACTAAATTGATACCATGTACTTTAGGTACATCCCAGATTGGTTATTGGGTCACCCTTGTGAGCCCCTGTATATGGTACCTTTGGTGCCCAGGACATAGGTACCCCAGAGGCCTACCAGGGGCTGTAGCATGTATAATGACACCCCTGGTTAGCTTTCCGAAACGGCACCACAGGTCTGCACTTGCAGCCTGGGTAAGGTGGTGTAAGTACCCCTTACTTAGATATTGTATACCTATATCTACCTTTACATATAGACACATAGTAACCTATGAGTCACTCCAATGGCAGGCCTTGACAATCCTGAAGGCAGTGTGCTTGGTTTTATGTGAGAGGGTGCCCTAGCATGAGCTGAGCCCCTCTGCAGTTTTCGGAACCATCTCCTTATAGCTGTTCTATGATATAGCCATACCATATACTCTTAAGTGCATTATAATCCTTGCGGTCAATGCTAACTTTGGTTTGGCTTTATCAAAACATGTCGTGTTTGGTGTCAAACACTTTGGAATACTACCCCCCTGCCAGTTTTGGCAGCGGGGGTAGCATTCCACCCTTCTAGAGGGAAAAGACATGTACACACTGGTACACCCGGTTAAAGGTAAACATAGCCCCAGCATCACAAAATGGATGCTGCTGCCACAGACACGAGTCTGCCCTCCTGCTGCTGGACAAAACTCTGGCAGGGGAGGCCTGGACAATAGGTTTCCTGTCCAGGGAGGTGCTAGCACCTCCCCAGACAGGCTTTAGAGTATTGGGGCAGGGTGGTTTACATTCAGTGAATGCTTTTCAGACACTGCCTGGGGCACACAAGGTGCTTGATGCATTTCCCAGTTCAAACCAGTTGCTGGGGCACTCTGCCCCAGCTCTGGTGCAAAACTGGACAAAGGGGAAGGGGTGTAAAATCCCCCACCCAGATCCTCCTTTAGGTGGGACCCTAGAGTTAGTCCAACCCCTAAACTTACTAAAAGAATAGGAGCCCAGTCCCTAGGACTTTAGATTACCCTGGATAAATCTCTGCAACATATATCTTGGACCTTCGACATTCCATATCAACTGTAAGATGGAAGAAATCTCCCTTGTGGTCAAGGAGTGACCACCCTATTCAAACAGGCACCAAAAGCATCTTTGCCAGGTCTGCATTTTTTTGGCTCCCTCTGGATCCCGAAGATTCTGCGACACAGGACATGGACTTCCAGACATCAATGAGGCTGACCCAAGATCCCAGCAAAGCTGAGACCCATAGCTGACACGAGAGACGTGGGACCGGAACTCCTGGACATCCTACATTTTTGCTACTGCACCTACTTCCCAAGGTATCCCAAAGTTGTGCATGGGGGTATTTGAAGCCCCTGCCCTGAGCACCTTTTGCACTGAAGCTAAGAGGCCTACACTCCACAAGTGTTCCGTGGGCCCGCTTTGTGCATTTCAGCTCAAGGCGCCTTTGCGGTTCCTAGTCTGTTGGCTAGTGAGCCCCCATGAAGGCCAATCCTTTGTTCTTTGAGCTTCCTGGTTGCTCCTGATGTGCTCTGACTCTCCTCCAAAGGAGGAGTCCCCCAGACTTTGCTGGTCTGAACCGAAGCCATTCTTGTCATCTTGTGTGGGTTGCTGTTGCCAAGGCTTGTTGGGTCCAATCCAGATTCTGATGCTGCAGCATGTGACATCCTTTGTAGGACAGCTCGAATCCAGCTCCTGGTCATCGTTGATGCCTCTTGGTCCTCGTGGCTTAAGAGTCAAGTTTCACCTCTTTCACCTGAATTCTTCGACATCGGCTGGTATCTTCTCCTCGCCATCCTGGTCACTGGCTAGTGACCCAGACTCTGTCCCCTCTGCATTCAGGTTCTTCACATTGCTGATCCACCCTTGGATCCACCCGGACAATTTTCCTCTGGTCGCCAGCAGCATTTCTTCGCAGCTCTCCATTGGAATCGACGACGAAACCCGACACCAAAAGACACCAATGCACCCGGCTTCCCTGGGTCAGGTAACATGAGTACTCCGGTGCTCCCGTGGGTCTTGACTCTCGAAGTGTCCTACTAAAAGGGTTCCATCGTAGTTCACCTCTAAGTGCCCTTATTCTTTAAAATTGTAACTTGTTTGTTCTCCATAGAAAGTAAATAGTGATCCGCGGCAGTGTTTAGACACTGCACGCGTCCCCCGTGGGCCTCCTTCTTCCCTACCTTGGGTGGTTCCTGTTTGCCCCAGCAGTTCTACAGGCCCTAGGCCTGCTTTCTATCCCTCACGGTGTTCTTATACCACTATTTTAGTATACGGTTTGTGAGGCCCCTAGGGCAAAACGTATACTGTGCAACTTATCGTATGCTAATTAAGTTCCTTGTATTGTACTTTTACCTCTGACCTCATAAAGAGTCCAGAGGAGTTGTGTTTAGAATAAATACATATATATTTGATATATACATTGTGTGGTGTGCTTTCATTTGATCATTCAAGAGATTATAACTGGTAAAACAACTTGCTTAACTCGCCTCTAAGTCTTAGCCTGAAGGCTGCTCTCCACAGTTACCTCTAGGATAGCTTTCTATAATGTTGACTTTACAAGCTACCATCAATAAGGGTCGTTTGGACTGGTGCAAGGTTCCCACTAGAATAATGGACATCATATACCAGGCCAACTTCTCAAAGTAGGGACTACTCATACTTCTCAGCGGTCCACGAGGTGCACGTCCGGCTGGATGCCCTTTTATGTTCAGTAGACGCACTCTTGGACGCTAAGGAGGAAATGGCAAAACAAACGGAGAGACTCAGGAGCTTTGATTATAAGAAGTATCTAGAATGCACACATGCTGAAAGAGACAAGTCAGGCTCGCTCCTGGCATGGGTGACGAATCCGGGGAGTAGGGGCTCACCCCTAGTGGAAATAGAAGATGAGTCGGGGATCAGACACTTTACGCAGGGGAAGAATAATGAGGTCTTTGCACGCTACTATGCCAAATTCTATACGAAAACATGCACATGAGAACCAGCAGATGTGGGGGACTATCTGACTGATCTACTGCTAACACGCCTGACCCCCGAAATAGCACAACTATTAGGGGCTGATGTTACACAGTGGGAAATACAGGCAGCCATCAAGGGCATGGCGCCCAATAAGATGCCAGGCACAGATGGCCTGCCGGTGGAATTCTACGTCACGTACGATGACGAACTGACCCCTCGCTTGGCCATAATGTACCAGGGGGCCCAAGATTTAGGGGAGCTACCTGAAAGTACTAGGGAGGCCCTTATTGTACCTATACCAAAACAGGGGAAGGAACCCCATGACTACACGGCTTACAGGCCACTGTCCATACTGAACATGTTGTCTATAAGATCCTGAGTAAGATTCTAGCGACCTGCTTACTGCCACACATGCCCCAACTGGTTCACCCGGACCAAGCAGGATTTATTCCTGGACAGAACACTGCTATAAACATTATAAGGCTCCTAGCGGTAATGGACTCCGCAGGGTACAACAAGCAGGAAGCAGCTGTGTTCGCAGTAGACATAGAGAAGGCATTCGAAAGCTTAGAGTGGCAGTATTTATACGAGATCCTGCTCAGGATGGATCTGGGAGAGGGCTTCCTGAAGTGGGTGTGTCTACTGTACACAGCTCCCACGGCCCGTGTGCGCACTGGGAGAACCATATCACCTAGGCAGACGGTGGAGAGAGGCACAAGGCAGGGATGCCCCCTCTCCCCGCTTCTGTTCGCCCTGGCCATGGAACCGCTAGCATGCAGGGGTGGGAGCAGCCAGGACTACAGGGGCCTAGAAACGGGAACAGTACAGCATTTTATATTGTTATACGCGGATGACCTGTTGATCTTTCTGCGCAACATGGCGGCTGAAATGCAAGGGGAGCGCACCATGCTGGTCCGCTTTGGCACTGTATCTGGCGGTCAGGTCAACTGGCAAAAATCCAGCCTGTATCCGCTGGCACCAGATACCTCCCCACCGCTTACTTTGGAATGATTGAGGTGGGAACCTGGCTGTCTCCAATATTTGGGAGTAAACATTTACCACAATACAGCCGACCTCTTGGAAGGTAATGTGGGCAAGGCGGTGCGGTCAGCGAGGGCGGCAATGGACTTCTGGGGCACACTCCCGCTTTCTGTAGCTGGAAGAATAGCGGTCCTTAAAATGGTATCTTTGCCCGCTTATTATATTACTTTGGGTCCCTACCAGTGTGGACAGCAGCAAGTAGAGGTCTGTTGAATTCGTTGTGCATTCATGGAGAGTCTGTAAAAAAAAAAAGTGAAATAAAAGTAGTCATGAGATGGGTTGGAAACCAGGATGATGCCCTATAATAAATAATTGTATTGGAAATGTTATGCTATGCGAACTGCATATGGGAGGTTACTGCACTTTGTTGTTTATTTATTGTGGCACACTTTACAATAGTGTATAATGGCAACGAAAACCAATGGGAAGATAACATTGTTTGGATTAAAGTGCATACATTAATTTAACCTATTATAGATTACATAATGTGTGTAACACTTCCAACTATGATTATCATGATGGAATACCACAGGGATAGAAACGAGTTGTTAGATCTATTACATAACTTTTATACTATGAACTGAGTGTATTCTTGGAAGTTGTTAATGTTTTGTTGGAAATGAAATATGTATTGATTAAAAAATCTTGGCTAAGCTTGTCTGCTGCAGTTATTTTTTGAGAAAGTCCTGTTTTGTTTGACAGGTTCACACTTACCCATGTTTGCTTGTGAAGTTTGATGATAACATGCTAAATGAGTTTCATTGCTACCCCTGTGCTTGAGTTTAAACCACATCCGGGCTCTCTTCACCTGATTGAATGGTGAACATAGAGCCAAATGCACTACTTCCTTTCACAAACTAGAGATGCACAATTTGCACCTCACCTGTTTTGCGAATGGGTATTCAATTTGTGATGCAATTTATGTACTACCCATGCTCATCAAAATATCACAGACTAACTACATGTAAAGTAATGTCCCGTTAGTCTCCTATCATTTGATATCAGGGATATTCATAATATTTATATGCGCTGCCAACGCCAAGTGGAATCTATTGTGTTGTTTAGTATGCTGCAAGAATAGTACAGATTACACAAATACCATCTAACAAGGACTTGTTCTTTTGATCGTTTTATCTCTCTGAACTCCTAAGTCTTTTGTTCACCGCTGTGCACGCTAATGCCATTAATGCAATTAAACTCTTGTTTCATCGATACAATCATTTGTACATCAATGCCAGGATCCTCTGGGTTTCCCAGAAGACCCAGTTGATTTTTTAAAGTATCCCTAATAGATCGCTGGTTGTGATAAATATCTACATTCCCCCAAATTGTTGCTTTAATGATGGTCTAAAAACACTGTTCTCTTTTTTAACTAAAACGATGGATGCTTCCCCGTCTCCTCATGTATTAATGTTTGGGGATTTGAACTGCAATATATCCAATTGTGGGTTGGATTTGTTTAGAAACATCCTTAGGGAAGAGTCTTTGAATATACCATCGGCCCAGTTCCCTGCTAAAGTTAAAACTAACAAAAGAGGTAAACTTGTCCTAGAAGGCCTACATAAAGTTGATTGTTTAATAGTAAATGGGAGGCTCCCTTCCGACACCCCGGCAGCTTTTACGCATAAATCAAATAAGGGAAAATCTATTATTGACTATGTTATGGTAAATTATGCTTTATTTTCCCAGTTGAAAGATATGAAAGTCATTGAGTCTAATCTTAGTGACCATAATGCGTTGATGCTTACAGTCTCCGTCAGTCTCCCGAAAGTGGATTCTTGGAGTATGGATACGGATCTGGTGAATTTTGACTCCAACTCAGGGAAATGTTTCTGGAATTTTCGCTCCTTTGAAAGTTTGGTGTCCCTTCTGAATTTAACTGTCGAGAGTTTACCTCTCTGGGAAGGGAGAGAGCTGTTGGGATTTGCTAACTTTTTAGAATCGGTAACTTCCATAGCGAAAAAGAAACCCTGTGTGAAACAATCTTTTGCAGTCCCTCATCCCCTGCGGGCTATAAATATAGAAATAAATAAAGTAATAAGGGGGCAATATTTATTATTTACCCAAGAAGCCAAGCATAAGTTGTCAATTTTAAAAAGAAGGAGAGTTAGGCTTAAGGCCCGGTTAAAACGCAATAAGGAAGACTCTCTTTGGATACAACTGAGGGAAGCTTCTTATAACGGCCAAGCCAAGACTTTCTGGTCTTTAATCGGCAAGGGTTGTGGTACCAGAGCCAGTCCCACTCCTATTGCCATTGAGGAACAGACGTGGGTCCAATATATCGAGAATTTGTACAGTAACAATAATTCACAATTATACAAGGTGGAATCTAATAATGTCTCACGTGTATTTGATTGTCCCTCGGAAAAGGAAATTGAATTTGCTATTATGAACATGCATTCCTCTGGTGCGATGGGTCCAGATAAAGTCCCCATCTCTGTATTAAAACAACAGAGTGAACTTTGGAGCAAAATCCTCTTTCCAGTGTTTAAATTTTGCTTCTCTAGTGGAACAGTCCCCCCCTCCTGGAAAGGAAGTATCATTGTTCCTTTATATAAAAAAGGGGCAAGAGATCTTCCCCAAAATTATCGTCAAATCGCTTTGCTTGATGCCATTGGTAAGGTTTTCGCAAAATGTATTCTTACTTTAATGAACCAATGGGTAACTGAGTCTAAAATCCTCCCTATTGAACAAACAGGTTTTAGACAAAATCACAGAACTCTAGATAACTTGACGGCATTACAAGTTATCACGGAAAAATATGTGAAAGTCCGTGGTGGGCAGGTATATGGCGCTTTTATTGACTTCTCCACCGCATTTGATAAAGTGGATAGAATATTGCTGTGGAGAAAGTTATTTGATTTAGGTATGCCCCCCTTTCTTATTAAGTTAATTTGCGCCCTCTACTCAGATACCTGGTGTAGAGTTCTACTGGGAGGTGAATGTGGTTTATCTAAAATAATTCCTACTTCTAATGGGTTAAAGCAAGTTTGCCTTTTGGCTCCTTTGCTGTTTTCCCTCTATACAGTTGATTTACCCGTTGCCCTCTCAGCCTGCGCTGGTATTGCCCCGTCTTTGGGTGGAGTTCCAATTGCATGCCTTATGTATGCAGATGATATCTTGATTTTGGATCTTACCCCGAAGGGCTTGAATAATCGCTTGCAAGCGCTTTCTGAATACGCTGAAAACCATTACCTATTGATAAACACGGCAAAAAGTAAAGTGATGTGTTTCTCTGGTAGGAAGAAACCTAAATTCCCTAACTTTCCTTGGGTTGTGGGGGGTCAAAAATTGGAAATTGTGAAATCCTACACCTTCCTTGGCAAAATTGTCACAAATAATCTAAGTGACAAAGCACATATAGACAATAACTCCCGGAAGGCTATTTCACAGGGAAAGAGTTTAGTATCCTTGTATAAAGCCACAGGTAGAAGGCATTTTTCTATTCTTTTAGATGTATTCAGAGCGAAAGTTCCTGCCTCCCTGTTATACGGAATAGAGTTAATTGATCTAAAAAAGTGGAGTTTTTTAAACTCCGCGGAAGGGAAAATTTTGCGTAGTTTATTATCTGTTAGTACAGCAAATTCGACTGCTTCCCTGAGACAGGAACTTGGTATACGTAGTAGCTGGGTTCAAGGTTTGGCCAGTATCATACGTTGGGTAGTAGGTATAGCAAAAAGTGAGTCTAATACCTTAAGACATCTTATAAAAAATGAATTACTGGGAAACTTCAACGACTATTCCCTGATTGTAAAAAATTTCAGATTTGCCGTGGCACAATTGAAACTGGATAAAGAGACTTTATTTTCTTTATCCTCTTATCAATTAAAAACCATCTTGAAGTCTGCCACATGGGAACTGGGGTTTAGTCAGGACAGAGATTCCCGGCTGCTGAAAAAAGGTTGTACTCCTGTTATTGAGTCCTGTATTTTGCGGAAAGCTCAACCTTATATGTACTGGAACATCTCTCATGGCGTTAGACGCTTAATGTACTTAATAAGACAAGATCTGCTTCCGTTGAAAGTTCTTTGTGCCAGATGGTATGGCCATCCGGCACTCTGTGATCTTTGTCAGATGTATGACCAGGACTTAGATCATGTTATTTTTGTTTGTCCTGCCCTGATGCCTTTCAGGCGTAGATGGTTAAGACCAATTTGCCTACAACTCAACATTCTATCAGCTTCTTCATTTCAGGCGGCGTTGATTAAACCACCTAATGAAATGTTTTGTTTTAAACTGTACAGTTTCTTTAAATGTTTTTTGGACCTGTATTAAGATGTTAATTTTTTTTTTTATTTGTTCTTGTTGTTAAATGACATCTTACGTGCTTCTTGCTTTTGTATGTATATTTTGGTTTTTATGTGGACCTCATAAAGAGTTCCTTTATCATAATAAAAAAACTTGAACTTAAAGTATCCCGCTGGACTGTTAGCAACTACTGATTCCATTTTTATAGAACTCCATGAATTTGCCAATTATTTATTTTAGATGAAAGTTGGAATTTCCCTTCATCATTTCCTCTCAAATGTGAGAAATATGCAGTTGTTAACAGGGCAGGAAAATATTAAGGACATTGATGAGAACAACTGCTTACAAAAATGTGTCGGAACTGGGAGGTAATGCAAAAGAGGGAGTTAGACCAGAATATCGTTTTAGGAATATCGTCTGACATAAATATTATGTCCTGAATGTTGTCCCCATAAATATATCAACAATATTGGTACTTTTGGAAAAGCGTCACCCAGTGCGACGATATTTAGGTAAACGATATTTAGAACACAATGGGCCCCATTTATGAAAAGTGACGCATCGCTGCGTGAAAACAGCGATGTGTCACTTTTCATTGCGCCCTCTTTGCGACATGCTGGATACGTCATATTTACAGTATGACGCAACATGTCGCAAGGAGTTACAGATACCTGAGTATTTCTGGCGTATTTGTAGGCGCAAAAATGGCGCATTGCTGGAATGAGTCAAAAAAGTAACGCAACTTCAGTAATGGGTCATTTCAACTTGGGCAAGTCCCATTTCAATGTTCCTGCGTCAGTCTTACGCCTGCTGTGAGGCAGGCTTAAGATTTTGATGCATTTGCGTCCTAGACGTGGTGCAGTGAAATCTCATAGATTTCACTGCGTTACTTCTATGAGGCTTACTTGTGTCAGAACACCCCCTGCATACATTATACCTGGCGCAGGTATAATGTGGCGCAAGGGTTTACAAAGTGACGCATCTATCTAAATGCGTCACTTTGTAAATATGACACAACATGGTACATCTTTTACGCCGCTGGTGCGTCGCAAAAAGTGACGCAACGGCGGCGCAAAAATTGATGCAAGGGGGCATAAATAAGTCCCAATATTTCTATCAGACAATGTATCTGTAGATGATGTTCTGACAGGCAAAGAAATATACCCCCATGCGAGTTAATAATACAAAATCTACACACAATGTATTACATTTTTGCAAACAATACTTACGACATGACATTTATGTCAGACAATATTTCTGTATAAGATATTCTGACACAGAACCACAAAAATAGGTCTGTATTTCAGGGTTAGCAGTCTAGTTGACTTTGATAGACTAAATGCACAGTGCTGAACAACTGTCGGTGCTAGCCAGTCTTAGGTTGCTCAATATTTGCAATCTGTATGTTACTGAAATTGACATGTTCATCCGTGGTGAAAAAAGGCAGCTGAGTTCACGAGCAATTTAAAGGTTAGGACAATGCAAGAATCCATTATAAGTTGAGGACAACACTAACGCTGACTGCATGAGCTTTCCTCATTAATCACAGCACCAGGAGAGCCCTCTAGCCGGGAAACTGTAATTAAAAAGCAACAAGTCTTGGCCTTTTCGTGTTTAGAGTGAATGAAGGTAGTTATTGTTCAGCGAGATCTGCCCTTGAGGTGAGAGAAAGACAACACGCCCAAACTTCAGCACATATTTTAAAATATTTTTTTAGAAGAATATTTTTGTGATTCATAAAATATGAGTAAAGTTGCTAGCCTGCATCTCAAACATAATGCAGTCATCTCATTTTAAAAAGTTGGACGCACAGGATTTATTTATTGCACTTTGTTTCACTTTTCTGTGTAGTGTCCAATGCTGCCTTTCCGCTGCTTCAAGCGCTATTTGTTGCGTCCATGCTCAGATGATAGCCCTTTGCTTTGCAGGAGCAGTTTGTGGAAGGTCACTAGGACAACCTTCAGGTAATTGGGTTTAAATCCTCAGAGAGTGGAAGATATTGGAAAAGTATCCTAAAATAGTGTGTACACTAGAACAGGCAGGTCTTAGGAGTGCAACAGGCCTCTGGGATAAGTGTTCCGTGGATGAAAAATATAAGAGAACAAACCCATGCTGTGGATACAGACTTAACCTTCTAAAGCAAACATTGCCACAATAACGATATTAAATGGTCAATTGAGGAGCAAATTTACACATGTGCATCTTTGCACCCCAACAGGAGCAAAAGGCCATTCATTTAGAGGTCACTTGAAACAAATGGTATTTTTTGCACCGTTGAGTTGATACAAATGTAAGTGCAAAATAACAATGCCCCTGTACACAACAGCACATGCACTTCTCCAAATTCCAGGACTGACCCCAATGGTCAACAAGCTTGTTATGATGTGTGATTTCATAGTCAAGCCCCTATAAAGCCAGTGGTCCCACCTCTGTTTCTAAGAACAGACTTCATCATAGACTCACGGAAGTGACAGCTTTCCATTCCTATGTGTCTCTCCCTTTCCACAAAGTGGGGGTGGCCATGGGAGAACAACTCACAAAATGGGGGTGAGAGAAGGATGGGCCTAACCACAGACTACTGCTGGCAACTAAATGGAAACAGAAAATTCAGTTCTAATTATCATCATATGATGATGTACACTAACAGTGTCAGCTTGAGGCAGGAAGCAGACCCAGAAACGAAAGTGACTTTGGGCCTAATTACGAGGTTGGCGGTGAGGGGCCGACGTGGCACTCCACCGCCCTGCTCCTGCACCGCCAAACTTGACCACCGGCCACCTGCCAGATTGCAAGTTTTCTCCTTGTCTGTGGGCAGTCCTTTGGCGTTCCCATGATACCTTTGAAAAAAGTCACTGCAATGGAAACACTAAAGCCCTCTCCTGCATGCCAAGCAGGAAAGGGGGTGCATGCACACAGAGGGGCACACCATATGCCCCCCTGCATGCACCCAAGGGCCCAAAAGCAACAGGGGGCCCTGTAGGACCCCCTTTGTGTCCTCGCTGCCAGAATTTCATAGCGTGAACACCATCATGAAATCAGGTGGGTAGGAAAACTCGTAATATGCTTGGCGGTGCCAAAGTGGCACTGCCAGCATATTGCACACCTCTGACCAGCGCACAACTGCCACTGATGCGGTGGTCCGATGATCCACCAAACTCGTAATCAGGCCCTTAGACAGAAAACAACTCTGCATCTCCCCCCTCCATTTCCCCCAACTACTGATACCATGGTGCCAGTAGTTGGGCAGGGTTGATATCACTGGATTGTGAGTTGGGCCCAGGAGGTCCCCTGAATAATACGGAAATCCTGTGGTAGTCAGATGCAGCAGGGTCTAATTCCGGTTCTTCCTAGCCTCAGTACATAGATTTATTGTATTAGTTGCAAATGGGTTTGCTTGCATTTTGTGGAAATCGGCAACTCCCATGCCGATATGGCTCATGGGTGCCTTTTTCTGTTGTGCTGCTAGTGTCCCCCATAGTTGCCGCCTGCTCTGCCATGGAGTTCATGGCCTGCAAGTAGCTTATTGTTGCAAGTGATCTTGTGTCCTATGTGTATCCTATTTGTGGCATTAGCCTTCATATTTACAAACAGCTCCTTGTCTTGACGTGTTTTTAATCTAACTTTTAACTGCCAAAGACATTGGTGGTTTATGCTCACTCGAAGTGTCTGTATTTAATGCACAAGTATCCCATGTGCACGCTCAATGGCTGTGTGCTGAACACTTAAGCACTGAGACACCACTGCTCTGCGTCCATCACTACCCCCTTTTGTACCGCTTTTGGCCGCCATAAGTGTGGCAGGGTATGCTCAGACGTGAGTCCCTTGCTCACTTTGCCACTGGATTCAAGCAAGCCGGGCTGAAGATGGATGGAATGCCAGAAACCGGTCCTCGGAAGCTTGTTTCCGGTCCAGGGAAGACATGGCTTGGCAGTTCGGGCTGGACTGTTCCCATGAGGCACAGGGTCAGACTGATTTGCATATAGCCATGTCTGAACTGGGGTGGCAGAATGGGCTAAAGAACGGTGATGGATTAAACCCAGATCTTTTGACTGGGTGTGAGTGTTTGATTGATTCAGATGCTCCGTCCATCACCACCCCCTTTTGTACCGCTTTTGGCCGCCATAAGTGTGGCAGGGTATGCTCAGACGTGAGTCCCTTGCTCACTTTGCCACTGGATTCAAACAAGCCGGCTGAAGACGGCTGGAATGCCAGAAACCGGTCCTCGGAAGCTTGTTTCCGGTCCAGGGAAGACATGGCTTGGAAGTTCAGGCTGGACTGTTTCCATGAGGCACAGGGTCAGACTGATTTGCATATAGCCATGTCTGAACTGGGGTGGCAGAGTGGGCTAAAGAACGGTGATGGATTAAACCCAGATCTTTTGACTGGGTGTGAGTGTTTGATTGATTCAGATGCTCCGTCCATCACCACCCCCTTTTGTACCGCTGCAGTTTCATTGGGCAAGCCTGACTGGCTCTGCCTTCCTGCATTCGGTGGATACGTGCATGTGTGTCAGGGGGTTTTTCCATGTTGGCACAGAGCATGCGGTTCTCATACGCAGATAGGGATGCTGTATCAATTGCACTCCATCTGAGGACCACAGTTTTATATGTGTGTTGGGCGGTCTGCACGGCCAGACTGGGAACCGAAACTGACCCTGGCAAACAGCTGGGCTGGCCCCGGGGTAGAAGGGTGCTAGTGGAAAGCACCACTTCTGTATCACCACTGCCACTTTTGTTACAGGGGACAGCCCGGTGGCAGTGGGCTTGCTTGCAGGAGCTGAGGGCTGCGCTTGAGCACTTTAATTTTAGCGCGCTGTCACGCTGATTAAAAGCGGCGACACGCTTTTTTAAATTGCGTTTTATTCTGTGTCTAACCTGCACTGAAAATTCACAGGTATCTCTAACCTCCTACCTTATTTCTTAGGGGCTCGGCGGGGCTGGCTGGCAGCTGATATCATCCTAGGCTCCCAGCGGCAGTGGCCGCCATCTTGGTTTGGGCTGGTTCGCCCAACCCCACCCACGCCACTCCCCCCACGCTGCTCCTCCATTTAGGAGCGATCCTGACGTCTCCCCAGCGATTGCGAGCAGCCCGGTGGCAGTGGGCTTGCTTGCAGGAGCTGAGGGCTGCGCTTGAGCACTTTAATTTTAGCGCGCTGTCACGCTGATTAAAAGCGGCGACACGCTTTTTTAAATTGCGTTTTATTCTGTGTCTAACCTGCACTGAAAATTCACAGGTATCTCTAACCTCCTACCTTGTTTCTTAGGGGCTCGGCGTGGCTGGCTGGCAGCTGATATCATCCTAGGCTCCCAGGGGCAGTGGCCGCCATCTTGGTTTGGGCTGGTTCGCCCAACCCCACCCACGCCACTCCCCCCACGCTGCTCCTCCATTTAGGAGCGATCCTGACGTCTCCCCAGCGATTGCGAGCAGCCCGGTGGCAGTTGGCTTGCTTGCAGGAGCTGAGGGCTGCGCTTGAGCACTTTAATTTTAGCGCGCTGTCACGCTGATTAAAAGCGGCGACACGCTTTTTTAAATTGCGTTTTATTCTGTGTCTAACCTGCACTGAAAATTCACAGGTATCTCTAACCTCCTACCTTGTTTCTTAGGGGCTCGGCGGGGCTGGCTGGCAGCTGATATCATCCTAGGCTCCCAGCGGCAGTGGCCGCCATCTTGGTTTGGGCTGGTTCGCCCAACCCCACCCACGCCACTCCCCCCACGCTGCTCCTCCATTTAGGAGCGATCCTGACGTCTCCCCAGCGATTGCGAGCAGCCCGGTGGCAGTGGGCTTGCTTGCAGGAGCTGAGGGCTGCGCTTGAGCACTTTAATTTTAGCGCGCTGTCACGCTGATTAAAAGCGGCGACACGCTTTTTTAAATTGCGTTTTATTCTGTGTCTAACCTGCACTGAAAATTCACAGGTATCTCTAACCTCCTACCTTGTTTCTTAGGGGCTCGGCGGGGCTGGCTGGCAGCTGATATCATCCTAGGCTCCCAGCGGCAGTGGCCGCCATCTTGGTTTGGGCTGGTTCGCCCAACCCCACCCACGCCACTCCCCCCACGCTGCTCCTCCATTTAAACGTCCCCCATGTGTCAGCGCAGCGGACGAGCGCAGCGGGCGCGCCGTAGGCTCGCCGGAGTCACGCCTGAGTCCAGCCCATCTGCGCCCGTCCGCGGCAGGCCGGGGCAAGGGGCACCTCCCTATGTCCCACCACTGGCGTACTCTTCCCTTGACCTTCTTTCCCACTGGATCCCAGGTACCATCAGCTCGTGTGTGTCTGATTTGCTGCAAAACCTAAGTCTTTTCTCGAGACCTCCGCCCATTCCTCCTACCGCCATATCAAGTTTGTCCCCCTTGCCCTGCACTGTTTCCCCCACTCTTTCCCCTCCACCTGCCCCCCACACGCCGACTTTCAACACCACAGCTGCGCTTCTTAACACCAGATCAGCAGTCAGTCATCAGTATGAGCTATTCGACCACCTCGACACCCACAAACCGGATCTCCTGTTTTTAACAGAGACCTGGTTCAAGGCCGACTCCCTACCCAATGTCTTAGCCGCACTTCCTCCCTCATACTCCATCATCCGAGCGGATCGACCGGAGGACAGAAGAGGCGGTGGAGTGGCCTTGATAGCTCACACTGATTTCCACTTTCAGATTCTTCCCTTTCCCCCCATTATGAAGTCGACTGCTTAATAATTCGCGCTAGTTCTCACTCGGCCCCCCTAGCTGCTGTTCTCATCTATCGTCCCCCCCACCCCACCCCCACCTTTGTTTCCAGCCTCCAGGACATTCTCGCAACACTGGTCGTCAACAACTCGTCAGTGTTGGTCCTGGGCGACCTCAACTTTTGGCCCAATGATCCTGCCGAAAGTCCCCTATCCAAAGAATTCACCGACCTTATGACCAGTCTCAATTTCACCCCCCATATCCACAGCCCTACCCATGTGCATGGCCACTCGCTCGACCAGGTTTGGACCTTGAATATTTCCACTAATCCCCCTACCATCTCCCCCTGCTCCTGGTCTGACCATTTTTTAATCTCCTTCTCCCTTGCCTTAGCCCCAGCAGCCAAACCTCCCCTTCCCAAGAACACCTGGGTTAGAAAATGGGGTAAGGCAGATATGCCATCCCTCTGCTCATCCCTAGCCAATTCCTGCCCCGACCTTTCCGGCCTCGCCGCCCCGGCCCAACTGGCCACTATCGATGGCTGGCTAACCCAGGCAGGCGACGATTTTGCCCCCTGGAGGCGGATCGCGGTCAAGCGAGCCCATGCTGCTAACTGCTGCTTCACCCCTGACCTCAAGGAGAAGAAACTGGCCGCACGCAGAGCAGAGCGCGCATGGAGAAGAGAATACTGCCCGCCAAAAAAACCACTTACCTCTCCGTGCTCAAGGCATACAAGCAAGGCATCCTCGATGCCAAGACCTTGTTCTATTCCAACAGGATACTGGCAGCAGAATCCCAAACCAAGGAAATCTTTGCCACAGTACATGAGCTTGCCTCATCTAATAGAGCCACGGCCTCGATCCCCCCCTCCCAACCGCTCTGCGACTCGCTCAACGATTTCTTCGTTGACAAGGTCGCAAAGATCAAGGCCAACATTCCCCCCCTTCCCCCGCATTCACCAACCCCTCCCCTCCCGCTGTCACTTCCAAACTCACTTCCATCCCTCCCCTGACCAAGGCCACGCTCCTCCCCCTGCTCCAAAATGTAAAGTCAGGCTCCCCCCTAGACTTTGCCACTGCTCACATCCTGAGAGAAATCTTCCTAAACTGCCCTACTCCTTCCCTCACACTTCTGAACGACTCACTCAGCAATGGAGTGGTCCCCACTGCTCACAAATTTGCGGCCGTTATCCCCATCTTAAAAAAGCCCGGTGCTGACCCTTCATCCCCTTCCAATTACCGTCCCATCTCCCTTCTGCCTTACCTGGGCAAGGTTCTAGAAACCCATGTAACCAGCACCCTGAGCACCTATGTGGAAACTAATCACTGCCTCTCCCCCCGGCAGGCAGGCTTTCGCCCCCTCCACTCCACGGAGAAGGTGGTGACCTCAGTGATGGACAGCCTACGCGAAGGCATTGACACCAACCTCCCGCAGGCCCTCATTCTTTTAGACGTGTCCGCCGCTTTTGAGACGGTGGACCATTCCATCCTCCTCACCCGTGTCAGGGCGGCGGGCATAGAGGGCCTGGCCTTCGCCTGGCTTGAGTCCTTCCTGAGTGATAGGGCTCAGGCGGTCCACCTAGCTGGTTTCACTGCTGCCTCCCGTAAGGTTGTATGTGGAGTTCCCCAAGGTTCCTCACTCTCCCCTCTTTTGTTTAATTTATACATTTACCCTCTTATTTTTATGTTACAGCAGCTTGAGGTCACAGTGTTCAACTACGCCGATGACCTCCAGCTAATTTTTAACCTTTCCCACTCTTCCTCATCTTCCCAGAACGTCCAATCCGTCATGCTGTTCATCCAGGATTGGATGAACTGCAATCACCTCAAACTCAACCCGGACAAGACGGAGTTAGTCCTGACCGGAGGTGGTTGCAGTCCCTGGTCCCCTTCCCACTGGCCTCCTTCACTTGGTGCTCCCCCGCTTCCTGTCCCCAAGGTCAAAACCCTTGGTATCTTCCTCAATTCTTCACTTTCCGTTCACTCACAGGTCAATTCGGTTGTTTCCTCCTGCTTCTTTTCCCTCAGAACCATCAGGAAGATCTCTCGCTTTTTCTCTCTACCTGCCCTAAAGATCATAGTGATGGCTATGGTGCTCTCGCGCCTTGACTATGGTAACATCATTTACAATGGCGCCCCAGCCTATGCCATTCACCGTCTGCAGCTAGTGCAGAACCAGGCCGCCCGCCTGATCCACGGCCTGCCCAAATTCCACCGTGCTACTCCCTTACTGCAGGCACTGCACTGGCTGCCGGTGAAAGAGCGAGCCTTGTTCAAACTTGGCTGTACCACCTTTCAGGCCAAAATGGGCACCGCCCCAGAGTTCATCTGCTCCGCCATCAAGCTCTATACCCCGGGCAGAGAGCTTCGATCCACCTACCAGGCACTGCTAACCACCCCCCGTTTCAGAAAGAAAAAGGCGGGCGGAACAAAGTTTGCAGTTCTCGCTCCTGCGTTCTGGAACTCCCTTCCGACGGAACTCCGCATGACATCTTCTTACATCGAGTTCCGGAAAGGTCTCAAAACTCTGCTCTTCTCCCGTGCCTACAATGCCTAGGTTCCCTCCGCTCCTGTTGTCTCCTCGCAATCCAAAAGCGCCAAGAAACCGCGTGCTAGAAGCGCGCTATACAAATGTTTTTAAATTCAAAATTCAAATTCAAATTCAATATATGCTGCAAAACTGGACCCCAGTAACAAAAACAGACCCTCCCAGGGGTCCAAAACCGGCCCCCACCCTGGCGGCCCACTGGGAAAATGCCTGGTGCCAGCTATGGCCAGTCCGGCCCTGTCGGTCTGCCACTGTTGAGTCTTTGGCACTCTATTGCTCTTGTCTCGCTCTTCTTGAATTCTAAACTCTAACTTTATTACTGGGAAACATATTTAACGCCTCAATTCCATAGCCATAAATACTGGGCACCTGATTTAAGGTTTGGAGGGATGGAAATCACGTTGACGTTATGCATTATATCCCATATTGCTTGTTATATGACGAACAGGGTATCCCCATACGTCTGACTCTAAATCATGCCCAAATGCGTCTCATTCGCTCTTTGGTGATGAGGATTTTCCCAATTCCTTCATTACGTCGATTATTGACTATTTACACATTTGGTGGACTGGATTCTTAATTTCCACTTTTCAGCACGATATCTTTTAAAATGTTAAGCAAAACTAAATATTACATGCTACTGTGAGGCTTTAATATTGCATCATCACCACTGACAAGTCATCTAATAAATATCTTGATGTAAATATTGAAGTAAAATTGTAGTCCTTCTTCTATTTTTGTGAAAAGGTCCCGGTTTTTGGCTTTAAAATTCAGGTCACCCTAAATTTAAGTAACTCTACCGAAGAAACCAGTAACTCACCAACTACAACAAAATGAACGTCAACTGAAAAGCTATAGCGCCCATCGAATTGACCTCCGCCTCTAAGCACGGCGAGATGGAAAGAAGGGATTTAAGCTACATACGAGTCAGTTCTGTATCATATCGGAGTATTGTTCCCATCCTCCCTAAATGTGCTATTCAGTATTTGATGTTCTAAACCCCAATAAAGAATTGTTCCAAAGAAACAGAAAAGCTGCGGCGCATCCAGCTTTGTTGCAGAAACATGCTGACCGGATGCTCGCGCTGGGAGGTGCACCAACCAGTAACTGCTGAGTGCGAGCAATGTATTCTATTCCCAGTAAATGGAGGTCATGTTCTGGCTGTCAGCAGATGCTTAGGAGGGTGTTTATTTTGCAGGGAGAAAACAGAGTCGTGAACTGCCGCAAATGCAATTAGTGGGGGAGCTGACACCAAGCAGCGCTTCTGGAGTACACTTTAAATTGGGGCTTCCTTAAAATAATATGTTTCATTTCTTAGGAAAACTGTGGCACATTCCATTTCGGGAAGTGCAATTTTATCAGATGAGTGGAGATGGTAGTATTTTTATCGGAAGCATATTCTGTGATCTGACTAATATCCATATTTGCAACATCAAAATATAACCTATTTGTAGAACAAACGGTATCAGTTTAGTAGAAATAAAGGTCGGGCTGCTGTTTTTGTGCAGAGATATGTGGCTTGTGTCGGTTGCAGAATGGTACAGTAAGTAGCTCACAGAAGCTCAATATGAGAGCATCTATACCCTGATTCACCACGACTGGTTGCAGAAGCAGTGATTTTGGAGTTATATAAAAAAAAAACTCCACTGGTTCTAACCTACCCAGACCTTGGCAATAGTCCCTGGGAACAGTAATGTCCTGCTTATAAACTCCTGCATCATCTGCATTCTGAGATATTGATCTCAAACTTGAGAGAAAAAAAATCATGTAGCAAAGGAGGAGGGCTTATGTGGAGCAGGTATCCTTTTATTGGTTCTAGGAATCAACAATAGTGGACGTACACAAGTAAACTTGAAAAAAAATACCTACACCATCAAGGGCGGAGAGAGAACTCATCATAATGGTCAAAAAGAAACCGTGCACAGATATAGAAATCACAACAAAGAAATTGACAGCGCAAAGAGTATGCAACCATAGGTCTGCTGGCCTCTGATCTGCCGTAGCAATTCCACCAATAGGCAATTCTAGTTGTTTTCAGAAAAATGAGCCAAATGACTGCAAAAAATATGAATATTTGGGAGCATGCAGTTATGAAAGGGAAAAGGCGGTAATGACCCTCTGTTGTCTTCAATTGATAGCAAACATTTATGTGGTTAAATCAGTCAGTCATAAGCTTTTATTCGATATGCAAGATATCTTATAAGCACATATACAATACAAACATTGACATTGTACAAAAAATACATCACTTTAAGAAGTCAGTATGAACTCATGTTAAAAAGAATAAAAGGACATAAGATGCCCATAATAATTTATCTAAAAAGAATTAAACCGCTACTGACAGTCTCTTGCAACGAATAAGCCAAAACTGTTTTAAAAATTTAGCTATTCCACATACAACTGGAGGGGATGTGTCCGTCATTAGGATGCGTAGAGCTACTAAGTAGCTGCGTGTGCCCATGTTTCGGCAAAGTGGTTTCAACCAAAAGCTCCTGGGCTTTGCATAGTCTGGGCATTCAAACAGGACATGCGAGATGGACTCTATCCTACTCGGACAACAAGCACAGTTAGGGGACAATTGAGCCGCTGATTTCCAGTTTGATACCACAGCTCCAAGCGGTAGAGAGCCAACTCTGAATTTAAAATATAAAGCTCGGTCAAAAGGGAGGGTAATAAGGTCCAAGTAGGGCTCGAATACCACAATGTCTTTAACAAGTAGAAAGGCGGCAGTAGACTTACAATGATTCGGGTTTGTAATTAAGTGCTCCGCCGTCCATTTCCAAAAAAGGCTCTTGACAACATCCTTCGGAGGAGCAGAGCGTGATGACCAGCAATCCCCCAGACCGATTTTCTCCAGTAGCTTTTTAGTGTCTCTCAGCCATCTTATTTTTGCCCAGCCACCCATGCTCATTATTTCCCCCAGGCCATCCGCATAGGATTTTAGCTCCTCACCTCTCCAGATTCGTGTCCATAAGAGGAGAGGGCGAAGTTGGGCTTGATCTGCGATGCTTTTGCAGCCTGTATCCAGCAACACTGGTATGGACGGTGTGCTCAGGGGAATGGCGATGATGGATTTTAATAACTTGCTCTCCGCTGTCGCCAGGGTGTCCATACGACAGTGCCCCCACAGTTCTGCCCCATACAAGGCTGATGTGACTACCTTGGCCTTGTAAATGTCGATTACTGGGGTAAGGGATCTCCTGGATGAAGCCCGAAACTCCCTCAAGAGAGCTCCTCCTACTCTCTTATGGTTAAGAACCATCTTGTCGATATGTGGTGCCCACGTCATTCTGTCCGTTATCCGAATTCCGAGGTAGTCGAATTCGGATACTTTCTCTAGGGCAACAGAGTTGAGCATAGGTGGGCGGCCCAGTTTCTTTGGGGGGTTTAGAACCAGATATTTTGTTTTGTCCACATTAATTACTAAACCCTTTGCGGCACAAAATTCCTGAAAACGGGTTAGCAATTTCTGGAGGCCTTGAGGGGTCTTCGAGATCAAAAGCGTGTCGTCCGCAAAAAGCAGGGTGGGGATCCGCACTCCTCCAAGACAGGGGGTATCGGCTGGTTCTAATTGAAGATATTCTACCACCCCATTCACATATAGTGAGAATAGGGTGGGCGCCAAGACGCAGCCCTGTCTTACACCCCTGGACACCAGTATTTTTTCAGTGAGCTCTCCGTTTTTTCCCCAGCGAACCTGTGCGAAGGTATGGGCATGGAGGTTAATGAGGAGGGACAAGATATAAGGGGATAAACCCAACTCGTAAAGTACCCTCCATAGTTCTTCCCGGGGGACTAGGTCAAAGGCAGTCTTCAGGTCTATAAAGGCGAAATAGAGACTGCCCTTGCCTAGTTCCACCACCTTCCACCCCAGAAGTGCCAACCTAAACACCTGCTCTATTGTCCCCATTCCAGCCCGAAAACCTGCCTGGAAGTCCGATAGTATCTTATTCTCCTCCACCCAATGGAGAATCCTCCCGAGTATAGCTTTACCTGCTATCTTTTGGGTGGAGTCTATCAGGCTTATGGGGCGGTAGTTCCCCGGGGATTCTCTACACCCTTTTTTGTAAATCGGGACCACCACCGCCCCTTTCCAAGATTCGGGTACTGACCCTCCCATCATGATGTCATTGAGGAGAGCGGCGATAACCCTTCCCCACTCCACTGGGTAAGCCCTCATAAGGTCCCCTGGAAGGCCGTCTGGGCCAGCTGCCTTGCGTGGGGCTACCCACCCTATTACTTTTTCAATCTCTAAGGGGGTAAAGAGGTCATAGGTGTGAGGTTCAATTACTAGTTGCAAGTTCGTCCTGGGATTTAGTTCCCCTTTTGGCGGAAGGTATAGAGCCCCAAAGTGTTTGACCCAACTTTGAGGGGGGATGTTACAGGGTCTAATAGCTCCCTCGGGCCTATTCCGTTTGGCTATAGCATTCCAAAAGGACCTTGGGTCCCTACTTTTACTAGCTTGGAGCAGGTCATCCCAGAATTTGTCTTCCCACTCCTCCCTAGCAGTTTTGAGGGATCTATTGTATGCCTTCCTTGCTTCCTGAATGTCACTGTGGGATTTATGCTTTACTGCCTCTACTAGCTTTGCCTTATGCGACCTACATACTTGGGTATACCAGCCATCCTCTAGGTTTTTAGATTTCTTATTACCCGATTTACTAGAGTGAGTGGTGAACACGTTTGTCAGGGCCTCCACTAAGGAAACAAAAAGTCTACTCACTCCACCCACCCCTTCAAGGGGGGACCCCAGGGTTGACATCGCATGATTTAAGAGGGATGAAATTTCCCCAACCCTTGCCTCAGAGAGGACCAATTTGGCCCATTTTAAACGTCTACCACAAGGCGAGACTTCAGACTCGTCGGGGGGTACAACTACCAAGTTATTATCACCCTTTCTTACTGGTCGCCACCAATAGTCCATGGATAATGAAAGTGAGTTGTGATCACTTTCAGTCGTGGCGACCACCAGCATATCCCTCACGTGTTTCCATAGATATACATCTATTAGCAGGTAATCTATCCTGGAGGTATGTCCTGGTCTATTGTATGTATGGGCCCCCCCCCCTGTCTGAGATTGTCCTCCCATTGGCTGCCCTTAGATTGAATTCAAGGGTCAGGGAGTATAGCTGAAGCGCCACTTCTGACCACCTCCTGACAGATGGGATGTCCAGTACAGGGACCCCCAGCCTAGAATCCTCCTCATCTTGGTCAATGGCAACGTCCGACCCCAAAGGCTCGAACGTGCAGTTCATATCACCCGCTACCAGTGTACACATCTTATGTGGGGTTTTATTTAAGAGGGTTTCAAGGAGAGATAATAAGGGTGACTTTCTCCCACCCTTAGTCCCACGAGCGTAGACGTTGAAAACATTTAGAATCAGTCTTCCCCTTTGATCTGTTAAGGTGATGTTTTGGATGTCAGGGCAGCCTGTGTAAAGCTCCTCTACACTGCAGTCAAGGGAGGCTGCAACCCAAATGAGTAGGCCGCCCGACGGTCGCCCTCTCCCTGTTTCCGAAGCTCGTGCAGGGACGGAATGAGAAGAGAATCCCACCCTGTGTACCGGCACCAGGCTCCACGTCTCTTGGAAGATGCACAAGGAGTGCTCATCCACCCAAGCAGTAAAATTGGGTAGAGCCAACTTTCTTGCAATCCCTGCGAAATTCCAGCTGAAAACCTTAAAAGATAGGTCCGTCACAACTGGAATGTCGCTGGACGCAAGAGAATCCCTGTCTATGGCCCTCATCAAGGGTGCCTGAAGGGGGCAAGGATCTTGGGGAATGCCTTTAAAGGTTGTCATCTCGCTAATATCATCAATTGAGAGAGGGACAGTTTGGGGGGATGGTACTCCAATTGGATCTACTCTACTCACAGATTCTTTATTCCTACTTATCCTGGGGTCAGCCTCCTCCAGTCAGTGGGACCCTGGTATCCACAAGGGATTCGCCTCTGGACCCCCAGCAGCTCCTGCCCAACATGTCTCCCAATTTTGGCCGAAACTGGGGGGGCTCAAACTTCCTCCAGTTAAGCTAACAATATGTTTAGGGTAAAAGTAGGATAAGTCTACTACTTTAACCCCCGGAGCCCCCATGTTTCTAATTGGAGTACAGATGGAAGGGACTACTCTAGGGTCTTGAAAATTTATTATTATACAGTCCCCCGCCTGAGTTTTTTTACCCTGCCCTACCCACTCAACCCTGCGAACACTTAAGATGATCCCATCCACACCCAAAGGGATTGGCTTGTTTGACTTGAGCCAATGGATGCATTTATTTTTGAGGGATTGATGGTTTTCCATTTGGTCTTCCTTGAGGTGGGGTACATTTACCAAGACAGCAACGAAAGGTTGGCAGTCTGGCGGGAGGTTTACTGGGGGGATCCGTCGTACTGGATTTCTAGGGCCCGATAGGGTAGTAGTTGGAACTGTAGGTTGGGGGACAGGTCTAATAGCTTTCCCTGGTGCTAGTTTTTGGGCTTTTTCACCTGTGCGTGATGTTTGAATGTCTTTCACTTTACCGCTAGCTGTCTGTTGCTGTTTTTGAGGGGGTGGCTTAGACTTATTTGTAACAGCCTCTAAGTGTACTGGAGGTCCCTTAGGTTTTGGCCCTACTAAGGAGGTGGAAGAAGTTTTGGGAGCTGAGGTTTGTGCTCTATTACTTTCAACCTTATTTAAACATTTTGGGGGTTTAGGGTCTTTCTGTGGTGGTAGTTCGCTCCCCCTTACACCCATATCAGGGTTTTCACTCGCTCTGGCTAGTTGTTTAAATGTAGTTTTGAGTGAATGGAACCCGTCAAGGGTTGATTGTTCAAGTTTATCTATCCTCGCCCCCAAGCCCTTAACCTGTATTAGTAGGGGCATCAGGAGACTATTTACCTTCTCCAGGATATTTTCGATAGTTACCGGGTTAGTGGGCTTGGAAACATCGGAGATATTAGCGGAGTTATCATTTATAAGTGGCCCCTTTGGAGAGACCACAACATCCCCCTCTATGTCCGCTTCATTCTCTGTTGACCGGCCCCTAGGGATTTTCACACCAACTCCAGAAGGCTTTTTTGCTCTTTGGTAAAGAGCGGCCTGTCTCACCAACCTACCCTGTTTACGTTTTCCTGCCTTTTTGTTTACGGACCTTTTATCCAGCCTAATTTCAGGAGTTTGAATGTTAGGGGACACCCCGTCTGGCACCTCATCTGGTATTACTATGATTGGAGTGGGCAGTATTGGTGATAGAGGCTGGCTGATGGCTACGTTTAGGGGTTTAGGTGATACTGGTGGCAATGATTTACTAAGACCACCCTCTTCCTCAGTGCCACTAGGTAGAAGCGCGGCCAGGAGTTCCAGCCTGTCTATATTTTGCCCTATTTCGAGCAACTGGGGAGGGTCTGTAGAGTCTCCAGAAACGCCAGCAGGGGAGACGGAGTAAACCCGCTCACTGGCAGGTGTAAACGCCTGAGCAGCAGCCCCCAGGGAAGAACGTCTTGCAGGGAGGTAGACCTCCGATAGGCGCCGCTCAGACATAGCAATTTCCTTTTCTATTACAGCCGCCACCCTGGTAATAAAGCGGTCCATGGTTCCAATAACAGGGCTCCCGGTAATGGCTCCTCTTTCACCTTCACTCCTGAGAAGTTTTCCAGAGCGGGTAGACATAATTGTAGGGGACCCCAGGGGGCCTCACACGGGCCGTATGAGCGCACTGCGTTGGATAGGAAAGGGACGTGGCCCAGCCCAGCCTTGACAGCCCCTGACTGCCACAGACTGCCCGCCCTTTGCTCGGGCTTCGCTCGGCGTCCCGCTCGCGTCCCGCCAAGCGTCGAGCTGTTCGTAAAGTAGGGGGCGTTGCAGGCGGGGGCGTGTCTGTAGGTGGGCGGGTCCGCCTGTGCAGATGGGGAAGCAGGGACTCCTGGTCTTCCGAGTCCCTGCTTAGCGCCGACGTGCTGGTCCTTCCAGGCGCCTCCCAGTGACAGCGCTTAGACCTCGCCTCCTTCCAAGCCGCGAAGCGGCACCCGCGGAGCGGGTGCGGCGAGAGGCAGCGGCAGCACAGGACAGCCCAAGAAGAGTCAGACCCGAGAACACAGGGTCAAACGGTAACCTCCACAACTTCCAGGTGGTTAAATGCAAGATTATCTTTCCACTTCAACCCACCATAAAATGTCTTTACAGTCCGTGCAGGCCAGTGGGCTTTAAACGTATTAGTTGTGTGAGAGTCATAAATCCCACTGAGCAGCAACCCTAACATCCTCCTCCACGTGGCGGCTGGAATTGGCGGCTTCAGGTGGTTGTCTTCACAGAAAGACCTTGGAATAAATGTACACATGGTGTGTTTTTCAAAGCAGTAGGATCAAAACGACAGGTTTTATCTGCAGTGGTTGAAAGCATCTTTGTGGCTGTGCAAGCAAAACTCTTGTCACGAGTACAAAAAATAGCCAAGGATAAGTCATCTTAAGTTGTAAAATTGGTTTTTGGACTGTGCCCGAATCAGAACACCATCGTGGACTTACTGCTGTTGTTTTTGTGACCACAGTAATGAGCTAGTAATTCTGTATTTTCAGGTTGGCAAGAGAGGTGTTCTAAAAATGTCCTCTTTCTTTTTCAGCTCCCCTTCTACTGTGACTGTGTATCCTGTCACTATAAACACACAAAAGGTGATGGATGGAATGCTTTCAATACGTCTAACCAGTGGCAATCGCTTGGGGCGGCATTTAAACCCATTATTCTTTTGCCCACCATTCCACCTCAGATTAGAACCAGCCTTATGCAAATATCTCTTGTTTCTTCTCCAATACAAACAGTGCAGTCCAAACTATAGAGCCAGGTCTTCCCTGATCCGGCAACCAAGCAACCCAAAACCAGTTTCGGCCTGATTGGGCATCTTCAGTCAGGTGTACATAGGTTCCAGTGGCACAGTGAGCAAGGGTCCCACATCTGGCATACCCTTCAACACTAAATGTGTTACATCAAACATACAGAAGGGGATGGGAGGAATGCTTTAATTTGTCTAACCAGAGGCAACCGCTTGGTGTAGCATTTCAACCCATTGTTCTTCTATCCACCAACACACCTCAGATTAGTCCCAGCGCTATGCAAATCAGTCTTGGTCCTGCTCCAAAAGGAACATTCCATCCTGACCAAGGTGCCATAATAAATTCTGGGCTACACAACATATGCAGTTTGATTACAATGTCTGCAGCTTTAAGGTGATCTTGCTTTCATTAGAGGGTAATGCTATTTCACTCGAATATCAATGAGGAGGGAAAGAGAAGCTGTGATCCATTCGGTTTTCAATGGCTAGTACAAAAATCAAAAGATGGGGGGGAGAATGGACCACTTGTCCTGTATAACCAGGGTCTTTGTTCATGTGGGAACCGTCTTAAAAAATCCTCATATACGTACACAGGCAAAACGGAGGTATATCTTGGTTCTCCGCCTCAGTGTACCGTAACAGCATGATCATAGGATCTTTTCTTTGCCAATATGCTGACCTCCACATGGAGGAAGACCAACTGGTTTGTCAGCAGGGGCCAGGAATGGAAAGAGGGTGTGCTCGTTGTTAGAAACGGGACCCTGGCTGGCCAAGACTCGCGTCGAGGTCAGTCAGGGATCGCCATTTCTAAAGGTCAGGGCAAGGGAGTCACACACCAAGGTAACCCCCGCTCACCCTCTAGGTAGCGTGGCGCAAGCAGTCTAGGCTAAACTTGGAGGCGGTATGAGTTAAGTATTTGCGCACGCACCCCAGCAACAACACCCAAGGCCCACCACAAAGAAAGACTCCACACAAGGATATATATAAAAATAGCCTTTGTATTGTAATAAACAAAACACATTAGATAACATACGCAAACTGTACAATGTGCCAGAGTCACGGGCAGAATTTACAAGGGGAATTATGTACAGGACAGGGCCACATGGACCACTGTCAGGGGTAGGCACTTGTCAGAAAATAATACTGGTAGGTACACACTTAGGACATAAACATTAGAATGATTAGCACCAAAATGGTAAATGCAACATACATCCAGTAATCACTGGAACAGAGTAAAGACCTCCTACGCAACCCTAAAACACTGTAGGAAATTACGCAGGTAACTAGGACCTTATCATCAGGACCTAAGGAAGGAATACCAACACCTAAGCAATTCACTCTTAGCAAAGGGAAGGAAACCTAAACATAAAATGGGACATCAACAATCCTCTATGCAGGGCACACCTAACAAAGGGGATAAACATAAAGTGGGACGTCAACAATCCTCTATGCAGGTCACATTTAGCAAAGTGGATAAACATAAAATGGGACATCAACAATTGCACATGAGGTAATAAACACAGAGGTGCAGATTAGAACATTTTGCGCAAGAATCACATAGCAAGATATTACAATGCGCGGGGTGCACATAGCACACACTCACAATGTCCCTCAGGCCAACTGGCCTCGAAAGGGGCGGAATGCCCTGAGTCTCAGTGTCAGGGGGTCTACGCAGGCAGCACAGAACACAAAGCCTAAACGTGGCAACTGTCCACAAAGTGCTGGACAGTTGTAAATATGAACTGGGCAAACGTTGGAGCCAGGAGGGCTCAATAACAAGGTGGGGAGACACAGTGTGGGAGCCTCGGGGCTACAACCAACTAGCTGCCTGTGTCCCCCTAGAGCCTCTCAGGGCTCGCAAAGCAAATGTACAAATAGAGCTTCAGTGCTCTCAGGATGATCAAAATGCCCCAGAGCCTCTCTCAGGGGCTCGCAAAGCAAATGCGCAAAGTAGAGCTTCAGCGCTCTCAGAAGGATGAATATGCCCCCAGAGCCTCTCTCAGGGCTCTAACTCGATGTGGGCATGGGAGCCTCGCTGGGCTCGTGGAACAACTGCGGGCAATGAGCCTCTCAGGGCTCGCAAAATTACTGTGCGCCGTAAGCCCCTCTCTCCTGCGGAGCGGCCCGCTGCCAACCGGGGCCGCTCTGCGCACAATGCAGCTGCCTCTCACTCACCGGGTTCTCGCTGGAGCTGCGGGGGCGGCGAAGCACTCTCTCCCGGTCTCCGTTCGCCGGGGCGCCTCTTCAGAAGGCCGGGCAGCGGGCGGGGCTCTCTCCCTCTGGAGAGTCTCGCCGAGGATCCGATGCTGGGTTCCTTCTCGCTCTGCGGCGGCAGGGCGGGACTTCCGGGTTGCTGGTCTCGGGGCCACGCTGCAATTGGTCAGCCGGCCCACTGCTTCCGGGTCGTCGCGGGCAGCGCGGCGGCCCGTTCTAGACAGGCAGGCGGGCTCACAGTATCCGAGGAGTG
This sequence comes from Lissotriton vulgaris, assembly GCF_964263255.1. NCBI lineage: Eukaryota > Metazoa > Chordata > Amphibia > Caudata > Salamandridae > Lissotriton > Lissotriton vulgaris. The sequence goes on from NC_141685.1 coordinate 1,480,159,639, forward strand.
GGCTCCCTCGCGATACTTACAATATCCAACAACGGGGCAATGCCGGGTGGGCACCGGCTTTTAAATAATAAAATAAAGCGAGGTGGGCACTCGCTCGCCCAAAAATCGGCAAATCGGCTCTGATGGCGGGTGGGCACCGGCAATGACGATAAAGCGCTCCCAAGCGCTGAAGGTCGAGGCACAGCGCTCTCAAGCGCCAAGGGAAGCGCGCTCGGCGCTTCAAGGAAAACAAAGCGCGCCTAGCGCTATAAATCAAAATACGAGTGCCTCCAGGCACAGCAAAGCTCCAGCGGGGTCTGGAGGCAGGCAGAGGGGCAAGGCAGGGCCAGAGCCAGCACAGTGGGTCTCCAGGCAGGGAGACAGCCAAGTGGCGGTCCTCTTGGCCCTAGCAGCAGCAACAGCCCCCTCTGGCAAGGATCCTGGAAGAAAACCAAAGAACAGGACAAATTGTATGGGGACACAGCCCCTTCTTATACAGCAAAATCCCTTTGTCTCATGGGTGCAGGGTGGGGGAAAACCAGTCGCAGCTGGTTTTGAAGTACTCTGTTTACCTCAACCACCCTCTCTATTCACTGGCAGGGCTAGGGTCATCAGTCGCACTACAGGGGGTGGAGCCAGCATTGTCTGGGGAAAGTCCAGGCCCATCAGGGACCAGGTGCACTCCTCCCAAGCCATCAAGCATGCTAATCTCGCACTCACCACCGGGCAGACCCATCCAGCCTTCCTGGAGCCAGGCTCACCAGCCAGCTCCAGCCAATCACACTGCAGGCATATTTTACAGTAATATGCCAAGTCCTAGAAATGGCATTTCTACACATGACACACACATGCCACATACACCATTGCGAAGCATTCATTCCCACGAACTCGCACATACCAAATTCGAGCATGCACTCCCCACACATCAGGAATTACTAGGGACACAGACATTCCCCATGTATCCCTATGGGAGAGCAGGCCAGCCTAACTACATGCATGCACTTTACTCTGGGACACAGAGAAAAAGTGCGCACAGACCAGAAAATCATCCACACAGATCACAGATCTAAAGCAAAAAGATTAGGGGTGAACCTGCCTTAAGGGCCAAGTCCAACACTCGTGTTCTGATTAAGTGAAATAAAATTCTCTACATCACTTCTCACAAGTGTTTTATTGAAAAGGCTGTGATGTGGGAAATTAAAAACACAGTTGTGCGTGTATAGACCCAGTTACTGGTTTATCGCACTAGTTTTGGTCAACATGTTTCAGCCTCATGAATAAGTATGGGCGAATTTTGCGAATCTGGCATTCGCAAATTTAGCGAATTTGCGAACTCGCAATCCGCAAAATCCGCGAATTCCCGCGAATTTGCGGATTTTTTTTTTTGTGTTCGCAAGTGTTTCTGCCAGTTCGCGAGGATTTGGTAGTAGTTCGCAATTGCGAACTTACTTATCGGCTCGCAACGGTCGCGACTATGTTGTTTCTACGTCTGGTTCATCATCACAGCCTCCCAGCACCCTCTGTTTCACCACTGCCACCCTCTCTTTGACCCATGCCACCCTCTGTTACATCAATGCCACCCTCTGGTTCATCATCACTGTAGAAGATGGGGGAGAAAAGCAAGCACACCTGCCCTGCTTCAACTGACATGAATTAATTTGGGGTTAGTTTATTAACAACACCTGCCCTGCCCCAACTGACAATAATGAATTAGGGGCTAATTAATGTGTCACTGAATTTGAAGTTCCAGCCTGGCACCTGCTTGTCTGCTCCCTTAGCTGTAAATCAGGACCTTTGTGGCATACAGTTAAGGTCATAGCAGGGTCACACAATTGTTGCAAGCAGGCAACCGAATTCTGGAGGGCCCCCTCAGGAAGCACAACAGGGAATCGTTACAAATCATGAGATTGACCTTTTGCACCTGCTCATTTGTTTTGCTTTTGCAAAAATCATTTTTCGGTAATTTCGCGCTATTTGCGAGGCTCGGCGTCGTGCGAAACCGACCGCGGAAGCCGCCAATTCGTGCGAATAAGCTTTATATGTTTTTTGCAGCGTGTTATTTCGCGAGTTTTTTTGCAGTATTCGCGAGCCGCTTGCAGCGCAACACGCGAATTTACCCCAAGGTCGAGTACGGGCGCGGCCATTTTGTTTGCGTGACGTATTTCCGTTTCCGCCCGCTACGTATAATCTCGCGAGGTAAGCGCACTGCGAGTACAAGTTCGCACGAGATCGCGAGGAAAATTGCGTGCGAACTTACTTTCGCGCTCGTAAACGGGCGGCCATCTTGTTTTTCATTCATTTCCTGTGTCTGGGCATGGTGTTTATCCTCTTGCTATCTTTGCCATCCTTTGCTTGTTTTCAGTTTTTTTTCCAACGATTTTGCTTCTTATCTATCCCTCTCTTTTCCTAGCTGTATATTTTTGTCTTTTCTACTATTTTTGTTTACTTTTAAACTACTTTTTAAACTCTTTTCTTTTCTTCTTCCCTATCCTATTCCTTCTTAATTTTCTACTTCCTACCTTACCTGCCCAGACCATGGTGAAGCCAGGCGCCGTGAAGCTGCCCAGGCACTTGAGGGACGCAGCGGCGGCGGGGAGGAGGAGTCCTGGACCCCGTGCCAGGACAGCATGCGGGCGATTGAGGGGGGAGCAGGTGACCCGACGGGAGATCTTCAGCCCGGAGGAAGTGGGCGCGCTGGTCTACTTCGTCCAGCGCCGCCTGCCCAGGACCATCGCGGGAGGCGGCAGGATCGCGGCCGGCTACAACATCCGGGAGCGCCGGAAGCAGTGGCAGAAGGTGTGCTGGGCCATGTCCCAACTCTCCGGGGTCCAGCGCACCTACAGCCAGGTCACCCACCGCTGGACGGACGTCCTGGACAGGGAGCGCGACCTGCTGGACCAGCTCGGCTTGGAGATCCCCGGGCTTGGTGAGTAGTAGTAGCTATTTCATCACTCACTACTATGTTTTCTCCTGCTCTGTGTTGTTGTATTGCAAATATTTGTTTTTACATGGAGCAAGCCAATAATGCTGCTGACGATTACATTGTAGTTAAATTATATTTCAAAATCTTCTGTGCATTTTAGGTGCACTGCTCTCCTTCTCAGTGGCGTTGCTACTATGCTTATTTGTTTTCTATTTTGTGGTCTCATTGGCCTGAGTAACAATTATGTATGAGTGTACTTTACAGAACTGCGTAATGCTAGACACTAGGGGGCAGATTACATTTACAAGCCCCTTGCGCCACGTTTACGCTGCCTTGCGTGACGCAACAGCGGCGTAAACGTGGCGCATCCCTGCAAGTCATTTACAGCGTGACGCATCTAGGGAGATGCGTCACGTTATAAAGCCATGGGCCTGTGCCACAATGGGTGCGTTCCTAGTATTCAGGGTGGGCGGTCCTGCGGCTGTGCGCCTCGCAAAAGTGCCTGCGTGAAATCTACAAGATTTAACGCAGGCACTTCTGCGACGCTGCTACGTCAATTCAATTCCTTATGCCTGCTTGAAGCAGGCGTAAGGACTGACACAGCATGTTAAGTATTGGGTGGCCCTGAGCATTACTGGAGTTGCATTGCGATGGCGACGTGACTCCAGCGATGCGCCGCTCTTACGTGACGAGATGCGTCACGCAAGTGCCTACCCTTGCGCCAGGGCGCGCCGCATTGTAAATGAGGCGCATCTGCCGTGTCGCAAGGGTAGTTTTGTGTGACGCATTTGATCTGGCGCATCTCTGGAGATGCGCCAGAACGCGTAAGTAAGTATGCCCCTAAGGGGCAGAATTGCAATTACCGTCGCATCCCTGCAAAGTAGCAGGGATGCGCCAGTAATTGTGCGGCCCGCTACCACCACCAAACATGGTGCGCCGTATTTGCAATGCGGCGCACCATGGGCCCAAAACGTCACCGAAGCTTTACTGCTGGAGTTGCGTCGCAACGATGGCGAAGCTCCAGCAATGCTCTGGGGTACCCTATCTCCCCAATGCTGGGTCAAGCCGTACGTCTGCTTCAAGCAGGTGCAGGGTTTGTGTGACGCATCATTGTCCTAAAGGTGACTGATTGAAATTTTGTAGATTTCCCTCAGCCACTTTTAGGATGTGTTCCAGCGCAGGAATGCCCTCCCTTGCGCCGGAACGCCCCCTGATGGCGCAGGGCTTTATAACGGGATGCATCTCCCAAATGCGTCACGTTGTTATAATATTATACGCCGCACCATGGCGCCTCTTTTGTTTAGCTGCTGCGTCACAAAAGTCACGCAAGAACGGAGCAAAAGAGCCGCAAGGGGCTTAAATCTGCCCCTTCCTCTGCACCCCTGACAATAAGAAAAATAGTGGCGGTGGATTGATAGTTTGACTATTTAAATGACTGGTTATGTAGCAGGCAACTGTTAGTGTTGTCACTGATCTGACTGAAATCACAATGGAGTTTGTCTGTCACTTTGCGTCTTGCCTGCGGACTGCTGCCTGCCAGTCCTAGGTGAACCTTTCAGTACTTTGTTTAGTGAGTTACGTGACTTTCGAAGTCGCAGGTCCGCAAATCAATTAAAACTAACCCTAATCAATATAATTTCGCGGAAATATTTTGTTATTGTTGTTTTGAAATGTTTGATTTGGTTGACATTGACAAGCAACAATCATCCATGTTTTCTGTTCTTTCTTTCATGTTGTACGTCAGCTCCCCCCAGGGGCGAGGGGACACAGGAGCAGCAGGCGGCGGATGCTGTTGAACAGGGCCAGGATCGGGCAGGCGAGGGCTCCTTTGCTGGCCCCAGTAAGTTTTCATTTTAGACTAGTACCTATTGTTCCTAGCGTTCCTCATTTGATTTTTTCAAAATCGTCTTTGATCTTCTTGTAGACTGTATCTAAATTCTTATCCTGCCTCTACTATGACTCCCTGTGGTATTACTAGATTATTCTTATTAGTCTGTCTGTGTACCTAACTAAGATTGCACGGTTGGCGAAACTCCCATTCTAGTCAGCAATAGCTCTATCAACTTAGTGCAGTGCAGTCTGGGATTGTCCATAATGTCTTTTGAAGTGTTCTATCTGCTTTGAAAATTCCCAACTATAAAATGTGAATGACCACCAAGAAAGAATAAGATACTACCTTTTGGTTTGGATAGGAGGACAATCCATACCACTACTGTTGCGGGGACAATTCTTCTGCAGAAACAGAACAATGGACAATAAATAGTGCATTGCTTATCAATTATAATAGGCGCTGTTAGAGTTTCCACATACCTCTGTGATAACAGACTTTGAACCCCCAATGTCCTTACTGAGTGACTACATAGTGTGGCACAGTCATTTACCTCCCGAATTCATCCATGATTGATCCCCAATGATGATTATCCAACGTAGCTCAAGAGTACGGAGTCAGAGTCAAGAAGTGTCAGAGGCACAGACTCATGCTTGCAAAAATTGCAAAACCTTTCGCTCAGTCACTCTAGTCTGGACCAAAAAACACAGAGTCTATTTAAGTTTAAAAGCTTTATTAAAAGTAAACACATTTATTAAAATGAAGTCATAATAAAAAAACTAAACGTTTAACTGAGACTGGAAAAGTGGTTAGTGCTGACGATTAATTGAAGACATTTCTTGTGGTCGAGCCGAGCTCTCACCTTGTTTCAACTTGATCTTGTTGTTAGAAGTCCATCTTCTGTCTGTGTGGAGAAAAATGGTGCGTGTTAAAAAGCCAGCCTTCATCAGTTGTGCCAAAAAGTGCAGCAAGACAACACCCTTCCCTGGAAAAAGGGACATTTTTTTTTACTTTAGAGTACACAGTCACAAATTACATTGTTTTCACATGTCTTCATTCCTGGACCAAATACTAGTGAGTGGTTTATTCTAACATTCTTAAATGTACTTTGTAGGTGGAACATCTGGTGGCGGGGCCAACGCGGAGGTGGTGGTGCTCGACACGGAGGCGGAGGGCAATTCCTCAGGGGAGGATGCGGCCGTTCCAGTGCCGGCTGTGAGAGTTCAGACGGTGGTGGTGGCGGGCAGAGGTAAGCTCTTATATATTCCTTACTTATTGAGATTGAAGACGTGGCTGGGAAGGAAAGAATATGAGATGCATGGCTGGGTGAATGATGAAGCAATGATTGGTGGAAGGACAACAGCCTGGGTGGGTGACACAGAAACTGTATGTGTCCATAATATACCTGGATCATGCTACTATCTGACTCTTAGATAGCATATGTGTATCTAGAGCAGGGGTACTCATAGTACGGCCCGCGGGCCGGTGGCGGCCCGGCAAGCCTTCCTTGGCGGTGCGCAGACCTTGCAGACAATCACTGCTCCCCCGGCCCCCACAGAGCAGAGGCTTTGTTGTATTTCACCTGTTAGCGCCCCTGCATCTCCACTCTGACAATCACTGCTCCCCCGGCCCCCACAGAGCAGAGTAGAGATGCAGGGCCACAAAGAGGTGAAATAGAACAAAGCCTCTGCTCTGTGGGGCCGGGCAAGCAGTGATTGTCAGGGTGGAGATGCAGGGGCGCTACAACAAACAAAACCTCAATAATATGTTAATGGTCTTTTAAAGACCTGTTAAGTACTTTGGTGTGGCTGTCTGTGTGTGCGCGTTGAGGAAGCTGTCTCAGCCCGGGCTGAAGGCTGACACAGACAGACACACACACAGTGAGATGACAGAGGGGGAGGGAGAGGGAGGGCAGGAGGGAGAGAGAGATGGAGAGGGAGGGCAGGAGGGAGAGCAGGAGGGAGAGAGATGTATGTAAATGCTGGGTCTGGTGGCTCAGTGGATGAAGGCATCTGCTGCAGGGACCTGTGTGCAACCTCACGGTCACAAGTTTTCGTTTTGCTTTAGCCCCGCCCCCTCTGACTCCGCCCCCACCAGTGCGGCCCTCGGCCACAAACTATTATTATTATTATTATTATTCTGAGTTTTGTATAGCGCCTGGTTACCAATAGGCATCCCAGCGCTTACCAGAACATAACACTACTAAAAGAATGCAGGGATTAAACGGTGAACAAAAAAGTTTTTAAAAGTTTACGGAACCGAAGAAGACTAGCTTCGGAGCGCAGTTGTAGGGGCAATGAGTTCCACAAGGAGGCCACATTTATTGAAAACCTTCTGCCACCGGTTCTTGCCTTTTTCACCCTGCCAACCTGAAGGAGATGTTGATGGTCAGAGCGAAGAGAACGAGGAGCCTTGTAAGGCTGGACCATCTCCTCCAGAATAGGTGGACCTACCCCGTGCAGAACTTTGTGGGCGATGTAAAGTGACTTGAATTTCACCCTGTCCCTCACAGGGAGCCAGTGCAGTGCCCTCAACGCCGGGCGGGCAGATTGACGCCTAGGGAGACCCGTCAAAAGCCTGGCAGCCGCGTTCTGCACTTGCTGCAGCTTGTTCAGGGTAGATTCGGGTGCACCCAGGAATAGCGCATTGCTGAAATCCAGCCGCGAGATGATAAGTCCCTGGATGAGAAGCCTTCGAGTGGCCACTGGGAGCAGAGGCAGAATCTTCTGGGCTGAGCGGAGCAGGCCAAAGCACACGCCAGCAGTCTTTTTGGCATGGGTTTTAAACGATAGGTCCTGCTCCAGCCATACCCCCAGGCTCTTGATCTCCTGCTTGGGGGGGGGGTGCCGGTCCCAGACAGTCTGGCCAGCTGCTGGGGACAGAGATGGAGAAGAGTTCCCCAGCAGCATCAATTCCGTCTTGGAGCCATTTAACTTTAGGGCTGAGCTGCACATCCACGTGTAGATCTTTTCAAGACACGTGTGCAGCCGGTCGGGATGGTGCGCCGACTGGGAGAGGCCTACCACCAGCTGAGTATCATCAGCATAACTGATGATTTTAATACCCAGCGGCAGTACCACACTCTCCAGGGGGGCCATGTAAACGTTGAATAAGGTAGGGCTCAGTGAAGAGCCCTGTGGCACACCACACTGGAGAGGGCTTGAAGATGATTTTTCCTGGCCTTCCCACACCTCAAATGTACGACCTTCCAGGAAGGAAGCGAACCATTTGAGGGCCAGACCCGTGACCCCCACCCCCGACAGCCGCTGGAGAAGCACCTGATGGTCCACGGTGTCAAAAGCAGCGCTGAGGTCCAGGAGGATCACTGCCAAACTACACTGTAAATTTAGCCCCTGAGAGAAAGTTTGTGAGTACCCATGATCTAGAGAGAGTAGACGGTCAGTGGATGAACTAAGTGTAACTTTGAAGAGCATGTAACACAGCACCCGCACGTCCGTTCCAGTGTAGGAAAGGCAAGGAAAAGAAGTTGTAATTTTGTCCAAATACTACCATCAATAGTAGCAGTAGTTTGTATTGCAAGCACAGCATAGATCCGGTTATTACGGTGGCCACTCCCTACCTCTCTTAATAAGTTTAGTAGTACTCAGTCATTCATGTGTGGATGTATCACTGGTCACTCAATAAAAAGCAAAGCACCTAAAGTCATCCCATATGTAAGCAAAAACATCCCATGTGAAGTGATAGATAATCAGATTATTTATCTTCTTCATTTTTCCATTTCTAGTACTCATTTGCACTGTAGGGTGAAAGTTAAATTAATTAAGCAGTAGCCCTTGTAACAGAGTATTCTCAGTGCCATCCGTAATAGAAAAGTAAGAGCTTCACCACCTGCATGTACTGGACCGGTACAGTAACGCAAGTCTAGGTCACTCATCATGGCGTGCGTCTCTTTTTCTCGGGTGCAAGTTCACTGCGCTGGCATTATGCCGGCTTGCAGAAGATAACGTACCAATTTTCCTAAACAAGAGACAAGAAGAAGAATAAGACTGGTGTACTTTCATAGTCGACTCCAATGGAAGTCCATAGTGCTCGTAGAATTTGTTCCTTAAACTCCCACTAATGTTAGAGCAAGGATGAAGAAGTGGGAGGTTAGATAGATACTGGCCTCAATAGTTATGTAATGCGCTTGCAAGTTGCTAGTTGTACTGCAACACAAATTTCTGCTGAATGATTGAGTTCATCTTAAAGAGCATTGGTTACAGACTATGTCTTTCTTTCTTCATATAGATGCTCCTTCCAAACAAACAAGGAGGAAGGAGCTGGCTAGAGCGGCCCGGCAACGGAGGATCGCTGCCACTGTTGCAGAATATCGGCGGCTGGTGGCCCTGGAGGACGACGAAAGTGTGCAGTCGACCACAACAACAACGTCGTCTGCATCGGCCTCCGTGCCCCCACGGGCTGCCACCCAGCACAGTGCTCCAGCCAGACTGAGCCGGGCTGCCAAAGCCAAACGCCACCGCCGAGCAGCAAGGACAACAGCTGCCTCTCACAGCCATTGTAACTGCAAGGCACACCTGCGCCGCAGTACCCTGAGGGTGTCCCGCCTTCAGCAGGAGCTCCACCACTTCACAAACGTGTTGGAGGGGCTCCGCGTAGAGCACGCCTTGCTCCGCCAGGAGTATGATGCCCTGGCCCAAAAAGTAAACAGCATCCACCCATAGTGTCCCTTGCCCCTTTTTTAGAGACTTTTGGGGGGTGGGAATCGGGAGTTGGGTTTGGGACTTTTAAAGGACAACCGTTGGGGTTAGGGAGGGTCTTGCGGGAGATTATTTTGTTAGGGATATAAATATACTTTTTCAAACTTTATCTGAGCATACCTGTTTTTTACTGCTTGCCTGGTGGGTGGGGGTTTAACAGTAACTTTGTTTTCCTGAGAGTTTAGTTCCATTTTCTTCCTTTAAGTGTAAATGCCCAAGTGTTTTCAACACTAAGTGCCTCTCACAGAGTAAGTGAAGTGAATTCAAGAGTCCTAGGACTTTAGTAGTACTACCGTGAGTCTCTCGTCTCTCCTAATACTCCATTGTACTCCCTCCCACCAAACCCTTATCTTACCTGTAATTTGTGTTTTAAAGTAGGGCTAGACCCAGGGCTGGCTACAGGGGAAACAGCGAATAAGGTTGGCGATCCTGGGCGGATAAAATTTCCTCATAGCGGTGGTACTAGTGGTGTGACACAGTGGCAGTTGCATGCCTATGAAAAAAAAGAAAATGAAATCTGGTTTGTCCTCCTGAGCAATACAACGGTACAATAGAGAATATAGCAGGTGACAGTACACTAGAACAGTGCCACATTGTAGCCTAACAAATGGTAAAGTATAACTACTAATTCGGTTGAAGTTCTTTGACATTAGCCATGGGTCTTTGTCAAGCAGAGTAAGAATATATCCTCGGATTTCTTCACCAGCCTGTTGCTATCACCTTATCCTCCCCAGCAAGTGTGTTGATTTATTGCTGTAATTTAGTCACACATCAATCAAAACCACACAGCCCGGGGGAAGAGGGTTAGGGTTTGAAAAATGGATGGGTACGGGGGTTTTTGGGAAAGGTTTTGGGAGACAAGAAAAAATAGCACAGCATGGACAAACAATTGTGAACATAAACAAATCTTTGGGTACAAACCTATCCATCAATCTTTGAAAGTGCATGCACTACTGCATGCATGTCAGTGAAAAGTAAGTAATACTTTCGACAACTGTGGAAGAAAGAATGCGACAGTACAGGGCGTGTGTGGAAATATTGATAACTATATTCAACATAAGGTCTCTGTTGCCAGATACCTGAGAGCCTTGCTGGTCACTATAAATCCATTCACAACACTCAATGGGGTTGGTCTGGAAGGTATAGTAGATAGAAAAGGAGAAATTTCTCTTTTTCTAGGTGTCCCCTCACTCACCAGGGTTGCCCCTTGGTGACATGCTTCATCATTGGGGCCATCCCAGTCCTCTACGGGCTGGGGCGTGCTGCGACTTGCGAATTACGTAGGAGCACTTACAAATGACTATGTGTGGTGCAGATGTGATAGTGGAGTAGACTAAGTGATGTGTTAAAGGATCAATTTAGAAGCAGAGAGAGATCCAAGAAATGCAGTCACAGTCCTAGAAAAACACAATGGATACTGTATCTGTATGTTGTTGTAGTTGTCCTGTTGAATTTGGTAAGTAAGTTGCATGCAGAAAAAAAATCCTCTTATTAGCGGCACTCCTCCATTGCAGCTGACGCTTCGTCCATCGATGTTGGTCACCACCAGAAGACACCCTGTAAAAAAAGCACAGCATGGACAAACAATTGAACATAAACAAAGCTTTGGGTACAAACCTATCCATCAATCTTTGAAAGTGCATGCACTAGTGCATGCATGTCAGTGAAAAGTAAGTAGTACTTTCGACAACTGTGGAAGAAAGAATGCGACAGTACAGGGCGTGTGTGGAATTATTGATAACTATATTCAACATAAGGTCTCTGTTGCCAGATACCTGAGAGCCTTGCTGGTCACTATAAATCCATTCACAACACTCAATGGGGTTGGTCTGGAAGGTGTAGTAGATAGAAAAGGAGAAATTGCTCTTTTTCTAGGTGTCCCCTCGCTCACCAGGGTTGCCCCTTGGTGACATGCTTCATCATTGGGGCCATCCCAGTCCTCTACGGGCTGGGGCGTGCTGCGACTTGCGAATTACGTAGGAGCACTTACAAATGACTATGTGTGGTGCAGATGTGATAGTGGAGTGGACTAAGTGATGTGTTAAAGGATCAATTTAGAAGCAGAGAGAGATCCAAGAAATGCAGTCACAGTCCTAGAAAAACACGATGGATACTGTATCTGTATGTTGTTGTAGTTATCCTGTTGAATTTGGTAAGTAAGTTGCATGCAGAAAAAAAATCCTCTTATTAGCGGCACTCCTCCATTCCATCTGACACTTCGTCCATCAATGTTGGTGACCAGAAGACACCCTGTCCACTCCCTGCCTGGCGGATGCTGAATTGCGGCTCGCTAATGTGAAGCCTGACTCCATCCTTTTTTCCCCATTGCACAGACTGAAACCCGGCCTGTAATTATTCAACGAAAAACAGGAAGTGATATAATATTACAACACCACTGATAAATAAATATAAGGTATGTAGGCTGTGGAGTGCAAAAACTCACACTTTGATTTTCCTAGTAGACAGTACAATATTTTTGACAGTGCGTACTCTGTCTGAGTCACCTTTTGAAGGATAAATAAGTATGGGCAAATTAATGTAGCGGATCTTTCCCCTCAAGCTAGGTGTACTGTAAACTGTGTTTTAGAACAAAATTAGATCTTCCCAGCAGTGCTCCCACCCAGACCCTTACTAAAGCCAGTCGCAAAAATGTAGAAGACCCCCAATCAAATCGCAAAAAACGAGGCCTAGCAGAAAACTGGTGACAAAACGTACTTTGAAAGTAAAAGTAGGCCCAAATACCCCCTTACCCACCGTGGATTGCATTCAAACCACTTGCAAGCAACCAAGCAAAAGTATCCATAGCCAGCATCGCTCCAAGACTCGAAAACCCCCCCACCCAAACACATGCAATCGAAATACTGCTAACCCTAACGAACCCTAAGTTAAGAATAGTGGCAAAGGCTTTCTTTAACTATGCCAAATCCCCCCTTTCCCACCATGGATTTTCTTCAAATGACTTGCAACCAAAATTACACATTCTCACGAGTGCTCTAAGACCCCAGAACTCAGTTGCAAAAATGTAGAACACCCCGAAACACATGCAATCCTGCTGCTAGGGCTAACGAACCCTAAGTTACAAAAAGTGCCAAAAGGCTTTTCGGCGTGGATTTTGTCCCAACCACTTCCACCCGGTATTAGACCTTCCCAGGAATGGCCCAAGACCCGCCAACCCACCCGCCAAAAAGCATAACACCCCCAAACAGGCCAAAAGCAACATCTCCTACTTACAATATTTCTCGGCCTTCGGTCCAAACGCGCTGCGTAGCTAGGCCATAAGTCCGGTTTGCCACCACGGATTTCCTGAAAAGCAAATGCAATCAAGATTAGAGTGTCCCAGCCGTGCTGACAGACCCCGAAATTCACCCACAAACAGACGGAACCCCCCCTAAGAGCACCTCAAAGGCAAGCAAGTCAGCAAAAACACAAAAAAATTCCGCCTCGGATTTGGTCCAAACGACTTTTATCCGGTATTAGAGCTTCCCAGCAATGGCCCCAGAGCTGTCAACCCAGAAGAAAACGAGTAGAAGACCCCCAAACAGCCAAAGAGCAAAAGTACAAAAATGGGGACTTAGTCATTTTTTCCCAAATTTCCCAAATCACTCCGCGCGCGCTCTGCAGCTAGGCCCTAACTCCCCTCTGCCACCATGGATTTGCTTCAAACCTCTTGCAAAGTAAAGTATCTATAGCCAGCAGTGCTCCCAGACCCCAAAACCCACCCACAAACACCAGGAAGCCCCCCAAACAGGCCCCCAAAAACGCTACATTGAGCAAAATGTCAGAAATAGCAACAAAAAAAATCGGCCTGGATTTTGTCCCAACCACTTCTCCCCGGTATTAGACCTTCCCAGGAATGGCCCAAGACCCGCCAACCCACCCGCCAAAAAGCATAACACCCCCAAACAGGCCAAAAGCAACATCTCCTACTTACAATATTTCTCGGCCTTCGGTCCAAACGCGCTGCGTAGCTAGGCCATAAGTCCGGTTTGCCACCACGGATTTCCTGAAAAGCAAATGCAATCAAGATTAGAGTGTCCCAGCAGTGCTGACAGACCCCGAAACTCACCCACAAACAGACGGAACCCCCCCTAAGAGCACCTCAAAGGCAAGCAAGTCAGCAAAAACACAAAAAAAATTCCGCCTCGGATTTGGTCCAAACGACTTTTATCCGGTATTAGAGCTTCCCAGCAATGGCCCCAGAGCCGTCAACCCAGGAGAAAACGAGTAGAAGACCCCCAAATAGCCAAAGAGCAAAAGTACAAAAATGGGGACTTAGACATTTTTTCCCAAATTTCCCAAATCACTCCGCGCGCGCTCTGCAGCTAGGCCCTAACTCCCCTCTGCCACCATGGATTTGCTTCAAACCTCTTGCAAAGTAAAGTATCCATAGCCAGCAGTGCTCCCAGACCCCGAAACCCACCCACAAACACCAGGAAGCCCCCCAAACAGGCCCCCGAAAACGCTACATTGAGCAAAATGTCAGAAATAATAACAAAAAAAATTGGCCTGGATTTTGTCCCAACCACTTCTACCCGGTATTAGACCTTCCCAGGAATGGCCCAAGACCCGCCAACCCACCCGCCAAAAAGCATAACACCCCCAAACAGGCCAAAAGCAACATCTCCTACTTACAATATTTCTCGGCCTTCGGTCCAAATGCGCTGCGTAGCTAGGCCATAAGTCCGGTTTGCCACCACGGATTTCCTGAAAAGCAAATGCAATCAAGATTAGAGTGTCCCAGCAGTGCTGACAGACCCCGAAACTCACCCACAAACAGACGGAACCCCCCCTAAGAGCACCTCAAAGGCAAGCAAGTCAGCAAAAACACAAAAAAATTCCGCCTCGGATTTGGTCCAAACGACTTTTATCCGGTATTAGAGCTTCCCAGCAATGGCCCCAGAGCTGTCAACCCAGGAGAAAACAAGTAGAAGACCCCCAAACAGCCAAAGAGCAAAAGTACAAAAATGGGGACTTAGTCATTTTTTCCCAAATTTCCCAAATCACTCCGCGCGCGCTCTGCAGCTAGGCCCTAACTCACCTCTGCCACCATGGATTTGCTTCAAACCTCTTTCAAAGTAAAGTATCCATAGCCAGCAGTGCTTCCAGACCCCAAAACCCACCCACAAACACCAGGAAGCCCCCCAAACAGGCCCCCAAAAACGCTACATTGAGCAAAATGTCAGAAATAGCAAAAAAAAAAATCGGCCTGGATTTTGTCCCAACCATTTCTACCCGGTATTAGACCTTCCCAGGAATGGCCCAAGACCCGCCAACCCACCCGCCAAAAAGCATAACACCCCCAAACAGGCCAAAAGCAACATCTCCTACTTACAATATTTCTCGGCCTTCGGTCCAAACGTGCTGCGTAGCTAGGCCATAAGTCCGGTTTGCCACCACGGATTTCCTGAAAAGCAAATGCAATCAAGATTAGAGTGTCCCAGCAGTGCTGACAGACCCCGAAACTCACCCACAAACAGACGGAACCCCCCCTAAGAGCACCTCAAAGGCAAGCAAGTCAGCAAAAACACAAAAAAAATTCCACCTCGGATTTGGTCCAAACGACTTTTATCCGGTATTAGAGCTTCCCAGCAATGGCCCCAGAGCCGTCAACTCACCTGCAAAGAGGTAGAACAACACCCCCACAAGTGCTGAGTCTTTCTTCATTGGGCGTAAACCAGCCCTCTGCTTTGATGGAAATAGGAGTCTGGAGGATGAGGATAGAGGAGCATGTTCTTCTGAACTTGTGAACCTGAGGAATGCAGACTGCGGCACCTTTAAATCAATTAGCAAACAAGTGAAGACAGTTCTGCTGATGGGCTTGTTTTTGTGATTATCTGATTAAAGTTTGAATTATATTAACTGTGCACAACAAAGAAAGACAGACACATAGGAATAAAAGTGAATAAGGACGAAAAAGAAAGTTATTGATTCGTTGTCTCATTTTCAGGGCTCGGTATCACGGTCCATGAATGAGAATAAGGCTTTGTCATCATACTCTGCGAATTCAGGCAGGGTGAGCTCAGTGTCACCTGACAGAGAAGAAATTCCCTCATCTATGTTGCTGGCCACCTCGTCTTCATCCGGCGCGCTTTCTCGTACTCTGAAATCTGGTGGTATGAGGTGCTGATTCATCTTGATCATTGTTAACCTCTCCACATTTTTGGGCGAGAGGCGGCTCCGTTTGGAAGTTACAATGCCACCAGCAGCACTGAAAACACGTTCAGAAGACACGCTTGCGAGTGGGCAAGACAAGTAGTTTAAAGCCAGGTTGGTGAGCTGTGGCCACAATTCTTTTTTCCCATGCCAATACGCCAATGGGTCAGCATTAACATAGACCTCTGTTGAGTCATTCAGATAGTCCTTGACCATCGAATCAAGGTTCTCCTCCAAGGTTCCTCCACTTTGCTTAGCTGTTGCTGTGACCTTTTGAGAACCAAACCCAAGCCGAGCTAGCCAATCCTCTTCAGCCTCCAATGTTACTGTTGTGTCTGGTGGTGCAGATGATCCGGTTGCCGGTCTCTTTAACGGCTGAGAGGTCACTTGTGCCGCAGCCACAGGTGCAGAAGTGGATTGTTTTGACTTTGGATGGCCTGCTGATGCTGATGTACTGCCTTTTCCTTCAATTTGCTGCCGTTCTCTTTCAAACCTCTTGGCTGAGGAGGCTATCCACTGTTTGTACTTTGTAACATCTTCATCAGCAAAAGGAAAGAATGCTTGGCCTGCCAGCGCCTTTTTGTAGCGTGGATCCAGAATAGTAGCACAAATGTAATGCTGGTTTGAGTGGATCATTTTAAGACGTTCATCACCTTGTAGGTGCTCTAATAATTTCTCAGCCAGAACAAAAGGGTCTTGGTTTTTTTCATCTTTTTCAAACAGAGAGCACACCTCCTTCAGTTGGTGCTCCAGCATGTACAACAATGGGATAGCTTTTCCCAAATTACAGTCCTCCTTGCTGACTGCACGCGTGAAGAACTCAAAAGGACGAAGCATGAGTGTCAGGCTTTTAACTATGTTCCATTGCGCCGCACCCATCCTCAGGTCCTCCTTCTGAGCTGTACCCTGTGTTAAGAAATAGTGATCGAGTACCGTATACTGCTCATACAGACGCTCAAGCATGTAGAAGGTTGAGTTCCAACGTGTTACCACCTCCTGGATGAGTGCTTTCACTGGCATTTGACGTTCATATAGCAGGCTCCTCAGATGCTTCCGGGCCTTAAAAGAATGGCTGAAATGGTTGCACATTTTTCGGCAGGTCTCCACTACTCTGTACGCTGCACTGTCTTTATCACCCAAGAATTTTTTGACAACCAGGTTTATACAGTGCGCCAAACACGGCACTCTGAAATAGTCACCCAGCTGCATGGCCTTAACTATATTGGAGCCATTGTCCGTGGAAACATAACCAACCTGGCGTTTTTTTGGGGACAGCCAGTCAAGGACCTTTGTGTTGAAGACATCCAAAATGTTTTCTGCTGTGTGACGTTTCTCCAAACCAAACATGGATAGTGTTGCATGTTTCCGAGCAGCTTTAAAAACAATGTCCGGGTCAACACCTGCGTTTAGCTTTGCTTTAGCCCCTGAAAAAGAGACCCAGTGTGCAGTGATGCACATGTAATCAGCGCCTGCGCCACTGGTCCACATGTCTGTTGTCAGATGTATAGTGTGAACAGCACTCTTCTGCAAAGCTGCCCCAATCACCTTCAGAACATCTTCATGTAGTGCTGGAACCGCAACTCGGGAAAAATAGAACCGGCTAGGAACCTTCCATTTAGGGCAGAGCGCTGCCACTAATTCTAGAAAACCAACCCCTTCTACAAAAGAAAAAGGGAGAAGGTCCAGAGCTAGCATTTTAGCCAGCTTAGTGTTATACAGACGCGTCAGTGGGTGGTTGCGTTCATATTGCGCTTCTGTAAACAACATCTTTTTAATGTTGCCCTGGACCAAGGATTTATGGGATGATGATGATATCTTCGACCCAGTTACGCTCGCTGATGAACTTTTTCGCATTGATGTCTCACTCTCTCCCACACTCTTAGTGTGGCTCACATGGGGTGTGCTGCTGACAGGGGTACTGGGTGTAAGTGAAGTGTTTGAATCGTCTTCTTCCTCCTCGTCATCATCAGATGAAAAATCAACGTTTTCATTACGTGCAATTCGGGCTTCCTTGACCGCATCTAGGTGCGCAAGCCATTGGACAGCGTGCGTTCTCTTAAGATGACCTCTCTGGCCTCCGGTACCATAGTTGGTACCAAACTTACCACGACTAACTCGAAGCTTACAAATGCTACAAATGGCTACGTTTTCCTTTTTTGGGCAAACACTAAAGAAGTCCCAAACTGGAGACTTGAAATGTCTTTGGGGGCCGGAGGAGGCGGCGATACTGGTGGTGGTGGTCCTGCTGCTAATGCCAGATGAAGTGGAGGATGTGGATTGCCGAACTTCAGTACGTTTTGCACTTTCACCATCACTAATTGAGGTCGAGGTGGATGGAGGTCCCTTCTTGCGAGAAAGAAATATGGAAGCGGTAGGTGTTGGTGTACTAGTTAACTCCAAATCTAATGATTGTTGTGTTTCCATTTCCATTGCCTCCTCGTCGACATCATCATCACGCTCAGCAGCTTCTCGGGATAGGGTCAAAATGTCTCTTTGCTGCATGCCCGCTGGGGCTGCAGTGACCTTTATGATGACTGGCTCGTCGTCATCGTGAGAGGCTTCACCAGCAGCAGTATCCGTCACTTCTTGTTGAGCCTCATCACACTCCATAGCTATGAGTTTTTCGACGACCTTCCTTTTACGCTTAGGTACCTTTGTCAGATCATGGTGTGCCAAACTCTCAGACTGCCGTGATGATGGTTCCCAATCTTCATCCAGAATGGGATCATCAGAAGGAGGTGGGCTTGAAGAAGATGTAGACACCAACCTTGATCTTTTCCTTGCTAGGGATGTGGAAGACAATGAATGATCATCAGGAGGAGTGGCTTCCAATGATACCTTGGCTTGATTGTCGATTTCCTGATGTGCCCCTACTTCGGGAGGAACAACTATTGTGGGCACTTGTGACCCTCCATGCACCTCTGCTTGCGCATCTCCTTGCGCTGCCTCTCCTTCCACATGTACTTGGGCTTGTACTTGCACATGGTGTTGTTGTTGCGGCTGTGGTTGTTCAACACTTGTCAGATGAGTTACAACAACCTGTGTTGATTCAGGGACATTGCTGCTACTTTCTTGCGATGAGCCAACATCACTGGTCGATGGTGATTGGAGAAGTACACTGACTGCCTCTGAAGCACTCAAGGGCTTTGACTTAAGTTGGCGTGGTGGTGGAGGCACTGAACCCAATGGAGCGGGGGTGCTGCTCCCAGCTTGGTCCCCAGCAGATCCTGCTGCTGCTGCAGGCGTACTTTTTTTTTTGCTCCCAAAAAACGCGGCGGCCGGCACACCAGCCTCCTTGGTAACTTGCTTCTTCTGCTCCTTACTAGCAACTTTCTTGCTAGAGGAGCTACGGAGACCTTTTTTTGGGGCCATCTTCTTCAGAGCAGGTCAGACAGCAGGCCGCAGTTGCACGAATTGTAGAGTTGTCTGAGGCCAGACGTGACGTCGCGTGACGTTATGCTGCACACACACACCGCTGCAGGACTTCTTCCTGGCACTGGTGGTTCTCTTGAGTCTTGTGCACCTAAAAACAATGGAAGACAGAGGAACATCAGTTCAGTTATACACCCCCAAAAAATCGAGAAAAAAAAACAGAAAAATCAGCACAATCCCATGCCCTCCATGATGCTTAAATTCAAGACACCCCACAGAAAGACTAGGCACATGCAACACTCACTAGTCACTACCCCTGGTGAAAAGGCCACTACAACAGGCCAAAAAATGAAAATCACAGAAAAATCACCACAATCCCATGCCATGATGTTTAAATTCAAGACAACCCACAGAAAGACTAGGCACATGCACCACTCACTACCCCTGGGCCCTGGGCACAATGGATGAAAGCTAGGCAAAATGGGTGCAGGCCTGAGAACACTGCCTGCATTCAAAATGGCCCCCTCCATCACAGCACATGGCCAGGGCCTGTAGCAGCACTCAAAATGGCCCCCAACCACATGGCCTGTCCATCCACAACAGGCCCAAAAAACGAAAACCACAGAAAAATCACCACAATCCCATGCCATGATGTTTACATTCAAGACAACCCACAGAAAGACTAGGCACATGCACCACTCACTACCCCTGGGCCCTGGGCATAATGGATGAAAGCTAGGCAAAATGGGTGCAGGCCT
Organism: Lissotriton vulgaris; assembly: GCF_964263255.1. Classification (NCBI taxonomy): domain Eukaryota; kingdom Metazoa; phylum Chordata; class Amphibia; order Caudata; family Salamandridae; genus Lissotriton; species Lissotriton vulgaris. The sequence goes on from NC_141685.1 coordinate 1,480,179,370, forward strand.
GAGAACACTCCCTGCATTCAAAATGGCCCCCTCCATCACAGCACATGGCCAGGGCCTGTAGCAGCACTCAAAATGGCCCCCAACCACATGGCCTGTCCATCCACAACAGGCCCAAAAAACGAAAATCACAGAAAAATCACCACAATCCCATGCCATGATGTTTATATTCAAGACAACCCACAGAATGACTAGGCACATGCACCACTCACTACCCCTGGGCCCTGGGCATAATGGATGAAGGCTAGGCAAAATGGATGCAGGCCTGAGAACACTCCCTACATTCAAAATGGCCCCCTCCATCACAGCACATGGCCAGGGCCTGTAGCAGCACTCAAAATGGCCCCCAACCACATGGCCTGTCTATCCACAACAGGCCCAAAAAACGAAAATCACAGAAAAATCAGCAGAATCCCATGCCATGATGTTTAAATTCAAGACAACCCACAGAAAGACTAGGCACATGCACCACTCACTACCCCTGGGCCCTGGGCATATTGGATGAAAGCTAGGCAAAATGGGTGCAGGCCTGAGAACACTCCCTACATTCAAAATGGCCCCCTCCATCACAGCACATGGCCAGGGCCTGTAGCAGCACTCAAAATGGCCCCCAACCACATGGCCTGTCCATCCACAACAGGCCCAAAAAACGAAAATCACAGAAAAATCACCACAATCCCATGCCATGATGTTTATATTCAAGACAACCCACAGAAAGACTAGGCACATGCACCACTCACTTCCCCTGGGCCCTGGGCATAATGGATGAAAGCTGGGCAAAATGGGTGCAGGCCTGAGAACACTCCCTGCATTCAAAATGGCCCCCTCCATCACAGCACATGGCCAGGGCCTGTAGCAGCACTCAAAATGGCCCCCAACCACATAGCCTGTCCATTCACAACAGGCCCAAAAAACGAAAATCACAGAAAAATCAGCACAATCCCATGCCATGATCCAGCCCCTCCATGATGTTTAAATTCAAGACAACCCACAGAAAGACTAGGCACATCCACCACTCACTACCCCGGGTGAAAAGGCCACAACAGGCCAAAAAAACGAAAATCACAGAAAAATCAGCACAATCCCAAGCCACCCAGCCCCTCCATGATGTTTAAATTCAAAACACCCCACAGAAAGACTCAGTGCACCCACCACTGAGTACCCCTGGGCAAAAGGCCCCAAAACAGCCCAAAAATCGAAAATTCCAAAATTGTACTTGCAGCAACTGTAATGCCCCAAACAAACTTACTTGTGAAATTTCTAATCCAAAAGTGATCCAAAGAAAGTCAAAAAGGCCTCAAATCCAAATATCCAGCAGCATCCACAAAAAGTAATCCTTCCAGCTCCAGATCCAAATGAAAAGTGACCAGGAGATGGACAAAGCACTGGGAGGAGCCTGCTGGACAGGAACAGGAAGTTGAAGACTGTGGGGCACTTCCTTCCTCCCACCCCCCCCTCCCCAAAATGGACTCCTCGCAAAAAAAGTGCAGGCAAATGTCAACCTAAGGAGTTATTCAGATAAAAATCATCATTTCAAGAAGGTTTATGCTGCTTGCTGGTGGATTTCTTGTGCAGAATTGCAAATTTTATATTTTCGCGTGTGCGAGATTGTTGCTGCTCGCCGCATCTCAAAGCTCGCAATTGCGAAGTACCGCGATACGTGATCACGGCGTACTCGCGTTGACAAACGCTCGCTGTAAAAGTTGGCAAGCCGCGATTACGTAATCGCGCTTGCCAAAGTCCCGCGGGATCCCGCAGCAAGATCCAAAATGGCGCAGCACTCGCAAAATATCAAGAAAAGTAACTCGGCAAACGATGATAAACGCCGCGCGCCGCAAAATTGTATCACCAAGAAAAAAAAAATCCGCTGCGTGCGAATTTGCGGATTTTGCGGGAAATTCGCAAATCTCGCGGATTGCGAATTTACCGAAAATCCGCAAAATCCGCGAGCGTAACGGATTTTCCGCCCATACTTACTCATGAATCCTCTGAGGCTTTCGTCAAGATGGGGGTTTATTAAAGATTGCTTTTTTGACTCTTGGTAATGTGGAGGTCAGCATATTGACAAAGAAAAGACCCTATGATCATGCTGTTACGGTACACCGAGGCGGAGAACCAAGATATACCGCCGTTTTGCCTGTGTACGTATATGAGGGTTTTTTAAGACGGTTCCCACACGAACAAAGACCCTGGTTATACAGGACAGGTGGTCCATTCTCCCCCCCTTTTGATTTTTGTAATGCTTTTTCACACCACAGATCTGTGCATTTTGACAACAGCAAAGTCAATGACGCCAATTCTTGTGGGAGGAGGAGGCTTAAATTGTACAAAGAATTGGCGTGTATTCATATCGGAACCCCCATTAGCAGCGGGAGTGATTCGTTCGAGGAGGCCTTCGTGTCCCTTTTACTGTGGCGGCCAATTTTACAAAACGGTAGCGCTTCGCTAGAGGGTACCACGGAACCCTGTAATTTCTGGTTTCGCCAGCCCTCACAGCCCTCTTGTTTTAACAAAGAAAAGCAGCTTGCGAGCTTCCTTCTACCTACATTCGGTGAGATTTACAGCGAGCACCTGCTACAGTAGATTTCGACAAGACTTGCACCCATAAGTACTAAAAGGGCATTTTTTCCTGCCTCCTATATCAACAAGTAAGACATCGGACATATCCTACTTATAGCAGACTCACAGGAAAATATCTCTAAACAAATGGCATAACGACAGTTCAACATTTTGAGTGCCACTATCGATACAGCTGAGAACTTCACACTTCGCCAATCACCTATCTCCTAGGAACAATCTGCATAGGATATCTGTACAGACCCCTAAGCACGACAGACAATCAACATATGTCTTGACAAAGGTGGACTCCATTTCCGTCTTAAACCACCGAAACGCGTCGACGCCAATTCTTTGTACAATTTAAGCCTCCTACTCCCATGTTTACATTGCAATTGATTGTGGTGATCCATAGGAGTGTTTATTAGACAGTTTTGAATGTACCAATTGTATTTAACAAGTTTTATGTTTTAGACTCTTTTGTCTGTCTTTTCCATTGTGCAGGCCACAATAGATTGTGTTATTAATTGTATGTTTCATTTTTTAACCATTTTGTTTAGATAACCACGTTATGTATAGGTATGAAATGATTTGTTTTTATTCTTAACTTCACAATAAATGTTTTGTATTTTACTTTTGTGATTGCACTAGTTTTGACTCTATAGTTTACCTTGAGGCTATGTTTTAGCTCTTTCTGTATTCTTCTCAAGGGAATTATTTCTATCTTGGGTTGATAACCCCATTTCCCTTGACTGTACTAAGGGGTTCCTCTCTTTTTCAAACACGCCAATTCTTGTGGGCCAGTCTGCCAAGGCCCTGTGTTTGGTGGTTTTCTGTCTATTCATTGACTTTGTGGGCCTGGGTTTGTTCAACAGTTGCCTTTGCCTGGTTCCACAGCTGTATCTGTTGGTAATCCCATGCCACATTTATCTTTCTTTGACAGAAACATCAAACATAAAATTACATGCAATGTTGATTGAGTTGTCCTGCTCCTCATCAGTGTTACTTAATTTAGCAAGTGCAGTGGGATCATGACTAGTATCCACCTTGCTCTCTAATCGTTACTTCATCTTCAGGCCATGAATCCAAGAGGACCACAGCAGATCTTGTTATCAATACATCAGGAGATAATGAAGAAGAATGGGAACACTTTTTTCATCACCACCAACACCAGTACCCCCTTCTTCAACTGAAGACAGCTCAACTGGGACCGGGACGCCCCTTTGCTGGGGCAGCCGCGCGCTATACAAATCTTCATAACATTAACATTAACATTAACTCCCTAAGAGTGCAGGTGCATCTTCTCTTTCTACCACTTCCACTGCATCTGCTGAGACTGACACAGAAGGGTGGCTTCAACGCAGCACTTCCAGATAGGAGGAACATTTTTCTGCCCAAAGATGAATGATGCACTTTGTTTAGCACGTTATACTTCCCTACTGCTGATGGGTTCACCAGGTATACAAGGTGATATTTGCTACAGTTCACAGATTTTGAAAGCATGGATGCCAGCCTTTGGTACAATGATTCTCTCTTGGATGCGTCAGGTTTCATGGGAGCTTCACCTGTCCCAACTAACATATTTAGTTGAGGAAAAGTTGCTTCTTCAAGAAATAATAATTTTTATTGTACAACCTGCAGGCATGAGGAAAAAGGATGCATTTGCTATTGGCAGTAGAGTTTGAAAGTAATTACAATATAGATGTCAAGGGATGCATTACAGATTATTATTTTACATGTATTTCACTCTAAAGGATCCTTGACCTGTCCGCTTTGATCATCGGAATGTGGGATTCACAAGGATTCAACATAAAGAACATCTACTCTGACTCATTAAGGCTAAACCTGCTCAGTGCAAACCCATAAGCGTGATGTCAAAAATACTGACAAATAACACACAAATACAATAAATGTTCCTCTGCTGTTGGTTTACATCTCGTCGGATTCACCAACCTGGAGCCTTCCTGACCAGAAAAGAAAACACGTGTGTCCCATTTCCATACCGCCCAACACATTTAAAAAAAATGTACAAAATACAAAGCACAGACAAAAACAGTGTGCTCAAAATGGCTGCACACTGTCATGCCTCAGGACACCTGGAACAACATGCATGCTTCTACACAAGTGTGTTATCTGCCTAGAATGACCCCTTCTGAACAAAAGATAATATTTGAAGGTCCTACAACCACTATGGCCCAGATTTACTAATCCTTTGCCCCAGATGTGCACCAGAAAAGTGGCTCAAACTTTGGCATAATGTTGGGGTGGGATGTACTATCCAGCACAAACAAGGATTTGCATTGGAAAGTTTCCCAAAGTAACACAAAGTGGCATTATGTGCTACTCTGTACTACTTTGCGTAAAGAGGGTGTCCCATGTGTGGTACATGAGCATTCCCAATCAAAGCAAATTCATATTTGCTAACATTCATAGACGGACATTTGCACCAGAATGTTATGCATCCTCGAGATAGACGTAACAGGGAGAATTTTTTCTAGCCTTTTCCTTGCGTCGGACGGCCGCCGGCTTCCCGACATCACGTCTGCGTGATTTTTTTCCACACCGCGGAGGAATGTCCGCCGCAGCGAAGCGGTTTATTCTCCTTATTATTCCAACTTTGCATATGTGCTTTGCATTGTACAGTGCACATAAAAAGCGGGAAATGCCTCAAAGGGTCCCCTTCCAGTACAAATCTATGCTTTGGAGAACACACACACCCTTGCACTGTTGCGCATGGGTGTGTACATTGGTGCATGGGTGCTAAAAGTGAAGCAGCGCTGGGGGAGAGGAAAAATGTGCCATATCTTCATAGATATTGCACAAATTTATCTTTGGTTGCTGGGTTGCCTTGGGTCAAATATTAGTAAATCTAGGTCTAATTGTTTCAACACCCTTCCAAAATTGTATTTGAGAATAACGCATGTGTAGTGCTACTATATATACTTATGCAAAAAGTACTGTGTCTATAAAATGGCTGCTCGCTTCTATGCCTCAGCGTGTCTGGTCCTACATGTATGGAAATCCAATAATGCTTCCACTGCCTTGAATGACCACCATCCAAAATATAACAAAGACATTGAGATGAGTGTCACTTATCATGCCAGGCCAATTTCTTCCTGTTCATTCCAAGCACAAGTTTGTATTTGTGGTGGTAGGGTATCCATACGACAGGGGCAGTAGCGGGGGTACACCCAACCCCAAGGCATGGCCAGCTCACAAAGTGTAAAGTTGTCTGTCCTTTGTGCAGAATGTTTCCCTTTCAGCATCTCCTGCCTCCGTAGCAAAGGCTACTTTGAGGTAAAAAAAAACAGAGCAAGCAAAGTCACCAAGGAACAGCCCCATGACTTGTTGCCACTTACGTCATTTACAAAGAAAGACGGGCAAAGTAGGCAATCCATTTTGGAATGGACACAGCTCATGTACCCCACAAGTTCCCAGCATATGGGGAACATGTCTGGACTCTTTCTTTTGAGGACAGTCGGGATTGCTATTTTTTGTACATACCAAGCCTCTGTTTTGGAGCTTGTTTTCGGACGCAAGTAGCTCAGCTGGCGTTCTTCGCACCACCTTTGTTGCTTCAAAATGTGGCACAAGCAGTTGCACTATGTTGACTCAGTACAGTTTGGCACATGGAACTTACACTTCAACATGGTTTAAATACAGAGCTTTTGGACTGGCATGGAGTAAGAGGCATTATTAAAAAGTATACCACACTCTATTTGTGGATATTATTGTAATTTGATGATCCTAAAACTGCAACCTGGACTCGAAATATCTTAAGCATAGTTGAGAAAATCAGTAATACCTACTGTCACTATGAGGCAATCATGCACCTTTGCTTGTACACCTGTGATTTAATGCATGGATTCAATTTTTGTTAAAGTGGGTCTTGATAACATTACTGGCATTTCTGCTCTGTGTTTGCATTACTATTAACTAGACAGGTGCAGGCTCGGCCATCATGATGGCAGCTTACTATGCTTCAGAGGGGCAGGACGTGTAGGAAGACTGCTATCCCGATACCAATTACTTTATACATTCATCTAGAGTGATGCTATGAAGTATTTCATGAACACAAACTCACACCCTATGGTTTTAAATAATGTGTTTTTAGGTCTTCCACTGTATCCACTAATTCCCATCTCTCAAGTCGAACCGCAGGTGCAGAGATACAATACCAATTGGTTTGCAGTATTAGGTAAATGCTTGATGATCTGGTTTCAAGTGCATGGTGCCAAAATTATTCAATCTGAAACTCAATAGATACCCTCACAGATGTGAAAAATAATATTCCCATATACAAAGTTAGATTAGATTACTTCCGAGCACTGATTAAATACAAAATAATCAGTGAGAAATCAATGCAAACACAACTCAAAAAAAAGCAATGGCAAAGTTAGCAGGCTTGATGTCAATGCTTGTTTTGTCATGATTCGTTCATAACTTTATTGTTTATGAGCTGCTGTCACTTGCCAATAAAAAAGAAAACAATTGTCTAAAAGCAAAAATATTTTCTGATCTCAAAAAGGCACACTGTCAGAGCAGTCCATTGCACTGAATGGAAATACTTTCCATGTGGATGTGCTCATGAACTTGTGAAGAGCAGAATCTTATCTGTCACAATGAAGTTAGCCCCTGGCTGAAGGAGACTGATGCATTGCTGTATGCTGTAGTGGGCAGAAGAAAAATGTGAATGACAGAACAGCAAACAAATGAATATGGCTGGCTGAAAGCCCCTACAAATAAATACTAGATATAATTTTAGTAAAAGCAAAAGGGTATTGGCTAACAACAGAGGTAAAAACAAATTGATTTAAAAGTGATATTATGTTTGCAGACTACATATTACCTTCTAAACCAAAAACTTGTTATACTGGATTATGGATACTCCACTGTCCTCTGGTTCTCCACCGGTTGATAAATACCACCTGCTTTGGGGTCACTTCAAGGAGGCAGATGTTGCTCTGCTGCTGAAAAAGGTCTCACCCCAGCCGCTCCTCACTGCCGCCATTGCTCCCCTACAGCATGTGATCCATGAAAGAAAAAGTTTAACTTGGATTTTTTGGGGAGGGCCCAGCAGCTGTGAATTGCTGCCAGCCTGCTTCTCATTCGAAAGAGCTGTTTAGTGCCTCTCTGTTGCTGCCATGCCCCGTCCACTCCCATTGCTTTCTCCACACCTGCCCTCCATCCCCTCCTGCACGTGGTACTCATCTCCTCCTCTATTCTACCCCCATCCCTTGCAGATCTTTCAATACATTTTTTTTTCATTTAATTTTTTTGGGAGGGAACGGCAACTGCCGATAAATGCCAAGCCACTCCATATTTCAAAAACGTGTTTGCACAAGTAGAATTTCATTTTTTTATTTTTACCGATCCAAGTGGTATCCGCCATCTTGGAATGGTAAATAAAAAAAATGTCTCACTGATTGTTCCATCGCCATGCACATGCATCGCGATGCATCCGTGTCTACATCATTATACATGAACACCCATACATCTTCAAAGACATGCTCGCCTACAGAATCAAGCGCCCGCCAGTAGTGGTAACGCCATTGTGCACTTTAATTTCCGACTCTCTGGTTTCTTTCTTTTTTTAAGTTTACTTTGCCAGTGCTAAACAGCATCAACATAAAGCCTTGGTAAAGCCAAACGGTCAACAAGGCAAGACCAATTGTCTTTGCCAATGCCTGTTTTATCCTGATGACCATCTGTCGGAACTGTCTTTTGTGTTGAGGTTTAACGACAACACTATAAATTATTAAAAACATAAATAACTAAATATTCTCTCTTTGCCATTTATATCTGCTGTCAACAAGAAGACAAAGGCAGTTAAGAGCTCTACTGAATGGAGTTGCATAACATAACATACCGATTTAATGTAACATAATGTAGATAATATACATGGACTAACAAAGTGTAATGTAACATTACCTAATAATGGTGCAAGTGACATTAGACCACATCAATGATATTTACAGATACAATTCCTGATGGAACATGTCCCGTCCTTTGACGCTCCTTTAGTAATGTTTCTCGGTTCAGCCCTTTAAAAGGCCACATGCATCAATGTTGCCGTTTGCGATTTCTTAATTGCGAAAATTAAGGAATCGCAATTAAGAAATCGCAAACGGCTATGCACCAAGAAATCGCATTTTTTTTGCGATTTCTTAAATGTCCTTAATTGCAATTCACAATTTGCGAATCGCAATTACGGAATCCCTTCCCATTGATTCCTATGGGCCTAAAGGCCCGTAGGAATGAATGGGAAGTCATTTTCAATTTGCGATTTGCAATTTGCGAATCGCAAATTGAAAATGCAATTTCAAGGGTGCACCTTGCATCCCTGAAATATAACTTTAAGTGCATTTTTCACACACACATGCCCCAAGGGCATGTGTGTGTGTAAAATGAAACTTTAAAAAATGCACCTTTGTGCATTTTTGAAAGTTTTCGCAAATTACCATGAAGGTCAACTTTATGGTAATTTACCTCTCCCTATTTGCGAATTCGCAAATTTAAAATGTTCATGCATTGCATTTAAGAAATCTCAAATTGCGATTTCTTAAACGCAATCGCAATTTTAGAAATCGTAACATGATTGCGATTTCTAAAATTGCGAAAAACATGATGCATCCCAATTTTGTAAATTGCATTCGCAAACGGCCGAAAATTGCGATTCGTACCGTTTGCGAATGCAATTTACTTTGATGCATGTGGGCATTGATCACATGAACTGCTTCTAGTCCAGACGCTTGAGCACTTGTTTCGGATACTATTATATCTGTGCCTGGCAAATGTACAGCTACATTTGCATCAACAAACGGTGCAAAAAGCCATTGTGCTGGATGAGCAGTGTTAAAGTTCCATTTTAAGCCAGCCATTGAAAATTTCGTTCAAGACTGGTTCAAAACGGCCAGGCCCGGGACCTTTAAAAGAAAGGAATGATGAAATATGAACATTTTTAAAATTCGTGACTTTAGAGCTCATTATCATACTTTTAAAATGAAAGCAAAATGTTGAAGGAGTTTCAGAATCGATCACAGAACAGTCTACGAAGTAAGCATAGTCTTCATCAACACCTGTAGGTTTTCATCTCGGTGTGAAAATGTTCCCAAAGTGTGAATCATACATATATATATAAGCTCCTGACATCTATACGAATGTGTTCGTTCAGTGGCTCTCACAGCACAGAATGCAAATGGTGTTGTTTCTTAGCTAACTATTTATGTCGAAGGCAACTGCATCATTGGTTTAATAATCCAGGCTGGTCTAAATATAAAAACGCGCAGGCGAAATGAAGAAAGAGGCGAACGGAACGAACAGAGATTAATACATCAGTAATATTAATGTATGTTTTAGATGAGGTAAGACAAATATCTCCCATAATTTATATTTGTCTGCGTAAGAATTGTGTTTAGCGCTGTATTCAAGGTAGCATCTATCTTCTGGATTTATTTGAGCATGTCATAATATTTTTGCATATAATCTGCATATTTAGCTTTCATACTAGTTTACTTCATACTGCACCTCTCAAATATTCAAAATAAGTTAAATGAATTAAAAACATTTTTAATTTTGCATTGGGGAAATACTGCGTTACTCCGAGAGGGACTCCGAGTCGCCCCTTAAAATGCTAATTATCCCAAGAGTGAGTTTTACTGCACCTATTTTCTGAGGTAATTCAGCTTGTTTCCTACCATGACATTTTGCCAGATCTCAACCGGTGAAGTGTTCGGAAGGAAGGCACCACAAGTACAGTACTCTACGTCTCTTTTGGGGGTTTCTGACTAGGCCTGGGCGGAGCTCGTGGAAACTCCGCAAAATGACCAAAAACCTCTGCCATGTTGAGTTCCGCAAGCGACAGAGTGAGTTAGGTAGTGCCGTTCGGTCTGATTTTTAGTGCTGGGTGTTTGTCCAGCGCGAATGGCACCATGCGCAGTGCAAGAAGGTTCTGCTTTGTTCTGCCACTCAAGCAGGGCCGGACTGGGAACCAAAACCGGCCCTGGCAAAGTGCTCGCCCCCCCTCCACCCCCCGCCACCCCCCCAACGTGAATTTAAGGTTTCTCAATGTGAGCGGTTGCAATCATCTGCGACCGCCCAGGTTGGGAAAACCTGCTGGGCGGGGGTCTAGCATTTGATTTTCCTCGTTTGCGCTCACCAATTTAACGTTGGTGAGCGAGGAAAAAACTCTGCTCCACTAATTTTTTGAAACTCTGCATGCTCTGCAGAGTGCTGGAAGCTCTGCAAACTCCGCGTGCGGAGCAGAGTTCATGCGCAAGGCCTATTTCTGACCTGTTCTTGCTCTTCTGGACACAGTTATTCAGAATACGGCATTGATGGTCAAACAGGCACAAATGTGGTTTCGTTACTAAAAAAGTCCCTGACATTATATTCACTGTGTGTCATAATCTATTAACATGTGTGAATCATATTGAAATTATTGAAATTATTGAAATGTATGCACTGTAGAAGCTTAGAGATTCATAAACGTGTGCCCTAATGCTCAGTTTAAAAATGAACCATATAAACTTTATGTACGTGGTACACTTACACTTCAGTTATATTGCACATGTAAACATGTATTCTTTTGCTCACGTTTGCAGTTCATTTAAAAGTTTTTCCTATGCATGTATAATCAGGTAATCGAAGTGCACAATTAACGCCCAATTAAGTTAGCCTGACTACAGGCCTCAATTAAAATGTATTTTGCTTCTTTGCCTGCTTTTTCCTTCTTTTGCAGGTTTATTATTTTATTAGTCAGTGAAAGTCTCAATGTCTGTATTAGTCGACTTATAGTGAACCCAGAGAGAGACTTGCCATTGAACGTGGGGAAACAATGGCCAAAAGTAGCTTTATGTTCATCGTGAACCAGAATGGCAAGTTGTTCAAGGATAAGAATTGAACCCTTAGTTCGATGTGTTGGGAGTTCAGAGTAGTGTTGCACAACTACTCCAGTAGTATTCTAATAGGCAGCTGGTGGTGTGAACAGAGGTAATGTCTTTGATTGATCCCTTGTTCTTTTTATATTGATGTTTGTGGGTAAAAATGGGTTCTCTAGTTGGCAGAGGTATGCATCCCGTCCAAGTAGGGGCCACCACTCTAATCATGGTAAGTGTAGTACACACTAAGGGCCTAATTATGACTACAGCGCTCCATGGGACCATGTAGTCATGGTAGTGGTCTGACACCTCCCACACTGTGAGAACACTGCCAGTATTACAACTGCGGCAATTGGACCACCATGAGACTGCCACAACTGCCAGGAAACCACGTTCCCTGGCATTCCCGCTGCGGTCTGAGGGCCACAATATGCTTGGTGGTGTCCTGAGGCACCAACAAGCATATTAAGACTTTCCTCACTGTCAGCGGTGTCATGGAGGTTCTTTCTCCATGTACCTGCTAGCAGTGAGGAAAGAAAGGGGGCCCTATAGGGCCCCTTCTCGCCCCCTTTCATGGATGTGCATGCAGGGGGCACATGGCCTGCCCCCCTGTCTTTCTGCGCCCCCAGTTGTAGGACGGCATAGACTTTACAGTCCATGGCATACTGGAACATTCAATGCCTGGCCCATGGCACTGCCTTTTTAAGGCTCTCCTAGGAGCCTTTGAAAGGCAGAACCATGGGCCAGCTGCCACAGGACTGCCCAGGGGATTTTGACTCGTAATCCGGTGGGTGGCGTGCGGGCGGCTTTGGTTGTTCTGGAGTAAGGTGGCAGGGTGGCGTCCTGCTCCAGGACCGCCAATGTCATAATCAGTCCCTAAATGTTTGCCTGTTTCACCTTCTGGTAGCTTGCCACAGAGCAGTTAGTCTATCCTAAAGAGTCAATGGGTAAAGCATTTGTGCACACCCATACAATAACCGACTGAAAACACCACAAAAGTACTCCACACCAGTTTAGAAAAGTACCAATATTTATCTGAGTAAACCAAGACCAAAACAACAAAAACTCAACATATACAACTCAAGATATGAATTTTGTAAGATTAAATCAGAAATGTAGTGTTTAGAAGTCAATAGCTCCAACTAGGGCAATTTGCCTGCTCTTGACCGGGGCAAATCCAAAAGTTCAGTCTGACTGCAATGGGGCGCAGGACGGAAACAGGAGTAACTTAGACCCACTGACAGTATCTTGGAAGCCTCAATGTTTTACGAAACGATGCTTTGAAATCTGGAAGTGATGTGTTGCTGTCGCAGGCAATGCTTCGGTTCTGAAGTCGGCAAAGTCGTCAATGTCAAGAGCGCTGTGCTTTGGTTCCGAGGCATCACTGTCAAACTACCGGCCTGAAGATGATGCATTGATGAGAAGTCACACCGGACCAGGGATGCATCTGAGTTGGGACAGTGCACCACCTGGAAGCACTGTGGCAAAGACGAGGCTGCGTTGTAAGTCAAGGTCGTTGCATCATACAGTCTGCGAGTGAAGACCATGGCTTTGAGTTGATGTGCTGGTTTCTTGGGTTGCAGCACACACTCACTTCCAAGGGCCCAGGACTGGATTTGGTACCACTTGGAAGAGTAGACTCACAGCAGAGGAGCCCAGGTACTGGTAGCAAGATGCAGGTGTAGTTTTTGATATTCCTGAGTCTTCCAACAGGAGGCAAGCCCAACAAGACCTTGGAGAACCTTACGAAAAGCGGACTGTAGAGACCAAAGTCTAGTCCTCTTTCTCACAGGCAAGAAGCAGCAGGCCAACATAGCAAAGCAAGCAGAAAAGTGGCAGTTCCTCCTGGCAGAGTGTCCTCAGTCCAGAAGTGTTCTGAGTATATAGTGTCAGAACATTTACCCATTTTATCCTTTGAAGTATGGAAACATCAAAGAAAGGTCTTTGTAGTGCACAAGACACTGCCCTTCCTGGCTGTGGATCCAAACACACTACATGTGGATATGCAGCTATTGGTGTGGGGACAGGCACAGCTTTAATCAGATGCAAGTGTCAGCTCCTCCCACCACTCTAGCTCAGGAGGACCAACCTGCCTGGTGATGGGTCATCAGGATATGCAGGGTGCACCTTAGCTCCTTTTGTATGACTGTCTATAGGGAATGCACAAAGCCAGTTGTCACCCTGACACTTATGTGTATTCTAGGGGCAGGCAGAGGCCTAGAATGATTAAAATTGATAAAAGTGGCATTTTCAGACCTGCAATTTAAAAACCAACTTCACAAAAAGATGTGTTATTAAATTGATTGTCCAGAGACACCAAACTGGGGGTTACACTTGTAAAGTGTTACAAGGCAGCTCCAATGCTAACCCATGGGAGAGATAGGCCTTGCTGTGTGAAAAATAAATGTAGCAGTTCTTCCCAATCGGGCATGTATAACTCGAAAGTACATGTCCTACCTTTTAAAAACACTGCACCCTGCCCATGGATTGCCTAGGGCCTACTTTAGGAGTGCCTTACATATGATAACAGGGAAGGTTTGAGACTGGCAAGTAGGTCAACTTGCCAGGTCGAAATGCTGTTTAAAACTGCATCCACGGGCTCTGCAGTAGCAGGCCTGAGACACGTTTAAAGGGCTACTCGTGGGTGACACAATCAGTGCTGCAGGCCCACTAGTAGCATTTGATTTACCAGCCTAGGGCACTTGTAATTCACTTTACTTGAGACGTATCAGTAAATCAAATATGCCAATCATGGAGAAACCAAATGCCACAACATTTTAGACACAAAGCACATGCATTTTAGCAGTGGTCAGCAGTAAAAAAAAGTGTTAGAGTCCTAAAATCAGCATAAATGAAATTCAGCACACAGTCACAAACAGGATGTCAGAAGCAGAAAGACTGTGAAACCATGCTAAATGAGGCCAGGTCTAACACATCTCCCCCAGCAGATAGTGGGGAGAACTACCCAAACTCTTGAGTGTTTTCTTCAATAGGCGGAAGAACCTGGAAAGACCATCAATGTTTGCAAAGTCTCTTCCAGGTCGCTGATACACCATAAAGTTAATTCTCTGTAGGGAGCTGGACTACCACAACAGTTTATGATTCTCACCCTTCATTTGCATTAACCATCTGAGAGGCCTGTGGTCTGTCTGACCCTGGAAGTAAGTCTCAAACAAGTAGGATCTTAGCTTCTTCAGCACCCGACCAGACCATAGCAAATGCTTCTGTTTCTATGGCCCTCTACCTATGTTCCCTGGAAATTAACCTCCTACTAAGGAAGGCTACAGCTTGGTCTAGACCTTCTTTGCTTAGCTGTAAGAGCACACTCCCCACACCATGCTCTGAGGCATCAGTCTGCACCACAAATGCTTGGGAGAATTCATGACCTTTGAGCATGGACTCCGTGCACATGGCCTCCTTCAGGGTGTCAAAAGCGGTCTGGCACACTTTTGTCCCGATCACCTGATGGGGGTGCCTCTTGGAAGTCAGCTCTGTCAAGGGGGCAACAATGGTGGCGTATCCCTTGACAAATCTCCTGTAATATCGAGTGAGGACTAAGAAGGCTCTCAGTTCTGTCTGGGTCCAGGGGTGGGCCATGCTAGAATGGTGTACATTTTTGGTTGTAGGGGCTGCACCTTGTCACCCCTAATTGTTGATCCAAGAAAACGACAGAACCCTGCCCTATTTGGCACTTACTGGCCTTGATAGTGAGGCTTGCACTTTGCAGTACCTGCAGCACTTCCTGGAGATGGTACAAATGGTCCTCCCAACCGGAGCTGATGCCTGTAATGTAGTCAAGATAGTTCTCAAACTCAGCCTGGACCTGATTGACTAACCCTTGGGAGGTGGCAGGGGTGTTTTTCAACCTAGAAGGCATGACATGGAACTGGTTGTGCCCTTCTGGTGTTGAGAACGCTGACCTCTCTTGTGCCCCCTCGGTCAAGGCATTCTGCCAGTACCCAGACATTAAATCAAATGTGCTGAGGCAGCTCCAAGCCGATCAATGAGCTTATCCGCTCTTTGAATGGGTTGCGCATCAGTCTTAGTGACCGCATTGAGCACATGGTAGTCTACACAGAACCTGAGTTCAGGTGTGACATCAGGTAGAGCATCCTTGTGGAACAAAACTACTGGGATGGTCTGTTGGAGGGCTCAATAAACCCTAACTCCAGCATCTTAGAGACTGTCCCTCATTAGGGGAGATGCTCACACCCTGTACTGACCCATCCTGCTCTTTGGAAGACAGGACAGAGGGGAGAGGTTCACTCCTCTCCCCCCCCAATCAAATGTGATCAAACCTCTCAAAGTTTTGCTTGAGGTAGTTCAAGTGCAGGACCCTCAAAGGATTCTGGAAGTCTGTAAGTCCACCTGGTAGGTGATGTCACTCTTGCCCCCTTCACCTCAATAGGTCCCACCAACGGTCTTGCAGAGCATGGGGCCCTATGGGCATGATTATCCACACCTTTTGACCAGGCTGATACTCAACCATAGCGGTATTCTGGTCATACCAGAATTTCATGTCCTCCTGGCTTGCTTACAGATTATCCTGGGTGAGTTTCCAGAAATGGGCTGTCTGGTTTGAAAGGCCAGCATGTAACTGAATACATCCTGGGGTGGCTTTCTAGGAGCTTGCTCCCAGCTCTCCTTCACCAAACTGAGAGGTCCTCTCAAAGGGTGTCCGCACACAAGCTCAAAAGGGCTGAAGACAACCCTCCTTTTGTGGTACCTCTTGGTAGGCAAATAAAAGACATGGCAAGAGGACGTCTCACTTACACCTCATGGGTTCAGAGAGACACATATTCATGCCTTTAAAGGTACAGTTGAACCTTTCAACCAACCTATTGGTTTGGGGGTGGTAAGGGGTGGTGAATTTGCAGGTTACTCCATATACCTTCCACATGGCCTTCATGTACAGGGACATGAAGTTGGTACATTGGTCAGATACCACCTCCAGGTAAAGATCTTGATGAGTGTCCTTACCGCAGTGGGCGCAGTCACCGTCCTCAGCTTCTGAGTACCAACTGGCATGGTCCACCAAGACCCGGATGAACCCGTTGCCCATGGCTGTCTTGGAATCCAGAGGCCCCACAATGACAATGCCTACCCACTCAAAAAAGGTGCTTACAACAGGAAAAGGTTGTAGGGGAGCCTTTCATCTCCCCCTTTCTTACTAGTCACCTGGCAGGTAGGACAAGATCTGCAGAACGCATCTGAGTTATTTCTCATTTGGGGCCAGTGAACGTGGGTGACAAGCCTGTCAAAGGTCTTGTTCTGTCCTGAATGACCTGCCAGTGGCACATCATGAGCCAAACCCAACAGGAAGGTTCTAAAGCGCTGAGGTACCACCAGCACATTGGCTGCCCGAGGCTCAGCAACTTTAGGCTAAATATACAGGAGATCATTCTCCCGGCAATTCAGGTGAGTTGCAGAGACGTCGCCAGGTGTCTGGGCCACAGCCTGCTTCCAAAGATACTCTCCTTATACTGCTACAAAGGCAATTCAGTTTTTATTCCTTGTAGGTCCTTGGTGGCCATTTTCGGAGGTGCCTGGCTCCCTTTAATCTTTTAAGTGCTTTGCTTTGAAGGCATTTGTGCCATTTTACTCTGTTTATGATTTCGTATTTTCACACATATTTTAGTTTTCATTTTTGTTACCAGTATTCGGGTTGCACAAGGGAGCCTGTGTTGCTCGAGAGGGTTTGCTGGGCCCCAGTTGTATGTTTATCATTTGCCCACTTATTTTACCTGCAGCGCTCTAGCACGCCATTTGCCATGCTCCCTCAACCATGGGCCTCTAAAAGGACCAGGAAGTGCATCAATGCTGTGTCTCTCCTGATACTTCACGCTACCAAGGCAAATCAGTTTTTGTTCCTTGTAGGTCCTTGGTGGCCATTTTGGAAGGTGCCTGGCTCCCTTTACTCTTTCAATTGCATCACATTAAAGGCAATTGTGCCTTTAACTCTGTTTATGATTTACTGTTTTCACGCTTATTTTTGTTTTAATTTTTGTTACTAGTATTCAGGTTGCACAAGGGAGCCTGTGTTGCTCGAGAGGGTTGCTGGACCCCAGTTGTATGCTTATCATTTGCCCACTCGTTTTACCTTCAGAGCTCTAGCACATCTCTGCCATTTGCCCTGCCCCCTCAACCAGGACCCTCTTAAGGGATCGGGAAGCGTGTCCGCGCAGTGGGCGTGCCAAAGTCAAGCCCGTCTACGCTCATCCACGGCTAAACAGCACAAAGCACCTGAGCCCCTGGCCTTTTTGCCCTTCAACAACACTCTAAATCAGAACATTTGGAAACTGGTACACAAATTCTTGACCCCAATGTTTCTACTATTCAATCTTCCTGTCATAATTGTAGTTTTTCCTTTCAAAATGACCTCCGCTCAGTACACAACAAGGAGGCTGGCTGTTTGTCAGGTTACCTGCGACTCTCATTTAATGGAGCAAACAAGGAAATAACTTTGTTGCTCCTGAACGTACGTTCGTTAATAAAAGCATAGACAGGAGTTTGCTGACTTTATAGAGTTAGAAAACCCGGATATCTCATTTTGAACTGAAACATGGGCAGATGCAGCATCTGACACATATTTCAAAACAGCTATCCCTGAAGGGTTTTCTCTAACAAGAGTTCCGACAAATAAGAGAGGTGGCCAGATTGCTATAATTTATAACAACCATTAAGGCTACCTAGAAATCCCTTTCACATTTGAATTGTGAAGCTCTTATGTTCAACCTAAAAATCCATAATACTTACTCTTTTAATGGGCTCCTGATTTATTGTCTTCCAGGCCCTAGGGAAAGCTTAATTCAGTCCCCTCTGGGGCTCATGGAATCCTGTGTAGATTTCCCAAATTTTACAATTCTAGTGGATTTTAATTTTTATCTACAACTCCTCAATGACAGAGACACAGAGCAACTAATGGGCAACCACCAGAGTTTCAAATTTTACAGCAAGTGCATTTTCCAACCTTTGAGGCCAATCACACGTTAGATGGCATATTTAGAACCAATCCAGACCTAGTGGTAGGTAAAACTTTAGCTGGAACTGATCAAAAGGCCATTGCGTTTAAGGTGATCAGCCCTATTCCAATTACTTCTACATTGAAGGCATGGGCAGTGATAAAACGCAGATCTTGGCAGAAAATACACAATCTTAAACTAAATAATTTATTGGTCGAATCCCAACCTACTACTGATGTAAATTATTTGCAAGCTGCGGCTAACTATGAAGAATGGGTTAATGCTACTGTTTCCAATCTTGCTTTTGGCACTCTCTGGAGTTGAGAGACCTTAAAAGAAAATGCCAGCATCAGGAACAACTTTGGGGGCTAACTTATAGCTCAGAGGAAATCCATGATAAAGGAGTTTTAAAGCACAAATCCATGGCACTAAAACCAACGTTTTATGGAGAAAATTAGGGCTGCTACAAATGTTCCCTCTATTGTTTTTCCTCTGTGTGCAGCAGAGTAAGGTCTCTGTGCAGAACAGCCAAGGCTTTGTGCACCAAGAACCCAATTGCGCGTGTAGACCATGGATTTAGGTGGGATGAAAAACCTAAGGGGTCTCTCGAAGGGGCGTGACCGATGCAATTGAGAGTGTGGATTAGAAGCAATTAAGCTAAAAAAGCTGTGCCTAGCATAGCGTGCCACCAGACTGATATTTTGCTTCTTCTGTCATTGCATCCAGATGTATAATACAAGTAACATTACACTTACAAGAAGCCAGGACTATTGGCTTTGTCAATGGTTGTTTGTTGCATTAAGTTGTGTATAATATTGAAAAGGCTTCTGCTCTTGTGGTAGAGGTTGTGGTTTAATGCTCGAGCTGCCGACTTGGAAGATTGGTTTTAAATCTCAGGTCAGATTAACATCCTGTGATTCTCGGCAAATCAATGAATCTCCCCAAGCACACAAAAAATAAATCATATAAATCACTCCAATACTTTTGGGTTGAGTTTGCAATATATAAAACTTGCTGCATTTCTTTTCTAAATGTGGGCCTGATGGTTTGTCTTTTTGAAGAAATTATGTTAAATGCAGCCCATGATGGACACCTTGATCAGGAAACCAACTAGACCCAAACTTTGGGGGGAGGGGGCAGAGGGGGGGGGGGGTAACACTCCCAGACAGGGCTTGCCCTAGCACTGGTTGCACACTGTGCAACAGACTTTTTTGGCGCCCCTCCCCCATTTCCTCCTTCTCCATGAATTCCCTCACTACCACTCACCAATAATGCACCTCATCTCTCTACAGCACCTTTCTGACAAACATTTAATTTTTGAATAGCGCTGCTTATAGTTTACTCACGCTCATTTCTGTGATCTGCATGGTGCACGTTCTTTGTAGCATGCACATTAACTCTCTGCACTGTGTGGGCGGCAGGAGTGCCCATGTGAGGGCACGGTGAGTGATGCGACAGTGTGAGAGTAGGGTAAGAGGAGTGACTGCGGGGTGAACAAGATGACTGTTTGAATTTGGGTGCAGATGTAAGTGTAGGGACGAATGAATGCATGGATAGTAATGGGCTTGTTTGAGTGAGATTGCAGATTAAGCAGTGAGGGGTACAGGTGAGTGAAGTATCACATGAGTGTAGGGTGAGTAGTGTGCTCGTTTGACTGCAGGGTGAGGTACAAGGTGAACAGCACAAGTGTATTGTGAGTGCAGAGTGATCACTGTGAGTGCAAGGTGACAGGGTTGATGTGAGTGCATGGTGATCAGTGTGAGTGCATTGTGATGTGAGTGCAGGGTGAGCTGGAAAATGAAGGGTGAGAATAAGGAGTGAGTTGTCTGAATGCAGGGTGCATTCCCAGACACTTGAAGTAACTCAGCTTGTTTTTGACAGCGGCTTAGGGTTTCAGAAATAAGTTAACGTTAGGGATCGAGGGTGGAGGAAATACATTTTGTGCTGATCCTGCAACAAACTTCCAGTCTCATGATTAGGGTTTCCATCTCATTATTTTGATGTCCCGGACGGTACAAAAATAAGCAGTCACCTAAAGCAGTCTTTTCAGCGCTTATCTGTGCATACTTCGAACAGCGAATATAAATGAAAGCACTTTTCATTGTTCTAGGGCTGCCTGAATGATCCATGACTGATAATTAAAGGGAACAAAGACAGAAAAGTCACATTACAAATGAATACATCACTTTTTATTTATTACCCTGTTTAGTGTCAAGGCGAGGACTTTGGGGCTCTTAAAACAACACATGGCTGGCATTTTTTTTTGGCAACCTTACTTTATATTCCTTTTCATGAAATGCATTCTCACTATGGCAGTAAATGTAAAATACAAATGTAAGAAATAGGCAGATTGGGGGCCAAAAAAGAAACTAAACCTCGGTAAGTAGTTTACAAAAGTATGTAAATATGCAAATAGTCTTACAACACCTGTGAAAAATGTGGGCGTGCCGGAGTAAAGACTCCAGACACTGCCCAGCTCGAGCCGCAGCAGCCCGGGCTGAGACACGTGATGGGAAGCCCTTTTAGCCCTATAGCTGATTGTTTGCCTTTTGAAAGTATTTATGTTAAATGCAGCCCATGACGGATGCTGTGATTAACATAAATACTTTTAAAAGGCCCACAATCAGTACTATGACCGCGCTGTCATTAGAAAAGAAAGGCAGCAAGTGCATAAGCATTTTCTGCCTTTCGGCGCAGGAAAGCTGTCGCGGGATGTGCTGTGTGGGCGCGCTTCCTACACAACACTGCATGCTCGGGAGCACAAGGTTACCTTACAGGGAATAGTAACTCCACCAAGGAGCACTTTAAAACTGTAAAGTCGCTATCTATCCCTTGCTTGCTGTACCACTGGATTCAAGCTATCCTGGCTGATAAGGTGTGATACCCCAAAACCAGTCCCCGGATGTTTGATTCGAGTCCAAGGAGGACCTGGCCTGGCAGTTCGAACTGGACGGTTCCCATGAGGAACAGGGGCAAGACTGATTTGCATATGGCTGGGTCCAAACTTGGGTGGCATAATAGCAAAAGAACAATGAATTAAACTGACATCTCCTGACTGTGGGTGAGTGGTTGAAAACTTTCAGCACTCTGTCCATCATCTTGTTGTGTTTACTATGTATCCTTTAAGTGGCCAGGGGTATGCCCAGATGTGGGTACCTTGCTCTCTGTGCCACTAGCTTCAATCTAGGCTGGCAGATGAGGGGTGATGCCCTGAAACTGGTCCCAGGATGCTTCCTTCTAGTCCAGGGAGGACCTGGCCTGGCATTCAGGCTGGACTGTTCCCATGAGGAACAGGGTCAAGACTGATTTGCATATGGCTAGGTCCAAATTGGGGTGGAATAGTGAGCAAAGGAACAATGGATTAAACCCACATCTCTTGACTGGGGGTGAGTGGTTGAAAGGTTTCAGCACTCCATCCATCATCTTGTGTTTGCTACAAGAAAATAGTCATACCAGATCAATGGCTATGTGATAAAATAGCCAATTTCTTTTACAGCAAAGTGAACAAAAAATATTCTTAGTTCACTGTAACAACCGAAATAATAGTAGCGTTATCAACAACAGAAATGGCTGAGAATTCTATCCTTGGTGATGTATGTCATGATTCTTCTGTACACCCTATTTTCTCCCCATTCACTGAGGAAAGAGTAGCCACAGTTGTTGAAACTATAAAGTCTGGTGTCGCCACAGATCCATGTCCTCTGCAGGTGCTACATTCGGTAGCAAAGAGTATTTCAGTTTATCTTTCCATGTTCCTAAATAGAATTCTTAACTCTGGCTGTTTTCCAGCTGCTTGGAAAAAACATCCATTTTGACCCTCTTGAAGAACCCTTCACTGGACCCTCTTGAGGTAGGTGCAGCATTATAGACCTATCCCACACTTTACCCACTAAGATACTTGAAAAGGCTAAAAAATGTGAAATTGTATCCTTTCTGAAAATTCCAACTGCCTTGATCCTGACCAAAACATTGCACAGAATCCACCTTAGTGGAAGCCACTGAAGAGATTAGAGACATTGTGGATGTGAGAAGTTGGCCTGATATGTGATGTCCACTATTCTAGTGGGCACCCTGTATCAGTCCAAACAACCCTTATGGTGATGGTTGTAAAGTCAACCTTATAGACCAGCTATCCTAGTGGTAGCATGGACAAAGCAGTCTTAGGCTAAACTCAAGAGGGCATGTGAAGCCAGCTGTTTTACCATATTTAACCCCTTTAATACCAAATGAAAGGACATCACACAGGTTATATATAAAATGTGTATGTATTTATTTCTAACACAACCCCTCTGAACTCTTTATGAGGTCAGAGGCACAAGCACTTAACAAGATACTTAATTATCATACAATAAGTTGCACAATATACAGTAGCACCCTAGGGGCATGTCAAACCATATACTAAAATAGTGGTAGAAGAACCACGTCACGAACAAAGGATAGGCCTAGGGAATCGCTGGGGCTACACTGTACTACCAAAGGATAGGAAGTAGGAGGCCCACGGGAGGCGTGTGCAGTGTCTTTACACACACGCGAGTTACCATAGAGTTAGAATGGGAACGAAAGAAATGGAAACTAGTTCCTTTAGGTCACTTCCGGATGGACTAGGAAAAAACTACTGAAAACTGGGACACTAGGATAGTCAATACCCACAGGAGCACCGGAGTACTCGCGTTACCTCACCCACAGGAAGCGGGTGCATAGGTGTCAAAGTGTGTCGGGTTTCGTCGCTGAATCCTATGGAGCCTTGAAGAAAGATGCTGTAGGCGACCAGGAGAGAAGTGCCCGGGTGGATCCAAGGGCGGATCGAGGATGAAGAGTACCTAAAAGCAGAGGGGACAGAGTCTGGGTCACTAGCCAGTGACCAGGAAGGAACCAGGCGATGTTGCGAAGCAATCAGGTGATGTTGTGAAGCTTGTTTCTGCAGCCACGTGGACCAGGAGGTGTCAACGATGACCAGGAGCTGGGCACGGACTGGCCCACAAAGGATCTCGCTGTCGGTGGTGTTGGCTTCCAGATTGGAGTCAACAAGCCTTGGCTAAGGCAACCCATGCAGGAATCAAAGATGACTTCTGGATCAGACCAGAAAGGTCTGATGGGCTTCTCCTTTTCAGGGAAGCAAGGGCCAGCCTGGAGCAACCAGGCCAGTGGTGGAAATTTGCAGGTTCATCGTCACAGAGGCCACTAGCCAACGGGCAAGTGACTGGACAGACGCGTCAAGCAGGAAAATGCAAAAGGGCCCCACACGGCACTCGTAGAGTGTGGAGGGCTGGTCTCTGGTGCAGATGATGCTCAGGGATGGGGCTTCTCAGTCCCCAATGCACAACTGCGAGGGTGCCTCAGAAGTTGCACGGAAAGCAATTTGCTGGCTTTCCAAGATGGCCGGTCCCAAGTCTCGCGTCGCCTCCAAGGGTCTCAGCTTTGCTGTGGCTGTGGATCGGGATGAACGAAGTCTGGAAGTCCAGGTCTTGTCAGGCTCTGTGTTCGGGCTCTGGTGGGAGCGATGACAAAGCAAACCATTGATCGCTTGATGGTGCCTGCTGGTGCAGGGTGGTCACTCCTTGACCACAAGGGAGATTCTTCAGTCTTCTATCTTCAAGTAGAACGTTGAAGGTCCAGAGTTCCCCAGCAACTGGTTTGAACCGGGCTATGCATGGGACACCTTGTGTGCCCCAGGCAGTGTCTCATTTCATTCAGCCCTCCCTGCCCCAATACACTATGGCCTGTCTGGGGTGGTGCTAGCACCTCCCAAGACAGGAAACCTATTGTCCAAGAATCCCTCGCTGGAAGGACTCCCAACAGCAGGAGGTCAGACTTGTGTCTGTGGCAGCAGCATCCATTTTGTGATGCTGAGGCTCTGGTTAACTTTAACCGGGTTTAGTGGGAACAACATGTCTTCTCCTTCTAGAAGGGTGGAATGCTACCCCCGTCGCCAGAACTGGTGAGGGGGTAGTATTCCAAAGCGTATGACACCTTACACGACATGTTTTGATAAAGCCAAACCAAAGTTAGCATTCAACCGCAAGGATTATAATGCACTTAAGAGTATATGGTATGGCTATATCATAGAACAGCTATAAGGACATGGTTCCGAAAGCTGCAGACAGGCTCAGCTCATGCTAGAGCCTCATCTCACATAAAACCAAGCACTCTGCCTCCAGGATTGTTAAGGCCTGCCATAGGAGTGACTTATAGGTGTATATATGTCCATATATAAGGTTAGATATAGGTATACTATATCTAAAGCAAAGGGTGATTACACCATCTTGCCCCAGCTGAGTGATCAGCCAGTTGTGTCAATTTGGATGGCCAGCCAGGGGTGGCATAATACGTGCTGCAGCCCCCGGTAGGCCTTGGATGCACCTATGCCCAGTGGAGAAGTGTGGCTCACTGGTTAGAGCAGGCAGACCCTGAAGCAGAGGTCAGACCCGGGACCAGGGTTCGATTCCCGATGCGGCAGGGTGTTGAGCTCAAAATGTCCACGGACTCGATAATTCTCGCTTCGGTGCCTGACCTAATCATGGGTTCACACTCTGCAACTCTGGGCATTAAGCTTGCTTAATCTCCACAACGGCCCCCCCGCGGCGGGATGCCTGGCTTTCACCTTGGGGATGCCCTGTAGGGGCTATCTCACAGGGAAAAACCAGGACGGGTTCCCAAGGCAAGCGCGGAGATACCCCTTCGGGGGTCGATTCTGGCGCTATATAAGAAATACAATAATAATAATAATAATACCTAAGGTACACTATACAGGGGCTCATAAGGTGACCCAATATCCAATTGGAGATGTACCTAAAGTACATAGAGTCCATTTTACAGTGAGAGCAGATAGCCTGGGGCCCTGATTAGCAGGATCCCAGGCCAACTAAGTCGAAAACCAGCTAAACACTAGGCAAAAAATCTTGGGTAACCATAGTCAGGTATCCACCTTCCTACAGTGGATAGTGGTGGCAATGCGGTCCTGATCTTGTTGGAATTGTTGCTGCATTTGATACGGGTGACCATTCTATTTTTGTCAACCATCTTGAAAGAATAGGCATTGAAGGCTCAACCTTGACATTAATTAAATCTGTTCTGTCAGATAGAGAGCAAGTTGTGGCTCTTGAGGGTCTTACTTCTGCCCCTTTTCTCTTCTAATATTCTCTACCAGTATTCTCCTACGTTGATAACACCCAAATTATGGTGTTGGTCTTCTTGGAGTCTGAAAAGGTGGACAAACAATCCAATGCCTTGCAGAAAAACGGGTTAAAGCTAGATTTGGACAAAACCAAAGTATTACTGTTTGGTAAGGAAAACCTTTATTGGAACGCTACCTAGTAACAGCCAAATCCAGAAAGTCTGGGTGATATGTTTGATACCATACTCAAGTTCATGGATCATACCAAACAGGTTACATCCTCCTGCATCCTTATTCTAAGAATAGTTAGGATGGTTTTGCCCTTCCTCCCCTTTCAATTGAGAAAGACAGTTGTTAAAGTTTAAGTTATTTCCAAATTATATTACTATAATGCTCTATATGTATGATATCATGAGAGATGCCTCAGTAAATTGCAGACCCTGCAACACGCTGCAGCTTGAGTGTTGAATAACTTGCTAAAATGTTGTTCAACCTCACCAACTATTAAAGAACTGCACTGGCTGCCTATCAGAGTGAAAGCTAAGTTTAACGTTTTTTGTTGGCTTCACAAAGTATTGCATCAGACAGTCCCCTTTTTCCTTCAAAGTATTTTTAAATGGTATGCTCCCTCTTGAACTCTTGGGTCAAGCACAGCCAGGCAGGTGATCATCAACAAAATCAAAAAAGCATGTTGGGGAAGGAGGAGTGTTTTTCTTATTCCACTTCTAAAGGGAATTATCTGCCCATCCATTTCAGAGCTCAACCTAATTTGCGTCAATTTAGGAAAGAACTAAAAACTTGGCTCTTTGGTTCCTGTGTTTAGTTTTTCTGATTGCCTTCATACTGTTCACCATGATTGACATTAGCACCAAGACGCAGAATGGTATATGCAAGCTTTAACATTAACATTAACTAGAATAGGGCATTCTTTCTGCACCACGCAGAACTCCACTCTCGATGCACCTTCGTCCTGCCGCCACCAGACAGTTGTCATGCTCGCTCCTGTGTCTCTCAGAGCCTCCACCCTCTTCCAATTGATGGCCACCCACTGCCTCTACTTCCTAGTGTTGTTAGACATAAAGGTTCTCTGCACCCTCTTGCTATCACCGTGAGACACTAGAGTGGGTTCCCTGATTAAATATCGATATAATAAATATAGACATACACAAATATAGATGCAAAAATATAGAAAACAAAAATATCGACTCCCTATACTTAAACAGGTAAGTACAATAATATCGACTCAAAAATATCGGAGTAAAAAATATAGATGTAAAAAATATTGAATAAAAAATATATATAACTTAAATAAAATATATTAAATACTATTAATGTTTTTAATAAATTTAATATATATTTTAACTAAATATAACAAATAAACCTAACTTAGAAAATGTAAACACCCAAACATAAACATGTATACATCTACATATATTTACTTCAATATATTTTATTAACTATTATCTTTATTTATTTATAAACTTTTTAAATTATATAAAAATAAAATGTATACAAAGATAAATAATTAAAACAAAATAAAGCATTCCATAATTAATTAAAACATTAAACTATTAAAACATACATTTCACAACACAATACATACAACAGTAGGGAAAGTGTTGGATAGCGGAGGGGTAAAAAATACTATTGCCACTCCAGTGAGTGCCACAACTTGGGCTGAATTGTTTATGTCAAAACACGCTGCGGTATGCTAGCCCCTGAAACTTAGATCCGGGTGTTAGACTCTTGGATCTTAGATTGCGCTATCTCAGTATTGTTTTTAACTTCTGAGTTCATTTGTTTAGCAGCTTGTATACGGGTGTATTCGTACAATGTGCAAAGACTTAACATACATCGTGAACGTGTTATTTGTTTTTAGCATGTTTTTATCTGTTTTAGTCACTATCCTTTTAACCGAATTTTAACTGGAATTTTTCTACATGTACTATAATGTGCTTTTATGGCTGTTTTTCTTGCACCCGAATAAGGCTTGAATTGAATTTGAATTTGAATTTGAGTGCAACAGCAGGGAAAGTGTTGAATAGTGGAGGGGTAAAAAATAATATTCCCGCTCCAGTGAGTGCAACAGCAGGGAAAGTGTTGGATAGCGGAGGGGTAAAAATTACTATTCCCACTCCAGGGAGTGCAACAGCACGGAAAGTACTGGATAGTGGAAGATTAAAAATTACTATTCCCACTCCAGTGAGTGCAACAGCAGGGAAAGTGTTGGATAGCGGAGGGGTAAAAATTACTAATCCCACTCAAGTGAGTCCAACAGTGGGGAAAATGTTAGCTACCACACCAATACATCAAGTTTAAAAAATATATATATTTCCATAATTAACATAATTAATATTGAATTTAAATATATTCTTATTAAAAAAGATAATAAAAATTCATTAATTACACATTCTTTAACAATATAATATCCACAACACACACCTAAATTAATTACACAATTACAATTACTAAATACTAATTAATTAAATTAATTAACAAATTACTAATAATTCATCATTAAAAAATAAATTACTTCCCACCCTTCCTACCATTTACACCTATAAACACCACAACACACACCTAAAATTAATGAAACAATTACTATAATGAATTAATAATTAATTAATTTGGATTAATTAACAAGTAATTATCAAACAATTATGAATAGATTAATTTACACATGTAACTCTATAACATCCCAATTATACAAATATGAATAAATACGAATTATTCAAAGAATTTTATATAATTCAATTACTTCACACCCTATTCCCCTATAAACCCACAACCCACTATGGAACTAAAAACACAAAATTCAACTTAAAAAAAATTGTTAACTATTATAGGTAATAAATTAAATGTATATATTTAAATTACTTCCCACCCTCATCCCCTATAAGCCCACAACCCGCTACTAAACTACAAACACAAAATACAATAAAAAAAATTGATTAACTACTAAAATTTTAACACATATTATAAAAATACAAACAATTCTCATACAAAAAAACAAACAGAACACACATATAAAATATATATTAAAATACATAACATTAATAAAAGTCGATATTTTTAACAACTATATTTTTACAAACAATATTTAACACTTCGATATTTTTTCAATCAATATTACTTACCTACAAATTGATATTCTTGACCACAATATTTTTTCTGTCGATATTTCTGACCCACAATATTTTTCCCTCGATATTTGTACAAATCGATATTTGTACTACGATATTTTGGCTCTGCACCTTGAAGTGCCCTTCCTGATTACACTCAAAACACTTCAGGGGTCATATTCCTGCAGGCTTCTCTGTAGTGAACCACTTCTTCATCTCAACCGGGGGGTGGGAACCCTTACTCTGGGAACTAGTTTGGGGCCATTTAGAGAACTCCTTATTTTTATGTTTGACCTACTCCTTCTTCTGTTGGAGACCCTGCTCACCCTTGGTGGGATCTCCCACATACAATTTCTTTTGGACCCTGGTGCTAATCAAGCGGTCTGCCTCCCTTGCTAGCTTCATGGGTTCCAAAATCTTACTGTCAATCAAGTGCTGGCTCAGACATGGAATATAAAGATTAAACATGTGCTCCTATGCAAACAAATTGTACTTCCTCTGAACATATGTTACCTCACTGCCTTCCTCCCAACCATCCAGTGCCTTGCCGAAGGAATCAACACACTCTACCCAAGTCTGAGGGACAAATTTCACACTTTTGTCTGTATCTCTCTGGGGTCAGACCATATCTCCTGACTGGAACCTTTTTCATGGTGTGGTATCTTGTTTTGTACCTAAAGACATCAGGGCCTATTCACCAACTGAATTTTGGAATATGTTTATTTGTAGTACAAAATGCTATTCACAAAGCTGACACACATAAATTTTACTACCATGGGGCCGATTCCGATCTCGTTCGGAAAGTCCTACGACCAACTCTGTCCCATAGAGCTTTCCGACCGACTCGTGCTCCGGGGCTATGAGCGACAGAGTATGATGCGCTGCAGCGCTGACGGACTTGGATCGCTCAGAGCCCCATTGAAGTCAATAGGAGCCAGCTGTATGGCGCGTACATTGGCTTCCATCGTGAAAAACATACGTCTTGGAAAAGGGAGCCCCCTGTCACGTGTTCGTGTCGGTGCCCCTGCAAGGTACATGCATGGGTGAGGGGGACCCCTGGGTTCCCCCGTTGTCCGAGACGTAGGGCCTTGGGTGAAGAGGGGTCCGGCGCGGACACCTGCAGTACGCTTCCCGGAGCTTTTTCGAGCCGGAGGCTCCAACTCGCACCGGCTGCTGACAACACGCATCCTACTTGGCCGGCCGTAAATCGAACGCATTGCGCCATACGTGTGAGACATCTTTGAGTCGCTCGGGAGGTATCGGTGATGGGTACGAGTCGGTTGGAGTGTGAGAGCGATTATCGCATCGTACTTGCTCGCTCGTACAGCTGTACGAGTCACACGGAAATCACGCGTACGACTCGGACTCCCTACTGGCCGATGCCGCTAGGACCCCTTCCGAGCGAGATCGGAATCAGCCCCTTAATATTAAATGCTAGAGGGACCATGGGAGTGGCTGGAAAAAAGTGTCAGACTTACTACTAAGCTGGATCAGGCTTTCAAATGCTAGATGGAATACCTGATGATGAACCATGGCGCACTAGGTGGATGAGCGTTCATCATCATGTTATCCCACCAACTCTGTAAATAGATAGCCTGTGTTTTGTATTTTCAGAAGTTTTGGCCTAACTAGGAAGATACTGGAGGTATGTGTGTAGGGTTGTCTTTATGGGGATTATGGAATACTCTCAGGAATGGCACATCTAATGCTTAAAGCAAAACCAAAAGGGATGATGGACGGAGTGTTGAACAACGCAAGCACTCACTATCATCATTTTTTAGCTCACTCCGCTACCCCAGTTCAGACAAGGCCATATGCACATCAGTCTGACCCTGTGCCTCATGGGAACAGTCCAGCCCGAACTGCCAAGCCATGTCTTCCCTGGACAGGAAACAAGCATCCTGGGACCGGTTTCTGGCATAAAACGACTTCCATTGCGCGCGCTGCATCGCCAAATGCGATGCAGCGCGCGCAACCAAATTCCTTCAATTTATTTATATTTTTACTGACCTCTTATCGGCCATAATCCATAGTTTACAACCCCCACCCTGCCCCTCCCCCGCCTCATGTCAGCGCCCAGCAGCAGGAGTGTTCATGTCTAAAGACAAAATGAAGTCTTTAGTGATTTTTTTCTGTTCTGACGACAGCACGTTATTCTAAAACATGATCATGCATATAATACACCTTTTAACAATTCTTTGTGGGTTTGTGAAACTCTGTGTCTTCCTAAAGCAGAGAAAACAATTAGAATTTGTGGAACATATAACAAGAGTATTCTGAGCTATTATGTCAAATGTCGAATGTCAAACGTTCTTATATAGCGCACAAATCACCTTGAGATATCATGGCGCTATGCATTTTTTGCTACAGACATCTACTTTTAGTATTGTATAAATACATTCTATGATTCAAATAGCTTTCAATGTGACAGGTTCATTAACTGTGACATAATACATTCTCAATAGTTTTATAGATTTCACCTAACGACAGGCAATCACTTCCCCATCTAAGTATGTCTCTCAAAACGGAGCTTATCAAAGTCTATTCAAGATGAGGATCCTTCTCACTCCTAATATGGAAGCAAACAAATACACATGTAAAAGTTCTTAAATAATCCTCAAAGGATGATTCTTGAAAATAGTTTATATCTGTAAACAGAAGTAATTTCTTTCGATACATCTCTGTATGCAGCTCACTCATTCATAGACTTCCCAAAATAGTAAGTCTGCAAAGTTCCAAAACTCTGAAAACAAGGCCCTCTGCAGCTACTATCTATGTCAGTTACTTAGCTAGCAACTATGCTCTGGATCACAAGGGGCTTATAAACGAAAATGACATGAAGACCAACACAATTAAAAAAGATGTGAAAGAGTTGTATGGCTTCATGGGACATGTAGTCTTCCTTGACTTCACTAAGGTGTCTCACATAGCCCATCCATCAGAAACATGAAGCCTCTTTCCAGGTCACGCCCACAGGCTACACATATTTATTTATTTATTTATTTATTGAGTTTTATATAGCGCTGGCTGGACCCAAAGGTATCAGAGCATTTTACATTGTGAACAAAGTCAAGTTACAACAATCGTCATTTATACATTTTATACACACATTTCAGAGTGAATGCCAAATCATAGACGGCAGAGAGGGAGGAGGGGGGATCAGAGTAAGACTAGATGGATAGGTGGGGTAGGGGAGGAGAGACCCAGAGGGTGGAGGGGGCATAGGCAGAGCAAGCAGAAAGAGAAAGACGATCACCTCAAGGGAAAAGAAAACAAAGCAAAGGAAAAGCATGAGTTCAGGGAACAGAAATTGAGAGACAGACTTGCGCGGAATTCACAAGGATGGTGGGTGAAAATTTTAAAAAGATGGGGAAAGAGAAGGAAGAAAGGGACAAAAGTGATGTTAAGATAGCGGTTGAGGGGATAGGAGGGAGCCAGGGGGGGAGGATGGAGTAAGGCAGACCAGAAGGAGGGGGAAATATTTTGAGGATCGTCGGAGTGAGAGCAGAAGGGAGGGATATAAGTCCAAATAAATGGTGGATCCAGGTCTGAGAGATCCATGATAGCCAACAACAAAATGGCTGGCGGGTCAAAAGTCAGAGGGTCAAAAGTCCACGAAGCGAACCAGGGAGTAAGAGTTAAACGCAAAGAGGGGAGAAGTCAAAGGAGGGTACGCAGATCCAAGGCAGGAGACAGGGAAAAGAAGTATGCAGAGGCTCCGGATCACAGGGGCATCGGCAATGATAGTCCTCCCAGCGTAGCTCCCGCACCCCCATATCTGTAAAGGGCTCCCAGGTCATAGAAGATGGGATCAAGATGGAGAGCCTCTGAGTAGACGGACAGCATGGGGGAACAGTGAGGCAGCAACGTGAGCTGGGAGAGCGAGAATTCTCTGGGTTGGCAGACTGCAGGCGGGAAAGCGTTTACAACGGGGCAAACAGCGCCGTGGAACTCACCATCGATGAAGCAGTAACCTGCGACCTGGTGGGTCGAGGGACGGTCCGGAAGAGTAGAATCTCGTCTCCATTTAGACTGCTGTCTTCTGAGCCATTACGATGATAAAAGAGCGGCGTCCAGGCTGGTAAGAAGATCCGGCATCAGTGCGAAATCGGTTACGAGGGAGGCAGCTGAAGGAGAAAAACAGAGGCAGCGGGACAGGGTCTGTCATGTCTCGATGTCCGGAAGGGTAGGTGATGGCCGCAGGAGGACCCGGGCCAGTCTCCTCAATAGCCGAACCAGGCGGCTCCACTGGACATCGGCCATGGCGTCTCGGTGTCCCGGAAGTATGGAGATCTGTCCCCAGATCAATTTGTCGCCATCTGGAGCCCACGGACGTTTTCAGATCCGCGCCAAGGCTGATTTTATATCGGCAGTCCATGGCGCTTCAATCCGTGGGCAGTAGGAGAGGCGGAAAAAAAACAGCGGTTGGACGTGGGATGCCATGTTCCGATGTCTGGCTGGGTAGGTGTTGGCTGTGGGAGAAACCTGGGCCAAACACCTCTTAAACCGTCCCAAGCGGCTCCACTGGGCATCTGACATGTCCTCATGAGCTCCAGTCGATTACAGGGAAAATTATAAGGATAAAGAGGGATTTTGAGCAAAAACGGCATTCCCTGTCGGGGCGCTCCCGGCCGGAGCTCCATACCAGGCGGCCATCTTGGACTTTCAGCTATGGATTGTCATACTGCCAGCCGCTTCTGATTCTTAAGGCACATACATTCTGACAGTCTGGTATTTTGCCCTTGCGTGCAACAACAGAATTAGTATGTATGTCTGGGTCATAGGTCATGTAGCATGGTGCATCTAAAAACAGCAGAACATTTTCCCACATGACGCTTTCCCACATGGCCCACTTCACTTTATCTGGGTGAATGTCTCCTATTTAAAGTTCAACATTTTTGTATCTGTGGCAGACAGCTCTCGAGGCAGACAGCTCTCTCAGCCTCCCACATGCTAGCTCTAAAACATATAATTGTGGAGTTTAGGTATGGATTGACCGCATCAACAGCCAACAGATCACCGTTCCCGGTTTCCAAATGGCTAGTAGCCTACTCTGCTACAGTATCTCCTTCCCATTCCCTGTATTATTTCCATATTAGTTGAAGATGTATCTACATTCACACACAAGGAGACTCAGTATTTGTTCCCTAGTTGTTAGTGCCTGACCTATACAGCAATCATCTATTCCAACTCATCACAGTTGGACTTGAGCTAATTAATCATAAGTCCCATTAACAGTGTGGGTAAGGTGAGTGTCAACCAGAGATTTAATTAATATGATACTGTATTGTCCATAGATCAAAGAGTGGGAAAGGAAGTACCTTGGTTTTTCAACCTTTTTACCATACCACCACGTCTGTGATTGCTTTTACATAAAACAATATATTTTTTAAAATGCAGCCCATTCTCCTTAAAAGAAAAAGGGCTGAATTTATAAATAAAAAATGAAAAGTTAAATTTGTATTTTTCAAGACTAGACAGTGGTCCATGGGACCACTGCCTACTCATAAAAACATTTGTTAGACATTCTCAAAGGGTAAGGGGTGACCATGGGGCCCCTTCCCATTTTCCAATAGGTTTCCAACCCCTCAAAGTTAGGTTGCAAAAGATTCATACATCCCATTCTGTTTCGGTATTTGGAAGGGATGCCCTGAACACATCCCTTTCAAACACTGAATTGGTATGTACTCTCAATTCCAAATTGTAATTCGGTAACATGTTACCAAATCGCAATTTGAAATTAATTAATACCAAAATTAATTATAAGGTCAGAAACAGATAGATTTTGCGAATCGGGCCTTATGCAACCGCAAAAATGCTTCGTACAGCTATCCCTATGTTCCTTACATCTTCTAACTAATGTAAATATAGGATGTAAGAGAATGGGTTATTAGTTGGGGAGTCCACTAAAGTAATAAGTCCCAAATCATGCAAAGTCCAACACGCAGGTTTAGTAAATACACTCAAACGCAATAACATGGCAGCTATGTCATAGAAAAGACAGGCTTGACTTAAGGAAAAGTGTGTGAAGTACTTAGCAGTAACAAAGGAGTTAAAAAGTCAAAACAGAATAAAACCGTACATTGACTTTTTAAACAGAGGGAAAATGTAAGTAAGACAAATGACCCGACAAATGACCCCAAAACAACCACAATCTGTGAAGGGGAACCGGAGACATGATTTTAAAAAGGTTTTAGGCCAAAAAAGCACCAAGAAAAAGTAAAGCACCATTCAAAAGTCACTGTTTAGGGTTTAGTGGAACCTATGCATGATTTCAGGCTGGCCACAATGGAGCAAAAGTCAGATTGTCCTAGCAGATCATCCTAATCAAAGAGTTTACCTTCTGATTTAGGGCCTGATTACGATCTTGGCAGATGGGATAATCTGTCACAAACATAATGGATATTCCGTCTGCCATATTACATGTTCCATAGGATACAATGGAGTTTAAGTTTGTGTAGGCGTGGGAGGGGGGCTGGGGACACTCTCGATGGTGGCAACAGGTGTCTCAACAGTAACTTGACCAGTATATTTCTTCAAACTCGGTTTTATTTTTATGGTACGTTTTGTACGGAACGTTAGTCTCTCCCTCGCAAACTCGAGGTTATCCGTGGTGGCGGTCTTCGGTGCACGCGGGGCAATAAGTGCTGAAAGTTCTCAGGGGTAGGCTTCCAGGTGGATGTGGGATGATCCTAGTGGTCTGTTCTCTAGGTGCAGCGTCGCAGATACCCCAGGCATGGGACGGTCTCAGGAGTCAGTTTACCCGGTGCAGCAGAATGGAAAAAGAAGATGGACAGAGGGAGGCCGTTAGTCGCTATATCCGACAAGTGAATTCACCCAAGGGGACCCCGTGGTTGTGAAGGACACCGGTGTAGTTTACATGCTCACTCGTGATCGGTGTTCGTACTGGGAGGGAGAGTGAGGGATAGAGGAATAGGGAAGGTACGGGTATCGGGTATCGGAAAGGGGGGGTTCGGGAAACACAGAGGTAAAGCACACACAGGGGTCTCTATACACTATTCACAAGGGGCACTCTTTCTCCCCACCCAAGCCGCCCAACGCCGCCGTACCTGGCTAAGCCACACTCCTCCCTCGGGAGCGTGGCACGGCGGAACACAGGGTCGTTGGCCTCCTGGCTTTCCTTCGTTTTCCGGTCTTCCGTTTTCTCCTCCGTCTCTTCTCTCCTCCGTTCGGTGTTCCTCGCGTTCTCTGTCCCTCGGCGGGCCGGTGACGTCACACGCCGCGTATAGGGCTTCCCCTGTTTTCACCCATCCAGGACTGTCCACGTCGGTAGTAGGCGGGGCCTCACTGCACTCATCATACGCCCACTTAAAGGGGCCTGTGTACGTTTCTTCGGTCTGCTCCTGTTCCCATTCATCCCTCGGTGTTGCAGTCTGTAGAGCAGAAGGGGCAAAATCAGGGTTCCACCAGTCTTCCCGGCTTCCCGCCCCGACCCCGTTACAGTTTGGTGGATGGGATATCTGTAATGCTTGATATGGAGTTATCTTGTCCACCAAGATCGTAATCAGAACCTTAGTCTACGAAATGGACAAAAATCAATATTGTCCAATGGGACAAGACTGCACGCAGTATCCAGTGAAACCCTCTAGAAGTCACATAGCTATTGACTGAGGTCCCTCTTAAGCCATTGGTTTTAGTGGAAAAAGCTCAGAGCAGGAAAATTTCCAATATCATGGCCACCAAAGTCTTCTTGTCAGGTAGATATGTTTTGCGCGTTTGCCTGAAAAAGATTTCTACCTTCAGACTAAGGGCCCAATTACAAGTTCAGTGGTCCATTGGACCACCAAAACCATGGTGACAGTCCCTGGACCGCTAGACTGGTGGTTCACCTGCTGTATTATGACTGCAGCAGTGGGACTGCCGCAGGACCACTGCCACTGCCAGGATCCTTGATCCCATGGCAGTGGCGCAGCAGTCACATCCCACAATATGCTGGTGGTACAGCTGCTGGACCACCTAGTATATTATGAGTGTCCTCACTGCCACAGTTTTCATGGCGGTGAACACGCCATGAAAGTGTGGCAATGAGGAAACTACATATGCCCTATATGGCCCCCTGTTGCCTCAAGCCCTAGGGATGCATGTGTGAATCCCTGTTTGCATACAGTCCATGCCATGCAGGAACAGGCTTTGGCCGTCCCTCTGCACTGCCTTTTTTAGGATCACTTATGAGCCTTAGAACAGCAGTGCCATGGGATCGCCAAAGAACCTCCCGCCAGACTAGGAGAAAACTCCTGATCTTGCAGGCGGTCGACTTTGGCAGTATGAGAACAGGGCGGTGGTGAGGTGGTCACTCCCGCACAATCAAAGTCATAATTAGGCCCTAAGACTCTTTTGCAAAGCTCAAACTCCTCCAGCATACCGCCTGGAAGCTGTATCAGACAAAGTCCTGTTGAAGTAAAGCTCCCTTTTCACAAGGTCCTACTGAATCTCCAAAGGTCTTGAAAGTCCAAAAATTCCCACCATTTCAGACTTTCTAGAGCGGCTCCTCTTGGTCACTCTAAGACTCCCAGATCTTCATGAACAGCATTTCAAGGGCAGGGCTCACCCCAGCAGAATCTATAGGCAGGGTTCAGTCCCGGTCTAGTTGCTACAGGGTGTTACTCCAAGGAAAATGCCTCTTGCAGCTTGTTTTGTCCCTGTAGCCACACAGAAGGTAGGCCAACTGACCCTTGTAGTCTACTTCTTAGTCCATGGTACAAGTGGGAGCAAGTCAAGTAAGTTAGGTCTCCACCCAGATCATAGACAGCAGGCCTAGTCCACTTCTAGTTTTTCACAGGTACTGAAAGCGTTCTGATAATTTGTTGGTGATGTGTCACTTTTATAGGATTTACAAGCCAATGGTCAGTGTGATTCTTGGACAGTCCATAATCAATGAGAAAAGTTTCCAGGTGCAACCTTTCTTGGTCTTGCAATGCATCCTCTTTGTAATGCTGTAAATTATTCCACACAGCACTATTATGGGCGAAATACATGTCAGCAACTCTCTCACCTTGGAGGTTTCCGGTGTCCCAGCCACAGGTAAGTTTAGGGAAATAAGCAGCCCCTACTCGACAACCACACCAAACTGGTTGTAGGACCAACTCCCCCTCCCACAGGGCTGGTGCCAAGATGGTGTCAGATGGCCAAAGGAACAAAGTCTTCTCTTTCCCAGATCTCCATTTTCACTTAACTATGAACGGGCAGGTTTCATCCTGGTCCCATTTAAATTAATGAAGTTCCAAAACCCTCCCCAACTGCCCTTCCTCGGTTGAGAGGAGTCACATACCTGACACCCAGGTTGTCCTGCCCTAAAGGCCTAAGCCATTGTTTCTGCTCTTAGAGCAGTTCGCACACCTCATTAAATTGAAGCCCTGGGAGGGCTCAGCTGCTTGCAGGCTAATGTAAATTAGCATAATTGCAGTTAAGGCAAACAACATCTACCTTTTAAAAGTTTCTGTCCAGAAATATTTCTCAAAATTCCAACTTCAACAGTCAATGCGATTTAATAAATATGAAAAAATAGAGGCTGAATCATTCTGGCAGCTTGTCCCAAATCACAGACAACAGAATTATTGTTTTATTTAAACTTTAGTTTTTTTCTTAGGAGCAGCTACAGCTCATTTACAGTCAAAGAAGATATTGGGGGCCTGTCACTGTAGGTACATGCCACCTCTAAATGTTTTCATCTGCGACTTTTAGATACTACTTGGTGGGCTATAAGGCTTACTAGGAATGACATTTATTATTTAGAAGTAGGGTTTTTTCCAGTCAGAATGGGTTATTTTGACAGGTAAGTGCCACTACACATGTAGGCTTGAAGTTATGTTTTTACTTATCGGCCTTGTGAATTGCACAGAAGGGGCTGCTGTCCACCGGTGACATTTAATTTTTCCATGGTATTGGCTTTCCTGAACCATATACTACGGCCTTGTTGGAAAGTTAAATATGCCAATTGGAGATTAGCCACTTTGATTTACGTATATCCACTTTCACCATGTATAAGGGCCAAAGTACATACACTGGAGACTTGACGGAAGTACCTAAATGTGCAGAGTTAAAGAACGAGTATTTCCAGTAACCAAAAAATGAGAGTGGTCATTGACAAAGAAGGTTTTTTCAGATATGGCATGTTCATTTCACGGACTATCCTTTCTGAAAATTGTTCACTTGTGTGCTCAAGAGTGACACGCTTGTAAGTGGCCATCTTTACACTAAAAAAATAGATTTTTTGACTTTCCTCCTTTTCCACATTCTCTTTTGTTCTAGCTTCAGCAGTTTTTTCCCCTGTATTAATCATGGCTCCAAGTTGGTAATTTGGAGAAACATCTTGGAGAAAGAGATCTCTTTTGGACTGTAATTAAGAAACCGGTCAAATCCACTCTTGTGCGAGATATTTTTGACTGAGAAGAGCGGTGGGGTTTTAGGTTGAAAACCCACATAGTGAGTCTGAATGGTGAGATACCTTCGAACAGCCTTAAATGAGAGCAGTGTGGGCTAACATTGCCCCTTTGATACTGTTTCAGCATCAGGCACGATTTTCATGTCCTCAGGTTTCAATGGGTGCACAGTAGAGTGTTGGTAAGGTTGAGTGGATAGTTTTGAAGGCCCCTGATCTTAGTACGACCTCTGAACCACCCTCTTTCTTTTTTCTCTGGCCTAAAAAACATCTCCCTTTGTATTTTTTTCCCTCTTCATATTGCCATCCAAGTGGGTTGATAGAAATTAGAAGGTTCTTCCCTTTGCGGGAGCCTTTCTGGAAGAGTATGTGCTATGCATGGGGGCTTTCTGGCTGCTTTATTTTCTGCTAATAATAATAACTTATATAGAAAGAAGGTGGTATACAGCCAAAGGGATAGAGAATTATTGGTACTATTTGTCCCATAAATCCCACTGGAGCTACTATGAAGGTGCGCAATGACAAGAAAGTTAGTGCTTGATATGAGCACTTTTAAGATCGGGGTGGTTTGGCGTGTAACTGTATTTCCCATCGATCTTTCATTGGTGCGGTCTTGACTAAGTAGGGAGGAGCATCTATTAGTAGTGACACCAACTTGCTACGTTTGGGTACTCACCCCAGGCAGCCGCAGTGTCATGACACAGGTGACCGTTAAGGGTGAGTTCTGGTTGTTTGTATAGTCCTGTGTAATGTACATCGGGGGGATATAACAATATGGTTATGGGAGTTTTGAGTGGAGCTGTAAAGAATTGTAGCTGTTTTAGGTCCCTGAGGTTACATTGTTGAAGAACATGGCTGGGTGCTTGCAAAACCTGAATGACCATGAAACTGCTTTTTTTCCAGTTTAAGAAATTTTTATTAGGTTTTAAGAAACACAATGCAAAGCCAAATATTTGGCATCAAGGAACAGCATAAGATAAAACATGTGGCATATAATTCATGTAAAATAAATAGTTAAAACAGGGGAAGAGGAGAAGGAGAGGAAAGTAGAGAATGAGAAAGGAAGAGACAGAGGGAAAGAAGAGGAGGGACAGAGGTAAAAAAGAAGAAGAAGAGAGAGCTAATACCAAGAGTAAGGGGAATATGTGCAAGGAAAGAAAGTGCCATGTAATCAGTTGGGAGGTTTGGATGAAAGATAGGTAGTAAAGGGAAGCCATAGAAGATCAGATCTAATTTTTAAAGAGGCAGAAGAAGAGGAGGCAACAGCAATCCTATGCTCGTCACAAATGAAGTACCACCAGGTAAATACAGATAATTTTGAGTTATCTTTCAAACAAGATAGAATCACTTTAAAAGCAATAGCAATGAAAAGATCAAGTAATCTAGCATTAGAGGGCACAATATCGATATCTTCTGACATAGAACTTAAAAACACATTCAATAATGTTAAAGAAGAGGAACAGTGACACATTCGCATGCAAATACTCCAAACAGAATTCCAAAAGGATAAAACAGAAGGGCAGTCGAATAATTGATGTTTAAGCGTACCTGTTTCTAGAGAACATGACTAACATAGTGAAGAAGACGATGGCGAAAACTTAGAAATACTTACAGGCGTGATAAAAACTCTATGATAGATAAAAAATGGGGATTGAGTAATGCGTGCAGCAATAGAAACTTTAATTAATTTGGACCATAAGCGATCCCAAACATCAACAGAGAGAGAAACAGACAAATCAGTTTCCCAAGCAATCTCCGTAGTTGATTTAGATCGATCAATAACATTAGACAACAAAAGTTTATATACAAGTGCAGCTTTAGGTTGGTGCAGAGAAAACAAAGGATATAGGGGAGTTGAGGGAGAGAAAGACGGTAAGATATCAGGTGCGGAAAGGGTTGATAAGTGAGATTGTATGGAGGCAATAATGTTGGTATACTCAGTAAAACAAGATAAGGGCAATTGGTATAAAGTTTGCAATTCATGAAAAGGAATAATAGAATTATTAGAGAAAAATTGATGGACAAATAAAATACCCTTTTCTTTCCAATATTTGTAATAGAAGGACTTGCCCTTATATTTGAGAAATGTATTATACCACACAATGGATGACAAAAAACATTAAAGAGGAGCTAGATCCTTAGAGAATGTGTCATGCAGTAGTGTTTGGGAATATTTTAGAACCGGGTGTTTAGCCAAAAATGAGCAATTTGACATAAAAACAGTGTGTTGGAACAAGAAATCCTTTAACAGTGAGCGTTCAAAAGCAACCCAGCTGGGTATTGGGGTATCCAGAAAATCATATGCTAAAGAAAAGGATTGTTTAATCAGGAAGGCAGAGTGGTAAGTTTTAAAGTTGGAGAAACGGACACCACCTTCATTCTTAGGGCGGATGAGTTTGTGTAAGGCAATGCGAGCGTGTTTATCATTCCATAAAAATTTAGAAAAAATAGAATTTATGCTAGCAAAATATGAATTAGGTATTTTTATAGGGAGCATAGATACAGTGTAAAGTATATGTGGCGTAATCATCATTTTAATAGTATCGAGTCTACCCCACCAGGATAGAAATAAGGGAAACCAAATAAGGAGGAGGGATTGGATTTTCTTGATAAGGGAAGCAAAAGTATGTTTGAGTGTGTCAACAAGGCATAATACAAAACCAAATGCCAAGGTATTTGAGTTTGGAAGGGCACCACCTGAAGTTAGTAGAGTGAAACATGTATTGATAACAGATGGAGTTTAAAGGTAAAACTTCTGTTTTAGATAAGTTGAGTTTGTATCCTGAAATAGAGGAATACAAACAAACTTCTTCCAAAAAAGGAGGGAGAGACGTGACAGGGTTAGCCATATAAACCTAGATGTCATCAGCATAAGCAGATATTTTTGTTTCAATAGAGGTAAGTTTAAAGCCATTAATAGTAGGGTTAGTTCAAATTCGTTCCAAAAAAGGTTCAAGGCAGAGGATAAACAATAATGGGGAAAGAGGGCAGCCATTAATAGTAGGGTTAGTTCGAATTCATTCCAAAAAAGGTTCAAGGCAGAGGATAAACAATAATGGGGAAAGAGGGCAACCTTGTCTTGTACCCCTAGATAAGGAAAAAGACCTAGAAAATTGGTTATTGACAAAAATACTGGCACAAGGAGAGGAGTATAGGAGCTTAACTAGGGAAATAAACGAGGGGCCAAAACCAAACCAGTGTAAGGTACGAAACATAAATTGCCAATTAATGCGGTCGAAGGCTTTCTCAGCATCCAAAGACAAGGCTGCTAGAGGCGCTTTGAATTTTTTTACTGTGAGAGATAATATTAGAAAAAATACGAGCATTATCAGCGGCCAGCCTGCCTTTTACTAAACCAACCTGGTCAGTTTTAATCAAAAGTGGGATAAGAGAATCAAGACGGGAAGCAGGAATTTTAGCAACAATTTTACAATCATAATTAACCAAGGATATAGGACGATAATTCTTACACTGGGAGTGATCTTTGTCAGGTTTGGGAATTATAATGATTAGAGCGTCCAGGAAAGATCCTGATCCTGAGGACTTAGCATTAGTAATAAAAGAATTAAAAAGTTGAAGTAATTTAGGCACAAAAATGGTATGAAATGCAGAGTAAAACTCAACTGGCAATCCGTCAGGACCTGGTGCCTTTGATTTTTTTAAAGAATTAATAGCCCAAAGAACTTCTTGAGGAGAAATGTCTTTCTCCAACTGTTCAAATTCATCAGGATGCGACGGGGGTGGGAGGAGACCATCAAAAAAAGATGTTACGTTTTGAGCAGAAGGGTGAGTGTCATCAGTGTACAGAGTTTGATAATAGTTATGAAAAACTTCCGCAATGTCCTCATCGGATGTAACCAATTTATTAATAGATTCATTAAGAATAGGACCTACAGTTTTACGTTCAGATTTGATTTTTAGATAATTCGCCAACGCTTACCAGCCTTGTTTTGACCCCCATGAAATGTAGATTTGATTTTTAGTAAGGTATTACATGCTTCAACTGTAGCGATTTTATTTAGCTCAGTTTTCGCTTTAATTAAGTTTTGAAGGGCATCAGTAGCTTTAGAGGAAAAATACGAGTGTTCAAG
Source organism: Lissotriton vulgaris (assembly GCF_964263255.1). NCBI lineage: Eukaryota > Metazoa > Chordata > Amphibia > Caudata > Salamandridae > Lissotriton > Lissotriton vulgaris. The sequence continues at coordinate 1,480,222,490 of NC_141685.1, forward strand.
CTGTTTGATGTTCTTGAGTTGGTCTTCATATTTAGATCTATTTAGTTTCTTCTTTCTAGAGACATAGGAGATAGTGAATGCTCGAAGGGCTGCTTTAAAAGCATCCCAATTATTAGGGATAGAAGTGTCCGATGGGTTGTTAAAAGTGAAAAACTCATTAATAAACACCGTAACTTCTTTTACAAAAACATTATCAGACAATAGGAATGTATTGAATTTCCATCGACTACATTTAGAAGAGGTAAGGGTAAGGTCAAGGGCAGCATGAACAGGTGCATGGTCCGAAATAAAAATAGAACCAATCTCTGATTTTTGAATTGAGGGGAGTAGAGACTTACTGACCAAAATATAGTCAATCCTTGAGCGAGTATGGTGAACATTCGAGAAAAATGTATATTCAAGGGAATCAGGATAGCAAGTTTTCCATACATCATGGAAGGGACGAGAGGTAATGGCAGATTGGAAACATTTATGAGATTTATCAGGATGAAATTTGCTTGAGGAGAGTCTGTCGGAAAAGGGTCTATCCATTGGTTAAAATGACCAGCAATTACAATATTTGGACAATCAATTGAGGAGATGAGAATCTTAACATCATTCCAAAATTTGGGGTCTGGTCGAACTGGACCATAAATGTTTAATAAAACCAATGTGTTATTCTGGATCACAACCTTAGCCATTACCCAACGACCTTCACCATCAGTTTGAGAAGATAAAATTTGGACAGACAACCCTTTATGAAACAAAATAGCAACACCCCCTTTTTTGTTGACAGCAGGAGAAAACACTACTTGACCCACCCATTGTCTTTTAGCTTAGATGATTCATCATCCGTACAGTGGGTCTCTTGGAGAAAAACAACTTGTGAATTAAGCTTGGTTAAATGAGCCAATACCTTTTGACGCTTGACAGGGTGTCCAAGACCTCGAACATTCCACGTTACAAAGTTACAAATGATGGAAGGTGAGGAGGAGGGGATACACTTGGAGTAGACACACTGCAGGAGAACAGCTACAAAAAAGGACACAGCAAACAAATACATTACATAAGAATAAAATATCCAACACATGCACATTGATGGGATTGAATACGCCCAAAATCATTGTAGACAACAATATGAAACACGGAAACCAAAAAAAAATAGAGTATTAGGGAAAATGAAAGTGGGAGAGTGGACAAGACAAGAAAAGAAGACAGAAAAGGAAAAAGCAAGTGTAATCCCTGACTGCCCTCGGGATTGGGTGTTTGAACCTAACTTTTAGTCCTTAACCCGAATACTCCGGAATAAGGCAACCGAAACCATAGGTATGTGGAATAACACTTTATGAGATATAACATCCACTATCGCGATGCAGTTCGTTACACTCCTATAAGAACAACAAGGGTTAACACCACCCTAGATGTCCTGTATATGTTCAGACCGTCCTACGCATGAGTGCCAGTCCAGACACTCCCCATCGGAGGGCACAGTGCTAAATAGTGGCCGACAATGCCACTCAAGCTGTACGCTATACACTGTTTATGTAGCCGTCTGCACCGTCCCCCGCATGAATGCCGTTCCCGACACTCGCCAACGAGGGGTACAGTAGGCCTGGGTTTACAATACCAGAGGCCAGAAGAACTAAGGACTTTTAGTCTAGGAAGTCCTCGAATCAGGGTGAGTTTCGGATATCAAGGCTTAGTCTTCACAGGGTGAGCAGTTGTTCTCACTGGCTCCCCTATGCACAATGTCAAAAGCTTAGGGCAAACAGTTGGTCTCACTGGTTCCCTAGATGCTCGGTAGGTTGGCCTCACTGAGCGTGTACTGTGGACAAGGTACAGCTCGGGAACAGCCGCTTTCGTGCTTCAAGTGCACCCACTCCTTAACGGGAGGACCTTAGTCCACAAACAAGTCCGCTAATATCGGGCGTAACCAGAAACGCCTCGCAAAGCGGCCGCTAGAATACTGCTTCATTCAATATCCCCTGGGTCCAAGAGAGCAAGCGAAACAGGAACGGTGTCCCTTACCTTGCGAAGTATTCCCCAGCTCGACGGTGCGGCAAGAATACCGACGGCTCCCACGGGTGCCGCCATTGCTTAAGAACTGCCCCTTGGAGTGCGCATGTGCCGCGCAGCGCCTCACGGGAACTGTAGTCCCTTCCGGGGTCGTCAACCCGGAAATGTAGTCCTTTCCGTCTTTTCGTGATCGCAATGTCGTGTCCTCCTTCTCGTTGCAGTTTCCTCGTCCCGGGACGTATGACAGCAAGTTAGGGAGGAGAGAGAAAAGAGAAGGATAAAAGGGAAGAAGTAAGTAGACAGATCAAGGCAAAAATGCCAGTTCTGAGAAGAAAGAAAAAACCAAGACATCGGGAGCGAGGAGACGCCAAAGAGGACACGGATCCCAGCGAGCAGCAGAAGAGCAAAAATGGGTGAGAAAGGGATGAAAAGACAGAAGCTCAAGAGAAGAAGAATGCAAAAAGGAAAAACATAACAGAGCCAGAACAATCATATCAGCATAACAAATTCAGACAATAAGAAGAGAAAATATATATATATATATATATATATATCAAGTATTAGTGTCCATGTTAGATGAAGGAACACTTTGTAGATATGCGTGGAGCTTCTGAGGATCATCAAATGATCGGGTACGTCCATTATGTGTAATCTTGCAGAAGCACGGATGAAGGATACCATATTGGATGTTCAACTGTCTCATTCGAGGGCGAAGATTCAAGAATTCCTTGCGCCGGGCATTCGTTGCATTCGAAAGGTCTTGAGAAATAAAAATATTATGCCCGGACCATATAAGACGTCGTTTGAGTCTAGCAGCCTTCAGGACATTCATTAACTCAGCAAACTCAAGGAATAGAATAATAATGCCACGAGGTTTAGACGCATTGGAAGTAAGATGACCTAGACGGTGAGCCCTTTGGATATTAAGAGGGTGAGACGCAGGTTGAACATCTAAAAGTTCATGCAGGAATTTTCGAATGAAGGACACCATGTCAGACCCCTCAAGATTCTCCGGAACACCGTAAATACGTAGGTTATTCCTTCGATTACGATTTTCAAGGTCCTCAGTATGAAGCTTTAGCATTTGAATCTCTTTTTCCAGTAGAGGTATTTTAGAGGAGACATCCTGAATGTCACTGACGCGTTGTTCCAAATTCAAAACCTTGCCTTCCATAATGACCCATCTCTCTTCAATTTGGTTGAGTTTTTCATTAGTGGCAGACATAAAAGGTTGAAGACCCCGTACCTCCTCTAGGATGGAATCCAGGACGGGATTTGAAGAGGTATGGATAGGTGAAGGAGGGTCATTCTTAAGACGTTTAGGCTTTGTGCCGGTGTGAGAAGACTTAATATTGCCTGCGTCATGAGCCATTGCGACACCGTGAGAACACACCAGAATTGAAGAAATAACGTGGGCTCTGAATGGATGTAAAACTCTCACAAGCCATAGAGAGATTCTTACAAAAATAAATAATTGTAGTCCACACAAAAATGGCACAAAAATAGGATGAAGGCAGCAGCCACAGCCTTGTCTGATAGTGAATGAACAATTAGGATACCCAGTCTATACAGCAAATTAGGATAGGAATATCCTCAGAGAGTGAAAGAAGATCCATAACAGGAAAGGCTCAAAAATAAAGCAAGTATGATGCACCAAGGATGAGAAGCCAGAGCATGGCAGCAGATGCAACAGAATAATAGCACACCTCCGCGCCAATACCTAAAATGGCGGCTGTAGTCTCACAGGGGTACAAAAATATGAAATATGAAGAGCTGACAGGAAACACCCCATGAGAAAAACAGCCAAAAAAATCGCGATTTATGCCATACCTTGGATTTTGGTGAGATGAGGGTGGCAACGCGATGACATAATTGGCTGATAAAGGCATTAAAGGCAGCAGGAGGTGTCTCGATAATCTGTGAGAGGACGCGGGCTCAGCGGCTCAAAATGGCGGCCGCCCGCGTCCCGAGGAAGCAGAAAATCGCCGAAGTTCGTTTCAGCCGTAAAAACGGCACATAGCCCGCAAAAGATGACTGCACCCGTCGCGGACCATATCTGCCGAAAAGGAAACCGAAATTCAGGCTTCTGTAGGGGGAAATGAAGGTCCATGCAACGCTGAAGATCCCGTACCTCTACGGAGCTCACGGGAGAACCGCCATTCCTCAACGGCGCGTAAGCCACGCCCCATGAAACTGATTTTTAACTTGGTCTCTACCAAGAGACAACGATAGGAGACAAAGTGGCATTTGGTTAATGAGAAAATTCTGGGCATTTGTGAGTAAGTGGGCATCGCCAGAACGAAGGTGACGGGAATAGGAGAGGCAAAGAATGCTTCTTCTATATGTATATTTGTGGTCTGAAGAAAACAAAAAGGGTGGCTCATATTGTGTCTTTTCTAGCTATGTTCACACTATCTGAGGAATTGTGAGTTGAGGCCAAGAATTCAATGTTAGCGGGTAAAATGAAACATGCAGATTGGTAAAGTTTTATGAATCACTGTTTGAACAGAACACCATATGCTTGTGGATCACGGTTATTGATGGAATGTTTCACACATATGTGCCTGATATGGTTGAAGATAAGGCAATATATGGAAGGTTTTTCCCAAATACCTGAGTTTTGTTCTTTTTCTATAGATGACAACAGTGGTGGATATTTTCACCATCCAAGTGGCCTACTGACTGTGTGATTTTTATTTTGAAATCTTATCACAGACTTTGTCCGCAGCATGATATGATATGAGTTTGATCCTGAAGAATGATACACACCTAGTAATAAGGTATTAGATTGACAGAAACATGTTGAACGGAGTATCACAGTTTTTAATATACTCCTTGTGGTGAATCAATGAAGAAGCATATTTTACTCCATCAAGAGGTATTTTTAATTTGCAGATCTGATCACATCACATTGTGCTATCCCATCCCACATTTGATAGCTCACATAGGGTAAAGAACTCAGCTCACACCAGAATTGTTGGGTATGGGGTTTGGAGAGTGACCCTATGATGAAGCATGTCACCATATGGTGGGTAAGAGTTCCTGTATTTAAAAGAAAAGATTTTTGTCAGGATTAGGAGATTTTTGTTTGGAGTCTGCTAAATGCACTGTAGTGCCAATTGGTTTACCCCAGACTTTAAAAAAAAAGTATTTTTAATGGTGTTTTCCGCAATCAACAATAAACACATTGACTGGTCAAGGGTTACATAGTGTCCACTCAAGTGTGCTTGAGGCCGGTACATTGTTCGGATGGATGGAAAGTCCAGGATATAGGCACCTGCATGCAACAGGGAGCCAGGAGGTGCCGTCTGGCTTCACAGGCAGCTCAATGGTGATGTGTGCAGGCATGTATCTCAGGAGATACATGTTCAAGGAAGGGCTGGGAAGGGGTTGAAGACCAGTGCGCTGCTTGATGAGGGGTGTTGTTGGTGCACAAGTGCAGGCGCGGATTGGGCATAATCATGCCGACAGTAGCTAGCTAGGAGAGGGAGAGTCTCTGGGGGAGTTATGGAAGCATGGAGAAGGGAGGGGGGAATCTGACTCAATGAGGGGTGTCCCACGATTCATGTGTGCAAATCCTCATCTCGGATGAGTTGGAGGAAGTGGTTAAGAAGGGCGTTTCAGACAGTGGAGATGGTGCGCCTACGTATACGCTGGATCTCCTCAAAGTGTAAGGCGTCACCTTTGGACCTTCCCCACTGCTATACTTCTCCATGCCAGGCTTCCAACCCTGGGGGACTGAGGCAATCACCAGTAGAGTGCGATAGTGTGCTTAGCATGGAGTAATGTGAGGCTAGTAATGCCCATGGCTGTTACACATTTCCCATGCTTGAATATCACCAGGGCACACGCCTCCCAACTGCCTACGTCTGGGAGCTCTGTTACTTCATAGAGCATTTGTAGACTGCCTGTCAATTTGTGGAAAGGGTAGGAAAGGGCCATAACATGTACTGAAGGTCAGCTGAGAGCACATGGCATCACGAACAGCCAAGGCAGGCAGTGGGAAAGTAGCGGTTAAGCTGATGCGGCATGAGGTAGGCTCTGTGGAATATGGGAAATTGAATACTCTTAAATCGGGCATTGCGAGAGACTCATTGTGGGAATTTGAGGGTCCTGTTCCATTTAGAGTCATAAAGGGCCCACCCGAAATCTGCATCTCTAAGTGATAGGAGCGGGGGTCCCTGTGTGTTCCCTCATTGCCCTATTAAGCCATGTTTTGAGGCGCTGTTCCGTTGCCACTAATTGTGGTGCCTGCCTTTGAAGGGGGGCCACTTTGGGTAATAAGAGGCTCTGGAGGTCTGTGGGTGTGAGGGAGCCCATATCTGCACATGTTTCGCCATATTGCACTGACTAGACACCATCCAGACCCATTGAAGTTGGGCTGCCAGGAAATAATACTCGAATAAGGGCACACCGAGGCCGCCCCTCTCCACAGGCACCTGTAGTTTCAGCAGTGCTATGCAATGGCATTTGTCGCCCCAGATGAGCTCTCTCTGAGCAGCGCATCCAGGTCCTGAAAGAAATTGCAAGGGGGGATGAAGGTAAGGTTGGCAAAATAATAGAGAAGGAGGGGAAGCGTATTCATTTTGGAAATAACTATTTTGCCCTTTGTAGCCAGCCGGAGTGTTTTCCAAAACTGGACTTGGAATTTCAAGGCTGTGAACATCCTCTGGAGGTTGCCCTCTAAAAGGTCTGCGGGGAATAGTATAAGGGCACCCCCAGGTACTGAACAGTGTCACACCTCCATTTTAGCAGTGGCCCTCCCATTTGAACCTTGATAGGAGGCAGACAGCCACCCAAGGGGAACGCACAGGACTTTGCTCAGTTGACCCATAGTCCGACTATGTGCATGAATTAATGTAATGTGGTTTAAAAGGGTGACAGGTTCATATGGATATCCTGAATGTAGAGGAATAGGTCATCCATGTAGAGAGAGACAGCATGAGTTGTTGCCATCCAGCTGAAACCTCCAGGCCTCTCCCTCTGTCCGGAGCCTAACAGCCAGAGGTTCCATTGCAAGGGCAAGTAGTAGGGGGAAGAGAGGACAGCTCTGTCTAGTGCCACTCTTCATTGGAAATGCTGAGGAAATCAACCGGCCGAGCCATACCCAGGATTTGCAGGTTGTGTACAATAGCCATGTATATGCATGAAGGCGTTCGCCGACCCCCTGGGTAGATAGCACCTGGAAGAGGAAGTCCCACTCCAGGGTATCAAAAGCCTTTTCTAAATCTAGAATAAGGCATGGGACATTAGGGAAGTGGTGGGGGGCCTGGTCCTTCAGATAAAAGTGGAAGTGTATATTTTGGGTAGTACTCCCCCCGGTATGAGGCCATTTTGATCAGGGCCGACTAGGGTTGACAAGATCTGGGCATATCATTTGGCCAGTTTCTTCCCCACGATTTTGTAATCCATATCCAGTATAGCAATAGGAGGGTAGGACTCGGGGAGGGTCGGGTCCTGATCCGGCTTCAGGAGTGATGTAAATACAGATTTTCATAAGGAGGGGATAGGCACTTGGTGCGCCGACCCACCTTCTACACTTCAGCCTGGCGGGGTGCAAGAAGGGAACTGAAGGTGCTATAATTGGGAGCCCATCCAATCTGAGGGTTTTATTCCTTACCAGACTACATGTAGTCTGTTTGATCTCATCTAGTTCCTCTCTCCTGACGGTTGTAACCCTTAGAAGGGGGCACTTTCAGAGGAAAGAGCTCATTTCTGTCGCCAGTGGGCACGGAGTCGTGGCATAAATCGATTACTAATATGTGAAGAGGGCCTCTATGATAGTCTGTTCCGTGTAGAGAGTGTAATGGTTGGGGTTTTCCCCCAGACTTGATGCACTTTTGTTGTGTTACTATGAGTTCTTGGTATGCATAGCATTGAGGTCGTCAAACACTCCCACAAGACCCTTTTTTGCGTGCACATTACCATTTCATTCCAGAGCCCAGAGATTTCCATACACCTTTGCAGTCACAGAATTTCTTTCAGAAAGCCATTGCCAAATCTCTAGGGGCTATTATCTCCCCCTCAAACACCTACAATTTCGCTGCATGGTTGGTGATTACTGAACCATCCCATGGAATGCTTTATTAACTGCAAGCCGAGACGGCCCACAGAGTAATTGTGCGTGATTTGTAACTTTTACACCAATGTTGTTGACACCCCCTATGATTTGGTTCTGTGTGCCTGCCTGCAGCATATTCACTAATTTATAAAGTAGGAGTAATCACGTTTGTGCTGTGACCAGTATAACTTATTTTTAAAAAAATGCTTACACACTTCCAATCTGTATATTTACACACCTTTTCACATATCAGAATGTTTGTCTTTGAGCAATGTAATTATCAAATAGTTGATGAAGGATGCAAACTGCCCTTAATTTATCTGCTATCAAAAATATTTGGGGGGCATTTATGAACAAGTGTTTCAGACACCTAGGATAGGTTTTCCAGCATTACCTCGAATTTAGCCACAATCATGCATTTCCAGCTAACAAGCCCTCAGGAAAAGGGTCCCGGGGTGTTTCTTGCGAACCAGTAAGTTTGCATTTTCAAAAGTGAGCAATTTACATCACTGGAAAAAACTACAAACTAAATTAGAAACATAACACAGCCTTGCTTGATTTGCACTAATTTGTAAGATTCTATGGGGCATATTACCAAGCAATAGCGATAATTATCGCTATTGCTTGGTTAGAGACAAAAATTTACCGCTGAGCTGCGGCGATTTTTACCGCAAATAAACCTTGGTATTACCAAGGTTTATCGCAAATGCGATAAAAATCGCCGCAATGCATGAATATCGCTGAAAAGTCAGCGATATTCATGCATTACCGAGCTAATGCTCTTAGCCATGTTATCCACCTCCCATTGGGTAACATGGCTAAGAACTGCTCAGGGCAGGTGTTAGCTTTTGGAGATATTTGCGCTTAGCGCAAATATCTCCAAAAATTGGTAATAGGAGATAGCGATGTTAGCGACTGTTTCCAGTCGCTAACATCTTGGCACGCCCACTTTGCATGTCATTAGTGATAAATATCACTGACATGCAAAGTGGGGCCCAAGATAGTCGCTATCTCCTACTAGCTGTCGCTAACTGGTGTTAGCGACAGCTAGGTTAGGGAGATAATTTTATCTCCGCTTTCTTGGCTTTTAAAGCCAAAAAAGCGGAGATAAACCCCCTTGATAATATGCCCCTTTGTTACTTGCAACTCATTGTTTATGTATTTGCTGTTTATAACTCATATGGGACTGCAGACCAGACTGAGCTCCCAAATTCTTTTCCCAGGGGAAGAGTGTCTCTCTATTATTAAAGTTCAACCAGCTTTAATGTTCTGACAAATATACTATAATTATACTTTGTCAAACTTGCCAATAGGGCATGTTGCTGATGTCCTGTTATCAACCTACCTGAATCTTAGAAATAAGGTGAGTTACCTACACTCAACACATATGGCAGTTCAGAAGCAGTTTCTCAAAAGAGTGACCCAGCTGTATCCAATAATTGTTTTGCATGATAAGTAGCAGAAGCAGTGGCAATAGCCTTGGTAAAATTATGTTATTTGAGATGTCATCAGTGATGTCATCAATTATGTCATTGAATACGTAATGAGTGACGTAATATGTGAGGTCATAACATGTGCATGGTGGGGGTGCAGGTTATAGTTTGCTCAGTACACTATAACTGGTGAATTTCACTCATTTCGTTAATGCAAAATTAAATTTTTAAGTGACCTATTCACCTAACTGTAACATCACTTTAACCTTTGTTTTTTTCAGTGATTTTCTTTTTCTAACATAGTGTACAAAATGATTACTAGACTTAACTAGAACATCACTGTAACTATTGTTTTCTGCAGGGAATTTCTGGGTTTTCTTTAAAGTAAAATAAGATCTTATTACCCTACCCAAGAATACTATCAGTTTAACCTTAGATTTTTTCAGTGACTTTCTGGGATTTGTTTTAATATAAATAAGAGGCAAGCCCACTGGCTTTGATTAGGGTTCATCACAATGAAGCCTATTGACTTTGTAAAGGGATGACCACATCAATATACAAGGTAAGGCTACTGACTTTGTCAAGGAGTTACCCAACCAATATATGAAAGCAGGCCTAATGGCTTTTTTAAAGGGTGACCACATCAATATACAGGGCAAGTCTATTGTCTTTCTCAAGGGGTGATCGTATCATTATAGAAGACAAAACTGCTGGCTTTGTCAAGGGGACACCACATCATTATATGAAAACAAGCCTATGGCATCACCACTTTATTATATGAAGACAAGCCTAATGGCTTTGTCAAGGGGATACCACATCAGTATACAAGACAGGCCTATTGGTCTTGCTAAGGGGCCACTATATCAATACATGGAGGCATACCTAGGGGCTTTGTTAACATTGTGAATCATGTGATAGAGTCTATTTTTTTCCATTCCTGAGGCAAAAAAATGCAGCCTTGACTGGAGCACCACAAAACAGGAACAAATATATGAATTAGTCCACAAAGGGCATTACTGGGTTATTCTTGCTGGGAGCAGTGAATAATACATTCTCATGGAATATTATTTTTTCCTACTAATTTTTTTTTTGTGCCCAGTCCCATCTGGGAAACCCACTATTTATTTTATTGGTGGGGGCCACAAGGGAAGTCCGACGGCCCCTGTGGCCCTGCTGGCTCCCCGCTTGCAGCCTTTGTCCTATGGTGCTCCACGACAGCTAGCAACATTACCCATTTCCAGCCTTTTTTTTTTATCCTTCTGGGATGAGAAAAGCACTCTTTCCAGATCCCCACCTGAACTATGAACTCTCTCTGCCCCAGGGACCCAAAAGTTGGTTCAGAAAAGGGGACCTCATGAATGCACCCCTTCCCATTCTTAAACAAATCTATGGATGTGCTCTGACCCCCAAGCCCTGGGCCATTCCTGTGGTATTAAAAAACAAAATGTGGCGTTCCTCATTTTTTTCAGTTTTTTAAGTTGGTCACGTGGGAATTCTGGGGAACCACATAACAAATAAAAAAAACATTTTGATAGCAAGGACGTTCCCTTAAGTCCTCTGCCCTCCACAAGGAATTAGAGGTCAGGGTATCCCTACCGTGCCCCATTATGTCATTTTTAAAAAACATTTTCAGGAAACAATCTTTCAGCCCTGTGATGGCGGTCGCAACATTTCTTTTTTCATGTTGGGCCTGGGCAATCAGAACACAAGTTCCCGCTGGAGACCTCACTCCTACAAGAGCTAGGTGACCGAAGAGAAAGAATACAAATTTAATTCCCTGCCCACAGTTTCCTAGGTAGAGAACATAGATTCTCTCTTGCCTGGCAGGAGTAGTAACAATCTATAACAGGTGAATTTCAGTGGTTTTGATAGTTTAGAATATTACATATTTTAACTGACATTGTTAACTAATTATAAAGTTCCTTTAACCTTTGTTTTTCTAGTGTGTGTGTGTGTGTATATATATATTCCCTACTGGCGGTCGCCAGTAGGTAGTTATAGTTAGGACCTAGTTTCCATAGGAAGACCATTTCTTGTTTTGCTCATAACTTTGGTGTCATTTGATGAATCTTCATGATATTTTCAAAACTAATTCTTTGTTGATATCAGCTCCTATGTTGAAAGTTTGGGGGTGATTTGTAAAGGGGGGGCAGAGAAAAAAGGGGGTCCCAAAACGTGTTTTCTCCATGTTAATTTCCATAGGAAACTTTAGCCCAGGCTACAGGTCGAACGGGTGAACGGAATCACCCCAAATTTGGCAGGGGGAAGGTTCTTGGTCTAGAATACACGCTCTTGTTTATTTGGTATTAATCCGTTCAGTAGTTTTTGAGAAATACCAACATTTACAGATATCGATACTTGGGAATTCTGCCATCTGATTGGCTGAGGCGTTACGAGCACGAGCTTGCTGATCATTGGCTACGAGCGCTGTGAGCGGTTGCAACTAGGAAGTGTTAGCCGCCATTTTGTGATTCCGTTGAAGTGAGTAAGCGGGAAAAAGGGCGAAAAAAGTGGGAAAGAGGAGGGTAGGAGCACTGTAACCTCTGTGTGGTGTTTAGGGTGTGATATAAAGGGAGTGCGAAGCTAACTACTCATACCTAGTGGTCTGAAAGTGCTGGGCTATGGAAATTAAGTGAGGTATTGGCTAGAGTATGATGCTGCTTGGGTGTGCTGGTGCGGGAGTCTGGGTTTAAAGCGTGAGCCCAAATTGTGTGTCTTATGGTGTTAAGTCATGTGCCCTGGCCACTGCACTACACCTGTGGAAGTAGTGTCAGCATGTGTTTATACCTACTAGGATGAACTACTGACCCGTACTGGACTGAAAGTCCTGGGGTACGGAAAATATGTGAGGTATTGTCTAGAGTACTATACAAAAGTTGACACTCTGCACACCTTAATACGAATCTAATACACTGTACGATATACAATTTTTCCTTGTTGTAATCCCTTGGTGCTGCCGCTTAAACTGACTGGCTCGCGTCAGTAAAACAACCGAAAACCCAAACAGAGACTGTTTGAAAGCGACGCACTGTGCACAAGCCCCCGTGGGATGCTCTGTAAACCACAATTACACGTGATACCACATGTCAATGCTTCAAAAGTAAAAGTTCATTCTGCCAAAGTATTGTCCATGCTCCTTTGCATTGTTATCAAAAAAATATAAGGCAAATCAAATGGAGGACATCATTGTTTTAATGCCAATTTTCTTTCTTGTGCTTTTTCTTCCTTCTTTTGGTACATTACTTCATGTACATCTGTTCATCTTAACGTCTTATGCAGTTAGTCCCAATGCATTTCGGTATAACAATACCTTCATCAGGGGAATACTGTAATCAAAGTCAACACAATAACAATAATCAAAACTTAGAATTAGGGAGCCAAAGACTCCACCTCATGTGCATGCAAGTTCTAGTGCAAGTTTGTCATAACGAGTCCCAGCTTAGCCTGCACCTTAGTGCCTATGGACATTAATCTTAGAACCACCAAGTGACACACTGTGCCCATATCCAAGTGGATAATTTGAAAAAACGCATACCTGACATAATGAGACAAATGGCTGACAACTGCGTGGAAAAGTATATAGCTTTCCTAAGAAAATGAGTAAAAGCTTGTGACTATCTTCAAACACCATTCCTAATATGCTTAAAGACTCGGTAGTGTCAAAATACCGCCTACCTATGCTGGTGGGCGTCTTCCCGTATGGTTAAACTCCGGTCCGACCTGGCCGCTCGTGTTCTTAACTGCGGGAAACACAGTAGCGTTATTTCCCCGCTGACGCGTCTAATTGTCTGCCAATGTTTATTTCGCACCAGTGCCTCCTCTTACCTTGCTGCCCTGGATCTGACCCTTCTCTCGTCGTCTTGCGTTATACTCGGCTGGTCTCCTACGATCTTATTAACTACCACCTATTTCCGCATAGACACTGAAAACGGACTCGGTGAGCTCCGCATCCTAACGGGCGCCATCTTAAGCTAGTCTAGTCTAGGTAGGCGGTATTTTGACACTACCGAGTCTTTAAGCATATTAGGAATGGTGTTTGAAGATAGTCACAAGCTTTTACTCATTTTCTTAGGAAAGCGATATACTTTTCCACGCAGTTGTCAGCCATTTGTCTCATTATGTCAGGTATGCGTTTTTTCAAATTATCCACTTGGATATGGGCACAGTGTGTCACTTGGTGGTTCTAAGATTAATGTTCATAGGCACTAAGGTGCAGGCTAAGCTGGGACTCGTTATGACAAACTTGCACTAGAACTGGCATGCACATGAGGTGGAGTCTTTGGCTCCCTAATTCTAAGTTTTGATTATTGTTATTGTGTTGACTTTGATTACAGTATTCCCCTGATGAAGGTATTGTTATACCGAAATGCATTGGGACTAACTGCATAAGACGTTAAGATGAACAGATGTACATGAAGTAATGTGCCAAAAGAAGGAAGAAAAAGCACAAGAAAGAAAATTGGCATTAAAACAATGATGTCCTCCATTTGATCTGCCTTATATTTTTTTGATTACAATGCAGAGGAGCATGGACAATACTTTGGCAGAATGAACTTTTACTTTTGAAGCATTGACATGTGGTATCACGTGTAATTGTGGTTTACAGAGCATCCCACGGGGGCTTGTGCACAGTGCGTCGCTTTCAAACAGTCTCTGTTTGGGTTTTTGGTTGTTTTACTGACGCGAACCAGTCAGTTTAAGCGGCAGCACCAAGGGATTACAACAAGGAAAAATTGTATATCGTACAGTGTATTAGATTCATATTAAGGTGTGCAGAGTGTCAACTTTTGTATAGTATTCTTTACCCCAGGGGCTCACTCCTGGCACTCAGCACCCACAAACAATGGATTTCGATGAAATCTCACACTTGACAACAAATCAAGCAGGTGTGAAGGCATATTCAGCAGAGGAAGCAGAGAGTGTATATGCATTGATAAAAGATGTCAGAGACTTTCAGGGAAAACCTGGATCCACCTCTCAAATGATCAAGCAATTACAATACACGTTAAGAAAACAAATTAACCAAAGGCTTCACGCCACAACGTTAATTCAGTACCACAAAGTAAAGCATATTCCACGCGGATTGCGTATATCACTTAGACCATTACTATTCAAATTTAACAAGCCGTTCATGTTAAGGTGGTATGCTATACTGAATAAGTGTTCCCTAGATTTGATATTGCTTATAGTGGAAGAACTGTCAAATATCCTAATAAAATTAGACACTGAAATACAAGAACTCAACACAGAATTATCCACAAGGTTAACAGAGGAAGAACTAGCCATCACTCTTAAGAACATTAATGATCAATTAGAAGAGCACACTAGGGAAGTACATGAACGTAAATTGCGCAAGTTTAAACGCGATACAATAGACTACAAGCTAGACGAAGTCTATTCTTGGCAGATCAGTATGCCCAAAGAAGAACTTATAAAAAACCACAGGCATCCTCGTCTGAAGAGAGTGTAGCAACCGAACAAGACACCTTACCCATCCGAACACCACTTGCAGCCACTCCTAGCACAAGCAGTGAGGCAGGAGCACAGAGAGGTTCAAACACAACCCCGGGGCCGGCTTTTTTAGAGGGGGGCAAAACATCCAACCACCCCCCCACGGAACAATCTCAATCAAAGCAAAACGGACAAGGAGGGGACAAGGTTCAAAAAAAGCAAAGAAACAGGAGGAACTTGTGATGAACATCTCAGATTACCAACTAAGCCAAACAGAACTAAGGGTTTTGAATAAAGGTATGTCTTTTGTACCGACGTATTCCACCCAAAAATTATAAACAGAGGTTTCATTATTTAATTTCATGAGGAAGCTTCGCCTCAGGTGGTTTTTCCACACGATCAATTCAGATCCTACAGCCTCCACTACTACACCAGATAAACTACAGGGTTTTAGACCCAGGAGCACTTTTATGGCTCCATTTTCCCATAAGACTTTGGATTTATTTGAAACCTTGGTGAGAAAAGACATAGAACAGGCTTCAACCATCAAAAGTAGAAAGAATAATCTGACCAAACTAGAACATCAGACTTTGACACAACTGGAGCAGAATGATAGTTTAAAGATCGTACCAGCAGACAAAGGAGGAGCATTGGTTGTGCTCAACAACTCCTATTATCAGGCAAAGGTCAATCAGCATGTCACCGACGAAGACACTTACATTAAATTGGACACTGACCCCACGGTCCGTTTTCAAACTATTTTGAAAACCATTCTTGAAAGAGCACAGGAGATGGGGTGGATAGATGAGCAAACTAGTAGATTCTTGACTGTTCAGCATCCCAAGAGACCTCACATATACATGGTGCCCAAAATGCACAATAACCCAGTGGACCCACCATTCAGGCCAATTGTGGCGGGATGTGGGTCTCTTCATGAACCTTTAGGTAAGTTTTTAGATCACTACCTACAACCACTAGTACAGCAATGGAGCACGTACATACAAGACACTACAGACTGTCTAAAGAGAATTAGTGAAATCACTATAAGACCAGAAGAAAACATTTTGTTATGCAGTGTTGACATATCAGCTTTATACACCTCTATCCCCCATCAGGAGGGTATAGAGGCGGTGGAATGGATGTTATTACAACATGATTATGATGAAGGTATCAATGTCTTTCTTTTAGAGCTGTTACACTTCTGTTTATACCATGGATATTTCAAATGGCAAGACTGTTTTTACCTCCAGAGGACAGGAACTAGCATGGGTTTTACTGGGGCACCGACTTTTGCTAATATATTTATGGTGAAGTATGAGAATGAAAACATCTTACAGAACCCCCAATGGTCACAACACCTAAAGCTTTACGTCAGGTATATTGACGACATCCTAATGGTGTGGGATGGTACGCATGAAGTTTTGGAGAATTTGTTGACTGAGTTGAACCGTTGTCATGATCAAATCAAGATCACATATTCCATAGATGAAAAAGTCATTAACTATTTGGACATACTCATAGAAAAAAAGGGAGATGGATTACACACAAGACTATACAAAAAGTCCACAGACCGCAATAGTGCATTACACTATAGCAGTTTTCACACTTTGTCCTTAAAAAACCACTTACCTTTTTCACAGTTCTTATGTGCCCGTAGAATTTGTTCACAAGAGGCACAGGGTTTTCATGAGATGGAGATTATGGCCCAGGCATATAAAGAGAGAGGGTATCCAGAAGAGGTACTTCAACAGGCAAAATTAAAAGCCAGTCAGAAAGATAGACAAGAATTACTAGTCAAAACTGTGAAACAACCACTCCAGAGGGAGGTGTTTGTAATAAAGTATTCAACATCCAGCAGATCAATCAAGAAAAGCATCTTAAAAAGATGGGAAGTTATTGAACAGGAGACCGATTTCAGAGAAGTGTTTTTTGGCAAACCACTGTTTGCCCACACTAGATCCATGAATCTAAAAGAAATACTGAAACAGACTCAGACTAGAACAGGGAATGTCCGACACAGAGGCATGGTGAAGTGCCATAATTGTGGCCACTGTAGCAATGTAATGGTAGGGGATGTTTTCACACACCCACAGACAGGCAAGCACATACAGTTGAGACACACGTCAGATTGTAACACCAGCATGGCAGTCTATGCCATCAAATGCCCTTGCGGGCTGGTATATGTGGGGAAAACCACTAGAAAAGTAAAGGTCCACATCACAGAGCATAAAAGCATGATAAGAACCAGCAATCCGAAGTCCAATTTAGCCATGCATTGGAAAGAGCGACAGCACACAATTCCACAATTGCGGTTTACTGTGTTAGAGAGTGTAGATGAGAAGGTACATGCTGACACCAATCGCCAACTGTCACAAAGAGAGACATACTGGATTCACAGTTTGAATACGCTAGAACCATGTGGGCTCAACGATAAAATTGAATTTACATGTTTTCTACAATATGTATTTGCTATGATTGTAACAACTGGTATTTTTCTAATAGCATGTATAGCAACTTTGTCACAACAAGGACCTAACCAGCAGAGTTATCCATATCACCTCACCTCCAGCAGTACAGAGGGAATGAATCACCGTTTTTATTTTATATATTTTTATATTTTTCAATTGCCCAGAATTATGAATTCACATTGAGTAGGCTATCTCAGACTAGCTTAAGATGGCGCCCATTAAGATGCGGAGCTCACCGAGTCGGTTTTCAGTGTCTATGCGGAAATAGGTGGTAGTTCATAAGATCGTAGGAGACCAGCCGAGTATAACGCAAGACGACGAGAGAAGGGTCAGATCCAGGGCAGCAAGGTAAGAGGAGGCACTGGTGCGAGATAAACATTGGCAGAGAATTAGACGCGTCAGCGGGGAAATAACACTACTGTGTTTCCCGCAGTTAAGAACACGAGCGGCGAGGTCGGACCGGAGTTTAACCATACGGGAAGACGCCCACCAGCATAGGTAGGCGGTATTTTGACACTACCGAGTCTTTAAGCATATTAGGAATGATGTTTGAAGATAGTCACAAGCTTTTACTCATTTTCTTAGGAAAGCGATATACTTTTCCACGCAGTTGTCAGCCATTTGTCTCATTATGTCAGGTATGCGTTTTTTCAAATTGTCCACTTGGATATGGGCACAGTGTGTTACTTGGTGGTTCTAAGATTAATGTCCATAGGCACTAAGGTGCAGGCTAAGCTGGGACTCGTTATGGCAAACTTGCACTAGAACTTGCATGCACATGTAGTGGAGTCTTTGGCTCCCTAATTCTAAGTTTTGATTATTGTTATTGTGTTGACTTTGATTACAGTATTCCCCTGATGAAGGTATTGTTATACCGAAATGCATTGGGACTAACTGCATAAGACGTTAAGATGAACAGATGTACATGAAGTAATGTACCAAAAGAAGGAAGAAAAAGCACAAGAAAGAAAATTGGCATTAAAACAATGATGTCCTCCATTTGATTTGCCTTATATTTTTTTGATAACAATGCAGAGGAGCATGGACAATACTTTGGCCGAATGAACTTTTACTTTTGAAGCATTGACATGTGGTATCACGTGTAATTGTGGCTTACAGAGCATCCCACGGGGGCTTGTGCACAGTGCGTCACTTTCAAACAGTCTCTGTTTGGGTTTTTAGTATTGTCTAGAGTCTCATGGTGCTAAGCTGCGCTGCTGGCGTACTCGGGGATGACATCGTGAGCCCAAAATGTGTGTCATATGCTGTGAAGTCATGTGCTCTGGCGCGCTGTGACACATATGTCGAAGTAGTGAGAACATGTAGTTATCTCAGATTAACTTTTGTTTCGAACATTGTAACTTGTGTATGGTGCTTAGGGGGTGTTATGCAGGGAATGTGAAGGTAAATTTGCGCGTATCAAATGAATTCGGTATTTGTGAAGTGGAAACTACTCACTCCTACAGGGTCTGATGGTGCTGGGGGCGTAAACTGAGCTGCTGACGGTCTCGGGTAAAGTCGCTGAACTACTGACCCCCTATCGGTCTGAAAGTGCGGGGTATGGAAATTAAGTGAGGCATTAACTAGAGTGTCATGCTGTTAACCCCTTCGATGCTGATGACGAGCTCAGCTCGTCATCACCCACGGGTGTCGTGTGCTGATGACGAGCTGAGCTCGTCATGGTGCCACTAAAATGGCATTTTCCAGCACAGGAGGGGGAAAACGCCTAGCATCCAAGTGGTTAAATTGAGCTGCTGCTGGACTTGGGGTTGAAACCGTGAGCCTCAACTGTGTGTGCTATGCTGTCAAGTCATGTGCTCTGGGCGCTGTGGCACACCTGTCCAAGTTGTATATGGTGCTTAGGTGGTGTTGTATAAGGAGTGCGAAGGTAAATCAATACGGTATTTGTAAAGCGCAAACTACTCATGCCTATGGGTGAGTAGAGTCGGTGATCAAAGTGAGAGATCTGTGTTGCAAAGTGAGATGGTGTGGCTGCTGTTGCACAGCTGTGTGGAGAATACATTTTGGCGAGGGTCCGGGAGTTGCTGTTACCTGGCCCAAAAATAGTGGGCCTAAGTTGTAAGTTATAGGGTGGCTCTAAAAAGAGCCCTGTGTTCATTAGTTTGAGCTACATATAAGTGCGGATGCACAGCTTCAAGTAATTCAGGAAAACTCGATTTCCCTGATCTGTGAAGTGTGCTCCATCACTTCTGTAGATATCAGCCATATCAAAACGTATGTTCTTGTTGTAGAGGGACCCCATTTTGTGATCTCTGAGGTATGCAGACACAGCTTTGTTGACTTTCTTCCTAGTTTTTTTAAATCTGAGGACAAAATTGTCTTGACCATTTCCACTTCTGTCTTTGGCATATATTGGAATACACAAAGACAGTTTGGGGCAAAAGTAACATCAATTGTCCAAAGGTGTCCTTCATAAGCATTTTCAAACCTACCACAGTCAATGTACCTAGGTTGTTTCCACCACAGTGCACAATCATGAGGTCAAGGTGTTGGAGATGCAGACAGGTTTTAACCAAAGGCGACAATTGGTGCCACTTCAATCCTCTCTGTGGAAACCATTTGATGTTCACATTTTGTAAACCTAGGTCTAAGTCAATATGTCTCTGCTCTGCATACTTCTTGCGCCAGAAAACATAGCTATGTCCTACGATCCACACTAACATTTTGAAGGTATGGCTGGTAGGTATGGAAAGATGTCTGTAGCTAATGCAGTTCCTTTGTAGAATAAGAGATATGTTTAAAGATGAGGAAGTAGTTTTTTTCAGATACAAAACAATACCTTATTGGGAGATGAAAAGCATTGTTTTTTAAGAGTAGGGTGCACATATGTTTGGTGGAAAAGCATCTTTGTGATTGGTTAAGAAAAAGAAGTTTGAACATGGAGTACATAATATAGGATAAAATTTGCTCAACTAACAACACCTGCTACTTGCATTTGGAAGGCACTGTTCGTACTTATAACAATCGTGAACTTTTAACTTGCACGTGCCGTTAAATGTTTGAGAAAATGTTGCAAAAAAATATCGTTAGATTTAAAAAACAATTGATGAACTTTTAAACTGCACGTGTTGTAGAATGTTCTAGAAAGTGTGTTGATAGAATGCGTTACACTGCTGACTTCGATGTGTCGTTGAATATGAAAAAAACTATTTAGATGGAAAACTAAAAAGAAACTGATACAGATAAGTTTTGAAACGTAAAAGAATCAATTAAGTATTCTAATTTGTTCTTTACATGTATTTATGTGTGGAGGAGCAAAAGTATAGAAACAAAAGCAGCAGGAAGAGGAAGAAGCAGGGAGTGGGGGGACGGGGAAGATGGGCACAATGTCACACATGCACAATCAAGTATAGCACAAGTATAGAGAAACAGTGGCCAAAATGAAACACACGAACAAGGCGCATAAGTCACACAATCTGGCAACATCACACCACTGAACGAGCATAGAAGTGAAAACCACGCTGCATTCATACAGGATGTGTACAAAGGCAAGTCGTGGGTGTTGTGGGATGTGTGTGACCGTGGTCATCATGGATAAGATGCCGAGCATGTGGCACATGGGCGGGTTCACTGTGTGTTACTTTGCCAAACAGCTGCTCCTCCCTCCCATGAGCCCCCACACTTTTGTACTGTGCACTCATTCAGCACACCATTGTAATGCCTATTTGCTCATGTCCTGCTGCATTCCAAGTACACCATGACATTGCCGTTTGGAGGTGATGCATGCCACTTTACAACCTCTACTGCTGCGGCCCTTGTGGCAGGCCACACCAGAACAGTGACACACTTACCCTACGTCCTGCACACGCACATGTCCGAGACAGCCCGTTTCCCTTGCCCGATAGGCGCACCTCTCCGCTGACCTGTGTACGCCGACCAGCACACGTGTGTTGTGCTTGCAAGAGGATGCATGCGCAGCTATATGTCTATGGTCACTGCCAACGCTGAGGTGACATGGTAACATCTGCTTAAGACAGCACACTGTGATGTTGCAGGGCCCGTGCCTATCATGCTAACACAATGACCACACGGACACACTTGCTCAGATGCGGCTTTGGGGGCATTGGTGGACTTGGGGTTGTTGCGATTAGTTGTGTGGCCTTCATGGGTAATCCCTGTTTCATGCTCATTTACTCAATGGCACCTGTGGGTGTTCTGGTGTGGCTCTTGGCTGTGTTTCCTTTCATGCTGCAGGTAGTTGTGCTGCTTAACACCAGCAGAAAGCAGGTGTAAAATTCCTGGTGGTAACGTGAGTTATCGCCGGAATTAATTTCGCATTGAAGTTGTGAAAGTTGTGATGTCATTTTTTCGTGTGCAGAACAATATACAAACTGGGCAGTGTATCCCGACAAGATCCAGCACCTGACGCACTATTCCTATCAATATAAATACAATGCGATTTCTTCATTTATTTTGTGTGTACACTGTAAGTGCAGGCACTACCTCGGTGCAATTCAATACAGGATTTTAGTATTTAGAATAAATCGCAAAGATGCACCTCATGTCTTTTTGCAAGGGCACGGCTACTCTGCATTTCATTATCAGCCCTTTAATGAAATGATGCAACTAAAGTTGAGATCAATCTAACACAGTATTCAGAAGTTGGTGCAAACTGCAGAGATCACCAGTATTCCCGCGATAAGTGGTCCAAAATTTAACACCATGGTGGATACCAGCAAATAACAGTAATAAGAACAAGAAAGAGTCACACAGCAGTTAACAAAACAACCAAAAAGGTTAATAATTATTTTTGCAAAACTTTCTTTTTTTATAAACCATAAACTATTTTTAAATTTAATTTTTTTACTATTATATATATATATATAAAAAATAAACCAATAAAGAAAATTTAACAAACATAATAGAAAAAAACAAGGTGGAAGACTTCTTTGGGGACCATGGATGTCGACGACAGAGCTGAAAAAATAAAGCGCAAAATAAGGCCATGTGTAATGTGCATATCAAAGAACTGAGAGAGAGAAACAGAAGGAAAAACAAGCCAGAGAGAAAAAGAGAGGGAAGAAAAGAAAGGGAGTGAGAAAGGGAAAAGGGAGAGATAGATAGAAGGAAAGGAATTAAGAGAGTGAGAGAGAGAGAGAGAGAGAGAGAGAGAGGGAGATAGAGAGGGAGAGAGAGAGAGACTGTCGCCTCTGTGCATCCATGAGCAAATATTTACCTGGTGCTGGCAGAGTGTGCAGCAGTGGGCGGACTCCTCGTGCCCGTCAAAACCCCGCCGAACTCAGATGTGTTGCTGAGTCCTGAGTCATGAATTGCGGAGACCACATCAGATTCTCGACGATCTCAGATGTGTTGCTGAGTACTGAGTCCTGAATGGCGGAGACCACATAAGATTCTGTGCGGGTCTTAAATATGTTGCTGAGTCCTGAGTCCTGAATGGCGGAGACCACATTAGCTGTTCCAAGGATGTGACAGATGTTGCTGAGTCCTGAATGGTGGAGACTACTTCAGCTTCTCTACGGCCCGGCAGATGTGAGACATGTCGCTGAGTCCTGAGTCGTCAATGGCGAAGACCACCTCAGGGTTTGGTACCGCTAAGCCTGTGAAACTCAAGTTCGTGCCACGTGGTGGTAGGCTCCTGATGGCCACATGAGTTTGGGGTGGCACTGACCCTATGCATATGAAGTCCGGGCCAAGGGGATGGTAGGCCGCTGACGGCCATATAGCTGAGGGTGCGACTAACCTTCTGCGCAACTTTTCAGGGACTCTTTATTGTTGAGATCCGTGCAGCGTTCGCCAGCTAGTCAGCACCGGTAATAAAGGATGTGACGTTGTCGATCCATTATATTTGCGTGGTCACATGGCCTGTGCTGGATGAGTGTGGTGTGTGTGCGAACCTGCCCTCAGGGAGTGGCCGTGAGATGTTGACAACTAGGCCACTGATGTGCACACCAACAGCGGGTGCGCCTGCAACAGGTAGCTTTTTGGGGCCAATGTCAGAACGTAATCGGAGTGGCGTGGCATACGACGGAACAGGGCAGGGATAGACACAATGATGCAGATGGCTTTTTAGTACTACGTCTGGGAATCAAGCGTGCGGGCTGCAGCTGTCCCTCTGTGAGCCTGGGTCCAAACTGTTGATAGCTCACACTATATAAGTATTGAAAAACCATTTTGTGATTCAGTCCGTCAGCTGGCATGTGTCCGAGGCATTTGTGAAAAGATATCGGAGTTATTTCTGTGAGTGATACCCCTTTGATGCTCCCTCTCCTCACCTTACTAACATGCCCAACAAAGTTCTTGGGCCTGGAAGTGTCCTTGTACGGTTGGAGAAAGAAGAATCTTAGTCATGTATAGATTTACATATAAAAAAAAATATTTTAAGAAAAGAACAACAAATAAGATTAAAGGAAGTCTGGTGCTGTGGTCGCTGCAACGAAGTTGGGTTCACTGCAGTTCAGGACTCAGGACACAGTTACACATGTGGGATTGCTTTGTGTTAAATAGGGTTAGTGACACCAGAAGCATTGAGACTGTATGAGTCTGTGATGGTGCTTGGTGTGGACGGCCTCACTGGGAGCAATGTGTGTTGCCTACTGGACTGTGTCATGTGGAATTAGGACTCTATCTGAATTGTAAGCTCTGCTGACCGTAGTGTAGGCCAGAGGTAGCGATGAGGAAGGGCCCACAGCCATGTGCATACGTTGGTGGCTGAACCGGCCTGCGTAGTGCAGGTTCAGTGGCACCACTTGTCGTCAGAATTCAATCTGTAAATACTCCTCACTAATTGAAGGGAGTGAGGTGCTGTGGTCGCTGCCACGAAGTTGGGGTCGCTGCACTTGAGTACTCAGGACACAGTTACACATGTGGGATCGGCTTGTGTTAAAGAGGGTTAGTGGAACTAGGTGTCGCCGGTCTTGTATATTGAAATATGCCTCACTGATTGAAGGGAGTGAGATGCTGTGGTCGCTGCGACGAAGTTGGGGTCGCTGAAATTGAGGACTCAGGACACAGTTACACATGTGGGATCGGCTTGTGTTAAAGAAAGTTAGTGGCACTACGTGTCGCCGGCCTTGCATATCGAAATATCAAAATATGCCTCACTGATCGACGGGAGAGTGGTGCTGTGGTCGCTGCCACGGACTTGGGGTCAGTGCAATTCAGGACTCAGGACATGGTTACACATGTGGGATCGGCTTGTATTGAACAAAGTTAGTGGCGCCAAGTGTCGCCGCTGTTGCATATGGAAATATGCTTTACTGATCAGAGGGAGTCTGGTGCTGTGGTCACTGCCACAGACTTAGGATCACTGCCATTTAGAACTCAGGACACAGTTACACATGTGGAATTGGCTTCTGTTGAACAGAATTAGTGGCAGCACGTGTCGCCAGCCTTCCATATGGCAAAATACCTCACTGATTGAAGGGAGTTTGGTGCTGTAGTTGTCTCACGGAGTTGTCTACAAAGCCCCCAGACTCCTTCGCTCTGATAGCGAACATCTGGCCATTGTTCCTAAGTTCAGGAAGGCTCGCACCGGTGGTCGACGTTTCGCGGTTAAAGCCTCCGCAGGATGGAACTCACTTCCACGAAGCTTGCGTCTGGAACCCTGTCACGCCCTCTTTCGAAAAAAATTAAAAACCTTCCTTTTCCCTAAATAGTTCCTTACCTCTCCCCCTTTTTTGGTCTCCACAGATATACAGCGCGGGGATGCCTACGGGTCACCAGGCGCTTTACAAATCGTAAAATAAATAAATAAATAAATAAATTATGTTATGTTGTTATGTTATGTTATAAAATTTGTAGAGCGCTCAGCTGCCACAGCAAAGTGGCGTCCCGGCGCTATGTTGGACAAAATAACACAACCAGATGGAGAAATCAGGCAGAGCAAAGATTAGAGTAGTGGAAACAAAAAGGTTTTGATAGCTCTTCTGAAAGACAGTAGATCCGGTAAGGCACGGATGTTAACGGGTAGAGTGTTCCAAAGACTCGCTGCCAGGACACCAAAGGAGCGTCCACCAACTCTGGTTTTCCTGAAGCGAGGAACACAGGCCAGAAATTGACCCGTCGAACGTAGCACTCTAGAAGGGGTGTAGTAGGAAATTGCCTGTGCAAGAATGGGGGGTGATGAAGCCTTTAAGATCTTAAAAACCAGGCAAAGGGCTTTGAACTTGATCCTCTGTCTGACGGGCAGCCAATGTAGGTCATATATGGTACGTCTGACAGAACAGAATTTAGGCAAGCCTACCAGCATTCTGGCAGCCGCGTTTTGCACACGCTGGAGGTGTGTAAGTTCAGCTTGGTTAACGCCCAAAAGAAGCGAGCTGGCGTAATCCAACCTAGAGAGCACTGTAGCTTGGACAATGAGTTGCCTTGTAGGAGCATCAAAAAATTTAAAAATGGGTCTAAGGCTCTGAAGAACACCAAAACAGGTACCAGCAACTCTTTTAGTATGGGGGATGAAAGTCAAGTTGGAATCGAGCCAGACCCCAAGGTTCTTAGCCTCTGTCACCGGAATGGGGGCCACTGCTATTCAGAACTCAGGACACAATTACACATGTGGGATTGGCTTGTGTTGAAGACAGTTAGTGGCACAATGTGTCGCCGGTGTTTCACAGTGTACACCAGAGGTAGCGGTGAGCAAGGGGCCACGGCACGCGCGCGTTGGTGGCCCCATCGGCCTGCGTAGTCCAGGTTCAGTGGCACCACGTGTAGCTGGCCTTCCATATGCAAATATCCATCAGTGATTGAAGGGAGTCTGGTGCTATGGTTGCTGCAAAGAAGTTGAGGTCGCTGCAATTGAGGACTCAGGACACAGTTACACATGTGGGATCGGCTTGTGTTGAACAGAGTTAGTGGCAGCACGTGTTGCCAGCCTTCCATATGGAAATATGCCTCACTGATTGAAGGGAGTCTGCTGCTGTAGTTGTCTCGCAGAGTTGGGGGTCACTGCTATTCAGGACTCAGGACACAGTTACACATGTGGGATCAGCTTGTGTTGAAGACAGCTAGTGGCACGATGTGTCGCCGGTGTTCCACAGTGTTCGCCAGAGGTAGCAGTGAGCAAGGGCCCACAGTCACATGCATACATTGGTGGCCCCACCGGCGTGCAGAGTGCAGGTTCAGTGGCACCACGTGTCCCTTGCCTTCCATATGCAAATATCCCTCACTGATTGAAGGGAGTGTGGTGCTATTGTTGCTGCAAAGAAGTTGGGGCCGCTGCAATTGAGGACTCATGACACAGTTACACATGTAGGCTTGTGTTGAACAGAGTTAGTGGCAGCACGTGTCGCCAGCCTGCCATATGGCAATCTGCCTCACTGATTGAAGGGAGTCTGCTGCTGTAGTTGTCTCACGGAGTTGGGGGTCACTGTTATTCAGGACTCAGGACACAGTTACACATGCGGGATCGGCTTGCGTTGAACAAGGTTAGTTGGCACCACATGTCGCCGGTCTGCTACAGTGTAGGCTGGAGGCAGCAGTCAGCAAAGGCTCACAGGCAGGTGACGTTGACTTGAGCTGCACAGATGGAGAGCATTTGGTCTTCTTAACCCATTACAGTCTCTTACACAATTTGCGTCGCTACTAATCTTGAATTGTGAACCGTGTAACCCCAGTGTAGGGCGTAGGCAGCGGTCAGGATGGGTGCAGAGCCTCGTGGCGTTGAGTTGAGCTGCACAGTTAGTGGCACCTGGAGCACTCAGCGTGTGCACACCCTGCAATGATGCGTAGTCCCGGCGGGCAGCACTGGGTTCAATGTCTTGCCTTGATAAGGCCACGTGGAGATGACTTATGGTGCAGTGAGTTAGTAGCACCTGAAGCACACAGCGTGTGCGCATTCTGCGATGATGCGTGGTCCCGGCGGGCCGCACTGGGAGCAACGTCTCTTGCGAACTGTACTGCGTCATCTGCAATCGCCACTACATCTGAATTGTGAGCCCTGCTGTCCGCAGTGTAGATCGAAGGCAGTAGTTAGCATAGACATCGAGGAATGCTTTTTGTCACTTCTTGACAAAATCCGAGGACATAGAGTACAATTCTCTGTGCAATTAATAAATCAAGGCTGAATTCAAATTGTGAGCCCTGCTGTACGCAGTGTAGATCGAGTCTGTAGATAAGTCTGTGGTGCTGTGCTGCTGGGTTGCAGGGGGCCTGAGAGCAACGTCTCTTGAATACTGGACTGCGTCATCTGCAATCGCCACTACATCTGAATTGTGAGCCCTGCTGTCCGCAGTGTAGATCGAAGGCAGTAGTTAGCATAGACATCGAGGAATGCTTTTTGTCACTTCTTGACAAAATCCGAGGACATAGAGTACAATTCTCTGTGCAATTAATAAATCAAGGCTGAATTCAAATTGTGAACCCTGCTGTCCGCAGTGTAGATTGAGTCTGTAGATAAGTCTGTGGTGCTGTGCCGCTGGGTTGCAGGGGGCCTGTGTCGAGTAGGCCCGCGGTCATGTCGACAGCGACGTGCCAGCATGAGGGCCGCCGCTCTGGCTGACTCGTTGGTCTTCCCAGAAGTGAACCACACCTAGGACCTGGCCTATTTATTCACCCTCCTACGCTGGAGGGGCATACATTGAATCAGACCACTCCGCTTCCGCTTCCAGGGGGGACAACACAGCTACATGACCGAGATCTTTCCCACTGCCTGAGGTAACATGGTTGTGTCCACTGTGCACTACAGTACAAGTATCAATATTATAGCTCCACATGGAGATGTTTGTGGTTTGCATAGTGAGGTCTGTGCAGCACATCAGCGTTACAGTTGGCATTGTGTGCATTATTATTGATGAATGACTTGCTTTCTTCATATATAGTTGGTTGCCACATCTCCCAACATTCAGCTATTGTGCGGCTGAGGTGCTATGCTATTTTGGGAAGGTCTGCTGTCCTGTTTTGCGCTGCATTGGTGGTACTAGCGGGGGGTGGTCCCGGGGGGAGGTTCTGGTGGTGGTAGTGCTGGGTGTTGTTGGGTGTCGGACCTGCATGATCAGTAGCTCTATCACGTGTTGGTCTTTAGACGTGGCTGTGAGTTGGGTCTAATTCGATAGTCGACCTCCTTACACCAGTTAAAGGTTGATGTTAATGTTACTGCTAACTCAGCTTATCGTCTGCTTTTTGGATCGCATTGCAGATTTGGCTGGTTGTTGAAAATATAAACTTTGCATAATATTAGCGTTAGTTGTGGCTCTCGTTTGTGGCGATTTTTTGTTGGTGGAAGGTATAGATGGCAGAGTGGTGAAATTTTCAGTTTTCACCAGGTTGAAAATGGGATCCTAATTAAAAAAAACAGAAAAAAGATAGGTTTAATGAACGTTATAGCTAGAAATTAGCATTTAAAAAACCTTTAAATTCACTGAAAAAAACATTGGTTTTAGAGACGTTATATTTAGTTTGACATTTCACTCATACAAAATTATAGAAATTCAGCTGTTATAGTTAGTTGAGCTAACTATAACTCATGCCCCCGCAATGCACTGCCGATGACGTCACATATTACATCATTCACGACATGGTCAGTGACATCACTGATGACATCACTGATGACATCTCAAATGACATCACTGATGACATCATCCATGTGACAATCTGATGCACCTCATCAGACCTTAATATAACACTTCATACACCCACTCAAAAATACAGACTATATTTTTCAAAACCATGAACACACCAAAAACATTTAGTACATACCCACTGACTAATTCCTAGGTTTACATACACATCAATTCATTCACCCATACAGTCATTCAGACATACAGTCAGCCATCAATACAGCATTATCATATCCAGACACATATCTATACAGACACTCAGACACCGCCTCTCATTCATAGAGTTATTTATACACCTAGTCAGAAATGGAAAGAATTAATCACACTTTTATTTACTCACCTGTACAGTTATACACATACCACCTCATTTATTTAAACATATACTAACACAAGCGTATACGCTAATACAATAACTAACACAAGTACACACTGATGCATACAGGCACTCTCACAATCACTCACTCTCACATATAGTCATTTATACAGTCCAACACTCATATATACTGCCTTTTACATATGCAGTTACTCACACATGTACCAGTGAGGTATCCATTCACTCACTAAGACACTCATACACACACTCAGCCAGCCATACAGCCCTTGACAGATACAGTCTTGAACACATATACCCAGTGAATTATCCACTCGCACATCTATGCACAGAGTCACACCCCTCCCCCACCCACACAGACAGTCAGGCACCCATATAGAAACTCAGACAAGCAATCAATTGACCATATAGATCTTCATTTAGCTGCTAACCAAACCATGCAACCACTTACACACCTTCTGACAACCTAAACTGTGTGAATGTCTGTATCAATCGCTAACCCATGCATTAAGCAAGACACAATTAATCACTCACTTATACAGTCAGTCACACACGTACTTAATCATCCATCCTGACTCTTATATACCCATTCATTTGTCAATACACTTTGGCATATATATATAAAACATATATACATTTTATAGAAACAATTCACTGGATGAAGTCATTTGAAATGTCATCAGTGATGTCACTGACCATGTTGTGAATGATGTCATATGTGACGTCATCAGCAGTGCATTGCGGAGGTGCGAGTTATAGTTAGCTCAACTAACTATAACAGCTGAATTTCTATAAAAATATACATATACATATATATATATTACCTACTGGCGGTCGCCAGCAGGTTGTTTAGTTATAGTTAGGACCTATTATCCATAAGAAAAGCGTTTTTTGATTTGCCAATATCTTTGGAGCTGGTTGACGAATCTTCACGAAATTTTCAAAACTAATGGTTCGCTCAAGTCAGCTCCTGTCTTGAAAGTTCGGGTGGCTTGTCAAGCAGGGGCTGAGAAAAAATGGGGTCCCAAAACATGTTTCCCCATGTTAATTTCCATAGGGATTTTGAAACAGGCTACAGCCCGAACTGCTGAACTGAATTACATAACATTTTGGCAAAAGGGTAGATCTTGGTCCAAAAAGCGTGCCTTGGTTTTAAATGGTGTAAATCCATTCAGTAATTGCTGAGAAATAAAAAATATATATATTGATATCTGAGCACCGATGAGGATTCGCTAACCCTCCCGGGCACAAGCTTCACTCTGATTGGCTGTCAACACTCTAAACCAGGAAGTGCTGGATGCCATCTTGTGGATCGGTAACCGAGACACAAGAAAAAGGGTGGAAAAAAGATGAAAAACAAGAAAAGGGGACAGGGTAGAAACACCTTGACCCCCTAGGCCTGCTCAGGGGGTCAAAGAAGGACCCCCAGGCCCAAAAAAAGCACGGCCTCCCTACTGGAGCCCTTGATGGCCCTGGGGACCACCACACCCCAGGGCTAGCTGCTGCAATGTCCCAGGGTGCCCACTCCCGGGACATTGCTGTTTGCTATGCCAGGGCAGGACGACGGCTCCCACCCTGACATAGCAAACCCTGCTTTGCTTTTTTGTTTGCCATTTTCATAGTTGCCGGAAAACTGCTGAACACACAGGGAACTCAGCAGCAGGTCCCACCCCTTCCCACCTTGAGGTCAGCACCAGGTGCTGCTGCACCCTGCACCGGTAGCACTAGCCAGGCCTTGGTACTATCCTAAATATAGTGTGATATAGTGTGGAACTGCCCGACTCTCAGGTTTTTGTGGAAGGAAGTTTTGAAACATATCATGGGAGTGCTATGTTTTCCAGAACTGGTTGGGTTTCCTCATCAGGAACTCGAATACTTGAATTAGGCAGAAAAAAACACTTTTGTGGGAAATGCTGCGAGCTAACATATTGTTGGTAGTGTTGCATTGAAAAAAGAAAGCAACCCAAGCATTGTGGAGGGGTTTGATAAGTTTTGGCAGTTATTGGCATTCGAGAAGCTGATGCATGACCTTGCACAAGCAGAGATGAAATTTTGTAAAATGTGGTCACCATTAACATTTTATATGTCTAGACTTGAACGTCAATTCCTTACTCCTCTTAAACTGGGGGTGTTACATTAGTTTAACTCCAACAAGATTATGAAAAGAGGGTATACTGACAGCAAGGGTTCAAACCCTCTACTTCCAAATTACTCTTACATAATGAATGTTGACTGGTCAGGGGTAGGATGTGTGGTGTGGGTAGTAACAGGATAAAGAACGTAATATTATTTTACATTTCCTCATCTTGTTCTGATTTGGAAAATTTGTCAATGAAAATATAAGAGTAAAAACAAGAGCAGCGTGTTATGAAGAACGAGCCTTGCATGCATTCCACAGAGCTTTTGATCCACTCTTTCTGTTGCTTACCTTTTACTGTGCGCGTGAAGCTGTTTTAAACTGAGATTGGATCAGGTGACGTTATCTTTGATAGTAAGAACCTAGGAACACATTCCCTGCAAGAATCAGATATGCAGATGAGGCATTAGCCGAGTTACATCGTTATAAATCCCTAAAGTGTGCCTACTGCTGTTAGCGCGTGAAGGCTAGACTATCAATCAGGCTATCAAGGCGGCTGTCTGCTCCTTCTTCAAGGAAATGTAGGTAGGCTCAGCTAGTGTGCGAGGACAGACTCACCGCCAAGGATGAAGATAAAACGGCCTGCGGGTTTGGATGCAACATTGTATGCTCTGCAATAGTGCAAACCTCCTTAAAATGATGTAGTATTTTGAATTATTTGGATTTTGTTGAGAGGTGAGGCTACGATTGCTGTGTGCATAACACTGCTTTTGGAATTACAACTATCGCACCTTGCCTATGCAGAAGATATTGATCTCTTGAGCTGAACTAAGGTCGGGTGACAAGACTAATAAATGAACTCTCTGAATTTCTTTCTGTAAATAAACTGGAACTCAATTCATCCAAACCAAAACAATGCTCTTTACAAACCGAATAGCCCCTCATCATAACATCAGGCTAAAAGGCAAATTATTAGAGAATGTATCATGCTACAAGTATTTGGGATTTTATGCAAACGATAAGCGATCCTTTCGAGAACAGAAAAAATATGTGACCCAGCTTTTGGGGGTCCTAATATTTGCCCTTAGATCACTAGCAAAGAAACAGGAGGGACCTTCAGTAAGACCATTGCTGGCGACTATTTGTGCCAAAGTACTGCCAACACTATCATATGTCAGTGCCGCTATGTATGGGAAGGACTCAGAGACTCTTAATAAGCTAATAACAAGTATTTATAAAAAGGTTCTACAGCTCCCCACGACCGCCTCACCAGCGCAAATGCGCTTAGAATTTGGGCTATTGAAGGAAACATTGGGCAGACTCTACACATACATAAAGGTGTGGTATCGGATTAAACAAAATGTAGAGAAAAATAGTCTCAATGAATCTTTATGGCTGGAATTGGAAAAGGAAAAAAACATGCCAGCCTATAAATTCTTGGAATATGCGCTAAAGGTTACTTGTATCACTGATCTCTGGAATAAAAATATGCCCTATCCAAGCTATATCAAGATAGCACTAAATAAAGCTGCAAAGTTCCATTCGTTGCTGGTTGATAAAGTCATTTTTGTTAAAAGATCTCATTATTGGGCAGTGATCAATAGCTATAAAATACTGAAACAAGCGGCCTATCTGGACTCCACCTTCTCTATCATGTAAAAAGACAACTAATGGCATTGTGGTTTGGAAAGTTCCCTACTCTTGCGGACGCCCCGCAATGGAAGCATATGGAGAATCCTAAATGCCGGCTATGTGGCAGTAAAAAGGGAGATTTGGTTCATCTTGTATGCCACTGTAAGATACTCCAACCAGCGGGAATTACTTTTTTACACAGAGCGTTCTTGGACAGAGGAATACATTTGTGAAGAACCGTTACAAGAGGACTGGACTCAACTGATTCCCAAATGCATTGCAAATTGATAACGTTTTTACGCGTTCATGAACAAGAACTGAAAGCAAAAGCACTTTAAAGAGCTAATTTGAAGAATATTTTAATGATTGTGTATATCTTATAATGTTTTTTAGACTATAATAATGTAATTTTTAGGAAAAAAATGGAATGAAGGAAATTGTGTATGTGATATTGCTATGGTTTTAATTAACTGAACAATAAACTAGTATTATTACTCCTTTGCCTGAATGTGCAAGGCATAAAGGCACACATTGAGCAAAGTGAATTGCAGCACAATGCATTCAGCATACCCACATAATACAATAAGCTCAATGTGCTACAATTCATAATGTATAATTATGTAGATATTCCACTTACAGATGTATAGGCAGATTAACAAAGATGGCACCAAACTTCCTGTGCTGCTTGAGAGGGAGAGAGCAGGATAGCGTCATATCTACTAAGATATGACCCTGTCCTGCTCTATGTCTTTAATGCTGGCCCACAATCAGGCTGCTTAGCATCACTCACATACCTTTGCACCTTTATGCTAACGTGTTTGCATCATGTGAAGTACAGGTTCTATACTGTAAGATTACCCTTCCAGTATAAAATACTATACCTGGACAAACTTTACATTTTTTCCCACTTTGGGTATGTGCTATAGAGTGCAGGACGCATGCAAAGTTGGAAAAGTTTGGAGAAATAAAAGTATTTCCCCCACTTAATGCTAATGTCAATGAGACATTACTTTGGGCACAAAACTCTGTCTTCTATGATTAATAGATAGGGCTACATGTAAAAAACCAGGGTTGCTTGCATGGGAACCCCCAGGTACCACCCATGGAACGCCCTTTCCTGACGCAAAGTAATACAAAGCAGCGCATATCTGCTTTGCATTACTTTTAAGCAACTTTTCAGGGCAAAGCAAGTTTTGACTGGAACGTATTTGCATTGACAATATTTGTTTGATACAGTACTTGCCCCAACAGCTTTTCAGCTCTATAAATAATAGTTGTTACTTTAATTTACAACAATGATTCGCACTCTCTCCTCTTAGAATGGTAAAAGGCTGAGCAATAGCAGAGCATAGCTGCCAAGGTACCTCATACTAGCAATGAAAATGGACACCACCCCTCCTTTGGTTTGGTCACAAAAATCAAATATAATTGGGGTGCAGTGGGGTCTCATATGCCTGGGTACCGAGTGTCACTGCACCTGCTGTCACCTTTATGATACATACCCCCCATCACGCAAACGGTTAGTAAATCTGTTCTGTAAGTTCTTACTAAATGGACTGATTTATATTTTAGTTTTTAGATCTGGCTTGACAATTCATCTCTTTTCAATACCTGTGGTTACAAATACTTTGATATATACATTGAGTGGGTTTCAGCAGTACCCCAGAGAAGGGGTTGTCTCTCTAGTCATGCTATTTGATGTTTGGATGTGGCTTCTGCCTTACATGCATAGAATGCATAATGGACTATTTTACATCTAAAAAGCACACTCTGCGCATTACAGAATCAGTTCTTGATATCATACATGCTTGTATACATACAGCATTCTTTTTCTCATTTATTTTTACAAAATTTTTCTTTATTTAATTGTCATTTTTATCTCCATGTCAGCACCTAAGATGCTGACTTGAACAAGACCACCTATTATCTTTTTTATCTTTCTGCTTGGGGCTGATACCTTGGGATCAGGCGGAGCAAACACACAAAAGGCCCTATTACGATGTTGGTTGGTAAGCCTCTGATTGTTTGTCAGAGGCTTAACAGCCTACATAGTAGATTCCATCTGCCGAATTATGATGTCAGCGGTCTGAGTGTAAACTGGCTGGTCAAACTGATTCGGTTCCGACGGGCTCAAGGAGGCCGTCTGCCAGTCGGAAGCTGCGCATAATCCCTAAAGGAAGGCGTTTCCGCCACCGGGATTATGATGTCGGTTTCCAACAGCCTTCCCATGTCAGGCTTTCTGACATGGAAAGGCTTTTGGAAAGCTACTTTGCGGAACCCTAGAAAGGTATTTCTTCCCCCCGGTCTTAAGGTTGAGGCTTTAGGGGGCACCATAGCCCCTTTCACATCCCTACACATGTGGCAGCACTGCAGGGATGTGCAAAAAAATCCATTTCACAATGGGAGCTTGTGATGCTGGCGGTTTTGGACCACCGCACAAGCTCCCAATATGAAATGGAAGTTTGCGACCACACCATGTGCGGTTGCATCCTAATTGCGGTTTGGGGACTGCCAACTGGAGGTCGGTTGGTTCCGCATCAGTAACAATAATCGGTCGGAGGGAACTCTGACTGACATTATAATGAGCCCCAAAGTGTGGAAGATTATACTGTTTTTTTATAGTTCCCTCCTCATTGCACATGGAACATAGTATTTTTTGTAACTTTGAACTCCTGGAAGCTTTTCCTCGTTGTCACTAGGGCTGAGTATTTTAGGTAACTTAAATGTCCTGGAGGCTTTTCCTCACTGCTGACAGGGCCAAGTTTTTTTAAAATTTTTAAATTAAATTAATTTAAGCTCTCAGAAATTTTTCATCACTGCCAATAATACCATGTATTTTTTGTAAGTGAATGGTAAAGAAGGGTGTATTATATTGATGCATTTTTTTCAACATAAACACAAACACAGTGCTATAATTAATACCCCCGTACCCAGCGATCTTTCCTTCACATAAAAACAGAAGCAGAACTATACTGAAGAATCCCTTTAATTCACTATAGTTCTGCTTTTATTTCTGTGTGACTATAACACTGCATGACAAATAAGCCTACATCAAAGTCCTGCAAATCCTTCTATATGATAAAAATGAAAGCAGGGCTATATTAAATCTTCTCTTCCAATCCAACCTTCATTTCACCTAGAAACAAGCAATGGCAAAGCCAACAGGTCTTGCCTATGCGAGATATATTGGGTTTGTCAGTGTTTCTTAGCCATATTGTACAGCAGCACTGGCTTCAGTGCTGCAATGCTGAAAGGGAAAAAGGAAAAAAAGGATCTGACGGTGGCAACGCTGGCTATGTCGTACTGCTTTTTTCTTCACTTTCAGCCATGTTGCAACATAGCTAAGAAATATTGGTAAAGCCAATAGGTCTTGCTTAGGCGCAAGCTATTGGCTTTGCAATGCTTGTTAGTTAAAGCTTTGAAGTTGGAAAGGAAGAGGGATAGGAGCATTGGGGGGCTCAGACCTGTGGGTTGGTGAAGGAGGGTCTCTCAGAGTGGTGCTAGGTATGTGGTACCTGTTTAGCGAATTGATGAATGCAGTGCATCCACACTTATTAAAGTGCAAGCTTACCAATAGTATGCACTCTAGAGCATTATGTGCAAATTCGTGAAAGCTGTGTATATGCATCATTTAGATGGACACAGCCATGGGTCATGCCCTGAACCAGTGCCGTGCACATGCCAACATCCAGTGCCCTTTAACCAACAGTGCACACACTGCAACATGAAGTACAGTCGCTAACGATGCACTCATGCACATAGTGTGCTTACAATGTGTTCTATCTCCAATAATAAACATACATATCTAGGAAATATTATGTATCACTCACACGTGCACTGCACACATTCTGTTAACATGTATGTGTCCTGTGTACACTCACCAATCATGGACACACACCATGGCCAGGTTAGAGGAACAGGCTTCTGCATGGGGTTCACACAGCCGAGATCTCAACACACCAACATGCAGGTAACACTTTTCTGTGTCGTGCAAGGGCCTTCATTATTTGGACCCATGCCAGTGATAAACATTCCTTTGTACTGTGTGTACTCATAACTAATGTGTACTTTTTCAATGTACTGTCCAAATCCGTCAGTGATAGAGATGATCATGGAAGGTGCATCCACCCTCGTCAATAACCCTGGGGGAATCACTTAATTGGCCCATGCCTAATGTAACCGAATAGGTTAACCAACACTCATGTAAAGCACTCCAATACTTTCTAGTCAAGTTTGTGCTATAAGTAACTGTAAAAAAGAAAGTGTTGGTGGAAGTGAAAAAACAACAACAAAGTGAAAGAAAACGTGAGCTGTTGCAGGCTGGACGTAAAACGCGACACAAAAGTTGTAAAACACAACCACTCTCAGAAGAGTGCTTAGTGCTGGTAAACACAAGATGAAATCTTTAAAACACACACTCTCAATAAGAGCAGGAAACAAAGAAAAAAATATTCCCCCAAGCAACAGATAAACAACCAAAGCATAAAGATACATTACTTTTTTTTTTTTTTTTTATCCTCATCTGCCCGACACACGTCCCTTAGATGCGGAGAAAACCACCCAGCCAGCTCACCGCCATTGGGAGCAATGCCCTGGAAATTGAGCCGCTACACAACTAGGAGATTTTTATGGGTTGGTTGAACGTCCATACATCTTGTGACGATGTCTCAAGGCAACTTCGTGCCAGTGAAGTCAGTATATACATGTCGAAATCTAGGCAGACCATAATACTGAACTATTGAGTAGATGGGCTTAATCATCGGATATTTTGGGGAAAAAAAAAACCCAAAAGAGCTTCACTTCCACTCTGTCAAAAGTTTCCAGAATGTGAGGTTCTGGACTCTACATGATCTTTTCAAGTCAACCTTTGAGGTTTTGTATAATGAGGTTAGCCATGCTGAGTGAGTGGGAGGGGTGGTATCCACCCAATGCATGCATATCTGCCGTCTTGCCAACAGGATGGCATAGAACAAAAATGACCGTGCTGCCCCAGTGATGTTCCGGTCGAAGCCAAGAATGACAAATGGTAGGGATAAGGAAATGTTGGTTTTGATAATTGAGTCCAAAGTTACTTTGATCTCCATCCAATAGGTAGCTATTTGGGGGCAGTCCCAAAACATGTGTATACATTACTTTGTCCCTATTCTGTGGGAGGAAAAGAAAGACAAATGGGAGGGACAAAAAGGAAGGATAGCCCGCTAGCTGAGAAAGGATGTTTAAAGGACACTGAAACAAACACATGAAAAGACGTGGGTGGTCTGTAAGCCCACAAAGAAGTATGTACTAAAGTATATACAAGAGGTCACAAAGCTCGACCTTAAAAAGAACTGGAATGAAGGCAAGGTAGCCTCCCATATAAACCAGCTTCTTTCCTGTGTGAAAAAAGGTCCAAATGGCACTACAATTTATTAATATTAATATTAGTATTCTAATTCACACCAGTACAGGCACGCACATATTTGCACTCATGCATACCTGTGTTTGCACGCATTGCAACATGAAAGCCAGACATATTTGCATTGGTGACGGTATTTTATACAGTACTTGCTCCCACAGCTTTTACAGCTCCAAAAATAACAGCTATTACTTTCACTTTTGTTAGAAAATGGGTTTGTGGTTGGCAGAGGAATGCACCCTGTCCAAGCAGCAACCACAATCTTAGTCAGGGTAAGACAGATACACACCAAAAATGAACCTGTGCTCTCCCTCTGGTAGATTGTCACAGAGCAGGCAGGCTTAACTTATGAGGCAATGAGTAAAGTATTTGTGCGACACTTCAAACAGTAACACCACAAAAAGACTTCACACCAGTTTAGAATAGCTTATATTTTTATGAACAAATCAAGTGCAAAATGACAAAAATCTAATAAGTATAACCGGAGATTTGAATTTTTAAAGAATAAAGGAAAATATAGTGCTTAAGAGCTTAAAGCGCCAACCAAGTACATCTGGGCGAGCTTGACCGGGGTAAATCCAAAAGTTCAG
Organism: Lissotriton vulgaris; assembly: GCF_964263255.1. Classification (NCBI taxonomy): domain Eukaryota; kingdom Metazoa; phylum Chordata; class Amphibia; order Caudata; family Salamandridae; genus Lissotriton; species Lissotriton vulgaris. The sequence continues at coordinate 1,480,261,457 of NC_141685.1, forward strand.
ACCAATCACAATGGAGCACGGGTACCTGGAATGTGTTGTTGATAGACTCGAGATGCGAGAAGCATAGGGCAATGGACATCGCCAAACTGCTGGATTGCAGGCAATGCATCAGTTTCAAACCGCTGAAGCAAAGGTAATGTGTCGGCGCTGAGCTGCACAAAGTCACAGATGTGCGGAAACTGGGGACTGTGCCACATGCAGTCGGCAATGCGAGGTTCGTGGTGACTGTCTAGAGGGAATGCACAAAGTCCAGTTGTCACCCACCCCAGACTTATATTGGAGACATGCTGCAACCATACAGGGCTAAGAGCAAAACACTGGCCCCAGGATGCTTGCTTCTGGTCCAGGGAGGAGCTGGCCTTGCAATCCAGGCTGTACTGTTCCCATGGGGAGGAGGGTTGAGACTGATTTGCATATGGCTGGATCTAAAATGGAATGGCATGGTGTGCAAAAAAACAATGGGCCTTATTTATGAAGGACTTGCGCCGCCGGTGCGTCACTTTTAACATGGGAAAAAGTGACGCACCGGTGGCACAAGGCTTTCATAAATGAGGCCCCATGGATTTAACCCAGATCTGTTACTGTAAGTGAATGTTTGATTTGTTCAGCATTCCGTCCATCATCTGATCTTTTTGCAATTGTCACCCTAGGTGGGAATGGTATGTCCAGACGTGGGTCCCGTGCTCGCTATGCCACCAGATTCAAGCCAGCCTGGCAGATGAAGGGTGACACCCAGAAACTGGTGCCAGGATGCCTATTTCTGGTCTAGGGATGACCTGCCTGGCTATTTCCTTCATCTTTTCTTTTTGCATCTTCCTAAAAGTGGCACTTTTAAAATGGTATTGATAAATTAATCTTTACCGGTAAAGAGGCTTTATCATTACCATTCCAATGATAGGAAACATCACAGAGATACTCAATCAGGAATTATAGCTGTTAAGTGTGATAAGGAATTTCCAATGTTAACCTATGAGAGGGATAGGCCTCAGAGTAGTGAAAAATGAATTTGGGTGTTTTTCACTACTGGGACATGCAAACCTTAAAAGTACACGTCCTACCTTTTGATTGCACAGCACCCGCCCTATGGGCTACCTAGGGCCTACCTTAGGCGTGACATATATATTTAATGAAGTGGGAGTTTAAGGCTTGGGAAGGAGTTTTTAAATGCCAAGTTGACATGGCAGAAACACTGCACACACATGCTTTGCAGTGCAGGCAAGAGATATTCTTAAAGTGCTACTTGTGTGGGCAGTACAATAGTGCTGCAGGCCCACTAGTAGCATTTCATTTAGAGGCCCTGGGCAGAGGTAATGCACTCTACTAGGGTCTTATAGGTAAATTTAATATGTCAATTGTGGATACGTCAATCAAGCAATGATTTTAGGGGAGAAGCACAAACACTTTAGCACTGGTTGGCAGTGGTAAAGTGCGCAGATCTAAGGCCAACAAAAAGAATTCAGCAGAATTGGAGGCAAGCACAAAAATGGTTTGGGGAAGACCACCCTAAGGCTGTCAGGTCCTAATACAAGTATACGGGCAATGAGATGGATAGCTCAACCCAATGGTTCAGTTGTAAAAATCAAATATAATTGGGATGCAGCGGCCCTCATATGCCAGGACCTCAGTGCCACTGCACCTGCTGCAAGACTGATGGCTACACCTCTGAATCTGAGCCTGCTCAATTAGAAGGAGTTCCCTACAACTTACACGAACAGTTCAGATGCATTACATTTAATGAGCTTATTTTATCAGCTTTTCAAAACTGCTCATTTCAGATGTGAGGATGTGTCATTGGCTCCAAGATGTGTGCTGCAGGCGTTGTTCTGGCATCCTTGCTAGTAATGTACTAGGGAGGTGCCCAGTATGTACCTATTATAGCACAGGAAATAGCATGCAAGGCCATTTTTACCTTCAACATCAGCAACACAAGTCATTGAGTCGACTACTAAAATGTTCCTTAGCATAAGGGGAAATGGCTTACTGCTTCAAGGGCCTCATGTACTTTTCTCTAGTAGATATAAATATCGTCATTTATCTAATCTAATGGTCACAGTATCAGAATACCGCTCTTGAAAAAAGAACTAGCCTTTTTACTTCTTCAACCTCCGCCATAAGTGTTGCCAGTGTTGTGCTACACCGCGAATATTGTGGAATGCAAAACTCCAGGACAAAGGAAATATGGCTGCATTGACTGTTTCACATCGACACCATCCATCGCCTTGAAGACCCCGCAGAGGATTGGGGCAGGCACGCTCTCTAAGAGAGGTTTTGCAGTTGTGCTGAAACAGCTGTTTGATAAACACTGGGACCTGGAAGCAAAGCATTAATCTTATTTTTAATCTAGAGCTTGGTGCTAGTATAATAATTGAAAAGTTTACTCCACAGCAAAGATGGTGGTGGTGTCTTTATTTTCAAGCATTAGAAAAGGCTAGTTACTTTTTCTTTGAAACAGTAAAAAGAAATCGATTTTAAAAAATAACAGAACATGGCAGAAACAAATGTCAACGTTCTAACCTAATTTGCTAACTGCTTGGGTTTCTCCAATTGAAACTCACTCAGGATTTACTATTTAAGTAGTTCTGCTGTTTGTCCAGTGCATTAACGGGTGTTAATGCCCCCTGCGGAGGGAGTTAAATTCTGTCAGTTGTTCTTCCTCTATTTAGGTATCAAGGCACAGAATTCTACGGTGGGCAACTGCGAAACCTCGGGGATTTTTTCATGGTTTTCCATCCTCCTGGGTCTTATTAGAAATATAAGGTTCCACTTTTTCATAGAGGAACCGTACTATTTTGTTATGTCTTTTTCATTGAAGAATTATTCGTGTTATATTGTTCCATTCTCCTATGCTTTATTACTTTCTCAATAAACTCACTTTAAAACTTGAAGAAAAATATATATATAAAAAGCAAAGTGCAGGCGGAATTCCTTGATGTGCAAGTTTTCCTGATTACCCACTGTGAGGAATGGGGGGATCGAAGAATACTTGTGCAATTCACTACAGCTTCAGATGATTACCTCAATGGTAATTGCATCAAGTTAAATGCACTATCTAGCCAAACCCCTTTTAGCGCTTGAAAACAAGAGAGAATGCTTGGGGCATCTGTCTGCTAGAGGAGCAGGAGGGCCCGGCCAGTGGCAGTCGGTGCTACACACAGGCTTCCCTGCTGGGGAAGTTGCTAGTCTTCTCAGGTTTATGTCCCACCCCCAGTGTGCAAGTGCATCTCAATGAGCCTATCAGCTTATTAACGCAAAAAAAGGAGCAAACCTCAAAAGGCTGGGAGGGAGAACACTGCCTGGCATGCCTGCACACAATTCATCTGTCTCCCAGTGTGCGCCTTCCCCCCCTTTGTCACAAAGCAACCCTAATTCAGTTAAACAGGCACAAATAAAATAGGTGAAGTTATTCTGTTTGGAAATGTGCACAACATTCTCTAAAGGTTCAGGTACAGGATAATGATAGCATTTAATATGCCGCATCATAGTAATCAGCCAATGCTACTGTATTCTGCCAAAATATCGAAGAAAAAATATAGGGATAGAAGAATATTGTATCAAAAATATCATGGAAAAGAATACAGAAGGCTATGTCTGTATTTAATGTTTGTTTTTTAAATCTTGCATATTAGATGGTTTTCTTTAATACTCTTGTATGAAATATTGTTTCATTAATTTAATTTATATTAGTCATGATATTATTATAAGGTATTACTATTATAATACTATTTCTTTTTTTGTATAGTTTGTAATTTTCTATGTGGATTTTTTCTAAATTTAATTATCGATTTTTAATTTAGTAGCAGGTTGTTGGGTTTATAGATGATTAAGGTGGAAATGTACTTAAAATAGAAATTATTGCTTTCTTTTTTATAAAAAGGTTTTATTTTGTCTAAATAATTAGTTGGTAATTAATAATGTCAAATATTTAATTGATCAAATGTTATTTTAATTATTTTGTATGGCTTCTAATTTATTATGTGTAAATATATAGTTATAAAAGTAATTAGTCATTTTAAATTTTGTAGTGGGTTGTTGAGTTTGCAGGGGATTATGGTGGGAAGTTATTTTAAATATAAATAGTGTTTTTATTTGTAATGAATGTATTATCTTAATTAAATTATTAATTGACAGATAAATATGAACATCATTTAATTGATCCATGGTTACTTTATTATTTTGTTGTTTGTGTAATGATTGTTCATTCATTGATCAATGTATTTAATTACAAAAGATTGAAGAAGAGTTTTAGACATGTTTGTTTTAATTTTGTTTTAATTTAACATTTTGTTTAATATTATTAATGATTTATGTATTTAGAATAATGTTCTATTAGTTGGATGGTGTTTTGTTGGCTTTCCCTTCTGTTGCTTATATAGGATTGGGAGGTGTAAAACTAACCACTTCAAAGTCCACTAATAACCCTACTTTTGCTTACATTGAGTTAAAATAGGAAATATGACTCCTTGAAACTCCACGAAGTTCTCTACTATTGTTTTTTTTTTTTTAATGAATAATTTGGTATTTGTTTTTTGCATTTTAGAATTGTTGTTTTTGAATTTATTACATTTTTCAATTGGATCTGATATATGTTTGTGTTATATGTATGTTTGTTAATTTTAATATTACATTATTGTTAATAATGTCAATGTATTTAATTGTTTAATGATTGTTTTTATGTTTTTTTAAGTATATATATATATATATATATATATATATGCATTACCTAGTGGAGGCCACTAGTAGGTAGTTTTAGTTAGGTCTGCTTTTCCACAGACAGAGCATTTATTGGTTTGGTAATAACTTTGGCCTCATTTGACAAATCTTCATGAAACTTTCCCAAAGGAAAGTTCATCCACCTCAGGTCTTTACTGGAAAGTTTATGGGTGATCGTCAAGTGGTGGGTGAAAACAAAGGGTCTCTAAAAAAGCAACATTGTAGTGCATTTTACATAAACTTCATTAGACAAGGCTACAGCAAAAACTGCTGAACGGAATTACAATTAATTTGACAGGAAGCTAAATCTTGGTCCACAGATTGTGCATTTTGTGATTTGATGTAAATCTCTTCTATAGTTTTTGAGATATTAAGGTTACAGTTGGGCTCGCAAGACTCTTGCAAGTGTCCCGCGAGAGCACGCATTAACAACTAGAGTCCAGCCGCGGTCGGTAATGGGTGTACCTGCAGGGCGGTGACGTGGGTAGTGGGAGGGGCAGGGTGGGGGTAGCAATCTATGGATTACGGAGCTTTAGAGGTAATTAAACACATAATAAAATAAAACCAATTTCGTTGCGTGCACTGCATTTCTAAATGTAATGCAGTGCGCACAACTAAATTTGTTTTATTTATTTATATGTTTACTTACCTGTAAAGCTCCGTAATCCATAGACTACTACCCCCACCCTGCCCCTCCCCCTCCCGCCATCACCGCCCTGCAGGTACACCCATTACCGACCGCAGCTGATTCCTGTGATTGGGCGAGAGGCCCATTTTTCACGTGAGCCTTCACACTCTCGCGGGAGCGTGAAGACCCCAGGAGGTCTCAGGAACTCTGATTGGTTGGCTGTTAGAGTTTTAGAAAATCAAATGTCCGTCATTACTGTTTACAGGGCAAAATTGCAGGTGCTGTGGAAATGAAGTAAAAAAAGTTGTATAAGGGGGCTGCACAAAGATATCCTGTCCCCTAGATTTGGTGAGGAGGTAACTGCTGTGATGAAAATAAATGTATTTTGTTTAAAAAAACAATTAACGATCTCGTGGGAGATCTCAATATATTCTACTTGTAGAAATGCATATTGTGGCCCTTGTTATTGAGAAGGAGTGCGAAAGACATAAGTAATGTGATAAGTAGAAGAAAATAGTTTTTTCAATTTATTTACGATCTTGCAAAACTCGCGGGATCATAAAAGATAGGAAGGAGTGAGTAATCTTCCAAATACACTCTAGTAAGCACATGTGTTAGTATAGGAAGGAGTCTTTGTGGAGATGTTGTTTATCAGAGTCTATTATTAGTGCCCATCGGCTTGGGAAGAGTTGGGAGTAAAGTTAAGGCTCTTCCCACACCCTAATTTACACACACATCCAAGAGACGGGTCTCAGCAGAGAGTCCAGTCCCCCTTCCCACATCGTACAATGCACACCTTATACCTGAGAGAAAGGTCTTGGCGGAGAGGCTAGTCTCTCTCCACACCGTACTACGCACACCCATCATCCAAGAGAGAGGTCTCAGTGGACAGGGCAGTTCCTCACCACACACTACTGCACAGACCTGTTTGGTATGAGAGAGGTCTGTGCGGACAGGCCAGTCCTTCCCCACACCCTAGCTGTCATTCCAGACAGGAGTGTCAGTGGAGAGGCCAGTCCCTCCACACACCCCACTATGCACACCTGCCATCCAATAGAGAGATCTCAGCAGAGAGGCCAGTTACTTGATATACCCAACTACACACACCTGTCATTCAGGAAAGAGGAGTGAAAGGAGAGGCCAGCCCCTTCTCAAACCCTACTTTGCACACCCTACATTCACCCTACATACCCTGAAGAAAGTCTAGGACCTTCAAGGCCGCATATGGACTGAAACATGTTGGCACTAGGGTCATAGGACCATAATACTCCCATTGACCCATTTTTAAAGATGTTTTTACTAACCCTGACAGACCAAAGAATAAAGGGAAACTGGGGATCTGTCTGAGGTTTTTTTATCTTTAATGTCCCCATGGTCTTCAACTATTCCAAAGAGCTCCCAAAACTGTGGTTGAGCCCACCCCGACTTATAGGCATCGGGGTGACCCGATGATGAAGCATGACACCACTAGGGTGTGTGAGGGTAACTAAACAAAAAGGAATTGCTGCCTTATTCACCTTATGGTGAAGGTATACACCTATACTCAAACTTCATACTTCGCCCCTACCCATCTAAGTGCAATTTGATTGACCCCCACATGGTCTGTTGGAGTAAATTTTCGTGGTTTAACAATTTGATGTGGGAGGTTTTACTCCGACCCAGGATCCTCTCAACCCTCTAGGCACTGGAAAATGTTTTTTCCATAGCCTATTTGTGGACACGTCTGTAGACCTTGGCCTGGTTTAGACTGTGAAAGGAATCCTGTTGTCCATCAGGGCCACTCCAGCTAGACTTCCCTTGGCCAAAGGACGAGATTACCTGCACTCTGCACTGACCTCTCTGCGTTCAGAGGAGGCGGCGTCATGGCAGATTCTCTGAAGACACTGAAACTTTTGTGTGCACCTAGTACAACCATTGAGCCCTGCTGTGCCCACCGGAAACAGGTCAGCGCAGTTTCAACCTTCATTCTTAGGGGCCTCAGGCCAATGCATCAATGCTAGCTACACCCCCGTGACAATGTAAAAATATACTGTTTTGGGAGGTGATGGGAAGATTCGAAAGAGAGCAGTAAGCCTAAGGCCAGGACTATGTGTGGAATAGCCTAGATTCTATGCCACATCTATTCAGTTGAGTGAGTGAAGCTTACATTGCTGATGTGTATTTTGCACTCATCCTGGTTTGGTGTGAGGAAAACATACGTTGGTGCTTCCTGTGCATACCTGTTACCCGTATGAGGCAAACGATCACTACTTACTACCTGTACCTGTTCCCGCTACCTGTTCTGTGTACAGGGAAGAATGCACCTCTACTGCCATCTGCAAATGTTCTGTTTGTGAGTGAAGCTTTCACCAATGCTTCATGTGCTTTACGTGTTTTGTCCATGGTTAAAACCTACCTTTCGCTGCTGTTGATCATGCTGTCCCTTTACTTTGATGCAAGAAGTTTATACAATTGCTCTCTGTTGCTGCACCTGTTCAATATGTGGGAGAACGGTCTAAACAGTTGCTGGCTTTGATGTGTAAGTGATTGTTGGACATTGAGTTACTGGTTGAGGGGGTAATTCCTATCAGGGTGAAGTCACAAGCAAACCCCAATTAACTTGTGCTTAACCCTCTGGTAGCTTGGCACAAAAGCAGCCAGGCTTAACTAAGAGGTAATGTGGACAGTATTTATGCAGCACTTAAAACAGTAATAAAGGGAAAACACGACACAAGTAAAATCCCACACCAATTTAGAAAAATAGAGCATCATTTAATACAATTTTTTGAGAGCAAACAACAACAATTAGACCAGTAACACCGGAGATAGACAATTTTAAAGATTTAAGTGGAAATAATGCCTAAAAACACAAAATGCTCAACTGTGATTATCTGGACGTGCAGGATTGGGACAAAGCTACAAGTCCAGGTCAAATGTGATGGATCACAGGATTGCGAGAACCAGCATTGAGGATGCATAATGCAGTGGCGGCTCCAAGGAGCCTGCATCATTGTTGAGAATGCTGTTGATAAGCACCTTGCGATGCAAATTTCTGAGTTGAAGATGTTTTACGCACCAGCAGTTCCAGAGAAGCTGCGGGCGGCAATGAGGAGTCGTGCATTGTTATCAAAGATGTAGTTGAAAGGGGCTTGTGATGTGAAGGCTTACATCGAGGATGTACCACGCAGGGCCAGTACCGGAGAAGCTGCAGGCTGCAAAGCAAGGCCCTGTGTCAGGGATGCGTTGTTAGAACTGGGGGTCTCTAGTTGTCAGGGGTAGATACCACTGTCCAAATAGGGACCCTTGCTTCTAGTCAGGGTAAGGAGGAAACACTCTTAGATAACCTCTGCTCACCCCCTGGGTAGGTTGGCACGAGCAGTCAAGGCTTATCAAAGGCAATGTGTAAAGTATTTGTACCAACACTCACAGTAACACAGTGAAAACACCACAACCTGACTCCACAACAGTTTAGAAAAATAAAGGTATTTAATCTAAACTACACAAGACCAAAACGACAAAAATCCAACATACACAGTTCAAGAATATGGTTGCAAAAGAGTTCTTAAAGTTGTACTAAAATAATCCACAGCTGCATAAAAGATTCACAGTTGCGTCACGTTTAGCCAACATTACCTTTGAATGCGACAAAGTTCCAAAACAGAAGCTGGTGCGGTGGAAAACAAGCGATGCGTCACTCCTTAGACCTTCGGGAGGCAATGCGACAGCTCTGCTGGATGCAGCGGGCATGATGCGGTGACTCCGGTCTGTATGAGGAGGGATGCGATACCTTGTATGGATTCCGGTGCGGAGGTTCCGTAGTGAAAGAAGCTTGCAAAGGCACGATGCGATGATCTTTGGAGTTGAGATGATCTCCGGGGCGATGATGCGCAGACCAGCAGTGATCTTCCTCTCGCAGCTCCTTGGTGCGATGACTCTGCGACGACCCTCGCAGCAACGTGATCTGGTCCACAAGCAAGCAGTGCGACGATCTCACCCAGCGACAACAGGCTCTGCGACGACACTCGCAGCGATGGTAATCTTGCCGCACTGGTCTGGTGCGTCCCGCAAACGAAGGATGCAACGACTGTGGCAGCAGCAACAGGCGCTGCGACGATCTCAGTCTTCGTAACAGCTGGAACTTCCAGAGGCACCACAACTGGCCCAAACACTCTAGGAAGGACAGAACTCTCTCAGCAGAGTTCAGGGAAGCTGGGGGTGAAGTCCTTTTGTTCCTGTGACTTCTTAACAGGGAGCCAGCTCTTCTCAGGCCCTTGGAGATTCCTTCAAGCAAGGGGACACAGCACCAAAAGCAAAGTACTTACCCTCTCCTTGGCAGCAAAGCAACAGCAGGTCAGTCCAGCAGAGCAACAGCAGGACAGTCTTCCTTCTTCAGTTTCAGCTTTCTCCTTGGCAGAGGTTCCTTCTTGATTCCAGATTGATCTAATTTTCTGTAGTCAGGAGTTCTGCACTTAAACCCCTAAAAGTCTTTGATCCCTTTGTGCAGGACGGCTCTGAGCCCGGTCTGAACCAGTTCTGGGTGTTCTGGGTGTTCCTTGAGCACTTTGTTTTCCAGGTCTCTCCTTTCCTTTCAGGGAGAGGGGCAGGGTCGTCAGCCGCCCAGCAGGAGGTGGAGCCAGCATTGTGGAAGGCAGGCACAGCCCTATTCAGGCCCAGGTGCTATCCCCTCCCACCACTCAAGATGCAGACGCAGATGCAGTCATTCAGCCTAGGGCTGACTCAGCCAGCCTCCTGGGGGCTCCCAGCCCCTGTCACTCTCAAACCAGACAGCCAATTCACAAACAGGCCAAGGCACACAGAAGGGTCAGACAAGAGAACAGCAACTTTCTAAAAGTGCTATTCTCAAACACAGGATTTAAAAACAACCTTTCCTAAAAGATGTGTTATTAAATTCCAAGTTCAGGGATACCAGACTTTTATGTCTTACCTTGCTCCTATAAGACGATATGCTGGTAGCCACTGTAGCCAGCATCCCCCATGATAGCCTGTGGGGCAAGATAGCCTTACAATAGTGAAAAACGAAAATGGCTGTAATTTACTACCAGAACATGTCACCTGCACAAGTACATGCTCTACCTTTCACATACACTTCACCCTGCACAAGAGGGTACCTTGGGCCTTACATAGGGGTGACCAATGTGTACAGAAAGGGAAGGGTTAGGCCTGGCCAGTGGGGAGACTGACCAGGAGGACATGGCAGTTCACAGACTGCACACAGGCACTGCGGTGGCAGGCCTGAGACACCATTTTAGGGCTACTCATGTGGGTGGCACAATCAGTGCTGCAGGTCCACTAGTAGCATTTGTTATCACCAGCCCTGGCACATTCAGTGCACTTTACTAGGGACTTCTTGGTGACACAAACATGCCAATCATGGATAACCAATCTCAATAACAATTTACACAGGGAGCACTTGCACTTTGACACTGAACAGCAGTGGCAAAGTGCCCAAAGCATCTAAACCAGCAAAAACGAAATCCAGCACAGCATCAAAAATACAGGATGTAGAGGTGAAAAGATAGGGGGAAACCACGCCAAAGATGCCAGGTCTAACACGCGTCATGCTGTGATGGTTCAGAAGCGGTTGTGAAGACATGAATTGTGCAGCAACGATTCTGGTCCCAGGACCACAGTTGGGCTACCAGAGCACCTTCAGGCCTACTTCCAAGAGTCTGGGACTGGGGTTGAACCATTTTGGGGGCAAGGTTCACAGCTGATAGAGCACAGGGGACTGGGTTCAAGATAGTTAGAGCCTTTCTGGCCCTGGGCCTTGATCAGGAGGTCAGCCAACTAGCCCTTGAAGTCACTCTGTTGGTCCTGGGTTCAAGGTGCAGGTTCGGTCCTGCACTTTCAGGCAGCAGGGCAGCAGTGTAGCAGTCCTTTTGGCAGAGCAGCACAGTAGTCCTGAGTCTTCCACAGGTGTACTGAAGAGTTGGGTCAAAGGGTCAACTATTTATACCTGGTGCCCACTTTGAAGTAGGAGAAGACGACTCTGGAGGTGTCCCCCTTGAGGTGTTTGAAATTTCCTGTCTCTCTGCCCTGACCCCAGCTTGCCTGGGGTCACAAAAAACTAGTGTCAAAAAACCCTTTGTGAGTGTGCTAGGCAGAGCCTTGGCAATATGCAAGTGTGGTAGGTGACGGATCCTTCCCCTTTTCTAACCAAAGATGGTCCATCCTGCTACCTATTCCCTTTTCTTTCACTGTCTGGGAGCAATACACAAAACCCAACTGACAGCTACACCTAGTCATGTGACTCACATACAGGCACCAAAAATGTTTGGGACCAGAAAATGGCAACTTTCTAAAAGTAGCATTTTCAGAATTGTGACTTAAAATCTGAATTTATAATTAAAGAGGGGTTTGAATTACAATTCTGTAGAAACCAAACTCGACATTCCTATCCGCTCCCAATTGAAATATATCACTTATTACGTGTAATAAATGAATCCATTATTATCTTATGGGAGAGGCAGTCTTTGTAGTAGTAAAAAATTAATTTAAGAGTTTATCATTGCCGCGACATGTAAAAGTTAAAAGTACATGTTCAGAATTTTAAATGCACAGCTTCCTGCCCTATGGACTATTTAGAGCCTACCCTCAGGATGACATATATGTATAAAAAAAAAAGTATAGGCCTGGCAGGATGTTTATTTTACCAGGTCGGTATGTCAGTTTAAAAACTGTACACACAGGCTCTAATAGCAGGCTGGGATATGTTCAAAAGTCTACGTACGTGGGTGACACAATACGCATTGCCACTAGTAGCATTTAAATTATAGGTCCTGGGTACATGCAGTACCACTTTACTAGGGGCTTATAAGAAAATTGACATTTCTAGCATTGTCAGGAGGTACCGTCATACCGGTTTCTGTTAATCCATTGTAAATTTGCCATACGGCTCCATCAACATGGCAGTCAGAGGAGTTTAACCACAGGGGAAACAAAGTATTCTCTGCCGTCAACTTCTGGGTGCCTATTGGAGTTTTAGGGGACTTCTTTGCTCTTCAATAACTGCTTTAACATAATTTTAAGTACCTATTTGAAGAAGGTTATTCCCTGATCATTAGGTGTTTCTTTGACTCCTGCTTGACCTTAGCTAGAACTTCTGTCTTATGTTCCCAAAATTGATGAGTTCTCTTTGAATTACTACGACATAGCCATTCTGTTCCAACAAAGGATGAGATCCTGCCCGTACAGAACAGGTAATACGGTAAATTGAAACATTGTTTCATTAAAGATAAGCAAGTGCCATTGTGCTATTTTAAACCAGCACATAAATATAACCCGAAGCCTACAGGCCTGGTTCAAAAGCCACTCACCATAATTGACATTTGTGTAGCTTATGGTGAGAGAAATGTAGCTCTGCCAAAACATAGAAGAAGCACATTTGAACTTTTCAAAATTTAACTCTAAGGCAATTTGATTTTTTTAAAGTTTAACTTTAAAATCAGGTTTTTGTGTATTTACCAGCCTGGCTTCAACAAACCCAAGACCACCCCTCTACTTTACAGCTCAGAGGGAAAGACAGGCTTTTGTACAAAGCTCTGCCATATGATTCCCTGCTGGGAAACAATAGAGATATTTGTCGGGTGCTCCTACTAGCTTCAGAACACCTCATACCTACCAACGTACAAAATACTTTCACAGTGAAGGAGGGGGTGAGGCCTGATGCCCAGAGCTAACTAAGAGGCACTCTGCCACTCACCCAAAAACAAAGGGACATCAAGGCTGTCGCCATTATCCTGCAGTGTTTTCAAATCTTTTATAGACAGTGGCTGCTTACAGCCTCTGAAAACGAGCTGACAATCCCCGGTTTACAGTGGATTTCAGCTTGTTTGCCCTGCAACCATCTGATTTCGGCTACTCACTGGGTTGGCAGGTCCGACACTTCCCTCTTGACACCTCTGCCCCAAGAGTAACTGGTCCCAGTTTCTTTCCATGCAAGTTAATCATGCCAGCTTGCCTGTCTGAGGTGGGGAGTGATAGTGTGGAAATTTAAAAACGGTTTTACCCTTAATTTATGGAAGAGAACTCCAAATCCATGTCAACTCCGTCTCGCAGTCGATAGATCTTTGCCAACATGTTAGAATGGAGAGGAGATCAAAATCATTAACTGATAGCAGTTTAAAGTTCAGTCATGATGAGAGGGCACTTAAGTTTTAAAAGTGTAATTTTTCATTAAGTATTTAGCAATAGTTGTTGGTCACCTATATCCAGTTACAGAAATATCAAGAAAAATTAGTTAGAGGTGGCATAGAAAAAAAAAACATATTCCATAAACGAAAAAAAAACCCTATCTTAATCTGAAAGGGACTAACCTAACATGAAACCCATAAAGGGTTCATTTTGGAAAAGACAAACATTCTGAGAATCAGCAAACAGTTGCAAACGAGAGAACTCCTCATTAAGAGTAGTTTGGGAAAACTCAGTCGAGTTCCCTGATAATTGCAGTAGCAACCATACACCCACGTAAAAGGACATTTAATCAAAGCAGCAGCTATTAATTAATATAAGGTAGTAGGTCTACTCACAAAAGGTAAGGAAACAAAGGGAAAAAGAAATCACCATTAGCAGTAGCTCACAGTAATTCAGGCAAGCACAATAAAGTGCTAAGAGACATGGCACGATAGACGTGCATAGAAAGCATGCATTGATTAATCACATATTGGATTGATTAGAATTTCATAGCATTGCCTCTCTAACTAGGAACACCTGTTATATAATAGCATAAACATACGTTGCAAAAAGAGGTGCTTAAGTTATCTTGAACGATTGAAGTAGGATCTTCCGATGGTGCGTTGCCTCTCCTCTCTGTTCCCATGGAAAGCATGCGAGTTAACCTAAGAATATCTGAAGACTGCTAAAGCTTTACAGAGTAGATACATCCGGTGAAGATTCTCACTAGAACCCTCAATAAACCAATTCTATTCGTTGTTCATCATCCCATCATACAATAGACTAGTCAAACGAAACATTTTCTATTCGCAATATCCTGGTTAGAGATCATGGGAAATGTTTTCAACAACAAACTTGAATTCTACTAAACATTTCTTTTATTATTAACACATTGCAGTTGACTCTTTTAATACAATATAATCATATGGTGTAAGGAAAAAAGAAATACCTTTTCTTGAAGCAGCACATTTTCTGACAATGCCACTTACTACAGTTAAATCCTGGAATAAATCAGTAGTTCTGAAAGGCATTTTTATTAAATGGAATTAGAAGGAGAGAAAAGCAGAAAAAAATTGGAGGCTCCATTCATGTAAGCGCCATGAAATGGGCGCTTTCTGTCACCTAATAAGCTGAGCGTTTGCTTTTATGCATTAAAGAAATGCACATTTCTACAGTTTGTTCTTGTTAAGCATTCTCTATGTTCTTGTCAGGGTACATTTCAATTTTCGTGTAAGGCTAATATCGTCTAGAAATTTCCAACTTTATCAGGAGCATTCACCACACTATTTTATTTTTATTTATTTTGCTGGTTTTTATAGCGCTATGAATAGACTCCCGGAGGAGTATCTCCGCGCTTATGACAGCCGGCCTGAGAAACTATAGAGGTAGCAAAGATATTAAATTTATTTATTTAGGACAGAATCCGAAGAGAGGGAAATTAGCTAAAATGAGCTAAACAAAAACGTTTTCAGGTTCTTTCTGAAACGAAGATGGTTAGAACATTGTCTCAATGACAGTGGGAGCATATTCCAGTAATTGGGACCCACCACAGACAAAGCCCTGCCGCCAAGCCTGGTTTTACTGATCTTAGGTACATTTAATAGCAGCTGTTCGCTGGACCTAAGGGTACGGGCAGGAACATATGGGACAAATTTTTGGGACAAATATTCAGGTCCTAGTTCATGAAGACCTTTATGAATAGTACAGCAGGTCTTAAACTTCACTCGTAGACGTATGGGCAGCCAGTGAAGTTTACGTAATAGAGGTTTAGATGGAGACCTGGGGGGTGCATTGAGCACCTGCCTGGCTGCTGTATTCTGCACTACCTGCAGACGGTCTAGAACCTCTTCATTAGCGCCTGCTAGAAGACCATTACAGTAATCAAGACGGCTGATCACTAAAGCCTGAACTAAAGTTCTTCTGTGGGAGTCAGGGAGGAAAGGAAATATCCTACGGAGGAGACCTATCACGTGGAAACAAGATCCCACAGTGATGTTGACATGCTGTTTCATGGTCAACTCCGGTTCCAGACGAACCCCCAAGTTCTTGATTACTGATTTAGGTTCAGGGACTGGGCCTAGGTCCAGAGGCCACCAATCAGGGGACCATTGGACCCTGGCTTTACCAAAGAGCATCACCTCGGTCTTCCCAACATTACATTGAAGAAAGTTGGAAGACATCCATCGCGCTACTGCCTTCATCCCATCGGAGAAAGATTGTATAATCTCCGGAGTAAGTTGTTTAAAGGGGAAGAGTAGCTGCGTATCGTCAGCGTAGGACACTGGACAAAAGCCAAAGGTTCTGGTTATTTCTGCCAAGGGAGCCACATAGGTATTAAACAGGGTCGGACTTAAACACGATCCCTGCGGGACCCCCTTGGTGATCTTAACCTCTTCAGACCTAAATTCACCCATGGTGACACGTTGGGTGCGGTTGGAGAGGAAGCTTTTAATCCAGTCCAGTGCCTTACCGCCGATGCCACTCACAGACAGTCGTTCGATCAAGATGTTGTGTGAGATGGTATCGAACGCTGCCGATAAGTCAAGTAGCACCAGGACAACGGAATAACCATTGTCCTGGTACATATGTAGATCGTCCGTTATCGACAGCAGGGCCGTTTCGGTGCTGTATTTTGGCCTGAAACCTGACTGTGATGGATCAAGGCTGTCTGATTGCTCAAGGTAGTTGGAAAGATGTTTATTGGTGTGCTTCTCAATAATTTTCCCTAAAAATGGTAGCAGGGAAATCGGCCTGAGGTTAGACATGTTGGTCCAGGGGGAAGATGTATTTTTCCTAATTGGTCTAACTAAGGCAGTTTTCCATTGCTGAGGGACATTTGCTGTTTTAAGTGAAAGATTCACCAGTCTCTGAATGTCAGGACCAAGTGTTGTCCCTAAAGGACCCATAAGCCTAGCTGGAAATGAATCGGCCGGGCTCCCACTTTTGATGTCCGTGAGCAGCTTCTGAACCTCTTGTAAGGAGATTTCAGGGAAATCATTAAATGAGTAAGAATTGGTAGGCACAGTAGGTACCAGAATTTGATTATCCTGGCCAGTCATGGCAGGGATAAGTGCTTCTATTTTATCATAAATGGCATCGATTTTTTCAGTGAAAAAGTTCGAGATATTATCACAAAGGTATTGTGACGCCATGTCTGCACTTTCACATGCTACAGGTTTTAAAAAAGTGTTAACAATCTGGTACAGAACTTTAGAATCGTTGCCAGCTGCCTCCAACTGTGAGGTAACATGGTTCTTGCGTGCAGATCGTATAGCCTTATGATATATGCTTAAGGCCTTATGATAATTGGTTTTATCTTCGTCCAAGTGGGATTTTCTCCATGTTTTTTCTGTCTTTCGAGCCCTTCGTTTAAGGCTATGTAGTTCTTCCGAGAACCAGACCTCTTGTTTCCTTGCAAGTCGCTTTTTAAAGGTTTTTATCGGGGCAATTTGTTGTACCGCTGTATTAATGGCTAGATCCCATTTTGAGAGAGCGGTATTAATATCATCTGTAGGCAAGATGAGAGGGGGAAGATATTTCTGTTCAAAATTGGTGTTGGTAATTTTATGCCATTGCCTACGTTTGGATGGGATTTGGACAGGGGGGATGGAACAAACGCCCTTCTCAGGCATAGAAAACTCAAGCACAAAGTGGTCTGTCCAGTGGTACTGTTTGGGGGCATAGCATTCGATACCAGAAAAATTGGATATTATCATATCTAAAGTGTGCCCTGCTTGATGTGTGAGTCCATAGTTACATTGTTTTAGTCCCATTAAGGATAGGTCGGTCAAGAAGGATTGTACCTCACTGTTATTTACTTCCTCGCTATGGATGTTAAAATCCCCGAGCAGCAAAAAATCTTTATCTGGGCGCACATGAGGAGCTAGTGCTTCCACTAACTGTTTTGAAGTGCTTTTTATGGGGCCTGGGGGACGATAAACCAAAGCTCCTTTCCTACTGTGTTTGGCTGATGAACCGATCCTAAAGATCATCATTTCAAAAGCTGTGTTGCACCATTGATCAAGAACCGAAACTGAGATATTATCTATAAAATACAATAGCTATTCCCCCACCGACTTTTTGGGGTCTGTCCATTCTAATTATCTTATAACCCTCCGGTATACCAAGGGTGATGGCTGGAGTAGAGTGGGGTATAAGCCATGTCTCCGTTAGGAAGCACAAGTCAGCTTTATGAGTAGAGATAAGGTCCCAGACTTCAATATAGTGTTTTGCTAAAGATCTTATATTACAAAGTAAGTTCTTTCCTCCCTGAACTATAACAGTAGGAATATTAGCAGTATGTTTTAGGGGGGATGTATCTTTTTCTATATTAAATTGACAATGGCAAAATCTACATGAGAATGGTCCTTCAGGACAGCAGTGGTGTAGTTGCTGACAGTTGCTTATGAGCAAGTTATCACGCAAACCCATTAAAGCCCGAGAAGTGTAGATTAGCCTAGATACCTTACGAACTCCAGAGGTTTCTGCCATGGCCCCTGGTCCCGTCCAGTCGCGGACGGGCGCAGACGGGCTTCTCTCTGGCGCGTCTCAGTCGCTTCGCTGCGCGCGACCCCTCTGCGTGCAGCAGCTAGAGCGCTGACCGCTGGATGTGGGCGGAAGTCACCTGGCTCTGCCTGACCCGCCCTCCGCTCAACGGCACTGGTTGCCGAGTCGGACCGGGGCAGGCAGGACGAGTGATCGAGCCCAGGCGGAGTTAGCAGTAAGTTTACCTTGAGCGTGCAAGCCCCTGATTGTAGCGCTGATAAACAGAAACTATGCTACGAGCGATATTTAAAATACGGCGCTAAATAAAATCATTCAACAGATTCAGTTTTAAAAATCATATGCGGGGGCGTGGCCAAGATGGCGGGCTGAGAGGTCGCACTTGCCGAGAGCTCCCGGACCCCTGAATCCCTGCACCGCTTGTAACCGCTGATTCCCCCCCGGATCACGCGGCGACTGAGCCTGGTGCCCACGGTGGAGTTGTGGAGCGACTGCTGAGCCTGGTTTGCGCCGTCGGGGGTGTGTTCCCGACCGGTGAAGCTCGAGTCGGGGCTCGCTGAGTGGCCCGTGTGCGAGCTGGAAGCCGCGAGTCTCCCGACCCTCGGAGCGTGACGGAGCGCCCAGCCGCCTGTGTGTGAAGCCCGCAGCGGTGCATGAACTGTCGGAGTGGGAGTCTGCAACGGCTTCGCGAACGGCTCGGAGTTGTCCGATGGCGGTTGTGCGGAACGGAGCAGAGCGGAGTTGAGGGGCGGAGGCGGAGTCGACATCGCTTCACTACGCCAGCCCGTGGATTGAAGAGGCCCGGTGGGAGAGGCCGCTCCGGCCGGTTGTCTGAGCGGGGCAGCGGAGCGGGGCTCCCGGGGCAGATTTCCCCCTGAGGCCGCGGCCTCCGGCGGCCATCACACAGTGACTTTGCCCACTGGCCGAAATTTGGGTCCCGGATCGGAGACGGAGAGGGGTTCTCCATATTGGGCGTTGGCCCCTCGACATCACAGGGCGGCCATTTTGTGGTCTCCGCCCGGGCAGCTCGGCCTTCCTGGTGCTCTTTAAGTGGCGCTGCCCCCGACTAGCATATAGCTGCTTTCTTTGCCCTCAACGTCCTCTACTCAGCTGCAATGTCGAACGCTAGGGGACAGCGACGGGGCGACCGGACCTTGCCGGACATGCTGGGACGTGGCGCCCTACGCAGCGGTGGAACCCAGCCCGCCACGACCTCCCCGGCCCCGAACAGGAGTGCAGATGGCGGAGAACCCCCGGTGACGAGATCATTTCTCGAATCGCTTTTTAGCTCCCTTCGGGAGGACTTTCAAACGCTCAAGCGTGAGGTGGCCGGGGAGGTCCGCGAAGTACGGAGAGAGATGGACTCCCTGGGGGAACGTGTGAACACAGTGGAGGAAGCGGGTCACTCCAGGGATGAAGAGATCACCCATCTGCAGCAGGAAGTTCTGCGACTGCGGGAGCAACAGATCGAGCTACAGGCCCACGCCGAGGACCTTGAGAATCGGTCCAGGCGGAACAACATACGGGTCCGCGGTGTGCCGTCCGGCGAAGAGGGTGAAGACGTGACTGCTTATCTAGTGGCCCTCTTTCGTGCGATCCTGGGAGAGTCGGAGGACTTTCGGATCCGCATAGACCGAGCACACCGGGTGGGCCGCCCCCGCAGAGCTACGGCGCCCGCCCCGGACATTCTGGCCTTCCTCCCGAACTTTCCCTTGAAGGAGCGAATCCTCCGAGAAGCACGAGGGCAGCAATCTTTCCGATTCCGGGACCACCCTGTAACCCTGTTTCAGGACTTATCTACAGTCACGCTGCAGAAGAGGAAATCATTCAAGATCGCCACTGACTTCCTCCGGGAACGAGGGACACAGTACTCTTGGGGGCACCCCTTCCGTCTGATCTTCCGATGGAACGGTGTCTTGCATCAGCTCCGATCCCTCCAGGATGTCTGCGCGGTGTTGGGCCTCACAGCATCGGATACAGATACCCCGGCTCCGCGGCGGAGGCGAAGCACTCGTGACGGATGGCAGCAAGCTGGAGGGGGGACCTCTCCTCCTTCGGGGCGTCCGGGCTCGCCCGTGGTCAGGGCGGACATGGAGGCCGCCATCCAAGAGGCCTCCAGAATGGCGGCGAACGGCGAAGTGGCCCTGACGGCCTGAACTCACTCCGGGGGGAGTCCACTTTAGCTTCTTCCTCTTGCAGGTGCGGGGTTCCGGGGGGTGGGCTGGGAGGGATGGCGAGTGCTGGAGGAGGTGGCTGGACGTCCACTAGACTGATTTACCACGGCCCTGCCCGTTACGGGCCGGACTGGGACAATGTCTTTTTTGAAAAGTTTGAGTAGCAGGGAACGGGGTTGGGACAGGCGGGCAGATGTTTTGTTTTTGGGGACTAGAGGGGGGGGCAGCTGCGGGGGGTGGTGTAGATTTGGTTGTGTGGGGACGAGGGGGGGTTTTCTAGTTGTGGGGTGTTGGGGTTCGGGGACTGTACTGTGCCAGTGGACGGTTCAAAGTTGCTCTGTTTTGAGGCCTCGAGTGGTGCCTTCTGTGTTTACCTGCGGGGCTTTGCCTCTTGAAATGTGCTCCATTGATCCCCCTCCTTGATGGCTCTTAAGGTGCTTACTCTCAATGTGAAAGGGCTGAATAACCCGGTTAAGAGGCGGGCAGTGTTATCCTTGTTGGAAAACTCACAAGCGGATATCTGTCTGTTGCAGGAGACCCATTTGCTGGCTAAGGACTGCTCGAGGATGCGTACCCCTAAGTTCCCCACGCAGCTGTTCTCCTCTAGCGCCTCCAAGACGGCAGGGGTAGCGATCTTGTTTTCTAGAGGGTTCAGGGGAGAGGTCGTGTGCAGGGTAGCAGAACAAAAGGGGAGACTTCTGGTGTACAGGATTAAGATGGGGGGTTTAGCACTGACTGTTGGCACCGTCTACTGCCCCAATGATCACCAGGACCAATTCTTGCACAGGGCTTTGGAGGACGTGGCATCCACCTCTGATAGGCACATAGTGTTGGGGGGTGATTTGAACATGGTTTTCGATGCAGCGGTTGACAGGTCTGTGCAGCGGCGCCACCAGTTGGGTGAGCTTTCGGGCTCGATCCGAGCTCGACTTGAGGAGCTGGATCTGCATGACATGTGGCGCCACCTTCACCCCACCACCCGCGCATACTCTTACTTCTCACATGCCCATAGATCTTATGCGCGACTAGATCATCTCCTTGTATCGGGCCCAATGCTCCCTTTGGCTTCAAGTGTAGACATGGGGGTCCTCTCTCTCTCTGACCACGCCCCAGTGGAGGGTGCTTTCACTCTGCCTCCGGTGGTCCGGCCGAGAGGGGTCTGGCGGCTCCGGGACACGCTTTTGCACAGACGGTCGGTGGTGGATCAGATCCGGGCGGCCATTTTGGATTTTCAGACCATAAATGATACTGGGGATACTTCTCGAGCGACACAGTGGGCAGCCCTGAAGGCGGTGCTCCGAGGCGAATTTATAGCGATTTCCTCGGCCGAAAATAGGGACCGACAGCTCAAGAGAGATGAGCTCACCCAGCAGGTGAGGGAGCTGGAGCAGGTTCATCACAGGACAGGGGCCCCCAGGGTGTGGAGGCAGCTGAAAGCGGCACGGAAACTCCTGGCGGCCCTTGACACGGACCGGGCGGAGTATGCGATGCTTCGCCTGAAACACAAATATTATACAGGGGGCGATCGGTGTGGGCGGCTCCTGGCTAATAAACTTAGGGTGCAACACCAGCAGCACCGTGTGAAGGAACTGGTGGACCCGACCGGTGGTAGGGTCACGGCTGATGAGCAAATAGCAGACGTCTTTCGCGGCTTTTATGCTGACCTCTACACCGGGGAGGCCCCCTCGGCCCGGGCTGAGATGGCCTATCTGGACTCGGTCCCGCTCCCGTCGTTGTCTCAGGAGCAGGCTCAGTATCTGGAGCGTGACATCCGTATCGAGGAGGTGATCACGGCGATATCCCGGCTTAAATTGGGCAAGGCCCCGGGTCCGGATGGCTTTATCCCGCTGTTCTATAAAACCTTCTGTCAGGAACTGGCGCCTCTACTGGCCCGCCTTTTCAACTCCTTCGCTGAACCGGGAGCCATCCCCTCCGAATTTCTCCAGGCCACGATTTCCGTGATTCCGAAGCCGGGTAAGGACAGGACCGCCTGTGGGTCCTACCGTCCCATTTCGCTACTGAACACAGATTTGAAGGTGTTCACCAGTATATTAGCCGCACGCCTGGCGTTGCACCTCCCGGGCATGGTTGACTCGGACCAAGCGGGCTTCGTGCCCGGTAGGCAAACAGTAGATAACACAAAGAGGGTGACGCACATCCTCGAGAAGGCTTCCAGGATCCCTGGGGAGAGAATGCTCCTGTCCATAGACGCGGAGAAGGCTTTCGACAGGGTGCACTGGCCCTACCTAGAGAAGGTCCTGAGCAAATTCGGGATTGGGGAGAAGTTCCGTCATCTGATCTTCAATTGTTACCGGTTCCCCTCTGCGGTAGTCCGGGTGAATGGCGGCAGCTCTCGACCCTTCCCCATTGAGCGGGGTACGAGACAGGGGTGCCCTCTCTCCCCTCTGCTCTTTGCCCTGTACATGGAGCCCTTTGCCCAGAGGGTCAGGCAGAACCCCGACATTGTCGGTGTCAAGATGGGTGCATTCCATCATGCGATCAGCCTGTACGCGGATGATGTCATTCTGACGCTGGATGACCCGAGGAGATCGCTGCCGGCCTGTGTAGAGGAATTGAACTTATTCGCCGACGTGGCGGGCTTCAAGGTGAACCTGGGGAAATCGGCCGCTCTTGACATTTCGCTTTCTAACGCCACCAGAACGGAACTGCAGAGGCTTTACCCTCTGAGCTGGTCTAGGGACCGGATCCCGTACTTGGGGATCTTATTGGCGCCCTCCCTCCCGGAGATGGTCACGGCCAATTACGCGGTGCTAGGCGCGAAAATCAGGGAGGAATTGGGCCGATGGGATAAGGGCACGCTGTCGTTGCTGGGTAGGGTGGCCGCGGTGAAGATGACTCTCCTGGCTCAGGTGCTTTACCTTTTTAGGGCGTTGCCGCTCCAGCCCCCAGTGGGGTGGCTTGCGGAGACGCAGGCTGCCATCGCGCGGTTCGTGTGGCAGGGCCGCAGGCCGAGGATCAAGAGAAGCATCGCTATGCTGTCGCCGGAATCTGGGGGGCTGGGGATACCGGACTTGCGGAAATACTTCCATGCTGCTCAGCTCCGCTATCTAGTGGAATGGAGCCGTTGGGAGTCTGATAAGCACTGGCTGTTCCAGGACCAGGCGGTGGCGGGAAGGACGCTGCAGGAAATACCATTCTTGAAGCGGGCCCATCGACCCCCCAATCTCTATGCGTCTCTGGTAACGCGGGTCCCGCTCCGGACGTGGGACTCGTTGGCTGCCAGGTGCGAACTTACCACCTTCCCCTCTCCCTTCACGCCGCTCATTGGCAACCCGGACTTCGGCCCCGGGATGGAGCAGGGTGCTTATGAGCGGTGGCGGGTGGCCCGCTGCTGCACTCTGTATCACTTGTATTGCCCTGAGGGGGTTGTCCCCTTCCCGGACCTGAGGAGGGATTATGGCCTCCCGGAAACGGAGCGCATGCGATACATGCAGGCACGCCACTGGGCATTACAACCCCAAGTGCGCGACGCGGCACACCGGGAAATCACTGCGTATGAGCGTTGGTTAATTACCCCCACGTCGGACGCCAAACTGATCTCAGACCTGTATAAAATGCTGCAACCCCCCTCCTTTCATATTCACAACCCCGGTCGGGAGCGTTGGGAGCGCGAGCTCGGGCGCGTGTTGAGCCATAAAGAATGGGAACACATCTCCACACACTCGGCCTACCACACGGGTCTTACGGAGACCTTCACTAAAATCTCGACCTACTGGTACCGCACCCCGGAGAAATTGCACGAGATGGACAGGGCAATACCAGGGACGTGCTGGCGCAACTGTGGCAATACTGGTACGCTAACACACATACTATGGGAATGTCCCCTGCTGGCTCCTTACTGGGAAGAGGTTTTGGGCGAAGTAGACAAATGCTTTGGGATAGAACTGCCTAGATTCCCGGCCTATGTTCTGCTAGGGTTGCCGAATGGGCTGATGTATCCCCTTAGATCTAAGAGAGGTAGACAGATCGCAATTGCGCTGGGGTCAGCGGTGCAGAATATTCTCATACACTGGCGCACTACCACACTTCCCTCTGTAGTTGGTTGGCTGCACAGATTATGGCATGTCCTTGGAATGGAGAAGATGTCCTTAGTAGCCTTGGGGGATACTGATACTTTTGGGGAACTGTGGGAGCCCTTTCACAGCCTGTTATGTTCCGAGTTTCGGGAGATCACCTGCCCTAGATACCTTAGGTTGTTAAGGCTGACGCCGCCACCGGACCCGCCTACTTGATTGGGTGGGGTCGGTGCTGTGTAGCGGGGGTCCTCGGAGAGTTGCATATAGCGGAGACTGTAGATGCTGGCACGGTGCAGGGGGTGGGTTAGGGTTTGGTAGTTGGGGGTTTTGTTTGGTTGGGTACGTTCTTGGAGCGGGGTTGCTTCCCTCCCTTCACCCCCCCCCTTTTCCCCCTTTCCCTCTTCCCCTCTCCCCCCCCCCTCTCGTTGTTCGTACGTGACCACAGGTGGGGAAGCTATGCTCCCGAGTCGGATGGGGCCTCCTACGAAATTGTAATTGCATTACTGTACTTGCTGCACAATACGCATTGCTGTGCGGTTCCTGTGGTTTACTTGTTCCTTGCCCCCTTTGTGTCCTACCCCACCCTGCTTCAATAAAACACTTTAAACCTAAAAATCATATGCTACTTCTATCATTAGCTCACAGCATACAGCGTCAGCGGATTGGGGGACACTGCCACCATCCTCCTACCGCGATTCACCGCCTGCTCCTCGCTGCCTATATACCCCTCTGCGTGCAGCAGCTAGAGCGCTGACCGCTGGATGTGGGCGGAAGTCACCTGGTTCTGCCTGACCCGCCCTCCGCTCAACGGCATTGGTTGCCGAGTCGGACCGGGGCGGGCAGGACGAGTGATCGAGCCCAGGCGGAGTTAGCAGTAAGTTTACCTTGAGCGTGCAAGTTCCTGATTGTAGCGCTGATAAACAGAAACTATGCTACGAGCGATATTTAAAATACGGCGCTAAATAAAATCATTCAACAGATTCAGTTTTAAAAATCATATGCTACTTCTATCATTAGCTCACAGCATACAGCGTCAGCGGATTGGGGGACACTGCCACCGTCCTCCTACCGCGATTCGCCACCTGCTCCTCGCTGCCTATATACCCCTCTGCGTGCAGCAGCTAGAGCTCTGACCGCTGGATGTGGGCGGAAGTCACCTGGCTCTGCCTGACCCGCCCTCCGCTCAACGGCACTGGTTGCCGAGTCGGGCCGGGGCGGGCAGGACAAGTGATCGAGCCCAGGCGGAGTTAGCAGTAAGTTTACCTTGAGCGTGCAAGCCCCTGATTGTAGCGCTGATAAACAGAAACTATGCTACAGGTGATATTTAAAATACGGCGCTAAATAAAATCATTCAAAAGATTCAGTTTTAAAAATCATATGCTACTTCTATCATTAGCTCACAGCATACAGCGTCAGCGGATTGGGGGACACTGCCACCGTCCTCCTACCGCCCCTATAAATCCCATAAATCCCATAAGGCACAGCAGGAACCAATTTTACCTGACAGAAGGCTTTACAGTCTTGCATGATATACAGTCCTTCAGTACTTCAGCAAATCTTTGATTTAATACTTATGTGACCAGAAAGTTCCATCAATCTGAAACAGAATAAGTTACTTTTGACTAGCTATACAGCTTCAGAGCCATGTTCAAATTTTAGAAGAGATTGCAGAGTTTGTCTGCCTTCAGAAAAAGATGTTGGTGTCTACATTCTTCCTCCTCATGAACAACTGCTCGCTACCTTCGATATCGAATCTCTCTATACTAATATTCCGCAGGTCATGAATGTTGTGTTAAATTTGAGAGAGCGTCCGCACCAAGTACCTACTGAATTTATAACCAGTCTAGCTAAATTGTGCCTAAAGAATAATTTTTTTAGGTTTAAAGAAAATTTGTATTTACAGATCTCAGGAGTAGCCATGGGCTGTTGCTTCTCGCCCGAGATAGCAAATTTAGTCATGTCCCAATTTGAAGACAAGTGGATATATAGCGACACCAACCCATTTTTACATCATGTGGAGTTCTGGTGTCGCTATATAGACGATATCTTTTTAATTTGGAAGGGAGACCAAACTCAATTAACAGAATTTCACAATTGGCTGAACTCACGTACCTTAGAGTTCAACTTCACTGTGTCTAGCGATCAAAATAAAATCAACTTTTTAGACGTATATGTTCAACACGAGGAAGGTCATCTAGCTGTTAGTTTATATACTAAACCGACTGACAAGAATACGTTATTACATTTTTCAAGCAGCCACCCCCGGTCCTTAAAAGAAAATCTTCCCTATGGCCAGTTCCTCCGGGTTAGGAGGAACTGTAGTTCCAAAGAGAACTATTTCCTCCATGCTGAAAAGTTAAAAGCTAAACTTATAGCAAGAGGATACCCCAAAAAATTGGTGAAGGTGGCCTTAAAAAGGGCGTGGTATACCCCACGTGAAACTTTGTTGGTACCCAAAATAAAGGATGAAATTAATATCCCCCTTACTTGTGTATTAACATACGATCCTAGAGCGAACAAGGTAAAAAAGTTGATTCTAAATAACTGGAAACTGATTGAAAAGCTGGATATCCCGAAACCGCTTTTTGCTTTTAAAAAAGGAAAAAATATTCGAAATCAATTGGTTAAATCCATCACCAATAAATTGTCTCCTTCTAGAGATACCCGTGACCTGTTGAAACTGCCCCCAGTGATTGGACACTATAGATGCCATAATTGTCTGGCATGTGGCTCTACTAAAGACTCCAAGTTAATTGAGATCAATGGTAAAATCCATCATCAAAGATCGTTCTCTAACTGTAATACAAAGGCCACCATATACTGTATAAAATGCCCATGTGAAAAGTTTTATATAGGGCAAACAGTTCAACCTGTTAAAAAACGTATTTTACAACATATGTCCAGAATTAGATGCAATACATCTGGGGCTCCACTTGTACTGCACTATCTAAGAAATAACCACTCAGAAACAGATATGGAATGGTCAGTATTATGCACAGTTGCAAATACAAACAGATGGGAGATTGAAGATAAACTCAACCGCTTGGAGGCTAGACTAATTGAAAAGTACCAAACAGCTAGATCTGGTCTCAATGACAGAGATGAGCTTTGGGCATTACTAGACTAGACTATGAAATATTTCTGCGAGTATTATGTTTAGGCTGGTAAATATACACATGAACACTTGCTGAATATATTTTTTGGTAGCCGGTACTGATACTTCCTATATTTGATCTAATACTCAGTTCAATCTGTTAATCGATGTTTAGATTGTAAGAGGAGTTGGCATCACACTGGGCTATAGGGTAATATTCTTGTATTTATTCACTTTTCTTTATTAATTTCACTTTTTATTTTGTATTGTTTATTTAATATTTTTTGTTGTTGTAGCTGCGATTGAGTCTTGAACTTGGTGAAATTACATCTATGTCGAAGAAGACTCCAGGGTAGTCTTTCTTCTTACTTTACACTCGATCCCGATGTACCCATCGCGAGAGCTGAATGTGTTATGCTCTATAGTCCGTCGTCACTTTCTAGCTTTAGATGAACGCGGGCGGCGTTTAAAACAAGATCTCACTGCTGATTCCTTCTCTGTGGAGTGTGATGTAGCGAAGGGACCCTCTGCTTCAAGGACCTGATGAATTTTAATGCAGGTAGGGGAATACTGTGTACGTTATCTCCGATACCTTGAGAGTGACCTTTACAGAGGAATGGACAATAGATGGAGTTTTAGAGTTGTTTATATGTTTTTCTGTTATAGGATTGACCGAATAATTGGATATGGCTACCGTTCCCTGGATCTGGGACACTCGTATTTAGAAGGTAAGCTTTATTGCTTACGAGAGTCCCATCACATATGAAGTACCTGTGTCTTAAGGATTTAGTACATGTCGGTCCTTTTGCCTTTTTCTTTTCCTTTAGCTGCACTGATTTAAGCTGCATGGTTGAGAATTCCTGACCACCATGTATGGATACATTTGGTATGTAAGTTTTTGGCCATTCCGTTTGGAATGCAGTTGTGGTATTTAGGGATGCACGTGTATATATATATATATATAAGTCACGGGTGTTTTCTTAGGACTCTAGTTTAGAGGTACTTGTATCCAATTTGGTTTAGTTTTCCTGATTTTAGCACATTTTGGAAGGTTTTTTGTACATAATCTAAATGATGTTGATGCCAATGACCTCAAGATTAGTTATTTGATGATTTCAACTGTATTGTGTGCACGATAAACTTAGTATGTTATCCCCAAGTACATTATATGTATAAAAATTTAGTTATTTGTTTGTTTTAGGTATGACACTGTTGTTTGCCCTTGTAGTCCTGATGAGGCCTGATTTAATAAGAGGCTGAAACGCGTCGACACAGCTTTTTGAAGACACCAATACAAACTGAAAATATGTTTTGATCAGGATAAAAATTTTGATAAGGAGTGCTAGAGAAAAGGAGGTTAAAACATGGTTAACCTTATACATTCCTTTTTAGGTTTGTTGTGGTGATCAGAACATAAGGAAAGTTTTTGATTAATTGTGGACAAACTTCCTTTGTTGAAATAAGTTGGGCAAAAGAACCTCTAGTTGGGTTCTAAGTAAATTGTGTTTAATATAAATGTACTATATTTGTTTGTTTGTATAGATATGTAAAAACTGTGTATATATATATGTGAACTTTGAGATATTAACTTTTATGGAGACATATGGTTTACATTAAAAGAATTGGTTAAACCATATATGTGAACCTTATTTGTGGTGGCTGTTCTACAGGAGAAACTCTATTGTTCAAAATTTTCTTTAATTTAGTTAAGGTGGAAATGATCATACCCAAAAATGGACAATTTAAGGTATCCATTTTTTTGATAACTAGTTAGGAGTCTAACTACTCCGTAGGCTTTGCCTTCTTTATTCCTGGTGTCTACATTCTTAGCACTACTGACCATGGATTCTTCACTTGCTGAGATGTTACTCCATTGTAGGTGTGAAGGATCTCCAAGTACCACCCTCGATAAGAGAATTTCTCTATATACATGTCATTTTTGACAAATTCGGCATTCAGTCCAAGTATGCATCGGTACATGGGGTTAGCACTTTGTTTTGTGATAATCGACCTGCACAGGTCCCATATTATTTGTGTGAGAAGTTTTGAATAAAATTGATATTTCACATGTTAGTAGCTTTGAAACTGTGAGCTATTAGACCATGTATGATTCAGGAATGTACCTGTGCCATTTGGCTCAATTCATTCTCAGTTATGGTGCCTTCTATTTAAATTCTTTGGCAGACTTGCTTTTGCTAGTGTCTACAACTTTTCTGAAGTTGATGTCGGCACAGGGCTCTCTGGCTGGATAGTTTGTGGTTGGGGTGACTGTGATCTTCTCATCTATTAATTAGAGATTACCAAGTACTCATCAGTCAGCAGTGTATTTATAAAATGACTGTCACATTTAGCCACATCACTCACCATGGCAACATATTGACAGTGTTGTTTTTGCATTTTAATGACCAACTCACGGGTATTTGCTCCCACATGGGCTATTCCCAAGTGTATGAATACCGTTAAAGAGTTATAGAGGGCTCCCAGGGTCCTACACATTAAATATTTAACAGATAGGTTTCGTATTTGGATGACACCATGCTATAAAACACCACACAAATTTGTGTTGAAGGATGTGGCTCACATTCTATTACCATTGGGTCTGTGTCATCTGAGTAACCGGGGATATGAGTGGCATTATAACGCATGTCCTGCTGCCCACAGGCAACTGAAGGCAGCCTTAAAATGCTCCCCTGAGAAATAGAGTAGTATGCACGCTTGTGAGATGTACAAGGCCATTTTGAAGGCCAGAAAAAAAGAAAATTAGAAGATCAGCATGGGAGGATCTAGAATCAGCAGCGAGCACAAAAAATAGAAGTCTTTTTGGGAAATTGTAAATTGGCCATTCTTTACAGAAATCTCTGTCCTGAAAGTTGAATGCTTAATTCCAGCAGGCATTTGGGCATCTAATGTCTCCCAGGTGGTTGCATCTGATTTTCACATGCTATAGGAAGACAGGAGAGACCAAATAGCTGACTTTGATGCTACCTTGGAGTTAAGTAATTCTATGTGCATTAATGAGTTTGTAAGAGCCATCAAAAAACGCCAATGTGGAAAGGCCCCAGGTCCTGATGGCATTACTGTGGACATCTTCAAAGAGAATATTGAATTGTGGACACTTTTACTAACAAGGGTTATTCAGGCAGCGATTGCGGGCCTATTAGTTTCTACTTGGCAAGAGGCAACTATTGTTCCTACCTTTAAGTCGGGCGTTAGGAACCAGCCAATTTTTATTGTCCAACTTAATTGCTGGATTCTACCATAAAAATACTTGGGCCAGGTTCTCCTCTCAAGAGCAGAGGAATGGGCAGGGATTATTAATATTCTGTCAGAGGTCCAATTTGATTTTAGATCAGGCATTGACACTGTGGACAATGTTCACATTTGTCCCTTCTAATTGGAAAGTATGTCCAAGTAAAGAACAGCACCCTACACTTAGCGTTTATGGACCTCTCAAGGGCATTTGACACTATAAATCGCTTAAAATTATCATCCACACTGGAAATTTTAGAGGTAGAAAAAGCACTTGTCACTTTATGGAGACATTTGTATTGGCATACCACAGTAAGGATTCAATACGGCCTGAAGAGATAGTATACCCCACTGATAAGTTATAACCAGGGTGTCTGACAGGGTTGTAGTTTAGCCTTTTCATTGTTTGTAATCTAAATTCATGTGCTGGATAGATATTTATTGCAAAATGGGAACGATGTTTAAAAACTGGGTAAACGGTATGTCCCAACTATATGTGAACGAAAGAGTTCGCATAGCGAGTGCTGAAAATGGTTTGCAAACACTGATGGATGGGTTCTCTGGTTTTGTGAGCAAGCTTGATTTGAAGGTAAATCACAATGTTCATTATGATTAGCGGTCCCAAATGCACTAAAACTAGAGTGAGTTCAGTTGAAGGTGTACCTGTTGCTAAAGTGAGACATTTTAAACTACCTAGGGATCTCCTTTGATTCAGATCAGACTTGGGGCTCCCTACTGACTCTTAGATCACAGCAATTGTGCAGAGCAGCAGAAGTGCTCTCATGTTTTGCTTCAAAGTTGGTCCATAAGCTAATCAGAAAGATGTGGCTCAGTTTTAAGTCTACACGTTTGGCTCCTTTTTTGCTTTGGCTTAAGATTTTAAGATTTGGCGATCCCCGGAGACAGGTTTTACAAAGTTAATTATAAAAGATTGCCTGGTTTTGGCTAATATGGCCAACATTCCTTGGTTGGCTTATGTTAGAGATGTTTTTGCAGGTCTTCGTATTGCAAAGCTTTTTGCTAATCCTGATCAGCTGAAGGGATCCCCAAAACCGGAATCGGGTCTATAATTTTTAATGAATGTAACCTTTATCTTATGTTTTGTTACTGTTTTTATAAAGTAAAAGTTCACCAGATCGGTTTCTTGGTGCGGGTAACCGAAGCAAACACACTGCTCACTGCAATTAATATTAGGACTTTCTGAACTGCCAGGTCTTCAAGAGTTGCCTAAATCTAATATAGTTGGGGTGGATCTCATCCCAAGAGGGAGGGAGTTCCAGATGCGTGGGACAAGTACCGAAAATATGTAGCCCCGCAGTCTCTTCTTTTTGAATGTGGGGATTGTAAGGAGATTCATGTGGGTGGACCTTCAACTGCGGTAGGGAGATCATTTATTTTTTGAGAACCAGAATTACAAGTTAGGTACCCATTGTGCCCAAAGAGTGGTGTTGTACTCCTGATTCTCTACAGAAAGAGCATGGCCCAAATCGGGGCCGAAGTGGCAAAATGACGATTTATGTGACCTGAAATCGGTGAATTTATCTGCAATGTTTCCTTAATTCACCATTTTGAGGTGTCAAGCTCAGAACCAGGAGTACATTTTGAGCCTGTTAAGTACCATTCCCTCCAGTGAAGGTAACTAGGTTGTGGGAAGATTGCAGTCCTGAATGTGGGTTATTTGGAATCACTGACTCTGCGTTAGCAGAATGCAAACTGATTCTTTAGAAATGTGGAGTACAAGAGAGGATTTGTGCATATAGGCAACAATTATTGGAATGAAAGGGGCATACTGTTTAGACTGAAAATGAACCCATTCACACAATTCTAAAGAGTGTGTGTGTGAGGGCAGAGAAGAGCTTGCTAAAGAAAATCAGCAGTAATGAGAATGAGAGGGGGCATTACAGTTAACACTATATATTAGCGTATTATGTCTTATTGAAAGATATTCCAAAAGTCTAGTTTATTGTTTTCCTGGCCCTGTCAGGGAAAACTTAACCTAGAGAATCCTGAGGCAGGGGGCCAGGTTCAATTCCCTAAAGATCTGATGTAAACCGCAATTGCATTATTCAGACAGAAATGATTCACAGTTGTTTTTTCACTAGGTGTGAAAAAGAATTTCCAAGTTTCATTCTGATTGGTGGAAATCACATGCGCAGATCTGACACCAACAGGGAGTGTTGAGGACACCATGACTGAGAAGCCTGATTGGTTTGATCTGCCTGCTTAAGACTTGAGACGTGGACCCTTTGCTCACTTTGCCACTGACCCCAAGCTGTAGCTGGCTGTTAAGCCCCTCTCTGGGTGAAGCAGGTCTTAGGTTGCTGGTGTTCAGTTTGGTGAGAGCCTGGCCTTGCAGTTCCATCTGGACTGCTCTCACGAGGAGCAGTGTGAGGGTTGAGATGCATAAAGCTGCTCTCAAACTAAAGTAGCATGGTGAACAAAAGAACAATAGGTTGGTATGCTGCTCTAAGCAAATGCCAGTAGTTAGAAAAATTGCAAGCATTTCTCCCTTCACCTTTTTTGTGCTTGGTTTACCACCCTAAGTGGCAAGGCTATGCCCAGACGTGGGTCCAGTGTTCACTGTGCCACTAGAAACAAGCTATACCTGGCTGATGAGCCCTTCTCAGGGAGAAACTGGTTCTAGTTTGATCTTTTTCTGGTTTGCTGAGGACCTGGCCTGGAAGTTCAGGCTGGGCTGTTCCCACGAGGAGCAAGGTCAAGGCTGATGCATATGGTTGGGTCCGAACTGAGGTGGCATGGTGAGCAAAAGCACAATGGGTTGGGATGCTACCCAGAGCTATTGCTAGTGGTTAAAACAATAGAAACCATTCCTCTCATCACCTTTTGTGTGTTTAAGGTGCTGACCTTCCCAGGGTACTGTTGCTGTGTTGTGGGCCCTTTGGAAAACAGTTTTTCCTTCCAGAATATTTAGGTGAGAAAGTAAAGCTGAGATTGGATGGTAAGTATCCCAGTTCCATGGCTAAAATGTATCCACTGGACAAGGTGCAGTGGCAATAGGCAGTAACTAAGAAGTATGTGTGGCAGATACTGATATTTTTCACTGGAGTTTCAAAGATTAAGACTGTTTTATTCTGTTTGGGTACCGAAGTGAGCATTAAGGCTTACTGCAGGAGGTGCCAACTGGATTTGAACTCAAATAGAACATGAATAGTAATCACACTCAAAAAGCTCAATCTGTGGTTAACTTATATATTTCAAGTTGCCCTGAAATGGAGGAGGGGGATTTAGGATGACACAGCATAAAGTGAATTATTGTCCCCCGCTACCCAACAAACATCTTCTGCTACACCATGCACTGAGTGTCTCCACACGTGCAATGTGTCTTCATAAGCACAAAGTGTCCTGCAAAGTTAGGATGGACGGTTGGCCACTCTAGGTATATGTGATGAAATAGAAACCTTCTAAGGGGTCACTGATACACCTGGTCCTTTAAACCAACAAAGAAGAAATTGGCACGGAAGTTGTAATATAAAAACAATGCATTTATTAACCTCACATGAGGGAGACTGCGTCATACGGTACCCTCAGGCCACTGTAGGAGACAGATTAAGGAGTACAGAGAACAGTGGCCTTATATATGCATAGGTTACATAGTCAGCGTAAAACCAAGGGGAGGTCCTGACACATACCAACATGCTTATTGACTAATATGGGTATACAAAATGTGCTTGCTCAACAAAGTAGGAGGAGAGATATTTCTCCTTACATCAGCAAGAATAGCCTGACATTTCTATACTAGGAGCAGGTGCATTCTTCCAGCTAGGCCTTTTTGAGCATGTGCACGGCTCTGGAAGAGGGAGAAAGCACATGGTGAGCACATGGCTAACTAAAATGGCTGCCAAGAATAAAATGGTTTCAGCTCATGCTAACAGCGACTCCTGCAATCTTTAACACATGGTCCTTTTAGCATGAGCTAAAGACATTCCTATGATCTAGTAGGAACATAGAAAATATTTTCCACATTTATTCTCATAAATTCATTAATATCCTAATCCTTTGCTAGGTGGGCATTTTTCATTCTAAACGTTTCATTATATAAGGTATAAGCAGGTGTACAAAGGGAACAGAGAATTGGGTCATAATTAACATACAGATAGCAGGAGAGAATAATGACTATTATTACAAACAGAACCATCCATATTTTTCCAACGCCAAGCAAAAAGCAAATCCTAGAACCATCTAGTCCAAATCTATGTAAAAAAAAAATTTCAATAGACTTTTCCAGTGTTTCTTTTATAAGGGCTAGAGTATCAATTAATATAGTCAAAAACAATCCTGGCTCTAGGGGACCAGGAGGACCACACAGGGTCATAGGAATTAGGACGAGGAGCTGCAAAGGGCTGCTCCGCCTCAAAAATGGGAGGACTAAAGGGGTATATTACTAACAAAAATAAGCCCTTGGGAAATTGAAGCCGCTGCACAACCACCCAGAAGGGAGTCTTCTCCCTGTGTCCGTTTGAGCCTCACAGGCAGGTTCTTGTTGTTCCCACAGTGGAGCTGCACAACTCGCAACTCAGGAAGCACAGCCCAGTTTGAGAAGAAAAACTCTTTCAAAGATCCTGTTTAGTGTTTCAGGCAGTGCACCAGTTTTCTTCACTTTGATCTAGCAGGCACCAAGGGCACAGCACCTGTACCCTGAACTCAAGTCCTTCCCTAACTCCTGTATTGCTCTGCTGGCGCACTGCTCTTTTGTTGGGGTCAAAGATTGAATCCAGTATGCCCAGGCACTCTTGATTAATAAACAAAGGTGCAAACTTTTCATTCACTTCGGGACCAGGATTCAGGGGGCTGATGCTGGGATCTCTGAAGCAACCCTCATTTCAAAAGGGGTAACCTCAAGCAAAACCCTCCTTGCCGTTCTGGTCGGTATGTGACTCTCCCAGCTGGGCTTAAAAAACTTGATCCACAACTTCTCCTTTCTGATTTGTGACCCCGTGTTTTGCCCAAGACAGCGGCAGGGGTACACAGTTCACATCTCAGTGCTTCCGCCTTCTCTGAGGTCCTAGTTGCCAGCAACGCCTGGGCTGGTTACCTTCACCTTGGCTTCAAGCTGGACTGGTGCTGACTCCCAGGCTGGATCTGATGTCCGGGCCCCTCTGGCAATGGTTGTAAGGCAGCAAATATCTATTGGTGGACAGAACAAAAGTCTTTAGACAAGGCATACAAATAATCAAATAATCTATCAACAGAGAGGATAGTCTCAGAATACTTCCTTTTTTAATTTTTTTTTTATTTGAGTTTTCTCATTTTATGCGAGAAGAACAGAACACAAATAGCAACAGAAAAAAAGCATGTCATCACAAAAAGACAGAGGTCATATCTACGCATAAAAATTGCATTGTGGAGTAACATTATTCAAATTCAGGTGAAGGAAAAGAACAATTTATCATGTATCCCAAAAATAATATAAGAGCAAACTAAGTAAAGCGACCAGGAAGAGCCATATAATTAATCCAGCTCCCCTTGAATCCAGTGCTTTACCGGTGCCCAGATCTTCATACCTAAGGCTCTTTTTATCTGGCCCATCGGTCTATATATGGCAGATTCTATATTGTATGTAGCTAAAAGGCGGGCTCTCCATGTGTCAAAGGCCGCGGGAACTGGATTAATCCAATCTTGCGTAATGCATGCCCGTATCAATGGCATACAGATAAATAGTAGATTTATTTTCTCTTCTGCTAAGGTGCCGGAGGTTACCCCTTTTAAAACAAATTCCCCTGTCAGTATAACTGTCGGGCCAAACAGTACTGCCAAAAACTTCTGAATTGCAGAAAAAAATAGAGTTAATTGAGGACAAAGAAAAAACATATGTAGTGCATCAGCTGCAAAAGTCCCACATCTACTGCACGATGTGCCCGCAGACGTCCCCCATTTGGAAATTTTTGAAGGCATATAATATAAATCAAATATGGCCATATAATGCTTTGAGCGTGATCTGCCAGTGATCAAAATGCTGTTCACCAGAGCAATTGATTCCTCTAGATGAATAACATCCCTAACCAACTTTTCAGCCCATTTCTTTTCATGAGCCTCTATGTCATCTGGACAAGAAGAAATAAGCTAATTATAATAATGCCCAATCGATTTTTTACTAAACATACTATCAATAGGAGGAATTCTCCGTAAACCAGAGCGCAACTGTACACCTAAGGTATTGAAAAAACTGTGGATCTGTAGATACTTAAAATAATCATTAGTTGTTAAATTGTATTTACCTTGAAGATCCACAAAAGAAACCAGCTGCTCATTCTGCCACAGATCACCCATGTAATGAATTCCATAATTACGCCATCTGTTCATAACGTGATCTTGAAAAATCGGGTGAAGAGTGCCTGATGCTGAGAGAGGTGTATACAACGAAATTCTCTGAATACCTAGTTGACGCTTTATTATTCTCCATACCCGTACACTGCTTTCAAGGTCTTAAACTTAGTTTCTTTGAAGTAACTAGGCTCTATGGTTTTAATCAAGCATCCACGGCACTCTTCTCCCAATGCAAATTCATATATTGATGGTGAATGGCTCACTGGGATCCGTGCCTTTTCCCTAATTATCAGGGACTAATAAACTGTAATACAGATGGCAGATAATAATACAAAAAATGGGGAATACCCCAGCCTCCCCTAGGCTTTGAGAGTATCATCTTTTTATATGCCCTTCGCTGGCGTTTATATCCCCACAAGAATCTGGCGGCCATCCTTTCTAATTGTTTAAAACAACTAAGGGGAAATTCGAGAGGGATAGCTCGGAACATATATAATAACTTAGAGAGTATAATCATTTTTAGAACATTAGCCCGCCCATGTAAGGATAGGTGAAGATGATCTATACGCTCAAGCGATGAATTTGCTTTTTTCAAAACCATATTTAAATTTAACTCTGGGATAACAGATACTGGAGATGTAATTTTGATACCCAGATATGTGGCTACGGACACTGTTTTAATCTGAGCCGGTGGATTCTAACCAACAAATAATATTTGAGTTTTTAAAATATTCAGTTTGTATCCTGAGAAGGCTCCAAACTGGGTCGCTAAGTCCTCTAATATTGACAATGCCCTCTGGATGTCTGTTGTGGCCACTACAATATCATCCGCGTAAGCGAGAGCTCTATAATTCATGTGTGCCACTTGTACTGGATTAATATCCTCAGCTTGATTCAATTTATTTTTAAAAATGTCAATATAAAGAGCAAACAAAAGTGGTGAGGACGGGCATCCCGGTCGGGTACCCCGTGAAATAGGAAAGGATGCAGAATTTTGCCCTGCAAGTTTAACAGATGACATTGGGGAAACGTAAAGAGCATTTAAAGCTGATATCATGTGAGGACCAAAGCCCTTCAACATAAGCAAATCCCATATATACGGCCAAGCTACCCTGTTGAATACCTTCTCGGCATCCAACAGGGTAATACCAAGTGCCGTCTTAGTCTCCTGAGCCCAGCCCATTAAAGCAATCACACGTCGAACATGGTCCGTGGTATCCCGATTAGGGATAAAACCATGTTGCCAATGTGAAACAATTAATGAGATTATGCCTGCTAATCGGGAGAATAAGATTTTTGAGAATATCTTGCTGTCAGTGTTGATTAAAGATATAGGCCTATAGGAGGATGGCAAAAGGGGGGACTTGTCTTTTTTCAGGAAAGCCATGATAATCGATTGCCGCCAGGATTCTGGTGCAATCCCTTTCTGTGCTTCTAGAAAAGTTAGAAGCAAGTCTTTTTTTACCAAGTGACGAAATACCCTGCCTTACCAACCGCGAGAGAGAGGATAGCCGTTTCTATTTGACCCCATGTAATGTCTTTATCTAGCACTGCCGCCTGTGCTGGAGTTAGTTTAGAGATATTTTCAGTTTCACAAAAGTTTAGGATGCATTCAGGTGAATAAGTTGTTACTTCCTCCATGTACCATTTGCTTTAAATTAGAGGAAAAACCTCTAACCATTTAACCGGTTGTTCATGAACTTGTCCCATCTCATCCTGTATAGTATTAATGCTATTGTATGCTTCTTTTTGCCTTATCTTTTTAGCTAGGATGTGTCCTGTATTTTCACCTACCTCGAACGAGAAACTGCAACCTGTTCAGCTAATTTCTTAGCAAAGATCTCGTAAAGCCTAGATTTATGTATAGCAAGACTTGATTTTATGTGTCCACTATCTTGCGAGGAATAATAGCTGTTACTAGTTTGGCTTCCCATTCCTGTACTTTCATATAATAAGAAGTAAATTTATCCTGGGATATTTTTTGCCTATTTATTGAATAGGATAGAGTCTCCCCGCGTATTCTTGCTTTAAAAGCATCCCATACCATTTATGTTAATGCAGAACCTTGTTTAAACTCAAAGAATTCCGGTATCCATTTTCCCATATGCTCAATATATGATGAATCTGCCAGCAATTTACGCTCAAATGTCCATGAGCTCCCTTTGGACGAGGGATTCACATCTATTTTAATCTCTGTCACTATTGGATTACGGTCAGATATTATTTTAGGAAATATCTCATAACTAATATCCTCAGCAAGCCGGGAAGTAACAAAGAAATAGTCCAAGCGGACAAATTTCTGATAAGGGGCTGAAAAAAAAGTATAGCCCGGAGCCGCAGTACGTTTAACAAACCCAATATCACATAACCCTAATTCCTTTACTAGACCTCTTATAGCTTTATAGATCTTCTTCTTTGAACCAGCATATGTCAGATCACTCCTTATATCAAAGTACCCCTCGAGATGAATTTTGAAATCTCCGCATAGTTTTAAGGGAGCAGGCCAGCCAGCTAACTCTATGCTAAGAAAATTCAGTATTTCAGGATCATCCAGATTTGGGCCATAAATCGAGCAGATAGTGCAGAAATTACCTGCTATACAGATTTCAATTATTACCCACCTACCATATTGATCAGTTTTAGTACGTTTAGAACACCCCACTCCTCTTTTCATCAGAATTGCCACTCCCCTTGTGGTAGTGCCTTGACGAGTACACCCCAATACTTGCATACCTAAATCGTTAAGCCATCGTCTATCATTCCATGTCAAATGTGTTTCCTGTAAACAAAGTATAGCTATCCTCATTCTCTGAATTATCTGCGAGCATATCCCTCTTTTTTTCCTGTTGTTAAGCCCACAGATATTCCATGAGCATATCCTTAATTTACCCATGTTGATATTTTGACTGATTAGTAAACGGTAAAGCAAAAACAGCAGCTTTCACTCTAATAACCGCTACCGTCCTCACAGCAAAAAAATAATTTCCTAAGCAAATAATAGCAAATGCTTATCTTAAAACAAACAGTTCTGTCCTTACTTGCCCCACCACCATTCCACCCCCACCCCCCTCTAGTGCCCCCCTCTCCCCACCACAACCACCCTGAACCCCACCCAAAAAAGGCAAAGGGACTGAAAAGACCCTATAGATGATGGAAAGAGAAGCATAGTGCATCTCGCCGTTCGCTACCCATCTCCTTAATATATCACCCTACGCAGATTATCATAGAGAAAAGATGAAAAAATGAAAACTAACAATAATGCATTAGAAAATGACATCTGAGTTGAGAATATCAGTTCATGAATTATGATATGGTATCTGATTAAATAGCCGCTAATAGTTCTTTCGCTGCGCTCTCCACAGTCAAATAGTATGTTTTCTCTTTATGAATTATTTTAAGTTTTGAGGGGTTGAGAAGAAAGGCCTGAGCTCGTTCAGCTTGAAAAGATGGAATAAGTTGAAGAAACTGCCAGTGCTGTTGTACCGTAGCATGGCAATAGTATGGCCGGACAAAGAATTTGACTCCTTTCCCCTTTCGTTTTCGGTCAGGCCTAGCCAAATCATACAATGCCTCATGAGCCAGGAAGTTGTTTAAGAAGATTAGTATGGCTCTTGGCTTGATATTTGAGGCTGCCCTAGCGTTGTTTTGTTGAAAGGGGAATCTATGAGCTCTTTGCAGCTCCACATCCCACTGCCGCTGGGTTAGTTCGGGAAAAGCTTCCGTGAAGAGCTCGATAACAAATTGTCTGATGTTAGACCCCTCACTCCCTTCTGGTATGCCCAAAATTCGCAGATTATTCCGCCTGGATCTATTCTCTAGATCACCCAACTTCCAGTTGACGTCTTCCCGTAGTGTTTCCAAGGAGGAGATCTGAGATTTTTGTTGCGTCATTTCATCTTCGATTGCGGAGATCCTTCCTACTGCCTCTAGTACTCTAGTTACCATTTCGTTACAGGTTTTAACAACTTGACGCACATTATTTTGAAGCCTTTGCACTGCTCCTTGCGTGCGCAAGTTCTCAGCTTTTGTTTCTTCACGATGTTGGAGCATAACTTGGTAGAGAGTGCTTTGAGTAATTTTGGGCATCGGAGGTTGACCGCCCGCACTTGACTCACCAGAACAGATCAACACTGGAGAACCTTGACTGTTTCCTCCACCTGGATTTGAAGGAGTGGGTCTGCCATTAACCACTGGAATTTTACGGACTGTGTTCTCTTCAGCCCCCACTCCATTCTAGCGGGAGGAGATGTCTCATTCTCCCCATACTCACTATCTACTGGATTCTCTTCATCCTCTAACTGCACCGAACTAGTTAAACTGGTTACACTTAAGTCATCTCTCCATTCCCCTTCCAGACTCTCCGACTCCAGAGCATTGGACAGGTCTGACATCGAATAAAAATTGCCTGCTGAATCAATCGACTCTATATCCCTAATTACTTCAAGTGTCTCTTGATTTATAGTAGAAAAAGAGCTAGGTAGATCAGCTGGAGCTTCCAGTACAGTCGACATATTAGCAATATTAGGTGCATATTCTAATAAATCCTGCCCTGGTTCAGTCACCGGTAATAACGCAAAACCACCCGATTGGGCTGCTCCATGCGCTTTACCCATACGATTTCGACTTCCATTTCCATTACTGGTGCCAGCATTAGGAACATTAACAAAACTAGCCTGTGAGGAATTTATGCCTGCAATAGAGCATTGCCTGTCATTAATTACATTTAGATTCTTTTTTTTTTACCATACCGGGTATTTTTGGGATAGCCCCAGTCCTACAATTCCCAGCATTCAGTATTGATGTAGGTGTTGCCGCGGCTGCTAGTAGACTACTACCGGCATTAATCACCTCAGAATCAGGCACCGTGTTCAATATTACAATCATACCGGTACTTTGAAGTCCTTCAGTCTCTGCATTCTCCTCCATAGCCGCCGTTGCCGCTCGTGTCTTTGGTTTTGATCTCTTCGCCACCGTAGTAGCATTCGGGTTCTTTGGCGCCATCCCCGAACAGCATCTCCTGCCCGTCCGTCTGTTCCGCAAGGTCAATCTGCAGTCAGGCGCAGCCTCCGTCCAAGGTTTTCGAGCGGACCTGCACAGTCCACTGGCCCAGCACACAAGCCGGTCCAGGGTAACAGCTGGGGAACGCCAAACAATGTACAGCAACTGGCGATAATTACGGTGTAAGTC
Source organism: Lissotriton vulgaris (assembly GCF_964263255.1). NCBI lineage: Eukaryota > Metazoa > Chordata > Amphibia > Caudata > Salamandridae > Lissotriton > Lissotriton vulgaris. The sequence continues at coordinate 1,480,303,496 of NC_141685.1, forward strand.
CAACAGCATTTCCCAGATGGAACAACCGGCACCGTTATCCGGATTCAAGGCACAGGCATCCCTTCCAGCAAACGAACAAGGTAAGGACTACCCGGCAGGTGATGGGAAGCGAAGCATTAGCGAAGTACAGTTCAGCTGCTCACTCGGATGCGGACGCATCCGCCATCTTGCCTCAAAGTCTCAGAATACTTCCTAGTCTTGGGATACCCCATATATTAGCAAGTCACCCAAGAACCATGTCATCTATCTGAGAGTAAAAAAAACCTGGACCTATTACACTATTTAAAGAAGCTAAGGAAGTCTGTGTTCATTTACTAAATTCTGAGGAAAAGAGAAAAACACTACAGACATAATCTAAATCCTTACATTTGTGTATTCCTATATTATTCATATGAAGAACCCTCAAGAAAAAAGGACATTTTCTACACTTTCACTCATAGACCTTACATTACATGTACAGGACTGCTGACACTTCTAAAATTATTTCTCTTAATAAAAGCACCTACATGGTACTATTAGGACCATGCTCTCATCTTATAGGTGCAGCAGGAAAATCTAAAACTGATAATTTAACAGGGATTCTTATTACATAAAGAACTAAAAACTTCAACATAGTGGGTACATAAATTTATCCAGAACATGTTGTGACAAACAAACTCCTACAAAACAACATTTCCTTTTCTAAAATGTTTGCTGAGGATCACATGGGCATCTTTCCTGCGTTCTTCTTTTCACGAACTATGCAACATCAGCTCTAATAAGGACTGTCAGCTTATTTACACAGACTAGCTAATAAAAGACTAGCAATACCCTTGCAAAACTGTATGTAGCATGAGAATAACATAAACAATAATGGTGTTATCACCTAAGATTTTAGAACAAAAACTACTCACATCTTGTTCCCCTTAAAGGTCAAATAAGGGAACAGCAATCTAGACTAATCATCCTTTCATAATTTCATCAGATAGGATGGGCAGTAACATAGCATATTAATTTATTTATTTTATTAATGCTAACAATTTTTAAAACAGTATTACTGAATAGCCAATTGAATGTCTCATGGATGTTTCCCAGACAGCTTAGACAGGCTATAAGAGAGTGAGAAAAAGAGAGACAAAACATAAATTTGCCTACGAGCTAACCTCCTTCCCCCATTTCGACAGTAGGAAACCTGAAACAGGTTTACTTCTGTCGACACCATCTACCCCTATTTGTGGCAGCTGGGCACAAAAAACTTGTAGGAGGTAAATAGCATATTGAGCTAGCTTAGAAAACATTAATAACCAACCACCAATTCCTTTAGCAATTGTACTAGTTGTAACTTGAGGGCGAATGAATACAATCTAAATCCCATTGCCTCCTTATCTCAGCCCTTGCACAGTAATCTTTAAGCTAAAACTATTATTTTTATATACATGACAGAGCTATGCTATACGCAGGGCCCAAATACACCACTATCTTTCCTTCTGATCATATGAGTGCATAAAACTTGCTTTTGTCAAGAATAGTAAGCAAAACTTCTCTTTCGCTCCCTGCACTGTCATCTCGTCTTTCAAAACGTTTCAGAGGTCGAAGTGTCAAAGCAAACCTTGCCTTTAGCCCTGCTATGCTGCTAAATGCAGAACTCACCCGTTAACCCATACCAGCTATCCTATTCTTTTGCAAGGCTTTCCATGCGGCTTTTCCAATTCAAAGCAATTTATGGAGACTCACAGATGAAAAGCAGTCCTATTCTGTTCCTGTTTGCCAGTAATTTAGAGGTAGGATAATAACTTCTGATGTTTTTATACTTAGTTTCATTTGTGTGCAGTGTGGTGTGCTTTTCTAGCAGTATAGAGGTCAGCTGTTCAATCTATACTTACATGTGTGCATTTACTGAAGCCTAAGATCAGTTTGAAAAATGCTCTGAGTGGCAAAACTGTTTTTAAACAGTAAATTTTGTCGAAATTCTACTTTGGTGCTAGGAGCACTAAAAAATGAATAACCTACAATGTTTTGGCATATTAGTCATCCCCAGAGTGTCCCCTAGATATCCCAGGAATGGGGGATCACAAATATATAAGGTACACCCTTATAAAAATGAGTTTTGTACGCCTGGGTAAAGTGACATTTCACATTTTCGTTCCACCCCCCCCCCCATTGTGATAAAGCGTCGCTTAAATTCAACTTTGATGCTAAGAGTCATATATTATTCACAGTAGTAGTATTAGATATTATAAGGATAAAAAACGATTTTAATGCAATTTATTTTTAACAAACAATTATTTCCATATAGTGAAAATTCCCCTTTTTTTAAATAATGATCACCAACCCTTTTGATGGTTCCACCTATGAAAAGCAAGCCTCATTCCTATCACCTTTGAATGTATTCATTTATAACCCTAAGCACAGAAGCCTTACTTGAAATATGAAAAGTCTGCGCCACTTTTTAAAGGACAGTTATTTTTTTAACATCAGAACCACAGATCTGCTTATGTAAAAAAGCATTAAGAAAGGAAATCCCTACTTTCAATCTTTTCTCTGTCATCCAAAAAAATGAAACTGTCTTTTATAACTTTTAAAATCAGCAGTCTGTAATGCAGGCCTTTATACCGTGTTTACACTAACTTAAAATCTAGTTGACTTAGCAGTTTCCTTGTGCCTTGGGACCAAGAATAGCTATGTATTATTGGCGCAGCTGTTGCTCTGACCAGCAGGCGTCGAATTCTACACCTTTCTCAGGAGAAAAAACCCCTTTTTCTGTATTTGTAATGTCCTGACAAAGTTTAATCTCCGTTAGATATGTCAGACAGCTAGCTTCTTCTCAGTGAGACAGCTTAAACACAGCTGTTTGAAAGCTTTTTTCTAGTGTTGAAATGTAAGCACGTCACAGTCGATTTAAAAGTCAGGCATTTCAAGGCAGCCAAAATCTATAGTTTTGTTAATGTTGTGTTTATTTCAGCAACAACCAATTCACTCAGATGATGTGAATGCCTTTTAATATCTGATACAATGTATCTAAGGAAAATGCTGTAACATTTTGTATCTTAGTCCTAGTTATTGCAAAGTACACAATTTGGTTTTTTCCCCTTCCTATGAGACCTATTTTATTCCTCTTGAATGTGAATTCTAATTTTATCTGTAGCATTGTGGCAATTTGCACACATGTATAGTTTCTTACTTTGTCAATTTAATAGTAGCATGCAGCTGTTTAGCATATGTAATATAATTAATTTCTGGATTTTTTATTTAATATGTAATTCATTAAATGACATTTTGCATAACAGAATGATGACAAAAAAACACACACAATGAGATCATTCCAGACATTTTCAGTAGGGGAGTCGTACACTCAGAACACACAATACAGCGCGCTTAAGGCTAGCCATTCTTACACAAAGAGCGCAATCGCTACTTACTCACACAAGTGCCACCGGTGTCAAACCACAAAGCACATAGACATTTAAACACATAATTAACCCACAAATCAACACTTATTACAGAAACAAAAGACAGCCCACAGACTGTACTGAAACCAAACCATTTGTAAATATTAGTTGTAAGTCATATTAACAAGAAAAGCTCTCAAAAGTAGCCCAAAAGACTGCACAAAAAAACAGCCCAAAGACTTTTCCATGTTAAAGAAGCTAAAATACACCAAATTCGCTAGTTGTGGCTGGCAGAACACCCAAAAAAAACGTTCTGCATATCACCACTTTTGAAAGTTAAAGTTCACAGATCAGGATCCTTTTTTATGTACATATTTAATTCCATGGGGTACTTAGTCATCAAGGAAGAAATAAGTTTTTATACCTAAACCTATTCAGGTATCCCCTCTAGGGGAGCCCGCTGATTCCGTTCTAGTTCCATATTGGTACCGCCAAGAAAGCAACACATTCTGCTATGTGTGCTAAGAAAAGGCATGCCAAGAATATTGTAGCATATACAATATTATTCGTAAAGTTGCACTTAACTCAATGTGTGCCGTTCAAGTTTTAAAAAAGTTAGAGAAAAATCTCCTCATTACCTGTCTATATTAATTGCAAGTCATATATATCCAAGCAAGTTCCAAGATTTTTGGCCAAAACAAGCAAGAAAATGTAGACGACCTTACCAAGCACAAATCTCCAGCCTCTCACTGCCAAGTTCTCAGTGACCTAACGGTCGTTTTTAGAATATTCACGCCTAAAGGTTTCTCAGTCGGGAGCGGCAAACACTTGGAGGATAAATTCAGGGAGACCAGAAATATACTGGGCTACAGAGGCAGACAATCTCCGTGCGCAGGATACCTCCTTAGTAGATTCCTGTCCTGTCCTCCTCAGTAGATTCCCATCTCCCACCAAGACCACTTCCTTGGATAGCTGCTTCTCCGATGAGGTCCACGTTTCGGGTGCCATGTGAAGAAATGGAAACCTTCTAAGGGGTTCACTAATACACCTGGGCCTTTAAACCAACAAAGAAGAAATTGGCACGGAAGCTGTAATATAAAAACAATGCATTTATGAATCTCACATGAGGAAGTCTACGTCATACGGTACCTCAGGCCACTGTAGGAGCCAGTCTAAGGAGTACAGAGAACAAGGGCCTTATATATGCATAAGTTACATAGTCAGCATAAAACCAAGGGGAGGTCCTGGCACATACAAGCATGCGTATTGACTAATATGGGTATACAAAATGTGCTCACTCAACAAAGTGGGAAGAGAGACATTTCTCCTTACATCAGCAAGAATAGCCTGACAGGTTTATACTAGGAGCAGGTGCATTCTTCCAGTTAGGCCTTTCTGAACATGTGCAAGGCTCTGGAAGAGGGAGAAAGCACATGGCGAGCATATGGCTAACTAAAATGGCTGCCAAGAATAAAATGGCTTCAGCTCATGCTAACAGCGATTCCTGCAATCTTTAACATATGCAAATACAAACGGTCTGATGTGATTGTACTGTGCCTGTCGTACGCAATTTTGTAGCATTTTGATTCCACATGCTACTAGTTATTTTTTATTGTAAATGCAAATTCTGCAGTGTTGCAAATTTTGAGATCTGGTATGCAGAGAAAAAATTGCATTGAGTTTACATCTTTTCAGTTCAAGAATTTTCAACTAAATGTTGCATCACTGTTAGATATTTGGGTTTCTGATTGGCCGACGTTGCCCTGTCCAAGCAGGAACCACAATCCTAGTCAGGGTAAGTCAGATACACACCCTAAATTAACCTGTGCTCACCCTCCAGCAGCTTTGCACAGAGCAGTCAGGCTTAATTTAAGAGGCAATGTGTAAATTATTTGTGCAACACACAAAAATAATCCACACCAGGTTAGAACAATAGAGCTTAATTTAAAGAAGAAAACAAGACCAAAACGATACACATCCAGTAATTAGAACCACATTCATGAATTTTTAAAGAATATCCTGAATTATAGTGCTTAGGGTCATAAAGCGCCAACCGGTGCTACCTGGTCACACAGGATCGGGTCAAATCTGAAAAGTCAAGCCAAGCATAATGGAGCGCGGGTTGGATACAGGAACCATGCAGACATCGCTGGAACAGTACCTTCATGGACGAAGCCCCAACGTTGAGGAACAGCTACGAGGAGCAGTGAGAGGTGAAGCATCAGTTTCGAATCTCGCAGTTGGGGGATGCGTCAGCATCAAACCCCATTGGCAATGAAGGCAAAGTATTGCTGTTGTGACGCACTGTCGGCACTGTGGTTTCCTTGAAGCAGCAATGTGTCAAGTCAGAGAGAATGCGCCGGTTCCAACCGGCACAAAGTCAGCACTGCATAGATTTTACAGAAACAGGCAGAAAAAAACAACTCCAAGGGCCCAGGACTGGATTGGCACCACTTGGCAGGGCAGAACCTACAGTTGGCAGAGTCCAGAGGTTGTAACAGATTTAAATGAAGTCGTTGATGTCCCAAAGACTTCAGAACAGAAATTAAGCCAGCAAGCCCTTGGACTCATTTGGTTCTAGAGATGTAGAGATTCAGGTCCAGTCTTTTTCACTTCAAGCAAGGAGTGCAGCAGGCAGCAAGGCAGGCACAGCAGAGCACACGTGCTGCAAAGTCCTTTCAGGTGCCCTGCAGTCCTTCTTGGCAGAGTGTCCTCCAGTCCAGAAGTGTACTGAGTTGGTGGTGTCAGGGGTCCAGTACTTAAAGCCAGTTGTGCCTTTGAAGTGGGGAGGCTTCAAAGAGAGGCCTTTGAAGTGCAGGTCCCTGCCCATCCTGTCTTGGCCTCAGGCTCACTACAGGGGTGTATGCAGCTCTTTGTGTGTGGACAGGCACAGTCCTATTCAAGTGCAAGTGGCAGTTCCTCCCTACCATCCAGCCCAGGAATACACAGCAGCCTGGTGATGGGCCATCAGGAAATTAATGTCCCATCAGGCACACCTCAGCTCCCTTTGTGTGTGACTTTCTAGAGGGAATATACAAAGTCCAGCTGTCACTCACCCTAGACGTGTATTCAGAGACAGGCACAGTGACAGAATGGTTAAAGTAAGAAAATGCCAACTTTCTATAAGAGTGGCATTTTCATACTTACTCTTTAAAATCCGACTTCATCATAAGTTGTGATTTTAAATTGTGAGTCCAAAGAAACAAACCTCAAAATATCTATCTTGTCCCAGTTGGAAATTACACTTATAAGATATAATGAGGTAATCCCAAAGTTAACCAATTGGAAAGGTGGGCCTTGTAGTAGTGAAAAATAAATTTACTAATTTTTCGCTACCAGGACATATACAACTTAAAAGTACATGTCCAACTTTTTAAATACACTGCACCCAGTCCTTTGGGTTGTCTAGGACCATATCCTAGGGGTGACTTATGTGTATTATAAAGGAAGGTTTTGGCCTGGCAACTGGATTAGCTTGCCAGGTTGACATGGCAGTTTAAACTGCTCACACAGGCTAGGCAATGGCAGGTCTGAGACATATTTAAAGGGCTAGTGGGGGGTCGTGGCCAAGATGGCGGGCTGGGAGGACGCTTACCAGGCCAGATCGGGCACTGCTCCTGAATTCATCTGTTCTGCTATTAAGCCCTACTGCCCCGGTAGAGAACTTCGCTCCGCTCATTCGGCCCTCCTCACCATTCCTCGCTTTAAAAAACAGAGAGCGGGTGGAGCGAGATTCACTGTCTTGGCTCCAACTTTTTGGAACTCCCTCCCGGCTTCCCTGCGCACCTCACCTTCTTACCTCCTGTTTCGGAAGAATCTTAAAACCTTCCTCTTTACGCAAGCCTACCGGACTTAAATCCCTCTAGTTGCTGCCGTCCATTGTTCACCACTAGCGCCATGAAACCGCTGGGTAAACAAGCGCTATACAAGTGTTTTTAAATTCAAATTCTTGCCGTGAGCTCCCGAGTCCCCGGTGACCCTGCTCCGCCTTGTACCGCCGATCTCCCCCGGATCGAGTGGATTGAACGCCCAGAGAAGTCGACGGTGCAGTGGAGCAGCCCAAAGCCTCCGGTGACCTTGCTGAAGCGGCGGCGCTACGCCGGAGCCGTCCCGAAGTCGAGGGCCGGCCGCAGTGACAACGAGGCTCCGAAGAGCCACCAGCCACGAACCGAGGGCAGTCCGGCGGGGAGTTTCGGAGACACAGCGTGACTCGGCAGCCCACAGTCGCTCCTATTGCAGGCCTCCGGCGAGGTCCAGACGCAGAAGCATCCAGCGGAACGGAGGCGAGCCACCCGGGGGCGGAGCCGGCAGGCGGCAGCTACGCCAGACCGGGGATCAGGTAGGCCGTGAGGCCTGAGTCGTTGAGGTTGCCCCGGACCCCCCGCCCTGAGCTCCAGAGGGACTGACCCTCGCCCGACCCCACGTTGTGGGTGGACTTCCATACTGGGCCTGTGGCGTGAAGTAGGCGAGCGAACCCGAGGCCCGAGTCGAAGGTGGGCCCCTGCCTTCTCACACCCCCCCACTTGGAATTGGGCCCTGGAAGACGCAGACCACCCCTGGGCACGGCTGAGACCGGGACGGTGATTGCGGTGACGAGCAGTGACCACAAGGGGGACCAGCTTTTGGCGCCTTTCGCCGTAGCACGAAGGGGTGCAGTCCCGATCCCGACAGAAGTGAAGTAACATCGGCCCGGGGTGGAGGTTGGTGCCCTAACTCTGTAGTGACTGGCCCTCGTAGAAGACGCGGATTACCCCATTGTCGCTGCGACGGACCACTTATTCCGGCCCCGTGACGCAGTTGGAGGGACCTGAAATTGGAGGCGACCAGCCGGGCCCTTACTTGAATCGCCGCCCTCGAGGCCCAGAGAAACCGCCAGTAGGCCTTGCACGGAGGAGCGCCAATCCCGGGAAGACTGCTGTGTGGGTCTAGACCCCTACACTATCATACCGTGCAGAACTTTGTAAGTGCCCCCCCTCTTGCAACGCGTCCCCACCTCCACGATGTCGAACGCCAGAGGGGGAGGAAAGGGAGACCGGACCTTGACAGAAATGCTGAGATGGGGCACCCGAGACAGGACAGGAGTCAGCCAGCCCCGAGCCCCCGACCAGCTCTCGAGGTGCGGAGGGAGGGGAGCCTCCGGTAACCAGATCTTTCCTGGAATCACTGTTCAGCTCTCTAAGGGAGGACTTCCAGACACTGAAGCAGGAGGTGGCCGGGGAGGTCCGGGAAGTCCGGAGAGAGGTTGACTCCCTGCGGGAAAGAGTGAACACTGTAGAGGAAGCTGGTCGCTCCAGAGATGAGGAGATCACACACCTGCAGCAGGAGGTCCTGAGGCTCAGGGATCAGCAGATCGACCTCCAGGCCCACGCCGAAGACCTTGAAAACAGGTCTAGGCGCAATAACATCCGGGTCCGTGGCGTTCCATCTAGAGAAGAGGGAGAGGATGTAGCCGCTTACCTGAGGGACCTATTTCGCGAAATACTGGGCGAAGCTGAAGATTTCCCTGTCCGAATTGACAGAGCACATGGGGTGGGCGCACCACGGTGGACCTCGGCGCCACCCACCGGACATTCTGGCCTTTCTGCCGGACTTTCCTCTGAAGGAACGGATTATCCGGGAAGCCCGGCGACAACACCCCCTACGTTTCCGAGGCAATCAAGTGGCCCTGTATCAAGACTTGTCCACAATAACGCTACAAAAACGCAAGGCCTTCAAAATAGCTATGGACTTTTTAAGAGAACATGAAACGCAGTACTCCTGGGGCCATCCCTTTCGGCTCATCTTCCGGTGGAATGGGACTCTGCACCAGCTCCGATCCCTCCAGGACGTATGCGGGGTGCTGGGAATTACCGCAACGGATGAAGATACTCCAACGCCTCGTCATAGACGCAGCACAAGGGACGGCTGGCAGTCGATCAGGGGACAGCGATCCCCACCTCCGACCACGAGGCCCGACTCACCTACAGTCCGGGCAGACATGAACAGCGCCATACAGGAGGCGTCCAGAAACACGTCGACTGGTGATGTGGCTTGGCGGCTTGAACGTACTCCGGGGGGAGATTACAGTAGACTCATCTTCATTGCAGGTGCGAGGGTTCCGGGGACGAGGGGCGGCGGGAGGGAAGGGGTTGTGGCTGGACGTCCACTTACATAACTTTCCACGGACTTGTCCGTTGAGGACCAGACTGGGGCAATGGAGTTCTTTGAACGGTTGGGTGTGAAGGGGGTGGGTGTGGGAGTTGATTTGGGGGATTTGGGGTTCGGGGAATTGCACAGAAGAGGGGGTGGTGGGGTGGAGTTGGGTTGGGGGGAAGTTCTTAGAGTAGGGGGGGGAGGGAAGTGGGGACCGTACTGTGCTGTAGTACTATTTGCTTTCACCGCACGCCACTTTCACATATTGGTGACCTTGAGGCTTCCCCTACAAGGCCGAGCCCGCCTTGCTAAGCACTGCCTGTATCCTCCTCATTGATGGCCCTTAAGATTGTAACCTTAAATGTGAAGGGGCTGAATAACCCAGTCAAACGAAAGGCAGTATTGTCCCTACTTGATGATACCCAGGCAGACATTTGTCTCCTACAGGAGACCCACCTCCTAGCCAAAGACTGCCACAGACTGCGAACACCAACATTCCCCACGCAGTTCTTCTCCTCCATTACCTCCAAAACGACGGGGGTTGCAATTATGGTATCTAGGAAGTTTAAAGGGGAGATTCTACATAAGGTGGCTGAACAGAGAGGGAGGCTCCTAGCTTACAGGGTCAAAGTGGGAGGTCTGGTGTTCACTATAGGCTCGATATATAGCCCCAACGACCGTCAGGAACAGTTTCTGCACAAGGCCCTGGAGGAGGCGGAGACCACTCCGGATAGGCATATTATTTTTGGGGGAGACCTGAATATGGTCTTCGACGCATCCTTAGACAGGTCGACACAGAGACGCTTACAGTCAGGGGAATTCTCGCAATTGATCAGGTCCCACTTGGAAGATCTTGAACTACATGATCTGTGGCGACGCCTCCACCCTACGGCCCGGGCCTATTCATACTATTCACACGCCCATAAATCCTACGCGAGGCTGGATCATCTCCTGGTGACGGGTCCGGTCTATGAGCTAGCCACGGCCTCTGATGTAGGGGTACTTTCCATATCGGATCATGCCCCGGTGGTGGGCACTTTCCGCCTGCCCCCTGTATCTCCCTCGCGAGGGGTCTGGCGTCTCAGGGACACCCTACTACACAAGCAGTCAGTAGTAAAACGTATAAGCGATTCGATTGCTGAATACCGACGACACAACGATGATGACAACACCACTCGCGCGACGCAATGGGCCGCCTTGAAGGCGGTACTCCGCGGCGAGTTTATCGCGGTTTCCTCAGCGGAGAATAAGGAACGACAGCTAAAACGGGACGAACTTATGAGCAAGGTGAGGGAGCTGGAACAGGTGCACCAAAGAATGGGCCCCCCAAGTCTGGAGGCAACTTAAAGCCGCCCGGAAACTTCTGTCCGCACTAGACATGGATAGAGCAGAATACGCGGTGCTACGCCTGAAACATAAGTACTACACTGGCGGTGACAGGTGTGGCCGGCTCCTTACGAATAAACTTGGCATACAGCACCAGAAACACCGGGTGAAAGAGCTGTCAGTTCCCGGCGGGGGAACGGCCACGGAGGATGACCAGATTGCGGACGGCTTCCGTCGGTACTACGCCGATCTCTACACGGGTGTGCCCCCCTCGGCGCAAGCCGAGGCTGACTATCTGGAATCGGTCGATCTCCCCTCCCTTACCTCAGAACAAGCCCAGCACTTGGAGCGGGAGATCAGGATCGAAGAGGTAATCACGGCTATTTCCCGACTCAAACTTGGGAAGGCCCCGGGACCTGATGGGTACACCCCTCTCTTCTACAAAACATTCTGCCAAGACTTGGTGCCGCTGTTGACACGCCTCTTCAATTCGTTCTCTGAGCCGGGGGCTATCCCTCCGGACTTACTCCAGGCGCCAGTATCGGTGATCCCCAAGCCGGGCAAGGACCGGACCGAGTGCAGCTCCTACCGACCGATCTCGCTCCTAAACGTGGACCTCAAGCTGTACACCGGGGTCCTTGCGGCGCGTCTGGCACTCCACCTGCCGGGGCTGGTTGACCCGGATCAAGCGGGGTTTGTTACCGGTAGGCAGACGATCGGCAATACCAAACGGGTGGTCCATATACTGGAGAAGGCCTCCCGAGTCCCCGGAGAACGTATGCTGCTCTCCATAGACGCGGAGAAAGCGTTTGATCGGGTGCACTGGCCCTACCTGGAGAAGGTGTTGTGTAAGCTGGGTGTAGGGGAGAGGTTTCGACACCTGATATTCAACTGCTATAGATTCCCGTCTGCAGTGGTGAGAGTGAATGGTTGCAGCTCCCGAAAGTTCGTGATAGAGAGGGGCACCAGACAAGGGTGCCCGCTGTCACCGCTCCTCTTCGCCCTCTATATGGAGCCATTTGCTCAGAGGATTCGTCAGAACCCTGAAGTGACGGGCATCCGAATGGGGGAGTTTGTTCACACCCTCAGTCTCTATGCAGACGATGTGATTTTAACACTTGATGATCCTGGAAAGTCGCTCCCTGCTTGCATCGCCGAGTTGGAAACCTTTGCCACGGTGGCGGGCTTTAAAGTGAACTTGGGGAAATCGGCAGCCCTTGATATCTCGCTATCTACCACCACGAGAACTGAACTACAGAGACTCTTCCCCCTGAGCTGGTCTAGGGATCTGGTGCCCTATCTGGGCATCCTTCTGGCGCCCTCTATTCCTGCCATGGTAACAGCCAATTACACGGCCTTAGGCAAGAAAATCAAGGAAGAATTAACCCGCTGGGACAAAGGAACGCTATCGCTGCTGGGCAGAATAGCCGCGGTGAAAATGACCCTCCTACCACAAGTCCTATATCTCTTTCGGGCCCTCCCGCTTCAGCCCCCTAAGGGGTGGATTGGACAGGCCCAGACGGATATCGCACGCTTCGTATGGCAAGGCCGCAAACCCAGGCTCAAGAGAGCCTTGTCTGCGGTGGCGCCTGAGTCCGGTGGGCTCGGCATACCGGACCTGCACAAATATTTTCAGGCGGCACAACTACGATATCTGGTGGAGTGGAGCAGGTGGGAATCTGACAAACATTGGTTATTCTAAGATCAGGCGGTGGCGGGCAGAACGCTACAGGAGGTGCCCTTCTTGCGCAGATCCCATCGCCCTCCCAACCTTTATGCGTCCTTCGTCACGCGGGTTCCACTTCAGGTGTGGGATGCCGTGAACAGTAAACATGAACTCACCACCTTTCCATCTCCGTTTACGCCAATAGTTGAGAACCCAGACTTCAGCCCCGGTATGGAGCCCGGAGCTTTCACGCTCTGGCGAGCGCTCGGTGCTCTGCACTGTTTCACATGTATGGCCCGGAGGGCGCCATACCCTTCCAGGACCTTCGACGAGAGTTCAACCTGCCTGAAACGGAGCGCATGAGATACATGCAGGCGCGTCACTGGGCACTCCAACCGCAGGTGCGCGACCTGGCAGACCGAAAGCTCACGCCTTATGAGCGATGGCTGGTGGCGCGTTCCTCAGACGCCAAGCTCATCTCAGATCTATATAAGCTCCTGCAGACCCCCCCCTTTCTACATCTACAATCCCGGACGGGAGCACTGGGAACGGGAGCTGGGAAGGCCGCTGAGCCACACTGACTGGGATCACATTTCCTACCGGGCACGACACTCCGCTTATCACACTGGGCTCACTGAAACGTTCACCAAGCTATCCACCTACTGGTAGTACACTCCCGAAAGATTGCACGAAATGAATCATAACATTCCACAGACCTGTTGGCGAGACTGTGGACAGATTGGCACACTTACTCATGTCCTATGGGAATGCCCATTATTGAGTCCCTATTGGGAGAAGGTGTTGGAGGAGATAGACCGATGCTTCGAAATTGAATTGCCACGCTTCCCTGCCTATGTTCTGCTAGGTTTGCCCAATGGCCTGATGTATCCCATGAGATCTAAGAAAGGTAGACAGATAGCGATCGCATTGGGCTCGGCGATCCAGAACATACTCATTCACTGGCGTACTACCACGCTTCCCACTGCTGTTGGTTGGTTACACAGGTTGTGGCATGTCTTGGGAATGGAAAAGATGTCCCTTATGGTGGCGGGAGAGGTGGACACATTTGAGGAGTTGTGGTTGCCATTCCATACATTGTTACAATCAGAATTCAGGTAAGCATGAGCGAATTTTGCGGATCTCGCGTTCGCGAATTTTGCGGATTTGCGGATTCGCAATCCGCAAAATCCGCGAATTCCCGCGAATTTGCGGATTTTTTTTTTTTTTTGTGTTCGCCCGTTTTTCTGCCAGTTCGCGAGGGTTTTTACAATTTCGCAATTTGCGAACTTACCTGTCGGGTCGCAAGTTTTGCGAACTTGTTGTTTCTACATGTCCAGCCTGTTTGGGACACTCTTCTTCATCACTGCCACTCTCTGTCACCACTGCCACTCTCTGACTACTCATGCCACCCTCTGGCCCACCCATGCCACCCTCTGTTTCATCACCACACCCTCTGGTTGTCCAGTGTACATTATTTTCGGCAAAGCAAAGCACACCTTCCCTGCCTCAAGTGACCTGAATTAATTTGGGGCTGATTAATGTGTCACAGAATATTTTTTTAGCTGGCACCTGCTTCCTTAGTGCGCCCTGATTAGTGATCTTTTGCACTTGCTAAGTGCTTTCATTGTTGCAAAATTAGTTACAACACCTGCCCTGCCCCAACTGACAATAATGAATTAGGGGCTAATTAATGTGTCACTGAAAGAATTTAAAGTTCCAGCCTGGCACCTGCTTGTCTGCTCCTTTAGCTGTAAATCAGGACCTTTGTGGCATACAGTTAAGGTCAGAGCAGGGTCACACAATAGTTGCAAGCAGGCAACCGAATTCTGGAGGGCCCCCTCAGGAAGCAATACAAAGAATCGTTACAAATCATGAGGTTGACCTTTTGCACCTGCTCATTGCTTTTGCTTTTGCTGAAATCGTTTTGCGGTTTTTTTCGCGCTATTCGCGGGGCGCGGCGTCGTGCGAAACCGACCGCGGAAGCCGCCAATTCGTGCGAATGAGCATTTTATTTTTTTGCGGCTTGTTGTTTCGCGAGTTTTTTTGCAGTATTCGCGAGCCGCTTGCAGCGCAACACGCGAATTTACCCCAAGGTCGAGTACGGGCGCGGCCATTTTGTTTGCGTGACGTATTTCCGTTTCCGCCCGCTATGTATAATCTCGCGCAGTAAGCGCATTGCGAGTAGAGGTTCGCACGAGATCGCGCGGGAAATCTAGAGGTTCGCACGAGATCGCGAGGAAAATCTCGCGCGAACTAACTTTCGCGCTCGGAAACGGGCGCCGGCCATCTTGTTTTTCATTCATTTCCTGTGTCTGGGCATGGTGTTTAATCCTCTTGATATCTTTCCCATCCTTTGCTTGTTTTCAGTTTTTTTTTTACGATTTTGCTTCTTTTCCTAGCTGTATATTTTTGTCTTTTCTGCTATTTTTCTTTACTTTTAAACTACTTTTGTAAACTCTTTTCTTTTCTTCTTCCCTATCCTATTCTTTCTTAATTTTCTACTTCTTCCTACCTTACCTGCCCAGACCATGGTCAAGCCAGGCGCCGTGAAGCTGCCCAGGCACTTGAGGGCCGCAGCGGCGGCGGGGAGTAGTGCTGGACCCAGTGGCAGGACAGCAGGCGTGAGATCGAGGGGGGAGCAGGTGACGCGCCGGGAGATATTCAGCCCGGAGGAAGTGGGCGCGCTGGTCTACTTCGTCCAGCGCCGCCTGCCCAGGACCATCGCGGGAGGCGGCAGGATCGCGGCCGGCGGCTACAACATGCGGGAGCGCCGGAAGCGGTGGGAGAAGGTGTGCTGGGCCATATCCCACCTCTACGGGGTCCAGCGCACCTACAGCCAGGTCACCCATCGCTGGACGGACCTCCTGGACCGCGAGCGCGACCTGCTGGACCAGCTCGGCTTGGAGATCCCCGGGCTTGGTGAGTAGTAGTAGCCATTGGCATTTAATCACTCACTACTATGATGTTTTCTCCTGCTCTGTGTTGTTGTATTGCAAATATTTGTTTTTTACATGGAGCAAGCCAATAATGCCGCTGATGACGATTACATTGTAGTTAAATTATATTTCAAAATCTTCTGTGCATTTCAGGTGCACTGCTCTCCTTCTCAGTGGGGTTGCTACTATGCTTATTTGTTTTCTATTTCGTGGTCTCATTGGCCTGAGTAACTATTATGTATGAGTGTACTTAACAGAACTGCGTAATGCTAGACACTAGGGGGCAGATTACATTTACAAGCCCCTTGCGCCACGTTTACGTTGCCTTGCGTGACGCAACAGCGGCGTAAACGTGCCGCATCCCTGCAAGTCATTTACAGCATGACGCATCTAGGGAGATGCGTCACGTTATAAAGCCATGGGCCTGCACCACAATGGGTGCGTTCCTAGTACGCAGGGTGGGCGGTCCAGCGGCTGTGCGCCTCGCAAAATTGCCTGCGTGAAATCTACAAGATTTAACGCAGGCACTTCTGCGACGCTGCTACGTCAATTCAATTCCTTATGTCTGCTCGAAGCAGGCGAAAGGACTGACACAGCATGTAAAGTATTGGGTGGCCCTGAGCATTACTGGAGTTGCATTGCGTTGGCGACGTGACTCCAGCGATGCGCCGCTCTTACGTGACGAGATGCGTCACGCAAGTGCCTACCCTTGCGCCAGGGCGCGCCGCATTGTAAATGAGGCACATCTGCCGTGTCGCAAGGGTAGTTTTGCGTGACGCATTTGATCTGGCGCATCTCTGGAGATGCGCCAGAACGCGTAAGTAAGTATGCCCCTAAGGGGCAGAATTGCAATTACCGTCGCATCCCTGCAAAGTAGCAGGGATGCGCCATTAATTGTGCGGCCCGCTACCACCACCAAACATGGTGCGCCGTATTTGCAATGCGGCGCCCCATGGGCCCAAAACGTCACCGAAGCTTTACTGCTGGAGTTGCGTCGCAACGATGGCGCAGCTCCATCAATGCTCTGGGGTACCCTATCTCCCCAATGCTGGGTCAAGCCGTACGTCTGCTTCAAGCAGGTGCAGGGTTTGTGTGACGCATCATTGTCCTAAAGGTGACTGATTGATATTTTGTAGATTTCCCTCAGCCACTATTAGGATGTGTTCCAGCGCAGGAATGCCCTCCCTTGCGCCGGAACGCCCCCTGATGGCGCAGGGCTTTATAACGGGATGCATCTCCCAAATGCGTCACGTTGTTATAATATTATACGCCGCACCATGGCGCCCTTTTTTGTTTAGCTGCTGCGTCACAAAAGTCACGCAAGAACGGCGCAAAAGAGCCGCAAGGGCTTAAATCTGCCCCTTCCTTTGTAACCCTGACAATAAGAAAAATAGTGGCGGTGGATTGGTAGTTTGACTATTTAAATGACTGGTAATGTAGCAGGCAACTGTTAGTGTTGTCACTGATCTGACTGAAATCACAATGGAGTTTGTCTGTCACTTTGCGTCTTGCCTGCGGACTGCTGCCTGCCAGTCCTAGGTGAACGTTTCAGTACTTTGTTTAGTGAGTTACGTGACTTTCGAAGTCACAGGTCCGCAAATAAATAAAAAGTAACCATAATCAATATAATTTCGCGGAAATATTTTGTTATTGTTCTTTTGAAATGTTTGATTTGGTTGACATTGACAAGCAACAATCATCCATGTTTTCTGTTCTTTCTTTCATGTTGTACGTCAGCTCCCCCCAGGGGCGAGAGGAGGACACAGGAGCAGCAGGCGGCGGATGCTGTTCAACAGGGCCAGGATCGGGCAGGCGAGGGCTCCTCTGCTGGCCCCAGTAAGTTTTCATTTTAGACTAGTACCTATTTTTCCTAGCGTTCCTCATTTGAATTTTTTCAAAATTGTCTTTGCTCTTCTTGTAGACTGTATCTAAATTCTTATCCTGCCTCTACTATGACTCCCTGTGGTATTACTAGATTATTCTTATTAGTCTGTCTGTGTAGCTAACTAAGATTGCACGGTTGGCGAAACTCCCATGATTCTAGTCAGCAATAGCTCTATCAACTTAGTGCAGTCCTCTGGGATTGTCCATAATGTCTTTTGAAGTGTTCTATCTGGACTCATGCTTGCAAAAATTGCAAAACCTTTCGCTCAGTCACTCTAGTCTGGAGGACCAAAAAACACAGATTGTATTTAAGTTTAAAAGCTTTATTAAAAGTAAACACATTTATTAAAATGAAGTCATAATAAAACTAAACGTTTAACTGATAATGGAAAAGTGGTTAGTGCTGACGATTAATTGAAGACATTTCTTGTGGTCGAGCCGAGCTCTCACCTGGTTTCAACTTGATCTTGTTGTTAGAAGTCCATCTTCTGTCTGTGTGGAGAAAAATGGTGCGTGTTAAAAAATCAGCCTTCATCAGTTGTGCCAAAAAGTGCAGCAAGACAACCTTCCCTGGAAAAAGGGACATTTTTTTTAACTTTAACGTAGACAGTCACAAATTACATTGTTTTCACATGTCTTCATTCCTAGACCAAATACTAGTGACTAGTGAGTGCTTTATTCTAAGATTCTTAAATGTACTTTGTAGGTGGAACATCTGGTGGCGGGGCCAGTGTGGTGGTGGTGCTCGACACGGAGGCGGAGGGCGAATCATCAGGGGAGGAGGCGGCGGCGGCGGCTGTGAGAGTTGAGACGGTGGTGGCGGCCAGAGGTAAGCTCTTATATATTCCTTACTTATTGAGATTGAAGACTAGCTGGGAAGGCAAGAATATGAGATGCATGGCTGGGTGAATGATGAAGCAATGATGGGTGGAAGGACAACAGCCTGGGTGGGTGACACAGAAACTGTATGTGTCCATATACCTGGATCATGCTACTATCTGACTCTTAGATAGCATATGTGTATCTAGAGCAGGGGTACTCATAGTACGGCCCGCGGGCCGGTGGTGGCCCGGCAAGCCTTCCTTGGCGGTGCGCAGACCTTGCAGACAATCACTGCTCCCCCGGCCCCCACAGAGCAGAGGCTTTTTTGTATTTCACCTGTTAGCGCCCCTGCATCTCCACTCTGACAATCACTGCTCCCCCGGCCCCCACAGAGCAGAGTGGAGATGCAAGGCCACAAAGAGGTGAAATAGAACAAAGCCTCTGCTCTGTGGGGCCGGGCAAGCAGTGATTGTCAGGGTGGAGAAGCAGGGGCGCTAAAACAAACAAAGCCTCAATAATATGTTAATGGTCTTTTAAAGACCTGTTAAGTACTTTGGTGTTGTTGTCTGTGTGTGCGCGTTGAGGAAGCGGTCTCAACCCGGGCTGAAGGCTGACACAGATAGACACACACACAGTGAGATGACAGAGGGGGAGGGAGAGGGAGGGCAGGAGGGAGAGAGAGATGGAGGGAGGGCAGGAGGGACAGCAGGAGGGAGAGAGATGTATGTAAATGCTGGGTCTGGTGGCTCAGTGGATGAGGGCATCTGCTGCAGGGACCTGTGTGCAACCTCATGGTCACAAGTTATCGTTTTGCTTTAGCCCCGCCCCCTCTGACTCCGCCCCCACCAGTGCGGCCCTCGGCCCCAAACTACACTGTAAATGTAGCCCCTGAGAGAAAGTTTGTGAGTACCCATGATCTAGAGAGAGTAGATGGTCAGTGGATGAACTAAGTGTAACTTTGAACAGCATGTAACACTGCACCCGCACGTCCGTTCCAGTGTAGGAAAGGCAAGGAAAAGAACTTTTAATTTTGTCCAAATACTACCATAAATAGTAGCAGTAGTTTGTATTGCAAGCACTGCATAGATCCGGTTATTATGGTGGCCACTCCCTACCTCTCTTAATAAGTTTAGTAGTACTCAGTCATTCATGTGTGGATGTATCACTGCCTGTCACTCAATAAAAAGCAAAGCACCTAAAGTCATCCCATATATAAGCAAAAACATCCCATGTGAAGTGATAGATAATCAGATTATTTATCTTCTTCAATTTTCCATTTCTAGTACTCATTTCCACTGTAGGGTGAAAGTTAAATTAATTAAGCAGTAGCCCTTGAGTTGTAACAGAGTATTCTCAGTGCCACCCGTAATAGAAAAGTAAGAGATTCACCACCTGCATGTACTGGACGGGTACAGTAACGCAACGGCAACGCAAGTCTAGGTCACTCCTCATGGCGTGCGTCTCTTTTTCTCGGGTGCAAGTTTACCGCGCTGGCATTATGCCGGCTTGCAGAAAATAACGTACCAATTTTCCAAAACAAGAGATAAGAAGAAGAATAAGACTGGTGTACTTTCATAGTCGACTCCAATGGAAGTCCACAGTGCTCATAGAATTTGTTCCTTAAACTCCCACTAATGTTAGAGCAAGGATGAAGAAGTGTGAGGTTAGATAGATACTGGCCTCAATAGTTATGTAATGCGCTTGCAAGTTGCTAGTTGTACTGCAGCACACATTTCTGCTGAATGATTGAGTTAATCTTAAAGAGCATTGGTTACAGACTATGTCTTTCTTTCTTCATATAGGTTCTCCTTCCAAACGAACAAGGAGGAAGGAGCTGGCTAGAGCGGCCCGGCAACGGAGAATCGAGGCCACTGTTGCGGAATATCGGCGGCTGGTGGCCCTGGAGGACGAGGAAAGTGTGCGGTCGACAACAACGACAACGTCGTCTGCATCGGCCTCCGTGGCCCCACCGGCTGCCACCCAGCACAGTGGTCCACCGAGACTGAGCCGGGCTGCCAAAGGCAAACGCCACCGCCGAGCAGCAAGGCCAACAGCTGCTTCTCACAGGCCTTGCACCTGCAAGGCAGTGAAGGCACGCCTGCGCCGCACTACCTTGATGGTGTCCCGCCTTCAGCAGGAGCTCGCCTTGCTCCGCGAGGAGCATGATGCCCTGGCCCAAAAAGTTAACAGCATCCACCCATAGTGTCCCTTGCCCCTTTTTTAGAGACTTTTGGGGGGTGGGAATTGGGAGTTGGGTTTTTGGGGACTTTTGAAGGACAATCGTTGGGGTTAGGGAGGGTCTTGCGGGAGATTATTTTGTTAGGGATATAAATATACTTTTTCAAACTTTATCTGAGCATACCTGTTTTTTACTGCTTGCCTGGTGGGTGGGGGTTTAACGTTGACTGTTTTCCTGAAAGTTTAGTTCCATTTTCTTCCTTTAAGTGTAAATGCCCAAATGTTTTCAACACTAAGTGCCTCTCACAGACTAAGTGAAGTGAATCCAAGAGTCCTAGGACTTTAGTAGTACTACCTTCAGTCTCTCGTCTCTCGTACTAATACTCCATTATACCCCCAAACCACCAAACGCTTATCTTACCTGTAATTTGTGTTTGAAAGTAGGGCTAGGCCCAGGGCTGGCTCCACGGGAAACACCGAATAACGTTGGCAATCTTGGTCGGATAAAATTTCCTCATAGCGGTGGTACTAGTGGTGTGACACAGTGGCAGTTGCATGCCTATGAAAAAAAAGAAAATGAAATCTGGTTTGTCCTCCTGAGCAATTCAACGGTACAACTGAGAATATAGCAGGTGACAGAAGTACAGTAGAGCAGTGCCACATTGTAGCCTAACAAATGGTAAAGTATAACTACTAATTCGGTTGAAGTTCTTTCACATTAGCAATGGTTCTTTGTCAAGCAGAGTAAGAATATATCATCGACAACTGTGGAAAGAAAGAATGCGACAGTACAGGGCCTGTGTGGAATTATTGATAACTATATTCAACATAAGGTCTCTGTAGCCAGATACCCGAGAGCCTTGCTGGTCACTATAAATCCATTCACAACAACACTCAATGGGGTTGGTCTGGAAGGTGTCACGTTTACTCCCCGTGATCCAGTCGATGCAAATATGGTTCCACCTCCAAATGTCACCAACACCCAGAAGTGTAAACACAGGGTGTTCGAGGCATTAGGCGAGGGAGAAAAATAACAAACTAAAATAAAAAATGTGGGATGGGTAAAGGTAGGGTCAGCAGGGAAAGGATACCTGTAAGAGAAGACAAGACAGGCATCAGTGAAGTGATGTCCTAACATACAAGGGTACTCTCATATAGTCTCACTAAATAGTCTGCAAGTCTCCCGCCTACTCATGGGAAATGTAGTTTCATAGTACGGTAGGCGCTTAGGGGCTGCGTAACCTGACAGAAGGTATAGTAGATAGAAAAGGAGAAATTGCTTTTTTTCTAGGTGTCCCCTCACTCACCAGGGTTGCCCCTTGGTGACATGCTTCATCATTGGGGCCATCCCAGTCCTCTACGGCCTGGGGCGTGCTGCGACTTGCGAATTACGTAGGAGCACTTACAAATGACTATGTGTGGTGCAGATAGTGGAGTGGACTAAGTGATGTGTTAAGGGATCAATGTAGAAGCCGAGAGAGAGCAAAGAAATGCAGTCACAGTCAGAGAAAAAGGCAAGGGATACTGTATCTATGTGGTTGTAGTGGTCCTGTTGGAAGTGGTAAGTAAGTTGCCCGCAGAAAAAAAATCCTCCTATTAGCGGCACTCCTCCATTGCAGCCGACGCTTCGTCCACCGATGTTGGTCACCAGAAGACACCCTGTCCACTGCCTGCCTGATGCTGAATTGTGGCTCGCTACTGTGAAGCCTGACTCCATCCTTTTTTCCCCATTGCAGAGACTGAAACCCGGCCTGTAATTATTCAACGAAAAACAGGAAGTGATATAATATTACAACACCACTGATAAATAAATATAAGGTATGTAGGCTGTGGAGTGCAAAAAGTCACAATTTGTTTTTCCTAGTAGACAGACAGTACAATGTTTTTGAAAGTGCGTACTCTGAGTCACCTTTTGAAGGATAAATAAGTATGGGCAAATTAATGTAGCGGATCTTGCCCCTCAAGCTAGGTGTACTGTAAACTGTGTTTTAGAACAAAAATAGATCTTCCTAGCAGTGCTCCCACCCAAAAAACGAGGCCTAGCAGAAAACTGGAGACAAAACTTACTTTGAAAGTAAAAGTAGGCCGAAGTACCCTAATTACCCATTACCCCCCGTGGATTGCATTCAAACCACTTGCAAGCAACCAAGCAAAAGTAGCCATAGCCAGCATCGCTCCAAGACTCGAAATCCCCCCCACTCAAACACATGCAATAGAAATACTGCTAACCCTAACGAACCCTAAGTTAAGAATAGTGGCAAAGGCTTTCTTTAACTATGCCAAATCCCCCCTTTCCCACCATGGATTTTCTTCAAATGACTTGCAACCAAAATTACACATTCTCACGAGTGCTCTAAGACCCCAGAACTCAGTTTGAAAAATCTAGAACACCCCGATACACATGCAATCCTGCTGCTAGGGCTAACCCTAACGAACCCTAAGTTACAAAAAGTGCCAAAACTAAAGGCTTTTCCGCGCGGATTTTGTCCCAACCACTTCTACCCGGTATTAGACCTTCCCAGGAATGCCCCAAGACCCGGCAACCCACCCGCCAAGAAGCATAACACCCCCAAACAGGACAAAAGCAAAATCTCATACTTGCAATATTTCTGGGCCTTCGGTCCAAACGCGCTGCGTAGCTAGGCCATAAGTCGGGGTTGGCACGACGGATTTCCTGAAAAGCAAATGCAATCAAGATTAGAGTGTCCCAGCAGTGCCCCCAGACCACGAAACTCACCCGCAAACACCAGGAAGCCCCCCAAACAGGCCCCCGAAAACGCTACATAGAGCAAAATGTCTGAAATAGCCCAAAAAAAATCGGCCTGGATTTTGTCCCAACCACTTCTACCCGGTATTAGACCTTCCCAGGAATGCCCCAAGACCCGGCAACCCACCCGCCAAGAAGCATAACACCCCCAAACAGGCCAAAAGCAAAATCTCATACTTGCAATATTTCTGGGCCTTCGGTCCAAACGCGCTGCGTAGCTGGGCCATAAGTCGGGGTTGGCACGACGGATTTCCTGAAAAGCAAATGCAATCAAGATTAGAGTGTCCCAGCAGTGCTCCCAGACCACGAAACTCACCCACAAACAGACGGAACCCCCCCTAAGAGCACCTCAAAGGCAAGCAAGTCATCAAAAACACAAAAAAATTTCCGCCTGGGATTTGGTCCAAAACACTTTTATCCGGTATTAGAGCTTCCCAGCAATGGCCCCAGAGCCGTCAACCCAGGAGAAAACGAGTAGAAGACCCCCAAACAGCCAAAGAGCAAAAGTACAAAAATGGGGACTTAGTCAATTTTTCACAAATTTCCCAAATCACTCCGCGCGCGCTCTGCAGCTAGGCCCTAAGTCCCCTCTGCCACCATGGATTTGCTTCAAACCTCTTGCAAAGTAAAGTAGATATAGCCAGCAGTGCTCCCAGACCACGAAACTCACCCAGAAACACCAGGAAGCCCCCCAAACAGGCCCCCGAAAACGCTACATAGAGCAAAATGTCTGAAATAGCCCAAAAAAAAATCGGCCTGGATTTTGTCCCAACCACTTCTACCCGGTATTAGACCTTCCCAGGAATGCCCCAAGACCCGGCAACCCACCCGCCAAGAAGCATAACACCCCCAAACAGGACAAAAGCAAAATCTCATACTTGCAATATTTCTGGGCCTTCGGTCCAAACGCGCTGCGTAGCTAGGCCATAAGTCGGGGTTGGCACGACGGATTTCCTGAAAAGCAAATGCAATCAAGATTAGAGTGTCCCAGCAGTGCCCCCAGACCACGAAACTCACCCGCAAACACCAGGAAGCCCCCCAAACAGGCCCCCGAAAACGCTACATAGAGCAAAATGTCTGAAATAGCCCAAAAAAAAAATCGGCCTGGATTTTGTCCCAACCACTTCTACCCGGTATTAGACCTTCCCAGGAATGCCCCAAGACCCGGCAACCCACCCGCCAAGAAGCATAACACCCCCAAACAGGCCAAAAGCAAAATCTCATACTTGCAATATTTCTGGGCCTTCGGTCCAAACGCGCTGCGTAGCTAGGCCATAAGTCGGGGTTGGCACGACGGATTTCCTGAAAAGCAAATGCAATCAAGATTAGAGTGTCCCAGCAGTGCTCCCAGACCACGAAACTTACCCAGAAACACCAGGAAGCCCCCCAAACAGGCCCCCGAAAACGCTACATAGAGCAAAATGTCAGAAATAGCCCAAAAAAAAATCGGCCTGGATTTAGTCCCAACCACTTCTACCCGGTATTAGACCTTCCCAGGAATGCCCCAAGACCCGGCAACCCACCCGCCAAGAAGTATAACACCCCCAAACAGGCCAAAAGCAAACTCTCATACTTGCAATATTTCTGGGCCTTCGGTCCAAACGCGCTGCGTAGCTGGGCCATAAGTCGGGGTTGGCACGACGGATTTCCTGAAAAGCAAATGCAATCAAGATTAGAGTGTCCCAGCAATGCTCCCAGACCACGAAACTCACCCACAAACAGACGGAACCCCCCCTAAGAGCACCTCAAAGGCAAGCAAGTCATCAAAAACACAAAAAAATTTCCGCCTCGGATTTGGCACAAACCACTTTTAGTGCTTCCCAGCAATGGCCCCAGACCCGTCAACTCACCTGCAAAGAGGTAGAACAACACCCCCACAAGTGCTGAGTCTTTCTTCATTGGGCGTAAACCAGCCCTCTGCTTTGATGGAAATAGGAGTCTGGAGGAGGAGGATAGAGGAGCATGTTCTTCTGAACTTGTGAACCTGAGGAATGCAGACTGCGGCACCTTCAAATAAATTAGCAAACAAGTGAAGACAGTTCTGCTGATGGGCTTGTCTTTGTGATTATCTGATTAAAGTTTGAATTATATTAACTGTGCACAACAAAGAAAGACAGACACACAGGAATAAAAGTGAATAAGGATGAAAAAGAAAGTTATTGATTCGTTGTCTCATTTTCAGGGCTCGAAGTCGGAATCACGGTCCAGGAATAAGAATAAGGCTTCGTCATCATACTCTGCGAATTCAGCCCGGGTGAGGTCAGTGCCACCTGACAGAGTATAAATTCCCTCATCTATGGTGCTGGCCACCTCCTCTTCATCCGGCACGCTCTCTCGTACTCTTATATCTGGTGGTATGAGGTGCTGATTCATCTTGATCATTGTTAACCTCTCCACATTTTTGGGCGAGAGGCGGCTCCGTTTGGGAGTTACAATCCCACCAGCCGCACTGAAAACCCGTTCAGAAGACACACTTGCGAGTGGGCAAGACAAGTAGTTTAAAGCCAGGTTGGTGAGCTGTGGCCACAATTCTTTTTTCCCATGCCAATACGCCAATGGGTCAGAATTAACATAGACCTCTGTGGAGTCATTCAGATAGTCCTTCACCATCGACTCAAGGTCCTCCTCCAAGGTTCCTCCACTTTGCGTAGCTCTTGCTGTGCCTCTGACCTTTTGAGAACCAAACCCACGCAGAGCTAGCCAATCCTCTTCAGCCTCCAATGTTTCTGCTGTCTTTCGTGCAGATGATGCGGTTGCCGGTGTCTTTAACGGCTGAGAGGTCACTTGTGCCACAGCCACAGGTGCAGAAGTGGATTGTTTTGACTGGGGATGGCCTGCTGATGTACTGCCATTTCCTTCAATTTCCAGCCGTTCTGTTTCAAACTTCTTGGCTGACAAGGCTAGCCAACGTTTGTACTTTGTAACATCTTCATCAGCAAAAGGAAAGAATGCTCTGCCTGCCAGCGCCTTTTTGTAGCGTGGATCCAGAATAGTAGCACAAATGTAATGCTGTTCTGAGTGGATCTTTTGAAGACGTTCATCACCTTGTAGGAGCTCTAATAATTTCTCAGCCAGAAGCAAAGAGTCTTTCTTTTTGTCATCTTTTCGAAACACAGAACACACCTCCTTCAGTTGGTCCTCCAGCATGTACAACAATGGGATAGCTTTTCCCAAATTAGAGTCCTCCTTGCTGACTGCACGTGTGAAGACCTCAAAAGGACGAAGCATGCGTGTTAGGCTTTCAACTATGTTCCATTGCGGCCCACCCATCCTCAGCTCCTCTATACGCTCTTTCAAGAAATATTGATCGAGTTGCGTATACTGCTCATACAGACGCTCAAGCATGTAGAAGGTTGAGTTCCAACGTGTTACCACCTCCTGGATGAGTGCTTTCACTGGCATTTGACTTTGATATAGCATGCTCCTCAGCTGCTTGCGGGCCTTAAAAGAATGCCTGAAATGCTTGCATATTTTTCGGCAGTTCTCCAATACACTGTACGCTGCACTGCGTTTATTACCCAAGAATTTTTGGACAACCAGGTTTATACAGTGCGCCAAACACGGCACTCTGAAATAGTAACCGTCCCTCATGGCCTTAACTATATTGGAGCCATTGTCTGTGGAAACATAACCAACCTTGCGTTTTAGTGGGGACAGACAGTTAAGGACCTTTGTGTTAAAGACATCCAAAATGTTTTCTGCTGTGTGACGTTTCTCCAAACCAAACATGGCTAGTGTTGCATGTTTCCGAGCACCTTTAAAAACAATGTTAGTGTCAACACCTGAGTTTAGCTTTGCTTTAGCCCCTGAAAAAGAGACCCAGTGTGCAGTGATGCACATGTAATCAGCGCCTGCGCCACTGGTCCACATGTCTGTTGTCAGATGTATAGTGTGAACAGCACTCTTCTGCAAAGCTGCCCCAATCACCTTCAGAACATCTTCATGTAGTGCTGGAACCGCAACTCGGGCAAAATAGAACCGGCTAGGAACCTTCCATTTAGGGCAGAGCGCTGTCACTAATTCTAGAAAACCAACCCCTTCTACAAAAGAAAAAGGGAGAAGGTCCAGAGCTAGCATTTTAGCCAGCTTAGTGTTATACAGACGGGTCATTGGGTGGTTGCGTTCATATTGCGCTTCTGTAAACAACATCTTTTTAATGTTGCCCTGGACCAATGATTTACGGGATGATGATGATCTCTTCGACCCAGTTACGCTCGCTGATGAACTTTTCCGCATTGATGTCTCACTCTCTCCCACACTCTTAGTGTGGCTCCCATGGGGTGTGCTGCTGACATGGGAACTGGGTGTAAGTGAAGTGTTTGAATCGTCTTCTACCTCGTCATCAGCAGATGACAAATCAACGTTTTCATTACGTGCAATTCCGGCTTTCTTGACCGCCTCTAGGTGCGGAAACCATTCGACAGGGTGCCTTCTCTCAAGATGACCTCTCTGGCCTCCGGTACCATAGTTAGAACCAAGCTTACCACGACTAAATCGAAGCTTACAAAGGCTACAAATGGCTACGTTTTCCTTTTTTGGGCAAACACTAAAGAAGTCCCAAACTGGAGACTTGAAATGTCTTCGGGGGCCGGAGGAGGCGGCGATACTGGTGGTGGTGGTCCTGCTGCTAATGACAGATGAAGTGGAGGATGTGGATTGCCGAACTTCAGTACGTTTTGCACTTTCACCACCACGAATTGAGGTCGAGGTGGATGGAGGTCCCTTCTTGCGAGGAAGAAATATGGAAGCGGTAGGTGTTGGTGTACTAGTTAACTCCAAATCTAATGATTGTTGTGTTTCCATTTCCATTGCCTCCTCGTCGACATCATCATCACGCTCAGCAGCTTCTCGGGATAGGGTCAAAATGTCTCTTTGCTGCATGCCCGGTGGGGCTGCAGTGACCTTTGTGATGACTGCCTCGTCGTCATCGTGAGAGGCTTCATCACCAGCAGTATCTGTCACTTCTTGTTGAGCCTCATCACACTCCATAGGTTTGAGTTTTTGGACGACCTTCCTTTTACGCTTAGGTAACGGTGTCAGATCATGGTGTGCCTCTGCCTCACTGTCAGACCGCAGTTGTGGTTCCCAAGACAGATCACTTGCACCAGAACGAGGTGGGCTTGAAGAAGATGTAGACACCCCCCTTGATCTTTTCCTTGCTAGGGATGTGGAAGACAATGAATGATCATCAGGAGGAGTGGCTTCCAATGATACCTCAGCTTCATTGTCGATTTCCAAATGTGCCCCTACTTCGGGAGGAACAACTATTGTGGGCACTTGTGAACGTCCATGCACCTTTGCTTGCGCATCTCCTTTTGCTGCCTCTCCTTCCACATGTACTTGGGCGTGTACTTGCACATGGTGTTGTTGTTGCGGCTGTGGTTGTTCAACACTTGTCAGATGAGTTACAACAACCTGTGTTGATTCAGGGACATTGCTGCTACTTTCTTGCGATGAGCCAACATCACTGGTCGATGGTGATTGGAGAAGTACACTGACTGCCTCTGAAGCACTCAAGGGCTTTGACTTAAGTTGGCGTGGTGGTGGAGGCACTGAACCCAATGGAGCAGGGGTGCTGCTCTCAGGTTGGTCCCCAGCAGATCCTGCTGCTGCAGGCGTACTTTTTTTTTTGCTCCCAAAAAAAGTGGCGGGTGGCACACCAGCCTCCTTGGTAACTTGCTTCTTCTGCTCCTTACTAGCAACTTTCTTGCTAGAGGAGCTACGGAGAACTTTCTTTGGGGCCATCTTCTTCAGAGCAGGTCAGACAGCAGGCCGCAGTTGCACGAATTGTAGAGTTGTCTGAGGCCAGACGTGACGTCGCGTGACGTTATGCTGCACACACACACCGCTGCAGGACTTCTTCCTGGCACTGGTGGTTCTCTTGAGTCTTGTGCACCTAAAAAAAATGGAAGACAGAGGAACATCAGTTCAGTTATAGAGCACAAAAAAATCGAAAAACACTGCAAAATCAGCACAATCCCAATCCATCCATGCCCTCCATAATGTTTAAATTCAAGACAACCCACAGAAAGACTAGGCCCATGCAAGACTCACTACCCCTGGCATAAATAAAGGTTGAAAAGTAGGCAAAATGGTTGGAGGCCTAACAACAAAGCCTGCATTCAAAATGGCCACTTGCCTGCCAGCACATGGCCAGTGCCTGTAGCTGCACTCAAAATGGCCACCAGCCACATGGCATGTCCCTCCCCATGAACACCCCCAAAAATCGAAAAACACTGCAAAATCAGCACAATCCCATTCCATCCATGGCCTCCATGATGTTTAAATTCAAGACAGCCCACAGAAAGACTAGGCCCATGCACCACTCACTACCCCTGGTCAAGGCCCCAACAACAGGTCAAAAATCGAAAAACACAAAATTTTACAAAAAAAAAAAATCGAAAAACACAGATAAATCAGCACAATCCCAATTCATCTATGGCCTCCATGATGTTTAAATTCAAGACAACCCACAGAAATACTAGGCCCATGCAAGACTCACTACCCCTGGCATAAATAAAGGTTGAAAAGTAGGCAAAATGGTTGGAGGCCTAACAACAAAGCCTGCATTCAAAATGGCCACTTGCCTGCCAGCACATGGCCAGTGCCTGTAGCTGCACTCAAAATGGCCACCAGCCACATGGCATGTCCCTCCCCATGAACACCCCCAAAAATCGAAAAACACTGCAAAATCAGCACAATCCCATTCCATCCATGGCCTCCATGATGTTTAAATTCAAGACAGCCCACAGAAAGACTAGGCCCATGCACCACTCACTACCCCTGGTCAAGGCCCCAACAACAGGTCAAAAATCGAAAAACACAAAATTTTACAAAAAAAAAAAATCGAAAAACACAGATAAATCAGCACAATCCCAATTCATCTATGGCCTCCATGATGTTTAAATTCAAGACAACCCACAGAAATACTAGGCCCATGCAAGACTCACTACCCCTGGCATAAATAAAGGTTGAAAAGTAGGCAAAATGGTTGGAGGCCTAACAACAAAGCCTGCATTCAAAATGGCCACTTGCCTGCCAGCACATGGCCAGTGCCTGTAGCTGCACTCAAAATGGCCACCAGCCACATGGCATGTCCCTCCCCATGAACACCCCCAAAAATCGAAAAACACTGCAAAATCAGCACAATCCCATTCCATCCATGGCCTCCATGATGTTTAAATTCAAGACAGCCCACAGAAAGACTAGGCCCATGCACCACTCACTACCCCTGGTCAAGGCCCCAACAACAGGTCAAAAATCGAAAAACACAAAATTTTACAAAAAAAAAAAATCGAAAAACACAGATAAATCAGCACAATCCCAATTCATCTATGGCCTCCATGATGTTTAAATTCAAGACAACCCACAGAAATACTAGGCCCATGCAAGACTCACTACCCCTGGCATAAATAAAGGTTGAAAAGTAGGCAAAATGGTTGGAGGCCTAACAACAAAGCCTGCATTCAAAATGGCCACTTGCCTGCCAGCACATGGCCAGTGCCTGTAGCTGCACTCAAAATGGCCACCAGCCACATGGCATGTCCCTCCCCATGAACACCCCCAAAAATCGAAAAACACTGCAAAATCAGCACAATCCCATTCCATCCATGGCCTCCATGATGTTTAAATTCAAGACAGCCCACAGAAAGACTAGGCCCATGCACCACTCACTACCCCTGGTCAAGGCCCCAACAACAGGTCAAAAATCGAAAAACACAAAATTTTACAAAAAAAAAAAATCGAAAAACACAGATAAATCAGCACAATCCCAATTCATCTATGGCCTCCATGATGTTTAAATTCAAGACAACCCACAGAAATACTAGGCCCATGCAAGACTCACTACCCCTGGCATAAATAAAGGTTGAAAAGTAGGCAAAATGGTTGGAGGCCTAACAACAAAGCCTGCATTCAAAATGGCCACTTGCCTGCCAGCACATGGCCAGTGCCTGTAGCTGCACTCAAAATGGCCACCAGCCACATGGCATGTCCCTCCCCATGAACACCCCCAAAAATCGAAAAACACTGCAAAATCAGCACAATCCCATTCCATCCATGGCCTCCATGATGTTTAAATTCAAGACAGCCCACAGAAAGACTAGGCCCATGCACCACTCACTACCCCTGGTCAAGGCCCCAACAACAGGTCAAAAATCGAAAAACACAAAATTTTACAAAAAAAAAAAATCGAAAAACACAGATAAATCAGCACAATCCCAATTCATCTATGGCCTCCATGATGTTTAAATTCAAGACAACCCACAGAAATACTAGGCCCATGCAAGACTCACTACCCCTGGCATAAATAAAGGTTGAAAAGTAGGCAAAATGGTTGGAGGCCTAACAACAAAGCCTGCATTCAAAATGGCCACTTGCCTGCCAGCACATGGCCAGTGCCTGTAGCTGCACTCAAAATGGCCACCAGCCACATGGCATGTCCCTCCCCATGAACACCCCCAAAAATCGAAAAACACTGCAAAATCAGCACAATCCCATTCCATCCATGGCCTCCATGATGTTTAAATTCAAGACAGCCCACAGAAAGACTAGGCCCATGCACCACTCACTACCCCTGGTCAAGGCCCCAACAACAGGTCAAAAATCGAAAAACACAAAATTTTACAAAAAAAAAAAATCGAAAAACACAGAAAAATCAGCACAATCCCAATTCATCTATGGCCTCCATGATGTTTAAGTTCAAGACAACCCACAGAAAGAATCAGTCCACCCACCACTGAGTACCCCTGGGAAAAGGCCCCAAAACAGCCCAAAAATCGAAAATCCCAAAATTTTAGTTGCAGCAACTGTAATGCCCCAAACAAACTTACTTGTAAAATTTCTAATCCAACAGTGATCCAAAGAAAGTCAAAAAGGCCTCAAATCCAAAGATCCAGCAGCATCCACAAAAGGTAATCCTTCCAGGTCCACATCCGAATGAAAAGTGACCAGGAGATGGACAAAGCACTGGGAGGAGCCTGCTGAACAGGAACAGGAAGTTGAAGACTATGGGGCACTTCCTTCCTCCCACCCCCCTGCCCCCCTCCCCAAAATGGACTCCTCGCTAAAAAAGTGCAGGCAAATGTCAAACTAAGGAGTTATTCACATAAAAATCATCATTTCTAGAAGGTTTATGCTGCTTGCTGGTGGATTTCTTGTGCAGAATTGCAAATTTATATTTTCGCATCTCAAATCTCGCAATTGCGAAGTACCGCGAGACGTGATCTCGTCGTACTCGCGTTGACAAACTATCGCTGGCAAGCCGCGATGACGTAATCGCGCTCGCCAATTCCCGCGGGATCACACAGCAAGATCCAAAATGGCGCAGCACTCGCAAACTATCGAAAAAAACAACTCGGCAAACGATGATAAACGCCGCGCGCCGCAAAAATTGTATCACCAACGCCGCGCGCCGCCAAAAAAATCCGCTGCGTGCGAATTTGCGGATTTTGCGGGAAATCCGCAAATCTCGCGGATTGCGGATTTCCCGAAAATCCGCAAAATCCGCGAGCGGAACGGATTTTCCGCCCACGCTTAAATTCAGGGCGATTACCTGTCCCAGATACCTCAGACTGCTACGGCTGACCTCCCCGGCAGCCCCGTCCACATGAAATACTCAGGAAGAAAGTAAAAGCGGAAGGGGTGGACATACCGCAAAGTTGGAGAAGTGAGGCGTCCTTAGCACAGTATGGAGGGTGGGGGGGGGGTTCGGCAATGGGATGGGAGGGGGGGAGTTGGGTAAGAGGGAGTTGGTTTTTGGAATTGTCTCACCTGCATGTGCACCTGACATAAGGAACTGAGAAATGATGGACCTAACGCACTGCATTTGCTGCTGCACCCCTATAGCGAACTATTTGCACTACCCCTATCGAGACAACTGTAGTTGTTGGTTTGTATTGTTTCCTTTTTCAATGATGCAATAAAATACTTTAAACCTAAAGGGCTAGTGAAGTGGGAGGCAAAATCGGTACAGCGGCCCACTAGTAGTATTTAATTTACAGGCCCTGGGAACATTTAGTGCACTTTACAAGGAATGTATAAGTAAATTAAATATGCCAGGTGTGAATAAGCTAATGTTACCTTGTTTTAGGGAAAGAGCAACTGCACGTTGCCATGGGCAGCAGTTGTAAATTGCAAAGAATCCTAAAGCCAGCAAAAATTAGGTCAGCAAAACATGAGGTCAGAAAGCAAAAAAGTCAGGGTGGGGGGCGCTAGAGGGCACACGGCAAGATGGCTGCGCATTAGTTCAGCTCCGCTGGCTGATCTGTACTCTGACCAGTATCCTGCATAAAGAGGCGGAAAAGATTGGCAAAAAAGAGATGTATTGACAACTAAGGGGCCCCGGATTAGCGTGTGACTATTGCTGGCTCTGATAGAGGTTTCCGCGGCCGTGATTCTGTTGGCGGGCTGGGCGGCCTTGAAAATGAACATGGCGACCAGCGATGGCGACGGCGACGGTGTGGTGCAGTCGCTCTTATCTGTAGGTGAGATCTTGCTGGTCTATGCGTGCCCGCATGTGCAGCGGGTTGGCTGCCTCGCCTGTTTGGTCTGATCGGTGACTGGAGGGGAGCTACGCCTGTGTGACTGCTCCACTGCTGCTGATCACTGAATAGAGGCCTCTCTGGCCTGCGAGGACCATATTGAAGAGGAAGCGGGCTGAGCCAGTGATGTGGGGCCCACAGCGCCGCTGCTGTGTGGCCGAGCAGTGATCTGGAGCCAGACTAAGGATACGCCCTGTAGGCGGTGACTCTCTCCCCGGGTGGTTCCGGCTGCAACGGGGAGGCGGTGTGGTGCATGGAGCTGGCTGCCGTCCTGAGGCCTGTGAAGCTGGGCCTTCCCCACCAAAAACAACACATTCCTGAGGTCTGCAGCTGCGAAGGGACCTGCCGCAACTGAACTTTGAGCACTGGGTGCTTTGAACTAAAGGCTCAGTGGCGCATTGCTATTGCGAGGGAGCTCTAAGGGGGCATAATATTTTCTGGTAAAGAAGTGGTGCACACCATTGTTGTGGGGGCTCTAGAGGCTGGACTTTCCTTGTGGAGCAGGTGAGTCCGTCACTTACCTGGGGCAATTGCTTGGCAGCGGCTCAGGGTGGGACCCCATCCCTGTGTCACTGTGCTTCGCACTGCGGTTGGCTTAGTATGCTGGATGAGGATTGTGGCAGCACGACAGTACGGTTGGTCTGAGCCAGGACTGTGGTGCCGTCACGTAGAGGCCACCTGCATTTTTCGCCAAACCAGCGTTGTGGGCACAACTGACTGGACAGTGGTGAGTGGAGTCAGACTGAGCCATACGTGAGGTATTAAACATGGGCAAAACCAACAAATCGCAACCCCGACTCACATTTGAGATGTGAAAACCGGGAAGATCACTATCAAAGCACGCTTCAGACTCTGAGGCGGATGCCCCAGCGGACGATGCCCCCCCTACTCTTGAGGCCAAGCTCATGGCGATGTAGCACAGCCTTCAGTCGATTGATGGCAAGATTGAAGCCCTGAATCTATGGATGGATCACATGGCCATGAAGCGGGACAAACAGGGCACCAGCCTGGGGGAGGTTGAGCAGAGGGTCTCAAAAGTAGAGAATGAACTGCATACCGTCTCCAATAAAATCCTAAATATGGAGAAAGTGTTGGCGGTCATACAGGCAAATAATGAGGATTTGGAGGTAAGATCTAGGAGAAACAACCTTAGAATCACTGGGCTGCCGGAATCGACCAACACTAGTAAAATCGAGATCTTTGTGGAGGCGATGCTAAAATACATATTTGGTGTATCTCCCATGCTAATAGTGGAGCGTGCACACCGCTCACTGGTGGCCAATCCAATCCCTAGATCACCACCACCCCTCATCATAGCTCATCTATTTAACTATAGGGATCGGGATACAATACTTCATACGGCCAGAGAAAAAGGCTCCATCAGCTACCAATGAAATGCATTGGCATTTTTTCCGGATTTCAATACCGCTGTAGAGGGCCAGGTGGGTGTTTGTGCCAGTCAAAAAGCTGCTAATCGTGGAAGAGATCCCCTATGCAATGCTTTACCTTCCTCGCCTAAGGATTGGCCCCGATGGGGCCTCCAAGATTTTTAGCAATCCAAATGCTGCAATGGATCATGCAAAAACCTTGAAAAAGCTCTGACGTGAAGCCCCTAATGATCCTAATGATGTGGAACAATAAGTCTTGGCCTGTATTTTGTACACAAATAGGGAGAAGTGGTGGCCTTTGGTTGCTGCCTAGATGTTTGGTGGGCTGATGAGTGGAGGATGCCCTGCGAAACTTCGATTAATGTGGATATGATGTTTGTCTCTGGGTGGCTGCGCTGTGGGCCTAACCTTCGCTGTCCATATTTGTTTGGATAAAGGGTGATTTAGCTTTGGACCAACCAGTATGGACCTCTGACTTTGATGACAGGCTGCCACGATGGGACAGATCAGCCAACATATGGAGGCTGAATGCACTCTAGCATTTCCAGATGGGTGCATCCCATTTGGTTCCTTTAATGCTATGTTTATGGGGGGGAGTTGTTCTTTTCAAAGTGGGATGGGTTTAGCAAGTTGGGGGTGCTGAAGTGGGTTTGCGGATGTGGGGGGAAATGGTAGGAATGGTGCAGTGATTGCAGTCCCTTTGTTAATATGATGTCTGTATGTGGGTAATGTGGGAGATTTATATTGTTCTAATGGTCTATTCCTGGTCCGAGTAGTACTGTGAAGTTCTTAACATAAAATGGACATGGGGTTAACAACCCAAAAAAGATTTGCAGTGTTTTAGCTTATTTAGACAGGCAGGATGTGCAGGTCGCATTTCTCCAAGAAACGCAACTAAGTATACCGCAAAAAATGTGGGTGCTAGGTGGTCAGCAATGCAGGTAGAAGCATATTATTCCTCTTACTCTAGAGGCATGATGATATTAATCAAGACAGGCACACTGTTTACCCTGACTAGATCTGAGGTGGATGAACGGGGCATGGTAGCTATAGTTCTGGGCAAACTGGGAGGTACAACTGTATTACTGGTGAATGTATATGGGCCCAACATTGATAACCCTGCTTTTTTTCAAAGATGTGTGGGGGCGTATCCCCTCATGTCCCCCCACGGTTGTGTTCTGGGGAGGTGCTTTTAATGTATGCATTAATACCAGCTTGGATTGCTCACAGGATGCAGCAGGGCATGGCAAGCTGGCTGCACAAGTGTTGTCCGAAGGAATGGCGGCTAAGGGCCTTAAAGATATATGGAGACTCCGGAACCCGGCTGCCAGGGAGATTACATTTGTCTCCACGGTGCACGGGTCCTGGTCCAGACTGGACTATTGGCTGGCATCCGAGAAAGCCTGCCCCTGGACTGTCACAATCAATCAGTTGGCAAAAACGCTCTCTGATCATTCCCCTGTTCTGCTGGAGTTGCATGTCCCGGAGTGTGAAAGATCTCAGTTCTAGTGGTGGCT
Organism: Lissotriton vulgaris; assembly: GCF_964263255.1. Taxonomy (NCBI): domain Eukaryota; kingdom Metazoa; phylum Chordata; class Amphibia; order Caudata; family Salamandridae; genus Lissotriton; species Lissotriton vulgaris. Next base: position 1,480,340,021 of record NC_141685.1, read on the forward strand.
GCAGCAGTCCGTCCTAACAGACTCCGGCTTTCGAACTACAATAGGCAATGCTATCAAAAATGTTTTTGCTGAAAATGAGGGATGGGTGGATAGCGCAGGGACACTTTGGGAGGCTTTCAAGGTCACCATCAGGGGCGAATGTATTGGGGCACAGTCAGTAGCATTGAAAGATCTTCGAAATAGGATCCGAGTGCTAGCGGCACAGATTTTCGTGCTGGAACGGGAATATGAGTTGAGCCCCTCACCTGCGTTACTCGCCCGAATCAGGGAACTAATTTCAAAACACAATCAAACTGCTGATCAAGAGATCCTGCACAGTTCCAGATGATGCAAAGCATGTTACTATGGTGAGGGTGGTAGGACCAGTCAATCCCTTGCTCATAAAATCTGCTTGCCCAGGGGACAGGAACATATTGTGGAGATGTTAGATGGGGACTCTGTCATGCAGCACTCCACTTCGAACATTAGAAACATATTTTCCTCCCATTTTTACACCGCATTGGATGGGGCTAGACCTTCTGCGAGCGATGCTGAGGTCACCAGCTATCTGGAGGATGTCGTGCTTGGCTCGCTTTGGTTGTGGAAGATATGAAGGAAGCTATAATGTCCCTCCCTACATGCAAGGCTTTGGGCCTAGATGGGCTGCCCAGTGAATTTATAAGACCTATATTGACGCTCTGGCACAGAGACTGCTTGAAGTATATGCTGAAGCATATGAGACAGGCATCTTGCCTCCCACTCTAAGACAGGCTCTTATTGTCACACTTCTAAAGCCTGAGAAGGAGGCGAATAAATATGATTCATATAGGCCTCTGTCCTTGATAAACATTGATACTAAGATTCTGGTGAAAATAATTGTGAATAGATTACAACCTCTTGTCCCAAAGCTGATTCTCTGTGATCAGTCGGGATTCGTCCCTAAGCGGTCAACCGTTCATAATTTACGGACCATTTTTCTGTTTTACACTACCTTAACTCAGACTTCCCAGCAGTTGCAGTGGTGCTGTATGTGGCAAAAGCCTTCGACCTACTGCAATGGGGGTATATATTTGTTGTATTGCAGAGAATGGGTATACCACCATTCTTTCTGAAATGGGTGCATTTACTCTATGCCGATCCGGTAGCCAGGTTGCAGGTTATTGGGTGGGTCTGAGACCCATTTCCAATAAACAGGGGCACCAGGTAGGGATGCCCCCTTTTCCCTATGCTTTTCTCTTTGGCGCTTGAGCCTCTAGCCTGCAAGATCTGGCAAAAACATGCAGATGCCGCTCTGCGGTTTAGACAGCGACTGCTAGCTTTCTCTCTGGATGCAGACAATATGATGCTGCACATCCGTGAGCCGGCCACATACCTCCCTGCCCTGCTGCAGGAAAATGTGGTCTTTGGGAGGTATTCGGGTCTGGAATAAATTAGGCGAAGTCCACAGTGTGCCCGCTGACCTGCTGCACTCAGGAGACAGTCCTGGAATTCCCGCTCTCCTGGTCAACCGACCTGGCGAAGTATCTGGGGATATGGGTACATAGAAGCCCAGAGGTGGGTCTGACTATGAACTTCGAATGGGCTATCACTAAGATCACTGAACAGACTACACACTAGACCCGCTTGCCCCTTTCACTTGCAGATGGGATTGCAGTAGTAAAAATGACTGAACTGCCCAAACTTCTTTATTTATTTTTGAACATCCCAATACGACTGAACATGGCACACATCAAAATGCTTCAGTCCTGCCTATTGTCGTTGGTATGGGCTGTAAAGCAGCCAAGATGTAGCTGGAGCACTCTCACACTACCCTTTGATCATGGCAGATTTAAGGCACCTGATCTGTACTTGTATTATCTGTGTACTCAAGTGCATTTTGCGCACTAATGGTATTTCTCACAATGCTACCTGCCTCACACAGCTGTGGGGGCAGATACCGCACATCCAACCTTGTCAAATGCTATGGTACCGCTAGATGGGGAGGTTGCCACTCGGAAGGAGATAAATCCGGTTGAGTGCACCGCTGGGGCATGGAAGACCCTTGCTAAGCGTGCACCGCTGGAGTACATATATGCCTCTGGCATGCCAATTGCTGCCAAGCTGGGTATCTCTGCAGCCCAGGAACGTGAGGCCCTAATGGTACTACAGAAAGCAGGGGGTGGCGACATGTACCTGAATGGTTCCATCATCTCTTGTTGACTTTCAGGTAGGACAAACGCATAATGCAATGATCAGATTTATGTATTCCAGAGTGTGCCAGGCGGTTCGGACCAGCTCCCTGCAGAACTCAAGACCCTGAAAGCACCACTGGCATTCATAGCGGGAGGGAAGAACAGAGGGCTGGTTACTAGATTATACAACTTTACCCAAAGGGAAAAGGGGCTGGCAAACTCCCCTTCGCTCGATAAATGATATGAGTTGCTTGTGACCCCCTTAACACGGGAGAGTTGGGAGTTCTGCTGTGAGTTGACAGGTCACCTGATTGCTAACTGTAACTTTCACATTATACATTTCAAGTATTTACATTAGATATATTATGTAAATGTAAATTGATACTTGTATAGCGCACTACTCACCCGCAAGGGTCTCAAGGCACTTGTACGAATACCGCTGTGGAAACCATCCTGGCTTTTCCTGTGAGGCGTCCACTCCTGGGCACCCCCAAGGTGGAGGCCAGGCATCCTTAGCGTTGTGGGGGCCATTGTGGAGATTAAGCAAGCTATTGCCCAGAGTTGCAGAGTGGGACTCCATGATTGGAATAGGCACCGAGGCGAGAATTATCAGGTCCGTGGAATTTTGAGCCCAAGACCCGCCGAGGCGGGGAATTGAACCCTGGTCCCGGGCTAGACCTCTGCATCAGGGTCTGCCGCTCTACATATTGAGCCACACTTCTCCCTGTGCAGTTGTTGAGATTTGGGCTGAGGGAGGATGCAAGATGCAAGATGCCCCAGATGTGGGCAGGATAGGGCTGATTCATGCAGATGGCATGGGAAAGTTCTAGTATATTTGTTTTTTGGCAGCGTGTTGTAAAGGTGCTCACTTAAATGACACTATAAAAGATTGCATGTTCACCTGAACTGTGCCTGCTTGGATTGATAAAAAAGCTTAAACCATGCAATAGGCGTATTGTGGCAATATCTACCTTGTGTGCTAAGTGTGCCGTCGCAATGTATGGGGCTCCAAGACGAGCCCCACGCTGGTGAAGTGGATTCATGATCTGGTATGCCGTAAAGAACCAATGGAGATTTACGCCGAAGAGTTGCCTGCTGACTACGGGGCATATTATCAACAACTAGCGATATTTATCACTAAATGGGCTTAGCGATATTTTTTTTATCGCCGCGCATCGCCGGAATTTATCGCAGAAATAAAGTGCTATTAACAACGTTTATCCGGCGATAGCGGCGAAATGCGTGAATATCGCTGGGAATCCAGCGATATTCAGGCATTATCGCTAATGGGGTCTTAACATGAATATCCACCTCCCATTGGATATACAGGTTAAGAAGTGGTCAGAGCAGGCGTTAGGTTTTGGGCATATTCGCGCTTAGCGCACATTTTTTCATCGCTACGCCTGCGTTGATAATAGGCGATAGCGATGTTAGCGACTGCTTTCAGGTTGGGTACGCCCACTTTGCATGTCATTAGCGATAAATATCACTGACATGCAAAGCGGGCCCCAAACCGGTCGCTATTGCCTACAAGCTGTCACTAACTGCGGTTAGCGACAGCTTGCTAATAGGGCGATGAAATTATCGCTGCTTTTCTGCTGAAAACGGCTCAAAAAATTGCCGATAATCTCATATCCCCTGCCTTGATAATATGCCCCTATGTTTCTGCTAGAGAAACGGGCTTGCGTTAATCTGTTTTGAAAGATTGTTTAAATTGTCTGTTGAATATGATGGTAGGACCTACTGAACTACCTGAGGCCGCACTTTACTGCACAATTTTGACCATGCTTTCGTATGTTATAGTTGTTGAGGGGGGTGGGATGGGTGTGAGGTGGGATGGGCTGTGTTTAATATAGAAGAAAAAATGTTGGTATCTGTATTGTACATCTCAGGGTAGGCCTTTGGTGCCCTGCTGAATGTAACATGCAACATAATATAAAAAAACACTGCCAAGATTAGACATAAAATTGATCATATGAAGCAATTTGATGCATTAATGGAAAAACTAGGCTATAAAACACATTGTGTTAGGAATTTTCAGGAATTCTGATCAAGGAGGGAATTCAGTCCTGTTGCGTTTGAATGAATATATGAATGAAGCATACATAAAAAAAAAGCAAAAACGTCAGGGGAAACCACACCAAGGATGCCAGGTCTAACAGTCACAGATATTATTTGCTTCAGATCATCCACTGGGAACTTCTCAGAGTGTCCCTAACTGGGAATGATTTGGCCTATGATACTGCGACAGTGCCCTAGTATGATATTTCTCTTGCACTTTGGATATCATGCACTGTTGCTGTACCTCCTCTCACAGTTTGCCATTATACAGTTATACAATAGCATTTACCTCTTACCCTATCCCTGCTAATGCATTTCAAATGCATCATTTCACTCGTCCCCTATTACCGCACTTTCTATACTACTATATTTAAACATTGCACTGTGCTTTTTTTGAGAACTGCGCCGTGTCTCACCGTTTACAACTAGACGTTTCTCTCAGTATTATTTTTGCATTTACAACCTAAGGTTACCAGAGATTACTTCACACTGCGTTAATTTTTAGAACTCTCCACAGACTCATATTAATTGTGTTTCTTTTACTTCTAAGTTTTATCTAATTATTTCAGCATAAATTTGCAGCAAAACTCACACTTTAGTTAACATTGCAAGTGACATATTTGCCTTTACTTTTCCATGAAAGATTTTTTCAATTATTGCCCTTAGCAACAAGAATTATCCCAGTTTCCCATCCCTGCAGGTGTGCTCACAAGTGTATTTGTGGAGGGCTTTTTTAAGCATGTGTTGGCTTCAGAAAACCCCATTGTCATGAACATGAAAACCGCAATATGAAACCACCTCAGTAGGGTCACACTAAGGCTGAGGCTGGGCCTATGAAACGGGTAGGAGACGGAAGGCGAGAGTTTGGAAATTGCCATTAGCCCTGATAGGTAGCTGAATTCTGCTTAACATAATGACGGGGAAGAAACTAATATGACCATACATTGGATGTGCGGGTGGGGGGAGACAAATGCAAAAACAACAATTGATGGATGAAATGTTGAACACTGTCAAATACTCATCCTTAGTACAGAGATCCTGGCCTAAATCCATAGTTAATTTGCTCACCACGCCACCCCAGTTTGGACCTCCCCATATTCAAATCAGTCTTGTCTCTGCTCCCCATGGGAATAGTTCAGCCCGAACTGCCAGGCCAGGTCCTCTCTGGACCGGAAAAAAGCATCCCAGAGTCAGTGTCAGGGTATCACCCCTGATCAGACAGGGTAGTTTGAGTCCAGTGGCATGGTGAGCACAGGACCCACGTCTGGGCATTCCTGCCCCATTCGGGGTGACAAATGCCCCAAAAACATTTGATGGATGGAATGGTGAACACTGTCAAACATTCAGCCCCATTACAGCAGTCCGGGCCTAAATCCAGCATTTCTTTGCTCACCATTCCACCCCAGTTTGGGCCTTGTTTTAAGCAAATCAGTCTTCATCCTAATCCACATGGAAACAGTTCAGCACAAACTGCCAGGCCAGGTCCTCCCTGAATTGGAAACAAGCCTCCTAGGACCAGTTTCGGGGTATCGCCCCTCATCAGCCAGGATAGTATGAATCTGGTGGCATGGTGAACACGGGGCCCATGGCTGGGCATCGCCATTCCACTTGGGTCCCCTGCTCACCATGCCACTTGAGTCAAGCTATCCGAGCTGATGAAGGGTGACACCTCGATACCAGTCCTAGGATGCTTAATTCCTGTCTGTTTAGGACCTGGCTTGGCAGTTTGGGTTGGCTTGTTCGCCCTGGGGAGCAGGGCCAAGACTGATTTGCATATGGCTGGGTCCGAACTAGAATGGCATGATGAGCAGAAAAACTATGGATTTAGGCCCTGATCTCTGTACTTGGGTGAATGTATGACATTGTTCTGCATTCTGTCCATCAATTGTTCTTTTTGCATTTGTTGCCCTAAGAGGGACAGCTATTCCCAGACATGGGTCCCGTGCTAGCCAAGCCACTGGAGTCAAGCTATCCTGGCTGATGAGGAGTGATACCCTGAAACAGGTCCTAGGATGCTTGTTTCCGGTCCAGGAAAGACCTGGCTTAGCATTTTGGGCTGGACTGTTCTCATGGGGAGCAGGGTCAAGACTGATTTGCATATGTGTGGGTCCAAATTGGAATGGCACGGTGAGCAAAAAAACATTGGTCGTGGGCCCAAATCTCTGTATTGGAGTGAATGTTCGACATTGTTCAGCATTCGGTCCATCAATTGTTCTCTCAGCATTTGGGGGGAGGGCAGCATGCGGTTAAGTTCTTATTTTGATTCATTGGTATGTTGTGATACGCTGAGTTTTCCTCAAATGGTGATTGGCCGCCAATATGAACAGAGGTGCTCACGCAAGTGTACATTGATATACTCTACCTTTGTACCACCGGTCGAATATGTACCAATGCTTTTGTTGTTACGTAAACATGTTACGCTGTGATAAAACAATAGAGCACATGCTATGAACTTAATTTTTAATTTGGAATCAGCTGACATCTGTTTTTATACTGCAACGTTTTTAAATCGGTGCATCAATGCTAGGAAAAGCATGATTTTTTAGAAATATAATTGTTTTTCTGGTTAATTGATTAGATATGCCTTTTTAACATAAATAACTACACCTTATCTGATGTGATGATTATGAATTATGTATTAACTGTATTTATTATTTTATTTTTATCATGTTGTTGTATGTGCTTTTATGGTCATCTATTTGAACCGAATAAAGCTTCATGAAATGTATGGGAAAAAAAAATAGAGATATATATATTTTTAAATTAAAGCTCAGTAGGCATATTTAGCTATGTGCAGTATGAATATGTAGCCTTTTTTCCAAGAGTGGATGCTCAGAATGACTATTAGTTATTGGTTGGTAAGCAGATGTACCCACTTTATTTAACCATATGTTATCACATTTTCCTTAATTTAATGGCACAGTCCGAGCAATCCACTGCCATCACCCCCTGATGGGTTTTCACAGATATACACCTATTTACCAAGTGTGAAAGTTCAGCATAAATATTTACCCATGCTTACTGTCAACCCCCATTCAGGCGGTCTTAGGGCCAACAGGAGCTACTGGGCCACAACAGTGGTGGTTAGGGTTGTTTTGACTCTGGAGCACTGGGATCCGTCCTACTATGGCTCTGTGTTTCCATCCTCATATTTTTCAGTGTCTGAGTCTCCATTCTCCAGTCACAAGATTGCAGGCAATACCATCTCTTTGTCTAGGAAGCTGTATCCACCCTCACTTTTGTGGCATGCTGAAGAAGGGGACATCCAAAATAGACCCCACTAGTCCCAGTACTCAGACTCTCGCCACTCATACTAGTGTTACACTTGTGTTATACATCCACTGCAGAAGTGCACTCAACAAACATATGGAATGTCAGAGCAGGAATTTGGAGCCCACACTAGAAGGGTCAGTAGAATGCACTTTTGGCCTTATGTATGAAAGACTTTAGCATTCGCAAACCCTTAGACTCAGTAAATCAGAGGGTCTGCGAAAGTTAAAACCGTTTTTCAAATGTAATAATCCCATTTAGTAATTTGAAAGGATTTTTTGATTCGCTGAATGGGTTTAGACATGGTTTCAGAATTGCTATCTGGAACGGGGAATATTGTGGGTGCTGTAAGAAATTGGAGTACTGGAGTATAAGTTGAAGGGGGCGAGAACACACTTCAAATAATAATCACAATTCTTATCAGGGTGATCCACAAAAGTTACGAAATAAACATGTGCTCAACCAGCAGGTAGATGTGGCACAGAGCATGTAGGCTTAACTTTAGGGGTAATGTGTACAGCAGCTGTGCTTTACTAAAACAGTATTGAAATGAAAACACAAGAAAAATCCCACATCAAATTAGAAAAGTAGAGAATATTTTAATAAATAAAATGACACCAAAATGACAAAAATCCAAGTAGAACCAGAGATAAGAATTGTTTTTAATTTGAATAAAAGAATAGTGCCAAAAGGACACATTTTTATTCCCTTCAGTGGGACAAATAGGCAAGTTGAGGCCAACCAATTATTCGACATCTATGGGTGCAGCTTTGACAACACCCCAGTCTCCGTCCCCAGGCAGAACGTTGGTCAACAGTTCGAAGTTCCACACCTTGCAGTTTGGGAACAGAAGGAGTACACGTTAATCCTAGCCCAGGGTTCAGACCTTGGGGGGCATCACTTGAGGGTTAGTACTCATTCCAATGGAGGCCAACAGCAGGGTCCAGGGCAGGCCAAGTCTGAACTGGTCAACTGGGAGAGAGGATTCTATAGCCAACTGTCCCTTGGAGTCACTACTTTGGTCCTGGGTTCAAGGCAAGTAGGTCCAGTCTTCCTTCACATTCTTCAGACAGTAGGGCAATCCTTCTGATTGTTCACAGATTGAGGAGTTTTCTGAGGAGAGGTCTGCGTGGTCCACATCTATGCCCAGTGCCAACCTGTGGATTGAGGATAATCTTTTGTCCACCCCCTAAACCAGTTCTGCTTAATCCATCCCCTCACACCAGGTTTGGGGCCAGTTTGACAAGAGAAACAAAAGTAAAGCAGGCATATGTGGGATCTTCATCTGCCTGAAAGGCATCTTTTTGCTCAGGAAGGAGCTGGGCACATCCCAAGCCATCCTGTCAATGGACTAGCCCCTCTCCATACACACAGAGCCCTTTGTCCACTCTCTTAGAGCAATACACATATTACCACAGGGGTGCCTTCAGGGTTCAGGTAACATATGGACACTGGTAGGAATGCCTTTTGGTTTTAGACAGAACAAAGACAATTTTCTAAAAATGTAATTTCCTTTTTTTTATTTTTTTTTTAAATGTTTTTATTGAAGAATGTTCCCCCCTTTTTTCCCCTTAAGACAAGAGCAGGACACAATAGCATTCAATGTAATACAGCACAGATTCATATATACAATGGGAACATATACAAAAAAAAGAAAAGTATGATACCAAGTCATACATAGTTTTTCCAAGATAAATCATATAAACAATAGATACATGGAATTCTATACGATACGTTCTCAATTTCCCCCCCCCCCCAATAATCCAATAATCAATGATCAGAACCTTGTTTCCATCGAATGAGGGGCTCCCATATTTGCAGACCAAGTTTCTTACCTTTTTTCCCCCTCCTAGCATAAATAGCAGATTCTAACTTTTGTATAGATAATACCTTGCCCAACCATTGATGATATGTAGGAGGATTAGGATCCAACCATACCGAAGCCACTAACAGTCTGAGAATAGCCATCACCACAAATACAAAGTTTTCGTTATTCACATGGTCCTCAGGATTAACTCCCAGTAACATTACCGCTGGATTCAATTCTATTGTAATTGATAATGCATTTTGCAAAAATTTCTCAATATCCTGTTTTATACTATCTAATTGTGGGCAGAGTGAAAAAATATGTATTAAATCCGCCCCCGGGCTACCACACCTGAAACAGGTGGTTCCCGAAAGACCCCCCCATTGAGCAATTTTCCCAGGCGTATAATACAAATGATATAAGATCTTATAATGTTGAGCCTGTAAAGATGATGAGCACAACAATTTTCTTCCCATCTCTAATGACTCTGAAAAGATCTCACTAGCTATATCCAGGTCTTCGGACCACTTATTGATCCATTTCTCCATATCATCTTTCTTTAATGTTGTCATCTCAAAATAGAATCTCTTTATAGTGCAGTCAGAACCTACTTCTATAATGTCCATCAATACATTTCTGTCAAACCCCAAAGGCCCTCCTTTCCTGTTTATTAAACAGCTCCTCATTTGGAGATATTTAAAAAAGTGTTTTGTATCTAAAGTATATCTATCCTGTAGTTCTACAAATTGTAATATACCTTGGGGGCCCTGAATATCTCCAATCTTTCTTATCCCCCGCCTCTCCCAATCTTGGAATACAGCTCCTGAAAAAACCATACTAGGGAGGGAAGGATTATTTTTGAACCTAGTATAAAAATTATATTTCCCAATTCCTATCTTTTTCGATATTCCCTTCCAAACGTTATAAGCAGCCATTACAGTCTTAAACCGTGTTCTTTTATAATAACTTTCCTCAGTAAATCTCAAAAAAATATTTTCCGCATTTTTACCCAAAACCAAACCATAAATAGCAAGTGAACCAATATTGTCCCATCCATCCACATCAGCCCCCCCAACCAATCCCAACATGTTTTGGAATGCAGCAGCCCAATAATACACTCTTAGATCTGGTAAAGACCAGCCCCCACGCTCCCGCGGTAGAGACATACATCTCAATGCCCTGCGTGTCTTTCCTTTAGCCCATATAAACCGATTGATCATTTGTTCACATATCTTGAACCATTTATTATCAAATAAAAGTGGAATTGCCCTAAATATATACAAAAATTTTGGCAGTATCATCATTTTAATAATGTTGACCCGACCTACTAATGATAGGTGTAAATTTTCATAACGATCCAAATCTTTCTTTGTTTTGCTTATTATTGGAGCGATATTATTTTCCACCAAATTGTTTATATCAGCTGAAATATTTATTCCAAGATAGGTCCCTGCCTGGACCACATGATTATCGTCACACACGGTCACTGAGTTTTTAATAATCTGAGTCTTAGAAGCATTTAGGGCGTACCCCGATATCTGTCCAAATCTACGGGCCTCTTCTTCTATAAAATCAGTTGCCTCCGTGGGGTTTGGAGTTATCACCGCCACGTCATCAGCATAAGCCAATATCTTACAGGGCCCCAGCAATGTTGGTAACAAAGTTATCTCTGGACAAAGATCTAGCTTACGGATCAGTGGGTCCATAAACATGGCGAACAGTAAGGGGGAACATGGGCACCCCTGCCGTGTACCTCTTTTGATCAAGAATTGACCCGTAGCGCCCCCATTGACTCTTAAAGCCGCAACCGGTTCTTTATATAGAGTTTGTAAAGCTTTTATAAAACCGCCCCTAAATCCAGCTCTTGCTAAAGTATACCACAAATAGTCCCAGGAGACCCAATCAAACGCTTTTTCAGCATCCAGCAGCATTACTGCCATCGGGTCTCCTGTGACCTCGGCGGCATCGAACAATGTTATGACTTTCCTAGTATGGTGGGTTGTTCCTCTACCAGGAATGAAACCGTGTTGAGTAGAGCTGACTAAGGCACTTATCACCTCTGCAAATCTCGTTGCCAGCGCTTTTGAATATATTTTGGTGTCATTATTCATTAATGTAATGGGGCGATATGACCCAGGCTCAATATGCGGCTTACCTTTTTTTAGGATTAAAACAATGTCTGCACCCCCCCACGACTTTGGGATAGACTCACCGAGCTGGGCAGCTTGGATCACTTTAGTTAACTCTTGAGCCAGCATTCCCCAGAAAGTTTTATAGAATTCTAAAGGTATCTGGTCCGGACCAGCAGCCTTTCCTGAGGGGAGTCTACCCATAGCTTCCCTAATCTCTTCCGCCTCTAACTGAATTTCTAATCTATCTGCATCTTCATCCAATACCCTCTCAGTTGGTATATTCTCCAGGTACTCCCTAATCTCTTCATTACTGCAAGGATATTGATAATCATAAAGGGTCTGATAATATTTCCTGAATACTTCCCTAATCTCTTCCGGATCTGTTTGCAGATTACCATTTTCGTCTCTAATTTCCCTAACAGTCCCTTCTGCCGCTATCTGCCTGGTACGCATAGCGAGTACATGCCCAACTTTTTCATTATATTCATAGCACTTCTCCCTTCGGATTGTATAATATACTGCCGCTTTTTTTGCCAGTTCATCTTCAGCTTCACTTTTAACTTTTATTAGATCTAATATATATTGTTCAGCTGGTTCCCCTCTGATAACGCAGTTATTAAGTTGTTCTTCTACCTCTGAGACAGCTCTCTCTAACTCCCTTTGCCGGAGCCCTTCCATTTTACGTTTATGAATGCTATAGCTACATGTTTCACCACGGACACCCGCCTTAAAAGCGTCCCATATGACTCCCACCGATGTACTTCCTTTATTGTGTTTAAAAAACTCAGCGATCCATTTTAACATATATGATATATAGTCCTCCTCTAGGAGAAGCCTTCTTTCGAAAGTCCCTACCCGATTAGGTCTTATTCCTCCTTCTAATTTCATTGCCAAAATTACTGGGTTATGATCACTTAGAATTCTTGGGAGCCTATCAATCTTAACCCTTGACATTAAATTATTAGAAATCATAAAATAGTCCAGTCTAACACAGACTTGATGCGGCGCAGAGTAATAAGTGTATCCTTTTTGTTCTGATCTAATTGTGCCCCAGACATCATTCAAGTTATTGTTAAACAGAAGATCCACAAGAGCCTTGTGAACTCTTTTCTTGCGTCCTTTATAACACCTATTTTGTCCTATTCCTTACCCTTCTGCCCCATTAATATTCAAGTCTCCTCCTATAATGACCTGCGGGGACCAGGCAGCTAACTCAGAGTCTAGGAACTGTAGTACCTCCGGATCATCCTGCGTGGATCCGTAAACTGCCACCATCGTTGTCCATACACCTTCTATCTCTATCTCTACCATGGCCCACCTTCCCCATTTATCCTCCAATTTTTTCCCTATTATCAAGTTTTTACTCCTTGACAAGATAGCGACCCCTCTATTTTTTGCACCTTGTTTAGAACTGGCTATGAGATGAAAACCCAGCTGGTTGAGACAATACTCCTGCGTACTCATTATATGTGTCTCTTGCAAAAAAATAAAATCTACATTCATCTGGCGTAATCGAATACCTATCTTATGCCTCTTTTGAACATCATTTAAGCCGCACACATTCCATGTTACAAATCTAAGTGTCATAGCTAAATTTTCCGGGACCGTTGACTGCCTGTTCACTTGTATTTCTTATTTTAGCGAAATTCATCTCCATTACATCTACTACATGCAACACATAACTGTTGGTTTCCAAACTCCCTTCCTTACAACTATGCTGCTCATACACTTTTTTCATAATGTGCCCTACGCGATCCCAACATATTCCAGTACCATTGTGCCCTGTCCTTGTGTTCTCCCCCCCCCCCCCCCCAGAAGACCCTCCCTCAGGAACCCTCCCCCCCTACGGGCAAATAGGTCCATAAGACCTATGTCTGACCGACGCGTGCCACCGGGATGTCTCACCCACCCCCCCTGATTTTCCTTAATTATATACATCATTCGGAATGCTCACCAGCATAAGAAAGAGAGCTAATCATAAATTCTATCTATCAAAATTTTATCTGATACTACCCATTTAGATAACGGTATAACACTAGAACAACATATCAGCAGTTTTGAGCAGTATTAGAGAATTAAGCATACCCAAAATTCTCAAAAATAGATATATAGCAAAGAAAAGAGAAGAAAAAGAAATTAGCATGCACATATGTACAAACAGCCTTCACTTAGACTTTCTGAAGGTAAAATCTAACTACTACTAATACCCTGCTTTTCCATAACGGTTTTTACCCTATCCTCTCCATTTTTTATTTTTAACTTTTTACTTTTTACGGGGTATGCTTCTAACAGACCCAGTTTGTGAGTCATGGACCTCCGGGACATTATGTTGAGACTTCTGACGGCCTTTATTCTCTCTCAAGAAGCTGAGATATTCTTGCGCCATAATTTCAGAATAAAAAACTCTGTAGTTGCCCTCTAGACCAACTTTTAGACGCGCAGGGAACATAAGAAAAGCCTCATACCCTATATTTTGGAACGGGGTAATAAGCTGCCTCATCCGCCACCTTCTTTCCACGGTGGCGTGGCAAAAATCAGGACGAGCAAAAAAATCAATTTCCTTATAGGAACGTTTAGACTGTGGTTTTGCCTTATTAATTATCTCTTCGCGCAGGAGAAAATTACTAACACACAACAATATAGCGCGGGGCTTGCCCTGTGTTTCCTTTCATGTCATTGGGAATCGGTGCGCTCTTTGTATCTCATGTTCCCAGTCCCATGAAGCCAGCTCGGGGAATGCACCTTTCAACAAATCAATAACGAAAGCTCGCACATCCCCACCCTCTTTTCCCTCTTGAATTCCAATTAATCTAACATTGTTCCGCCTTTGTCTGTTTTCGAAGTCCTCTAGCTTCCAAAGCATGTCCGCTGTTGTCTTATCCTTATCTTCACTGGCGTCTTTCATTTTAACAAAATCATCTCCCAATTTACCCGTTCTGGCCTCTATCTCAGATACTCTCCCGACCATTTCCTCATACATTTTGTTCACCTTATGTAGTGAGGATTGTATCTTTTTATTTGCATGTCTGGCCCTTCTGCTTGCTCTCTGACTCTCAGCACGAGCTTCACTTTAAATCTGCTTTAAAGTCGAGAATAAGACTTCAACATTTGAGGCACCTCTTTCAGAACCCCCCTCAGCTCCCTGAGAGCTAAGCTCCTGAACACCTGTTTCTGTAGTTACAAGTGTCCCAGGCTGAGTTGTTCCGCTCTCTGCTGTATTATCCCATACTAACCTTTTTGCAATTGTTTTCGCATGTCTTCTACGAGGCTCTCTGGATTGATTCTTGCGTCTTGGATTCTCATTTTTTGCCTTACCCTTATACACAAGGTTATTGTCTTTTACAGTCTTCAACACCTCCTTTGAGGTTTTTTTAACTTTTGTTCTTATCACCTTTTGTGCTGTCTCATGCTCAACAGATTCTGTATCGCTGTCAGAAATGTTTGAGACATTATCAGATTTGGATAGGTTGGTTTCTGAGCCTGAGCCTGCCACAGAGTCTGAGGTGCCCAATTCCGAATCCATATCCGAAGGATCAGAACTGCTAAATTCGCTTCCATCAAGCTCATCTTCTTCGTCGTCGTCTGCCTCGTCGTTCCCAGTGAAGAAGATCTCTTCACCAGGTGATGCCAGAATTGGTTCAGGGATACTTTGCATAGTTTTTATATTAGAAACGCTTGTGTCCTCCAAAGTGTGACTGATTACCTCCAGTGCCTCCTGTACCTGCGCCTGCTGCACTGATGTAGTCACCATCTCCATACCCTGAATCCCTCCGATTGAATGTTCGACTACAATCTCATGTACCTTTCCGTTATTTCCAGAGGGGGCATTGTTCTCAGCATCAGGATCACACTCCCTAGCTATAGATAAGTCTGTAGATAAGTCTTTCATCTTATTTTCATCCTCTATTAAGTCTTCACGGAGCTCCTGGCCCTTTAAACCTATGGCCCCGCCCCCTGCTGCTGCCGCTGAAGAGGCGTCCGCTCCCGCAGGATCTGTAACATCATTCTGACCAGTGGGAGGCTCCGCCATGCTGCCTGTGTTCCCGGCGTCTCCCGCACCCTCCGTGGCTCCAGCGGTATCAACAGCGGCATCGACAGCCCCTGCGCTCTCCATATGTGCGCGATCCAGCCTCTCTCCACATAGAACCGCCAGCGTGGGGATGACGAAAGCCTGTTGCCACAGCTCCTACAGCAGGTAAGAAAGATTCCACTATAGTGGTTTGCCGAAAGACTGATTCCTTTCCCAGCGTTTCACCGGCGGCAAACTTTGACTCTGTATTTCCTTTGCCTAGTCGGGCACCTTCCGCTTTGCCCGCTTTGCCCACATCCCTTTCCCGTAGCTTCCGTGCCTTAGCTTCTTTCGCCGCCTCACGCCTCAGCTGTGCTTTTGTCCTCGATTTGGCTCTCAGGTTGCTAGTTAAAGCTCCAGGACCGTCTGCAGATATTTCCTCTTCCTCAGAGGGGATTGGGTCCTGACTTTGCTTGGTTGTACGGTAGATTTTAGGCGCCATTGTTCTAGAATAATATGTGCGTCCCGCCTGATAGGACCTTACAATTAAGGCAACGATGGTTTCCAACAGAGTTCTTCCCTTACTTTGCTCCCTAGCTTGGGGGAGATCTTTAATCAGAGTAGGCCAGTCCATTAAGATTCCGAGCATCTCATCCACAAGCACTGCAAGAATATGTTGCTAAGCTGGCTCTGATTACTAAGTAGCACTGAGGCCAGAGCAGGCGTCTCACTGCAGAGCTCTGAGGTCGAGCCGGCATCTCACTGCAAAGCTCTGAAGTCGAGCAGGCATCTCACTACTAAGAGCTCAGGCCCAGCAGGAGTCTCACTACAGAGCTCTGAGGTCGAGCAGGCGTCTCACTGCAAAGAGCTCAGGTCCTGCTTTGAAGTCCCAATTGAAGCTCGATTCACCAGGGTATTTGTTTGAGATCAAGGTGAGCATTCGTTTCCATCAATCTACCATCTTCAGGAGCGGAGTAGGGTGCGACCTTCCCCTACGGCGTCTCGGCGGCCATCTTGCCCTCAGACCTAAAAATGTAATTTCCAAAATAGTAATGTGAAATCCTACTTGACCGTTAATTCGAATTTTAAATTACTATTTAATGAGCCCATGAAACATTTTTCTAGCTGTTCCCAAATTCAATTTAGAACTCATTAAGTGTATAATGTAAACCAGCGTTAACCTATGGGAGAGAGAGAGAGAGCCTTTCCACAGTGAAAAACATCTTTCGAATGTTATCACTGCCAGGACATGTAAAACATTAAAAATACATGCTCTACTTTTAAATACCATGCATCCTAGCTTAGGGGTGACTTATAAGTATTATTAAGGAAGGTTTGGACCTGGCAAAAGGTTTATTTTGGCTGGTCAGAATGGGACTTTAAAACTGGGAACCAGGCTGAAGTGGTAGGTCTGGAGCCATGCGTTACAGGACTACTGTAGTAGGTGGCATATTGAGTGCTGCATTTCACTAGTAGCATTTTATTTATTAGCCCTTGGTGCAGGTAGTACCATGTACTAGGGACTTATGCATAAATTAAATGTGTCAATTACCTGTAAACCGATATTACCATGTTTAAAAACAGAGCGCAAGTACTTTACCACGGGTTGGCAGAGGTATAGTGCACTGGGTTCTTTGGTGAAAAAAAATGGGTTCAGCAACAGAAGGCAAAAGTCTGTGGGATTTCCATGCAGAAGATGAACATTTCTAGCAGTTGCATTTCCAAATATTGATTGACCCTGATGTATCAATGTTTTGCAACTATAATTCTGCTGCAAAACATTGAATAGTTACAAACTCGTAAGTGGAGGTAGTAACTGATTGCCAAAGGGGAAGAAGTCATAGTGGCCACTGCAGGAGTTTGCCACCTGTCTAATGATGAATAATTAGACAGGTCATTCTGTGACCTCCTGTGATGTTGTATTTTGTGAACTTACTGATTTGTACATAAGACAGTGTACAATATGCCACCATCTTTTGTGAATGGAATGATAGTAGATAAGGCCCCTTTTTCAGGCACAGAAAAATGTCTGCTCATCTAATGTTTTGCACAATTTGTCACACCCACGCTATGTGACAGCCCTGGCATGAACAGTAGTACTATTCCAGTTATGAGTGCATGCTTGCTGCACCCTTGCAGGTCACAGAACAGGTTCTGTACCTCGCATTAAAGGGGACAGGCCAAGGCCTCACGCTATTTTAACATTATGGCAGGGCCAAATAAAAAGTCAGAATGCCAGTTTCATATGTTGTTGGACGTTCTAGACAGGGGCACACAATATTTACCCAAGCTTTGTATGAATACTTACCCTTGATGGATTGTGAAATCAGGGGAGTTGCTCAATAGTGCACCAACTACAATCACATACCGCCCGGGTGTTAGACGAGCTACCTGCGCCTCAATTGTCATTCAATCAATCATGGGTTTGTTGAGTGTGACTACTCACCCATAAGAGTCTCAAGGCGCCGGAGGGGGGGGGGGGGGGGGGGGGGCAGGGTCCTGTCCATCAAGGAGGAGGTCCATCGAAGAGCCATGTCTTGAGGACCCATGTGAAGTTGGGGAGTGATGTTGTCTGTCTGAGGTGGAGCGGGAGGGCGTTCCAGGCTGTGGCCGAAGGAAGGAGAAGGAGCAGTCTCCTGATCTGGACTTCCTGGTGTGAGGTACCACAGCGTGGGAGAGCTGGGCTGATCGTAGGGGTCCTTTGGGGTGTGTGAAATGTGAGTCAGCTATTCAGGTATGTTGGTCCGGTGTTGTGGAGGGCGTTGTGTGCGTGGGTGAGAATATTGAAGGTGATTCTTGCCTCGATGGGGAACCAGCGTAGTGTGCGCAGGTGCTGGGTGATGTGGCAGTGTCGTGGGAGGTTGAGGATTAGTCAGGTGGCGGGATTTGGATATTTTGAAGTTTGTGGGTGAGGTTTTTGTTGATTCTGGTGTAGAGTGCGTTGCCGTAGTCAAGTCTGCTGGTGACGAGGGTATGTGTGATGGTTTTTCTGTGTTCGAGGGGATCCATTTGAAGGTTTTGCATAGGAGGCAGAGGGTGTGGATGTGGGAGGATGCGACTGAGTTGATCTGGCAGTCCAATTTGAGTTCGGAGTCCAGGATGATTCCGAGGTTTTGAGTGGTACGTGGGGGTGGGCGGGCTTTCGAGGGCGGGGGTCCACCAGGTGTCGGCCCATGATGAGTACTTCTGTTTTGTCCGTGTTGAGTTGTAGACAGCTGCTCTTCATCCATTTGGTGACTGCTTCCATGCCTTCTTGAAAGTTGTGTTTGGCTGCGTTGGGTTCGTTGGATAGGGAGAGGATAAGTTGGTTGTTGTCTGAGTATGAAACAATGTTGAGTCTGTGGGTTCTGACGATGGGGGCGAGCGGAGCCATGTAGATGTTATGGTGCCTCCTTCTGGAAGAGCGCGGGGATGCCCAAGGGTAACCAGGCGCGATATAAAACTCAGTAATAATAATAATAATAATAATGTTGAACAATGTGGGGCTGAGGGAGGATCCTTAGGGGGCTCCGCAGGTGGTCGGTGTGGGTTTCGAGAGGAAGGGAGGGAGTCTAACCTACTGTGTTCTGCGAGGGAGAGGAATGAGCGGATCCAGTCAAAGGTCTTGGCCTTTGATCCCTGCGTTGTGAAGTCTGCGTGTTAGGGTGCGGTGAGAGTCTGGTCGAGGAGGTGAGGACTACTGTCTGTCCTCTGTCCAGGAGGGAGCGGATGTCATCTGTTGTGGTGAGGAGGGCGGTTTCCGTGCTGTGGTTCTTTCTGAAGCCGGATTCGGAGGTTTCAAGAATGTTGTGCTCTTCGATGAAGGTGGCGCGTTGGTTGTTGATGGCTTTCTCAATAAATTTCACTGGGAACAGGAGCAGGGAGATGGGTCTGTAGTTCCTGTGGTCGGTGGGGTCCGTCAAGGGTTTCTTCAGGAGGGGATTGATCTCAGCGTGCTTCCAGTCATAGGGGAAGGAGACGTTCGCGAGGGACAGGTTGATGGTGTGGCGAAGCATGGGGCGATGGTGTAGGCAGCTCTTTTGAAGATGTGGTGGGGGTAGGGGTCTGTGGGTTGACTTCATCGTCTTCAGTGTGTCTTCGGTGGTGAGGGCTGTCCAGCTGTCAATCATTGGCTTCAAGGTGTCGGGGGTGGTTGGTGAGGGTTCTCTGTGTTGGCTGTCTTAATCAAAATTGTCGTAAATGTTCTTGATTTTGTGATTGAAGAAGGTGCTGAGTTTGTCACAGAGGTCTTGTGAGGGAGGGATGTTTGTAGACTCGCTGATGGGTTGGGTGAACTTCTTGATGATGCTGAAGAGTTCTTTGCTGTTGTGCACATGTGTGGAGATGCTGTCTTGGATTGTGGTAATTTTTTAATACTAAACTGGGATGGGGCAGTTTCAATCCTTGCAATGGGGCCGATAATATTCTATCTACACCATTGTTTAAAGCCTTTTTGAATATACACACATGCACAGTATGAATAGCATATCTCTTGTTTAAGTGTGAAAGCTCAGTGTAAATATTTACCCATGCTCATTATGAGAGCTTATTGTTTTATTTAGGTGTTTGGCCTTCAATATGACCACGTCACTTATGAAAGTAATCCAGTAATCAATTAAAGAGGAATATAGATATAAAAACAGAAGAGGATTGTCAAACTTGAAGAAGAATGAGCACTTGTTGTCCCTATCTTTCTTTTTACACTATCGAATTTATAAAGAAGCATAAGAAAAGGAAGAACCCTATGCATGGGATTGTGTGGGAATTAGTAAGTAAGTAAGTAAAGGGATTATAAAGCGCATGAATGCCAGGACGTCTTGGCCGTAGAGGAAGCAAGAAGGAGCAGAGGTCGAGAGTCAGGAGGCGCTTGATCACTATAGGGGGGAAGCCAAGTTTTAACCTGTCTCCTGAACTGGGACCTAGATGGACATAGCCTAATATTGAGTGGAAGTTGGTTCCAGAGCTTAGATGCCATAGAGGAGAGGCATCTGCCTCCCCATCTGGTCTTGTTAACTCTAGGAACGTTGGCCAGAGCTTTGTTGGCCGATCTTAACATCCAGCGGGGGGCATGCCATTGGAATAGTTTATGGTAGTCATTTGGCCGACCCCCATACAGGGCTTTATGAACCTGGCAAAGTGCCTTAAACTCGGTTCTCTGTTCAACTGGGTGCCACTGTAGAACTCTAATTAGCTAATGAGAAGAAGGTATAGGGGTGGGATTATATACACAGGACCCTCCTGAGGAGGGTCTCCTATTCATGTAAAAGAGTAAAGAATGTTTTTTTTTAACAGATTTTATTCATCAAATGACTCATATAACACAGGGATCTGTACACCAGAGACCACTGCACAATCAATAGACAACATCATGACTTAGATATTTTTTTAAAGAAAACGAAATGTAGCAAGGATGTAGAAGTGCAATGCATAGGAAAAATTCCAAGGCTTTGCACCACACCATCCGCCCCACCCACTTATATATATGTAATCAAGTACCATTTGATAATGTTTCTGCGGGCAACCTCTGGCTGTGAAAATAGGGAGTTCTAATCCCATACAAAAGTCCAGGCCCCTCTTCCATACGGACACTAAAGGCGGCGCTGGTGCCTTCCAAGCCTTGACGACATCCTTCTTTGCCAGCGTAAATCCCAACAACATAAGATGGCGTTTATAGATGTTACCCCAATCCCATCCATAACGTGTAGTAATAACAACTTTGGTGACCGGGGCAGATCCCAGCCTCACTTGCAAAAACAACAGTTGATGGACAGAATGCAGATCAATGTCATACATTCACCCCAGTACAGAGATCTGGGCCTAAATCAATCGTTTTTTTGCACTCCACACCACCCTGGGTTAGACACTGGCTATATGCAAATCAGCCTTGACCCTGTGCCTCATGGGAACAGTCCAGCCCGAACTGCCAAGCCAATGTCTTTCCTGGACCGGAATCAAGCATCCTAGGACTGGTTTCTGGCTATCAGCCGTCTTCAGCCAGGATAGCTTGACTCCAGTGGTGTGGAGAGCATGGGACTCACGTCTGAGCATACCCATCCCACTCGGGGTGACAATTGCAAAAACAACAGTTGATGGACAGAATGCAAATCAATGTCATACATTCACCCCAGTACAGAGATCTGGGCCTAAATCCATTGTTTTTTTGCACTCCACACCACCCCAGTTCAGACATGGCCAAATGCAAATCAGCCTTGACCCTGTGACTTATGGGAACAGTCCAGCCCAAACTGCCAAGCCAATGTATTTCCTGGACCGGAATCAAGCATCCTAGGACCGGTTTCTGGCTATCAGCCGTCTTCAGCCAGGATAGCTTGACTCCAGTGGTGTGGAGAGCATGGGACTCACGTCTGAGCATACCCATCCCACTCGGGGTGACAATTGCAAAAACAACAGTTGATGGACAGAATGCAGATCAATGTCATACATTCACCCCAGTACAGAGATCCCAGCCTCACACCTCAGAAAGACAGGACATCGCCCCTCTCCAAAACCGCGCCAAGGTAAGGCAATGCCAGACGGAGTGTATCAGGGTCCCCTCTTCCTGTTCACATCTAAGGTATATTGGGAAAGCCACCATTCCCGCCCTCCACAATCGGACCCTTGTGAAGTAGTAAAAGAGTCAAGACATTTATTAATTGCATAGGAAACAGAAAATAAAAAATCCAGAAGTGGATAGCACTTGTAATGATGGAAATGCCTGTAATTCCAATATTCAATAAAGGAACTTCATCAACGAAACGAGACCCAAGATTTAATTTGCGTTCTAACGCTTTATCGAGAACAAGGCACAAAAGACAAATGCATTCTGCGGGTGGTGGGTGGGACTACCACTAACAGGGTGAACTGATCTGCTCCAGTTGGGTAGACTCAAAAATGTTTGCAGGTCAAGAGTCCAATCTACCAAGAGGCTCAATAGGGTGGAATGGAGTGTTATGGCCTGTTTAGCAATACTGTCTCAGGTGCTTGATAATCAGGTTTGCCCTTTGTAATGCTAAGTGAGCGCCATTGTGTGTTGCCTTTCTTTAGGTCAGGGCTGTCCAATGTATGTCCAGGAGGGACGCTTCCATATCAGCTTCTCAATTGACTGACTCTGTAAACGAATTCTATGTAGATTCATTATACGCAAGATTAATTTATGTGGCCATTCCGACAAAATGCCTAGCAAAAGTGGTCTTAGTGCAGTGTTGCATACCCCCACGCTAGGAATGTGCATTACTTCGCATAAATCCCAGTAGCGATGTTTGTACAAAAGTCCATGCGTTGAGCCTTAAACCTACACCCCCAGAAACAATATCACCTGGAAGAGCTCCTGAATTAATGTTATCTTTGTTTTGCAGCTTATCTGCCAGCAAAATATGTTAGAGGTCACTCCTCGCTGTGCAGACTGAAAACTTGCTGCTAGTTCTGTACGAGCCAGCAGACGAGAGATGTGCAATGCGGCGCTGTCAGTTTTGTAGTGGAAACAGGGTCTGGTTCAGCCCTCCGGCTGAGCATTGGCAGCAAATTGTCTTTTGTCAGCAGCAACCTAACTTGTTCATGAATATCAAATTATCTCTCAAGATGTGCTATAAAAATGATAGTTTGCAGAACTAATAATCAAACTCATGAGTAACGGAATGCCTTTTTCCCACTTGGTGTAGCGTGTGATGACCTCTTTTCTTGCAACTCTACTTAATAACTTTAATTAATTCAATAATGCATAGTCGAAATTACCTATTCAGTGGAGAACATTTGCATCTGAATTTTATTTATGCTAAAGCCCTTAATGTGAATTTTCTCCAGCTTAATATGATGACAATTAAGTCCTGTAAAGGAAGAAAAAAGGTCGATGTTTCCAACAGGTGGAAATGAATCAATTTGGGTAGGGTGGTTTTCATTCTATTGTCCCCGTTAATGCATTATTTGATTACTGCTCATGCAGATTCCATACGTAACGTGGGATTCCTATCTGTGCGGAAGTTTGAAATCAGGGACAGTTCACTTTGCGCGGATAGTTGAACAAATCAACAACTACAAAAAAAGACATTTGCACAACCAGCTCCAACAAAAAAATGCACCGGCAAATACAGTGCTTGCACTTTTTGGGTAACTTGAAACGGTGCTACTTGCATCAGTTCCCAGCGCAAATCATTGAGTCACATGTGTTACGTGACAACATGTGCTGCCCATGTGCGACTAAGACCCACCTATCTACAATAGCCTTATAGCCCGCTGCCAAGGGCTATACTGGTTGTTGAAGTCCTTAAACCTAAGTAATAGGCCTGGGTCCCAGATGAGAGCTTATAATGAGGGTGGGGCCTTTTAACATCCGGTATAACTGGAGGCAGAAGGGCTATAAGGCTAATAAACATACCACCCACTAAGGGTCGAATGTCCTAAATTAAAAAAGGGAGAAACAGAAAGATAAACATTGAAATGTTGAAGCAGAAGGCTTGGACCAGCCATTATAAACCCAGAGCCACTCTTGTCTTCAATGGAGCTCTTAACTTTCCAATGTTCTAATATGTGATGGACTACCCAGTGATCACAATTAGCAGAGGTCAACAAGCACATGCTTCCATGTGAGGTGCCTAGCATACAGGACCCTGGGTATAATTACTGGAGCATGTGAAATGCTAAGAGGGCCCAAGCCTGTGAATGATCCGCTCCACCTATGTGTTGTGTGTTGGGGTGGGTTTTTAACCACCTAGCAGAAACTCAGCTGGCCCGCATCACCTCTGCAATGCCATTGACAGGCCTGCCAACTCACACGGTGCCACTGTGTGTCACACAATTTCAGCTCCTTTCACATAGTCACCCGGTGATGACTCAATATCACACTGGGGCTGAGAAAACGAGCCGGGAACCACTGCAAAGAGTGGATTTCACGGTTTTCTTTTGAGGCTTTGAACAGCTGCATCAAGGAGTGTGAAAATACCACAGGACATTGGCACCACCCTCAGCAAGCTTTTGCGTCTTTTTTGCGGAGTGGGTTTGGTGGGCTCAGGGATAAAAGTTCTCTTAGGTACTTCTCCGCACGAGTCCTGTCCTCTCAAAGGCCCTGCCCCCTCTTCACAGGATGGATTTATTTTGTTCTTTAGCTGATCTTCACTGATCATATGTGGTGCAGGAGGATTAACCATCAATAAATAACATATTCATCTTGGTGTTCCACAATGAAATGATGTTCGCAATAAAGCATGTTGCGTTTCATTCTGGGGTTGTTTTGTGCAGGCTCTTTGACAGCAAGCATGGCTGGTGCAGGAGCAAATTGTAGAGAGTGGCAGGTGTTGAATATAATGCAAAGACCTGAACACCGCATTAGACAAAGCTAATTTGCATTGGATCACCCTTCATGACTCTATAAAATGTTGACATTTGACGGCTTGGGTGTGTTTATAAGACAAATTAAACACTGAGTTTCGTTCTCCTTGTGGAATGTCATCATGCCATTGTTTTATTTCTGCCCGTGTTTCGGCGAAAGGCAACCCATACAGCAGCCATACTTATAACACGCTAACTCAAACTTAAGGAGGGGCATATTATCAAAATTGGCGTTAAAAATTATTGTCAGTTTAGTGGCAGAAAACTGCAGCTAAAGCGGCGATAATGGGCTTGATAATATGCCCTTGAGAATTCCAATAGAAGCCCATGTTCACACAATGGGCATGATAATATACCCTTGAGAATTCCAATAGAAGTCCATATTCTGGTGTGAACATGCGATACAAAAGGGGATGATGCCACGCCCACTCCCTAGCCTATGAATAGCGCTGACTGATAGCGCGTTCATTGGAACTGTAGACCTCTGAGGCGGAAGCCGGAGGTGCTGTGTTACTCGCTTTTAAAAATCTGTTTAATTTGTGTTTGAAGCATTTTTAAAAACTTTACCTCTTATCCAGAGCTCCTCTCTGTGTTAAGCGCCTAGCAGGCTACCCACTAACAGCGGAACTAGCGCTGCTCCGTGGGAAAGCTCACACGGCCGCCATCGCTGCTAAACGCAAGGCCACGCCCACCCGTCAGGCCACGCCCACCCCCTCTCTCCCCAAATGTGCCTCCCACGCAAGCGCAGCGGACGAGCGCAGCGGACGAGCGCAGCGGGAGCGCCTAAGGCAAGCCCGTCTGCGCCCGTCCGCGCCTGGCCCATGCCTAGGGCCAGTCCCCCTGCCTGTCCGGCAGTCCCTGGTCGTACGTGCTGGACCAGATCCCAGCTTCTCCTTCTAAGGCCCTCCATTTGCCCTTCCACCACTCGCTGTAGCCCCGATCACTTGGAGGATGCCTCTTTCAACTGCCTTCAATGTAATTTTACGCTCCCGCCTTGGAGCCTTCGCCCCTCTCCCTGCCTCAGCCTGCCGAAATGCCTGTCCCACCCCCTGACGCTGAAAGCAGGTCTGATTAACTGCCGTTCATTGCCCCACCACGCCAACGAGATATGGACGTCAATAATCTCCGACGCCTGGGATATCCTGTTCCTCACCGAGCCTTGGCTCACAGATACCTCCACTCCCGATATCCATCTTGCTACCCCTCCGGGTTACCTCTTAAAGGGCTTCAATCGTGAAGGGGGCAAATCTGGTGGTGGTCTTGCCATCATCCTAAAATCCCACCTCAACTTGTCCATCACCAAATTAACGAACATCGGGATGATTGAAGCTCTGCACTTCACTATCTCGGATACCGCGGCAGTAGTATTGTCGGGCACACTAGTCTACAACCCCCCCACTGCCTCAACTCTCTCTTTAACGGCACTCACCCACCTATTGGCGGATCTCTCCCTCAAACACCAACATTTTTTGGTGCTAGGAGATTTCAACCTCCACGTGGACAATTCTCTCTGCTCAAAAGCTAACAACCTGCTAGAAACAATGCAGAGCCTGAACTTACTTCAGCTAGTCAAGGGCCCTACACACACAGCCGGGCATACCCTTGATCTAATCTTTGCTAATTTCTCCAATATCACAGTCTTTCCTTCCCTCCCTCTCACCTGGTCCGATCATCATCTTGTCCCTTTTAACCTAGAACTAAGTTCGAGACCCGCCCCTACTGTCCTCAGGAAAGAGCTGGGGAGAAAATGGCACAAAGTCACCTGTGCTGCCTTTGACCCCTTATTCAACTTTCAACCAGACCCTCTATCCAGTGACATTGATGGAAATGTTTCTAGACTCAACTCTGCATTGCTCCTTGCCATCGACTCCATCGCCCCCCTCAAACCCATCTCCTCTGCTAGAACCCGCCCCTCTGCCCCTTGGTTCTCTACAACCCTCAGTGAGAAAAAAAGCTGTTGTAAACTACTTGAACGCAAGTGGCGGCGGAACTACGACCCCGAATCCAAAACTATTTACAAAACCGCTCTGAAAAAATTTCTCAAACAAAACAAAGCCACCATGAGAGACTACTTCTCATTACAAATCTCCAATGCCAAGAACTCCTCAAAAACCCTCTTTAAAATTGTCAAAGAATTTGTTAACCCCCCCGCCAGGGCCACGCAGAACCCCTCCAGCCAGGCACTATGCGATGGACTCTTGGACTATTTTCTTGAAAAAATTGGAAAAATCTGTACCTCGTTCCCTACGGAAGTACCCCCCCTGATCCCCCCTATGATGGCCCCGGAATCCGCTTCCTTGCAGTCTTATAACGAGCTGACTCTTGAGACCACACTCAGGCTATTCACCCAATGCAGATCTGGTTCCCCTTCCGACCCAATCCCCGCCAAGACCATGGGTGACCTAGCCCCCTCTCTGGCCAATTCCTTTCTTTCCATCTGGATTGCCTCCCTCCATCATGGCATCTTCCCAACTACGTGGAAGGAAGCTCTGCTGGTCCCCATTCTGAAAAAGCCTGACGCCGATCCTACTAAATTTTCCAATTATCGCCCCATCTCCCTCCTCCCCAAACCCGCTAAAATTTTGGAAAAGGCCATACAGCTGCAACTAACAGAGTATCTGGAAGATACCTCCCTGCTGCACGACTCCCAATCCGGATTCAGAGCAGGTTTCAGCTCTGAGACTGCTCTTCTGGGAGTGGCTGAGACTATCCGCGAATGCGTGGATAAGGGCGAGGAGGCCATGTTGGTCCTCCTCGACCTATCCGCTGCTTTTGATACGGTCTCTCACAAAATCCTACTAAACCATCTAAAGCAGGTCGGAATCGGTGGCTCCGCCCTCGCCTGGATCGAATCCTTCCTCACTGGCAGAACTCAGAAGGTGGTGCTTAGGCCTTACAGGTCAGAGGGTAAACCCCTGCTGTGTGGTGTTCCGCAGGGCTCTGCCCTGAGCCCTCTGTTTTTTAACGTTTATCTCGCACCCCTGGCCTCAGTGGTGGAGTCTTGTGGAGTCAGAGTGGTCTCTTACGCTGATGATACCCAGCTGATATTTTCCTTTAGAGACCATTCGGACTCCACCTTTGCCAACTTCCGCCAATGTCTAAACAACATCTGCGATTGGATGACCAACAATCACCTAAGACTGAATGCTGACAAGACAGAAGTCCTGTTTTTTAACCAGAAAACACCTATCTCCCCCAGTCTGTGGTGGCCCACAGCACTTGACCCTGCACCCACCCCTGTTCAATCAGCACGTAACCTGGGCTATCAGTTCGATGACTCACTCTCGTGCAAAGCACAAGTCAACAAGGTCACCTCTGCCTGCTTCGCGAAGCTGCGCATGATTAAGAAGATCCTTCCTTACCTTCCCTTGGACGCCCTCCGAACAATCACTCAGCCCCTCATCACCTCTCACCTAGACTACGCCAATAGCTTATATGCCGGTGCTCCTCAATATCTGATCGATCGACTTCAGATCGTTCAGAATGCGGCTGCCAGACTGATCGGAAACATCCCCTACCGTCAGTTGGTTGCCGCCTATCGCAAAGAGCTCCACTGGCTCCCCATTGCAAGCCGCATTCAATTTAAGATCCTCACCCTCGCCTTTCGAGCTATCAACGGCCTCGGACCTAGCTACCTGAAAAAGCGAGTGTCAACCTCCCAATCGGTCAGATCACTGAGATCCAACAACCTACGCCTCTTGACTACTCCTCGCTTTCGACGTTCCAGAATGGGCGGCAGAGGGTTCAGCGTAATCACTGCCAAACTAAGGAACTGCCTCCCTCTCGACCTCAGGTTCTGTCCGTCTGAATCCATCTTTCGTGCTAAATTAAAAACCTGGCTGTTCTCCAAATTATGATTCATGTCTTGTAAAAAACTTGTTCCACTCCTCCTTCCCTGAGGTTCTGTTTTTAGCGCCGGGACACCCCTCCGGGGGTAGCTGCACGCTGTATAAGCTACTTAAATAAATAAATAAATGATGGACGGAGCGTTTGAGCAAATCAAACACTCCATGTCCATCACCACCCCCTTTTGTACCACTGGTGTGAACATGGGCGTCTATTGGAATTCTCCGGGGCATATTATCAAGCCCATTATCGCCGCTTTAGCGGCAGATTTCTGCCGCTAAACCGACGATAATTTTAACGCCATTCTTGATGATATGCCCCAGAGTTCTTAAATTTGTAATTTTAATGAAGTGAGATGAATTGTGTAACATTGTGTGCTTGATCCAAGAAACGTATCAATGTAAAATTGCCATGCATTGAGTCTAAGACAACAAGCCTGTATTTGTTATTGTCCTATTGGTGTTGCTATTTCATTTCTGAATGCCACCATCCTGCCACTACAGTAACTGAGTAACTGATTGGAAACAAGAATTGGTAAACACAATAGGTCTCTCTATTGGGACCTTTTGACTTTGCTAATGTGTTTTAGCCATGTTGTACACAAGGCTAAAGAATTAAGAAAACGCCTACCATTCATGCACTTGCCTAAAACATGACGCAAGAACATTTTCCTTTTTTTTAGTAACTGAAGAAAAAAAGCACAGGTGAGTCATGCAGAAGCAAAACAGAGGACGTGGGTGGGAGGGGAAGCAAAACAGGGGAGGGAAGCAACACGGGCACAGAAACAACACAAGAGGGGCAGAGAAGCACAAAGTGATACAAAGCAATATGGGGTGGAGGAGCACAGAAGCACACAGTGAGAGAGCAAAGAGAAAAATGAAGGTGGGGGAATAATAGAGGAGGGGCAGAAAAGAACACAGTGAGACAGATCAACACGGAGACAAGGGCTGGGGGCAGAGAAGCAGACTGCAAGACGGAGAAACAAAAAGACCAGGTGTAGAGGGGCTGAGAAGCACATTGCGGGGCACAGCAACATGGAGACGGAGGGAGCACAGAAGCACATGGCAAGACCAAGCAAACTCAAAATGGGTCAGAGACGCACATGAGGGAGACAATTGGAATAGATACAAACTCTGATAGAGTGCTTAACTATATAGAAAAAAGTAGCACCAAAACAAACGAGCAGTGTAAGGACATAGTACTGTGCCGCTGATCCAGGGGAGGGGCACACTCATATTGGGACAGTAAAGCCCATACAAGCCATTAGGTATTAAACAATGTATGAGAGTGACACTGAAGCCAACCAATGGTAAACAATGGACAAGCTCTATGCCCACAGTAAGCTAACAAAATGTCTTGCGACAGTTAGCGCATGAGCAGTCATAGGGAAGACCTAAAAAATCTGCCTTGCTGAGTCATTGACCCCTTCAATACAAGGGTGCACCTAACCACTTTGGCTTTTATTTGTCCCATGTCAGATTCACAATTTTACAAGAGGATTTAATTCTAGGAATGACAGACATTGCTCTCTGGCTCGGATATTTTCCTACTGATAGAAAATAATATGGAAGGGACACCAAGAACCCTTGGAAGTCTTGACCACAACAAATTTGGCTTTTGTATGTCCGAATATCGTACACAGAGCTATCAACAAAATAAAATATTGTGTCCTAAATAATGCTCTGTTGAGTTGTATTGTTAAATCCAATAGAGCAATATTTGTGTTAAATATATTTAGGACACAATAGTTTTGCCTGTCACACAACATGGAGGCCACAATATTGTTGAGCCACGCCGTATTTTGTGGTGCCTCTGGTATAAAAGCAAAGCAGGATGAACTAGGCCAGGGTAAATAGAATAGACCCTATAGAAAATCTAGATGGATCCTTAGCTGGCCCATTACATTGCCACCAGTCCTTGGCAAATTCACAAACCTCATTGCCGGCAAACAAGAGACCCAAAACTAAGAAGACTTATGAGTATATTTATTCAAATGTAATGCTGTGTTTATGTCACAAACGTGACACAAATCAATGCAAATCTTTTTTCACTAATTTACTTTCCAGCGCAAAATGCTGTAAAATCACTTGAAAGTAGCAAAATGTGCTACTTTGCATTATTTAGCACTAACAGGGCATTCCATGAGTGGTGCATGGGTGTTTCCATTCAACCACCCAAGGTTTCTAACACAAAACCCTATGTACTAAAAAAAAGTAGACAGGGTTTTGCACCAAAGAATAGCACCCACATCAACCAGGTGCCATCTAGGAGAAATGCTTTTATTTCTCCTTTCTTTTCCGGCTTTGCATGTGTGCTGCACTTTACAGCACATATTCAAGGTGGGAGAAGTTTTAAAGTTATTCTAAGCACAGTATTTCGTTCTTGAAGGACATCCATCCAGTACAAAACCTATGCTAGACTCACGCAGACACTCTTGCACTATGGTGCAAAGGTGTGTGCGTGGCTCACAGCAGCATATTTCTGTGCCAGAGCTAGGAAGAGGGGAGGAGATTGCCATAGTTTTGTAAATATGGCCTTCTCCTGCTCGCTCCTTCTCATGTAGCGCAGTATTTGCAGCTGCTGCAATGCGCTGCATGATAAGTTAGTAAATCTGGTCTTTAGAGTCTCAACTCCTAGCAACTTGGCTCCTGCCCTGACTGAGGCACTGGGACAGCTTAGGGGTTTTCACTGGATGAACATGGATTCATGTTGTATTAGCGATACTCTACTGACCTGATCCTTAAGTATCTCTCTGAGGTATTCGATACAGTAGACCATTCCATCCTACTGACTCTACTGGCTGAACTAGGGATTTCAGGCATTTCTTATGCATGGTTCTCCTTCTTCCTTATAGAGTGGTCCCAGTCAGCAGTTGTACCTCTCTACCAGTAAACAATCTCAACCAATACATGCGGCACCCTTCAGGGTTCTATCACCGTTGTTGTTTAACACATAAGTGCAGAGACTAACCCAGCTGATCAGATTACATGGATGCCTAGTAGTGCCTTATGCTACTGGCACAAAATCAATTGCATATCTCCATCATCTAGCTGCCACTACAATGGTTGGCAATAACTCTACTCATGAGAAATATTGTATTTGGTCATACTCTCAAGTGGATGATCTTCTTCCGGTTGAAGAAGTTAAATCATTGGGAGTAATAATTGGCAAATATCTCTCCCTAAAAAGCAAAGTTCAATGCAGTCTCCAACGGAATGTTTCTAGAGACTCAGCTGCTTTTGTGAAAATCTTCCATTTTTGTCACACCAGCACGATGCTCAAGTAGTCTCCATGCATGTGTTGTCGAAGAATGACTACAGCAATCTCTGAGTCTAGCCAAGTTACAGACTATTTAGAATGTTGTGGGTCGTAGAGCTGCTTACCTGAAAATATATATGAACATGTATCAAAACCCAGAATACAACCCCACTGGCTCTCAGACAAACAGAAAACATCCTTTTATGCTCCTTGTCTCATGCACATGGTTTTCTACAGCACGGAGAAGTTTACCCTGTATTAACAATTCAGGCATTGCATACCTGGAAGAAATCTTCGATCAAAGTGCAAACTTTTACTCACTATCCCACATTTAAAAAAATCCCAGTCTGGTGGACGCTTTCTTAGTATGTTAGGCCCTCAGCCATAGAACAATTGCCTTTGTTTCTCACTGCCACTCACTCGCATCTTGCTTTTAGAAAAACTTTAAAAAGAGTGTTTTACATTTCTTTCATCGTTGTATTTTATTGTCAAGAGGCACTGTATTTAATAACATCCTGCTGATTGTTCTATAGCATCAAGATGCGTGTGGGGATGAGCCTGCGCTTTATAAGCAAGAAATCAAACTAACTAGAGAAGCAGCTTGCATTCTAGCATTAAAGCATTCAACAATTCTCACACTGAACCTTATGTCTTTTGTTCTGAAAATATCCGGACCATTGCCCTCGTTGCAGATAGCAACTGAGCAGAGATGTCGCATGCAAGACAAAGCAGAGTTATTATTGAAACTGTGCTGTTGTCTATCCGCTCCTTGGACTAATGCTTGTCAAGTTATAGAATTTCTTTTTACTCTTTTGTCCCCTTTCTACCCTCTCTACATTCACAGTGCTCCCATTTGTTGCTTATCTGCTTCGAAATCACCCAGTCCATCCGGCTTCTTGCCAATGCACGAATAAATAAGTCAACTTGCTTACCTTGTATAGGTATATTTGTTCTTGGGTAGTGAACTGATTGCCAACATCACACTATATCAATATGTTTTATGTTGTTTTGCCCTCACATGTTTCTTTCCTGTCTCTTTCCCCTGCAATTACTTTACTTCTCTCCCATCACTCATTCAAATTCAAAAAATCCTATCCAGTGCAATATAGAGTGTTTTATTAGGCTTTCAGTTTCTTAGTTAAGTTGGCACCACAATTTCAATAGCCTACTGCTCTCATTATGAGAGTGGCAGAATTGTGTGGGGAATTTTTCTCAACTGAATATTTTCACTACCCACAATTGAGGTAATAGTATACAGTAAATTCTTTATATTACAAGTTTAGACTCCTGTGCAAAACCTGTTTATATAGAGATTAGAATGTAACCCCCTAGGGCCTATCTATTATTTATACATCTTCCTTTGCCTATATATCTATTTGTAAAGTAAGATGTATAAATAATATCTCAAAATGTTAACATTTTTTAGATAGACACACCCAAACACACATATATATGCATATTCCAGAGTGACAGTAGACACTCTGTGTTCGATCTGGGGGTCTCTAGTTGGTAATGTTATTCACCTTTGTCCAAATAGGGACCCATACTTCTAAGTCAGGATAAGGGGATTACACTCCTTAATAACCACTGCTCACCCCCTTGGTAGCTTGACACAAGCAAACAGGCTTATCTCAGAGGCAGTGTGTTAAGCATTTGTGAATATACACAGTAATACAGTGAAAACACTACAGATGGACACAACACAGGTTTTTAAAAATAGGTATTCTTTATATAGACTTAAACACAAGACCCCAATTGACAAAAATCCACAATACTACACTTAAGATGGCTTTAAAGATGATTATTGTTACTTAGTTCAAGTTGATGAAAAATGCGACAAAGTTCTCAACAAAGTACCTAGATGCGTAATGCAAAGTAAACAAAAGGCTTGCAAAAGGGCAGATGCATCGGTTCCGTGATCCGGGGGAAATGATGCATCGTTCCTCAATGCTTGCGCAGAGTAGAGGATGCGTAGTGATCTATGCCTACGGGCCCGCTGCGATCCGCAAGATGGGGCCTTGATGCGATGATCCGGGTGCGATGCGAGAAGATGGCCCCCTTGATGCGACAATGCAATGACGCTGCGATGATGATGCGTAGGCGTCCTGGCAGCCTTGCGACGACTTTGTACTTTGGAGCTGCGACAGGCCCTGCGACATGCTTCTCCGGTGATGCGATGGCGACTCTCTCGATGGTGTCACGCTTCTCCAGTGATGCGACAGCAGGTTGCTTCGATGAACACACGCTTCCAGGGAGATGCGGCGACGGCTCGCTTCTCCGGTGATGCGATGATTTCATCTGTGGCGGTGACATGCTTCGTCTCAATGCGTAGCGTTTCCAGCTCCCAGCGAGACACAAATGTCTGGAGTTGAGAATTCACAGCAAGGAAATTCAGAGGGGAGCTGGAGATGAAGTCTTTTGTCCCTGAGACTTCAGCAGGAGGCAAGCACGGTTCAAGCCCTTGGAGAATATTCTGTAGATGATGAAAGTCCTTAAAAAGTTCCTTCTCCTTTCATTGGCAATGAAGCAACCACTGCAGGACAACCCAGAAAACAGCACACTGGCAGAGGGGCAGTGAAACTCCTGCAGCTTCCTTGGATCTTCTCCTTGGAAAAAGGTTTATTGTTCCAGAAGTGATCTAATTTCTTGGGATCAGGGTCACAATATTTATACCCCCAAATCCTTTGTTCTCTGAAACCTGTTCCTGAGCACTTTGTTTACATGACTCTCTCCTTCCTTTTACTGTGCAGGGCAGTGACATCGGCCGCCCCACAGGAGGTGGAGCCAGCACAGGGGAGGGAAGCACAGCTCTGGAGCACTTTGTTCACAAGATTATTCTCTCCTTTCACAGTGTAGGGCAGAGACATCAGACAAGCCACAGGTGGTGGAGCCAGCATTGTAAAGGGAAGGCCCAGCCCTATTCAGGTCCCAGGTGCAACTCCTCCCTCCATTCTAGATGTAGATCTCTCTATTCACCACTGGGCTGGCCCAGTCTGTCTCCTGGAATCCCCCAGCCCTGTCACTCACAAACCCAGACAAGGAATACACCACCTAGCAGAGGCAGGCCTGGACAGTTAGGAAGGAAAATACCTACTTTCTAAAAGTGGTATTTTCAAACACAGAATATTAAAACCAACTTTACTAAAATATGTATTTTATCATTCTGAGTTCAGGCATACTAAATTTGAATTTCCGCCAATGTCCCCGACTCAATTGGGATTATAATAATGTAATAATCTAACTGCCCATTCTAGCCTTTGGAGAACAGGTAGCCTTCAGTAGTGAAAAACTAAAATGGCTGTAATTCACTATTAAGACATACTACACACACCAGAGCATGTCTTACCTTATACTTACAATGCGCCCTGCCCTTGGGCCTACCATAGGGGTGTCTGATATGAAGCAAAGGGAGGGTTTAGGGACTGGCAAGTGGGTGCACTTGCCAAGTCGGCATGGCAGTACAAGACTGCACACAGGCCTGGCATTGGCAAGCCTGAGACACATTTTCGAAGCTGCTTCTGTGGGTGGCACAACCAGAGCTGCAAGCCCACCAGCAGCATGTGATTTACAAGCCCTGGGGCACTGTACTAGGGGCTGACAGGTAAATCAAATAACCCAATCAGGGAATCACCAATTAGCATGTCAATTTAACATGGGGAGCACTTGCACTGTGGCACTGAATAGCAGTGGCACAGTGCCCAAAGCATATAACCAGCAAAAACATATCAAAACAGAAGAGGCAATCAGTAAAAATGGAAGGGAGACTCACACCAATGATGCCAGGTCTAACACTCTGTAGCTATAGTTAGGATTCTGAGAGACAGGAATTTGTCATATTTTTGATCGGTAATAACTTTGCCACCGTTTGACGAATATCCACAAAGCTTTGCAGACATATTCCAGTTCTACATGTGCTGATGACGCAGTGTTGCATGGTGATTAGTTAAGGGGGTGCAAAGATGCGTTTCAACCAAAGCATTTTTCATAGACTTTTCAAACAGATGCAGTGGCAAAATGGCTTAATGTGTTTTAATGAAATTAGGCATGAATATATATTATGGTGTGGAAGGGGTGTGGCGCAGCAGCCAGGGCGCCTGACTCCGGAGCATGGAGGCTCACGGTTTGATCCCCAACGGCAGGTTGGCCCATCACCATATGACTCTCAGCAATAGCTTGCTTAATCTTCCCGACGGCCCCTAGCGCCTTCACACCCTCTGGTAATTGTTCGTGCTATACAAATACTGGATTTCATTTCATCTTTGTTATTAGATCTAAATTGGTGGAGTAGGTGTTAAGTAATAAGGGACAAAATCTTAGTGATATATTGGGCCGTGATACACCACAGTACGTTCATGGCACAAATACACAGTATCTGGCAATGACAAGATACAATACGATTGAAAGTCTTTGCAAAACAAAATGGTAGCCAGATTGTTAAGACCACACTTTGCTCTTGTTCTATGTTTGAACTTAAAATATAGACTATTACTGTTGATTTAGTGTAGAGGAAGGAATAAGGCAGTGTAGCAAACTCTGTAGAGGTAGAGAAAAGTAGTTTTATCAATTTATATTGCTTTTACAAAGTTTAAGGAGTGTTGCAATACTCTCACAAAAGTATCCACAAAGTACAGCTGTACTTAATGAAATAGAAAATAAAACGTATATAAGAGAAAATTAACTTAGACATACTATTATGTGGCTCACAAAAGAGTCATTGTTTTTTTGATTTTTTTTTAAAAGAAATATATATTTGTCAGCCTAATCTTATAGGTTTGAAAAGAAAAAATGTTTTCCATAGGTTGTAAAGTGTAGAACATCAGGACAATAGAGTGCTGCATTGGAATATTTGATATTCAAATGAAAAATGGAAGACAATTGATGTTCTCGAAGGAATATTGAGACTGCTATGTTGACATGTCTGTGAGGCTTTTCAAACTTAGCAGCATTTTGAACAGACCACTTCTATTTTTGTCTCTTATAAATATTTGAGAAAACAAAATGTATGCTCGGAAACATATATATTAAAGCCTTAATTACGATGGCCGTTGGATGACTGACCTCCATGGCAGTGGGAATAAGACCAGCCGACAAGGAGTCAGCGGTCCCACCTGCCATATAATGCTTAAACCAACTTAGCTAGCAGCGGCCTACAGGGGCCCTGATTGTGACCCCAAATTCTCTTTCTGGCTCCTTTTCATGGCAGCGGGACCACCATTAAAAGGCAGTCAGAAAGGGATATCCTAATCCTTAAGGCACTGCCTGCGCAGGAACCGCCCCCATTATAAGTTTAAGAATTGGATTGCCTTCCCTAGGAGATCTTTGATACTGTCGGAGGCGGCGGCCAGGCCCCGACCTCTGAACATTGATTGCTGGTATTGTAATCCAGTGGGCGGATCGATTCCCAGGGTGTCGGACAGACCGCCGCCGACGGCCTATCAGTGGCGGTCCGACGTCCTATCAGTGGCGGTCCACCCCACATAGCGATGAGCCCCTAAAATGGAAAATGTCTCCTTCATCTCAATTTCCAGTCTAACTCCAGTCAAGTGTCCCATGTCATGGCCACCACAGTGGTTAACCATAAAGTCGGGATGGTCACATTCACTAACAGAGGAACGTAGAGGGAGTAACTGATTCCATTTAAAACCTTTTTCACTAATTCATGTAATTTCAAATCCTTTTAAACCTAAATTATTGGAAGCATATGATAGAATTTTTCTTTTTCCCTTTGTATTCCAAATTGAAATAAAAAAAATTGTAAGAATTTTCAGACCAATTAGTCCAGGTATCCTGATTTATCTTGGTGTTACTCTTGATGTGTCCTAGTTAGTCACAGCAAGTCATAAAAGTTCCCGGGAATTTATGGATGCCACCTCATAAGTGTTTACGATTAAAGGATGTACAAATAAAGTAAAATTGAAATAGTAACAATTTGGATTAATATGAAAAATGAGTCCTAAATAGTTCCTGAGATCTTGCTGAAACCTTCAGACCTTCAACCATGATATTGTAATAGTGGGTGAGAACAACAGTCATTTATTTTGGATTCGGTTCGTATTGATTATTGTCTCCTTGTGTCTATTCAATTAGGAGTCAGATCAAAAGCTGGAATTGCAAGTTGACCAATCAATACAGTGTGAGGTAGCATGGAATCTTAGACTCCCCTCCTCCCTCCTAGTAATCATGACTCTTTAGCAGCCTTAGCATTCTGTAGATTCTACACTCTGTTTTCCCTGTTGAATCACCATCTCCACCCTGCAAGTGCCACTAGCAAAGAAGCTCGGTCACAAGGCTCGTAGAAGGAGGAAATTCCTGACTCCCTGAGAGGACTAACCAGGCTCTCTTAAAGCACTGGTCCGCACCTCACTCCAAACACCCTTCGGCTCCCTGGAGGGATTTTGAACAAACAGTGGCAGCGCAACAGCTGGGAGCTGCTGAAGAGCTTCAAGGGAGGTAGGTGAGAATTTCAGGTCACAAAGTCCATCGTCTGGGACCGCCGTCATTCCATTACAGCATGAGTGTAAAGGAACCACCAGAGCCGCGAGCTGCTACTGCTAGAGCTAGAGCCGATGTTGATGAACATACCGCAAGGATCAGGCTGGCACGAGCACAACCGCTAATGATCCACTGCCATTCAGTGATGAGGAGGGCGGGAGAAGTGTCAGTAGTGAAACGCCATTCACTCTGCAGTTCCCAGGAGAAAGAGATGCGTATTTTGTATCTATTTTGTATAGTCAGTCATCAGATCATAATTGTACTAATTTCATGCAAACTTGCCAGAGACTTCTAAACTATGGGTTACTATACCTCCAAATGATGTAGATGGAGCTACACTGTTAGATTTGGGGGTCTCTAGTTGGCACAGGTAGGTACGTGTGACAAATAGGGACCCTCTCTTCTAGTCAGGATAAGGGGATTACACTCCTAAAATAACCCCTGCTGACCCCCCTGGTAGCTTGGTACGAGCAGCAAGGCCTTATCTCAGAGGCGTTGTACGTTAAGCAGTTGTGACCACATACAGTAACCCAGTGACATAACTACAAATGGACACCACAAAGGTTTTATATAAAAAATAAGTAGACTTTATATAGAGTTACTACAAGACCATAAACGACAAAAATACACACTATGATTACTTTAAGATGGTAGATTTAAGTTTAGCTCAGTTCAGTTCTTAGATGCGACACTCTGCATCAATGTACCTTAGGTTGCGTTGCGCTTTCACGACAAGCAATGTAGCAGAGTTGGGAAATGTGGCAACGTTCAGATACAAAGAAATAAAGACGTGAAGATCTTCCAGATGCGGCACGCTTATCGGGGATGCGAGAAGTTCTCTGTTCGATGTGTGGACTGCAGCGGCGACATCCTTACGATGCAACGGCAGCAGCTCCAGCGGCGACGCTCTTCTCCCACGATGTGTGAAGCTTCCGCTCGATGCGACAACTATAGCAGAGACATCCAAGATGCGACGGCAGCAACTCCAAACGTGGCACGCTTCTCGGGGATGCAAGGTGCTCTTGGTCGATGCGGTGCAATGCGACAGTTATAGCGGCGACACCCTCCTTCGGAGTTGCGATGGCAGGCACAGCGACAGCGACACGCTCCGACCTCGTTGTGAGATTTTTCTCCTGATGCGGTGCAGTACGGCAACTACAGCGGCGACACCCTCCTTCAGAGTTGCGATGGCAGCAGCAGCGACGGCGACACGCTTCCTCTTCGCTGCGGCACGCTTCTCTTCGATGCGGTGCAGTGCGTCAGTTCCAGTGGCGACACCCTCCTTCGGAGTTGCAACGGCAGGCACAGCAACAGCGACACGCTTCTTCTCGTTGAGTCACGCTTCCAGCTCCTTGCGACACGCAGTTCCTCAGAAGGCCCAAAACAGCAGCAGGCACTTCCAAAGAACTCTGGGGAGCTGGGGGCTGAAGTCTGCTGTCCCTGAGACTTCATCAGGAGGCAAGCTCTTTTCCAAGCCCTTGGAGATCTTTCACAAGTTGAAAGCAAAGTACACAAAGTCCCTTTCTCCTTTCTTTGGCAGTAAGGCAACCACTGCAGGCCAAGCCCCCAAGCAGCACTTCAGCTTGGAACTAGTCTCCTCAGTTTCTTCAGGTTCCTCTCCTCAGTAAAGGGTTCTTCTTATAGTCCAAAGTGATCTAATTTCATGGGATCAGGGTCCCAATATTTATACCCCAAAATCCTTTGTTCTCTGAGGGGAGAGGGGAGAGGGGCCTTTGCCCAGTCCAAACCAGTTCTGAAGCACTCTGTTTACCAGACTTCTCCTTTCCTTTCACAGTGCAGGGCATGCACATCAGACGCTCCACAGGAGGTGGAGCTAGCATTGTGGAAGGCAAGTACAGTCCTGGAGCATTTTGCTTACAGGACTCCTTCTCTTCTTTCAGTGTGCAGGGCAGATACATCAGCCGCTCCCCAAGGGTAGGAGCCAGCATTGTGGAAGGCAGGTACAGCCCTATTCAAGGTTCAGGTGCAACTCCTCCCTCCCATCTAGATGCAGATCTCTCTATTAACCACCGGGTGACTCAGCCTGTCTCGGGGTATTCCCCAGCCCTGTCACTCCAAAACCAGACTAATACACAACCTAGCAGAGGCAGGTTTGAATGGTTAGACAAGCAAATACCTACTTTCTAAAAGTGGTATTTGCAACACAGAATATTAAAAAAACAACTTCACAAAAAGATGTATTTTATTATTCTGAGTTCAGGCATACTAAACTCAATTTCTACCATGTTCTCTGAGACAGTTAGGATTTTAAAATGTAATAACTCTAACAGCCCATTCTGGCCTATGGAGAACAGGTAGCCTTGCAATAGTGAAAAACGAAAATGGCTGTAATTCACTATTAGGACATGCCACACACATCAGGGCTTGTCCTACCTTATACTTACAATGCACCCTGCCCTTGGGCCTACCATAGGGGTGACTGATATGAAGAAAAGGGAAGGTTTAGGGACTGGCAAGTGGGCGCACTTGCCCAGTCAGCTTGACAGTACCAGACTGCACGCAGGCTCTGCAATGGCAGACCTTAGACACATTTTACAAGGCTGCTTCTGTGGGTGCTGCAGGCCCACCAGAAACCGGTCCCCGGAAGCTTGTTTCCTTCCCAGTATACGAATTGGCTTGGTAGTTTGGTCTGCCCTGTTCCTATGATGCACTGGGCCAGGGTCAGACTAGGGTATACTCAGATGTGAGTCCCTTGCTCATTGCACCATCAAGATTCAAGCAAGCGGGGCCGAAGACGGCTGAAATGCCAGAAACCGGTCCCCGGAAGCTTGTTTCCTTCCCAGTATAAGAATTGGCTTGGTAGTTTGGTCTGCCCTGTTCCCATGATGCACTGGGCCAGGGTCAGACTAATTTGCATATAGCCAAGTTCCGAGCTGGGATGGTGCAGTGAGCTAAAAAACGGTGATGGATCAAGCCCTGATCTTTGGACTGGGTAAGAGTGGTCTGCTTAATTCAGACACTCTGTTCATCACCACCTCCTTTTCTGAATCATTTTTGTCCACCATAAGCGTGGAAGGGTATACTCAGATGTGAGTCCCTTGCTCATTGCACCATCAGGATTCAAGCAAGCCGGGCCGAAGACGGCTGAAATGCCAGAAACCGGTCCCCGGAAGCTTGTTTCCTTCCCAGTATAAGAATTGGCTTGGTAGTTTGGTCTGCCCTGTTCCCATGATGCACTGGGCCAGGGTCAGGCTAATTTGCATATAGCCAAGTTCTGAGCTGGGATGGTGCAGTGAGCTAAAAAAACGGTGACGGATAAAGCCCTGATCTTTGGACTGGGTAAGAGTGGTCTGCTTAATTCAGACACTCTGTTCATCACCACCCCCTTTTCTGAATCGCAGGCCCACCAGCAGCATTTGGAATTACACGCACTGGGTACACGCAGTGCACTAGACTAGGGTCTGACAAGTAAACTAAATAGCCAGACAGGGAACCACTGATTAGTACATCAATTTACGATAGGGAGCACTTGCACTGTGGCACTGGATAGCAGTGGCACAGTGCCCAAAGCATATAACACCAGCGGAAATACATGAGGCAACAGCAAAAATGGAAGGGAGACCCACGTCAATGGTGCCAGGTCTAACATACACCTATTGGCATTTCAAATGCAACCCATACGTATAGTAAAAGAGTTGTTAAAACAACAGATAAAAAACAGTCAGAGGCTTATAGAGATCATTGAAGATACTGTAAAGGAATAATTTATATCCTATACCAGCAAAAAGTGTCTTAAAGGGCGGTGGAATGTGGATGCTATTCAAATTGGGAGAAAATACTGTGGGCAAAAAGGAAATGCTGCAAGACTTGTATACAACTACAAATAACGATACGGGAAAACATAATTTCTACTCTATATTTAGTCGGGTTGACTCTGGTAATCTGCATCAAAAAGTTAATTTAAAAAATTTAAACTCCCTCTGTTAATAATTAACAGCTCAGGTGAAGGCCTGACAAATACCAAAGGTTGTAGTGTAAATGGACAATCATTAAATATACTAGCACAAGCTAAGGCATTAGACCCCATACTAACTTATAGTCATATCATTGTGTCACGGATCCGACTCTCATGAGCCTGTTACAGAAGACTGGTGGTCCGCCACCCCTCTTTCACCCTGCTCCTTTTCCCCACAGCCGCCAACCGGTAACTGGTACGGGAACCCCGATGACATCGTGAAGGATTGGTCCGAGGAGGAGAAGGAGTGCGGCTCCTTTAAGACTTGGGACCTTGAGCCCGGGACTCCTCCCCTGATGACGTCAAAAGCAGGAAGTACCGACACGAAGACGGACGGCGATTCCCACGGAGCGGAGAACGAGGTGGACGCAGAACGAGAACAAGGAGGAGAAGAAGACGGAGACGACAAGCCAGGAGGCCCACGGTTGGACGCTTCGCCCTGCCACGCGCCCACGGGAGGAGCGTGGCTTCGAGAGGTACGGGCCGGGTCGCGGGTTGGG
The DNA here is from genome assembly GCF_964263255.1 of Lissotriton vulgaris. Lineage (NCBI taxonomy): Eukaryota > Metazoa > Chordata > Amphibia > Caudata > Salamandridae > Lissotriton > Lissotriton vulgaris. The sequence goes on from NC_141685.1 coordinate 1,480,382,822, forward strand.
TTGGGAGGCGGAGGCAGCCACCCCCGTAGAAACTCCCGCACAGAAACCCTTTCCCCCGAGCATGAGCACTCCTAGCCACAACCCATAGCTTGAGCACTGTACACGGGGTTCGTTCCCTCACTCCCGGACCGTTTTCGCCATCCCCCGAGTTTGGTTGTAACTCGTTGCTTTCTTTTCTTTCTGGGTACACCGCGAGACAACTGGGACAGAAACGTTCCTGGAAACAAAACTACCAAGACCACAAGGCATCGCGACGGAACCCATATGCAAGAGACTTTACTGTGACTTCCATGAAAAGAACATTTATCCCAATAAAACCTTCCTTGAAACCTCTATTGAAGGCACCTGTATTTCTATTTGACCCTCCAGACGCCCCTCAGGTGGTCGATACCCCTGTGAACCCGGCACCCCCGGGACACATTGCCAGACGTTTAAATGCTCCAATAGTCATGGCTGGATCAAATGCATCTCTAAATGAAAATGCAAGAATTGCTGTGGATTCACCCAATCTAGGAAAGACTATTGTAGAAAGTCTGTCACACATGATAAAACCAATTAATATTCCACACTTGACTCAATCATAATTGACAAAGACTCACAGCCAATAGAGGTCTTTAAAGAGGCTGATCCACCAAGTCAATCCTAATGTCTACAACATCCACTGTGGGCCAGATAGCCCCACATATGCAATTCTTGGTAAACTGTAACATTGTTCAGCAGGAATTGCAATGGGAAATCTATAATCAATCCAAGCTTGATTTCTATCCTATGAATACATCCAGGAGAAAACTACATAGTCTAAACCAACAGAATTTATTAAAACTATTAGGTCACTTCATCGAATTGAAAGATATGAATTCTACTGTCTTGGAGAGAGTGCAGTTCATATAGTCAAATCCAGTAGACAGCAGGTGGTAGTCTGCCACCCCTTTGCTGAGGACACTTCACTGGCTCCCAATACCCCAACGTTGTGCCTTCAAGGTGGGCTGCCTCATCTTTAAATCTTTGCATGGCAGCAACCCCAAATTTAGATACACCACATCCCGGAACCTCCGCTCTGCTCACCTCACACTTCTTACCATTCCCGCATTCAGACGAGTCCGTCAGGGTGGCTGTAGATTTGCTACTCTTGCCCCTAGACTGTGGAACACTTTCCCATTGGAGATACGTTCCTGTACTGAGCTAATGCAATTTAGGAAATCCCTTAAAACGTGGCTATTTACACAAGCCTTTAACTAAAGTATAACTAAAGCTGTCCGTTAACAATCTATGAGCCTTACAGCACCATGAAACCATCCGGTGTACGTGCGCTCTATAAATCATTTTTAACATTAACATTAACAGCAGTCTCACATAAACAACATGGGCTGCTGGAAAGTGTTGTTTCCAAAATCTGGAGCCGGGAGGGCGGACTTGGAAGCTTGGGTCATAATTGTTCATCATGTAACAAAATTAAAAATTCCCCATATATTAAGATCAATTGTCACAGAAATGACTTCAATTCTACTAACTGCATTCAGCCAATTTAACCGCATCGCTGCTGCGGTGATTTTGCGCTGTGCTGCAAATTGCCATTTTGCTGCTGTCATGACGAGCTCAGCTCGTCATCAGCACACGACACCCGTGGGTGATGACGAGCTGAGCTCGTCATCAGCATCGAAAGGGTTAAGGACCCTGATTATCCAAATTTACTTAAGAATTTTCGGGTCTTCTCCAACAGTTCATCAATGGATCGGTACAGCGTAGTTACACCATCAGCCTCAAACCGCATGAAAAAAGCTACTGTGGCCTCTCTACACTGCTCCCGGTAAATCTTTGCCACTATTGTCGAATTACTTTTTATTATGCTCATCAAATATAACGGTGATTGAGAGGCATATGAAGACTGAGACTAACAATTTACTTGACTACTTCTCTAAATTTCACGTCATCTGTTTGCAACAAACTTCACCATTTTACCTACCTAACTTATCAATCTTTAAATATCTGGCAATGAAAAGCAGTTCAGGATGTCCTAGTGGTGGTCTAATAATACTTGTGAACAACAACCTTCAAATGAAAGCTAAAAGCATTAATTCCAACTCTTGTAGTATCCTAATTGTCCAACTGAAAGATACTAATAAAAATTGACATATAATTGTAAACTTATACTTTTCCCCTTCATTAGTTGTAAATTCAGGACAGAACAAGTTGTGCTTGATACCCTTGAGGAAATTATTGAGAAATGTAATAGCCACCGGTGACTTTAATAAGTAGCTATTATATGAACGTGGCATTGAAGCAGCACTGAAGGATGCCCCTGACACAATATTTAGCATTCGAAATACAGAAATTTTAAGTATCTATAGAAACCTAGAAACCCGCTAAAATCGACAAGCAAACTTCAAGTTGTTTGTTAAATCTGGGGTTCAGGTTTTTAAATAGAAGTTTTGATAAATAAATTCAGGCAAAACCAACATTTGCAGTAGGTAATGTTAGCTCGATAATCAATTACACATTCTTACACTATTCTAATTTTCCTTCATGCAGAAGTTTTTATATTACTGACCAGGCAGAAAGTGATCATAATCCACAGGAGATCACAATATCCGTGATGCATACTCAATGTTTCTCAAGTTTGAAAACTAACAGTTCAAATATATTAACAGTTATTGTTAACAGTTTGGAAATAGAGAAATGAATTGGATATGACTCAAATGACTAACTTAATGACTGGGATCACCTATAGGATAAGGTCTTAATATTTATTTAAGTTAAAATATCTCATAATTGGAAGTATAGGGAACTAATTGCTTCGTAGAGGGATTCGGAATGAGGGCCACCAAAAGAGCAAATTGTATCCATTATAAGGTTTTGAGGCATCTCTTAAAACATTTGTGCTCATCTAAATGTGAAAAATGTATACAAAATTCCCATCTACAATACAAACAAAGTGTGATTGACATAAAACGGAGTCAACAAGAAAAAGCATGGACTAAACTTATGAATGCAGTAAATTCAAAGCCATCGAAAAGATACTGGTCTTTTGTAAAAAATGGCCCGGGTACCACCATAAAGGCAAATTATTACTACATTCCAAGTGAGAAATGGGGATCTCACATTAAAGCCTTACATGCATCTGATACTATAACATCAAAGTCTATTTTGTGAATACTTCATTATCAGTAACTGAAAAATATATCGCCATCTGATCACAAAAGCCGACCATACCGAGCACCTGCCCTGAATGGATTGCCCATTGACATTCTGAAACATGTTCCGACACTCTGGAGTACCTTATGTCAGCTTTTTTGCACAATCCTGACTTCTGGCGCTATACAACTATCTTGGAAAGGAACAATTAGACATCAAATTTACAAAAAGGATCCAAAAGAAAACCCCAAAAACTTCTTACTCATTGCCCTTTTGGACTGCGATGGCCATATTTACTAATCACACTTGAAACATGGGTAAGGGAAAAGAATTTGATACCACTAAAACAAACGGTCTTCCAGGGCGGCTATTGAACAATGGCTTGCATAGCAGCACTGACACAACTAGCTCACAAGGCAACTGACACACGTTTTACACTATATATATATACAAGCTCAGAGGGTTGACATGTGGGGCATAAAGGTTGGAATGTGAACAAGCTGCGCCTCCCGGGGCTCATGAGGAGCCTTAATCACAGCATGAATTTATGGAGCATTCTTAATGGCCAAATGGAATAATGGACTACGGCTACCATAAGTCAACATACTGTTTCAAGTAAGAGCAGCCAATCAATGGCATAAGATATAGATAAAGCAGAGGGCGGGACCCCATGAGTGCTTCTAACACTGTAATGCCGCCGAAGAAGGGAAGTACCCGAAACGCGTCTGGACATCGGTCTGATGCTTATTTGTGTGGCGAGGGCGTATGTTCTTACCAGAATAAAGCTGTTGGGGTAAAAGCTCCTTGTGCCTGAGTGCTTCTCTATTGTTCGACTAACCCCCTGAGCTTGATATATATATATATATATATATATATATATATATATATGTCTATGAAGACCAAATCATACCGGCTGTCCGACAAAGTGAAGACCAGCATCCAAGACGAAGTTACCAAGATGCTTGAGCTGGGTGTGATCGAGCCATCCAGCAGCCCCTGGGCTAGTCTGGTGGTGTTGGTGCCGATAGCGGCCCCACCGGGCACCACACCTGAACTTCGGTTCTGTCTGGGCTATCGTGACCAAACCGGACGCTCACCCGATCCCTAGGGCGGATGAGCTCATTGACCAGTTAGGGGCAGCTCGGTACTTGAGAACCTTCGATCTTACGTCAGGGTACTGGCAGATCGCCATGGCGGACGGAACCAAGGAGAAGACTGCGTTCTCCACCCCAGAGGGCCACTACCAATTTCGAGAAATGCCGTTTGGGTTGAAAAATGCTCTTGCCATGTTCGAGCGGTTGGTAAACCAGGTACTTTCTGGCTTGGAGGCCTTCTCGGCTGTCTACCTGGATGACATAGCTGTCTTCATCAGCAGCTTGGAGGATCATCTGGAGCACCTCCAGGAAGTTCTGCAGGCCATGCAGTGGGCTGGCCTAACCATCTAGGCCAGCAAATGCCAGATTGGACAGGGATCTGTCATCTACCTGGGGCACCTGGTGGGCGCGGGTAAGGTGCAGACCGTCCAGGCCAAAATAGAGGCCATCCTGGCCTGGGAGCCCCCCAAAACCCAGACGGAGGTCAGGGCTTTCCTGGGCCTCACAGGTTATTACCGCCGGTTTGTCAAGGGCTATGGTACCATCGTGGTTCCCGGACCGAAATTACGTCCAAGAAACAACCCTGGAAAGTCATCTGGACAGATGCTTGCCAAAAAGCCTTCGACACCCTCAAACAGTCTGTGTGCACTGCTCCAGTGCTGAGAGCTCCTGACTTCAGCAAGGAATTCATCGTTCAAATGGACGCCTCAGAGCATGGCTTTGGGGCAGTACTTCACAACTTAACGAGGAAGGCCTAGACCAACCTGTGGCCTTCATATCTAGGAGGCTACTCCTCCGGGAACAGCGGTGGAGTACCATCGAACGGGTAGCATTTGCAGTGGTTTGGGCCTTGAAGAAGTTGAGGTCATATCTCTTTGGCTCTCACTTCCTGATTCAGACCGACCACCGGCCTCTTCGCTGGCTCATGCAGATGAGGGGCGAAAACCCTAAATTGCCCAGGTGGTCCATTGCCCTGCAGTGTATGGAGTTTGAGGTGGAACATTGACCCGAAGTAGACCACGCCAACGCTTGTCCTACCTTATACTTACAATGCACCCTGCCCGTGGGCCTACCATAGGGGTGTCTGATATGAAGAAAAGGGGAGGTTTAGGGACTGGCAAGTTGGTGCACTTGCCCAGTCAGCATGACAGTTCCTGACTGCATGCAGGGTCTACAATGGCAGACCTTAGACACGTTTTACAAGGCCACTTCTGTGGGTGGCACAACCAGTGCTGCAAGCCCACTAGCAGCATTTGGAATTACACGCTCTGGGCACACTCAGTGCACTGTACTAGGGTCTGACAAGTAAACCAAATAGTCAATCATGGAATCACCAATGAATCCATCAATTTTACAATAAGGAGAGCATATGCACTTTAGCACTGATCAGCAGTGGTAAAATGCCCAGAGTCATAAAATAACCAACAGCAGGTCAGAAAAAATACAGGAGGAAGGCAAAAAGCTCAGGGATGACCCTGCAAAAAAGGGTCAAGTCCAACAGATATGAAGCTGAAACAATTGATCTTATTATGTGCCTCCTTTCAAATCTACAAGACCTCTGGAAAAAAAATGTCAGCTGGCCTTTAGAAAGGAAAAAATAAGGACAATCTATGAGGTGGTCAAATTTTGTTTCAGCTCACAATCTAATAGTAAATTTATTATATTTTTTAATCACACATGTTTCCCTTGAATCAAACTGTATAAAGGAACTTTTTGTGAAGAACTGATTGTTGAGGTGGAATGACTGAATGAACACAGGAGACAAGATACGTTGAAGAAGAAGTTTAATCAGAAGCACAACCTGGCGTCCAACCACCTCAGGAAATCAGCTGCAACTGACAAACCTTGAGTGCCGTCAGCCTAACATTCTAGCATGGAGCCAGAGGAGAGAATCCAAGTAAGAACACTTCATAACACATCCTTCTCCTTTGCAAAGAAACAAAAACAATATAAAAGAGATAGAAGCACATAGAAAGAGAACAAATTATATTCTACAATAGTCCTGTAAATAAGAGGGTGGTCTTCCAACTCTAACACTCACATCACCCCTCACCAAAGAACTTGCTGCAAGATCCAAGCTAACACCACGCTCATTCAACAAAGAACCAAACATAGCACTAGGATAATTTCTACGTGAATTTGAAGAATCAACATAATCCGACTGGAACATGGTTCCAGAACATTCTGTATCATCATTACCTTGTTCAGGGCACTAACCACCTCTCTGATACAACGCCACTCTACAAAATTCCATCTGTCACCTCCTTCAATGACCACAAAAAACTAACGACTCGAAAGGGTCCTGTAAACTTTCTCAAACCGCCTCTCATCCTGCCAGACCTCACCATAACCCAGTCTCCAACCTTGAACTTGGAAGAAACCTCCTTATGGACCTGCTCACCACCACCAACAATCCAATCCTGCAACCAATCGGGAACCAGGCAAACGCCATCTCATAAGTACAAAAGGACATTTGTGAGTGAACATTCGAATGATAGGCCCACAGCATTTCATCCATTAGCTGACTAGAATATAGACCACTAGATAACACCAGTTGAATGGTCCCTTTCACCAATCTGTTTGCTCTTTCAACCATACTATTACTCTTGGGGTGATAAAGAGAAGTACACGAATGCTTAACTCCACATTTTTCAAAAAACAACACCAAGAAAACCTTCTCCAAAACTTTAATGGTGGAAGAAGTGGTAACGTCTCTCAAAAATTTCACAATTACCCACCTGGAGTGAACATCCACAATCACCACAGCAAACCGCAAGTCAGCAGGCAAATCGTAAAGTGGACCTATGAAATCCAGACAAATTGTGCTACAAGGTCTCCCAGGATCACTAATCTGCCCCATACTACTCTGACTACTGACCTTCAGTCTCTTCTCACTCTCCTTGCAAAGACCACATTCTTCCATCCACATTCGTATCTGGTCATCCATCCCAGGCCACCAGAAGCCTTCCTTGACTCTTCTGATAGTCATACCTTGTCCCAAATGTCCATCGTGAGCAACTCTGAAAATATGAAATCTCATTTTAACAGGTGGAACAAAACAATCCCCTCTCATGACCACATCCGAACCACTCAAGGACAGCTCAATAATGATTTTGCAAAAAGGCCTAGCAGACACAGACACCATACTCTCTCTGCGTGCACCCAACTTAATCATACTGATCACCTCCTCCAGAGTAGAGTCGGACTGCATGCCATCCTCCCTCTGCAACTCGGAAAACACACCAAGATTACAGTCATGTACATCGCAAACAGGGGCTATAGCTTCTTCAGACTGAAGCCTCTCCACGAAATTCTTATCAACATATTCCTAATCCTGTGACATACGGGATAAGCAATCTGCCTGAGAACGTTTCCAGCTATGAATGAATTCCATGTCATATAAATACTTCTGTAATCTGACTGTGAACCTGGCCAAATGCGCAGACCCTTTGCCAGCATCATCAGCAGATAAAATTTTGATCAGCAGTTTGTGGTCGGTTCTCAAACAAATCTGGTACCCCACAAATACACTCTGAAGTACTCCAAACCCCACGCAGCGGCTTAAGCTTCCCGTTCAATCACTGAATAATTCATTTCAGCCTGTGTGAGAGTACGAGAAACAAAAACGATTGTTTTTTCAGTACCATTGTGAAGTTGGGAAAGCACCACACTAATACCAGTTATGCTGGCATGAACAGTGAGAAAAGATTTACACGTCATGCTAAATGAAGCTAAGATACCAGCATTACAAATTTCACTATTAACCCTTTCAAAAAACTCTTGTTGTTCTTCCTCCTAAAAGAATTTACTGCCCTTGCGAAGAAGACTCCTTAAGGATTCAATTATGTAGCAAACCTCTTAAAAAACTTTGAATATTATTCAGCTAGCCCTGAAAAGGACCTTAGCACATCTTCATCCTTAGAACATGGTGCAAGTTTCATTGCTTCCAAAAAATTACTTTAGGTGTAATGCCTCCACTGGAAATGGTTTATCCCAGATACTCCACCTGTTCTGTTAAAAATTAAAAATTTTCTTTGTTTACCGTCATACCCACCTCCTCCAATTTCCACAAGACCTGTCTCAAAATACCATTATGTTGCTCCACTGTTTTACCAGAAATCAAAATATCGTCCTGAAAGTAAACTACACCACTCACGCCTTCAAAGGTGCTGTTCATCATTCTCTGAAAGACACTCGCTGCCAACACTAAACTGAATGGCATGCACATGAACTGGAACGTGCCCTCCGTGGTGATGAAGGCAGTTAATGGTTTGGAATCAGGATGCAGTTTGATTTGATGATAAGCACTTCTCAAATCGATCTTCGAGAAGTACTGACCACTACCTACAGATTGTAACAACTCATTCGTCAATGGAAACTTGTCAGTGACAATATCCCTGTTGAGGGACCTCAAGTCTATGCAGAATCTCAAGCGGCCATCAGCTTTATGAGTTATGGAGACCGGGAAAATCCATGAAGACGCTTCAACTGGCTCTATAACTCCTCCTTTCAACAAGCCTTGTAGCAATTCATTGAGCCCATGTCTAACTGATAATGGTACACTTCTAAGGTTTTGCTGAACAGGACAGGCATCGCGTTTCAGTATGATTTTGTGTGAGTAATCTTTCACACATCCTAACCTATCATCAAACACTTTGCATGCCTCCTGTAGGATATCTTCAATTTGCGCTCCATCATCCACTGCCATAACCAATTTAGGAGACCTAGGATCTATAACAATATGCAGGTCATATTGGTGCATCCAACCAAGAATGGAAGGCCCTTCTCTGGCAATATAAAATTTGCCCTCTGTGCTCCTGGTGCTAAAATGAATGACATCAAACATGTATCCCAGAATGTCGATGGTTTGACCTTGGTAACCCACTGGGTTGATGTCTTTAATATTTAACAATACATTTCCCCATAATGACCCAAACAATGCTTCAGGAATAACATGAACATTGATCCTGAATCAAACATGAGACTAACTTCTTGACCACAGACATCAAACACAGCCTTAGGCCTGGTCTGTCTCTTCGGATCATCACATACTTCTGAAATGGTGCCCTCAAGAGTTCCTTCAACAACTAATATTCTATCTGTACTTTTCCTAACTTCTGAACCCAGTTGTACCACATTGACTTGGGTTTGTATTTGTTAGCACCATCGCCTTGCCTACATCCCCGTGCATAATATCCTTTACGACCACATTTCCTGCACGCTTGGTCAATGGCAAAACGCCTCTTAGAATCAGATCTGTGGTATTGACTTCCTCACCACAAACATTCTCTCCCTTTACTTTTAGGAAATGAACTAAAAGAGAAAGTACTCTTAGCATTTTTCTTTGAGATAGCATTAATCTCAGTATCATCATCTTTAAAACTAGATTCAAGACTGGCCACATCATTCATCCTTTTATCATTCCCCAACTTCTTAATACACTTCTGAGATTCTTCAATTACTTTGGCCATATCCACAAATTCTTTCAACGAGGGGTATTTTGCAGCCCACAATCTTTCTTGAATTTTTTTTTCACGACACTGAACTATCACTTGATCACAAATTAGTTCATCAGTCATTACGCCAAAATGACATTTCACTGAAAGTTCATGCAATCTTGTAGCAAATTCGTCGATAGATTCATTCTCAGATTGAGGTTGTGTGTAGAATTTATATCTAGCCATAACGAGATTAACTTCTTTGGCAAACCTAGTTTCTAGCCTTTTGATGGCCTCTCTATACATCAAAATCCATTGGTTGACCATTGGGTCCCATGGCCACGGGCAAGTACTTGAAAATAAGTTGTCCCTCACTGCCAAGGGCACTAACCAATAAAGCTTTTTTTCTTGCAGGGGAAAAATTGTGACCATCTAAGGCGGTAATGTTATTTTCCAACATTTCCACCCAATCCTTGCAATAATGTTGCCCAAAGAAACAAAGAAGTGCCTGACAGGCTAATAGTCTGGAGTAAAGTGAGGCAACACTACTTGTATACCCAGTTTACAAGTTCTCAAGTGCCAATAAACGCTGTACTCAAAGGTGTGAAAGTGTTGGCCACACAACAGAAGGTGTGCCCACGCTTTCTCAAGGTCTCACAGAGATCAGCATACTTGCTGATGAGCTGTTGTCAGGCCGGAGAAAGAGTGAACTGCGTGTGTGCTGCCTGAGAGAAACTGTGCACTTACTCAAATCCAAGATGGTGACACGTATGTTACACCACATGATGACAACAGCATGCTAATTATTGAACTGAAGGCAATCCAAGATGAAGGTATGCAGGGGACATAGCGTAATGACGTACATGCTGCGTTGCGCTCCAATCACGATGTCAGGTCAGAGACAGGTGACTGATGCTCGAGCTGTAGTGTGAGACTCCATCTGTCACCACAAACGCAGGGCCAATTGCTGCAAAAGTAAAAACGGAGATTGGCACCGACCCGCTGCATAGGCTGGGCAAGGAAACGTGAAAAAATTCACACGAAGTGGGCACACAACAAACAACTGACTGCAAACTTTGCATGGTTGTGCCTACCAGGATCCAATTGCAGCAATGAAGATCGCCGCAAAAATGTTAAGGTGAAACGATGGAATGAACACAGGAGACAAGGTAAGTTGAAGAAGAATTTTAGTCAGAAGCACAACCTGGCATCCGACCATCTTAGGAAATCAGCTGCAACTGACAAACCTCCAGTCCTGTCCGCCTAACATTCTAGCACAAAGCCAGAGGAGAGATTACAAGTAAGAACACTTCATAACAAGATACATTTTATATCCAATTTTTTGTGTTTTGATCAGAGGAATTGTCTTTAAGAAAATGTCTTTAATACAATAAACAATAACACCTGCAACATAAGACAATAAGAAATAAAATAAAGACTTAAAGCAAAATATGATTGGTTATAGAAATAATATAGAAATGATAAAATACGTTTTCCTTACTATAAATAAGTTTAAACCATTGGTGTTTTCATTACAGTGAGGAAGAGTTACTCTGTAGTTATAGTTAGGAATCCAGGTATAGCATTTCCTCTGAATTTTGGTCAAAAGAACTTCGAGCCCATTTGACGAATCTCAACACTACTTTGTAGGCCTATTCCTCTTTCTAGATGTGTGGAGTATGCAAAGTTTCACAGACATTCGTCAAGAGGGTGAAAAGAAAAAAGGGGTCCCAAAAGTGTTTAGGCACCAATGCCTTTCTTATATAATTTGTACTCATGCATAGCGCAAAAATAGCAAGATGGATTTCAAATGAATTTGGAAGGATTACACATTACAGGGCGCAGATGATCCTTTTGGGTACCACATGCAAGTAGGTTTAGTCTTTTTCATGTTATAAGGGATTTTAATTTAGTGAGATCTTTTGTCGTGGTACTTTCGCAAATTTAGGGGTATTTCGCTGTAGCACCATGGTACATACAGATGACAAGACATTATGTGATTGCTAATGTCTGCCTTTACAAAAGTTAAATGCAGCCTTGTTGTTTTAGGTACATTTTGGCTGTGTTCTGCATTATGCCTTTAGATATAGATTTTGTTAAGTTTGATATTTTTCCTCTACCTCTTACTACTTTAACAAAGTGGTAATAGGTAGTGAATAATAATAAAACCTACTACTTACCTATATTTAAGACTGTAACCCAGCATAGGGCGATACACAGAACACAGTAAACTGTCCTCAAAACTACGTGGTTGCCTTTTACCTCTGGTAAACACAGCCATTAGCCTATCACATACTGACTTCTCATCCATATGTATGGTGGTAGACAGCAAACCTACCATAGTGTACAGAGGCACAACATAACCCCTTTTTTAAAACTTATATCTTTAACACTGCTTACTCTATTTATACATACTACCAAAAATTACCATTTACACCTCATAATATAGATTCCTGACACATTACATCGAAAATCCATTCACACACTTTCATGTTAGTTCTGTTTCAATAAACACTCTCTACTCTGCTACTATACTCCATGTCACTCCACTATATGCTACTCCACTGTACACCACTACACTCTATGCCACTCCACTCTACACCACTTGACTATACGCTATTACACTCTATGCCACTCCATTGTGACACTCCACTCTTTGCCACTTCACTGTATGCCCCTCTATTCCACCCTACTCCACTGTATGCTATTCCACTGGTTGCAACTTCACTCTACGATAGTACACTCCACGCTATTTGTACTCTTTGCTACTCCACTGTACGCCACTTCAGTGAACACTACTGCATGTACGCTATTCCAGTGTATGCTTCCCCCCTCTATGCCACTTCACTCGCGCCATTCTACTGTATGCTGTTCCACTTTATACCACTCCACTCTACCAACTCCACCATATGCTATTCCACACTGCGACACTCCACTCTATGCTATTCTACTGTATGCCACTATAATGTACCTTACTCCACTGTACACCTGTCACTCTACGCCACTCCACTGCATCCTATTACATGCTACCACACTCCATTTTATGCCACTACACTATACAAAACTCCACTCCAAGCATTTCCAATTAGTGCTACTCCATAGTACACCATCACACCCTACGCCACTCCACTGTACCCAATTCCACTCTATGACACTCCACTGTACACTATTCTAATGCACGCAACTAGACTCTACGCCAGTCGACTCTATACCACTTCACTCTAGCCTACTACACTCTATGACACTCCACTGTACACTATTTCACTCCATGATACCCCGCTGTACCTCACTCCACTGTATGCCACTGCCCCATACGCCTGTGGGAGGGACAGGCGGAAACTGAAGCGAGGAGGCCATATTGAGGTGTTTTATTTCAGCTGATGACCTAATATTTACAGGTGAGAGGTTTCCTAAATAATATCGTAATGTACATAAGTAGGAATACTTTACCAATAAGACATAAACTAAGTAGACGTTCCTTTACTTTTTCTCCTTCTCTGGTTTTTTCTAGGGGCTCCTGTGCTCTGGAGGGAGTCCCGAGAGGCTTGTAGTGGAAGTAGAACAACAAAGAAAAGGAGCTGTAAGTATGACTGTGGTGACTTAGTGTAATACACTTTCACCACACCTAAGTGGAGGAAACAATACCAAAGTGAAGCAGTGAGAAGATTGAGAGAAAAAAATATATAATTACACTAATAATAATATATGAATTAAAGAAGTGGAAAGGTGTGGTTTACAAAAAAAATTAGAAGGAGAAGAAGAAAATAAATGTAGCCCGTTATTGTTTATAAACAGAGAACTTGCAAGGGCTCTGTTACTCAATCCACCACCGACCTCTCAACCTTTACCCCCTTCTTTCTCAAATACTGCCTCTTGCCCCAACTCTCCAGAGTTGCAGTGGCTCCTGTGCGTCCTCTAGAGACCATCACTCCTCGCTCCACACGTCCGGGGTTCCTTCAGCTGCAGGGTCTTCAGCTTCGGCGTCTTCCCCAGCGACGTCTTATCCAGAGACGGCTCACCTGGCAGTTCATTTCTCAGCAGCTGCTTTCCCGATGGCTTCTTCCATGGGAGCCTCTTCCACTGTGCAGCCCCTCATCTGTTTCCTCTTTTCCTTTTCTCCTCCTCCTATGATTGCCGATTGGGCAGTCTGCTGCACACCCCCGCTCCTCGATTGGTCCGTCTGTTGTTTTAATGCACTTGGGTAAATGAATGAATGTCACTTATCACTGTTTGATCCTTCTCCCAGCTCTTGGTGTCATCATCCGGACCTGGGAAAAACAGAGACACAGCTTGGAGACAGGAGCTAAAATGAGAATTAGTGTGGAGGTTTGGAGTGCTTTCTCACAACGCCACTTCAATGTATGCTATTCCAATGTTTGCCAATAGGGTGTACACCACTACAGTGCATTTCACTCCACTGTATGCCACTCCACTCTATTGTACTCCACTGTACACAGTTTCAGTGCATGCTGCTCTTCTGTATGCTATTACACTGTGTGCCACTCCAGTATATGCCACTACACTCAACAACACCACTTTATGCTATTTCACTCTAGACTAATCTATGCTATTCTACTACATGCCACTACACTGTACCCCACTCCACTCCACTGTATGTCGCTTCAGTCTATGTCGCCGGGGAACTGGAGACCCCAGTATCAGCCGAGGTTTCAGTCCAATCCACATCTGGATTACAACCAATTTCAAGCCAACCCGCAGATGGGATTCAATCAGTACTTAGAGACAAGAAACAAGAGATATTGGAGGGAGTAACTACCTTACCTATATTCAATTTAAGTGGGTCAACATTATCTCCAACAACTGTGTCAGTGCTCTCTAAAGGCCTGACATTTGCACCACACTCAGGCCTCAATAAATGTGAGCTGTTCAGAGATCTACAGACTTTCTTTATAAAGGTTTGACTTCAAATATTCTTTTCTAATCAACTAAAAGCGAGTGAGAATGTGAATCGATCAGGACTTTCACTAAAATCTACATTTACTCCTACAATCTATCAATTACCAAAAGAAGTGGCTATTTTTTAAAAGGTTTTGTTTAATAAATTTGTAAATCTCACCAGACATGTTCAGAAAACACAGTTTAACCTAGATAGAGATGAATATAAAGCCTTAGAAAATTTGAAAACATCCACAGATAAGATCATAAAAACTTGTGACAAAGGAGGTGGTATAATGGTGTATGATACTTCCACATATGTGACCAAAATGGAAGAGATGTTGGGTGACACCAGATTCTACCTACCTATAGCTAGAGATCCTACAAAACAGGTAGTTAGCAAAATATGCAAGCTCACTAATCGAGCTTTACAAGATGGCGACATATGCGAGAAGGAGTGGGCTTATTTAAATGTAGAGATAGCGAGGATGGCCAGTATTTATGGCATAATGTAGAATTCAATGTGAGTAGCACTCCTCTTTTTAATTATTTTATATTTTAGATTCTTTCTTAACACATGCGTGCTGCGGAGGTGGCACGTTTGTCCACACACCGTGCCTATAACTTAACAACCTGTTTAGAGTGAATGGACCACTCAACCTCTGCGCACTGTTGCTCCTGGTCAATATATCATACAAGATTAATCATTCATATTTCTTCCAATTTATAAATCAGTTTTCAGTGTGACAAACTTATAACATATAACTCTTAACCAAATTAACTCAGGATTTCTTATTTAATCATCAAATTCATTTATCGATATCTTAGAAATGTAATGTAAACAAATATTTAACATTTCACAAATTCAACATAATCTTTCTTGGCAGTATACAGTTGCCGTAGCCCGATGCATTTCGAGTCCCTTAGGACTCTTCCTCAGGGGCCTGTAAATATAACCAATTCATAACATAAGCTTATAATTATGATGTATATAATGACAGATTCAATTTCGTAAAACAATGTGATGCGGAAGACAACAAAATTCATTTGCATATAATCTGGATACTTCACATGTGATAACATAACATGACCATGAGCTGTAGAGTACAGATACCACCACCACACCTCTGTGAAAGACTGTGTATCACCTTAAAAAAATATGTATATACTCACACACAGAACCAAAGAAACACGCCCTTCCTATGGACAGAAAAATCTATCTGTAAACAACTGATAAATCACGTAAAAAAAGGCTCTCAACGACATACTCCAGGGAGTTCCTGGTCTTACCTCAGCTCTCTAATATGGACACAACCGCGTCTCAATCTTTTAACCCAATATACGACCACTGCCTGTGGACAAACGTGAAAACCATCCTTAATCGTCACTCTATAATTTTTAAACCTGAAAAGCGAGTCCAAACAATACACTGATGCCTACCACGGTATTCCTGCTCGTATCCCTTGTATACGCCACTCGGTTCCAGTTCAATGTAAACACCGGATCTTCCGGTTTAAAAACACCATGCTCCTTCGAATGTCGCTCACAACAGTGAAAACGGACTAGCGGGAATCGATCACTACCGCCATCTTGAATCAGTCTGATTCCGATAACTACCTTCTCACTTTCGACTAATAAAGCAACCCGTTTATGAAACTTACCTAAAACCATGTGGAACCCCTGACAAAATAATTATCGCAAATGGTAAAGAATTATGAAATCATGCTGTGCCGACCAAACGGAATTCTGAAAAATTTCCATGGCTGTTCACATTTTTCAGAATTCCGTTCGGTCGGCACAGCATGCTTTCATAATTCTTTACCATTCGCGATAATTATTTTGTCAGGGGTTCCACATGGTTTTAGGTAAGTTTCATAAACGGGTTGCTTTATTAGTCGAAAGTGAGAAGGTAGTTATCGGAATCACACTGATTCAAGATGGCGGTAGTGAATGATTCCCGCTAGTCCGTTTTCACTGTTGTGAGCGACATTCGAAGGAGCATGGTGTTTTTAAACCGGAAGATCCGGTGTTTACATTGAACTGGAACCGAGTGGCGTATACAAGGGATACGAGCAGGAATACCGTGGTAGGCATCAGTGTATTGTTTGGACTCGTTTTTCAGGTTTAAAAATTATAGAGTGACGATTAAGGATGGTTTTCACGTTTGTCCACAGGCAGTGGTCGTATATTGGGTTAAAAGATTGAGACGCGGTTGTGTCCATATTAGAGAGCTGAGGTAAGACCAGGAACTCCCTGGAGTATGTCGTTGAGAGCCTTTTTTACGTGATTTATCAGTTGTTTACAGATAGATTTTTCTGTCCATAGGAAGGGCGTGTTTCTTTGGTTCTGTGTGTGAGTATATACATATATTTTTTTAGGTGATACACAGTCTTTCACAGAGGTGTGGTGGTGGTATCTGTACTCTACAGCTCATGGTCATGTTATGTTATCACATGTGAAGTATCCAGATTATATGCAAATGAATTTTGTTGTCTTCCGCATCACATTGTTTTACGAAATTGAATCTGTCATTATATACATCATAATTATAAGCTTATGTTATGAATTGGTTATATTTACAGGCCCCTGAGGAAGAGTCCTAAGGGACTCGAAATGCATCGGGCTACGGCAACTGTATACTGCCAAGAAAGATTATGTTGAATTTGTGAAATGTTAAATATTTGTTTACATTACATTTCTAAGATATCGATAAATGAATTTGATGATTAAATAAGAAATCCTGAGTTAATTTGGTTAAGAGTTATATGTTATAAGTTTGTCACACTGAAAACTGATTTATAAATTGGAAGAAATATGAATGATTAATCTGGTATGATATATTGACCAGGAGCAACAGTGCGCAGAGGTTGAGTGGTCCATTCACTCTAAACAGGCAGTATTTATGGCATCCCTAAATTCCATAAGAGCATAACAGACCCGCCCTTAAGACCAATAGTCACTACAATAGGTTCAGTAACTGAACCATTGGCCAAATATGTGGATGCCATATTATATCCCCATGTATCTTGTACGCCAGCTTTTGTACAAGATACAAGACATATCATTAACCTTGTAGAGAATGTTTATTTTTGTCCAGAGAGCCAGTTTCTGGTTACAGTGGATATGGAGGCACTCTATAGCAATTTTCCAATTGATGGACCCATTGCAGCAGTACATTGGTTTATCCACGCATACAACATCCAATGCCCTTCTTTATTTGTTTCAGAGTGCCTCAAGATTGTTATAACAGATAACATCTTTGAATTTAACAAGCAACTCTATAAGCAGCAACAGGGTGTCAGCATGGGGGCATCATGTGCCCCCACTGTTGCTAATATTTACACGGCACAATTTGAAAAGAAATATGTATTCAACTAAATTGCTCTGTTCTATGAGTCAGTGACCAAATTGTTTCGATTCATAGTCAATGTTTTCTTTATCTGGAATGATAGCTATGACAATCTGCTCCAGTTTGTTGACTGGATAAATCTGTGTGATTTAAGATACATTTCACACATAACATCAGTACAGAACAAGTTGAATATCTGGATGTGTTAATCAAGTGTGGCATGGGGGTCCTGATGGTGGACTTATTTGTTAAGCCGACTGCCAGGAACACCCTACTACACTATGATAGTTATCCTGCAATCCCAAAAAATAGTATCCCCTTTGTAGAATTTTTTTGCGCCTAAGGCGCAATTGTACTAACATTTGTGATTATGACTCCAAAGCAGAGGATATGAGAGGAAGTTCCTGGCAAGGGGCTATCCTAGAAAGATTGTCAGCGATTCCTATAAAAGGGCTCGATTTTATGACCGTCAGCATTTGCTAAAGAGCGTCAAAGTAAAGCAGGAGCGCACTCTCATCTTTATCTCTCGACACTCTATGCTAAATGGGTGGATAAGACAGGCAGTATACTCTAGCTGGCAGATTTTAAATGCAGATACACCCAATAAAGAGAAGATTCCTAAACCTATGTTCGCGTACAAGCACAATAAAAACCTAAAAGACCATGTGGTGCACTCCCGTGTAAATACGAGAAGCACACCAAAACAAATGAGTATCACTGGACTACAACCTGTGGTAGGCACTTTTAAATGTGCGAATTGTAAATCCTGTGCTACAGCTGTAGAAGCCCCACACTACATTTTAATGGGCAAGTGATAACATCTACTGATCTTGACAACTGCAAAACATCAAATGTTATTTATTTGATAATCTGCCCATGTGAATTGGGATACGTGGGTGAGACTGGCAGATCACTGAATGTGAGGCTCACTGAGCATAGGTCTGCAATTAGGACAAAAAAAACAGCTGCCCCCATAGTCAGTCACTATTTAGAGAAAAAACATGCACCTGAGGACTTGCATTGGTACCCATTAGAGAGAATTTGTCCGAAAGAAGGAAAATCCTCAGAATCTATTCGGAAATTAGGAGAAGTGTATTGGGTCTTTATTTTGGGGATGCAGTAAAAGGCTTGAACCTTGAAGTACCTTGGGATCAGGCCATTAAGTAGAACTAGTCTTGCTAAACCATTCACTTAAAGTATAAAACACCAAGAAAATAGAGATACTTTAGTGGGACATGTGTCTCGTACTAAGGAGTGTATAATGTTTCTATCCAGTCAGCAAATTAAAACATCTTGGCAATATGGATAATCTCCCCAATTTCTGACCTTTGGATCAACAGATATAACATATTTACTGCAGAGCAGCCTGAGTTCAGGATTTTGCAGGTTGATCCTATGCCCCACATATGACATGCTCATGTAAGCATTTTATACATATGACATGTTTGTGTAGGCATTATATACACATCACGTTTGAACTAGGGATTATGGGTAAATATAGCATCTTATTATAACAGCTAAATAGTTAGCATTAAGTTTGTTAGTGTCATCTAAAACATCAAATAGGCTCTCTTTAACATCAACCAGATTTACGTCATGAAAAATTTGCGATTAAAATTCATACTGACAGAAATGTATGGTGAGCTATTAACTGTGTTGTCATCGCGTAACGCATACACGCTTTGTCAGTTTAAAGTTTGGTTTCAGTCATTAGCCAAAATACACAACTATTAGTACAGATATTATTGCTGGAAATAAGTATTTCATTGAAAGCCCGCACATACAATATCGCGTGACGCACACACGCTTTGTCAGTTTTAAGTTTGGTTTCAGTCAATAGCTAAAACATACAATTATTAGTATAGATATTGTCGCTGGAAGTAAGTATTTCATTGAAAGTCAGCACATACAATATGGTGGATCCACCAGGATATTGTATTTTACTAAAGCGCACATTAATGTCGTCATCGCGTAACATACATACGCTACGTCAGGCTATTTCAAAGGAGAAACTGTCCGGTCCTAGTTTGCATACCAAAATATCATCAAGTGGATCGGGAGCTTGTAAGAAACTAGGAAGGTAAGAGAGCCTAATCCTATTGAACTATTGAACCGGTTCACTGATTATTTAAATTAATATTTCATAAGTTGCTAGCTGTCAGCCATAAGTCACGCGTTAATATCTTTTTTAAGAAGTTAGTGACACAAAACTCGATTTGGCGACTTTTACGTAGCATCTATATAATACTGTGCAAACATAGTGAGGCTCTTTTTGAATATCCTCATATGCTGCTATCTGGTAGGCATTGGTTTGGGTCAAATATTCTATGAAGTAAGTTAATGGTCTTTATCAAAATGTTTAAGTGTCGACTTAACGGAAGCATCTAAAAACTTTGGTGTAAGCATAGTGAGGCTCTTTTAGATATATAAGGTAACTTTAGGTACAAGGTTAACAGGAAAACATAGAAATGTCTTTTCTTGTACTGAAAGATCGATGAATAATCCGTAACTTTAAATATATATTCAATCGAGTAGAGTCTATGTAAGAGACGGCTACATTAATACTTCATGTATTGACATGAAACTTATTTTCTATGCACTACCCGAAGTGAAGTAAGATTATAACACATTATTGCAAACCATTAGCTTATCGACTAGGTTTTGCAAACGCTGAATTTTAAATAATTAAGCACTATACCGTATGATCTATAACCATCAGCTTATTACCCCTATTTTGTAACGTGGTAGTTTGTTGACAGGACACCTATTTACCATGACATACCCGTAGTGAAGAAAGATTATAACGCATTATTGAAAACCATCAGCTTATCACCTATGTTTTGCAAATGCTGAATTTTTAACAATTAAGTACTATATTGCATGATTTAAAACCATTAGCTTATTACCCCTATCTTGCAACGTGGTAACTTGTTGAGTGAACAGCTAGGGTCATACTGCAAATAGAGAAATACATTGTGTTATGTTACTCATAACTATTGGCCGGTTTACCCTATTTCATAATGTTCGACTGTTGCACAATAAATTGAGAGTTGATACGCAGTTAAGAATGTAAGAAAATTTGGTGAGTGTTAGACTTAGCGCTGGACTACTGAAGGGAATGCCCTTAGAACTCGACACACTTTTGACATAACCTTGAGATACAAGGTTATATAAAGCTAGCCAAGGCTGTGATCGCTTAGTAAGGTGACCGCGCCTGAACGCTAAGGATAAAATAGAAGTAAAATATGGGATTGACATATAGCTGTACCGATTAGTTCTATCTCTTTCTCTTTCCACTAGGAAATATCAGGCTTCATTTCTACGTATTCTAAAGGCCCAAAGACACAGAAAATTAGATCATCATCCTGCGAACATGAATTGATGTGAGTTGTCGAGGTCAGTATATTTTTCGCCATAAAGATTTAGATATTTAGGAGAGATAGTCAAATAAGCTAAAAGAATTATGGAATCTAATATAGTCCAATTTATTATATTTCAGCTATATAAAATATCAATTGAGTATCTGGATGTAACCACTTGATTTACCAAGCTATACTTCAGATAATCCTAGAGGTGAGTATCGTGTCTGTCCTCCCCCAAGCTTTTTTCAGTATAGATAGATATTGAAAATTATAATATTTGATAGCAATAGGTAGATATTAGTTAATAGAGATTAATTTATCATTCCAGCAATATCACATATTCATAAATTCTACGATCCAATTTACTTGCCTTTATGTTGAATCCGATGTTGGACTATAAGTAATTAAAGGAAATTATCGAGATAGATTGGGTAAGTTACCATTAGGTGTAATGATTAGTCTAATACGTATAATGTTACCATTGCAGTGATAACTCTGTATTGATTGAGTTTGTGTACATTGAACCTCGTAATCCAGTATATATACATAATGAAATGAAGAAAGTGATCAAATTAGATCTGGTAAGGATCTATTACACGTCACCATATGTACATACATTTTATAATAAAGATGTTTGATTTTATCAGGTAATAAAATGGAGTATAATTATAGACAGAAACACACCTCTTTGCCCTATAAATTCCAGCATATTGGAGCAGAGGTAAAATGAGAAACCTAGGAAAATAAAACCCTGTGATATAATCAAATTACTAAGAGCCTTAAAAGATGACTGAAAATATAAGTAAGAAAGAAATCTAGTTAATAAGACTAGTATCTATGTATACATGATGATTGACATTTATGTCAGACATATAAACCCAAATAGAGAAGAAAAAAATAAGAAATGAGAATAACATTAGTATAGCAATAATTCTTTGGACAAATAACATCACATTTGGGGTGGTATATGAGATTGTGTGTTCACAAGCTTTTTATTAATAAATACTGTTGCATTTGGCAGCGGAACTCGAACCTTTGAGCCTTGTTGACCATGTATATAGGGAAGGGTGATGCCACTACACTGTAAGCTACTTCACTGTACGCTATTTTACTGTGTGTTATTTCAGTGTATGCGAGTCTAATATATGTTATTCCACTGTATGCCACTCCACTCTACGCCACTCCTCTGTGCGTCACTCTACTTTATGCTACGCCACTGTACACCACTCCACTAAATGCCACTCCACTGTTCTCAAATCCACTGTTCGCCATCCCAGTCTACAACACTTCACTGTGTACTACTCCACTTTATACAACTCTATTCTACACTATTGCACTGCATAAAACTACACTCTATGCAGCTCCACTCTGTTCCATTTCACTCTACTCTACTCCACTGCACTGTATGCCTCTTCAGTGTATACCACTATAGTGTATGCCACTTTTTACGCTACTCAACTAAATGCTATTCCATTCTATGGCAGTGCAATGGACACCACTCCAATCTATGCCTCTCCACTGTATGCCACTCCACCCTACACCACTCCACTAGACGCTATTCCACTTTATGGCACTCCACTATATGCTAGTCTGCTGTACGCTGCACCTAACTCCACTGTATATTATTCCACTGTACCCAACTACAATTTATGCCAAACCAGTCAATGCCATTCCACTATACACAACTCCACTGTACGCTACTGTACTCTACGCCACTCCACTGTACCCCACTACACTGTATGCTATTCCATTGGACGCCACTCCAGTCTAAATTATTCCACTGCATGCCACTCCATTGTACGCCTCTCTACTCAATACTGTATGCCATTACACTGTAGCAAACTGTACCACCCTCTAGTCTACTCTACCTCACTCCACTGAAAAACACTGTGCAGCACTCTATGCCACTACAATGTACCTCACACTACGAAGGTTTCACAGGCTCTACAACATGACATACCACTACAATGTATGACACACTACTCCACTGTATAACACTTTACTCCACTGAGTGACACGTCACTACAGTGTACTACAGTCCAAGGCACTGTACTATACAAGACACCACTCCACTATATGACACAGAATTTGTAATCCCCAACCAAATGGAAGAACCCAGCTTCAGCCTCCTTACACCTGTGATATGCCCTATAAATGTCACAATATATCTAATTCTTCTCCTTGGGGCCAGGTAGGTCTAATTGAGATGGTTGAATTAAATGAGTTTGAATCGGGTGTTGCATAGCACCGTCTTGGTGTATTCTTTCATTCTTACTAGTCGTCCTCTTGTATATACTGTCCAATGGCAGCTTCCCACTTAGCCTCTACATCAGTAAAGACCCCTAGGTTTTAGCAGCGCTTGGTAGAGGATAATTTTTACCCTACAACCAAGACCATACATGGTGAGAACCTGCAAGACTTTTGCGTGTCTCCTGTTCTGACACTCCTTGCTTCTACACCACTATGTTTTACCGGTAGTTGTTGTATGGTTGATTGACGTATGTCTTTTGCATGTGTGCCTTTGATATCTGCCTGTTGGATGGCTCTGCTTTCTTTTTTTCATGGCTCCAGTGAACTAAGTTTATATTCTCTTTTGGAAAGTGGACTTTGATGGTAGTTAGCTTAAGTTAGGGATTTGGTGGAATGGTCCCTTCTGTGGAATTCATGTATATTCTTAATGCCTATATTTATTAGTTTTTTTAATAATGTCTCTTTATGAATTTTTCACCTATCTTGGAGACCAGTGGTGCTGGGCCATCCAGTACCGCTACTGTTGCATAAGCAGTCTGACAAAGAAATATAAATAAGTCGGTTGCAGAACAAAACACAGAGGACCTGACATTGACTGATGTACCACGAAGTGACATCACAGTCAGTGAGCAGTGGGGAATCATTAAAAGATGCAAATCGTGCAGGAAAGAGAGAAACAGAAGGGAAGACAGAGAAAGAGAGAGAGACAGCAAGAGACTCATGAAAACAGTGTGTACTCTGAGATGTTCATTGAGTCTACTTAAGCTCATTTGAAAAGGAAAGGCCCTTTGACCTAAGAGATCACCCAGATCGTTCAAAGGGATCCCTTGCATTTACTCCTGTACATCAGACCAGGAATAAGCACTCTTCTACGTCTTCAAAAATGAATGTTCTGACTTATAAACAGGAACTTTGCCTCTACAAAATGTCCCGGGGAGAATGATAGCCTAAAGAATTAATCTACCAAAGAATGGAAATTGAAATGTGAATCCTGCTAACTACTCTGCCTCAACAAGCCCATGATGGGGTAAAGATACCTTCAAGGGATTTTAATAGACACAGGCATTTTGAAATCACTTAAGGGATGAGATCGTGTGGACTTAGTGATTTGGACCCACTAATGCTGGTTATGCAAAAACAAAAATGACATATATTCAAAGCTGTTACTAGTGAATAATCAGTCAGGAGAGAGAGCAAAAAGAGATTGAAAAACGGGTATATATACAGCTGCGTGAGGACGGACTCTGACACATTGAACTCAGAACTGACTACCTTACTAAAAGGTTTACAAGAAGACGTCGCTATACCTTCAAATGTGTAAGGGAATCCTTTAAAATTAACGAGGACCCCGTCCCTAAACCCGTGGTTTCGGAAACGACCGACTTAACAGATACCGCCACAGCATTTTTAATTTCTATGGTGCAAACTATTCCATCTAACTGGGACACTTGTTGGCTCCCATAAGGGTACTTCAGCGCAATACGATAATTCTTGAATCGGTATCAGCGCTAGGAAATTGACTTTATGATCCGGACGCTTGCATGATTGACACATATGCCTACATGATTGAGGGTACTCAAGATATGAAATCCATGTCCTGAGGATGGTCTCCTACACGAAAGAATAGAGACCGAAACGTCGACTGTGGCTTTATCTACCATTGAATATTTAATTAATTTTGTGTTAAGTAGAAAATCCTGAGCAATTGATGTAACAAGGGCTGTGTGGATTAATGGTTTTACCCTTTAACATCTTTGCTGTTTATCTTGTACCCAACTTTTTAAATTGATTTGAAAAAAGATTAAATACTCTTTGTTTATATACACCCGTTTTTCAATCTCTTTTTGCTCTCTCTCCTGACTGATTACTCACAAGTAACAGCTTTGAATATATGTTATTTTTGTTGTTGCATAACCAGCATTAGTGGGTCCAAATCACTAAGCCCACACGATCTCATCCCTTAAGTGATTTCAAAATTCCTGTGTCTATTAAAATCCCTTGAAGGTATCTAAACCCCATCATACTCTTTGCCCAAACCCTCAAGGGTATACTGGGTCGCCCACTATCAATTCTCAACAAGCCCATGGCAGGACTTTAGATCTGGAATCATAGTGTAGATCCAAGGTGTTAACCACCTGCTAATTATTCTTGCTATGAGGGGTCATAGGGAGATTGAGAAGCCCATAAAAGTCAGAAAGGAAGTTCATATTTTGATATGTTATCTTGGAATCTCTGACAGAATATCGAGAGACAGGATATCGACACTCAAAATATCGACGTTGGAATATCGAAGGCAAGTATATCGACATCCTATCTACAACATGGTAAGTACAAAAATATCGAAAAAATATTATAGATGTTAAAAATATCGATGTTAAAGATATCGTTTTTCTTTCTTTTAAAATATAAATGTAAAATAAATTAAATAACACTAATAAATAAAATCTACATGGTTAAAAGTATCTAATAATGTTTAAAATTATTAAATAATACATATATAATATTAATACATTAATTAAATATATACAGTAAATATATAATATATATGTACTGAACAATAAGTTGTAATAATTATTTTACTAATTTATAAATTCATAAAATATATTCTAAATTACAAATACATTTACAAACATAAAACAATAACATAAATAAAATGTAAAAAATATAAAATATTACATATACTTTTAATATTTTTAAAATTAATTATAGAAAACGTTGGATAGCGTAAGGGTAAAAATTACTATTCCCTCTCCAGAGAGTGCAACAGTAGGGAACGCGTTGGATAGCGTAGGAGTATAAATTACTATTCCCACTCCAGACAGTGCAACAGTAGGGAAAGCGTTGGATAGCGTAGGAGTAAAATTACTATTCCCACTCTAGAGAGTGCAACAGTAGGGAAAGCGTTGGATAGCGTAGGAGTAAAATTACTATTCCCACTCCAGAGAGTGCAACAGTAGGGAAAGCGTTGGATAGCGTAGGGGTAAAAATTTCTATTCCCACTCCAGAGAGTGCAACAGTAGGGAAAGCTTTGGATAGCGTAGGGGTAAAAATTACTATTCCCACTCCAGAGAGTGCAACAGTAGGGAAAGCGTTGGATAGCACACGAGTATAAATTACTATTTCCACTCCAGAGAGTGCAACAGTAGGGAAAGCCTTGGATAGCGTAGGAGTAAAAATTACTATTCCCAATCCACAGAGTGCAACAGTAGGGAAAGTGTTGGATAGTGTAGGAGTAAAAATTACTATTCCCACTCCACAGAGTGCAACAGTAGGGAAAGCGTTGGATAGCGTAGGGGTAAAAATTACTATTCCCACTCCAGAGAGTGCAACAGTAGGGAAAGCGTTGGATAGCGTGGGAGTAAAAATTACTAGTCCCACTCCAGAGAGTGCACCAGTAGGGAAAGCGTTGGATAGCGTAGGAGTAAAAATTACTATTCCCACTCCAGAGAGTGCAACAGTAGGGAAAGCGTTGGATAGCGTAGGAGTAAAAATTACTATTCCCACTCCAGAGAGTGCACCAGTAGGGAAAACGTTGGATAGCGTAGGGGTAAAAATTACTATTCCCACTCCAGAGAGTGCAACAGTAGGGAAAGCTTTGGATAGCTTAGGGGTAAAAATTACTATTCCCACTCTAGAGAGTGCAACAGTAGGGAAAGCGTTGGATAGCACAGGAGTATAAATTACTATTCCCACTCCAGAGAGTGCAACAGTAGGGAAAGCGTTGAATAGCGTAGGAGTAAAAATTACTATTCCCACTCCACAGAGTGCAACAGTAGGGAAAGCGTTAGATAGCGTAGGAGTGAAAATTACTATTCCCACTCCAGAGAGTGCAACAGTAGGGAAAGCGTTGGATAGCGTAGGGGTAAAAATTACTATTCACACTCCAGAGAGTGCAACAGTAGAGAAAGCGTGGGATAGCGTAGGAGTAAAAAATTACTATTCCCACTCCAGAGAGTGCTACAGTAGGGAAAGCGTTGGATAGCGTAGGAGTAAAAATTACTATTCCCACTGCAGAGATTGCAACAGTAGGGAAAGCATTGGATAGCGTAGGGGTAAAAATTACTATTCCCACTCCAGAGAGTGCAACAGTAGGGAAAGTGTTTGATAGCGTAGTGGTAAAAATTACTTTTCCCACTCCAGAGAGTGCAACAGTAGGGAAAGCGTTGGATAGCGTAGGGGTAAAAATGACTATTTCCACTCCAGAGAGTGCAACAGTAGGGAAAGCGTTATATAGCGTAGGGGTAAAAATTACCATTCCCACTCCAGAGACTGCAACAGTAGGGAAAGCATTGGATAGCGTAGGGGTAAAAATTACTATTCCTACTCCAGAGAGTGCAACAGTAGGGAAAGCGTTGGATAGCGTAGGGGTAAAAATTACTATTCCTACTCCAGAGAGTGCAACAGTTGGGAAAGCATTGGATAGCGTAGGGGTTAAAATTACTATTCCCACTCCAGAGAGTGCAACAGTAGGGAAAGCGTTGGATAGCATAGGGGTAAAAATTACTATTCCCACTCCAGAGAGTGCAACAGTAGGGAAAGCGTTTGATAGCGTAGGGGTAACAATTACTATTCCAACTCCAGAGAGTGCAACAGTAGGGAAAGTGTTGGATAGCGTAGGGGTTAAAATAACATACTTATAAATAAAAGCTTTTTTTAATATTAAAAATATAAACTATTAAATAAATATAAACCATATACAATACCTATACATAATTATCAAATACATGATTAGCTAAATATATTTAACCAAAAATAAATATAAAAAAATATCTTTTTATAATATTTAATTACCAATTAATATTTAATTAACAATTATATTATTAACAAAACAATTATTTTAAAAACATTATTACTTAATTACATTTAAATTACTTCCCACCATATTTCCCTATAAACCCACTACCCGCAACATAACTCATTCATTTATTTATGAATTAATTAAAATTATTTACCAATTAATTAAAATTAATTACCTATTAATTAAAATTAATTACCAATTAATTAAAATTAATTTATAATTCCTACTAATTAATACTTAATTAAACATAATTATATTACTTCCCACACTATTCCCCTTTAAACCCAGAACCCGCTACAGCACAAATATATCAATTAATCAATTAATAAAAATGACATACCAATGAATTACATTTATTTACCAATTATTTACAAATATTTAATAATAACTACTAATTAATAATTAATTTAACATAATTAAATGACTTCCCACCCTATTCCCCTATAAACCCACAACCCGCTACAGAACATATTTATCAATTAATCAATTAATTAAAATGAATTACCAATTAATTAAATGTAATTACCAATTATTTAAAATTATTTAATAATAACTACTAATTATTGATCAATTTTACCTAATTATATTACTTCCCACCCTATTTCCCCATAAGCCCATAACCCTCTACAGAACATATTTATCAATTAATCAATTGATTAAAATTAATTTCCAATCATTTAAAAATAATTACCAATTAATTACAATTTATTAATAAATCCTACTAATTAATAATCAATTTAACATAATTAAATTACTTCCCACCCTATTCCCCTATAAACCCACAACCCGCTCCGGTACTAAAACATAAATTTGCTTATAAATAAATGTATTAATATATAAAATAATACACATATAATATTAATTATTTTAAGTACTTAAGTTAAACATATAACACATATATAATAAATAACAAAAATATAATACAAATATCGATATTAGTGTCATCGAAATTAGTGACATCGTTATATATGCTATCGATATTACTAACTTTGATATTACTTACATCGATATAAAGAATTTCGATATTACTTACCTTAGGGTCGATATTCTGTCCAACGATATTCTTGACATCGATATTCTGCACCTTCGAAATTCCTAACGCGATATTTTGGTAGGTCGATATTTAATACTCGATATTTTGACTGTGTACCGTTATCTTGTTGGTATCATAGTCTGATTATTCCAATGGCTACCGCAAAAAGCTCAGTAAACAGATTTTCAATATGTCAGAGCGGTGTGTGCTCACTGAGAGGGGAAAGGACCAAGCGAGAGTCACTTTTAAGTCCTTGTTGATTGACTGATGCTTCAAAAAGAAAAATATTGGTTCATTCAAAAGCATTTTCCAATATAGGCCTAATATTCTATAGATTTTACTCATTTTAGTAAGTGGCTGATCTGACACATAGTATTAAACAATACAAGATGGAAAAACAAAACTACAGCAAAGTTGTGCATTTTTAGGGCCCTGCATGTCAGAAATGCCATCGAGCTAAGCTTTTTTTTTTTTCAGGGACCAGTAAGACAGAGCATATATTGAAGATTTCTTTAAAGGGGAGCTCGAGGTGATCCAGCACGTATGCACAGTGCAGCTCACACAGTGGACACGTAACCAGTATATCTCATGTAAAATCTGTCCACCTCTTCTTCTTGAGCAGAGTTCAGAGTCACGGGGGATTCAGTTCCAGGCCACTATTGAGACAGCCACAAAACACATGCCAGCTAAGTGTGGTGCCACATGCTAGCATTAACAATTTTAAATACATTTAAAAAAAGAAGAATCTTTTTAGAACACTATAGATCTAAATCTTTCAGGATTTATTTTTGTGTAGGAAGCTGCTCCTTCTTGCACAAAAACAATCCTGCTCATAAAGCATGCCTCCTTGCACCATGGTGACGGTATTGACGCTAGGCCGCAGTTTGTGCGCCTGCACAGGCGGATAGCTGGCGCACAAACTGCGGCCTAGCGTCAATACCGTCACCCTTACACCATGGTGCAAGGATGCCTGCATTACAAGCAGGATTGTTTTTGTGCAAGAAGGAATAGCTTCCTGCACATAATAAATCCTCTAAGACTTTTTCCTCTTTTCTACATGTGCTGCAGAATGCATCATGCAGCACACATAGAAAAAGGAAAAAACTAGAAGCAATAAAGATATTTCTCCTCGCTACGCCTCCCTTGAGAAGGGATAGCATAATGACATACTTCCAGGTCTACCAGTCGCGGCCAGCATTAATCACATGGTGGTGGGGTGGTGGGAAGGTTCGCGCGGGGGGGTTAATACATTTTAAAAACCTACAGTTGGCCAGGTCCAGCGTTTTCCTGCTTTCCTGCCTGGAACAGGGAGCAGGCAGCCTCCCTCCGCTAAGCCAATCACAACGCTGCAATGGTAGCATTGTGATTTGTCCGGACACCGACCAGCCAGGAGGCTATGGGGAGGCCATTTTCTCCATGTAGGCTGCATGCAACCTACATGGGGAAAAGGCAGAGTGCACATGACTTGTTTGGTCGGCCCCAACAGGCTGACCAAACAGTCAGCGCCCTCAGCAGTGGGCAAGCCACTTCTCCCCTGCTCTAGACCAGACCCACCCACCTGCCCACCCCACCCCTAACCAAACACTTCTGCTTTCTCGCAGTGTGAGAAGCAGAATCATAGAATGGTAGTTTTACCATTTTAGACTTCTCGCACTGAGAGAAAGCAGTGGGGCAACGTTCCACCGCCCTAATGGAGGAGCCACCCCTGAGATCTACCAGCATTAGTAAATCTGGGAATGCTCCAGAATTCATTGGGGGATTCACAGGAACACCCACGCTCGACCCATGGAAAACTTCCCTGCGGCAGAGCAACTCAAGGCTGTGACTTACGCAGCCTTTCATTACTCCAGATTTACCAAACTACTTAGGGCCACACAAGGTGGCTTTGTGCGGCTTGGTAAAGCTCATTATAGGTTTTGCTTCACTCTGCGCGCCCTTGCGTGGCGCAAGGGTGCCACAAACCCCTTGAAAAATATGCCCTTCAATTTTTAATTAGCACTAAAGAAGCGCTTTTGTATTGTTTTCCAAAGCTCTCCAGTTTCTAAATAGTGAAGCTAACAGAATCTTAAAAATTAATTCTGTGCTGAAAGAATTGATTATGTTTCCAAATTTAATGGAACAAAATGTATTATCTGGGGTATTGAATAATGCTGGTGCATTAGGCATGAGCTGAGTCACATTTCGAGGATTGTTTTTTGGTAGGTGTTATTTAGAGTTCTGCGTTTTTTAAATGACTGTAATTCGTATATGACATCTGTTGTAGCTTTAACAAGCATTGGACTAATAGGTTCCATGCTTTGTCATATGGGATATGGTGGTCGTTCTCTGTTTCGTTATGATCATACTGTCTAGGGAAGATCAGCACCTATAAGTTGTGTCCTTGAATAAAAACATTACTCTTAGCAGCGTTTCTGTGAAGTTGCGTCAGCATCCATCTGTCAGACTGGTTGGTTGAACTGACAAGTGTAATTAACACTGTTTTCTAATCATGATGCATTTCTAAGTAAGACAGGCATAGTTAAATACATCAGCTTGGCAGTGGGAGGACAAACACTGAATTAGAGAACCTGTCACGTCCTTGTATTGCTTACCATACTTGCTGAATCAGTGGTCACAAGCCATAAAAGTCTGCCTTGTGAAATATTTTACAAAGAGGTCCAGTGCAATTTTCCATCGGACTTATATAGTTGAAACACCTATGTCTGTTAAATAGGACAGCTTTTTTTTTCAAATAAGTTACATTTTGTAGTTAGACGTGCCTACACAGATTTTCCATAAAGTCACGCACACCTTCTCGCTTATAGTAAGCACTATTTTCACCAAATCGTATTTTTCATGCTATGTTTTTCTATGTTATGCCATGTAACATGATTTTTACGTAGTACATGTCTGCTTATTACTTGGCTTCTAAGCGTTCCTGGATCTAGACGTATGTCGGAGGTGGCCCTCGCAGGATCTTACATGGGTGTAATCGAGCAGACTTTCTGTGAAAAAATGAAAGTGGTGTTGACTTGTGTTAGATGCTGCTGTTTTCCTGTAAATGTGCTCCGGGTTTGATGTATTGTGACCTTCCATTCAAGCAAGGGGTGTATCTACGCAGGAGTGAGGGTTTTTGAGCCTTGTTTTTATACAGTCCTCATGAACTCTATAGTTCGGCGAAATTAATTGTGCCAGTGGCCTATGAGCTGATCACATTTGCATTAATGATACTAAGATTCTGCGTATTTCACATTAGCATACACCGCTGCTTATCCAACGTGATATGCCAGACCCTGCTGCTGGTGTAATTATTAGACCAGAGACCAATGTTATCTATAGTCAACAATTCATTCATCTGTTCCCAAAACTAAACCTACTTCTCTTTTCCACTCACTTAGTTGAGACCGCAAAATCTTCTTGCCTCCAACATCCACTCTCACTTCTATCCACTATTTACAGATGGTGTGTCTTGCTATCTGCATCAGCTAAAAAAATTGAAAATTCTCCCACCGAGGTAGGCTTTAATATTCGTTTAATTGCATACCTCTTAAACCTGTTAGCCTTAGGGCTGTCTTCCCCCATACCTTTTGCCTTCCTCCTCCATATATTTCAGATCTCCTTGTTGTTGGCCTAAGGACTCTGTGCACTCTACTACTGCTAACCAGTGCTAAAGTGCACACGCACACTCCTTAACACGTGGTGACATTGACTTGTCCCCAATCGGAATATTTTATTTACTTATAAGTCCCTAGTAAGGAGGTAATACATATAACCAGGACCTGTAAATTAAATGCTACCAGTGGGCCTACATCACTTATTGGCCCACCCACTGAAGTACCCCTTTAATCATGTCACCTCTAGGGTAGACCCCAAAGAGCCCACGCTGCGGGGTGCAATATATTATAAGGCAGGACATGTACTTTTAAGTTTTGCGTGTCCTAGTAGTGAAAACACATACATTTGTTTTTTACTCCTCAGCCTCAGCCAGACTCATCCTCGACATCCCACGATCCAGCCACATCTCCGGACATCTGAGAGACCTTCACTGGCTCCCCATCAACAAGAGAATCACCTTCCGCCTCCTCACCCACGCACACAAAGCCCTACACGACCAAGGCCCGAGCTACCTCAACAGCCGAGTCAACTTCTACGCTCCCAAACGCCACCTCCGATCAGCCAACCACGCCCTCGCCGCCGTCCCCCGCATCCGAAGAGCGACTACAGGAGGAAGGTCCTTCTCCTACCTGGCCGCCAAGACCTGGAACTCCCTCCCGACCGACCTGCGCCTGACCCAAGACCACCTCTCCTTCAGGAAGAAGCTGAAGACCTGGCTGTTCGAGCAGTAGCGGCACCCCCCCTCCCCAGCGCCTTGAGACCCTACGGGTATGTAGCGCGCTTTATAAGTGTCACTGATTGATTGATTGATTGACTACTGCAAGGCCTACCCCTACCCCTACAATAGGATAACATTAGAGTTCCCTTATAACAGTTAATAAGCTGTAACTTTCAAATGGGACCAGGTAAACAGTTCATGTTTGGTGTCTTTGGAATTGTAACTAAAAATCCTCTTTTATGGTACAAGCGGATTTTAAATTACACATTTGAAAATGCCACATTTTTAAAGTTGACATTTTCCTGCCTTAGTCATTCACTGTCTGCAGGCCGTCTATGTGTCACATGACTGAATGCAGTTGGCAGTTGGGCTTTGTGTATTCCTCCTAGAGAGCCATTCACAATAAAAAACGTAGGTGTGCTTAGATGGGCCATTACCAACAGGATAGAAGGGTGGGGTTAGGCACGGCCCAACTTACATCTGAATAGGCTGTGTCCTGCCTTCACACACAGGATTGTATACCCCTTGTTGTTAGTCTGGGACCATGGGGAGGCAGGAAACCTAAGAACTTTAAATGGAAACCTCTAGAAGCTTCTCCCACTTTAAAGGAGACACCAGGTATAAGTATTGGACCTCAGACATCAACTCCTCAATGCACTTTTGGTCCTGTGGAAGACTCTGCCAGGAAAGGGTTGCCACTCTGCTGGAATACTGCCCTGAACGACTGGTGCCTGCTGTGCTGTCCAGCTGCCTACTGCCCTTTTGCCCGGGTGAGAAGAACTGGACCTGTGACCTGAACCCAGTACCACCAGAGTGGCTCCAGGGGCTAGTCTCCTGAAACCAGCACTTGGACTTTGCAACTGTGAGTCCTACTCTGCCAAGTGCTACCATCCCAGTCCTCGACCCTTGGAAGTGGACCTGACGGTGCTCTGCTAGCCCTCTGTGGATCCAGCAGAACCAACACATCCCCTCTGCTGCACAGTGGATCCACAAGCAGAACAGATGCATTGCCTCTGCTGCAAGGATTTTACCAGCACAAGGACTGCACATCAGAACCACTGTTTCATTACACAAATACCCAACACAGGCCCTCGCATTGCAAATCTCTCATTGACAGCAACCTCGAAGACGATGCAGGACTTCACATCACAAGCCCACCGCCTCCTCAGAAACAGCTAGTTTGCAACACATCCTCAATGCAGGTCTTCACATCACAAGCTCCCCTTATCGATGGCCTCCACAATGACAATGCAGGACCTCGCATCACTGCCTCACAGCCCTTCAGAACCGACACATCGCCTCGGCTTCACGAAGTATCCACAAGGTGGAACGTCGCAACTCTCCGCAACCAGGATTTTAGGAACTCTTGTTTAGCGGAACCACTCAAACAGAGGGCGCCCCTAAAATAGGATAAAGGTAGAGAGAACAGGGGAAATAAACAGACTACTCAGACAGGAGTTCTCTACCAGAATTGATTAAATGCGCTACAAGTCGCTGGTATATAGACACCAAAGAAGCTGGCCAATAGACAAAGGCATGCGACAATCAGAAATTCAAAGCATATCAAAATGTACTAATAATGAATTCACATATTAAGGTTTTAAACACTCAATAAAAAGAAAAGACATATCACATCCCACACCGACACTCACTCACGCATTCAAACGAACAGACTCATACCCACATATACTCATATGTCCTGAAAATCAGGAGTCCAGCCATACTAAAAGCAACAAAGGTAGACCTTGAACAAATGGACCAAAGTGACAAACAACAATGACATTGACGAAAGTGTTTTGTAGGTACATCAATCCTTTTTCAAAATGTCACCAAGTATATCAACAGCCTTCAAGTCTAATTAAGGCTGTGATGACACCAAAAAGCATTAACCACAAGGTTGATGTGGTCCATAAAAGTATAAACTCTTGTTTGGCGGGCGTAACTAGGGGGTTGAGCACAGGTTAATTTAGGGTTGCTTATGACTTCACCCTGACAAGAATTGTGGTTTCTGCTT
The DNA here is from genome assembly GCF_964263255.1 of Lissotriton vulgaris. Lineage (NCBI taxonomy): Eukaryota > Metazoa > Chordata > Amphibia > Caudata > Salamandridae > Lissotriton > Lissotriton vulgaris. The sequence continues at coordinate 1,480,418,500 of NC_141685.1, forward strand.
GAGTAGGGTTTCAGCCCCCTCAATCAGTAACCCGATTTCTTACAATCCCAAATAGTATAAAAGACTGCCTTACCCGAAAATCTCGAGTTTGAGCCTCAGCATTACCCTTATAAGTTGAGTGATGAACTCTGTAGTTTCTAGGCCTTTGTGGGCCTCCTTTTGTATGGGAAATTACTGCACTTTCCTTGGTGTTTGTGGATTTCTTATGTGAGTGATTAGGTGGGGTATATGTGGATGGTTGTCTTGGTTAATGAATTTCAGGTAATCATACAGCAGGGGTATTGTGATGATAGTCTGTTCTCTTCGTAGAGTGGGTAGACTAGTGATAGAGCGAAAATCTCACAGTAATCTCTCTTTGGGAAATTTTGTAAATGTAGCACAATTAACCTTTAATTACCATTGCCTTTTTCCCACGTCATTGTCTATTCTACACGTGATGAATCTTTGCCATCGTACTTTGACGAAAAGAGCTAATTTATTAAAAAAGGCAAATAATCAAATGCCAATAAATATTCTAGTCAGTAATGTGAGGTTGTGAGTAGATTTAAAGGGATTTATTTTCTAATTAAAGTTTTAGATTCACTGACTCTGCATTCATTATTCAGGTATCAATAAGGTTATAGAACTGATGAATGAAAAATAAAGTTAGTACAGAGCATATCATTAATTGCTTATAGCGCATTTCATAAGGCAAGAATTCCTATTCTAAGAAAGTGCGGTATCAATGTTGTCACTCAGAACTCATGAAGACTCTCGCATTAAGAGAAATAAAGCATAGAACAAATAAGCCTAAGCAAAGCCAGTTAGTCACAGCATAAAGCTTGGGGATTTTAATAAAAGTCAAAATGGAACAAAACATGCATCTAGTCTACCTTCATCTACATTTGTTCTGCTCTCCATCAAAGTCTGCCCTCGTCTCCTCTGCATCTGCAAATATCATCTGTTCTGCTCCCTTTAGTTCTGCATCAAAGTCTGAAACACTTCTTCAGGTCTCCATCTCTAAATCTGCCTGAGTCTAACTCTCAGCAAAGGTCTTAAACTCCTAAACTAGGAACGCATTTATAAGTCAAAAAAATGCTGCAAAGCATGTGGCATGATCTTTCTTTTGCAATTGTAATCCAGCATTCTCATCTCCACCTCTCTGCTGTCTGCACACGTCGTCCATCAGGCAGGCAAAATCCTTCCCACAAAATACTCTGCAACTTATTGAATAAAACTTCATCTCCTAACCTTCCTTTAAAGAAATATTTTATTTTAACTAAACACATGACATTAACTGCAAAAGAACTATGTTGTTTAAGCAAGACTCATTAAAGCATAACATGGTAATGCATTTTTAAAGTTCTCTCTTATGTAAGGCATTCTTCTTTCAAGAAATATTCTTCTGCTATCTGAAGGTCAAACTGGAGTTCTCAGAGCAAGACAAAATCATAAGCTGCTTTCTGTGTTCTATACTTTAAAATGTTTTAGTAGAAAGCATCTGACTAAAGCCTGTGCATATCAAAGCCTCACGTTTTAATTTTGCTAACCACGAGGTCTCTGAATTGTTGATTTTTTTTAACACTGCCTTTACGGCGGCCCTGAATGCAACCGTCCCCTTTAAGAACTACAGTCTTGCTCATCATAGACCGTCAGCCCTGTGGTTTACGCCAGAACTAAAACAAGAATAAACTAAATGTAAGACTTTAGAGAGATTGTGGCGGAAAGGGAAAGAGCCTCAAGATATGGAAAAATATAAACAAGCGCTGTCCTGGTACCATCAGAATATTAAATCTGCTAGGCGATCCCTTATTATTAATCAAATCGAACAAGCCTACAACTCCCCCAAAGTCCTTTTCAGGATAGTTCAGGAATTAATTTCTCCACAAGCATGTAATCAATCTCCTGTGGAATCCCAGGACCTCTGTAATTCTCTGCCAAATTTCTTCCAGGAGAAAATTGCCCACATCTACTCAAAATTCCCTAATGCCCCTTTGTAAAACACAGTGACCACCAGTTCAAACAAAGAGCAGAAAAAAGCACCCCTATCTACACTAGACTTGGTTCCAGCCCCTCACTCTAGAGGAAATACACAGCTCTCCAGCTGCAGCCAAGTCCTGGTCCCCCGAGATCTCTGTCCACCAAAAATAATATCCCATCTGGCTACCTGCTGCACCCCAGTGATCCAAGAGATCTTCAATTGCTCAATAAAAACAAGCAATATTCCGACAGAATGGAAGGCTGCATGTGTACGGCCTATATTAAAAAAGCAAAGCTAGATCAACAATCTCTTGGAAACTATCACCCAATATCTCTGCTACCTATTCTGGGCAAACAACTTGAAGGCCTAATAAACAAGCAGTTGGGATCTTAACTTGAGTCCAACTATACCCTTGATCCCTTGCAATCGGGCTTTCCCCCTGGGTACATTACAGAGACGGCGATTCTGGCCGTGACCGAGTCTTTGAGATGGAGGGGAGATAAAGAATACCAGTTATACTGATATTATTGGATCTCTCTGCAGCCTTTGGCACCATCTCTCATTCAAGGCTCATGAAAAGGCTGCAGGAAATCGGTGTACAGGGTGTGGCACTAAAGTGGCTTCAGCATTTCCTACAGACAGACAACAAACCATCATCCAGGGCCTGTATTTATCATGTAAAATGAGCTTGGACAATAGCGTTCTGCAGGGCTCATGTTTGATCCCCACCTTGTTTAATATCTATATGGCCCAGTTAGCGAAGATTGCAGAGCACTTTGGCTTTGAAATTATATCATATGCTGATGACATCCAGCTAAAGTTCACTCTAGGCCAAGACCTGACAATAGCAAAAAAGCGTTTTGCATCAGGAATGCCAGCAATCTCTACCTAGATGACTGAGAACTGTCTCCAGCTGAATCCAGAGAAGACAGAGATCATGCTGCTGGGAAAAGCTCCCTCCATCTGGTTGGACGAATGGGGGCCACACCAACTGGGTGCTATTCCGGTGCCCAAACTTACTGTAAAGAATTTGGGGATGAAACTAGATGAAGTGCTTACGATGAAAGATCAGATTGCGGCAACCGCTAGCACTTGCTGCTACAATCTGTGCCTTCGGCACAGACTCTTTCCCTTCCTCCCCATGACAGTTCGTAGAACACTGGTCCAGGCCATGGCGATAAGTAGACTGGATTATGGAAATGCTCTCCTATCAGAAGCTAGTGAATCACTCTCCAAACTCCAGGTGGTCCAGAACACGGCGGCCAGGTTTAAAGAACAGCACTGGCTTCCAGTGAAAAAACTTTCACATTTTAAGATTTGTTGCCTCACTTACAATACCTTAAAAGGCAAAGGTCTGTTTTATCTTCAAAAAAGATAACAACCTACGCCTGAGTCGCAATCTCATATACAGCGACAAAGCCTTTTTGTGTGTCCCTTTATTTGCCAAAAACGCATGGGGGTAAGGCCTTCTCATATCTTGCTCCAAGGTACTGGACCAAACTTCCACTAACCCTGCAATCCATCCCCACATACTGTAAATTTAGGAAATTACAAAAAGCATATTTATTCTGAATTCATATGGTACGCACCTCCTGTTAGGACCTGAAACAGCGCTGAGATGCCCCCTGGTGAGTCGAGCAATATAGCAAATGATGTTAACACAACAATTAGCAGTATCAAAAATCTGCGTGCCACTTTTTAAATGCAGTTTTATGTCTGACGCCAAAAGCAGGATTGCCATTAGCAAAGTTTAATTCTATAGGAAATGTTTATGCTCTTTTACTAGGTAATTCAAAATAACTTAATTCTAGTGTACCTGTTGCAGAGTTCATGGGAAGGTGTGATGTCTGTGGCCTCACTGGGGGGTTTGGCGAACTTCTGTATGATGTTGAACAGTTCCTTGGCATTGGTCGCGTTGGTCCGAACTTTGTCTCTTATGAAGGTCCGTTTGGTGTCTCTTATGCGTTGGTGGTATTCCTTCAGAACGCTTCTGTGGTTGTTCCGTGCTTCCATGGTTTTCTGGTTTTGCCAAGTCTTCTCTAGGCATCTGCAGGAGCATCTGGCTTGTAGTTCTGTGGTGAACCAGGCGGACTTCAGAAGACGTTGTTTGGCAGGGTGGCGGAGGGGTGCAAGCTTGTCGGCGCATAGGAGATCCAGCTGTGAAATTCTTTGACTGCGGAGTTGGTGACGGTCGCAGCACTGGGAGAGTCCTGGAGGAGGGTGGTTTTGTGGTGTTCCTCTGTGACCTTGCTCCAGTTCTTTCATGGCGGGCGTCGGTCGGTCTTGGGTGCGGTGACAGTGTTGAAGGTGAAGTGTACGCAGTGATGGTCCATTCAGGGGGGGTGGGTGGTGTGGCTGAAGCAGATGTCTGCCCCTCCTGTGAAGATGGGGTCGAGGGTGTGTCCAGCACTTTGAGTGGGCATGTTGACCAGCTGCTTTAGTCCTAGCTTGGCGAGGTTGGCGAGGAGCTTGGTGGAGTCGGGGTCGTTGCAGTTGTCGAGGTGGAAGTTCAGGTCTCCGAGTAAGATGCAGTCCATGGAGGTGAAGGCATGGGGTGCGGCGAGCTCGGCACTGTTATTTGCTGACTGGTTACGAGTTCCCGGCAGTCTGTAGATGAGGGTCCCGCAAAGCGTGGTCCTGGGGCTGGTCTGGATCTGGAAGTGGAAGTGGAGGTGGAGGTTTTAGAGTGGGGGCCATTTGTGCTGGATGTGGAGAGTCGGAGGGGGGTTTTGTGTGTGATGGCAAGACCTCCTCCTGGGCGGTAAGGGCAGTCCTTCCTCTGGATCTTGTAGCCGTTTGCGATGGCAGTGGCGATGTTGGGGCCGGAGAATGCGTTGGTCCTGGTTTCAGTGAAGATGGTGACGTTGGGCGAGAGGATGTCGATCAGGTCCCAGATCTCCACGGCGTGTCGGTGCAGGGAGCGCATGTTGAGGAGGATGCATGTCAGGGTTTCGGCAGTGCGTGCATCAGACGGGCCTTCGGCGGTAGTGGGAGCATTGTCGATGGTGAAGGATCTGTGGCAGTGTCTGCACGAGAACTGTCTGTGGGTCCAGGCAGCAAGATAAAAGAAAAATGGTCCAAAGTAATACAAACGCAGAGGTAACAAACAATACAAACTCAGAGGCAACAGGCAGTGAAAGACCAACTCTGAACGAGGCAGCTACCGGCACCGGGTCTCGAACCCTACCAGGGTGGGGCTCTTGTACACAGCGCAGAGGCAGGGCACAGCGGAGCTGCTGGGGAGAAGAGCAGGCCTCAGACCAAGGGTCAGAGGTCTTTATGTGCTTGTTATGTGTGAAGCATGTGTTTTTTATGTGTGATGCATGCAAGCAAACATGTATGAATGTATGTGTATTTGTTAGCGATTGTTGTGAATACATGTATGTGCATGTGCGAATGAATGGGTGTGAGTGAGGGATATGTGTGCATTTGTGTGCCCCCCTGCTGCCTCCCGGGTGTTATTACCAGCCGCCAGGGAATTATATAAAGCATTTATACACATTACTGAAATATGTATACTGTAGAGACTAAAGATGTATATACACCTGCAATAAGGTTGAGTTTAAACATGGAATCATGTATTACTTGTTCACGTTTACACTTACACTTCAAGTCATATTTGCATATGTAGACGTAGATATACGAACATAATATCGAGTAAAAAATATAGAATTGCACAAATATCGAAGTAAAAAACATAGAATGGACAAAATTTCGAATGGACAGAATATAGTGTTGAAAAATATTGTTTTGATGGTAAGTAATGTAATATCGATTTTTAAAATATAGAAAGATAAAATATCAAAGTATATAATATAGGTATTAAGAAATATCGAATTTTTAATAATATCGAATTTTTTTAAGTGTTTTTTATACAATTTGTACGTAATTTAATTCTGTAGCGGGTTGTGGGTTTATAGGGGAATAGGGTGGGAAGTAATTTAATTGTAATTAATTAATTATGTTATTTATTAGTTGGTATTCATTTTGAATTAATTGCTAATTAATTTTTAATTGTAATTAAATTATTTGTAATTGGTAATTAATTCTTATTAATTGATTAATTGATAATTATATTAGTTTAATTATTTTATTGTCCGTAGCGGGTTGTGGGTTCATAGGGGAATAGGGTGGGAAGTAATTTAATTGTAATTAATTAAATATGTTAATTTCTTTATTGGTATTTATTTGTAACTAATTGTTAATTAATTATTACATTGTAATTATTTATTTTTAATTGGTAATTAATGCGTTTTTAAATTGATTAATTGATAATTATGTTAATTATATTAATTTATTTTTGGTAGTGGATTGTGTGTTTATTTGGGAATAGGGTGGGAGGTCATTTAATTGCAATTAAATAAATCTTTTTTTTTTATTTATTTGTATTGATTTATTGTTAATTAATTGTTAATTGGTAATTAATTTGTATTAATATGAAAATAATTGTAATAACTAATATTTATTTGTATTTCTAATTGATTAATTACTACATAATTTTAAATTTCTAATTTATTTTAATTAATTTTTTATTGGTATTGATATTTAATGTATTTGTATTAATATATTAAATTTTTACTTTTCCTACTTTTATAGAGTGGGAATACAAATTTTTACCCCTCCACTATCCAACGCTTCCCCTACTGTTGCACTCACTGGAGTGGGAATAGTAATTTTTTTCCCTACGCTATCCAACGCTTTCCCTACTCTTGCAACCTCTGGAGTGGGAATAGTAATTTTTACCCCTACGCTATCCAACGCTTTCCCTACTGTTGCACTCTCTGGAGTGGGAATAGTTATTTCTACCCCTACGCTATCCAACGCTTTCCCTACTGTTGCACTCTCTGGAGTGGGAATAGTAAATTTTACCCCTACGCTATCCAACGCTTTCCCTACTGTTGCACTCACTGGAGTGGGAATAGTAATTTTTACCCCTACGCTATCCAACAGTAAAAATATTGTATATTATTAATTAATATTATGGTAATATATATATAAGTGTTAAAAAATTAAATTGCATGTTTTTTAACTGAAATTAATTATTGTATAATTATAAAATTATTTAAGTATTTTTAAGTATGTTTTAGTTAATTATAGTTATTATTTCATTTATTTTAAATGACTTTTAAGACATTTAAAAAAATTCAAAATTTTGGTTAACTATATTTTTTTAACTAGATTCGATATTTTTGTACTTACCTGTTTGTAGATAGGAATTAGATATTTTTGTATTTGATATTTTAATTTCGATATTTGTGTAAGTTTATATTAGTGAAATCGATATTATGTCAGTGATCTGTAGACGTATACTCTTTTACTCACGTTTTACATTTATTCCTAAAGTTACATGCGTGCATGTATAACCATGTATTCGAAATGCACATTAAATGCTTAATTAAAGCTAGCCTGACTGCAGGCCTCAGTTGAAATGCATTTTGCTTTGCCAGTACGTCTTCTCTTTTTCTTGCAGGTTTATCATCACGATTTTTGTTAGCTAGAGACAGGCTTATTGTCTGTATTAGACAGCTGATAGAGAGGCCTGGAGGGTAACTTGGAAGTGAATGTGGAGAAAGAATGGTCGAAAGAGGCATTATGTTCCATGTGTACCAGGATGGTAAGGTATTCAAGGTTGAACCTAAGGCGATGTTGCAGATGCACTCAAGTACTGACTTGATCGGTCCCAGGTAGTGTGAAGGAGATAAGAACATTTCTGAATCTGCTGTTACTTTTAAATTGGTGTTCTCACAGTTAGAGTTAGGGTAGAGTCCCTTTAGACTTCGAGAGGTACAAACCTCTCTGCTTGCCCTATTCTTCAAAGTGTGATGCTTTATGCTAAATACTTATTTCCTTTTCCTGTAGGGCTGGAGTCTGATCATGCTGACACCATCTCCTTCTATGCTCCCGATTTAGAGACCCTTGATAGATGACTCTAAAATTGATCTATAACTAGAAGAGACAAACAATGTTTCTTTATGGAACACCTATTTGCTTTAATTTGTGTTTATACAATTGTGATTATCGCAATTTAACGTCCTTCTTTTGTGCTTTAATCTACCGAGTTATTTCAGCTTACCTATTGTACTGCTGCATTTATTGAACTTATTCTTGGTTTGCAAATATACTGTATTGATTGGTAATACAAAAGAAGGCCCTTTAACTATGGATCTTGTCATTATTGTGGAGTCACATTTGCTTCACAGGTTAGAAATGTATTGTTGATATTTTCTCCCTTTCAATGCTTCAAGTCAGCTAACAAAGGTCTATACAACCCATGGCGAAAACTTTTTGATGACTTGACTAAGAGATTACGTTGTAAGGACCAGTGCTCCATCACTTGCGTTGTAATATCCTGCATGGTGAAGACTGCATAGTGAATGTTACATACCAATCTAAGCTTTATAGCTTAAGCCAAATACATGAACGTCAAGAAAGGCTTGGGAAATAAGCTGTTTGGTTCAGTTTCAAATTAATTTCATATAGCTGGGGTCTATGATTACAAATATTGAGTTAAGCCCACTAACACCCACTGGACTCTAATTCAGTCACACTTTCAATTGCAGACTATATCACATAACAGCATGCTTAACTAGCAAAAAGACAAAAGGAAACTCAAGAAAACATCTTAATAAATACATACATAGGCAGTAGGTCCTCCATCATTATTGATATGGAATAGGGGAATGGACCACTGCATGGGAACAGATATTGCGGTGTATAAAGCTTTGGGTTGCCCTCAAAAACACCCAAAGATACGGAAGAGGTGGGTGCACTGTAGAGGAATTAAATTAGCAACAGTCCATCAGTTTCGCCAACTCCTAGAAGATTAAATTAAGACATTCCACACCAAAAAGAGACTGTATCACTCTGAACTAAAGACAGTTATGGATGACACATTAGAGATAATTTCCTTTTATTGTGTAATTCTATTACAGGACCGGAGGCTTCATATTATGCTCTCTCTTTCATTTAATGGAACACACAGCAGTCAATAAATCTTTGTATAACATATGAAAAACTACATTTCCCATGATGCAAACACCACGTCACTTCCTGCTATAGCCCATAAGAGCCAGGCAATACCGGATATCCTCCTCTTTCTTTGCTGCTCAGGCACTCGATCTTTATGCTTATGCTAATATGTTGAAGTATACCTGTTCAGTGGTTTTACTACACGTTGTCACACTTATACTTTCTGTATTGCACTGTATTATTGCATTGTTGTCTCTCAGCGTTGCGTTGTGGTGTTCGACACATCACGACACCCCGCTGCCACCCGGGGTGTGCGCGCGTCTTGTGCTTGTGTCCCGGCGGCGCCGGGTGTTTTAATAACAGCGCGAGCATCGCGCAAGGGTGTTTCCCTGACCGTGTCGCTTGCTTGACGACACGGGAGCGCGACGCTCGCTCGGTGGCCTTCACAATTGATTTACCCACACGGCGGGAGCGGGACATACAGCGGCCGCTACAGGCCGAGTTTTAATGTAAAACAGTCACCGGTACCGACACGCCGACGGCGGGGTTGATATTTGTATAAGTTGGAGTGCAGAGGCCCCCCTCATTGGCCAGAGGCGCTCGGAGCACAGTTTCACTTTTACTTTGCTAGTTAGTAGGTTTGGATGTGCGTAGCCCAATTGGGCTAGTTTTTGGTAGGATTGGGCTACGCTCATTGCTACTGCCCGTTTAACATAGGTTTTTGGGCCAATCCAACTTGGATTTTCTCCTGAGCACAACATCTACGCTTGGCAAGCTGCAAAATCGCTGGGCCTGGAGGCAGCACACCTCCTGTGTATTCTTTTGATTGCTCTTTGCTCCATCTACGCCCTAAGGGCTGCAAGAATTTGGCTACAGCTTTGGCTGAGGAGCTAGGTATCTGGTGACTGGCTTGTGCTGTGGGTTGGCTCCCCCATTACTCCTCTCAATATTTATTTACCCTATGAGCAGGTCCATTTATAGATTTGGCACCACCATGGAGTATTGGGTTACCTATGAGGAGGATGATGTTTATGAAGAGGAAGTAGTTAATCCTTCCATTGAGGATAATATTGTTGAGGCCCTGGATGCCTTGGTCCAGGATTCCGTCAACAGGGCCCTGGAGAAGACAGTTCCGGGAAATGTACAGCTGGCGCTGGCGACTGCGTTAAAGCCTATAACTGAGCAGTTAGAAAAGTTTGCCAAGCGCCATGGTTTATCTAAACCTGCAGTCCCTAAGAAGGACGGGGCTTCTTCTGGTTCTCACACTGAATCTTGGCCTCACTCCTATACCTTGTCCGCTCTGCCTGATCCTGATCCCCACAAGTCCAAGGATCCGGATACTGATACCGATACGGACACTACGTCCACTAATACCCCTGACGAGTCTCCTCCTAGGATGAAGACTAAGAAGTCCAAGAATGTTGATCCTGCTGCTCCTGTGTCCCCTCCTTTCACCTCAATCCGGCTGACATTGTTCATCCAAGATCGTCCGATTGGCTCCCAGCGCCGGAGGTTGCCGCCTATTTATATGACAACCTCCGTAAAAGTTTCGACAAAGAGGTGAGAAATTATCTCCGTCAGAGTGCCCTAGACCGGACATCTCCGATAAGGTTGCAGAAACTGCTGGCATGGACTCTAGCATGCTGACCTTCTTAAAAAAGTTCGCCAACGACCCAAAGGCATTGATCGGGCCTCGAGGGGGTGCCAGGACAAACTCCTGGATGTTGTAGGACCCCTTGCAAAGATCTTAGAGATGTCTTTGGAGGCGCAGGAATCAGGTGCCACGATGGATCCGCCTGTTCTGGCAGGTTGGACCCAGAGGGCACTATGCCTCTTGGGCAATGCTAATTGTGCAATTTCCACGGAGCGACGTAAGACTCTCCTTATGAGGATGGACACTAACCTCACCAAGTTAGCATCGGTGTAACCTGGCCCTCTGGCGGACGGCAATCTATTCGGAGAACGCTTTGTGAAGTACGTGGCTAAGTAAGTGGGTACCTTCACGACTCTCTCGATAAAGCCCAGTCAGGACTAAAGAGAGTCTTTCAGGCTGGTGTTTTTAACAGGGCCGGACGAGGCCGGGGACGCTCGTTTGGCCGCCAATCTTTCCAAGGCACCCAGAGAGGCGACTTTGGCAGAGGCAGAGGTGACTGGGACTACCAGGCAGCGTTTCAACAAAAGACGCTTCAACAAGGGAACCTACCGTGGTGGTTTCCAGGCTGCAGAATCTTCAGGTGAGCGCTCCAGATTCTTCCCCTCTTCCTTTGGGGGGTCGTATTCGTTATTTCTTCACAATTTTGCTCAATTGTCCCAAGATGCTTGGGTTTTAGAAACTGTTCAGGGTTTTCATCTTGATTTTTTCCAGGTCCCCTCTCAGTACAGTCGGCCCAGGCAGCTGTCTTTTTCCCAAACAGAATGCGTTTTCATAGATTCAGAAATCGAAAAATAGCTGCAAAAACATGCGACAGCACGTTGCGACGAGGGCCCTCACGGTTTCTGCAGCAATATTTTTCTGGTTCAGAAGGAAGGCGGAGGTTACAGGTTGGTACTCAATTTGAAAGATTTCAATCAATATATGGCCTACAAACATTTCAAGATGGAAGGTATCCATCTCCTAGCGGTTCTTCTGAACAGGGGGAATGGATGGTCCGTCTGTATCTGAAGGACGACTATCTATCCGTCCCGATTGTTCCTCCTCATCAGAGGTTTCTGCAATTCCAGTGGAAAGACCGGTGGTACGAATATTTTGTCTTTCCTTTCAGTCTTTCCTCAGCTCCATGGTGTTTCACCAAGGTGTTGAAACCATTGATAGCCTACCTCAGAGAGCAAGGGATTTGCAAGATAGCGGATTTAGACGATATACTGATCATGGCGCAGACGCAGGAGTTGGCATCACAACATCTGTGCATGACCATTGCTACGCTGCAAAATCTGGGGTTTGTAGTCAACGAAACCAAATCCGCACTGTGTCCATCGCAAAAAATAGATTTTCTGGGTTTTGTCATAGACTCTTGAGCGGCTCAGTTGAGCCTTACCTGCTCCAAATTGCGTGACATACAGAAGGAACTACGCTCTCTGTTGTCCAAACAGTCAGTCTCGCTGAGAGCGATTGACAGGATAGTGGGTCTCCTGGCGTCCTCTATTCAGGCGATCTTCCCGGGGCCCCTTCATTATCGGGCCCTTCAGAGATTGAAGATTCAGCACCTACAGAAAGGTCTCTCATACACGGACCTGGTTCCTCTGTCCTCGGAGGTACGCCAGGCGCTTCAGTGGTGGCTCAGCCACGTGTAAGCATGGAACGGTCGGGCCATTTTTGGCTCCCTTCCAGAAGTTGTCATAGAGTCTGTTGCCAGACGTTGGGGCTGTTAGAGTAGCGAATCCGCCCAAACCTAAATATACTTCCTTATGGGACGTCTCTCTAGTTCTTTCCCTGTTCAATCGTTGCCCCCCAAAAGACATGTTAACATGGAAACAACTCTCAGCCAAGTTGGCTATGCTGTTATGTCTTGCGGCATGTAGACGGTCATCAGATGTCAAGGCTTTGGACATTACAGGTAGAGTATTTACTCCAGAAGGAGTCTCTTTTAATATTACTGCCAGAACCAAGACTATGTCTAGAAGTGTGGATTATCATGCTTTTCCAAGTAATGTCAAGCTTTGTGTGGTGCAATGCCTTAAGGCCTATGAGGAATGTACAAGGTCTATTCGGCCTACTGGTGCAACGCAATTTTTGATTGCCATGCAGAAGCCATTCAAACCTGTTACTGCGGCTACTATAGCCAGATGGCTGAAATATGTAATGCAGGAGGCGGGTATTGATACCCAGGTTTTTGGGGCGCACTCTGCTCGTGGCGTTATGGCCTCTAAGAGTTTTATGTTAGGTTCTACTGTTCAGGACTTTATGCATTCAGCTGATTGGTCCTCAGAATCTACTTTCAAACAGTTTTATTATAAACCGGTGGGTGATATTTCCTCTGTAGTGTTTCAAGAGTGTTAAACTAGCATAATACGAAGCCTCCGGTCCTGTAATAGAATAAAAAATTAACTAGCACGCCAAGAATTTTCAATTCTATTAAGGAGACAGAGGCGAGGATTATCCCACTCGGTTATATTACATGCATTGTAATACTTTGCCCACCCTTGAGTTATAATCTGTTCATGCAGAATTTACGGGCGTTCTTTCTCATTCTTCCAGGTTCTGAGAAGAAGATGGACTAAATATGCTTCCTGGTGAAAAGGGGTTCTTTCCAGTTGGCTGTTCTTCCACGTTGGAGGATGTTTATTGTTGGACGTAAGTTATTTTATGGTCTTACTGTTAGAAGCAAAGAGAGAGGAGAATATCCGGTATTGCCTGGCTCTTATGGGCTATAGCAGGAAGTGATGTGGTGTTTGCATCATGGGAAATGTAGTTTTTCATATGTTATACAAAGATTTCATTGGCTGCTGTGTGTAGCATTAAATGAAAGAGAAAGCATAATCCTCGCCTCCGTGTACTTAATAGAATTGAAAATGCTTGGCGCGATAGCTAGCTAATTTTTTATTCCTGTTGCAGGTGGAAGGGGGGGGTGGGAGGAGAATGGCAGGATTGTTGTATTTTATGTCTAAGATATATTTGTTGCATTTGTTTATTTGTTTTATGGACTGATTTGGCTGTGTTGGAATCTCTACATATACTGAAATAAAATGTGCTATATATAAATAAATACATAAATAAATACACAATTTTATATCAAAGACTGTGAATATTAAACTTTGTAAATGAGCTGTAGATTGGGGTTTCCCCCCCTCCTGGAAGTCCAACTCTGCAAGCAGCAGGGTTTGCTTCACTAGAATTCCTAAGAATGCCCCAATTATAATTTATACATAACTGAATATAAAGCTTGATTAAATATAACCAAAACACACTCCTTTGTAATCAACACTATGATATTTTTCTGCGTTGTATAGTTCTGTTTTGTTTCTCTTTGTTGGAGATGCGGGGAATGAGATTTTTATACCCTTTTTGATCACTTAGATATTGATCTCATTCATCTTTTTGGATCGGTTGTTTTCTGTCATTGAGTAAAAGACAACCCCCAAATAGGTTAAATTAACCCCATAAACTGACGCAACTCTGAAGGACCACTGACAACTGATGAAGTTTTAAAAGTTTTATATAAAATCAAGAATTAAATGCGTATACAATCTTCTCAGGATACGATTCAATAAGTATACAAAAGAACAATTTAAGTCAATTCCAAATCTGCAAATTAAAGCATATACAATATGTGGTCCCGTTGCATCATCTACAAAAGAATAAACAAGTTAACTCTGTCCCTACTCTGTACTAGGTGACATCCCTACTTCGCAAGTTCCTTACCTAAAAAAGGTATCAGCAGTTTGACTTCCAAAGAAGTTCAAACTCTCTTAGCCTCTAATGGTAACTTATATCGAGAAACAGTACCCTCTCTGCCTACCCATCCGCTCTCTAAGGGTCCTCGGCCTACTGTTCTCTTGCGCTCTGTTCTCTCTCCGCGCTCCTATTCCACTTTGTCTTCAGGCCATCTATCCTGAGCTAACTTCTCCCCTGAGCTCTCTATGATGACATCTACTTGGAGCTGGAGCTGGAGCTGTCTTCTCCCCGGGGTACTGTCCCTAAATACACAATCACAGTATGGGTGGAACGCCCCTTGACGCCCACCACGTATACATTTACACATGATCTCATTTCTGGATCTTTCCATAGCTTCATCTCTTCGCGTCGTTCGTTAAGTTGACCCTGCTTCTTAGGCACCATCTTCGTCTTCTTGCTGGTGACTTCATTTGACATTTCATTTGACACTTTCGAAGCAAAATCTATCACCTCAGCAGAATTCATTCTTTACTGTTGCATTCATAACCTTAGTTGGTCCTGTGAATGGTCATTTCTAAACAAGACCCAAATTCCAAGCGTCTCTTATCTCACTCAGGCCATAAACTTCGTCCAGCCTTGTCACTTTAAATCTAGCAAGACCTTTGACTCTTGTCTCGCACATTCAGATCAAGGCTATTCACGACTCCTGTGAGCCCACTAAATTACAAACAGCGGACTACACTCCTGCGAACGCTTGGTCAGTTAGGTTAAAATCACACATGACCAAACCTTTCTAACATTCCTACAAACCCTTCTACACAGTATAACCTTTAACATACATTTATATATGATTGAATTTAGCAAAGCAATGTCTATGCGCAAATGCATTCTAAATAGAATACAACATTATATTCTTATGCTTACATCGTGCTATACATACTTTGCACATTTCTTCGCCTTATATTTCGTCTTCTTTCTCCGCTTAATAATTTCACACGTATATTCAGTTTTGCACATTCTACTATTCTTAAGCATTTCTATACATTTTTATATTAGCCCACTATGTATACGAACCTTCTAATACATATTCTAATACACTTTATAGAATAGATACAGATACATTTCCTATTACCTTGGTTACATCGGCTAACTTTACGCTACAAGTGTTCCTTCACGTTATAGATTCTACGTTTATGCGATATGCTTGTGAATATGGTACATACATACTTTCTATTCAAATTGCGCTCTCTCAGTTCCCCCCTTTGATGACCTCTAGGAGTCATCACTAAATGCAATTTGAATAACACCTTACACAGAACTAGTTACAAGATTCCCTCTTTTTATCGTTTCGAGAGCTCTTAAACTTTTGTACTGTTGATCTTGTAAAGCAGCTAATCTCCTTTCTTGCTCTCTCATGGACCTTTGTAACCGGTTTAACCTATACCATTTGTACAGTCTCACTAAACCCAACAATATAATTATGCAAATTAATATTATTAAAACAGGTTTCAATATGTACCAAATAACGCTTTTACCAAGATTGGCAAACCAACTACCAACCTTTCCTACTCCATGACCTACTTTCTCCCAAACATTTACTTTTGTTAAATCTTCGATTTCTTTATGTATCTCTGTAATATTCCGTATGACTTTCTCAAGTGGTTTTGAATTGTCTGGAATATAAGTACAACATTCTTGGACCTTCAAAGCCTTGCAAACTCCGCCCTCTTTCGCTAGCAGTACATCTAAAGCAAGACGGTTCTGAAGAACCATTGCCCTAATCGACTGCATCTCTCCTTCTACTAACATTAATGACCTTGCAGTACTTGCAGATAATCTATCTACAACTGTAGCTAGTCTCCTGATTTTAACATCGTTAAGTATTAAACCTAACATAGGAAACATCGCTCCAAATATGTCTCCAACTACTTCAGCATCTCCTATTTCCCTTTTCGTTCTTGTCGAAGCCTTTCCTTCTATGATCGCTAAATCCTTTGCATGATATATTTTGGGGAAGACAATTGCCAAGTAACACGAACCATACCAATTGTCAGGCAGTTTTACATAGGCATTTCTTCCACATACAAAATATACATTAGGAATCGCTTGCATCCCTTTCATAAAATCTTTCGTATAGTACTCCAACCTAAAAGTATGTTCGCAATTAACTTCACCTACAAATACACTCTCATAATATGTCTTGCTTCGAGTTAAACATAACTTTCCTTTCTGCGTTCTATCTAAAGCTATTGGACCATTGCTACCCTTCTTTTTGTGTGCTTTTTCCTCTTCGGTCCAATCAGTTTTCCACTGTCCTGACATTTTTAGAATCTTCTGCCTTCTGTATCGGTCATCTACTTGTCCTATGAACCTTTTCTCTACCTCTGACACTTTGCAAGTCAGATTATTTCTGCGTGCATATGAAGTATCTAATGTATCCCAAGGAAGAAAGAACTTTATTAATCTGTCTTCCTTTTTGTAATAGTCCCACTTATTCATTTGTTTATAATTCGGGACTTCAGGCAGTACCGAATCATAATTTGAAAAGTAGTACTCAAACCCTTCTCTATCATAAAATATACTGAGCAATAAACTACATGTTATCCCATATGTCAGTGGGAGATGATGATATCTGATGCCTTCGTCTACGGAAGCCGGCAATTGCATGCATACATAACATTCTTTGGCCTCCATGGCATCGATATACTCATACAATAGCTTGGCATATGCGTTTGATCTAAAATTTCCCTGCGACTCGTCTACGTGTAACCTACGAGCTTCACCTGCCAGTAACGCCTTTTCACAGATTATTTTACTCTCCTCCTTCTTCCCAACAAGAGCAGGTTTCAAAGTCGTTACAGGCTTTACATCTGTTGTCTCCTTTACGCTTGTATGTCCTACCATGTACGATGTAGTAACTACTGTAATGATAAGAAAAATTACTACTGCTATTAGTGTACCTATTATACATTTAGCTTTTCTGTTTGGGTTGTCATTCTCCATGTTATCAAACAATGCAACTCTTTCTTTTTCAAGGAAAAGTTTTCTTCTTCAGATCCTTGTTGGCTTTATTTTCTCTCTCAGTTTGTAAAGCGCTCTTAATCAACAAAAAGTCTCTTTTTTACAACAATGTCTTTTTATCTTCAGCAATAGACAACCCTAACCCTTCTCCGTCCTCTAAATGTAATCCCTAATTTTATTCTTCTTTCCACTCGGCGCTAGGTTATCTTCTTCTTTATCTCTTAACTATAAAAGTCTTTATGCAACTACAATGATTCTCGTAAAGATCAGTAACTCCTCAGACTCGATTCCAGGAGTCAACATCCATTTCTCTGCTGTCTCAATTTGATCGAGATTGATCACTTGTACTTCTCTCACTTTCCCAGATCTCTGTCTCCAAGACTTCTGCTAGATAAGTCCATTCTGGGGTGGCGTACCTTCGGCAGGGCACACGTACCCTTCTTGATCTTCTCGGACTCTCAGAGCCTGAATCCGTAGTTTCTTCTTCTTGATCCGACTCTTCAGAGATCGGGACAAGGGTTCTCTCTTGATTTGCTTTCAAGCTTGGCCTTCTCCTTCTCTCCGGCCAACTAGCTTCGTCACTCCTTGTCCTCCCGCTCCTTGTTCTTGGACTCGTCTCTTGATCACTCACAGCTTGTTCGGTATCTGACTCAAACTCCCAGGTACTCTCTTCTTCTGAGACGACTTCGGTCTCACTGGTGTCCTGACCGTCGTCAGCTTGCTCCGACACAGGCTCAACCTCTTCAATCACCTCTACAGCTTGGCTTTCCCCCTCTGTGGCTTCTCCGCTTTCCGCTGGATTCTCATCCGAGAGAGGAGCTGTTTCTTCTAGAGGTGTTGGCACTCTTCGGGTGTGTGAGGCGTGTATCCAGTTGGGCAAGCCTCCACACTTTACTGTAGTGTTCGTAACTAGTATGACTTGAAACGGTCCTCGCCAGCGCACGTCTAGACAGTTCTTCCTGACATGCTTCTTCACCAGGACCCAGTCCCCTGGACACAAGTCATGGCACAAGTCTTGTGCTGATGGAACCTCTGCAGCCTGGACCTGGAGGGACACAGAATGAATGGCATCAGATAGTCCCTTGCAGTAGTCCAAGATCAAATCGTCTGTGATGTTCAATAACGCTGCAGTCGGAACCGATGGCAATCTCATAGCTCTTCCCATTAGCACCTCGTGTGGAGAGAAACCTGTTCTTCTATCTGGTGTGCTACGTATGCTCATAAGAACCAATGGAAGTGCATCAGGCCAACTCAGAGATGTCGATGAACAAACTTTGGCGAGTCTGGATTTTATCGTGCTGTTGATTTGTTCTACAATCCCCGAAGCTTCTGGTCGATAACTACAGTGGAGCTTCTGGTCGATACTTAAGGCGGAACACAGCATCTTCACTATTTCGCTGTTGAAATGAGTTCCTCTGTCCGATTCCAAAGAGGATGGCACCCCAAACCTCGGTATCAACTCTCTAAGTAACAATTTTGCTACTGTAAGTGTATCGCACCTACGTGTCGGGTAAGCTTCAACCCATCTAGAAAATATACAGACAATCACTAAGACATATCTGAGTCGATTGCACTTGGGCATTTCAATAAAATCCAGCTGCATCCTATTGAAAGGCCCCCCAGACCTCCCTATGTGACTCAATGTGACTGGTGTTCTCTTTCCTACGTTTAGTTGCTGACAGATCGTACAACGCTGACATACTGCTTCTGCCGCTACTCTAAACTTCGGATTGTACCACGTCTGTCTGAATACTCTCACCATAGCATCTCTACCTATGTGTGCTGATCCATGCAATTTCCTTGCCATTGGACTAACAAGTTCGTTTGGTAAAACTGCTCTCCCATCTGCAGAAATCCAAAAATTCATTTCACTTTTTGTACATCCAGCTGTTTCCCAGCCCTTTTTCTCATCTTCTGGTGCATTTTCCTGAACACATTTTAATTCGTCCCATGTATCTACAGTGTCTAACAACATTGTCAAATCAGTTCTTTCCTGTATTCCCCCCACTTCTACATTGGTGTGAGAATAACCTTGTTCTGCACAATAACGTGCTACCTCATCAGCATAACGATTGCCTTGCGACACAAAGTCTACGTTCTTCGTGTGCGCGGCACATTTGACAACCGCTATGGCTGTCGGACCTTGCAATGCCTCTAACAATAATCTCACGAATTCTCCATTCCTAATTGGAGAACCCGAGGAGGTCATGAAACCTCTTTGAGACCATAACTGCCCGTAATCGTGAACTACCCCGAAACCATACTGGCTATCGGTGTATATGGTGACTCGAATTTTGTTACCTGCTAAACAGGCACGGGTCAAAGCAATGATTTCAGCTACCTGAGCGGAATGTACTCCTTCCAGGCAGGCGGCTTCCACCACTCCGGTGATTGTACAAACTGCATATGCTGCTCTCAGCTGACCGATATCGTCTCTTACGCATGAACCATCAACAAAGAATATTTCATCGGGGTCAGTCAATGGCTCATCCACGATATCTGGTCTCGGTTTGGTGCATAGTTCAGTCACATCAAGGCAGTCATGATCTGTACAAATTTCATCATCATTATTTGGAAGTGGCATCAAAGTAGCAGGATTCAAGACAGAGCATCTCTTTAGGGTCACATTCTCAGCAGCCAATATGACTTGCTCATAGCGTGTGAGCCTACTATTCGTCAAATGCTGAGTCTTAGTCCTGGTCATTAACAATTCCACAGAATGCGGTACGTACACCACTAACTGATGTCCCATTACCACACTTTCACATCTTTCAATGCTGACACCCGTTGCAGCTACGGATTTGAGACATCCGGGCAACGCTGCGGCTACTGGGTCTGATGTAGCCGAAAAGTAAGCAACTGGCCTACGCGCATTGCCGTGTATCTGGGCCAAAACTGCTAAAGCGCATCCCTCTCTTTCGCAGCAGTAAAGCAAAAATGGTTTTTCGTAATCAGGCATTCCCAAAGCCGGGGCACGACACAAGTCCTCCCTCAGCTGCAAAAATGCCATCAAACAATCTTTGTCCCATGGTACCGGATCACTCACTCCTTTGTGCGTCAGTTGTAGTAAAGGTTTTGCCTTCAGTGAAAAGTTGGCTATCCACTGCCGACAATAACCAACCATGCCTAGAAACATCCTGACTTCTCTTTGTGTTTTAGGCGCGTTCATTTTCATAATCGCCTCTATTCTGTCTGGAGACACCTTCCGTTTTCCCTTTTCAATCCTGTGGCCCAAGTATTGCACTTCGGTCTGACAATACTGCAATTTACTTGGAGACACCTTGTGTCCATTCTCGGCCAAGTGATTCAGTAAGGTAATGGTGTCTACCTTGCAAGCTTCCTCAGTTTCTGACGCAACTAGGAGGTCGTCTATGTACTGGACTAGAACCGAGTTCTTGGGCAGTACTAGACTTTCAAGATTTTTCTTCAGCAGCTGGTTAAAAATCGATGGGCTTTCTGTATACCCCTGGGGAATACGACACCATGTTAAAACGCGATTTTCCAGCTTAAAAGCGAACAGATACTGACTCTCCTCATCTAAAGGAATCGAAAAGAAAGCCTGACACAAATCTATCACTGTGAACCATTCAGCTTGGAACGGTATCTGAAACAATATCACTGATGGATTCGGTACCACTGGACAACATGAAACAACGATATTATTAATCTTTCGAAGATTCTGCACTATTCTGTATTTTCCACTAGGCTTCTGCAAACCCATAATCGGGGAGTTACATGGACTTCCCACGATCTCCTTCAGTATTCCCTGTTTAATCATGAATTCAATCACAGGCTTTATTCCTGCTATTGTCTCCGGTGTCAACTTATATTGTGGTGTTCTTGGATACTCAGCATTGGGTTTTACCATGATCTTTACCGGCTCTACCCCTTTAATCAGTCCTATTTCCTCTCCAGTAAAATCCCACACCTCAGCTGACACTGTCTCCTTCAAGTCCTGTGGAAGCTCCTCCACCGTTAGGGTAGGATATAATTCCACGCATTCCTGCGAGTTCACAACCTTAAAATCGGCATCCTCATCGTTGGTCTGCACTTCTACTCCTTCAGGTGTGCAATGTATTGTGCAATTTAGTTTACACAACAGATCTCTTCCTAACAGACATACAGGGCTAGAATCACAGATCACAAACTGATGTTCATCACTGTAATTCCCTATCTTCACTGACACTGGTTCTGTCAGTGGATTCGTCATCCTCCTGTTTGCGACTCCTACCACCTGAATCGTCTCTCCCGACATTGGCAAACCTGGGACTACCGCTGATCTCAAGGTGGATCTAATGGCCCCCGTGTCTACCAAAAAGGTCGTAGGACATCCAGCCACCTCAGCTTCTACGTATGGTCCTCTCTGGTCTACCTCCAGGGCTGCTCCTAGAGTACAGTCTTCTTCCCTATTCACTCGTTGTCCCGTAAGAGGATCAACGTAGTAGCATTCTTCTCCTCCTACGAACAGTGGCAGTTGTCTATAGGTTTTTCCTCCATTTGTAATGCGAGGCGGTTGAGGGAACGGGGCTCGAAGAGTCTGAGTCCCCCCTTTGATAAATTTTCCCTTCGGGACTGCTGTTCCCTTTACCATGCTGGTTTGAACCTCATCCTCCTCCTGTTCTAATTCCCCCATCTCGACATTATAGGGACACTCGCGTCTCCAATGTCCTACCTCGTTACACTGATGGCACCTCGTTGTCTTTTTCAGTGTTGCGATATCTACCCCCGGTCTTGGTTTTTCTTCCTCATCTCTGCTTTGATTATTCTGTTTCTTTCCTGGGGTTCCTGTTCCCTGTTGCCGCTGTCCACCCTTTCCAGCTGACTGCATCTGCACCAACATCAGCTTCTCCTTAAGTTTCTTTGCCTTTGAATCTATTTCATCGCTACAGTACCTCGCATACCTCAGAATCTCGTCTAAAGGTTTGTTCTGCCAACAAATCAAATGCTGTTGAATCATTAAGCTTATGTCTGGTCTCAATCCTAGGACAAAATTCGACACAAACTGTCCTATGTCTTTGGGATCCATGACATCCAACCCGCTATACTGTTTGAATGCTTTCAGCAATCTCTCATAGAACTCGTGAACAGTCTCTTTGGGTTCCTGAGTTGTTCGATCTATCTTAACCCAGTCTATGTCCTGCACTGGTACTTTCTCTTTTAACCATGCAATTACCCTCTCGTACTTTTCCATGACTCTATCTGATGGACCATTCGTCCTGGCATCTCTCGGAGGCTCGCAAGCGGGCCATTCGACACTAAGCTTGCATGCCGTCCACAAATCTCCGGGTACTACGATATCAAACAGTGTGTTCAAATCGATCCACAGCACCTTAGAGATCTTCACAAACCTCTCTACCTGCTTGTACCATTCTACGGGATTCTCCCTCAACTTTGGAAAAGAATTTGTAAATGCCGCTAAATCCCCCCTACTCCAGGGCACATGCACGTAGCTTCCGTTCGCGATCTCTCGCAAAGGGAAAGCTTCCATTCGCATTAGCTCTCCATCCGGGGACCTCGCAAGTGTACTCCTTCTGACGGATCCCCTCTTAGACCATCTTTCCTCCCATTTATCCAAATCCCTCCATACTCTGATACTCAGGATCAGTTCCTTTATGTGTACCTTCAGCCCAATCGTCCTACGATCATCTAGATCCTGATCCGTGCAGTTTAACCTATGGTTGCCCTGTAAAGCTTTGGTTCGTGATAGGTCTATCATATACTTGTCTGCCAACTCAGATAATTTCTCATGAACTGACCTCGCTTTCCGGGTAACATCCTTAGACATAAACAGTATTTCATCATGATCATACAGCTCTATCCTTTCCATTGGCAATGTGCCGTCTATTATTTCGTCCAAGTCTGATTTTAAACTCATTACATCGAGCCGTTTTGCCTTTATCTCAGCTTTCAGTACCTCTGTCCTAGGTGGTTCGCTTACATCCTTCTCACCCCCACTATGAGCCCTACGTCTCGGTGCAGGTGAGTTATGAGGCGTCCTTCTTGTTTCTCTTTGTTCCCACCTCTCTAGATCCCAAGCTTTTCCATCTTCCCTTGGGGTATGGTGGAACAATGATCTATTCCCCATCACTACATTCTGTCCTTTCGGCTCGGTCTCTCTAGATGCGAAATAGGATCTTCCGTTCTGTTCTACATCACTGCAACTTCCTTGCTGTCTGGTGTCACTCAATAGACGATAAGGTCCCTCACGATCCTCCATGTTCCCGCGATCTCGTCCGTGATCACTGGATATATGGCGAGACTTTTCGCGACTCTCTATATTCTCGTGACTCCAATGTCGCACATTTTCTCCCGGGGCATGGCGAGTGCACCTGAAACTATCTCGGTACTCCTGCGTCTTTCGTTCTCCCTCACTAAGGATGACGCGAGGCACTCCCCCACACCCTGCGCTCCTGTCGTCGCACATTTGTCTATTGCCACTGCTGGTATGGCAAGTATCTCCCTTGCTTCCTTGACTCCCTCTCTCCCACTCTGGGCTGCTTTCGCCAGCTCCGCAGTGAGAGAGGATCCGGTTATCCTGATCTCTCCATTCTGCTTCTGTTTCTAGTCTTTTATTCTGAGTCTCTTCGGCAGCATCCCATTCTTTCAAATACTCCCTTAATTCCTTAAAGGATTTCGGTTTCGGTCCCCTCAAATCCATCTGTCTTCTCTGACCCCCTTGTTCTATCCAGGGACCCGTTGCTGAATCCAATGGGGTACTCCGATTCCTTGGTCCTAGCAACTGCCTTTGGGAATTGATCGTATTACTCCTACTTTCCATCTCTGCCCTTTCCCTGTCCCATCGTGCCTGTTCCTCCTGCTGGGCTCCCTCTGGGTTGTAGATTGACACTATGGGACCTATGGTAACAGGTACTTGTAGAGTATCTGGCAATTGATACGACCTTACGCACTCCATTTCTGGCGCCTTCTGGACCACTAATCTTCCTACTACTCTCTGTACGGGACTAGATTGAGGTACTTCCTCACCTTTCTTGGGATCCCACTCTGATACTGGGAGCGGTTTATATTCCCCCCATCTAGCTCCGTCGCCTTGCTGTAGTTCGGGACTTTCGGCTTCTCTATTGTACGGAGGTGGTCTATCTAATAATAGCCTTTCTATCAGATCCTCCTCTGGCTCGCTATCCTCATCTTCTTCTAGAGGTTTCTTTTCTCCCGTAGCTTCTCACATTGTGAACAGTTTGTCTGCTTCTATCTTCTGCACCCTCCACTTTTTAGCTTCTTCATCCCATTTAGCATCCTGCACTGCTTTTACCGATCGTCTCACTCTTTCTTGGCGTCTATTCGAGCTCTTTTCGTGTGCCGTTCTAAACCATGCACTAAGGGCTTCGAACTGTGTTGGCCTCGGTAGAGGTCTCGTTGCGAGCATTACTGCTTTCAGTTGGTTCAATACTTCTAGCTTAAACGTCCCGTATCTCGGAAACGTCAGTTCCTTATTCCCTTCTGTTAGCTTATTCCACTCAGAGATCCATAGTATCGAGTGTAAGCCTACATTCACTGCCATATGGTAAGCTGGTGTGCCTTCTGGTGGAGCTTCTTCTCCTGCATACAAGTTTCCTCTATCTCTCTTAAAGATCGCCCTTAAACGTTTAAAACACTTCATTTTCAATAATCTACGATTTTCCTTTTTCTCTTCCTTGTTTACGTCCCGATGACAAACCACCAATCCCTACGCGGCTCTCGCTGACCAACCAATCTCAGCGCGACTCTACACTGACCGACCAATCTCAGCGCGACTCTACGCTGACCGACCAATCTCAGCGCGGCTCTACGCTGACGTCATTCGTCCCCTTCTGCAGCAGTTCCCTTCCTTTCTCAACCCGTCTCACGATCTTGCATGCGTTTTCATTCATACGCCGAAAAATGACTACTTCCGTCCAAGCGATCACTTTTCTCTGACTGTACGGCCACAGTCTAACTGTAATTGTCACCTCAACTGACGAGATGTCTTTCCTCTCACGGTCAGACGCTCGCCTTAACTGATAGGTTACTTACACACAGTAAACGTACGACCAGCGTCCGTTACTCATTCACTCACTCTATCACTCCCCCTATCATCGGTCTGTCGGGCGATCAATGGTACCTCATGACCCCCTTTACAATGGTGAACAATTACTCTGGGTGTTCGATACACCCGAACCACTTAAGCTCTCCTTGAACTTAAGATTTTATCCGGTTGCGCGCGCTCACAACCTTCCCTCAATCACACTACAGGCATTCAACTCCGCTTGACATTACAACACAGGTACAACACAAAACACCGCAATCTTACAACGCATGACCCTTATACTCACTCTCGACCGACTCTGCTGCTTTTCTCTCGACGCACCGTCAGCACCTTCTTCGACAGGGATTCTTCTTCTGGTCGTCGATGACTAGGGACCTTGGGGTAATCTAAACCTGACCTAGGTTGTCTTCCTCAAGAAGAAAACCATCTTTCTCTGCTACCAACTGCGGGGAATGAGATTTTTATACCCTTTTTGATCACTTAGATATTGATCTCATTCATCTTTTTGGATCGGTTGTTTTCTGTCATTGAGTAAAAGACAACCCCCAAATAGGTTAAATTAACCCCATAAACTGACGCAACTCTGAAGGACCACTGACAACTGATGAAGTTTTAAAAGTTTTATATAAAATCAAGAATTAAATGCGTATACAATCTTCTCAGGATACGATTCAATAAGTATACAAAAGAACAATTTAAGTCAATTCCAAATCTGCAAATTAAAGCATATACAATATGTGGTCCCGTTGCATCATCTACAAAAGAATAAACAAGTTAACTCTGTCCCTACTCTGTACTAGGTGACATCCCTACTTCGCAAGTTCCTTACCTAAAAAAGGTGTCAGCAGTTTGACTTCCAAAGAAGTTCAAACTCTCTTAGCCTCTAATGGTAACTTATATCGAGAAACAGTACCCTCTCTGCCTACCCATCCGCTCTCTAAGGGTCCTCGGCCTACTGTTCTCTTGCGCTCTGTTCTCTCTCCGCGCTCCTATTCCACTTTGTCTTCAGGCCATCTATCCTGAGCTAACTTCTCCCCTGAGCTCTCTATGATGACATCTACTTGGAGCTGGAGCTGGAGCTGTCTTCTCCCCGGGGTACTGTCCCTAAATACACAATCACAGTATGGGTGGAGCGCCCCTTGACGCCCACCACGTATACATTTACACATGATCTCATTTCTGGATCTTTCCATAGCTTCATCTCTTCGCGTCGTTCATTAAGTTGACCCTGCTTCTTAGGCACCATCTTCGTCTTCTTGCTGGTGACTTCATTTGACATTTCATTTGACACTTTCGAAGCAAAATCTATCACCTCAGCAGAATTCATTCTTTACTGTTGTATTCATAACCTTAGTTGGTCCTGTGAATGGTCATTTCTAAACAAGACCCAAATTCCAAGCGTCTCTTATCTCACTCAGGCCATAAACTTCGTCCAGCCTTGTCACTTTAAATCTAGCAAGACCTTTGACTCTTGTCTCGCACATTCAGATCAAGGCTATTCACGACTCCTGTGAGCCCACTAAATTACAAACAGCGGACTACACTCCTGCGAACGCTTGGTCAGTTAGGTTAAAATCACACATGACCAAACCTTTCTAACATTCCTACAAACCCTTCTACACAGTATAACCTTTAACATACATTTATATATGATTGAATTTAGCAAAGCAATGTCTATGCGCAAATGCATTCTACATAGAATACAACATTATATTCTTATGCTTACATCGTGCTATACATACTTTGCACATTTCTTCGCCTTATATTTCGTCTTCTTTCTCCGCTTAATAATTTCACACGTATATTCAGTTTTGCACATTCTACTATTCTTAAGCATTTCTATACATTTTTATATTAGCCCACTATGTATACGAACCTTCTAATACATATTCTAATACACTTTATAGAATAGATACAGATACATTTCCTATTACCTTGGTTACATCGGCTAACTTTACGCTACAAGTGTTCCTTCACGTTATAGATTCTACGTTTATGCGATATGCTTGTGAATATGGTACATACATACTTTCTATTCAAATTGCGCTCTCTCAGAGATTAAGCAGAGCAATAGATTTAGAATATTAAGAGCATCTGGTTAATGTTCCTGAATTGGGCTAAATTGTAGTGTTCCTTTTCTGATCATTCTTGATTTTTCCTCCAAACAGAAGATATTTTGACTCTGAAGACTTACCTCTTAGCACTAGAAAAGCCATAAATCCCTAACAGGTATATTGATGCATATCCATAATAGAGACCTATATATTTTTGCTGCATTACAAACCCTACATCTGTAGTCTATCATTGAAGGGAATCCTCAGTTGGAGGGAGTAAGAAATTGGGTTGTTGATTGACTGGGGTGTAAGCCTTGGTCAAGCAGCAACCAAAATCCTTGTCAGGGTACGGCACAAGCAAACCCTCAATTAACCTGTGCTCAGCCTCTTGGTAGCTTGGCACAGAGCAGTCAGGCTTAACTCAGAGACAATATGTAAATTATTTGGCAACACTTCAAACAGCAGTAAAACAGTTAAATACACCACAAAAGGAGCCCACAACAGATTTAGAAAAATAGAGTACTGTTTAATAAATAAAACAAGACCCAAACTACAAAAATCCAACTAGTAGACTTGGATATATTCAAGTTTAGAGGTTTTTTTGAGAGAAAATAGGGCCAAAAAGCAGAAGCGTCAACGGGAGATATCTGGTCACACCGGGCCGGAACAAAGTCACAAGTTCAGGCCGACCGCAATGGAAAGCCGGCCGGCTACAAGAGCCCAGTTAGGCCTAATGAACATAGTACCTTAAATCCTGGTTGTGAAGCATTGCATGGATCCGTGTCGAAGATGTGCAGCACAACCAAAGCAATGTGTTGGTTCTGAGATGAGTCGGAGCTGTGGTGCGAGGTCTTGTTGTGTCATCGTCGAGGATCCTGGTGACTGGGCTTGCGATGCGAAGACCCGTGTCTGGGATGCAGAGCATGAAGCACCGGTTCTGAGGAGCTGTGAGGCTGAGATGTAGAGTTCGGCATTGTCATTGAGGCTGCCATCGTCAAGAGATGAGAGGATCAGGGCTGTGGAAGCACTGTGCCATCGGGGCAATTTGTCGGTCCCAAAGGCTGAGAGGCGATGCAGGTCTTTGCGATGGCTCCAATCTATGCAGCGCTTGTGATGCATCAATTTCACTCAGGGAAACATTGCTCAGTCAAGGATATGCATCGGTAGTGCTTGAGGATGCATTACTCACCAGAGAAGATGTGTTGGTTCTGCTTCCAAGCACCTTAGGCCCATGTCCAGGGGTCCAGCACTGTGGTGTTACCAATTGGCAGGGTAGACTCATAGATGACATAGTACAAGTGCAAGTGCTAGGGCATTGAAAGCTTGTTATGTCCCCATAGCTCGAGATCAGGAGTATAGCCAACTAAACCCTGGAGTCACTCTGGCTTCTGGGTTCAAGAGATGCAGGTTCAGTCCTACTCAACCAGGCAAGAAGGCTGAAGGTCAGCACAGCAAAGCAGGAGTCCAACAGAGTGGCAATCCTTCAGCAGCACAGCAGTCCTTCTCCCTGGCATGGTATCCACAGGCCCATAAGTGTACAAAAGTGGTGGTGTCTCAGGTCCTTATTTTATGCACAGTTGTGCCTTCGAAGTGGGGAGAAGCTTCTTGAGGCATGCCTTTGAAGTGCACAGATGCCCTGCCTTCCCTGTCCTGACTCTAAACTGACTACAGGAGGTGTGCAGCTCTTTATGTGGAGACAGGACATAGCTTATTAAGGCGTAATTGAAGCTGGGCGCATCTCCCCCCACATCATGTCAGTTATGGCCCACTCAGTCACACCTAAGCTCCCAATATATGTGGCTGTCTTGGAGAAAATACACAAGGCCCAACTGACAAATGGCTAAGGTAAGAAAATGCCAACTTTGTAAAAGTGGAATTTTCAGAATTGTAATTTAAAATCAGACTTGACTATAAGCTAGGTTTTTAAATTTGGATTTTAGAAACACCAAAGTTGAATCAGTTATATCTTCCCATTTGAAAATTCTGCTTAATAATAAGATAATCTCAATGTTATCCTAGGGGGTGATGCAGACCTTGCTGTAGTGAAAAACAAATTTACGAGTTTTTCACTACTAGGACATGTAAAATTTTAAAGCACAAGTCCCGCTTTTTAAATACATTGCTCCCTGCCATCTGGACTGTGCAGGGACTACTCTAGGGGTGACTTGCATGTATTAACCCCTTCCATGCTCATGACGGAACGGTTCCGTCATGACCGTCGGTTGGCCTGTCCTTATGACGGAACCGTTCCGTCATGGTTCCATAGCCCCAATGGAATGTTCAGCACAGCGCAAAAATGTGCGCCGCGCTGAAGGGGTTAAAAAGGAAGAGTTGGGCCTGGCACAAGGTTATTTACCGAGTCAAAATGGCAGTTTAGACTGCACACAAAGGCTCTGCATTGGCAAAGCTAAGACATTTTCAAAGGGCTACTTAAGTGGGTGGCACAATCAGTGCTGCAGGCCCTCTAATAGCATTTAAATTACAGGCCCTGGGCACTCATTGTACTGCCTTACTAGTGGCTTATAAGTAAATTAAATATGCCAATTGGTTATGAGCTAAGATTACGAAGTTTAAAGGCGAGAGCACATGCACTTTTGCACTGGTTAGTAGTGGTCAAGTGCCCAGAGTTCTTATGCCAGCAAAAAAAGTCAGAAAAATGGAGGAAGAAGGCAAATATTTGGAGGGGTGACCACCCTACGGCTGACAGATCGAACTCAGGGCTATGATAAATGTGAAATTTGCATTTGTTTCATTTTTCTTCACAGGAAAAATCATTTTGCATGTCAATCAATCAATAAAATTTTATTTCGCATTTTTTCCTGTGTATAAAAAAGTGTGGACATGCAAACAATTAAAAGAAAAACAACCATAGAGTATTAACCTGATAAAAAATGCTTAAAAACGAGTAATACAAATAAGTTGGTTAAAAATCTAAATTAATAATACAGATTCATACATGGACAATTTGTGCTTTTCCTTTTGTTCTCCTAGGGTATTTGAGTATCACAACCAAAATGATGTTACAATCAATTTAAGGGAGCTCTCTCCTAATATTATTTTATACCCTTGATCGCTCAAAGTTCGTAATTGGGAGATACAAAGTAATGAAAGGGTTATGAGTACATTAGAACATTACAACATCATTAATCATCATCATCAAATCAACTTTATTTCGGTTTGTTAATGAACCATAAAAGTACATGACAGTTATAAAAAAGAACAATACATTTACAACTCATCCAATGCATTGTAGATCTCAATTAGCATATTTACAATAATCAGTTGACGTGCGGTTATACTATGACAACAAAGACATAACAATAAGATACAAAAACTAAGAAATTTCCTTTAAAACAGATAAAAACTAATTATTACTAAGACAGAGCCATCCACCCACAGTAAGCGGGTTACTACACATGGATCAGTCTTCGTCTAGTTAACCACATCGAGAACAAGAATTTGGAAATAGCAGTAACTATCAATGCATCAGTATCAGTTTTTAAAATTCTAAAATAGTCTATATAGTTCCTCAGTCCTAGGTTAACACATAACTGTATAATCCATTTTTTCCTGCTGACAGAATAAGCAGGACAAAACAAAATTACATGGATTAGAGATTCATTCGGGTCATCACAACCTGGACAAGGACGAGCTAAACCCAATTTCCATTTGTCAGAATAGGAATAGAGGGGTAATGTACCATATCTGAATTGTAGAAACAATTTTTTTGCTAAGACAGGTTCTATAGCATCTAACTCTTTCTCAAAACTGTAAACACTCTTAAAAGTGCAAGAAACTGTCGGTGAGACTAGATGGCCTGGCTGTTCGAAAGACCTCTTCAAGGTTATGATGTTTTATAGACTCAGCCAGGGTTCTCTTTGAGATAGATTTGCATGTGTCCTCCGGATTAGACCAGAGATTCTCCATGCCTATCTTGGACGCATGCCCCCTTATAAAAGATAACCACTTTATCCTCCCCACACCCGGGCGAGCCATGACTATTTTTAGTTCTTCTCTATAACACTCAAGCTCCGGGACACTCCACAGTCTACGCCAGTAAAGAAGCGGGCGTGAGGCAATTACTTCTGCAATTGGCCTCAGATTTGTATCCAGCCTTAGTGGGACTAGGGGGGTATTAGTGGGTAAGGAGAGCAGTTGTCTAAGGAATTTGTTCTCTGTTATACTAATCTCGTTCGCTGGACAATGGCCCCAGAGTTCTGCCCCATAAAGGGTAGAAGATCTGGTTTGTACCTTGTATATTTCCAGCGGTACACTGACCAGCTTGTGAACACAAGATTTCTGCACTTTAAGGATACCCCCCATAGACTGAGAGAGGGTCAGATTAGCCTTAGTCATTTGGGTTTCCCAACTCATTCTATCATTTAATGTCAGTCCTAGATAGGTAAAATGGTTTACCCTTTCCAGGGCTCGTCCATCCATAGTTGGACAAGGGCAATTAGTTGTAATGCCATTAAACACCATGTACTTAGTTTTATCTATGTTTATTACCAGATTCCTGTCCCTACAGAATTTGGTAAATTGATCTAACACCCGCTGCATCCCCATAGGTGTTTTTGAGAGCAGCGGGGTGTCGTCTGCAAACATCAGTGCAGGAAATTTACCACCAGCTAAGTTAGGAGCATCACTGTTTTGGACACTAGTTAAGTCATCAACAAGGCCGTTTAAAAAGAGGGAAAATAACGTAGGGGCCAGTACACATCCTTGCCTAACTCCCTTCTCAATGGGAAAATCTCTTGTTAGCTGGCCGTTTTTGCCATAGCGAACTTTTGCGTAGGTGCCGTCGTGGAGTCTTTTGAATTGGAGACATAGATAGGGTGGTACCCCCATTGTTGTTAATATGCTCCAAAGTTGATTTCTGTCCACCATATCAAATGCGGATTTTAAGTCCACAAATGTCAGGTAGAGGCTCCCCCCTTCCATCACCACATGCTTCCAGTAAAGAACCTGGAGCCGTAGTAGTTGGTCAATGGTCGAGGTTTTGGCACGGAACCCTGCTTGCAAGTGGGAGAGGATGTTGTTCTCACTAATCCAATCTTGCAAGCGTTGCAAAAGCAGTTTGGCATAGATTTTTTGGGTAACGTCAATTAGACTAATTGGTCTATAATTTGACGGGGCCAGCGGAGAACCCTTTTTATAAATTGGAATTATTTCGGCCCCCAGCCATGTGCTAGGAAGCTCTTGGCCGTCAAGAATGGCATTAAATATGACGGTCAAGTAGGGAACCCAGATCTTCGGCTCATCTCTAAAAAGATCACCAGGGATCTTGTCCAGCCCAGGGGCCTTATTACTTTTTAACCCTTGAACTGCAAGGGTCACTTCCGACATAGTAAAGGGAGGGGTGGGGCATTCTAGACTCGGTCTCAAAAGCGTTTTAGGGGACAGATTATGGGCGGGAGCGGTGTTAGAATAGAGATCACCAAAATATGCACACCAAGCTTCCTCGGCTATATTGGGATCAAGTTTTACCTTCCCTTCTGCTTTCCCTGTATGGACCAAGTTCCAAAAGGTTCGGGCGTCTTTCGTTATTAACGCTTGTTTGATGGCCTTCCATTTCTCTGCTTCCCATTCAGATTTTGCATGAGAAAGGAGATTCTTATAAAAATTCCTTGCGGCTAAAATATTAGCCCTATGACCTGATTTGATGGCAGAAACTAGGGTGGTCTTCGCCTTCCTGCAAGACTGATTGTACCAGGAATTTGTGGTACGTGCCTGTCCATTAATACATTTTACAGGTTTAGAAAAACTAGCTGCTAGGGTCAGCATCAGTTCTTTATGTATAGCTAGACATTTAACATCGTTGTCAGAATTGGAAGCATTTTCATACAATAAATTTAGATGCTCAAACTGGGGAATTACGCTTTTATACAGTGATGCCAGGTTATCTGGGGACGACTTAATAGAAGACCATCGGATTTTTTTACCACCCTGTGTGATCCTAATCGCACCAGAGACCAAATCGGCCGCTTGTTGCTCCCCATCATAATTTGGGACATCCAATTCCGCAACCAATGGATAGTGATCACTTTCGACGCGATCCGAGACGTGGAAACATCGAATCAGATGCCATACAGACATACTAACCAACAAATAATCTATTGTTGACGAGTGACCCATTCCATTATAGGTACTTTTGCCAGGGCTATCCCCCGGAAAGCGGCCATTGCAAGCTCTAAGTGAAAAGGTATATGTCAGTGAAGTGAGCTGCATGGCCATTGAAGTCCAGTTTTTAACTGGATAGATGTTTGGGGGTGGGATCCGGCAGGCGTCATCCTCGTCTGCTGTTAGCTGTGGGACACCCATGAGTGGTTCGAAATGACAATTAAAATCCCCGCCCATTATCACCTTGGTATCAGTTGAGAAGCTATTTAGTAGGGCGGTTAAGGACTCTACGACATGAGAAACTGTACCACCCAAAACCGGCCATAGATAGATGTTAATAATCGCTATTTTGGGTGTGTTTCTACGGGTCAAAAGAATACACAAAATATCACAAGAATTGGTGTTAATCCTTTTGACCAAGAACCCAAGATGAACAGCCACCCATATGGTCATTAATACATTACCTAAAAACCGGCTAGAAGCCCACATCTCAACTCTGATATAACTGCCTGGGCTTCAGTGCAGCCCATAAAATGTTCCTAATACGTAGCAAACCAGTGGGTCATAACGTTGTTGCAAAAAAAAATTACGTTGGGTGGCACGGAGTAAAATTGTATTTACGCAGAAAGGGGGCTATGGAGCTTTTCCTTTGAGGGCCATAAAAAGTGCAAAAG
This sequence comes from Lissotriton vulgaris, assembly GCF_964263255.1. Lineage (NCBI taxonomy): Eukaryota > Metazoa > Chordata > Amphibia > Caudata > Salamandridae > Lissotriton > Lissotriton vulgaris. The sequence goes on from NC_141685.1 coordinate 1,480,452,653, forward strand.
AATAATATATGTATTTCTGTCTGGGTGGAAAATCTATCAAAGGGACAACATGACAAATCCTTTACCGAATGTGCATTTGAGGGGAAACCCAGCATGATATAATTCCAAGGAAACCTTGTTAGTATGAATCGATGCTGTGGATTCTTTACAAAAGCCAGGTAGGATCACACACTGCACTTAATTGAGGGCGACCTTAGATATTAACTCATGGTGCTTTTATTTCTGTTTGCCTCCCACCTGTCAGCAGCTGCCTCTGCCAAGAAGATCTCCTTAACCCTTGTCTTTGGCGATGCGAGAACACGAAAAGGGGGTATTAAAGAGGTCTCTTAGACCCAAGTCTCCCAAAGTAGATTTAACAAAATTCAACAGTTTTAAACAGTTCTTCAAGACTGCCTGGTTCAATTATACAGAATCCTATTCAATATTGAATGCCATATTAAAATTGGCACTGATCACATAAAATATCCAGCATATGGGAAACTTAGATCACTGTGACTTGTATAGTTGGTACAACCACGGGGCAGAGAAACAATATTTTGCAAAAATGCATCCTCCACATGTTGCAGGGGTTCAATGTCCACCTCTGGCTTTAGCTTCATAAATTTTCAGAACTTCGGGAATAGGTTTAGACCCCAATTTCTTTATAAATATGAATATATTCCTTTATAAATAGGAATATAGCAGCATTTTGTATGTCAAGGATTCCTAGAATTCTACCTTAATATTTCACTAACAGTATTCTACATTAATATTGGGCCCGATTCACAGAACTAACTCATTTTGAGTATATTACTCGTTTTGAGTATATTACTCATTTTGAGTATATTACTCATTTTGGTATTCACAGAAGGCACTTACTCATTGAAGAGTAAGTGCCTTCTATGAATACCAAAATGAGTAACTTGCTCGTTTTGAGTAACTTACTCATTTTGGTACTCACAGAAGGCACTTACTCATTTATAAGCAAGTGCCTTCTGTGAATACCAAAATGAGTAAGTGCCATCTGGGAATATCGAAATGGTAGTACGTTTCGGATTTTGTCTTAATATAAATCTGTTAATTCAGCCCATTGTTTCAAGATTATTGTGATGTCAAGAACACCATTGTACTTTACATCGCAGCTAAAAATATCAGTTGTATTAGTTATTTTGGGGGCAAGTATTCTTTTAGAGTCCTGAGTGCGTAGTGATGCTGGGGTAATGGATTTTTATGAATATGGAGTGAGCAGTGATTTTGGTGTATTAAGGGGATTTTTAGGATTCAAATATGAGTTGTAATATGAAGGTGAGGAATCCTTAGGTTTCAAGGTGAGTAATCATTTGGGGGTAAGCATTGTTTTGTGTTTAGGGGTGGGAATTATATTAGTATTGCATTTTTAGGGTTCAATGATGGGTGGTGTTCTGGGAGGGAGTAAGGGATGTTTAAGGTTCATGAGTGGGCAGTGATATTGACGGATATGTGGCTCTTGTGGGTCGGAGTGGGCAGTGAGTAAGAGGTATTCAAAAACTTTTTAGGGTAAAAGGATAGGTAGTAATGTGGGGGTAATGTATTTTAGGATTTAACTGTAGGCAGTCATTTTGGGGTGTTAAGGGACTTCTTAGGGTTTAGAGATGGCTACTAATATAGGGTAAGAGATTTTTATGATCCAGTTGTAAGGAGTACTTATGGGGTACTAAGATAATTTTTGGGGTTCAGGGACAAGTAGTAATATGGAGCTAAGGTATTTTTAGGGTTCAGGGGTTCAGGGTGAGTAGTCATTTTGAGATGGTAAGGGAATTTTCAGAGTTCAGGGATGGGTAGTAATATTCAGTTAGGGAGTTTTTGGGTTCAGGGATGGGATGTGATTTGGGTGGTGAAGGTTTTTTAGAGCTTAGGACTGGAATATGGGTTCAGAGGTTTGGGAAAAGGAGAGGTTTTAAGGGTTTGGGGTAGAAAATACATATAACAACAATGCACTAAATTAATTGACATTCAAAGAAATGTTTTAAAAGTTTATAAAAGCGAGTTTAAATATTAGTTGTAATTAAGTAATGAAACTAATTTAACATTTAATAATTTAATTTTAGTTATTTTTAAATCTCTAATATTGTCAAAAATATTGAAACGTGTAATTGATTTTCTGGTGGTAATATAAAGAGCACCGACGTGTGGAAAAGGGCAAATGTCGATAAAAACCCACAGTTGTGACTTGATGTTCATGGTGTTTGCTTGCAGCACTCGTATGCAAAAGCTGACTTATTCTACCTTCAGTGCCCCTCACTAGTATGGAAAGATCCAAACACCTCCTCTATTATACTTGTCATCAGCTTACGTTAAAAGCCATAGATCTTGACTGAGTGAATCCAGATCTAAATTTTGTGTGTGCATTTGCCACTGTTTCTTTTCATAACTTAAGATTTTGGACAGAAAATATTTTAGGAATAAGGCATGTATATATATTTTTTAAGCAGCAGTGCCCAATTCAGGGGCAGGAGGGTGCACCTGTGTTAGATGTCGCCATATCTTCATGAAACAAATTACCATGCAATACATCTCAAGGTAAACTATTTGCATAGTCAATGGACATCCCACAAATCTAGAATGGATGCAGCCCTCCTTGGCCTATGTTGGATGCAGATGTTCGACATTCTGCATATTAGATGTTGTGAGGTGGCTGTCTACATGCTGTGAGCAACTGATACCCTTTATTTCGCTCCTGGATAATTCAAAGTCTTCCTGTTGAAGGCAATTCATACGAGCTGAAGGTGATACACTGGGTTCTTCCGTTCCATTTCTTTCAGGCGACATCCGCAGATTACGTGGGAATACAGGAAAATGCAAATGAACATCTTGCCATTCTGTGGGTGTTAAATTAGCAACATCAGAAAATACAGTCTTTGCAAAAGGAAATAAATGCAGACAGAAGACGCACTTGAGAGACAGGTCTCGAGCTGAGAAATGCTCCAGTGTAGGAGGGAAAATTATATACACCAGGAAAATCGCAATTATATCGTGTCTTCCCACGCTGTAATTGAGAAATAGCATATATCTGGGAGAATGTCAGTCTGTGAGGAGCCACCGAGAGCTGCCAATATTCCCTCTGCATAATGATAGATGAGCAAGTTACATTACTGGAGGCAAATCCATCTGACATATTGCTTCATGCATCGAATCAGTAAATTATCTGTTAAAGGAAGAAGGGACTTTGACATGGGTGTCAAAAAGGGCAGCAACTCTGGTGGTTAATGTGTGCCGGTGGTTACTGGTGGTGGTGGGCACCCGCACTGATTTTGGGGGGAATCTTTGTGATCAGACCTTATTTTTCCTCACAAGATTTTGACGCGGAATAAAGCAAAGGAGATTAGGGAAAATGAAGCAAGAAGAGAGAGAGGAGAACTGTGACACAGAAGGAAGAAAGAGGTGAAAAGGGGCCTTTAAGAGTGGGAGGAACAGAAGTGTAGAATCGTGCAGAAAGAGGCATCAGAGTAAGCAAGACTAGGCACATGGGGCATTTGGCAAAATCAGTAGCTATTGTGCCAGCAGCGGGCACCTGAGAAAAGGTTTAGACTATGCATGTATCCTTTTACAGATTAAGCACTGCACACAGGGGTAGCAAATGCCTTCCCTAGATTGCCCATTTATACCCCTCTAACTAAACAGAGCTCAAAAAGCCATGTTCTCTACTGTTTTTCCACAACTTGTCCTTTCTCTTGCCCTTTAATAGGAGTGATAGGTGGACCCAAGGATTCAAGCAAGCCGGGCTGAAGACGGCTGGAATGCCAGAAACCGGTCCTCGGAAGCTTGTTTCCGGTCCAGGGAAGACATGGCTTGGCAGTTCGGGCTGGACTGTTCCCATGAGGCACAGGGTCAGACTGATTTGCATATAGCCATGTCTGAACTGGGGTGGCAGAGTGGCCTAAAGAACGGTGATGGATTAAACCCAGATCCTTTGACTGGGTGTGAGTGTTTGATTGATTCAGATGCTCCGTCCATCACCCCCCCCTTTTGTACTGCTTTTGGCCACCATAGGTGTGGCAGGGTATGCTCAGACGTGAGTCCCTTGCTCACTTTGCCCCTGGATTCAAGCAAGCCAGTCTGAAGACTGCTGGGATGCCAGAAACCGGTCCTCGGAAGCTTGTTTCCGGTCCAGGGAAGACATGGCTTGGCAGTTGGGGCTGGACTGTTCCCATGAGGCACAGGGTCAGACTGATTTGCATATAGCCATGTCTGAACTGGGGTGGCAGAGTGGGCTAAAGAACGGTGATGGATTAAACCCAGATCTTTTGACTGGGTGTGAGTGTTTGATTGATTCAGATGCTCCGTCCATCACCACCCCCTTTTGTAACGCTTTTGGCCGCCATAAGTGTGGCAGGGTATGCTCAGACGTGAGTCCCTTGCTCACTTTGCCACTGGATTCAAGCAAGCCGGGCTGAAGATGGCTGGGGTGCCAGAAACTGGTCCTCGGAAGCTTGTTTCCGGTCCAGGGAAGACATGGCTTGGCAGTTCGGGCTGGACTGTTCCCATGAGGCACAGGGTCAGACTGATTTGCATATAGCCATGTCTGAACTGGGGTGGCAGAGTGGGCTAAAGAACGGTGATGGATTAAACCCAGATCTTTTGACTGGGTGTGAGTGTTTGATTGATTCAGATGCTCCGTCCATCACCACCCCCTTTTGTACCGCTTTTGGCCGCCATAAGTGTGTCAGGGTATGCTCAGACGTGAGTCTCTTGCTCACTTTGCCACTCGATTCAAGCAAGCAGGGCTGAAGACGGCTGGGATGCCAGAAACCGGTCCTCGGAAGCTTGTTTCCGGTCCAGGGAAGACATGGCTTGGCAGTTCCGGCTGGACTGTTCCCATGAGGCAGAGGGTCAGACTGATTTTTATGTAGCCATGTCTGAACTGGGGTGGCAGAGTGGGCTAAAGAACGGTGATGGATTAAACCCTGATCTTTTGACTGGCTGTGAGTGTTTGATTGATTCAGATGCTCCGTCCATCACCACCCCCTTTTGTACCGCTTTTGGCCACCATAAGTGTGGCAGGGTATGCTCAGACGTGAGTCCCTTGCTCACTTTGCCCCTGGATTCAAGCAAGCCAGTTTGAAGACGGCTGGGATGCCAGAAACCGGTCCTCGGAAGCTTGTTTCCGGTCCAGGGAAGACATGGCTTGGCAGTTGGGGCTGGACTGTTCCCATGAGGCACATGGTCAGACTGATTTGCATATAGCCATGTCTGAACTGGGGTGGCAGAGTGGGCTAAAGAACGGTGATGGATTAAACCCAGATCTTTTGACTGGGTGTGAGTGTTTGATTGATTCAGAAGCTCCATCCATCACCACCCCCTTTTGTAACGCTTTTGGCCGCCATAAGTGTGGCAGGGTATGCTCAGACGTGAGTCCCTTGCTCACTTTGCCACTGGATTCAAGCAAGCCGGGCTGAAGATGGCTGGGATGCCAGAAACTGGTCCTAGGAAGCTTGTTTCCGGTCCAGGGAAGACATGGCTTGGCAGTTCGGGCTGGACTGTTCCCATGAGGCACAGGGTCAGACAAATTTGCATATAGCCATGTCTGAACTGGGGTGGCAGAGTGGGCTAAAGAACGGTGGTGGATTAAACCCAGATCTTTTGACTGGGTGTGAGTGTTTGATTGAGTCAGATGCTCCGTCCATCACCACCCCCTTTAGTACCGGGCTGTTCCCATGAGGCACAGGGTCAGACTGATCTGCATATGGCCATGTCTGAACTGGGGTAGTGTGGAGTGCAAAAAAAAGATGGATTTAGGCCCAGATCTCTGTACTGGGGTGAATGTATGACATTGTTCTGCATTCTGTCCATCAACTGTGGTTTTTGCATTGGTCACCCCGAGTGGGATGGGTATGCTCAAACGTGAGTCCCATGCTCTCCACACCACTGGTTTCAAGCAAGCCGGGCTGATGACGGCTGGAATGCCAGAAACAGGTCCTCGGAAGCTTGTTTCCGGTCCAGGGAAGGCATGGCTTGGCAGTTCGGGCTGGACTGTTCCCATGAGGCACAGGGTCAGACTGATTTGCATATGGCCATGTCTGAACTGGGGAGATGTGGAGTGCAAAAAAACAATGGATTTAGGCCCAGATTTCTGTACTGGGGGGAATGTATGACATTGTTCTGCATTCTGTCCATCAACTGTTGTTTTTGCATTTGTTACCCCGAGTGGGATGGGTATGCTCAGACGTGAGTCTCATGCTCTCCACACCACTGGATTCTAGCAAGCTGGGCTGAAGACGGCTGGATTGCCAGAAACCGGTCCTCAGAAGCTGGTTTCCGGTCCAGGGAAGGCAAGGCTTGGCAGTTCGGGCTGGACTGTTCCCATGAGGCACAGGGTCAGACTGATTTCCATATGGCCATGTCTGAACTAGGGTGGTGTGGAGTGCAAACAAACAATGGATTTAGGCCCAGATCTCTGTACTGGGGTGAATGTATGACATTGTTCTGCATTCTGTCCATCAACTGTGGTTTTTGCATTTGTCACCCCGAGTGGATGGGTATGCTCAAACGTGAGTCCCATGCTCTCCACACCACTGGATTCAAGCAAGCCGGGCTGAAGACGGCTGGAATGCCAGAAACTGGTCCTCAGAAGCTTGTTTCCGGTCCAGGGAAGGCATGGCTTGGCAGTTCGGGCTGGACTGTTCCCATGAGGCACAGGGTCAGACTGATTTGCATATGGCCATGTCTGAACTGGGGTGGTGTGGCGTGCAAAAAAACGATGGATTTAGGCCCAGATCTCTGTACTGGGGTGAATGTATGACATGGTTCTGCATTCTATCCATCAACTGTGGTTTTTTCAAATAAAAATAGGCGCACAACTGTGCCAGCACGAGCACACACCTCCTTTCCAGAGTGGTCCTTCTCGGCCCACCTAAATGCCAGTGCATGCAAGTCAGTTCAAAATTTAATCCGTAGCATTTTTATATAATCCGTAATTGTTGGTGCGATATCTGTCATCCGCACTACCTTGGCAGAAGAGAGTGAATGAATAGTTACACTGGTAGTAACCGTGACAAACAAATCTGTGGTACTCTGCCTCCCTCTTAGCTGCCCCATTTGAAGAATGGATCCATCCTGAGAAGGACAGGCACTCACTGTTCCTGGAAAACATTTGAGGGCTTTTAACATTGGGACAAACACCGACACTCACTCAATATGTGTCGGGTGATTTCCATTTTTGTGCTGTTTGTTTACAGGATACCCATCTGTTCCACCACTCCTTTCCCTGCCCATGGGCATTTCGCCCCCTCGAGTTGCAGCGCTGTTTAATGAGGCGCTGGTGTGCAGACGACAAAATGTTTCTTGGCACAAAAAAGAAGCAAAAAGTGTGCATGCATGGCCCCTGGAAAACTAATGAGAACATAGAAATCACACAGACTGTTCAATTAAAACACTGCTTACTGCAATTAAAATTTCTGATAGCGACTTGTTAAATTGGGTATAGTGTTTGGTGGAATTTTGCACGGAAAGTCAAACAGAGGACTCTGAGAATGAAATGGTAATTTTTCTATTGCAACTGTTTTATCCTGTGCATGGTGTGAAGAGAGTCATTCACAGCATCACCTCTCAGAATAAATCTTGTCTTCCATAATAGTTGGATTTCATAACGAATCTCAATCGGCTATAGAGCAGAGGTCTTCAAACTTTTTTAGGTTGAACCCCCCCCAGCTCAATCTTTTTAGATGTCGGGCCCCCCCACCACCTGACATACATTACTGGAATCTGGTACACTACATAATTTGACCACCATCCGCACATCCAAGACCATATCTGGCAATTTTTGTTGCCCTGCCTGCTACAGCACAAGCACTGTCCTGAGACGTAATGCTGCCAATGCCTCTGAGCTGTTGCGACAACTGAGCTCATGCACACTCAGCAATTAGCATGCTGGGAGGCAGCGCACTGATACTGCAGGTGGCTCCATAGCACACAAAAAATTGTGGTGGCTACAGCTGCATCGAGCACATTGAGGATAGTAGCATTGCACGGCTGCAGGCTATACTACTCTGGCTATGCAGCACGTGGAAAGTTCACACTTACTTTTGTTTCTTCTTCCTCACGAGTCTGCACTCCCAAGTTCGAAATGCACTCTTGCAGCTTCCTTGCCTTAACTCGGTCATAAGCCAGCCCCAAGCTAAAATTATCCAATGGGGGGCTTAGGCTCAGGCAGTGGCATGGTGCAGCAGACACGAAGAATAGAATGCAAGCCATTCATTGATGATGACTTCTTGGTTTCATGACAGGCGTGATGACATTGTCACTAACGTGGTGATACACAATCATGCCTGCCTGGACAGACCTACGCCTGCCTATGAAAACCACCAGCCTTTCACCACGCAAGGTATGTTGTTCTTTTTATTTTGAAGTTGGGCAATTAATATTGAGACCACCACCTGCAAAGACAGAAATCGTAGCCACGGCCCTGTGAAATAAATGCCGGTGCTGAGTACCGGAAACCACGTGCAAAAATTAAGCACTGCTTGAAGCGTATCTGAGCCCCATCTTGCCAAAATCAGAACTGCTAATGTACTTTCAAACGGCCGTGAGTATCCTCAGAGTATTTGAATCATCCTACATGACATGAAACTAAACAAAATACGATACTGCATTACATGCCCCTTCTCAAACCCATGAAAAATTTTAACATCCAAACATTTCTCCTCACCATATGTTTTGTTTAAAAAACATAATTATTGACACAGAAACAAAATTGCTTTAAAACTCAAACTAATGATACATTTGTCAGTGTACAATGTGTCTAAATGTTGCCAACTCAGTAAATGTCCACACTATCTTAATGAAATCGTTGCATAATTGAAACTGCAAGGAAAGCCAGCTGAAAGTTTTTAACACAGTCAATTAGGTGCGCATTCTACAATTTATGAAGAATTGACACGCCCATACTAATGTAATTTAAAGAGAAACTTTGCCTCCTACTTGTGAAGAACTAACCTTCCCGGGACGATTTATTCCGAGAGCTGAAAAACTTCATCTGCAGTGGGAGGAGGGAGTCTCCTGTGCTGTGAAACTGCACAGGACTGCTTTCACGGTTTGCTTTAAAAATGACAAAATTATGGGCAGGTCTTGCGCCATTGATAAGGAGAGTGGGTAACAATGAGATGCTAGGGTGGAGTGGGTGCCCCCGCTGAGATTGTGTTGCCCCCCCCCCCCCCGGTGTGCGCCCCACAGTTTGAAGAACTGTGCTATAGAGGAACAGTGCCTGTGGACTCCATAGGGAGGTGATCCTGGTGTAAGGAGATCTCAGACCAGCTTGGATCATGACCCATAGTTCCAGTCACTGGGTGGAGGGTGAGGAAGGTAATATCAATAGTGTGATAAGAGATCTTCCAATCATCTAATAAACTGCCTAGAAAAACATTCGGGAATGAGAAAGGTACATTGGTATGAAAAATATAATTATTTATTTCCATACTATCAACGAGAATTGATGTTTGCAGGAGAAGAAGAGTATGATGTGAATCTGCTGACGGTGCTTTACAACACCAGCAAAAAGGATTGTTGGAATTAATTTTATTTAAAGAAATTGGTATTATAAAAAGTCTTTTGCATATAAAATAATAAATTTATTAAAATAAATATAAAGTTTGAACAAAATGTGTGACTCCAGAAGATGTTCGTATTGTGATCCAAATGTTATTCCATAATTGTATTGGCCACATTTTTTTCACTATTTTTCTAATTGGAATTCTATGTTGGTCGAATCTCTGCATGAAAGTATTAAGGGATCTGTAAATTTGGGATGCTGAAGAAGATATAAGCTGTGAAAGTTGTTCCGTAGACACCTCAAATCCATTTTTGGAGGGAAAGGTTTGCAATACTTGTGAGATGATGTTTGTTAATAATATATATTTCTGATCAAAAGAGTTTGGTAAATGAAAGAGTAATTGTGCATGTTGGAAGGATATACATGTATCATTATCAACAAGATGTTCAACCCATAAAAGGCCTTTGATGCTCCAAGATTTCAAAACAATGGTTCAGCCTTTACCTTTATTTAAGTCATTGTGCCATAGGGAGGGGTCTAAGAACTTGTTTTGTCTGGGAAAGGGATATTCAAAATTGGACGTAGTGTTCTACGAAACCTATGAAAAGTAAAAGAATAGGAAGCAATGAAAATGAAGGTCTTTGAGTAAAAATTAAAAGAAATCGCCAAATGAGAATGGGAGTATAAAGAAAAGTTGAACATCTATCCATAAAGAATGAATATCTAGAATGTCATCATGTTAAAATATTTGGACTGCAGATTTTGACAACATAAAAATATATTTGGACTGGTTTAAGAAAAAAGTAGTGTGAAAAGAAAGAAAATTAGGAAAATTAACTCCACCTTACTCTTTAGGTCTTTGTAATTTAGAAAGAGACATCTGAGATCTTTTGCCATGCCATATAAAGTTTGATAAAATAGCATATATTGATTTAAAATGATGACCCAGAATCTGTACAAGTAAAAATGAAATAAGTATGAGCATCATTTTAATTGAATCCACCCTGTCCTACCCTGATAAAAACAGAGGATTCCAGCTAGATATTAAAGGTGTGAGTTTTGTAAGTTATGAATTTAAATTAAAACATATTGTTCTGTTTATATTGTTTGTAAACCACAATCTCAAGTATTTAATTGTATGGGGCATCCAAGCAAACTTGTAACAAACAAAATAGTGTCTAAAGCAAAATTTATTAAGAGGAAATATTTTTTATTTATCTGAATTAAGTTTATATCCTGAAAGCTTGCTAAAATTGTCGACTTCAAATTGGAATACCAGCAAAGAGGAGGGTAGATTGTATATAAACATCAAAATGGTGTCAGCATACACAGTTATTTTTACTTGTTTCTTGCCATATTGAAACTCCTTGATATCTGAGTTTTGTCGAATTTTAAGTAAAGACATTTCTAAAGCAGGAATAAAAAGTAAAGAAGAAAGTGGGAAAGCTGAACAGTCTGGGGAGGCAAGCTGGTGATCGTGTAGCGCGTCCATAGTCAGAGCTCCCCCCTCCAGCTCTTGGAAAGTGAAATTTGACTGCGGATTGGAGATGTGATCCCCAGCACTACACATGCCGGGCTTTGCAAACAGCCCAGGAAGCAGGGACTCATGCTGTACTCACAGCTGTTGTATCCACACCGCGGACCACGCTGCAGGTGATAGGCATTCTCTGTGGGGTCCTGCTTCGGCTTTACTGGGGAAGATGCATGCCACCCAAAGGATCAAGACTGCAGCGAGAGAAAACAGATGCACCATGGTGAAATCGCACCCAAAAATGGAGGGAGGCAGTGTGGGGGTTAGAAAATCGGTGCCAAACACCCACCAAGTTGATGATGCATCTTTGCCGGTGCAGATGCATAAAAAGACATCCAACCAGGGAGAACGGCTTTGAGAGCAGCTAGGGCCGCCTTCCTGGCACTCTATTGTTGAATGTTTTTCAATACTTGCTTTGAAAAATGGAGCAGGGGCTGAGAAAGCCCAGGATGGTGGAGGGCTGATGGACACAGGCATTAGGAAGGACGGTGGAGGTCGCCCTGTTAGATCTGCAGTGAACGCTGGATGTGATGAAACTTCTCCACTGCAGTCACATGAAGCTGATAAAGAGAATCAGGAAAATCTGGAAGGAGAAACCGAGGGGTTAATGGACCGAGAGACTGCAGCACCTGCAATTAAACAGTATATGTCAGAGGCCCGCCTGTTGAAGGGTATTCCCCATAAATGCAATAGTAATAGATACAAACGCTGCTTAGTCTGCTGCCCCAATTCAATCAGATACATCTATAAGAGAAGCTGTGAGGGAGGTAGGGAAGGAATTGGTTGGGATGCACCCCCCTGAAATAGTTTCTCCAACCACCGCTAGCCCTCTTCAGTCAACAATCTATGACCCCCAAATGTCCCCTGAAGCTCATGGTTTTTCTTCCCCCACACAGAGAGAACTGATCTCTAGAAATCAGCAGATAAATGTTCTTGTCACCACAGTAGACTCCCCTGAACAAGGGGACAAGTTCTGTTCACTAACTGAAGGGTCAAATTCCCCAAATTCAAGCTATGATGAACTGGAAAAAGACATGCTATCAGCTTTTTACAGGTAGCTTTGGAACCCTCAGAGGATCCATGCAGTTCGGACAAGCAAAAGAAATATCAGTGGAAAAAGTAGAGAGGGGAAATAAAAAAAAAAGGAGCGAAGGACAGAATAAATCTCCAGTAGCTTGAGCTTTAGAGAGGGGCAAATATGCGGCAAGGCAAGTTTACCCAAAGGAACCCGTGGCACATGAGAGCTCACCACCACAGGAAAATGATCACCAAGCCCCTATTATCAGAAGGGAACCCTCACTGGGTCTCATATAATTCCATAAGATAGCTGCAGGATGAGACACATATTGAGAGCCTCAGTGCGCATCTTGACACTAAGATAACTTCAAGGGGCCATCAGGAAATTCAACCAAGATAGGGGATAGGATTTTCTTTGTGGTCGAGCTAGCCACGATGCTGAATCAAGATGTTGGGACACTTGGTGGCCAATCCAAAATGCAGCAAGTACAGATGTCTGACCGGATGTGGACGATGGAGGACTTTGAAAATAGACAACAAAGAAATAACCTGAGATTTTTGGGCCTTGCAGAGGGAATAGAAGGCAGTGACAGTAGGGCCTTCATGGTGAGATTCCTGAGAGGAGCATTTCCTGAATTTTCTACTTGGAATTGCGATCTGGAAGTCCAACAAGTACATCAGTTCCTTCTAATGCTCAAGAAACCACAAGATGGGCAAGTTCAGAGGCCTAGAGCAGTATTGGTCTACTTCAGACGTTTTCTGCCAAACGAAGCTTCGATGGACACTCTTTTTTTTGCTTGCCCAGACTTTTGCCACGCTACAGTGGAGAAAAGATGACGGATCATGCAACTTATTAAATCATTTCAGGACTTGGGAGTACAAGCTTTTTTGCTCAAACCTGCTCATCTGAAAATTGTTTTAATGGCAAGACACAAACATTATCATCAGAGAATAAAGCTTCAGAATATTTGAAAGATATTTTCTCTGGGGACATGAAGCCTCCTAGGGACTGATAGCTTAGGTCATATGGCTTACAGGGCAGCTGAAAAGAGGGGAGGGCTCTGCTTGTCTGGGCTGGCTTAACATTTTGGGGGTGCTATTTGGCACTATGAAGGGGGACTGAGACAGAGATGGGGGAAAGGGGAGAGGATTTGGAGTATTCCCTCTGTAACCAGGGGGTGCTGGCATATTGTGGTATTTTTGGGTTTGGCATGTTGATATTCCCTCAACAATTTGGAACCTATAGGCTGGGGGGCATGAGATGGGTGGTTCGATGGACATCCCTCAGGCCCTGGAGACTGCCTATTTTTGTTGGCGGTGGGGATGGAGGTCGGGGTGGGTGTCTGGGTGGCAGGGGTGCGGGTCAATGGCAGAAGATGGTGGGGGAGGGATGGGACAACACTGGAGGAGAGGTTACTGTACCTTTCTTGTCATTATAGGCTGCAGCGGGGAACAGGTTTCAAGTGAAATTCAGGAGTTTAGCAATGATTTATAGATTCTAGAAGAAGGAATATGGGTAAAATACGGATAGCATCTGTCAATATCCGAGGGCTAAATGATAACTGTAAGAGGAGAAAGGTGGCCCAAGATGTAAAAGTACTGTAGGCTGACATAATCTGTTTGCACGAGACCCATATAGTAGAGTCAAGGAAACATTTGCTTAAAACTATAGGCTTTAAACTGGTTGGGTACACAACTCGGGGGTAAGGACCGGAGGTGTTGCTAATATGGCTCAGAGAAATTTTTGCAGATTCAGTCGCACAAAATCGGATAGGTTTGGAAAATGGGTGTTCACTGAATGTCAGCATACAACAATCTTTTTACCCTAGGATTGGTTACGGGTCAGTAGTTGACGACCCGTTAGTTTTTTACTGGTTGAACACGTAACTGGCATTATGGCCAACCCTGGCCAACCCTGGTAGTAATCTGTGGGGATTTACATTTTTATGAAATCATATGGTGGCTAGAGAAAGGGACATGCGTATACTCGGAAGACAAGAGTTTTCGGGTCCTTGATACATAAGGAATAACCATGGGAAGACAGATGCTTGGAATAAGCTTAAACCCCAGATCCGGGTTACACTTATAATTCCGCACCGCACAGATCTCATGCCCATTTGGACTATATGTTTGTCTAACACATTTTGCAGGGGTCTAAGATTGAAACATTTCCCAGGGCCATGTCTGCCCATAACCCGCTGGTTCTGGTGTAAGTTGGGGCGTGTTTTTAGTATGAAACTCGACTTTTGACCGTGCGCTACTCAAGGATGAAAACTATGTACAACATATGAATGGTTGGATCTCAGGCTTTTTTTAGACTAATCGAGGGAGTGCATCATTGGGGGCAGTGTGGGATGCCGTCAAGGCTGGAGTGCGTGGCAAAACTCTCAGATTTAGTTTAAATCACTGAAAAAAATGAAAAAACAGCTCATAGAGCAGGGCATGATATTGACGGGGCTCAAAACAAGGTAGCACTGACTAGAGCAGAAATTACTGATATCTCGGGAAGGAAAGCCACTGATAAATACATGGTTTGGAAAAGTGAGTGCTATGAATATAGTGAGTGGGTGGGGCACATGTTGGATGTCCGTACGAGGCAAATACCATACAAAGGGGCTAATTTAGTAGCCCATTGTGCCATGGGTGCGTCACTTTTTTGGACGCACTGGCGGCTCACTAGGCCTGCCCATATTTACAAGGCCACATAAAGCCACTCTGTGTGGCTTTTCATGACCTTGTAAATACAGCCCCTGTTCACTCATTACTCTGCATGAAAGGGGCTTTTCATGGGTGTTGCTGTGGGTGTTCCTACGCAACATCCATGGAACCTGAAACATTCCCATATTTACAAGGTTTTGTAAGCCTGGGAGGCATAAGGGAAGCAAAACGAGGAGAAATACCTTTATTTCTCCTCATTTTTCCTGCAGAACACATAGAAAGAAGAAAACACCTCACGTGAGCAGGAAGGTGTCCCTTCCTGCACAAAAACAATCACCTCTACAATGCAGAGAGCTTTTCACCATGGCACAAAGGTGCCAGCATTAGTGCATGGCAGCCCATTGTGTGCCAGCTCAGGGGAAAAGGACAGAAATGCATTCCTGCCCTTTCCTTTGACGGAAGCAGCACAGCAGGAAGGCTTGCTGCACTGCTGTGCGCCAAATTATTGTAAATGAGGCCCACAGTCTGAAATAAGGGAGATAAAGAACTATCATGTAAGCATGGTCTCCAACCCTGACGGAATTCAGGTGGTATTTCAGGGATTCTGTGAGAGGCTATATACAGAAGAAATGGACAATGATATCTTAGAAGAGAATATAAAATGCTCTCTCAAGTCAGTCCCCTTTGGGAGTCTTAGGACCTCATTATGATGGAGGATTTTCCGCCTCCTCCGGGCTGGGGGGAGCCACCTCCGGCCCGGAGGAGGCGGAAAATCCTCTGCGGACTCACCAAAGACCCACCGCCGCATTACGATGGCTGGTGGGTCATGGTTACTGTCTGCTGCTTTCCCGCCGTGGTCAGATTACAACCGCGGTGGAAAAGCTCTCATTTGGCTGGCAGTGTCTATCAGACACCGCCAGCCAAATTAGGAAGCATTTGTAAACATGCTTTTCCGCGGCGGTTTTTCCGCCGTGGAAAAGCATGTGTACTTTTGATTTTGGGGCCCGTTGCGGGCCCCCAGGGTGTTGGCGGGTGGGGGGTGCACATGGGGGGTACCTATGGTACCCCCCAGCATTTACGTGCACAAAGCGGCAGGCACCGCGCGGTGCCTGCCGCTTTGTGCATGTAAATGTTAAACATGCACTTTTAACATTGCGGCGGGTGCTGCTTGAAGCAGCACCCGCCGCAATGTTAAATATCCAGGATGTGACCGCCAGGGTGGCGGTCACATCCTAATCGCACATGAGGGAACGCCGCAGCCCATGCGGACGTTCCCTCATCCTCTGGGGTCGCGGACGGACGCAAGTCCGTCCGCGATCCTAATGAGGCCCTAAGTGTGAAGTACTAGGATTTACTAGATACCCCTTTATCACCAGAAGAGGTGCAAAACGCTATTACGAATCTGCTATCGGGGATACAGAAAAGGCATTTAATAGGGTTTATTGAAAATATCTTTGAACAGAAACAGAATGATTTGGTATAGGACCAAGACGGTGAGAGCAGTATTCAAAGACCGACTTCCGGACTCCAAATGATTGGTTGGCACTCAGGGGAAATTCAAATTCAAAGTGGAACCAGGCAGGGGTGTCCCTGCTTCCACTTACTCTTTTGTTCTGTATATCATCACGTTAATTTGGAAATTAGAACTGAACCCTTTGATAATATGTACGAAATTTAAGGGCTGGGATACTAAGCTGCTCGCATATGCAGATGATGTGTCAATAGTCAGTCACATCCAGACCAGCAATGAACAAGAGGCCCAGGTATTCAGGCGCTTCTCAGGCTACCTGTTAAACCAAAGTAAAACTGAAGTAGTACTAAACAGGTATTCTCACTTTAGTGAAGATAGGGTAATCGAGAAGGCTGTTTACTTCGGAGTCACCATAATGGACTGATCTGGATCATCTGGTTGAAGTTAATTTAACCCCCAATATCAGGAAGACAAATAGGGATCTGCACAGAATGGATAACTACATCTGTCTACAGTGGGCCATAGCAAAGTTATTAAGATGTGCTGCATCTGTTCAGAACCATTCATCTGGAATTCAAAAATCATTGGTTTAAGACAATGAGCAACATGATTATATGCTGCATTTGGGCGTATTCCAAAACTAGATGAGTGCATAAGCATCTAACTCTATATAGCCAAAGAGATGGCTGGGCAGTACCAGACCTCAAACTCTATTCTTGGGCAGCGTCCCGTCAATATATGTGCTCACTCTTTAGGGATCATGGAATAGATAGATGGGTAGGGGGGGAATTCCCCCTACATATGAACTATTGCTTAGGAAACAAGCTACAGATTGCTTCCTGAGACAAGTTGAACCCAGTTACTTTACGAAGGTTCAGTTTAAGACTTTCTAGGGTGCTCACAGGATTTGTATTTCTATTTGTAAAAACTGGGGTTAGGGCGTTTTCATCACTATACCTCTCTTCCAAAATTATCCATCACTCCCAGATATTTATGGGGTTTTTCTAACAATGGGATGGAAGGCCGGTGGATTGGAGTGGTTGTTTTTTTTTTCTTTTTTCACTCAGGTTGGAATAATTTAATTTGAACAACTGCATGATAGATGTGAGGTGTCCCAGAAAGACTTTTTAAAATACCTACAAATTCAAAATCATTTAATGTACCAACTCGAAATGGTTTCTGATGCTAAACACTATTTACTAAATAAAGTAGACAAAGTTTAGCATTAGAAAACGTTGCCCTTTTGAAGTAGGCGCAACAAAGGAGAAATGCTTTAATTTCTCCTTCCGTTTCTAACTTTGTACATGTGATACACTTCACAGCACACATACAAAGAGGAAAAATGGTTTGTCAGTCTATGCATAGTATTTTGTACTGGAAGGTTATCCTTCCAGTACAACACCCATGCTGGACTCACGGAGACACCCTTGCACCATGCAAAAAGTTGTCTCCTTGGCACACAGCAGCTGATTTCAGCACCAGCTCTAGGGATAGGGGGGGAGTGCCATATTTCTGTAAATATGACGCTCTCCTCCTCTCTCCTTTTAACCCAGCACAGCATTTGCGGCTGCTGCACTGCACTGCGTGAGTAAGTGGTAAATCTGCCCACATGCTAGATGATCTTGAGAAACAATCTGAAAAGTGGCAGAATACGCTGGGGACAGTAGACTGTTCCCTTTTGGAATCACTGGATTTAGCATGTACTATACTACTCTCAGTCACCCTACAAGCACAGCACTACAAGACTATCTATGGCGTGTACTATACGCCAGTAAAATTTCTAGATGGGGAGGGTCGGCAGGCAACACATGCCCACGTTGTCAACTACCGGAGGTAGACTTAATACATATGTTTTGTAGCTGCCCTGGTCCACTGGAACCACTTTGGAGCAAGATAGTGACATTTCTTGACTCCTGTTTAGGTATTAAGATTGTGTTGACTCCTGAACTCATCTTACTGGGGGTACATGGCGAAGTGGTTTCTGGTCCAGCCTAGCGATGTATGTGTAGCCTCATTCACTTGTGCATTGCCTCGGCCTGGCTAGACAATGTTCCCTCGACTTTTCAACAGTTGTTTGTCTGATTGCTACCAATATTTAATTTGGAACTGGCTTTATACTGAAATAGAGGTAAAAAAGCGAATTTGAAAGGGCGACGACTTGGACACCCTTTTTTAGACTGACGAAGTCAATCCTAAAATGCAATCCCTCATTAAACATTTTAATAAATTGGATGGGTTGGTATCACTGGGGGGGGGGGAGTGATATTGTTAGACATCAGCTTGCACACTTGTGGCTTCACTGGGTTTTGTAAATGTGTACGCATAGTAGACTTTGTTTGCTCTGAAAATGGCTTAGTATCTTTCTGTACACTTGGCATATTAAGATTTTTCAGGTCACGGCCGAAGGGGTTTTACAGGAAATTCATTAATATATCACAATCACCTGATATGATGAAATGAGACTTCTCTGTTTGTAATGTATATTTAATAATTCCTCCAGCGAGTTTTTGTGCTGTTGCCTTTTTGAGATTATTGTGTGTTATGTCATAGAGACTTTTCTCATGTGTTGCCTTTATATATAAACTGCAATTAAAATACAAATACAACAAAGCATTCTGTCAGTGCACCCTCCATCATAATAAGAATGAAGAGAAAGCCACCTCCGCAGGGGGTGAAAACAGCTCAAATGAAAGAGAAAGGATTCCCACAGAAGAGCCTCTCCTTCAATGCCAGCATAACTCGAGGAATCCACCAGGGGGCCAACTACCCCCTCCAAACCGCCGTGGAGCCATACTAGAGAGCAGCCAGCTGCCGTCGGCACCTAGGGCCAGATGTAGGTAGCCCTTTACCGATCGGAATCGGCCGAAAATACCGATTTTCGGCCGTTTCCGATCGGTAAAGGGCTAGGGAGATGTAGGTGCACATATTCGGTAATTTTACCGAATCGTTATTATTACCGAATCGGTAATAAGTACATATTCGGTAATAATTACTGAATCAGTAATATTTACCGAGTCGGTAATATTTACCGAATCGGTAATATTTACCGATTCGGTAATATTTACTGAATCGGTAAAATTACCGAAAATGCTATGTGGGTGGCCAATTTTCTATTGGCACATGGCTTACAGAATCGGTATTTTACCATGGAATACAAATCCATGGTAAAATACCGATTCCTGTGTACATGCACATCTGTGCATGTACACATGTGCCATGTGACAGACAGACGTGCCCTTAGGGCATGTCTGTGTGCCACATTGCACACATGCCCGTTTTGGGGGTGCTAGAGGGTGTCAAAGTGACACCCGCTGCACCCTTGTGAATTCATTAATTACCGATTCGGTAAATACCGAATCGGTAATGCCTAATCATTCCTATGGGCTTCAAAGCCCATAGGAATGAATGGGCATTACCGATTCGGTATTTACCGAATCGGTAATTAATGAATTGTTAAGGATTCGGTAACGAATCCAGATGTTGGGACCTACATCCCATTTACCGATTTTGAAATACCGAATCTGTAAAATTCGGTATTTCAAAATCGGTAAATGGGATTTACCTACATCGGGCCCCAAGTCACCAGCTCGTGAATCTAAACATTTAATTCGGTTTTTTTCTCCTGTAACTGGAAAATATGTTCCCCAGTGAGCAGACTCCTGCTCCTACACCCACTAAAATGTATCGGTATGTCTTGCCATTTCTCACCAGGATACAAACGACTTTTAAGAGTAGATTTGCATATGCTTCCAGAGTAAGAGCAGCCATGATTGCAAATTCCCACAAAGTTCTGACTTTCAGTTTTCTCAAGCATTTTCCATGACCACCTGACAAAACCCTCACTTCCTTTTATCTTGGCCCTACCACAAGATATACAACTTTGGATAAAACACCATACTAGCACATTTTCCACAGTTCTATGTGGAATTTGTAGTTAGAAAAACTGCGAATCCTGGTTTTGTGAATCAGAATATGGCATATGAGCTGATCAACACAAAAATCTGGAAATTCGTTGGCATTCGAGGTCGTGTCCATAAATAAGGCTGAATGTATGCAGTCCTTAATTTGTAAAAAAAAATTTAAAAAAAGACAGGGACCCAAGTTTTTTTTTAGATTTTAAATGCTGCCAAATGCCTGTGTTTCTGAATCCCATACCTTCCTCGTCTTGATTTCTCCTCCAACCTCTTCCTTCCACCAATCTACACTTCTTGTCTCTTTATTTCCATTTGCAGAATCCTTTTCAGCCCTGCTATCTCACTTTGCCACAATATTTCTAGATTTCCTTTTCCCTGTCTGTGACTCAAAGTCTAATGATGACAAATGTGTCCAGGTCATTAAAAAGGAGTGTCAATGTCCACCATCTTTAACCATCTCCATAAAGGTAGTATGCCCTTAATGCAAGTGTGTCTACAAGGGGAACATCACTTACAACGCATTTTTTACAACGCACTACCATTACATCGCAACCATTACAACGCATACCATTACAACGCATTGCGCTGGGGGGCGCTCTAGGATAGGGAATATATTTAATTTACTATCCAACACTTTCCCTGCTAGCCACGGGGACTGGAGTTGGAATAGTAAATTAAATAATTCACTATCCAGCGCCTAAAAGCATTATGCGTTGTAATGGACTGCGTGGTAAAAACCGCGTTGTAAAGGCATGCGATGTAAAAGCATGCGTTGTAGTGACACCAATCCGTCTACAAAGTTAATTCTTGCAGATGCAGGCATATAGCTTATCCCTCTAAAGTTCTGTAACTGTATCCAGGAGACCAGCATCCTCTTTCTGAACTGTGATTTCCAAACTTGCTTTGGCCTGCATCAGATCAAACTTTTTTCACTTACATGGGCCGAACTGAGAAATGGCATTTAGTACTAGCTGTCACGTGAATGGCATTATACTTGCAGATACCAGCAAGACGCATAACAGAATACAACTGCCAAGGAGACACTACCCTGAATCATTTAGAGATGTGTGATACTTTGCTAGCAGAGCGTGATAAAATATGACCCTTTTGAAGAAACAGAGTGACTGGCAAGTAGCCATTCACTATTCATGGAATTCCAATTAAATTCTAAAAACAGGCTTGTCTCATATTTCTGGTGGGGGTCTTTTGCTTCACTGTTAAAAAACACGTGACAGAGATACATTAGAAGCTCTGGCAGACCTTGAAAACAACAAAATGAGAATAGCTGAGCAGTAGTCACATGCGGCAAATATTGAATATTAAAAGAGTCACGGCCACAGCTCAGAGTTTCAGAACATCCCTTTTTTTGGACAGCCAATTGATGCTCACCAGCGGTAACAATTTAATGATCTTATGGCACCTCACGCCTTGTCGCTTTCTTGAAGCCAAGCTTATTAAGCCCAGAGTAACTAAAAATAAGAGTCATGTTCTAACACTTTTTACACCAGCTAAGCACTGCAGATTGTTCTAAGCCTAAAAACAGAAGCAAGGTAGAAATATATCAGAAAACAGCCACAAAACAGCGTTTCATTATGGAATCTGTTGCACGGCGCTGCAGTGAACACACATAGGCACACTGACAGGACCGTGAGCAAACTTTTAGAGTGCAACCGATCCAGTAAAAATCTGCTATTTCCTGAACAGGTAAACATGTTCAAAGTGTGCATCAGCACAGCACAGAATAACCTGGCGAGGTGTGAGTCTATGCTACTGGTCTCCTGGGTAGGAGGATGCCTTGTTAGTGCCCTTAACCCCCTCCCTCTCAAAGACCAGGTGAAAAGACCAGCACAAAAATTGATTGTGAAGTGCCAGCTATAAAGACAGGGTTTGTGCAGGAACATGACTAGGGAAAGCACCCAGACCTACTCATGGAAGGGTTTTATCCATGACGTCGCACCTAGGTGGAATGAGCTACCCTTTCATCTACCGATCTCCCTATCTCTTTCAGAGTTCCGAAAGTCCCTGAAGACCTGGCTATTCAGCTAATCAACTGGATTCTGCCTGGATACCCTCACGGGTGACTAAAAGCACTCTACAAATCTACTGATTGGTTAAATGATTGATTGAAGTGGCTTCCTGAATCATCCCTGGAATCCTCAAGGTACCCTGCCACCACCCCACCTGGGTGGCAGTCATTTTGTGAGTCTCCTGTGGGCCTCTTTACCTCTGCTCATGTTTCTAAAAGAGGAGCATGTGCTAGGTCAAAGCTGACTCTATCATTTCTTTAGGGTGCTATGTGTTGTGCTATGTGTTGGGGCAAAACCAGTTTCAGAATATCCCAGCATCATGGTGATCCCTAGCGGGTCCTGGTGCATCTTGCACAATACAAATGGCACTGAACACTGAAGTGTCCTGGGCACCTATGCACTGTAACATATCCTCAATTAGGAGATGTAGCATAATACAGGTGCAGCATTCAATGTAATAGATCATAATTGCCCCCAAATACAGATTAATAGCTCCTACCAAAGGTTCAAAAGACTCATGGGTGAATGACCAGAATGAACCACATCATGGAGGGTATTACAGAATTTTTGTGTACGAACAGAAATCCACCTGTCTCCACTGCAGCCCTTAGTTCATGCTGTGGGCATGACTAATCAAATACATTTGGCAGGATCACTACAACCCGTAGAGAACTATATTGGCCCAAGTGACCATCATCGATCAAGTTTAATGTCTGCTGCTGCGACATCCTGGTCTTAAACTCATCCACCCCACTATACCTCGCAAGTAAGATCAAAATCTTTAGTGAGCTTTAACATACCCATAGCCACAACATCATGATGCTGCAGATGAAAAGGGCAGAAAAGATTAAATAAAACAAAAGGCCACTGATAGTGAGGATCAGGGGAAATGAAATAATAAATATGGTTCAACCTGTAACCTCACCACCACTTTCAGGTACAAGCACCGTTCCAGAGCTGGCTTCTTTGGATAAATCGCCTCAAAGGACGGATCATTGCTGCTGTATTTTGAGTCAAGAGCTATTTCATCATGACAGATCAAATCACATTACAGGTTTTAAGTTCAGTCAATGATGAGAGTTTGAAATCATTTTAAAATTTTCATTTCTCATAAAGAGATTAGTCAGTATCTTTTATTGTTTTATTCAAATTAGTCAATAAAATCAAGTAATTTATACAGAAAGCTCATCAAAAAGAATAGTTAGAACAAACAATCAAAAAATGCATTAGGCGTGCTCCATAAAATACCACAATCCCTATCCCAAAGATCAGGATCAGAATTTAAAGTTAGTCGATCTCATGAAGGATTCAAATTCCATGGAAAAGAGTGAGATATGAGAGCATACATCTCAAAAATCAAATCAATGAAGGAGAACTTCCCATGAAGTACATGAACTCAGCCAAGTCTCAGAAATACAAGCAAAAGGTTGCAATAGCAAGCTGTAAAAATCAAGTATTAAAGTAAAGTAAGCCAAGAGATGAACATCAGCAGCTGTAGCCTCAGCTGTCAAAAGATTTAGGCTGGGACTTTGGAGAATCGGAGTGACAGTTAGTTCGAATGCTTCAATCTGAACTAACTGGTAACATGCACTAGTATAAAAAGGCAACATAATATGGTGCAAAACATGTACCATCCTCGTATCCAATCCAGTAGCAGCACTCGACTGAGGGCAGGTCAGCTCTTTCGTTCCCATGAAATAACATGCAACTTGCAAAGTTTTTGACCCAACATTTGTTACATACATCTTGGGTTTGTGGCTTCTTGATTCATAAGCCTTCTTTTAAATTTTTAATGTTAAATATTTCACTGCATAAACAAAGAACTATGCTAAAGAGGAGAACCATCAACTTGCCAAATCACTGTTTGATAATGTATAATGCTCCTATCCCTTGGGCAAGGTCAGGTAGCTTGCACTCTGGTGGATAAACACTGGACAGCCATCATTATTTGCAACTTTCCAGCCTTATGTACAGGCAGCAGAACATATATTTGGTCAATCTTATTCATGGGCAAGCACTGGATCTTGAAGATGGTAGTTGGAAACAAGTAGATATTTTTTAAAGCCTTCTCTCCTGACCAAATGGTTGAAAGAGTGGTGCTGAGGTGTACTGGGTTGTGAGGACTGACCCTTTGACCACAGTCAGTGTTCATTGCATTTTAAATCCTGATCGCACATTATTTTTTGTGTTGACGTGTGAATCAGTTTGTCCAGCTCGCAAATCATAGTAATTTTTGTTCTCCCAAAGTTGTCTTCAAAGAAGGTCTCTCTGTCTCTTGCTCACCATTATTAGCACATCTTCCCAGAAGCTCTTGAAACCAGTCAGATCCTCTCTCTCCTGAATAAACCTACACTGGACCCTGCGGACCTTGCCAACTACCTGTCAATCACTCACATTTGCTTCATCAGAACAGTCACGGAAAAGCACTTTACACTCAACTCCAAAATTATTTCAACTTATCCAGACTGGCTTCAGATCATACTGCAGGATGGAGACATTTGCCTGACAACCCATTGGACACGCGCTTCAAACCAGATAGGAATGCCCCCTGAACCATGATATTGCTGTGCATCCAAGTCACAGCCATCCCGCCCTCATCCACACCATGATGACTCAAATGGGATTCACAGTCAATGTCCTCCACTGGTTCTTCTACCTATTAAACTGACACCAGTTTGGTCACATGGGCACCTCTACATCCCAGAAGATACTATTACCTGTGAAGTCCTCAAGTTTCCATCTTCGCCTGTGTCCACTTAAACATATATATGGAGCACTTTGGGCCTCTACTCAATGATAGCATAAAAATTCCCCAATATGATGAAGACACAGAACTTTACTTGAAAATCTCCATTATACCAGGTATTCTACACCTCAAGCAATACCTCCACTTCATTCAGATCTAAATTTTCAGCATTTACCTGAAGCTAAATATGCACCAACATACATTTTCCAAGCTCAACAAGCAAGAACTAGTCCATACCAGGCTCACAAACAAGATCCTGGGCAGATTCAAAGCAAAACTTTCAACCATTAGCAGGTCACTGATATTTACCCTGATCACCAACTTCACCCTCAAGTTACACATTGCCAAGAAAAATAATATGGCCTGGAACCAGCTCTCTCTCCTAAATGAATGTGAAACCATTACTCCCAGAAAGTGACTGCAGAACTGTGTTGTATTGGGCTTCGAGTATTGTGGGTGGCGCTTAATGTCAACTTGTGCACACTGTTAACTGGAATCTCATGACCATGACATTTCACATGTTTATTTCAAAAAGCAAATGTTCCCTGATAATCAATTTGTCTCTGGCCAGCAAGGGAGAGTCTGCTCCATGCTGTTGCTGCTAATAAACCTAGCTGTTTGGGTAAACCTTGCTGTATCTGAGTGCTTCCTCACAACACATTTGGCGACTAGCTGGCCAGTACAGATGTGAGGACTGGATCTTGGCAGTAATCAGTGTGCACAGCAGCAGTGGGCGGGAAACAAAAAGAATATGCGCAGTAGTTGGCAGATGAGTTAAAAATCGATGTGTTGGAGGTGGCGTGTTATCGTGTGGAAGATATTTCCTGGCAAGTACCCCTACAAAGTAAGTCGATGATCCGTGTGAGGAAATCCGGACCGTGCACATCGTTTGCAACACCGTATTCTGCAGTTTTCTCATCATTTGCTATGCTATTTGGGCCACATCTTTGTGTGCATAATCTTTGGTGATATGCACACCTTATAGTACTGCTTCACTTAAGCAATGCACACACATTGGAGTGTTTGTTTCTGACAAATTGGAAAGAAAATCATTGTGTGCTCACCTTTGAGAGCAGAGCTTTTTGTCACTCTGCTGGCTTATTTGTTTTTGTTTTTGGCTTTTGTGATGATGTATGTTTTAGTGTGGTACATTTATAGTGATGGAAGCATTGGAGATTTCTCAAAATAAGATTTCATTGGTTGTTCCACCCTCTCATGTCTCTGTCATTCCCCCAACATTTTTTTTAATACACCTGATTCTCCACCAATACCCTGGGAAGATAGGGTGTTAATGTTTGTTAACTACTTAGAGGCTCTAGATGGGCAAGAATTTCTCAACACAAGGAAGAAAGCATTGTTGTTAAGTGCTTTGGGAAGAAAGGGTCAGCATGTTTTTAGCTATCTTCCACAAGCCATGGAACCGAATGGACAACCATTTCAAGATGTTTTTAAAGAAGCCATAGGCAGGTTAGAGATTAGATTTCCCATGGAAGAAAATTTAGTTATAACAACGTATTAATTTTATACACATCAGAAAGTTGAGGCGTCCATTGATGAGTTTATAGCTAGACTATGGCAGTTGTCGCCCAAACGTCCGTTTGGGGTTATGGAAGATGAACTCATCAAGGACCAACTCATTGTTCAATGCAAAAACAAAATAATTCAAGAAATGCTGTGGGTGGCCAATAACCCCACGTTGAAGGATGATATAGATAATCCTAAAGTCCTTGAGCAATTGGATGTATGCATGAGGGAAATGAAAAGAAAAAGAATCAGAATACTGAAGTTTAGAGGTAGGGTCAGTATGCAAATCAAATATGGAGGCAGCAGCAGTGTTAAAATTCAATAGTAAACCTGTAAAAGAATTGGTGCCACCTAAACAGTATACGAAGGGGCGCAACTGGTGTAGGAGTAACACTCATGCCTCTGACTCAAAATGTTGTTTTGCTAACAGCAAGGAATGTAGGAAGTGTGTCAGTGTAGGCCATTTGCAAACATGTGTAGAAATACCAGTTACAGCAAGGTGGTGGTGGTATCAGGATCTTCTTCTAATACCTGTGATATGGCTAAAAGGATTTTGAGTGTGGGGTTTGAGGTGGAAGTGACTGAGGGTGAAAAGAGGAAGAATAGGCCCAAAACCAACTTTAGAATAAATGGCTGGTGGGTATAGTTCATGGTGGATACAGGATCACTGTATACCATTATTCCCAGATCGATGTTTGAACAAGAGTGGTGTTGCACTGTTTTAAAACCCACTGACATTTTCCCTGGTAGTTATCAAAGTAAAAGCATTGGTATGTTGGGATTTATGGAAGCACACATTACGGTTGAAAAGAGGACATACAAGGCAAAGTGTATGTGGCGGAGCAGGGTCCTCCAACTTTAGAGTGGGTGCACCAATATGACCTACATATAATTGTAAACCCAGGGGCTCTTTCTCAAGGGATGGTGATGGAGAACAAACTTCATTCAGAAATACATTTTGGAAAGTGTAAATCATATATTTGATGATATCAATACATAGTAGAACATATTTAGGGCTGGAAAAACACACAGTCTGACTTTCATTCCAGAATGTCAGTTGATTTAAAGTTGGTTGATGAAACAGGTGTATCAAGTGGAGAAAATGTTGGTGTAGTTGCTTCAGTGCTAGATGTTGTGTTGGAAGGGCCTGGTGTCTTTACTATAGATAAATGGTATCAGGAAATGGATGTTGATGAGACTCTTATCAAAGATATATGCATTATTATTTCGGGTAAAAGAAGAGAGAGCTGTGTATCAATATCTGTGCAGCCATTTGTCAGGATTTTTGAAGAAATGTCCATTTGTGAAGATAAATTGTTGATGAGAGGAGGTAGGTATGTGCCACCATTGGGTTTAAGCTATCAACTTATGGTTATGGCTTGTGCAGGTCATTTGGGGCAGAGTTTGACCCAACACCACCTCAAAGTGCAATTTTGGTGGCCAGGCATGGACGACCAAGTACTGTATGGGCTGGGAGGTGCATTGTATGTAAAAAGACTAAGGGCCCCATTAGGATGGCGGGCGGTAGTAACGGCCGGCCACGCGGGGGCAATCCACCCGCCATCCCTGTAGAAAAGACCACCCGCAGTTTTATAATGGCTGGGGGTCCGCGGCGGACAGAAACACTGTCCGCCGCTTTTCCGCCCGGTCGACATGTCGACCTGGCGGAAAAGGGTTCAATATGGTGGCGGTATCTTTCAGACACCGCCAGCCATATTAGTATTTGCATTTGTGAATGCCTTTCCGTGGCGTCATTGCCGCCACGGAACGGCATGCGGAGTCTCCTTGGGGGGCCCGTTGCAGGCCCCCATGGACTCCGGGAGGGTGAGGGCTGCACCTGCCTTTCAAAGAACAACGTGACAGGCACAGCGCTGTGCCTGTCACGTTGTGCTTTGAAAAGCACAACATGTATTTTTAACATTGCGGCAGGCGGTGCTTTCAGTACCGTCCGCCGCAATGTTAAAAATACGGGATGTGCCCCCCACTGTGGCGGGCGCATCCTAATTTCCCCCATGGGACCCCGGCCCTTATGGTGGGCGGTCCCTTTTACTGTGAGGATGGCGGGCGGACAAAGTCCGCCCGCCATCCTAATGATGCCCCTAGAGTAGGGGTGCAAGCAGTCATGAGTCATATTATGAATCCTGGAAAAGCTTGGCATAGTGTATGCATCAATTGTATTGGTCCAATGTCTGAATTGCGCGGTGAGTGCAGGTTTGCTTTGGTCTGTGTTGATGTCTTCTGAAAGTGGCTGTGTGTAAAGTTTATGAGGGAGGTTACTGCAGAAGCCACTATCCATAATTTGGGTAAGTTGTTCCTAGAAGGAGGTGCTCCATCCATACTTATTACTGATAAAGGCACACAATTGGTCACTCATGAGATGGAGGTGTTTCTGAGGGGGCATGCCATCACACACCATTACACCTCTCTTTACAATACACAGTGAAATGGCATTGTGGAAAGGGCTAACCATTTGAGGAAGGGTGTTATTCAAATGGCAAATTTGTCCGGTCAGAATGTAGCGAGAGTATTGGAGGAAATGGTGAGGTCATATCACACCACTAAGCAAGAGACTACCCTAAAATCTCCTTTTGAGGTCATGAGCGCTAGAGTTCCAGGTCCCAAGTTAGTACAATCCTGGATGACAGAGTGGATAGCAAGTTGTAGCAATTGGAAAGCAAGTGATGAGAAATGTGTAACTTCTAAGAGTGTGATTGAAGTTGGGATTGAGTGAAAATCAGAGCAGGCAGAGCAGTGAGGGGTTTATCTAAATTTAGAGGCCCGTACAAAGTTGCACATGTGTCAGTTTCATGTACTCTTAGAGAATGGTGAATGGTGGAATCAATGCAAAGTTGTGCCGTATCAGAAAGGCGGTGATTGTTCAGTAAAGAGATTA
The DNA here is from genome assembly GCF_964263255.1 of Lissotriton vulgaris. Taxonomy (NCBI): domain Eukaryota; kingdom Metazoa; phylum Chordata; class Amphibia; order Caudata; family Salamandridae; genus Lissotriton; species Lissotriton vulgaris. Next base: position 1,480,481,936 of record NC_141685.1, read on the forward strand.
GAAAAGTGCAATAAATACACGTTGATGGAAGATGGAGATTTTGAGAAAGGGAGAGAGGGGACAAGTTCCCAGGATAAAAGAAGGATGTGGATGAATATTCCTCTGTCTACTTCAAAACTATGGGGGATTTGTCGAAATCCAGAAACATTCGTAGTGTAAGAGACCACCAAATAATTTGAATGATTATGTTTATTAGATTGCCAAATATGGTTTTCTGTTTCTATTTTTGTCTTTATTGTTATTGTATAGGAGGGAAAGTGATGTGTTGTATTGGGCTTCGAGATTTGTGGCTCGCACTTGATGTCAACCTGCGCACACTGTTAAGTGGAAATTCATGCCACTGAGATTCTACATATTTGTTTCAAAAAGTGAACATCCCTGATGGTCAGTTTGTCTCAGGTAAGCAAGGGAGAGTCTGCTCCATGTTGTTGCTGTTAAGAAACCTACCTGTTTGGGTAACCCTTGCCGTACCTGAGTGCTTCTTCACATCAAACTTCTGTTCAAGGTCTTGCACCGTGGAATTTGGATGGTGGTAACACCGTGCTCCATGCCCTTTCGAGTCCATTTGTCCCCCCCTTAATGGCATCCTATACACCACTATGTGTCCTATTCAGGCTCTCAAGAAATATGACCACACCAGCCCCATCCTGATAGAGCTCCACTAGATCCCTGATGGCCTACACCATCTTCAAGAGCAGCTGCCTCATTTATAAACCTATCACAACCAGCACCAATGCATACCCGGCTGACAAACCCAACAGCTTCGGTGGCTCTCAGCAACCCAGCATAAAGGACACCATTAGACCAGTAGCAAAGAAGGGCAAAAAAAGAAGACAGCCAACCTTCTCGATCTATCCATGCAGAATACGGGCCATCATCCCCATATCTATCAGACCTCCCCAAAAGCTGGTCCAATTTAGGGACGAGCTGAAAATGCACCTCTTGAAAGGGCTGAAATGCACCTCTTGAAAGGGCTGAAAATGCACCTCTTGAAAGGGCTGAAAATGCACCTCTTGAAAGAGTATCGCGATGCAGTAACTATTCACATTTGCTCCCAGAAGCCAGGTCCCCTCTTGTCAGTGGCTGACTTTACCTTTGACACTGTACAGCGCTCCCCTGCTTTTTGGCTAAGTTCAAGCTATGGAAATGACACATGCAAACATTTTTACCCAAATATCACAGAGGCTCATTGAACAAAATTGTTCTGCTCCTCTATTAGATTCATATTGATGTTCCTTTTAGCCACTCAGGTTTTTTTTCTTTGTATTTAGTTTAACAAGATGGTCAACCAATCTGTCACTAAATCGTTATTTCTTAGAAGGACAAAACTAGGATTTCAAGTTAGACGAAGCAAGACCTTTCATCATGCCCAGGCAAATCTATCAAGTCGTTTTTACAGTGTGATTGGCCAGAAATTCATGTAAGATTCGAATGGGACACACAAACATATTAGCAATCCCCTATAACTATTTTACTTAGCACCTGCTTTAACAGTGAGCACGAAACTTGGCAAAAATATCTGTGGTTGTCAATACCTTTTAAAAGAAAATGTGTAGGTTTGTCAAAAAAATTAGTTAAAGGTACTAGCGACTAAAAAAACAAATCTTGAGGATTAAACAGTCGACTCTTTAATTACATTACTAACGTTTATCTTCCAGACCTAGCAGAGCTGCAAAGGTGCACTTTAGAAAAGTTTGCAAAAGCAGAATAGCCTAAATAATAAAGAGCTCTACTACATTTGGATGTGCTTTGACAGTAGGTTGTGCAGCATCTCATCCAACTTTTGTGTTTTAATTCATGAAGTCCTCCTGTATATTTTCTGTCTCTATTGTAAGCTATGTGTTCCTCGTACGTGAGCAAACGGAAACCTGACAGTTTCAAAGCACACTTGGGACACATTTAAACTTTGCAGGCAATACCCTAGTCGAAGCTCTGTTTCTTCCCCTTCGTTTTCATCCCATTAATTTCCCTGGATCACACTGTCAGCCCTATTCTCAGAGGTAGTTAAGATGCAGTTTGATGATAAACTGTGGAATACTTCCGTCATCGGGCCATTTTTATGAATTTACAACGTAGATTATTATAGTATCGCGAGATGTGCTACTAGCTTGTGTGCAGTAGGGGTATTTCTTGAATCTGGCCGGATAGGAAAAGAAACACGTCTGTGGAATTCTAGATTAAACCTTTCTCCTGTGAATTCGGAGTGGTATAAATATGAATATTAATGCAATGTTCGCATTTTGAAACAAAAGTTAACTTCCTGATGTGAGCACATGGCTGGCTTTCAACACGCACTAATTAGAAAGACTCTTTGAGGTGATATTTGGTAATTCAGCTTGAGAAGAAAATGTTCTGTGAAATGCACATTTCTTAATAGAACACTTGGGGCCCGATGTAGGTAGCCAAATACCGGTCGGTAACGGCCGAAATTCGGTAATTCCGGCCATTACCGACCGGTATATGAGCATCGAGATGTATGTGACTAAAAACGTACCTCATCGTTAAATACCAGTCGGTAAAACACCAATTCAGTATTAAACGATTCGGAATTTACCGAATTCATATTTACCGAATCGGAAAATAAGAAATGGTAAATATCCGAATCGGAAAATACCTAATTCATATTTTCCGAGTCGGTAAATAAGAAATGGTAAAAATGGCCTGTTGAGATGTAGCAAATTCAAAAAATACCGAATTCCATGAAAATCGGTATTTAAGAATCGGTATTTACCATGGATTGGGAGCAGGTGGAAACCAGGAGCAGGATATATAAGAAGGCCCCAAAATGCAACAGTGCAACCACAATGGCGGCTTTTTACGTTATTGCAAGGCGGCTACGGATACAGGCAGCAGGAGAGAGGGTCTGGCTAAGGGAGGAGCAGGTGTATAGGCAGAGGATCACCCTCTTCCAACTGGCTGAAGCTGAGATCCTGCAAAGGTACCGACTCCACCCCAGGACCATCCTGGACTTGATTGGGGACCTCCACCCATATCTGGAACACCCAACCCCAAGAGCACACGCCATCCCACCCCATGTGCAGGTGCTGTGCTGCCTACACCTTCTTGCCTCTGGTAGCTACCAGCACATGATAGCCGCAGTAGGTGGGGTGTCTCAGAGCTGCTTGTCACGGTTTTTCAGAAAATGCCTAGACGCCATGATGCAGAGGATGGAACACCACATCGAGTTCCCTGACACACCTGCAGAACTTGCAAGGACGAAAACCGATTTCTATCAACTTGCCCAGTTCCCGCACATCATAGGCTGTATCGATGGGACGCACATCCCACTATGCCCACCTGCAGCAACTGAACACATATATAGAAACCGGAAATCCACACATTCTATCAATGTGCAGGTGATCTGCAACGCTAGCAACATAATTACGGACATTGTAGCCAAATATCCAGGGAGTACCCACAACTCCTACATATTCACCAACAGTGGGATATACAGACGCCTTGTGGCTGGTGATTTTGGTGATGGATACCTGCTGGGTAAGTATGTGTGAGACACCCTGATAGTCCATGCAGAAGGAAACATACAGAGTATGTGACTAATCAAAATTTCATTTTCCACCCAGGTGACAGTGCATATGCCCTGCGGTCATTTGTGCTCACCCCCTACCTGAACCCATCCACCATGAGCGAAAGGCGTTATAACATGGCACACAGAACAACACGTTGCGTGGTGGAACATACTTTTGGACTGCTGAAAAGTAGATTTAGGTGCCTCCATAAGAGTGGAGGTGCACGGCAATACACGCCAATTATCTGTTGCAAGATAATAGCTACCTGCACCATGCTGCACAATCTTGCCACCAAGGAGGGCACAGAGCCATTTGCGCCACTGTTTGTTTCTGTGCCCACGACTTACTTTGTGCCTGTGTCTTCCCTTATTGAGCCTGATCTCGCCCAGCATTGTTTAGCCATTTTTGTTGTGCCCTTAGCCCGTCCCTGCCGCTGCTCCCCCGCGGCCCCACCCCCGGTCCCTCCAGCTTCGACCGAGCCTCCCCACTCGCCACCCCGCTCCCGCCTCCTAGCTGCTCCTCCCTCCCACAAACAAACTCTAAACTGGTCCCGCGAGTCAAGGAGCTGTGACCGTCCTGACCTGGTCAGAACCGGTCGCTCCACCCTGCCTGGTATCGATCGTGGTATCCCCTGCATCCTGTTGCTGCCTGGTATCGTTGTATCGCTGTGCATTGCTTTGATTAGTGCCAGCCATTCGTGCCATTGATATCGCTGCATCTCCTGCATTGCTTTGATTAGTGCCAGCCATTTGTGCCACTGTTTGTTTCTGTGCCCGCGACCTCCTTTGTGCCTGTGTCTTCCCTTTTGTTGTGCCCTTAGCCCGTCCCTGCCGCTGCTCCCCTGCGGCCCACCCCCGCTCCCTCCAGCTTCGACCAAGCCTCCCCACTCGCCACCCCGCTCCCGCCTCCCAGCTGCTCCTCCCTCGCTCCGCCCCCCTCCACTCTCCACTTATGGCAGAGACACATACACGCAGCGGACACACCCCATGCGCGCCAAAGGTAAGTCCGTCTACGCCCGTCCGTGCCTTGACCGCGCCTAGGGCCAGACCCTAGGCGCAGCCCCCGCAACTGCCATCCCTGCCGTCGAACCTACGACGCCTCAACCCTCACTGCACTCAACACCGGCCACCTCCAAGACTGCCACCAAGCTGCCCCAAGACGTACCCATGGACCCTTCACCTACCAATCCTGCAAGTTCTCCTGCATCAAGACCCTCACTACACCCACAAACGCCAAACAGAGTTCCGACAATAACCACCTGAAGTGCATCCTGCTCAACACCCGCTCGGTCCACAGACACGCCATTGAACTATGGAACTTACTCAACACCACATCGCCGGACGTCGCCTTTCTTAAGGACACCTGGATGAACTCCTCTTCAGCGCCCGACATCGCCATAGCCATCCCGGACGGTTACAAGATCATCCGAAGAGACCGCATCAACCAAACAGGAGGAGGCATCGCCATCGTCCACAAGAACACCATTCGCATCTCGACCAGCTCCGAAGACACCCTCATAGCCACCGAACACCTCCACTTCCAGAAACACACCGACCCCAAGACCACACTCAGGGGTACCCTCATTTACAGACCCCCAGGACCCTGCACACAATTCAGCGAAGACATCGCTGACTTTATCAGCCCACACGCCCCCCCCTCCGACGACTACATTCTCCTAGGGGACCTCAACTTCCACCTAGAGAATAACAACGACAACAACACCACCACCCTGCTAAACAACCTCGCCAATCTCAGACACAAACAACTGGTGAGTACCCCCACCCACTACGCCGGACACACGCTCGACCGAATCTTCTCCTCCAGCAAGCACATCTCCTTCAATCACGCCACGGGACTCCACTGGACAGACCACAGCTGCGTCCACTTCAGCTTCAGAAAGACCACGACCCACCACCACCCGCAACAAGTTCCCCACAGAAACTGGAACAAAGTTACCACCGACCAGCTCACCACATCTCTGAACCAAAACCCTCCCGCCATATCAACGGACCCAAATCAAGCAGACATCAATCTCGCACAGTGGATCACCCACTGCGCTGACGGATTAGCACCCTTGAAAAACCATCACAACAAGCCAGGGAACAAAAAAGCCTCCTGGTTCAACAACGACCTCAAGAACTCCAAAAAGAACTGCCCCGCCCTCGAGAAAACCTGGCGAAGAAACCCAACCACAGACAACATGACCGCCCTCAAGGACGCCACCCGTAAACACCACCAGCTGATCCACTCCACCAAGAAATCAGCATTCAAGGGTCGACTAGACAACAACGCCCATAACAGCAAGGAACTCTTTAGCATTGTCAAAGAGCTCACCAATCCCAGCGCCGGCACCAATGACATCACTCCCTCTCAAGACCTCTGCGACTCTCTTGCCTCGTTCTTCCACAGCAAGATCGCGGACATACATAACAGCTTCGGCGACCAGTCCACTCCCCCCACCACCGAACTGAAGCCCCCCTCCACCACCCTTCGCACCTGGACCCCGATTAGCACCAAAGACACCATCCGCTTGATATACTCCATCCACTCCGGATCACCAACCGACCCATGCCCCCACCACATCTTCAACAAGGCCGACTCCATCATCGCACCCCAACTCCGGGACATCATCAACTGCTCCCTCAACACCGCTACCTTCCAGGAAAGCTGGAAACACGCCGAACTCAGTGCCCTCCTGAAGAAACCTACTGCAGACCCCACCAAACTTAAAAACTACCGCCCCATCTCGCTCCTCCCATTCCCCGCCAAAGTCATAGAGAAGACCGTCAACAGTCAGCTCGCCTCCTTCCTCGAGTCTAACGGCTCCCTCGATCCCTCACAGTTTGGCTTCCGAGCCAACCACAGCACCGAGACCGCCCTCATCGCAGCCACAGACGACATCCGGACACTACTCGACAACGGGGAAACAGCTGTCCTCATTCTCCTGGACCTCTCCGCAGCGTTTGACACGGTCTGCCACCGCACCCTTGTACAATGCCTCAGCAACTCCGGGTTACTAGAAAAAGCATTGGATTGGATCATCTCGTTCCTCGCCGGAAGAACCCAAAGAGTCCGCCTCCCCCTTTCAGATCAGAGGCCACCGAAGTCATCTGCGGCGTACCACAAGGATCATCGCTCAGCCCCACCCTCTTCAACGTCTACATGAGTCCCCTCGCTTCCATCGCACGCCAGCACAACCTCAACATCATCTCATACGCTGACGACACACAGCTGATCCTCTCCCTCACCAAAGAGCCAAACACGGCCAAAACCAACCTACACGAAGGAATGAAAGACGTAGCCGAGTGGATAAAGAACAGCCGCCTAAAACTGAATTCAGACAAGATGGAAGTCCTCATCCTAGGATCATCCACCTCGGCATGGGACGACTCTTGGTGGCCACTGGCCCTAGGAAGTGCACCCACACCAACAGACCATGCTCGCAACCTGGGATTCATTATAGACTCCTCCCTCTCGATGACCAGACAAGTCAACGCCGTCTCATCGTCATGTTTTAACATCCTACGCATGCTCTGAAAAATCTTCAGATGGATCCCAACCGAAACAAGGAAGACGGTCACCCAAGCACTTGTCACAAGCCGACTGGACTACAGAAACACCCTCTATGCCGGAACCACAGCCAAATTGCAGAAAAGACTTCAACGCATTCAGAACGCCTCCGCTCGACTCATCCTAGACATACCCCGCCACAATCACATATCCGGCCACCTGAGAGACCTTCACTGGCTCCCCGTCAACAAGAGAATCACGTTCCGTCTCCTCACTCACGCACACAAGGCCCTCCACGACCTAGGACACAGATGCCTCAACACTCGCCTGACCTTTTACACCCCCACCCGCCAACTACGATCGTCCAACCAAGCCCTCGCCGCGATTCCACGCATCCGAAGAACCACCATGGGAGGAAGATCATTCTCCTACTTAGCGGCCAAAAACTGGAACTCCCTCCCCACCCACCTCCATCTTACACAGAACCACCTCTCCTTCAGAAAACAACTCAAAACTTGGCTGTTTGATAAGTAGCGAACCCCTCTCCCTCAAGCGCCTTGAGACCCTCTGGGTGAGTAGTGCGCTATACAAATTCTTGACTTGACTTGACTTCATTATGATCTCTTAATGTTTGCGCTTAAGCGTGATGTTGTGGGAGCCACGGGGCTGGGGGTCAGCCTGCGCAGTGGGAGCGGTGTCATCTGCATGGAGTCTGCTGCTCCGATGAATGTCCTGTACAGGCGTGCTGGCTCCACTCCTGCTTGTGGACTCCTCTGTGTCCACTACACATGTGTTATCAGCAGTGGCTGTCTGCTGTGTCAGCATTACCTCCATAGCAGAGGTCACCCTCCCCATCCCCCCGGACAAGTCACTGCAGCAGTGCACAATTTCAGTTTGCATGGTCACTGACCAGCGGCATAGCAGTGAGGTAGAAGTAGCCAGATGGTTAATTGACTGATTCAGCTGCTGTACCTCACGCTTATACCTGCGCCTTTCTTGGTGGTCACTCTCTAGCCCACAGCTTTCCAAACTGTGTGGCGCGACACATTACTGTGTCCCGCCCCAGCCGTAGGTGTGTCACGCGATGAGATGAGATGCCGGCATCTCATCTGTCTGTCGAGCTGCAGGGGCTCTTAGAAGGGGTGAGACAACAACAAGGCCCCATTAACATGTACAAGGTCTTTAACGACCTGTGAAGTGCTCGGGTGCGGCTGTGAGCGGTCCCGGGCTGCCACACATGGCGTGGGGGAGGTGGGGGATGAGTGGGGGCTGAAGCCCTCTGATGCCAATGGGGGTGGGGGCTGAAAAGCTGGAGATGACGCCCGCCTGCTCTCGAATTTCGGTCCAGTGCAGGGATTCGTTTTTCTTCGCGCCGACTTTACCCAAAGGCGTCGGAGCGCTTCACAATAGGAACAGGAATGATCCATGAGGAGGAAAAGATTACAAAAGCAAACCTTAAGTTACACGAGGGACAATTGTGAGCAAAACAAATGCAAGAGGCAGCAAACGGCGCAACACAGGAGGAAAAAGTGAGGTGTGCGCAGGTTCCAAGTGGAGGTGAAATACTGCAATGTATGGCAGACCCTCAAGACGAGCCGTCAGTGGGAGTGCGCGCCCCGCGTGTCCGCGCCCTTTGTCTTCAATGCGTGTCTTTTGACGCTGGCTCCCCAGTCTCCTGCCAGACTCTGCCACTTGTTCCATTTGAAGCTCCCGCGGGGAGCGCTGCCACCACTGCTCGAGGACCTAGCTGCCTCGAGCACCTTTAGAGGAGCGAGCGATTCCGAGGGCTGCTCTTTTGCAGAAAAAGAACAACAACACTCGTTCGAAAGTGACACGATCTCTGCAGGCTCCCGCCCAGCTCCCCGGAGACCAGGGCCAGGAGTGAGACTAGCACTTCTTGTTTATTATTATGTATATGCCACTTCGGAGGGAGGCTTCCTGAGGCCGCCCGATGCTGACTTTTTAGGGAGCTCTGTAGCTAAGGGGGGAAGGGCGGGGCGGGGATTAGTTTACCCCAGACCCACACTTCGGTCAGATGGAGCTGCCTCCTGCTGTCACAGCAACGAGTCCAGGGACACACGGGGTGTTTATTGCATTGCCGTCATTCTGAAGTAGTGTTTCATAGATGTGCCTGGTGCCTGACTCCTGCTTAAGATCCTACACATGTCAGGCGCAGTCTGCAAAGTGCCAATGCTTCTCCCTTCCCCCTACTTGTCTTTCACACGCCTTCCTCCTTTTATGTTTCATCCTCTTGCATATCCACCCTTTCTTTCTCTCCTGAGGCCAGTATTTCCACTTGGAAGCATGCATTTCATTTGTTTTGTTTTTACAAGCTAAGATATGGTAGAAAACATCCAAACTAGAGCCAAAGGTATCAGAGTGCTTTACACGAGCACCAGTTGTGTTACAGACGGACACTTGCATTTTTGTGTGTGTGTGTGGTGTTGTGTGTGTGTGTGGGGTTGTGTGTGTGGGGTTGTGTGTGGGGGGTTGTGTGTGTGTGGGGGGTTGTGTGTGGGGGGGGTTGTGTGTGTGTGGGCAGGTTGTGTGTGAGGGGGGTGTGCATGTGGGGGGGTGGGGTGTGTGTGGGTGGGAAGTGGGAGGTGTAGGGGTGTGTGTGGGGGTGTGGGGATGTGTGGGGTGTGTGTGTGTGGGGTTTGGGGCCAGAACCCACCATAGGTGGTTCAGGTTTGCTCGCAGCGCTTCCTCGCGTTACCGTGTCCCTGAAATTTTTTTCACAAAAAGGTGTGTCACCAACATGAAAAGTTTGAAAAGCTGTGCTCTAGCCTGTCACAGAGGGAACCCATGCGCACACCCATGTCCCTCACCCCCTCTGCCATGGACTCCATTCCTTTGCCCATTGCCTCCATTCCTTTGCCCATGGACTCCATTCCCTTTGCCATGGCACTTATCCCCCAATCGATGTCTGACATCCTGCTGTTCAGGATGCGCACCTGTCTGTGCACTGCCAGGATCCCTTTGGCCTGCATGCGCTGCACCCTCACCATTGTGGCTTCCAGCCCAGCAAATACCCCCTGCACATTCTGCCCCTCATCCTGCTCATGTGCCCTACGGCCACGGTCACTTGCACGGCCAGATCCCATTGACCCCTGTTGGCCTGCGTCGCCAGGCGGTGGTGGTGTGCTCGGTCTGGGTGCCTCCACCACTTCCTCATCAGAGCTTTCCATGATTCTTAATGGCAGTACGTCCTGCCTCCTTGGCCTCACATGCACAGGGGACCCAGAGCTTGGTTTTGTGGCACCTGCAGGTGCTGGCGGAGTCTGTGTCTCGAACAGCATGGGCGACAGTGGCTGTGCAGTGGTGTCTTGCTCCGTTGCTGTGGGTGGGTGCGTTGTGGTTGTGTCCTCAGAGACAGTGCTAGGTCCTGCTGTGTCTGTTGGCTTCTCCCTCTGTTCCGTTGCTGGTGCACTTGACTCCCCTCCCTGCGCTGCTCTGCGCGATGACTCTCCTGTGGAGAGACATGGACATTGATCAGCTGTGTGTTTTCATCACACATAATCCTACTACACATTTTCATATGCCTCAACTGGTTGTGTATGGGGTGTGTGGCATGGCATGCAGTGTTCAGTGTTGGCAGCTTTGATGTATGTACCTATGACTACGACTACAATGATGCATTGCTGGTGACTATTGTCATGTGTGCTGGATTGTGAGTGAGTCACCCACATTGGGGAAGGGGCCAGGGAATGGGTGGGCTACATGTCCATGCATCTTACCTTTCTTTCTTGCAGCTCTGGCTGAGCTATCAGCATCCCCAATCCTGTGTATGCTCTCAGGCTCCATGGTGGATTCCACAAGCTGCTCCTGTTCTGTGAGGCTTGGTGCACGGTTCTTCCCCCCACCTGTGGCTGCTGATTCCTTCCTCTGGGTGGCAAGCTTCTTTTTGGTGGTGATCCTCAGATCATACCACCTTTTCTTCATGTCATCGATTTCGCGATGAGTCACTCCCAGGGCATTGACTTTGCTCTGTATAGCCAGCCAGGTGTTCCTCTTTACAGACTCTGCTACTTGCAGAGACTGTCTCCCAAACAGCTGACTGTAATGCTGCACGACCTCCTCCACCAGCACCTGGAGCTCAGTTGGGCTGAATTTCACCTTCCTCTTTCTGTCACCTCCATCCTTTTGTGCCTCCTGGGACTCCATGGTATAGCTATGCTGGGCTCAGTGCAGCCTGCTCCTCTGTCTCACCTCCAGCTCTCTCTGCAGTTCTGTTGCTCTGCACCTACATGGGTGTGGCCACCTCCAGGTACTGGGGTGTGGTACTTGCATCTGATTGGTTGGATTCTCTGAGGCTTTGTTGTGGGGTGTGGTGGGTGTCCCTTATTGGTTCACTGGCTCACATGTCATGTATTCGAATTTTCGAGATCAGATTTTACCGATTCGGTAAATACCGAATCGGTAATATCCGAATCAGTGTCTCCCATTCATTCCTATGGGACTGGAGGCCCATGGGGGTGAATGGGTGTTACCGAATCGGAGATTTCCGAATCGGTGATTACCGATTCGGTATTTACCGAGTGTGGATACGGAATGTTACCGATTCGTTTTTTTTTACCGATTATTTACCTACATGTGGTTTTCCGGTTCATAAATACCGATTCGGTATCATTCGGTATTTACAAACCGGTAAAAATAAATTACCTACATCGGGCCCTTAGTACTGCAGCTAAAGAAGTAAGGACTCAAAACAAGCTGAATTACAAATGTAAAGATGTATTGGTAAAGCTATCAAGAAGGCCATCAGCCGCCAGCTCACCGAACATCTGGAGAGAAACAACCTGTTCGACATCTCTCAATCTGGTTTTCGTACCAACCACAGCACCAAGACTGCCCTGATCTCCGCCACCAACAACATCAGAACCCTCCTTGATCGGGGTAAAATGGTGGCCCTTAAACTCCTTGACAGGCATTCAATAGCGTATCCTACCAACACTCATTAAGAAACTCCACCACATCGGGATCCAGGGAAACGTCCTCAAATGGATCTCATCCATCCTCACAGGATGAACCCAGAGAATCCACCTCCCACCTTTCGCTGTGGAACAAAAGAGCACCATTTGTGACATCCCTCAAGGTTCATCCCTCAGCCCCACCCTCTTCAACACGTACATAACGCCTCTGGCCTCCATTGTCTGAATCCATGACCTTAACATCATATCCTACACTGACAACACCCAGCTCATCCTCTCACTCTCAGCAGACCCCTTAACAACTAGGGCCAACTTCCACACCTGCATGACGAGTGTCACCGACTGGATGAAGACCCAATGCCTGAAGCACAACATGGACAAGACGGAAGTGTGATCTTTGGGAACAACTCCTCCCCGTGGAACCACACCTGGTGACCTGCCGAACTCGGACCCACACCAACATGACAGACCACGCCGGAATCCTTGGCATCATCTTGGACAGCAAACTCACCATGAAATTTCAGATCAACACAGTCTCCTCCGTCTGCTTCCACACTCTTCACATGCTCCGAAAGATCTTTAGATGGCACCAGGAAAACTGTCACTCAAGTCCTAGTCACCATCTGGCTGAATGATGTCAACGCGCTATACGCAGGAATCACTACCCAACTCATGAATTGACTCCAAATGAAACAGAACTCAGCTGCCAGACTCATCCTCAACCTTCCCAAATGGAGCCACATCACCCCCATCTCAGGAACCTCCATTGGCTCCCTGTCCTGAAAAGATGGTAGTCTAAGATTCTGACACACCTACAAAGTCCTCCGTGACCAAGGCCTAGCATATATCAACCACCGCCTGAACTTCGACCAACCCTCAAGACACCATCGCTCCGCTTACCTCTCCCTCGCACAAACTCCCTGCATCTGCCAAAGCTACAGCTGAGGCCATCCCTTCTCCTACTTTGCTGCCAAGGCCTGGAATGGCCTTCCACTCCACCCCCAAACATCATCAGAATTCAGGAAGGGACTCAAGATCTAGCTTTTCGACTAAGCCCAGCAAACCGAGCGCCTGGATACGGATGTATGACGTTACAACGCAGGCTATTACAACGCCTGCCTTTACAACCCGGTTTTTACATCGCATACCTTTACAACGCATAGCGCTTAGAGGTGCTGGATAGTGAAAAGTTTAATTTTCTATTCCAACTCCAGTCCCCGTGGACACTAGGGAAGGTGTTGGATAGAAAATTAAACTTATTCCCTATCCTAGAGCGCCCCCCAGCGCAATGCGTTGTAATGGTTTGTGTTGTAATGACCGCGTTGTAATGGTAGTGCGTTGTAAAAGTTTCGTTGTAAAGGTTGTTCACCCCTGGATACCCTTGCTGGTCAAGAGCCAAACTTTTGAAATCAGAGCTAGTCAATTGATAGATCCGGAAATTGGCTGCAGCCTTTTAGATTTGTCATTTGCTTCTTTTGTCATGGGTTATTTCTTTACTTCTGAGGAACTGCCAGGTTCTCACCAATACAGACAATAAACATTATCTAAAATCAAAAAAGGTTTCGTCTCAAAAAGCACACTTTGCCAATGCAGTCACTATACTGAAGGGAACTGCTTTGTGTGGATGTTCTCTTTTTGAAAGAGTAGAATGACATCCCTCCAGTAAAGTTAGCCAGTGGCCTACGTAGGATGTCCAATTGGCCCATGCTGTATGCTATAGTGGGAAGAAGAAAGATATGAATGGCACAACAACAGATCAATGGTTGAAGATGTCTGGTTGAAAGCCCACCATAAGTCAGGATAGAAGATATATCATTTTAGTAAAATCAAAAGAAATTTGCTAACACAGACCTAAACATCAACAAAAAAATACAAAAAATGAAGAAAAAAAATCAGTTAAAGGGATAATGAGAGATTAAGAGTGAAAATCATTCTCTCAAGGAACCATCGTTCTCACTCACTTGAGGTCAGTTAATAGGAGATAAGTAAGATTCTATAAAAGTGGATCTTTTACATCAAAGTACAAATAAATAATGACCCTAAAGTGTACGTTATTATAGAAATGTTAAAGTTATAGCAGAGTAAGATTTTTACCTCCAGACAGACATACTATTTCGAAGATCGAATCAGTCCAGTAGATGGAACCATAAGGTATTTCTGGCAAAGTAGTTGTAAAAGCCAAATCCCTAAGACCGAAGGACTTGAACCATTGAACCATATGTGCAGGGGCCAATTTGAGATCTCCAATATAACGAAAGAACAAACTCAACAGTCAGTACTTCTCAACTGTTTCCTCTCTTGTGAGCTCCAGCTACAGGGGTCCTTTATATGTTTCTGATGGATCCTGTTAGAAATTGGGGGGCATATTATCAAGGGGGTTTATCTCCGCTTTTTTGGCTTTAAAAGCCAAGAAAGCGGAGATAAAATTATCTCCCTATTACCTAGCTGTCGCTAACACCAGTTACCGACAGCTGGTAGGAGATAGCGAACATCTTGGGCCCCACTTTGCATGTCAGTGATATTTATCACTAATGACATGCAAAGTGGGCGTGCCAAGATGTTAGCGACTGGAAACAGTCGCTAACATCGCTATCTCCTATTACCAACTTTTGGAGATATTCGCGCTAAGTGCGAATATCTCCAAAAGCTAACACCTGCCCTGAGCAGTTCTTAGCCATGTTATCCAGTGGGAGGTGGATAACATGGCTAAGAGCATAAGCTCGATAATGCATGAATATCGCTGACTTTTCAGCGATATTCATGCATTGCGGCCGATTTTTATCGCATTTGCGATAAACCTTGGTAATACCAAGGTTTATCTGTGATAAAAATCGCCGCAGGTCGGCAATACATTTTTGTCTCTAACCAAGCAATAGCGATAATTATCGCTATTGCTTGGTAATATGCCCCTGTTTCTGGTTGGCAGGGAAATGCACCCTGTTAAAGCAGGAACCAAAAACATAGTCAGGGTAAGTCAGATACTTACCCTAATTTAACCTGGGCTCACCCTCTGGTAGCTTGGCAGAAAGCAGTTAAGCTTAACGTAAGAGGCAATGTGTAAAGTATTTGTGCAACACTTCAAACAGTAAAGCATGAAAACATCACACAAAGATACCACAGAGCTTAGGTTAATGAACAAAACAAGACCAAAATGACACAAATCAAATAAGTACAGCCGGAGTTCTGAATTTTTAATGATTAGCTTGGCAGTTCGGGCTGGACTGATCCCATGAGGCACAGTGTCAGACTGATTTGCATATGTCCATGTCTGAACTGGGGTGGCAGAGTGGGTCTAAAGAACGGTGAGGGATTAAACCCAGATCAGTTGACTGGGGATGAGTGCTTGTATTGTCAACGCTCCGTCCATCATTTCCTTTGGTTTTTCTTTGTTCGCCATACGTTGGCAGGGCATGCTCAGACGTGAGTCCCTTGCTCACTTTGCCACTGGATTCAAGCAAGCCGGGCTGAAGATGGCTGAAATGCCAGAAACCGGTCCTTGGTAGCCTGTTTCCGGTCCAGGGAAGGCATGGCTTGGCAGTCCGGGCTGGACTGTTCCCATGAGGCACAGGGTCAGACTGATTTGCATATGGCCATGTCTGAACTGGGGTGGCAGAGTGGGCTAAAGAACGATGATGGATTAAACCCAGATCAGTTGACTGGGGGTGAGTGCTTGTATTGTCAACGCTCCGTCCATCATTTCCTTTGGTTTTTCTTTGTTCGCCATAAGTTGGCAGGGTATGCTCAGGCGTGAGTCCCTTGCTCACTTTGCCACTGGATTCAAGCAAGCCGGGCTGAAGATGGCTGAAATGCCAGAAACCGGTCCTCGGTAGCTTGTGTCCGGTCCAGGGAAGGCATGGCTTGGCAGTTCGGGCTGGACTGTTCCCATGAGGCACAGGGTCAGACTGATTTGCATATGGCCATGTCTGAACTGGGGTGGCAGAGTGGGCTAAAGAACGGTGATGGATTAAACCCAGATCAGTTGACTGGGGGTGAGTGCTTGTGTTTTCAACGCTCCGTCCATCATTTCCTTTGGTTTTACTAGCTTGAAATAAAGGCCCTGATTTAAGCTTCGGTGAATTGATTACTCCATCACAATGGTGAAGGATGTCACGCACGCTGCAATATAAATCCCATTATAGCCTATGGGATTTATATTTCAGTGGACGGGATATCCGTCACTGTTGTGATTAAGTAACCAATCCGCAGAAATCAAAATCAGGCACATAGTGCTTAAAAGCATAAAGTGCCAACCCGGTCTATCTGGTTGCGCTAGCCAGGGTCATATCCAAAAGTTCAGGCCGACTGCACTAGACCATGGGTCAGATCAAGGGACCAGCCTTGGCCTGCTGAAACAATATCTTGGTTCATGGTTGTGCTGACATTGAGGTCGAGGTGCGAGGAGCAAAGGATGCATCGGAGTTGATCCTTAGGACGTAGGTGATGTGCCGGCTCCGAGCAGAGCATAGTCAGAGATACTTCAGGAATGGAGAGGATATGCGATCCCATCAGCAATGCGATGTTCTCAATCCTCGGAGCAGCAACGAGGCGTTGATGGAGATGCACCAGTTCCAAGCATCACAACAGCGTAGATGCATGGATTTTAGCTGGAGCCGACTTCCAAGGGTGCAGGACTGGATTGGCACTACTTGGCAGGGCAAGATTCCTAGATGGTTCAGGAGCTACAGCAGGTGGGCTGGAAGTCTTTTACGTCCCTGAGACTTCAATCAGGAGGCAAGCCAATAAGCGCTTGGAGTAAATCTGGTTCTGGGTTTAAGTGATGTGTGCCCAGTCCATCTCACTCATGCAAGGATGGCAGCAGGCAGGTCAGCACAGCAGGACACAGTTTTTCCAGAGCAGCAGTCAAGCAGAGTGGCAGTCCTTCAACAGCACAGCACACCATCTTCCTGGCATACTACACACAGGTTTTCAAAAACAAAAGAGGAAGCGTAGAGGTAATGATAGAATCACCCTCCTAAAAATCTTGTATAAACAAAGAGATTCTATCAACGTGTAATGGTGATATTTTTATTTTGATTTTAATGTATTACTGTGAAAAGAACTCTCTTCTTATACAGTGGAAAGATGAGAGCAAATATGTGCTTTTTAAAATACCCCTCACACACTAAAAAAATCCAGTAGTGTCATGCTTCATCATGGGGGTCTTCCCGTCCCTCTACGGGGCGGGGCGTGCTACGACCAAACGAACTACGCGGGAGCACTAGGTATTGGTGACAAAGGCTATGTGATGGTGCAAA
Organism: Lissotriton vulgaris; assembly: GCF_964263255.1. Lineage (NCBI taxonomy): Eukaryota > Metazoa > Chordata > Amphibia > Caudata > Salamandridae > Lissotriton > Lissotriton vulgaris. Next base: position 1,480,499,159 of record NC_141685.1, read on the forward strand.
AGTGTCAGTGAAGTGTAGGGACCTAGCTTGTGAAATGTGAAAAAAATTGAAAATTTAAAAATTCCCTGGCTAGTAGAAAAAATAATTTATTCCATTCTCTGGCTGGGAATATTAAGAAGGGGGTTTTGTGGTAGAGCAAATAGCTAGCTTAGGTGTCATCCGAACAACTCCCACTGCATCAAGGCGTGCCCCAGGGATCCTCTCTCAGTCCTACCATGTTTAACATCTACATGAGACCATTGGCTGAGGTGGTTCTTCCCTGGGGAATTCAGCTGGTCACCTACGCCGATGAAACGCAGTTGGTTGTTTCCTTGGCGAGGGAGAATAATATAGATCTGGAGATTAATAATCTTGCTCCCTGCCTCACCAAGGTCCTAGAGTGGATGACTGCCTCTTTCCTCAAGTTAAATGGGTCTTAAACTTACATCATGCTTGTGGGATATAAAGCCCCCATCAACCTTGACCCCTGGTGGCCAACCTGTCTGGGCTCCCCTCCTATCCCCAAGAACCAGATTAAGAGTCTGGGGGCCTGGTTTGATTCCACTTTGGGATTTCATTTTCAGACCAAAAAGGTTGCTGCGACTAGCTATGGGCTGCTTCGGGTCCTCAGGAAGGTCCTGATTCTTCTCCATTTCGAGGCCAGACGCTTGCTGGTCCAATCGTTGATCCTCTCACGGTTGGATTATGCAAACGCTGTCTATCTTGGGGCCCCTGCCTGTTCCATCCAAATACTGCAAGCCGTACAGAACTGTGCTGCCCGGCTTCTTATGAAAGTACCCAGACGCAGCTCGGCGAAGGCCGCACTCCGGTCCCTTCATTGGCTGCCGATCCAGAAAAGGATTTTATTTAAAACCAAGTGCATGGCACACAAGTCCATCTCGAACACCGGCCCACTATCCTGCTCCCTCTGTTCCAGCGACATCAATCTCTCAGACCTTTGAGATCTAATCAGCGGAACCTACTGGTAGTACCTAGGGTGAAGCGGGCGTGCATGGGCGGCCGCCAGCTTTACCTCCAAGTAGCCAAGTCCTGGAATCTTCTCCCAGACAACATCAGGCTTGAGACAAACCATCTGGCCTTCAGGAAGCGATTAAAGACATTCTTGTTTCACTGAGTTCTTCATTTACTTCTCAGGTCTCACAGCGCTGGGATGCCTCAGGGTAGCCATGCGCTATAAAAGAGTGTATTCATTCATTCATTCATTCATGCTAAGGTCTCCCTGTTGACAGTCCCATGTGATATCATTAATCAACCTACCATAGCAGCACAAGTGGAGGTGCTTCGAGCAATGCATGAGAAGGTTCGCCGTAATCTGGATATGGCTAAAACACGATACAAGACCTGGGTGGATCGTCACCATCAAGATGGCCCCACTTATAGAGCGGGTGATCGTGTGTGGTTATCCACCAAGAACATTTGGTTCTGATACCCCAGCATCTTTCATCCTAGTTATATAGGTCCATATGTGGTGGTGGGCACCGTCGGCCCTGTGGCGTACAAACTGGAGCTGCCTGCTTCTTTACGCATTCACCCTGTGTTTCACTGTAGTTTGTTGAAGCCCGCGATGGGGGCCAAAGGGAAGGTGGTCCTGCCGGTGGTTCGGGATGGGCAGCTGGAATACGAAGTGTGGAAGGTGTGGGACTCCAAGTACTGTTGTTGTCAGTTGTGGTATCTCATCGCGTGGTAAGGATATGCCGCAGAGGATGATTCTTGGGAACCTTCCTCGAACGTCCATGCTCCCAGGATGTGCGAGCTGTCAATGCGCGGTGTCCGGATAAGCCTGGGTCTAGGAGGCACTTGGGAGGAGGGCGTACTGTCAGGCGCTGACTCAGAGCGCCTACAAACAACTTCATTATTAAAGACTACATCCAGAAGTCCTGCTACAATGGGAGGACCATTCCTGATATTACCCAGGAAGATCGCTCAGGAAGTGCACAGAATCCTGTTCTGGTAGTTGGTCGTGTGGATGCTCGACTTCTGTTTCCCTTGTATCGTGCCCTTGGGATTTCCCATCCGCGCTAGAGGAAGCACTGTGTTCTTGTAAAAGACGCGCTGAAGGAAGCGCATAGCATTGGAAGTCGCGCTGAAGGAAGCGCCAATTCCGGGACCTCAGTTCCTGCCGTTAGCACTGAATGGAAGCTTTGCAGTTTGAGAGGCCGCGCTGGGGGAAGCGCTGATTCCCCGGACATCTGTTCCTTGCCTACCGCGCTGCTTAAGCGCCGGTTGCCCTGACAAGGCGCTGCAGCCTGAGATCTGCGCTGAAGGTAAGAGCTTCATTTCGGTCAGCGGTTCTTGACTTTGTTTCATTCCTTGAGGTGTAAGAAGCTCGCGGAACATAGCGCTGCTCTTGCGCTTTCGCTTCATAAGGAATTTCTCTTTTCCTTTGAATTATTGTTCTCGCCTAGACTCTGGCCATACCTCACGGAGAGGACTCTTTTTACCAAGGACTTTGAGTTTGTTATTTTGCTGTCTTCCTTACTTTTCATACCTTGAACAAGAGGAGTATAGAGGACTTTTGATTTCCAATCACAACCACTGTCCCTGTGTTCCAATAGCAATGGGAGGGGGAACATCATGGAATTACTATTGTGATATTGTTTGGAGTGTGAAAGTTATGACCGTGGGTATGTATGGATATGTGTCATAAGTCTTTTTGGTTTGTAGTATGTATGGTTGAGCATCTTACATTCTTGCTTTCTTGTTGTAGGTATACAACTATATATTGGAGAGAAGTAGCTCTGTTTGGATCTAAGTTGGTATATTAGAGTACAGATATCTCCCACATCCAGTCCACATGTACTAGTCAGTCATAGTGAGAATATTTGAGAGTAGCAGACAGTTATTACATTGTGTTAACCCTGTATTCTTTTGTTGCAGGTCTCCCTCTCCCAGCAGTTCCTTCCCTAATACCTTTCCCTCACCTGTTTGCCTTACTACTCTGGGTTGTATTATCCAGAGTTGGTGACATCAGGAGGTGGACCCCTTTGTGCATCATCCGGAATCTAAGAAGTGGACGTGAATCTAACACAGCTAGAGATTGCATGAGAAGGATTACACAAATCTGAAACCTATAAAGCAAACTTAAAGTCATAATATCATTAAGGACAAGCATTTGCAATGCAATTGGTCTTGCCTTTGGAAGCTTATATGTATTTAGCTATGCAGCACATTAACCTGGGTGCTGAAACATCTACTGTTCTTTAACATGGACGGAAAGTAAGCACCAAACTGCGTGTAACACCAGGTATGGGAACACATGGAGAGAAATATTGTCTTTCAGCGGGAAATGGTATAGTCCAAAGCTCTGTTTTTATTATAAAATCAAGGCCTTCAGTGGTCATATCACTGAGAATACAATATTTGAATAAAATAATATTGTCTACGGTTGCTCGTGGAAGACAATTTCCATGGACTGGAATCTAGAGAAGGCTAACGTGATTCTGGTATTTTACTGACCTCTGCTGGTGGTTTTCTATCAAGAAAGTAAAATAGAGGCAGTTGGCAGAACATTTAAAAAAAGAAGGTCTCTCAGCAGAAAGCAATTTTGGTATTTTACTGACCTCTGCTGGTCGTTTTCTATCAAGACAGTTAAATAGAGGCAGTTGAACAGAAAAAAAGTCCCTAAGCGGAAGCAGACAACTTCTAAGGCTGATCTCCAGAGCCCACAAAGTACATACACATATAAGTGTATAATAAGTAGATACTAAAGTATATACAAGAGGTCTCGAATGCTCCACATAAAAAAACACATGGGTACTACTTTTCAAATGAAAAGTAAACACAGAATAGAAAAGGCTAGTAAAACAAGTATAAAAAGATATGACATCACACTAGGGGAAAATTTAAAAAAAAACAGGATGCTGTTTCACTTTTTTTAAAAGATATGTGTCCATTTTGCACTATTTTGAATAAATTACAAATAAGTTGACAAAGGAAATAACTATAACAAAACTAAAAGAGAAAGCTGTCCTCAAAATTAAGCAAATACTTTTCTCCGCATTTTGTAACGTTGAGTGTAACGGTAAATTGTAAACAGCATTTTTTATCTTTATTTTGTTATTATCCATAAAGTTTTTTTATCAGTTATTGAAGAAAACGTACCTTATTTAGGTAAGCCCAATTCAGCTACTGACTTTAGTTTTATGAATCAAGTAGTTTTCTAAACATTAGCAGGGCTATTCACAAAGGTAAGTTGCACTTGTGAGTTGTTTACAAGTGTAAATTTACATTTACTCGATTGAGCAACTTTACGACTTTGGGGCTATTCACAAAATATTAAAATTAAATTACTCAAAAGTATAGACTTACTTGTCTCCACCCTCTTAAAAAAGGGACATAGTCATCACCAAGGAACAAGACAGATTGGAAACAAAAACTCATCACAAACCCACAGCAAAAAATATTCTACTGATGTTTGAAAGTTTCCATCCCAGAGCTCTCAAAGAGAATCTACCTTATGGCCAGTACCTTCCGCTAAGGAGAAATTGCAGCAAGCTGAAATACCATTAACACCAGGCCACCGACCTTACGAAGAAACTCTTGAACCATGGATATCCCAACCACATCCTGAGGAAGTGTCAGAAACGTGCCAGGAACCAACCACGAGAGGTACATCTAGAGGACCAGATAAAAACCAAACAAGAACCTTGGCTCACGTGTGTGACCACATAAAATACACTATCTAACCAAGTGACGAAATCCATTAACAAACAAAGGGGCATCCTAAAAAATGGATTGGGAAAAACTTGTTTTTTCTTACAAAAGGGCAAGAAGTATTAGAGTTACACTGGTGAACACCCATCCTAGACAGGAAGAACATGAGCAAACCACACCAGTACTCAGCGCATGGGGCCTCCCCAAGAGAACAGGCCACTATCCCTGTGGCAGTTGTAGGTGTAAAAAAATGTCTACCAAACTGACTGAACACTTTCTTAAAAACAACCACACTATCAATGACATGAGATGGACTGTAAAAGAAGTGGTGTAACCAGGGCAAAGAACCACACAACGGCTATTTGAGAAGGAACGACGCTGGGTGTAAAGACTGGCCACTAATGTCAACGGCCTCAATGACAATATACCTTGGAACACAGTCAGACAAAGGTGATGCACAGATATATAGTGCACGCTCCACCTAATTCCTACAGTAATCCACACCACAAATCTGTAACATATCCGTAGGGCAGGGTCTGCAAAACAACAAGGATCAGCCCATGACATGGACACCTCAGTCCATACAACCACACACCATAGCAGGCACATAGCTTAGAAAAGAATTTTAGAACCCTTTGAGTCCTCGTTTCCAACTGTGACTGCCTGGACAAACAAAGCAAACACAAGGAGATGATGGGCGGAGCACTGAAACTTTTCAGACACTCCCCCCAGTCACAGATCTGGGTTGAATTAATCATTGTTCTTTAGCTCACTTCGCCACCCGAGTTCAGACAAAACTATATGCAAATCAGTTTTGACCCTGTGCCTCAGGGGAACGGTCCTGGGATGAGTTCTTGGTGTGGGTCTGAGTTCGGTAGCCCACCACTTCGACTCCCATGGTGAGGTGTTCTTGCTGAAGATCACTAGTTCTGTCTTGTTGCTGTTGAGCTTAAGACACTAGGCATTCATCCAGTTAGTGACTTCAGTCATGCAGGTGTTGCACTTGTTTCTTGTGTTGGGGTCTTGTCCAAAAATGGAGAGTAAGAGTTGTGAGCTAAGTTCCCTGTAGGCTGCACGCTTGTGCACATGCACTGCCTATTTTTCCCCAACACTCAGGATCCCTCTAGAAGCACACAGGCTGCCACAGAACAAGGGAATCAACCCCCTCACTCTGCTAAACAGCCATATTTTTAAACAAGCTTGTTTAAAAAGACAACACTTTTCAGCTTTGCTTTATTTTATTCTTTGTGTAGCCTCGTAGAAAGCGTGAAGCTTTCCATTCTTTAAGTAGTTTTGTCTCCCTCTTATGCAGAGCATGTCTGCTGAAGACTGTTCTTCATCTTCTGTAAGGCAGGTTTCATAACACGAACTCTGACATGATGGTGACAAACAGGCCCTCAATCATCTCCAGATGTCACCCTCGGGCCAATTTAAAATACCAGCATAAGACTGGCATTTTTACAGCTCACATCCTGAAATTATGTATTTTAGTTGATCTTAAATGTGATGAGGAAAAATGAGGCACAATTAAAATATAATTGCCTAGGATCACGTAGCTTGGTCAAGAGGGGAAGCTGGGTTGATCACTGGTTTCTTGGCTTCACATTATGCATTTCAGCTATTATATAGTAATTATTTATCCCTCTCTAAGAAAGGCCAATAATGAGTAAGTAGGAAAGTATTAAATATGTTCCCAGACTGAAAACAGGAACCACACTGGCTATGAGCACACACACAAACACCAACACAGACTACATTGTTTGTGCACTGAACCCATGACAGTGAAAACAGCAGCACAGGAGAGGCAAAGACTGAAGGAAACCTGGAGTGCCTTTTTGTTGCATCACCCTAAAGAAAGGTGTGTGTCACCCATAACCGTAAAATGAAATACCAGTATTTGTAAAGGGCACAGTTATCTCCAAAGTGGTGCCCCGGCGCTGGGGACCCTCAGGAAAATCCAGTAAGCTATTGCCCTGAGTCACATGGTGCTGGGCTAACCTGCCGCGGGCACCGGGGATCGAACCGTGAACCCCGTAGTCCAGAGTCACGCACCCTTGCCGCTGCGCCACAACTCTTCCATTGTGGTGTGTTTGTAGGGTTACCTGAAGAACTTAAATGTTACAGGCATGATTCTTCATCCATTGCCTGCTCTCTGGAGTTATCTATGCATACAACTTCCACACAAACTGTGCACAAACCATGTGGCCCACAAATACTTTTACAACCATACTACATGTGCACTCATTACACTTGTTGCAAGGACGCAGACCTAACACTGACTGAGCACAGACATGGGTTCATAAATGTGTGCACACTCCAGAAGGTGTAAATGCAAGCTACCAGTTTTAAAAGACACTCAGCACCAGAGTGGGAGCAATAACAAGACAAGAATTAGCAACGCAAACATCTGTAGGTTCCAACTATTCTATGTTTACATATTTTCATATTGACATAAGTGCAGTGCAGAGCTAGTGCTGTGGCAGCCTTTGACAAAGTGATCCCATCACAGATATTTTGAATATTTATTACCCCATGAGAACAAGGAACAGAAGTACAGATGGGCTGATTGTCAAGATCCTGTAGAGTTCTACAAACGTGCTCATAGAGGGACTGTTTGAAAAATCATGAAGGTAACGTCCCTCTCCAAGCACTTTCATGACACTTCCACAAGTGCTCACTAATGCCCTTCTGCAAAGCACAGCAAAGCGATGCACCTTTGCTGTAGGAGTAGAGATGGAAGGGGTCTGGAAGCAAGAGGTAATGGTATAGAAGGCAGTCCACAGCCAGAAGAAGGCTTGGTTCAATTTGGGCTTGAGTGTCGAAGAGGAATTCAAGCTGAGCCATAGGTAGCTTCAGTGGCTCACCCACCTCTAACTGTGACTGCTAAGTTTAGACCTAGTCTCTCCCACAGTTTTGGCTAGCTGGAGTAGAGCTATTTTCCCACATTAATCAGCCAGCGCGTTTTACGCAAAACTTTGACCTTGTTAACTCATGCAAGTCTTGCTTGCAGTGCACAGAGACCCTTCACTGCGACACAGAGAAAGATAATTAGAGGGAACATTGATTGTGTGTTGTCTGCATAGCGGAGGATGTTGATGTTGTGTGTGCGGATGACGTTGGTCACAGGGATCATGTATGCATTGAAGAGTGTGGGGCTGAGCGATGAACCTTGAGGCAATATGCAGATGAGTTTGTAGCCTTCCAAGAAATAAGGTGCCAGGCTAACCACTAATTTTCTTTCTATTAAGAATAAGCAGCTCCAACAGAGAGCAGGTCCTTAAATGTCAATCTCATGCATGCACCTGATGAGGATGGAGTGTGAAACCATGTCAAATTCTGCAGAGAGTTCAAGGAGAATAAGGGCTGTTGTGTCTCCTCTGTTAAGGATCATGCTGATGTCATCTATGGCAGCGATGAGTGCTGTTTCTGTACTGTGTTTAGGCCTGAATCTGACCTGCGTGGCCTCGAGAAGCTGGTGGTTACTAAGGTGGTCAGTGGTTGATTAGTTTCTCTAAGACCTTTGGCAGGTCTGGCTGGAGAGAGCTGGGTCTGTAGTTGGAAAATGTGGCTGGGTCAGCGGATGGTTTCTTAAGCAGGAACATGTTAATGACACGTTTCCAGGTGTCCGGGAATATGACTGAGTTAATGGAGGCATTGAGAATGGGTGTTAGTGCTTTGCTGATTGGTAAGAGTCCTTTGATAAAGGCATGATGGGGGCAAGGGCCTGATTTAGCCCCCGAGTGCATGGTCTTCAGGGAAACAATGACTTCAATGGTGGGACGGCAGGCTCCCAGGTCAGTGTTCCTTCATCAGTGATAATACCTGACTGCAGGCAATATCTGCAGTGGACATCAACACAAAGACCCCACACATACCAGGGTAAGACAAAACAAAAAGAAAAGATGTCTGCCTTCCTTGGAGCTCCTGCCTTCTCTATTGGCAAACATAGGCAAGGCTAAAAAATATCAGTAAGCTAAGCTCATTTACAGTGCACTACCAAATCAAGGACAGAAGCACTTGAGACTGCGAAAAATCAATTCAAATCGAGAAAACATTGGTGCCTTCAACACACTAGTACACCATAACACAAACAATAAAACTGCCCCAAGAAGAGTGGTAAAATATATGCCCAGCCTCGACCAACAGCGTACAATGCAAAAATGTTCATTGCTCTTACACTACACCGGTCCCTTGTGTCATTTATGCCCCTCATGGGTCTGCTTTTGGCCTGCATTCCCAGCTCCCATGTCCTCCAGCAACAAACAAACAATTCCTGAAGGAGGACACAACTAATTAGCAGTAGCCCGTATCAACCATCAGTCAATGAAATAGAAACATTTTACAGAATCTACTTGAATTTCAAATAATGCAAGGAATAATACAATGGCAGGATGAATGATGCTCTCCTTCCAGCATCCTGAAAAAACACGGAGCTCACATGATAAAATTCCAAGAAAAGTACCTCTCTGTCTACAAATCCACTCAAAATTCAATTTTATTAAATAATATATGTTCAGTGATACAAAAAGACATGCGCAGCCATCCAGTTTATGTCATTGACGCTCTTAACATCAATAGTGCAGCTCACACAGCCCAAATCTGGACTGGCAGTGCCTGTAAGACATTTTGTGCTCGAAGGAAGAGAAAGCAGCGTGATTAGCGTCACTGCATAAGAAAAGGGAAAACAGCAAAATCCATTCTACCCTTGGCCCAGAGTTTATGGGAGCTTATTATCGTATAACAACAATTGCACACTTGTCTATTAGTAGCTATTAATCCATATTTAACTTATCAGGGACCTATAATTTAAGAGAGGAACCCCATCTTCAAACATGGCCTTCCAGCTGCCTCATTGGCACAACATGCCTGCAAGAGGCAGGTTTGGCTGGGGTGAAATATTTGCACACAGGTGCAAATGCAGTAAGGCACCTAGGGTGGCCCTGTGCAATACAACAAACAAAGCATCATATAGGGTCTTCTTTGAGATTCTGCCACAGCATTATGCACGTCTCATGTTAACGTCGAGCTGTACCGGAAGTGAAGGGAAGTACCATGGCAGCAGAGTTAATGATATTTTTTAAACAAACTTTATTGAACCCTCAGTTTGAGTACAATACAGCTCATCAAATATTCATTGCATATTTGTTTTTATTAATCACTATCCAATCTTTACCTATAACAAACTTTACAAGCTTCAAATCGTTGTAACTGATGTTGCACGTCACAAGATATATAATGCAAATAAAAGGAAACATTTGAGTCATCCATAATATATACTATTATCTCAAAAGATATTTGCCTCCTATCTGAGCATAAAAGCCATAAACTGAGTTAACTCCCCCTTCCCCTTTCCCTCCCCCGTCTTCCTGGTCTGTCTGTTTTCTGCCATCCGTCTCGTGTTCTTCATTTATGATTAATCTCCGACCGATACAACTGGTGTACAATGGGCCAATCTAAATAGTCTGCTCGGGCTGTTGTTACCTCAGTGCCACGTATCTAAGTTAGTCATGGGTCAAGGTTAGCAAATATGGGTGGGATATCCAATTGTTTGAGTTCTTCTAGCATAATGTCCCATTCCATGGAAATGGAGTGTTTTCGTAGTCCTCGTGTTTCCTTACGTCTAAGTGCTGCGCTTTCAGCACTGCCCCATCTAGTTACTAGGTCAATATAAATGCAAGGTCCAAGAAACGCAGTTTGACTTTCTGGGGGCTGGTGCGTTTGCGCAGGCTCAACAGGCATTCTAAAATGTTGTCTGTAATTGTGAGGTGTGTGATTTCCCCAAGTATGATCCGGATCTTTCCCCAATCATCCCGAAGATGCGGGCAGGCCCATAACATATGAACGTCTGCTTTGCATCTCGGCCAGCAGTTTTGGGCTTCTGGGAACATGCGCTGCATCCTCTTTTGGGTTAAATAAGATCTATGAAGTAGTGCTCATTGCACCATCAGGATTCAAGCAAACCGGGCCGAAGACGGCTGTAATGCCAGAAACCGGTCCCCGGGAGCTTGTTTCCTTCCCAGTGTAAGAATTGGCTTTTGTAGTTTGGTTTGCCCTGTTCCCATCATGCACTGGGACAGGAACAGACTAATTTGCATACAGCCAGGTTCTGAAACTGGGATGGTGCAGTGAGCTAAAAAACGGTGTTGGATCTAGCCCTGATCTCTTGACTGGGTGAGAGCTTTCTGCTTAATTCAGAGACTCTGTCCCTCACCACCCCTTGTTGTAAATATTTTTGTCCACCCTGAGCGTGGAAGGGTATTCTCAGATGTGAGACCCTTGCTCATTGCACCATCAGGATTCAAGCAAACTGGGCCGAAGACGGCTGTAATGCCAGAAACCGGTCCCCGGGAGCTTGTTTCCTTCCCAGTGTAAGAATTGGCTTTTGTAGTTTGGTTTGCCCTGTTCCCATCATGCACTGGGACAGGAACAGACTAATTTGCATACAGCCAGGTTCTGAAACTGGGATGGTGCAGTGAGCTAAAAAACGGTGTTGGATCTAGCCCTGATCTCTTGACTGGGTGAGAGCTTTCTGCTTAATTCAGAGACTCTGTCCCTCACCACCCCTTGTTGTAAATATTTTTGTCCACCCTAAGCGTGGAAGGGTATTCTCAGATGTGAGACCCTTGCTCATTGCACCATCAGGATTCAAGCAAACCGGGCCGAAGACGGCTGTAATGCCAGAAACCGGTCCCCGGGAGCTTGTTTCCTTCCCAGTGTAAGAATTGGCTTTTGTAGTTTGGTTTGCCCTGTTCCCATCATGCACTGGGACAGGAACAGACTAATTTGCATACAGCCAGGTTCTGAAACTGGGATGGTGCAGTGAGCTAAAAAACGGTGTTGGATCTAGCCCTGATCTCTTGACTGGGTGAGAGCTTTCTGCTTAATTCAGAGACTCTGTCCCTCACCACCCCTTGTTGTAAATATTTTTGTCCACCCTAAGCGTGGAAGGGTATTCTCAGATGTGAGACCCTTGCTCATTGCACCATCAGGATTCAAGCAAACCGGGCCGAAGACGGCTGTAATGCCAGAAACCGGTCCCCGGGAGCTTGCTTCCTTCCCAGTGTAAGAATTGGTTTTTGTAGTTTGGTTTGCCCTGTTCCCATCATGCACTGGGACAGGAACAGACTAATTTGCATACAGCCAGGTTCTGAAACTGGGATGGTGCAGTGAGCTAAAAAACGGTGTTGGATCTAGCCCTGATCTCTTGACTGGGTGAGAGCTTTCTGCTTAATTCAGAGACTCTGTCCCTCACCACCCCTTGTTGTAAATACGTATCTAAGTTAGTCATGGGTCAAGGTTAGCAAATATGGGTGGGATATCCAATTGTTTGAGTTCTTCTAGCATAATGTCCCATTCCATGGAAATGGAGTGTTTTCGTAGTCCTCGTGTTTCCTTACGTCTAAGTGCTGCGCTTTCAGCACTGCCCCATCTAGTTACTAGGCCAATATAAATGCAAGGTCCAAGAAACGCAGTTTGACTTTCTGGGGGCTGGTGCGTTTGCGCAGGCTCAACAGGCATTCTAAAATGTTGTCTGTAATTGTGAGGTGTGTGATTTCCCCAAGTATGATCCGTATCTTTCCCCAATCATCCCGAAGATGCGGGCAGGCCCATAACATATGAACGTCTGCTTTGCATCTCGGCCAGCAGTTTTGGGCTTCTGGGAACATGCGCTGCATCCTCTTTTGGGTTAAATAAGATCTATGAAGTACCATAGTTTGTTTGAATTTAAGTTTGGCGTTACAGGAGACCCGTTTTGGGTCTTCCAGGATGCTCTCCCAGGCTTTGTCTGTGAGTTCTGGGTCAGTGGTCTCTGCCCATTTTGCGCGGAGGCCCGTGAGGGCAGTGGACGCCTGTGCTCGAATGCCTGTATAGAGCCATTTAACTAGGTGGCACCCCTCTCCATGTAATAAAGCAGGTGTACTAGGTCGTGCTGTGGGGGCTCGCTTCGTTGAGGCGCCCATGTTGCCCTAATATAGTGCACAATCGTTGCATGTAGCAAGTAAAGGCGGTCAGGTGCGCCGGTGTTCCTGAACAAAGGTGGCATGGTCTGAGAGCATGCCATCTCCAAAGAAAGAACCAACCTCTGCTACTCCATGTAGTCTAGTCATCGTGAGCTTACCACCTGTGATTGGCATCCCCAATAATGGGATATTGCTCGCGTAGGGGATCGTGCCTGAGGTATACTGTGGGGCCTTTTTCCAGCACAGTAGTGCCGTCATTAACAACGAGGATCCGTCTGAGGGTATTTTCATTTTTGGGAGCAGCAGTTTGTGTAGGGTACCTCGTTCTAAATCATGAGTGTCATAGCCTATTACTTGCAGGTTCCTGGCAGCCGTCCAGTCAGACAGCCATTGTAGCTGGGATGCATAGTAATATTCCCGGAAATCAGGGACTCCCAGCCCACCCCTGTGTGACGCTAGTTGCACATCTTGAGGCTAACTCTAGGTCTTCCCCCACCCCGGATAAGCTCCAGCAGTAGCCCATCCAGTGTGCGAAAGGTGGATGGTGGCACCATCTGGGGTATGTTAACAAAGAAGTACAAGAGGCAAGGTAACATCACCTTCTTGGAGATAGCTATCCTCCCCATCACTGACAATGGCAAGGATGTCCAGAAAGAGATGCTGGAGCGTAGTGTAGCAATACCTTTCAATAAATTACCCTCCAGTTGGTTTGACTGTGCCCTGTATATGTGAATACCCAGATATTTAAATGTATCCTGCACTACAGGTAGCTGGTAGGTGCCGAATTGAAGCATGTCTGGGCGCGGTCTGTCCTGGAAATAGACAGTGTTGGATTTCCCTGCATTAATAGCTAATACCGATATGGCCTCAATGGCGGAGAAAACACCGGGGAGGGGTCCCGCCTCATCCTCTAAGTCTCACAGATATATGAGGATGTTGTCCGCGTATATTGAGATCAGGTGTGTGGTGCCCTGAAGTGGTATCCCCAGAGCTTCGGACGAGTGTCTCAGGGCTATGGCCAGCAGCTGCAGCACAAGAACAAACAGGAGGGGGGAGAGTGGGCACCCCTGTCTAGTACCTCTGTGTATTCCAGTACGTGCCCTGGCAGTGGGGTTAACACAGAGCAGGCGTACCCATTGAAGAAAATCTCGAGGGAGGCCAAAGCGCTGTAGGGCCCCAAATATGTATCCCCATGTTATAGAGTCAAAGGCCTGATGCAAACCCAACGCCAAATATCCCGCCCTACTATACTCCATGGGGGTGGCCATCATGATGTGATGAAGTCTCCTAGTGTTCAGAGAGGTGCTACGCGCAGGAAGGAACCTTCATTGATCACGATGTATAAGGGTGGGGATGGCAGGTACTAAACGATTAGCGAGGGCCTTACTGAGGATTTTATATTCAGTATCCAGTAAAGACAGTGGTCTGTAGTTTGATAGTTCGGTGCCATCCCGACCTGGCTTGGGGAGTGACACCACTAGGGCTTACATAGTGGATTGTGGCAGTTTACCGGTTTCCCAGGCCGTCTTATAAAGTTCCTCTAGCTTAGGGACTAAGATATCTGAGTATGTAGCATAGAATTCAATAGGTAGGCTGTCTAGGCCAGGGACCTTATTAAGGTAACTAGTCAAAATATTGAGTTTTTAATTTCGACTAGACATAATATCGAGTTAAAAATATAGAATAGACATAATATCGACTAGACATAATATAGACTACAAACATATCGACTAGAAAAAAATAATATCGACTAGAATAGCAATAATATCGAATCAAAAATATAGAATGGACATAATATCGACTAGACAGAATATAGACAACAAAAATATCGAATTTAAGGTAAGTTAATATTAATATTTAATTTTTGTGTAATATAATTCTGTAGCGGGTTGTGGGTTTATAGCGGAATAGGGTGGGAAGTAATTTAATTATAATTAATCAAAATCTAATTAAATATGTTATTTTTTTATTGGTATTTATTTAGAATTAATTGTTAAATTATTATTAATTAGTAATTCATTAAAATATAATTGCTAATTAATTTTAATTGATTAATTGATAAATATTTTTTTTTAGTAATTAATTTATTGCAGCGGGTTGTGGGTTTATAGGGGAATAGGGTGGGAAGTAATTTAATTATAATTAATTAAATATGTTATTTTATTTATTGGTATTTATTTAGAATTAATTGTTAAATTATTATTAATTGGTAATTAATTAAAATATAATTGCTAATTAATTTTAATTGATTAAATGATAAATATTTTATTTTTAGTAATTTTTTCTTGTAGCGGGTTGTGGGTTTATAGGGGAATAGGGTGGGAAGTAATTTAAATATAATAAATTAAATATATTATTATTGGTGTTAGTTATTGGTATTTATTTAGAATTATTTGTTAATAATTAAAAAATGGCAATTAATTAAAATATAATTGGTAATTAATTGTATCTGATTAATTGATGAATATGTTAATGTTAGTATTTTTTTTCTGTAGTGGGTTGTGGGTTTATAGGGGAATAGGGTGGGAAGTAATTTTATTATAATTAATTAAATATGTAATTTAATTTGTAGGTATTTATTTAGACTTAATTGATTTTTAATTATTGATTGGCAATTAATTAAAATATGATTGGTAATTACATTTAATTAATTAATTGATAAATATGTTAACTTTAGTAATTTATTTCCTGTCGCGGTTTGTGGGTTTATAGGGGAATAGGGTGGGAAGTAATTTCATTATAATTATTTAAATATGTTATTTTAATTATTGGTATTTATTTAGAATTAATTGTAAATTAATTATTAATTTGTAATTAATTAAAATATATTTTCTAATTTATTGTAATTGATTAATTGATAATTATGTTACTTTTATTAAATTAAATTAAATAATTGCATTTTTGAATAAATAATTTGAGTTAATTTTTCAAAATACTTTTAAATTGTTAATTATTTTATTATTAATAGGTAAATATTTAGTATTAGTAGGTAATTTATATTATTAAATAATTTTAATTTGTATTTTAAATTGATTATTTAATATATTTAACACAATTGTAAAATATTTTAATTAATTTGTAATTGGTGTTACTATTTATAATATTTATATTTAAATAAGAAGTATTTACTTGCCCTACTATTGCACTCACTGTAGTTGGAATAGTAATTTTACCCCTACGCTATCCAACGCTTTCCCTACTGTTGCGCTCACTGGAGTTGAAATAGTAATTTTTACCCCTACACTATCCAACGCTTTCCCTACTGCTGCACTCACTGGAGTGGGAATATACATTTTTACCCCTACGCTATCCAACGCTTTCCCTACTGTTCCACTCTCTGGAGTGGGAACAGTAATTTTTACCCCTACACTATCCAACGCTTACCCTACTGTTACACTCACTGGAGTTTGAATAGTAATTTAAACCCCTCAGCTATCCAACGCTTTCCCTACTGTAGCACACTCTGGAGTGGTAATAGTAATTTTTACCCCTACGCTATCCAACGCTTTCCCTACCGTTCCACTCTCTGGAGTGGGAATAGTAATTTAAACCCCTACGCTATCCAACGCTTTCCCTACTGTTGTACTCACTGGAGTGTAAATAGTAATTTTTACCCCTACGCTATCCAATGCTTTCCCTACTGTAGCACTCTCTGGAGTGGTAATAGTAATTTTTACCCCTACGCTATCCAATGTTTTCCCTACTGTTGCACTCGCTGGAGTGGGAATAGTAATTTTTACCCCTACGCTATCCAACGTTTTCCCTACTGTTGCACTCTCTGAAGTTGGAATAGTAATTTTTACCTCTACGCTATCCAACGCTTTCCCTACTGATGCACTCACTGTAGTTGGAATAGTAATTTTAACCCCTACGCTATCCAACGCTTTCCCTACTGTTTTACTCACTGGAGCGGGAATAGTAATTTTTATCTCTACGCTATCCAACGCTTTCCCTACTATTGCACTCTTCGGAGTAGGAATAGTAATGTTAACCCCTACGCTATCCAACGCTTTCCCTACTGTTGCATCACTGGAGCGGGAATAGTAATTTTTATCTCTACGCTATCCAACGCTTTCCCTACTGTTGCACTCTCTGGAGTGGGAATAGTAAGTTTTACACCTACGCTATCAAACACTTTACCTACTGTTGCACTCTCTGGAGTGGGAATAGTAATTTTTGCCCCTACTCTATCCAACGCTTTGCCTAACTTTTGCACTCTCTGGAGTGGGAATAGTAATTTTTACCCCTACGCTATCCAACGCTTTCCCTACTGTTGCACTCACTGGAGTCGTTACAGTAAATTTAACCCTTTCGCTATCCTACGGTAAAAATATTGTATATGTTTTGTAAATAATATGTATATATATGTGTATTTAAAATATATATATTTTTTTAGTTACATTAATTATTTCTCAATTTTACGTTTAAGTATTTTAAATATGTTTAAATTAATTAAATGTATTATTATATTACTTTTAATTTACTTTTAAGACATTTAAAAAATTCGATATTTTGACAGTCTATATTTTTTACACTCAATATTTTGAAAGCAATATTTTTGTACTTACCTGTTGGAAGATAGGAAGTCGATATTCTTGCAGTAGATATTTTTACCTCAATATTTTGTCCTCTCGATATTTTGACTGTCGATGTTCTGTCAGTGATCCCCTTATTAAGATTAAGGCCTTTGATTGCAACTCTTTTTTCGTGTTGGATGATGGGTCCGGAGAGATCTTTACGTGTAGCCTCCGTGATTGTAGGGAAGGGTAGGACGTTCAAAAAGTCATCAATTAGGTTATCATCAGTATGTGCTGGTGCCGCATAGAGGTTGCTAAAATAAGTGCGGAATGCTTAATTAATCTCTATTTGAGAATGAACTAAGCCCTTCAGTGGTGAGCGTATGCAGATGAAAAGTGGCATTTCCGGGCTGTCCCTCAGTAATCGGGCTAATAATGTACCTGGTTTGTCGGCGTCAGTATGTTTCCATTGGTTGAACGCTTTGTGGTCAATAAGTCGAAGGGTTTCCAGAGTCTCCGCATGTTTAATGCAAGCCTCCTGTAGAGATGCCCGTTTGGCCACGTCAGTCACAGCGGCTTGTTCCAACTCCGTCATGAGAGCTTCTATATCCATAAGGCTTTTATGTGCTTCTTGTCTTTCCCCTACAGTGGCACTAATTGCAGAGCCCCGCACCACCACCTTGCGCGCATCCCAGTCTGTAAGACTGGAGGAGGCTGTATTGCAGTTGTCCGTAAAATAGTAAAAATGGTGGCAGATATTGTGGTCCGAAAAAGGGCATCTTCTAGGAGTTGGGGCCATAATTTCCAGGTCGGGACAGGGTTTGGAACTCTGCCCCACGTAAGCGTGAGTTCCAGGGGGTTATGATCTGAGAAAGTTTTGGCTAAATATGTGGATTGATGTATGTGTGTGGCAATGGTGTGGGAGCATAGGAACCTATCAAGCTTGGCATGGAGCTGATGAACTAGGGAGTAAAAGGAGTATTCCCTATGTGTGGGATGTAACATGTGCCATGCGTCATTAAGCCTCCAACCCTGCAACCATGTGTTTAGAAGTTCAGCCTGTTTTTTGGTTTCAACCCCATGCAATGGAGGATGGGATCTATCCAAATCTATGTCGAGGATAACATTTCAGTCACCTCCCAGAATCCAGGGGATTGGATCCCACCCCGCCAGGGCTCTTCCCAGGTCATGAACACATTTGTCTTGATCGAAATTCGGCATGTATATACTTCCCTGGACTACGGGTAGGCCGTCTAGGGTACCCCTTACAAGTATATATCGACCCTGGTCATTAGTATGCCGATCTAACTCTGTAAACGGGACCCCATGGCGAACCAGATTGTCACCCCTCTAGCAAAGGCCGACTAGCTGGTAGTGAATACACGGCCTCTCAACTTTTTGTGAGTTTTTAATGCCTCTGCCTCTATCAGGTTCAGGTGTGACTCCTGAAGGAAAACCATATGTGCCCTTCACCTAAGGAGGTAGGCATAAACTCTGTGGCGCTACTGCACAGCCCCCAGCCCACGTACATTCCAGGTCAGCAGGTTGTAAGATCCTAAGGTGGCGTGATTGCGAGACATAAGTATACAATGTGTGCTACGCTCCATGCAGTTCAGAGCCAATGAATGGACACAGACCAGGAATTCCCCATCCTGTGTGAACTAAACATATATGGCACGGCCAATAAACAGTGCTGAGCCAAACAAATAACTTGAACATACAAAGTCCATGGAACGGTGCATGCGCTTTGTGGGGGGTGAGCGCCGCCAGCCATACTATAGCTTGCTTGGGTGCAGAGCTCCAGTCGCTCTACAGGGCCCCGGGGGTGTTTTCTCATGATATATCTATCTGTGCAAATTATAAGGAGGATCCCCGTATGTATTATCAGAGGTCCCCAATACTAAGATAGACATGAGCGCCTGACACTATCTTTTTCGGATCATATAAGCTGTGATTACTGACATAGGTGCAGTTAGAAGAAAAACATAACATTTAGGATCACATTATATGAATTATATACACATTATGAGCATAGGCAAGCCATCACTGAAAAAAGGATATTGCTCGGCTTTTTATATCGTTCTTGTGGCTCAAGAGACCCATCCGATGCATGCACACAGTGTAGAGAGTCAATCCCTTGTCATTCAGTTGTCAAGTAGGCCATCCCCGGTCTGGGGCGTCACCGAGGGAAAAAGAATAATGCTGTGATCAGAGTCTGACTAAATGGTGCTGGCCTCTGAGTCGTCGTAATCCTTGTGTTATCCTTGCGAAAGGATCCAGCGATAGCTAACGTCTCTGCCCTGTCCGCCTGTCAGGATCTGTTAAGCTCTATGAAGCTCTATGACCTTTTCCCAGTACCTTCCCTGGCCTTGTGTACCTTGCTGAATAGATCTATGTCTTTTTGGACTATACTACTGAGTGCTTATACCATTTTTGCCTCATTACTGCACCTTTGTTCGCTGGTAACAAACGCATGCCATATTTTCCTGATTCTGGTTGGGCCAATGCTTGTTTTACTTTGTCATTACGTGCTCATTTATTTGCTAGGGCCAATGCTTGTTTTTTGTTAGATGCTACTAAAGACCTTTTGTTCCTTCGCAGCCACCATAGTTGCTCTTGGGTCTATAAAAAGGACCACACCCTTGGAACCGTGCGGATTATTCTGGAGAGTTCTTCAGAAGACGTCGTCTTTCCTGCTCTGCTTCCCGAGGCTCCGGTCATCCTTCGAGGACTTGGTTTCCAGTTTCCTGAATATTGGTGGTTTTCTACCACAGAGTTTCGCATGAAGACGCCGCAGGTAGGATCCATCCTATATTCTTTCCCCTGCATCGTGGAAGAAACCTTTTGACCTGCGTGTCTTGGTGCAGGCCTGATTCGAGACCTTCATTTGGCGTGTTTTGGTGCAATTGATTATTTCCTTGCTAACACTTGGTTTGGAACGGTCTTTCGGCTGAAAGCTCTGAGTTTTGTCATAATTCATGTTTGAACTGTCAAAGTAATACCAAGCAGATGAATCATTAGAGATTGCTCTTTAGTGAGAAATTACAGAGTAATACAACTGAGAACTCGATTTTGTGAATGCTTTTATTTTGAGGTTTCTTTTGGCAAAAACGAATCTTTGGTTTATTGTTATTTCCTTTAGAGAAATTACAGAGTAATACAACTGAGAACTCGATTTTGTGAATGCTTTTATTTTGAGGTTTCTTTTGGCAAAAACAAATCTTTGGTTTATTGTTATTTCCTTTAGACACAATCTTTGCAGACAGTGTGTTAGGCAGAGGTTAATTACATGAGATGTACATTTTGTGACAAACAGTTCTAACCAGGAATAAGCAATCTTTTGGGTTCTTTAGGCATTTAGATTCATTGAATATACGAATGAATGTTGTTACTTGATGTCATTTAGTTACATGAATCTATGTAGTAGACCTGAATTGTAAGAGTCTACTCTAAATGCCTTTTCCTCTTATATTCTGAATAGAAGAATATCACCAAGGAGAAGAACTTATTATTTCTATGTGTAACCAGGAACTTTTATTTCAGGTATTCAGGGATTTAGTGTCAAGAATCCAACTTAGTCTCTACAGTAGATCTACGTTCCTGTGTTCCAGTTTTTTTTGTGTTTATCTCGTTCCAGATCTCCCTCCCCGCAGTACCCTCCCTTACCTCCCCTCGTCTAGCCACTTCGATCCTCTGCGGAACTCATAGTGCAGAGTCAGAGCTGCTGGAAGGTGGGCTTTTGGGTACTGCTCCTGAGGAACAAAAAACTGCGAACCTTTATATTAGGTTCCTGACAGAATAATCCGCCCAAGAATTTAGTTCCTCCCGAGCAGTACACAAAAGATGGCCACCATGAACGATCTCTGTGCCTTGATGAATAATCTCCAGAAGTAGCTTACGGCTAGTCGTCAAGAAACTGCAGCCTTAGTTGGTAAAGTTATCCAATTACAAACTCGATTGGATTCTGGTCATATCACAAACCCTTCCCAAACAAACGTTACAGGTTCCTCTTCGTCTATTTTTGTGTCAGTACCTACACCTGTTCCTCTAGCGCCACCTGAGAGATTTGCTGGGGAACCAAATAAATTTCAGACCTTTTTGACACAAGTGCAATTGCATTTTATGGTCAAACCAGCTTCTTTTCCTGATGCTCAATCCCGCATCGCTTTCCTAATTTCCTATCTTAGTGGGGATGCAGCAATGTGGGCTGTCCCTTTGGTTCAAGCTGATGATCCTTTGCTTTATAATTGGACCAACATTAAACGTGAATTTGAAAAGATTTTTGATAGAAGGACTATTACAGGATAAGCTGATAGAGAGTTACTTGAACTGAAACAGGGGAATAAGGATCTCGTTCATTACCTTACACAATTTATCCGTCTGGTAGCAGAAACTGAGTGGCCCGAGGAAAAAAGGGCAGCCTTATATTATCAAGGTCTTAGGGATGAACTTAAAGATCTCATTGCCCCTATAGATCCTCAACCCCGGACTTGCGCCGATTTAATAGCCCTTAGTTTGCGATTGGATCATCGAGTTGCGGATCGCAAGGGTGAAAAAAGAAAAACTGATGTAAGGATTTTTACTAGAGCAAAAGAAAAATTGCACCAAGACGGTGGAGAACCCATGGAAGTTGGTAGTTTAAGAAAACCATTAACCACAGAGGAAAAAGACAATAGAAGAAAAAGCGGTCTGTGCCTCTACCGTGGGAAAAAAGGACACTTTGTCAGAGACTGTCTTCTTAAGCTAAAAGGTTCCTGGCCCCGTGATAAAGCTGTGAATAAATCGGAAAACTAGGAAACTCGAGATTGGATCAGGAGGCTTTTTCGAGTTCATTATCCTCTCCTGCACAGTCGATTGCTAATACTTTGCAGTTGACTGTACCACATTTAATTCTTAATGTTCAGCTCAAGATAACAGAACAGAAAAGTCTGCTAGTAGCGGCCATGATAGACTCAGGGGCGACCGGGAACTTTATTGATACCCTGTTTGCCAAAGAAAGAGACATACCGATTTTAGAAAAATCCAAACCTGAACTGGTATACGCTGTAGATGGGACACAATTAACATCAGGAATGATAACTCACTGCACTAGTGCTCTTCTTATGACTTGTGACACGAATGGTAAAAAGCATCAAGAAAGTATTTCATTTGAAGTGATTGACGCACCGCAGTTTGGAATAATATTGGGTATACCCTGGTTGACCTTACACAACCCGGCAATAGACTGGGTAAACCGTGCTGTTGATTTCTCTTCTCAGTGGTGCCAACAGGAGTGTTTTTGTTCTAACAAACTATCTGGAGATACTCCAAGTACCTTGTTGCGAAGTGCTTCAGCCCTTTTTGTATCCACTGCTGCTGAAAAGGATATCGAGTTACCATCTGTTTATGAATCTTTTGCTGATGTTTTTAGCAAACAGAAAGCTGAAAGTTTACCTCCTCATAGGGACTATGACTGTGCTATTGATCTAGTGCCTGGGGCTGAAATTCCTTGCAGCAGGATTTACGCTCTAACCGAACAGGAAAACCAACATCTCTGAGAATATTTGGATACGTTTTTAAAAAATGGTTTTATTAGACCCTCCAAGTCTACGGCTGCCTCACCTCTTTTTTTGTGCCGAAAAGTAGTGGAGAATTACGCACTTGCATAGACTACAGAGCGCTCAATAATATCACCGTTAAGAATCGGTATCCACTACCATTAATACCAGTTCTCTTGGACCAAGTGAGATCAGCCACTATCTATACCAATCTCGACTTGCGAGGAGCCTACCACTTAGTCCTCATAATACGTGGCGACGAGTGGAAGACGGCCTTTCAAACTCATTTTGGCTTGTTCGAGTATTGTGTAATGCCCTTTGGCTTATGCAATGCCCCAGCCGCATTTCAATTTTTCATTAATGATGTCCTTAGGGATTATCTAGATAGATTTGTCATTGCTTATATTGATGACCTCTTAATTTTTTCATCTTCTACTGAAGAACATGTACAACATGTTAAAACCATTTTATCCACTCTAAGAACACATGGTTTGTTTTGTAAACTGTCAAAATGCGAGTTTCACACCAAAAAGGTTGAATTTTTGGGTTTCATTCTTTCACCATCTGGCATAACTATGGCTCCTAGAAAGATCCAAGCAGTAATGGAGTGGCCCACTCCATCTTCCGTGAAAGACATCCAACGGTTTCTAGGATTTGCTAATTTTTACCGCCGATTCATAAAAAAAATGTCAGCCTTGGCTACTCCTTTGACCCATCTTTTGAGAAAAAATGTGAAATTCAATTGGACTCCGGAAGCAGAACAATCATTTCAAGGTCTCAAAAGAACTTTTACACAAGCACCCGTTTTACGTCACCCTGACACTGAAAAACCCTTTATAGTTGAAGCCGATGCTTCTGACTACGCCATTGGAGCAATTTTGTCGCACAAGGATGTAGAAAGCAATGAATTACATCCGATTGCTTTTCTTTCAAAAAAGTTTCTACCTGCAGAAGTCAACTATACTGTAGCAGAAAAAGAACTCCTAGCTATTCGACACGCTTTCAAAGAATGGCGTCATTATTTACTTGGGGCCAAACATACCATAACTGTTTATACAGACCATCGGAACTTACAATTCTTACGATGTGCAAAAGCTTTGACTCCCAGACAACTTCGCTGGACATTGTTTTTTGCAGAATTCGATTTTGTAATTACCTTTAGACCAGGGATCAAGAACAACAAAGCTGATTCATTATCGCGGTACGACATAAAACCTGAGGAAACACTTCCTATTTCCAGACCTACGAACATGCTATCTAGTAACCAGGTTGTTGGTGGCACAATGTCTTTTTTTTTTTTAACAAATAAGACAAGCCATGCCAATACCAAAACTGTTATCATGGGTCCAAGAAGAACCAAATAGATCCATTCATCAACATTTACCCTTTTATTCAGATTTATCATATGTACCAACAAAGAAACTAACAAACACAGGTTTTGCAATGGTGTCATACAAGACAATTAGCTGGCCATCCAGGGATTGCAAAAACCAAAGAATTAGTACGAAGTAATATCTGGTGGCCAACCTGGAGTAAGGATGTTACTTCTTTTATTCAACTGTGTGACATATGTGCTCAAGCCAAGACAGAACATGGAAGTAAAAAGGGTTTGTTACTTCCTCTTCCTTCTCCAACTGAGGTTTGGGAAGATATTGCAATGGATTTTATCACTGACTTGACAGAAGATCAGGGAATGACAACTGTTTTAGTTGTAGTGGGTCGTCTATCAAAGATGGCACACTTTTTAGCTTGCAAAAAACTTCCTACTGCTTCCCAACTCGTACAAATACTTTTACATAAAGTAGTGCGATTACACGGTTTACCACGATCTATTACTACAGATCGTGGGTGTTAGACCTGTCTGCCTCTGGGGGTGTTCTAACCATTATTATTTATTTTTGTCACCCGAGCCTCCCAGTGTTTCTATTTTTTTTATGTTCACCAGGGTTTTTCAGTGTTGTCAGGGGGCTAGGTGTTCCTTGATTGTGTCGCCATCTTTCCCTTCATTTTCTGTGAGGCCTAGTCAAGCTCCTGAAAATCTAGGGACACTCAGAAACCTAAAATGGTGTCCACCAACTGCCATAACGGACACCTAAGGGTGGCAGACCCATAGGCTAGCATGAGGAAGGTTCCAGAACCAACTAGTAGCTTCCAGGGGTCTGAGGCCAGCCTATAAAAGGCCAGTGACCAGCAGCCATTTTGTACAGTATTAGAAGTGACCAGTTTGGAGAGAGGCGACTTGAGGAGGAGGATAGCACACTAGTAGTAACAAGATCGACCTTTGGGGCCGGCTGTCGCTCTACTGGGAAGTGACCCTTCTTAGGCTGACCAAACCCCACTGCCACAGCAACCATATTCAGAAAACCAGAGACTCTGTGGCAAGTTTTATAAATAACCGTGACTCATGCAGCGTGGCTTTCAAGTGACCTGTAAGTCCCGCCCTGAAGGCACGTGTGCAGTGGGAGCGATCCTGGACACAGTGACACACTGACTGGTCCAGGAATCAGGAGGCAAGGAGTTAAAACGGCCGCGACTGCAGCACATGAGTCTGGTGTCCACATGGTAAAGACAAGCGGCGGAACCAGCTGTTGACCCTACCTGAAGGAGACGCTGCTGCCATGTGCGATCCCTGTCGTAGGATCGGGAGAGGAGGAAGAGCCCAGCTGATCCGTGTTGCCGACCGGAGGAACCTGAGGCAGCGTCGGAAGAGGTGGGGAGACTGCAGGAAGAGGCTGGGTGGAGGCGGAGCCCGGTAGCGGCAACAGAAGAAGTAGACGGAGGCCGGCTGTGGGCGGAGTCCGACAGACGTGAGGTAAACACTCCGGACGATCCGGTTGTCAGCTCGACGTTCAGCAGTGAGAAAACGGCCGTCGAATAGCAGGGCGAGTGAAGGTAGAGAGCAGCGGAAGCCTTCACCTGGTCCGTAGATGTCAGGTCGGACATCGGAACAGAGACAGACTGGCAATTACCATAAGACCAAGTAAGCGGGGAACTTGACGGGCGGGAGGCGAGACTAGTACTCAGCCCTGAGCACCTCTAACCTACCGAACTGCACAAGGGACAGTGCGTTATAAATACCTAACTGACTCCTACCTCTATTTCCACATTTGAGCGGACCGGCCCTGTGGGGAAGTCACTGTTTACTCATTGTTACATGCCGAAAGAGTTCAGGGTCGCAAAGTAAGCTTAGAAGAGGGAGGAATGGGTTGGGAGGGTATTTAGGGCACCGACCCCTGTAGTCTGTTAGGTCTAAAGAGTTCTTCTCAACTATAGTCTGTCAAAGGAAGGTTGACTCAAAACAAATGAACCAACTGTGAATTCTGACCTAATATTCTGTTTGCCTCTATTTAGAAAAACCAGCTAACTGAAACCACTTGCTGTTTACGCTAAACTTGGAATCGGTAAAATCCTTAAGGGGGGAGATAAGATTGTAGTGAGATAAGCGCTGTTCTTCAGAAAAGTAATATCTTGCTTGTCTCCTCCAGTTATTCAACTGCTCGCACCACAGCCTAAGCGGGATTGTGTTGGAACTGTGCGGGGGACCTGAACCCGGCTAAATGTAATGTACCAGATTGATTTACTGTAAAGAACCCTGATTATTTATTGACATGAATAGAGAGGAAGTGTAAGAATACTGCAACTTTAAGTTGTAGGGAGTTTTCAATGTGATCTTTGTATGTGGGGGTAGAAGTATTGAATATGCCAAATGAACTTTGCTTTGAACCAATAATTGAATGTGATAAGGTTTCATGAACAAAAATTGAAGCTCTGCTTAAAGAAACAAAAAGAAAGAGATACCAAAGAATTTTATAAAAGGAACCGGTATTTTTCTGAATTGGTGTGGTGTCCTTTATTTTTAGTGGTAAGGCCTGGAGTTACTGTGAGTGAATTGTAAGCATCACATGCAAGCCTTGGGATTTTAGTATCTCCCACTTTGTGTCAAGCTACCCTATGTAGTCTAGGATTTCCTAGGTCTAACATAATTGGTGTTTCAGCGGTGGGATAACGGATTTGTGCTTACACTCACTTAGTAGTAACGCAGTGCTTACCATCGGCCTACATCTGGAGTTTTCTCCAAGCGGTCTCCCAAATTTATATTTTGATTTTCCAAATGTATTCCTGGTGGTGGGTGGAGGTTGTCCTCAAATTACACTTCTTAGTTCTCTCCTGAGTGCCCATTTAATACCATATTTGAAAAATGGAATTGAACCTTGAGGAGATAGAGACCTACACTGTGGCCCAACTTAAAGAGTGGTGTCAACGACAGGGGGTGTTCTTCAAGAAAGGTGCCAAGAAAAGCGAGTTACAGACAAGCTTGAGGGCATGGGTGGAAGCTCATATAGAGGAGGAACAGGACACAGAAGAGAGTGATCGAGACACTATCCTTGGGGCAGGGCTTCTGTACCAAACTGAAGGGGGGAATCTACTGACAGGTCCCAGGACACTTTTAAGGGAGGGCAGCAGTGTCTCAGTGAGGAGCCTTACTGACGCCGAGCTAGAAGACAGGAGGGAAGAGAGGGGACTAAAATTGGATTTAGCTAGAATGGAAATGGAGAGGGAGGACAGGAGGTTGGCCCACGAACGAACAATAAAAGAGTTAGACCTTCAAGCCTTAACCTTAAGATCCCCCAATCCAAACAATGGTGGCAGCGAGAACAAAGAGATCACCAGAGAACCCAGACCCTACTTTTCCCAAGGATGTCATTGCTAGCTACACCCCGGGTGATGATATTGCCAAGTGGCTAGCCGCCTATGAGGTCTCCTTAAGGGCCCATGGGATCTTGGAAACCCTAGGCAGAAATTTAGGAGTAGCCACAAACTAGGCACCCAGAATTGGGTGGATTTCCTTGATTACACCAAGAAGGCCTTAGAGGGTTGGGTGAAAGGCAGCGAGGTAGGGGACTATGAAGGGTTATATGACCTCATACTCAAGGAACACCTACTCGAGAAATGTTTTCCCGAGCTGCGACAACACCTGGTGGACAGCAAGCTGACCAGCCCCAGGAAGCTTGCTGAGGAGGCGGACATCTGGGCTAGTACCCGGGTGTCCTCAAAGGGCACTGGAGGGGATTCCCATAAGACTGGACAGGGCGCCCCCCAGAAGAAAGAGGGGGGAGATAACAAAAGGGAGTTCTCAAAAGGTCCACAAAATACTTCACAAGGAAGGGGCAGAGGATTCATCCCTAAGGTTAACCCACCCCGCAACCCTAATCCTGGCCAAAGCCAGCAGCCAAGGGTTGTTCATTGCTTCAAGTGTGGTGGTGTGGGACACTATAAAGGAGACGTGAGATGCCCAAAAAGACCACCCCCTCCCACTGGAGGAAAAGACCCGGGAATAACTAGTGTAGTGCTCAGGGAGGAGATGCCTTTGGGTAACGGAGGGGAGCGGGCGGGTGTCACTTTAGTGTCCCTGGGGGATAAGGAGATGGTGCCAAAGACCCAATTGCCCTCCAATACTACAAAGTATGAGCAATGGGTCACCATCAATGGCCATAGAGGGGAGGCTCTGAGAGACACAGGAACCAGTATGACTATGGTGAGAAGTCATCTGGTGTCTCCAGAGCAGGTCATCCCAAATGTACTCCATCCCGCTGTGATGGCTGACAGCAGATTGGGCCACTATCCCGTGGCCGAGGGACCCTTTGAGTGGGGAGGGGTTGCAGGCTCACTTCGAGTTGCCGTAAGCCCTGCCGTGCCTGTTGATTGCCTGTTAGGAAATGATATGGAGCACAATGCTTGGAGGGGGGTGGAATACCAGACTCATTCTGAGATGCTGGGTACACCTGACTGGGCCTGTGTCAGCACAAGGTCCGCGACTACCCGAAGGGGGAGTTCATTTACGCTGGAGCCTGGAACAATGGCCCAGCCCGCTGCCAGAGAAGAGAAGGACAGTAGGCAGGAGGGACCTGCCTCGACATCTCTACCTCGTGAGATAGATAGGCCACCTGCGGAGGTGGATCTGGAGTCCACAGAGGAGAATGTTGCTTCCTTGGAGAACCTACCCATCCCCGCTGAGTGGCATGTGGAGGGAGGTCCTTCCAGGGAGGAATTCTGCAAAGCTCAGAAGGAGTGTCCTACTCTTGAGGGGCTGCGGCAACAGGCCAAAGCCCAGGCAGCAGGGAACATTGTAGGGAACTACCAGATTTACTGGGAGGATGGACTCCTCTACAGTGAGCCCAAGGCACCCGGACATGGTTCATCTAGGGCCTTGGTGGTCCCTCAATGTTTTAGAGCCTTTCTTTTAGAACTGGCTCACGAGATACCCTTGGCAGGACACTTGGGACAGGACAAGACCTTTGCCCAGCTTGTCCCCCACTTTTACTGGCCTCGGATGAGAGTGGCGTCTGATACCTATTGTCGGACGTGTGTGTCTTGCCAAGCCAGTGGGAAAACAGGGGTGAAGCTGAAAGCTCCCCTGGAACAGCTTCCTGTCATTAGCACCCCCTTTGAAAGGGTGGGCATCGACATTGTAGGGCCATTAGATCCACCAACTTCAGCTGGTCACAGGTTTATCCTGGTTCTAGTGGATCATGCCACACGGTACCCAGAGGCAATTCCTCTGAGGACCATTACTGCACCTGCAGTGGCAAGGGCCCTGATGGGGATCTTCACCCGAGTGGGCTTCCCCAAGGAGGTTGTGTCCGACAGGGGGACCAACTTCCTGTCAGCTTATATGTGGGCTATGTGGAAGGAGTGTGGTATTACCTATCGGTTTACCACTCCTTACCACCCACAGACCAATGGTCTTGTGGAAAGGTTTAATAAAACCTTGAAAGGCATGATAAGAAGTCTGCCTGAGAGCCTGCGGAGGAAATGGGACGTCCTTCTTCCCTGTCTCTTGTTTTCCTACAGGGAAGTGCCACAGAAGGGAGTGGGCTTCAGCCCCTTCGAACTTCTGTATGGGCACCCTGTAAGGGGTCCTCTCAGCTTGGTGAAGGATGGATGGGAAAAGACTCCCAGGAAGCTTCCCCAGGACGTGGTGAGCTACATGCTGGCCTTCCAGAGCCAAATGGCCAAGTTGTGGAAGCAAGCTTCTGACAACTTGGAAGCCAGCCAAGCAGTAATGAAGGAGTGGTATGACCACAATGCTCACCCAGTGGAATTGGAGCCGGGACAAAAAGTGTGGGTGATGGAGCCTGGAGAGCTAAATGCCCTCCAGGATCGTTGGACAGGCCCCTTTGAGGTATTGGAGAAAAAGGGTAAGGCAACTTACTTGGTGGACCTTAAGACCCTGAGACAGCCCCACCGGGTGCTGCATGCCAATCGCCTCAAGCCACACCATGAGAGGCCCGAGGTTGTCTTAATGATGGTGACCGATGGAGCAGAGGAAGAGGAAAGCGAACCTCTCCCTGATCTTTTCTCGTCTCAAGAGAAGGATGGGTCGGTGGAGGGAGTGATTCTCTCGCCATCCCTGACTCCTGAACAGCAGAGAGATTGCCGCCAGATCCTGGAGCAATTTTCTTCACTGTTCTCCCTTGTCCCGGGAAGAACCCACCTGTGTACCCATGATGTGGACACAGGAGACAGCCCACCTGTGAAGTCTAAGATCTACCGGCTGTAAGACAAGGTGAAGGCCATTATCCAGGGTGAAGTCACTAAGATGCTGGAGCTAGGAGTGATTGAACCTTCTAGTAGCCCTTGGTCCAGTCCGGTGGTTTTGGTACCAAAAGCTGCCCGCCGGGCGCCACACCCGAATTGAGATTCTGTGTGGATTACCGAGGATTAAATTCAGTAACAAAGACTGTTGCTCATCCGATCCCAAGGGCGGATGAACTCATTGACCGGCTGGGAGCTGCCCAATACTTGAGTACCTCTGACCTTACTTCAGGGTACTGGCAGATTTCCCTTACTGATGGAGCAAAGGAAAGGTCAGCCTTCTCCACGCCTCAGGGTCACTACCAGTTCTGCGTGATGCCCTTTGGGCTCAAGAACGCTCCTGCCACTTTTCAGCGGTTGGTGAACAAGGTCCTCTCCGGTATGGAAGCTTTTTCTGCTGCTTATCTGGATGACATTGCTCTCTTCAGTAGCAGTTGGGAGGATCATTTGCAACACTTGCAAGCTGTTCTCCAGGCCCTGCAATGGGCTGGCTTGACAATCAAGGCCAGCAAGTGTCAGATTGGGCAGGGGTCGGTGGTGTACCTAGGCCACTTGGTGGGCAGAGGGGTGGTGCAGCCCCTCCAGGCGAAGATCGAGGCTATCATGGCCTGGGAGCCCCCCAAGACTCAAACTGAGGTCCGAGCCTTCTTGGGCCTCACCGGATACTATTGTCGCTTCGTGAAGGGGTATGGCACCATTGTGGCACCCCTCACTGAACTTACCTCAAAGAAACAACCCCGACGAGTAGTCTGGACGGAGGCTTGTCAGCGAGCCTTTGTGACTTTGAAACAAGCATTGTGTACTGCTCCAATACTCAGGGCCCCTGATTTCTCAAGAGAATTCATTGTCCAAACAGATGCGTCAGAACATGGCATTGGGGCAGTGTTATCACAACTAAATGATGAGGGCTTGGATCAACCCGTGGTCTTCCTATCCAGGAGACTACTCCCCAGGGAACAGAGATGGAGTACTATAGAGCGGGAAGCCTTTGCGGTGGTTTGGGCCCTGAAGAAGTTGCGTCCATACCTATTTGGCTCGCACTTCCTGGTTCAGACCGACCAACGGCCCCTTCGTTGGCTGATGCAAATGAAGGGGGAGAATCCCAAGTTGTTAAGATGGTCCATCTCCCTACAGGGAATGGACTTCCGGGTGGAACATTGGCCTGGAATGGACCACATCAACGCAGACGGTCTTTCTAGGTATTTCCGCCTTAGTGATGAGAACTTCCAAGGGATTGGGTAGCTCTCCCCACTTTCAGCTGGGGGGGACGCGTGTTAGACCTGTCTGCCTCTGGGGGTGTTCTAACCATTATTATTTATTTTTGTCACCCTTAGCCTCCCAGTGTTTCTATTTTTTTTTATGTTCACCAGGGTTTTTCAGTGTTGTCAGGGGGCTAGGTGTTCCTTGATTGTGTCGCCATCTTTCCCTTCATTTTCTGTGAGGCCTAGTCAAGCTCCTGAAAATCTAGGGACACTCAGAAACCTAAAATGGTGTCCACCAACTGCCATAACGGACACCTAAGGGTGGCAGACCCATAGGCTAGCATGAGGAAGGTTCCAGAACCAACTAGTAGCTTCCAGGGGTCTGAGGCCAGCCTATAAAAGGCCAGTGACCAGCAGCCATTTTGTACAGTATTGGAAGTGACCAGTGTGGAGAGAGGCGACTTGAGGAGGAGGATAGCACACTAGTAGTAACAAGATCGACCTTTGGGGCCGGCTGTCGCTCTACTGGGAAGTGAACCCTCTTAGGCTGACCAAACCCCACTGCCACAGCAACCATATTCAGAAAACCAGAGACTCTGTGGCAAGTTTTATAAATAACCGTGACTCATGCAGCGTGACTCTCAAGTGACCTGTAAGTCCCGCCCTGAAGACACGTGTGCAGTGGGAGCGAACCTGGACACAGTGACACACTGACTAGTCCAGGAATCAGGAGGCAAGGAGTTAAAACGGCCGCGACTGCAGCACATGAGTCTGGTGTCCACATGGTAAAGACAAGCGGCGGAACCAGCTGTTGACCCTACCTGAAGGAGACGCTGCTGCCGTGTGCGATCCCTGTCGTAGGATCGGGAGAGGAGGAAGAGCCCAGCTGATCCGTGTTGCCGACCGGAGGAACCTGAGGCAGCGTCGGAAGAGGTGGGGAAACTGCAGGAAGAGGCTGGGCGGAGGCGGAGCCCGGTGTGAGGAGGCCGGCGGCGGCAACAGAAGAAGTAGACGGAGGCCGGCTGTGGGCGGAGTCCGACAGACGCGAGGTAAACACTCCGGACGATCGGGCTGTCAGCTCGACGTTCAGCAGTGAGAAAACGGCCGTCGAATAGCAAGGCGAGTGAAGGTAGAGAGCAGCGGAAGCCTTCACCTGGTCCGTAGATGTCAGGTCGGACATCGGAACAGAGACAGACTGGCAATTACCATAAAACCAAGTAAGCGGGAAACTTGACGGGCGGGAGGCAAGACTAGTACTCAGCCCTGAGCACCTCTAACCTATCGAACTGCACAAGGGACAGTGCGTTATAAATACCTAACTGACTCCTACCTCTATTTCCACATTTGAGCGGACCGGCCCTGTGGGGAAGTCACTGTGTACTCATTGTTACATGCCAAAAGAGTTCAGGGTCGCAAAGTAAGCTTAGAAGAGGGAGGAAGGGGTTGGGAGGGTATTTAGGGCACCGACCCCTGTAGTCTGTTAGGTCTAAAGAGTTCTTCTCAACTATAGTCTGTCAAAGGAAGGTTGACTCAAAACAAATGAACCAACTGTGAATTCTGACCTAATATTCTGTTTGCCTCTATTTAGAAAACCAGCTAACTGAAATCACTTGCTGTTTACGCTAAACTTGGAATCGGTAAAATCCTTAAGGGGGGAGATAAGTTTGTAGTGAAATAAGCGCTGTTCTTCAGAAAAGTAATATCTTGCTTGTCTCCTCCAGTTATTCAACTGCTCGCACCACAGCCTAAGCGGGATTGTGTTGGAACTGTGCGGGGGACCTGAACCCGGCTAAATGTAATGTACCAGATTGATTTACTGTAAAGAAGCCTGATTATTTATTGACATGAATAGAGAGGAAGTGTAAGAATACTGCAACTTTAAGTTGTAGGGAGTTTTCAATGTGATCTTTGTATGTGGGGGTAGAAGTATTGAATCTGCCAAATGAACTTTGCTTTGAACCAATAATTGAATGTGATAAGGTTTCATGAACAAAAATTGAAGCTCTGCTTAAAGAAACAAAAAGAAAGAGATACCAAAGAATTTTATAAAAGGAACCGGTATTTTTCTAAATTGGTGTGGTGTCCTTTATTTTTAGTGGTAAGGCCTGGAGTTACTGTGAGTGAATTGTAAGCATCACATGCAAGCCTTGGGATTTTAGTATCTCCCACTTTGTGTCAAGCTACCCTATGTAGTCTAGGATTTCCTAGGTCTAACAGTGGGCCACAGTTTATCGCACAAGTTTGGAAGAATTGGTGTGCTTCCTTGAATATCAAAAGCAATACATTCACAAGTTTCCATCCCGAAACAGATGGACAAACAGAACGGGTTAATCAGATTCTGAAACAGTATTTAAGGTGCTACCTATTCAAGAAACAATGTTCCTGGACAAGTTTCTTATGGGAAGCAGAATTTGCTTCCAACAACTTGCAAAACTCATCAACAACAGGAATGTCCCCGTTCTTTGCTGTTTATGGTCAACACCCACATTTCTCTCCTCTATTACTGACTCAATCAAAAACAAACATACCTTCTTTGGATACACATTTCCAGGAAATGAGAAAGGTCACTAAATCATTGCAGAAACATTTAATGAAAGCCAAAGCTTCTTATAAGAAGTTTGCAGATAGAAAAAGAAAGAAAACCCCAGAATATCAACCAGGAGACATGGTCTGGCTTTCTACTAAAAACTTTCAGTTTAGGAGACGATATAAATTCCATCCAAAGTTCATCGGACCTTATAAAATAGAACTACGTGTAAATCCGGTAACTTATAAGTTGCTTCTTCCAAAAACCATGAGAATCTATCCAGTGTTCCATACCTCTCTCTTGAAACCAGCTTCCAACAAAAAGAGACCTTGGCCACCTGCACTACTCGTGAACAATCAGGAAGAGTTCGAGGTTCGCTGTATTAAGGATAGCAAACGAATTAGAGGGAAGTTATGGTACCTTTTGTCCTGGAAAGGTTATGGACCTGAGGAAGACTCTTGGGTTTCTCAGGAAAACGTTCATGCTCCCCTTTTGATACGGCAATTTCATGCACGTCACCCAGATGCTGTGACTTAAATGCTCCTTGAGAGAGGTGTTTCCATTTTTGTTGAGGGGTACTATCAGGATCTGTTAAGCTCTACGAAGCTCCATGACCTTTTCCCAGTACCTTCCCTGGCCTTGTGTACCTTGCTGAATAGATCTATGTCTTTTTGGACTATACTACTGAGTCCTTATACCATTTTTGCCTCATTACTGCACCTTTGTTCGCTGGTAACAAACGCATGCCATATTTTCCTGATTCTGGTTGGGCCAATGCTTGTTTTACTGTGTCATTACGTGCTCGTTTATTTGCTAGGGCCAATGCTTGTTTTTTGTTAGATGCTGCTAAAGACCTTTTGTTCCTTCGCAGCCACCATAGTTGCTCTTGGGTCTATAAAAAGGACCACACCCTTGGAACCCTGCGGATTATTCTGGAGAGTTCTTCAGAAGACGTCGTCTTTCCTGCTCTGCTTCCCGAGGCTCCGGTCATCCTTCGAGGACTTGGTTTCCAGTTTCCTGAATATTGGTGGTTTTCTACCACAGAGTTTCGCATGAAGACGCCGCAGGTAGGATCCATCCTATATTCTTTCCCCTGCATCGTGGAAGAAACCTTTTGACCTGCGTATCTTGGTGCAGGCCTGATTCGAGACCTTAATTTGGCGTGTTTTGGTGCAATTGATTATTTCCTTGCTAACACTTGGTTTCGACTGAAAGCTCTGAGTTTTGTCATAATTCATGTTTGAACTGTCAAAGTAATACCAAGCAGATGAATCATTAGAGATTGCTCTTTAGTGAGAAATTACAGAGTAATACAACTGAGAACTCGATTTTGTGAATGCTTTTATTTTGAGGTTTCTTTTGGCAAAAACGAATCTTTGGTTTATTGTTATTTCCTTTAGAGAAATTACAGAGTAATACAACTGAGAACTCGATTTTGTGAATGCTTTTATTTTGAGGTTTCTTTTGGCAAAAACAAATCTTTGGTTTATTGTCATTTCCTTTAGACACAATCTTTGCAGACAGTGTGTTAGGCAGAGGTTAATTACATAAGAAGTGCATTTTGTGACAAACAGTTCTAACCAGGAATAAGCAATCTTTTGGGTTCTTTAGGCATTTAGATTAATTGAATATACAAATGAATGTTGTTACTTGATGTCATTTAGTTACATGAATCTATGTAGTAGACCTGAATTGTAAGAGTCTACTCTAAATGCCTTTTCCTCTTATATTCTGAATTGAAGAATATCACCAAGGAGAAGAACTTATTATTTCTATGTGTAACCAGGAACTTTTATTTCAGGTATTCAGGGATTTAGTGTCAAGAATCCAACTTAGTCTCTACAGTAGATCTACGTTCCTGTGTTCCAGTTTTTTGTATTTATCTCATTCCAGATCTCCCTCCCCGCAGTACCCTCCCTTACCTCCCCTCGTCTAGCCACTTCGATCCTCTGCGGAACTCATAGTGCAGAGTCGGAGCTGCTGGAAGGTGGGCTTTTGGGTACTGCTCCTGAGGAACAAAAAACTGCAAACCTTTATATTAGGTTCCTGACAGCCATCTTCTGAGCCGGAGTCGGACCGAATCTTGCAGAGTTTTTCAGACCTGTACCGTAACCACAGGGTTGTTGTTGTTGTGACGTTACGGGTCTATGCTTCACCGAGCCCGACGATTTCTCTTGACTTTGTTCAATGTCCATCACTTCCAGCCATTCTTCCACATCTTTCGGGCTGTTGAATACATAAGTCTTTTTGTAGTGCATAACTTTGAGTCTGGCCGGGAACAATAGGGCATATTTAAGCTGAACCGCACGTAGCTTTTTCTTCACTGCTTGGAAGGAGGTTCGCTGACGCTGTACCATTATAGTGTAGTCCGGGTACAGAGAGATCTGCTGATTTTCAAATTGAATCGTTGTTTTTTCCCTCGCCTTTCGTAAAAGCACATCTCGATCTCTATAATTCAAGATTTTGACTATCGGAGGGCGTGGGGGTCTACCAACTTTTGGCGCTCCAGTTGGAATCCGGTGTGCCCGTTCCACACAAAAATATGGGGGCAGGCCATCAGGGGCAACATGGTCCCGGAACCATGCTTCCATAAAATCCACAGGTTTAGAACCTTTGCTGAGTTCCTGAAGCCCAATGACTCGGACGTTGTTTCAGCGATTGCGGCCCTCCACATCCTCAATCCGGTCCTGGAGTCCACTAACTTGGTGTTGCAGTTGTTTTATGTGCGTAGCGTGTTCTGAGAGTTGGGGGTCAATGCTCGTCAATGCTTTCTCATGGTCGCGTACTGTGTCAGCAAGTTTCCCATGATCTGCTCTCAGGAGGGTAAGGCTGGTCGTGAGGGCTCCTATCTGCTGCTCCGTTATTTTCTTAGAGTCCTGGATTTTTATTATTATCAGGTCCAGTTTATCTGATTGGGACTCAGCTAAACCAGTGGCGGAAGTACCTGGCAAAGGGTCTCTATCGCTTGATTCGATGGGGCCACCCGCTGCTAGGCCAGTGTCCAGCATCTTGCCCTTGAGCCTGCCCATCCCGGAAACCAGTCAGCCGTGACCGCAGGCAAGGCTCTTAAAGTGACTACCAGTGTACTATGCCACAACCCTTCAAAAGTCAAGTTTGGGAGCTTCCCCTTACAATGCAGGGATAGTCGCAGTGTCGCAGGGCCTCCTGATTGTGCCGCCCACCACCGCTACTTCTCCCCACTCGCCTGCTTTTGGGAGGGGCCAGTCCCAAGGAAGACCGCTGCTCCCGCTGTTGTGTGCAGGGTTGTCGCAACAGCTGCCGATCTGTGGCCCCCAACAATGCCACATTCAGTGCCACCACGGCCCAGCAGGGAATGGGGGGAATCCGCTGTGCACCCCTTAGGAAGGGGGCCCGCCGCCCAACTAAGTATTGCATCAAACAAGCTTCTACTGTGCTTCGTGTCCAGTCCAGTCAGATCGCCGCTCCCACGTATCAGGCACTGGAGCCCTGGAGAAAAAGGAGGGGGCGACGGGGCCCACACCAAGCCCGACTCCCTGAGGTGCCCACCCTCACCGTCCTCCGGCGTCCCATTGTTCCGTGGGCCGAGCAGTCCCGCTGGTGGCATCCGGATCTCGCTCCAGCAGCCGTCCGCAAATATATTGTGTCCAGAAAGCAAACATTCTGGGGAATCATCACCAGCAAGTAATTTCTTACACGAATCAAGCGTATGATACATTGCAAACAATGATGCATAGAAACTGTAGACCAGTTTTTGAGACTTAATTTAATTGGGAGATTTGAACATTAAATGCATTTACATGAATTAATGTTCATTAGTGAAAAGGGTGTCTAATGGTGCTGCTCCAAAGGGATTATTGTTCATGGGTCATCATGGGGACGTGAACCTCGAGTAGTAACCCTATCATTGGATCACCATGAAAATGTGTTTGTGGAGAGTGGAACCCCTGGCCTTGGGGCTGAGACCCACAGATAAAAAATAATTTTAAAACGTGCTCCTTTCCCTGGGGGGACACCCTCCATCAATCTGTCCCTTCAAGTGAAAGAAAAGGCCACTAGATATCAGGATATACATGGCACAGCGCCACCTCCTGAGCAGACGACCATAGAAGTACTGATGGAAATGAGAGAATGTCTCCTTTCCAATGGTGCCCTCCCGAATAGATTCCTGCTCGGCAATTGCAACAGTGCTTCTCTTTGTCTTTAGGTAAACAGTAAAATAGGAACCAACCTATAGACACAAAATGAAAAGTGACAAATGAGCTAAGAGTGGCAGTGAAGGACAGACACATTCAATGTGTGTAATCCACAAACACTATCAATGAGAAAACCCCCAAAAACGTTTACATGCTACGGGCCTGATTTTTACAGCTAAGCGAAAATCGATAACACATTTCACCCCTACAATTTTGCAATAGTGCAGGTTACAACAATTAGCAGGCTGCTCAATTTGTAGCTGATTACGGTCTGCACGTCCAGGAATGGTGAAGCTTGTATAATTTCAGCATGCGTTTCCCCATATCAACAGAGGATTTCCCCAGTATTATCTAATACATGAGGTGAGCAAGGAAAAAGAGGGGTGTGTGACTGCCTCTTTCTGGCATCGGATCCCTGTGTTTTGAAATGGCATTTTCATAACGTGGCAACTGTGTGCGAGGAATGAACTTTACCAATTTTAAATGCACGTAGTCACTTTATTCTGCCAGCAATGCTGCACTTGTAGCAATAATGCCACAGCAGTGTCTTGATGGTATTTGACCCTGATATAACCCACACTTCAAGTGTACAGAGAACCTGAATATTTTATTCGCAGTGAATGCTGGTTGTTGTATTATTTCAGGACTACTAGGTTACTTCGCAGCCTGCATTTAATTCATGTGGTCACTCTACTCAGTAACCTCGCACACCTGTGATCAAGGCTTATGAGGAGAGCTGAAATGTGCCAGGACTAATATAAGGTAAAGCACGTTGTTACTTGGAGACTACTTGGAACCTTGAATTTTGGCTTTTATGTTTATATATATATATTTATAACTATATATATATATATATATATATATATATATATATATATATATATATATATATATATATATATATATATATATATATATATATATATATATATATATATATATCGCACACAAAGGCTCCATTTTACCGGGGGCCCCCGACCTTGCAGGGCGGGCTCTGCGTGCAGGAATGGAGATCCTGTTGCTCGAAAATATGCCACAAAGAATTGCAGAGCCACACCACCGACTTCTATTCAGGCAGACTTTATTCGTCAAAATGGCATCATTCATTTTCACTCATTTATATCCTTACGCGTTTCGACGGTACTTCAGTCTTGTTCACAGGTGAGTAATATTATTTGTCCAAGTGGTCACGTGGCCTCTAAGGTAACTACAGGCCCCAAAATGCATCACAGCAGCACATCCACATCGTGCATGGAGCAAAAGTGTTCTGTTGCAGCTCAAATAGCAGTATTTCATCCCCCCAATGTCGCTATTTGAGCTGCAACAGAACTCTTTTGTGAGGCATTTTTAATCAACAAGAAACTTTAGGATTACTTACTAATAACGACTAAACTTCCAGGGTGGGAAGATAATGAAATTAGTCCTAGGGTGGGATAATCCTCGCCTCCTAGTCCTTAATAGAATTGAAACTTTCCTTCTTATAAGCTAGGACATTTTTCATTCTATGGCAGGACGGAGGCGAGGATTATGCAAGTTCAAAGCTGAGTTACGACAAGCGATGCTGCTTCAGAGATAGGCTTGAAGTAAAACCTCTTGAAGGTAGAATCAGAGGACCAATCTGCTGCATTCATAATGTCTTCCAACCTACCACCCACCTGGACAGCTTTAGATGCCATGGCCCCCCTCATGGAATGTGCACCAAACCTACGCACATCCACACCTGCCTCAGACATAACCCATCGTACCCACCTGGTGATGGAAGGGGAAGAAACCGCTTTGAAAGGTTTCTGCAGGGCAATAAGCAACTGCCTCTCCTCGGGAGGCCGGAGTTCCGACGTCATTTCCTCGTAAGTTTTAATGCATCTCACCGCACATAACTTAGGATGATCCAGAAAAGAAGGATACGTACCGACCTGGTATTGGTTTTTGTCCTCCTAGAAATGGTAAATGTAACTCCCTCCAGAGTAAAAACCGTAGCCATAACGTCCAAAGCTCTGACATTTGACACTCGTTTACATGAAATGAGACAGTGGAGAATGGCTAACTTAGCAGACAATTCCTTACTGGAGAGATATTGATTATCTTGCCAACTCGACAAAAGTCTCAGGACCCGGTTAACATCCCACAGGCCCGAATATCTAGGCTCCGGAGGTTTGGATAACCTGATGCCGCGCATCAGTTTACAAACCCAGGGATGTTACCCCGCTGGTCTGCCATCAATCTCGTGGAAATGGCTGACCAAAAAGAGTTAACCGTCCAATAAGCTAGGTCTTGCTGAGACAATTCCGCCCAAAAAGTCAAAATATGGGTAATTTGTGGTCCCATGGGATCCACGTGTCTCTCCAGACACCAACGATGCTATTGTCGCTAGGCCGAGCGATACCTTTTGATCGTTCCTGAAGCCAATGCCTGCTGGATGAGATGTGCAGCGCCTGACGAAAGTTGGTCTGCCTTCCAACGTCCCCTGAAATCTTCCACGCCATGAGCCGCAATTGGTCCTGAAGCACCAGAGGATGAAGGCCCCCTGGGGATCCTGTAGAACTGAAGGGAATGAGGGCAGAAGAATCGGGTAATCCCACGACAACTCCAACAGTGTCAGGAACCAGGCCTGCGCCCTCCAGACTGGCGTGGCCAACACTATGGACTCTGCTTGATGGCAAACCTGAGCTGCCACTCTGGGTATCATCATGAAAGGAGGAACACATAAGGATATTCCGTCGAACAGTCCTGAAGAAAAGCATCCACCGCTATAGCCTCCGGATCCAGTCTCCAGCTGACAAAGCGTGGAAGTTGATGATTCAACCTCAAGGCGAAAAGATTCAGCCTGCAAGAGCCCCATCTGGCCACCAAAGCCAGGAAGACTGCACAATTGAGTATCCAGTCGCTGGCATCGGAAAAATTCCTGGAGTATTATGGACTGTCTTGGGACTGTAATGACCATAGAGACTACTCCCCTGTGTTCATTGGATATGTAGTCTATCATGTTTACTGTGTTTTTGTGCGTTTTACAATGTTCTTTAAAACCTGCTACGCATAATAAAGTGGAGGAAGATATGCATAATCCTCACCTACGTCCTGCCATAGAATGAAGTCTGACATTCTCAGTAAAACATGTACATTCAACAAGGGCAGAGACTGTCAGTTGATTCCTTTGTGTTCTACTGCAGCTTCCCAGAGTGTTCTAAAGAACAACTAGAGCGCTAACAGCCTTGCTATTGACAAAATTATGGCACACTTGAAGTCATCTTGATTGGAATAAACTGGTAACACTTAAACATTTAATTTAAAAAGGAACAAAATAAGGGTTTTTTTGTCATAGAAATTATGGTTAGTGCTGTAGAAAGAAAAATTAGGACATGTTTTAAGTGAGATCTCAAATATCTTTCTGTATTTCAACAGAAGCAGCCTGGCAGTTGATTCCTTTGTGTTCTACTGCAGCTTCCCAGAGTGTTCTAAAGAATAACTAGAGTATTAACAGCCTTACTAATGACAAAAGTATGGCACACCTGAAGCCATCTTGATTGGAATAAACTGGTAACACTTAAAACATTTAATTTAAAAAGGAATAAAATGAGGGGGTTAATTTTGTCATAGAAATTATGGTTAGTGTTGTAAAAATAAACAGACTGAACAATCACTTTCAATACCAGCAGTAGACTTCCAGTTAACTCCCTGGTGAGCACTACCCCCTACCCTACTCATACACCACTGCACTACCCTAAACCCTAAAACACTACCCCCAGCATGACCCCCTACACTACACAAACAACACTGCTATACCATAAAAAACCTAAAACACGACCCCCTACAGTTGACAAACACCACTGCGCTTCCCTCAACCCTAAAACACTACCCCCAGCATGACCCCCTACACTTCACAAACACCACTGTACTACCCTAAACCCTAAAACACTACCCCCAGCACAAACCCACAAACACCACTGCACTACCCTAAACCCTAAATCTACCCCTAGCATGACCCCCTACACTACCCAAACACCACTACACTACCTTAAAAACGAAATCTACCCCAACACGACCCCAACACTATCCAAACACCACTGCGCCAGCCGCAGTCGGTAGTAGGTGTTCCTGCAGGGCGGTGACTTGGGGAGGGGGAGTGACAGGGTGGGGGTAGTAATCTATGAATTACGGAGCTTTACTGGTAAGTAAGCATCTAAATAAATAAAACGAATTTCGTTGCGCCCACTGCATCGCATTTGGGGATGCAGTGCACGCAACAAAATTCTATTTATTTATTTATATGTTTACTTACCTGTAAAGCTCCGTAATCAATAGATTACTACCCCCCACCCTGCCCCTCCCCCTCCCCACGTCACCGCCCTGCAGGAACACCTACTACCGATCGCGGCTGCACTGCACTACCCTAAACCCTAAAACACTACCCCAGCACGACCCCATACACTACACAAACACCACTGCACCACCCTAAACTCTAAATCTACCCCCACCATGACCCCCTACTCTACACAAACACTGCTGCACTACACTAAACCCTAAAACACTACCCCCAGCACGACCCCATCACTACACAACCACCACTGCATGACCTTAAAACACTACCCCCAGCATGAACCCCAACACTACTCAAACACCACTGCACTACCATAAACCCTAAAACACTATCCCATACACTAAACAAACACCATTGCACTACCCTAAAGCCTAAAACACTACCCCCAGCATGGCCCCCTACACTACACAAACACCATTGCACTACCCTAAAGCCTAAAACACTATCCCCGCTCGGCCCCCTACACTACCCAAACACCATTGCACTACCCTAAACCTTAAATCTACCCTAGCACGACCCCCTACACTACCCAAACACCACTGCTTTACCCTAAAACACTACCCCAGCACGACCCCCTACACTACACAAACACCACTGCACTACCCTAAACTCTCAACCTACCACCAGCACAACGCCCTACACTACATAAACACCACTGCACTACCCTAAACCCTAAATCTACCCCCAGCATGACCCCCTACACTACACAAACACCATTGCACTACCCTAAACCCTAAAACACTACCCCCTGCACGACCCCCTACACTACAAAAAGACCACTGCACTACCCTAAACCCTAAAACACTACCCCAGCACGACCCCCTACACAACACAAACAACACTGTACTACCCTAAACCCTAAATCTACCCCCAGCACGACACCCTTCCTTACCCAAACACCACTGCACTACCCTATACCCTAAAAATAACCCCGAGCACGAAGCCCTACACTACCGAAACACAACTGCACTACCATAAACCCTAAAACACTACCCCATACACTAAACAAACACCACTGCACTATCCTAAACCCTAAAACACTACCCCTAGCATGACCACCTGCACTACACAAACACCACTGCACTACCCTAAACCCTAATTCTACCCCCAGCACGAACCCCTACACTACACAAACACCACTGCACTACCCTAAACCCTAAAAAACTACCCCCGCTCGGCCCCCTACACTACCCAAACACCTTTGCACTACCCTAAACCTTAAATCTACCCAAGCACGACCCCCTACACTACCCAAACACCACTGCATTACCCTAAAACACTACCCCAGCACGACCCCCTACACTACACAAACACCACTGCACTACCCTAAACTCTCAACCTACCACCAGCACAACGCCCTACACTACATAAACACCACTGCACTACCCTAAACCCTAAATCTACCCCCAGCATGACCCCCTACACTACACAAACACCATTGCACTACCCTAAACCCTAAAACACTACCCCCTGTACGACCCCCTACACTACAAAAAGACCACTGCACTACCCTAAACCCTAAAACACTACCCCAGCACGACCCCCTACACGACACAAACAACACTGTACTACCCTAAACCCTAAATCTACCCCAGCACGACACCCTACCTTACCCAAACACCACTGCACTACCCTAAACCCTAAAAATAACCCCGAGCACGAAGCCCTACACTACCGAAACACAACTGCACTACCAAAAACCCTAAAACACTACCCCATACACTAAACAAACACCACTGCACTACCCTAAATCCTAAAACACGACCCCTAGCATGACCACCTGCACTACACAAACACCACTGCACTACTCTAAACCCTAATTCTACCCCCAGCACGAACCCCTACACTACACAAACACCACTGCACTACCCTAAACCCTAAAACACTACCCCCGCTCGGCCCCCTACACTACCCAAACACCATTGCACTACCCTAAACCTTAAATCTACCCCAGCACGACCCCCTATACTACACAAACACCACAGCATTACCCTAAACTCTAAATCTACCCCCAGCACGGTGACCTACACTACATAAACACCACTGCACTACCCTAAACCCTAAATCTACCCCAGCACAACCCCCTACACTACACAAACACCATTGCACTACCCTAAACCCTAAAACACTACCCCCTGCACGACCCCCTGCACTACAAAAACACCACTGCACTACCCTAAACCCTAAACCACTAGCCCCATCAAGACCCCCTACACTACACAAACAACAGTGTACTACCCTTAACCCTAAAACACTACCCCCAGCTCAAACCTGCAAACACTACACAAACACCACTGCACTACCCTAAACTCTAAATCTACC
Organism: Lissotriton vulgaris; assembly: GCF_964263255.1. Lineage (NCBI taxonomy): Eukaryota > Metazoa > Chordata > Amphibia > Caudata > Salamandridae > Lissotriton > Lissotriton vulgaris. The sequence goes on from NC_141685.1 coordinate 1,480,543,964, forward strand.
CCCAGCACGACCCCCTACCTTACCCGAACACCACTGCACTACCCTAAACCCTAAATCAACACCCAGCACAAAGCCCTACACTACCCAAACACAACTGCACTACCATAAACCCTAAAACACTACCCCCAGCACGACCCCCTACACTACACAAACACCACTGCACTACCCTAAACCCTAAATCTACCCCCAGCACGACCCCTACACTACCCATTAACCATCGCACTACCCTAAACCCTAAAACACTACCCCAGCACGACCCCCTACACTACCCAAACACCACTGCACTACCCTAAACTTTAAATCTACCCCCAGCACGACCCCCTACACTACATAAAAAACACTGCACTACCCTAAACACTAAATCTACCCCCAACACGACCCCCTACAGTACACAAACACCATTGCACTACCCTAAACCCTAAAACACAACCCCTAGCACGACCCCTACATTACACAAACACCACTGTATTACCCTAAAACACTACCCCAGCACGACCCCCTACGCTACACAAACACCACTGCACTACCCTAAACTCTCAACCTACCACCAGCACAACACCCTACACTACATAAACACCACTGCACTACCCTAAACCCTAAATCTACCCCCAGCACGACCCCCTACACTACACAAACACCATTGCACTACCCTAAACCCTAAAACACTACCCCCTGCACGACCCCCTACACTACAAAAAGACCACTGCACTACCCTAAACTCTAAAACACTACCCCAGCACGACCCCCTACACGACACAAACAACACTGTACTACCCTAAACCCTAAATCTACCCCCAGCACGACACCCTACCTTACCCAAACACCACTGCACTACCCTAAACCCTAAAAATAACCCCCAGCACGAAGCCCTACACTACCGAAACACAACTGCACTACCATAAACCCTAAAACACTACCCCATACACTAAACAAACACCACTGCACTACCCTAAACCCTAAAACACTACCCCTAGCATGACCACCTGCACTACACAAGCACCACTGCACTACCCTAAACCCTAATTCTACCCCCAGCACGAACCCCTACACTACACAAACACCACTGCACTACCCTAAACCCTAAAACACTACCCCCGCTCGGCCCCCTACACTACCCAAACACCATTGCACTACCCTAAACCTTAAATCTACCCCAGCACGACCCCCTATACTACACAAACACCACATCATTACCCTAAACTCTAAATCTACCCCCAGCACGATGACTTACACTACATAAACACCACTGCACTACCCTAAACCCTAAATCTACCCCAGCACAACCCCCTACACTACACAAACACCATTGCACTACTCTAAACCCTAAAACACTACCCCCTGCACGACCCCCTGCACTACAAAAACACCACTGCACTACCCTAAACCCTAAAACACTACCCCCATCAAGACCCCCTACACTACACAAACAACACTGTACTACCCTTAACCCTAAAACACTACCCCCAGCACAAACCTACAAACACTACACAAACACCACAGCACTACCCTAAACTCTAAATCTACCCCCAGCACGACCCCCTACCTTACCCGAACACCACTGCACTACCCTAAACCCTAAATCAACACCCAGCACGAAGCCCTACACTACCCAAACACAACTGCACTACCATAAACCCTAAAAAACTACCCCCAGCACGACCCCCTACACTACACAAACACCACTGCACTACCCTAAACCCTAAATCTACCCCCAGCACGACCCCCTACACTACATAAACACCACTGCACTACCCTAAACCTTAAATCTACCCCAGCACGACCCCTTACACTACCCAAACACCACTGTACTACCCTAAAAGACTACTTCAGCACGACCCCCTACACTACACAAACACCACTGCACTACCCTAAACTTTAAATCTACCCCCAGCACGACCCCCTACACTACATAAAAAACACTGCACTACCCTGAACACTAAATCTACCCCCAACACGACCCCCTACAGTACACAAAACACCATTGCACTACCCTAAACCCTAAAACACAACCCCTAGCACGACCCCTACATTACACAAACACCACTGCACTTTCCAAAACCCTGAAACACTATAAGAGAGCTGTTCTTTCAGCCAAAACCAAATACTTTTCTGAGAGGATCATAATGTCAGCCAACAAGCCCAAAGTGATCTTCTCTATAGTTCATAATCTGGTCGCCGCTGATAGAGCCAACCCCAACCTCGTTCCTTCCCCAAGCTTTTTGTTCTTCTCTTAACGACTTCTTTATAGAGAAGATCGCCAAGATCAAACGCGATATTCCACGGGTGTCCTCTCCCCCCTCCCCTTCTCTTTTTCCCCCTCCCTCTTCCTCTCTTGATTATTTTCCTCCTATCTCTGAGGACTCTTTCTTTACATTATTGAGGAAAGTTAAGTCCGGCTCCCCGGCTGATTGTGGGCCGGCTCGTATCCTCAGAGAACTTTTCCTTGGTTGTCCCGATCTCCCCCTTTCCCTTCTTAATGCCTCCATTTCTCAAGGTACTGTCCCACTGTCTTTTGAATCGGCTATAGTCATTCCCATTCAAAAAAAACCTGATTCAGATCATTCTCTTCCATCCAACTTTAGGCCCATCTCTCTCCTCCCCTACTTAGGGAAGATCTTGGAGAGCCACATTACCTCCTGCCTCTCTGCTTATATTGAGGACAATCATCTTTTGGCCTCCCACCAAGCGGATTCCGCCCGGTCCACTCAACCGAATCGGTGGTCCTGGCCGCCCAAAACGAGCTCAAGAGTAAGGTTGACTCCAACCAGCCTCAAGCTTTGGTGCTCCATGACTTGTCCGCTGCGTTTGACACGGTCGACCATTCCATTCTTCTCGACCGTGTCAGGGCAGCGGGCATTCAGGGCACCGCTCTCTCTTGGCTCGCCTCCTTTTTTAAAGGGCGGTCGCAGGCGGTCCATCTCTCGGGTTTTTCTGCCCCTACCCGCCTGGTACCCTGTGGGGTCCCTCAAGGTTCTTCTCTGTCACCTCTTATTTTCAACCTTTTTATCCATCCCCTTATTGTTTCTCTTCACGATATGGGGGTCTCTGTATATAACTATGCAGATGACCTCCAGCTCGTATTTGATCTCTCCTCCTCCTCTGACTTCCTTCTGAAATTTCACTCTACTCTTGTTTTCATTTCCGACTGGATGAACTATAACCACCTCAAGCTTAATCCGGATAAGACGGAGTTGGTCCTGACTGGTGGTTCCACCAGCCCTTGGTCTGCTGCCTTTTGGCCTTCCATCTTTGCCCCCCCCCCCCCCGGTACCGGCGGTGTCCGTTAGGACCCTGGGCATTAAAGTCAGTCAGGACCTCTCCATGCATTCCCAGATAAGCTCAGTAGTTTCATCCTGTTTCATATCCCTTCGCATTATTCGTAAAATCTCCCATTTTTTTCTCCTGATGCCCTTAAACTTATTGTTTTGGCTATGATTCTGTCCCGTCTCGATTACGGGAATAGCCTGTACGTGGGCATTCCGGCCTACGAACTTCGCCGACTACAGGCTATCCAGAACCAAGCGGCTCGTCTTATCCATCACCTCCCCAAGTCCCATCATATCACTCCCCTACTTAGGTCTCTTCACTGGCTCCCCATTCACCAGACATCCCTTTTCAAGATGGGCTGTTTGGTCTTCATGGCCCGCGCCCACACTGCCCCGGTTTTCTTAAACTCCCTGATTAGTCTCTACGTCCCTAGCCGCTCCCTTCGTTCCTCCAGCCAGGGTCTTCTTAATGTCCCTCGGTTCCGCAAGACCCGTGTCGGTGGGACTAGGTTTTCTGTTGTTGCCCCCCACTTCTGGAACAGTCTTCCCTTGTCCCTCAGGTCTATTACAGTTTACACTCAGTTTTGTAAAGCGCTTAAGACCTTCTGTTCTCCCAAGCATATTCCTGCTAACCTCCCCTAGGCTTCATCTGTTGTACTTTGTCAATACCCCAGCGCCAGGAAGCCGCTTGGTCGCAGTGCACTTTACTAAGAACCTTCAACTTCAACTTCAACTTCTACCCCTAGCACAACCCCCTACACTACCCAAACACCACTGCACTACCCTAAACTCTAAAACACTACCCCCAGCACAACCCTATACACTACACAAACACCACAGCACTACCCTAAACCCTAAATATACCCCCAGCACGACCACCTACACTACCCATTCACCACTGCGCTACCCTAAACCCTAAAACACTACCCAAACACCACTGCACTACCTTAATCCATAAAACACTACCCCCGGCACAACCCCCTGCACTACCCAAACACCACTGCGCTACCCTAAACCCTAAAACACTACCCCGGCACGACCCTCTACGCTACCCAAACACCACTGCGCAAACCTAAACCCTAAGACACTACCCCCAGCACAACCCCCTACATACCCAAAGACCACTGTCCTGTGGTGCGTTTTAAGTTGAGGAATTAATTCCTCTTCAATGTTGAGGATCCCTGGGGGCCAACTAGCCCACCAGGTACCTCCAGTATGTTCCAGGGAGATGCGTTGCAGAGAGGTGTTCTGAGGCCACGCCCCTTTTTACACCTCTCTGCAATGCAGCTCTGTGGCTCTTACTGGATGTAGCTGGTGGGCTAGTTGCACCCCAGGGACCCTCAGTATTCAAGGGGAGTTAATCCCCCAACTTAAAACGTGCCACGGGGCGCGTTTGCACAGTGGTGAAGGGAGGGGGCGGGGCCTGAGTTCACATGTGTGCAAACACACCCTGTGGCGCGGTTTAAGTTGAGGAATTAATTCCTTGTCAATCCTGAGGGTCCCTGGGGGCCAACTAGCCCACCAGGTACCTCCAGTAAGCACCACGGAGCTGCGTTGCAGAGTGTTGTAAAAAGGGGCATGGCCTCTGAACACCTCTCTGCAACGCAGCCTCCTGGCGCATACTGGAGGTACCTAATGGGAATTAATCCTCTAACTTAAAACGCACCACAGGGCGTGTTTGCAGACGTATCACCTCAGGCCACGCCCCCTTCCTTCATCACTGTGCAAACGCACCCTGTGGCGCGTTTTAAGTTGGGGAAATAATTCTCTTTCAATACCGAGGGTCCCTGAGGGCCAAATAGCCCATCAAGTATCTCCAGTATGCGCCAGGGAGCTGTGTTGCAGACAGGTGTTCAGAGGCCACACCCCTTTTCACACCTCTCTGCAACGCAGCTCTGTGGCGCTTACTGGAGGTACCTAGTGAGCTAGTTTGACCCTAGGGACCCTTAGGATTGAAGCGGACTTAATCTCTCAACTTAGAACGGTGACAGGGTGTGTTTACACAATGGTGAAGGGAGGGGACGGGGCCTGACGTGATGTGTGCAAACACGCCCTGTGGCGCTTTTTAAGTTGGGAAAAAATTCCACTTCAAACTTGAGGGACCGTGGGGGCTAAGTAGCCCACCAGGTTCTTCCAGGAAGCGCTACTGCGCTGCGTTGCAGAGAGGTGGTGCAGGCCGTGCCCCTTTTTAGGTCTCGTAGCGATACAGTGCGTAAGCACTGTACTCGCCGAGATCTATTGTTACGGACACTGCTTCCCAGGAGACAGTACCGGCGGCGCGCTTCTCTCAAAATGCGATCGGCGCAGGCCACGCGCTCGCCGTGTCTGTCTCCTGGGAAGCGCATACATACACAGGCACACACACCCCCCCCCCTGCACGCATGCGCACACACATACACAAGCACACACACACGCACGGAGAGACATCCCCCCCCCTCCCCTCCCCTCCCCCTCCCACACACAGACACACGCACAGATACAGGCACCAACCCCTCCCTCCCTTCCCGCTCCCCGTCACTCCGGACTTGTGCAGCCCCATGCCTCCCCCCGAGCCCAGCTTCAGGACCTGGCCGATTGTCCCTACTGCCGTCCTGGCCCCCACACTCACCCCTGTGCCCTCGGCGGACCCTAGGCTGCTTCGCCCGGACACGGGTGAAAGGAACGAGTCAAGCTCCGACTCAGACTCACCACGCCTGCGCACACTGACGGCTCCCGCAGGATGGCATGAGCTAAAGAAGGGACTGCGGAAGTATAACAGGGCATGTACGTCAGGCAGGGGACGTTCACTACGGGCAGAATTGCCAGATTCCACAGAAAAACCTCCAAATTTACAGTTCGTAATCTGGGCATGCTGATGGACTGAACGGAAGTAGCAACACTACCCGATCACAGCATCGTTCAGCTTCTCTCAATGGTTCTACATTCTAATTGGAATATTCACTGTTGGTGCTTTTTGAAAATCCAGCTGAACAGTCGCCGACAAGTTTTTACTAGCAGAGTAAGGGCGAAGTTGAAACGCTGCATTGGTAATCTGTTTTTGAAGCGAACCTTTTAAGATATTTCTTGGTTATTTGTGTGTCGGTGTTTAATGGAAACAGACTTTCTCATAGAGAAGGTATTATTTACTTCCTAAGGGCACGTCTTTTTCCTCTCCTTTTAATTCCTGCTGGAAGCGGATTGTGTCCCAGTGGCACAGTCGCGCCATCGAGAAAACAAAGCCATCTACAACATGTAGAAAGGTGGGAGTGTGCTTTGGCTCTACCATAACTTAATATTTCTGTCTCATGAAGCATACTACTCGGTCTCCAGAAGAAAGTCCGAGCCGCTCCAGCATTGTTTATATTTTGATTTCCCTCTACGATGATGCAGGATTGTTCAGAGTTCTTTGTGCTTTAACATCTTTAAAATGTAAACCGTGTTGGCTGCGCTCTGGCTGCTCGGGCTCTCGCCCCTTTAAATTGCATTTTGCCAGCGTAGCCCACGTGAAATCAGATAACAAAAGCGGAACTTGTATTTTAATGTAGCTAATAGAAGTCACAAAAAATGGGCTGCAGGCCTGCCACCTTTTTTTTCTCCAAGAACAGTCTGTGCCTCGCGCACATGTGGACTCTACCCCATCAGCAGCAGGGAATTTGGTGTGTTAGACATATTTTCCACAACACATTTGGTAAAGTATGACCTTTCCTTACTGAGTGGAGCCGGATTCTGTCCATGAATGTTTACAGCCGAACTCTCCATATTTAAGCTCTTAAAATGTAGTCCCTGTGGATTCTGTTGTGCATGTTGCAGAGGATCAAAGTTCGAGGGTGTGATAGTGTAGTGCTGCAGGTCATGAAATAGGTGTTCACTATGGCAAGCATTTATCTCTCTTGGGTACCAGCCTCGAGACCTCAATAGTATTTTAAAGTCTATCTAGAGTTACTGACAGTAAATGAATGTATATTATTTAAGATGAAACATGGTCTATTTGGATAGTGTCACATTCATTGCATATATACCATCTTTTAATGCGTTCAGGCTCTCGACCAGTTTTCTACTGAGCTTGTATTTTATTCATTTCCTTAACATTCAGTTGTTGCCATGTGCACTGATGTTTCCATTCCTCTGCCGGGCTTCTTTATTCGTCTTCGCAATTTTAATTTAGACATCTGCTTTTTATTTTGGGAACTATGAGCAATTGTAGAGTTTAGTGACTTACAAAATAACTTTTATGCTCTGACCTGTCGCAGTCCTGATGTCTAGAACAACCAGATTCCTAGAGCTGGCAATAAATATCACCCATCGCTAAGCATTTTACTGTGCTTTCATCCTAACATTTATGCTGCTGTAGCATAAATCTTTGTGAATAGAAATCAATAGGAACTGCCTACCTATTACTGAGGTGAAATGTTTTCTTTGTCTGTTGATCAAACTGAGGCCGTAATGTATATTTATAAAGGTTAACTGTCTTATGCATCAGTTTGTGTTGCACTAACTCACTAAAGTCTTGTAATGCCAATTAAGGTGTTGGTTTTAGGGGGATTCTGTGAGTGCTCTATCTCCATGGTGCTACCTTTGGTGTTGCTGGGTTTGGACTTGAGCCATGTCACTATGTCATGCACTGTTGTAGTATGCTGTTGACATTTGTATAGCACATGGTAGGTGCGTAAACTGCCTCGTAGCTCACTTGGCTTTCGATGTGGTGTAGGCGACAGTAGTTTCTGTTTTTGGGAGTTCCATTGACACCGAGTCTTACTCATCTCGGGATGAAAATGTTCCAGGATTTGTGTACTGTTACATGTCTGATTGTTGGTGTTGTGTAATGTGCTTTTAGTGTCTGAGTGGTATTTAGGGGGCATTATCAAGAGGCTTGTCCTTGTCTTGAACATGTAACATGCCCTTTGCCCGGCGAGCATAGTTAGTCTTGTCCTAGTATTTCTCGCCGTTTGGTAGTTTATGTGTACTTTGTCATGGTACAAGCAGTGTTTGTAGCAATGTTATAGACCACTACAGGCAATAGCTGTGCTGTGTAGAATGGATATTATCTTGAGCGAATACTGGAAGCTGTGGGTAAGTGTGATAGCCAATATTTGTGTTTCTTGTTTTGTGGTTACCTATGCGGGGAATGAGATTTTGATACTTTTTTTCTGATCACTTAGATATCTATCTCATTCATCCAATTTTGGATCGATTATTGACTGTCATTGAGTAAAAGGCAAACTCACATAAGTTAGATCAACCCCATAAACTGACGCAACTCTGAAGAACCACTTACGACTGATAAAGTTTAATATAAAATTAATATCAATTGCATGTACAATCCTCTCAGGATAAGATTCAACAAGTATACAGGAACTAAAAGGAACATAAATTCCCTAAAGAACCTCAGTCTACAAAAGAATACAATTAAAATCAATTCCAGAATCAACCAATTAAAAAGCATAGATACAAAGTGGTTCTGTTGCGTCATCTACAAGAAGACAAAAACAAATAATCTGTCCCTACTCTATGCTAAGTGACATCCCTACTTCGCAAGTTCCTTACCTAAAAAGGTGTCAGCAGTTTGACTTCCAAAGAAGTTCAAACTCTCTTAGCCTCTAATGGTAACTTATGTCGAGAAGCAGTACCCTCTCTGCCTACCCATCCGCTCTCTAAGGGTCCTCGGCCTACTGCTCTCTTGCGCTCTGTTCTCTCTCTGCGCTCTGAGCTCTTCGCTAACTTCTCCCTTGGGTGCTGTCCCTAAATACAAAATCACAGTATGGGTGGAACGCCCCTTGACGCCCACCACGTATACATTCACACATGATCTCATTTCTGGATCTTTCCATAGCTTCATCTCTTCGCGTCGTCCGTTAAGTTGACCTTGCTTCTTAGGCACCATCTTCGTCTTCTTGCTGGTGACTCCATTGACATTCCAGTTGACACTTTCAGAGCAAAGTCTATCACTTCTAAAGAGTCTCATTCTTTACTGTTGTATTCGTAACCTCATTTGGTCCTGTGAACGGTCATTTCTAAACAAAACCCAAATTCCAAACGTATCTTATCTCACTTAGGCCATAAACTTCGTCCAGCATTGTCACTTTAAATCTAGCAAGACCTTTGACTCTTGTCTCGCACGTTCAGATCAAAGCTATCCCTTGTTCCTGTGAGACCACTAAATTATATGTAGCGGACTACACTCCTGCGAACGCTTGGTCCGTTAGGTTAAAATCACATATGACCACACTATTCCAACATTCCTACAAACTCCTTCACACAGTATGACTTTTAACACTCTTATATATATAACGTATTAGCAAACTATTGATTATACCTGAATTCATGTTACATAAAATACAACGTTATACTCTCGTTTCGGCACAGTGCTATAAAGTCTGCACATTTCTTCACTTTATATTTCACCGCTTTCCCCGTCTAATGATTACATACATATATTCAGTTTTGCACGTTTTAACGTTCGTAAGCATTTCTATACATTTCTATATTAGACCACTTATATATACGGTCTTTCTAATACATATTCTAAAGTGAATACAAATACATTTCCTATTACTTAGGTTACATCGGCTAACTTTACGCTACAAGTGTTCCTTCATGTTACAACTTCTACGTTTATGCGATATGCTTGTGAATATGGTACAGATATACTTTTTATTCAAATTGCGCTCTCTCAGTTCCCCCCTTTGATGACCTCTAGGGGTCATCACTAAATGCAATTTGAATGACACTTTACACAGAACTAGTTACAAGGTTCCCTCTTTTTATCGTTTCGAGAGCTCTTAAACTTTTGTACTGTTGATCTTGTAAAGCAGCTAATCTCCTTTCTTGCTCTCTCATGGACCTTTGTAACCGGTTTGTCCTATACCATTTGTACAGTTTCACTAAACCCAATAATGTAATTATGCAAATCAATATTATCAATACAGGTTTCAATATGTACCATACAACGCTTTTACCAAGGTTGGCAAACCAACTTCCAACCTTTCCTACTCCATGACCTACTTTCTCCCAAACATTTACTTTTGTTAAATCTTCGATTTCTTGATGTATCTCTGTAATGTTCCGTATGACTTTCTCAAGTGGTTTTGAATTATCTGGAATGTAAGTACAACATTCCTGGACCTTCAAAGCCTTGCAAACTCCGCCCTCTTTTGCTAGCAGTACATCTAAAGCAAGACGGTTCTGAAGAACCATTGCCCTAATCGACTGCATCTCTCCTTCTACTAGCATTAATGACCTTGCAGTACTAGCAGATAATCTATATACAACTGTAGCTAGTCTCCTGATCTTAACATCGTTAAGTATCAAACCTAACATAGGAAACATTGCTCCAAATATGTCTCCAACTACTTCAGCATCTCCTATTTCCCTTTTCGTTCTTGTCGAAGCCTTTCCTTCTATGATCGCTAAATCCTTTGCATGATATATTTTGGGGAAGACAATTGCCAAGTAACACGAACCATACCAATTGTCAGGCAGTTTTACATAGGCATTTCTTCCACATACAAAATATACATTAGGAATCGCTTGCATCCCTTTCATGAAATCTTTCGTATAATACTCTAACCGAAAAGCATGTTCGCAATTAACTTCACCTACAAATACACTCTCATAATATGTCTTGCTTCGAGTTAAACATAACTTTCCTTTCTGCGTTCTATCCAAAGCTATTGGACCATTGCTACCCTTCCTTTTGTGTGCTTTTTCTTCTTCGGTCCAGTCTGTTTTCCACTGTCCTGACATTTTTAGAATCTTCTGTCTCCTGTATCGGTCATCTACCTGTCCAATAAACTTCTTCTCAACCTCTGACACTTTGCAAGTCAGATTATTTCTGCGTGCATATGAAGTATCTAATGTATCCCAAGGAAGAAAGAACTTTGTTAATCTGTCTTCCTTTTTATAATAGTCCCACTTATTCATTTGTTTATAATTCGGGACTTCAGGCAGTACCGAATCATAATTTGAAAAGTAGTACTCAAACCCTTCTCTACCATAAAATATACTAAGCAATAAACTGCATGTTATCCCATATGTCAGTGGGAGATGATGATATCTGATGCCTTCTTCTACGGAAGCCGGCAATTGCATGCATACATAACAATTTTTGGCCTCCATGGCATCAATATACTCATACAATAGCTTGGCGTATGCGTTTGATCTAAAATTTCCCTGCGACTCGTCTACGTGTAACCTACGAGCTTCATCTGCCAGTAACGCCTTTTCACGAATGACATTGCTCTCCTCCTTCTTCCCAACAAGAGCAGGTTTCAAAGTCGTTACAGGCTTCACATCTGTGGCTTCTTTTTCACTTGTATGTCCTACCATGTACGATGTGGTAACTACTGTAATAATAATAAAAACTACTACTGCTATTAGTGTACCTATTATACATTTAGCTTTTCGGTTTGGGTTGCCATTCTCCATGTTATCAAACAATGTAGCTCTTTCTTTTTCGAGGAAAAGTTTTCTTCTTCAAATCTTTTACATTGCTTTATTTGATTTCTCAGTTTGTAAAGCGCTCTTAATCAATAAAAAGTCTCTTTTTCACAACAATGTCTTTTTATCTTCAGCAATGGACAACCCTAACCCTTCTCCGTCCTCTAAATGTAATCCCTAATTTGATCTTCTTTCCACTCGGCGCTAGGTTATCTTCTTCTTTATAGCTTAAAGTCTTTATGCATCTACAATGATTCTCGTACCTGCAGCTCTAATAACATGTTCCAACAGTTCTAAACGAATGACTTTTTCTTCTTGTTCTGGTATTTGATGACCAAAAGTCGGAAACTCTAATCGATTTAGTACTAGATCTTTGATCCGACTCAGGTAAGGGGGTATGGGAAGTGTGAAAGTCAGTAACCCCTCAGTCTCGATTCCAGGCGTCAACATCCATATCTCCACTGCCACAAATGGATCGAGATTGATCACTTGCACTTCTCTCACTCTCCCAGATCCCTGTCCCCAAGACATCTGCTAGATAAGTCCATTCTGGGGTGGCGTACCTTCTGCAGGGCACACGTACCCTTCTTGATCTTCTCGGACTCTCAGAGCCTGAATCCGTAGTTTCTTCTTCTTGATCCAACTCTTCAGAGATCGGGACAAGGGTTCTCTCTTGATTTGCTTTTAAGCTTGGCCTTCTCCTTCCCTCCGGCCAACTAGCTTCGTCACTCCTTGTCCTCCTGCTCCTTGTTCTTGGACTCGTCTCTTGATCACTTACAGCTTGTTCGGTATCTGATTCGAACTCCCAGGTACTCTCTTCTTCTGAGACGACCTCGGTCTCACTGGTGTCCTGACCGTCGTCGGCTTGCTCCGACACAGGCTCAGCCTCTTCAATCACCTCTACAGCTTGGCTCTCCCCCTCTGTGGCTTCTCCGCTTTCCGCTGGATTCTCATCCGAGAGAGGAGCTGTTTCTTCCAGAGGTGCTGGAACTCTTCGGGTGTGTGAGGCGTGTATCCAGTTGGGCAAGCCTCCACACTTTACTGCAGTGTTCGTAACTAGTATGACTTGGAATGGTCCACGCCAACGCACATCTAGACAGTTCTTCCTGACATGCTTCTTCACCAGGACCCAGTCCCCAGGACACAGGTCATGGCACAAGTCTTGTGCTGATGGAACCTCTGCAGCCTGGACCTGGAGGGACACAGAATGAATGGCATCAGATAGTCCCTTGCAGTAGTCCAAGATCAAATCGTCTGTGATGTTCAACAATGCTGCAGTCGGAACCGATGGCAATCTCATAGCTCTTCCCATTAGCACTTCGTGTGGAGAAAGACCTGTCCTTTTATCTGGTGTGCTACCTATGCTCATAAGGACCAATGGAAGTGCATCAGGCCAACTCAGAGATGTCGATGAACAAACTTTGGCGAGTCTGGATTTTATTGTGCTGTTGATTTGCTCTACAATCCCCGAAGCTTCTGGTCGATAACTACAGTGGAGCTTCTGGTCGATGCTTAAGGCGGAACACAGCATCTTCACTATTTCGCTGTTGAAATGAGTTCCTCTGTCCGATTCCAAAGAGGATGGCACCCCAAACCTCGGTATCAACTCTCTAAGCAACAATTTTGCTACTGTAAGTGTATCGCACCTACGTGTAGGGTAAGCTTCAACCCATCTGGAAAATATACAGACAATCACTAAGACGTATCTGAGTCGATTGCACTTAGGCATTTCAATAAAATCCAACTGCATTCTATTGAAAGGCCCCCCAGACCTCCCTATATGACTCAATGTGACTGGTGTTCTTTTTCCTACGTTTAGTTGCTGACAAATAGTACAACGCTGACATACTGCTTCTGCCGCTACTCTAAACTTCGGATTGTACCACGTTTGTCTGAATACTCTCACCATAGCATCTCTACCTATGTGTGCTGGTCCATGCAATCTCCTTGCCATTGGACTAACAAGTTCGTTTGGTAAAACTGCTCTCCCATCTGCAGAAATCCAAACATTCATCTCACTTTTGGTACAACCAGCTGTTTCCCATGCTTTTTTTTCAAAATCTGGTGCATTTTCCTGGACACACTTCAATTCTTCCCACGTGTCTACAGTGTCTAACAACATAGTCAACTCAGTTCTTTCCTGTATTCCCCCCACTTCTACATTGGTGTGAGAATAACCTTGTTCTGCACAATAACGTGCAACTTCGTCTGCATATCTGTTGCCTTGCGACACAAAGTCTATATTCTTTGTGTGCGCGGCGCATTTGACAACCGCTATGGCTGTCGGACCTTGCAATGCCTCTAACAATAATCTCACGAATTCTCCATTCCTAATTGGAGAACCCGAGGAGGTCATGTAACCTCTTTGAGACCATAACTGCCCGTAATCGTGAACTACCCCGAAACCATACTGGCTATCGGTGTATATGGTGACTCGAATTTTGTTGCCTGCCAAACAAGCACGGGTCAAAGCAATGATTTCAGCTACCTGAGTGGAATGTACTCCTTCCAGGCAGGCGGCTTCCACCACTCCGGTGATAGTACAAACTGCATATGCTGCTCTCAGCTGACCGATATCGTCTCTTACGCATGAACCATCAACAAAGAATATTTCATCAGGGTCAGTCAATGGCTCATCTACGATATCTGGTCTTGGTTTGGTGCATAGTTTCAGTCACATCAAGGCAGTCATGATCTGTACAGATTTCATCATCAATATCATTTGGAAGTGGCATCAAAGTAGCAGGATTCAAGACAGAGCATCTCTTTAGGGTCACATTCTCAGCAGCCAATATGACTTGCTCATAGCGTGTGAGCCTACTATTCGTCAAATGCTGAGTCTTGGTCCTGGTCATTAACAATTCCACAGAATGCGGTACGTACACCACTAACTGATGTCCCATAACCACATTTTCGCACCTTTCAATGCTGACACCCGTTGCAGCAACGGATTTGAGACATCCGGGCAACGCTGCGGCTACTGGATCTAAGGTAGCCGAAAAATACGCAACTGGTCTACGCGCATTTCCGTGAATCTGGGCCAAAACTGCTAAAGCACAACCTTCCCTTTCGCAGCAGTAAAGCAAGAATGTTTTTTCGTAATCAGGCATTCCCAAAGCCGGGGCACGACACAAGTCCTCCCTCAGCTGCAAAAATGCCATCAAACAATCTTTGTCCCATGGTACCGGATCACTCACCCCCTTGTGCGTCAGTTTTTGTAAAGGTTTTGCCTTCAGTGAAAAGTTGGCTATCCACTGCCGACAATAACCGACCATGCCTAGAAACATCCTGACTTCTCTTTGTGTTTTAGGCGCGTTCATTTTCATGATTGCCTCTATTCTGTCTGGAGACACCTTCCGTTTTCCCTTTTCAATTCTGTGGCCCAAGTATTGCACTTCAGTCAGACAATACTGCAATTTACTTGGAGACACCTTGTGTCCATTCTCGGCCAAGTGATTTAGTAAG
This sequence comes from Lissotriton vulgaris, assembly GCF_964263255.1. Classification (NCBI taxonomy): domain Eukaryota; kingdom Metazoa; phylum Chordata; class Amphibia; order Caudata; family Salamandridae; genus Lissotriton; species Lissotriton vulgaris. The sequence continues at coordinate 1,480,559,110 of NC_141685.1, forward strand.
GTGATGGTGTCTACTTTGCAAGCTTCCTCAGTTTCTGACGCCACTAGGAGGTCGTCTATGTACTGGACTAGAACCGAGTTCTTGGGCAGTACTAGACTTTCAAGATTTTTCTTCAACAGCTGGTTAAAAATCGATGGGCTTTCTGTATACCCCTGGGGAATACGACACCATGTTAAAACGCGATTTTCCAGCTTAAAAGCGAACAGATACTGGCTGTCCTCATCTAAAGGGATCGAAAAGAAAGCCTGACACAAGTCTATCACTGTGAACCATTCAGCTTGGAACGGTATCTGAAATAATATCACTGATGGATTCGGTACCACTGGACAACATGAAACAACAATATTATTAATCTTTCGAAGATCCTGCACTATTCTGTATTTCCCACTAGGCTTCTGCAAACCCATAATCGGGGAGTTACATGGACTTCCCACGATCTCCTTCAGTATTCCCTGTCTAATCATGAATTCGATCACAGGTTTTATTCCTGCTATTGTCTCCGGTGTCAACTTATATTGTGGTGTTCTTGGATACTCGGCATTGGGTTTTACCATGATCTTTACCGGTTCTACCCCTTTGATCAGTCCTATTTCCTCTCCAGTAAAATCCCACACCTCAGCTGACACTGTCTCCTTCAGATCCTGTGGAAGCTCCTCCACCGTTAGGGTAGGATATAATTCCACGCATTCCTGCGAGTGCACAATCTTAAAATCGGCATCATCATCGTTAGTCTGCACTTCTACTCCTTCAGGTGTGCAATATATTGTGCAATTTAGTTTACACAACAGATCTCTTCCTAGCAGACACACAGGGCTAGAATCACAAATCACAAACTGATGTTCATCACTGTAATTTCCTATCTTCACTGACACTGGTTCTGTCAGTGGATTCGTCATTCTCTTATTTGCGACTCCTACCACCTGAATCGTCTCTCCCGACATTGGCAAACCTGGGACTACCGCTGATCTCAAAGTGGATCGAGTGGCCCCCGTGTCTACCAAAAAGGTCGTAGGACATCCAGCCACCTCAGCTTCTACGTATGGTCCTCTCTGGTCTACCTCCAGGGCTGCTCCTAGAGTACAGTCTTCTTCCCTATTCACTCGTTGTCCCGTAAGAGGATCAACATAGTAGTATTCTTCTCCTCCTACGAACAGTGGCAGTTGTCTATAAGTTTTTCCTCCATTTGCAATGCGAGGCGGTTGAGGGAACGGGGCTCGAGGAGTCTGAGTCCCCCCTTTGATAAACTTTCCCTTCGGGACTGCTGTTCCCTTTACCATGCTGGTTTGAACCTCATCCTCCTCCTGTTCTAATTCCCCCGTCTCGACATTATAGGGACACTCGCGTCTCCAATGTCCTACCTCGTTACACTGATGGCACCTCGTTGTCTTTTTCAGTGTTGCGATATCTACCCTCGGTCTTGGTCTTTCTTCCTCATCTTTGCTTTGATTATTCTGTTTTTTCCCTAGGATTCCTGTTCCCTGTTGCCGCTGTCCACCCTTTCCAGCTGACTGCATCTGCACCAACATCAGCTTTTCCTTAAGTTTCTTTGCCTTTGAATCTATTTCATCGCTACAGTACCTCGCATACCTCAGAATCTCGTCTAAAGGTTTGTTCTGCCAACAAATCAAATGCTGTTGAATCATTAAGCTTATGTCTGGTCTCAATCCTAGGACAAACTTCGACACAAACTGTCCTATGTCTTTGGGATCCATTACATCCAACCCACTGTACTGTTTGAATGCTTTCAGCAATCTCTCATAGAACTCATGAACGGTCTCTTTGGGTTCCTGAGTTGTTCGATCTATCTTAACCCAGTCTATATCCTGCAACGGCACCTTCTCTTTTAACCATGCAATTACCCTCTCGTACTTTTCCATGACTCTCGCTGATGGACCATTCGTCCGGGCATCCCTCGCGGGTTCACAAATGGGCCATTCGACACTAAGTTTGCATGCCGTCCACAAATCTCCGGGCATTACTATGTCAAACAGGGTGTTCAAGTCGACCCACAGCACCTTAGAGATTTTCACGAACCTCTCTACCTGTTTGTACCACTCAACGGGGTTTTCCCTCAACTTTGGAAAAGAATTTGTAAATGCCGCTAAATCCCCCCTACTCCAGGGCACATGCACGTAGCTTCCGTTTGCGATTTCTCGCAAAGGGAAAGCTTCCATTCGCATTAGCTCTCCATCCGGGGACCTCGTAAGTGTACTCCTTCTGACGGATCCCCTCTTGGACCATCTTTCCTCCCATTTATCCAAATTCCTCCACAATCTGATACTCGAGATTAGTTCCTTTATGTGTACTTTCAGCCCAATCGTCCTATGCTCATCCAGATCCTGATCCGTGCAGTTTAACCTATGGTTACTCTGTAACGCTTTAGTTCGTGATAGGTCTATCATATACCTGTCTGCCAACTCAGATAATTTTTCATGAACTGACCTCGCTTTCCGAGTAACATCTTTAGATATAAACAGTATTTCATCCTGATCATACAGCTCTATCCTTTCCATTGGTAATGTGCCGTCTATTATTTCATCCAAGTCTGACTTCAAACTGGTTACATCGAGCCGTTTTGCTTTTATCTCAGCTCTCAGTACCTCACTCCTAGGTGGTTCGTTTACATCCCTCTCACCCCCACTACGAATCCTACGTCTGGGCACAGGTGAGTTATGAGACGTCCTTCTTGCTTCTTTTTGTTCCCACCTCTCTAGATCCCAAGCTTTTCCATCTTCCCTTGGGGTATGGTGGAACGATGTTCTATTCCCCATTATTGCATTCTGTCTTTTTAGCTCGATCTCTCTAGATGCGAGATAAGATCCTCCGTTCTGTTCTACATCACTGCAACTCCCTTGCTGTCTGGTGTCACTCAATAAACGATAAGGTCCTTCACGGTCTTCCATGTTCCCGCGATCCCGTCCGTGATCACTGGATGTATGGCGAGACCTTTCGTGACTCTCCATACCCTCGTGACTCCAATGTCGCACATTTTCGTCCGAGGCATGGTGAGTGCACCTGAAACTATTCCGGTACTCCTGCGTTTTACGTTCCCCCTCACTAAGGATGGGGCGAGGCATCCCCCCACATCCTGTACTCTTGTCTTCGCACATTTGCCTATTGCCACTGATGGTATGGCAAGTATCTCCTTTGCTTCCTTGACTCCCTCTCTCCCACTCCGGGCTGCTTTCGCCAGCTCCGCAGTGAGAGAGGATCCTGTTATCTTGATCTCTCCATTCTGTTTCTGTTTCTATTCTTTTATTCTGAGTCTCTTCAGCAGCATCCCATTCTTTCAAATACTCCCTTAATTCCTTAAAGGTTTTTGGTTTCGGTCCCCTCAAATCCATCTGTCCTCTCTGACCCCCCTGTTCTATCCCGGGGTCTGTTACTGGACCTAATGGGGTACTCCGATTCCTTGGTCCTAGCAACTGCCTTTGGGAATTGATCGTATTATTCCTACTTTCCATCTCTGCCCTTTCCCTGTCCCACCGTGCCTGTTCCTCCTGCTGGGCTCCCTCTGGGTTGTAGATTGACACTATAGGACCTATGGTAACAGGTACTTGTAGAGCATCTGGCAGTTGATACGATCTTGCGCACTCCTTTTCTGGCGCCTTCTGGACCACTAATCTTCCTACTACTCTCTGTACGGGACTAGATTGAGGTACTTCCTCACCTTTCTTAGGTTCCCACTCTGATGTGGGGAGCGATTTATATTCCCCCCACCTAGCCCCGTCCCCTTGCTGTAGTTCGGGACTTTCGGCTTCTCTGTTGTACGGAGGTGGTCTGTCCATTAATAGCCTCTCTATCAGACCATCCTCCGACTCGCTATCTTCATCTTCTTCTAGAGGCTTATTTTCTCCCGTAGCCTCTAGCAGTGGGTACAAATTGTCTGCCTCTATTTTTTGCACCCTCCACTTTTTAGCTTCATCATCCCATTTAGCATCCTGCACTGCTCTTACCGATCGTCTCACTCTTTCTTGGCGTCTATTCGAGCTCTTGTCATGTGCCGCCCTGAACCATGCACTAAGGGCTTCGAACTGTGTTGGCCTCGGTAGAGGTCTTGTTGCTAGCATTACCGCTTTCAGTTGATTCAATACTTCTAACCTAAACGTCCCGTATCTCGGAAACGTCAGTTCCTCATTTCCTTCTGTTAGCTTACTCCACTCGGATATCCATAGTATTGAGTGTAACCCTACATTCACAGCCATATAATAAGCTGGTGTGCCTTCTGGTGGAGCTTCTTCTCCTGCATACAAGTTTCCTCTATCTCTCCTGAAGATCGCCCTTAAACGTTTAAAACACTTCATTTTCAAAATTCTACGATTTTCCTTATTTCTCTTCCTTATTTACTTCCTGATGACAAACAACCAATCCCTGTGCGGCTCTCGCTGACCAGCCTATCCCAGCGCGACTCTACGCTAACCGACCAATCTCAGCGCGGCTCTACGCTGACGTCACTCGTCCCCTTCTGCAGCAGTTCCCTCCTTTCTCAGCTCGTCTCACGATCTTGCATGCGTTTTCATTCATACGCCGAAAAATGACTACTTCCGTCCAAGCGATCACTTTTCTTGACTGTACGTCCACAGTCTAACTGTAATTGTCACCTCAACTGACGAGACGTCTTTCCTCTCACGTTCAGACGCTCGCCTTATCTGATAGGTTACTTACACACAGTAAACGTCCGACCAGCGTCCGTTACTCATACACTCACTCAGACGTTCCCCCTATCGCGGTCCTGCGGGCGATCAATGGTACCTCATGACCCCCTTTAATGGTAGACAATTACTCTGGGTGTTCGATACACCCGAACCACTTAAGCCCTTCTTTGGATTTAAGATTTTATCCGGTTGCACGCGCTCACAACCTTCCCTCAATCACACTACAGGCATTCAACTCCGCTTGACATTACAACACAGGTACAACACAAAACACCGCAATCTGGCAACGCATGACCCTTATACTCACTCTCGACCGACTCTGCTGCTTTTCTCTCTCGCACCGTCAGCACCTTCTTCGGCAGGGATTCTTCTTCTGGTCATCGATGGCTAGGGACCTTGGGGTAATGTAAACCTGACCTAGGTTGCCTTCCTCAAGAAGAAAACCATCTATCTCTGCTACCAACTGCGGGGAATGAGATTTTGATACTTTTTTTCTGATCACTTAGATATCTATCTCATTCATCCAATTTTGGATCGATTATTGACTGTCATTGAGTAAAAGGCAAACTCACATAAGTTAGATCAACCCCATAAACTGACGCAACTCTGAAGAACCACTTACGACTGATAAAGTTTAAAAGTTTAATATAAAATTAATATCAATTGCATGTACAATCCTCTCAGGATAAGATTCAACAAGTATACAGGAACTAAAAGGAACATAAATTCCCTAAAGAACCTCAGTCTACAAAAGAATACAATTAAAATCAATTCCAGAATCAACCAATTAAAAAGCATAGATACAAAGTGGTTCTGTTGCGTCATCTACAAGAAGACAAAAACAAATAATCTGTCCCTACTCTATGCTAAGTGACATCCCTACTTCGCAAGTTCCTTTCCTAAAAAGGTGTCAGCAGTTTGACTTCCAAAGAAGTTCAAACTCTCTTAGCCTCTAATGGTAACTTATGTCGAGAAGCAGTACCCTCTCTGCCTACCCATCCGCTCTCTAAGGGTCCTCGGACTACTGCTCTCTTGCGCTCTGTTCTCTCTCTGCGCTCTGAGCTCTTCGCTAACTTCTCCCTTGGGTGCTGTCCCTAAATACAAAATCACAGTATGGGTGGAACGCCCCTTGACGCCCACCACGTATACATTCACACATGATCTCATTTCTGGATCTTTCCATAGCTTCATCTCTTCGCGTCGTCCGTTAAGTTGACCTTGCTTCTTAGGCACCATCTTCGTCTTCTTGCTGGTGACTCCATTGACATTCCAGTTGACACTTTCAGAGCAAAGTCTATCACTTCTAAAGAGTCTCATTCTTTACTGAATGAATGAATGAAATGATCTTTATTAGGATTCAAGAAATCCATAAAAGTACATACAGGACGAATCATTTAAAAATACATAAAAACTTATACAAAAGTTAAAAATTACAAGTTAAAATACATCCCAATTAGGCATAAGCAGCATATATGGCATAAGGTACATATTACATGATATAGTATCATGAACGATTTAGGAAAGCATACGTAAATTTCTATTTAAGTAATACTAATAGCAATGTTTCCATACAGATTATTAAACCTCTATACAATTTATATTTAGAGATTAAAGTACGTTATGCAACCGGAGACCATTATGCATATTCCATACTTGCCCTTGATTTTATACAGGCTTTTATAAAGCAACTTATAGAAAATATAACATCATCGGTTGGTAACATTTGCAAGAATTTAAATGCCAATTTAAAGTCTCTCAGATTGTACTTTCTGAAAATTGGCAGTAGGTAGTGATGGATGTACAATTTATAGTAACCACAGAAGATGAAATAATGCAGTAAACTTTGTCTCCCACCGGCAGAACACGGGCATTCAAGCTCTTCTAGATTCTTATTATAGCCTAGTGGAAAGCTCAGTAAATTTACAATACTGCCATCACGGAACCTAAATAGGAGGCTCCGGTTCCATCTTCCTATCGGTAATAACAAATATCTACAGGGTTTGTGAGATTCATTTAAAACAGCATTACTAGTCATAGTTAGTGGAAGATATTTAATAATAGCTGGTTTCATTATTTCAATTCTCATGCGTTCCTCTTTGTATAACTCATACAATGCCCGTTTTACATTGTTCTTATGGGCGGGCAAAATGGTGTTTGGGGAGCTAAACAGGGAACCATGTCCAACACTAATTAGGCTATTCTTGACCGCATTTAGCCAAGGAATGAGGTTGGATCGTTCATGAGATAAACAGTCTAAGATTATGCTACGGGTCAAGGAAGCCGCTGGATTTGTCCATATTTTTAACCAGAAAAGCGTAGGCCTTGACTTTATGAAATCAGCAATATATGGCAATTTAAGTTCTTGGTGGCAAACAAAGATGGGCGTACAAGAAATACCACCCAGTACCTTCCTGCAAAATCTGTTTTCCTCTAGCTGCAGAGGCAGGCTATTACAGTAACCCCACACTTCGGATCCATATGTCCCAGTTGGGAGACATTGGGTACGATAAATATTTAACAAGGGGGTAATCACATCTGCCGTTCTTGGTTGGCGAAGGGATAAAATTAAGTTGATTGATTTGCCAATCTTATTTCTTGCGTGGGCGGTGTGATGTTGCCACGAGCCAGTGTTGGAGAATAATAGCCCTAAATAGGGGAAAGTGCTTGTGCATTTTAATTCATTTTCGCCACTTTTAATTGAAAGAATATTGTATCTTTTTAAACCACAATTCATGATAAATGACTTTTTAAAATTGGTATTTAAACCTAAATCAGACATAAAAACAACAAACCCTGTGATTAATGATCGCAACGCATTTGGGGTACGCCCCATCAATACGGCATCATCCGCATAGAGTAAAGTGGTGATGGGGGACCCATTAATAATTGGGACATCCTTAGTATTCTTGCTCAGGGCAGGGCTCAGCCCATTGATATATAAAATAAAAAGTAGAGGGGCGAGTACACAGCCCTGCCGGACTCCTCTTTGAATGGAAATGTCACCAGATAGTTCACCTTCATTATTTATTCGTACTTTTGCCTTAAGATCCCTGTGTAAATATGAAAGAAAATATACTAAAGAATCATCTAAACCATATTCCAACAATTGTGACCATAACCTGGAGCGGTTAACAAAATCAAAAGCGGAACTCAGATCCATAAAACCTAAATAAAGTGGGGACTTTTTGACAATGATATATTTGGCCATGATTAGATTCAAGTTGAGACACTGCTCAACCGTACCCACATGGCTTCTAAACCCCAATTGGCTGCAGTGTAACACATTATTGTCCTCAGCCCAATCCCTTATTCTTTTAAACAGTACCCTACCAAGGACTTTTAATGTACTGTTGTATTCGTAACCTCATTTGGTCCTGTGAACGGTCATTTCTAAACAAAACCCAAATTCCAAACGTATCTTATCTCACTTAGGCCATAAACTTCGTCCAGCATTGTCACTTTAAATCTAGCAAGACCTTTGACTCTTGTCTCGCACGTTCAGATCAAAGCTATCCCTTGTTCCTGTGAGACCACTAAATTATATGTAGCGGACTACACTCCTGCGAACGCTTGGTCCGTTAGGTTAAAATCACATATGACCACACTATTCCAACATTCCTACAAACTCCTTCACACAGTATGACTTTTAACACTCTTATATATATAACGTATTAGCAAACTATTGATTATACCTGAATTCATGTTACATAAAATACAACGTTATACTCTAGTTTCGGCACAGTGCTATAAAGTCTGCACATTTCTTCACTTTATATTTCACCGCTTTCTCCGTCTAATGATTACATACATATATTCAGTTTTGCATGTTTTAACGTTCGTAAGCATTTCTATACATTTCTATATTAGACCACTTATATATACGGTCTTTCTAATACATATTCTAAAGTGAATACAAATACATTTCCTATTACTTAGGTTACATCGGCTAACTTTACGCTACAAGTGTTCCTTCATGTTACAACTTCTACGTTTATGCGATATGCTTGTGAATATGGTACAGATATACTTTTTATTCAAATTGCGCTCTCTCACCTACGTAGCTGGAATCAAGCCAGAAGAGTGATTTAGACCTGTGCGTGTTTGCACCAGAAAGTGTACCCACAGCATGTAGGTCCAATTAATTCAGTCTGACAATAGCAGTATCTGATGCAACCTTTTCAAGTTGAGGAGGCTGCTTTACACTCTGATAACATGAGTACTGTTGCAACAAGAATATCAGTCACATGAGTATAGGCTTTGCACACTTTTAAAGGTGCAAATTTTGACTCCTCTCCTTGAGTTAAAATTTTGAGCAGGTATTCTGCATAAGGTGCGCACTGCGCTCATCTCAGACAGTTTGCAAACTACTGCCTAGCCCGGTCAGTCATGCCATCCTAATACCCTCCCGTCTATATTTTGGCTCACAGAGGCCGTTGAGTGCCATTTGTAAATAATGTGGAATTCTCCTTCCCACCTTAACTTCCAACATCTTTACCTTTATTTTCAGTAACAAGTGATATTTCACAGTGGAAAATACAATGCGTAAAAAAATGGGCAACGTATATTTTGTCAAACCCTACTTCACTAGGTAGCTTTGGTCACCAGCACATCATAGATTTGGAAGGAAGGAGCTTTTTTTCTAGTCTTAGCACAGGAGATCTAACAAGCATTGGCATATCCAATAGGTTTCAGCTTTGGGACCTTATAAGTGGACTACTGTCCACAAGTAGGCAGTACGCCTTTGAAAAGCACTGATGTAGTAAAGAAAATCATTCTGGTTACGGCGCAGTTCTGTCTATGACTTTTTGTTGCAGTTTTTCACATTTTAAAGTGGTGCCACCTGTTTTTTATTTCTACGTTAAATGTTGCACTAAAACGTGCAGGCTAGCGCTGCGAGATGTGATAGGGCGCCGACGGGTAGGCGCACCCTCCTCTTGTGGCGAAGGGTCGCACTGGCATTGCTCTCCATCTCTGCCGCCAGGCATCTCAGCTAGCGCCCTTTGACCCCGCCTTCTAAAGCTTGCATCGTGGGAGGAGGGTGCATGCATACATTGTGCGCCCTGATCTGAGTTCAAAACTAGTGGACGTGGAGGGGGTGGCGATAGCGAATGGGCCACAGACCCTTCAGCCAAACTTTTTGTTTGAAAGAGGGGTCTGTTGTCCTCTTTGTGCCCGTCCATCTGTTGCGGGTGGCTGCAGTCGGGTCGGTTGTCAGCACGTCTTCTGTACTGTAGTGTACCGAGGCCACCCCCACCTCCCCCAAGGTGATGGCGAGGAGTGCCTTCTACAGAAGACTAACATTCAAAGTCACCCCGCCCTCCCACACGCCAAGGACAGTCTATTTGAACTTGATGTTCACGCTGCAGTGTTTCTCTTAAGCAGCCGGACTCGCATGGGTCGCAAGCAGTTGTATTCACTTCTTCTCAGAGCCTGCTGTGCACCAAGACAAACCCAGGCGATTGTCTACTGTGCCTCCTTGCCACCAGCAAGAGGGCGTGGCACCACTGTCGTGCACGCAAATCTACATATGTTTTTTTGTGACCGAGAAATCAAGGTATTGAGCCTAAGTGTTCCATTTTACAACTCTAAAAAGGAAATCGGAAGGGAAAAAATACTGGAGCAATGTAATAAATAAAAATAAAAAAATATGTAGGCGCGTTTGTAAAAAGGAGATGCACACTCCACTAAAACATAAATTGAAAACTCTATAAAGGAAATTGGAAGTGAAAAGTATTGGATCTAATTGCAGAGGTCTGTACGCTGCCGAAAAGCAAGCCGTTCGCAGTCGATGCGCTCATAGAAAGCAGTCCATACAAGCAAAAGCACAGTGTGTTGCGTATAACCTGACCCACCAGGAATGCAGCTGCCACCCTGCGCACTGCTGCTCGCTCCCGAGAGCAAAACGCAGTGGGAGTGAACCTTTGGAGAAGAGGTGGGACATGCACCCGCCTTTGGCCATTTGCGTGTGCTTTTATTATTGAAAGACACACGCGAAGGCCAATACAATATGTGGGAGGAGTCAGATCCACATGGAGAAAGCCGGAGAAACCACAAGAAGCCTCTCAGAGCAGCGCATGCACGCTGGCTCAGGCTCGACCTAAAAATTACGAAACTGTGAACCCTGTAGAAATTGATTTTATTGGTTGGGGAACATCTGGTCTCCCAGTCTACTACCAAAGACCAAATGTACAATCCAGTCTACTTCCTTTCATTACTCCTTTTTAGGTCTCGTGGCGTTAACTGCGCAAAAGTGCGGTCTCGCCAGAGACCTATTGTGAGCGACACAGCTTTCTAGGAGACAAGACCTGACCGCGCGCATCTGCCAGGATCGTATCAGAGCAGGTGGCGCGCACAACCACACGATCCGATTCCGACAGGCTGGTCACAGACTCACCCACACAGAGACGTGCGCACACACACACAGGCACACACGCAGAGACATACACGTACGCACACACACCAGCGCACATGCACGCACGCATTCACACGAGCGCACCCATACAGAGACACATGCCATCACCCACTCCCCCGCCGCGCACACACCCACCAGCGCACGGAGACACCCCCCCTCCTCCCCCCGCCGCCACCCCCCACTACAACTAAGCCCCACTCACCTCATCGGCGCAACTCTGGACTTCAGACGCCACCGCGGGGCTCTCCCTCGGGCATGGGAGCCCCGCGTCACCACTGCTCCTCTGGCCGGGCACTCCGTGGGCGCGGGCTTCCAGCAGAAAACGGAAGTCCCGCCTCACAGCATGTTTCGGCAGTGCACGCGGACGTCTATTCCTGCTTGCGATCATTCCGCTCTCTCGCCCTGGCTTCGCATATCCGGTATGTACGCTACAGTGAGGTGCGTTATTATACATTCAATAAAGATATTACAGTACAATATCCTATAAAATGTTATACTAGACTTTTTCAATTCATGTAAATACTTTGATGGCGTCTTCCGCCGTTCGGTATCGATACACATACACTCCCCGCGCGAACACCAGCTGAGAACAGGTACCTCCAGAGCGGTTCTCACCACCTCCCGGTTTAAACACGCTGGGCATTGTTTGCCAGCCGCGCCTGGCACGAGGCGCTCACAGGCTGGCCGCGTTTTTATCTTCTTTCCGGCTGGGACTTTGTCCTCACATAACTAAAAGAAGGCGCCAGCGCATCACCTCGATCGGTTAAGTGGTTTTTCACTGCTGCTCTAACTGAGATGAAGTAGAGGACAGCGAGCTCAGGATGCTGAAAAGACGGGGATTGAAAACAGGAGGTAAATGGCAGGTGAAGTGAGTGAGAGAAATACTGAGGTAATTTTTTGCCACCTTCTGTAAAACGGAGAAAAGTGGAACATCTGCAGGTGGTAATTGCCTTTTAAGCAGTGCTTCAAAGTCCATACACCCCTGACGAGGCGCGACAGTGCATAAAGAAGGTATAGTATGCAATCTCGCGGGAAGTCGTTGGTTCGAACAGTGCCGAGTTGCGTTTTAGCCAAAGAGGTGAGAGTTTTGGTGTAGTGGTAGGTGACGTCCAGAGTGGGACATCCGTCACTGCTCTTCAGCGACTAAAAGCACAAAGAATAATGCGGGGTAAAACGCATGATATTTATATTAACTTCTGCGCCTAGTTGCAAGAGTGGGGTCTAGGAGAGCAGTGTATGAATGCAGTGTTTTGATGTGTGTGATATGTAGTATAAAGTACATACGTGACATGCTAAGCGTATTGGATTTAGTTATTCGCTTCTTTTTTAACTATGTATACCATGCATGAATATTTATATACCAATTGACTAGACTAGGCAGCTTCGATATAAATACATTAAAATACAAATAATAGTGTAATGTACTTCTCATGCCGCTGGGATTGTGGAGCTCGTTTATGCCTGGAGAGGAAGAAGTAGGGTGGGAAGTAACTGTGCCTGTTATTAGGGCTACCATTCTCAAGCAGGAAAGGTTCGGTTTCTTATGTAAGAACGGTCCTCAGTAATATGTCCATGCTTTCCTAGTTAGCAAAATAATTAGCTTTTTTGGTAGGTCAGCTGACGCATCCTTTGTTAGGGCGGAGCCAGGTACTAACTTCCCTTCTGAAATCCTGGCCGTCTTGCACGTTTTTTGTTCTGTATTTTGACAGCACACGTCACAAACACAACCACACACACAACCATACATACAACCACACACACAACACCACACACACAACACCACGCACACAACACCACACACACACAACACCACACACACACAACACCACACACACAACACCACACACACACAACACCACACACACACACACAACACCACACACACACAACACCACACACACACAACCACACACACACAACCACACACACACAACCACACACACACAACCACACATACACAACCACACACACAACCATTCGCACACAACCACACACACACAACCATTCGCACAACCACACGCACACAACCACACACACAACCACACGCACAACCACACACACAACCACACACACACACACACACACACACACTACCACACACACATAAACACACACACACACACAACCACACCCACACACAACCACACCCACACACAACCACACCCACACAACCACACCCACACACACACAACCACACACACACACACACCCACACCCACACACACACAACCACACACACACACACACACAACCACACACACCCCCACACACACACCCACACACACACACCCACACACAAACACACACAAACACACACACACACACACACCATCAGTGCACACTTTCACCAGACACAAACACCATCAGTCATCAGTGTACGCTTTCACCGGGCACAAACACCACCAGCCGTCAGTGCACGCTTTCACCAGGCACAAACACCACCAGCCATCAGTGCATGCTTCCACCAGGCACACACCACCAGACGTCAGTGCACACTTTCACCAGTCATCCACACACCACCAGCCGTCAGTGCACGCTTTCACCAGGCACACATACACCACCAGCCATCAGTGCATGCTTTCACCAGGCGCACACACACCACCAGCTGTCAGTGCACACTTTCACCAGTCACACACACCACCAGCTGTCAGTGCACGCTTGCACCAGGCAGACACACCACTAGCCAGCAGTGCACACTTCCACCAGGCACACACCACCAGCCATCAGTGCACAATTTCTACAGGCACACACACCACTAGCCATCAGTGCACACATCAATTTTTAACACATCCACAATTAACTATTGCAGCAATCGCAGTATGGCACACTTTACTTTTAAACATATTCATCTAAAGTGCAGCATGCCACCATTGCTACAAAAATAAATACACATTTTTTTGGCCTACTATTTATTGACTTTTGTTGCAATTAGTGTTGCAATATTTAGCAATGCCAAAAGCTCAAACTTAATTACTGCGAGACCTATTGCATTGCAAATGCTTGTTACATCTCTCTGCTGCGCAGGTCTGTGGCGCTTACTGGATGTACTACGAATTCCGATTTCCTTACCTGTTATCAGGAGAGACCTCAGTGCTGCATCTTTAAGCCCAGTACTGATCCTGAAAAGTAATTCTAACTATACTTACCAGTAACTTGAATTTCCTTCCATAGGCTAACATTGACTGGTTTCACTTGGAAATTGTGGAGTTTTCGAACTTTAAAATATTCACCTAAAATCATCCGAACAACGAATTCCGATTTACTCACCTGTTATCAGGAGAGAACACAGTGCTGCATCTTTTAGCCCAGCACTGAACCTGAAAAGTAATTCTAACCGTACTTACCAGTAACTTGTATTTCCTTCACCAGAAAAAGTTCTAAGTGTTGATTTTCACAAACTACAAATATTCCTTAAAAATCACCTGTATGACTTAAACGCATTCTTTCAACTGTTTACAGGAGATGCATCAGTGCTGCATCCAGGATCCACCACTGAGTAAGAAAAAGTAACAATAACACTACTTACCTGCTAAGTAAATTTCCTCCTGTAGGATAACACTGATAATTCTATGTGAAAAAGTTTCTAAGTGTCAACTTTTAAAATACAATAATATTCCTTATAAATCACTACTGTAACCAAAACACTTTTACTCAACTGTTTACAGGCGATGTCCAAGGACTAAATCTAGGATCCAGTCCTGTGGTTAGAAAAGTAATCCATAAAGTAACTAATTGCATTTAACTAGAAATTCACATTGAGCTCAATGTGAATTGGGGAAAAAATTCCACTTCAAACCTGAGGGACCGTGGGGGACAAGTAGCCCACCAGGTTCAGGAAGCACTACTGCGCTGCTTTGCAGAGAGGTGGTGCAGGCGGTGCCCCTTTTTACATCTCTCTGCTACGCAGGTCTGTGGCGCTTACTGGATGTACTACGAATTCCGATTTACTTACCTGTTATCAGGAGAGACCTCAGTGCTGCATCTTTAAGCCCAGTACTCATCCTGAAAAGTAATTCTAACTATACTTACCAGTAACTTGAATTTCCTTCCATAGGCTAACATTGACTGGTTTCACTTGGAAATTCTTCTAAGTGTGGAGTTTTCGAACTTTAAAATATTCACCTAAAATCATCCGAACAACGAATTCAGATTTACTCACCTGTTATCAGGAGAGAACCCAGTGCTGCAACTTTTAGCCCAGCACTGAACCTGAAAAGTAATTCTAACCGTACTTACCAGTAACTTGTATTTCCTTCACCAGAAAAGTTTCTAAGTGTTGATTTTCACAAACTACAAATATTCCTTAAAAATCACCTGCATGACTTAAACGCATTCTTTCAACTGTTTACAGGAGATGCATCAGTGCTGCATCCAGGATCCACCACTGAGTAAGAAAAAGTAACAATAACACTACTTACCTGCTAAGTGAATTTCCTCCCGTAGGATAACATTGGTAATTCTATGTGAAAAAGTTTCTAAGTGTCAACTTTAAAAATTCAATAATATTCCTTAAAAATCACTACTGTTACCAAAACACTTTTACTCAACTGATTATAGGAGATGTCCAAGGACTAAATCTAGGATCCAGTCCTGTGGTTAGAAAAGTAATCCATAAAGTACCTAATTGCATTTAACTAGAAATTCACATTGAGCTCAATGTTGCATTGTATTTGAAATTGTGTTGCTCATTGCAACAATTGTAAGTATTGTACTTAAAAGTCTATTGCCTATTTCCAAAGTATTTAAACTAAAGTAATTCATTCTGAGAAGGTATATTTTGTAATATAATCTATAAAGTAATTATAATGTAATTTAAAACAAAAAAAATCTAAAAATAAATAGTGTAAAAAAATGTAATAAATCAGTATTAAAAAAAATTATAACAATTAATACATTTAAAATTAGTCATTTACAAAGCCTTTGTAATTCACTGAAAAAACCATAGGATTCAGACATGTTATAGTTAGGAATTAGCATTTAAAAAAACCTTCAAAATTCACTGAAAAATCCATATATTTGAGGCCAGATATAGTTAGGAATTAGCATTTAAAAAACCTTTGAAATTCACTGAAAAAACATAGATTTTAGTGATGTTATAGTTAGCTGGACATTTGACTCGTACAAAACCATTGAAATTCCTCCGATATAGTTAGTTGTACTAACTATAACTCGCGCGCCCGCAATCCACTGCTGATGATGTCACATATTACATCATTCATGACATGGTCAGTGACATCACAGATGACATCACTGATGACATCTCAAATGGCATCACTGATGACATCACTGATGACATCATTCACGTGACAATCTGATACATCTCATCATACACTAGTATAACCTTTCAACACTCATTATAAAATATGGAGTACCATATTTGAAACTGTTGTCACACCAATACAAGTTTCTAAAAACCCACTCAGTGAATACTACATCTACACACACATCTAAACACTTACCTACAGATTCACTCATACATGCTAACAAAGATCAACAGAACACTATTAAATATACTTATACACCTACATCGACATGACACACCAGCACACATCATATTGACTTATGATGTCATCCTTCTCACTTATGCAAATTATTGATCATACTTACATTTACTCAGCTACACACTTATACAAACACCACTTTAATTATTCTTATAGTAGCTCAGATAGTAACTCATACTTAGTGTGTTATAAAATCACTATTGCATGTATAAAGTTTTCGATACAGTCACTCATACAATCTCTGAGTCTTATGTAAAATTATTTATATACAACAACTGTCGCATACACTGCCTTTTTTATTTCTAGTTTGTTGGACATGTTCATTGAGAAATATATTTACTCATCACCACACCCATAAAGACATTCACTCATCCAAACAACTGTTTCTACATACAGTCTTAACCTCATATACCTACTAAATCAACTATTTACACATCTTTGAACAGTCACACACCTCCCACCCAACTACACACACATTCACTATCCCATACAAATACTCACGTAACTAATAAATAAATAAGTAATATAGACTTTCAAATAGCTGGTAACCAACTTATGTAGTAGTTTACGCAACAAGAGATAGAGTGATATAGAAGTTCGCACTGTTTAATCACTATCCCATATATTTAGAGAAACTCTTTAAATTAGTCACTTAGACAGTCAAATCACAGTGCTACTAAATCCTCCATCCAGACACTTATACACTCACTCAATCTTCAATGCACATTGCTATATATATAATACTTTTTTAATTATCAAACCAAACCATATTCACTGGATGATGTCATCAGTGATGTCAACAGTGATGTCATTTGAGATGTCATCAGTGATGTCATCAGTGATGTCAACGACCATGTCATGAATGATGTAATATGTGACATCATCAGCAGTGGATTGCGGGTGCGCGAGTTATAGTTAGTACAACTAACTATATCAGATGAATTTCAATGGTTTTGTACAAGTCAAAGGTCCAGCTAACTATAACACTCCTAAAACCTATGTTTTTTTCAGTGAATATATATATAGATATATAGATATATAGATATAGATATTGATAGATATATAGATATATAAACACAGACTCCCCTCAACCCGGGGACTGCCACCTCCCTGTAACAATTTAGTGAATTTAAGGGCCAACACACCCCGCAACTCGGGGACCGCCACCTCCCTGGGGCAGAGATTTAAGATGGATGTCATCAGTGATGTAATTTGAGATGCCATCAGTGATGTAACTGTTGTTTTTTTCAATGAATATATATATATATATATAACACTTAATACTTACTTCTAACACATTACCTTATTTTTTTACTACAACTATGCATTTACCATTCATGCTTTAACAATGAAATTAGTTGTAAAGGCATTACTTGGTAGAAGTATACTCGTGATAAAAACGTTTGTTGTAAAGGCAGGCATTGTAAAGACGTTGTCGTTGTAATGCCTTTTTTGTAAAGGCATCTCATTGTTCATCCTTTGTTGTAAAGGCTATTTCGCAGCAGAATGGCAGGAAACTTAAGGCTTAAGGTTGAGTGCTGAAGTCTCAGTTTGAATGAGCTGAGAAGTTAAGGGAGTGTGCTGATGCTTCTCACAGTCCACGATTTGTTTAGTTTCTGGTGGTATACAGAGAGATAAGGATGTTTTTGAAACTATTGTTATATTTAATTGGTGTTTTCCATAGTTAGGCAGGCTTTCCTTTACTCTGAGGGGGAACAGATCTCTCTTGCTGGACTTTTCATTAATTGTAAAGCTTCATGCTGAAACCTCATTTTATATTCCTGAACTTCTACTCAAGTTCAATTCTATGTTGACACGTTCTGTTCTCCTTGGATAAAAATCTCCTTTCACAGTTCTATGCTCTACCTATAATTAGAATAGAATAGGGAAGTTTCTTTATGCAACACTTATTTGCAACAATTTGCTTCAATCCCCTTGTGACCGTTACCATTCTGAACCTCGTATTGTTACAGCTCAATCTATTGAGCCATTTGAACCTGCAAACTATAATATTGTAATTTGTTCATTAATTGTTATTCTGCTTATATACTGGACTGATTAATATTCTAAAATCAACCCATTTAATCTTAATGATTGATTCTTATTAAGGAGTCTCACTGGCTTCACAGGTTGAAAAGTATTTCTGATGTTTGCTCTCTTACAGTGCATCAAGTCAACTAACAAAGTTCCTTCCGACCAATGAGGCAATATCTTTGATTTTGCAAAAGTCTGAGATGTTAGTACCAGCGCATCATAAGATGGTAGCATGTCCGATGGTTAGTTACTGAAGCAAAGGGAGCTTGTATGCCCTTATATAAGATTTACAGTAGCCCAAGTCATGACCCAGCCTTTAAAACCCATGTCCCGGTTTGGAGGATCAGCTGTGTTTCAGCAGTTTGGAAAAGAGTTACAGCAGTGAAGGAGAGTGAGTATTAATAGGGTTGCACATTGCAAGTATGTATCTCAAGCTTGCCGTATTTTATTAAAATTGTATGATGCGGTGTGATAGTGTTTCTGCTGCTGTACAGATGTTGATGCGCTTATTGTTGAACTGTTGAAGTGGTTATCAGAATAGTCATAGTCCAAGATCCTAGAATAGGTAAAAATATATTGTTTGTCTGCTAAGTTTTGTGATGCCAGTTGTGTGGTGCCATCAACTGCACCATTCAATCAATCAAGGAGAGTGGCAAATTACCCCTGAGGGTTTCCGGGCCCTGGAGAGTGTATGCTGCTGTGTTGTTATGCTGCTCATTCAAACAGCCAGGTCTTGAGTTCCTTCCTGAATCTTTGGAGCGATGAGGTGGCCCTAAGGTCCAGCGGGAGGCTGTTCCAAGCTTTGGCCACCAGGCGTGAGAAAGAGTGCCCTCCGCTGTTGCTACAGCAGATCCAGGTGTGTCAGCAATGAAGAGGGCAGTGGATCACAGGTGTCGGATTGGTCGGTGGAAGGTCATATGATTTTTGATGTATGCTGGTCCTGTGTCATGCAGGGCCTTGTATGCGTTGGTCAGCATCTTGAACTGGCACCTCTTCTGAATCGGGAGACAGAGAAGTTTCCTTAGGTGTGGTGTGATGTGGGTCCGTTTAAGGAGGTCGAGGATGAATCTAGCCACTGCATTCTGTATTGTCTGTAGTCTTTTCAGGAAGCGTGTGGTGATTCCTGCGTAGAGTGTGTTCCCATAGTCCAGTCTGCTCATGACAAGGGCTTCATGACAGTCCTTCAGGTGTGGACTGTGAGCCACCTGAAGATCTTGAGATTTTACAGATGAGATTGCGTTAACTTGATTCTTCATAGAGAGCTTGGTGTCCGGTATGATGGCAAGTTAGTGGTCCCAGGTGGGCCGAGCTCAGCGGGGCCTCAAGCATCATTCAATTGTGAGGTGTTGTTCCCGAAGATGAGGACTTCTGTCTTGTCCATGTTGTGCTTGAGATAGTTGCCCTTCATCCATTCTGTGACGTTCATCATACATCTGCGGAAGTTGGATCTGGTGGTGGAGGGGTCTTCTGATCTTTGAGATAGGTACTATAATTTCATTGTAAGGGTAATAATAGCTATTAGTGCTAGTGGATCCTGTTGCACTAAGAAAAACTGCATTAGTCAGGGTGGTTTCCGGTGGTTAGATTTTATCCATGTGTGTATGAATAAGTCTGAAGTGTTACTCTGGACTATTTCTTAAGAAATTGAATACCTTGAATTATTTAGTGGAACAGACAAAACCTTTCTTTATTGTGCTTGCTGAGGGTTTTGTTTATTATGCTTGTTTAGCATTGTGGGAAAAGATGGGCTCATGAAAACTGTAAAAGATGATGAAACTCTGTGTGGAGTGAGAATTACGGCATTTGATGACGTTTGGATTAGGGGCCATACTGCTATTGGTTGTTGCATCACCTAGAACAACCCTGTGAAAGGTCAGAACAAGAAGTTGAGGTTTCCTCGCTTTGGCACATTACATTTTTTTAAAATTGAGCATTTGAGAAGGGTGCTTAATAAAATCAAACCAAACCCTAGGCCCTTGCAGTATGGAGCACTCAATGCCCTTAAACATGCGGTCCATGCTAAAGATAAAGAGAAGTATCAAGGTAAAATTAGAAGAGCACTGCGTGATTGTTTGGAAGTCAAGTGGGTGGCAGAAGAACAAAAATGTGAGCAGAAATTATTAAGTGAAGCAGGCTAAACTCTGCATTGACGAGTGAGGAACCCCACAGAAGGAAGAAGATGAAAGGGGATGACAAAACAGAGAATGTAGGGTTTCAAGAGATGGTGGTGATAGCAATTCTGGCAATGACGTTTTGAATATATTATTGTCAACCCGTCTTCCACCTTATATTGTGGCCCGGTGTGAAAGGATGGGTAGGGCTGTCATATCTGGCAATTCTGATATGTCCACCGCCCTTGTGATTGTAAGCCAGATCACTATGGGAGAGACGTCAGGATTCGTGCTGCAGTGAATTCCTCTGTATCTAATACCCCAGAAGCAATAACTGTTCCTGTTTCATTGGTCCACAGTTCCTTTATATTAACCCGAGTTAGCTAGGTTTACGGCAAAGGCTTTCACAGTTCCTACTGGAGTAAATATGTCAACCACAGTCCCCATAGCCCCAGGTTGTAGAGGGATGGGAAGGACTACTTTGGTCCCGCCTGAGGCAACCCCACCATATAATGCCCCTATGTTTTCGACTTTCAGTACAGTACGACTGACTCCTATAGAGAAGAATACTTACATACCTCGAAACTTCAACCTGACCATTTGGAATTTTTCCCATTGTATTTCAACCAGAAGTCCTAGAGGAAGAATAATGTTTAATAATCCTGGAGTCCAAAATGGTGCTAACTCACATGAGATAGAGGATTTGATTGGATTCTTTAATGGGCCCTCTAGAGGCTGTGAAGGTTCAGTCAAATCAGAGAAGTCCAGTCTCCAGAAAAGGTGATGCCCGTAAATGGGGCCAGGTTAAAATTGGAGTTAGAGGAGATGATTCTAGGTAATATTGACCTTTCTTGTCTAGATACTTACCAAGAAATTGAACTTATGCACATTTAAAGATGTTACCCGACGTGCAGGCCAAGCTTATAACAAGCTGTTTGAATTGGCCTGAGGGCATGATATAGCTCTAAATAGGACAGCATCCTTACGTAAGAGTTACCATGTGTGTTTTGATGAAAGTGGCATAATAAGTATGAGGCAGCAGAGATGAAATTGCAAATTGATTGGTAGTATACCAAAGGGGAGTGAGTTAGATAAGTGGGAAGGTACGTTGGCTACAAAGGAAAGACCAGAATAATGTAGAAGGTAGAATCCTCCTTCATTATACAAAGAAGGGGCTCAGAGTTTTTTGTTGCGAGAGGTGTCCGATGGGAGTTACATCCATGTACTTTGGAGCAGAGGTGATTTTGCTACTTTTACAAAAGATTTCCCTAAATTGAAGACGAATCCAGTACTGTAGTACACCCAGATTGACCGATTTGATAACATTTCTCAGGTGCTATGGGTGAATTTGAACACTCTTTTGGATATTTTGGTGTCAAGTGATTTCTGGATAGAGTTCAAAGTGGCTATGCAGTGGCTGTAAATGGATCTTCAAAGAAACTCTATGATTCATGTTCTGTCACCTGTGGTAATGGAAAAGTAGCGGCAGTGGTTACCTTTTTTAAAGGAAGGTGCCACAAAGGACCTTGAATGAGTCAAGATTGACAGGCCCACTCAAGGACACAAAGAGACTGTGCATGCATTTTGTGAGAGCTTTGTTGCAGGTATTCAAGCAACAAAGCGGTATGGAAAATCCTAAAAGCAAGGACAAGAAGAGTTTTGTGTCCCGGTTTGTGACAGGATTCCGGCCTGTGATTAGCTTGATGATTCAGCAGCTTTTGATTTGTTGGCAAAATAAATCGATTGGTATGCAACATATTACAGTAATGAACTGAAAAGTTCATGCTGGGTCAGATGAAGGTAGCACAAAGGGGAAGTCAAAATCAACTATATACGGGAAATGTTGCTGGTAGGCAAGTTTCACCAAAAGAATTAGCAAAATCCATTAAATTATTTATAGATGATATGGTGCTCACTCATGCTCATGGGCACACATTGCTGACACTTGTGGCTTGCTTGATAGGGTGTGCTTCTTTTGGCTAGGTTTACTTGGAAGTGTATTTCAGTCAATTTGGGAATGTCTGTTAAAGGACTTCTACCTCAATGTACAAATGTCATTATGCTTACAGTTTCTTAGGAATTGGACCGCAAGACATTCTCTGACAACTCAAAACTTTCTTCTACACCATGCAAAAATGTGGATATTGGCAAAATGTCTACCTTTTTGACATTCATGTAGCCAGTCATGAGCCTAATTCCATCATAAAAAGGACTTTTGCCAAGCTCAGTGAGTACAAGATAGACAAGTCCTTCCATGTCTGTCCAGGTTGACCTGAGGAGATTTTAGTAAAGATTCACATGCCAGCACACACATTTTTGGTCAGGCCTCGCAGCCACAGAAAAGCATGAAGAGATGGTCGAAGCTTAGCCCCAAACCTCCCTAAATACACACACAGACCACTGCATTCATTCCATACCAGTGACAGTTGTGGCCACACAATTACTAGACAACACAACAAACAGGCGTTACCAAGTGCTAAATGGGAGAATTTGATGATGAGGATGACACACTATGTGGGTAAGTATCTATCTTCCTATAAAGCCTCTACCAAATAGTGAAGACAAGCAGCTACACATTACAAAGAAGTGAGGAATTTTTGTGTTTATGACAGTAACTGCCAATAATTCCATTTAGCCTTCCCACACTTCTTCTGCCTAAGATTATCCCTGAGACGAGTGGGTCGGTCTTTGCTAGAGGATAGAAAAGGTCTCACACTTCATCCTTGTGTACTCACTTTTGCCTTCACATAAGTTGTGGCTTGAGTATTTGAGCAATGGGTCAACCAGACCCAGGGATGCCTCCCATTCATTGGAATATCTAAAAAACAGACACAGAGTACTGTGAGTTGCATGAGTGGCACTATTTGTTCTTACCTAGACTGCCCCACTATCATCAAAACTATACCGATCCCATTAAGAATGCTGCAATATTACAGGCCTTGGGCAGCTGGCACAAGGGAACTGTGCCACCATGGGGCATTGCTAGAATATAAAGACCAAGGAAATTCCACAATCTTAACCAGACAGCCCAGCAACCCTCGAACCTTTGCCTATAACTCTTACTGTTCTCTCTGTTTCCAAGGCAGATGGCGGCAGCATTAGTGGCTTTTACTGGCCAGCACCCGGGGAATCCACTAAACTGGGGTGTCTCTGAAAACTAGAAACTTACTGGAATCCATGATGGAGTTTCTTATGCAGATCCCGGTGCATTTTCTTCCCCAGAATGCACTGAAAATATCGAATTCTCAAGATGTGCTCTCATTAGATCATATAGAGGTTTATGTAGTGCAAACCCAGCACAAGGAGAAATGGAGAGATGTATATTTACAGCAAGCATATAAATAAAAGGCTTATTAATCAAGACAATATCTTTTTTTCATATTGCATTTTATCACACCTTTGTTTTCTTTCTGAGCGCTAAAAATACCAGCTCTTGCTATTAGCCACTGAAATAAACAGAACTTCTGCAAATGCTAAAGGGAAAGATGCTGCTTACAGCTATACATTTACAAACAATCATTGTAATAACAGCAGGTACAGTTATCTGTAGAAAACCTTAAACGTCCTTATTGGCCAGATTTCACTTGCACCCTCTTACTAGGAGATTCTGAGAGAACGTTTGAGCCCAAGGGACCCTCACCATGCCCCGTGAGGCTTCGAAATGCAGAAGATCTTAAGCTGTAGCTGGGTCGCACCTCATTTCATAGTTAGACTGGCACCCTGGGCATAGCAGTACTGGATACTGCCTTACAAACAAGACTCACAAAGTTCACCTCGAATAGCTTCGGACTATCCTCACTCCTCCCACTAATCTTCCTAGAATTGCAACCCTTTATTTTAAATCCCAGAGTTCCTTTCTGTATCATATGGAAATGAGGAGGGAGTCCTCTGTTTCTGTGAGCTTTAGCTATGACATATTTACGGTCACTTTTGACAGTGATCGGTCCATGGTTACATGACCAAATGAGCAAAAAAACGTTCACAGCGTAAAACTGACTTTCAAACACCCTTAAGTTTTGTGTAGTGTTACTAGATGGCATAGATATTATTTTCAGTTTAGGAAAAGCTTTCTTGTGCTAGATATGAATACAGCTGCAATGCCACTTTTTCGATTTCCTTGCCTGAAAAAGTATTTATTTGTCTCTGGCCTGTACAGATTATCTGTGCAAAAGCAGGAACACGATATCATTTTAATAGACAAATACAAATTAACAGTGATGGCATGAATGGCCTTCAGAAATCTCGTTTTATCCTCGGAGACTTTTAAGACTACATTTCTCTGATGTTTGCTGACATTTCAACTGCCAGTGAGCAGATTCATGCACCAAACACATTATCTGCTATGGGAAGCCATTCATGTCAAAATTACAGATCCCCATAGAAGACACCTTCTGAAATCTGAAGCCTGCTGCAAAATAAAAATGACACACACCAGAATGAATATAACATATGTCTAAATAACTACTAAACATGGCAGAGTGAATATACTACCTAGTGGACAACAGGAATAACACACACTCTGAATTGGATAAAAGGTATGTTGAGATGTATAGCAACTACGCTGAAAGGAATATGACTGTTGCTGAAAAGAATACAACAAGAAATCAAGTGAATATAAATCTTATTGAAATGATATAGACTGGTGCTGAAATGAATATAACCCACATTGGAATGAATATGGCATATATTAAATTGAATTTGACACTCTTTAAAATGAATACAAGCCATGTTCAAATGAATATCACACATGTTCAAATGAATATAAGATAAGTTGAAATAAATATGACTAGTGTCAAAATGAATATAACTAACACTGAACTGAATATGACACTTGTTCAAATGAATACAAGATACGTTGAAATAATTATGACTAATGTCAAAATGAATAAAACTAACACTGAACTGAATATGACACGTGTTCAAATGAATACAAGATACGTTGAAATAATTATGACTAGTGTCAAAATGAATAAAACTAACACTGAACAGAATATGACACATGTTGATATAAATATGATTGCAGTTGAAATGTATTTGGTGCACATTAAAATGAATATGGCCCACAATGAAATGAATATGAGAAGCTTTAAACTGAATACAACATCCATTGGAACCGATGAAACATGGCAGAATAAATATTTTACCTATTTGACAATGTGAACAACACACTTTGAATTGGATAAAAAATAAACCGAGATGTATAACAACTATGCTGAAAGGAATATGACTGTTGCTGAAAAGAATACAACAAAAACTCAAGTGAATATAAACCTTATTGAAATGATATAGACTGGTGCTGAAATGAATGTAACCCACATTGGAACGAATATGGCACATATTAAATTGAATTCGACACTCTTTAAAATGACTGTGATACACATGAAATGAATGTGAGACATACAGCAATGAATACAAGCCATGTTCAAATGAATATGACACATGTTCAAATGAAGATAAGATAAGTTGAAATAAATATGACTAGGGTCAAAATGAATATAACTAACACTGAACTTAATATGACATATGTTCACATGAATACAAGATACGTTGAAATAATTATGACTAGTGTCAAAATGAATATAACTAACACTGAACTGAATATGACACATGTTAATATAAATATGATTGCAGTTGAAATGAATTTGGTGCACATTAAAATGAATATGGCCCACACTGAAATTAATATGAGAAGCTTTAAACTGAATACAACATCCATTGGAATCGATATGGCACATATTAAATTGAATGTGACACTTTTTCAAATGATTGTGATACATATGAAATGAATGCCAGACAATCAGCAATGGATACAAGCCATGTTCAAATGAATATGGCACATGCTCCAATAAATGTAAGATAAGTTGAAATAAATATGAATAGTGTCACAATGAACATGACCTACACTGATCTAAATATGACATATGGTCATATGAAGATGATTGCAGTTGAAATTAATTTGACACACCTTAAAATGAATATGACCCACACGTAAATAAACATAAGAAGCTTTGAATTAAATACAGCATCCGTTAAAATGAATATTGCACATCTTGAAATAATTCTGACACATGTTACAACATATGTTGACACAAGTAACATATTCATTGGATTTGAATTTACATACGTTCAAAGGAATATGGCAACTGAGATATTAAGCACCTGACTACAAGTTTGGCAGTCTCATAGCGGGTCGCCACACTGCGAGACTGCCAAACCTGTAGTCAGATCATCCGCCGGATTTCGACTTAATCCAGGTTGGGCGGTCCCACAGGAGTGCGTGTCTAAGGCACTTAGGTGTGCCTAAGACATGCACCGCTGTGAGACCAGTGCAGCAGGTTCCTGCATGGGGAAAATGCACAATGAACAGAATGCTGCACAATGTGAAACATTCACCCCAGTACAGAGATCTGGGCCTAAATCCATCG
This sequence comes from Lissotriton vulgaris, assembly GCF_964263255.1. Taxonomy (NCBI): domain Eukaryota; kingdom Metazoa; phylum Chordata; class Amphibia; order Caudata; family Salamandridae; genus Lissotriton; species Lissotriton vulgaris. The sequence goes on from NC_141685.1 coordinate 1,480,586,248, forward strand.
TGTGTTTGCTACCCATGCCAATCCAGTTCAGACCCAGCCATATGCAAATCAGTCTTAACCCTGTTCTCCATGGGAACAGTCCAACGCGAAACGCCAGCCACGTCTTACCTTGACTGGAAACAAGCATCCTGGGGTATCACTTCTCATCAGCCAGGTTAGCTTGACTCCAGTGGCATGGAGAGCATGGGTGACAAATGCAAAAAGAAAAATTGATGGACAGAATGCTATACAATGTCAAACATTCACCCCAGTACAGAGATCTGGGCCTAAATCCATCATTTTTTTGCTCCCAATGCGATTCCAGTTCAGACCCAGCCATATGCAAATCAGTCTTGACCATGTTCCCCATGGTACAGGAACAGGGTCAACACTGATTTGCATATGGCTGGGTCTAAACTGGGGTGGCATGGTGAGCAAAAGATTGATGGATTTAACCCAGATCTCTTGACTCGGGGTAAATGTATAGCGCCTTTCTCAGAAAAATGCCAGACTTGCGAAAGGATGCCAGGCAGTCTGAATTTGCTGCTCTTGCCTTTTGCGACCTGTTAGAGGGACCTGAGGAGTTTGGATCCCCTTTCTCTTGAAACCCAAGGACTGAAAGGTCTCCAAAGATCATGAGGCTGATTCCCTGGGCAGCTCCAGGAACCTAAAAAAGCTGAAAAGAGTGTTCCAATGAAGAATGCCAGTTGACCATTGGCAACTGTACAAAGACTGAACTTTGCTGTTTCCCTCTGCCACACACCCTGAAGGGCAGAATTGTCATTATTTCATGCTGCACAGTGCAACAAGCCACCTTGCTGAGTTATGCTGCGTGAAAGAGAAAGGTCAGAATTGCACCTTATTTAACACGAAGTGGCGCATTCCTGTCTGTTGTTTGCGCTGGCGCACTATGTGCTGCCCAGCTCTAACGCAGACACCCTTGCACCGTGGTGCAAGGGTGCTTTCCTTGCAGACAGGACTGTGTTTGTGCATGAAACCTTACTGCATTAAAAAAATCCCCTGAGGCATTTTCTTCTTTCTATGTGTGCTGCAGAACATATAGAAAAAGGAACAAAAAAGGAGAAATAGAGGTATTTTTCCTCCTTACGCTTTACCCAGGGAGGCTTAGCATTTTGAGTAATTCCCAGGTCTGACAGTAATTTTGGACTGAGCCAAAATCCATGGGTGAATGCGTGGGAACACCCACCCTTCACCCATTAAATGCCTCCTTGGGGCAGTGTAACGCACCACAGCAATTTATACTAGATTTATCAAGCCATGCAGGGCTACGTAAGGTGGTATTGCGTGACTTGATAAATCTGACTTAGTGGTTGTGTCGCAAAGGCGATGCAACTCATTTGTGAATCTGTCTCAGAGAGTCTAATACTACTTCATTTGACATCCTATGGACATTATTAGTGTCCTCCTGTGGTTGTTCTGACAGCACAAGAACTTTGGGACCTTTGCTCCACAGTTTAAAGGGACCAATGGCAAAAAGTTTTTGATTACCAGTTACCAGAGTCAGATTGAAATTCCTTTAAAAAAAAACGATAACTTTTGATTTGGACATTATTTCAAACTTCCCTACTTCCTGTCCCTAACAGGGCCAATCTGCTTGGTGTATCCAACTTGGTGAGGCGGCTGATGTCAAAATGTACAACTCTTTAATCTGATCAAATTCCACTCACTTTTGAGGCAATGCCCTTATGTGAGGGCCTCTGGTTGTCAATAATTGGTATATCTCTCTCACTCACTGTGGGTATAATGTTTTGTGCATCAGGTAGGATCGGGACGGAAAAGAGTACTTTAGTATTCATAGTTCTGAATATTTCCCTTTTGCATTTAGACATCAACACAGTCACAATGAATCATAAGTACTTCCATACCTAACATATTTCTCCCATTTCCCATATTACGTATGCAGTGAGTCTGTAGCTAGCATGGCTATGTTCTTCAGTTTCCACTTGGTAGTCATCATCACCACATAGGCTAGCTATGCCAGTGATTGGAAACATGTTGTTCTGCATTTGGGGCACTGTAATTCTTGTATGGTCATAAGGTCATGGTTTTTACTGATGCTGGCATTGTAAACAGGACCAGGCTTTTATTCCATAGATGATTAAGCCAAAAGAGGACAAAGGGATAAGGGAATATATATTTTTCTTACGCTTCAATGAGAACAGAAACAGAAATTAGACCAAATTCTTCCCACATTTTCACATATAGAAAAAGAAAAATGCCTTTGTGATGTGTATTATTTGTAGAATATTGCACATAAACAGTCCTGCCTGTAATGCAGGTACCCTTTTAGCTGATGCAAGGGTGCCTGCATTGTTGCTAAGCAGCAACAAGTGTGAAAGCGCTGGAAGACAGCTGAAGAGTGCCATATATGTGAAATATGGCCCTTCTGAACTCTATCCCATTCACGTGAGGTTCCGTGACAATCGTAAGTGATGTCTTCGACTCACACGAATATGGTCGAGTCTGATATCTACGAACCGCAAATGGCGAGTTCAGTAAGTGTGCGCAGTTTCGCTGTGCTAACTTAAACTGTTCATTTGTTATGTGGGTTTTTCATCTGTACCCATGGGTTCCATCTTAGACACGGCACCCATTTTGTCTCTTGCCCTCAAGTAGACAGCGAACGGACGCTGTCCGCTTCGCGACCCTGGGACTCCCAAGATATTTTCGGAAGGCACATGTTCTTTGTAAGTGTCTTTATGGCGAGGGGGATGATACTGTAAGGCAGATGGCCCCGCTCGAGGCTCATCTTGCCGTGCCGGTTTATTGTCTCAGCCGTGCATCTCATTAGGCACGTCCCTTTGATGCCTGTATCTCGTGTTTCCCGATAGCACCCTTTTACACCCTTTCCGATCTCCCCACTGTCTCCATCTTCCTCTGCACCTGTTTTTGTTCCTATTTCGATCTGTTTTACTGCCGGTTGGAATGCACTAATGTTGGGAAGATGGGTTTTTACAGTTGGGAACCGCCAAATGTTTCCGCACTTATGTTCCGGACCTTGTGTGTATTAAAGTGACCAAAGCGACCCCTCTGGGGGATAATTGTGGGAACCGGGTTGTAAACCTTTGTGTATCATGTTGTCCTATGGGTAAATTCTGTATAAAAGGAGCGATCCACAGAACCAATTTGAAGCAGTCTCCCCGAACTACACTCGTTGTACTTCCTGTGACTTCTGTGTTTCCCTGCAGTAAATAAACCTTGAATCTTTGACGCCGAAGGAAGTGTCCCGTGTCTCTGTCATTTGTACGCCGGAACAGGTTACCCACGAAGGTTTCAGGTGTTGTGCCCTGGCACCGCTGGGTCTTTAAGAACCCAGTCCTTCACACGTAATGCACCACAGAAACTTGCCTTGCTGCACTGCGTCACATGAATTCATACTAAATTTCCCCCTAGACCTGATGCTGCTGATCTTGTAGCACAGCTGTGTCTTCTCCTTTTCAACTCTGGATTGTGGGGTTTGATGATGTCTGGAAGGTGCACCCTTGCACCTAGATCCATGTTGGGTCCCATGACATTTTTTTTATCAATCTACTTGCAAGGGTACTGTTGCCAAGTCATTCTGTGCCCTGGGCACCCACCAACTTTTTGCTGTATGGTACTGGTGGTAACTGACTCTGACTGACCCTGGGATCTGCCTAACCAGGCCCAGGGCCAGGGCTACGCTGAAAGAGACACATTAGAATACAGTTAAAACACCTGCATACACTAGGGTACACAGTGGTATGATGGGGTACCCATGTGATTGGCATGACCCACACTATAAGCCGCTAGTATATAACAGGGAAGGGGATTGCAACTACCTAGAAGCCCACAGTATCCTGGGGCATGGCAGTTTGGATGCCAGCTGATTTTTCTGCACTTGCATATGTGCATTGCTGAAGCATGAGGGCAGTTTAAAAACAGCCCTAGGTGCCAGGACTGCTGTTAAAAAGTAAATTGTGCCCAAACTCGACTTTTGGGTTTGAGGCACTTAAAAATTGTTTACCTACAATGTTTGGGAATATTAGGTACCCCCAGGGTCTCCCCTAGGTGTCCCAGGGGTGGGGGGTCCGGTATTTATAAGGTACCCCCTTATAAAATAAGTTTCATATGCCCTGTGTTAATTGAAATTTCACATTTCACTCCCCACATTGCGGGAAAGTGCTGCTCAAATTTCACTTTAACGCTAGGAGCACTGTGGATGGAGAATCTGCAATATTTCTACAGATTCAGAACCCCTAAAGTCTCCCCTAGTTGCACATGGGATGGGGTTCCTGTAGAAATTAGGGAAATATGTATAAAATATGTTTTTATAAACCCTAGTGTTTAGAAACTGGCCCAGGTAATTTTCTCCATTGCAAATCCCCTGGCCCATAGATTAACATTGCAAGAAGTTATTAAAGAATAACTCCTTATAGGAAGGGAATAAAACTACCATTCAAAGACTTCCCAGAATGGTATTAATAAATCCAACAATATAATATTGTTGAATTCCTCCTAAAATGTACATACAAGAAGTTAGAAGACGTTCTTGTTTGTAGGTCCAAATTCAACCTTCCAGTGGTCTGCCCTGATTGGTCAGAGTTAAGTGAATTAGCCAGGCTGCCTTGAAGAGGTGATAAAGAGCCCCTGCGGTCAACCAGCTCTGCTGGCAGGTCAGTGTGCTGTTCCATAGGAATACCAGGCCAGGGGGAGGAGTCGTAAACTAAGTTCTTCAAAGAAGAGAGCAGAGACCAGTGTCCTTTAAAGCTCTGAACTTACTACTTCAGGCAGATGGTAAGATTAAGGAAGGTATGAGATGCAGTGGGGAGAGTCTAAGTAAATTAGCCATCCTCGGGATGTGTTTAGCCAGCTCTTACCTCCTTGCTGGAAAATCAGCCATTATGGATTTGGAAGAATGATGCACTCTGGGACAAAATAATGCCACACTCTACAGGATGTGGTCATAACTTTAAGGAGTTACCCTGCTCCCATTGGTCAGAAGTGACTTCCTGCCTGATCCAGAGAACTTGGAACAAGTATCTGAGAGGGGCAGAGCCTCTCAGATCTGCTGCTTGAAACTTACTGAAGCAAGAAGTTGCCTAGCTGGGAAGATTGTTTTGCAAAGACTTCTAAGGCCTGACCTATGAGGACCGCACCATCTGAAACTACAGCCCTGAGGATTACCTTGCTGAAAAAGGACTAAAGAGTTGACTCCCTGAAGGCTATAGGTTAAAAGAGCTCATCTGGAACATCACCAACTAAATCTGCACCTTGGACATACACCAGTGGATTTGTACGGGTTTTGTACAAGTGGATTGTTGGAGCTCAAGTCCTCAACTTTCAAAGATCATCTTGGAGCTTCCAGGGGGGGCGCTGGAGGGCGCACTGCGGAATGGCTGCCTGTTGAGACAGCTCCGCCGGTCAAGCTCATGAACTGACAATATATCAGCGGACAGCTGCGTTCTTTACCCATGTAATAGGCAGAAAAATAAATCGTAAGACATGCTCCACATTCAGGTTATGTAATCTCGCACGGAATGGGGCCACAGATGGAGATATCAGTGCTGGCATAATCGGCCCGGACTACATGACAGCCAGATAACATGGCGGCCGCCTGATAACTGACAGAGATAACGGCAGCGGGGACGGCTGACTCCTGAACACGTTAGACGCTGTAGCGGAGCCGAAGGAGGGTGTGGGAGCACACTGCTCACCTCCCAGCAGAGTCGCCCCTGGGCATCATGGTAGATGCAGTTCAGATCGACAAGCGAGTACACTTGGAAAGTCTTGAGTGTTTCACCAGGTGGGTGCAGATTAGTGCTGGCCATCTCTGGACACGTGTTTCTGGATTATTATCCGTCTTCAGCAGAGATTAGGCAAAATAATTTGGGGTTGCTGAGCAGGCTGCCGTATCCTTTGAACGTAGTATCTCTCCAGGCGCACAGGTGCCTCTCCACGAGCTCGTCAGCCCACAGCGACTCGAGGGCAGCCTTTAAGTAGAAGGAGGGTGTGGGAGCACACTGCTCACCTCCCAGCAGAGTCGCCCCTGGGCATCATGGTAGATGCAGTTCAGATCGACAAGCGAGTACACTTGGAAAGTCTTGAGTGTTTCACCAGGTGGGTGCAGATTAGTGCTGGCCATCAGCTGTAGCGGAGCCGATTGCAGTGTGGCTTCCGCCCGCAGCTGATCATCTGTTGCCGGAATCCTCCCCTCAAAGAAATATGCTACAGAACATCACAGAGGTACTGTTTGCGCCGCTGGGGAAAACGGAGAAAGACTGGACGTACGGTAGTGCAGCCGGAGCGATCTCATAACACTGCAGCACTGCGGGCGGTAACGGAGGCGGGCGGGATTCCTACGTATATGCAGAATCCATGAGGCCAACATTATGGAAGTGCGGCGCAACAGTTAAATACAAATGCGCAGCCAGATTTAAATGCTCCACAATTGAATGCATGATCGGCGGCGACCTTCACAGCATAACATGGTGGACATGAAACGAACATTAACATAGAGAGCCAGACTCTTTGGTAAAGCTTCATTTTGTGCACAATATTTCACTTCGGAGTGAAAATGATTGCATGTATACAGAATATGTGAGCACATGGACGGTGGCAGGGTATGCAAGATAGCACAGCGCTGTGACAATTAAGCATGCCTGGTCTACAAAATGGCGGTTACAGGTCTAATCACCGCACCGCGCTTCATTATCTGAGTATGCCAATAATGATAGCTGCACCATCTAGCTCATTGCAATGATAGGTTGGGTGGCAGACGCACTATCAGTATACCCAATTCATCCTGCTCTATAACTAAACCACCGCAAACCGGTTACATCACAGCCTCATTCCACACTTAACGTGCGCACTGGAGCAGTGCCTTGATTGGGCCAGGGCGTATAATCTGCCATCACAGCCTGGCCCTGGTCCGGTCTGTGCACAACGGTTACCTGCTGCCCTCACAACAGCAGCTCGGAGGCCCCCCAAAGTAGATGGCTGAAGTGTCACACACGCCCCAGTACTGATACATACCAGCATACCGTATATCCTAGCGTGCACTTGAATTTTCAAATTAGTGCGGCGGCCTCTACTTGTGTGCAGAGAACTACTCATCGACTCCGTGAGAAAGTGAAGTATCTTTGCAGCCCACAGATAAAGGCAACCCGTCATCATGGGGAAACCTGACAGACAGCAACCCAAACTCACTTTTGAGTCGAAGAAACCAACTAAGGGTGCACCTTCACATTCTGATACAGAAATGGAACAGGGAGACACTTCTAACAGCACAATGGAAGCGGTACTTAAAGCGATACAATCCAGTCTGCAGGACATTAACGGGAAACTAGATAATCTGACCCAGCGAGTGGACTGCATGGCTGCGAAACTAGACAAGCAGGGAGAACGGCTGGATAACACTGAGGGCCGCATCACAGCGGTGGAAGAAGAAACAACCGCTACTACTGGCAAATGCAAAGAAATGGAAAAAGTCCTGGAAGCAATTAAGACTAAAGCTGAGGATTTGGAGGCAAGATCATGCCAAAATAATATACGAATAGCGGGTGTGCCGGAATCAACAGATACTGGCAGGATGGAAAAATATGTGGAGGACATGCTCAGGTCAGTGTTCGGGGAGGACAGTTTCTCCAATGTTCCAATGTGGAACGTGCGCATAGAGCCCTAGCCCCACGTCCGCCCCCAGGTGCCAGCCCACGACTAATCATCGCGCAAATTTTAAATTACAGGGATAGAGATGCAGCACTCCAGATGGCAAGAGAGAAGCAGCATATAACGTACCAGGGAAACAAGTTGGAATTATATCCAGATTTCACAATGGCAGTCCAGCAAGCAAGGAAGGAATTCGCACAAGCCAAGGCCATAATGAGCGAGTTGAAGGCGGACTATGCTATGCTTTACCCTGCAAAGCTGAAGGTGACATGAGAAGGGAAAGCGACTCTGTTACAAACCCCGAAAGCGGCACTGGACTTCGTCAAGAAAATCCACTTGAAACGCAGAGAACGTCGACGAGAGGAGCAAAATCAAGAATCGGACTGAGAGCGATGATCTGCCGAAAAAGTAATGTGAACTGCTGATGGGGATTATTCCCAGGAGAAAACGCTTTCACAATCAGTGCCCATCACAAGGGTCAGTACATTTGAGTTATATGTGGCATGGAAAGACTGGGTCATGACTGGGTCATGTCTGCGTACGTAACAGATCTCAAACGAGGATTGCGGATTGAGGATCTAAGCTGTGCAGAGGTACGAACTTCCAGGCCAATGCGGCCTCCGTTGATGTGGATACACAGAATGCACTACTGTTGTGCTAATAAAGGTAATGTGCAGGGAACCTGCTTTGCTGGCGGACTGCATCCAATGCCTGTCACTCACTGCCTTATATCACTGACAGGTGTGCAGCGGCCAATGCCTAATGACTGATCAGACTGAGATTCTTTTGATTTCTGCTGCATGCCTAAATGCAGCAACAGAATTTACCAAAAGACTCAATAGGTTCTGTTTCCAGGTTACTAATTGCTAAATTTTTACGCTGCATTGTTATAGTTGCTTGGCCACATCCACCATGGTGGATGGTGTTGTGTGCCCATGGTAGACCCTCCAATGGGTGTTCCCCAACTGGGTAATGGTTTTGTTGTGGGTTTTGTAGGGGTATGTCTTTGGCATATTTGGGGTGCTAAAGTGGGAGTGGGGTTGGGGGTTGAGGGTATGTTCTACAGATCAGAGTGTTTGAGATGCAACTCCAATATCCAGGGATGTATGGATCGTAAACCTTGGGGAGATACCTGTCATCCTAATGTTGGTACTGTAAGTGATGCGTTTACATGGGGATTGGACATTAACTTGAGATATGGCTGACATTCGGCAAAGACCAGCCAATTTAACTCTATTAACTGGGAATGTGCGAGGATTAAACAATCCGAAAAAGATAAGACACATGATTGCTTACCTGGATAGACTGCATGTTGATTTTGCAATGCTCCAAAAAATGCACTTAGCCCCCTATTCCAATAGCAAACTAGGGCATAGATGGGCGGGGTCTTGTCATCATTCTACGTATTCCACATATGCAAGGGGGGTGACCATATTGATCAAAAAGGGCACAAATTTCTCCCTTGAAACATCTGGGATTGACTCCATGGGTAGATATGTCATTCTTAAGGGGGTGCTAAGGGGACAGAAAGTAGTGCTCATTACTAAATATGGCCCCAATACAGATGCGCCTGACTTTTTTCATGAAGTTTGGCAAAAACTATATGATGTAGCTGATAGGACACTTATATGGGGAGGAGATTTCAACTTGGTCCTGAATGAACGATTGGACAGGTCAGATGCTACAGCCATGCGGAAATTGAATGATATTATGTCAGAACTAGCCTTGTTTGATCTGTGGCGCGTAAAACATCCGGTAGGGAGAGAGGCCACGCACACTTCGGCTACACACAATAGTTGGTCCCGCATAGACTACTGGGTGGGATCACATAATGCGTCGCTCTGGACCCATGATGTCAAACATCTTCCAAAGATGCTATCTGATCATAACCCTGTTTACTTATCTCTTCAGCTACCACATTATATTCCACCACCATATAGCGGGCGGTTTAACTCTAAGGCACTGACAGACTCGCTATATAGAGACACGATTTCAAACGCCATATCGGAATTCTTCCTCATTAATGAGCCTTCTACAGATGATCCCTGTCTGCTCTGGGAAGCTTTTAAGGCAACTCTGCGGGGAGTGTGCCTAAGCACTAATGCAGGGATATTGAAAGATATTCGTCAGCAGTTAACCAAAAGTGAGAGTAGACTAAAAGAATTAGAGCACTAATACAAACGATCACAGAACCCGAAACTGCTGGGAGAGTTAAGGGAGGTGCTAACGGAACATCAATCTTTAACCGAGGACGAACTCAAATTTAGGACGAAACATACCAGAGCTAGAACTTATGGTAGACCAGGGAAGGTACTAGCAGCAAAAATATGTCAGGGCCGGCATCCGCCAACAGTATTGCAGGTCAGAAGCTCAGCTGGGGAGCTGCAAACAACTCCTAAGGGTATGCTGCAGGAATTTATGGCTACATACAGCTCAATTTATAAATCACGTCACTCTGCCACTACAGAGGAGATAATGGCATACAGGGAGGATGTGGCCATTGCGTGTCTATCGGACGCCCACAGGCAATACCTTTCCCTCCCAATCACTGTAGAAGAGGTTACAGAAATTATTAAATCATTACCCAATGGGAAAGCTCCGGGCCCTGACGGATTCACGGGTGAATTCTATAAGGCATTTGTGGATCTGCTAGCTCCACGCATTGTCGCTATGCATGGGGATGCATTAGAGAAATCTGTTCTCCTGCCCACTCTCCGAGAAGCGGTCTTAGTGACACTATTAAAACCTGCGAAAGACCCCGCGAACTGTGAATCCTACAGGCCACTGTCACTAATAAACGTATACTCTAAAATTTTGGCCAAACTACTTGCAGTGCGCTTACAGCCCCTTATGACCGCGTTGGTGTTGCCGGACCAATCTGGATTTATGCCGACCCGGTCCACAGCTCATAATAATAGAACACTGTTTGCCCTGGCACACTACTTAACACCCGATACTAAGGCGGCCGCAGTAATGTTGGATGCTGCTAAAGCTTTCGACTCCATAGAATGGCCCTGTCTTTTAGCGGTCCTCCAGAGAATGGGTTTTCCTCCCATTTTTCAGCAGTGGGTCAAGATTCTCTACACCAAACCTGTTGCTAGGATCCGAGTCAACAACTATGTGTCCAACATCATCACAATAGAAAGAGGAACGAGGCAGGGCTGCCCCTTGTCGCCGCTCTTATTTGGTTTAGCTCTGGAGCCTTTAGCTTGTAAAATTAGACAAGGACATCATTACTCAGCCTTGCAATTTTTAGAGAGACCCCTACATATATCTATGTATGTGGACGACATGCTGCTCTACGTACGAGATCCAGAAAGTAATTTGGCCCCACTGCTAAGAGAATACATTAAATATAGCCGGCACTCTGGGCTCCAAATAAACTGGGATAAATTGATTATAATTCCCCTCACGAATAATACAACTCCATATACTACGGAGTTCCCACTGGAGTGGCAGCAAGACTCAGTGCGGTACTTAGGAGTGTGGTTTAATAGGGATCCAGAAATTGTAATACGAGACAACTATGGTAAAGCTGTTAGCACTATTGCGACCAAAATTGAACGATGGATCCAGCTACCTTTAACGCTGGCTGACAGACTAGCAATAGTCAAAATGGTTATACTTCCTAAATTTTTATACCTGTTCAATAATGTTCCCATTACTCCACCGCCTGAAGTGTTCCGGCAGATTCAATCTTTGCTTATTAAATTGTTTTGGGCAGGTAAGCAGGCTAGTATTGAGTTGAGAGCTCTAACATTACCATACTCAAAAGGGGGTTTTAAAGTGCCTGATTTTAAGCTATATTATCTATGTGCACAGGCCCAATACGCCTATCACTGGTATCATAGGACTCCTTATCTCACTCACACAGCCATAGAGGAGAGTGATGCACACCCTATTCCATTACCTGCAATCCTAACGCATAACGGCCGCCCCTGCACAGTAAAGACATTAACACGGTGTACAAACAAACGCTGCCTGGCATCAAATAGGGAAGATAACGCACAAATCTCCTATATACGCCCCCGCTATCCCATTGCCACATCATCCTAACTTGTCAGTCACTCAGGAGGAGGTGGGTCTGAGACTGTTGAAACAGATAGGAATTGATACGCTAGGGGATTTATATAATGAAGGTACATTTCAACAAATGCAAGATTTTGATTATGTTAGTAATCAAACTTTACTATTCCGCTTCACAATTCATAGACTGCAAGGTGCAATCAAGCAACACTATCCCACATACCCAACAGAACTCCCATTGAACGCATTACAATTAATCCTCACATCTCCCAATGATAAAAAGCTTATCTCACGGCTATATACGGTGGTGCACGAGGAGATAGCAGACACTACACACACAGCATGTGCAAGATGGGATAGAATATTAGACACTCAACTGACAGAGGAAGAGTGGCATGAAGCTTGCTCGGTAACCGAAAGATTAACCCCTAACGGCAACTTGAGAATACTACACTATAAATATCTGCATCAAACCTACCATACACCAGCACGTCTTCATAAATATGGCTTGCGACCAGATGCACATTGCAAAAGGTGTAGACACGAAACCGCAGACTTTATACATCTGGCATGGGAATGCCCATCTGTGATGGAATACTGGGGGAAAGTCACCGAAATGTTGGGCGGTATGGTCGGGGTCCCCATTATTTGCTCAGTTCGTACCTGTCTGTTGGGCCTTTTACCTAATGTCAGAGCGGCGAGACGAAAGTTCTGTTTGATTGCATTATTGTTGGCTAAATGGCGAATTTCAATGGCACACTCCGACGACTGCCCAGTGGATCCGTGACCTGTCATATTGCCATGAAACGTTGCTCACCTATGAGGAAGAACTGCCTTTAGGTTCACGCCCAAGAGACTACTAGTCCTACCTGGGTACCTATTTGCAAAATATTACAGATGTAGAGTCAGTATAAGTATCACTGCTTGTACCTGAGGATGATGATTATTTGGACAAGTATAGGTTTCCTTTTTTTCTGTATATGCTATAAGATGATTGATACTATTCCGGGATGTGGGATGCAGTAACATGATGATCTGTATGTTTGTTTACTTGAATTTGTTCTTTTACTGAAACTATCAATAAAAAGATTTTAAAATAAATCTTGGTGCTTCCAGACTCTTGAAGTGAGTTTGAGACACTTTGGGACCCCTCAAGGAACTTCAGGAAGAGGTTCAAAAGTTTGGAGAACTTTGGAGCAACTTTGAAAAAAAGCTCCATAGAGGGACCGACTCAACCTGGCCAGCCAGGCCGCCTGCCTACAACCGCGAGCCGGCCAAGCCAACCAGGTTCATCCCGCTAAAAGCTCCATCGCACCAACTTCCAGAGATTGACCGGAACTAGAAGAAATATGAAGCCGGCAAACCCTCACCGGATATGGCTACATGAGGAGCATCGAGAAAAAGCTCCAGAAAAGTTTCTAAGTCCACTTGTAGAAAAGGTGACCCGGAGCAACCGCGAACGGCAAGCCACCCAGGGCTCCATCGCAGTCATCCTGGATTCCTGGGTTGTCCCGCTGAAGCGATCTTGAAAAATGTTCTACGTCCGCTCCAGAGAAGTTGACCGGGACCTCATCACAAGTCAATCTGGCGAACCCTCACTTTATCCGGACTGGCTGGGAGCTTCGAGGGACCTCGCGAGAAAAAGCTCCCTAAAAGTTTATAACTCCGAAGGTAGAAACTGAAACCGGGACCTGGCGCAAGCTGTAGCCGCCCAGGGCTCCATCGTGGTCAGCCTGAAACTTTGACTTTGCCGTGATCTATCGCCAGCAGGTATCACAATATGATGCTATAAACTTCTAAGTGCTATATTTTATTAAATCTTTAAAAATTCATATCTCCGATTCCCTACATTTCATTTTTGTGGTTTTTGTGTCATTTTAAAGATACAAGTATTTACTATTTTTTTAAATTGGTGTTGGATTTTTATTATGTGTTGTTTTGAAATTGTGTTTTAAATGCTTTACATACCTGTCTTTGAAGTTAAGCCTGTCTGCTCGCAGCCACGTTACCCATGGTTGAGCATAGGAATAATTTTGTAAGGCCTATGCTGAGTCCTACCATGTGTTAGTGATCTTTTTGCAACTGGCAGACCTACATTTTTCCTACCAATAATCCACTTTCCAACAGGCACACAGCCTACAGCTTAGCTGAAGGCAATTTATTTGTTAGGTTTTTCAGACAATTTCGAGGGGAGCTCTTAGGAGAATCCTGTTCCTTTAGCATCCAGCACTGAATTTAACATGTAGTATCTTTGTGCCAGCTTCCATGGTGGCGTAGTTTGTATTCTGTATGCTTGGGCTATGTCTTCCATTCAGTCCTGTGCCTTGCAGAGCCTTGACCCCTTTGATTTGTCTACTTCCCACCCTTCTTGCGCACTTCCATGTACCATTTCTCCTTAGATCCCATTCCAACCTGGATCTATTCCCTGCATTTAGTCCTTTAGCTTCCCATGTGTACTCCTTCCTGGTGTTGTCGCCTCATCCCACCTCAAGAGGGTATGAACTTTAGTATACTTCTCTTTCTGGCTTACTCTTAATATTGTGTAATTTCTTTCTTCCACTCCCCTGTACATACTCGGAGTATCCCATGCAATCAGTTGTATTCCTTTCCTTCTTTATTCTTTGGTGGTGCCATTTTCTGCCCTGTATCTCTTCGTGCTTTGTTCTTACTTTGCTTTGTTTTTGTGACTGGGCTCCTAGACACACTCATGCTTCCTACCTTTCTTTTGCACAATAATGCATTTTTCCTCACTTGGTCCCATTGAGATCTTACCTCCATATCTATCTCCTCCGTGCCACACTCCTCTTCCTGTACAATTTGTCTACCTGGTCCCTCTAACCATTGCAGTCTGTTTCTCACAAGAAGTTACTTACATTTGGTAATGCCTTATCTGGTAGAGACTCTACTTAGCTGAAGATTCCTAACCATAGAATATTACCTAGGAGTCAGACTAGATCCAGAAGATTTCAAGCAGTACCCTTGCAGACTGATAGGTGGCCTCATTCGGCTCTGTGTTGGTGGTGTCTGCACCGGCAATGTAACGCGTGGTGCCTATATAAATACCACCCTGGAGCACTGATGTCAGTTCCTTTTGCGACTTTCCACCCCATGAATGCAGAGCTATGATGAAGACTGACAACTGAACTGAAATTCTAAGGCCCTTAGAAGGGTGACCCTCACACTGTAATCAGGTCTGTGATCATGGAGGATGGGATGACCAGTAAGCAATCTACAGCTACATAGATACTCTACCAAATAAGGCATGACCAAAGGTAAGTAACTTGTTCATCTGATAGAGATTTCTAGCCACAGATTCCTTACTTTAGAATACAAAACTGAAGCATTTCTCCTGGGAGGTGGGCATACAAAGCTAATTTAAACCAGGAAGTCCTACAGGACTAAGCAGAGAAAGTGCCCTTCACAAAGGACCTGACTATTCAGGCAGTAGCGCTTGGTAGGCATCTGCAGAGATGCCCATGTTGCTGCCTCACAGATGACCAGAACAGGGACTACTTAGGCTAATGCAGTGGTTGCAGCCTTGGCTTTAGTGGAATGAGCAAGCAACCCCTCAGGGGTTTGCTTCTTGCCCAATACATAGCTGTTATTTGTGCAGAGCACTATCCCTCTTGAGATGGTCCATTTCTGCACAACCTTCCCTTTCTTAGCACCTTTGTACCCACAAAGAGTTTATCGTCCACCTGGAAATCTTTTGTGCGATAAAGTTAGAAACAACAACTCTCTTTTTGGGTCCAGACAATGGAGTCGCTCTTCCTCCTTTGAAGTGTGAGGCGGAGAAAAAAGTTAGGCAGTGTGATGCTCTGGCCTAAATGGAACGGAGTCACAACCTTCGGGAGTAAGGAGGCATGTGTCCGGAGTACGAGATTGTCCAGATAAAAGATGGTGTAGGGAGAGTTTACATAGAGTGGCTGCAATTCGCTGACCATTCTGGCCGATGTAATGGGCACTAAAAAAGCAGTCTTGACGGTTCATCAATGGCCGGAGCCATTATGCAAAGACTCAAAGTGTGCATGCAATAAGACACAATGAAGCATGCTGAATGGTCTTGGAGGAAATGTATGTTGCAAACCTTTGAGGAACCTAGCCACAAAAGGTGTCTTGAACAAAGAAGACTGTCTGCCAACCACAAAATGGCTGAAATGGCCTGAAAGTAACTGTGTCAAGAGCAGGGACCGGCAGGGCCAAGAATAGACCAAACAGGAGAACCTGAGAAAGGGGAGCAGTTAGAGGACTAATGTTCCTAGATAAACACCATGCAACAAATTTATCCCAGCGGGCTGGCGTATACCCACTTGGTGGAGGTACGCCTGCCTGCCAGAATAACATCACATACTTTGTGAGGAAGTTTGAAAACTGTCAGCTGTTAAAGCTCAATCTTCAAAGCTAAAGGTGAAGGGTGTGCAGGTTCGAGTGTAGGACCCTCCCGTTGCTGCAACAGAAGATTTTCACGATGATGCAGCCTGATCGGGGAACCGATAATTCAAGTCCAGAAGCAGGTTCATAGAAAGCCGAAGGCCTGTGTCTTCACTGGAGTCCGTACTCCTCCAAGTACAGTGGCGGAGGCCTCGGCTGCTACCTGCTCTGTCCTCAGCCCAAATGTTGGAACCCCCTATCTGCATGTCAGCTCTCGGAAGAGAGAGCATCATGTCATAGGAACTGACATGTGTGGCAGGGCTTTCTTTTCTGATGACGCATGCATGTTACTCAGTAGAGTGTGTACCTACTCGGCTTAGGGTCTAGAAAAACTAATGCTTTGAATGGTGATAATACTCAACAGAGTGTGCAAGATGGTTATATTATTTTTCAGGAAGTTAGGCTTTACGAAGACCAACAAACAGCAACGCAGCATATGAAACTTCCATTCAGCTGTTCAAAGAGCAATGTGTTAGAAGCAGCATTACAAGATCATTCAACCCATGAAAGAGCATCTTAAAGGCATTTTTCGATACATTTCCTACCCGTTCATATATGCTTCTAACTGAGGCATTGTTTGTTCTGTGATACAGATACGTCAGACTTAACAACTTCCACAAACATTTCCAAAGAGAATTATTGATGAGAAAGTTGTAAACAGACCTGCAAGCTTCAAATGTATTTAGTGGTACGATATGAATTGGCGTAAAATATTTAGGGACACTACTACTCACACACCAATATAATAATTGTAAAGCTGCTAATATTTTCCATATAGGCTGTAGGTATGGTTTAAGCAAATTCATTACCAATAGTATGGAAGTGCAATAAAAAATATGTTTTTAGTTTTTCTAATGTTTTTTTTATTTGATAGTATGAGTGCTGGGATTATTATTATATATTTGCCATATTCTGATGCACAAGGTTTTTATGTGCAGATTGTCCATATTGTCTATTCTATTATAAAAAACAGCAATAGTTGTGATGTTGACTGCTTTCAGGTTCCAGGTAGAGGCTCCAGACATTTACAAAGACTCCTTTCAGATAAGAGCTTCTCTGAAAGGACTCTCGGACTCATAAAAGTCAGGATCAAGATGAGCATAACTAATTGCAGAGAAGAGTGAGATACGCCTGCCTTTTTTCTTATTCTCTGAAGGTAGTGTAGGAACCAAGTTCCCCTTGGAGTTATGTGAATCTTTGTGGATGTGCCCTGCAATTTGGGGGTTCACAACACAGTGCAGTCGGTCCCTGCTGACCACTCGTGGTCCAAAAGACACACAATTGATGGACGGAATGCAGAATAAATCAACACATTCACCCCCAGTCAGGGGATCTAGGTTAAATCCATCATCCCTTTGCTCACCATGCCACCCCAGTTTAGACCTGGCCATATGCAAATCAGTCTTAACCCTGTGCCTCATGGGAACAGTCCATCCCGAACTCCCTAGCCAGGTCCTCCCTGGACCGGAAACAAGCATCCTAGGACCCGTTTCGGGGTTACATGGGTCCAGTGCTCTCCATGCCACTGGAGTCAAGCTATCCTGACTGATGAGGGTTGAAAGCCCGAAATCAGTCCTAGGATGCTTGTTTCCAGTCCAGGGAGCACCTGGCCTGGCAGTTTGGGCTGGACTCTTCCCATTGGGCGCAGGGTCAAGACTGATTTGCATATGGCTATGTCCAAACTGGAATGGCATGGTGAGCACAAAAAAATGATGGAGTTAGGCCCAGAGCTCTGTACTGAGGTGAATGGATGACATTGTTCTGCATTCTGTCCATCAATTGTTCTTTTTGCATCTGCCCACTCATGGTGGGCTGAACCAATTTCACTCTGTGGGAATTGTCACACGGGTCTGCTTGAGACAGTTCATAATGATAATCAGCACCTGACCCTTGTTACTGACACTAGAGAGCTCGAACCCAGACGGATGGAAACACCTGGGAGGAGGACTAGGGCACAAGGCACAGTAGTTCAGTAAAGTAATTGTAGCTATAACCTGTTCTGTGAAGCATTACATTTTACATTTGTATAAAGTTATTTTTCATGAGCAAATTAAAGCTATGGGTTAGATGATCAGTTACTGCTTTGAAGGCCAACGGATGACTTTCGAGTTTACATACCCTCACACTACCTCACTGAGAAGCCTGGAACTGCTTGCCATTGCTACAACTAAGAGTGAAGTGTTAAAGAGATTGTACATAGCCTAGTTTGCACAGCCAAAGGTTCACTGTAGCCTTTTAAATCAGAGGTAAATTACCACAGGCCTCAGGCCCAGTAGCCCCTGCTTGCCCAGTGGCCACCCAAACAGGGTCTAACACAAGACACACTAAAAAGATGAAACTAAGAACTCCGTCATTCTGAAGAACTTCTATTTATTGACAACCAATGTAGTTTTATTGGTGAAGATAGTTTAGAAAAAAACTTTATTAATCATTGCAAAAACAAACATTGACAAAGTTTCAGGAAAAATATTTTTTTCAATAAATTTTCTAATTTGCCACGATGAAGACAGGAAGGGAACGAAATGTGCTATTATCAAGGCACAGAGACCTGCCCTGTGGCTATGAGGCGATTTCACAGAAGTTCAATGCCCTTGCATTTCGTATGCTGCCACAAGACTCTCACCTTCCCCGACAACAGCATGATCAATCCTTTGTATCCATAACTACTTTGTCATATATGTAAACCTTATACCCCTCATTTCAATGTGATCATTAGGCTCGTCCAAATCCTGGAGAATTCAGTATCCCAAAGTCCATGTTTTTTTTAAATTTTTCATAGGATATTGAAAGGGGGAGGTGCAACACATTTCCACAGGTGTTTGCCTCTGGAAACATAGACATTTCGACTTGGCCATCGCATGGATGCATAAAGTCTATTGATGGCTGAGGATTAAAGCCAAGTGGTGGATCTGTGTTAGCGCCAGTCACAAAACACAGAATGTCCTTTAATTTGGCTTCACATGCAAGCTCTAAAAGAAAAAAGAAATATGAGTCAAACTAGTGAAATTGTGATTACTGCAACGATTGTGATTTTTTTATTTCATCTGCTAAATGAATACTTCAGTAATGGTTGATATGTGAATAATAAAACCCCCGCTGATTTGCTGTGCTTCATTTCACAAAAAACTCCTCAAATCAAGATGATCTGTTGTTAACAACAGATAACACTTTGAGATCTGGTGTGAGAGTATGTTACCATTTCCACAATCCTGCTCGCCTTACTCTCCCTTTAATAGAAGTCTTCCCATTGTTCAACATGGAGTAAGCATAGGTATTCTATGCTGCTAGACCTGCATCTGACACTCTTTGAGTCTTCACACACACAAACCACTGTTTATATAAACAACTGAGACAAGCCAATAACCTTATCTTAAAGGCTTTGGGCTGGAGGTAGCTGCAATCTCCCCTGTGAAAAGGCTTTACTCTGTCAAAGACCCACACAGCAGACCCAACCATGCTCTATATTGATTTGTATTACTTTTCCTTGATGCAGTACATGAAGCATCATTCTAATGGGGTGGCTAACATGTTACTGCCAGGACACTACAATTAAGCCTGAACAACATTAATAATAGACATATCTTACAAAATGAAGATTGAAATAAAGTAGGTATAGACTTTACAATTTTGGATGCATTATCCTTTTGTTCTTATTATAGATTTTACTCTGTACAAATAAAACGGGTTGGTCTGTTCCTCCTTAACTCTCTTTCTCTACAATATCTTTCGGAAGTCTTTGACACCATGTTTGCCATAATAGGCTGGTTTAAATTATAGTTTCAACAGATGTGTCTCATCAATAGTTGAGCTGTAACATAATGAAAGAATTTCACTTGCCTTCACAATCTTGGAGGTAATCTCTCCAGTAACCAATGATATGTTCTTCCTGTAACCGGTGGTTACTGCCAGATGAACTGAATTGAATGTTAAACGTTCCATTTATGATATCAGTGGTGATTTCGTGTTCCACCCAAATGAATGCCTCTTCAAAAAGTTGTTTATGAATTTCCATGGCCAGAAGTACTCCCAGAGTTTTTAACCCTTCCTTTAATCTGCAATAAAGAATAAAGAATACCTAATCATAAATAGTGGAACTATTTGTCAAATTATAATGTAAAAGTTATTATAAAATTAAGGTATGTCTATGACACATCTAAAAATCCTTCAGTGCCCTATGTTCGAGCTTCAGTCTAAATAGAAATATTTGAAGCTAGCTGTTGGAGACCACTGACAAAGGCAACTTCTCTTTCTCCTGTGGTCTTGTGATGATTTCCTAGCAGCAAGGTAGCACATGACCTGCAGCTTTTTTTAAAAAAAAGTAACCAAACCCAGCATGCACATTAGTAGAGGACAAACTGTTGATTTTCAGATCTTTTTGGCAGCCAATTTTCGACTTCAAACTGTGGACCCTTTGGAGGTGTGAATAGGACCTTAGAAACTGTGCTTGGACTTTTAGCAAGGCCTGGCCAACCCTGCATAATACATTGTTATTTTATGCATTAGATGAAAAGACCACCTGGTTTTCAGTCGTAAAATGTTGAATCATCTTATATTGATTCAGTATTTTTGAAGTGACGCCTACAATACACTCCTTCCAAATATCAAATTTGTATGGAGTCAGAAACCAATTTTATGAATTTTTACAGACTGTTTTAATCCCTGGCCTTTGTTCTGCTGACAAGTGATAGTTAGTCACCCTGTCTACTGCTGGAAGGGGGACAAGTAGAAAATACCTCAGATGCAGGCTGCCTATGTCCAACCCTGGTAAGATGGCGCCCTGTGGCTGAGTATTGTAGAGGGCTCTCTGAGGCAGTCTGCAGGGGAGAGCCTGTTGATCATTAAAGGCGCTTGGTGGATTGAGGGGACAGATATTTAGCATGGCTGGGATCAGCAGTGACCCGAATTGGCTGAGGAAAGATATTATGATGAGACAAGGCAGCATGGCGCAGTGATTGCCCTGAATTAAATCTACAAATTTGTGCCTGGCTGATGCTCCCCTGTAAACAGAACGTACACATTTTAATGAGGATATCAGCTTCTGGTGCTGGAGCAAGGGTTTCCCCGTAAACACAAGTGCAGACTGGGGTCCGTTTTGTACACTGAACTCCCTGAGATTGCCGGACCGACAGGGGATAGCTAATCAGTGGAGCGTTAACACAGCGGTATTCGAATATAGAACCTCTTGCAAATAAGGAGCTTAAAATGCACAAGGCCCCTGGGGCCAACTGCATTACAAGTGATTTCTTTAAGACACACCCACCGGTGTTGGTACCAGACTTCACAACATTATTTATTAGTATTCCACAAAATAGCAAACTTTCAATAACAATGAGTGAAGCCCTACTTATAGTAACACCTAAACCAAAGAAATCTCACCAGCTCTGCTTCCTACAGACCGACACCCTTGTTAAATCTTGATGTTAAATCTTGCTTTGGAATTCCAGCAGTAAAGCTGAATAGCTCTGTTTCACAGCACAGTCAGGATTTGTCTAATTAAGAGACATATGATAACAGCTGGTGGAAAAGGTCAACATAAATAAGATCCTGGTCATATAGTGGCCTTGGACACGAGAAAGCTTTCGACTGGGTGGACTGGGTCTTCCTCACGAGGACTATAGAGAGGTTTGATCACAGATTTATAGCATTGGTTTGGCTGAATTGCAATAATCCTATGTCCCAAATCCTAGTGAATTGCAGAAGAAAGAGAGGGTACCAATGGGTCGAGACAAGGAAGGGCTACCCACTCTCACTGCTTCTTTATGCTCTTAGCATACAACCCTGTGAAGCACATTAGGGCCGACCAGGAGGTCGGAAGCATAACCTTTGGGCAGGAGATTCATAAAGCATTCTTGTTCCCTGATGATGTCCTCTAATCATTTACTGATCCCTCAAGATTTTTCCCTTGAATTCAACACCTTCTTACTCGCTTTGAGGGAGTATAAGGTTTCATTGTAAACACAGCAAAGTCAAGAATTTTCAGGCTTACACTATCTTGGGGCAAGGTTGAGTAACTAGCACTAAACACCCAGTACCAATGGACAAATAAGGCAGGCACATACCTGGGTGTTATAATAACTCCTAAGACTGAGGACCTTTACAAAGCTAACTTTCCACCACTTCTTCAGGTTATATGAGAGGACTGTCGGAGGTGGTCCTCTCTGTACCCATCTTCATTGTGGAGGCTCAATTCCATTAAGATAAACTTAGTTCCTCTAGTCCTCTATCTTTTCCAGGCACATGCTATATTGGTCTGCAGGAAACTGTTGGCATCCCTTAATCAGTTGAACAGTTGTTTTATTGGGCAGGCAGAGAGGGCTACTCTCTCTGATAAACAGGCATAAATATACATGACTACCAAACCATGGGGGGCGACTTGCCCTACCCGGACTTGCCCTTATACCACAGAGTAGCCCAAATGAGGGCGATAGTAAAGTGGTTGCTCTGACAAACACAGATGCAGAGAAGCATTGGTCACATATGGAAAGGGTGGTGATAGGATGCTACATTTGGGACCTGTTCTGGAAGTCAAAATCTGAATGCATACTTAAGCAACCCCCACAAAGGCAACTTTCATAGTCTAGACATGGTTATTAAGAAATCTGCATTGACATCATTCCTCTCTCCACCCATGCCATTGATTTGAATACATCATTTAAACGGGCAATAGATCCAGGTCCCTTTATGAACCTGTAGGAGGGAGGGGCTGCCATACTATCTGTTAGGTTTCAGGGAAAAGAGATACTTTTACTGTTGGAGCCTGCAATAGTAAATTTCTTGTAAATGTATAAGATACACTCAATGATCTAATTGGTCTCTCCAACCCTGAACAAATAAGCAGCTTCCAGAGATTTAAAGATCTCCTTTCAGTTGAGATGGTTGTGCAGGAGGGCCTAGGGTTAGGATCACCTTTCTAAATAATATGCTACTCTCCTCGGTCCAAACTCATACTCTGCATGAATTTTAAGATAACATTGAGGGCCTTAGTTAGATGGTACTACTCCGGTCTAAGCAATGGTGTAATTCCCAAAAAATCTTGCACACGCTAGCAGAAAGGGAAGCTCATTATCAGGTGATATTTGATTGAGATCTACTCAGTTTGAAAAATAGGCCAACACTCTTTGTTGGCAGTTTGTGGATTATTATGAGGCTTTAAACACATATGGTGGTAAAGTCCTCATTTCCCCCTTTTCTGGAAATCATTACAGAATTTAAAGTGATACTTGGATATACCAGGTTTTGCTTTGTTGGGACTATGCTGTAACTTGTTAAAATATTAAACAATTGCTGAACAATTGAATATGCGGAATAGTTTGGGGTCAGTTAAAACAAGGCGGCAAGTTGGAATGAAGTTGACCCTCCACCCGTGTTAATGTGATATCTCAGACTATTCGGACAACTGTGAGACTGTTCAATGTCTTGGTGGATACATTTAGAAACGTTGATGAAATATGTGGCCTGCTAATCAAGTTTTTATTCACGGGGCTGCCATTACTTTTCTATCCCATACACATGCAAGCCCTGAATCTGTTACATTTTTAGAACTCCTTTTGGGATGCCAAGACTTGAATATGAGAAGTCCAATACCTCTGATGCTCTGCTTTGTATCCTGATGCCCATTGTGACTATGAAAAGAAGGTAGTTGTTGCATAATTTCTTTTGCAATTTCTATTTGGGGAAGTTGGGGAGGTGGGAAGGCCTTTCTTTTTTTATTTCTTATTGTTTGTTTTCTTTTTTTTGATTTGTGCTGCATGGGCTGAACATATGGGATTGTTGGGATTCTTGTAATTTGGTTAGCCTTCTATTTGTGCCCTCTGGAGGAAGGACTGCACAAGTTGTATTGTAAAATGCCAATAAAAAACTGAAACAAAGTAAATGTAAAATATATTTGAAACCCATGATGTGCTTGATTTCACAATCTGTGTTTGGGACATTTCTGACAGCGTGAATATGTATGATGCCATTAGAATGGACAGTGATTTATAGTAATTACTTTTTAAAAATGGACATGCATGTATTGCAAAGTCAAAATGATATTGTTTTATAATGCATATGCATATAAATACCACTGTACCTAACTAGTGAAGGAACAGTCCTCCCCACAATGTACCAATTGATGATATCTTCCAATAGTTCTTTTTTGTCATTCAGAGATTTTAATGGACGGAAGCAACCTGCCAAACTTAGAATTGCGCTGTGTTTTTGAATCAATCCTTGAAGAGTTTCAAGAGACGAAGCATCCTCAATCTATGGAAAAATTAAGATTGTTATATTCTCAATAAATAGTAACAAAAAATATGGCCATCTGCTAAGTAAACATATTTGTTCAGTAAGTTGAATGTTTCCAAAAGTTTAACAGTCAATGGACTAAAACAATATCAACTGCTACTGTAGTTAATGCTACTGTAGTTTTACACTAGCTACACTCTCTCGCTGAATGGAACACCAACTGGGAAAGAGTGCAAGAGAATTAGACAAAGATGACTAGCACAATGGCCTAATGTACCTGAATGTGTTTGGCAGTAGGTTTTCTTTTACTTCAATTGCAAAATTCCACACTGAGTGTATTAATCCAGAATACAGATATATAGGTCCTCTCCTATATCACATTGTTTGCAGAAACATGGTCAGGAAGGGCCCTTCTATTATGTTATTAGTCAGCGTTGAAAACTGTAGCAATTCCAGGGTAGTCTCATGGGGCAACTGCAAGTGGTAGATGGTATGACTCTAGTTATGTGCCTGAAACTTTGTCTTCTTGTAATGTGAAGACTCTGACATATCAAGAACATATCACATACTTTTGATTTGGTGGTATCACCAAGAAATATAGATCAACATCGGGTTAACAGTAGGACATTCTTGATTGATCACTGATGCAAGAATGTGGATTTGTGAATGGCAGTTGAGAGAGTAGCAAATACGTAAAGGTTGCTCTGGAAACTTTAAAAAAGTATGGAGGACCGGGAATAGACATTCAGGATTGACCCAATTCCAAATAGATGAGTGTCATTTCTTTTCATATTCGTTTATAGTACATATGGCAATTATACATAAATCTAAGGTACATGAATAACTATTAACCACAAAATTAAACGCAAATGATTTGCATATTTTTGACTTATAGACCCACAACTATGTGAAATCAAAATAATAAATATTGATAAACATTCATCAGCACAAATGTTTACTATCTATTGCTTACCTCTTGCAACATGTCTCGTGTATCCGGATCTACCACATCTACCAAACTGCAATTCACATTTTTTGCATCAGAAACTAAACATTGATACAAAACAGGCGACACAAAATTTGGAGCAGTCCCCCCGTGAACTAGGGAAACGGCCAGGGCTTGCCCAGCATGGTAATAGTCATCATTTTGCATACCTTAAACAAGAAAAAATAAATTAAATGTATTGCGTTCTGCTTATCTATAAAACATTTATTATATATCTCTGAAACTAAATTTATTGCATACAATCTAGAAAACATTATCCAAGAATCCACAGCCTGATTCACGAAGGTACACGTGCAGTAAAGTCAAGCATGCAGAGTTTCGGCATTTGTGGCGGAGCCTTCACATACGGGGCTTAATCATTGTACTTGGGACATAGTCTCCGTACTCGGTGCAGAATCTCCACACTGCAGTTCAAGACACTCGACTCACAACAATAACTTTATACATCAGGACCCCAGTTCAAGACTCCGCACTCTTAACAGTGACTTTATAAATCAGGACCCCAATATATTCTTGAGCGAACAAGAGTTTTAGACGGATGGCCTGATTACAAGTTTACCTGTTACTTTAGGCACCTGATAAATCATTTTACCATAGGGTACATTAAATATTGGTTGTGATAAATAGCACTTATTACTAGTTTGTGGAGAATAGCATGCAGATCACCAACATTTGCATGATATAGTAAATACCCTGTTTTTCTCTCCCATTGTCTTTCGACGGGTTTTGCATGCTAAAATTTAACGACAGTTGAGGTTATTTTTTATATCCAGTAATGATCAAATGCAAGATCCTGAAGAAAGACCGCTCCACCCGCCCCACTCGCCAGCATCCACAAAAGCTCCCTCTGCATGACAACTACTGACTCGGACGATGCCTCGCCCACATAGAACACATCCACTTCCAGACCAACCCCAAAACGAACCTCAGCAGAACCGTCGCCTACAGACTGCCTGGCCCCATGTTCCATTCACCAATGTCCTTGCTAACCCCATCACATCCCACGCACTCGCCTCCACAGACTACATACTACTTGGAGAACTAAACTTCCACCTGAATAACCACCACAACCCCAACACCACCGCCCTCCTATAGAACCTCAGCAACATAGGACTGCAGCAACTTATCTCTGCCCCCACTCACACAACAGGACACACACTTGACCCTGTCTTCGCAGGAGGAAATAGCATCTTCCTCTGTCACATCATGGAACTGCTCTGGGCTGACCATTGCATCCACTTCTCCTTTAGAAAACGCACCACACACAAGCACACGCGTCGCCTCCCATGCACAATCTGCAACCTCCACCAATTGATCGTCAACTGAACCAACACACTCGCTCCCCTCCAGAAGACTACAAGATGACACAACAAGAAAGCAAACTGGTTCACCACAGCACTCCAAGAATCCAAGCATGCCTGCTGTCGACTGAAAAAGACATGGAGAAACAGCAAAACTCCGGAAACACGCATCCCCTACAAAACAGCCACCACGGTATACCACAAACTCATCAAATCCACAAAGAAGAATTTCCTCAAAGACAGAATACTCTCCAACACCCACAACTCCAAGGACCTCTTCTCCATCATACAGGAATTTGACAAACCCAACAGCGAAACAGATGCCCCTCACTCCCAAGACCTCTGCAATAGACTCAGCTCCTTCTTTCATCTCAAGATCAAGATGCTCTATTACAACTTGGACGACCAAGACCTCCGCACTGCCTCAACCCCCACCCCCAGCAATGTCACCCAACAGACCCTTGCCCGCCACACATCTTACACAGGGCTGCCACAGCCATCGCATCCGAGCTACATTGAACCATCAACTGCTCCATTGTGACCGTCACATTCCCCGACAACTGGAAGCGCACCTAAGTCAACCCCCTCCAAATTAAATCCTCGCAGACCCGGGGACTGCAAGAACTTCAGGCCCATCTTGCTGCTTCCTTTCGCAGCCAAGGTCATCGGAAAGGCCATCAGCACCCAGCTAACATACTTAATTGAAGCCAACAACATCCTAGACATCTCCCATTCCGGATTCTCCAGCAACCAAAGCACCAAGACCACCCTCCTCGCCGCCACAGATGACATCCCCGCACTCCTTGACCAAGGCCAAACGGAAGCCCTCATCCTCCTGGACCTATCAGCAGCCTTCGACTCTGTCTCCCACCACACACTAACCACCAGATTCCATGACACCAGCATCCAAGGAAAAGCCTTAGACTGGATCCGCTCATTTCTCATGGACAGAGCTCAGAGAATAAGACTTCTTTATTTCCTATCACTACCAACAGAGACCAGATGCGGAGTACCCCAAGGATCCGGCCTCAGCCCCACCATCTTCAAAGTATACATGGCGCACCTCGCAGGCATCATCAGAAACCATGGGTTCAACATCGTCCGTCCACGCATTCGACACCCAACCCATTCTCTCCCTCACCAAGGAACCCGACATCACCAGGCACAACTTCCAATAAGGGATGAAAGCTGGCAAAGTTAAATTCCTTGGAGGATGATTGTTGGGGACATGAATTAATAACCCAGATTAAATGTCTCCACCTCGTGCTTACATATGTAGTACCTGATTAAAAGGTACAACTCATTCCTGCCTAAAGAGATTCACAACAGGGTGCTTAACCAGGAATAGAATATTACATACAATATTTGGACCTTCCAGATGTTTCTTTCTTTTAGCTGCAACATATTCCGAACTTTACCATAAGTAAGGTGCTGTACCCAAAAAGTTCTGCTTTCTCAAACCTCCAAGAAGAGGTCTTGATGGGCTCCAGTGGAGGAAAGAGTCTATCCTGAGAACTTGTTTTTTAAGATCTGCATCTACAATGGACTGGGATTTCTATGCACAACAAAAACTCCTACCTTTATGACCCGACCAGTGTCTCAAGTCCCATGTATCAAACTAATTCACGCAGTGGGTTATTGCTTTTGATATATGGGCCTATGTTTCCAAATATGCAGGATGCATCTGTACAGTTTGGGTGATTAATTCATACACACTGCTGCCCCCGAGCATCAACTAAGATTACCTAATGCAGAATCTCTAAAGTTAGCCATTATTTGAAGTACTTGTCAGAGAAATTTTCTCTCAATTGATAACAGTAACTACTGCAGGAAAACCTTAGCCCCTCATTTAATACAAAGCAAACATAAAATATATAATGGAGTACATGCTAGCAAGGTTGTTTTACAGGCTGCAAGGGATATATTCAGTGGGTAGAATTTAAATCAGTCTGCTCTTGCTGCATAAATGAATAGTATAGTTCAGTATTCCCTTCACTATTCCCCTTTTAGTAGAAATTCTTTGAGAATGCCTGATCAGTGGTATCAAACAAACTTTGAAGAAGTCAGTAAGTAATATATTATAAACATTATTTACACTTTTAATAATTATTCTTTCCCTCCTCTAGAATTTGAGCAGTTTAGAAAGGTTGGAATATAATAAATGTAAGGTACCATGGGCATCACAACTGAGTGTCTTCCTGTTTTCGGGTCCCTCGAAGAGTTTGCTGTGCTGTAAATGATGCATTAACAATCGCAAAAATTCCCGTGTTGGGCCGCCAAAATCAACAGCTCCTTCAGAGTTACCAGAGGAATCAGTAAACATAACAGATATACGGTTGGTTGCTTTATAGGTTTTGCGAAGGAACGCACAACGTGCTCCATCCCAAATGTTTCGCCGATTTATGTTGAACTTGCATGTCTTTTCAGAGTCAATTTGTAAAGCAAGGTTTGATAGTAGATCCTTCAACGTTATATCATCGCTCTCACTGAAATACAGGAAATAAATAAAGCTAAGCTATCAAATGTATTAGTTAAAAATTAAACGTATAAATCAGAATTAAAACGTATAAAATTACCTTTCGTGCGCCTCATTTTGTTCCGCAATATTGATATTTGAGGTATCAAACTCTTCATCGTCAGGAATGTGCACATTATCAACCAACAGTTCAGTGTAACATCTAAAACAGTAAGAATATTGTCAACTATTACTATGTTAAAAAAAAACAATCAAAGTATCATCCTATGCCTTCCTGTTACAAGTCACCTTTATACATGACTTATAGGGCAACATGTATGAAAGTTAGAAATAGCCATTTGCCAATTGCGATTCCCTGTGAATCACAATTTGGAAATCGCTATTCCTAATGTATGGACGTCTTCTGAGTTTAATTAGTGATTTGAGTGGGTTGAGGTAGGTCACAATTTGCAACCCATTAGGAATCGTAGCCATCACAGGGATGGTGGCCTGTTGGGGTCAGCAGACAACCATGTCTGTGATTGCATTTAAATAAAGAAACTATTGTTTTTTTCTAAATGCAGCCCATTTTCCTTAAAGGAAACCATGACGAGTTTAAAAAAGAAATGAATGAAACGTGGAAGTTTCAGTTTTTAAGAGCAGGACAGTGGCCCCTTGAATATTTTTCAACCATTCTCAGAGGTGAAGTGGTCTCTTGGGGACCTCTTCACATTTGTGAATGGGTTACCAATTGGTGGTAAATTGATAATGTTTTTGCCATCGTATTTCAGTCGCAAAACATTTGTACATACCATTCCAATTTTGTGTTAGGAAGGGATGCCCTCCGCATGCCCCTTCCTAATACAGAATCACAGAAACCAAATTGAGATTCCATAAAAGCGTTTTTGCTGATGCAAATGGCCTGATGCTATGAATAGGGACATTTGCGACTACATGTACATGTTCCTTGGTTTGGATTACTAACGTTTTACCAAATTAAGAAATAATCATCACTAGAGAACTCATCTAATTTGTGCACAGAAGCTATGATCATGTAACCAACCTGAGTATGTTTAATGATTAATTATGCTTAATTGTGTAAGCCAATTACTTTAGACTTGTAGAAATTACCAGTCTTGTTTTTGCCCTACACATTTATTTAGCATAGTAGTGCAGATTACAATTTCACCATCAATGCATTTTAATAGACAGAAGATGGGTTAGTGGTAGCATATAGTTAAGATCCATAAATTATGTAAAACCAGAACAAACTACTAGCGCCATGCCACACACCAAGGGTGTTATAGTTCGGAAGTACATACCTGTGGTACTCCATATTGACTACTAGGCACCTAGACATTTGGTTTTACATCTTTTAAATTAAGAATGTTGTCATTCTGTCTGCATGCTAAGATGCCATGGCCACCATACTACATTATGCCACACAACTACTGCTTGGGATTGTACATTTTACATTGTTGTATTCCTGCATCATTTAAGTGACTGCTGACATACCATTACCTGCCTTGATATACTGACTATTTTTTCTTTAAAAGTATTTGACCACTTCAGATGCATTGTACATTAACTGCATGATCCAATAGCTTACACCACGGGAAAGAGCAGGGAAAACAGTTCTTCATGGTCCTGCATTACTGGGTTGCTCCTGACAAAACTTGCAAGAGAATTGCTTTTTTTATGAAAGCCAAATACTTTCGAAATGATATAACAATATTGAAAAAACAAGCAAATCTCAAATTGAGTATCTGGGTTGAGAAAAGCAGTACCGATAATGGTCATCAAATCCTTCTCTAATGAGAGTGGGAGAAGGCGATATCTGAAATGTATGTTCTTCTGAAGTGTTAGCAGAAATTGGATTTGCTGTAATGTTGCCGACTTTCAATGGATCTGAACAACTCAGGTATTCTGTTTCAACAGAACTATTGCTGAAAGGTTCTTCGCTTTCCAGCCACATCACCATGTCCGTTTTTTCATCTATGCCTTTATCCTATAAAAACATCAATGGCACATCACATGAATCTTGATGAAGATATACAAGAAATGTTAGTAATCAAACAATTTACAAATAGCCAGTGTGTAGTAGCCATGCAAGAACTACTCCTTCAGGACAGCATCACACAAGCAGTTCCACTGACAGCTGACCATACACAAGTCCTACTCCTATAAGGTGGTTTAAACTGCCTACCAGATCATCCATAGCACAACTCCATATTTTTCAAATGTAAATTCCGACATTACATATGTATTAGAACTCTCAGCTCAAGGCACTTACCATTTACTGACCATCTTGTACTTACTGGAGACTTGAAAACATGGGACCACTTCTTTTCTTCACACTTAACATATGAAACATAGTCAAATGTAATTGAGGAAGGCAATAATAACCAGACTATTCTGAAACAGATCCCATCCTTTCATTTAAAGTAAAGCCAGCACACCTGCATTCCAAGTAGAATCTGACCCACTCACAAGACATTAGGCATGAACACAGGCAAATGCATTTCTCATTATTCTTTTCTGACCTCCCTGTAAGAGCAAGTTCAGAATCAGCACAAGATGGTAAGAATACTTCTCTGGTCATCACCCACTATTCCAAAGCTCTTGCCATACAGGCTACCAACTTAACCCTTTTGTAGATTTCTGTATTTTACTAAATAACCATACTTGTGTCGATGCGCATTTGTTTTTCATTCAACCCTAACTCCATGACTTTGGTCAAATTCCCCTCTGCATCTTATACACACACAGACATTAACTCAATCACACACTCTGTATAAGCAAACAATTGTTCACATTCGTTGCCAGTCTCTCCATATAGAGTAAGAGAGAACCGCATAGGATGGTGATACATAGCTATATGAATATAGTTAAATATTGGACTGTGCTGTTTAACGCCCAAATTAAAACAAAGTGGATCCAATTGAATTATAATATAAAGTAAAGTTGTATACTCTGATCTAAATAAGTAATGTTCCTCCTTTTTATTTTCGGTAACAACATAGTACAGTATTTTACTTCCTGCTTTAGATAGATATTGCTACGCTATAAAACATAATTTTATATCTAACTGCACTAGAAAGAACATGCAAAATGTTATGGGAATATGGAAATTCATGCATATTTATTAATAGATGTTCCCTATTCCTTTCAAAAGAAACCACTGAGCATAGTTTATGCAAGTATTACTTACAGGCACCTGTGAATCAGGAAGTTGAAGAATTTGCCTTGATGGCTGTAAATAGACTGATTTCCGTTTGAAGAGTTTTGAGATTATAAGACCTGACAGACTCTGTTTGTCCATTAGCAATGGCTGCACTAATTTGTTATGACCTGGCATCAGAAGTTTTATGCTATAAAAACAAAAAGTGGAGTGTTAGTTTAACTACACATGAACTTTTAAAATTATACATTTAAACATATCTCAAAATATCAGAAATGCTAAATCTGTATCACTCAGAATATCATCCAAGAAGGGAGAAGTAAGCCTGTTTGTCAACAAGCTGACAAACTTTTAGCAACGCTGACAATCTGTTATACCTGTCAGCCTTTGAGTGGTCTTTCCCCATACTTTTTGCTTCTTTACATCCACTTTTTAATGATTGTTTGTGTTGGACTTAGGACTCTGACCACTGCTTACCAGTGCTAAAGTGTGCCTGTGCTTCTGCCATAAACCTGGTTTATCCACAATTGGTATATTTAATTGACTTGTAGGCGCATTAAAATGGTATTCTATATACCCAGCACCTGTAAATTTACTGCTACTAGTGGGCCTATAGCACTGATTGTGCAACTCACTCAAGTAGCCTATCAGACCTGTCTTAGGCCTGCCACTGCAGGGCTTGTGTGTGCAGTTTACTGCCACCCCGACTTGGCATTTAAAATCCAAGCCTTAAATATCCCTTTTACTACAAATATGTCACCCCTACGATAGGCCCTAGGTAGCCCATAGACCTGTAACAAAACTCTGTCAGAAGGACTGCCGTGAGGCTTCAAGGACTGTCACTGTTCTGGATCGCTGATCCTGAAAACCTGCTTTTCTGCTGTGCTGCCCTTCTGCCTGCTGCTCACTGGCCCTGCTGAGTGACAGCTGGACTCTGCCTTGCGACCAAAGTGTTCTCCAAGGGCTTATTTGATTTCCTCCTGTTGCTTGCCACTCAGCGATATCAAAGTATATAAACTTGCTCCTGCGCCTGGTCCATTGGAAGTGGACCCAGATACTTGCTCCAGAGAAATGAACCATCCTTAGCTTGTATGAAGCAGAACCCAAAGCATTGTACTTGTGACAGGAGTAGAATCGGCAGATTACATCAGAACCAATGCAACGCCTATGCAAACTGATGTTCGGAACATCGCACTAAAAAACAAAGCATCTCGTTTTCGGCACTTCGTCTTCGTAACCGACGCATCGCCACCAATGGGGGATCGACATGGTGCTCCCCTGCGCTCCGCATCTCGCTGTTGCGCCTAGGATCAATGTACTATGTTCACTGGATCTGCATGGCTCTTGTCCCTGGTC
This sequence comes from Lissotriton vulgaris, assembly GCF_964263255.1. NCBI lineage: Eukaryota > Metazoa > Chordata > Amphibia > Caudata > Salamandridae > Lissotriton > Lissotriton vulgaris. The sequence goes on from NC_141685.1 coordinate 1,480,619,856, forward strand.
TCTGATCGGTGCATATTGCTTGTAAAGGCTAGTCCTCTTTTAATTCTTTATAAATTCATAACTCCACTTCTACTCTTTCAATTTATGTTGGTTTGTTCTAGATTCATTTATAATATTATTGCCTAATTTTCGAACCTGCGTGTGGTATTTTTGTTGTGTTTTCATAGTGTTATTGTGTGTTGTGTAGCACAAATACTGTACACATTGACTAATTTGATTCGCCTGACTGTTCTGTGCCAACCTACAAGAGGTTGAGCACAGGTAATCTTTTAGTGTGTATCGGAGATACCCTTAATAGGATTGAGGGTTCCTGTTTAGACATGGTGCATGCCTTTGCAAACCAGAAACCCAGGGTCTTATTTACAAGTCCCTTGTGGCACAACTGCGCTGCCAAAGCATCCCTTTGTGACCTTTCAGAGGCGCCATGTGCAGATCTAGATCTACGAGGCCATTAGAAGCCACTTTACATGGCTTTTCATGGCTTCGTAGATATGGAGTAAAGCAAAGAAGTGCAAGTTGCGGCCTTGCCTTATTCTGTGTTAAAGAGGCAGTCTATTCTCTAGAGCATGCGTAATGAGGAGAAATGTTTACATTTCTCATGCTTTCCACTTTGCATCTGTGCTGCATTCTGCAGCAAACATAGAACAAGAAAAATGCCTCTAATGATCGTTTTTATCCAGGAAAGTGCCCCTTTCTGCACAAAACCTATCACGCCAACAACGCAGACACCCTTGCAACATGATGTGTTGGTTTATGGCTGGATATGTGTGCCGGCGTGGTCTGAAAGAACAGTAAATGTACTGCTTCCTGTATATACAGGGCATTTCCTGCTCTCTCGAATTAGCGTAGGGCAGTGCAGCAAAATGACTTGTGGTACTGCCCAACTCCAAATCTTTAAAAATATGCCCCCCAGTTTCCAACACCATAACACCATCTATATAGTGGATGGGAGGTAGCGCTGTGGATAAGAATTGAACAGATGGAACTTCTTATCTTACAGCATTCTAATTGTCACTATATTGATTGTACAATGTGCTAGGCTTTTCCTTCACATCAGTGGCCCTGATTCTTCCGGATCTGAATGTAGTCAATATACGCATCTATATGTTAGACTACTAGCACAATTATTGAATTATTTGTACTCCTCCTTTTAAGAATATCACTCCATTAACTATTGTGATATGTGTAAAAAAAAAGTTTTTTTATCAACACCTGCAGTTAGTTTCCTTGCCCTGTCTATCTGACCATTGACACTCATTATTTCCTACATTTTTCTGTATTGATTTTCCATATACATAACCAAAAATCTCTTAATACATAGAAAGTATATGGTTTTGATTTACAAAATAGATTTAATGCAAGACTGTTACATAATTAAGTGGAAATAGATGACAATTCCATATACAACTTGCTGATATTTTTAAAATAGTATTGCATAAAAATATACGAAATGAAAATTGTCTTACTCAATATTGTCGATTTTGGGGCTAAAAGCCACATGGAGTTGGTCCTGCACCTCATGGTTAGTCCATAATTTGTTAAATTCAAATGTTGTGATGATATGTCCACTCTCATAAAGAAATTGCTTTGTTCCTTGCTTCACAACAATCTCATCGTGAGGACCAGATAAAAGAATTACTTCCTTAGTGAATGTAGGAGGCCCACGAAAATGCCTGAAATGCAAAGTCATGTCCAGATGTCAATTATATATTTTGAAATTGAATATAATTCTACACTTTGTACTATGTCACAATTCAAGAACCAGTTGATGCGAAGTACCGAGAAAAAACTCTCCTTAGATCAGAAAAAAAGAACATTTGATTGACACAATGGTCTTGAAAGAGCAAAGCGTTCATAAAGCATAAAATAACAAGTTTAAGATCTTATTTTTAGTACTGTTACACCACCTCTAGCCCAATCATGGTGCGTGTTTATTGAGTAAACCGATTTTTAGGGAGTTCTTGGACTGTGCTCATCATTTCTTTCTCTCTCTATCTATCTATATATAATCTTCTCGTTGCCCCTTCTGGAATGGTGGGACCCATGGGAAGTGGTGTGCATGAACCATTGTGCTACATCCTGAGAGTGCCCTTCCCTGACTTTTGCATTATATATATACATGTTGGTTCTTGTACGACTGAGCTACGCCTTGGGCAACTTGTGGAACCTAGTTTCCATAGGAAAAACTTACTTTTTTTTACTAATAACTTTGACCCTTTTTGACAAATCATCACATTTCTAAAACTAGTTGACCACTCACTTCAGCAGCTGTTTGTAAAGTTTCAGAGAAATTCGTCTTGTGTGGCGCAAGAAAAAGAGAGGGTCCCAAAACGTGTTTTCACATGCAATTTCCCATAGTGATTTTGAACACGACTACAGCCTGAACTGCTGAACAGAATTACACCAAATTTTGCAGAAAGCTAGATCTTGGCCCAGAAAGATCTCTTTTTTGTTATTTGGTGGAAATCTGTTCTGTAGTTTTAAAGTAAATACTTATTTTTTTTATTCTGTATATGTAGGGACATGGAGGTTCTGCGTATCCAGCAGATCTCATGGTAAGATTTGATTGGCTGCCACTACTTCAACCAGGAAGTAGTGACAGCCATTTTAGGACCCTGGATTATGACATGCGCCTTTGCAATGGTTTGCTAATTACCCCACATATTACATCAATCATGGCATCTTCTATTAAATCATTGATAATAGCAGTGAAACATTTGCTGTAAAAAAAGTATTGATGACAAAAGAGTGCATGGTGGGGACGAAAGCTATAGTTTCTTTAGGGCATGAGTTATAGTAACTAGAGATAACTTGAACTATAACTGCTGAATATCTATGGTTTAGAGTGAGTAAAATTGTGAACTGAACAGTAACACCCCTGTAACCTTTCACTTTTTAGTGAATTTCTACTTTTTGTCTACTTTGTAACTATAGCGTCCCTGTAACCTTTGGTTTTCTCATTTATATATATATATATATATATATATACATTATATATATATATATATATATATACATTATATATATATATATATATATATATATATATATATATATATATATATATATATATATATATATATATATATTTATATATATTTTATTTTTTTTGGGCTGTACGATGCTCCCTTTTTCCGGACCATAAACGAGGCGCACACCAGAGGGAATATTTTCTTAAATTATTTCCGAAACAAAAAGCCTGACAGACGCGTTTCGGCTACACACCTTTGTCAATGTCCCCAAAAAAATATATATATAATATCACAACACAGGAAGAGGTATCGAGGCTTCAAGTCCGTAAAACATCAGCTTTATTCAAATACACAGAGGCAGCATTTCCTTGGAAAGGATATCTCTTCCTGTGTTGTGGTTTTAAAGGTCAGGAGACTCTTTGCCTGTTCATACGAGGCCACTCTGCAGGTACGGGGGCTCTTAGCAAAGTGGAATACTGTGCTTGTATATATATACATATATATATTTATATATGTATGTATATATATATATATATTGCTCCAAATCTCCTCCCCAGGCCGGGAAAGAAGAAACAGCACTTGCGGGGTGTTTTAATCAGTTATTTCCTTTATTCGTGCGCTCCTCACAGACGCGTTTCGGGTCAAGCCCTTTATCAATGTGTCAACACGAGTGTTGCACAGGAGCCATTTTTAAAGTGCAGTGTGCGATCTCATAAGGAAAGTGAGGTAGGACTGCTCGTCCACATTACACGAGCGCCATATTGGAATGTGCAAAATAAGCAAGAATTCATACTTAATCAGCAATCAAAATTACTTTCAAACCCTAATTTTGAACTTATTGAAAATTGTACATAATGCCGTGAATCGGCCAACCGAATACATATACTATGTCATAATGCCACATTCATAATCAAGCCTTCAATGAGCGGTTACACGTTTTGAATGAATGACATTCATATTTCAACAATTCAGTCTCAGAACCTTAGACAATGTCGTCTACCACATATAAAACACATGTAATTTGCTCAGTGGGTTGGCATTAAAAAGTAATGTACAATCGCCTAACATGCAGCACATTCCCTTTAGATCTTGCCGTGGATCTGCTACGGCGGCTCCTATCGCTAGAAACCGCCGAATTACCCCTAAAGCATGACAGAAGGCAGTACACCTCCCTCATGGTTTATTAAGGTGGCCCTGGTAATACATCTGTAAGTTTATTTTCCTAGGTGGATAGCCAGTTCTTCCCCGCTATTTAGACCTGTTGGAATTCTAGTTTGCAGGTCAATAATGTACCGCGATTCCAAGCGTCTGAGTTTAATTAATCTGTTGCCGCCCCTTTCGTGCTCAGGTACCTGGTCAACCCCAAAATATTGTAAGAGATCCCTGTTGCTACAATGTTTGATCGCAAAATGCTTAGCTACTGGAGATGTCATGTCCTTGTTCGCTATAGTACGCATGTGCTCAAGGATTCTCAGTTTCACGCTTTTGACGGTGCTCCCTATTATTATTATTATTATGTTTCTTATATAGCGCCTGAATCGACCCCCGAAGGGGTATCTCCGCGCTTGCCTTGGGAACCCGTCCTGGCTTTTCCCTGTGAGATAGCCCCTACAGGGCATCCCCAAGGTGAAAGCCAGGCATCCCGCCGCGGGGGGGCCGTTGTGGAGATTAAGCAAGCTTAATGCCCAGAGTTGCAGAGTGTGAACCCATGATTAGGTCAGGCACCGAAGCGAGAATTATCAAGTCCATGGACATTTGAGCTCAAGACCCTGCCGCGTCGGGAATTGAACCCTGGTCCCGGGTCTGACCTCTGCTTCAGGGTCTGCCTGCTCTAACCAGTGAGCCACTCCTACGTATCTTAACTTGCAGGGGCACATCAAACAATACACTACATATGGTGTTTGGTAGGTAATGAATGAGCTAATGGGTTTTCGATTTTTAAGGCCTGGTATTTCATAGCCTAAAACCCTTTTGCTGTATGCGCAGGCCTTGCACTTACCGCAAGGAAAAAAGCCTTTCATGACTGCCACGGTATTGGTTCTCGAACTTGGAGCGTCTAGATGGCTGTGTACTAAGAGATCCTTGAGGGATTTTGTTCTCTTAAAAGTCACCAGGGGACCTCTTGGGATATCCATCCCAATAATGGAGTCGGTTTTCAGGATGTGCCAGTTTTTACGTAATGTTCCTTTCAGAAAATTGGCATCGTTGGAGTAAGTTGTTATTAGACGGAATTTTCAATTTTCATTCTTTTTTTCTCTATTCTGTTTTAACAACTCACTTCTTGGAATCCCGGTTACTCTATTTATTGTCTGACTCAGGAGGGCTGGACTATAGCCTCTGTCTTTAAACCTTATAATGCTATCTTTAGCTGCATTTTGGAAGTCTTCCTCCCGCGAGCAGTTGCGCTTAAGGCGCAATAGCTCCCCATAGGGAATACTTCGTTTCAGGTTTGTCGGATGTCCGCTGTCAGCGTGCAAAATGCTGTTTCCGGCAGTTGTTTTTCTTTAGGTACAGAGATGTGGTCACCTGATTATTTGTAATTGCTACCCGGAGGTCGAGGTAGCTCACTGGCTCTGAGCTCACCTCGCCAGTGAATTGCAAGTCGACATTATTATTATTCAGGTGTAAGATATAATCTTTGGCACTTTGTTCCGACCCCTTCCACACCAGGAAGAGGTCATCAATGTATCTGTGCCATTTAACCACATTCTCAGTCCACATCCGGTTACCCTCAGACCAGGCCACCTGCTCCTCCCACCAGCCTACGAATAAATATATATATATATGTGCCATTTAACCACATTCTCAGTCCACATCCGGTTACCCTCAGACCAGGCCACCTGCTCCTCCCACCAGCCTACGAATAAATATATATATATATATATATATATATATATATCCTTTCCCTTGGTTCTCAGTTACTGGGTCATGCAGCGCTCTTTGTGGGTTCGTTTCCCTGTGGCGGAAACCAAGCCGCTCCATGTCAATTCAAAATCCCTCGCACCGGAGAGATAAAAACGGGACAAACTCTTGTGTCTCCTACTTTTTACACGATCATGAGCAAGGAATCTGGGCATTCCGAAACACGTTGATCGTACTTTGTCTACTAGCCACATGCTGAAGGAATAAAAAGTATAAAAAGTAAGAGACACGAGAGTTCGTCCCGTTTTCATCTCTCCGATGCGAGGGATTTTGAATTGACACACATATATATATATATATATATATATATATATATATATATATATATATATATATAATATATACACTATATGTGTGTGTGTACATATACATATATGTATGTATTAAAAAATATATGTATTAAAAAAATAGGAAACAACATACCACAAATTCAAGTGTTTATTTCAAATAAAGCAAATAAAATAAAGTAAATAAAGCAAACAAATGCTGTACATTAACTATTGTTGTACATTAACTATTGAATAGCACTCCGTTGCATTTTTGGCAAATGTGCTCCTCTCCAGTAAGCTCTTTTGGTAAATCATCACTGACACAACAAGAAACTCTACATTTGGCAAGTGAGACATTCTGGGTCTGAGGAAAGAGAGCATCCACCACCCCAGTGGTTTGTATGCCACACACCCAATTTAAAATGAAACTCATAGTGAAATTTATTAGAACAAAATTATTTTGGAGACAATGAAAGCAATGAAATGGTATATCATATGTAATCTAACCTCCGAGTATATTTTGGCTGTTGCATCCTTTCACCATTCTGTCTTCCAAAGTTGCGTGTAAAGTGAAATATTGGCGATTGTGTCATAGAACTTTGCACACGTGTTTCTGACTGTTCTTGGGCTGAATTAGAAGATTCCATTGGGTTTGAAGAACACCTTCCTCTCGAAAAAACATGTCTTACTTCTTCGTCCACCTCTTGTCCTCTGTTTATGTATCGTGTATTGTAGTTTGATCTAGATATGCTTAGACTGTTAGTATTGGCATTACTACTTCTCAAAAAGGTTTGATCGGACCTAACATGGGTTTGAGGATTCCTTGGTACATCTAGAGTGTGGCTTATTGCCTCCAAAATTGATGGCTGAGCTAAAAGGCTATCAACAAGGTCACACACTACCTTTGACTCTGCAGCCATCTTTTTAGTTTGATCTGGAAAAAAGAACATATCAGTATGTAATAACACTGTAAAAAAACTCATATCATCTGACAAATAGCAAGCTAGATAAGGTATGGAAATTACCCCACCCAAAAGGATTTTCTCTGCACGATTTTCGCAAAGTATAATAATTTTGTGTAAGAGAAAAGTACAATTATTCTGAGGTTTCAACAAGTAATGTGGGAAAACAAATGGTAGTGCCCTCCATGATTCACCATTCAGAGGTGCAGGACTTCAAAAGATGCAGTTATACTGCACCCTTCATAAAACACCACATTGTCCAGAATTCCATTTGTAGTCGAAATGTATACATTTAATTCAAGAATTAAATTGTGGCCTCCATTTGTCAAAATATACTGCAGGGGCACCTTTAAGGAATCCCTTTTGTTTACATCTTGTTTCCTAGCAAAGCAATTCCGAATGGCTGTAAATTAACCTGAAATACATATTGAACCTCTGATGCCTGCTAATAATACTCTGGAGAGAACTATGCTGTACTGCACATTTTAAATTACCAATCAACTTTTAATGTTATTTGAAAAATTCTAAATAAGCAGTTGTTTCAATTTATTTTTTTCTGTTATATTATTGTGATTTAGATGTACTGCGTATTACTGGAACTGTAGGTAGTACACAATCAGTTGCTTTGAAAAATAAGAAAGAGGGGTTACAATGTGAAGAATTGTAACTGCTGGCTTTTTAATTTGCGGTGTCATAAGTGGCATGGTTCAGAAATAGAGGATATTTACCCTCTCCGCCATATTCTTCAACTGTCATCAGATTTTTTTATTGGTTTGGCCCTGGCAGAAAGAAAGAATTGCCTTTGGTAACGATGTTGTTTACATTTGGTCTAAAATGCAATCTACACAGATTTAAATGTGCTTACATAATGACAAAGTAACATATCAGGTTAGCACCTATTACATTTAAGCCTGTAGTGGGGTTGCTTGGGAAATATCCAGAGTTCGTTGCTTCTCATTTCTGTATATATTATACACACACACTCACTAGCAGTGCTGGGAATCCCATCACACAAGGGACCCATGCTCAGCACAACTTTTTCTATATCTACAAGATTACATTTTTAATTGCCATTGTTGAGGCCCCCTCATTAAATTTTGCAGAGGAAGCCCAGTCCACATCCTCTCACTTATGCATGAGCTGCAATCTACTCAGCCTTTCATTTATGCATACTTAACGCCCAGTCCACAACCTTTCATTTATGCACAAGCTACAAATCTACAGCCTGTCATTCATACACGTAGATACTGCAGCCCAATACACAGACTTTCAATAAATAGTCCATTTACCCGCGTTTATGCACAATGTTGTGAGTTCATACCCTCACATTCATGCAAACTGCTGCCAAGTATCGTATTGTAGCATAGTATTTCTGTAGCGCTTTTTTAAACCTTGACGAATTGCCAAAGCACTATCAGAATGGTCCAGTATGTGGCACGTCTATTTCATTCACATGGTCAGAGAAGGATGTCGGTTGAGGTGTCAGCTGTGAGTATATGTGCTTTAGACTTGTTGCAGCTGCACATTGGAGTTTTTTTATGATTTTTAAATGGATCTTGCTGATCCCTAATCTCTTTGGAGGTGTGCTCCAGGCCTTGCATGTCATTAAAGAGGAAAGAGTTTCACCAGAGGAGATTAAGATGTGGAGGCATCTTGAAGTGACATAAACCCAACCACTGATGTCACTGTTAAAGTGGTCACGACTACATACTATATGGAATGCACCCATATCAGGTATAAGCCCAGCATCTTGAAGCACAATCAAGCCACCAGTAAGTACTTCACAGAGTCCACCCAGGAGTGGCAGGTGTCCAATCTCTCAAGGCAATCTAAAGCAATGTAAGTATTGTACAGAATCCACCCTGGTGCGGAATATGCCCAACCTCTATAAGCCTCCAAAGGGCTTTAAGTACAGACCACAGATTAATCCTTTGCGTAAAACCGAATAATTACTGCCTTAACAGCAAGCATATCACAACAGTGGCTGGGTCAAGGCCCCCATTGGTAAAATGAATTAGGTTAAGTAAAAATGGACGGAACGTGAGAGAACGGGGGAAATGGTAAAAGGACTGTGGTCGGGTCGTCAGGCAGTTAAGGACTGAAGTTTCGCCCTAGACCATAACTGGCCTTTCCAAGCCTAAACCGAATAGATGCCACAGGAAGGGCCTTAAAACATTTACCCTTAACCTGGACACCCTAGCCCGGAACTGTTGGAAGAGGTGTTATGTTAAGTCTGTGATCAGGAGACAGTCAGATGGATAGGCACCACCAGCAGGAAGAAGGAGACAACTGAAGAAGGAAAACATAAACAAATCAGGCAGAAGGTAAATTTTTCTGGACAGTAAAATGATCTCCCTAGCAGCAAATACAGTATTTCACTTTCATTACATAGCCTCTCACTCATGCACACTGGCACCCAGACTGCAGCCTCACTTTCACGCACACTGGCTCCGCGATCACAGTTTGTCTTTCCCACACACTGCCACTTAGACCACAGCTTCTCTTTCACACACACTACCACTTAATGCACGCCTTGTCAGTGATGCACTCTGCAGCCCAGCATGGACGTGCTGCTCAGACTATAGCCTCTCATTCATGCATGCTGTGCTGCTACCCAGTCAGTAGCCTCTCATTCATGCACACTGCAGCCCAGTCAAACCTTCTCATTGAAACACTGTCTCCAAGCCCATAGTTTCTCAATCATGTACACTGCTGCACATTCTACAGCCCCTCATTGATGTACCCTACTGCCCAGTGCACAGCTTCTCATCCACATACCAGCCAACCTGATGATTATCAAGTGAGGCTCTAAGCCCTTTATGTACTTGTTAAGTTACAACATGCCTTGCAACAGACAGTGAATGTGTTGTGTACTAGGCTCGACCTGACAACAATATAAATGAGCGTGAAGTCCGATGTTTAACAGTTTGAGCCCATTACAGTGAATGGAACATATACAGTTCTGGCAGGGAGACATATGTTTGAAAGGACAATGACCTACATCCCCATTAGTCGATGAACATGAGGAGGCTGAATACGAGTCAAAAGGGGGTGGAACCCATTAGTGAAGGTGAGTTGAAATGTGCATTCATAAACAATGCTGCTGAGTCCACAGTTTCTCATTCATGTACACTGCAGCCCTGTCACACCGTCTCATTCATACACAGTGATGTCCACTCTACAGTCTCTCATTCATGCACATTGATGTTCACTCTATTGTCTCTCATTCATGCACACTGATGCCCACTCTACTGTCTCACATTCATACACACTGATGTTCACTCTACTGTCTCTCATTCATACACACTGATGTCCACTCTACTGTCTCTCATTCATGCACACTGATGTCCACTTTACTGTCTCTCATTCATGCACACTGATGCCCACTCTACAGTCTCTCATTCATGCACACTGATGCCCACTCAGCGGTCTCTCATTCATGTACACTGATATTCACTCTACTGTCTCTCATTCATGCACACTGATGTCCACTCTACTATCTCTCATTCATGCACACTGATGTCCACTCTACAGTCTCTCATTCATGCACACTGATGCCCACTCAGCGGTCTCTCATTCATGCACACTGATGTTCACTCTACTGTCTCTCATTCATGCACACTGATGTCCACTCTACTGTCTCTCATTCATGCACACTGATGCCCACGCAGCGGTCTCTCATTCATGCACACTGATGTTCACTCTACTGTCTCTCATTCATGCACACTGATGTCCACTCTACTGTCTCTCATTCATGCACACTGATGTGCACTCAACAGGTTCTCATTAATACACGCTGTCTGGCCATGGTCCAAAGGTGAGCACTGATGCCCAGTCCACAGCCTCAGATTCACACACTGATGCCCAGGCGACACCCTTTGTTTAACACACGCTGATGCCTAGACCACATTCATACACCAAGCAACCTAGACACAGGCTTCTCGTGCATCCACACTCACTCTTGGAAACATTTTGAGAGCAATGAGCAGTTGTCGAAGTGGGAAAAATGTAGGGGAACTGTGGGAGGAGAATCAGAGAGTGGGAATACCTTGAGGATTAGGTCAGTGGGTGGAGTCAGAGGTCTGTCCAGAAAGCACATCCAAAGTTTTAGTATTTGTTTGGCATTTCAATAACCAGTTAAAGTTTATTATGTTATTGAATTCAACCATTGTAGACACATGTTTAAGGTTTAATATGAGTTATTGACATTACAGTACATTCACCAAGTGGGATACCTGACCAATCACAGAATGTCCCAAATATGCTTAAAGCGGCATCACAAGCCATTTGTCTCAGAGCAATTCAGTTTCTGTCATCAGCACTTCTCCTCTCTTTTTCAACAAGAGCAGTTCAAACATGACTGGCAAAATATCCCAGTTGGCAAATGTTTTCGACAGAATTATGGCTCTGACATACCTGCCACATAATACATAATCTGCTGCATATTCTGACGATTTTAACTAACAGCTTTTTGTAGTTCAAACTGATCAAAATATACTAAAAATTTGAATTATGTTGCTGCAAAGTGGAAGGCCCTTTGCAAAGGTTAACTGGACACCTTTCTCACTGCCGCATTTGTATGTTACACTAATTCTAATGAGGCAAAATCTTTGTTGTTAGTATGTGTAAAAAAGTTCAAAATAATGAAGTATCAGAAAATGTACTGCATTACGCTGCTGCCTTTTTTTGGTGTATAATTTAGTCAACACTGCTACATAGTTTTGTCCTCTATTGCTGCATAATCCCATTGGCCCCAAAACATGCAGCACATGTTAAAAGTGCTTGTGCATGAAGCAGAGAGACTGTAAAGTTAGCAAACTTAGAGGCATATTTACGAAGGACTAACAGAGCGTGGTGTTAGCCTTCTTAGCGTTACACCGCACTCCGCCACTTCTGAAACGTGGGGCTGCACCGTATTTACAACAATAAGGTGCAGCCCTGCGTTTCCCCTGCGCTGGTGCTAAATTTAGCTGCCTAATGCTAACGCAGGCACCCTTGCACCATATAGTGCAAGGGTGCCTGAGTTGTGGGGATTGATTGTTTATGTGCAGTACGGTGTGCCTTCCTCCACATAAACAATATTAAATGGCGATATGTAACTTCAATGTGTGCTGCTTTGTACAGTACACATAGAAGTTGAAACTCATCATTATAAACATTTTAAATTTATGTGCAGGAAGGGACCCGTTCCTGCACATACACAATGGTGGTTTGCTGTTTTTATGTGTGCTGCACAATGCAGGACACATAACAACAGCAACAACGAGGAAAAGTAAAGTATTTCTCCTCATTGCACCCTGTTAAAACCAGGTTTTTCCTAGTCTTAATTTTGGCACTGCACAATATTTACGTCACTCTTGTAAATATTGGGCAGCGTCCAAATTCAAGGTGCTGCGGCAGAATGCCTACTGCAACACGCATTGCCCACCCATTGCACACTAAGTATAGTGTAAAAGGGTGCGTTTTTTACAAGGCAGCATTAAGCCACGAACACTGCCTTGCAAAGAAGGCAAAGCCTGTTTGGCCACCACAATGTAAAACAAGCATTTACAATGCAATGGTCTCGACATTGCTAAAGTTAGAGCTATTGGCATTGCTCATGACATTATTTTTATTTACGTTTTTGTTTGTAAAACATATAAATAAATCTCATTGTCATTTACAATGCCAATAGCTTAATCTCTCGCAAATGTAAGACCTATTGCATTTGCACCCACACACAGAGCCACACACACATACAGAGCCACCAACACAGTCATTCACATAGAGCCACCCACATACACAGAGCCACCCACACAGAGCCACCTACACACACACAGAGCCACCCACACAGCCACCTACACACACACAGAGCCACCCACACAGCCACCTACACACACACACACAGAGCCACCCTCACACAGACAGAGCCACACACAGACAGAGCCACACACAGACAGAGCCACACACACAGTAGTTGAGAGTAGTCATGACCTACATTTTTTAAGAGGTAACTGTAGGTTATTGCCCCCCCCCCCCTCCCCTAAACAACACACTGCAAAGAACAGACAGGGGAGCGCTTATGTAAATCAAAATCAAACACAGAATAATTTACATTTAAACAAGTTTCAGAAAAATAAGCCTGTACACAGTTTATTAAAAGTCCCATTTGGAAAGAAAAAGCTGCAAGACCCTGAAACTGAACCTTAAATTTAGGTAGCACGTTGACGTCCTGAAGAAAGGGGAAGTCAAGAGTTAGTCATTCCTGCTTTTCTGAAAAGCAGAACAAGTGCATTACGTCAAAATGTGTGGGGGATGGGGAAGCAATGCACTTACTGCCACATCCATGCAGGACACTTCCGAAAAGACAGTGACACAAAGGAGGTCACGGATTTGTAAAATAGATGTATTTAGGTTTCCACATCACACAGGCTGCGCTTCCATGTATGGCTGCAGCACTGGAGGGGAGGTTCTCAATTTGCAATTTGTTCACAAAACTGCTATGCAGAGGAAGGTAAGCCAACAAATTAACTGGGAGAGCCGAGCTAAGAGTCGGCTCAGGCTCCAAGAGCTTGTGCACAAGCCAAGCCTTTAAATGATTTTTCATGTAAAAATACGATAAGGGTCTTCAAAATTCTAAAATAGTGTATTTTTTTTAAAAGTGAGTTTTCGAACATGCACTGAGAAACATTCCTGCCTGTCGAGGCTGTACTTTCTTGGTTCTCCAGGTAATCAAGTGGGCAGCTGTCACCACATTAACTCATGTGAATGGAGGCTTTTTTAGGCAAGAGAACCACGAGCTGTGCCACAGCATGGCTTCTAGTTCGAGGTTTCAGTGGCTCGCCCACTTCTACTGCAACGGATGCTGACAGCAAGAGGGGAATGTGCCCACGTGTCACAAATCTGTTGGTTTTTAGCAGTACAGGCAATTATGGTAAAATAATCAGATTCAGGCAGTATCAATAACACTTATGAGCCCTCCAAGCAGAGAGTTTTCCACCAGGTTCTAAGTTAGCCACCTCCTTTGGTACCAAAGAACCCAGGATCATGTACATCTGAGTAGAAAGTCAGATATCTCTACTCGTGAGGAGATAAGTGCTTGTGCTGTGCATAAACTCACAGACAGGTGAGCCAAAGGGATCCTGGACCCCATGATTTGAAGGTCTCCTCCCGTAGTATCAGGTTCTACCATTATGCACAGATGAGCACGAGATGGGAAGGGTACCCAATACGACTGAAATTATCAGAGTTAGAGTCCTGTCCACTAAAGTGTCAAAAATATGTTCAGAAAACATTGCCATCCACTTCTGGGCTTCTCTCTTAAAATATCGCCCAGTCCTGGCTGGTTCTGGATGTATGGCAGTTATGTTACACATCTTAAGAGAGGGATTAACAGAAGGCTCAGAGACACAACAACATACTCGTCGGCTGGGAATCACAGACATTTAGAGTACGTGTTTAAGCCACGACCCCATGATGCCCCCCACTTAAATACCTTCACGCGGTTCTTAAATACGATCACATGTCTGAAACGGGAACGGTACCAAAGAGCCCTCTTTTAAAGGGCTGGGGTAAATAATTGTGTCTCGCGAACCACTACACCACACTCTCGAAACCCCTATCTCGCCACACCAACCTCCCCGGTAACTTCCTCACCCCCCCCCCCCACACTTCTCACCGGAAGGTCTCCTCTATCTCAGTCACGCTTGTGTCCTTCTCCACGGCCTAATTGTTGGGCTTGCGGTTTTTGTTCAGCTCCCCGATGCCCCCCCAGTAGAAAGCCGGTGCAGGTGTGTCCTCGTCCCCGAACACAGCAATCAGCTTTCCACGACCCGGCATGGCTGCTCCTGGGGTCTGTTCTCACACATGGCTGGTCGGCTTCAGACGTGAGCAGAGGGTGCAGTGAATGGCTTTTCTAGGCACTTTGAAAAGTTTGGGCGCTATAAAGCCGGACGTTCGCATGAGCAGAGGGTGCAGTGAGTGAATGGTTAGTTGTTGGGATCTAGGCTGCAAGTTGTTGGTGAACGCTAGCTTTTCTAGGCACTATGAAACGTTCTGGCGTTGTAAGGCCGGACGTTAGCATCAGCAGAGGGTGCAGTGAATGTCTGGGCGCTGTAAGATCAGACGTGAGCAGCGGGTGCAGTGGTTAGTTAAATTCAAGGGTGCAAGATTAAACGCCAGCTGTTCTAGGCAGTTTGAAACAAATAATGTTTTTTGTTTATAAATAGCATTGACAATCAGATGCCAGAACCACATTCCTTATATGTAATTATCTGTAAACAGCTCGGTGATTGCAGTTTCCGTTACATATAGTTTGCTACCAGATAATCAGATGTCTGTGTGAGAGCCGAGAAAAGACACGAGTGGAAGAGAAAGAAAGAACCATTCTTCACTGCCCTCTCAGGCAGCTTCAGAATTCTGAGAGAAACCTCTAATGCCCGCAGTCTATTTTAGAAGCATCAGACCAGCAGTTCTGTCCTGGACAGTTGGACAGGACAGTACCATCTAGTCAAGGAACTTATAATCGCTGCTGAATATGCGCCGTTGGTTGCAGCATTTATTTTTCCTCACAGGACTTTCACCCAGAGCAAACAAAAGCAGAAACAGAGAGTTAGTGAGGGTCGGGAAGGGGCAGACAGGGTAGCTGGGGAGACCCCCGCCCCACCATGAGTACTCACTGTAGGGGTTGGTGCTGCCTTGGCCCAGCTCCGGGGAGTAGCGCTTCCACCGGAACCCCCCGCAGGACATGACCACGGTGCGGATGAACTCCCGCCCGCATAGCTTCACCCCGCTCTCACTCGAGCACGTCAGAAGCTGAGGCGACGCCGAAAAACAACAGGGCGAAGGCAGATGGGAGTAGAAGGGTGAAGCGGGCCATGGTGAACCGACTCAGCAGGCTAGGGGGGCGTCCTGTCACTGCAGCTCCGCCGCTTCCTTAACTCTGGACTCTGCAGAAGAGGGAAAGCAGCGGCCCGAGATCACCGGTATCAACACTCACACCCGGACCCAGAGTGTGGCAAGAGCGGATTGTCTGCCAGCTAGCCGCGTCACGTTAACCTTAAACAGTAGAACTACTCAACGATTTAAAGGCTGGCTAGAGTGGATCTGGTGGCACGGTAAAAGTGAAGAACATCCCTATCAGCTCACCGGCGACTTTCTACCTGGGCGCAGGAGCTCGGGGTAGGCTCCCGCTGCTTCCTGCTTGGTTGCCTATACTTCCGGGTCCTGGGGGAAGCACTTCTGGGTCGCCGCCGGCAGCGCGGCGGCCCCTTCAGGTCACTACAGGCGGTGCGTCAGAGTGCTTAACAGTAATGATACATGAGAAGATTACGAGTGAACAAATTACAAAAGCAGACGTTAAGTTCCATGAGGCAAAAGTGACAATTGAGAGCAAACAAAATACAAGAGGTAGTAAAGGGCACATTACAGGAGGAACAGACTGGGACCTCGGCGAGAGGGAGGGTGTGGGGGGGCGGGACTTAAAAAAAGAGACAGAAACGCCCCCGAATCGCGTCAAGGCGGGCCCTGAACTCAGTGACGCTCCTCTCCTCCAATGGCTGGCCAGCATTTACGAGGCCAGCCAATGGGGAAGAGGGGCGTGTTCAGGCCCCCTTACTACTAACAAAAGATTTCGGCTCTGCCCACCCACTGCTTACGCAGTGGGACGGTAGCCGAAACCTAAAAAAAGACTTCTGTTGGTGATAGGAGCTTGTAAATATGCCCCTTAGTTTGGTGTGCTACTGCTGGAACAATGCTAATAGAGGTAACAATGGTTGAGGCATACTGGTCTAAAAGGTCCTGAGACCTCATTGACAAGAGTGGCTATTGCTCTAGGGTGTGTTGCTTCATAGGCCTGCCCGCAAGACTGGAGGTGAACTCAAGTATGGATTGTGGAGGACAAGCCTTCAAGGTTAACTCACACTTGCCACTACTAGGGCCAAGAAAAGAAGGCTTTTGAGGTCTTGCATTGGAATGTGCTCCCTCAGGAGAGTGGTCTGGTGGACTGGTCATAAAGGCAGAACCTGGTTCCCCCGTTCCAAATGTTGCCGCTCTGGCCATTGTGCCACATCTCTCCCCCACAGAACACCATACTGCTCCACTGAGAGAAACTTGCACTGCCTTGAGATACAACCCAATTGTGATCCGCTATAAACACCTGGATGTGACTTAATTCAAAATATGCACTAGGCATGAGTATTAAGCTGCCTGAAACAAACAATAACATCCTGGAAAAAGCAAACACTTTTAGAGAATGCAAGATTAAGTAAAGCATGTGAAATGTAAGCAGGTACAACACTTTTAAACTCATCCAGAAATTAATTAGTGTTTTTGACCGAAAAGTTAAGGATATGACTACAGGGCCTGGAAGGGACAAGTTTCAATGTTCATTGCTTATATACTTACAAAATGGAAGCAGTATAGTTTAAAAAGACCACATCCCTGAACCCACAGCTGCCTTACACATTTCATGAACCAACAGCTGATAAGGATCACATTTAAATGTTTAGCTTTCCACTCCATGCATCAACCAGATATTGCAATACCTCAGGGAACAGTGCACTTCCACATCCAGGGAAAACAATGCTGTTCAAAGAAAGAGGAGAAAATAAAAGAAGAGCTTCACTGGCAAACTCTGTCAAGTGGCGCTAAGGCGTTTGGGTGTGTTTAAAATGAAGCGGTTGACTTTGAAACCACTCTATCTTGCTTTATTTCACTTTTTCTGTACGTTAAACCTATATCTTCTCTCCGTCTCGAGGCTGCCATTTGATACAGAAAAACGTCTGAAAAGTACTACATTTGCAGAAAAAGCATTTCTTCTTTTCAGATTCTTTTCTCAAGCGAACAAATAAAGGAGAGAAAAGAAAGGGTGATAACCGTGTCTTGTAGCCATGGTCTTCAGCAAATGAGGAGGAGTGAGACATAGAGAAAATAAGAGAAAGAAACGCTGGTGGTAGCTGCCAGAAGTGGACACTGTCCTTTTCTTCTCTGGGCAAGAAGGGAAGAGAGTTGTTTTCATTCTATGTGCACCCGCACATCCCCGAAAGGCCGAGCCTTATCTAAAGGCCTTCGCTAATTCTGCCGTCCTGGGACACATTTTGAAAATGAAAAAAGTAGGCAGTGGCGTAACGAAAGATGAGCCGGCGCCCCTGCAAGGTACACGGAGGGGCCCCCGCTCCAGATTTAAGCTGGAGTTTGCAGGTCCGAGTACTGTGCTGATGGGGGCCCCTGCAGCTCGGGGGCCCCACCGCACCGCGGGGGCTGCAGGGGGTTGTGTTACACCCCTGAGCAGAGTGGTGCAGGGGAGAGCAGAGTAGAGTGGCAAAGAGTGGCATCGAGTGGGAATGGTGTTGAATAAAGTGGCGCAGAGCGGAATGGAGTGGAGTAGAGTGGTGTGGAGTGGCATAGAGTGGAATAGAGTGCAGTGGCATAAAGTGGAGTGGCGTAGAATGGAGTGGTGTAGAGAGGAGTAGAATGGGGTGGCATAGAGTAGAGTGGCATAGAGTGCCGTAGATTGGCATTATGTGGAGTGGAGTGGCATAGAGTAGTTTGGAGTGGCACAGAGTAGAGTTGCATGGAGTGACTTAGAGTGGAGTGGCATGGAATGACAGAGTGGAGTGGCATCGTGTGGAGTGGCCTTGAGTACATTGGCATAAAGTAGAGGGGTGTGGAGTAGAGTGGAGTGGTGTGGAGTAGAATGGTGTAGAGTGGAGTGACACAGATTGGCATAGAGTGGAGTGGTACAGAGTGGAGTGGCCTGGCATAGAGTGGAATGGCGTAGAGTGGAGTGGCGTAGAGTGGGATGGGGTGGAGTCAAGAAGAGTGGCATGAAGTAGAGTGGCATGAAGTAGAGTGGCATGGAGTATAGTGGCGTGGAGTATAGTGGAGTGGCATAGAGTAGAATGATGCTGTGTGGCATGGAGTAGAGAGGTGTACAATCGAATTTCGTAGAGTGCTAGGGGTGGTATGGTGTGGAGAAGAGTGCCATGGAGTAGAGTGGCATGGAGTGGTGTAAAGTGTCATAGAACAGAGTGATGTGGAGTGGCGTTGAGTAGAGTATAGCGGCGTAGAATACAATGGCATATAGTGAAGTAGAGTGTAGAGTAGAGAGGCACTGAGTAGAGTGGGGTAGAGCGCTACAGACTGGTGTTGTGTGGAGTGGAGCAGCTTAGAGCAGAGTAGTGTGGTGTAGAGTTACCTTTGAAAAACTGGAGTAGAGTGGCACAGAGTGGGCTTTATTAGAGTTGCTTTGAGTTAAATACAATTGGGGTGGCATGGAGTAGAGTAGCATGGAGTAGAGTGACATGGTGTAGAGTGGGGTAGAGTAGATGGAAGTGGTATAGAGTGAAGTGGTGTAGAGCACTGTGGAGTGTGTTGACTGGAGTACCATAGATTTGAGTGGAGTGGCATAGAGTACAGTGGGACTCAGTGGAGTGGCATGGATTAAAAAGCCGTAGAGTGGAGCGGCATGGAGTACCGTGGCATATAGTGGAGTGGAATAGAGTACAGTGGTGTAGGGTGAGGTGTAGTCAAGTAGAGTGGTGTGAAGTAGCATGGGGTATAGTGGCGTGGAGTAGAGTGTCGTAGAGTGGAGTGGCATAGACACAAGTGGCATGGAGTGCATGGTGTAGAGTGGTGTGTGGCATAGAGTAGAGTTGGCCTATGAACAGGCACTTGAGAAAGAGATGGATGACCTCTTCGCTGCTAAACACAAAGTTTTTTACAACTTGCCCAAACCACATCATCTAGCACTCAAATCTCTTACTGAGAATAAGGACCTAACAATAAAACCAGCTGACAAGGGCGGGTCGATTGTCATACTCGATACTGAAACCTATTGAAATGAGTGTCTCAGACAACTTAACATGAGGAATGCCTACTCTCCTTTGAGCCATGATCCTACCGAAGAATTGAAACGCAACATCAAAATATTGGTGGAAGAAGCGTCCTCGGAGGGATGGATAACACCAGCCGAGGCCTTATACTTATGCACAGAACACCCGAGGATGCCATACTTCTACACCTTACCAAAGGTGCACAAAGAGCAACGACCGCCCCCAGGACGCCCCATAATCTCAGGGATAGGGTCGGCCCTGGAACCCCTCTCCACCTTTGTGGATCATTTTTTAAGACCGATGGTGCAAGAAATGCCCACCTATCTTAAAGATACAACGGATTTGTTAAGATTAATACCTGATATCGAATTCAATATGGATACCGACCTCTTAGTCTCTTTTGACGTGGAGGCACTTTACACCTCCATCCCTCAGGATGAGACACTGGACGTTGTGCACCAACTACTGGATTTCAGGGAAATGAACAGCATCACTCCTGTCCAGTTCATAATGGCCTGCGCCACATTGGCCATGAAACACAATTTTTTTCAATTCGAAGAGCAGGTCTATTTACAAACATCTGGAACCAGCATGGGGAGCGTTTATGCTCCCAGCTTAGCAAATGTATACGTTCATTCATTTGAACAAGATCATGTATTGAATGACCACAATCCCTTCATCGATAACCTTAGGACCTGGAAAAGGTATATCGATGATATTTTTGTTGTGTGGAGAGGGTCAAGTAACAGTTGCATGGAATTCTTAGGTTGGCTAAACAGCAGAAATAACCATCTGAAGTTCACCATCGAAATAGGTCCACATGAACTGGCTTTTTTGGACCTGTTAACCACTGCGAGACCAGAGGGCCTGCAAACTGAGCTCTATAGGAAGCCCACTGCAAGGAACTCTTTGCTACTTTTCGACAGCAACCATCCGAAAGCCCTGAAGGAGAGTCTCCCTTTCAGTCAGTTCTTACGGGTTTAGAGGAATTGTTCAACAAAGGCGGCATTCAAGAAACATTCCAATATGTTGAGCACGCAGCTGGTTGCCCGCAAATACCCTCCAAGACTAGTCCAACGGTCCATGAAAAGGGCAATGAACAATAATCGAGAAGCTCTGCTGGAACCAAGGCCTCCTTAGGCTACTCTGGATCGTCTTACCTTTGTCCATACCATTGGGAATCTTTCCAACAGTATCCAAAGTATGGTCAGGAAGCATTGGCCAATATTGAACTCGGGACGTTTAACCCTTCCTCGCCCCTTGGTCTCATTTAAGAGGGGTCCAAATCTAAGAGACAGACTGGTGCACACTAGACCACGTGAAGACCAACCAAGAGCCATAGGTTCACTGTGGAACTTGCCTCCGGTCCAGGGACATCACCCCTGTGGCAATTGTCAGGTATGTGCACAGACAACAAAATCAGTGGAAATTGATATTGGCACTTCGAGACCATGGAAGCAGACAAAATTTACTAACTGCAACAGTGATCATTTGATCTATTTGATTACCTGCCCTTGTGGTTATAAGTATGTGGGCATGACCACACGGAAGGTCCGAATAAGGATATCGGAACACAAGAGTACCATCCGTTGTGCCAGACAGGCCACGAAACTAACCACTCACTTCCTGGAAGCTAAACATCTGGCCACTGAATTCCAGTGGACTGTCTTAGAACAACCATTCATCCCAACGCATACAGCAGATGTGACGAAGTACCTAATGAAAAAAGAACAGAGATGGGTACTAAAACTTAAAACACATAAAGAGGGTTTGAATGATGATATCCCATGGTCCATACTGTAGTATGTTGTCCGATATCAATAAGTCATCAATACTGAGTTCTTTTTAGATTTGTAATCAGCTGCCCTCTGTAAGCCAAAATCGGCAGGAGGATATTTACATCTGTCCATTTTCATGTACAAACACATAGGCCTTATACAGTATACCGATATGGTTAGTCATAGCCAGACGCTCATGAGAATGTTTACATCTGTCCATTTCAGTGTATTTATACTCTGTGCAATAAACTCTCACTCAGTACGTGTATCTGGTACTTTTCATCATTACATTCGACTTAAGGTCACAATAGACAAATTTGATGTAACGCAGGGTCAGTCATTGGCATACCTTTATGAAGATATTAACACCTGTCCATCTGCACTATGTACACTATTGTGTGAGCGCAATGTACAAGATTCCTTACCTCTATAGGGCAGCCTGCTTAGTACACGAATATGGTGTTTTTCACCATAATATTTTACATATACCTATAATAGGAAAACGTAATGAATGCTGGCCTCTTAATTCCCTAGCAACTGACCTTGCATTTGACCTCGCTTTTTGATGCGCTCGTTATTGTTTACTTTTATTACCCACGTGGTTTCTTTGACTACAAGCTTTGTAAGCGACCAATTACATTCGAGGTCTCCGTCTGTCTAGCCAATGGGCGAGCTTGTTAAAATGTAGACACGTAAGGAACCAATGATAACGCGCGTTCATGCGCTCCACGTGATTACACGACCTATGGCAGCGCGTTTAAGACAGCCTCGTGCCTGCCGTCCTGTACCTCCCCAGTCGGCCAGGACGCCGGCCTGGAGTACCGACGGAAAGGTAAGACGAGCTCCTTCCTTTTTGGGTTCTCGCCATGCTGCTTCATTCCCGAACGAATTCATTATACGCGGCAGAGTCCTCTCTCCGTCGCCCTGGGGAACGGCAGCACTAGTTATAGATGCGAGTCCCGTTTGCATCCGGCTACTGGCAATTGAGGGTGTTCTGTATTTTGTTGTGCACATTGTGATTAACATGTGTTTCACATTTTTTTTAGAGCGGTGCTTCATCTTCCCCTGAGCCGCTGCCAGGTGGGGTGAGGCCAGTCTACCTTACAGATCAAGGTAAGAAAACTGGATGACATTTGGCTAATGAAGTCTCTTTCCAAATGGATAATAATTGGCTCTGTAAATAATAAGAGTGAATAGATCAACCTCTCGAATGTGATTGTAATATTGATCCATAGACTATGGACTTATTTCATAGCCCATGTGATACTGATAGTTTAAACCCGATACCCACACCTCTTTTCTCTCCACAGTGATTGACACAGACTGTAAGCGCATTTGGATTATTCAGGTGACCGTGTGCACTTGTCTGATATTTCCTTTTGTCACTTTTTCACTTTATTATTATTTTCTCACGTTGTGCAGTAGCCTTAATTTTATATTCTTGGTCCTGATGAAAGCAAGGACGCAATAGTCCATGTATTGCAGAAACATGTCGACCAACCTTACCTCAGGCAGTCTACATAACCAGACTGCTTAAGGCCACATATGTTTAACCTTGGTATTTAAAGCACACATAGAATAAATAACATTCTGTGCTTTTCTAAACCAATTTTAACACACTCTTTTGTCTTGGTTTCTTCTTTTCACTCACTTTTCCTGCACTGCACACCCCAGTCCCATGTCCTTTTCCACTCATTAATATCGAGTGGTAAACCACACTGTAACTGATAACACCACAAAAGGGACCTCATTACCACCGGGTCAACCTTTGATTGTGGCACTGATTTTCTCAGACGGGTGGTTCGGATAAAATCCCAAATGATGAAGGGCGGATCCGAATGGTGACTGATGGGTCTTTTCCTCATCCTTTGAGAGCCTCCTGTGCCGAATCAATTCTGAGCTGTGGGCGATTGAGAAACTGTTGTACACCTCTGGGCGGTGCTTATTTTGAGACCCTCTGGTACCTTTTGTTGTTTATAGAGTAGAGTTGCGCAGCATAAAGTGGCGTGTAGTGGTATAGATTGTCATAGAGTAGAGTGATGTTGAGTGGCATAGAGTGGCGTAGATTATCATAGAGTAGAGTGACGTAGAGTGCCGTAGAGTGGCATAGAGTGGAGCTGCATAGAGTATAGTGGCATAGAGTGGACTAGGGTGGTGTAGAACAGCTGAGTAGAGTGGGTAGAGTGGCACGGTGTGGAGTGGAGTAGCTTAGAGCAGATTGGAATGATGCAAAGTAGTGTGGAATAGAGTAGAGTGGCAAAAAGAGAAGTGGAAATGAGTGGCATGGAGTGTGGTATATTGGAGTGGTGTAGAATGGGGTGGAGTAGAGTGCCTTGGCATAGAGTGAGGTACAGTAGAGTGGTGTAAAGTGGAGTGACATAGAGTAGAGTGGACTGACATAGAGTGGAATGGCGTAAACTCGAACAGCATAGAATAGCATGGTGTAGAGAGGGATGGGGTGGGGTCAAACTGAGTATCATGAAGTAGAGTGGCATAAAGTAGAGTGGCATAGAGTTTAGTGGAGTTGAGTGGCTTATCGTAGAGGGGCATCCATAAGAGTAGAGTGGCACAGGGTAGAATGATGTTGTGCGGCATAGAGTAGAGCGGTGTAGAGGACAGTTTCATAGGGAAGAGTAGTAGGGGTGGTGTGGAGTAGTGTGCCATGGAGTAGAGTGATGTAAATTGTCATAGAACAGAGTGGTGTGGACTGGCATTAAGTAGAGCAGGGTGGCGTAGAGTGGAGTGGCATAGAGTATAGTGGCATAGAGCAGAATAGCGTAGAGTGGCGTAGAGTAGAGAGGCACTGAGTAGAGTGGGGTAGAGTGCTGTAGAGTGGCATTGTGTGGAGTAGAGTAGGTTAGAGCAGAGTGTATTGTGGCGTAGAGTAGAGTGGCAAAGAGTGAGGTGGAGTGGCACAGAGTGGGCTATATGAGAGTGGCTTAGAATTACACCCAGTGGGGTAGAGTGGAGTGGAGTAGAGTGCATGGAGTAGAGTGGCATGGGGTAGAGTGGCATAGAGTAAAGTGGAGTGATGTAGAGTGGAGTGGTGTAGAGCACAGTAGTGTGAGTGGAGTAGTATAGATTGGAGTGGAGTGGCATTGAGTACAGTGGCATAGAGTGGAGTGGAATAGAGTAGGGTGGCTTAGGGTGAGGTGGAGTCAAGTAGAGTTGTGTGAAGCAGCGCGAAGTATAGTGGAGTTGCGTAGACAAAAGTGGAGTCGAGTGGAGTAGTGTAGAGTGGTGTGTGGATTAGAATAGAGTGGTGCACAGTACAGTGGTGTGGCGTGAAGTGGCGTAGATTGTCACACAGTACAGTGATGTGGAGTGACATAGAGTAGAGTGGAGTGGCGTAGAGTGGAGGTGCACAGAGTATAGTGGCATAGAGTTTAATGGTGTAGAGTGGAACCGAGTGGTGAGTAGAGTAGGGTAGAGTGCCGTAGAGTGGCATTTCATGGAGTGGAGTAGATCAGAGCAGAGTGGAGTGATGTAGAGGAGTGTGGCATAGAGTAGAGTGGAAAATAGTGGAGTGGAGTGGAGATGAGTGGCATAGAGTGGGCTATAGTAGAGTGGCATAGAGTGGGGTGGGTGAAGTGGTGTAGCGTGACTTGCTATAGAGTGGAGTAGAGTGATGTAGTTTGGAGTGGTGTAGAGCAGAGTGGAGTGAAGTAGCATTATGTAACCAGCTACCAACATAATCTCTGCTCTAAAAAAGGTTTGTGTACCTGTCCCATATGTAATGTAACATAAGTGAATTGTGTGCTGATCTATTTAAGTATACGCGAAATCTGAAATAAAAAAAGAATACAAATACATGTTAGTGCAAATCTATGACAGCATCCCTTTTAGAAGCTAGCAATTTGTTAACACAGGATTTAAATAACAGAAAATAATGATACAATAGTTTCTGCATTCAGTCACCACCAAGAGTAGGGGGATAGCAATGGTAGCAAAAGGGCCCTTAAAATAATATAAATAGGCTCCACCCACTCCTGTTAAGTAGTAAAAGAGAGATACAATTAAGTAGCAGTTAGTCCATCACACCCTTGGACCCTGGTGCTAATGCACCTTCTGCACTAACCTTAACCATGGTACCTCTTGAGGCTCATCAACAGTAAGCGTGCATAACAATCAATGTCTTTTAAGAATAAAAATAACTACACAACAATAAGCACACCATTGACCCAACCATACACCTCTGGCAGAACATGGGACCATGAACAAACACTGGCAAAGTCAATAGGTTGTGCTTTACCAGTTCTTTCCGGCTGTTTCAATTGGCTTTGATGATGCACATCGTCACAGTTTGTGAAGCAACGTGGCCACCATCACCTGATGTAGCCAGTGCTTAATTTGTGAAAGAAGGAGTGCCGGTGCCCGAAGCTCTGCTTAGAAACCGGCAGCAGATGCAAATAAACATCGGCAGGCTGAATAGCAATGCGGGTATTCTTTAACACCTTCTATGCTCATGACGAGCACGGTGCTCCGGTGCTCATGACGAGCTCAGCTGTGTGGTCAGTGTGGTCATGATGCGTTCAGCTCATGAGCACATGAGCACTGTGCCTCATGATGAACTGAGCTCGTCATGAGCACCTGGGCGCTGTGCGCGCCTCCCTACCCCCCAGCACAGCGGGGAAATTACCCCCGCTGCGAAGGGGTTAATTCACTACTAGACACTCCCTGTCCCTTTTTGTCACACTTGCAGGCTCCTGCTCTCTGTTTGTGACAGTTTTGCTATGTTTATCTTGCTCTGTCTTTTTGATCTGTGTGTGTTTCCCTCTCTTGCCCTCAGTAAATATCTGATATGGGTAAAGTAAGTTCCGGTTCCCAAAAATAAGTGTTGGTGCCTCCCACCGGCAACCACCAGCTTAAATTAGGTACTGGGCATAGTCTGTTATCTATAGTGTAAGGAAGGAAATGGCCACCTGGGCTGCTGTTTAAACTGTAAAATAGAGCAACAATCAGGGATCACTGGGCCACTTAGCCCTCTGGGTCCCGGTGCCAGTCCACTTGCTGCACCAATGGAAGCTACGCTACTTTCACCATCTTGAGAGTGTAGAAAGTACATGAAAGACAGTTTTCTATACTTTCCAGATAACCTCTTAATTGCATTGTCATGTTCCATCATACAACGTGACAGCCATGTAGGAAAAAATATTTTCGAATTGTCTATTATTTTGGTCATTACTATTGGCCTTGGCAATGCAGGCGCCATACCAGTTTGTGGAATTAGGAATCCAATCGCGCAGCCAGCATAGAGTGGGGGCCGGGGAAGGGGTGAGCACAATGGACATGGGACGCATTGGAAGAACTATTGAGGCAAAAGGTGTTCAGTGTCAATATCAATAAGTAGCTGAATGATGGGGAGTGTCAGGGGATCAACAAAGGAGGGGGAAAGGAGGTCTTGGGGGAGCAGCTAAAATCCTCAGACAAGCATTGACAGAGAGCAGAGGGGGTGGGAAAACACTGGAAAGGAGTAGGCGAGCTGAATGAGACTAAAGGGTGCTGAAAGTAACACAGAGAGTGCAAGGATCTGCGTGAAGGTAGAAGGGAAGGAAACAGACGGAAAGGGGAGAGAGAATGAAAATACATGCATCGCATTGAGTGATACAATGGTACTATCAATGTAAGCAATGTAGAGATACACGTAATCTTTATAGCCGTTCACGTCTGATGCTCATTACAGCTGTGCCATTTAGGAAACGATCCTCATAAGGACTAGTACCGCAGTTTTAAATATGGCCTCACTCACTGCCTCAGTGCCCAGGACCCAACGTTCTGGTGGCTCATGTACATGAACATTCCAGTCTGGCCCCCACCCTGAAGCTGAAGACCAAAAAGCTGTGCCTGCGCTGCACGGCGCACCACGCACTATTTTATTTATTTGGGGAGACTGGACTGGAGCAAAATTTTCAAACTAAGTCCCAGCATGGATGCCGCTGTAAATTACTGTACTGTGCGCTGAGGGGGCCCCCGCAACGCACACCATTGCCTAGTCCGGCATCTCTTATGGGCATCGGTACATCTATGCATATATGCCTCGTGCATCTCATTACACACTCTCCGCTCACCCTCGTTCCACCCTGGGAAGGGTTTGGGTGCATTTACACCGGTCTTCAGCACAGTTTCAGGCAGATCGGAGATGCTTGTGTGTCCTTTACGTCCACAGGCCTACGCACTGAGCTGCTGCCACCAGAATGGTACAACGGCGCTGCCTGTGACAGAGAGAAGCCTCTGGGCTCTCCCACGAGACACGATTGTCGTAGCCCACACCACCCTGCTATGTAACCCCTCATCCCTCACACACTTAACACTGCGGCCTCTGGGAAAGGGCTGCATCCCGTCTACGTACCGTGGCTTCCAGTCCTAATTTCTGTCCTTTCTGCTGCGACAGAGCACCGGGGCTGCAGGGCTCTGTGTGCGGCTTTTGGGCATTGGCAGGCAGTTGATCAGTGCCACTGCCTCCAAAGGCTTCTGCTCCTCTTAGCCGAGGCCTATGCCTGGAAGCTTGAGCAAGGGAGCTCGTGCGTACTGCCAACGAAGAAGGCCTGAATAGAATTGTGGGTTGGAGCGTGGGGGCAGGACCACCACATGCAGGGGCCTCATTGGTAGAGCTTTGATTCCAGGAGATTGACAGCCCTGTCGTCCAAATAGCACAGCAGAAATGGGTGTGACTGGACTGTGTTCTTCTTGTTTCTGCACATGTTTTTCAATGTGCTCCTGTCCACAACCCCTCCTCTTGCGGAGCTTGCCTTGAAGTCCTTCGTAATTGGCTGTTAGTGTCATGTGCTTTTCAGTGCATGTTATACACACAATTCACTGTATCCAATTCACTCACACTCTTATCCAGTTCATGAAGCATGCTATGCAAACCAATGTGATTCGTTTCCTATTTTAGTGATGCCCATATTCATTTTGAAAGCAGAATTATTTGCATCACTATTATTCATGTCAATTTCAAAATGTGTCATATTTAAACCAATCTGTAATGGTAATTTATTTAATTTGTTTGCAAAACAGTAAACGTGCCTGCAGTAAATGACAACACCTTAACACATCAAGCTGTATATCATTTAATACATTACCAGTCCAGTATTAACCCTTTTTTCCCCACATCTTTTTCGTACCCCAGGATAGCACCTCCAGAGCACAGTGGCATTAATGAAAGATGAAATGTGGCCAAAGTGGCATTTTGGGTACCATTACATTTAGCGCTTTTGTCCAGCAATAAGTGTGTATAGACATCCCCCATCAAGCCTCCATTCCTTTTCCATTTTTCAAGTTTGGCAAAATTTGTAATCGGTTTTGATGCTATTGATCAGCCCTGCCAAGTGGCACACATTTAACATTAGAATAACACATGTTCAGTAATGTCCCCGCATTATCGCAATGCCTGAGTTTGTCACCCAAAAGTGTTACTCCTCGCAGAGCTTGCACAGCTGTTCAGATTAAGGTTTGCGTGGAACCATGTTCCGAAGTGCCTTACCGCAGTAAACAGTCCTCTCTCTTCCTCTGTTTAGAAAGAGCTTAAGGCTTATCTGTACAGCCAGTTTGAGTTGATGGGCGGCCATTATTCTATGTTTCACTGGAGCGACCGGTCCCTCCCCTCCTTGTAACAATGGGATGCAACATTCTAGCACTCAACCAGTCACGTGCATTTCTCTCCAGTTCTAGCACAAACATTCTGGGAGACCGGTTCCTGCCCTCATTTTGAGAGTGGCTGTGCACAGGACTGGTCACCAAATAGCAAATACGTTTTAGATGAGTCCGCATGGGACTTGTCAGTCCTGGCGGTTGAACTATCCAGTTGCAAGTGGTCGACTCAGCCCGGGCACCTCTAACTTGTATTATGGATGATTGGGAGTTCACACTGAAAGTGTGAGTTTCCTTTCACCACAAGGTAAACTGGCTCCCGCGCATGGCCACAAATAATGTTTTGCTTTTATATCTTCTTACAGGAATGTACGGTTTAACATTTTTAACTATTGGTATTTTCAAACCAAAAATGTCTCCATATTAAAGTGCTGAATAATGAGTTCTGAAGGCTCATGGTTTGTAAATGATTAAATGCATTCATAGCCCCATTTCATTTAATGCTCGCCGCACTTGAATGGTAGGTGGTGAGCAGAAATCACTGTTCAACTCTGCAAGCAGCCCGGGTCGCTTCACACTTCCAGGAAGCCAAGCTTCCCCACCACAGCCACACTCTTTATTTCCCTCTCTGAGCCATGGATGGGCTGCAGAGAGCTCAAGTTTCTGCTGGCACAACTGATCACAGCGCTGTCATAATTTCTATAACTCTGCGGTCCCCCTTCCACACTCTGGTGTTTCTTTTGTGTCTGATGGTAGTGCTTACAAGCAAGCACTCTAGGTCATGTGCATTGCCCATGCTGGTCAGCTTCCCACCAGGGAGGGCGAATGCTTCTTTGCCACTTAGCATGTCCCTTGCCATCTCTTTACTTCCTCAGTGCCCTTCCATTTCTGGTGCTTTGCAGAACTTTTAAGATCTTAGAGTTTCTCGTTGCTCAAACGGGTGCCATTTCTGAAATGTATTTAGCTCAGCAAGGATGGCAGTAGTTAATCATATGTTTTAAGACTTTACTTTAAAAATGTGAAAACACTTAGTGCCCCATTACGATTTCATGCGGAAGGCCATCCAGCAGCTTGTCGGTAACGTTCTGCTTGACATCTGAGGCAACAGTCCGACCCCCATATTAGGATACAGGCAGTCTAACTGATGCCTGAGGTGGGAATCCGATCTGCCTCCAACAGGATCAAGGAGCCCATTGGGACTGATGGCGTATCCTAATCCCCAAAATGGAGGTGGTGCCTGCTCAGGCACCACCGTGGGGATTATGATGCACATTTTCTGCATTCTTCCTATGGTGGTCCAACTGCTATAAAAATGCTGTCAGAAATGGACTTTGGGGGCCCCTAGCAGGGCCCCCGTCCCTCCGCACCCTTCACAATGAGGCCTGGTGCCCCGCTCAAAAATTAATGCATTGTGTGACAGGCACCGCATGGTGACTGCCAGATGGTGCATGGATGTTTAAAAAGTATAATTCTCCTATTGCGGCATGTGCTGCAGCCCGCAGGACGAGCCACAATAAGAAATATGCACTTTCCGACTGACGTGAAGGTGGTCATATCCAAATTAGGGAAGCAGGACCGTGACTCCTTCTCGGGCAGGCCCATTTCCGACATGATGCAGGTCGGACACTCGTCCAACCGGCATTGTAATGAGGCCCTTTGTAACTTTCTAGCTTGGTGTGGATGGAATTCTACAAATCCTAAGCTTAACAACTTTCCTAGAAAAATGTAGATTTGAGGTGAGCAGATTCAGTGGTCGTGGTGTTGTAGAGTGCTCCAAAGAAAGGAACTGCTCTCTACGTAAACTTGGGAACTACCCAGAGTTCCCTGCTTCCTTTTATGCATAGTTTATGCGGCACTCTAATCCTGAAATGATAAAGATATATACATAATTGTGTGCGGCTTCACAGAAACGGGCATGGAGCATCCCTTGATTTGGCACACCAAAGAAAAAGAGAAGTGAAGCCCAACTTGATAAATCACTGGCTTTATTGTGTCTCAAGGGTGACAGAGCATCAATCCTTACGCGTTTCGACCATTGGTCATGGCCTTGCTCACAGGTGCGAAAGTCTCATTGAATAAACTCGCACAATTTAAATCTCAATGATCACGTGACCCAGGGCAATCCTACAATTTCCAAAATGCAACTGGTGTGTTGTTGCAAACTGTGGTAGATGTACAATAATGCTATATAGCGTCTTGATGCCAAAGTCTGATTAAAATCATTGCCCAGTGCTTAGACTGTGACGTGATGTAGATCTTGCTGGATAGCATCCCAAATCACAGTTTAAAAGTCTGAGGGCACTGTAATGTTCAAAAAATAAATGTCACGTATAAATTGTGCAACGTTTACCTTCCATGTTTAAAGTCCTCATGATATGCTGCCCATATCACCATATCTTTGAACACAATGCCAGAGAGTCCAAGTTGGTAAGAGGAGACGTAACACCTCTTGTACTCCCCTTCGCACTGCTGTGCAAAAATACCTGGGGAATCATTTTAGTCTGCACGCAGGCGCGTGGGACATATATGTATATATTTATGCATATATATATATAAATATATGTGTGTGTTTATTTTTTAATGGAGAACCCCCTTTTTTCATTTCTTGCCTCCCTTTACCTCTACCCACTTCCTACAACCACAAATTATCCTCACCTCCCTTTACCTCTAACCACCTTTAAACCCTAAAATCATCCTTACTGCCCTTTATCTCTATGATCACATAAAAAATTATCTTATTTGCAAAAATACTCACCTGCTTGATAAAGTACTGTGTGACAAGTGTAGAACTACTTAACTGTGTGGCAAATAGATGCATGGTAAAGGCTGGTTCCTGTGTGTTATATTAATTTTAGTTACTTCTTTTTTGTCCTTATCATATCATTTCAAATTATGTTATATTAATTTCAACATGTAATACTAATTTTAAAGCTGATCAACATAAGTTCAATGCAAGCCATATTCATTTAAACAGGGGTCATATTCATTTAAACATGGCTTGTGTTCATTTTGAAATGTGGTTTATTAATTTCAAAGCATGCTACATTTATCTCACGTAGTTTCATATTTATTTCAAAACGTGTCATATTAATTTTAAGAAATGTCATGTTAATTTTGATGTGGGCCATAATAATTTCACCAGGTGTCATATTCATTTCAAAGTGGTTCATATTAATCTTAACATGTGTCCTATTCCTTTCAATGAATGTCATATTTATTTGAATGGATGTCATATTCACCTTAACACTCGCCATAATAATTTTAACAAGAGTCATATCCATTTCAACATAGGTCATATTCATTTTAGTACATGCAATATATATTTTGATGTGTAGCAGATTAATTTCAAAGCTTAATATATTCATTTTGACAATTTTCAATTTAATTTCAGCATTATTCATACTCATTTTAAGACATGTTGAATATATTTCAATGGGGCTCATATTAATTTCACTGCATGCCATATTCATCTTAGCAAGTGTCATACTTGTTCCAATGGATGTCTCATTCATATTAACACATCTTATATTAATTCTAACATGAAACATATTCATTTCAACACGTAACATAATCATGTTAATGTGCATCATATTACTTTCAATGTAACCCGTATTCATTTTGATGCATATCATGTTTATTTTAACGCTACTTGTATTCATTTTAAAACATGTCAAATTAATTTCAATGGAGCTCATATTCATTTCAAACACATTTTGTATTCATTTTAACATGTGTTATATTCTTTTCAATAAAGGTTATATTTATTTCAATGGATACCATATGCATATTAACACTTGTCATATTAATTTTAAGATGAAACTTTTCCATTTTAGCACTTATCATATTCACTTGACTATAAGTCATATTCATTTCAATGCATGCCATATTCAGTGTGAGAAATGCCATGAGAATTTCAGCTTTGTTCATACTCTTTTTAAGGCATGTCAACTTCAATTCAATAGGGCTTATAATCATTTCAACACAAGCCATGTGCATTTTAAATCATCTTCTATTTATTTCTGTACATCTCATATTCATTACAATCTGGGTAACATTAATTTCACCACAATTCATATTCATTGCAACATGTGTAATGCTTATTTCAGTTTATGTTATATTATTTTTAATGTGCTTTATATTCTATTCAGGACACAATATATTCATTTCAGTAACTTACATTAATTTCAATCTGTCATATTCATTTCAATGCATGCCGTATACATATTGGCATATGTCAGTCATTTCAAGAAATGTCCCATTCTGTCGGATGCATATTGTATATGTTTCAGTGATAGCTATGTTATTTACGGTGAGGGCCATATTTATTTTAGTATTATTGATATATATTTCACTACTGCTCTTATTCAGTTTGGACTGCGTTTTATTCATATCAATCACTAAGTAGCATATTCATTTTGCCCAGTTTCATATTTATTTTCGATTCAAGTCAGATTTACTCTGCCAGGGATCATATTAATGTTGACACATATTACATTCATTCTGGTGTGTGTCATATTCATTTAGCAGTAGGCTATGGATTTCAGAAGGTGTCCAATATGGGGATCTGTAATTTTGACATGAACGGCTTCCCATAATCTGCTGCAAAGCACAGAACGAGTTGGCAAAAAACCTTGGAGAAACGATAGCAGACAGACTTGTAAAAAACATGACCCAGGGAAATGCATTTTCCCTCGAGAAGCCCTATACACTGCAAATGAAATGAGCATTAAATCACAAAGCCAATAATGTAACATCTAAATGTAACTATCTATTATTTCACCTGGTCATTTTTCACATCATATTTCATTGCTGATGGCAGCTCAAATTGCTTTGTTTATCAGCTGATAATGATGTATTATGTTTATTGCTGGTGTTGTTCTGATCAATGTGACAGTTTCCTTTTTGTTGTTTCCCTGCCCTGGAAAATGAAATAGAGATTTGAGTAAAGTTGAGGGGGAAGAAAAGGATAAATAGAAAAACTGTGAAGAGGAAACACAATATTTTCTGTTAGGTGTTGGTTTGTGCCTCTGCTAAGGCAGAGTGTGTGATGAGTAAAATGGATAGCTTTATTTAATTCTCAGTGCCAATACTTCTAAAGATTTTCAAGTCTGCATAGTTATTTCCCATTTTGAGGAGTTTAACTCGAAATAGGCGGAATTCTTCGCTGAGACACCAACCAACTGGTAGCAGTAATTTCATCCGCCCAAAATTTCCAAATGGAATCCCGCCTAGCTCGTAATCAGAACCAAAGTGTAAACATACCTTGGTAGTTATAGTACTGCAGAGCTCCATGCTTTTTAATTGTTTATACATTTAGCATGGAGCTATACAGTGCTTAATTTGTAATTTAATAAATGCTGCTGCCCAAATTATCATTTAAAAGCCTGCTGCCTGCACTATCGAGGGTCGGGGTGCTAAATTCCAAGGCTGCATAGTCTTGATTCCATCCCATGGCACTTTACTCCTCAATAGGCACTCCCTGGCTCTTTATCTCTCTCTTGAAGGTTTATTTTCATACCTATTTTCTCCCGTTATCACTGGTATTTCGTCTTTCTCTTCCTTTCCCCCTTGTATATTTTTCTCTCTCTTGCTGTCAATCAATCAATGATTTGTAGAGCGTTACTTATCACCCGTGAGGGTATCCAGGCGCTGGGGGGGGGGGGGAGCTGCTGTTGGGAGTTGTTAGTCAATCATCCAGGTTATTAGTCCATCTCTGAACATGTGGGTGGGTGCAGCCAGAAGCTGGAGAAGGGAAATCCAGAGAGAAAATTAGTTTATTTAAAGGATTTCCCTCCCCCTACAAGGCTCACCCAGCAGGACGTCATGCCGTAACTTCTCCGCTTGGAAGTGAGTGTAATGTTCAAGGCCGCAAGTCAGAGGTCTAGTTAACCGCGCACCAGAAGGTGCGCACACGCGAGCGCGTTACGTCACGCGCTCGAATATAAAATAAAGAGGGCGTGGCCGGCGGAGTTAGTCCGAACCACGCGGTAATCGAATAGTGTGTCCCGTGTATCATTGATGCCGCCGCGCTAGAGTCACCACGCACCTGCGGCCTCACAGCACGACATTGGCGACGAGGGGTCGTAAACCCATGCTGCATCCCCGGTGCACGTTGCGCGTGCCAAGCGCGACGAGTGTCACCTTTCACTCTGGCTGGAGAGTTTTACATTGAGGGCGCATGCTGCGCAGGGGCCCGCGAGTTAGCGGCATCACGCGGACGCACCGCCAATGATCCCCGAGCCTAGGAGTATGACTGCCTGTCAGGCGGTGGCACCGCGGTGACGGCCAAGAGCCAGATCCTGCTCCTGCCTGGGAGGAAACCCGGCGGCACACGCAGAGTCGAAACAGTGCACACACCACGAGCCTGATCTGGGGTGCCAAAAGACGCGACCCAAGAGGAAGAGGTCAGTGCTAATACAGCCAGAGCCCCAACAAGCAGGCACAGCGTTGCCTGGGCCAGACCACGACCCTGCGCACCACACCACTCTGAACCGGTCCACACCTAGTGGAACACACCACTAAAGCAGGCCACGAGCTAGGAACCAGGTTTTTATCATGGCATCCATACCAGCACTTGAACCATTCGTGGTGGACGGGGCACCAGCATCCCTCGCACCGCGATGGAAGGACTGGACAGACCGTCTGCAAATTTACTTTGAGGGCGCCGGTACCGCCAGGGTACGGCGAAGAGCTTTGCTATTGCACCTAGGTGGGAAAGACATTCACAGGATCTATAAAACCATCTTAGAAGCCACCCCAAAGACTTACATCACGCTCCTCAATGCGCTCAATGCACACTTCGAGCCAATGGCCAGCAAAGATTACGAGAGATTTATCCTTCGCCAAGCAAGACAAGAAGCAGAAGAGTCACTGGACGCATTCCACGGCAGGCTGAAAGAACTAGCCAGCATGTGTGGCTTTCGCGACGAGCAAGAGGAGATACGTGGGCAGATAATACAGGGGTGCTACTCCTCGAAGCTGAGAGTAACAATCCTGCAAGAAGATGGAAAACCTTTACAAGACATCCTAAAATTGGGACGCTCAAAAGAACTGTCACAGGCGAGGGCTTCACATATGGAGGCTGCTCTCCACCGGCCCGTCAAGACAGAGCAGGTTAATGCGGCAGGACAAGTCAACGTCGTCAAACCGAAAGCGCGCCAATATGGCGGAAAGAAGCTGCAAGACAAGCACAGAGAATGCGGATATTGCGGAGGCCAGCCCCACCGCGCCCAAGACTGCACGGCGCGAGGAAAGAAATGCAGTTCATGCGGATGGATGAACCACTTCGCAGCCGTATGCAGGTCGACCAAGTCCAAGAAGGAGGCAGCCCATGCCATAAGAGAAGATCGGGACAGCGAAGACATGGACGACGACGCCAATGACTATCCCGTCCATTACTTATTCGCCATTGACCAACCACAGTGGAAGAAGTGGCGTCTACCAAAGTGTCGCATCAAGATCCACCAGCAAGAAGTGAGGGCCACAATTGACACAGGAGCCTCCATCGAACTAATGGCGGCGAATGTGTACAATCAGCTAAGCTCCAAACCACCACTGCGGGCAGTGAAGATTACAGTGTTTGCGTATGGCCAGAAGACGCCGATTCCACTAATAGGATGCTTCCAGACTGAACTCCAGCATCAAGACTTGAAAGTCCCAACAACCATCTATGTCACCAAAGAGGGCAGTGGCATGCTCATCAGCGGGCAGGCAGTGGAGGAGCTCAGACTAATATCATTCGCCATGGCCGTACTGACGGAAGAATTGGACACAATACTGGAGGAGTTCAAGGATACGTTCCAAGGCATCGAGTGCCTGAAAGGAAAGGAGGTGTCCCTCCACATCGATCAGTCGGTCCAACCAGTCGCACTCAGGCACAGAAGAATAGCCTTCCACCTCAGGAAAAAGGTCGAGGAAGAACTGGAAGCCCTTGAACGACAGGGCATCATCGAGAAAGTCAGCGGACCCACCCCGTGGGTATCTCCAATAGTGGTAGTGCGCAAACCGAAGCATCCTGGACAAGTCCGCATATGCGTAGACATGCATTTACCTAACGCAGCGGTCAAGAGGGAGAGGCATCTGACCCCCACAATCGATGACATCTTGAGAGAACTAAACGGAGCCCGGTGGTTCTCAAAAATGGACCTCCAGTCGGGCCATCACCAGCTGGCCCTCCACCCGGACTCCCGCTATATAACTACGTTCTCCACCCACGTAGGCCTCAGGCGCTACCGACGTCTCAACTACGGCATCTCAAGTGCTGCAGAGGTCTTTCAGAACACCATCAGGGAGGTTCTAAGTGGACTCCCACGGGTCTTAAATGTCAGTGACGACCTACTGATCTATGCCAACTCCATTGAGGAACATCACCAGAGACTAAGAGGTGTGCTACAGAGAATCAAGGATGCAGGCCCGACGCTACACCGTGAGAAATGCCAATTCCTCCAAAGCAAGATTAGCTTTTTCGGCTATACCTTTTCCGACCAAGGGGTCAAAGACGTGCAAGAGGCGCCTGCCCCCTCCAACATATCCGAAGTAAGGAGCTTCCTGGGGATGGTGAATTTCTGCGGAAGATTCGTGCCAAATCTATCAAACCTCACCCGGTCTCTACAAGAGCTAACCAAATCTACTACCCCCTGGCAGTGGGGCGAAGAACAGGAAATGGCATTCCGAGATACAAAAGCGGCGCTGTCCGCGGACAAGACCCTGTCATACTTCGATCCAGCAAAGCCCACCAACATAGCTGTTGATGCCAGCCCATACGGCCTGGGAGCCATGCTGACCCAACACCAAAACGAGGACGAGTGGGTCCCCATCGCCTACGCCAGTTGCTCATTAACGGACACCGAGCAAAGGTACTCCCAAATAGAACGGGAGGCGATAGCGATTCACTGGGCATGCAGACACTTCCATGTATATGTATATGGACACCCATTCACAGTGTCAACGGACCACAAGCCGCTGATCCCACTATTCAGAGAGTCAGTGTCTAAGCCGCCTCCCAGGATCGAGATATGGATCCTCCAACTGCAAGAATACGACTACCAAGTAGAGTACAGACCGGGCGCGACAAACCCAGCAGACTACCTCTCCAGGCACCCCCGCGCGGCCACTGAAGTGGAAAAAGAAGACGCGGAGGAGACGGAGGAGTATGTGAAAGTCATGCTGGAAAGGTCGGGACCCCTGCCCATGAGCCTAGAGATTATCATTGAGGCCACGCAGAATGATCAAGTACTACAGCAGGTAGCGAGTGCCCTACAGTCCAAGGATTGGCGGCCGATTCAAGCCTCACTAAACAAAAGAACACCACAAGCCAAAACGTCACTGGAAACACTTCTGAGAGTGAAAGAAGAACTATCAGTTGACAACTGGGGGTGCCTACTGAGAGGCCCAAGGATCGTGATGCCGGCAAGTCTGACCCAGCAAGCTGTGGAGCTAGCTCACCGAGGGCACCAAGGCATGGTAAAGACCAAGAGCAGACTCCGAGCCAAGGTGTGGTTCCCAGAAATGGACACCATGGTGGAACAAGTAGTCAGGACATGCCGGTGGTGCCAAGCCGCGGGACAACCCGAGCGACCACCCCCGGTCCTCACAGAAGACAATCCACAGAGACCATGGGAGTGTGTCAGCGCAGACTTCGGACACCTACTGGATTGAAGATATGTGCTCGTCATCATCGACGACTTCACCAAGTATCCGGAGGTTGAAATCGTGGAAACCCAAACGGCCAAAGAAGTCATTGCAAAATTTGAGAAGACCATAGCTACTCATGGAATCTTTAAAAGCATCAAAACTGACAATGGGCCGCCGTTTCAAAGGCAAGAGTTTGCTGAATACCTCAAAAGCTGGGGAATCCACCACTGGAAGATAACCCCCCACTGGCCCCAAGCCAACGGGGAGGTAGGGAGATTAATGCGCACACTGAACAAGGTCATAAGGATAGCCCATGCAGAGGAGGCTCTCCTGGAAAAGGCGATCTACAGTTTCCTGAGAGAGTATCGACTAACGCCTTATCGAACCACTGAGGTGGCACCAGGTCCCTCCGCCCTGGGGCGAGTGGTTAGGGACACCATCCCCAGTCACCCCGACTGGGCTCCGAACCGCGTGGACCCGCAAAAGACCCTCTCCAACAGGACCCAGTCCAACAACTATGCCAACTTCCGACGCAGGGCCAAGGAATCAGACATGAAGGAAAGAGACCGAGTGTACGTGAAGGAAAGATATCCGGAAAGCAAATTCCGACTCCCTTTTGAACCCCGACCATGGACTGTTCTGCGCCGTACCGGCACCATGGTGACAGCGCAACGAGGACATGAAACAGTCACACACAACGTGTCTTTCTTCAAGAAGGCTCACCCTGACACTATGGATTCCCATGAACCAGAACAAGGGGAGGAAACCTCAAACCAACCCGAAGGAATGGACAGGCGAGAGAGTGTTGGTTGCGATTCACCCGACGAGGGCGCCGAGGCAAGTTCCCCGCCACCAGGGACTCCCAGACTCAGCACCCCTCGGTCACCGGACGCTCCCCGGAGCGCCCGAGAATCACCCCAGGTGACCCCGCGAAGGGTACCCGCGAGGGGAGAAGCCGCAGGGTACGGCCTGCGGAGAAATCCAGCTCCGTCCTCCCAACTGGCGGACTTCGCCGTAGGCTGAACTTGAACCACCTGCTCGTCGGACTGGTAACCGGCCGGATGGCTCTGTTTTTCCATTACTGTGACTCTTGTAATTTCTGTTTGAACTTTCTTTTGATTTAAATAAAGGTTAGAAGGAATGTAATGTTCAAGGCCGCAAGTCAGCGGTCTAGTTAACCGCGCACCAGAAGGTGCGCACACACGAGCGAGTTACGTCACGCGCTCGAGTATAAAATAAAGAGGGCGTGGCCGGCGGAGTTAGTCCGGACCACGCGGTAATCGAATAGTGTGTCCCGTGTATCATTGATGCCGCAGCGCTAGAGTCACCACGCGCCTGCGGCCTCACAGCACTACAGTGAGCAGCGCACATCGCTGTGTGCTCTCACTGCAGTGCGAGAAAAATGGACTGCCTGTGCAAGGGCACAAAAAAGAGTCCGACGGAGACCCGTTTCGAGGCCTCTTTTAAAAAACTGCTGGGGCTCCTCACCGAGGAGACCCGGCCCACTTAAAGCCCTGAATTTGAGCCGTATTTTCCCACGGTATATTTCAGCAGGTCAGAAAGACAAACGAGGTGGTTGCAATGCACCCTCTGGTTAACAAATCAACTTACTTCTTCTAAACCCCATTCTCTATGACACATGCAATGAGAAAACGTGACTCCTGAAAAGATAGAGTGTAATATGGCACGCAGCTGGCACAGATGTACAATTTTGGTAGGATATGGTAAAGCTGCATGTCTATTTTGAATTGAATGTGGGTACGTTGGACGCATGTTTTTACTGTTTTTTTTAAATGCTTCTGCTTTGGAGTGCGTGTTTATATTTCTGTTTGAGACACGTATCTGGCAGTACAATCAACAGACTACCCGTTTCTTTTCGAAATGTCTCACTGTATTTAATTCAGTGTTTATTTTAGAATATGTCGCTGGCAGGAATGCAATTATCTCAACCGCAATTAATTATCCGCCGGGTGGAAGCTAGAGTATTCTTTCATAAAACATAACAGAAATTACAATCTTGAATAGGATTGCGAGAATATAATTCTGGAGGCATAAAAGGAAATGATTCCAGGCAGGCGTGCATCGTGTTAAGTCTGGATTGGTTTAATTGCGTAAAAAGGCACTAGGTAAAGGAGGTTAGCAGGTAGTTTCTGTTTATTTGGTCGGTGTGAACTATGCACGGACAGTAGCATTCTTGTGGAGGGGGCCTTCTAAATACACCTAAACAATGGCGCGCGAAGCCAAAGGGAGAACCATACTGGACATGATGAGAAATGAAAAACAGAATGTACATAAAATGAAGAGTTAAAAGTGACGTAGAAGTGGTAACGGCGGCATGGGTCCGTACAACACCCTAAAAACACTGTGCAATTTCAATATTATTGTGGCACTGAAGACTGAAAAGACAGGCAAGATGATGAACTATGACACCAGACCCATATTAGTGATAAAAGTAAGTGTCCTGTAGAAAGCTGAGTAGGTTATTGAGGGACATTTGGTGGGAGTGAATTTCACATTTAAAAATTAAAAAAGCTATGGGATGCAGGGTGGAGAGGTGAGATGGCCAGGGTTTGGGATGGACTGTTTCCATGAGGAGATGGGTCAGCACTGTTTTGCATTAGGTGGGTCTCTGTTTGGAGTGGTCCACTGGGTGAAAACCAATGGATTGGAATGCTACCCCAAGTGGTTGCCCCTAGTTGGACTATTTGCAGGCATACATCCCATCGCCTTATGGGTGTTTGATTGTCAGTTATAATGCTCGAAACCTGAGACTGGCTTAACTTTCTAAGCCTACTTCTGCCAATGTTTGTGAATTTCCTAAAAGAAGTACATTTTTTACCTGTTCAGGGAGTACTTCTATGGTTGCACATTTATACTCACATTTTATATCACTCAAATTTTGTGCTGAGGTACAAGTATAATACATGTTTATTCAGGATGCTAGCTTTAGTAGCTGCCTCTAAGGTTGGTATGAGAGAAATCACTATCATCTGTTTTGCCTGTGCAACAGGTGCTCCTTGAAAATGGCTTTCTGCAAAGCCATGAGTATTTTCTCAGTTGGAGTGAATCATTCCTCAGCTGCTAAATGTAAATGTGAGTTCTAATTAGGGATGCCTGAAATCACCCCGATAACTAGGGTTTTCTTTATGGCATATGATTGCAGATATTTTGGGCCTCATTACCAGTACAGCGGTCTATAGTACAGCGGTGTTCACGGAGGTGGTCCGACCAGCCCCATACTGCAGGCCCGCCCACAGTATTACAAGTGTGGCGGTCGGATTGCCACAGGAACGCTGCATCCAGAATTCTGCGGCGGTCGTGCAGTGGCCAGGAGCAGCAATATGCTGGTGTTGCTGCTGCGACATGGCCCAGCATATTCTGAGCTGGCTTTCCAACGCCCCTTTCATGGTAGTGAGCCTTTCATGAAAAGGGTGTCTGAGAGGCAACTAAGGGGGCCCTATCAAGGCCCCCTGCCATTCCTGGGCCTGGGGGTACATGCAGGGGGGCATATGTTATGCCCACTTGGATTTGACAAGCTTATGCACCGCCTGCCCGCCCACCATGGATTACGATCATAATCCAGTGGTTGGGCACATCTTGTAGTGTAGTTCCTATATTCCCAATAGGCTCTGCGCATTGGAATAATATATTCAGCAGTGTAGACGTAGGACTGAGGTCGACTAGGTCTCTACTGACTATATTAGACTTAAGGTTTGCCAGCTAGCTCAGAGGTCACTAGAAACTTTCTCGAATAAACGAGGAGGAGTGTAACCTCCCTGGATAGACAAGAAGGGATTAGCTTCTGACAACCATATAACATGACAACTTTGCTCCCTCAGAATAAGAGTGTATCTCTAGAGTCGTGTGAAAACAATAGACCGCTATTTCACTCAGTCAAATTGTGCGTACTTAGTTTCACCAGAGTGCAGAGAAAAGAGAGACGAGCGTTTTCAATAAAAGGTGTAATTTATTGAGCAGTCTTCTTTCTCATGCAAGAGAAATGAATTGCCATAATTGCAATACTTAATGTAAAGTAAAGTGCGTACAGTAAAAAGAGAATTATTAAATAATACTGTAAAAGCATTGATATGGTTTCTTAGCCATAAGATACTTTAAAATGGATAAAATATATACATACATAGATATATTGACTAATGTACTCAACTGGTG
The DNA here is from genome assembly GCF_964263255.1 of Lissotriton vulgaris. Classification (NCBI taxonomy): domain Eukaryota; kingdom Metazoa; phylum Chordata; class Amphibia; order Caudata; family Salamandridae; genus Lissotriton; species Lissotriton vulgaris. The sequence goes on from NC_141685.1 coordinate 1,480,662,964, forward strand.
CTTCTAAATACGCCTACCCCGGTGTACCTGACCTAAGCCTAATACGTGGGAAGGAGTAAGTAAGTAGCAGTTAAGTTAAGTTGGTTTTGCCAAGAATCTGACTCAAGAATTCTCTTTAAGGATTTAATCAGCTCCGTACCTGGGTAATAGAATGCAGGAGGTCGGGTATCTCTCTTTCAGGACTCAATATCCCAGCAGCCCGCGAAGGTGGCTGAGAACACCGGAGCTGGATTTCTCTGCAGGAGAAAAGACAGCGTCTCTCTCAGTGCGTCAAAAGGGAGGGGCAGCTTCCTTGGGCTCTCGCATCAGCTGGGCTCTCGGGCAAGTAGATAGCTGCTCTGCTCCAAAACCACCACCGTGTGTTTGCTTAAGGCAACGTTGGTATATTTATACCTGAAAGGTGCCGAGTTTGACGTAAGGTTTGGACATAAGACGTCAATAAAGATGTCACTAAGAACTGACTGTTCCTTTAGTGTTCGTAGGAGTTCAATGACAAATCAAAACAAAAGCAAATGGGGATTTCCCAGGTTGCTGGAGGTTTGGTGTGTCGAAAGAACTCGTTGTGCTCTCTAGGAATCTAAGGAAGTAGCTTTGCCGTGCTTTACGCTGCAAGGGCTATTTACTAAATATGGATCTGATTCTTATGCCATTATAGGGATATTATTGATTATAGCCGTACAAGGGCATAAAATAGAAATATTGATTTAGGTTCCTAGATAAAAACACAATAATCTCAGCCTTGACAGTCCTCCAGCGGACGATGCTGTGGCGGCACTGTTAGAGGACTGCCAAAGTCATAAGAAGGCCCTTCGTCTCTAACATACCTAGCTGCTTGTAGCCCACAAAAGACAGCCTTTTCAGAAAAGGTAGGAGAAATTAAAACGTAGAAAGGGATTTCAGCATAATGTGGCAGATAAAGCCTTAAAGAATTCTGGAACTACATAATCGCTTTTTCATTTCCTCTGTGTGTTCAATAGGGTTTCAGTTTCAGTTTAGAAAGCTTTATTCGGTTTGCATGGCACAACCATAAAAGCAACATATTCAGAAAGAAAAATACATTCAATGACATTTAACATAAAGTCAACATAATTCAAATATATCAATTACAATTGAAAGGTTTAACTGCACATTCCGTATATTAACCCACATTGTGATGAACCGACGAGGCAACATTATTTAATAAATACTCAAATAGATCAAACTTTCCCTTACGGACTAGTAACAATAATTAAAAAAAGGTATATTACAATAAAATGCATAGTACAAAAGGATGTTTGAACTAATGCTTTGACCATAAAACAATGTTAATTTTCCATTAAAGTGACATGTGCCTAAGTAAACGTCCGAGTTCTTATAATACCTAGTAAACATTTCCACTCCAAGATAAAGTGTCTTGTGCTTATTTAGGAAATCGGCAAAACTACTTCTTATAATAGTTATAGTATTATTGATTTCCTTGTTGTTCTACATTTCAGTATATATAATGCAACACGAAAACAAATATCTGTAGTTTCAAGGGCACATAATAAATTCATTGCATCCTTTGTTGTATGAACATTATATTTTAAAAGGATAGGCTTCAAATAACATTTCCTTAAAAATATATAAAATTTACAAAAGAGTAAAAAATGAAGGCAACTCTGGCTAGAGATGTTATCACATGGGCATAACATAGTAGATCTCTCTCCTATTTCAGGGAAGGATACCAAGTGGTGTACAATCCCCAGCCTCAGGCGTGTTAAAACAAAGCGAAGTGAAGATCTAGAAACATCGGACAAATAAGCCTGAAAACCACTTTTGAGTTTAAGTTGCCTATAAAACACAACAGTTTTTTGGGTCCTGGTTGTTTTTAAACGCTCTTCCCTTTTATATGACAGGAAGGAATCCTTAATTTCCTTCTTTGTAAAGGGGATTATATATTCGTGTACCTTTAAAATATTGAAATTAAACAATGTGGTATACCAATATATAACATAACTAAGCCATGGGATGCGAGAGGCATGCTCTAATTTAAGACAATCTTTAATTATTTTCTGGGTAAACTCTGTTTCACTCTTATACCAGATCGAACGCCACAAAAGCAATGGGCGCTAGGCCGCTAGATCCGAAATATAGTTCAGGCCAGTTTCTTGATGAATCAAGTCAATAGAAGCCGAGACCGGGACACACAGTAGTCGTTTTAAAAACTGATTTTCATTTTTTTGAAGTTGGGCTGTGGATGAGTGGCCCCATATACCGGCTCCATACAGAGCTAAGGAAACACATCTGGCATTATATATGGTTACCATATCTTGTAGTCTACGTTCCCCTAGTTTAATAGCAAAACGGAAAATACCATTTGTATTCCTTATCATTTTTTGTCTAATATTTTCTTGTTCACAAACCCATTTGCTATTTTGTTCAAAGGTGACACTGAGGTAACAAAAAGATGTAACGGCTTCTATTTTTGATCCCTCAAGAAAAAATGGCTTTAATATCTTCTTCTTCTTCCCACAGGCCATAGTGTAGGTCTTTGATTTATTAATTAAAAGTTTCCTATCCTTAATAAAATTTGTAAATTCATTGATAAGTCGTTGGAGGCCTAGGGGGGTGCGGGAGATTAAAACAGCGTCGTCAGCATATAGCAAGACGGATACCACTGTATCATCAATTTTTGGGGCGTCTGCCTGGATATTGTTTAAAATTGTAGCTATTTGATTAATAAAGAGGGAAAATAGCAGGGGTGCCAGTACGCAGCCCTGCCTTATACCTCTTTTTACTGGAAAAAAGGGGGTTCGCTCGCCTGTGGGCACATAGCGCACACTGCATGTAAGTCTTTCGTATACTTGGGCCAAGAAAAAGACTATCTCCTCAGGGGCTCTAGATTCAAGCAATACTTTCCATAGCAGGGCATGGTCCACCAGATCGAATGCGCTGCTCAAATCAGCAAAGCACAGGCACAAGTTGCCCTCCTTGGCGACTGTGTACTTGCTGATGAGCAGATCCAGATTTACGCATTGTTCGATTGTCCCCATGTCCTTCCGGAATCCAAATTGGACTGGGGTTAATACACTACAATCTGTGGCCCAAGTTTCTAATCTTTTTCCCAAGGAAACATAATGCATGATCCTAACAACGTATGGGTATTCTCTCTGTTATTTGATATGTACTGTGCCAGAGCATCTGTTGTCTTATATGTGGCAACATGTACAGTAGCAGCATCAACTAGTGCAAACTATCCGCATTAGTAAAATATTTCAAAAGGATATGCTAATTTTGCTGTGACTACCTAAATGAGTTCACACTACGTTGGAGGAACCCTTGCCATATTTATTAGTAAATGGACCTTTAACATTCACTCTTATTTCTATACTTCCCATCTGCTATTTCAACAATAAATTAAAAGTGCAAATCAAAGAGCCATGGAAATATTGGGAAATCCTTCACCAGTTAAGTGCTCAAAGAACCAATTGGTAGAATAGGAAGTTCACGCACAAGTACATAAACCCTGAGGGTACTTAAATAACTAGCCCCACAAAAGCTGTCATGCTACAGTTTTACACATATTATGTAAACATGACCTAGTAGATCTTTATGAATTGACTTGCTATGCCTGGTCTTGAAGGAACAAACAGGTTGTAGCCCGTACATCTCCTTTAACTTACCTGGAGATAATAAATATTGGGAAAATGAGAATGCCATAGACAGACAGGAATACTGATTTCAGTGAGTTCTGACAGCTTTTCACCAGACCCTCACACACAAGAAATCCACATTGTTATTAAAACAAATTATTTAGATTCCTGAAATCAATGAACTCTTAATAATAGCATAAGAGAGAAATGTAAATGTAATGAAAATGTGCAACATAATATATATGATGCATTTTAGAATCTCAGCATGAAAAATCTTAAAGCATAAAAAGTATGGCCATATTGAGGGTCAGTATATCAGTAGAATCAACATACATATATATCTGTACTTCATTTATGTTTGTCTAGTTTGCAGGACTATCTAAAAACAAGGCTAAATTCTATCTCTGTAAGATTTGTTATCAGCGGCGGTTCGTGCAAGTATGAACGGTGAGGTGGTGGGGCCGGGTTGGGGAGGGGGATTTCGACGAATGATGACAAGGGAAAATGATTTATTGAATTTTACCTTGTCATGGTCTGTCATAATCTCCCACTCCCACTGCTCTTAACTGCACGGGTCACGGCTGTTTGTTATGAGACTAACAGTTTAAAATAATCTTGGCTGGCTCTCCTCTCTGCAGTGCTGTGTGGGATATCAAGGTCACAAGCTCTGTCAAAGAGAAGTTGTGAAAACCTAAAAAATATCATTCTAAGGGGCCCATTAGGATGTCGGGCGGATTGCCTCCGCCAGGGTAGCTGTGGCCACCGCCAACCTGGCGGAGGCAATCCGCCCGACATCCTTCCCTGCATTCCCCTCCGCCATATTACGATGGCGGAGGGGACCGCAGCGGTGAGAAAGACCGCCCGCCTGTTTTCCACCCCGGTCGCATAGCGGCCGGGGCGGAAAAGGGAGAACATGGTGGCGGTGTCTATCAGACACCGCCAGCCATATTAGAATAGGCATTTGTCAATGCCTTTCCGTGGCGGCAATGCCGCCACGGAAAGGCATGCAGTGTTCACTCGGGGGGCCCCTGTGGGCCCCCAGAGTGACGGGCAAAGGGGGGTGGCACACGGGGGGGTACCTGTGGTACCCCCCTGCATTTGCATTATCGCAGCGGCAGGCACCGTGCGGTGCCTGCCACCTCGGTTATGCATATGCGTGCTTTTGTTTTGGACATTGTGGCGGGCGGTGCAGTGAGCACCGCCCGCCACAATATTAACTTGAGGAATGCGCCCGCCACTGTGGCGGGGGCATCCTAATGCCATTGTCGGGACCCCCGCCCTTTAGGCGGGCGGTCCCGATCTCCGTTAGGGTGGCGGGCGGACTGTTTCCGCCCGCCATCCTAATGGACCCCTAAGTGTTTATTTCAAGACAAATTAACCTTTTAACCCTGATGTGAGAGAAATAATGTTAGACTGCGTTGTAAACCCATGTGAAATCCTAAAGCTATTCTGCTTCCTCTTGAGCACTATCTATTCAAAATATTGCATGAATATATGAACTAGAAGCACACTATCAAAGCACTTGATAAAAGTTTTGCCTGTGATAAAAGTTGTGTAATACTAGAAAAAGCATCAGCTCTTGCAAATTGAATGATTACTTAAATGACATGAAAATATGAGCAAATGCATGTTAAGCTAGGGCCTAAGAGAAACATTAGACAAAATATATGACATTCTCTGAAATTAAGGGAAAAGTTAATTATTTTCATAAATTAGTAAATCACTGTATGAAAAGTAGAGTCAATTTGTTCTCTGAGAGCCTCACAGGTGATTTGCCATGCTTGACAAATCTTGATTGATTGATTATTGAAGGTGAAAGCTTGCATTCACCTTTGATGGTTCATCAAATTCCATTTTCATAGTGAATATCATCATTACAATTTCAGCCACCTGAATAGGCCACTGGCTACCACCTCTATCACTCCAAACATCAAGGGGTCAAGTATAAATGTTACACTCATTCTACGATTGCTTAATGGGCCGCTGATTACTTATGTGAATAAAATACTTCTTTCATTAGTAAAAAGACAATAATTTGCTTATTGCAACCATGGGTTCACATTTTTCAAAACTCAACACGAGTCAGCATGTAATCAAAAGGTTGGGAATGTCTTCATGTGTGAAGATTGAGGGCCCTATTTAGATCTTGGCTGGACTCCCATCGCTCCTCCATGGCGGAGTATCCATGTACTCCGCCAAGCTGACAGTGTCCCGCCTTCCATAATTAAATGTGTGCTGGCTGAACCATCATCTGCATCGACAGACTGCTTCCCGTCGCATAAGAGGCAAACCATAGTCATGGCGGAGGACTTCTCTGCTGGCTAACAGTACTCCATCAAGTCGGCGGGTTTGCACCAAGCCTATTTAGATGAATGCACACCCACAGGCACCAAAAGCACAACACCCACAACCACCACAACAACATACTTTTTTTTTATGTGTCAATACAGATGTGTTAATTTTATCTTGATAAGTTGTTATATGTACACTACTGCATTATACATAAAAAAATGCATGTAGGACCAATGTAAAAATACACTAGACTAAGGCAATTGTCAACACACTATTTATGGTAATACACGTGTAAATGAAGGTTACCTTAGCTCCCAGCAACAACGCATTTGATTAGCATCATGGTCAAGTAGTAGAAGCAAAGGGAGGACCTAGACAATGGGGAGACGGAAACAAAAGTGGGAAACAAAAAAAGGCACATTTCTACCTCAATTGCTTCGATTCCACCAACTCAAAGTAGCAGGTATCCCTGCTCCAGTTTCCTCGACAGAAAGGCACATTGTGATTGGCCCGGTGGTAATCTTGGCTGGACTTACACCGATGGCCGCTTCTGCCTAAGACGCAGTCGACGCAGGTGAAAATTCCTGGCGGAGTCTGCGGCACTCAGGTGGTCTTTCGTCCATAAATCCACTAACATCTAAATAGAGCAGGCTGACCACCAAGTAGGCAGGCGGTGAAATCGTTGAAAAAGTGACAGCAGGACCAGATTGGCCAAAATCCAAATCAGGCCCTCAATCAATTCCATTTTATTATAGAAAGTAATGATGGCAGTTATGGCCTATTGGCTAAAGTCACTGGCTCTCCCTTTGAGTTTTAAGGTTCAAATCCTACCACTGGTATATCATGTGACTGATCAAAAATCTGTTGAAACACAAAGCCTCTCAAAATCTCTCTGATAAATTGATAGTTTCCTTGTTGCAACAGATGGTTCATATTTTTGATAATAGAAGCAGGGTCATCTTATAGTCAGAAGGTGGCAGCCTGCACTCAGCTATGAAGCCTTAATGAGTCCATTATGGGCTTGACGCACATCCCTATGTTTTCAGTAATCTTACCATAATCTTGCATGTGGTCAAGCGTTTATTTCTACTGTTTCTTATTCTGACAGTTAATGGGACAATTACTACTGCTATACTGACGCTATTGGCTGATTAAATATCTGTACCATCACAAGATTGTTCAAATACATTTTGATTTAAGTACAATGTTTTCGTATTGCGTCAATAGGTTCACTTTTCGGGTACTGAAGGAAGAGTCTGCTTGAACTTGGAATGTGGCTGCTTGCAGTCACTTGCAAAGGATCACTGACACAACATCGACCGTCAAAATATCGAGAGGACAAAATATCGAAGTAAAAATATCGACTGCAAAAATATCTACTTCCTATCTTCAAACAGGTAAGTACAAAAATATCGACTCCAAAATATCGAGTGTAAAAAATATAGACTGTCAAAATAGCGATTTTTTTAAATGTCTTAAAAGTAAATTAAAAGTAATATAATAATAAATTAAATTAATTTAAACATATTTAAAATACTTAAATAAACGTAAAATTGAAAAATAATTAATGTAACAAAAAATATATATATTTTAAAAACATAATTATATATATATATATATATATATACATATTATTTACAAAACATATACAATACTTTTACCGTAGGATAGCGAAAGGGTTAAATTTACTATAACGACTCCAGTGAGTGCAACAGTAGGGAAAGCATTGGATAGCGTAGGGGTAAAAATGTACTATTCCCACTCCAGCGAGTGCAACAGTAGGGAAAGCATTCGATAGCGTAGGGGTAAATTTTACTATTACCACTCCAGAGAGTGCAACAGTAGGGAACGCGTTGGATAGCGTAGGGGTAAGAATTACTATTCCCACTCCAGCAAGTGCAACAGTAGGGAAAGCGTTGGATAGCGTAGGGGTTTAAATTACTATTCCAACTCCAGTGAGTGTAACAGTAGGGTAAGCGTTGGATAGCGTAGGGGTAAAAATTACTATTCCCAATCCAGAGATTGGAACAGTAGGGAAAGCGTGGGATAGCGTAGGGGTAAAAATTACTATTCCAACTCCAGTGAGTGCAACAGTAGGGAAAGTGTTGGATAGTGTAGGGGTTAAAATTACTATTCCCACTCCAGTGAGTGCAACAGTAGGGAAAGCGTTGGATAGTGTAGGAGTTTAAATTACTATTCCAACTCCAGTGAGTGCAACAGTAGGGAAAGCGTGGGATAGCGTAGGGGTAAAAATTACTATTCCCACTCCAGTGAGTGCAACAGTAGGGAAAGCGTTGGATAGTGTAGGGGTAAAAATTACTATTCCAACTCCAGTGAGTGCAACAGTAGGGAAAGCGTTGGATAGTGTAGGGGTAAAATTACTATTCCAACTACAGTGAGTGCAATAGTAGGGAAAGTAAATACTTCTTATTTAAATATAAATAATATAAATAGTAACACCAATTACAAATTAATTAAAATATTTAACAATTGTGTTAAATATATTAAATAATCAATTTAAAATACAAATAACAATTATTTATTAATATAAATTACCTACAAATACTAATTATTTACCCATTAATAATAAAATATTTAACAATTTAAGAATATTTTGAATAATTAACTCAATAAATTTTGTATTCAAAAATGTAATTACTTACAATTAAATTACTTCACAAGCTATTCCCCTAAAAACACACAACCCACTACAGAAATTAATTTAATAAAAGTAACATAATTATCAATTAATCAATTACAATAAAGTTCAAAATATATTTTAATTAATTATAAATTAATAATTAATTATCAATTAAGTCTAAATAAATACCCACAAATTAAATTACATATTTAATTAATTATAATAAAATTACTTCCCACCCTATTCCCCTATAAACCCACAGCCCGCTACAGAGAAACAATTACTAAAATTAACATATTTATCAATTATTCAATTAAATTTAATTACCAATAATTTTTTAATTAATTGCAAATTTTTAATTAATTAATATATAATTCTAAATAAATACCAATAACCAAAATAACATGTTTATTTTATTATAATTAAATTACTTCCCACCCTATTCCCCTATAAACCCACAACCCGCTACAAAAAATAAATTACTAAAAACAAAATATTTATCAATTAATCCATTAAAATTAATTAGCAATTATATTTAAATTAATTACCAATTAATAATAATTTATCAATAATTGTAAATAAATACCAATAAACAAAATAACATATTTAATTAATTATAATTAAATTACTTCCCACCCTATTCCCCTATAAACCCACAACCTGCTACAGAATTATATTACACAAAAATTAAATATTAATATTAACTTACCTTAAATTTGATATTTTTCTTGTCTATATTCTGTCTAGTCGATATTATGTCCATTCAATATTTTTAAATCAATATTTTTGCTATTATACTCGATATTAATTTTTTCTAGTCGATATTTTTGTAGTCTATATTATGTCTAGTCGATATTATGTCTATTCTATATTTTTGACTCGATATTATGTCTAGTCGAAATTAAAAACTCGATATTTTGACTAGTTACCACTTGCAAAGCTGCAATGAGCTCCACTTCGGTAGTGAATTTCATAACTGTGTTATTAGTATGTTCGATAGACCGTCATTTGTAGCTTGAGGGTTACTGCTCCACTTCAGCCATAGCCCCGTGACTACTAACATGTCTGTTCAGTCACATGATGTTTCAAACATTTTAACAAGCGAAAAGCCAATAATTTTGTTGTTGACTCTTGAGGAGTAATTTTTTGATACTGGAAGAAGACTGGCCTTGTAATCAGAAGGTGGAAGCTTGCATTCATCAGAGATGATTCATTCAATTCGATTTTTAGGAAAGCTGAATAGAAGTACGCCCATAACCTAGTGGGCAAGATTTCTGGTATTTGTAAGAATTCTGTAATAAGTGAAAAATCTATAATTTTTTTACTGCAAAATTGGTTCACATTTTGGATTACTGGAAGAGATTCAGAAGGTGGCAGCTTGTAGTCACTGATGATTCGTCTTTGAATTTCATTTTCAGAGTGAGTGTCATAAATAAGATTTCACCAGTTCCTCAAGATCACAATTAGTTGTTTAGTGGTGAAGGTCACTGACTTTCACCTTGAAGGTCAAATGCTCAAATCCAATATGCTGCAAAAGTTGACTGCTTAAAAGTTTGTTCATTAACAATATTCCACAAAGATCTCCTTAATAAGTGATCAGTCAATAGTTGTCTTATCGCAATAATAGAATCACTTGCTATTGGTTATGGAAGACAAGTAATCTTCAAGTAAGATGGTGGCATCTTGTAGCAACTTGTGAAACCTCAATGAGTTCCATTTTGGCAGTGAATGTCATCCCTCTGTTTTCAGCCACCTCACTAGAGTGTCACCTGTGCCTTGTGATTCTCTGACACTCACTTTTAAGTGAAGAACCCAAGTCTTACTACTGCCATGGGCCTGTGAATGACTGACATTTTGTAAATCTCAATGTGTTTAAACATCTTTGAAATAAGAGAAAATACTATAAATTTCCCATTTTTGGAATGACATCCATCAACCATAATGTGTCTATAATGGTAGGTTGTTCCCAAAATGTGGTTCAATGAGTCTGACAAGTACAATTCCAAATAATGTGCATCTTTACTCTCGAAGTACTTTCCTCAATAATGGTGTTGGATTATAGAAGAAGTTGCCCACCTAAAGGAAATATGTTGGGGACAGTGATCACTCTCTGGATGACCAATACTTTTAAAATCAAGACATTTATCAAAATCTATACTAGGTAAAAAATAATAGTCAATTATAGTTCTATTTCTTTCTCCATGAAATGCAAAGCTAACTGGTTGGTCCTTCAGGAATCTGTCCTTAAGTTGTATAAAGCCTGGATTTCGAAATGATGAGATGATTCTTTTTCCTTTTGCAGTAGATTTAACTTAGTTGCAGACCAATTGAGGAATTACAAATTGTTCATCCAATGTATCAGTAGTAGTTGCATGACTCATGCATAATAGATTTGAGTTAAAATCCCCATTTAGTACTGTATATTTCATTATTTGCTTCATTTTCATGAGATTATCTGTAATTTTTTGATTTCACAATAACTCTGATTTTAGCCAAAATCAAGAACATTTTTAGAAGAATTGTGAGGTCTCCGCTTGGTCTACTCATAGATAAAGATTAGAGCCTTTCCAAGTTTCTTGAAGACACACTATTTGATGTTTATTCCAAAAATGTATGAGTCCTACACCTCTCCATTTGACTTGTCTGTCTATACCAACAATTTTCCAAGAACATAAATGTAATGAGGCCAGGTTTATGGAGGTATTAGGAACATTAAAGACCACTGAAGGTCTATAACTGGAAGTAGTGATACAATCAATCAATCAATCAAAGCATTTGTATAGCGCGCTACTCACCCGGAGGGTCTCAAGGTGCTTGGGGGGGGGGGTCCTCTACTGATCAAACAGCCAGGTATTGAGTTGCTTCCTGAAGGAGAGGTGGCCTTGGGTCAGGCGGAGGTGGATGGGGAGGGAGTTCCACGTCTGGGCAGCCAGGTGGGAGAAGGATCTTCCTCCTGTTGTAGCTCTTCGGATGCGGGGAATGGCGGCGAGTGCGTGGCTGGTCGATCGTAGCTGGCGGGTGGGAGTGTAGAAGGTCAGGCGGTCACTGAGGTATCTGGGGCCTTGGTTGTGGAGAGTCCCGATCCCGATCTCCGTTAGGGTGGCGGGCGGACTGTTTCCGCCCGCCATCCTAATGGACCCCTAAGTGTTTATTTCAAGACAAATTAACCTTTTAACCCTGATGTGAGAGAAATAATGTTAGACTGCGTTGTAAACCCATGTGAAATCCTAAAGCTATTCTGCTTCCTCTTGAGCACTATCTATTCAAAATATTGCATGAATATATGAACTAGAAGCACACTATCAAAGCACTTGATAAAAGTTTTGCCTGTGATAAAAGTTGTGTAATACTAGAAAAAGCATCAGCTCTTGCAAATTGAATGATTACTTAAATGACATGAAAATATGAGCAAATGCATGTTAAGCTAGGGCCTAAGAGAAACATTAGACAAAATATATGACATTCTCTGAAATTAAGGGAAAAGTTAATTATTTTCATAAATTAGTAAATCACTGTATGAAAAGTAGAGTCAATTTGTTCTCTGAGAGCCTCACAGGTGATTTGCCATGCTTGACAAATCTTGATTGATTGATTATTGAAGGTGAAAGCTTGCATTCACCTTTGATGGTTCATCAAATTCCATTTTCATAGTGAATATCATCATTACAATTTCAGCCACCTGAATAGGCCACTGGCTACCACCTCTATCACTCCAAACATCAAGGGGTCAAGTATAAATGTTACACTCATTCTACGATTGCTTAATGGGCCGCTGTTTACTTATGTGAATAAAATACTTCTTTCATTAGTAAAAAGACAATAATTTGCTTATTGCAACCATGGGTTCACATTTTTCAAAACTCAACACGAGTCAGCATGTAATCAAAAGGTTGGGAATGTCTTCATGTGTGAAGATTGAGGGCCTTATTTAGATCTTGGCTGGACTCCCATCGCTCCTCCATGGCGGAGTATCCATGTACTCCGCCAAGCTGACAGTGTCCCGCCTTCCATAATTAAATGTGTGCTGGCTGAACCATCATCTGCATCGACAGACTGCTTCCCGTCGCATAAGAGGCAAACCATAGTCATGGCGGAGGACTTCTCTGCTGGCTAACAGTACTCCATCAAGTCGGCGGGTTTGCACCAAGCCTATTTAGATGAATGCACACCCACAGGCACCAAAAGCACAACACCCACAACCACCACAACAACATACTTTTTTTTATGTGTCAATACAGATGTGTTAATTTTATCTTGATAAGTTGTTATATGTACACTACTGCATTACACATAAAAAATGCATGTAGGACCAATGTAAAAATACACTAGACTAAAGCAATTGTCAACACACTATTTATGGTAATACAAGTGTAAATGAAGGTTACCTTAGCTCCCAGCAACAACGCATTTGATTAGCATCATGGTCAAGTAGTAGAAGCAAAGGGAGGACCTAGACAATGGGGAGACGGAAACAAAAGTGGGAAAGGCACATTGTGATTGGCCCGGTGGTAATCTTGGCTGGACTTACACCGATGGCCGCTTCTGCCTAAGACGCAGTCGACGCAGGTGAAAATTCCTGGCGGAGTCTGCGGCACTCAGGTGGTCTTTCGTCCATAAATCCACTAACATCTAAATAGAGCAGGCTGACCACCAAGTAGGCAGGCGGTGAAATCGTTGAAAAAGTGACAGCAGGACCAGATTGGCCAAAATCCAAATCAGGCCCTCAATCAATTCCATTTTATTATAGAAAGTAATGATGGCAGTTATGGCCTATTGGCTAAAGTCACTGGCTCTCCCTTTGAGTTTTAAGGTTCAAATCCTACCACTGGTATATCATGTGACTGATCAAAAATCTGTTGAAACACAAAGCCTCTCAAAATCTCTCTGATAAATTGATAGTTTCCTTGTTGCAACAGATGGTTCATATTTTTGATAATAGAAGCAGGGTCATCTTATAGTCAGAAGGTGGCAGCCTGCACTCAGCTATGAAGCCTTAATGAGTCCATTATGGGCTTGACGCACATCCCTATGTTTTCAGTAATCTTACCATAATCTTGCATGTGGTCAAGCGTTTATTTCTACTGTTTCTTATTCTGACAGTTAATGGGACAATTACTACTGCTATACTGACGCTATTGGCTGATTAAATATCTGTACCATCACAAGATTGTTCAAATACATTTTGATTTAAGTACAATGTTTTCGTATTGCGTCAATAGGTTCACTTTTTGGGTACTGAAGGAAGAGTCTGCTTGAACTTGGAATGTGGCTGCTTGCAGTCACTTGCAAAGGATCACTGACACAACATCGACAGTCAAAATATCGAGAGGACAAAATATCGAAGTAAAAATATCGACTGCAAAAATATCTACTTCCTATCTTCAAACAGGTAAGTACAAAAATATCGACTCCAAAATATCGAGTGTAAAAAATATAGACTGTCAAAATAGCGATTTTTTTAAATGTCTTAAAAGTAAATTAAAAGTAATATAATATTAAATTAAATTAATTTAAACATATTTAAAATACTTAAATAAACGTAAAATTGAAAAATAATTAATGTAACAAAAAATATATATATTTTAAAAACATAATTATATATATATATATATATATATACATATTATTTACAAAACATATACAATATTTTTACCGTAGGATAGCGAAAGGGTTAAATTTACTATAACGACTCCAGTGAGTGCAACAGTAGGGAAAGCATTGGATAGCGTAGGGGTAAAAATTTACTATTCCCACTCCAGCGAGTGCAACAGTAGGGAAAGCATTGGATAGCGTAGGGGTAAAAATTACTATTACCACTCCAGAGAGTGCAACAGTAGGGAACGCGTTGGATAGCGTAGGGGTAAGAATTACTATTCCCACTCCAGCAAGTGCAACAGTAGAGAAAGCGTTGGATAGCGTAGGGGTTTAAATTACTATTCCAACTCCAGTGAGTGTAACAGTAGGGTAAGCGTTGGATAGCGTAGGGGTAAAAATTACTATTCCCACTCCAGAGATTGGAACAGTAGGGAAAGCGTGGGATAGCGTAGGGGTAAAAATTACTATTCCAACTCCAGTGAGTGCAACAGTAGGGAAAGTGTTGGATAGTGTAGGGGTTAAAATTACTATTCCCACTCCAGTGAGTGCAACAGTAGGGAAAGCGTTGGATAGTGTAGGAGTTTAAATTACTATTCCAAATCCAGTGAGTGCAACAGTAGGGAAAGCGTGGGATAGCGTAGGGGTAAAAATTACTATTCCCACTCCAGTGAGTGCAACAGTAGGGAAAGCGTTGGATAGTGTAGGGGTAAAAATTACTATTCCAACTCCAGTGAGTGCAACAGTAGGGAAAGCGTTGGATAGTGTAGGGGTAAAATTACTATTCCAACTACAGTGAGTGCAATAGTAGGGCAAGTAAATACTTCTTATTTAAATATAAATAATATAAATAGTAACACCAATTACAAATTAATTAAAATATTTAACAATTGTGTTAAATATATGAAATAATCAATTTAAAATACAAATAACAATTATTTATTAATAAAAATTACCTACAAATACTAATTATTTACCCATTAATAATAAAATATTTAACAATTTAAGAATATTTTGAAAAATTAACTCAATAAATTTTGTATTCAAAAATGTAGTTACTTACAATTAAATTACTTCACAAGCTATTCCCCTAAAAACACACAACCCACTACAGAAATTAATTTAATAAAAGTAACATAATTATCAATTAATCAATTACAATAAAGTTCAAAATATATTTTAATTAATTATAAATTAATAATTAATTATCAATTAAGTCTAAATAAATACCCACAAATTAAATTACATATTTAATTAATTATAATAAAATTACTTCCCACCCTATTCCCCTATAAACCCACAACCCGCTACAGAGAAACAATTACTAAAATTAACATATTTATCAATTATTCAATTAAATTTAATTACCAATAATTTTTTAATTAATTGCAAATTTTTAATTAATTAATATATAATTCTAAATAAATACCAATAACCAAAATAACATGTTTATTTTATTATAATTAAATTACTTCCCACCCTATTCCCCTATAAACCCACAACCCGCTACAAAAAATAAATTACTAAAAACAAAATATTTATCAATTAATCCATTAAAATTAATTAGCAATTATATTTAAATTAATTACCAATTAATAATAATTTATCAATAATTGTAAATAAATACCAATAAACAAAATAACATATTTAATTAATTATAATTAAATTACTTCCCACCCTATTCCCCTATAAACCCACAACCCGCTACAGAATTATATTACACAAAAATTAAATATTAATATTAACTTACCTTAAATTTGATATTTTTCTTGTCTATATTCTGTCTAGTCGATATTATGTCCATTCAATATTTTTAAATCAATATTTTTGCTATTATACTCGATATTAATTTTTTCTAGTCGATATTTTTGTAGTCTATATTATGTCTATTCGATATTATGTCTATTCTATATTTTTGACTCGATATTATGTCTAGTCGAAATTAAAAACTCGATATTTTGACTAGTTACCACTTGCAAAGCTGTAATGAGCTCCACTTCGGTAGTGAATTTCATAACTGTGTTATTAGTATGTTCGATAGACCGTCATTTGTAGCTTGAGGGTTACTGCTCCACTTCAGCCATAGCCCCGTGACTACTAACATGTCTGTTCAGTCACATGATGTTTCAAACATTTTAACAAGCGAAAAGCCAATAATTTTGTTGTTGACTCTTGAGGAGTAATTTTTTGATACTGGAAAAAGACTGGCCTTGTAATCAGAAGGTGGAAGCTTGCATTCATCAGAGATGATTCATTCAATTCGATTTTTAGAAAGCTGAATAGAAGTACGGCCATAACCTAGTGGGCAAGATTTCTGGTATTTGTAAGAATTCTGTAATAAGTGAAAAATCTATCATTTTTTTACTGCAAAATTGGTTCACATTTTGGATTACTGAAAGAGATTCAGAAGGTGGCAGCTTGTAGTCACTGATGATTCGTCTTTGAATTTCATTTTCAGAGTGAGTGTCATAAATAAGATTTCACCAGTTCCTCAAGATCACAATTAGTTGTTTAGTGGTGAAGGTCACTGACTTTCACCTTGAAGGTCAAATGCTCAAATCCAATATGCTGCAAAAGTTGACTGCTTAAAAGTTTGTTCATTAACAATATTCCACAAAGATCTCCTTAATAAGTGATCAGTCAATAGTTGTCTTATCGCAATAATAGAATCACTTGCTATTGGTTATGGAAGACAAGTAATCTTCAAGTAAGATGGTGGCATCTTGTAGCAACTTGTGAAACCTCAATGAGTTCCATTTTGGCAGTGAATGTCATCCCTCTGTTTTCAGCCACCTCACTAGAGTGTCACCTGTGCCTTGTGATTCTCTGACACTCACTTTTAAGTGAAGAGCCGAAGTCTTACTACTGCCATGGGCCTGTGAATGACTGACATTTTGTAAATCTCAATGTGTTTAAACATCTTTGAAATAAGAGAAAATACTATAAATTTCCCATTTTTGGAATGACATCCATCAACCATAATGTGTCTATCATGGTAGGTTGTTCCCAAAATGTGGTTCAATGAGTCTGACAAGTACAATTCCAAATAATGTGCATCTTTACTCTCGAAGTACTTTCCTCAATAATGGTGTTGGATTATAGAAGAAGTTGCCCACCTAAAGGAAATATGTTGGGGACAGTGATCACTCTCTGGATGACCAATACTTTTAAAATCAAGACATTTATCAAAATCTATACTAGGTAAAAAATAATAGTCAATTATAGTTCTATTTCTTTCTCCATGAAAAGCAAAGCTAACTGGTTGGTCCTTCAGGAATCTGTCCTTAAGTTGTATAAAGCCTGGATTTCGAAATGATGAGATGATTCTTTTTCCTTTTGCAGTAGATTTAACTTAGTTGCAGACCAATTGAGGAATTACAAATTGTTCATCCAATGTATCAGTAGTAGTTGCATGACTCATGCATAATAGATTTGAGTTAAAATCCCCATTTAGTACTGTATGTTTCATTATTTGCTTCATTTTCATGAGATTATCTGTAATTTTTTGATTTCACAATAACTCTGATTTTAGCCAAAATCAAGAACATTTTTAGAAGAATTGTGAGGTCTCCGCTTGGTCTACTCATAGATAAAGATTAGAGCCTTTCCAAGTTTCTTGAAGACACACTATTTGATGTTTATTGCAAAAATGTATGAGTCCTACACCTCTCCATTTGACTTGTCTGTCTATACCAACAATTTTCCAAGAACATAAATGTAATGAGGCCAGGTTTATGGAGGTATTAGGAACATTAAAGACCACTGAAGGTCTATAACTGGAAGTAGTGATACAATCAATCAATCAATCAGAGCATTTGTATAGCGCGCTACTCACCCGGAGGGTCTCAAGGTGCTTGGGGGGGGGGTCCTCTACTGCTCGAACAGCCAGGTATTGAGTTGCTTCCTGAAGGAGAGGTGGCCTTGGGTCAGGCGGAGGTGGATGGGGAGGGAGTTCCACGTCTGGGCAGCCAGGTGGGAGAAGGATCTTCCTCCTGTTGTAGCTCTTCGGATGCGGGGAATGGCGGCGAGTGCGTGGCTGGTCGATCGTAGCTGGCGGGTGGGAGTGTAGAAGGTCAGGCGGTCGCTGAGGTATCTGGGGCCTTGGTTGTGGAGAGCTTTGTGTGCATGGGTGAGGAGTCGGAACGTGATTCTCTTGCTGACGGCGAGCCAGTGCAGGTCTCTCAGGTGTCCGGCGATGTGGCTGTGTCAGGGGATGTACATGGTAAGTCGTGCTGAGGCGTTCTGAATGTGCTGGAGTCTTTTCTGGCTGTAGTTCCCGCGTAGAGGGAGTTGCCGTAGTCCAGTCGGCTGGTGACGAGGGCCTGGGTGACGTCTTCCTGGTTTCGGTGGGGATCCACCGGAAGATCTTGCGTAGCATGCATAGGATGTTGAAGCATGACGAGGAGACGGCGTTGACTTGTCTGGTCATCGAGAGGGAGGAGTCCAGGATGAAGCCCAAGTTGCGTGCGTGGTCCGTTGGTTTGGGTGCGCTGCCCAGGGCAGCGGGCCACCAGGAGTCGTCCCAGGCGGAGGGTGATAATCCCAGGATGAGGACTTCCGTCTTATCTGAGTTCAGTTTTAGGCGGCTGCTCATCATCCACTCGGCTACGTCTTTCATCCCTTCGTGTAGGTTGGTTCTGGCGGTTGCGGGGTCGTTGGTGAGGGAGAGGATCAGCTGGGTGTCGTCGGCGTAGGAGAGGATGTTGAGGTTGTGCTGGCGTGCGATGGCCGCGAGGGGGCTCATGTAGATGTTGAACAGCGTGGGGCTGAGTGATGAACCTTCCGGGGAGGAAGGAGATGATACATTCCAGTGCCTTCTCCTGGATTCCGATGTTGTTCAGGCGCTGCACTAGGGTGCGGTGGCAGACAGTGAGGAACGCTGCGGAGAGGTCCAGGAGGATGAGGGCCGCTGTTTCCCCGTTGTCGGATGTCGTCGGTGGCTGCGATGAGGGCGGTCTCGGTGCTGTGGTTGGCCCGGAAGCCGGACTGTGAGTGGTCGAGGGATCCATTAGTCTCGAGGAAGGCAGCCAGCTGTCTGTTGACGGTCTTCTCAATGACTTTGGCAGGAAAAGGAAGGAGCGAGATGGGGCGGTAGTTTTTGAGGTCGGTGTGGTCCGCTGATGGTTTCTTCAGTAGGGCGCTGAGTTTGGCATGCTTCCAGCTCTCTGGGAAGGTGGCGGTGTCGAAGGAAGTGTTGATGATGTCCCGGAGATCGGGTGCTATGACGGAGTCGGCCTTGTTGAAGACGTGGTGAGGGCAGGGGTCAGTTGGTGATCCGGAGTGGATGCAGTTCATCGTGTGGATGATGTCTTCGGTGTTGACCGGGGTCCAGGCGCGGAGGGTGGTGGTGGTGGGCGTTGGTACGGTCGTAGGGTGCGTCGGCTGTGTGCTGAAGCTGTTGTGTATGTCTGCGATCTTGCTGTGGAAGAACGAGGCGAGCGAGTTGCAGAGGTCTTGCGAGGGAGTGATGTTGTTGTTTCCGGCGCTGGGGTTCGAGAGCTCTGTGACGATGTTGAAGAGTTCCTTGCTGTTGTGGGAGTTGTTGTCCAGTCGTTTCTTGAATGTGGTTTTCTTGGTGGTGTGGATCAGCTGGTGGTGTTTTCGGGTGGCGTGCTTGAGGGTGGTCATGTTGTCTGTAGTCGGGTCTCTGCGCCAGGCTTTCTCGAGGGCCCGGCAGTTCTTCTTGGAGCTCTTGAGTTCGTCGGTGAATCAGGATGCTTCCTTGCTGCCGGGTCTGACGGGGGGGTCTTCAGTGGAGCGAGGTCATCCGCGCAGTTGGTGATCCATCTTGTGAGGTTGTTGGCGGCTTGGTTGGGGTTCGTTGAGCTGGTGGGAGGGTTCTGGTTCAGGGATGTGGTGAGTTGGTCGGTGGTGATCTTGTTCCAGCTTCTGCGGGGAACCTGTTGCGGGTGGTGGTGAGTGGTGGTCCTACTGAAGCTGAAGTGGACGCAGCTGTGGTCTGTCCAGTGGAGTCCGGTGGTGTGGCTAAAGGAGATGTCCTTGCTGGAGGAAAAGACGGGGTCAAGCGTGTGGCCGGCGTAGTGGGTGGGGGTGGTCACCAATTGCTTGAGTCCGAGATTTGCGAGGTTGTCCAGCAGGGTGGTGGTGTTGCGGTCGTTGTTGTTCTCTAGGTGGAAGTTGAGGTCCCGTAGGAGGATGTAATCAGCGGAGGGGAGGGCGTGCGGGCTGATGAAGTCGGCGATGTCTTCGCTGAATTGTGTGCGTGGTCCCGGGGGTCTGTAGATGAGGGTGCCTCTGAGGGTGGTCTTGGGGTCGGTGTGTATCTGGAAGTGCAGGTGTTCCGCCACTGTGAGGGTGTCGTCGGAGTTGGTCGTGATGTAGATGGTGTTCTTGTGGACGATGGCGATGCCTCCTCTGGTCTGGTTGACGCGGTCCCTCCGGGTGATCTTGTATCCGTCCGGGATGGCGATGGCGATGTCGGGTGCTGAGGAGGCGTTCATCCATGTTTCCGTGAGGAAGGCGACGTCTGGGGATGTGGAGTCGAGGGGGTTCCAGAGTTAGATGGCGTGTCTGTGGACGGAGCGGGTGTTGAGCAGGATGCACTTCAGGTGGTTGCTGCTGGTGCTCGACTTGGCGGGTGCGGTGCAGGTCCGGTTGTAGGAGAACTTGCAGGATTGGCAGGTGAAGGGTCCGTCAGTGCGTCCTGGGGTGGCTCGGTGGCAGTCGGGGATCCGGCCGGTGTTGAGTGCGTTGAGGGTGGCTGCGTCCTAGGTCCGGCGGGTGGGCTGGCCTCTGCGGGGGCCAGGGGATCTGGCGCTGGGCGCGGTCCAGGCGCGGACGGGCGCAGACGGGCTTGCCTTTGGCGCACCTTTGTCGCTCAATCGGCGCGCCCGCTGCGCGTACGCATGCACTCTGCCATAAATGGAGAGTTGGGGGGCGGGGCGAGGGAGGAGCAGCTGGGAGGCAGGAGCGGGTTGGCGAGTGGGGGGGAGCGGTGCGGTGATGCTGGAGGGAGCGTGGTTGGGGGAGCAGCGGCAGGGAGCGGGGTGGGACAGGGAACAAGCAGTGACAACGGGACAAATAAAGTACAATGCGAAAAACGACGAAGGAAACAAAATGCAAGTACAGTAAACGAGGCAGGAAACAAAATACAAGTACAGTAAACGAGGCAGGCACAGAGGACGACGGAACGAATATAAAATACAATGCGGGAAGGACGTGATACAAGTTACCAAAACACGAAGCAGGCACAGAGGGCAGGCAGGGTCAGGGGGCCAAACCAGCAGGGGAAGAACTCTCTAGGCAGCAGGAGGAGGCCGGGCACACTCGGGGTGGGCCACGCGGCGGGAGGAGCGACCAGGTCTGACCAGGTCAGGTCAGGTCACATACATGGGTGCTTGTCCTCTAAGCTGCTCACAGTCAGACGGTATGTCTTTCTTGCATCAGAAGTATGGTTAATCAATTTTACTTTTAGATCATCCACCTCATTGACATTTGTTTCATTTGGGCCATTATGAAAGTTTGAAATGTTCTTAACTGAAGGTGTAGTTATATGCTTGTACCAGCAGTAGAATTCCTGAAGGAATAGATTTTGTTTTTTACATTTACAAGGAAGAAGATATTTATTTTGCTCTACCAATCTGACAATAATGCCCTTCTCTTTGAAGTAATTTTTCTTGAAACAAATTGTACTTATTTGTTCTTTTGTTTTCCATGTCGTACAAGTATTTTCCTTATTTATTAATGATTCAAATATGAACTCAATGCTCAATAAGTCATTTGATTAACTTTAACATGTTAAGCCTGTTTAAAATGTTGTGCTTACCTGCTGAACAATATTGATGGCACAGATCTATTTCAATTGACTAAGAAGTTTAGAATCCCCGTTATAAGTTGCAACTTATTTTTGGATTTTTGTGATCATTGTAGCGACAGTTGTATTTGTGAACATGCTTTTTTAATGTTTTATGAGAATTTTTGTAGACATTAGAACCTGTTTGAAATATTTTCTGGTAATATTCGCCTGTCCGTACATTTTCATCCAGCACTCTAATGTTTATTATTTCTTTTGTCCCTTTTTGCAATTTCTTTCAGCGTTTCATTGTCCCTTGATTCACGTACATTTCTTGGAATAGTCAAATCCTTTTAATGTATATTCTTCTGTCATTGTTTCAACTGTATTAGTTTTCTGTTTACTGGTTGTTCATAGTTTTTTCAATTCTGAATTTGGAACAAGGGGTTCTACAGTAGTTGTTTCCTCAATTGTTTCCTCTGTCACATTTAGTTTTCTTGAATATTGGAAATAAAGTATTTACTCTGATTGATTGATCTAATCTTATTCTTAGTGAGGATATTAGTATTTTTATATAATTTTTCTCAGTTTTCTGAGCTTATGGTTACTTACATATTTTTCACAGCCTTTGAGTTCATCCAATTCATGTGAAGATGTTCCTTCGTACTTTTCTAGGTCCTTATTTGTTTTGTTAAATTCTAACAGTAATTGTGGTTATTCTGATTTATTCTTATTGTTGAAAAACAGCACTTCTGCATATAAATTTTCATAGAATTATTTTACCTGTGTGTCCTTTGAGTAAAAAAAAATATTTTGGGTTTGATGTGATCCTTGTTTCTCATCCCTGCATTTAGTTTGGGGGTTATTAGTTAATCTGTTTGCTGGTGTATCTTCATGTATGTGATTCTTTTGGGATTGGCATATTTAAGCTGCTATTGTTAGAGGTAGTAATTTGCATTTGACTGCTAAAGTCTTCTACTCTCAATAATGTTTGCACTTTTTCGATTAAGGAGCCCGATCATCTCTGCTGGTCTTTTGATTGGGTTTCCAGAAAGGTTGATTACATCAATTTTTTTTACCCTTTTAGTCAAATCTTTTATAACTGTTGCTTTATAAATATTCAGTAAATATTTTAGCTGTGGTAATTTGAGAATCAGCAATTTTTTAAAGGTATTACTAATAGCACCGATTCCAGTTAATGCAGCAAAGATTGTGGCATTTTTTCATTCCTTTAAGATGCCTGATCTCAAAGGAGCTAGTTGCTTCAAGTAGAACATTTTGACTAAGGTCATTTATATTGTTGTCATACTTTCCATAAATTGAATCCTAGTCAGAGATTATATCTTCATCAATATCCAGCAGGTGATTCATTCGGAAAACTGTAGTTATTGTGTTATTAGTGTTATTTGGGGGGCTTGACATCAAAGTTCTACATTATTGATGCCTGACAACTGCGCTTCCTTCCATGAACCATTCAGACTCCTCCGCTCAGCTGGACTAAAGCTTGCACAAATCCCACATATATACAGAAACATATCCTGTTGCCGATCCTTCTCATACACCACCCATAAAGGATGGAACGACCTCCATCTATACATTAGGGCCAATTCCGCAAAAAGCTAAAAACCTGGATCTTCAAATGAACCACCCTCAAAGCTACTACTTCAGCAGGTATACCCTCCCTGGTGATAGTGCACTGTAAAAGTACATCTACATAACATTGCCTATTATAACAATGTTTGGAGATGATTACAGGATAAGTTTATGGTCTCAATTGCTAAAGAAAAAATAGTCCACTTTTGACTTTTCATGAATACAAACTTGGCTTGTTGGGGACTCCAAGTCCCAGGATTCTTGAGGCTGGAGGTGGGATAGGAGAGGGCCTCTCATAGAAGCGGTATTAAGTACCACCATCCATCCCACAGCCTGGGAAATGAATATGGATTGGTGGGGGTTGCAAGTCCCAGGATTCCTGTAGGCTGGAGGAGGTGAGAAGAGGGAGGCCCTTGCAGAAGCACTAAGATGTGCCACTATCCATCCTGTAGTGCAGTATACAAACTTGGCTTGCTGGGGACTCCAAGTCTCTGGATGCTTGCTAGCCGGAGACAGGGAGAGAAGAAGACCCCTTGCACAAGTGTTATTAGGCACCAGCATCCCTCCACCAGTGCAGGGCATGAACTTGGTTCGTTGGGAACTCTACGTCCCAGGATTCTTGCTGGCTGGAGGTGAGGAGAGGAGGTGGGCCCTTCGCAGAAGCACTAATAAACACCACCATCCATCCACAAGTGCAGAACATGAACTTGGTTCGTTGGTAACTCCAAATCCCAGGAGTCTTGCTAGCTGGAGGTGGGAAGAGGAGGGCCTCTTACAAAAGTGCTATTAAGCACCACCATCCATCCCCCAGCGTGGCCGCGCCTGGACCAAGGGTGTGCCATCAATGCCACGAAAAAGCAGGGCAGGGCCACCTCCATTAGCTCTGGCTTTTTGATGCCAAATGTACCTGTTTGTCCTATAAGATATTGTGATTTTGACCTCACTTGTTTCTGGCAATCTGTCATGAGCTTCCAAGATCACAAGCGTGACATCCTAGTTATAGTCTTCACCTATTGCAGTGTATGGATATACAGGGTTCCCCAATGGCGCTCTAGGAGCTTACATACATTTCCCACACATTTAACACCATGGACATAGGTGTCAGAATGACTGAGAGCATGATTGAGGGGTCAAGCCATTATGAACACATGTCCTAGCGTGTGTACAAAGTTGTACTGATGAGCTTTTTCTGTTTAGTACTCCTACTCATAAGCGCTATACATTTGACTGACATTACTCAAGATGCCTTCAGCCAATACAGATATTGCGCTTGACCATGTGACCACAGCGGCCATCTTGGGACGAGAAGGCTTAAAAGTCAAGCCCAGCCACCGGACCCCTGCTTGGCAATCCAGCCTTAGGGTGAAAACGGTCTCTGAGAAATCTCGCTCGCTGATTGTGGTTCGGCCGCTGGAGCAACTCGCCTGCACAGACTACTACAGTCAGTGCTCAGCCCCTGCCTAATCTTCCTCGCAAGCTGTTTGGAGACAGTGAAGTGGACCTGTGATGATATGGTGTGTAACACATATGTGGTCTGGTTTGATTATTGTTGCTAATGCACTGATAATGCTTATTTAAGTGCTTTGATTTTGATTTGTGAGAGACATTATTTCTGCGCTTTTAGTCCTTAATCAGGTACTTTGAGAGTGACGTTAACGTTTTGGGCCTACTACTCTGTACTAGCCAGCATATGACGTGCACTTTGGGGCCTTAATCGCGCATGATTGAAATGCACATTTTGGTACCTGCGCATGACTGACTGAAAGTCGTGAACCAGAACAAGTTATGCATGAATGACTGGAAGTTGTGGAACTGAGAACTTGTGCATGACTGACTGACAGTCATGGGACTAGACATTGTGCATGACTGACTAGAAGTCATGGCACTGGAGATTGATGCAACTCAGCCACCTGTGGAAATGCCAAGTAACTTGAACTATTAAGGGTTCCAGCCAATTGAGTGCATATCACATCTGATTTGGAAGGAGTGACAAGACAAACTCCTTCATTAATGCTGCGATCAAGCTATACAGCCAAACACTTATTGTGAGTGAACTTGTAATGCATGAATGAGTGAGTATACACGAAGAAGTGAATGAGTGAGGAGTGTGATGTGAATGTCACACATACACTTATACTGTCTCCACTATGCAGATACCAGTGGCTCGATATCACAACCAGATTACATGTAGTTCCAGAAACACATAAAGCGAGGCACCACAAGAAATTCCGGATTGCAGACCTCAACAGTAGGCCATCTTTTGTTATAATGTCCACACCCCAAGCCCCTTGGGTGCGCTACTTCCTACTTCGTGAACAATACCATCTGTTCCCCCTGAAGAACACTAACAGGAGTAGATGGACTGTCTTGAGGAATAGCTACCCCCGGACCTAAGGGCCAACTCATTGCTCCATTAATTCAGAAAGGGACTGTAACAACACAGCAGACTACACTCTCCAGAGTCTTGAAACCCTTAGTGGTGATTTGCCACTCTCTATAACTCCTTGTTTGATTGAATTTAATTGAATGGTGCAGTTGATGGCACCACATGACTGGCATCACAAAAATTAGCACACAAACAATATATTTTTACCTATCCGAGGATCTTGGGCTATGACTATTCTGATAACCACTTCAACTGTTAAACAATAAGCGCATCAACATTTGTATAACAACTAAAAAGCTATTGCATACAATTTTAACAAAATACTGCAAGCTTGAGATTCATATTTGCAATGCGCTACCCAATTATTACTCACTCTCCTCCAGTGCTACAACTCTTTTCCAAACCGCCGGAACACCGCTGATCCTCCAAACTAGGACATGGGCTTTAAAGACGGGGTCATGACTTGGGCAACTCTAAATCTTATATAAGGGCATTCTAGCTCCCTTTGCTTCAGTAACTAACCACCTGACATGCTTCTATCTTTGGAGGAGCTGGTACTAACACCTCAGACTTTAGCAAAATCATTAAAGATATTTCCCCATTGGTTGGAAGGACCTTTGTTAGTTGACTAGATGCGCTGTAAGGGAGCAAACATCAGAAATACATTTCAACTTGTGAAGCCAGTGAGTCTCCACAATAAGGATCAATCATTAAGATTAAATGGGTTTATTTTAGAATATTGATCAATCCAGTATATAAGCAGAAGAAAAATAAATTGATACATTACAATAATATAGAGTGCATATTCAAATGTTTCAATAGGTTGAGCCGTAATAATATGAGGTACAGAATGGTAACGATCACAATGGGATTAAAGCAAATTGTCGTGAGTAGGTGTTGCATAAAGAAACTTCCCTTTTCTATTCTAAATATAGGTAGATCATAGAACTGCAAAAGGGGATTTTTATCCAGGGAGAATAGAATCTGCCAACATAGAATTGAACTTGAGTAGAAGTTCAGGAATATAAATGGAATTTTACAATTATGGAAATGCCCAGCAAGAGAGATCTGTTCCACCTCAGAGTCAAGGAAAGTCTGCCTAACTATGGAAAACATCAATTAAATATAAAAGTAGTTTAAAAAACATCCTTATCTCTCTGTACACCACCAGGAACCAAATTGTAGACTGTGAGAGGCATCGGTACACACCCTTAACTTCCCAGCTCATCCAAACTGGTACTGTAGCACCCAACCTTAAGCCTTGAGCTTCCTGCCATTCTGGTGGGAAATAGACTTTACAACGAAGGCTGACCAATGAGATGCCTTTACAAAAAAGCATTACAATGATGTCTTTTCAATGCCTGCCTTTACAACAAAATTATTTACCACGAGTTTGCCTCTACCAAGGAATACCTTTACAACGAATTTTGCTATTAAAGCATAGTCATAGTAAAAAAAATAGTATACATATTCTCGGTTTTACAATTGGCAATTGTAAAGGACTCGGGTCACACTCACGGGTAAATTGCAGTTACTTTATTGCCTTTCCATAAACAATTCACAACCAAATCTTATATCCTTCCAACACGTTTCGGTCTCGCAGAGACCGACATTTCAAAACACAGGGATCCGAAACCCGAAAGAGGCAGTCACATGCCCCTCTTTTCTCCCTTGCTCACCTTATGTATTTGATAATACTGGGGAAATCCTCTGTTGATAGGGAGGTGTAGGACTTGGCCCTTTTTGGCTAAAGTCCCTAAATATGTTGCTTTCCCCCTGGACCTTTTTCCTGACATGGTGTTGTCAACTTAGATGCTTTGGACACTTTGCCACTGCTAAACAGTGTCAAAGTGCAAGTGCTCCCTGTGTAAAGTGTAATGGTAATTGGTTGTCCATGATTGATATTTTTGCCTTACTAGTAAACTCCCTAGTAAATTGCACTATGTGTGCCAGGGCTGGTAATGCAAATGCTACTTGTGGGCCTGCAGTACTAATTGTGCCACCCACACAAGTAGCCTTAAAAAGGGAACTCAGGCTTGCCATTGTAGTGCCTACGCACAGTTTGTTAAACTACCATAGTGTTCTGTCAAGTGCAATCACTTGCCAGACCTTACTCTTCCCTTCCTATGCACATCAGACACCCCTATGGTAGGTCCAGGGTACCCCCAGGCAGGGTGCAGTGTATGTGAAAGGTAAGAATGTACTAGGATGTGTGCCATGTCCTGACAGTGACATAATCTCCATTTCGTTTTTTCAATGTGGAAAGCCCATCTTGCCCATAGGATAGAATGGTAAGTCTGCGTAACATGTTTTCCAGCCTATCTTCCCAAAGGCTTAAGATGGAAAGGTGAAGTTTAGTATGCCTGAACTCACAATGTAATAACACATCATTTTATGAAGGTGGTTTTTGCATTGTGTGTTTAGAAGCCACTCTTTTAGAAGTGGCTGAGATGTTGTGCTCTAACATTTCTGTGTGTTTCTGCCTAGCTGTGGATTGACTTTCTGGATTTGAAAGCAATAGGATCTGGGAAATGTCTTGACCCAGGGGAGGTGTGACAGCAACAGGCTGACCTGCATTTGGAGTGTAGGGGGAGGAGAAGCCCCTAGAGGTGAAGAGGCATGGTTTTCTGCTATAA
This sequence comes from Lissotriton vulgaris, assembly GCF_964263255.1. Taxonomy (NCBI): domain Eukaryota; kingdom Metazoa; phylum Chordata; class Amphibia; order Caudata; family Salamandridae; genus Lissotriton; species Lissotriton vulgaris. The sequence goes on from NC_141685.1 coordinate 1,480,691,471, forward strand.
AACAATTGTCCCATCTCCTGCCGAGTAATTGAGAATCCAAAACCCCACTAATCAAAGGAAGAAGGTGTCACTGGCAAGACTTCAAAGCCATTGAGGGGTATAACTATGGGAGCTGAAGCCCCTGAACTTTGGAGAATGGCTTGATCAAGAGGTGAACAAGACTGGAGCTACTTTGTGGTCAGGAGGACCTTTGCCAAGGAGGAAACAACTGAACAGACTGGAGGAGAGGACTGACCTTGCAGTGTGTTCTGGGGCTGGCCTGCAGTTTGAGGTTTTAACCAAGGAAAGGCTAAAGGGACTTGCTTTGTGCTGTGTCCCCCTGCTTGAAAGGACTTTGCTGTGTGCTGTGTCCTGAAGTAACTTATCCCCAAGGGCCCGAGGTGAGCTGGCTCCCTTTTGCGGAAGCACAGGAACACAAAAGTTTCCAGGAGAGTCTCAGCGGCGCTCTGTGCGCGAGTTTGTTGCAGCCTGAGATCCTCGTAAGGTGTGGTCTGTGATTGCGGGCACCTGGAGTCCAAGCAAGGATTAGCGACATGGTGTGTGTGTGCGTTGTGCAGTCTGAACCCCTTTGTGAGGATTGTCCATTTATCGTCTGCACCAGATTCCATCGAGTCTCATCGATGCTGTGTACGTGTGCATTGTGCACTGTGCGACCTTCGTGAGGATTTGCCTTGTTATCGTGCACCCAGAGTTAAAGTGAGTCTCAGTGACGCTGGGCGCGTGATCTTCGTGCAGCCTAAGACCTTCGTGTGAAGAGTCCAGTGATCATGCACCTGAAGCTCAAGGAAGTCTCAGCGACGCTGTGTGCGTATGCCCTGTGGCAGCCTCAGATCTTCATAGCAGTAGTGGCCCAGACCGGCATCCCTGGAGGAGCTGAGCCGCCGACCCGAGCCTGCCGTTGCCAAGTCCGAAAGATAGCATTGGAGGCCCAAACCACTGGACAAATAGAGGAGAGTGAGTTTGAGCCCCCCCAGGTAACGTGTGTCCACTCCTGGGGTGGGGCGCAGGCTCAGAGGGAGACGCACTCGGCCTCTCTCTCACTTCAGCAGCACGAACCTCTGCTTTAGCTCGTATCGCGGCCCGTATTGCCAGGGAAGTCGCAGTACCGGGGCCGGAGCACTGAGCTGCACTTTTTGTGTAATACCATACCTGTGTTTAGGGCAACTGTTGTCAGAGGCTACCTGTGAGTAAGCACGAGTGGCGGAGAGACCGCCTGAGGCACCGTGATCGGTGCCAGAATGTAGTATGGATTACTCCATTTCTGCATAACGGAGTACCTGATTGTTGTATTACACATTTCATAATTTCTGCATAAGGAAGTACCTAAATAGTGTATTACGCATTGCATCTTTCCTGCATAACGAACTACCTGATTAGTGTTTGACGCATTGCATTGTTTCTGTATAACGAACTACCTAATTGTCATATGACACATTGCATTGTTTCTGGATAACGAACTACCTGATTAGTGTATTATGCAGTGCATTATTTTTGCATAACAAACTACCTGATTATTGTATTACGCATTGCCTTACATCTGTATAACGACGTAACTGATGGTTGCATTACGCATTGCATTATTTTTACATTGCAAAGTATCTGATTGTCGTGCTAAGCATTGAAATCTTTTTACATCGCAAAGTGCCTGTGTGTTGCGTACGCATTGCATTATTTTTACATTGCAAAAGTGCCTGATTCTAGCATTACGATCTGCATAACATGGGGTTAGGATTACAGTAGAATGTTTAGAAGTGCTCATTAATATCGCCAGAACTTAAAAGGGCTGGCTGGCCTAACAGCCGGCCAGGAGAAATATTACAAATACGCCTATGTTGGATTTATTTCTTGTGGTCTTATTGTATATCTTTTTATATAAAGTTTATACTCGTTTTTATTAAACTCGTGGGGATTCTATTTGTGCTGTCATCATTGGGTTGCTGTGAGCATGGTTGCAAATACTTTACACATTTGCCTTGAAGATAAGCCTGACTGCTCGTGCCAAGCTACCAAGAGGGTGAGCGGGACTATCTCAGAACGTGACCTTCCTTTCCCGGATGTAGATACCCGGGTCCCTATTTTGCCTAAGGTACCTACCTCAGCCAACCAGGATCCCAAGTCTAACAGAAGGCAATTGGGTCATGCTCCCAAAGTTCAATACAACAAACAACTCCTCCATTTGAAGAGAGCCCTGGACCTTGCAGGGTGGTTCAACCACATGGGAACAGAAAATCAATCCAAACAGAAAAGAAGCGTCAAAGCCAAATTTCAAATTTCAAAGTATTTTTTTCAACCACATAGAATTGACAACGTGCTTTTCCTTATATTAGTCCTGGGACATTTCAGCTCTCCTCATGAGCCTTGATCACAGGTGTGCGAGGTTACTGAGTAGAGTGATCACATGTTAAAATGCTGGCTGCAAAGTAACGTAGGAGTCCTTAAATAATACAACAACCAGCATGAACTGCGAATAAAATAGCATGTTCTCTGCACACTTGCAGTCTGTGTTATGTCAAGGTCAAATACCATCAAGACACTGCAGTTGCAATATTGCTGCAAGAGTAGAGGAACAATCTTTTCCCATTTGAAGACTAAAATATTTATATTATTTATTGTTTCCATCATATTTGTTTATTCACTATTTAGGTTGTTTCAAGGTATATGTAATAGATGAATTGTTTTTATCATGTCTTGTTCTTAAATGATGTGTATAAATGGAATGTTTATGATTCAATAAGGAAACTCTCGTTTAATAAAACTAGTGATGCTATATCTCTAACTTGGTGGTATATTGATTGATAGTTGGGAGCTCGAGTAAATATTGCTTTTTTCTGCTGGGGGCTTGAGCAAATATATTGACCTCAGTGGAGTGGAATGAAATCCTGTCGTGAATGGTGAATGATTGTGCATAAATATTTTAGTCCTTAAAGGTAATAGATGTTTCTTATACTGTTGAGTGGTACCCTGTTCCCTTTGATTGTGGGGCCACCTCTCTAGTGTTATCATTATTGCTGCAAGTGCGGCATTGTTGGCAGAATAAAGTGACTACGTGCATGTAAAAAAATTGGTAACGTTAATTTCTTGCGCACAGTTGCCACGTTATGAAAATTTAATTTCAAAACATGGGGATCTGACGCCAGAAAGAGGCAGTCACATACCCCTCTTTTCTCCCTTGCTCACCTCATGTATTTGATAATTCTGGGGAAATCCTCTGTTGATATGGGGAAACTCATGCTGAAATTATATGAGCTTCACCATTCCTGGACATGCAGACCGTAATCAGCTACAAATTGAGTGCCTGCTAATTTTTGTAATCTGCACAATTGCAAATTTGTAGGGGAGAAATTTGATATCAATTTTTCAGTTTCATACGTCTTTATTTCGATTTTTAGACTATAAAAGACTTCATAAACAATACATACATGATTCATAAAATTCAATACATAGTCAATATTATAAAATGTCCACATTATTCAGAAAAGCGTCATCGATCCATTAAAACTTAATTAAATTAACTTTAAGGATGTACAAAAATTCATTCATAATGAAGATAAGAAGTATCACCTAATCATATAACTGATGGATGCCTAGCTCTGATAACCCATACCCACCCTAAAAATGTTGCCACCCCTATGGTCACGCACTCAGAGGTGTTAGATCTTAAAACCCAAAGAGCTTCCATGCACCCCTGTAACTTTATCCTTTTGCAAATGGGTTTGAGCCATTTGCGCCGGGGAGGGACATAAGCTGGACTGGCAAAGAAAATGTGACCTATGGATTCCCTTTGGCCAATACACCAAGGGCAGAACTCTGTTTGCTGTCCACGCCATTTGTATGTGAACTTCCTTACAGGTAATGAGCCAACTCTAAACTGATGATAGAGTTTTCTATCCAAACTTTTGGTAATATTATCCCAATAGGGCTCTGAACAGAAGTCTACCTTGTGGCTCAAAAACAAGCCTGTCAGGTTTACAGACTGTGATAACGTAACATGTTGTTCTTTTACAGTCGCCCAATATAATAGTTTAATTTCTCGCTTAGACGGAAAAGCATTTTTTCCCGATCAGACCACTGTAAACTTAAGCCCATATTTTGCAGTGTGGACTTCACAACCCGGAACCACGGAAGATTACCAGACCCCATAATTGACCTTAAGTCTAAAATTTCGTTAGCATATAAAACCAATTCTGGTGTGGACCATATGCGTCTCCACAGAGCTACCATCCTATAACGAGCTAAATCTTTGATAGAATGACAGCCCATATCTAAAAGAAGGGGTAGTATTGGGGTGGATTGTGGGAGACTAACCAAGCTGCACAAAAACTTATTTTGAATTTTATCCAAGGGGGCAAGGTCCACAAAACCCCATTGATCTGCTCCATAAAGGATTGCAGATCTTATTTTTGCGTTGTATATTTTTATTGCTGGCAATATCCTTTTGGTTTGTGAGCATCGTTGCTCCTTAACTAAGCACCCTGTTAAGCGGGCAAATTTTAGGCAGAGGGCCTCAATCTGTTGCTTCCACCGCAACCTGTAATCTAAAACCACCCCCAAATAAGTCATGATGTCCACCTGTTCTAGGTCAAAGCCATTCATACTGACGTGACTCCGTTGTGGTTTATTTTTGGTTTATTTTTGGTTAAGACCATAAATTTCGTTTTTGAGACGTTTATCTCTAGGTCGTTAATTTTACAGAAGTCCATAAACTTATTTATGGCGGTCTGTAATCCCATCCGGGTTTTTGCCAAAATCAGCGTATCGTCTGCAAAAATTAGCAGAGGAAACTTTCTGCCTCCAAGGAATGGAGCGTCAGTAGGGATGTCTTCTAGGAACCGCACAACTTGATTAATAAAAAGTAGAAACAAGGTAGGAGCAAGCACACATCCCTGCCTTACACCGCGAGTAACGGGGAAAGGCTCGGTCATCTGTACCTGCCTGCCCTATCTAATTCTTGCAAAGTTGTTCTCATGTAATCTTACAGTTAGCTCAAAAAGTTCTGGTGGCATTCCCATTTTGCCCAAAGCAACCCACATCTTCTCTCTCGGAACAAGGTCAAATGCGGATTTGAGGTCCACAAACGCTGCGTAGATAGTGCTCCCTCCTAAAAACACAACCTTCCAATATATCAAGATAAATCTTAACACTTGGTCGATTGTGCTAGTGCATGCCCTGAAGCCCGCTTGCATCGGGGATAGTATACTATCCTTGCTCATCCATGCCTGAATTTTTGCCAAAACCATTCTTGCTATGACCTTCTGCAGGGCATCTATAAGACTGATTGGGCAGTAGTTCCCTGGTAGTGATCGGTCTCCTTTTTTAAAAACAGGTAGAATTTCCGCCCCTCTCCATGATACTGGAACCCTAGCCCCGTTGGCAATGGCATTAGCTAAAATCGTTATATATAACACCCAATTATACTGGTCATATTTAAATAGATCTGCCGGGATGCAGTCCATACCTGGAGCTTTGCCCGCATGGACCAAACTTAATGCCTTCTCAGCCTCCTTAGTGTCAAACACTACTGGCGAACATTGCGTTGTAGGCAATGTCGGCAGGACTATCTGTGCTTCCCTTGGTACCTCAACCAAACCACAAAGCTGGGATGAGTAATGGACCACCCAGTCCTCGGCAGAAACATAGTTAGATGGTATTTGCGATTCTTTGGTTCCACCCAATTTCACAACCTGCCAAAATTTTAACTGATTAGAAGACAAATAGGCTTCATACAAGTCCTGCCAACGACAATCGTGCCATGTTTGCTTCGCCTTCCTTTGGACCTTATAATTTAACCTTTCCGCTTTAATGTCAGATGTCACCCTGGATTTAATAGCATTGATCAGGGAGCTGTGGGCCTGACGGCAGGATTTATCGTACCATTTGGCACCAGAAAAAACTCCCCCAACTTTCTCAGATGAACCTGGCTTTGTGAAAAGGGTTTTCAGTTTATCAGACAGTTGCTCGTGTAGAATGCAAATCTGCTCAACTGGCCCTGAGTTTGCAATTAATCTCATGGCTTTATTTACAGAAGATGAAACTTCGTGGGAAATTTTATCAAGGGTCACTGGGTCATCCAAGACCCTACACCACTGAACCCTACGACAATCGTTTGTTAAGATGGCCTCAGCTGTGATACAGTTAGATACGTTTGTTCTACCAAGCCCCCCCTCAATTTTCAAGCTTAGTGTCAGCAGGTTATGGTCGCTCTCAGGCCGTGCAGTAATTACCATATCATCTAGAACTGACCAGAACTCCATTTTGATTAGAAAATAATCAATTCTGCTAGTATTAGTTCAATTATCGAACGTTACATGCTGAATTTTATCAGAGTTTGCTTGTCCGTTGGCTGCTCTTATGCCCCACTCCAGGCACAAGGCCAGCCAATGTAGAGCTGCCTCAGTAACCCTTTTAATAGGATTAAGGGCAAGGACTGGGACATTCCATAACTGGTCGACCTCTCCATAGCTGTCTTCACCCTCACTAGGCAGAGGTTCGAAGGTGCAGTTTAAATCCCCTGCCACTATTATGAGTTTATCCCTCCCTTATTGAATCCAATAGATGGTCGAGGTCATCAATGATTGCTGGGCTCCGCCCACCTGAGAAGCCCCTTGCATATATATTAATTATAAATATATCCTGTTGGTTTTCAATTCCTGTGGCCTATAGCCAAGGGATTGTCTAATCCAAATTATCAAACCGCCGAATGGTCTACCCTTTTGCCCCCTGGTAGCTGGTTTATTAAAGTTAATATAACCTATACGAAAGATTGGATCAGGTGCCCAACTTTCTTGGAAAATTAAGCTATCATGCTCATCTATGAACTCTCCCCATTCAGCCCCATCTAATTTCCCCTTCAATCCAGCAATATTCCAAGAAGCTAGTTTAATCGATGGTTCCTGTTTTATAGGCACGTTTGTGTGGCTTTGGTCATTGGCCCCCCGGGGATCACCTTTTGATCTCCCTTCCCCAACCGTCAGCAGTCTACCTTTGGAATCATCTGCCACAATACTACCTTCGCACTCTTCCACACTGTTTCCCCCCCCCAGCAACTTTACCACCATCTCATCTTTACTACACTGCCCTGGGTCACTAATTTCCTCCACCGTGGCTGGAGATGAACGAGGAACCTCTGGACTACTAGCTGTATTGCCCACACAGTTATTATCAGTTATCTTGCACAAAGGTCAATCAACCCCCTCCAGACCACAGAGCAGTTCATACCGATTCGAAAGTTGTGGGTAGAACGGGAAATGTGTTACCAAATCAAGGGGATACCTTCCTCTAGGTCTGCTATTTTGGTGTGGTGGTATTTGGTGAGATAGACCATTAAGCCTGCCTCTTTGGGGATAGAAATATTGCATGGATAACGATTGTACATCACCCACTTTACCAAACCTTGGGTTTCTATGAACGAAATCCACCACCCAGGGCTCCCTGAAGCTAACTATAATGCAGTCCCCCTCTAGATCTTTTTGACAATACCCCACCCAATTTACTCTTCTGACATTAAGGATCTCTGTTGAGGACATAGGTGGGAGAGTTCTGTTTTTGTTGAGCCAGAATTTAACTTTATTATGTAGATCCCTTTGTGATTCTACTTTTCCCTCCTCCAAAGGAACAACTCCCATTAAGATAATAATATAAGGTGCTGATTCAGGTGGCAAGTTGACACATGGTGGCTTAGGATGAGCAGGCTTTGAGTCCAAATGACCTTGTCCCAATGGCCGGGTTGCTTTAGCTTGCCTATTAGGGGCAGGCTGTGTTTTAGATGCTGCACCTTCTTTTGGAGTTTTATCCCTGTTATATTTATTAGTGTCCTTATTTGTCCCCAGCCTTTGTTGTTCCAGTTGTGGCAGCAAGGGTACTGGTTTGGCAATTGGCCCTACCCCTAGGGTATCTTTTTTAGGCTGTTTCTGACTTCCAGATTGGACATCTCCTGTAGTTACAGGAGCTTTGAACATCTTTTTCAAGAGGACCGTATTTTCTCTGACTAACATCTCCATCTGATTCATTTTATCATTTAACAACCTTGTCCGTTCTAGTAATGGCAACATTAAGGACTTTACCAAAAGTTCTATCTTGCCCAAGAGGATGTCGTCAGTAGTGTTGGAAGGGGGATGATCAATGGTATTTATAAGCACAGGGGAATTGGTAGGGGGAATAATTGGATCTAGAGTGGATTTTGTTGTACACTTGTTTTTAGATAACTTCGCAGTTCCCCCCTTCTGAACTTTCTCTGCCCTCTTCCTAGATTTACATCTATGCAGTTCTTCCGTTATTGGGCTTTTATCCCCAAGACTAGATATAGAACTACATATTATAGAGCGATCATCATTATTGAGCAAGTCATTAAGAAGGGAACTGTCTGTTGATATCTCCCGGTCATGGATGGCTGCGCCAGACTCAGGATCCACTAACACCAGACCAGGGCTCGTACATGTATTAACACTAGGATCAAGTTGGCCTAATGGAACCGGAGATGCTACCTGCCCTATTTTCCCCAACGATGACCGCTTCCTGGTTACCAGGTCAATAGATAAGCGTTTTTCGGCTAGGGCAATTTCCTTTTCCAAAATACATATTGTTCGTTTAAAAAAATAATCGATAGTACCGGTAAACACCCCATTTGATGTCGAGACTTGTACCACTCTTTCTTTACCAGATCTTAAAGGCATTATACCGTCTCAAATAAACAGCCAACCGCAGAAATACTACCAAAGTGGGAACAGAATTACAACAGACCCAGATATGTGAATTATAATAAGCAACTCAACAATCCCCACAATAATAAAGTATCAACACAATAAGTCTGAGTCTCAAATGAAAGAGGGGCGACCCAACCCGACCTCTATCGGCCTCGGACGGCCTAAGAAGACGGCCCGCCCTTTGCCCGGGCTTCGCCCCGGTCTTCGTCCCGGGCGCGTCCCGCGTATTGGGGCGTGGTCATATAGGAAGTTGATTGAGGAAGGAGGCGGGAAGAGGACCCAGGTGCGGGCGATGTCCTGCCGCACTGACACCTGGTCCTCGCAGTTCCGCTCACGTAGCAAGGCAGCAGTTCCACCAAAAGTGACAAGCCTAAGACGGCGTTTGCTCCTGGAAAGTCTCCCGCGAAAGGATTATCCCGTTAGTGTTCAAAAAGGGCACAGGGTCAGCAGTTGTGTCACCTCTGCAACTTCGAGCGGCTCCCGCGAAGCGGGGCCCGCGAGACGTTTAATACTGCTGAGGAAGGGGGCGGGAAGAGGACCCAGGTGCGGGCTATGTCCTGCCGCACAGACACCTGGTCCTCGCAGTCCCGCTCCCATAGCAAGGCAGCAGTTCCACCAAAAGTGACAAGCCTAAGACGGCGTTTGCTCCTGGAAAGTCTCCGGCGAAAGGATTATCCCGTTAGTGTTCAAAAAGGGCACAGGGTCAGCAGTTGTGTCACCTCTGCAGCTCCGAGCGGCACCCCTAATTTTTGCTTAGCTGTAACATCATACCCTTAGAATGTAAATGTTTTGGGTTTTTTCTCATTGAAAGTATTTGTGGTTTACTGTTATTGAATGTGTCTGTCCTTCACCGTCACTCTTAGCTCATTGGTCACTTTTAATTTTGTTTTTATAGGTTGGTTCTTCCTTTACTGTTTACCTAAAAACTAAGTGAAGCACTGTTGCAATTGCCGAGCAGGAATCGATTCGGGAGGGCACCATTGGAAAGGAGACACTCTCTCATTTGCTATGGTCTTCTGCCCAGGAGGTGGTGCTGTGCCCTTAGGATACATGTGAAAATGGCGGCTGCCATTCATCCATAGTATCTAGTGGCTCGTTCTTTCCCTTAAAGGGACAGATTGAAGGGGGGCCTGCCCTCCAAGGGAAAGGGAAACGTTTAAAAATAATTTTCCGTCTGTGGGGCTCAGCCCCAAGGCCACGGGGGCCCTCTCTTCCACAAACAAATATCCATGGTGATCCAATGAACGGGTTACTACTCGAGGTTCACGTCCACTTGATGATCTTTGAACAATAATCCATTTGGAGCAGCACCATGTGCATCATTATTTGCAATGTTTCATATGTTTGACTCGTGTAAGAAATTCCATTTGCTTGCAGGACACAATGTATTTTGACCCCCGCTCTGGGAAGAACCTTGTTAAATACACCTCAGACATTATTAACTCTGCTGCCATTGTACTTGTAGTGTCATCACAGGGGCGCAACTAGGTCTTAATTTCAGGGGGGGCTAACATGGCAGAGGAAGGGGCGTGGCTAATGTAAATCAATGGGGCGGAGCTAAAATGGCAGATAATCAGGATCGGTTAATGCTCGGGTCAAGCTGAGAAAAAAATGTGGTGAATTCTGCATTTGAAACTGGACAACAATTAAAGCACACATTTTTGTTAGTTTGATGCATTGCCCACCAAAACCCATACTCACCCTGAATCTTAAAATTACCCCTGGCACACCAAAACACATACCCACGCTGAACCCTAAAATTAACCCCTTCACACCCTAAAACCCATAGCCGCCCTGAAATCTGTAATTACCCCTGGCACCCCAAAACCCATACCCATCCTATCCCTAAAATTATCCCTCCCCGGCACCCCAAAACCCATACCCACCCCACACCCTAAAATTACCCCCAGGCACCCCAAAACCCATACCCATGCTGAACCATAAATTCCCATCTGGCACCCCATAACCCATACCCACCATGAACCCTAAAATAGCCCCCTGACATCCCAAACCCACACCTGCCCTAAACCCTAAAATTACCCCTGGCACTATAAAACACATACCCACGCTGAACCCTAAAATTAATCCCATGGCACCTCAAAACCCACACCCACCCTGAACCTTACAATTACCCCTGGCACCCCAAACCCCATTTCCCATGAACCCTAAAATTACCCCTGGCACACCAAAACACATACCCACGCTGAACCCTAAAATGTCCCCTGGCACCCCATACCCACCCTGAACCATAAATTCCCCGCTGGCACCCCATAACCTATACCCACCCTGAACCCTAAAATTGCCCCCGACACCCCAAAACCCACACCTGCCCTGAACCCTAAAATTACCCCTTGCACACCAAAACACATACCCACGCTGAACCCTAAAATGTCCCCTGACATCCCAAAACCCACACCTGCCCTAAACCCTAAAATTACCCCTGGCACCCCAAAGCCCATACCCACCTTGAACCATAAATTTCCCCCGACACCCCAAAACCCACACTTGCCCTGAACCCTAAAATTACCCCTGGCACACCAAAACACATACCCACGCTGAACCCAAAAATGTCCCCTGGCACCCCATACCCACCCTAAACCCTAAAATAGCCCCCTGACATCCCAAAACCCACACCTGCCCTAAACCCTAAAATTACCCCTGGCACCCCAAAACCCATACCCATGCTGAACCATAAATTCCCCCCGGCACCCCATAACCCATACCCACCCTGAACCATAAATTTCCCCCTGACACCCCAAAACCCACACCTGCCCTGAACCCTAAAATTACCCCTGGCACACCAAAACACATACCCACGCTGAACCCTAAAATGTCCCCTGGCACCCCATACCCACCCTAAACCCTAAAATAGCCCCCTGACATCCCAAAACCCACACCTGCCCTAAACCCTAAAATTACCCCTTGCACACCAAAACACATACCCACGCTGAACCCTAAAATGTCCCCTGGCACCCCATACCCACCCTGAACCCTAAAATAGCCCCCTGACATCCCAAAACCCACACCTGCCCTAAACCCTAAAATTACCCCTGGCACCCCAAAACCCATACCCATGCTGAACCATAAATTCCCCCCGGCACCCCATAACCCATACCCACCCTGAACCATAAATTCCCCCCTGGCACCCCATAACCCATACCCACCCTGAACCCTAAAATTGCCCCCTGACACCCCAAACCCACACCTGCCCTGAACCCTAAAATTACCCCTGGCACACCAAAACACATACCCGCTCAGAACCCTAAAATTACCCCTTGGCACCCCAATCCGTAACCCACCCGTAACCCACCCTGAACCATAAAATTACTCCCTGGCACCCTAAAACCCACACCCACCCTGAACTCTAAAATTACCCACTAGCACCCCAAAAAAAAATGAACACTACAAACTTACACTACATTTGCATATTTGGAGGGGGACTGTCCTCTTTGACGTTTCTATATATGTAAGTCAAGAACAACATTCACAGTAACCTAGATATGTAGGCATTATGTAATGCTGTGCTGAAAAATGCATTAAAGTTACTGGAACTTACACAAAAAACTGCTGCCTGCTCTTCTGATACTATACTGCGGAGTCTGGCTGATCAGCAGCACTGTGTCCTGGCATCCAGCCCCTCCCGAAGGTCTCACTGTGTAGATCAATGTGGGTCAAATGCACAGACAGCAGGGGGAAAGGGATGGCCAGTGCAGGTGAAGCTTTTCCTTTGTAAATTAATTCCTGCTGGCGTCATAGGGTTTGCTGTCTGTGCATTTGTATGGAATACACATCTATACAAGTGCACAGACAGCACACCCTGGGCTAAGATGCCAGCAGAAATTCCTTTACAAAGGAAAAGCATCACCTTAACTGGCCAGCCCTTTCCCCCTGCTGTGCACTTCACACCCCATGTTCACAACCCATCAAGTGCTTAGGTGACATCCCTGCCTTCAGGCAAGGATTTCACCTCGGCGGCGCCACTGGAAAGGAAAACAAGAGGTCAGGGCAGGGGGTTCACTCGCTGAAACTGTTTAGAGGCTGGCTGTCTGGCTCGGGCTGCTGGGCCTCTCAGAAAGCATTTAAAAAATCACTTTCTCGGATCGGATGCGCAGCCTTCTTGCACCATTTCAGTGCATGTAATCTTAGCCCGGGCAGAGGAGGCGACGGGGGGGCTGAAGCCCGGTGAGCCCAATGGGTGTTGCGCGCCTGTGTCATCATGTATGGTACCTTAGCGCAGAGCTAGGACCATGCAGGGCGGACGGAAAAGGGAGGTGGGCAGGAGGGAGTCAGGGAAAAGAGGAAGAGGAGGGGGCAACAGATCTTGAGGAGAACGGTGAGAGGAGGGAGGATGAGAGAATGCGAGTGGAACCACAGAAATAAAGAGGTAGACTTACAAGCCCAGTGCGCCACTTTTTTACCGCGGTTGAGTCACTTCTGTGACGCAGCGGCGGCGTAAAGCTAGCGCCATGCTGCGACGGATTAACAACGTGACGCATCCAGGGAGATGCGTCACGTTGTAAAGCCCTGCGCCACATGAAACCTGCGTCAGGTTTCATGTGGGCGTCCGGTCCAGGGTGGATGTTCCGGCGCAGGAACGCCTCGGAAAAGTCCCTGAGTAAAATCTACAAGATTTCACTCAGTCACTTTTCCGACGCCACTGCGTCAAACCCTTGCGCCTGCTTGAATCAGGTGTAAGGCTTGACGCACCACATTGTGTATGGGCAGGCCACGAGCATTGCTGGAGTTGCGTCGCGCCACCCTTCCAACGGGAGATTCATCACGCATCTGTTTATCCTTGCACCATGAGGCGCCGCATTGTAAATGAGGCGCATCTGTGGTGGCGCAAGGGTAAAATTGCATGACGCATCTTATCTGGCACATATCTACTGATTTGCAGAGATGTGCCAGTCATCATAAATCTTCCACAAAGAGATTAACCACTCATACTGTCTCCATCCCTTCTTGCGACACTTCAGTACTTCTCTTCACTTTCGGTACAGCTCCGCGTTTGACATTAGACATGCATGATGCTGTGGCAGAGTCTTAAAGATGACCCAATATGGTGTTTTGTTTTTGGTATTGAACACAGCCATCCTTGCCTCATTACATTTGCACCTGTGTGCGAATATTTCACTACAGCCAAACCTTCCTCTTGTAGGCTTGTTGTGCCAATAAGGAAGCTGGCAGGCAATGTTTGCAGCTGCTGTCCCTCTCCCTAATTATAGTTAATTGATAACAAGTTAAATGTGGATTAATAGCTGCTAATAGACAAGTGAGTAATTTTTGTCACACGATAATAAGCTCCCATAAACTCTGGGCCAAGGGTAGAATGCCTGTTTTGTTGTTTTCCCTACGCTTATGCAGAGACGCCAATCACGCTACTTTCTCTTGCAAGAGACTTCCTTCGAGCACAAAAAGTCTTACAGGCACTGCTAGTCCACATGTGGGCTGTGTGTGCTCCACTATGGATGTTAAGTGTATGACTTACATAAACTGGATGGCTGCGCATGTCTTTTTGTTTCGGTGCACATATATTATTTAATGAAATTAAATTATGAGTGGATTTCTAGACAGAAAGGTACTTTTCATGGAATTTTAACATGTGATCTCTAAGTTTTTTCAGGATACTGGATGGAAAGCATCATTCATCCTGTCTTTGTATTATTCCTTGCAATATTTGAAAATCAAGTGAGTTCTTTGTAAAATATTTCTATTTTATTGACTCATGGTTGATCAAGGCATACGGGCCACCACTAATTAGTTTGGTCCGCTGTCTGAAATGTTTTTGTTTGTTGCTGGACGGCATGGGAGCTGGGAATGCAGGCCAAAGGCAGACCCATTAGGGAAATAAAGGACATGAGGGCCCAGTGTAGTGTAAGGTCACTGAACATTTTTGTATTGAAGCAGGTGGTGGAGGCTGAGGATATATTTTATCATTACTCTTAGTCCAGTTTTACTGTTTGTCTGTTTATGTTATGGCGTACTAGTGTGCTGAAGGCACCGATGTTTTCTCAATTTGAATTGATTTCTCACAGTCTCAAGTGCTGGTGTCCTTGGTTTGGTAGTGTACTGTGAATGGGCTTAGATTTCTGATATTTTGTAGCCCTGCCTATATTAGCTGATAGAGAAGGCAAGTAGTAGCGGCCCGTCTCCTGCCAAAGTGGCGGGGCAGACCGGGCCGGTGGAGGGAAGTGGGGAGGGTGGGGTTCAGTGGAAAAAAAAGATATTTTTTTAAAGTACCTCAACGCTGCCGCCATCTCCCTCCGCATCACACTCTTCCTACATCTGACCACAGGCTCACAGACTGCACTACGGCCTATTCTGACACTGCATGAAAGGCCTGAGCGCCAGCTGGCCTGAGCGCCGGCAACTTGCACTTCCAGGCAGACTGGGAGCCTGTGCCTGCTCTCTCCAGCCCCAGCAATGCAGCAGTTTAAAACCCGTTTTATTATAGTTTTATTTGCTGGTGGTGGCGGGAGGCAGCGCTCCTCCGCTTAAATAGAGCAATCGCCGCTGGCTCCAAGGTAGCCAGACATCTTTTCTTTTTGTGTTTTTGTTACCCTGGTATGTCTGGGGCCTCTATGTGTTGATGTCAACTGCAGATATTTTGTTTTCAGAAATGTAATCGATTTTGCCAGTTACCCTGTTACTTCCCTGGAACCCCTTGGATTATTGTCTGCTGTCAGATATTTTCACTGATGAAGGAGCACTGACCTCGCAGCCTGCCGTCACGACCGCTTCTCGAAGTCATGAAGTTCGGACTCAGGCCCAAGCACAATACAGAAACAATACTCATCGCGGTCACAGGTGACATGATCCTTAACAGAAAAGACTTTACAGCCCTTATTCTCCTTGAGCTCTCTGCAGTATTTGACACAGTCTCACACCCCATCCTCATCAGGTGCATGCATGAGATTGACATCCAAAGACCTGCTGTTCACTGGGTATGCTTAAAATAGAAAGAAAATAAGCTGTGAGCCTGGCACCTTACTTCTTGGAAGCCTGCAAACTCATCTGTGCATTGCCTCAAGGTTCATTGCTCAGCCCCACACTCTTCAATGCGTATATGATCCCTGCCTCCGCTATGCAGATGACACACAACCAATGCTCACTCTAATTATTTTACTCTGTGTGTGGCAGTGAAGGGTCTCTGTGCACTGCAGTCAAGACTTGCAACACCTCGCTCTGCAAGCAAGAATGGTGCATGAGCTAACACGATCAAAGACTTGAGTAAAAGCGCTGGCTGATTAATGTGAAAAAATTGCGCTACTCCAGCTCTTTTATTTTGTTTTATTTTAGAGTTTTATATAGATCATAAAGAGAGGAAAAACGCCATGGTTGCCAAGACGCGGGTCTCCTCGGGCAGTGATCGTCCGCAGCAAGATTCCAATCCTTCGTTTCGACCACTCCTTCGGGCATCCGAGTCTCAGATGAGCCCCACTGGTTGGGCGCCAATTTGTCGGGGTGAGCCTCAGCTAGGCCTACCAGTGCTAGGAGTTCGCCCTTCTCTGCACAAGTCCTTAAACCAATAGAATAGAAGTTGGCACGGAAACTGTAATACAAAACAAAGCTTTTTTTAAACCTCTTGAAGTGGAACTACATTCACACAACACCCTTCACTAGTGTATGAAGTAGCACACTGAACAGAAGGAACATGGTCCTTTTATACCCATACAGGGGCTCAAAAGAAGGCGGTACAAGTACATAAAAGAAGGGTTACATACATAAAAGGTCATACAGAAATGCACAGTCAACAATAGGGAGGAGCTAGCAGTTTGCTGACTCCGGTAAGAATAATCTGACATTTACAAACTAGAACAGGTGTATGAACATTCACAGTTTACTTCTGCGCATGTGCAGAGTGGCAGAGCCTAAATATAGTCTGTCTGTAAGCAGAGTACAAGAGCAAATGACAGCAAGGAAGGACAGAGCACATGGTGAGCACATGGCAGACAAGATGGCTACCGAATACAAGATGGCTTCAGCTAAATGCTAACACCGATCGCTGCCAATTTACAATATTCCTGTCTTTTTCTTTTGCAGTAGGGCAGCCCAGCAGGAAGACCGGCAGCACTGCCCTTAAGCAAAAACTCATAAATGAGGTCCTTTATCTTTAGATATCAATCAATCAATCAAACATTTGTAGAGTGCACTAATCACCGGTGAGGGTCTCAAGGCGCTGAGAGGAGGAGGGGGAGCAGCTCCTGCTGGAACAGCCAGGTCTTGAGACATCTCCTAAAGGTCAGTAGGTCCTGGGTCTGACACAGGTGGGTGGGGAGGGTGTTCCATGTCTTGGCGGCGAGGTAGGAGAATGATCTGCTGCCGGTGGTCGTCCTGTGTATGCTTGGAACATTGGCGAGGTCAGCGGAGAGAAGCTGGCGGTTCCGGGTGTAGAATGTGAGTCGTTTGTTGAGGTATACTGGTCCGGTGTTGCAGAGTGCCTTGTGAGCGTGGGTGAGGAGCTTGAAGATGATTCTTTTGTTGACTGGAAGCCAGTGCAGGTCTCTCAGGTAGGCTGTGATTTGAGTGCGGCGGGGATGTCAAGGATGAGGTGTGCGGAGGCGTTCTGTATGCATTGTAGCCTTTTCTGGAGTTTGGCCGTGGGTCCTGCGTAGAGGGCGTTGCCATAGTCCAGTCTGCTGCTGACGAGAGCCTGGGTGACTGTCCTTCTGGTTTCAGTGGGGATCCATCTGTAGATCCTGCATAGCATGCGGAGGGTGTTGAAGCAGGAGAAGGAGATGGCATTGACTTGCTGGGTCATTGAGAGCGATGAGTCCAGGATGAACCCCAGTTTGCGATCGTGGTCGGTTGGTGTTGGTACGGATCACAGTGCAGTCGGCCACCAGGAGTCATCCCAGGCGCAGGGGGTGGAGCCGAGGATGAGGACCTCTGTCTTATCCAAGTTCAGTTTGAGGCGACTGTTCTTCTCCATTCTAATCTGCCAACATCACTGCTAATAGAGTGACAAGACAGAATGTGATAGCTGGTATCTATGCTTTTTCTCTCATCAAACTCCCTTTTCATGGCTTTTATGACTTGTCTCACATATAATACTGTGTATGGTCAGTAGTGGTTGGATAAGGGGTAGAAGAGTGAATCACTTCTGCTGGATTCAGAGTTCAAGGTTAGTGTTTTCTCACAAGTTAAGTAAGTTCTTTAAATGTTCCTCTGATGTCCCACATGGGTTCATCTTCAAACAGCATGCCAGGAATTATTCTTTCCTTCTTGGTCCAGTCATGTTTTGTGTTGTTTTGGAGCTGAAGTACCATAGTTTTATTTGCACAACTACAATAAATATATACAACTGGATGTCACAATACCCTTGCTCTCTCCCCAACAGCTAGAAAACGGCAGTTCCTGTGTTATAGGGTTTTAGAATTAATAGTGAGACTACCCTTACTCAATGCAGGATGTCATCGACGAAAATCTTTGTCATGTCATGTTCTCCATAGATAGGGTAAAGTCAGTGCTTAATTTGTAATAAGAGAAGTGCCGGGGGGCTCTCGTCAGGAGGCTACTGCAGCTGGCACCACCCATTGCCCATGCCAGCGCTGCCAATGACAGTAGCAACACAACTAATACCAATCACACTCACACAAGTGTCACAGTACGAACTATTCCAGGCCACCAAATCTATAACACTGGCTTGAGGAGCAGGTATCAGTCATTTTAATGTATATTGAACGAATAATAGGAGGGGGCAAGGAGAGAGGTGCTACAGTGAACATCCACAGCGACGCTGATGAGAGATGTATGTGTGGGAGGGGCAGTGTGTGAGGTAGGCACAGACCATGACTTCACAAACCCTAGCTGCAGACAGATGTGCGTGAAGAGGACACAGAGACCCGATTTAGTTTAAGATATCGTTCTCCAGGAATGTGGAAAATAATTGTGGTGAGAGCAGTTTGATGCACTGACCTCATTATGTTTCTCTTTCTAACAAACATTAATGTGAATTTTTCCCCCAGGACTTTTAAAGACATCCTGCAAGTTTGTATACCTTCTATTACACACCCGGACGGCCTCTGCCCACATGCTGCCGTTTTCACACAGGTCCAGTCAGCAGCGTCTCTAGACTGGCACTCAGTCGCTTAGGGCGGGGAAGCCAGAGACACTTGAGGCCAGCAGGGGTGGGGCAGAGTCAGTCATGGGCGAGGCTGGCACCTGACTTGTGACTGGCTCTACTCCAATCTGCATGCCAGTCTGGTTTGAAGCTACCAGGTTTGTGGGCCAGGATCTGGGCACCCTATCGGTAAACACTGTTCTTCAGCCACCTCTCCTCCCCCCGCACCCACCCCCGCTCCCTCCACCCTGCCTTTCAGTTATCAATGGTCTCCTTGTGCCAACGGCCAGAATGTGGGCTCTGCTCTACTTCATTTGTTCTGTGGCCCGACTCTTGTGGAGAGGACCTCAAGCTACCCGCGATCGTGTCACCACGCTAAAAAAAAAAAAAGTAGTGTGTGTTGGTTCGGCAATGGACAGGGCATTGCATGATGACTTAGTGCTTGGTACTACTTACAGTTACACTCGTGGTCAGCAGGGGCTGCGGGGCACTGCCTTTAGTACCTGATAGGCCACCTGGCGTTGCTACTGCTGAGCTGCCTGCCCTCAACGTGGTCGGGCTGATGTCTTGTGTGGAGCGGATGTGCTGGGGCGTGGCAATCGGAAATAAAACTGCGCGCAGCGCGCACAACCAAATCCAGCACAGCCTAATCAATGTCTGAATCCCGTCCACCAACAACAACACTGAATTAAGGGCCGCCATGACGCCATCACATATATCATCAATACCGTAAGTAGTAATCTTTGCTCAAATAATGCAGTCTCCAGGACTCGGCTCACATTCACACTCAGTGATTTAACCGAAGCACTCACCAGGGACTCGGGAGACCGAGAAGTTATAACAACACTCTGCGCATAGTCAGTAAGCTAACATCATGTCATCTGTGACCCGGCCCTGAAATGTAAGTGCCGGTGCTAAGCACCGGAAGGCTCCGGCACAAATTAAGCACTGGGTAAAGTTACCACAATTTTCACTGATAAGTAAATGAAGGGCGGTTTGGTCTAATTAGAACATACCCATCTCCCCAATAAAGTGACTACAAACAGCCTTAGATGTTTTCAATTATTTGGTGTCAAATTATAAAATCGAATTATTCAGTATGTGTGTTAGTTGATCGGGAAGAGGACAGTGCCTGGTGTTCACTACAATTGTGGGTGTACCAGCTCTTTAGGTACACAAACTAATCCTGAAAATGCCTTTTTTGGTACCCATGAGGTAGTGCTTAGATTCCAGCCTATAAGGCTGAGGAAAACAAAAAGCTGATGGTGGAATACGCGAAATACTCTGGTCACAGCCACCTCCATCATTTTTTGCCCACTATGCCACTCTAGACAGAGAATGCTCATTTGCAAATCAATCGTGTTCTAGCTCCAATGAGAACAGTCCAGTCTGAACCAACAGGCTAGGGTCTCTCCAGAATAGAACAACATTTATCTCAGACCTTTTTTAACCTACTGTCTTAACCTTGTTAACTTTCATGAAGATTTTTATCTATATTGAATATCGATATTGATGATGTAAGCCATAGGACAAGGGATCTTTGCTCTGCTTAAAACAGGGGCATAGCTACCATTGGTGCTGCCGATGCAGTGGCACCAGCTCCCATAGCCATCAGGGGTCAATGAACCCTGCTAATCGCTTTATCTTCAATCCCAACAGCAGCCTTAGAGCCTAAGAGGGTGCTTTCCTTGTTTGCATCAGGGCCTGTGGCATCCTTGCTAGGCTACTGTTTAAGAATCGGTGATGTCATGGCTTTTGCCATAGAGTGAGTCACTCCCTGGAAGGTGTTGAAGCCCTTGATAAATTCTGTCAGCAGCATAATCAGTCGGGGTGAATGTTTTGTAAAATGCCGCCGGTAAGCCATCTGGTCCTGGAACTTGGGTCGTCTTTAAGCTTCCAGTCGCTCTTAGGACCTCCACTTTAGTAATCAGTTCTTCCAGACTGTCAGATTCTATACCACTAAGTTTGGAAAGGGTCACGGAATCTAAATAAATGCACCTGACTTGTGGGGTAGTAGGATTCCAATGTGTATAATGTTTGGTAGAATGCTTAGAAAACGTAGATATTCTCGTCCTTTGTCCCCCAAACTATCCGCCTCTTGTCTAATTTATGTGATGTGGCTATGCTTTTGTCATGGTCGCAGATTACTGGCCAGTAATTTGTTTACTTTATTTCCCCCTTCATGGTATTGCATACTTATCTTTGCTAAAATGAGGCTGGTTTTTATCTTTTTCAGTAGTGTACACCTGTCCCATCATGCTTTTAAGCCGGCACAATGCTATTTAGGGAGGAGTGTTTTTGTGCCTCTCTTTTACATTCCTCAACTTTTGTATTAGGTCAGTTAGTAGGGATTCCCTGACTGCCGTAGGCAAGCTGCTTCCTGCATCAACACTTTATGGCAAGAGATTTTGCAATCCAGGAATTATAAAAAAATAATTTGCATCATCTATGCTTGTGAAAAAATATGGTACTGTAAAGTAATGCAGTTTCTTTGTGTTTACTCTGATTGTACAGACACCCTTTTTTTTTTAAATTTTTTTGTATTAACTTTATACGTTATTGCACCTTCGATGTAAGCACACAGCACTCAACGCCTACAACCCGGAGGCCGGCGGCAACAGTGAATAGCACCTAGGACAATGGGCAGTAGTCGAATACACAGCCGTAGTGCCAGCATCCCGGAGGCCTGGCGGCGTACACCTAGGAAAGAAAAACCGTTCTGCAGTAATAGCGTTTGACAGAGATCAAGAATAAAATAGACAATGCTGGTACCGACACTCATGACGGTAGATTGGGGTGCAAAAAATAATGCAGTTAGCTCGATTGTGCTGAACAAAGTCTCGGAATCTCGGAAACAGAATACCCTGAAAGAGGGAGGAAAAAAAAGTGCAATAAAC
The DNA here is from genome assembly GCF_964263255.1 of Lissotriton vulgaris. Lineage (NCBI taxonomy): Eukaryota > Metazoa > Chordata > Amphibia > Caudata > Salamandridae > Lissotriton > Lissotriton vulgaris. Next base: position 1,480,713,130 of record NC_141685.1, read on the forward strand.
CCACAGCTGAACAAACGCCCCCCCCAAACAAGCCAGCCTACCCGTACCTGTGTCCACCCACCCACCTGCTATAACTACTGATTCTACAGATGAACATTGCACCTATGGCCAAGTACTCAGGGGCCCAACGGCGTGATGCGGATTTCAAAAGGGACCACTAAGACCACCCTCCCTGCACAACCATCCCGGGGACTCACGCACCTAACTTCTCAACTAGCAGCAACAAGGAACCAGACAACCACCTCCTGGAAGAGGACAGTCAACCATGTAACACGTCAACCTCCGCCGCCTCCACCCCGCCCTCCTGCAGTTCATCCAACTCCGCCCCTTCAGGGTCCGACTCATCGCCCCCGTGGCGCTCTGATATTCCCTATATAACCCCCAGAAATTCTTAGGGCGACTCTTTGGGGGAAGCAGTTCATTATACACCTCAGACTGTGTACAGCAATACAGCAAATCCGTCTCCCAGCGCCTTTTAGTGGGAACCGGCCCCCTCATCCAGCACAACGCACCCAGGCGCTTGGCCATCAGCAAAGCAATATCAGCCAAGCTCCGTACCGCCACTGGCAACGGTTTGGAAAAACCCATCAGCGCCAGAGCCGGGCACGGCAGAAGCTCCGTTCCCAACATCGTACTAAGTTCCGAGAATACCTCCCGCCAAAACGTATGAATACTAGGGCAAGTCCAGGACATGTGCAAAAAATCAGCTGAGGGAAAATGGCACCGCTCACACTCCACCGACTCCCGCAGTCCGTACCTGTGCAACCTTTCCGGTGTGTAGTAGACCCGCTGTAAATACTTAAAATGTATCAAACGATGTCTACTATTAAGTGAGATCTTTCTAGTGTTCGTACAGCAGTATTGCCACATCTCATCCGAGATTGTCAACTGGAGATCAAATTGCCAGGCCAATTTGGCTTTGGAGAGCGGGTACTGCCGGTGCCGGTCCCCCAGTTTCTTAAGGTTTGTTACCAACTTGCTGGACGATGGGTTATTGACAACATATGTGAGCTCCAGCACTTCCTGCGGCTCTGCCATTTCCGGGCCCAGCAACACCTGCAACGCCTTACGTACCCGGTGATATTGGAAGTTGTGTAACAGCGTCGTCCCAGAGTGGGACTGGAGGACCTGTTGCAATGTCTTCACCGCGCCGTTCAAAAAGAGATCCCCCATCTTTCCTATGCCCAAGTCCCGTAACGCCTTCAGGACTCCCGTCTCTGTCAGCAGGGCCAACCACGCCGCCCATTCCACTCGCAGAAGGGGAGAGTACAACAGCTCGCTATCTCGGGAGCGGACTAGCTCATGCCAAGCGTGGTTCGTGGCTGCGATAGAGTCCAAATTACCAACCCTGCGATCAGCAGGACGGCATATTGTGGCCGGGAGTGGGGTGGGGTCCGCGAAGAGGCGCTCCAGCTTCACGTGTGGGATGCCAGGGTCCCCATGGATCCAAGTGTGTGAGGTGAGCCCCTTGTGCTATCCTGTAATACCGTTCTAGATCAGGAGCCCCCAGGCCCCCTCGTTCATAGGGGAGCATCAAAGTTTGCCATTGAACCCTCAGTTGTTTGCCCCCCCACGCAAGCCTGATAAGCGTCTGCGTAAGCTGACGGAAAAAGGCCTTTGAGAGCACGATAGGTATATTAGCAAAGAGAAAGAGGAACCTGGGAAGAACCACCACCTTCATAATTGCTATCCTGCCCATCAGAGACAGTGGGAGCCTGCACCACACCTCCACATCATCCACTAGTTTGGAGTACGCAACACCATAGTTCTCGCGTACCAGAACCTCAGGATCGGTGTGAATACGGATCCCTAAATAACGAATAGAGTCCGTGGTCCATTGCAACGGGTATTCCGAGTCAAACGGGAGGGTCACCGGGGTCAGAGGGAGCGCCACAGACTTGTTCCAATTGACCCGAAGGCCCGAAAGGGCTCCGAACCTCACTACTTCCCGCAAGACAGACGACAGATTCACCTCCGGCTCTCGGACATATAACAGAGTGTCGTCTGCATACGTCGATATGCCAATCTGATAGGTAGGGAAGTTGATCCCTTCGAACCCATGGTATTCCCTAATAGCGCAGGCTAGAGGTTCCGCCACTAAAGCATACAGAAGCGGGGAGAGGGGGCAGCCCTGCCGATTGCCCCTGCTGATCTCAATTGGGGCAGTGACTGAGTTCCCTATCTTTAAGCGCGCAGTCGGTTTATAGTACAGGGCCCCTAGCATCTGAAGGAAAGGTTCGCCAAGCCCATACTTACGCAGAACCCTGAGCATAAACGGCCATTCCACTGAATCAAAGGCCTTTTCCATGTCCAGGAAAATAGCCACAGCCTTGTTCTCCTGCCGGACATGCTGAATGGTGCCTAGCACCGTACGAATATTGTAAGTCAAGTTCCGAGCGGGGACAAACCCTGCCTGTTCCGGGGCAACCAAGTCTGGGACAAGTAGAGCCAACCGTGCTGCCAGGACTTTTGCATATAATTTAGCGTCTACGTTAATCAGTGAGAGCGGCCTATACGAGCCACACTCGTTGGGAGGTTTCCCCGGCTTTGGGATGGTGATGAGAAGCTCCTCCCTCATAGACTTCGACATACTACCCTGTTGACAAATGTCGTCAAAGAGGAGCAACAAGTAAGGTACCAATTTGTCTTGAAAAGCCTTATAGAAGGCCACCGTAAGGCCATCCGACCCCGGAGCGCTGCCCGACCTCATCCCCTCCAGCGCCTCCGTAATCTCCTCTTTCTGGAATGGCGCCATCAAAAATTCTCATTGCCAATTGGCTAAAAAGGGCATCTGGGTGTAACTCAGATAGTCATCTATTTCCTCCTCTAGGTGGCCTGATCTCGATGTATACAATGCGGTATAATAAGCATGGAATCCCGCCAGTATATCCTGTTCCCCGGTCACCACCTCACCACTAGCCGTTAATAACTCCTCAATCACCAGGGGCGGTCTGCTATTTCGCATCAGTTTAGCCAGCAGGGAGCCAGGGCGGTCCCGTTCCCCATACGTGCGTGCCGTGGCATACTTTCCCATATGCTGTATCTCCCTATCCGCCTCATCATGGAATTCCGCTAGCAGGGGCTTAAGCCTCTCAGTGATGTTCGTATCGCCTGCACCCCCCGCTTGACATTCCAGATCAGACAGTTGAGTTTCCAGGAATTTAAATCGCTGCCTGATAGCTTTAAGCACCCCTGAGTGTTTGGCCATCGTCATCCCACGTATGTACACCTTGAATGCATCCCAGAGCACCTGGACACTATCCACAGACCCCACATTAGTCGAGAAGTAAGTGTCTATATCCTCAGCCAATTCCCCTCTGAAGGCCTCATCTAGAAGTGAATACGGGGGGAACCTCCAGGTGAACGGGGGTATCCGTCTAGCCGGGGCCTCTAACAGCAAAAGCAGCAGCGAGTGGTCAGACAACGTGCGGGGCAATACTGCACACCCCTTCACAGAATTAAGAAGGGAGTGGGAGACAAACCAATAATCAATCCTCGTGTGTATATTATGATAGGCTGAGTAATGAGTGAATCCAACCTTCCCCGGGTGCCTATGACGCCACACATCCAGCAGATCAAGTTTCACCAGCTCCGCCTGCATAAGTAATGCCGAGGCCGCTGGGGTCTTGGAAGCACCAGCCGACCTATCCAGCTCCGGGTTCAACACGAAATTGAAGTCTCCCCCCCACAGCAACCTGGAACCCTCATACTGTCTACAGAGGTCCGCCAGTGAGGTGTAAAAAGCGGGTGTGTCGTAATTGGGGCCATACACATTCACGACCAACAAGTCGTGGCCTTTCCCCACACAGCGGGTAACCGCATACCGACCCTCCGGGTCCACAACAACTTTCTGCAGTGTCAACTGAGATTTGGGATTAGCCCATGTAAGCACACCCCTCGCATGCGTAGTGAACCCTGCAGCAACACAAGCACTCCCCAGACCCCTGGACAGCAACATAGGACTAGTCAGAGGCAGGTGGGTTTCTTGGAGCAGGGCGAGATCAACCCGGTGCCGCTGCAAATAAGCTAGTACCTTCCTGAGTTTACGGAAATCATTCAGCCCCCTCACATTCCAAGATAGCAGTCTGAGAGAGTTGGGGCCACTCTCCGGCCCTAGAATCTCAAAGTCCACCATTGCAGGACAGGGTACAAATCAGCGTCGCACAGATGGCACAGTAGACACAATCCAGTAGTAGGCCGCACTAAACCCTCCCCCCAACAGACCCCAAAAGACATACGTAGCATGAGCAACAAAAGAAGAACAGAGCAATCCCCCACCCACCCACAGCCGACCAACCCCAACCCGGTCAGACAGGTCCCACCACCACCCACCATCCCCCTACCCCAAGAAAAAACCATTACAGACCCAAGGGGCCCTCAGGAGAGCCAAAAGCCGAAAGCGCAGGGGCAGAGGTTCCCAGCTAGGCAACAGTACAATTGGGTCAGAGACCTCAAACCTCGGTGACTCCACCACCCCGCCCCCAAGTACCATTCAGCACCCTCACTAGCTCAAAAACACACCATCAAAGAACTAGTCTCCCGCGCGCGGGAGAGCCATCCCCAAAGCTACCAGCAAACAATAAAACGTGCTGCCGCTATACCCCCAGAGCAGTCCGCCAGCAGCGAGATCACACCCCACAATGTCGATTAAGTAGGCGAACGTTGGAGCGCCGTGAGCGGGCCTCCAAGTCATCCGTCTTGTCTTGAATGACTTGGAGTAGGCGTCCGAACTGCTTGCGGTCTTTATCCCATTCCGTTTGGGCTTCCTCCGCTTCCCTTAGCCGCCGTTCTGCCATATCCAGCCGTTCAGCATGCTTATCCACCCTCTCAGACATGCGGTCCATCCTGAATGACAGTGCGTCGATTTTAGTGCCAATCGCCGCCATGCTGTCCTGTAATCCCTTTTCCATGGCGCCCAGCATTTCACGAATGTCAGCACACAATGAGCTGTCGGATGCCGTAGGCCTCGGCGAGGCATCCGGGGCCGGCCCTTCTGCACCTTTCGTTTTCCGCTGATCAAACAACAGTTTGGGTTGGGTCCTGTCGCCTTTCCCCATAGCGTTCCTGGTTGTCATTCAGCAAGGCGCTCAACCGCCAGCTATATATCGCCAGCGAGTACTAGGGGGGTAGAGAGGAGACACTGGGGGAGCAAGCTCCGAAGGACAAGTTGTTGCGCAGCAAGAAATGCGTCCAAGATGGCGGCCAACCGCCCTGCAGTACGAGTAGGCCTAGGAGCCAGAAAGGCACACCACCAAGCACTCCTTCAGAACCGGGTCACACCAATGTCAAGTAGTTGGGCCACCACACTCCAGAACACTTCAAAACCGCAGCCCCACAGCGGTCCTTGAGATGCGGAAGGTTCAGGCAACGACCGGTGGAACCCTCCCCAAAGAGATGGCGGCCCGTCAGTGGCTTCCTTCAGCGTCCAATAGTTCCACAAAGCATCAACACTTCTGCTCCCATCGAATGGGCAAACGAGGGCCAGTCCACCACAGCCGCTCTCAGGAAATAGGCCTGATATCGCGCAGCAGGACCAGCTGTGTAGTCGCAGGTGAGGCAGACCGGCACCACCCTAGTACCGCAGGCCGCACGTAACGTGACGCCGCTCGGGCGGCGTCTCAGGATAGACCGTGGACTACGGCCTGGTCCGCCACTGCGCCTCCTCCAAACAGCTAAGCGACACCACACCGGATTTCGACCTGGGAAAAGCCCCCCACCAGGCCGGGGCGTAGACAGAGAGTCCACCACAGCTTTCAGAGCTAGCTAGGCGCCGAAAAGATAGTTTTGTCGAATTTTAAAGGGGCTCAGGCGAGGAGCTCAGCGCTCACACGTCTTTCATGGACGCCGGCAAGCTCCGCCCCCCTGTACAGACACCCTTCACTTCAGATTGTGCGCAAGGATTGTGTATGGAAAGAATATATTGTAATGTTTTCATGTTCATATAAAATGTGGTTTAATTTTGTGATAAACTGTTCAAGAACTTGGCAATGTTGTTTCTGATGTTCACGCCCAATTCATGAGATAATGGCAAAATTGTTATGCTGGCGTCCAGGCTTCTGCTGTCCATGCTCTCTTCCCAAGAGGTCTGGACACCCGGTTTCCAAGCAGCAGGGCAGAAGCCAACGGCTGTCACATCACTCTGGCTGCACCCTTACCTCTCGGCGGCACCATCTCCCCCAAATTAATTCATCTCTTTGAGGAAGCTGGTTGGGAGAACTTAGTCAGTGTCTCCATGTTGTTTCAGTTCTTCTTCTTCTTCCCAGAGCCCGCCTGAGTATTTACATGACCCAATCCAAGATGGCAGCTCTCCTGCCTTTAATCTTCCTTCCCAATTCATCATGCCAGCTGTTCCTTCTTGTTATGCAATTACTGTTTGACCAGTATAAAAGGCCATTTTTCCCTTTGCTCCTTGTGTCACAACACTCCTTCTTTCCTGTGGGTGTGTTCCTCGCTCATGTTCCCGTGAATCCTGTTCAGTGCTCCAGCAGTTTTTCCAAGGAATCTCCTGTTTTCTTCTATCTTGGGGCCCTTCTTCACTTATGATCTGCTACTTACGTACATAGGCCATTAGGAGGTTTTTTGTGTGATTTCCTAATCGGGGACTCCTCCTGGGATGCGCCATCTGCTTAGGCACTTTTCTAGTGTCTGCAGCATCATGGCCTATCGAAAGGGGTCATCTTTACCTCTGGCAGCCCAAGACTGTTAAAGATTGGGGGCCTCATTTATGAAAAGTGACGCATCGGTGCGTGAAAACAGCGATGCGTCACTTTTCACTGCGCACTCCTTGAGACATTCCTGATGCGTCATATTTAATGTATGACGCATCATGTCGCAAGGAGTTACAGATACGTCAGTATTTCTGACGTATCTGTAAACGCAAAAGTGACGCATTGCTGGAGTGTGTCACAAAAGTGACGCAACTCCAGCAATGCGTCCTTTCACATGGGGAAAGCCCCATGTGAAAGGGCTTGCGTCAGTCTTACGCCTGCTGTGAGGCAGGCGCAAGATTTTGACGCAACAGCGTCCTAAAAGTGACGCAGTGAAATCTCATAGATTTCACTGCGTCACTATTACGAGGCTTTTTGCGGGGGAACGCCCCCTCTGCATACATTATACCTGACGCAGGTATAATGTGGCGCAGGGGTTTAAAAAGTGACGCATCTACCTAGATGCGTCACTTTTTAAATATGGCGCAACAAGGCGCATTTTTTACACCGCTGGTGCGTCACAAAAAGTGACGCACCGGCGGCGCAAAACTGACGCAAGGCCTTCATAAATAAGGCCCCGGGCATCTAGGGCAAGTTGAAGTCAGAGATAGTTTCCAGAACATTTGTCAACAGAAAGGCCCGCCGTAAATGGGTACATATTGAGTATGTTTTTACCAAGAGTTGCTGTCCACTATAGAATAATCACATTATTGTTTTGAAGCTAGTAATATTGAGATCCCTATAGAGGACCCTTTCATAAGCGACCACAGAGGCAAAAGGCACACTTCTTTAGCTACTGCCATCGTATTTTACTATTCGCTTTAGTACTGTGGTCCATATCATAATCCCCATTAACTCTGCCTAGATGATGGCGAACCTGTTCCTTGCTTGCCATAAACCGACTAGAGCAGGACAAAACGGATTTTCATGTTGCTGGTCCAAATCTAGAGTGGTAGTGTGGTGTGTGGAAAAATGATGGCTTGGAATGTGGCCTGAGTGATCACCAGTGGATAAAATGAATCCAAACATTCATTATATCACTTTGTTGTTTGTTGCAGAGGAGAATTGCAGTACTGAACCAGAGCAGTGCATTTGCAGAGCCCTTGGATTCCTGGTCTTGATGAAAGTTTAATGTTTAATGTGTATTTTTGGGGATGGGTGAATTGTAAATGTTAAAACACGTTCAAACTTCAAGAAGCTTGCAAATTTTGAAAATAACCCCAAGAGGTGTAGAGAAGAAATGCAGCCAAAGTTTCTACATCTCTCGAATTTATAATATCAAACAAAAAAACATTCAAGGACAAAGCTCAACAAATCACTGACCACAGTGTAAAAATATAGTCAACATTATGATAAAAGTCTTTGTGATCATACTTGTGGGCTGTAATATTTTTGACTTTCCTTTAATCGCCTCTTTTTATTGTTTTAAAGTCTGTTTTAGAGTGTACTGACTGAGAATTCATTAAAGTTGTATACCGCATTCAGCAGTGCTTTTGCCTTGTAACTACACTCAAGCTTCCTTGGCAGGCTATGGTGAGCAGAAATTTTACTATTTTATTCGCTTGGAAACCGAGAACTAGAGCAGGTTTTTCAGAGACTTATTTGTCGCTGTTGTTCAGGTATCATCTCTGGGTGCCAATGTTCCTCTATGCAAACTGAATTATAAATCACCCCCTCCTGTTGAGCGCATACGTCTAGACTGTTTGCACACTGTCGTTCCCTCAGGCATCAGCAAGCTTCTAAATGAAGCAGTATCAGGTAAAATAAAATAGGTTTGATTGTAATTCTACGATTTGTACATTTATGGAAAGAAGTACATTACTTTCTTGCGTGAAATGGTTTTACATTTACTGCCAGGCACGGTGAAAAAGTAGAAAATAGCTTGGGGGTGCTATTTGTTTCATTTTGGAGTAGAATGTTTTAACTCTGTAGGTTTGCCAATACAGGTTTAAAAAGATCTTTGATCTGCGAGCCAGCCACCATAAGGCAGTCCGTACATGGGGTTAGGTCACTTAGGACCAGAGATCAGAAATATTAACACCACAGTGAGTATGGACAACATTTGGTGATCTCACTGTGGTGTTGTGCCTGTGACGTAACAGTCATGTCCACAACGTCAGGGTCATGTGACCTGTGTTAAATAAAAGTGTGGAGCGCGTAGACGTACGCCAGTAGGGCGACGGATGCGAGTCCCACAGCAAGCCCACCATATGTGTCCGGTGTTTCATTTATAGTGCCCCCATAGTTAAGGCCCACTTCACTGACCCCCCCCCCAGAGTGTTGTTAATCAGCCCCGCACAACACAACAAATTGGTGACGAGTTTGGTTGAGGCGAACACAAGCATTTCCAGCTGCTCGCGGTGCTCGTGCCCTGACGTGCGGCGCTGCACTGACCTGGCGCCCAAGTGCGGGTCCTGTGCGCCGGCATCCTGTGCGGAGGCAGGTGAACCTGCCTTGTGCCGCCTCCTGCGGAGGGAGCGTGCCTGAGAGTGCCCCGCCTGTCGGCACTCATCGCGCCCCGGAGCGGCGCCCTGGTGATCTGACGCTCCTGCTAGGCCCCGGCGTGCCTGTTCTGGCAGGTGGCCCGTCGCAGTGGGACACTGCGCTGCACAGAAGGTACCATTAAGGCCCCCCACAGGCCGGAGTATAGACCGTAAGCAAGGCCCAAACACAGGCCTGGGCGAAGACAAGGCTCCATATGGGTCTCGAGGTGCACAGCCCCAATAGACCACCGGGCGGATCCTTAAACCTCACGGGGGACATCACAGAAGGGGTAACCATTAAAAGAGACACAAGCCCAGGAGGGGGAACAGAGGCATGACCACGCCCCACACAAAGGTGAAAGCTGTGCCATGTGCAGCCGATAGAGTACTCAGTAAAGGGCAGAAGAAGAGCACACGCTACCAGCATAGCATTACGGTGACTCCACAAAGTGCAGCTCCCCCTACAGAAGCAAGTGAGTGGCACATACGCAGTCTTCGCCACAATCATGTCCCAGATACCTCCCATTGAACCCTTTATAGTAGAGGGGTTGCCATCTTCACTGGCACCGAAATGGAAATATTGGGTGGACTGGCTGCAGATTTTGAAGCAACTAAGGTCCACAAGGACCAGAAAAGAGGGATGCTGTTGCATCTAGGGGGCAAGGACATACACAATATCGCCAAAATGCTTGTAAAAGCCACACCAAAGAACTACCACACGTTAATAAACGCTCTCAATGGACACTTCAAGTCGATGGCCAATCAAACCTTTGAAAGGTTTATATTTAGACCAGCGTTGCAGCTCCCCGAAGAGTCGTTAGACACGTACCATGCAAGACTCAAAAACCTTGCATCCATGTGCGGCTTTCAAGAAGAAACTGAGGAAATACGAGGCCAGGTGATCCAGGGCTGCGCCTCAGCTAAACTTTGTGAGTGAATACTGGAAGAATCAGGCAAGTCCCTCTCAGAAATATTGACCCTGGGGCACACCAAGGAGTTGTCCAAGGCACGTGCAGCCCACATGGAGGCGGCCCTCCAAGCCCCGGTAAAGCCGGAACCGGTGAACGCCGTCACAACCAAGCCCGCAGCCAGATGGAACAAGAAAGGACCGGGATCAGCAGTAGCAGGACAGGCGAAGACGTGCGGGTACTGTGGCGGATCTCCACATCCCACAACTGAGTGCCCGGCCAAAGGAAAGAGATGTTCTGGTTGCGGGCGACTTAACCATTTTGAGAAAGTATGCAGGGCCAAACGATATCAACGACCGAGGCAAGTGGTCAATGCACTGCCTGAAAGCGAGAAGAAACCTAGCAACATGGATGACGATGAAAAGGAAGAGTGGGTGGTCCACAAAGTACACCTGATTGGCACTGCCTCACGGAAAGCTAGAGGGTTGCTGCAGTGCAACATTCGAGTAGGCTCCCAAGATGTCATGGCTGTAGTGGATACCGGGGCCACCATCAATATCATGGCTGCAGCTCTCCATCATACCATGCATCCAGCACCCGAGTTGTGCCCGTCAGCTATAACAGTGTTTGCGTATGGACAAGACACTCCCTTGAAAATCAAAGTTAATTTCAAGACATCCATCTCACATGGAGGCAACTCGATTACCACCAACGTCTGCATCACCGAAGATGGTCAACGAATGCTGCTCGGATGCCGTGCTGCCGAAGATCTGGGAGTGGTGACGTTTGCATTCAGTGTGCATCATGAGTCGATTCAACACCTGCTGGAGGAGTTCGCGGAAGTCTTTGAAGGAATCGGAAAATTCAAAGGCAAGGAGATCCATCTACATATTGACCCAACGGTTCAACCCGTGGCGTTATGGCACAGAAGGATAGCCTTTTACTTGCGGCCCCAAGTAGAGAACGAACTCAAGAAGTTGGAAGCTGCGGGGATCCTAGAGCGGGTGACAAGGCCCACTCCCTGGGTCTCTCCCATTGTAGTCATGAGAAAACTCAAACAGCCTGGCGCGGTAAGGATCTGTCTGGACATGCGACTACCTACTGCCGCCATCAAGCGGGAGCGTCACATTACCCCAACCATAGATGATCTTATAGGAGAATTAGCTGGAGCCTGCTTGTTCTCCAAACTGGATCTCCGGTTTGGATACCATCAGTTGGTGCTTGATGAAGCATCCCAAAACATCACAACTTTCTTACGCACGTAGGACTTCGCCGGTATACCAGACTGAGCTTCGGGGTGTCCAGTGCGGCAGAAGTATTCCATAACATCATACATGAGCTAATCATGGACATCCCTGGCGTCATCAACGATAGTGATGACATCATGATCCATGCAAAGTCCCTCCCAGAACATAACGCTCGCCTCACTCAAGTGCTTCGTAGGCTGTGGGATGCCGGACTTACATTGCACCGGGAAAAGTGCGAGTTTCTCAAGCAGAAACTACAATTCTTTGGAAATAACTTCTCCACTGAAGGAGTCAACCCTGATCCAGAAAAGGTCCGTGACATCAAGGATGCTGCAGCTCCTGCCAGCGTGACGGAAGTCCGCATCTTCCTTGGTATGGTGAACTATTGCGGCAGGTTTATTCGTTACCTAACCACTCTAACCATACCACTGCGTGAACTCATCAAGGACTCCTTCCCTTGAAGGTGGGGTCCTGACCAAAACAAAGTTTTCAAAGAAATCAAGAATGCGCTATCAGAGGCCACAACGCACGCTTTCTTCGATCCAGGAATGATGACCCAGATAGCGGTGGGTGCAGGACCTCTGGGCTTAGGAGCCGTACTCCTACAGAGACAACGTCAGGCGGAGGACTGGGCCCCGTGGCCTTTGAGAGACTGAACAGAGATATTCTCAAATAGAGAAGGAGGCTATTGCAATTCACTGGGGGTGCCGTCACTTTCATCTGTACGTCTATGGTAAGCCATTCGTGGTTACCATCGACCACAAACCATTGGTGGCATTATTCTCTGGTACCTCCTCTAAACCACCCCCCAGAATTGAGAAGTGGATGTTGCAACTTCACAATTATAACTGCAAGGTGGAATATCAGCCAGGCTCCCGCAACCTGGCAGACTGCCTGTCTCGGCACCCAAGAGCGGCAACAGCCCAGGAAATGGAGGACACAGAAGAATACCTAAGGTGTTTTGTGGCCCGCTAATCCCCGACCCCCTTATCCATGAGTGATCTTGCCGAGGCCACGTCACAAGATGACTATCTGCAGCGAGCAAAGGCAGCCCTTCAGAGGGTAATTGGCACAAGGCGAAGAGGAGTGGAAGATCTTAACCGTTCCCGCTCAACGGATAATGGAAAGCTTGCATCATGTCCGAGACAAGGTCACCGAAGACACCACGGGATGTATGCTGAGGGGTCATCGGCTGGTGCTCCCCACCTCCTTGACGAACAGGTGCGTACAGCTTGCCCACATTGGGCATCAAGGGATGATAAAGACTAAATCTCGCCTTCGAACAAAGGTGTGGTTCCCTTTGATGGACGAACTGGTGGAGGCTACCGTCCGATCTTGCTCCTCATGTCAAATGACAGGAGAAATGCCTCGCACTGCTCATGTTATTACGGAGCCTCGGCCGAGGTCCCCGTGGTCATGTGTTAGTTTAGACTTTGGAAGCCTACCAGACGGACGCTACACCTTCGTGGCCATTGATGACCATTCTAAATATCCTGAAGTTGAGATCATGTCATCTCCTAGTGCCACTGAGGCAATACCAAAGATTGAAAAATTTTTTAGCTGCCACCGGCCTCATCCAGGACCTGAGAACTGATAATGGGCCTCCATTCCAGGGACAAGAACTAGCCACATACCTCAACAGTCTAGGCATTCGCCATCGCCGAATCACTCCCCGCTGGTCCCAATCGAATGGCTAAGCCGAGAGGTTTATGAGGACTCTAAATAAAGTAATTTGCATTGCTCATGACCAGCGACAGTCCATAGAGTTGGCCATATATACGTTTTATCAGAAGCTACCGTCAAACGCCCCACACCACCACAGGTGTTGCTCCAGCTCATCTGCTGATGGGTCGGGTGATCGTGGACTCCATACCTCATCACCTCCAATGGCAGCCCGAAACACCTGATGACCCCCGGATTGATGCCCAACGTCAAGAGGCCTATTCCCAAACTAACCTGCAGAGGAGAGCCCAATCTTGGCAGTTTGAAAAGGGAGACTTGCTCCTACTCAAGAACCGTGCTGCCACCGGGAAGTTTCAGTTGCCCTATGAGAAGAAGCCTTGGACAGTAATCAATGTAAGAGGCACTCGGATCATTGCAGCCCGAGGCCGAGAGACTGTGGATAGGAACGTTTCTCACTTCAAGAGATATCACTCGGAGGCGGCAGTTCCTTCTATGCCTCACCCTGCACTCAGTCCTGGCGCTGTGCTATCAGATGGAACTGGTCCAGAGGAAGTGACAGAGAGGTTTCCTCGGGAGGAAGAAGATCGATATGACACTAGGAGTCCTTCTCAACATGGTGTTGTCCACAGTCCTGGGCCGGAGGGTTCGTGTGATACCTTCGAAACTGAGCGATGTGAAGCCCCGGTTGAGACTGATGTCAACGAGTCTCAAGGCAGAGGCGAGTCCAAGTACCATCTACGAAGAAATCCTGAACCGTCGTGCCGATTGAGGGACTTCCTTATGTAAGACTGTTCCTAAATCCTTATTGTCTAATTGTGCGGTTGATATTATTGACATGCCATAGATAACCGGTGCTGTGATGATGAAACTTTACAATTCATTGTTGTTTTGATGTTTGTTGGGGAGGAATGTGGTGTTGTGCCTGTGACATAACAGTCACGTCCACAACGTCAGGGTCATGTGACCGGTGTTAGATAAAAGTGAGGAGCGCGTAGACGCATGCCAGTAGGGCGACGGATGAGAGTCCCACAGCAAGCCCACCATATGTGTCCGGTGTTTCATTTATAGTGCCACCATAGTTAAGGCCCACTTCACTGACCCCCCAGAGTGTTGTTAATCACCCCCGCACAACACAACACTCACCAAGTGATCGAGGAAGTAGGAAATAAGTTTGTAGTAGGCGTTGTGCACCGTCCCACTAGGAGCCACACGCCATAATAACTGGGCTGACAGAAAGGTTACAATTCTGTTTTTACCCAACATTCACCAAACCTTGTAGCTACCAAAGACACCCCACATTTTGTCCTGTTCTCTTCAACCGTTCTTCCATATTTTGTAAACATGTAAATGTTGCTTGACGGGCATGAATCATTAAATGTACCTTGATTTGGATCTATAATATAATGCTAATTAAATATTGTTAAACAGCAAGTAAGGGTGGTAACGTTCTAGAATATCTCTAGTTCTTCCATTCACTTTGGCCACTGCTTAGTCTCTGATTATTTAAATGCATTCCCTGCAGAAGTTATTGTGTTACAGCACCATGTTAGTTTTGTTTGCGTGTAATGTCAATGTGTAGAACTGGTTCTGTGGTGAAGCAGTATTAAGCAATCACCTATGTATGCAATGCCAAAGATTTAGAACTGGTTCTTTGATAAAACAGTATTAGGCAGTCACCTATGTATGCGATGCCAAAGATTTAGAACTGGTTCTTTTATAAAGCAGTAAATTTCAAACACAGTTTCTTGATGTCAATAGCTCCATCTGGGGGGCGTTGAGGCCCTTGAAGTCACTCGTGTTGCAGGTCGAGTTCCTCTCTAGTGGAATCAGGAGCGCTGGTGCCGGCAGGGGTCGGGTGCTGCAGTGCGAAGTTCAGCGGTGTGGTGTGCGGTGCCCCCAGGTGGCGGTGCAAGCAGCGGTTCGGTGACAGCATCAGATGGCATCATGAGTGAGACCAGGGTCGCGGTGCGAGATGAAGGCGATACTCGCCACGGTGCTAGCAGGGCAGTAAACAGACATAATATCGATTCCAAAATATCGATTGGACAAAATATCGAGTAAAAAATATAGACTGGACAAAATATAGACTAGACTAAATATAGACAACAAAAATATCGAGTAATATCGACTAGAATAGCCAAAATATCGAATCAAAAATATAGACTAGACATAATATAGACTAGATAAAATATAGACAACAAAAATATCGAAAATAAGGTAAGTTATTAATATTTAATAATATTTGTGTAATATAAATCTGTAGCGGGTTGTGGGTTTATAGGGGAATAGGGTGGGAAGTAATTTAATTATAAATAATTAATTATGTAAATTTAATCTAATTGTTAATGAAATAATAATTGGTAATTAATTAAAATATAATTGTTAATTAATTAAAAATGAATAATTGATAAATAATGAATTTTTAGTAATTTATTTTCTGTAGCGGGTTGTGTGTTTACAGGGGAATAGGGTGGGAAGTAATTTAATTATAATTAATTAATTATGTAAATTTAATCTAATTGTTAATTAAATAATAATTGGTAATTAATTAAAATATAATTGGTAAATTAATTAAAAATAAATAATTGATAAATAATTAATTTTTAGTAAATTATTTTCTGTAGCGGGTTGTGTGTTTATAGGGGAATAGGGTGGGAAGTAACTTAATTTTAATTAAATATTTATGTAAATTAATTATATTTTTAAATTAATTATTAATTGGTAAATAATTAAAATATAATTGGTAATTTATTTAAAATAATTAATTGGGAATAGTAATTTTCACCCCTACGCTATCCAACGCTTTCCCTACTGTTGCACCCACTGGAGTTGGAATAGTAATTTTTACCCCTACGCTATCCAATGCTTTCCCTACTGTTGCACCTACTGGAGTGGGAATAGTAATTTTTACCCCTACGCTATCCAACGCTTTCCCTACTGTAGCACCCACTGGAGTTGGAATAGTAATTTTTACCCCTACGCTATCCAATGCTATCCCTACTGTAGCACCCACTGGAGTGGGAATAGTAATTTTTACCCCTACGCTATCCAACGCTTTCCCTACTGTTGCACCCACTGGAGTGGGAATAGTAATTTTTACCTCTACGCTATCCAACGCTTTCCCTACTGTAGCACCCACTGGAGTGGGAATAGTAATTTTTACCCCTACGCTATCCAACGCTTTCCCTACTGTTGCACCCACTGGAGTGGGAATAGTAATTTTTACCCCTACGCTATCCAACGCTTTCCCTACTGTTGCACCCACTGGAGTGGGAATAGTAATTTTTACCCCTACGCTATCCAGTGCTTTCCCTACTGTTGCACTCTTTGGAGTGGGAATAGTAATTTTTACCCCTACGCTATCCAACGCTTTCCCTACTGTTGCACCCACTGGAGTGGGAATAGTAATTTTTACCCCTACGCTATCCAACGCTTTCCCTACTGTTGCACCCACTGGAGTGGGAATAGTAAATTTTCACCCCTACGCTATCCAACGCTTTCCCTACTCTTGTACCCACTGAAGTGGGAATAGTAATTTTTACCCCTACGCTATCCAACGATCTCTTTAATGTAGCACCCACTGGAGTGGTTACATTAAATTTAAACCTTTTGCTATGCTACGGTAAATATATTCTAAATGTTTTATTAATAACATGTATTTATATATATATATATATATGTATTATTATTATTAATTTTTAAAGTTACATTAATTATGTAATAATGTTACATTTATTTAATAATTTTAACAATGTTTATATTAAATATATTTAATATTCCAATAGTTTTAACTTATTTTAAAGACATTAAAAAATCGATATTTTGACAGTCTATATTTTTAACACTCGATATTTTTAAAATCGATATTTTTGTACTTACCTTAGTGAAGATAGAAAGTCGATATTATGTCCCTCGATATTTTTTCATCGATATTATGGGAACTCGATATTTTGGTAGTAGATATTATTTCAGTGATCCTAGCAGGGCATGTGCCAGCAGCGGCGGCATCGTTGCTGAAGTGCTGTCGTCGTCTGACGAACTGGGGTTAATGGCGCCGGTAGGCCAAGGCTGCAGTGCGGGATGAGGGCGTTGCGTAGTGTGACTTACGGGCGGGCCCTCGAACCACAGTGCAAGCACACTGTGGAGAAGTGTGGCTTAATGGTTAGAGCAGCAGACCCTGATGCAGAGGTCTGGCCCAGGACCAGGGTTCAATTCCCGCCTCGGCGGGTCTTGGGCTCAATTTCCTTGGACCTGATAATTCTCGCCTCGGTGCCTATTCTAATCATGGGTCCCACTCTGCAACTCTGGACAATAGCTTGCTTAATCTCCACAATGGCCCCAAAAGCGCTTGGATGCTTGGCTTCACCTTGGGGGTGCCCAGGAGTGGACATTTCACAGGGAAAAGCCAGGAAGGGTTCCACAGCGGTATGCGTTACAGCGCCAGGACACCCCAGTTGGGTTATTAGTGTGCTTTACAAGTACAAATTACATTACAAGTAGCGGCATCAATTTTGGCGAGAAGAGGCGGCGTCAGGCCAGCTAGGGCGTCCTTGTGAAGAAAGGTGGTGCGGAGTGCACTGCCCACAGGTCGTGGTGCGAGCAGCGGGTTGGTGGCGGCATCAACAGGCATTTGCGGTGACACAGTGGTCGCGGTGTGGCATTGCGGTGGTGCCCTCTTGCGGTGCCAAAGCTTCGGCTTGAAGCGAGGAGGTGCGGAGTGAAGTGCCCACAGGTCGTTGTACAAGCAGAGGCTCGGTGCCGGTGTCAACAGGCATCGTCGATGAGACCAGGGCTGGGATGCGCGGTGCTGTCTGCAGTGCCTTCATGACACGGAGTCGGCAGCGGCGTCGTAGACATCGTCGAGTTGGTGTTCTTCGGGTTGTAGCACAAAACACACAGTCGCAAGTGCTGCGGGTCAAACAACTTGAAGTCTTTGCTATTCCTGAGACTTCGTGAACAGGGGGCAAGCTCTACCTCAAGCCCTTGGAGAGACTCACAAGTTAGGTTGCAGAAGGTCCAGTCTAGGCCTTTCACTGCTCAAGACAGAAGCAGCCACTGCAGGTCAGCCCAGCAAAGCAGTCATTCCTTTTCACAGCTTCTCTGGCTCTTCTTCTTGGCAGTTTTCTTGATCCAGATGAGTTCTAAAGTTCAGGGGTCTGGGCCCCAGTATATGTATCCAAAAATCCTTTGATCCTCTAGGCAGAGGGTGTCTGTGCCCAGCCAGAACCAGTTCTGCCTTCTCTGGTGTGATTTCCTGGCAGGGGGTGGAGACGGTATTGTCAGAGGCAGACCAAGCCCTTCGAGGTGCAAGGAAATCTCCTACCCCTTCCCCTAACGAAGCCCAGGTCTATTCAGCCCTTTCCTGACCCACCTAGACTATCTGGAGCCCATCCTGCTGCCCCAGCCTTCTGTCATCCAAAACCCAGGCAGGCAAGCCACATTCCAGCAGAGGCACACAGAATGACTAAGCAAGAAAATACCTACTTTCTAATAGTGGTACTTTCAAACACAGAACGTAAAAATCACCTTCACTAAAAGATGCATCTTTAGATTTTGAGTTCAGACATACTAAATTTCATTTTCCTACCTAGTTCCAAGGCCCATTATGTTTAAAAGATGTTATAAACAAACTCCCCATTCTGTCCTATGGGGAACAGGTATTCTTGCCATAGTGAGAAACTAAATGGGCTGTAATTCACTATCAGGACATGCCACACACACCAGGGCATGCCCAACCTTTCACATACACTGCACCCTGCCCACAAAGGCACCTTGGGCCTACCTTAGATGTGTCTCACATGTAGAAAAGGGAAGGTTTAGGGCCTCGCAAGTGGGTGCACTCGCCAAGTCGACATGGTAGTTACAAACTGCACGCAGACTCTGCAATAGGAGGTCTGAGTTACCTTCTTAGGGCTAATCACGTGGGTGGCACAATCAGTGCTGCAGGCCCACTAGTAGCATTTGATTTACAGGCCCTGGTACTCTCAGTGCACTTTACTAGGGACTAACAAGTAAATCAAATACCCAATCATGGAAACACAAATCCCTAACACAATTTACACAGAGAGCTAAAAGCAACACAAACTAGTCAGGAAAAAATCGGAGGAAGAAGCAAAACGTTTGGGGGTAGCCCTGCAAAAAAGGGCCATTTCCAACACCTATGTATGCAATGCCAAAGATTTAGAACTGTTTCTATGTTAAAGAAACATTAGGCAGTCACCTTTCAAGTCATTGCCAAAGATTTAGAACTGGTTCTATAGTAAAGCATTATTAGGTAGAAACCTCTTTGCAGTGCCAAAGATTTAGAACTGGTTCTACGGTAAATCAGTTTTAGATTTAGAACAGGTTTTATGGTAAAGCAGCATAAGACAGCCACCTATACATACAGTGCCAAAGATTTAGAACTGGTTCTATTGTAAAGCAGTACTAGATTTAGAACTGGTTCTATGGTAACGCAGTATTAGATTTAGAACTGGTTCTAGGGTAAAGCAGTATTAGATTTAGAATTGGTTCTATGGTAAAGCAGCATTAGGCAGTCACCGATCTATGAAGTATCAAATATTTAGAACTGGTTCTTTGGTAAGGCAGTATTAGATATTAAAATGGTTCTACGGTAAAGCAGTATTAGATTTAGAACTTGTTCTAGGGTAGAGCAGTATTAGATTTAGAATTGTTTCTATGGTAAAGCAGTATTAGGCAGTCACCTAAGTATGTATTGCCAAAGATTTAGAACTGGTTCTAATGTAAAGTAGTTTTAGGCAGTCACTTATTCATGGAGTGCCAAAGATTTATTTAGAACTGGTTCTATGATAAAGCAGTATTAGTCGGTCACCTATGCATGTAATGCTAAATATTTAGAAATGGCTCTATGGTAAAGCCGTATTTGGCAGCCACTTATGTGCATAGTGCCAAAGATGTAGAACTGAGTCTATAGAAAAGCAATACAAGACAGTCACCAGCAGGGAGAGTAATAGGTGTCCCAGTGTATTTAAATTACCCCTTTGTCCTTGGCAGCAAAATATATTCTTTCTAGAAAGAGAGGCTATTTCATTGGCCCAGAAAACTACATTAGTTGCTACTCCGGTGTAAAATATGAACAAAAGCCTATTTTGCTGATCATAGATACATAACATATCACTGGGGATATCTAAGCACTAGAAAAAGTCTCTTCCATTGTGTGTGTGTGCATTCAGAGAAGGACAGGGACCCGTTGACTGTTCTTATGCGGAAACATTGTTCACAACGCATGTGATACATTGCATGCCATTACAGCGCAAGTCGTTACAATGGCGCGTTGTTACATCGCAGGCCATTACAACGCAAGTCGTTACAACGACTTGCTGTAGGGGGCAGAAGGTGTTAGATGTGTTAGACACACTGGAGTCGGAATAGTTAATTATACTATTTCAAACTCGAGTGCACCCCCTACAGCAAGTCGTAACGGCTTGCGTTGTAATGGCATGCGTAGGAAACTGGTGCGTTGTAAAGAGTGCTACTCTTTTTATGAACTACCATAAGCTATTACATATCGTTTATAGTGAGCACGCCCACTGGAGATTACGTCTTGGGTGCTTAGGAAGTTTAGATTGCTTCCAGGTGACATGAAAATAAAGAAAGCACTTTATAAATTAACTGAGATGAAAAGTTATTGTAATATAAGCTAATTTTAGGTTTTTACCTTAGTTAAATTGTGGATGAAGTTTAAAGTCTGCCTGGAGGAAATGCATGATGTCAATAAAAGCAACACAAATGTATTATTCCGAGACGTAGGGCCTGATTTAGAGTTTGGCGGATGGGTATTTACTCCTTCAGGGGGATGGAGTAAAGTACTTTGTCCCACTGAGGGAGTACCCGCCCGCCAAATTTTGAGTTGTCGGCCGACTCAGAGGATATATCTTCATGTACAGGAACCAATGTAGCTGGTGTAGAGAGCGATGACTGAATCTCCAGCCCCACTCAGATGCTGCAAAAGAGATTTGTGAGATACGTTTTACCCAAAGTTCATATGTGGAAGGAGACTGATTTTTGTTCTAAAATAAAAATAAAATAGAGAAATAATAGTTATAACTTTCCCATCAAGAGTGCCTAAGTTATCAATTATTAGTTGAACCCATGAGACACGCATTTACAGGCAGCTCTTCAACAAATGCAGAGTTTGTTTTCCATGGTGTGTCACCTTGTCCTGGTTTTAGCTGCAAGACCTCGTCTCTGTAACATTTCCTGTTCTGACAATTGTTTGGGGACCATCCTCTTGGGCAATGTTACTTGGCCTCCTCCCGCCCCTACATGTCAGCTGCATTACTTAGACCAATGAACAGTGATATAACAATCACAAGGGTGGGAGTGGGAACTTCCGTCTTAAGTATTATAGTGCCAGGCTCATGGGGTGTTTGTGCAGCATGCAGGGATGTGAACTAGGCATGAACTTCGGTGAATGGGGTGTAACAGGTCAACCAATGGAGGCAGGGCTAACACATGCGGAGGAGCAGTTCTTAGCGCCAATACAAGGCAATAGTGATACATTGTGCATTTTAAACATACCTGTCAAACTTAATACGATTACAATACACATGCTTTTGCCGATTTGGCCAAATTTATAAGCTACTGACATGATTTAGTGAATTTGATGTTTCTAGGCTACTGACATGGATAGCTAAACAGGGAAATGGGTGCTTTGACAATTAAAAAGCAGCTTTTACAGATTTCAGTTGAAAAGTAATTCAGACCCAGTTTTGGCAAAGTTATTCAAAGACGACCACCCTTCTTGTCACTTGTCTGAAAACCCCTTCTGTGAGATGACAGTGAGTTCATGAAATATTTTAAGTTTGATCTTCAGAAATATGCCCAGGACTGACTGTTGACCAAATTAACATTTTCAGTCTGTTCATTTGGAAATTGCAACATTGACTTGTGGGATGCCTTACACATGTGCAAATCTCAGAATATTGAGCTTGGTGAGTTAAAATACCTAATTTATGGATGTGTAGCTGGCAAATCACAGGTTTGATACCTAATGCATTTTCCATATATCCTGCAATTGAATAGGCGAGTGCCAATAAGTTTGAAATAGTACCACCTATTAATTACTATGCTAGGAATCTGCGCTGTCCTAAATCAAAATAAAAGAGTTGCTGCTAGCACCCCACATTGAGCAGTTCCAATACGAAAGGCCTGCTGGCATCCCTGCAGGAATACACCCAAGAGAAATTTTTATTCCAGGAGCAGAATTGGAACAATTTGGTGACTCTGCGTTACTCTTGCAAAAAAAAGGGTTCCCGCCAAATTCTGCCAATCACCGCATGACGGAATTGTTTTTCCGTCAAGCAATGCAATGCCAACAGGAACATCATGAGGCATCAGAATGGGGGCTGGTTAGCGAGATTTGGCATCCCCTAGCGCTATTCCCAGTCACTTGGACTTCCTGCAAGATGAAAGTGCCAAAATTGCATTTTCTTTAATATTTGTTTATGCACAGGAAAGGACACCTTCCTGTACATAAAGAAAGAATGGCAATTTGCATTTTCCATGTGTACTGCACAAGGCAGAACACATGGGAAGAGACTGATACAAGGAGATACAATGCATTAGGTGGCTTAACGCTGCCTTGTCAACAACGCGCACACACCATTGCCAACAATGAGTATAAAAAAGTGACTTTGTGGTGGCCAAAGGGGCTTGAACATATGCCTCATTGTCTTGTGGTGACACAGTTGATGCCATGGGGTCAAATACCATATGGTGATGGGATCACTGAAATAATATCGAGCCCATTAATATCGACTTGCAAAAATATCGATGAGAAAATATCGAGGGACAAAATATCGAGTTTCTCTCTTTATACAGGTAAGTACACAAATATCGACTCTAAAATATCGACTGTAAATAATATAGACTGTCAAAATATCGTTTTTTTTATATGTCTTTAAATTAAGTTAAAACTAATATAATAATAAATATATTTAATATAAACTTAGTTAAAATGATTAAATAAATGTAATATTAATAAATAATTAATGTAAATTACAAAAAAATATAACAAAAATATTAAATATATATATATATATATATATATAAATACATATTACTAACTAAACATATATAATATTTTTACCGTAGCATAGCAAAATGGTTAAAATTTATTGTAACAACTATAGTGAATTCAACAGTAGAAAAACGCTGGATAGCGTAGGGGTAAAAATTACTATTCCCACTCCAGTGGGTGCAACAGTAGGGATAACGTTGGATAGCGTAGGGGTAAAAATTACTATTCCCACTCCAGTGGGTGCAACAGTAGGGAAATTGTTGGATAGCGTAGGGGTAAAAATTACTATTCCCACTCCAGTGGGTGCAACAGTAGGGAAAGCGCTAGATAGCGTAGGGGTAAAAATTACTATTCCCACTCCAGTGGGTGCAACAGTAGGGAAAGCGTTGGATAGCGTAGGGGTTAAAATTACTATTCCCACTCCAGTGGGTGCAACAGTAGAGAAAGCGCTGGATAGCGTAGGGGTATAAATTACTATTCCCACTCCAGTGAGTGTAACAGTAGGGAAAGTGCTGGATAGAGTAGAGGTTAAAATTACTATTCCCACTCCAAAGAGTGCAACAGTAGGGAAAACATTGGATAGCGGAGGGGTTAAAATTACTATTCCCACCCAAGTGAGTGTAACAGTAGGGAAAGCGTTGGATAGCGTAGAGGTAAAAATTACTATTCCCACTCCAAAGAGTGCAACAGTAGGGAAAACATTGGATAGCGGAGGGATTAAAATTACTATTCCCACTCCAGTGGGTGCAACAGTAGGGAAAGCGTTGTATAGCGTAGGGGTAACAATTACTATTCCCACTCCAGTGGGTGCAACAGTAGGGAAAGCGTTGGATAGCGTAGGGGTTAAAATTACTATTCCCACTCCAGTGGGTGCAACAGTAGGGAAAACATTGGATAGCGTAAGGGTTAAAATTACTATTCCCACTCCAGTGGGTGCAACAGTAGGGAAAGCGTTGGAAAGCGTAGGGGTAAAAATTACTATTCCCACTCCAGTGGGTGCAACAGTAGGGAAAGCGTTGGATAGCGTAGGGGTTAAAATTACTATTCCCACTCCAGTGGGTGCAACAGTAGAGAAAGCGCTGGATAGCGTAGGGGTTAAAATGACTATTAATTAACAATTAACTATTTTAATTAATTTACATAATTAATTAATTATTATTAAATTAGTTCCCACCCTATCCCTCTATAAACTCACAACCCACTACAGAAAATAATTTACTAAATATTAATTATTAATCAATTAAATATTTATAATTAATTACCAATTATATTTTAATTAATTACCAACTAATAATTATTTAACAATTATTATTAATTAACATAATTAATTAATTATTATTAAATTAGTTCCCACCCTATCCCTCTAAAAATCCACAACCCGCTACAGAAAATAATTTACTAAATATAAATTCTTTATCAATTAAATATTTATAATTAATTACCAATTATATTTAAATTAATTACCAATTAATAATTATTGAACAATTATTATTAATTAACATAATTAATTAATTATAATTAAATTACTTCCCACCCTATTCCCCTATAAACCCACAACCCGCTACAGATTTATATTACACAATTATTAAAAAGTTATTAATAACTACCTTATTTTCGATTTTTTTTTTGTCTATATTCTATCTAGTCGATATTATGTCTAGTCTATATTTTTGATTCGATATTTTGGCTATTAATATCGATATTACTCGATATTTTTGTAGTCTATATTATGTCTGGTCGATATTTTGGCTAGTCTATAGTTTTTTACTCGATATTTTGTCCAAACGATATTTTGGAATCAATATTATGTCTGTTTACCATGGTGATGGTAGTACATTCTAGTTATTGTTCAATAAGGTTGTATGTGGGTATCTGTCAATGGTTCATGTCTGAATGCCACATCACTTTGCATAATAATGACCAACAACAGATGTGACATGTTCAGTACAACAAACGTATCATCATATACAACTGTCTCCAATTGAAATTGGCAGATGCAGACCTGGAACCCTTGCACAATAATGTCAGGGCACATAGATGCTGAGTGATTGGATCTACGACATGGCTATGACATCACCCATATCATGCATTCGGTGCTTGGACATAGATATTGTGTGGAGAATCATATGAGGCTCTGCAACATCAAGTTACAAATGGCAAATCTGTGCTCCAGCATCACATGCTGCTGATGTGCAATACCCTTGACTTGATGCAGCATCATCACACCAAAGGTGATTGTTTATTTTTTTAATTTATTTAGAGAGTGTTATATAGCGCTGGCAGGACCCAAGGATATCAGTGCACTTTATGGAAAGTTCACAGGTAAAAAGTAAGAACAGACAGAGAACAAGAAGGAGAGCTGTTAGGAGGTACGTAAAAAAAAAAAAAATTGAGAGTTTATTAGATGGTAGCTAACGGTGTATTCTTCTGGGGGGGAGATTTCCAGGTAGCGCTGGATGTTGTCTGCATAGAGGTGGTAGGTGATGTTAGCTTGATTATGGTAGTGAGGGGCTCCATGTAGAAATTGAAGAGAGTAGGTGAGAGGACTGAGCCCTGAGGGACACCTCTGGTTATTGTAAAGGTATTAGAAGTTGCATTGCTTATTTTGATTTGTTGAGAATGGATTTGAAAGAAAGACATGAACTATTTCAGCACAATGACATCTGCTATATTTAGTAAGGCTGTTTCTGTGCTGCAGCTCTTTCTAAAGCCTGATTGGTGAGACTGAAAGAGATTGTTGGTGTCAATGTGCTCTGTTGAGTTGTAGTAGGATGCATTTCTCGATGATTTTGGCCAGGAAGGGCAGGTCAGAGATTGACCTGAAGTTGTTAAGGTCCTCAGGGTCTAAACCCATTTTTTTTAGAAGTGGAGAGACTTGGCTAAGTTTTAGGTAGTCTGGCCTGACCCCCGTGCTTAGCGAGCTGTTTATTATCATTGTCCAGAGGGGTGAAGTTATGTGACTGAGATTTATATATATTAAGGGGGTCTGTGAAGTGGGAGGAGGGTTTTGAATTTGCAATAAGTTTGGAGATGTCCATTTCCGAGAGTGGGTTGAATGCTTTCCAGCAATTTTGGGAAGAGGGGCATCCTAGGGTTTAGTTGCCCACCTTTGTCTCAGGAAGGGGGATCCCTACTCACGAGTCTGGAGAGAGAAGTGTGGGATTTTTTGTAAGGGTGGGCTTAGTGGGCGTAGTGGGGCTTCGCGAAGCTATGCGAAGTGGGCAAAACACTACGCCCACCCACGCACTTCACGTAGCCCCATTACGCGCCATCCGCCTCCCTCCCACCCTCCCTAAATGCTTAAATTACCTTAAAAAGGAACTATAAAACCACTTACCTTGTCCGCCGCATCCCCGGGGCTCCCTCTCGTCATTGCGCCGCCGGCACCGCCATCTTAGATGCTAATGCGCATGCGCGGCCGCCAAGCGCATGCACATTTCACGCGAGAAATGCGCATGCGCGGGTGGCCGCGCATGTGCATAAGTATCTAAGACGGCGGCGCCGGCACCGTGATGACGAGAGGGAGCTCCGGGGACGCAGAGGACAAGGTAAGTGGTTTTATAGTTCCTTTTTAAGGTAATTTAAGCATTTAGTGAGGGTGGGAGGGATGCGGGTGGCGGGCAACTTCGCTACGCCCACGAAGTGGGCGTAGTGTTGCCTGCTTCGCCTACTTTGCAAAGGGCGAAGTAGGCAACACTACGCCCACTTCGTGGGCGTAGCGAAGTTGCACCGCCCAGGGTTAATTTTTTGTATCTGTGGGGTGGAGGGAGATTACGGAAGGCACTTGTGTTTGGCGTTCAAGGGAGGACTCAATCATCCTGATTTTCTCATCAAAGCATTTGAAAATTTATCGGAACGTTCTTTGGAGTCCTAAGGGGCTTTAGCGGGTGGTTTAGAAGTCAGGTTTTTTATGATGTTGAAAAGGTTTTTTGGGCGATTTATTGCATTGTCAAGGGCATTGTGGAAAAAGGCTGATTTTTCATTGATGATGTGATTTTTGTATATTCTGTGTCTTCTTTCTGTATTGAGGTCATTGTTGAACCAGGATCTCTAAAGGGTGTCTCTAATACTTTTTAGTTTCAGGGGGGCTACTTGGTGTAGGATGGTTGACATCCTAGAGTTAAAGTGGGTTGTGAGTTCGATCGTCAAGGGGTTGTCTGTTTTTGGGGGAAGGCTAGAGATAAAAACAATTCCAGATCAGCTAGGGGAACCTGGTTAAAGTTTCTGGACCACTGAAGGGTTTTCTTAGTATGGTTGGGGTATGGCTCTTCCAGATTTAAGTGGAACACGATGATGCAGTGATCCGGCCAGTCGACTGGAAGGATGTTGTGGATGGTTATTGCCTTTTCCTCTGCTATAATGACGTCAAGGGTTGAGCCTCTGTTGTGGGTTTGTTCTTTGCAGTGTTGGAAAAGGTTGTGCCCAAGTAAGAGTTCTTTTAAGGATTGGATTTCGGTGTTTTCCTCATCATTCCAGTGGAGGTTGAAATCGCCTAGGATTAAGTTGTTGGCATCTGAGAGTGAGCAGCGTGCTACCAGGTCTGATAAGTGTTTGTGGAAGGTGCGGGTGTTGCCCAGGGGGTGGTAGAGGTGGTGGCAGTTTGATATTTTATTATTTTTCATCTGTATAGAAGTGTTTAGATATTCAAAAGTGCTGTAAGTGGAGGAGACAGCTTCCACCATCGTGATGGTATTCTTGTGGATAATGAATAAGCCACCGCCTTGTTGGTCCATTCTTTCTTTTTTGATGATTAAGAACCCAGGAGGAACTAGTAGGTCGAGAATCGGGTAGGATGATTCATTAAGCTAAGTCATTGTGATGAATGCGATGTTGATGTCACAGGATGGTTTCCGCCAGTTCAGTAGCATGTTTGGAGGCAGATCTATAGTGTATAAGAAGGCAGTTGGCATTACTAGAGTTGCTGTTCTGTTTCTGAGAGGAGGGTACCCTGGGGATATCTGAGAGGTGAGCTGGCAGTATGGCCATTTTCCTGGGTGTCATAGGGTTTCTCCTGATACCAGTGATCACCTGGATCTTGGAGGTGGATTCTTTTTTTCTGGTTGGCGTCAAGTGATATGTTTTTGTCAGCTCTATCGTTTCGTTGTGAGACATCTTAGGATTAGATTGAATCAGTCTGTGAGCACAGTTGTGTAAGGGAGTAGAGATCCAGCTATTTGGCTGAAATTCTGAAGGTTGAAGTGGAGGTCTGGTGTTGCCAGAGGGGGAGAGGAGTGAGCAGTGGGCATGGTCGGGGGAGGTTTTGAGGGTCATTAGGATTTTATTGATACCTAGTATCACTTTATTGAGCTGACTTTCCGTAAGACTTAGTCTTTCCTTTAAGTCTGGTGAGGGAATTTGGTTAGGGGAGGAGGAAATGGAGCTGAGTGGCTGCGATGTGTTGGGTGTGAATTGTTCAAGGTATGTGTGGAGCAGGTCAGTGACTGAATGTGCAGGAGGCGTGCGGGTACTATCTCTGTTAGGCACTTTTACTGAGCGTGCTTTAAGTAGGCATCGCATGGAGTCAGTCTGTGGTTTGGAAGGGGGAGGAGATGCATTGTGCCTGTTCTGAGTGGGTGCTGCTTCTCTAATGATGTGGGTGGATGGAAGGAGGGGTGTTAAGTTTAGGGGCGGGATATTAGGAGAAGAGCTGGGTTGAGTGGGAGGATTGACGTTAGTGTTTGAATCTGGTTTGATAGTTCTAATTGTGCAGTCAGTGTTCTGGGAGTGAGGGTTTCTGATCTGGGTGGGTTGGAAGTTTTTGTCCAGCTTAACATGGGAAGGGTTGTGAACAGAAACCGTGGTTGTGATGAGGGTAGGATTGGAAAGTTGGGGGAGGCTTGTGTGGATATCCTCTTTCTGAATGCCATCTCTGTGGGGGGTTGTGTTGAGGGAGGGGTTGCGTAAGAGGGAGAGAGCCTCGCAAAGTGTGGGGAATATGGATTCAAATGAGTGTAGGTTGGCATCTGTGGATTGAATCAGTACAATTCCGTTTCTGTAGATAGTGAGGGTGGTGTTGCCTTTGAACATGAGGGAGTGAGATATCGTCAGTATATGACAGTGAGGGATGTTGGAGGTTTTGCTGATGCGTAGGTAGTTTGTGAGGGTGGTATTCCATTTCATGGCTCGGAAGGTGTAGAAGATGAGATTAGATTTCTCCTGACCTTTGGAGGGGTTGTGATAAAGATCACTTGTGAGTGTTTTGTGATGTTGTTTAATCATATTGTGTTTGAGGTTTTTTGAAGCGGTAAGTGAAAGGTTCGGGGGGTAAGAGATGTAGAAGGAGTTTGGTCCAAGTGGTTTCAAGTGGTGTGACATGGGAAATTGGGGAACTATGGAGGCAGGCATGGGTATTGGGATTAGGGGGATAAATAGAAGTGGGATGGATGCTGTATCATTCCTATTGTCCCCCAAAAACGAGGGCCTGTGATGGTTAGGAGTTTAGGGAAATGACAGTAATCAGGGGGCCTTTTGGTTGCTTAGGATTGCAGGACATGTGTCTGAAATGGACGTGCAAAAAGAGTATTGCCTAATACACTCGAGGGATAAATGGTAGTGGGATGGATGCTGTTTCGTTCCTATTGTCCCCCAATAGCGAGGATCCGTGGTGGATTGGAGTGGAGGGAAATGACAGTAATCAGGGGGCCTTTGGTTTCTTAGGATCACAGGACATGTGTCTGAATGGACGTGCGAAAATTGAATTGCTTATTACAATATATATATATATATATATATATATATATATATGTATACGTATACACAAACATATATTAACAAATCAGATCAATCAATCAATCAAAGACATTTGTAGAGCGCACTACTTACCCGGAGGGTCTCAAGGCGCTTGGGGAGGGGGTGCTGCTACTGCTCGAATAGCCAGGTCTTGAGCTTCTTCCTGAAGGAGAGGTGGCCTTGGGTCAGGCGCAGGTCGGTCGGGAGGGAGTTCCAGGTCTTGGCGGCCAGGTAGGAGAAGGACCTTCCTCCTGTTGTCGTTCTTTGGATGCGGGGGACGGCGGCGAGGGCGTGACTGGCTGATCGGAGATGGCGTTTGGGAGCGTAGAAGTTGATGCGGTTGTTGAGGTAGCTCGGGCCTTGATCGTGTAGGGCTTTGTGTGCGTGGGTGAGGAGACGGAAGGTGATTCTTTTGTTGACGGAGAGCCAATGCAGGTCTCTCAGATGTCCGGAGATGTGGCTGTGTCGTGGGATGTCGAGGATGAGTCTGGCTGAGGTGTTCTGGATCTGCTGGAGTCTCTTCTGGAGCTTGGCGGTGGTTCCGGCGTAGAGGGCGTTGCCATAGTCCAGTCGGCTGGTGACGAGGGCCTGGGTGACCGTCTTCCTGGTCTCGGTGGGGATCCACCGGAAGATCTTCCGTAGCATGCGCAGGATGTTGAAGCACGACGAGGAGACGGCGTTGACTTGTCTGGTCATGGAGAGGTAGGAGTCCAGGATGACGCCCAGGTTGCGTGCGTGGTCTGTCGGTTTGGGTGCGGGCCCAGGGCGGGGGGCCACCAGGAGTCGTCCCAGGCGGAGGGCGAGGAGCCCAGGATGAGGACTTCCGTCTTGTCTGAGTTCAGTTTCAGGCGGCTGGTCGTCATCCACTCGGCTACGTCTTTCATCCCTTCGTGAAGGTCGGCTCTGGCGGCGGCGGGGTCGTTGGTCAGGGAGAGGATCAGCTGGGTGTCGTCAGCGTAGGAGATGATGTTGAGGTTGTGCTGGCGTGCGATGGCCGCGAGGGGGCTCATGTAGACGTTGAAGAGGGTGGGGCTCAGCGAGGATCCTTGAGGGACGCCGCAGATGACTTCGGTGGCCTCTGACTTGTACGGTGGTAGTCGGACTCTCTGTGTTCTTCCGTCGAGGAAGGAGATGATCCACTCCCGTGCTCTCTCCGGGATTCCGACGATGCTGAGGCGCTGTACTAGGGTGCGGTGGCAGACAGTGTTGAATGCCGCGGAGAGGTCTAGGAGGATGAGGGCCGCTGTTTCTCCGTTGTCCATCAGGGCTCGGATGTCGTCGGTGGCAGCGATGAGGGCGGTCTCGGTGCTGTGGTTGGCTCGGAAGCCAGACTGTGAGGGGTCGAGGGATCCATTCATCTCGAGGAAGGCGGCCAGCTGCTTGTTGACGGTCTTCTCGATGACTTTGGCTGGAAACGGGAGGAGCGAGATGGGGCAGTAATTCTTGAGTTCGGTGGGGTCCGCTGTAGGTTTCTTGAGTAGGGTGCTGAGTTCGGCATGCTTCCAGCTCTCCGGGAAGGTGGCGGTGTCGAAGGAGGTGTTGATGATGTCCCGCAGGTGGGGTGCGATGACAGCGTCGGCCTTGTTGAAGACGCGGTGTGGGCAGGGGTCGGTTGGAGATCCGGAGTGGATGGAGTTCATCATGCGGACGATGTCTTCAGTGCTGATTGGAGTCCAGGCGCGGAGGGTGGTGGTGGGGGGCGGCGGTTCGGTCGTGGCGTGCGTCGGTTGAGTGCTGAAGCTGTTGTGTATCTCCGCGATCTTGTGTGGAAGTAGGAGGCGAGGGAGTTGCAGAGGTCTTGCGATGGGGTGATGTCGTTGTTACCGGCGTTGGGGTTGGAGAGCTCTTTCATGATGTTGAAGAGTTCCTTGCAGTTGTGTGCGTTGTTGTCCAGCCGGTCCTTGAATGCAGTTTTCTTGGTGGCGCGGATCAGTTGGTGGTGCTTCCGGGTGGCAAGCTTGAGGGTGGTCATGTTGTCCGGTGTTGGTTCCCTTCTCCAGGCTTTCTCGAGGGCTCGGCAGTTCTTCTTGGAGCTCTTGAGTTCGTCAGTGAACCATGGGGCCTTCTTGCTGCCGGGTCTGCTGGGCGGGGTCCTCAGTGGGGCGAGTTCATCTGCGCAGTTGCTGATCCACTTCGTGATGTTCTCGGCAGCCTGGCTGGGGTTCGCTGAGCTGGCGGGAGGGTGCTGGCTCAGGGAAGTGGCAAGCTGGTCGGCTGTGATCTTGTTCCAGCTTCTTCGAGCAACCTGTTGCTGGTGGTGGTGGATCGTCGTTCTTTTGAAGGTGAAGTGGACGCAGCTGTGGTCCGTCCAGTGGAGTCCGGTGGCGTGGCTGAAGGCGATGTCTTTACTGGATGAGAAGACGGCGTTGAGTGTGTGTCCGGCGAGGTGGGTGGGGGTAGACACCAGCTGCTTGAGACCGAGGTTGGCGAGGTTGTCGAGCAGGGTGATGGTGTTGCGGTCGTTGTTGTTCTCCAGGTGGAAGTTGATGTCCCCCAGGAGGATGTAGTCAGCGGAGGGGAGGGCATGCGGGCTGATGAAGTCGGCGATGTCCTCGCTGAATTGTGTGCGTGGTCCCGGGGGTCGGTAGATCAGGGTGCCTCTGAGGGTGGTTTTGGGGTCCGTGTGGATCTGGAAGTGCAGGTGTTCGGCGGTTGTCAGGGTGTCGTCGGTGTTGGTCTTGATGCAGATGGTGTCCCTGTAGATGATGGCAATGCCTCCTACAGTCTGGTTGTCGTGGTCCATTCGGGTGATCTTGTAGCCCTCTGGGATGGCGATGGCGATGTCGGGCGCTGAGGAGTCGTTCATCCAGGTTTCCGTGAGGAAGGCGACGTCAGGAGCTGTGGTGTCGAGGAGGTTCCAGAGTTCGATGGCGTGTCTGTGGACGGAGCGGGTGTTGAGGAGGATGCATTTCAGGTGGTTGCTGCTGGTGTTCGGCTTGGCGGGTGTTGGTGCGGGACAGGTCCGGATGCAGGTGAACTTGCAGGCGTGGCAGCTGAAGGGTCCGTGGGTCCGTCTCGGGGAGGCTTGGTAGCATCCCGGGATGCTACCGAGATTAGGAATACATACAGATATATACACACACACATATATATATTCACTGAAAAGACCATAGGTTTTAGGGGTGTCATAGTTAGTTGGATATTTCACTCGTACAAAACCATTGAAATTCCCCCGTTATAGTTAGTTGTACTAACTATAACTCGCGTGCCCGCAATCCACTGCTGATGATGTCACATATTACATCATTCATGACATGGTCAGTGACATCACTGATGACATCTCAAAAGACATCACTGATGACATCATCCAGTGAATGTGGTTTGGTTCGATATTTAAATAAGTATTACATATATATATAGCAATCTGCCCTGAAGACTGAGTGGATGTATAAGTGTCTGAATGGAGGATGGAGTAGCAATGTGATTGACTGTCTAAGTGACGAATTGAAAGTGTCTCAATAAATATATGGGATAGTGATTAAACTGTGTGAATATCAGTATTAATCTGTCTCTTGTTGTGTAAACTACTACATAAGTTGGTTACTAGCTATGTGAAAGTGTATATTAGTTATGAATTAGTTAAGTGAGTATTTGTATGGGATAGTGAATGAATGTGTGTGTGGTTGGATGGGAGGTGTGTGACTGTCCAAAGATGTGTAAATAGTTGATTTAGTAGGTATATGAGGTTAAGACTGCATGTGGAAACAGTTGTTTGGGTAAGAGAATCTCATTATGGGTGTGGTGATGAGTAAATATATTTCTCAATGATACATGTCCAACAAACTAGAAATAGAAAAGGCAGTGTATGTGACAGTTGTTGTATATAAATAAGTATACATAAGACTCAATGATTGTATGAGAGACATATGGATAACTGTATTCTTGTAATAGTGATTTTATAACACACTAAGTTTGAGTTACTATCTACATAAATAAATAAAGTGGTGTTTGTGTAAGTGTGTAGCTTAGTAAATATAAGTATGATCAATTGTTTGCATAAGTGAGTAGGATGACTGCATAAGTGGATATGATGTGTACTGGTTTGTAATAATGATGTAGGTGTGTAAGTATATTTAATAGTGTTCTATTGATCTTTGTTAGCATGCATGAGTGAATCTATAGGTATGTGTTTAGATGTGTGTGTAGATGTAGGAATCACTAAGTGGGAATTTAGAAACTTGTATTGGTGTGTGAATGGTTTCAAATATGGTACTTCGTATTTTATATTGAGTGTTATACTAGTGTATGATAAGATGTATCAGATTGTCACGTGGATGATGTCATCAGTGATGTTATCAGTGATGTCATTTGAGATGTCATCAGTGATGTCACTGACCATGTCATGAATGATGTAATATGTGACATCATCAGCAGTGGATTGCGGGCGCGCAAGTTATAGTTAGTCCAACTAACTATAACACCCCAAAACCAATGGTTTTTTCAGTGAATTTCTGAGGTTTTTTAAATGCTAATTCCTAAGTATAACATGTCTGAAACCTATGGTTTTTTCAGTGAATTTCAAAGGTTTTTAAAATGCTAATTCCTAACTATAACGTATCTAAAACCTATGGTTTTTCAGTGAATTTCAAAGGTTTTGTAAATGACAATTTTTAAATGTATTTATTCTTCTTTTTATTTTGTTGATACTGATTTGCTACATTTTTTTAAACTATATATTTATAGATATTTTATTTTTTAAATTACATTATATTGTGTGGCCCCTCTGCCATTTACTTTTTTTGGGCCCTTGGGACCCCTTCCTACAGGGCCTAACTCGCAAATCTAATTTTATTCATTTTTCGTTCATAGGAAGGGGATTCCTATGGAAGGAAATACAAGTTACTTGTAAGTATGCTTAGAATTACTTTTCAGAGTTAGTGCTGGGCTAAAAGTTGCAGCACTGGGTTCTTTCCTAATACCAGGTGAGTAAATTGGAATTTGTTGTTCGGATGATTTTAGGTGAATATTTGAAAGGTCCAAAACTCCACACTTAGAAGAATTTCCAAGTGAAACCAGTGAATGTTAGCCTATGGAAGGAAATTCACTTAGCAGGTAAGTAGTGTTATTGTTACCTTTTCTTACTCAGTGGTGGACCCTGGTTCCAGCACTGCTGCATCTCCTCTAAGCAGTTGAAAGAATGCAAATTGCCAAAGACGCGCGGAAGCCCACGTTTCTTTTTAAAAAATATTGCTAGAATGCGCGGATCATCATTTTTCCCCAAAAAAATAAATATCTTTTTGGGCCCTAGGGGTTCTTGTGGGACCCCCTGAGCAGACCTAGAGGGTCAGGGTGTGTCTACACTCCCTCTTTTCATGTTTCAAAAACACATTTCACAGACTTCTTCAGCCTCCCTTCTACCGAGGCATAAAATGGCTGCCAACAGTTTCAAGTTTCGAATGTTGACAACCACTTGACAGCCAATTATAGTTCAGTGCATGATGGGAAGGGTGTGCTTATGGTACAATGACAATGCGCGCAGTATTCGTATTCGATTTTTTTATGGGAAGGGGACGCGTGGCCCCCCTCCCGTGGCCAATTCCAGGCACCGGGGACCCCATCCCCCAGGGCATGGGCAATTATATTTTTGTTTTTTATGGAGGAGGGCTGCATAGCCCCCCCCCTGAGGCCACTTCAAGGCCCCGGGGAGCCCATTCGCCAGGGGCTGCCTTTATTTTTATTTATTTTTGTTAATGGGGAGGGGCCGCGTGGCCCCCATCTCGTGCCACTGGTAGCCCCGGGGAGCCCATCCTCACCGTTAGGGACCACTGGGGTCTCCAATTCCCCCACGGTCCCGCCGGCTCCCCGCTTCCTGCGGTAGCCGGTGTTCTATCGATATCCAAACCCCATCTGTGTGTGTACCCCCTAGGAGTTGCCTTCACTTTGCGCATGCATGTTTGTGATAGTGCATGCGTGTTAATGTTGTGCATGCGCACAATGCATCCCACCATCTGGCCGTGTACCCCTAGCGTATTTAATTTTATTTGCGCATGCTCAATTACAAGATGGCCAATCACAGCTCTCACACCCAGTAGCATCATGCTCAACCAATCATCGTTCTGGAAAGTATTTATAACCTTCCAACTTTTCCTATTCCGCAGTCACAGCCCTGCCGATAGTGTTACCTCCATGCATCGCGTCGCTGAACTCGAACTTTTCCAATTCCGCAGACACAGCCATTGAAAGTGTTCATATCCACTTCTTCGTTGGTGACTACTTTTTTAACGGTAATTAAGTTAATTAATCTGAACGATCTTTAAGTACCGCGTAAATGCAAATTTGTGTTCAAGTTGGCAGTGCTGTTTTTAAGCACGCTTTCCTGCTTTTTCATATTGTTAAAGTGGATTTTGTAACCTTTGTTTCTGTGCAAATCACTTAATCCTGCGGCGTTTTTTTAATTTGCCAAGTGTCACGTGGCCTTTCCCGCAGCGCTGTGCCACGTGCTGTTCAAGTTGATGCGATGTAGTTTTTCTCGTGTAAATAGTGCGTCACGTGCCCCATGCATTGCAAAAGTAATATTTTCGGCAATAGTGTATTTTAGCACGGTTTCCAGCTTTTGTATGTCGAATAACTTGCCTTGGTAGCCGCTGTTTCTGGGCAAGTCACTTAATCCTGCCGCCTTTCATTATTTAAGTAGTGCGCCACGGGCTGCTTCCTCCCCATGCACTGCACATGTAATCGATTGGCCAATGTTGTATTTTAGCACGCTCTCCATGTTTTTAATAATGTTAAACTTGATTTGCTATCCTTTGTTTCCGTGCAAAGCACCTAATCCGGCTGCGTTTCTTTAATTTGCCATGCGCCATGTGGCCGTTCCCGCTGCAGTGTGTCAGGTGCTGTTTAAGTTAATGAGATGTTGTTTTTCTCGTGTAAGTAGTGTCTCACGTGCCCCATGCATTGCAAAAGGAATGTTTTCATCAATGCCGTATTTTAGCACGGTTTCTAGCTTTTGTATGTCGAATACCTTGCCTTGGTAGCCGCTGTTTCTGGGCAAATCACTTATTCCTGCCACCTTTCATTATTTAAGTAGAGCACCAAGTGCTCCTTCCTCCCCATGCATTGCAATGTTGTATTTTATCACGCTCTCCATGTTTTTAATACCGTTAAACTTGATTTGCTATCCTTTGTTTCTGTGCAAATCACTTAATCCTGCTGTGTTTCTTTAATTTGCCAAGCGCATGTGGCCGTTCCCGCAGCAGTGTGCCAAGTGCTGTTTAAGTTAATATGATGTAGTTTTTCTCGAGTAAGTAGTGTCTCACAGGCCCTGTGCATTGCAAAAGTAATGTTTTTGGCAATGCCGTATTTTAGCACGGTTTCTAGATTTTGTATGTCGAATAACTTGCCTTGGTAGCCGCTGTTTCTGGGCAAATCCCTTAATCCTGCCACCTTTCATTATTTAAGTAGTGCACCAAGTGCTCCTTCCTCCCCATACATTGCAATGTTGTATTTTATCACACTTTCCATGTTTTTTAATAACGTTAAACTTTATTTGCTATCCTTTGTTTCTGTGCAAATCACTCAGGCCCAGATGTAGGTAAATCTGATTTACCGACTCTAGAATACCGAATTTTACCGATTCGGTATTCTAGATTCGGTAAATCAGATGTCGGTACAAATTATGGTAATTTTTACTGAATCTGTATGATTCGGTAATTACCGAATCGGTAATTACCGATTTAGTAATTGCCATTGATTCCTATGGGCCTTCAGGCCCATAGGAATCAATGTCAATTACCGAATCGGTAAATACCGACTCGGTAAAATTACCGATTTTGCAAGGGTGACAGTGTCACTTTGACAACCTGTTGCACCCCTGATTTTGGCTTGTGTGCCATGTGGCACACATACATGCCCTTAGGGCATGTATGTGTGCCACATGGCACAGGTGTACATGCACAGATGTGCATGTACACAGGTATTCGTTATTTACCATGCAATAGAATTACATGGTAAATAACGAATCGGTAATGGCCTGTGGCACTGTTTTCAGTGCCACCTACATTTGGATTTACCGATTCGATATATTTACCAATTCGGTATTTTACAGAGTCTGTAAATTTACCGAATCGATAAATTCACAGATTCTGTATATTTGAAGGCCCCTACATCTCCATTTGCAAATACCGGTGGGTAACGGCCAAAATCGGCCGTTACCGACCGGTATTTGCTGACCTACATCTGGCCCTCAATCCTGCCGCATTTCTTTAATTTGCCAAGCGCCACGTGGCCGTTCCCGCAGCTGTGTGCCACGTGCTGTTCAAGTTAATGCGATGCAGTGTTTCTTGTGTAAGTAGTTCGTCACATGCCCAATGCATTGCAAAAGTAATGTTTTTGGCAATAGCTTATTTTGGCACGGTTTCAATCTTTTGTATGTCGAATAACTTGCTTTGGTAGCCGCTGTTTCTGGGAAAATCAGTTAATCTTCACGCCTTTCATTATTTAAGTAGTGCGCCATGTCCTGCTTTCTCCCCATGCACTGCACATTTAATCGATTGGCCAATGTTGTATTTTAGCACGCTCTCCATGTTTTTTAATAACGTTAAACTTGATTTGCTATCCTTTGTTCTGTGCAAATCACTTAATCCTGCTGCGTTTCTTTAATTTGCCAAGCGCCACGTGGCATTTCCTGCAGCAGTGTGCTACGTGCTGTTCAAGTTAATGCAATGTAGTTTTTCTCATGTAGTAGTGCGTCACGTGCCCCATGCATTGCTAAAATGAATGTTTTCGGCAATAGTGTAATTTAGTACGGTTTCCAGCTTTTGTATGTCGAATATCTTGCCTTGGTAGGCGCTGTTTCTCGACAAATCACTTAATCCTGCCGCCTTTCATTATTTAAATAGTGCACCACATGCTGCTTCCTCCCCATGCACTGCACATGTAATCGATTGGCCAATGTTGTATTTTAGCATGCTCTCCATGGTTTTTAATAACGTTAAACTTGATTTGCTATCCTTTGTTCTGTGCAAATCACTTAATCCTGAGCGTTTCTTTAATTTGCCAAGCGTCACGTGGCCGTTCCCGCAGCAGTGTGCTACAGGCTGTTCAAGTTAATACGATGTAGTTCTTCTCGTGTAAGTAGTGTGTCACATGCCTCATTCATTGCAAAAGTCATGTTTTCTGCAATAGTGTATTTTAGCCCAGTTTCCAGCTCTTGTATGTCGAATAACTTCCCTGGGTAGCCGTTGTTTCTGGCCAAATCAGTTTATTCTGCCGCCTTTTATTATTTAAGTAGTGCACCACGTGTTGCTTCCTCCCCATGCACTGCACATGTAATCATTTGGCCAATGTTGTATTTTAGCACGCTCTCCATGGTTTGTAATAACGTCAAACTTGATTTGCTATCCTTTGTTCTGTGCAAATCACTTAATCCTGCTGTGTTTCTTTCATTTGCAAAGCACCACGTGGCCGTTCCCGCAGCTGTGTGCCACGTGCTGTTCAAGTTAATGCGCTGTAGTTTTTCTCGTGTAAGTAGTGTGTCACGTGCCCCTTGCATTGCAAAAGTAATGTTTTCGACAATAGTGTATTTTAGCACGGGGTCCTGCTTTTGTACGTCGAATAACTTGCCTTGGTAGCCTCTTTTTCTGGGCAACTCACTTAATCCTGCCGCCTTTCATTATTTAAGTAGTGCGCCACGTGCTGCTTCCTCTCCATGCACTGTACATGTAATCGATTGGCCAATGTTGTATTTTAGCATGCTCTCCTTGTTTTTTAATAACGTTAAACTTGATTTGCTATTCTTTGTTTCTGTGCAAATCACTTAATCCTGCTGTGGTTCTTTCATTTGCCAAGCACCATGTGGCCGTTCCCGCAGCAGTGTGCCACGTGCTGTTCAAGTTAATGGGATGTCGTTTTTCTTGTGTAAGTAGTGCATCACATCTCAATGCATTGCAAAAGTAATGTTTTCTGCAATAGTGTATTTTAGCACGGTTTCAAGCTTTTGTGTGTCAAATAACTTGCTTTGGTAGCCACTGTTTCTGGGCATATCAGTTAATCCTGACGCCTTTCATTATTTAAGTAGTGCACCATGTGCTGCTTCCTCCCCATGCACTGCACATGTAATCGATTGGCCAATGTTGTATTTTAGCACTCTCTCTATGTTTTTTAATAACATTAAACTTGATTTGCTATCCTTTGTTCTGTTCAAATCACTTAATCCTGCTGCATTTCTTTCATTTGCCAAGCGCCACGTGGCCCTTCCCGCAGCAGTGTGCTACGTGCTGTTCAAGTTAATGCGATGTAGTTTTTCTCTTGTAAGTAGTGCGTCACGTGCCCCATGCATTGCCAAAGTAATGTTTCGGCAATAGTGTATTTGAGTACAGTTTCCAGCTTTTGTATGTCGAATAACTTGCCTTGGTAGCCGCTGTTTCTGGGCAAATCACTTAATCCTGCCGCCTTTCATTATTTAAATAATGCATCACGTGCTGCTTCCTTCCCATGCACTGCACATGTAATCGATTGGCCAATGTTTTATTTTAGCATGCTCTCCATGGTTTTTAATAATGTTAAACTTGAATTGGTATCCTTTGTTCTGTGCAAATCACTTAATCCTGCTGTGTTTCTTTAATTTGCCAAGCGCTACGTGGCCGTTCCCACAGCAATGTGCAACAGGCTGTTCAAGTTTATACAATGTTGTTTTTCTCGTGTAAGTAGTGTGTCACATGACCCATGCATTGCAAAAGTCATGTTTTCTGCAATAGTGTATTTTAGCACAGTTTCCACCTCTTGTATGTCGAATAACTTGCCTGGGTAGCCGTTGTT
This sequence comes from Lissotriton vulgaris, assembly GCF_964263255.1. NCBI lineage: Eukaryota > Metazoa > Chordata > Amphibia > Caudata > Salamandridae > Lissotriton > Lissotriton vulgaris. The sequence goes on from NC_141685.1 coordinate 1,480,753,684, forward strand.
TCTGGGCAAATCAGTTTATCCTGCCGCCTTTCATTATTTAAGTAGTGCACCACATGCTTCTTCCTCCCCATGCACTGCACATGTAATCGTTTGGCCAATGTTGTATTTTCGCACGCTTTCCATGGTTTTTAATAACGTTAAACTTGATTTGCTATCCTTTGTTCTGTGCAAATCTCTTAATCCTGCTGCGTTTCTTTGATTTGCCAAGCGCCACGTGGCCGTTCCCGCAGCAGTGTGCCACGTGCTGTTCAAGTTAATGCGATGTAGTTTTTCTCGTGTAAGTAGTGCTTCACGTGCCCCATGCATTGCAAAAGTAAATTTTTCCGCAATAGTGTATTTTAGCACGGTTTCCAGCTTTTGTATGTCGAATAACTTGCCTTGGTAGCCGCTGTTTCTGGGCAAGTCACTTAATCCTGCCGCCTTTCATTATTTAAGTAGTGCGCCACGTGCTTCTTCCTCCCCATGCACTGCACATGTAATCGATTGGCCAATGTTGTATTTTAGCACACTCTCCTTGTTTTTTAATAACGTTAAACTTGATTTGCTATCCTTTGTTCTGGTCAAATCACTCAAACCTGCTGCATTTCTTTATTTTGCCAAGCGCCACATGGCCATTTGCTACCTTCATCTTAAATATGGAACGCTATTGAGTATTTGAAGGGTCTATATCCTGTGCTGCATTTGGGAAGAAAGGTAGCTTGAAAGGTATTTCATATTTTGAAGTTCGAAAGGTGGTGTTGACTGTCTAAAAAATTCTTCATTGACGGTACTATAATTTTTTAATTCATGTTTTTTCATTGTAACGTTTTAAGGCTGGTTAAGAAAAGGCATGGTCTCATTTCATGTAATTCATTTTGACATGCATAGTTACTGTAACATGTTTCTTTTCTGTTTTTTCAATAGATGGTAGCTTGTTCTACACTGGTAAAGAAAAGAGCACTAAAGTTGTCATTGGTGCTGAAGCAGCCCAAAAAGTTTTTTTTTAATTCAATTTTTCTCTTATTAGTGGGTATTCTGGTATCAACAAAATGAAAAAAAACATGTCCTCCTGATTTTATTGGCCAAATATGTCAATTGAAATTGAACAAAGTGTGAGTTATAATTTTTCCTGCTTCTATAAATATTTTTTTTAATGTAAATCTCCATTGTGATAGTCTTATAGACGTTTGTTCCTGAAACCCATATATTTCTCATTTAAATGCTCGTTACACGTTTTCCGCCTGCACTTGAGATACAAAGTGAAAATGTTGTTTTGACTTTTTTTTATTTGAAGACATGTCTCTCAATTTTCCTTGATGTTTATTTCTCAATTTCTAGATCATATTTTTTTTTTAGGTTAATTCAGTTATATAAGCTTTTACAAATAGAATGTTCTGTAAGTGCAGCCTATCACCCACAGAGAAATGGTTTAGATGCGCATACTAATATGTAAGCATGGGCTGAAAATTCGTTCCGCTAGGGGAATTTGCGGATTTTCCGTGATTTCGCGATCCGCGAATCTCGCGAAATCGCTGTAAAATCCGCGAATCAGCGGGGACAAGTTTTCAGTCAAGTACTTACAGGGTTACAGCAGCAGGTGCAATAGTTGAAGCTAATTTTTTGTAACCTTTTACAAAAGGGTTACAATAGAAATTAACTTCAATTTGGGCACCTGCTGCTGTAAGGCTGAAAGTGCTTCCTGGCGCCTCGTTGCCTACTTGCAACTATTCTCTGGCCCTGCTCTGACCCTTGAAGCAGGGTCAGAGAATAGTTACAAGTAGGCAATGAGGTGCCTGTCACGAAAATTAAACCTCAACAGGAAGCACTGACAGATATAAAAACAAGCATTAGCAATGCAATAGGTCTCGCATTAGGAAAGTTTGAGCTATTGGTCTTGTAAATGACAATTTTTTTTATTTATGTGTTGGTTTTGAAAATAGCTAAATTATTAGCTTTGTCATTTACAATGCAAATAGTTATAACTTTTGCAAATATGACACCTATAGCATTTGTAATGCAACATGTTTTGTATTTACAAGACTTAGATGTATTGATATTACAAATTACAATGGCTTTTAATTTTTTTAAATAATTAATACTTAAATAAAAGTGATTTTAATTTATAATGGCAATAGCTCAAACTTTTGTAAATAACTTTTGTGAAGATTATGTTCAGTGTATTTTATTGTGACGAAAATCCAAGAACAGAAGTGAAATATTAACATCTTTTTGTGACATTTGTAATAAAGCTTGAAACATTGAGAGAACATATTTGAACCAGTTGTTGGTGAATGGTTGCGCAGATTGATGCTGGGGTGGTGCCGAGTGGTGCTGTGGTGGTGCTGAGTGGTGCTGTGGTGATGCTGAGTGGTGCTGTGGTGATGCTGAGTGATGCTGGGGTGGTGCTGAGTGGTGCTGTGGTGGTGCTGAGTGATGCTGTGGTGGTGCTGAGTGATGCTGTGGTGGTGCTGAGTGATGCTCTGGTGGTGCTGATTGGTGCTGTGGTGGTGCTGAGTGATGCTGTAGTGGTGCTGAGTGATGCTGTGGTGGTGCTGAGTGATAATGTGGTGGTGCTGAGTGATGCTGTGGTGGCGCTGAGTGATGCTGTGGTGGCGCTGAGTGGTGCTGTGGTGGTGCTGAGTGATGCTGTGGTGGTGCTGAGTGATGCTGTGGTGGTGCTGAGTGGTGCTGTGGTGGTGCTGAGTGATGCTGTGGTGGTGCTGAGTGATGCTGTGGTGGCACTGAGTGGTGCTGTGGTGGTGCTGAGTGGTGCTGTGGTGGTGTTGAGTGATAATGTGTTGTGCTGAGTGATGCTGGGGTAGAGCTGAGTGATGATGTGGTGATGTAGTGGGCAGAAAGGCACAAAAAGCAGTCTAACAAAGGGCAGAAGGGCAGAAAAACAAGGGAAAACGAGTCTAACAGAGGGCACAAGGGCACAAAAAACCAGTCTAACAGAGGACAGAAGGGCAGAAAAACAAGGGAAACATGAGTCTAACAGAGGGCAGAAGGGCACAAAAACGAGTCTAACAGGGGGCAGAAAGGCACAAAAACGAGTCTAACGGAGGGCAGAAGGGCACAAAAAATGAGTCTAACAGAGGGCAGAAGGGCACAAAAACAAGGGAATAACAGAGGGCAGAAGGGCACAAAAAACGAGTCTAAGAGAGGGCAGAAGGGCAGAAAAACAAGGGAAAAATGAGTCTAACAGAGGGCAGAAGGGCACAAAAAACGAGTCTAACAGGTGGCAGAATGAATCCCGCTCTGCGTGTTTGTCCTCGAAGATGCCACCTTTTTGTGCAATACCTCTACTCAACTGGAGTACTTTCTACTGTCTAATCAGTAAGTGCTCCCTCGTTGGCTAAATGTATAGGGGCAGATTTACAATAACTGGCGCATCCCCAGGGATGTGCCAGTTATTGTGCGCCGCAGCTCCGCCACCCATGGTGCGCCGCATTTACAATGTTATATTTACAACAAGGGGTGGTGAGGGACAGAGTCTCTGAATTAAGCAGAAAGCTCTCACCCAGTCAAGAGATCAGGGCTAGATCCAACACCGTTTTTTAGCTCACTGCACCATCCCAGTTTCAGAACCTGGCTGTATGCAAATTAGTCTGTTCCTGTCCCAGTGCATGATGGGAACAGGGCAAACCAAACCACAAAAGCCAATTCTTACACTGGGAAGGAAACAAGCTCCCGGGGACCGGTTTCTGGCATTACAGCCGTCTTCGGCCCGGTTTGCTTGAATCCTGATGGTGCAATGAGCAAGGGTCTCACATCTGAGAATACCCTTCCACGCTTAGGGTGGACAAAAATATTTACAACAAGGGGTGGTGAGGGACAGAGTCTCTGAATTAAGCAGAAAGCTCTCACCCAGTCAAGAGATCAGGGCTAGATCCAACACCGTTTTTTAGCTCACTGCACCATCCCAGTTTCAGAACCTGGCTGTATGCAAATTAGTCTGTTCCTGTCCCAGTGCATGATGGGAACAGGGCAAACCAAACCACAAAAGCCAATTCTTACACTGGGAAGGAAACAAGCTCCCGGGGACCGGTTTCTGGCATTACAGCCGTCTTCGGCCCGGTTTGCTTGAATCCTGATGGTGCAATGAGCAAGGGTCTCACATCTGAGAATACCCTTCCACGCTTAGGGTGGACAAAAATATTTACAACAAGGGGTGGTGAGGGACAGAGTCTCTGAATTAAGCAGAAAGCTCTCACCCAGTCAAGAGATCAGGGCTAGATCCAACACCGTTTTTTAGCTCACTGCACCATCCCAGTTTCAGAACCTGGCTGTATGCAAATTAGTCTGTTCCTGTCCCAGTGCATGATGGGAACAGGGCAAACCAAACCACAAAAGCCAATTCTTACACTGGGAAGGAAACAAGCTCCCGGGGACCGGTTTCTGGCATTACAGCCGTCTTCGGCCCGGTTTGCTTGAATCCTGATGGTGCAATGAGCAAGGGTCTCACATCTGAGAATACCCTTCCACGCTTAGGGTGGACAAAAATATTTACAACAAGGGTTGGTGAGGGACAGAGTCTCTGAATTAAGCAGAAAGCTCTCACCCAGTCAAGAGATCAGGGCTAGATCCAACACCGTTTTTTAGCTCACTGCACCATCCCAGTTTCAGAACCTGGCTGTATGCAAATTAGTCTGTTCCTGTCCCAGTGCATGATGGGAACAGGGCAAACCAAACCACAAAAGCCAATTCTTACACTGGGAAGGAAACAAGCTCTCGGGGACCGGTTTCTGGCATTACAGCCGTCTTCGGCCCGGTTTGCTTGAATCCTGATGGTGCAATGAGCAAGGGTCTCACATCTGAGAATACCCTTCCACGCTTAGGGTGGACAAAAATATTTACAACAAGGGGTGGTGAGGGACAGAGTCTCTGAATTAAGCAGAAAGCTCTCACCCAGTCAAGAGATCAGGGCTAGATCCAACACCGTTTTTTAGCTCACTGCACCATCCCAGTTTCAGAACCTGGCTGTATGCAAATTAGTCTGTTCCTGTCCCAGTGCATGATGGGAACAGGGCAAACCAAACCACAAAAGCCAATTCTTACACTGGGAAGGAAACAAGCTCCCGGGGACCGGTTTCTGGCATTACAGCCGTCTTCGGCCCGGTTTGCTTGAATCCTGATGGTGCAATGAGCAAGGGTCTCACATCTGAGAATACCCTTCCACGCTTAGGGTGGACAAAAATATTTACAACAAGGGGTGGTGAGGGACAGAGTCTCTGAATTAAGCAGAAAGCTCTCACCCAGTCAAGAGATCAGGGCTAGATCCAACACCGTTTTTTAGCTCACTGCACCATCCCAGTTTCAGAACCTGGCTGTATGCAAATTAGTCTGTTCCTGTCCCAGTGCATGATGGGAACAGGGCAAACCAAACCACAAAAGCCAATTCTTACACTGGGAAGGAAACAAGCTCCCGGGGACCGGTTTCTGGCATTACAGCCGTCTTCGGCCCGGTTTGCTTGAATCCTGATGGTGCAATGAGCAAGGGTCTCACATCTGAGAATACCCTTCCCCGCTTAGGGTGGACAAAAATATTTACAACAAGGGGTAGTGAGGGACAGAGTCTCTGAATTAAGCAGAAAGCTCTCACCCAGTCAAGAGATCAGGGCTAGATCCAACACCGTTTTTTAGCTCACTGCACCATCCCAGTTTCAGAACCTGGCTGTATGCAAATTAGTCTGTTCCTGTCCCAGTGCATGATGGGAACAGGGCAAACCAAACCACAAAAGCCAATTCTTACACTGGGAAGGAAACAAGCTCCCGGGGACCGGTTTCTGGCATTACAGCCGTCTTCGGCCCGGTTTGCTTGAATCCTGATGGTGCAATGAGCAAGGGTCTCACATCTGAGAATACCCTTCCACGCTTAGGGTGGACAAAAATATTTACAACAAGGGGTGGTGAGGGACAGAGTCTCTGAATTAGGCAGAAAGCTCTCACCCAGTCAAGAGATCAGGGCTAGATCCAACACCGTTTTTTAGCTCACTGCACCATCCCAGTTTCAGAACCTGGCTGTATGCAAATTAGTCTGTTCCTGTCCCAGTGCATGATGGGAACAGGGCAAACCAAACCACAAAAGCCAATTCTTACACTGGGAAGGAAACAAGCTCCCGGGGACCGGTTTCTGGCATTACAGCCGTCTTCGGCCCGGTTTGCTTGAATCCTGATGGTGCAATGAGCAAGGGTCTCACATCTGAGAATACCCTTCCACGCTTAGGGTGGACAAAAATATTTACAACAAGGGGTGGTGAGGGACAGAGTCTCTGAATTAAGCAGAAAGCTCTCACCCAGTCAAGAGATCAGGGCTAGATCCAACACCGTTTTTTAGCTCACTGCACCATCCCAGTTTCAGAACCTGGCTGTATGCAAATTAGTCTGTTCCTGTCCCAGTGCATGATGGGAACAGGGCAAACCAAACCACAAAAGCCAATTCTTACACTGGGAAGGAAACAAGCTCCCGGGGACCGGTTTCTGGCATTACAGCCGTCTTCGGCCCGGTTTGCTTGAATCCTGATGGTGCAATGAGCAAGGGTCTCACATCTGAGAATACCCTTCCACGCTTAGGGTGGACAAAAATATTTACAACAAGGGGTGGTGAGGGACAGAGTCTCTGAATTAAGCAGAAAGCTCTCACCCAGTCAAGAGATCAGGGCTAGATCCAACACCGTTTTTTAGCTCACTGCACCATCCCAGTTTCAGAACCTGGCTGTATGCAAATTAGTCTGTTCCTGTCCCAGTGCATGATGGGAACAGGGCAAACCAAACCACAAAAGCCAATTCTTACACTGGGAAGGAAACAAGCTCCCGGGGACCGGTTTCTGGCATTACAGCCGTCTTCAGCCCGGTTTGCTTGAATCCTGATGGTGCAATGAGCAAGGGTCTCACATCTGAGAATACCCTTCCACGCTTAGGGTGGACAAAAATATTTACAACAAGGGGTGGTGAGGGACAGAGTCTCTGAATTAAGCAGAAAGCTCTCACCCAGTCAAGAGATCAGGGCTAGATCCAACACCGTTTTTTAGCTCACTGCACCATCCCAGTTTCAGAACCTGGCTGTATGCAAATTAGTCTGTTCCTGTCCCAGTGCATGATGGGAACAGGGCAAACCAAACCACAAAAGCCAATTCTTACACTGGGAAGGAAACAAGCTCCCGGGGACCGGTTTCTGGCATTACAGCCGTCTTCGGCCCGGTTTGCTTGAATCCTGATGGTGCAATGAGCAAGGGTCTCACATCTGAGAATACCCTTCCACGCTTAGGGTGGACAAAAATATTTACAACAAGGGGTGGTGAGGGACAGAGTCTCTGAATTAAGCAGAAAGCTCTCACCCAGTCAAGAGATCAGGGCTAGATCCAACACCGTTTTTTAGCTCACTGCACCATCCCAGTTTCAGAACCTGGCTGTATGCAAATTAGTCTGTTCCTGTCCCAGTGCATGATGGGAACAGGGCAAACCAAACCACAAAAGCCAATTCTTACACTGGGAAGGAAACAAGCTCCCGGGGACCGGTTTCTGGCATTACAGCCGTCTTCGGCCCGGTTTGCTTGAATCCTGATGGTGCAATGAGCAAGGGTCTCACATCTGAGAATACCCTTCCACGCTTAGGGTGGACAAAAATATTTACAACAAGGGGTGGTGAGGGACAGAGTCTCTGAATTAAGCAGAAAGCTCTCACCCAGTCAAGAGATCAGGGCTAGATCCAACACCGTTTTTTAGCTCACTGCACCATCCCAGTTTCAGAACCTGGCTGTATGCAAATTAGTCTGTTCCTGTCCCAGTGCATGATGGGAACAGGGCAAACCAAACCACAAAAGCCAATTCTTACACTGGGAAGGAAACAAGCTCCCGGGGACCGGTTTCTGGCATTACAGCCGTCTTCGGCCCGGTTTGCTTGAATCCTGATGGTGCAATGAGCAAGGGTCTCACATCTGAGAATACCCTTCCACGCTTAGGGTGGACAAAAATATTTACAACAAGGGGTGGTGAGGGACAGAGTCTCTGAATTAAGCAGAAAGCTCTCACCCAGTCAAGAGATCAGGGCTAGATCCAACACCGTTTTTTAGCTCACTGCACCATCCCAGTTTCAGAACCTGGCTGTATGCAAATTAGTCTGTTCCTGTCCCAGTGCATGATGGGAACAGGGCAAACCAAACCACAAAAGCCAATTCTTACACTGGGAAGGAAACAAGCTCCCGGGGACCGGTTTCTGGCATTACAGCCGTCTTCGGCCCGGTTTGCTTGAATCCTGATGGTGCAATGAGCAAGGGTCTCACATCTGAGAATACCCTTCCACGCTTAGGGTGGACAAAAATATTTACAACAAGGGGTGGTGAGGGACAGAGTCTCTGAATTAAGCAGAAAGCTCTCACCCAGTCAAGAGATCAGGGCTAGATCCAACACCGTTTTTTAGCTCACTGCACCATCCCAGTTTCAGAACCTGGCTGTATGCAAATTAGTCTGTTCCTGTCCCAGTGCATGATGGGAACAGGGCAAACCAAACCACAAAAGCCAATTCTTACACTGGGAAGGAAACAAGCTCCCGGGGACCGGTTTCTGGCATTACAGCCGTCTTCGGCCCGGTTTGCTTGAATCCTGATGGTGCAATGAGCAAGGGTCTCACATCTGAGAATACCCTTCCACGCTTAGGGTGGACAAAAATATTTACAACAAGGGGTGGTGAGAGACAGAGTCTCTGAATTAAGCAGAAAGCTCTCACCCAGTCAAGAGATCAGGGCTAGATCCAACACCGTTTTTTAGCTCACTGCACCATCCCAGTTTCAGAACCTGGCTGTATGCAAATTAGTCTGTTCCTGTCCCAATCCATCAGGATTCAAGCAAGCCGGGCCGAAGAAGGCTGAAATGCCAGAAACCGGTCCCCGGTAGCTTGTCTCCTTTCTGGTGAAGAATTGGCTTGGTAGTTTAGTCTGCCCTGTTCCCATGATGCACTGGGCCAGGGACAGACTGATTTGCATATAGCCAGGTTCTGAGCTGGGATGGGGCAGTGAGATAAATAACGGTGATGGATCAAGCCCTGATCTTTGGACTGGGTAAGAGTGGTCTGTTTAACTCAGACACTCTGTTCATCACCACCCCCTTTTTGTAAATCGTTTTTGGCCACTATAGGTGTGGCAGGGTATACTCAGACATGAGTCCCTTTCTCACTGCTCCATCAGGATTCAAGCAAGCTGGGCCGAAGAAGGCTGAAATGCCAAAAACCGGTCCCCGGTAGCTTGTCTCCTTTCTGGTGAAGAATTGGCTTGGTAGTTTAGTCTGCCCTGTTCCCATGATGCACTGGGCCAGGGACAGACTGATTTGCATATAGCCAGGTTCTGAGCTGGGATGGGGCAGTGAGATAAATAACGGTGATGGATCAAGCCCTGATCTTTGGACTGGGTAAGAGTGGTCTGTTTAACTCAGACACTCTGTTCATCACCACCCCCTTTTTGTAAATCGTTTTTGGCCACTATAGGTGTGGCAGGGTATACTCAGACATGAGTCCCTTTCTCACTGCTCCATCAGGATTCAAGCAAGCCGGGCCGAAGAAGGCTGAAATGCCAGAAACCGGTCCCCGGTAGCTTGTCTCCTTGCTGGTGAAGAATTGGCTTGGTAGTTTAGTCTGCCCTGTTCCCATGATGCACTGGGCCAGGGACAGACTGATTTGCATATAGCCAGGTTCTGAGCTGGGATGGGGCAGTGAGATAAATAACGGTGATGGATCAAGCCCTGATCTTTGGACTGGGTAAGAGTGGTCTGTTTAACTCAGACACTCTGTTCATCACCACCCCCTTTTTGTAAATCGTTTTTGGCCACTATAGGTGTGGCAGGGTATACTCAGACATGAGTCCCTTTCTCACTGCTCCATCAGGATTCAAGCAAGCCGGGCCGAAGAAGGCTGAAATGCCAGAAACCGGTCCCCGGTAGCTTGTCTCCTTTCTGGTGAAGAATTGGCTTGGTAGTTTAGTCTGCCCTGTTCCCATGATGCACTGGGCCAGGGACAGACTGATTTGCATATAGCCAGGTTCTGAGCTGGGATGGGGCAGTGAGATAAATAACGGTGATGGATCAAGCCCTGATCTTTGGACTGGGTAAGAGTGGTCTGTTTAACTCAGACACTCTGTTCATCACCACCCCCTTTTTGTAAATCGTTTTTGGCCATTATAGGTGTGGCAGGGTATACTCAGACATGAGTCCCTTTCTCACTGCTCCATCAGGATTCAAGCAAGCCGGGCCGAAGAAGGCTGAAATGCCAGAAACCGGTCCCCGGTAGCTTGTCTCCTTTCTGGTGAAGAATTGGCTTGGTAGTTTAGTCTGCCCTGTTCCCATGATGCACTGGGCCAGGGACAGACTGATTTGCATATAGCCAGGTTCTGAGCTGGGATGGGGCAGTGAGATAAATAACGGTGATGGATCAAGCCCTGATCTTTGGACTGGGTAAGAGTGGTCTGTTTAACTCAGACACTCTGTTCATCACCACCCCCTTTTTGTAAATCGTTTTTGGCCACTATAGGTGTGGCAGGGTATACTCAGACATGAGTCCCTTTCTCACTGCTCCATCAGGATTCAAGCAAGCTGGGCCGAAGAAGGCTGAAATGCCAGAAACCGGTCCCCGGTAGCTTGTCTCCTTTCTGGTGAAGAATTGGCTTGGTAGTTTAGTCTGCCCTGTTCCCATGATGCACTGGGCCAGGGACAGACTGATTTGCATATAGCCAGGTTCTGAGCTGGGATGGGGCAGTGAGATAAATAACGGTGATGGATCAAGCCCTGATCTTTGGACTGGGTAAGAGTGGTCTGTTTAACTCAGACACTCTGTTCATCACCATCCCCTTTTTGTAAATCGTTTTTGGCCACTATAGGTGTGGCAGGGTATACTCAGACATGAGTCCCTTTCTCACTGCTCCATCAGGATTCAAGCAAGCCGGGCCGAAGAAGGCTGAAATGCCAGAAACCGGTCCCCGGTAGCTTGTCTCCTTTCTGGTGAAGAATTGGCTTGGTAGTTTAGTCTGCCCTGTTCCCATGATGCACTGGGCCAGGGACAGACTGATTTGCATATAGCCAGGTTCTGAGCTGGGATGGGGCAGTGAGATAAATAACGGTGATGGATCAAGCCCTGATCTTTGGACTGGGTAAGAGTGGTCTGTTTAACTCAGACACTCTGTTCATCACCACCCCCTTTTTGTAAATCGTTTTTGGCCACTATAGGTGTGGCAGGGTATACTCAGACATGAGTCCCTTTCTCACTGCTCCATCAGGATTCAAGCAAGCCGGGCCGAAGAAGGCTGAAATGCCAGAAACCGGTCCCCGGTAGCTTGTCTCCTTTCTGGTGAAGAATTGGCTTGGTAGTTTAGTCTGCCCTGTTCCCATGATGCACTGGGCCAGGGACAGACTGATTTGCATATAGCCAGGTTCTGAGCTGGGATGGGGCAGTGAGATAAATAACGGTGATGGATCAAGCCCTGATCTTTGGACTGGGTAAGAGTGGTCTGTTTAACTCAGACACTCTGTTCATCACCACCCCCTTTTTGTAAAGCATTTACAATGTGGCGCACCATGTGGCAAAAACGGCACAGATGCGTCACGCATCTGTGCCGTAAACGGAGCACATTGCTAAAGCTGCGTCACAAGCATGACGCAGCTTCAGCAATGCTCTGGGGGGCCCTATCTCCCCAATGCTGCATCCAGGCTTGCGCCTGCTTCAAGCAGGCGCCGGGTTTTGACGCAGCATTGGCCTAAAAGTGACTGAGTGAAATCTTGTAGATTTCACTCAGCCACTATTAGGAGGCGTTCCTGCTGATGGTGCAGGGCTTTACAACGTGACGCATCTCTCAGATGCGCCAAGTTGTTAATACCCAGCACCATGGCGCATCTTTTGTGCTGCCGCTCCGTCACAAAAGTGATGCAACTGCGGCGCAAAAGAGGCACAAGCATGTGTTTCCAGTGACCATGTGTGCCTGTGTTACAGGCACACATGGTCACTGGAGACATATCTTCTGGCCCTTTACGCAGCTGCAGTTTAGTAAAAGCACTATACATTTACCCAATGATGGAGCACTTACTGGATTAGCCAGTAGAAAGTACTCCAGGGCAAATCGCCAAAAAATCTGCGCAGGAAAATTTGCAAATTCGCAGATTTTTTTGCGATTTCGCTGGGAAATCCGTGAATTCGCGGAACGCGAATTCGCAAATTTCGCCCATGATTACTAATATGTAAGCTGTACACCTTCAGAGAAGGAGAGTTAGTGCTTCTGACAAATTGCAATCGAACAACAAGAAAAGGAGGCATTTTGGAGCATAAGTTTACTGGACCGTACCGTATTGCCGATATGCAAGAAAAGCTTGTAAAAATAGTCAATAATGCTAGCAAGATGCCTTTACATACAACTTATAATCTCGACATGTTGAATCAAAGCAAAATATTTAACATAACCATTCGTATGTCTCTAAAAGACTTTCCTACAGATATTGAAGTGTCCCGAATATTACCAATGGCAGTTAGTAATAGAATCTAACCAAAAATAACAGGACAGCTACAATTGTGGTGTTTTTTGCATGCTGGTAATAATACTTCCATTATGGTTTTCTTAAACATTAATTTGTTGAAGATACATTACTTTATGTTATTTTATGTTAATAACTCTTTTTTCAGTTTGCAGAATGTTACATAAGTCAGCAGCCAATTGCCGAGATTGAAGAAAGTATATCCCCCTGTTCTAGCTCATTATACAGATGTCTCAACCATGGGACGAACTGGTCGCCACAAGCTAAATGAAAATTGCAATGGACCTAATGGAGTCATCTGGTTTGACTTTAACATTTCATGATAGAAAATGTATAATACCCTAGTGGTGTCATAATCTTCAGATTACTTGGTACTTTGTTTTGTCTTTGAATTTTTCTTATAAAAAGGCACAGCTTAAATTTTGAACATAGTATAGTAAGATATTTCCATTATGTTTGTGAATTTAAAATTATGTTTGTTATCTCGCCATTACAAACTGTTTTGAACAGTTGTGACTGAGCTATGTACTCGATCGGTGAACACCTGGAAACATGTAGAAAATATTGCAAATTAGGTACTAGAATTATTACCATTGCTGTTATGATGCGCTTATGTACATCTTTTTTACATTTAGAGTCTTTCTCTACTGAATGCAACCAAAAATATTCACAAATTTTTACGGATATCGTTAAGGTAAATACTCTCAATATGACTAGTCGACGAAGTTAAAAAGTAATGGATATAGGTACTTGAGGGGTTTTTGGTGGCAGATAATCTCCAATTCACACTTGTGCGAATGGGTCTGATACAGGGTGGATCTCAGTATAACTAATGGATTTGCAAGGGTCTTTTCTGAGTTGTATCCTCCATGTTGGTTCACTGGCTGTACACCCTTTCTAGTAATGGACTCATTACCACTTTGTCACTGACTGGGGACAGTGCACTATGTTTAGCATGTAAATAATAAAGTAAGTAAATAAATATTTCAGCACACCACCAGGTGAGCAAAATAACAATAAAGAATGAGTAATGCCGCCAGTTCCTTATACATAGAATATCTTTAGGTCACAAGGAAATATCTTTTTAATTTCAGATATTGTAAACCTCAGACTACCGAACATCAGGTCCTCGGTTTCGTTAAACAATAGGTGAGATACATGGGATCTTTTTTGATTAGCCGTTCGTCGTGCATCACAAGTGGAAAGTTACAATGATGGTTCTTTTTTACAGTATTTACAGATTGAAGTTGTGTTACTTGACAAGTGATACTCTACTCTCCTCGGAACATATACCAGTGGCTACATATGATATAGCAGTCATCTAAGGATTACTTAGTTAGTTTTGAGGTATGTATATGTATATAACATATACGGATAGCTGGTTAGATTCTTCTTAATAACATGGCTCTTGATTAGTCTGTTTGATTTTGGTTTCAGTTGACAGCAGCGACTGTTTAGAGATTCTACGTAAGTTTTAGCATTTTTTGCACATGGGTGATGGTGTTTTCTTCACATGTGTGGAGGCTCTTTTGGAGATTGTGAATAGTCTTTACTAACATTCAATGATACTGAAAATGTGCAACACATGATTTTGTTAACTTTTATTTTCTTGTTCTACTGATAGACCCCTGACGAAGGGAAAAAGTCCCGAAATGCATAGGGTTGGAATTTCAAAGTGTAGTAAGTCAACTTATCATTATACTGTTGTGTAAAATGAGATTGTATCATGAACATCAGAAGTATGATCGGTTATTTATGTTCTCAGTGGAAAATGTTTTGTCTAAATGAAATATGTATAAAGTTTCATTAAATTTGAATGTATCATACAAAGGAATTTTGGTCACAGTTGTTGCATGTTAGAGTCCTAGTTGCCCAAGCGGAGCTAGGCCACTTATGATTTCAATTTAACATATGCTCAGTAGGCATAGTTCTAACATTGCACACAAATCAGGTTAAATTCAGATCTACTGTTTTAAACTGAGTGCGCTGGGGATTCACCACTGACCTTGTTGGGAGTGCTTCGCCTGTTTGCCTGTCCGCCTCTCTGGCCACTTCGCTACGCCTCGCGGCCCCCGCTTCGCGGGAGCCGCTCGTAGGCAAGAGACTTTGCTAGGAACCAGCCCCTGGGTCTTCACCTGTGCACCGGAGCACCAACGCGCTTCAAGGGACATTGCAGCTGACCCCAAGGACAGAGGCGGGACTGCGAGGACCAGCGTGCTCAGCGGCGCTGATCGGCCGCAGCTGGTCCTCTTCCCGCCCCCTCCTCCAGTTAAAATCGCCACGGAGTGAGAGTTTCCTGGGATTCACCACTGACCTTGTTGGGAGTGCTTCGCCTGTTTGCCTGTCCGCCTCTCTGGCCACTTCGCTACGCCTCGCGGCCCCCGCTTCGCGGGAGCCGCTCGTAGGCAAGAGACTTTGCTAGGAACCAGCCCCTGGGTCTTCACCTGTGCACCGGAGCACCAACGCGCTTCAAGGGACATTGCAGCTGACCCCAAGGACAGAGGCGGGACTGCGAGGACCAGCGTGCTCAGCGGCGCTGATCGGCGGCAGCTGGTCCTCTTCCCGCCCCCTCCTCCAGTTAAAATCGCCACGGAGTGAGAGTTTTCTGGGATTCACCACTGACCTTGTTGGGAGTGCTTCGCCTGTTTGCCTGTCCGCCTCTCTGGCCACTTCGCTATGCCTCGCGGCCCCCACTTCGCGGGCGCCGCTCGTAGGCAAGAGACTTTGCTAGGAACCAGCCCCTGGGTCTTCACCTGTGCACCGGAGCACCAACGCGCTTCAAGGGACATTGCAGCTGACCCCAAGGACAGAGGCGGGACTGCGAGGACCAGCGTGCTCAGCGGCGCTGATCGGCCGCAGCTGGTCCTCTTCCCGCCCCCTCCTCCAGTTAAAATCGCCACGGAGTGAGAGTTTCCTGGGATTCACCACTGACCTTGTTGGGAGTGCTGCGCCTGTTTGCCTGTCCGCCTCTCTGGCCACTTCGCTACGCCGCGCGGCCCCCGCTTCGCGGGAGCCGCTCGTAGGCAAGAGACTTTGCTAGGAACCAGCCCCTGGGTCTTCACCTGTGCACCGGAGCACCAACGCGCTTCAAGGGACATTGCAGCTGACCCCAAGGACAGAGGCGGGACTGCGAGGACCAGCGTGCTCAGCGGCGCTGATCGGCCGCAGCTGGTCCTCTTCCCGCCCCCTCCTCCTGCTCCTCTCCCTGATAAGCAGCCACAGTAACGCGCACGCGGGACGCGCGCAGGGCAACGGCCGGGGCGAAGACCGGGCAAAGAGCGGGCCGTTTGAGGCCGTTCGAGTACGGCAGAGTCCGGCCTAGGCCCACTCCCCCTGGACGCCAAGGAGCACATAGAAAATGCCGTTAAGATCAGGGAAGGAACGTACTGTCCAAATTAATACCACCAAGGGCGTCGTTTCGGGTCCCCTGGACGCTTTCATAACACGGGCCACTGGTATCCTGGAAAAGGAAATTGCCATGGTTGAGAAAAGATTGTCAATAGACCTAATTAGTGGGAAGCGATCCTCACTGGGGGCTCTAGCCACATCTATCTCCCCTGCACCCTCTGCACCCCATGCTGCCTTCAATTGTGTCCATACTACCTCTACGGACGCAATAGTCCACTTAGAAAATATTGGGGGTAGTCCAATAAGGGATAAAACGAAGGAAGAAAGGAATAGTATACATGCTTCTAAAGACACACAGGGGGACGGGGAGGAGGAAAATGATTCCGTGATTAGTGAGGAGCAGGATTTTAGCCAGCTCTCTGGATCTCCTCTCCTTAACCAGTCCAACATGTCGAACTCTGTTGAAAATGCTATTCCCCCTATATCCAATCCTGGCCCCAATACCAAAAAGAGAAAACGGGACTCTAGAATGTCAGGGGAAAGAAACTTAAAAACCAGTGAAGTAAACAAAGTCCAAGGGGAATGGTGTCAGGGGCCTGAGCCTCACCCAACCCCGTTAATATCCTCTGTGCCTAATAACATGCTATGCCCCTCTCTTTTAGCTTTGGGCTCCTCAACTACCTGTCCCATGTGCCTCAACAGTGATGAGGTTCTATTGGCAAAAATGGAGGCCATGTTTAAAACACTACTTTTACCAGTCCTGGAGCGGACTAGGCTCATGACCTCTAAAATCGATAGTATGGAGGATTTGATCCATTCAAACCATACGATGCTTCAAGCATTACTTTTCTTAAACAACAAGGGACCCCAATCAAGTCAAACAGGGACCTCGGGGAACAATTTTATGGAAACAACAGTGGTCCCATGCTTATGTGATGCAACAAACAAAATAAATATAGACGAAATCGCTTCTATATTTTCAGAAGGACATGTCCAGCCGGACAGAGGTCTTCCAGGTTTACTTAATAAACACAGTATTTCAACAAATAAGATGTCAGGAGTACCTTCCACACTGCCCCTGTGTGGTACACAGCCTGTGCCCGACACTAACGGGGTGAACACAAGTGGAGATAGTAGGAAAGGTTCAAGGCAAAACAAACGTTTTTTCTGTTTACATATAAATTTGTACAGAAAATATCACGCTGCACCATTACATAAAATCAAACAATCAGATTTGTATCGGGTGCATAAGCAAGTCGACGGCGTTTCGGTTTCATCAAAAAATCATAGAAACCATCATCAGGACATTTAAATACTTTGCCTTTAAATTAAACCTCAATTTTGCCTATGAAGAAGAAGATAAAGATATACTTTAGACAACAGAATACATACAAGAATAAGTGAAGTGACTCTACGTGCGCTGTGCACATGCTAGATCGTCAGGGAGTGATGTTATACATAACCTTGCTATTAAGGTAGTGACACAATTACCAAGTGTATGGTCATGCGTCCAAAATTGCTATAATGTGCCTATAGGGCATTAGTGATTACAAGAGGATGTTGACCGCAGTGCTAGTGACCTAAATTCGTGGTGATATCGTGTATCAAGCACTTGCCGGAAAGTGGGGCTACTTCAGAGTGAAGGGCGCCTTGCAATGCTTACCGAGGTATAGCATGTTTGGGCATCGAAAGTCAGTACCGTCAAGATGCCCGTTTTTAAACTTGGCCAGTCACCCTATAAAACGAAGGAATTAAATTAGAGCAGGCCGAAGGTTGGGGACAGCCCGGCGGGCGAAAAAGGAAATAGTCTTACCACAATGGAGCGTCAGGTAATGCCGGTTTACACAGTCGTAAACGGGCGACGCCAGGACAAGCCTAAGAAAGGATCAAAGTAGCGTCTATCAAACACAGGTCTTTAAAAATTAAAACGTGGCAACAGATTGAAGCCCGAGGACAGAGCAGGACGCGGAGTGAAAACTTACCGATAGTTACGGTCATGGAGTGTGTCCCTGGCGTGCTCGTGTCTTGGAACCAGGAAGTAATGAAGGGAGTAGGGAGCGCTGTGATTGGAGCAATGCACCGGAGTGAGGGGCATAAGAATAAAGGAAGGACTTAGTTCCAGGGGCCATATTAAAGTGAACCTTAAGTGAATACCATGCAGAGTGACATTTAAAATATAAAACCATTTCAGCAATTTTAAAATAATTCCAAGAAATAATTATAATTAAACATCAATTTCTGAATGGCATGAAAGAGGGGTTATTCCAAGACAAATAGTGTTTAAGGAAACAATAACAAGGGAGCACTTGTTTTTGAACAGCATGTAGAGGAGAAAAGGTCAATTCAGATTAATGATGTCCAGTCCTCTTGCAGGTTCAGCCCGGAATTCAGGCTATCAGTCTTTAATATCCATTTTAGTTCCTCCTTGTTGAGCAACCGGCTCAGGTCACCACCTCGAGGTGGGACGATAACCTGTGTGATGACAGTCCAACGGATATCATTCTCAGTGTGTCCCTTGTCCAGAAAATGTTCGACCAAGGGAGCGTTTGGGGTTTTACATCGAATGCGGCTCCGGTGTTGGGAAATCCGTAATTTGATCTTTTGCTTTGTCTGACCAACATAAATGTAATTGCAAGGGCATAAAATAGCATATACAAGATTACAGCTGTTACAGTTAGTAAAAGTGCATAAAACATTTTTTACATCCCTATAAACAAACTCTTTTCCTTCTATTGTATACTCACAGACTATGCATGAGCCACACTTAAAGTGACCCCTTACAGGTGGCAATGACCAGTGGTCATGTAGTGTTACATTCTTTCCAGGTGTGGCAGGTAGTGCTGCCCTCACTAACTGGTCCTTCAGGCTTTTATTCTTCTTGAAGGCAAAGAGAGGGATTTCCCAGTCAAGGGGGCCTGAATTCAAAATGTGCCAGTTTTTTCTGATGCACTGCGTTACCCGGTGAGAAATGGTAGAAAAAGTGGTTACACAAACTGTTTTCACATCAGTGGTTTTCTGTTTAGGTTCTAACAGGGTGTCACGGGGGCAATACCAGGCCCTCTTCATAGAGTTCTTAACCAGGCGCTTGGGGTACCCTCTGAACCTAAGTTTCTCTGATAAAGTATTTGCCTCTAGAAAATAGTCCTCTTTCTTGTAACAGTTTCTTCTAAGCCTAAGGAACTGTGAGTAGGGAAGGCTGTCCCTAAGAGCTCTCGGGTGACAGCTCCTGTAACTGAGCAGAGTATTCCTCTCTGTGGGCTTACGGAAAAGGGATGTGTATAAAGCCCCTTCCTGATGTTGGATGTTCAAATCTAGGAAAGGGATACAGTTTTTATCAGAGGTTAAGGTAAATGTAAGCCCATTGCAATTATTGTTGAGCCAGTGCGTCAGTCCTGAAAGATCTTCCATGGACCCACCCCAGATCAACAAAATGTCGTCTATGTAACGTTTCCAAAGTAGTAACCCTTGGTGGAATGGGTTACTACTAGGGAGGATAATGTGAGTTTCCAACCAATCCATATACAAAATTGCCAAAGTCGGTGCGAAAATGGCTCCCATGGAGCAGCCACGTACCTGCTGGTAAAAATCTGAGTCATAGAGAAAAAAATTTTGAGTCACACAAATTTCCAAAAGCTGGATAATGAATAAAGTGGGGACCCTATGGGGACGTTCCCTGGTATCCAGAATACTTTGCATTACAAATAATGAATCCCTTTGGGGTATATTTGTATACAGAGACTCTACGTCCATTGTACATAGAGTCTCATGTATAGGGTCGAAAGGGTAGTTCTCAATCAAGCTGATTATATGCATACTATCCCTAACAAAGCAAACAGTATTGGGCACAAAATCCTTCAGAAAATAGTTCACATAGTGGCCCAGTGGTTCCAGGACCGACCCGCATCCAGAAAGAATTGGCCTCCCTGGAGGGTTGTCAACCCTTTTGTGGATTTTGGGTAGTGTGTAGAGGACAGGGGTTCTGGGGTTAGAGATGTTAAGAAAATTGTACTCATGTTTACTTATAATACCATTTTCCAACCCTTCCATGGTGATGGTTTTAATAAGCTTTTGGATATCCTTGGTGGGGTTACATGGAAGTCTAGCGTAATGATCAGTATTAGATATCTGCCTCTGGAGCTCATTCCTGTAACTACCAATATCTTGGAGGACTATACCACCCCCTTTGTCCGCAGATTTAATAATCAGGTTGTCATTATTCTTGAGGGAATTGATCGCTTCTCTCTCTTCAAGGGAGATATTGTATGGTATGAAGATATGGGATTTTTCTATCTTACATATTTCCTTCAGAATAACCTTTTCAAAAGTCACAATCTCTTTTGGGATCATGTTTGCAGTAGGGGAAAATGTAGAAGGGGGTCGAAATGGTGTAGTAACACTCTTAGTTTCAGACGGGTTAAGCTCAAAATATGAGCGCAGTCTTAACTTTCTGAAAAAGCCAAATAATTCAGACTGGAGGTTCAGAAAATTGGGGTAGGTGGTGGGAACGAAAGACAACCCCTTGCTAAGAATGGATAGTTCAGGTGTGGTTAGAGTAGACCAGGCGGAGATTTTACCAGTGGTAACAAATAATGCGAATTTGAATACTGTACCCATTTTTAACATTTCCAACCATACTCTAACCACACCTGAACTATCCATTCTTAGCAAGGGGTTGTCTTTCGTTCCCACCACCTACCCCAATTTTCTGAACCTCCAGTCTGAATTATTTGGCTTTTTCAGAAAGTTAAGACTGCGCTCATATTTTGAGCTTAACCCGTCTGAAACTAAGAGTGTTACTACACCATTTCGACCCCCTTCTACATTTTCCCCTACTGCAAACATGATCCCAAAAGAGATTGTGACTTTTGAAAAGGTTATTCTGAAGGAAATATGTAAGATAGAAAAATCCCATATCTTCATACCATACAATATCTCCCTTGAAGAGAGAGAAGCGATCAATTCCCTCAAGAATAATGACAACCTGATTATTAAATCTGCGGACAAAGGGGGTGGTATAGTCCTCCAAGATATTGGTAGTTACAGGAATGAGCTCCAGAGGCAGATATCTAATACTGATCATTACGCTAGACTTCCATGTAACCCCACCAAGGATATCCAAAAGCTTATTAAAACCATCACCATGGAAGGGTTGGAAAATGGTATTATAAGTAAACATGAGTACAATTTTCTTAACATCTCTAACCCCAGAACCCCTGTCCTCTACACACTACCCAAAATCCACAAAAGGGTTGACAACCCTCCAGGGAGGCCAATTCTTTCTGGATGCGGGTCGGTCCTGGAACCACTGGGCCACTATGTGAACTATTTTCTGAAGGATTTTGTGCCCAATACTGTTTGCTTTGTTAGGGATAGTATGCATATAATCAGCTTGATTGAGAACTACCCTTTCGACCCTATACATGAGACTCTATGTACAATGGACGTAGAGTCTCTGTATACAAATATACCCCAAAGGGATTCATTATTTGTAATGCAAAGTATTCTGGATACCAGGGAACGTCCCCATAGGGTCCCCACTTTATTCATTATCCAGCTTTTGGAAATTTGTGTGACTCAAAATTTTTTTCTCTATGACTCAGATTTTTACCAGCAGGTACGTGGCTGCTCCATGGGAGCCATTTTCGCACCGACTTTGGCAATTTTGTATATGGATTGGTTGGAAACTCACATTATCCTCCCTAGTAGTAACCCATTCCACCAAGGGTTACTACTTTGGAAACGTTACATAGACGACATTTTGTTGATCTGGGGTGGGTCCATGGAAGATCTTTCAGGACTGACGCACTGGCTCAACAATAATTGCAATGGGCTTACATTTACCTTAACCTCTGATAAAAACTGTATCCCTTTCCTAGATTTGAACATCCAACATCAGGAAGGGGCTTTATACACATCCCTTTTCCGTAAGCCCACAGAGAGGAATACTCTGCTCAGTTACAGGAGCTGTCACCCGAGAGCTCTTAGGGACAGCCTTCCCTACTCACAGTTCCTTAGGCTTAGAAGAAACTGTTACAAGAAAGAGGACTATTTTCTAGAGGCAAATACTTTATCAGAGAAACTTAGGTTCAGAGGGTACCCCAAGCGCCTGGTTAAGAACTCTATGAAGAGGGCCTGGTATTGCCCCCGTGACACCCTGTTAGAACCTAAACAGAAAACCACTGATGTGAAAACAGTTTGTGTAACCACTTTTTCTACCATTTCTCACCGGGTAACGCAGTGCATCAGAAAAAACTGGCACATTTTGAATTCAGGCCCCCTTGACTGGGAAATCCCTCTCTTTGCCTTCAAGAAGAATAAAAGCCTGAAGGACCAGTTAGTGAGGGCAGCACTACCTGCCACACCTGGAAAGAATGTAACACTACATGACCACTGGTCATTGCCACCTGTAAGGGGTCACTTTAAGTGTGGCTCATGCATAGTCTGTGAGTATACAATAGAAGGAAAAGAGTTTGTTTATAGGGATGTAAAAAATGTTTTATGCACTTTTACTAACTGTAACAGCTGTAATCTTGTATATGCTATTTTATGCCCTTGCAATTACATTTATGTTGGTCAGACAAAGCAAAAGATCAAATTACGGATTTCCCAACACCGGAGCCGCATTCGATGTAAAACCCCAAACGCTCCCTTGGTCGAACATTTTCTGGACAAGGGACACACTGAGAATGATATCCGTTGGACTGTCATCACACAGGTTATCGTCCCACCTCGAGGTGGTGACCTGAGCCGGTTGCTCAACAAGGAGGAACTAAAATGGATATTAAAGACTGATAGCCTGAATTCCGGGCTGAACCTGCAAGAGGACTGGACATCATTAATCTGAATTGACCTTTTCTCCTCTACATGCTGTTCAAAAACAAGTGCTCCCTTGTTATTGTTTCCTTAAACACTATTTGTCTTGGAATAACCCCTCTTTCATGCCATTCAGAAATTGATGTTTAATTATAATTATTTCTTGGAATTATTTTAAAATTGCTGAAATGGTTTTATATTTTAAATGTCACTCTGCATGGTATTCACTTAAGGTTCACTTTAATATGGCCCCTGGAACTAAGTCCTTCCTTTATTCTTATGCCCCTCACTCCGGTGCATTGCTCCAATCACAGCGCTCCCTACTCCCTTCATTACTTCCTGGTTCCAAGACACGAGCACGCCAGGGACACACTCCATGACCGTAACTATCGGTAAGTTTTCACTCCGCGTCCTGCTCTGTCCTCGGGCTTCAATCTGTTGCCACGTTTTAATTTTTAAAGACCTGTGTTTGATAGACGCTACTTTGATCCTTTCTTAGGCTTGTCCTGGCGTCGCCCGTTTACGACTGTGTAAACCGGCATTACCTGACGCTCCATTGTGGTAAGACTATTTCCTTTTTCGCCCGCCGGGCTGTCCCCAACCTTCGGCCTGCTCTAATTTAATTCCTTCGTTTTATAGGGTGACTGGCCAAGTTTAAAAACGGGCATCTTGACGGTACTGACTTTCGATGCCCAAACATGCTATACCTCGGTAAGCATTGCAAGGCGCCCTTCACTCTGAAGTAGCCCCACTTTCCGGCAAGTGCTTGATACACGATATCACCACGAATTTAGGTCACTAGCACTGCGGTCAACATCCTCTTGTAATCACTAATGCCCTATAGGCACATTATAGCAATTTTGGACGCATGACCATACACTTGGTAATTGTGTCACTACCTTAATAGCAAGGTTATGTATAACATCACTCCCTGACGATCTAGCATGTGCACAGCGCACGTAGAGTCACTTCACTTATTCTTGTATGTATTCTGTTGTCTAAAGTATATCTTTATCTTCTTCTTCATAGGCAAAATTGAGGTTTAATTTAAAGGCAAAGTATTTAAATGTCCTGATGATGGTTTCTATGATTTTTTGATGAAACCGAAACGCCGTCGACTTGCTTATGCACCCGATACAAATCTGATTGTTTGATTTTATGTAATGGTGCAGCGTGATATTTTCTGTACAAATTTATATGTAAACAGAAAAAACGTTTGTTTTGCCTTGAACCTTTCCTACTATCTCCACTTGTGTTCACCCCGTTAGTGTCAAGCATTACTTGGCTCAAACAATAAGGGTGCTATTAACACACCAGCACCCAGTAAGGCATCTAGTAAGGTTATCAGTAACAACAATATGGAAAAGGGTACAAATCTCCCTAACAAAACCATAGGAATGAATAACACCATATTTAAAGGGGGTCAAAAAACCAATACCACCTCTACCACTTCTTCCAAATTAGGAGCTAGCACTCACACTCAGGTTCTAAAGCCCCAATCGAAACCAGTGGCTAGACAAAATACTGGTGGGCGTCAAACTATGGGTCCTCCCTCACAACCTAATTCAAATCTTCCTCCCCCAAGTACCTCAAGAGCCCAACACACTGCTTCTACCAATCACAGGGAGGGGGGGCGTAAAAGACCAAACACTCCCAGTGTTGATTTACCACCTGAAGCAGCCCTACACACCATCGTTTTGACAGGTGTAGCACCATTAAGGCCGGGTGCTAGGGAATCTTATGGTGACCTTCGCAATAAAGTCACCTTCTGGTTGAACAAAAATCGCCCGCTACCCCCCTCCACCCCCACGGAGATATTGTATGTGAGGAGAGTAGATTGGGTGGGGCCGGAGGTAAAAGACTTAGAAGGAGATTGCATCCTAATCTCGTTCAAAGATTCATGGGTGGTAGATGCTATTAAACGAGAACCCAGGTTTGCAAGGCAGGGTGATGTACAAACACTAGCTTTATCCTACTTTTACCCGCGCAGGCAAATACCCTTTCAATCTTACCCTTTGTTTCGTAAAGGTCCTGCTGCAAGACATCCCCTGGCATTAACCCCGCTTGACTACCAGCGCCCCTTCCTTTTTAATCATTTTGGCCCCCTTTCTGGCCTTGAAGCTATAGATTGACTCAACGATCCATCTAACGAGTCTTTGATTGGTAGTGTGGTAGCCCAAGAGCCCATTGAAGATAATATGGTGTGCCCAATCCAATTAACCACTCGAGTAGACGGGGAAGGAGGTCAAACGCTTGTGTCAAACAGCCCTCTACCATACGTAGCTACTCAGGGGTCCTTGACCAAGGACAAAATCAAAATTCCATCAGATTGTGTTAAGCACTTAGTGGTTAATGATGATACAGGGGCGTCTCACGGATTTGTACTGCCCCTACACCCTCTGCTGCCAGACAACTTGAAAGATCATTTGAAAATTTTGTCCTGGAACATAGCGGGCATTAAGGCGCGCCTTGCGTCTATGGATTGGTCAAACTTTATGGACAATTATGATATTATCCTGTTGCAGGAAACATGGGCAATGGAGCCTGTTCATAAGTTAGGTTACATTAATTTCTTCAAACCCGCAATCAAAGGAGGTAAAGGGCGGGCCGCAGGTGGCTTGTTGATCTGGGTAAAACAATCCCTGGGTCTCTATCCAACGGAGTACCCGGTGGAGAGTCAGGATCTCCTCTCCATCATAATAAACAAAGAGAACAAGCAAATCATGAACATTATTAATATTTATGCTAGAGGTCTGTCTGGCGGTCGAAGCCCACCCTTGTTGAACCTAGTTGATCATATGATTACGAAAATGGACAGAGGCATTACTACCATTCTTGCTGGCGATCTAAACTGTACTATAGAACCTGTGCTAGATATGGGAGATACCTGGACTATGGCAGACGATTCGGTATGGGGTATCCCGGACCTACAAGTGGAGAAGAGGGCTAAAGCAACAGAGGCTGCAGTGTCCTGGATGGCTTTTTGTTTACAAAATGGGTTCCGTGCATGTAATGGCCGCTCCGCCTAGGATGTGAAGGGAAATTGTACTTTCGATAATGGCCAGAGGCAGAGCCGCATTGACTATATTTTACTGGACATGGAACATTGGGCTTTGCTAATCGACATGGCAGTATTAGAGCACCCGGAAAGTGATCACAATCCACTGTCTCTATCGTTGAAGTTACCGGGTCTAAATAGACACGAGGAGCCATCTGCCACCTATACAGGGGACGCCCAACTTACCAACGACAGGAGGAGATTGAAGTGGTCACGGGTCATGGTAGATGAGTGTTTACTAAATAATATCAATGTTGTAGTGGAGAATGCATTTAATGAAATGTTGCAAATAGATATGTCAGGGGTGGATATTGGATCAGCCAATAATGTGATGGGTGTCCATATTGATTGTTTTGACCGCTTAAAAACCCTGCTATCCAAACCATGTGGGAATGTTACTACTAAAACTAACCCTTTGCCCCAAAAATGGTATAATAAGAAATGTAGAGAGGCACATGCGGCTCTCATTACAGCCATTAAATCCCGGGACATGGGTGGAGTGAGGGCTGCTAGACTTCACTACAAAAAAACCCTTAGTAAAGCTAAACGGGAGTGGGAGGATGAGTTCTGGTCAGATCTCTTGGAGGCCTCTTCTACTAACAATCAGAAAAGGTTTTGGGATTTGGTTAAATGGGGTAAAAATATAGACTCTTCTACCCCGGGAAACAATGTGCCTCTGGAGGATTGGGTATCATTTTATTCGGCCCAATTTAGTGCTGGTGATATGAGGCTATAAATCCCTTAGGTAATGCACTCTTGCCGACCCCACAAAGTGAAAAACTCACCTTTACGGTTGCTGAGGTTGAGTTGGCGTTGGCACTTACTCTTCGAGGTAAAGCCCCCGGTATGGATCTGATCCCGGCTGATCTATTTAAATCTAATCCCACTTTGTGGCTTCCGTATATTAACAGGATAGCTAATTCTTTGGCCCTTGGAGCTACAGTCCCGAAATCTTGGAAAGGGGCCGAAATTGTCCCAATTTACAAGAAGGGTGATAAATCCACTCCCGGCAACTACCGCCCTATCAGTTTAATCGATTTGATTAAAAAAATAGTGGCGCGCATGGTTCTAGGACGGGTCCAGGGATGGATCGAAACGGAGAATATTCTGTCACCTATGCAGGCGGGCTTCAGATCGGGAATGAGCACCATAGATCAGGTTTTTAGATTCTGCCTGATCTATTGGAAGGAGGTGTGGTTGGGTGGTGGCACCATCTATGCTGCATTCATTGATCTGAAGTCCGCCTTCGATCTAGTGCCCAGGGACAGGCTATGGGGTGTGCTGAAAAATCTGGGGTGCCCACTAGAATTACTGGACCTCATTGTAAGATTCCATGAGGACAACTTTGCGAGGGTGAGGTGGGGGGGTCAGGGACAAGTGACGGAAACATTCCCCGTAACTCGAGGTGTCCGCCAGGGGTGTGTCCTGGCCCCTACCCTATTCCTCCTTTTTATCAATCAAGTTGTTAAATTTTTCATGGATACCCCCACTGATGCACCAATGCTGGCAGGGATGAGGTTCCCTTTACTCATCTTCGCAGATGACACTCTAATCCTCTCAAAAACACGCGGCGGACTCCAGCGGGCTCTTGACCGCTTTGAGGAGTACTGTGCCATCAATAATTTGGTAGTCAATGTGGGGAAAACAAAATTTAGTCCGAAGTTCAGTGAAGTTGAATGGAGTAAACCTCGAACAGGTCGATACCATGACCTATTTAGGGGTTACCCTTGATAGCCGTTTAAGATGGAAAGATCAGATTAATATGCAACATCTTAAACTTGCCAGGCTAACTGGTTGCCTCGTTAAAGAGCAGAAGGAATCAATCACAAAACGGGTCCTACCGGCCCTTAAGATCTATGACGTTAAAATCTCTACAGCCATTTTATATGGCGCGGATCTATGGGGCCACATGGACTTGTCTATCCTGTTCAAAACCCAATGTAGATTCCTTCGAAATTTAGTGGGTCTCCCACAGTCTACACTCTTGATCCCTCTCTGTTTGGACCTTGGTTCCCCACCTATTAATGAGATGGCAAGATTTAGGTTAGTGGCACTGTGGAGACGGATATGGACATCCCCTGATCTATCCCTCTTCGCAAAAGAACTGTCGGAAGTTAGGTCTATCAGGGGTTCAGGGAAAATACCATGGCTTTCTGCAGTTAAATCCATTCTTAAAGACATGGGCTTGGAACATCTCTGGACATCCCCACAATCTAACGTTTTCCCACCCAAAGACAAATTTAAATTACTATATTGGGCCACAACCCGCCTAAAAAGAGTCCTGTTATCCAACAAAAACGGCCTTACAGGCAGGTTTTTGACATTTAAACTTGACCTATCGAGAGAGCTATATTGGGATGTTATATCTCGACCGTTAGATAAGAAGTTGTACCACCAGTTTAGAGTGGGCGCCTTGCCCTTAAACACCTTTCTGAACAAACGGTCTACAGGGATATCGCCCAATTGTACATATTGCCCAGGTCATGTTGAATCTGAAGGTCATTTTCTTTTTGCCTGCCCAAGGTACGATGCACCCCGAAAGAAATGGTTAAAACCTTTGTTTCAAAAACTACCATTTAAAACAGCGATGGAAGGCATATGGGTGCTTAGGACTAACACCTCAGAACTCTTTGTGGTAACCTTGGCAAAGTATCTGGGATGGGCTTGGCTTCTAAGGCTAAAAACCAGTATGCATTAGTGCCAAGTTTCATTATCTGCATCCCTTGTTTCTGCAATGTTGACCTTTAATGCAACGATTTTTATTCTTATTCTTATATGAAATACTCAGGTTTCTTTATTCATTAATTGAAATTTAATCCTGTCTTATCCATTGTGTCATGAAATGTTCTTTTTATTTGTATACTTATTTGTATATTGTTTGTTAGTGTTTAAATATTCCTTAAAGTATTGTTTTTCTGTGGATGTTCTAAATTGAATTAGTAATATTCTTTTGTATTTTAATGTGTCTTTTATGATTTGTTAAAAGTCGAAATAAAGACTTTAAAACCCTGAGTGCGCTGTACACCTACTCACATTTACAAGTTCTGTAATGCAAGCATACCATAACTGCGGTTAATACGAACTTTAGAATGGCTACATGGTCAAACATGAGATATGTACCAAATTGCCCAAATTAAGTTAACACTTTTTACAATAGCAGTTGAGATGTGCTAATGTACATCTCTTTTACATTTACATTCTCTTGAAGAGTTCTGCATTGTCTACAGCCCAAAAATTCAGACATCAACTCAATTGGTGCGTTTTGAGTGAACAAAAACAAGAATCGTAAAAATTTTATGTTCGACATTATTGCTTCAAAGCGCCCTTTCGGTAGTTTCTTCCGTACAGCCAGAACTTTTTCCATGGATTTAGATGCATAATCTTTCACGTCTGTACAACCATAAGTGAAACAAAATGTCAAACCTACGGTAGCACATGACGGTATATGCATATCGGACGAGGTGGGTGCACAACTCCCGTGATTTTGTTAATGTTGAAAAACGTATATATATATATATATTTATTATAAATATTAAGACAAGAGATGATCTGAATATTGTTTAACTTTATTAAACAGTACATCACTTTTTAATGCAATTTTGCAAAGTCGTGCTGGGTGCATCCTACGCGCACACCATATGACCTCAATAGAAGAGATTTAATTGGATTGGTTCATTACACTTCCTATTGAAACTATTGAAGGACCCCACTCATTTCAATCCCTCTTCTTAGAACTTTTCTTAGGGAAAGACCTCCTGAGAAGATCTGCTGCTCTTTCGTTTTTGGATAACAGATTTACTTAAAGATACCATGGCTGCTAATCCACCATCATCCTCTGATTCAGAGAACTCATCAGAGCAAGAATTTGTTCCTGAACCTCCACCTAAGGACAAATATACCAGCATTGTCTGGAAATTTTTCACCTTTCCACCTGGCGTAAAAAAGGTGAATATTCAAGACTGTACTTTCAAGAGGAGACCCCAATAAAAAGTACTGTGCGGAACTGCAAGTATGCGGAAGCACTTGCAGACCAAGCATCCAGTCAACGTTTCAAGGGAGAAGTTAAGGAGATTGAGAGAGGCCCTAGTACCAGTGGAGCAACACCGTCAACCTCTACCGCACAGCCTAATATTCGTCGCCAATTTAGAAAACTTAGAATGACCTGTATAAAATGCGGAAGGCTGATAGCATATGGAGAGCAGTCAGTGGATCTTTCCACCAGGCTTAAAAAAGGTGAATGCAACAAAAGTTACTTGCCGCATATACAAGGAAGTTTGGAAGAGTACCAACAACTACAAGTCCTGGTTTCTTTAAGTTACAAATGACATTTCAGGATGAGTACATGTCAGAGACAAAGTTGTGTCTCATTAGAGTCTCATACATAAATACATACATACATACATACATACATACATACATACATACATACATACAGGAGAGGATACTTTAATTCTTCTTCCTAGTACATTTAAACAATTTAACATTAATAAAAAAGGCAGCACAGTTTACCTTTCCTTTTTACCTTTTTTACCTCAGAAGTACTGACCTGCCCATAACACACACTGTCACATTCATTCAGTCATTACCAAGTCCTGGTTTGTTTAAGTTACAAATGACATTTCAGGACGAGTAAATGCCAGAGACAAAGTTATATCTCATTACAGTCTCATACATAAATACATACATACATACATACATACAGGAGAGGGACCGCCACCACCCAAGGCTTCTTTAAAATGGGTGGGGGACCGCCACCCCCGGGATTTTAAGTTAATATATGCGGAGAGCTTATGGTGTAGAAATTTAAAAAATCCACTTCTCAGGGGTCTCACTGATACTTAGTCCATTCAAACCAATAATAAAGAATTTGGCACAGAAGCTGAAATATAAAAGAACATTTTTATTAACCTCAAATGAGTGAGACTACGTCACACAGAAGCCTTAGCAACTGAATGAGGCAGTCTGCTAGAATGGTCTTACTTCACAACTTATATACTCTTTATCCTGCCCCAGGCATGTAAGCGAGTTGTACCAATTACATTCCTAAACAAATGGAAAATCTGGAGGGTCAGCAGGTGAGTAGCCTTTGGGGTTTTAGCAGGATATCGGCAAAACATTATAATTACATAGTTCACAAAGGTTAATCTGATTTAGATGGCACTGCAGGGCATGGCATGATTACATGTACAGTATCCAAACCCAAAAGGTAATCATTAAGAATGTCCCAAATTCAACCTCCAAAAGCCGGACACACCTATAATTGAAAGCATAACCCATGTAATGAAGAAACATAAAAAGAAACAGTAACAGATGATGAACAAGATAAGGCATGTGCAAGGAAACTAAAAGTTAACGATGTCCTGAACATTGATTGGCAATCTCAGACAAAGATCGATCAGGGAAATTGGCTTTGCGAGGTCAGTTTCAGGTGAAGAGGTCAGTTTCTTACAGTTCATTTCAGAGTCAAAAAGAAATCTTAGTTAATGTATACATGAACTAAGAACTCCAGGCCACTTTATTCGCCAGGGTACCTTCACAGGACTACGTGAGGGCAACACAAAATGTTGGCACAGAACAAAATGGAGTCAGACTCGAGAATTACAGAACCTCAGGCCCTCCTTTTGCCATTACGTAGGCAATAACTTAAGACTCATGTTAATCTGAATCTAGGTCTACATCGATAGTCATTAGGTCGTCAAGGTGTTGCTGTAACATCATCTTATTATTCTCTACTTCTCTCGGGACAGGTCTCCGAACATACATAGTAGCACAACGACTCACTTCTGGTGGACCATTTTTGGATGCTAGAGGCGGAGCCACTTCCTCTTCCATGGCAATTCAGTCAAATGAGAACTTAATTAATATTTACTTTATACAATTGCACTGGAATCGCTTGTGCAACTGTGCCCAAAGTCCGTTCAAAGCCTCTCTGGCAGGCTTCTATCATCCATCAAATCTGCTTCCATTGTCTTCTTCCGCATTGGGCCTCTCGATTCAGGCCTCTTCATGAAAATAGTACTGCTTAGTTGGAGTGCCCTCCTGGCAAACACTCACAGCTCACTCGAAAGTCTCAATGTGTCAAGGCAGTGCACCAGTGTCTCTCCTCTGCGGCAGACACTACAAATAATGTGCTCTTCATTGGTCATGGGCACAGATCATCTCATGCAGACCTGGGACCATTCTCAGGCTCCAACACTCATTATTCAGTGTCAGAGGACGCTCAGGCTGCTCTTTCATGGGCACCATAATGTAGTGCCTTTTGTCAATCTTGGATCCTCCAGTGCACTGCCCTTCCATTGGAGCAAAGAAAAGGGGGAATGGCCAAAACTCAGGCCAAGGGGCCCAAGGGACCACGCTGTCAGAGGTTACCAGCACATGACAGGTAGAAAACTCAAGGCTCAAATCAACCATGCCATCAACAGCTCCTCCTTCTTTTCTGATGTTCAACGCCTTCTGATGAAGCAAGCACGATGCTTTGGAGATACCATTGATGGCGCGCTGGCGATCGCTGCCCAGCCTTGCTACTTTCTGGGTGCTGGGACTGTAGGGCCAAGACATCTGCCATTCATCTGTAGCTGTCACTGATGGGAATTAGGCTTAAATCAGTGTTCTGCAGGCATGACTCGATCCCGCAGAACCTAGTGACGTAGGGAATGTGACACAGTTGTTAGTTTCCTTCAATTCAGTACAAAAACAGTCCATTGTATTTAACAAGGGAACTGCAAGCAGGTGGCCTGCAATCTTCAAAGGAGTGGCTGTACGCCATGGGACTATTGTGATCCAAAATACACTGTCATTCTTATAGAATACAAAGACAAAGGAAGTAGGCAAAACAGTGCCTCTAGCCTCTTCAATTGGGTTTCCATATGAGAGCAAATCCTCTACCATCTATGGGTAGATAACTACATGGGAATTCTATATGAAGGGTGACATTGTCAAATGGGGTAAACATTTTTCCTCAATGATTTAGTCTAAGTGTTCCTAAATTCCTTATCTAGAACACCTCAAAAGAGAAATCACATAATACAGATTATCAGGGACATATAGATACCTCCCTTTTAATAATTGTGCATCAGGCGCACTATGCAATACAAAGGCTAATGATCAAAATGTGGAAACAAAAAGACAAGAACTAGAGATTCCTGGAATTTCCATAATTAAAACATATCTGGTCCATCAAAAATTAAAGCAACAGAAAAATGGAACTGAAAACCAAATTAGAATAGGCATTGAATTTGTCATATTCAAAAAATAAACGTAAGGTATCTCCTATTGCGGTGGAAAACTTGTCTTACTATAATATTAAGTCAGTTAACCAGTCTATCACTACCCTGACAGTCAGACTATAAAAAATAAACATCCAAGTGGGCATGAAGTAAAATTCTTGAAAAAACCCATCTGGCCATACAAAAGGGAATTATACAGAATATGGGGGTCCCTGGTACATCACTACAGTCTGGAAGTGTGAACTTGAACAATACACCAACAATAATAAATAGACTGAATGGTGAACGGAATTCGGAAAAGGGAAATGGGAGTAGGGCACAACTAAAATCCCCAATAACTAGGCACAATGTGACATTGATCAGGGGAGAAGTGGCAAAAAAAAATCTATAGGAAGGACAAGAAATTACTTGGGTGATAGTCAGGCATGTGACACAACACCAAGAGTACGTGTGATACACAAAGGCCAAAGTTACACAAACATTAACTCTACCGCTGGCCGCTACACTGTATACGGTAATCTCGGCTACTGTTCCAGTTCCTTCCCTGGGGAAAATGAAACCTGGTACTTAGGAAGCAGAACATGATTCACTAATGCAATATAGAAATTAAGTCACCTTGTACAAGAGTCACAGATCTATAATTTCATTCTTAGGTCCAATCAAGGAAACATAAATCTAGGGCTGCCTGTTCCTTGAGGGAAGGGGCAGTAACGTGACTAACTGCAGGTGATACACTTTGATCCTGTATATCTCTTTTATTTTTCTTTAATACCATTATAGCTAAATAGACATGATGCACTGGTGAAGTGTTGTCTGTCTTGTTCACAGTATGAAAATATCATATCTGTGAAATTTAGTATCAGAGCAAGTTCAACCAACTGTTGCTCAAAGATGTACATCGTCATGACATCCCCTCACAACACAGGAAAACTTGTAATAGTATCAAAAGCAACAACATAAAACAAAAACATACAAAAAATTAAAAAAACACACATGTCAAGCCATCAGATATACGTGCTGTATACCAAGCACAAAAAGCATAGACAAATTACAATAGCACATGTAAATGAGCGGTGATGCACGCACTTAATGCAGCCCAAAACCCAATATTCGGGCCTGCTTAATTTGTCAGGCTTAAAATCGAAATTACACCAAAATGACTTTCTTTTACTTTCCTCACGCTCCTTTTGACAACTGGTCACCAGTTAGTGGTGATCAGCTGTCAAATACAACTTACTGTGTCGCTTCTGACACACAGGACCAGCAGGAACAATTAATAGAAGGACAAAATGCAAAAACGTGAAAAACACACGAACATTTTTTCTTCAAAGAAGTCATACAAAAACCAATCTTGTTTCAACATACTGCTAACCCCCACCCTACTGACCTCAAGGTCAAAATCTGCCTCTCCTCAGCCCTCTCTCTTCACCCTGAAGCTGTCAAAGACAAAAATTCTTCCTAACTCTTTCTAACTTGCAATAACCAACCCTATCCAAAACCACATACCATATATATTATTCCCTTTAGGGGTCACAATCCACTCCTATTCCCAGACTCAAAAACATCTACTGTGAATAATTCACAGAACACAACAACACAACATACCAGCTTTAGAACAAATGCTTGTTACCACCCTATGCAATGGTACTCATTTCATCAACTTTAAATGGATGAACGTCTCAGTAGGCCCAGCTAGAGTTAAAACCTTCAACCCTGATACTAAACTCAAACCTCTGCACCGGGCACATTGGCTCACTGAGCCATTAAAAGCAACCGCAAATGAGAACAACCTGCAAATTTGTATTATACCTAAATGTATGCATTTACTGAAGCCTAAGGCACTTTAAAAGCTACTCTAAATGAAAAAGAATGCTGCCTAAATAGTGCCCTCACCCAATTTCGACTTTGCCACCTGGGGCACCCAAAAATAAATATCCTATAATTGTGCTACATATTAATCATCCTCAGAATGTTCTTTACAGATTGCAGAGATTGGACATCAGACATATCTCATGTAAATCCTTAGAAAAATTTGTTTTTTACGCCTGCGCCGAGTGATATTTCATATGCAAATATTCTCAGTATGTGATATAACACAACTTAAATTACATTTTAATGCTAGGAGGTCACAGTATGAGTATTACGCTTCATAAATGTTAAAAAACGAATTTAAAAGCACTTATTTTTTAATAATTTGTCATAATTAATTTATTATTATTTTTTTTAAATAAAACCAATCATTTTGATAATTCCACATAGGAAAAGCAAGCTGCATCTCTTGCCTATCATATTTAGATGCATTCATTCATAAGCCTAAGCACAGAAGCCTAACTTGAAACATGACAAATGTTTGTGTCACTTCTTTTTTTTTTTAAAGGACAATTGTTATTTAGCAACAGAACCAAGAATATGCTTATAACATGTGTGTAATTGCTTACTCTATCAATTAAATAGCAACATATAGCTATGTTAGCATATCATATGGTTAATTTCTGGATTTTTATTTAATTTCGGTTTAATATTAATTAACTAACATTTTGCATAACAGACTGAAGACAACAAGAAAGACCACAAACACATATTGAGCTCATTTCAGACATAAACAGAAAGGGGTCAAACACTCAGGACACACAATACGGCGCGCTTTAGCCGTTCATTTCATAAATAGCGCCATCGCTATTTACTTACAGAAGTTGTACTAATGGGAAAACCACATAGACATTTAAACACACATTTAACCCACAGATCAACACATAGGACTGAAACAAAGGACAGCCCACAGACTGTACTGAAACCAAACCATTTGTAAATACTAGTTGTAAGTCATATTTACAAGAAACGCTTCTCAATAGTGTTCCAAAAGTCTGCAAAAACAGCCCATCAGACTGTTTTATTTCCAAGAAGCCAAAATACACTCAATTCACTAGCTTTGCATATCTCCATTCATAAAATTGCGCAGAAAAAGGATCCATGTATGGTTGTTTTGTCATATTTGAATTCCCTGGGGATACAGAATCACCAAGGAAGAAATATGTTTTTGTACCTAAACCTATTTAGGTATTCCCTCAAGGGAGCCGGCTAATTTAATTCACATCTCACTGTGGTACCTCCAAAAAGCAACACATTCTTCGATGTGTGCTTGCAACAGGCATGCCGAAAATATTGCAGAATATGCAATATTATACTCAAAGTAGTGCTTAAAGTACTCTTCGTACGTGCACCGTTGTCGGGATTGAAAGCAGCCCAAGAACACGCAAGCGCCACTAACCTGACTCCGGTGGCCAGCAGAGACGACAGACGATAGTCCTCCCAACTCCGTACTGCACAAAACCAAACAATGGAATTATACCCACTATTCGAGTATGTACAGAAAGGGACCGGTAGGTGGTTTGGCAGCGGGGATCTGGTACTTCTGGTATCGTATGGTCGATATACCCACGAGGTTACCGGTACTGGGACACTGCAGACAGAGGAGAGGACAGAGAGCAAGAAATAAATACCACAAACCGTTACTGTCTGAACTCTTGTCCCCCCCCTTGATTCTAAACTCACCAGTTTCTCAACCCCATGTATCCAAGAATGAATCCATAAATACACTCTGCGCGTTTGTGGAGATGTTGCCAGAAGTACGGAGAAGTTAGCTTCACTTCTCGACCTAAACACACTACAGTTGCCTAGGGTAGATATAAGAGGGCTAATTGTACTCGGCGTTCAATGACACGCTTCGTGAGAACCACAATACTCCTTGTGGAAAGGTTTAGCCCAAATTACAGTGAGTGTCAGTAAACACTGACAGTGAGAATTGTAACCCCACGGTACATAAACTATAATGGAAGATGCTTCTGCACAGAACTAAACAAATATCAAGAAACAACAAGACAATATTGTAGGAGGCGAGCCCGCACTCCTCAGGTATAATTGCGAGGCAATATACGGCTTATTGTAACAATGATTCCGCTGGAATTCTGACCACGCTGGCTCTTCGTCGGCGCTGGTTGCACAAACGATAACTGACCACGCTGGCTCTTCGTCGGCGCACTCTACGAACTGCACTCTGACCACGCTGGCTCTTCGTCGGCGTCGTTGCTTATCAGAATACTGACCACGCAGGCTTTTCTTTGGCGTAGACAAAGGTAACTCAACTCAGAGAAAACAATCCTACTGCTAACGAGAGGATACGGAACAAGATTGACAAGCCCCGTTATGTTCCGGAGGTGGAGTTTAAATAAGGTCCTCCCATTGACTCAACCCCCAGTGCCGGAGGATGTATGTCGTTACAACGCATACTTTTACTCCGCATACCATTACAACGCGGTATTTACAACGCATACCGCTACAATGCATAGCGCTTTGGGGTGCTGGATAGTGGTAAGTATAATTTACTATTCTAACTCCAGTCCCCGTGGACCCTAAGGAAGGTGTTGGATAGTAAATTAAACTTACCTCTTATCCTAGAGCGCCCCCCAGCGCAATGCGTTGTAACGGTATGCGTTGTAATGCCTGCGTTGTAGTGGTAGTGCGGAGTAAAAAATGCGTTGTAACAGGTGCATACCTGTCGACGGTGGCGATCGCTACAACAGTTCAACAAAATCAGATAGAGAAAAATCTCCTCATTACCTGCCTACACAAATTGCAATTTGCATATACAAACCTAAACAAATCCAAAGTTGTCCAACACAAATTACAAAATTCCAAAGCTATACCAAACAAATGGTTGTCCAAATTTTAACTGCCAAGTTCTAAATGACCTAACGGTCTTTTTTTTTAAAATACTCACGCCGAAAAGGTTCTCAGTCAGGAGTGGCATCATGTGGAGGATCAAAATCAGGAAGATCAGAAATATACTGGGCTGCAGAGACAAAGAATCCCCAGAACCTCCGTGCACAGAGTACCTCCTTAGTAGAGTCCAGTCCTGTCCTCCTCAGTAGATTTCTGTCTTCTGACAAGATCACTCCCTCAGATAGCCACTTCTCTGATGAGGCCCGCGTTGGCCGCGCCATTTGCAGAGATTAAAAAAATCCACTTCTCAGGGGTCTCACTGATACTTAGTCCATTCAAACCAATAATAAAGAATTTGGCACAGAAGCTGAAATATAAAAGAACATTTTTATTAACCTCAAATGAGTGAGACTACGTCACACAGAAGCCTTAGCAACTGAATGAGGCAGTCTGCTAGAATGGTCTTACTTCACAACTTATATACTCTTTATCCTGCCCCAGGCATGTAAGGGAGTTGTACCAATTACATTCCTAAACAAATGGAAAATCTGGAGGGTCAACAGGTGAGTAGCCTTTGGGGTTTTAGCAGGATATCGGCAAAACATTATAATTACATAGTTCA
Source organism: Lissotriton vulgaris (assembly GCF_964263255.1). NCBI lineage: Eukaryota > Metazoa > Chordata > Amphibia > Caudata > Salamandridae > Lissotriton > Lissotriton vulgaris. Next base: position 1,480,791,953 of record NC_141685.1, read on the forward strand.
CAAAGGTTAATCTGATTTAGATGGCACTGCAGGGCATGGCATGATTACATGTACAATATCCCAACCCAAAAGTTAATCATTAAGAATGTCCCAAATTCAACCTCCAAAAGCCGGACAAACCTATAATTGAAAGCATAACCCATGTAATGAAGAAACATAAAAAGAAACAGTAACAGATGATGAACAAGATAAGGCATGTGCAAGGAAACTAAAAGTTAACGATGTCCTGAACATTGATTGGCAATCTCAGACAAAGATCGATCAGGGAAATTGGCTTTGCGAGGTCAGTTTCAGGTGAAGAGGTCAGTTTCTTACAGTTCATTTCAGAGTCAAAAAGAAACCTTAGTTAATGTATACATGAACTAAGAACTCCAGGCCACTTTATTCGCCCGGCTACCTTCACAGGCCTACGTGAGGGCAACACAAAATGGTGGCACAGAACAAAATGGAGTCAGACTCGAGAATTACAGAACCTCAATGGGGCACTCCCGCAGTCCCGGGGACCCGCACCCCCGGGTCTTCTTCAAAATGGGTGGGGGGCCGCCACCCCCGGGGCTCTAAATTAATATAAGTGGGGAGCTCACTGCCCCCCACAGCCCCGGGGACCGCCACTCCATGGGGCTTGTTAAAAAGGGTAGGGGGCTCTCTGGCCCCCCCAGCCCCATTGACCACCACCACCTGGGGCTTTAAAATGTTAACTGGGGGGGGGCTTTGAATCCTCCCCAGCCCCGGGAACCAACACTGCCCGGGGCTTGATTTTAATGTATACTGGGGGCTCACAGGGCCCCCCACAGCACCATGGACTGGCACCACCCGGGGCTTCAAACAACTGGCTGGAGGGGCTCTCAGGCCCCCAGCCCCAGGGACCTCCACCCCCGGGGCTTCTCAAAAATGTGGGAGGGGGCCTCGCGGCCCCCCTCCTGGAGCCCTCAATGGCCCTGGGGACCGTCACCCCCAGGACTGGTGTTCTATCCATCTGTGGACCCCTATGTGTCTGTATACTCCCCTATGTCATGGGGGAGCTGATATAGACAGGTTTTGTCTGTCTGCTGCTACTCCCACATCGGTTTATGACGACTAGTACATTTCATAATTGAGACATCTGTTTAATGAACTGGAAAGGAGAGATATACTTTCTTCAACCACTGTAGGAAATCCTTAACCTGCAACTGTAAAAAAAGATTTGTTGGGCTATTTTCTATATGCAGTAATTGTCAGCAAATGAACTCTGATTGAGGCATATTTAAGACCTGCCCTAGCTCAATAAAGGAGGTAAGGAAGAATCTCTACCTCCTGCCCCTTTTGAAGTGTCAAAGTGATTTGCAACACACCATAGGCAGAATCTCTTCCACTTAAACGCGTATGACACTCGTGTAGAAGGCCTCTTAGTCTCTTTCAGAATGTGCATGCAGTCCTGCGGCAGATTTAAGTGTCCGTATTGTAGGACCTCAGGAGCCATGCTGCCAAGTTCAATGAGGGAAGCTGGAATGGAGAATCTTCCCACCCATCTTCATCAGTAGGTCCGCCCTGGAAGTTAGTCTCCTTTAGGGGAGTACCGACAACTACAAGTCCTGGTTTGCTTAAGTTACAAATGACATTTCAGACCGAGTAAATGCCAGAGACAAAGTTGTGTCTCATTACAGTCTCATACATAAATACATACATACATACATACATACATACATACATACATACAGGAGACAATACTTTAATTCTTCTTCCTAGTACATTTAAAATGATCTAACATTAATAAAAAAGGTAGCACAGTTTACATTTCCTTTTTACCTTTTTTACCTCACAAGTACTGATCTGCCTATAACACACACTGTCACATTCATTCAGTCATTAACACGTCCTGGTTTGTTTAAGTTACAAATGACATTTCAGGACAAGTAAACGCCAGAGACAAAGTTGTGTCTCATTACAGTCTCATACATAAATACATACATACATACATACAGAAGAGGATACTTTATTTCTTCTTCCTCGTACATTTAAAACGATCTAACATTATTAAAAAAGGCAGCACAGTTTACATTTCCTTTTTACCTTTTTTACCTCACAAGTACTGACTTATAACTTCTACGTAAAGGCACCTTGCTAGCTTTATAGACTAATTTTACAACCTTTCCTTGCATTTCAGAAATACTGTACGATCCAGTAAAGTTATGCTCCAAAATGCCTACTTTTCTCGTTGTTCGCCTACAATTTTTCAGGATAACTAACTCTCCTTCTCTGAAGGTGTACGGCTTAGATTTCTTGGAAACTCTCTTTTTATATTTTTCTTTGTTTTTCCTGGGCAACCTCAATATTCGGCTTTGTCTGCTGCTGCAACTCTGCTTTTCTAATTTTCTCTAATGCGATAATACCTGCATATTCGCTTTCTGTAGGTAGAACAAACTCAAGCTTACAAAGGAAATATTCTCAGAAAACAACATTCAACTGTACATTCAGGGTGAGGACACCCCCTTCGGCTACTATTTATTCAAGTCTCGAGGTAAGGTGACTTCTCATTTTGTAGTTAGTCCGCTTGGGCATCAACGCCATTGTAAAGGAAACTTAAAACTCAATCATGTGGCTTCAATCGTAAAGCGAACAATGCATGGCCCAACTATAAATCCCAGTCGTTCTGATGCTCATTCACATACTTACACAACGTGGATAATCTTTACTTTTAAATCAAGTTTTTGTTGGTTTTGGTCCACCTCATAAAGGCAATGTTCCTGCCAGAAAGCAAGTCATCACAAATTTTTTGAGTTATTCTAGTACCGAAATACCCATTTCCTGCTCCACTCTGCAACAGATTATTTTTCAAAATGGGTTGAGGCATTTCCTCTGAAATCCAAGACTGAAGCCGTAGTTGCTTCAACACTGTTGCAACTGTACTTATGCCATGGAAGTCCGAAAATAGTTCTATCATTTCAAGTTTGTGAAAGAAGTGAGTGACCAATCTCGGCCTAACATTTTCATAATGCAAAGATGATATTTTCTATTTTCCTTGCCAAATATATAAATATATATATATTTGTTTTTTCAGTTTAATTCAGACTCATCAAAGCTCTTAGAAATAGAACGTTATGTAAGTGCAGCTTATCATCCACAGACATGGTTTAGATGAGCGAACTAATGCTACCATTTAAAGGTAGTGCTAATTCTTCTTCTTTAAAAGTTTGTAAGTACTTGAGGGGTTGCTCTCATGGCGGTCTTATTGCATCTTTGAGGTGGCAGAAGGGTCATTATGGTGTGACAGAAGGAGTTGTGAGGAAGATGGGAGGAGGGAAAGTTGATGGGGTGGTAACAATTATGCTGAGGTACATTAAGGGATGAATACAAAGTCTATAATGGAACCCCATTGGGAACAAGTGGGATGGGTGAGATGCTGTTAAAGGTCTCATGGAAATTGCATGGGGAAAACACGTTTTGGAACCCCCCTTTTTTCTCAGCCCCCACTTGACCAATCACCCCCAAACTTTCAGGGAAGGAGCGGAACTGAGCTGGCCAAAGGTTTGGAACATTTCAAGAAGATTCATAAATCGACGCCAAAGTTATTGCCAATAGAATGTTGCAGTTTTCCTATGAATAATAGGTCCTAACTATAACTACCTACTGGCGACTGCCGGTAGGTAATATGTATATATATAAATATGCACCAACAAATCATATTAGTAGCGGCGGCTGATGGGGGTGGCAAATACATGGGTTTATGGAAATTGGGAGCAGTGGAAGGGTGGATGAGAGGGGTAAACTCAGGATTGTCATGTGATTCACATCCACACTGTGTACTACAACATACAGGGGCAGTGGCATTGCTTGCATATGTCGACACATTATCCAGAGCTTGGGACGACACACTCACCTGTGGTGTGTGGGTCCATGAATGCATCCACATTTCCTTGTGTGATCAAGTGTCTTCCTGCTGTTAGAAAAATGTGTAAGGTATAATTAATGTCATTAACATGACATTTGAGAAAATCGCATACATCATTGATAGTTACATGGAAAAAATGCAGTCATTTGAATGGTCAGGTATGTTGACATGTTACATACATGTTGCAATCTGCAGAGCTGATCTTACACACAACACATGTCATGGTCACACTGGTGCACTAATGGGCATCCATGCCATTATCTGATTGACATAACATTCTATGACCTGTCCCAATTCTTTATGGATGTTAAATCTACTCTCACACCTCAATAGGCGTGACGTTTGAGGGCCAAATCAGTTTTTAAAATACTCACAGGTATTTCATGTGCTCTGAACTTTAGGTGACCCACATTATGTATCTTGTTTCTTGTAGAGATTGGCAGCCAGTTCATCATGTGAAGTGTACCAAATTATTAATGATGTATGTGTGGCACAGTATGTCATGACAGGTAAGCTATTTTACCAAATCGCAAAATAAATGATGTGTGTGTCTATCATGTGCACAACAGAATGTGTGTCCTGTGCATTCATCCTCTGCTGTGATAAGATGTTGGTCATGTACTTACCACCTTGCATCCCGACGATTAGTCCAAGGTGATCCAATAGGTCCCCCTCAAGACCAACAAAGTCCTGCCACCAGTGCTTCCACTGCTGGAAAGTCCGGTCCACACCTAACATGTTCTGCATCTTTTCACATATGTGCTCTCATCTCAACTTCCTTACCTTTACATCGTACCCCAGGAGGATGCGTCCCCCAGTCTCAACCATCCTGGGTGGGTACAATTTTACAAGCCAGAGGAAGGCCCCCTCTGACATCCTGCCCTCTCTACCCTGCCCTGACATACCCGAATACAATATTTCCTGCATGTAAACCAAAAAATAACCTCAGGTAACCCCTATTAACTACTTAACTATATAAAGGTTCCACAGAGACTTACACCCGACAAAACAATCAGACAGTTGAATTTAACACATAGGGACAGAGACACAGAACTTAACTAGGACAGTAAGGACAGTATGGACAGTATACAACACACAGAACTTTCTCAAACACACCAAGAACAGCAGACACCATCCAAAACCTCCACAACTCTCAAAACACAGTAGCAGAGTGGCTGAAATAGAAAGTGAAAGTGTACTGTACATCATTTCCTGTCAGGTTGCAGCCTATTTTTTCATTTTGCGATGAAATTTCTCATGCCTAGGGCTGAGCGTGAATATTTCATGTATTTTGCAAGTATTTCTCATCCTGGAAATGGAAAAAATTGCCACAAAGGGGTGTTTTTCTCTTTTTTTATCGCTCATTTTTACATGAACAATATATATGTTCCATTTCATGCATTTAGTCTGAAATAACAGTACAATATGTATTAGTGATGTGATCTGTGTGTTGTACATTTGTGTGGTGTATCTGTTCTGTACATGTATTAGCGGTCCAGAGCCATTATGAGGCACAATTTTCTCACATTTGTGTTTGTTCTTGACTGGACACGTGTGTATGTAGATACCTTGACAGGATGTCACACAGAACAGTTGACATTGGTGGTATGTGTCACTACATGTGAGCCTCTAACATCACACATTGCTGAGATTTTTGTGTGAGTCTGATGGTCTTGCTGCACATATCTACTTGATCAACAGGCAGTCACTACTTATCAATTATATTTGCCAATCCGCATGCAATGCACGGCTATGGCTACACATTCACATTGGAGTGTATGAATATCTGAGGACACAGAGGGGGACATTGATGATAGTCAATGGTATGGCAATCATGGCTGCATTTTAACTAGACATGTCTATGCTTTTCCTTTATTGCTAGCCATTGCATGTTCTCTGCTTGGTGTGCAATCACCATCTACATTGACAACATGACCTAAAATGCTAGTCAAGACATTACATGGTGTGGGTCTGTTCGTGTGCACATGCCACAGGAAAAGACATGCATGTCAACAATGAGCTAATGTTATCTCGTATGGTAAAACATGTGTTGGATGCACATATAACATTGTAAGTTAGTTTTGGTGTTCTCTCTACAAATATCATTAGTACACCTTGGGCTATCCTACAGACACAGATCAGATGATGCATACTTAAATATGTGTAACAGATAGCATGAGAGAGCTGCATTCTCAGATTTATGCAGAGCTGTACATAACACACTGAGCCATGATGAAGCATGTTGCAGACCTAGCCTCACATGTGAGAATGTCATTGGTACTTTGTAATGTCAAGGCTGCACTTTGCATGTCACAGTCATTGCAAAAAGAAAAGTGACAATGCCTGTTAGCACGAGCAGTCCACATGTCCGGCGGATCATGCTGTGCCTTTGTATGAGACCCTGTTACAGCAGCGTGATAGGGATGACATTGCCTGCGTTGTATGTTATCCAGTGGTCCCATTTCCTCTGACTTATTGCATGAACAATGAACATTACCTGATGTATGTATGGGATTCATAACGTGTTGGAATCACTCCGAAGGGGTATCTCAACGCTACTAAAGGAGAGGGTACAGGACAAGCACAGATCAGTCCCTGCACAATTCCGTATTCAGGAGTTTCCTAAATCAAAAAAGACTGGGGCATTTGCACAAGACCTCCGGCAAGGTGTTCCAATATTTAGGGGCAAGTTATACAACAGTTTTGCCACCTGTTCGTATTTTCCTGTAGCGGGGAACACAAGCAGCCCTTTACCTTCTGATGCAAGTAGTCTGGTCAGACAGTAAACTTTAAACTTGTCCGCCAGATAGCTAGTACCCATGCCATAAAGAGCTTTATGGGCGAAGCAGCAGTGATTGAATTTAATCCTCTGGCTGAATGGAAGCCAGTGAATCTGTTTTAGTAACGGCCCGAGGAGGTACGTGGCCGCTTTTTGAGAGCAAGGTGTGCGGCAACATTCTGTACAATCTGTAGTCTGTCTGTCAAGTCTTGTCATGTTCTTGTTTTAAAATCACTGACATGTGTAGAATGCATGTTGCAACTTGTTGTGATCATAATTGAAGGATGGTACTGGTTATGTACAAATGTATGTGTCCATTGCAGGATCACATCAGGAGTACACTGATGTTGCACGTTAGACATCCTATCTCTTTGAATGTTGCGCAGAACATCACTGTCGAGGAGGAGGCCCATATGCTCTGCTGGACATGTAATGCCGGGGACATATGATGAGGAAAATTGGAGGTTCCACTGCTGTCCCCTGCATCAGTATTTTGAATTGCATTATTTACATTGCATGCTGTACCCTATATTTGATTATCTGTGCTCACAAAGGATTATGCTTGCTTAGTCTATCAAGCTGAGTGTGTCAATACAGCAATATATGGGACTGGGATTTGGGGATACTGTAATGTATCAGAAATACAGAGAGTGGAGAATGCCTTCTTGAGGTATTTACTGGCCGCTTTCAGGAGACGGTCCTACACTGGTTCTCCTCCTTTCTCCACAACTGTTAAAAAAAAAATCAAAATTAAAAACTTTGAGTCTGACCTCCACCCCGTCATCAGAGGAGTCCCCCAAGGATCTGTACTTTCCCCGCAGCTTTTCAACATTTACATGGAACCCCTCACCTCTCTACTCAGGAAATCCAACATCCCTTTTCACTTATATGCTGATGATACGCAACTTTATCTGGAAACCACTTCCATTTATGACATCCAAAGACTTGATAATACGCTCAAGGAGGTGCAACTTTGGTTCACAAACAATCACCTGAAACTCAACCAAGAGAAAACGGAAGTGCTCCTCATCTCCAACAAAAACGACAACCCCCAAATTGAAGAATGGCTCAAAGCAATTGACGCCCTCAAGGGCAACCTTTCCCTGGCGGAGTCAGTAAAATCCCTTGGCATCACCCTAGACCCGAAACTGGACATGAAACATCATATTTCAAGATCGGCCAAAAGCATCTTTCTCAACCTGAAATTACTTTACAAAATCAAACCCTTCCTTCCCCCAAGGACTTTCAACAAGCCACCCAAGCTCTGGTACTCTCTAGAACTGACTGTGGGATTGCAACCCTATCCAGGACAGCAGTATCACACCTTGCCTCCCTGAAGACAACCTTCAACGCAGCAGTGAGGATGGTCACTGGACAAAGGAAATTCGAACACATCATTCCCCCCTCCAGAGAACTTAAATGGCTCCCTATTGAGCTGCGAGCTAGCTTCAGAACAGCCTGCCTCACACACAAAGCCCTGCACACAGGCAAACCTGAATACTTAGCCGCCAAACTCAAAAGGGCCAGCCAGTCTAGAAGCCTCAGGAGCTCCAACACCATGCTACTCATCCCGCTGAAAACATGTAGGAAAAAATCCTCATCCAAAACATTCGCTGGAACGCCCCAAAAATCTGGAACTCCATTCCCCCCCACATCAGGACGACCCCCTCGTTTCCAAAATTCAAGATCTTACTCAAAGCCCTCTTCCTCGAACGATCACAAAGAAACAGATAGCAGACGTCACCGTCCTGTACCAAGAAACCCTTCTGAACAGTGAATCCGCTCAGAGACTCATTCGATTTGTTCTCCCCCCTCCCCTTTCCCTCCCCCCTTCCCTTCTATGTGCGTTCGTTTTCCATCCACAACCCTCTTGTTATTTCAATTCTGTACCGCTTTCTGCTCTTAAATGTACATGTTGTGAAGCGCTCTGATACCCTCGGGTCCAGCTAGCGCTATATAAAACTCTTAAAATAAAAATAAATAAAATATATTTGCCACACTGAGCTGGGGTTACAATATATCACAGATATAATAAAGGTGCAACCAGTTTTACTGTGGCACTGAATCTGGACCTCGCCAAAAACAATATTTAACCAGAACGTGCTAAGTGACACGCTCAAGTTAGAACAAGCCCTAGATATTAGGTGGCTGATATATATTAAAGAATTTATGATGGATCTTGGTCAACCTGAGCTTTTTCTTAATCCCTCACTGATATGCTCAATTCCTAGAAAAGCTTTTAAAAAACTATGTATGCACCTCAGAGGTCGCTGCCCCGCCCCTAGGAATGACCGTCTTTGTGGTGACTTTAATGCAGTTATGGACCCCGGCCTTGACACCGCCTTGGCCCCCCCTCCGCCTCCAGGACTGCCCTATCCGGCCTCCTCTCCACATGGACTGCCTGCCTGGGTCTCGGGGATGCTTGGAGACTTTGGTACCTGACAGCCCGACACTACACCCACACCTCAGCCTCTCAACGCACGCACATATAGACTACGTTTTCCTGCTGGCCCAGGATTGCCGGGCAATCAAAAAGATTGTTATCCTTCCCAAGGGCCTGTCGGACCATTCCCCGGTAATGCTGTAAATGGGCTCTCTTCCCCAGTCCTCGCGCCCGATTTGGCGACTGGTTTCTCCAAGATGAAGAGTTTTAAGACCAAGTGGGTGCAGAGCTTCGCCTCTTCTTCACCACTAATCATGGTTCAGTGTCTTCCTCTCGCACTCTGTGAGAGGCCGGGAAAGCCACCATTCGGGTCTTTGCCAAAGGCCAACTCAAGCTCACCCAAACGGCGTGTTACTCCCACCTCACACACTTGGAGGCACGGGCCGCCCAACTTGAGACACTGCCCGTGGCAGATAGATCTGCTGCCCAAGACCAGTGGCTTGCGTTCCTGAGGGATTAAATCAGGAAAACCACTCTGGAGGCCGCCAAATTGCTTTGGTGGTCTTCCTTGGCCCGAGTGTATGGTTGAGGAGATAAAAATGGGAAGCTCCTCCACCGCCTTGCCACTTACCCTATGGCCAATCGTATAATTCCAGAGGTAGATCACGCGAGTGGCGGGATCCACCACCCTGACTGCGGTGGCTGAATGCTTTGCCGTTTACTATGCCTGCCTTTATATGGAGCGGGCACCTTGTCATTTGCTCCGTGAGCTCCTCCGGCGGGAATAGTTCCCTTTCCGCATCTTAGTGAATCTGAGGCAGAGGAACTAGACCTCCCGATCACCCCAGAGGAGGTGTCAGACTCCATATCACTCATGGTGGCCGGTAAGATGCCGGGACCGTATGGGCTCCCCCAACAATTTTGTGCGTTGTATCGAGACATCCTAGTCTCACCTCTGTACCGCGAAGGGGTGGAGTACGGCTCTTATCACCCAGAGACGGACCTGGCCACCACTGTAGTGATCCCTAAGTCTCAATCCCCCTCAAGCTGCTGCTCGGACTACCGTCCCATTTCTCTTATAAATACTGAGCTCAAGATATTTTCCTCTGTTCTGGCCAACCGCATAAGACCGCACCTGGCTAACCTGGTTCATCACGATCAATGCGGCTTCATGCCTCTCCGAGGGACTAGACACTGTCTTAGATGCCTTCATCTTGCTCTGGCGAACCGGCACTTGCTGTCCCCCTAGTTGTCTCTCCTTCTGGTGGATTTTGAGAAGGCTTTTGACTCTGTTGACTGGGGCTATTTGGAGGCAGTACTGGAGCAGAAGGGCCTCGGAATCCGTTTCCGCAATGTGGTGAAGACACTGCATTATCAGCCCCGGGCGCAGGTCCTTGTCAACATGGCTCTATCTCGTCCCTTCGCTATCAGAATAGGAACGCGGCAGGGATGCCCCTTCTCGCTGATCCTGTTTGCCTTAGCAATAGAACCCCGTGCCTGCATTATTCGATCTGATCACTCCCTCACTGGCTTGCGATGTCCTGGCTTTGCGGAGGATTTGATTGCGCTCGATGCAGACGATGTACTGCTGTTCTTATTGGACCCGGTCCAATCGGGACCCAGATGCCTTTGGGCCCTGAACCTCTTTGAGCACACCTTTGGCCTCCGGTTACACCCAGCCAAATCTGTTTGCTTTGATTGGCAGTCAACGAACCCCCTTCTACAGCAGTCCTTTAAGTACTTGGGGGTCTGGGTGGCCCTTCTCCCCGATGTTGTGTGGTCACTCAACGTCACCCCTATGGTTAAGCAGGTTCGCGCTGACCTCCTTAAGTGGCGTACTCTACCCCTAAACCCTCTGGGCAGGATAGCCCTTTTAAAAAATTATGATTTTACCTTGCTTTTAATATATGCTACAAAATATGCATCTTTCTTTCGCTAGGTCCTGGTTCCAGGAGATGGGCGGTTTGTCCACTAAGTTCATATGGAGGGGACGGAGGCCCAGGCTGGCCCTGGCCCAATGCCGAATCCCGCCCTTTGATGGTGGTCTTGGGATGACAAGCCTCTACCTCTATTATTTGGTGACTCTGCTTCTTACGGTACATGATTGGTTCAACGGTGGCTGGTCCAACTCGGCATACCGCCTGGAACTGCACACCCTTGGCTTTACCACTATCCAGGGGATGCAATACGTAGATGTTGTCCCCCAAGCTCTCCCTGATGTCACAGTGGAGTGCTCCTAGCCTGGCGGGCCTCCCTGCGTCATACTCTCTGGTCGGGTAAGTTGACCTGGTACACCCCCTTGTGATGCGGCACCCGGCCCAGGGAGGTTGCCTCCCTTTCAGGGTTCCGGCCCTGGGATCTCATTGGGATTTCCCTGCTAGGCGATGTATGGAGCGGTACCCACTTACGCTCCTTCCAGGATTTGCATACCCAACATTCCCTTCACTCGTCTCAGTTTTTCTGATACTTGCAGCTGCGCCATGCCCTCCCTTCCTATATTTCAGATGGCACTGCGTTGCCCGAGTATAGTCCACCTGAGGCCCAGGTCGTGACAAGCGACCTGGGGCAGGGAGGGATCTCCCGTATTTACCGTTCACTCACCACCAAGACTCCCATATATTTTATAAATATTACTTGGAACAAAGAAAGAGGTGGATATTTTTAGAATTTGGGCCTTAAGGCAATGTCACCCTGCCTATTTGGCACTGCAGTTTTTAGATAATGAATGTTTTATAAGAAACATTGCATTTTTTTAAAGGTATAATTAAATGTAGGAAACAACTTTGAATTTGGTTCTTTCTAAAAAATTCTTATAAATGCTGTTTCTGATCAATTAAAATTTATTTTAACTGCCTGTTCTGAAATAATTGTGATTTATACTGTGAAATTATGCTTTTATGGTGAACATCTGTAGTGTGAAAATGATAAAATAATTCTGATCTTTTAAAATTGATTTTAACTGGTTGTTCAGTAATAACTGTGATTTATATTGTGAAATTGTGCTTTTATGGTTTTGTGATTAAAAAAGAAAACTAAGCATGGGCTGAAAATTCGTTCCGCTCGCAGAATTTGCGGATTTTCTGCGATTTTGCGATCCGCGAATCTCGTGAAATCGCGGTAAAATCCGCGAATCAGCGGGGACGACTTTTCAGCCAAGCACTTACAGGGTTACAGCAGCAGGTGCAAAAGTTGAAGCTAATTTTTTGTAACCTTTTACAAAAGGGTTACAAAGAAATTAACTTCAACTTGGGCACCTGCTGCTGTAAGCCTGTAAGTGCTTCCTGGCGCCTCGTTGCCTACTTGTAACTATTCTCTGACCCTGCTCTGACCCTTGAAGCAGGGTCAGAGAATAGTTACATGTAGGCAATGAGGCGCCTGTCACGAAAATTAAACCTCAACAGGAAGCACTGACAGATATAAAAACAAGCATTTGCAATGCAATAGGTCTCGCATTAGGAAAGTTTGAGCTATTGGTCTTGTAAATGACAATTTTTTTAATTTATGTGTTGGTTTTGAAAATAGCTAAATTAATAGCTTTGTCATTTACAATGCCAATAGTTATAACTTTCGCAAATGTGACACCTATAGCATTTGTAATGCAACATGTTTTGTATTTACGTGACTTAGATGTATTGATATTACTAATTACAATGGCTTTTAATTTTTTTAAATAATTAATACTTAAATAAAAGTGATTTTAATTTATATTGGCAATACCTTAAACTTTTGTAAATAACTTTTGTGAAGATTATGTTCTTTTTTTTTAATTTATTTTATTTTTTTAAACCAGAACAGTACACAGGATACACAGCAAGTTAAAATGAGAGCAGAACATATAATCATATTATTGTGGTTTCCATTACAAAAAGAACAATAAAGAGAAAACAAATAGCAAATTACACAAAACCAGCAGCATTTACCCTATAAACTAAATGCTGTCGCTTATGGTTGGATTTATTACCTCCTTCCAGTGTAATACCGGACTCCAGATTACATCTCCCAGCTTCCTGGCTTTCAGTCCTCTTGTAGTATAAATTGAAATCTCATAGCAATATACCGCAAAAAAACGGGCTAACCACATCTGAAAGCTGGGAGGATCCGAATCTTTACATCGTGCGGATAAAATTATTCTTAGTATTGCTGTACCGATAAATACAAGTCTTTTTTCCCTTCTTGACAGCTTTAGAGAACTATCATAGCCCATTAAATATAAACAATCAGATTCGGGGAGTCTGTGACCAAATAGTGCCTCCCAGTAATCTGCCATCATACTTTTAAGTGAATCAAGCTTGCAACAACTACTGAACATATGGATACTATCTGCGGGACCCACTGCACATCTGGGACAAAGATCGTGTTCTCTTTTTCCCCAAGCATGTAACTTAGCCGGGGTATAATACAGACTAAACATAGTTTTGTACAACTGGGCTTTGAGGTTGCTAGACATAAGAAGGCCGTTTGACAACTCAATACATTTATACAAATCAACATTTGAATTTTCAAGCTTCCCTGCCCACATTACTTCAGTTTTCTCGAGGTCATCCTGAATTTTGGTCATTAAAATATCATACAGTCTGCCAATTCTGATCTTGGATCTCCCCTTTAACTCAAGCAGTTCAATACTTGACAAGTCGACTGATGATACATTAGCGTTAAGCTTAGCAAACAATTGAACAAATTTAAGATAGTCTCCATTAAGTAAATTATATTTCGTTTTCAAATCAAGAAAGGTAGTTTCAAAACCCTTAACCAAAAAATCATTGACCGTTTGAATACCAAGGAATTTCCATTTTTTTGCTATGGCATCAAAACCTAAACCAGATGTGAGAGTCGAATGCCACAAGGGTGTATATCTATTAATCTTACTAATATGCATATGTTTATGAATCTTATTCCAGACTTTAAGGGCGCTGATTATAGTTGCATATTGACAATTATTTCTAAAATAAGAGGAATCTGTGTATCGCAGAAACAAGCCTTCCGCATTACTCCCGAGCAGAAGCTCATATATCGATGGTATTGGTTTAATTTCCCTATTGTCAATTACGCATTTTGGTTTGATCAAAATAGCAAACATTTGTAAAAAAGCGGCCCAATGATAAAAAGTAGTGTTGGGGACGGCGAGCCCTCCTCTCTGCAATGGTAGAGATAGCAGTTGATGTGACATCCTAGTTTTACCGTGCTGCCAAATAAATTTGGACATAAAAGAGTTTAACAGTTTTAGAATCCTATCGTCAATGGCTAGAGGAATGGCCCGGAATAGGTATAGAAACCTAGGGAGTACGTTCATTTTTAAAAAATTGGCTCTGCCAATGATTGAGAGATGCAGACTATTCACACGATCTAAGTCAGATTTAATTCTGTCCAGGAGAGGATCATAATTTAGTTTTATGATACTTTTGGTATCTCGACTGATCACAACTCCCAAGTATGTGGCCTTATTAGCTACCCTAGCATCAATACAATCTACATTATCAGTGCATACTATTACTGTTTTCCCTTTATTGAGAGAATATCCCGAGTAATTACCATACTCAGAGGTCACATTCTCAATTGTGATGATAGCCTCGGAAGGATCAGGAGTGACAACAGCTATGTCGTCTGCATATGCTAGCACTTTCGTATTATATTGACCGCAGACCACTGGCTTAATTAAGTGACTCTCTAAAAGTTTTAGAATTAAGGGGTTAATATATAGTGCAAATAAAAGGGGGGAACAAGGGCAGCCCTGCCTAGTACCCCTATAGATATTTATATGGCCGGAGTCATGCCCTAATACCTGAATCTTTGCTTTGAGAGATAAATACATAGATTTAATTGATTTTAAGAATTTAGGGCCGAAATTAAGACGTGACATGACCGCCCATAAAAATGACCAAGAGACGCGGTCAAGGGCTTTTTCTGCATCCAATAGGATCATTGACATCTGACCCCCGGTAACAGACATGGCATCGAATAGAGTAATAACCATGTTGACATGGTCAGTAGTCCCCTTCCCCGGGACGAAACCATGTTGCCACGGGGAGACCAGATGTTCAATGACCCCGCTCAGTCTGGCGGCCATCACTTTAGCGTATAATTTGGAGTCCGAATTAATTAGCGAAATTGGACGATAAGAAGTAACAAGTTCCGGAGGTTTACCTTTCTTTGGGAATACAACTATATTGGCTTCGTTCCAGGATTGAGGGGGGATCCCATTATATTGGATGCCTAAGAATAGGTCGTGGAGAAGCGGCCCAAGCTGGTGGGTCAATATTTTATATAAGTCGATTGGAATTTTATCAGGACCTGCAGCCTTACCAGGAGAGAGTGCCGACAAAGCAGCCAGCACCTCCTCTATTGTAATTTCTTTTTCTAGATCGTTGCGAGAGATATCATCAAGACGCATTTCCTCCTCTGGGGAGTTAAGTAGATTGTCTAAATAAACAGAAGAATCTCTTTCAGTATATGCTACGTCCTCAGTATATAATTTCTGATAATATTGTTGAAATCAGGTAGCAATATCCACCGTTTGGGTATATATCTGATCGTTATCATGAATAGAGGTGATATTTTTAGTGACACACTTCTGGCTCGTACGTAATGCTAACTGTCTACCAACCTTTTCTCCACTCTCATATACATCCTTTCTATGTGTTCTGTAAGTTTGGGCCACTCTCTGACTAAGACTATGATTAAGATCAGATTTTAGTGCTATCACCTGATACATCTCATGCTTCGCATCACAGCCCCATGAAATTTGTGTAATATGTTTTTCTTCTGCTTTCACTAAGGCTTGCATCTTTAGATTATATTCATTGACTTGAAGTTTCCTAGCTTGATTTTGAAAGCTAATAGTTTCGCCTCTAAGAGATGCTTTAAAGCTATCCCAGACTATATTCCTCGATGCACTAAAACGGTTGACCTCAAAAAATTGTTTCGTCCAATGTTTGATATGAGTAATGTATTCGCTATTCACCAACAATTTGCGGTCAAATGTCCAAGGCCTGCGTTGACTAGCGGAGTCAGGTGTTTTTGTTACCAAGATAAGCGGATTGTGGTCCGAAATAATCTTGGGATGTTTACTAATTGAAGATTGTGCAAGAAGATCGTGTGAAACAAAGAAATAGTCAATCCTGACATGTTTCTGATGAGGTTTCGAGAAGTATGTATACCCTGGATCGTCTTTGTTTATATGATTTCAAAAATCGACTAGGCCCAAACTATTAGCAAATCTGGTAAGTGCTTTGAACACCTTAGGTTTGCGGCCTACATATTTCTGTTGAAGGGGAGTTGTGGCTGGTTGTACTTTAAGGGAGATGTTAAAATCCCCGCAAACAATAATTGGCCCCTGCCAGGTTGGAAGCTCTGTTTCTAAAAATTCAAAAATAGCTGGTTCAACTTGATTTGAACCATATACGGTACAGATTGTAATTCCCAAGGCCAATTTAACCACCGCCCTCCTACCTGACAGTTGGCGGATAGCCGCCCCGAGATGGGTTTTTGCCATAATCGCCACACCCCTTATATTTGAAGTTTGAGTTGAACTTGCTAATAAGTTATATCCCCTCAGTTTATACAAAGATCTTTTCTCCCAGGGTATGTGTGTCTCCTGGAGACACAGGATGTCGACTGGATTTAAACGAATTAATTCAGCCAGGAGCTGTTGTTTGTTAGCAGTCAGTAACCCCCCTACATTCAATGTTTGTATAGTTAGCTTACCCATTATCATAGCTGTAGATTGGCCAACATGTATTACCAAAAAATAACTGAATATGCTTAATATGCAACAATAGCTTATTTTGTTTGACACTTATTTTATTGTATTTCATAGATACTGTGTTTCCTTTTAACTGGCCTGTTTTTTATTTTTATTTAGAAGCCCCCCTCCAACCCCCACCCTTCCCTGTCACCCCTGAACAACCCCCCCCCCTGAACACCCTCCCCCCAACCAAAGGCATTCAGACTCTACCAGAGTCTGGGTGATGGATTGCAGAGCTACACCTGAGCTGCCTACTTGAATTCATAATATATATACAATCACCATAGGATCACCAACCACAAGAGCGAGAGTGAGAATACAAAGAGAAGAAAAAAAAAACAACAACAGAGTTATGGCCAAAGATCTAGTTAATGCATCTCGTTTAAATCTCATCTAGATAAGCTTTGGCTTTAATCTCTGAAGTAAATACTTTGGTCTGTCCTCCACGCACAACCTTTAGTTTAGCTGGATTATTCAGAAAGGCCTGGGCTCCTTTATCCTGAAAGGGCTTGATCAATGAGCGTACTCGCAATCGCCGCTCAACCGTTGCATGACAGAAGTCTGGCTTTGTAAAAAAAGAACAATCATTAAACTTCAGCTTACGATCAGGCCTGGCTTTCTCAGCAACTATCTGCCTCAACAAAAATTTTCCAAAATAAACCAAAATGGCTCGTGGATATACACCAGGTTTCGTAGGTGGTTTAAAAGGAATCCGATGTGCTCGCTGAATTTCCACATCCCAGTTCCAGTCATTTAATTCGGGCATTGATTCTCTGAGCATTTTCACTACAAAAGTACGGATATTCTCGCCCTCAATATTTTCAGGGATTCCTAAGATGCGTAGGTTACTGCGGCGTTGCAGATTCTCAAAGTCTTCGAGTTTCGATTTCACGTCTATTAATTCGGCTTCTTGCAACTTAATTTTTTCTGTATTAGCCATTACCTCATTCTCGTTGAGGAGCACTCTTGACTCAATCTCAGTTACTCTCTCCCCAAATGCAGTACAACACTTTGTGAGCTTTCTAACTACCCCTTGAACTTTCCGAAGCGCAGCTCAAGATATTTTACTGTCAAGGGTAGTCTTCTCCCTATGAGCTGCGATAGCTTGCAGAATGGTCTCCACCGCTGTTGGTGAAAATTCGCTAGAATTAGGGTGCTTGGACTCTTGTGTGGGGGAGAGGAACAGCTTCGAAGGGGGATGATCCTCCTCGGTGCAGCTTTGCAGCGGTCTAGAGCTAAAGATTGACTTGGTCCGTACCGTGTTGGTCTTTAAATTTTCTTCGTTGTTACCTTCGGAGGAGCTGCATATGTACTCTGACCCAGGCTCCTCATCAGACTCACACGAAGACCCCAAGTCCGACTCAATCTCAGATTCTACAGAGCCCTCTGTTTCTAACTCTACCCCCGCTTCGTCAGAAAAAGAATAGAATTCAGAAGGTTCTTTATCCCCTTCTACCATAGAGCGCATTTCCTGCATAATGCTTGGTGGTAATTCAGGTTCTGAGATAGCGGGGGGCAGGGTGGGTTTCACAACGATATTTGATGGACTAGTAGTGCAAAGTTCTGAAATCGCCGTGGGATTGGTCCGCGTCAGGATCAAAGTTTGTTCCAAGATAGGGGTGTTCAAATCACCAGCTTGACCCCCAGCTTGACCCCCTAATTCATCTTGCATTTCGACTCCAAGTACATTTGCACTTTCACCAGAAAAGGACATACAAAGCCCCGCTGTATCATGCTCATTTAGTTCACCATTTAGAACACCATTGGGAGTTGCCCCTATACTCTTACAGGCCTCACTGGAGTCGCTAGGCTCTATCACCACCCCACTACTCAAAGTACTTACAGTTGGCAGAGTCAAAAGAGATGAGACGGAGGGCTCATCGGTAGATGGAGTCTGCGAGGGGTGGATATCGATCACAGGTTCAGTCAGGTTTAAAGGGCTCAATCCAGGCTGATTTCTGTCTTTAATACCTTGTTTTCGCATTAAAAGATCCATAACTGAACCACCAGAGGAGAGCTGTGATTGATGATTCATTTTCCTTCTCACGGCGAGTGCCTCCTGCCTTGGGGAACATTCGGGTTGCGGGGGCTTCTTTGTCTTTCCTCTGCGCTTCCCTGCAGGAGTGGAGATGCTCTCGGATCCGACTCCATCCCTCTGAATCCGGTCCATCTCTTCCCGAAGTATTCGTGCTGCTTTCGCGAGTCTTGCTCGAGCTGCAGCGAATGATACCGCTGATGCCGTTTTCGGGGGCATATCGCTGGGCTCTACAAGGCAGTCAAGAGAGGAATTGATGCAGCACAATATTCGTAGTACTTTGCTGCAAACCTCTGAGTTCGTTTGAATTATTGGATTCGGCTCGAGAATAGAGCTAAGTACCTGCGGCTGCAGCGTTTGAATTGAACCCAGAGAGCAGGTAGCACCCTGAGAGCTCCCGAGCAGGACGGCACTGAAAGTTTTCAAGATCGCGTGGTTAAGGAGGGCAAGAATTATCTGCTGCTGCTTGCTTACGGCACACGATTCACATAACGGAAAGCCTTTGACGTCGCTTGACATCGCTGGAGAAGATAGGTGCTCCGTTTTTTTTTATTTTCAAAAAGTACCTTCGACAATCCTCACATAACTGTGCGCTAGAGCTCGAATAACGTGTAGTCCCATATTGGAGCGTAAAAGGTACTTAGTCCATTATTGCATCGTTTGCTCGAGGGGGTGATCACTTTGTTTCCGTTCGGTCATCGGAGCTCAGGCGAGCTGCTGCTACGCGGTCCTGTGTCTGACCGTCATCTATAATTAATAGCTTTGTCATTTACAATGCCAATAGTTATAACTTTCGCAAATGTGACACCTATAGCATTTGTAATGCAACATGTTTTGTATTTACAAGACTTAGATGTATTGATATTACAAATTAAAATGGCTTTTAATTTTTTTAAATAATTAATACTTAAACAAAAGTGATTTTAATTTATAATGGCAATAGCTCAAACTTTTGTAAATAACTTTTGTGAAGATTATGTCCAGTGTATTTTATTGTGACGAAAATCCAAGAACAGAAGTGAAATATTCACATCTTCGTGTGACATTTGTAATAAAGCTTGAAACATTGAGAGAACATATTTGAACCAGTTGTTGTTAGATGGTTGCGCAGATTGATGCTGGGGTGGCGCTGAGTGGTGCTGTGGTGGTGCTGAGTGGTGCTGTGGTGATGCTGAGTGGTGCTGTGGTGGTGCTGAGTGATACTGGGATGGTGCTGAGTGATGCTGGGGTGGTGCTGAGTGGTGCTGTGGTGGTGCTGAGTGATGCTGTGGTAGTGCTGAGTGATACTGTGGTGGTGCTGAGTGGTGATGTGGTGGTGCTGAGTGGTGCTGTGGTGGTGATGAGTGATAATGTGGTGGTGCTGAGTGAAAATATGGTGGTGTTGAGTGATGCTGGGGTAGCGCTAAGTGATGATTTGGTGATTCAGAGGGCAGATAGGCACAAAAAGCTGTCTAACAATTTGCAAAAGGGCAGAAAAACAAGGGAAAAACGAGTCTAACAGAGGGCAGAAGGGCACAAAAAAACAGTCTAACAGAGGACAGAAGGGCAGAAAAAACGAGTCTAACAGAGGGCAGAAGGGCACAAAAAAGGAGTCTAACAGAGGGCAGAAGGGAACAAAAACAAGGGAATAACAGAGGGCAGAAGGGCACAAAAAACGAGTCTAACAGAGGGCAGAAAGGCAGAAAAACAAGGGAAAAATGAGTCTAACAGAGGGCAGAAGGGCACAAAACGACTCTAACAGGGGGCAGAGGGCAGAAAAACAAGGGAAAAATGAGTCTAACAGAGGGCAGAAGGGCAGAAAAACAAGAGAAAAACGAGTCTAACAGAGGGCAGAAGGGCATTAAAAACGAGTCTAACAGGGGGCAGAATGAATTCCGCCCTGCGTGTTTGTCCACGAAGATGCCACCTTTTTATGCAATACCTCTACTCAACTGGAGTACTTTCTACTGTCTAATCAGTAAGTGCTCCCTCGTTGGCTAAATGTATAGGGGCAGATTTACAATAACTGGCGCATCCCCAGGGATGCGCCAGTTACTGTGCGCCGCAGCTCCGCCACCCATGGTGCGCCGCATTTACAATGCGGTGCACCATGTGGCAAAAACGGCACAGATGCGTCACGCATCTGTGCCGTAAAAGCAGCGCATTGCTGGAGCTGCGTCGCAAGCGCGATGCAGCTCCAGCAATGCTCTGGGGGGCCCTATCTCCCCAATGCTGCGTTAAGCCTTGCGCCTGCTTCAAGCAGGCGCAGGGTTTTGACGCAGCATTGGTCTAAAAGCGACTGAGTGAAATCTTGTAGATTTCACTCAGCCACTTTTAGGAGGCGTTCCTGCGCAGGAACGCCCTCCCCTGCGCCGGAACGCCTCCTGATGGCGCAGGGCTTTACAACGTGACGCATCTCTCAGATGCGTCACGTTGTTAATACCCAGCACCATGGTGCATCTTTTGTGCTGCCGCTGCGTCACAAAAGTGATGCAACTGCGGCGCAAAAGAGGCGCAAGCGGCTTGTAAATCTGCCCCATAGTGCTTTTAATACACTGTCGATTTACAAAAGGGGGTGGTGATGAACAGAGTGTCTGAATTGAGCAGACCACTCTTACCCAGTCCAAAGATCCGGGCTTGATCCATCACCGTTATTTATCTCACTGCCCCATCCCAGCTCAGAATCTGGCTATATGCAAATCAGTCTGTCCCTGGCCCAGTGCATCATGGGAACAGGGCAGACTAAACTACCAAGCCAATTCTTTACCAGAAAGGAGACAAGCTACCGGGGACCGGTTTCTGGCATTTCAGCCTCTTCGGCCCGGCTTGCTTGAATCCTGATGGAGCAGTGAGAAAGGGACTCATGTCTGAGTATACCCTGCCACACCTATAGTGGCCAAAATCGATTTACAAAAGGGGGTGGTGATGAACAGAGTGTCTGAATTGAGCAGACCACTCTTACCCAGTCCAAAGATCCGGGCTTGATCCATCACCGTTATTTATCTCACTGCCCCATCCCAGCTCAGAATCTGGCTATATGCAAATCAGTCTGTCCCTGGCCCAGTGCATCATGGGAACAGGGCAGACTAAACTACCAAGCCAATTCTTTACCAGAAAGGAGACAAGCTACCGGGGACCGGTTTCTGGCATTTCAGCCTCTTCGGCCCGGCTTGCTTGAATCCTGATGGAGCAGTGAGAAAGGGACTCATGTCTGAGTATACCCTGCCACACCTATAGTGGCCAAAATCGATTTACAAAAGGGGGTGGTGATGAACAGAGTGTCTGAATTGAGCAGACCACTCTTACCCAGTCCAAAGATCCGGGCTTGATCCATCACCGTTATTTATCTCACTGCCCCATCCCAGCTCAGAATCTGGCTATATGCAAATCAGTCTGTCCCTGGCCCAGTGCATCATGGGAACAGGGCAGACTAAACTACCAAGCCAATTCTTTACCAGAAAGGAGACAAGCTACCGGGGACCGGTTTCTGGCATTTCAGCCTCTTCGGCCCGGCTTGCTTGAATCCTGATGGAGCAGTGAGAAAGGGACTCATGTCTGAGTATACCCTGCCACACCTATAGTGGCCAAAATCGATTTACAAAAGGGGGTGGTGATGAACAGAGTGTCTGAATTGAGCAGACCACTCTTACCCAGTCCAAAGATCCGGGCTTGATCCATCACCGTTATTTATCTCACTGCCCCATCCCAGCTCAGAATCTGGCTATATGCAAATCAGTCTGTCCCTGGCCCAGTGCATCATGGGAACAGGGCAGACTAAACTACCAAGCCAATTCTTTACCAGAAAGGAGACAAGCTACCGGGGACCGGTTTCTGGCATTTCAGCCTCTTCGGCCCGGCTTGCTTGAATCCTGATGGAGCATTGAGAAAGGGACTCATGTCTGAGTATACCCTGCCACACCTATAGTGGCCAAAATCGATTTACAAAAGGGGGTGGTGATGAACAGAGTGTCTGAATTGAGCAGACCACTCTTACCCAGTCCAAAGATCCGGGCTTGATCCATCACCGTTATTTATCTCACTGCCCCATCCCAGCTCAGAATCTGGCTATATGCAAATCAGTCTGTCCCTGGCCCAGTGCATCATGGGAACAGGGCAGACTAAACTACCAAGCCAATTCTTTACCAGAAAGGAGACAAGCTACCGGGGACCGGTTTCTGGCATTTCAGCCTCTTCGGCCCGGCTTGCTTGAATCCTGATGGAGCAGTGAGAAAGGGACTCATGTCTGAGTCTACCCTGCCACACCTATAGTGGCCAAAATCGATTTACAAAAGGGGGTGGTGATGAACAGAGTGTCTGAATTGAGCAGACCACTCTTACCCAGTCCAAAGATCCGGGCTTGATCCATCACCGTTATTTATCTCACTGCCCCATCCCAGCTCAGAATCTGGCTATATGCAAATCAGTCTGTCCCTGGCTCAGTGCATCATGGGAACAGGGCAGACTAAACTACCAAGCCAATTCTTTACCAGAAAGGAGACAAGCTACCGGGGACCGGTTTCTGGCATTTCAGCCTCTTCGGCCCGGCTAGCTTGAATCCTGATGGAGCAGTGAGAAAGGGACTCATGTCTGAGTATACCCTGCCACACCTATAGTGGCCAAAATCGATTTACAAAAGGGGGTGGTGATGAACAGAGTGTCTGAATTGAGCAGACCACTCTTACCCAGTCCAAAGATCCGGGCTTGATCCATCACCGTTATTTATCTCACTGCCCCATCCCAGCTCAGAATCTGGCTATATGCAAATCAGTCTGTCCCTGGCCCAGTGCATCATGGGAACAGGGCAGACTAAACTACCAAGCCAATTCTTTACCAGAAAGGAGACAAGCTACCGGGGACCATTTACAATGCGGTGCACCATGTGGCAAAAACGGCACAGATGCGTCACGCATCTGTGCCGTAAAAGCAGCGCATTGCTGGAGCTGCGTCGCAAGCGCGATGCAGCTCCAGCAATGCTCTGGGGGGCCCTATCTCCCCAATGCTGCGTTAAGCCTTGCGCCTGCTTCAAGCAGGCGCAGGGTTTTGACGCAGCATTGGTCTAAAAGCGACTGAGTGAAATCTTGTAGATTTCACTCAGCCACTTTTAGGAGGCGTTCCTGCGCAGGAACGCCCTCCCCTGCGCCGGAACGCCTCCTGATGGCGCAGGGCTTTACAACGTGACGCATCTCTCAGATGCGTCACGTTGTTAATACCCAGCACCATGGTGCATCTTTTGTGCTGCCGCTGCGTCACAAAAGTGATGCAACTGCGGCGCAAAAGAGGCGCAAGCGGCTTGTAAATCTGCCCCATAGTGCTTTTAATACACTGTAGCAGATTCACTCACCCTCCTGAGGCGGAAAGCCGGGAGCGAGATTAGCTCAATTTTAACCTTGTGTGTCACTTATAATCTGTGTTATTTTAAAAAAAAGCACTCACTTCGCTTTCCTGGCACCTTCAGGACGTGCCCTTTGAAATCTCTGCACAGCGGATCTAGCGCTGCTACAGAAGCGACAAACACCAACAATTCCTGCCGCTATTGACGGCGTGCTGCGAGGCCACGCCCACTTCGAGGCCACGCCCCCGCCCTACCTGTATATAAGCGCTGACTGCGAGCGCTGCATACAGATTCACTCACCCTCCTGAGGCGGAAAGCCGGGAGCGAGATTAGCTCAATTTTAACCTTGTGTGTCACTTATAATCTGTGTTATTTTTTAAAAAAGCACTCACTTTGCTTTCCTGGCACCTTCAGGACGTGCCCTTTGAAATCTCTGCACAACGGATCTAGCGCTGCTACAGAAGCGACAAACACCAACAATTCCTGCCGCCATTGACGGCCTGCTGCGAGGCCACGCCCACTTCGAGGCCACGCCCCCCGCCCTACCTGTATATAAGCGCTGACTGCGAGCGCTGCATACAGATTCACTCACCCTCCTGAGGCGGAAAGCCGGGAGCGAGATTAGCTCAATTTTAACCTTGTGTGTCACTTATAATCTGTGTTATTTTTAAAAAAAGCACTCACTTCGCTTTCCTGGCACCTTCAGGACGTGCCCTTTGAAATCTCTGCACAGCGGATCTAGCGCTGCTACAGAAGCGACAAACACCAACAATTCCTGCCGCCATTGACGGCGTGCTGCGAGGCCACGCCCACTTCGAGGCCACGCCCCCCGCCCTACCTGTATATAAGCGCTGACTGCGAGCGCTGCATACAGATTCATTCACCCTCCTGAGGCGGAAAGCCGGGAGCGAGATTAGCTCAATTTTAACCTTGTGTGTCACTTATAATCTGTGTTATTTTTAAAATAAGCACTCACTTCGCTTTCCTGGCACCTTCAGGACGTGCCCTTTCAAATCTCTGCACAGCGGATCTAGCGCTGCTACAGAAGCGACAAACACCAACAATTCCTGCCGCCATTGACGGCGTGCTGCGAGGCCACGCCCACATCGAGGCCACGCCCCCCCGCCCTACCTGTATATAAGCGCTGACTGCGAGCGCTGCATACAGATTCACTCACCCTCCTGAGGCGGAAAGCCGTGAGCGAGATTAGCTCAATTTTAACCTTGTGTGTCACTTATAATCTGTGTTATTTTTAAAATAAGCACTCACTTCGCTTTCCTGGCACCTTCAGGACGTGCCCTTTGAAATCTCTGCACAGCGGATCTAGCGCTGCTACAGAAGCGACAAACACCAACAATTCCTGCCGCCATTGATGGCGTGCTGCGAGGCCATGCCCACTTCGAGGCCACGCCCCCTCGCCCGTTTACTGTGCATTCACCGGACGCACAGCGGACAGGCGCAGCGGGCACGCCGTTTGCGCGCCGAAGGCGCGCCTAAGGCAAGCCCGTCTTCGCCCGTCATCGCCAAGTCATCGCCTCTCGCCAGTCCCCCTGGTCGGACTCCACCAGCACCCCTTCACTACGACAGAGAACAGCTACTTGCCTGGAACTCTGGATGGACTTGTGCCTACACAACAGGTACGCTTGGTCACACGCGCCTCCAATGTAAAATCTGTCATTTTACTACAGCCAACCCCCACCCCACTCGACAATTACAAGAAATAACCAAAACCACCCCCTTTACGATCCTCCATCTCAATGTCAGGTCACTCATCAAACATCACCTTGAGGTTAACACCCTCATACTGGATGAAAACCCTGACATCCTCTTCCTCTGTGAAACCTGGTTACGTGATGACATTTTGGCCATACCTAACCTCACGCTTCCAGACGACTACCTTATGTCGACCCTAAATAGAGATGGGAGAGGCGGAGGCATTGCTGTAATCTACAAAAAACTATTTTCATGCTCATTCACCAAGGAAGAACTTCCCGATTGTGAATGTGCTCGCTTCAAAATTACAATAAACCCTAACCTCACCATGTCAGGCCTCTACATCTATCGCCCACCTGGACCTGCCTCAAAATTCATCGAAGCTCTTCTTGAGACAGCAAACTCTCTAGTGACTAAAACTGCAAACTTCACCATACTAGGTGACCTCAATCTCCACTTTGACCTGCTTAACGATTCTACCATCAAAAATCTTCTTGCTGACTTCTCCGCCCTGCAACTTAACTCCCTTATTCAAACCTCAACGCACCTAGCTGGCCACACCCTAGACCCAGTATTTACAAACATCGAGGAGGTTAAGACAGAGGTGCCCCTACCGATGGGATGGACAGACCACTACCTCATTAAATTGACTATTTTTGTCAATAAAACAGCGCACAAAATCGCACCAACCCGTCGTCTAAAAAGACCATGGCACAAACTATCCACCAGTGATCTTCATACTACCCTTGGTGAATTCCATCATGAGACCAACCTAGACATCAACATGACTTATAGCACGTTCCATGACTGGATTACAGGAGGACTAGATGCTCTTATCCCAGCGAAATGGACGAAAGGGCGCAGCTCACCGTCCAACCCATGGTACAATGACACCCTCAAAGCCATGCGCAAAGACTGTAAAAAAGCTGAGCGTCTCTGGAGAAGGGAATACAACAATGAGGATAAAATCAATTACCTATTGAAACAAAAAATGTACCACAAAGCCATCCGCGCCGCACGAACCGCCTTCTATGCAGATAAAATTAACTCAAGCCCTACCCCTGCCAGAGTAGTTTTTAAGTTGGTTCAAGAACTGCAGAGCTGCAAATCTCCCTCCCCCAGCATCTCCTCTGCGCAACAATGCGAGGATCTCGCCACGTTCTTTGTCGACAAAGTACAAAAGATCTACAGATCCTTCCCTCAGCACTCCCCCAGCCTTACTAAAGTCACCAATCCCCCCCTAACTGTACTATCTTGACCCACATCCCAGAAATTTCTTTTGACAACCTCACCAAATTGTGCCGGAAAGTCAAAACTGGCTCCCCGTCAGACCCCATGCGCCCCGCTCAATTCTTGGAGTCACTTAACTTTTTTCTGCCTTCCCTGGCCTCTATTCTGAATCTCTCCTTCTCCTCAGCTAGTGTACCATCTGCCTGGAAGCAAGCGTGGGTTTCACCCATCATCAAGAAACCCACCCTAGATCCATCTAAACCGGAAAATTTCCGACCGATCTCACTGCTTCCATGGCTGTCCAAACTCGCAGAGGCCCATGCTAACAGCGTCCTGTCCCAACACATGGTCCAAAATAACATCCTGGACCCATCTCAAAATGGGTTCAGACCGGGCCATAGCACGGAGTCTGCTCTCCTGGCCACAACCGAGTACCTCCGGACGATTTTAGATGCCGGTCAGAGTGCTGCGCTGATTCTTCTCGACCTCAGCGCGGCCTTTGATACGGTATCCCACGACATCCTTCTCAATCGTCTGGAGTCATTCGGAGTATCTGGCCTTGTTTTAAAGTGGTTCCGTTCTTTCCTCAAGGACAGATCCTTCCGGGTCTCAGCACCCCCTTTCTTATCTAAACCACATCCCATTGCACAGGGAGTTCCGCAGGGCTCTGCGTTGAGCCCATCCCTCTTTAATCTTTATGTGCAACCTCTTGCGGCAGTGGCCAAAGAGTGGGGCCTGACACTGGTGTCGTACGCCGACGACACACAGCTGCCCATTACCCTCACGGAAGGCCCTTCCATCCCGGCCTCAAGATTTAAAGACGGTCTTTCCGCAGTAGCCCAATGGATGACGGACAACTGTCTACAGCTTAATGCTGGAAAAACAGAAGTGCTACTCCTTGGTAAAAACACCAGCCATTGGAATGAGCACTGGTGGCCATCTTCCTTAGGCACCATTCCACCTCCCAAATCCCTAGTTAAAAATCTAGGAGTTTGAATGGATGCCTCACTTAACTATCAGACCCATGCCAAAAAAGTAGCTGGCACCTGTGTTGGCTTGTTGAGGAGTCTCAACCACATACTTGGCTTCTTTGACGCTAAGGTCCGCCAACTTATCATTCAAGCAACAATCCTCTTGCGCTTGGACTACACCAATGTACTCCTCCTAGGCGCCAACAAAGGAGAGATAGCACGACTGCAACGCGTGCAAAACTCTGCGGCCAGAGCCTTAGTCGGCCTTACTCGCAGATGCTCCGCCAGAGCCACAATTTGCAAACTACACTGGCTACCCGTTGACTCCAGAATTAAGTTCAAAACCCTCATCATGACTTTTAAAATTCTCAAACTCGGAAGTCCAACACTGCTACGACCTCTTCTCAATCCTTATGCCCCGTCACGCAACCTGCGATCCTCTAACCAGCACCTTTTGTGCGTTCCTCGCATAAAACTTTGCCGCATGGGCGGCCGCTCCTTTAGGGTTTTGGGAGCCAAGCTCTGGAACGCTCTACCACAAAATATCCGCTCCTTAGAAAGCCTACCTGCCTTCCGAAAAGCCATTAAAACGCACCTATTCCCCTCCCCTAATTCACCTCCTTTACCTCCACTCTCAGGCTAGGGTCTATGGTTTCTCTAGCTCCGGGACGCCTCTTCGCTGGGGCAGCTGTTTTGCGCTTCACCAAAACTATAGAATAGAATAGAATAGAATAGCTGCGTAAAGGGCCAGAAGATGTGTCTCCAGTGACCATGTGTGCCTGTGCCTGTGTTACAGGCACACATGGTCACTGGAGACACATCTTCTGGCCCTTTACGCAGCTGCAGTGTAGTAAAAGCACTATACATTTACCCAATGAGGGGGCACTAACTGGATTAGCCAGTAGAAAGTACTCCAGGGCAAATCGCAAAAAAATCCACGATTTTGCTGGAAAGTTTGCGAATTCGCTGATTTTTTTGCAATTTCGCGGGGAAATCCGCGAATTCGCGGAACGCGAATTCGCTAATTTTGCCCATGCTTAAGGAAAACCAAATAAAGCTAAATGTTGATTGATAGTCAGTGAGCCAGAGAGAGTGTTATATATAGACACCTGCTGTAGTATTGAGTTGTTAGTAAGGGTTGTGGGTGAGGGAGAGGAAAATCCGGGGTTGAATCAGCAGCTTATCCATGAAAAAGCCTGCTTGGGCCTACGTTTTTTAAATGGACAATATGGCACATGTGATGTGCTTGCAGATGTTGTCATTCAAGAGGCAAACATATGTTGCATCATTTTATTAACACATGTTGGTGATCACTTTGTTGTATATCATATTCACATGGATGGTTGATGTTCGGTCCACTGCTATATGTGATAGGTGTGTTGCACATAATATGATTAAACTTTAACTTGACAGACATATGTACTTGTGAGGTGACAAAACAAGCATACAGGACTTTGGCGTGGTGATATTTTACTTTACAAAGTTACAATTTTTTATATTTTTGGGAGGAATATACATGTGAAGAGATATTAGGTCCTGTGATTAGGGAAAAAATCAGAGATTATTTGTTCTCTTCTTGCTGTTCCTGCAGAAGAAGCTGGTGTGTGTTGTCTGTGAGAGCGTCGTTAACCAGCACTTTGGCTGCTGGGTTTTTGTATATATTTATAATTGCACTTTCAAAGTTATCCCCAAGATTACATTTAGCTAGGGTGGCGTTGAACGTTATAATTGCCAATGGTGTGGGTTTTCACTTCCCCTAATCTTTTGGCCAGTATTTGTGTGTAAATCTTGTAGTCTGAATTTAAAAGTGAGATGGGTCTGTATGACTCACATTTGGCTAGGTCCTTCCCTGGTTTTAGTAAAATACTCACTATTGTAATGTTCTATGAATCTTTAAGATTGTTTTTCCTTAGGAAGATATCCTTTAAAAGATCTGTTAGGGGGGTTACTAGTATTTCCCTTAGGGTTAAGTATAATTTGTTTGGTAGCGCTCTGGGCCTGCCGCCTTTCCTCTCTTTAGGCTTTTTATTGCGTCTAATACTTCATCTCTGGAAATCTCCTGATTAAGGGCTATTCTTTGCTCATGTGACGCCACGGGAGTTGTTATCTTATCTAAAAAAACTTTGTATTTGCTCTTTAGTTCTAGATGTTTCTTCCATATATAATTTATCAAAGAATACTGTAAATTCTTGCCTGTTCTCAATATCTTCTAAGCAGCAGCCAAGTTGACCTTCCTTCTGTTTCTTCGTGACCCTATTTCGTTTTGATTTTGTTTTTGTCTTCCATGCCAGAATTCTCCCACAACCTTCTCCATACTCGTAGCTTGATAATTTACTGGCCTCTGGTAACTATTGTGACGAGGAAGTCCGCTAATTCTACCCTTTTTTGTTTTTTTCCTCTATTACTACCTTCTCTTGGGCGTTTTTCACTTTCTTAAGCTCTGCACCCAGAGCTACAAGTTATTTTTCAATTTGTTTGATGTAGGTCTTTTTCTCCTTGTTTTTATGCCCTGTGATGTTAATAATTCTCCCCCTGATAAATACCCTGTATGCGTCCCAGGCCATTTGTTTTGTTGTACCTTCTTTATGCAATTGGAAGAACAGTTATGTCTCTTCTGCTAGCTTGTCAGTACAAGATGTGTCTAGAAATATAACGCTGTCCACTGTCAATCTCTGATTGCATAGGGAGGTTTTAAAATGAGGCTGAGTTTCACTGCTGAATGATCCGAGATATGTTCTGGTATATGCTCAACCTTCCTTGTACAGTCAACCAGGTTTCTGTCAATCAGAAAAAAGTCATATCAGGAGGCATGACCTAGCCTTTTGTTTTGAAGAGTAAATCTGTGATTTTTATTTCCTTTTTCTTTCCATACATCCAAAATCCCCAAGACCTTGATGCACATCCCAACCCATTCTCTCATTTTTGGTGGATTAGGAAAAAAAAATTCTGGATATCGATCCTCTTTGGGGTTTAGTATTATGTTCAAATCCCCACCCATTATTATCGGTGCTTGGGTTGTCATTAGATGAGAGTATATTTTTTGAAGGGGCTCAGAGTCATCTACGTTAGGGCCATAATATCCCACTACTTTATAAAGATTCTTATAGATCCTTGCTTTTAATCAATCAATCAATCAATCAATCAGTGACACTTATAAAGCGCGCTACATACCCGTGGGGTCTCAAGGCGCTGGGGGGGGGGGAGCCGCTACTGCTCGAACAGCCAGGTCTTCAGCTTCTTCCTGAAGGAGAGGTGGTCTTGGGTCAGGCGCAGGTCGGTCGGGAGGGAGTTCCAGGTCTTGGCGGCCAGGTGGGAGAAGGACCTTCCTCCTGTAGTCGCTCTTCGGATGCGGGGGACGGCGGCGAGGGCGTGGTTGGCTGATCGGAGGTGGCGTTTGGGAGCGTAGAAGTTGACTCGGCTGTTGAGGTAGCTCGGGCCTTGGTCGTGTAGGGCTTTGTGTGCGTGGGTGAGGAGGCGGAAGGTGATTCTTTTGTTGACGGGGAGCCAGTGAAGGTCTCGCAGATGTCCGGAGATGTGGCTGGTTCGTGGGATGTCGAGGATGAGTCTGGCTGAGGCGTTCTGGATCCGCTGGAGTCTCTTCTGGAGCTTGGCGGTGGTCCCGGCGTAGAGGGCGTTGCCGTAGTCCAGTCGGCTGGTGACGAGGGCCTGGGTGACGGTCTTCCTGGTCTCGGTGGGGATCCACCAGAAGATCTTCCGTAGCATGCGTAGGATGTTGAAGCATGCCGAGGAGACGTTGTTGACTTGCCTGGTCATGGAGAGGGAGGAGTCCAGGATGAAGCCCAGGTTGCGTGCATGGTCTGTCGGTTTGGGTGCGGTGCCCAGGGCGGGAGGCCACCAGGAGTCGTCCCAGGCGGAGGGAGAGGAGCCCAGGATGAGGACCTCCGTCTTGTCCGAGTTCAGTTTCAGGCGGCTGGTCGTCATCCACTCGGCTACCTCTTTCATCCCTTCGTGCAGGTTGGCTCTGGCGGCGGCGGGGTCGTTGGTCAGGGAGAGGATCAGCTGGGTGTCGTCGGCGTAGGAGATTATGCTGAGGTTGTGTTTGCGTACGATGGCCGCGAGGGGGCTCATGTAGACGTTGAAGAGGGTGGGGCTCAGAGATGATCCTTGGGGGACGCCGCAGATGACTTCGGTGGCCTCTGACTTGTACGGTGGTAGGCGGACTCTCTGTGTTCTCCCGTCGAGGAAGGAGGTGATCCACTCCAGCGCCTTGTCCTGGATTCCGACGTTGCTGAGGCGCCGTACTAGGGTGCGGTGGCAGACCGTGTCGAATGCCGCGGAGAGGTCTAGGAGGATGAGGGCCGCTGTTTCTCCATTGTCCATCAGGGCTCGGATGTCGTCGGTGGCGGCGATGAGGGCGGTCTCGGTGCTGTGGTTGGCTCGGAAGCCGGACTGTGAGGGGTCGAGGGATCCGTTCGTCTCGAGGAAAGCGGCCATCTGCTTGTTGACGGTCTTCTCGATGACTTTGGCTGGAAACGGGAGGAGCGAGATGGGGCGGTAATTCTTGAGGTCGGTGGGGTCCGCTGTTGGTTTCTTGAGTAGGGCGCTGAGTTCGGCGTGTTTCCAGCTCTCGGGGAAGATGGTGGTGTCGAGGGATGTGTTGATGATGTCTCGCAGGTGGGGTGCGATGACAGCGTCGGCTTTGTTGAAGACGTGGTGAGGGCAGGGGTCGGTCGGTGATCCGGAGTGGATGGAGTTCATCGTGCGGATGGTGTCTTCGGTGCTGATCGGGGTCCAGGCGCGGAGGGTGGTGGTGGGGGGTGGTTGTTCGGTCATGGTGTGCGTTGGTTGGTTGTTGAAGCTGTTGTGTATGTCCGCGATCTTGTTGTGGAAGTATGAAGCCAGGGAGTTGCAGAGGTCTTGCGATGGGGTGATGTCGTTGTTTCCTGCGCTGGGGTTGGAAAGCTCTTTGACGATGTTGAAGAGTTCCTTGCAGTTGTGTGCGTTGTTGTCCAACCGGTCCTTGAATGCTGTTTTCTTGGCGGCGCGGATCAGCTGGTGGTGTTTCCGGGTGGCAAGTTTGAAGGAGGTCCTGTTGTCCGGTGTCGGTTCCCTTCTCCAGACTTTCTCGAGGGCTCGGCAGTTCTTCTTGGAGCTCTTGAGTTCGTCGGTGAACCATGGGGCTTTCTTGCTGCCGGGTCTGCTGGGCGGGGTCCTCAGTGGGGCGAGTTCGTCCGCGCAGTTGCTGATCCACTTCGTGAGGTTGTCGGCGGCCTGGCTGGGGTTCGCTGAGCTGGCAGGAGGGTGCTGGCTCAGGGAGGTGGCGAGCTGGTCTGCTGTGATCTTGTTCCAGCTTCTGCGGGCGGTCTGTTGCTGGTGGTGGTGGGTCGTTGTTTTCTTGAAGGTGAAGTGGACGCAGCTGTGGTCCGTCCATTGAAGCTCTGTGGTGTGGCTGAAGTTGATGTCCTTGCTGGATGAGAAGACAGCGTCAAGTGTGTGTCCGGCGAGGTGGGTGGGGGTGGACACCAGTTGCTTGAGTCCCAGGTTGGTGAGGTTGTCGAGCAGGGTGCTGGTGTTGCGGTCGTTGTTGTTCTCCAGATGGAAGTTGAGGTCTCCCAGGAGGATGTAGTCAGCGGAGGGGAGGGCATGTGGGCTGACGAAGTCGGCGATGTCCTCGCTGAATTGTGTGCGTGGTCCAGGGGGTCGGTAGATCAGGGTGCCTCTGAGGGTGGTGTTCGGGTTGGTGTGGATCTGGAAATGCAGGTGTTCGGCGGTGGTCAGGGAGTTGTCGGTGCTGGTCGTGAGACGGATGGTGCTCCTGTGGATGATGGCGATGCCTCCTCCCATCTGGTTGGCGTTTCGGTCCCTCCGGACGATCTTGTAGCCCTCTGGGATGGCGATGGCGATGTCGGGAGCTGAAGAGGCGTTCATCCAGGTCTCCGTGAGGAAGGCAACGTCTGGAGCTGTGGTGTCGAGGAGGTTCCAGAGTTCGATGGCATGTCTGTGGATGGAGCGGGTGTTGAGCAGGATGCACTTGAGGTGGGTACTGCTGGTGTTCGGCTTGGTGGGTGCTGGTGCGCGGCAGGTCCGGATGCAGGTGAACTTGCAGGC
Organism: Lissotriton vulgaris; assembly: GCF_964263255.1. Lineage (NCBI taxonomy): Eukaryota > Metazoa > Chordata > Amphibia > Caudata > Salamandridae > Lissotriton > Lissotriton vulgaris. The sequence continues at coordinate 1,480,826,053 of NC_141685.1, forward strand.
GTGGCAGCTGAAGGGTCCGTGGGTACGTCGTGGAGAGGCTTGATGGCATTCTGGGAGTCGGCCGGTGTTGAGAGCGGTGAGGGTGGCGGCGGAGTACGTCAGGCGGGTCGGTCGGGGTCTTCGTGGGCCAGGGGTCCTGGCGCTGGTCGCGATCCGGTCGCAGACGGGCGTAGACGGGCTTACCTTTGGCGCGCCTTCGGCGCACAATCGGCGCGCCCGCTGCGCGTGACCGCTGCGCGTCCGCACGGTCGCCATTTAAGGCGAAGTGCGCGGGTGGGCGGAGCAGCTGGGAGGCGGGAGCGGGGAGGGAACAGAAGAGAAAAAGGGGCGGGGCCAATGTCGGTGGCGGGAAGCGAGAGCAGAGGGCGGCGAGGTAGGCGGCCAATCAGGAAGGAAACTGGACACGGCACAGGGGATACAAAGAAATTAACAGGCACAAATTTAGGGCAAAACAAATAAAAACGGCAAAATACGCGAGCAGACGGCAGAAACAGACAAGCACAAATTACGGGCAAAACGATGAAAAACAGCAAAATACGCGAGCAGACGGCAGAAACAGACAAGCACAAATTACGGGCAAAACAGCAAAATACGCGAGCAGACGGCAGAAACAGACAAGCACAAATTACGGGCAAAACGAGGAAAAACAGCAAAATACGCGAGCAGACGGCAGAAACAGACAAGCACAAATTTAGGGCAAAACAAGGAAAAACAGCAAAATACGCGAGCAGACGGCAGAAACAGACAAGCACAAATTTAGGGCAAAACAACTGGGAAACCAGAGGGGAGCGACCACGGCGTCAGCGAGGCAGAAGGCAGGCAGAGGGGAACACACGCAGCAGCTGGTGGCCGTGCGGCGCGGGGGTGTCCAATTACCCATCTTTCTTTTTTGTCTATTTCTGCTTTTTCAACGATTGGTTTCAAAGATTTTTTAAATAGAATTGCTACCCCCTTTACGTTAAACTCTTGGTTTGTGCATATACAGTGATCCACCCATCTTTGATTTTTACAAATCAACGCCCATTCTTCTTTTAGTAAGTGTGTTTCCTGTAGTATGATTATTTCACAATCAATATTTTTTTTGGTATTCCAGGATCTTCAATCTCTGTTTTTTTATCCTTAGCCCATTTGTGTTCCACAACAGGATGTTAACAATCTTTTCTTTGGCTTCCTTACCAGCGGCTAGCATCTTCTTTAATCCCCATTGTTTCGGGGGTCCTTCCTCCTCTTAGTTTTGCTTTAAGGATTTTTTTTTCTTTTTCCCCATGTTGCTCCCCACCCCGTGTTATGATTTTATTCTTTTTCAAAGTTTTCTAATGTACATTCTTTACAGTAGACCTCCCCCCTCGCTGTAGAAGCCTCCTTTTTCTTCTTTTTTTCTGGGCAGATTTTCCACCCTTTTGAGCTCCTTGCCCTTCAAATTGATTTAAGGATGTTTGCCATCTTTCACCGTAGAAGACCAGCCTTATACCTTATGTCTTGTATATTAGGTGATACAAAAGGGGGTGGTGATGGACGGAGCATCTGAATCAATCAAACACTCACACCCAGTCAAAAGTTCTGGGTTTAATCCATCACCGTTCTTTAGCCCACTCTGTCACCCCAGTTCAGACATGGCTATATGCAAATCAGTCTGACCCTGTGCCTCATGGGAACAGTCCAGCCCGAACTGCCAAGCCATGTCTTCCCTGGACCGGAAACAAGCTTCCGAGGACCGGTTTCTGGCATTCCAGCCGTCTTCAGCCCGGCTTGCTTGAATCCAGTGGCAAAGTGAGCAAGGGACTCACGTCTGAGCATACCCTGTATATTAGGAGCGGTCTTTCTGTTGTGTTTTAATTCGTTCAATGAGGCCTTCAACTTCCTTCTGGTCTCTCATATTATGCATCTTATTGTCCCACATGATTTTCAAAGAAGCTGGAAAGCGCATTTGGACAGTAGCACCGAGCGATCTTAGTTGTGGCATATCCTTTTCCCAATTCCCAATGTCTATCTTGGGTTGTTCTAGATATATCTGGCCTGATTCTTCAAGACCAATCATCCTTAGAAAACGAGCCAGCATTAAGATCTTCACCCAGGATATTCTCTTTCAGGGAATATGTCATAATGTTGATCAAGATTTTTCTGGGGTTTCTCCACGGTTTCCCTTTCCAGAAGGGGTCTCGATGTATCCTTTGAATATCTTCTGCGAGGTTAACCGATTTGGTCCAGGGAATTTTCTCCTCCAGTAGCTGAATCGTGAATCCCTTTATATCTTCCCCTTCAATGCCTTCTGGCACATTTAGGATTTTGAGGTTCTTCTTCCTAGTGTGGTTCTCCAGGGATTCCATTCTATTGCTAATCTCAATTTCTTTGGTTTTCAACCTGATTATTTCATGGTGATTAGCCTCTGTCCTTTTGCTCAGTGACTCTACTTTCCCCTCCACCTGCGTCACTCTGTCCATGAGCCTGTTTATTTTTTGGTCGAGTGCCTCACAAGCTTCTTCTATCTTTGTTTGATTCCTTTCTGAGATCGCAAAGTTGGCTCTCATCTTCATCATCTCTTCTAGGATTTTTTCTGTATGAGGACTACCGGAGGGTAATAGATCTTGTCTAGTGATCTGGATGGTATCTGCTCTCCCCTTGTGGACAGCACCTTCTGGGGCTGTTCCTCCTGTTTCTGGCACCTGTGTAGAGATGCTCGATATCTGTTGCTCATCACTAGATCTATGCTTCCTTCCTTGTTTTTCTCTGCCATTCTTATGGCTTTTAGTTTCGTAACTCCTGTCAGAGGCGAAGGAGATGGCTGAGGGGTCGCCTCTGTGATGATGCTGCCGCAAGTTTCCTCCAGAATTTTTGGTTCGCTCCTTGGTCCGCTCCTTCCTTGTTATGGCTTATCGTCCTTCTTCTGGATCCTAAAGTAAGATCTCAGAGAGTGAGTCATTTTTTGTATGTTGCTCAGACGTGGGGCTTGTAGGCTTGCACGGCTTGCTCTGGACAGTGGGGCTTGTGGCTGCCCTGAGATATGCTTTTTTGTGCCTTATTAACGCTTTGGCCATTGCGTTCGCCAATGCTAGGTTTTTCTTTTTACTATCTGAGTGCACCCTGGAATCGGAGCTCCCCTTAGCAGACAAATGCCTGCTCCTGAGGCAGTAACCCCCTCCTACGATAGATTCACTCTCCAAGTCTCTAGTAGTGGGGGGGGACCTTAGTACCTTCCAGATTCCCTACTCTTTGACTGCCTGGTGGTCATGTAAATGCCCCTAGAAATGCCCCTGCAGAAGCAGACCCAGAGACAGAACCCCTCTCACTTACCGGCTCATTCGTACATTTAATAGTGCAAGAGTGTGTGGTACTATCTTGGAGCACTGTGTGTATATGTGCATGTGTGTGTGTGTATATGTGTTTGTAGTATAAGGCCCTTAGTGTTCCTTTATAGTCATTTGTTGTACTACTCCAGATTACTTCATGGTACTTTGTCGTAGCTAACAGTAGCACATGAAATGTACTGTATTGATCAGTTTAAAAGATTCAAGATCTCTGAAGGTATGAACATGAGTTGTATGTTTCAAAACTGAAACCAATTTTGAAACGCATTTTACTGCAACATCTTCTTGATGCTTGCCCAAAGAATGAAGGCTGAAGCAGTTTGGGACCAAATTCCTTTGAAAGCTAATAATCTACAGTTGACTTCTGCAGCTCTCTGAATATTGTGCACCTCTGCTGAAATTGACACGATCCAAACATAACACATAATGTTCTAAAGAGAGATGCATTCAATGTGCATCAATTTGTTTATCCTTAATATTCTGATTATTTTAGAGTTGATAACAATTGTAGCCATAGTTAAAATAACATTAAGCATTCATATAGTGCTCACCAAAAAGTTAATGCTTATGGTAAGGTGTTACTTGCTATTAGAATTAACGCAAAACTATTTAAGTGCACAACCGTATATAATTGTATTTCCTATAAGTATTGGACTTTAAATCCATGAAAACATGTTTGCTTTCTATAGCTTGCGCAAAGAGCACTTGTTCCAAGGGGTGTGTCTTCTGGCACCAGCGTCCTGCAGGTTTTAACGAAATTATATCAAGTGTATTCTTTACTTCTTACTGCACACACTCCAAGGCTCTGGTTGAGAGTGTTAGCTTCTACTGTACTATGTACATTAATTTCTACCAGACATAGAAATTCTATATTAAAGAGACATTATAAATGAATAGTGTACTAAAATGCCTCAATACATTTCTGATACCTCTAAAGAGATTGATTTTCTCAAACATGAATTTTTAAACCTACTGTTTATGCTCTGATAATTTTTTATTCATGAAAAACATTATGTTAAAATATTGACTTCTACATTTTTAAAGAGTTCTACTGGGTGATATTATGCTCTGTATAATTATTCTGCCAAAATTGGAATGGCCATGTTTTGAAGTAGAAAAAACATACCCAGAGCATTTCTTGTTTCATCAGTAACTTTTGTATGAACAGCTTCTTGTTAGTATGCAGGCCCAATGATGTTCATCATTGCTGAGAGTAAACTCTTTCACGTTGACACAGGACAGTCTGGATTGATAAATTGTTGTGTTGTCGGCAATGAAGAAACTATGAACCTGGGGTTATGTATGTCCTTGTTTCAAGGGGGAATTGCCTAGAAGTTCTGTCTGAATACTCCTTTTGCGGTGGGTCAAAAGTGATTCAAATATTTTTTTATTAAACTCATGAGTAAATAATGATAGAAGGTCATGAACAAAGATGCACTACCAGTGGTCCAGAATGCATTAAATATTATCATGCATAAGTTTGTGTTGTCTGAAGAAATAAGAGAGGGCTCCAAATTGTACTTTAGAATGTTATGCTGTTGCAAATTTATTTATTTATTTATTTATTTATTATAGTGTTTTGTATAGCGCGAACAAGACCCGTGGGTATCAGAGCGCTTAACATCGAGGTAGGTTACATAATGGCAATACAGAATCATTTATACAAACAAACAGATATGAGGTAGAGGAAACTGTGGCTATGAGAGGGTGCCTAAATCTAACTAATCCAAACGCATGTGCAAATAGCAATAGAGGTAGGTGAGGCTTAGCTTATATCCATGTCTATATCGATGACTAAGGTGAGGTAGAGGTTATATAGTTTTGGCTTTAGAAAACAATTATAAGTTCGCCTAGGACTGTGATAACGTTCAGGACACAGTCAGGGCTTGTGTGAGGAGTTAGTTCCTTATCAATGATAACATTCTTGAATAATATTCTTGAGAGGGCCCTCCTTCCGCTGACATGAGTATTCGAACCCCCGATCCGCCTGCTTCCCTATGCAAGGTATTTACTCAACATAAGACTCTTCAGTTCCCGTTTGAATGTTACAATATTTTGAATCTTCCTCAGACTTGGAGGGAGTGAATTCCAGACTCTGGGGGCAGCTCCGGAGAAAGTTCGGTCATAAGACTTTTTCTTTCGGAAGATGGCTGGCCGCAACAGCAGCTCCTTGGCGCTTCTAGTTGGTCTGTTTCCTCCCGATAGCTTGATTTTCTTGGCTAGGTATCTTGGCGTGTTATAGTGCACAGCTTTGTGGGTAATACATGCTAACTTCATTTGAATTCTGGCCTCATAAGGAAGCCAGTTTAGTGCTTTCAAGTGAGGAGATATATGATCAAATTTCCTAGATCCTGTGATGAGTCTTGCCGCTGCGTTGAGACAGGCTTTTAGTGGTGCTGTGGATGTTTTAGGTAGGCCAGCTAATGTGGAGCAACCATATTCAATCCTTGATATAACTAGAGATTGTATAGCCAGTTTTAGATCTGCCTCTGAAATGAATGGTTTTAATCTTCTTAGGTAGCTCAAATGGTAGCGGGCGCTTTTCGCCATTGAATTAATGTGGGCTTTCATGTCAAGGTTCTCATCCAATGTGATTCCTAGTGATTTAGCAGAGTTGACTAGGGTTGGGGTGCAGTTAAGCGCAGTCACCAATTTGGTCCATTCCTTTATTTCAGAGTGGCTCCTTGGAGGTGAAATTAGCAAGAATTCTGTTTTATGGGCATTTAGTTTCAAATGATTAGTAGTTAACCATTGTAACGCCATCTTTAATGTCTCATTCATTAGAACAATGTCTTCGAGGGAGGTGATCTTCAAGTATATTTGCGTGTCATCTGCGTACATGTGGTAGGATATCTGAGAGTTCCGAAGAATGTCTGTAAGAGGTTCGACATACAGGTTGAATAGATCCGGTGATAGCGTAGAACCTTGTGGGACCCCAATTGTATTAGGACAAGGGGGTGAGATTGCTTGGTTAACCAGAAATCGTTGTGTTCTGTTCCGTAGAAAAGAATTGAACCATTTCAGCACTTTCCCGGATAGTCCCATCCTGTCCTGCAGCCTGGACAATAATGCTTCATGATTTACCGTATCAAATGCGGATGATAGGTTGAGTAGAATCAATAGGCATGCTTGATTTTGGTCTAGGGCTTGAAGCGCGTCATCTACAATGTGCAAGATCGCTGTTTCCGTGCTATGTCCTGCTCTGAATCCTGATTGGCATTCGTCTAGTAAGGAGAACTTGGTGATGTGTTGTTTCAATTGGCTCTGCACGCATTTCTCAATTACTTTGGCCAATAGGGGGATGTTTGTTACTGGTCGGTAGTTATTCGGATCTGTTGTTTCCGCTGTTGGTTTTTTGATTATTGGCACAACTTGTCCTGTTTTTAGACAGTCAGGGAGGATCCCTTGTGCAAGAGATGCGTTTATTATTTTGGTCCAGATCGGGACCACTATATGGCTGATTTCTTTAACACATTTTGCAGGTAGAGGGTCCTGATAGTGGTTGTTCGGTCTGATTTCAGACAGTGTTTTGGCGATCTTGTCCTGGTCGTATAATTCAAATGTGTCCCAATTTGCATTATTTTTTGTCTTAGTATTCTCTGCCGTCAAGGAAGCCTCGCTGGTCGGCAACGGTTGGGTTGTGAGGATAGCCACAGCGTTTGAGAGCTCCGCCTCTAACGATTTGGTCTTTTCCGTGAAAAATGATGAGAATTCCTCGCAGCTTAAGGGCGTTTTTGAGTTCTCTTGGGCCGATTTGGCTAGTTTATCAGACTGTTGCTTTAAGATCTCGAAGAGTTTCCGTGGTCTGTTTTTGGCATTGTCAAGTTCTGCCCTTATAAATTCTTTTTTGGAGTTGATTATCTTTTTGTTATATTGGTTCCTGATTTTTCTGAGGTCATTCAGCTCTGGGGAGGAAGGGTGTTGTCTCCATTTTCTTTCGGCCATTCTCAGTTTGCGCCTGTCCTCATTCAGTGACTCACTAAACCAAGGATTTTTTGGCTTTTCTGTGACTCTTTTTAGTTTTAGTGGCATGGTGTCATTGACAATATTTCCAATTGAGGTTATGTAGTGATCGGTCAGCTCGTTTACATTCTGCATGTCATTAGGAGGCTTTAGGCTTCTTTCGCAGTTAGCAACCAGTAGCTCAATATTCGCCTCTTTTGTATCTCGGATCGCTTTTTTGGACTTGGGGGGTTGCACAGTCCTACCCTTTTTCACTTTGGGAATCACGAATGATATGGTATGATGGTCTGACCAATCACATGGATCTATAGCGCGGATTGATGTCTCTTCCTTTTTTGCGATAATCCAGTCTAAGGTCGCTCCTTGTGCATGTGTAGGTTGTGTGCATGCTTGTGTAAGGTTTAGTTCGGCCAGGAACTCTTTGAGCGAGTTAACCGTTTTATCATTATCGTCGTTCCAGTGTAAATTAAAGTCTCCCAGGAAAATGTTGTTGGTCGTGGAATTGGAGTTGGCCGTTATGATCTCTATTAGTTGCTCTGTGAACTTTGCGTTATCACCTGGTGGATGATAAAACGCATGCAGGTTGCATTTTTGGTTACTTGATGATCTTATATTCAGACCAAGGTATTCACAGGATTCCAGGGGGTCAGCTTGAATTTGGTGGACCTCAATCTCTGAACGGTGGATGCAGGCTATACCTCCTCCTACTTGCCTTAGCCTATCCAGTCTCACGATGTTATATTGAGGTGGTACTAAGAGATTAATGACCGGCGATGATGATTCATTGAGCCAAGTTTCCGTGAGGATTGCCAGGTCAATTTCTTTATTGATGATGAGGGCTGCTATGTCTGATGCATGTTTGTTTGCAGAACGACAATTGAGTAGAAGGCAATTCAAGGGTTTTTCTGAATTAATGGGGTTCCCTTTTTCAGATTCAGTTGCTGTTAGCTGGATTTGTTGTAAGTTGAGGTGAATTGCTTTCCTGTCATTCTTTCTAGACATTCTGTTAGAATCAATTGGTACTATTTTGATTCTCTCCTCCCTTCCCCGGTCCGGTTGTTCATATGTTCGGAGTAGGGCTAGTGTTTCTTCCTTTGACAAGGGATTTGTCCTGCCTGGTCTATTGAGTCTGTTTTTTTGAGACAAGGCCATCTCATCATTTCTTCTTTGTGCGGAGAGTACTAGATTCTGAATGTGCGAGACCTTGGAGTGCGTGCTTACTGTCATCTCCCACATTTTTTCAATTGCCTGTGAAATTTCCAACGAGCCTTGTGCCATGTTGCCTACTAATTTCACGAGCTCCCTAATTTCTTTCTGGTTTCGAGGTGATTTCTTAGAGAGGATTGATCTGTCAATCCGGGTTTTGCATTTTGTTCTTCTTCGTATTTGCTCTGTTCTCGGTCCCACTGTTCCTTCTCTTGTATCCTTGGTTAGGTTGTCGCTTCCGATATTGTTTGGACTGTCACGGGTATTATCTATGCTATGTGGTGCTATCCGTGGGTTTGTGGGGGGGGTCTATAAGACTCTGGTATCGTATTCGAGCGAGGTCGTGGGTCAAAGGGTAGATCGCTTGGTCCTGAGGTACCCTCTTCGAGTAGATTCGCGACGACTGGTGGTGACCTGGTCCTGCTCTTCGTTTGAACGATTAGTAGATCTCTCTGTCCTTTCTGACTCGTTCTCTGGGGATTCCGTCTCGCTTTCCGTTATAGCTCCAGAGCTGGATGTATGAGTGTTATGTCTCCCAGTTCGGTTGGTGTCCTCCGTGGTAGTATCACTGTTGTCCGGAGTGGCATCAGCTGTGGTCGTGGGTAGTTGGTATCTTGGTCCCTCCATAGTTTCTTTTATAATTATGAAGGACTTTTCAAATTCCTCAAGGTCCCTATTGGCTGCTTGTATCAGCACTATTCCCGTTTTATATAGTGTGATGCATAGTTCTGCATTGCATCTATTTGAGGGTGAAGTCAGTATTTTTGTGCCATGAGGGATGTTATTCACGTCTGTTATGCGCAACATTTCTGTGATGGCCTTGCGCCATTTGGCTGATTTATGCGTGAAGAAGATCAGGTCATTGATTATGGACCCTTTTACTATATCCAAGTAAGGGTCAGCGAACAGTATGTCTGGGTTTTGTTTCAAGGTGTAATGTTTGAATTTTTTGGCCGCATTTTTGGATAAATTAGATGGATATTTTATATTTTGTGCTTTGGCGCCCGTCGACGCTTGATGTCTTTCATTCATTTTCCCTTCTCTTTGTAGGTTTTATGCCTGTTTGTTCTGAGTTGAGTTGATCCCCCAAACAATTAATTAATTTAACTTCCCCTAATTGTGAGAGGTGTGGTGTGGAGCTAGCTGTTACAAGATGTCCGCCGTTTCTTTTCAGATCTTGTTGTTCTTCTAAGGGGGAGTGGGCTTTCTTTCTTTCCCCACCTACAGTTAGTCCCTTTTCCCTTTTACTCCTCGATTATGGGTCTAGATTTCTCAGTCTTGGTTTGTCGGCAGTCCATCTTCCATGTCTATGCCCCAGGAATAATGCTCTGTGCTGGCAATGGGCGGCTGTCTGTGATGATTCTCCGCCCGTAATTATAGCCATTGAAGAGGGGATCGTGTAAACTACAGATGAGTGTCTTGCGCGGCCGCCATTTTAGGGTCAGGCGCGCCGCTCGGTTATTCTCCCCTCATTTCCCTTCACCCGAGTTGTTTTCCCTCGCGTCCATTGAGGGAAGGGGGGTGGGGGGGGGGGCAGCGCGGCGCGGGTGCAGCGCGGTACGGGTGCTTGTACCTTGCTCGTCGATCGCCCAGGCTCCTCAGCTCCTTCTCTCCCCTGTGATCGGATCTTGTCCTCGGACACCGGGGATGTCGCCGATGGCTATTCTTAGCCTCCCGCCTCACGAAGCCCAGAGTGACATCCGAAGGCTCCCGATGTCGTCGTTGTGGGTTCGCCCTGCTTCCCAGTGTCCCTGCTGTGACGCCTGTGGTCCGAGGTCCGTCTTGTGGTCCGAGGTCCGACTTCCGTGGAGTCCGATGGGATGATTGATGAACCGGGTATGTTAACCCTTGTGTTTTGCCCCGATTCCTTCGATATTGTTCTGCTCTTTACTTTCCTTAATCGATCTGTTGGCTTCTTGGACGCGCTACGGGTTATTCAGGGATTTAATTCCAGATTGGAGATCCCTAACCCCAGAGCTCCTCACTAGAGCTCCAGTCCAGCGGCCATGTAACTATTTGTAAAGCACAATCGTCAAAAATCCAACCCATCATACTCTAACTAATTAGAAAATTAATAAATAAATTGTGTACAATAACAGAAATAAGGCACACATAGGTGAAAATGGAAAAAGTTCCAGGCACAATGGATATAAGGAAGTAAGGGCTCGATGTACGAAACTTAGGAATAGCAATTTCCTAACTGCAATTTTATGCATCTTGCAATTAGGAAATCTCTATTTCTGATGAATAAAACTCCTTTGAGTTTCATTTGCAATCCGTAGTGGGTTTCAAAAAGGCCTACCTTATGAATAATAATGAGATAGGTCACAATGTTTGACCCATTGCGAATCGCAGCCATCACAGGGATGGTGGCCTGCTGAGGTCAGCAGACCACTGTGTCTGTGATTGTTATTAAATAAAGCAAAGTGTTTTTTTCAACGCAGCCTGTTTTCCTTAAAGGTAAAAGGGATTCATTTAAAACTAAAGAAAATGAAACTTTGAAGTTTAATTTTTTAAGAGTAGGAAGTGGTTTGTGGGACCTGTGCCAGCTCTAAAAAATATTTTTACAACCATTTTCAAAGGTGAAGGGGTAATCTCATTTGTAATGGGGTTACCATCTACTTTCAATTGACTGTAAATTGCAAATGTTTTGCAATTTCATTTTCGTTGCAAAACATTTGTATATACCACTGCAATTTGGTATTAGTAAGGGATGCCCTCAACACTTCCCTTGCTAATATCGAATCGCAAAACCCAAATTGCAATTCAGTAAAAAGTTACCGAAATGCAATTTGGACTTTTAAATCCCAAAGGGCATTTATGCAGTCACAAACGGTCGATAATCTGTGAATCAGACTGTGACCCCAAAAATGCTTTGTACATCTGGCCACAAATGCTTGTGACCCATAAGATAGCTAAATGTGTCAAATATAAATATTTTGCAGCTGTAAGAGCAGCAATGTCTGATGACTGCCATTTGAATGAATAGATTGACTGTGGCAGTCATTACAAGTGAGAGTGGCAGACCTGGATGAGGACCTATGCTATTTTTAAGCAGTGAAAAAATCACCACCATATTCACTGATTCACTGATTCAGAGGAAGACTGTAGATCTATTACACCATTAAAGCGGCCATACAGTGTTGGGAAATACAATGTAATTGAAAGACTTCAATATTATGCATTAATCCCTTTTAATGGTGCCCTCAGCCGCCATATTAAAAGCTCATCGAACGAAAGAACTCTAAAACAAGCTTCCAAATCTAATATGTTCACATCCTTTACATTTTCCTTTCACTAACAGTCCTCCTTTTTGGAATGCTGCTCCTTGACAGCTAAATACTCTTTTGTTCTTACTAATCTACTTTGAAGGAGTAATTAGTTAAACATTGATGTATATATACGTAAGTGTGACGAAGGTTTGTGAGTTGCAAGGTTCTTTAGTTGCTGGAACATTTGTTGCTGGGGGCATGTTGGAATAGTTTTTGAGATTTCTAAATTCATAACAGGTGCATCAAATGTGTGCATGTTGTATAATCAGCAAAGCTGACAAATCAGTGAGGTGAAACAATAATGGAAAGGGGCGACCACTCGGTCCCCCCGAACGTATGGTGGGGTGCCCCGATCCCCCCGGGAAACCATTTTGGGCGGGAGGCGTGTCACGGCTGGTATGCCCGAAGTGGCGTAGCCGGGGCGCGCCTTTTCCCGCCCAAGAGGGGTTGTCCTAGACACCTACACCGTTGGACACGCCCCGTAGGCGAGAAAGCATCCTCTTGTTCCTGTGCTCGGAAGCTGCACCCCCTCGTTGCACGTGTGAGCCCGAGACGGAACAAGGAGCCAATTTTGAGAGCTTGTAATTTTTGTGTTTCTCTTTCAGTGAGTCCGAAGCTTTGGATCCAGGACCTCGAATCGAATATCCGTAGATGATGCCTGGCAAGAAGGTCGGAAAGAAGGTTGGGACCGAACAAATGCTTCGCATGCTGGTAAAGGACATGGCGAACATGAAGAAGCAGATGGCGGCAATGAATGGCACGGGTAGACCGAAGAAAGTCATCGGACCAGCATTGCCGGGAGTAGTCCCTGCCGGGAGAGGTAAAAGGGCTAGGAGTAGGGCGGCAGGAGGGGAGGCCCCGGTGCCCGAGTCCCCTCCAGCAAGCCCGGTCGGTCCGGTGGAGGCCCCAGTTCCGATCCCGAACGCGGGACAGCCGATCCCTGTAGTAGTTACACCCGTTAGCGAGGAGGATATGCCCCCCGAACTGGCCGCCCAGTTGGCGACATGGTTGGGCAAGAACAACGAGAGTGGTGGGGCACCAGGAGACACGGCCGAAGAGGCCAGGTTAATAATGAAGCAGTTGGGGCAATCGAGAGATGCTGCGAAGGCACCTTGTCCTCTTGTTTCCCCGCAGGTTCCCTCGGAAAGGCCGGCGGCAAGCGTTGGAGCGGCAGCAACAACAGAGACAGCTACCGGTTCGGGTAAGCAGCCGTTGCCAATGGCGGGGGTGGGATTGTTACCCTCAAGGAGGGAAAGGGTGGTGCAGCATATTCCGATGGATGTGAAAGAAAGGATCTGGGCTGATAAATATGTGAATATGTTTTCTCTGTTGACCGATCACTATGAGATAGAGCACCTTCAAAATCAGAAGGAGTTGTTACATCCGAGTGTATGGCGTGCAAAAATGGCGGGTTTCAGAGTGGATGAAACGATCACTAATTGGGCCAGGGCCTTTGGAATGTTCACTGCAATCATGGGGGAACGTAGGCCTGAACTGTTGGCGGAATTAGCCTGTTATCAAACACGTATTATGGAATTTTATGAATCATACGAAGGCAATCAATGGATGAGTTATGATAACAAATTTCGTAAAGCCAAGGAACACGACTCATCCCTGACGTGGGATTGTTTCGACTCCATTTCATGGCAGAAGCAGGGTATGACGAACTCGGCGAAGTCGTCTTCGTTTGGCGGGAATGGGACAGAGCCTTCCTGCCATTATTCGGCGGCGCCCTTTCGGGCAGGCGCCAACGGGGATCAGCACACAAAGAATAATGGGAACTCAGGTAAAAAAGGGGTCTGTTGGAGCTTTAACAGAGGCAAGTGCACTAGGCCACAAGGGACATGCAAGTTCAGGCATGAGTGTGCAGGGTGCGGGCAGTCTTCACACCCCGAGAGTTTGTGCAGAGCCAGGAATGGTGAGACAGGAGGTAGAGGAGGAGCCAAACAGGTCTAACATCGACCGAGGGGCACCGTTACCTACTCCCGTTGACATCATGGCATTGATCCCTTGGCTGAACGAATACCCTGATCATGTCTCCGCTGGGGTGTTGCGAGATGGTTTCTCGTATGGTTTCCACATCCCGGCGGGGGATTTTCGGGGGGAAGCACAGTGTAAAAACCAACTATCTGTTCAACAAAATACGGCGGTGGTACAGGCAAAAATTGCAAAGGAGGTGACCCGAGGTCGGGTTGCGGGACCGTATGTGAATCCGCCTGTTGTTAACTTTGTTTGTTCACCGTTGGGAGTAGTCCCAAAGAAGGACCCAGGTGAGTTTCGATTAACCCATAATTTATCCGCTCCTAGGGGTCTTTCGGTGAACGATGCGATTGACCCGGGAGTTTGTTTGGTGCGGTACGCATCCTTTGATGAGGTCGTCGCCATGTTGAATTGCTTGGGGCCCGGAACGCTGATGGCTAAATCAGATATCGAGTCAGCGTTCCGGTTGCTCCCGGTACTCCCGCAAGATCAGCGTCTCTTAGGTTTTGTGTTTCAAGGGCGCTACTACATGGATAAATGTATGCCGATGGGTTGCTCCATCTCCTGTGCGTATTTTGAGAAGTTCAGTACTTTTTTGCAATGGGCGTTCACCAGAGCCACGGGCTTCACTCAGGTTATGCATTACCTTGATGATTTTCTGTTTCTGGGGGCAGCCGGGGGCACGGAATGTGAACAGGCTTTGAATGAATTTTGTAATCTCATGAAAAGTTTCGGCGTGCCATTGGCACCAGGCAAGACAGTGGGGCCATCTACTTCACTCGAGTTTCTGGGAATTGAGCTCGATTCAGTGGAGGGGTGCTTCCGTTTACCCATGGAGAAGGTAATGAAATTTAAGGCCTCTCTTGGGATATGCCTTGGCGAGAGGAAAGTAACTCTCCATCAGTTGCAACAAACTGTGGGTCAGCTTAACTTTGCCCTTAGAGTAATACCGATGGCTCGCCCCTTTTCCCGCTCTATCGCACAAGCCATGGTGGGCCTCAAGGAAGGGCACCACCGCACAAGACTGTCAGCAGAGGTTCGCCAGGATATGCGCATATGGCTGGCATTTCTGGCGGATTTCAACGGTCGTGTCGTGTGGAACAAACCATCAGCTTCCTCCGAGGAGCTGGGGTTGTGGACCGACTTGGCAGGAAGTGTGGGCTTTGGCGCCATCTTTGGTAATCGATGGTCGGCGCAAACATGGCCAGCGTGGTGGCACGATAGTGGGCTCACAGGTAACATTGGGTTTCTTGAGCTGTTCCCCATTCTGGTAGCCTTGAAAACATGGCCAGAGGGGTTTCGTGATCACGCTGTAGTGTTCTGGTCTGATAATATGACTGTTGTGGAATGTATCAATAATCAGGCAGCATGCTGCAAGTGGATTTTGAGATTACTGAAGGAAATTGTCCTGCTATGTATGAGATTAAACATCCACTTTAGGGCAAGACACGTGCCGGGGGTACTGAACCAGGCAGCTGATGCACTCTCTCGTTCCCATATGCAGGCCTTCCGGGGTTTTCTGCCCTCAGCGGACTTGGTGGCGGCACCATTTCCCGAAGCTCTCTGGTCTCTCGGTGCCCCGGATTACAAAACCTCGTGGGAGAGAGTCTAGCACCCAGGACAAGGAAGGCATATGAAGGAGCGTTCCGTTCCTATTGGTCATTTTTGGGTCCAGCTAGGGGGGAGCATTGGGGACAGGAGGAGTATGTCCTGAAATTTCTGGTAGCACATCAGGCAGGCCGATCATTGGCAACAGCCAATAGGCACAGGGCCGCCATTGCCTTTATGGCGCAGGCGCATGGCATCCAGGACCCCACATCGTCCTTTCTCGTAAAGAAGGCACTGCGTGGGTGGCAACGCCTTGAGGGCCGAAGGGAGGATGAGAGGCACCCGATAGATCTAGCGAGGTTGTCCATGTTAATGTCCGTACTCCCTGCGACTTGTTCATCTCAAACGGAGACAGTGCTGTTCCGGGCCGCTTTTGCATTAGCATTCCATGGGGCTATGCGGGTAAGCGAGCTGGTAGCGAGGAATAAGCAGGATACGGGGGAAGGTCTGTGTCGAGAACACATTCAGATAAGGGGTGACACAATGGTGGTCACAATAGCCAAGTCCAAGACCGATCAGGGTGCCATCGGGGACAGTGTGGTAGTCCAGCGGATCCCGGGGTCTCCCATGTGCCCGGTAAAATGCGTGGAGGAGTATTTAGCGCAGAGGGCGGCATCATGGGGGGGGGAGCTTGCTGAGACACACCAACGCCACCCCACTGATGAGATTTCAGTTTCAGCGGGTGTTAACAATGGCAATCGCGGCAGCGGGCTTGGACCCGAGCGATTTTGGGACCCATTCCTTCCGGATAGGGGCTGCTACAGAGGCTACAGCCAGGGGTCTGAGTGTGGAGAAGGTGAAACAGTTGGGGCGTTGGTCTTCTAATTGTTACAAAAGGTATGTGCGGTTGCACATGTTGTGAAGCTAATGTCATGCACTCACGCTTCTTGTCTTCTGTTTGGTTTACAGTTTCGCGAGCAGGCTTTGCGGGGCGGACTGTGCAGTTGACCCGACACCTGGGGACCAGCGGTCAAAGATCACCGGCTGAGGGAAGAGTGGTGTGGGTCGTTGGCCACTCATACGTGAGGCGCGCCGCGGACGTATTCAAAGCAGGTGACATGATTCACGTGGCTGGGGAATACGGGTACAGGGTGACCTTCCACGGAAGGGGCGGGCTCTGTATTGACCAGTTTCAAGGTTTTATGGAGGGACTGTTAGGGCGGACAAGGTCACCGCCGTCTGTAATCATAGTGCATCTTGGGGGCAATGATTTGGTGACCATTGGTCGACGAGTACTTCTCGAGTTAATCTTATCCTCAGTAAGTTGGTTGGCGAGAAGGGTTCCGGGGTGCACGATTGCATGGTCACACATGATTCCTCGGAAGGTGTGGCGGGGGGCCCTCTCTGTGTCAGCCTTGAATCAATCGGTAAAGAAGGTTAATAACAAACTGGGTAGGTTGTTTCGTACAGGAAATTTGCATTGTGTTCCGCATGGATGTATCCGGGGGGACCATATGTATCTGGAAGACGGGGTCCATTTGTCCCGGGAGGGAAATGTCTTACTCATAGGTGACTTCATAGCTTGGTTAATAAGTTTGTGTAGCCATGACCTTTAGTAGGAGTTTTGTGGGGGGTCCGGATAGCCGGTCAACTATCCGGCCTGTGGCGGTAAGGTCATGATCGGTGAGCAGTAATTGGAAGATCCCTAGAGGTGGGGCGCCACCCATTATGGATGGGAGCGCCCTGGGGGAGGCGGCCATTGGCCCCTCACACGGGGAGGCGGTACCCTCTAAGGATGGGGCCGCCGAAAGGGAAGGCGGTCAAGGCCCCTCCCTGGGGAGGAGGGGCTACGGGCCCCTCCTGGGAATTTCCCGGGGCCAGGACATCCGCGACGGCGGATGTGGTAAGCAGTGTGGGGTGGGAGGGGGGTCTACGCTACCTTCTAGACACCTCACACGAGTCCTCGGACGACCACCAAGATGGCGTCGAGTAAATATGGGGCCCCCGTTAAGACAAGGGAAATTGGAAGTTGGCACAGAGGTACAGTCCTCTGTGCACCCGCCCCTCACAAGTAAGGGGGGGAGTTCTGGTATTAGGGATCTGACACCGGTTACGACCTTGCCGTTGGCCCGTAATGTTAGGATGTACAATTAGAATTTTGAGAAATGCATTTACAGGATGTTTTAGGAATCGGCTAGGAGAACCTTTGTATTAGAGATATGTTAAGGTTAGCCAATAAACATCGTAATGTGTAAATGAAATTGTACATGATATGAAACTGTTATTTTAATGTTTTAATTTTGTTTCATATTTTAATAAATACGGCCGGGAGGGTAACTCCCTCCCGCCTTCCAAAAGCTCAAGAACTGTTTCCGTCTTCCCATTCTTGGGGATTGTGTTGGGAGGGGGTGACGGGTATCCCGGCCATATGGAAAGGGGCGACCACTCGGTCCCCCCGAACGTATGGTGGGGTGCCCCGATCCCCCCGGGAAACCATTTTCGGCGGGAGGCGTGTCACGGCTGGTATGCCCGAAGTGGCGTAGCCGGGGCGCGCCTTTTCCCGCCCAAGAGGGGTTGTCCTAGACACCTACACCGTTGGACACGCCCCGTAGGCGGTTGGAGGAGGGTCCACGCCCCCCCCCGAGGAAGAATAAAAGGAGCAACAATCCAAGAAAGCATCCTCTTGTTCCTGTGCTCGGAAGCTGCAACCCCTCGTTGCACGTGTGAGCCCGAGACGGAACAAGGAGCCAATTTTGACCCACCCACCAGCCCCTGATGGCAGCGATTTGTATTGCAATAAAGTTGATTAACGAGGATATTATCTCTTTTCAGGTTGTTTCAAATAAAGTTGGATTGTTTTTTTGATGTGACAATAAAATGGTTATTCTGTTTAGGCGAAATATTGATGCTGAATTGAAAGAGCAGTAATGGCATAGTTAGAAGTTGATGCTAAAATGTCCATTATAACTGTTTATTCCGTCCTCATTAGGTTAAAAAACTGTCGTATTTATTTTTTGGTCGGGCGGTAAGGTCATGATCGGTGAGCAGTAATTGGAAGATCCCTAGAGGTGGGGCGCCACCCATTATGGATGGGAGCGCCCGGGGGGAGGCGGCCATTGGCCCCTCACACGGGGAGGCGGTACCCTCTAAGGATGGGGCCGCCGAAAGGGAAGGCGGTCAAGGCCCCTCCCTGGGGAGGAGGGGCTACGGGCCCCTCCTGGGAATTTCCCGGGGCCAGGACATCCGCGACGGCGGATGTGGTAAGCAGTGTGGGGTGGGAGGGGGGTCTACGCTACCTTCTAGACACCTCACACGAGTCCTCGGACGACCACCAAGATGGCGTCGAGTAAATATGGGGCCCCCGTTAAGACAAGGGAAATTGGAAGTTGGCACAGAGGTACAGTCCTCTGTGCGCCCGCCCCTCACAAGTAAGGGGGGGAGTTCTGGTATTAGGGATCTGACACCGGTTACGACCTTGCCGTTGGCCCGTAATGTTAGGATGTACAATTTGAATTTTGAGAAATGCATTTACAGGATGTTTTAGGAATCGGCTAGGAGAACCTTTGTATTAGAGATATGTTAAGGTTAGCCAATAAACATCGTAATGTGTAAATGAAATTGTACATGATATGAAACTGTTATTTTAATGTTTTAATTTTGTTTCATATTTTAATAAATACGGCCGGGAGGGTAACTCCCTCCCGCCTTCCAAAAGCTCAAGAACTGTTTCCGTCTTCCCATTCTTGGGGATTGTGTTGGGAGGGGGTGACGGGTATCCCGGCCATACTGAAGAAGCACGCACCATTACGTCTACTGGAGAAGAACGCGCCTCTGTTCTCTATGCTTTAGTTCTGCATGCGGGTCACTTTGGTGACTGTTAGTAGAGCTCGGCTGTGAGGCATGGACTCAGCAGCTGAAAGGTCGCCGCTAGAGAACTATGAGTGATAGGAACAGGACGGACGGTGAGCACACTGACGTCATCGCTGTGCCTTTATCCTGTCTTGTGGCAGTTGAGGACATCTTTGGTGGCCAGTTTTCAATGTCTTTCAATGACAGTCAGTACTAATGACCCTTTCACCATCGGGGATGCTAGTAGATTCTTTCAGAGGGTCTGTGACATTTTTTAGAGTTATGTTTGTTTGAACAAGCGCTAAAAAAACATACTCCCTAAGTTAGCCTAGAAGTAGAAGCCTCTTTTTCTGCTGGCTAGAATGGTGAAGACCTTATTTATCTGACATGGATAGTTATAAACAGCTACTATATGTTTAAGCAGTTAATTTGGGGAAAATAAATGTGATCGTGGTGTAAGGTGAGGAAAAATAAAGTGAGTATTCCCTTGCACACCCTTTTAAAAGCCTAAACATGTTTTGCTTTCTCCTAAGCATCATCTTTTGAAATTACTAAATGCATGCATGGAAGAATACTATCATAAAACAATAAATGTATTGCATGTAATTTACACTGTTGTACATTAATACAAATACTTGAAACAGCCGTTGCAACTAAATATTGGCTTATGTGGGTTATGCAGATAAGCAAATGCATGATATAGAAGGGCCCTTAAAGATATATGAAGTAAAATATATGAGGTTCCTGGAATGATAGTAAGCTTTTCTAGGGAATATATGTCACAATGTGCAATAATAGACAAGCAAGGAAATAGTCAATTATGCAGCAAGGAGCAACAAATAAACAACAATAAAAGTCAGTGCAAAAGCCAGACAAACGGAAGGCTTTGCAAATTGAAAATATACTTCATTATTCATCTGGTGGCTGGCTATATAGTAGACAGTATGAACAACTTAGCCAATTACTGTGCAAATAGCAGAGAAACTTCACTTTTTACCCAACGTCTGTCTAAACAGCTTACACTGTTTGTTATTAAGACTTACGCAGATTTCAACAGGCACTTATATCCAAGTAACAACAAATACACTTCCACTGTCTAGGAAACCTATATCCACTCTCCCGCACTTCCCAAGCTAAACCAGGGGCCACCCAAAATGCATCCCACTAGTCCCAGCTCTTAGACTTCCACCACACCGGGAGTCTTACTAGTACACACTTGATTGATATCCTCCACACATGCATGCACATGGAATGTCTGAATAAAGGTCAGGGAGTCACACACACTGATGCCTATTTTCTGGCTTTATCCAAACACTTCTGCTACATATTTATCTCTACCACCTTGAGACTTTTGCTGACCCCTTATCTGCTGCTGAAGCTATTAGTGCTGGAATTGGTTGCCAGTGCTGTCAGAGATGGCAATCAGAGCCCTATGTTACCCCGAATGCCTCAATGAGACATCTGGGACGATCTATCTGGAACCTTACTCATCCCCTCTTCTGCTCATCATTGCCTTCTTATGATCCTGTGTTCCCCTTTGCTGATTGCCAAAGCCCTTTGTCCCCTTTGTTAGTCATTAACAGTTCTTGATGACTTTAACCTACTGAAATTCTCAAACCCTTTCTTCCATCTTTTCACAGGCCACACTGCTTTTCACACATCCACCTTTAGACCCTCTGGCAAGTTTCAATCATTCTTCCCTCTGATTCACCCCAGACTATTGTGCCAGCATGAGACAGCGTCTGCTCTCTCTCAGTGGTCAGAGTGCAACAGCACTGGGTTTTAATTCACTTTGCTTGCTTTGATGTTGTGATAAAGCTGCT
Source organism: Lissotriton vulgaris (assembly GCF_964263255.1). Taxonomy (NCBI): domain Eukaryota; kingdom Metazoa; phylum Chordata; class Amphibia; order Caudata; family Salamandridae; genus Lissotriton; species Lissotriton vulgaris. The sequence continues at coordinate 1,480,846,999 of NC_141685.1, forward strand.
ATATTGGAGGTTTTAAATGTAGAATTGGCATTGTGGGAGACCCCATTCATTTTAGGCATGGCAAAAATATCCTACTGCTGCATGAAGCAGTGAGTGGATTCTATCACAGCTGGGGGAAAGAACCATGCATGTAGCTTACGTCTTCCCAGTGCAATTTCCAGGGAATCTTAAGGATTTGGGGTGCGCAGGGCCAAACATATTTTGAGGGCCCCTCTTCAACTAAGATTATCTGCTACGCTGATGACACACAACTGAGTTTTACATGTAAAAGAGAAGCCGATTTTAATTGAGACAATATTAGATCCTGTCTCACAAAGGTATTTAACTGGCTCAAAATGAAGCAGTTGAAATGTAATCCGGATAAAACAAAGGTTGTATTTTTTGGCCAACCTGCAATGTGTAATTGCAGTACATGGTGGCCGGATGATTCGTTCCCCCTTCAACCCAGAAGAAGACTAAAAGTCTTGGCATTACCATTGACAACGCCCTATCCATGAGTCCACAGGTGCAAGCGCTGATAGGCTCCTGTTTCAGTACCCAACGCATGCTAAAAATAATTCCTACCATTACTGTCTTTGGACAGTAGGAAGACTGTGGTTCAAGCTTTGGTGACATCAAAATTAGATTACGCCAACAGCCTGACTACCTTATTCAGTGCCTACAAGTGGTGCAAAACAATGTGGCTAGGGTAATTCTGAGACCAAAACCCAAATCCCATATAACCCCCCATCTTGAAATTCTTGCATTGATTGTGCATGAAGGAAACGATCAAATTCAAAGTCATGGTGATTCCATTCCGAAGCATAGGCGCTAACTACCTTAATAAGCGTGTTAATCGCTAAAAACCAACAAGGACCTTCGGATCTTCCTATACAAAGTTTCGAGTTGCACAAACATGGAACAGTCTGCCGGCTACGCTGAGAGCCACTACCGACCTTCCAACTTTTAGAAACACTTTAAAACCTGGCTCTTTTAGAATTAACACATGCTTTAGGGATCTGCCAACTGTCCTCTTTCAGCGCCAGGACACTCTAGTTTGAGTAGCTGTGCGCTATATTCAATCTACTCATTCATTCATTCATTCATTCATTCATTCAGGACAGCTTTATGGGCCCGATGTAGGTGGCCTTTACCGGTCGGTAACGGCCGATTTCGGCCGTTACCGACCGGTAAATGGGTCAATGAGATGTAGGGGGACCTTGTTTACCGATTCGGTATATTTACCGAATCGCTAAAGTTACCGAATCTGTAAAATACCGAATCGGTATTCATACCGATTCGGTATTTTACATATGTAGGTGGGACTCTTCTGAGTCCCAGAGGCCTTACAGAATCGGTATTTTACCATGAAATAAAACCTCATGGTAAAATACCGATTCCGGTGTGCATGCACTTGTGTGCATGCACACCTATGCCATGTGACAGGCAGACCTGCCCTTAGGGCATGTATGCCTGCCACATGGCACCCACGCCTGTTTAGGGGGTGCCAGGGGGTGTCAAAGTGACACCCCCTGCACCCTTGTGAAATTCGGTATTTACCGATTCGGTAAATACCGAATCGGTAAAGCCTATTGATTCCTATGGGCTTTGAAGCCCATAGGAATCAATAGGCTTTACCGATTCGGTATTTACCGAATCGGTAAATACCGAATTTTACCGATTCGGTAAAAGGGAACATCTGGATTCCCTACATACCAACCCCTCACATTTACCGAATCTTGATTACCGAATCGGTAAAATTCGGTAATTTTCGGTAATTAAGATTCGGTAAATGTTACTTACCTACATCTGGCCCTAAATGTATTATCTAATTTCAGCTCATTTATGCCCAGTTGGCCAGGTCACTGACAATGCACAAGCACACTCATCCAAATTCTAAATGTGTTTACATCTAATATTCAGGGATAGTGGCATTTGTTTTCAATATTATAACACAACATCGGCTCATTAATATTACTGCAAATAATCTCTATAATCCGCCTTACCATTTCTATTTGTGAAGTCATGTTTCAATCTAAAAGAAACGCTTTTTAAGGATGTTAAATGAGACACAAACACAACATTTCTCTGCAAAATGCCTGTAATAGACTCCACACCCACATTAAAAATAAAGTAAAACGGTAATTAAAACTATCTATTTCAGAATCTTTTTTAGTAATCAGGATAAGACTGCAGAATAGAGCTGGCTTTATCAGGGCCCCCCTGAAACGTTGGGGCCCTGGGTCGGAGCCCACTTTCCTCATGCCCTAAAACCTCTCTGGGATTATCGGGTGGGCCTCGGCTTGCTATTGCGCACACTAAAGCCTGGTGACGACTTGCGAATGGTCAAGGTGTGGGGTCATCAATGCCAGCTTTAAACAATGCAGCCTCGGGAGGTACAGGGCTCATACTTTACCCACCGAGGCTGCCTGGAAATATTACGCTGCCTGGCTTCATTTGTGGGCGGTCCCCCAAAAGGGCCAAAACAGGGACTACCGAGCTGGCACCATGTCAGCCTGGTTTACTTAACTTTAATGTGACACAAGCGCATGTGTCACAACTTCACAAGAAACATGCCTGCCTGTCCTGCCTGATGCCCCTGTCTGACTAGGAGCGTCACAGGCACGCAGGCATGCAGGCATCAGGACTGGGGCAGGCTTCCGCATTTGTTTGTAAAATGGTAAGCAACATTACTATTGGTGTTACTTAGTGTAGTGCGGTTAGCACTCTAGTGGACGCACGCACGCATCCATGCATCCGCAGGCCAGGCGTGGCCTGCGGGGATCAATAAAAGGAAGGCGTGCGCTCGGGCACGTCACTTCCGACTGTGACCAGTGTGTGGGTTACTGGCCGGCGCTGCGCGTTGCCACCCCTGCGCAAGCGGCCATACGTGTTTGGCAAGGCCCACACCACACAGCACAACATTGGCGACGAGCGGAGGGGGCCCAACCCTCGCCCGTACACCGTGCCTCGAGCGGAGCAGTCTGCTCGGCCCCGCGGTGCATACCGCCTGTGACCTGCCGTTTTTCCCTGCTTCCCGGGAGCCGGCGCGCTCCTTCCTGTCCACCCTGTGCCTGCCAGAGGGCGTCGATCGCCCGCTTTGCTGCCCTGCCCCAGGGGGAGAGAACAGAGGTGTGCCTGCACCGACGGCCGCCGCGAAGGCTGAGCGGAGCGGCCCGACGGAGCGCACGTGGTGCCAATCACCACGCATCTCGCGTAGTACGCGAGGACGACGATCCGGCCTTTCCCCACGCATTTGGGGTGAGATAACGACACAACACTCCAGTAAAAAGGCTATCCTATATCCTGCCATGCTACTGACGCCCGCCTAGGCCTGCTGTGGCCTGGTGCTGCCCCTGTGGACGACGCCTGCCTGATAAGGGGTCCCTGATGCCACTGTGAGCACCCCTCACCTACGGACCACGTGACACGCCAAGCTGCACGGCGAAGAGAGCGACGACCCTGTCAAGGTACACACTGCTGCCGCGTGCCTGTGCAAGAGTCGGGGTGGTCCAGAACTTTGCCCTGTTAGTCCCTGCGCACCGCTACCATGGGGGATGGAGACGCTGCGGCCCCCGTCATCAACATCCCTTTCCAGCATGCTGCCGCTGGGGTGCTGCCGCCGTTCAGTGAGGCGAGTGACCCATCTACCGCCTCGCCCCGCTGGAAAATTTGGCTGGAACGTCTCGAGAACTATTTTGTGGTCACAAGGGAGACGGATGACGCAGTAAAAAGATCACTACTTCTCCACTACGCGGGGGACGAGGTCTTCAGGCTCTTCAAACACCTCCCCAACCCGACGGGGGTGACCACCTACGCTGCGGCTGTTACCGCCCTAAACAACCATTTTGACACTCAATTGAATGTGGACTTCGAAGTCTTCAAGCTAGGGCAAGCCCGTCAGCGTGAGGGTGAATCTATGGACCAGTTCCACACCCGAGTCCGGGAGCTGGCTAGCTCCACGGATGAAGACCAGCCAAAAGCCATACGGCGCCAACTCATCCAGGGATGCCGAGATAAGACACTGAGGGGCCACATCCTGCGTAAACCAGGGATTTCACTGGAGGACATCCTCATCCTGGCCAGAGCACATGAACTTTCAGATGCCAGAGCGACGGCCATGGAACAGGCCTTACATAAAACTCCCGCCAAAATGGAAACCGTCAAGGTTGAGCGCGCTGATGCGGTACGACCACGACCACGTGGCCAGGCGAAGAAGGGATACCGAAGAGACGCACCCCAAGGCCGCTGTGGATACTGCGGACATGAACCTCATGCAGCCAAAGACTGCCCCGCTCAGGGTCAAACCTGTGGGAACTGCGGAATCCCTAACCACTTCGCGTCAGTCTGTCGCAGAAAGAACCAACCCAGGAACTCTAAGAAATCATGGACACCTACCAAAGCGGTCCGCCAACTGTCACTCACAGACCCACCCCCGGAGAGAGCAGACAAGTTCCTGCCAACAACCTATGACGAGTCAGACTCGGAAGACGAGGAAGCGTATGTAATCTCGTTTGCTCGGGAGCTCAAACTCAGACGACGCCCACAGCCAACATGTGTGGTGCAGGTGGGAGAGAACGAGGTGAAGGCCATCATTGACACCGGCGCCACCGTCAATGTCATGGGGCTGCAAGAGTTTAACAAGCTACGTCCTCGTCCGGAAGTCCTACGCTCCAAAACTAGAATCTTCGCCTATGGAGCAGACACTCCACTCCCTCTGAAGGGGAAAATTGTGATACCCATACGAGCAGACGAGGCTGAAGTGACCGCGACGATACACATTATCGACCGAGAAGCCGACACGCTGCTGAGCAGCCACACTGCGGAGGATTTGAAATTGATCGCCTTTGCTAACCGCATCCGGAACCACCAGGTAGAGGAATTGCTGGAGCGCTTCCCTGAACTGTTCAAAGGGCTGGGCTGCATCAAATGCGACCCAATTAAGCTCCATATCGACAAATCCGTCACCCCCACAGCCCTACGCCACCGACGAATACCGTTCCACCTGCGGCCGCTGGTGGAGAAAGAACTCGAAAAACTGGAGAACATGGGGGTCATTGAAAAAGTAACAGGACCCACTCCCTGGGTTTCCCCCATGGTCATAGTCGAAAAGCCCAAGCAACCGGGCGAGATCCGACTATGCATCGACATGCGACTGCCGAACACCGCAATCAGAAGGGAGAGACATTTAACACCCACGATGGACGACATAATAGCAGACGTGAATGGATCGAGATGGTTCTCGAAGATCGACCTCAATGCGGGCTATCACCAACTGCCCCTCGCTGAGGAAAGCAGCTTCATCACTACATTTAGCACCCACCTTGGCCTCCGGCGGTACAAACGCCTCAACTTTGGAATATCATCGGCAGCGGAGGTATTCCAGAATACCATCAGGGAGCTGCTGTCGGGACTGCCGGGGGTGATCAATGTAAGTGACGATATCCTCATCCATTCCGCCACCGCATCTGAACACTACAAACAGCTGCGGGATGTGTTAAAAAGACTAAGCACCTATGGAGCAACCCTCCATAAGGAAAAATGCCAATTTTTCCAGTCGTCAATCGAATTCTTTGGCTACGTGTTCAACCAGGAGGGGGTCCAAATTGACCCAAGGAAGTCAAAATCCATAAAAGACGCCCCAGCACCCAAATCTCCAACGGAGGTCAGGAGCTTTCTTGGGATGGCCACGTACTGTGGCCGCTTCATACCGGGACTAGCAACCCGCAGCGAGCCCCTCCGGGCACTAACAAAGACGGATGCCACTTGGACATGGGGCCCAAAGGAACACGATGCATTCCAGAGCATTAAAGACGCACTACTCGAGAACGCAACGCTCTCGTACTTTGACCCAGCCAAACGGACCGAGGTCATCGTGGACGCAAGTCCAGTGGGCCTAGGAGCAGTCCTGACACAAGAACATGAACCAGGAAAATGGACGGCTCTGGCGTTTGCCAGCAAGGCGCTAACCCCGACCGAAACCAGATATGCACAGATAGAGCGAGAGGCCCTAGCCATCAAGTGGGCCTGCAGCCATTTTCACCTCTACCTACAAGGACAGTCGTTTGTGATGGTCACCGATCATCAACCCTTAGTGCCGCTCTTCAAGGGCACTGCCCCACATCCGCCGCCACGTATTGAGAGGTGGGTGATCCAGCTGCAAACATACGACATGGAAGTGGTATACCGACCGGGAGCCAAAAACCCAGCCGACTACCTATCGCGCCACCCACTACCCCAAGAATCCGCAGCTGCTGACGGAGAGTGCGAAGAATATGTCCAGTGGGTAGCGCTCACATCCTGCCCCCAATGCATGACCATCGAGGAGATCAAGGAGGCGACAGTGGACGACAACCCGTACATGAGGTCACTGCAGGCGGTACAGCAGGGATCCTGGGCCTATTACTTACACCCCCCCACCACCTGGACAGCATCGGATAAGGAAGCCCTCACGAAATTCTGGCACATCCGCCACGAGCTTAGCGCCACGGAAGAGGGTATACTGCTGAGAGGGACACGCCTAGTGATACCACAACGCCTCAGACACCGCGCTACCCAGCTTGCGCATGTGGGCCACCAGGGTGCCACGAAAATGAAGGCGCGCATGCGCGAGAAGGTGTGGTTCCCCGAACTGGAAAACGTCGTGGAAGAGTATGTCAAGAACTGCTTGCCTTGCCAACTGACCAGTGATCCTGAAAGGCCGGTCCCCATAATCACCGAAGAAGCATGCACAACCCCGTGGTCAAAAGTCAGCGTGGACTTTGGAAGCTTCCCCGGAGAGGGCCACACCCTGGTCATCATCGACTCGTATTCCAAGTACCCCATCGTGGAAAGAGTGCCATCCACGGCATTCACACACGTGGGGCCAGCGTTGGAAAAAATATTCTCCCTGTTTGGATTCCCCAGCGAGCTCAAAAGCGACAATGGGCCACCATTCCAGGGGACGGAGTTTGCCACATTCTTGAAAACCAGAGGCATCACCCACAGGCGCATCACTCCTCAGTGGCCACAAGCCAATGGAGAGGCGGAAAGGTTCATGCGGACTCTCAATAAAATGTTTAGGATTGCAGTGGTAGAGGAAGCTGACCCAGAGCATAGACTACATGAGTTCCTGAGAGAATACCGAGGAACGCCCCACTCAGAAAAGCCTGTGGTCCCTAATGTTTCAAGGCCAACGCAGAGATCTCCTTCCCATTTCCACTGGACCGACTCCGGAGGGGGACGACTTGAGGGAGGCTCAGGAACGCCGGCGCAGGAATAACATGAGAGCGAGCCACCGGCGCAGAGCGACACCAAAACAACTACACCGAGGAGATCGGGTTGTTATCAGGAACAGACGTCCCGGGGGGAAATTTCAAACATTCTATGAACCAGGCCCGTGGACTGTAACTAACACGAAGGGGACCATGGTGACTGCCAGCAGGGAGGGAGAAGAAGTCTCGAGAAACACCTCATGGTTCAAAATGGTCCCCCCTAACTCAAGCACGGCCACCGAAGCCACAGATGGAACCAACGAGCCACCCCGAGCAGTGACACAGGAAGAGGAAAGCAGCTCAGTACACAACATTCGAGGGCCGGTGCCAGAGCCGGGAGGGGAAACATTAGTCATGTCCACCCCCATCCGGAATCCATCGCGCAGCGGGGAACAAGGGCCAGGCCGCACCCCCCGATACCATCTGAGGCCCAATCCCCGCCCAAGTCAAAGACTCATCGACTACGCCTGTCAGCTGAGACCCTGAAGCTGTCACCAAAGGGACACGCAAGTACAGAGCGCCTGATCTAATTCATTGTGAACAGTTTGGTTTGAACATTTTCGAATTTGTGTATGGTTGGATAGAGATGTAGTGCGGTTAGCACTCTAGTGGACGCACGCACGCATCCATGCATCCGCAGGCCAGGCGTGGCCTGCGGGGATCAATAAAAGGAAGGCGTGCGCTCGGGCACGTCACTTCCGACTGTGACCAGTGTGTGGGTTACTGGCCGGCGCTGCGCGTTGCCACCCCTGCGCAAGCGGCCATACGTGTTTGGCAAGGCCCACACCACAAAGCACTACACTTAGCATTAAAAAAATGCGGTATGCGGATACCAGGTGGTGCGGAAATAGGGTGGAGGGCCGGCATTCCCTCCACCCATTGAAGGAAACCGCCACTGCCTCTCACCCTTTCACTGAGACCTACAGTGACCCCGGGTGTGTTTTGGCCTCATCGAGTTTTGCCTTTAAAAGTGAAGAAAAACATAGCTCAGAGTCACCAAAACACTAATGCCCAGAGCAAGGATACTTCCAGTACTGGACAAAACCATGGGTAACTGACTGAGGACTACCTAAAATCAGAGTAGCATACATGTAGCTGCAGAAACTATATAAACTCTGCACAGTATAGACCGCCATTGCTGTAAAGACAGCTGGAGTACCTTTCACACTCAGATGAGTACAGCAGAACATGTGAGGCACTTTCAACTAAAGGTTACAGCATTTTTGCCATGTAACCTGCTCCTAAAATATCCTCTGGAACTCCCGAGGACCCTTGTTACCAGAGGAATAAGCCTGAATAAAGAAGCACACGAGCTAATTCAAACCACAGAACAAACCCTAAAACAAAGAATCAATCATAAAGGCTTCTGAACGATTAGCAAGTTTGTCTTGGCAAAGCCACAATATAAACATATATCTTAGACGCAATTACACCAACAAAAACATATGAGTAGGACTTAAACACATCCCATGAAACAAAATCCATTTGAATTAGGCGCTGATCCATAGGGTTAAAAGGGTCCGAATTCAGGAAAACCCTACAACCCAAAATGAAACCCCAAGTAAGTTAAACAGTTTTCAGTAAGTGTCTTACTAGACAAATGCATTTACGTTGTAAGCAAGGCAAAAGCAACAATCTGTGATAACTAACGAGCCCACAACAACTGGCTGTCAGCACACAGGTTCTACATGACACTATGTACTTTTCATGTTCATCAATATTTGTATAGTTTCTTCTGTCTTGTTCTCAAATCTCACAATGAATTGGGTATTACATCTACAAAAATGTCAGTAAATGATCAGCGTGATGTGTTCTTTTAAAAACAGAGCATCAAGAATTAAAATAGATATGAAATGGGGATGTAGGAGACTTGGCCCAGATGTAGGTAAAATAGATTTACCGAATTTTAATTACCGAATTCCAACGATTCGGTAATTAAAAATCGGTAAATCTTAGGGGTGGATATGTAGGAACATCCAGATGTTCCTTTTACCGAATCGGTAAATATCTGTATTTACCGATTCGGTAAATACCGACCGGTAATGCCCCATTCATTCCTATGGGCTTTGAAGCCCATAGGAATGAATGGGGCATTACCGGTCGGTATTTACCGAATCGGTAAATACCGATTTTGACAAGGGTGCAGGGGGTGTCACTTTGACACCCTCTAGCACCCCCAAAAAAGATTCGGGGGCCATGTGGCAGGCATACCTGCCCTAAGGGCAGGTCTGCCTGTCATATGGCACAGGTGTGCATGCACACATGTGCATGCACACCGGAATCGGTATTTTACCATGACGTTGGATTTCATGGTAAAATACCAATTCTGTAAGGCTTGTGGGACTCAGAAGAGTCCCACCTACATCTCATTGTTACCGAATCGGTAAAAATACCGATTCGGTATTTTACAGATTCGGTAAATTTACCGATCCGTAAATTTACCGAATCTGTAAAATATGTGGCCCTACATATCATTTTGTGAATCTCGGTCGGTAACGGCCGAAAATACCGATTTTCGGCCGTTACCGACCGACCTACATCCGGCCCTTAATTTCTTCATAGGACAGACGGGCGGTAAAGGGTCACTGAAGATGTTACCTGTAGTACAGAAATGAATAACTTGAGTTTCACATTCTAATGCTGTTGTTTGTTTTTTACAACAAATGTATTTATTGCACAATAATCCATGATACCAGGCTTTTTTTTCAGGGGTGAAGGGAACACAAACAAAAAGACAAAGGAAAACACGTCATTATAGGGTATTCGTCAATCGTTCAGTGTTCATTCTTCAACCCAAAAGAAGAAAAACCAAATACCAGGATAGAATCCCTACTAAAGTACTCAATCATAAAAGTAAAGGGCATCATCAGGAAGTGGTCAGCAGTCGTGCTGAGGCTACTGGACTGGGAGAAAGTATGCCGCTAAGTATTGCGTCCTGACGTTTAACAATCCTAAGGAACTGGCCCAAATCCTTTCAAAACATGATACCTTATTATGAACAGTTGCAGTTAAGTGTTCGATTGTGCAGGGTCGTGGCTTTATGGGGGAGTTTGTGGTGGCCAAATAAATGCATTTTCGGCTTGGTAGTTGGGTCTGGTAGCTATGAGGCGGGTCTGCTTTATCTATGTCAGTTTCTTTGACCCAAGAATGAAAGACAAAACAGTGACCTTTGATGTAAAAGAGAGAGAGAGAGAGAGCGAGAGAGAGAGAGAGAGAGAGAGAGAGAGAGAGAGAGACACCCCTATGTGGTGGTTGAATTTCAAAATGTGAAACAAAATACATTGGAAACAATACTGTTTGTCCAAATTGTGTGATCCTAGGCAAACATTTTATTTCACAGAGCCTTCTTTTTCTTTATCATCACATATGATCACACTTTTAGGATGCATCCTGTACACACACCTCGTTTCCAGCCACTAAAGAGCCTTTTGGCATTTACTAACCCTATTTTTAGAGTTGGTAACCTAGTACCAACTCACAAATTAGGATTTGAGAGTCGGTGTTATGAAGGGCGTGTCAAGGACAGCCCTTACTAATAGCGAGTCACAGGTGATTTATGAATGTTTTGAAACCAGAATGCAGCTGCAAAACATTTGCAGTTTACCCAACTGCGGCCCGTTCAGGTAAGAGCGGTGGGGCCGGGTGAGGGTGGATTTTGCAGACTATGACCAGGGAAAATTAAATAAATAATTAATTTGCCATGGTTATTCATCTGTCGAAATCCCCCCTCACCTGGTCCCACCGCCCCACTGCTCTTACCTGTACGGGTGATGGCTGAATTTACCGCCCACTTCAAGCAGGTGGTAAGACAGTCACAAACGGAAAAGGGTCCCTAGGTGACCCCTTCCCCCTTGTGAATGGCAGCAAAAAAGTGTTTTAAGATCAGGCTGTGGTACCCTGAATCTCTGCCTACTTTAAGGAAAACGGGCTTCATTGAAGAACAGTTGCTTTATGTGAAAGCAAACAGCAGAACACATCCCTGTGCTTTTAGAGATTCGCAATGGGCCCCAAATTACGACCTAGCTCATGAATATTGAGGAGGCAGGTCAATTGCAACCCCATTAGAAATCGCTAAATGTGTCTAAGACACATTGGTACATCGCATTTTGTGACTTCCTAATTGCGAGCCTCAAAAAGTCAAATTATGAACTCCTAAAATCTGGCTGCCATACATGTGGCCCTTAGTTCGCTAATTACATTGTTGTTGGGGGGAAAAGCCATGAACGTTTTTAAAAACTATAAGTTTTAAACACTTTAATGCAGTAATATAATCTGATGTACTAAGGTGATACGTTTCGGCATGCGAAAGAAATACACTTTTTTTTAAAGAGATTGCATCATATTTTGACATTATGTTTATTGCACAATATATGTGAGAAATGCTTTCATAGATCGGCTCGTGCACAGAATCTTAAAGGCAAACAAGACCCATGGTTCGGCTCTGGCTCGGATCATCCTATTCATTTGCCTGCTCACCCTCTTCTATTTGTGACTCGGGCTTAGTACATGGGACCCTGCACTGATTTGACAAATCTATTATCAAGGCTTCTTATAGCAGGGACGAAGAAGGGTGTGTCCAGTGAAAACATTTTTTTTTACAGTGATCCCAGGGGGAACCCCAGGCCGGTTTGTTATATGTGACCATAGTCAAGAGTTCCCTGGGAGAACTAACCAGCCATGGTGGGATGGGCAGGGGAGTAGCTTCAGTGGGGGTGTTTGGGGGTGTGATACCCTTCAAATACTTTCTAGGTTTCGTAGTTGGGTCTGGGGGCCCTGAGTCAAGTCTGCTATGTCTGTGTCAGCTTTTCTTGTCATTCTCATTTCACTAAGAGGTTTTATTTTGATCATTTTTTGGTTTGGGTCCTTAAATATATATAGTGAACAGTTTACCCAAAAATGTGTGAATCCGCACCTATAGAAGCTGGGTCTGGTGGCTCAGTGGACTAATGAGCCCACTGCAGGGTCCTGTGTTTGACCTCATGGTCACAGGTTCAAACCCTGGTGGCTCAACTCATCCTTTCAACCATCTGAGGTCAATAAAACGAGTACCATGGAGTTGGGTAACAATAAACATCTGTTATTCAGTGCCAAGATGCCTCCAGGTGAACATATGTTTTACAAATACACATGTTATGTTTTATGTTACATTATAGAAGTACACCTTGAATGGTTGCAAATTTACTACTTTTTGAGATTCGTAAACATTGGGATTAGAAGGCTTGGAAAGATGTACCAGTTTCAGGTTTCCAGGCATACTACTGGCAATCAAACACCCAAAAGGTGATGGGATGAAATCTTGCAAATAGTCTAGCCAGTGGCAGTCGCTCTTCGTAGCATTGAAATACATAATTTTCCAGTCACTGGGCCCATCTAAACAGAGGCCCACTTAATATAAATCAGTACTGGCCTTGTTCTTCATGGAATCAGTCCAGCCCAAATATTGGTAATCTCATTCATCCACCCTGTAGCTCACTGTTATTTTAATTGGGAAATTTGAGACATCTGAGGTCAATAAAACGAGTACCATGGAGTTGGGTAACAATAAACATCTGTTATTCAGTGCCAAGATGCCTCCAGGTGAACATATGTTTTACAAATACACATGTTATGTTTTATGTTACATTATAGAAGTACACCTTGAATGGTTGCAAATTTACTACTTTTTGAGATTCGTAAACATTGGGATTAGAAGGCTTGGATAGATGTACCAGTTTCAAGTTTCCAGGCATACTACTGGCAATCAAACACCCAAAAGGTGATGGGATGAAATCTTGCAAATAGTCTAGCCACTGGCAGTCGCTCTTCGTAGCATTGAAATACATAATTTTCCAGTCACTGAGCCCATCTAAACAGAGGCCCACTTAATATAAATCAGTACTGGCCTTGTTCTTCATGGAATCAGTCCAGCCCAAATATTGGTCATCTCATTCATCCACCCTGTAGCTCACTGTTATTTTAATTGGGAAATTTGAGACTCAACACTCCCCCCTTGAATCTCATTTACTAAGCTATGCCCCTGTAATTGGTTGAAAATACTAAACTTTATTCCACCATAATGTGGGCTTTTCTGGGACCTTTCATTATATTGCAATAAACAACCTAGTGGTGAGAAGGAATTGTGAAATAGATTTAAGAGGTTAGAGACTTTCACATGCTCAGCAATATTAGAGGCTTTTTATCTATAGTTGCACTAGTATTTTCACAGATGTGTGCCAACCCCTCCTCTCAGAAATTGTGACTCTGTGCAGACACTTATCAATACCTCTGTGTGTATGTTATAGGTGATCTGGTGTTAGGTACCAGAGCAGGAGTACCTCATAGGTGCTCTTCTTGAACTGTGTAGAGATAGACGACTTGACAGCCCTACAATAAATTGTGATCCATTGGTTTTCAAATGTCTCAGTGTCTAAGTCCATTGTCGATTTGGGAATGTATTGTGTGGAGTGAGTTTGTCTGCATAGATCTGGAGAGGGCCACCTTCTGCCAATGGTGTAGGGTGATTGAGGTGGAGAGCTATAGATGGCCCAACTGTTTAAAAGATCACAATGAGCGCCAGTGAAGATGTTTTTGCAGAATTTTACAAGGCAACTTCTAACATCTCCCACATGGCTTTAGATTTGAGGACAGCCACTACAAAGCTGGGGTGATCTGAGCTACTAATATTTAGCTAGAAACATCAGGGGCTCCCAACTCACCCTCCCATGCGGTTCAATAAAGCACTGATCTGGAGATTTGTGGTGCCTTGGTGTTCCAAACAAACAACCATCTTCTTCTGGATAAGGTTACAGTGTGTTGTAGAACTTGATTGGCAGCACTCCAGCGGCGCTTAGCATATGGTGCATAAACTTTCAAGCTATTAATCCTGGCAATCCAAGAAATTTCTAGGCGGCTTCATCAATACAGATCTGTATAGTGGACATCAGTAAAGGCAGTATATTTGTTTCATAGAGCTGCTGGTGGTCGAAATGAGTGTGATATCCTAATATTGAATAGTATTCAAAGCCTAGTCAAATCCATTAAGTAGCATGACCGTTTTGTGGGATTCTTTTGCTCAACCCACCCTTGTTCCCTCTGATTTATTAGAATTGATCTTAAAGCCTGACACCTGATGGTACTCATGCAGCTCTTTTTACAAGAACAATAGGAAGTTAGCGGGGTCGAGGTCAGTCAAAAAACAGAGCGTGTCTCTATTTTGCATTGGTTCTCGTCCATTGTGAGTCCACTGATACTGGGGTTGTTTGAATCTTTTGCAGAAATGGTTCCAGACTTAAGGCAAATAAGAGTGCAATAGGGGGACATATCATGTGTGTGCCTCTAGTCAACAACATAGGGTCTGAAAGAAGATCCTAGTTTTTATTTGAGTAAATGGCTCGGCAAGATTGGCTAACATGAAGTTGTGAAGACGAGCCATACATTGTTCTTGGTAAGAGATATTGTAAGGCATTGCCAGGTAACCCTGTCAAACAAATTCTCTGTACCTAGCAAGAGGAAGAGCATGTTTAACTGGTCACATGAGGCTTTTCTATGGCTTTGTCTGCCAAGCATGTGTTGTCTCCTGTCTATCTTTTATAAACCTACTCTGAAAAGGTGAGATTATAATAGTCCATAGTCCATAAATCAATTATCCAATGTGTGCTTATTTCTGTAACGATCTTAACATCGCTGCTCAAAAGTGCTATTGGCCAATAGGAAGCGTACTGTTCATGGAGTTTATTAAGTTTAAGGATAATAAAAGAGTGGAGTCCATCAATGATAGATTGACTGTCCCTGCCTCAAAGGAAATACTTACAGACCTTAATCAGAGGCGGGACAAGGGTTTCTTTGAAGGCCTTAAAGATGGAGTTGAGAAAGCTGTTCATGCCTAACACTTAACTGTAAGGGAGAGCATTGCTAGTTTTGTCAATGTCAGGTTTTTAGTAAAGGAAGAAAAGCACTCAAGCTAGATAAAGCGTCTGTGTAATGAATTGCTTGTATGCGCGGTGCCTACCGGTCGAGGGACACACCTTGAAACCCCTGTACCTATGTGAGTCCAGAAACTCACAATTCAAAGTAAAGCAAAGTCCAGGGCACACATAATGAGAGTCAAAGTTTTGTTCCTCTGCGATCTGGTGAGCTGAACAGGATGTTTGCTAGATCAACACCAGATAAGTAGTTTAACATGTGTTTAAACAACAAAACTGAGGGAGAAACCAGCAGACACATGTTCCATCACATGTGGGAGTGATTCTGTGACTCTTCAGGGCTGGGGGATGATACAAAACATAAAAATAAACTAATAGTTAAGGATCAGAAAAGGTGGGGGATCGTGACTTACCATGTAGCCGGTGATAATTCCAACCCGGCTAGGGCATTTGCTCCGGGTATGGAGTAAGGAGGAGGAGCGGGTGCTTGTCAGGCCAACCTGGCGGGGACACAGAAACAAGGTTGGTCTAGGCATGGGTAGTGTGCCATGTGAAGGTGGGGGTTAGAATAGGAACTCACCCGGTTGCCGGTGTACTGTGTAATCCGGCTTGTTGTGGCGCTCGAGGGGCATGGAGAAATGGTTAGCGAAGAAGTAAAGAACTAGTCAGGGGGAGGGGGGGAAGCCAGCAGTGGATTATCACCGGCTACATGGTAAGTCACGGTTTGGCCTAACGTGACACCTTTTGCGTATAAATCCAGTGTTTTTCTTGCCTCCTATCCCTGTCTCGTATCCTCCTCAATTGACTCCCCCTTTTTCCTCCCCACACAGACCAGCATCCAAAATACTCCGTATCAGGTACCTTGCTGTACAGTTACTCTTTCACTTTAACCTCATGCATATGAACTCATTTTACTGTTTACCTAGCATCATGGCGACACAATCGCCTTCTCCTTACCCACGCAGACCCCATATGCTACCCACAGGGACGACCAGGTCCCTAAGGCACCTGTCCACAGATTTTGAAGGCTCAGATATTGTATATGTCTAATAGGAGGAACATGTATTTCTTCTCATGCATGAGATATGTTCTGCTACATTGGATCAACCCACCATGATAAATCCATGATCACCTGTGTGCGTAATGTAGCTGGTTGTCACCACAAGTGATTTCACAATGTGCCAGGATCTTGTCACTTAAGTTTTGCTTCTTGTTTCTTTCCCCTCCCTTCCCCGTTTTTTCTCCCATTTGCCTATGTGTCATAGTTCTTCCGCCCACGGAACAGCCACCGCACTTCTCAACTAGGGTTTCCACTGTAAATTGGTGCTGCATCAACACATGATGAGGTGTGCCAATGGCACATCCCAGGCATCCCCACCTTTTCTGATCCCTAACTATTAGTTTTTTTTATGTTTTGTATCCTCCACCAGCCTTGAAGAGTCACAGGATCACTCCCACATGCGACAAAAACACGTGAGGGCTGGTTTCTCCCTCAATTTGGTTGATTAAACACATGTTAAACTAGTTATCTGAGGTCTATCTAACATCCTGTTCAGCTCCCCAGATCGCAGAAAACAAAACATTGACTCTCATTACGTGTGCCCTGGACTTTGCTTTAGCCTTGTAAGTTTGTCTAACCTCCTCTTCAGATATTAGAGCATCCAACTCCTCTCACATCCCAAATGGGACATCAGAGCACTGTACCCCTACCAAATATAAGTCTTGATGAGAGAAATTGATCAACTGTCCCTCATAAAGTTCTTTAGAAATGTAATTTCTAGAACAGGCCTGTCACATGGTATAGGCTAATAACTTATCAGCTTTATTGCCCCTCTCATAGAAGAGTTGTTTGGTTTCCAGCAGTTTATGGGCAGCCTCTTTTGTCACGAAGGACTCATGTTCTCCTCTTGCTTTGCGAAGGAGTCAATGTGTTTTCGTGGATGCTGAGGTTTTAAGTTCATCCTCTAACTTGGGAGAGTTCCCTGTCCAGGTCTTGAATTCTGGCTTTTCTCAGCCACAAAAAGATGGTGGTGTGAGTGGTCACAGGATCGAGTGTCTTAAGTTAGCCTTAGCAAGCTTCTACAGTTAGCCTAAGCAAAGCAACCACATTAAAAGGAAGATATAATCCGCGCAAGGAGGTCATGTAACAAAATCCTGAAGACTAGGAAATCTGAGCTTACAAGGAAGGCATGGGAGGACCTGGAGATTGCAGTGAAATCTAAGGGTAGTGCAATCTTTTGGAAGGTTGTTAACCACTCCTTTTTCTCAGGATACCAAATGCCCCTGATAGAATCTCTTATTCCTTAGGCCTTGGTGGATCACTTTTCCAATATGTTTAATTCCAGATATCCTGTGATTCCCTCTATCCCCCAGGATACATAATCTTATGATCAGGAAGCCACTATACAATTTAGTAAGTCTATAGTGGTAAGAGATGTGATTGCTGTAATTAATTTAAGCCCCTCTGGAAAAGCCCGGTCCAGAAGGTGTGTCTGTGGATTATCAAACAAAATGTCATCTCTTGGGCCCCTATGCTAACAAATGCAATCAGGAATGCCATAACAGGACTGCTGGCACTTTCAAGAAGAGAGGCAGTAGTAGTTCCATTTTCTACAAAAGAGAATAAATACCCCCCAGTTTGCAACCCAACTGTCTCCTTCCTAGATAGTTCCCTTAAAATATTAGATAGAATTTTAACTACAAAAACGTTGGTTTGGTTTGAGAGCAAGCAGATTCTCTCTAGAGAATGGTATGGCTTTTGTCCTGGGTTAGGCACTGTAGAACAATGCCTTAATCTTCAGTTAATAGTGGAGGAAAATATCATGGTCAGGAAAGGTTACATTCATTTAGCTTTTATTGACTTTTCTTGTGCCTTTGACAGGGTTATGGAGCCAAAATATAGGTTATTATGGAGAATATGGTGATTGAACAAGCCTTGATCGACCTTTAACGTAGGATGGACTGAGACACTGTGGCTAGGAGTAGATACGGAGTGAATGGGGAACTCTCACCTATGATCAACTCCTCTTCAGGGTGCCAAAGGCTGATTATGGCCCTGTTGCTCTTCTTCATATATATAATTGGCCTGGAGCAACATCTAGTTGAGGCAGGAAAAGATTAACCACAAATGAGATTGTGTGAAATACCGGTGCTCCTTTATGAATATGACACAGTTTTAATATCAGAACAGGGAATGGTTAACAACTCCTACTGGGTGATTGTGATGGTTTTATGAGAAATCTGGACCTTCAAACAAACTTCTGTAAATCTTCTATCATGAAAGTTGCTCCAAACACTCTAAAACTGGGATGTGTCAATTAGGAGGGGTAGATATCATAAAAGTCTCAAATTGTATGTACTTAGGTATCCCAGTTGGGGCCAACTTATTTATTATTGTAAACCTTTTACTCAATTCTAGGGCAGTATAATGCCAGAGTACCACATTGTCTGTGTTTAGCTTGGCACGTAAACTGGGACACAAACCGGTGAAAGAGATCTTGAATATCAATATTAGCACGTGTGTCTTAATTGCTGTCTCAGGGCAGGGGCATGGAGTTATAAATAAGTGGACCAAATACAAATGGTAGAAAATAATTCCATGCAGGTTGCTGGCTGCTTCTCAATTATTGCCCCATTCTATGTGTCATTTAGAGGTGGGGCTGGATCTGATGGAACATAGGATCAAATTTGACCCCTTACTTCACTTGCTTAGAGTCTGGGGGAATCATGAGGCAGATTCCTCAGAGAAATTTTGTCTGATTGTCTTTCCTTGGAAAATGCTCTGGCAATCCCATGGATAAATTATGTAAAAAAATAGCTTTGTTGGCAGGGGTCTGCCAGAGCTATTTTATAAACCAGAGAATGAAAATGCATTAGATAGATGTATAGAATTATTCCTGCAGAGGCAAGCAAAAATCCGCTTGGAGGCCTTTCAGAAGCCAAGTTCTACTTTTAACTACAGTTTAATTGAAAAGTCAGTGGGGTGTGAGTTTTACCTTTTGGATATTTTAAATCATGACTATAAATGTTATCTTATAAGACTTAATGTTATTGTTATTATTATTATACATTTTTTTAGTGGCATTCCCTCTGCAGGGCATTTGGTCTCCCGTTCTTCAGAGTCTGTAACAATGTTTCAACTCAATGTATATTGCACTTTATGCTTTTCTGTAAGCTTTTTGCCTGCCCACTAAAATGTTTTCTAGTTCCAGTCTCACAAGTTGCAAGGATTAGACAGTGTATAATAGCTCTCTTTTTTTGCAACAGTAGCATGAACACTTGTATTCCTGTGGTTAACATTGTCTGCTGTGCTCTGGTTATTAGAAAAAGGTATGGGATATCATAAAATCCCTTTACTTTATTTTGACTGTGATGTATTTGTGGATATTACATACATGTAAATGCTCCATGAAATGGGAACAGTCAGGTGTTTATTGGTTTTGTATGTAATTGAATTGTTTTATCCGTTTATGTGCATGCTTTTATCCCAATAAACGTTTGATAAGTGATCAATTCGCTTCTCGTGACAGCCTTGGCCCAAATCATGGACCATGTTACCATTTATGTTAGATTTTCTTTTAGGTAAGTGTCTAGGGCTAATTTAATATTAGCTCATAGGATGGGGGTCTCCAAATGCAATTTCTTTCATTTTCTAAGGGTGATATGTGAGAGGTTGCAAGGGTGAAAAGTTGAGTGAGACCGCAACTGAGGCATGGGCAATCAGAACTTGTGTTTCTATTGTGGAGTTGATGACCTTAGGAATAAGAGTAGAGATTAGAAAAAAATCTATGCAATAGTGGGGTTTGTGAACATTGGAATAAGTCGCTATCCTTAGTATGTTGAATGTACATGATATCAGTTACATATAGAACAGAGATGCCCTGGTTTAAGGCTTGTGTGGGTTAAGTCGGACTCCATGAGGTGGTATTTCTATCTCACATTGAAATCTCCACCTAGTATTATATGACCATTGCTGGGAAGAGCTGAATTAAAGAAGGGTTATTTATGTTTATTATATCAAAATTACAGTGTATTGTTCCACATTAAAGTGGCTCTCACACCCACCAATTCCTCCTCCTTATCTATGTGTATTTAACATAGTGCTAATTGGATGTCTGCTTTTATTGGAAAAGAAACCCCTTTGGTTTTTGTGGGTGCGGAGGAGTGGTACTGGCGAGGTTAAAAACTGGTCCAACAGTGTGCTGTGGACTGATCTGAGCCGAGAATAACTGGTATGTTGGTCTGTTGTATTGAATGTATGTTGCATTGTCTTGAAAATATCAATAAATAACATTTTTAAAAGAACTGGACCAACAGTACCACAATCTGTGTTTGTCTTTGGCCAGGTGATGAGTCGCCTAAAGGAGCACAATATAGCCTCTCTTGCTGGAGAGCCACTACTGTAATGCTTTTTTCTTGCAGGAGGATTTCAAGTTCTGCCATTGATAGATCAAAAATTAAGGATCTGATTAACAGTCATTTTTAGAGGCATAGTAGAGTTGGCCGCCTGTGTCCTCCCACTCCAGCGTCACCCAGAGATCGAGATACGTAACATAATAAATGTGATAAAGCATAGATAAGAAATTAACAAAAACCATTACAAGCACCTCAGTTTGAAGCAGCACATTAATGTTACCTAAAACTTTAAGGAGGTGGCTATAACAGTTCTTCTCCAAGGTACAATGTCGTATCAGGCCATTGACACCAAGGAAAAGATATAAGGCCTAACCCCACAAGTGCTGGGATCCCTTTCTCACCCCATCAAGGACCTTATAATGGCTTGGAACCATCGTGTCCCCACAAAGTGTTCATCAGAGGTGTAGGACATTAGAGGTGTATGGTCAATTAAAGGATATACTGAGCTCTTTTGGTAAGGAAGAGGGGGGAGATGGAGAAGGGAGTCCTGGAAGCAAATTTGTTTTGTCCCTGGGCAAATTACATTGACATCTTAATGCATCTTCTGGACTGTGGATTAAGCCCACTGGGAGGATCCGGACAGCGCTGTTACCTCCATTCCGTTTGTACTGGCAGCTGTTAATAGGAGGGGGCTTCTATGTTAGTTTGAATGTTAAGCAGTTTTATTGCTTCATCTTGAGTTTGAATAGAAATGTATCTATCTTGGTGACAGAAGAGAAGCTTAAAAAGAAATCTCACCTGAAAAAAATATTCTGTTCTCCCAAAAGAGTTGTTACATGTTTAAATGATTTATATTTCACCTAGGTCAGAGCTGAGCTATCCTAGAATATTGATAAATTAGCTCCCTGGTAGACATTGCAGTCAGTTAATCAAGCTCCTTTTAACGGTCCTTCCAAAAAGTTGACTCTGGCCCACATTTCAGGAGTCAAGTTGTTTTTGATTTGGAAAACATTTAAAACTCTCTGAACTCTGTCTGGTTCCATTGGCTAATCATCTTCAAGTATGACAAGAGACTGGGATAAACCTTGGAGGAAGCTCTCCAGTTCATCATCCAATACTATGCCTCGAACCCTTGGGTTGTTTCTTCACAATCTATTTTTTACTGTTGAGTTTGTACTGGAGGAGTTGGCAACATTGCTGTAATTGTTGCACTTGCAGGTTTAACTCAACATGCTTGTGGATTTCTTCTACCATGGCAACCTCCTGTTGATCTACACGTTTTTCTGATGTGAATGGCCAAATTCAATGAGTGCCTTTGTGAAATCTTATTTTAAGGAAATGTGATCTTTCTCGAACTTGTCCACCATGTAATAGATGTCATCTTAAGTGGCAGGTGCCTCCATGATTGTGGATAGAGGCTGTCCTGAGGGGCTTGTTTTAGCCACGGTGAAAGCAGTGGCAGTTATAGATTTACACAAGCATTGTTGTTTCTGTAACACTTTAATATTGGGGCCTTTGAATACTTAAGGCTTCTTTGTCTGCAGTGGATTGTGTTTGACCAGGAATGAGAAGGTCAACACCACAAGCAGACGTTATTACCGCTGGCTACTGTAGTCTATTCCACAGATCTGACCACCACATGAGCAAAGCAAAGCAACAGTTGTGACTACATTTGTTGGGGTTTAATCTTTTTGTCCACACAAGCCATGCACTGAACCCAAGTTACTAGAAACTGTTCTTTCTTGCACACCTTGGAGGGGACTGTGTGGCTCAGTCAGGTATGTTGTGTGGTTGTTGGGTCGGAGTTCAGGCCACACAGTTGCCAATTACTGGATCAATGTGTGACGTTAGGCTAGATTAGACCCATTATACCCCAAGGACCGCCATGGTTCCAAAAAACTGGTCGGGCAGTCCTGGTAGAGCCGGACCCCATTGCCTGTGTTTAGTGGGTCAGGGTTGTCGTGGCGGCCCCCTTGGATGGAAGCCTAGTGTTGTGACTGGGGTGCTTCTGCAGCCTTTTTGGACTGCTTCTCCTACATTAGAGGGCCTGGGCCTGGTGTCAGTCAACTCCAGTATGTTTCCTCTGTGGTCATCACTGTACAGGTGTCATTCATCACAGCGGTTTGTGCATTGTTAGAGCTTTGGCAAGCCTCTGGCCTTGGGAGCTTTGTGAGGGCAAGTCAACATGGTTCTTCATTGTAGTCACACCACTAATGCTACTGTAGGTAAGAGTTGTGAATAACAGCTATTAGTATTAACCAATTTCATGATATTCAATGAGGAGTGTATTAGTGACAGCCCAGTTATTGCAGGGCATGGGATATGGAGTAAAGTTGGAACTAAATTTACTCAAAAAATATAGCTGATTGTTTGACCTTTGACCATAGTAAATGCATCCTATGGCTAGCATATGTTAATAACCTCCTAAAGGAGCTTGATGAGAACATTGACATTAGTGATCCTACAAACGTCCTGTGTTATATTAAAAAGGAGCTTAAGACAGGAATATAGGGGCTAGAGAATACTTAAGAGAAATTCATGAGTGTGTAAATACCACAATTAAGATTTACTTTGAAGGACCAACTGAGCAAGGAACCCAAATTGCCAATGTGACGGCAAGTCAGTCAACTATACATCTTATAATTTCTTGTCATTTTTATAGGGATGTAAGAAAGACAATTGTATGCCCCCTTTTTTATACAGAGAAATTATATTTTTATGAATACACATTTAGCTTTATTTGTAATCTGGAAAATGAGGGCGTATGTTACTCTATGGCCTCTTATGTTTAATTAGCCGTTTAAAGAAAGAAGGCTAAGTCACATCTTGAGGCCACAGTCTAAGATTTTTTTAAATGTATATTGCTGAGGTAAATTCTTTTCACTGTAGGCTAAGTATTGGATGAAAAGCAAAATGAAATGCAACATGATTTATTATTCATATGTATAGTATCATTGTATTTTCATTGCTTTTATTATAAATCATTTTACGGGATTTTTATACATTTTTAATTGATTTTAACTTTTTTTTAAATCTACATCAGATGAAATTTATTTTTTGTAAATTGTGGAAATGTTATCCAGTGTATGATGTATATACAGATTTGTTTTGTGTGCTTTTATGGTTCATATTTAAACTGAATAAGGCTGATCAACGGACTGGATATTCAATGTACCTACTTAAGAATAATAGAAGACTGAAGATTTCAACTCATAAATATGATATTGCTTCATTTTCATATTCAATGCACTGAGCCATCCTGTCGACAGCAATAGGGAAAATAGTCTAAAGATGTGATTTCCATTTTGAGATAAATTCTGGTCTTCGCTCGATCAGACATTTGCACGTGGGTCAGAATTCTCAATTGTGCAATGATTACGGTACATCTCCTGTTTTCCCCTGACAGTTTTGGAAAGATCACATTTGTTCAAATAGTATTTAGTAAAGGTGTACTGTAATAAGCAAAACATGCAGATTACAATGTGATAAATAACAAAGCTAAGAGTAGGAGATATTTACCCCAACCAGTAAATGCCTCCCCTAGGGTACAGTACATACCACCTCCTATTCCTACATTCTTGCAATTAGAGTCTAAGCAAATATATTAATATGAGCACCATTTGCAGCAAAGATTGTGAGAATGCATTGGTACTACACAGTAGATCCATGTTGTGAAAGGGCTGATAGGGAAGCAGGTTGTAAAAGTAAGAGTTGTCAAATATGGCATGGATTATGTGGACAGGTCATGCTGACAGGGTGGAAAAAGCTAAGGTCAATTATAAGGGTAGATTCACATTCATGACTGAGGATCCACAGTCGCGACAGGGGGCCCGCACTTGTGATGGAACCATTGCATTGCATTGTGAAGGTCCCCCCACAAGTGTGGGCCCCCTCTCCGTATGACTGTGGGCCTCCGTGATGAGTGCAGAGGCTTTTTGTGAATCAGGCCCTAACTGTTAAAAGGTATAGCATCTAAGCAGCATTGATTCATTGATTCTATCATTCACACCTAAACATCTCTAATGCATGTGGGTCTGTGCTTAATTTGAGCTGGTGGTTTCCGGCACTTTGCCACTAGGTGGCACTGTCTGGCTAATTTAAAGAAGACCACAACAATAGTTAATTATTAATTCAATCTACATTAAAAATGACTATTACCTGCCACGCAAGCCATTCTTATAGCTTTAGGGGCCTTGATTAGTCTGTAATGTCACACTTGCAGGAGTATCATTGGCAGCATGGCAGGGGTAATGAGTGGTGCACGCTGCAGAGTGCCAGATGCCTAATGCAGAATGTTGAAGATGAGAGAACATAATAAAAAGTCTTGGGGGAGACCAATAAGAATTGAAAGGTGGAGCTGTGGCTGAAGTCTCCAGTGACACAAGGAGGGTAATATAAAAGATTTGAGTTCATTCAATTTGGATCACACTTTGATATGAACCACAGTTGAAGCCTGTTAATTAAATGATACAACAAACTAAAATATATGAAGTGTTGACTTTGAGATGTGAGCCACAGAGTAGAAACGATCAGGCTAGAGGGGATTGCAAGAAGAAAAAAATAGATATGAAAGAGTAAGGATGGGAAGTATTAATATATGTTCATAATATGACAGTTTGTGGAAAATAGAAGAAACATTTTGGTTCAAATTATGTACCAGGTTAAAAGAAGTACATTGCTGTAAAATACTTGAATGGAAAAGACTGTTTTCACTGTCATGGATTAAGAAAGAGAATTAATTGAGCTGAAGAGAGAATCACAAGGAACATATTTAAAAAAAAAAAAATATATTGGCATTTTCATTTCTTACCACACAACAGAATACATACATTTAATCATCAGTTGTACATGTCATGGTGGTTTCGCAGCGTGTTCGCTACTTAGGTTACAGTAGTTCAGGTTGCTTGTATCATTCACTGTTTATCGTTGGTCATTTCTAAGGATCTCATTCCTAGCAGTGTTGTCCTCCCGACTTCCTTTTAAGAACTGCCCCCCCCTCCTACCCCACGCTACTGTCAACTAAGGAACCTATGGCTCTCTGATGTGTGTGCGTGATCTGGGTCTTTCTCTACTGTAGCCAGGTGTGTTGGACAGTGTACACCTCTCCGGGGCTACTGGTTCAGCATGTCAGTGCTCTCCATGCTACTCATTCTGCCCCCCCCCCCCTCCCCCCGGGGTCTGCTTGGGCCGGGTCGGGACGGTCCCTGAGGTGTGCTAGGCGCAGACTCCTGTCCATCATTCCCTATGTCATCCAGTAGTGTTTCCCACACCAGTGCCCTCTCCAGCCTCCCTATTCCTCGTTCTGCATTTCTGAGCAATATTCTGTGTTCACAGCCAACCCATTTTGTTAATTCGCACTTCCACCTGGTGACCCCAGGGCCCGCTGGAGCCTTTTACCTGCTGGTCAGTTCTTGCTTCGCCAGTATAAAGGCCAAGTCCTGGAACCTCGCAGTCACTTTAGTCTTCGTTGAGTGGGGGAACAGGTTAATCACAAGGAACATATTTAGTAGACAAATCCAAATATCTGAAATTTAAGAGTAAGGTGTGATCTATCATAAATTAATGTGAGATTAGAAATAATGACTTTAGTGATCAACTGTAAATTGCGGTACATATTTTGGAGAAGATACACAAATAGATAAAATGTTAAACAGACTAAGTATAAGTAACAGATATTATGAAGAGCACAAAATATTATTCACATGTGAAGCTGATTTTGAAATTCACCCCAAAAAGACAGGTCTCAATTCTCCATGCTGCTCTCACTTTGTAATGCTGTCTATGGTGTAGTCGTTTTCTTCAAAGTTTTAATATAAGTTAATAACATTAGTGTTAGACCTGTCTGGCCTTTTGCGTAGTCCCTCCTATTAATTATTTATTTTGTCCCCTTTTTGCCCCTCTTACCTTTTTATTATCTTTTTGTGTCTACTAGATTTTTATGGTGTTGACCTGGGGGATAGATGCTCTTTTGCCCCCATAGTCTTTTACCTCAGGCCTAGGTGCCTTTTTCTGACTGGAATTCACTCAGATCTACAAAATGGTGGTTTTCAACTGTCACAATTGCCATCCCCTGGAAAACCCCATAGAATAACATAGAGCCCTTCCAGAACCTTCTGGACCCTACTGGACCCTGTGTGGCCAGTCTATAAAAGGCAGAATGTCAGGCGACCATTTTGGGCAGTGATCAGGAGGTACTGTGGAAGCTGGACATAGGAGGAGTGAGGGAAAGTTAGTAAAGGAGAGACGCACTGAGCTAAGGGAGATCGTTCTAAAGTTCGACTGTCTACTTCAATGACGTTCTCCCATTACTACTGGAGCCAGCCCTTCTAACCAGGAGAACTTTCAGTCAGTCTACAGGTGCCCAAAGCGCTTAGAGGCCTCTCGAAATAAGCAAGGCGCAAGGTACCTTGGTAACGTGAACCCGCTTCCAGTCAGAGGAAGTGAAGGCGTTGGACCCAGGTGCCGGACAGACCCACCATCTGCGCTGCGGTGTGTCATTGCGTGGAGCGCTTTTTTTGTGGTGACTGACGTCGTGTTGACGGAAGAAAGAACCCCACCAAGGCTGTCGAGCGAGCGGAGACCGGCTCTGGCGGACTGACCAGCTGTGTTGCCGGTAACCAAGAGACGCCACAAGCAGCGTGGAGACGCGTCGGAGGGCAGAGCGGAGGTTCGGCTAAGAAAGACGGACTCGGCCGCGATCCAGGAAGAGGCCAGGCGCCGTAGAGGAAGAGGCGGAGTGAAGGAGGAGTCTTCGTCGGAAGGAGCCGGTGAAAGAAGAGATCCGGCAGCTTCGACGAGAGCGGTGAGGAGTATCGAACCTCCAAACTCGAACTCCCCCCCCCCCCGGCTCGCTGAACTGAAGTGGGGGTAGAGGTCGAAACTACGGCCCAGCGGGGACTGAGCCATCGGGGACAGTGGGTAACGGCCAGTTCGGGGAGGCACCAAGTAAGCAGGGAAAGTGGGAGTAAACGGGCCCCTTGCATAGTAGTTCTCACGGACGAAGTTCCTCTGGAGCGTGAGGAGACCTGGGGTACTAGCCAAGTAATCCCTTGAGTAAGAGCTACGCTTGACTGGGGCTTTTCCCCGTTTAAAGGAACAGAGCTGAATTGGGGACTCCAGTTACCTGTGATGCAGGGAGTAGTGGAAGGCCTGTAGGAATCCCCATTGCTCTCTCTCAACCTAAAAGTGAATCACTGGGCTAAATGTTTTAAAAGTGAATAACAGGTTCCCTGTTCTAACTGAATTCCGTGAAAATTCACCTGAGGTGATTGTGAAGTGTACAAAATATATAACCAATGAAAGGAGATGAGATCTTAACCTGATTCATGTTATTGGGGGTTTTAGGAACTGTTTAGTTATCGCTAAAAGAACCTACTGACAGAGAAAAGCTTAAAACCTTCATTCTAGTTACATGTGTACAGGTTATATTCGGAGTGAGCCAGTGTTTATCCTTCAAAAGGTGCATAGTTTTGTTATAAAGGAGGGGTGAAACTTGTACTGAGCTCTTATGACAATGTACTAAGGGGAATAGTATGAATTTGTAAAGTGTTACCTAATACGCAAAGTGAGAAGGAATATAAGGAGAAATATTGGTGTAAAAAGAAAGAAAATTCATAGTGAAACAAATCTATTTTTATAAATCAATCCATATTTTTCCAAAACATTGGTGTAGTGTCGTTTTTGTGTGGAAGTGCATTAAGTTACTGCAGGGTGGGGCGCAACCTTTACACTTGTGCTTCTAGGAACTGACTGTCTTACCCTAGGCCAGGCTACCCTTTGTGATCTGGCAACTCTAGGTCCAACAATTAGTTAAAAAAATATAATAATCTATTTTTAAAATCTACTTTGAATTATTCAGTATGCATGCGAATGAGGCCTTAAATTATAATAATTGGCTGGTGGCATGGCTATCAGAAAGGGTTACAAAAATAGAAAGGGAAAAAATATTTCTTTCAGAGGCAAACATGATCTCTCCTAGGGTGGTAAAGCATTCGCAAAAGGGAAGGGGTCGGGGGAGGGCACACGACGCGGCAGACAAGATGGCCGCTCCCCCCAGAGCTCCGCGATTTCGGCGGCGCTTCCCTTACGAAGGTCCCGTTTCCTGGCAGCGAATTCTGCTGCAAACGGCTGATTCCGGCGGCGGAAATGTTCCACCTCGCCTGGGTATGCTTTTTTATTCACTAGCGCATTTCATTCAACTGAAAAATGCGAAAAAGCTGAGTTCTTTATTACGGCCGCCATTTTGTTTTTTCATTTTACCGGTTTTTTAGTCAAGCTCAACCTTTCATGCCTGACTTTTGTCCCTTGGACTCATATTTCTGGATTTCGCCTCTTTTAATGGATCCTTGAAGTTTTTCTGCGCCTGTGACATGGAGTCTCCTTGAATTTGTCTTTTTTTTACCTCAATGTTTTCATTTCAAGTGCGTCACTGGTCTTTGAGGTACTTTCTTCCACTCAACATTGGGCGCACCTTATTTGCTGTTGGTGCCTGTGTTTTCAAGCCTCATACGTAACTCTCTGCTTCAGGGTTGTGACTTTTTGGGGAATTTCTTTGATTCTACATTCTGCAAGTTGCCTCCTTTCTTGTTTTACATTGCTCCTTTCAGCAACTGTCAAGATGGAGCACTCAAAGGCATCTATCCCAGCTTCTAATACTCACAAAGACTCTGCTGCTCCTGGTAAACACTTAAAAAAGGATCCCCCCTCACCACCTAAATCTCCACTTCCTGTCACCCTTGAAGATATTATGGAAGAGTTACGCCTTATTCGCCCCTTTATGGCTGACACCACTACCACTCTTCAGAGACTGAACGATAAATGGTCTAACTTGGACAAGAGGGTATCGGTTGTTGAACAGCAGATTAGTGATGTTCAAAACGTTGCCGCCAAGGTTGTTAGCCTCACTAAGGAAGTGGAAATTCTCAAGAAAACCTCTGAGGGTTTGGAAAATCAAAATAGGCGCAACAACCTACGCATTTATGGTGTTCCGGAGAATTCGGAGGGGTCCGACATTATCCAATTTTTGAAAACGCAGCTATTTCCTATCACTGGACCGCCAAAACACCTGGATGTGAACATTCAGAGGGCGCATCGTCTTGGTTCTAAAACATCTTCCACCTCTTCGAAGCCTAGGGGTATCATTGCGTACTTTCTTCTTTACTCTGACCTCATGACTATCCTTCATTCTGCTAAGCAACATAAACAGCTATTTTGGTCTGGTCACAAACTCTTTTTCACTCAGGATGTTTCCAAATTGACCGCTTCTCGACGCAAGGAATTTCTGGATTTGAGACCCACGCTTCGTTCCATGAATGCAAGATATGGCCTCATACACCCATGCTTTTTTAAGGTCACTTATAAAGAAAGAACTTTTAGCTTCGATGACCCAGCTGACCTTCGGAAATTCATCAATACCCACAAAGAAGATTCCATGGAACACAGCAGTTCTTAATGTTTTACTGTTCCTCTCCTGCTGTTGTATGACTTTTGGTCTTTTTGTCCCTCAATATAATATGTATTCGTTCTCCCATCTTGTTTTTCAGGTCTCTTCTCCAAGTGTTTTGGTTTTGTTCACGTTCCTCACTGTACTGTGATGTTTTTCGTCTTATTCGTTCCAGCTCGCTGTCCTCCATTCATAAATGTTTGGTAAGTTTTCCTTCACTTGTTTTTATCGTCATGTTTGGTCTCCCTCTCCGCCTGTATCATTTCTTTTTTTTTTCCTTATTCAGTGTTCTTGAGACCATGCCTCTGACGTCCTTTTTTGTTATAGTGCGGTCGTCTTTTCCTGTTGCTCCCGCTCTCACTATATTTCTCTTCACGTTATCTAGCCTGTATGGTTGAAGCCCTTCTGGTTTCCTGCCATCCTTCTCTTCTCTCCTTTTCTCAGGGGAGCTTTGTACTCCCACTTCTCTTCTCCTCTACTGTCTATTTTCCTCTCTCTTTTTCTTCAAGGCATTTTTCTTGTACTTGTACCTTCCTCTTTTTTTGTCTTCATTCACCATTGTTCTCTTCCTTCTTCACATTGTGTTATGGGTTTTTCTGTCCTTCTTGGTTTTAGGTTATTTCTCTTCTGCTATTGCCTATTTTCTCCATTTTTCATTCCTTATTTTCTCATCCTTATCTTTTCTTTTTCTTTTTAAATGAATGGTCTTCGAGTCATTTCTTGGAATGTGAAAGGCCTTCGTAACCCGATTAAAAAACAACGGGTTTTGTCTCACTTAGCCAGACTGAAATGCCATGTTGCTCTACTGCAAGAAACCCATCTTTCACAAAAAGATCTGTCCTCTTTACGCAAACAGTGGGTGGGTGATGTTTTCTGTTCACCATCAGTTAATAATAAGAATGGTGTTCTTATTTTGTTCCATAAATCGTTGTCTGTTCAGTTAAAAAACGAGATTTCTGATTCAGATGGTAGATGGTTGTATTTAGATGTCAAAGTTAATGATGCTGATTCATCCTTTTGCAATGTTTATGGTCCAAATGGTATTGATCCTGCTTTTTGGAATGATTTCTCTTCATTCCTCTTCTCGCACACTACTGTTGATTTAACTGTTGGAGGTGACTGTAATCAGCTAATGGACCCCTTTTTGGACCGTAAATCCCAGACCAGGTATATTCCTAACAAAATGCAAAGGTCCTTTTATCATGCAATTTCCTCTAGAGGTTTAATTGATTCCTGGAGGCTCTCTCACCCTGACATCCTGGAATTTTCCCTTTTCTCCCCTGTCCATGCTTCACACTCCCACATTGACTATATCTTTCTCACTCAACACCTGTTTCAATTCATGAAAAATGTTGAAATTGGCTCTATTCTGATTTCTGACCATGCACCATTCGTTCTAGATATAGACCCACCCTCCCCTCTTCCCAGCTCTCGCCGTTGGCGCTTGAACAACTTTCTTCTTTTGGACCCTCAGTTTGTCCCTCAGTTTGTTGAACAATTCACTCTTTTTATGGATAATTTCTTTCATACTAATCTCAATTCCACCTCTCAATTCCACTTCGTTTGGGATGCTTTTAAGGCTTCGGCCAGAGGCTTTATTATCAATTTTGTTTCACGTAAAAAGAAATTGGCCCTCTCCAAATCGTCTCTTTTCCTTAAACAAATTAAAGACCTAGAACACCTTTTCTATACGTCCAATTCTCCCGATGCTCTTTCTTCTCTTATTAAAGCTAAACTTCAATCCAATACATTTTCTTGTGACTCTGCTTGCAATCACCTTTTAAAATTTAATTCCAAGATGTATGGTGGTCGCAATAAAGCGGACAGGTCTCTTGCCAATTACCTTAAAATTAAAAACAAAAATCTAAAATAGCTGTTATTACAGATGCCGTTGGGATTCGTCATTGTACGGATGACAAGATCCTCAATTGTTTTGTCCAATATTACTCCTCTTTATATACACCTGAATCTACCCCGACCCCTTCTCAAATTGATTCCTTTTTTCTCAACATACCCAAATCCGCTTCTTCTGCTCTCGACCTCTCTTCTCTGGATGCTCCCATCTCCGAGAAAGAGATTTTACAAGCAATTACTCTTTTGCCCAAAGACAAATCTCCCGGTCCTGATGGTTTTACTGTCCGTTTTTATTTTCAGTTCAAGAATTGTCTGATACCTCACCTATCCTCCTTGATATCTTCTTTTCTCTCCGCTGGCAAATCTAAAGGCTCCTTTACGCAAGCCATGTTATGTTTACTTCCCAAAAAAGATAAAGATACTTCCCTTTGTAAGTATTATCAACCCCTTTCCCTAATCAACACAGATTGTAAAGTTTATGCCAACATTTTAGCTTCTCGTTTATCTACTTTTGTCCCAGACCTCATTAACATTTATCAGTCAGTTTTTGTTAAGGGTAGATCAATCACAGATAACTCTAGAGCTCTCCTTAATATTATCCATCTTGCTTCCAAAATGACAACTCCTCTCGCTCTTATCACTCTTGATGCTGAGAAAGCTTTCGATAGGGTTAATTGGGATTTTATGTTTGGGGTCCTTCGATGGCATGGATTTAGTCCTCATATCATTAAACTCATACAATTATTATATTCCTCCCCTTCCACATCCATTTGGGTTAATGGTTCTCAGTCGTCCTTTACACAGGGGTACTCGACAAGGCTGCCCCTTGTCTCCCCTTCTTTTCATTTTAGCTTTAGAACCCTTCCTTGAAAAAATTTGTCTCTCTACCTCTTATACCGGTTTTGTTTATCCTCTTAAGTGCTGCGTCGGGGCATTGGCCGACGGCAGCACTACCTCCCCAGTGCTGCGCACGTCCATTGGACGTCCATTCAGCACTATTTCCAATGGACAGCGCAGCACTGGGGAGGGATATTTGCGCCGGTGTTAAAAATCATTAGACATCAAGTTCACAGCTTATGCTGACGATATTTTACTTTATAAATCTAATCCTGCCACTTCCCTACCAGCGCTTTTTTCTCTACTCACTGATTATTCTTCTGTCTCTGGCTATAAGTTAAATATAGATAAATCTGAAATATTACCTCTCAATAAATTCTGTCTCGCTCATATGTTCCATGGTTCCGGTTTTGCATGGAACCCTACTAGTATTAAATGTTTAGGTATCTTATATTCCTCGTCCATTAAAGATACTATTAAGATAAATCACAAAGATATTATTTCCAAGCTTGATACTTTAATAGAGAGATGGTCTCCTTTATTCTTATCTTGGTGGCGTTGTTTGGCGACTGTTAAAATGATGCTTCTTCCTATTGTCAATTTTTACCTTTCTATGTTGCCTATCTCTCTTCCGGCTTATTTCTTCACTCAGATCAATCGTATTCTCACCTGTTTCCTTTGGAATAATTGTAAACCCAGGTTATCCATCTCCCGCCTTCAACAGCCAAAGCATCTAGGTGGTGTAAATTTTCCCTACATTGTACGCTTTCATTACTCCTTCACTTTAAAGCAAATCAGGCCATTTCTTGCTGTCTCGCACCCACTTTTTCCCACTGCCTGGAGTGCTTTAGAGCAAGCCCAATTATCGCCTTTCCCTTTTTCTGCTGCTATTCATTTGTCTCAACCCCCTAAACGTTTTCTTTCTCCCGGTATAGAGACAAAATATCGACTCCAAAATATCGACTGGACATAATATCGAGTTTTAAATATCGACTGGACAAAATATCGACTGGACATAATATCGACTACAAAAATATCGTTTTTCAGGTAAGTGAAGTAATATCGACTGTATAAAATATAGATAGCAAAAATATCGATTTTTTAATAATATATAATATTTTATAGTCTATTTTTATGTAATAATATGTGTGAATAGTGTGTATTAATGTTATTAAATATTTTATTACATGAATTTTGTTTTGATAATAATTGCGTAATGTAATTCTGTAGCGGGTTGTGGGTTTATAGGGGAATAGGGTGGGAAGTAATTTAATAATAATTAATTAATTAATATATGTTTGTTCAAATTTTTAATTAATAATTAATTGATAATTAATTAATATTAATTAGTTAATTAATTAATATAATTTTGAATATATTTTGTATTAGTAAATAATTGTTAATTAATTAATTGTAATTAGTTAATTACATTAATTAGAGTACATTTTTTATATATTTAATTTTGGGTTATTTTTAAGTAATTAATTTTTATAAAATAATATTAATTATTAAAATAATTACACCTAATGTTCTAATATATTTACTTTATTGTTATTGTTAATTAATAATTAATTGGTAATTAAATAATATTGATAAATTTTGGGTAAAGGGGTATTTTTAGGGTTTAGGGTCAGTTTTCAGTTCATGGGTAAAGGGGTATTTTTAGGGTTCAGGGTCAGTTTTCAGGCCATGGGTAAAGGGGTATTTTTAGGGTTCAGGGTCAGTTTTCAGGCCATGGGTAAAGGGGTATTTTTAGGGTTCAGGGTCAGTTTTCAGGCCATGGGTAAAGGGGTATTTTTAGGGTTCAGGGTCAGTTTTCAGGCCATGGTAAAGGGGTATTTTTAGGGTTCAGGGTCAGTTTTCAGGTCATGGGTAAAGGGGTCTTTTTAGGGTTCAGGGTCAGTTTTCAGGCCATGGGTAAAGGGGTATTTTTAGGGTTCAGGGTCAGTTTTCAGGCCATGGGTAAAGGGGTATTTTTAGGGTTCAGGGTCAGTTTTCAGGTCATGGGTAAAGGGGTATTTTTAGGGTTCAGGGTCAGTTTTGGGTTTTTGGGTAAAGGGGTATTTTTAGGGTTCAGGGTTAACAAATAAGATTTTAAAAAATTATTTTTATTATTTTCATTTATTATTTTATTATTATAATTTAATTTAAGTCGTTTAAAGTATATTTTAGTAATTAAAATTTAATATTAATTTAATTTAACACTGTTTTTAATAAAGTCGATATTTTTTACATCTATATTTTTGTTAACGATATTTTGTACTCGATATTTTTGTACTTACCTGTTTGTAGATACAAACTCGATATTTTGACTGTCGATATTTTGTCCACGATATTTTGGCAAGTCGATATTTTGTCAGTCGATATTATTTCAGTGATCCCTTTCTCCCACCTTTAAGCTCTCTAGGGCACTTTCTCTTTCATTGTTTCGCTCTACATTCTCTCAGGCGAACCTACACTCCTGTACCCTGTTATGGTACAATTCTTCCTTGAAGATCAATAACAAGGCCCTATTCTGGAAGGAATGGATTGACAAGGGCATTATGTATTTAGATGATCTCCTTGTTGATGGTTCTGTACTGGACTTACCCACTCTTTGCACCTCATCTCATATATCTAATACTCATTCCTCTCAATTTCCTGACCTCACTATAGCTTTGACTACACTCACCTCATTTCATATCACATTATCTGATTCTGTCCCAACTGATCCCACTCCCTTAGTTTTTACCTCCCCACTCAAAGCGGCTGTCATTTATAAGATCCTCTCCCGACCTATTTCTGATCGCCCCAAATCCAAACCTGAACTTGCATGGGAAAAGGATCTTGCACAGGATTTTTCCTTTCCTATTTGGGAGTCTATATGGTCTAAAATCCACACACTTTCTCGTTCCGCTAGCACCACTCAGACCCTTTTTTTCTTTTATAACAGACTTTTTCTTACTCCACACAACCTTTTTAAGTTTAAGGTCCTAGACTGCAGCCAGTGTTGGTCATGCTCTCACCCTGATGGTACCTTTCTTCATATGTTTTTTCAATGTCCCTTGGTTGCCTCACTTTGGAAGCATATATGGTGCAAGCTTAACGAAATTCTTAATTCAAATAATACTTTCGACATTGTTCATATTTTTCTAGGTGGTTCCTCTCCTATTTGGACTGTTTCACACAATGTTCGTAATTTTATAGATTTGTTTATAGCTATTTCTTTGCAGATTATTACATCAAACTGGAAAGATACTTCAAAGATCTCATCTACTGCCTGGTGGAATTTAATATATCATCACCACAGACTTGATCGTGCACATGCTACAACCACCTCCCTTTTAATCAAAAGAGATCTGTTATGGTTACCCCTGACTGACTTTCTTTCCAGATGCCTACCCTAATATGCCTCTCCTCCTTTTCCTATCTTCTTCCCTTCTTTCTATCGTCACACTTTCTATCTCCCTCTTTTCTCGCCTTTCTTTCACTCTTTTTTCCTTTCCTCTTCTTTTTTCCCTTTTTCTTTTCTCTCCCATCTCCACAAAATTTCAAAAAATGCTGTTTCCCTTAGTATATTGTTTATATTCCCCCTAGGGGGGTTTTGCTCCTCTTATATTTCACTTTCTTATTATATAATGCCATTTTCTTTCTTTGCCTGTTTCTTTTATTGATTGTGATTCTGTAATGTTGTTTTACTTGGTTTATCTTGCTCAATAAAGCTATCTAAACTCAAAAAAAGGGAAGGGGTCCCAATGGTCCCCTTCCCCTTTGTGAATACAGGGGGAAATATTTTATGGCGCAGGCAGTGATCCCAGGGACCACTACCTGCACTTAAAAAATGAAACAAAAACGTTAAATTTTCCTTTTCCTTTTTTTAAATGCCTCCCGTTTTCCTTTAAGGAAAACTGGCAGCATTAAAAAAACCTGCTTTATTTGAAAGAAGTCCCAGACATGGAGGTCTTCTGAGCCCAGCAGGCCACCATACCTTGGATGGCCAGCATTCCCAATGGGGTCGCAAATTGTGAGTGCCTCATTAATATTCATGAGGCATGCAATTTAAGACCCCATTGGGAATCGCAAAAAGGGTCTGAGACACTGTTGTACATTGTGATTTGCGACTCACAAATTGTGATTCGCAATTTGTAGCAATTTGTGAGTCACAAATCACAATGGTCTTACATCTAGCCCTAGGTTTAGAGACCAATCTGTAATAATCATTAGCAAATGTGACTGAAAATAACAAATGAAATTGAAATTCGAAAACATATTCTCTTGCTATGCTAAATCTAGAAATGGACTAGGCTCTATAAGGGTTAGTCAGATTTCACTGGAACACTAGATTTACCTGAAACACATGCTACAGTTTAAGACATCATATTTGTTAACCTACTACCCCAAAGCTGCTCCAGGACATTTTGCTTAATTAGGAGGTTTATGAAACATGGCTATTGGCCAAACAGCCACTTCAATGAGCTTCTTTGTGTAGCAGAGTTGTCCCCAATAAAATTAGGGGCAGAGAGGTATGCCAGGGTGTCATATCGCTGCACCCTATTATTGACTCAGAGTTACCGCACCCAGATTTCTTAAGTGTGGGATACAGTGAATGACTGGGAAATTCCTCTTTAAAATTGTTAGACTGAGACTGTTGCCCAACAATGGTCTACAACGCCCACCAGAACCCCTTCTACAGCATGGGGGATGTTCATAATGCTTCCCCTGCTGACACACAGTCTGTCCTCCCTCCTGAAATCCTGCCTAGCCTCCTACTCCTGAACCTACACTGGCCATACTGTGAAGGGAACACTGTGTAAAATTTGAGCCAGAAAACTGGGTTCATATTGCTATCTCCATACTGTGGGGATTAATTTGTTATAAACAGATTTAGGAACAGTTATGCCGTCTCTCATCTACAAGTTAAAATTGTAATATTCACGGTTCTGTATGGTTCAAATTCATAATTAAAGATCACGCTTCAAGTTTTGCGAGTTCCTCATAGGAAGGCCCCACCTGTAAAATCTGTGCATGTGCGGCGTCTGCTCTGTGTACCACGCTTCTCAACAGCACTAAGCTGGGGGATACTTTGAACATTACAAAAATGTGATTGTTTCTTTGGTCATCAGGACAAGTGTAAATACACATTTCATGGTAAAACATCCAGACATTTGCAGCAATTAAAAAGTTATTCTTAATTATTTTTTTGTTTGTTTTCCTGTTTTAAAAAGCCAAGGTGACTAAAATAAATTCAATTGTGATGTTGCAAGACATCCTCTTCAAAACACAGTATGATTTATTTAGCTGATTGTTTTATACAAAGTGCAGATTCTCCACTTCTTTAAAAGAGATGGAAGTAGTTATGTTTAGATCATCAGGAAGAGTAAAAGATGGCATGGGGGTTCTGATAAGGGCATTTTAATACTGCAGTCATGAGACCACTAAAAGGTGGGAGCGATAGACTACTAGAACATAGTACCTTCAGGTCACAATCTAAATTTGCCCCTTTTGATCCTCATGAAAATTACTGAAAGGGTTTTCACAGAAGAAATAGGAAACCTATGGAAATGTCCTTTATGCATGGGTCAACCATGTGTAGAGTTTGGTTTTTTGAGAGTCTAAATATGCTTGATCTATATGCTGTGGTTCTTAAATAGTGTCAACTTGGGTAAGAACCAACGGTTCACTAAACAGGG
This sequence comes from Lissotriton vulgaris, assembly GCF_964263255.1. Classification (NCBI taxonomy): domain Eukaryota; kingdom Metazoa; phylum Chordata; class Amphibia; order Caudata; family Salamandridae; genus Lissotriton; species Lissotriton vulgaris. Next base: position 1,480,885,289 of record NC_141685.1, read on the forward strand.
GTGGGAATGCAAGAAAAGATACAATGGTTTATAGGAGGTAGGGCAGCAAGCAAGCTCTGATGTTTTATGGGGCAATACCCATTGAAGAGATGTGTCTTCACTTTCTGTATCAGCTCAAGTGTCAGAGCAGTTTTATTGTTAGTGAGCCTAAATCCTGTGTGCATGGAATGTTTGTTTCATTCCTGACACTTTTCCTAACCAGGGATTTTGTTTTGGAAGTCACTTCACTGAAATGGTTTTTACTTATCAGTTCTTCAACAATTTGAACCTAATGTATCCGCAGGATTACTTTGATGTTAATCACCAATTTCAAAACAAAAAGTAAACAAATAAAATCAAGAGAAGAAACACACAGCAAAAAAGATTATACTTAAAATTATTTATATTAAAGTTAATCAGGTGGAAAATTTCATGGGGATAGACATGGGACAAAACTCTTAACATAAAAGTTATGAAAGGCAGTATATCTGTGTCAACTAATCAATTCATAACAGTGCATCAGCTCCAACAATAACAGAGGAAAACCAAAATCAGAACTGTATCATGGTGCCCTTCAGTACAAACAATGTTGAGGAGTTGATGTATTAGGTCGACGTTTCGGTCTTGTATGTTGTCATCTGTCAGACCATCATCAGGACTAAGCTTTTCATAAAGTAAAAACCCCTTAGGTGCATCAAATGTAGAAAGCTAATTTTCAAGAATGGGCACTAGTTCCAACCGAATGCAATTAGCCAAGTAGATCTTATAGAGCTCTTCTTTGTATTATTATGTTTCTTATATAGCGCCTGAATCGACCCCCGAAAGGGTATCTCCGCGCTTGCCTTGGGAACCCGTCCTGGCTTTTCCCTGTGAGATAGCCCCTACAGGGAATCCCCAAGGTGAAAGCCAGGCATCCCGCCGCGGGGGGCCGTTGTGGAGATTAAGCAAGCTTAATGCCCAGAGTTGCAGAGTGTGAACCCATGATTAGGTCAGGCACCGAAGCGAGAATTATCGAGTCCATGGACATTTGAGCTCAAGACCCTGCCGCGTCGGGAATTGAACCCTGGTCCCGGGTCTGACCTCTGCTTCAGGGTCTGCCTGCTCTAACCAGTGAGCCACACTTCTCCACAGAGCTTCTAAGAGCTTGTTAGATGGAGATAAACTGCTTGGTATCCAAAATGATCAGGAATACTCGCAATATTCAATTCGGGCATAAAGACGCTCTGCAGTCGTCAGTAGCTGCTTGCGGGATAATCTCTCGGACTCCAGTTGAAGAAATTACAACAGGTTGTATTCCTGATAATTTTGGATACCAAGCAGTTTATCTCCGGCCCATTTTGAAGTGTGAAACATAAAATTCCAACCAATTCTATCAAACGCCTTCTCAGTGTCCAACGAGATCACAGCAAAAGGGTGATCCAAAGAAGAGGCTTTATTTAAAACATTGAAGAAAACTAGTGAGTTATTGGAGGCAAGTTGCCCATTCACAAAACCCGATTGTTCCAGGTCAATGAGATCTGGAAGAATATGATCCATCCGGAGGGCCAAAATCTTTGCAAAGATTTTATAATCTGTATTTACTAGAGAAATCGGGCGGCAGTTTTTACAAAGGGAATGATCTTTGTCCTCTTTAGGAATCAGGCAAATCAGTGATTCTTGAAAAGTGCCTCGGGAAGAACCATTGTCAAAAAATGATTGAAATAAATGTAAATGATTTTGGCAAAAGTATGTTCGCAAAAGAATTACAAAAATCATTGGTAAAACCATCTGGAGCTGGAGCTTTCCCCCGCCGTAATACCAATACAGCACGGGAAATATCTGCTAGAGAAATATCAGCATCCAATGACTCAAAATCAATATGATAGGATAAGGGAGGAGGAATGGATTGGAAATAGGAAATGAGATCAGATTGATCTGGCCGGTTTTCAGATGTGTATAAATTCTTATAAAAAGAGACAAATTCATTCAAAATATCTTTGTCTTTAAAGATAAGAATACAAGCAGGACCTTGTAAGGATTCAGTTCTTGTTCTTTCCTTTCTGATTTTTAAATAATTTGCTAATAGTTTCCCCATCTTGGTCTGCCCCTATAATAACGAGAACTGCTTTTTAAAAGAATATTAGAGGCAGCATCAGTAGATAGTCTGTTAAAGGTAAGTTTCGCATCAATGAGATTCTTCAGGAAGGATTCATCACTTGAGTGATAATATACATATTTTAATTGTTTGATTTTGTTGAGTAATTGAAAGGATTGGGATTCTATGGAGTTTTTCTTCTGAGGAACAAAATTAATAATAAAAACCTCTTGCAGCGGCCTTAAAGGAGTCCCAAACCATAACAAAAGGGGTTTCAGGGGTGTTTTTAATATCAAAAAACTCAGAGGAATTTCATCTCTGACAAAAATTTGGATCAAGGAGAAGGGAATTGTTAAAACGCCAACGGCCTGGATGAGGGGAAAAGGGGATAAGGTCAATGTCTACATGGACAGGGGCGTGGTCTGAGATTAAAATAGCACCAATTTCAGAGTGAGTGGCAACTTGGGCCAGGGACTTGCTCAGAAAAAGATCATCAATACGGGATTGGGAATGATGCAGGCTGAATAAAAGTTGTATTCTTTGACGTCAGGATTGAAAAATCTCCAAATGTCCACCAAAGCTCCACGGCGAATAGTTGAAATAAATTGTGAATGCATTTTACATTGGCAAAATGTAATTCTAGAATGTCTATCTAGTATGGGGTCAAGGACTTGGTTATAATCCACTCCAAATATGATGTAATCTTCATTGTAGGTAAGCAGTTTGACTGAAACATAAGTCCAACATTTTTTATCAATCATAGTAGGGGCATATACATTAAAAATGATTAAGGGAATCTGATCTATAAGGAGTTTAACAATCACCCAACGACCTTCAGCATCAATTTCTTGTTGAACAATTGAAAACTGTAACTTATTATGACATAAAATCAGAACCCCATTTTTTTACCCAAGGCTGGAGAAGAAAACACATGTCCCACCCAGCTGCCTGGCTCATCAGGCGGGCAGGTGGCGAGAATGCGGCCTGCCCTTGGATCGCCTGTAAACTAACCCACTATGATTACATAATGTTGTATGTAAATAAACCTGCAGCAGCTTTTCCCAAACTAACACTGGTGCCTAGTGTGTTATTTGCTGGATGCATTCTTGTGTTGGTGGGTGGGGGGGCCTGTTGCCATAATGTTACTATAATGTATACTGCTGCCCGAGGACACCCGGTGGCCACTCAGGAGGGCAGCCCTCTAGTAACAGAGGGCTTCCCCCCTCTTCTCCCCCCTTCTTGCTCACCCACTCCTCCCTCGGACAAGAGGAGTCCCGAAGGGAGCAAGAAAGGGGGCTGGCTGTGATGTCACGTCCGGTGCAGCAGGCAGGGGAGGGGTACTTAAGTCTCCCTCGCCATTTTCCCTGCCTCTTTGCTGCACCGGAAGCGTCGTGGTGGCCTCGGACTGGCATGCTTACAAGAACAGGAAATGAGAATGAGTGGATACAAAATAGAGAAAAAAGACAAGATAAATTGAACAAGTGTTTTAAAAGGGAAAGAAAAAGGAACGGAATATGTAAAGATAAAAAAGCAAAGATGATAGGGAACTAATAGAGCAAAAAAAAGAAAACAAGAAGAAAAAAGAACAAAGAGACAGTACAAGTCATACATGAGATGACTGAAGATCATACCTACAGATACAAATGAAGTGAGGGATAGCTACACCAAAGATGACGACATTAGCAGAAAGACTCCACCGAGTATCCCGATGGACTACATCAAAGACATCAACATATCAGGGAGAACATATAAGGAAGGCAATCTGAAGGCGAAATACTCCTGTGTGTGAAAGAAAGAGAAGTCAATAAGACAAAAAGCAATAACATTAAAAAGAAGTGAGAGGAATATATAAAGCAATACAATATAATAAAACTTTACAAAAATATAAATGAAACAACGTTCAGTATATAACCAAAACATGGGAACATGTACACAACACATGGCAGGGATATTTATCAAGCAGGCTTTTAAATATCCACTGAAAAAAAAACGTAGGCAAGAAAAACATCTGCAAAGCATGTGGCAAAAAAGATATTCATGCAGGTCTACAAATATCCATATTATCAGCTCCATGAAGATGAAGGAACTCTTGTAGTGCCGCAGGGTCATCATATGTTATAGTCTTGTTTTAATAGGTAACCTTAAAAAGACAGGGATGGAGAAGACCATATCTGGTGTTGATTGAACGTAACTGAGGACGAAGATCAAGAAACTTTTCAGACGATCTGCTGTGGCCTTAGCTACATCTTGAGAAAAGAAGAGACGTGCCACTCCCCAAAAATTTGTTTTTTGGTCTTGACAGCTGATAAAACTTGAAGAAAGTCAGTGTTTTGCAGTAAAAACCTTGTTGACACACAAGGCCTCACAGAAATCTTCGAACCAAGCCTATGAGCCCTCTGAATCTTAAAAGAAGTAGTAGCAGGTAAGTCCAGGAGCTTGGGCAAGAAAGATTGAAAAAAGACGGTTGGATTGGAGCCTTCAATATGTTGAGGAAGACCATAAATTCTAAGGTTGTTCCTACGATTTCTGTTTTCCAAATCTTCTGTCTGCTTTTTTAGAAGACATACTTCAGATGCCAGTGATGAAATACGTGAGCATGAGGTTTCAAGAGACTCCGTTCTCTGTTCCACAATGAGCACTTGCGAATCCAAAGAAGACCATTTATCGTACAAAAATTGCAATGTCTTATTAGTTTCTTCTATGAAGGGCTTCAAAGCTCAAATCTCTTCAAGAATAACATCCATGGCTGGCGAGGAGGAATTCCCTGGAGAAGGAGGATCTCTTTTTTGGGTCTTTTGGAGGAGACTGCATGTAATTTACTTGACAACTGTGCTTTTGGTATGGTACCTGAGAGATTATCAGGTTTTTGAGATTTCTGAGAGGGGAGGTCTTCCATTTCGGTACCGTTGGAGTTTGAGTCCGAGTCTGAGCACTTAGGAGCTTTAGAAGACGCAGATAGTTTAAGATTCTTCAGCCTCCCCATAAAATAAAAGTGCAGTGGCTTTCAGTGAATGACAGAAGACTCTTGTGAATAAAAGATAGGCAGTATAAAATCACAAAACTTTAGAGACCGCTATGATAAAGGTTAAATATTCACTTCATAAAGGAAGGCAACTTGGTAGAAAACAAAATAGTGGCTGCTTTACAACATATCAAAGAATGAAAACAGCTCCAAAATATACCAAGTACGTCCAAGGAAATAACAGCTTTAACTCCATTACAGAAGAAAGGAGTATGGCCTCAGAAAAGAAGCTCCAATGCCATTGACAATCTATAAGTTGAGGCATAAGTGAACATTGTGAGATACGATATGTTCACTGAGATGAAAAAATAAAATGGCAGCCGCTGAACCGTGAGTCAAATCGCGCAGTCAAAAGTGAATTAAAACGATGAAAAACAGCATGGAAAGCTGTTTAGAGGTTCACAGCGCTGCAAGGCACACAATTCAAGCATTCATGCTTGCCTCAATAAAGAAATTCTCCCGAACTGAGAAATTGCTGGGAACAATGCGGCGGATCTCGCCCGCTACGCGGCCATCTTACTTGGCGCATTAGCCATGCCCCCACCATTTTATTTTTTAATGCCCTAGAAATCCAAAAGGAGAAGTGCTGCGGAAGCTCTCTTGTACTAAATCCCTCTTGCGTTCATCAGTTACTGCCAAGAATGTTAATTCAGAACTACAAAGGCAGCTGGAATCATGAAGTGTGTTGTCTTCAAGGTAGCGAGCTGGATATTGGCTACCTATTCAATATTTGTTGCTAGAAGAGAGAGTAAAGAAATAAGCTTATAGTTAGAAGAAAGGGATTACTAGTTTCCTTTTTAAGAATGAGTTTAATACGTAGCCAGACACTGCAAGATGTACCTAGTGTACCAGACTGTCACTTTAAATTACTAAGTCACAAATGCACCACATCACATGAAACAGGGTCTGTCTATACCAAGGGATAAAACATACCCCACCCCAATCAATAAATGCACTTAAATCCTATTTGAAGAGATAAGGATTACTATCAATTATGTCAACAAATTACTGGAGTGTTGTAATACTTTTTTTAAGATGTCACGCACAGCACAGTACACCGAGGAATGTACCTGAACTACTTGACTATCACAACTTCTCAATAAGTTTAACTTGTTAAAATTGCACAGTATAATGTCCAAACTGATTCGTAAATGCCCCGTACTGAGGCACAAAAGTTTGGAGCCCTACGAATATCTCCTGCTTACACCTGAATAAAAGATTTGAAAAAAACAACCAAGGAAGGGTGCCTAGAAGATCAAAAAAGGAGCAGAGACTTTTACAAACATTTCATATTGCAAAAAAGCCAATTTGTGAAACCTGACACAGTAAGCACATACATTTTCAGATACACGCAGATAGATTGACGTATTACTAATAAGTCTCAGCACCCAGTTGAATGTAGAGATCCCCTAATGCAATGTAAATATGAAGATGAGATTAGGTACAACATTTTCAGAATGTACTGCCCTTGGCGAGGTACTGGAAAGCACAGTAAATAGTAGTACTCTTTTATAAGTTATAATATGGCCGTCGATTGGAGTCACCGTGGATAGATTACCACCCTGAATAAAAATCTTGCCTGGAGGTGTGGAGGCTTCCGACGTATGTTCTCCTGGAAAGGACGAACACGGTGTGGCAGAACAGAGGATGATGGCCAGAAGGCAGGACCGGTGCTGAAGCGGCTGGGGCACCGGGAAACTGACGAGATGTGCACTGAAGAGAAAAGACGCACTCTGTTTTGCTGACAGGAACCTCGAGGATGAAGAGCTGCCCCCTGGAGAATTTGGTGCGCACAGCTGGTGCACCGGAAAACTGACGAGAGGCACGCTGAGGGAGAATACATTTTCGGCACTGTTCTGACCAGAACCCATGGAACACTTGAAGAAATACGAGCTGACCCCTTAGGGAAATGGCGCACACAGCTGGTGCCCTGGGAACTTGACTGGAGGCGCACTGAGGGGAACAATTATCGGACCACAATATCGGCGCTTTTAAGTCAGGAACCACAGAGTCAATACCAAAAGTGCCCAGTAAGGAAATATAGAGCGGAGCACAGGCTTAGAACGGTGCAGAAGGAACTTAAACTGTGAACGATGTGTTGTCTGAGGCAAGGGTCTTAAAGCACTAAAGTACAGAGGACTTGAGACATCACGTTGTAGGTTTTGAGGCAGAAAGTGCAGTCTGAGAATTGAAAGGCACAGTTGGACCAGGAACCAGGGAAGGAACCTTGACACGCAGCTGGTGCACTAGGGAACTGACAGAGGCACTCCGAGGGAAACTGGTTTGCAGCGCTTCAATGACAAGACCCTCCGAAACTTGACAGCAGCGCCCAGTGATGAAATGACGAGCAATGCACAGGGGCAATAATATAACAACCAGTGCTGGCAGCCGCTGACAAGCGTACTTCACGGCACCACACCCAGGTAGTCACCCCTTATCAGGCTTAGGATCCGGCACATGCAGGGAATTACTCACGCTTCCTTTGGCTCTTGAGAGTTGGAGGTGGTATCCCACGTTTCCACCAGGATCCTCACCATAAGCTTGAAATAGCACTTTTATCACAGAAGTACTGGTCACCAGGGACAATCATTCCGATTCACCAGGAACTTGAAGCAAATGGAGAGAGTACTGAAAGGGAAGGTGACAGCATGGCCCCCTTCGCCAATTTCGTCGCCCGTGTTGTAAATAAGGCACTTGAAGGAGGAAAAAGTAAGAGCAGTCTTTATTCCATCACCTGACTCTCCAAACTCCTGGAGAACCTCAACATTCCAAAGAAGACTCCAGCGGAACACACCAACAGGTAGGCGTCCAGGGGGCGGGCGGAATGTGCCATTATTAAATTCATAACAGATTTAGCAGATTGCAACAGTTTCCTCAAAGACATTGCCCTGCCAGCCCTTTTGGCCGAGGACTTAGAGTTCCTAGAGGGAGATCTTACTACTGATGAGATAGCCCAAGCAATCAGAAGCCTCAGGTCCGAGAAGGCCTCAGGCCCTAATGGCCTAACTATTGGGCTACACAAACTCAGACATGATAAACTTGCCCGTACATACGTGCGATATTTGAAGAAAGTAAGGATAAGGGGGAACTGCCAGGAGACCAGAGGATAGCGATGCTAGTCACTATACATAAGGAGGGCAATCCAAGGACGGACTGTGCCTCGTATAGGCCAATCTCCTTACTGAATGATGAGCCTAAGATCTAAGCTAAAGTCCTCGCTACTAGGCTAGGCCAGGTGATTGGCGGATTGGTTCACCCAGATCAATCAGGCTTTATGCCTCAGCGCAACACTGCATTAAACCTGTGTAGAGAGTAATGGAGAGGGCGGCCACTATTCGAGAGTTGACGATAATCGTATCACTGGATGCCGCAATGGCATTTGACGCAGTTGAATGGCCATACCTTTTTGCAGTCCTCTAAAAAATGGGATTTGGTCCCCGATTCATCCAATGGGTGCAGCTCCTCTATTCGAAACCTTTAGCTCAAGTGGTTGTAAACAATAAAAAGTCAGAAGTATTCACACTGGGTAGAGTAACTCGTCAGGACTGCCCACTCTCCCCCCTCATGTTTGCGCTGGCCTTGGAGCCCTTGGCATCTTGGGTGCGTAAGGATCCAGTAATACGTGGTGGACACATTGAAAGACCACATCTCATCGTATACGGACGACATACTCCTATTTTTGGCCTCTCCAAAGGTGTCCCTCGTATCTGTATTAGATATATTTGCAACCTTTGGCAGATACTCAGGGTACTCGATTAATTGGAGTAAATCTGTGCTATACGTCCTTAACGGTCCCCAGCCTGATCTCCCTGGGGGATGCCTGGTGCAAGTCACTGCAATAGGCTTTAAGTACCTAGGCAATTATATTACAGCTGACCCAGCACGTAGATATCCTCAAAATCTCCTCCTGCCCTTACAGAGATTGAAGTGAGATACAGCACGCTGGAAAGCACTTCCACTCGCGCTGCTGGGTAGGGCGTCCCTATTTAAAATTATGTCCTTGCCTCGCTTTCTATATGTATTGCAAAATTCCTTTGACCTAGTTCCTGCAAGTTATTTTAGAGAAATCGAAAGCCTGCAGAGAAGCCTGTTCTGGAGAGGGAAACTGTGCATAGCGCTTGCTAAACTTAACCCTAATTGGTATGATGGGGAATTGGCCTTCCTGATCTTAAAAATGATTACTGGGCAGCTCATCTGGCAACCATCAACCACGGAACATATAGACGTGCTGCAGACCCGGGCTACGCAATGGATAGGTGGCTGCTGACAGAAGGGAAATACAATAGGGCTCTATATTCAAAGAATGTGAAACGTCATCTGATGGGACTCGGTGCAAGTCTGGCATGCTGCCAATAGAATCTTGGGGTGGGAACACAAAGTAACATTGGCTACCCCCTGTGGGACTCAGAACTACCCGGGAATTCGTGGAATTCTAAGGGCTTTGACAAGTGGGACCTCATAGGTATCTCTAAGATAGGTGACCTCTGGGTAAAGGGGGGGGTAAACCATTTGCCTCCTCACAACAAGAGCATGACATGGCCACCACAGAAGACTTAGATACATGCAGGTTCGACACGCACTACTGACACACCTCCAGAAGGGGGTCACACCCCCTGAGTCCTCGCCTCTCGAGGACAGGATATTAGACAGATACCTTCCAATGAAAGCCATTTCGCTAACCTATAAAAAGCTGGTAAACAACTCCAGTGACCCCCTCCGACGCATAAGAGACAAATAGGAAAGAGATGGCATAGTTCTAGATTATGAGGATTGGGTGGTGGCAGTGGCCTCCCCACAGGAGGTGGCTATATCAGCTAGATTACAATTGGTCCAGCTTAAAAACTTACACCAAATTTACATAACAGGGCCATGCCTAGTGGAAATGGAGAGGGTGGAAGATGGTGACTGCAGGAGGCGCTGTGGGGGTGAGGGAACATTTCTGCATATACTCTGGGATTGTGTACATATTCAGCGATACTGTCGGAAAATACATGACATTCTCAGTGAGGTACTCATGATTGCTACACAGAAGCCAAACGATGTCTCCTAAATGTGTGGGAACCCACTGACCGTAACAACAAATGCATTACCTGGGTTACACTGGGATTGTGGTAGCAAAGGGGAATATGGCCCAGATCTGGGGGGCCGCACAGACACCAACCGTAACAGCCTGGAAGAGGGTCATGGATTGGTGTATGTTCCAAGAAAAGATAGTGTATTTGGCAAGGGGGTGCCCCAAAAAGTGGTCCCATATATGTAATGATTGGAATGCATTTTGAGGTAGTATCGGTACTCCCCCGGCCGTTCCGGCACATGATGAGCCACCATTGCCGTGATTAAGTTTCTGACTAGCAATCAGGACTTATGCACCTACCTGACAGTAATTGTAATGCTACATAAACAAGAAGAATCCTACTGATAGTGTGGGGAGAAAAGGAAGGGAAGCACTCAGTGTTGTGTAAAATACCCCTCACACACCAACAGGCCCCTTGGTGTCATGCTTCATCATCGGGGTCTTCGCACCCCGCTATAGGGATGCGGCACGCTGCGACCTACGACTACGTGGGAGCGTTGACAAGTGTTGACTATGTGTGGTGTGTGTTGACTGTGAGTGATAGGAGAATTAAATGTGAGTGGGAAAACGTGGTGAGAAAGTTTAAAAAGTACCTGGCTAGTGGGAAAAAGAAAAAAACTTTATTTCGTACCCCTAGCTGGTGCTATTAAAAAGATGTGCAGAAAAAGACGAGGTTGAATTGTCTTAATTATGGACAAAACCTCTGGTGTGCGTCGACATGTTTCGGTACGTGTGTACCTTCTTCAGGACGGGGCACAACTCCCAACCCTACTCACGTATTTCTAAATAAAAGGAGGTTATATTTAATAAAAAGTGAAAACACTCTATTTTGAAGTTGGCTACAATGTGCCTACAGCGGTTCTCGGGATCATGTATTTACATGTCTCTTAGTCTTTGATGTCTACTGCATCATGAGCAAATCCTGGGCAACAAGGTGGGTAGGTGGATCCACAATGAAATCCGCCTGTATTGGCCTCCTTCTACCACCCCGTGCTGCTCATGATGCAGTAGACATCAAAGACTAAGAGACATGTAAATACATGATCCCGAGAACCGCTGTAGGCACATTGTAGCCAACTTCAAAATAGAGTGTTTTCACTTTTTATTAAATATAACCTCCTTTTATTTAGAAATACGTGAGTAGGGTTGGGAGTTGTGCCCCGTCCTGAAGAAGGTACACACGTACCGAAACATGTCGACGCACACCAGAGGTTTTGTCCATAATTAAGACAATTCAACCTCGTCTTTTTCTGCACATCTTTTTAATAGCACCAGCTAGGGGTACGAAATAAAGTTTTTTTCTTTTTCCCACTAGCCAGGTACTTTTTAAACTTTCTCACCACGTTTTCCCACTCACATTTAATTCTCCTATCACTCACAGTCAACACACACCACACATAGTCAACACTTGTCAACGCTCCCACGTAGTCGTAGGTCGCAGCGTGCCGCATCCCTATAGCGGGGTGCGAAGACCCCGATGATGAAGCATGACACCAAGGGGCCTGTTGGTGTGTGAGGGGTATTTTACACAACACTGAGTGCTTCCCTTCCTTTTCTCCCCACACTATCAGTAGGATTCTTCTTGTTTATGTATCAGTGCCCGTGGAGTAGGAATCCTACTTGGTACTCTACCTCCCTTCCTTGTTAAAAATAGTAATTGTAATGCATCAAGAGAACTTCATACTATGATGTACCTTGTAATGTTGATTCTTATTTGTTTAACAAAAAGAATCATTCAAAAAAAAGAAAATCTTCAGCATAAGCAGCATTCTTTAAGTGTTGAGTATCGTATTGAAAACCAGAAATTAATGGATTCTGCCTCATCTTAGCAAGAAATGGTTGTAGGGCAAGAATGAATATTATTGGGAGATAAAGGGCTGCACGCCCCTATGAAGACAAAAGGTACCCCGGGTGGAGAACTCCGCTCCGCCAGCGGAGTTTGCAGAGTTTGGCATACTCCGTGCTCCGTTGAGAACTCGAAGTTCAGGTAAAACTCAGACTCCATGACAGAACGGAGTTAGCCCCAGCAGGTAAGTGCTTTTTAAAAAAATATTAAATTAGGGAGGGTGGAGGGAGCAGAGCGGAGTTCCTCTGAGTTTTTTTCCAACTCCATTGAACTTTGCGTAGCTGCACTACGCCAGCTCCGCCTGGGCTTGAAGAAAAGTACCATGAAGATATGCTATTAAATAAACCTGAAGCCACTGGAGAATCATAAAGAATAGAAATTAAAGTAAGGAGTGTTGACCTACAACCATGGTCTTCTCTGAGCCCATACAGACTTTGATGAAGCTTACTTATTCCTGTTGAATTAAATGATGCAAGAAAGATTCAGTGCATAATGCAAAACGTTTGCCAAAAAACGTGTAGTCAACATTGACCACATTGACCAAGGAAATGGGTATATTGTTTTTACATAGGGTGTGGTCTTTACCAGGTTTAGGGATAAGGCAAATTGTTGCCTCTAGAAATAACCTTTGGAAAAGTAAGGGGCAGAAAAGGCTAAGAGCATGGTGAGCAGTTTTAGTACTAGCAGAGAGGAAACATTTGAATTAAACTAAACAGAAATGGTCTCTGAAAAAGTGGTTTTACCTTTTTTTTTTCTTTTTTTTGGAAACCTTTATTTCGATAAAAGCAGTACAGTTGCAGGCCTACAACCACAGGGGCCGGCCGTTGCTAAAACGAAACGGAAACTCAAAATTGCATTGTTACACAGCTCTTCAGCCGACAGCCCGGGGGCCCGGCAGCGATTCCGCATATTATTCTGAAAAGTCCTGTGGTGGTAAGCAGGATAAATTCAAGGTTTCACATTTTACATATATATAAATAAACAATAAAAAAATAAACTGAAAAAACTAGCGAGGCAAAAAAAGACTATACGGTGAGTGTCCGTCCCGGGGGGTGGGGGGGGAGCGTATCGGAAAATGATATATGCAATGTAGGTAGATAGGTAGATGAGATCCTGGGAAGGGGGGGCCGGGAGCGAGTGATCAAAGCATCTGCAAGAATATACACTAAACAAGGAATGTGCGGCAACGGGGACAGAGGTATTTCAGGGACATCCACAAGAGGAGGAGTACAGATCTCCCCGTGGTATAGGTTCCATTGGTTCCATATTCTCCCCCACTTCTTAGGTCTACCACGTGCAACATATACGGTTTTCTCCCTAAACATGCACCAATCCATGTTTTCTTTTCAAGCTGAAATCGTAGGCGCTCTTTGGGACCCCCATAGTTGTGCTATGTCCCTTTTAGCTACCATGTTTCCAAGGGTAGCCCATTGTATCTGTGCCACATTATGATCGTTTGGTTCCCACACATTCAGTAAACAGCGTCGGGCCTCCGGTAACAACGAAACTCCCGTAACCTCTTCCATGACAGCATGCACACGATTCCAAAACACGACCTCCATATGATATGGAGGAAAGTAGCAATCAAACCACACCCACGCTTGCACAACCCATCTACAGAATAACCCATACGCAGCAGCCGGGGACCTGTGATATAGATACGATGTAGGATTTTTAATTGCACCAGCCGGAGACGGGCCGGAATCGCGACCTCTTTAGGAGAAGATATCGCAGCCTGCCAATCTTCATCATCCAACTCCAGTCCATCGCCGGTCCAAGCACCCCGAAGCTGCAAAAGCAAATCCGATCGATCGTTAATACGTTTTTTGTATATTAGGGAGATAGTGCTATCCGGGACGTGCCCGTCAAGCACTCTATCCTCGAGAGGAGAAGATTCCGGGATAACGGTCCCGGCCGGGAAAACAAACCAAGTGCGTGGCGGATCTGCATATAACGGAAATGCTCCTTATCACTAAGCGCATATTCCGACTTAAGCTCGTCAAAAGTCTTGACCCTGTTCTTGACCCAGAGATCCCCGACCCTACTAATACCAATGTGGTCCCACTTCTCGAAGCCCTTCGTAGTCCAAAGACTACCCAATATCTCCGCAGCGTAAAGCGGGGTTGCTCTAGTCAATCTGTCCGACCACCCCATAGCTGCGTTTGCGCTATACCACAACCGCACCGCGACCCCGGTGGGTCCAGTCAGTTTCTTTCCAGTCAATTTGGAGTATAGCGCCCTGTTATAGTTCCCTCCCGGCAGCTGCCATTTGTCCATTTCGAATGCAGGATTTGGAACGGGGCCATACATCGCATGATTAATTGCACTCAATTGAGATGCCCAGTAATAACGTTTAATGTCTGGCAGCGCAATGCCCCCATCGTACCAGGGCAAAGTCAACTTCGCTAGGGCAATGCGGGGACGCCTGCCCCATATCAACTTCCTCTGTAGGCTCTCAATCTCGCGAAAGTAACTGGCTGGTACAAGATCAAGCGTATTCTGGAGGGCATATAGAAATCGGGGTAGGGACATCATCTTAAAGAGAGCTGCCCTCCCGACCAGGGACAGCGGCAGACCGCACCAAACCGTCACGTCGGATTTAAGCCGAAGAAGCGGAGGAAGCAGGTTCCGTTCATACAGAGCCGCGGGGTCTAGTGATATAAAGATCCCCAGATATTTAAAACCGGCCTGTGAGATCGGTATCTGGCAGACACGTGACAAGGGGAGTACTTCCCCGGTAAGTGAATAAATACTAGATTTAGCCCAATTGATAACTAGACCAGAGTTCTTCCCGAACAAACTAAGTACATCAAACAGTACCCCCAGTGACTTCCGAGGGGAAGTGAGTTATAGCAGAATGTCGTCTGCGTATAGCGATATGCGGTCTTCAAAGTCAGGGGTCCACCTAATGCCTTTAAGCAACGGTTCCCACCGCAGCCAAGCAGCAAGGGGTTCTAAAGCAAGCGCAAAGAGCAATGGAGATAGAGGGCACCCCTGTCGCGTACCCCTCCCAATAACAAAGGATTCCGAGACCCTGCCGTTAACCACTACCTGGGCCAGCGGTTCATCGTACAGGAGTTTAAGCCAACCGATGAACCCAGGGCCAAAACCGAATTTCACAAGGGCCGCCCACAAATATGGCCATTCCACAGTATCGAAGGCCATCGTGGCATCCAAGGAGACCAAGATGGCCGGTTCGCGCAATGACCCCGCCCTCGCCAGGACACCATGAAGACGACGCAGGTTGAGCGCGGTGTTGCGGTGGGGAATGAACCCGGACTGATCCGGGTGTATCAGGTCGCCGATCACCTTTATCAGCCGGTTTTCCAGAGGTTTTGCCAAGATCCTAGGTTCGGCATTCAAGAGTGATATAGGTCTGTAAGACGCACATAGGTCACGGGGTTTCCCTTCTTTATGAATAACTACAATGGACGCCAGTCTCTGATCTCGGGAAGGGACCCGACATCTCGCGATTCTAGAAACATCTCACGCAGGTGCGATGCCATTTTGTCGGGACACAACTTATACAGATCGATTGGGAGGCTATTTGGGCCCGTAGCTTTCCCCGAGCGGATGGAGCGGATAGCGAGCACTAGTTCATCGTTAGAAAATTCCGCCTCCATAAGCTCTTTGTCAGAATCAGACAAGCAAGGTAATGCGATATCTCTGAGCAACAAATGCGAGTCCTGCTCCGATCCGTCCGAGACTGGCGCATACACCTTTTGGAAATGGTGTGCGAAACCCTCCACTATCTCAACAGGATCCACAACTCGCACTCCATCCGCTCTCTCAATAACAGGCACAACACGATTCAGTCTTTCCCTTTTATCCAACCAGGCAATCAGTTTCCCCGCTTTATCTCCAACGTCATACAGTCGCCCTTGTTGCTCACGACTCATAGCCTTAGCCGCATCAGTCACCAGAGCTCTATAGTCAAACTGTTTGAGGGATAAAGCGTGTAATTTATCCTGTGTGGCACCAGATTGCAGCTCTTCTTTCAAGTCAGTAATTTCAGTCTCCCGTCGTACAACTTCCTCATTCTTACTTTTCTTAGCACAAGCAATCAACGACAGAGTTTGGCTCCGGATTACCGTCTTGAAGGCCTCCCATAGTGAAATGGAGGAAGACACCGACCCCACATTTTCAGCGAAATAATGATCCATAGACTTAACCACACCCACCCTGGTTCTGGGATTGCGAAGGTGCCAGGGATTAATCGGAGGCACTCGACCCTCCGCTCCCAGCTGTATATCAATAGAGAGCCACAGTTGGGACTGGTCCGAAACACCCCTGGCTAGGTGTCTAACTTCTCTCACCGAAACGGCCTGCGCCGCCGGCACAAGGACATAATCAAGCCTAGCAAGGCTCCCATGTGCGCCCGAGTGAAAGGTGTATTGTGCCTGTGCGGGGTGAGACAGCCTCCAACAATCCACCAGGCCCAGTGTCTCCAGGAAGTTACCCAGCCAAGATTGTGATCTCACAAGATCCCTGGGGGTGCTGCGGTCCTCCCTACCACAGACAACAGAATTAAAGTCTCCACCCACAAGCAAAATACCTTCGGGGAACCCCAACACCACTTTTCACAAATCAGAAAACGTCGTAGTTTGTGAACCTGGCGGGACATACACAGAGAGTATGGAGATCGTCTTCCCCTCCCACCTGCCCATGATAGCAGCATTTCATCCCCTATCGTCTAGTATAGTATTGTCTATTTCCAGGGGGAGGGAGTTCCTGACAAGAACGACAGCCCCCCTCGACCCAGTAGTGAATCCCGAATGCGCTACCAGACGATAACCTCGCCTATTCATTGCATGGCATGTGTTCCCTATCAAATGTGTTTCCTGTAGCAACACTACATCAGGGGAAAGACGTTTCAAGAACTGTGATACTATCCCCCGCTTTATCCTGTCCCCCAGACTGTTAACATTCTTACTTAGTACCCTCAGCTCCCTACCCCCCATCCCAGAGATGAAGACAAAATCCCTCCCACAACGAAACGGGCACCAAAGTCAAAATATGCAGTAATACGTAGCCTCGAAACAAACTAATGTAAAACAAAGTTCCCCCACCCCCCCAACGAAATTCTCCGAACAACCCCCCCCAGCCTGCACCCCTGCATTAGACCAAAAAGCCACTCCAACTTGCAGTGTGCCTGTCGCCCCAACATGAAACTAGTCTACAAAAAGGAGAAAGACCCCCTGAAGGAGGAAGAGTCCCGGTTCCCCTACCGCCTCTGGGTATTTACGAATATATATACAAACTCAAAAAGTCATCAAACCACTGCTGCAAAGTCAATACAGCACGCATGCCAGTCGTCACTCACTCCTCCTGTTCCAATGGGCCGCCGTCAGCGCCCCCCGATTGCTCCGGGCGGTCTCGATGCGTTGGTAGAGTATCAAGCCAGTCGCTAACGACCTCGGGCCTGTCAAAAAAGAGTGCCCATTCATTGTATTCAATGCGTAGTCGAGCAGGGACGAGCATAGCGTATTTCAGGCCCATGTCTCTAAGTCTCCATTTCACCCCCATGAATCCCATCCGCTGCTTTTGTACAGACTGTGTGAAATCCGGGTAGAAACCAATAGTCACATTCTCAAATTTAGTGGGGCCATTGGCCCGCGACGCTTGCAGGATAGCGTCCCTGTCCCTGAAGTTGAAAATCCTGGCTATTACGGGCCGTGGACGGACGTCCTGTTTATGTTTCCCACCTGGGACTCTGTGAGCACGCTCAACCGCAAAAAAGTTACTGAGACCCTTAGGGGCCAGATCGTTCAATATCAGGTCCTCTACAAGGAGATCCGTCGTTAATTCAGTGGACTTCTCCGGAACCCCGATGATACGCACATTGTTACGCCTAGCTCGACTTTCGAAGTCATCCAGCCGATGGGCAAACGAGTCATTAGAGGACCGCAGATTACGAACTTCTGTTTGAAGATCGGACATGTCGGTCGTGAGATTGGCGGTCTTAATATCCAAAGACTTTGTTCTACACCAGATCAGTCCTGATCAAGTTGACATCGATAGCCACCGTGTCAAGCTTTAAAGCCAATGTTTTGTATTGCTGGCCCATGGATGTCTTCATGCTTGCAATGGCGCCCATGACGTCTCTCAGGGTCAATTCGTCCGTCGCTGAGGAGCCATCTCAGGTCTCATCCAGAGCTTTACCAACACCACTGGGGGATCCTTTTGGACGAGTGTAGTGATCCATGATGTTGGATTGGATGGCACCCCCTCGGTGCGTGACTTTGGTGGTCCGCTTCTCACTTTCTGGCTTGCTCGCCATATTGAGTGACGCGCCCCGGAGGGGCCTTTGGGACCTGGTTTGAATGGCTCCTCACAAATCTGACTTGTAAAGTCAAGAGACGAGGCGCAGAGGGCAAGCGCTCAACCAAAGTTAAACCATGGGCCAACAGATTCAAATGGCGGCTGGTTGCGACAGACAGGGACCAAAAGCGAAACCGAAAGTACTTCAGGGGCCCCAGTCGACTTCCACCGGCCGTTGTTGTTCACTTGCCACCTGGGTATCTCGGGAACTCGAGTTCCGGGCTGCTCATCGGTGTAGCACGCCAACTTTCGAAGTGGAGTAAGTTGGTTCCCGGCAGCCAAATCGATTTCTGAAAAGAGCTTCTATGTCAGCAGGGTAATATCCATAGGAACCCGTCGTCTATATCAGGATCAGTGACAGGATATATGCGGGAGGTGGCGAGGGTCTCGGGAGCCCTGTGCTCACGCGACCATCTTGGATGCGCGCTAAGCTCCTCCGGTTTTACCTTTTTCTGAGGACAAAGTTGTACTAATTTCCAGAAGAAAGATGATGTGATTTAAACTGGAAAAATCCAAGTAAGAGTTAGGCTGTTTGAGAATGGATGTAAAAAAGAATCAAAGTCAGTTTCAGCAGGGTTAATTTGAGGAGTATAAAGTGATTTGTGAAAGTTTACAAATTCTACAAGGGTATCTGACAAAGAGAGTTGCCTATAAAAGATTGTAAAGAATTTATTTTGTGGGATCTTTCCTGACTTTAAGATAGTTAGCCAGAAGTTAGAGACATTGTCAAAGGAAATGTTGTTAAAATGTATTTTGTCATCAGTTAAATCTTGCAAAACATCTTTGCATTATAAAGAGTAGTACTTATGTTTCAATTTCTTAAAATCGCATAAATAGAGCCCTGTGCTGGCTTTTAAAGGAATCCCAAAGAAGTTGGGGGGTATACAGGAAGATTTTGATGTCTGGAGAAAAAATCATTTGTAAATGTCACAGGCAAAAGAGTTATTGAATTTCCAGCGATTGGAGGGTGGTTGTGGGTAGAATAAATCAAAGTCTGCTATTACTGGTACATGGTCTGAGAGTAAAATGGGTTCAATCTGTGCTTTAATAAGGTCACACGATAGAGATTTACTAACAAATATATAGTCTAATCTGGTAAGGGAGTTATGAGCTGGAGAAAAAAAATTATATTCTTGCACTCAGGGATGAGCTAATCTCCAATAGTCGACCAGTGCTCTGTGAGAAATAAAAGAACAAAACTATTCCTGCATTTTATGTGGAATAATTGACGTTGGATTATCTATCAACAAAATGGGTCACATATTTGGTTGCAATTTCCACCTAAAAGAAAATATTCATCAGTAAACTGAAGACACTTTTTAGGTCTCACGTGGCGTAATGCACACATGCGTAGTCGAGCACGCGAGATTTTATGTTTTAGGGTGAGTTTCTCTAGCGAGGGTTAAGCCCCGCCCCTCTTCTGCATTGGCTGGCCTCCTAAACGGTGGCCAGCCATTGGAGAAGAGGTCGCCATGACGTATTTCTTTCTCTTTAAGCCCCGTCCTTTTCAGACTGGCTTACTTGACTTCCTGTTGGCGTAAAAGCTTTCTTATCTTCTTTATGGGGCCAACAGATGGCCCCATAAAGAAGATAGGAAAGCTTTTACATCAGCAGGAAGTCAAGAGAGAAAAGTGTACGTCATGGCGTCTGCGACGTAAATACTTGTTGCTTGATGCTTTCTAGCCCAAAGGATTATCTGAAGTGGTAAGACAGTGAAGCTGGCTGAGGGCCTGCTGCAAGCATCATTGTGCAGCCTACAAGCCAGTGGTTCACATCACAGTACGGCCGCCCTGGCCTTCCAAGGCTTACACAATAAGGAGCAAGACAGGTTTTTAAGAAGCAAGCACAAGTCAGTTTGTGCTACATTCGTGGTATTGCACGGTTACGAAGACATTGGTGTAATGATATAGCATGGGCCTGTGGACAGGGCTTCTCTCACTCCCTGGTGGTCACGTAATGCCTGCCATGGCCCGAAAGCGCCCCTGGTTGTGCAGGGGTGGTGGAAGACTTCTGGAATGTGCGCTTCCCCGCCAAGGAGCGGGAGGTTAATGCAAGAACGACTCTCGGAAAACCTTTGAGAGGCAACTCAAGCAGCGCTGTTGCGAAGCAGGCCCCTTTATGCTCACGTTGCACGTCAGAAGCAGTCTTTTTTCCATAACCTCTCCGAAGCTAGCCGTGAAAGAATGGAGGTGCACCCTCGCCCTCCCGGTACTGTGCGCACACACACACAGCAGCCCCGGAGCGGGCACGCGGGATGATGCACACAGACACACAGGCAGAACGTCCTTCACACAGAGGAGGTGAGGGAGGCGAGGGCACAGAGCACTTTAGTTGGTTTCATAGGAGCAAATGGAGCGTTTTATATATTAATCAATCAATATTACTGAATTGCATATCAGCTGCATCGCCAAGTTATGAAGGACCTCGCAAGCGGAGAGGGCGCTTTTAATGCACACAAGTCTGCTCCCAGCCTCGTAACTTTCCCTGCGTGTTCGCGCATGATTACCCCGCGGAGGCGGGAGGCTGCGGGCGACGCATGACAGGCCAAGTCACTTTCAATTTACGCAGGGAGAAGGAAATGAGGGGCACTCTTGGAGGCGGGGAGCCCATCCCCACCACACACTCATGCACTTGTAAAGCAGCTTTGGTGACCCCCAAAGAGACGGAGAGACTTTAGTAACTTCCTACGGGTGCTGTGGGCGCTGATGCAAGCAAAGAAAATGGGCAGTTTACCCCCTGGTGGAGAGTACAAGACAGCCATAATTAGGGGAAAATGGGGGCCTCACACCTCTCGACCCCCAGGCCATTGTGCCTGATGATCTAATGATAGCTAAGGTCTATGTATTTCTATGTTGGGCCCGATGTGGGGTCCCTCACACTTCTGGGCTCTCCAACCACTACGTCACTAAACTCACAATGTCACAGACACGCAGAGGAAGACAGGCCGATGGCTACCCGAGGGGGGTCACATATTGTGGTGACACAACGGTTCCCATGGCACCCATTTATCATATACAAACCCCAACAGGAAGCACAACCCAGCTAGCGGGAATGGCAGTCCTTACGCAAGTGAGAGAGGCAGTGCACCACAAAGGCCACAGAGAGCAGAGATATTGGTCAGTGGTTGGCACATAGAACAGCAACATAAGTACAAAAACACTGCATCTTCCTCACGGACACAACACATGGTTTATTCCTCCAAGACACAACCACAGCCTGTTGGCCCCAGTGTGACAACTTCTGTGTGACCCAGAACCACAGTCAGAACCAATGGTCCAAGCACAGCTGGAGTGAGAACCTATACTCCAAGTCTCATCAAAAGGAAACACTGAGTCATGCCTCAGCCCTGTGCAACCACTCTTTCATGCCAGTCAATTACATTCCAGTATGGGCCTCGACCATGTGACCTGAGTGACAGACAATGCTTATTACCTCTAGGGAGAAATCTTGACTTGTGTTTCCACAAGGAGAAGCACTGACGGGCACCGTCCGTTACAACTGCTTCCCCATGCCCCTAATGAGATGCCCTGTCCCATGCCCCCCCAGTGAGAGCCACTGTGTCACTCTGCCAAGTGATGAGAACAGTCTCCGGTCACCTCAGCAAACCACACTCCATCACACTTACCATTATAAACACGGCTGCATGCCCTAGGTTGAAGCTACCATTTCTTGCCCCACAGCGAAACTGACACCAGCGGGACGCGCCACCGCGCTGCCCTTCATGCCCCTGCCCCTATTGCTCCAGCACAGCAGTAGCCGACCCGCCGCCCCTCCCCTCAAACTGCGCATACACCCCGAGTACACGGCTGCGCTGAGCCCCCGCGTGCGGCCGACCGTAATTTCAAGCATTGACCCCCTACCTAGAAGGAACCACCTCTCCGTGCTCAACTGGGCCGCACAAGGAGCATACAGGCCCTCCTCCTCCCCACCCCCTGCGCGAAAACCACTCGGAGCCTGCCTCGCACCATCGCGGCCTCTCCAGGATGCACGTCAGCACAGGGGCTCTGCACA
This sequence comes from Lissotriton vulgaris, assembly GCF_964263255.1. NCBI lineage: Eukaryota > Metazoa > Chordata > Amphibia > Caudata > Salamandridae > Lissotriton > Lissotriton vulgaris. Next base: position 1,480,907,616 of record NC_141685.1, read on the forward strand.
CAGCAGCAGAAGCAGCACCCTGGCAATGCACACAGCAAGGGCCTGTCCCTGCACAAGCACACAGCAAGAGCCTGCCCCTACACAAGCACACAGCAAGAGCCTACACATGCACACAGAAAGAGCCTGCCCCCGCAACAGCACACAGCAGGAGCCTACCGAAGCACACAGCAAGAGCCTGCCCCTACACAAGCACACAGCAAGAGCCTGCCCCTGCACAAGCACACAGCAAGAGCCTACACAAACACACACCAAGAGCCTGCCCCTACACAAGCACACAGCAAGAGCCTGGCAACCCACAGAGCAAGAGCCTGCCCCTACACAAGCACACAGCAAGAACCTGCCCCTACACAAGCACACAGCAAGAGCCTACACAAACACACACCAAGAGCCTGCCCCTACACAAGCACACAGCAAGAGCCTGGCAACCCACACAGCAAGAGCATGACCCTACACAAGCACACAGCAAGAGCCTGCCCCTACACAAGCACACAGCAAGAGCCTGTGTGTGTGGGGGTGGGCTCTGTGTGTGTGTGGCTATGTCTGTGTGTGGCGCTGTGTTTGTGTGGCGCTGTGTGTGTGTGGCTCTGTGTGTGTGTGGCTCTGTGTGTGTGGGTGGCTGTGTGTGTGTGTGGCTCTGTGTGTGTGGGGGGCTCTGTGCATGTGTGGGGCTCTGTGTGGGTGTGGGTCTGTGTGTTTGTGTGTGGCATTTGCGGGAGATTAAGCTATTGGCATTGTAAATGACAATGCCATTTATTTATCTGTTTTCAAAACCAACACATAAATGAAAATGTTGTCATTTACAATGCCAATAGCTCTAACTTTTGCAAAGGCGAGACTGTTGTATTGTAAATGCTTGTTCTCAAAATCAGTACAGAACACAAAATCAGGTTAGGTTAGTGCATAAGCTTTAAAAAAGTAATAAGTATTTTACTAATAGATAATTTAGTGACAATCCATACCACATTAATGTGTTTCTTGGGAGGGAATAGAGTTATAAAGAATTTTATTAAAAAGAATAACAACACAGTTCTTGTTATTTCGTGTAAGAGAGGCAAATACATTACCAACCCAGGATCGTTTCAACTTCTGTGCCTCTGGGTCTGTAAGAAGAGTTTTCTGGAGAAGTACTTAAACTGCGTTATATTTTGCCAGATGAGAAATAATTGTTTGTCTCCTAATAGGGTTATTTAGTGTTATTTAAACCTCTAACATTCCAAGTTATATCTGTGAATGTGAACAATTATACAACATAACATAATAAACTGACCAGCTACAGGTGCACAATAACTGGGAATTATAATAAAAATGGAAAGTAGAGCAGTTTGCCCTTAGGAATCTCCCCAGTTCCGAAGGATCATTAAAAATATGCAATTGTTTCTTACAGGTGGCTTTAAATGTACATGGGTGAAATATGTCAGAGTGCTACTAGGAATCGCAATGCTGGGCAAAGAGAAAGAAAGTCCTCCCAACTATCTGCTGTTGGTTTAGCTACATCCTATGTAAAGAAGAGCTTGGAGCCTTGTTGGACCTTGAGGCGATCTGTATTCTCCAGCAATAAAATATTAATGCCTCTGGGTTCAAGTGAAGGAGTAGGTTTAGGAGACCCATGACCAACATTATGGGCCCGTTAAATATTGAGGCTGTGGTAAGAAGGGGGAGAGGATGTAGCCTTAGGGCTAGAGCTGTTGACCTCGAAGCTGGGGAACCGGGTTTGAGTCATGGCAACGACCCTCAACATCCTGTCATTCTGGGCAAATCACTTAATCTCCCTGGGCCTAACAAAAATTAATGTGTTCCTCTGTAACAAAACTGGTGCTCATGTAAAGTGCTCTGATGCCTCGGTCTAGTTTGCGCTATATAAAACTCTAAAAAAGAAACTGGTAAAGGCAAAAACAGAATCTTTGCCTTCAACGCCCTCTGGGAGGCCATAAATGTGAAGATTATTACAGTGATTTCTATTTTCTAACTCTTCAGCATATTTTTGAAGAGCCTGAATTTGTGTCTGCATAGAAGATATTTTTGATGTTTCATCTTGAAGATCGCTGATACGTTGTTCACCTTCTGTAAGATGAGAATCCTTAGTAGACTATTTTGCATCCAAGGTTTGCAGTCTAGTATTAGTTTCCTCTACAAAAAGATACAAAACAAGAATTTCTTCTAGCTAAATCTCCATAGAGATAGGCAAAACCTTTACTCTAGAGATGGTGGGTCATGCTTAAACCTAGCTGGGACTAATGCATCCACTTTAGTGGCCTGTGTTTGTTCTCATGGTCACAGGTTCAAATACTGGCAGGTCCACTCAGCCTTTCATCCTTCTGAGGTTGATAAAATGAATACCATTGAGTTGGGTATAAATAAACATCTGGTTTTCAGTGCCAAGATACTCTTCATAGTGAAGATGCACTGTACAAACACAAATGTTATGCTTTAATTATTTTAATGAGCCAGAGGGTTGAGGCTTTAATGTAGAGGTTAGTTTGGGTATGATTGAAGACATGATGTTGGTAGAGGAATGAGCAACCATGGTTGCAGAAGAAAATGCATAATTTAATTTGAGCCTGTGCCTTTTCTCCATGAAAGGAATCTGGCATAAGAAAGGAACAGTCAAGATTCAAAATTATATGTCAATAATTTGAAGTCAATAGAGTAGAAATGCAAAAGCAGGCAAATAGCAGGAAATCCAAAATGTAATTTAACACAAAGGACACCAAAAAAACACCGAAAGCTTTTAAAGGCTTTCAAAGCTGCACAGCATACAAAAAATCAAAATATGTCATTTGGAATATGCATGCGTTTATATAACTACCTGGAATTTATGAGGCGCCATGTAGGGAAGCATTTGAGGGAGCGTTTGTGTTGTTAAGATGGCCACCCCATCAGAGGAAAAGACGTGTAGTGAAAATATTGAGTGTTGCAGTCAAATAAGGAGTTGCAGGGGGGCGAAAATATGGAGAGGATCACTGCGCTGGTCTCTGTAATGTTTCCTTTGCTTCTGGCATGAGAGGAATCATTAGTTATGGCGCGCCCGATAAAAAGAAATGTATGCTGCAGGAAGCTCTGCTAACCCGCTGCCATTCCTCTCAGCGCAGAATCCAGATTTAGCAGTTCTATTGGGTTACATGGAGGGACATCCAAGAATATGTCCTTCTCAAAAAACATTGCAAGACTTTCACACAACAACTGAGATGGAGGACAAAAAATGATTCAGCCTCTGACTCGATAAGGGTCTTGACAATGGCAAAAAGGTACTGCACTGGACTTCTAGAATTGGAGATAGCTTTGATATAAAAATCACTCATGGTAGGCTTAATGGACAATTTGTATCTACATATATAGGAGCTTTTATTCAGGATCTTTGGCTAACCAGTAATTTAGTTCAAGTATATTTTGGCTACTTGTGCTGGCCTTTATTTCACTCTGAGCAGCGCATGTGCGCTGACTCATAAACACGGTGGAAACGTAGCTAACCCCAATTGGCATATTTCTTTTTTAAGTTAGACCACAGTAATATGGTACAGGAAGGTAAATGCCACATGTGGTCTGCAGTGTGCATTTACACCATCCACATGAGTGGCCCACAAAGACTGACTTAGAGACTGATGTTGCAGTTCTGAGTTACTGTCCCTGATGCTACAACAGCCAAGTGTCAAAATAAATTTTTTGACATGTTTAGAAACCCACTTCTTATCTTAGTGAAGTTGCCGATAAGTAGTAACTTGAAACCAACACAGTGTGGGTGTGTTATGTGCACAATTGTAACATGGCTCAAATCTATTCCAGTCTTTCAACGTAATGACACTATACAAAGGGTGTTTTCCCTGCATCGGCTAAAGGTCTGTTATAAATAAAAGTCTATTTTTATATCAATGCATTATTTATTTATTTTATTTATACAATTTCTATAGCGCACTACCACCTAACAGGCATCTTGGCGCTGGTAACTCTGGGACCATATCAACACTGGAGGGGGTCAAAGTGCAGGCCTAGTTCTTAGGAAATAGCCAGGTTTTAAGGTTCTTTCTGAACGCAAGCAGCTCGTTGTTTTGCCGCAGTTCAAGAGTTAAAGTGTTCCACAGCCTGGCTGCAGCCACCCCAAATGTTCTGACCCCTGCCCTAACTTTGTTGAAGCGTGGTACTTTTATTGACATTCCTCTCGAAGAGCGGAGCTCTCTGCCCGGAACAGACCACTCAAACATTTGCTGAAAGGAAGTTGGGCCTTTTCCATGCAGGGCTTTAAATACTAGACACAGAGATTTAAATTTAATTCTCTGTGTCACGGGCAGCCAGTGCAACTCCGAGAGTGCTCCAGAGGCAGAGGTCCGCCTAGAACAGCCTAAAACCAATTTAGCCGCTGCAGATTGTACCCGCTGTAGCCTGTCTAGCAGGAATTTAGGGGACCCAAGGAGTAGAGCGTTACAATAGTCTACCCGACTAAGTATGGTACTGCGTGCAATCAGGGGGCGAGCTTGATGTGGTAAGAGGGGAAAAATCTTCCTCAAAGAGTGCATAATCCCCAGACAACAGCTCACCACTTTCCCTACATGCACCTCCAGAGAGAAGTTGCAGTCAAATGTGACCCCTAGGTTGCGAACTGTTTTTACCGGCTGGCCGGGGTTGGTGAACTCTGGGGGCCTCAGATTCGTGGGCGGCCCTTCCCTGTTCTTATGTGTATCGAAATGCATCATTTCAGTTTTAGCAATATTAAATTGTAAGGAATTCTCCTTCAGCCATTGTGTCATATCTCCTAAACATCTATGAAACCCTTCTGCTGAGATGGCCCGCTCTCCCTCCAGGGATATAATGAGTTGCGTATCATCAGCGTAATTGATGACTTTGATATTATAGCACTTGATGATCTTCAACAGGGGTCTCAAATAGACATTGAAAAGAATGGGGCTGATGGCCGAACCCTGAGGGACCCCATGTGGGACGGGAATGAAGGCAGATTGATAAGGAGGAAGGGATACTGCTTGCTGTCTCCCTGAGAGAAAGGAGTGAAACCATCTAAGGGCCACTCCCGTAACTCCCACCTCACTCAACCGCCTCAACAAGATGTTATGGTTGACCGTGTCGATGGCGGCAGACAGGTCCAGCAGAATCAACACTGCTGCCTGGCCCCTGTCTGCCCGCCTCCGAAGCTCATACATGACGGTCACCAGTGCTGTCTCTTTTCTGTGGGCTGGTCTAAAACCGAACTGCTCCTCCTCCAGATGTTTGGCCCGTTCCAAGTGTGCGGACAGTGTGCCACTCACTACCCGTTCAACTACCTTGGCTGGGAAGGGGAGAAGGGATATAGGTCTAAAAATTTTCAGACATTCAGGATCCAGGGAGGCCTTTTTAAGCAATGAGGTTACAAGTGCCTGCTTCCACTGACTGGGAACCGCCCTTCTGCAAGAGACTGGTTACAGATCTTACACAGCAGTGGAAAAAGTTCCACGCTGAATTCCTTCTAGTTTTTGCAAGGTAGTGGGTCCAGGGGGGAGCCTGACACAACACTCTGCGCTAACCTGCGAAAGTCCTCGATCTGGAGGGGAGGGAACTCCGAGAGAGCCTCCAAGGCAGCCTCCTTTGGGCTGTCATTCCCTGTCAGCCCACCCCTATCCTCAATAGGGGCCAGCTGTTCAATTGTTGCCTTCAGAGGTTCTGATGTCTTTCCCAACTCCTCAATAATGGAGGCAACTTTGTTGCGGAAAAAGTTGGCAAGATTATCACAGAGCATCTGAGATGGCGAAATGTCATTGGTACAGCACTCAGGGTTTGTCAGAGTATTAAGAATTTTAAAAATACAGCGGGAGCTATTAGAGGCTCTACGAATCGCAGAGGCGAAAAAATCAGCCTTCGTTCTTTTTATGACCTTCCTGTAGTTCAGAATTTTTGCTCTCCAGGCCTTTTTGTCCTCGATTAATATATGTATAAACATTTTATTCAGTACTGAACATCAATTTTTGTTAATTATACCATAATAATGATTTTATAAAAACTGTTTTCTCTCTGCCTACGAGGACATGCAGTAGTAAACCAGCTGTGCTGGCTTCTTTTCCCTCCAGTGGAAGTAATTAGCATACTGACAAGGTGTCAAACGGCCTTACTGGAAGAGGATGATAGATTGGCTCGTCTGGTAGAAGGCTGAGCACCTTGTTCACTGGGCACTATTATAAAGGAATGTGGAAGAGGTGACTGAATAGGAACAGGTGCTAACTATCACAAGTGGCCAGGCAGCCAAGACCCAGTTGTGAGAAAGTACTTTTAAGGGGATCTACTCCCTGTAGGGGGGACTTGCTTTCCAAACTAGCCAGGATTGCTTTTGAGGGGAGTTTCACTCATTTTATTAAGGCAGCTCTTGTTGGAAGAGTAGAAGATCTGGACTCTTGCTCTTGGGTCTCCCATCTTGAAAGACCTAAGCCCCATAAAACAAGACTACTGTACAGTTGACAAAAAGCACACAGAAACAGGGTGAAATGAGGTAGACAGGCTGTGACAATTGTATCAAGATTGAATCTGGAATTGGCACCAATCGCTAGCTAATGGGCTTATTAAAAATGGTTTATCAAAATCATTTAGTTACATCAAAGCTGAATTAGAGAGAACAGATGAGCAATAAAGAACATATTTTTGTCTCAGCCTGGCTGGAGAAGGACTGATGACTGAATTGCTGTTTTGACCTTGCATTCCGTCTCCAAATATGCTCTCCATTCTCAGTCCAATTGACCTCTCGTGCCATAGGGACGGAAAAAAACCTGGATAAGGGTACCTTGGAAGAAGTAATGGCAAGCCAGTGGACTCGGGGAGGGAACTAAGATTAGGCCCTGGCTGGGGTAAAATGTTGAATCGGCTTATCAAGTATCTTCGTGAAATTGGGACTGTTACTTTTAACAGTCAATGGGGCAGAGAGGTATATCTCTCACTTGGATCTGTGACTGAAGTCCTGAAGGACAGTGAAAGGGATATTGGAAGAATTTAAGGGTTCCCTCCTGAAGGTAAACTAACTCTGCCCTCTCTCTTGGCCATTGTGAGGCAGAATAGTTTGCTGATAGCATTTCTCATTTTTGTTTTTGGTGGTATAGTGGTCTTTGGAGGCCTCTTGTGAGCAATTTTGCATTTTCTGTCAAAGGTCTTATCTTTTAATCCTTTCATCCAATTGTAGCTTTTTTGGTTTTGTTGTAAGCCTTACATTTTGCTGTTTTTAACTCAATTGGTTTCATGTTTTGTTTCTTGACTTGAATATTGTGTTGGTACTCCTTACTTAACTTGTAGTTCTTTGGTAAAAGCATGTTGTTTTATGCCATTGCTGCCAGAAGTAAGCCATATTTTTTATTGAAACTGTGTACTACAAATTTTGCAGTAGTCAATACCTGCCCTCCTTCAATTATGAATCGAGAATCTCACAAGAATGTAAAAGGAGGTTGAAGTCAGTTAACTTGTATTGGTGTATATTGCTGATTGCTGATGGCTTATCCGAGAGGGTAGTGGAGTTGGTCATCAGTGTTTTCTCACACAAACAGGTGCTTCTCTTATCTCTGCATGCCTTTAGTCACTAATGTTTTGTACGAAACCAGAAAAGGGACACAGTATGCTGAAATACACACAATGACACACTTTGTACGAAGGCCAGTCTAATGTGGTTGAACAATGCTTCAAGCCTAGAACATATGATGGGATGTGATAAGTTAAATGCTTCTTCTCAAAGTAAATTTGGGGGCAAAGTTTGATCTTACCAGGGGCCTTCTTAAATCTCACTGGCTAAATAGTTCAAAATGAGGGACTAAAAGGTTTAATAGGATAAGAGAAGAAAAAAGAAGGACTCGGAGCAGGAATTGATTAAAAGAGGCCTTAAGGAAAAGCCTCTCTTTAGCCTGCTGCTGGCCTTTTTTTGTTAAAACCGAATGAGGTAAATGAGTCAGAATTAAATGTAGGATTCAGTTGAATCTATATGTACACATATAGCTATCCTGGTACCTTAGGACCTCCTGACAGCGCCCCTGTTTTTACTTAGTCCTGGACCCATATCGAATTAAATTGTTCTGGGGTCTGGTGCCTACTTTAAGTCACTTTGCACACACCACTATTCATTGTTTTTTGCCCACATGCACCCACCACATATGCCGTCCTCAGATCTGAAGAACTCCGCTAAAATGGCAACCAGGCCCATCAGACATTGCAGCGCAGGTCTAACAAAGAGCGCCCTATGATGAAGCATGACACCCTAACAGGTGTGTGAGGGCATTATGATCAGACATTCAGATCCTCCAACAACTTGATTCCCGGCCAGGTAGCAATCCCCTTCCCGTGTTTTGCCTGAGTACTCGGAGGAGCACAGGAGTAGGACCTCTTTAAATAACTTGCTCTTCCGTCCCCCTTTTTGATTTAGCGTTACTAATTTTAGACCCTGGGTCAAAAGAAAGTCAGTCATTCACTTATACTTATCATTGGCCACGACTATACTTGCTCCATAGGACCATAGTCCCATGATGGGAAATGTAGGCATTTTCTTATTAATATACTTCCTCTTCCTCATTGTCCAGTTCTGGGTTTTTGATTAGCTCTGTCTTCATTTTCTGCATCTTGAAACTCTGATGATTGTCTCCTTTCTGTCCTTCTACTCCTACTTAGCAGACTGTGAATTGTTGGTGTGTTTGTTCCTTTCTATGCTGTTCATTTAGAAAGACCAGTCCAATTTTCCATGCTCCACTGTTCTGAACCTTTTTATTACCATATACTTGAACTCTGAGGCCACATTTAGAGATGTCGCTCTGACTACATCTCTATAGAAAGCTAGTCTGCCCTGGAGACTGCAGCCATTTTGTTCAAAAGCATGATGTCAATCTTTATTAGATCTTTTTTCCTTGGGGATAAACGTTTTGAAATGTATGCCATGGAAGGTTCATCCAGTGTGCATACTCTCATATGTCTTAGAGGAGAGCAGATTTGAAAGATTAAGAATGTCAGAAACAATTGGAATTCCTGGTGGTACTGCTGATGTGCTTCCTGTGCAGCGCCACTGATAATGAAGTAGATAGTGCCACAGTAGCTCATTATTGCATTTATGAGCAGTGCGCCCTCAAGGTAATCACTAATGCACACCATAAAAGACACAGCACGAAGTGATTGTAGCATGTAAGAAGTGATAGTTGTGGTGTGAGGAGTTGAAAGAAAGAACAAGTGGGACAGGGAACTTACAGATGCTGTGTAAAGTCGGCTAAACACATACATACACACACACACATACCTCTTACACACTTGCATGAACTACTTGGGTTCCAAGCTTCTCTCTGCCCTATGGGCTGCCCTGTTGAAACATGTGCCTACCACATTAGTTTCTTTGCATTGGAGGATCATAGTGTATAACGTAGTTTCATCTAGATGATTCTTGTTCTGAATTCAGCTCTTCATCTAGGAGCTCTCACCAAGCAGCACTGGTTGAAAAAAGCTTTGTCGGTTAGGGTGAGTAGAAAATTAAACAATGATGGAGAGCATGCAGACTGGTGGAAGCAACCTATACATTAACTGTCAGAGCTCTGGAAGCTGGTCACAATCTGCAACTCACCCAAGCAGTTTCCAAACTGTCACACCCACCGAACAAAGGCATGGTGGCTTCTTGCACCCTGTTCTTTTGCAGTGTAACTGATGCCATTCAGCAGATAGAGTATTTTGAGTAGGAGTGTCTATAATTAATGCCATTGTGTCTATGTAAGTAATTAGAACGTACCAACATTTTATTAGCAACATTTACAAAGATAACATAGAACTGATGTAGCGCTAAGTGTGATTTTTGTGATATTACGGCCCAGATTAACAAAACTGTCACCCAACGACTCACAACACCCAAAGTTGCTGCAGTGAGTTGTGAGATAGAGATCCAGCAGAAAATCACCATAACTACAGAGATGTGGCACTATTCTGCTCCCTCCCTAGTACCATGCTCGCTCCACAGTGTGAAGGTGTCTATGTGAGTCAAGCATAGGTTTTATACTGGGATGATACCCTTCCAGTAGAAAATATGTTGCTTTGACAAACTTTAAAACTTTTCCTATATATAGCACAGAAAATATGCAAAGTTGGAAAAGTTAGGAGAATTATTAGCATTTCTCCTTTTTAATGCCTGCTCTAAAGTGGCAATAACATCCAGCCCTGTTATCCCAGCAATTCGCAACTACTACATGGTGCGTATGGTGAGAAATGTTGCCCAACAAACGGCGAGTCCAACCTGTTCTCAAGGATGTTACTTAGCTTGTGCTCAAAGCACAAACCCCTAAAGGAAGTACTCGGGATGACCACAACAATAGTCCAGACAGCATCTTGAAGAAACACTAATGGTTAAAAGGTGATTACAATTCTAAGAGTATGATCCAGCGCCGATACCAAAAATTGATCTGGAATCAATAATCAATAACATCATAATGCAATGGCCAATACACATTCACCCAGAATCCCTGATGCGCTGGGGTCAATTTATACATTCCAACAATTCTTTCTTTTTATAGATTCAAATGAGACGTCTTTTAATGACTCATCTTTAATATCAACTTTCCTTCTATGTGGGCGTTGGACCAATTAGTTGAATAGTTGATGGCAATGATGACTACTAACTTACCAACCATTTAGCCAATAAAGATGATCACAGACTCTTGTTAAAGTTAATAATACATTTTTCTCAAATATCAAGTGTTAATGCTCAGTTGCATTTGGTCACAGATTACAAACACTGAATCTCACGAAAGAAGCTATTATTTATATAATTTCAAACTCATCTAAATGAAACAATAACTTTATGCAACAAATGAGTAGATAGAGTAAGAGACAAAGGATTCAGCAAATATTTATGCCAAACATAATATATCTAACGGAGGGGATAGATGAAGATGCAACAGTTTCTTCTAAATAATACATATCAATAAATCATTGACGGAGTAGATAGATAGAGAGACAAAAGTTTCAGAGACAAAATACATTGATATTTTAGATTCTGAGAACGATTCTGGCTAAGTACAAGCCTTTTGGTCTGTAGGAAAACCACCCCCACGCCAAAGGGAATGGTGAGGGTTCCCCAGAACAGAATCAGGGAACAAAGGTTATAGTGACAGGAACAGGACAGGTCAGGAACAGCTAGGCCTCTCTGCAAACCGACGGACAGCAACGCGACTCCCCTTTTCTCTTCTGTCAGCCTACGTTCTAACCACACCCCTAAAGGTACCCCAGTTATACTCTGAAATTGACATGTCCATCTCACAAATGTTTCAAACTATCATCGAACTCGTACAGCGAATGGTGGGCTTGGGAGGTGGCATTGTCACACCACCAAGATTTCACCTTTAATTTAACAACTTTATTGTTATACTAGTTCACAGGGTCTGAATATTAGTCTGTCCTCAAGTTCCCCACATAAGAAACACATTTTTAACAATTCTCTTTCATAAATTAACATCATCTGCAGTGTGCATCTCCGGTCCCATGCCTAGGTACTGTAGTGTAGTTCCTATTTTCCCAATAGGCCCTGCGCATTGGAATAACATAAACAGTAGCATCGACGTAGAAGTGCGGATCTTCCAGGCCTCTACTGACTATGCTAAACTTAATTGGGTTTGTTACCAACTAGCTCAGAGGTCACTGGAAACTTTCTTGACTGAATAGGAAGTGATCAGCTTCCCTGGCACAGCCAAGAAGGGATTCAGTTTTCCAACAACCGTGCAACATGACAACTTTGCTCCTCAGATAAGAGTCAATCTCTAGAGTCGTATGAAACAATAGACAGTTATTTTACTCAGTCAGTGGTTGTGCAGATTACTTTCACAATATTTAGAGAATAGAGAGACGGGCGTTTTCAATAAAGGGTAACATTTATTGAACAGTCTTTCTTCTCATACAAGAGAAATGAATTGCCACAATTGCAAGACTTGTTATTATAAAAAGTACGTACAGTAAAATGAGTATTGTGAAATAATACTGTAAAAGCATTGATATGGTTTCTTAGCCATACAATGGTTTAAAATAAATAAAACATATATACATTCATATATACATTAGGCTAAAATACTCAACTGGTGCTTCTAACTACGCCTACCCCAGTGTACCTGACCTAAGCCTAATACTTGGGAGGGGAGTAAGTAAGTAGCTTTAGTTAAGTTGGTTTTGCCAAGGTTTGCTTCAAGAATTCTCTCTAAGGGCTTAGTCAACACCATACCTTTGGAATAGAATGATGGAGGTCTGGTATCTCCTTCAGGGGACTCGATATCCCAGTCATTCGCAAGAGTGGGCTGGAAACGCCGGAGCTGGATTTCTCAGCAGGAGAAAAGACAGCGTCTCTCTCAGCGCGTTGAGGAAGAGGAGGGGCAGCGTCCGTGGGTAGCTTGCATCTGCTGGGCTCTTGCAGGGGATGGCTGTTCAGCTCCTAAGTTCACCACACCATTGTTCGCTCATTAGCAGCGATAGCAGTAGCGATAGCAGCTATGGTATCATCAGCATAACAGCAGCAACTTCAGCATAACAGCAGCTTCAGCGTTTGCTTAAGGCAACATTGGTAATATTTATACCTGAAAGGTGCCTTGTTTGACGTAACTTTTTGGACATAAGACGTCAATAAAGATGTCACTAGGAAGTGATCGTCTATCAGTGCTCATTAGAGTTCTATTACTAATCAAAACATAGCAAGCGGGGCTTTCCCAGGTTGCTGAGTTTTTATCTTGTTGAAGAACTCGGAGTGTTAATCTAGGAATCTTAGATAGTAACTTCTGCTATGTCATTGCACTAATTAGCTGCAAAGGAAGTGGCAGAGGAAGCGATTCTGAAATGTGGCTCTGTTCGTGTGAGGCCAGAGACGAGTTTCTGAATATTGCATTTGATCGGTTATGCCAATATAGGGGTATAAGGGGATTATAGTCGTATAGGGGCATAAGGTCACAGTATCGATCAGGGTCTAAATTAGAACGCAACACCCACTCCACGAATTCATGTCCATCAAATTACTAAAACTAGAGCAATAAGATGCATGTGTAACATTGCCCACCCCAAAATACATATATGCATTTGAAATAGGCGTATTTGTAATACGTGAAAATGTAGGTACTGTACGTTTTTGAAGCATAGAAATCATTCAAATTATAGCATATGCAATCAATGAACGATTTTGCAAAAAGAATTACACATGAAATATCTCTGAATACAGAAAAAAAAGCGAGATAATTTCATCACATATAAATGCATTTCAGTAAAATGTGCTAGAGGCTGGTGTAAAGTTATTATGTCTCTAGATGTATCTAAAAATAGAAGTAAAAGCTTCTGTTCTCTATGAATAGTTCTACTTTAAGCAAATAATTTTTCGGGCCAGAAAAAAGGTGAATATTAAAAAGTGTTCAATTCAAAAGAATTTATGCTTTAACGGGGAAAATAGAGTTCCAACGCTTTTAGCAGTTTTTGTTGTTCAAAACTGAAGGCCGAATTCAGAGTTCATGGGAACGCTGTGTGTCGGAATGCTTCTCTAAAGTTATTGTTTCTGTTCGGGTGAGAACATCATATCAGACAGGCTCTCAAAGAATTGGTCTACAAAATCAGGTGACAGTTCGACCAAATTCGATAGTGCTGTAACTTGGCAGGTGTGAGAATGATTGCTGTCATCAAAGGCTGGATCAGCAATGTTCACAGAAGGCCGTACCTGGGTGATGTTGCTTTTGTCACTCGCTCCACTGTTACCACCTAGTTGTAGTACAGGAGTCTCAACGAATGCCGTCATCAGGATTGGTAGCCGCTGGGGACAACACAATGCGTGAGCCGTTATCGGACTGAGCAAAGTATCGATATCTATTGGTACTGCTGATGGAAGTGCAAGACAGGTGTCCAACATGCACTCATCTCCGCATAGCATACATCGTAGTACAGGTAAGATGCAGTTTTGCCATATAGGTCTGAATGAAAGGAACCAGGTCATGTTTAGATCTCTCAGCCTGGCCAATCCAAGGACTCTAGTTATTCTGTCCCGGTAGCGCACTGCTAGGATTGTTTCTTCCATTCCCATAGGAGTCATGTCTGAGCTGTGGCTTGCCATATCGGAGCAGGAGGGTCAACGATAAAATCCCTGCTACAAGTCCCAAAAATAAGGGTATGCCGCCAAAGACTGAATGGACAAAATTGGGAACGATTCCCAGAATTGCTTGAAATGATGTTAGCAGTCCCGTAAAAATCGTCTTAAATATGCCTGGGATGCCTGTGGCACTAGACATGTTAAGGAGTTGGCTCAACATTTCTACGAAATGCACGGGGCAATTTGTTGATAAAAGGTCATGAACCTCCGTAGCTGTCCTTGCAACTAGGAGATCATACGTCTCTTTTGATGACGTGATGGGCACTGTTGTCTGCAAAAGCACAGACTTCATTTTGCTTAAAGTATCAATTCGTATAGAAGAGAAATTCAGACGAGGCCAGATGGGAGTCTCTATGTCTCCAGGCCCGCTCGGAAACAATTCTTGCATACAGCATTTGACCATGGAAGTTACGCTTACGAGATACGCTTTTCCTGGCAAAAGGCCACAACATCTGTGATCCGTTCTTAGAATGTAACTCCCATTCGCGAGTTGCATAAAGAAAAGCTCTATCTGCGTTGCAGGTGTGACAAGCTGGTGGCATGAAAGGTTGTTAGAACTACCTTCACAGGCTCCGTATAAATTAATACCCTGGCACAAAAGTATACCGCTTAGTGAACGTTTACAGTTTTCACCACTAAGAATATACATTTTTGTCGCTGTCACTGTAGCATGAATGTGTGTATGGTAATTTCCATGTTGACTTAACATATCCTTTACCTAATCATTCATAGTGGCCAGTAGGTATGTATTCAAGGCACTCTTTAAACCGGAAAGTTGTTATCGGAATTGTGATAATCCCGTGTATTATCCATTCAATGACAGGACTTTCTGACATTGTCAATGGTAATCTCTCAAGTTTTTCGATGCTCAGGATTTTATAGTCTGCTCCTTTCTGTGCCAAGCTGATTTGTTTATCAGTAAGGTTAAAGATGGAAAATAATGACGTTGTGTTGATTAAACGCCAAGGCACATAGCCTGAACGAAGATTTTGCAGCGTCCAGCCTAATTGTACAATAGAACGTAATTGCGACTGGCCATGCTGTAACATTAGCAAGTCTCTGTCTATTATATCAAAGGCAGAGGATACAATATTGTCCAACAAATATATTCTGGAGGACAGAGTCATTAACCCATCGTCCACTACAGAAAGTGATTTTTCCAAATTAATACGATCAATTTCTCGTATTTTTTCTGCTGTTTCAATTTGTGTGACTTTCCAAGCCTCGTTGTATGCAGCATAGATGCTGGCCGCTATAAAACGCTTTTGACGCTGTTTGCGTGGTCCCATAATAAAATTGCGCAAATCAGCACCATCTTTAAGTAAAAACAAGTGTTGCTTAATTTCAGCCAGTGTGGATGATCCTAGCCATTCGAGGCAGAGTTTCCCTACACTGTATGTTGTTACTATCCCTGGATGTTGTCTCTGGGAGTATCTAGGGTCTTGTCTGGACATTTTTAACCCCTGTGTTTTATTCAGGAATCTATCTTGACAGTTGTTTGTGTCAGTAGGCCAGATTAACCACTTTTTCCAATCAGGATGTGTTCTGTTTACATGTAAAATTTTAGTTACGTCTATCTCAATATCTGTTATTGCATTTTCAGGTATTGGCTTTTGAATAGACGGTTTGTTGAGGTCTTTAATCTTAGCTAGGCCAAGACAGGATGTTTGGTGAATTGTGTCATTTAAAATCATCATTTGTTCTGGTATCATGCAGGTTCGAAACAGTGCTTCTAGGCTTTGTACCTGCTAATCTTTTGTACCCCAAATGGTTTTTGTTTCAATGTTATTTTTCCAATAATCAAAACCAAATGTCATCATTTTTTCATAAAATGCTTCTGAATATATCAATTTAGTGTTTGTCAGCATTGTTTTCAATCCTGCTTTATCTAACAGTTTGTAATAAAACGTTTCTGCATCACTGGTGTTAAACCCTGAGAAGTACTTGAATTTCTCAAAGAATGTTTTAGAACTGATTTTAGGTGGTGTAGCACAATGTTCCTATTGATTATACTTAAAAACATTTCTAGGCTGTGCAGATTTATGCAAATAATGATCGCCATAATGTGTAAAACAGAACATCTGTTCATAACTAGACGAACCTTGTAAATAATCATGTTCTGTGAATCTAGCTGACATTACTAAATCAGACATCATGTTATTAATACTTTCAAAGTCCCAATCATCAGAGAATGTACTAGGTTTTACAAAGTCACTTAAGGAAACCTTCAGTTGATGAGGATACTTCAGGATCTCGACCGGACCATAGATTTCATAGTCAGTTTTCTCCCATACTACCCCACCGGGTATTGGAATGGCTGTGACATTTACTGTTGACAGTTCTCTTTTCTTCACGTGGGATGATCTGTGTGGTTTGAGGACTAAGTTGATTGATGTTCTGACTTGCTGTGTCCATTGTATTGTAATAAACTTTCCTAAAATTAAAACTAAAATTAGGCATTGTAGGAGTATGAATACCCCTGAAATAATCCAATGCTCAATCAATGGTGCATCCAGATATACTTCTTTGATTTGTTGAAAGAGTTCTGTTGCTTTTTCTTTAAAAGTCTTTTTTGTTTCTGGCATCACTTCGGGGTTGCTTTGATCCTCGGAAAAGTTGTTGAAGTCGATGAAATAGCCAGAGGCAGTTCTGTCAATTGTTGGGATTGTTCTTTCAATCTGTCTTTCGGTAGCACTTTCTGATGCCACATCATTGTAGACTGGTGTTTCTTGACGAACTGTTTCAATCTGTGTCTCAAGAGGCACGAGTTCCATGGCATTATTGCATAGTCCCTCTCTGTGCACTGCAGGCTGATCGAATGTGATTAGTCTTTCAGTTTGAACCTCTTGGATTGTTGCAAGTTTGGGTATTCTGATGTTTCTTGGGAGTCCACAGGGCCTACTGTTGATTATAGGCCACATGCTTGTGGTTTTACCAGGTCGATTGATACAACTCTGTTCTCCTTTTTACCAGCAAGGGGCGGTAGTACTACTGATCTTGTTCCGGTGACTGCCAAGACAGGTACTGCTTTTCTGTAAGAAGGCCCAAATTCCTTCTTCACCGCTATTTTTTCTCTGACTAGATCCCCAATCTTTGGAATCCAGACAGGCCTTGTTGGGGCTGTTGCTTGTGGTGCCTCGTCAGTGGTAGCTGTCTGTTGCTTTAACTTTATGTTGCTTAAGGATTTTCTTGTTTCATTCAAGTCCTGTAAAACAGCCAAACGATCTTTGATGTCAAAGACTGTTTTCTTATCTTGTACCACTGATACTTGACTATCTAGGTCCTGAACTCTCATTCTAGTTCCGAACAATAGTTTGTATGGGCTGAAACCTTTTAGAGAATTTCTTGGCAAATTACTGACTGATTTGGACACTTATTAAATGTTTGACCCACCCAGCACCCGAACCTAATACCTTCGCTGTTATAGATCGCTTTATGTCCCGGTTTTTTCTTTCTACCACACTGTTCCCTTCGGGGTGTGACGGACAAGAATACCGCAACCCAACTCCCATGCTGGCCATGACCTCCTTATAAGCTCGAGAGCTGAAAGCAGGACCCTGGTCAGAATGGAACATGGCAATTGCGTATGTGCCGATAAAGACTCGCAGATCTTTTATAACCGTTCTGGCGTCAGCCGAGCGCTGGGGCCACATTTTTTAAGTGTGTTTAGCCTTAATTATTAATAGGACGCTGGATGGCATGTAGACAGCGTTACGCTGGTTCTGATTGGTAGCCGGTAGCATAGTTCACTACTGCGATCCCTGTTGCAGTCTTCACAGTTTTTTGCAAACTCATGAATACCTTCAATCATTTCCGGCCACCAGTACTCTGATTCTAATTCTCTCAGAGAGTCCCTAATTGTTTGGTGTCTCAGACCCAACCCCATATGTGCTTCCTGTGTGAGGAAGCCCCTCCGGTCCCTGTTTGGAATTACCCTATCGCCCACTCCAGGGATTCGAGCAAAAGGAACGGAGTTTGCATCGATTACGTATGCATAATTGAGTGGATAGTTCACGGGTAGTGCTGCACAGTCGCCTTTTACGGACGTTTTTACTGCCAGCATGGTTTCCCCGTCTATGTATTTTTCTGTACGCTTTTTTGTGGCTACGGAAGCCGGTTTAGTTGCTTCCACTGTGGCTGTGTTAGCCAATGAATTCCCTGCAACGTGAACACCATCACGTTGAAGACTCTGTGCGTGTATCACGTGAGTCTTTTGTAGTTCTTTCTGTAAAAGAGCTACCTGGTTCCAGAGCAATTTATGCTTTATTGTGGCACCTGTGTCATCTTTGTAATCGTTTTCAATCCAGCTCTGCAACTTATTATTGTAAGAGTTGACGCATAAATGAGAATCACACACGATAAGTGTCGGGAATTCACGTTCTGCATTTTCGAGCGCCATCTTTAAAGATCTGATTTCAGCTCTCTGAGCCGAACAGTTTCTTACTGATTCAGTTTTTGTTATTTTCGGTCTGAATTTACCGCACAGCCAACGACCTTTAACAATCGCACAGGCTGCATCGTAGGATTTGCTCTCTACGTTGAAATGCTGTACAAATCTATCTGTATAGATTATACAAGCGTACTGTGGGAGAGGCAGAAGTTCGATTGGCAGAGGATATTCTTCTTCATATTCTAAATCATTCAGTTCTTCGAATTGCGGGGCGAAATAGTATTTCACGTCTTCCACTCCAAGAGAATCTATACACTGTATCCATTTTGGATCCAGTGACACTGTAGGCAGGTTTACTGGGCTGAATAGCGCCTCGAAGGCGGATTCCGCTGTGAGGATATTAATCCGTTTGCCGTGTGCTAGTTCTCGTTCATTGGCTAATGCAATTTGCACTGCTTTCACAGTATTTTCTGTGTGACTGAATGTTTTTTCTGCTTGTGTGTACAAGTGAGATTTAATTGAAATTGGTACCTTTTCTCCCTCATTAGAGGTTAGGTACATGAATCCGCATCTTCCTGGGATGACTGATTACAAGATCGCGTGTGTTGCCACGTGTATCTAATTTTGTTTTTGCTAACATGTCTGTTTGCAGTGATCTCAAAATTTCAGTATGTTTTTGAGTCCAATTGATTTGTTTAAAATCAGGTTTAATTAGTTCGTAGAGAGGTTTAACCCTCTCTGCGTAATTTAGAATGTAAGTTCTACCGAAATTCAGAAAGCCTAGAATCGATTGTAAATTCTTCAGCGTTTTTGGAGCTTGGAGTACAGCGCACTTCTCTAAGAAGTTGTCCGCTAGGCTTTTTCCTTCACTTGATAATTCGTATCCTAAAAATAATACTGTCAGATGGGCAATTCGAGACTTTTTAAAGTTGAATTTGTAACCTCTGCTGCGAACCCAAGTATAATGGTGTTCACTCTTTTCAAGTGAGTATCCAAGTCGTCATCTGTGAGATAGATATCATCTACGTAAGATAATGCATCATCATCATATATTTGTAGTAACTCTGTTACTCTAGCTGAGAATAGTCCTGGGCTGTTCTTGAACCCCTGTGGGAGCCTACAGAAATTTTTCTGAGACCCCATTACGGAGAAAGCGGTCAAATACCTGCTTTCTGGTGCAATGTTTTGACAAAAGAAACCATTAGATATGTCTAATGTCGTTTTATACTTTTTCCTAACTATGTTGTTCATTAGTGCAGCACTATGCGAATTTTGTACTGCAAATGTTTTGCAACATGCATTAAGGTGTCTGTAGTCCAAAACTAGACGATATGAATTGTCTGGCTTGGAGACAGGAAACAAAGGATTGTTCATTTGAGAGGTGCATGTTTCAATCACCCCCAGGTATTCAAGTTGATCTAAGATCTCCCTGACTTGTTTTTCAGCTTCTTGCTTAATGGGATACTGCCTTTGGGCAGTTGGTTCACTTTTTAACTGGATTTTGTGAGGAGGAGAGTCCTCATCCCATCCTACATGATTTTTATACAATGCCAGTGCCTGGGCTACTGCCCATTTCCTTGCATAAGTATATTTTTTGTGAATCGGAATGTGATTCGAGAAGGCAGGCATAATCATTTCTTCGCCACGAGGGCACTCCCTGACAAACTCTGGGGGCCAATCTTTTTCAGCTAACAGAATATCATAGCCTTTTGAGAGTTTATCCCAAAATAGACCCCTTATTTTCCTAGTCTTATCACCCTCTATACACAATGTTATTTCGTATATCTTATGGGGCTCGCTAAGTCTGGTGTCGGCAGTTTCAACCTGAATGTATTCATTCATGTCCACTGTCTCCAGATGACTCATCAAGATCTTGCAGGCTATACTGATTTCTGCTGCACTGTCTAGCATTGTCTGTGCCCACTCCCCGTTTTTCAACTGTGTCCTCAGTATTCTCGGCATGGTTGATTACTCTAATACTGGCTACCTTCTTTTTTGGAAATTGAGATTTTTTACTCTGAGCAGGTTCCTTGTCTTTGGACTTGGTGTGCTCTCCTGGGTCTGACCGTCCTCTTCTTTCCGATTTCTGCGAAAAAGATCGAGAGTGACGTGTATCAATACTTTGATATCTATCAGGTTTTTTCAAATTATCCCTATTTCTAAGGTTATATCTTTTCTCAGAGGGCTCCCTCTGGGGAGACTGGTGTTCTCGAGTCGGAGTTCTTTCCCTCCGTCGAGGAGACCTTCCTCTGGACTGGAAAACCTTTTCTTTGGGAGTGGATTGTTTATTTCCATCCCAGCTCTTTTTAGGAGTGTTTGAATTATTTTTAATAAATAATTTTTCAGGATTTTCGAGCAGTTGGGGCTTTACTGGTGTTCCACCCAAGCTGTCTCTACCTAATTCTTCATAGCATTTCTCTATGATTCTGGCAAGCTCAATTGGTTGATCTGTTATATCTGTTTCCCTCAACTTCTGACGGATCGCCACAGATGCTGCTTCTCCTTTTATATTGGCTAATAATATAGCCTAGACCTGCTTGAAGTCTTTCAGTAATTTCATACCAAGAGTTAAAGCAGGTTCTGGACCGTATTCATTTTGAATCTGTTTTAGCACTTCTGGTATTACCGCCATAGACGGAACACCATGTGTTTTTGTGTAGATGGAAGCAAAGACTTGACACCAAGTGTCACAGTCCTCTATGTGTGGTGCGACCCCCATAGGAAGGCAGATGGTCAAGATCCTGTGTTTCTCAATAGGGGTAGTATTCGGAAATACTGCCTCTATTTGAGTGATTTTCTGCGCTAACCAGAAAGGAATTTGTTCCCGTTTTACTGGTGTTTTACCAAGACATGACTGTATGTTCTGTAGTGTAATTTTATTAGTGTTCCCCTGATGAGGGGGCAGCTGTGGTACATTAGCAGCTGGTTGGACTGTTGCAGTCCGCATTACATATTGGACTAATTGCCTATGTATTTTTATAAGTGTTTTTAGCTGAACTAACAGCTCTTCTTTTGACATTTTCTCAATGTCCGGATGTGGTGTGTAGCTGGCTAGAACCGGCCACGTTGCTCCTGGTCTACCTAGTTGACCGAGCCTGGTAATATGATCATTATGTTTTAGTGCGCCTTTAAACCAAAGTAAATGTTCTTGGTATTTTAATGGGATTTCAGTCTCCTCGAAAGGACCGTACTCCTCCGGTGGATCCTCTATTTTATAATAGTGGAACTCATGTGTTGCAGCGTTTGCCGCTGGACATTTTATCCATGAATAGAATACCTCTGTCTGCCGATATTCGTGTGCCTCTATCACGAAGACGACTGTGCCACCTTGTGTGGGCAGTCCATTTTCTATAAGTTTTGACGTTATAGATTTTCTTAAATGTGCCGGGATGATTATTGCACCCGGTTCAATAGTCCCGTCGGGACCCTGCTGAGTCGCATTTACTGCACCCCCAGTGTTCCGTTTTCTCCGGGCATTGTATAAATGCAAGGTTTGCAGAGTAGGTCTCAAAGGAGACAAAGATTAGGTGCACAATATTTTGGAACACCGTATCCTTCAACGTTGAATAAACCAGAGCTTTACATAGGAATCTCTTCCTACTAAGGTCGGGCGGATTTTAACCTTTCACCCACTCCAGACGTCTATTGGAGTATTTACGGGAGAAAGGGGTCTGTGTGAAAAATGCACGACTGAGTTACTCTAACGTCATGCGTTAGTTTATCGCCTTACCAAACGTTTGGGCGCCATGTAGTGTAGTTCCTATTTTCCCAATAGGCCCTGCGCATTGGAATAACATAAACAGTAGTATCGACGTAGAAGTGCGGATCTTCCAGGCCTCTACTGACTATGCTAAACTTTATTGGGTTTGTTACCAACTAGCTCAGAGGTCAATGGAAACTTTCTTGACTGAATAGGAAGTGATCAGCTTCCCTGGCACAGCCAAGAAGGGATTCAGTTTTCCAACAACCGTGCAACATGACAACTTTGCTCCTCAGATAAGAGTCAATCTCTAGAGTCGTGTGAAACAATAGACAGTTATATTACTCAGTCAGTGGTTGTGCAGATTACTTTCACAATATGTAGAGAATAGAGAGACAAGCGTTTTCAATAAAGGGTAACATTTATTGAACAGTCTTTCTTCTCATACAAGAGAAATGAATTGCCACAATTGCAAGACTTGTTATTATAAAAAGTACGTACAGTAAGATGAGTATTTCGAAATAATACTGTAAAAGCATTGATATGGTTTCTTAGCCATACAATGGTTTAAAATGAATAAAACATATATACATTCATATATACATTAGGCTAAAATACTCAACTGGTGCTTCTAACTACGCCTACCCCAGTGTACCTGACCTAAGCCTAATACTTGGGAGGGGAGTGAGTAAGTAGCTTTAGTTAAGTTGGTTTTGCCAAGGTTTGCTTCAGGAATTCTCTCTAAGGGTTTAGTCAACACCATACCTCTGGAATAGAATGATGGAGGTCTGGTATCTCCTTCAGGGGACTCGATATCCCAGTCACTCGCAAGAGTGGGCTGGAAACGCCGGAGCTGGATTTCTCAGCAGGAGAAAAGACAGCGTCTCTCTCAGCGCGTCGAGGAAGAGGAGGGGCAGCGTCCGTGGGCAGCTTGCATCTGCTGGGCTCTTGCAGGGGACGGCTGTTCAGCTCCTAAGTTCACCACACCATCGTTCGCTCGTTAGCAGCGAAAGCAGTAGCGATAGCAGCTATGGTATCATCAGCATAACAGCAGCAACTTCAGCATAACAGCAGCTTCAGCGTTTGCTTAAGGCAACGTTGGTAATATTTATACCTGAAAGGTGCCTTGTTTGACGTAAGTTTTTGGACATAAGACGTCAATAAAGATGTCACTAGGAAGTGATCGTCTATCAGTGCTCATTAGAGTTCTATTACTAATCAAAACATAGCAAGCGGGGCTTTCCCAGGTTGCTGAGTTTTTATCTTGTTGAAGAACTCGGATTGTTAATCTAGGAATCTTAAATAGTAACTTCTGCTATGTCATTGCACTAATTAGCTGCAAAGGAAGTGGCAGAGGAAGCGATTCTGAAATGTGGCTCTGTTCGTGTGAGGCCAGAGACGAGTTTCTGAATATTGCATTTGATCGGTTATGCCAATATAGGGGTATAAGGGGATTATAGCCGTATAGGGGCATAAGGTCACAGTATCGATCAGGGTCCTAGATTAGAACGCAACAGTACAGGAATTGGCACTCGTTTGACACTCAGACCTTCACCCTTTTCATGTCGTTTGCGGTGCAGATAGTGTTTTTTCTTGCCTCATGATAGAGGCCTCACTCCTTGCAGCTTTCCCTCCCACATTAGGCAATTTTATAAAAATGGCTGCTTCATCCAGTACACTAAAGTAAATAAAAATGAACATTTATTAATTAAACGATAATGTAACCTTCATTGTTTCCCAACCACCTAGTACTGTTCCCCATTAATGTTACATAGCCTAAGCTTAGTGAATAAAGCAGCATTAATAATTACTTTTAAAGCAGGATGCAACATGCAAAATACTGATGCACATGCGGCCTATTCATGCAACTTCTTCGTTTCCTTTCAAAGCACGAAGGTTATTACAATATTATTATTTACGTTTAGATTAGACATGCACAAAACATTCCCTTGTGTTCATGTTGGGTGTAAATTAATTTTACGACAATTAGTTACTGTTAGTATTTGTTATGGGGGTATAGATTTGAGCAAGTTTCATTTTTGTGAAACCCTGCTCCATCAAGTACAAGACGACCTGTGTTCCTTGTGAGAAACGTTTTATGCAACAGAAGAACAATGCAGGTTCTCAAACAGATCAATAAATGCCAACATCAAATAGTTTCAGGAATAAAAGGATAAAATAGGAACTGAGTCATGAATGGATGGATTTTGTGAGTCACAGATAAAAAAGATACCTGTAAATGTGTTATTCCCTCAAGAGGCTACGATGAACTGGTAGCAAAGTGAGAGGACATAGATCTAATAGTTATTTCAATAGTGCAATTACTTTAAATGTCATCTGACAAACTGGTTGTAATACAAGACTGTGGCGCCATACTGTGTAAAAGCACTTTAGCTCAGGTCTAATAGCACCCTTAGGGAAATTACTTTAATCACTGGCCATCTTTGTCTTTGAAGCACCGGCTTAACTAATCGTACCTTTGAAAAGGCTAAAAAGAGTTCAGTCTATGATGGAGTCACTTAGGCAAAGAGATAAAATGCTGTTCAAACCAGTGGTCGAAGTGGGCGTGATAGGCAGGGCATGGCGTGCCCTTCTTTAACCCCTTCCATGCTGATGATGGCCCCCTGCCGTCATGCACTGCGGTGCTCGTGTGCTGATAACGGCTGGGGGCCGTCATAAACCCGCCCACTCGCGATTCTGCCGCACAGGCACAGAATCGCGGCCGCATGGAAGGGGTTAATTTATCAGATTCTGTTCCCCAACTTTTTTATTTTAAACACACCTTCCAGGACGACATAAATAGATGAGGCCTATAGCTAATGCTTTACCGTTCTGGGAGGGCCGGGGTCGGGCAGAGAAGAAAAATTACAGTCTCTTTCTTCTTGGTCAGAGAAGACAAGGACAGTTTCCTCTTCTCCAGCCTTGACGCTGGCAGCTGCCCCCCTCTTTCTTTCTCTTATTCCATCTCTTTCTGCCTAGCCCCTCCTCACTTACTGAAAACCATGCCTTCAAGAAACGAACATTACTTTCTCTTTCCTTTCCTTTCGTTTATTTGTTTCTCCGTGAAATGGATTCAAAAAAGAAAAACACTTTTGCTGGAAATGTTGTCTTTTCAGACATTTTTCTATTCCAAAGTGCAGACTAGGGACAGAGAGAGCTAAATTGTTAAAAACGCAAAAAATAACTAAATAACGCAAGATAGAGTGATTGCAAAGTAACCAGATTAATTTTATTTACACCCAAACACATAGCGCCGCTTTACAGAGTTTGCTAGTGAAGCCCTACTTTTGTTTTCTCCTCTTTCATTGAACAACTTTGTTTTTCCCTGGGCAGGGAAGTGCACCATTCCTGGAGGTACTGTGCAATAAATGCTTGATGGGTGGACTGGAAAACAAAATGTGTACTACAGCTCTGTGTTCAGGGATGTGGTGTTTTTAAACCATGCTGCTGACGTTTTGTATGGATATAAGCAATGGACATTTAAATGGGTGCCTTCCGGGCCCTGTAGTCATGTCCTTAACTTTTTCAGGCAAAACACTAATTGATTTCTGAAAATATGAGTGTAAAAATGTTAAGATAACCATGTTGTGCCTTCTTACATTTCACAGCCTTTACTTAATCTTACATTCCCTTGAGTGTTTGCTTTTTCCAGGATGTTAATTTTTTTTAGGCAGCATATTGCTCTTGTCTAGTGCGAAATTTGAATTTAGTCACATCGATGTGTTTATAGCGGGGCACAATTGGGTTGTAGTTGAAGGCAGTGCGAGCTTCTCTCTGTGGGGGCAGTATGATATTCAGTGGAGGAGAGGATGTCACTATGGTTAGAGCTGCCGAATTTGGAACTGGGGAACCAGGTTCAGCCTTCATGACCAATCTACAAGACCACTTTCCTGAGGGAGCACCTTCCTATCTAGATCTTAGATGGTGCCACAAGAGCTTAGAAGCCCTGGTTTCTTAGCGCCAGCAGGTGGACCCTAAATGTGGCAAATATAAGATAATCTTGAAGGAGTGTCCACCACAATCCATGTTGAAGTTCACCTTCAGTCTTGCGGCCAGGCCTATGTAGCAGCACACCCTAGAGCAATAGTACTCTGTCACTGAGGTCACAGGACCCTTGAGCAGGGCAGCAATAGGGAGGTGCTGATGGTGCAATCGCACCGGGCACTGACTTTGGGTGGGGGCATCATGTTTGTAAGTATATTATGTTTCCAAAAGACCTTCCTGCCTCCTTCCTGGCCTCCAGCAATTTTCAGCAACAATAAAAATGTAATGATAACTCCGGTGATTAATGTTCTACCTAGAGAGAAATGGAGTTTTGTCAAGTGGAAGTTTTGATTTGTGGGAAGGTAAGGCAGAGGATTAATGTGCCTGTTGTAAATAACATTTACCATGCAGATCACAAAGTGCACATAATCTAAATAGGTCAGTGGGTTACTGCTTTTTTTCAGTGAGATCCTTATGATACTTGCAGTTTATAAGTCAAAATCCTGACATAGAGAAGTGAGCTATTATCTGTCATCTAAGAGCTGCATGTACACTGCAAGGTATAAATTAGAGAGTTATGTTTTTTCCCCCAGCCTTTGATTATCCTAATGTTGCAAAAAGGGTTAATTTGGATAGAAATCAATTTGGGTTATTAAAGAGAACTCCTAACCATGGTATTAAGTTCTAAATTCATAGTTTGTGTTTCTCCAGACCAATTACTATTACACTATACTGCCTACTAGTATGGTTGTCATGTCACTTCTACATCTTGTGGTCTTATATCTTATGTAACATTTCCTATACAGTGATTTACACAAGTATAATTGATTGTCTCTGTGTAATGTGTGTGATGTAGCATGCCCTCACACCCTACACTGGTATCAGTGGTGCTGTAAATCAAATTAAATGTATTTCGCGAGAATGTGGTTATGGAGACTTGAGGGGCACTGTTAAACGGTGATAGTGAAGGAATCCGTGGTGGAGGTGCTCACTGGGGGGGCCATAGCACTACAGCCAGCCCTGCCCTTGAGGACAGTCCGCCTCACCAATTGGTACCTCCATTAGCCTTGTTTCAGCAGTAATAGCTGCAACTCACCAGTGGTCGGAAATGCAGGATTTGCACGCACACCAAACTAAAGTTCACAAACTTCACAGACTCTCTGCTTTATGCAAAATCACTTTAAACGTGTTCTGCCTGTGTTGGGGCTGCTGGAAATTTGCAGCAATGGAGGACACAATTATGCCACAATATTGACTAAATTATGCAGCAAAAAAGGCTGCAGCATACTGCAGTATATTTTCTGATACTTTATTATTTTGACATTTTTACACATGCTGACAGTCTGTGAAAATATTTTACTGCTTTAGTACCAGTGTAACATACAAATGCAGCAGTGAGAAAGGTGATCAGTCAATCTTTGCAAAGGGCTGTCCACTTCATAGAAATACAAGTCACGTATTTTAGTGAATTTTGATCTGTTTGAGCTGCAAATAGTTTAATACTTAAAATCATCAAATTATACAGCAGATGATGGCTTATGTGGGCAAAGATTAAAGAGCCATAATTGTATAGGAAACATTTACAAACTAGGATATTTTGCCATTCATGTTTGAACTGCTCCTGTGGAGAAAGGGAGGTGATGTGCTGATGACAGAAACTCCATGGCTGGGAGACAAATGACTTGTACTTCCACTTTTAAGAGTATTTGGGACATTCTGTGATTGAAAACGAATCCCAGTTTGTGAATGTATTTTAATGTCAATAACTCATATTATGCCTTAAAAAACTGTGTATCCCTTGGTTGAATTAAATAATGTAATAAGTTGTAACTGGGTAGTGAAATGCCAAACAAATTCTGAAAATGAGAATAATTTTCTCTTTCTGGCCACACCTCTGACTCCTCCCACTGACCCAATCCTCGGGTTATTCCCACCCTCTGATTTTCTGCCCACAGTTCCCCTACTTTTTCCCCCACTTCGACCACTGGTTCAAACATAAAGATTTACCTTTAGAGGCTCCATCGGGACATATGGCCGTGCCAACCTTAGCTTGTGCTCAAGAACATAAATGTATCGAATGAGCTTCTTTAATATACAATATTGTTCTCAAGATGCAGAATGTATTGGCATGTTTTCGAACATTTCTGCCTTAAACATTCAGTGTTGTATTGACCTGTTGAGCATTCTGTCACTCTGGCACTGCCGGATGAGCAGGTCGGAGAGAGCTAGTTTGCGGGCTGGTAGTTTAAAAAAAGAAAAAGAATGTATAACAGTAAACAAGAAATAGATGTGCCATAGCCTGCACTATCCTGGTAGATCCCCAATGTCAGAAATAAATGAGAACAATAGAAAGGAAGTCACATCATAGGGGACAGAGATTCTGAATAGTTTAACCATTCCGCCCAAACCTTCTGATGCTTTTACAGGCACCCCTAGGATTTTTAAACAAATTTAAATCTGGAGCAGCAAAGCCATTCCTTGAACCCACTGGAGGAAGGGCGGTGCCAGTCTCGAGTGCCAGTGGTAGGCCATGTCCCTCTTTGCGATACTAAGATCCAGTCTAACTAGCCGTCTGATGTGGTGACTCCCTCCCCATTCATCCAGCAGACCCAAGAGGACTAGTTTTGGGTCAAGAGGGACTTCTCTATGCACGATCTTTGAGAAGGTGGCGCAAATGAATGCCCAGTATGTTTCTATCTGAGCAGACCCAGACCATGTGAAAGAAGGTGCAAATTGGATGCCGGCATCAACAGCATCGTGGAGGTAGAACACCTACCATCTTGTGTAGCCATAAGGGACATGGAGATATTGAATAAGGCAGTTTCATCACGATAGCTGGAACCCTAGGGGTCATTTTAACCTCAATCCAATTGTCCAGGTCTTCCTCCCATGATTTCCGTAAAGGATTCATGGGGTATGGGGTATTATTTAGTAACAAACGGTACAGGCACCACACGCCATTTTTGAGTAGACATGTCTCCATCAGGTGCATCTCTAAGGTGTTGTATTGTGGGAGGGGTTCTGAGAGCTTGAGTGAGGCCTCAAGGGTACGCCATAGTTGTAAGAAACAATTGCGTTTTGTGCAAAGTGTAGGTGTCAGTCAGGTGTAGAAAAGATCACATAGATGAGCCCATCTAGGCATCCCCTACTGTTGAGATGCCTATGGAATCCCATGCCCGGAAGCAATCCATCAAGGTTGTGTGGCTAATCCAGGACTCTGACCAGAGAGTTGTCCTTGCTGTTAGCACTCCGTGCCAGTCGAACCATGTCAGTGAGTGGTGCCAGGGAAGCAGCATCGAGCGTGTGGCAGATGCATGGGAGTGCCATGTCCATAGTAAAAATTGAGCATACCCTAATGCTCCAGTGCACCAAGTTCTGCAGCTGTGGAGCGCTAATCACGGACTGCGAAGAACCAGTCCATGATAGAAAGAAGGAAGCTTGCCCAATAATAAAATTGAAGGGATGACAACCCCAACCCTCCATTGTATGGGTGTAGCACGCATTTATGAAATTAAATCCATGGCAAACCTCTGGCCCAAATGAAGCGAATGATATCTGAGTGTAGTGTATGGATTAAGAAGGGTAGGATCAGGTAGGGGCATTTTTGCAGGATGTAGAGAAACTTTGGTAGCCCAACCATCTTGAACAGTCCACCCCTGCCTTCTAGATTAAGTGGGAGCATGGCCCAGTGTGCCATATCCCTTTTAGCCCCGACCACCAAAGGTTTCACATTTAGGTCTTATGCCTGTTATTATGAGAGGGAAGCGTGTATCCCCAGGTAGCCATAATGGCTGTTGGAACACTGAAATGGGACCATGGCGCTAATGTCACAGTGGGAGCCCCGAAAGGAGATGTAAGTGGATTTGAGCTAGTTAAAACTGAGGCCCGAGGCATCAGCATATACTTGCAGCATGTGTAAGAGGTTGGGTAGTAATAAATCATCAGCATAGAGTGACATTTGGTTCTCATGGCCAACCACCCTGTTGAAGCTCAGAGTTGCGCATCTCGATTGATCCATTCCTCCAGGGTATCAGTTGCTATTGCAAATAAAAGGGGTTGCAGAGGGCAGTCTTATCTTTTGTCTTGTGACATTGGGGTAGTCTGGGAAGTAACCCCATTCACTCAAACCTTTGCCCAGGGCTCAGAATAATATACATGGTCACAGGGACAAAAAGGGGGACAAAGTTCACCTGTTTCAGCAAACAAAATAGGAATTGCCAGTGAATCGAATGAAAGACCTTCTCGAAGTCAATTGAGATGAGGGCCCGACGGCCCCCACCATCCCCGGAAAGGGTAATTGCATTGTGCAATCGTTGGAGGCAATGGCGGGTGCTGCGACCTGACATGAAGCCATTCTGCTCCGGGTGAATAAGGAAGGTGTTAACTTCCAGCAGCAGGTTTGTTAACACCTTAGCTAGAATTTTAGATTCCATGTTCAGGATGGAAATAGGCCTATATGAACAGCAATCTCCAGGAGGCTTTAGTGGTTTAAGAATAACTGAGCTAGTGGCTCCTTCGAGATCGTGGGGGAGGCCCCCACCTCAGCGGTTCATCATACATAGAGAGCAAGGGAGTGGTCAGGAGGGAGGCATACTTCTTGTGGACCTACATGGGGAAACCACTAGGCTCTGGAGTATGTCGGGTAGGGAACTTCCTAATGGCTGCCGTGATTTCAGCCGCCGTGCTAGGGCCTTCCAGTTCCTGCCCAGCAATATCAATTTCAAGGAGGCAGGGAAAGAGTAAATCTTCCACCTCAGGTACCGGGCGGCCAGCTTAGAGACGGCTGAAGTAACAGGCAAATTCCTGCACAATCGAGGACGAGTCTAATACCTCTCGACCCGTCTCAATCATCAAGGCAAAGTGTCTGCTTGCCAAAAAATGCAGGAGCATCCCGGCCTTATCACCCATTTCGTAAATTTACTTGTGAGGCAAGATGTGCAGAGGTTGCAGTGTCAAGCTGTCCTGGCAGAGAGCCAGCCTCTATAGATTTGCAGCATGTTGCAGTGGGGCAGTCGGATTTGCGGTGTAACTCTCTTCCATGAAGACTAGGTCGTGATCGAGGGACCTCCCTATATCTGAAGGACCAGGCGACCGTCTATATGATATGACCTGGCAGTGAAGAGTTGCCTTCAGGGCTTCCAACAGTTTGGTAGAGGATTCAACTGAGGGAGTATTGGTGGCAAAGTAATCAGAGATACATGTCCGAAGGAGATCTGTAAAGTAAGGGTCTGCCAACTACCAAGCATTGAGGCACCAATGACATATTTGCTACTGCCTGGAGGACTTAGGGGCCAGCGTGATGAGGGTGTGATCTGTCAGTGCAATTGGGAGAATGCGGGCATCAACCAGCCATGTTGCGTCTATGAAGGATATAGAAAAAAAGTCAAGTGAAGTGAAGGATTTGTGAGAGTGGGAGTAGAAAGTGTATTCCCTAGTCTGGGCGTGGAGTAGGCGCCATGTGTCAGAGAGGGTCAGGGAAGAGGCCCAGGCTGCAAGCCATATGTTCCGTGAACCATGGGATTACTGGTATCCAATTGAGGGTCCATCACAGAATTGAGGTCTCCCCCCAAGGAGAGTGGGGGAGGGGTGGGATACAAGGAGTAGGGGTGCAAGCGCCTGCAGTATTGAGGATATCAGCGTGAGGGATGGCATAAACGGAGGCAATCATCAAGTAGACTTCCTCCTTATCTCCCTCCACAAGGACGAAACGTCCAAGGGCATCACAGTGGGATCTCGTAACTAGCAGGGGAAGCTGTTTGTTAAAAGAAAGTCCGTACCCTGGCAGGTGGATGTATAACCAGCATTATAAACTCAATTGTAACCCCCTGCTGCAGGAAGGGGCAATGGTTGCCAAGTAGGTGAGTTTCTTGCTGGAGCACCACAGATTGGGAGTGAATCACAGCCCCATGTTTAATTTTGTTATTGAGACTGTTGTCGTTCCAGGAGAAGGTGGTTAGTAGATTAGCAGAGTCTGTCATGAGAAATGAAGTACATAGGGCCCGGTGAGGGGGAATGGGCAGACAGTGCAGTAAAGAGCTAGAAAAAGAACAGAAAGCAAAGCCATTCTAACAGTTAAACACACCAAAGAAACGCACCCACCCTACACTTCCACCCCAGAAGCACCTATTGCTCCAAAACACAACAGCTAATAAGTAGGTGGTGAACACCTAGAGGAAATCACCTGAATCGCAACTCGTACCAGCCAAAGCAATACTGAGTAAAGGATATAGCAGTACTGGCGGTAATACTGAAGAGAGTAGGCTGGTACAGTCTTCAGGGAAGATTAGGCAACATCCAGCAGTCTTTGGTCATTCAGGGAGCCAGTAGCACAGAAGGGTGACCCAGACCGAGGGGAGGGACCTTGGCATGGTCCTGCACTCAATGTTTGAAGGGGGCCGTCTCTTGGAGCTCCTGTGCCCACGTCACATTGATCTCCTCCACTTCTTGAGGGAAAGGAATGGGTCCCCACCTTCCCACATCAGTAGAACCCCAAGGAGGCAGGGTATAGCACTTGAGGGGAAGCTGTTTCATGACCCATGTGAGAGCCTCCTCGAGGGTCTTAGAGAAACAAGACTTGGAGTCGTGAAGTACCTTAGGCGCACCGGAAAAAGGAGAATGTACTGAATGCCCCTGGACTGTAGTTGTTAATTTACTCCTTCATAGCTCCTTTACCACTGTCACACCACAATCGTACAGTCTGGAAATATCATGATACAGGCGCCCTGACAATGGAGGCCGTGAAGGATGGTGTCCTAGTTAAAATACTTCAGAAATGTTGCTATCATGGGACACAATGGGCCTCTCCACCACGAAGCAGGCCGACAGGGAGGAGGTGGGGGGCCAGGAAGTCAACCAGGTTTCCAGGAATTGCTCAGGATATTGACCTTCCGCCCCCTTAACGAACCCAAAAAAGCATAAGTTGTAACAGCAGGCCTGACCCTCTACATCCTCTGCCAGGGCCTCCAGCTTCACAGATGTCACAGAGAGGCAAAGGACCGTTGACTTAAGCTCTTTGACAGTATCTTCCAGTTCAGAGATCTGGCTCTTTGTCTCAGTGACCCTGTCCGCCACTCCCCGCAACTCTTGATGCAGAAAGGAGACCTCCAGAACATCTAACCAATATTGGTTTCTAGTGCAGATCAGGATGCTTGGATGGCCCTTAGGATGGGATTGGTGTTGGCAGGGTTTGGAGGCTTGGCAGGGAGGTCCTGTGGGGGTGAGGATCCCTGAGGGGCCTTCGTTAGAGCAGTGTAACAATCCAATTTGGTTTGTGACTAGGAAGTGAAAGGTTTGTCATGGCCCTTGGCAGCGGAGGTGACAAACCACCAGGAGGTAGAGGAGACCCTCTGTCAATAGCCCACCTGTCGGGCAAAGTGGTGTAAAAATACATAGTAGGAGGAGGCCCCAAAGCAGTCTGAGCAGGCCACAAAGGATTTTAGCCTAGCCTGCGATGGAAGCCAGATGGGGGGAGGCAGCACAAGCAACCAGGCCCACAACAGAGGGGGGTGCCCCAGGTGAGATGAAGAGAGAGGCCCGGGTAGAGAGAAGTGGCTGGAGGGCAATATCTTCTCACAGAGTGGTCTGCAATCCCAGGCCCGGGGGAAGAAATGTGTCAAGGACTATAAGTGAATTCTTACCACGGCTTGCACAGGAACAGGTAGTTGCCTATTTTGGAACTCCACCTCCAAGATGCCGAGAGTCCGTTATATTAACTCGACCCTCAAGGACCTCGAAGGGGGAAGGGGGAATGGATAAAACAACAAACAAAGAAGAGACTGCCCCAGAATGTTCTTTTTTGGCTTCCTAGGTCTCGTCTGTTGGCTGACAAATCTTAAGGAATCCTAATTCATCAAGAGAATAAACATTAACACACTTTCTTTCCTTACTACCTTGTCTCTAAATTTATTCTTTCTATTTCTTACCTAACATTCCAGAACTTGTGCTACTCTTCTGTCTTTTCCTTATGCTTGCCTCTAGGAACTATGTCTGCAAAATAGTTATATAAGTCAACCTTTGTTTTCCTTGAGATATCTATCTTTTATTATCTTACTCTATCCACTCTTACCTTCTATAGAGGACTGTTGTTAGTTCTAATTAATCTAAAACTCCTTTCACTGTAATGTCTCCTAAGTACTTCGTCTTTTCTTGCAGGTTTATACTGGAGAGTATCCTGTCTCTTGGGTAAGTATTATCCTTGATCTTAATTGTCTCTTAGAATCTTGCAAAGAGTTAACTGTCTATAAATACCAATTGTGTACTGATTCAATTGTAATTTAGCTCTTTATCACTTATCTGTATTTTCATATTCTTCTTCCGGAAGCAGGAAGACGCTGACTCCAACTGGCTAGAAGACCTTCGAACTCTGATAGGTACCGAAGACCTGAACACGATGTCTCGGTAATTCTCCTCACTCGTTTCTTTTGCTGTTTTTGAAATGTATTTACAGGAAAAAAATCGGGAAGGGGACAAGAATCGGGTCTTACTTAAATGCGGACCCAAAAAGGGAAAAAATGCAACGCTGTGAGCAGAAAATAGGAACTAGGCAAAACTCGACTGTCTCCTCAAGAAGCTCTGGTGAAGTGTGCACTTTCGTTAGCGCTCGCGCTTCACCAGCTGTCAGGAAATACAAGCAGGCATCAACTAGACCGCCGACTCGTCTTCCGAGTCGGCAGCCATCTTGGAATTCCACTCGCCAGTTAGAAAACTCCAGCGGCGGTTCCAAGGTGAGTTCGTAGTTCTCAGTACACATGCAGAATGTTTTAATCTTGTCGAAGTCCGGAAGGTCTGACAGTACCCCCCAACAAAGGAGGTACTTTCTCATTTGGCTTTGTTGGACATCTCTTGTGAAAAGATCGCACCAAACGAGGAGTATGAACATCCGAAGCTACTTCCCATGATCTTTCCTCAGGACCATAGCCCTTCCAGTCTACCAAATAGTACAATTTCCAATTTACTTGCTTTGAATCTAGAATTTCCTTCACTTCAAACTCCACCCCTGACTCTAACAAAATGGGTTTTGGTGGTGACTCTTTCCGTAACTCTGGGGATGCCCTCTTTAATAAAGAGATGTGAAAGACTGGATGAATCTTCATCTTAACTGGTAATCTCAGACGATAGGTTACTGGGTTAATTTGTTTTTCAATTGGATAGGGTCCCATGAATCTTGGTAAAAACTTTCTGTTACCCTTCAACCTCAAACTTCTAGTATTTAGCCACACTTTGTCTCCTTCGTTCAAATCAGGACCTTATCTGCATGGGTTTTATAATTCTTTTTAGCTTGCTCTAAATTCTGGGAAGCATTTTGTTGAATTAGTTTCAAATGAAAAACTGAGTCTTTAACTGCTGGAACAGTAAGTTCAGAGTTTTTTACAGTAAAATGTGGGTGTCTGCCATAGTTTAAGTAAAACGGGGAATAACCTGTCGACACATTTTTTGTTTTGTTGTGTGCAAATTCGGCAGCCCACAAATAATCTGTCCACTCTCCCCCCTGCTTCAGTAAGAATAGCCTCAAATACTGTTCAAGTTCTTGATTAACCCTTTCAGTTTGCTCATCTGTCTCTGGATGAAAACTAGTAGAGTATCTAGCCTCTATTCCTAACCCATTCAAAAAGGCCTTCCAGAAATGGGACATAAACTGTGAACCTTGGTCTGTTATAATAACCTTGGGAATTCCATGGACTCTGACTATGTGTGCTAAAGTGACTTGCCAACTGCTTTGATGTTGGTACCCCTTTCAATGCTACGAAATGTGCCATCTTGGTAAATGCGTCCACAACCACCCAAATAGTATTATAACCCTGACTGGAAGGTAAGTCCACTATTAGGTCCATAGTGATCGTGTGCCAAGGACCAGGTGGGGCGGGAATTGGTTGCAATAACCCTTTTGGTTCTTGCCTTTCCTATTTTCCTTGTGCGCAGATTTCGCAAGTTTTCACATAGTTCCCTATATCAGTGTTCATATGCGGCCACCAATAGTGTCTTTTAATTAATTCCTTGGTTTTTGTTTCTCCTTTGTGGCCAGCCAAGAGGCTATCATGACACTCGTATAGAACTTAGTTCTGTAACTCCTTAGTCGGTATGTACAAAGCTCCCTGGTGATAAGGTAGTTGATGAAGATCTTCTCTACCCTCTTCTTCGTTAACCCATTTCTGTATGTCTTCAAAACTCATGACTCATGAGATCTGTTCTCCAAAGGTAACTAATGAAGTGGCACTGACAATTCTTGAGGTTGGTATGATGGTTTGACTTTCTTCCAATGATCTCTTCTCATCCATGCCAATTCTAGACAGGGCATCCGCCTTTCCATTTTAAGCTCCTGGTCTGTAAGTAATCACAAAATCATATTCCGCAAAATACAGTGACCATCTCAAATGTCTTGGCGTTAAAGTCTTGGCAGATTTAAAAAACTTTAGATTTCTATGATCTGTAAAGACCGTTACTTGATGTCTAGCTCCCATTAAGTAGTGTCGCCACTCCTTGAAGGCATCCTTTATCGCTAGCAAGTCTTTTTCTGTATCGTGTAATTCTGTTCTGCAGATGTTAGTTGTCTTGATCTGTAAGCTAGTGGGTGTAGTTGGCCAGTTTCTCTGTGTCTTTGGCACAAAACTCCACCTATAGCCTGATCGAAGGCGTCTGTTTCTACATAGAATGGTTCAGATGGATCAGCATGGAGAAGCACTGGAGCCAAAGTAAAACTTCTCTTTAACAAATTAAAAGCCTCCTCTGCTTCTTCAGTCCATTAGAACTTAATACCCTTTTGCAATAACTTAGTGAGAGGCAGGATTTTCTTGGAGAACTCTTCAATAAATCTCCTGTAGGCATTTGCAAAACCAATAAAGATCTGCACTGCGGATGTATGTTGTTACTACGCATCCTTTTACAATGCATGCCTTTACCACGCTGGTTTTACAAGGCAAGTCGTTACAACGACTTGCGTTGGGGGCGCTGGATAGTAAATAGTTTAATTTACTATTCCAACTCCTGTCCCCATGGATAGTATGGAAGGTTTTGGATAGTAAATTAAACTATTCCCTATCCTACAGAACCCTTCAGCGCAAGTCGTTTTAATGACTTGCGTTGTAAAAGTTGCGTGGTAAAGGTACTGCGTGGTAAAAGTTGCGTTGTAAACGCTGTTCCCCCTGCACTTCTTTTACACTGGTGGGAGATTTCCAATCGATCACTGCTTGAATCTTACGTACATCCATATTCATGCCGGTTGGAGAAAGTACAAATCCTAAAAATTCTACTTTAGAAACGCCAAAGGCACATTTTTCCAGCTTCCAAAACAGTCGGTTCTCTCGTAGCTTTTGCAAAACTCCTCTTACTTGCTCCTTGTGTTTCTGAGTAGCATCAGAGTATATCAGGATGTCATCAATGTAAACGATTGCACATTGATCTATAAATTCTCTCATTATGTCATTGATAAAGTGTTGAAAGGCTGTTGGAGCGTTACACAGGCCATATGGCATGAACTGATATTCAAATAACCCAAACATTGTCCTGAGAGCCGTCTTCCACTCATAACCCTCCTTCATTCTGATCAAATGATAGGCCCCAAGCAGATCCAACTTGGTATAGATTCTTGCATTCTTTACCTAATCTAATAAGACTGAAATGAGGGGAAGCGGATAACGATTTTTTTTTGTAATCTTGTCTATTCTGCGATAGTCTATGTATGTTCTTAGATCACCCTCCTTCGGCACAAAAAACAGGGGCGAAGATAATGGAGATTTGGACAGTCGGATGAAGCCATTTGCTTAATACTTGTCTAAATATTCCTTTAAATGTTGATGTTCTTTTTCAGTCAGAGCGTAAACTCTACTGCAGGGTAAATTCGCGCCAGGCTCCAATTCTATTGCACAGTCATAGGTCGGATGCGGAGGTAATTGTTCAGCCTCTTTTTCACTGAATACATCTTCGAAATCTTGATATTCTCAGGGTATTTCTTGCGAGTTGATAACGCACACTGATGCACCCATCATACACAACAAATGAGCGGGGTTTGGTTCATAGTCTTCTTCCTTCCTTCCAAAACAATTCTCTTTACAGTATTTTGAATCCATTGCTATCGTTCTGTCAATCATGGCAACCCTAATATGAGCTGGAATTGAGGTGCGTCAATTAAATTAAATTGAATAACTTCTTCGTGTCCTTCACTTGATTTCATCAATAAGGGTTCAGTATGACTTACAATTGGTCCAGACGAAAGGTTTGTGCCATCTACAGCTCGCACTGGTTCGCTTTTAAGCTTTTGTATGGCCTTCAAACCTACGCTTCCTCAAACTTTTGGTCACCGAAGTTTCCAGTGGCTCTGGAATCCACATGACCGACACATCCGTAAGTGTTGTTTGTCGAAATTTGACTATCATAGACTGAACCAAATGAGGTGAAGAGTACTGAAGCGTATTTGCCAGCTGATGTTCTTTCTGAGTTGATTCTTGGTTAGCATCCACCGGTCCAACTCCCTCTACAGGTGGTGCTGCAAGTTTTCCTTCGGCTTGAACGAGGTCTTCTGTTTTTTTGGACAGCCTCTCACAAAGTGTCCATTCGAACCACAGTACATACATACATTTCCCCCTCTTCTTTTTTCTTTCTCTTCTTTAGTCAATGGACCTCTTATGGTTCCAATTTGCATCGGTTCTGGGTTCATTGGTCCTTCAACCGTTCGATTATAATCTGACTGGGATCTATCAAATTGGGGCACGATGGGGCTTTGGTCCTTTCTTCTTTCACCTTTTCTTTCTCCCTGACTTAAGCCTATCTCTAACACCAGATCTACCAATTCTGATATTTCCGTAGGTCGGTCAGGTATCTGTGCTAGTACATCCTTCAATTCATCTCGCAATCCACGATAAAAGACCGCAGCCCTCGTGCTCTCCGGCCAATTTGTCTCCACAACCAGCTTATTGAATTGGGCTAAGTAGGCAACCAAATCCCGATTGCCCTGTCGCAACTCCAGTAATTCGTTGTCTACAGCTTGAGAAATTCTCCTACTGTCGAAGATTTTGAGAAATTCCTTCTTAAAGTCATCATAATTCTGTAGGATTGGATCATCTCTTGTGACCAAAGGCATTGACCATGCTGCTGCGTCACCACTCAAGTAAGAAAGAGCGAACGCAACCCGTAACTGCGCATCAGGGAAAATGGAAGGGCGGCTCATAAAATGTGTGCTTTTTGAGGGTCCCCACTAAATCGCTTGGGAGGGGCCAGTGGAATTACTGGGGACAAGGAATGGATAACTTGTGTTGTTAACCTGTTTGAACTCTCTGGTGAAGTTCCTAAAACCTCCCTACTTGCACTGAAAGGTTGCCCCATCCTTTGAGCTAATTCTGCTGTTTCTTTTCTTGATTTTACTACCTCTTGTTTTAGGTTTTGGTTTTCCTCTCTAACGGCTATTAGTTCCTTTTGAATGGCTTCCAAAACTGAACCTAAGTTCTGTATATTTATTCCCTCTGCCATCCTGTTCGGGTGCAAAAATTAACGTGGGCACTTCACTCTGTCAAGGACTATAAGTGAATTCTTACCACGGCTTGCACAGGAACAGGTAGTTGCCTATTTCCCAACTCCACCTCCAAGATACAGAGAGTCCGTTATATTAAACTCGACCCTCAAGGACCTCGAAGGGGAATGGATAAGACAACAAACAAAGAAGAGACTCCTCCAGAATGTTCTTTTTCG
This sequence comes from Lissotriton vulgaris, assembly GCF_964263255.1. Classification (NCBI taxonomy): domain Eukaryota; kingdom Metazoa; phylum Chordata; class Amphibia; order Caudata; family Salamandridae; genus Lissotriton; species Lissotriton vulgaris. The sequence goes on from NC_141685.1 coordinate 1,480,947,438, forward strand.
GCTTCCTAGGTCTCGTCTGTTGGCTGACGAATCTTAAGGAATCCTAATGCATCAAGAGAATAAACATTATAACATTTTCTTTCCTTACTACCTTATCTCTAAATTTATTCTTTCTATTTCTTACCTAACATTCCAGAACTTGAAACTACTCTTCTGTATTTTCCTTATGCTTGCCTCTAGGAACTATGTCTGCAAAATAGTTATATAAGTCAACCTTTGTTTTCCTTGAGATATCTATCTTTTATTATCTTACTCTTCATACTCTTACCTTCTATAGAGGACTGTTGTTAGTTCTATTTCATCTAAAACTTCTTTCACTGTAATGTCTCCTAAGTAATTCTTCTTTTCTTGCAGGTTTATACTGGAGAGTATCCTGTCTCTTGGGTAAGTATTATCCTTGATCTTAATTGTCTCTTAGAATCTTGCAAAGAGTTAACTGTCTATAAATACCAATTGTGTACTGATTCAATTGCAATTTAGCTCTTTATCACTTATCTGTATTTTCATATTCTTTTTACGGAAGCAGGAAGATGCTGACTCCAACCGGCTAGAAGGCCTTCGAACTCTGATAGGTACCGAAGACCTGAACCCGATGTCTCGGTAATTCTCCTCACTCGTTTCTCCTGCTGTTGTTGAAATTTATTTATATGGAAAAATCGAGAAGGGGACAAGAATCTGGTCTTACTTAAATGCGTACCCAAAAAGGGAAAAAACGTGATGCTGTGGGCAGACAATAGGAACTAGGCAAAACTCGACTGTCTCCTCAAGAAGCCCTGGTGAAGTGCGCACTTTCATTAGCGCTCGCGCTTCACCAGCTGTCAGGAAATACAAGCAGGCATCAACTAGACCGCCAACTCGTCTTCCGAGTCGGCGGCTATCTTGGAATTTTGCTCACGAGTTAGAAAACTCCAGCGGCGCTTCCAAGGTGAGTTCATAGTTCTCAGTACACATGCAAAATGTTTTAATCTTGTCGGAAGTCCGGTAGGTCTGACAAAATGGCAAACTGGGCACAGCGAGGCACAAGAGCGGTGAGGTGCAGGAGTGTGAGGTTGTACACAATGTTGTCTTCAGGGTTTCTGATCCAAGGGGCACCCCATCGCATTACTTTTGCTGAATGTAGTGGGTCACTGTTGCTTCATTCACCTGGGAGGGCGACAAAGAGACTGGGAGTGTGGAGCATATTGACGCCACTAAGCCCCTTCTGGCCATCTACCCTGGAGGGCCAAGGCAGCAGAGACCACCGCACGGAGCTTTTGTCAAGGTCCCCCTCCAGCAGCAATGTTACAGAGGGCAGGAGAAAGGGTCCACAGGTCGCCCTTCCACTAGGACGGGCCCCCGGGGGCCCAACACCATGAAGGGGGCTGTAGGCCACTGCCAGACCTGCCCCTGCAGCATGGTCTCGCCTGAGTCACCTTATCCAGGAATTAAACAGCATGAGTCAACACGCAGCATTGTCTTTGGAACTCCTGTCCGAGGGGGAAAAATCCCTATGGGATCAGTGGTGCATCAGGGAATGAGGTTATCTGTAGGCATCCGGGTTGCCATGCAGCCTCTCCATGTTGCCTCCTCGGGGTCAGTTCCCCTTGGCTGCTACCCAGTGTATTCAAAAGACCCTCCTGTGAGGGGGCACAGTGCCGAACAGAAGATGTTGGGCCTGATAGGCTGTTTAGTCCCTGAATCCGTCCCTTGGCCCCAGCGATGCGGCAAGGGGTGCTGATATCCATTGATGCCGGGCCGCAGCGTGGTTCCATTTGGTCTCCCCCGTGGCCTGCTGTGACAGTGCCTCACTCTGTCAGCCCTTGAGGAAGGGCTTAGAGGCCCACACTGCGTGAAGTTTGTGAACTGCCTGGGAGCCCTGGCTTCACAGAGGCCCGCGCTGTCTGGGTTTGTCCAAGAAAGGAGGCAAAAGTACTCTCCCCAAGATAGGAAGGGAGAACAGTGGGTGCAGCGTATTGGAATCCTCACCAGAACCGAGGATTACACCGGCCGTGTTGTTAGCACACACGGCCGGTGCTACTTCTTAGGGACTACTTTTTTTATTGTTTATTTTTTAAATAACGTTTATTTTTATTTTTTTTATATGTCCATCTACTGGACCCCCCCTTTACAACGCTGTATTGGGTGTTGCGATTGGTGGTGTACTTTTCGAGTTTACCTGGCTCAAAGGACACAGTTCTCTCTTTATAATAGTAGTATAGATGGGCAAGATTAACTACTGTCAGATTTGCCCGTACTTCCGCGAGCCACGGTATGTCACCTCCCCTGTCACATTTTAAACATTCAGCCAAGATCTCCCTTGTTAACGAGGCTGCCGGACTTTGCCAGAACTTTAGCTAAAACATGGCAGGGCGGGACCTAATATAAACCTCCAGGTAGGGCAATCTTAACTTATTGTGACAGATAAAAGTAGATGATGAAATTTGTAAACCCAAAATTCTCCTACAAAATCTGTTTTATTCGGCCTGGACACTTTTCAGGTTTCTAAAGCCCCAGATTTCAGCCCCATAGGTCATAACTGGTACACATTGTGTCCTATACATTTTAAGTAAGGACAGTACTATCTCAATTCTTTTTGGTTGGGGAGGCTTATTACTGAGTTTATTGCTCTTAAAAATGTGGTCCGGCCATATGCCAAATGTGGTGACCAGGATCTGATAGAGCGCGCAGGTTACCCGATTCTTATTTTAACAAATATACACTACTGGGCCCATAACGTTTTATCACTTATTTCATAAATCAGGTATCCTACACACCGCTATCAGTAATTTGAGTTTTCCTTTCTATTTATTTCCGTGTACCTGATTTACCAATCCTCGCGAACAGGTACCTATGATCACCATGGATCAGGAGCTGAATTGAGATTCAAGCAGATAAACACCAATACCATATACATTTATATTTTGTTTAAACCTTGTAATAACTACAAACACAAGAAGTTTTTAAAACTTTATCTAGTAAGTAAAATCTTCATATGCCATGAGAATGAAATTCACACAGATCAAAACATCTATAACCAAGATTAGAAAAATAGTATAATTATGAATTAAGGTAAGGAGCATCTAACATTTAGGAAAAATAAAGGAAATGGGAAAGAGAAGGAACACGCTAATTTTGTATCACGGTACTAAAGGTTGGGTAAGAACAAGGGAACATTCTACTAAAAAATGCTGATTTGAGTATACTAAACTATATAGAAGAAACAATACTCTCAGGATGCGTTATATTTCTATAGGAAGGGTAACAGTGGAACATACTAGATATGCAAAACAGTTCAATGTTTGAGTAAGGGTAAGGAGAAGATAAGGAACAAACTAGAAAAATACTTTCGAGAGAGTCAAATGTCAAAGATAATTCACATAGGCAAGATTGCTTTATTAAGGAAAAAGAGAGAAAGATTTTGATAGACAAACACCCACATATATTTATATTTACCTAGGACTGAATGAGGACTAACCCTGGCCACGGGTCAGTTGGGAAAGGCGGGAAAGGACCCTCAAGGACTTGGAATGCCAGTAGGCGAGCAGGTACAGCTCATGGACAGTCAGGACAGGATCACCCCAGGATTTGGATCAGGACTGGGCTCACCAAAGGGTACGACTAACACCTGCACCTTCGGATGCAATGCCTGCACTACGCCCTCTCTGCAAGGAATCTGCCAATAACCCCGATTGGGTTTTCGAATCTCCCAGCAAAGTGCTTTGCCAGCACTTAAAGGTTTCTCCACCCCAGACTAAGTTTGTGGAAATTACGGACAGAGTGCTCCGCAGCTCTCTGTATCAATCACCTATAGAGTTCATAGGGTCAGTGACAGGTCAGCTATTCGGACAATTAGGACAATTTCTCTAGCTAAACCTAGGCCAGTTATACTGTTTTCGGCTCGATGTACCACCCACAAATTTTGCAAGTGAAAGGATCCCCAACTTCGGATTGGACAAGAGAGGCGGTTAGGTCATGACACCACCTTTAATTTGAACTTTCCCAGAATTAATATTCAGTTTCTGAACCCACCCCTTACATTCCAGTTCCCATGGCATAGAAATTCAGAGCACAATGGGGCATACAAGTTTTGTCGCAACAAGTAACAAGTTTAGGTACAAATCTAAGTCTTCTCCTGGAGCAGGGGTCATTTTCCCAGGAGCATCTTGACTTCGGCAGCCAGCTGACTAAGTTCCACTACTGCGTGATTTGTTTCTCCTTCATCACATGGTTAGTACTACACGGGCTTGAAAGATGGAGTGGCTCACCGCTCCCAGGCCCACAACGGTCGATACATGAAAAGTAAGCGAAAACAATTTAGAAACACAAAAAAAATTAAAGACACTGTATACCATGATTGGCTTCTCTACACCCCTTACTTTATAATATCTATAGCATTAGGAGTTAAGCAGAACGAAACAGCTGAGCAAAAGCAGCGGTGGCAAGCAAAGAGCATGTTAGAACAAAGCGGCCATATTAGCAGTACTGCGCATGAGCGAAAAAATCCCTCCAGAACTGCGAGTATGTCACATCACATGGGTATGACCGACGCATGCGCAGACTAGAATCCTGCATAGCAGCGACCATTTTAGCTGCAAGCGTAGTTAGGATTAGTAAACACATAGGCAAGCATCATTAGGACACCCGCGTGTAGTGTAAAAGTGCAATATTAATAAACAAAACAGGTTGATTATGATATTACATTATGCGAGGTTCATGAGTTCGAGCAAATCGCGTAGTGTGCGAATCCTTGCTCCATCAATCCCCTCTTTGATGATATTTACTATCATCACTATTAATGGAACCAGATGCCAACTTTCTCTTTCACATCTCACCTATCTCAATTTCTACAAACATTTTGTTCAGCCTTTTTTCTGCATCCTTATTAGGATGGTGATTCTTCATTTTTTTGTAAATTTTATTATTCAGCTCTTCCAATTCAAGCTCATCAACATTCCGTTTCACTCCTCTCTTATTCACAGCATACTTCTTTTTGCATTTTTGACATTTACAGCAAATTATTATTATTATCACAATCAGACTTATTCCTGCTATTGGCATCAGTATTTTACTCACGAGACATTTACCTATGTTAGAAAACCAACTACCTACAGAGCAATGACCATCAGTTAGTCTCTTCCAGGCACTGTCAACCTCCAGTGGTTTGAGTTCCTTTTCCAAATTAGTTATGTTCCTCACATATTTCTTAATTTCAACACTCTTATCGGGAATGTAAGTGCAACAATGTTGCACTTTCAACATTCTACAGACTCCGCCCTCTTTTGCCAATAAGGTATCAAGAGCAAGTCGATTTTGTAAAACCATTGATCTGATCGCAACCATTTCAGTATTGACCAGCAGGAAACCAGCAGCAGTGTCAGTAGATAACCGATCCACTACTGTAGACAGTTTGCAAATTCGGTGTGTATTCAGAACCACTCCCACTCCAGGTATCAGTGCACTAAATATATCACCTATAATTTCTCCTACACTTTCTCTTCTACTACGCACTAAACCATTATTATTTTTATTGCTTCCAGCGGCGTCATTCACATGGTATATTTTCAGGAAGACAATGCCAAAATAGCAGCTTCCATACCAGTGATCCGGCAATTTGAAATAAGCCTTGTTTCCACATATATAATAAATTCCGGGAAACACAGGTTCTGACCCATTTTTGAAACCCCAACCTCCAATTACCTTATAATTATGTTCGCATTCACTGGAACCGATGAATATGTTATTATAATAACTAGTCTTTTCTCTATGAAGACAGAGTTTCCCCTTTCTTTCGAAATCCACTAACAGTGCAGCGTTCTCTTCACCATTTGAGGTGCTTTCCATGTTTTCTGCCCATTTAGGAGTTTTCTGTCTTTTGTCATTGGCCTTTCTTTGGAAACTCTCCCTTCTTTTCTCTGCCATATTTAAAAACATTTTTTCTTGTTCATGTAATGAACAGGTCAAATTATTTCTGTGTGCTTCACCTAAATCTATGTCACCTATAGTCAGAAAGTATTCTCCCATATAACGAGTCACATCACTCTTGGTGTGAACAATGTTCAGGTTTCCCCGAATAGGAAGTTCAGAAAAAATTACGTCAGAGTTAGAATAGTAATACTGTAAAGTTCCTCTATAGAATAGGCTTGCTAAAATACTACAGGAAATTCCACAGGTTAAGGGTAATTGGTGATAGGTCACACCTTCAGCTACAGAAGTGGGTAGCTTCATACCGACATAACAGTCTTCTATTTCCATAGCTTCTACATAGTGTACTAGAAGATTTGATTTTAAATGTGTCCTGTTTTTGATTCTGTGATAATGTAGTCTTCCCTCATCTGATGCATCTACGTCCATTTTTGTCTGTCTAAGACCAGCTGTTTTCTCGCGTCTTTCTACACTTCGTGGTGTCTCTTCTGTCGGCAGAATTTCTGAATCTTTTGTCACTTGTTGAGTAGGATACAGGTTAGAGTCCTTGCTTATCATGAAAGGTATTGAGATTGTTAGTCCTATCCATATTATCAGTACTATAGCCACACTACACAAACATATTTTACAGCATGTTTTACAGCAATTCTTCTAGGCCATTCACATTTGAATCAGACATTTTGGCTTAAAATAAGTTTTCCAACCCCTCTTTGTAACTTTACACAGGTGGCTTACGCAGGTTAACTTTCAAGTTGGGTCTTCTTCTTCGGAACCCTGATCAGCAATCAGTTCTTCGTCACTCCTGTCACTTATCTCGAGGTCTTCAAATTCCTCTAGTACTAGGTAAGTCCATTCGGGACTCCGATATTTTTCGTTTTGTCTTTTTATTCTGTCACTTCTTCTTTTAGGCTTGGCTCCAGCCTTTTCCTTTTCACTGGCAGCCCCTTTTTCTGTCTTCTAGCTTTTCCTCTACAGTTTTCAATCTCAGTTTCAGTCTTTTTATGAATATTGGTTCATTTTTCTTCTTTTTAAGTCTTTTAACTGGCACTGTAATTTGACTTTCTTCACGTGCTCTTTTGTTTTCGTTCAGTTGTGGCACATTTATTTCTACGTTTCCTTCTTTTCTTCCTGTCTGTCTAGTCCCAGGTCTTACTTCAGTTTCTTCCGCCTGGTTTCTAAACTGACCTGGTTCAGGTGTAAGCTGATTTTGACTTTCGTTTGTTTCAAATTCTGTTTCCTGAACACGTTTGTCTATTTCTATCTGATCCTGTTCATGCACTTCGAACCCTTGATTTTTTTCCGCATGAACTTCCGCCCTAGTTTCTAACTGTCCCTTTTCAGTTTCTGGAGTTTTTGGAGGTGTGTCGATGACCTGTCCTGTCCCTATCTGACCTCCCTCCTCATCAGATCTGTTATGGATTTCGATTATCTGATTTTCTCCTCCTAGTCCTGTCTCGTCTTCACTATCCCACTCTCTATCTAAGTAGGTGTATCTTCTGGTTCTTATTGGATCAAGAGCCAGATCATCCGCTGGGAACCACTCGTCTTGACTGTTGCTCGGTTGTTCGTCATCAGCTATTTCAGGACTAACGTCTGGAGACCCTTCAGCTGCACAACCTTCAGCTTCAGCCGCTTCTTTTCCCGTCGTCCTCTTGGTATGACTTGCATGGATCCACTTTGGCACACGTGCACACTTCACCGCAGGTGTGGTGACAAGAATCACTTGCCTTGGTTTTCCCCACTTCGGTGCTAGGCAACTCGACCGGGTGTGTTTCTTAAGCACAACCCAATCACCTGGGTTCAGATTATGGACTGGAGTTGTTGGCCTGGCGACGGCGTCTTCCCCAATCTGGTGAGAGATAGAACGCACTTGGTCACCCAGCTGCTTGCAGTATTCTAGTACCAAATCATCAGAAATACTTAGCAGTTTGTGTCCTGGTACCCATGCCTGTCGCATCACTCTTCCCATTAGTATCTCATGGGGACTCATGCCTGTTTTTCGGTCTGGGATGCTTCTTAGTCCCATCAGGACAAGGGGTAAAGTGTCTATCCAATTCAATCCAGTAGAGTTACACATTTTTCCCAGTCTTGATTTTATAGTGCCATTCAGCTGTTCTACTACTCCAGAAGCCTCTGGATAATATGCACAGTGCAGTTTTTGGGTAATTTTAAATGCCTCAAAAAGCTGTGTTATTACGTCATTGGCAAAATGCCCACCTCTGTCTGATTCAATTGTGACCGGAAAACCGAACCTAGGTATCAGTTCCCTTAGTAACAACTTGGCTACAGTAATTGCCTCATTTTTCTTAGCTGGGTAAGCTTCCACCCATGTTGAGAATAGGCAGACTATGACAAGGACGTACTTCATTCCTTTACAACGGGGCAACTGTATAAAGTCAACTTGTAGTCTGATAAAAGGACCCTCTGCCTTTCCAATTGTACTTGGTAATACCACTATTTTCTTCCCAGGATTAAACTGCTGACAAGTTAAGCACCTCTGGCAAAGCGCCTCTGCAATGTTCCTGAACTTCGAATTGTACCATGCTTGTTTGAAAACACGAACCATCGCATCTCTCCCTATGTGAGTCTCCATGTATCAGTCTAGCCATAGGAGCAACCATGCTGTCTGGTAACACAGGCATACCATCAATATAGACAATGACACCATCTCTATTCCTTGGTTGACAACGATCTTTCTCCCATCTTTCCTTTTCTTCTGGTTCTGCTGCCTGTTGCAACCCTTTCAGTTCCTCCCAAGTTGGTACATCCTCAAACACCATAAGTTGGCAGCTGTTTCCGACTCCCACCAAAGTGATGTTCAATGACATTCTGTTTCGTGCACAATTTTGGGCTATTTGGTCAGCATATCTGTTACCAGCTGTCACATCGTCATTGCCAGATTTGTGAGCAGCACACTTGACCATTGCCAATTCTTTTGGTAACTGGATTGCTTCCAGTAGGTTCTGTACCACTTTTCCATTTCTGATAGGGGTACCCGAGGAAATCATGAATTCTCTTTGCAGCCACAATTGGCTGAAGTCATGCACAACCCCGTAACCATACTGACTATCAGTGTATATGGTTACTCTTTTGTTTTTCCCATTTTTACAAGCTCTTGCCAATGCAACCAATTCGGCTACTTGTGCAGACTTTACTCCAAATAGGTAGGATGCTTCTATTGTTTTTTCTAGAGTGACCACAGCATAGGCAGCACTTAGACCTCCATCCTCCTGTCTTAAACATGAGCCATATACAAACAATTCACTGTCTTCTATGGGCAAAGCCGTTTCCTTGATATCTGGGTGGGGTTTTGTGCTATATTCAATCAGATCAATGCAATTATGCTCAACCTCTTCCCTGACTTCTGCAGCCAGTGTATCTGGTAATAGAGTTGCTGGATTCAGTATATTACATCTGGTGATAGTTACATTTGCTGCACCCACTAAAATTCTTTCATACTTAGTCAGCCGACTAGGTGTGAGGTACTGAGTTTTGGTCCGGGTCAGTAGGATTACAACTGCATGTGGAACATACAAAGTTACCGGATGTCCCATGACGATGGATTCACTCTGTTCAAGACTCATGCAAGTTGCAGCTACTGCTTTCAGACATCCAGGCAATCCAGCAGCCACTGGATCTAAGGTAGCAGAAAAATATGCCACCGGACGTCTAGTTAGACCATGAGTCAGGACTGAAAGTGCACAATTGTCTCGTGTGTCACAAAACAAGGCAAAGTTCTTTGAATAGTCAGGCATTCCCAATGCAGGAGCTGAGCACAGACAGTTTCGTAATTTTATAAAGGATGTCATGCTTTCATCATCCCACTCGACTGGATCTTTAGCTCCTTTCTTGGTCATTTTTATTAATGGTTTTGCTAGGACTGCAAATCCCACAATCCACCGTCTACAGTATCCTACTACTCCCAGGAACATTCTGATGTCTTTCTGAGTACGGGGTAATTCCATGTCTCGAATTATCCTAATCCTTTCTGAAGTTACTTTCCGGATACCTTTTTCTATCTGCTGCCCCAGATATTTCACTGAATTTTTACAGAACTGTAATTTGTCTGGCGATACCTTATGCCCTCCTTTACCTAGATGATTCAACAAAGCAATGGTATCAGTAACACAGTTGTTCCGACTTTTAGACGCCACCAAGAGGTCGTCTATGTACTGGACCAAAACTGATTCTCCAGGTAAGACTAATGATTCAAGGCATCTTTTCAAAATCTTATTAAAAATAGAAGGACTTTCTGTGTACCCTTGAGGGACACGATTCCAGACATAGACATGACTGTCAAATTCAAATGAGAAAAGAAATTTGCTGTCTGGATGCAATGAAATGGAAAAGAATGCGTGACATAAGTCGATGACGGTAAACCATCCAGCATTCCATGGAATTTGATACAAAATCACTGCAGGGTTTGGCACAATAGGACAACAAGGAACAACAATCTTGTTTACCTTGCGTAGGTCTTGCACTACCATGTACTTCCCACTAGGCTTTTTAATTCCAATTATGGGCGAATTACAAGGACTGCTCATTACTTCCTGTATGATGTTTGCTTCTAGCAATCTTTTTATTTCGATGGCAACTCCTGCCTTTACTTCTGCATTCATTCTATACTGCTTGGTATTTGGGTAAACGGCATTTGGTTTTATGGCTATTTGAATTGGGTCTACATTTGCCATTAATCCTACATCTTTTCCAGTGAAATCCCACACTTCTGGTATCACTGTCTGTTGAAGCTCTTCAGGTAAGTCTTGCATTGTCAATTTCTTAATTTCTGAATCAGGCCTTAGCAACATTAATTTGTACAGTCCGTCTTCTTCTGGGGTCTGAATTTAAACGCCTTTTGGTGTGCAAAAGATGGTGCAGTTCATTTTGCACAGCAAATCACGTCCCAATAAGTTCACAGGACTAGAATCACAGACAACAAATCTGTGCATCTCTTTAAAATTTCCTATTGAGATCTCCATTGGTTCAGTTACTGGGGTACTAATTATCTGATTTGACACGCCCACTACTTCGATAGCTTCTCCCGAGAGGGGTAGGTTTGGAACGTCTGCTGTTCTCACAGTAGAACGGGTAGCACCAGTGTCCAACAGAAAGGTGACGTCATTTCCTTCAACCTTTCCTTCAATGTATGGCCCTGTCTGGTCTACCGGCAAGGAGGCGCCAAGTACGCACTCCTTGTCCTCCCCCCTCAGGCCCCGTCAGTAAGGTTCATCACAGAGGAATGTATCATTCAACAGGAATTGCGAGGTTGCTGCATTTCTATCCTCCCTTCCTTCCCATACCTCGACCCCCTCATTCTGCTGAGTTTTGTTCCTATAGTTAGGTCTAGGTGTGCGAGGCAACTGATTCTGTTTTACCTGTTGCTGGGTCTTTCGTGGCCCCTCTTTCTGCAACTGTGGATTTAAATCATTAATTTGGACATTACCATTCTGTAACATTGGACACTTGTCTCTCCAGTGCCCTATCTGGCCGCACCCGTGGCAGGGAAATTTCTTCTTGGCCTCCTCTCGACTCATTTTAACTCGGGGTTTCCCTCCTCCCCCAGAGCTTGTGTTCGGGGTATTGTTATTTATTTTGCCTAATTGTTTTTCTTGCTGTTCTGCCAATTTCACTTGAGCCCACATGACCTTTTCCTTTAATGCCTTTCGTTTGTTTTCCATCTCGTCTTCGCAATACTTGGCGTACTTCAGGACCTCATCTATGGGTTTACCCTGCCAACAGATTTTATTATCTCTAATCCACTGCGAGATTTCAGGTCTCAATCCCAACACGAATCGATAAATAAAATGGGTCATATCCTTCATTTCAATGTTATCGATTCCACTGTAGGTTTTGAACACCTGTAACAGTCGTTCATAATAGGAGTGAACAGTTTCATCACGATTTTGGGTAGTTCTATCTATGCGGGTCCAATCAGTTTCTTTAGCTGGCACCTTTCCTTTTAAGTGTAGTATTACTTTGTCATACTGTCTCATTACTTCCGGAGAAGGGGCTCCTGTTCTGGGGTCCCTAGGGTACTCTTCACTTGGCCAATCGACCGCAATTTTGCATTCGCTCCATAGGTCTACGGGAACTACAATGTCAAAAAATCCATCTAGATCTTTCAGGAGGCATTTTTGGACTTTTACAAATCTCTCGACCTGCCTATACCACTCTACAGGCTTCTCTCATAATTTTGGAAAATCATTCGTGAATGACACAATGTCCTGTCGGGACCATGGAACATGTACATTTTTCCCACCTGGCACCTCTCTCATGGGATACAAAGTCTCTGCTTTATCGACTTCTTTTAGGACATATTCAGAAGTCCTTGGTCTAGCCTTACTGTCTTCCTTTTTCTTTGCCCACCTGGCTTTCCATTTTTCTAAATCTCCCCATTTTTGGAACAAATTCAACAATTCTCTTATCTGTACCCTTTTCCCTGACACATTCATGTTTTCTAGATCCTTATCCGAAAATGTTGCTCTGTAAGGTTTTTGTAGGACTTTGGATTTGCTAACATCTATTCCCATATTAGCTGCGGTGTCCATTAGTTTCTCATGGAACACTCTGGTGTTTCGGGTAAGGCTTTTGCATATAAACAGTAACTCTTCCTCACTAAAGGTGTTCAATCCGTCTAATCCCACATTTCCGGCTATTAGTTCTTCCAGCTCTATTCTTCGCTTGTAAATATCTAATGGTTTTGGCTGAGGAGTTTCCTTTTCTAATTCTCGAGTCCATCGGTCTAGTTCTTCCGGAGTCACTACTGTGGCGCTTCTAGTACCTGAAGCTGTTTCTATCAGGACTTCCTTTGCCCTAGTCTGAGTTCCCGTCCGTGGTACACTGCTTTCCGGTTCCCTTATGGGCAGATCCATCAGGGAGATTACAGATTCGCATTCGCTTGCCTGATCATCAACTATGAGAGGCTCCTTTCGGGGCTGTGCTACAGCTGGTGTAATAACTGATGTTTTTGGACTAGCCTGTCTATCCCCATAAAGAGGCACAACAGGACCAATAGTCACTGGAATTGTCAGAGCTTCAGGACTGGGATTTATCTGAGCTATTGTCTGAATGAGTTCATTTCGCTGTTTGATTAAGGCTTCCTTTTCTCGTTCGTGTAAAGCCCTTTCAATTGATGTGTCATGTAATACTTGTGGAACTAAAGGAGGATACAGACTCGGGGCAGTTGGGACTGTCATAGCGGATCTCTCCTCACCGAATGGTCTATAATTTGGGATAGTTGTATCAGGTCTGCAAAATCCGTCTTTACTATTTTGCCTATTACCTAGACCTGCTGTATCTGTCTCACTAGCCCTTCTACTTCTAGGACGTCTGAAGAATGGGTTTTTCGAGCTCAAAGACCTTGAATCCTCATCATAGGAGGGTGGATTTTTCATAAATAAATCCTCCAGGTATTCATCTTCCGAATCACCCATAGCCATTAAGTGTCGGGTTTTCTCTGTCCTTTTTCCTCCTACAGGTTCATCGACACCAAATACTGGAAATAGTCCCTCGACCATCATGTTCTGTCTCCACTGTTTCATCTTTTTCTCTTTGGTCTCTCTCTGCATTTTCGGGTACCATTTACTTATTCCCTTATCCATTCTGGGTCTGTCTCGCTCTAAGGCCTCAATCTCCCATTCTTCTAAAGCCTCATATTGCGTTAATCTTGGTCTGGGATGTAAGTCATTCATTCGGGTCCTCAAATTAAACAGAAATCTACTATTAAAGGTACCATCTAAGGGGAATGCTAAGATTCCATCTTCTTGGGTATACTTTACCCAATTCTCCAACCATATGCAAGTATGATAACCTTTATCAAACATCATAAATGATGCGGGAGTATTAGGTGGTGGAATAATTACACCTTCTCTAGTTTTAATGGGCTTGTTTTTCTTGAAATAATTTTTGATCTTGTCATAACCTTTATCAAACATCATAAATGATGCGGGAGTATTAGGTGGTGGAATAATTACACCTTCTCTAGTTTTAATGGGCTTGTCTTTCTTGAAATAATTTTTGATCTTGTCAGCAAATGGCATTTTCCTCTTGCTCCCGTACATATTGTAAGGTCTGCCTCTTAGCATCTGATCCTTGCGAAAACCTAAATGTTGTGGATCAGGTAAGAATTCACGATACCACATAGACTTCGTAACCATAAGCTCCGTGGTTAACTACGTCTTTTGTTTACAAATCCTCTTCCAATGCTAGCGCGTCTTATAACTTTTCAATAACCAATCAACTCAGGGATTGCAAATATTCTCGACCAATGGGTGAGCGGCCTATTCGCGAGACGCGGTCTCACGCTCCGGCACTCATCCCTCCTTTACAATACTAGCTTCGTTACACGCCCGCTGTTTCAACCAATACCAGCGTGGCACGGAGTGACGTCAGCGCAGCTTCGCGACCGACTCCCTCCTTCACAAGGTAACGGAAACTTAGAATTTTTCTTAAAGTGCAAGTGCTCAATTTAGTTAACAACATATAACATTCGCTACTGTACTCAAGTGTCTATAAAGAACGCTTTGTTTTACTGCAAGTAAACCTCTTCTGTCTACTTTTCATACACTACGGATAGACCCTTCTGCCTACCCTTCACACAAGCATTAGAGAACCTGTTACTTCTTTTGACTCATCCACTCTTTCAGGGATATATACTAAGTCTAAAGTTTCACCAGTGAACTCCTTTGCTATCACTCAAGCTCCGATGAACCTACTACTCCTTCCTCGTGTGACCCTTACTAGGTAATATCACAACTGAAGTTTCATTAGCGGACTCGTTGCTACCATTTATTCAACTGCTCATTCAGAAAACCCTAATTAGCGCTTCCAGTTCTACCTAACCATGCACTAATTTTCCTCGAGCCACTGACCTCACTGCGAGGTGGATTCTACTCACCACCCGCTATTCTATTACCCCAGGGATTTTTCCAGACAACATATAACAGTCACTAACAAATGGTTAATCCATAAACATCATATAGCAGCATTTCATAAAAAACAGTTTAAACATTTCATAACATTTCAAACCAATATTTTTGCAGTCGATCGATCTTAAGGGGAAAAATTATTTTTAGCAGCACATTTAAATTTTCATGGTTTATCAACAATTAACCTATCTACCTGTCTCAACTAGTCCTAACCATCATCTCGCTACCAGAAAATTACTGATAGAGCGCGCAGGTTACCCGATTCTTATTTTACCAAATATACACTACTGGGCCCATAACGTTTTATCACTTATTTCATAAATCAGGTATCCTACACACCGCTATCAGTAATTCGAGTTTTCCTTTCTATTTATTTCCGTGTACCTGACTTACCAATCCTCGAGAACAGGTACCTATGATCACCATGGATCAGGAGCTGAATTGAGATTCAAGCAGATAAACACCATTACCATATACATTTATATTTTGTTTAAACCTTGTAATAACCACAAACACAAGAAGTTTTTAAAACTTTATCTAGTAAGTAAAATCTTCGTATGCCATGAGAATGTAATTCACACAGATCAAAACATCTATAACCAAGATTAGAAAAATAGTATAACTATGAATTAAGGTAAGGAGCATCTAACATTTAGGAAAAATAAAGGAAATGAGAAAGAGAAGGAACACGCTAATTTTGTATCACGTTACTAAAGGTTGGGTAAGAACAAGGGAACATTCTACTAAAAAATGCTGATTTGAGTATACTAAACTATATAGAAGAAACAATACTCTTAGGATGCGTTATATTTCTATAGGAAGGGTAACAGTGGAACATACTAGATATGCAAAACAGTTCAATGTTTGAGTAAGGGTAAGGAGAAGATAAAATAAAATAAAAGTGGGGCGAGAACGCACCCTTGTCTAACGCCTCTACCAACTACTATGCCCCCTGAAACTGCTCCATCCATGCTTATTCTCACCCGGGCCCTTAAGTCCCTATGTAGACACGCTAAAAAATACACCATGTCTTTATCCAACCCATAATTTTAAAGGCATTGCCAAAGCCTGGATCTATTAACAAAATCAAAAGCGGATGTAAGGTCCATAAATGCCAGGTAGAGGGGACTGTGTCTGGCGATGGTATATTTCTCTATAATTAAATTAAGGTTGAGACACTGTTCTGCCGTTCCAAGGTGACTTCGGAAACCCCGCTGGTATTTATTTATTATATTTTCATCCTCTGCCCAAGTTCTGATTTTATTAAATAAGACCCTCCCCAATATCTTAAGTGTTATCAATTAGAGAGATAGGTCTATAACAACTCGGGTTAGATCTGTCTCCCTTTTTGAAAATGGGGACAATTACAGATGTAGACTATGTGAATGGAATTTTAGTAGTTATTAAGTTATTAAAAACGTTAAGTAGCAACGGAGCCTAGAACTCTGGCCCAGATTTTATAAGGTCAATTGGTAGCCCATCCGGGCCCGGGGCTTTATTTCCCAGGCTCTGGTTTATTGCGCATCCTCAACTTCTGACAGGGATATTTGAATTTGAATGAGGGTGGAATTTTCTAAAATATCTTCGCACTGAGATGTGGAAGCATATATTTTTGAAAAGTGAGCTACCCACTCTTCGCTTGTTATATTACAACTTAACGGGATAGATGTATTGCCAAACTCTCTCAATGACTTAGTGGCTGACCAAAAGCCATTTGTATTATTAAGCTTGGCAGCACAGGCTAGATTACTCCAATGCTCTTTTGAAACCACATCTCGCCTATCCTTTACTGCGCTTTTATAAGTGTGCCTTAGCGCTCTAATAAGGTTGGGGTCTCTGGGGAAATCTGATAGGGAGGCTCTGAGTTCCCTTTTAGCCCTAGAGCAAATGTTGTCAAACCACCTAGGGTCGGATTTAGGTGTAGCTGCAGGTCTAGAAATCAGTTTTTTGATACCTGCACATAATAAGATAAAAGCAGAAACTGTCTCTGGATTAGGGTTGACCGATGTGAGACAGGTCTCGCAAAGCGATGGATAGGTTTTTACCATCTTTTGAAACACCCTCGGGCAGTCCATGCCCTTCCATTGAACTCTTAAATTATCAGTGGAGGGTTCTATGTTGCCAGCCCCTGGCTCCTTTCTAGTATTGGGTCTCAGTGCTGCCCTAAAAGAAACTAAGATTGGGTTATGATCCCCAAAAGTAGATGCCCTAACCTCTAACAAAACTAAATGGTCTTCTAATAATGCCGATATAAAAACATGGTCAATGGTTGAGGCTCGTCCTAAACCTCTATAAGTAGGTTTTGGGTTATCCTCATTGTTTACAGCAGCGATATCCATATCTTTTAAAAGACTATTATTTGATAGGTAGTCTATTAATTCATATACCCTCTTACATGGATTGATGGTGATATGCTGGGTGGGGCTCATAGTATTTCCCCCTGCAATCTTCGCGTTAAATTTGCCCCCCAAACATATCCCTACAGATTTTTGCTTTCCCAACAAATTGTCCATATCCGAGATGAAATTAAAAAGGTTCACAAAATTCACATTAGGTGTAGTTAAAAAGTCATTATTATAAAAATTAATAAAGCAGATAGAAACCCCCTTGTATACATTAATACTTGGAAATTGGCATTTTTGATGGGAATTGATTTTACTCTGCCACCCGATGCAATGCTAACCCATATTGATAAAC
Organism: Lissotriton vulgaris; assembly: GCF_964263255.1. Taxonomy (NCBI): domain Eukaryota; kingdom Metazoa; phylum Chordata; class Amphibia; order Caudata; family Salamandridae; genus Lissotriton; species Lissotriton vulgaris. The sequence continues at coordinate 1,480,964,963 of NC_141685.1, forward strand.
CACCAGAGGGTCTACCTTGCTTGGGATGGGGAGGTATAATATTAAAGCACTCATATCCTTCAAGATATAACTCTTTAGTTGCCCAGTTCTCCTGGAACATAAGGATGTCTTATTTTTTTTATCATATTGACCCATTCTTCAATATTTAATTTAGAAGCTAAACCGGCCACATTCCAGCTCAGCACCTGTAATAATGAGTCAGAATGATCATTTGGAGAAATGATTTTGACCTCAGTATCGTTGTTGGCTTTGTTGTTGTCTTTAGAAATCTCCACGGGTGCCGTAAAGGCGGGTTTAATCGATTGAGATTTAGATAAGGGTCAATCAAGGGTATCTAAATCGTAGATTGCAGAAAACCTATTTAACGACTGATAAGCTGGGACACTGTAAAGGTGGTGGTCTATAAAAGAAGCCAAGGGGTACTGTAAAAATGTTTGTTGGTAAGGGGCAATTAATCGGAGGCAAGATGGCTGCCATGAGGGAGGCTGTGTAAGCAGCTAGCTCCCTGGTTCCTGCCGTCCGGGAGAGAAGGAGGAGAAAACTCTGGTTTTTTGCCATTATAATCCATGCAGGAGCCGACCGCGTGACCATTCAATACATTTGCTGCTTCTTTTCACCAAATACGATTATATTTTAGACACGTCAGACAATTTCATTTACCTGACAGCTTGAACACGGGTCATTCGACTGGATCCGGTCCGGCCGACTGTGGCCGCCTGTGGGTGTGGCTGGACTCCGCTTGTTTCTGTTCCGCATTGGGCCGTTGAGAGCGTGAGGCACGGAGGCGGTGCACGGAGCTGCACGGAGGTGTTGGCCACTTCGGGTCAGGAGTCGAAGAAGGTGATTCGAAATTGACATCAGCGGAGCGGAGCGGAGCTAACTGCGCTACAGTGTTGCACTGTGGTGATAATTGGATACTATCTATTTTCGTGACGGATTTCACGAATGTTGCTGAATCTTTTCAAGTTCAATCGGCGAGCCCCGCTGTGGCGCGCTACACTCTGCCTGCTTTGGTCGCAGAGTAACGTCTTTCCTGGCAGAGGAGGCTCTCGGAGGAAGAAGAGGACGCCGCTACCACCCTCCATCGGTACTCGTAGAAACAAGCGAAACAGTGCTGTAGGCGACTTGGGAGGAGTGGAGCCAGACAACGAGGACGACAACGAGGAGAACGAGATGGAGGATGTAGCTCCATCGACCCCTGGTAAAGCTGCCACAAAACAGGGTAAGAATCCTCATAAGGGGGCTGTATTGAAAGCTACTGAAGTTTCAAGCATGAAGAGTACAACATTACAAACATTGCCAGAGTTGTTTGTGAAACATGCAGCTAAGAAAAAAATAACTGACAATGATAGCCAAAATATTGATCTGGCTATTAATCAACCGCCTAATCAACCGTCTAAAAGTGCTGATAACCAGAATAATCCCATAGCTCTTGAGGCAACTGAACATCTGAGGAGGGGCATTGTGGGAGATGTAGTTTCAGGCGGCACTATAATCAACCGAGCGTCTTCTCTTCCCTCACTATTATTACCATCAACGATTGATTTACAGAGTGGGGCAAAAACTATTCTACAGCCGCATAATCAAGAGCTCCTTGAAAATTTCTATTCTCTGTCAGAACTCTCGTCTGATGAAGTAACCGGTTTGAATAAAGACTGGGTAGATTACAGCCGCGAGAGTATATCCTCTGATGGCGAGATTAGTATGAGCCCTGACAGTGCTAATGCGGCCACTATTGTTAAGAAGAAGCTGAGGAAGAAAAGATCTTTGCGTGCGGCGAGTAAAGAGACCGCTTCTAATTCACCTATAATTGGAGTGAACCCCTCATCTCCATCCCTAGTATTTACCGCTACTACTGCTACTCCTGGGTACAGCCATAACTCTGTAACTGACCTGGCTCCGCCACAAGAAAATAATGAAGAGATCACCTTGAAAACAATTTTTTACACCATGATGAATCACCGGGCCGAAAGCAAGGCTGAAAATCAACGTACACAGATGACTTGTGCAAAAGTCAAAAATGCAGTGCGACGTGCGATTAAGTTATGTTCAGAGACCGCTGACAGGGTCACTGAGGCAGAAGCTAGGATATCCGTCTTGGAGGAAGAATCTATGGCCCAAAGACAAGAAGTGGGTGACTTTAAAGCTCAAAAGGAGGATTTATCTGATAAGCTAGCAAGCTTGGAGAATCAGGCCCGCAGAAGTAACCTGCGCTTTCTGGGGGTCCCTGAAAATAAAGAAGGGTCTGACCCGAGGCGGTTCGTCATTAATCTATTAAATGACGCTTTTCCTGAGCTAACAGAATGGGACTGGTCACGGGAAATACAGCGTGCACATAGATTTCCCTTTACAGTGAGGAAACCGCGTCGAGGCCAAGAAAACTATCCTAGGGCCATTTTGGTGTCTTTCAACAACTTTCTTGCTCGTGAAGCTATTTACTTAAAAGCAAGACCTGATAAGAAAGCGGATGGATTGGGTTGTCAGTTTTTTGTGCGACCAGATTATTGTCAGGCCACTATGACTCAACGGTGGCAGCTAAGGCAACTGATTCCTGATTTCCAAAAGAAAGAAGTGTCAGTGTTTCTGCAAGGTCCAGCAAAATTGAAGACTATATTTAAAGGCCAAGTAAAGTACTTTATATCTACTATCAAAGCCAAGGAATATTTGGATTCTTTATGAACAAATTATGTCAGCTGAAGAACATTTCTCTTCTCCTTTTGAAAGAACCATGTGTAGTTTGGGAATACTAGATTGAAAGCTTAGAATCGTATGGTTTAATAGGTGTTTAATTATGCAGGACTGCTTTTCTTCTCCTTTTTTTCTTTCTTCTTTTCTTCTCTTTTCTCTTTTCTCTCCGTCAGGATGCTATGGGCCAGGGACACCGCATCCATACGTTTCAGGAACTGACTGTTCCTGTGCCTCTTACAGTGGGGAGGGTGGGGGGAGGGGCTCTGGGAAAAGGGGTGGGGGTGGGTAAGGGTGAGGGTTGGTGGTGGGGGTGTAAGGCAGAGTTGTTCAATACAAGGATGAATATAAGGCACTCAAACGATAATACTGAAGAGCATTCAGTGATGATAATAGCTAATATCTTTTTATTATTTCAATATGGATAAAAGGGTGAAAATATGTACAATCGTCTTAATGATTTAAAAAAGATTGGTATGCTTCGAACAATGCTTCAGACTTTATATATTGATTTACTATGTATTCTGGAAACGCATATTTCATGGGACAAGCGTTCTCTTCTGAATAATTTGGGATTAGAAGTCTTGGTCACGTCAAAACAAATGGGTATAAAAAGAGGCGTAGCAATATGTATGCGAAAGGGAGTTGGGAAGTGCTCGAAAACATTAGCTGATAAATGGGGTAGATGGGGGCTCGCTGAATTAATTATTGGAAGCTGCAAATTCACTATATGCTGTATTTATGGTCCTAATCTAGATGACGCTGAAGTGTTTAACACTATGAATGCAGAGCTAGCTACTTGGACGCAGCCAATAATAGTATGTGGGGACTTAAATATCCATTTGGCAGCTGATTGGAATATTAAATCAGGGATGAGATACACGGGCCGCAAGATCAGAACTTACAGAGCACTTAGAGATTTGGTGTTAAATAATGGGCTAACTGATGTATGGAACAAACTTTATTTTAAAGATCCAGGATATACTTTTTTCTCCATTCCTCATCGGAAATTCGTCCGTTTAGATTATTTTTTTGTATCCTCTATGTTTTTGGAGAAAATCCATATTGAAATACTACCTCAAGTTATCTCAGACCATAATCCTATGATCGCTGAGATTCAGTTTCCCACTGATTGTCCAAATCCAATTAGACTGTGGTCATTTCAGAGAAATCTGCTACTAGATGAAGAATATCTTCAATCCATGGCTATAATTATTAAAGATTATTTCTTAATAAATAATGATACTGCCTCTCCACAAGTAGTGTGGGACTCATTTAAATCCATTGTACGGGGAGAGACAATCAGCTTTGCAAACTATAAGAGGAAGAAAATCCAAACAGATTTTAAGGAGAGGCTAAATAAGATTAGGATAGCCGAGATGAATCTAGCTACTGCTTGCAAAAACAACGTAGGAATAGAGGACGCACAATTACGTCTAGTCACTGAACGCTCTGGTCTGTGTACCCACATTGCTGACGAAGTAGCGGCGAAATTTAAGCAATATAAAACTGAACGCTATGAATACAGCGAACGCACCGGAAAAGTCTTAGCTCAACGCCTGCGACAAAAAGCCTCAGCTAATGAAATACAGTGTGTTAAAGACATGAATGGTGTTTTTCATGAACGTAGGGAAGAAATATTAGAGGCATTCCATGATTTCTATAAGACATTGTATAATGATCTCAGTCACGAAGTTGACAAGACTCTTGATCCTGTAGATTACCTTAGATGTGCTAACCAGCTTTCACTGTGTCCAGAGGAGGTAGATTCATTTATAAGGCCAATAAGCTGGGACGAGATTGAGAAAGCTATTATGAGTCTTGCGGCAGGTAAAGCGATGGGGCCAGACCAGATACCTCTTGAATTCTATCGGACATTCAGACATATGCTTAAACCAGAGCTGTTAAAAATCTTTAATTTAGCGTCTCAAGGTAAATCTCCTGATTCTTGGTCTATGGCCACTATAGTTGTCTTTGTAAAAAAGAATAAGGACTGAAAAGAATTAGGGTCCTATCGCCCTATCTCCCTTATCACTGCAGATAGCAAGATTTACTCTAAAATTCTTGCAAACAGATTAAATGATGTAATGGCAGATTTGGTTTCCCATATTCAACACGGCTTCATTAGACATAGGGCTACCACAGATCACGTTAAACGTGTTATCACATTATTGGATTGGGCTCAAGCAAAGGAATCCCCAGTCGGGTGATTCTACTTGATGCTGAAAAAGCATTTGATAGGGTCGACTGGGGGTTCCTTTGGACGGTGCTACAATGGAAGGGCTTTCCGCTACAATTTATTAGAGCTATACAAGCACTCTATTCTAATCCCAAGGGTGTAATAAGATTAGGCAATGATACCTCTAGACCCTTTTCAATTACTAGGGGGACCAGACAGGGCTGCCCCTGCTCCCCGCTTTTATTTGCTCTTTACTTAGAACCCTATTTGGACAGACTAATTATGGAACCTGATATTCCACCAGTTCAACTCCACGAGGTAGATCATAAAGTTCTCGCATACGCAGATGATGTGGCCATTGTAACTTCTGATGCTACCACTGCGCTACCTAAAATAATTGAAGTAGCTCGAGAATATGGCAAATTTTCCGGTTACAAACTTAATATTTCAAAAACCCAGATTATACACTCTGAGACTGGAACACCTACTGATATCCCATTAAACTCTACTGGCACATATCTTGGCGTAACTATTTCTCCTAAAATTGATGACATTGTTGGATTAAATCTGGATCCTTTGCTTATATCAACTAACAGAACTTTAGAAAGGGTAAATAATTTACACTTATCTTTATACGGACGTACTAATGTCATCAAGATGATGATTTTCCCAAAATTTCTTTATTTTTTCCGAACTATCCCCTTATTTTTTTCGATGTCTCTTTTTAACAAGATTGACAGGATGCTGTCCAGATTCTTGTGGGGGTACCGCCGCTCAAGAAGATCTTTAAAGTGGTGTACTCTTTCGCAAGAACGTGCTGGGTTGGGATTTCCGAACATTAGACTGTATTATTGGGCTATTACTCTTAAAGTAATCAGGGTGCTATTATTCCATGACCATGTTACCGAAACTTCTATGGCACTCTCTATTTTTGACATGCTAATGGGCGCTGAAGTGCGTCAATGTCTACTGAAGTTCACGGAACCAAGCTACTATAAGAGAACAAAATTCAAGGTGTTTTTGTCTGCTTTTTTAGTTTGGAGACAAATCAATAAAACCCTGCGGATAATCTCAAAGTTCAATTTTCATACACCTATTTCTGGTAATACGTCATTATCGGGGATTTTTCAAGATACGGCAATATATCGGTGGCAAATGAAACAGATCCATCTACTGGGGCAACTGTATCAAAATGGGATTTTTGTGTCCTTTTCTGAACTCCAAGAAACATTTGGCCTTTCTAGGAATGAATTCTTTAAATATTTACAGATCCGTAGCTTTTTGGAAAAAAAAAATCTGTTATATAATGATGCTATGGAGACTATTGATATTCTAGAGAGTTGCAGGAAGAACAGCCGTATTGGTACGATTTATCAACTAATGGTTAATAGGTTGCATGATGATCTAGATCAGCAGGCCCCGAAATGGCAAAGAAAATTGAGCATAGAAGATATAGACTTGGCAAGGGCCTTTGAGATGAGTAATAAAGTACTAATTAATAGTTCTCTTAAAAGTCAACACTATGGGGGTCATTAGGATCGCGGACGGACTTGAGTCCGTCCGCGACCCCAGAGCATGAGGGAACGTCCGCATGGGCTGCGGCGTTCCCTCTATGCAGATTAGGATGTGACCGCCAGGGTGGCGGTCACATCCTCTATTTTTAACATTGCTGCGGGTGGAGCTTCAAGCTGCACCCGCAGCAATGTTAAAAATGCATGCACAGCATTTGCGTGCACAAAGCGGCAGGCACCGCGCGGTGCCTGCCGCATTGTGCACGCAAATGCAGGGGGGTACCATAGGTACCCCCCATGTGCACCCCCCACTACACCTAGGGGGCCCGCAACGGGCCCCTGCAGTGCAGTTACACATGCTTTTCCACGGCGGAAAAGCCGCCGCGGAAAAGCATGTTCCCAAGCACATCCTAATCTGGCTGACGGTGTCTAAGAGACACCTTCACCATTTTAGTGCTTTTCCGCCGCGGTTGTAAGCCAGCCGCGGTGGAAAAGCTGCGGACCTAAACCATGACCCACCAGCCATCCTAATGTGGTGGTGGGTCCTGGTGGGTCCGCAGAGGATTTTCCGCATCCTCCGGGCCGGCGGTGGCTTCCGCCGGCCCGGAGGATGCGGAAAATCCTCCATCCTAATGACCCCCTAAATGTCTACCCTGGACCTCTACTACACACCCGCGAAACTAGCCAAATGGAAGGCCACGAAGGGTATTAATTGTAGCAGTTGTGGAATCCTAGCAGCGGACTCATGCCATATGTTTTACAGTTGTCTCAAATTGGCGTTATATATAGATAAGATTGAAAAAATTTTGACTAACTTGCTCAATGTCAATATTAAGCTATGCCCTTCTTTGATAATTTTTGGTATTTATTTTCCTTCTGAAAAACTATCTGCTGATCAGGAATATTTTCTGTTTATTGGAATGGCTGTCTATCGTTTCTGCATTACTTCTAGATGGCTGGATATAGATCCGCCTACATTTGAACAATGGCTGGGAAAGTTGCTAAATATTTACAGAATGGACAAAGCAGTTTATAAACTGAAGGGACAGAAAAAGAAGATCTTCGCTAGGAATTTATGGTCCCCTATTGAAAATTGGATTTAAACCTAACAATTACTGTTTACTGCAATGATATTTCTTTATGCCTATAATGTACTAGAAATTATGTGAATGATGGTTGCTGATCAGATGCTGCTTTGTTCTTGTATGTTTTATGCCTCTGCCATAAAATAAAAAAAATAAAAAAATAAAAAGGTAAGGGGCAATTAATCTCTCTGACAGCCAGTATTGATCTAACAAGGCCTGGTCGGCCTTATAATAATAACAATGCAATCACCCCGAATATTTTTTCTGCTGATCCCACCCAGCCTACCCTTCGTACCATTAGAATATCGTGTATGTCAGACCTCCTGTACCCTTTGTATTTAGCCAGCCAATCCACACTTTTGTTCCATAGTTTGTCCCAGGGCTCTAATTTATTTTTCTCTACTGGAGGTACCCCTGCAAGAATCAAAACATATGGGCAAGATGCTGGGGGTAAGTTTAAAACATCCTTATTTGGCTCAGCAGGCCCACTGATATTCATGTCGACAGTGCTCATGCAAACTGTCGAAGCAGCATGAGCGCCAGTAGGGGTTGTATTTTGAGTATTAACGGATCCAATACATGTTTTTAAAACTGTTGAATCTTTGATTTTACTATTAGTGTCACGGGGGCAAATAACAGCTTTGCAGTTAGGGACGATTGTTGCCCACTGAAATTTTTTGGAGGACTGGCCTGTTGGGGTGGCTGTTTAAGTTCCCTACAGGGTGATTTTGCCTTGATAGTCAAAGATTCCAAACGATCTAAGCGTTTCCATAAATTTGCGAAATTTTTATCCACAAGTCCTTTAACACATTCAAACAATGTGTCAATAATAATGTCTATAGCAGTGTCCCCAAGTATAAAATTAGAATAGGGAGTCCCTATGGATTCCGTCTGAGTATGTACAGAATTGCTTGAAATGTCCAATGAATACACACACACACTCACCCACACACACGCGCACACACACACACACACACACACACACACACATATATATCTGGAGGGTATTCTAGACTCTTGTGCACTTTGGGCAATACATATAGAGTCGGGACAATGGAATGGATGACCTTGAGATATTTCATTTCATCCTCACCAAGCAGGCCTTCCTCATGCCATAGTTGTAATTTACTATGAAAGGTAGACATGATTTGATTAGTGAGGTTATATTTTAACCTTTCAAAGTTGGTGGAGTCCCCGAATTATCTCCTGATTTCCTGATGGTATTTGGTTCCGTCCATCACCACAATGTTCCCACCCTTGTATGACTGTTTGATTATGAAGTTAGTGTCTCTGTGTAAATCTGTAAGTGTTCACCAGTACACATATTGGAATGTCTATAATTCCAATCTTTCTTTTCCCTGACGTAGATGTCTCCCAGGTCTTCTGCCACAAGTTCCTGGAAGACATCCACTCTATTACCTGGAGGTAGTTGTGGGCAAAATTTCGATTTTCCTTTGCATTTACTACTTACAGATTTATCAGTTTCTATGTCCATTATTGCGCAATAATCCAGATTTGATACTCCATCCTATTCAGTGTCATGGTGGTCTCCTTCATTCGTCAGATTGTGTAGGACTCTCAGAGGTTCGATGTCTTCTCTGGTTAAGTTGGACAAGGGTTGTGTTAATTCCGATCTTGGCTTGGAACAGGCCTCGTGGCAAAAAACGTCTTTAATTTTAGTTTCCTACAGAATTTATAAAGGTTTACTCTAGTCGAGGCTAGATCCAAACCTGAATCAGGGCAGAATGTTAGTCCTTTATTGAGTAGATTAATATGTTTAAGATAATGGGTTGGGGACTTGCACAGCGATTAATCCAATTCTGATCAGCAGTGAACTCTGTGGCGTGCAAACAGATTTGAGCGCTGTCTGTGCCTCCCAGCGTACGTGAGAACTAATACAAAGCTCCTCCCATTGGGAAAGAGACCCTCTGTTGCACAGCTTTAAATCATGACAAAAAAGTCTTTTCCATTAATCATTGAAATTAATTACTCCTCATATTGGGGTTCCAAAAAATGTTTAATGTTTCATCTGAATTTCACAAAACTAAAGTTTCAATAGTATGTCCAACAACATCATAATCCAGTATGCATCCTTCCCCAATGCATTTCGGGCTGGTGTAAAAGCCCTTCCTCAGGGGACAACTCTACAAAAAAGGAATGAATCTGCGTATCACTATGCATGTCAATATCAGCGTCTATACATTATCATCAAATAACATTTCATTCATGCCATTGACTTAATTCCTGTGGATGGTAACTAAAAATCATGCCAACAGTGAGGTGTCACGTATGCGTGGTGAATATCAAGTCATACACTAGGTCACCCGATTAAGTTATATCAAGAATGTGCTGTTTTAAAAAAGTGAGAAAAAACAGAAAACGTGCTTCTAGTGCCAACCTCATGCCCCAACCACCGGTTAGTGCAACTAAACCGATTCACTGTTTAAAAACGGTACCAACGTGAGAACGATACTCACGGACTGTGTTAACGAGCTGTAGCGCGGTATCTGTGAAATGACAGAACAGCGCGTGTTACCAAAAATACATCGCTCGTGTGCTAATCTTGTTATCGCGTTCTCCCGGGCGGAGTACTCACTTGGTGAAAAAGGTGAAAGCCCGCATGGTTGTCTCTAGCTCGGGAACCCCAGGAGTGGTCTCGGATGATGGCGTTTTAACCGGTACGCGCTTGCAACCCGAAAGTGAAAACGGACTCAAAAGTGCAAAGGCAAACTGAAAACGTGGCGGCCATATTGAGTGAGTGTTATGCAACGCAAATAAAAACAAAAATGTGAGCAAAGAAGAATGAACAGTTACAGTATATGAATCGGGCATATATTCACAAAGTCTGAAAAAATTCTGTCAATTCCAACTCTGTTCCTTTCCAAAGGATGAAAATATCATCTATAAACCTCAAAAAGATTTTTCCATGCCTGAGCCATATATTCTGATTGAGAATGTGTGTTTCTTCAAACGCTTTCATCACGATGTTCGCGTAGGACGGCGCGGCACAATTTCCCATGGCGGTCCCATTCAATTGATGATACCACTGGTTAAACACCGTGAAATAACTGTGAAAAAGTGTGAAAATCATCAACTCCATCAACAGTATTTTCATATCTGGATCCAGATCAGAGTTTGCCAATTCTTGTTCAATCGCCATTATACCCATGTCATGCGGTATGGATGTGTAAAGTGAATTGACAGAATTTTTAACGACATGGAATGGCATCAACGAGCGAATTCAATTCACTTGGAACATGGACAGAACACGCATACACTTTCTGGATGTAGAAATACAATGTGACAATAGAAATTGGAATACAACGATCTTTCGAAAATCCACAGACAGGAACTCACTGTTGCACTACCAAAGTTTCCATAGACCAGGGCTGAAACGCAACTTACCGTTGTCCCAACTGATGCGAGTGAAACGTATAGTATCCTCGGAAAATATTTGCCAACAGGAAGTTAACAATATGGTGGAAAGATTCAGAAAGCGGGGGTACCCACAACAAACCCTAGATATAGCAGTTAACCAGGTTGGAAACATGAAACGGGAAGAATTGCTACAAACCACAGTGAAGCAAGTGAACACGAGAATGGTAGTGGTTTCAAAATACAGCACACTGAGCAATAGCTACCAAAAGATCATTCGTAAACACTGGTCTTTACTGAGTTTTGAACCAGACTTTCGAGGTATTTTTGACCAACCACCGATGTTTGCGTACACCAGGGGTCGCAACTTGAAAGAGATGTTGAAGAAATCCATCAAAGATAGTGAACCGACCACATTCAGAGGTTTACGTCCCTGTTACAATTGCAGTAATTGCAATAATTGTATTCTAGGCAACACCATCAGCCACCCCATGAAGGGTCATCCAGTGAAACTAAGAGTAAATGCGACCTGTAACTCAAGTAATCTCATCTACATGCTCAAGTGCCCTTGTGGCAAATGCTACATCGGACACACAGAAAGGAAGATCAGGATTCGACTACTTGAACATAAGAGTAACATAAGAACAGGTAACATGAAATCCACAGTTGCTGCACACTTCGTTGAACAAAAACATTCCATAGCTCAACTGAAATATGTGATACTTGAACTAATCACTCCCACTCATGATAACAAACAAACATTGCTCAAAAGAGAGAACTTTTGGATCCGCTATATGGCATCGATGCAGCCACACGGTCTGAATGATCGGATGGAGTTTTCGTGCTATTTGTAAACTTGAATATTTAGTCATTTATGCATTTTTTCAGACTTTGTGAATATATGCCCGATTCATATACTGTAACTGTTCATTCTTCTTTGCTCACATTTTTGTTTTTATTTGCGTTGCATGACACTCACTCAATATGGCCGCCACGTTTTCAGTTTGCCTTTGCACTTTTGAGTCCGTTTTCACTTTCGGGTTGCAAGCGCGTACCGGTTAAAACGCCATCATCCGAGACCACTCCTGGGGTTCCCGAGCTAGAGACAACCATGCGGGCTTTCACCTTTTTCACCAAGTGAGTACTCCGCCCGGGAGAACGCGATAACAAGATTAGCACACGAGCGATGTATTTTTGGTAACACGCGCTGTTCTGTCATTTCACAGATACCGCGCTACAGCTCGTTAACACAGTCCGTGAGTATCGTTCTCACGTTGGTACCGTTTTTAAACAGTGAATCGGTTTAGTTGCACTAACCGGTGGTTGGGGCATGAGGTTGGCACTAGAAGCACGTTTTCTGTTTTTTCTCACTTTTTTAAAACAGCACATTCTTGATATAACTTAATCGGGTGACCTAGTGTATGACTTGATATTCACCACGCATACGTGACACCTCACTGTTGGCATGATTTTTAGTTACCATCCACAGGAATTAAGTCAATGGCATGAATGAAATGTTATTTGATGATAATGTATAGACGCTGATATTGACATGCATAGTGATACGCAGATTCATTCCTTTTTTGTAGAGTTGTCCCCTGAGGAAGGGCTTTTACACCAGCCCGAAATGCATTGGGGAAGGATGCATACTGGATTATGATGTTGTTGGACATACTATTGAAACTTTAGTTTTGTGAAATTCAGATGAAACATTAAACATTTTTTGGAACCCCAATATGAGGAGGAATTAATTTCAATGATTAATGGAAAAGACTTTTTTGTCATGATTTAAAGCTGTGCAACAGAGGGTCTCTTTCCCAATGGGAGGAGCTTTGTATTAGATTAATATGTTTATCATTCAAGATCTTGCTGGATAATGGGGTTATTGTCAATTATCTTTTCCCTTCTTTCCTCTTCCTTTGCCTCTTCCTGCTTCATCTGATTCTTTTTGTTCTTCTGTCACAGGAGGGGGTATCACCACTCTCTCTCTCCCCCGTGTCTTCATTCGCAGCAGTCACATTTCCCCTGAAAAATTCATCCTTGGTCTGCCACTCTGGGCACCCCCGTCCCCCGAGCTGACCTCTGAATTTTCCGCACTTGAGTGTCTTATTTGTTCATGTTCTTGAATTTGTTTCATGGTTTGCTTTTTGAAGTTGGCATCATACCAGCGGGCAAAGGTGTATACCCTACCAGTGGCATAGTCAATTCTGTCTCTATTTAATGTTTTGATCTTTTTCATCTGTATCTCTTTCTCATGTTTCACCAACCTTTTCTCCGGCTCTTCTGCTAGTTTCTTCTCTTCCGGGGTTTCAAGGAATTTTTCCAGCAATTTTTCTATGGCAGCAATTTTCTTTCATTGTAGCTTTCAATCTTCTTTCTGCATGTAGTATGAGTGTCTCTATAAGTTTCATGGAACACTCAGTGGTGTCATTTTGCCATTCAAGAAGTAGGTCAGAGTCCAAATCACTTGAAGTGTGTAGGACAAGTATTCTCAGGTCCCTGGGAATGCACTTGCACTCAATGTATTTTTTTTAAATTACCCTCTCCCACTATTTATTGATCTCCATTGTCCTAGCTTGTTACAATTCCTTCTGCTGTTGTCGTGGTGTATTATTCGTATTGGGACCTTGGCTGTTACTCGGTGTAGTGTTGTGGGCATAAGAATGACAGACACTTACTTGATGTTCAAAGGAGCTTTATTCATACACTCCTGCTTCGTCCCTGTCCCTACTCTAACTGCCCCTTTCCTGCTCGTGCCCCTCCTCTTCCTTCCACCCCATGACTCCGCCCACACCCAACTACTAGAATTCTCAAAACATAACATCTCCCCCTTTGTTAACAAAGAAACAAACTAACTTCATTAGAGTTCTTCAATCAGTCTCTGAGGCCTGTGAATGTTCCTTCTAGGTCGCAGACTCATGCCACCATCACCCAGTTCAGCTTCAGTTCTCTGATCGGGTCTCTGGGCTGTGCCCACTTGATCGGGTCCTTGTGTTTCCAGTGGATTTCCATCCTGTTCAAGCGCCTCTTTCATGCCAGGCGTGTACTTTTGAAAATGAGACACATTCCTGGTGATCCTTCTATTTTCGGACGCCGCCGTGACCATGGTGCCCTTTTTGTGGGTGACAACCAAAGGGTCGTCTTTGAACGTGCAATCTGTTTTCCGGGATTGTTCTTGTTTGACCACCACACAGTCCCCGGTCTGTACTTAGGGAGACTTGGCTCTCCGTCGAGTGTTCGCATACACTTTCATTTTATCCTTACTGGTTACATCAGCCAGGGCCACTTCTTGGTGTACATGTGTCGGAGACACTGGTCGTATGGCACCTTCCCACGTCGGAATCCTTGTTCTGATGGGTCACCCCAGCATAAGAGTGGCTGGGCATTTTCCGGTTGTAGCATGTGGTGTAGTTCTGTATGCTCGCAGGACTTCGTTAAGGGCAACTTGCAAGTCTTTCTTCTCGAGCGTGGCCTGTTTGAATGTTTTCTTCAGAGTCGCCATGAACCGCTCAATGGTACCATTGGCCTGTGGCCACAGAGGCATGACCTTTCGATGTCTAAAGTTAAGGTGCTTTGCGAACTCACGAAACTCCTGCCCATTGAAAGGAGGACCATTGTCTGTTTTGAGTTCCTTTGGAACACCCCATGCGGCGAACACCTCATCAAGCACCACAATTGTGCAAGGAGCATTAGTGGATGACACGAATTGAGCTATCGGGAACCTCGAGTACTCATCCATGATAGCCACCACATAATTGCCAGATTGGAAGGGTCCATAAAAGTCCATGGCTAGTTCTTGCCATATCCCACTGGGTAACTTAGTCATTTGAAGTGGAGCTGGGGGTGTTCCATGGCTGACTAGTTGACACTGGGGGCAATCCTTGAGGGTGGCCTCCACCATGGAATCAAGCAGCGGGAACCAGACTCGCTCACGGAGGTTTCTTTTGGTTGCGACCACTCCCCTGTGGCCCTCATGAGCAAGGGTAATGACTCCTTGTCGTAGCTGCCTCGGGATGACAATCCGATGGTCTCTCAGGAGGAGCCCCTCCGAGGTGGCAGATAGCTCATCACTGATGTGCCTGAACGTTTGCATTTCTTGGCGGACCTGAGGATCGGTATTCTCCTCCTCACTGTTGTGCCTCCATCTATGAGAGCACGGCCGGCGCATCACTTTCTGATAATGTTATCTTGGGCAGTAGCTTCCTGGATTGCCTCTAATGGAATGGCTGGAGGCCGGGCTGATCCTATTACAAAGTGTACGTATTCCTCAGCTATTGATGGAGGCGAAGCCTGGGATGCCTGAGGGTGTCGGGACATATAGTCCGCAGGGTTCTCCCCTTTCCCTGGTTTGTGTATGATTGTGTAGGAGAAGTGTGGCTCACTGGTTAGAGGAGGCAGACCTGGAAGCAGAGGTCAGCCCGGGACCAGGGTTCAATTCCCGGCTCGGCGGGGTCTTGAATCCTAAAAATGTCCATGGACTCGACAATTCTCGCTCCGGTGCCTACTCGATTCACAGTTTCACACTCTGCGACTCTGGGCAATAGCTTGCTTAATCTCCACAACGGCCCCTCGCGGCGGGATGCCTGGCTTTCACCTTGCGAATACCCTGCCGTGGTTATCTCACAGGGGAATACCAGGACGGGTTCCCTAAGCAAGCGCTTAGAAACCGCTCGGTGATTTGCGCTATATAAATTCCTGTACATTTACATTTACATTCCTGTAGGCGCAGGCTCCATCGTTCAATTCTGGGTGGCATCTTTGCATTGGGGTTGCCAAATATGGTGACCAACGCCTGGTGGTCTGTTATCATGGTGAAATGTTTACCATATATGAAGACATGAAAGTGCTCGAAAGCCCAGACGACTGCGAGGCTCTCCTTTTCTGGCTGAGAGTATGCCCTTTCAGTTTCGGATAGGCTGCGACTGGCATAAGCCACTATGTGCCATTGATCAGTGTCTTTGTCGAACTGGATGTATGCTGTCACAGACTTGTCTTCATGGGTGAGAGTCGTTTCAAATTTGCCCAAACATGGAAGCGGTTTCTTCGCCATCCAGGTGAATACACTTACGTGTGCTGGACTCAGTTGAGGTGGTGATTTCATTTTGTTATATTCAGTCACGGGCATGTAGTTTAGGGATGCCCCACTGTCGAGGATGAATTGTGTCTCATGGGTCCCCACTCTTATGTCCAGTGGGGGATACCTTTTTAGTTGATCTGGGTCTGAACCATGCAAACATATTCATCTGTGTAATCAGACTCTGCGGACGTCGATCGCGATTCTCTCGATGGTGATCAATTCAGTGACCTCCTGGTCCACTGGGATCCATGAGATTCTCGGCTGGAATGGGACGATCCAGAGGATGACATCGCCCTGTCTTGCACTGCTTTGGCGTGATGTCTTCTGGGATCAGACCGCGGCTTGTTTGTGTCGCCTCTTCTTTCTTTGTTGTATATACCACACATCGCTTCAAAGTGGTTCTTTCACCCACACTTGTGGCACTGTTGACCCATCGCTGGACACACATCTGCATGCGGATAATCATACCCACATCGATAGCATTTTCTAGACCGTTCTGACTTTCTTGCACGTTCGGCCTTCTTGTCTCTCCGGCTAGACTCGTAGCGTCGACGTCCTTTGTGTTGATGACGAGAGGTCGGTCTGGACCTTCTCTGTTGTTCACCTGATCTTCTGCGAGTGTTGGTGTTTTGCGTCCAGAATGCTTGTTCTTTTCTCTCACTTCTTCCTGTCTCCATACATTTGGCGTGTTCCTCCGCCTGATCATGAACCCTTGTCATTTCTTCTATCTCATCCAGATTGTAGCTTTTTCTAAGCAGTCTCCTCCGCAGTGTCTCAGAGTGACAACCCTTGATCACTCGAAGTCAGATGGCGTCTTCCGTCGAGAACACGTCAAAGTTGCAGTACTGAGATAGCCGACGTAGCCTGGAGAGGAAAGTGCTCATCCTTTCTTCTTTGTCTTGACTAGCTTGATGAAATACATATCTCTCATAATCCACATTCCTTTTGTGTATGAATTTCCTATTCAGTGCTTCTTTCGCTTTGTCATATGTTCCTTTGTCATCTGCCGGCAGCTCTTTAATCACTTTGCTGACTTCCTTGCCAACCAGGTTACGCAATGCAATGAGTTTTTCTCTATCTACGGTGACTTTTGACCCTTCAAGATAGTCCTCAAAATCTTCTAGCCATTCCTGCCATCGGGGGCCCATGCTTCCACCCGCATTAGTGGTTCAGGAGGGCGCAGGTGCGATATACGAGGCTCAGCTGGGGTCGCCACAGCAGCATTGCCACCATTCTCCTGTGGTGGATTTGACATCTCTGCAGGTGATTGTTAGCGTCACCTTTCTCTTCACTGGTGTTGGTTGCGTTTATCACTGTTTGGTTGGTGTTTACCAATGCTTGCTTTGCATTTTCCAGTGCTTGTTTTTCATTTACCAATGCTTGATTCCATTTACCAATGCTTGTTTGCATTTGCCAGTGCTTGTTTTTGCATTTACCAGTGCTTGTTTGTCATTTACCAATGCTTGTTTCCATTTACCAATGCTTGTTTGCATTTGCCAGTGCTTGTTTTTGCATTTACCAATTTTTATTCTGCTTAGGCCCTGTGCTGCCTGACTTCAAAATGGCCGCATCCGCACTGCACAGGGGTTTGTCCTTCTTGTTGCCTGGTTCAAAGATGGCCGCCACTAGGGAAATCTCGGCTCCCGCGAGCTTTCAGCTCCATTCATTTCATTCACGCCGGTGCCATCACTGGGACTCACCGGATCGCCGGTTTTGCAGGCGGTACCACAACGACGGCTCTCCTCACACCCTCACTCGCTGGACCCTCCAGAACGGGTCGGGGTGGACTCAGGACTCTGCCGCTTCACTCACGGGTCACTTTCACCACCGTGCCGACTTGCACGCATCAGGGGTGAGTTCACCAGATTTGGCGCGAAGCAGCGCTCGGGGCAATTCTTTTCTAGCGCTCGATAGCGCTTGCCAGGCAGGGCTCCATGCGATCAGCAAATCGCCGAGCTGGCTCTATTGTCGCTGGCCTGGGTCCTCAGGCGGCGATCTCTTCGGGGGCACACGTGTCGCGACGGTGACCACAGATTCGTGCTGCCCAGGGACAGGACGCTCTTCTCCTTCACGTGGATCACTGTATCCCACCCTCGTCGCCAGCTGTAGTGTCGTGGGCATAAGAATGACAGACACTTACTTGATGTTCAAAGGAGCTTTATTCATACACTCCTGCTTCGTCCCTGTCCCTACTCTAACTGCCCCTTTCCTGCTCGTGCCCCTCCTCTTCCTTCCACCCCATGACTCCGCCCACGCCCAACTACTAGAATGCTCAAAACATAACATCCGGTCCTTCCTTGAAGTCTCTATTTTCATTAAACATGTCTTTTAGCATTAACTCCTGTTTACTCCATCTATCTGCCATGCTGCTTGGTATTCAAGTGCAAAAACCACAGTTGATGGACAGAATGCAGAACAATGTCATACATTCACCCCAGGAGAGAGATCTGGGCCTAAATCCATCGTTTTTTTGCACTCCACACCACCACAGTTCAGACATGGCCATATGCAAATCAGTCTGACCCTGTGCCTTATGGGAACAGTTCAGTCCGAACTTCCAAGCCATGCCTTCCCTGGACCGGAAACAAGCTTCCGAGGACCGGTTTCTGGTATTCCAGCCGTCTTCAGCCCGGCTTGCTTGAATCCAGTGGTGTGGAGAGCATGGGACTCACGTCTGAGCATACCCATCCTACTCGGGGTGACAAATGCAAAAACCACAGTTGATGGACAGAATGCAGAAAAATGTCATACATTCACCCCAGTACAGAGATCTGGGCCTAAATCCATCGTTTTTTGCACTCCACACCACCACAGTTCAGACATGGCCATATGCAAATCAGTCTGACGCTGTGCCTTATGGGAACAGTCCAGTCCGAACTACCAAGCCATGCTTTCCCTGGACCGGAAACAAGCTTCCGAGGACCGGTTTCTGGCACTCCAGCCATCAACTGTGTTTTTTGCTTGCGTATTCAAGAGCACGTCTGTTTCAGACCTAAGTAAATTACTTCGCTGCAGTGTCTCCCCCTCAAGAAACAATGTTTATTCTTTAAACGTTGTGGGTACAATGCACCTTAATGTAGCTTATCCTAGAAGCTGTCACTTCGTCAGGATTCCCAAACACACACGCAGTGTTTTTTGCAAATAAATTCCAAACAGCGGCGTGACCGGAAAACAATTTATACAAGCCTGCAGTTCTTCGCCTGGATACACTGTTGCAAGATGGGCTGTTGCCGGGAACGGAAAAGTTACCTGACAGCAGCGCGTGGAAGGGAGACCCATGCGCACGCCTAGAAACAAGCAGCCCACAAGTGTTGTCGCTCCACCCACCGCCGCCGCCAAGCCTCTCACCGTCCCGTGGCACACTTCATTTCTTCTGCAATAGGTTCCAGGTCCGTCTTTCTTCCTCCCTCATGGCTTGTAAGTTGGAGGCAGCTCCTTCCCTCATAAACACTGCCAATTACGCCGATAATTAGGAGCTGCTTCACTTCCGGGTGCACGTCTCACGTAGACTGGCTATCCATGACAGATTCAAGAAAGCTTCTGCGAGAGGCCCTGCTTCCACCACTCCATCACCAGGACCAATAGAAGGACGGCACACAGGAATCCTTTATAGAAGCATTTTTTTTGGCTTCAAATGCTCCCATAAGTAATAAAGTAAATAACCAGCAAGGTGCATGTTAACCCACAGATCAAACCTATGCTTTTCGGCCGTAGCCTTCTACTGGGTCAAAGAGTTCAGTGCACAGAGTGCCATTTTAAAGGGACAGTTGTACCCTCCCCCCCCCCTACCAATTAAAAACACTTCATTTAGTATTTTAAAGGGGAAATAATACATTTCTGCTTTGTATTGAATAAATTATATCATTACTGCAGTTCATTATCAAAGTAAACAAAAATTAAAAATAATTGTAAAGTACACAATTAAACACCATAACTCGCAAGTTTCAGGCTCTCAAACAGACACATTTTGTACCAAACCAAGTATACAGTCCTAATGGGCAGTTATTTTGAGAGTGGCTGTATAGTCTATAATGATCTGTATCATAATTTCAGGGAAGAAGAATGGAACCGTGCTGAGCACCTAACTAAAATTCTATTTCAAATGGATCAATTCAATAAAACTGTGTATTTATATTGGAATATGTATAAATATATAAAGTGCAAAGTGCTTTTTATAACATAAAATACACAGATAAAATGAATTCTAAAGTGCAATGTGCTGTCCCTGTAAGGTATCAGGGATAAGAGGTGCTACAGGAGAACGCAAGCAATCTAGTATTCAACTCTAGACACTTCCAGTATTGGATATAAGGTGCAAAGTGCTTTTTCTATTAAAACTGAAAGTTAGAATATGCCATTATTTGCTCTTATGACACCTCCACTATTACACTAATACTAGGATGCATAATGTCTGCGATATTCCAAAAGCATCACATATAGAAACTTTCATGAAAAGTTCATGACAAATGTTCCTGTAGAGTATCCATATATACACACATATACATACATACATATACATGTGTGTGTGTATATATATAGGGTTGTGAACAAGGCGGTTTTCACCGCCGAAACGCGTCGCCACTTTGTTCTGGAATAAACAAAACTTTTCTTTGATATCTGGATTTCCACGGTGTCAGCTCCTTATTTTCACAAAATAATTAAGGATTGGATTGTATATATACAACTGAACGCGGATGGAGAAAATACTATCTAGATAGCGATAAAGTCCTTTACCTATCAAAACTACGAATGTACCACAAAGCGATTCGCACCACCCGCGCCTCCTTTTATGCAAAGGAAATCAAACTAAGCCCTAACCCCACTAAAACGATCTTCAAACTCGTTCAAAACCTCCAAAATGCTTCCAACCCAGTCTCCTGCATCACCTCTTCGACACAGTGCGAAGACCTTGCCACCTTTTTCATTGAAAAAGTGAGGAAGATCTACGTCACTTTCCCACAAGATGAGCCTGCTTCATTAAACACTCTCAACCCTGCGGTTGGCATGTCTAGACTGTCAAGAATACCTGACATATCCCTCGACGACCTTGCTACACTGTGCAGACAGGTTAAGTCTGGCTCTCCCACAGATCCCATGAGACCAGCTAAATTCTTGGACTCACTTGATTTCTTTCTCCCTCCCCTTGCCAGCCTACTCAATCTTTCTTTTTCCTCAGCTGTGGTTCCCACCTGTTGGAAACTAGCATGGGTCTCCCCTATCATAAAAAATCCCACACTGGATCCCACAAAGCCAGAAAACTTCAGACCCATCTCGCTGCTCCCATGGGCGTCTAAACTGGCAGAAGCCCATGTGAATAAAGTACTATCCCAACACATGGTGCAAAATAACGTCCTGGACCCATCCCAAAATGGTTTCAGGCCAGGTCACAGCACTGAGTCTGCCCTGCTGACCACCACTGAACACCTCCGGGGCGTTCTGGACGCCGGTCAAAGTGCCGCGCTGATCCTGCTGGATCTCAGCGCGGCCTTTGACACGGTCTCACACAATATCCTGCTGAAACGACTTGAGGCCATAGGGATCGATGAGCTTGCCCTCGATTGGTTCCGGTCCTTCCTGAAGGTCGGGTTCTTTCGAGTGTCAGCCCCGCCATTCATCTCCCAACCCCATTCCATCGAACAGGGAGTCCCTCAGGGTTCGGCGCTAAGTCCATCCCTTTTTAACCTTTACATCCAGCCTCTTGCAGTAGTGGCAAAAGAGTGGGACCTCACGCTGGTGTCGTACGCCGACGACACACAGCTGGTCATCACTCTTTCTGAGGGCCCATCTACTTCAGCTGCTAAATTCAGGGATGGCTTAGCGGCAGTTGCGCAGTGGATGACGCGCAACTGCCTTCAACTGAACGCTGGGAAAACGGAGGTGCTTCTCCTCTGTAAAAACCCCGTCACTGGAGCGATCACTGGTGGCCCTCTCTGCTTGGCCCCACTCCCGTGCCTAAAAATGTTGTGAAGAACCTGGGCGTCTGGCTGGACTCCTCACTCAACTTCCAGTCCCACACAAAGAAAGTGGCAGCTATGTGTGTGGGTCTATTGAGAAGTATCAGTCCGATACTCGGTTTCTTCGACTCCAGAACCCGCCAACTTATCATCCAATCCATTATACTTGCTCGGCTGGACTATGCCAACGTCCTATTCCTAGGGGCGAATAAAACAGAACTAGCACGCCTGCAACGAATTCAGAACTCGGCCGCTTGGGCTGTGGTTGGCCTTCCGCTCAGGTGCTCTGCCAGAGCCACCATCAGGAAATTACACTGGATCCCGCATTCAATTCAAAACTCTCACCACAGCATTCAAAATTCTTAAGTCAGACGGTCCTGAACTCCTGCGTCCGCTTCTAGTACCCTACACTCCCCAGCACACCCTGCGCTCGCTGGGTCAGCACCTGGTGACGGTTCCTCGAACCAAGCTTTGCAGAATGGGCGGCCGCTCTTTCAAAGTTTTAGGGGCAAAACTTTGGAACTCCCTGCCTCTGCATATCCGCACCCTGACCAACCTGACTACCTTTCGAAAGGAACTAAAAACCCACCTTTTCTCCGTCATCTAATTCTTCTGCGACTTTCCCCCTCCCCTCAGGTACTGTTTAGGTTCAGCGCCGGGATGCTCCGTTGCTGGGGCAGCTGTTTTGCGCTTCAACAAATTGTTAACATTAACATATTCACTGAAAAAACCATAGGTTTCACATCCGTTATAGTTAGGAATTAGCATTTAAAAAACCTATTAAATTCACTGAAAAAACCATAGGTTTCACACCAGTTATAGTTAGCTGGAAATTTTACTGACATAAAACCATTGAAATTCCCTCGTTATAGTTAGTTGGATTCACTATAACTTGCGCGCCTGCAATGCACTGCTGATGACGTCACATATTACATCACTCATGACATGGTCAGTGACATCACTCATGACATCACTGATGACACCATCCAGTAAATGTGTGTCTTTCTGAAAAATCAATATGTTTTATATATGTATTTGTAAAAATCGATG
This sequence comes from Lissotriton vulgaris, assembly GCF_964263255.1. Lineage (NCBI taxonomy): Eukaryota > Metazoa > Chordata > Amphibia > Caudata > Salamandridae > Lissotriton > Lissotriton vulgaris. The sequence continues at coordinate 1,480,987,879 of NC_141685.1, forward strand.
GACGAATAAATGTTTAAATAAGGGTGTTAATGGATGTTTTATAAAAAAAAAATTGATTGGTTAACTGGCTTATTGTTAGCGAGTATTGTTTAAATATTAAAATGTTTGTATCAGTGTTTCACTTTGTGTATAAGTGGCTGCATGGGTTGGTGAGTAGCTACATGTGTGTGTATATGGGTTATTAGATGTTTTTTTTAGTATCATTATGAGTGTCTGTATGGTTTGGTGGGGGTGTTACTTAACACATAGATGCATCAATGATTGACTCACTGTTTGTATGTCTTTTGAAGACAGCATATGTGCAGGACTGTATGGGTGGATGTGTGTGTATATGTGTGTGTTAGTGAGTGAATGACTGTCTCACTAGTGTCTTTATCAGTAACTACATATGTTTTAATCTAGTATATGTGAGTATTAATGTATATAAGTGAGTATATGTGAGAGTGAGAGATTGAAAGAGTTCCTGTTTAAATAAGTATGTGTTTCTATAAGTGATTGTTTAAGAGAGTAAGTATGTGTAAGTTTCCTTAGAAGTAAGGTGGTAGTGTGTGTATAGCTGTATATTCAAATAAATTGATGTTCAATAGTTTATTTGCATGTGTGAGTATGTGTGTGAGTAACTTTTGGATGACTGTCGGTGTGTAACAGGATGTATATGTATATCACTACATATGATGAGTGAGTATATGTATGAGTGACTATATAGAACTGTTGGTGAATGAGAGGATGTGTATATAGATGGTGGAATTACTGAATTGGTTGTTGTAACTGGTATGGGTATCTCCTTTTTTTTGAAAATATTAGTTTCTATTTTTGATTATGTTTTTCAAGGGTTACATTACACTGAAAGGAGGTCTCTCACTCTGTCACAAAGATGGTGTCATCAGTGATGTCATGAGTGATGTTACTGACCATGTCATGAGTGATGTAATATGTGACGTCATCAGCAGTGCATTGCAGGCGCACAAGTTATAGTGAGTCCAACTAACTATAACGTGGGAATTTCAATGGTTTTATGTCAGTAAAATTTCCAGCTAACTATAACTGGTGGGAAACCTATGGTTTTTTCAGTGAATTTAATAGGTTTTTTAAATGCTAATTCCTAACTATAACGGATGTGAAACCTATGGTTTTTTCAGTGTATTTCATAGGTTTTTTAAATGCTAATTCCTAACTATAACTGGTGTGAAACCTATGGTTTTTTGAGTGAATTTCATAGTTTTTTTAAATGCTAATTCCTAACTATATATAAGGCCCCAAACCTATGTTTTTTTCATTGAATTTCAAAATGGTGTTAATAGCAAATGTCTATACCTATAAAATGTAATATTTTTGAAAATGAATGAATCCTATATTTTATTTGTATTTAAAACAATTTTTTTAATGTATATATATATTTTTTTTTTACCCTGGAGCGCAGTCTTTTGAAGCGCCCCAGGGCGCGCTCCGGAGAGCGTCCCGTTAGCGCTATTGCAGCAAACGAAAACATCATCGTGACGTATCGCGTAGAAGCGTCCACGTGATACGCACAGGGTAAGCGCACCCGGAAGCACTCGAGCGAATACGATCCCGCAACGTAAACATGTGACGCGCTTACACGACGCGCCCGGGGGCGCGCCGCGTAAGCGCGTCGGTCATGTGACCTGAAAATAACACTTTTTATTGGTGCAGAACAGTTTTGGTTTCATAATGATGAAATCCCTGGTCTTGTGACCTGAAAATAACACTTCTCATTGGTTCAGGCCTTTTTTTTTTTCCAAATGATGAAAGACCCCACCTTTTTTCCTTATTCTGCCTTTGTCCTTTGACTTAGGAAGACCTGTTTTGCAATCTTTGAGGTATATTTTGTACTTTGAAATGGCTTCAATAGCAGCAGCAGCTGGAGCATCTGCACCACCACCACAACCACCAAGAGGACCACCACAACATTACATTGGTGGTCAACAAGAGGAGGAGGAGGAGGAGGAGGAGGAGGAGGAGGGAAGGAGAAGATGGCTGCAAGAACACAATACCCCATACCAGCCAAAACCACACATTGTATGGGAGTTTTTTTCGATCCCAGAGGGCAAGAAAAAAGTAAATGCGGCCAAGGTGACTTGCCTAATCTGTGGCATGGAACTTTCCAGGTGGAACCCTAATAAAAAATATTCTTTTGGAAACAACACCATGATTCGCCACATGCAGCGCAGGCATCCGATGAACTATTCTGCTGCAGAAATGAGGGAACTGGCCAGTAACCCTCCCCAATCTTCAAGCACCACCTCCAAAAGAAAGCAACCCACTCCATCGGGACCAGAGGCAAGGGAGATGATCCCTTGCATTCAGCCACGGTTTGCGGATTTCCGTATAACATGTATCCATTGTGGTAAGACCATCTCCTATGGTGAACTGAGCATAAAGCTTATCGTCCTGCTGGGGACAACCACAAATGCCCCAAAAAACCCTAATTTTTTTTTTTTTTTTTTTGCTCCAGTTGAGCCATTTTCAATTCCCTGTTTTTTCGTTTCTCCCCATAAAAATAACAAAAAAATATATAAAATAGTTCATAAAAGCCAAAAAAAGTACAAAATGTTCCAAAAACACACAAAAAATATAAAACAACAAAAAGAACAAAAACAGTTCTTTTTAGAACTACCTCCAATTTATAAAAAAAAGGCTACATTTTTTAATAACTCTGTCATTCTTCTTTCCCCATGGGCCGCTCCCCGGTCCGCTCCCCGGTGCGCGAACCGGGAGCTCCCCCCGCGCAAATCAAAAACATTTTTTTATTTTGCACCGCGGGGCCCTTTTATAGCCCCCACATCAAGCCTAGGGGGTCAGGGGGGGTCTACCCTGCCCCCTTATGGTAATTTCCCCCTTTTTTTCCACCTCTTGTGTCTCTATCTTACCAAGACACAAGATGGCGGCCGGTCCGGACTGTTTCAAATGTTTACAGACACCCGAGAGCCAATCAGCATTCCGTGCGCACCTTGCGTGTCGCTCCCGCTGCGCTCCCCAGTGCGCTTACCGGGGCGCAGCCATAGATATATATATTTTTTTTAACCTAAATTACTCAAAATCCACTGGAGCACATATCTTAAGACATAGCAAAGGCACATCGGGCTACCAGTCCCTACAATTTTGCCAAGTTTGGTGGAATTCCATTCAGCCGTTCGGGCTAAAAGTGAGTTTGACCGCCCTAAGGAAATTAACATGGAGAAAACACATTTTGGGACCCCCCTTTTATCTCGGCCACCGCTTGGCGAATCCCCCCCAAACCTTCAAGGAAGGACCGGAGCTCCGCGAGGCAAATTTGAGGAAATTTTCAGGCAGATTCGTCAACCGCCGCCAAAGTTATTCACAATAGAATTTTGAGATTTTGCATTGAAAAAAATCCTGTAATATATATATATATATATATATATATATATATATATATATATCTCACCATCCGCCCTCCAACGAGTGAAAGGAAGGAGCCACACGCAGGGATTTTTCAGGTGGGGTTCAAGTTTAATGGAAACTTAGGCAGCCTGGGCATTATGCATTTCGGTAATGAAACCTTCGTCAGACACCCTTAGCTGCCGCTCCTCACGTCCGTAATGCCCTGATGAAATGTTAGTGGCTTAATGGAAAGTCCTCTTATGAGCGCCACCCCAATCATGTGATCAACCGCCGAGTTGCAGTAAATGTCCAACTACAACTCCCAGAATGCCATATGTCTGGGATGCTTGTTGTGGGAAACCAAAGCTGTTTCTTTTCGGTATTGGCATTCATAAGTCTGGGCATACCTGATGAGGTGCTCTCTTGCCGTCTTGACCCCTTGAATCCCCACAAAACGTTCCAACCTTCAAAACGCTGGTGCATTGGGGTTCGAATTGGCAAGATTGCACCAACTCTCCCGTGTAGTCACGGGCTGCCATTAAGCAGTATCCCTCAGCTTCAGCGTCAAGTAGGTGGACTGCCTGTAAGCCCATACCTGGGCCGACTCCATATCTGCAGCGCAGAAGTTCACCAGAAGAGCAGGCAGCCATATATATTTAGTAACAGTCGACTTGCCCCCGAATTCCTCAAAAATGTACAAGCAAGGAAGAGAGCGGGGTGAGGCGGGAGCAGTGAACCAATGCAGAGTGGGAGAAGGCTCTAGTACCGGGTGCTGCAAGGCTCTGGGAGGAAGCCAATCTCAGCAGAAAGAAGCTGGTGGAATGTGGAGCAGGGCACCATACAGCATTGGAGTGGTGAGGACTGTGGTTTTTAAAGGACTTGACATGTCTCCATTAGGAAAAACTCCATGAGAGTGCCCTATGAACATTAGTAGATTTTTATACTCACCGTGCAACTATTGATATTTTAAGATATTACATTTATCATGACAGAATGGTTGCTGAAAATATTAGGTTGAGTAATTATTCCATGTTTATGGACAAGTATTTGATTTAAACCTGCACAATCGCAATGGACATCATTAAGATTGGGAAAGGAATGGAGATTACCAAAACGCATCGCTTAATTTTATGCAACATGCATTAAAGGAATTGAAGTGCCCATTCCAGACTGTGGGGACTCTTTTTATTGGAAGGAGCAGTGGTTTCTATATAATATATATATATATATATATATATATATATATATATATATATATATATATATATATATATATATATATATATATACAGAAACAAAGTCCTGCAATGCGACTCCTCACATCACCATCAGGAACAGATCTCCAAAACACCAAGAGTATGATTCAAAAAAGTGGCTTTATTTTTCCCTCGCCATCGGCATGACGCGTTTCGGCCGTCACAAAACGGCCTTGATCACATGGCCTCAAATTACCAATGGGGGTGTTTATATACTGTGTGAAATAGAGGTAGAAACAATAACATCGAATCAAAGGGGAAACGGACATGGAAAAAATACTACCTTGCACATACGTGAAAAAAATACAATCTCAATGAACCTTACTAAATATGCTTGTACACGTATGAGCTCATTATATACAATATAGATTCATATGCTTAAAATTAATATTTTAAATGAACATAGTAAATCTGGAAAGATATGCATATCCGAAGAATCAAGTGCAAGTGCATAATCGAGCACAATGATGAACCATAATGATTTCGCAATATGTACAATGGTTACCAAATGAGCTAATACATATTAACTCATCACTATATACCAGTCAAAACATATGCGCAAATACTGATGACATGTCCATAAATAATGAAACAAACCCCATAAGATGTTATGAAAAAAACGGTGCTTAAGTGCAAAAAAGTGCATAAAATACTCGCAGTTTGTACATGTATGCAATGATTTAGAAAGAAATCACAACAACAGATGTCATGTAACACAATGTACCTGCGCTAGTGCTATTAACCCACCACAGTTTAAAAACATTATAGGCATTGTTGCTGATGTTTTGTGTTCACTATAGCCATAGTGACTAAATGACAATTAATAGTTTCAAATTTGAAGACCATTTCATCAAAACAGATTAGAACACAGTTTCTAGTAGACATGGGCTAAATCTGTATAGAACTGTACATATTCAAACTTGGAAGAAATACTATGAAATACAGAGTTACATGGGTTAGCGGAAAAAGAGGTATGAACAGGATGCTACTCTCAAGATTGCACCATAGGGTGAGAATGTTACGTTTACAAAAAAACTTGTAAATCTTCCCCCCTGTTAAGCCCATTAGGTATTCTAGTGTTTAGGAGAACAATATATTTGCTCTCTAGTTGTCTCAGAGTTTTCTCACGATCCCCCCCTCGGATGTTCTTGGGGACGGAATCAATAACAAAGTAGGTGAGGTGGCTCAAATTCTTGGCATGCACAAGTTCGAAATGACGGGCAACAGGGTAATTTGCATCGGAGTTAACTATTGCCCTGAGATGTTGTAATATGCGGTTAAATACCTGTAACTTGGTACTGCCCACATATTTGAGCTTGCACGTAGACTCTAATACATATACAGCATGATCTGTACGACATGTATACAGTTCTCTGATGGGTGTAGGCATAGGGTTAAATGGAGATTGAAATTCCACCGTGTTTACCCCGAACTTGCACGCCCTGCATGAAATGCATTTGTGAAAACCTTTTTTGTTGGAAATCCTCACCTTGTTCTCACTCACCTCTGGACTAGTTCTCACTAAGCAATCTCTCATCGAGGGTCCTCTCCTAAATATGATGGAGGGTTCAGTGGGCAGTAAGGGTGACAAATTAATGTCAGTGTGGAGTATGGGCCAATGTTTTTTGAGGATGCCCCTTATTTTTTTCTCCTCAGTGTTGAAGGTAGTAATTAAACTAACAGTATTGATGTCATACTGGGGGGGATTTTCTGCCTCAACGTTCACATTCCCGATGGATTCTCCCAAGGAATCATCAGTGCTGATGCTATTGGCCTTGTTTTTAGCTGACAAAAGATCATCCATAAGGTAACCTCGCTTTAAAAATCTCTGAATAGCCTCTTCCTGGCAGGCATTCAGGTCAGACTCCGAGCTGCAAATTCTGCGCATCCGTATAAATTCCCCATAAGGGATACTTTTTATAAGATGTTTGGGGTGCGCACTGGAGGCGTGCAGAATAGAATTACCAGCCGTATTTTTGCTATGGAGTCTGGTAGCTAAGGTGTTGTTATGGACGTAAATATCAACGTCCATATAAAGATATATATATATATATATATATATATATATATATCTGCTCCTAGGTTCCTTAACGTTAAAGAACCACTCGGACACCTCAAGTGCTGTAACTTTGATTTAATAGCAAAGGGAAAAACTACGCGTTTCGGGGATTAGCCCTTGATCACGCGTGATCAAGGGCTAATCCCCGAAACGCGTCATTTTTCCCTTTGCTATTAAATCAAAGTTACAGCACTTGAGGTGTCCGAGTGGTTCTTTAACGTTAAGGAACCTGGGAGCAGATAACAACAAAGCGCCGGCTTTGGTTACTCGGACCGCCCAGACAGCCTTACACTCTTTTCCGGCACTCGTGGAGCGGAATATATATATATATATATATATATATATATATATATATATATATATATATATATATATATATATATTTATATATATATATGTCTCATGCTCCAAGTCTGCCCAAAGAGTGAGAAGCACTCTGACACCGGCACTGGCTTCAAGCCCTTTATTGGTACAGGTATGATGAGCCTGCTTATTTCTTAAGCAGCTGTACACCACATACGCCTGATGTGTTTTGAAGATCCAAACTTCTTTCTCAAAGGCTGGTGGTAGTGAAACAGGTTAGGACAGTCTGGATTCTGACCACACCTAAATCCACGTAATTGCACGTCACGTGATGGATTGCTCTGTATGATGCACAATTACGTGGATAGAGTGACGACCTCCTCTCACCCTAATATAATCTTTGATACACACACTCAAAAATAGAAACTAACATTTTCAAAACAATGGACATACCAATACCAATTACAACACACCTATTCAGTAATTCCAAGATCTACACACACATCCACTCATTCACCAACATTCCTATACAGTCACTCATGCATGTACTCACTCATCATATGTACTCATACACCTATACATCCTGTTACACAGTGACACTCATCCATAGATGACCACATGCAAACAAAGTATCAAACATCCATTAAATTGCATATACAGTTATACACACACCACCACACTTACTGCTACAGGAACTTACACATACTTACTCTCTTAAGCAATCACTTATAGAAACACATACTAATTTATACATGAACTCTTCCAATCTCTCACTCTCACAAATACTCACTTATATACACCAATACGCACATATACTAGTTTAAAACACATTTAGTTACTCATAAAGACACTGAGACAGTCATTCACTCACTGACACACCCATACACACACTCATCCACCTATACAGTCCTGCACACATGCTGTCTTTAACACATACAAGCAGTGAGTCACTCATTCATGCATCTATGCACTACTTAAGACACCCCAACGAACCATACAGACACTAAGACACTCATACTGATACTTAAAAAAAACAAATAATAACCTATATAGGCACTCATGTAGTTACTCACCAACCCATGCAGTCACTTATACAAAAAGTGAGAGACTGATACAGATATTTACATATTTAAACATTACTCACTAACCCATGTATTCACTAAGATACACTTAATCAGTTCATTATACAATCAACTTTACACAAAAAAATCATCCATTTAGACACTTAAATAGCGACTTATTCTTCCATCAACCTTGCGATTTACATATATAAAATATAAAATATATTTAATTTTCCGAAAAACACACATTCATTGGATGATGTCATCAGTGATGTCATTTGAGATGTCATCAGTGATGTCACTGACCATGTCATGAGTGATGTAATATGTGGCCTCATCAGCAGTGCATTGCAGGCGCGCGAGTTGTAGTTAGCTGAACTAACTATAATAGGGGAATGTCTATGGTTTTGTACGAGTGAAATGTCCAACTAACGATAACGCCCATGAAATCTATGTTTTTTTCAGTGAATTTTCAAGGTTTTTTAAATGCTAATTCCTAACTATAACGTGCCTGAAACCTATGTTGTTTAAGTGAATTTCAAAGGTTTTTTAAATGCTAGTTTCTAACTATGCCTGCAGAGGTAGGACATGTGAAGAAAGAAGAAAAAATACCCCGAAAGAAGAAAAAGAAATGCAGAAAAAAGCAACAGAAGTCCTCAAAGATGAAGAAAAGTGCAGGAAGAAGGAAGACGTGCAGAAAGAACAAACAGAGGAGCAGAAAGAGGCCTTGTTGCAAAATCATCCTGTACCCTCAACTTTTTCAGATGGGTACTGGTGGTAACTGACTCTGACTAACGAGTCCTAGAGCCAGTGCTATGCTAAAAGACACCTAGAATACAGTTAAAACACTTACATACACTAGGGAATGCTATGCGTTGAGCTACCCCTGTGATTAGCATGACCTCCTCTGTAAGCCCCTAGTATAAAATAGGGCAGGGAGATTCAAACTACCTTTTAAATGCGCCACGGGGCACGTTTGCGCACTGGTGAAGGGAGGGGGCCCTGAGGTGACATGTGTCTATGGGCGAAGATTTAACCTCTGTTTTTAATGCAGCCTCTAAAATTGGTTTCCTGGCGTCTTGTGGTAAAGCACTCATAGTCCCAATATTTAAAAAGGGCTCAAGAGAAGACCCAGCCTGTTATAGGCCCATCTCACTGTTGGACTCTGCTGCCAACATAATGGGAAAAGTTGTACTAGCCCGTCTCACTGACTGGTTGGACAAAAATTCAGTCGTCTCGGATCTTCAGTACGGATTCAGACAGGGAAAAGCTACAACAGGCCAATGCCTTAACCTACATCTGCTCATTAGGAATTATACTGTAGCACAGCAGGGGGACATGCATTTAGCCTTCATTGATCTGTCCACTGCTTCCGACCTTGTAAATAGACATATGTTATGGGCTTCCCTTCATGACATTGGGCTGGAACCTGCACTGATATCTTTCCTGGCTGCCATCCATGAGAATAACTCTGCAGCGATCCGTTACAATGAGAACGGGAGTCTAACAGAAGCTTGGCCAGTAAAAGGAGGGGTAAGGCAAGGATGTATCCTTGCTCCTTTATCATTTACGCTTTATATTAGCAACTTGGGTAATGCACTAATCTCATCCTGTAAGTATATACCAAGAGCCAGCTCAAAAATGATCCCTGTATTATTGTATGCAGACGATGCAGTGTTAGTGGCAAGAACGGCAAGAGGGTTACAGCTGCTTTTAGACTGTTTTATTGATTTTATGTACTCTCAAGATTTAATAACTAATTTTAAAAAGTCACATTCAATGTCAATAGGAGGAGGATAGGCAAAAAGGGTAAAGAAAATGTGTAAAGGGCTAGAGCTCATTAAAGTACCAGCCTTCCCATACTTAGGGATTCTTTTTGACGATAGAAGGTCCTGGGTCCTGCAGCGTGCCCTCAAAAAGAATACCCTTGCTAGGGCGACTGGGGCTCTGTTAGGGTTTGCAAAACGGTTAGGTTCTAAGCCACTTCCGGCCATCATGAAAATATACAATGCTAAGTGTGTCCCAATGGTGCTATATGTGAGCAAGGTATGGGGCCACACAGATGCTAGAGAAATCCAAGCAGCAGAGAACACCTTTTTTCGTAGGTTGTTGTCGCTCCCAGCCTCTGCTGCTACGTTTAATATTCATGAAGACCTTGATGTGGGCTACATTTTAGATCAGATTGCCGTGGCCCTACTATTAGGCTGGCTAAGAACTTGGGCACAGCAGCCACCTAACCTAAACCAACTGGTCATCCAAGATTGTATCTCTTTAGACAGAGCCCTTGATATCCTGTGGTTACGATATGTCAAAACCCAAATGGATTTATTGGGTAGCCCTGATCTGTTTACTAACCCTGGGGTATTATGCAAGGCAGCCATTAAAGCCATAAAGTTTCAGTTTTTGAACAGGGTAATGATGATGAGGGAAGAAAGGGAACTGAAAAAAACCTCAGTCAGGAGCTTTGTAATGCTGAGTATAGGGAGAGAAATTCAGCCATACTTGACCTATATAAACAAACCTTATCATCTGTATGTATTAATAAGGTTCAAGGACCCTCAGTATTGAAAGGGAATCAATACCCTAACTTACAACTCCCCAGGGGGAGCGTTTGCACAACAATGAAGGAAGGGGGCATGGCGTGAGGTGACATGTCTGCAAACTCGCCCTTTGGCGCGTTTTAAGTTGGAGAATTAATTCCTCCTCAATCCTGAGGGTCCCTGGGGGCCAACTAGCCCACCAGGCACCTCCAGTATGTGCCAAAAAGTTTTTAACCAAATTTTTTGACAGAATTCTATTACTTCTGAATTCATTTTAACAAAGTTCGTACTCCTTGTAGGTATGAAGGATAATCCTTTTACTAAAAAGGATTATCCTTCATACCTGAAAATATTGCTCCTAATACCTTGGAAGTTATGGACTTAGAAAAAAATAAATTTTCTGCCCTCCATCGACTAAAGTTCCAAAAGAAGTATTATCCTTTGAAAGGACAGTCCTTTCTGCAATCGTATATATGGAGAAAAGGAAAAAATATGTCAAACAGAATATCTTGAGGCCACAAAAAGAAGCGGTTTTGAATCTAAAGAAGGATTCATCAATAATCATCATACAGGCTGATAAAGGGGGCTCCATCGTAGTATGGGGTACCCCTGACTACACAGCGGAGGTAATGAGACAGCTAGGTGATCAAGAATGTTATAAGAGCATTCTGAAAGTTCCTACATGTGATCTACAAGGGGAACTTTTTAATATTATGAAAGTAGGTCAAGATCACAGCTTTTTGGGCAAAAAAGACAATGAATATCTACAGAATAAGCATCCAAGAATCCCAGTATTTTATGTACTTCCGAAAGTACATAAAAACGAAACCCATCCACCGGGTAGACCAATTGTCTTGGGGTGTGAATCCCTAATGGAACCAACTTTAAAATTTGTTGACCATTTCTTAAAAACATTTATGAAGGAAGTTCTTACCTCCAAGACACAGAGGATTTCATTAAAAAGGTTGAATCTATGAAATTTGATGAAAAGAACAACATCCTAGTGACACTGGACGTACTGTCATTATATACCCAAATACCCCAAGACAAAGGTATAGCACTATTAACTGCATTTCTGGATCCAAGAACAAAACCAGTCAGAGTGCCCACAGAATTTATTGTAGAGCTGGCTAGCTTTGCATTGAAGAAAATGTATTTTAATTTCTTTGGAGAATTTTTCTTTAAAGTAAAAGGAGTAGCGATGGGGTGTCCCTTCGTACCAGAGTTCACAGTTCTCTTTATGTCTAAATGTGAAGACAAATTCATCTACAGCAACAACCTTTTTGTACAGTACATTGCAAATTGGGTACAATTCATAGATGATATTTTTATGGTTTGGACAGGTGATGAGAAACAACTACTCCAGTTTCATAGCTGGCTGAACAACAGGACAGCTGACATTAAATTCAGTTTGAATCATTTGCACCAAAGGATGGCATTTCTTGATGTGGAAGTATACGCAGTGGATGGTGGCCTTGTGACAACTTTATTTAAGAAAACATTTTTCTAGTAACCACCCGAGATGTTTAAAAGAGAATTTACCTTTTGGCCAATTTTTCAAGAATAAGGCATAATTGTTTTTTTAAAGATTAATACATTCTGCATGCCAACAATTTAAAGGATAGGCTGTTAGATCGGGCTACCCTAAAACACTTCTAAAGAATGCTATGAAGAGAGCATGGTGGACTCCACGTGATTCATTGTTACAAAAAAGAGACAAAACTACAACAGAGAGAATAGTGTGTGTATCAACATTTTGTCCTAATTCAAACCTTTTGAAAAAGGTAATTCACCAGAACTGGCATTTAATTAAAAACCTGGACCAATCCTTGGCATCTGTTCCATTATTCACTTTTAAGAAGGATAGAAGCATTGCCAACCAAGTGGTCCAAGCTGCACTACCCAAACCTGCGAGGAATACACTACGGGACTACATGGGCTTGCCGCCAGTCACAGGACATCATAAATGCGGGACATGCGTGTGTTGAGAACAGACTCTGGAGGGGACATTGTTCTCCCACAATTCTATTCATTGGAAACATGACACATTCTCGAATTGTAATTCGAAAAATGTAATGTATGGGGTAATATGCCCTTGTTTTGAGTTGTAAATTGGGAAAAAGAATCAGGAGGTTCGCCACAGAATCTCGGAACACAAATCTAGGATTCGAAGAAATGTTCAAACAGCACAGCTGGTAAACCATTGGAGGCTTAATGCCCATTCAGAGAAGGATTTAAAATGGACAGTGATCTTGAAGGAGGAACATGACTACAGAGTAGGGTATTTGGACCTAAAATTGACCCAACGGTAAGCAATGCTGATTGTGATATTCAACAAAGCAGTGGATGGGTTGAACAAACTCTCAGAGATTTACAAATTATAACTTGTGTAGGATTGCAGATCATTCCATCATTTCATCAATGGCGCGGTTATGAAGGATATTTGAAAAGAAGTTAGAATATCAAAGAATGAAATCAGTGGTATCTCATGTCAAGTATATAAATTTTTTGTTGAGACACGAGAACATGGAAGTATGGACCTCCATTCCACTCTATAAACTCTATTCCATCTCGGGTTTTCCAGTGATTGCTCCATTAGACTACATTTCCCAGCATTCAGTGGGACCAAAAATGCACATCCGGGCCCTTCGGTAGTTAAATAACACTTCAGCCTCCTACAAACACACCGTCAAGATTGAGGCGGCGTGACAAGAGCGATTCCGTTTAAATTGAAGTTCTTCCAACAGAAAGGTACATGGATTCATACAAACAAAACAGCAGAATAGGAGAAAACTAGAAAGCTAAATGACGGTTTTACTATCAGCAAAGAACTGGCGTACTGCATTGAACGCGAGTTACAGCGAATAGAGGAAATAGGGCAACTTAACTATTATAATCTATTAGAACGTGCAAAACTTTCATTAAAAAGTCAAGAAAAGTTGGAAGATGTCGGTAATTCCCATATTCAACTTGCCAATTTTGGGACAACAGAGTTGGAAGACCATTAGATCGCACCCAAACAACAAGCACAATGAGATGCCCCTTGCGGATTTCACATAAAGGTAGATTTTGATACAGCGTGTCACTTGACCATCAGACTTGTAATTTAAAAATTCAACCTCTGCATTTTCCTCCCTTTCCTCTCTCATTGCAGAGTAGGACACGTGCCACAATTCATGAGACATACAAACTTCGGGCTCAGACTAGCCTCTGCATCAATGTAAGTGTATTCCCAAAAAATCCCCTAGACAGAGACACGGCTGACATTTTATTTTATTTGATGTATTGGTCAACTTTTGATGTTTTTTCTATAGGAAATTCAATTAAAGACAAGCAGGGATCGGCTGATCTCGCAGTATAAAACAAGGTAAGCAGACTCAGAAAGGGAGTGTGTATAAAGGAGGTGGCAGAGAAATAGGAGTCTTCAAGTTGGATACCAGTAAGACATACATGTCTTTTCTTTCTCCTTATAACCTATTTGGTCCTGAGGAGAACCCCAAAGCAGCAAATTCGGGGTTCGAAATGCATCGACCTTCCTTTTTTTAGCCAAACAAATGTAAAAATCAGTCCCTCGATGGTGCACCTCTAATTGGTGGTGTTTAGAGATGAATTGTATATTTTGTTAAGGTTGCACTTGGGAGTATATCATAAATATTTTCCTGTTTGGCTTTTGTTGTAATTGCATGGCGCAAATAAGTGTAAAACATTGAGAAGTGTTTGTTTGTTGGCATTTCGGAGTGTTAGTGGTCTGGATGAATGGTAGATGGTAGATGTGACATGTTTGAATGGGATTGAAAGAGAGGTTGAAGTCTGGGTGTAAATAAGTTGTAAATATGAAGTGTATTGTTATTATGAAAAATAGGTTTTTCATTGTTTGTCTTTTTGCTTAAAAATTTTAAATTGATCACATTCTTCTCACTTGATTAAAATATGTGAAAATGTGAAATAATTTGGATTAAAGTCTATTGGAATTAACTGCCCAGGCTGACACTGATTCAATGCTATGCTCCAGTTGAAAAAGTTAAATAAGCATTAGTATTGGCATTGTAATTTGTTTGTTTGATACTCTGCTCAGCCTTACTGATTGGAGCCAAAACCCTTCATTGATCTTTGGTACTACTTACTGAGGGGCTTGAAAATATGAACAAACCATGTGTAATGACAAATATACATATATATGTATATATATATATATGCCCATCCAGGGCGCAATTTTGTCAGTGATTCAACTGAAAACACCACTTAGAAATGGTGGTAAGAATGCACCATACATGTCCTTTCTTTATTTTGTTGATTGGCTGTATTTAAATCTTGCCTAAGGGTGGCGCCGGCCTCTAATTGAGAAAGGCGGTGGCCGAAACGCGTCTTTGAGAGAGTGGTTTTCCAATAAACTGTATTGGAACAGTCCCCCGTGAGTGCTGCGTGCTTCTTGCATCTGAGCTTTGTCTAGTCGACTGGCGAGGTACCGTCTCCCGCCACTGAAAGCACCCGGCCGCGAGTGAAGGAGAGCAGACGGATAGTGCGCTTAGAGATATATATATATATATATATATATTCACAGAAAAAACCATAGGTTATAGACCATATATAGTTAGGAATTTGCATTTACAAAACCTTGAAAATTCAATGAAAAAACCATAGGTTATAGACCATATATAGTTAGGGATTAGCATTTAAAAAACCTTATTTTATTTGCACAAAACCATTGAAATTCCATATATAGTTAGTTGCACTAACTATATATCGCACACCCGCAATCCACTGCTGATGATGTCACATATTACATCATTCATGACATGGTCAGTGACATCACTGATGACATCACTGATGACATCTCAAAGGACATCACTGATGACATCACTGATGACAACATCCAGTGACTGTATGTTTCTGTAAAGTTAAAATATGTCTTACATATTGAAGAATGAGTGGATGTATAAGTGTCTGGATGAAGGATTTAGTAGGCGCATGACTGACTGTATGAGAGAATGATTAAATGTGTCTCACTGAGTGCATGGGTTAGTGATTAAAGTGTCTTAATTTGGCAATCATTATTTATGTTGTTCTGTAAACTGCTGCATGTTTAAATCAGTAGCTATATCAGAAACTATATGGGTTATTGAATGGTTGCCCAAGTATTTGTATGGGAGACTGAGTATGTGTGTAGGTGGCTGGGAGGTGTATAACTCTGTGCATAGATGTGTGAGCAGTTGATTCCCTAGGTGTATGGGTTCAAAAGTGCATGTAGAAACAGCTGTATGGACAATTGACTGTGTGCATGAGTATATTGGTGAGTGAATGGATATCTCAGTGCTACATGTCAAAGTAAGTACATATGTAAAACACACTCCATGTGAGAGTTGACATATATAAATAACTGAACATAAGAGCCAGTGAATGTGAGAGTGGCTGTATGAATCATTGTGAACTTGTATCAAGGATTGTATAAGAGAGTAAATATGTGTTAGTATATGTTTGAATAAGTAAGGTGTGTATAACTGTATAGTTGAGGAAATGGAGATGTGATTGATTCTTTGCATGACTGACTAGGTGTGTGAGTAACTCCATGGATGTGTGACAGTCTGTGAGTGCCTGTTTACACTGAGTGTATCTATGGTTATATTAGAGTCTGAAGATGTATTATCACATAAATGATATCATCAATGATGTAATCAGTAATGTCAAATGAGATGTCAGTGATGTCATCAGTGATGTCATGAGATGTCATCAGTGATGTCATCAGTGATGTCATTTGAGATGTCATCAGTGATGTCATCAGTGATGTCACTGACCATGTCATGAATGATGTAATATGTGACATCAATAGCAGTGGATTGCGGGTCCGCGATATATAGTTAGTGCAACTAACTATATATGGAATTTCAATGGTTTTGTGCAAATAAAATAAGGTTTTTTAAATGCTAATCCCTAACTATATATGGTCTATAACCTATGGTTTTTTCATTGAATTTTCAAGGTTTTGTAAATGCAAATTCCTAACTATATATGGTCTATAACCTATGGTTTTTTCTGTGAATTTCATTGGTTTTTTAAAAGCTAATATCTATAGCTGTAAAATATATTCTTCATTAAGTGACGTATCACGTAGCCCGTGAGACGCCTCATGATGCATCGCATAACCGTGACGTATCGTCTCTGCAGCGCAAACCAAACCCAAAACGTAAGCGCGCCAGAACACGCTTAAAGATATATATATATTTTTTTAACCTTAATTAGACAAAATCCACACGTGCACATATCACAAACGTTCAAAAAACACAATATGTCGGACTCCCGTTACGCTGCCGGTTAACTGCCCGGTTAACGTACCAGGAAGCACCTTTACCGCGAAAAATCGCAATTTTTTTTTCTTTTGCCCCGCAGGGAACTTTAATAGCCCCCTCATCAATCCTAGGGGTTCAGGAGGGGTCTGCCTTACCCCTTTCATTCATTTACACCTTTTTTTTTTCCACCTCTTGTCTCTCGATCCCACAGAGAGACAAGATGGCGGCCGCTCCAGACTGTTTACAATGATAACAGCCAATCAGCTTCTCCTCAGACTCCCGTTACACTGCCGGTTAGGTTCCCGGTTAGCTGCCCGGTTAGCTGCCCGGTTCGCGTACCAAGACGCGTCTCTACGGCGAAAAAATCGGATATTTTTTTTTTTTGGCCCCGCGTGGCTTTATAATATCCCCCTCATCAATCCTAGGGGGTCAGAAGGGGTCTACCTTGCCCTCTTTCCTTCATTTCCCCTTTTGTTTTGGCCTCCTCTTGTCTCTCGATCCTACCGAGAGACAAGATGGCGGCTGCTCCGGACTGTTTACAATGTTGACAGCCAATCAGCTACTCCTCAGACTTCCGTTACACTGCCGGTTAGCTTCCCGGTTAGCTGCCCGGTTAGCTGCCCGGTTCGCGTACCAAGACGCGTCTCTACGGCGAAAAAATCGGATTTTTTTTTTTTTTTTGGGCCCCGCGTGGCTCTATAATATCCCCCTGATCAATCCTAGGGGGTCAGAAGGGGTCTACCTTGCCCCCTTTCCTTCATTTCCCCGTTTGTTTTGGCCTCCTCTTGTCTCTCGATCCTACCGAGAGACAAGATGGCGGCCGCTCCGGACTGTTTAGAATGTTGACAGACACCGGAGAGCCAATCAGCTTCGCTTCGCAAAGTTCCGATATGCGAAAAGTTCGCGAACCGGAGCGCTACCCGGAGCGCTGTTACAGATATATATCTTGTTTTAAACGTTAATTTCTCAAAATCCACTGAAGCACATATATTGAGACCTAGCAAAGGCACATCGGGCTAACAGTCCCTACAATTTTGCCAAGTTTCGTGGAAATCCATTCAGCCGTTCGGGCTAAAAGTGAGGCCAACCGCCCTATGGAAATTAACATGGGAAAAACGCGTTTTGGGACCCCCCTTTTTTCTCGGCCCCCCCTTGACGAACCCCCCCCCAAATTTTCAGGGGCTGCTCGGAAACAAAATGTGCCATTTTCCTGAAAATTTCAGCCAATTCCGTCCACAAACGCCAAAGTTATTAGACATAGAATTTTCAAAAGTTCCATAGAGAAAAAATCCTAACTATATATACCTACTGGCTATCGCCAGTAGGTAATATATATACATATATATATATATATATATATATATATATATATATATATATATATATATATATATATATATATGTATATATATATATGTATATATATATATATATATATATGTATATATATATATATATTTTTTTTTTTTGGTCCGAGCTTGAAGCTGTAATAAATTCAAAACAAAAAACAAATCTTGAGTGCCGCATCTCTTGCTGTAAAATTGTTGTTTTGGGCCAAGATCCGGCCCCTATGCAGAGCACCAGTAGATGAGCGCGTGGAGTCTAAGGGATCGTATTGTGGAATATATATATATATTGAAGGCTGCCTTGCTGCAGCCGAAACGCGTCATGCTGGGGACAGAAGAACAATAAACCACCCTTGAATTAATACCAATCGCAGTGTTTGTGGTCTGTACCTACGTCGAGTACTCTGCACTTTTGCCGAGAAGTAGGAGTTGGAACTGATATATATATATATATATATATATATATATATATATATATATATTAACTATGACAGCGCTCCTGCTGCAACCCCTCGCCTTAGTGGGTGTGGCTCGAACCGGCGGAGCAGCCGGAATCAATATGTAA
The DNA here is from genome assembly GCF_964263255.1 of Lissotriton vulgaris. Taxonomy (NCBI): domain Eukaryota; kingdom Metazoa; phylum Chordata; class Amphibia; order Caudata; family Salamandridae; genus Lissotriton; species Lissotriton vulgaris. The sequence continues at coordinate 1,481,006,656 of NC_141685.1, forward strand.
AACGTAGCGGCGTTCCTCACGAGCACTCAGACAAGGATCACACAGCAGACTCCAGGGATACCAAGATTAAAGATGTATTACTTCATAAATCTCTCCGTGACGCGTTTCGCACTCCACAGAGTGCTTGATCACACAACTTGCCCCGAGTGCTATTGCATTTTTTATGTTAGTTACACAATAAACATCAAAGAGGGACTCATAGTATTAAGCCACTTTCATGATTTAGCGCAAAGCAGGAGGCCATCTTACATTGGTGTTGAAACACATACTTTGCCCCATTGCAACATAAATAGGAATGAGTTAATAGCACTCTCCTAATTAAGCATTCAAAAACAATTTCGAAAAAATTTTTACGAAAAAATTATTAAACTTGATGTTTTGTTTTACTACCGTTAATTCGGTTAATTCGTAAAACTAGTGAAAGAGAGAGAGGAATAAAAAGGTAATTGGCATAGTGTAAATACATCATGCAATCTAATGTCCTCGACCTCTCGAGTTACTGGGATATAACGGTAACCCGGTTGACAGTATGCGTTACGGGGCTCCTCCCTATGTGCGTCATAAAGAAGTGTAGTCATGGCAACGGAGACAAACAGGAACTGTTTGGGTGTATAGCGTGAAATGAACGTTGCTAGCTACCAGAGCGCACTCTCCCAATAAAGGTGAGCGCACAGTATAAGCCGCGTGGATAGTTGGCTGTACTGTATAATGGTGTACCTCTTCTAGACCAGTGTTGAGAACAGCGGTCGTCGATGCTGTTCAGATAGTACACTGTCTGCTTGTACACTATAAGCGTACTGGCGATAGCCAGTGGGTATATATAGTTAGGACCTAGTTACCATAGGAAATGCCGAACATTCTATTGGGAATAACTTTGGCGCCGATTGAGGGATCTACCTGTAATTTTCCTCAAATTTGCCTCGCTGCGCTCCGCTTTTTCCCTGAACGTTTGGGGGGGATTCGTCAAGCGGGGGCCGAGAAAAAAGGGGGGTCCCAAACCGTGTTTTCCCATGTTAATTTCCATAGGGACATTCTGACAAGGCTACAGCTCGAAGGGCTGAATGGAATTACACCAGATTTGGCAAAATGGTAGGGACTGGTATGGAGCAGTGCCTTTTGTATGTTTGGTGTAAATCCTTCCAGTAGTTTATGAGAAAACTGAATGTGAAATTGAGTCCAATGCAATTTTCCATTGGACCTTTAGGCACAGCTACAGCCTGAACCGCTGAATGGAATTACTGCAAACTTGGCAAAATGGTAGAGCCTGGTATGCAGAAGTGCCTTTTGTATAGTTGGTGAAAATCCCTCCAGTAATTGTTGAGAAAATCAACTTTTTTCAAATTATATATCTATGGGCGGGACACGTTGCGCGCACGGGCATGCTCCGCCCTTGCACTGTCCTTGCACGTGCGCGGACCTTTGCGTGCGCATGCAGAATTCTGATTGGCTGTTAGGCGTCTGTCAAAATTCCAGTCAGTCGAAATGAGGAAGTGTTGTCTGCCATCTTGTTTTTGTGGCAGATGAGAGTGGTTGTAAACAGAAGTGTAATAGTTGACAAGGAGACAGGTTAGAGATTTCTGAGCCCCCTAGGTTTTTTTCATGGGGTCTGTAAAGGACCCCGAAGGTTGAAAAAAAAAAAAAAATTAAAAAAAATTCGGGGTCCGCGCACCGTGCGAGGACCGCGGCTCAAAAAGACAAAAAAGAAATACATTGAAATAACAAGTTTCAGTGTTTAGATGTTGGTTGAGTGCAACATTGAGTGATGACTCTTTGACCTTTGGGTTTTGGTAGGAGTTTTGTGGAGAATTAGTATGGTAATTGGTAGAGAGCATTGAGGGTAGGTTGAAGATTATGTGAGTTTGAATGTGTTGATAATTTGAACCAATTAAAATTTTACTTTGGTTTTGATTTTGTGGGTGCTGATATGTGATTGGCTGGGTATTTGAATATGTATAAAAAATGAGAGGGAAACACAGCCATTTTGAGATTTTAGTGTTTGAGGTATATGGTAATTGGTAGAGAGCATTGGGGGTAGGTTGAAGATTATGTGAGTTTGAATGTGTTGATAATTTGAACCAATAAAATTTTACTTTGGTTTTGATTTTGTGTGTGATGATATGTGATTGGCTGGGTATTTGATTATCTATGAAAAATGAGAGGGAAACACAGCCATTTTGAGATTTTAATGTTTGAGGTATACTTCTGAGGTGTGAGATTGAGACAGATTTTACTGTACAACAGTTTTCTAGAAGGTGAGTTGTTAATTTGTAAGGAGAACTCTGTTGTTCACTTTAAGTTAATAGGAAAAATGTTTTCTGTTAGTTATTTAATGTTTTTCTGTTATACTTATGGATTGAGTAGGGCACCATCAGATGCAGTGCTTTATATTTCTAATTCTTGCTTGATACTATACACTGTCCCGGGAAATACGGCCATTTTGTGACTATAGTGTCTGAGGTACTTTTGTGTGGAATTTTTGGTGTTCAATTTCTGGTGTGTGTTTTACACAGTAGTAACTCTTCTTATAGAATTTAATAGTTTTTCTCTGCCCTTTGTCACTCTTACCTGCAACATCTCACTGTCTTTCTCTTTCTTTTAATAGTACACTAACTTCAATAATGGCTGAAAATGAAGTGTCATTTGACATCGAAATCACAGCAACGTTTATTGATTGTATAGATGAACCAAATCATGAAGAACATGAAGGAGAATTTTTGGATGAAACACTGGACATGGAATTAATGGAGTGTGTAGACATTGTTGAGTTGGATGAATCATTTCAAGACACTTTGATTGACGGAATTTCTGATGAAGAAATGCTCCATGTTCTTTTGGATTTTGAAAATTCAGAAAAATAGATTTTAATTTATTAATGAAACATTTGTTTTAATTTTTATACTTATTTAAATGTAATTTATGAGGTAGTAGTAAAGTGATACAATTTTGTGTTCTTCATGTCCTGCATCCTTTCTTTTACTGACTGTCTCTGATTCACTAGTTTACAACATAAGTAAGTATATAGAATAGCAAGTGTGTTTCACCAGAGTACGAACTCATGACCTCCTACGCCAATTCTGACCACACATTGAGAAAGGAAGGAATGATGTGAAGAAATCTGTTTCTGCTTTCCTAAAAGATTACAGTATAGATTCAATATACCATAATAACTTGTATTACAACCTTCAAGGTATCTACAGAGGAGACAATGTCCATTTTTATTTAGTTTTTTTTTTTTTTTATTCCAATTGGTCCGCGCACCGTGAGTGCTCGGTGCATGTACGGTGCGCGAACCCTTTCGCCGCCATTTTGTGGTTTCAGAAGAGAGTGAAAAATCTAACTTAAAAACGTGGGAAGGGGGTAGGGTAGACTGTCCCTGACCCCTTAGGTCTTCTCAGGGGGTTCTTCAAGGACTCCTATGGTTAAAAATAATGTTTATTTTTTTAAATAGTGTAAACAAAGTAGCATATTATCAACACATATCGAGGGAGAAATCGTAAGGAAGACACCAAACTAAGTAATTAAAAAAGGTAAGTTTCATTTAATATATTAACAAATCTTCATGGTTAAAAACAATTCATAAAAGTGCATAATATAAATTGATATTACTGTGCCTCCTGAAGAAGGCGTTCTGAAAAACGCCGAAACGCGCGTCGAATAGTATAAATTGTTTGCCACTAGTAGATGCTATGTTATATGTATTTTTTATGGATTATATTTTGTTTGAATAATTTTGTTGTTCATATAACAGATTTATATTATGCACTTTTATGAATTGTTTTTAACCATGAAGCTTTGTTAATATATTAAATGAAACGTACCTTTTTTAATTACTTAATTTGGTGTCTTCCTTACGATTTCTCCCTCGATATATGTTGATAATATGCTACTTTGTTTACACTGTTTATTTCCCTGTACCATGAATTAATTTTCTGATCAGGGTGTCCTTGTTATTTACATTATTTTTTTTTAAATACCAGAAAACCCGATAGGTCCGCGCACGGAGAGTGCTCGGTGAGTGCTCGGTGCGCGGACCTCAGTAAAAATGTATCAAAAAAAATTAAGTTAAAAATCATATTTGAGTGTTTACATGTTAGTTGGCTCTAAAAAGAGCCGTTATGTTCATTGTGTTTTTTTTGGTACCTACAAGTAAGTACCAATGCAGAGTCTGATGTTACAGAGATAGACTCTGTTCCCTTCATCAGTGAAATGTACACCATCTGTCCTATAGATGCTTTGCATGTTGTAACGCAAGTTGTTGTGGTATATACAACCCATTCCATAGTCTCTCATGTATGAAGAAACATATTTATTTACATGTTTCTTTGCTTTCTCAATCTGCGGACAAAATTGATTCAATAGCATTTCCAGACCAACCCCAGTCAAAGTGCATAAGTCATTTCCACCACAGTGCACAATTATGAGGTCAGGACGTGGGAGATGCATGAAGGATTTCACCAATGGTATCAATTGGTGACATCTCAATCCTCTCTGGCCAATCCATAAAATATCCACATTTGGTAAATCAAGGTTTAAAATTCCTCTGTTTGTTGCATACCTTTTTGACCAGAATAAAAAACTATGTCCTACAAACCGTACTGAAAGCATGTTCAAGGCAGATATGGTTGTACTCAGATGAGGGCTGTAAATGAAATGGCAGTTGGAAAGCTTGCAGTTTAGAAAAAAAGAGGAGGACATTCATTGCACTTGAAGCTTAGAAAATGATTGGTGCTTTCTGAAAATGCAAAAGAGCACATTAGGGTGCATACTTTTGTTTTTTAAAAGAAGCAATTCTAATGGTTCAGAAAAGGTCATTGAAAGGAACACTGCACATGATTAGCTGTTATATTCAAAGATCTAACAACCTTGCTGGATTCACTTGCAACATAGTATGATCAACTTTTAAACTCTGTTCTTCCTTAGGTGGGAGTTACCATGGTAACAGGTTGAATGAGCAGTAGGGGGATGGGTGAATATTATGTGAGTTTGAAAGTCTGGAAATGTAGAACCAATTGAAATGTTAGTTTAGTTTTGAAATAGTGTGGGAATACATTTGATTGGTTATGAGCAGAAATAAGTGAGAAGAATGAGTGGGAAACTGCCATTTCAGTTTCCAGTGTCTGAGCTGCAGTTCAGGGATTGTGCTTAAGAAAATTTGGTGTGTGTTTCACACTGTTCTACATTTTCAAAAGCGATTTTAAAGGTGAGTAATATAGAGAGAGTGCTGTTTGCAGTATTGGGAAGCATAACAAGCATATTGGGCTTCATTTCTGTTGTATTTTGAAAATGAGTCAGGTTTCTGCATTGTAGTGAAGTAAAAATGTAAATTGTAAAAATGTAAATTGATACTTGTATAGCGCACAACTCACCCGCAAGGGTCCCAAGGCGCTTGTACGAATACCGCTGTGGAACCAATTTTGGCTTTCCCTGTGAGGCGTCCACTCCTGGGCACCCCCAAGGTGGAGGCCAGGCATCCTTAGCATTGTGGGGGCCTTTGTGGAGATTATGCAAGCTACTGCCCAGAGTTGCAGAGTGGGACTCCATGATTGGAATAGGCACAGAGGCAAGAATTATCAGGTCCATGGAATTTTTGAGCCCAAGAACCGCCGAGGCGGGGAATTGAACCCTGGTCCCGGGCTAGACCTCTGGATCAGGGTCTGCCGCTCTAATCATTGAGCCACACTTCTCCACAGTGCTCATTTAAATGGGTTGTGCTCTGTGTGTAAAATGATTTACCATGCTAAATGTTTTTCGATAAAATATGTGGCTTACAGATTTTTGACAAGGATCACAGTGAGTGTCTGTGTGAATTAAGGAATTATATTTTCACCTTTTTCCATAATGTTAGCTGTGTGTGCTAACAATTTGTATCTTTTAGCTTACAGGGTAGACTTCTTTTTAAAGTGTTTATCATGCTTGAATTCAATGCTGGTATACAGATAGTGTAATGATTTCATTGGACTTGTAAATATGCTCCTTTTTTACAAGCGCCTTGCGCAACCTTTAACATGGGTGGAAGCAGTGAATGTATGGGGAGGGATAGGAATAGCAGATAGAAAACCTTATGAAATGGTGTGGGAGATTCATAAAGGATTTCATTAAAAAAACATTTAGTATGGTAAATCGTTTTAGACACAAAGTGAGATGAGACACACATACAAACAGACAGATGGTGTAGGCAGAGATTGAGATAACACACAGATACAAACAGAGATGGTGGAAGGAGAGAGTGAGATGAGGCATGGAAAGACGGAGATGGTGCAGGTAGAGAGTGATATGAGACACAGAAAGAGAGATGTGAACTAGTGTTTATATTGTTTAGTTAGTGTAATTGCTATGTGCTATGTTGGTAGTGGTCTATAACATGTCTTATTTTTCTTTACAACAGATTGTAAATATCTACAGAGTCATAATAGAATATGCCTACCAAGAACCGCAAACAAAGATTTCATAAGCAAGTTTCATCAATCAAGAGGACTCAATTAGAAGATTCATCCAGAAGACAATCTTCAGAGAAAAGAAAAAATGCTCCTGGTAATGCACTTGTGCTTCCTGTTTTTTTGCAGGATAACTTGAATGGACTCTTGTGCAAAGGTTATTAGTTTCTGGCAACAAATGCATTACATCATCAAATTTTTAAGTTCAGGTGGGATATTTGCAACCATTGATGCTTGCATTGGTGGTGCTGTTGCTTCGGAAAAAGTGCTGGGAGTAGAGCCCTGCTCCTCTGATTATATTTTTATTACAGCTTTACTCCAATTGTTTGGGTGTATATTCTGGACATGGCATTCCATGCTATCAGTTCCAAAGCTGTACTGTTTCTGTGGATTCCCTCTTGAAAGAACTGTATGACAGATTTCTGTTTTTTTTTTATTTCCGTACTATGGACTCTCTCTGTGTTCTAGGGTTTCAGGAACAAACTCTTCTGAAGATGAAGTAGAATAATGAACTTTTTACACAAAATAATTGTTGCATCGGTGGTTCCTGTTCTTCTGCAAAATTACAATGGACTGCTGTTTGAAGACTACCAATTTATTGCAATGTATGCATTGCATCATTACATTTTTCAGTTCTGGCTGAATGTTCGCCACCATTGAAGATGGCATTGGTGTCACTCTGGTTCTTGCTGTAGATCTACTAGTAGAAGAGTCCTGCTCCTGACATCTTTGCCCCACAGCTCCACTCCAATTGTTGGGGTGTATATTTTTTACATGGCATTCCATGCGGAGGGTTCTGAATGAATATTTCTTATTAGGATTTCCTCTAGATAACACTGTGTCACAGATCTTGCAGGTGACTAGTGGTGCATTTACTTTCTTCTGATGTTCTGGAAAGCTGAAAAACTTCCAGACTAGAAAAAAGGTGTTGCTTCTTTGAAAGCCAAAGGAGAATGATCAACATGGGAGGGGTCTTTCAATAATTAGCGTTGGAAGTATTATAAACCAATAAAATATTTTGTTATAAAGTTATATATGTTGTTTAAAAGTTTAAAATAAACATGTTCTTTAGTATCCCAGTTAATATGTTCCTTTATATTGTACAATGAATATGTAGATATAATGATTTACCACCCTCATGAGATTTATAATTGTTTTAATAAAGTTATATATGTTGTTTTAAAGTTTAAAATAAACATGTTCTTGTTACAGCTTATAGGTTTATGCTGTACCACATCCTTATAGTTTTGCACTTTGACATTCAGTATGACAAACTTTTACATACAAACATAAAAATGTAGTTCTTTTTTTAACCAGTAGAGGTAGTTGTAAAAAGAACTGTTTGGTACGCACCCTTACAAGATTTGTAATTGCTTAAATAAAGTTATATATGTTGTTTAAAAGTTGCTTAAATAAAGTTATATATGTTGTTTAAAAATTAAAATAAATATGTCCTTTATTATCCCAGATAATGTGTACTTTTATATTGTACAATGAATATGGAGAGATAACGATAAAACTTTCGGGTGTAAAAAATGAATTGCTGTGTACATGCACATCTGTGCATGTACATTTGTGCCATGTGGCAGACATAAATGTCGTAAGACCATGTATGTGACATGGCACACAAGTCAGCATCAGGGGTGCAACAGGCTGTCAAAGTGATAACCTGTCCCCTTAGACAATTCGGCTATTTTACCGAATCGGTATTTACTGATTCAGTTATTGCCATTGATTCCTATAGGAATCAATCAATGGCAATTACTGAATTGGTAAATACCGATTCGGTAAAATGACTGAATTAAACAGATTCAGTAATTTTAAAAGACAAATTGCCTATATCCCATTTACTTACTCTTAAATATTGAAGTGGTATGGTTTGGGACGCGATGTTGGTAGGCATTTACCGGTCGGTAACGGCTAAATTTGGCCATTGCTGACCAGTAAATGCCTTTTTCTATGTAGGAGGCATTTATTTACAAATTTGGTATTTTTACCGATTCTGTATTTACAGAATCGGTAAAATTACCGAATCGGTAAATACAGACTCAGTAAAAATACAAAATCTGTCAATTCTAATGTAGGTAGCACTGTTGACAGTGCTAGAGGTGTCTAAGAATTTGTTATTTAACACAAAACAATTGGGTGGTAAATAAGGAATTCCTGTGTACATGCACATCTGTGCATGTACACCTGTGCCATGTGGCACACATACATGCCCTAACGGCATGTATGTGTATCACATTGCACACAAGCCAAAAATAGGGGTGCTACAGGGTGTCAAAGTGACATCCTGTTCCCTCTGGCAGGATTCAGTATTTACTGATTAGGTAATTAGCAAATTGGTACTTGCCATTGATTCCTATGGGCTTCAAGGTTCATAGGAATCAATGGCAAATACAGATTCGGTAATTATCGAATCGGTAATTACCGAATTTCACCGAATCAGTAATTAATTTGGTAAAAATACCTATATCCCCATTGCCAGTTCTTACATACCGAATCGGTATGATTCGGTATTTAAGAAGTGGTTATCTGGGATTACCTACATCGGGCCCTCGTTATTTATGAGTAGGTAAATCGAGATTATGTACATCTGGCCCATTGATTTGTAACATATTTGTATACATATGTTACATTTCAGTGCTTTGGAAGTAGTACAGTATACTATAGGTAAACACCTTATAGGTTTATGCTGTTCCACATCTTTATAGTTTTGCACTTTGACATTCACTATGACAAACTTTTACATACAAACATAGAAATGTAGTTCTTTCTTTAACCAGTAGAGGTAGTTCTAAAAATAACTGTTTTTTTTCTTTTGTTTTGCTTGAAAAACGTAGAAAAATGAACTTTTTACACAAAATAATTGTTCAACAGGAACAAACTATGAAATTGAAAGAAAAAAATTATTTGCTGCATCTGTGGTTCCTGTTCTTCTGTAAAATTACTTCAATGGACTGTTGTCCGAAGGCTACTAATTTACTGCAATGTATGCATTGCATCATTACATTTTTCATTCTGGCTGAATGTTCGCCACCATTGAAGATGGCATTGGTGGTACTCCGGTTGTTGCTGTAGATGTACTAGGAGAAGAGTCCTCCTCCTGAGATCTTTGCACCACAGCTCTACTCCAATTGTTGGGGTGTATATTTTTTACATGGCGTTCCATGCTGTGGGTTCCAAATGAATATTTCTTATTTGGATTTCCTCTTGATAACACTGTGTCACAGATCTTGCAGGTGACCAGTGGTGCATTTACCTTCTTTTGATGTTCTGGAAAGCTGAAACATTTCCAGACTATGGACTCGTTCTTTTTACTTGGGTGAGGGTCCTCATCAACATAATCTTCATTAGAAGAATGGTCAGAGTCTGGATGTTCAGCCATTTGGAAGTATTTTTCTGTAGCTAGGAGCTGTAGAAAAAAGGTGTTGCTTCTCTGAAAGCCAAAGAAGAATGATGAACATGGGAGGGGTCTTTAACAATTGGGGTAGGACGTATTATAAACCAATTAAATCTTTTGTTTTGGGGTCACATGGTTGGATGTAAGCTTACGGTGCGTTCACGCTCTATTTACGGAGCGCTGACGTCATCTTACGATGCGTTAACGTAATACGCACCCTCGCGAGATTTATAATTGCCTAAAGTTACATATGGTCTTTAAAATTTTAAACTATCATGTTCTTTATTATCCCAGATAATGTGTACCTTTATATTGTGCAATGAATACGTAAATATAACGATTTAAAGTTTATAAAACTTTCGGGGGTAAGAGCTCGAAGCTTTCACGGTGCACGGACGGAGCTCTTACGTTGCGTGCACGTGTGACCTACCCTCGCGAGATTTGTTACTACTTTAAAAAGTAATATACTGTTGTTAAAAATTAAAAAAAACATTTTCTACATTAAAGCAGATATTGTCTACCTTTAAAATCTACGTTAAAAACGTAGATATTATGTTTTAGAAACTTAAAAAATTTGTAGGTGTAAGAGCTCAGAGCGTTTACGGTGTGCGGACCCTGTAATCATATAAAAAAAACTTGAAAATAAAAATTATATATATATATTATATTAAATATATATATTCACTAAATAAACCATAGGTTTCAAGCCTCACATAGTTAGGTATTAGCATTAAAAAAAACTTGGAAATTCACAAAAAAAACATAGGTTTCAGGTCATATATAGTTAGGAATTAGCATTTAAAAATCCTTGCAAATTCATTGAAAAAACCATAGGTTTCAGGTCATATATAGTTAGGTATTAGCATTTAAAAAACCTTGCAAATTCACTGAAAAACCATAGGTTTCAGGTCATATATAGTTAGGAATTAGCATTTAAAAAACCTTGCAAATTCACCGAAAAAACCATAGGTTTCAGGTCATATATAGTTAGACATTAGCATTTTAAAAACGATTGAAATTGCTCCTATATAGTTAGTTGTACTAACTATATTTCGCGCACCCGCAATCCACTGCTGATGATGTCATATATTACATCATTCATGACATGGTCAGTGACATCACTGATGACATCACTGATGACATCTCAAATGACATCACTGATGACATCTCATTTGACATCACTGATCACATCACTGATGATATCATTCTGTGATAATACAATGCACCTCCTCACACTCTAATATAACCTTTGATACACCCAGTGTTAAATACAGACTACCATTCTTGAAACCATTGACACACCAATACCGGTTACTACATACGCACTCACTGATTCCTTGATCTACACACACATTCACTCATTCACCCATAGAATCACTCATACATACAGTCACTCATCAATACAACACTATCATATGCACTCATACACCTATACAAGCACTCACACACTGCCACTCATCCATGGAGTTACTCACACACCTAGTCAGTCATGCAAAGAGTCAATCACACTTCCATTTCCTCAACTATACAGTTATACACACAACACCTTACTTATTCAAACATATACTAACACATACTTACTCTCTTATACAATCACTGATACAAGTACACAATGATCCATACAGCCACTCGCACATTCACTGGCTCTCGTGTATAGTCATTTATATATGCCAACTCTCACATGCACTGTGTTTTACATATGTACTTACTTGAACATGTAGCACTGAGATATCCACTCACTCACCAACACACCCATGCACACAGTCAACCGCCCATATAGCTGTTTCCACATGCACTCTTGAACTCATACACCTAGTGAATCAACTGCTCACACATCTATGCACAGAGTCACACACCTCCCAGCCACCCACACACACACTCAGTCTCCCATTCAAATTCTTGGGCAACCAATCAATAACCCATATAGCCACTCATATAGCTACTGATGAACACATGCAGCAGCTTACACAACAACAGACATACTGATGCACACATTCAGACAGTTTAGTCACTAACCCATGCATTTAGTAAGACACATTTAATCACTCACTCATACAGTCAGTCACGCACCTACTAAATCCTTCATCCAGACACTTATACATCCACTCATTCTTCAATATGTAAAACATATTTAAACTTTACAGAAACACACAGTCACTGGATGATGTCATCAGTGATGTCAAATGAGATGTCATCAGTGATGTCATCAGTGATGTCATCTGTGATGTCACTGACCATGTCATGAATGATGTAATATATGACATCATCAGCAGTGGATTGCGGGTGCGCGAAATATAGTTAGTACAACTAACTATATAGGAGCAATTTCAAAGGTTTTTTAAATGCTAATTCCTAACTATATACGTATTGTGGAAAATATATATATATATATATATATATATATATATATATATATATATATATATATATATATATATATATATATATATATATATATATATATATATATATATATATATATATATATATCGTCACTTCCATGCAAACTGCGATTTTAAACAGATTGAAAATGGCAGCAGTGAGAGCTAGACTGCAATTATTTATGGAAGCCTCCTGTGCCAAACGTGACTGGTTTAAATCAATTGCACTTGAAAAGCACTTTGCCATGTATCCTAATGCTATTAAGCATAATGTGTACGAACATTACAATGACATATTGTGTACTTACATTGGTGCATTATGGATGATGTATGCTGCTACTCAGGGTCACGTAGATATGTGGTTTTAAGGCAATCAGAATTAAGCATTAGATTTAGCTCACCTGTGAACAAGGCTATCAGAGCCGAAATGCATCAGGAAAGGAAATGCTGTCTCTGTGTATTTTAATAAAGCTGCTGTTTTACGGACTTGAAGCCTCGATATCTCTTCCTGTGTGTATATATCTATATATATTCACAAAACGTCGCTTGGAAAGGCCTGTGAGAAGGCAAAAAGACGACAGTGGACCCAGGTATTCGTGCCAATCATGTTATCTTTATTGTATGATCAGCCTGTCCGCCATTTTCAAACCCCTATCGGGTCTTGATCACATGACATATTGTACAAGCAAGAAAGGCATTTTAAAGTGCACACCCAGGAAATGACGCAACGCTCAGCTCATCATAGATACTGAAAAGTTACTATACATGATAAAGTGCAAATGGAGATGTGCAAATTGCACAAATAGCAGTGCAACTTTTCTGACAAAAACACACATGTATAGCAGCATAAATGTAATAGCAGCAAAATATTGACTTAATGTGTAAAATATATCATTTTAGGAGTAAAATTCCACTTGCCGCACATTAACTAAATAAATAAATATATATCTATATCCATGAATATATAAATATTGCATATAAACATTAATAGCAATTTAAAATAGCATATATATTGAGGCGCTAGGGGGCGCACAGCGGAATGGCTGGGTGATTCACAGCTCCGCCGGGCAATCACCAACAATGTGAGCTGTCCCCGCAATAAACCCCACCAAATCGCCTACCAAACGGCCCCACGTACGTGGGAAGGTGGGGTGCACCCGCGGGTATGATGCGAGACTCGCTCCCATCGCGGCAGAGGAGATAATTAGCGGCGATCGCGGAGAAGCACGGCTCGCCTGACAAAATGGCGGACTGCCGGCTCGTTGACAGGCTGGAGAACGCAGCGGCTGCCTGATCGGTGGAGTGAGTGCAGCGACTGGGCAGACTAAAAGCGGGTAAGGAACGTCCTCCCGGACCTCGGTTAACAACATGAGGCGCATTTGCAAGCAAGCCCTGTCACCCGCTTCAGACGCAGCTCCGGACCACAAGCCTGACAAAATGGCGGCGCCCATGAAACCAGCGTTATTGCCCGCACTCTTGCGCTCCTGAAAGCGGACCCAGACTGCCCGTGGCGCCTTGCTGGCCCCGCATACCACACTGAGGGACACCACATCACGGGCACTGTAATCGCGACTGCCCGCCACCGAGCATTCCTGTGCAGCAGCACACCGACATACGGGAGATAAGGCGGACCAGGGGAACGTGTCAGAAACGCACTTGTGCAAAGCAACCCCTGTGGCAGAGTGAGGAACGAGGAGGACTGGGGTCCGAATCCATTAAAAGAGCTGGGCGGATCTGCCCACCTGCCCTCTCCCAATCCCTGCTGCCTTTTAGGGTGTGCTGTCGGCTCGTGACTGCTGGAAGGGCACCGGAGGACATTACAGACCCCCCCAGATTACACATGGTCCCACAGTGGTGAACAGACACGCCCAGACCGCAAGACTAACACCGTCCACTATCCACACTTGTGAATGAACATTGTCCCCCCAAGGGCACCACGGCGACTGCAGCAAGAGTCACTAGGGCATCGGGCCCCGCTTCAAGAGCTACTACACCTCGAGCTGGGGCGATGGGGAAACCAGATAAGCAACAGCCAAAGCTCTCTTTTGAAAACAAAAAAACAAGCAAAACCTCAGAGGAAATGGCAGACGCCAGCGGCACAGCCGAACTAACCCCAAATAGCAACATGGAGAAAATATTGCTAGCCATCCAGTCGAATTTACAAGACATTAACGGTAAACTGGATAATCTGACATGTAGAATGGATGGAATGGCTGCACGACAAGAGAAACACGGTAAGCGCTTGGACAAGGCCGAAACGCGCATATCTGCTGTAGAAGACGAAGCGCGCACTTCCACCACTAAATGCACGGGAATGGAACGCATCCTGGAGGTGATTAAAGCGAAGGAGGAGGACTTGGAAGCGCGCTCGAGGCGCAATAATGTGCGCATTACAGGCTTGCCGGAAACGACCAACACTGGACGCATGGAACTGTACGTCGAAAACCTATGCAAAGACCTCTTTGGCGCGGAGGCATTGTCACCGGTATTCATTGTGGAACGGGCCCACAGATCACTGGCTCCTCGACCACCACCGGGTGCGAGGCCGAGACCAATAGTGGCGAGAATACTCAATTATCGAGACAGGGACACCATCCTCAGGCTGGCGAGGGAGAAGGGCAAAATCACTCATCAAGGAAATTCCCTGGAGTTTTATCTGGATCACACTGTAGCGGTTCAACAGGCAAGAAAAGAATACATGACCGTCAAGGCGAAATTAAGGGACCTAAACATTGGCTATTCCATGCTGTATCCTGCCAGACTTCGCGTGACGTGGAAGGAGAAAGCGATTGTGCTGCCCACACCCAAAGCAGCTCAAGACTTCGTCAAAAAGGTGCAACGGGAGAGTAGATCGAATGTACAGGAGGAACAGCGTCAAGACTCGGACTAAAGTCGCTGGTAGGCCCCAACAACACTTGGCGGTAAGTCTCCCATTGGTTATGCGTTGTGAAGGCACGATTCAGTGGCCCACTTCTAGCAGTAGACTGTAGCGGTGGTGTTGCAGGGGTTGGGCACACTACGTAACACGGCCAGGTGTGGGGGGCCCAAAGAGGTGACAAGGATAACTCCCATTGACTTTCCCTGCAATTGCGGATGTATAGACTGAGGATGCCTACCAGGCAACCACATACTGCAATCTGACACACATTGTCTTGCCGTACACTTCTGTTGAACATTGGAGGTCCCCCTCATTGAATAGTAAAAATACACATTGGCCTAGGTGGCTTTTTCACACTCACCACACAGGCGTGCCCGTATGGCAACTTACCAGAGGGTTATGGGCGGCGCAGGTATATACCTGCAACAGACTCCAGAACTATGCTGCAATGCCGCAAGACCTCTATCACCACGCATATACTCCCACGTAACCATATTGCAGTATATTAGAGGTATGCCGGGCTCTATAGGGGGGCTGAGCTGTATACTGCACAAAACAGGCCATCTTGCCTGCTTACATGGACTGCACCATAAGGGTCGATCTGAAGGGTTGCTGTTGAACTGAACTTCAGGATGTATTACTGCAGCTACTGAAGGGTGGGGGGATGGCGGACTCACAGCCACATAACCTGCATTCATACCAGCTTTTGAAGTATCGCCCACACCCGGAACATCGGGTGCAGGGTTGTGCTCCTTGCGGTCCTCCACAAGGGTAATACCCAACACATGTTCCAAAGTATGGGTACTGAGTTGTTTGTTTTGGGTTTGTGGGATTTGTACTCAAAGGGACTATGGCTTTGCCATGTTGGGGTTGCTGGAGTGGGTGGGATGGGGGGATTTGAGGGTTTTGAATGTTTAGAAAGACCACGAACATTGAAATCGTACGAGATACTGAGTTCTCACTGGAAGAGGACTGTTATCACTAGAATATGTACTCAGGATGCAATGATTCAGACATCACCTTTGGTTATGATTTACATATGGATGGATCACCACGGGCTATTAGATGACTCAAGGTTCTAGGCACACGGGTAGAACACACTTGAACGTCCTTACTTGGAACATTAGGGGCTTCGCCAAACCGCAGAAAATCAGGCAGATTTTTGCGAGTCTCACCAGATGGGAGATAGATATTGCATTTATACAGGAATTTCACCTGGCACCCAACCACACCCGCATCTAGGATCCAGATGGGCGGAATCGACTTACAGGGCTTCCTATTCCTCTTATTCCTGAGGAGTGCTCATGCTGATTAGGAAAGGGGTAAATTTCAAGTCACACCACGTTATACAGGATCCCAATGGCAGATACGTACTGGTTTCGGGCACTTTGCGCGGCCAACACGTGACACTACTTAACGTCTATGGTCCTAATACGGATACACCAGAGTTTTTCAGGGAGATATGGGGCCACTTACAACCACATGCGAACACACATATACTTTGCGGAGGGGATTGGAGCGTAATGTTGATGGACGGGCTAGATCGATCCGTTAATTCATCAGAGCAGCATAAGCAGGCAAGGACAATGATGGGACACATGATGAAAGATCTGTCGTTAACAGATATTTGGAGACTTAGATTTATTCATTTATTTATTTTTAGAGTTTTCTATAGCGCAAACTTGAACCGATTAGGTTATCAGAGCGCTTTACATAGAACCAGTTCCGTTGCATGTTATCATAGCAGTTTACATAGAATCAGTTACGTTGCACATTTCAGGAACTTGAACCGATTAGGTTATCAAGGCGTTTTACATAGCACCAGTTCCGTTACATGTTATCCTTATACTTGCGGATATCAGAGCGCTTTACAAGAGAGGTACCTGGGGGAGCATAGACAGACAGGTGGAACAATAGGTCACATAGTAAGAGACAGCATTCGATGTCCAGTGCCCTCCTCCGCCGTGTAGCGGGGGACCTCTTCCAGCCCTCCGAAGTCGTCGAGCTGTCGGGACTAGGCTCCTGGAAATTCAGCTGCCCCTGTGATGTGCAATTAATAACAGTACTGAAAGGTTGCGTGAGAGAGTTCGGGCGGGGAGGTGTAGTGGAACAATAGGTCGCATAGTATGAGACAGCATTCGATGTCCAGTGCCCTCCTCCGCCGTGTAGCGGGGGACCTCTTCCAGCCCTCCGAAGTCGTCGAGCTGTCGGGACTAGGCTCCTGGACTTTCAGCTGCCCCTGTTCATTACGAATGTTCAGAGTAAAGCTAGTAGGGATTTGCTCATTGTAGATCTCAGGCAGTTGGCATATGATGGCAAGACTCTGGAGCAGGGAGATAGAGAGATTCCTCGGCGCGTTGGGGTGCTCGGAGTCAGGGGTAGGCATCCTTGGATCAGGGCGAGATAAGGCGCCATGGGTCATCCTTCCGAGATCAGCCCCGGGGGGCGGCCATCATAAGGTCAGGCATCTGTAATTCCTGAGCGAGTATTGCATATTGTGCACAATTCAAAGCCAGTGGTAAATGGCCAAGACTTGGGTTCTGAGCAATCCAGGGTCGTGCCCCCCAGATCCGGGCTGCATGCTTACAAAGGGGCGCTATAGATATTCGGGGCTGGGAGCGGCCATCTTGAAGACAGGCACTACGTAGCTCTACCTTGGCTCTCACCTCCTTCCCTGCAGTCGTCTGTGCCCGTTTCAGTCTCCGCTCCTGGCTTGCATGTTGGAGGGGCACTCGCAGGACGAATGGAGCACGCCACGAGGTCGCCACCAGAATCGTCGGTCTCCGCTCCCTCCGAGGCATCCGCTGCAGTCCTGGAGGAGGCGGGAGCAGCGCGATGCATCCAAGCCTCCTGGACACGGGGGAGCGAGAACCCGGCTTGTCCCTCTCTGGTCTAGAGCCCGGTGAGTCCTTGTTCTTTGTTAGGGGGGAGATGGGGTGATGGCGGGGGTCAGATTGGGATATACACCGTGTAGGTGATCTCGGTGTCCGGAGCTCCGATGGAGTGCTCCCTCCCAGCGGCCATCTTGTATTTTTTTTTTTTTTTTTTTTTTTTTAGATATACTAACAACCCAGGGGCCACTCATATCACAGCGTCTCATAGCAGCTGGTCTCGCCTAGACTACTGGCTAGGCACGAATGACATCGCACTGTGGGTAAAGGAGGTAAGGGTGTTACCACGCACATTATCAGACCACAACCCCGTCCTATTACAGATCAGTATACCACAATACACACCTCCTCCATTTCAGTGGAGGTTCAATTCACAAGCTCTATCCGATTCTATTTACACAGACACTTTAACGAAGGCAATCAGGGAATATTTCCACATAAATTCACCAACTGTTGAGGATCCAAGCCTATTATGGGAAGCCTTCAAGGCCACGATACGAGGCGTCTGCATCAGCACCACTGTAGGGGTCTTGAAAGACATCAGGCGCCAGATACAGCGCTGCGAGACTCGCATCCGAAATATAGAGCTGGCTTTTGAAAACACACAAGATGTTTCGCTGCTAACAGAGCTGCGTGACTTGCACACTGAACATACCGATTTTATGGCGGCAGAAATCAAATATTTAGATCGCAAACACATAGCTAGGAACTTTGGGGAAGGAGGCAGGCCGGGTGGGACATTGGCGAGGAAGATATGCGAAGGGAGGGGACACTCAGCCATACTTCGAATCAAATCGAAGGAGGGCCAGACACAGACACAATCGGCAGACATCCTAAATAATTTTGTGGATTCCTTCAGCACACTCTACAAATCACAACCCACAACACCGGCAAACGAGATCTTTGACTATTTACAGGATATAGCGATTGGCTGGCTGTCGTATGCACAGAGGGAACACTTAGCGATGCCCATACAGTTGAAGAGGTGACTGCAGTGATTAAGTCACTGCCTAATGGCAAGGCACCGGGCCCCGATGGGTACACTAATGAGTTCTACAAACACTTCGGAGACATTCTTGCGCCTTACCTGGTAGACATGTTTGGCACTTCTTTCGAGAAATCCATACTTCCGCCTACTCTCCGTGAAGCACTAGTTATTGCCCTTTTAAAGCCGTCCAAAGATCCTGAGGAGTGTGACTCCTACAGGCCCTTATCGCTCATTAACGTAGACTCGAAAATACTCGCGAAACTGCTGGCAGTACGTTTATCCCCTCTGATGACCCATCTGGTCCTTCCAGATCAGACTGGATTTATACCCACAAGATCAACCTCCCACAATACGAGATCCCTCTTTGCTCTGTCCCACTACCTCCAGCCCTCAGTTAAAGCTGTGGCAGTCATACTCGATGCCGCTAAAGCATTCGACTCCATTGAATGGAGCTATATGATTGCTATTTTAAACAGGATGGGCTTTCCCAAAAGATTTGTCCAATGGGTTTCACTGCTATACACCCAACCTTGCGCCAGAGTCCGGATAAATGGCTATGTCTCAACACCCTTTAATGTGGAACGTGGCACTAGACAGGGATGCCCCCTTTCTCCCTTACTCTTCGCGTTAGCGTTAGAGCCACTAACATGCATAGTGAGGCAAAATTGCAAATCATCAGCTTTGCAATTTGCGGCCAGACTACTGCACATATCTCTGTACGCGGATGACATGCTGCTATATGTACGCGATCCAGACATCCATCTGAACAATTTGATCAGAGAATACATTAGATTTGGGGGTCACTCGGGATTGGCAATCAACTGGTCCAAATCTTCCATAATACCCTTAACAGACACTACCACTCCCTTTGAAATCGACTACCCGCTGGAATGGCAGCATGATCCAATTCGCTATCTAGGGGTCATGTACCATAGGGACCCGGAGGAAGTCATACGCGCTAACTATGGGGTCGTGATCTCCAAATTGGAGGACAAAGTCCAGCGCTGGATCCATTTGCCTCTATCCCTAGCCGATAGGATTGCGATAGTCAAAATGAATATTTTACCTAAATTACTGTACCTTTTTAATAACATCCCCATCACACCCTCCGGGGAAATTTTTCGCCGCATTAAGTCACTAGTACTATCACTGATATGGGCTGGCAAACAAGCCCGAATAGATCTACAGACATTGACACTTCCATATGCGCAAGGCGGTTTTGGAGTACCGGACTTTCTCCTATATTATCTTTGTGCCCAAGCGCAATATGCGGCTTATTGGTATCACGAAATACCGTATCTCACTCACACAGCCATAGAGGAGGGAGATGCGGACCCTGTCCCCCTGTCAGCGATAATAACACACGCCAGATCGCCACTGCATGCAAAAGACATAAACACCATAGATACCACAGTAAAAGCATGGCGCAAACTTGGCCAACTGGCCCACAAGATCCCGTTATATGCGCCAGCATTGCCCTTACATCACCATCACGCACTATCAGTCACTAGTGAGACGGTAGGTATGTCTCTACTGCGGAGAGCTGGCATAGACAAGATGGGAGACGTGTTTTGGGAAGGCACATTCCTAGACATGGAACAGTTAACATGCATACAAAACAAGACCCCCATGTTCCACTTCACGTATTACAGGTTGACGAGGGCACTAAAGGAACACTATCCAACATTTCCAGTGGAGCCGAGTTGTTTGGCGTCACTCCAGCTAATAATTACCACGCAGGACTTATCACATTTGATGTCTAGATTATACACAGCAGCGCAGTCTGAGATGGTACAGCCCACTACAAAGGCTAAGGCACGGTGGGATTCGGAGCTGGTGACCCCATTAACAGATGGGGACTGGCAACGAACCTGTGCCCTGACACAGATTCTTACGCCAAACGGAAACCTGAGAATCATACATTACAAATTCATCTATCAGGCATACTATACCCCTACAAAACTACAAAAATTTGGTTTACAGGATGAGGATAGGTGCAAAAGATGCAACAGGGAAGGTGCGAACTTTACGCATCTTGCTTGGTATTGCGCCAAGATATCGGAGTACTGGGCGGACATTACGTCCACACTCACTATCATGCTAGAGGAGGAGGTGCAATGCACGATACAGATCTGTCTCCTTGGTATTGTCCCACAATTTCGTGCACTGAAGCGTAAGTTCTGCGTTATATCTTTATTATTAGCTAAAAGACAGGTGGCGCAGTGCTTGCATAGTCGTAAGGTACCCAAAAAGTCCACATGGCTCCATGACATGTCCGTATGCAGAGATAAGCTGTTAACGTACGAAGAGAATCTCCCCGCAAAATCTAGACCAAAGGATTATTGGTGCTTTCTAACAGACTATATTAGATCACTGGAGGAGGACATAGAAGTGTAACTCTTTACCGTTATGTTGAAAGGTGGTAACATATTATGTACAGGCTGAGTGAACACGGCTATTTTATAGTCCTAAAGTGAGAACTAGATCCGTGACTATGAACGTAAAGTCAGATATAGATGGTTTCGATGCCAGGTCTTAAAGTTGAGTTCTATTACTGGTCCTATCTATAAAATTACAAAATGTAAGACTCATGTTGAAATGCAAGCTGAGAGATCTACAGAGGTTAAGCTAAGGGCGGTTCCGAATATTGCCGAGACTGATGTTGATTATAACTGTATTTTATTAAATATCTGCTAATACTTTGCTAGCCGGCCCCCGGGTTGTAGGCTCGTGGCTGTGTAAAATGAAGGTTGTTAATAAAGGTCTTACACAAAAAAAAAAAAAATAGCATATATGGTTACTGTTGTGTTATTGTGTTATGCCAGCATATCCTATACTCCACAGTCCTGCTAGCTGCTTGTGTGATTGCAAATCATTTTATTTGATTCCTGTATATTTTTTAAATAAAGCCCCAGTGGGCATTAACCCTGGTTGCCTCATCATGCATCAATGGTATCAATTAATACCCGGGTGCGACACTACTTTTTATCGTGAATACTTTAGACCTATACCTACAAAAATATAAATATAAAAAAACGTGCATACCAACTACCCACAGAATGTGCAAATCACCTTATCACATCATCAATAATATTTTTTTTATTTTTTACAACTGCTGTCAGTAAACAGATAATACTAATTCTTTACATTCAATATGAGCCCGTATTAAAAAGAACTGTTTTTTCTTGACTGAGGGAACCATAAAATATATATATATATATATATATATATATTTTTTTTTTTGTGGTCTAAAGACAAGTATAAAAATCCTCACTGGTATTGAGCCCTGTTGGATGCTTAGTATCGATTTCAATTACATATCTTGTCTCTAGAAGCCACAATCTTGCCTCTCTATTACCCCTGCCTTTCATGGGAAAGACTGTGTCTATTACAAAATACTGCATGAGACTGGGATTACTGTTATGCCACTGTTCAAAGTGTCTGGCAACCGGATATGCCTGGTCTTTTCCTGTGATTGCTCTAATATGCTGGAGTATCCGTTTGTGGGCTGGCAGTTTAGTGCTGCCGATGTATTTCAGCCCACACGGACACTCCAGCACATAGATGGCTATAATCCATCCTACATGTCAGTCTTTTGTTAATTAGGATGGGTTCACTGTGAAAAGGACTCGTATATTGAGTTTTGTTGCTGCCAAATTTACAGGCCTTGCAACTGGAGCATCTCCTGAACCCCTTCATCTGTGATAACCATGTCCCCTGTACACTGGCTTCCGGGCAGCTACTCGTTAATTTGTTTCCCATTGATTGTGACTTCCTAAAAGTCAAGGCAGGTTTGTTTGATACTAAATGCCCAATTACAGGATCCCCTTGTATCAAGTTACAATTACGTGTGAAGATCCTCCGTAGTTCCTGATGTTGTCTACTGTATGTTAAGATTATTCTAGTTTGAGAGTCAGATTTGATGTCAACTGTACTCTCCTTCTGTGCTTTGGGTATCAACACCTCACTTCTAGTTAGGGACTGGGTCTTCTTAATGGCTGCATCTATTACTCCAGGGGCATATCCCCTGGCCATAAACCTTCTCCTACTAGCTTGTTGGGCCAACTGGCATTCCATATCTGAGCTGCATTCTGCAGTGGGCTCCTTCCGCGGCTGGGGCTCAGCCGCTAAACACTAAATTCGAAAAAGGTAACCCTCCTATGGAAGAAGCCACGAGGTAAATTATTTTCTCCGCTTTTATTTCAATCTGCTGCATGCAGGGAACTGGCAGGTAACTGACATCAAATTCACATCAGCCAGACCGGTTTCGGGACATCAAGCCCTTCTTCAATGGCATTATGCTGACAAACAAACCTTTTTCGAATTTGTGTTTAGCGGCTGAGCCCCAGCCGCGGAAGGAGCCCACTGCAGAATGCAGACCCAAGATGATACCAGCACGGTGTTATCTGCATTGGGAAGGTAATCTCCCTCGAACTGCTGAGGAAGGCATCAGGAGCAGCGAGCAGGACTGAACATCGACCCACATGGGTTTAAAAGACATTATTAATTTTTTATGTTGAAAAAGACAGCCTCACATGAGGAAAACTTCACTACGCTGCACTACAAGAACCAGAAGGCCAATCATATGGCCACACCCACTGTGGCAAGATCTCGGATTAAAAGTGCGCGAGGAAAAACTGTTTGTTTGTCAGCATAATGCCATTGAAGAAGGGCTTGATGTCCCGAAACCGGTCTGGCTGATGTGAATTTGATGTCAGTTACCTGCCAGTTCCCTGCATGCAGCAGATTGAAATAAAAGCGGAGAAAATAATTTACCTCGTGGCTTCTTCCATAGGAGGGTTACCTTTTTCGAATTTGTGTTTAGCGGCTGAGCCCCAGCCGCGGAAGGAGCCCACTGCAGAATGCAGACCCAAGATGATACCAGCACGGTGTTATCTGCATTGGGAAGGTAATCTCCCTCGAACTGCTGAGGAAGGCATCAGGAGCAGCGAGCAGGACTGAACATCGACCCACATGGGTTTAAAAGACATTATTAATTTTTTATGTTGAAAAAGACAGCCTCACATGAGGAAAACTTCACTACGCTGCACTACAAGAACCAGAAGGCCAATCATATGGCCACAACCACTGTGGCAAGATCTCGGATTAAAAGTGCGCGAGGAAAAACTGTTTGTTTGTCAGCATAATGCCATTGAAGAAGGGCTTGATGTCCCGAAACCGGTCTGGCTGATGTGAATTTGATGTCAGTTACCTGCCAGTTCCCTGCATGCAGCAGATTGAAATAAAAGCGGAGAAAATAATTTACCTCGTGGCTTCTTCCATAGGAGGGTTACCTTTTTCGAATTTGTGTTTAGCGGCTGAGCCCCAGCCGCGGAAGGAGCCCACTGCAGAATGCAGACCCAAGATGATACCAGCACGGTGTTATCTGCATTGGGAAGGTAATCTCCCTCGAACTGCTGAGGAAGGCATCAGGAGCAGCGAGCAGGACTGAACATCGACCCACATGGGTTTAAAAGACATTATTAATTTTTTATGTTGAAAAAGACAGCCTCACATGAGGAAAACTTCACTACGCTGCACTACAAGAACCAGAAGGCCAATCATATGGCCACACCCACTGTGGCAAGATCTTGGATTAAAAGTGCGCGAGGAAAAACTGTTTGTTTGTCAGCATAATGCCATTGAAGAAGGGCTTGATGTCCCGAAACCGGTCTGGCTGATGTGAATTTGATGTCAGTTACCTGCCAGTTCCCTGCATGCAGCAGATTGAAATAAAAGCGGAGAAAATAATTTACCTCGTGGCTTCTTCCATAGGAGGGTTACCTTTTTCGAATTTGTGTTTAGCGGCTGAGCCCCAGCCGCGGAAGGAGCCCACTGCAGAATGCAGACCCAAGATGATACCAGCACGGTGTTATCTGCATTGGGAAGGTAATCTCCCTCGAACTGCTGAGGAAGGCATCAGGAGCAGCGAGCAGGACTGAACATCGACCCACATGGGTTTAAAAGACATAATTAATTTTTTATGTTGAAAAAGACAGCCTCACATGAGGAAAACTTCACTACGCTGCACTACAAGAACCAGAAGGCCAATCATATGGCCACACCCACTGTGGCAAGATCTCGGATTAAAAGTGCGCGAGGAAAAACTGTTTGTTTGTCAGCATAATGCCATTGAAGAAGGGCTTGATGTCCCGAAACCGGTCTGGCTGATGTGAATTTGATGTCAGTTACCTGCCAGTTCCCTGCATGCAGCAGATTGAAATAAAAGCGGAGAAAATAATTTACCTCGTGGCTTCTTCCATAGGAGGGTTACCTTTTTCGAATTTGTGTTTAGCGGCTGAGCCCCAGCCGCGGAAGGAGCCCACTGCAGAATGCAGACCCAAGATGATACCAGCACGGTGTTATCTGCATTGGGAAGGTAATCTCCCTCGAACTGCTGAGGAAGGCATCAGGAGCAGCGAGCAGGACTGAACATCGACCCACATGGGTTTAAAAGACATTATTAATTTTTTATGTTGAAAAAGACAGCCTCACATGAGGAAAACTTCACTACGCTGCACTACAAGAACCAGAAGGCCAATCATATGGCCACACCCACTGTGGCAAGATCTCGGATTAAAAGTGCGCGAGGAAAAACTGTTTGTTTGTCAGCATAATGCCATTGAAGAAGGGCTTGATGTCCCGAAACCGGTCTGGCTGATGTGAATTTGATGTCAGTTACCTGCCAGTTCCCTGCATGCAGCAGATTGAAATAAAAGCGGAGAAAATAATTTACCTCGTGGCTTCTTCCATAGGAGGGTTACCTTTTTCGAATTTATATATATATATATATATATATATATATATATATATATATAGATATACATATACATATACATATATATATATATATATACATATACATATACATATATATATATATATATACATACATATATATATATATATATATATATATATATAGAGAGAGTTATATTTCACTGCTCCCTCTAATAATAAGAGTCCCTACAGTCAGGAATGGGTACTTATCTCATATTAGCTGTAATATTGAAGCTTTGTAGTGGACGCTTGTTCAGGTCACATACTGTATATTGCTCATTCAATGGTGTCATCCCTAACCTTATTTATTCATTCATGATAAAACCTCAAACAATTAAAGCAGATGAACAAGCATTTCTTTATCCTAATTGAACCAACTAGGGTTTAGTGTTCCACTATTCAAAATATACTATGACTCAAATTTTTTCAGTTCAGTTGTCTATCTCCACCTCTCTCATTTGGTTCAATCATGTCAACGCCACACACTCTTAATTTCTTCCAATTGCTTTCATGTTCTTATTCAAAGTGTGTTGCCACAGGGTATATTCTTTTTTTAGTTTTTATCGCTTTTGTATGTTCAACATTTTCTTCTTTAGTTTGTACATTGTACTCCATATATGTAAAAGGCCAAAAGGGCATTTGGGGATGTAAACAACATACCTACATGTTATTCTCTTGTTGATTGTTCTCATTCTGCATTTTCCAGTGTCTCATTTGAAAATCAGTACCAATTTCTGTGATAGGACCATAGGACCAAGCTCAGTTCCTCCACAGGGGACACCGTATTGCAGACATGGCTGGCCGCCAGGTGGCACCCCTGATATTCTCACCAGAGTCCACTTTTTTCAGGACAAGGGTAATCAGGTATTGTCTTCAGAGGCCAATCAGTGAAAATCTTCCAGGATGTCTTCCCCTTGATGCTCAAAAAGAGGCAAGACTTTAAGCCTATTAAGGATAAACTTCAAGACCAGGACATCAAATATCAATGGGCACACCTCTTTGCCCTATTCTTCCAGTGGGAGAGGAAACGGAGACTAGTGAGGTCCCTGGCAGAGGACAAACGTATGCTAGGCCTGCCCGAGTGGTTGCCAGACCGAGTGGTCAGGGCGCAGCTAACAGCAACTCAAAATCCAGAGCCCTCCATGAATCTAAGGAGCACACCACCTAAACACCATGAACCGGTGGTCCTCACAGTCCGCCACCAGCAATGCATACACAGTGCTGCATGTAACTCTCATGTGGGCATATGGTAACGATGGAATGAACCGGCTACCACAATTTTCCTGCTCTTCTGCTTGGCCCATGGACCTGGGACCAGAGATATACTGATGGAGATCTTTAATCTTTTTCTTTAGGTATACACCCCCACACTACGGACACGGTCTCCACCCCTTACTTGGACCTGTCTTAATTGAGGGTGATGCCTCTTTGGAGACTTATGAGTCTACTAGTCCATCCACTATTGGAGTGGGTCACTATGTTGGGCTCTGTTTACCTTTTCAGTTTTTACTTCTTTAGGTTTCCCTTGTTTAGTTTCCTAGCTGTACAGCTGTACACCTTGTTGAGATGGGAGCCTGAATATGGAGGCGCTGGCTTCTCCCCACTGATAATATGGCCTTTCTGGGATGGTGCCACTGTCCTGCTGCAGACCTGCTCTCAGTATGCGATGTGATCTTTGAGAAATATGAAGCCCTTGACCCAAAATGTTCGAGGGATCAATTCCCCCAGTAAGCATAGACAAACATAGCGCTCCCTCGTGCAATATGACCTAGACGTCATTTATCGGCACAAGACGTACATGCTTAGAGAACATTGTCATTACATTGTGCGCTACAGTTTCCCTTGCCAACACTGGGAAAATACTGATTCTAAAATGTTAGACATAACCATCCTGTTCAAAAAGGGCACCTATAGCAAACTGGTCATAGTGTCTAGGAACACCAGGGGTGGTTTTTGACATTGTCAATTAAGAGAGGGAGGGCCATTCTTACATTCCTGAATTTATACGCTCCTAACCAAGCCTAAGACGTGTTTCTTCGAAACCTACTTAAAGACCAACTGGGCAATACACAGGGAGACTTGATTATGGAGGCTGATTTCAACTTAGTGTGGGACCCAGGGTTTGAAAGGACTACAACACATTTTCAGGGCACAGGAGGGATACCAGGTTCACTTCAAAGGGAACTGTCAGATTATGGAGTGGTTGATGCATGACGCTACCTCTATCCATACGAGAGGGACTGCTCTTTTTATTCTCTAGTACACCTCCCCTACTTCCGTAATGACTATATTTTCCTCACCCACTCCCTCTTGAGTGGCCTCAACTCCAGATATCCAACATCTCCATCTCTGACCACTCTCACACCGAACTGGCTTGTACACAATGTCTGGACTTCGCCCATGGCCCTCTGCACTGGCATCTTCCCCACTAGCTTATATGTGACCCAGTGGATAAGGCCTCTATTAAAGGGGCAGTGGCTAATAATTCACGATTCATGCCCTTCCACATACTCCTCCCCATATGCTCTGGGATGGGTTTTAAACATAGGTTTAAAGCAACCATAGGGAGCGTCAGCTCTTCCATCTGCATAGCCAGACCTTGAGCGACGCATCTGCTGGAAGTTAATCTTGCCAAGGAGATTAGTTCCTTGGAACGTACGGATAAACAGTGTCCCATGTCATGTGCCAAACTAATTATGACAGTGTCTAGCGAAGGACCATATCTTCGGCTCATCCATCGTATAATAGCTTT
Source organism: Lissotriton vulgaris (assembly GCF_964263255.1). NCBI lineage: Eukaryota > Metazoa > Chordata > Amphibia > Caudata > Salamandridae > Lissotriton > Lissotriton vulgaris. Next base: position 1,481,035,163 of record NC_141685.1, read on the forward strand.
GTTAAACACTGATACAAATATTTTCACCAAAATGCGGGCAAACCAACTTTATTCCCTCTTGTCTGAACAGATAGATACTGACCAGGTTGGCTTTATCAACTAAACATTTTGCCCATGTAGTGTAAAAAACCCACAAACACAACATTCCTGCCTTCCCCCTCTCCCTAGACACTGAGAAGACATTTGATAGGGTGAGTTGGCTCTTCTTATGCATGATTCTCCATTTGATATACCTGGACCCAAACATGAGTAGGAAAATTATGGCCTCATATACAGCGCCCACAGCCACCATCTGAGTTAACATGCAGAGGACACAGCCCTTCACAATTCACTTGGTATCCAACAGGGCTGCCCCTTACCCCCCTTGCTATTCACCCCAGTGGTGGAGCCCATAGCTGTCCAATTAAGGCAGGCCCAGACCATCATGGTACACCCTTTGAAGGGCAGGACCATAAAGTTCTTCTCTTCGACAACAAGTTACTGCTTACCTTGATGGAGCCTGAGTCCTCCCTTCCTGAAGTAGTCCAAAGATTGCAGGTCTTTGCAGCAGTGTTAGGATACCAAACAAACATGGCTTAATCACAAGTCCTTAACCTGAAGACCATGTCTTGATGAAACAATTATCAAAAAAAGCTATTTCCATGATATACAAAAGAATACTTAACAATGCTCCTGATTCTATGTTGGCCCTTAAGGTGAAATGGGGAGCAGAGGTTAGACAATTTGAGGAGGGTGCGTGGGAGGAGACATTGGGACCCCCTTGAGAGATTGCAATCAAATCGGTTTTCCGACTGGTCCAGCTGCACATATTATTTTTTTTTTTAAGTTTGAGTTTATTGAAATATAGCAGAAACAGAAAATGAAAAAACAATCAAAAGTTACATCTATATGAAATGCACATTTAAATGGAATCAAGATAAAATATCGGTAAGCAGCGAGAAACAATACAGGGCAATGTAGTCAATTAATGCAAAGAGAACAACAACGTAGCATATTAATTGAAGCTAATAACAAATAAACATTTAGTAAATGTAGTAAAAGGCATTGGGAAAGATCATGGTGGTTTTTGAACCTCATCAGCTTCAGTTGGGAAAAGAGGTGTTGAGGAGACCTGCTGTAAGAAGAAGGGAAGAGAAGATTGTGGATCAGAACAATACAGAAGAATGTCGTCAGCGTAGACCGAGAGTTTAACTTGTTGAGAACCAGAATGGAAACCAGAGGTATAACATCTTGCCTAATTTTAGTAAGGAAAGGTTCCAAAGCTAAAACAAATAATAAAGGGGACAATAGGCATCCTTGTCTAACTCCTCTCTGTAATGGAAAATAATCCGAAACTATACATTTTGCGAAAATTGATGCCTGAGGATTGGAATAAAGTAAAGAGATAAATTTAGGCGGTAAGCCTGCCCACCTGAGAGCCTGAAACATAAAATCCCAACCTATACTATCGAAAGCCTTCTCAGCATCAAGGGAGATGGCAGCCAAGGGATGTGGCAGCAAAGGAGCTTTACTCAAAATATTAAAAAAGACACATGAGTTATCAAACGTAAGACAGCCCTTAACGAAACCTGATTGTTCTGGACCAATCAAGTCAGGCAAAAGAGGATCCATTCTAAGGGCTAAGATTTTGGCAAAAATGTTATAATCGGTATTTACTAATGAAATAGGGCGATAATTCTTGCATAGAGTGTGATCCTTATCTTCTTTAGAAATTAAACAAATCAAAGCTTTCTGAAAGGTCCCACGAGAAGAGCCTGAATCAGAAAAGGATTGAAACAACAGTAGTAATTTTGGTAGAAGAAGAGAAGCAAAATGACTGTAGAATTCAATGGTAAAACCATCGAGACCAGGAGCCTTGCCATGTCGTAAAACCGAGACAGCATGTGAGATTTCCGTAAGAGAGAGGTTAGAATCCAGGGAATGAAAGTCTATGTGAGCAGAAGGAGGTGAGGGTATATTCTGGAAATAGGAGAGAAGATCAGCCGAGTCAGTACAGGTTTCGGGAGTATAGAGAGTTTTGTAGAAAGAAACAAATTCATTTGAAATATCTTTATCCTTAAATAAGGATGCATCAGCAGAGCCTTGAAGAGATTTAATTTTCGTTCTTTCCTTCCGTATTTTGAGATAATTGGCTAATAATTTCCCCATTTTATTTTGACCGCCATAATAACGAGAATTACATTTCAATAGAAAATTGGAAGCAGCAGTCGTGGTAAATTTATTAAATGTAAATTTAGCATCAATAAGATCTTTAAGAGAGGATTCAGTATTGGATTGATAGTAAATATATTCAAGTATTTTAATTTTATTCAAAAGCTGAGTTGATTGGTTTTCTAATTGCTTTTTCTTTTGGGAAAAAAAATTAATACCAAAACCTCTAGCAGCCGCCATAAAAGAATCCCACACCATCACAAAAAGAGAGTCAGGGATTTGATTGATTTTAAAAAATTCAGTAGCAAAAGCATTAAATTTAGTACAGAAAGTAGGGTCAAGGAGTAACGAATTATTAAACCTCCAGCGTCCAGGATGAGGGAAAAAGGGAATGAGATCAATATCAACAAAAACAGGTGCATGATCCGAAATTAAAATAGATCTAATGTCTGAATGAAGGGTAAGTTGAGCTAGGGATTTACTGAGAAAAAGGTAATCAATACGGGATTGTGAGTGATGGGAGAGAGAATAAAAACTGTATTCTCTAAGGTCAGGGTTAAAAAGTCTCCAAATGTCAACTAGAGCTTTTTTGTGAATAGAAGCAGTAAACTGAGAGTGCATTTTGGAAGTGGAAAAGTTAACTTTGGAGTTTCTGTCTAAGATAGGATCTAAAACTTGGTTGCAATCACCCCCGAAAAGAATATAATCAACAGTAAGTGTAACCAATTTGTCCGAGATAGCAGGCCAAAACAACTTATCAATACCAGTGGGTGCGTGAACATTAAAAATAACTACAGGAATCTTATCAATATTTAACTTAACAAGCACCCAACGACCATCTACATCGTATCCATGGGAAACAATATAAACATTTAACCTTTAATGACATAATATCACAACTCCATTTTTCTTACCTATAGCAGGTGAATGGAAAACATGGCCCACCCAGCAACGTTTGAGTTTCAGGGCTTCAGATTCTGAGAGGTGGGACTCCTGAAGAAGGGCCATATCTGCTTTAAGCCTAGCTAAATGGGATAAAACCTGTTGCCTTTTAATAGGCTAATTAAAACATTAACATTCCAAGTGACAACCCGGAATTTGAAACAAAGAAGTGATATGAGGAAAAATGACTAGCTTTAGAGAGAAAAAGTATTGAGATGAGATAGGAATGGAAAAGGTAAGAGCATAGATGTAGAAAAAAGAAAAATTGTAAAGTTGAGTAAAGCCGACGGAAGGAGAGAGAATGAAAGAGGGAAAGTAAAGAGGAATGTAAGAAATTGAGATACAGTAGACAGTATAGGTCAAAAGGAGACGATTAAAAAAACATACCTACAGATACAAAATGAAGAACAGGGGTGACGACACCAGAAGATGACGACATCATCAACGAGAACAAACATCATCGCACGTCCGAAGAAAAACAGCATGTTACGTGACTTATGGGCAACATCAGGGTAGAGAGTAGAAGAGCAAACCTGTGAAGAAAATAAGAGGAGATAAAGAAATGACCAAGAGAACAAAACATGTCCATTATGTAACAAAACAAGGATGTGGATAGGAATACATAAAAGTGAACATGTAAGGGAAGAAATAAGACAAAAGACAATTGAGTGAGCAAAATATTAAATTCTTGTACTTAAGCAATTCTTGAAGTGTCCATGACATCAGCCCCTTGCTGCGAAAAAATTCTTGCAGAGCGAATGGATACTCAAAAGTCGTGGCCTTTTCTTTATAGGTAACCTTGAAGAGGCATGGATGGAGCAAGCTGTGGGCGCATATCCAAAAACTGCTTGCGGCGATCAGCTGTTACCTTAGCCACATCCTGGGAAAGATATAGGCGGTCCCAAACAATCTGCTTTTTAATCTTGGCTGCGGATAAAAACTGGAGAAGGTCAGTATATTGTAGGAACAACAGGATGACGCCTCTGGCCCAGTCTATGTGCTCGTTGAATACTGAAGACAGAAGAAGTAGGAAGGTCCAGAATTTTTGGCAAAAAAGATTGAAAGAATTCGGTTGGGGTTGAAAATTCTGTGTGTTCAGGAAGTCCATTAATGCAGAGATTATTTCTGCAATTTCGATTTTCCAAATCTTCTGCCTGCCTCTTCAGAAGTGAAATGTCTTCTTCCAGAGTTGTAATCCTAGAGCACGAAGTCTGAAGGGATTCCGTTGATTGTTCCACAAGAATTTCCTCTAGAATAAGGTCCATGGAAGCAGAATTTGAGGGAGCGCCTGGGGATGGAGGATCTTTCTTCAGCCGCTTTGTTGACGCATATTGTGGTAGTTTACTTGAAGACTGCGTTTTTGGAATTGTCCCAGGCGTCAAATCAGGCTTCTGTGACGCAGTTTCTTCCATGTCTGGGGGAGTTGAGTCGGAATCTGAGCAGGTGCGAGGCTGACTAGAGGTAGAGAGTTTAAGGTTGCGCAATTTCCTCATTGAGAATGTGAAAAAGTAATGGAAAAGCAACAGAACCTCTCAAAACTCTCAAAGCCTGATGCAAAATAGGTAACAAGTATGACCAAAAGTGATGGAATCCTCAAGAGCATGAAATGTGCAGCAAAACATCTAATAGTGTAATAAAGAGTCAGTCATAAAATGTAAGAGCTTTGTTTTCCTCCTTCAGCGACAAAATGGCGGTACTGAGGACGATGAAAAGAGGAGGAGAGTACAGAAGACAGCAGGCGCCATCTAAATAAAAGACTTCCATCGAAAATAAGGAGGAAATGGCAATATTGTAGCCATAAAAACAATTGGAGGCATTGCGCTATAAAAAATAGGCAATAGCATGAGTGAGGAAGAATCAAAATGGCGCCGCGTCCAAAACGGGTCAATTCACGGCACTTTCAGGGCATAAAAGCGGTTTGAGAGGTATTAGAGCAGAGTGCCTAGCTCACCTCATATTCCCCCACATAAAGCCAGCGCCGTGCGATGTCTGGGACCGATGAAACCGGGTACAGCGAGCCGATATCAGAGCTCGGATGACAGAGCTCCGCCACTAAGCCGCCATCTTGTGCGGCGTTCAAGCCACGCACCCCCCGCTGCACATATTGCAGTGATCATAATATTCTCACACTAAACTTCAAACTATAGGTAGGACCCAACAGTAAACTGCTTGCAGGCTGCGGGGAGGAAGAGACTTTCACACAAATTATTTGGGACTGCCCATGAATAAGACCTTACTGGTCCACCATTAGGGACATGATGCAGATGGCCACAGGATACCAATTGCAAGACACAATCAAGTGCTGTATATCAAATGTTTAGGGGGACGCTCCACCTTCTCAATACAGTCAAATATAGCTCTGACTTGGGCTGAGAGTGGCAAAGAGAAATATTGCCTAAAAGTGGGGGGCTCAGGACCCGCCGAGGCCACAGAATTGGCGAAATGATATGGACCGGTGCATGATCACCGAGAAGGCAATATTCAAAAGCAGGGGATGCCCCAAGAAATGGGTCAATGTATAGTCCACTTGGAGGACACAGAAATGGGAATGGAGTGATCGAAATGGAGACACCACCACTAGGGATGAATGAACTACAGACCAGGGTGAAAAGCATTGACATTTATTGTTTCCAGATGCTGCCATATCTGCTGTGCGTTTTGGGACTAAAGTATGTTTTTGTGCCTGCGGTGACATGATGCTAATTGTGGGGCTAATTTCCTTTTCTGTTCATGAAACTCGATGAAAAAGATTTTATAAAAGTCCTTATCCTGACTATTCCGCAGCAATTGCTACCGCTCCGACAAACGCTAGCCCCCTTCCACTGGGTATACAGCTCCATCCAATATCTTGGCCTTACCATCACCAGTTCCCTTCAGATGTGGATGCGGGACAACTAGCCATGCTACTTCAAAACCATCCTGGAAGCTCTCAGGCACTGGAAGCCTCTTCACATGTCATGGCGGGTTCGTACAAAACACGGTAAAGATGTTCATCCTCCCTAGCCTGCTCTACCTGTTTCAATCACTCCCCCTCATTCCCACAGAGGACATCAATCACATGTTAAGGGATCTCCAATCGTTTATTTGAAAAAGGAAACATCCCTGTGGCTCTAACACACTGGTTATGCTCCCTGCGAGTCACAGGGTCTTGTATACCCAAACCTCCTGGATTGTTACTGCGTTGTACATTTGCACTGCATCTCGGAACGGGTCGTCAGAGAGAGCAAAAAGCATTGGTTTCACATGGACTGAGCGGTAGCCTGTAGGCCATTGTGGGATTTCGCTTGGCTCCCAAAAAATCATCGACCCCGTAGTGCATACATAGCGACCCCAACTAGGACGGTGTAGGAAATTCGGGATAGACTTGCAGTTGGACATGGTCTGAACACATTTCCCTCCCCAAATACCCTGATTGCATGCAAGCCTGATTTTATACCTGCGCTCCCTCCAAGTTCCTTATTGAACTGGTAGAGGAGTGACTGTAGGGCTTTGCAAGATCTCTTTCAGGGACAAACAATTAAACCTTTTGAGCAATGTAAAGCAGGCATTGATATCCCAGACACACTGTGACACCAATTCTTCCAGTTGCAACACTAGACATTGTTTCCCCCAATGCCTTAGGAACCACCTGACCCCTTCCACCCTATGAATCCTTGATATGCATCTTTGAAGGTTCCCGAAGCCTTATTTCCAAGAATTATGGCATTTTGAAGCAGTCCAGCCTGCTCTGTAGTCACACTTACAAAACGAAATGGGAACTTGATAGTGTCCAGGGCATTTCACAGAAATAGTGGAAAGTTTTGTGGCGTGAGACCCCCAAAAGTCACAGAAGCCTCGCCCAAGAAGAAACGCCAAATAAGATTATGCTCCAATGATACTACACCCTTGTGCACCTACATTCTCTCTTTTCCACACCCCACCTACCTGTTACCAATGCGGTACGCAGGTGGGGGATTTTAAGCACATATGACGACCCTGCTCTCTAATCACTATTTTCTGTAAAGAAATCCTGGGGCACATTAAAAGAATCTCTGGATATCCGATCCCGACAGACTACTGCACAGTTATTCTAGGATTACTTTCCTACACACAAGTATCAAAGGGTCTAAACAAGAAAATATACGCTAAAGTGATAAAGACACCCGACATAGACACTAAATCTATTCTGTACTTCAAGGTTAATCCCCAGACCTCCAAATTGGTCGGTACATAATACCCATCAGTCACCACACGGAACCGCCCTTCATCATTTGGGATTCCTTTTTTGACCAAAAGGTGGAGCCCCTGCCCTTCACAGATGGGGACACGATGGTAAAAGCCCTCACCTACTCAGACAGGCCTCAGTATGGTCTTGCTACTCTGTGTTAGAGTTCATAGATGGAACAGAGTGACTGATGTTGCAGTGCAAAAAAATATATAAGTGGAATGAAAACTGTGTTAAAATTGGATGAGGGAGTACTAAAGAGCTTTATTCCCTGTGTTACTCACTCCTCCAACATTAAAAGTGGTCAATGACAGTTCGCTAAGATAAATGCCTAGGTGTAATGAGAGGTCAACATGTTTCAGCAAATCTTCTGGACAGATGTGTCCTTGTTTTCTTCAGGACCTATATGACTGTTGCTACTACAAAAAATGTGAAAAAGACAAATAAAGTGTGATTCCGTGATTAATTAAGAAATCATAAGGAGACAAGCTTAGAGATCACCTGAGTTCTCTAGGTGTCCACGCCATGTCTTGTCTGGAAAACTATGTGTGTCACTAAAAGCACAAAGGAAGAATATAAACAAAACTGAATGTCAATGAACATAGACAATAGCATTCTGTACCTGGCAAGTATACATCAAACACTCGCTACAGGAGTGTATTATTATCTCCGTATTGGACATATATTTATATTCCAAATAGGGGAAAAAAAATATACATCTTACCAGTTTTGTAAGAAGTAAAGACCTCACCCCACCTGGCTGCGGCTCAGGAGATAAGTGAAGCACCGCTCAAGAAAGGGGGCAAGCAAACACAAATATGAAAACAAGCTCCCTGCCTTCCAAAGGGCTTCAACACTATGGTGCTCATTAGGATGGCGGACGGACCTGCGTCCGTCCGCCACCCCAGAGTAGGAGGGACTGTCCGCAGGGGCAGCGGCGGTCCCTCCGTGCAGATTAGGATGTGACCGCCACCCTGGCGGTCACATCCTCAATATTTAATATTGCGGCGGGTGCTGCTTGAAGCAGCACCCGCCGCAAGGTTAAATATGCATGCTTCGCATTTGCATACACAAAGCGGCAGGCACCGCGCGGTGCCTGCTACTTCGTGCACGCAAATGCAGGGGGGTACCATAGGTATCCCCCATATGCACCCCCCATGCCCCCCCATCACCCTGGGGGCCCGCAACGGGCCCCCAAAGAAATCTCCATATGCCTTTCCACGGCGGAGAAGCCGCCGCTAAAAGGCATCAGTTTTCCCCCATCCTAATATGGCTGGCGGGGTCTGTTAGACACCGCCTCCATATTAGAGCTTTTCCGCCGCGGTCGTAAGGCGACCACAGCGGAAAAGCGGCGGGGGGTCTTTGAAGTCTCTGCAGCAATTTTTCCGCATCCTCCGGGCCGGCGGACACTTCCGCCGGCCTGGAAGATGCGGAAAAACCGCAATCCTAATGAGGGCCTTAGTGCCAAGAAATAAACCACATAGCACAGAACAAAATTGCAGGTGTGCTTTGTGTGTAAACCGGAAATCGCAAGAAATAGCGTGTTGGAATATGCTAAAACGCGCTAGAAACATGGCCCACATGTATAGGGCAAACCATGCAGAGAGAAGACAGTGGCCGAACCTGACCCTGTCCGCAGGAATAACAGGCGCAGAGCGCTAGCTGTAACATGAGAAAGCACAGCGCTAGAAGTAGCGTGTGAGAAGAATATATGAGCGGGTCTAAATTTGCCTGAGATAAAATAACAGGTTGAAGAGATATCGAAGGAGTGCTCACCTGCCCGTCGGTACTTCTTCGCCGGCCTCCAAGCGGACTGGGGAGGTACTGGAGCTGGGAGCATCCCGAGAATATAACCCAGCACACCATTGGTGGAAATAATTACATGGGTATCAAGTAGCGCATCTGATTGGTTAGCACTAATCTCGCTCGCTATACGCTCTCGCTCGTCGTGCCGGGGAATCACAACGGTCCGACTTAATCAAAGCTGGAATAGGAAGCGCGATCACGGCCGATCGTAAACACTAGCGATCCTGGTACTGCCTCAGTTTGTAAAAGATACCAAGCCTCCAAAATAAAATAAAAGGTACAGAGCCTCCAAGAAAAGGGGGTCCAAGCCTCCAATATGAAGTCCCAACAAGTGTCACCACGAACAAGTGTAAATAAGTGTACATTGAAAGAACGTTGTCAGTCTGTGCAAGCTCCACTCAAGGTGGATAGTCCATTCAATCTCATCCATAGATTGAGGCGACTAACACGTGTGTGCAAGGGGCTTACTCCTATCTTACTGCTATAGTGATGCAATAAATCTCCCAGGTAACCAATTTCTGGGGAAAAAAGAGGGGGAAGGTAGTAACCCGTGGAACAATCAATGATGACATGGAGAAAGGTGTATACATTGACATATATACTGATGCCCTGATATGCCAGTTGACACTAAAGTACCACGGTCCCAGGCTGATGCTGAGAATATCACAGGGCAGCCCATGGTATTTCATCGTTTAAACCCACCCGATTAGTGCCCAATTTAAAGACCCATTTCTGCTCTTTCAATAAGAGGTATTTGGTCACATCTGTAACATGGGCCGTTATAAAGGGTTGTTCGAGGACTGTCCACTGGAAAGCTGTTGAGGGATGACGTGCCTCTAAAAAATGGTTGGTCAATTTGGCAGCCTGTTTTTGCACCTTATAGTGCTTTTGTGTTCGGATATCCTGACCCTGATTTTGCGGGTCGTCATCCCAACAAGGACAAGTAATGAGATAGATCAATTTGTCACTATTGCAAGTAGTGAATCTGGTCTAGATCCAGGGTCTAGTCGTTCCTATGTCTATCTCAACAGATTTTTTAGTTTGAGGGCAGGAATGGCATGAGCCGCAAGGGTGGTGGTCTGTCACTGGAGGAAGATCCCATAGAGAGCCTAGAGCCCTAGGCCTCTCATCGCGTGGTCTGGTGTGGATGATTCGGTCCCTTAGATTGGGACCCCTCTTAAATGAGAACAGGGGGTCTGGATTGATGCATGCCCAGAGTTCAAAATAGGCCAATGTCTCCTGACCACTTTCTGTATTTTGTTAGAAAGGGTTCCAAAAGTATTAACGAATATGAGTCTCTCCAGCTGTGGTTTTGGTGCAGATGGTTCCAGGAGTGCAAGATGGTTGTTATTCTTAGAGCGTTTGAGTGAACGCTACACCAATTTAGGTGGGTACTTCCGAGAACATAGTTGATCACGCAGTGCTGCAGAGTGCGTCTTGAAAGCCCTAGCATTAGAGCAATTCCTCTGCACTCTGCGGAACTGCCCAAACGGCAGGTTCTACCTTAGTGACTGGGGATGGTGACTGTCAAAACAAAGCAGGGAGTTCTCGGACATTGGTTTCCTGTAAAATTCTGACTGGAGGCCCTCAGGAGTTGCCACAATCATCAGGTCTAAAAAGGCTAGTTTATCTCTGCCTACTTCCACTGTAAAACGAAGAAAAGCATTTCTGTTGTTCAACCAGTTCAGAAATTCATAGCACCTCTCGCTAGACCCTCGCCACACCACCAGGACGTCATCGATATACCTCTTCCATAGCTTAATAGAGCTAAGGAAGGGATTCTAAATGGTCAAAATATGCTCCTGCTCAAATGAATGAACGTAAAGATTTGCTAAACTAGGAGCATAAATGCTCCCCATACTGGTACCTGACGTCTGAAGGTATACGGTGTCCTCAAATCTGAAAAAGTTGTGTTTCATTGCTAGGGTGGCGCAGGCCATAATAAAATGAACTGGAGTGATGCTTTCAAGGTTCTTTGTTTGTAATAAAGAGCAGATCACTTCTAAAGTTTCATCCTGTGGTATACATGTATATAACGACTCAACGTCGAATGAAACAAGAAGGTCAGTGGTAATATCAAAATCAATTTCAGGTAATAGGCGCAACACGTCGGTGGTATCCTTCAAAAAAGTGGGCATCTCCTGTACCATAGGGCGAAGGAAATGATCAACAAAGGTTGACAGCGGCTCAAGGATCGACCCAATGCCCGAAATTATTGGGGGACCCGGGGGTGGTCTCTGCTTCTTATGTACCTTCGGCAGGACATAGAAATAAGGGATTACAGGATGTTCTGTGCAGAGGAAGGCCGCTTCCTGCGGCGTAAGCCAGCCTTCAGCCAGAGCTTCTTCAGTCATAGATCGGATGGTTTTCTTGAGATCTTCTGTAGGATCATTCTCCTGAGGGCGATAAGACTTCTCATCGCTCAATTGTCGTAGGCACTCCGTGCGGTAGGTGCTAGTGTCTAACAAGACAATAGCACCCCCTTTGTCCGCTGGTTTTATGGTAAGCTCATTATCAGCCGATAAGGACCTTAGTGCCAGCTGTTCCACTTTTGGGAAATTACAGAAAGCGCCCTCATTATGCGCGAACAGGCCATCAATTTCCTTCTCAATGGCCTGTTCAAAAGCGAGTACCTGGGGTGGCATAGTATGGGTAGGTGTGTTAAAAGTGGACTTCTTCTTAAGTCCTGTGTTACTATCCCTTGTGCCAATGTCCTCTGTACTCTGCTTGTCTGCAAAAAAGAAGTGTAATCTGACTTTCCGTAAGAATTTTGCCAACTCGATGCGTGTTTCAAAAGGATCGTTCCTATGCGTGGGAACAAAGCCCAAGCCTCTATGGAGTGCCTTCTCTTCGGTTGGAGTCAGGATGTGTGAGCTCAGATTGATCACGAGCCCGGTTCCGTGCTGGTCTGATCTTGTTCCTTGTTCTTGGTTGATGTGCTCCTGAGGTTCCTCGTGGATGTTGATGGTGGACTGTAATATACCTGTGGCTGTTGGCCTCTCCTCCGTCCTCTGAACCGTCTGCGGCCAAATCCTAAAAAAGGCTGGTCGCCAAAGTTGTCAGGGTATTGTGGCGGAAAAGGACCCATGTGTTGTGGGTAAGGTCCCATCTGTTGATGTCCTATCTGAGGAGTAAAACTGGGACCACCAAAGTGCCAGGGATTCGGTGACCACCATTGCTGCATCTGGTTGTGTTGGTTCCCTCTCCAGTTACTGCAGTGATTTCTTTTCCCGCGGCCTCTTCCTTGAGGATTTAGGTTTGTAGAGCCGGTGTCGCTCCCGAACGAGTTATCATCAGAGCTAGATGTGCCATACGTAGAACCCATTCTAGGTCCATTGGTGTTGAAATCAGGTGGAACAAGGAATCACTTGTGTACGGGTACACTTTCTCAAACTTGAATTTGTCGCGATCTTTTCTGAATTTCTCAATCTTAACTGACAGTGTAAAATCCTTAAATTCTTTATTGTTTTTATTCGTTTCATCCTGATTTTTTTTAAAGCCTTGCCGGAAAGGGTGGTTTTGATCTGAGATTCTAGGACCTGAATTTCAATGAGTATAGTGTCCACTATTCTCTTAGAGGTTTGAATAATCAAAATAAGCCAGTCTCTGGAGCATCGCCAAGCGATGAGTGACCAGCTTTTCAAGAACTCCTTGTCCTTTAGGAACAGTCCAGGTGTGTTGGTCACAATCAGTCCCGTTGGTGCGCAGTTGTTGCGTAGGTATTGTGCCATTATGGCACCATGTAGCGCTGTACGAGTATGAGATTTCTTCAGGCCAAGGATTTTACCCCATTCATCCTCATTATTGATAATGACCACTGGTATAGTATCTAGCAAATCTGGATGGTTTGCTAGTGCCAGTTGGAGGTCATCTTCATCAAACGATGGCCGTGATTCTCAGCCATGGTGTAAGAGCTAAGAAAAAAAGGTCAAGAAAAGACAGAAAAAGCACTAAGCCAATACTCTAAGAAAGAGAGCACAACAAACCTATTGTGGTGGAGAAAAGAACAGTCAATAGACCTGTTACATAAAAAGGCCCGCAGTCAAACCAACTGCTCAAGAACAATAATAACAAAAAGATCGAGTTGGGGCCCAAGGGAGTTTAGAGACCAAGCTTTGACACGTTCCATACTGACACTTTCCTACACACGAGTATCAAAAGGTCTAAACAAGAAAATATACGCTAAAGTGATAAAGACACCCGACATAGACACTAAATCTATTCTGTACTTTAAGGTTAATCCCCAGACCTCCAAATTGGCCGGTAAAGGATACCCATCAGTCACCACACGGAACCGCCCTTCATCATTTGGGATTCCTTTTTTGACCAAAAGGTGGAGCCCCTGCCCTTCACAGATGGGGACAAGATGGTAAAAGCCCTCACCTGCTCAGACAGGCCTCAGTATGGTCTTGCTACTCTGTGTTAGAGTACATAGATGGAACAGAGTGACTGATGTTGCAGTGCAAAAAAATATATCAGTGGAAAGAAAAGTGTGTTAAAATTGGATGAGGGAGTACTAAAGAGTTTTATTTCCTGTGTTACTCACTCCTCCAACATTAAAAGTGGTCAATGACAGTTCGCTAAGATAAATGCCTAGGTGTAATGAGAGGTCAACATGTTTCAGCAAATCTTCTGGACAGATGTGTCCTTGTTTTCTTCAGGACCTATATGACTGTTGCTACTGCAAAAAATGTGAAAAAGACAAATAAAGTGTGATTCCGTGATTAATTAAGAAATCATAAGGAGACAAGCTTAGAGATCACCTGAGTTCTCTAGGTGTCCACGCCATGTCTTGTCTGGAAAACTGTGTGTGTCACTAAAAGCACAAAAGAAGAATATCAAATGACAATGTAGTTGAACTATCACAGCGTATATAAACAAAACTGAATGTCAATGAACATAGACAATAGCATTCTGTACCTGGCAAGTATACATCAAACACTCGCTACAGGAGTGTATTATTATCTCCGTATTGGACATATATTTATATTCCAAATAGGGGAAAAAAATATACATCTTACCAGTTTTGTAAGAAGTAAAGCCCTCACCCCACCTGGCTGCGGCTCAGGAGATGAGTGAAGCACCGCTCTAAAAAGGGGGCAAGCAAACACAAATATGAAAACAAGCTCCCTGCCTTCCAAAGGGCTTCAACACTATGGTGCTCATTAGGATGGCGGACGGACCTGCGTCCGTCCGCCACCCCAGAGTAGGAGGGACCGTCCAGAGGGGCAGCGGCGGTCCCTCCGTGCAGATTAGGATGTGACCGCCACCCTGGAGGTCACATCCTCAATATTTAACATTGTGGCGGGTGCTGCTTAAAGCAGCACCCGCCGCAAGGTTAAATATGCATGCTTCGCAATTGCATGCACAAAGCGGCAGACACCGCGTGGTGCCTGCTACTTCGTGCACGCAAATGCAGGGGGGTACCATAGGTATCCCCCATATACACCCCCCATGCCCCCCCCGTCACTATGGGGGCCCGCAACGGGCCCCCAAAGAAATCTCCATATGCCTTTCCATGGCAGAGAAGCCGCCGCTAAAAGGCATTAGTTTTCCCCCATCCTAATATGGCTGGCGGTGTCGGTTAGACACCGCCTCCATATTAGAGCTTTTCCGCCACTGTCGTAAGGCGACCGTGGCGGAAAAGCGGCGGGGGGATCTTTGTAGTCTCTGCAGCGGTTTTTCCGCATCCTCCGGGCCGGCGGACACTTCCGCCGGCCTGGAAGATGCGGAAAAACCGCAATACTAATGAGGGCCTTAGTGCCAAGAAATAAACCACATAGCACAGAACAAAATTGCAGGTGTGCTTTATGTGAAAACCGGAAATCGCAAGAAATAGCGCGTTGGAATATGCTTAAACGCGCTAGAAACATGGCCCACATGTATAGGGTACACCATGCAGAGAGGAGACAGTGGCCGAACCTGACCCTGTCGGCAGGAATAACAGGCGCAGAGCGCTAGCTGTAACATGAGAAAGCACAGTGCTAGAAGTAGCGTGTGAGAAGAATATATGAGCGGGTCTAAATTTGCCTGAGATAAAATAACAGGTTGAAGAGATATCGAAGGAGTGCTCACCTGCCCGTCGGTACTTCTTCGCCAGCCTCCAAGCGGACTGGGGAGGTACCGGAGCTGGGAGCATCCCGAGAATATAACACAGCACACCATTGGTGGAAATAATCACATGGGTATCAAGTAGCGCATCTGATTGGATAGCACTAATCTCGCTCGCTATACGCTCTCGCTCGTCGTGCCGGGGGAATCACAACGGCCCCGACTTAATCAAAGCTGGAATAGGAAGCGCGATCACGGCCGATCGTAAACACTAGCGATCCTGGTACTGCCTCAGTTTATAAAAGATACCGAGCCTCCAAAATAAAATAAAAGGTACAGAGCCTCCAAGAAAAGGGGGTCCAAGCCTCCAATATGAAGTCCCAACAAGTGTCACCACGAACAAGTGTAAATAAGTGTACATTGAAAGAACCTTGTCATTCTGTGCAAGCTCCACTCAAGGTGGATAGTCCATTCAATCTCATCCATAGATTGAGGCGACTAACACGTGTATGCAAGGGGCTTACTCCTATCCTACTGCTATAGTGATGCAATAAATCTCCCAGGTAACCAATTTCTGGGGAAAAAAGAGGGGGAAGGTAGTAACCCCTGGAACAATCAATGATGACATGGAGACAGGTGTATACATTGACATATATACTGATGCCCAGATATGTCAGTTGACACTAAAGTACCACGGTCCCAGGCTGATGCTGATAATATCACAGGGCAGCCCATGGTATTTCATCGTTTAAACCCACCCGATTAGTGCCCAATTTAAAGACCCATTTCTGCTCTTTCAATAAGAGGTATTTGGTCACATCTGTAACATGGGCCGTTATAAAGGGTTGTTCGAGGACTGTCCACTGGAAAGCTGTTGAGGCATGACGTGCCTCTAAAAAATGGTTGGTCAATTTGGCAGCCTGTCTTTTGCACCTTATAGTGCTTTTGTGTTCGGACATCCTGACCCTGATTTTGCGGGTCGTCATCCCAACAAGGACAAGTAATGAGATAGATCAATTTGTCACTATTGCAAGTAGTGAATCTGGTCTGGATCCAGGGTCTAGTCATTCCTATGTCTATCTCAACAGATTTTTTAGTTTGAGGGCAGGAATGGCATGAGCCGCAAGGGTGGTGGTCTGTCACTGGAGGAAGATCCCATAGAGAGCCTAGAGCCCTAGGCCTCTCATCGCGTGGTCTGGTGTGGATGATTCGGTCCCTTAGATTGGGACCCCTCTTAAATGAGAACAGGGGGTCTGGATTGATGCATGCCCAGAGTTCAAAATAGGCCAATGTCTCCTGACCACTTTCTGTATTTTGTTAGAAAGGGTTCCAAAAGTATTAACGAATATGAGTCTCTCCAGCTGTGGTTTTGGTGCAGATGGTTCCAGGAGTGCAAGACGGTTGTTATTCTTAGAGCGTTTGAGTGAACGCTACACCAATTTAGGTGGGTACTTCCGAGAACATAGGTAATCACGCAGTGCTGCAGAGTGTGTCTTGAAAGCCGTAGCATTAGAGCAATTCCTCTGCACTCTGAGGAACTGCCCAAAGGCAGGTTCTACCTTAGTGACTTGGGATGGTGACTGTCAAAACAAAGCAGGGAGTTCTTGGACATCGGTTTCCTGTAAAGTTCTGACTGGAGGCCCTCAGGAGGTGCCACAATCATCAGGTCTAAAAAGGCCAGTTTATCTCTGCCTACTTCCACTGTAAAGCAAAGAAAAGCATTTCTGTTGTTCAACCAGTTCAGAAATTCATAGCATCTCTCGCTAGACCCTCGCCACACCACCAGGACGTCATCGATATACCTCTTCCATAGCTTAATAGAGCTAAGGAAGGGATTCTAAATGGTAAAAATATGCTCCTGCTCAAATGAATGAACGTAAAGATTTGCTAAACTAGGAGCATAAATGCTCCCCATACTGGTACCTGACGTCTGAAGGTATACGGTGTCCTCAAATCTGGAAAAGTTGTGTTTCATTGCTAGGGTGGCGCAGGCCATAATAAAATGAACTGGAGTGATGCTTTCAAGGTTCTTTGTTTGTAATAAAGAGTAGATCACTTCTAAAGTTTCATCCTGTGGTATACATGTATATAACGACTCAACGTCGAATGAAACAAGAAGGTCAGTGGTAATATCAAAATCAATTTCAGGTAATAGGCGCAACACCTTGGTGGTATCCTTCAAAAAGGTGGGCATCTCCTGTACCATAGGGCAAAGGAAATGATCAACAAAGGTTGACAGCTGCTCAAGGATCGACCCAATGCCCGAAATTATTGGGCGACCTGGGGTGGTCTCTGCTTCTTATGTACCTTCGGCAGGACATAGAAATAAGGAATTACAGGATGTTTTGTGCAGAGGAAGGCCGCTTCCTGCGGCGTAAGCCAGCCTTCAGCCAGAGCTTCTTCAGTCATAGATCGGATGGTTTTCTTGAGATCTTCTGTAGGATCATTCTCCTGAGGGCGATAAGACTTCTCATCGCTCAATTGTCGTAGGCACTCCGTGCGGTAGGTGCTAGTGTCTAACAAGACAATAGCACCCCCTTTGTCCGCTGGTTTTATGGTAAGATCATTATCAGCCGATAAGGATCTTAGTGCCAGCTGTTCTTACTTTTGGGAAATTACAGAAAGCGCCCTCATTATGCGCGAACAGGCCATCAATTTCCTTCTCAATGGCCTGTTCAAAAGCGAGTACCTGGGGTGGCATAGTATGGGTAGGTGGGTTAAAAGTGGACTTCTTCTTAAGTCCTGTGTTACTATCCCTTGTGCCAATGTCCTCTGTACTCTGCTTCTCTGCAAAAAAGAAGTGTAATCTGACTTTCCGTAAGAATTTTGCCAACTCGATGCGTCTTTCAAAAGGATCGTTCCTATGCGTTGGAACAAAGCCCAAGCCTCTATTGAGTGCCTTCTCTATGGTTGGAGTCAGGATGTGTGAGCTCAGATTGATCACGAGCCCGGTTCCGTGCTGGTCTGATCTTGTTCCTTGTTCTTGGTTGACGTGCTCCTGAGGTTCCTCGTGGATGTTGATGGTGGACTGTAATATACCTGTGGCTGTTGGCCTCTCCTCCGTCCTCTGGACCGTCTGCCGCCAAATCCTAAAAAAGGCTGGTCGCCAAAGTTGTCAGGGTATTGTGGCGGAAAAGGACCCATGTGTTGTGGGTAAGGGCCCATCTGTTGAGGTCCTATCTGAGGAGGAAAACTGGGACCACCAAAGTGCCAGGGATTCAGTGGCCACCATTGCTGCATCTGGTTTTGTTGGTTCCCTCTCCAGTTACTGCGGTGATTTCTTTTCCCGCGGCCTCTTCCTTGAGGATTTAGGTTTGTGTAGCCGGTGTCGCTCCCGGACGAGTTATCGTCAGAGCTAGATGTGCCATACGTAGAACCCATTCTAGGTCCATTGGTGTTGAAATCAGGTGGAACAAAGGAATCACTTGTGTACGGGTACACTTTCTCAAACTTGAATTTGTCAAGATCTTTTCTGAATTTCTCAATCTTAACTGACAGTGTAAATTCCTTAAATTCTTTATTGTTTTTATTAATTTCATCCTGATTTTTTTTAAAAGCCTTGCCGGAAAGGGTGGTTTTGATCTGAGATTCTAGGACCTGAATTTCAATGAGTATAGTGTCCGCTATTCTCTTAGAGGTTTGAATAATCAAAATAAGCCAGTCTCTGGAGCATCGCCAAGCGATGAGTGACCAGCTTTTCAAGAACTCCTTGTCCTTTAGGAACAGTCCTGGTGTGTTGGTCACAATCAGTCCCGTTGGTGCGCAGTTGTTGCGTAGGTATTGTGCCATTATGGCACCATGTAGCGCTGTACGAGTATGAGATTTCTTCAGGCCAAGGATTTTACCCCACTCATCCTCATTATTGATAATGACCACTGGTATAGTATCTAGCAAATCTGGATGGTTTGCTAGTGCCAGTTGGAGGTCATCTTCATCAAACGATGGCCGTGATTCTCAGCCATGGTGTAAGAGCTAAGAAAAAAAGGTCAAGAAAAGACAGAAAAAGCACTAAGCGAATACTCTAAGAAAGAGAGCACAACCAACCTATTGTGGTGGAGAAAAGAACAGTCAATAGATCTGTTACATAAAAAGGCCCGCAGTCAAACCAACTGCTCAAGAACAATAATAACAAAACGATCGAGTTGGGGCCCAAGGGAGTTTAGAGACCAAGCTTTGACACGTTCCCTACTGACACTTTCCTACACACAAGTATCAAAAGGTCTAAACAAGAAAATATACGCTAAAGTGATAAAGACACCCGACATAGACACTAAATCTATTCAGTACTTCAAGGTTAATCCCCAGACCTCCAAATTGGCCCGTAAAGGATACCCATCAGTCACCACACGGAACCGCCCTTCATCATTTGGGATTCCTTTTTTGACCAAAAGGTGGAGCCCCTGCCCTTCACAGATGGGGACAAGATGGTAAAAGCCCTCACCTGCTCAGACAGGTCTCAGTATGTTCTTGCTACTCTGTGTTAGAGTTCATAGATGGAACAGAGTGACTGATGTTGCACTGCAAAAAAATATATAAGTGGAATGAAAAGTTTGTTAAAATTGGATGAGGGAGTACTAAAGAGTTTTATTCTGGTGTTACTTACTCCTCCAACATTAAAAGTGGTCAATGACAGTTCGCTAAGATAACTGCCTAGGTGTAATGAGAGGTCAACATGTTTCAGCAAATCTTCTGGACAGATGTGTCCTTGCTTTCTTCTGGACCTATATGACTGTTGCTACTCAAAGAAATGTGAAAAAGACAAATAAAGTGTGATTCCGTGATTAATTAAGAAATCATAAGGAGACAAGCTTAGAGATCACCTGAGTTCTCTAGGTGTCCACGCCATGTCTTGTATCGAAAACTGTGTGTTTCACTAAAAGCACAAAAGAAGAATATCAAATGACAATGTAGGTGAACTATCACAGCGTATATAAACAAAACTGAATGTCAATGAACATAGACAATAGCATTCTGTACCTGGCAAGTATACATCAAACACTCGCTACAGGATTGTATTATTATCTCCGTATTGGACATATATTTATATTCCAAATAGGGGAAAAAAATATACATCTTACCAGTTTTGTAAGAAGTAAAGACCTCACCCCACCTGGCTGCGGCTCAGGAGATGAGTGAAGCACCGCTCTAAAAAGGGGGCAAGCAAACACAAATATGAAAACAAGCTCCCTGCCTTCCAAAGGGCTTCAGCACTTAGTGCCAAGAAATAAACCACATAGCACAGAACAAAATTGCAGGTGTGCTCTGTGTGATAACCGAAAATCGCAAGAAATAGCGTGTTGGAATATACCAAATTAGGATGTGAAATGTCACATGCTTTTCCACGGCGGCTTTTCCGCCACGGAAAAGCATGTGGTCTTTGGTGTTTGCGGGCCCCCATTGTGTGGGGGGGCGCACATGGGGGGTACCTATGGTACCCCCCAGCATTTACAGGCACAAAGCGGCAGGCACCGCGCAGTGCCTGCCGCTTGGTGCATGTAAATGTTAAAAATGCATTTTTACCCTTGCGGCGGATGCTGCTTCAAGGAGCACCGGCCACAAGGTTAAAGATACAGGATGTGACCGCCAGGGTGGTGGTCACATCCTACTTGCACCGGAGGGACCGCCGCTGCCCCTGCGGACGGTCCCTTCACCTCGGGGTGGCGGACGGACATCCTAATTAGGCCCTAAATTCATTAAAAAATTCACAAAAAAGCCTGAATGTAAATCCTGCTTAAATCTGGATATATATTGTGCAAAGTATGCATAGTAATATTCCTTTAAATTGGGGAGAGCTAACCCCACTCTGTCTGTTCTTCATATAAAGTGTTCAGTGCTATTCGGGGGACCTTTTGCCCCAGAGGAAAGATGTAAACATAGACTCTAGTTTCTTATAAAAGGAATTGACTAAAACTCATGGAATTGCTGAAAAGAGAAAGTTAAAAAGAGGAAGCACTGACATTTTAATCAGAGCCACCCTACCTAAAATAGATAATGGGAGAGAATGCCATCGGGTAAGCAGATCTTGAACTTTATGTACTAAAGGGGCAAAATTTAAATCATATAATTCCGAAATCAATGTTGAGCAATAAATCCCTAAATATCTCTTTGGATTTGTGTTTAAACATGAGATAATATCGGGGTGCAAATCCCTAGATGCCCCACCGCCACAAAGCAGTATTTCCGGTTTTTTTTCAAATTAATTTTATACCCTTCGAATGCCTCATACTGTTCAAAAATCTGAAATGCCTGTGCCTGCACTTCCTTCTCGGGTTTTACAGTAAGCATAATATATTCAGCGTATAATTTTGTTTTATGCATGTTTGGAAGCGGGGAAAAATATCCATATTATTCCTAATGGCTATCGCAAGAGGTTCAATAAAAAAGGCGAATAGCACTGGGGACAACGGACATCCCTGTCTGGTTCTTCTTTTGACTTTTACTTGGCCGACTTTAGCTGCATTGATAATAATGTTGGGTTCAGCATTCAAGTATAACTTTTCAACCAACCCCGTGATTTTAGAGGGAATGCCAAATGTACCCAAAATACAAAATAAAGATTCCCATATCACCAGATCAACTCCCTTTTCGGCATCTAAATAAAGTACTAAAGCTGGTATCTTCGGGGTATCGAAATAGTGATGTGCCTCCACTAAAAAGTGCGTGTTTGTGCCTAGTTGCCTTCCAGCAATAAAACCATTTTGATCCTGATGAATTAAATGTGGAGCAATTCCATTAAAATGATTAGCTAAAAGTTTAGGTATTATTTTGTATTCTTTTGAAGCGTAATGGGGCGATATGAATTAGGATCTTTGCTATTTGTACCTTTTTTTTAAAAACTGACTACACTTCCTTCTCTAATTGACAGAGGGATAGGCCCGCCCTCAAAAATTTTATTTATGACTAATAATAGATGATCCCCAATTACACCTACAACTGTTTTAAAAAATTCAGTTGACAGACCATCTGGGTCGCAAGCTTTACCATTTGGAACATTTTTAAAGACTTCCTCTCATTCCTCTTTTGTAAACGGGCTCATCATATGCCCTTTATCCTCCTCAGATAGTCCAGGTAATTCGTATTCCTGCAAAAATGAAGACATATCAATTGGTAATTGCTGGCCATAGAAATTCCTATAATGTTGGACCATTATCTCCCCTATTTCTTCCAAATCCCCAGTACGAGAACCGGAGATGGGGCATTTCAATGCCAATATTTAATTTCTTGCGTCCGTTCCCTAGCCTCCCAGGCCAAAAATCTCCTGCTGTAATTGCTTTCTTCATAGAACTTTTGCCTATCCTGTTGGAAAAGGGTATCACTCTTAACGTTATATACTTCCGTCAGGTTCCGCTTAGCCTGAGTCCACTGACATTTATTTAAGGCTGAGGGATTAGAGAGAAATCTATCAAAGGATTCTTGCACTTTTTGCTCTGGTGACTGTTTTTCTACCTTCCATTTCCTTGAGTTCTCTGCCTCTTTACCTATAGCTAGACCTCGAAAAAATGCTTTGAACGAATCCCATTCCACATGCGATGAAGCAGAGCCGAGGTTTCTCTTAAAAAACTCTAAAATTTGTGTTCTACTAGAAGACACTCAGTTTTCTTCTAACAAATATTGTCGGTTTAACAACCACCATTTAGAAAATGTACTGCCATTACCCAATGCTAACTCTAAAACCACCAGTGCATAGTCTGAAAATCCATTTTGAAGAATTTTCTGCTGCAGAAAGACCAATTTTATGGAAATAAGAAAGAAATCAATACGTGAAAAAGTGTGGAATATCCCTGTAAGCAGTTTCTGTAGGAAATGCAGTTCGCCAAGTGTCGATAATATCAAGCACTGAAGTATAGCTATGTACTATTTTAAGAGGTTGAAGTCGAAGGATGCCGATCGGCTGAGAGAGCAGGCTGCTACTACTCACCCTCACTTCCTCTGATGTCAGACGCCAGCAACTAGGAGCTGCAAATTTCCTACCGATGTTTTCTGAGCCGCGGAGTCCCGGAGAGCGGCTTCTTTGATCCACGGGTCGGCGATCTATTTAGTCCTGGCGGCCCGTGGTTTCTCCCGCTTTGGAGGTGATTTGCACTGCCCCCTAAAAGAAAAGGACTGTTCTGAGAGTCCAGAGAGAGCGGGCTGGCGGTCCGACTGCAGCCAGCCTGCTTTTCTTCCTTTTTGTTTTGTTCGACTGCTACGGACAGCGGCGGACTGCTGTGGCGTTGGGAGCATCATTAGGGGCCCCAAGATTTCTCACCAAGAGTGGGTGAGTGTGGAATTTCTCCTTGCTCACCTGCCTTGGTTGAGGATCGCTGGGTAGATCCCATTTAATGATTCTGGCAGTGTTCTGGGCAGCATTTTTTACCAGCTTTTGGCAGAGGGGCATTGTAAGGAAGACATTATGCGAAAGCCTTTCTGTTCTACCACTTGATAATCGCCTCTATCACTTGCTGATTCTTTTTGTTTGCTTTTTGTTTATAATAGAATTACTTTACCTCTATTGTAAGACTTTGCTTGTTATCCTCTTGCGTGCGCATGACTAATCACTCCATCATGAGCCACGGGCGGCGTGTGCTCTTGACGCCGTGGTTCTGTTGTGCGGCTACCGCTCCGCCCATGCAGCATTAATTCCCCACCCGTGCGGGTGAATTAATGAGCGGGCGGGGCTGTGACGCAACTACGCCATCATGAGCACACGATGCCCGTGACTCATGACGGCGTGGTTCCGTCATGAGCACAGCATCCCCGCGCTCAAAGTCCCGGCCTTCCCCGCACCGCAGCAAAATTTGCGTCGCTGTGAAGAGCTTAAATGATATCCGATAATGTATTGTTTTCAACTGTACTGTCTGATGAAAACTCAAGAAACAGGTGTGTAGTAAAAGAAAAACCTCTGTTAGGGAATCTCTTTATGCTTCTTTATTCCAATGTTCTAATTCCTTGTTAGCAGAACAATTTTGCTTTAGTCTAAGGAATTAACCACACAGAATTATTTGTTGATAAGACAGTTTGACATGTAAAATATTGTTTGTTGTACTTGGCTTCCGAGGTAGGGTAGTTTGAAGCTTTCCATTTCAATAAAGATTTCTGTATTCATGAAAACAATTCTCTCCTTACTGATCTCATATTTAAATTTAAAATGTCAGTAATTATTATCATTTTTGATGGAAGCTTAGAGAGAAGGAAACTTTCATTGATGTACCACATTTTTGTTTTAAGATTTCTACATTGAACATAGACATAGTATCATCTTATACTATAAGCACCTTAGGGACTACACACCTGCCCAAGTGCCTGGATATCCTCTCGGGTGATTAGTTTGCTATGCAAATCAATATGATATAACATAATGTAACATTGTTGTATGTTGAAAATAGTATATATTTCTGTGGTTCAGGCAGGCTTTCAACCCTACATCATGTTTGATACTCATGCATAGATAGACCACGTCCATGGCTACCAAATTATATATATCCTTCCATGGGATTTCCTGTAAAAGTGAGATGAAATCTGTAGGTCTCCTCAAGTAAGAGCTGAGATCTTTAACAAGAAGAGCTAAGAAATGATTTATGTATGCAGATGTATTCTCCATAATTGAGCCCTTTGAGGAAATGATTAGTCTCCCAGGTGGATTAATTTCACTTTTATGGATTTTGGGCAAAAAAGTATATTGTTGCCATTACCAAATTTGTAGGTGTCAAGTACTTACACTCATCCAACAGACCTACATCTCTCCAACCCATTAATTTTTCTATATATATATCCCTTCCCATTCTCTTAGTGGATGCTCTCTAGTCTCTAGTCTCTTAAAGCAATCTTCGCCATTCAATTGTCTCATCACTTCTTTAACATATTGGTCCTTCTTCAATATAACTATGTTTCCATTTTTATTAGATTGTTTTCTTTCAATGATTGTGTTCTCCTGTAGACTTCTTAGATCCACTCTATTCCTTGGTAAGGCTGTCTCCATGTTTCCAATTCACTTTTAATTTGTTCAAATCATTAATGACTATTGACTATTTTGAGAAAAATATACATTTTATTGCCCATCGGGAGGTTAGGACAGAATTTAGATTTAAATTTCCTTCAACTTACTCCTGCCCCAACATATCAATCCCCTGACATAGTAAGCACAGAACCCACATCTGGGCATATGAATGCCACTTAGGGTGGTACATGAGACACACAAAAGGAGAGGTGGCATGGTATGGTGTGCAAAATAACGCTGGACTGGGATACAGCCCAGGGTAATTACCAGTGCCTCAGATTAATTCAAGCATTTTATCCATCACTCTTTGGAATACTTTAGTGTGTGGCCCTAAGTTGGACAGGTATGCAAAGACAAGGGTCCTGCGCACACTGTGTCACTGGAACCAAGCTATAATCGGGTGATGAGCCCAAAAATAGGGCTTAACTTGCCATGGGTTGCTTGTATTCTGGATCCAGGAGGACCT
The DNA here is from genome assembly GCF_964263255.1 of Lissotriton vulgaris. Classification (NCBI taxonomy): domain Eukaryota; kingdom Metazoa; phylum Chordata; class Amphibia; order Caudata; family Salamandridae; genus Lissotriton; species Lissotriton vulgaris. The sequence continues at coordinate 1,481,060,759 of NC_141685.1, forward strand.
GGCTTGGCAGTTGGGGCTGGACTGTTCCCATTAGGTCAAGACTAATTTGCATATAGATGGGTACAAATTGAAGTGGCACAGTGTGCAAAATAACAATGTACTGGGATGCAACCCTGAGTAATTACTAGTGGCTGAGATTAATTCAAGCATTCCATCCACCACTTTTTGTATACATTAGTGTGTCACCCCAAGTGTGGAAGGTATGCCCAGAAGTGGGTACCGACCACACTGTGTCGCTGGAACCAAGTTATATTCAGGTGATGAGTCCATAACAAGGGCAAAATTGGTCCTGGGTTATTTGTGTGACAAACTGAGGTGGCATGGTGTGCAAAATAATAATGGACTGGGATGTGACCCAAGTAATTACCCGTGGCTGAGATTGAATCAAACATTCCCTTCCTCACTTTTTTGTATACTTTTTATTTTTTACAAATAGTTTTATTGGGTTTTTGAAGACATAAAACATACAATAAAACAATACAGGCATAGTGAAGCAAGTAGCAAGCAGCGACGACCTCCTGTCATGAAACAACAGAAGTATACACATTCCACTTCCAAGAGCCCAAAGTGCTCCAACAAATATCACATATCTTACAATGTTTCTGTGGGCAGCCGCGGGCTGCTTATATCGGCTTTTCCATTTTAGAGCATCATTCATGTATAACAGGACACAACCAAATTATGTGATAGAAATCTGCATTTGTTGTTCCACATCTATAGCAAGCAGGCCTTGCTTGTCTACAAGCCCTCCAAAGTCGCAACAGCATCAGGTAGGTCATGGGTAGAACATTCACTTAAATCATGCGGAGCCAGGAGGAAATGGCAAACTCCAGCGGGCTATAAGCACCTCTCTCCACTCCCCATTGTCAAGTGTACCCAGCCAGGATTCCCAGCGAGTGCTGAGGGTTTTGAATAAATCTGGGGAATTGATGACCAGGGAATGATAGATCAAGGAAACCCACCCTGTCCCAATGGTGACAGGAGAACCTTGACCTACCTGTGTGTAAACTCAGGGATCTCCACCAAAGCAGACTGATGAAATGACAAGGCATGATAGATCTGCAAAAAACAAAAAAAACGGGAGTGGTGTAAGTGATAATCAGCCTGTAAATTGGAGAAGGGGCGTATAGCAGAGCCCTGCCACACATCACCCAGATTGGAGATGGCAATCAGATCCTACCTCCCAAACCCTTCCAGGCCCACCACATGAGCCTGGAAGGGTTTGGGAGTGCCCCACCTGAGGGGAGTCTGGAATGTGACCTTGACGCCCCAGCCAGAACATTTCGCACCTGCCCGCTAGATCCCATAGATCACCCCAGTGAAATACGGCAAGGATCGGGGGACAGGCAATCCATATTTCGGCGGATTGGATATCAGTCACCGTTGTGATGGACTAGCCCATCTGCTGATATCTAAATCAGGCCCTTGGTCTTTAAAACTTTAAATAGCAAACATAAATGCTGCCATCAGTAAAACATTTATGTACTCCATTTTCCCCATCCAATTCCACTCCCCACCTGTCTCCTGATGATGCAATCTTGCTTCTGATTTGCCTTGCTGGCACTGGAAGCTAAGAAAATATCCAGACAGGAGCTAATATTGCTCTTCCCATTCCATGCCTCTGAGTTCTTTAACCTTACCTCATTTATGCATTTGGGTCCACTGACAACATACTCTTGTCCCCATACCACAACCCCAATGCCAAGCCATTATTCTTTAAATGCTGCATGACCCTGTAATGAAGGAGACCAGTAAAATTGGCCAGAATCGAGAATGATAATTTTCTGATTATTCTTGCCAAATCTTTTGAAGTCACTTGCTGTAATTTCAACATGTGATGTAATTCCTGTTTTATCTTCCTTACTTTTCCTTTGGGTAACTGTAACTGAACCTTATGCATGTACTTCTCAAATCTCAAACCGTAGAAAAACTTTAGTAAGGAATAAAAATGCATTTGTCGAAATTCACTATAAAACCCAGATTTTCCAGCGCTGATCTTGCCAGCACCAAATGATCCTCCAGTTCCGACTTACTTTGACATAAGAATAACTGTCTAGATATATAATAAGGCCTACCCGCTCTCTCAAAAATGAAATCTTAGGTCTCAGCACCTTGTTAAAACACCATAGCATGGAAGACACATCAAAGGGAAGATATTGGAATTGAAAGTCTTGGCTCTTCCATCTGAAATATAGACATTTCTGACTCACCTGAGCTATGGGAATAGTGAAGGATGCATTTGCCTGATCTAGCTTTATCAACCAGTCAGTCACCTTCCTGTAGCAAGTCTCTTTGGAGGTGAATAAGCTCCACTTTAAAATGTTTGTAAGGTACATAACTGTTCAGTTCTCTTAAATGTATTACAGGTTGCCACCCTTTCTGCTTCTTTACCAGAAATAAATTGCTCAAAAACCTATTTCCCCTTCTTTCACTCTCACAAGTCCACATTTCTTCAGCATATGGTTCACTTCATAATTCACTTGTTCTTCCAGCTACTCCTGAAACCGTAATTCTCTTAGTTTGTTCACCAACACAGGTGATCTCTCAAACGCACAATGTAACCCTTCACTGTTTATAACACCCAAACATCTGAAGTTATCTTCAACACATTCTTCAGATAATCCTTTATTCTTCATCCCACTTTTCCTGTGGAAAAACAGGAATATTCCATACACTCACCTTGAACAGCACCTGTTTGTTGACCTCTTCTGCTACAGAATCTATTTCTGCTCCTCTTCCTCTCTTTGGAAAGAATCCTGCTTGATTCTGAAATCTATTCCCTATCCAGGCAATATCCCGAATCTGAAAATTCCAGGACAGTATCATTGTTCTTCAATCTTTTGTTTCTAAAACGTCTTCCTCATTTCTTGCCTCTGTCCGTGAAAAGACCAAACAATTCAGTCACCACAACTTTGAAAAACATTTTCCTCGTTTGAAGATAAATACAAATGGTAAAATGTTTGTTCAAAACAAACTCTTTATTCCCTCAAACCATTCACAAAGAATAATACTTCAGCTCTACCATGACTCCTTGATATATAGACATAGAGGAATGAGAGACACTGAATAATGAATCCAAAGAAAATTCTGTTAGCCAACTATTAGTTACAGAGTCACAAGTTTTATTAGACTCTATGAGATCTGTGCCCATAGTAAATCTGAAACACAAAGAAATGCCTGGTTTTCATTAACACCAGAAATTCCCTCCAATCCTTGGAAAATCATATCCTCAGACTTTATAGTAAATTTGCCCCATCTGAAAATTGCACCACTACAATGGTCACTGTGGATTTGTACGTTAAGAAGGCTTATTTTTCAGCCCTTTCTTAACTACACATTGCTTCAGAAATGGCTAAGAGCTTCCACTCTGATATATTTAGGCTCCATGGATTAGCTTTGAAAATCCTTTCGGATTATAAACCACAATATATCTTTAAATTTAGGAACTCCATATGTAAAAAACTTGGTATTAAATGAGCATTGACTTCTGGTTTCCTCCCTACAAGCCAATAGCCAAACAAAGAGTTATTATAGTGTTACATCGCTGCTTTCCAAGACATATGAAAATCTCTCTTAACTGCAGCTCAGTTTGCTTATAATAACCCGCTCCTTACATCCACCAGCTACCAGCTTTTCCCCTTTCTTTGTCTTAACTGTATTTTATCCTCAAACCTTAACAGACTCTTTAGAAGCTAAATATCTTCAGGCCAAAATGTTGAGTTGAGAGAGAAGTTAGTACAAAATTTACAGATTGCTAAATCTAGACATAAGTCACACGCCAATTACCATAGGTGACCAACCCCTACCTATTATATAGACGATAGGGTATGGTTAGCCTCCATTAAACTACCCTATTCTATCTGTCGGTCAAAGTTTTGCTTTAAATTGCATGTGCCTTTTGAAGTATCTAAGATTATAAATCGTGTCCTGGTTGTCATGGTGTGTCCTATGTGTATCCCCGTAGGGCTTCTAGCTACTTCCATCTAGTGCCTATCATTCCAAGAACTTTCCTTCTAACTGTCACCATTTATTTGACTGCCTTGGCTTTCCCCTCAATGTCCCAAGTCTGGCCAGTTATGTGACCCACTGGCCTCCTTTCCGTCCACATCCCAATTCAACATCACAACATTGAGGCCCTGCCCTTTTCCTGCATCCCAAAGGCCTCAAACAGCACTATCCTTGTGAAAACACTCGCTATCTCAAAAGATCTCAAACACCCCAGAGAGATTTGGCTATTTTATTGGGCGTAGCCTCTAAGATACCGCGCCCTTCTCTTGAGCCTCTGCTTGACTTTGTGAGTTTTCCACAAGCAACCTACCTGTGTACAGTCCTTCTACTACTTTGTCTGATGAGATGTTCTCCACCCAGCGGACTCTTTGTAGATCTTCCATTCTGCATCCAGTGACGAACCTGCTATCAAAAGAAAACACAGCAAAGCCAGTACTATCCCTGAAATTTGCACATCGTGCTTGGCGCAACAGCAACCCCAAAACCCAGGTCAGTGCACTGAACCAAATTCAAGAGCTGTAAGAAACTTTTTAATAATAATATTGATTACAAGTGATTTGCAAACCAATAGACAATAAACTTCAGGAGCACATTCCAAGCAACACCAATAAAAGAAGCAGTAGATGGAAGACAAAATGTAGAACTGACAGTGAATGTTAAAGGTGTTGATTCTTGCAGATTGTTGACCGTTCATGGTGAGTGTGTGATAGAAGTGACAAAAGGGGTGAAGGGAACTGATCCATAATTGAAGGTTTAATCATGTATTGATGTATTTTGGTGTACTCACTCCAGACACTCATCCATGGTTTCTCTGGTTACTCACAGTGAGAGTCCCACTAGAATCAGAAAAAGAAGATGAGAAGACCACTAGTCTATTGTCAATCCCACACCAAACCACATTTTCCCACTTGTTAACCGCCAGCACCCGTTAGTCTCTTTGTTTTAAGGGTTAATTCCCCAAGAATGATACAGACTATCTTCTCTCCCAGATAAGCCTTGAATTCAGGTGAGTGGACCCTTGACAGGAAGTATGGCTCAAACTTCTACTTAACAGGAGGGTTCACCCTTCCTTTCAGGTTTCCCATTTGAAACATTATCTCCGTCATAGCGATCAGATGATCAGATTAAAAAGATACAATCTCCCATACCAGTTGATGGGCAATCTGAATATGAAGTTCAGGAAATGTGTGACTCCATATAATCTAAAGGGAATCTTCAGTATCTTGTAGATTCGAAAGGTTACAACCTTTAGAAATGTTCCTGAGATCCAGCTGACCAAGTTCATGCTGCCCTTCTGGTCAAGAAATTCTATTCCAAATTTCCTTACAAACCCAGAGCCCCTAAGAAGTTGCAGAGTGTAAGGGTTTTGCTGTTAGCTCTGCTACATAGTACTCAGGTGCGCATGGCTCAGTTTCTGTCTGGGCTCTTCTCACAAGCAGGCCCTGCCCACATTTCACTATTCCCTATTTCCAGAAGGCAACAGCATCCTCGTCTGTGGCCAAATTGTGCTTTGCTGGTGCACCCCTGGACCACAAGCAAATGCACATAAGTTTCATTCTGTTGGGGGCTAGCCAGTAGAGTGTAGCGTGAGTCCTATGGCACAACGAGGAGGGGACCTACATCTGGGCATGCCCATTGCACTTAGGGCATCAATTGCAACAACAATAAGGTGATGGATAGAATGCTAGAATTAATCTCAGCCACTGGCAATCGTTTTGGGGATGCATTCCAGTCCATCGTTTTTTAATCACGTAAGGCAGAAAAATCTCCCATAGTCGGAATTTAACTATAGATTTCAAGCCACCCAGAGTCCAAGTCTTTGTCTATTGTCAGGAGATCCTAGCCAGTGCTTAATTTGAGCTGGGTTTTGCCAGTGGGGGCCACGGGTACTTATTTTTGGGGACCAGCATTATTTATCCCCTTCAGACAATTAACAATAGCAAGAGAGGAAAAAACACAGAAAGCGGAGGAAGAGAAACACGTATAAACCATCACTAAGGGAGAAAAACCGAAGCCTGCAAGAGTGAGATAAAGAGGCAACAGGGTCTGGTAGTGGATTAAAGAGGTTTGAAGTGGATTGAAGTCTGCGCAGCCTTCAAATTCGGCACACTGGCATATTATTGCACCAGCCGAAGACTTCTGGTTACCGCCACTCGCAAGTCAAGCACAGCTTTCTGATACACAGTGGAGAAAAGCCATTCATGATAGCCATGCTATTGGTCAGTGAAGTTAGAGGGATTTAAAAAGTGCAAGAGTTGTGGGCGTTGTCAAGTTGCAATTTCCTGCAGGTTGTCATATTTTTGGGAAAAGGACTCTAAGTGCCCCCTAAGAAACATTAAATAATTTTAAGGCAACTGTTCAGTTTAGCAATTTAACCCTAAGAGAAATATTTGTGATTTCCATAGACCAAGTTAGTTTGCACTTAAACCCTAAATTGGGCGCAACCTAGTGGGATGATGGAAGTAATTCAAATGGGTTTTGTGGAAACTTGAGCTACAGCTTCTTTATAATCATGAATAAATTATCCAGCTGCGCATTTGGTCACATTAGATATTATAAAGAATTATTTAATTTAAACTTTGTGGAATGTTAACTTGAAATGAAAGTGGGAATTTTGGTGTGCACATCACAATTTTAGTTCAATTGTGTCATAGCCATGCCACAGATCGTCAATGTTTTGTGTTCAAAAAGACCACTCAGGTATTCGGTCACAGTGATGTAAAAAATATCCGATTTTACATCAGATGAGGACAAACAGATGTGACTAGAAAGCTGCTCGATGTGAATAATTCTACAGCTACCTGTTCATTAAAGGTTTTTTTCTGTAATTCTACAGCCGTGTCTACTGGAAATGAGGTGATCGAGGTCATGGGGAAATAAATGCTTATCACGTTTATCAGTTTCTACAGGTTCCCTGTATGACACGCAAGACTGCCGTTCTCAAAGTGAAAGGCCTTTTGGGATGAAACGATGACCTTACAGTATGGAGACGTTAAGGATTTCAGTGTTAAAAGGTCATACTTTGACTAAATGCACTCTCATATGTGGCTGCATGAAACGTATGCATTGTTCACCGGTGAACGGGTCAGCATGCGATAGAGGGCAGGCGCAGTGGGCGCAGACATGACAGGTGTCATGCAGACAATAAATGAGGTCAATGCCTCACTGAAGTCAGTTTCCTGAAATTCGTAGTTTCTTACAGCAGTGCCTTTGACTGCAAATTAAGGTATGTTTTCGGGAACATTGGATATACAGCCTGAAAGTATGCAGTTTACAATGTAAAAAAAAATGAAGTCATCTTTGGCCATCTCCTATAAGCAAACTTAACATTTTGCAGAATGAATTTTATTTCTAAATGTCACTTTTCAGGTAATCTTTTGTAACGTAAAGGTACTCAATGCAATTGTGAATGACTGTGGTATGCAGCGAGACTTCTGTTTTCAACGAAGGGAGGCCCTGGAAGCCAACGGGTAAACGAGCACAATATGACGAACACTGGCTGAAGCTAATTTAAAGTCTCCTCGGCTTTTTTGTTGTTGTTGTGGTCCCATACCCTCGTGAAGGGTATGGGACCACAGGGTAGGGCATAACAAGGACCGTGTGGGAGGCCATTACCAGCCCCCCGGCATCCCTATGGGCAATAAGGGTCGAACGGGACGGTTTGTGCCCTTTCTGCCTGCAGCCCCTGCACTCCTGTCAGCACCACTTGTTTTAACTGGGTAAGAACCCGCATCTTTTAAAACCGGGCTCGGTTTCAGGGCACAAAATCACCGACAGTAGTTTTTGCCGACCCACTAATTTTGGACACGGGAACATAGTGCCCACACCGCCAGCGCTCGCTCCACACTGCGCACGTTAACACTTACATATCAAGGAAACTCATGAGACATATTTGTGGGAAACAGTGGTGCAGGTTTATTTCGCACAACAAGTAGCTGATAAGGTGGGTCATCTTACAGGCGATCCAATGCGGCAGCCCCTCGCTGACCCGCATGCCTAAGGAGCCATCGATGCTCTGACGGTGCAGTAAATTATCACTTTATTTCGTTCTACTCCCGCCCCCCCTGTCAGGGCGGAGCGATGAGGCACACCCCCGGTCGGTTCAGGCCCCCCGACGGCCCGAAGGACTAACGGGGCGCCGACGCTGTTTCCTGGAACCCCCTCGGCTCCAGGTTCTTAGCTCAGGCACCCTTACTGTGCCAGGCAGAGGTATTTAGACTGTATCCTTCGTATCCTTCTGCCGCAGAGGTACCCCTACTGTCCATCTGCTTCCAGATCGCCCTGTGACTCCGCCTGCAACACAAAACATGACCATTAAAAGTTCACAACTTTCGCCCTCCGCTCTGCCGCTGGGTCAGGGTTAGGGTGGGAACAGCGCAGAGCAGCCCAAGGCACAGACGCGGCAGGAAAGACTGAGCAACGTGCTGGGCCTGCTATAAAAACCCCCGGGAACGCCCCCCCGCCTTGGAGCGCCCTCCCATTGGCCGTTGGCGAGGAGGGGGGTTGATGCGCTGAAAGCTCCTCTTGCGCGTCGTGTGGTACTAAGACGCTGTCTCGCCCATGCTCCCCTTCATGTCGCGCGGCCAGCGGCATAGTGCCCACACCGCAAGCGCTCGCTCCACACTGCGCACGTTAACACTTACATATCAAGGAAACTCATGAGACGTATTTGTGGGAAACAGTGGTGCAGGTTTATTTCGCACAACAAGTAGCTGATAAGGTGGGTCATCTTACAGGCGATCCAATGCGGCAGCCCCTCGCTGACCCGCATGCCTAAGGAGCCATCTTGCACGGCGAGTCGATGCTCTGACGGTGCAGTAAATTATCACTTTATTTCGTTCTACTCCCGCCCCCCCTGTCAGGGCGGAGCGATGAGGCACACCCCCGGTCGGTTCAGGCCCCCCGACCGCCCGAAGGACTAACGGGGCGCCGACGCTGTTTCCTGGAACCCCCTCGGCTCCAGGTTCTTGGCTCAGGCACCCTTACTGTGCCAGGCAGAGGTATTTAGACTGTATCCTTCGTATCCTTCTGCCGCAGAGGTACCCCTACTGTCCATCTGCTTCCAGATCGGCCTGTGACTCCGCCACAGCTCTGGAGGAGGCCCCCGTCGATGACAGAGCCCCCCCACCCACCTAGCTACTTCAACTCGCTGTATCGTACCACTTGTACCCAGGAGGGATATGTTCACCCCCAGTCCAGACAGTGTACCCAACCTAAGAGCATTCTTACCAGGCAACATTTTTACAGCCCGCAGATGGTGCGGCACGTGTAATTCGGGCGCCATCAGGGAAGCCTCTCTTAAGCCCCTGTGGAAAATTACCACAGTATTTCGCCTCCAATTGTACTTTGTTTCTCTTGTAACCTGCCCCTTCTCACTTTTCCCCTCTGAATGCAGCTAGCTACCTCATGTATTTGTTTACCTGGTGGCGTTACTTGTCCCCGCACATCACATTCGGGATCTATTACCGAGGCACCCTTCACCTTGGACCCACCATTGCCGTTGTAACCCTTTAATTTAAGCCCCTTATTCAGATGCTTAAGCCTGATAGTGACTCTTAGTACCCTTCACCACACCACTGTGGAGATTTCTTAGAACAGTTCTTAGGACACGCCCTTAGTTACATAAGCCGCACCTCTGGTGGGGATTGCTTAGATACGGTTCTCAGGCCACGCCCTTAGTTACAAGCCACACCTCTTACAGAGATTCCTTGGCGGTTAGTTGTTTTTTGTCCGGACATATTATACGGGGGATCGGCAGGTGACTATTAGCATTAATGTATCTGCTGATACTGGCAAACCAGTGATATTTGTCCAAGCCAAGTGGTGGGCTTGTGCAAGACCTGACTAGTGCTGTAATAATCATGACAGTGAATGTCCTGGCAACTCACTGCAAGATCGTTATGTGAGTTTGGTTAGAGCACGCACTAGCAGATGCCCGTAATCGACAAATGTCATTCCCAGTTCTCTGTTGTATTGCAGTATTTCACCTCTAATTGCACTTAATTACCCACTTCGTATAATGTGCATATTACTTAAAAACGCTCTACCATCTCAATTAGGAAAAGTGGTGATGTAATTCGGCTGCACTTATATGTAGAGTAAGCCAAGTCAAAAGCATGTCTCTTAATCCCTGTGGAGTGTTTGCCATTTAATGCAGTATTATCCTTGTATCTGCGTTTCGTACTCCTTTGTAACATTAGCCCGCCACTTTTCTCTGGTAACACACTAATTGCAACCTCTCCCCTGCTGTTTGACTTCGATACTTGCACAAATTCACCATTGCCTACGTATCGTTTGTTCTTGTGCCTGAGTGTCTAGCATATTTTGCAGTATTTCCCTCCAATTGTATTTTGTTACTCTTGTGACCTTCACACTGGTCAATCATTTCCCCTTGTAATGCACTGTTTGCCACCTCATGAATTTGTTTGCTCACAATTGTCACTTTTACCTTATCTAACTACTGATTGCATAATTGATTTTTATAGTGAGAGCCAGGTAAGGGGCTGTGCCGCCTGCTAGAGCACTTGGTGTTCAGAATCTTTACTATCATATTTGAATATCTGTGCATAAAACAAATTCCTTCTCTGCAAGGGGCTGATAGCCAGGAAGCCAGAAGGTGGCGACAGTGAGCTATTACAGTTGTTCATCGCGAAGCCTTGTCGGGCATGTATTGCTTTCTTGATGAAAACAAGTTCGGGGGCGGTTTCGACTGGCGCCCTAAACGGCCGTTCAATATGCCATTATTCCAACTTTGATTGAGCCTGTCTGTGTACTACTAGTACAACCAGATATATTAGCTAATAATCCGTTACATAACGTATCAATCACTGTGCGCCCCATGTCACCTACCGCACTCGGCCATGTATGTACCACCAGAGCTCGCTCCTACAACTGGATGCATTCTCAATGTATACATAAACTCGCTCCGACCTAACGATGGGACTGTTTAAATTAAAACTGCAGCAGGTGTGTGACGTAGTCAGTAAGGAAGACACATAAGCTAGCCTGAATTGTCATACACTTCGCTTTAAACATGAAGACACCTTTGCGTCGTAATGGTTACCTAGTGGATGTTGATATGCTTTCAGTGGCCTTAGACCCGGTCTACAATAAGGGCAAAATATACTTTGAGGATAGAGTGCTTATGTCAGAATGCTGCACGTTTAGTTGAATGATATTGCAGACCCATTTGGATTTATGCTTGCAGGATTACTCCCCTTTTAACATATTTTTCCACGTGTCCCACCCACCAGATCTATTAAGTTTTATTGCTTGAAGTTACTTCGCATAGTTGAACTTCATAACAGATAGATTTTATTGGAAGGGGAGTGTAAAAAACACTGCGATGGTTTAATGTTTCATATCTCACTCTCCATCATACCGATAAAGGTACCCGCTTGGTAAATTATGTTTACTTCGGGGATACTCTTAATTTCGAATTATGACCTTGTGTCGCACTTGTGAAGTTTAACGCTTCATGACATCACTGGGCCTGTTGTGGGTGCCGACTGGTCACGCTCCACTTGTTGACCTCAAATTTCAGCAACTTTAGTATCGGATTAAAGGCCCCACCTACTGGGACTTTGAAAGGTGATATCGTGGCGTAGCAGAATAGAAAGTCAAGGAACCGAACGGACCTGGAATGGTATCTTCCGGGACGTGCGCCCCTAAGATACTTCCAAATACCACTTAGAACTTACATATGATTTAATATAATTTAGTAATATTACAAGTTACCCAGGAGAACGCACTGTTCGTAAGCTCAGAGTTTGTAAACATAAGCAAGGTTAGGCACATAAATAAAACTCTCGAATCTTTAGTCTGTGCTTGAATGAAGTTGTGCCTTCGTGACGGCAGCAACCCGAGGGAAAATCGGAGCTACATAATGTAAACACCTAATGTGCGGTGCCCATGTTACACCTTTGTACCATAAACTAGAGACTTATATGTAAGTTAAATATGCACTGGCACATACATAATATACATTCTAACTGCGAAACAAGTTAACTCCTGGTATTATCAAAAGATAGCATATCTATACATAGCTGTCGAAGTTTGAGTTAGGTATGTGTGATAGCCATATATTCGGTCTTTTTACGTGTGACATATACTGTCTTATGTCTAGCACTTTTCCTGATGCATGTTAGAAGACCAAGAACTGAATAGAGATCACAGTTGTGCCTACATAAACATGATCTTATCGAGTAAATTTATATAGGACTGCTAGCCACATTTGAAAACTAGGAGAATCATTCTCCTTCCATCGTGCAGCGAGTATAATTCGGTATACTGCGGCTCCAATTAAAAGAATAGCTTCCTCTCTATGGTTCAGGATTAACGTGCCATCATATCCGAGCATACAAATAGCGGAAGATATGGGCAATTCACACCCAAAAACCTCTTTCCAAAATTCCCATATCATTTTCTTTAGTATTGTTAATTTGGTGCAATCGTAAAACATATGTAAAAGCGTTGCTGGACCCTGATTACATCTGGGACAGAGGTCATTAATTCTTTTCCCCCATACATAAAGTTTTGCGGGGGTATAGTAAAGATTATATAATGTTTTATACAGTTGCGCTTTTAAGTTGGTGGATAGTAGTAATTGTGATGCAAGAGCCAGAACCTTATCAATATCTGTATCTGGATTATCCAGTCTTGTTGCCCAGGCTACTTCGGTATGTTCCATATCATCAGGCGACTTTTCAGGGAGGGTAGAATAAAAAGTGCCAATTCTGGTAGATGGTCTAAGAATATCTGTCGAAGCGGGAGACTATCCCCTGTCTTTCCCAGTTAGCTGAAGTTCTATCATTTACACTTAGTGGTAGTACCGATGAGTGCCAGAGTGGAGTATATCGGGTTAATTTGGGGATTTGCTTGTGTTTAGTAACTTTTGTCCACACTTTCCATGCTCCATTTATTATTTTAAACTTAACTTTTTTGAAGTAGCTGGCTCGAGTTGTCTTAGAAGTAGTCCTCTGGCTTTATGACCCAGGGCCAGTTCATATATTGATGGGATGCCTCCTACTTCACTGCTAGATGTTATGTTAATCATCGGGGCGAACTGTTGCAGGTAGGCTGCCCAAAAATAAAACAGTAAATGCGGTATTGCGAGTCCCCCTCTATCAAATGGCAGAGATAAGAGTTTTATTGATCTCCTGATCTTACCATATTGCCACATAAATTTAGAGATCTGGGAGTCAAGAGTTTTGATCAGGTTGTCCTCCACTATTAAGGGAATCGCTCAGAATAAATACAATATTTTAGGAAAGATAGTCATTTTTATACAGTTCCCTCGCCCTATAGTAGATAAGTGCAGACTATTTACTCTTGTTAAATCTTGTTTAATTAAATTAATGAGGGGTTCGTAGTTATTTTTAGTGATATTTTGAATTTCAGCCGATTTGCAGACCCCAAGATATGTCGCCTTCTCTGACCGTCTAGAGTCAATGCAATGTATGTTTTCTGTACATAATATGACCGTTTTGTTTTTGTTAAGAGAGTAGCCTGAATAGGACCCAAATTGTTGCGTGATTGCCTCAATCTCAATTATAGCTACATCAGGATCAGGTGTTAAAATGGCGACATCGTCGGCGTAGGCTAAGACTTTGGTTTCAAACACTCCTGTCACCATTGGCTTAATTCTGGTATTAGCTAAAATTTCCAAAATCAGAGGATTGATATATAGGGCAAATAAAATCGGGGAGCGCGGGCATCCCTGTCGCGTTCCCCTTGAGATGCAAATACTGCCCGATTCGCGTCCCATAATTTGAAGCCTAGCCTTAGGATCAACATACATTGCTTTTACAGATTTAATAAAGCCTTGTCCAAATTTGTAGTGTTCTAAAATAGCCCACATAAATTCCCACGACACTTGGTCAAATGCCTTCTCGGCATCAAGGAGAATCATTGACATCTGGCCGCCCGTTGCTGACATAATATCAAATAATGCAATTGCTCTGTGGGTGTGGTCGTGGTACCCTTCCCGGGAATGAAACCATGCTGCCACGGGCTGACCAGATGCTCAATGACTCCCCCTAACCGATTGGCCAAAATTTTCGAGTACAGCTTAGAATCAGAATTTATTAATGATATTGGGCGGTAAGATGCTGGGGAATTGGTTGGTTTTCCCTTTTTAGCGAAGATGATAATATTGGTATCTTTCCAAGAGGTGGGTGTATTTCCATTCCACTGTACCCCTAGAAAAAGATCAAGCAACATTGGCAAAATGATTTTACCTAAAATTTGGTATAGCTCCAGCGGAATTTTGTCCGGGGCCGCAGCCTTCCCAGGGGCAAGTTCTGCAAGTGCAAGCTCGACTTCGGCCATTGAGATCTCTCTCTCCAAATCATTCTTCGTCGTTTCATCTAAACTATTGTCTGAGCAGGTTAGAAAACTGCTAAGGAAATTCTTTATATCTTCCCCACTATGAGTAATATCACTTTGATATAAATTTTGATAGTACTTCTGGAATATCTCCAGTATATCCTCTGTTTGAGTGTAATCTTGGTCATCTATTTTAATAGAAGGGATTACATTAAGGGAGACCTTTTGTCTTGTTCGTAAGGCTAATTGTATGCCGACCTTTTCCCCATTCTCATAAAGAATTCTTTGATGAGTTCTAAAGGTTTTGGCTGACTTCTGGGTTAACCCCTTATTTAGATCAGTTTTGAGGATTAAAATCTGATGAAGTAGGTTTGATCCATCTGTTTTCTCTACAATTGACCTTGTGTGAGCGGTTTCCAATCTGGCTAGTTCAGCTAGTTTCTCGGAATACTCAAAGGACTGCAACTTCTTGAGTCTGGCCACATAACTAAGGGTTTCTCCCCTGAGTGCAGCTTTAAAGCTGTCCCATACTATGTTCCTTGGAGCACTATAACGATTGATATCAAAGTAGCCCTGATCCCAGTTTCTAATGAAGTTAATATATTCACTATTAACCAATAGTTTTCTGTTGAATGTCCAGGTTGAGGGTTTCCGGGTGGAGCTAGTTACATTTTTTGTAAGAGCCAGAGCATTGTGATTGGATATTAGTTTAGGGTATTTAATAATAGTTGCGAGACTTGAAATGTCTCTGGTAGTGAATATATAGTCGATTCTGGTGTATTTACTAAGGGGATGAGAAAAAAATGTGCAGCCTGGATCGTCTTGATGTTTAAGGGGCCAGATATCAACAAGATTATGGCTGGTTATAAGTGAGGAAATTGCTTTATACACTCTGGGTTTCCGGCCGGAATAGTTATGTTCGGCTGAACTGCTACCATGCGTTCCAAGTGCAATATTAAAATCTCCAGCAAAGATTAAAGGGCTGGGCCAACCAGCCAGCTCTAGTTCTAAACTCTCAAAGACCGCTGGGTCATCCAATTTAGAGCCATATGCTGAGCACAATGTTAGTCCTAGAGCTAGCTCTACAATTACCCATCTTCCATATTGGTCTAGGGCCTGACGTTTAGGGGTCCCAATGTGATTCTTACCTAATACGGCTACCCCCGAGTATTTGTTGTATGATTTGTTGTGGCTAAAACATTATAGCCCTGTGTCTTTAGTAAGCTCTGCTTAGCCCAAGGTATGTGCGTCTCTTGCAGACAGATAATGTCTGGCGAGTTCCGCTTAATTATCTCGAACAGCCGCCCCCGTTTATCTCTATCATGTAGCCCAGCCACATTCCAGCTACAGATAGTTATCTTCCCCATGGAACTAGATTGTTTGACCCCTTATTCATATTGTTACTCACATTGTTGTGTGTGTTGTTATGTGTGTTTGTTTTATAATCAGTAGTTTGGTGACTAAAAGATTCGATTCGTTCTTTTCGGAATGAAGTTGTCTGCATTTTTGGTGTTTCCCCCCTTCCCCCCCACTTCCCCCCTTCTCCACCCTCCCACTCCCACCCCACTTGCTCCCAAATTAAGGCAAAAAGACTCCGTTGGACTCTAAAAAGTGATGGAGGGGCCCGTGCTGTCAGGCCCCCGACCAAGTTACTGCGCATTTGTAAGAGAGCCAAGATTTAATATTACAGCATGGGAACGGACGGTGAAGAGTTCAACAATGAAGACTCCTATTCAGAATGTTATTTTATTGTTTCAAAGTGAACTAAAAGACATATGAGAACTAAATGTATAAATTAAAATGAAGGGGATGGGTTTGCGAACAATAGTTGAACTGATTTTAATGCGATGTAAGCATGGTGTGATGGAGCTTCCCCCCTTGCTTGACCAATCATATTTCGTATTTTTACAATATTGAAACATTAATTGGTGGAACATGCCAAACGAAAGGTATAATTAAGATAGCTTTAGTTAGTTAGTCAGAACAGAATGCTGATGAAGATGATGGAGCTTGCCGAATGCTGGGAGAGATGCTGTGAGATGCTGAACCGAATGCAGAACTGAAGCAGAACCTACGATCCTAATTTAATTGGGTTAGATCAGATGATTGCGAAAGAATCTCGAGGAGGAAGAAAGTGTCAGAGGGGTGCGGCGCAATCATCAGTATTCCTAGGAGAGGTCATCTATTCTGTCCTGAATCCTGTCCTGAAGTATTTGTCTCCTGCTCTATCCCGGGGGACCCTCATCAGCCCTTTGTCCAGGGGGTTGGTCTTTCACACCATCATTGGTAACTATATTTTCTTGTTATTTGGTGATGTCCTTTTCTCTCTGTCCTCTCCTTTTCTAGGCATTGGTTATTGTATGAGTCTGAGGTATATGCTCTGTGTTTATGAATTGGATTTTCTCTCCTATGAATGACGGTGACTGCACTGTATTTTGGAATGGTTCACAAGCATTAATTTAGATAAAGATGTAAAACTTTCCTAAGTCTGTAGTTATTTACATTGAATAAAAGTATAGTTAGATTTATGTTATTTTTCACCATCAACTAGTTCAACTAATGGTCCATTGACTAGAGGAAAGAACTTTTTGTTCAGTGAAAGGTTAGTTAGGAGTATTAAATAACTAATCTTGAATACTGTTGAAATTACAAACTTGACCCTAGCGGTTTACGCACTGTGAGTTTATGGGCCAAGGTGAGTATATGATAGTGGAGTATCTGTTGTTGTTGAACCGCTGGATCAGTTTTCAGGTAGCAGAGCTATGGTTAATATTGACTCGTTTGGTGATAAGTATTGAATAATAATTATCGATTTATGTTTAACAAAAAAGTTAGTGTATTGTTTCATGTTGTCTAGAAGCACAGGTACAGAGATTGCCTGGGCATACCGTGAAAGGAATAGCGAGTGGTGATAGAAGCCATACTGCAGGAGGTTACTTGTCTGTTGTCATAACACTGAGATGCTACGGAGAGCTGGCAGTGTTGTAGTAGGGACTGTGTCGTGCAAAAGTAGAGTGCGAGTGATAACCAAAGGGGTTTGCTGGTGAAACTTAGGTCTCCTTTCCCAATATGGGTGACACCTAAGAAGTAACAGGTTCTCCTGAGCTTGAACGAAGGGTAAACAGGGGTTTTCCTCGAAGTAAAAGAAGTCTGGAATAAATTGTAATCTATCCTGGATGAGTGGAACAGACAGAGTAGTAAATGTTTTTATGTTGTTACTAACACATTTTTATTAAGAAAAGTTAAAGAAAATACGTTTTCGTATTACCTTGTGACGGGAGGGTCAGTCGCCGGAGTAAAACTGATGTCACAAAGAGCCGCGCTGGGATTGGTCAAAGCAGTGAGCGTGAGAAGGGAGCAGATTATAAAGGGAGGGTCAGTAGTGGGGAGCAATACTGACGTCACAAAAAGGCTGCGCTAGTATTGGTTAGACGAGCAGCGCAAACCTGAGCTTTGATTGGTTGCTAGAATAGAAGATTTATTACAATTGGTTAAGAACGGAATTGTATGGTGAATTCTGATTTCATTTTTGGTGTGAGTCACGCTGAAATAGTGAGAGACATAAGTAATAGAGTTTGAGGGCTTAAGGAAGACTCTTTCATGTATCGTTCGTCTAGAATGTATGGAGAAAAGAGGAAGATGTCATCAATAAAGAAAATTAGGAATTTATTTAAGAAGGAAAAGCCTATGTTGACTAGAGAGGGAATTCCTATTTAGCCACCAAAGACCCCATTTCATTTATGATGATGGAAAGAGAATATCATACTTGTGTATGGATGGAGAATTGGATAGAGTATACAAAAGGTGATGGTGTTCTAGCTTTTCTAGAACCTTGTTAGTTTAATGGGAGAATTCTTCGGATTTTGAGAATGAGAATGAATGATTTAGAGCCAAGACCTCGGTTGACTCAGTATGAGGCTTTGGAAGAATGGGAAACTGAGGAATTTGAACAAGAGAAATTCAGAGGTGGTAAGAAATTTAGAGGATTTTTACCTAGATATCCATATGAGTCACATGAGCATCAAATGAAGCAAAGGAGAAAGGTTATGGTATCAGAAGGTGTATATCCAGTGTTGGTGGCTGAAGAACAGTCCGGAAGCAAGTGTAAGGTGAAAACGAAGCACATGAATGTGTCAGGGTATTGAGATTGAGATGATGAATTGTTGGAGGATATTTTATTTAAAACCCGCCGCCGTATCAAGAGGTGCCTAGTAGAGTTACCCCGAGTCCTCCAGATTCGGGAACACCATTGATTCCACAGATTCGTCATGATACATCAAGTACTAGAGTATTGCAAGATAGAGAGAGAGAAGCTTTGAACTAAACTAGAGAAGAGTTAGTACAGAAAATAAGTCAGTTGAACTTGAATACTGAAGCTTTGGCAGTACCAGTGACAATCGGTCCTGTGATTCCATTGTATGGAGATAAAAAGAGTAGTTCAACACCACAAACTGTAACAGTACCCTTAAGTAATTTTAGAAAATTAATAGTGATGTCTGATGATCAGGCTAGTCACTGTGATTAGGTTATTTCATTAATGGATCTTCCAATTATGGAACCCTTAACTGAGACCCCAAAGAGTGTTACAACTGAAAAGGTGAAAGAAAAGATGTCTACAAGCTCTAGTGGAGCGGGAGGTTCAACAATGGTTACTCCTGAGGATTTAGAGAAATGGGCACAGGGTATATAAAAATGAAATTCACAACCAAAGGTTTTAGATATTGCCAGATTGAAAGTGGATTTGGAAGAAATTATAGCTGGTAATGTAAGCACAGAGATTAAACATTTATAGTGAAGAAGAGTTGTTGTTTCTGTGTAAAAGCATAACCAGAAGAGCAAAGATTTTTCACAGCAAGTTAACAGAAGTTACTTCAGAGATTGTAATAGATTAAGAGAGATCGAAATTGTTGCAGACACCATATCAAGGGGAGTGTCCTGAAAAGGATTTAGAGAGTATAAATACTTTTGGTAAGAGACTGCAGATAAAAGAATTGATGAACATTCTGAGAAAATGGGGAGACATTGATAAATGGAGAACTAGATAGATAAGAAAGATAGAAGAAGCACAAGCTAAAGAAGCAGTGTCTGCATTTCCATTAAGGGAGTCAGAAAAGGTTGAAAGGGTATGTTAGATGAGGGAGGTACCCAAGCTTGAGCCCTCCAACCTCCACGACTGCCTTTCCAGCGTACATCAGTGGATGAGCGACTCCGCTTTGAAGCTAAACGGCTCCAAGACAGAGATCCTGCTCCTAGGACAAAAAACTATGAGCCTCCCCTCTAACATCTGGCCCGCCTGCATGGGGGAACCCCCCAATCCCAAGAAGGAGGTAAAAAGTCTCGGAGTGTGGCTTGAGACCGACCTTACCTTTGGGACCCAGGCAAGAAAGACAGCCGGCATATGCTACGGTCTACTTAAGTCTTGCAGGAAGGTAATCCCACTACTACCTTTCCAGTCGCGTCTCATGCTGATCCAGGGCCTAATTTTATCCAGGCTGGATTACAGCAATGCCATCTACCTGGGCGCCCCAGAATCCACTCTTCAAACTCTACAAAAAGCCCAAAACGCCGCAGCCCGACTCCTAACAAACACCCCGGCTAGATCATCTGCCAAGCCCGCACTTAGGAAGCTGCACTGGCTCCCTATTAGGGAAAGGGTCACTTTCAAGGCCCTCTGTCTTGCCCACAAGGTTCTCCACAATACCGGCCCTCCCATACTTAACAACTGGATCAGCCCCTATAGACCCACGAGAGCGCTTCGCTCGGAGCATGGAAACCTCATCACGATCCCCAAGGTGAAAAAAGCCCGCATAGGTGGCCGCCGCTTCTCGGTTAACACTGGTAAGAAGTGGAATGCACTCCCTTTGAGCCTCAGAACAGAACCCAACCTCCTCCGGTTCAGAAAAGCACTTAAAACTCTACTCTTCCCCTAAACTGGCACTCCCCCTGACTTCACCCCTTAGTGAGTAACAAGGTTCAGCGCTGGGATACCCATTGGGTGACTACGCGCTCTACAAAACTATAAATAAATAAATAAATATGCTCATGTTTCATGGAGTAGATAGGATATTTTGTCATTTACTAATGATTTTTCCAGGATGAGAGAGAAACCTGTTGAATGGTACAAGCAAGTGGAAAGGTTTGTGAAGGTTTTGAAGGTATTGTTGAAGAATTTGGATGGTTTATTTGACATAGTGGTTCCTGCTTATTTATGGACCGTATGTAAGATTACAGTTGATTTGCCGAATGAAGAGTAGGCAAGAGATTCCAAAATAGAAGCCCCATCAGAAGAGGTGATGAAGAAGTATCACCAGGTGATTACTTTCTTAAAAGGGAAGATCCATCCTAAAGAAACTGATTGGGTTAGATATAACAACTCAGCAGCAAAAAGGGGTCCGTACATGCGTATTATGAACAGTTTTTACAGGTCTTTAAGCAGTATAGTGGATTTGAGAACATTGGTTATAAGGATATGGGACATTTTGTGTATTGGTTTGTGTATGGTTTGAAGCTGGAGATTAGTCAGCTGATTCAGCAGCACATGTTGTGCTGGCAAAGCAAGGCCATATATGAAATATTGAAATATGCGAAGTATTGTGATGATGACATTGAGGCGAATCATAGAAAGTTAAAAGAGAAAATAATGTGGGCACAGGTGAAATTGGCAGAACAGCAGGAAGCAAAATTATTTTCCAAGACTGATAATGAGATGAAAGATCAGAATCAAGGTGAACAAGTATCAAGTGGTGGTAAAGGATGAGGACGAATGAATGGAGACGAATCAAGAACGAAAGTTCCTTGTCATGCGCACGAAAAACTTGGACATTGGAAGAAAGAGTGTAAGACTTTTCAGAATAATTATGGGGCAAATCAAAATTTAAATCTGCAGATGCAGAATGAAATGGTTATGAAACAGCAACAGCAGCAGCAGGTAGTTAATCCACAGAATCAGGTGCCACAATCTCCTATGCCAAACCATGTGAACATTAAAAAAAAAGTGTGAACACCTGATTTCAAGGAGAAATTGGTAAGAATAACCCTGTGGTTTCACATTATTTTTTGCAGAATGATGAGGAATCGGACTATATGCAATGACGGTGCCTGAGGGGGAGGAAGAGGAGTGTGTGCTTGGCGCATCCTTACCGGTAGATCAGACAGGTCTATTTATTGATGGGAAAATTGAAGGTAGTGACATCCCTTTTCTAATGGACACTGGTGCTACCCAGTCTACTGTAATAACAGCCGACATCCCAAACATACCCCTCTCGGGAGAAACTATCCAAGTTATAGAGTGTCAAATAAACAGATTAGAACCCCAGTTACAAGACCAATGGAAGTGTATATAGGACATTTTAAAGATATGCATCGATTTGCGGTGTGTGATTCAAATTTAGTGAATTTGTTAGAAAGAGACCTACTGTGCAAGATGAACTGCACAATCTAATGTACTCCTGATGGTGTTGCTCCCCTAACAGATGATGAGGATGTTGTTTACAATATGATGTTAGCTAAGCGAGGTACAGAAGTGGATGAAATGTTTTCATTGGTAACTGAAAGTGAATTACCAGAAGAATTGAGAGACACCGTAAATCCAGAGGTGTGGGGCTTTACTTTACCTTTTCGGACATCTTGTGAAAGTTTGCCCTAATCAGTGTGATTTCCGTTGATACTGAGCCCACTGTGGCCTGCACTTGTGTTAACGCTCGCATGATGTCCTCCAGCGTTGTCTTTTGTGTGTTAGTCCCATCCGCCATTTTGCTGGCTGGGGCCTTCCCGTCCGATGGGGAGAAGGAAGCTCCTCCACTGGCAAATCTATCAATACGAGTCTGTTTAGTGCCTCCTCTCGAGTTCTTGCCAGCCATCTTTGCTTGTTTTGCACCACAAGAGTCTCGTAGGCTGCTTCTCTTAGCCTTTCAGAGCCCAGTGGACTTCTCCTGTAACTGGTCTGCGCCGTTCCCTCCATACGATCAGTCTGAGTAGTAGGCCCAGACCATCCGTATTGCGCGGGTTCTCGCAGTTTGTTAATCTGCAAGTTCCCGAACAAGTTGGGAGCAGGTATCACAAGGCCGGAGTTCCAACTTTCAGAATGCTGATCACAGTTCTCTGGTGACGACGCTCAACGATGTTCCTTGTTGTTCTGAGCGCGACGTGTTAAGATGGCGGACCGATCCTTTGTTTCACTGTGGTTTCGGTTTCACCTCTCCGCAGTCTGATTGTGTTTCGCCACGACCGTGGATAGCTTCCTTTTTTATATGCACCAAATTCCAATTAGGCCATTCCGATCAGTCCGCTCAGTTATAGGATGCGTGCCCGCCTGTATGGATCGTGATGGTCGAGCGTTTCCGGTGGTGCCGATCCGAGTTGCCATCACTTCCTCTCGGACCATCAAATAGGATAGGACCCGGCTCGTCTCTACTGCGTAGGCCTCAGAGTCGTCACGACATAAGTCTCGCCTCCGGTGTCGGACAATGTTCGAAGTTGCTGCCCTGGGTTCTGCCCGGTCCTAGGCTTAGGGTCCCTCCGTTAGAGCATCTTTTCTGCACGGATAAGTGGTCGGATATTAGGAGAGGCCGTCCGATCTACGGAGCTCTTCTTTTAGGCTGCCGCCATGCTCGGCTGCTAGCCACGCCCCCCCCCCCCCCCCCCCCCCTTTAGTCTATTTTCCCCTGGGACTGTTGCGATGGTGAGCTATCCCTGGCCATTCACTTACCTGCCCTCACAGAAAAGAGGTTTGATGGAACTTCATCATATACTAGTCTCGAGTGAACTGATTATGCCAGGCCCTGGCAATATGCCACAAATGCTTGATTATTTGTGCTTGCAGAGTCCAGATGATTTACAAGTCAGGTTGGCCCCTTAAATAAGAGAAAATACAATTGTCAGCTTTCAGGAGTCCTACTCTCGGGGTCAGTTCTCAAGCCACCAGGTGAATGCGGGAGGGGGAAGGGGGGATAGTGGTACCCTATATCATTAATATTCATCTTATACCAGGTGGATCATTGTATGCTACGAAAAAATTGTGGTGCTTAATCCAAGCTGGAATCCTCCAAGCATGCTAATAACTTCTTATCCATGAAAGAAAGGCCCTTTGAAGAGTTTGCATAAAATGTATATGAATGTGTTCTACCCGTGGCAGTGTCAAATGAATTGATTTTCATATGCAAATGATATTGATTTTAAAGAAGAATTTCAAAATAAATCAGGTTGATTGGTTATTGTATGTAAATGCGAAGTCATTACCCCGTACAACCAAGTATTGCACCAGTCATAGGGAGTTCTATGTCAAAGTTGGAATAAATGCATTAGTCAAGGGGGGCTGCAGCACAACAGTAGGTAGTATTGGAATGCTGACTATTTATCCTACATAAGATCCGACTTGCAAATGTCTTTTGCATTTGTTCTTATTTTTCTTTACATATTTATGGTGCACCACTGTCATCACTTCTTTTCAAAAGTCGTTTCTTTTTGTGCACAGCTTATTTGCTGTTGTTGTTAAACATTATTCAAACACAAAAAAAAATGATATACCTTTACAGTAACCGTTATAAAGGAAAGGTAATTTAGAAGCTCGAAAATAGAAATACATTTGTTTTCATTTGTTACATAACGAAGAGTAGAGAAACTTTTTGTTTTGCAACTAGTCTTGAATTAATGAATTCCAACTTCGCAGGGAATTTAAAAGGAAAAAGTGACCTTGCGTGTTTTTTTCTAACTCCAGTGTGCTGTCTTTGACAAATGGCGCTTGTAAATCAGTGCTAATGTGATGCATCCCGGCTGACAGATAAAGTGGATGTTCTCCTGATGAGCTTAATACAGTGCAGTTTAGCTAGGCGATATATTTTTGGGTGATTAGCATTCATAAATCTTCTAAACCAGAGGACCTTCCTGCAGTAGCCGCAGTTTAGAGATCAAACACCAATATATTCAGTACCTTATTAACAATGGGGGAGATAGCATCAACTTTTTTTAATGTATTTCCTCGCACCCATCTAACTCAGAGCCTCAGACCCTAGGCTACCCTGTCTATCGACTCTATTACCTACATCAGTTCATTTAAACCATCAAGATAACTGCATTGGGTTATGAGCTAGAAATTTATGGTTTAAAACAAATTGAAAGTTGTTTAGGTTTTCTAAAGTGCCTAAAAATATTAACTAATCCTTCCGAACTTTAGCGTGATGTTTTTTAGGTCGATCCTCGAAGACCTGTTGTATCCTCATCTACAGGCTCTGGCACAGCCCCCAATTGCCATTGGCTGGGTCATTTATAAATGCAGGCTTGTTATTTGTTCATTTGTTTAAATTTCCCTCCTTTCTGGGCTTAGCGCTCTCACTGGCGATTTCACTAAGAGAACCTTTTGTTTGCCCTCACACTGTTAACGTGTGATGGCCTTTTCTTCCTCCTCCTGTCTGGTTTATTTATTTATTTTTATAGTTGGCATCAGCAACAGAAAACCACCTCTAGTCGCTGTTTTTTTTTACATGCTCCCATCACATGTCTGCAGCTGCGCATTGCAGACACTGCTCGGTCAATGAGGTGTCAAAATATAATGGCAGGAATAAAATACAACTATTTAGTGAGTTCTTTGTTTTTTATTTCCAATTGGCTTTTATCCTTTATTATTCTCCGCTGTTTTCGAGCGGTTCTTTATTATTTTTCTGTTACTTCCAAAAAGGATTTCCCGATTTAGCTTGTACTTTCCACCAACCCCGTCTCTCTTCGCTGCTTGAGCACTGCTGTTTCTTTCTTTGCCCGTTCTCACTGCCTACATACATATTTAGCCACACACCTGCATTCTGCAAACTCCTTATTTAAATGCTCCTTCCGGACAGGCACTTGGCAGAGCCAAAACTCCCATACTTCTTTTCCTCTGCAGCCCTAATCATCGGGGAGGATGAACACCATACTTCAGCAGTGCAACAACTTTTCACAACTGCTTGTTGCTTTGGACACCTGAACTAATCTGCATGTGATTCATGGGGGTGTGTCTCTTGTTTCAGAGCTCGTTGTCTGCGCTCGCGCTTACCAGGTCAAAGAAGTAGGGTCCAGGGGCTGTGCGCCCCCAAAAATCCAACTGGAAACATATCAGTACTGTAAGCCTAAGTGCAGGGGAGTGGAAGGCAGAGACCGGAAGGGGATAGAAAATTAGCTAGCATTCGCACCAAGAATTTTCAATTCTATTAAGAACACAGAGGCGAGGATTATGCTTCTCTTTCTTTTATTTGCTTCTTATAGCAGCCAATGAAAATGTTTTGTATGCAAATAAAAACTACATTTCCCATGATGCTTGTCAATACATCGCATCCTGTATGACCGTATAAGAGCCACTGTATCTTGTTTTTACTCCTCTTTCCTTGATCGAACCTTGTTGATCAATAACATTAACCACTGCAGTCCAGTATAAGAAACATGAGTCCAAACAACCATCCTCCAATGTCGAAGAACCATAACCAAAACTGTAAGTTTCTCGTCTTCTTAACCAGAAGTACTTCTACTCCGTCTTCTTTTCAGAACCTGAAAGGAATGAAATACAGGGAAAAACCTGTAACTTCTGCTTAAACAGAATATAAAGTACATGCGGGTGGGCACTTATTACCAAAATTGTAATAAAAACCGGATGGGATAATCCTCGCCGAGGACCACAGGATAATCCTGGGGAAATCGCAGCTCATCTCCAATAAAATCAGGAACCAGGGCTGTGACTTCCACAGTGGGGTGACTAGAATTACTTCCGCCAGTTGGCCAGTTACCTGCATCGTCACTCTGGGGATTAAGATGAAGTGGAGAAAGACATAATTCCGGCCTTTGGATCAATCATGAGAAAAAGCATCTGTCGCCAATGCTAATGGATCTGGTCTCCAGCTGAAAAACTTCTGTAGTTGTCGATTCAGCCTGTAGGCAAAGAGGTCTATCTCCCAGCTGCCGCATATCACTTGGAACCAACTGAATATCCGGGGCTGGAGCTGCCAATCTCTGTAGTCCTTGAGGTATCAGGAGTTCCAGTCCGCTATAATGTTCGACTGCCCCGGAATGTACTCGGGTATGACCGAGATCTGGTGACTCAGGCAGAAATGGCAGAAGTCCTTTGCTATCTCCACAAGCAGAGACGACCTTGTGCCGCCCAACTTGTTGATATACCTCACTGCTGAGATATTGTTAATCCGAAGAAGGATGCAACAAGAGCTTTGTTTGGGGGATAACATCCGGGTCATGAACGATCCTGCGAGTAGCTCTAGACAATTGATGTGAAGATCTAGTTCGTGGAGTGACCACCGTCCTTCTGTGGAGATGTCTCTGCAGCGGGTACCCCAGCCCCAACGGCTGGCGTCGGACTCTATGACTACCTCTGGTTGAGAGCCGAAAATGGCTCTTCCGCTCCACGCTTCCACATGGCCCAGCCACCAGATAATTTCCTCCCGCACGTCCTGAGAAAGGGGAATCAAATCCGTGTAGGACAAGCCTTTCCGCAGATGCTAAATCTTTAACTTCTGAAGGGCTCGATAATGGAGATGGCCCAGAAATATTTGTTGAATGGAGAATGCCAGAAGGCCCACAATCCTGGCATTGGTCAGCAGGGAGACTGTCTGTTTGGACAACAGAGTAGAGAGGTTTTTTTTTTATATCCCGTAACTTCGCACAGGGTTAGTTGGGCTATCTGAGAATTGATGACGAACCCCAGAAAGTCTATGGTCTGGGAAGGGAATAGAACTGAGTTGGGCTCGTTGATCACAAAACCTACATTTTGAAGAGGAGATATGGTCGTGCACAAGTGCTGTGCAGCCAGCGTTGGAGTATGCGCCATGATAAGTCTATTGTCGATGTATATTATTATGCGGATGTCTTGCTCTCTTAAGTGGGCTATCACTGGTTTCAGCACCTTGGAGAAGCACCACGTAGCCGAGGAAAGCCCTAAAGGAAGGACCAAGAATTCCAACCACCGGTTCCTCCATTGAAACTATAGAAAATGATGGTGGGGAGGAAAAATGGGGATCAACAGGTAGGCATCTTTGAGATCCAACCTGACCATCCAGTCTCCTTTCTTCAATAAATCCGCCAATAGATAGATGCCCTCCATCTTGAAATGTTTGTAAGTCATGAAGTCATATAGTAATTGAAGTCCTTGAGGTTCAAAACCAACCTGTGACCTCCTCCTTTCTTCTGCAATAAGAATACATTGCTGCAGAAACCGCGAGGACCATCGTCGCAATAGGCAATCGCTGTTTCTGCAGCAATTCTTCGAGTTCTGCATCTATAAATTCACATTCTGGTTGGGAAAAAGATAGTTGTCTGAGATGAGTGGCTTGGAATGGCGTCTGATAGAAATCTAGATGGAAACCCTGAATCATCTGCCAGATCCATTTATCTTGTGATATCAGAGCCCAATTTTGAATAAAGAATTGAGTGCAACCCACCAAGGGTAGTAGGGATTTGTCTGTAGCACTTACCTGTGGAGTCTGAGGTCTGGAAACCTCCTCGCTGTCCACCTCTATTGGAGTGTCTTCTGCTGAAATGCTGTCTGGTGGGGTAGAATGTTCCACCACGAGTGGAGTCCCACTCTCCCTGGCCATGGCCTAGTCTCCTCATTGAGGACCTTGATAGAAGTGGCGGCCTGACGAGCGTCCTTGGCCTCGTCCGGCCCAGTTAAAAAGGCCTGCTTGAAAGATACGCTTGATACCGGTTTGGGCTTTGTCCAGGGAAGTGAACGTGCCCACATACTTGGAGACTTCCTTCACGAACCGTTCTCCAAATAGATTCCCCTCCGCTAGCGGACCAGATTCTGCAAGGGCAAGTTCGGTGACATTCGAATTCATGCGCGTATGTAGGGATTTTCTTCTCTCTGTGGAAATTGCGCAGTTAGCGTTCCCTAACAGACGGATTGCCCGTTGGGTCCACCCGGACAGTATGTCGGGGTCCACAGAAGCACCCGACTCCTTCGCCTATAAGGCCATTTCCAAGATATTTGCCAATGGTCCTGCCACATCCAGGAGCTTATCCTGGTAGCCTCACCATGCTCGATCTAAACCCTTCTTGGGGTCCTTAGAAAACTTTAAAGGTAATGAGGCTTGCCTCGATGTCCGGGGTTTCCGCTACCTGTTCTGAAATGTCGGGCCAAGGGCACTCCAACCGTAGCCGGTTGCGCACCTCTTTGTCGAAACTTTAGCATAAGTTATCGTGTAAATAAGCAGCCATCCAATCCGGAACCTAGGGTGTACTATGTCAGAGGGGTTGAAGGTAAAAGGGATGTTTAAAGCCTGAGACAGGTCTTGCTCCACATTTTTTGTTTTCCGTGACTTTTTCTTAGGTGGGGCCTCCTCATCTGGGGTGTCAGTGCCTGTAGCATCGGTGTCTGCATCTGTGTCGATGCGCTCTTGCCTCTTGGCTTTACTGCCCTTAGTCAGGAGAGTAGGGGCTTTAGGAAGCGTTGCTAGGGTAGTAGCATGGGGCCAGGACCCATCTTTGGGGTCACTCACTGTGTCCTCCTTGTGGGGCCCTGCCCGGTCAGAGAAACCGTGTTCCTTAGCAAACCTTTCTAATTGTTTCGTAATAGGTTTTAACGCAGCTGCAAGTGCCTGCTGGACAGTCACAGGGACTGCTTTCTCTATGGCCCGATTGAGTCCTGAACTGAAGCATTCAGGGCTTCAACAATGTTGTCCTCCAGTAAGGTTGCGGCAACCTCCTCTTCATAAGGGTCATCTTCTTCATACCTGACCCAGTCTTCCATAATCAGGAGATTCAAGTATGTGGAATAATATATCTATATATATATATATATATAGAGAGAGAGAGGAGTAAAGGGGGCCAACCCAATGCACACCAGGATTTAAAAGTACCTAGCCCCTCAGCATATGCTGTATACCAATATTATTCCAGCCCACAGGGCGTATTTGAGCAAAAACAATAATGTATAGGGAGTGTGTGCTCACTCCGGGGGCAGATGAGTATTGCAGCCGACCAGGCATATGAATAAACTGCTCCGTGTGAAATACTGAGGCAGAATAAGCCTCGGAGCTATTTTGGGACACGCGCGACGTGTATAGCCCAAAAACCTACCAAAGAGTAGCCCAATTGCGCTACGCACATTGGGCCGATGGCTTTGTACTATAATCAACTCACCGGCACACGAGGGAAGCCTGGGGAGTAAAGCGCGAAGAGCGCACACACACAACGGTGTTAAATATACCCTGCCAATGGAAATGCGGTACCAAGGAAAGATTTTTTACATGCTGCCCACAGTCCTTAGTAAACTACTAGAGGGAATTTTAGGGTTCAGATATTCTGGGCGCACTGCCTCAAGTTTAACGTTCACGTATGAAACAACACCATTGGTAACTGAGTGGTGCGTAAAGAGCAGACGGAAAATTGCCCCTAACCGCCTAAAAAGTCAAAGACCAAGTACAATTGGACAGCTAAGCTCTCGCAACCACAGTAACAAAGTTCCACAATTCAGTATATTGGTGAGTAACAAGACACAAAATAACATAGAAGCAGATCCTTTGGTGTGATTCTTGTCCCAGCAGGGTGGAGTTTTATTGGGTCCAGACTCGAGGAATAACAGTAAGCCGACACGTGTTTCGTCGTGTGCCGTAGAGTCAACACGACTCTTCAGGGCTGATGGTATAAAGCACAAAGTGTGTACATTTACTGGTACGTCAACTCACAGGATTATACTGCATATGGTGACATGAAGTGCATCATACATGCAGTAGTGACATGTGTATCCACTCATACAAAGAGTGGATGTGATTAGTGATGACGTTCAGAACACTGCGAGTGTCACACTCTAAGGAAGTGAGTGGGTTTCCAAGAGTGATAGTGCCTACGGTGTGAAGTAGATGGTATCTCAGTAGACAATTGTGACAAGCGTTCTCGTGCACACGGTGGTCCTGCCTGTCTAGGGTTATAGTGTAGTGAGAATAGGTTCGTGAAGGCAAGCCAAAGTGAAGTGAACGTTCAGTCTGTGACAAGTTCTCGCTGCTAAGTGGGAAATTATGTGTGAGTCCACGCTGTGTGGTGTTCAAACCAATGCTTGGAGTGATAAGTGAGAAGCGTGCTCTCCCTATTGCGTTTAATATATTACCTTAAAATCAACCCCTGAAAATGGGTTGAGTGAGGTCTGGAGCTAATAGCGGTCTTCCACGTAGGTGGACTAGAGAGAGGCTATATCACTGGAAGGAAAGGATAAAAAAAGGATAAAAAAGGGGGGGGAGAAAAAGAGAGACAAAATCAGGAAGGCATAAAAGAGAGGAGTGTGGTACAGACTGTCACTAGAAGGTTAGATTGGAAAAAAAAAAAACCCAAAATAACCTGGACACTAAAGGGGAAATATCCTTACCACTGGGAGTACTGGAAATCTAATATCTTTGGTTGCAAAGAGATGGAATATCCTGTGGACCTGAACATAAAGTCACGTTCTGTAAGACTAGTAGCGTCTATGTTTTTTAGACGTGTCAGAGACTTCCTGGTAAAGAGCCTCTAGCAGAAAAAAATAAAAATATATAAACAACCAGGTTGGTAGACCTGAGGTAAAGAATTGTATAAGTCTCATCACGTATCACAGAGGCACAGTGTGTGAAAATTTAAAATGATATGTATACCTGATTCAAGCTGTGTAAAATACGTAGACCGGGAGGGGATCCATAGAGTCGAAAACCACGGAAAACGGGTGTGTTTCCTGGTTGGCAGTAAGCTGAAACAAGGTAGGGTTGCACTGATTATGAAATGTTCAGCGCCGCCGTGGCGTGTTTATCCTACAAAAAGGGGAGTTTAAGGGGTCTAATTGGTTGCAGTAACGCGGGCGGCGACTTACCTCTTGCTCGGTATCCCTCCTCCGTGATTTCCCGGTGGCCGTCTGTCATGAGCGGACCCTGGGCCGGAGGAGAAAGTGACGTTTATGAGCAAAAGCTAGAAATCGACGATGCCGGTGAATTTAGGATAGAGAGGTTCTGAGAGCGGCCGCCATCTTGGAATGGGGAAGTAATTAGCGCCGAGTGTCTTCTACTCGGGAATTACAATGCGCTAGGTGTAGTCGGGAACCTAGTATTCCGTTGTTAGCATAAAGAGTGTATGCGTTGAAACGTAAAATTCTTAAAGAATGTGCTCACATAGGGGAGAGTAGGTATTCCCCTGTTCTTAGGTAGTCGCTAGAGTTCTCGCTCTATATTTAAAAAAGTAATTTGAAAAAGAGTCACGTCCCACAGTGAGGGTGCAAGCATGCCATTGTGACGAAGTGACTACCTCAATCTCACCCACCAATTACTTTTAGGAGCAAACAGTAAAGTTGTTATAAGTTAATAATCCTTGATACTTCATGTAAGGTATAACATATAGCTCACCTTGCAGGGTGAAACAACCGGACAAATATAAATGTATTGAAATTGTCAAGAAAGGGTAACAACACAGAATACATTGATGTGGATTACATTAGAAAACACAAATTATACATTCATATCTCTCACTAAAAGTGTTGCTGGTAAGTCCTACAATGGTGGCCTTCTCTCACACCTGTGATCAGATATGGGCTATTTGCAAGCTGGCAAATTAGGTTACAGATCAAAAGTCAGAGAACATGTGTTCCACTCGATGTTTGCCACAAAATTCTGTTCTAATTAAGTCCCAGGTGACGGGGACTTATGTACAGTAAAGAACTAGTGCTTCCTCCCTTTCCATTGTATGTGTCTAATCAAGGGAGAGGACATTGGTTTTCAAAGTTGAGGAGCCCCCTCAGGCAACTGTTTAGTCGCCTAGAAAGTACTGAAGCTCAGGGTCGTAGTTGAGCCCATGTTCTACGCTCTGTAGGCGCATGATCCATGTGGCCTCTCTACGTCTGAGTGTCAGTTCCCTGTTACCCCCTCGGATATTGAGGGGAATTACGTCAATGCCAAAAACACGTACTTTGAAATCTTCCTCTAGGGGTTGGCACTCTGCTACGTGTAGGGCTACTGGGTACCGTGGGTCCCCTCTCTGTATTGCTCTCATGTGTTCAGCAACTCTATCTTTAAATGCCCTGATGGTGCTGCCAACATATATTTTGCCACATTTACACTCAATCAAGTATACCACAAATTTTGTCAAGCAGGTAATGTTGTGTTTGATTTTGTACACGGATCCATCAGGACCCTTGAAAGTAGTGGTTCCATGTTTTCCCCAACGGCACATGGAACATGAACCACATTTGTAGAAGCCCAGACCCTTTGTAGAAAGCCAATCTCGCACCCCAGTGCTAGAAGGCACAGTGGGGCTCAGTTTATTTTTCAGGGTGAAGCCCTTCTTGTAAGTGATGGCCGGTCTGTCAGGGAGAAACGTCTTAAGCACTGGATCCTCTTTTAATAGTTTCCAGTGTTTGTTAAAACTCTTTTTGGTGGTGTGGTTCAGAGCATTGTACTCAGTTATTAGTCTAATTTGTTGTCCAGAGGAATTTGTCTCCGTACGTGTTTTTAGACAGTCTGGTCTAGGGATGATTCTGGTCTTTTGTTCTGCAATTTTGAGGGATGCCTTTGGGTACCCCCGTCTCAGAAATCTGTCCTTCATGCTTGAGATACATTGTTCAAACTCGTTAGTCTCACTGCAGTTGCGTCTAGCTCTCAGAAATTCTCCATAAGGGATGGAGCGTAACTGGTGCTCAGGGTGAAAACTGGACGCATGGAGTACAGCGTTGCAAGAAGTTGGTTTACGGTATAGTTTGGAGTGTATCTTGTTATCCTTAATGTAGAAGTCCAAATCTAAGAACTCCATACTAGTAAGACTGTGTTTCATGGTGAAGCTCATCTCCCATGTGTTATTGTTTAGGTGTTCAAAAAAGGAGTGGAGAAGTTCCTCGGAACCTGACCATAGCAAGAAACAGTCGTCGATATACCGACCCCAGAAGACTATGGAGTCGATATATCGTGTACCCTTGGTTCCCCAAATTAAGTCGGTCTCCAACGCCCCCATGAAGAGATTGGCGAAGGAGGGTGAAAATTTGGAGCCCATGGCTACTCCCTTCTTCTGTCGGTACCATTTACGGTCGAAAATGAAAAAGTTGTTCTCCAGAATAATCTTTGTCATATGTAGTAGCATATTAGTATGTGCCCAAAGGGAAGCCGGTCGGTTAGACAAGAGTTTGCTGATAGCTTCCAAACCCAGTGTAGGATTGATGCTAGTATAAAGAGACACCACGTCTAGTGTTACTAGCATGGTGCCTTGTTGCCACTCCATGTCTGCCATGATGCTCAGGATGTGTTTTGAGTCCTGTATATACGATGGGAGATTTCTTACCAGTGGCCCCAGAAAGAGATCCACATACTCTGCGAGTCTCTCAGTGGGGCCTCCGATCCCTGAGACAATAGATCTTCCTGGAGGGAAAGGTAGTTTCTTGTGGATCTTGTGTAGCGTATAGAACCATGGATACGTAGGTCTGAAGACTTTGAGATACAAGTATTCATTGTCCTCCAGAAGACCAGACCGTTTCCAAGTAAGTAAAAGTCCGTTAATTAGGAGTGTCAGTGGACCAATGGGGTTATGGTTCAACAACTCATAGCAGGAGTTGTCATTCAGTTGGCCCTGGATCTCATTGTTGTAGTCAATCAGATTCATGACCACCACATTCCCCCCCTTGTCCGCCTCCCTGATGATGATATCTCTGTTCTCACTTAACGTAGAGAGTGCCAACCGTTCCCCTCTAGTCAAGTTGTCTTTAAATTTAAACTTAGTGTTAAGGTTCCTAGTGTTGACTCTGTTTAAATCATCAAGAACAAGTCTATGGAAGTTGTCAATCACATTACCGCCTGGTAATGTGGGTTCCATTTAGATTTACTTTTTAAGCCACTAGCCATGCTATAGTCAGTTTCAATATCAAGATCTGTTAGTAGTTGTTCCATTTCAAGAGGACTATCTTCCCTGTCCGTTAAAGAAAGAAGCAGGTGCGTAGCTTGTACATCTTTAATAGTGAGTGAAACATCATCAAAAACATTTGGAATATGTCTAAGTTGACCCTGTGTGTCCTGTGAACCAGCAAAATGTTTTTTTATTTTCAGATTGCGAATGAATTTAAAGACATCTATCTTAGTCTGGCACATGTCACCGGTGGCATAGGGATTAAAATTGAGCCCCCTACTTAAAAGGGAGACCATGTCAGGTGTCAAGGTGAAAGAGGACAGGTTTATGACTTGTACTTTGTCACAGGGTGTATCTAGTTTTTCTGTGTCCCTGACCTCAATTTCCTGCGGTAGTCCTCGCTTGTTCCCTCGTTTGCCCCTATGGGGTTTGGTTCTGTGACGGTTCTTACTGGTTGTGTTCTGCTGCCTTTCCTCACCCGTTCCATTTCTAAAAAAAATGTAGAGCTGTGGGGTTCTGAATTAGCTATGATTTCATTCTCAATGTCACTGAGCCCAGTAGAGCTCAGGGACGTGGTGCTGGAATGGGCAGAACCGGTATTAGTTGTCTTACCAGACTGTGGGCCTGTCTTCGGTTTAGGGATCAGGGAATCATATTTACGGTCAAAGGTATAGATTCTACCGTTCTTGTAGTCCGCCTCGTCCCTTTTAATCTGACGAGCTTTTCTATTTTTAATGTCTGTCTGGTGTTTGAGAAGAATCTCATCTAATAAGGTGTAATGTTTGACCGTGGCTTCTGGTTTGTTTAGATCTTTTATTTCCTGTTCAACAATAGAGATTTCTGCCTGTACTTTTGCGGTTTTGCGGTCGGCACTTTCTATGAGAATATCCATGAGTGTGATGGAATTCTGATTTAGTGAGTCTTCCCATTTGATCATTAGATCTCTATCTAGGTCATCATAAGTTGGAAAGATTTGGGATCTCAGTCCTCTGGGGACTAGTTTAAGCTTTAGATAATGTTTAAGTGTAGCCCCGTCCCACCAGCGGGAATTCTCCTGTTTTTTGAGTTTCTCTAATTTGAAGAACTTGTCCCTCAAACCCTCTATACGTGCAGGGCCTGCCGTGGCCGATGCCTGGTGTGTAGGCATGCCTTTGGCCAGGTTTTCAAAGAGATCTGCTGCTGCTTTGTCCCTGTCCATAGTGTGACGGACAGGTAGATACTGGAAGTAATAGAGAGTGGTTAGTTATTGAACGTGGAGGCACCCTATCTGAGGAGATAATAGTAAACTACTAGAGGGAATTTTAGGGTTCAGATATTCTGGGCGCACTGCCTCAAGTTTAACGTTCACGTATGAAACAACACCATTGGTAACTGAGTGGTGCGTAAAGAGCAGACGGAAAATTGCCCCTAACCGCCTAAAAAGTCAAAGACCAAGTACAATTGGACAGCTAAGCTCTCGCAACCACAGTAACAAAGTTCCACAATTCAGTATATTGGTGAGTAACAAGACACAAAATAACATAGAAGCAGATCCTTTGGTGTGATTCTTGTCCCAGCAGGGTGGAGTTTTATTGGGTCCAGACTCGAGGAATAACAGTAAGCCGACACGTGTTTCGTCGTGTGCCGTAGAGTCAACACGACTCTTCAGGGCTGATGGTATAAAGCACAAAGTGTGTACATTTACTTGTACGTCAACTCACAGGATTATACTGCATATGGTGACATGAAGTGCATCATACATGCAGTAGTGACATGTGTATCCACTCATACAAAGAGTGGATGTGATTAGTGATGACGTTCAGAACACTGCGAGTGTCACACTCTAAGGAAGTGAGTGGGTTTCCAAGAGTGATAGTGCCTACGGTGTGAAGTAGATGGTATCTCAGTAGACAATTGTGACAAGCGTTCTCGTGCACACGGTGGTCCTGCCTGTCTAGGGTTATAGTGTAGTGAGAATAGGTTCGTGAAGGCAAGCCAAAGTGAAGTGAACGTTCAGTCTGTGACAAGTTCTCGCTGCTAAGTGGGAAATTATGTGTGAGTCCACGCTGTGTGGTGTTCAAACCAATACTTGGAGTGATAAGTGAGAAGCGTGCTCTCCCTATTGCGTTTAATATATTACCTTAAAATCAACCCCTGAAAATGGGTTGAGTGAGGTCTGGAGCTAATAGCGGTCTTCCACGTAGGTGGACTAGAGAGAGGCTATATCACTGGAAGGAAAGGATAAAAAAAAGGATAAAAAAGGGGGGGGAGAAAAAGAGAGACAAAATCAGGAAGGCATAAAAGAGAGGAGTGTGGTACAGACTGTCACTAGAAGGTTAGATTGGAAAAAAAAAAAAAAATAATAACCTGGACACTAAAGGGGAAATATCCTTACCACTGGGAGTACTGGAAATCTAATATCTTTGGTTGCAAAGAGATGGAATATCCTGTGGACCTGAACATAAAGTCACGTTCTGTAAGACTAGTAGCGTCTATGTTTTTTAGACGTGTCAGAGACTTCCTGGTAAAGAGCCTCTAGCAGAAAAAAATAAAAATATATAAACAACCAGGTTGGTAGACCTGAGGTAAAGAATTGTATAAGTCTCATCACGTATCACAGAGGCACAGTGTGTGAAAATTTAAAATGATATGTATACCTGATTCAAGCTGTGTAAAATACGTAGACCGAGAGGGGATCCATAGAGTCGAAAACCACGGAAAACGGGTGTGTTTCCTGGTTGGCAGTAAGCTGAAACAAGGTAGGGTTGCACTGATTATGAAATGTTCAGCGCCGCCGTGGCGTGTTTATCCTACAAAAAGGGGAGTTTAAGGGGTCTAATTGGTTGCAGTAACGCGGGCGGCGACTTACCTCTTGCTCGGTATCCCTCCTCCGTGATTTCCCGGTGGCCGTCTGTCATGAGCGGACCCTGGGCCGGAGGAGGAAGTGACGTTTATGAGCAAAAGCTAGAAATCGACGATGCAGGTGAATTTAGGATAGAGAGGTTCTGAGAGCGGCCGCCATCTTGGAATGGGGAAGTAATTAGCGCCGATAGATGTCTTTAAATTCATTCGCAATCTGAAAATAAAAAAACATTTTGCTGGTTCACAGGACACACAGGGTCAACTTAGACATATTCCAAATGTTTTTGATGATGTTTCACTCACTATTAAAGATGTACAAGCTACGCACCTGCTTCTTTCTTTAACGGACAGGGAAGATAGTCCTCTTGAAATGGAACAACTACTAACAGATCTTGATATTGAAACTGACTATAGCATGGCTAGTGGCTTAAAAAGTAAATCTAAATGGACACCCACATTACCAGGCGGTAATGTGATTGACAACTTCCATAGACTTGTTCTTGATGATTTAAACAGAGTCAACACTAGGAACCTTAACACTAAGTTTAAATTTAAAGACAACTTGACTAGAGGGGAACGGTTGGCACTCTCTACGTTAAGTGAGAACAGAGATATCATCATCAGGGAGGCGGACAAGGGGGGGAATGTGGTGGTCATGAATCTGATTGACTACAACAATGAGATCCAGGGCCAACTGAATGACAACTCCTGCTATGAGTTGTTGAACCATAACCCCATTGGTCCACTGACACTCCTAATTAACGGACTTTTACTTACTTGGAAACGGTCTGGTCTTCTGGAGGACAATGAATACTTGTATCTCAAAGTCTTCAGACCTACGTATCCATGGTTCTATACGCTACCCAAGATCCACAAGAAACTACCTTTCCCTCCAGGAAGACCTATTGTCTCAGGGATCGGAGGCCCCACTGAGAGACTCGCAGAGTATGTGGATCTCTTTCTGGGGCCACTGGTAAGAAATCTCCCATCGTATATACAGGACTCAAAACACATCCTGAGCATCATGGCAGACATGGAGTGGCAACAAGGCACCATGCTAGTAACACTAGACGTGGTGTCTCTTTATACTAGCATCAATCCTACACTGGGTTTGGAAGCTATCAGCAAACTCTTGTCTAACCGACCGGCTTCCCTTTGGGCACATACTAATATGCTACTACATATGACAAAGATTATTCTGGAGAACAACTTTTTCATTTTCGACCGTAAATGGTACCGACAGAAGAAGGGAGTAGCCATGGGCTCCAAATTTTCACCCTCCTTCGCCAATCTCTTCATGGGGGCGTTGGAGACCGACTTAATTTGGGGAACCAAGGGTACACGATATATCGACTCCATAGTCTTCTGGGGTCGGTATATCGACGACTGTTTCTTGCTATGGTCAGGTTCCGAGGAACTTCTCCACTCCTTTTTTGAACACCTAAACAATAACACATGGGAGATGAGCTTCACCATGAAACACAGTCTTACTAGTATGGAGTTCTTAGATTTGGACTTCTACATTAAGGATAACAAGATACACTCCAAACTATACCGTAAACCAACTTCTTGCAACGCTGTACTCCATGCGTCCAGTTTTCACCCTGAGCACCAGTTACGCTCCATCCCTTATGGAGAATTTCTGAGAGCTAGACGCAACTGCAGTGAGACTAACGAGTTTGAACAATGTATCTCAAGCATGAAGGACAGATTTCTGAGACGGGGGTACCCAAAGGCATCCCTCAAAATTGCAGAACAAAAGACCAGAACCATCCCTAGACCAGACTGTCTAAAAACACGTACGGAGACAAACTCCTCTGGACAACAAATTAGACTAATAACTGAGTACAATGCTCTGAACCACACCACCAAAAAGAGTTTTAACAAACACTGGAAACTATTAAAAGAGGATCCAGTGCTTAAGACGTTTCTCCCTGACAGACCGGCAATCACTTACAAGAAGGGCTTCACCCTGAAAAATAAACTGAGCCCCACTGTGCCTTCTAACACTGGGGTGCGAGATTGGCTTTCTACAAAGGGTCTGGGCTTCTACAAATGTGGTTCATGTTCCATGTGCCGTTGGGGAAAACATGGAACCACTACTTTCAAGGGTCCTGATGGATCCGTGTACAAAATCAAACACAACATTACCTGCTTGACAAAATTTGTGGTATACTTGATTGAGTGTAAATGTGG
The DNA here is from genome assembly GCF_964263255.1 of Lissotriton vulgaris. Classification (NCBI taxonomy): domain Eukaryota; kingdom Metazoa; phylum Chordata; class Amphibia; order Caudata; family Salamandridae; genus Lissotriton; species Lissotriton vulgaris. The sequence continues at coordinate 1,481,099,939 of NC_141685.1, forward strand.
CAAAATATATGTTGGCAGCACCATCAGGGCATTTAAAGATAGAGTTGCTGAACACATGAGAGCAATACAGAGAGGGGACCCACGGTACCCAGTAGCCCTACACGTAGCAGAGTGCCAACCCCTAGAGGAAGATTTCAAAGTACGTGTTTTTGGCATTGACGTAATTCCCCTCAATATCCGAGGGGGTAACAGGGAACTGACACTCAGACGTAGAGAGGCCACATGGATCATGCGCCTACAGAGCGTAGAACATGGGCTCAACTACGACCCTGAGCTTCAGTACTTTCTATGCGACTAAACAGTTGCCTGAGGGGGCTCCTCAACTTTGAAAACCAATGTCTTCTCCCTTGATTAGACACATACAATGGAAAGGGAGGAAGCACTAGTTCTTTACTGTACATAAGTCCCCGTCACCTGGGACTTAATTAGAACAGAATTTTGTGGCAAACATCGAGTGGAACACATGTTCTCTGACTTTTGATCTGTAACCTAATTTGCCAGCTTGCAAATAGCCCATATCTGATCACAGGTGTGAGAGAAGGCCACCATTGTAGGACTTACCAGCAACACTTTTAGTGAGAGATATGAATGTATAATTTGTGTTTTCTAATGTAATCCACATCAATGTATTCTGTGTTGTTACCCTTTCTTGACAATTTCAATACATTTATATTTGTCCGGTTGTTTCACCCTGCAAGGTGAGCTATATGTTATACCTTACATGAAGTATCAAGGATTATTAACTTATAACAACTTTACTGTTTGCTCCTAAAAGTAATTGGTGGGTGAGATTGAGGTAGTCACTTCGTCACAATGGCATGCTTGCACCCTCACTGTGGGACGTGACTCTTTTTCAAATTACTTTTTTAAATATAGAGCGAGAACTCTAGCGACTACCTAAGAACAGGAGAATACCTACTCTCCCCTATGTGAGCACATTCTTTAAGAATTTTACGTTTCTACGCATACACTCTTTATGCTAACAACGGAATACTAGGTTCCCGACTACACCTAGCGCATTGTAATTCCCGAGTAGAAGACACTCGGCGCTAATTACTTCCCCATTCCAAGATGGCGGCCGCTCTCAGAACCTCTCTATCCTAAATTCACCGGCATCGTCGATTTCTAGCTTTTGCTCATAAACGTCACTTCCTCCTCCGGCCCAGGGTCCGCTCATGACAGACGGCCACCGGGAAATCACGGAGGAGGGATACCGAGCAAGAGGTAAGTCGCCGCCCGCATTACTGCAACCAATTAGACCCCTTAAACTCCCCTTTTTGTAGGATAAACACGCCACGGCGGCGCTGAACATTTCATAATCAGTGCAACCCTACCTTGTTTCAGCTTACTGCCAACCAGGAAACACACCCGTTTTCCGTGGTTTTCGACTCTATGGATCCCCTCCCGGTCTACGTATTTTACACAGCTTGAATCAGGTATACATATCATTTTAAATTTTCACACACTGTGCCTCTGTGATACGTGATGAGACTTATACAATTCTTTACCTCAGGTCTACCAACCTGGTTGTTTATATATTTTTATTTTTTTCTGCTAGAGGCTCTTTACCAGGAAGTCTCTGACACGTCTAAAAAACATAGACGCTACTAGTCTTACAGAACGTGACTTTATGTTCAGGTCCACAGGATATTCCATCTCTTTGCAACCAAAGATATTAGATTTCCAGTACTCCCAGTGGTAAGGATATTTCCCCTTTAGTGTCCAGGTTATTTTTTTTTTTTTTTTTCCAATCTAACCTTCTAGTGACAGTCTGTACCACACTCCTCTCTTTTATGCCTTCCTGATTTTGTCTCTCTTTTTCTCCCCCCCCCTTTTTTATTCTTTTTTTATCCTTTCCTTCCAGTGATATAGCCTCTCTCTAGTCCACCTACGTGGAAGACCGCTATTAGCTCCAGACCTCACTCAACCCATTTTCAGGGGTTGATTTTAAGGTAATATATTAAACGCAATAGGGAGAGCACGCTTCTCACTTATCACTCCAAGCATTGGTTTGAACACCACACAGCGTGGACTCACACATAATTTCCCACTTAGCAGCGAGAACTTGTCACAGACTGAACGTTCACTTCACTTTGGCTTGCCTTCACGAACCTATTCTCACTACACTATAACCCTAGACAGGCAGGACCACCGTGTGCGCGAGAACGCTTGTCACAATTGTCTACTGAGATACCATCTACTTCACACCGTAGGCACTATCACTCTTGGAAACCCACTCACTTCCTTAGAGTGTGACACTCGCAGTGTTCTGAACGTCATCACTAATCACATCCACTCTTTGTATGAGTGGATACACATGTCACTACTGCATGTATGATGCACTTCATGTCACCATATGCAGTATAATCCTGTGAGTTGACGTACCAGTAAATGTACACACTTTGTGCTTTATACCATCAGCCCTGAAGAGTCGTGTTGACTCTACGGCACACGACGAAACACGTGTTGGCTTACTGTTATTCCTCGAGTCTGGACCCAATAAAACTCCACCCTGCTGGGACAAGAATCACACCAAAGGATCTGCTTCTATGTTATTTTGTGTCTTGTTACTCACCAATATACTGAATTGTGGAACTTTGTTACTGTGGTTGCGAGAGCTTAGCTGTCCAATTGCCCACAGTCCTTGCTCCCAACGGGAGTGTAAATTAAAACAGCGCCCGATCGGGCGATTAATCAGGTGAGCGCGGAAGCACAGCAATTACCAAGCATAAGTAAGCTCAATTAAGCATAAGTAAAACACATTTGTTTAGTTTAAATAAAACACACATTTGCCCAATAAAATGGAAAGTGACTTAACTCTGTGTGAGCAGCAAAGAAAGAGGAGTAGAAACAATATACCGTGGCTCTTATAGGGTCATTCAGGATGTGATGTATTGACGAGCATCATGGGAAATGTAGATTATATTTGCATACAAAACGTTTTCATTGGCTGCTGTGAGTAGCAACTAAAAGAAAGAGAAGCATAATCAGAAGCCTCTGGTCCTGTAATAGAATGTCATTTGCAAAACTGTTAGAGCCATCAGATAAAAAAAGAAAATCCCATTCTTGGTTAATGTAATCTGGTGCTCAAGTATAGCTCTTACATGCACTTGGGCCGAGATGGCGCTGTTAAAAACTGCAAAAAAAGAAAAACATCGAGAAAGAGAGAGGCTTATAAAAGGCACAAGTGCTAAGAATAAGTTGAGGAAATACCGATTCTGATCAAATAAATTCGCTAGGAAAGCCCAAACAACTAATTTCTAAATGAGCCTATTTTGGGTAAACTTACTAAAAATACAAAAATAACGCCGTTTGGAAACGTCTGTTAGTGCTGCCTCCCCAAGTTACTCCCGCGGTTCATCGAGAGTGCTGACAGTGTTGATCAAATATCACCCTCATTTTAGTGTTGAAAAGTTACCAGGTATGTGGGTCTCAGCCACCCCTTGTCTTTGCTCATGGGGGTGGATGCTGTAGTGCTTGCTAACACCGTCGCTGTGTGTTATTCTGTACTCCAGCGCAGCCTCTCAATCAAGCCAAAGGTCTGCAGCCCAGTCACCCAAGTTCAATCCTGGATCAGCATCAGAGTTGAACCCCCATGAGTACAGTTTGCTACCCACTACTCACACCAAGATTTGCCCAGTGGTTGCATTTGCATCGTTTGCTTTGGCCATTTGGTGACCTTTGGTTAACAAAAAAAACAAGTGAGCAGTGTCGTTTATACAAGTATTTCTAGCACTTTTACATCCAGACTACAAAATCCTGCTGAAAGTCTAATATAGTTTCACATACACCCGTCACTGCTAAGGCTAAGCTAAGGCTGCTGAGAAGGTAGGGCAGAATGCTGACCTTTAATAGCACATTAAATGTATTTGCAGCACTTCAGTAACTCTCGCCACTGAGAAATGTGGTCCAAAGTAAAAGACTGAAGCCTACTACAGATTGGTGATTAGTAGCAACCCACACCCAGCTCGCAGTCTTACAATGTCCACTGCCCCCCATGTTATTTGTGTTGTGCGTCTTATTGCGTAAGCGCTATAACAATTCTCATTGTCGCATCTCTGACTCTGAAGGCACAAGAACCTACTGTTCTTGTGCCTGTCTTTATTTCTTTTGCTCTGTAGTTTGCTAATGTAAACAAAGACCCATAATCTTAAATAGTGTAGAATTCATGAGGCGAACAACCATATAATATCATGTAGGCATAAATGAACAGTAGAGGGTCTGCAACGACAGTTTCTCAACCTGACCAAAAAGTAAAATCGGAAATGTTGTCAAGTATTGTACATTCCTCCCGATCTATTTACATATGCCCCAGCACACGTTCTTCCACCTCTATCCTGCAACAACAAAAACATCTACTACATGTAGTGCTCCATGTATTTAAAATATTCTCCCCACTGATAGGCTACAACCCCATTTATGTTTTACACACCATCCTCATTTATCCCATGTGTACACACACCTATCCCACAAGCCATTCTTCTGTTTCACATGTGTTCTCGCACATCTGTTCCACAAGCCCGTTTATCCTATAACGCAAATCACTTCCTCTTCTTCCACATCTATCCACACATCTAGTTTACAGATCATGACACTTTCATCAGATGTACCACCACACTTATTTCACGCGCCCTCCGAACAACTATTATACATAGGCGGACAGTAACACTTTTGTTCCATTCATCCACCACACCCACTTCACATGTGTCCATATCTATACCAGCAGCTGAACTCTCCTTTTCCACACATTCCATCATATCTTCTTCCACATGGCAACACATCTATCCCACAATTCCACTTCTCCAATTCCATATACTTCCCACAGCGTACGTCCTTGTCACCGAGACGCTTTAGCAGAGCTGTTCACGTTTTCATTAAGATACATGCGGTGCAGCTCTGAATGGGCTCTTGTACCTCTGTACTGAGAAGTGTCATTTGCCGACATGTTTTATCTTGTGAAAGGCCTATTAAAGTGACTCTGCCTCTGCTTAGCAATCCTTTCCGAGCCTCTGGCATTTTGTGTCATCATCAGCGTTTACAGGCAAATCAATTTCAGGGAGACAGTGTTAACAAATGGTTGCACTTCTCAATCATAACTTTAAAAAATGTTTTAAACAATATTTAAAAAAAATTAGGTTGATCACAATAAAAAACCTTCACTCCTATTTCTGTACATTTTAATGAATGGATTGATTTCATTGGCTGCTTTTGCTCACATCGCTTTATGCGGCAGGGTTGATTAAATTATGTGGCAAAAAAGGAAAATTTGCAAAATTCAAAGTACAATCATTGTGGTCAGCTCAGGTGATTTGTTACAAATTTTGCTACCACTTTTATTGCACACACATATGACCATAATTGTTTCAAGGCAAGTACTTCTCAATGCAGTGCTATAATGTGCCTATTAGTGTCAAAGCCTCAGTATTAATGAACCATAAATAGGCACCCAGAAAAATATGCTGCATTGCTAAATACTTATAAAGTCCCAAAGGTGGGACTAATTGCATTACAAATGCTTATTTATGTTAGTCTCCTTGCAAAGATCAATTTCAATGTTATTAGATGTTGCCGTTTTCCGTTATATGATGGCTTCCAAAAATAGTAGGCACGACTTATAATGAAAAGTCTTAGATTTACACCTGTACACGTTTGCCTACAAACAGATGTAGGGTTGCAACTTTTGGTTAGTCTCAAAGCATTCCAGTAGTGGATCAGGAAAGCTGCACCAGCTGCACATATTCCATGCATAGGCCTGGGACAGTTATAATACTTTTATTACCAGACAATTCCCCTAGAATGGTAGCATAGTTTTGAAATTTTCAAGGCCAATCAAGCCTTATTTTGTCACTTGCCAATCTTGCGTGACATTTACTCCCACCTGTTACATGACCCTGGGATAATATTACACAGGTGTAAATGTATCTCTGCCTCCTAGGTTACCTTTTGTGAGTGTCTTGCAGGCATGGATGCAGCCATTGTCAATCATTAAAATAGTTTTGCAATTGAATGTGGCTTTGTGAAAGAGGCATAAATCTTCCTTAGAAATAATTACTGTTATGTTTATTAGGCCTAGTGGTATGAAAAAGGGAAATTGCTCAATTGCAGGGGTCACTAGTATTGTCTACAAAGAAAACATTTCTAATGGGGGTGGATGTACGTATGGGAGCGGAGAAAATGGTGTATACAAGCAGAGGCTGCCCTAATAAATTTAAGGAAGTATGGGGATTGATGGACAGAATTCTACGCACTTGACCCTGTCTCAATGTCTGTCTCCTGATTTGACAAATATACGAACGCCAAGCAGGGTACGCTCTATGTGGCTTTCATTGATCTTAGTTTAGCTTTTGACCATGAAGCGGTCAAAACTATGGATCTGAATACATTGGAGGTAGACAAGCAAATTGTTTGCATTCTTGGACAGCCGCAAAGCGATGTCACTGCCAGAGAGAGATATGGCCCCAATGGAGAGATGAAAGCCTCGTTCAAGGTTGATAAGGCCATGCGGCATGAAAGTGTGCTCGCTCTCTTTCTCGTCATGCTCCACATTAATGGTCTAGAGAAGTACCTGGTAGACTCAGGTCATGATATGCCACAGTTAGGCATTCACCCAATCCCTACATTTCTTTATTCTGACGATACAGTGTTCATGGCAAGGACCCCTTGCTGGACCTGTTTGCCAGATTGATGGCTCAGCTAGACTCCACTGCGCTCTACAAATGTTATTAACATTAACATTAACAATGATCAATCTAAAACCCATGTATTCGTTGATGACCCTAAGCTAGCGAAATCTAGCGCTTATATTATTAACAATATCAAAATAAGGTATCTGTCCATGTTCCCTTATTTAGGGGTTCTGTTAGACGATCTGGTCAGTTGGAACCCCTAGGTACCATTAGGTTGGCTGAGTTCACTAGGAGTGTAGAAGAGTTGTTTAGCTTTTCATCTAAGCCAAGAACAATCGAGCATCTCAGAGAAATGGCTTTGTTTACATGAGTAAATGTGCCTCGATCGCCACTTACGGCTCGGCTTTTGGAGATACAGGGACAGGGGCGACTCCTCCATGTGGGCGGAGGAGCAGCGCCCCACTGCTTTCTCGCAGTGTGAGAAGCAGAAACATAAAATGGTATAAATACCATTTTATGTTTCTGATTTCTCGCACTGCGAGAAGGCAGAAGCAGGTTTTGGTTGGGGTCGGGCGGGTGGGCGGGTTGGGGAGGAGTGGCTAAACCAATGTTGCGGGCGCTGACTGTTTGGTCGGCCCCAAGGCCAACTAAATCAGTCATGCACAATCTCCGGTTTTTTCCATGTAGGCTGCATGCAGCCTGCATGGAGAAAACAGTCTCCCCATGGGGGGCTTGGGGGAGGGAGCCGACCGACGGGAGGTCTCCTCCCCCGGGCGGTTTGGGAGGGCTGCGAGGGGTTCTTTCCAGAAGTTGCCAGAATGTTCTAGTTTTGGGCTGGTCTAGTAGGACCAGCCAGCCCAAGTATAAATTCCACCTTTCCCGCCTACCCGCCACCATTTTAGGTTTGGTGACCTGGTGGCTAGGAGGGCTTTTAGCTTTTTTGTGAGAGAGTGTCTTGTGTGTCTGTGAGACTTTTTTCAATCTTTGGTGCTTGTGATTATTACTTGGTGCTTACATAATGGAAGATGCACGTGTCATTGAGGCGATGCGCCTGTTGGCAGATGCCGGCCGTTTGGATTTGCTCGCAGGAGGTGGGCAGGCTAGGCCCCAACGCCAGGCTTCGGCTGGTGTGGTGGCCGCGGTGATGGCATGTTCGTCGCCAAAGAAGAGACGCCCGAGTCAGGTAAGCGAGAGGGGCCGTTCCCGGTCTAGGAAGCCGGCCACCCAAAGGATGGTTCGGGGGGAGCCCGGTACTTCGGAGGCTCCGGAAACTCAAGGGGCTTTGAGTTCGGGGGGTGGGTGAGTCTTCCCTGTCTCTGGCTCCTCAGTTGGGAGTTGTTTCTGGGGCGGGGGAATTTCCGGTTATGGTGGGTCGGGGGCAGGTGTCAGGGAAGAGGGGCAGGGGTGGTCGGGGAGGAAGCAAGAAACGCTCTGCTTCGGACCCGCTAGTCGAGCGGCGGGGGCAGCCTGCGGACGGGGCCCCTGTGCGTGGTGGGCGGAGGGGATCAGTTCAATTTGTATTGCAAGATACGGAGCGGGAACAGGTTGATCATGGTGCCCAGGACGCCATGTTGGTCGTTGACGAATCTCAGTTTGTACCTGAGGCTGCTCAACGGATGTTGTTAACCCCTTCAAGACAACTTTCTTACGATGTTCTATCAGGGGAGGGCCATGATGTTAATGTGGGCAGGCCTCGGGCTGGTTTGTCTTCTGGTTTCCTTCCGATGGGTGGTCAGGAGGCTGTTGGGCGGGAGGCTGAGGCGGGTGTGGGTGATGTTGGGGGTAATGTAGGGAGCCCGTTACTGTTTTCGACGCCGGGCTCGTCGGCGGGTGAAGTTGTATCTGTGGGAGGTGGCTCTAGAGGCGAGGGCGAATGGGCCCAGATGGGCGAAGGAGGTTCTTTTTGTGGCGCGAATACGGCTTTTGTAGATCCGCGCTCGGGGAGTTTTGGTGGTGGTGTTTCACTGGGCCATGATGATGGTGGATCTTTTCACACTGGTTTGCAGGTTCGTCAGCCAGCTTTTGGTTTTGGTTCTGCGGCATTTGGCGCTTCAGTTATGGGTTCGGGAAGGTTCCATGCTCCCGGGGCATTGAGTGCAGGGGGTGTAGGCTTCCAGGGCACGCTGTTGGGTCCGGATAAGGGCTTCGGCCAGGTGAGCGGCGGGCCAGCCCATGGGCCCAGGAGTATAGCTCCTCGCTTATCTGGGACTTCAGGGGGTCCTTATTTTATGTGTGGTTCCCCTGGGTGGGAACATTTTGGACAGCGGGGCTTGCGCAGCGTAGTTTCCAGAAGGAGGTTTCAGGCCAGGAGTCATTCTCGAGGGCCTTTAGGCAAGCTTCTTCTATGGCATTAGCTCCTGATAATTTGGATCACAGGGGAGACGAGGAAGTTGTAGGTTGATCTCCGGTGCGGGAGGTACCTTTACGGTCGGGTGTACGTGGTCGTTCTTTGGAGCGGGGTCGGAGAATGGATGTTGGTTCTCAGTGGAGGGGGAATGTGTCTGGTTGGATTGTGGATGGTAGGAATCCTAGCACACCAGTCCAAACTTTTTCTTTGCAGGAAGAGGTTAGGCGCGGAGTTCCAGACTTGGCAGGGAGTGGTCCAGTCCCATTTCGCCAAGGGGAAGTGAGGAGAGTGCCTAGCGCGGCCCTCTCTGTTCCACCAAGGGATCCCGCCGCGGCCAGCACACGAGGGTCTGGCGTGACCCCGCTGGCCCCAACGAGTAGCAGGTATAGGTGGCAGGCCTTGCCGGCGGCTATGGAGCAACAGAGTCAACGCGCAGGGAGGTACAGGCGCGTACAGTCTGCTCCCCCTCCTGGAGTTTCAAAATCATTTAAATGCACAGTTGTTGATACCGGGTTGGGTAAGACCCGTGGTGATTTGATGCATACCAGTGTCGATTCAGTGGTGTTGGACTACGATGATGAGAGTCCTGAAGAAGATGAATTGCGGGATCCTGAGGGGGGGGGGGTGCCCTCTCATGCTTCTCATAGTGTTTTACAGGCTCCAGTGGTCCAGAGTCAACTGCAAGGGAGAAGAGAGCACGGCCCATCGGGTAGGGCGCCTCGCCGACCGGATGCATTGACCTCGGCGCCACGGGCGGAGCCATCGAGAGTGGTCTCTCTGTTGCCAGGTGAGCAACAGCCACACAGGCCAAACCTATTATGGTGTCTGTGGGTACAGGTGGTGAAACCGATGTGGTCATTGGTGATGGCCGTCTGGTCAAAGGTCATTACGTAAAAGACACTGCAGTTGGTACCGATGATGTGATGGATACCACGGATAAAGTTGAAAGTGGTGTTATGGCTGGTGCTTCCAGCAAAGTTACGGATAAAGTGGAAAGTGGTGTTATGGCTGGTGCTTCCAGCAATGTTAAAGAGCCAGTGGCCAGTAAGGAGTTAAAAATCAAAAAATTGCCATACATGGGGCTTACGAAGCCTTTAGGTGCTCATCTGATGCTAAGTACCAAAGAACGTATTTGGAATGGTGAGTATGTGGAACTCCTTAAGCTATTGCACCGGGAAGTCCGGTCTAAAGAAGGGTCTAAGGAGGAGGAGTTTGAGCTGGCTAAACGCCCTGAAGTGCCTTTGAATATTGAAAATTGGACAGCTGCGTTTTTGATTTATGCTAGTGTATATTGCGAAAAGTTCCCTGAGCGCAGCGTGTCCCTTTTTAAATACATGGACGTCATTCGTAAGGCACAGATCACCGGGGGTGGTTTTGCCTGGTCTCAATATGATGAGGAATTTAGGGCCAGGATGGCTTGGGACCCCGAGGCAAAATGGGGGGAGCTAGATATGGATTTATGGCAACATACAATGGGATCAGCAGCAGGGGGGAAGACCATTTTTACAGCAAGTGGTTTCCCGTTAGTCTACCGGCCCTTTCAGGGGAAGCCCACCCGGGGAGGGGTGGGGGCCACTACAAACATGCCATCAGGATCTGGTTTCTGTTGGGAATTCAATAGGGGCTCCTGCACCAGAGAGTACTGTAAATTTAAACATGAATGCTCTGGTTGTGGAAGGAAACACCCGTTGTCCAAGTGCTGGGACAACCAGCCATCGGGTAGCCAGCAGGGTAAGCAGTCGAGTTCAGGAAATGCCAGTACGTCCTCATAGTTTTCAGGGGGAAGGGGATCCAGAGGTGCTAAGGGTGCTGGGTCCAAGGGCTCGTACACCAGTTAAATATGAAAGGCTGCGCATTGCTTTACAAAGTTACGATGATGAGTCAGCAAAACTAAAACTGTTGGAGGGTTTTCAGTTTGGTTTCCGGCTAGGCTACCTAGGCTCTCGGGAAAGGAGGTGGTCTGCCAATTTAAAATCGGCTTCTGAACATGCCGCAGTGGTACAAGACAAACTTAATAAAGAGGTACATGAAGGAAGGATGGCTGGCCCGTTCCATGATTGGCCGATCCTTAATTTGATTGTTTCACCGGTTGGGGTGGTCCCGAAGAAAGAGCCGGCACAGTTTAGACTTATTCAGCACTTGTCGTGGCCTGAAGGGTCGTCTGTTAATGACTTCATTGACCCAGAGGCGGTGTCGGTCTCTTACTCTTCGGTTGACGTGGCCATGTCACTTGTTGTGACCGCGGGCGCAGCCGCTGAGATGGCCAAGTGTGATATCAAATCTGCTTTCAGGCTGTTGCCTGTACACCCGGATGATTGGTGCCTTTTGGGTATACAATTCGCAGGTAAATGGTACGTGGACAAGGCTCTGCCGATGGGCTGCTCCATATCATGTGCTCTGTTTGAGTGCTTTAGTACTTTTCTGCAATGGTACTTTTCCCATCAGTCCGGTCATTCATTAGTGACACACTACCTTGATGATTTTTTCTTTGTCGGATCCCCGGGCTCCGCGGAGTGCCAGAAGGCTCTGGACACATTCCATGGGCTCATGGAGGATCTGGGAGTTCCTTTGGCTCCCGAAAAGACAATGGGCCCTGCTACGGTCCTCTCCTTTTTGGGTATTGAAATTGATTCTGTACTTATGTCCGCTCGCCTGCCCGAGGACAAGAGGGTCAACATGGTGGACCTGCTGGAGTTAATGTTGACAAAAAGGAAAGTGCTGGTGAAAGAGATTCAAGTGCTTTTGGGCCATTTGAATTTTGCTTGCAGAGTGGTGAGAGCAGGCAGGACTTTTTGTAGAAGACTGGGCAGGGCCTTGGCAGGTCATCATTTGCCCCACCATCGTGTTCGTCTGTCTGCTGGTGTTAAGGAGGATTTGAGAATGTGGAAGTTTTTCCTGAACTCCTTCAATGGTGTCCCCTTGGTCAGAGATGTTGACTTTCAGTGGGACGTGCAAATGTTTTCGGATGCTGCCGGCAGTGATGGTTTTGGGCTCTTTTGGAATGGCAAATGGTGTGCGGAACGTTGGCCGGATGAATGGTTGAATGGTGGTCGCAGCATCACTTTTTTGGAATTGTTCCCTTTATTGGTCGCTTTGAACCTGTGGGGGGAGCAATTAGCACACAAGAAAGTGCTGTTTCGTGTGGATAACATGGATGTTGTAGAGATAGTGAACCGACAGTCTGCCAGAGACGAACAGGTGTTAAAACTTATGAGAGTTTTCGTTCTGGGTTGTTTGAAACACGACATTCATTTTCGTGCCTTACACATTCCTGGCGTGGACAATGACATTGCGGATGCTCTGTCTCGTTCACAGTGTGGGAGATTCCGTGGACTGGCGAGGGACGCAGACAGATCCCCGACTCCGATGCCGATTCATCTGTGGCACGTCGGCGAGGTCGGGTCGTACAATTGGTGGTAGGTTCTTTGTCTGTGTCTACGCGTTCTGCATATTCCTTAGCCTGGAGGGAATTCCTGGAATCTGGTGCTACCAGAAGGGAGGATCTGTCGCGTCGGTCGGGCGATGTGGTCAATTTTATACTGGACCTCATGGATAAGGGCCTAACCAAAGTAACCATTGCTGGGAAACTAGCGGGGATTGCTTTCATGGGGAAGTTGTTGTGGGGTTATCCCCCGTCAGCGGGGGAAATCGGCAGGAGGATGCTTGAGGGCTGGGCCAGGGAGCAAGGGCATGTTGGTAGATCCAGGGCTCCCCTATCTTGGCAAGTGCTTGCCAGACTAATCACAGTCCTGCCTTTGGTATGTTCGGACGATTTTGAGGCATGTGTGTTTTCAATGCTCATGGCGTTCATGTTTTTCGGAGCTTTCAGGGTCTCGGAGTTGTTGGGGTCGAAATATAAGTGTGGATTGTATTGGAAGGACGTTTTTTTGTTATGATGAGGGTGTGCATGTCTGGTTGGCCAGCTCTAAAACTGATCAGTCGGGTAAGGGAAAAGGTGTGTGGTTACAGGCGCGCGCTCCAAAGCTCACTTGCCCTTTACTGCTGGCGCGGCGCTGGCGTTCATTATGTGGGGGTGGTGATGAGGTTCTTGTTTTCCAACATATTAATGGCACCCCTGTCACAACGTATCAGTTACGGATGATTCTACGCAAAGCTCTGCAGCACATTGGTCTAGATAGCACTCTATATGGGACTCACTCTTTCCGAATAGGTGCAGCCACTGAGGCCTTTAACAGAGGTTGGACTGAGAGGGATATTATGCGATTGGGGCGTTGGTCTTCCAATTGTTTCCAGCGTTATGTGAGGAGCTCGGCAGAGGAGGCGCATGCGTCGTCCTCCTAGACATGATCTCTAATTGTCTTTTCTTTTTCAGGATCCGTTGCTGGACCTCGCTCCTCAGTGGTAACGGTCTGGATAGTGGGGCATTCCTTCGTGAAGTGGGCCAGAGTCCAGGCAGCACGAAGTTACTTTGGAGAACTACTTGGTTTTAATGATCGAATGTTTAAAGTTATTTGGAAGGGTAAAGGTGGGATGCTCTGGAGAGAGTTAATCCCTTGTTTGAACAACAACATGGTGGGCGGTTTATGCCTGGATATTTTAGTTATTCATTTGGGAGAAAATGATCTCTGTGCTACGAAAGGTGTGGTTTTACTGCGAGCTATGAAACGAGATTTAGGCCTCATCAAGGATCTTTGGTCTGGGTGCCATGTTTTTTGGACGGAGTTGATACCGCGCAGGACATGGAGAGGGGCTGTGAACCCTAGGGCTGTTGATCGGGCCAGGAAGAAAGTGAATTCAGAGGTGTCTCGTTGCTGTAGGAGCCTTGGTTTCAGCAGGATCTCACACAGGGACATTAAGTTTGAGTCAGTTGAGTTTTTTAGGGATGATGGGGTTCATTTGTCTCGTGTGGGTATGGATCTTTATCTGTTGGAGCTTCGTGAGGTGTTAGCACGGGCATTGGCTATGCAACGTTGATTTTCCCATTTCCTTTCAGCTTTGTGTGTTGGGGGGCAGAAAGGGAGGCGTGGAGTGTCTCCCCCGCCTACCTTTCTGGGTGGCGGTGTTTTTGTGTATCAGTACGGTTTTAGGCAGATTGTTGGTTGAAGATTCGATAGAGTATTTCTTTGACTGGTGCCGGGGTATGTTGGTCAGGGTTTGACCGTTCAGTTTTGTGAGCGGGGTATCTACAGGAGTGCAGGGTCAGGCAGGGTCTAGGATTACGGAGGGCATGACCGTTGTTATTTCATTTGTGCTTTGACGAATAAAGTTTTAATGATGACGTATGTTTTATCAATGACGAAATGTTTTATTGATGACGTAATGTTTTATTGATGACGTAATGTTATAATGCTGTTATAATGTTTATGATGTATTGTTGGGAGGGCCCAAACATTTTAGGGGTGGGGGTTTGGGGGCCTGAGTTTGTAGTTATTTATTTATTTAGTGAGGTTTAGTTTTGTAAGGCGTTGCCAAGGTTTGTATTTGTAGTGTGCACCTGTTTCCTAATAAAGCGGCCTTTTACACACACAAACAATTTTTGGTCTACTTTTCTCCCACCCCTCGCCCTCCCTCCTAAGGGGGGCTTGGGGGAGGGAGCCGACCGACGGGAGGTCTCCTCCCCCGGGCGGTTTGGGAGGGCTGCGAGGGGTTCTTTCCAGAAGTTGCCAGAATGTTCTAGTTTTGGGCTGGTCTAGTAGGACCAGCCAGCCCAAGTATAAATTCCACCTTTCCCGCCTACCCGCCACCATTTTAGGTTTGGTGACCTGGTGGCTAGGAGGGCTTTAGCTTTTTTGTCCCACCCTCCCTCCCCATTTTTATAGCTTTTCTTCCCCTCGCTCCCTCGTTTTTTGCTCCATTTTGGGGTGTTTTGTCCCATTTTTTCTTTCAAAAGGCTGTTTTATGGGCTACCGGTGTGCAGGGGTTTTTCTTGTAATTGTATTTGTCGCTAGGAACAGGTGCCGTGCGGTGTTTTTGTGTATCAGTACGGTTTTAGGCAGATTGTTGGTTGAAGATTCGATAGAGTATTTCTTTGACTGGTGCCGGGGTATGTTGGTCAGGGTTTGACCGTTCAGTTTTGTGAGGGGGGTATCTGCAGGAGTGCAGGGTCAGGCAGGGTCTATGATTACGGAGGGCATGACCGTTGTTATTTCATTTGTGCTTTGACGAATAAAGTTTTAATGATGACGTATGTTTTATCAATGACGAAATGTTTTATTGATGACGTAATGTTTTATTGATGACGTAATGTTATAATGCTGTTATAATGTTTATGATGTATTGTTGGGAGGGCCCAAACATTTTAGGGGTGGGGGTTTGGGGGCCTGAGTTTGTAGTTATTTATTTATTTAGTGAGGTTTAGTTTTGTAAGGCGTTGCCAAGGTTTGTATTTGTAATGTGCACCTGTTTCCTAATAAAGCGGCCTTTTACACACACAAACAATTTTTGGTCTACTTTTCTCCCACCCCTCGCCCTCCCTCCCAAAGACGCCTGTGCTGTCGATGTCCCAGCCAATCACAAGGTAGCGTTGTGATTGGCTTAGGGGAGGGGAGGGAGGCTGCCTGTGGCAACTTCCTGCCAAGGCAACGCGATGCGACGCAACATGTGACCCGACCATCGAAGGTAATTAATTTTTTTATTAAAAATTAGCCCTCTTCACGCGCCCCACCACTTGCAAATCATTCGAGCTGCAACTGTACAGGGACCAATCAGAAATAAAAAACATTTGGAAATATGTGCTTGAGGAGACTGTTAACGGTTTCACCTAGCACCATTACTGATATATTCCAATTGGAACTTATGATTGATCGCCTTATGGTTGTCATAAAACTGCGTCCCCTTATGCTGTGGCTCTTTATTGGTAAAGCATTTAAACGCCTGGTACTTACTGATTGCTTAAAATTAGGCGAAACTGCTAAGATTCCTCACTACTCTACAGTAAAACACTTTGCCTCACCGTGGGAATTCATGAGCTACACAGCAACCTAGAAGCCATTACTCTCTCGAGTAAAGCGCTAGTCAAGGTTCGTTTTCTGTTTTGTGAGCAATAGCGCTAGGGAACGCACCGAATCCTCCAATCAAACGGTAAGAGCCTTTCTCCTATCGACAACAACCAATCCCCTTGAACCGTATCTTTACATGTCACCAATAACCAACACAGATATATCTATTGACACGTCTCAGGCTCAACACTGACATTCTGCAGGTTGCTCTTCTTGAGCCGCCTGTGTGCCAACCAAACAAGTCACCCTTGTGTCCCTGTGATATCAATTTAACTCAGTCCACCTTGCACTTTATGCAGTGTTGCAAATGATTTTAGCATTTCCAGGAAACATTTTTGTTGCCCATCTGGCATTCTTTTAAGTACCCACAGTGCAGACCTGCCTTGTTTTGCTGCAGCTGCTACCTTCAATAACAAATTGTGTGACGGGAGCTATTAGAACTAGAAGCACGTTATGATGGGAGAGCGGGCAGCCTATGTATTCGTTAGGTCGATGATTTTTTCCAAACATAGGATGCATAAGTAAACTTGGATTTAGATGCCCTCCAAGAAGTAGGAACATTTGCTTTAGCTTGATTTTATCAGCTCAATTTGCTCAGTGGCAATGTTTACCATGGATTTACTTAGCTTTTTGTTATGATCAGTGCTGTGTTTATTAACTATTTGTTTGCATCTTTTATGGTTATTTTCTTTCTTCAAAAACTGAATGAAGAATATTTGATTGACTGATTGACTGAATGATTGACATAAATGTTAATAACCTAATTGAACATTTACCACATGGAGACAGAATAGTTACAGTGCGTGCTGGTATATGAACTCTAAAATATGCATTTAGAAGGGTAATATTTTTAAGATATGAAATATCCAGTGAGGGAGAAGGACTTGCAGCAAGTTTGTTGGAAATATGTGGGGCACGCAAGCCTCTCTGTACCCTTAGGAATCTACAAATGGTATTCTTGAATTTTGGCAGAAGATATTTAACTAAGCAGAAAGTATGAAACGCTTGTATTACTTGATACTCCTACATTTACCAGAAAGAATTGGAAGAATGAACGTATACAGATCTTTAGAGAGACTTGCTCACAATGACATTTGTAAATCTAGGACAGTATATTTTATTAAGTAATCAGTAAGGTACCCAATCAGTCAGGATACGCTTATATGTCATATTTATAATGAAGGCCAAAATATACCCAGTACCTACAAATCACACTTTTATACAGCAAAGAAGGAACAGTTTGCACCGATAGAGGACATACTCACTACAGTGTGAACTGCAATCAGTAAAGAAGAACACATAGCCCAAAGAAAGAAATCAATTTTGGTAACCCCATGCCTTTCTTGGAAGCTGAAATAAAAGCAGGCATACCAAAGTCCCATGCAGGTGTGTTGGGTGGGAAACATCTTTTACAACGGAACCGTTACAACGCGGTACCGTTACAACGCAGGATTTACAACGAAAGTCGTTACAACGACTTTCGCTGGAGGGCGCTCTAGGATAGGGGATAGTTTAATTTACTATCCTAACACCTTCCCTACTATCCACGGGGACTGGAGTTGGAATAGTAAATTAAACTATTCACTATCCAGCGCCCCCTAAAGCAAGTCGTTGTAACGACTTGCGTCGTTAAACCTGCGTCGTAAAGGTACGCGTTGTAACGGTACGCGTTGTACGTCATACATCCGTGTTGGGTGCAGTAGGCCACTAGTCAGGCCATGCAGATGTTCAATTTAAATGTGACCGTACATCAAGAACATAGGAATTCTTGCACAATCAAATGGTAATACACTGTACACGAAACAAGCATTGAAAATGCAGTCTCGCCTTTGATTAAGTTAAAGCTATTTGCTTTGCTAATGGTATTGTAGAGCAATGCAAATGGCTTTAACGTAATGAAAGGCGAGACCTATTGCGTTTTTAATGCTTGTTCTTCCTGGTCTGCCAGTCATTAGTCGAATGATCGTTCATTTCTTTGATCAGGTACACCACCCGAGCTGGGGGTGGTCAACCGGAGCTTCGGGTTCAGCTCTAAACAAAATTGCACTTAAGTGTCAATCTACAAGATGTCCAGGGGTAAAGGGACATTTGAAAGTGTTTTTGACCTGAGCTCTCTCTGTTTGTAGGCATGTGTGCTTCTCAGACATGCCAAGATAGGCGTCTATCTACTCTCATACACGCTTCCAAAGCACGCAGCGTTTTAGACATTTAATGAGACTATTGATCGCTGCCAAAGGACTCACATTAAAATCCTAACTGACATTGTGTTAAATCCTGCAAGCATTAGATAATCATCACTTGCAAGTAGCATGCAGATATATGAAGTGGGTGCATATTTCACTGACCCAATATACTCATTTACTGGTTAAATGAGGATCGCCGCAATACAAGCATTAACCCGCTGCGCTATCCTCTGGAAAATTAAACTTGTGCTAATTCTCTACAACGGATACAGCGACACCCCGAACTATTTAATGAGTCAAAAGTAAGGGCTCATTTTACACGCCAGTGTTATACACTGTGTTAGATTTGGGGATCTCTAGTTGGCATAGGTAGGTACCTGTGACAAATAGGGACCCTTGCGTCTAGTCAGGGCAAGGGGGTACACTCCTAACATAACCCCTGCTCACCCCCTTGGTAGCTTCGCACGAGCAGACAGGCTTATCTCAGAG
Organism: Lissotriton vulgaris; assembly: GCF_964263255.1. Lineage (NCBI taxonomy): Eukaryota > Metazoa > Chordata > Amphibia > Caudata > Salamandridae > Lissotriton > Lissotriton vulgaris. The sequence continues at coordinate 1,481,118,543 of NC_141685.1, forward strand.
GCAGTGTGTAAAGCATTTGTGAACACATACAGTAACCCAGTGACAACCCTACAGATGGACACCACACAAGTTGTACTATAAAAATAAGTATGTTTATATAGACTTAACACAAGACCACAAACAACAAAAATCCACAATACTATACTAAAAAAATCGTAGAAATAGCTTCGTTCTCTAAAGATGGTAAATGTGACACTTTGAGTGAGTTCAATGTATCTTTGGATGCGTAACGCTATACAACGAAAATGTTGCAGGGAAGGTGATGCGTCGGTTTCTTACTGCGCTTCCGAGCCGATGCGGCTCGCAGCGCCATGATGCGATGAAGATCCGGTGTGATGAAAACAAAGGTGGTGTCTTCTCCTTGATGCGACACGATGCATGCACGCCTTACGGCCGTGCCTCGACTCAACGATTGTTCTGAGCCGCGACAGGCCCTGCGACCCGCTTCTCCGGTGATGCGAGACGCTTCTGCGAGGCGATGCAGCAACTGCAGCGGCGACACCCTTGTTCAGTGATGCAACAACAGCGGCTGCGGCGGCGGCACTCTTCTCCAGTGATGCGAGACGCTTCTGCGATGCGATGTTACAGCTAGAGCTGCAACACCCTTCTTCAATGATGCAACGACAGCGGCTGCGCCGGCGACATGCTTCTCTGTTGTTGCGAGACACTTCTGCGATGCGACAGCTACAGCGGTGACACCCTAATTCAGTGATGCGACGACAGCGACAGTAAATTACGAAAAAAATGATGCCACGGTATTTTTTCAAGAAGATTATTTCTCGAAACAAACACTACTAATTATCTGTCTCATCACAACTTAAATTGTATGGTATATATCTGTCATCGAATATAACGTTCATCCAATGGTTATTAACAACAAATAAAAATAAGGAAAAACACAACAAAACAAATAATCTGATTTGTAAATTATTTTTAAAGATCCTTTTTCATTTTATACATTATTAATACAAATCAGCAAACCACGCATTATTTAATTCTTGTGTGGAATGACGTTTCAAAATCCAAAAACCAAGTATTTTATTCAAGATCCAAGAGGTCAAAAATGTCTTATTGTTGTGGACCCTTAATCCAAGGGTTGTGTAAGAAGCCCAATAAATTATTTACAAGGAAAAAACTGGCAGTGTCTTTTCTTGGCCTTATTTCCTTTTCGAACACCAAAGCAACATGGAGCATAAGAAGCCAAAAAGGTTTTTGTGGCTTCAGAACCAAATGATGCTCCTGGGGAATATATCCAAACAATCTCCAAATCAAAACAGGTGTCGAAATTAATGATAACTGTCGACGCGTTTCGGCCTTTCAAACAGTTTTAGGCCTCATCAGGACAAAGGGCAACAAAATTCATATAGGTGATCCTACAAAAAACAAAAATTAACACAATCAATAATAATCAACTCATAAAATTTGAAATTAGACAGTCTGTTTCACGGACACAGGCACCCATAGGGGCCACTCCCACTATAAGATGAAAAAATTCCTCAAGGTTTTGGTATCGTGAAAACTATTTACACACCGGAATGAGAAAACGTGGTCAGAAAACCATCATCATAGATTTCTATACTTATTTACACACATTCAGTTAAAGAGATCTTTTATCACCATACTTAATACCAAAGTGTAAAGGTTACACGAGTGGATATAACAAATGGACTAGCCAAGTCGCCATTACCTACCAGTTGATCATTATCCAATTATTAAAGCCGATTTAAACTAAGGAAGTCAAAGGCTGTAGATGAAAATCGGGAATTATGACTCAAGCCTGGACGAAATTCCTTTATAGTGCACACCTGTGCTTATCCAAATCTCGTTTAGTTCTCAAAAAGGTAATCCAATCACCTAAATCAACCGATGTAGAAGGAAATATCATGTATTGCCCTCAACCAATACACTGAATTAATACAGTAGTTAAAAATGCTAAACTAATCAAAAGTAAAGCTGTTTACACAGTGCAAATGTCGGCCCACCAACAAATCCCCGAGGCTCACGAGTACCTCCATGCTCAAAGTTCCAACCGGATACAAATCCAAATATTAGTTTAACTATATTCAAAGGAATGTAGCGTTCACCATTTCTACAAGTATAACCAGGCTTTTTATATGAGTAACGCAGGGCTTACCTGCCTCCGCAGGGTATTTCACCCCTCACCAATACTTGGAAACGAGCCAGAGTCTTCTACTACTCGGCGCTTATCTCAGCCTCCGGAAAAAAATATACCGGGCTAAGAAGTTTCAAAGCGGAACCCCGCCTCACCTGATTCAGTCAACCGGAAACATCCAGGCCAGAAGAAATCAAGAACGGACTGCGATACACTCGCATCACTCAACCAACATGGCCACCCACTATTTGCACTCGTAACACATTCATACCGATTATCCTGTGTGTCTGCAAATATACTGATTCTAAACTAAAATAGCATAAGGAAGAATAACAATTAGAAATTAGAATTAAAGCAAGAGAAAACATTTTTTAATCACAAAGCAAGTTAAAACGTGCAACCCATTACCTAGTGTGATACCAAATACCTCTTCCATTCTAAAACCAATTTTTTATGCATTATTCAACAATATATATATAAACCTATTACAATGAATTATAAGTACACAAAAACAAACTCCATACTCCTACATTTTATGATAGACATAAAAAAAAATTTTGATAGACATAAAACATTTTTTTTAACAGTGACAAGCAGCACTTCAGCTTAGGGATAGTCTCTCCTCAGTCTCTCTGGATCCTCTCCTCAGCAAAGGTTTCTTTTTGTTTCCCAAAAGTGAGCTAATTCTCTAGGGTCTGGCTCCCCCTTTTTATACACAGTTTCTCTGAAGGCAGAGAGGCCTTTGCCTAGTCCAAACCAGTTCTGGTCAGTCCTGGAGCACTCTGTTTAAATGACTCCTTCTTTCCTTTCACAGTGCAGGGCAGAGATATCAGACGCACCAGAGGAGGTGGAGCCAGCATTTTGGAGGAAATGCACAGCCCTATTCAGGTCCCGGGTGCAACTCCTCCCACCCATCTGCATGTAGATCTCTCTATTCAGCCATGTGCTGACTCACCCTCACCCTGTCTCCTGGAATCCCCCAGCCCCTGTCACTCAAACTCCAGACACAACCTAGCAGAGGCAGGCTTGGATGGTTAGACAAGAAAATACCTACTTTCTAAAAGTGGTATTTTCAAACGCATAATGTTAAAACCAACTTCACTAAAAGATGTATTTTATCATTCTGAGTTCAGGCATACTAACATAATGTTAAAACCAACTTCACTAAAAGATGTATTTTATCATTCTGAGTTCAGGCATACTAAACTCGAATTTCGACCTGGTTCCCTGAGTCAGTTAGGATTATAAACTGTAATAAGCAAAATGCCCAGTCGGGCCTATGGGGAACAGGTAGCCTTGCAATAGTGAAAAATAGTGAAAAAATAAAATGGCTGCAATTCACTATTAGGACATGCCACACACACCAGGGCATGTCCTACCTTATACGTACAATGCACCATGCCCTTGGGCCTACCATAGGGATGTCTGATATGAAGAAAAGGGAAGGTTTAGAGACTGGCAAGTGGGTGCACTTGCCCAGTCAGCATGGCAGTACCAGACTGCACACAGGCTCTGCAATGGCAGACCTGAGACACACTTTTACAGGCTGCTTCTGTGGGTGGCACAACCAGTGCTGCAAGACTACCAGCAGCATTTGATTTACAAGCCCTGGCCACACTCATTGCACTGTACTAGGGTCTGACAAGTAAACCAAACCAGCCAATCATGGAGTCACTAATCCATACATCAATTTACAATAGGGAGAGCATATGCACTTTATCAATCAATCAATCAATCAGTGACATTTATAGAGCGCACTACTTACCCGTTGGGTCTCAAGGCGCTTAGGGGGGGAGGGGTGCCGTTACTGCTCGAACAGCCAGGTCTTGAGCTTCTTCCTGAAGGAGAGGTGGTCTTGGGTCAGGCGCAGGTCGGCCGGGAGGGAGTTCCAGGTCTTGGCGGCCAGGTAGGAGAAGGACCTTCCTCCTGTTGTCGCTCTACGGATGCGTGGGACGGTGGCGAGAGCGCGGCTGGCTGAGCGGAGGAGACGTTTGGGAGCGTAGAAGTTGATTCGGTTGTTGAGGTAGCTCGGGCCTTGATCGTGTAGGGCTTTGTGTGCGTGGGTGAGGAGACGGAAGGTGATTCTTTTGTTGACGGGGAGCCAATGTAGGTCTCTCAGGTGTCCGGAGATGTGGCTGTTTCGTGGGATGTCGAGGATGAGTCTGGCTGAGGCGTTCTGGATCCGCTGGAGTCTCTTCTGGAGCTTGGCGGTGGTTCCGGCGTAGAGGGCGTTGCCGTAGTCCAGTCGGCTGGTGACGAGGGCCTGGGTGACGGTCATCCTGGTCTCCGTGGGGATCCACCAGAAGATCTTCCGTAGCATGCGCAGGATGTTGAAGCACGCTGAGGAGACAGCGTTGACTTGCCTGGTCATGGAGAGGGAGGAGTCCAGGATGAAGCCCAGGTTGCGTGCGTGGTTTGTCGGTTTGGGTGCGGTGCCCAGGGTGGGGGGCCACCAGGAGTCGTCCCAGGCGGTGGGTGTGGAGCCCAGGATGAGGACCTCCGTCTTGTCTGAGTTCAGTTTCAGGCGGCTGGTCGTCATCCACTCGGCTACCTCCTTCATCCCTTCGTGCAGGTTGGCTCTGGCGGCGGCGTGGTCGTTGGTCAGGGAGAGGATCAGCTGGGTGTCGTCGGCGTAGAAGATTATGTTGAGGTTGTGTTGTCGTGCGATGGCCGCGAGGGGGCTCATGTAGACGTTGAAGAGGGTAGGGCTCAGCGAGGATCCTTGAGGGACACCGCAGATGACTTCGGTGGCCTCTGACTTGTACGGTGGCAGGCGGACTCTCTGTGTTCTTCCGTCGAGGAAGGAGACGATCCATTCCCGTGCCTTCTCCTGGACTCCGACGTTGCTGAGGCGCTGCACTAGGGTGCGGTGGCAGACGGTGTCGAAGGCCGCGGAGAGGTCTAGGAGGATGAGGGCCGCTGTTTCTCCGTTGTCCATCAGGGCTCGGATGTCGTCGGTGGCGGCGATGAGGGCGGTCTCGGTGCTGTGGTTGGCTCGGAAGCCGGACTGCGAGGGGTCGAGGGATCCGTTCGTCTCGAGGAAGGCGGCCAGCTGTTTGTTGACGGTCTTCTCGATGACTTTGGCTGGGAACGGGAGTAGCGAGATGGGGCGGTAGTTCTTGAGTTCGGTGGGGTCTGCTGTAAGTTTCTTGAGTAGAGCGCTGAGTTCGGCGTGCTTCCAGCTCTCGGGGAAGGTGGCGGTGTCGAAGGAGGTGTTGATAATGTCCCGCAGGTGGGGTGCGATGACAGCGTCGGCCTTGTTGAAGACGTGGTGAGGGCAGGGGTCAGTCGGAGATCCGGAGTGGACGGAGTTCATCATGCGGACGGTGTCATCGGTGCTGATCGGAGTCCAGGCTCGGATGGTGGTGGTGGGCGGCGTTGCTGTGGTTGTGGCGTGCGTCGGATGGGTGCTGAAGCTGTTGTGTATGTCCGCGATCTTGTTGTGGAAGTAGGAGGCGAGGGAGTTGCAGAGGTCCTGCGAAGGGGTGATGTCGTTGTTTCCGGCGTTGGGGTTGGAGAGCTCTTTCACGATGTTGAAGAGTTCCTTGCAGTTGTGTGCGTTGTTGTCCAGCCGGTCCTTGAATGCAGTTTTCTTGGTGGTGCGGATCAGTTGGTGGTGCTTCCGGGTGGCGAGTTTGAGGGCGGTCATGTTGTCCGGTGTAGGTTCCTTTCTCCAGACTTTCTCGAGGGCTCGGCAGTTCTTCTTGGAGCTCTTGAGTTCGTCGGTGAACCATGGGGCTTTCTTGCTGCCGGGTCTGCTGGGCGGGGTCCTCAGAGGGGCGAGTTCGTCCGCGCAGTTGCTGATCCACTTTGTGAGGTTGTCGGCGGCCTGGCTGGGGTTCGCTGAGCTGGCAGGAGGGTGCTGGCTCAGGGAAGCGGCGAGCTGGTCGGCTGTGATCTTGTTCCAGTTTCTTCGGGCAACCTGTTGCTGGTGGTGGTGGATCGTCATTCTTCTGAAGGTGAAGTGGACGCAGCTGTGGTCTGTCCAGTGGAGTTCCGTGGCGTGGCTGAAGGCGATGTCTTTGCTGGATGAGAAGACAGCGTCGAGTGTGTGTCCGGCGAGGTGCGTGGGGGTGTTCACCAGTTGCTTGAGTCCAAGGTTGGCGAGGTTGTCGAGCAGGGTGCTGGTGTTGCGGTCGTTGTTGTTCTCCAGGTAGAAGTTGAGGTCCCCTAGGAGGATGTAGTCAGCGGAGGGGAGGGCATGCGGGCTGACGAAGTCGGCGATGTCCTCGCTGAATTGAGTGCGTGGTCCCGGGGGTCGGTAGATCAGGGTGCCTCTGAGGGTGGTCTTCGGGTCGGTGTGGATCTGGAAGTGCAGGTGTTCGGCGGTTGTGAGGGTGTTGTCGGTGCTAGTCGTGATTCGGATGGTGTTCCTGTGGATGATGGCGATGCCTCCTCCCATCTGGTTGGCGGTGCGGTCCCTCCGGGTGATCTTGTAGCCCTCTGGGATGGCGATGGCGATGTCGGGCGCTGAAGAGGTGTTCATCCAGGTCTCCGTGATGAAGGCAACGTCAGGGGCTGTGGCGTCTAGGAGGTTCCAGAGTTCGATGGCGTGTCTGTGGACGGAGCGGGTGTTGAGCAGGATGCATTTGAGGTGGTTGCTGCTGGTGTTCGGCTTGGCCGGTGCTGGTGCCAGGCAGGTCCGGATGCAGGTGAACTTGCAGGCGTGGCAGCTGAAGGGTCCGTGGGTGCGTCTCGGGGTGGCTCGGTAGCATCCCGGGTTTCGGCCAGTGTTGAGTGCGAAGAGTGTTGCGGCGTCGTAGGTCCGGCGGGTCGTCTTGCTTAGGCGGGGGCCAGGGGTCCTGGCACTGGGCGCGGTCCAGGCGCGGACGGGCGTAGACGGGCTTACCTTTGGCGCGCCTTCGGCGCACAATCGGCGCGCCCGCTGCGCGTGACCGCTGCGCGTTCGCACGGTCGCCATATATGGCGAAGTGCGCGGGGGGCGGAGCAGCTGGGAGGCGGGAGCGGGGAGGGTACAGAAGGCAAAAAGGGGCGGGGTTGGCGGCGGTGACGGGAAGCGGGGAGGGAGGACGAACGGCGGCAAAAACAGCGGCAAACAGGAAGGAAAATACACAAGACTGCAAAACAGGCAATACAATTTGACCAAAACAGTTTAACAAGGCAAAAACAGCAGGGGCAGGTTAGGTGAGCAGGGACCACGCCGCTCGGGGGCAGGGGGCGTGGTCACGCGGCGGTAGCGAGGCAGTCAGGCAGGGAGAGCACACGCAGCAGCTGGTGGCCGTGCGGCGCGGGGGTGTCCTAGAACTAGGTCACACTCACCTGCGTCGCACGGTCGCCATATATGGCCAAGTGCGCGGGGGGGCGGAGCAGCTGGGAGGCGGGAGCGGGGAGGGTACAGAAGGCAAAAAGGGGCGGGGTTGGCGGCGGTGCCGGGAAGCGGGGAGGGAGGACGAACGGCGGCAAAAACAGCGGCAAACAGGAAAGAAAATACACAAGACTGCAAAACAGGCAATACAATTTGACAAAAACAGTTTAACAAGGCAAAAACAGCAGGGGCAGGTTAGGTGAGCAGGGACCACGCCGCTCGGGGGCAGGGGGCGTGGTCACGCGGCGGTAGCGAGGCAGTCAGGCAGGGAGAGCACACGCAGCAGCTGGTGGCCGTGCGGCGCGGGGGTGTCCTAGAACTAGGTCACACTCACCTGCGTCGCACGGTCGCCATATATGGCCAAGTGCGCGGGGGGGCGGAGCAGCTGGGAGGCGGGAGCGGGGAGGGTACAGAAGGCAAAAAGGGGCGGGGTTGGCGGCGGTGGCGGGACGAACGGCGGCAAAAACAGCGGCAAACAGGAAGGAAAATACACAAGACTGCAAAACAGGTAATACAATTTGACAAAAACAGTTTAACAAGGCAAAAACAGCAGGGGCAGGTTAGGTGAGCAGGGACCACGCCGCTCGGGGGCAGGGGGCATGGTCACGCGGCGGTAGCAAGGCTTTAGCACTGATCAGCAGTGGTAAAGAGCCCAAAGTCATAAAACCATCAAAAACAGGTCAGACAAAATACAGGAGGAAGGCAAAAAGTACAGGGGTGACCCTGAAAAATGGGCCAAGTCCAACAGACTGCATCACAGATCTCTGCAGTTCTCAACTACCAGAGCTAGTAAAATACAGTTGATTTAAAGCCAATAACAGGCTATAGCTTTACTAGTACCCTTTTCTATGCCGCCATTATATGTGTGGTTAGAGTTTGTTAATAATAATGCATAGACTGATCGCCATCAAACACATCCTCAAAGTTCTCCCACTCAAGATGCTTCACCGCCACAAGCCCGTCTGGAGAAGCAGAGCAAGCATGCACCTTTCAGTGAAGCACCGAGCACCTCAGGGGACTCATTGCTCTTCCCTCTGCTAGAGTGCAATGCACATGTATATTAGCGCAAGATTGGGAGCCGGACTGGAGTGGCTTATTCTCTCCTCAGCTTCATTTACCTCGGCTGCTGTAAGAGCGGAAGTTGAGACGGCAACGAGGAGCCGTGAAATCTTAAACGGGAGTGGGCAGGAGGGCGGCAAGAGCGGCCGTCGGGGACTGTGGTACAGTCGCTCTCACGCTCCTCTGCCGCTGCCTTAATTAAGAGCACGCCTGATGGTGCTCAGCTTGGACAGAGAGTTAGAAGCCTTCATATGTCACAAAACAAACATGGCGTCGGCCAGTCGAAATGGGCAAAGCGGAAACCAAAAACCCTGGTTGCAAATCACGCTCCGTCGTTTAACATAAACGACAACGCGAGCCAATTGAAAAGAAGGTCGTGGCTTAAAGCCCCCTTCTGAAATCGCATCGATTCCAAAAGGCCCTCGCATGGCGAGAGCAGCGCATGCGCGCTGTTAACGTCAGGCAAGACCTAAAAACTGCCTGCACATAATGGTGTTTTTTATACTAATAGATCAGCATGGCTGGCAATAAGCAAAAACCAACAGTATTTCACAACTTGATTTGCTGTGCAAGAGACATTTGAGAGTTCAGAATTTAAAATTAAGAATATGCATGTAAGCCCTTCAATGACACAACCACACAAACTGCACAATTGAGTGTACTCCTGTTAGCCTTGCAGATAGCTGATAAATCAGTTTGTATTTTGATTATGTCCAATTCATCATTTTGTGTACAGGGATACAGTATGGAAAGAGGATAAAAGCTAAGCTGCTTGGGGCTCAGATAGCTGCCTTCCAGAGACAGTGGAGGCAGAACACATGCTGTTAGACCAGAGTTAGGGAATTCACTCAAAGGCAATTCTTAAACTGATCAGGATGCAAAGTCTGCCATACAGGTGCATGTTTGTAAAATAACAGTAGTGATACAATCATAAACTAAGGTCGGCCTGGATATACACTCAGTTGTCCAATCATCACAGATTAAAAAAGATCTGCACCCTGGCTTTCCAGAGTAGCCTAACTAGTTCCTTGGACAAGATGGGCTCCCTAATGTCAGTTCTCCTAAAACAGCAGAACACCTCATACCAAACAAGTCTACCCAATTAAACCTAATAAAAGCTGCTCAGTAAGAAATAGGCTTTGTGCATGCTGGAGTATCTGCAACACTAAACATCCTAAAATTTTATTTCTGGTGGCTGCTGATTCCAAAATAAGTAAACAAAGGTGTACTACAATGTGAAATCTATAAAAGAAAAGCAGTCGTAAAAATTGTCAGACCAGGGGGCAAGGGAGCCCTGTTAGGGGCCCCCAAAGTCACTATCCGCCTGCCTTTCATGACAGGTTATTCACCATAAAAAAGGGCCATGGGACAGGGACATCCTAACCCTTATGGCGGTGCCTAAGCAGGCACCACCCCATTGTAAGGAATAGGCGTCCGACTGCCACCCTGACAGGATTGTTGATCCTGTAGGATGCGGCGATCTTTCCCCCACCAGCCGAGATCCGACTGCCTGCATCCTAATGCGGCGGTCGGATACAATTGAATGAATGACAGTGGAACCGCCACCGACGGCCTGACGGTGGCAGTCTCACCACCATCGTAATCACCCCCTTAGTCAGTGAAATATACAGGGAATATTTAAGTAATAGATAATGATTTTAAAAGGGTAATAAAAATGTATTCAATTTCAGAAATTACTTTGTTTTTAACATTATGAAAACACATAAGTTATAAATATGAACAAGATCAACTGTAAGCTATATTTGCATTGAGAGATTCTCTACAGGAATTGAAATCACACTGAGTTTTATTAAACCATATTATTGAATTTGTGATATTGAAGCTATACAATCAGAGTTATCATCAGAAAAGTTAGATTCCACATGTAGATTTGTTTCAATGCAGGAGTTTGAATTGCTACGTTATACTACTTGTTAGAAACAGGGTCTCTAGTTGGCAGGGGTGTGTTACCCTAGTCCAAGTAGGCACCACCGGTTGCGACAAGGTAGGTCCAAAAGCACCCAGGACCACCCTCTGGTAGCTTGGAGAAGAGCAGGTAGGCCAAACTCAGGAGGCAATGTGTAAAGTATTTGCGTAACACTCACCCACCATAAAACAGCAAGACACCACAAATAGACACTACACCAATTATTTATAAAAATATAAATATCTTGATCTCAAGTTTTAGGCAAGATCAAATCAAACTTCCACATATATCATGAGCTCTTATTCGTAATGTCTGTTGACAGTGTTCTTTGTAAAGGAAACAATTTTGTAAGTTCTGGTAGTATTTAGGGAAACTTTGCGGTCACCAGTTCCGTCTCACGGCTATAAAGGAAAATGTGCACAGGGACCGTATCCCTCTTAGTCCCCAGATAAGGATCCTTAGTGTGGGGTTCCCCTCGCTATTTATGGGCTCTCTGAGCAGCAGTTCCAAAGTGATGGTGCCCCTTTTGAGTATTTTGTGCCCACACATGCTTTGATGTGCTCAAGACCAGGGGAACCCTCAACTCCGGGTTTACCCCTTATGCGGCTACTGGCTTCTCTGTCCTAGGTTGCGAGCACTAGGATAATAATAATAATAATAAAGGGGTTTGTAAAGCGCCTGGTGACGCCATCCCGGCGTGTCCCCGCGCTGTGGAGAGAGTAGCAGGATGGAGGGCAGAAATTAAAGGGTGTACAGGTAGGTTTTTAAAAGTTTCCTAAAAATAGTTTCTGTTCCAGCTAGTCTGATATTCATGGGAAGATCATTCCAGTTTTTTGCCGCCAGCACGCGAAAGGATCGTCCTCCCATCCTGGCCTTCTTTATACGAGGAATTTTAAGGAGACCAGTTCCCATAGAGCGAAGTGCTCTATTTGGCTCATAGGGTATAGCTAAGTCCTTGAGATATTCAGGGGCTTTCATGGAGTTAATCCTGTAGCATAAGAGCAATGCTTTGAAGAGGATCCTTTTTTTTATAGGAAGCCAATGAAGAGCATCCAAGGTGGGTTTAGAAGGAGCTCTTTTGGGTAACCTAAGAACTAACCGTGCTGCCGTGTTTTGTAGGACTTGAAGCTTTTTCAAATTCTTTTCTGTTGTCCCTAAAAGTAGCACATTACCGTAGTCAATACGGGAGGTGACTAGTGCTTGGGTCAGGGTGCGTCTGGCCTCTAGGGGAAGAAGGTCTAGAGTTCGATTTAAGGTTTTTAGCACCCCAAAGCACTTCCCTACCACTTTATGAACATGACTGTCAAAGGAGAGTTTGGGATCAACCCAGACCCCCAGATTCTTGGCTTCTTTGCCAGGGGTAGGTAGAGGTCCTAGACAAGAGGGCCACCAATCCTGAGTCCAGCTGGTATCGCTACCACCTATCACAAGTACCTCTGTTTTGGAGCCATTGAGTTTTAGGCAGTGTTGGTTCATCCAACCTGCCAGCTCCTGCATGCAATTTTTGAAGTTGGTTGCAGCTAAGGTAGGTGCTTGGGATAGCGAGATAAGCAGCTGGGTATCGTCGGCGTAGGATACTAAATTTATGCCATACGACTGTACCACATCTGCCAGTGGGGCCATATACAAATTGAACAGGGTAGGGCTCAGGGCAGAGCCCTGAGGCACCCCCTGTTCAAGGGCAATGCTGTCTGAGAAGAAGGAGCCTCTTTGGACCTGAAAGCTACGGCCCAGAAGGAAAGCTTTAAGCCAACCCAGTGCTGTCTTGGTGACTCCAGCTTTGTTTAGACACTGTAGCAAGATGGAATGTGCTACAGTGTCAAACGCAGCACTGAGGTCCAGCATAATGAGTGCCATTGTATGACCCTCGTCAGCTCCTGCCCGAAGAGTTTCAGTTGCTCTTAGGAGAGCTGTCTCCGTAGAGTAGTTCGTTCTGAAACCAGATTGGGATCCATGTATGGAGTGATTGGATTCTAGGTGGGCCATAAGTTGTCTGTTAGCAATTTTCTCTGCCACCTTCGCGAGATAGGGAAGGAGGGAGATAGGTCGGAGGTTTTCCAATGTATCCTGACTGATGTTAGGTTTCTTTTTAATGGGCAATACTATCGCTTTTTTCCAATCTTCCGGAAGACAAGCCGAGGAAAAGGATACTTGAATGACATGCCTGAAATGGGGTTCCAGTACTTGTAGGCTAGTGGTTAGAACTTTAGGAGGGGCTGGGTCCCGAGGGGATCCAGATTTAACACTTTTGCATATATTTATAAGCGTTTCCGTGGGAGGTACCAAAAAGTGTTGGAGACTCTGCACCATAGGATTGATTTCTAAGCTTTCCTTAAAATCGTGACCAGAGGTCATCTGTTCAGAGAAATTGGCATAGATGGTGGTGATTTTCCCGGAAAAATACTGAGCTATTTTGTTGCAAGTTTCAACCGAGTCATTGCAGGATTGATTGTCGTTGGTAAGCACCGAAATTTCTTTGAAAATTTTAAAAAGCTCTTTAGAGGAGTTCTCAGCCTCCCCTATGCGAATTTTATAGTGGAGAGCTTTGGAGGAGCGGATTTTTTTGTTGTATTGTTTTTGTGCATTTTTGTACTGTGTTTTAATAACAGGACAAAAATTGGTGCGCCATTCACGCTCCAGTTTCTTACAAGCAGATTTAATAGCCTGAAGTTCAGGCGTGTACCAAGGGCTAGATTTCCTCACTGTGTTAGGGTTTTTCATTTTCCGAATAGGGGCGGTGGTGTCTAGGGCCTTTAAAATGTGATTCTGCACATGACTGTAAGCTGTTTCACAGTCTATGCCTCCCAGAGGACCTCCTATTTCAAGTAACTTATTAAAAGTCTCATGGGAGAAGTTTTTCCAGTTCCGTCGTAAGTAACGGTGATTGCAGGCTGGTTTAGGATCAGATTCAGATAGCTGGATAATGAATGGGATAATAAAGTGATCAGTCCACGGGACCGGAATGGGGGAAGTGACTTGTACTCCGGAGCCATTCATAAAGATTGGGTCTAGGAGGTGGCCCAGTCTGTGAGTGGGATCGCTGTTAATAAGGTCGAGCTGCAGAGAATGAAGTTCAGACCTGATGTCCTTAGCTTCTGTATCGAGGGGATCGTCAAAGTGGACGTTCATATCACCAAGCACTATCAGTCTGCTTTTCCTAATTGCTAAGTGTGCTGTGGCTTCTATCAGGCTGGTTGTAAAATCATACAGTCTGCCAGGAGGCCTGTATACAAGAATGCCTGACAGGGAAAGTTGAGGTCCAATGACTATAGTAAAAGAGCCAGCTTCACAGTGGTCAATTGTAGTGGGGGATAGGGAGCAGACTATTGGAGATTTGATGGCAATAGCAATTCCTCCTCCCCTACCATCCTTTCTGTCTATTCTGGAGAGGGAGTAACCAGGAGGCATAGCCTCTATGATACTATCTGTCCCGCAGTTAATCAGGCAAAGTCCCCTGCAAGCATGCTCTTCCACAGTTACGGACTAAATACAGTCTGTTTTGCCCGCCACCCACCCGGTACCGCAGCGCTTACAGCGACTTAGCGCCCAACGCTGAGCGTTACCTGAAGTTGGGGGCGAGGCAGGCACCGACGTCGAGCTCCTCCATCCTCCAAGGCACTGGATCCTGGATGCGGCTGCACTGGGGAGAAGCGGGCAGCCCTTCCGTGTTCATCGTGGTCTCACTTCCCAGCTTGATGCTGACATCCCGCTGGGCGGCTTCTCCCTTCAGCGGCAGTGTATTCCGGTTGCCAGGCAACGTCTGAGCTCGGCGCGGCGTCCTTGCCAATATCGGGCTTGTTGTAGACTCAGGGCCCGCAGCAGTGATTTCAGGGCCTCATTTGTAGACCCGGGTGTTAATCCATCTCCAGTAGAAAGAAAAGGCAGAATCCGTCGGAAAGGTAAAGCGGAGCTTTATTTAACAAGTAGTCTCCAGGAGCGGATATCTTGAATGCCGCTAAACTGTCAGTCCACATACTTAATACACGCCATTCCCATTCAAACCACAACACACACACGAGACACAAGATCTACATTCATACAGCACGCGAACCACAACATGAGACACTCAACACAGCATGCATATTGTTTGTAGATGACGCACATGCATTCACGCGCGTCATTCCAAACAATAACATCATACCACACACCTCCCTCCTTTTCTTTTTTTTTTATTTTAAGTAAGAATAAAGTCTCTGAACCTATCTGGAGCCCTGCGACTTCTTGAACTTCTCAATAATTCTTGTGTATTAGAATCACAACTATCCGAAACGGCAGGTGATTCCGATAACCCTAAACTATCAGTAGTGACATCCAAAAACACATTAGATGAATCATCTTCAGAAAGGTGCCTGCTATTATTAAACTTTGAAACTCTACTAAAATGCCAAACACTTCCATCTAGTACTCTTACAGCGTTCTTAAATATTTCAATTACTTCAATTGGATCAGACCACTTTGCCAACCCCTTATGTACATAACTCCCCTTTTTTAATCTCACAAAGTCTCCTACTTGAATAGGAACACATCTTCTTATCTCCTTCTTTGACAAATCATTCTTCATTTTCTCCTTATAAGCATCAACTTTCTTGCAAAGTTCTCCAAAATCAACCTCTGCAAAATCAATGCGACCACTATCCTTGTTCTTTAACCACCAAGGAACAAGATTGGTACTGGGTTTCCGCCCTCTCAGCAACTCAAAAGGAGATAACGAGGTAACTGCATGAGGAGCAGTTCTGTAAGACAATAACATGCACTGTATCGCCTTATTCCAGCATAAACCACCTTTGACAGCTAATTGAATAGCTTTCTTGACTACTCTATTGAATCTTTCTATCTGGCCGTTGGCCTCTGGATGGAATACCGCTATTCTTTTATGAGAAATACCACACCTACTAAAATAACTTTCCATTTGTTTACTAACAAACTGTGGGCCGTTGTCCGTTACTACCTCTTGAGGAATACCCTCTCTACAAAAAATATCATCCATAAATTGTATAATGGCATCACTGGTAACCTCTTTGACCATCTTTATTTCCAGCCATTTTGAAAAGTAATCTATCAACACTATGCCAAAAGAATGCTGTTGTGGCAGCACACTAAATGGTCCAATAATGTCAATACCAAGTTTATTCCAAGGTGATATAGGTAACTCTACAGGTTGTGGCACACTGGGCAAAGCCGTTGCTGTTTTATCGCTATTAGCACATAATTCACATAATTTCACTTGTTGTTCTACAAAATAATCAATACCGGGTCACCAAAAATTGTTTTTGAATCGCCTCCTAGTGATTGATATACCAAAGTGCCCTTCATGAGCTAAATCAAGAAATTTCTTCTTGAGACCAAAAGGAAGAATAAATTTGTCACCTCTTAATAAAATGCCATTTTCTATGGCGAGTTCATCTTTAATTTTATGATAGCTCATTAAACCTCCGGTAAAATTTCCTCCTTCAGGCCAACCCTTCAATATATATTCTTTCACCTCTTTAAGTTCTAAATCCTTGTTCATTTCTTCATTCCATGTTTCCTCTTGTACTACAGAATTCTCTCCAAATACTAGATTAACATCACTGAAAACATGTGCAACTTCACACTAATCTTTATCAACCACATCAGATTCCTTGCACGCCAATGGAAGTCTTGACATGCAATCAGCATGAAGAATGCACTTCCCAGGAATGTATTCTAGAGAATACTGAAAATTTTGTAACCTGGAAGAAAGTCTTGCTAATCTAGAAGAGAGTGTACGTCTCCCACCCGGTCACAATATGTGCACCAAAGGTTTATGATCTGATTTAATGATAAATTTTGTTCCCCACAAAAAAGGTCGAAAATGTTCAGCTCCCCAAACACACGCCAAAAGTTCTCTTTCAATTACAGAATAATGTCGTTCCGACTCCCTTAATGTCCTTGAAGCATATGCTACAATCCATTCTTTGCCCCATTCCTCTTGAATCAACACAGCACCCAATCCACAGTTACTTGCATCAACCAGCACAATATATTTCTTCCCAATCTCAAATGGTTTGAGACAAGGTGCTCTAATAATCATTGACTTCACAGCATTAAAAGTTACTGTCATAGAATCTGTCCACTCAAATTTAGCATTCTTCTTCAAGAGCATCCTAAACTGTTCAATTACAGTTGCATAGTTTTGAATAAACTTAGCATAAAATTCTACAAGCCCCAAAAAAGCTACCAACTGTTCTTTGTTTTGAGGAATAGGTGCTTTGCTAATGTTTTCCAAATGTGAAGCTTTAGGTTTAATTCCATTTCCACTAATGCAATGTCCAAGATATTCCACTTCCTCTCTCCTGAACTTACACTTGGAAGCACGAAGTGTTAGACCTTTATCTGACAGAGCATTTAACACTTTAAATAAATTTTTGTCATGTTCAACCCCATCTTTCCCAAAAACTAGGATGTCATCTTGAAACGCAATTGCTCCAGTTAAGCCAGCCAAAGTCTCTTTCATCAACCTTTGAAATACCGCAGCTGCACTTGCTAGCCCAAAAGACATCCTGCAAAACCTATATAGACCCTCAGGTGTAATAAAAGCGGTTAAGTCTCTTGAGTCTTCATGTAGAACCACCTGATGATACGCACTTGCTAAATCCAAACAGGAAAATACTTTAGCATTGTCCAAAGTGGAAACCATTTCATGTAGGTTAGGTAAGGGATGTGAATCCACACAAATAGCATTATTCAAACTGCGTAAGTCTATGCATACACGAAGATCTCCCCCCGATTTAATTGAAATCACAATAGGTGAAACCCAAGGAGATGACTCAATAGGTTCTATTATTTTCTTCTCACACATATCATTGAGAATTTCCTTTAATTTTTGTCTATATGAAAGAGGAACGTTCCTGACTTTATGACGGATGGGCAAGGCATTTGCATGTACTTTTATCCGATGTTCAAATCCTTTATATCTTCCTAAATCAATGCAGAATAACTTAGGGAATTTTTCTTTAATTTCTGAAATCAACATATCTTCTTTCCCTTTACTTAGCACAGAATTACTTGGCTCAGAATCAATAGAGTAAACAGGAGGATCAGCATTTGGATCAAGCTTCATTCCAAGTTATTCCTGGTGTGGCCAACCTAAGAGTGAATCACCAGATTTAGTAATATACACTTTTCCATATGTAGAACGACTCTTGAATTTAAGTTCAGCTATAAAATAACCAATAAGTTGCAATCTATGGCCTGTATAGCCACTTGGTGTAATATCTGGTTGCATTAGATGAACATTAGGCCAATTGGATCTAAATAAGGTATCAGGTAGAACAGTGTACCAGGAGCAAGAGTCTACAAAAACTTTAGTAGGTATTCCATCAATAATGATATCACAAGAAGGAAATTTTTTGACTTTAGGTTCCTTAGTTATGCACATTGGATCTAAATAAGGTATCAGGTAGAATAGTGTACCATGAGCAAGAGTCTATAAAAACTTTAGTAGGTATTCCATCAATAATGATATGACAAGAAGGACATTTTTTGACTTTAGGTTCCTTAGTTATGCACATTATAGTGTTAACATCAAATTCACAATCACTTGAACTTTCTTGCTCTTGATCTTGAACTAAACTGACTTTTCTTGGTGCTGATCTACAGACTTTTGAAAACTGCCCCTTTTTTCACATCTTGAACATACTTTGTCTAAAGCTGGGCATGACTTTGAGTTCCCTAGATGGTAACCACTTCCACATCTAAAACAATACATATTGTACACTCTTGAGTCTGGTCTTTGCCAGTTATTCATCCTTTGATCTGATCTTTGCCAATTATTCATTCTCTGATCAGGTTTTTGCCATCTACCTCTATTTTCACCCTTGTATTGGTTATCATTCATTGGATTAATAGTCTTTTTATACTTATCCGAATCCTTAAATTTGTCATTTTCTTTATTAAGAATTAACACATCAGGTTTATTGCTGTTTTGTTATCGAATTTCATCCACAAATTTCTCAGAGTGCTCTATTGACTTGGCTATCTCAATCGCAGCATTCAAAGTCATGTCAGAAGTTGTCCATAACCTCTGTTGTATCTTTTTATTGTTGGTACACATGAGAATTTGATCTCTTAGTACTTGGTCATAATTAATGTGTTCAAAGTCACATGTAACCGCTAATGCTCTCAATGCAGAAACATAGTTGTCAATAGACTCATCTGTTTGTTGTTTCCTTGAGTAGAATTTAAATCTTTCCATGACCATATTATTTTTTTTTCCATATCTGATGGAAAGTTGTTTAGCTGCAATTTGATATACATTCAAATTAAAAGTATCACTTAATGGAGGTAAACTTTTAAATTCTTTAAGTGCAATCCCACCAAGACAATGCTTTATTAAAACTAATTTCCTTTCTGCACCACAATCTTCTTCCTCTAGAACTTCAACATAAGCTAAAAACATGGCTTCCCAAATGTCCCATTCAATTGGAGGATCACCTTTAATAGTTAAAAAGGATGGAGGAGGTTGAATCCCCGTCATAGTTATATATAGATATTTATATTAAACAAATAATCTAAATAAATAAATGTAAATTAAGTTATTTGTACTGTTTTTTTTCCTTCCTTTAATATAAAAGAAATGTGACTCGCAATTTTTGTGTACGAATCACAGAAGTCACTTACTGTTCATTATATCGTGGTGATGATTATTTGCATTTCCTCCTTGTAAATATTTCCACAGTAGATAAACTTGAATTGTTCACAATTTCTTGTTGAAATGATGGTTAACTGAAAATAGAAAACCGATTCCTCACAGATGCAGCATTACAGACCAATCTCCAATGAAGAGATCCGTATGAAATCCATTGCTGTTTTTATCCAATAGAAAGGAAAAAAACACATCGAATGAGAAAAGCCGAAAGAGAAATCTTCCGTGTAAGTGGCCAATGAAAACACGGTATAAACGAAATTCAGAAAATTCTTCAAAAATCCATTGTAAACACACGTAGAAACGTGTTCCCGATCGTCGCCAGTGTTGCAAAATGGTTAATCCATCTCCAGTAGAAAGAAAAGACAGAATCCGTCGGAAAGGTAAAGCGGAGCTTTATTTAACAAGCAGTCTCCAGGAGCGTATATCTTGAATGCCGCTAAACTGTCAGTCCACATACTTAATACACGCCGTTCCCATTCAAACCACAACACACACACGAGACACAAGATCTACATTCATACAGCACGCGAACCACAACACGCGACACTCACACATTTAAATCTCAACACAGCATGCATATTGTTTGTAGATGACGCGCATGCATTCACGCGCATCATTCCAAACAATAACATCATACCACACCAGGCCCGCGGCTGTGAAATCGGCTAACAGTGCTTCTCTTCGCAGCGCTTTCAGATCACGGGCACACAGCACATTCAGGCTCCCGGGCCGGTAAAATTAGCATACTTTGCCATTTGTAGATCTCGGGCCGGATATTGGCATATATATACACTTTCCCCGCAGTGCTTTTAAGTCCCCGGGCCGGCGGTGGTGCAACACCGCTTTTGTAGTTCTCGGGTCGCCGGCGGTGGTTTCGAGGGTGATGAAAATAGTTTCTCACACGCTCCCAGCCTCACAGAGGCGGTCCCGAGGAGCTTTGTTGTTCTTTTTAGAGCAAGGCAGTTCCACGCACACAGGATTGCAGGGGCAGTCCCTGGAATGTTTGTAGTCCAATAACCAGGAGCCAGTCAGCAAAAGTAATGGAGACACTCTGGAGATATTATTTTTAGTTTCCCTCTGGCAGGGCAAGATCAGCAGGCAGCAGGGCAGCTCAGCTAATTGGGGCAGCAGTTCCTGGGAGCAGTCAGCCTCAGTAGACAGTGGCAATCCTCCTGGCGCAGCAGTCTTCACTCCAGCAGAGTTTCTTCTTAGTCCAGTGGTGTAACGAGGATGTGTGGCAAGGACCCTCCCTTTTATACCCTGGTCCCTAGTCACTAGAAGGGGGAAGACACTTCTGGAAGGGTCCAGGGGGGTTCTGGGGTGTTCCCCGCCTTCCCTGACCTGGCTCCTGGCTGTCAACAGTGACAAAGGAAGGGTCATTAAGCCTATTGTGGGGCAGCCGAGCCCAGCCTTTTCATGTGTAAAGGCGTGAATCACCACTCCCTCCTCACAGCCCAGGAAGGCTATCAGCATGCAGATGGGAAGGGGGAGTCTGCAGTGCACAAACTAAGTGCAGGCAGGAAAATGTCCACTTTCTAGAAGTGGGATTTCTAAAGCAGTATTGCCCGAACCCCATATACCACTAGAGAGGGTTCCCCGCTATAATTCCAACAATACCAAACATGACATACTTAGTAGGTCCAAAGCAGAAGTTATCCCATAAGGGGAGTTGCCAATGTTAATCTATGGAGGGGTAGGCCTCACTGTGGTAGCAGGGGCCTGTGGCAGGTATGCCAATATCACCATATTTTTCAGGTAGAGCTCCTTCACCTTAGCACTGTTTAGCAGTGGTAAGGCTCCCAGAGTCCTAAGTCCAACAAAAGTGTAGGGTCAAAGTGGGAGGCAAAAGGGCAAAAACGTAGGGGGAGACCGCCCTAAGGCTTCCAGGTCCAACACGAGTCCCCCCCAGCTGAAAGTGGGGAGACCTACCCAACCTCTAGGAAGTTCTCGTCACTAAGCCGGAAGAACCTAGACAGATCGTCAGCATTGGTGTGGTCTACTCAGGGTCGGTGTTCCACCCTGAAGTCCATATCCTGTAGAGAAATGGGTCACCTCAACAGTTTGAGATTTTTGCCACCTAAGAGGCCGGTAGTCGGTCTGAATCAGGAAGTGGGAGCCAAACAAGTATGGCCTCAGCTTCTTCAGAGCCCAGACCCCTGCGAAAGCTTCCCTCTCTATCACACTCCACCGCTGTTCCTTGGAGAGTAGCCTCCTGGAGATAAACACCACCAGTTGGTCCAAGCCCTCCTCCTTGAATTTGAAAAGGTACTGCCCCTATGCCATGCTCTGAGGCATCCGTTCGGACAATTAATGCTCTGGAGAAGTCAGGGGCCCTGAGCACAGGAGCTGTGCACATGGCCTGCTTTAGGGAGTCAAAGGTTTTCTGGTAAGCCTCGGGCCAAATCACTTTTCGAGTTTGTTTCTTGGAGGTTAGCTCAGTCAAAGGGGCTGCAATGGTGCCATGACCCTTGACAAATCTGCTGAAGTATCCTGTGAGGCCCAGGAAAGCCCTGACCTCAGTCTGTGTCTTGGGGGGGCACCCATGCCAGGATGGTTTCTATCTTGGCCTGTAGGGGCTGCACCTTACCCACGCCCACCAAGTGTCCTAAGTACACTACCAACCCCTGCCCTATCTGGCATTTGCTGGCCTTGATAATCAGGCCTGCCTGCTGCAGGGCCTGAAGTACTTCCCGGAGGTGACATAGATGGCCCTCCAAGCTGCTGATTAAGACGGCTATGTCGTCCAGGTAGGCAGAGGAGTAGGCCTCTAAACCGGAGAGTACCTGGTTCACCAGCCGCTGGAAGGTGGCAGGAGCGTTTGTCCAAAGGGCATCACCCTAAACTGGTAGTGGCCCTCTGGGCGGACCTCTCCTTAGATCCATCCATTAGGGTGATCTGCCAGTACCCTGACGAGATTTCAAAGGTACTCAGGTATTGGGGAGCCTCCAGCCGGTCAATGAACTCATCACCCTTGGGATGGGATGAGCATCTGTCTTGGTCACAGAATTTAGCCCTCTGTAGTCCACACAGAACCTAAGTTCAGGTGTGGTGGCCGGTGGGGCTGCTTTTGGTACCAGAACCACCGGACTGGACCAGGGGCTGTTGGAGGGCTCTATCAACCCCAACTCCAGCATCTTAGGACTTCACTCTGGATGCTGGCCTTCACCTTATCCGACAGCCTTTAAGACTTGGTCTTGTCAGGGAGGCTATCTCCTGTGTCCACATCGTGGGTACACAAGTGGGTAATTCCAGGCATAAGGGAGAACACAGAGGACTATTGCTCCAGGACCTGGCGGCAGCCCCTCTGTTGCTGAGACGTCAAGGATGGGGAGAGGACCACTCCCTCTATCGATCTGTCTTTCTCTTGGGAAGCAAAGAGGTCAGGGAGAGGCTTGCGCTCCTCTTCCTCAGCCCCATCAGTCACCATCACTAAGGTGAGCTCAGACCTCTCATGGTGGGGTTTGAGGTGGTTGGCATGAAATATCCTGTGGGGTTACCTGGGGGTCTTAAGGTCCACCACATAAGTGGCCTTGCCCTTCTTTTCAATCAGCTCATAGGGGCCCGTACAGCAGTCCTGGAGGGCACAGAGCTCTCCAGGCTCCATGACCCACACCTTCTGGCCAGGCTCTAGCTCTACAGGGTGAGAATTCTGATTGTACCATTCCTTCATTACTGCCTGACTGGCCTCCAAGTTTTCAGATGCCTACTTCCACAACTTAGCCATTTGGGTGCAGAAGGCCAGCATGTAGCTCACTACATCTTGGGGAAGCCTCCTAGGAGTCTTCTCCCACCCATCCTTCACTAAGCTGAGAGGTACCCTAACAGGGTAACTGTATAGAAGCTCAAAGGGGCTGAAGCCCACCCCCTTCTGTGGTACCTCCCTGTAGGAAAACAATAGACAGGGCTAGAGGATGTACCACTCCTGATCATGCCTTTTAGGGTCTTGGTAAATCATTCCACAAGCCCATTTGTCTGGGGGTGGTAAGGGGTGGAGAACTTATAAGTAACCCCACACTCCTTCCACGTGGCCTGCATATTTGCAGAAATAAAGTTGGTGCCCCTGTCAGACACAACTTCTTTGAGGAAACCCACTCTGGTAAAAATCCCAACCAGGGCCCGGGCCACTCCAGGTGCAATGATGGTTCTCAGAGGGGTAGCCTCTCAGTACCCAGTGACGTGGTCCACCAGAACCAGAATAAACTTGTAACCAGAAGAGGTCGGCGGATACATAGGCCCAATAATGTCGATGCCCACCCTTTCAAAGGGGGTGCTATATGACAGGTAGGAGTTCCGGGGGCCTTCAGCTTGGTCCCGTGTTTTCCCACTAGCTGGCAGGTCACACAGGTCCTACAGAATGTATCTGAGGAGATCCTCATTCTGGGCCAATAGAAATGTGGGACTAGCCTGGAAAAGGTTTTGTCTTGGCCCAAGTGTCCTGCAAAAGGGATCTCGTGAGCAAACTCCAAAAGAAAGGCCCGGTAGTATTGGGGGACCACTAAGGTCCTTGATGACCCATGCACAGGAGCCTTGGGCTCACTGTAATGGAGGCAGCCCTCCCAGTAAATGTGAGGCACTCCTTCTGTGCCTGACAAGACTCCTCCCTGGTGGGTCCTCCATCCACCTGCCACTCCGCAGGGGTAGACAAGTCCCCCAGGGGAGCAACGTCCCCCTACGTGGACTCCGGTGCGACCGCTGCAGGTGTCCCATCCATCTCAAGGGGTGTGCATTCCGGGGAGGGTTCCCCACGCCCTCTGGCTTTTCCCTTTGTAGCACCTGGCTGGGTCATTGTTCCAGGCTCCGGTTGACTTCCTTTCTGGGCAGCCATGGTCCGTGTGGTAACACAGATCCACCCTGGTAACCCCAGCATCTCCACATGTGCTTTGAGCTCTACCTCCTTCCAGGCAGTGTGCTCAAGGTCATTCCCCAACAGACAGTCGACTGGCTTGGCAGGGCTCACAGCAACTCATAGAAGGCCTGAAACCCCTCCCCACTCAAATGGAACCTGGACCATGTGATAGTGACCCTCCCTGTTGTCAGCCATCACAACTGGGTGGAATGCATTGGGAATTACTTGCTCTAGGGACACCTGCTGACTCCTTACCATAGTCATGCTGGTGCCTGTGTACCTCAGGGCCTCTACCCCGGCCATTGATGGTGACCCACTACCCATACTTGGTGATATTTGAGGGCACGTGGATCTTTGGAACCATCTCACTGTCTTCCAGGGACACTAGGGTCAGCCCTGTCCACTCATCACCATTATCTAGGGACAGCTCCTCCACCAGCTCTACACTAGCAACCCCGGGATGTTTACCTCCAGTGGGAGGGTGTGCTCTCTTTAGACACTTGAGATCCCCCTTGTAATGTCCAATTTCACAGCACTCATAGCACCGGACAGTTTTAGGCTGCTGACCTTTGTTAGGATAAGTAGGCTTTTGGAGGCCAGATTAGGGCTGGGACCCAGACCCTTTCCCTTGTCAGGGGCGGCCTTAGGCATGTTCAAGCTGTGCACCTGCACAGGGCCACCAAACCCCAGGGGCCACCACGCCAATATATATCCTTAATATAACAATCCTCTGAGGATGGATACATATTTGCGTGGCGGCCCTTGGCAGGGATTTGGCGGCCTCCGGCTCCGTTCCACTTCCAAACACCCTGAACTCCCCCCTCTTCACTGGCCTCCGCGCTGCGCCCTGCCAGGACCCCCTCTTCCGGGGCCCCCAACCTATGCTCCCTGCCCAGGGCCGCCATAAGCCTAGAGCCACCCCTGCCCTTGTGAATTGTTTAGGGGGCCTTGGGAGAACTCCTTTTTATCTCCCCACTCTTTCTTCTGGTTAGAACCCTGACCACCCTTTTGGGAGTACCCCCAGATCCCTTAGTGGACACCATGGTACTGACCCAGGTGTTCACCTCCTCCACAAACTTCCTAGGATTGGTCAACTTGCGGTCAACTAGGTGTTGGCGCAGCACTGGAAAACATTTCTATAGAAGGTGCTCTCTCAAGAACAAGTATACAACCCTTTATAATCATTTACATTGCTGCCCCTCACCCAGCCCTCCAACGCTTTACAAGCATAATCCTGGAAATCTACCCAGTTCTGTGTGGGAAGTTTGTGGCTATTCCTAAACTTCTGCCTATACCTTTCAGGGGTAAGACCAAACCTTTTGAGAAATGCTGCTTTCATGACAGGATACTTGATCTGATCTGCCTTATTTAGGTAAAGGAGTGTGTCCCTAACGCCTGGAGGTATGTACTTAAAGACACCTCATCAGCTGCTAGCCATTTATCAATATTATCCCCCATCTTAAAAATGGCCATCACATCTTTAGGCATAAAGACCCTTGACTCACGTGAAGCTTCAGTAGGTACACTGCCACCAATGGTGTGGCAGTTGGCCCCTATTTGTAGGGCTCGGATTTCCAGCTCCTTCAGGCTGAGCTCATGGGCAAGGTTCCTTTCCTCCATGGCCAACCTTTTTTCTTCACTCTCTTTCTCCAACTTGGCAAGCTCCAGTTTAAGCTGTCGCTCCTTGGTGAAACACTACTTCCTGCACTTGAAGGTATTCTTGTTCCTGGTAGCAAATTGTCGCCTTCCAGTAGGTCCAGATCTCTTGTGGCGTTGTACTCTGATCCCTCCTCGTCCCCTTCTCCTTCTGGGTGGGCCAGTGCCCATGCTCTCAAGGTTTTTTGAAGCTCTGCCTTCTTGGCGCTTCTCTTGTAGAACACCCCTTTTTCCTGCCATAAATCCCTGAGCTGCGCCACCGTGTAAGCTTCCAGGTTGGCCAGCCGAAATTCCATCTTGCTAGGTAGGACCTCAAATGTTTTGCAGAGAACCCCAATGGGACTTAGGCAAAAATGACTTTGAAAAAGAGCTACTTACAATCGTCAGTCAGAGAGAATTATGGAAAAAACAAAAATGCCAATTAGAGAGGACAGACAAAAATTCTCCAGTCAGAGAGAGGAAAAAATTTAAGATGTCAGGTGTAGGATTGTGGCGCACACTGACTCACTGTAGGGTGTTACACAAGCACAAGTCTTATCCCACCGCTGCCACCAGCGTTAGAAATGGGGTCTCTAGTTGGCATGGGTATGTTACCATAGTTCAAGTAGGGACCACCAGTTCCGACAAGGTAGGTCCAAAAGCATCCAGGACCACCCTCTGGTAGCTTGGCGCAGAGCAGGTAGGCTAAACTCAGGAGGCGATGTGTAAAGTATTTGTGTATGTATAGGTAGTGGCGCTTAAATCAGCGACATCCCCCTGGGCACAGCCGAAAGCCTGCAAGCGGCAGGATGTAAAATGCTTGACAAGAGCTTTAGAAGAATGAAGACTGATCAAATGTTCATTTGTTAAATTTGTTTATTCATGAAGTGTAGCTGCTTCAGCTCCAAATTAAATCAATTGACTCTCCGTTTCATCAGGGGAAGTATCTATAAAGTTAACAAGTGGAGAATATCATAATGGTCACCAAAAGCGAAACAGGGAGAGATATCCCTACACCAATAAAACCTGGAGTCACAACGAGTTCAAAAGAAAGAAAACTAGACAACTGTCACCACAAATTGAGGATGAGGTAAGGGATGGACAAAAGTAACAAGTTATAACCCCAAGTACTGATAGTACCTGACAAGATTAAAATAAAATAAAATGAGTCCAATGCATGTAGTTAAATGCGGAAAGTATGCGTGGAAAAAAAATACAGGCGGAAGAGTGCTCATTAAAAACATGCATACCAAGTTCGTTATATATTATAGTGTGGATCATGCTGGTTAAAAACAACAGTGAGTGCAATGTGAGGACCATTGATGGGATAATCATGAAAAGTGAACCGTTATCGATCTATACGAATTCAAACGTCCGTTAGGCAAAACAGTAATCAAGACGACTGATGCGGTGCAACCCAAAAAAGTGAACCGTAATCTCTCTGTGCGCATATGGTTTTCCTTTCGCCGGCTAAAAAGATAAAAGAAAAATAAATCGATACCTTACATTTCAAATGTTCTCCCGTGTATTTGGACGGGTAATTACACTCAGAGCGCAAGTGGTGTAGGTAAAATTACTGTTGTGACGTACAATAGAAACTAAAAAGGAACCAGGAGTGTTAACAACTTTAAAACTCAGGTGCGATTTTAAAGTGTGGAGTGGGATAGAAGATTTACCAGAGACCCAGTGCAAGCAGTGATGTACATAGACGCTTAGAAACATAACACTGGGTTAGGAAAAAATGGTAAAGTGGGAATCCTGTGTATGAACATGAAAAACTAGCATTGGCATAGCCAACAGGTCTCGCCACTGGGACCTTATAAGTGTTCGCTATTTACAGTATGTCGTTCTTTTGTAATTTTTCGTGTCGCATGTTACTCTTGTATAGCACTTTGTCTCAAAGAGCTAACGATAATTGAAAGTCAGTAAATAGAAATCTCATAGACGCATCAAGTTCCTGCATGCTAAAACACATCCCAAAGTAGAGAGACCAACTGAGGAAAAAGCAAGCAACATATTTCTGACCTTTATCCTTTAACGCCCTGGTTAAAACTATGTTGAAAAACTGCAGCTTAAAGTCAACGAAGGTTGAGGGTCAGTTGAAGCATTTTTCACTTGAAAACATAATGTAGGGGGATGCAATAACGATGCAAATCGGGCATTCTTTACTAGAAATACATATGAAAGAACATTTCAGCTTGGGAAGGTTAAGGAGACGTGGCTTAATGGATAGAGCTGCCACTGTTGAACTGGGGGATCACATTCAAGTCGTGGCTTTATTTCAATGTCCCGCAATTCTAAACAAACCAGTTAATCTATTCCGTGCCTAAAAAATGAATCCGACCTTGTGTAATGTAATCTAGTGTTTATATAAAGCCCTTGGGGCAAGTCCGTGCTGTAGAAAGACTGAAAAAGTAATAAATAAATAAATAAATAAATAAATAAATAAATAAATAAATAAATGATGTGTCTTTAGCAGAAAAAATATTTATTTGAAAAATATACATTTAATACAACGAGTACTGTCCGAACTGTTCTGTTGAAGCGTCTGCGAGTACAGAAATGCCAAAAATCACTTTAGAACGTGAAAAGGCCAGCAGAGAGCATCCTTACAACAAACAAAAGCTAAGAGATTGCAACTTTGATAGTAGCGACACAGAGCCTGAATCGTGCCCTGTAACTGTGTCACTGTTTCCACCCGCTGGGTCGAGGGTGAAGGGACATTACAGGCAAATCCTAGGTACTCAACCATGTCACAAGCCGAGGGAGCCTGTCACCTCACCTGCCCAAGAGAGGTGCAGCTGTGAACCGTGCATGGCCTGCGGCTCCATGCTGGCTCAATTTATATGGCAGGACGGGGAGGGCGAGCTTAGAGCCAGGGAACGCTAGAGAGGCACATTTCACAGTTTGTATTACCATTGGAGGGAGTGCTCTTCAATGGAACACAATTTCCTGAGAAACTCTAGAACACTTATGTCGGCGAGGATGGCCAATGTGTATATGTTTTTGTGATTTTCATTTTGCTGATGTCCCCTCGCCTTACTCAGTACTGCGTTCTTTAAAACAAGAATCTACAGAAGGCTAATTCAGTCTGTCATCGCACCATGCTAAAACAAGCAACACTGCTTAAAGTGTGTCAGTTGCATGGGACAGCCCTGGAGATATCCAGGCGAGGAGAGAGTGACAGAAAAAGAGGGAGAGAGCGTGCTTGCGTGCGAGAGAGAGACAAGCCAGGGAGTGGTGCGTGCAGTCTTCACTTTTCAAGCACTGCCCTCATGCTTGTGGCACGCCGCTGCTCGTTCCCGCAAAGTGGATACCGCCACAAGCACGAGTGCAGTGCTTGAAAAGTGAAGACCGTGGCTAAAGGCCCTCCTAGACAGCGCATGCGCGCTGCCTAGGCCAGACCTAAAAATGTGAGGAAACGACCTATTCATTAATAGCATATGGTAAACAACGAAAATGACAATCGAAACAGTGTGTTAACCAAAACAGGTAATGGTTGCCCTGATAACCCAATTAGGGCCGGTTCTACCACTAGGCAAGACTAGGCGGCCGCCTAGGGCAGCAAAAAGGGCAGGGCAGCAAAAAACATGAGTTTGGGAATCGGAATGGCCTTTGACCTTGAAAGCGCATTGGGTAGCGCCTTTTGCCTTCTACAATTGGACGGGCTGTGACGTCCTGCACCACGGGCATGGGCCGTGTGCGTGCGGCCGGCAGAGGCAGAGAGTTCCCGCCTGAGGCCTAGAAGGGTGGGATCCAGGTTGGCCAAGAGCCAGGTGGTTTATAAATGTATTTTTTAACTAACTACCCTTGTTAAGGGAAGACCCGGAACGATCATGGCTCACAGACAAGAAGTGTTTTGAGAATCTTTCGGGTCCGGTAAAGCCATTGCGGTGCTGACCAGCGGAGGGGATGCACAAGGTCAGCGGCTCGTGTGGAGGTGGTGGGGGTGTGAGGCGAAGGACGTGATCTAGCGCTGGGTGGAGGTTAGAGTGGGGACTCTGCATTTGGAGACTGCTGCCTGTCTTGTTCTCCCCCTAGGAAAATAAGCTCACCAACTTCTGTGGCACCAAGCTCATGAACGGCATCCATGGGGACGCGAGGGATGTTACATGCATAGCATGCTTCGCTGGAAGGCGATGACGAACGAATTACATAGAAGAAGTGCAGCTCATGAAAAAAACTAGTGGCTGTGCAAAACCTTGGTACATGAGCACTCAGCGGATGAGAAGAGATGTTATGTTTTCTCTGTACAGCAAAGACGTGATGTAATGTAACATTTGAATAGCATATAGAGGAGAGGAAATGCAGGATGATAGTGATGCCCATCATTTATAAACAGTTCATAGATGTGAATGATACATATTCAGACTTAAGGGTGTGTGGTTAGATTTCCTGTGCAGAGTAATAAATATGCGTACTTCGCCTTTGGTGTGGGATACTTCATTGGTTTTCTCTGGTTGGGGGTGTCTACTCTACTTAGCCACACACCCCTAAGTCTGAATTTGCAGGTTCTAAGTATGTGCCCATAGACCCGCGCCCAGGCTTTAGCCTGTGTTTAGGAATACTTAACCTGTTGGGGCTAAATCTAAGCATATATCCTCCAGCCAAGGTTTATTCTGCTCAGGTGTCATTTATATTAAGCAAAGTTTTGACTAGAGCCCGCTCCCTCAACCGTGCCCCCTCCCCCGCTTGGAGGGGCCTGCATTATGCCCTTGGTGCCCATTTGGTTTGGGTCGCAACTCACTATATAACCCGCTTTAGAGTGGGTCCCTGAGTCTATTCTTCAGGACATTGACTTGGTTTAATTCTCTCACAGGTGGCTCGTGTGTGTGTTAATGTGTGTATATGTGGTTGTATCTGTAGTTGTGAATGTATGCGCCTCTGACTGGCGCGGAGGGGTGCTCTCTGTATATGTGCGTACATGGCCAGCCACTACTGCCTCTCCAGAGGATCCGCGGATTGCCTTGTGTTGCACTGACGGATTAAACTTGCTTCTGGATTCCAGGAATGCCAGGTGTTACCTGCGCGTTCTCAGGCAAGGCTTTTCAAGGGATGGGCTCTGGAGCTCATCTTTCTAACAACACAATCCACTGGAGCAGCGGGGATGGGTGAGGTGCGGAGAGGACTCGGTGCTTTAGAACACAGACCCCATATGCTGCAATGCAGGTTTTATCTGAGCACTTACAGTCACAGTCACAACCGGCTTTCATTTCACTGTTTACAGAACATATTTCTTTTACAAGTGGGATTAAAGGGGGTAGGCAGAGGGACCGTGTTTGAAAAAAAGAGGGGACACGTATTGTGTGCAATCCTCCAAACTTGACACCGCTTTTATAATATACAATATGCTGCTATGATTTGAGGCCCTGTTGAACAGCTCCGACATTCACCAGACATCCTTTCCTTCCTGTAGAGACATGAAGAATGTCAGAGAGGGAGTTTTGCATATGAGGGAATATGTTAGTGTAACCAGGGTTTAAATTACACCCTGCCATCCCTCTGGTGCAGGGTGCCCTCAGATCCTCCAGTGGGCCCATACTGAAGGCCAAGATTTAACTGTGAGAAATGGGAGACTCAGGGGCCCTCTTCAAATTCTGCCTGTTGGCCCCACCATTTTGCATTGCATCATTGAGTGTAATGTGCTGTAGGTCACAAGGCGGCTGTGTGCTGCACATGGTACCTTTGTATATTTCCTTGTCTAGAACTAGATATTCCCCAATACTTCCTGGAAAATCCGTTCTTGTCGGAGGAGCAAGTGTGTCCCCGAACAGGATGAGATGCAGGGATATAGGAGCGAGGGGATTCAGAAGCGCTAACATCATGGAAGGGCCTTTAATGGTGCAGGTGTGATGATTGAATACCTTTCTGCACTTACATTGTTTCCGGAAATGTGCTCCCTGTGCTTTCCAGTGAGGAGTGTTGAGTGCGCTGTGTAGTACAGAAAAATGGACATGCATCCCCGGATCAGATTGTGGCAGCTAGAGATGCAGCAGAGCTTTGTGGTCACTCGCTTCCATTTCTGCACATTCATACACCTTGGACCGGAAAACGTACGCTTGTCCATAATGTAGCCAGCACGAGGCCAGGTGCTGCAGCAACAGTACTCCATTACTGTGGGCCCAGAGCCATGGTCCAGATTTAAACCTTCTCTAATCTGAGTTCCTTCGTTAATCGGATGCACCGACCAGAGCCGTAGCCTCCATTAGTGCAGCAGGAGCATTGGTGCTGGGGTTCATAGGCCCTATATAGACTCCCAAACACACACACACACACACACGATCTCCCTATCTAGACACAAATTCAAACACACACACATAAACTCTTTTTAGACATCCAAACACACACACAACTCCCTACAGAGACACTTAAGCAAACCACACGCACACAACCCTTCTGTAGCACACATTCACGCACACACCCACAAACGCACATACACCCCCACACATACACAAACTCTTTACCAGACACCGAAGCCCACACGCACACACGCGTGTAAAAGGGTAGGCAGATTTCAACCGATAACCTTTAAGTATTGCCCGGCGTTAGTCGCCTCTCATACCACTCGAAATTATCAAACAAAGAGGCAGGCGCTGGAGTGACAAGGTTACAAGCACCCTTACCTGTAGGTTGCTTGATGTGGGTTTTCGCAGAGACGTTATGGGCCAACTTCCCCAAATTCTAGGCAACACCTAGTGATTGTTAAATTACACTGAGGCAATTAAATAGAAAACAGGGAGGTAGGCCGGATCGTGGACGCTACCTGCTTCCTTGATTGTCGACCTGCGAAGCAATAAGGAAAAACTTTGTAAAGACTGTTTCTTGTATTTCTAATGATATTCTCCTAACATGTCTCTAAAGATTTGCTCCTGTTCTCAAGCATAAGCCTACCTGCGACTGGTAATAACGTAGCGTCGCGTCCGTGTTGTCGTCGTGAAGGAGGAAGTCTGGGCGAGGTTTTATGACGGTGCAGAAGGTTGTGTTATCAATGATAGTCCTCTGAAAGGCAATATGTAGATAAGGATTATGAGTTACTGTCTTTCTATATTAATTGCATTACACAGTGCCTTTTACTAAAATCACCTTTCACTTACTCAGAATTCTCACCATGCTGTTCTTCTCCTTCATTTCCCTAATATGAACAATATTTAAACAAAAACAAAATATTGCAAACAATAATATCATTTGTTTTACTTTGATACTTCTCAAAGTCTTTGAATTCTTTTCAAAAAGTTCTTGTAAATATGCTCCTTTCTCAAAGATTCTCTACAGTCTTAATTTTCTTGAAAACTGTCCAGGTAAGTCTTTACTTCCACAATTGGCTGTAGCTTGCTTGCGATGGGTGCCTGATAATGTAAATAAGAAGGAAATCTGTAACTTAGCTTTCAAGGTCTTTCTCCTTCGTTCCAGGACGTGCGTGGAAGAATGATGACCTTCAAACTCCGAGCGCTGGGCGTTGTCTTCAGATCTCAGGAGACTCCGGGGAACCTTCTAAGGGCGATGAGGAAGGCAAAGCGCCGTTCTACGTTGGGTGTGGCTATTTATAGAAGCGCCACACCCAGCCACACCCAGGGAGCGTCGACGCATCATGCGCCAAACACCTGCGTGCCATCTTTCAGCGTGCGCGCTGAACCGGCACCTTCGATTTCCCCTGATGACGCATCATGCGCCAAACACCTGCGTGTCGTTTTCAGCGAGCGCGCTGACCCGGCACCTTCAATCCTTGCTCAGAGCCGTTCTCTCTCCCGTCCTGTTCTACAATAAGTGATCTATTCTGGGCTTAGCTCTACTCGGCAACAGTTCTAAAAACAACACTTGGTCAATGCAAATATCTTCGTGCAAATAAGTATGACATCAGAAGCACTTGGTCAATGCAAATATCATCGTGCAAATAAGTATAACATCAGAAGCACAGTATTAACATACACAGAAGCATTATATTACCACACACTAACATACTACTGGCGTGCTGGCTGCACGGGACAGGGGTGGGTTTCCTGAGTGGGAAAAACTACGCCTGCATGTGAATGCGTGTGTAGATGAGTGTAAGGCTTGTGGGGAACGTGATTCATGACAGTACTCCCCTCTCAAGAGCCCTCCCAAAATCTGTGGAACTGGTTTTGGTTTATTTGGATAACGAAGATAAAAATTCCTGAGCAGTCGCGCAGAGTGTTGAACATTGGAAAGTGGTTCCCATGAACGTTCTTCAGGACCGTATCCTTTCCAATGTATTAGGTAGAACAATTTCCCTCGAACTCTCTTTGCATCTACAATCTTTTGAACTTCAAATTCTGGGACTCCATCAATGAGTATAGGTGGTGGGTTCTTTTTAAACCTAGTCATGGGATTACAAGGTTTGATCAATGACACATGAAACACCGAATGAAATTTATACTTTTTAGGTAAAGTGAGTTTTATACTGACAGGGTTTATTAT
Source organism: Lissotriton vulgaris (assembly GCF_964263255.1). NCBI lineage: Eukaryota > Metazoa > Chordata > Amphibia > Caudata > Salamandridae > Lissotriton > Lissotriton vulgaris. Next base: position 1,481,152,553 of record NC_141685.1, read on the forward strand.
TTTTTCTACAACAAATGGGCCAATGAATTTGGGACGTAATTTTTTACAAATTGTCATTCGCAGGTTCTTTGTAGATAACCAAACCTTGTCTCCGATAGAATAATCAGGTGATGGTCTTCTATGTAAATCTGCAGTTTCCTTTTGGCTTTCTTTTGCTTGAGCTAAGTGGTATTGCGCCAGATCTTGAGCTTGACCTAATTTCACAATGTGTTCCTCCAAAGATGGTATATCAGAAGGAACATGAATCTTTTCTGGGATGTTTTTAGGATGAAAACCATAAGTGCAAAAGAATGGTGAGAGACTGGTGGAAACATTGTCTAGGTTATTGAATGCGAATTCTAAAACCCACAATAAATCCGACCATTCCCTTTCATCTTCTGCTAAAGCACATCTTAGAAACTGTTCTATGGTTTGATTTGTTCTTTCAGTTAAACCATCAGTTTGGGGATGGTAACCAGAGGACATACGAATGTCCATGTTCAAAGTTTCTCCTAAATTTTGCCAAAAATGAGAGACAAACTGCGGTCCCCTGTCTGAAATGATTACGGAGGGAATTCCATGCAATCTAATTATTTCCTTAGAGAAGATTTGAGTCAAATCTCTTGCAGAAGGGATTTTTTTTAACGGGATAAAATGAGCCATTCGAGAAAAATGGTCAACCACTGTCAAAATAGTGTTATACCCCTCTTTGGTCTCAGGAAGCTCCACAATAAAGTCCAGCGATATTGTGTGCCATGGTTGTGGAGAAATTGGGAGAGGAAGCAAAAAACCACTGGGTGTCTGATTTTGTGTTTTATGTTGAGTGCAAATCACACAAGTCTCAATATAGGTTTTCACATCTTTTAACAAAGTAGGCCACCAAAATTTTCTCTTAATTAACTGACTAGTTTTAGCAACTCCAGGATGTGCACACATTAGAGGATCATGATGAAATTGTATTACTTTATTTTGCAGTTCTAGCGTAGGTACAAAAATTTGTTCACTCATGTACAATAACCCTTCTTTTTCATGCATTAAAGGATACAAAGTTTTCCATTCTTGAAGGGTTTTTTCTTGAAGCCTTAGTTTTATGTCTTCTACTACATCAGTAACCACCACTCCCACCTTGAAGCAATTATCAGGTAGAACAGGTTGTGCTAGTTCAGGCGAACTCTCTTTTTCATCAACTATCTCCAAACGTGACAATGCATCCGCCTTTAGATTTTCTTTCCCGGGACGATAGGTAATCACAAAATTGTAATCATTAAAGAATAGTGTCCACCTTAACTGTCTAGCAGTGAGAGCTTTCACTGAACGCAAAAATTGCAGATTCCTGTGATCCGTGTAGATTGTTATGGGATGTCTTGCCCCTAACAAGTAATGGCGCCATTCTTCGAAGACTGCTTTTATGGCTAACAACTCCTTGTCAGCTATGGCGTAATTCTGTTCAGTGGGAGTTAGTTTCCTTGAATAGTATGCGATTGGATGCATCTGACCAGTTTCTTTGTGTCTTTGGGACAAAATACCTCCGATAGCAAACTGGGAAGCATCTGCTTCTACAATAAAAGGATTGGAAGGGTCAGGGTGCATTAACACCGGAGCTGAAGTGAAATGATTCTTCAAGTTTTGAAAGGCTTCTTCAGCTTCTCTATTCCAGTCAAATTTTGCATTTTTCTTTAACAATTTAGTGATTGGGGTTATCAAATGCGAAAAATTACATATAAAGCGCCTATAGAAATTAGCAAACCCCAAGAAACTTTGTATCTGCTTGACAGAAGTGGGACTGGTCCAATCTAAAACTGCCTGGATTTTCTTAGGGTCCATCTCTATGCCATCTGGACTCAGGACGTATCCCAAAAAGTCCACTTTAGTGGTATGGAAAACGCTCTTTTCCAGCTTAATGTACAAGGAGTTGTCAAGTAGTTTTCGAAGAATAGCTCTCACTTGTTGTACATGTTCTGTGGTGTTCTTAGAATAGATGAGAATGTCATCTATGTACACAATGCAACAAATATCCAAAAACTCTCTCAGAACCTCATTAATAAAGAACTGAAAAGCTGCTGGAGCGTTACAAAGCCCGAATGGCATGACCTGATATTCGTACAAACCAAATTTTGTGCGAAATGCTGTTTTCCATTCGTCACCACTGCGAACTCTAACCAAATGATACGCTCCTCGCAAATCTAATTTTGTGTATATGGTGGCATCTTTTAATTGGTCCAAAAGTGTCGGGATCAGAGGTAGTGGATACCTATTTTTGATGGTAACATTATTTAAGGCCCTATAGTCGATGCATGTTCTCAACTCACCCCCCTTTTTCGGAATAAAAAAGAGGGGGGAGGATACTGGAGATTTCGAATGTCGGATAAACCCATTGGCCAAATATTCATCTAAATACTCTCTTAAATGTTCGTTTTCTTTCTCGGTGAGAGCATATATTCTACTACATGGCAAGGTAGCGCCAGGCACCAAATCTATACGACAGTCGAAATCCCTATGAGGTGGTAAAGTATTGGCCTTTTTTTTGTCAAACACATCACAGAGGTCAGAATATTCCTTTGGAACTCCTTCCAGCAATAGTATACTCTTAGAAGTCAAGGGGAAATTATTTCCTGGAATCAATACTTTGGAACCTTGTGTTGTCAAACAAGATGATAAACAATGCTCTGAGTCAAATTGCAAAGTTCTTTCCACCCAATCGATCTTAGGGTTATGCTTAACTAACCAAGGTATGCCTAGAATTAAGCGGAATTGAGGGGCGTCTATGATGTCAAAGGTTATGTTCTCTTTGTGTTTATGCAAACAGGTCATCGACAGATTTTCAGTGTGAAATTGGATTAGTCCAGATGACAACTCTTTACCATCTACAGCTTTGACCACCTCCGGGTGTTGTTTGGCCTTGGTTTTAAAATCCAATCCCTTCAAAAACATGGTATCTATGAAATTGCCAGTAGCCCCTGAATCAATCAATGCGTCGACCGTCCATTCCTTTCCCTTTTCTGTCTCGGATTGTAAAGTAACTTTAATGCTAAGATGATGGGAAACTATCTCTGGGGTAATTGAGGCCAAACTAGTTAACTCACTCGACAATCTGACCTCTTGATTAGTCGAGCCAGTTAGTTTTCCGACTGCTGTACTAAAGCTACCTCAGAATTCCTACTTTTAGGTTTATTTGGGCGAACTGGACATTCCTTGACGAAATGACCTGATTTGCCGCAATATAAGCATTGGTTCAATTTTCTTCTCTTGTCCTTCTCTTCCTTACTCAAAGGGCCTTTGATTGTGCCTATTTGCATAGGTTCTACTCCTGAATCCAACTTAGACGTGTTTTCGCTCTTAGCACTGTTATATCTTTCCTTAAAAGAGAATACCTTTGTTTCAGATTTACCTCTCTCCCCTCTGCGTTCCAATAACCGATGGTTCAATTTTACTACTAAATCTATGAAATCTTCGATGGCATCTGGTGGGTCTAGAATTTGCGTTACCATGTCTTTTAACTCGTCTCTAAGCCCTTTGTAAAAAAGGGAAACCCTTTTTTCCTCGGGCCAACGGGCCTCAATAACGAGTCTATTGAATTGAGAGATGTAATGTAGCAAGTCCGAAGACCCTTGCTTGAGGTGTAATAATTCATGGTCTGCGGACTGAACAAAGACATGCTTGGCAAACAGTTTTTTCATAGTGTTCTTAAAATGTCTAAGGTTGTACAAAATTGGATCATCTCGCTAAATCTCCCAAAAATCGCTCGGGTGGCGCTAAAGGTATTGTCACAGGAGTCACTACCTGAATTTGAGTTGGAGTAGTGGAAGAGCTGGAACCTGAATGCAAAGTTTGAAACCCTGATTGAAAAGTAGCTGGTTTCAATACTGGTTTCTGCGTTGGAGAAAACCCCCATTGTCCTGAACTAGATTGCATATTGCTCTGGATATCTGTGATATCCCTACGAAGGGCTGCGTTTTCGGCTTGAATAGCCGTTAACAAAGTTGTGATGTCTTGCAAAGAACTTGCAATGGAAGGATCCATAACGTCTGGGCGAAAATATCGTCGTGGGCTTTGCCTTCTGACAAGGTTACAAGCACCCTTACCTGTAGGTTGCTTGATGTGGGTTTTCGCAGAGACGTTATGGGCCAACTTCCCCAAATTCTAGGCAACACCTAGTGATTGTTAAATTACACTGAGGCAATTAAATAGAAAACAGGGAGGTAGGCCGGATCGTGGACGCTACCTGCTTCCTTGATTGTCGACCTGCGAAGCAATAAGGAAAATCTTTGTAAAGACTGTTTCTTGTATTTCTAATGATATTCTCCTAACATGTCTCTAAAGATTTGCTCCTGTTCTCAAGCATAAGCCTACCTGCGACTGGTAATAACGTAGCGTCGCGTCCGTGTTGTCGTCGTGAAGGAGGAAGTCTGGGCGAGGTTTTATGACGGTGCAGAAGGTTGTGTTATCAATGATAGTCCTCTGAAAGGCAATATGTAGATAAGGATTATGAGTTACTGTCTTTCTATATTAATTGCATTACACAGTGCCTTTTACTAAAATCACCTTTCACTTACTCAGAATTCTCACCATGCTGTTCTTCTCCTTCATTTCCCTAATATGAACAATATTTAAACAAAAACAAAATATTGCAAACAATAATATCATTTGTTTTACTTTGATACTTCTCAAAGTCTTTGAATTCTTTTCAAAAAGTTCTTGTAAATATGCTCCTTTCTCAAAGATTCTCTACAGTCTTAATTTTCTTGAAAACTGTCCAGGTAAGTCTTTACTTCAACAATTGGCTGTAGCTTGCTTGCGATGGGCGCCTGATAATGTAAATAAGAAGGAAATCTGTAACTTAGCTTTCAAGGTCTTTCTCCTTCGTTCCAGGACGTGCGTGGAAGAATGATGACCTTCAAACTCCGAGCGCTGGGCGTTGTCTTCAGATCTCAGGAGACTCCGGGGAACCTTCTAAGGGCGATGAGGAAGGCAAAGCGCCGTTCTGCGTTGGGTGTGGCTATTTATAGAAGCGCCACACCCAGCCACACCCAGGGAGCGTCGACGCATCATGCGCCAAACACCTGCGTGCCATCTTTCAGCGTGCGCGCTGAACCGGCACCTTCGATTTCCCCTGATGACGCATCATGCGCCAAACACCTGCGTGTCGTTTTCAGCGAGCGCGCTGACCCGGCACCTTCAATCCTTGCTCAGAGCCGTTCTCTCTCCCGTCCTGTTCTACAATAAGTGATCTATTCTGGGCTTAGCTCTACTCGGCAACAGTTCTAAAAACAACACTTGGTCAATGCAAATATCTTCGTGCAAATAAGTATGACATCAGAAGCACTTGGTCAATGCAAATATCATCGTGCAAATAAGTATAACATCAGAAGCACAGTATTAACATACACAGAAGCATTATATTACCACACACTAACATACTACTGGCGTGCTGGCTGCACGGGACAGGGGTGGGTTTCCTGAGTGGGAAAAACTACGCCTGCATGTGAATGCGTGTGTAGATGAGTGTAAGGCTTGTGGGGAACGTGATTCATGACATGGAGACTGGAAGGCAGGAAACAGAAGTTTATTCCGTCGGAGCAGAAAACATCAAATCAGACAACGGGGTATCGTCTCGAGGTGCTCTCACCGCATCTCTGAGGCCTGGCCTCTTATACACAGGTTTATGGCTTTATTGCATGAAACACATTCTTGTCAATACTTTGATGTACGGAAAGACATCCTCGGAATCCCCGCTTCAAGCCCATTCCCACACACATCTACAGTAGAAGTCCCCACCCCGATCTCAGTAGGTGATGACTGTCGCGCAGCTGGACATTCCGCCGGTTCCCGGAATGTGTGCGGCTGATCGGATCTCATGGGGTGGGGGCTTTGATCAGTCGTAGATCCTTTGAAGAGGGACAGCTTCCTACTGTAGGGTGCAATAAACTGCATCCGCAGGGCCAGGTGATGGCCTGGGATCGGGTCCGACAATCGGGCACAGAGGAAGGGGGTTCATCAAAGGATGTGTGATCATGAAAGGGATGGAGGGAGGTGTTAGCCGGGTAAGGGATGTAGCTCCGAGGCAGGGCCGTGCTGAAGGGGTGGTTTATGGCCCAAGCATGTGAGAGCGGGGGCTGTCAGTGCACGGGGGATACTTGCGAGGTCAGAGGGAGAGAGAGAGAGACGCGCTGGCTATCGGCAGTGGGCAGAGAGGCCATGGCATTCAAAATGGCTGCTACTTACGCGCACATATGAGCCTGAAAAGGGACAAGATGGCGCTGATAATGTTTACACCGCAATCTAGATTTTAACAGTCCTCCCTTTTCAACATATATAGCCAGCTTGTCAATCTATGTCTATCCCCATTATATTTTGGATTTCTACCTCATACAAAGCTTTCATGCGTTCGGCATCGAAATCCAGAGTCGTAGGGCAGATACAGTTAGCAAAAAGTGAGTACAGGGGTGGCAAGTATTGAACACCCAGGCAGAATCCACATATTACGACAATCGGTATCAATACGATCATAAACAACCTCCACCCCCAGTCCTTTACAGCACTCCAGAACCATCTTCCAAGTGACCATTCTTCTTGTTCCTGATGAACCTCTGAGGAAAGTCTGTGGAGGTGTTCAATGGCTTTGTAGACTGAGGGCGAATTGTCCGGAATGTAGGTGCAGCAGCTGGACCCAATGATACGGCATGCTCCTCCACGATCCGCTAGAACCACATCTAGAACAAGGCAATTCTGAAGGGCCACCAGGCGGACCGCCTGAAGCTCGGCTGTATTGTTTGTGAGGATGCCAGCTGTAATGTTCATCGTCGTTTCAACTGCCTGGGTCAAATGTCGGATGGCACGGCTGTTCGCCATCGGACACCAGAGTGGAACAAGTCCCTTCATTGCGTCCAGGAACTGTGCTCCGGTGGAGTCGGCTTGCTCAATGTCTCTTGCTCGCTTTTGTCGGTAATGGTTTGCTGGAGCCACATAGGTTGGAGGAAGGATGAAGGCAATGTAGCAGGTACCTCCCCAGCCCTTTGGGAGCCAAGTTTAGGCTTTCGTACCACAGACAAAGTACATGTTCGGAGAGGTGACGAAAGAGGGTGGATCAGTTGAGTCTAAAGTTCTGGTGATGCGGCAAGCGCTGTGGCCCACCAACTGTGTCCCAAGGCCTTCGATGCATACAAGGCCCGAGACGTTGACGACAGATAGGGCCACAGTCAGGGTGGCAGCTGTTCGTTTCCGGGGGTAGGAGAAGGTGGGTCTGGCTGGGTTGTTGAACACCTGCATTTCAACCCGTTCTTTGGCAGGGATGTCCATGTGAATAGAGGCGTTGGATGTCAGAGGGCAAAAGGGAGCAGCAGTTCTTCCTGTTTTGTTCAGCCAGACCCCATGATAAAAGTGTGACACAGTTTTGCTGGAAGTGGCATTATCCATGTAACTCTCTTGCAGGAGGATCAGCCAAGCAAGGCAGGAGCCATGAACAGAGAAAGGTGACGGGATAAAGGGAATGGAATGTCCAGTGGTCTGTGGTAACAACCCACAGATCCAGCAATTTGTGGCATTGGCGGCAAGGTTGTGTTGGTGCAGCAACTGCACAAAGGAGTTGTTCCAGAACTCCTTACGTCTTTCTCAGAGTTGAGGTGAAAGAGAGACCAGGTAGTGTTCTTTCATGGTGGTAGGCTGTGCAGTAGTTAGAAATGTCTTATGAGCTGGTGCGCTCTCTTCCACGATCCAGAGGGTGGTCATGAGGAGGAAGCAAAAGAGAAGGGCGATAAAGAGGGCAATAGTCTTTGAGCTGTGTATTTTGTCAGTCTTTGGGTTTCTGTAGTGGGTCTTCGGATGTCCGGTTGCTTCCATCATCTTCGTGTCGGGTGCTTCCATCATCTTCGTATCGGGCGCTTGCATCATCTTCAAGGGGCTCGGTAGCGGGCAGAACCACAAACTTCGTTTGGCTTCTCTCCTGGCAGCCTTAGTAGTGTTAGGCCACCGCTCTGAGAATTGTAACTTAGTCAGTGGTCTACTTAGCCGAAGCTCCCTCCTTTCGTCGCAGGTTATACCCTTCTCTGGATGGCACAGTGGGATCGGGAAATTCTGCCAATTCAAGTGCCTCTGTATCAGGGTAACAGTTCAGGGATGGTCGGTCTTTGTTCAGGAGCTCTTCTTGGGTGGCCACGTCTTTGGTCGTCGTCAGGGTTGAGGATATTTTCTTACAATGGTGTGCATGCAGCCAGTTTCGCTTCCCCTCCACTCGAAGAGCTGTTCGGGTAGTGATCAAGACTTGCCAGGGGCCCGTCCACCGGGGTTCCAGACTCATTGCACGCTGGAAGTTTGGGATCAATACATAATCACCGGGTTGGATGTCATGCCCAGGGCCCCTGGAAGCATCGGGGATGGCCTGCAGCACCTGTTGATGGATAATAGACAGGGTTTTAGTCAGGTTGTACAAATAGTCAGACATTAGGACGTCCGGGACGTCGTGAATGGATGTCGGTTTTGGTGCAGACCAAACACTCATAGGCCGGCCGAAAACGACCTTGTAAGGGGTCAAATGGTGTTTGGTGGGGGTGGAACGCATTGATAGCAATGCCAGTGGGAGAGAGTCAGGCCATTTCAGTCCTGTGGTAGCCACTTTCTTTGCTAGTTTGAGCTTCAGCGTGGCATTATGACGCTCAACCAGTCCAGCAGATTGGGGGTGGAATACTGCGTGGAATTTCTGTTTTACACCCAACCCCTTTAAGATGAGTTGGATAACCTCGGCTACGAAGTGGGGGCTATTGTCACTTCACAAAATTCGATAAAGGCCGTAGCGAGGGAAGAATTCCTTCAGTAAAACCTTTGCAGTGGCAATGGTAGTGTTGTCGCGAGTTGGATAGGCTTCCACCCACTTGCTAAATGCGCACATGACAACAAGTACATACTTTAGACCTTGGCATCTTTCTAGCTGGATGTAGTCCATCTGTAGGACTTCAAAGGGATGGTTAGGGACCCCAAACCCTCCCCGGGGTACTACAGTTCCTTTCCCAGGGTTGTGTTGCAGGCATATCAGACATTGTTGGACCAGACGTTTAGCTGAGTCTGTGATCTTGTCATTGTGCCAAACTTTGGAAACAAGTTCGGCCATGGGGGCAGATCCTATGTGTGCAGGGGAGTGTGCCATGGTTAGTATGGGGATCAGGTACGAGTTGGGTAGCAACCATTTGTTTGTGTCTTTTGTCCGCCAGCAGCCTTCATCGTCCTTCAGTCCCACCCGTGCCCATTCAGTCAATTTGTGTGGTGAGCTGGCCATTTGGGTATCCCTAATAGTTTCCCTAGCGTCCTTCCATTTTTCTGCTTGTGACCTGGTCACGTACATGCGTGTCGTTGTCCTATTCTCGGCTGTGGTCCGGGCAGTGATGTCGGCCAGTGCATTCCCCTGCCCAATGATGTCCGTCACCTTTTTGTGTCCCTGGCATTTGATTACAGCAAGTTGTTTGGGAAGGAGGACCGCTTCAGTCAGAGCGGAGACTAGATCTCCGTGCAGGATGGGTGTGCCGTGTGAGGTCAGGAATCCCCTCTCCTTCCACAAGAGCCCGAAATGATGAACCACCCCGAAGGCATACTGGCTGTCTGTGTAAATATTTGCTGTCGTCCCTGCTGCTAGGATACACGCTTGTGTGAGGGCAATCAGTTCCGCTGCCTGTGCGGATCGTTGTGTGATGCGGGCGGTCTCAACTACAGTTCGGGCTGTGGTAACTGCATAAGCAGCTGAGGTGGTGCCATCGGGGAGTTTGATACACGAGCCATCCACCCATAGCTCTCCATCAGGATCTGGGAAGGCAGTGTCTCGGAGGTCAACCCTACTCCTAGTCTGTTCGTCCGTGAGGGTCACACAGTCATGTATAGGGGACACATTGGGTTCGTTCTCAGGTAGGAGAAACAAAGTGGCTGGATTCAGCGTGGTGCATCTTTTCAGTGTGATGTGGGGTGCAAGCAGAGTCAGCTCGTACCCAGTCAGTCGGGCACTAGTCAGATGCTGCGTATTAGTCTGGTTAAGGAAGGTGTCAACCGCATGGGGCACTAATACCGTAAGGGAGTTCGAGAGCACGATCCCCTCACTTTTTCGGATAGAGACAGCAGCGGCAGCTACAGCTCGAAGGCAGGCAGGCAAAGCTCTGGCTACGGGGTCAAGAGTGGCAGAGAAGTAGGTACATGGGCGTTGCTTGGGGCCAATGAACTGAGTCAGGACAGACAAAGTGCACACCTCCCTTTCATGAGTGAAGAGGGAGAAGGGCTTTGTGTAATCAGGGGTTCCTAGGACTGGTGCAGAACAAAGGGCGTCTCGTAGTTCTTTGAAGGAGGATTGGCATTCGAGGGTCCAAGGGAGCGGGAAGGGGACATCTTTAGCCAGCAGGGAAAGTAGTGGTTTTACAATGAGGCTGAAATTTGGCAACCACTGTCGACAGAAGGAGGTGAGGCCTACTAGGGAGTTGACTTGTTTCTGGGTCTTAGGGACAGGGGTTTCTAGAATGGTCTGAATTCGATCGGGTGTAAGCTTTCTCCCGTCTTTGGACAAGAGGTGACCTAGGTAAGTGACCTGGGGTTGGCAGAATTGCAACTTCTTCTTGGAGACCTTGTGGCCATTTTCCGCGAGGAAGTGCAGGAGTTGGATGGTGGCTGTGACTGCAAGTGGAGTGGTGCCGGCCGCCAAAAGGATATCATCGACGTACTGTATCAACACCCCTCCATCTGGTAACTGGACTGCGTCCAGCTGTCTCTTGAGGGCCTGGCTATAGATGCTGGGACTTTCAGTGTAGCCTTGGGGTGCTCTACAGAATCTATATGAGCGGGCTTTTAAGGTGAAGCCGAAGAGGTAGCGGCTGTCTGGGTGGATGGGGATGGAGAAGAATGCGTTCTTGAGGTCGATTACAGTGAAGGTGGTGGCAGTGGAAGGAATCAGAGTCAGAATGGTGGTGATGTCTGAGACTACGGGGTACTGAGGTACAACTACTTTGTTGACCTCTCGTAGGTCGATGATGAAGCGGTACACTTTCTCATCTCCCTCACCCTGCTTCTTTACAATGGGTAGGATAGGGCTGTTGCAAACATTGCTAACTACTTCCTCTACCACTCCTGCATCTATCAGGGACTGGATGATCTTTACCAATGCCTTCTCGCCCTCGGGCGATATCCGATATTGTGGAAGTTTTGGGAGTATTGCGTCCTGTCGAACAGTTATGTGTACTGGGTCAATCATCATGCGTCCTACGTCCGAGTCAGTTTTGGCCCACAGATACAAAGGTAGAGTGTCGAGTAGGGACAAGTCAGCATCAGTGATGGAAAACATGCGTCGTGTGGGACAAGGTCTGAGCAGAGTCGGAATGTCGTACAGAATGACTCGAACTCCGTCTTGTGAACACCTAATAGTAGCTCGGAAATGTTTCAATAAGTCAAGTCCCATAATGGCATCGGGGGTGTTGGATGAGAGCAAAAACAGTGGAGGGCGTTCCATCAAAACCTATTGATGTTACGTGTGAGCCAGACAAGGGTGCCCTTGGAATCAGTCATTTAGATAACGCACTACGTGTCGCGCCAGTGTCTACCAAAAATGGAGACTTCGTACCCAGGACCTTAGCGGTGATATAAGGACCTTGCTGGTCAACATAGAGCTCAACTGGATCCCTCCCTTGCCCTTGGCAGTCCTATGCGAAGTCGTGGGTGTCGTCGCAGTCAGACTGTTGGTACTGGTTCTGTCGGGGACGGTCAAACGTGTTCGGTCTGCCTGGCCTGTCGTTGTTGGTGTCTTTCGTGTACCCTCGTCCCTGTCCTCTATTTCTTGGCCCACCCGCTACGTCTCTTGTGTCCCTATTTTTGTTTGTTTCTTGCAGAACCGGACACTGGGATTTACAATTACCAAATCCCTTGCAAAACGCACACTGGTTCTGGTTGATGTCTTTACGTCCAGCATAGGGTGCGGATGTACGGTCTCTAGGGGGTGGATTTCTAGGAGCATTCGATTGGTAAATTCCTTTGTACTGCTCCCTTCCTATAGTCACCCCTTGCAGCTGTGCGATCATCACCCTTTCTTTCAGGTCCTTTTTCTTTTACTCAGTCGCCCTATCGTTCTCATTCTTTTGATGCTCATAGTACTGAGCCATCTGAAGGATAGCCGCAGGTTTGGAGGCCGCCCAACTACTCTCGCTAGTCTGTAGTTTCTGCGAGACTTCCTGCGACAGACCTTTGACATAATTCTGGAGAAACAGATGATGTCCGGTTGCAGTGGTCATGTCCTGGCCACTGTAATCGGAAAACACCGTCTCAAACCGGGAGAAGTATTCTGATACGTCTTCCTGGGGTTTCTGGTGGCAGGCCGTTACTATCGACCAGTCCACCTTCTTTTCTGGGATCAGGGTTTTCAATTTCTGGACGATCTTGTCTGGGAGGTCTAAAATGGATTTTAAAGGTTTCTGTCCAGGCTCTCGTTGTCTATCCATGCCATCGAGTTGTGACCAGGTATGTCCGAACAGCTCAAGGTGGTCTACTTTCCGGATTTGCTTCCACACATCGGCTGGCAGACATAGCCCGAAAAACAAATCGATGTCGGCTAGGGTCATAATCGTCGAACCCAAGGCTGTGCCTAGTTCAGTATAAAAGGCAGTGGGGTTCTTTCGTAAATCAGGCAAGGATTTCAGAAAGTCAGGATGTCTTGCCGATCCCATGGTTGGTAGACCCAGTTATAAACTACCCTCCCTCTCGCATCTTGGTGGTTAATGTCATCATGTGTTCCCAGTCCTCGTGGGGGAACCCAGTAGGGAGCGGCCTCCTTTATAGGCATCATTGTGTCAGTTTTTTCTGTTCGGGGTTCGGTCGCTACAGGAGTCGTAGTGTTAGTTTCTAGCCTCTGTTCAGTGAGGTGGCGGAAAACTTCAAGCGTACGCGTGAAGAGGTCCGTCACATCACACTCGCCTTCATCTCCAATGTCGACTTTCCTATACAGAGTTGTTAGGCTCTCAGACCTTTGTCTTGGTACCGGTCCTCATAGGCATTGAGGGTGTGATAACAAAATTGCACAACAAAGTGTCGTCTGTGGCTATTGGCATATGAATTGTACATATCCGTTACGTATTCCTCACTCTCTTTTCGTTCCACCAGTGTCTTCACTATCTTATTGATCCCTGCTCGTTCATCTTTGCTTAATCGTTTCATTCTAGTGGAATCTTTCTTTCTAGCTTCAGGGTCATCTAATGTTACTGCTTGCGCTGCGCTGAGTACAAGGGGCTCGGCCGGCGCGGAGGCCGTGAGGACCGAGGTCCTGGCACTATTCTCACCTGTACTTGGGGGCTGCGGGTGCTGTACTAAGGGTTAGGGAAGGGGGGTATGGAGGGGGCATGTAGATGATTGGGGGACCTAGTAATAATTCATTGTTCGCTCGCTTCGAGGGTAACTCAGGGTAGAGCGTAGACGGTGTTCTAACGGGACCCTGGCCCGATGTTTCCGACTCTTGCTTCTGCTTGGCTTCCTCCCTCTCCTTTATCTCTTCCTCTAACTTTTTAGCAGCTAGGTGAGCTGCTTTTCGTATCTCTTTCTCTAATCTAACTTCGTTTCTCTTTTTCCGTTGCTCTGCTTCTTTGCGCCACATGCCGAGACTATCAAGCATAGTGGGCGTTGTCTTATTGTTACGAAGGGCTGTTTATAGCACGTTTATTTTATCGTCATCAAAGGATCCTATCAGTGGCCACTGACTTTCCTGATCCTTTCTTGTATATTTTTGCCATAGCTTACTATAAGCTACGGCGACTAATCCATATTTAGTGAACATGTCCTTATTAGGGGTGCCTTCCAGTGGAGCTGGATGGTTCATCTCTAATAAGCGGTCCAGGCTGAACCAACTACCAATCAGTGGGGAGAAGATAGGCATGACAGATTACAAAGGGGGACAAAGGTCCGCACTACCTATCCTTCACTACTTGCAAAGACTAGACAGAATATTTCTATTCTACGTTATTTGCGAACAGAGAATATCTCAAAAGAACCAACTTCGAACAATCAATGTTCGGACAATCAATCAATCAGTGGGGAGAAAAATAGGCACTACAGATTACAAAGGGGGTCAAAAGTCCGCGTTACCTACCCTTCACTATTTGCAAAGGAAGAGAGAATATTCCTCTCCCTCACCGTTTGCAGGCAGAGAATATCTCAAAAACAATCAAAGAGCAATACTAGTATTTTTCAAACAATCAAACAACCGTTTCGCAATTTGTCGTGTTACACGACCTTACCCAGACCGCATGGACAGTTTCTCGTCTTCCGCTTCCAGCGCCCGATCATCCTCTATTCTCCGTAATTGCCGCAGCACCCCTGATGGTTCCCAGTCAGGAACGTAAATCACTCGAGAGAGAGGTCTGTTTGGAGCCGGTGAAGTTCGGATGATCGGCTGCCAGACGAGGGTCTATCGGGCAGGTGCACTCCCGATCGTTGCAGTCGTTCACTCTGTCATCAGGACCTCTCCCACTGGATCCACGTGTCGCTGATGGGCCCTACGTTGGGCGCCAATTGTAAAAGGGTAGGCAGATTTCAACCGATAACCTTTAAGTATTGCCCGGCGTTAGTCGCCTCTCATACCACTCGAAATTATCAAACAAAGAGGCAGGCGCTGGAGACTGGAAGGCAGGAAACAGAAGTTTATTCTGTCGGAGCAGAACACATCAAATCAGACAACGGGGTATCGTCTCGAGGTGCTCTCACCGCATCTCTGAGCCTTGGCCTCTTAAACACAGGTTTATGGCTTTATTGCATGAAACACATTCTTGTCAATACTTTGATGTACGGAAAGACATCCTCGGAATCCCCGCTTCAAGCCCGTTCCCACACACATCTACAGTAGAAGTCCCCACCCCGATCTCAGTAGGTGATGACTGTCGCACAGCTGGACATTCCGCCGGTTCCCGGAATGTGTGCGGCTGATCGGATCTCATGGGGTGGGGGCTTTGATCAGTCGTAGATCCTTTGAATAGGGACAGCTTCCTACTGTAGGGTGCAATAAACTGCATCCGCAGGGCCAGGTGATGGCCTGGGATCGGGTCGGACAATCGGGCACGGAGGAAGGGGGTTCATCAAAGGATGTGTGATCATGAAAGGGATGGAGGGAGGTGTTAGCCGGGTAAGGGATGTGGCTCCGAGGCAGGGCCGCACTGAAGGGGTGGTTTATGGCCCAAGCATGTGAGAGCGGGGGCTGTCAGTGCGCGGGGGATGCTTGCGAGGTCAGAGGGAGAGAGAGAGAGACGCGCTGGCTATCGGCAGTGGGCAGAGAGGCCATGGCATTCAAAATGGCTGCTACTTACGCGCACATATGAGCCTGAAAAGGGACAAGATGGCGCCGATAATGTTTACGCCACAATCTAGATTTTAACACGCGCACACACAATGACACACTGGTCCAAATTGCAAACAAAGTAAAAGAAAGGGGGCGGCATTTTTCAATTCTCGCCGAGGGCGGCAAAACACCTAGAAACGACCCTGAACCCAATTACTCACGATACGACATGAAAGATGCATAAGCCAGTAAATCCGTATGTGTCTAGAATTTGTGTTCATATGGGGAAAGAGGAGGAAGCTGCGGTGGATGTAAGAAGAAAAATAAGTAAAGAAAGAAAACAGTAACGATGTGGAAAATGATGTGAAAAATTATGTAGATGAAGAATCTACACTTTATGAATAAACAAATTTAACGAATGAACACTTGATCAGCCTTCATTTTTCTAAAGCTCTTGGCAAGCATTTTGCATCCTGCCGCTTGCAGGCTTTCGACTGTGCCCAGGGGGATATCGCTGATTTAAGCGCCACTACCTATACATATTCCTATCCACACCCTGGTCAGAGGGTGATACCCCAGGTGCACGCCACAACCACACTTCTTGAGAACATTTTAGTAGTGCGTGTTCTAACCACTTAAAGAATTTGTGTAACACCCACCCACCATAACACAGCGAGACAGCACAAATAGACACTACACCAGTTATTTATAAAAGTATAAATAGCTTTATCTCAAGTTTTAGGCAAGATCAAATCAAAATTCCACATATATCATGAGCTCTCATTTGTAATGTCTGTTGACAGTGTTATTTGTAAAGGAAGAAAACTTGTAAGTTCTGCTAGTATTTAGGGAAACTTTGTGGTCACCAGTTCAGCCTCAGGGCTATAAAGGAAAATGTACACAGGGACAGTATCCCTCTTAGTCCCCAGATAAGGAACCTTAGTGTAGGGTTCCCCTTGCTATTTATGGGCTCCGTGAGCAGCAGTTGCAAGGTGACCATGCCCCTTTTGAGTATTTTGTGCCCACACATGCTTCGATGCGCTCAAACCCAGGGGAACCCTCAACTACTGGTGAAACCCCTTATGCGGCTACTGGCTTCTCTGTCCTTGGTTGCGAGCACTAGGATACTATTGAGCCTGCAGTTAATCAGCTGCAGTCCCCGGCAGGCCAACTCTCCCACAGTTATGGCCCACACAGTCTGGTTGGTTCACCACCCGCCCTGTACCACAGTGCTTACATCGACTTAGTGCCCAACGCTGAGCGTTACCTGAAGTTGGGGGCAAGGCAGGCACCGACGTCGAGCTCCTCTGTCCTCCGAGGCACTGGATCCTGGATGCAGCTGCACAGGGGAGGAGCGGGGCAGCCCTTCCGTGTGCAGTGCAGCCTCATTCCCCGCTTGGCACTGATGTCCAGCTGGGCAGCGTCTCCCATCAGCGACGGTGTATTACGGTTTGCCAGGCAACGCTTGAGCTCGGCATGGCGTCCTTGCCAATATCGGGCTTGTTGTAGACTCAAATCCCACTGCAGTGATTTCAGGGGCAGATTTGATCGCGCCTCATTTGTAGACCCGGGGCCTGTGATGGTGAAATCGGCTAACAGTGCTTCCCTTCACAGCGCTTTCAGGTCACGGGCACACAGCACATTCAGGCTCCCGGGCCAGCAGAATTAGCATGCGCGTTTGTAGATCTCGGGCCGGTGGTGATGATTTTGGCATATACAGTGCTTTCCCAGCAGAGCTTTTAAGTCCCCAGGCCAGCGGTGATGCAACAGCATTTTTGTAGTTCTCGGGCCGGCGGCGGTGGTTTCGAGGAGGATGAAAATAGTTGCTCACACGCTCCCAGTGTCGCAGAGGTGATCCTGAGGAGCATTGTTGTTCTTTTTAGAGCAAGGCAGTTCCACGTGCACAGCGTTGCAGGGCAGTCCCGTGAATGTTTGTAGTTCAATAACCAGGGGACAGTCAGCAAAAATAATGGAGACACTCTGGAGATATTATTTTTAGTTTCCCTCTGGCAGGGCAAGATCAGCAGGCAGCAGGGCAGCTCAGCTAGTTGGGGCAGCAGTTCCTGGGAGCAGTCAGCCTCAATAGACAGTGGCAATCCTCCTGGTGCAGCAGGCTTCACTCAAGCAGAGTTTCTCCTTAGTCGAGTGGTGTAACAAGGATGTGTGTCCAGGACCCTCCCTTTTATACCCTGGTGCCTAGTCACTAAAAGGGAGCAGAAGCTTCTGGAAGGGTCTAGGGGGTTCTGGGGAGTTCCCTGCCTTCCCTGACCTGGCTCCTGGCTCCTGGCTGTCTATAGTGACAAAGGCAGGATCTTTAAGCCTAGCGGGCAGCCGGGCCCAGCCTATTCATGTGTAAAGGTGTGAATCACCACTCCCTCCTCACCCCCCCGGAAGGCTATCAGCATGCAGATGGGAGGGGGGAGTCTGTAGTGCACAAACTAAGTGCAGGCAGGAAAATATCCACTTTCTAAAAGTGGGATTTCTAAAGCAGTAGTGACCAAACCCCATTTACCACTAGAGAGGGTTCCCCGCTAGGATTCCAAATATACCAAACATGACATACTTAGTAGGTCCCAGTCAGAAGTTATCCTATAAGGGGGGTTTCCCAATGTTAACCTATGGAGGGATAGGCCTCACTGCGGTAGCAGGGGCCTGTGGCAGGTATGCCAGTGTCACCATGTTTTTAGGGAGGGGGCACCTGTACCGTAGCACTGTTTAGCATCCCTCTCCTCGTAACAACCAAGCAAAAGTTAATAGACTTTAAAGTGTCCCTTAGCATGTTCAGCATGGCAAATGAGGGAATGTCATCATCAGGTATCCACAGTCTACTGGGAAAAACACAAATTTAAGATTTGCTCAGAAATGGTTATAGCAACATATATGTATGTATACCAAAATGTATGCATGAGTACACCACAGCGCTAATAGCATCATTTCACGGCAACAGAACATCAATGCACACACAAAGGTATGTCCACAGAATCATATGCACTGGCACCAGGGCCGCTCCTAGAATCATTAGTTACCCAGGCAGAACCAGAACATGTGAACCACCCATAAATACCATAAGATGGCATGTAATAGGAAGTAACATTTTTGGACGAGTTGCACACCTTATTTACAACAAGTTACTCCAACTTTTTAAACTTCTACATTTTAACGTTGCATGATCAGTGGTGTCGTGCCCAGCCCAAACTGCACGTATGAAACTAAACAACAAACATATTTGGGACAACTTTCTGCCCCATATCATTGGCACAGCCTAAATTGCGTTTGCAATGTATTCTTCAACTCATGTTCCTCTTTTCCATTCTTCATAACGTTAATTCATTCCATTGATAATCCGCTTTTACTCTTAAAATAATTTTTTGTCTTCATGCAAGGAAAAGCCATTTCCCAGGTTTCTAGTGTTCCTGTCGGGCCATCCGAACCGCACTTCAAGAACACGAATAAAGCCAAATTCATCCGTAGCAGTTTATTAAAATCCAATGCATTTCGGGCCTCTGGGGCCCTTCGTCAGGGAAATCTGAAAATAACAATTGCACATACTTTAATATTACATCAGTCTATGTAAGTGAACGAATACAACAGCATATCATGCTTAAAGTTGACCTCTTCTTAATCTCCATAATTATTTTAACTGAAATGCATTCTTTTCATTCTGCCTAGTGTTTCCGTCATACTCAAACCCCGCTTTGTAAAATTCACATGAGTGGCTTCCTATCACTCGGTAGCTAATTACCATGCTTTAACCCCGACTGCTTGCAACCTTAATCTATTCCTTCGCTCAATCCCCGCCATTTAACCAGAGCCTTCCCACTTCTATCTTTACCTTTCCACTTCGTGCTTCCCAACACATTACAACGTCCCATAACTAATTCCCTTTCTCCCAACCTTCCCATGTGAACATCCTTTCCCTGTCTGAAAACAACATCTCTCATAATACCCTCCTCGTACTCATCTCCTACCTGCCAGGAAGCAATCGTCCTCCTCACTCCATCCCAAATGCCATTTCCCCTCTCCCTTTCACCCTGCTATTTTTAGACTACACTTTAGCCCCTCCTCGCAAGCAGCCCTCCCCCTCATCTCCACGTGATTAGCACCTGTACCATTCGAAAACTCTCGGGCTCCCTGAAAACACTAAAGTTCCCATAATTCATTACACATTGACACATACTCAGTTAAAAACATTTTAATGCAACTCAAACATTTAAAAACGCTGGCAATGTTTAAAGCTTATACTTTGTCCAATGTTTAATTGCTGTAATGTCCACGTTCTTCTGACTCCAAAAATAAACCAACTGCGTGCATGGCTTTTCCTTGCATGAAGACAAAAAATTATTTTAAGAGTAAAAGCGGATTATCAATGGAATGAATTAACGTTATGAAGAATGGAAAAGAGGAACATGAGTTGAAGAATACATTGCAAACGCAATTTAGGCTGTGCCAATGGTATGGGGCAGAAAGTTGTCCCAAATATGTTTGTTATGTGATAGGAAGTCACATCACAGGAAGTGACTTCAAGTTGCCATAAATTTCCTGCCATTGTTGCACCAGCTTTGTAGCAAGCACCCTATCTAGTGTGGATATCTATAAATTGCCCAACAACATATACAAAAACACCACATTAAAATTATGTCAAAAGATAGCGTAGATCTGTCAAGTGTCCATACAATACATCCACCCAATTGGTTGGAAAAGCTAAGCCTAGGTTGTTTCTACTATGACAATGTTCCTAATCTAATGCACTCCTTGTTGACAGATTCATACAAGAATCAAAATAGTAAACTGACTAATATAGTCCAGCCTGGCCTGCCACTCCCCCATCAGCACAATCATGTTCAGATGAGTTAGCAGTGTCGGAGCAGGCATACATCAGAGCCTCCACTCTTCATGAGGTCAGCTTCACCACAGGGCAGGTAGCCAGGTCACTATTGGGAGTCACAACCAGCATGGGAAGTTGTATGTGTCAGTAATTAAAAATGTTAAGGATCCAACACATATCCAAAGCAGGACTCAGACATATTAATCCCAACCATACAATCCCCATCATGCACCCAGGTCTGCTTGCATGCACACCTCACTCCAATACATTGGGCCACAACAACTTGGGACCCAGTATGCTTTTTCAGGCCTGGTTTCCATGTCCACGATGGACCTGTGGCATTCACCCACCACTGTTTACTGAGGCCTGCTAGTGGGGCATGAGCTAGGATCCCTACCTGTATAGTCAGGACATGGTGTCAAAATGTCTCACTTGGAGCTACATGTCTCAAAAATGGATAGAGAAATAAGAGTCCACACAGAGCACCCATGATTTCTGCAGGCACATACAGGAGTTTTCATGATCCAAAACTTGGGAAAGCAAGACACACATCTCAAATCGAAGACAATTTCACACATACAAGATAAAGAGACAGAGAATTTGCATTTTGTTTCATATGGGGCAATGTATGTAGCTGCACATGACTTATGAGACATTTCAACTTCAAAACCAATCTCTTACTCTCATCTCATGACCAGGTTTTGGGAATAAATTTGTATGGATTTAAATCATCTTTCATTAAGCAGGCAATGCAGATCTGGTCAGTCGTGCATAAAAAACATTCATCACTGAATCACGTATACCACAACAGGAGCATATTGTTCAATATTGAACTACTTCAAAAACACTATACCCATAAAAGGATAGATGAGCACATAGGGATCCTGGGTATTTAAAAGGTCAGCATCCCAGGTGCCTCACAGTCCAGACATGGGGGGTGAGACCATGGCCTCTAGTACAACTGTCATTGTTAACAGTTGACATTTTTACATATGTGGATTCTAAGAGCCCCCGTGATCGAAGGAGGAGATGTCAAGCACCCAGGCTGCCTCACATGATAGAGCAGCTGCCTCATCTAGCCATGTCAGGACCACCTGTGATAGGTCCATGACCACATGTCCGTGAGCCTGGCCCTTCAAAGTCATTCACACATCCTGTGTGTTCTGTAAGTCCTGTAACAAGTTGTCCTGCTGTTGAAACCTGGTGGAGGCACAAGACTTCCTCCCTGCACAGCCCAGTTTCCTTAGCCCAACCCCATTAGAGAGTCACTGCTCCCAAGTGTTGCAGTGTTAGGAGTGCAGATACCTTTAAATGCATGCAAATGGTCTGTCGTGCTATGAGCATTTACAAATCTATCCTTTCATTGGATACATTTCAAGCCCTCATCTGCCTGAATAATATCCCTAGCAGCACAAGGCACAACCACCTCAAGGTGATGGAAAAAATATAAGATGTGGGGGAGCATTACCATCTTGGAAAGTGATATACATCCTTGGGCTGTAACTGGGAGAGTGCTCCAAAAAGCCATCTGTGGACATGAGGAGGATTTGGCCCTGGTCAGATTTACACAATGAAATTGTTTGCATCATGACAGTTACAGATCCCTAAGTACCAAAACACCCAAGGTCACATATCACCCTCTGCTCACTAGCCATTACCACTTGTGGAGGATAGTCCACACAGAGGGAAAACATAAGACTTGGCCCAGTTAACACTCAAACTTGACACTCTCTGGAAATCTTATAGTCTCACAGAAATATCTGGAATTTTAATGCAGGTATACTCATATAGAGCAGCATGTCACATGCATCAATGGATACTACATGTACAGCATTGCCTAGTGGAACTCCCAATGCTTATCACCCCTGACAAAGCTGCTGGGCTAGTAGCTGCATTGTCAGGGCAAATATTTGATTATCTGTAAATGTGGGTAACATCCCAGGTAGAAACTGGACCACAGTCTCCTGCTTACCTAGTGGTGCCTCCGTTTGCATCAGAGCCCTGTGGATATTGGCCCTAAACCCAACAAAGCCCCCATGCATTCTCCACTCAGTACTGCTTTCAGTGGTTCCTACTCAAACAACCTAGAAGTGCCTGTGTCCAAGTTGTCAGGTAAATAATTGGAGATGGATTCCCTCAGTAATGCTCAAAATGCTCGGGGCAACAACAATGTAGGCTGCTGTTGTGATAATAAATATTCCCAATCCAAATGTACAGATTTTCTACTGCAGAGTAGCAGGAGCACTCCTGTGTCTCCAAAAGTAGGATCCACCAACAGTGTCAGAGGGATCAGTGCACATCACAGTAGGTAAGGCACGCTGCCAACATGTGGGAGAGGATGGCAGAGGATGGTGAGAATGGTCAAGCTGCGGCTCCAGGACACAATTGAAACTGCCATCCACAACCCAGGGGATATGCTCTCCCCTCATGAGGATGAGGGATAGTTGCAGGATGGTGTTTGGTTTGGCCACATTCAGTACATACACAATGCCCAATAATATTTCCAAACATCAAGGAGCCCGTCTACAAAGCCATATTGCCCTTCAGTCTCCATTGCAGTGTCTAATGGGGTAAATGGGACCCCGTATGGACCCACACAAGTGCTCTGCTTGACAAACAAGAGTAGATGGGGCAAAATTAATGACTCTGCACGCACTCCTGGAACTTCCCTCCTAGCCCGTTTCACGTGGGTCTCTTGTAACAGTTCTAAAAAATAAATTCCTGCGCCTCCTGATATATCATCACAATGTGTGTCTATTCCTTGTCATCCCCATAACTCTGACTTTCCTAATCATAATGCAATAAGTATCCACATGTGTGTAGTGTACTGGGAAGTGTGGAGGGGGGGTTCAAGAGTAGTCTGCCTCAAAGTGGGCAAGCAACACACATTCTAAAGTCTTTCCTTTGGGGACTATGGCCCTAATCGATGGCCTGCTGCACAATGGAGCTGCATCAGGAAAGAAAACATGGACCCTCAATACCTCAATCCCAGGGCAGCATCCAAGGGGAAGGCTGAGCAATCAGTGACAACATCAACCTACAAAGGAAAACTTAGTAAATATGCACAAACACAACTCATTCAAGGCATTCAGGGTGGAGGGAATGAGTCCTGTGATATCAATAGATATTGCATATGCTAGTGGTCTCCTTGCAGACATTTCAACAATCTGTAATGAGCAATCAGTAGTAGGCAGCACGCAGCAGCGAACCCTAACTTTTGTCTGGCAACTGTGTTTGCCTACTTACATCTACCTATCCCCTACATGTGTAACTTTCCACATTACCTCTTGGCCTACCTATTCCCTACTTGTGCGGGTCTGACCACTCTCACATCCACCTCAAAGTACATGCTCATCTCTCAACCTCTCCTTCATCCACGGGCTCCTTACAATCCCTCTCTAGTACTGACATTTTAGAAACCATCTCTTGGCTCTAAGCTCTACCCTTAAACTCTTACTATTTCACCCTGACACTCACATTTTTATTCTGGTGCTGCACCTCTTACATCCCCACCTAATTACCCTGCACCACTCTTCACCTCTATGTACACAATACCTCTCCCATTCACGCTGTACACACAATGTACTGTACTTATCACCTTCTCAGCATACTATAACCGTATCATGTCACCCTCTCATTCCCATCTCTCCCCTTTCCACTGACTGTGGGACACTCTTTTTTGCCAAGGTGCACCATTATATACACCTCTTAAATTCACTCTTAACACCTCACCACATCTCTCACTCTGACACTTACATTTCTCAATGAATCTGGCCTTATTCGTTAGCCTCTCACCATTTACTTACTCTACTCTGCTTAAGGCCTACTAATGGTCATTTGCCAAACTACAGTATCCACATATTCAAACACACCATCCATATACTGGGCAACACCTTCTCTCCATCCAGCATCCTAACTTACACAACTGGTGTATCCCCTTGACACCCACCTATCCACATTGTTTCCCCCAAATTTTTACCTGGTCTCACTGTGGCTCTCTTACATCCATATCTCAGATCCATGCTCCCTACCTCTATTAACTTTTGCATATTAACTATGACCTTTCTCAAGGAATCATCGCAGCCACCTTTCACCGTAGTGCCACATACCACAACTCTTATCTCCTGCTAGCCTCTAACCTTGTCTAGCTGGTTCTATCGCTTTCACATCTACATAATCCTAGCATACCTCGCCTTAACCAGTTTTTCAAGTTCCTACACTCTGATATCCACACCCGAGCATTTCCAACAATTACCATTCTAACAGTGAGGATACTCTACGTATCCTAGCCAAGCACTACCTTTGACCTTAACTCCTACCTTCCACTCTTATCTAATTTTTAACTTGCTCTCCCCTTATTACATCTAAGGCTCCCCTCCATGCACAAAATGTCATCACAGCTCACTCTCATCTCCACCCTTGTTTAGCTAGCTCTGCCCCTCCAACATTAAACTCTCCAACAACATGTGCAGCTATGCTTTACATTTCAACACCCAACTCCTACCTTGTCTGTCAATTTAGTGCATGGGTGTGACACAGGCCACTATAACCCCTGCACAGCAGACAGGCCCACAACACTTCAGGGAACTCACAGTCCCCTCTGCCTCCCAGATATAACATGGGCCAATCCACCAGCCTTAAGAACCAGCCAAGTTCATCTCCTTTTGTTCTGGACCAGCATCAACCATTTCACAGACCTCCTTATGATTTTGAATACACAAATTACCACATACACACCTATCATATGCTAAACTCCAAATTATGTGTGGGTAAAATAGTATAGTCATAACTTGCACCATAAAAAGATTTGTCAATGGAACAGTGTGAACAAAAAGCCACTCTTATTTATTTATTTATTTTATTTATTGGTTTATATAGCGCTAGAATCGACTCCCGAAGGAGTATCTCTGCGCTTAAACTGACAGTAATGGAAGGTTGATGGTCATAAGAAACTCACTGAGTTTTGAACAAAAAAGTTTTTAACAATTTTCTAAATAGAAAGTGTTCTGCACATAACCTGAGGCTAACGGGAAGTTCGTTCCAAAGGCGAGGGCCAAGGTAAGAAAGAGCCTTTCCTCCCAATCTTACCCTCCGAATGGAGGGAACTTGGAAAAGAGATTTATTGCTGGAGCGGAGAGCACGTGTTGGAACATAGGGTATAAACTTCTCAGCCAGATAAGGGGAACCCAGATTTTGGAGAGCTTTACGAATGACACAGCATATTTTAAATTTAATCCCTCTGGCGGATAGGCAGCCAATGGAGCTTTTCCAAAAGAGGGCACACTGGTGATCTGGGAGGTACATTCTGAACTAGCCTTGCTGCTGTATTTTGGACTACTTGAAGTCTGCTAAGTAAGATGTCATTAGCCGAAATCAGTAATCCATTCTCCACCCTTCTCCTCTGCCATCATCCCTGGTGAGCAGTACCCATTGTGATATGATGGCAAAATGGATGTCAGACTTAGGTTTGTGGACATCCCATAGGATTCCCTGATGTTCATTCAGGCATGGGCAAGTGCCGGTCACATCCATTGCACCGTCTAGTGCTGAGGCTATACGCTGTCATGATGCTGATACATTGTTTAGGCTGAGTGAGGGGTGACAGCAAGGCATGTCTGGCAGGGAAAAAAACTCAAATTGAACATTCTCATTCCTGTTTGTAGCTTGAAAAGCTGTTTGTGCCAAACATCTTGACATCTCAGCCCATTCCTAAGGGACCCAGGTGAGGGGTGGTGCGTGTTTATTGGGCATCACCCTGCTGCACCATGGCTGCAAATCCCACCTGTAGCTTCTAACACTGACAGCCTCCTAAAGGCAGTGCTCTATAGCAGGACCCTGTAGTAATTAGCATTTGTTAGGCCATGGGCAGCTGACCATGGCACGATCCAGAGCTTTGGGCCGACGGGCTCTTGGAAGACGCACCTGTGTGCCGGTTCTGGCATCGAAGCCTTTGACTGTTGTGTGGCGGCCTTCTCTTCCACCCCTAAACAATCTTTCTCTACTGATGAGGGAAGTCATCCCGAAACCCGAGACATGTCTCTGGAGATATCCTAAACCCGGGACATGTATCGGGTCTAGAGATTCATCAGTCCTACAAGTACCGACTTGTACCCACCTGGGTGATCCACTGAAGAACTGCAAGTACCAGAGTCCCGAGGGGCGATCCGGAGGAGGGGCTTGCGGTGTGCGCTCCATTTATGACGAAACACAATACGGCTCCCTTGAGCTTTGGGCCGACGGGCTCTTGGAAGACGCACCTGCATGCCGGTTCTGGCATCGAAGCCTTTGACTGTTGTGTGGCGGCCTTCTCTTCCACCCCTAAACAATCTTTCTCTACTGATGAGGGAAGTCATCCCAAAACCCGAGACATGTCTCTGGCGATATCCTAAACCCGGGACATGTATCGGGTCTAGAGATTCATCAGTCCTACAAGTACCGACTTGCACCCACCTGGGTGATCCACTGAAGAACTGCAAGTACCAGAGTCCCGAGGGGCGATCCGGAGGAGGGGCTAGCGGTGTGCGCTCCATTTATGACGAAACACGATCCAGAACAAGCCCACAGCATCCACCCTGAACTAAATATACTCTACAACACTCCCATTACTAATGACTGAGGTTCAATCTGCTTGCATAAACTGAGCCAAGAAGGTGATACTTGCCATGTGTTGTCATGCTGAAAAGGTATAACTCAGCTGTATCACATGAGGGGGCTAGAAGGGGCATTGAATGACCAAGCACAGACACACGTTGTTCACTCAAATTATACCTACAGGACTTGACATAGCCTAGCATTACCAACATGTCACTTTGATGTACATAAAAAATACCCTTTGAAATGAATAGAGTTCAGCTAAATGTCTGAAACAATAACACACTTAGCCCATGCAGCACCCACCAGTGCCCCAGAACAAGTAGATGAAATATCTTGGACACAGCAAGCACAATCCACTCCCATCAGTATGGTGACAACTCCAAATTTCTATGGAGCAAAGTCACATGTGTGTCATATAACTGAGATGACTATCACAGCCTTTGCCAAATACAAACTGTCTGCCATCTTAGGTACAATGTTAGGTCTGTAACATCCAATTTCTGAATCATCATATGCCTGAAAGCACAACCTTAAGAACTTGTGCCTGTATGTGAAATGCACTAGCAAGTTGCTCGGGTGGTTGAAAATGGTAACCACACACTCATGATAAACATCCTTAAGATTCTCAACAATGATACCCTTGTCAAACTAAAATACACAGTAAGCTTAATCTAAGATACAACATATAGCATGTCATAATGCAAAACAATAAATAGACTAAACCACAACCCAGAAGTCCTAGGCATTGTATCTTGTTAACAGTTAGCATGTCACACATCCTCTCTGGCCATGTAGAAACACTCAAAGTATCTCACAAATACTCACTGAAAAGCTTGGACAACAAATTGCAACTAACATTACCATTGGATCGACCATATGCCCCCTATCCTACTGCTTACCATACTCTGGTATGGTGAATCATATTTCTGGGTTTATGAACACCCAGTTCACAGATAAGGAAAGGCACACACTCTCATTCTCTAACTGTGGCATGAGACCAGAATGATAGGTACATGACAATGCTAGGTACTGTACAACTCCACAATCACACCATGTTATGACTAGCATTACAATTGTGTGACAACCATTCATGTACCATATGCTGGCTGCACAGGCAACTAACAGATTCAATAATTGTAGATCTGTAAGGACAGAAAAACACTGTAACTTACTGAGACATGTCATGGACACACACCCTAGCCACATGATGTACCCAAAAAATCAGGATGTACTGACTGACATCTCGTTTTAAATGCACTGAAAGATACAGACACCAATCATAATAAGAATATCTGAAGAAAGGGGAGTCCTGGAAGGCAACTGGGCCAGGACACTGTCAGAACAATACCTATCTCACACTCACT
The DNA here is from genome assembly GCF_964263255.1 of Lissotriton vulgaris. Taxonomy (NCBI): domain Eukaryota; kingdom Metazoa; phylum Chordata; class Amphibia; order Caudata; family Salamandridae; genus Lissotriton; species Lissotriton vulgaris. The sequence goes on from NC_141685.1 coordinate 1,481,180,583, forward strand.
ATAGGCACAGGATATGTATACTATGGGTCAACTGCAATGAAAGGGTATTGGCCTACGGTGACAGCCACCTGTGGTAATATTGTCATTGCAACTAGTTAACCAGATCTATTGAAGGCAAAGACATTGGTCTACCACTATCAAGTCACATACATCAATTGTACAATTACTTTGTGTACATATGTATGTCCCAAGTCACTGCCCTGTAGGCAGAGTCCATATGTATCCAGGTGTATTTTTAAGACTGCTGTCTTTCTGCACATTTCAGACATTTGCAGCATGCTTGTCAAAAGTGTTGGACTGCGCCACACTTGCACTATGTTGACATCTGTAAGCAGAAACTATTAGGAAGTCCAATTTCAAAAGCAAAGGTTTGTGACTTCATGTCATACTCCTGGACAAAACTAATGTGGACATTGACCCCTAGCCAATAGAGGCACAAGAATGTATACTACATCCTAACAGAGTGCCCATACTCCATGGACCATATGCAATCCCTGCCATTCTGATATCATTGTATACTTACATCACTGTTGCCAATGATTCCATCTCCATTCAGGCTCTGACCTACACATCAAGTATGTTACCCACAAGTTCTAATGATGTAGATGTGTAATCTTGTAAGAGTTGTGATGAGACATCTCTGGCAAGTCCATATGACCAACTTATGTGATTCATTTTACTTCTTGTTCACAGCGTTAGACCCGGGCAGGGAACGAAACAGCACCACGGATGCTGGGGAAGCAACTAGCTAGAGTAGTTCCTGTGCTGACTCCGATCAAAAGGGAACCAGTGGCACAGAGGGTGACGAAAGCATCACAGGAGGGTACGAGTGACATAACATCCATATCATCAACATCAGCCTCTAGCTCCAGTGACGACTCCCAGGTGGTGGTGAATGCCCCTGGACCTGTGTCCATTCCCTCAGAGTCCACCATCAGCCCTACCATCTCCACCCTCCCAGCTGCGCCCCAGCTCCCTGTTGTGGCTGCTCCCCTAGAAGGGGAGGCATATACTTTGCGCCAGGCACCTCATTCCCTGCCTTTGCCTCTCCTGCTGCCCTGAGTGTGGAGGCCATTGACCTCCGAGGGCAGATATCTGTGGGGCAGACAGCAGTGCTGATTGTCCTCCAGGTGCATACTAATCACCTTACACAGATGGTATCTTTCCTGGAGGGCATTCATTATGACATGTCTTCCCTACAGAGATCCAATCAGGCTCCAGCCTCCACACTGATGGTAGCATTGTCCCAAATTCGGCTGTTTCACCCCTTTCCTGCCTTTTTCCCATCCACAGTCCCAAGTACCCTCCCTGACCAGGGCACACACAAAGATAAACATGCATCCACCTCAACATCCACACCAGCACACACCTTCCCACCCAGCCCAACCAGGCCATCAGGAACTCTGCTTTCCTGACAGAGGAAGTGTACTAGCAAGATGACTGACACTGGCACCAGGTGTCTGAGTGGACCACAACTCCCATCAAGGCCTTCTGCTCCAAACACCATTTAGCAGTTAAGCCATCTTGCCATTTCTTTTCCACTCACTGTCAGGAATGCATAGTTCCAGGTGGGCTGGGTGGGAGGAGGAGTGTTTGTAATGACCCCAACTCCCATCAGGCTCTGTCCTACACACACCTTCCCACTCAGCCCAGCAAGCCCCCTTGAAACTCTGCTTTCCTGATAGTGAGTGGAAATGTGCTAGCAAGATGGCTGACACTGCTGAATGGTGTTTGGAGCACAAGGTTTTGATGGGAGTTGTGGTCAAGTCAGACACTAGGCCCCAGTATCAGCCATCTTGCTAGCATTTTTCCACTCTCTGTCAAGAAAGCATAGTTTCAGGGGGGCTGGCTGAGCTGGGTGGGACCGTATGTGTAGGACAGGTCCTGATGGGACTTTTAGTTATAGCAAACACTCCGCCTTCTACCCAGCACAACCAGCTCACCTGTGCCTATGAGTACAGGACAGTGAGTTGAAAGCATAGTTCCAGATGGGCTGGGTGGGAGGATGAGTGCTTGCATTGACTCCAACTCCCATCAGGCTCTGTCCTACACACACCTTCCCACCACCCAGTGCAACCAATCCACCTGGAACTCTGCTTTCCTGACAGTGAGTGAAAATGTACTGGCAAGATGGCTGACACAGGTGACTGGTGTTTGGAGTACATGAACTTGATGGGAGTTTGGGAGAAGTGTGTACATGGCAATAGTTTTTACCCTTTTTATCTTCATTGCAGGTATGTGGGTTATCTGTATTACATACACACCCCATGATCTTTAACTATTACTTTGTTTAAATAAAAAAAAAATTCATTTAGCTAACTGGGACTATTACAGAGATGTCTTCAGGAATGGCATTGCTACCTTGTGTGAAATGTGGAGTTCCTACTTACCAGATTCCATTCCTTCAGGTATTCCAAACAAGATCTCCAGTGGAACGATAGAACGCACCTTCCCCTCCCAGGAATTAAAGTGCACAGGTGGTACAGGAGTGCCACCACCAGTTCATTGTGCAGCCCAGTGTTCCTTTGTAGACAATTTTTTGACCCTCCTTCTGATGTCATACAACCTCTTTTTGATATCATCCATTGTGCTCAGGATGGGTGCTACAGCGTTCACTTTGTTGACTATCCTGTCCCACATCTCACTTTTCTGGCTGGCGGAGGTCTGTTGGACTAGGTTCCCAAATAAATGTGGCTCTACTCTAAGGGTTTCATCAACAAGCACTATATCAACTCCTGATCAGTAAAACGTGGTTGCTTTTTCTTTGACATGGTGAGAGTGAGTGTGCATGTTAATTAGAAGGTGTGTCTAAGAAAGGAATCTGAAACAAAAAGTGATATGGGCTAGTGGTGTGAATGCAGTGCATGAGTGTGTGCAGGGCTGACACCAATGAATGTAGAAAGTTCTTTCTGGCTATTTCAGCAGTATTGTGTGGGCAAAGGATCATGATACATTTTTCTCTTTTTTATAGGTAGATTGGTGGGTGTGTCTACTTTTTAAATTGACATATTTTGGCTCTGCCTATGCTTTTTGTTTGGCCTGAGTTTTTCAGTTTTGCAATTGCCAGGTAGCACACAAACCACAATGGTTCTGCAACCTTGTCGGATGCATCATAATCTGCTAAGCGGGACAACCAACGCATGTTCATAATCAGAATCCCTATGGACTGCCTTTCTGAATGACGCGGTCGGTTCAGACTCATTTCTGACCAAAGCGGTTGGCTCACCATAGTCACCAATCGATGCAGTCAGAGTTTTGCCTGCTATACATCATAATGCATCAGTCAGAAACATGGCGGACCAGTCGGGCTGATGTATCCGTGACTGCACCGGTCGGACGGTCTTTCCGACAGACTTCATAATAAGGCCCATGGTGTTTTTCACTGAAGAATATTTTCAAGTCCTCATAGCATAACACAATTGGATGCTTCAGCAAGTATCGTTCTTCTAAATGAGTTTTACTATAAAGAAGTACATAAGTCAAAAGGTTGTTCTGCCCTCATATTAAATGGTCTTATATTTTGGTGCAATGTCTAAATTCATCTGCTGAGATTTACTTCTCTGAGTGGTAAAAGGATAGTTAATGTTAAACTCTTACCTGCTTAACACCAACACATTTTTCTTCCCACCAGGAACTGCTGACCTTTTAAATAATGTACATTTTATGGTCCTGTTGCAGATATATACAATTAAATGCAGAGTTTAACATATGCTAGTTAAAATCTCTCTCACAAAGATATGAAGAAGAACATTTCTAGCTCAGTCAAGGTGTTTCTAATTGGGAAGTTAGCTTCCACTGACATCATTATATGCACCTCATGTTTTAAATGTTAATTTTTTTCCTTGTAGTTGGAGGATTCTGACTCCATTTACTTTAATTTTCCTTATTTGCCTAATGTTTGAATTTTTTTACTTCTTTTGTTTAAAAGTATGCTATTTCCCAGTACTCGTGCTGACAGTATGCCCGCCAAGAGTGTGAGAAGCATCTGGAACCCAATTATCCTTGTTATCACCATTCTGTCTTCATTCTTTAGTTCTTTCTGCTTTAATTGTTGCCTGTCTCAGGTATACACTTTTAGACATATCATAGCAAGTATGGAACTATGGTGCACTCAAGGTAAGCTCGTCTGAGCACGTCCGCACACCAGCAGAGCACAGAGCACGGTATGCAGTCTGTTTTCAGACTTCCATTCTCACCGGGACTTCAGTTCGATCCCATTGGGAAGCCATTTAGAACTGACATTTGTTTCATATATGGCAGGCTGGCAGCCCTCTCATCATTCACTTTCAGTCAGTCGAGTCCAGGCCCTCCTTTTCCTCACCTCCCTTCGCTTTTCAGCATTCATACTACTCTTTTGTATGTACATTTTCTAGACGAACGCAAGAATGAGACTCAAGACCATTAATTGGATAATAAACGTGATATCTTTTCTGCACTAAAACATTCCGATGTGGTTTTTGCAATTTCAAATGACTTTTCTATGCTTTGTGTCAGTAACCCACATCGCCATAGAATTGGCTTAACCGTTTTATGAAAAACTTTATGGGCCCCTTCCTCTATCACTCTCCCTCCTTGTAATTTTTTTTAACTCCTTCTAGTTCAGCTCAATCACTCTCCAACTTGTGCAACCACTTTCTGTTTGGTTTATCATCTAATTTTGGAACAATGTTGATACATTTCTTATATTTTTGTGCTTAGGGCTGTTTTTTAACATTGGTCATCTTTGCAAAACCAAGTTAATTTTGCAGATCTTTTTCAGTCTTGTGCATTCATCAACCTTTTCTGAAAAATCCTCTGTTCATCTCCTATGGCCGGTCATAACTTTTACCACGTTTATGCTCACTTAATTACTTTACATTGTTGTAGATTATTAGTTAGCCTTGGAATGACCACTCATGTATCTAAATTAGAGTCTGTACTCCTGGATTTGCCATAAAGCATACAAATACCCTTCCTGTCACCAGCTGTCAGGATTCTGCCTTCCTGCCAGCAAGTGCTCACAAGGGTCTTGTGGAGACCAGATGTTACACCAGAATATATTGACTACACCCTGCATTCCTATCCCAAAATCACATCCACGTCCAGATTTCTAAACCATCTTCCTGATGCCTCGAGGTCCTTGCAGTCCTTTCTGTCTTCAAACCCTATCCTGGTTATGCCCTGGTGGTGCTCTGTTTTCTCTCTTTATTCCTGGATCTAACAGCCTTTCTGAAACTTTTATACCTGCCTTCTGGACTTTTTGCTCTCTTGTCTCTGATCTGTATTTTGCTCCTTGCTCCCCTGTTTCCTGTCTTGTGCCCCTTGGTTTTGCTAGCCTTTCCCCTTCCAAGTCCCAGTTCAGCCTTCCCTTCATGGGTGGTTCCCTCGTACCTTGTACCTGGTTTATTCCTTACGCCTGGTTAGCTCACTACGCGTGTGGTCGTTTCCAGAGCTTCCAGCTATTTCTGAGCCTAGAGTGCAGTGGCTTGCAACTGGCATTGCTCCTAAGACTATATGCTCTGTTGTGATCCTGCTGCTAAATGTCCAAGCTTGCTCTTTGATATCTGTTGCATTGGTATTTAATTGAATTTTCCTGTTCTGGCTAGTTATTTGTATCTGTTGCTTGTCTCTTTTTTATCCAGCTTGTTTGTTCCCTTGATGGGTTAGCTTTTAGTTTTGTCTACACTTCTCCTGATCTGTCCTGTTATATGGAGACTACTTGTGTTGTGTTCTGTATCCCTGTGTGACTGCATATTTCTGTCTTGCCTACTTATGGTGCAGAGTTTTCTTGGTCTTTGTTTCAGTATTCATTGTTTGGTGTATCCCAGTCCTGTTCCTGACATTGATTCCAATCATGCTTTCCCTGAGCCTAGTTTCTGTTTTGGTGTTTCTTGTTCTGTTCCCAATGTTCCTGTTTTGTGCTTCAATCTATTTGTCAATCAAACTATTTGTAGAGCGCGCTATTTACTCGTGAGGGTCTCAAGGCGCTGGGGTGGGGGGGTTGAGGGGGGAGCTTCGCTTCTGTTCGAAGAGCCAGGTCTTGAGGAGTCTTCTGAAGGCGAGTAGGTCTTCTCTCTGCCGTAGGTGGGTAGGAAGAGGGTTCCAGGCCTTGGCGGCGAGGTAGGAGAAGGATCTGCCACCTGAGGTTGTTCGTTGGATGCGGGGGACGGCAGCGAGGACGAGGCTGGCGGATCGAAGCTGGCGGCGAGGGGTGTGGAAGCTAAGTCTGCTGTTCAGTTAGGCTGGTCCGGCATTGTGGAGTTCTTTGTGTGCATGGGTGAGGAGTTTGAAGGTGATCCTCTTGTTGACGGGGAGCCAATGTAAGTTTTTCAGGTGGGGGGTGATGTGGCTGCGGCGGGGGACGTTTATGATCAGTCGGGCGGAGGCATTTTGTATGCACTGTAGTCGTCGTAGGTGTTTGGCTGGGATTCCGGCGTAGAGTGCGTTGCCAGAGTCCAGCCTGCTGCTGACAAGGGCCTGTGTCACTGTTCTTCTTGTTTCGGTCGGGATCCACTTGTAGATACTGCGGAGCATTCGGAGGGTGTTGTAGCAGGAGGAGGAGACGGCGTTGACCTGTTTGGACATGGAGAGGGAGGAGTTGAGGATGAATCCAAGATTGTGTGCGTGGTCGGTGGGTGTCGGTGCTGTCCCCAGAGTGGTGAGCCAGCAGGAATCGTCACAGGCTGAGGGGTTGGGTCCGAGGATGAGGACCTCCGTTTTGTCCGTGTTCAGTTTCAGACGGCTGCTCCTCATCCAGTTGGCGATAGCCTTCATTCCGTCGTGGATGTTGGTTTTAGCGGTGCGTGGGTCCTTGGTGAGGGAGAGGATGAGCTGAGTGTCATCAGCGTAGGAGATGAAGTTGAGGTTGTGGTGGCGGGCCACTTGTGCGAGGGGGGCCATGTAGATGTTGAACAGCGTCGGGCTGAGGGAGGAGCCCTGGGGGACGCTGCAGATGATGCCGGTGGCTTTGGATTGGAAAGGTGGGAGGCGGACAATCTGGGATCTGTCGGAGAGGAAGGATGTGGTCCAATCGAGGGCCTTCTCTTGGAATCGGCTTCTTGGAGGCGTGTTTTTAGAGTGCGATGGCAGACCGTGTCGAAGGCGGCCGAGAGGTCCAGGAGGATGAGGGCAGATCTTTCGTCATTGTCTAATTGGCGCCTGATGTCATCTGTGGCGGCGATGAGGGCTGTCTCGGTGCTGTGGTTTCGTCTGAAACCGGATTGGGACGGGTCCAGGATGTTGTTGTCTTCGAGGTGGCGGGTCAGTTGCATGTTGACGATTTTCTCGATGACCTTCGCCGGGAACGGGAGCAGGGAGATGGTCCGGAAGTTCTTGAGGTCCTTGGGGTCTGCCTTGGGCTTTTTCAGGAGGGCGTTGATTTCGGCGTGCTTCCAGCTTTTCGGGAATGTCGCTGTTTTGAAGGAGATGTTGATGATCTTCCGTAGTTGGGGTGTGATGGCTGCGTCTGCCTTGTTAAATATGTGGTGTGGGCACGGGTCTGTCAGTGATCCTGAGTAGATGGAGTTCATGACCTTGCGTGTCTTGACGTCGCTGACGTTGGACCAGGAGGTCAGGCGGTTGGTGCTGTTGGTGTTCGGGAGAGGGGTGGAGTCTGGCGTGGTCGGGTTGGTCGTGGTGTTGAAGCTTTCGTGGATGTCGGCGATCTTGCGGTGGAAGAAGATGGCCAGTGAGTCGCACAGTTCCTGTGAGGGCGGGATGTCGTTGGTGTTGGCGCTGGGGTTGAAGAGTTCTTTTACAATGCGGAAGAGCTCTTTGCTGTTGGGTGCGTTGTTATCCAGGCAGTCTTTGAAGGAGGATCTCTTGGCTGATCTGATGAGGTGGTGGTGTCTGTGGGTGGCATCCTTGAGGGCTGCTTGGTTGTCTGGTGTGCGTTCATGGAGCCATTTCTTCTCCAGTTTCCGGCGTGCACGCTTGGAGGCCAGGAGCTCGTCGGTGAACCTAGTGGCTCTCTTGCTGGCGTGGTTGTTGGAAGGTTTCTTCAGTGGGGCAATGGTGTTGGGACAGTCGTTGGTCCACTGTCTGAGGTTGCGGGCTGCGGCGTCTGGGTGGGTGGATTCTTGGAGAGTTTGATAATCTGCTGATCTTTGGTGACTTTGCTCCAGCAGCGGCGAGACAGCTGTTGGGTAAGATGGTGCGTGGTTGGTTTTTTTAAGGTGAAGTGAATGCAGCGGTGGTTGGTCCAGTGGGGTTCGGTTGTGTGGTTGAAGGTGACGTGAGTGCTTGTGGAGAAGATGGCGTCCAGCGTGTGGCCGGTGGCATGGGTGGGCGCGGTGAAGAGTTGTCTGAGGCCGAGGTTGGCGAGGTTGTCGATCAACGTGGAGGAGTTGGCGTCATTGTTGTTCTCGAGGTGGAAGTTCAGGTCCCCGAGGAGGATGTAGTCCGTGGAGGCGAGTGCGTGGGTGATGGCGAGGTCGGCGATGGAGTCGCTGAAGTGGGCCCGGGGCCCGGGGGGTCTGTAGATGAGAGTTCCTCTGAGGGTGGTGATGGGGTCGGTGTGGATCCGGAAATGCAGGTGTTCGGCAGTTTTGAGGGAGTCGTCTGCGTGGGTGGTGACCTTGAGGGTGGACTTGTGGACGATGGCTATTTTTCCTCCGATGCTGTTGGCGCGGTCCCTGCGGGTGATCTTGTATCCGTCTGGGATGCCTACGGCGATGTCTGGTGCAGAGGAGTCGTTCCACCACGTCAGGAAGGCTACGTCCGGGTCTGTGGTGTCGAGCAGGTCCCAGAGCTCGATGGCGTGTTTGCTGGCGGAGCAGGTGTTGAGGAGTATGCAGCGGAGGTGGTTGGGTCTGGTTCTTGGTGGTTTGATGGTTCTGTCACAGGTGAATCTGCAGCTGCGGCAGGAGAAGAGTCCGTGGGTGTGTTTCGGGGCGGCCTGGTTGCAGCGTTGGTCTCGGCCGGTGTTGAGGAAAAACAAGTTTAGGTAAGAAAACAGGTACAGGCACAGAAAATAAAAACAAGTCTGGGCAAGGGAGCAAGTTAGGCACAGGGGAATAAAAACAAGTCTGGGCAAGAAAGCAAGTACAGGCAGAGGGGAATACAAACAAGTCTGGGCAAGTAAGCAAGTACAGGCACAGGGGAATAAAAACATGTCTGGGCAAGAAAGCAAGTTAGGCACAGGGGAAAAATACAAGATTAGGCAAAAACAATGCAGGCAGAGCCGTGCAGCAGCGTGGGGAGCGTGGGGAGCGACCTGCCTGCCAGCAGAGTCATAGGTCGCTTATGTTATAAACTTGATTATCATTGTTTTCCCAGGGTGCCAGTTTGTCTCTGAGGCCTTGTACCTCGTGCACAGAGATCCAACCAGTGCTCTCTTTCCACAAGAGCTGCTGGGTATCTCCCTGAAATGAGACTTACCTGCTCCTTGCCTTCTTGTAGGATCTGTTTGGCCTCTCTGAGAGATCACTACCAAGAAGCAGACACACTATCATTTATGATAGCTTGTCAATTGTGCCCCTGCTTCTACATTCCTGCTGTTTGTACTTGTGTTATCTTCATAGTTTTTAGTGCAGACTTCACAGTTCCCTGTTCACTGCCTGTCCAACCTGCTTCAGTCCTCAGCTTCTGTTCTGCCTTCCTCAAAGCCTTTAGGTGCTCGTACTCATTTTGAACGCCTTTTCCCTTAAGCCGTTGTGCCTGCAGAGAGCAAGAACGCCTGTTACCTTGCCTTGTCCTGAATTCAGCTAGTATCCATAACACCAACTGGAAGTTGTCACCTACTGCTTCAAATAAACTGACCAGAGTTTTGTGAAACCAGCCTTGTTTTTGCTAATTATGTAAGTAAGTAAAACTTTATTCGGTTTCTGTTCATAGCAAACCATAAAAGTACATATATAAAATAACAGTACATTCATCATAAGAGAAAAGTACATATTTACTTAAAATATCAAATAGTTATCAAATGCAGCAAAAATAAAAAGGGTGGAATAAAAAGGAAAACACTCCAAAATATAATTATAGATTCTTTCTATTTCTGATACAAAACTTTAAAACCTAACAATATTGAAAGCAATGAATTCAGACTCAAGAAGTTGGAGAACCAAAAGAAGCAACAGCAATAATTATAAATCCAGGGCAATTTTAATTCATTGCAATCATGGCTATCTCAGTGTACAGAAGGAGAAATTCGGTTGCCCAAACTAGAGTATGTGCAAGAAACTGAATATAGCGTGTTAGGATAGAGAGATATAAAAAGAGCATAGAATGAAGAGTACTTCAAATTTGGATACACAAACAATAAATTTATACAGTGAACAATTTGCAGATGGCCTGGCGTGTGATATTTTCAAAACAATTTCTTATGGAGAAGGTGCTTCCAAAATTATATTGCACACAAAAAAGTGTGTAACAACATCCAGGACAAAGATTCTAATGGCGTCGACGTTTCGACTCATCACCCTACCACTGCCACCTACACTGATTAGGTAAGCCAAAATCCACTCTATAGCGTATATTTTCATTTTGGCTATGCAACAGCCTTATACATATATTTAATCTCTTTCAGGGCCTTGCTACTCTTCTGGCTGCCCATACTATTAGTCCTGATGAAGACTCGCTGGCCAAGGTTTAATTTTCCATAAGGCCCCAAAGACGAGTCGAAACGTCGACGCCATTAGAATCTTTGTCCTGGATGTTGTTACACACTTTTTTGTGTGCAATATAATTTTGGAAGCACTGTCTCCATAAGAAATTGTTTTGAAAATATCACACGCCAGGCCATCTGCAAATTGTTCACTGTATACATTTATTGTTTGTGTATCCAAATTTGAAGTACTCTTCATTCTATGCTCTTTTTATATCTCTCTATCCTAACACGCTATATTCAGTTTCTTGCACATACTCTAGTTTGGGCAACCGAATTTCTCCTTCTGTACACTGAGATAGCCATGATTGCAATTAATTAAAATTGCCCTGGATTTATAATTATTGCTGTTGCTTTTTTTGATTTGATTGTATACATATTATCATTGAATGTACTTGGGCTAATTAATTGGACATGCCCCATGACTAAGAGAAGGTGATCATAAAAATCTTTGAGTAGAAATAATTGTCTGAGACCATTGTCTTTGAATAGCATTTATTACCCAGGACTCTTTGACGTTCTGGGTCACCCCATTGTCTTAATGGAGAACCAAAAGGGCAGGGCGACATTGACGTAAACCAAGACTTTTAAAAATTGGTAGAAGATATAGCTTTCTAGGTTCTAAATAAAATTTACAAAAGAGGGTCAAGTGTAATGTAGATTGGGAAGAAATGCCATCACAAGGGCAATAGCAGGTGGGCTGGGAACAGTCATTGATATTAGGAAAAGTAGTTAACCTGAAAATTGTATCTAGTCTAAAGCGAGTCAAGAGTAACCTGCTGTGACTGCTGAGATCCCAGGTTAGGTATGGCTGAATCAACATAGAGGTTTGGGTCAATAAAGCATGCTGTGCTGAATGATGTATTTGCTACGGAAATTGTGTTATAACCAGTGTTCCCTTTAATTTTTTTCCTTTGTGTACGGCAGTGTAGGGTCTGTGTGCGCTGCAGCCATGGGTAAGTGCGCCAGGAACCAGACCGCACATGTGGGTGCAGCGCCAAATATCACGCCAAACAGTTGCTTAAAAAAGTGAAAAGATGCTGCATTTCCACACATACAGCACCACGTTAAGGATCTTACGGTAGGTTTTCAATTTGGGTACACACGCCATGACATGAATTGGTTACACAGGCAAGTACACTTCGGGTTTAGAAAAGCACAATATTCCAATGGTGGTACCATCATAAGATTTTACTGCTGTAGGTGTAATGTTACTTGTTGTATTATATATCTGGATGAAGAGATAGAAAGAAGCAGCAAACTACCAGCCGGGTGGCACACTAGGCTAAGCAGAAATTTCTAAGTTATGTGTTACCTAAGAAATGCAGAACATCCAAAAGCACAATGTGTAAAGGTTGATGGTGCTCAAACTTGTCCAAGCCGCCCGCTCTGTCAGGGAGCACAGGAGCTAAATTATTGGCCACATCTGCAAATTATTTCTAAGCAGTCCGGGACAGCCGACTCAAGTCCACTGGGTGAGGGAGAGTGCACTGCTGCATCATGCAGTCAGGAGACAGCTGTGAAAGGGCCAGTTGTCACCAGTGGAGAGTCACGCTGCCGAGGGGAAGAAGAAGAACTACAGAATGAACACAGTAAGTATAACCACCAGCCACTGTCGGTCACAGTATACCAGTCACATAAAATTGATTTAATTTTAGGAAAGCGTGTGATATTCTTTCTTTGGAAGTTCCCCGCTGCCTATTGAGGAACGTCAGAACCGTAAGGCATACACAGGATACGGTAGTACGCCTGACTTGCTATCGCCGCTGCAAACTTTAGAACACGAGTTGGTGAATTACCTGATGTGTATTCTAGCACCAAATCTTAACGTTTAGCCACTTTTGACAGAATTACTGAATAGCTTGATCCACAGTAAGAACAAATCTACGACTATGAACTAAGTGATGGGCAAATTAAACATGGTGTTTCTTATTGTGGTGCTGGCTGCAAGCACAGAGAGAGTGAGGGATTGGTGTCATATAGTCCACTTGGGGCCTCAGTGGCAATGTTGTGTGTGCATGCTTACCGGACTTCACAGAGTTGTCAGCATTGGTGAATGAGACTGTGCAGGATGTTTTTCATTTTACTAGCCTTACCCTAGAAGGCATTGCTGCTGCCTGGGCTGATGGCTGAGCCCCAATAAAACAGCATGCAAGGGGCCCCGTAGGAAGCAAAAACTGCTGTGAGCCAGAGCGAGAAACCATGAGGAGAACTGCCTGTGGCAGTCCATGCTCTCTGACACATCTTTAAATTGCAGCTATAGATGTTTTCCTTCCTCCCCGGCTGAAGCACCAAAACACGTCACCGCTCAAGACTGAAAACAAAGCTGTTCTAAAGCACTGGTGGAAAGCAGCAGTCAGGTAACTCACCCTAGGGTTGATACCTTTTCCAGAGAAAAATTGCCTATTAGTTGTTATTCAAAGAGTCTGCAAAGGCCTGGGCCTGATACTAAATAGGACTGAATACAAAATTTCACTTATTCATTGTAACGTGCCATTTCTGTATATATTTACTTTAAGTGTTAGTCACTCATAGATCACCTCCAGAACGCTTTTAAAACTACTTTCTATTTCTATTTATTCTTTGTAGTATGTACAGGTAAATTGTAAAAATTCCAGCTTTACATTATTCTGCTTCTTATTGTACTGTTTGCTACATCAAAAAATATGCCCTGTGTTCATTTGATTTCAGCAGGATGTGCTTAGCTGTATTATGGTGCAATAAAGTGCAAAGGCATGGGTGGTATGAGATGTTTTAGGATTATTTCTTTACTTTTATATCTTCTGGGCACACAAATCATATCAGTATCTTAACTTTCCATTTCAGGGGGTTTGAAGCAGTTTGAAGATATTGTAGGTCTTATTGATCAAGAGGGTGTAATTTCCAATATTTATCTCTTTCCATGCACTTCATCGCTTGGTTTCACTATCGAGAAAATGTCACACTAAGGGGGAGATTTACTAAGATTTTGTGTTGAGTTTGTTCTGTATTCAGAGGAAGAAATGAAGAACTGAAGTACCATTTCCAGTACCTAAATGTTCCTACAATTGATACATAAAGAACAAATGTTGCATTTTCTAAGTCCGACAACCAATATAGAAAAAGCATTTTCTTAACCAATGAAGTGTTTGTTGTGGGCAAATACATGCCTCCCACAGAGCCTTTTCCCTTCAAAGGAAGGCAGGGATCCGCTACCCTGATCGTCGTCCACCCTCTCTTTGTGCAGTAACTAGGGGTGGATCTTCCTTTATCAGAAGTGCATATCGAAATCACTGTCCTCTCTTGGCCACTTACCTTTTCTTAGACTTACCTGAGACCCTGCTGTATCTGGGCTGTGAATTGTATGTGGAGGACAAAGTAGTTTTAGATACAGTGATATAGAACGTAATTCATTTCAAGGTTGTCAAGTATCGTAGACACTGTCATGGGCCTTAGGGCGAGAAAGCAATGAAGCTCCCAGCTGCAATCTGAATGACAAAATACAGTAATAATCAGGGTTCAGGGGGGCCCTTTGAGCCGCGGGCCACTGCACCCGCTGCACTAAAGGAATCCACGCCCCTGCATCTGGGATGATAACAAACACATTTGTGATATACAGGACAGTGATTTTCCTTTAAGAATTATTGTACACTTTCAATTTACTCTAGTTCACCCAAATGTATTAGGGCGTGACGGTGCTGCAATTAACAAATATTTTCACAAAGCCCCACAAACATCCGGCAGCCACGGCCCTTTAAGAAAGAAATGTAGCAAGTGCAGGAGCCACTTCCAATAGATCGTTTCCCCACTACCAGAAAATTACATTTTTTTGTACCCCTCACATTTTAAAAGAGGCTGCACGAGCGTTCTCCCGGGACGTGCGTGCGCTTCATTCAGGACACTGCGCGCTCAGGGTCATTGAGGTGCGCGGACGCGCACTCACCTTACAGGGAACACTTTTTTTTAATCAAGCCTAAAAGAGATCATGCCAACTTGGATTGGTACACTGATGCTCTTTGAGCTGATGAGCCCCTTTAGAAATGCACCAAATGACATTGGATGAAGTATTTCAGAGTTGCTGACAGGCCGATTTATGTGTCCACGCAAAATGCATACAAAATGACCACTTAAAAGGTTCCCCACATTTTTAATTTTATTAGAAATCTTGGGGTCTACACTGCAACCAGAAAGTGTTTTAAAATAGAGTTTTCAACTTCTCAGGGCGCTGCTTAATAAACACCAGCTTCAATACATCTATGTGACAAGTGTCACAGTTGTTTCCAACTAAAACTTATTCAGTCTACTTTATTTTTATTCCTGAACATCTGAAGATTCTGCTGCTCTTCATTCAAGTGGCACAATGGTCTGTCTAGTGCACAAGTCTGGAGTTTTTATCAATGGATTACCTCTATTCCAAATTTCCCTCGAGTTCATCCGAATCCCATTTGCACCCTACCCTGTAAAAAATCTTAAACTTGTTGCTGACATCCTCTTGCCTTATTCTATCCACTGCAAACAGATGTGACACATTTACATAAAGACTCTGAAAGACAAAATTACATTTGATTATAGAGAGCGAGCTTCAATCTATGCCCTCTTTGCCGTCACTAACATTTAAGCCCGTACATTCGGTATCAGGACACCACAAAGGTTCTTCAGCTTGCTCATATTTAAAAGGACTACTTACATTATTATACACTACATTTTCCCCTTTTTAGGTTTTGACTGGCGAAAACGATGCGAAAGCATCGTTTCGCTAGGCGAAAACCTATTGATTACAGTATGTGGGGCATGGAACGTCCCCAGTTTCCAATTGGCTAGCTCCATAAATGGAGGCTAGCCATTGGAAGAGGGCTCTGTCCGTCAATGCCGGACCAGATTCGGGGGCGTTCCCGAGAATTTTTGGCTTTTGGCGACGTCACGCTACGTCAGCCAAAAGCCAGGAACGCCCCCGAATCTGGTCCGGCATTGACGGCACCCAGAGACGTCCATTGCTTTTCGTTTTAGGGCTGACTTCTGTGAAGTATTGCTTTTGGCCACTGGGTGGCACTGCAGCGCTTCTGTTTGGCAAGTCCCGGCAGTCGTTCTCTGAACTGCGGGCGATGCAGCTCTTCCCCATAAGCCACTTCATTGCCAGGAAAAATACCCTCGCCTTCCTCTGCAGAATATTCTTAAGTCCAATATTCCTTCGTCAAAAACTGTGCTCTGATTTTACCGCATCTTCCTCCTTCGGACGACCCGCTCGATAAACCGTCGACGGTACAGTGGGGAGCGGGGAGTGCACATGCTGGGTGAATGGCAGCGGCTCCGGCTGGTTTTGTTCTAGAAGTGAAGTGTGCCTGTAAAGCTCTTCGCCTTCTTTCTAAAGCCTCTCTGCATTCAGTGCAAAGTGCTATTGTCCCAGGCTGGGAACCTCACAGGCAGCTTCTAAAGTGGGCAGATAAAACTGAAAGCACCCAGCGGAAAGGGGGGGTGGTCTATTGGCATCGGAGGGGTGCACGGGAAATCATGAGTTCACTGGAGCAGAACCAGCTTTTGCTAACCCTGGCGACACTGAACTACCTTTGGGGCTTAGAAGAGAATGTCATTTTAAACGACAAATGTCTGACTTGTGGGTTTGGAGTTTTTTGGTGCCTGCTCGCAGCGACAGGACACTTTAGGAAACAGAGAAAACAAGCAACAGAGGCGGGAAAGAGACAGTTGCAGGCGGCAAGGTGATCTGAAAGACCAAGAGGGTCCCCTCCGCGAGACACCACCCACGTAAGCCTCAGTGTCTACATGGAAAGGTTTGAGATATCGCAAGCCCTCACAATAGCGCCACTGTCCATGTGTTTTGTGATTCCCTTAGTGTCAAGTGGGGTGGCTTCCTTGAAGTGCCCCGTTACTGCCCCATCCACTCACGCCGGCAGAGAGTGAGACTGTGAACTGCCCTGCTAGCACCTAAGGAGGGGTTCTTGTGGGACCTGCGCTGGGATTTGTGGTCGCCAATTAAATATTGACTTAGCGCTGGCAGTGTTAACGCTGCAGGTCTAACAGGCAGCCCAAGAGGTTAGCCATTAATCTGCCCCACAACCCCGCATGAACCCAGCGCGGGTCGGAAGTTCCCTATGAAGAGCATCGAAGGGGGTGCAAGTGTGAGGGGCCACATTGTTGAGCTCAACAGCAACTCCCCATGACCCTGCCTCAGCGGGCACTGTTATTTGTACGATTGCAGTCATCTCTGTGCTTGACTACTTCTAAGCGCTATCCCGCGCCCGTCTGCGGAAGCAGTCCCCAGCACTCCCGCCGTACAGGCTCAGGAAAAGTACTTTAACTAACAAGCAAAAATGTATCAGCTTCAGCCGGAATCAATGCGCTAATCGATGGCGACACTGGTAGTGTCTAAAGCGCTTGTCGGCAAGTTGGGGAAATTACAGCATGTAAATGTCTTGTGCTTTAATTGAACAACTCAATCAGCAGGGGTGGCTCTGGCTGTCCATGCATGCGCTCATCCGTCTCTACAGGTTTAAGGAGCCTGCCTTCATCCTTAGCCACGCCGGGCTGCGCAGTTCATGTACCCAGCATTTCTGGGTTCCACCAGGCCCTGCTTAGAGCTGGCCGTCGGACTACCCGTGTTCACCCAAGCGCTGCTAATAGTAGGAGAGGTGCACTCAGAAGGTGCCGCTGTAGAGTCCTGGCCCTACTACTCCCATTCCAGGGTACAGCAACATACCATCCGCCACATTCTGAGGCTCGGCTGTCAAATGTGCCGAAAACGGCGATTGCACCAAATTTGAAAACACAGGTTTCGCGCAAATTGCGCTAACACCCGTGGGTTTTAGTACTCACAGTTCCCTCATGTGCTTACCTGGAGGAATGTGCATGGGTTAAACATTCAAGATATGGGAATACCAGCTCTAATGTATCAACGCATTTCCGTTACACTTTGATATCACTCAATGTGCTGTAAACACCATCGCTAAAAGAGTTTTAACACATTGATCTCTATTTCTAGTGGGAAAATGAAATTGGTGCAAAAACTAGCTGCGGAAATACCATTCCTGTGCCAGAGAGAAATTTTCCATGCAGTTTTGTGCCATTTCACGAGTGCACGTGCCCTGAGGCTGTATGTCACTCCACATGCAGGAATTTCAGCTGCACAATCTGAAGGGGGCGTCTCGAATCCACAACCCATATGCTTATAAAGCATGGTCATTGTAAATCACAACGCACTTAAGGGATTAGCTTCCTTAAACAAGCATTGGCATAGCCAATAGGTCTCACCTTTTGGACCTTATAAGTATTTAGTTATGCAGCACAACAGCAGGTACGTTTAGTTACATAGCATTTCTATGTATGGCGGAGTTGGGAGAGAGACAGCATCCTAACAGCTAGTAAGAATAATATTAAAGTATATTGACAATATAGCTTGCTGTATTACTAATGAGCTTCGCGGCGCAGCCATATTGGAGTGCTGTAAGGGAAGGTTGCTTCTATTATCCCATTGAACAGTACTCTGTTTCCCCACCTCTGAAGGATGGAAAGCTGAGCTGCCACGCCAGGATTCTTGAACTTGGGACGTGCATGTCACAGTCAATGCCATCAGTGAGCACATATCTCACTGCGCCATCTTGCTGGCTTATTTCCCTTTCATTTACACAGCCTTAGAAGCAGCCAAAGTCGGTGACGTAAAATGTAAGCCTAGGCACAAATGGATGGTTGGATTTGTGGGGTAAAGTTTTATTTAATGTGATTTTTTGTAGAGCAAACTTTAAACGAAGGTGTCAGAGCGGTTTACATAAGAACCAGTTGCCAAACCTAAGGACTTTGATTTACATGCGTTAAGTAAAAGATACAAACAGGAAAACAATTGAAATGTACTAGATGTAGTCACACAAAGAAGACTGTTGATTCTCGTTATATTTCTATATACATATGGAAGGGATATGAATAGATGTACTGCAAGAGTCACATAGGAATGTTAGAGTAGAAAGGTCTACTGCATATACTAGTGAATACAGTCATCTCTATATACAAAAAAATGAGTTATATTTAGAGGGGTCGGAGTGGGACACAGTGGATGGATGGATGCATGATGGATAGATGTATGCATGATGTATGGGTGGATGCATGGATGGGTTGGTGGATTGCATAAATTGTTGAGGGATTGGCTGTATATATGCATCTATCCATCCACCCATCCATGCATCTATCCATACACCCATCCATGCATGCACCCTTGCATGCATCCACCAACTCATCCATGCAAGCATTACAACAAGAGCCCGCAGCTCTCCTTCGTCTCTCCTCGCCCCCCCTTCCCTGAGCCCGCAGCTCTCTTTCGTCTCTCCTCGCCCCCCTTCCCTGTGCCCTGCCCTGCTATTGTAAATGACAATGCCATTTATTTATGTTAAAAAAAAACATAAATAAAAAAAATGTCAAGAGCAATGCCAATAGCTCTAACTTTAACAAAGGCAAAACCATTGCATTGTAAATGCTTGTTAAAATAAACACTTTGAAAAAAGAGGAAGGGAGAAGAAAGTAAGGGAACTGAATTCAGAATTTTCTTTAGACAAAAAATCTAAACAACATTGAAAACTCTCAATTTCTTCACATCTGTTCATGTGTATGCTGTGACCGCTGCACAATCCCCACAGGTTTACTCTGGTCTTGTGGTATTAGATTTGTATCTTGTATCTTTTGGCACCAATTCAAGGTCATTAACAAACACTGATTCCTTAGGTGGTATATATTTAAAATGAGACACTTTCTTGGTAACAGACTTTTGGGAGATGTCACTAAGACCATGGTTCCTTTGATTTAAGTCACCTAGAGCAGAGTACTTTGAAATAGCCGGTCAGCTTTTCTCAGTTGAGGGTGTTACACTATTATCCAATCTCTGGGTCTATTGTCTGATTTCTGAGTTTTGCAAACCTTTTACTGTAAATGTAATTTTTCATTTTCTGTTTTGTTTTCAAATTATTTTTTGAAATAGCTTTATGATAAGGATTCTTTCTACTATGCCACGTTTGTAAAAGTCTAATTTGCCTGACATTACAAATATTAATTCAGTAGGAGACTTCCCTGTTGAAGCACCTGGGATTGCTTTATAGCCACTTGGCACTTGAGAGGCTTTGTGATTTGCATCAATTTGGCTCATTGACTTGCTTTTTCTTGATGAGGAAAATGAATGTTTCAGTCATGCCATTCCCATGATACCCCTGATACCACAATGGTGTAATTGTCCTATATTGACACACATATAACTCATGAAACAACTAAATTGCATCATACAAAACGGTGGCATATTGTCAGAAATTCACTGTAACTTGTATTTCCCATTCAGGAAATACTTAACCTAAAACTGATAGTATGGTCAAAGTAGACATAGACATGACTTGCTGAACAAAGAGAAAACGTGAATTACTCCCTGGTCCCTCCATTCCTCGTTCCATTCATGACATATGGAGATAACCATCTCTCTGACAGAAAAGAGGAAAGCTGGGACCCCTACCCCATCCCGTCTCACTGGGAGTACTTAACCAGTACTTAGCCAGCATTTCGCACTTTTTTTTCTGTCCGCCGATAGGAATGGGATGAGGTACTGGTTGCTGCTCCTGCTGGATGGGTATGGCGGTCTTCAATGGGGTCTCCATTTGGCTGCAGGGCTGTTTTTGACAGGGTTTGTCTCGGGTGCCTCCCAGCCTACTGGGCTTGCCGGGAGGCACAGATGTTTCTGGTTGGTTCTGCCTGGAGTCCCGACCCTCCCAGACTGTTCTGGGTTGCAAGGGCACGTCTTCCTGGTGGCTGGGCTGGTAGAAGGATGGGCTGCAAAGACTGATTGGCGCCACAGGGCTGTGCTGGACATGCCCCTGGAGTGCCTGGTCGTCAGTATGGATGGATTGGATGCTGCCCAGGCGCTCTGGCATTTGGGCGCACCTCGGATGGCTAGTGGGGCAGTGGTTGTGGCAGACAGTGTAGTCAGGAGTCTGCTGGCGCCAGCGGTGAGTGCTGCACAGAAGTTTTCTTTTTCCCTTCTTTTCTATGGCTGTTGGCTTCTTTGGTATGCTAGCACTTTTACTCAGTGGCGATGTCTTCAGCCTGCTGTGTCGCATGTCCCCCCAGCCGCAGGTTCAGGTCCCAACAGTGGTGGTGAATTCTTTACCCATTTTTCGCATGGAGCTTGGTCTTTGCATTGTGGGCGTGGTCCGTTGGTGTTCCTGCCCGCCTTCCTGCTATGTCAGCCATGTCTGGAGCTATGGCTCTGGGGTAAGGTCTTCTGGCACCGGTGTGTCTGGCCCCTCCTCTACCTGGTTTATGTGTCCCTCCACCAGCGGCTCTGTATCGCTGGTAAACGTTTTCCTGACATGGCTGGCATTCCAAGAGAGTGTGGGTGTTGACCTGTAGGGTGCTGGTTGTCCTGTCTCTTGTTACGTTTGGGACTTGGATGGTGGAATTTATGTGATGGCATTGGGGGGGTTGGAGGCATGGTGCTTTTCCTGGGCATGTTGTTGCCAAGCTGTTGTTGTGTCGGTATGGGTACAATTTGTGCAGTTTGCCTCTTCCTGCCTCTGTCTGCTCAGTGGGTTGTCCAGCCTCCGTCTTCCTTGGGGGGCCCTTCTGGTCTGATTTGTGAGGTTTTGCCTTCGGACTCTATTTTTTGTGGCTCGGTGTCTTGTTGTGACTGCGCGTGTCTCCTGGCCGAGGTGCCTCCAGGTGTCAGCAGGCTCCTGAAGGGAGAGGCAACTCCTGGGCTTTTGGGGCCTTCTGGGGTCACATTTTGGGTGTCTTCCCATGGGTGTTGTTCTGGCTTGTCTTCCTCTTCCTGGTGTCTTGGACAATGGGTCATTTGTACCCCCTTGGGGTGCAGCATTCTGTGCCGGGCATTGCTGGGGTCAGGGCCGTCCTCCCTGCCCTTCCCCTTGGCCCTTCCTGCCTTCCCCAGGTGCGGGCTGGGCCACGCTGTTGGCATCCCTGAACAAGCTTCTGCCCTGGCTTCTTTGCTGCCTTTTGCAGTGTGTTGCCTCTGTGGCCGTGGTTGTAGCTGGTTCCAGTGGCTTTTCTCTCTGCCTTGGGCAGTTAGGGGGTTTCTGGTGTGTGGATGTTTGGCCCTGTGCCTCTGGTTCCGGGCCTGTGGTTGTGCTGTGTTGGTGGCTTCCTTGCTCCTGTTCTGGGGGTGGCTGTACTCCGGCCATTTGGGCTGCGCCGGGGCCTTCTGCCTCTTACTCTGTTTCCTGGGGTGGTTGGTTGTAGCCCAGCTGCTTGGGTGGGGGTTGCCTGCTGAGCCACCTCAGGTTGCTGGCATGGGTGTTGCATTCTGTTGCTTGTTCTCTTGGGCTGATTTGGCCTTCCTGTCTTAGGGTTTGGCTTTATGATGGTGGGCATGGGTTCCTCATCCTGTCTATGCTGGTGGATCTGTGGTTCTGTTGGCTGGCTTCTTGCATACCTTTGTGGCCGCCAGCTGGGTTGGGCTGTGGGGCTTCCCGCTTGTCTCCCCTGTCCTTGTGGTCATGGCATGGTGCTTGTTTTCCCGCTTGTTTTTGGACTGGGCCAGTGGCTGTCTGTGTCTCCAGTTGCTCTTGGCCCATCATTGGGCTTTGTCTTGGCCCTTCTGCAGTTTGGTTGGGCAACTCCTCTTTCCCGGTTTGGGCTGGTTGGCCCAGTGGCCCGTGGCCCAGCTATTGGGTCTAGGGTGTGCTGTGGCTAGTCGCTGTTTGTGTTGTTCAATGTGCGACTCTTCTCCGATGGCTTGTCATTTTCCGGAGTTGTTTTGTCTGCCTTCAGACAACCTGCCTTTGGTTGTGGGTGTAGTCCTTGATTTGTGTTTTTTGTGGAGGGGTCTCCCCAGGAGTGCTTGTTTGGTCTTTGGGTTCCCTTGTTCTCAAGGCCTTGAAGGCTTGCATCCCTCGGTCCCTTGGATCTCTTGGTCCTCACAGATTTCTGGGTCCTTTACCAGTTTGGTCCAGTTCGGGTCTTTTGGTGTCCACCCCTTGGGGATTTCTTTCTATATGTCAGGGTCCTGTTTGCCTCTTTTCCTTCACTATTGTCTGGTACAGGTTCTCCCCCTGTTTTTTTTCTGGGGTGTGGGTTTCTGGGTGCCTGGTCCTCCTGGTTGGTCTTCAGGCAGCTGGTGTTCTGGTGCTCGTCGGACCTACTTCCCGTGGGAGGGGTCGGCGGTGCCTTTCCTGGGTTGGGTTCCAGTGGTCGATTCCCAGTGTCTGCTGCATTCTTTGTGAGTGCCTCGGTCTTGGCCTGTTGGCCTGTCCGTGTACCCCAGCTAGGGCTCCTTCTCCCAGTCTGGGTGCTTTAGAATGTCGTCCTGTGTCAGCACTGGTGGTTGATGCTGGACGTTCTTGCCACAGGGTCTGGTCATCCTGAGGTTTTTCAGCAGCGGTGGTATCCTCTGAGCTCTCTGATGGACACATCCGTCAGGTTGGTCGGGGCTTGTTCCTTGGTCAGTGTGTACCTCCTTCCTGGTTTGGGCTGTGTTGTCCTGTCCTTGGCTGGTCTTGTGGGTGTGTGCCTGGGCCCAGGTGGAAGGCCCTTTCCTCCTTTGTTTGGGCTATTCTGCTGTGGGTCTCCCTGGTTGTGGTGGGGTTGGTCTAGTTGTTTGTCACTGTCGCTCTTCGTTTCCTGGTTGGGGCTCCTTCTTTTGTCTGCTTTGGGACGCTATCTGTTGGTTCTGCTGTTGTTTCTCTGGGGTGGCTTGTGGGGCACTGGATGTCGGCAGGCTTTAGCCCTATGAGAGCCTTTGCAGGCTTTTCATGCCCTATGGTGTGTTTGGTCTGTTCTGGTCCTCTGTGTACCTGTTGTTCTGGTGATGTGCTTGCTTCAGCCCCCTTTTCTCTTCTGGGGTTTTGGCCTTTCAGCTTGGGGTCTCTGTGGTGTGCCTCCTTTCAGGCCTTGGTTTTGCTTTTCCTTGCCTTGTCCCCTTCATGGTGGTTTTCTGGGCTGGCTCCCTTCTACTCTGCGATTTGAGGGATCTGGGGGATCTGGGGATCTGGGCGCCGAGGTGCTCTGACTGTCTTTTCTGTGGTTGGCTGCCTCCTTGGTGCCTGTGGTGGCTTCTCTGTTCCAGGGTCCTGGTTCTTCGGGGTCTTTTTTGTGTCCCTTTTCGTCTTTCCTTGGCTTTTTTGGGTCTTCTTCTGTATGTGGCCTCCTCACAGTCCTTCTGTTGGTGGCTGTCTCTGGTGCTTCATTGTTGGTGGCTACTCCTCTGGTGTTGGTTTGGGGTCGTTTCCAGTGTGGGTTGGCTGCCCTCTGGGTTGTGTGGCCTTGGGTGTCCTTCGCTGTGGTGGTGTAGCTGCGCCGTGGGCTTGCTGCTTTTTTGTTTGCCTTGACTGTCTCCTGCTTGTTCTGGGTAGTGCACCCCTTTTTTTTCAGTTGGGAGCATTGCAGGCTGTGTGCTCCTTCTGTTTTTTGCTGTGGTTCTCCCATTTCTTCGCATGGGATGCTGCTTTCAGTGCAGTGTTCTGGGTGTTCTTTGGGGGTTCGGAAGGACGGGTTTCTGTGTTTGGTATGCTCCATATTTTATGAATCGGATGAGGACTGGAGGGTTCAGGGGGTAATGTCCGAGTACTTACCGGTAATCTTCATTACTCATTGTCCCATTGTCCTTGTCCTATTCATCACGCCCCTCCCTCCTTCCCGGACATTCGGCCTTCCTATTGGTGGCATGGTAGTTCAGGTGGAATGCTGGGTAAGTACTGGTTAAGTACTCCCAGTGGGAGGGGGTGGGGTAGGGGTCCCAGCATTCCTCTGTTCTGTTTTCTGTCAGGGTTATGGTTATTTCCATATGTCATGAATGGGACGAGTACAACCAGACCAGGAGTATTGAAGATTACCGGTAAGTAAAAAGGCATACTCAACAATAATGACAAACAAATAATGGCCTAAATCTTTTGCTCCCTAAATCTCTATAGCCACAGTGGATCAATTATATTCTTGATGCTCTGATATCGTTAATGTCTCCAAAGGATTAGGTCCTTCAATGATTTGGCACATTTGTATCGTTTCATCCACTAGCAAATCAAAACCTGGAAACCAAACCTTTTTTCCTCATAATTGTGTTTGAAGATACAATGGATCTCGTGCTTTTGCAATTATTTTTTTCTATAGAACTGTGTTGTTACAATTCATATTCCGCTCAACAAAAACATTCCTCTCGCTGAGATTGACAGCCTACTTTTTATCTGCTTATGATCTAACGTTTCATAATTTTTCACGCCTTTTTTATTTAAAATGTACTGCTGAGTTTACATGCTTTTGGGTTTTTATGCTTTTAACAACGTCAGGCTGGTGGCTCTGCATGTCAATTTTATTGGATTTCTCTGTAGCCTTTTGTGGCTGTTGTAATTTCTCCTTCTTTCTTCTTTCCCCTTTTGGTACGTTCCGCCACCCCTCTCTCCCACACCCTGTTGGTATGTCCTATTGGATCTTGCCATGGAATGTTGGCATCCCTCTGGCAGTCTTGGAGAGTGGGTGACATAATAAAAATTCCACTTACCTTCTTCTGCCTCAGAGTGATCATCTTTATAACAATGGTTTACTTCCCTAAAGTGTTTGTGGGAGCAAGGAGTGAAGAACAGTGTTTCCACTTTGATCTCATCTTTTCTTGAAAAGTTGGAACAAGCTGTTTAGCTTTCATATGTTAGACCTGGTTTTTGACTAGTGACTAGAAGAATTCCACCAGTCACTTCACTCAACCACACTTCATTCAACCTATGCATATTACCTTTGGTTCACCTTATTACACAGTTCAGTTTCTGCTGTTATACCTCTGTGGTTGATAATCAACTTGTGTAAAAATCCAAACAGGTTCTGACATCTAAAAAATGTCATACATTTTTTTAGTCTTATCGGCGAGATGTATTGACAACTAACCATCTGAAACTGAATTTGACTCTATCTTGTCTGGTTTATGATATGCATAATATCTTTGGTCTCCACCAACAGCTGTGCTAAATGCTTGTAATCTAGGCGTAATTTTTGGTAAAACATTTGAATCCAATTTCACGATTTCCTCATACATCCCCGTGAGTACTTTTACATCTTCTTCTTTCAAAATGCTTGCCTTGAACCGGATTAATCGTGCCAAACTAAGAGGCTGTTTTTTTCCTATTTGTCCTTCAAATCTTGGAATTGGCTCCCAAACTTGGTCAGCAATCTGTCTAATCATGCTCCCTCTAGAAATACATTTAAATCACGGTTATTTGTCTTAAAACGTCCTGCTTGTTTCCAGATATTGACCATATGGATCCAGAGGTAGCTGTGTCTATTCATTTGTGGGTTAGGCCAATTTTTCCAAGACTTAGGTCAAGAATTTTTCCAACCATTCTGATAGTTGCTTTGACGTTTCTGTCAATTTACACTGTTCATTTTAGTAAAACAAATAGAAAAGCTCAGAAGTGTACAAACCGTTTCCCTAGAAACATATTTAAGTTTTGATTTAAGAATCCGCAATGATTGTATTGCTTATCATCTTGCTGTGTTTCATGAATATTATGTGTCATCTCCTGTACAACTTTGAATATGTAATTTTGGAGGCATTCATCTGATAAAGCACCCAGCTGGATATGTATAATGTAACATTATGATTCTGCCGGCGATAAAACCGACAAAAGGCAGTATTTACTGACGCTTTCTACATCTCTCCATGATTTCGTTCAACCATTTGCTGCTGTTGAATATTCCATTTTCATGGAGTTTGTCTTTATGCTGGTGAATAGGTATGCAAATGAAAGATAATTTTTTTAAATAACCAGCTGTTCTTATGAAATTCTGCTGCTGTTTAACATGGCACGCAATTCTGCCACAATGGGAATCAAATTTGAAAATATGTATTCCAAATACCGGAACCCAACAACTATTTACTAAAACAGTTTGGATTTGTGCCTGAGTTTTAAGGTGTCTCACACAATTCTTCAAACAGTAAAAGCTTTATTTAAGTTGACTTTTTTGACTTCTAAATATTTACAATGGCAAGTGCGCTTGGAGACAGTTAAGAGTGACAGACAACAGATAGCTGGACACACATCTGGTAAGCAATTCCCAAAAGCAAATGATATGTATTTTACTGTAATCAAACATTCAGTAATATGCAGTATCCATTGTATGATTAGAAGTCTTAATGAAAGTAAATAGGTGAGATGGTGAAATTAATCTCAACAGCTAGAGCAACACATTTTTAGCAAAACCAGAAGTGGGACTTCCTTGCAATGTACCAGAATAATGCCAATCAGTGCCCCATTGTTCATGGATGGTGATTATAATATTGTTGGATCACAGATATAAAGAAGGTATTCATGGATAAACACCTTTGCTTTTTTCCCCTTCTATTCAATGTGTTACAATAGTAACAAAATAATTTAAAGGGGGATGCGTCTGTCATAAATCAGTGGCTGCAGCATCCCACCTAATTCATGCTTCCTTATTTAGAGGTGGAGGATGGCTTTGCTTTCAGAAACCTTTAGGCGGTGGCCCATCCACTGCAGGTCTACTAGCATCTCCCTATTGGAAGACAGGAACTGTTTAAACCAGGCCTTCCCACAGTGATGCTCCACATGCTGACAGAAATTTCCCAGTGCATCAGGGCCATTGCATTAAGGTTTTTTCAGGAACAATCTTCAGTGTCTTGCTTCTGAAAAACGAAAACTATGCCGATTGGCCCACCATAACTGATGGCACACCAGCCAATACATTTTTGCCAAAAGTGCGCCTGTCACTATCATGAGGGGCACACTTTTGGCAAGAAAAAGTCCACCACCACTGCTTAGATCTCATAATGCAGCAGGTGGGCTGTCGTAGGGCTGATGGAGGTGTCACCACAACCACCCAGCAGTTTAAGAGTTCGGTGAACCTCCAGCCAGGCTTTAAATGAGCCTCAAAGTGATTAACTCAATTAAGGTCAGTAGTTCTGTGCTGGTTTAAAACCTGAAAGGACAGGTAGCTGGCAAAATGCAATGCCAGCAATTGCAAATGACAATGGCCACATTGAGATTCCTTGTGAGACAGAAGTAAGAGAGGAAGTGGTTGCTGTTGCCAAATCACAATGAGGTGTAGCAGAGCATTCATCTCTCCTAAACATACACCCAAGTGCATTTTGTTTAGGGTTTGCTTGATGCCCAAGTAAAGTTCATTATCTGTGAATGCAGGTCTATTATTTGTAAGACAGAATGTTCCAAGTTAAAGCACGGCTAAAATCTAATAATTTAAAGCGTTAACAGAGCTGTGCAAAAGGATGCCGTTGTCAATAGATGGTTCACTTGGGTTGATTAAAATTGATCACCTCACACAAAAATGTACATTGTTTCAGAGTAACCTCCTCCTTGGTCTGATGTATGACAGTAAAGACACCCAATTAAAGTTTGAGACATTGATTCTAGATACAACTTGTAGGAGTACTATGTTATAATTTACTAAGCGACCTACATGCAGATATAGCAGCAAGAAAGTTGTTAGGAATACTACTGCATACAGACTGCCAAAATGCTCAGTTAATTTCTTTGATGATCTGCAATCCCAACAGATATTAAATCCATTGTTTCATTAAATTTTACAATCTGGGCCTAACCTCCTATGTTGACGATACACAACTAGTGTTGGCAATACACAACGACGGGACTAGGGTTGCAGCCAACTTTCAGAAAGGAATGTTGGCATTAAGTGCCTGGATGGCAAGCAACTCGCTCAGAATGAACTCTAGCAAGACGGAAGTAATGATCTTCGGCAATCTTACACCTTCTTGGTCCTCCCTCTGGTGGCCAGCAGAATTAGGACCATCCCATCACCAGTCAAAAAAGTCAGAAACCTTGGAGTAATTTTTGACACTAAGTTATCATTCATGCACCACGCCAAGACAACAGTCTCATCAGCTTTTCATATCATCAAGATCATAAAGAAACTTCTCCCATACTTCCCTTCTGCAGCCGCCAAAACATTGATCAGTACTTTGGTCATGTCCAAAGTAGATTATTGCAATAGTCTATTTATCAACGCGCAAGAAAGAGTTCTCAACAAACTACAACTAAAACAAAATGCAGCAGCCAGGCTGCTGACAGGCACTCCCAAATTCAAACCCATCTCCAAAGTAGTTCGCCAACTTCACTGGCTACCTGTCAGAAGCAGATCCAAGTTTAAAGTGCTCTGCATTGCTTATAAGGCCATTCATTCCATCGTTCCTGACTTTCTCAGGCAATCCCTCTGGCCCTACAATTCGCCCAGACAACTACGCTCTTCCTCTGCTAATCTTCTTATTGTTCCCCGTACAGAAAAAGTATCTTGGGGTGGCAGATATTTTCTGTGTGCCACTACCAAACTTTGGAATATCCTTCCCCCCATATCAAAGATAGTCCTACCCTGCTTACCTTTAGGAAGCAGATGAAAACAGGGCTTTTTAATCAATAACTCACCTATATACCCGATTGCCGTCAGTCCTCAGCGCTGAGACACCTACGGGTATTTGTGCACTTTATAAAATGCATAAATAAATAAATAAATAAAGAATCCTCATTGGATGCTTCAGTCTCCAATATGAGGACTCCCTCCCAGCCAGCATCTCATTGAAGTCCTTAATGGACTAGACCATATTGCATATCATAAAATGAACAGAGATCCAATGCAAGGCAAAGGTTGCAAAATCCGTATGGTCTACGTTTGTAACAACTCATGAACACCTCCCATAGTCTCGCCACAAGTGTGGGCTTGCCACAATTTCATTCTTGGCACAAGACATTTATCCCCATATCCACCAAAACATCAATCTAAAACAATTAACCAGTGGCTTCAAAATGTTAATAATAAAGGGCTTAACTCGCCTAATAAGAGGTGACAAATATGGCAATACCTACTCCTCCAAGACCCCAACATTATCTTCTTCCAGGAAACTCACTTGCTCTCTACTGATACACATCTCATGATGCAACCTAAATACCCCTATCAATACCAAAACAGCGGGGTTGTCGTACTAGCTAAATCCATATTGGGGAGGCAGGGGATGCTGAGAGCCGGTACTTAAAACTCCACACCCAATTGGGTGCACATCCTTTGACCCTTTTCAATATCTATGCGGCTACTCAGATGCAAGATTCCTTCCTCAGATCCTTGCTGAAAGACCACTGCACTCCCTGGAGGGCTCAGTGATTTTTGGAGGTGACTTTAACATGGTTTGCGATCCCAATAAGGACCGTAGTGACACCACTTACCAGAATACAGGGGCAATGTCAGCCGCCTTGAAGAGGGAACTTACAGATTTGGGCATGGCGGACGCCTGGAGATATCATTCCCCGGACGTACGCGACTACACCGTTATCTCACATATTCACAGTTCTTACTCAAGAATTGACTATTGTTTCCTCTCTCACTTTTTGATAAACTCCCTGGAATCGGCCGATATCTCAGACATATCCATATTCAATCATGTCCATGTGGCGATGACGTTCCCAGTCCCAGGTAGACGACACAATGCCCCCTACAGATGGCACCTTCCTCCCCATGTCTTGCGGGAACCAGTATATCTGGCTGAGATTCGTCAGGCGATCTCTGATTTCTTTGATGCGAACCCCCCCCCCCCCCCCCCCCAGAGCCACCTGCAGCTACGGGATGGGATGCTTTTAAAGCAACCATCCGAGGTGTCATATCTTCTATCGCTATTGCCCGCTTCCGAGAAGCTTGCCTGGTTGAAAACAATTTAACCAATAACATCAAGGCCTTAGAACGCAGAGCCCACGCCACACTCTCAAAAGAACACAAGAAGCACCTTACTATGCTACGGGGCCAACTGAGATCACATCACACTGATAAGGCAGAACGAACACTTATGTCGCTTAAGGAGAAATTTTTCAAGGGGGGGAAATGTGGGTGCAATCTTAGCACGTCCCCTTCAGGCTCAAATTACTAAAGCACATATTTCCAAAATCAAACACGTAGACAACACCTGGGCCACTTATGAACGGGACAATGGGCAAGTCTTTGCCACGTTTTACACTGAGCTATACGCTGCCGCCACTCACTCGCCCAAAGAGACTTCGACTTTCCTCAGTACATGCCCCTGGGAACCCATTGACCCTCAACATGTGAAACTACTAGGGGACCCAATCACCTTATGCAAATTGGGTAGAACACTAAAAAACTTCTGACTAATGAAGCTCCGGGACCGGACGGCCTCCTGGTTATCTTTTCCGGCACTTTTCTCTCTCATCTTCAGGGCCACTTACTCCACCTCTTTAATACTTTCTCTGACACAATGCACTTCTTAACGACCTATTGCTAAAATTTATACCAAGATACTAGCGAACCGTCTAGAGCCTTACCTCCTGTAACTGATCGACCTAGACCAGGTGGGGTCCATCTGCCACCGCCAGGGGGCTGACAACATTCGACGTATTGCCCACCTTATAAAAAGGTCCAAAGTTGAGACATTCCGGGCTGTCTGATATCTCTTGATGCAGAGAAGGCCTTCGACCTTCCCTAATCTTCAGGAATAATATTGGCCATCCCATCTTCGATACATAGCTGAATGGGGGGTTCGCAAGGGTAAAAAAACACTGGTTCCACATGGACCGGGCAGTCGATTGCATGCCCTTGTGTGACCTAGCCTAGCTCTGCAGAAGGGTGTAACCCTGCAGCGCATACATAGCAACCCCCACAAAAACAGTCCTGGGGATATGGGACAGGATCGTGATCTCTAGAGGCCTTACAACCTTCCCCTCACCTAATCCGCCTATGACTCGAAATCCCATGTTCCCACCAGCTTTACGACCACATGCATTCCCATCCTGGAGTCAGGGGGAGTGCCGCTTTATCCAGGACTACAAGTGCGATAAGTTTAAAAAATTTGAACAATGAAAGCAACCTTTCCATATTACTGAAGCCAACAGACTTCAATACTACTAACTTTGCCACTGATTGCTTACTCCCAAATACGCTCTGGTAGCCATAGACCGCTCACCCCATTTGAGTCCCTGGTCCTAACCTTTGAAGGCACCCACAACCTAATATCTTGCACATATCAGGTGCTACAACATTCACCACCCAACCGTCCCCATACATACCAAAAGCAATGGATAACTGACCCAGGAGAAGAGTCTCCCCACAAAACTGGGAAGAACTATGGCGTGACATCCCTAGAACTTATATGAGTACCACCCAACGCAAATCAGCATAGAAATGAATGACTCGCTGGTACTACACCCCTTCGCGCCTACAGAAAAGGCTTCCGACTCTCTCTGCCCTATGCTGGAGATGTCAATCATCGACAGGGGACTTCATTCATATCTGGTGGGCCTGTCCTCTCTTGATGGTGTTCTGGAAAGAGATCCTAAGCCACATCAAGGACACAGTGGGATTCCCTATACCAAACTCCCCCTCGGTAACCTTATTGGGTGTGAGGCCAATGCAACTTAAAGCCATGACACATTACGATTGGCGCCTTATCGTGCAGATGCTGGGAGCTGCAAAACAATATATAGCCCTCCAATGGAAGACGTCTCCACCCCAATCTCTGCATGGTTCTTGCGCCTATGGCACGTCATAACAATGGAACAGCTGACAGCTGTCCTCACCCATACAGATACTAAATTTAAACACACTTGGCAACCTCTCATAGACGTTACATCCCGCCTAGGCTGCGAGCTCTCCAACCTTTTGAGGACTCTCTCCTACCATACTCCGCTATAGGACCTCACGCATCCCAGGTGAACACAGTACATTTCAATGGCTAGATCTTCGGTCTCAGGTTCAGGGATCCGTGTTGGTTTCCACTCAGCGTCATCATTACCCTGGCAACGTGTGGGGAAAAGAAGTTGAGGCTCGGTGACGATCCGCTTCTCTTGATCCAGACTTCACTTGCACAGGCATTGCCCCGACAATGCTTAGGACAGAGGTCTTCAAACTTTTTGATGCCGAGACCCCCTTGTAAAACCTTTTTAGGTGTAAGGACCCCCTTCCGACAAACGTTTCTAGAAACTGGTACTCCTCATCATCAACTTTTGACAACCATAAATGCGCCTGTTAGACCTCATCACATCCCTCCATCATTCATCCACCCACACTTTCACACATCCATCCATCCACCCTTTCATCCTTCCATCCATACATCCATCCTTCATCCATCCACCCATTTATCCTTCCATCCATACATCCATCCTTTACCCATCCACCCTTCCTTCCATCCACCCATCATTCATCCACCCACCTCTTTCACATCTATCCATCATTCATCCATGCAACCTTTTATCCATTCATGCATCCATCCACCCTTTCATGCTCCCATCCATACATCCATCCTTCATCCATCCACCCTTTCATCCTCCCATCCATACATCCATCCTTCATCCATCCACCCTTTCATCCTCCCATCCATACATCCATCCACCCTTTCATCCATACATCCATCCACCCACCCTTTCATCCATCCACCCATCATTCATCCCCCCACCTTTTCACACATCCATCCATGCATCATTCATCCATGCAGCCTTTTATCCATCCATACATCCATCCACCCTTTCATCCTCCCATCCATACATCCATCCATCCTTCATCCATCCACCCTTTCATCCTCCCATCCATACATACATCCATCCTTCATCCATCCTTCATCCATCCACCCTTTCATCCTCCCATCCATACATACATCCTTCATCCACCCACCCTTTCATCCTTACATCCATCATTCATCCATCCACCCTTTCATCCATCCATTCACCCATCATTCATCCACCCATCTTTTTACATATCCATCCATCCATCATTCATCCATCCACCCTTTCATCCATCCATCCTTCATCTGTCCACCCTTTCATTCTTCCATCCATACATCTATCCTTCACCAATCTATCCTTCATCCATCCACCCTTTCATCCTTCCATTCATACATCCATCATTCATCCATCCACCCTTTCATCCATCCATTCACCCTTCATTCATCCACCCATCTTTTTACACATCCATCCATCATTCATCCATCCACCCTTTCATCCATCCATCCACCCTTTCATTCTTCCATCCATACATCTATCCTTCACCAATCTCTCCTTCATCCATCCACCCTTTCATCCTTCCATCCATACATCCATCATTCATCCATCAACCCTTTCATTCATCCATCCACTCATCATTCATCCACCCACCTTTTCACACATCCATCCATCCATCCATCCTTCAGCCTTTCATCCATCCATCCACCCATCATTCATCCACCCACCTTTTCTGTGCTTCGCTCATGGGGGGGGGGGGGGGGGGGGGGGAGATCAGTATCTCTCTGCGGCGTCTTCCTTCTTCTTTTCCACTCATGGGAGGGCATCTCTGTGCCTCCCTGCTGGGGGCGGGGGACGTGTCACGGGACCCACAGCTCCAGGTGCGCAACATCCATTGAACTCAAAGGGCTACATTACAGCCACTCCCCCAGCCCCTCCCCCCCCACCCCCACCAGCTCCCCCCAGCTCGTGTATGTGAGCCCGGCTGTAACAGCTTCAGGGACACACACACAGTCACATCCAAGTACTTGACAGGTCTTTAAAAGACCTTTTACTTGTTAATGAGGCGTTGATGTTTTTCACACCTCGGTGTGAATTAGGCCTCTGCCGTGAGCACCCTCAGCCCAATGCCAGGAGCTGCACTCTGCAGAATCTGCGGCCCCCTTCCCAGGACTCCACGACCCCCCTGGGGGTTGCGCCCCACAGATTGAAGACCGCTGGCTTAGGGAAAGGAATGCAGCAATTGTGAGCGACGCGCTGCTTCTTTGTCCATTCTCCACTGTCACTCGGAATGAAGCACGGTTTCGGGGATCCCTGAGCACAGAGCTCAACTGCAGATCAGGTCACTAGCTTGTCTTGGTGCACGAAGTGCCATGCTGCACTGGCAGTCTGTGTAGGAGTCACTGCTTTTGGAAGTGTCAAGTACCGGTCTTTGCAGCTGCCAGGCTCATAGGTGGCAGAGTCCGTTAGCCTTGTAGAAGAAAATGAAGTCTTTGATGGCCCTGAAAACTTTGTGAACAGGGAGAAAACCAACAAGTCCTTGGAGTTACTTAAGCTTTTACTAGAGATTATAGATATAAGGTTCAGTCCTTCTCACTGCAAAGGCAAGAGGCAACAGGCAGCAGGTCAACACAGCAAAGCAGTTATTAGAGTAGCAGTTCCTCCTGCAGCACAGCTCCTCTTCCAGGCAGAGACTCCTCAGGTCTCAAAAGTGAAGTGAGTTTATGGTGTCAGAGGTCCAGTACTTCTACCAATTTTAGCTTTTGAAGGAGGGAGACTTCAAAGAAAGGCCTTTGTGGTGTTCAAGACCCTGCCCGACCCTGCCCACCCCTGCCTTGGCTCCAGACCCACAACAGGAAGGTATGCAGCCCTCTTTGTGGCACATGACTTAGCCCTCTCAGGTAAGAGTTTCAGCCCCTCCCACATGTCCTGCTCAGGCAGGCCCATCAATATGCAGATCAGGCACACCTATCCTTCCTTTGTGTGTGTCTGTCTAAAGGGAATGCAGGAATCCAGCTGTCAGCCAGTCCAGATGTGTATTCTAGAGCCAAGCAGAGGGCACTAAAGGGTCTAAGTAAGAAAATGCCATATTTCTAAAAGTGACATTTTCAGATCTGCAATTTAAAAACCAACTTCACCTAGTGATGTGTTTTTAAATTATGATTTCAGAGACACCAAACTTACTTTTCCTATCTTTTCTCAATTGAAAGTTACACTTGTAAAAGCTTACAGTGCAGCTCTAATCTTACTGTATGTGTGAGATGGGCTTTGCAGTAGTGAAATACAAAATTAAGAGTATTTCCCTACCTGGGCATGTAAAACTCAAAAGTGCATGTCCTACCTTTCAAGTACACTGCACCCTGCCCATGGGCTGTCCATAAGGTGCCTAGGGGTGATCTATATGTATTAAAAGGGAAGGTTTGGGCCTGACAAGTAGGTGAACTTGCCAGGTCAAAATGTCAGTTTAAAATTGCACAGACAGGCTCTGCAGTGGCTGGCCTGAGACATGATTAAAGGGCTACTTAGGTGGGTGGAACAACCAGTGCTTTAGTGTCGCTGGTAGGATTTGATTTACAGGCCCTGGGCACAGGGCCTGTAAATCAAATATGTCAATCATGGATAAACTAATTGTCATCACATTTTAGATACAGAGCACATGCACTTTTGCACTGGTCAGGAGTGGTAAAGTGCTCAGAATCCTACAGCCAGCATAAACAAAGTAAAAAACGGGAGGTCAGAAAGCAAAAAGCCAAGGGAAACCACGCCAAAAGATGTCAGGTCCAACATATACATTGGTATATTTGTTTCTAATTGGATTTATGATTTATTTGTATATATATATATATTCAGTGAAAAAAACAGAGGTTTCACAATCGTTATAGTTAGGAATTAGCATTTAAAAAACCTTTGAAATTCACTGAAAAAACCAAGGTTTAACACCAGTTATAGTTAGCTGGACATTTTACTCATACAAAACCATTGAAATTCCCACGTTATAGTTAGTTGGACTCACTATAACTCGCGCGCCCGCAATCCACTGGTGATGATGTCACATATTACATCATTCATGACATGGCCAGTGACATCACTGATGACATCTCAAATGACATCACTGATGACAACATCCAGTGAATGTGTGTCTTTCTGAAAAGATAAGATTTAGTAGGTACATGATTGAATGTATGAGTGAGTGATTAAATGTGTCTTACTAAATGCATTGGTTAGTGACTAAACTGTCTGAATGTGTGCATCAGTATGTGTGTTGTTGTGTAAGCTGCTGCATGTGTTGATCAGTAGCTATATGAGTGGCTATATGGGTTATTGATTGGTTGCCCAAGTATTTGTATGTGAGGCGGAGGGTGTGTGTGGGTGGCTGGGAGGTGTGAGTCTGTGCATAGATGTGTGAGCAGTTGATTCACTTGGTGTATGGGTTCAAGAGTGCATGTGGAAACAGCTGTATGGGCGGTTGACTATGTGCATGGGTGTGTTGGTGAGTGAAAGGATATCTCAGTACTACATGTCCAAGTAAGTACATATGTAAAACACAGTGCATGTGAGAGTTGATATATATAAATTACTATACACGAGAGCCTGTGATTGCGTAAGTGACTATATATCTCAATGTGTACTTGTGTCAGTAATTGTAAAAGAGAGTAAGTATGTGTTACTATATATTTGAATAAGTAAGGTTTGATGTGTATAACTTTGTAGTTGAGGAAATGGGAGTGTGATTGATTCTCTGCATAACTGACTAGGTGTTTGAGTAAGTCTGTGAATGAGTGTCAGTGTGTAAGTGTTTGTATAGGAATATGACTGTATATGATAGTGTTCTATTGATGAGTGTCCGTATGTATGAGTGATTGTATGGGTGAATGAGTGGATGTGTGTAGACCTAGCAATCAGTGAGTGTGTTTGTAGTTACTGGTATTGGTGAGTCAATAATTTCAAGAATGGTAGTTTATATTTAACACTGGGTGTATCAAAGGTTAGATTAGAGTGTGAGGAGATGCATTGTATTATCACATGGATGATGTCATCAGTGATGTCATTTGAGATGTCATCAGTGATGTCATCAGTGATGTCACTGGCCATGTCATGAATGATGTAATATGTGACATCATCAGCAGTGGATTGCGGGCGTGCGAGTTATAGTGAGTCCAACTAACTATAACGTGGGAATTCCAATGGTTTTGTATGAGTAAAATGTCCAGCTAACTATAACTGGTGTTAAACCTATGGTTTTTTCAGTGAATTTCAAAGGTTTTTTAAATGCTAATTCCTAACTATAACGATTGTGAAGCCGCTGTTTTTTTCACTGAATTTCAAAGGTTTTTTAAAAGCTAATTCCTAACTATAACGATTGTGAAACCTATGGTTTTTTCTGTGAATTTCATAGTTTTTTTAAAAGCTAATTGATTTGTATATCGACTTTGTAACCTATAATTATTTTTGTTAGCTGTTTTTTACATCAATTATTATTTTTTTTTTTTTAAAAAAAACATTTGTAAAATGTATATATTTTTTATCATTTTTTCCTGGTGCGCGCACGGTGCGCGTACCGGAGAGCGCACCCGGAAGCGCACCCAGCGCTTACCCCAAGAATTTTTTAATTTTTTTGCCTGTCAGGGTCCTTCTATGCCCCCCTCGGAAAACCTAGGGGGTCAGAGGGTGTCTATTCTGCCCCTTTTTAATTATTTCCCCATTTATTTTTCACCTCATGTGTGTCTATTCTTCAGAGTCACAAGATGGTGGACTATGCAGACCATTTAGAATGTTTACAGACCCTCAAGAGCCAATTAGCTTTTGAAATTTACAACCAATTAAAATGTTTCTTTGGTTTTGAATTTCTGTGTGATGAAGTTTCATTGGTTTTCTACTAATGAAATGGTTCTCTAATGAGAGGGAAACACAGCCATTTTGTGATAGTACTCTTCGAGGTACATTTGTGAGGAATTTCTGGTGTTGTATTTCTGGTGTAAAAATTTACACAGTATTATCTCTTCTACTGCTTTCTAAAAGGTGAGTTGTTAATTTGTAAGGGGAATTTAATACTTGATAAAGCTAGTTTAATATTATCTATTACTAAAAACGATAAATTAAAGTGTTTTTTCCTACTATTTACAGCAAGAAATTTAAAAAGAATATGGATGTCAATGACAGACACAATTAAGATTAATTTCTGCAACCTTTGTTGAGAATACTTTGATTGAGGTTTCAAATGATCCTATTCATAATACTATTCAAGAAGAAGACCTTGTTTTGAGAGAAGATGGAATGGAGGATTTTAATGATGAGACTTTGGATGTTGAATTAATGGAATGTTTAGACTATGTTGAGATCCAGGAATCATTTATGAAGAGTTCTGATGAGGAGATTCCTGATCAATTAATGCTAGAAGTACTTCTAAGTGATGAAAATTCTGAAGAATAAATTTATATTTATAAATTATAAATTGTTTGAGACATTTTTCTGATATTTTATTTAAAATTTATGAGATAGTAGTGAAATAATTGTAGTATAAAGTGAGACTTATAGTATAGAGTGCAACATTTTTGTATTACATAGTTAGTTTACTCACATTTACTTCCATTCTCCCACTATATTTTCTCCAATGTGCATTTCACATCTCTTTTTCATCTCATGCCTTCTTTTTCTCACTATTTTTCTCTGTGCATAAGGTGTAATGTATGCAAAGAGGGCGTATTGCCGCAAAGAAGGGTTGTACATATGACGCAGTCAAATCTATGAGATTTCACTGTGTCACTTTTAGGACGCTGTTGTGTCTTTATTTTCCACCTGCCTCATAGTAGGTGTAAGACTGACGCAGTCCCTTTCAGTTAGGGCTTGCTCCATGTGAAAGGATGCATTGATGGAAAATATTTTTTAAAATGGCATAAATTGAGATGGAATATACAAAAAAAGAGAGACATACTTACAAGCTGTGTGCGCAATCTTTAATATAGTTGTGTGTTTATAAGGTAGACTTTTTATAAATTGTTTTTTATGCTTGGATTCAATGCTGGTTTAGACATTGTGTAATGCTTTCATTGGAGTTGTAAATATGCTCATTTTTATGAAGCACATTGTGCAACCTGTAGCATGCGTAGAAGGAGTGAATATCAAGAGAGGGATAGGAATAGCACATACAAAACCATATGAAATGTTGGGGAGATGCATAAACACACAGCTATGTCAAAGATTGTGCACGCAGCTTGTAAATATGCAGGCAGACAAAACAATCTTTGACATAGCTGTGTGTTTATAAGGTAGACTCTCACAGTGATAAGATCTCTCACAGCATTTCATATTCTTGTCTGAGTGCATATTTACAAGCTGTGTGCACAATCTTTGACACATCTGTGTATTTATAAAGTAGACTCTCACAATGGTAACATCTCTCACATTACATAAGGTAAGGTCATGAGCTTGCCCCATGTGAAAGGATGTGTGAAAGGATGCATTGCTAGAAATAATTTTTTTTACTACAATTTTTTACACTGTTTTTCCCTGTGGTGTGCTTGAGAGCCTCATTTATGAGACCTTGTGTTACTTTTACACCGCCGGTGCGTCACTTTTTGTGACACAGCAGTGGTGTAAAAATTGTACCTCGTTGAGTTACATTTACAAAGTGACGCATCTAGGTAGATGCGTCACTTTGTAAACCCCTGCGCCACATTATACGTGCGTCAACTGTAATGTATACAAAAGGGGTGTATTGACACAAGAAAGGGTTGTAGAGGTGACGCAATGAAATCTATGAGATTTGTGATAAGTGAGGCAAGCGCTATAAGGAAACAGAGATGTGGGAATATCAAAGAAGAGTAGTGAGGTTATGGAAAATAGTATAGAGAAAAAAATATTCTACACCAAACTTACCTTATAAGTAATATCAACTTAATTTAAAATGTCCTTTTAATATATATCTGTGAAAGATAAAACAAAATAAGTTACAATATTTATAATATATATTTTACAATACAAGAGATAAATTAGGAGATTAACAAGGGTAAGTGAGGATGAGTGAAGGGCAGGGAGGTTGATGAAAAAGGGAAAATAAAGAGAAGATAAAAGCAAGTAAGCTTGAGACAAATGAAGTGAAGGAGTGAGAATATAGCGATAGTAAAGAAAAAAGTGACACAAAGGAACTGAGTAAGAGAGCAAAGAAAGGTAAGGAAGGGAGTGTGGGTTATTTTTAGGGAGTAAGCATGACGGAAGAGGAGTGAGAGAGTGAGAGGATCCAGAAACTGAAAGTAAGACACAGGCTGTGAGGGAAAGGGAATGAAGATTTGAGAGGATAGAAGAAGTGAGAAAACAAGTGAGTGAAGTGTTATATGGTGAATAAGAGAAGAAGAATTATTGAGGGAACAAAGAAAGGAAACAAAGGGAAGGGGAGTGAAGTAGAGTGACTGACAGCTGGAAATTGGTGAATGGGAGAGAGGTAATGAGCAGTGAAGGAGTGGTTAATGAGAATAAGTGTGGAAAATGGAATAAGGGAAGGGAGGTGAGGGAGAGTCAAAAAAGGCTAGTGAGGTTCAGTTAAAAAGAGTGATAGAGGGTGGAAATAGGTAACTGAGCATAAGAGAATTCAAAAATGATATATATTTAATAATAGAAAATACAAAATAATTTCAACAACATGTTAAATGGTTTATTTTTGCTGTTCTCAGAATATATTGAATTTCACTTAAAACAGTGACTTCAAAAGTACTCATCATATAACAGCGTGGAAAAAAACACAATCAAAATGATTGTGTTTATAAAACCCATTGAATAATTACTTAAATAATGTAAATTTTTAAAAACCATATCTAAACTCACTTTTGATCCATCCACTTTTCCATGAGGCCAAATAGTGTATAGAAAGTCCTTTTCTATATAAATGAGTCCACTGTTTTTCAAATGTCTCATTTACCCGACTTTCTGAAAGAAAAGCTCCAACAACTTTCACGTTATGAAACAAGAGTTTTACTTCCATCTTTAGCTTACATTTAATAAATAATTCCTATAATACTCACAGCACAGTTTATATAATAAACATATACTATCTCCATGAGAACTACATGTTTTTTATTACCTTCATCACTCTCATTCAGAAAGTAATTTTGAAGAGTAAACTAACTTATATTAACTGCTGCAATCTTCATAGCCAATTACCTTCTCTAAAATGTTGGTTGTAAGAACACTAGGTAAGAATTTAGTAAGTCAGAAGGCAAACGTTGTTTGAAAGTCAATTGAGTATCATTACAGTGCTTCCAACCTTTTTCACATT
The DNA here is from genome assembly GCF_964263255.1 of Lissotriton vulgaris. NCBI lineage: Eukaryota > Metazoa > Chordata > Amphibia > Caudata > Salamandridae > Lissotriton > Lissotriton vulgaris. The sequence goes on from NC_141685.1 coordinate 1,481,221,867, forward strand.
TTAAATAGGCTGTGTAATGTCCTGATGTTGTTGAAGGACCATCATGGTAAATAATTGCTGCAGTTGTAAAGGTTCTTCCTGAAATTGATAATTGAGAAGCCACAACATTTTTAATTCATGTTGTCAATTTAGTCCCATCAGGTCTACATCGTTAGAACATTAAAATAACATACTGTCCATAGCTTATTAAAAATAAACTTGAAAGCATTTCAGATTTACATTGACTACAAACCATGTTTTGATTTGCTGCTCTAACTACATTATTAAAAGACACTGATTTGCAGTCTGGTAAAGTCAAATATATAAATCTTTCAGTGTGTACTGTAGTACTACTTGAAAAGGAGCAATTGTCACAGTCATGTTGCCATTTATAAGAAAGGCCAAAAAGATTTTCGACATCTACACCTTCATCTTGCAATACAACAAACATATACATTAAAAATTCCTGACAATCTTGTTGAATATTCTGTGAAAATTGTGTTTGACCAGAACATGTGTCTAAAATATTTCGAATTTCAGAAACACTTTGTATTTTTGTTCTATCACTGTTACATTTTTCAAACACAGAATTTAATAAACAACAAAGTATTTGATCACGATTTTCAGCAATCTGTTCTTTTACAGTTTGGAGAAAGAAAACAACATTAACCACTACATTAGCATAACAGTTGACACCAGAACTATTTTCAAACTGAAATCCAACAACATTTTTAACTGAATCCATTTCCTTTCTGCTTACAATTACTGTTTCATCTACTTTTTTTCTTTTTGCTACAACTTCACTACAATTTGTCTCATTTCTTATTTTTCGGCCTACAACACGCTTTTCAAACAGAGGATATTGAGGTAAATTTGGAGCATACTCTCTTCTTAACCTATTATATTCTTTTACACAATTTAGATCTGCATTAATCTTTGTCTCATCAAAATCAATCAAATACAATCCAGATAAAGTTCTAACTCGAGACAAAGCAACATATGCCATCCCCTCCTTGAACACAGAATTTCCAATATTCACTAAAGCAGTATCAACACTTAAACCTTGAGATTTATGAATAGTTACTGCATATGCTAAAGAAACAGGAAACTGTTTTCGGCGGACATATAAATCTTTCACTAGCAAAAACCGAGCAGTACAACAACTGATTTGTTGTACATCTTCAATATCATCAAATTTAATTTTTATAATTTCAATTCCATCTCTATTTCGGTAATTCACAAAATCCACAACATGACCCATTGCTCCATTTACTAAACCTCTTTCCACATGTAAATTACGTCGTAAAATTATACGACAATTTAAAGATGCATACAGAGTCTTTTCCATACCAGCAATTTTAGATATTGTCTTCTCTAAAGAATTAAATTTTGTTTTCAACTTCTCTGACAAAATACTAGTGGCTCCTTCATGTTCTATGTTATCAAAAGCTTCCAGTTTCACAATCTCTTGATTTTCCAACTTTAACATTTTGGTGTTGAAGATTGAACATTCTTGCAGAGTTGGCATCAAGCATATGACAGATTTGTTTTCAGGAATTTTCTTAAAAATATTCTCTGGGAGAATGTTTTCTTTTGGAAACAAATTAGAAATTAATCGTGCATGTAAAGCTGCTTTCCCATGCTCACTTACTTTTCCAATTCTTACATCTTGTAGAATATTTTTATAATCTTCATCCTTTGCCTGTCGCATATTTTGAAGTAGTTCTGCATATTTAAAATTTAGCCATATGTTAACATTTCCAATGCTTCCTAAGCACTTCCTGGTATCTTCATGCGTAAGCATTTTAAACACTGGCTGTCCTTTCACTGGAGTTAGTTGCAGTAAATCTCCAAAAACAATGATGTGTTTGCCTCCAAATAACACATCATAGTCTGTTTTAAGAGTTTCTTGCATTCTTAAATGCACGAAAGCAAGCATTACATTTGATACCATGCTTACTTCATCAATGATAAGAAGTTTAATTTTCTTTAGTACTCTTGAAACTTCACAACAAGCTTCTCCAGATAGCTTGTGGTATTGTAATTTGTTATCATGCTCCACTGGCAGCATCAATAAGCGGTGTAAAGTAATTCCTTTAATGTTGTGTGCTGCCAACCCAGTTGGAGCAGTAACAACACAAGAGAGCGATGACTCCATTTTTTTCTGCAAATATGTTGCAATCACTTTAATCAAGAAACTTTTCCCAGTTCCTGCTTCTCCACTCACATACAGTCGGATAGGTACAAATGATGTACATGAGCACTCTTTTTTCTCATGAGATAAACCATGCTCAATTTGATGTTTGACTTGATCATATATTTGTCTCTGCTCAACGTTTAGTTCTTTTTCCAAATCTTCTAAGTCAACTCCATCCTCCTGAGCTTGTTCCATGGCTCTTTCAACTTCATCCATGGCAGTGGCAGCTTCATTTTGTATAATTGGTCCTCCCAGTGGATCCTGACTCAATGAAGTAGAACTCTGACTGTCTTGATAACTGTCTCTAGCAATCTCTGCTGCAATTGTAGCTTCTTGCTGTATTTCCTCGTTCAACATTTGTAGATAACTTGAAAAAACAGGACATTGTATGGTATCTTGGGTTGCATTGAATGAATCTTCATAAGTAAGAAAATCTCCAAGTAGTTCCTCTTCTCTACGCCAAGGTTTAAAGAGTTGTAAAAGTGCTAAGTAATAAAATTCTCTTTTATCTGGAGTATCACAACTCAATTTACGATGATTAATCAAATGACCTTTTCTTTGTTTTACTAAACAGCCTTCACATCCAATTACAGCATATACACCTTTATTTATGTCTTCTGTGACGTTCCTTTTAAAAGTGTAGGTTTGCAGAACTTCAGAGAGACAAGCGTTCTCAAGGTGAGTACTTCTATTTGGATAGTATGTATCCAACATGTTTGTCTTCAAAATATCTGTACTGTCCGGTTCTTTCTCCGCCAAATACTCAATTTCTTGTACAGATTTCAAAACTCGGTTTCGTGTTGCAGCAAGACCTAGACTCACCAAAATGATGGTTCTAGATTTGGCATGTAGACTTGCTGATGACAACCTATCAGAACATTCACACGCTCCAATTTCTCGATGCGACAACACCTTTAGACTGTAACTGTATAATTTCTTGCTTAGACTCTTTTCATATGAAATTTCCTCCCACATTTCCTTCAGTTCCGTTTTTTCTGATTTTGTGATGTAAGATGTCACATATCGAGCCACAGCAATAGAGTTGTCAGCCACATATTGAATATCCATGTTAACATTCCACATGGACAAAATGACTGGGTTGTAGTCATTTATAAATTTGGATTCCTCATTTCTTCTTAGGTTGTATGTATTTTTGGGTGATTTCCTTGTCACAGTATGTCGCAGAGAAGACATAAAATTGTTGACTCTTCCTTTCGATGTTACAGGACGTGGAAATGTAGAACAACATTTCGTGTAGAACTTATCCTTGGATTTGTATTTTCGACGACAGCATTTCCCACAACGATGGGTTTGAAAGCGTAAAACTTGCTGTCTTAAATTGTTTTCGTCTGTACTTTTCGAAACAGTACATGTAGAATACTGCTCAATGAAACTCATCACTTTCTCATCTGAATCTAATCCAAATTTGGTGCATCTTTAATCCATAGCAGCATATGTATGTGAGGAGCACCTCTTGCTTGATACTCCTTCCTCCAAAAGAAATCCAACACCTCTCCAAGCGGAGGATTTTTTTTGTTTGTAATAAAAGACATCATAGCTTCAAACCTATGATTGAAATACCTGCATATATTAACTGGATCCAAAGAGCACAGTTCTCCAGGTGTCTTGTATTCAATATTTTCAATGTTTTTATTTGCCTCTCGTAGAAATTCAAGTAAGTCTTCTCAAGCATACTCAGCACAGCTAAGAGTGAGAAACCATGTAGGAGTTCCTAAGTTTCTTAGCATACATTTCAATTCCCCATGACGACGGTACCAATACTCGTTAGTACCACGCTGACATGCCATGAGATTAATTAGCTGAGATTCCAATACACTGTCTTGCAGTTTGACTTTATCCATAAAATCCCTTGCCGAAACATTATGTAGATGTGCTCCACTTTTCAATATATGGTTTACTGCATAGGAAAGTCCAGACAAGTCACTCTCAGACAGTAGATGGAACAAATATGGAATGCATTGACGAAACCTTAGATCTTTTGCATATAATCTTGAAGTCCAGTATTCAGATGCAGGAATTTTAAAAGGTCGGTCATCATATCGTCCACCTTCACCTGTTGGAAATAACTGTGGAAAACAACGAGCTTCCAAACTTTCTTCCCATACACTAATGGGACTTCCTTCGGCTTTTTTCATCTGAAACAAGTCAATAGCATTCCCCATTACTTCTTTGGAATGCAATGGATGAACACTATAATGTTCATAAATTTCTTCACTTCTAGAGACATCAACTTTTTCTATTTGCCCAGCAGAGACATCAGTGTCCTCTTCTACAGTTGTTTCTTCTTCTCCCAAATACACATTTCTATAGTACTGATTATTTTTTACCAAATACAACGTTGCCTTCTTGACTTTCCTAACATCCACTAATTCTTGCCAGATTTTCTTACTTTTTGTCGGAACACCATTAACTAGAATAACCAGAGGTTCCTCTTCTACTTTTTCCACACCAATCGTATCAATATTTTTCTTAAAATCAAGAGGCAAATAAATAACTCTTCCCTTTAATCCTCTCAGTAAATCTGAAGGAGTCAATTTCCCAGTCTTAGGCTCCAAGCGAACAATAGCCTGAAAAGGATGCACACATTGAATCAGAATAGTCTCATAGGTATTTAAATCCATCAATTCAGAAGGAATATCTACCAACTCCATATTATTATGAACAGCTCTAGCAGGCATTTTATTTTCATTTAATTTATTATAGCAATATGTACAAATACGTTGATCAGAGCCCAAATCAAAACAATTTTCAACCAACAAATAAGTAGCAAAATCCTTCCACTCATTATTTATCTTTTCGCTTTTTACATATAAATCAACTAATCTAGTCTGATGTTTATAATGAGTTCGTCGACAACAAACACAAGAAAAATTAGGCCTTTCACTTGAATTGATTTTGAACTTTATAATTTAATTTTCAAAATTTTCTGTACTTAAAATCTCTTCATTCTCTTCTACATTACCTTCTATTAGTGTATCAATTTCTGTACTGACCTCTTTTTCACCAAAGTAACAAGACTCAATTTCATCACAAATGTTTTTGACATCTAATTCAGTTCCATGCAAAAGAGCACTGTTTAACTATTTTAGTTTAAGTGCTGGACTTTTTGCATAATACATCCTTCTCACTAATTTCCTCACTTTATTATGATGGACTGCTAACATCCTAAAATGATGAAAACACTCTGACATACTTTCCTTGAAAGACAAGCCAATGAATGCCCTTGCAAACCCGTTTTTTCTCTCAGTCTACAAGGATCTTAGGGCCCCATTATGATGACGGGCAGACTTAGTCCGCCCGCCATCATATCGAGACCCGGGACCGCCCGCCATAAGGGCGGGGGTTCCGATCAGGGCATTAGGATGCGCCCACCACACAGGCGGGCGCATCCTGTATGGTTGCAATTGCGGCAGGCGGAGCAGAAATCTCCGCCCGCCGCTATGTGAAAAGTGCACGTTTTGTTTTTCAAGGTGCAACATGACAGGCACCGCCCGGTGCCTGCCATGTTGCACTTTGAAATGCGGGGGGGTACCATAGGTACCCCCCATGTGCAACCCCCCAAGCCAGGGACTCCCAGGGGGCCCGCAGGGGGCCCGCAGGGAGTCACCGCATGCCTTTAATGCCACCACGGTAATGCATTGGTGAAAGCCCATTGTAATATGGCGGGCGGTGTCTAACAGACACCGCCACCATGTTACTTGTTTTCCGCCCCGGCCGCAAGGCGACTGGGGCGGAAAACATGCGGGCGGTGTTTCTCACCGCCGCGGTCCACCCCGCCATACTAATATGGCGGGGGGAATTGGGCTGTGGATGTCGGGCGGATTTCCTCCACCAGGCTGGCGGAGGAAATCCGCCCGACATCCTAATGGACCCCTAAGTCTTGTAAAATTTTCATTTTTTGTTTCACACTTTTCTTAGTATATGTCCGTAAGAAATTGCAAAACAAATCAATTGATTCCTGTCGAACACTACAAATTTTACTTCAATTCCATGTATAAACTGGAGCCTTAGGACATCTCCCTAAAACTTCATTTGCTAACACCTCTTCTGTATTTCGAGACACAATCTCTTCTTTTTCAGCCAGACAACCATCCTTCACCTCATATGCTTGACCACTGGTGTCAACCGCATGCACCAAATCATTATCTTGAAAGTAACTTTCTTCATTAAAATATGGCTCAGAACTTGAACTATGCTTCCATTCTCCAGAAAAAAACATCACAGAAATTAGTTCGATTAATTACTCTCCTCCACTTACATTTTGATTTGAACACATTGATTATCTTATCAAGTGTACGAATTCTATTCATTACTAAACTAAACAATTTATTTTTCACTTTAAATGCTTCATCCACAATCTTAATTATTTTTTTTTTTATTATAAAAAGATGTCTTTTTTATACGTTTTGAAATTTTTAAATAAATTTAAAACAATTCTGTTGTAAAACATTCGTCTACGAATGTCAGAAAATTGTTTAGTTCTTGTATTTCTTTGCAAGATATTGTCTCCTTGTACACGTCTAACATTTTTAGAAGGATATCCTTTCTTTTTTGAAATTACAGCTGTTTCATTTTTCTTAGGTAAACAACTTTGTTTTGCTTGACATTTCAATAAGTTCCTCAGAAAAATTTTACTTTGCTTACCAGAAGCATTTTTCTTTTTCTCTGAAGATTTTATTTTGGTTGCTTCTTGATTTTCTTTTTACTTAGACCTTAATTTCCGTTTCTAAATTTTAGCAGCTCTGCTTTTTGTAGGCATGTTCTTGTTTGTTTGTATAGATGATTATAATCTGTGGAAACAAAAAAATAACATATTATACACCACTACAAACATATTACATAGCAATTACAATAAATAAACAATATAAACACTAGTATACAACAAAAGGCTCATTTACATTACATGTGCTTTGCTTTGTGTCAAAAACAATTTACTAATTAATATTGTTTATAAATAGGTGGCCTGTTTTTGGCCTGTAGATACAGAGAAATAATTAGTACAGAGACACACATAGTGCTTTAGCAGACAGAGATGGTAGATTACATGTAATATCGTGCACATGTGCCTCAGATCACACCAAATCTATTGCATTTTCAATGCTAGTTTACCTTGCTTCCATCAAAAAAGCAGTCAGATGTGTCACACATTTACCAAAAATTTAGAATGTTAGCATTCTAGTTGCTCATTATTTGAAGCTTCACTCACAGTGTAATCTTAATTTAATTGGATTTTAGATATAATGTACCATGTCTGTCACTGCCAACAGTATATGTGACTCTGCCTAACATCACAATAATGGGTGAATCAAGCTTCAGTCACAGTGTGATCTTAGGAACATAATCAGAATGTTAGATATAATGTACCATGTCTGTCTCTGCCAACAGTATGTGCGACTCTGCTTAAGATCACAGTGGTGGGTGAATCAAGCTTCATTCACATTGTGATCTTAGGTACATGATCAGAATGTTAGATATAATGTACTGTGTCTGTCTCTGCAAACAGTAAGTGTGCCTCTGCCTAGGATCACAGTGATGGGTGAATCAAGCTTCACTTACAGTGTGATCTTAGGCAGATTAATAGGATTTTAGATATAATCTACCATGTCTGTCTCTGCCAACAGTATGTGTGACTATGCCTAAGATTTGAGTGATGGGTGAATCAAGCTTTAGACACAGTGTGATCTTAGGCACATGATCAGAATGTTATATATAATGTACCGTGTGTGTCTCTGTCAACAGTATGTATGACTCTGCATAAGATCACAGTGATGGGTGAATGAAGCTTCAGTCACAGTGTGATCTTAGGCACATGATCAGAATGTTAGATATAATGTACCGTGTCTGTCTCTGCAAACAGTAAGTTTGTCTCTGCCTAAGATCACAGTGATGAGTGAATGAAGCTTGACTTACAGTGTGATCTTAGTCAGATTAATAGGATTTTAGATATAATCTACCATGTCTATCTCTGCCAACAGTATATGTGACTCTGCTTAAGATCACAGTGATGGGTGAATCAAGCTTCATTCACAGTGTGATCTTAGGCACATGATCAGAATGTTAGATATCATGTACCGTGTCAGTCTCTGCAAACAGTAAGTGTGTCTCTGCCAAAGATCACAGTGATGGGTGAATCAAGCTTCACTTACAGCGTAATCTTAAAGAGATTAATAGGATTTTAGATATAATATACCATGTCTGTCTCTGCCAACAGTATGTGTGACTCTGTCTAAGATCAGAGTGATGGGTGAATCTTGCTTCAGTCACAGTGTGATTTTAGGCACATGATCAGAATATTAGATATAATGTACCATGTCTATCTCTGCCAACAATATGTATGACTCTGTATAACATCACAGTGATGGGTGAATCAAGCTACACTTACAGTATGATCTTAGGCAGTATGTGTGTTTCTGCTCATATTATTTCACTGTCTCTACTGGCCAAAAACAGGCCACCTATATATAAGCAACACATAACATTAATTGCTCATAACATATAACATGCTGCTCATGTGCCTAAAATAACACTATGACTAAAGCTTCATTCACCCATCATTGTGATGTTAGGCAGATGACCCGAATGTCACATGTAATATACCATGTCTTTAAAAAACATGTACTTCCATATTTTTTAAGACATCAAGTAAGCACTTTGTTCAGCCAGATCCATTTCAAATGAAGTTTGACTCACAATGTCAAATTAATCACATGACCAGCATGTTACATGTAATATACCATCTCTGCCTCTACAAGCAGTATATGTGTCTCTGCTCATAATATTTCACTGTCTCTACTGGCCAAAAACAGGCCACCTAACTATAAGCATATATATGTACAAGACTTTTTACAAAAAAACATTTTCCATACTAAATCGTTTTTAACACAAAGCACAACCCATTTAAATGACCACTACAAAGCAAAGTACAAATCTACCTCATTCCCAAAATTCATTTCCAATATACACCATACAAAAACACAATATGCTTCTAGACTCTCACAATGTTAACATCTCTCACAGCATTAGTGGGGAGATGCATAAACAGACAACTATGTCAAAGATTGCGCACATATATTGTAAATATGTTTCTCTTTTTTTGTATATTCTATCTCAATTTATGCCATTTAAAAAAATAATTTCCAGCAATGCATCTTTTCACATGGAGCAAGCCCTAAGTGAAACAGCCTGCGACAGTCTCACACCTGCTGTGAAGCAGGTGCAAAATTTTGACACAACAGTGTCCTAAAAGTGACAGGGCTTTACAAAGTGACGCATCTACCTAGATGCGTCACTTTGTAAATATAACTCAACAAGGTGCAATTTTTACACCACTGCTCTGTCACAAAAAGTGATGCACCGGCGGCATGAAAGTGGCGCATGGCCTCATAAATGAGGCCCTCAAGCACACCACAGGAAAAAACTGTGTAAAAAATTGTAGTAAAAAAAATAAAATCCAGCAATGCATCCTTTCACATGGGGCAATCCCATGACCTTACCTTATGTAATGTGAGAGATGATAACATTGTGAGAGTGTACCTTATAAACTCACAACTATGTCAAACATTGTACACGCAGCTTGTAAATATACACCCAGACAAGAATATGAAATGCTGTGAGAGATCTTATCCCTGTGAGAGTCTACATAATAAACACACACCTATGTCAAAGATTGCTTTCTCTGCCTGCATATTTACAAGCTGCATGCACAATCTTTGACATAGCTGTGTGTTTATACATCTCCTCACCATTTCATATGGTTTTCTATCTGCTATTCCTATCCCTCTCCAGACATTCACTCCTTCTACCCATGCTACAGGTTGCACAATGTGCTTAAAAAAATGAGCATATTTACAACTCCAATTAAACCATTACACAATTTCTAAACCAGCATTGAGTCCAAGCATAAAAAACAATTTATAAAGAAGTGTACCTTATAAACACATAACTATATCATAGATTGCGCACGCAGCTTGTAAATATGTCTCTCTTTTTTTGAATATTCTATCTCAATTTATGCCATTTTAAAAAATAATTTCCAGCAATGCATCCTTTCACATGGGGTAAGCCCTAAGTGAAAGGGCCTGCGTCAGTTTTACACCTGCTGTGAGGCAGGTGCAAAATTTTGACACAACAGCGTCCTAAAAGTGACGCAGAAAAATCTCATAGATTTCACTGCGTCATTTGTACAACCCTTCTTTGCGTCAATACGCCCCCTTTGCATACATTACACCTGACGCACGTATAATGTGGCACAGGGCTTTACAAAGTGACGCATCTACCTAGATGCGTCACTTTGTAAATATAACTCAAGAAGGTGCAATTTTTACACCACTGCTCTGTCACAAAAAGTGACGCACCGGCGGCATAAAAGTGACGCATGGCCTCATAAATGAGGCCCTCAAGCACACCACAGGAAAAAACAGTGTAAAAAATTGTAGTTAAAAAATAATTTCCAGCAATTTATCCTTTCACATGGGGCAATCCCATGACCTTACCTTATGTAATGTGAGAGATGATAACATTGTGAGAGTGTACCTTATAAACTCACAACTATGTCAAACATTGTACACACACCTTGTAAATATACACCCAGACAAGAATATGAAATGCCGTGAGAGATCTTATGACTGTGAGAGTCTACATAATAAACACACACCTATGTCAAAGATTGCATTCTCTGCCTGCATATTTACAAGCTGCGTGCACAATCTTTGGCATAGCTGTGTGTTTATACATCTCCTCACCATTTCATATGGTTTTCTATCTGCTATTCCTATCCCTCTCCAGACATTCACTCCTTCTACCCATGCTACATGTTGCACAATGTGCTTCAAAAAATGAGCATATTTACAACCCCAATAAAACCATTACACAATTTCTAAACCAGCATTAAATCCAAGCATAAAAAACAATTTTTAAAGAAGTGTACCTTATAAGCGCACACCTAACATTATGGAAAAAGGGAAAAATATAATTCCTTAATTCACAGAGACACACACTATGATACTTGTAAAAAATCTTTAAACTCTCTATCTTTTTTAAAAGAATCATTACTCACCTTTAAAAATGGTTTGGAAGATATCAAACAGTGGCAGTCACAGTCAACAGAAATTCTAAAGCAGAATCTCTGAACAATGCTTCCTTCACTGGGAGCCTTTCAATAATGGCACAGATTCTTTCTGATTTCAGAGCCATATTCTTGCACATAGCCAATAAAATGTGTTCCCCCACAAATTCAAAACCAAACTGCACATTTTAATTGGTTGAAGATTTCAACACTTTGAAACTCACATAACATTCACCCATCCCCCCAGTGCTCATTCACCAAGTAACCATGGTAACTCCCTCTAAAACCAACACAGAGTTCACAAGTTCATTTTACTAGGTTGCAAAAAAATCCATCAAGCCTGCTAGACCTCTCAATCTACTAGCTAATAAAATGCAATGTTTCTTTAAATGACTTTTTCTCAACCATTGAAATGACTTCTTTAAAAAAAAAAGCATTCACCCTAATTTTCAGTGGAGATTTTTAACAAAGCTCCAATCATTTCTTCTTATTCATCTGCGCTGATTCTCAAACACTTTTTTTACCATAATCAAACTGCCATTTCATTTCCACAACTCATCTGACTAGAAGCACACCTACCTTCACACACCTACCTTCAAAATGAAAGGAATCTGGTTTGTGGGTCATAGCTATGTCCACTGGGCTCAAAAATACGCAACTAACAGAGGTATTTACAATCTTGATTTACCAAATGTGAACATTGTATGGATTGGACAAAGAGGATTGAGGAGTCACCAATTGATACCATTGATAAAATCCTTTATGCATTTACCACACCCTGACCTTATAATTGTGCACTGTGGTGGAAATGACTTGGGCACTTTGACTGGGGTAGGTCTGGAAATGCTTTTAAATGACATCTTTGGGCAATTGATGTCACTTTTTCCAAAAACTGCCTTGGTATTTTCTAATATATGCCAAAGGCAAAAATGGAACTGGTCCAACCAATTTTGTCCACAGATTGAAAAAGCAAGGAAACATGTAAATAAATCTGTTTCTGCTTACCTCAGAGACTATGCTATGGGTTTCATTTATCACAACAACTTGCGTTACAACATGCAAGACATCTATAGGAGAGATGGTGTGGATTTTACAGATGAGAGGAATAGAGTTTTCCTCTTGAGTATAAGACTCTGCATTGGTACCTACTTGTAGGTACCAAAAACACCCAATGAACACAACAGCTCTTTTCAGAGCAAACTTACCACTAAACACCGTGGTGCGCTCAGGGTGCACGTACCGGAGAGTGTACCCGGGAACGCACCCAGCGCTTACCCCACGAAAAGTTTTTAAAAAAAATGTTGTTTTGCCCTTCAGGGTCCTTCTAGGCCCCCCTCAGAAAACCTAGGGGGTCAGGGGGTGTCTACTCTGCCCCCATTTAATTATATCCCCCTTTCTTTTTCACCTCTTGTGTCTCGATTCTACCGAGACACAAGATGGCGGACTCTCCGGACTGTTTAGAATGTTGACAGACACCCGACAGCCAATCAGCTTTCGCTCCCGCACTCCCGTAGCACGCCGGGTGCGCTCCCCGGTACGCGCACCCGTGAGCGCTCGGAGCGCGCCTATAGATATATATGTGTTTTTGAACTTAATTTTCATAAAAACCACTGGAGCAATTTTCACCAAACATAGCAAAGGCACATCTGCGTACCAGTCCCTACAATTTTGCCAAGTTTGGCGTAATTCCGTTCAGCGGTTCGAGCTGTAGACTTGTCAGATCGTCCTATGGAAATGAACATGGAGAAAACACGTCTTGGGACCCCCCTTTTTTCTCAGCCCCCACTTCACGAATCCCCCCGAAACTTTCAGGGAAGGAGCGGAGCGCAGCGAGACCATTTTAAGGAAAATGACAGGCAGATCCCTCAATCGGCGCCAAAGTTATTCCGAATAGAATGTTCAGAATTTCCTATGGTAGCCAATCCTAACTATAACTACCTACGGGCGACCGCCAGTAGGTAATATATATATATGTGTATATATATATATATACATATATATACATATATATATATATTACCTACTGGCGGTCGCCAGTAGGTATAGTGGAGAAGTGTGGCTCACTGGTTAGAGCAGGCAGACCCTGAAGCAGAGGTCAGACCCGGGACCAGGGTTCAATTCCTGACGCGGCAGGGTCTTGAGCTCAAATGTCCACGGACTCGATAATTCTCGCTTCGGTGCCTGACCTAATCATGGGTTCACACTCTGCAACTCTGGGCATTAAGCTTGCTTAATCTCCACAACGGCCCCCCGCGGCGGGATGCCTGGCTTTCACCTTGGGGATGCCCGTTAGGGGCTATCTCACAGGGAAAAGCCAGGACGGGTTCCCAAGGCAAGCGCCGAGATGCCTCCGGGTAGTCGAGCGCTATATAAGAACATACAAAAAAAAAATATATATATATAGTTAGGATTTTTTCCTATGGGATTTTTGAAAATTCTATGTCGAATAACTTTGGCGTTTGTGTACGGAATTGGCTGAAATGTTCAGGAAAATTGCACATTTTGTTTCTGAGCAGCCCCTGAAAATTTGGGGGTGTTTCGTCAAGGGGGGGCCGAGAAAAAAGGGGGGGTCCCAAAACGCATTTTTAACATTGAGTTTTCCATAGGGCGGTTGGACTCACTTTTAGCTCGAACGGCTGAATGGAATTACACAAAACTTGGCAAAATTGTAGATATGGTTTGTCCGACGTGCCTTTGCTATGTCTCAATATATGTGCTCCAGTGGATTTTGAGAAATTAACGTTTTTAAAAACAGATATATCTGAGACAGCGCTCCGGTTAGCGCCCCGGTTCGCGTACCTGACGCGTAACGGAACTTCGCGAAGCGAAGCTGATTGGTTGTCGGGTGTCTGTCAACATTCGAAACAGTCCGGAGCGGCCGCCATCTTGTGTCTCGGTAGGATCGATACACGAGATGTGGCAAAAACAAAGGGGGAAATGAGCATAAGGGGGCAGAGTACATCCTCCCTGACCCCCTAGGTTTGAGGAGGGGGCTTTAAAAGGGCCCCGCGGGGCAAAAAAAAATAATTTATTATCGTTTTTTTTGCGGGGGGAGCGCTCGGTACGCGCACCGGGAAGCAGTCCGGGAAGCGTAATATTGGGAAAATAGGATGAAAGAATGTTCAAATATTGTATGTTTATTGATTGTTATTTTTGTTTTTTTTTATTTGTTTTATTTAAGTACCAACATGTAGGTACAAATGCAGCGTCTAAAAATAAAAATACATTGTTTCCTTTGTAGATATCTTGCAGGTTGTTTCAGAAGTTATTGTGGTATATGGAATTCATAGCGTAGCACCACCGTACAAGTCAGAGGCCACCGAAGTCATCTGCGGCGTCCCCCAAGGATCATCTCTGAGCCCCACCCTCTTCAACGTCTACATGAGCCCCCTCGCGGCCATCGTACGCAAACACAACCTCAGCATAATCTCCTACGCCGACGACACCCAGCTGATCCTCTCCCTGACCAACGACCCCGCCGCCGCCAGAGCCAACCTGCACGAAGGGATGAAAGAGGTAGCCGAGTGGATGACGACCAGCCGCCTGAAACTGAACTCGGACAAGACGGAGGTCCTCATCCTGGGCCCCTCTCCCTCCGCCTGGGACGACTCCTGGTGGCCTCCCGCCCTGGGCACCGCACCCAAACCGACAGACCATGCACGCAACCTGGGCTTCATCCTGGACTCCTCCCTCTCCATGACCAGGCAAGTCAACAACGTCTCCTCGGCATGCTTCAACATCCTACGCATGCTACGGAAGATCTTCTGGTGGATCCCCACCGAGACCAGGAAGACCGTCACCCAGGCCCTCGTCACCAGCCGACTGGACTACGGCAACGCCCTCTACGCCGGGACCACCGCCAAGCTCCAGAAGAGACTCCAGCGGATCCAGAACGCCTCAGCCAGACTCATCCTCGACATCCCACGAACCAGCCACATCTCCGGACATCTGCGAGACCTTCACTGGCTCCCCGTCAACAAAAGAATCACCTTCCGCCTCCTCACCCACGCACACAAAGCCCTACACGACCAAGGCCCGAGCTACCTCAACAGCCGAGTCAACTTCTACGCTCCCAAACGCCACCTCCGATCAGCCAACCACGCCCTCGCCGCCGTCCCCCGCATCCGAAGAGCGACTACAGGAGGAAGGTCCTTCTCCCACCTGGCCGCCAAGACCTGGAACTCCCTCCCGACCGACCTGCGCCTGACCCAAGACCACCTCTCCTTCAGGAAGAAGCTGAAGACCTGGCTGTTCGAGCAGTAGCGGCTCCCCCCCCCCCCAGCGCCTTGAGACCCCACGGGTATGTAGCGCGCTTTATAAGTGTCACTGATTGACTGATTGATTGATAGTCTGTCAGGAAAGCAGAAACACCATGGAGGCAGGAGATGATAAAGAGATGTTAAATACACATTGGAGATGATATAGTGGAAGAAAGGAAGTAACTATGAGCAAACTTAAAGTTGCACAGTATATTTAAAGTCTAATTTACCATTATCATCAATTTGCTACTAGTTTAAAAAATACATATAAAAATGAATAATGTCTCAAAAAAATTTTAATTATTAAATATAAATTTATTTTTCTGATTTGTTTTCAAAATTAAAAAGAACTTCTAATAATTCTTGGTCAGATTGTGTCTCATTTTCAATTAAGAAATCCACAGCTTCAACACATTGCAGAAGTTCTATGTCCATTGATTCATCAAAGAATTCTGATTCATTATCTGTATCTTGGTTGCGTTCTGCAACAATTTCCACGTTATTTTTTTGTTCTCCTTCCATTTCTGTGCTGTAAAATGAATTTTTAAAAAATATATCAGTACAGATAGGGCACTGTTGGGTTTAAGTACAGACAGGTAGTTTGGTTTTTTAAACAGTGATTTTTTCTTTGGGCAGTGTATGGTATCAGACTGGAAGTAGAAATATCAAAAAATTTATGTGAAAAAGTCTAAGTCAATTCTTAATTATACAAGCAAGCCTAACTCCATCCATAACTAAAACAGAGAAGTCTATTTTATTCTATAAGTATTACAGAGGGATAGTATATAACTATCAGAAAATGTTTTCCTAATTAACTTAAAGTACAGAACATACTTCAGTTTTTAAAATAACATTTTACCTTTCAAATAGAAGTTTAAGTTCTCAGTTGAAATGCACTTGATATGTACTTCAAGAAGTAGTAGTCAAAATGGCTGTGCTTCTCTCTCTTTCTTTATATATATGCAGGTACATAGCCAATCAAATGTCATGAAATAATAGAAGATATTGAAAGTAGCATTTTGATTGGTTGTCAATTCTAACACTTCATAAGTGTTTTTGTTAGGTAATTTACCTCAGGATATTTAGTTAGGCTTACAGCATAATTTTCTCAATGGAATTCCATCAAATTTGGGGAAATGGTAGGGACGGCTATGTAGTAGGGCCTATTCTATATTTGATGAAAATGTCTGTAGTGGTTTTTCTGTAAATTACTTTCCCACCTTTTTTTATCGAGCGCTTACCGGTGCGCACCCCGGTACGCGAACCGGCAGCGTTACGGGAGTCCTCCATTTTGAGTATCGGTAGAATTGAGACACAAGATGGAGGACAAACAATGTTCAGAATGGGTAGAAGGGGGCACGGTAGACACTTTGTGACCCTCTAGGTTTTCTGAGGGGGGATTAGGACGCTGATATATGCAACAATAAAAAAATAAAAAATTTGAAAATTTTGCGGGGGGAGCGCCCGGTACGCGCACCGGTAAGCGAACCGGGGAGCGTACTTTGGTGAAAAAAAAAAAGTTAGAAAAAGATAAACATTTTGAATGATCAGAGGTAGGGTAGCTCTGAAAAGAGCTATTGGGTTCTGTGGCTAATTTAGGTACCTACAAGTAGGTTCCAATGCACAGTTTTAAATAAAGGACGAATATTCTATTCCCTTCATCGGAGAAGTGCACACCATCTCTTCTGTAGATGTCCTGAATGTTGTAACGCAAGTTATTGTTGTATATTAAACCCATTCCATAGTCTCTCATGTAAGCAGAAACAGATGTATTCACATGTTTCCGTGCTTTCTCAAATTGTAGAAAAAATTGGTTGGACCACTTCCATTTCTGTCTTTGGCATATATTGGAATATACCAAGGCAGTTTGGGGGAAAAGTGTCATCAATTGATGAAAGGTGTTCTTTAAAAGCATTTCCAGACCAACCCCAGTCATAGTGCCCAAATCATTTCCACCACAGTGCACTATTAAGAGGTCAGGGTTTGGCAGATGCATACATTTTTTTGATTAAAAACATATAAAATAAATTTTTGCATTACAATAAGAATACATTTTACAGCTTTTGATATTTGCTATTAAAAAACCATTGAAATTCACTGAAAAAACCATAGGTTATAGACCATATATAGTTAGGAATTAGCATTTACAAAACCTTAAAAAATCACTGAAAAAACCATTGGTTATAGACCATATATAGTTAGGGATTAGCATTTACAAAACCTTATTTTACTCGCACAAAACCATTGAAATTCGCATATATAGTTAGTTGCACTAACTATATACCGCGCACCCGCAATCCACTGCTGATGATGTCACATATTACATCATTCATGACATGGTTAGTGACATCACTGATGACATCACTGATGACATCTCAAATGACATCACTGATGACATCACTGATGACATCTCAAATGACATCACTGATGACATCATTGATGACATCTCATTTGACATTACTGATCACATCACTGATAATATCATTCATGTGATAATACGATGAACCTCTTCAGACTCTAATAAAACCTTAGATACAATCAGTGTAAACCTGACACTCACAGATTGTCACTCATCCATGGAGTTACTCATACATCTAGTCAGTCATGCAAAGAATCTATCACACCTCCATTTCCTCAACTATACAGTTATACACACCTTACTTATTCAAACATATACTAACACATATTTACTCTCTTATACAATCCCTGATACAAGTTCACAATGATCCATACAACCACTCACACATTCACTGGCTCTTATGCACAGTTATTTATATATGTCAACTCTCACATGTACTGTGTTTTACATATGAACTTACTTTGACATGTAGCACTGGGATATCCATTCACTCACCAATACACTCATGCACATAGTCAACCGCCCATACAGCTGTTTCCACATGCACTTTTGAACCCATACATCTAGTGAATCAACTGCTCACACATCTATGCACAGAGTCATACACCTCCCAGCCACCCACACACACACTCAGTCTCCCATACAAATACTTGGGCAACCAATCAATAACCCATATAGTTACTCATATAGCTACTGATCAACACATGCAGCAGTTTACAGAACAACAGACATAATGATGCACAAATTAAGACAGTTTAGTCACTAACCCATGCACTCAGTGAGACACATGTAATCACTCTCTCATACAGTCAGTCATGCACCTACTAAATCCTTCATCCAGACACTTATACATCCACTCATTCTTCAATATGTAAGACATATTTTAACTTTACAGAAACATACAGTCACTGGATGATGTCATCAGTGATGTCATCAGTGATGTCACTGACCATGTCATGAATGATGTAATATGTGGCATCATCAGCAGTGGATTGTGGGTGCGCGATATATAGTTAGTGCAACTAACTATATATGCGAATTTCAATGGTTTTGTGCGAGTAAAATAAGGTTTTGTAAATGCTAATCCCTAACTATATATGGTCTATAACCAATGGTTTTTTCAGTGAATCCGGCTTCTTATCTATTTCGCGCACATGCCAGAGGTGCGCTGGAGGCTCCGGTTCAACAAAGCGGCAGGAACAAGCTGGCATCTGCTGTCAAGGCATGTTTGTTTCTCCGTTTCCTGGATCATTTCCTGGCCGCCTCAAGTGCTTTGTCTGCCACAGTCCACTGCCAGTGGCAGCTCGTTACCGAACGAGGAGTCGTATTCATTGAATTTTCGGCTTTACATTTGGCTCATTGTTTGGCTGCATTGCACTCGGGGTTTGAACTGTTTGGGACTGAAGGGAGTGCGTGTGACTTTCACTTTGGCGTGCTGACCTCCTTTCATCACTGCATCTTTGCCCTGAACTCTGTCTGCCATCCCCAAGCTAAGCTCACCAGAAGAGATGTTTTCTGGGAGTTGGAGTCTCATTTGTGCCACCATGGTTGAATACACATGTGACTTGGGGGCGGAAGCATACTCACCTTCCAATGAGGGTGGTACTGGACACTTTAAAGGTGCAGGCGGGGTCATCACGTGACAGCAACAGCAACTGAGGAAGGCTATTCGCCGAAATGCATATTGCCACGCTGTCCACTATTAAACGGCTCCTGTTAAGTTCCCTGTTGTGGCCTCTTCTCCTTTCTATCCTGTGAGGAGTCCGGCTTCTTATCTATTTCGCGCACATGCCAGAGGTGCGCTGGAGGCTCCGGTTCAACAAAGCGGCAGGAACGAGCTGGCATCTGCTGTCAAGACATGTTTGTTTCTCCGTTTCCTGGATCATTTCCTGCCCGCTTCAAGTGCTTTGTCTGCCACAGCCCACTGCCAGTGGCAGCTCGTTACCGAACGAGGAGTCGTATTCATTGAATTTTCGGCTTTACATTTGGCTCATTGTTTGGCTGCATTGCACTCGGGGTTTGAACTGTTTGGGACTGAAGGGAGTGCGTGTGACTTTCACTTTGGCGTGCTGACCTCCTTTCATCACTGCATCTTTGCCCTGAACTCTGTCTGCCGTCCCCAAGCTATGCTTACCAGAAGAGATGTTTTCTGGGAGTTGGAGTCTCATTTGTGCCACCATGGTTGAATACACATGTGAC
This sequence comes from Lissotriton vulgaris, assembly GCF_964263255.1. Lineage (NCBI taxonomy): Eukaryota > Metazoa > Chordata > Amphibia > Caudata > Salamandridae > Lissotriton > Lissotriton vulgaris. The sequence goes on from NC_141685.1 coordinate 1,481,241,945, forward strand.
TTGGGGGCGGGAGCATACTCACCTTCCAATGAGGGTGGTACTGGACACTTTAAAGGAGCAGGCGGGGTCATCACGTGACAGCAACAGCAACTGAGGAAGGCTATTCGCCGAAATGCATATTGCCACGCTGTCCACTATTGAACGGCTCCTGTTAAGTTCCCTGTTGTGGCCTCTTCTCCTTTCTATCCTGTGAGGAGTCCGGCTTCTTATCTATTTCGCGCACATGCCAGAGGTGCGCTGGAGGCTCCGGTTCAACAAAGCGGCAGGAACGAGCTGGCATCTGCTGTCAAGGCATGTTTGTTTCTCCGTTTCCTGGATCATTTCCTGCCCGCTTCAAGTGCTTTGTCTGCCACAGCCCACTGCCAGTGGCAGCTCGTTACCGAACGAGGAGTCGTATTCATTGAATTTTCGGCTTTACATTTGGCTCATTGTTTGGCTGCATTGCACTCGGGGTTTGAACTTTTTGGGACTGAAGTGAGTGTGTGTGACTTTCACTTTGGCGTGCTGACCTCCTTTCATCACTGCATCTTTGCCCTGAACTCTGTCTGCCGTCCCCAAGCTATGCTCACCAGAAGAGATGTTTTCTGGGAGTTGGAGTCTCATTTGTGCCACCATGGTTGAATACACATGTGACTTGGGGGCGGGAGCATACTCACCTTCCAATGAGGGTGGTACTGGACACTTTAAAGGTGCAGGCGAGGTCATCACGTGACAGCAACAGCAACTGAGGAAGGCTATTCCCGAAATGCATTATGCCACGCTGTCCACTATTAAACGGCTCCTGTTAAGTTCCCTGTTGTGGCCTCTTCTCCTTTCTATCCTGTGAGGAGTCCGGCTTCTTATATATATATATATATATATATATATATATATATATATATATATATATATATATATATATATATATATATATATATATATATATATATATCAATTATTTTTTGTTTATTGGTTAAATTTATAACCCCTTGGCTGCTAAGCTTTTTCCTTCTAGACTACCAAGCCTTTTTGGGCTATTTGGGGTAGTTCACGCTTAGGCCTCTACAACTTTTTTTCCACATGAGGTATCCACGCCAAACTTGTGTCCTTTTTGTTCAACATTCTGGAGATTCAAAACATCCCCAGGGTTTGTGAAACCCCTTGGAGCAGGCCTAAAAAATAGGCAAAATATAGCAGGTGTTTTCATAAAAATAGGAAAAAGTATCAGTTTTTTTCCTACAAGTGTCATCAACAAAAGGTTTGTCGTGCTGAAATCACCATCTTTCCAGCTTTCAGGAACATGCATAGCCGAAGCAAAGAAAACTATTTTTTTACCACAGTTTTGTCATTTTTCAAAGCGGTAGCCCATTTTTTCAAAACTACTACCAGTCTGTGGTCAAAACTAGGGTGAAACTCATGGAAAATCCCAGAAAGCTATCAATTTGTAAAAAGTTGACAACATTCAGCAAGGGGTAATTTCTGTAGATCCCTCAATGTTTTCCCAAAGAAACTATTAAAATTAAAAAAAAAAAATGAATAGGAAACAATTCCCATTTTTGACCACGTTTTCATTTGTAACTTCTTTTCACAATAGCGGCTTTAAAAAAGCAATATACCATTATGCCCACTTGGCCTGTCTAGTTGAAATGGATTTGTACGTTTTCTAGGAACCCAAGGTACCCAGATCCAACAGTTGAACTTTACCTTACAATGGGTCTTCATTGTGAACAGGGTAGAAAGCAATTCATATGGTAAAATAAAAAGAGTGATAAATTAGCATCAAGGAAACCTATGCATTTCTGAAATGGATTCCAGATGCATTAGGAGCAGTGGTTATTGATACATCTTTGAATATGTGGTTAGCCATTCTACCATGTGATTCAAAGGGCATTTTTCAAAATGTCTTCTTTCTGACACAATAGCCTGTGGCGTAAAATTTGCCTTTGCAGCACCCATGATTCATGGGAGGGGCCCAGAGCTCCAAAGGGCCCCCTCCAGTACTGTGCACAGGTCGACTGAGAACCCCTGATTGAGTCCAAGGGGGGCCCCCTCAAGTTTTGTTAAGCCACTGAAACTGGCTTATATTTGGAAGGCACAAATCCAGAGAAATACAATTGTTAATAACACATGCTCTACTATTCTGTACACCCACAAGTTTCCTGATATAAATGGTGCTTCACTTGTGTGAGTAGGCCTAGTGTCCGTGATGGGAAAGAGAACAAATCCCAACACAGACACATCACATGTTGTCCTCTGAAAGCTGACCCTACTTTTTCAATGTGTGAACCTGGGGATGTCAGGCCTTAGTTCAGGTGACACCTAGGAAAACCTGGCAAACCTGCTCATTCTTTTTAAAGTAGAGAACAGGGGGATCCATGTTGGGGTGACTTGTGTGGCTCTCGCCAAGTTTTTTTACCCAGAAGCCTTTTCAAACCTCAAATTTGACTAAAAACAATAATTTTCTTCACACTTCTGTGAGGAAAACGTCTGGAATTTGTGAGGGGGTCACAACTTCCACCCACCATTGCCCTATGTCTTCTGATGAAAATGGCACCTGTAGGCAGGTTTTGTGGTTTACAGGGTATTATGGTAATCTGGGTATCTAGTTTTCAGAAATGCCCGGGTTTAGAAGATTTCCCTGAGTAGCTACTAACCAAGGACCCAAAAAACACAGCTACCCATTTTGTTGTTGTTGCTGCTTTGACCCTTAGACCCCCTCCTTTTGCTGGCCCTAGCCCTACCCACACAAGTGAGGTACCATTTTTATTGGAAGACATGTGGGAATGCAAGGTAGTGGGAAATGTGTTTCTCCCTGCAGATTCCAGTATTTTGACTCAAAGAAATATGAAGCAAATTTGAGTTTTTAAAATATGTTTGAGGTTTGCAAGGGCTTCTGGGTAAGAAAACCTTGTGTGATCCACGAAAGACGCACCCCCCTGGAGTTCTCCAGTATCTAAGTTACAAAAATATCTGGGGTTGGTAGGTATCCCCTACAGACTATGTGCACTCTGGCAGTGAAATACAGAAAAGACAAATATTGCTACACAACCATCTACTACCCAAATACACAAGTATACTGACTGGATTTGGCACGAGGGTGAGTAAAAAGTACAAAATGTAAATTTTATTAAGAAAAGATTTTACAAGCATCATAACGTAGAAATCACTGTTAATAATATAACCTAAATTATTGAATACTGAACCAGTGACTCACAGCTCGTGAGCTGTCAAGGCACCAACTGCTTTACAGGCCATTCACACACCTTTCATTCGTCACACACACAAAACCATTCACACCACCAGCCATGGACCCAAAACACTACAGCACGTACATCAACAAATGGCACCATTCAAAGGCCCATCACTTTCATTTGCCTACAGAACGGACACAGCAATCACACCACCAGGCAACTGGCAGAGTGTGTGGGCTGGAGTTTGATCGGAAGTGTGCATGGGCTGCTGTTGTGCTGCTAGTGTGTGTGTAGTGACTAGCAGCAAGTCATTATACACACAGACTGCCAGCCAGCTGCCAGTCCACACACACTGCCAACAAGTCGCCAGTATACATACACTGCCAGCCACATGCAATTCCACATAGACCACCAGCCAAACGCTAGTTCACACCCATTTCCAGCAGAACACCATTTCACACACACCACCATTCAAGGGGCTTCTCACCCAACTTAAATAAATCAAAATTTCCTGATGTCTAGTGGTTTACCGGCCCACCCCCAGGGGAAGATTAGGCAAAAATATGACCGAACTGCCTGAAGGGGAAGCGGAAAACAAAGGACATGCTATTTTACTAAGGGGTTGCTCACCAACAAACATAAATAAGCTCCCGAGTGTCTAGTGATTTTCCACCCCTCTTACAGACAGATCAGCCTACAAATGGCCTCTCTGCCCCCAGGTGGAAAGTAAACAGCCAAAACAAGTGCTAATTTTTTTGGGGGGTAACCCTTGCCGTAGGGGTCGCTGCTCACTATGTATCAAGATACATGCCTGATGTTTTATGGTTTTCAGCCCCCCAAACCCCCTTTGGGGACAGATTGGGGAATAAAATGTCCGATCTGATATTGCAGGGGCCTGGGGAGCAAGTCAACCGCCGAAAGTGTCACAATGGATGAGAGATATGGACTGGTGTTGTGCCATGGAAAAGACAATCTTTGAGAGCCAGGGGTGCCCCAAGAAATGGTAGAAAGTTTGGCAGCAGTGGGACGATTACAGAGGGTAAGGGAGGGAAACTGGTTGTCAGGAGGGGAGGGGTTGGTGGGCGCTGGGTAGCATATAGGAGATCCCTTTGAATTATGTTCATGCCCGCATGTTTCTGGGCCGCCGATTGTGGAAATCGATCAAACACTTGTATTGTAAGCCTGTAACTGTGTAATTTGTATGGATGCAGACACTGGTTTAATAAAAAGAAGTTTAAAAAAAAATGTCTGATCCGCCCCTGAGGGAACTGAAAACAGTCAAAACATGTGATCAGAGATTTTGGGGAGCAACCCGCGCCCACCGGGCCTCTCCCTGCAATGTATCAATATAAAACCCCTGGTGTCTAGTGGTTTTCACTTCCCTTTGGGTGAAGGTCAGCCTATAAAATAGCTGATCTGCGCCCTGGGGGGCTGTAAAACAGCCAACACATGTGGTAATATATGTGAAGAGTTACACTTCCCCAGCGGGATGCTTCCCATCATGTATGAAAATAAAATCCCTGGTGTCTAGTGATTTTCTTTTCAGCCTAAAAAATGACCAATCTGCCCACCAGAAGAAGAAAACAGCAAAAACATGTGCTCCCAAAAATGGGGACCAACCTTTGCCCAAGGTGGCTGTTCCCTTCACCAAAAATGCAAAAAGAACAATTGATGGACAGAATGCAGAACAATGTCATACATTGACATCCAAACATACATCCCTTGTCCCACCAGCAACCCCACAGTAGCAATGCACTGAATAGAAACACCAGGGGAAAGGGAAAACTATTCCCAATACCCTGGTGCTGTCTTACCACCCGATCCCCTCTCAGCAGAGAACTTACCCTGCAGGACGTCCTCTTCAGCAAATGGCTTCCAGCATGTCCCTGGCACATCTTGATGATTTTGGCACAACATGCAAGCACTGACATTGTCAGACTGCCAATGGTATGGTAACGGAAGTGCTTCCACTGCCATCCGCATGAATTTCAGTGCTTTCCCCACAGTTCATTGCTAGGCCATGCTGGATGTGTCCAACATGTCCTAGGTACCCAAGCAGTTAATACTTGTTATAAATATCTTATTGTATTCATATTTTGATGTCTTTTCAGTTTTTTGGGGTTACTTATATTTACTTTCACAATGTAAAATTGTTAGAATGTTGTTAGAGTAAGGATATTTTTTTAAAGGCTACTTTAATTTTTATATGTAAAATGTAATTTGCATGTTTTTACTTTAAAGCTTCTGATTTTTACCAATTTTTATGTAGTTGATATTTTATGTTCCAATCTTTGTGTGTATTTATAAAAAATTTTAAAGGTCACAATATTGTGTCTGATAATGTTGTTATCAAAATAAGTGAGAATAGATATTTACGACATTGATATTTTGGTTATCAACATTTATGTTTTTGTCAGCTACGTAAAGGAAGATGATATTCTAGTAAATTATATTTATTTTCTGACATTTTAAGGAATCAATATTGATTACATCGATATTCAGTGATCTGTGACTACCGCAACCCAGGTTGCTTTCACAGGCTGCATTTACAACTGTCACTAGTAATCTACCTAGTTGTACCACATACATATTCTGAGTTAATGTATACACTAACAGCAACACAGCTTCACCAATTCCAGCTCATGGATCTCTTTACATGGCTCATGGGCTCTGTACATGTTCCTTATATTGCCCCTGATCCCTCTGTATGAAGGAATGCAGCTCTTATAGGCATGCTGCTTAGACCATATTGACATAACCCTAAGAACAGGAATTGTTGAGGTTTTATGGGAGGACATTGATTGCAGGGTAATCTATATGCACAGTGATCTTTATTGCCACAATCCTGATACCTGAACTTTCAATCCTCTCAATGAAGGAGGATGGAATCATGGGGGTGCTGTTTGTCTTGGACTGAGACACTAAATGTAATGTAATGTCATGTTAGAAATGCATTTAAAAGTGCAAAGGCCCGGGACTTGCTGAAGCCAGTAGAGGCCTAACTGTATTTTTCTTTGGTTAGCCTTAGTCAGAAAGAAATGATTTTCTCTCGCCTGGAGAAGGCTGTCCTCAGCGAATATTAAATTGTAACTTCGAATGTTTGCAAGGATGCTATCAAGTGTTCTAGCTTGCAGGTGCAAGGCCACAAGGCTCGTTAGGTAGAAGGGTCCATTGTTTAGAACTTAGGATGGTAGGCATGAAACTCTGCAAAGGAATTCGGGAGTGCAACATTCAGCGAAGAAGGTGCCTGGGACCCAAGGACACACCAACGGACGATCGATGGAGAGGTGCCATACTGGAAAAATCCTGGGCTCCACACCTGCCAGAGGGGTGTACCTCTGAGCGTGTCAACTGTTTTGGGGGGTTTGTATTAGGGACATCACCAGAGGGGGGAGAGGCAGTTCGGAGTGGAGAGCGGAGAGCAGAGAGCAGCCTAGGTGTTAGAAAGTGGGCTTGGGAAAGGCAAGATGTAGATAGTTGTGATCTTAAAGGCAGAGTAAGGTGTAGAAAGGAGCATCTTAGAACGAGCTCAGTAGTTGAGACTACTTATTAGAAAGTGAGTGAACTTCTTAGGAAGTCTTTACAGCGGACACCTTTTTCTCTCACCTGGGAGGTATGTTAAATAGGGATGTCACCTTAGAGTTAGTGTAGGGACAGTCTAATAAAATTCTTTTCTTTTTTATAAATGCAGTCCAGACTTTCGACATTGTCAGTAATGGTATGTCTAATGTTAATTGAACTAACTTTGGTTTTTATTTTGAGCCTTTTGAGGCTCTTGCGTAGGATTACGTTTGTATTAGTGCCAGTCTATTTCCTGAATCTTTTGCTGAGATGTTTGTATGTTCAATTATTTTTGGCTTTGTAATAAATCTTCAAATTTTCAGTTCGTAGTCAGTGGTCCTTTGAGTCAAATTTGGATTTGGATTATAAAGTTGTTATGAGCTATGATTGGGATATCTTCCCTTTAAGCTTTTAAGACAGGGAAAAATGTTCAGTCGACCTGACTAGGGATTCTAGACAGTGGTAAGAAAATCTAGAGAAGAATCCCAGCTTCCCCACAGGCAGTGAACAGTGAGGTGTAGCCATATGATGTGAGCCATGCTCCCAAAAAGACAGCAGAAGCAGGTCCAAGGGGTTCAGGGACCTTGCAGATATCCTGTTTTTTCTATTTTATACAGAAAAACAAATGTCCCCTTTGGTGGAGTTTGATTTGTTATATTACGTTTAAACTGAAAACCAAAAATCCTCACTATAATGCTTAGGATGTTACGAAGAAAATGGACCAAGGAAGAGGTAGATAAACTAGCGAACTACTAAACAACACTCTGACAGCCTTCATTCCTAATGTATTTACTCACCTTTAAGTACATAAACTCAGAATCAGAATCATGTTTATTGTGCAATTAATTAAAATCATTACAATTCTTATAAACAATGAATAAGTTAAAAGTCAAACTCATACACCCAAATGTTAAAAACCATTTGAAACAGAGCAGGTCATTGGCAATAAAATAAGCTACAATAAATGCATGTTTAATAACTGGCTAGTCACAGGAGAAATAAGGAAATACCATCATCAAAGTGCTTTAGATGGAGTCTTTTTAGAAATATTGAAAGTAGATATCCACTGTAAACATTGTGCATAAAAAAGACAAGATAAAAAATATTGGTCTATCAACTCAGGTGAAAACCACAAAAAGAATATTCAAGTCTATGATTTAATGAATGAGGTGAATTTCCCTTTACTTTTATGCACATTCCCATTTTTAAATCAGCTAAAGCAGTTTAAAAGGTAATTTGAAGGATGTTACAGGTGCAGATTCATAAGAAGGATAACATGTTTTGTTTTTTATTTATTTATTTGAATATGGTGTATGTTGCTAATGATTAAAACCCACAAGAAAGTTAGCAGGTAGCCATCTTCATTTCCAGGTGGCCAGTGTTAAAAAGTTGCCTGCTGAATAAAAGAAAACTCCCTGTAGCCCAGTCTGAGTAGGACTGATATAGAAAGCTCTTTTCCAAAGGTAAATTAATGGAGCTGTATAGGTGTAACAATGGGCTTCCATGATAGTATGGATAACGAGCGATTTCCATCTAAGTGTAGATACAGACAAGCCTTAAAGTGAGAGGCCAGGATAAGTGGGCAGCTGCTCGGGCATGCCTGCACATCAGCTGTACACAATCTGTAGATAAGGAGTCCATACACATGCCTGCTTATAAATGCACTGGGGGCTACTGGAAATAAAGTGGAGCTCGAGGGAATGTTTCCTAATTTATATGGCTTGCATGCTTACAACCTCAAAAAAAAGTAGGTGGTGAACGTTAAAATCTGTGGTCCATGTTTTTTGTAGGGTACACTGTAAAATGGCTATATGTAAAAATGTTAACTTTTTAAAAGAAATGGCAACAATGGTTATGTATTTGGGTGTGTAGCTCACTGAGAAAGGTTTCCAGGACACACATGTATCAAATAACAAAGTAAGGGCAGATGGCTAGTATTTGACCTTCCATATTTTATTTAAGTACTAGCGGCCTTTCCCGGCGTTGTCCAGGTATGACAGAAATGTCTGCAATCCGAAAGCTCCCCAGAGATATGTGCCTTTTGCCATCCTGCCGTGCACATCGTGCCCGGGCTCTGCAGCGGCTGATTAAGGTGCCGACGCGTGTGTATCTGCTCTGAAGTTCTGGCCTCACAGTCTGCAAATGCGGCAAAGCCGTCCTGCCGTGCTTATCGTGCCTGGGTGTCTTCTGTTTGGCCTCTTCACCCACTTCACGGCGCGTACTAAACAACATGGCATGGTGCACTGAGACGCCACACGCCGCGTCAACGTCATCCGATGGCGTACTCAGCCGCCACACATTTCCAATGCGATAGAACGCTATTCTCAAGCTCCACAGCGTACTCAGTCGCCACACATTTCCAACGCGATTGAACGCTATTCTCACACTCCAAATGTACGCCTACACCCTCCCCAGAGCTGGTACTACTTCCAACAGACTACTTTGTCCCACAACGTGCTTTGTCCCTTCCAAAGTATATGTTGCGCTGGTGTATAGCCTATGTCCATCTGCTTTGCCTCACCTTTCCAATGCTGTATGCGGTGTTCCGGTTGGCGCAGTGGTTCCGGAGCTTACTCGCTTCAAAGGTTTGGTCTCTCTCTTTATATTATTAGTATGGATTTGCCATTGATTGAGACCAGACCGACCTTGACTGTTATTCCTATAAAACTGGTGCCATCTTTAACTTAAGACCATCAAGTATTTGCAGGGAGATTGGCTAATTGTTCAGAAATCATTCATTGCTCACATTTTAGGATTTCGTTTGGACCCAATCTTCCAAACAGTGTTAAATAAAGCTTGAGTTTAATTGTGATGCAATCTTTAAAATGAATCTCATATTTACTATACTTTGGCTATGTATTACGTTCAGCTTCAGCAGTCTACTTGAAATCTATTCCCTGGAAGGAAATTATTGGCTAAGCCACTACCGAGTTTCCATGGCAACTTATCTAAATAAATTTATTGTCTTTACAATCTAATATTTTGTGGAACTCACTGTACAACGATTGCTCTCAGACAGGTCTTGCAAAACACAAGTCTAGTTGACACTTTGTTTTACTAGTGAATAGTATTTCTTCCAGGGCCGTTTCTACCATTAGGCAAGACTAGGTGGTCGCTTAGGGTGGCAAAAAGGCTAGGGCAATAAAAGGGGGAATTTCTTTTAAATTTGAACCGTCAGAATTAAAGCTAGGCGGCCACCTAGTCTTGCCTAATGGTAGAAACGGCCCTGCGCACCAGCAGCACCTGCCCCCGCGGACCCCTCTGCGGCCCTGCAGCCCCAGTGGAGCTGCGCAGCAGGGCCTGCTGAGCCCGCCACCCGCCCCCATGGAGCTGCCGGCCTCGTCGAAGCCCAAGAAGCCGTCCATCGGCCTGCTGCGGCCGGAGAAGCTGCCCTACTACTACATTGCTCTGATCGTCAAGGCAATCCAGAGGGCGCCGGCGCTGCGCCTGACGCTGAGCGAGATCTACCTGTTCCTGCAGGCATGCAGGCAAGTGGAGAAGTGTGGCTCACTGGTTACAGCGGCAGACTCTGAAGCAGAGATCAGGCCCGGCACCAGGGTTCAAGTCCCGACGCGGCAGGGTCTTGGGCTCAATGTCCGTGGACTCGATAATTCTCGCATCTGCGCCTAGTCTAATCATGGGTCCCATGCTGCAACTCTGGGCAATAGCTTGCTTAATCTCCACAACAGCCCCTACAACATTGGGATGCCTGGCTTCACCTTGGGGGTGCCCAGGAGGGGCATCTCACAGGGAGAGCCAGGAAGGGCTCCACAGCGTTATACAGCGCCGAGACGCCCCGTTGGGGCAGCTGTGCGCTTTACAAAAAACACTACATTTACATTTACATGCTTCCCCTTCTTCCACGGGGCCTACCAGGGTTGGAAGAACTCGGTGTGCCACAACCTCTCCCTCAACGAGTGCTTCATCAAGCTGCCCAAGGGCCTGGGCCGGCCCGGCAAGTGCCACTACTGGACCATCAACACAGCCTCTGAGTTCATGTTCATGAAGGGTTCCTTACGGCGGCGGCCAACAGCTTCCAGCGTAAGTGCCAGGCACTGAAGCCCGCCATGTACCGCATGGTCAACGGCCTGGGTTTCGGGGACTTTGACTTCCAGGTGCCCCCGGCCCCACTGGGCAGCCACTCGGGGGGTTACGGCTCCATGGGCCTATAGGGGCTCGGCGGCAGCCACCACATACCCCTTAGCCCTGGCTCCAGCTACATGGCCAGCTGCCCCTCAGGGGGAACTACCTGTCAGAGAGCAGCGGCAGCAGAAGCCCCCTGCCCTCCTCGCCTGCCCTGGCCAGCGCAATGGGCTGCCACTCTCCTTACGCCAGCCTTCTGGTGCACTGTAGCTCCTCGGGGGCCGGAGCCTACATGAAGCAGCAGCCCCTGTCACCTAGTGGTGCTCCTGCGACAGAGGTGCACTCGGGGGTGGCCCCTTACTCTCTGGACCAGGGCTACCTGCACCAGAACACAAGGGTGAGCTCTCAGGTGAGCATTCTCTTGACCCCATCCCCATTGTCATTGACTCCTATACCCATTCTCTGTCCTATTGGACCACTTTGGTTAACCTCTCCCTCTGTCAAGGCTCCCTTCCTGTTACCTTCAGCCCTCTGCTTAAAAAACCCACTGCTGATGCGAACGACCTCAACAACTTCCGCCCCATCACTAACCTACCTTTTCTTGCAAAAATCACAGAAAGATGTGTAGCGAAACAACTCTCTCGTCATATCAAGGAAAATGATCTTCTTGACAGTTTCCAGTTCGGCTTATTTCAAAACTGCAGCACTGAAACAGCCCATCTGCAAGTGATTGATGATGTGCTGCGAATACTTGATTCTGGGGAGTCTTGTCTTCTTATTCTCCTTGACCTTTCCGTAGCCTTTGACACTGTCAATCACAACACTCTCTTTAACACTCTTCAACAGAGAATGTGCATGGAGGGCACTGTGCTTAAATGGTTTGCTTCCTTCCTCTCTGATAGATCCTAAATGATCAAAATAGCGAATAGTCTTTTGTCTCCTTTGGCGGTAGGTCAAGGTGTTCCTCAAGGCTCCTCTCCTCCTCACTTTCTCCTCCCTCGGTTCAATCCTGGATGGATCAGATGAATCTACTTAAACAATAAACCCATCATTGTCGACAGCGCAAAATCCCTTGGTGTCATACTCGACACAAAACTCAATCTACTCTCCCACAAAAATTCCATTGCAAAGCCTGCTAGATTCCAACAGTGCCTTCTTTGGGGGATTCGTCGCTTCTTCCCGGAGCATGACCTTAAAACCCTGGTCTAATCGCTGGTTCTCTCCAGACTGGGCTACTGCAAATCTCTTCCTACTGGCCTCCCCAAATCCCACCTGTCCCCCCTGAAATCTGTTCTCTATTCAGCAGCTCATTTCATATATGCAGCCAAAAGAAGCGACCACATCACACCCATTTTATCCACCCTCCGTTGGCTTCCAATTGAGGCAAGATCTATCTACAAGACTGCCTGTATCACCCACAAAGTCTTGCACTCCTCCTCTCCTCGCTACCTGGTGAATAAACTGAAACTCTCTGGAGGCTCTAGACCATCACGTAATGTGATTGAACCTCCCACTTTCAAGAAGGAAAGGTCAATGGCCCAATCCTTTTCAGGCAAAGCAGTGAAAATCTGGAACTCACTTCCGCCTCAGCTCCCGACCACCACCTCTTACCAGGCCTTCAAAACTGACCTCAAAGCTCTCCTCCTTCAAAGACACTTCCAAATGTAATTCACGCCCTCTCTATTATCTGAAGGAAGTCCTTCCATTATAGGAAATTCTGTTCTACATGACTATAGAAGTGCCTTCCGAATGTGTTCTTGTGGTTTGATAGTCTGACATTTATTGCAGTATTATACTTCTACTTGTATTGTGCACTCCTTTGTAACATGCACACGTCACTTTCCCTCTTGTAATGTATTGTTTGCTACCTCTTGTATTTTGTTTGCTTTTGATACATGCACAATTGCCACCATTGCCTCATGTAACATAACGTTTGTTCTTGTGTTTTGAGTATCTGCCACTTAGTGCAGTATTATACCTCGATTTATACTTTGTACGCTTTGGTAACATACACACGTCACTTTTTTTCCTCTTGTAACGTATCGTTTGCTACCTTTTGTATTTTGTTTGCCCTTGATACATGCACAATTGTCACAATTGCCTTATGTAGCGTAACGTTTGTTTTTTAACATGCTCACTTGTAATTTTTCCTCATGTTTCGCTACTGTTCCTATTGTGAAGCGCTCCGACACCTTCGGGTAAAGTTTGCGCTATGTAAAAACTCATAAAATAAAAATAAAAACAGCTGGAGGTGGGTGGGGGAGTCTTGTTTAGGAATAGAGTTTTGCACAATGTTTTTTAATCTACAGGATCTCATCTTTAGCAACCAGACTATGGTGCACAGCGCATGCCATTGAATTCCTTCACACATGCATTCATTATCTTGTAAATTCACTCATCCATGTATTCACTCCTGCGCCTATTTGTTAATGCATTCACAACATAGCCATGCAATCACTTCTCGTTTAAATGATTATTTTTCAATAAATTAATTTATCTGCACAGTTTAGTCTTCACTTCTAACATTCCTCTGTTCACTCACAGAATAATCAATCTATCAAGCCATTCATGGATCCATCTAATCATTCATCGATTTCCACCATGAAAAATTTGATTGTGAGGAGGAGATATAGACCAAATTTAGCACTGGGACACTGCAAAGATTGTTTCTTCACAGTGTGACCTGCCCTCATACACATGTGTATGATTTATTCAAAACAGATATTACAATATTTTAAATACTTCGATTCCGTATTTAGTGAAAAGCAGACCTTTTGCACCCGCTAGCATCGGAGTTCCACATGCCAATAAGTAGACCCTGCTTCCGGTATGATCAACAGTGTGGTCCTGGGGATACCCAGTTATAATCCCAGTACCTGTTTCTTCATCCGCCAAACTGCTGAGCTCTTAAAATATTCCTCACATGCACTCCCCTACATCAAGTGTCGTGTAAAAATGGGCTTTTACAAGAAACGGAACATTAACTTCTTTATAGTAGTCTGGTGTGTTACAGAGAGCAGATGCAGTAAAATTGCTGCTGCTGAGCAGGAGACCCCGATTTGTAATCCTGGCTACTCATTTAGCCAAATGTGTGGCACCCCGAGCAATGGTAGATGATAACTATTTCAAGTGCCTCCGTGAAAAAAAACAAGCGTTGGCAAAACTACTAGGTCTGGCCTTGGAAGAAGGTGCAAGTTACTATTTTTGTTGTTTCTGGTTTTGAAAACGAGGTGCACTTGAAGTCTCAGTAGTATTTAAACACCAGACTCTATTGGGCATCCATGTACATAGTTTTGTGAGTGTATGGCTACTGTAACAGTCTGGCCTGGGTCTTTCGTTGAGATCGTTTGCAGGACTGACTGTTGTGATCGTGTTTCCTGATAGTAAATGAGAGTAACATAGAAGGGTTCGGCAGTAGAGGGTGTGCCTCTCTAGCTTGGATGACAGGGGGAGAGAGTGAAGGTAGTAAAAGGGAGGGGGCGACATTTTTCAATTCTCGGCTAGGGCGGCAAAACACCTAGAAATGGCTCCGATGCCTTCATATTTTGACATATGTACAAGTTAAAAGACATTGTCACTTTTGCTAACTACAAAGCTGAATGTTTTGTTTATATAATTTTTCAGGTAATCATAATACTGAAAAATTATAAATTGTTCAACAATGTGTAGTTCTTATTTCGCGTTGTTCATTCAAAAGAGTGCATAGTACTCTGCAGAATGTACTTATTTTAGGTAACTGGAGTCAATTTCAGCAGCAGAATGTAAGCAGTACCTCTGAGACCAGGGGTCGCAAAGAAAAAGCCCGGGGTTGCAGCTGTGATCCCTGGCAACCCCTAAGTCAAATTTATGAACCATACGACAAACTAAACTAATTTTACCTTCTGCAATGAAAGGATTCCAGAAGGTTCTGGTATTTTAATAGGAAATAGTTCAAATGATTTTTTAAATTAATTTATTTATTTTGACGTGATTTTGTTCATTCATTGTAACATTTTGGGAATTGGTCATTCATGTAACTGTTTTCTGGATTTACTGAGCTCCCATCGACCTTTGATATAATAGGTTTTAAGTTGTAGGATAGAGTCTTCATTTAATGTTTGGTAGTTCTAATATAAGTGTTATTTTGCTTTGTTTTTCAATGCATGTAATATTGGTATGTTTTTAATTAATCACCAATAAACTAATCAATCAGTCAATCCAACGTACCCCTGTATGCCTATAATGGAAAGGTACCAATAATTGAGCCATATATATTCTAAACGTCTGACCAATATAAGGCCAGGAGAGAGTGTGACTGCACATATTGGCCTGGCCTAAGGTCATGTATAAAACAATCCCTTTCAGGCAATAGTCCACCACCTTCCACCACCTTCCAGCCCCCTCCCCTCCTTCACCTCTCCACTCAATTTGAGCCAGTGGTTTCTGGTGCTGTGCAAGCACTTAGGGGCTTATTTATGGAGTTTTGGCATAGGGCACCTTTTTGCGCTGCCCTACGCCAAAGTGAAAGAGCAGGAATGCACTAAAATTAAGCAATACTGTGCATACGCTGGTGCTGTTTCAACAGCCTAGTGCCAACGTAGGTACCCTTGCCTCTCCGTTGCAGGCAGTTTTGTTTTTGTGCAGATGGCAGCACACATGGAAAGATGAAAAAACGAGAA
Organism: Lissotriton vulgaris; assembly: GCF_964263255.1. Lineage (NCBI taxonomy): Eukaryota > Metazoa > Chordata > Amphibia > Caudata > Salamandridae > Lissotriton > Lissotriton vulgaris. Next base: position 1,481,257,417 of record NC_141685.1, read on the forward strand.
GAAATGAAGGTATTTCTCCTGGTTACGTCTCATCTCGGGAGGCATACGAATTTGGTGCCTCCCCAGGTTTACATGTTTTTATAAATCTGAGGCAGCTTCAAATTCCATGGGTATTGTGTGGGAAAACCCACCACAACACCCATGGAATGCCTCCCGGGTGCAGAGTAAGGTGATGTAACGATTTGCGCTGCGTCACCTTACTCATGAGTTCTGAGGCCACTCAAAGCCACACAGGGTGGCTTTGCTTCGCTTCATAAATCTTTATGAGAGCCCTGAGTCATGCATGTACCACTTTATGTGGGCAAAGGTGACGCATGGCTCTCATAAATAAGTCCCTTGATTCTCCACGCACTAATGCAAAGACGCCCCCGCTTAGGGAGAGCAGCACCTATAGTGGGACGCGGACCTGCCAGAGGGGCTGGTAGAATGTGACGCCGCTACCACCAGCCAATATGGTGAGCAGCTATTGGTTAGTAAGCACACGGCGAGCAAGAAGCAGTTGCGAATGTGTCTGGGTTGATTACGCTCTGTTCGCCCAAGGCACGCCCTTAAAAGGGGAGGAGGAGGGGTGAGGCAGTCTAATTTACCGCTCCCTGCTCCTGCAAACAAGAAGCTGCTGGCGGCCCTGCCCGGGGGTACTGGATTAACTTATTTTTCCTTTTGCTTTTTCACTGCAGTCAACCTCTTTGCCGACACGCCCACTGTGTTCTGCATCGTGGCAATCAAGAAGAACTGATTTGAGCATCAGGCCATTACTGCGACAACCGCACAGGCCTGACTGTGTACTCGCCTGACCAGTGTTGCATAGCATGCAGTGATGGCTCTGGCACGGAGGCCCAGTTGAGGTGGATTGCAGTGTTTGTTTTGTTCAAGCATAGGGAGGGGTGCCTAGGCGCAGTGCTGTTTTTTCATGGCTTAGTTGGCAATGGTTTGTACCAAGTCTGTTCGTAATAAGTAGGAGGCAGTTTCTTCTGTTGGCTCTGTTGGTTTGTTGGACGTTTGTCTAAAGAGGATTGCATTTTAAAAAGTCCTGTTCCGTTTAGGGGCGTTAGGTTTTGTTATTTATATTGCTTTGTTTACATTTACTAGCCAGGAGTTGGTTAGAGGATACAGGATGTATTGTCTTCCTGTTTTCAGTGCAGTAAGTGTGTGCAGGGATGAGTCCCTTGCTCACAGCACCATCAGGATTCAAGCAAGCCGGGCCAAAGACGGCTGTAATGCCAGAAACCGGTCCCCGGAAGTTTGTTTCCTTTCCAGTAAAAGAATTGGCTTGGTAGTTTGGTCTGCCCTGTTCCCATGATGCACTGGGCCAGGGACAGACTAATTTGCATGTAGCCAGGTTCTGAGCTGGAATAGTGCAGTGAGCTAAAAAACGGTGATGGATCAAGCCCTGATCTGTTGACTGGGTAGGAGTATTCTGCTTTATTCAGAAACTCTGTCCATCACCACCCCCTTTTCTGAATCGTTTTGTCCACCACAAGCGTGGAAGGGTATACTCAGACATGAGTCCCTTGCTCACTGCACCATCAGGATTCAAGCAAGCCGGGCCGAAGACGGCTGTAATGCCAGAAACCGGTCCCCGGAAGCTTGTTTCCTTTCCAGTAAAATAATTGGCTTGGTAGTTTGGTCTGCCCTGTTCCCATGATGCACTGGGCCAGGGACAGACTAATTTGCATGTAGCCAGGTTCTGAGCTGGGATGGTGCAGTGAGCTAAAAAACAGTGATGGATCAAGCCCTGATCTGTTGACTGGGTAGGAGTATTCTGCTTTATTCAGAAACTCTGTCCATCACCACCCCCTTTTCTGAATCGTTTTGTCCACCACAAGCGTGGAAGGGTATACTCAGACATGAGTCCCTTGCTCACTGCACCATCAGGATTCAAGCAAGCCGGGCCAAAGACGGCTGTAATGCCAGAAACCGGTCCCCGGAAGCTTGTTTCCTTTCCAGTAAAAGAATTGGCTTGGTTGTTTGGTCTGCCCTGTTCCCATGATGCACTGGGCCAGGGACAGACTAATTTGCATGTAGCCAGGTTCTGAGCTGGGATGGTGCAGTGAGCTAAAAAACGGTGATGGATCAAGCCCTGATCTGTTGACTGGGTAGGAGTATTCTGCTTTATTCAGAAACTCTGTCCATCACCACCCCCTTTTCTGAATCGTTTTGTCCACCACAAGCGTGGAAGGGTATACTCAGACATGAGTCCCTTGCTCACTGCACCATCAGGATTCAAGCAAGCTGGGCCGAAGACGGCTGTAATGCCAGAAACCGGTCCCCGGAAGCTTGTTTCCTTTCCAGTAAAAGAATTGGCTTGGTTGTTTGGTCTGCCCTGTTCCCATGATGCACTGGGCCAGGGACAGACTAATTTGCATGTAGCCAGATTCTGAACTGGGATGGTGCAGTGAGCTAAAAAACGGTGATGGATCAAGCCCTGATCTGTTGACTGGGTAGGAGTATTCTGCTTTATTCAGACACTCTGTCCATCACCACCCCCTTTTCTGAATCGTTTTGTCCACAAGCGTGGAAGGGTATACTCAGACATGAGTCCCTTGCTCACTGCACCATCAGGATTCAAGCAAGCCGGGCCGAAGACGGCTGTAATGCCGGAAACCGGTCCCCGGAAGCTTGTTTCCTTTCCAGTAAAAGAATTGGCTTGGTAGTTTGGTCAGCCCTGTTCCCATGATGCACTGGGCCAGGGACAGACTAATTTGAATGTAGCCAGGTTCTGAGCTGGGATGGTGCAGTGAGCTAAAAAACGGTGATGGATCAAGCCCTGATCTGTTGACTGGGTAGGAGTATTCTGCTTTATTCAGAAACTCTGTCCATCACCACCCCCTTTTCTGAATCGTTTTGTCCACCACAAGCGTGGAAGGGTATACTCAGACATGAGTCCCTTGCTCACTGCACCATCAGGATTCAAGCAAGCCGGGCCGAAGACGGCTGTAATGCCAGAAACCGGTCCCCGGAAGCTTGTTTCCTTTCCAGTAAAAGAATTGGCTTGGTAGTTTGGTCTGCCCTGTTCCCATGATGCACTGGGCCAGGGACAGACTAATTTGCATGTAGCCAGGTTCTGAGCTGGGATGGTGCAGTGAGCTAAAAAACGGTGATGGATCAAGCCCTGATCTGTTGACTGGGTAGGAGTATTCTGCTTTATTCAGAAACTCTGTCCATCACCACCCCCTTTTCTGAATCGTTTTGTCCACCACAAGCGTGGAAGGATATACTCAGACATGAGTCCCTTGCTCACTGCACCATCAGGATTCAAGCAAGCCGGGCCGAAGACGGCTGTAATGCCAGAAACCGGTCCCCGGAAGCTTGTTTCCTTTCCAGTAAAAGAATTGGCTTGGTAGTTTGGTCTGCCCAGTTCCCATGATGCACTGGGCCAGGGACAGACTAATTTGCATGTAGCCAGGTTCTGAGCTGGGATGGTGCAGTGAGCTAAAAAACGGTGATGGATCAAGCCCTCATCTGTTGACTGGGTAGGAGTATTCTGCTTTATTCAGAAACTCTGTCCATCACCACCCCCTTTTCTGAATTGTTTTGTCCACCACAAGCGTGGAAGGGTATACTCAGACATGAGTCCCTTGCTCACTGCACCATCAGGATTCAAGCAAGCCGGGCCGAAGACGGCTGTAATGCCAGAAACCGGTCCCCGGAAGCTTGTTTCCTTTCCAGTAAAAGAATTGGCTTGGTAGTTTGGTCTGCCCTGTTCCCAAGATGCACTGGGCCAGGGACAGACTAATTTGCATGTAGCCAGGTTCTGAGCTGGGATGGTGCAGTGAGCTAAAAAACGGTGATGGATCAAGCCCTGATCTGTTGACTGGGTAGGAGTATTCTGCTTCATTCAGAAACTCTGTCCATCGCCACCCCCTTTTCTGAATCGTTTTGTCCACCACAAGCGTGGAAGGGTATACTCAGACATGAGTCCCTTGCTCACTGCACCATCAGGATTCAAGCAAGCCGGGCCGAAAACGTCTGTAATGCCAGAAACCGGTCCCCCGAAGCTTGTTTCCTTTCCAGTAAAAGAATTGGCTTGGTAGTTTGGTCTGCCCTGTTTCCATGATGCACTGGGCCAGGGACAGACTAATTTGCATGTAGCCAGGTTCTGAGCTGGGATGGTGCAGTGAGCTAAAAAACGGTGGTGGATCAAGCCCTGATCTGTTGACTGGGTAGGAGTATTCTGCTTCATTCAGAAACTCTGTCCATCACCACCCCCTTTTCTGAATCGTTTTGTCCACCACAAGCGTGGAAGGGTATACTCACAAATGAGTCCCTTGCTCACAGCACCATCAGGATTCAAGCAAGCCGGGCCGAAGACGGCTGTAATGCCAGAAACCGGTCCCCGGAAGCTTGTTTCCTTTCCAGTAAAAGAATTGGCTTGGTAGTTTGGTCTGCCCTGTTCCCATGATGCACTGGGCCAGGGACAGACTAATTTGCATGTAGCCAGGTTCTGAGCTGGGATTGTGCAGTGAGCTAAAAAACGGTGATGGATCAAGCCCTGATCTGTTGACTGGGTAGGAGTATTCTGCTTTTTTTCAGAAACTCTGTCCATCACCACCCCCTTTTCTGAATCGTTTTGTCCACCACAAGCGTGGAAGGGTATAATCAGACATGAGTCCCTTGCTCACTGCACCATCAGGATTCAAGCAAGCCAGGCCGAAGACGGCTGTAATGCCAGAAACCGGTGTTCGGAAGCTTGTTTCCTTTCCAGTAAAAGAATTGGCTTGGTAGTTTGGTCTGTCCTGTTCCCATGATGCACTGGGCCAGGGACAGACTAATTTGCATGTAGCCAGGTTCTGAGCTGGGATGGTGCAGTGAGCTAAAAAACGGTGATGGATCAAGCCCTGATCTGTTGACTGAGTAGGAGTATTCTGCTTTATTCAGAAACTCTGTCCATCACCACCCCCTTTTCTGAATCGGGATGCCAGGATAGGCACAGAAGGGTGCAAAGCTCACATGCTTGGAGGAGCTATTGCTTTTGGAAGCTATGATGTGCAGGGTGGATGCCATTGATCAGTCCCTGGTGGAGTTGAAGGGCCACCCTAAGGCTGCCCCTAAGGCAGCATTCCCCACTGTACCAAAGATAGCTAGGAGGAAGTCCAGTAGGAATGAGGAGGCCAGGCCTGGGGAGAGTGTAGCAGGTCCCTCTGGGCTGGGTGAGGGGGTCACTGTGCAGAGGGCCGGGTGAGTGTGCACCCAGGGGTGGGACCGCAGGTTCAGTGTTGGCACAAGGTAGTCTGTTTGCTGTGATGGGGCCAGCAGCTGAGGTGGGCTTGCGTGGAGTGGCAATGGCTGTTTGACAGTAGGGGTGACTCCGGTGGGTGCCCCCAAGCAGCTGGTTTTAGTGGGCAATCTGGCCAGTGTCCTGCCATGTTTTTGGAAATTCAGAATGTTATCCACCCCTGGTGGAGGGAGGGGGTTAAGGCCACGGGGGTGATGATCTGGAGAAGACAGGAGGCTAGTTGCGCACATGGAGGGGTCCAGGCTGCAAGGGTCCTAACAGGGTCTGCTGATCTGACAGGAATACCGGATGCATTGCCAGGGAGGAATCAGTGCACAGGGGTTACTCAGCCAGTGGCCCAGGAGCCACAAGTTGTAAGCAAGACCCTTCTTGAAAAAGCGCAAGGCATTGTGGCAGGGGCATCGGGGGCATTCCTCCATACCCATTCCGCTGTGTACTCTGGTCCGTACTGTACATCGGCAACATGGTTTTGTTCTCAATAAAGAATTGCACCATTAATAAAAATGATTCCGTGAATCCAGGTATCACAACTCTGTTGATGAGTCTAAGTTTGGGGGAGGTACGGTTAATGACAGTCCATCACATGGTGGCGCTGTATATCTAATTTTGAGATCAATCAGAGGTTTGTAAAGTGCAGCTACTCACCTGTGAGGGTCTCAAGGTACTGGGAGGGGCGCTGCTGGTCCCCTTGGATGTAATATCAGCACAAACACAGCATTTAATCATTCAAGAAATATAAAACATTATGAGTAGTACCTGCCGCTCACGCCATTCTTATAGCTTTGGGTGCCCTTGAATAGTGATAGTGCGGAGTTGGGACAAAATTTAAATATTATGGTTCAACATTTTTCTTACCATCATTTACAAGGTTAAGCCCCACTCCCCTCTGGCTCTGAATATTTGCTCTTCAGGTGATGGACCTTTGCCACAATGTTTTCAGTTTGGAGCCATTGTATCATAATAAGTTTATTCACAATTACAATTTAAATCCAGTCAATGATGAGAGCTTAAATTAGTTTTTCAAAGCTTTGTTTCTCATTAGGAGATTAGTAAAACTATTTTTATTCAAGTTAGTTGATCAGTTGAAGTAAGTTTACAGAAATATCATAAAAAGTATGGTTACAACAAATTATCAAAAAATGCGTCCAGGTGTTCCATAAAAGAAAAATACTCTAATCTAAAGAACAGAACCTGAATTGAAATTAGTAAAACTTATGAAGAGTTTTAGGTTCAAGGAAAAGAGTGAGATAAAGGGAGCACGAAGATCAAAATTCAATCAAAGCAACAGAACTTCCCATAAAGAGTAGTTCATTAAACTCAATAGAGATTCAGTAATTAGGAAAATAAGCATACAGTTGCAGTAGCAAGCTGTATTTTAAATCAAGCATCGATAGTTAAATATCAGGATGAGTGGCAGCAGCGGTAGCCACAGCTTTCAGTGGAGGACAAGAGTTGAGAGTCTGGGAATAGCTGAATCTACAATAGGAATACACACTAATCAAAAAAAGGCAAAACGTAATTTGCAAATGTGCAGCAGACTTCTCCTCTTCGGATCCAATCAGTAAGCAGCATTCATCTGAGAGTTAGTTCTGCTCTTCCTTTCCCATGAAAGAAAATGCAGCTTGCAAAGTTTTATCATGAAGGTTGTTACTGACACTCTACACATGAGACCTTCGAATCATAAACCGCATTTCGCACAGCCAACGATCACATTCCACCCTTTTAATGTATTTAAACTTAAATTGCTTAACCCCTTCGATGCTGATGACGAGCTCAGCTCGTCATCAGCCACGGGTGACGTGTGCGGATGACGAGCTGAGCTCATCATGTATCGCGGTTATTTGAAAACAGCCGCACAGCGCAAAAATAACCGCAGCAGCGTAGCGGTTAAACAACAAACTATGTAAAAAAAAAAAATTCGCTTCTGATGTATTGTTTAGTAATGCATTTCATTAATATGAACAAGAAATAATCTTTTAATATGAACAACTTCTATTCCAAGCATTGTGTGTGGTGTATAAGCAATAGGAAGTCTTGTTGTCACAATAAAATGTTTCTTTAGTGAAAGCAGTTCAGATTTCTTTAAATAAGAACATTCTGCAGATTTGCCAAATATTACTAAGCATTTCTGAATAAGGTCCGGCCTTTTACTCTATTGTGCACATTACAGCATCTCAAGTCTGTTTCTAGAGAAATTAAGCCTTGTGTCGTGTAGCTCCTATAATAGTTATACAGAATCTGTGCGTTTGGACAGCATACACTGTAGGATTGGTGACAGACTGACTCTGAACACCCCTACCGGTATGTTGGCCTTTTGTACCAACTAGCTCACAGTTCCACTAGAATCTCCTCTTACCAAGGAGAAAATAGTTCTTGGCAACCATTGAACATGACAGCCCTGATCCCTGAAGACCTTGGAAACAATATACTACTTTTCACTCAGTCACTCGTGCCTACTTAGTTTCTTCTCAGAGAGATGCACAGAATAAACAGACTGGGCGTTTTCAATAAGTATTTATTGAACAGTTGTTATTCTTGTGTATAATAGATGAGCTTCACCAACCGTTAGACAGTATAAGATATAAATGATTAGCAGTACTATAAAGGTAAATGGATGGTATAGCTCTACCATCCTACAATAATCACAAATACATATGAATATATAAAACACATGATAAAAAGATGCATACTCCTACGATGCCTTTCTAACTAGATGTACCTACATGTACCTAGCATGTGTATAGGTGTTAAGACAACAATCCCTCGAGGATTTAGTCAACCCTATTACCTGATGTGAGAGACTGTGGGACCTTGTCTTGGTTTCGAGTTGGACACCCCGTGAGGGATGTTAGACCACTGCGAGCTGGAGTGTCTGCATGCAGCAACCTCAGTATCTATGGTCAGTGTGTCAGCTGGGAAGTCTCGGTCTTCTATTCCTGTCTTAGCAAGATGGGATGCATATATACCCATAGGTCTCCCCAGGGGCCCTACCTCGCTGTATTTCTGTGTCTGCCTAAGGATGACGTTGAGCATGAACTTTATACATTGATATTATACAAGAGATGGTAGTCCTGCTGTGCTTCCGAGAATCCTCATGCATAATGTGTGAGATTTGGTACTAGGGAAAACCCGCGTTCTGAATGCAGTGTTGTATCTAGGTAAAAAGGTCAGTCCCTTTAAACCGTTATAAGTGTAATGTAGGGAAGAATATAGGTGAAGGGTAATGAAGTTACTGGAGCCTTTATTATGGTACCTATATGGAATATAACACTTGCTTTTAAGCATTTCTGAGGTTAGTGCTAACAGCAATGTCTGCTTGGTGTATTTGTGTACATTTAAACTGAGTGTCAATTCATGTTTAATTGCACGTTAATAGTTGTGCATATAGCTGGTATTTATTATATTTTGCATTTTAATGAACTAGCTCCCTCAATTCCTCCCTCTGATGGTTATCTTAACCATCACACTATCTTCATTTCTCATGTTAGTTCTGCTTAAAGGGCACTTCCATCGTCAGTGGGATCCTGTTGTTTACATTTTCATGAGATTATTTATTTCTAATTCATTTTCAAATCTTTTACTTCTTTGTCTGCCCTTTCCTTTGTGTGAGTAATATCTACAGCATTGAATAATGCAAATAGGAATAACAAACAAAGCCCTATAGTTAGTATTGACATGAGTATATCTTTTAGAATACCTCCTCCTGCTAGTGTAATCCAATTTCCAATTGTACCAATCCCTTTCCCAAAATGTTCTAAAATACTTTGGGACTGATTTAGATGTCGGTTGCAAAGCCTCTGACCCCTGGTCGGAGACTTTCCGACCGACATCTAAGGTTTAAACTCTGACTGATGTGTTACAAAGACGGTGGTTGGAGTTTAAACTGTCCAATTAATCCGACTCGTTCCGACGGGCCAGTCAGAAGGCCCTCATAATCCCTAACAGACAGCGTTTCCGCCGTTGGAATTATGATACCTGACATTCAAAGATTAATAAAAGAATATATAAAGACCAAAATTGGAATCTATAGTGTCTGTCCAGCCGGACAGGGTTTAATTATACAAATGTATAGATAGTCAGTATTTTCAATACAGTATCAAAGTGGGACACAGCAGTATCCTACTACAGTACAAAGACATCTGTGACATACATAAACAAGTAAGGCAAGAGTAGGCTATCTGCATCTATCTAGAATGTAGGCAGACAATATTTTGCAAAAAATACACTGTTGTGATTTAGTAAATAATAAAATCAAATCATCCAGTGTAAGGTGTTGACGGCATTTCGATCCCTTTGTAAAATAATGGGATCATCATCAGGACATTAAACATTCATGCCTTCAATTACACATAAGTGTGTTTGGACCAAACAAGCACCGGCTTCTTGGCAAGTGGAAACCCATTGCGGCAACCTCCACGGGGCTACGATCAAAAATCCCCATTTAAATATGACCAACATTTAAATATGACCTACAATTTCTGGTCCTTCTTAAGCAGACATCGTCTTATATGAAAACCACGCACTTATGTGTAATTGAAGGCATGAATGTTTAATGTCCTGATGATGATCCCATTATTTTACAAAGGGATCGAAACGCCGTCGACACCGTACACTGGATGATTTGATTTTATTATTTACTAAATCACAACAGTGTATTTTTTGCAAAATATTGTCTGCCTACATTCTAGATAGATGCAGATAGCCTACTCTTGCCTTACTTGTTTATGTATGTCACAGATGTTTTTGTACTGTAGTAGGATACAGCTGTGTCCCACTTTGATACTGTATTGAAAATACTGACTATCTATACATTTGTGTAATTAAACCCTGTCCGGCTGGACAGACACTATAGATTCCAATTTTGGTCTTTATATATTCTTTTATTAATCTTTGAATGTCAGGGACCACTGTTCTTTGAAGTAATACTTGCACCCAAGGTCCTTTGCCTACTGCTCCTTTGGGTATCCCTTGTACTATATAAAAGTTGGAATTATGATGGCACTTTCCAACATTAGTTTCATGTCGGCCTTTCTGGAAAGCGTCACACTCCCCACCTGGCCGTCCGATTGTGGCCTTGGGGGTCAACTTTGGTGTCCCCCTTCACTTCTCTGCACAGTGTGGCAGCCACCTCACGAAACCTGCCAACCAGTGCAGAGATATGCAAAAACTTCAATTTTTCAATGAGACCTTGTGCTGTGGACGGTTTCGGCCTGCCGCACAAGTTCCCATTGAGAAATGGTCCATATTGCAGTGTGTCTGAACTGCCGACCTGAGGTCGGTTGGTTCCACATCCGCGGCAATTTCAGCCAGAGGCAACTCCAAACGACGTCAAACTCAGGGCCTAGGTGTTTCGAACTCTTCTAATTCAGGTTTCAAGTCAGAAATATTCTTTATTAGGTATCAAGGGGAGAGGGAGGAACAGCAGGGCTAGTTCACTTCCCCTGAAATATATGTATTATCAATGGGAACTAGCCTCAAAGGGCATAAGGATAGTGTGTTTGTATGGAAGAAAGAAATATTATTTCTTTTGAAAGCACTCACCCACCAACCTAGTTGGTGGCATGCTTCATTCCACCCAATGGCACCGAATGTGTCCTGGGTGTGCTTTAATGCCTGTTTATAGTGGAGCTGGTTTTGTGGTCCATAAGTTTGCAGTGATAGCATGTGAGTGTGAGTTAAAGACTGTCCCCGTGTCCCAATTCCGATACTAGGTAATTTTATTAGCGGGCCCTTGGCAGTGTTAAAAACAAGGCATTGGATGTGTTGTGGAGTTAGCTATGGTGTCCTACATCCTGTGTGGTCAACATGTTTCAGCCAGGCATTGGTAAAGAGCTGGCTTTCTTCAGATTCTATGAATGTGTGAAGTGCTCGTGAAGTGATTTAAAAAAAGGCAGGGTCAGGAATTGGGTGTAAGTGATCTGCTATGTGTTGCACTCGCTAAGGTGCAATATGGATAAGAGGGTGCTTTCCTCTGTGCTTTGTACCTGTAAAATAAAAGGACATAAAACAATACAAACAAACACATAATGAATGGAAATTAGCATCCCAAATGCATATGTATCTTATGTGCTTAAATGCCGTCCTGTCAGTGTAGTAACCATAATGCTAAAATAGTGACGCGGTACGGACTGTGACGTAGTAGTTGGTCGGTGGTAAAAACTATATGTGCATATAAACAATAGCAGAATCACGCCATGCTGCCGAATTAGTGGCGGACAGTTAAAAGATTATAAATGCTTACTCTTGAGATTATCAGAGCAAAGCTTCATGAGTATCCAGCATTGGGGTCGACTTAGAAACGCCTTCTATTAAGTTAAAGAGGAGACATACAAAAAGGTGAGTGAAGTCACCTAGATATCAAATAGAGGATCTCCCGTGGCCTCGAGAGTCAGCATGTCCTTACAGTCCCTACTTACTTGGGTGAAGCACAAAATAGTGGACGTACAGGCCCACTACACTGGGGGCGAAGACACTGCCCATTGACATACCATTGGTCAGAAGGTAAAATTCACCCTCAAACTCGAAAAAGTTATCTTTTAGCGCCAATGTGGCACATGTCAGGATAAAGGCCCTCGGGTGGTATACTCCCACTGGGTCTCCATCAGGATGTCGTGGAGCACTTGTAAGGTGGCATCCTGTAGGAGACTAGCATTGAGGCTCTCTATATCTAGCCCCACTAAGAGTTGTGAAGTGGGGTCAAACTCCTAAAAGACCAGGAGTTTGACCCCACTTCACAAATTTACCTTCAGACCAATGGGCAGAGCCTTCGCCCTCAGCGTAGTGGGCCTGTACGTCCATCATTTTGAGCAAACACACATACTAACAGCTGTCAACCCTCACTCTCACAACATCAAGCTGTGGCGTCAATATATCAACGACATTCTCATGATCTGGTCCAGGTCACAAGACACCTTAGCCACCTTTCTCACCTGGCTCAATGACCGTGATCCATACTTATGATTCACCAGCACAGCCAGCCCCAAAAACATTGCTTTTCTGGACCTCAACATTGAGGCAGAGGCAGGTAGGCTAAAAACCACAACATACACAAACCCACTGCCAGAAATTCACTGCTACTATTCGAGAGCTTCCATCCCCGGGCCCTCAGGGAGAACCTTCCCATCGGCCAATTTCTACATATACGTAGAAATTGTAGCAATGTATCAGACTACCAAAAGCAATCAACGCAGCTGGCCACAAAATTACGTGAGCGGGGATACCCCAACAAAATAGTCCAGAACACAAAAAAACGGGCCCGCAATCAGAATAGAGATGCTCTCCTGGAAGATAACACACGGGAGGAAATGACCGCTCCCTTGGCATGTGTCACCACTTATAATGAGGCATCGAAAATGGTGTCTAAAATAATCCGAAAGAACTGCCGAATCCTAAACTCTGGGAAAAGGAACTGGGACAAACCGCTTTGTGCATACAAAAGAGCCAGCAGCCTCAAAGACTGACTAGTCTCCACGAGACCCAAAGTGACCAAAACAATCACTACAAACTTGGTACTCAATGCCTGGGGCCTCCCTGAGGTGGTCGGGCACTACCTATGTGGCGATTGTAGCATCTGCCACTTGACATGCCCCACAAATCACTTGATCTGAAACTCGGAAAAATATGGCGACAAATAAAACATACAAATTGCAACTCATCCAATGTAGTCTACTTGATCGAATGTCCATGTGGACTACGCTACATTGGTATGACTACGCACAAAGTCAAAACAAGAATTGTGGAGCACCTTAGTACTATCAGGCGCAAACAAAACATTGCCTTCAAAAAGGACATACAACTAATGACAATGTCTTGGACTGTAGTGGAACATATTGAGTGTCATAACACTAACAATAGCAAATTCTTGCTCAAAAAAGAACAACGTTGGATTTACTGCCTGTCAACCCACCTACAGGGGTTGGCCGACAATATCCCCTGGCACAGTCTGAATTCTTGAGCCCAAATATACTAATGACTGAGGATCTCACCAGGTCTTGCTGAACACAGCTTACCTAGAATGTATGATGCCTGTTACCCACGCACTGCTCTAATCCCATTTGACAAATCCTAATACACTCTGAAGTGTGCAGCATAGTCTCAGTAAAAAGTGACAAAACTTTTGTTTCAACAAATACCCATTTTCTTTGCGATTTGGGCATATATATCATTTACCCGCCTCCCAATATAAAGGGGCACGTAGCCCATCTATCGCTCCCTAATTTAATTATCATAATATGAAGCAATAATTTCTACCTTTGACTTTCATAACCCAATCTTTATTGTTCCTCAACTGAAAAAAATAGTACTACACATAGTGAGGTCTTTTCTCTACGTCTACCTACACAGTGAGGGCCTAGTCTTTCCTCTATGTCTATGTACTACATATGGTGAGGTCTTTCCGCTATGTCTACCTACATAGTGAGGACCTAGTCTTTCCTCTATGTCTACCCCTCTCCTCCCACTGCAGACGCTACTCACACAATTGAGGAAGTGGTTCTAGGTGGCACATGGCGGGCAGTATTTAAGCCTGAGCACACAGAGGGTGAACATCCATGGAGATCCGTTGCACAACAAGTAGGTGCTGACGCGGGGACCGAGCTTCACCCAAGTAAGAAGGGACTGGAAGAACTTGCTGACTTTTGAGGCCATGGGAGATCCTCTATTTGATCTCTGGGCGACTTCACTCACCTTTTTGTGTGTCTCTTCTTTAACTTAAAAGAGGGCGTTTCTAAGCTGACCCCAATGCACGATACTCATGAAGCTTTCCTCTGATAATCTCAAGAGTAAGCATTTATAATCTTTTAACTGTCCGCCACCAAATCGGCAGCATGGTGTGATTACACTATTGATTATATGCACATATAACTTTTACCGCTGACCAACTACCACGTCACAGTCCGTACCGCGCCACTATTTTAGCATTATGATTACTACACGGAAACAACGGCATTTAAGCACATAAGATACATGTGCATTGTGGAATGCAAATTTCCATTCATTATGTGTTTGTTTGTATTGTTTTATGTCCTTTGTTTTTACAGGTACAAAGCAGAGGGAAGAACCCTTTTACCCATATTGCACCTTAACGAGTGCAACACAGAGCAGGTCACTAACACTCAATTCCTGACCCTGCCTTTTTTTAAATCACTTCACGAGCACTTCACACATTCATAGGTCCTGAAGAAAGCCAGCTCATTACCAAGGCCTGACTGAAACATGCTGACCACACTGGATGTGGGAGACCATAGATAACTCCACAACACATCCTACTAGCACTATTGTGATCATTATTACTGATATTGCGAAAACTGAACACATAATATATTTGCACTTATTTTGGAGACAACTGTTTGTCTAGAAACAGACTGTACTCAACAAGTTCAAATAGTCAGTATAGATTTCTGTAAGCAGCTTCTTATTGTGGTGAGTTTTTTATGAACAGTTTTCCAGCATCCTCTCTTCATATAGAGAACCTTAACCCTACTCCTCGTTCTTCTAAAATGTTATTCCTACTCTTCTACTGCTTTCTTGGGCCTCAGTGAATTTTCTTAAAATAAAGAAATAATGTTTACTTAGTTTCAGTCTCTTTATACCTTTCAAACTAACTCTTAGGCTATTTAATGTCTCTCAGTATTTTTAAAGTTTATATTTACCAAGTATCTTTATGAATGAGGTTCACAATAGCGATATCATAGAGATTCAACCAGTTCAGATTTCACATCACACAAGTCACAAGTCATCCATGTGACATTCAGTACTTTGTGCACTTAGTAATACCATTCAGGTGCTGAATACCTTTGACAAGGTACTCTTTCTCTTTTCGATATTCTCCGTTTTAATTGGTCTCCTTCTATATCACTTTCATCTCTTGACTCTGTCTTATCAGGAATAGTGGATGGAATCCAGTCAACTGATTTGCTCTTTCTGAGTCTTCATTGAATATAGTCCTGTGGGCACTCAACTCAATGGGTGACTCTTCTTGTTTCAGTGCTTGTTTCTTCACCCAGATCTTTTGGCTACACTAATGCTGTCTCAGTAACGTTTACAAGTTGAGGGTCAGTCTATTCTTCTCCTTCGTTAGGCACGTCAATGTCAATTTGGGACACAACAGGCACTTCAAATGTTCTTGGTGTGCGAAGTGTGCACCGAATTTGGAAATCCAGCACACTTAACAGCTGTGTTGGTCACCAAAATGACCTGGAAGGGGCCTTTCTATCTCTGTTCCAAGCAAGTCTTCAAAACGTGTGTCTTGATCACAACCCAATCTCCCACACTGCGGTGGTGGCTCTGTTCAGTATGCAGATCTTGTGTGGCAGCTGCAACCTGGTAAGAAACAGAACACACCATATCAGCCAATCCTTTGCAGTAATCGAGTATCATCATCTGTGATGTTCACAAGAGCATTTGCATGTTACGGCTGGCAATCTCATGGCACATCCCATGACAATTTCATGCGGGAATAAACCACCTCTTCTGTCAGGAATACTTTGAATACTCATCAGCACCAAAAGCAAAGCATCTGGCCATTTCAGTGATGTTGAAGCCCAAACTTTAGCTAGTTGAGACTTAATGGTCCCATTGAGTTGCTCGACTATACCTGAAACCTCAGGTTGATAGCTACAGAGCAGTCTTTGCTCAAGCTGTAATGCTATATTTGGGGATCAATTTTCTCAATAACAGTTTTGCTACAGTGAAGCTATCATTTCTTCTGGTTAGGTAGGCCTCCTCTCCTCTCGAGAAGATACACACTATGACCAGGACATATCTCAGCCCATTACAGACAGGCATCCCGATGAAGTCCATTTGCATTCTGTTGAAAGGACTACCTGATCTCCCTATAATGTGTGTTCATTTCCCTACATTCATCTGTTGACAAATCATACAACGATGACACACTTCTTCTGCAAGCAGCCTGAACCTAGGATTAAACCATTTCTGTCTAAATAGACGTGTCATGGTGATAGAGCGCGCAGGTCACCCGACTCAGAGTTTGCCAGATTTTCACGCACTTGGGCCCATGACGTGATTACGAGATACAATTTTGTAAGTCGGGTGATTTTACACGCCACTATCAGTATTCTATGTGTGTTTCCTGTAACACTATTACCATGGTACCTGACTTACCACAGGCACTTGCTCCTCCTGATGGATCAGGAGCTGTCGAGGACAGGAGATAATACTTCTAAAAACACTTGGTTTATTCACATAACATCAGTTTGTACTTTTCTGAATGACCACAGACACCTGAGGTGTTTTAAAATCTTTATATAGAAATGTAAAATTAAAAGTGACAAAATTATGAGGCAAATGCTGATAAAACATCAATAAGCAGAATCAAAAAGATAATGTAACTATGGATGAGGGACAACACCATTTAGGGCAACAGAGTTTTCTAAAGGGTAAGGGTAACAGGGAACATGCTATTCATTTAGACTTAAACTGGGGACGGCAAGTTTAAACACATTTAGTCAGTGAATTTCTATAGCCTATGAGTGATTCAAACCCTAATCTTTTTCTATCTAGCTTAGTCTTCACACATTTATTATTGTTCACCACACTTGGATTTAAGCAAAAAAAAAACAGTTTCAAATATGTCCTAAAGGAAAAGGGGAAAATTGGAACATGCTAATAAACAGTTTTCAAATGCATCAGTAGAGAGATCAGAGAGAAAATCATGGGCATAGAGGCTTTATTAAGAGTAGGAAGGAAGAGGATAAAGGACGGACACCCACAGGTATATTTACCTTAGACGGGAATGAGGACTAACCCTGGCCACGGGTCAGCTTCGGGGAAGGACGAGGACAAGGACCCTCAAGGATTCAGAATGCCAGTGGGTGAGCAGGTAACAGCTCACGGAAAATCAGGACAGGATACCCCTCAGGTTTGGGTCAGGACTGGGCTCATCAAAGGGCACGACCAACCCCTACAGCTTTGGATGCAACGCCTGCGTTACCCCCTCACTGCACGGAATCCGCCAATAACCCCGATTGGGTTTTCGAATCTCCCAGCAAAAGTGCTTCGCCATCACTTAGGTCTATTTCCACCCCTTAGAGTTTGTGGAAAATTCGGACAGAGCGCTCCGCAGCTCTCTGTATCAATCACCTATAGAGTCGTGGGGTCGGTGACAGGTCTGCTATTCGGACAAGTCGGACAATTTTCCCTAACAAACTAGGCTAGTTATACCCTTCTTGGGTTCCCAGACCACCCACAAATGTTGCAAGTGACAGGGTCCCAACTCACGATTGGTCAGGAGAGCTGATTAGGTCACTATTACTTCCTAAATTCTAAGTTCCCACAATGAATATTTAATTTTTCATACCCGCCCCCTACATTCGTGTTCCCAGGCATAGGAGTACGGAAAAACAATGGTTGCATACAGTAGACAGAAACAATGTAACAAATTTTAGGTAGGTTGCAGCATCTTCTCCTAGGACCAAGGTAGGTTCCCAGGCGCATCTTGCTTCAGAAGCCAGCTGGCTTGGTTCTGCTTCTGCGCAGTGTGGGATTCCCTCATCACGTGACAGGGTCGGAACGGGTTTCAATATGGAGTTTGTTCCCTCACCCAGGCCCATGGACGCGTGGTACATGAAAAGTAAGCGAAAACAAATTAATAACACAGAAAAATAGAATACACTGTACACCATGATAATCTACTCTGTACCCCTTACTTCATAATAACGATAGAGATTAGTGAATATGCGAAAAATAGATAGAAATACAAAGCAGCGTGTGCAAGCAGGTCGCATGGTTAGAAATAAGCGGCCATGTCAGCTACAATGCGCATGAGCGAACTTCTCCCTCCAAATCTGCGAGTGCGTCACATCACGTGGGTATGACCGACGCATGCGCAGACTAAATTTCTGCAAAGCGGCCATTCTGCAGTATGCAAGCGGTGTTACGGTTAGTAAACACATATGCAAGCATCTCTAGGACACCCGCGTGTGCTGAAAAAGTGTAATATTAATGACGAACAGGAGTGTTTAGTACTATTACAAGTTAACGAGGTTCATGAAAAGAGCAAGTCACTTTATGTGCGAATTCTCACTCCATCAATGGTATCCCTCTCTAAATGTGCATATCTGTGGAAATGTTGTGTCATTGGAAACAACAAACTATCAGGTAACACTGGACTCCATTCAGCTGACATCTAAATGTCATGTGAATTTTTCTTATAACCTGCTGTGATCCAATATTATTGTTCTGTCTCTTAAACATGTCCTTGTACCCTTTCAATTCATCTCATGTGTCTATTACTGTCATCAACATAGAAACTCAAGTGTACTCCTCAAACTCACATGCGAAAGTTCCATTAAATGTGCAGCCAGCAGGGCATCTGAATTAGCAAATCTATTTCCCATAGCAATGTAACTGCTACAATTTTGGTTAGCTACACATTTAACAACTGTAATTTCAGTAGGTAATTGGAAAGCTTCCAACAAATTCCTCATTTGTGTCCCATTTTTAATAGGGATCCCTGAAGAGATCATGAAACTTCTTTGTGACCACAATTTCCAAAAATCATGGACAACGCTAAAACCATACTAACTATCAGTAAATATAGCCATTCTCAATTTAGCAGCGAAACTGCAAGCTCTTGTAAGAGTAATCAATTCTGCAACTTGTGCTGAGGTAGCACCTTGAAGCCATGATGCTTCGATGACATCATTTACTTTGCACACAGCATAAACTGTTCTCAGGTTCCTGTGATTGTTTCTCAAAAATGAGCTGTCTACAAATATTACATAATCCGGATCATTCAAAGGTTCATATTTATTGTCAGATCTTGGCTATGTGCTTAAATCTGTGACATCTCGGCAATCATGTTCAACTTCACCACAAACAGTGTCATTAAACGCAATAATTTTGCAGCATTCAGAATCTGGTAGCGTTTTAAAAGAACATTATTAGCTGTCAAGATCTTGTACTCATACCTGGTGAGTGTATTATGTGTCATGTATTGGGTCTTAGTTTGTGTCAGTAAATGTTCAACAAAGTGAGGGACCATTACAGTTAAAGGGTATCCCATCACTATGCTCTCACCCCATTCCCAACTAGTGCTCACTGCGCAGACCACTTTAAGGTGGCTGGGCAGTCCTGCGATGACACGGTCAAGGGTGGTCGAAAAATATGTCACAGGTTTCCGAACATCAGTGTGCATCTCAGTCAGCATTGAGAGAGCACTGCATCCCTCTCAATGCAAAATAAAGTAAACTCTTTATTGTAATCAGGCATTCCCATGACTGGGGCACAAGAAAGATTTCATTTAAAATCTCAGAAGGCTTTTAAGCAATCGTTGTCCCATGGTAGTGGATCAGACACATCCTTGAGTGTCAGCCTCAGTAAAGGCTTTGCCACTAGGTAAAAATTTGATATCCACTATCTACATTATCCAACCATTCCCAAAGGTATCCTGACCTCTCAGAGTTCAAGGTGGATTCATCTGAGGAATTGCTTCCACTCTCTATGGTGACACTTTCCAAGCTCCTTTTTCAATGATATGTCCCTGATATTGAGTACAGAGGCAAACCTGACAGTGGAGCCCTCTGACTGACAGCACCTAACCTGCTATCCCTCTAAAAGTGTTGGTCCTTCTATACTTACTAGGGTATGTGTGCATGCTATCCACTGGCCTCTGGATTATATTGTTCCACTTAATACCTAGTGGTGGTTATTCACTTATTCTAATCATTATCTTCTATTGTAGTGTCTGTTGCCAACATGATTTGGTTTGGCATACAGTTTTGATATAACCTTGTATTCTGAACATACTTTAACTATAATAGTTTCTTATAACCATCTCTTTCTTTGTTGCTTTGTCTACCTTTCATTACCTGTGGGTAATCTTTTCCATGTTTTGCTGCCAACAGGAGCTTGCTATAGTATCTTTGTTCTGTTTAGACATTTCCAAATAAGATGATTAAATTAGAAATATGTGGAAACTAGGCTACCTCTAAAGAAATGTTTAGTCTAGGAATGCTTGCTTAAACACTGTATAGCTTAGGAATGCTTGATCAAACACTGTTCATTGGTTTGGAACATCATAATTGGTAATTGATAAAAGAATGTCGGTCTGTCTTACTGTTTGCTGATTTCTGTTTGTATTGTCTGAAAGTAGCTCTATGTAAATATGGGTTAGATAGACTAGCCCTTTTCGTCTCTGTACAGCATGTGATGTGTTATATTTGTTGTTAGTCCAGTCTTTTGATATGTATATTTATTTGTCTAAAATTAACAGCACTCAAGAAGTCCTGTATTAGGACGAAATGCGTCGGCTGTACTGTTGTGAAAAGTTATAATCTTGACTTCGCTTTTAACCTAATGAAAATGGAATAAAAAGAGAAACTTTGAAGAACACCATAATTGGATATGGACTATATAATTGTTCCATCTGTTTCAAAATCGATGTGTGGTGCACCTGTGCTTGTATTTTGTCCCTGATATTGAACTTCCTTTTAACAGTACTGCGGGTTACCTCCATTCTCAGCCAGTAGATTCAATAATGGTATGGTATTGTGCGCACAGGCTTCTCGTGTCTCTAATGCCACAAATAGGTTCTCTATCTCTATATATTGCATGAGTACTGATCTATAGGGCATCTGTAATGACTCCAAATTCTTTTTCAAGATCTGGTTGAAAATGGATGGACTCTGTGAATACCCTTGTGGGGCTTGACACCGTGCCAAAACTCTCTGCTGAAACATGAAGTTAAAAAGAAACTGGCTATCCTCGTGCAATCACACTGAGAAGAAAGCCTGGTAAAGATAATTGACAGTAAACCACTTTGCTGTACAAGGAATTTGAAAAAGTATTGTTGCTAGATTCAGGACCATGGGACGATATGGAACAACTATCTGATTCATTTTCCTAAGGTCCTGTACTATTTATTTACGTATTTTATGAGCTTTATATAGTGCCAGCAAGGCCCGAAGGAATCAGAGTGCTTTACATCAGTAAATGTTTACATCAAGGTGACGTGATACATTAACTCAGTGAATTTTTAGCATTAAGGTAACTTGATAAATCAACTCAGGTAGGTCAGATCAAATCAGGTCAGTGGTTGAGTACAGGAGAGGAGAGGTCTAGGGAGAGCTTAAGGTGGAGATGTTGTCTCGTTGGGCGGGTAATAATCCACTAGTTGAGAGGCAGGTTAAATATGGGATCTTCCTCAAGATCTATTCTATCCTTCCCATTAGGTTTCTGTAAACCAATGATTGGAGAGTTACATGAACCAATGCCCTCAAAATTACTTTCGTAACATGTCTTCTATTAGAGGTGTTATTCCTGCAATTTGACTTCAGAGTGACTTGGATATCAGACATTGTTTGTCTGATATCCTTTCATGTAAAATCCCATACTTCTGAATTCACTCTCTCTTTTAAATCTGAAAGCAAGTTTTCAACTGTTACTGCTGCGAATAATTTTACAACTGAATTCTTTTGGGCAATCCTGAATTCCACATCCTCATCAAGGGTCTGGAACTTGACACAATTCAGGGCACAGTCAATTGTGCGATTTAGCTTGCAAAACAGTCTCTCCCTAACATGTTCTCAGGGCTTGAATCACATACACCACATTGATGATTTCCTCAAATGAACCAACTTTTACAGGAACTTTTTCTAAAACTGGATTTGCGATCTGTTTATTTGAAACTCATACAACTTGAATTTTGGGTTTCTTAGAGGAAACTGCCTGGGACTTCCACAGTTCTAACAATAGATCTGGTAGTGCCAGTATCAATAAGAAATGATATAGGATGACCATTCACCTCACTCTCTATGAATTGGCCACTGTGGTCCATCTCTAAGACTGCACCAAGCATGCAATCTCCCCCCCCCCCTCAGGCATGGTCAGTGTGAAATGCTGGAACAAGCATTGTCATTATCAAAAACAGGATATTGTTGGAGAGCATTTTGATTTTGGATCTGAAAAGGGTTTAGGTTTGCCTTTGGCATCTGGCTCAAATTAAATTTCGGGTTCCCATTTTCTGTGGAATCATTTGGGCTTGTGGTATTGGCATCATGGGAACTTGTTTTTGCATTGTCAAATGCTTTTGTTGTACTGGTATATTTTGCATCTGCATTCCTCTCTGCATTTGTACATTCCCAGGTATTGCTTCAGGATTAAGCCTACACTTCCTCTTCCAATGCCCGATCCTGTTACAAAAATGGAAAGGGGTAATTTTCTTCAGCGTTGCAACATCCCTGCACTTTGATCAATTGAAACACCTCTACCTCTACCTTGACCAACACCAAAACCTCCTTGAGTACCCTGCACTTCTGCCTGTGGAACAACAACACCTTGCATATCTCCTTGCTTTCCTGCAAAATAAGGATTCTGGCAACCTTTCTAAGCATACTTTGTCTGGGCCAACATGAATTTCTCGTTAAGCTTTTCCTGTTTCATTTCTTATTCATCACAGCAATATTTTTAATGCCCCAGGATCTCATCAAGCGATTTATTCTGCCAGCAAATCCCACTCTGCTGTATATGTGCACTGATCCCTGATCTTAATCCAATAAGAAACTGAGATACAAAAATCCCATGTTCCTTTCATCTAGATATTCTCTTCAACTGTGCTGTTTAAACACTTGAAGTAACCAACTGATTCTATTGACTCTTGGGTAGTTCAATTAATTTTTCCCAATCAAATATCTTTTGGAGAGTCTTCACCTTTTAGGAAAGTAATCACTGCTTCCTATTTTCCATAACTACAGGAGATGGTGCATTATTTCGCACAACTCTCATAGGCACTTCACGCGGCCATTGTGCACCAACCTTACATTCAGCCCACAAATCACTTGGCTCTACAGTATCAAAGAAAATATTCAAATCAACCCACAACACCTCTGAGACCTTCACAAATCGGTCAACTTGTGAGTGCCACAGCAGAGGTTTGTCTCTTAATTTTAGAACTTTGTTCATAAATGCGCTAAGATCCTCTCTACTCCAAGGCAAATGGACATACACTCCTTCCGCTAATTGTCTCTATGGATAGACTTAAGTGCCTTCCTCATCCTGTTCTTATTTTCTCCTAGTAATTCTGGTTGTCTCTTTTTCTTTTCATGCTTTCTTGCCCATTAGTTTTCTAATTTTTCAAAATCACTCCATTTGCGAATGCACTTGATTAATTCTGTACTATTCAACCGCATTCCTGAAGAATGCATGGTTTCAATTAATTTATCATCTAATTGACCCCTCTAACTTCTCTGTAGAGGGAAACTCTGTTAATTTATCATGTGTAATTGCTACCAATCTTGTAATTTCTTTACACATATAAACTATTTATTGCTCTTCATACAGATTCAAATATTCCAAATCTAAACATCCTCTAATAATTTCTTCAAGTTCAACTTTTAATTTGGGGATATTGAGTGGTCTCTCTTTTTCAAGTTTTGTGTTAACTGGTTGCACTGTGCTGTCTGTCTTTTAAATTCCTGCAGCTTTCTCAAACCATGATGTAAAAGTTCCATCTTCAAACACATTTGTTTCTCCTGTGCTATTAATGTTGCAAAACGACCCTCCTTCCTGTCTTAATTTCTGAACTGCCCGAGGCGGTTTCCATGCAACCAATTTGTGGATTTTTATCATTTCAAATAAATCCTGATGTAGTAAATCCTCCAACACCTCCTTGAGCTTCTGGAGTCAGGTTAACATTTATTGTGGCAGTAGCAATTGGCCTAGGTACTGTTGGCGCAGTTGTTATTTGTGCTATTTGTACCGGACCTGTCGTAACGGATGTAGCTATCGCAGGTGGAATAACAGTCTCTGGTTGAGCAATAAGTGGTGGGGCAGTTTGAAATATCTGAAGGGGTTTCAACTTGTATTGTACTAGTTGCAACAGTGGCAGCAGCTAATGTACAACCCACTGTGTCATTATCTCCAGTACTAATAGCTGGAGTTGCATTTGGCGAGGGACATGCAGCTAACATTTCCCTAAAATGTTGTTTCCTGAATCACCATATGTCTCATTTTCCTTTTCCTTTTCCTCTTTCTCTTTTTCTTTTTCTTTTCCTTGTGTATTTGTCTTTTTCACCTTCTGTAATATTTTTGGAGAAAGAGCAGGAAACAATCTAGTCCCTTCAACTATGGCTTTCCTCAATCTTTGCTGTCCTTCATCTCATCGACCCCCTGCATAATTACGCATTGTTCTTTTTGTCTTATTCTGATATTTTTCTGTTTCTTTCTCTTGAACAACTTTCTCTGACATATTCAGAGCTTAAGACTGTGTGGATCTAGGTGGTGGCTTCGGTTTGTACAACTTCTCTTTCAATTTTTAATAAATTCTAATCACAAAGGTATCGCATTTTGGGAATTTCAATGGACCTTCTTTCTCAGTAATCTTGCACCTTTGATGAAGCCATAAACATGTATGTAATCCCAATTCAACTGTCATGTAATGTGCAGGTGTACCCTCAGGATGTGCCTCTTCACCTTTCTATTTTAGAATTCTAACATCACCCTTCATAAAACTTTTACATTCTTTAAAGCTTTTTCACAAATTTGAACAGTAAATCAATCAAAATTCTATGTTTTGATTGTGTTATATAAACATCAAATCTTTGTCTCCCATCCTGTTACAGTTATTATTTCTCAAATAAAATATCAATGTGGTATTCACACCACTACTAACCAATTACAGCACAACACCCTAACGTCACCAACCAATCTCAGCGCGAAACACTTTGATGGATGATCTCGCTCCCTGCAGCAGCTCACCCTCCTTTACTAGTTCCCACGTACTTGCATAACTCAACAAAACCTGTAGAGCACCAATACAAACATTTAATGATTCTTGTTTGCTCTGCTAAAGAACACAATAGTGATTCAACAATCAGAATTTTAAGGTGTTCACACCCTCCGATTTTATCACACAAAAGGATGTTTCACATTTGCAAGTGAAAACTCGACTGGAGGGAAATAACCCTAAACAGCTTCACCCTTTGCGCAATCAGGTTCTGCTAACATCAATAAATATTAGTACAATACCAATAGTTCATTAATGTCTCTACCTTAACTGTGTAGTCCACGGTACCTAAACACCTACACCACAGTTGGCAAACAAGAAATACCACTAGCCAATCGCTACTTCTGTGTGCTCTACACTTTTTTCAATATGCCAGGATCTTAGGCTGTGCCAAGCCTGAAACTCTTCAACTTCTTCACAAATAAACATATATATTCATCAAACCACTCACTCTACTCACAATAATTCAACAGTAATCACAAATGCTAATGGGCAACACATCACCCTAATAATACTCACACCTCAAAAACAGTAACCGCCTTTGAAAATCACACCTTGTCAGTTCTTCAAGTTCCAGGCACTGGACTCCAGGAATTGGAATATTATTCTAACTTAAATATTTAATTTTGAAGCTTCTTTCTTAAGGTGTAACCATAATTCTGCTACCAGAAAAGTGATAGCGCAGAGTTGGGGAAACATTTTAATAATATTGTTTAACCATTTTCTGACCATCAATTACACACAATATTTTCTTTTCCGGTGACGGACCTTTGCCACGTGATTTGAGTTAGGAGCTATTGCATCATGAGAAGTTAAATCACAATTACATTTCTAAATCCAGTCAAGGATGAGAGTTTAAATTAGTTTTCAAAAGCTTTATTTCTCAATAAGAGAGTAGTAAAACTATTTTTATTATTTTTATTCAAGCTAGTTGAACAGTTCAAGTAAGTTTACAGAAATATCATAAAAATGATGGTTAGAACAAATTATCAAATAATGCATCAAGCGAGTGCCATAAAGGAAAAACACCTTATTCTAAAGAAAAGGAACAGAAGTGAACTTAGCAAAACTCATGAAGTTGTAGGTTCAAAGGTAAAGAGCGAGATAAATAGAGCTCGGAGCTCAAAGACTCAAACTTCAATCAAAGCAACATAACGTCCCATAAAAGAGTAGTTCATGAAACTCAATAGAGTCTCAGCAATTAGGCAAATAATTATACAGTTATAGTAGAAAGCTGTATTTTAAATCAAGCATTATTGCAAACATCTCAGAATGAGCAGCAGCAGTAGTGGCCACAGCCGTCAGTTTAGGACAATGGAATGCAAATCTGGGAATAATTAAATCTACACTAGGAACACGCTCTAATATATAAAGGCAAAAAGTAAATTGCAAATGTATAGCAGGCTTCTACTATTTGGATCCAATCAGTCAGCAGCATTAGTCTGAGAGACGTTCAGATCTTCCTTTCCTATGAAATACCATGCAGCTTGCAAAGTTTTATCATGAAGGTTGTAATTGATACTCTACACATAAGATCTTGAATTCGTAAACCTCCTTTCCCACAGGCAACAATCACATTCTAACCTTCTAATGTATTTAAACTTTCATTGCGTAAACAATGCACTATGTAAAAGAAGAAACATTAGCTTGCAATTTATTGTTTAATAACGCATTTTGTTGATAGAAAAGAGAAATTATGTTTAAATATGAACAACTCTAGTATTCCGAGCCTTACGTATGGTTAATGAGAAATAGGAAGTCTTGCTATCACAATAACATGTTTCTTTAGCAAAAGCATTCAAGATTTTTTTAATAAGAACATTCTGCAGATTTTGGAAATATTTCTAAACATGTCAGAATGAGATCAGGCTTTTTAATCTTTTCTGCACATTTCAGCATCTTGAGTCTATTTCAAATGAAATGAGGCCTGAACTAATGTCTATGGTGCTCATTACGATGTTGGTCATGCTGTACTGACAGGCCGGAGGCCCAACTTACAGACAGCCCTGCGGTCCAACTGCCAGATTTCAATACCGGCAGTCAGAGCATAAGCAGTCAGAGGGGACACTGCTGCCTTCTCCGAGATCATAGATTCCGACGGGGCAACAGTCGATTAAAATGGCCCTTTCCCACAGCCTTTTAATGGCGGTCCGACCGCCATGAAAAGGATACCCGAAAGGGACTTTGAGGGCCCCAAAAAGGCCCCTCGTCCCTCGTGGGGCACTGCAAATTGGCCCTAAGGGCACATGTAGTGCACCCACTCACATCCATGCACAGTGAGCCATGCTCCACATGGTACATGGCACACAGAGCATGGATGTGTACAAAGTGTTCTTTTACAAAGCAGCTTGTGTTGCGGCTCTTTTTCTGGGCCTCAGCACAAGCTGTCATGTAAAAGAGCACGTTCCAACTGCCAGCACAGTGGTGCCATCCTAATTCGGCAGTGAGACCACCGACTGTTTATCAGGCAGTCTCCTGACCGCTGTGATGGCGGTCGGTGGTCCGACTGCCGACATTGAAATTAGGGCCCGCGTCTGCTTAGTATAGTTCTGCACATTTAAACTGTGTCATTTCATTTTTGCTTGCACATTCATCATTGCAGATATAGCTGTTATTTATTAATTTTTGCATTTAATAAATTATCTCCCTCAATGTTTTAAGGCACAACAGCCATGATTCATGTGTGGCCTACCGATTAAGTTCCCTCTGAAGATTAAGAGTTTGAGTTTTTGTGTTGCAATGGTCATGTGTGCACTCAAATGTCTGGGCAGCTACAAAACGTAAAATGTGCAAATTATATACCAAAGGTGAGCCTGTTCTTTCTTTATTATTGGCAAATACATTTTTCTTTTGAATATATCTTTCCCTAAAAGATGAAAAGGTTTCTTTTCTCTAGCTCTCTCACCATCTCTTGCTCTCTATCAATCTTTCTCTTCCTGTCTCTCTTTTAATGCCTTCTATCCTGTTCTGGGATGGAAGACAGATAGAGAGAGGTTCACAATGCAATGGTTTTTCTCAAATCAAGGATCTCCAACTATCAATGTATTAGAATGTTTTGTGCAAATGTTATACTTATGTCTTGAGGAATTAGAGTCATGTGTTTGCTAGTTGTTACAGTCCTAGACTTGCCCTCTGAATGTTAAGGTTTGAGTCTTTAGGCCTCGTTAGTCATGTCCCTTTTCAAATTCTAAGCAGCAACAAAAAGAAAACATTTTAAGGTGTATAGTGAATGGTGATCTCGTTCTTTTTTATTGGCAATTTTTTTTTTTTTTACTTAGCCTTAAATATCTCATTTTAAGTATATAATTTACCAAAGGCTAAAAAGAATGTTGTTCTCTCTCTCCTGCCTTTTCTTTCTCTTTTCCTCTGCATCTCTCTTTCAAACTCTTTCTTCCAGTCTCTCTCTCTCTCTGTCTTTCATCCCAAACTGTCAATATTTCACTGTTTGGTGCAAATGTTATAGTTCGTTTTGAGGGATGAGAGCTGTTATTTATATGTGGCCTACTGGTTATGCTGCTGCTCCCCACTAAAGATTAAGAGTTTGAATGTTGTGCACTAATGGTTGTGTGTGCGCTCAAATGTCTGAACAGCTACTAAACGTAAAATGTATAAATTATATAACAAAAGCTGATCCTGTTCTTCTTTTTATTGGCAAATGATTTGTCTTTGTTAAAAAAAATTGTTTCCTTCAAAGACTGAAAAAGGTTTTTTCTCTCTCACCGTCCCTCTATCAATTGCTCTCTTTCTGTCTCTGTTTCAAGGCCTTCCCTCCCATTCTGGAAAGAAAGACAGAGTGAGAGAGATTCACAATGCAATGGTTTCTCAAATCAAGGATTTCAAACTATCAATGTATCAGAATGCTTGGTGCTAATGTTATACTTATGTTTTAAGAAACACCGGACAAGGGTCATGTGTGGGCAAGTGGTTATGGTATTAGACTCTCATTCTGAAGGTTAATGGTTTGAGCTTTTGGGCCTTATTGGCCATGTGCATTTTCAAATTCTGGGCCGCTACAAAAAGCAAAAGTTTCAAGTTGTATAATGAATGGTGATCTTGTTCTTTTTACAGCACACATAAAAATAGAAAAATGTGAGGAAAATAATTTATCCTCATATCGCCATCCTAAGACCAGGTTTAACTGCCCTTAGTTTTTGGTGCTGCCCCAGCCTTGTAAATATGGGGCAGTGTCAAAAAGCAATGGGTTTTGCTCACTGCAACACCTATTGCATGCCCCTTCACTGCAGTGGACTGCTGTGGTAAGGGGCATATTTACAAGGTGGCGTTAAGCAATATTAAGGGCCAGATGTAGGTAATTTGTATTTACCGATTCTTAAATACCGACTCATACCGAATCGGTAATTCAGAATCGGAAAATGGTATGTAGGTAAAAAATCGGTACAAGTTACCGATTCGGAATGACTCGGTATCTGAATTCGGTATTTTCCGAATCAGTAACTTCTGAATCAGTAAAATCCAAATCGGTAAAACCCATTCATACCTATGGGCCAGGAGGCCCATATGAATGAATGGGTTTTATCGATTCGGATTTTACCGATTCGGAATTTACCGAATCGGAAAATACCGAATCGGTAAATACCGAAACGGCAGTTTTAAATTCGACATGTGAGCCTGCTAACCAATCAGGAACACCCTACACACCCCACAACCAAGGCCCAGGGAATCCAACCAATCAAACTGAAGCACCCCTCCCCAGTACCTGGGAGTGGCCACACCCATGCAGGTGCACAGCAACTGAACAAACAATTGAGCTGAGGTGAGAGGAGCAGAGCATCCAGAGCCCAGCAGTGCTACAGAATGGAGTCCCAGGATGGCCAGAAGGATCGTGGGGAGGGCAAAAGGAAGATAAAGTTCACCCCAGCAGAACTGCAGGTGGCTGTTGAAGAAATAGTGAGTCACTACAACCAAATATTTGGAAGACAGTCTCTGCATGTTGCAGAGTCTGTGAAGAGGAACATATGGCTTGGCATACAGGGCAAAGTTAATGCCATTGGTGTGACTCACCAGGAGATCGCGGACATTAAAAAGCGATGGTATGACCTGCGCATCATAACCAAAAATAAGTTTGCTGGCCAAAAAAAGGATGCTGGTGTGATAGGAGGTGGTAGGAGCAAAGCGCCAAAACTATCAGAGCTGGAGGAGCTTGTTGAAACTTCTCTGGAGCCAGAATGCATGCATGGGATTGGAGACCTGGATAGTACAGCCAGAGCATCAAAGAAACAAGGTAAGATGCATGTACCCTAATCCCCAACCACTACCCTGAACCCGTACCCCACTGTGTAGAGTCATGACACTGCAGAACAGCTCATACTTGGGGCCAGCAATGCATCATGGGAGACGTAGTCATGAGTACAAACATGCAATGCATACACCACAAGACTCAACTAGGCATGCCACACACATCTCCAAACACACTGTGTACACTGGGCAAAGGTGTGTAAAGTATTTATTTAAGAAGTACACACAGGTGAACAACAACATTGACCCCATGTCAATTTCATTCCACAGAAGAGTCCTCACGAAGTTCAGCACCACCAAGGGAGGAGAGGGCACCAGCAACTAAGAGAAGTGAGAAGGAGAAACAAAGCACAGGTCAGAGCGCTGTAGGAGGAGGCAACAAGACAACCCAGGACGCCCTAACACCAGAGCGAGCCTCAACACCTGTCCCGCTATCACCTCTGTTGTTTGGCTCTCCTGAGGAGGAAAGCACACCACTGACAACAAAACCAACTTCCAGGTCGACCATGCAGGGAAGGATGAGTAGGGCAGATGTGCCCCCACAGAGGATCCTGCAAACCTCTGATGAGGAGGATGAGGATGTTGCAGATCAGGCATTAGCACCTGTGGCTGACAAGCCCAGATCACAGACCACTGCTGGCGCCGCGCGCACCAGTGTCCTTGGCAGAAGGGCACGTTTGGCTGGTCGATGGGCAGGTAGGTAGGAGCGTATTCCGTGGCCTGGAGGCCACAATGGTCAAAGTACAGCGCGTGCAGGCCAAGGCACTGATGGCTGTGCATAGGCAGGTGCGCAGCATGAACAACAAAATGACAAACATTGATAAGGGTATAGGCCACATTGCCTGTAGTTTGGAGGCAATTTCTAAAGGGATGTCGGACATCTCCACCTACATGGGTGTACTGTCAGATAAGTTGGACAGGGATCAACTTGAGCGTCGCAGGGAGCGGCAGTATATGCGGGAGCAGTCCAAGGCACTAAACAGATTTGCAACATCCACATCCCTACTGTGCCGCCGCTCAATTTCCATGCAGGATGCAATTGTGCACTGCTGCACAGACTTGACAAGTGGCATGGGAAGAGTGACCTCTGCGATGGAGCAGATGCTCACAACACAAACAGCCAATGCTGGTGACACGGGTGTGGAGGAGACAGAGGTGAAGAATTCAGACCTCAGCAAGGCCCAAAAGTACTGAAAGGGTTCGCCCTTCTGTGTACAAGTCCTTAGACTTACAAATGAAGTTGGCAAGGAAACTGGAAATACAAAAGCATAGTTTAATAAACCTTTAAAGGTGGTGATACAACCTCCACAACACTTCTACAGCATTGTACAGAGTAGCACACTGAATACAAGCACATGGCCCCTTTTATACACAGTGGAAGGGGTTCAGTTTACAGTTTAGACAGAGTTCACAACCACGTAAGGACATTTCTAAACATATCAGTGGGTGGAACTAACAGTATTTCTAGAACATGGGAGGGCTATGCTAATAAGGAACAGCTGTTACTTTTGCTGAGCATGCGCTACACTCTCAAGAAGGACTAATAATAACTGTTGCTAGGTAGAATTCACAGTGTAACTGGCAGAGAGGTAGGACAATCAGAACATTGAGCACATGGCAAAGTATGGCATAAAAATGGCGGACTCGAAATACAAAATGGAGTCCGTATACTAGATATTTGGACTAATGCATTATGGCTTCGGCTAATGCTTAATAATACCGCTGTTTTATTTACCACAGAGGGGTCCACCAGCAGGAGTGGCTCCAGCACACCTGTACCAGAGGTGCGCAGGAGCGGCAGGCGCAGCAATGGTGAGTCAGGCCCCAGCCAAGATTTGGAATGCCTGTCACGTCAATCCCGGAATGTAGTGCGTGGCCGTAAGCATTGAACACTGCCAGGAATGCACAGGACTGCTCACAGTCATGGCAACTGAGCACACGCAGTCGTGCAGATGGACATTTAAGGACAATGGCTTCCCTATTTTGACTCAGATGTAGTGAATATTAAACTACAATTGTCAAACACTATTCCTGTCTGTGTGTCATACATTACCTAGAAATATCTACGTGTAATCTCTGTCCGTCTCAATCTTCCATCTGTCGCTGCTGCTCCTACTGCTTGGGGGTCTACATGTTCTTGGTCATCATCAATGTCCTCGTGATGTGTCACCTCCACCTCAGTGCCTTCTTGGGTGGCAAGATTGTGCAACATGGCACAGGTCACTATTATCTTGCAACACATAATGGGGGTGTACTGTTGTGCTCCTCCACTCTTGTGGAGGCAGCAGAACCTGCTCTTGAGGAGTCCAAATGTGCGCTCCACTACGTTGCGAGTTGACCTGTGTGCCACATTGTAACGCCTTTCGGCTCTGTTAGTTGGATTGAGGTATGGTGTGAGCACATAGGAACGCAGGGCATATGCACTATCGCCTAGGAGAGAATGAGAGGTCCATGAGTTGCATACACATGACACATACATCTACCATTCATATCAGGGTGTGTTACACTTATTTACCTAGCAGATATCCATCACCAAAATCTCCAGCAACAAGACGTGTGTATATTCCGCTGTTCTGAAATATGTAGGAGTCGTGCGTGCTCCCTGGATATTTGGCCACTATGTCAGTGATGATGTTGGCAGAATGGCATATCACCTGCACATTAATGAAGTGGCGTCGACTTCCGATTTCTGTAGATGCGTTCAGTGGCTGCAGGTGGGCATAGTGGAATGTGGGTCCCATCTATGCAGCCTATCAAATGCGGGAAGTGTGCCAGTCCATAGAAGTTAGTTTTTGTTTTTGCAAGTTCCGCAGGTGTGTCAGGGAACAGGATGTAATGTTCCATTCTATGCGTCATGGCATCCAGGA
Organism: Lissotriton vulgaris; assembly: GCF_964263255.1. NCBI lineage: Eukaryota > Metazoa > Chordata > Amphibia > Caudata > Salamandridae > Lissotriton > Lissotriton vulgaris. The sequence goes on from NC_141685.1 coordinate 1,481,290,517, forward strand.
ACTTCCTGAAGAATCGGGACAGGCAGCTCTGGGATACACCACCAACTACAGCAATCACACTCTGGTAGCTCCCAGAGGCAAGCAGGTGTAGGCTGCACAACACCTGCACGTGGGGTGGGATGGCGTGGGCCCTGGGTGTTGAGTGATCCAGGTATGGGTGGAGGTCCCTAGTTAAGTCCAGGATGGTTCTGGGGTGTAGCCTGTACCTCTGCAGTATCTCAGGCTCAGTCAGTTGAAATATGGTGATCCTCTGTCTGTAGACCTGCTCCTCCCTTTGTCAGACCCTCACTCCTGCTGCCTGTAGCCTTTGTCGCATCGCAATCACATAGAATGCCGCCATTCATGCAACACTTTTGCATTTTGGGCCCTTTTTTATAGCCTGCACCTGGTTACCACCTGCTTTCAGTCCATGGTAAATACCCACTCTTAAATACCGAATTTCATGAAATTCGGTATTTCGGGGTTTTCCTACATCTCGATTGGCCTTTTTTACCGTTTCTTGATTACCGATTCGGTAAATAAGTACTCGGTAAATACGGAATCGGTAAATACCGATTCGGTAAATATGGAATCGCTAAATACAGAATCGGATTTTTTCCGATTCATATTTCCCGATTCAGGAAATTTTTGACACCTACCGGTCGGTAACGGCCAAAATGAACGATTTTCAGCCGTTACCGACCGGTATTCGGCGACCTACATCGGGCACTAAGTGTCTTAACTCCACCTTGTAAATATGGGGTAGAGAGCAACACCACCAGATCATCAGAAAAAGTGATGCTCGGTGGCGTTAGGGGCTTATAAATATGCCCCTCGTGTCTTTTAGTTGCAACATATAACCAGCAAACTCTGGGTCTCTAAAGTTCACTACTAAGTAGTATCCTTTTGAAATCTTTGGAAATTAGCCAACCTGGCCCACTGGGGTGTAGAGGATCCTATTTCCAGGTCATCAGAAAAGCCCGCTTGGGACCATAACCAGTATTTAATCTTACATTTTAGTGCTTCACCGCCTTCAGTCACCCCGTAGTCTCATAGGGGAACATTTTCCAACACTATCACTTATGGAGTTCAATCAGGTGGCAATTGCAGGGCGCTTGACCCAGATTGTTTTGGGTCTCTTACGAGCTCAGGACCAGAATCGCTAGGACTATGTATGTAGTACACCCCTTCTCTGATTTGCCTTCTGAAATGTGTTTCTCCTTGTGAACCCACCCCAGTTGCACCTGTAGCAGAAGCCAGAGGAGGATAGGTTGCTTAATTACAGATTCCAATTCCTTTTTAATTTCTGCAGTTATCGTAGGTCCAACTTTTTTACAGAATTAAGATACAAGAGTCGCAACTTTGTTCAGGAACTGCTCCAAATACTCATTTACAGAAATGTCAGTTCCTCTTATTAAGACCTTAGTTTCAAATGTTAGATATGGGGCCCCAATTTAGCATGCTTCGGGTCTGCCTTTTTCCAGGTTAGCAGGGAGCTTATTCTTTAGATTCATCCATTTTTTTGGCAGGGGCGGGGTTGATACCAACACGGTCTCAGTCCCAGACATAGAAAGGAGGGAGGCCTTGTCAGAGGATTTAGCTCCTGTTCCTACGCCCTGTGCATCTCCTTGGCTTTCCGGGGTCATGAATGGGGGATTTGTACCTGCGAGAAAGAGATTGCAAAAGAACAGCACGTTTCAAGTGCGTATGGCCCAACCTCTCACAGAACACAAGGGAGTCCCCCTAGTTCAAAAAAAAGGGACAGGGTTTATATACAAACAACAATAACAGATTCCCTTTTCAACCCTTTTCCCGGAGACCACTGATATGTGGGTTTCTAAAAAATTAAAGACCAATTCTTTCTAATATAGTAAGAACAATACAAAACAAGTGAACATAGAATTAAAGTCTTTCTCAATAAAATAATAACGTAAAACCAGTAATACAAATAAAGTGATTCAATATGTGAATATATATATATATATAAATATTTTATTTTTCAACAACAATTAAAATTGATTGCTACACTAAACAATTAAAATTGATTGCTACACTAAAGCAATGGATACACATCACAATTGCATTCTGTAATGAGAACGGATTACCTGAAGTGCTTGTACAGGTAATTCAGGTTTTATACATAAAATAACTATTTCACATCACCTTATACATGAATAATCACATCCTTCAAATTTTAATTAAAACCATAACAATCAATATCACAAAAAATCATCACATATTGAAAAGACAGTTTTTCTTAAAAAGGCTCCATTAGAGCTATCTATACTAAGGACTAATGTTAAATGTTGAAAGTGGAGGTCCTTATCGCTTACCGCCGCCACCAAATACTGGGGTTGAAGTCCTCGACCCCTCGCCTCAACATTAGGCTAAGTAAGGACACCGTCTAGGATAGCCCTGCTCACCCCCTTAGTAGCTTGGCACGAGCAGCCAAGCTTATCTCCAAGGCACAAGTGTACAGTATGTGCAACGACGCTCACAGTAACCCAATGATATCACCACAAATAGACTCCACACAAGTTTTTATAAAATGAGTATAAACTTTATATAAGAAGATATACGATAAGACCACACAATAAAAATTCAACATATAAGAATGGGTAGTATTCTTTCTGGTGGGTTGGTAGGTTCTAATCCCAACCACCGCTTCTAACAAACAGTTAAGTTCACTTCTAACTGTTTCCAAAAGGTTAGGCCAGTAGTAGTGCTAGAATCACACACGTTGCAAAAGAAAACAAATACTGCAATGCGTAACGATATTCTCTTGTACTGTGCAACAATTAAACAATGCCATACGTAGTGCTACAGTCATGTACCTTGCAATTGAAGGAATAATGCAATTCTGATCACTGTACCAGGAAGAAACAAAGCAATGCGTCACGCTACAATCCTGTACGGTGCAATGAAGAAATAATGCATTGCGCCACGTTATAATCAGATGCTGTGCACTGAAGAAATAATGCAATGCGCCACGTTACAATCAGGTAATCTGCAAGGGAAAAATAACGCAGTGCGTGGCGCACCAAGCATGTAGTTCGTCAGGCACAAATGAGGTCAGGCTTCATACGACAGTTCGATAGTACGTTAGCAGCAATAATGCAAAGTGTAATATGACAGTTTTATGTGCTCCATTAACTTTGCCCCCGTTATGGATCAAATGATGACACAAAAGTACTGCTTTCCCCTCTGGCCCCAGTACTGCCCCTCCTTGGGCCAGCATGGGCCGAGATCCGAGCCGCAGCAACAGGCCTGCGCAGTTGATATAAGCGAGAGGCCGAGAGAGTGTCGCTCCAAGCCCGCACCCCACCCCAGGTGGTGACCCTCGTTACCTGGGGGGCGCGACCCCACACTCCTCTCCGACGTCAGCGACTTGGGCCTTGATGCTGTCATCTTAAGTTATTCCTTCATTAGCAGAGGTTCCTCTTGACCACAGAATGGGTCCAAGCCTTTTCAGTCTCAATCCATATCTGTTTCATTCCAAAATGCAGGGGTTTCAGCTCTAATAGTTATACCCCTTACTGTCTTTGAAGTTCGTTTGTGCTCAGGGGTCCCTGACCCCTCCCTAAATTAGTTCTGGGTGCCTCCCTCCCAGTGTCACCTCTCTCCCTTTGATACTGGGGGTCTGGATCCTTAATCACTCAGCAGGAGATGGGTCAATTGGTTTATAGCACCAGCCTAGGCCTTTTCACCTCCAGGCTTCTCCTCGCCCTACTCTCCAGATGCTGGGCAGCCTGGTGGCATCTCAACCCCTCCCTGTGTCAAGACCTCTCTCAGCTCCTCTCCACATTTCCGCAGATACACACAGAAATGCTTAGAGCGCAATACTCAGCCACTTTCTAAAAGAGTGGTTTCTGAACACACAGTGACGAAACCACCTTTAAAGAAAGATGTGTTATGACATTGAGTTCATTCATACTAAACTTCACTTCTCCATTATAAACTGAAAGGAAACTAGGCTAACAAACACAACACCCAGCCTCCCCATTCTGTCCTATGGCCAGGATGGCCTTTCAGCAGTTAAAATCGAAATGGAGTGTTTTTCACTGTCAGGACATAACACACTTTAGTATATGTCCTGCCTTTTACCTTCACTGCACCCTGCCCAAGGATTACCTGCAACCTACCACAGGGGTGCCCCATGTGTATGTAAAAGGGAAAGTCAGGCCTGACAAGTGGTTGCACTTGTCAGGACAACATGCTAACTTAGCATTCTGCGCGCAGGTCCTACACTGCAGGCCTGAGTTCCCTTCTCCGCACCCCTTTGCATTACTAGCCCTGGCACACACAGTGCACTTCACTAGGGACTTTACTAGAAGGCAAACATACCAATCATGGCCAACCAGTCACCATTACATTTTACATAAGGAACACTTGTACTTTGACACTGATAAGCAGTGGCAAAGTACTCAAAGCATCTAAATTGGCATCTCTATGTCAGGAAAATGGTCTAGGGGGAAAGCAAAAAGTTTATAGAACTTTAGGCAAAAAGGCCAAGTCCTCAATTAAACAATCAAAAGTTATCACTACAGGGGGGAGGAGCTTCGCGCACATCCAAGATGGCCGCGTGAGCTTAGGGCTCCCGAGACCCTCGTAGCCCCCCGAATATATCCTGTTGTTTATCCTGTCTACTGTGGAGTGCTTATTGCAGCGGAACCGAAGGAGTGTTGATTGCTGAAAAACGTGTCCCTTACGTGCCCCGGGGACCACAGTTAGAGGTCCGAACAGTTTGAGCCCTGTATCTCTTGGAATCCCGGTGTTTGAGTTGGCGCTGTGCCCAAGTTTTAATGCAACAACATCGGCTCTGAAGACCGGAAGCGACTGGCCCGGCCTCGCGACTCCGAATTTGGTTTCACTTTCGATCTCGCTTCAAACTCCCTGATACCTCGTTGAGACCCACTCCGGAATAGTTGATACCCTGATAGAAAACAGAGTATCCTACTGTGAGGGCGCTTTAACGGAGTGCAGAATTGTGGAATCGGGATTGAAGGTTTTTGCTGCGTGTCGCACCAGTCATTGTGCCGAGGCCTAAGATCTTTGCCAACAGCACGGACAGGCAGATGGCTGCCGGGCATTCCTAATGAGTCATCAGTAGGATATTGGTCTAAATACAGAGGCTATCTATCGCTTCTGCCTTGAATCGAGCGACGAACGTTGTCCCACAATGGCGGCTAAGCCGGGGGGAGATAAGCGACAACTGAAGTCCACCAGAGGTGGAAGGTATACCCAAACTAATAACATGGACCGATATGCACAGATTAAAGGGTCGCCTGGTGGAATCGGAAAGTCGCAAGAAGGAGCGAAGGAAACTTCTGTGCTGGAAGCGGAGCCGACGCTACAATACGTGATGGTCGCCATTGATGGTATCAAGTCCTCTCTCGGACAACAGATGGAAACCCTGGCTCATAAATTGGATGCTGTATCAATTGAGGTGAATCTGATTCGGACAGACCTCACGAAGACAAGTGAGAAAGTTAAATCACTTGACATCAAGACTGCTAGTCTTACTGACGATGTAACCGAACTGCAATCGGAGGTTCGGAATTTGCAGGCCTAGAATGATCTGGCTATCCGTAGACTGGATGATTTTGAAGGACGGGCCCGGATGAACAACGTACGTCTTATTGGAGTACCGGAAAAGGCGGAGGGGCAAGCGGCAGATCTCTTCGTCGAGGAGCTGGTACTTAATCATCTGAAGCCCAAAGGTCTGAGCAATTTCTTTACCGTCGAGAGAGCGCACAGAGTTCCTGGAGGTAGACCGCGTGTCGGTGCCCTGCCTCGACCTTTGATTGCGAGAATATTTATTTTTAGGGACAGAGATGCGGTCCTCCAGGCCTCCAGATCTGGGGGCCCCTTGAAATATGAAAACTCATCCATCAGTTTTTTTCCGGACTTCACACAAGCGATCCAGAAGCAGAGAATGAGCTTTAGGGTAGTTAAGCGAAAGCTTCGTGACCAGGGACTCAAGTACGCCATGCTATACCCGGCCAAGCTGAGAATTGAACATAATGAGAAGGCTTATTTCTTTGATAAGCCGGAGGTTGCAGCGGGCTGGTTGGACATCTTAACTGCTCAGCATGAACCCCAGAGACAGAGTGGAGACGAAGGAGGGGGCTCCCACGAACAAGAATAAGTACTCTTGCTGTGGGAACCGGGGAGCAATTGGGGACGGACTACTTCTGTATTCTTTCTGATAAAAAAGGTTTTTGACACAGTAAATATGGGGGGTCAACGGGCTATCAGTGGGTCTTTCCCCTCCTAAGATTTATCTTTTTTGGTAGTTTAGCTTAGATGTGGGGGCGACAGGCACACTGCAAGTTGGGGAGGCTTGAGAGTCATAAGCAGGGTTGCAGGGAGGGGGTAGTGCAACAGGAGGTTGCTGGGAGGGGGGGTGGTCATTTTTTGATTTGTTCTCATGTTTTTTGTGTTTTTATAAGGCATTGTATTCCGTGATTGTTTATTGATGTTGCAAGGACTGGAGGGGGGTTGGACCTTCTGTATGTTCTGTGATGGGGGGTAGAGGGTTGCGAGTTTTGAGTTGGAATATGAATGGGTTGGGGGATAAAATCAAGCGCAGTGTGGTCTTGCAATTCCTTAAAAGACATTCTCCTGATGTTGTCCTACTCCAGGAAACGCATTTGGTAGGTAATGCATGTAAGGTGATGCACAGGAATGGCTACAGGATGGTTGCGCATGCCGGATTTACTTCGGGGTCCCGGGGAGTCGGTATACTTCTTAGAAACTCTCTCCCATTTGTAGTTGACTCCGTAATTTCAGATGAGAGGGGTCGATATATAACAGTGTTGGGACGTTGGGAGGGATACACTCTCTCCTTGGTCTCTATTTATGTCCTCCTGGGCCTGCAGGCCACTACCTATGTTGGCTTGGGTAAGATTGTTCTAGACCTCCCTAGTGGCTTGTTGATTCTGGGTGGGGATTTCAATGCTGTGGTTTCCGGCACCATGGACAGGTTTCTGCCCTGGGATGTGGGACGGACACAGAAATGGCTTCCTGATTTTTTAGAGACTCTGGGTCTGGTGAATAGCTGGGAGATTGTTTCATCCTACTCAGCGACAATATACCTTCCTCTCTGGTGCCCATGGTAGCCTCTCTCGAATCGACTATGCCCTAGTGCCGGCGGCCCAGGCGTCGTATATTACTGAAGTGTGTGGTGTCAATGGTAAGGGTTTGAGTGTTGGGATCATATAGGTCATGTTCGGATTCCGGGCAGCTAAAAGAAATAACAAATTAAAGTCCTATAATGAAGGGGGATCTCGTTCTATTTGATTGTCAAATACATTTTTCTGTTCTCTTTGTCCAAAAATATCTCATTTTAACTATATCATTCACCAAGGGAAAAAACACTTTTGTTTTCTCTCTCTCTTACTCTTTCAATGGCTCTCTTCCTTTCGGTCTTTCTTTCATACCATTATGGGATGGAAGACAAAGAGAGAGAGAGAGAGAGAGATTCACAATTCAATGGTTTCTCGAATTGAAGATTTCAAACTGCCTGTATATCAAAATGTTTGGTAGAAATGTTACACATGAGTTGAGTGTGATCTAGTGGTTGAAGTCCTGCACTCTTCCCCTGAAGGTTAAGGGTTTGAGTTTGCTAAATTTTGGGCAGCTGTAAAAAATGTAAGTTATAGAATGAATGGAGATCCCATTCTTTTTGATTGGCAAATGCATTTCTCTTTTCACAATGTCCAAATATATCTAATTTTAAGTATATTATTCATTAAAGGCTTAAAAAAATGTTGTTCTCTCTCTTCTCTCTCTCTTTATCTCTCATTCAATCTTTTTCTTCCTGTCTCTCTCACTCTGTCTTCCATTCCGTTCTGGGATGGAAGACAGAGAAAGAGAGAGAGAGAGCTTCACAATGCAATGGTTTCTCAAATCAAGGATTTAAATCAATGTAGCAGAACGTTTGGTGTAAATAGCACAAGTTAAGAGTTTGGGTTTTGGGGTCTCAATAGTCATGTGTGTGCTCAAATGTCTAGGTAGCTCCGTAACGTAAAATGTGCACATTATATACTGAAAGGTGATCTTGTTCTTTTTAAACGGGCAAAGACATTTTTCTTTTGACCTTGTCCAAAAATATCTAATTTTTAGTATGTCTTCCCCAATTTGCTGAAAAAACGTTCTTCTCTCTTCCATTCTGATATGAAAAACAGTTAGAGATTCACAATCCATCGGTTTCTCAAATCAAGGATCTCAAGCTATCAATGTATCATAATGTTTGCTGCAAATGCTATACTTATGTTTTAAGACATCAGAGTCATGTGTGAATTAGTGGTTATGGTCCTAGACTCTTACTCTGAAGGTTAATTATGTGAATCGTTGGTCGCGTGCACTTTCAAATTCTGGGCAGGAGCACAAATATTAAACTTTAAGTTGTATGGTGAATGGTAATCTTGTTCTTTTTGATTGACAAAAACATTTTTCTTTTCACTTAGCCATAAATATCTAATTTTCTGTACATCATTCACCAAAGGCTAAAAACTGTTTGTTCTCTCACTCTTCTCTCTCTTGCCCTCTCTCTCTCTTCTCCTCTACATCTCTATCTCAAACTCTTTCTTCCTGTTTCTCTCTCTCTCTCTCTCTCTCTCTCTCTTCCACCTCACTCTGGGATGCAAGACAGAGAGAGAGAGAGATTCATAATGCAATGTTTTCTCAATATAAAGGATTTCAAACTGTTAATATATGCACTGTTTGGTGTGAATGTTATAGTTATTTGTTGAAGCATAGGTGTCGGGAGTCATGTGTGGCCTAGGGGTTAAGGTCCTAGACTCTACCTCTGAAGTTCATGAGTGTGAGTCTTGCAGTCTCCATGATCATGTGTGTGCTCAAATGGAAGGCAGTTACAAAACGTAAAATGTTTAAGTTACATACCAAACTGTGATCTTGTTCGTTTTTTATTCACAAATACATTTTTCTTTTAACTTTGTCCAAGCATATCACATTTTAAGTATATTATTCACCAAAGGATGAAAAAAGTGTCTTCTCTCTCTCGCCATCCCTCTCTCCATCAATCGCTCTCTTCCTGGCCCTCTCTCAATGTCTTCCATTACTTTCTGAGATTGAAGGCAGAGAGAAGGAGATTCACAATGCAATACTTTCTCAAATCAAGTATTTAAAATTATGTCCCAAAATGTTTTGTTCAAATGTTATACTTATAGTTTTGAAGCAGTCCACAGAAGAGTCATGTTTTAGCTAGCTGCTATGGTCCAAGTCTTTTGTTCTGAGGGATAGGGTTTGAATTTTGGGGGGCGATCGTCACGTGTTTTTAAAACCTGGGCAGATGCAAAAAGTAAAAGTAGTATAATATTTGGTGTTCTGGTTCTTTTTGATTGGCAAATACATTTTTCTTTCCACTTTGTCTGAACATATCTCAGTTTTAGTATATCATTCACCAAAGGCTGAAAAAAGTTTATTCTCTTTAACTCACCCACGCCTACAAATCCCTCCACAACATCAGACTCAAATACCTCAACGAAAGAGTCTTGTCCCATGTAACCATAAGAAACCTCCCCTACACCAACCTCACCCTAACAGAACCTCTAAGCATCCGCAGAACCAGAGCAGGTGGAAGAGCCTTCTCCTACGCTGCAGCCAAGGCCTCAAATGAGCTCCCCATCAGCATCAGATGCTCTCCTACTCTGCACACCTTCAAGACCTGGCTTTTCGGCTGACTCTGAGCTGCACTCCCCTCAGCACCTTGAGACCCTCACAGGTGAGTAGCGTGCTTTAAAAAAGCTGTGATTGATTGTTTGAACTCTCTCGCCTTCTCTCTCTACCGTTCCTTGTTCT